>NW_027362761.1:703654892-709507392 GCF_046119375.1 Phyllobates terribilis
CCACCGTTTAACAAGGGCATGTATTCCAGCATGGTAAAAAGCATTCTTGAGACCCACCGTGCACAAACTTTTCTGTATCCCAGTGGTCCAATAATTTTCATCACACTGCCTTTACTGAGGCAGATAATGCCACACAATTCATCTGCAGTCACCCGGCGGTCACCACGAGTGATGTCATCGACTCGCTGAATATTGCTTGGAGTCACTGCGGTTACTGGCCTGCCACTCCGCATTTTGTCAGCCAACGGTGATGGCCCTTCAGCTGTGTTACAGCGACGAACCCATCGTCTAACAGTACTGACATCCACTGTTGCATCACCGTACAGATTTTTCAGTCTCTCATGAATTCGAATGGGCGTTTCACCTTCTGCATGCAACAATTCAATCACAGAACGTTGTCTAATACGAACATCGATGTCAGCCATTTTGCAAACGGATACAGTCCTGCCACCTGTTGGTGCAGGAAGTTGCAATTGCTGTGGATTGGAGAAGAAGGTTTGAGGAATTGTGCCAAATTCGAATATTTAACATAACTACCTTATTTAAGGAGAAAAAAAATAGGAGGCATTACTTATTGACTGACCCTCGTATATACAGTTATATGAAAAAGTTTGGGCACCCCTATTAATCTTAAGCTTAATGTTTTATAAAAATTGGTGTTTTTGCAACAGCTATTTCAGTTTGATATATGTAATGACTGTTGGACACAGTAATGTTTTAGCCTTGAAATGAGGTTTATTGTACTAACAGAAAATGTACAATCTGCATTCAAACAAAATTTGACAGGTGCATAAGTATGGGCACCCTTATCATTTTCTTGTTTTAAATACTCTTACCTACTTTTTACTGACTTACTAAAGCACTTTTTTTGGTTTTGTAACCTCATTGAGCTTTGAACTTCATAGCCAGGTGTATGCAATCATGAGAAAAGCTACTTAAAGTGGCCACTTGCAAGTTGTTCTCCTGTTTGAATCTCCTCTGAAGAGTGGCATCATGGGCTCCTCAAAACAACTGTCAAATGATCTGAAAACAAAGATTATTCAACATAGTTGTTCAGGGGAATGATACAAAAAGCTGTCTCAGAGATTTAACCTGTCAGTTTCCACTGTGAGGAACATAGTAAGGAAATGGAAGAACACAGGGACAGTTCTTGTTAAGGCCAGAAGTGGCAGGCCAAGAAAAACATCAGAAAGGCAGAGAAGAAGAATGGAGAGATCAGTCAAGGACAATCCTCAGACCACCTCCAGAGAGCTGCAGCATCAACTTTCTGCAGATGGTGTCACTGTGCATCGGTCAACTATACAACGCAATTTGCACAAGGAGAAGCTGTATGGGAGAGTGATGCGAAAGAAGCCGTTTCTGCAAGCACACCACAAGCAGAGTCGGCTGAGGTATGCAAAAGCACATTTGGAGAAGCCAATTTCTTTTTGGAAGAAGGTCCTGTGGACTGATGAAAGCAAGATTGAGGCGTTATGCATGGCGGCAAAAAAACACAGCATTCCAAGAAAAACACTTGCTACCCACAGTAAAATTTGGTGGAGGTTCCATCATGCTTTGGGGCTGTGTGGCCAATGCCGGCACCGGGAATCTTGTTAAAGTTGAAGGACGCATGGATTCCACTCAGTATCAGCAGATTCTTGACAATAATATTCAAGAATCAGTGATAAAGTTGAAGTTACGCCGGGGATGGATCTTTCAGCAAGACAATGATCCAAAACACCGCTCCAAATCTACTCAGGCATTCATGCAGAGGAACAATTACAATGTTCTGGAATGGCCATCCCAGTCCCCAGACCTGAATATCATTGAACAACTGTGGGATCATTTGAAGAGGGCTGTCCATGCTCGGCGACCATCAAACTTAACTGAACTGGAATGGTTTTGTAAAGAGGAATGGTCAAAAATACCTTCATCCAGGATCCAGGAACTCATTAAAAGCTACAGGAAGCGATTAGAGGCTGTTATTTTTGCAAAAGGAGGATCTACTAAATATTAATGTCACTTTTCTGGTGAGGTGCCCATACTTATGCACCTGTCAAATTTTGTTTGAATGCAGATTGCACATTTTCTGTTAGTACAATAAACCTCATTTCAAGGCAGAAACATTACTGTGTCCAACAGTTATTACATATATCAAACTGAAATAGCTGTTGCAAAAACACCAATTTTTATAAAACATTAAGCTTAAGAGTAATAGGGGTGCCCAAACTTTTTCATATAACTGTATATATAACCAGCAGTGTCCTCCAGTGACCTTAGACATTCCTGTTATAATTTGTCACTTCTGTGTTGTTCATTATGTGACTGTCGGGGCCGCTCTTTTACGCCTCTCCCCGCGGAGCTCCGTCCACTCTTCACAATGTCGGTGCTGCGGACTGTGGACAAATGGGAAGAGTCACATTCTGGCAAAACTGAACGATAAGGGGAATTTATTATATTACATAAAGCGACAATAAAAATGTAAGCTTCATTAATCAGGAAAAAAAAGAATTTTGCCCAAATCCATAAAATCTATAACAGTGTAAAAAAAAAAACATAAATTATATAACAGACTAACAGTGTAAAAAAAAAATCATTTTTGACTTGTGATGTTTGCTCCATTAACCCCTTAAGCCCCGGAGCATTTTCCGTTTTTGCATTTTCGTTTTTACTCCCCTTGTTCCCAGAGCCATAGCGTTTTTATTTTTTGGTCAATATGGCCATTTGAGGGCTTATTTTTTGCGGGACGAGTTGTACTTTTCAACGCCATTACTAGTTTTACCATATCCTGTACGGGAAAACGGGAAAAAAATTCCAAGCGCGGTAAAATTGCAAAAAAAGTGCAATACCACAGTTGTTTTTTATTTATTTTTTTTACCACGTTCACTGAATGCTAAAACTGACCTGCCCTTCTTATTCTACAGGTCATTACGAGTTCATAGACACCAAACATGTATAGGTTCTTTTATATTTAAGTGGTGAAAAAAAATTCCAAAATTTGGTAAAAAATAAAAATAGCGCCATTTTCTAAGACCCGTAGCGTCTCCATTTTTCGTGATCTGGGGCTGGTTGATGGCTTATTTTTTGCGCACCGGGCTGACGTTTTTATTGATAACATTTGGGGTAGATCTGATGTTTTGATCGCCCGTTATTGTATTTTATTGCAATTTTGCAGCGACCAAAAAACGTAATTCTGGCGTTTAGAATTTTTTTCTCGTTACACCGTTTACCGATCGGATTAATTCTTTTTTTATATTGATAGATCGGGCGATTATGAACGCGGCGATACCAAATATGTGTATGTAGGTTTTTTTTTTTATATTTTATTTTGAATGGGGCGAAATGGGGGTGATTTAAACTTTTATATTTTTTTATTTTTTTTTTATATTTTTAAAAACTTTTTTTTTTTTTACTTTTTGCTTGCTTCAATAGTCTCCATAGGAGACTAGAAGCAGCAACTGTCCGATCGCCTCTGCTACATACAGGGGACGAGCAGGTCCCCTGCATGCAGCAGAAATGGTCCTGTGCTATGAGCGCCGACCACTAGTTGGCGCTCATAGCGACAAGCTCATTACAACCACAGGCGTCTGCTGCAGACCCTGGGTTGTCATGCCCACCCATCGGTGACCCACGATCACGTGACGGGGTCGCCGGTGGGCGGGGCTTATGACACGCTACCCGGAAGCGCGCGTTAAATGCCGCTGTCGGAGATTGACAGCAGCATTTAACATGTTAACAGCCGCGGGTGGATCGCGATTCCACCCGGGGCTGTTGCGGGCACATGTCAGCTGTAATAATCAGCTGACATGTGCTCCGTTCAGTGAGGGCTCAGCGCAGCAGCCCTCACTGAACGGGCAGTACGCAAATATGCGTACTAATACGGCACCGGTAGTTAAGGGGTTAAAAACATGAGCAATTGCATAAGAAAAACATTAACCCCTTACTGGTCTGGGGCGTATTAGTACGCCCCAGGCCATCACCCCTGGTTCAGTGAGGACTCCGGCGCTGAGCCCGCACTGAACCTGGCACTTGTCAGCTGATTCTTACAGCTGACATGTGCCCGCAACAGTCGAGGGTGGAATTGCTGTTAACCAGTTAAATGCCGCTGTCAATCTCTGACAGCGGCACTTATCATCACCGAGCCGGAAGCGCTGCATTAGCCCTGCCCATCAGTGACCCCGTCACGTGATCGCAGGTCACCGATGCATGGGCATGACAACCCGGGGTCTGCAGCATCTGAAACAACGGATACTGGAAGCCTGTGCTAGCATTTTTTCTGCGGTGTTGCTATCAGTGTGTCAAGAGTGGGAGAAGAAGGTTGCATTGACAATCCAACACAATGGGCAGCACTTTGAACACATTTTATAAGTGGTCATAAACTTGTAAAAAACTCATGAAAGAATAAAGTTACGTTAAAACCAATTTCTTATGAAATTCTCAATAAGTTTGATGTGTCACATGACCCTCTTCCCACTGAAAAAAATAAAGTTGGATCCAAAATGGCCAACTTCAAAATGGCTGCCATGGTCATCACCCATCTGGAAAAGTTTTCCCCCTCCCATATACTAATGTGCCACAAACAGGAAGTTGATATCACCAACTATTCCCATTTAATTTAGGTGTATCCATATAAATGACCCTCCCTGTACATCGGAGTTGATTTTTTGAGGCCCTCACTCCAGCAACTCTGACCTAGTCTCCTCAGTAGTGAAGTGTCTAGATCGGAGTGGCTAAAGTACGGAGCACAAAAAATCACCTTCGACCTAGACACAACCTTGCCGGGAGCAATATTCAAATACATGGGCGGCGCCAGCAGTGACTGAATGCGGTGCTGCCCATGACTGAATGAAAGTGTATATAATGTTATAAAATCATTATACCTACCACCGATTTTAATGAAAAAAGCTTGTTAGTGATGCACATTGCATCACTAACAAAGCAATGGGGGCAGTGTACATAGCAACTAGGACGTGACAGGTTCCCTTTAAAAATAGATACTGCTGTAAAAAATCCAATATACAGACAGAGTAATGCATATAGATGAGTGAGCAACTGAGGGAGAGCCAAATTCATATAATTAAAGTGATACAGTGCTTGTAAATCATAAAGAATATAAATATATTGTGACATGAAGAAGTAGTGCTGTTGCTTCAAAAGAATCCAGCAACTATAAGAGTTAGCACAGTCACAAAAGACAGGAAGTGTTGTGCTTCAGAAGCATCCAGCAACTAAAGGGGTTAACACAATCACAGGAGAAAGGGAGTGTTTTAGCAGAGCCCCAGGGGGATTGTGGGGAACTTGTTATTGTAGTCTGGCTGAAGCCGAAGAGAAAGGTAGTGTGTTATCTGTATCTGACAGAAGGCAACTGAACAGGATTCAGATCAGGAGAGAAACTAAACACAGGTCAGATAAACTCCCTTAACTAACAGTGCAGAGTATTATCAGGCAGGAAGATAAGGACTGGAAGGAATTGTGTCACAGGGATCATCTCCCTCATCAAACCCTCCCCCCCTCCATCTCCATGTAGGATAAAGAATGCTGTGTACTATTGTGTCCTTGTGAAGGAAAAGCCTGTGGTTGTGTATGCATAGAAGTGTGCTGCTAAGAGATCTAATCTATGCTGAATTATGATACTGAAGAGACTGTAATACTGTGCCTTGTGAAGAAACTACTGTATTGTTACTGGAGCCGGTTGCTCAAGAAACTCAGACTGTACTGTAAGTAAGATTGTGCTGTAATATCCCTGAGTTACACTGGCCGTGCATCAGATTAAATTCCACTGTTAAACTGTTGAAAAAGACTTTTGTCAGATGTGTCTGGTCAGCAATTGAATCTATCGTGTGCCTGAGAGAAGCTGCAGCCTATGGTCGCCCTCAGTAACGGTTCCCCCAGGATTCCAAAGAATTCATGAAACCCGTCTCACCCTATCTGAACCTAGCGGCGTGCATGTAACAATATCAACCGTATGTAATAAATATGTGCATTCTCAATGTGAAGATAGATAGTTATCAAAATTTATAAACCAATATGATTACAAAGAAAATACATGATCAGGTAAAGCCCTTCAGTTAGAAGCATATAAGAAATTCATGACCACACCATAGTGAAATTACTTGCTCACTTACCAAAAAACCCAATGCCCATTTTGCAATAGCTTCATCAGCTATTGCGAAATGTGCATTGGGTTTTTTGGTGAGTGAGCAAGTAATTTCACTATGGTGTGGTGAGGCATGCAAGTAAGGCAAAGAGGAATCTGAAAACGGACCCACCATGTGACCAAGAGCGACCTCCTTATCCAACTTGTCCTTAACAACTGTTGCATGGATACAAGCAGAGTGTAGATTTTAAGGCCACATAACACAAGCTTCAATGAACGACAGGATTTTTAAACCAAAATTAAAGCCATCAATTAACAACATCGCTGCCTCCCTATCCAGATACCTGTTTAGAAACAGCAACATCCAATCTATTTTCACTGCCGTCATCCCTTTTTGTTGAAGATTCGCCTGACTTTCTTTTTCCCTTTTTGAAGCATTTAGAGTAACTGTGGGAACCTCCACAACCGGAGCACTCATGCTTGTACTTGCAAGATGAGTCGAAATAGCACTCCCGCTCGTTAAATTGCCAACAGAGGTCCTTTCGGAGAACCACCGAGCATGCTGCCACATTGTCCGCACCCCTGGCACTCCCAGGAAAGGACTGCGAGGACAATCTAGGCGCTGCCATCAAGTACATCCAAAAGCTAATATGTTTATGATCCCACCGTAAACTCAGCCGGACCGCTTTTTTCTGCCTAAACTGCTCGTCATAGCAAAACCAGGCTGTCCCGCCATAAATGTGGTACGCTTCGCCAATCGAGTCTAAATAGCAGAACAAGGCTGAACAATTTTCAGGGACCTTCACACCAATTATGCTAACTAAAGTGGTAAAAGCCTGCAACCAGTTATGGAAATGTAGCACCCTGAGGACTCGGCTGCTACAGGGGTATTACACCTCAAGCCAGAGGTGTGGTATTCCACTCCCGGGTAAGGATGGAGTGTGGGACTGAGCTCAGATAGCTGCATACACTACATACATCCCATTTCCGGGGGACAGACCGACGGTACTCCCACCAGTATATGTGCAGGTACGACAGTGTCTGTCCCTGGCTGGAGTGGGAGGGGGGTGGAACATCCCAGTAGTGTAGGGGCAGATAGGGGGAGCAGTCTGGGTAAGGCTAGGAGCTCATTGGGTGCTGGTCACCTGAGCTCACACATAGAGGGAGTATATAAGGTGGGCACCATCTTAGATCAGGGTCAGTCAGTCTTCTGTAGAGGGTCAGTCAGTCCTGAGAGAGGTCCAGGAGCGCCTGCAGAGAGAAGAGAGAGAGGAGAAGAGAAGGACCCAGAGGGGGAGAAGAAGGAACCCCAAGTACCCAGTATACAACCAGAAGGGTGAAGGGTTGGCACGCAAGGGAACCGGATCCCAAATTAGTGGAGGAGAGAAACTACCCTCAACTAAGAACCGGAGGCTGCGACATTACATGTGGAGCAGCCCCTCACCAAGTCCACTAAGAAGGCACACCGAGCATAGGGTCAGGGAAGCCAAAGAAGGTTCACCCAACAGGAGACCCGAGGGAGCCGGACATAAGTGGACCCCTGGTGGGAACGGCCAGTAGAGAGGACAGTCAGAAAGGGAGCTCAGGACCACGCTCCAGAATTGCTTGGGGGTTGGCCGAGTCCAGGACCTGGTGGACGCAGCACGGCTCGGGCGGTCACTCAAGGCCAGAGTGACCAACAGAACAGCAGTAAGTAAAAACCCTGAACTGCACAGCCCGACTCTGAATTGGGGGTTATACTACCACAGCTGCACATATACCACCAGCCTCAGCGGACCCTGCTGCAGCGGCGGCCTTTTGACCGCAAATCAACGGGTGGCGTAGTCGACACTAAGAACAACTAATAACATCTGTAAAGACTGCCACACACTGAGTTTGACACCCTGGGCACGGACCGGGTCGCCGCCACTCGGAGACTACAACCCCCATCAGATCCGGCTCCGGGTAATCCCCAAACAGCACTGGCCCAGGGGGCGCGTCAACTTTGGCGTAGTCGGCAGGATTTCGTGCCCGCAACCACCGGGTACTGCGTGCCTGAAGAAAAGTTCAAATTTACCTCAAGAAGAAGTCTCCCGCCGGTTCCAGAGGGTCCCCACCATGGGACGCCATCACAGATCGTTTCCCGCCGGTTGCCCGCCATCTGCAGCTTTTTCCCGCCATCCACGGAGTTTCCCGCCACTGGGAGACGATTCCCGCCATTTCCAGAAAATTTCCCGCCTTGGAAGAGCGGACGCCATTATGGGCGTGCCAGAGGGTGGCAAGAGGTCACCTCCCATCGTGGGCCAGGTAAAGGAATGGCGCCAAAAGCGGAAACCGCCCCCACCAACGGAGACTGTGATGCTAGAGATGTCCATCAGCGTGAGAGAACTGCCCCTGGAACTGACAATCACAAAGTTGCCCCGGGACCACCTTCAATGTGGGCGGAGACAGAACAAGAGAGCGAAGATGGGTGCAGCCTGGAGGAGTCTGGAGAGAGCGCACCCGGAGACAAGAAGTCTGGAGAGGACTCCGGAGAAGTCGTACCCGGAGATGGAAGGAGAGTCAGGCAGCACCGACCCTGTGGTCAGGAGCCTGCTGCAAGCAACAACCCCACTAGGCTTAGTGGAGATCCTGGCACAGCTCCCCCGAGACCGGGAGTGTGCGCAGACCGCGCTGGAGCGCCTCGCATGGAGGATGGCCCAGGTGCAGCGAGAGACGCTGACGGAGTGGAGCCGAGAGATGGCCCTGCAGGCAAGAACCCGCCAGCGAAGCACGCCACCCGAGACGAGGAGACAGACCGCCTCTGAGGATGGTGCAGGAGGAGTGAAGGCCGGAGACGGCGCCGAAGAGGGAGCTGAACAGATGGAGGCAGGTAAAGGGGACGTCACTACCCCGAGCCGAGAAACCGCGTGCCTGCCCCAGCTCCCCGTCGCAGAGCCCGAAATTCCCCCTGCCGTGCCCGTCGCTGCATCGTCACCGCTCCAGACAAGGCCTCAAGCAGAAGCCGCGGCCGCGACCCCTGTGACGTCACGCGCCTCAACCCTGAGCGCGGCAAAGCAGGAAACACCACCGGCCTGGTCGCAAGGTCTAGTACCCCCGGGCGCCGCTACCACCACCGCGCCCTCAACATCCACAGCGCCACACCTGGGTGAAGACCTATTTGCCCAGCATACGTGCCCGGATGGGCAGCCCTTTAGATGGCCACCGGAGTACTACCAACTGGAACTCCAAAAAGCAAGGCCCCTGTGCGAGCCCCTGATTCCGGCTCCGAAGCCCGTCAAGATGACCCCGCTCTCGTTAGAGGAGGCGCAGTTTGAGTGGGACCCCCCAGGAGGACGTCGCCACTGATGTACAGTAGGAGCACTGTATATAGTTACCCGTCGGGGTATGAGAACTGTTATAAGTACTGCTGCTAGTTAAAATATAGTCCCCGTTGGGACCAGCAAATTGAACTGAAACCCGTGTGTCCCTATTCCCACTGACCGAGGACTGAGAGCGGTCATTCCTTTCCTAATACCTGGCCGAGGACTGAGAGCGGCCATATTTCCCCTTGTATATAGTTGCGCTTTTTAAGGCGCCCCCTACTGGTTTTATAGGAAAGCTGTGTTATTCTACAAGAGACTGTCGCACTTTACCCGGTCACAAGTTGCACCGTGGCTGGAGGAACAAGAAAGTTTACAAGAATGTTTATTATGAAAAAGTTTTATGCTGCAGAAATATATATATAATGTTTTATATGTTTATGTTGTTATGAAAAAAATTGTATGTTTATGGATGTTTTATTCTCTTACAGCCCGAGGGCGTGCTGTGATTTACCAGGGGGGAATGTAGCACCCTGAGGACTCGGCTGCTACAGGGGTATTACACCTCAAGCCAGAGGTGTGGTATTCCACTCCCGGGTAAGGATGGAGTGTGGGACTGAGCTCAGATAGCTGCATACACTACATACATCCCATTTCCGGGGGACAGACCGACGGTACTCCCACCAGTATATGTGCAGGTACGACAGTGTCTGTCCCTGGCTGGAGTGGGAGGGGGGTGGAACATCCCAGTAGTGTAGGGGCAGATAGGGGGAGCAGTCTGGGTAAGGCTAGGAGCTCATTGGGTGCTGGTCACCTGAGCTCACACATAGAGGGAGTATATAAGGTGGGCACCATCTTAGATCAGGGTCAGTCAGTCTTCTGTAGAGGGTCAGTCAGTCCTGAGAGAGGTCCAGGAGCGCCTGCAGAGAGAAGAGAGAGAGGAGAAGAGAAGGACCCAGAGGGGGAGAAGAAGGAACCCCAAGAACCCAGTATACAACCAGAAGGGTGAAGGGTTGGCACGCAAGGGAACCGGATC
This sequence comes from Phyllobates terribilis, assembly GCF_046119375.1. Lineage (NCBI taxonomy): Eukaryota > Metazoa > Chordata > Amphibia > Anura > Dendrobatidae > Phyllobates > Phyllobates terribilis. The sequence continues at coordinate 703,665,286 of NW_027362761.1, forward strand.
CCAAATTAGTGGAGGAGAGAAACTACCCTCAACAAAGAACCGGAGGCTGCGACATTACATGTGGAGCAGCCCCTCACCAAGTCCACTAAGAAGGCACACCGAGCATAGGGTCAGGGAAGCCAAAGAAGGTTCACCCAACAGGAGACCCGAGGGAGCCGGACATAAGTGGACCCCTGGTGGGAACGGCCAGTAGAGAGGACAGTCAGAAAGGGAGCTCAGGACCACGCTCCAGAATTGCTTGGGGGTTGGCCGAGTCCAGGACCTGGTGGACGCAGCACGGCTCGGGCGGTCACTCAAGGCCAGAGTGACCAACAGAACAGCAGTAAGTAAAAACCCTGAACTGCACAGCCCGACTCTGAGTCTTCTTACCATCCACACTGCACCACCACTACCACCATCCTCTACACCTGACCCCCTGAGGCTATACCCCTCCCGTTGGGGGTTATACTACCACAGCTGCACATATACCACCAGCCTCAGCGGACCCTGCTGCAGCGGCGGCCATTTGACCGCAAATCAACGGGTGGCGTAGTCGACACTAAGAACAACTAATAACATCTGTAAAGACTGCCACACACTGAGTTTGACACCCTGGGCACGGACCGGGTCGCCGCCACTCGGAGACTACAACCCCCATCAGATCCGGCTCCGGGTAATCCCCAAACAGCACTGGCCCAGGGGGCGCATCAGAAAGTACAAGGAATAAGGCGATAACGCCTACGTTCCTCTTCATCCTTCTTACTTTCATCAGGTTTTAACCTATTTAAATTAAACTTCTCAAGCGGCAACAGAGAAAAAATATACACATACTCATTTTTCCATATTTTTCCCTGAACCCAGGGGGCCATCAAAGCACACATACACTTCACCTCTAGCCCTGTTGTCCAAACGTATTGCATCTACCGCAGCACCTAATGCAGGCAGCGTGATAACTGATCCGTTAACTGTACCCGAAGGTTCCTCAATCCATGCAGGAACTGCTCCACTAACTGCAACCTGCAAAACGCCTGCCAAACACCACTAGGCTCTGTTCCCGGAGCCAGTAAACCTCTGACCATACTGAAAAAATTCTGACACCACATCAGCAGCTCTCATGCGATCGTCCAACACAGGACTAGCATCCGCCATACCCCCACTCATATTCCTGTCATTCAAAACTGTATCCGACACATTCCCTTGAGGTGCATGCAAACCACGTGACTCCCCTGGCTGACTACGAGGGAGTCTCGGAACAGCCGCTGCGTGTCCTCCGTGGCGATCCTCAACACTCGTTTCACTGCCGGACGAGATCTTTCCCTCTTCTTCAGAGGCAGAATCAGGCTCAGGGACCTCGCCAAGCAGATCTGGTGTAGTCGACCCGCCGCTAGACCTGGATCTCCTGTTGGTAACATGGCACTGACAGGGTGGAGAGACTTCAGCTACACACCTGCAACCTGCATCCTTGACAGTGGTCTGCTCTCTCCTGGTCCCATCGCGCCGATTCTAAGCTCTGGTAGCCTCTGGAACAACTCTTCTCCTGGCCCCCTGCACCTTCCTTTCGGATCTTCTGACCGGGCCCAGCTCGGCTGCACAGGCCGCACTTTCTGGTTCACATCGCGAACACATGACCCCTGTGACATCACACCGCTCTCGCAATGAGATACAGGTGAAGGGGAGGAGCCAGCAGCATCACTCACCTCCTCCTCCTGACCAGGCCGACGACGCAGATTCCTCCCAGAGCGACTGGTAGCTGATGCTGGCTGGGACAGTGCTGCCATACCTGGAGGGTCATTGAAGGGGCTCCGAAGTCTGTGCTTGGTTTGGGGGGCCACTGCTGGGCTTAAACTCTACGGTGACCTGGTCCTCCTGGAGCTCTTTTGAGGTGCTGTGCCTGCAGCCACCTCGGCAACCCCCTCAGCATTCCACATTGCCAGCTGGCCCAGGAGCTATTGCTGGCCTTGACTCTCAGCTAGGGACTGGATCTCCTGGAAAAGGACCTCCATCTTCTGGATCTTGAAGTGACGACAATCCGGGTACCAGGTCACCACGAAGAATGGACATCCCACAGCAGCATCCCCCTTTTATATGGCACCTATAGGAATCTCCCCTCAGCCTATTATGTAAGCCCTTTGGACCTAACTGCCCCATTCACCTTCCCTAAAACTTTCCCTCAAAAAGCAACTTCTGTAACATAACCCCTAACTGCCCACTATTGAGGTCTTGCAGACATCCTGAGTCATGCAGCCCACCCTTAAGCCCCCTTGTTAAGGGGAGTGAAGGCCGGGCCATTACTCTAATTACAGAAGGAGCTGAGAGGCCTTTGGTCACTCTGGAGGAGCTGCAGAGAACCACAGCTTAGGTTGCTGAATTTGTCCACAGGACAACTATTAGTCGTATACTCCTCAAACCTGGCTTTTATGGAAGAGTGGCAAGAAGAAAGCCATTTTTGAAAGCAAGCCATAAAACGTCCTGATTGCAGTTTGCAAAAAAACATGTAGGGGACATATATAGTATATGGAAGAAGGTGCTATAGTCAGATGAGACCAGTAGAACTTTTTGGACTAAATGCTAAACGCTATGGGTGGAGGAAAACTAACACTGCACTTCACCCTGAAAACACCAGCAATACCCTGAAACATGGTGGTGGCAGCATCATGCTGTGAGGATGCTTCAGGCAAGGTGAGGGAAGATGGTCAGATTTGATTGGTGGAGTTAAATACAGGCAGTTCTGGAGGAAAACCTGTTAGGCTTTCATTCACACATCAGTATTTTTTTATCAGTATTTCAGCAGTATTTGTATGCCAAAACCTGGAGTGGTTCCAAAACAGAGAACAGGTGTAAATCTTTCAATTATAGTTTTTCTCTCTAAGTTCCACTCCTGATTTTAGCATCCAAATATTGATGCAAAATACTGACCAAATACTGCAAATACTGAAGTGTGAATAAGCCCTTAAAGACTGCAAAAAACTCGAGACTGTGGTGTAGGTTCACCTTCCTGCAGGACAACGACCCTAAACATACTGCCAGAACTACAATGGAATGGTTTAGATCAAAACATATTAATGTGTGTAAATGGCCAGTCACAGTCCAGACCTAAATCTCATTCAGAATCTGTGGCAAGGCTTGAAAATTTGCTGCTCAGATGCTCTCCATCCAACCGCACTGAGATACAACGAGTGTGCAAAGAATGGGCAAAGATTTCAGCTTCTAGATGTGCAAAGCTGGTAGAGATATACTCAAAAGACTTGCAGCAGTAATTGCAGCGAAAGGTGGTGCTACAAAGTATTGACTCAGGGAGGCTGAATACAAATGCACATCACAATTTTCAGATTTATATTTTTAAAGTAATTAATAAAACCATATATAATTTCCTTAAGGCTATGTCCCCACAATCAGGAAATAGGAGCATTTTGGAAGCAGCGTATTTTTGCTGCGTCCAAAACGCTACATTCTATTCACACAGGTAAATCTGCATGTGTTCATTGAACCATGCGGATTTACCGCATCTTATGAATGGCTATGGGTGAAGCTACGCAGCAGAGACTAGCGTTCTGCTGCAGAAAATTAACATTTTGCGGCTCATAAACCTACACCACAGGTGAGTTTATGAAGCACAGTGGGCATGGGATTTCTATAAATCCATTGTGCTTGTAATTTTAGAATGCAGCGTTTTGGATGCAGTGCAGGCGAGCTGCATCCAAAACGCTGCTATTCCTGATCGTGGGCACGTACCCTTACACTTTACAAATACTTGCTACTTTGTGTTAATATATCATATAAAATCACAATAAAATACATTTAATTTTGAGGGTGTAACGTGAAAAATGTGGAAAATTTCACAAGGTATAAATACTTTTTTAAAGGTCCTGTGTGTTATAAAAACTGACCTAGTGAACACATGGAATGAACCATGAGGATAAAATTGCAATATGAATCAGATGGAAACAATTTTTAAACATAATTTACTTGTAATAGCAAACAAGGTATAATAGGATAATTATGTGAAGAGAGGGTGATAGTTATCCAAGATGAAGTATGGAACATTTAAGCTAACACCATAAACACCTAGGACTATGTTTGTAGTGTTGGCTGCATATGTTGCATTAATATTTTAATAATGCTGCTATTTGTGTAGGGGGAGGTATATTTGAGAATAAATAGTACTTTTATAGATAAGCTGGACACTTGTAAAGATTAATGATTAAAAATCATATTAATGTATTTCATTTTTCTATGTGCAACATATACCTAATTATCAACCTGATTTAGAGGATGTAAAACATCTAGAAAATAATATGTGTATTCGTTGTAATCTCTTTGAAAACGGTTTCATGATATCTATCATGGCTCTGTTAAAAAAAAAATCATCGTGTTGTGTACAAATCTTAAGTACTGATTTCGTAATATGAATTCTAAAATGATTCATTGTTTTTTCTTTGTTCCAACAGCACATTTCATATCCGGATTTGAAGTCTTCACACAAAGAACTGTTCAGTTGTTTGCTTCAGTTTTATATTGTACATACAAATTAAAGCTATAGTCATTCCCCATTACATGTGTTTTCTAATAAAATCATGAAACTTTTTGAGCCACATGTACTAAACATAGAAGTTCTGGAATTATTCTAACTAATCAAACAGGGAATTTTTGACTTTACCAGTGATCTACCAACCACAAGGTGCTATGTTATGTATTATGAGTTTGTAGGCAATTGCGCGAAGATTTAATTCACAAAAATTGGATCATAGAAACTATTGTATAGTCAACACAATTACAATATACCTACAAGAAACTATACAACACAGTTATGTTCAATTAAAATGATAGTTTATTGATTATCAAATTAAAATAAAAACAAGGATAAAAATAACAGGTGGAAAAGCAAGGCAGGTGGACAGATAAATATATGCCACAGTGCTGGTTGCGGTCAAAAAATGTTGTATGCTCATACACGTGCAAATACTACTCCAAAAATTAAATAATTGAATGTGCCACCACAGCCTAGTAAATGCCCTGCATACACATAGCCCTTAGGACACTAAAAAATGGTAAAAGTAACAGTGACTGGTAAGTATACATAGTGTGGGGTCTAATATGACTGCCACATCTAATGCTCCATAGGTGGCAAGATGTATAAAAACAGGTGCTATTTGCACTGTTAAAGTGACAGTGCATAGAGAAAAGAGAGACCGGGATAGTTGATCAAAAAATAAATATATAAATATATGATAAAGTGGCAATGTGCTATTAGAGTGGCAATCCAGGTTGCAAGCAAAAGAAAAGACAAAATGGTGTCACAGTATCAAACACATAAAGTATATGAGCTAAAGTGCCAAGAGACTGCTAAAGTGACCGTGCATGTTAGCAGCAACAGAGTGTGAAATATAATAGTTAAGGTAGCTACAGTATGTATTAAAGTGACAATGCATAATGGCACCGTAGTATGGAAGAAGGAGTGAAGTACATACCGCAACAGACAAATAAAGTGGTGTCCACGTAGCCTAGGTCCCAACGCGCGTTTCGCCTGAGGAGAGGTTTTAACGAGGGAATTGCGCGAAGATGTAAATCTTTACAATATTACCAACACCGTCACAGATAAAATGAGTATTGCAAATAATCTCATTGTATTATGAAATTGCTATTCTGTAAAGTGACTCAAGCTGAATTAACCAATAAAAATGGTATTTATTATCTACATACTATTTGATTATCACATATGAGGCATACAGAGAAAGCTCCCACTACTGGTCGCTGTAGGCAGAGAGAATTTCATCTTCTAACTCAGTATCTATGCATGTGATCTAGTGTTAGGACAAGGATGGACAGTAATTCTAAACTGTGTCTAGTGAAAAGCGAATTACCCATTTTCACCTATTGTAGGATATGCTGTCATAGTTGGCTGCTGATTTGGTCAATGATTATGAAAAAGTATCTATTCAAGAGAAATCTCCAGGACCACAAATATATTCAAATGTAATGCTTTATTTGTATTCTCTTAAAAATATCAGTCAGGCATGTTTAGTTCTGATTTGATTCAGAGTACATGAAGCGCCATTGCAGACACCCCTGCATGTCCCCTTTTTCCTCCATGCAGGAATGCCGGCTTATTCACCGCCCCAGCCCTTAGCATGGTCCCTGGTGTTCTCTGTTCCTGCCTCCTGGTCCACGCACCACACTGTGTGCCGAAGGCGCTCCTAGTACGTGTGTGCGCGCAAGGTCCCCTGCTCTTAAAGGGGCAACGCATACATGACAAAATGCCCCCAGCTAACAGCTGGGAGGCATTTTGATAATGTTTTCACCTGCAAGGTATCTTCCAGCCAATAGCTGGGAGACATCTTGTATAAAAAGCACTCTCCTCAATTGGGAGGTGCCTGAGCAACCCCTATAGTTATGTGTTAGGTGCTTGGTGTGTATGCAACTGTATGTTGCCAGGTCCCCCATCCCTAGTTTTTTATAGTATTTTTTTTTTATAGTATCCTGTATCCCATATCCTGTGTCCCGTTAGTCTGCCATAGTTAGCCCTTGTTTCCTATGACGGCTTTGGCTGTGTCCGAATCTTGAAACCTGTACCCCATGGCCACATCGTTGGTACCTGTCTGCCACCTGGGCGGCTGAATACCCAGGCAAGAACTCTGAATCTGTCCTAGTGGCCATCCTGTCTGCAAAGAACTTATTCCAGTGGTCGTCCTGTCTGCACAGTGTAAACCTGTCCCAGTGGCCGTCCTGCCTGCAGAGTGTGAACCTAACCCAGTGGCTGTCCTGTCTGCACAGTGAGAACTTGTCCCAGTGGCCATCCTGTCTGCAAAGTGTGAACTTATTCCAGTGGCCGTCCTGTCTGCACAGTGTAAACTTGTCCCAGTGGCTGTCCTGTCTGCACAGTGTGAACCTTACCCAGTGGCTGTCCTTTCTGCACAGTGAGAACTTGTCTCAGTGGTCGTCCAGTCTGCACAGTCTGAACTTGTCCCAAGTTGACTGTCCTGCTCTATTGAGAATCTGAAGTAACGTCTCTGCCCTTTTGGGTCAACAGCTTCTGCCGGTCGTCGCCATGGAGTGGCACCTGGCAGCTACCTGCCGCACAAACCTGACCTCACCACTAGAGGCTCCAGTGAACACTAAGATAGCTGCTTAGTCACACCCCTCCAGGGTAAGTCCAGTCTGTGGTACAGTGAGTCCACAAACCACTTGCGCCACCTAGGAGCGTAACAGTACACAAACTCTTAAGCAATATGTTTTGTATATATTTAAAAAGTAACCATGGTTTACATTTTTCTTTCATAAAACAATAGCACACATGGAAATATCAAACTTTATAATATTTCTTATCAGCGAAATTTCCTTTTTTTCCCCTGGATTTATCTTTCACTTCAATTCCTGGGTAAAATTTGTATTCAGTGAAGAGAGATTATCACATTACTGAGATAGGAGATGGCAGTTGGTGCTTTTAACATTCTATGGAAGGAGGTGCTAGAGGCAGACAAAAAGATTCTGCTGCAAGTTCTCATGAAACAACAGTTCTAGTTCTCTATAGAACTGTATGAGTACTAACTGTCATCTCCTATCTCAGTAATAAGAAAGTCTGTATTGTCTGAAGACAAATTTTACCTGTGAATTTTGATAATTAAAATAAATCCTGGAGGAGAAAGAAGCAGATTTCTACAATAAGATATATTACAAGGTTTCTTACTTTCACATGAACTATTGATTTATGAAATAAATAATTAAATAAAACAACGGTTACTCTTTAAAATATTTTGCTGTAAATTATAGCTTGAATATGAAACAGATAAAAGTTTAAAGACAGGTCTACAAAATAGTAAAAGATGAAGTACTGTTGTGATAAATAATAGCATTATTCCTTAAGAAAGACTTCTGTCATTTCGGGGTCCAATCACATCAATCATTTGTATTGTTTACAACAGGGATAAATAAAATGCCTAATCCAGAAAATGTATACATAAGACAAACACCAGTTTATTTAATCAGTTTAAACCAGTCATACAGTGAGTTCTTTGGTGTTTTTTTGGTAATCAAAACAGCTAGTTCTTTTATAAGTTACTCCTATTTAAATATCAAATCCTCTGCAAAACATTTTATTCATTCTTAATACATTACTTTATATTTATGGAAGAAAACCATTTAAGATATGAGCACAAGCATCCTACATGGACATTCTGTAACCTATTTTGCTAGTCTATGCAGAACATCAAAGACTATGGCATATCGAGTCTAGACACAACAGCATATTTACATTAGTATCTCAAATGGAGACGCTGTTTAAACCCCACCACAATCTGCCCTGGAAAGCCCCCAAAATTCCAGAAAACAAATTATTTTATACTCTAACCAATAATGTATCTGCTTTAACATGAAACAAAAATTGTTCAATGTATTGCATATAATTTAAAAAAATGCTAGAAATGCTATCTCCAGTCAAATATAATATATACAGTGCTGGCCAAAAGTATTGGCACCCCTGCAATTCTGTTAGATAATACTCAGTTTCTTCCTGAAAATGATTGCAATCACAAATTCTTTGGTATTATTCTCTTCATTTAATTTGTCTTCAATGAAAAAAACACAAAAAGAATTGTCCTAAAGCCAAATTGGATATAATTCCACACCAAACCTAAAAAAGGGGGTGGACAAAAGTATTGGCACCCTTTGAAAAATCATGTGATGCTTCTCTAATTTGTGTAATTAACAGCACCTGTAGCTTACCTGTGGCACCTAACAGGTGTTGGCAATAACTAAATCACACTTGCAGCCAGTTAACATGGATTAAAGTTGACTCAACCTCTGTCCTGTGTCCTTGTGTGTACCATATTGAGCATGGAGAAAAGAAAGAAGACCAAAGAACTGTCTGAGGACTTGAGAAACCTAATTGTGAGGAAGCATGAGCAATCTCAAGGCTACAAGTCCATCTCCAAAGACCTGAATGTTCCTGTGTCTTCCGTGCGCAGTGTCATCAAGAAGTTTAAAGCCCATGGCACTGTGGCTAACCTCCCTAGATGTGGACGGAAAAGAAAAATTGACGAGAGATTTCAACGCAAGATTGTGCGGATGGTGGATAAAGAACCTCGACTAACATCCAAACAAGTTCAAGCTGCCCTGCAGTCCGAGGCTACAACAGTGTCAACCCGTACTATCCGTCGGCGTCTGAATGAAAAGGGACTGTATGGTAGGATACCCAGGAAGACCCCACTTCTTACCCCGAGACATAAAAAAGCCAGGCTGGAGTTTGCCAAAACTTACCTGAGAAAGCCTAAAACGTTTTGGAAGAATGTTCTCTGGTCAGATGAGACAAAAGTAGAGCTTTTTGGGAAAAAGCATCAACATAGAGTGTACAGGAAAAAAAAAAGAGGCATTCAAAGAAAAGAACACGGTCCCTACAGTCAAACATGGCGGAGGTTCCCTGATGTTTTGGGGTTGCTTTGCTGCCTCTGGCACTGGACTGCTTGACCGTGTGCATGACATTATGAAGTCTGAAGACTACCAACAAATTTTGCAGCATAATGTAGGGCCCAGTGTGAGAAAGCTGGGTCTCCCTCAGAGGTCATGGATCTTCCAGCAGGACAATGACCCAAAACACACTTCCAAAAGCACTATAAAATGGTTTTAGAGAAAGCACTGGAGACTTCTAAGGTGGCCAGCAATGAGCCCAGACCTAAATCCCATAGAACACCTGTGGAGAGATCTCAAAATGGCAGTTTGGAGAAGGCACCCTTCAAATATCAGGGACCTGGAGCAGTTTGCCAAAGAAGAATGGTCTACAATTCCAGCAGAGCCTTGTAAGAAACTCATTGATGGTTACCGGAAGCGGTTGGTCGCAGTTATTTTGGCTAAAGGTTGTGCAACCAAGTATTAGGCTGAGGGTGCCAATACTTTTGTCCCGCCCATTTTTGGAGTTTTGTGTGAAATGATCAATGATTTGATTTTTGCTTCATTCTCTTTTGTGTTTTTTTCCTTGCAAGCAAATTAAATGAAGATAATAAGACCAAAGAATTTGTGATTGCAATGATTTTCAGGAAGAAACTGAGTATTATCTGACAGAATTGCAGGGGTGCCAATACTTTTGGCCAGCACTGTATAGTACAGGTGGAAAATATGGTCACTGCGTGCAGATGGAAAGGAGCTCACATTAGTTCAGGACACTGCCTTAGTGGCTCAGTCTATTGCATTACGAACAAATACTTATTTTCAGATAGGTGGATAAAAGTTTTTTTTGTTTTTTTGCTTGATTTTATGCCTTTTGCAGAAGAGATAAACCCTGAGAAATGATTAAAAAAAACTTTGGAGTATATGAAAAATGCAAATGCTTTTACAGCTCGTGGCTCGTCTGTCTACTTTACTTACTTATATAGCGCCATCATATTCCACAGCGCTTTACAGATATTGTCATCACTGTCCCCATTGGGGCTCACAATCCTAAGTCCCTATCAGTATGTCCTTGGAGTGTGGGAGGAAACCGGAGAACCCGGAGGAAACTATAGAGAAAATACAGACTCCTTGGCAGATAGTGTCCTTGATGTTTTCCCCAGCACCACAAGGCTATAATGCTAACCACTGAGCCACCATGCTACCCTATGGTCATACTTGAGCAGTAGTAAGCCTTGTCATAATGATTTCCATGTGTGGATTTCTATTGCATTTTTTCACGAGGGTATCTCAGATGGGCAGGGTGGTGGCTAAGTGGCAGCCTTGCAGTGTTGGGGTCCTGGGTTCAAATCCCACCAAGGACAACATCTGCAAGGAGTTTGAATGTTCTCCCCATGTTTGCATGGGTTTCCTCCCACACTTCAAAAACACATACTTATAGGGAAATTAGATTGTGAGCCCCAATGAGGACAGTGCTGATAATGTCTGTAAAGTGCTGTGGAATTAATGGCGCTATATAAATGAGGTAACTAAATTTCACTTTAGTTAAAAAGGCTAAAATTTCAGGATTTAGAGATACAATAATGTAAGTGTAAGAAAAAATAGGGCCTGCCTGTTTTCATTTTTCATTGGTAAAAGTGTTAACATGATCAATTGCAGGTTTCCTCATTCTTTCTCCTCCTACCATTATGGTACACGAGGAAAGGAGAAGCTCCTTGGAAGGTCAGACTCCCTCTGATACAGGAGTATGGAGCTTCGAGCTGTAACACCCCTATATGCAGGACCTATAGCGGACACAGAACTACCTCTCATACATGAAATGTTTGTAGTGGAAAGAAGAGAATTTCAAACTTTACCATCAAGCTACAATTCATCTTAGTATGCAGCTTAATTACAGGAGAGTTGTAATGTAAATAGATCAAAGCAATTTTTTAAGTGAAACCAAAATAAAGATGTATATAGGACACATCACCATTGTCTGCATTAATGGACATAGTAATATACACATCCTTATGCATCAGAAAAGCTCGGGAGAGGGAAACATGTCTAAACATAAATCCTTAATGTAGCTCGCTGAATAATAAAAAATGAATTAAATCTAAATTAATTAATATCTACTTCCCAACACCATTCCAGTAATTATATACACATTATACAAAAGCAAGGGTTTACAGGCTAAATGTGACTTCCTTAGCATTTTCTCTGTTGGCTGTAAATTAATTAAAAGCCGTCAACACCTTCATATAGTTTTTTTTATGTTGTTCCTAGTTCGCTTCCTAAATGCAAATTCAAGCAACTTTCTAAATAGTCTTTGTTAAAATTTTGCTACCATTTTCCTGCTGTAGAGTGTTTTTAAGTCCTTTATCTAACTGTGTGATCTGCAAAAATGTTACTAATATGTCAACTCTCCTTCTCAGCTCTGACAGCTCTCTCCGTCTTCCTTCTGACAGTGCTAGAGACAACATTATGGAGGGGGATAGTCTTGTGTATAGATCTCCACAGCCTGGGGAAGGGGAAAAGTATCCAAAGTTTCAGGGAAGTCAGAAAAAACAAGCTATTAAAGAGAGAAAACCCATGAAAATAAGTGCATGATAGAAGTTGCAGCGCTCTGGATACACACTGACCTCACATCCAGCCTATATTACTGGAAGAGGCACTCCCACAAACTTGGATCAGCCTGCAAACTTAAAAAATTAAGATTTCAAAATGCTTTTTACCTAAACCACTGACATGTAAAAATATTTTTTCCATGGTAAAGATATTAATAACTTTGTTAATAACCTGTCCTAATCATCATCATGTACAGGTGCTCAGCTCCTGCATTCGTGCTTTTCAGTACATTATAACAATATTTTACAGGGTTCAATATTATAGAACGTATGGTAAAAATGTCAAGTTATTTTTATTCTACTGATCATCAAGATTATGACATTATTGGTTTTGTTTTCTTTAACTTTTTTTTGCACTTTGTAAAGGGAAGTGTCCTAGGTTGTACATGTATATATGTATCTGCATGCTAGCCATGTTTGCAGATACGTATACATGTATATATTGGCCCCACATCTCCCTATGTGTTTCAGTCTGCTTGCTGCTGCTGGGGGAGAAACAACAAAATGTCCAGCCATGTACTAAAACAGGTTTTGCGAGTATGGTTGGACATGAACAAAGACCTTAGCCAGTGGGCGGGGAATACCACCTCATTTCCTGTGCTGGACTTAAAACCCCAGAGCACTCATGTGCTAGCCCCCTCTTTGACTGTTGGAGAGATGGACATAACAACACATGGCTGAGTATCTCTCTTCACTTGTAACTTCTTTACTTACTAGCCCTACATACCCTGTACTAACCCTCCTAGATATTGATATCCTTGTATCTATGTATATATAGGGAAAGTTAGTATAGTTGGGTGGGCTGATATTGCATGCGTGATTAGGAAACGTGGGTGGAAAATATATTAGGTAATTTGGAATTGTATATCCATTTTGTGTACTGTGTTAGCGGGATAAATAGTAGTATATTAACTGTAGACTTTTGTGCAATAAATACCTTTTATTAGCACACGGTTTTGTCTCAGTTGGTATATAGTATAAGGCACAGATAACGTTAGTGGATATTAATTATTAATAATCAAGTTTGATGTTAATAGTTAATATCGGACCTGAATAGAGGTGTAGGAGAGTTCCCCCATTAATTACTGATATTCTTGGAGGGAAATCTCGCCCTTTAACACACTTCCTAGTAGACTTACATAGTAACGTAGTTTGTAAAGCCGAATAAAGACTTGCGTCCATCAAGTTCGACCTGTTAGTTCTGTAATTGCTAAAGTTGATCCAGAGGAGGGCAAAAACCCCAAATGATTTAGCCAATCTTCACCTGAGGAAAAATTCCCTCCCGACTCTGAAACCAGCAGTCAGAATAAATGCCTGTATCAACCTACTATTTTATTTTATTTTTAAGTATACGCTGAAATCTGCCTGGTATCTAGAAATGCATCCAGTCCCTGCTTGAACTGGTGTAGTGAATCCGACATTACCGTCTCCTCACTCAGTGAATTCCATATTCTCACTGCTCTTACCGTAAAGAACCCCTTCCTATGCTGGTGCTGAAACCTTTTCTCTTCCAGTCTTAGTGAATGCCCTCTTGTTACCGTAATATCCCTCCTTTTGAACAAATCCCGGGCAAGATCTCTATACTGTCCCCTAACATATTTGTACACATTTATTATGTCCCCCCTCAACCTCCTCTTTTCCAGGCTGAATAGTCCTAGTTTTGCCAACCTCTCTGGGTATTGCAGTCCCTCCATTCCCTTTATTAATTTTGTTGCCCTCCTTTGTACCTTTTCAAGCTCATTTATATCCTTTCTATATATTGGGGCCCATAACTGAGCACAGTATTCCAAGTGTGGTCTGACCAGTGCTTTGTACAGTGGAAGAATAATGTTCTCATCCTTTGCAGCTATACCTCTTCTGATACATCCCATTACCCTGTTTGCCCTTACAGCAGCGGCCTGACTTTGGGCACTTCAATTTAGTTTGCTATCAATCAAGATGCCCAAGTCCTTCTCCATCTCTGAATTCCCCAATGATTTCCCATTCAGTGAGTACTGGTGACTTCCATTTTTCCTTCCCATATGTATGACCTTACATTTCTCCTCATTAAACCTCATTTGCCATTTAATGCTCCACCTACCCAGCTTATCCAAATCCCTCTGTAGGTCTGCACTGTCCTCTTTTGTATTAATTGTTTTGCATAACTTTGTGTCATCTGCAAATATTGATATTTTACTATTTATCCCGTTGACTATGTCGTTAATAAAGATGTTAAATAGCATTGGGCCTAGTACAGACCCCTGTGGTACCCCACTAGTGACGCTTACCCAATCTGAGTATATTCCATTTATAACCACCCTCTGCCTTCTATCCTTTAGCCAGTTAGCTACCCACTTGCAGACATTTTCCCCCAGCCCCATCATTCTCATTTTATATACCAACCTATTATGTGGCACGCTATCGAACGCTTTTGAGAAGTCGAGATACACGACATCCACTGGTTCCCCCTGATCTAATCGAGCGCTAACCTCCTCGAAGAAGTCAATCAGGTTTGTTTGGCAGGAGCGATTCCTCATGAATCCATGTTGGTTCGGGATTAAAAGATTATTAGCATCAATATGCTCCATAATTGCCTCTTTAATGAAGCTTTCAAAAATTTTGCCCACAACGGACGTCAGACTCACCGGCCGATAGTTTCCGGCGTCACTTTTCGCTCCCTTTTTGAATATTGGCACTACATTCGCCTGTCGCCAATCAAGTGGCACAGACCCAGTCTCAACAGAGTCCTTAAATATAAGATATAACGGTCTGTCTATCACATTACTTAGTTCCCTTAGTACCCGTGGGTGTATGCCATCAGGTCCTGGTGATTTGTTTATTTTAATGTTACTGAGGCGTTTCTGTACCTCAACTTGGGTTAGATTAGTCATACTTAGTGGAGGATTAAGCTTGTCACTTCTCATTTCTCCTGTTAGTTCTATTTCCTTTGCGAAAGTTGTCGAAAAAAAATTATTTAATAGATTAGCTTTATCCTCATCTTTCTCTATGATTTTGCCTTCCTCACTTTTTATCGGTCCAATATTATCCGATTTAATCCTTTTACTATTTATATACGTAAAGAACAGTTTGGGATTTGATCTACTTTCCCTAGCAATACGTTTCTCTGTTTCCTCCTTCGCTATTTTTATTTGTTTTTTACAGGTTCTCGTTTTTTCCTTGTAACACATTAGTGCCTCCTTACTGTTTTCCTGTTTTAATCTCTTGAATGCCTCTTTTTTGCTATTTAACGCCCCTTTTACGTTCTTGTTCAACCATATTGGTTTCCTCTTATTTCTGGCCCTTTTATTCCCATATGGTATATACCTCTCGCACTGAGTATTCAGAATTCTTTTGAAGGTTTCCCATTTACTATTCGTATTCCATTGATTAAGTACTTTGTCCCAGTCAATAAGTTGAAGGTTTTCTATCAGCTGATCAAACTTCGCCCTCCTAAAGTTTAATGTTTTTGTTGTTCCCTTATTGATAACCCTACTGAAGGGCATTTTGAAGTCGATAATATTATGATCGCTATTACCTAGGTGCCCCCCTATTTGTACCTCAGTTATTCTATCAGGCCTATTAGTCAATATTAAGTCCAACACGGCCTTCCCTCTCGTTGGTTCCTGCACTAGTTGGGAGAGATAATTATCCTTAATATTTGTCAAGAACCTTTTTCCTTTCTGAGATCTACAGGTTTCTGTTTCCCAGTCAATATCCGTGTAGTTGAAATCCCCCATTACAATCACTTCATTATGTTTTGCTACTTTGTCTATTTGTCCTAATAGCAGATTCTCATTCTCCTCTGTTATATTTGGTGGCTTATAGCAGACCTCCAGTAATATTTTAGTATTATTTTTTGCCCCCTCTATCTCTACCCACATGGACTCGACCCCCTCTTCTCCCTCTCCTATATCTTCCCTTAGTCTGGGTTTTAGACATGACTTTACATATAAGCAGACTCCTCCGCCTTTCCCCTGTTTCCGGTCCCTTCTAAAACTATAATCTAATAAATTTACCGCCCAGTCGTAGCTATCGTCTAGCCAAGTCTCTGTTATACCTACGATGTCATACCTCTCCTCCGATATAAGCGCCTGCAGCTCATCCTCCTTATTGGTCAGGTTTCTTGCGTTGGTCAGCATGCAAGATAAAACTTTGGGGTTATTTAGCATCATATTCTTCTCTAACGATCTAACTGTACTATCCCCACCCCCCTCTCCACCCTCATTATATTCACTTCTCCCCTTCCCCCTTGCTTGCCTCACATCCCACCTATTTCCTTGGTTTCCCCCCCCCCAGTCTCTAGTTTAAAAACTCCTCCAACCTATTAGCCATCTTCTTCCCCAGCACCGCTGCACCCTCCCCATTGAGGTGCAGCCCGTCCCTACGGTAGAGCCTGTAGCCGACCGCAAAGTCGGCCCAGTTCTCCATGAACCCAAACCCTTCTGCCTTGCACCAACTCTTTAGCCACTTATTCACCTCCCTAACTTCCCTTTGGCGCTCCTGTGTGGCTCGCGGGATTGGTAGTATTTCTGAGAAAACTACCTTGGAGGTCCTTGCCCTAAGCTTCCTACCTAGGTCCCTGAAATCATTTTTAAGGACCCTCCATCTACCACTCACTTTGTCATTGGTGCCGATGTGGACCATGACCGCTGGGTCTTCGCCAGCCCCACCCAGTAACCTGTCAACCCGATCCGCGATGTGCCGGACTCGAGCGCCAGGGAGGCAGCACACCGTTCGGCGATCCCGGTCTTTGTGACAGATTGCCCTGTCTGTCCCTCGAATAATAGAGTCACCCACTACCAGAACCTGTCTTGCCTGCCCTACACTTCCCCCCTCCCCCTCATTACTGGAGCATACACTCCCCCGGCGGTCAGAGGATCTGTCGTGCTCCAATAATGCCGGTTCTGAACCAGCCTTCCTATACTTCTTCCCTCTATCCCTCCTAACTGTTATCCAGCTCCCTGCCTGTTCAGCCTGCACTTCCCCTCTATGCTCCACCCCCAGTATTGACCCATTGAGTGTCTGCTCGGTGAGCAGCAAACTCCGTTCCATGTTGTCGATGCTCCTCAGTACCGCTATCTGAGCACTTAGATCCAGAATTTGGGCTTCCAAGTGCACGATATGCTCGCATCTCTCGCAGCAGTATGGATCCTCGATTGGTTGCTCACGGAATGCATACATTGCGCAAGATGTACACTGCACGGCTCCGGCCAACATGGACGTCATTCTAAATATGGGGATACAGTCAGTATATATATACAAGTACAAAACACAATTATTTATATATAGGTGTATGGACGGGGATCAATTAGGGATGTGCAAGTGTATCAATTAGATATCGGCGGGGGATCAGTTAAGTATGGACGGGTGATCAATTAAGTATCAAGTATGGACGGGGGAATCAGATAGGTAGGTCAGGTGGATTAATTAAGTAAAAAGTAAACTAAAGAAAGAATGAAATACAGTCAGCAATTCAGTCCTAAGTCCTCCCTTCCAAACTCCCTGAATCCAAAGTCACTGAAAAACAAGTCACACACTTACTTTCGTTCGCACTTACGCTCCGGACACACGCAGCTCGTTCACACTCGCAAACTAAGAGATTTAAAGAGTTTTTTTTTTTTTTTTTTTCTTCCTTTTCCAGCAATGTACCCTTCACCTCAATGCACTTCCAAAGGACTTGATGCCCAACCAGCTGCCCCTTATAAACCCTTAATTATGACCCCTTCCCCTTAATTAACCCCTTGTGAGTAAATCTACACCTCAGGATTTTAGTGCAATGTAGTTAACCCTTAAATACACAGGTAGTAAACTAAGAAACTAAAACTGTAGTGAGAAAATAGGTTTTAAAAAGCCCAATAAATCTAAACAGGTAGAAAAGCACTCAGCAGGTCACAATGCAGCACTCACCGCAATTCACACAGGTATTTTCTGCAGGATTCCCAAATACCTCATCACTGAAAAACAAGTCACACACTTACTTTCGTTCGCACTTACGCTCCGGACACACGCAGCTCGTTCACACTCGCAAACTAAGAGATTTAAAGAGGTTTTTTTTTTTTTTTTTTTTCTTCCTTTTCCAGCAATGTACCCTTCACCTCAATGCACTTCCAAAGGACTTGATGCCCAACCAGCTGCCCCTTATAAACCCTTAATTATGACCCGTTCCCCTTAATTAACCCCTTGTGAGTAAATCTACACCTCAGGATTTTAGTGCAATGTAGTTAACCCTTAAATACACAGGTAGTAAACTAAGAAACTAAAACTGTAGTGAGAAAATAGGTTTTAAAAAGCCCAATAAATCTAAACAGGTAGAAAAGCACTCAGCAGGTCACAATGCAGCACTCACCGCAATTCACACAGGTATTTTCTGCAGGATTCCCAAATACCTCTTCACTGAAAAACAAGTCACACACTTACTTTCGTTCGCACTTACGCTCCGGACACACGCAGCTCGTTCTCACTCGCAAACTAAGAGATTTAAAGAGGTGTTTTTTTTTTTTTTTTCTTCCTTTTCCAGCAATGTACCCTTCACCTCAATGCACTTCCAAAGGGAAGCAGTGATCTTAGATTGCTTCTAAAAATGATATGGTATTTACTTTTCCTAAAGTATAGACTGCAAAGCAATTTGTAGGCAGTGTACTATGCTTACTGCAGATCTGATGGCTACCATAGTAGAGTATCGTGCCACAATCTGCCTCAATCCTATCAGGGTGGAGGTCACAACTCTCTCTGTTAAGCACCTTAGGTACTGCAGTCACTATAGACTGTGACATCTAAAGGGTTATATGATTAAAAAACAACTTTAGGCTGTTAACTATGCTACAATTTTCTTCTTGCCAATATTATTGATATAAAGAAGCACAATGGGGGGTAATAAAATAAGTTACATGGGGGGCATGATTAAAAGGAGACACAGGTGGGCATTAGTACAAAAAAGAGGCACAATAAGGGCATTATTATAAGGAGGCACAAAGGGCACATTATTGCAATAAAGAACAATGGGGGCATTAATCTAATTCTAAAGAGGCACAATGGGGGGTATTATAAATTGGAATGGGGGGAATTATTATTACTATTACTAGAATGAGGCATCATTTTCAGTGTCAAAAAAAATTGCATACTTTAATTTGAATTATTTATTTTAATATTTTTACAATTTATTTTTTTTTTGTGTCCTCTAAATGGCCCAAAACAGTAATTTTGTCTTAAAATTAGCGCCATATAATAATTCTGATCAACATCCTATAGTAATGTCCCCATCTTGTAGTAATATCCCCATCCTGGGCCCCCTCTGGTAGTAATGTTCCCACTTTTATAGTAATGTCCCTATCTTGTAATTTCCCCAGTTCTGCGGTGATCATCACGGGAGCTCTGGTGCTGCGGGCCGCATGAAGCAGCCTCACGGGCCGCAATCGGCCCAAGGGCCACATGTTTGAGACCCCTGATCTAAGGCATTGGTTATAGCTAGTGTTGAGCGAGCATGCTCGACACTGCTCGGTACTCGCCCGAGCATCTCACTACTCGGGATGTTCGGCAAGCACCGAGCATTTCCGGGTTACTCGGGCGGGAGCTCGGGTCTCCGCCCTACACGTTTGGCGCTCTTTACAGAGCCAATGAACATGCAGGGATTGCCAGCCAGTCACTGTAATGCCGCAGCCATGTTGTTTGTGGGCATTACAGTGATTGGCTGGCCGCACAACGCCACCTCGAGTATTTAAAACCGGGCGCCGCTATCTTGGACACAGTCGCTCCGGATCAGACAGTGTAGGGTCAGTGCTGCAGAGCTAGGGAGAGATTTATACTGCAAAATTGTTAGTGTAGGGTCTCTAAAGCCTGCCAAATCAAACAAACAGTCCTTCTCAGGACTAATATCCATCCCAGATATCAGGCAGGCAGGCTGTATAGGAGGCGCAGTCAGGGTCTGACAGGGGTGCCTAGGGCCCACCAGGGGAACTGACTCTAGGGGCCCACACTACAGCCCACCATAAACGGTTTTATTACTTGGTATGTTTTTCTATAATGTACCATTATTACATGATTGGCCGCGCTGTGGAGCACCAAGCGGCAGAACTTTGTTTGAACAGTCATTCCTTACTGGCAGAATCCCTTTAATGGTAACTTGTCTCCTTGAAAAATGCTATTTATCTGCAGATATATGGGTAATCTGCAGGTAAATAGGGTTTAAAGCCTGGTTAGACGGCTTAATGGAAAAGCGTTGGCTACACGGAAAAAAATTACGTTTTATTCTCCCTGCAGCCACTCGCTTCCTGTTATAGGGTCGGTGCAAGGAGGGAGACATTACAGTCACTGCTAACTACAAAGTGAGCGTGCTGCAATAACATTGATTGTGACTAGTGATGAGCGAGTATGTTCTGTTAACCCTTTCGCCAAGTATGCTCGGGCCGAGCTCCGAGTATTTACAGCTGCTCGGTGATATGGTTGAATCGCTCCCGTGTGCATGATTTGCAACTGTTTGACAACTTTATTACATGGGAGGAATGTCTATTTCTTACACATACCTCACATGTAATAAAGTGTCAAACAGTCACAAATCATGCACACGGGAGCGATTCAAACATAACACCGAGCAGCTGTAACTACTCGGTGCTCGGCTCGAGCATACTCGCCGAAAGGGTTAACAGAACATACTCGCTCATCACTAATTGTGACACTTCCAAGAGCCCAACCTAAGGCTGAGCTTCATTGAATGACTAACATGGCAGCAGCACCTGGCAACTAGTGCTGAGCGAGCGTGGTCTGATAAGGTGTTATCCCAGCATGCTCGGGTGTTATCAGAGTATCTTGTAGTGCTCTGCTAATATGCTCGAGTCCCCGGGGTAGCATGTTTTGCGGCGGTAGACAGACGCAGCACATGCAGGAATTGCCTGTTTGTTATGTAATCACTGCATGTGTTGCTTCTGTCTACCGCCGCAAAACATGTTACCGCAGGGACTCGAGCATATTAACAGAGCACTACAAGATACTCGGATAACACCCGAGCATGCTGGGATAACACCTTATCCGACCACGCTCACTCAGCACTACTGGCAACCCATGAGCAACCTGCAACTGCGTCACAGGGGGCTGAAGGGAGCAGGTGACTGCATGCACCGGCTATAGTGCTATCTAAATGCCGCTGTCAGTGATTGACAAGGTCACTTAAATACTCAGAACAGCAGCAATCAAGGCGAGCTCTGATCACTGCTATTACAGGCAGACGCCGGCTATGTAACACAGCCGACATCCGCCTGGTATGGAGCAGGCTCAGCTCCTGAACCCGCTCCATACAAGCACATCCCTATGGTAACAGTTATGACAAGGTTAGCAAATTTCACTTGTCTGTTCCTAAATGTGGAAAGACAAATGGAATTCCCTAACACATGTGAGCAAGTCCTAATAGATTTAGTAAAGGTGCCCCAAGCATATGAATGTTATTACACACCACAATGCACAGTTACATACACGCATCTTACAAAAATACATATTATTCCAGATACGTAGACGCGCACAAATACGTAGACGCGCACAAACACATCAGTACATGAATACATCATCCGAACCACCATCATTTTATAATGTCAGGTCAGTCCCATATATCTTTGTATCACATAAACCTACAACTCCCAGTATGTAATTAACAATAGAGATACTGGGAGTTGTTATCAGTCATCATCAGACTGCGGACCATACAGGAACCACAGTACTGATGAGACACAGGCAGGATCACAAATGAACATTTACATCCAGGTATCTTACCTGAGACGTCTTCTCTGATTGGAGTCGTTCTTTCTTTTCGTCTCCATCTTGTCCAGACCCCTTGAGTACTTTTCTCATCCACAGCTCGTCTCTGCAGACTTCCATCTTCTCCGCTCTTCTACAGCACATCCCTACACGATACCCTTAAAGATAGCAGTGTCATTATAATGCTCCTGAATAAAAATATCTACACTGAGCCCCTGAATAAACCTAACTCTTACAATGCTCCCTGCACAAAACATGACATACACTCTACCCCTCTTATGGTACCTGCTCTCCACACTGTCCTCTCCTTACCATACTGGGCCCCATCTTCACACTGTCCTCTAACACTGTGTCCCCCCTATACTGCCCAGTCTCTATACTGTGCCCCTTCATCACACTCCCCCTCCTCAGCATACTGTTCCCTCCTTGCTGTGCCCTCACACTGTTTCCCCTATACTGCCGCATCTCTATACCTTCCCCCACACTACCTAGTCTCTGTGCTGTGTCACCTCACACTTTTCTCCCTCCATACTGTCTCCTCACACTATTCCCCCACTCTCCATACTGTGTCCTCATACATCCCCCTTCCCCATTCTGTTCCCGCACCCATTCCCACCCCTCCCCTAGTTTACCATACTGTTTCTTCACACATCTCCCCATTCTGTCTCCTAAAATTTCTCTCCCATCTCTCCCCAAATATAATAAATTTTCGGAAGACCACACAGACATGCAGAAGCGCGCTTACACACACACATACTAAGGGCTCTTTCACACGTCAGTACGTGCGGTGACAGTTTCCACACGTACCAGAGACATTGGTACACGTAGACCCATTCAAATGAATGTGAACATGTCAGTGTGTTTCCACTTTCCACAGACCATGTGGTGTCCGTGGGCAAAACACGCTGACATGTCTGTTTTTTACCTGCTGTACAGGCCGCAAAATGTCCCGCACACTGATGACAGTTAGCGCTCTTCCCAAGCACCTCATCATAGATCCCTGTCGGCGCTGTGATCAGCAGCAGCAGGGTCAATGATGAGAGTAGCAGTCTACTCCCGCCGTGTCCAACTGTAAAAATAAGAATAAAATAAAAAAATCCTTATACTCACCTCTACTAAGTGTCACCTGCTGTAACCCGTGCGAGTGCTCACGCCGAGGACAATGACTCCTGCAGCGAGTGGGCCCCGGAGCTCCGCTCAACGATTGACAGGACACCGCTTATTTTTACAGTTGGACATGGCGGGAGTAGACGACTCCTTATCACAGCGCCTGCAGGGATCTATGATGAGGGCAGCGCTCAGCACCCAGCTCTTGGGAACAGCGCTAACTGTACACTGATTCCCAAGTGCCGGTACGTGTCACACGGATGACACACAGGTGGACACGGATATCTCCAGTCCCGTAAATATCAGGACATGTGAAAGAGCCCTAATATACACATCCAGATACACATACAGAAATGGGGACACGTACACACACAGACAAGCACACACAGAAATGCACATGCAGTCATGCACAGACACACTCAGACAATCACACACACAAAAATGCAGACACGCAGGGAAGCACGCACACACACACACGTGTGAAGACACATATACACATGTAGACACGCAGGCATATACACACACAGGCATGTACACACACAGGCATGTACACACACACAGGCATGTACACACACAGGCATATACACACACACTGTACACACACACAGGCATGTACATACACACAGGCATGTACACACACTGTATACACACACAGGCATATACACACACAGGCATATACACATACACACACAGGCATGTTCACACACAGGCATGTACACACACACACTGTACACACACACAGGCATATACACACACTGTACACACACAGGCATATACACAGGCATACACACACACAGGCATGTACACACACACTGTACACACATACACAGGCATACACACATACACAGGCATATACAGACACATGCATATACACACACACAGGCATATATACACACACACACACACACACACACAGGCATATACACAGGCAAATACACACACCCTGTACACACACACTGTACACACACACATGCAGGCAGGCAGCATATACATAAAAATTCATACAAACACACACAAATATTACAGTACCTTGGCTTGTCTCCAGCCCATATAGTGTACAGACGCGCTGCTTATGAGGGAAACTGCAGTGCAGGGCGCGCTGTGACGTCACTTTTAGCAGACGTGCTGCCCTGTCTGCTGAGTGTGATGCTGCAGTGCAGCCCCTGCTCTGCTCTTTGGCTCTCCTGCTCCCAGGCCCCTCCCGCTACTGTCCTGGGCATCGTGTCAGTGAAAGTGTGTGCGCGCGCCCTTAAATGGCCCACGACTACTTTTTTTTTCCTTTGTTTATTTATTTATTTATTTTTAAATTCTCCTCTGTCTCCTCTGCAGGGGGCCCGGGGCCCACCGGGAAATTTCCCGGCACCCCGCCAGGCCAGTCCGAGCCTGGACGCAGTGGTTATACCAATAAACATTGCATTACAGTCCTGTGTGCTCCTGCTGGTCAAATTGCTAGACTTATCCCCCAGTCTCAGGGGCCAGGAAAAATCCTTTTTTTTTTCATCTAAATCCTGTATTTTTTTTTTCCCTCAGTCAGACTGTACAAATACACGTCTTATTAACCTTTTGGTATTTTTTCCCCCCTAAAACAAATTGAGTGTGTCTGTGACTGTTCAGACACCAATATATCTGTTTAAAATATTCTGGTGTAGGCCAGATAACTAGAAGTTTGGTTTTGCAGTTCCACGGTTCAAATCTCTGTATTATGCAGCTTTTGGCCTTTTTTACATAAAAAAACCAGTAATAGTGTCTCCCTGACGGTTCAGACACAAATATATCTCTTTAAAATATTCTGGTGTAGGCCAGATAACTAGAAGTTTGGTTTTGCAGTTCCACGGTTCAAATCTCTGTATTATCCAGCTTTTGGCCTTTTTTACATAAAAAAAACAGTAGTAGTGTCTCCCTGACTGTTCAGACACAAATATATCTGTTTAAAATATTTTGGTGTAGGCCAGATAACTAGAAGTTTGGTTTTGCAGTTCCATGGTTCAAATCTCTGTATTATGCAGCTTTTGGCCTTTTTTACATAAAAAAAACAGTAATAGTGTCTCTCTGACTGTTCAGACACAAATATATCTGTTTAAAATATTCTGGTGTAGGCCAGATAACTAGAAGTTTGGTTTTGCAGTTCCACGGTTCAAATCTCAGTATTATCTAGCTTTTGGCCTTTTTTACTTAAAAAAACAGTAATAGTGTCTCCCTGACTGTTCAGACACAAATATATCTGTTTAAAATATTCTGGTGTAGGCCAGATAACTAGAAGTTTGGTTTTGCAGTTCCACGGTTCAAATATCAGTATTATCCAGCTTTTGGCCTTTTTTACATAAAAAAAAACAGTAATAGTGTCTCCCTGACTGTTCAGACACAAATATATCTGTTTAAAAGATTCTGGTGTAGGCCAGACAAATAGAACTGTGGTTTTCCTCTTCCACGGTTCTAATCTTCTTTTTATTATCCTTTTTCCATTGATAGTGCGAGTGTAAGCTATTTTACTTCATTTACAATGGGCAAGGCGCGTGGCAAGGGACGTGGAACTGGACGTTCTGCTGATGGTGCGTGTAGAGGATGGGGCCATGGCCAAGGTGAAAATGTGCCAATACCAACAGCCACATCTTCTTGCTCCCACTTCTTGACCGAATTACTAGGGAAGCACACTACAACACCAGTATTGCGAACTGATCAGTGTGGACAGGTTATTAATTGGATAGCAGATAATACTTCCAGTTACCTGGGCACCACCACCTCCGGTCTGTCTTCCACACGGTCAAGTTTTAGTAGCCGTGAATCTCGACCGCATACTCCTCCTCACCCTGATGCTCCTTCCTCCCACCATGCCGAGTGTCGTCAGACAGCAACTGATCCCACACTTGGACACTCTGAAGAGCTGTTCACTGGTCCATTTCCATATTTGTGCCCCTCGCCTGCTCCACTTGAAGTGGTGGAAGAGGACATCCCATGTAGCGATGCCCAAATATTTGAACAGCCACGGCCACAGGAAGTCGACGCTGGCAATTTGTCACAAGAGGTGGACGATGACGAGACACAATTGCCACGAAGTGAGGAGGAGGATCGTGGCGCGCTAGTGGAAGAGGAGGAGGTGGTGGATGATCTAGTAACTGACCCAACGTGGCAGGAGGACATGCAGAGCGAGGCCAGCAGCACACAAGGGGAGGGAGGCAGAGTACCCCAACAGGCAGGAAGAAGCAGTGTGGTGGCCGCACACAGAAGGCGGGCAACAGTTCCCCGTAACACCAACACGAGAGACATTGCCAGTACAACCAGCAGGTCTTCCAGAGTCTGAAATTTTTTTAAAGACTCTGCTGATAACCCCAAAAAGGCCACTTGTACCACCTGCCATGCCAGCATCAGCAGGGGTGACAAAACTACCAGCCTGACCACCACCAGCATGATCAGGCACATGGCAGCAAAGAACCCGACTTTGTGTGGCGAACCCCAGGGTCCACGACCAGTGTCAGTGGGTGTCACCACTGCTTCTTCCGCTGTTGTGCGTGCAAGAGAGCCCCCTGTTGTGCGTGCAAGGCAATCCCCTGTCCATAATGCATGCAAAGATGCCCCCTCCTCTCAGTCTTCACTTGTTATGGCAGTTTCTCAAGAAACAGCATCAACGTCCACGTCCCACCACAGCGTTCAATTGTCCATATCCCAGACCTTTGAATGAAAGCGCAAATTCGCAGCCAACGCCCCACAGGCCACAGTCCTAAATTCGCACATTTCATGACTGCTTGCGTTGGAAATGCTGCCTTTTAGGCTGGTGGAGACGGAATCCTTCCGCAACCTTATGGCGGTGGCCATCCCTCAGTACGCGGTCCCCAGCCGACACTATTTTGCCCGGTGTGCCATCCCCGCAGTACAGAAGCACGTGTCCCAAAATATCTGCCGTGCCCTCAACAACGCAGTTACTGGGAGAGTCCACCTGACAACGGACACATGGACAAGTGCTTGTGGCCAGGGAGGGTACATCTCCCTGACGGCACACTGGGTAAACATAGTGGAAGCCGGGACCCAGTCGGACCTTGGGACGGAACACATCCTCCCCACACCGAGGATTGCGGGCCCTATGTCAGTCAGAGTTGCCCCAACAGTGTACAGCTCCTGCGCATCATGCTCCTCCTCCTCATGTTCAGCCTCCATCTCAGACATCACCACATCAGTTACAAGCTGGAAGCACTGCAGTACTGCCTCTGCCAAGCGGAAACAGGCTGTGCTGAAACTCATAAGCTTAGGTGATGAACCTCACACTGCTTGAGAGTTGTGGACAGCTGTGAAAGAGCAGGCAGATCTGTGGCTGAGACCGCTGAACCTACATCCAGGCATGGTCGTGTGTGACTATGGCCGTAACCTGGTGGCGGCTCTGAGGCGAGGCGAGATCACACACGTACCATGCCTGGCTCATGTGCTTAACCTCGTGGTTCAGCGGTTTCTTAAATCATACCCCGAGTTGCCAGATCTGCTCGTCAAAGTACGCCACCTGTCAGCTCATTTTCGGAAGTCGGCTACAGCTTCCGCCGCCCTTGCTGTGTTGCAGCAGCGTTTGCAGCTTCTGTCACACCAACTGGAGTGATGTCCCCACAAGTTGGAACTCTACCCTCCACATGTTGCAAAGGATTTGTGAGCAGAAGAGAGCAGTTGTGGAGTACCAGCTGCAACAAGGCTGTCGATATTCAAGTCAGACTCCACACATAAGACCTCAGGAGTGGACCTGGATGTCTGACATATGTACCATCCTGACAAACTTTGAGGAGTCCACCAAGATGGTGAGTGGCGATGACGCCATCATTAGCATTAGCATCCCAGTTGTCTGTCTTTTGCAACACTCTCTGCAGAGAATTAAAGAGGAGGCATTGCAGCCAGAGTATGATGAGATGGATCAAGAAGCCGTAATGGGCGATTATACACAGCCCAGCCTCATCTCATCCCAACATGCATTGGGGGACAATGAGGGAGAGGAGGAGGAGGAAGAACAGGAGCTGGTATCATGCGCTGTAGACGGTAGTATCTGTACAACTGTCATACCGTCGGTTCAGCGTGGGTGGCCTGAGGACATGGGGGAGGAGGAGGAGAGCATGGTCAGTCGTCATCTTGGTGAGGACACGGAAGTCTTGCCCGTTACCAGTCTGGCACGCATGGCTGACTTTATGTTATGCTGCCTTAACCATGGCCCTCGAGTTGTCAAAATGTTGGGTGACAGTCATTACTGGTTGGTGACACTTTTAGACCCCCGCTACAAGGAGAACTTTCACTCTCTTATTCCTGAGGTGGAGAGGTCTACAAAAATGGGGCAGTACCAGAAGGCCCTTGCTGCAGAACTGTTAAAAAAATTCCCATCTGAACACGCTAGCGGCAGAGGTCACAGTTCGTTGACCAACCAAGGCGTACAGGCGAGAGAGACGCAACTCCAATCCAGCAGAGGCAGGGGAACACTGTCAACGTTCTGGAACAGTTTTCTGAGACCCGCTCAGCTTACAGGCCCTGAGGCGCGGGGTACTCTCACAAGGAGTGGAAAGTTTCAAAAGATGGTGAGGGAGTACCTTGCCGACCGTACCAGCGTCCTCCGTGATTCCTTTGTGCCTTTTAATTATTGGGTATCCAAGCTGGACACTTGGAATTAACTCGCTCTGTATGTCTTGGAGGTCCTGGCTTGCCCTGCCGCTAGCGTGTTATCGGAGCGTGTTTTTAGTGCCGCTGGGGGAATTATAACTGATAAGCGCACTTGCCTGTCAACTGACAATGCTGACAAGCTGACCCTTATCAAAATGAACAAGGGCTGGATTTGGCCAGACTTCTCATCACCACCAAATGACAGCAGAGTAACATAAAGTCAAATCCACTGTGTTATTTCGGGAGGTGTATTCCCATGCACCGCTTCACACCCACGCATGGGTATACGCTTCCTCATTTCGGCTTTTTTTTGCTCTTCTCCTTATTCTCAGCCTCCACCATCACTATATCACCAAGGTGACCGTGGTCCGTGTTGCCAGCATTGCAAGTTCCTCCGTCCTAATTTTTGGCAGCTTTTGCTTGGAAGGCATAGGCAAAGACTATGGGAGACCCACTCCCCAATAATGGGAATAATGTTTTGAATATGCTGTGCTGCATGGCTCTTGTAAGGGGCATGAAAACTGTCCTGTTAAGCTACTGTGACCTTCACGTCTCTTCCAAGGGGCATTAAAATCATCTTGTTAAGCTACTGCGACCTCCACCACTTTTCCAAGGGGAATTAAAACAGTCTTGTTAAGCTACTGCGACCTCCACCACTTTTCCAAGGGGCATTAAAACCGTCTTGTTAAGCTACTGCGACCTCCACCGCTCTTCCAAGGGGCATTAAAACTGTCTTGTTAAGCTACTGCGACCTCCACAGCTCTTCCAAGGGGCATTAAAACCATCTTGTTAAGCTACTGCGACCTCCACCACTTTTCCAAGGGGCATTAAAACCGTCTTGTTAAGCTACTATGACCTCCACCACTCTTCTAAGTGGCATTGATATTGTCTTTTTATTCCACTGCGACCTCCACCACTCTTCCAAGGGGCATTAAAACCGTCTTGTTAAGCTACTGCGACATCCACCACTTTTCCAAGGGGCATTAAAACCGTCTTATTAAGCTACTGTGACCTCCACCACTCTTCCAAGGGGCATTGATATTGTCATTTTATTCCACTGTGACCTCCACCACTCTTGAAAGGGGCATTAAAACCATCTTGTTAAGCTACTGCGACCTCCACCGCTCTTCCAAGGGGCGTTAAAACCATCTTGTTAAGCTACTGCGACCTCCACCACTTTTCCAAGGGGCATTAAAACCGTCTTGTTAAGCTACTGCGACCTCCACCACTTTTCAAAGGGGCATTAAAACCATCTTGTTAAGCTACTGCGACCTCCACCACTCTTCCAAGGGGCATTGATATTGTCTTTTTATTCCACTGTGACCTCCACCACTCCTCCAAGGGGCATTAAAACCGTCTTGTTAAGCTACTGCGACCTCCACCACTTTTCCAAGGGGCATTAAAACCGTCTTGTTAAGCTACTGCGACCTCCACCGCTCTTCCAAGGGGCATTGATATTGTCTTTTTATTCCACTGTGACCTCCACCACTCTTCCAAGGGGCATTAAAACCATCTTGTTAAGCTACTGCGACCTCCACCGCTCTTCCAAGGGGCGTTAAAACTATCTTGTTAAGCTACTGCGACCTCCACCACTTTTCCAAGGGGCATTAAAACCGTCTTGTTAAGCTACTGCAACCTCCATTGCTCTTGCAAGGGGCATTAAAACCGTCTTGTTAAGCTACTGCGACATCCACCACTTTTCCAAGGGGCAGTAAAACCGTCTTGTTAAGCTACTGCGACCTCCACCACTTTTCCAAGGGGCATTAAAACCGTCTTGTTAAGCTACTGCGACTTCCACCGCTCTTCCAAGGGGCATTAAAACCGTCTTGTTAAGCTACTGCGACCTCCACCACTTTTCCAAGGGGCATTAAAACCGTCTTGTTAAGCTACTGCGACCTCCACCACTTTTTCAAGGGGCATTAAAACCATCTTGTTAAGCTACTGCGACCTCCACCACTCTTCCAAGGGGCATTGATATTGTCTTTTTATTCCACTGTGACCTCCACCACTCCTCCAAGGGGCATTACAACCGTCTTGTTAAGCTACTGCGACCTCCACCACTTTTCCCAGGGGCATTAAAACCGTCTTGTTAAGCTACTGCGACCTCCACCGCTCTTCCACGGGGCATTGATATTGTCTTTTTATTCCACTGTGACCTCCACCACTCTTCCAAGGGGCATTAAAACCATCTTGTTAAGCTACTGCGACCTCCACCGCTCTTCCAAGGGACGTTAAAACCATCTTGTTAAGCTACTGCGACCTCCACCAGTTTTCCAAGGGGCATTAAAACCATCTTGTTAAGCTACTGCGACCTCCATCGCTCTTGTAAGGGGCATTTAAACCGTCTTGTTAAGCTACTGCGACATCCACCACTTTTCCAAGGGGCAGTAAAACCGTCTTGTTAAGCTACTGCGACCTCCACCACTTTTCCAAGGGGCATTAAAACCGTCTTGTTAAGCTACTGCGACCTCCACCGCTCTTCCAAGGGGCATTAAAACCGTCTTGTTAAGCTACTGCGACCTCCACCACTTTTCCAAGGGGCATTAAAACCGTCTTGTTAAGCTACTATGACCTCCACCACTCTTCTAAGTGGCATTGATATTGTCTTTTTATTCCACTGCGACCTCCACCACTCTTCCAAGGGGCATTAAAACCGTCTTGTTAAGCTACTGCGACCTCCACCACTTTTCCAAGGGGCATTAAAACCGTCTTGTTAAGCTACTGTGACCTCCACCACTCTTCCAAGGGGCATTGATATTGTCATTTTATTCCACTGTGACCTCCACCACTCTTCCAAGGGGCATTAAAACCATCTTGTTAAGCTACTGCGACCTCCACCGCTCTTCCAAGGGACGTTAAAACCATCTTGTTAAGCTACTGCGACCTCCACCAGTTTTCCAAGGGGCATTAAAACCATCTTGTTAAGCTACTGCGACCTCCATCGCTCTTGTAAGGGGCATTTAAACCGTCTTGTTAAGCTACTGCGACCTCCACCACTTTTCCAAGGGGCATTAAAACCGTCTTGTTAAGCTACTATGACCTCCACCACTCTTCCAAGGGGCATTGATATTGTCATTTTATTCCACTGTGACCTCCACCACTCTTCCAAGGGGCATTAAAACCATCTTGTTAAGCTACTGCGACCTCCACCGCTCTTCCAAGGGACGTTAAAACCATCTTGTTAAGCTACTGCGACCTCCACCAGTTTTCCAAGGGGCATTAAAACCATCTTGTTAAGCTACTGCGACCTCCATCGCTCTTGTAAGGGGCATTTAAACCGTCTTGTTAAGCTACTACGACATCCACCACTTTTCCAAGGGGCAGTAAAACCGTCTTGTTAAGCTACTGCGACCTCCACCACTTTTCCAAGGGGCATTAAAACAGTCTTGTTAAGCTACTGCGACCTCCACCGCTCTTCCAAGGGGCATTAAAACCGTCTTGTTAAGCTACTGCGACCTCCACCACTTTTCCAAGGGGCATTAAAACCGTCTTGTTAAGCTACTATGACCTCCACCACTCTTCTAAGTGGCATTGATATTGTCTTTTTATTCCACTGCGACCTCCACCACTCTTCCAAGGGGCATTAAAACCGTCTTGTTAAGCTACTGCGACCTCCACCACTTTTCCAAGGGGCATTAAAACCGTCTTGTTAAGCTACTGTGACCTCCACCACTCTTCCAAGGGGCATTGATATTGTCATTTTATTCCACTGTGACCTCCACCACTCTTCCAAGGGGCATTAAAACCATCTTGTTAAGCTACTGCGACCTCCACCGCTCTTCCAAGGGGCGTTAAAACCATCTTGTTAAGCTACTGCGACCTCCACCACTTTTCCAAGGGGCATTAAAACCGTCTTGTTAAGCTATTGCGACCTCCACCACTATTCAAAGGGGCATTAAAACCATCTTGTTAAGCTACTGCGACCTCCACCACTCTTCCAAGGGGCATTGATATTGTCTTTTTATTCCACTGTGACCTCCACCACTCCTCCAAGGGGCATTAAAACCGTCTTGTTAAGCTACTGCGACCTCCACCACTTTTCCAAGGGGCATTAAAACCGTCTTGTTAAGCTACTGCGACCTCCACCGCTCTTCCAAGGGGCATTGATATTGTCTTTTTATTCCACTGTGACCTCCACCACTCTTCCAAGGGGCATTAAAACCATCTTGTTAAGCTACTGCGATCTCCACCGCTCTTCCAAGGGGCGTTAAAACTATCTTGTTAAGCTACTGCGACCTCCACCACTTTTCCAAGGGGCATTAAAACCGTCTTGTTAAGCTACTGCAACCTCCATTGCTCTTGCAAGGGGCATTAAAACCGTCTTGTTAAGCTACTGCGACATCCACCACTTTTCCAAGGGGCAGTAAAACCGTCTTGTTAAGCTACTGCGACCTCCACCACTTTTCCAAGGGGCACTAAAACCGTCTTGTTAAGCTACTGCGACTTCCACCGCTCTTCCAAGGGGCATTAAAACCGTCTTGTTAAGCTACTGCGACCTCCACCACTTTTCCAAGGGGCATTAAAACCGTCTTGTTAAGCTACTGCGACCTCCACCACTTTTTCAAGGGGCATTAAAACCGTCTTGTTAAGCTACTGCGACCTCCACCACTTTTCCCAGGGGCATTAAAACCGTCTTGTTAAGCTACTGCGACCTCCACCGCTCTTCCAAGGGGCATTGATATTGTCTTTTTATTCCACTGTGACCTCCACCACTCTTCCAAGGGGCATTAAAACCATCTTGTTAAGCTACTGCGACCTCCACCGCTCTTCCAAGGGACGTTAAAACCATCTTGTTAAGCTACTGCGACCTCCACCAGTTTTCCAAGGGGCATTAAAACCATCTTGTTAAGCTACTGCGACCTCCATCGCTCTTGTAAGGGGCATTTAAACCGTCTTGTTAAGCTACTGCGACATCCACCACTTTTCCAAGGGGCAGTAAAACCGTCTTGTTAAGCTACTGCGACCTCCACCACTTTTCCAAGGGGCATTAAAACCGTCTTGTTAAGCTACTGCGACCTCCACCACTCTTCCAAGGGGCATTAAAACCGTCTTGTTAAGCTACTGCGACCTCCACTGCTCTTCCAAGGGGCATTAAAACTGTCTTGTTAAGCTACTGCGACCTCCACCACTTTTCCAAGGGGCATTAAAACCGTCTTGTTAAGCTACTGCGACCTCCACCACTTTTCCAAGGGGCATTAAAACCGTCTTGCTAAGCTACTGCGACCTCCACCACTCTTCCAAGGGGCATTAAAACCGTCTTGGTAAGCTACTGTGACCTCCACCGCTCTTCCAAGGGGCATTAAAACCGTCTTGTTAAGCTACTGCGACCTCCACCACTTTTCCAAGTGGCATTAAATCCGTCTTGTTAAGCTACTGCGACCTCCACCGCTCTTCCAAGGGGCATTAAAACCGTCTTGTTAAATCACTCTGAACTCCACAGCTCTTCCAACGGGCATTGAAATGTTGTTTTTAATTAACTCTAACCTCCACGACTCTTCCAACGGGCATTGCATTTCCTCCTAATTTTAGTCAGCTTTTGCTTTTCAATGCATAGGCGAACACAAAGGGAGACCCATTCCCCAATAATGGGTAGAAGGTTTTTAGTACGGTGTAATCCACGTCTGTTTCAAGGGGCATTGCAGTTCCTCATAATTTTTGGAAAGCCTTCCATTCACTGCTTAGGCCAACAGTGTACAGGAGACCCAGTTGCTATAAATGGAAAAAACGGTTTAGTTAAGGCCCTCTGACCTCCATGTCACTTCCAAGGGGCATTGGAGTGCCTCAAAAGTTTTGGTAGGCATTGCACTCACTGTATGCCCTATAACTGTGTAGCCGAACCGCTCCTTTTGGTACAGAAACATATCCTACAAGACATGTGTGGTTGACTGCCCTGATATTGATGTGAATGGTCCCTGTTCCTCCTGCTCTTTCTCCTTTGCCACCACCTCATCCATCATTCATCATCTGAAGCTTTGTTTTAAGGGGAGTCATAGAACTGGGATAGTAGCAGGAAAACATCCAGCAATCCTCGGAGGAGGTAGGATATGCGCCAAAACGCTGACCACCTCAGGCTTAGCTGCTGCTACATACATGCGCTTGCATTCCAAGGAACAGAAAGCTAAGGAGATGGATGGTCTCATGAACATGAATAGTTTACTCTTTGTGTAGGAGGCCGACCACTGCTGCTGTCTACCTTCTGAACTTTGTGTTGAAGCCTGATTGACCCAGGACCTGCAATCCTCTATGTCTGGAGGACGTGTTGCATCCCAGTGTCCAACTGTGTCCCGGCTTCCACAATATTAACCCAGTGTGAAAGCATCAGTGAGGTGGACCATCCTTGGCCACATTTACTTGTCCATGTGTTTGTGGTTAGGCTGTCCTTCAAATAGGCGCGGCTGGGGACCGTTTATGGACACCCGGCCGCCCCCTGGTGGCTGGGGACCAAGCGTGGACACCTGGCCCCTGGCGGCTGGGGACCGAGTATGGACACCTGGCCGCCCCCTGGCGGCTGGGGACCAAGCGTGGACACCCGGCCGCCTGGCGGCTGGGGACTGAGTATGGATACCAGGCCGCCGACGCAGCCATGACGTGGTGGCCAGATTCCGCCTCCACATGCCTAAAAGGCCCAATTTCAAGTGCAATCAAGCTAGCAGTATGGTATTGCAGCCTGGGGGTGGGTGGGTGGCAGGCTGCACACTTACGCTTGCATTCCAAGAAAACAAAGCAGATGCTAACTTCTATCATCATCATGCTCCTCACCTTGGCACTCTCAACTCCCCTGATGGATAAGCCATGGCCCACCGGAGGAGTCTGGTTGTCTGGTGGGCTCGGCCAATGCTGCCCTAAATCAGGCCAGGCTAAGAAAAGTGTGGGGAAGGTTACCGGGACAAATAGGGGCGGCTGGGGACCGTTTATGGACACTCGGCCGCCCCCTGGCAGCTGGGGACCAAGCGTGGACACCCGGCCACCGGGCGGCTGGGGACTGAGTATGGATACTAGGCCGCCAACGCGGCCATGACGTGGTGGCCAGATTCCGCCTCCACATGCCTAAAAGGCCCAATTTCATGTGCAAGCAAGCTGTATGGTATTGCAGCCTGGGGGTGGGTGGGTGGCAGGCTGCATACTTGTGCTTGCATTGCAAGGAATGGGGGAGGTACAATTGAACACTGCCCTGGGACAAGGACTTGCACGGGGATAGTTGCAAGTCTACATCTTCTGATGCGGCAAGGATCACTTCTGATGGGCACACTTTTAGGCAGTGACCTGGGTGTCAGAGATGCTTCCAGGGTCTTCCCCATGCTGTTCCCATGTCTTTTCAGCACTGTATGCATGTGTCACACAGCACATGGCCAGATAAGATTGTAAAATGTTAAAATGACATTTCCCGGTGAATGCATTTGTCACAGTTGAAAGCAATACAAAAGTGCAAAAACGCATAAAAATGCTACTTGTGAACATAGCCCAAGGTGTGGAGGAGTATTTTTGTTTTTGGTTATTTATTTTACCTTATACACAAGTCTTTACCCTGGAAAGGATGTTCCTTAACATAATTCACAGGAAAGCACTTTGTTTCGTTTTTGAACGTTTTATTGTGAGCCTGTATGGCTGCGAGCCCACGATGCGTTTTTCATGCGTTTAAGCTGCGAAATTTCCGCAGCGGAAACGCATCAAAAACGCTTGGTAATCCGCACCACATGGTCCCCAATGGCATTCCACAATGTCAATGCACATGCTGCGGATTTTTCCGCAGCGTTTCTGCAGCGCTCATAAATCCGCAGCATGCTCATTAATTTTGCGGAATCGCAGCGGAATTGCCGCCATTGACTTGCATTGAGACGCATAATATCCGTGTCTGTACATTTGTACACGCGGATTATATGCGTTTCAATGTGCGGATGGTACCCAGTTCTGGAGGAGAGAAGACTCTCATCCAGACCTGGGTACCATTGTACCTGTGAAAAAAAGAATAAAATAACAAATAAAGTTTATATTCACCTTTCTGACGGCTCTCTCTGCATGCCGGCAGCGCTGAAGGACCTTCGGTGACGTCACAGTCATGTGACCGCAGGCCATTCACCGCTGTGTCTCGCGATATGCCGGCAGCCAGGAACCAGACAGGAACGAGCGATGCAGCACACGCCGGGGCATCGGGGGTGAGTATAGCTTTATTTTAACCCCTTAAGCCCCGGAGCATTTTTCGTTTTTGCATTTTCGTTTTTGCTCCCCTTGTTCCCAGAGCCATAGCGTTTTTATTTTTTGGTCAATATGGCCATGTGAGGGCTTATTTTTTGCGGGACGAGTTGTACTTTTCAACGCCATTACTAGTTTTATCATATCCTGTACGGGAAAACAGGAAAAAAATTCCAAGTGCGGTAAAATTGCAAAAAAAGTGCAATACCCCAGTTGTTTTTTATTTATTTTTTTTACCATGTTCACTGAATGCTAAAACTGACCTGCCCTTCTTATTCTACAGGTCATTACGAGTTCATAGACACCAAACATGTATAGGTTCTTTTATATTTAAGTGGTGAAAAAAAATTCCAAAATTTGGTAAAAAAAAAAATAAAAAAATAGCGCCATTTTCTAAGACCCGTAGCGTCTCCATTTTTCGTGATCTGGGGCTGGTTGATGGCTTATTTTTTGCGTGCCAGGCTGACGTTTATATTGATAACATTTGGGGTAGATCCGATGTTTTGATCGCCCGTTATTGCATTTTATTGCAATTTTGTGGCGACCAAAAAACGTAATTCTGGCGTTTAGAATTTTTTTCTCGCTACGCCGTTTACCGATCGGAATAATTATTTTTTTATTTTGATAGATCGGGCGATTCTGAACGCGGCGATACCAAATATGTGTATGTGGGGTTTTTTTTTATATATATTTTATTTTGAATGGGGCGAAAGGGGGGTGATTTAAACTTTTATATTTTTTTATTTTTTTTTATATTTTTAAAAACTTTTTTTTTTTACTTTTTGCATGCTTCTATAGTCTCCATAGGAGACTAGAAGCAGCAACTGTCCGATCGCCTCTGCTACATACAGGGGACCAGCAGATCCCCTGCATGCAGCAGAAATGGTCCTGTGCTATGAGCGCCGACCACTAGGTGGCGCTCATAGCGACAAGATCATGACAACCACAGGCGTCTGCTGCAGACCCTGGGTTGTCATGCACGCCCATCGGCGACCCGCGATCACGTGACGGGGTCGCCGGTGGGCGGGGCTTATGACGCGCTACCCGGAAGCGCGCGTTAAATGCTGCTGTCGGAGATTGACAGCAGCATTTAACTGGTTAACAGCCGCGGGTGGATCGCGATTCCACCCGCGGCTGTTGCGGGCACATGTCAGCTGTAAGAATCAGCTGACATGTGCTCGGTTCAGTGAGGGCTCAGCGCCGGAGCCCTCACTGAACCGGCGGTACGCAGATATGCGTACTAATACGTCCCCGGTAAGTAAGGGGTTAAGCATTGTTTTATGGTCACACTATATAAATCCATGCTGCTTGCATGGATTTGTATAGTGTGACCTAGTTGTCAAGCACTTTCCAAGTGATGCTAATCGCCTGGAAAGTGCTTGTCAATCTGCATGCGGAAACGCATGTGAATCCGCATGTATTCCGCATGTATTCTGCAGGAAAAACGCATGCACAATCTGCATGCGTTTTTTCTGCCAGAGAGATGCAGAAATACTGCAGAAATTTTCTGCTTCATTTCTGCATCGTGGGCACATAGCCTAAAAGTGGCTTAATACCTCTGACCACGTTGTTGACAGCAGTGACCTGAGGGTCAGAAATGCTTCCTGGGGCGATCCTCATGTGACGCGCCCCCAGGGCAGTGGGGTACTCGGTGTCCTGGCCTATGGATGCTGGGGGAATATGTCACAGTGGTTGGCCCGGTCCGTGGCCCAGGACGGTCAACAAAAAGGGGAAAGTTTATATGGGATTTGTAGCTTGATCGTGACGCCACCTGTGGTTTCTGGTAATTTGTACCAGCGCTGCTGCAGACCTCTGAGGCAGTTGATAGGGCAGCTAGGATGGAACGGCTCCCCACAGGTGGAGCGGGCCTCAGGGTAGTGTAGAGTTTGATGGTGGGTGGTGATGCTGGGGTTTGTAGTGCAGTCGGGATGGCGCAGCAGGAGTAACTGACATAGACAGGGGATTCGCTTCAATACCTTTACTGGTGCGGATGTCAGGTACGGTCCAGGGTACTCGGTAGGAAGGGTGCACTTCAGGACTTCTCCCCAGTGAGCGGGTATAAGGCCTCCTGGTCTGTGTTTCCCTCTCTCTAAGCTACTGGCCAGCCTGCGACTGGGCCTAGCTTCTGTGTCGTGCTGTTCCTTCACCTGTCGCTTGGTAGTAGAACCTTTTTTTGGCAACCACTATCCCTGGATGCCAGGGCCTTCGTGGTTCCTAGTACTGTCAAGGGTTTAGCTTCAGATCAGCCAGGGACATGTAGTCCTACTGGTATGCCGGTGATCCTTACTGGGTATAAAGGGACCCTGTAGGCGTGGACCCGGTGTCCGGTTCATGTCATGGGGTGAGCCTATGATGCTCCTCTGGCCCCTAAACTCCTCTCTCCTCTCCTCTTTGCCTCCGGCCACACTCGGGGCCCTCAATACAGCAGCAGACGTGCTGCGTCTTCACTGCTCTCAGTGGCAGCACGCTCTCTGAACAACTAACTGAACTGCCTGGCTCCACCATCCATTTATATATATCCCTAACGGGCTCCTTCTGGTGGTATGAGGTGGAAGGGTGGAGGTGTCTGTTTGTAATGAGGGCCTCTTGTGGAGAAGTCCATCCATGCACCCTTTTGGGTCCTGTGGTACCGGTGAACGGCAGGGTGCCACACATGCTGTCCCCATGTCCTTTGAACACTGTCACTATCGTTTTGGGCGCTTTTTAGGCTTTCTACAGAATGCTGGGGGTGCCACCGCAAAAATGCTCGGGTCTCGCATAGACTAACATTGGGCTTGTTGCTCGGGTCGAGCACCCGAGTATCACGGTGAGCTCGGCCCGAGCTTCGAGCACCCGATCATTTTAGTGCTCGTTCAACACTCGTTATAGCACTATGTGGTTTGTGTAAAGTTGGGGAATTGTTAGTAGGGAGCTGGAAAAGCAATGTGCCAAAGATGTCTGTATGTTTCATTCAGCTGAGCTGAGGTATGGATGGAAGAAGTGGTCATGATGGTCTTGGCTGAATGGAAACAAAATTAATGACTTTGGTTTGTGAGACAATTATCGATGAGTCACTGGATTAATCTTTATAGTATATATGGTATGCATTGATATAGAACTGATAGCTGCCATTATATGGTCATGGTGGAAATATAAGTTTTCATACATTAGTTTTGGTTAATGATCAGTATGGTAGAATTATCCTTACTGTGCATGCTGGTTATTACCATACTGTGGTTATGGTCTGGTGGTATTATTTTCTCTTATATTGCACTATTGATGGTAATATTAGTCTTGGCACATATGTGCTTAGTAATGATTAGCATGATGGCATTATTCCATCAGTATGTGGCGGTATTATATACATAGTGGTATTATTGGTTATATTTGTCTGGCAGTAAGCCTTGATTTCCTCCAATGTCAGGCAGAGTCATATTTTTAATAAAGATCACCATTTAGGGAAGTGGTGGGGGAGCACCATGGACCTGTGTGCTTTCAAACGCCAGAACTGAGTTTTAGTACAAGTCCAGCCATGCTTCCAATCAGGATTCATTTTTTGAATTGCACCACTGATATACCTCTGTCAGGTGTAATAACTAGTCCGCACTGAATCTTGACACACCATAGGAAGAAACATAGCTGCACCTTAGTCAGTTGCACATTTTTTTCCCTAGTCCATTCATAAGAGAAGTTTGCCAGGAGCTTGTGGGAGAAAAACAATTACAAAATAAGTCATACTCTCCTACCAGCACCCACCTGGATCCAGCTCAGGCTGCTCCATATTCTGACGCAGGAAGGGGAGATGTCATCGTTCCCCCATCAGCAGGACTGCTGCAGCCTGTGTTTGGCCGCAGTGGTCTAGTGACTTGAGCAGTGTGTCATTGGATGCAATGGATACAGATGGGTGCCAATAGGTGAGTACCACTTAGTATATTGTTTTTATTCACCTCCAAGCCCCTGCAGAACTTTTGTTTTTACCCATATACCCCATATGAGTCCAATATTACCTATTAGTTTGAAATAAGACTGACAGATTAATTTTTGCATACTATAGTTTTGTTTGCGGAATGAT
This sequence comes from Phyllobates terribilis, assembly GCF_046119375.1. NCBI lineage: Eukaryota > Metazoa > Chordata > Amphibia > Anura > Dendrobatidae > Phyllobates > Phyllobates terribilis. The sequence goes on from NW_027362761.1 coordinate 703,705,933, forward strand.
CTTTACACAGTGAGCATTACACCAGGAAACCATAATTATATTTTGCTCTTTTTTGGGCATTTTCAGCAGGTTCCCAGTGTTATTCTAAACAGAGGACCCATTCTGAAACATTTCTTCAGCTGTCTCTAGATCTTATAGCAGAGGATTATATTGCAGACTTACAACCCTTTTTTATCACAACTGTTTTGTACAGATCTATAATATAGTATTGATAGCATTCTATGGGCTCATACATTACCTCCACATGCCTCCAATTTTATGGGAAGGCACACAGATTTTATTTGGCCTACACAAGTTCTCATACCAAAAGACAATGCATAATTACAGAGTCATTCTCCTCTAGGATCATTGCTTTCAGGAAAGAGTCCATTGCCTCATGGAGGATAAATATGTAGGCTGTGTAGTATGGGCACATAGGAACGTCTTGTGCTGCAGTACAGGTTACATGGCTAAGGGTTTGCATGAGCAGCTACTATAAGAAATCCACAAAAATCACTATATGCTATTATAGTACAGAGGAGATTTTTCAACATAAGTCCATTTTCCTGTTTAAGAAAATCCTGGTGCAAATGGAGGAGGTGCTCTATATTCCTCTGGGGCAGTTGGCTGATGGTATCCCTGCGGAGGTGCAAGAGGTGATGTCTTCTGCCCTGTTTGCGCGAAGTGTTCAAAACTCTCCCTTACATTTTTCATGTGTGCTGCCATTGAGTTTTCCATTTTCTTCAAATCCTGAGCCAATTCTCCGTCTTTCATGAAAGAAACTGCTTTGTTTATTGCGGTTTTACATGCTTTTAAGGGTTTCTTTGATGAATTGACCGTTTTTTCTTCATTCTTAGTGGGGCACATAGAGTTATCAGCTGTGTTTGGACATGGTAAATCTACAATAGATTTGTGTTCACTTGGAGCCACAAAGACCTGCAAACAAAAACGCAAACTGGTTAAATATTTCAATTGACATTTCTATTCCTATTTGAGTAACAGAATTTTCAATTGTTTCTTATTATGTGGCCAAGATGACAGTATTGTGTTGTTTCTCTATTAACATGTTAATACAATTACGTACTGTAGTGCTTGGCATCTGTAGTTCTGTAGGCAGTACTGGGTAGAGTCTGTTTACAGTGGTTGGATTGCATGGTGGTGTCATTACTTGAGAGGTGGAGGAATTGGAGGACAGCAATCTCTTTGGCGGGACCGGTGCAATGTGTGTTTCCACAGACAATGGATGATGTGTGGCAATGCCTGTAGAAGAACGCCCTGGACTGTGAAATGGTTTTGGCAATGTTAGTCTGTTTCCGAATAATTCTTCATAATCGGCACCGGATGATGCTTTCTGTAACAGATCAGAAAATTAACATTTGCATCAAGTTGACGTGATCACTATTTTGCTGTCCTTTCCTTATTTTTAAGCACATTGACTAGAACATGACATCTATCTTCATCAAAATAATATTATAAGTGCAAGATATAAAGTATCATTACTCTTTTTTTGTTATTTGGAGAGACATGAATATTGCACATCAGGTGTGTGTGTGTATGGAGCAGACTCGGGAGCTGAACCAGCTCCGTACGCATCAGGTGCTGGCTGTGTATACAGTTGATTAGAGATGAGCGTTGTTCTACTCGAACTGTTCGCCAATCTCAAATTCGAGCTGTTTTGGGCGGTGTTCGAGCCGTTCGGCGAACACGAACGATTTGAAAAAAATTTGGCTGTTCGAGGTTATGTTCGATAACTGTTCGTGCACCAAAGTCATAACTGGATTTTTTCTCAGTAATGATGAAAATTAATGTTAATACGCAGTTTGAGTGTACAGCGGGGTGGGGGGAGGGGCAGGGGACGGATCTCTGCAGGAATAATGAAGATCTCCATTTTTTTTTCTCTTTCCCGCATTTACAGTGGGGAGGTGCAGTCTGTCAGCCTATCAGCAGCGCACACACGGAGCAAAGTGCTTTTTTTCACACAAGCAAGGGCATGTGTCATTGGCAGTGTATGTCACATGTCCTTGCCCTATAAGACCCAGCCATTTTCCCCGTCGCCACCATTTTCTCACTGCTGCAGCTGCGTGTTAGACGGCACCGCTGTTGCTGTGTGCGCTATACCTTGCTAATTTCAAGCCAATTTTCGCACAAATCTACAGATAGCTTGGGAGTAGGGAATAGTTGTGATTGCAGTCCTTTTAAGGACTAGGTTACAGCATTTCCTATGACTTTTATCAGGCAGGTCTGTGCTCTTAAATAGATAGGTTAGGAGTAAAGACTAGTGTTGAGCCACCCCTGTAGTGTTCGAGTTCGGTTCGGTTCGTCGAACACCCGTGTGTTCGCCGAACTGTTCGTCGAACTGTTCGTCGAACACCTTCGAACACCGTTAAAACCAATGGCAGGCAAACAAAAACACATAGAAACACATAGAAAACACCTTCAAAGGTGTCCAAAAGCTGACAAACTGCTCAGAAGACACAACTAACACATGGAAAAGTGACAAGTACATATAGTCATGCGAAAAGAAAAGAGGTGAAGGAGTAAAAGGAGGGGGAGACACAGATATAGGCATGTCATGCCCTTCTAAAATCCAAAAAGTGAGAAGCCGAGACGGCCAGTCCGCTCCTGCCCGTGCCACCTCCGTGTCGCCGGGTTTGTGCCAGAGCCGCGGTGAACCCTGATGGCCAGCCCCCCTCTCCCAATACTGGTGCCTGTCCGCTGGTGGGTCGAGAGAGCCCCCCTGTGGTGGAGGCAGCTCTAAGCTTTTTAATTTAAATTGTCCCTCTAATTTGAATGAATACACTTTAAATCCATTTACAAGGATCTATTGGAGGGCAAGTCTCATGCCAGCAGCCGCGTAATTCCAGCTCTAGTAGCGTCCACTAAAGCTGCTGCAGTTAAAAAGCTTTTATAAGGATCGAGCTCGGCTGTCCACCGCAAGGCATCCTAGTGCCAGTCCCAGCCCCTATGCCTTGGGGTGCCTCCTGATGCTCTTCACTGAGTATCCCGTGGTCCCGAAGCATTTCCTTTGAAAAAATTAAGTGTCCAAACTACAGGTGGTGTAGCTTGCTTAACAGCCAGGATAATCCGCTGACTAGCAGACACTGCTACTAGGCACAAAGTATTTCCTGGGTTAGATGCAGTTAAAAATTTGTAAGTAGATACTCTCGTTGGATGCTGAGAAAGCATTCCATAGAGTCTCCTGGCACGCCATATATGATTCTCTTAAAAAGCTTGGGGTAGGGGTCTAGGGGACCCTTTTATAGCCAAAATCACGGCCCTGTATCACAATACGTCACCTAGGCTGAAGATAAATGGAACTGTAGCACCGAGGGCTCGGTTGCTACAGACGTATTGCACCTCACCCAGAGGTGTGATATCTCACTCTCAGATAAGGATGGAGTGTGGATCAGGACCCGACACCTGCATGCATTACACCACATTGCCGTGGGGCAGGGCGACCAATATGCCCCTGAGATGGGCACGACAGTCCCTGTCCCTGGCTGGAGTGGGGGGAGGGAACACTGAGGAAGGGGAACCCTGCAGTGCAGGAGCAGGGAGGAAGCAGTTCCTGGGTGCATTGAGAAGGGAGTATAAAAGGTGGGCACCATCTTAGTTCAGTGCAGAGAAGTCTGAGCAGAAGTGGCAGGGAGCAGGGGCTCTGCATGAGCTCTGCTCCGGAGGCGGGCCTAGTAACAGAGGCCCAGGCCTGCAAGAGGGAGAAGGAAGGAAGAGGAGCGGAGAAGGCTCCAGGAACGAGGAATGAAGGGATCCCAGGGGTGCGGACGGGCGAGTCGCCACCGCACGCCCGAATCCACCTGCGTGGAGGGGTCAGGCCAAAGGGGGAGACCGGTCCCCGAACTAGTGGAGGCAGGAAACGACCCTCAGCTAGAAACCGGAGGCTCTGACATTTTATGTGGCGCAGCCCCTTGCTCCACCCGCTAGGAAGGCACCACATAGGGTCAGGGAAACTGGCGCCAAGTTTACCAAGAGGAGGCCCGAGGCAGCCGGACAGAAGTGTTGGTAAGAAAGGCCAGACAAAGGACACACAAAGGGGGTCCTGTGAAGCGCTCCAAAGTTATCTGGGAGTTGTCTGAGCCCCTCACCTGGTGAGCACAGTACGACGTGGGCAGCCGTTACCTGCAGACGTGGTCTGGATAATAAGAACTGTGAGTAAAGGCCCTGAACTGCATCACTGACTCCGTGTCGTTACTGCTGCTGCCCTGCACCATCACCCCCATCCTCCGCATACACTGCCCTGAGGCTATACTCCTCCCGTGGGGAGTTATGCTACGCTCTGCTGCACCCACAACACCAGCCTTAGCGGTCTGCCCTGTAGCGGCGGTTCACTCTGACCGCAATCCACGGGTGGCGTAGTCGGACATTTAAACATCAAAACCACATAAATAGTTCCGCCACTGGTTTGACCGCCCTGAGCCACGGAACCGGATCGCCGCCACGAAGACTACAACCACCAGCATCCACCAACAAGGGTCCGGCTCCGGGTGTCCCAAGGCCCAGGGGGTGCGTCAGAACATTTTCATCACCTTTCACAATCACCAATGGGACAAGGCAGGGATGTCCTCTGTCCCCTCTCTTATACATCCTAGTGACGGAGCACCTGCTCTCATCAATTCGCCATAACCCCAATATTAGGTGGATTGAGGTGGGAGGCACCGAGTACAAGTGCTCTCTATTTGCTGATGATGTCCTAGTATATATCACTCAATCACATATATCCATCCCTGCTGTTATGGCTGAAATAGATCACTTTGTTACATGGTAAAATTTTAAAATCAATGCAGCGAAGTCTGAGGCCCTCGATGTCTCCCTCCCTAAATCCATATAGGATTCCATCCAGTCCAACTTTCCCTTTGCCTGGCCCTCACAGGGTATCAAATACTTAGGAATTCCTATTCATAGAGACCTCTCCCATCTATGTTATCTTAATTTTGGGCCCTTTATTGAACAATTCCATACAGACCACGGTTGGCAAGTTAGAACTGTAAGATTCACTACGTGAACCACTGGTGTTTTGTGGAAAAGCACATGTACACCGCGTTCCAAATTATTATGCAAAAAGTGTTTAGGAGTGATAAGGGAAGAATTTGTTTGTTTGTCAGTTAAACTCATTGATGGTGATGTGTGTCAGGGCTCTTTATATCACTGTAAGCAATTGCAGACACCTGTGCTAATTAGTTTGGCAGGTGTGTCCAATGAAAGGCAAGACTACTTAAGAAGGCTCTCTCACATTATTAAGCAGCCTACATTTTCTGCCAAAATGGGAAAGAAAAAGGATGTGTCGGCTGCTGAGAAGCAACAAATTGTGGAGTGTTTAGGTCAAGGCATGACTACAATCAACATTGTGCGATGATCAGGATGAAGTGTCTTGGCAATCAAGAAGTATGTAGCTGATTCACAGTACACACGTGTGCGTGCTGATAAGGGCAAATTGAGGACTCTTTCCTACAGGCAATTACGTCAGGTTGAAAGAGCAGCGGCAAAAAAGCCTTGTCATAGCAGCAGACAAGTTTTTGAAGCTGCTTGTGCCTCCAACGTCCCCCGAACAACAAGATGCAGGGTCCTTCAGAGGTTTGCAGCTGTGCATACGCCATCCTGTCGACCTCCTCTATCCACTTCACACAAGCAGAAACGGCTCCAGTGGGCCAAACATTACATGAAGACTGATTTCAAAACTGTTTTGTTCACGGATGAGTGCCGTGCAGCGCTCGATGGTCCAGATGAATGGAGTGGAGGATGGCTGGTTGATGGACACCCCACGCAAACACGGCTACAGCGCCAACAAGGAGGAGGTGGAGTAATGTTTTGGGCTGGAATCATGGGGAGAGAGATTGTCGGCCCCTTTAGGATCCCTGAAGGCGCTAAAGATGAACTCCATAATGTATGTGGATTTTCTCAAACAGCACTTCCTGCCATGGTTCAAGAAGAAGAACCGTGTATTTCACAGCAAGATCATTTTTCTGCATGATAATGCACCATCTCATGCTGCACATAAAACATCTGCATCTCTGGCTGATATGGGCATAAAAGGGGACAAACTTATGGTGTGACCCCCATGCTCCCCTGACCTCTACCCCATTCAGAACCTTTGGAGCATCATTAAAAGGAGTGTCTATGATGGCGGGAGGCAGTTCACATCTAAGCAACAGCTCTGGGAGGGTATTCTGTCCTCATGCAAAACAATTGAAGCAGAAACCATCCAAAACCTGACAAATTCAATGGACGAGAGAGTTCAGAAGCTCCTTTCGAACAAGGGGTCCTATGTGAAAATGTAACATCACCTAGAATAAAGTTTTGAGTTGAAAACTGTTTGATTTCAGTTTCTAACAACCTGCTAATGCTTATAATTTCAAAAATGACAATTTTTTTGGTCTTTATTAAAATGAAAAGGTTGATCGAAAAGTTTGGGGGATCTAAGAGTGTGGCAACCCAGTAGTCATGATTACTTCGAATTCTGACAATATGAGGGTCATGCTGCAGGTAGTGCAGCAAGAAGGCACTTATGTGTCTTGCGCATCTCGGAGCCCCAAAATTATTTTCCGGGCTAGATGCAGCTGAAAATTATTTTTAATTTTAAATCTGGTGAAGCTTATTATAGATGGCCTAATAGGATCAGTGCTGCACACTGCTACAAAGCCCAAATTATTTTCCAGTCAAGATACAGATAAACATGATTAGTAATTTGAAAGCTTAAAACGGTTGGTAGGGTGATTTTAACCAATCATCAAGCTTTTACTCTCCCCAGGATGACACAGGGGTAGAAAAGTCGTTTCGGATCCATGATTTGTTCATCTTTATGAACGTGAGTCTGTCTACATTATCAGTGGAGAGCCGCGTGCGCTTATCTGTCAGCACACCACCAGCAGCGCTGAACACACGTTCAGACAGAACGCTGGCTGCGGGGCATGACAAGATCTCCAAGGCGTAAGTGGCTAGCTCCGGCCATTTATCCAGATTGGAAGCCCAAAAAGAGCAAGGGTCCAGTGACACAGTCGTGGCTTCAATGTTTACTTGGAGATACTCCTGTACCATCGTCTCTAGGCGTTGACTATGTGTCAGACTTCTTGTCTCCTGTGGCCTTGCAAAGGATGGGCTAAAAAAGTGGTGAAATGATTCCGCAAAATTGATGTTACCAGCAGATACTGTGGTTCTGTTACGGTTTGAGTGCTGAACACTTGACGGTCCCACGGTTGGCAAGTTGGAACTGTGAGATTCACTACGTGCACCACTGGTATTTTGTGGAAAAGCACATGTAAGATTCTGCAACAGTCTCTGCTGATACTCCTGCATGCGTGCATCCCTTTCTATGGCAGGAATAATTTCTGCAAATTTACTTTTGTACCGGGGATCTAACAGTGTGGCAACCCAGTAGTCAGGATTAATTCTAATTCTCACAATTCGAGGGTCATGTTGCAGGTAGTGCAGCAAGAAGGCACTCATGTGTGTTGCGCATCCAGGAGCACCAAGTCCCTGTTGTGTTGGTGGCGAGGTAACAATCATGCTTCCTTCCTCTGTCCTCTCCCCCCAACCTCGCACAACAGAAATGTGATCAAGGTCTCCCTCATCTGATGAGTCTTCCATCAGTTCGTCCTCCACTTCTTCCTGGGCTCCTGCACCTTCCTCACTAGTTTGGCTGCTACCATGCGCCCTGGTAAAATCATCTCCCCCACCCTCACATGCCTGCCGCCTTGGTGCTGCCGACCGTCTGGACCTTGCAGATGTTAGCCCTTCCGCATACAACTCCTCCTCCTCTACTTCCTCCACCTCCTCTTGTGCCACCACCTGACTCCGAATTCTGTTTAACATGTGCTCCAGCATGTAAATCACCGGAATAGTCATGCTGATAATGGCATCGTCAGCACTAAACATCTTCGTCGCCATTTCAAAACTGTGCAGAAGGGTGCATAGGTCCCTGATCTGAGACCACTCGTCCAGCGTGATTTGCCCCACCTCTGAATCTCGTTGGCCCAGGCTATACGTCAGAACGTATTGCACCAGGGCTTGTCGGTGCTGCCACAGTCGCTGCAACATGTGCAGAGTTGAATTCCACCGGGTAGGCACATCGCATTTTAGCCGGTGAAGTGGCAGGCCCAACGACTTCTGTAGAGATGTAAGTCGCTGAGCTGCGGGATGCGAACGGCGGAAGTGAGCACACAGCGACCGTGCCCTCTGCAGAAGGCCATCTAGTCTGGGATAGTGGGCTAAAAATTGCTGGACAACCAGGTTCAACACGTGAGCCATACAAGGCACGTGTGTGACATTGCCCCGGCGAAGGGCCGCACCCAGGTTTGCAGCATTGTCGCACACGGCCTTCCCTGGTTTCAGGTCCAGTGGAGACAACCATTCATGAAATTGGTTCTCCAGAGCTGACCACAACTCCTCAGCTGTGTGACTCACATTTCCCAGACATTTCAATGTAAAAACCGCCTGATGACGTTGAGCCCTACTGCCAGCATAGTAAGGAGGTGTGCAGGATCCCTTCTGCGCAGTTAGAAAGCTTGTGGCATGACCAGACAGGCTTTGGGTGCAGGTGGAAGACCGAGAGGAGGTTGAGGAGGCAGAAGCAGTGGAGGAACTTTGACATAAAGAGGATTGACGCACAACTCGTGGGGACGGCAAGACTTGGACAGCAGCCCCTTGTCCTGCTGTCACCATAGTTACCCAGTGCCCAGTCAGCGACATGTAACGCCCCTGTCCATGCCTACTCGTCCAAGTGTCTGTGGTGAAATGCACCCTGTCACACACAGAGTTTCTCAAAGAAGCGGTGATGTTGTGTGCGACATGCTGGTGGAGCGCAGGCACACCTTTCTTTGAGAAGTAGTGCCGACTGGGCATCTGGTACTGGGGCACTGCGACGGACATAAGGTCTCGAAAATCCTCTGTGTCCACCAGGCGGAAAGGCAGCATTTCTGTAGCCAAGAGCTTGCAGATGGTGAAATTCAACCTCTTAGCTTTCTCATGGCTAGGAGGAAATGGTCTTTTACTTGTCCACATCTGAGGGACCGAGGGCTGGCTATTGTGCTTAGACGGGGTTGATAAGGGTGTCCCCGGCAAACTGCCGGTCTGTGAGGAAGATGCAGGCGGACATGTTAGGTTGCATTGATCCAAAGGTGGTGCTATCGATGTCGGACAGCGCTCAAGACCAGCTGGTGTTACCACCTCCAAAGAAAATGATGACCTGCCAATCACGCTGGCTGTTGCGGGTAAAGAGGTGGCAGGTCTGCGCCCCAAAACAGGTGTGACTGCTGTCCCCCCAGTCACAGAGGATGAAGAGGCCGCGGATGCACAAGATATGGCAGACGGTGGTTGGCCCGGCCGGCTAGGCCGCATTGTAGCACACTGAGCTTCCCACTGCAACTTATGCTTCATGTCCATGTGCCGGTTCATGCATGAAGTACTCAAACTATGTATTTTTTGGCCTCTACTTAGCTTTTGCTGACAAATGTTACAGATAACACGAGTTGGGTCATCTTTATCGATCTGAAAAAATGCCCAGGCTATGCAAGGCTTAGCACCCATGCGACCTGAAGAGCCACCACGACTTGTGGTGAGAGGCAGAGTTGTGTTTGAGGATGCAGTTGTTGACGTGCTTCCAGTACTACGTCTCTGTCCAGGAAGGCGCAACCTGACCTCGTCGTCACTAGCATCTTCCTCCACCTCCTCTGCTGACCTCATCTCTTGGCTGACTGTGGGTTGACAGTAAGTGGGATCTCCGACCTCATCATCATCACCCTGTGCGTTATCACACCCGTCGTCCTCAGAGCCAACCTGTTCCTGCCCTGACAAAAAACTAAAGTTGTCGCTCCAATCAGGTATTTGAGTCTTATCATCGTCTTCCTCATTTTCTCCACCAACAGGAGTTACAGTTTGGGAATGAGGGTCTACATTATGGTCAGAACCTTCTGCGTCTGGTCCTGGATCCGACTCATAAAGATTCTGGGCATCAGTGCAGATCATTTCCTCGTCTGGATTCACAGAAGCGCTGGAGTCGACCTCTGATTCCCAGGCTATAGTATGAGTAAACAGCTCTGCAGACTCAACCATCTGTTCTACCTCATACTCAGACGGGCAGCTGGAGATTTGGGAGCTGTGAGGAAGCAAGTGCGATTTGGGTGACACCTTTGAGGACTGGAGTATTTGTGATGTTGAAGTTGATGTGGAGGAGAGCCCACTTAAAGGAGCACTTGATATCCGTTGAAGCACCTGCTGTTTTTGTGCCTCATCTGGAATTTGTAGCGATTGGCGTGGCCGTAAGAAAGGGATCTTATCACATTGTCCGCTAAAAGAAGTAGACATTTTAGTTTGGCTGGAAGATGGTCTTTCTTCTGCACCTACCCCACGGACACAACCTTTTTTCCCCTTCCCAACACGCCTATTCCCCTTTCCACCAGCAGCAGGCCTTTTTCCACTCATTTTGGTGGTTAACTAATTCACAACTCTGGAGTTGTTTGCACAAAAAAACAATGGATGGTAACCGAGCAGAGCTGAGTGGCCAAACTGTGGTATTAGGCCAAAAGTATTGGCTGGGTTAGATGCAGAAAAAAATTATTTTTAATTTGCAACCTGATGGAGGTCAGTATAGATGGACTAATAGACCAAGTCCCACACACCGCTAGAAGCCCAAATATTTTTTCAGAGCTAGATGCAGAAAATTTTTTTATTCAATTTGCAACCTGATGGAGGTCAGTATAGATGGACTAATAGACCAAGTCCCACACACTGCTAGAAGTCCAAATATTTTTTCAGAGCTAGATGCAGAAAAAAATTATTTTTAATTTGCAACCTGATGGAGGTCAGTATAGATGGACTAATAGACCAAGTCCCACACACCGCTAGAAGCCCAAATATTTTTTCAGAGCTAGATGCAGAAAAAAATTATATTCAATTTGCAACCTGCTGGAGGTCAGTATAGAAGGACTAATAGAACAAGTCCCACACACTGCTAGAAGCCCAAATATTTTTTCAGAGCTAAATGAAGAAAAAAATTATTTTTAATTTGCAACCTGATGGAGGTCAGTATAGATGGACTAATAGACCAAGTCCCACACACTGCTAGAAGCCCAAATATTTTTTCAGAGCTAGATGCAGAAAAAAATTATTTTTAATTTGCAACCTGATGGAGGTCAGTATAGATGGACTAATAGAACAAGTCCCACACGCTGCTAGAAGCCCAAATATTTTTTCAGAGATAAATGAAGAAAAAAAATATTTTTAATTTGCAACCTGATGGAGGTCAGTATAGATGGACTAATAGACCAAGTCCCACACACTGCTAGAAGCCCAAATATTTTTTCAGAGCTAGATGCAGAAAAAAATTATTTTTAATTTGCAACCTGATGGAGGTCAGTATAGATGGACTAATAGAACAAGTCCCACACGCTGCTAGAAGCCCAAATATTTTTTCAGAGATAAATGAAGAAAAAAATTATTTTTAATTTGCAACCTGATGGAGGTCAGTATAGATGGACTAATAGACCAAGTCCCACACACTGCTAGAAGCCCAAATATTTTTTCAGAGCTAGATGCAGAAAAAAATTATTTTTAATTTGCAACCTGATGGAGGTCAGTATAGATGGACTAATAGACCAAGTCCCACACACCGCTAAAAGCCCAAATATTTTTTCAGAGCTAGATGCAGAAAAAAATTATATTCAATTTGCAACCTGCTGGAGGTCAGTATAGAAGGACTAATAGAACAAGTCCCACACACTGCTAGAAGCCCAAATATTTTTTCAGAGCTAAATGAAGAAAAAAATTATTTTTAATTTGCAACCTGATGGAGGTCAGTATAGATGGACTAATAGACCAAGTCCCACACACTGCTAGAAGCCCAAATATTTTTTCAGAGCTAGATGCAGAAAAAAATTATTTTTAATTTGCAACCTGATGGAGGTCAGTATAGGTGGACTAATAGACCAAGTCCCACACACCGCTAGAAGCCCAAATATTTTTTCAGAGCTAGATGCAGAAAATTTTTTTATTCAATTTGCAACCTGATGGAGGTCAGTATAGATGGACTAATAGACCAAGTCCCACACACTGCTAGAAGCCCAAATATTTTTTCAGAGCTAGATGCAGAAAAAAATTATTTTTAATTTGCAACCTGATGGAGGTCAGTATAGATGGACTAATAGACCAAGTCCCACACACTGCTAGAAGCCCAAATATTTTTTCAGAGCTAGATGCAGAAAAAAATTATTTTTAATTTGCAACCTGATGGAGGTCAATATAGATGGACTAATAGAACAAGTCCCACACGCTGCTAGAAGCCCAAATATTTTTTCAGAGATAAATGAAGAAAAAAATTATTTTTAATTTGCAACCTGATGGAGGTCAGTATAGATGGACTAATAGACCAAGTCCCACACACTGCTAGAAGCCCAAATATTTTTTCAGAGCTAGATGCAGAAAAAAATTATTTTTAATTTGCAACCTGATGGAGGTCAGTATAGATGGACTAATAGAATGATGCTATGCCCAAAAGATTTTACTTCACTAGGTGCAGTAAAAAAATTGGTATTCTATACACAGGTGGTATATCTTGCAACACATATAGGCTACTCCACTGACTAACACACTCTGCAATAGGCCAAAAAGGATTAGCTTTGCTAGATTCAGCCAAATGCTGTGAAAAAAACTTGCACAGCACTGGCACAGACCTGCCTGGCAAAAACTGATAGGAACTGATGTAACCTAGTCCTGAAAAGGACTCCAATTACAATTAGTCTTTACTCCCACAATCTATCTATTTAAGAGCACAGACCTGCTTGATAAAAGTCGTAGGAAATGCTGTAACCTAGTCCTTAAAAGGACTGCAATCACAACTATTCCCTACTCCCAAGCTATCTGTATATTTGTGCGAAAATTGGCTTGAAATTAACAAGGTATAGCGCACACAGCAACAGCGGTGCCGTCTAACACGCAGCTGCAGCAGTGAGAAAATGGTGGCGACGGGGAAAATGGCTTGGTCTTATAGGGCAAGGACATGTGACATACACTGCCAATCACACATGCCCTTGCTTGTGTGAAAAAAAGCACTTCGCTCCGTGTGTGCGCTGCTGATAGGCTGACAGATTGCACCTCCCCACTGCAAATGCGGGAAAGAGAAAAAAAAATGGAGATCTTCATTGTTCCTGCAGAGATCCATCCCCTGCCCCTCCCCCCGCCCCGCTGTACACTCAAACTGCGTATTAACATTAATTTTCATCATTACTGAGAAAAAATCCAGTTATGATTTTGGTGCACGAACAGTTATCGAACATAACCTCGAACAGCCGAATTTTTCTCAAATTGTTCGTGTTCGCCAACCGGCTCGAACACCGCCCAAAACAGCTCGAATTTGAGATTGGCGAACAGTTCGAGTAGAACAACGCTCATCTCTAGTAAAGACTAATTGTAATTGCAGTCCTAATTGCAGTACTAAGTTAGATCAGTTCCTATCAGTTTTTGCCAGGCAGGTCTGTGCAGGTGCTGGGCAAGTTTTTTTCACAGCATTTGGCTAAATCTAGCAAAGCTAATCCTTTTTGGCCTATTGCAGAGTGTGTTAGTCAGTGGAGTAGCCTATCTGTGTTGCAAGCTACACCACCTGTGTATAGAATACCAATTTTTTTACTGCACCTAGTGAAGTAAAACCTTTTGGGCATAGCATCATTCTATTAGTCCATCTATACTGACCTCCATCAGGTTGCAAATTGAATATAATTTTTTTCTGCATCTACCTCTGAAAAAATATTTGGGCTTCTAGCTGTGTGTGGGACTTGTTCTATTAGTCCATCTATACTGACCTCCATCAGGTTGCAAATTGAATATAATATTTTTCTGCATCTAGCTCTGAAAAAATATTTGGCCTTCTAGCAGTGTGTGGGACTTGTTCTATTAGTCCATCTATACTGACCTCCATCACGTTGCAAATTGAATATAATATTTTTCTGCATCTAGCTCTGAAAAAATATTTGGCCTTCTAGCAGTGTGTGGGACTTGTTCTATTAGTCCATCTATACTGACCTCCATCAGGTTGCAAATTGAATATAATATTTTTCTGCATCTAGCTCTGAAAAAATATTTGGCCTTCTAGCAGTGTGTGGGACTTGTTCTATTAGTCCATCTATACTGACCTCCATCAGGTTGCAAATTGAATATAATTTTTTTCTGCATCTACCTCTGAAAAAATATTTGGGCTTCTAGCTGTGTGTGGGACTTGTTCTATTAGTCCATCTATACTGACCTCCATCAGGTTGCAAATTGAATATAATATTTTTCTGCATCTAGCTCTGAAAAAATATTTGGCCTTCTAGCAGTGTGTGGGACTTGTTCTATTAGTCCATCTATACTGACCTCCATCAGGTTGCAAATTGAATATAATTTTTTTCTGCATCTACCTCTGAAAAAATATTTGGGCTTCTAGCTGTGTGTGGGACTTGTTCTATTAGTCCATCTATACTGACCTCCATCAGGTTGCAAATTGAATATAATATTTTTCTGCATCTAGCTCTGAAAAAATATTTGGCCTTCTAGCAGTGTGTGGGACTTGTTCTATTAGTCCATCTATACTGACCTCCATCAGGTTGCAAATTGAATATAATATTTTTCTGCATCTAGCTCTGAAAAAATATTTGGCCTTCTAGCAGTGTGTGGGACTTGTTCTATTAGTCCATCTATACTGACCTCCATCAGGTTGCAAATTGAATATAATTTTTTTCCGCATCTAGCTCTGAAAAAATATTTGGCCTTCTAGCAGTGTGTGGGACTTGTTCTATTAGTCCATCTATACTGACCTCCATCAGGTTGCAAATTGAATATAATTTTTTTCTGCATCTAGCTCTGAAAAAATATTTGGCCTTCTAGCAGTGTGTGGGACTTGTTCTATTAGTCCATCTATACTGACCTCCATCACGTTGCAAATTGAATATAATTTTTTTCTGCATCTACCTCTGAAAAAATATTTGGGCTTCTAGCTGTGTGTGGGACTTGTACTATTAGTCCATCTATACTGACCTCCATCAGGTTGCAAACTGAATATAATTTTTTTCTGCATCTACCTCTGAAAAAATATTTGGGCTTCTAGCTGTGTGTGGGA
Organism: Phyllobates terribilis; assembly: GCF_046119375.1. Lineage (NCBI taxonomy): Eukaryota > Metazoa > Chordata > Amphibia > Anura > Dendrobatidae > Phyllobates > Phyllobates terribilis. Next base: position 703,721,006 of record NW_027362761.1, read on the forward strand.
CTTGTTCTATTAGTCCATCTATACTGACCTCCATCAGGTTGCAAATTGAATATAATATTTTTCTGCATCTAGCTCTGAAAAAATATTTGGCCTTCTAGCAGTGTGTGGGACTTGTTCTATTAGTCCATCTATACTGACCTCCATCAGGTTGCAAATTGAATATAATATTTTTCTGCATCTAGCTCTGAAAAAATATTTGGGCTTCTAGCAGTGTGTGGGACTTGTTCTATTAGTCCATCTATACTGACCTCCATCAGGTTGCAAATTGAATATAATATTTTTCTGCATCTAGCTCTGAAAAAATATTTGGTCTTCTAGCAGTGTGTGGGACTTGTTCTATTAGTCCATCTATACTGACCTCCATCAGGTTGCAAACTGAATATAATTTTTTTCTGCATCTACCTCTGAAAAAATATTTGGGCTTCTAGCTGTGTGTGGGACTTGTTCTATTAGTCCATCTATACTGACCTCCATCAGGTTGCAAATTGAATATAATATTTTTCTGCATCTAGCTCTGAAAAAATATTTGGCCTTCTAGCAGTGTGTGGGACTTGTTCTATTAGTCCATCTATACTGACCTCCATCAGGTTGCAAATTGAATATAATATTTTTCTGTATCTAGCTCTGAAAAAATATTTGGCCTTCTAGCAGTGTGTGGGACTTGTTCTATTAGTCCATCTATACTGACCTACATCAGGTTGCAAATTGAATATAATATTTTTCTGCATCTAGTTCTGAAAAAATATTTGGCCTTCTAGCAGTGTGTGGGACTTGTTCTATTAGTCCATCTATACTGACCTCCATCAGGTTGCAAACTGAATATAATTTTTTTCTGCATCTAACCCAGACAATAGTTTTGGCCTAATACCACAGTTTGGCCACTCAGCTCTGCTCGGTTCCCATCCATTGTTTTTTTGTGCAAACAACTCCAGAGTTGTGAATTAGTTAACCACCAAAATGAGTGGAAAAAGGCCTGCTGCTGGGGGAAAGGGGAATAGGCGTGTTGGGAAGGGGAAAAAAGGTTGTGTCCGTGGAGTAGGTGTTAAAGCAACAGTAACATCTGCAGAAGAAAGACCATCTTCCAGCAAAACTAAAATGTCTACTTCTTTTAGCAGACAATGTGATAAGATCCCTTTCTTCCGGCCACACCAATCGCTACAAATTCCAGATGAGGCACAAAAACAGCAGGTGCTTCAACGGATATCAAGTGCTCCTTTAAGTGGGCTCTCCTCCACATCAACTTCAACATCACAAATACTCCAGTCCTCAGAGGTGTCACCCCAATCCCACTTGCTTCCTCACAGCTCCCAAATCTCCAGCTGCCCGTCTGAGTATGAGGTAGAACAGATGGTTGAGTCTGCAGAGCTGTTTACTCATACTATAGTCTGGGAATCAGAGGTCGGCTCCAGCGCTTCTGTGAATCCAGACGAGGAAATGATCTGCACTGATGCCCAGAATCTTTATGAGTCGGATCCAGGACCAGACGCAGAAGGTTCTGACCATAATGTAGACCCTCATTCCCAAACTGTAACTCCTGTTGGTGGAGACAATGAGGAAGACGATGATGAGACTCAAATACCCGATTGGAGCGACAACTTTAGTTTTTTGTCAGGGCAGGAACAGGTTGGCTCTGAGGACGACGGGTGTGATAACACACAGGGTGATGATGATGAGGTTGGAGATCCCACTTACTGTCAACCCACAGTCAGCCAAGAGATGAGGTCAGCAGAGGAGGTGGAGGAGGATGCTAGTGACGACGAGGTCAGGTTGCGCCTTCCTGGACAGAGACGTAGTACTGGAAGCACGTCAACAACTGCATCCTCAAACACAACTCTGCCTCTGACCACAAGTCGTGGTGGCTCTTCAGGTCGCATGGGTGCTAAGCCTTGCATAGCCTGGGCATTTTTTCAGATCGATAAAGATGACCCAACTCGTGTTATCTGTAACATTTGTCAACAAAAGCTAAGTAGAGGCCAAAAAATACATAGTTTGAGTACTTCATGCATGAACCGGCACATGGACATGAAGCATAAGTTGCAGTGGGAAGCTCACTGTGCTACAATGCGGCCTAGCCGGCCGGGCCAACCACCGTCTGCCCCATCTTGTGCATCTGCGGCCTCTTCATCCTCTGTGACTGGGGGGACAGCAGTCACACCTGTTTTGGGATGCAGACCAGCCACCTCTTTACCCGCAACAGTCAGCGTGATTGGCAGGTCATAATTTTCTTTGGAGGTGGTAACACCAGCTGGTGTTGAGCACTGTCCGACATCGATAGCACCACCTTTGGATCAAGGCAACCTAACATGTCCGCCTGCATCTTCCTCACAGACCGGCAGTTTGCCGGGGACACCCTTATCAACCCCGTCTAAGCACAACAGCCAGCCCTCAGTCCCTCAGATGTGGACAAGTAAAAGACCATTTCCTCCTAGCCATGAGAAAGCTAAGAGGTTGAATTTCACCATCTGCAAGCTCTTGGCTACAGAAATGCTGCCTTTCTGCCTGGTGGACACAGAGGATTTTCGAGACCTTATGTCCGTCGCAGTGCCCCAGTACCAGATGCCCAGTCGGCACTACTTCTCAAAGAAAGGTGTGCCTACGCTCCACCAGCATGTCGCACACAACATCACCGCTTCTTTGAGAAACTCTGTGTGTGACAGGGTGCATTTCACCACAGACACTTGGAAAAGTAGGCATGGACAGGGGCGTTACATGTCGCTGACTGGGCACTGGGTAACTATGGTGACAGCAGTACAAGGTTCTGCTGTCCAAGTCTTGCCATCCCCACGACTTGTGCGTCAATCCTCTTTATGTCAAAGTTCCTCCATGGCTTCTGCCTCCTCAACCTCCTCTCGGTCCTCCACCTGCACCCAAAGCCTGTCTGGTCATGCCACAAGCTTTCTAACTGCGCAGAAGGGATCCTGCACACCTCCTTACTATGCTGGCAGTAGGGCTCAACGTCATCAGGTGGTTTTTACTTTGAAATGTCTGGGAAATGTGAGTCACACAGCTGAGGAGTTGTGGTCAGCTCTGGAGAACCAATTTCATGAATGGTTGTCTCCACTGGACCTGAAACCAGGGAAGGCCGTGTGCGACAATGCTGCAAACCTGGGTGCGGCCCTTCGCCGGGGCAATGTCACACACGTGCCTTGTATGGCTCACGTGTTGAACCTGGTTGTCCAGCAATTTTTAGCCCACTATCCCGAACTAGATGGCCTTCTGCAGAGGACACGGTCGCTGTGTGCTCACTTCCGCCGTTCGCATCCCGCAGCTCAGCGACTTACATCTCTACAGAAGTCGTTGGGCCTGCCATTTCACTGGCTAAAATGCGATGTGCCTACCCGGTGGAATTCAACTCTGCACATGTTGCAGCGACTGTGGCAGCACCGACAAGCCCTGGTGCAATACGTTCTGACGTATAGCCTGGGCCAACGGGATCCAGAGGTGGGGCAAATCACGCTGGAGGAGTGGTCTCAGATCAGGGACCTATGCACCCTTCTGCACAGTTTTGAAATGGCGACGAAGATGTTTAGTGCTGACGATGCCATTATCAGCATGACTATTCCGGTGATTTACATGCTGGAGCACATGTTAAACAGAATTCGGAGTCAGGTGGTGGCACAAGAGGAGGTGGAGGAAGTAGAGGAGGAGGAGTTGTATGCGGAAGGGCTAACATCTGCAAGGTCCAGACGGTCGGCAGCACCAAGTCGGCAGGCATGTTAGGGTGGGGGAGATGGTTTTACCAGGGCGCATGGTAGCAGCCAAACTAGTGAGGAAGGTGCAGGAGCCCAGGAAGAGGTGGAGGACGAACTGATGGAAGACTCATCAGATGAGGGAGACCTTGATCACATTTCTGTTGTGCGAGGTTGGGGGGAGAGGACAGAGGAAGGAAGCATGATTGTTACCTCGCCACCAACACAACAGGGACTTGGTGCTCCTGGATGCGCAAGACACATGAGTGCCTTCTTGCTGCACTACCTGCAACATGACCCTCGAATTGGGAGAATTAGAAATAATCCTGACTACTGGGTTGCCACACTGTTAGATCCCCGGTACAAAAGTAAATTTGCAGAAATAATTCCTGCCATAGAAAGGGATGCACGCATGCAGGAGTATCAGCAGAGACTGTTGCAGAATCTTACGTGTGCTTTTCCACAAAACACCAGTGGTGCACGTAGTGAATCTCACAGTTCCAACTTGCCAACCGTGGGACCGTCGAGTGTTCAGCACTCAAACCGTAACAGAAACACAGTATCTGCTGGTAACATCAATTTTGCGGAATCATTTCACCACTTTTTTAGCCCATCCTTTGCAAGGCCACAGGAGACAAGAAGTCTGACACATAGTCAATGCCTAGAGACGATGGTACAGGAGTATCTCAAAGTAAACATTGAAGCCATGACTATGTCACTGGACCCTTGCTCTTTTTGGGCTTCCAATCTGGATAAATGGCCGGAGCTCGCCACTTACGCCTTGGAGATCTTGTCATGCCCCGCAGCCAGCGTTCTGTCTGAACGTGTGTTCAGCGCTGCTGGTGGTGTGCTGACAGATAAGCGCACGCGGCTCTCCACTGATAATGTAGACAGACTCACGTTCATAAAGATGAACAAAACATGGATCCGAAATGACTTTTCTACCCCTGTGTCATCCTGGGGAGAGTAAAAGCTTGATGATTGGTTAAAATCACCTCACCAACCGTTTTAAGCTTTCAAATTACTAATCATGTTTATCTGTATCTTGGCTGGAAAATAATTTGGGCTTTGTAACAGTGTGCAGTACTGATTCTATTAGGCCATCTATACTAAGCTCCACCAGATTTAAAATTAATAATAATTTTTAGCTGCATCTAGCCCGGAAAATAATTTTGGGGCTCCGAGATGCGCAAGACACATAAGTGCCTTCTTGATGCACTACCTGCAACATGACCCTCAGATTGTCAGAATTCAAAGTAATCCTGACTGGGTTGCCACACTCTTAGATCCCCCACACTCTTCGATCAACCTTTTCATTTTAATAAAGACAAAAAAAATGGTCATTTTTGAAATTATAAGCATTAGCAGGTTATTAGAAACTGAAATCAAACAGTTTTCAACTCAAAACTTTATTCTAGGTGATGTTACATTTGCACATAGGACCCCTTGTTCGAAAGGAGCTTCTGAACTCTCTCGTCCATTGAATTTGTCAGGTTTTGGATGGTTTCTGCTTCAATTGTTTTGCATGAGGACAGAATACCCTCCCAGAGCTGTTGCTTAGATGTGAACTGCCTCCCGCCATCATAGACACTCCTTTTGATGATGCTCCAGAGGTTCTGAATGGGGTAGAGGTCAGGGGAGCATGGGGGTCACACCATAAGTTTGTCCCCTTTTATGCCAATATCAGCCAGAGATGCAGATGTGTTATGTGGAGGATGAGACGGTGCATTATCATGCATGAAAATGATCTTGCTGCGGAATACACGGTTCTTCTTCTTGAACCATGGCAGGAAGTGCTGTTTGAGAAACTCCACATACATTATGGAGTTCATCTTTACCCCTTCAGGGATCCTAAAGGGGCCGACAATCTCTCTCCCCATGATTCCAGCCCAAAACATTACTCCACCTCCTCCTTGTTGGCGCTGTAGCCGTGTTTGCGTGGGGTGTCCATCAACCAGCCATCCTCCACTCCATCCATCTGGACCATCGAGCGTTGCACGGCACTCATCCGTGAACAAAACAGTTTTGAAATCAGTCTTCATGTAATGTTTGGCCCACTGGAGCCGTTTCTGCTTGTGTGCAGTGGATAGAGGAGGTCGACAGGATGGCGTACGCACAGCTGCAAACCTCTGAAGGACCCTGCATCTTGTTGTTCGGGGGACGTTGGAGGCACCAGCAGCTTCAAAAACTTGTCTGCTGCTATGACAAGGCTTTTTTGCCGCTGCTCTTTTAACCTGACGTAATTGCCTGTAGGAAAGAGTCCTCAATTTGCCCTTATCAGCACGCACACGTGTGTACTGTGAATCAGCTACATACTTCTTGATTGCCAAGACACTTCATCCTGATCATCGCACAATGTTGATTGTAGTCATGCCTTGACCTAAACACTCCACAATTTGTTGCTTCTCAGCAGCCGACACATCCTTTTTCTTTCCCATTTTGGCAGAAAATGTAGGCTGCTTAATAATGTGGGACAGCCTTCTTAAGTAGTCTTGCCGTTCATTGGACACACCTGCCAAACTAATTAGCACAGGTGTCTGCAATTGCTTACAGTGATATAAAGAGCCCTGACACGCATCACCATCAATGAGTTTAACTGACAAACAAACAAATTCTTCCCTTATCACTCCTAAACACTTTTTGCATAATAATTTGGAACACAGTGTACATGTGCTCTTCCACAAAACACCAGTGGTTCACGTAGTGAATCTTACAGTTCTAACTTGCCAACCGTGGTCTGTATGGAGTTGTTCAATAAAGGGCCCAAAATTAAGATAACATAGACGGGAGAGGTCTCTATGAATAGGAATTCCTAAGAATTTGATACCCTGTGAGGGCCAGGCAAAGGGAAAGTTGGACTGGATGGAATCCTGTATGGATTTGGGGAGGGAGACATCGAGGGCCTCAGACTTCGCTGTATTGATTTTAAAATTTGACCATGTAACAAAGTGATCTATTTCAGCCATAACAGCAGGGATGGATATATGTGATTGAGTGATATATACTAGGACATCATCAGCAAATAGAGAGCACTTGTACTCGGTGCCTCCCACCTCAATCCACCTAATATTGGGGTTATGGCGAATTGATGAGAGCAGGTGCTCCGTCACTAGGATGTATAAGAGAGGGGACAGAGGACATCCCTGCCTTGTCCCATTGGTGATTATGAAAGGTGATGAAAATGTTCTGACGCGCCCCCTGGGCCTTGGGACATCCGGAGCCGGACCCTTTTTGGTGGATGCTGATGGTTGTAGTCTCCGTGGCGGCGACCCGGTTCCGTGGCTCAGGGCAGTCAAACCAGTGGCGGAACTATTTATGTGGTTTTGATGTTTAAATGTCGGACTACGCCACCCGTGGATTGCGGTCAGAGTGAACCGCCGCTGCAGGGCAGACCGCTGAGGCTGGTGTTGTGGGTGCAGCAGAGCGTAGCATAACTCCCCACGGGAGGAGTATAGCCTCAGGGCAGTGTATGCGGAGGATGCGGGTGATGGTGCAGGGCAGCAGCAGTAACGACACGGAGTCAGTGATGCAGTCCAGGGCCTTTACTCACAGTTCTTATTATCCAGACCACTTCTGCAGGTAACGGCTGCCCACGTCGTACTGTGCTCACCAGGTGAGGGGCTCAGACAACTCCCAGATAACTTTGGAGCGCTTCACAGGACCCCCTTTGTGTGTCCTTTGTCTGGCCTTTCTTACCAACCCTTCTGTCCGGCTGCCTCGGGCCTCCTCTTGGTAAACTTGGCGCCAGTTTCCCTGACCCTATGTGCTGCCCTCCTAGCGGGTGTAGCGAGGGGCTGCGCCACATAAAATGTCACAGCCTCCGGTTTCTAGCTGAGGGTCGTTTCCCGCCTCCACTAGTTTCGGGGACCGGTCTCCCCCTTTGGCCTGACCCCTCCACGAAGGTGGATTCGGGCGTGCGGTGGCGACTCGCCCGTCCGCACCACTGGGATCCCTTCGTTCCTTGTTCCTGGAGCTTTCTCCGCTCCTCTTCCTTCCTTCTCCCTCTTCCAGGCCTGGGCCTCTGTTACTAGGCCCGCCTCTGGAGCAGAGCTCATGCAGAGTCCCTGCTCCCTGTCACTTCTGCTCATACTTCTCTGCACTGAACTAAGATGGTGCCCACCTTTTATACTCCCTTCTCAATGCACCCAGGAACTGCTTCCTCCCTGCTCCTGCACTACAGGGTTTCCCTTCCTCAGTGTTCCCTCCCCCCACTCCAGCCAGGGACAGGGACTGTCGTGCCCATCTCAGGGGCATATTGGTCGCCCTGACCCACGGCAATGTGGTGTAATGCATGCAGGTGTCGGGGTCCTGATCCACACTCCATCCTTACCTGAGAGTGAGATATCACACCTCTGGGTGAGGTGCAATACCTCTGCAGCAACCGAGCCCTCGGGGTGCTACAGTTCCATTTATCTTCAGCCTAGGTGACGCATTGCGATACAGGGCCGTGATTTTGGCTATAAAAGGGTCCCCTAGACCCCTACCCCAAGCTTTTTAAGAGAATAATATATGGCGTGCCAGGAGACTCTATGGAATGCTTTCTCAGCATCCAACGAGAGTATCTAATTACAAATTTTTAACTGCATCTAGCCCAGGAAATACTTTGTGCCTAGTAGCAGTGTCTGCTAGTCAGCGGATTATCCCGGCTGTTAAGCAAGCTACACCACCTGTAGTTTGGACACTTAATTTTTTCAAAGGAAATGCTTCGGGGCCACGGGATACTCAGTGAAGAGCATCAGGAGGCACCCCAAGGCATAGGGGCTGGGACTGGCGGTGGGACGCCTTGCGGTGGACAGCCGAGCTCGATCCTTCTAAAAGCTTGTTAACTGCAGCAGCTTTAGTGGACGCTACTGGAGCTGGAATTACGCGGCTGCTGGTATGAGACTTGCCCTTCAATAGATCCTTGTAAAAGGATTTAAAGTGTATTCATTCAAATTAGAGAGACAATTTAAATTAAAAAGCTTAGAGCTGCCTCCACCACAGGGGGGCTCGCTCGACCCACCAGCGATGGACAGGCACCAGTATTGGGAGAGGGGGGCTGGCCGTCAGGGTCCACCGTGGCTCTGGCACAAACGGAGGTGGCACGGGCAGGAACGGACTGGCCGTGTCGGCTTCTCACTTTTTGGATTTTAGAAGGGCATGACTTGCCTATATCTGTGTCTCCCCCTCCTTTTACTCCTCCACCTCTTTTCTTTTCGCATGACTATATGTACTTGTCACTTTTCCATGTGTTAGTTATGTCTTCTGAGCAGTTTGTCAGCTTTTGGACACCTTTGAAGGTGTTTTCTATGTGTTTCTATGTGTTTTTGTTTGCCTGCCATTGGTTTTAACGGTGTTCGAAGGTGTTCGACGAACAGTTCGGCGAACACAAGGGTGTTCGACGAACCGAACCAAACTCGAACACTACGGGGGTGGCTCAACACTACAGTTGACAACCACCTGAAACTACAGCAATCAGCATGGGATTTCAACCCCTTAGATGCCATGGTCAAAAGTGATGGATCATCTAAGGCTCACAAAACTGTCTCCAAGACCTTTCTTGCGTAACTTGGAATGTGCTACTCTTGATGATCAAGTTAAAGGGGTATTACCTTCTCCAAGACCCTATCCCAATATGTAATAGTTGTAATAATAATAATATTAGCAAATACCTCCAATTAGAAATGTAGTACAATTTTTCTGAATCACTATGTCTCTTTCCTCATGTGCAGGCATTGCAAGACCTTAGGTATCCATGGTTACGACCACTCGCAACTAGCTAACTATCACTGTATCAATGGTCATAACCATGGATACCTAAGGTCCTGCAATGCCTGCACATGAGGAAAGAGACATAGTGAATCAGAAAAAACATTACTACATTTCTAATTAAAGGTATTTGCTAATATTATTATTATTACACCTACTACATATTGGGATAGGATCTTGGAGATGGGAATACGCCTTCAATTCACAAAATTCATAGTTTGAGGCTTGTCCTAAAAACACATCTTTTTAGTCAGCCCCATGTTATTTACTAATCCTACTTTTCGGTTTCACTCTTTCTAAGCTTTTCTCACAACCTGGTCTGTTCTGTCATAAATAGCCCCCACCCCCCCCACACACACTTTATGTACTCAGTAGCAGTTCTGTGTATACTGAGTGCAAATATACTCTATTTAAAGTGTCGCAAAAAATGGTGGCATTATATCAATAAAAATGTTTATTTAAGTGGTTAGAGAGAGGTGGGTCTCCTGACACCCCAACACCCACATGCCTTCCCTCCGACTATCCGCAGCATGATTTTGGGGTGCCATGGCTTCTCAGAACAGTCAAAGACTAATGAAGGCCACCATTTCTGTCATCTTTGGCTCCTACGAGGACTGGGAGAGCACTCATTGAATAATACACTGCAATGCTGGTTACAGGACCCCCAATTTAACATAAATCGCTTATATAACTGCCTAATATAGAAATATCCTTTTAATGAGCATTAATTAACAGCATTGATTGCTTAGCTAATGTAGTTATATTTTTATAATATTTTATGGAAACCATTCAAACTAAAAATCACATCAGCAGCAAGTCCAGATACTTCTGCAATGAAACTGAAAGCACTTACTTTGTGACTGTGGAATATACTTTAATGTCAAAATGCTGTCACATACCTGTCCGCATGGTTGCGTTAACACTTCATTGTAAGGATAGAGACGATGCTGTATATGAAAGTTTACTAGGTCCTCTAGTGTATTGTGCACTCTTGTATCTCCCGAAAGAATGCATTGTTGGTCTTTCAAAACATCAATCATGAAATGTCTGTAGCGGTCCAGGCTCCTATAAGAAGGTAATATCATTTATCAGGAGACCTTAATGCACCTTTCCTTATTTTTAGAGAAAATAGACTTAGTTTTAATTCTTTAAAGGCTTTTACAGCTAACGTATCACCTTACCTGTAAGATAAGCTGTACCCAATTCTGCTTTCACTAACTCTGATAAGAAAACATCCCATGGTCTTGTCGTTCAGTAAATCTTCTGCATCCCTATAGTTGAAAAAAAGACATTTTTTTTCATCAAATAAACCAAAAACCTTACACTTATGTGGTGTGCAGAATTATTTCCTTTATTTCCTTTCTACTAATCCTGACTTACTGTACACCCTATATTATAGCCAAAAGCTGCATTCACTATTCTTCACAGCTGAAATCTTCCAGGATTCTTTGCTGGTTTCTTGTCTTGAATCTAGGTTGCCAACCATAGGTCTTTTATCTGTCCTGCAGTAATGATAAGCCCCAATTGTGAGGAAGTCATCACTGACGTCAATCAATGGCCTCATGTCCTTGTTTCATAAGCGCAGGTATAAACACTGAGGCCTGTGAAGCTTGAGGCCAGTGAATGGCTACATTGGACCACTGTGTATGGTCGGCACATCACCACTACAAAACAAGTCAGCAAGATCTGCGGATCACCGAAGTAGAGTCAAGGAATCTAGTGAAATAACTTATTACTATTTTACCACATTATCTGCTTTTAGCAAATCCTGGGCGAGCGCGTTAAGTATTATGAACTTATTCCAGGTTTCTATCCCACATGACGTGAAGAATAAAGGCTTTGAACGCGTGCCTTGGCTCTTACCGATTTACAGGGATTATCATGGTTCATCCTAATTACATGTTACCTTTACTTCTGGAATGTAGGGTATTGCTTTTGAGTTTCAGTAAAATTATATCCTTTAGATATAAGGCATGTAGCTATAGGATATAAGTAGCCATGCTCAATGTATAAAGATACCTGTGAGCACTGAGACCATTTAGGCAAAGAAAGTGTATCTGCATCAACTCATGAACAATTGTGTCACAAGGGAAACCTGAAAATCAGATGAACGTATTACATTAATTGGGTAATGTTATTAATAAAATATATGTCATGATACCCAGGGGTTATTTCCATAACACATTATTTCCTTGTATGATATGTAAGTGTGGCACCCCAGGGGTCTGGTTTTCCACAGTAATGTAATGTTATGTCTGAGAGCAGGTGGGAGGTCCTTTGGTCAGGGATCCTGTGCATGCCACACCTCCTGCCCAGTCTTGGGAGGGGAAGAACTTCCCCTGTATAAACCCGGGGCTGAGGCAGGGTGAGTCAGACAAGGAGAGTGGAGAAGAGAAGCAGCATAGGAAACAGCAGAGTTACAAGGAGTCAGGGGCTGGCAGCTACAGAGCTCGCCCTGACTAAGAAGATTCTTTACCGGACCCGGAGTCCGAGGCTGTGGGGACTAACTCCTACCCAGCAGCAGAATCCGTCAGGCAGGGGATTTCAGGTCCTCTGGCCCAGAAGCCCGAAGGCACGGTCACACGCGTGGGACCAGCACCGCCATCGTGGAGCGGAAGCCATTAGAAGGCCCCGAGTCACCGGCCATACGGGTGAGCACCACACGGTACACTGAGGGACGTGGGCTACTTACATCAGCTTCTAGCAAGGTAGCCAGAAGAGTACAGTCAGTTTGGGAGGCCTACAACTACGCCTGGCCAGGGGAGATCCCATCTGCTCAAAGACTGACCAGGCCCCGTTTGCTAGCAAGTACTCCGGGAGGGTCTGTCGTTGTTACCAGTAAAGACCCTGAACTACACCGTACCGTCTCTGAGTGGTTCCTGCTACCCCCATCATCCACGTCGGCTGCCCTGAGGCCATACCCCTCCCGTTGGGGGTTATACTATCACGCTGCACAATCCTACCACCGGCCTCAGCGGTCTGCCCTGCAGCAGCAGCTTCCTGGCTGCACTCAACGGGTGGCGTAGTCATCAACTATTTACTACTAATAGACTGCCGTCTAGTTTGACTCCCTGGGCACGGACCGGGTCACCGCCACGAGACTACAACCCTCCACTGATCCGGCTCCGGGTAGGCTCCCGCGTGCGCAACGCAGCGCGACACAGGCCCAGGGGCGCGTCAACTTTGGCGTAGTCGGCAGGATTTCGTGCCCGCAACCACCGGCGCCATCTTCTACCTTCTTCCCGCCATCCGCGAAGTTTTCCCGCCATCCGGCGCCATCTTCGACCTTCTTCCCGCCATCCGTGGAGTTTTCCCGCCATTGGACGCCATCTTGAGGACGCCGCGCGGGAAGAAGAGGGGCGTGGACTCCGAAAGCGCGCGAGAACTGAAGCCCCGCCTCACGTCCGGACGTTGCGTAAGGTCCTGGAAGGAGCCCAGCAGACGCCGACGTCACAGGAGCGCGACGGAAGGTCCTCAACCCTGACGATCCACTGCGGAGCCGCGGCCTACGGAAGAGGATCATCGCAAGGTAGGCCACGGTCCACTAGGGGGGAGGAAGATGTCGGATACGGAGGAGAGCTTCACTGCCTCAACCCCCGCCAGCGCTACCGCTGCTGCAGTTATGCCCTTCACCATGCCCTATATCCCGGGAGCAGCTTGGCTACCCCAGTACTCAGGGGAGTCACATACCCTGCATGACTTTAGAGAAAAGCTGGATAGCCTCTTCCAGGTGTACCCCCTCACAGAAGAGCAAAAAGTGAGCATCCTGGTGGCCCAACTAACCGGGGCAGCCAAAAGGGAAGTAAAATCCTGGCCACCTGGGAGGAAGACTGTCGCAGGGATACTAACCCGGCTGAAGGACACCTTTGATACCCGCACCTCAGCCGAGATTAAGCTTAGATTCTACGGGTGCAAGCAGCGAGCGCATGAGAGTATAAGGGACTATGCACTAAACCTACAAGAGGCCCTGAGGGCCATAAAGCAGACCGACCCTGATGGGGTGGGAAACGAGGACAGGCTGTTGACTGAACAATTTATAGAGGGTTTATATTGCAATGCCCACCGAACCCAGTTGCGGGCAATGGCCTTACAGGATCCCCATCTGGACTTTGCACAGTTCAAGGACAGAGCCATCCGGGTGCTCCGAGAACCGGCACCAGGTGGCGTTGTGACCCACAGACGCCCCACTACCACTTACTACCAGGAGGCGGCGCCCTTGTCAGCAGGGCCTGTGGGAGCTGATGCGCAGGCTTTGGACAATGACCCGGCTCCAGACCTACACCATCAGGTCCAAGAGCTAGCTAAGAGCGTTGCTGCGCTAACCCGAACTGTGCAGTCTTTACAGGTTTCCACCCCAGGGAAGATCCAGCTGGCATCCGGACCGGAGGACATCCCGTGGCGTCGACCAAGGAGGACCCCACCGGCCAGAGGAAGACCCAGTGACCGATACAGCGAGGACGGACGACCCATCTGCCGCCGCTGCAATCAACCCGGACATATGGAAAGGTACTGTTCTTTAAACGGGCACAACCTGGGGTAGAGGGCCAACCCCCAGGAAAAAGATCACCAGGCCCATCGAACTGGCGCGACAGATATGTGGGAGGACGTCCAGTCTTGCCTGTGGTACTGGATGGCATTCCCATGAGTGCCCTACTGGATACCGGGTCACAGGTCACCACCATCCCGTACGTGCTCTTCAAGCAGTACTGGAATGACTCGGATATTACCCACTACCCTGACGACGACTTGAGTATCATCGCCAGCAATGGCCAGCCCGTGCCACAGATCGGATTTAAGGAGGTGGCCCTCAAAATCGGTAGAGTCGAACTGGCCGCACAGGGACTGATCATTGTAGATATTGATAAACATGAGAGTCACCCAAAAATAACTCTAGGAACTAACGTAATTGAAAATTGTCTTGCAGAGGTGATTTTCCTTTTACAGCAGGTTGCCAAGAACGCCAGCTCCGGCGAGCAGCGGGTGCTCCAGAAAGAGATCCGGGCACTGATGCAACGGCAACAAGTGGAACTCTCCGGCGGTGAGATTGGTAGCGTAAGAATGTGTGACCCTTTTCCTATTGCCATGCCCCCAAAAAGTGAAATGATGATTTGGTGCCGGGCAGCTATTGGTCTGAGAGGAAGAGATTACCAGGCAATGGTAGAACCAGTTTACTCAGACAGTAGGCCCACCATTTTGACAGCACGGGGGGTGGTCAATGTACGCCATGGGAGGGTGCCCATTCGCATAATAAATATCGGGGAGAGGGAAGTGTACCTGCCCCGGTATGCCACGCTAGCCAAATTATATACCACTAATCAAAATTCTATACAATCTGTGGAACCCTTGCCTCCATCTCACCCGGAGGAAGGTAACGGCTCTAAGAAAGACATGGAGGACTGGTGTCAGCAACTACATTTGGGTACTGATTCCACTCCCTCACATCAGAAACAAGGAGTCTATCGGGTGGTTCAAGAGTATGAGAGAGTGTTTAGTAAACACCCGTTAGACTTCGGGCGAGTCAAGGGGGTAGAACACCGCATCCCCACGGGAGATCATCCTCCCATAAAAGAGAGGTATCGACCCGTACCCCCTGCACATTACCAACACGCCAAGGGGATGCTTAGAGACATGAAGGAGGCTGGGGTAATCCGGGATAGCTGTAGCCCCTGGGCAGCCCCACTAGTTTTAGTCAAAAAGAAAGACAACACCATGAGGATGTGTGTAGATTACCGGAAAATCAACCGTATCACACACAAGGATGCGTACCCCTTACCAAGGATAGAGGAGTCATTGGCTGCTTTAAGATCTGCTAACTTCTTCTCTACCTTGGATCTCACTAGCGGGTACTGGCAGGTTCCTGTAGCAGAGGCGGACCGGGAGAAGACCGCATTCACCACCCCGATGGGACTTAGTGAGTTCACCTGCATGCCGTTCGGACTCTGCAACGCCCCAGGAACCTTCCAACGATTAATGGAGTGCTGTCTGGGCCACAGAAACTTCGAGACGGTCCTGTTGTACCTGGACGATGTCATCGTATACTCCAAAACTTATGAGGACCACCTGAAACACCTGGCGGAGGTGTTCGAAGCTCTGGCGAGTTACGGCCTAAAGGTGAAACCCTCCAAGTGTCACCTCCTGAAACCAAAGGTGCAATACCTGGGACACGTGGTGAGCGCTGACGGAGTGGCTCCCGACCCCGATAAGATCACCGCAATTAAGGGATGGCCAAGCCCCTCCAGCGTAAAAGAAGTGCGGCAGTTCCTAGGGTTGGTAGGCTACTACCGAAGGTTTATTCCCGGTTTCACCAAAAAGGCAGCGCCTATGCAGGACCTCCTGATAGGCCAGTCCCGGAAGGCCAAGAACCAGAAGCCGCCCTTCAAATGGGAAGAGCTAGAAGAAGAGTCCTTCCGCCAGCTGAAGATGGCCCTCACGGGGGATGAAATCTTGGCGTACCCAGACTATAGCCAGCCCTTCATCCTCTACACCGACGCCAGTAACATCGGGCTAGGAGCCGTACTATCCCAGATTCAGCAGGGGAGAGAACGAGTGATCTCCTATGCCAGCCGAAAACTGCGACCCACCGAAAGGAACCCCGAGAATTACAGCTCATTTAAGCTAGAGTTCCTGGCCGTGGTATGGGCAGTCACCGAGCGCTTTAGGCATTACCTCGCTTCTTCCCGGTTCACCGTATACACGGATAACAACCCGTTGATACACCTGGACACGGCAAGACTCGGTGCCCTGGAGCAGAGGTGGATGGCCCGTCTGTCCAACTACGAGTTCACAATCAAATACCGGGCAGGACGCTCCAATACTAACGCGGATGCCCTGTCCAGGATGCCCAACCTGCCGGACGAAGGAGAAGATCCGGAGGGACTGGAAGAAGTTGAACTCCCTGCGTTCCACCGTCATGGGACTATCCAGTATTCCCACCGGGTAAGGGGTAAACAGGCTGCTACGTTGAACCCCTTACCCCACTACAACTGGGCGGAAACGCAAGACAGCGACCCTGCCGTCCGACTGGTGAAGGAGATGCTGACTCGGCCGGAGGCTCGACTTGAACCAGACGCTCCGGAGGAAGCCAAACAACTATGGGCGGAGAAGAGTCGACTATTCCTTTACAAGGGGAAGTTGTGCCGCAGAATGGTCAACTCCCGGACGCATGAACTACTCTGGCAAGTAGTGGTGCCACGAAGAGACGCAGCCATGGTGATGGAGGCATACCACGACGGAGCTGGACACTTCGGGTGGAAAAAGCTGGAGTTCCTGCTGCGCGAGCGGTTCCACTGGGTAGGCATGAGGGGAACCATCGAGAAGTGGTGCAGAGACTGTGGCCCGTGCAATCTGAGAAGGAAGGACCGGGCCAGCCAGAAGACTCCCCTGCAGTCCATCGTCACCCGGCAACCGTTGGAACTGGTAGCCTTGGATCATGTAAAACTGACCCCAAGCAGAAGTGGCTACGTCTACGCGTTAACCATCGTGGATCATTACTCCCGGTTCTTGGTTGTCGTCCCCGTCAAGGACTTAACGGCTCAAACAGCAGCTAGAGCCTTCCAGCAGCACTTCTGCCGTCCACACGGGTACCCGGACCAAGTGCTGACGGACCAGGGACCTGCCTTTGAAGCGGAGGTCTTCCAGGAATTCTGCAATCTGTATGGCTGCCGGAAGATAAGGACGACACCCTACCATCCGCAAACTAATGGACTTTGTGAAAAAATGAACCAGGTGGTAATGGATCTGCTAAAAACATTGCCCCTGGAAGAACGCAGTCTGTGGCCTGAGAAGTTGCCCGATCTGGTGGACCTATACAACCACATCCCGGTAGGTTCCACCAACTGTACCCCGGCTTACCTAATGAGGGCGAGACCTGGTAAGTTACCTGTTGACCTGGAAATGGGAGTCCTGACACCTGAGGACACTTCACCAGAAACAGACTGGGACACAGAGAGGCAGCAGCAGTACCGGAGAGTACAAGAGAGCGTGGAGCGAAGTCTCTGTCAGGCTAGGGAAAGACAAGAGAAGACTTACAACCAGTATGCTCCCGCTGTTCCCCTGGTACCCGGAGAGCAGGTCTTGAAGAGGAAAAGACGGCTCCACAAGTTGGATGACCAGTGGGAGGAGGACCCGTATACCGTACTGCCCTCAAGCCACGAGAACCCGAAGGTCTGTACCATCAGTAAAGACGGAGGGGAAACCACAGCCATTGTATCCCGGGACCACCTGAAGAAGTGTCCCGAACAACTGAGGAACCCTGAAGAGGAACAAGAAGACCATCGACCCGTGGAAGAAAGGGAAGATATGGTTAGTACCGTGCTCGGGGACTTCCCTCAGTCTTGGACTCAAGTCAATGGTGCAGTTGTGGTACCCGTACTCACCTTCCTCCAACCATCATCCCAAGAACCTACGGAGCAACGGGTAGAGCTGGAAGAACAGCCGGTCCAGGAGGCAGAAGACTCCACACAAGCAGAACAGGAGAATCAACCCTCTGCTTATAGTGAGCCTGCCGTACCCCTAGTGAGACAAAGAGCCGGTAGACAGCTGCCCAGTTTACCCTTGACAGCTCCTACACCCTGTAGTTCAGGGCCAGACAGTCAGCTCCGTAGGTCCACTCGGGCCACTAGAGGCCAGTTACCCGCACGCTGGAGAATTTAAAGTGTATAAATTGTTTTATTTATGTTTTTCTGTGTATTGTTGCTTGTGAATAATTTTGTGTTTCCAGTTGTTTTTAGGAAACCTTGGTGGATTTACCGGGAATCCTTGTATATAGTTGGAGCGTAACCCAGGATGGACTAGAGACTGTTAAGGACTCGGGGTAGGACAGACCCCTACCTGGTTACGTCTCCCTGTGTTGGTGAAATGGACACCTTTGCTTTTCTTCAAAGACTGCACCCGGTTGCGGACACGCCGCAACCATCTTATGTGTTTTTCTTATTGTGTTGTTATTGTTATACTTTGTTATGTTTTTCTAAATGTGTTTAGTCCCGGAGTACTAAATTTCACTAGGGGGGAATGTGGCACCCCAGGGGTCTGGTTTTCCACAGTAATGTAATGTTATGTCTGAGAGCAGGTGGGAGGTCCTTTGGTCAGGGATCCTGTGCATGCCACACCTCCTGCCCAGTCTTGGGAGGGGAAGAACTTCCCCTGTATAAACCCGGGGCTGAGGCAGGGTGAGTCAGACAAGGAGAGTGGAGAAGAGAAGCAGCATAGGAAACAGCAGAGTTACAAGGAGTCAGGGGCTGGCAGCTACAGAGCTCGCCCTGACTAAGAAGATTCTTTACCGGACCCGGAGTCCGAGGCTGTGGGGACTAACTCCTACCCAGCAGCAGAATCCGTCAGGCAGGGGATTTCAGGTCCTCTGGCCCAGAAGCCCGAAGGCACGGTCACACGCGTGGGACCAGCACCGCCATCGTGGAGCGGAAGCCATTAGAAGGCCCCGAGTCACCGGCCATACGGGTGAGCACCACACGGTACACTGAGGGACGTGGGCTACTTACATCAGCTTCTAGCAAGGTAGCCAGAAGAGTACAGTCAGTTTGGGAGGCCTACAACTACGCCTGGCCAGGGGAGATCCCATCTGCTCAAAGACTGACCAGGCCCCGTTTGCTAGCAAGTACTCCGGGAGGGTCTGTCGTTGTTACCAGTAAAGACCCTGAACTACACCGTACCGTCTCTGAGTGGTTCCTGCTACCCCCATCATCCACGTCGGCTGCCCTGAGGCCATACCCCTCCCGTTGGGGGTTATACTATCACGCTGCACAATCCTACCACCGGCCTCAGCGGTCTGCCCTGCAGCAGCAGCTTCCTGGCTGCACTCAACGGGTGGCGTAGTCATCAACTATTTACTACTAATAGACTGCCGTCTAGTTTGACTCCCTGGGCACGGACCGGGTCACCGCCACGAGACTACAACCCTCCACTGATCCGGCTCCGGGTAGGCTCCCGCGTGCGCAACGCAGCGCGACACAGGCCCAGGGGCGCGTCATAAGCTGACCCAATCTTTCTAAGCCTTTACTGCAAACTGTTTCTTTCCAGCACAAGTTTCTGCCCAATGTATAATAGGGAAGTCTGAATCATTGCAGCGATCCTGTAATTATGGCAGGGAATTATGACACAGGCTGTACCGATACATGTTCCACAAACACAGAGTATTCAGGCAAGGCATGTGCCTCTGTCTTACCTGGGATGTATGTCATAATCAATAGTTATTTGCTTAGTCATTCCCACAATGCACAAGGACAAACAATGGACATACAGTACATTTGTTGATTGACTAAGGCTATGTGTCCACGATGCAGAAATGCTCCGGATTTTTCCTGAGCGTTTCTGCATCTCCCTGGCAGAAAAAACGCATGCGGATTGTGCATGCGGATTGTGCATGCGGATTGTGCATGCGGATTGTGCATGCGGGTTGTACATGCGGATTGTACATGCGGATTGTACGTGTGTTTTTCCTGCCAGGGACATGTGGATGTGAAGCGTTCTTCACTGACATTTCCGCATGCGGGTTGTCAAGCGCTTTCCAAGCGATTTTAGCATCACTTGGAAAGTGCTTGTCAACTTGGTCACACTATATAAATCCATGCAACCGGCATGGATTTATATACTGTGACCCGAGAGAATGTAAAAAAATAAAAAATAAATCTATACTTACCTTCCGATGGCCCCCGGTGTCTTGCTTCACTCCGTCCTCTCATGCCGGCAGATCACGGTACACTGAAGGACCTGCCGACGTCAGCGTCGCGTGACCCGTCACATGACTGACGTCAGCGCAGGTCCTTCAGTCCCTCGCGATCTGCCAGCATGAGAGGACGAGCGCACCGGGGGCCGTCAGAGGGTAAGTATAATATTTATTTTTTATTTTATTCTTTTTTTTACTGTTTCTATGGTATCCGGGTCCGGAGGAGAGTCTCCTCTCCTCCAGACCCGGGTACCATCCGCACATTGAAATGCATGGAATGCGCATCTACATATACAGTGATGCGTAATCCATGCGTTCTAATGCAAGTCAATGGCGGCGAAAACGCAGCACTTCCGCAAAATAATTGGTAGTGCTGCGTATTTTTCCGCAATGATAATCCGCAGCGGAAATTTCCGCAGCATGTGCACAGCACATGCGGATTATCATTGGGGAACATGGCAGGCTTTCTACCATGCGTTTTTTAAGCATTTCTGCAGCGTTTTTGCCGCTGCAGCAATGCTTAAAAAATGCATCGTGGGCACACAGCGTAAAACAGAAATAAAAAATTAGTAATGAAAAAAAATCACTTATTTATGTTCCTCAATTTCAGTCCTATTGGTTCAGCTTATTAAAGGGTTTGCCTGGACTAAACTATTGATGACCTATTCATATGACAGTCCATCAATATCAAATGGGTGGGTGTCTGAAACTCAGCATCACACTTGGATAGTTGGGTCGACCAAACAAAACTATCCTTGAAGCACAGCATACAGCTACCTAGAAATACCAGGACAAAGTCTGCAACAGAATGAAAGAAGACTGCACCAGGTACTTTAGGACAAAACTTCTACAAGTAACTTTAAAAGAGTTTTTCATTCTTGCTATTGTCATGGTTTTGGAGTGTTTATGTATTTTAAAGGTTTTACTATTTGGACTTCATTGGACTGGCATGGGGTCCATTTCTTTAATACAATTATCAAATAGGGATGGTTTCAGAAACTGTTTATCTTAAATCAAGCATGCTGATTTTTTTTTACATTTTATCACACCATTAGTGATGCAGATATCTCACAGACACTTTTCCATTACTATCACTGGGGCTTGACAGGACGCCATCACTTTTACCAGAGTGCCCAATGTATTAGAGGTGCTGCTTATTATTGTAGGATTATTAAAGCGGTTGTCTAGGCTTGGAACAAATGTCACTCTATAGTGTTTGCAGTAACTATAAAGTGACTGCATACATTTGTTCCAAGCTTGGATTAACCCCTTTAATAATCTTACAATAATATATACTGCAGCCAGGATTAATTTTTAGCCCGGGGACTTGTTATACTAAAAGCCTGGGGCTTATAATAGAACTCAGGCCATAAGTACAATAAGAGACCTCACGGTGTTTGCCTTTTTCTACATCTTTCATGGGCAAATAAAAATGTAAATATTAATCCTGGAAGACCTGTTTAAGGTAGTTGTGATTGGGCAGGACAAAGTAAAGCAAAGTTCACTGAACCATGTATTTTACACTGCTGTCTTAACGCGACTAAAGGGGTTATCCAGGAGTATTTAATTTTTTTACTAGGGGCTCGAGAACTAACAGGCATGTACTGTAGTTGCTTACCACCTGCCTGTTGTGCCAGCATAGAGCGGTCACAGAGTGCTCCTCTGAGAACAGCTGAATCACCGGCACGACCGCTTTGAGCCAGCACCAGGTAGAACAGGCAGGTAGTTGCCTCTGTTAGCAACTACTTGCCTGTAATTTTTAGGACCATAGAAAAAAAATAGTAAAATAGTCCTGGACAGCCCCTTTTATCGGAGGAATATAATGTGTGAAGGCTATGTGGGTTTGTCTGCCACTTTTAAGCCCTAGTTCGGCCTGTATATTAGTCCCTTCCTACTCACTCTAAAAATACTAACAGTTTACAGGCATCACAGGAATGATCAATCACATTAGATGATCCATTTCTCACAATAAAGAAATGGACCCCATGACTCTCCAACATAGTACACTGACTCCAATGTAGGTGAATAAGTATTGGATATCACTTCAACATGACCCACAAGTAGGAAACTGGGAATCTCTGTGGCTATGAACTTATTGTGCATTTATCTCCCCTGAAGAACCCGGGAGGCACAAGTTTTGAGGGCTAGTACACTTCAAGGGCCAGCTGTGGCTGTCAGGGCGGGAACTATGGGGTACAGGATCAGATCAGATTTTTGAGTGCTATTTAGGACCTCTTGCAAGCTCCACCTGACAGACTGGAACACAAGACAGCGTGGGACACTTATTTCATCTTCGGACAAGTCAGTACAATGATCTTTTAATTTTATTCTTATTTTTACACTTTGAGACAGCGGAAGCAGAATACTACTCTCATCATTGTCCCCTGCTCTTACTGATCGCACCGTAAGCAGGGGACAATGATGAGAGTTGCCTGCAGCACCTGGCACTTGGGAACAGCGCAAACTGTACAGCAGATACCCAAGCGCCGGTACGTGTCACACTGATGACACACGGATGTGCATATGTGTGAGACGATTTGCGGCCCATGCTGCAGGTAAAAAACGGTCTAAGGAAACACACTGACTACGTGTGTAAGTGTCTCCAGTACGTGTGAATGAGGCCTAAGTATGTAGGTTCCAATGTTTATGCATTATGCAGTATTCTAAATTTGTATGTAATATAATGGTACAGTATATGGCAATAATACAGTATGGAGACACACAGGCCTCGATTCATCAAAATGTTTTCAGCCAGAAACCTGTCTTAAAGCACCACTCCAGCACTTTTTTTATTGCACCGCCAGAGTGGTGCTTTAAATGTAAGTCCCCTGTCTGATACTTACCTTTCGGCGTTTTCATCCGTTTCCAGTATTGCTCCAGTTAGTCTCCAGTGAAAAGTGACCTGCCTACAGGTCCAGTGTTTCATGGAGCGGCGAGCAGGTCGTTTTACAATACAAGCCTATGAGAGCCTCGTTCTGGCTCTCATAGGCTTGTATTGAGAGCTTGTGAATGAAGCTTCTGACTTCCGGTCTGTCATAAGCTATGATCAGAAGATGACGGTGCCGAAAAACTTGTGAAGATGCCGGAGGTTGAGTATAGTACTGGGGGACAGGGGGTTTACATTTAAAGTGCCACTCCAGCAATGAAAAAAACAAACCCTGGAGTGGTGCTTCAAAATGCTTTGATAAGTCGCAAAAATTTTGCACAGCTCAAGGTGGTGCAAAAATATTGCAACTTTTGTCATTTTCACACCAGTTTCATCCAGCTCTGCCAAAATGGGCAGAGCTGTGGTGAAATGGGATAAGACACTGCTGCTCATCTAATTGGTGACAAGCTGCGACGTATGTTATGCCAGAAATCTTACTCCTGTCCATGGCGGGGCACAGCACTTTTAAGACGCATCAGGATTCAATGAGGCGTAATGAATGGAGCACATCTCCTCATCAAGCCCTGAATGAACAGCACCGGTCTTGAATCTTGATGAATCAGGGCCAAAGTACCTACTGCCTTTAAGGGATTGTCCACTATTCGGACAACCCCTTCTCAATTCCTATGTTTCCCCCAGTACAATAATATCACCAATAGTCACCTGCAGTGCTGGCACCATTCCATCAGTGTCAGCATTTGATCTCCTGGGTATCATGTGACATTGGAGCCATGGAGCCATCATACTATAGATAAGGGGCTATGGGGGTCATCATACTATATAAGAAGTGGGTGCTATAATATAGTGCATAAGGAGCTGTGGGGGCCATCATACAGTATATAGGGAGCTGTTGGGACCATAATATATATTGTTCAAGGGTGTGTGGCGGGCATCATATAGTATATATGGGGCTACGGGGGCCATTATACAGGATATAGGGAGTTGTAGAGGCCATCATACCAATTATAGTGAGCTGCGTGGGCCATCATACCGGATATAGGGAGCTGTGAGGACCATGAAGCAGTGCATAGGTAGCTGTGGGGACCATCATTCAGTGCATAGGGAGCTGTGGGGACCATGATACAGTGCATAGGGAGCTGTGGGAACAATCATAAAGTGCTTAGGGAGCTGTGGGAACAATGAGACAGTGCATAGGGAGCTGCGTGGACCATCATACAATGCATAGGGAGCTGTGGGGACCATCATACAGTTCTTAGGGAGCTGTTAGGACCATAATATTTAGTGTTCAAGGGGTTGTGGGGGCCATCATACAGTATATATAGGGCTACGGAGGCCATTATACAGGATATAAGGAGTTGTAGGGGCCATCATACCGGTTAGAGTGAGCTGTGTGGACCATCATACCGGATATAGGGAGCTGTTAGGACCATCAGACAGTGCATATGGAGCTATGGGGACCATCATACAGTGCATAGGGAGTTGTGGGGACCATCATTCAGTGCATAGGGAGCTGTGGGGACCATCATTCAGTGCATAGGGAGCTATGAGAACAATCATACAGTGCGTTGGGAGCTGTGGGAACAATCATACAGTGAGTTGGGAGCTGTGGGAACAATCATACAGTGCATAGGGAGCTGTGGGAACAATCATACATTGCGTTGGGCTGTGGGAACCATCATACAGTGGATAGGGAGCTGTGGGGACCATCATACAGTGCGTAGGGAGCTATGGGACTATCATACTGTATCTAGGGGGCCTCTCAGGACATTATTTCTTTTAAATGGGTGCATTATTAGTTTTCATTGTGGCTTTGAGGGGGCATTGTTACTTAAAGAAATACTCAAGGATATTTATTGCTTGGAGGGGGCACTTCGGATATTATAACTTTCAAAAACGCATATCTGGAATTATTACTTGATAGGGAGCACAGTGGGGGCTTTACTACTTTCTACGGGATGCTATTATTTTTATAGGTCCCCTCTATCTGGCACATTGTCTTTGTAGCACTAATCTGTGGAGAGGAAATCATATCAATGACAATTTTTGAAACACTATGATTACTGTTCCACGCCGGAAGAGCAGGCATGATGAAGCATTTGTGCAGGTTGGGAATAGATGGAGACAGTGCTGGAAATGTGAGGTGAAATGTGTCTTTGTTGTAATCTCTGCAGACGAGTCCCGTCTAGAAGAAATTGTTATGGTGGTCTGGGCCAGATGGGAAAGACGTGAAAAGTAAACGACTCCATCAGAAAGAACGTCAGCTGTAAATCCCTAAACTTTATATAATTGCACTGTAAGCTCTGTAATATGGTTGGCAGGACTGGTATCTACCACTATATGGTCACCGTATGGTGATAATATCAGTGTTTTCACTAGCGTTTTTTTTCTTCTTTAATTTACTAACAGCTTAATGCATTTCAGTCATGCAGTGGTACGTGTATGGTGGTATTTTTTTCTCTTTGTACAGTGTGTGTTATGTAGAGGTAAAGGTCATAATATAATATGATGTATTCACTGTAGTGGTGATGGTAGTGGACATTTTGTAGCAGTATTATTTTGGCCTTGTATAGTAGTAATTTTGGTAATATTGGTCTTTGTATAGTGTATTTTAGCAAAAGTGGTATACTGTAATTATACATGTATAGATCCTCTTTTAAATGGCGGGAAGGTTGTATGGAGAAACACATACTTTGGGGCTTGGGCCCCTGATCTTTTATAACCCCTAGCAACACCCCTGGACTGTTCTATATGTTATTGTCTGTTTGGTGGTTCAATAAAGTATTGCCACACTGTTTAACCCTCACCCTGTGTTGTCTGAGCAGTATTACGCCCACAGAAGACCCCTTGTCTTTACATTGACATATAATACAGCATATACGAATTGATTCTTGGTATGCACCGGACTATAAGATGAATCGGACCATAAGACGCACCTAGGTTTTAGAGGAGGAAAATAAAAAAAATGTTTTTAATAAAAAATGTGGTCGCAATGCACTGTTAAGGTGGAGGGTGTCTGCTGCTAACACTGTTATAGGGGTAATGTCCCCCAATTCTGTTAATATCCCCTATCCTGGTATATATCGCCCCCTCCTTCCTCTTATACGTAGCCCGCATCCCCATCCTGGTATGCATGGCACCCCAATCCCCATCCTGGTATGCATGGCACCCCAAACCCCATCCTGATATGCATGGCACCCCAATCCCCCGTCCCGGTATGCATGGCACCCCAATTCCCATCCTGGTATGCATGGCACTCCAATCCCACATCCTGATATGCATGGCACCCTCATCCCCATCCTGGTATGCATGGCAGACCCTGATCCCCATCCTGGTATGTGAGGCACCCCTCATGCTGGTATGCATGGCACCCCTCATGCTGGTATGTATGACACCCCTCATCCTGGTATGCATGGCACCCCTCATCCCTCTTCCTGGTATGCATGGCACCATTCATCCCTCATCCTGCTATGCATGGCCCCCCTCTTCCCTCTTCTTGGTATGTATGACACCCTTCATCCCTCATCCTGGTATGTATGGCACCCTTCATCCCTCTTCCTAGTATGTATGGCACCCCTTATCCCTCTTCCTGGTATGTATGGCACCCTTCATCCCTCTTCCTGGTATGTATGGCACCCTTCATCCCTCTTCCTGGTATGTATGGCCCCCCTCATTCCTCTTCCTGGTATGCATGGCACCCCTTATTCCTCTTCCTGGTATGCATGGCACCCTTCATCCCTCTTCCTGGTATGTATGGCACCCCTCATCCCTCTTCCTGGTACGCATGGCACCCTTCATCCCTCTTCCTGGTATATATGGCACCCTTTATCCCTCATCCTGGTATGTATGGCACCCTTCATCCCTCTTCCTGGTATGTATGGCACCCTTCATCCCTCTTCCTAGTATGTATGGCACCCTTTATGCCTCTTTCTGGTATGTATGGCACCCCTTATTCCTCTTCCTGGTATGCATGGCACCCTTCATCCCTCTTCCTGGTATGCATGGCCCCCCTCATCCCTCTTCCTGGTATGTATGACCCCCCTCATCCCTATTCTTGGTATGCATGGCACCCTTCATCCCTCTTCCTGGTATGTATGGCCCCCCCTCATCCCTCTTCCTGGCATGCATGGCACCCCTCATCCCTCTTCCTGGTATTCTTGGCACCCCTCCATGCTGGTATGATTGGCACCCGCTGATCCCCATCACGCAGCACACAAAAATAAATAATTATACTCACCTCCTCTCCTCACCAGCGCTGCGTCCTTCTCTGCTGCCGACACTGATCTCACTGTGTGAGCCGCGCATGGCGTCACTGCTATGCACCGTTCACTGTGAAATGCTCTGCTGGAATAGTCACTGCTCCCCACGCCTGGACTATGGACGTGGGGAGAAGTGACCATTCACTCTCATTAATAGAGCGTACACTGTACCCGCAGCGCTTCTTCACATCGGCTTTTTTCGTCCTTTCCCACCGCGAGTCAGCTCGCGCCTGCGCACTAACATCCATTATGCTGGCCACCACGTCACCGAAAGTGAGCACACACGCCCCTTTCTGGCACGCACTTAAAGCAATATGGATACTGCTTTACACAGCGGCAATCACCGAGACCGCACGCTTGGACGACGGGACCCCACAGCCACCAGGTAATACCATTACTTCCCCATTTTAGTAATATTATGGAAACTTATTATTTTGCACATTTGGGACATCACCTCTCCCTTTAGTCTTGTATTTATGGCTGGAAGATATTACACTCGGTGACATATTATATACATCTTCTACTTGGTGATTTCGCCTTCATCTATGTATGCTTCTATTATGGAGACGCTAGAACTATCCAGTTGAACTCTCTTCCATGAATTTTTCTGAGAAATTTTTTGAGGATTCTTTTGATGATCTTTTGATATATATTTGATTTTTTTTTTTTCTCTGATGAACTCTTTTGATGAATTTTTCTGATGAATTTCTTGATGGACTTTTTTGATGGATTCTTGATGGAGTTTTGACCCCAACCCCTAATGCTGCTGTGCAATATATATGAATTACATGTTATGCTATATTATATGTGTAGAGTTTGTCCATATCTATACATTATTTTTCATATTTTAGGTTGGTTCTGATATATATGGATACAAATGCATATATGTAAAAATATTTGGCATATGTAATTACAATACAGACCAAAAGTTTGGACACACGTTCTCATTTAAAGATTTTTCTGTATTTTCATGACTTTGAAAATTGTACATTCACACAGAAGGCATCAAAACTATGAATTTACACATGTGGAATTATATACTTAACAAAAAAGTGTGAAACAACTGAAAATATGTCTTATATTCTAGGTTCTTCAAAGTAGCCACCTTTTGCTTTGATGACTGCTTTGCACACTCTTGGCATTCTCTTGATGAGCTGCAAGAGGTAGTCACCGGAAATGGTTTTCACTTCACAAGTGTGCCCTGTCAGGTTTAATAAGTGGGATTTCTTGCCTTATAAATGGGGTTGGGACCATCAGTTTTATTGTGCAGAAGTCAGGTGGATACACAGCTGATAGTCCTACTGATTAGACGGTTAGAATTTGTATTATGGCAAGAAAAAAGCAGCTAAATAAAGAAGAACGAGTGGACATCATTACTTTAGGAAATGAAGGTCAGTCCGAAAAATTGGGCAAACTTTGAATGTGTCCCCAAGTGCAGTTGCAAAAACCATCAAGCGCTACAAAGAAATTGGCTCACATGAGGACCGCCCCAGGAAAGGAAGACCAAGAGTCGCCTCTGCTTCTGATGATAAGTTTATCCGAGTCACCAGCCTCAGAAATCGCAGGTTAACATCAGTTCAGATTAGAGACCAGGTCAATGCCACACAAAGTTCTAGCAGCAGACACATCTCTTTAACAACTGTTAAGAGGAGACTTTGTGCAGCAGGCCTTCATGGTAAAATAGCTGCTAGGAAACCACTGCTAAGGACAGGCAACAAGCAGAAGAGACTTGTTTGGGCTAAAGAACAAAAGGAATGGACATTAGACCAGTGGAAATCTGTGCTTTGGTCTGATGAGTCCAAATTTGAGATCTTTGGTTCCAACCACTGTGTCTTTGTGTGACGCAGAAAAGGTGAACGGAAGGACTCTACATGCCTGGTTCCCACCGTGAAACATGGAGGAGGAGGTGTGATGGTGTGGGGGTGCTTTTCTGGTGACACTGTTGGGGATTTATTCAAAATTGAAGGCATACTGAACTAGCATGGCTACCACAGCATCTTGCAGTGGCATGCTATTCCATCCGGTTTGTGTTTAGTTGGACCATCATTTATTTTTCAACAGGACAATGACCCCAAACACACCTCCAGGCTGTGTAAGGGCTATTTGACCAAGAAGGAGAGTGATGGGGTGCTACGCCAGATGACCTGGCCTCCACAGTCACCAGACCTGAACCCAATCGAGATGGTTTGGGGTGAGCTGGACCGCAGAGTGAAGGCAAAAGGGCCAACAAGTGCTAAGCATCTCTGGGAACTCCTTCAAGATTGTTGGAAGACCATTTCCAGTGACTACCTCTTGAAGCTCATCAATAGAATGCCAAGAGTGTGCAAAGCAGTCATCAAAGCAAAAGGTGGCTACTTTGAAGAACCTAGAATATAAGACATATTTTCAGTTGTTTCACACTTTTTTGTTAAGTATATAATTCCACATGTGTTAATTCATAGTTTTGATGCCTTCAATGTGAATGTACAATTTTCAAAGTCATGAAAATACAGAAAAATCTTTAAATGAGAAGGTGTGTCCAAACTTTTGGTCTGTACTGTATATGGCTGCGTGCCCACTATGCGTTTTTCAAGTGTTTTTGCCGCAGAATTTCCACAGCGAAAATGCTTAAAAAATGCTTGGTAATACGTGCCCCATGGTCCCCAATAATAATCCGCATGTGCTGTGCACATGCTGCAGAAATTTCAGCTGCAGATTATCATTGCGGAAAAATACGCAGCATGTCCATTAATTTTGCGGACATGCAGCGTAATTGCCGCCATTGACTTGCATTGAAATGCTCAATATCCGTGTCAGCACATTTGCACACACGGATATTAAGTGATTCTATGTGCGGATGGTACCCGGGTCTGGAGAAGAGGAGACTCTCCTCCAGGCTCGGGT
Source organism: Phyllobates terribilis (assembly GCF_046119375.1). Classification (NCBI taxonomy): domain Eukaryota; kingdom Metazoa; phylum Chordata; class Amphibia; order Anura; family Dendrobatidae; genus Phyllobates; species Phyllobates terribilis. Next base: position 703,751,147 of record NW_027362761.1, read on the forward strand.
ACCATATTACCTGTTAAAAAAAAAAGTAAAATAAAAAATAAAGATCATACTTATCTTCCGATGGCCCGCGACCTCCTCAGTGATGCGTCCGGTCTGTTGTATGGGTCGCGGTGGTGTGAGGACCTGCTATGACGTCATTTAGTCATGTGACAGGTCACGGGACCGCTGACGTCGGCGGTCGCGTGACCTGTCACATGACTCAATGACGTCATCGCAGTTCCTTTCACATCACCGCGACCCATACAACAGACCAGACGGAGTGGAGAAAATACTGGGAGGACATCAGAAGGTAAGTATAATCTTTATTTTTTCTTTTAACTATTACTTGGTCACACTATATAAATCCATGCCGGTTGATTTATATAGTGTGACCAAGTTGTCAAGCACTTTTCCAAGTGATGCTAAAATCGCTTGGAAAAGCGCTTGATAACCTGCATGCGGAAATGCATGCAAAAACACTTGACAAATGCTTCTACCTGGCGGGAAAAACGCATGTAAATTCTGCATGCGTTTTTCCTGCCAGGGAGAAGTGGAAAAAATATGCAGCATTTCTGCATCGTGGGCACATAGCCTATTACTTTTGCTTTATACTGATTTTCTGTTCTTTTTTTGTATATACACAGATACCTTGAAAAGGGCCAATATAGGCCGAAACGTTGTGTTTATGTATCTGCTTTCATTTGGGTCTGATTTACCACTAATAAATTTTGGAATATATACAAGTCAGAAATTATTGAGTGCCGGTGTTATTACTGACTTTTTCTACATTTTATTACACCATCAAAAAACAGTGAGCATCCAATCTTTCTTATATTATTTGATTCACCTTTCGTGGTCGCTCGTGGCATACTAATGTCTTTTGCAACATTATCCTTTAATCAAGAAGAGGCTAATAGCATAATTTCAAAAGTGACTACCCCGGTACCTTTTTGCACACACTGTCAGAGGAACTTCGATCCAGGGACTTGGAGAAGGATCTTAGGAAATTGACTGCTTTGGATTTACACAGTATAACATTGGCGGAATATCATAAGGTGCAACGGATCCCTAGGGGATTGAGAGTCTCTCTCCATCCGACTCTATTTCAAGAGAATTCTGACTACTATACAAAGTTTGAAAGTATATTGAATAAATGCTCAATGGACATTAGCCTACTTACTATTGATTTTCTACAGAGAGAAATCACGGACATTAGCACTAAGATTGCTACCACGGAGCAGCAGTTAGAGGTGCGCCTGCTACCCTGAGGTTCCCCCCTTCTCTGCGTTCCCATTCACTTTGCGGTAAGTACATACTGTTTCCTACTTGGCAAGTGGAGTTTTCCCACATGCATTTGGGCCACTACTGCAGTGGTGAGTGTGGCTTGAAATTCTGATGGCCGCAACTTCCTCAGCATTTGGGATGGGATGCAGTGAACTTTTGGGGACCTTGGTTTAGGCACTTTGCACTTTTTTTCCCTTCTCCTACATTTATGATATTTAAAATGAATTTTTGTACTGTATATTTATCTATTAATAAACAATCGTCTTCTGTAAGCCATTTATACTCCTAGTCTCTGTTTTGTTTTATATATGCTGTGAGTAGGCTGTCTGGGTAAGGCCTGGTTATCCTTGATTCTAACCCGGTTTTCTTGGTTATTTGACATGTTGGCTGCTGTTTATAATACACGGAGCAGCAGTTGACTAACACCACATCGGCTGATGACCTGAAGACCTTGAAGTTTAAAATTGATAAAAGCATCTCGGAATTCCGGGAGACCCTACAAACAAAGAAGAAGATCAAGTTTCTCCGTGACGCAGATGACTTTATGAGGTGTCTTTATCAGGTGACTTTATCAGGTGTATAGATGGCGATTCTCCGGCACTTACAGGAATTATCGACCGGCCAGAGGTGGCTACAATACAGCATCTACAAGCTCAGACAGCAATCACAGTTCTTATCGTAAGTCCCGTTTTTTAGAAAGACGAGCAAGACCCTACAGAGACGCGGAGGGGGAGGCGACATACTAACAGAGCATTCCAGGATGACAACAAGATCGCAGGTAGGCAACCTGACATTGTCTACAATATCTCATCAAAGAACCTCTCTCCATCCGAACTGACTCTACTCCAGAAGGGTCTTTCATTTTGTCCGGTACCTAAATTTAATTCATTTCTATTAGATCAAGAACTGTATCGCTTTTTTGTAATATAAGGTTGAAAGCACACTTTTCTGAATGTGATTCAAGTAACATAATGGATGTTGAGCCTTCCTCTAGATGCTTCACCCTCCGTAAGTTGCAAATACGTACTCCTAGTAACTTCAATCCTCCCCATTCTTACTACCCTGTAGAGACTTATATCAATTTGGTTCGCAAAGATATTACTAAAGTGATACACGAGATTGAAAAAGGTCATCTACGCATTAAAAATAATTTGACATGTGAGGAGAGTCAGGCCCTTAGAACACTCAGTGATAGAAAAGAATTGATTATCAAACCGGCGGATAAAGGGGGTGCTATTGTGGTGATGGACCGCACCTATTATATGGCAGAAATTTACTCCCAATTAAATGATACGGATACGTATACTCCGGTAACATATAATCCCACTTTCGAAATAGCCAGATCTATTGCTAGCCTGGTCGAACATTATGTGAAGTTGGGTATAATAGATATTAAATTGGGAGAATTCCTTATAAACCAACATCCTATTACCCCGGTGTTCTATACATTACCTAAGGTACATAAGAAACTACAAAGACCCCCAGGTCGACCCATCGTTGCATCAACTGATTCTGTATTATCACCCCTAGCCATTACATTAGAGAAAATATTGAATCCATTTATTCCTCGGATAAATTCTTATTTAAAGGACACTATGGATTTCCTACATTCTATACAAACCATTGGGCGTATTCCACGAGGGAGTATATTGGTGACACTAGACGTGAACAGCCTGTATACCAGTATAGAACACAAGATGGGTATTCAGTAGGTATCTAGCTTTTTGAAAAAAGAGACCACTTTTACTGATGACCAGATTAAATTTTGTATTGACATCCTTACATTAATTCTTACCAAGAATTTCTTTCTGTTTGAAGACCAGTTCTTTATTCAGAGGAGGGGAACAGCTATGGGGTCCAACGTGGCACCTCCTTATGCCAATATTTTTATGGCATATTTTGAAACTACTTTCGTATATAGCCACACCCTCTTCAAAAATTATGTTAAGTATTGGAAACGCTATTTAGATGACATTTTTCTAATCTGGTCAGGCAGTGAGGATATTTTTTGAGGATATAAATACCTACCTTCCGGGCCTGACTTTTACGATTCATCATAACAATCACTCCATCCAATTCTTGGACACATTGGTAACCCTGAATATTGATGATACCCTAGATACCGACCTATAGATTAAACCAACAGACAAAAATAGTCTTCTCCATTATTCAAGTTGCCATCCAAGACATACCAAAAAAGCTCTTCCTAGGTCCCAACACTGTAGGGTTGAACGAATTGTTTCTAGTGATCAAATTCGATCCACTAGACATGAAGAGATGAATCAGAAATTTAGATACAGGGGTTATCCTGAGGATTTACTAAAAATAATTACCCCCACCACTTCTACAGTGAGAGATAATACACAGAGAATGGCGTTTGTTAATACATATCACCCTTTTAGTAGAAGGATTTTCAAATGTATTCCTTCTCATTGGCCAGTACTCCAGAAATCATACCCTACCATACCGGAATTTATCAATTGACCTCTTCTCTGTAACAAACGCCCCTCTGATATTCGCAACCACCTAGTTAGGGCCGATGTAGGCTCTGGTAAGCCTAATATCACTCAACGAGATTCTTTTACTCATCCCCGATCAGGGAAAAGTTATTTTATTAAGGGTCATTTCACCTGCGAATCTTCTTTTGTGGTGTACCTAATTAAATGCCATTGCGGTCTCAGATATGTTGGAGAGACCACTCAACATAGCCGAGACCGTATCTCTCAGCATAAATCCACAATTAGATGTGGTCGTAACTTGTTAAAATACCAAGCTATTGATAATGTTCCACTAGCACGGAGAAGAGGGAACCGGATTAAAAAACTTAAAGAGCGTGAGTCCTACTGGATTCATACTCTTCAAACTTTATCCCATATGGGCCTTAATCGAGAGTGCGATATCCACCATTAATATTCTATTGCTGTCTCCTGGATATTAGTGTTTTGTGTTTCACAAAGTTTCCTTATTTTTAATATTATTTGTGTTTATATATTGTTTATATAATGAAATATGACTAGTGATGGTTTACTCTTATATGCATAATACATTTGATATATTTTTCTATATATTTTTTTCAGACTACCCAGTAAAATTTCAACAGGTATACATTTTCTTCTTACATTTCCTCTGGTATCTCCATTTTCTTTTTCTGTTTTTCCCCCTTTTTTTCCCTATCTTATTTTTTATTTTTATTTTTTTATATTTTCTATATATTTTTTATATATATTTTTCTATGTATTATTTATTTATTTTTATTTCTATCTTTATTACTTATTTTTATTATCTCTTCCTCCCAATATTCTTTTGTATCCCTCTTGGTTATCTCCCTCTAGTCTTTATTCCTCCCTTTCTTCCCCCCTTTTTTGTATGTCCTCTATGCTCTATTATGATAGATTCCTCTATTCACGCATTCTACTGCCATGGTAAGCTGTATTTCCTACATGCGCCCTACTTTCTACTGCGCATGCGCTTCTTCACATTGGCTTTTTTCGTCCTTTCCCGCCGCGAGGCGGCTCGCGCCTGCGCACTAACATCCGTTATGCTGGCCACCACGTCACCGGAAGTGAGCACACATGCCCCTTTCTGGCGCACACTTAAAGCAATATGGATACTGCTTTACACAGCGGCAATCACCGAGACCGCATGCTTGGACGACGGGACTCCACAGCCACAAGGTAATACCATTACTTCCCAATTTTAGTAATATTATGGAAACTTATTATTTTGCACATTTGGGACATCACCTCTCCCTTTAGTCTTGTATTTATGGCTGGAAGATATTACACTCGGTGATATATATTATATACATCTTCTACTTGGTGATTTCTCCTTCATCTATGTAGGCTTCTATTATGGAGACACTAGAACTATCCAATTAAACTCTCTTCCATGAATTTTTCTGAGAAATTTTTTGAGGATTCTTTTGATGATCTTTTGATATATATTTGATATATTTTTTTTTCTCTGATGAACTCTTTTGATGAATTTTTCTGATGAATTTCTTGATGGACTTTTTTGATGGATTCTTGATGGAGTTTTGACCCCAACCCCTGATGCTGCTGTGCAATATATATGAATTACATGTTATGCTATATTATATGTGTAGAATTTGCCTGCAAGTCCTGTTTACTATATCTATATATTATTTTTCATATTTTAGGTTGGTTCTGATATATATGGATACAAATGCATATACGGTATTTTTCTGACTTTAAGACGCACTTTTTTACTCCAAAATTTCTATACTGTCTCGTTGCTGTGGGTGGTGGGGTTATGGGGGGGCAGCAGCGGCGGAGGAGCGGGGCACAGGAGGCAGCAGCGGCTACTGCAGCCTACACTGTCCCCGCTGCTTAAGAAAATGAATATTCACTGCTCCCCACGCCCATGGGCATGGGGAGCACTGAATATTCATTGTCCTTAATCACGGGTGTACAGTGTAGCTGCAGCGCGGCTCCTGCAGCGCGGCTCCTGCAGCGCTCGGCAGTCATTTGTGCCCGCTACTAAAGAGCATGAATATTCACCCCCTCTCCATGCCCATGGGAGTGGAGAGGGGGTGAATATTCGTGCTCTTTAACTTTAATAGCGGGCACACACAACCGCCCGGCAGCAGGAGCCGCGCTGCGGCTCCAGTGTGCGTCTGCTCTCCAGGAGCATGCAGTCACTGCTCCCCACGTACACAGTCCCAGCGTGGGGAGCAGTGACTCTTCCAACACAGTATCTCCCTGTGTGAGCGCGCATGTCAATTACATCATGCGCGGCTCACACAGGGAGATCTGTGCTGGCTGCAGAGGAGGACACAGCGCTGGAGGAGAGAAGAAGAAAGGTGTGTAGGAGTGTTTATTTTTTGTGTAATCGAGATGGAGGTGCCAGGCATACCAGGATGTGGGGGTGCCAGGCATACCAGGATGTGGGGGTGCCAGGCATACCAGGATGTGGGGGTGCCAGGCATACCAGGATGTGGGGCTGCCAGGCATACCAGGATGTGGGGCTGCCAAGCATACCAAGATGTGGGGGTGCCAGGCATACCAGGATGTGGAGGTGCCAGGCCTACCAGGATGTGGGGGTGCCAGACATACCAGGATGTGAGGGTTCCAGGTGTGGCACCCCAGAGGGTCTGGTTGCCACAGTGGTAGTAATACCATGTCTGGGAGCAAAACAGGAGTTTCCTGGTCAGGCAACATACTACATGCAACACCTCCTGCTCCAGGCCAGAAAGGGGAGGATCCTGCCCTTTATAACTGCATCTGGAGGCGGGGTTAGTCAGTCTAGTGTCAGGAGTCAAGTAGAACACAGGAGCCAGGAGCTGAGGACTGGAGCTAACAGAGCTCGTCCTAGCCAGAGTACACACCGAGAACCAGACACCGGAGTCCGAGGCTGTGGGACCCTTCAAGCCCAGCAGCAGAAACCGAACGGCAGGAGATTGTGGGTGTCCTGGCCAACAGAAGCCCGGAGGCTCAGCCACACGAAAGGACCAGTACCGTCACAGAGGAGCGAGGAATACACGGGATCCGAGTCGCCAGCCATACGGGTGAGCAGCACGTTACACTCAGGGACGTGGGCTACAACACGAATATAAGAGTCCAGGCACTGATTCTGACATTACCCGCCATCCAGATGAACATTTGAGCATCTATGCCAGCAATGGTCAACCCGTGCCTCAGGTGGGGTTCAAAGAAGTGACCATAAAGGTTGGCAAAGTCGAACTACCAGCACAAGGACTGATAATTTTTTACATTGATCGCCGAGAAAGTCATCCCATGATAACTTGTCTTGCAGAAATAATTGTCTTATTGCAGTAGGTTGCGGAAACCGCCAGTTCCAGCCAGCAGCAGGTTCTACAGAGGGAGATCAAAGCCCTGATGAAAAGACAACAGGTAGAACTGTCTGGTGGTGAAATTGGTAGGGTTAGGATGAGTGACCCATTCCCAATCGCCATGCACCCAAAAAGTGAAATGATGATATGGTGCCGGGCAGCTATTGGTCTAAGGGGTAGAGATTACCAGGCCTTGGTAGAGCCCGTCTACTCTGACAGCAGGCCCACCATTTTGACAGCCCGGGGGGTGGTTGATGTCTGCCATGGGAGGGTACCCATCCGCATCCTAAACATTGGGGAGAGAGAAGTCCATTTGCCACGGTATGCGACCCTAGCCAAACTGTTCACTGTCAACCAGGATTCTATAAAGACAGTGGAACTCTTGCCTCCATCCCAACAGGCGGAGGATAACGGCTCCAAGGGACAAATGGAGGACTGGTGTCAGAAGCTGCATGTGGGCACTGACTCCACCCCTCCACACCAAAAACAAGGAGTATACCGGGTGGTACAGGAATACAAAAGGGTCTTCAGTAAACATCCACTTGACTTCGGGCAGTTAAAAGGGGTTCAACACCATATCCCCACGGGAGACCATCCACCCATTAAAGAAAGGTACCGGCCTGTACCCCCTGCACACTACCAAAATGCCAAAGGGATGTTGCGAGAAATGAAGGAGGCTGGGGTAATAAGAGACAGTTGTAGCCCCTGGGTAGCTCCATTAGTTCTTGCAAAGAAAAAGGATGGCACTATGAGGATGTGTGTAGACTACAGGAAAATCAACCGCATAACACACAAAGATGCATACCCGTTACCCAGAATAGAGGAATCACTAGCTGCATTAAAGTCTGCTAACTATTTCTCCACTTTGGATCTTACTAGTGGGTATTGGCAGGTTCCTGTAGCAGAGGCGGATAAGGAAAAGACCGCATTCACCACCCCAATGGGCCTCAACGAGTTCAACTGCATGCCATTCGGGCTCTGCAACGCCCCAGGAACCTTCCAGCGGTTGATGGAGTCCTGTCTGGGACATAAGAATTTCGAGACAGTACTGCTGTACCTGGATGACGTCATTGTATACTCCCAGACGTATGAGGACCATCTGAAGCACCTGGCGGAAGTGTTTGACGCCCTAGCTGGCTTTGGTCTAAAGGTGAAGCCCTCAAAATGTCATCTGCTGAAGCCCAAGGTACAGTACCTGGGGCACGTGGTGAGCGCTGACGGTGTAGCTCCAGACCCCGATAAAATCACAGTAATCAAGGACTGGCCAAGACCCTCCACCGTAAAGGAAGTGCGGCAGTTCCTCGGGTTGGTAGGCTACTACCGAAGATTTATTCCAGGCTTCACCAAGATGGCGGCACCCATGCAGGACCTCCTGATAGGCCAGTCCAGGAAGGCCAAAAACCAGAAGCCGCCATTCAAATGGGACAAGCTGGAAGAGGAGTCCTTCCACCAGCTGAAAATGGCCCTCTCGGGGGACGAGATCCTTGCTTACCCTGATTATGGCCAGCCCTTCATCCTCCACACGGACGCGAGCAACGTGGGACTGGGAGCGGTGCTGTCCCAGATCCAGCAGGGCAGAGAACGGGTAATCGCTTATGCCAGCTGGAAGCTCCGGCCCACAGAAAGGAACCCTGAAAATTACAGCTCCTTTAAGCTAGAGTTCCTTGCAGTGGTATGGGCAGTGACAGAGTGCTTTAAACATTACCTCGCCTCTTCCAAGTTCACCGTATTCACGGACAACAACCCGCTGACACACCTGGACACTGCGAAACTTGGTGCCCTGGAGCAGAGATGGATGGCCCGACTCTCCAATTATGAGTTCACCATCAAGTACCGGGCTGGGCGCAAGAATACCAACGGAGATGCACTGTCCAGGATGCCTAACTTGCCAGATGGGGGAGAAGACCCAGAAGAACTGAAAGAGATAGAAATCCCCGCTTTCCACCGTCATGGGATAACTCAGTGCTCCCACTGTGTGAAAGACAGGTACTCTGCCACCAAAGAGACCACGTTCAATCCCTTGCCCCACCACGGCTGGGCAGAAACACAAGACAGTAACCCGGCCGTCCACCTAGTCAAAGAGTTGCTGACACGAGCTGATTCCTACCCTGACCCAGATGCTCTGGAGGAGACCAAACAGGCTGTGGAAAGAGAAGAGTAAGCTGTTCATCTATGAAGGGAAGCTGTGTCGAAGAACTGTCAACTCCCGGACACACGAGCTGGTCTGGCAGGTGGTAGTCCCGAGGCGGGACGCATCTATGGTCTTGGAAGCGTACCACAATGGAGCGGGACATTTCGGATAGAAAAAGCTGGAAGTCCTGCTGCGTGAACGGTTCTATTGGGTTGGCATGAGAGGAGCAATCGAGAGGTGGTGTCGAGACTGCGGACCGTGCAACCTGAGAAGGAAGGACCGTGCCAGCCAGAGGGCTCCCCTGCAGCCCATCATCACCAAGCAGCCACTCGAACTGGTAGCCCTGGACCATGTGAAGCTGTCCCCAAGCAGGTCAGGCTATGTCTACGCTTTCACCATCGTAGACCACTACTCCCGGTTCCTGGTAGTAGTGCCAGTCAAGGACCAAACGGCTCAGACAGCGGCCACAGCTTTCCAACAGCACTTCTGCCGCCCGCATGGTTACCCAGAATGTGTGCTAACTGACCAAGGTCCAGCCTTCGAAGCGGAGGTATTCCAGGAGTTCTGCAACCTGTATGGCTGCAAGAAGATCCGGACAACGCCTTATCACCCCCAGACCAATGGGATGTGTGAAAAGATGAACCAGGTGGTGATAGACCTACTGAAGACGTTGCCCCTGGAAGAACGCAGTCTGTGGCCAGAAAAGTTGCCAGATCTAGTGGACCTGTACAATCACATCCCAGTGAATTCCACCAACTGCACACCTGCTTACCTGATGAGAGCCAGACCTGGTAAGCTGCCCATTGACCTGGATATGGGAGTCCTGACACCAGAGGACGCCTCACCAGATGCGGATTGGGACATTGAGCGGCAACAGCAATACCGCCAGGTACAGGAAAGTGTTGAAAGAAGTCTGTCTCAAGCAAGAGAAAAGCAAGAGAAGACTTACAATCAACATGCACCTGCTGTTCCCCTGTCACCTGGAGAGCAAGTCCTAAAGAGGAAGAGGCGACTCCACAAGTTGGATGACCAGTGGGAAAAAGAGCCGTACACCATTCTACCATCAAGTCATGATAACACCAAGGTGTGCCTCATAAGTAAGGACGGAGGTGAGACAACAGCAACAGTTTCCAGAGACAACCTGAAGAAATGTCCCGAGCAGCTGCAACACGCTAGAGAAGACCAAGATATCCCTCAACCCGCAGAGGAAGTGGAAGAAATGGTCAGCACAGTACTCGGAGAATTTCCCCGGTCATGGACACAAGTGAATAACGCCATTGTTGTACCGGTCCTTACATTCCTCCAGCCAGCTCCTCTGGAAGCTGCAGAAGTCCCAGTAGAGTTGGAAGAACCATTGGCCCCGGAGACAGAAGATTCCTCATCAGCAGACCAGGAGAATCCACCCTCTGCTAGTAGCGAGCCTGTCGTACCCGCGGTAAGCCAAAGGATCCATAGGAAGCTGCCCAACCTACCAGAGACACCTCCAAACACCTGTAGTGAGGTGAACATTGAGCCCACCACACCAGGGGTAAATGCAGGAGACCAAGGTAGAACACAGACAGACAGTGTGTTACGCAGGTCCGCCAGAACCACTAAAGGTCAAATTCCTGCTCGTTTGAAAATATAAATGTAACTATAACTGTAATTTTGAATTGTTTTATGTGTGTATTAACCATGTTTTTCCAGTTACCCGACAGGGTCCAAAAAGACTTTCGGGTTATGGACGATGAGTAACCAAAAACTTACATTGTTAATAGTTGCACCTGTAAAGTGCCCCTTTTCAGCAGACCACTGAACAAAAACCTGTGGAGGTGGCTGAAGACGTGGTCCAACTCCAGATCATCAATGCCCTGTAGCCACCCCAGGGCCTACGTTGAGGGTTTGGGACGGGTCCCTCAAATTGCACCTTGTTTCCGGGGAAAGGACACCTGGTTACGGATGATACCGTGACCTATAAAGACTTTAATGATTGTAAATATGCTACTGTATTGTTATTACCTGTTGTATTTTTGCAAAATATGTTCAGTCCCGGAGTACTGAAATTCACTAGAGGGGAATGTGGCACCCCAGAGGGTCTGGTTGCCACAGTGGTAGTAATACCATGTCTGGGAGCAAAACAGGAGTTTCCTGGTCAGGGAACACACTACATGCAACACCTCCTGCTCCAGGCCAGAAAAGGAAGGATACTGCCCTTTATAACTGGATCTGGAGGCGGGGTTAGTCAGTCTAGTGTCAGGAGTCAAGTAGGACACAGGAGCAAGGAGCTGAGGACTGGAGCTGGCAGAGCTCGTCCTAGCCAGAGTACACACCGAGAACCGGACACCGGAGTCCGAGGCTGTGGGACCCTTCAAGCCCAGCAGCAGAACCCACACGGCAGGAGATTGTAGGTCTCCTGGCCAACAGAAGCCCGGAGGCTCAGCCACACGAAAGGACCAGTACCGCCACAGAGGAGCGAGGAATACACGGGATCCGAGTCGCCAGCCATACGGGTGAGCAGCACGTTACACTCAGGGACGTGGGCTACAACACGACTATAAGCGGGATAGCCAAAAGAGTACAGTCAGAACAGCAGGCCTACAACTCTACCTGGCCAGGAGGACTCTATGATTGCTCCCAGACTGACCAGGCCCTCATCCCTAGCAAGTACTCCCATTGGGGCCTATATAATTACCACCAGTAAAGACCCTAGGACTGCACTGCAAAGACTCCGTGTTATTATTACTGATCCAGGCACTATCACCACCATCATCCATACACGCTGCCCTGAAGTTACACTCTTCCTGTGGGGAGTCACATCACCTTGCTGCACACACCATCAGCTTCAGTGGACTGCTCCGCAGCGGCGGTTCCCAATAGCCGCAATCCACAGGTGGCGTAGTCGGACTATACATACAGAAATACATAAACTACCCCTTAGATTGACAACCTGGGTCACGGACCGGGTCACCGCCACGGTGACTACAACCCTCAGCATCTACAGGCCCGGCTCCAGGTACCCACGGCCCAGGGGGCGCATCACAGGCATACCATGATGCGGGGCTGCCAGGCATACCAGGATGTGGGGCTGCCAGGCATACCAGGATGTGGGGCTGCCAGGCATACCAGGATGTGGGGGTGCCGGGCATACCAGGATGTGGGGGTGCCAGGCATACCAGGATGTGGGGCTGCCAGGCATACCAGGATGTGGGGCTGCCAGGCATACCAGGATGAGGGTGAGCTTGCATACCAGGATGAGGGTGGCCTTGCATACCAGGATGAGGGGTGCCATGCATGCCAGGATGAGGGGTGCCATGCATAACAGGATGAGGGGTGCCAAGCATACCAGGATGAGGGGGGCCAAGCATACCAGGATGAGGGGGGCCTTGCATACCTGGATGAGGGGTGCCAAGCATACCAGGATGAGGGGTGCCAAGCATACCAGGATGAGGGGTGCCATGCATACCAGAATGGGGGCTATTAGAACAGAATTAGGGGATATTACCCCTATAACAGTGTCAGCAGCAGACCCTCCCCCCCTTAACAGGACATCATAACCACATTTTTTGCTTACATATTTTTTTCTGTTTTCCTCCTCTAAAACCCAGGTGCGTCTTATGGTCCGGTGCGTCTTATAGTCCGAAAAATACGGTATGTAAAAAATATTTGGCATATGTAATTATAATACTTTTGCTTTATACTGATTTTTTGTTCTTTTTTGTATATACACAGATACCTTGAAAAAGGCCAATATAGGCCGAAACGTTGTGTTTATGTATCTGCTTTCATTTGAGTCTGATTTACCACTAATAAATTTTGGAATCTATACAAGTCAAAAGTTATTGAGTGCTGGAGTTATTACTGACTTTTTCTACAATCTGTCCTATGTCACACATGTGTAAATGAAAGTATGTCAGAGAAACCACCATCAAATAATTCAATAAAAATTTAAAAAAAGCACTTTTCGCGTGTTATTGGCATAATCAGGAGACATTGCTTTACATATTTTGGGGTCCATTTTTTTCCTGATATCCTTGTTAAAAGGAAAAAATTGGGACAATATTTTCATGGTGTTACGCTCACGCCCGGACTGACTGGCGTGAGCGTGGTTAGTGGTCCCACTGGGCCATGAACCGAGGAGTGCCTGGAGGGGCGTGACTAGGGGCCTCGCCAGATCCGACCACGGCTTAATCGACTCCGTGGTACGAGGAGGGACGTGTGAGGTGGCCCAGGTGCTACTCCAGGTCAGACCCCGGTCATAGCTGTTGACCCACATCGGTGAATGCAGAAACGGGCTGGTTTGGCTAGTATGCAGACAGGCGGGTGCTGGCAGGCACGACTGGTATGCAGACAGGTGGGTACTGGCAGGCACGGCTGGTATGCAGGCAAGTGGGTACCGGCAGGCACGGCTGGTATGCAGGCAGGCGGGTACCCGCAGGCACGGCTGGCATGCAGGCAGGCGGGTACTGGCAGGCACGGCTGGTATGCAGGCAGGTCGATAATGTAGACAGGCGGGTACTGGCAGGTAGGGAAACAGGCTGGATAGGGACCAGTACAGACTGGGATACAGGAACAGAGCCACAGGTGCGGTGGACAAGCAAAGCAGAGCCGCAGGTGCGGAGGACAAGCAGAGCAAAACAGCAGGCGCAGAGGACAAGCGGAGCAGAGAAGAGCAGGACTGCAGACGTGGAGGACAAGCGGAGCAGAGCAGAGCCGCAGATGCGGAGGACAAGAGGAGCAGAGCAGAACCGCAGATGTGGAGGACAAGCAGAGCAGAGCAGAACCGCAGACACAGAGGACAAGCGGAGCAGAGCAGAACCGCAGACACGAAGGACAAGCAGAGCAGAGCAGCGCAGAACCGCAGACGACAAGCGGAACAGAACAGAACTGCAGACGCGGAGGACAAGAGGAGCAGAGTAGAGCAAAACCGCAGACGCGGAGGACAAGCAGAGCAGAGCAAAGCAGAACCGCAGACGCAGAGGACAAGCGGAGCAGAGCAAAACCGCAGACGCGGAGGACAATCGGAGCAGAGTTAAGCTGCAGGTGCAGAGGGCAAGAGGAGCAGAGCACAGTGGAACTGCAGGTGCGGAGGACAAGCAGAGCAGAGTGGAACTACAGGTATAGAGGACAAGCGGAGCAGAGCAGAGTTAAGCTGCAGGTGCAGAGGGCAAAAAGAGCAGAGCGGAGCAGAGCCGCAGGTGCAAGCAGACAGGACAGGGCTCTGTTCACATGGAACAGACTGGGAAACACAGGAAGATAGCTAGAACACAGGAGGTAGATACGGGGGCAGGGAAACGGGACAAGCAGAACCAGATACACACAAGGTACTTGCAATAAAGTAGCGAGTGGGCACAAAACTCACAAACAGAAGTACAGAGACAACGAGTTGGAGTTAGGTACAGGTTCAGACACTGTAGGAAAAGGAAAGGATCGGACATAGAGACAAATAGGTAACGGGCTAGGACACAGTTCAGACAGGAACTGAACCAGGAACAAGATACAGGAACGAGCCTGGGTACTCAGCCCCCAGGGTGGCTGAAACAGACTAGAAGTCACAGATACAGGTAACGGGCCTGGGTACTCAGCCCCCAGGGTGGCGGAAACAGACTGGAAGTCACAGATACAGGTAACGGGCCTGGGTACTCAGCCCCCAGGGTTGCGGAAACAGACAAGATACAGGACAGGACCTGGCAACTCAGTTGCACAGAACACACTGAAAGAAAGTATTGCTCAGGCACCTCCTACTGGGTGGAGGGGGTTTAAGTATCCAGTGACTTACAGCAATAGGCTGGGGACGCATTAGGCCTGCGCACACTGTAACTTTAAGAATCAGAAGAAGTTACTTTAAGAAGTAACATGGCCGCCGCCCTAAGCAATCAGACAAGAGACAAGCACACAGCAAGTAATGGAGCAAAGTGTGCAGCCTGGACTGATAGGTAAGTTGGTGGTCCTGCATGGTGGGAGATGGTAAGCCATGCCAGCACGTCGCCAGGGATGTTACACATGGAAAATAAGACAGACAAAATTGTGCTCTATAAGTCAATTGGCACACCTCCCCTTCAGTGCCTTGCCATGTGCTTAAACAGTATATTCTGACCACAGGTATCATTATGTTCAATAGAAATTGCTTAACAATTTCATGAACAATTTCATTGCATTTTCACTAATTGCAGTTTGTAGAAATGAAAAATATTGGGTTAAAGTAACATTTTAGTTAAAAAAATTTAAGTTTTAATTTTTTTATTCACCTTTGCATTAATTTCTGTGAAACACCTGAAGGGTTAACAAACTTCCTGAATGCAGTTTTGAATACTTTTAGGGGTGTAATTTTTAAAATGTTATCACTTGTGGGTTTTTTGACATATAGTCCCCTCAAAGACACTTCAAACTGAATGAGTCAGTGAAAAAAAATTGATTTTTCTAATTTTGTTGAAAAAATGAGAATTGCTGCTGAATGTTTAACCCTTTTAAAAGCCTAACAAAATGAAACATTTCATTTTAAAAAAATGTTTGCCATGTTTTCAATATTTTCATAAACACAAGCTAATTAACCTAAAAGTACCACAATTATGAAGTACAATGTGTCACAAAAATACAGTCTCAAAATCACTGGGATTGGAAGAAAACTTCCAAAGTTATTACCACATAAAACTAACAAATAAAGTTGCATTCTGTAACTTTATAGCATGCAAACATGAAAAATATGAAATTAGAATAGCATTACTGCTCTAGGAAAAACGAAGATACTTAGTGCATAAATTGGCCAATTCACATATGCCCAGCAACCACAACAAGGTGATCCATCCTCCCAGTGGATGGCCATGGAACAATGAGGTGGAATAAGATTCTACAGGTGAACACCTGGCTACGTCGATGGTGCCGTCAACAAGGATTTGGATTTCTGGATCACGGAATGAATTATCTATATGATGGACTACTTGCTAGAGATGGGGTGCACCTTACGAAGACTGGAAAACGTGTATTTGGAAGTCGCCTTGCTACACTCATCAGAAGAGCTTTAAACTAGAACAATGTGGGAAGGGAAGCAAAAGGCCAGAAAAAGCCATACAGCTGACAAATACTATTGAGATCTCTGCTACTGGAAGTGGAAAGGAAGAACAAAGACAAAACAATTTAAATAATAAAAATATGGGAGGAAGAGAAACCAATCACAAACTAAAATGTTTTTATACAAATGCACAAAGCATGCGCAACAAACAAGGAGAATTAGAACTACTAACGCAGGAAAAGAAATATGATGTCATTGGAATCACTGAAACTTTGTGGGACGATACACATAATTGGAATACAAGGCTAAAAGGATACAACTTATTTGAAGAAACAGACTTGATAAACGAGGAGGAGGTGTCGCATTGTATGTTAGAAAAGCGTATATCTGCACAGAGATTGAAGCTTCAGAGACTGGGAGTTCTGTGGAAACTGTTTGGGTAAGAATACAAGGAGAGAACAACGGAAAGGACACCATTGTAGGCATTTACTACAGGCCACCTGGGCAAGCTGAAGATATGGATGAACTCTTTATGTATCAAATGACCAAGTTCTCCAAAAAATATGACGTAGTGGTCATGGGAGATTTCAACTATCCAGACATTTGTTGGGAATCTCTCTCAAGTAAAACTAACAGGTCAAGCAAATTCTTATCCTCTCTTGCTGACAACTTTATCTTCCAAAAGGTAGGGGAGAAAACAAGGGGATCTGCTACTTTGGATCTAATCCTTATAAACAAGGAGGAAATGGTTGAGGAGGTAAAAGTGGCTGGAACCCTAGGAGGAAGCGATCATGCTATTATAGAATTTTGGATAACTAGAGGAGGAAGACATGTGAAGACTCAAACTTCAAGGTTAGATTTCAGAAAGGCAGATTTTAAGCAACTCAGAAAGAGAATAGGAGGGATCCAATGGCTGGATGTCCTTAAGGACAAAATTGTCCAGGAAGGATGGGAAATTTTTAAAAATGAGATTCTCAAAGCACAATCGTTAACAATCCCGAAAAGTAGGAAGAATGGGAAGCATTTAAGGAAACCAGGATGGATGAACACAGAACTTAAACACATGCTAAAAAGAAAGAAAGAAATGTTTATCAAATGGAAAGAGGGAGGCATATCTAAAGAAGATTATAATGCAGTCTGCAGAACCTGTAGGGCACGTATCAGGTTAGGTAAAGCTGACAATGAATTAAGGCTTGCAAGAGATGTCAAAAGCAATAAAAAAGGATTTTGGGGGTATGTCAAAAGTAAAAGAAAAGTCAAAGATGCTATAGGATTTTTACAGGATGAAAATGGTGAAATGGTAAGAAAGGATGTTGAGAAGGCCGAACTTTTTAATTCCTATTTTGCATCAGTTTTCTCTCAGAAAGAAAATGTAACATCAACTGATCTTCACTGTCCTATTAAAGGAATAGAGGAATCCAAGTTATCTGTAAACAGAAAGATTGTGAGGGAATATTTAGCTAACATAAATGAGCTCAAGTCTCCAGGTCCAGATGAATTACACCCCAGAGAACTGAAGGAGATCGTAGAAGAAATTTTAGAACCACTCTCCATAATCTTTGAAAATTCTTGGAGAACAGGAGAAGTCTCAGAAGACTGGAGAAGGGCAAACGTTGTTCCTATCTTCAAAAAGGGGAAGAGGGTGGACCCAGGGAATTATAGGCCTGTGAGTCTGACTTCTATACCAGGAAAGATCTTTGAACAAATTATTAAACAACATGTATGTAAGTACCTGGATAAGAATGAAGTGATTAACCACAGTCAGCATGGGTTTGTAACTAACAAGTCATGTCAGACTAACTTAATTTCCTTCTATGACAGAATCACTGACTGGGTGGATCAGGGAAATGCTGTACATATAGTATATCTTGACTTCAGCAAAGCATTTGACAAAGTATCTCACACCATCCTTATTGAAAAAATGACCAAGTATAGAATGGACAAGGCAACTGTTAGGTGGATTCATAACTGGCTTAGTGATCGGACTCAAAGAGTGGTCGTAAATGGCTTCACATCCAGTTGGATGAATGCCTCAAGTGGGGTACCACAGGGCTCTGTCCTGGGACCTGTATTGTTCAACATCTTTATCAATGATTCAGATGAAGGAATTGAGGGTAAACTGATTAAATTTGCTGATGACACAAAGCTAGGAGGGATAGCTAACATTAGAGAAGAGAGAGAGAGGCTTCAAAAAGACCTAAATAAACTGGAGTAGTGGGCAGCAACTAAAAGAATGTTTTTTAACAGGGAAAAATGCAAAGTACTACATCTGGGCAATAAAAATGAAAAAAGCATATACAGAATGGGAGGAATAGAGCTAAGCAACAGTACATGTGAAAAGACTTAGGCATACTAATAGATCATAAACTGAACATGAGTCAACAGTGTGATGCAGCAGCAAAAAGGCAAATACAATTCTGGGATGTATTAACAGAAGCATACAGTCTAGATCACGTGAAGTCATTATCGCACTTTACTCCTCTTTGGTCAGACCTCATCTGGAATACTGTGTCCAGTTTTGGGCACCACATTTTAAAAAAGACATTGACAAACTGGAGCAAGTTCAGAGAAGAGCGACCAGAATGGTGACCGGTCTGCAAACCATGTCCTATGAGGAACGGTTACAGGATTTGGGAATGTTTAGCTTGCAAAAAAGAAGACTGAGAGGAGACTTAATAGCTGTCTACAAATATCTCAAGGGCTGTCACATTGTAGAAGGATCATCTTTATTCTCATTTGCACAAGGAAAGACTAGAAGCAATGGGATGAAACTGAATGGGAGGAGATACAGATTAGATATTAGAAAAAACTTTTTGACAGTTAGGGTGATCAATGAGTGGAACAGGCTGCCACGAGAGGTGGTGAGTTCCCCTTCAATGGATGTCTTCAAACAGAGGCTGGACAGACATCTGTCTGACATTGTTTAGCGAATCCTGCTTTGAGCAGGGGGTTGGACCAGATGACCTAGGAGGTCCCTTCCAACTCTACTATTCTATGATTCTATGATCTTCTTTGCTGGGAACCTATCCTAATGTAAATCCTCTCCTGGGCTGATAGCCTACATTTATATGGATAGGTAGGATCCCGTTGTGATTAAAACATATGGAGATGGCTACTCTTAGTATGCACCTGACCTCTATTTGGAAGTGACAGTCAGTCTTTGATATTTTTATTACCACATAGAGTGACATCAGATTAAAAAAATTAGGTTCTGTCAGGAAAGTGAAATTTGGCTTTGGTGGTAAGGGATAGAAGACAAAATGGAAACAAAATGATGACATTTTAGGGAAAATAATACTCCTCAAATTAATTGGTTTTGTATGTTTTATTTCCGCTTTTATGCTCCACAAACAAATCATACATATGGAAATAAAAACTGACATGTTAACACGGCAGGAGCCAGAAATTACACTTTCACTCATTGTCATTATAATCGTTCCGAATAAGTTCCATAAAATAACCATTCTTCGTAAATGTTAGAAAGGTTTAGTTGCTAAGTTGAATTTTGTGCTGTATTTGCTTATAATCAATATTTCATTAAAAGTTGCTTGAAGCTGGCTGTGTATATAAATTATAAGGTTGTATTTTGTGCACGTCCCAAAAAATGCAGATTTTGATAGCACAGTAGCTGTTTGAGGTGAGCAAGATGTATGCATAAAATATAAGTCAATGATGGTCAAATATAGCATGACTTATGTTTCAATGTTTTTAAGAGCCTATTTTTGCATATATAACGTTTGAATGCCTTGATCTATGATTTTTACATTGTTTTGTCTGTGAGCTTTCTGTAAGTTTTAAGAGCAAATGTAAGATTTAATGCATTTTTTTTTAAATTCCTTTACATCAGAAAGTTACTTGATGTGGACTGTTAACACTGCCTCACTGTAGATTTAATTAAAGGGAATCTGTCAGTAGATTTTTGCTACCTCATCTGAGAGCAGCATGATGTAGGCAAAAAGCCCCTGAATCCATCGATGTATCACTTAGTTTACTGGGTGCAGCAGTTCCGACACAATCAGAGTTTTTAGATTTAGCAATACAGCAGAGCTGAAAAAAGCTAACCCTGCCCACACCAGGCTCTCAGTGTATACAGACTATAGACAGTGAGCTGCTTATCACAGAAGGAGGTGGAGTCTGACTTGCAAGCATGCAGCCAGCTAGTCACAGCAATGTTAATCACAAGGTGATTAAAGCTGCATAATAAGTAAACAACACCAAACAGCCAGACATGTGATACATCATTGAGTTCAATGCTTTAACCCCTACCTCATGCTATCCTCAGATTACATAGCAAAAACCTTCTGACAGATTCCCTTTAACAGCTTAAAACCAGACTTTTGGACCTTAGATCTGGTGAATATATTAAGATTTTTATATGTAGACATATACATTAATGGAATATATAAATTCCATACATTTAAAATTTTTAGGAGGTGTTGTTCATTTCATTTCTGCCCAGGTCAGTATGTTGTATAAATGTTTTGTATTTTTGTTCTGAAAAATTGCATGAAGTTGCTTGTGTATATAAACTGTCAAAATTGCTAGGTGTCTACTTTCAAAAAAAAAAACATTCTTCAACATTGAATTTGTAACGCTAAGAAGTAAAAGTTGTGGTATTATTAATATTACAGGATCAAGACATGTTAAAGATATGCAAATGATGAAAAATGGAAACAAAATTTTCAATGACCTGCGAATTTCAGATAATTCGACTAAAAAATGATCCTCCTTAGATCAATCCGCATAACTGCAGCTATGAGACACTACACCAGAAAGAAAAGACTTTGAATAACTTAAACATATAGCAAAGATACTTACTTTCTTGTAATAACACCATGAAACCATTCAGGGATGCCATTCTTTAAAAACCATTCAGATTGCGTTTCAATGAACCATCTTACAGATGGTTTGTTTTCTTCCATTACTTCTTTAAAAACCAGGTATTCAGTGTCAGCTAGAAATAAAATAATAAAAATAATCATCATCATCATGCTCATCAGTGAAGAATTCTCCTACTTGGTTGCTTTAGTTAGAACAATTTACATTAACTATATACAATTCTCAACATTAAAACTGCAAAACTAAGAAGAAAAAGTCAAGGAATCATGGAAATTGCATGCTCAATAGACATGTTAATAATGAAAAAAATGGAAACAA
This sequence comes from Phyllobates terribilis, assembly GCF_046119375.1. NCBI lineage: Eukaryota > Metazoa > Chordata > Amphibia > Anura > Dendrobatidae > Phyllobates > Phyllobates terribilis. The sequence goes on from NW_027362761.1 coordinate 703,772,495, forward strand.
AATGTTCAAAATGTTTCAATTTATTCAGGATGAAGAATGAACACCATGCCCAGAAAACTCCGCACTTACACGCCTTTTCATGCTATCAATGAAGTTATTAATGGTTGTCTGAGGAATGTTATGGCATACCGAATGCAGTGCACTTGGGCACACAAATTATTAAGATGTTGGTGGCAGCTCTTTTTGCAATTGCTGACCAATGAAGTCCCAGATATGGTCAATGGGAGACAAGTTAGGAGATGCAGCAGCCCATGGCCAGCATGAACAACATGTGGACTGGCATTTTCATGTTAAAAATCAGCTACTGGGATGTTTTGGAGAAATTGCCGTATCAATGGTTCAACAATTGATCCATACTGTACTGCAAGTGAAATTGGACTTCACATATCAACCTAAGGCTTTTAACCATATCTATGCAAACTCTCAGAGAACTATTGCATGACATTGATCAATAACGCAGATATCCAGCTGTATGTGCTCCATTGAGCTCATGTCACCACTTTCAAAGGCTATCATGTTCAGAACAACGCAGCCTTCCTCGAACATTCCATGAACATTCTTCAGACGACCATTAATAACCTCATCGATAGCATGCCAAGGCATGAAAATATGAGTATTTCTGGACGTGGTGCTTATACTCGATTCTCAAGAAAAATCTAGATGCTTTGAAAATGTTTCCATTTTTTATATTTTGCATAGAATTAACATGTCTATTGATCCTGTTACTTCCATAATTCAGCGAATTTCCTTCTTGATGTTGCAATTTGAATGTTTAGAATTGTATTCGTCTAATGAATTGAACATTAGTCAATTGTGTCCACTGAACATTGTGTCCACTGAAAGACTGCTCAATAGATCTCCCTCTCTTTCATATGAGACTTAAAATTCACAAATATGCTAATATATAGTATTGCCCCATTTATCAGAAGCAACCTTAAAACTGCCTTTAAGACTTTAACATCGACCAGGGCCATATTCACACGTTCAGTATTTGCTCAGAATTTTACATCAGTATTTATAAGCCAAAATCAAAAGTGGAGCCGTCAGAGAAAAAGTATAATAGAAACACGTCACCACTTCTGGATTTATCACCCACTCCTGGTTTTGGCTTACATATACTGAGGTAAAATACTGATCAAATACTGAACATGTGAACGTGGTCTACACAATATATTATTTCATTGCTTCCTGTCAATACACTCAAGACTATTGTAATATTGCAAGGTCAATTTTCATCTAATTTTCTGATAAATTGTTTCAGATTATTCTTATGTAAATTGTCTCTTCAGAGAGGAAGAGGACTAGAATTCTAGCGCCACCTACAGGAAGTAGCAATCCTAAAAGTCAATAGTGACCCTTTAACGAGCCTTATCACATGACTTAGGATAAAAGCCAAGACCAGAAACTCAATTTGCAGACACTGTGCTTTGGGGTACTGCCCCTCGTCAGTGCAAAGTGTGAGTTCTGGTTTGGCTGGGTGAGAGGCGTCCTACCGGTATCTAGGGGTAATATTACCTTGCGGTAAAATCACTTGGCAGTGCTTTATCTTGCATAAATGAAAGAATGAGGTTGGATTGTGGAATTAACGTTGTCCCCTGTGACTGTTGGGGATGGCATCATGTCTGTTAGGTAAGATCCAGAGGATGTATAGGAGGAGACAGATAACGGGCACCTTACGGTGGAAACAGCTATAGCTCCAGGTCGTGGAGACTTCACCACATGTCCTGTGTGTGTTGGTGCATTGCTGCATCTCAAAACATTTACCCATTTGACTACAAAACTCATGTATTGTCAATAAAAATAGTTTCAGGTGTCTACAGTTAAGTACACTTTGGAGCTGAAAGACAAGGTGATAGCGCAGCTTACGCTTTCCTGCACATGAGGGTACAGAGCAGGATCCCCTTTCTGTGAGAAATAATAGCAGCTGGGTATTTTCCAGTGAGGTTGAGCACATTCCATCATTTCTCGAAAGGCAGCTGACTGCACTATGTGAAACGACCGCAACTGCACCACCAGTAACCAACTTGACTGGTTGAGAGTTTAGCTGGTACATTAGCAGATGTCTGAAAGGATACGCCTGGCTCCTTGACACAAAATCAGGGATAGTTATCTACCAGTGTGATAGATAAAGGGGAGGAGGCTTCCTCGGAGTATGCCGAGCATAGTGGTCAATGACAGTGATGTTGATCATGACACCAATCAGGTACTACTTGAGGGTGTAACATAGCCGACAGAAAGATTAGTGTGAGGAGAAGGGGGAGTAAGATAACTTGAGGCTATCTCTGATTGCTAGCCAGCTTGCTTTTACCAAATGAGTATGTGCTGATGGAGAGCTATAGTTTGTATACTATATGAGCCAGGACAGAGCCTGCAGACTCCAAAGAATCATCGGGCAGCAATCTGAAAAAGTACTCTCTCGCATGTACGACTAACTATAACCATGATTACACCTTTCAGGCGCTGTTGAACTTCCTCCACTAACTGAACATCATGGTACCAATGACAAAGTTAGAGGGAGGGGTAAGGTCCTTAAAAATGGTTACAAGGAACTAGGAGAGAAGCTGAAGGCCAGGACCTCCAAGGTGGTGTTTTCAGAAATACTGCTACTCTAAAAGGGATATAGTCAGCAGTGGTGTGCCACAGGGATCTGTACTAGGACCGATTCTTTTTAACCGGCTTTCAGTATCACCTCTATGCTGATGACACACAGATCTACCTTTCTGGACCCGATATCACCTCCTTACTAACCAGAATCCCACAATGTCTGTCCGCTATTTCATCTTTTTCTCTGCTAGATTTCTAAAACCTAACATAGATAAAACTGAATTCATCATCTTTCCCCCATCTCAGTCAACCCCCCCAACAGACCTATCCATCAAAGTCAATGGCTGCTCACTCTCCCCTGTCCCACAAGCTCGCTGCCCTGGGGTAACCCTTGACTTTGATCTCTCCTTCAAACCACATATCCAAGCCCTTTCCACTTCCTGCCAACTCCAACTCAAAAATATTTCCCTGGTCCATACATTCCTTAATCAAGAATCTGCAAAAACACTAGTGCATGCCCTCATCATCTCCCGCTTAGTCTATTGCAACCTCCTGCTTTCTGGCCTCCCTTCTAACACTCTCTCACCCCTACAATCTATCCTGAATCCTGAACTCTGCAGCCCGACTAATCCACCTGTCTGCCCGCTATTCCCCGGCCTCTCCTCTCTGTCAATCCATTCATAGGCTCCCCATTGCCCAGAGACTCCAGTTCAAAATCCTAACCATGGCAAACAAAGCCATCCAAAACCTGTCTCCTCCATATATCTGTGACTTAGTCTCCCGGTACTTACGTGCACAAAACCCTCGCAAGATCTCCTTCTCTACTCCCCTCTTATCTCCTCTTCCCACAATCGCATACAAGATTTCTCTTGTGTATCTCCCCTACTCTGGAACTCTCTACCCCAACATATCAGACTCTCGCCTACCGTGGAAACCTTCAAAAGGAACCTGAAGACCCACCTCTTCCGACAAGCATACAACCTGCAGTAACCACTGCTCCACCATACCACTGCATGACCAGCTGTACCCTCACCTACTGTATCCTCACCCCTCCTTGTAGATTGAGCCCTCGCAGGCAGGGTCCTTTCTCCTCCAGTACCAGTTGGTGACTTGTTTTTGTTCAAAGTATTGTACTTGTTGTTTGCTATGTATACCCCTTTTAAACATGTAAAGCGCCATGGAATAAATGGTGCTATAATAATAAATAATAATACTAATAATTAAAAGTGATGTTTTATTTGTCTTTATCTATATATGGTGTTGATTTGGAGAATACTTGTCTGATATTTCACATCAAGATATCTATTTCTGTGATATACATTTTCATTATAAGAGATGACCTGCAGAGAATAATATAATAACTGACAACCAGCATGGTTTCATGAAGAATAGGTCGTGTCTAACCAACATGTCGGGTTTCTATGAGGAGCTAAGTGCAAACCTGGATGTTGGTAATGCGGCTGATGTGATTTATCTGGACTTTCCAAAAGCATTTGACACTGTACCGCATAACAGCCTTATACTGAAGCTACAGAAGCAAGGGCTAGGGGAATCTATAAGCAGATGGTAAAAACTGGTTAAGGGACAAGGAACAAAGAATCGTAAATGGTACATTCTCAAAGTGGGCTAAAATCTGCAGTGGGGGCCACAAGGATCAGTATTAGGCGCAATTCTTTTTCATGTCTTTATTAATGACCTTCTGGATGGGATTGAGAGTAAAGTGTCAGTCTTTGTTGATGACACAAACAAAACTATGTAGAATAGTAAAAAATGAGCCTGGCAGTATAATATTACAGAACGATCTAGATAAAATGTCAGCATGGGCAGAAACATGACAGATGAAAAGAACCTACAAAAAATAAAAGCATAAAGGCTCAATAAAAATAACAAGATTTATATATAATTTATCAAAAGACAAGAATGAAAAACACCCATTTACCCCCTGGAAAAAGCTAAATGCAAAACGTACATTGGGATTTGTCTATAGCCATTCGGGTCTCTCCTCATCTACCATTTTCTATAGCCATCTGCACTATTATTGAGTCATCTTTTGGCGACATGTATATACTATACTTTGTTCAGTTGTCTGGCTATTTGATCTCTTAAATTGTACTTTATGAGGGGCCACTTGGCCTTTTATAGGAGTTTATTTATTCATATTCAGGTTTCCTCCTGCTTATTACTCTTTATTACCATTTTCACCACTATTTAAGCCCTTTTTGTCTGTAGTCACTTAGGCCATGGCATGGTCTTTAATAATATGGTAATAGATACTCAGCTCTATGTATTATGACTGGACATTTACCCTTCCTAATATGGTATAGATATATTTTCTTGTGCATTATGGTCTGCGATTTATATTTGACTTTTCCTGAGTGGCATATATCTCTGTGTTACATTCTCTTTTTATTTGATGTTTTTTAATCATGTCTTTTGATAAATTATAAATAATGCTTGTTACTTTTATTGGTGCTTTTATTGGAGCTTTTATTGGGACTTTCTGCTTCCATTTTGTATACGTTCTTTTGATGTCTGGGAGTGCTTTTTATTAATTCTGGCCTATATATAGGGTTTACATGGCAGATGAAATTTAATGTAGATAAATATAAAGTAATGCACCTATGCTGCAGTAATGATATTGTTACATACATATTGAATGGAAATACACTAGAGCAGGACAGCAGAAGGACTTGGGTATTCTGATTATGAGTAAGCTGAGCAGCAGTACTCAATGTCAAGCAGCAGCCGCAAAAGCAAACAAGATTTTAGGGTGTATAAAAAGATAAATAAAATCCTGTGATCCCAACGTATTGTTACCCCTCTATAAATCACTGGTGAGGCCACATCTAGAATATGACATCCAGTTTTGGGCTCCACATTTTAAAAAGGATATTCATAAATTAGAGTCAGTTCAAATGAGATTATTATATGAGATGGAAGGCCTCTGATATAATGAAAGATTGGAAAAGTTGTTTAGAAAAAAGACATCTCAGAGGAGATCTCATGTATATGTATAAATACATGTGTGGTCAATAAAAAGGAATGGAGGAATGGTGCATAATTTATTCCTTTCAAATACGTTACAAAGGAGCAGGAGGCACTCATTATGTGTGGAGAAAAGGCGATTCTGGCAGCAAAATAGGAAAAAGGGTTCTTTACAGTTAGAGTATCTGCCATTACTACTTGTTGTAGCAGAGTATTCCACAGTCTGACTGATCTAACAGCTTTTAAAAAAGGACTGGATACTTTTCTCACAACAATGGTATTGTGGGATATAAATAATCTGGTGATAGAGAATGTACAACTGCTGGAGAAAGGTTGAACTTGATGGAGCTAGGTCTTTTTTAAACCTACATAACTGTGTAATTATATTGCACATTAAAAGTTGATACAGTACTTAGGCCACGTGCACAGGTTGAGTATTTGGTGAGTTTTTTATCTCAGTATGTGTAAGCCAAAACCAAGAGAAAAAGTATAATAGAAACACGTCACCACTTCTGCATTTATAACTCACTCCTGGTTTTGGCTTATAATTACTGGTTTAAAAAAATCACCAAATACTCAATGTGTGCATGTGGCCTAAAGGATAGAGTCACATTTCCCTTCCTTTTGAGTGCTGACAATGGGGTGACTACATTGGCAATGTATAAAATGTACAGCTGTGGCTGTAATTACAACGCTCTCCAGCTGGTTCAGTCGGTTTCTGTGCACATCCTGGGGGACATGTAATGACCCTTATATATGATTTCCCTCACTGCCTCATATACCCCCCCCCCCATTCAAACTTTTGGGTTGAACACCTGTTACCATACAGGGTGCCCATGACATAGCATCCGCATTCCCTTGGGACTTCCCAGCTCGATGCTCCACCGAAAAACTAAAGTTTTGTAACGACAAAAGCCATCTTGTGACCCGAGCATTCCTCTACTTGGCATTTATCAGTCATACTAGGGGTGAATGGTCCGTTATCAAGTGGAACTGTAGCCCGAGTAAGTAATAGCATAGGGACTCCAAGGCCAAGCACTTCTTCTCTACTACGCTATAATTTTTCTCTGCCTAGGAGAGTTTTCTACTCAAGTAGGTGACTGGATGTTCCTGTCCGTGCAACTCCAGCGACAGAACTGCTCCTAAACTTATGTCAGAGACATCTGTTTGAACAATAAAACTGTTCCTAAAGTTGAAGCTGATGATGACAGGCTGTCTGCACAGCGCCAACTTCACGAACTGGAATGCTTCCTCCCCCTGAGGGTTCCACTGAACCATGTCCGATTTTCTTCCATTTAAGAAATTAGTCAAAGGTGCCGATCTCCTGGCAAAATTAGGTATAAACTGTCTGTAATACCCGATGATGCCAAGGAATGCTCTTGCCTGTTTCATATTAAGAGGCTGGGGCTAGTTTTGAACAGCCTTGATTTTGTTTATTCGAGGTTTGGTAACCCCCGGACGATCACATAGCCTAAGTAACTGTCTTCCTAGTGACCTATTGCACATTTTTTTGTGTTTGCCGTCAAGCCCACGGCTCTGAGCGAATCCACTACCGCTTGCACCTGGGACAAGTGTGTATGCCAGTCGGTACTATTGATGATAATATCATCCAAGTACGCCGACGCATACTTCTGATGGGGCTCTAAAACTAAGTCCATCAGACTCTGAAATGTGGCCGGGGCCCTATGTAACCCAAAAGGCAAGAAGACATAGTGATAGAGACCCTCCAGTGTAATAAAGGCAGTCTTTTCTTTTAACAATTCTGTCAGAGGCACCTGCCAGTAACCTTTGGTCAGATCGAGTGTCGTAAAGTACTAGGCCTGCGCCAGTCTCTCAATCAGCTCATCTACATTGGATAAAGGTCAAATTTTGACACTTCATTCAATTTCTGGAAATCGTTAGAAATTCGTAATGATCCGTCCAGGTTTGGAATAAGTACAATGGGACTAGCCCACTCACTCTTGGACTCCTCAATAGCTCCTAGCTGGAGCATTTGTTCCACCTCAGCTGTGGTGGCTAGCCTCCGGCACACGGTAGAGTTTTATTCGTACCCTTACCTGAGGCTCGGTGACATTGTTATGGTGGATCACAGATGCACGGCCGGGCAGTTCTGAGAATACATCTGTATTCTGCTGCACAAATTTTCGGGACTTCAGTTGCTGCTATTTAGATAGAGTGTCGCTAATCTTTACCTCGTTCCCGGCATTCCTACCGGGCCGGTGTCGGACGGTCCACAGTCAATACGACTGGAGTTCCGTCTGTAACCACATGTTCCCGGTCTTTCCATGCTTTTAACAGATTTACATATACAGTTGCTCAAGTTTCCTTTTCCCATGCTGATATACCCTGTAATTCACCTCCCCAACCTTTTCTCGAACTTCATATGGCCCTTGCCACTTGGCCATGAACTTACTTTTTGCAGTGGGCACTAAAACTAATACCCGATCCCCTTTTTTAAAGGACCTGACTGTGGCCTTTCTATTAAACGCTTGACTCTGTGCTGCCTGGGCATCCACAAGATGTTCCTTAATAGGAATCACAGCCGTGATCCGGTCCTGCATACTCGAAACGTGTTCAATTTCGCTTTTATGGGGAATAGGCTCCTGTTCCCACATCTCTTTGGCTATGTCCAGCAGACCCCTGGGATGTCTGCCGTATAATAGCTTTAATGGAGAGAATCCCATTGAAGACTGCGGTACCTCTCAGACGGGAAACATAAAATAGGACAGTAACATATCCCAATCCTTCCCATCTTTAGATACCACTTTTTTAGCATAGATTTAAGGGTTTTGTTACATTTTTTCACCAGACCATCTGTTTTTGGGTGGTACACCGATATGCGTAATTGTTTGATCTGGAGCAGTTTACACAATTCCTTTGTCACCTTGGATACAAAAAGAGTCCCCTGATCCCTAAGGATCTCCTTAGGTAATCCAAGGCAGCTGAACATGGCAAACAGCTCCCGGGCAATAAGTGTAGCCGAGGTGTGACGAAGGGGACTTAACTCCAGGTAACGAGTCTACTACCACTAATATGTGTTGGTGGCCACAGGCTGACTTTACTATGGGCCCTACCAAATCCATGGCAATAAACTCAAAAGGTACCTCTATAACAGGCAGAGGAATCAATGGACTATGGAAACTAGCTGTGGGTGTGGTCAACTGACACTCTGGGCAATACTCACAAAACTTGGGAACCTTGGCATCAATCCCTGACCAAAAGAGCATGGTAGAATACGCTCTTGCGTCTTTTTAACCCCTAGATGACCACCCAGCATGCGATTGTGGGCCATCTTGAGCACCATCCGGCGGTACGATTGAGGCACTACCAGCTGTTCCACTACTTTATCCTGGATTTTGTCAACCTAATATAGCAACTCCTGGTTGACCGCCATATGTGGAAAAAAAGCCTTTGCCCCCGGTTGCTGAGCCACCCCATTTACCTCCATCACCCTCTCCTGTGCTCAGGCCAGTGTGGGATCCTGGAGCTGAGCTTTCCCAAAAGTCCCACCGAGATACTTCCAGGATTGATCTTGTCTCCTCAACCTCTCCTGCCAATACCTCTAGGGATTTACACTCTTTCCCTATGAGGGTGACCCCCTACGGCAGGTATCTCCGACTCGGGATTTTTCGGGTTAAGCGCATGGACAGACCATTACCCTGGGAAGGTTAGTTTTACTCTTCCATAGGGACCAGAATAGGGGCAATTCTCTTCCCAAAACAGTCTTTACTATTCCCACCACATGTCTAACCTCCCTGCACAGGTTGGAAAAGAGCCTGAGTTATAGCGTAGGCGGCTTAATCACAAACATGCGGTTTTCTATGGGATATGCCTCAGTTCACACTGCTTGCATTCTCCACCTTTTGTAAGGCAGTGGCTTTCACGTCCATGCGGTAATTAGGCAGTGACCCAAGAAAGTTCAAACTTAAATGTCTTTATTTGCCAATTTACAAACTAAATCCAAACTTTATCATCCGGTTCGCAGCCGGAACGTCCGTATCGGTCCGTTGCCGTTGGCGACTGCACCACCATTAAACTCATGGGTGCAGTAGTGGCTTTGCTCTGTTCTCTGGCTCTGATCTGTGTTCAATTTCACATAGACCGGCATACACAGAGCCTCCTGCTCTGCTGCTTGCAAACCAAAACTGACATACCCAACCCTTACCTGCAAGTTTAAATGGGAATTGTTGACATGGGCCACTTCCAAGACCCAGACTGAAGGGAGAGATCCACCCCACTACCTTCCTACAGATCTCGCCAAAAATAAAAGCCCATGTCAGGTTTTCCTAAATCTGACTTGGTCAAATAGCTTGACCAAGCCCACACTCACTCTTATTTTTCATTGTAATCACAGCTGTGGTTGTAATTACAACAATCTCTAGTGGGTTCATTATGTTTCTATGCACATCCTTGGGGTCACATAAAAACCCTCGTATATGATTCGCCTCACAATACACATAGGCAAGATTGCATTTTTCATGGTGGTGCCCACTTTTTTTGTAAATTTTAATTTGGCAATATAATCCCTGGATAGTAGTCTGCCATATAAGTGGTTGCCAGTTGCTGGTCTGTGATGTGGAAAGCTTCTTGTGGAGAGACCATTATGTTTTTTTTAATGAAAATTTGCAAGAGAAAGCGAATTTTACCAAAAATATTGATTTGCTGCAATTAATTTTGTTACAAATCGCACGTTCTCCGATTACTGAAAATGTGTATACTGTAACACTCTGTGATTTCCTAGTATTCTCTATCCAACCTCTTTCACTACCTTTAATGCAAACATAGACTTATTAATTTTAAAGTGACCTCATCTTAGAAACAGATGGTAACCCAATAGTAACCAACAGCCTATTTAATAACACAGTGCACTGACAGACCCCAAATTATCCACGTTAGAAATTTGTGATGAGGCAGACCATTCTGTGAGGAACACTACCTCAAACTGACAGTGTCGCTGTTAGAGGTAACATCATCCTGCTGTAATTCAGTTAAGTGATATGCCATATACAGTATTCCAAAATGCCCTTCACTTCCTCCCCTCTAATACTCTTACCAGAGCCAAAACTAACCAATTTTTGCCTGCATTTGGTAATATTATCACCTAGATTGCTATTACCATTGGTGTTGGCATTACTGCTGCTGCTAGCACCTCCACAGTCTTAGTTTTTTTCTTTTGCACTACCCCGTCCATTCCCATTGCCACTTTCTTTTTCCTTACATTGTATTCAACACTAAAGTTAACTATATCTTTTCAACTCAATTACTCAACCCCTTAGTAAAATGGGAGTCATAAGAAATGCTATGTAGATAGGTACAGAAAGCAAAATGTGGCAGTAGACCACAATATAGGTCTGGTGTGTACAGTTGTCAAATTGGATTAGAAACAGAAACAGATTGAAAAACTGACATGCACAGCTGATGGTCTACATTGCTTTTATATTTTTATCCATTTTTCAACAAAATTCAACCTCCTTCCCAAAAATGACAAAATAGGAAATGCTAAGTAGGTACATGTTGAAAAAGTCAGCACCTGCAACATGGCGTTGTATTAGGGTGGCATGTAAAGCACCTAATGATTGGTGATGTGATAGCTCCAAGGCATTAATTGAAATTCCACATGGTCACACCTGAGGTCATGGCAGCCTTCTGTGGCTGATGCAATCTTCTGCAATTTGTGAAAATGCAGCGATTTTCGCAAGTCACGGAGCAAATTGTTTGAATTTCCAAAGACTGGTGAATGTAATATAATTTGACTTGAATTCAATTTGCATGAAATCAATTAAATCGCCTCTAGTGATAAGTAATGAGAAGAAGGAGTGGTGGTTGTACACTTTTCAGATGTTGCATATAAAGGAACCAGACCATCAAAGCTGACTTGGAAGCCATCTACAAAAGCAGCTTCCACTGGAGGTTCACAGTGGAAGCTGCTCAATGTGGGATACAGCCTGAAAACATTCCTCTTTGTGATGCTGCCTCCTCATCATCCTCTCTCTCTCTTCACTCACTGACTTGCTATAGAAAAGGATGAGGGTTTAAATGTACACTCCTGTGCCTGCATGCAGAAGACAGACTTCCAATGCAGCAGCATATACAGGTGCATCTCACAAAAGTAGAATATCATCAAAAAGTTAATTTTTTCAGTTCTTCAATACAAAAAATGAAACTCATATATTATATAGAGTCATTACAAACAGGGTGATCTATTTAACCTCTATGGGGTTAAGGTCAGGCAAGTTTGCTGGCCAATCAAGCACAGTGATACTGTTGTTTTTTAAACCAGGTATTGGTACTTTTGGCAGTGTGGACAGGAGCCAAGTCCTGCTGGAGAATGAAATTTCCATCTCCAAAAAGCTTGTAGGCAGAGGGAAGCATGAAGTCTTGATAAAACACTGTGGACCTACACCAGCAGATGACATGGCTCCTCAAACCATCACTGATTGTGAAAACTTCACACTAGACCCAAAGCAGCTTGGATTGTGTGCCTCTCCACTCTTCCTCCAGACTCTGGGACCTTGATTTCCAAATGAAAATTGGAACTCTGGGACCTTGTGGAGTGTGTCAATGACTGCCTTCTGGACATCTGTCAAGTCAGCAGTCTTCCCCATGATTGAGGAGCCTACTGAAACAGACTAAGGGACCTTTTTAAACGCTTAGGAAGCCTTTGCAGGTGTCTTTTGTTAATTATTTTAATTTAATGAGATAATGACTTTTGTGTTTTCATTGGCTGTAAGCCATAATCATCAACATTAACAGAAATAAAGACTTGAAATAGATCACTCATTTTTAATGTGTTACGGGTCCGGGTGGTGGAACCTCTGTGCTGCGGTGCAAGGAGGGACCAGAGGGGCGTGACTAAGTACCTACTCGGCCTGACCAAGGTCACATGGCGGCTCAGTCGACTCCGTGAACCAGAGAGGGACCGAGCAGGGGTACCAGGTGCCACTCTGGGACCGACCTTGTATGAGAGCAGGTGACTCCCACGGGTCAGATGGAAGGAACTGACCATACCGCGGATAAGCAGGCTGATTCGGCTGATAGCCAGACGGGTGCTCCGGGTAGGCAGGCTGGCAGGCACAACAGGTAACTGGCAGGTGCTTCCAGGTAAACAGGCTGGCGGGCACGGCAGGTAACAGACAGGTGCTTCCAGGTAAGCAGGCTGGCGGGCACGGCAGGTAACTGGCAGGTGCTTCCAGGTAAGCAGGCGGGCAGAGCCCATAGACAGACTGGCGGACTGGACTGTAGACAGATTGTCGGGCAGGATTGTAGTCAGACTGGCGGGCTGGACTGAAGAACAGACTGGCGGACAGGACTGACTTACAGAGGACCTGAGGGCTGAAGCAACAATAAGAACACAGCAACAACCTGACACGGGCACCTCCATATTGGAGGAGATGCTTAAAAGTAGGGAAAGTCCTCTGGCCATTGCCCGGGGACTTTTCGGACGGCAAGCACAGCCCCTTTAAAGGGAGGGAGCGCGCGCGTGCCCTAAGCACAGTGCCCGGGAAGCTGCGTGCACCAGCAGCAGCAGGGAGGCTGGAAGACGCTGGACCAAGTTTGCGGCGGTAAGGGGGACGGCATCTCTGCCTGGCAGGGAGCAGAGACGCCGATGCTACAGTACCCCCCCCTTTACGCCCCCTCTTTTTAGGCTTGTAAGAAATTCTTTAAGAAGAAGAGGGGCATGGATGTTCTCCCTGGGTTTCCAAGACCACTCCTCTGGGCCAAACCCCTTCCAATCCACCAGAAAAAAGGTTTTTCCGCTTACTCTTTTGGTGGCCAAAATGTTCACTACCTCATAGACGTCCTCAGCGGATACCGGAGCTGGGGTGGTACCTGGATCATCATAAAAATAATTAAGAACAACTGGTCTGACGAGAGATACGTGGAAGGAGTTGGGAATCTGTAAGGTGGCCGGGAGTTTTAGCTTGTAAGCCACTGGATTGATTTGATTCAGAACCTCGAACGGGCCGATGAACCGTGGACCCAACTTATACGATGGTATTTTGAGACGAACATATTTGGAGGAGAGCCAGACCTTATCTCCCCGACGCAATTTAGGCGGATCCAGACGTCTTTTATCAGCATGTTTCTTCATCCGCTCGGAGGACTGAAGAAGTGCGGATCTAGTGTCTTCCCAAATAGCAGAAAATTCGCTGACCAGAGACTCCGCGGCAGGATTGTCTGCTGAAGAAGAGACGGGAAATAGATTCCGGGGGTGTTGACCGAAGACCACAAAGAACAGTGATTTGGAAGAAGACTCGCTCTCATGGTTGTTATAGGAGAACTCGGCCCAGGGTAGGAGCTCAACCCAATTGTTATGGTGAGCGTTGACGAAGTGCTGAAGGAAGCTGGTAAGGACCTGGTTGATACGCTCCACTTGACCATTGGACTGAGGATGATAAGCAGAGGAGAAATCCAAGGAGACATCCAGCAGCTTGCATGTAGCTCTCCAGAAGCGTGAAGTGAACCTGACCCCGCGATCAGACACAATGTGGAGCGGTAGGCCATTGAGACGAAAGATGTGATGGATGAAGTCCTTAGCCTGCAGAGATGCAGACGGGAGACCAGGCAGCGGGATGAAGTGGGCCATTTTAGAAAAGCGGTCAGCGACCACCCAGATGACAGTACAACCGTCAGAAACAGGGAGATCCGTAATAAAGTCCATAGCAATGTGTAGCCACGGAGCGGAAGGTACGAGAAGAGTAAGGAGACGGCCGGCTGGAAGATGCCTGGGCACCTTGTTACGGGCACAGAAAGAACAAGCCGTGACAAAATCCGCAACATCCTTGCGCAGGGAAGACCACCAGTAATGCCAGGCGATGAGCAGGAAGGTCTTCCTCTGGCCAGCATGGCCGGCTAGTTTGGATGAATGGCCCCAGAGGAGAACCATTCTTACAATCCGGAACCGCTACAAAGGTCTTACCAGGTGGAAGACGAGACAGGTCAAAAGGAGCCACAGTCATTACTTTGGAGGTGTCGATGATATTCAGAGGCTCCTCTTCTTGGTCGGAAGACAGGAATGAGCGGGATAGAGCGTCGGCTTTAATGTTCTTGTCCGCAGGGTGGTAGTGTAGAGTAAAGCAGAATCGGGCAAAGAACAGAGACCACCGGGCCTGACGTGGATTGAGTCTTTGGGCGTTTTGTAAATAGGCCAGGTTTTTGTGGTCAGTGTAGATGACCACCGGGTGCAGAGCCCCCTCCAACGGGTAGCGCCACTCCTCCAGCGCCAATTTGATGGCTAGCAGCTCACGATCTCCTATGGAGTAGTTGCCCTCGGACGAGGAGAAGAGCTTGGAAAAGAAGCTACAGGTTACCGTTCTCCTGGACGGAGATTTCTGGGTGAGCACCGCTCCGACTCCGGAGGAGGAAGCATCAACCTCCCGGAAGAACTGCTTGCTGCAATCTGGATGGGGCAGAGGAGAAAACTTGTTTAAGGGAGATGAAGGCCTCCTCTGCTTCGGAAGTCCATTCCCTGGGATTTGCTCCCTTAAGGGTGAGCGCGGAGATGGGGGCGGTCCGGGAGGAGAAATGAGGGATGAAGAGGCGGTAATAATTTGCGAAGCTCAGGAATCGCTGAATCGCCTTCAACCCCTCCTGTCGGGGCCACTTTAAGATGGCAGAAACCTTCTCGGGATCCATCCGTAGACCAGTCTAGGAGATAATATATCCCAGGAACGGAAGGGAAGTCTGCTCAAAGAGGCATTTCTCAAATTTTGCGTATAGGCAATTCTGCCGGAGCCTTAGCAGAATCTGACGAACATCCCTCCGGTGTGTGGGCAGGTCCAGAGAGAAGACCAAGATATCGTCCAGGTACACCACCACGCAAGAATACAGGAGATCACGGAAGATGTTGTTAACCAGCTCCTGGAAGACGGCTGGAGCATTACAGAGACCAAAGGGCATCACGCGATATTCATAGTGACCGTCCCGGGTGTTGAATGCTGTCTTCCACTCGTCTCCCAGGCGGATCAGGACCAAATTGTACGCCCCACGAAGATCGAGCTTGGTGAAGATCTTTGCGCCTTTTAGGCGGTCTAACAGGTCCGAGCTGAGAGGCAGGGGGTACTTATTCTTGATGATAATCTGGTTAAGACCCCTTTAATCGATACAGGGACATAGTGAGCCGTCTTTCTTCTTAACGAAGAAGAATCTTGATCCAGCTGGGGAAGTAGATTTCTGGATGAATCCCCTAGCAAGATTCTCTTCTATGTACTCAGACATGGCCCGGGTCTCAGCCAGTGACAAGGGGTAGATACGCCCGCGGGGAGGAGAAGCACCGGGTACCAGGTCGATTGGGCAATCATACGGCCTATGAGGTGGTAGTGTCTCAGCCTCCTTCTTGTCGAAGACGTTCGCATAGGACCAGAAGGGTGACGGCAGACCAGGTAGATTAGCCGGAGTAGACGGGGGTCGAGCTGGATGAACCGGAACCAGACAGGACTCATGGCAACCCTGCCCCCAACGGAGCACTTCACCAGATCGCCAATTCAGGACGGGTTCATGTCTCTGTAACCAGGGTAGACCAAGCAAGAGGGAGTGAGAGAGACTGGACAGCACATGAAAGGAGATCCTCTCCGAGTGCAGCATTCCCACCTGAAGGATTAAAGGCTCAGTGCCGAGCAAGATGGTCTCCGGAAGAAGTCTCCCATCCACGGAAGCGACTGCCAATGGTTCAGCCAGACGTATGGTAGGAATCTGATACCGCTCCACTACAGCCTGTGAAATGAGATTCCCAGCAGCTCTGGAATCCAGGTGGGCAGTCTGGAAGAAGCAGTCCTCACCACTGGAAATGGAAACAGATAGGGTCAAGGACGGAGAGGATTTACTCTTGCCTAGGATGACCTCTCCGATTGGTCCTAGACACTGGAGTTTCCCGGCCTCACCGGGCAGGATTGGATCAGATGTTCTTTACTGCCACAGTAGAAGCAACTCCCTTCGGCTCGGCGCGTCTCCTGGCGAGACTTGATCATCTTGGTTTGGTCAATTTGCATGGGCTCAGACGAACATGCCCGGGGAATTGCTGGTTGAGAGGTAGGCTTTTGGAAAACAGGATCGAGACGCGGAAATCTTCTCTCCCAGGTAGTCTCCTTGGCACGTTCCAGAAAAGGGATGTCAATCCAGGTAGCTAATGACACCAGGTCGTCCAGGGTGGTAGGGATGTCACGACCGGCTAGCTCATCCTTGATCCGTCCGGAAAGACCCTCCCAGAAGGTGGACACCAGGGACTCGTTATTCCAGGCAAGCTCAGATGCGAGGGTTCGAAAATGTATGGCATACTGGCCCACGGTGAGACTCCCTGGGCGGAGACGGAGCAGTGACGAGGCAGTAGAAGATTTTCGTCCGGGCTCATCGAAGACCTTCCGGAAGGCAGTGAGGAAAGCCGGAAGATCAGACACCAGGGGATCCCCTCTATCCCACAGAGGGTTTAGCCATGCCAATGCCTCCCCAGTGAGGTGAGACATGATGAATGCCACGTTGGCACGGTCGGAGGGGAACTGATGTGCCAGGAGTTCAAAGTGCAGCGTGCACTGATTTAGGAAGCCCCGACATAAGACGGGGTCACCACCAAAACATGGAGGCGCAGAGAGCCGGGGTCCAAAGCCGGGTGCCATAGCGCCAGTAGGTTGAGGTGCCGCCAGAGCGGGTGCCGCTCGGCTAGAGATAGACACAGACGGGGTGGACAGCGTGTCCAGGCGGGAATTGACATTCCGCAGATAGGTCAGGATAGTCTCCTGTTGGGATCTCTGACGTGAGACCTCCTGGTATAGGTCAGAGCGCGAAGGAGCCTGGGGGCCACCGGGTTCCATGGCCCGTGCAAACTGTTACGGGTCCGGGTGGTGGAACCTCTGTGCTGCGGTGCAAGGAGGGACCAGAGGGGCCTGACTAAGTACCTACTCGGCCTGACCAAGGTCGCACGGCGGCTCAATCTACTCCGTGAACAAGGGAGGGACCGAGCAGGGGTGACTAGCCCAGTGGACGGGGATGACTCGGTACCCGGGCCTTTAGCCTGGCCTTTAGGGATGTCGAGGATGTCGGCTCCTGGGCCCGTACCCTGGGGTCTCTCTTTAAAAAGGGTTGATAACAGTTAATTTTTATAAAAGTTCGTGACGCCACCTGTGGCTTCTGGTGAAATTCACCAGCGCTGCGCAGTCCACTGAGGCCGAAGATAAGGCAGCTCGATGGTATAGCTCCCCACAGGTGGAGCTAGGCCTCAGGGCAGCGTATGAAGGGGGATGCAGGACAGGCGAGACCCAGCCGGGTCAGAGCAAGAACAGGGACAGACACGATAGTCACTTCAGTACCTTTTACTGATGGAAATTCAGGCACATCCCGGAGCACTGTAGGGTGAAGGGTGCATGTCAGGATCCTCCCCAATGAGCGGGTTTAGGGCCTCCTGTTTCTTGCCTCTGCATTGTAAGTTTCTGACCTGCCTGGAGCTAGGCTTAACTTTGTCTCTGTCCTGCGCTGGCTGACCTTGTGGTAGGGCCTTTTCTTGGAGTACACGCTCCTCAGCTTGCGGGGCCTATGTGTCTCCCGGCTCTGTTACGTATCAGCACTTTAGCGATCCTGGGACCTGTAGTTCTCCAGGGATTCCGGTTATGTCTTACTGGGTCATAGAGATCCCGGTAAGCTTCGGACCCGGTGTCCGGCAAAGGATTCGGGGTGAGCTAGGTAAGCTCCTCTGCCCCCTATGTACTAACTCTCCACTCGCCTTCGGCCTACTCGGGCCCTCACTAGGCTACTCACACTAATGGCAGCTTGCCGCGCTTCACCGATCTTATGGCGCCGGCACACCTAAAGCTCACTTCTCTGAGCTACACTGAGTCTTGGTCGGGATAAGCTCCACTGCAGGATAGCAATTGCAGGAGCTGGAACAGGCTTTTGTCCTCTGAGGTAACTCTTCTCAGACTTTACTGGACTCACTGCTAAACCAGAATAGACTAACTCTGATTGACTGCTGCCTGGCTCCACCTTCCCTATTTATCTATCCCTATCGGGCTCCCTCTGGTGGTCTGAGGTGGAAGGTGGAGCTGTGTGAATGGTTATGGGGGCCTCTTGTGGAGGAATCCATCAATGCACTCTTCTGGGATCTGTGATACCAAGCACAGCTGGGCGTCACATTCCCCCCTAGTTAAGCTCAGCACTCCCGGGCTGAAGTATATTTTATAACAACAATAATAACATGAACAATGCAAGAACAATAAGAACAATCTTCCCTTTATGGGAGGCACCAAGCTTAAACGTTGCATAACAGTATACAGTACAACAATACAAAAGTATAAAATTATAAAAGTGCTAGGATTTTCCAGAGACATTTTGTGCAAACAGACGGGTTAAGGTGCAAAGACGCAGAGTCAGTTCAGAAGTGCGAGGGACCTGTCCCAAACCCTCAACGTGGGCCCTGGGGTGGCTGCAGGGCATGAAGATCCCGAGTTGGACCTCCCGGAGAGCCACCCTGACAGGTTTTCCTTCTGAGGTCTTGAGGTAGAAATATCCGCGATTTTGTATAAAACCAATATGGAGCACCTAAAAAGATGCAAACTATATACAAGGGAAAAGAGTCTGTCTGCTGCCAGTCCGCAGGGACACATGTCTCTAGAAACCGGGATTATAAAATAAGCAAAATAGAAAACTTGTAAACAAACTGCAACAGCCGGGGCTGCCTAAACCTCGGGCTCCCTCCTGGGAAAAGGCTCATTCCTCCTGACAGAGGCTCCTGAACACTTTGTGTACATCCAGGGTGTACCACCCCCGCACCCCCTGGTGGCGAGAAAAGGTCACTGTATCGCCCGGGAAGAGGTTCCGGCCAGGGTGTCCCTTCTTCAGACGCGGCTCGACGTCCCGCCGGCTGACAAAGACGTCGTCCTGGTACTGGGGACTTCTAATGAACCCCCACCCCGCCTCATGGTAGAAGCAGACGACTTGCCCTTCCACTCGGGGACTGGGACGGGTGGCCTCTTCCTGACGAGCCCGGGATTTGGCAGCTTTGGCCCGTACCTCTAGGCATTCACAGCAGAGCTCCCGTTGACGTTGCTCCCGAGCGAGCTGGAAGATTTGGTCGCTGCACCACTGGCTCCTCCTCCGCGGTTCAGCCCGGGTCTCCCGGGTGAAGCCCATTAAGTCCCCCCCCTGGTTGTCCCAGGCCCACTCCTCAGCCTCAGGCCAGGTTACTGCTGGTGCGGGTAGCGGGGTCATCACGGGTTGCTGCGGTTCCTCTACAGGCGCGGGCCAGTCCGGGTTGGAGCCGGTGGATTCCTCTGCAGCTTCAGGCGCTTCGGGTTCAGGGTTAGGGCGGCATCGCAGGTCCCCACTCATAGCTGCCACTTACAGCTCCGGAGCCAAGGCCTGCTCCCAGGTGGCCGCGTGGGGTATTAGATATTCCGTCATGAGGTCCAGGATCGTTACGGTAGGCTCTGCAGCCGGCGCAGGGGTTGCACACTCACCCGCCGCTGGGCCGCTCTCGATCTCTCTCACCGCGTCTCCTTGTCCTGGGACCTCAACTCTTTGTTGGCGGGCCCGGATACGTAGCATCATCTCTTCCCGCCACGCAGCCGTCGCCGCCTCCTGGGCCTCTCTCTGTCTCCGCAAGAGACCCAGGGCTTCCTGCCGGAGAAATTCAAAATCTCCCGATGTGAGAACACTGCTGCCTCGCTCTCTGCCGGGTGAAGGGCCTGAACCGGGTTCAGAAAGTGCGTTGGTTTGCTCTCCAGAAGCGTCCATATCTGCCTCTGACGAATGCCAAGCTCCGACTGCAATGGCCACACCTTGTTGCTTTTCTTCTTCCTCCTCTTTCGGGGTGGTTCCTGGGCGGAATGCTGACAGGGCCGCCTTCGTTCAGCCCATCCGGTTTGACGGGCATTACCCCGCGGACAGTCTATGATGGAAGGGGCAGTCCACATTTTTGGCGCCAAGCGGGGGCCCAGCCCATGATGGGAGGTGTTCAAAGACAGTCTTTTCACAGCATTATGGCGCCTGTTCTTCTTGGGCGGGCGCCATTTTAAGTGTAAAACGACAGTTCAAGGTGTAAGGCTCACAGTACCCGGTAGCAATGGGTACTTCCTTTGCTGCGGGCACGCGATCCTGCCGACTACGCCAGGTTGTGACGCCTCTACTCGGAAAGCCCTTTTTTTTACCCTGGGAGATGGGGGACTCAGAGTCGGGTCCTGTGATGGAGAGATGGGGTGCAGCCGTGGCCCGGACCCGACCCGTGCTCAGGGCCGTCACATTAAAAAGGATGGTGTGGGCTTATCTGGGTTGAGTGGCTGATTACGACTACGCCACCTGTGGTACCTGGTGAAGGGCCACCAGCGCCGCTGCAGTCCGCTGAGGCCTGGTGTTATGGCGGCCAGAGTTATTACTACTCCCCACAGGTGGAGCAAGGCCTCAGGGCAGAGGGACAGGATGGAGGGGGTAGTAGTTGAGGAGAACGGATGCCGGGTTGCGCGGTGTGGCACAGAATAAACAGTCCGGAGGCCATAGGGGTGAACTTCCAAGGCTTTACTCACTTTAGAGTTGGCAGAGGGAAGGCGACTCCCTGCTCCCCGCGGAGTCCTGTGGTCACCAGAGACGGGGGTCCGACAACCTCCGAGTAAGTCCAACGTTCAGTCGGGACCCTACACCAGAGTGTTCCTAAACTACAGAACGAATCCTTTCCTGTCCGTGTGTGTGCGAATAGGCCGGGTCTCCCTCTGAGCTCCTCTCAGAACAAGGGCATGGGTGGCAGCTCCGCTCCGTCCGATACCCGATGGGATCCTCAGGGCCTACTGGGCTTTCCAGACCAGGACATGGAGTAGCAAGGTCGGGTGTCGGGGGCCGGTACCCCTCTTGCAGCCGGACTCCCTCTGAATATATCAGGTGGTGAGGACAGGTGGCGTACACCGCTCCGTCTGCATCCTCCCCGGGATCCATTGCTATGGAGCCACACTCTTAAGCTCCGGGCCTTCTTGGTCCTGGTCCTTGACCGGGTTGAGACATTCCTTGTCTACAACCTGCCCCTCGACCCAAGGCTAAGGTACGAGGGCTGTGTCTCCATCCGCTGCAGGCCCACACAGGATCTGCGCTAGGCTGGGAGATCACAGTACCCTCCGCAATTGACAGCATATAGACAGTCAAAGAGCGATCCAAGAGCAGTCAAAGAACCAAAACCCAAGATGGCTTTTTATTAAATATGAAATTTACAGTGTCACTAAATTGTGAGTCCTCCACCCTCACCCACTAACTGGTTCCCCTAACTCTTGGTTCCCCAGTCTCCCTGTAACCAGGGGAGCAGCACCTAGTGCATACTAGCCCCCTCTGGTGGAGAAATGTGGTGTTGGATGCAAAGGTTGGGTCACGACTATCACACTGTTCTTACCTCAGAGGAGGAACACTACACTCGATTAGAGAAGTGCAGCATCCCTGAGGCGGTCGAACCCTCAGGGGCGCCACAGGGGGACCAGGTGCCACTCTGGGACCGATCTTGCATGAGAGCAGGTGACTCCCACGGGTCAGATGGCAGGAACCGACCGGAACAGCGGATAAGCAGGCTGATTCGGCTGATAGCCAGACGGGTGCTCCGGGTAGTCAGGCTGGCGGGCACAACGGGTAACTGGCAGGTGCTTCCAGGTAAACAGGCTGGCAGGTACGGCAGGTAACAGACTGGTGCTTCCAGGTAAGCAGGCTGGCGGGTATGGCAGGTAACAGACTGGTGCTTCCAGGTAAGCAGGCTGGCGGGCACGGCAGGTAACAGGCAGGTGCTTCCAGGTAAGCAGGCTGGCGGGCACGGCAGGTAACAGGCAGGTGCTTCCAGGTAAGCAGGCGGGCAGAGCCCATAGACAGACTGGAGGACTGGACTCTAGACAGACTGTTGGGCTGGATTGTAGTCAGACTGGCGGGCTGGACTGAAGAACAGACTGGTGGACAGGACTGACTTACAGAGGACCTGAGGGCTGAAGCAACAGTAAGAACACAGAACAACAACCTTGCACGGGCACCTCCATATTGGAGGAAGTGCTTTAAACAGGGAAAGTCCTCCGGCCATTGGCCGGGGACTTTTAGGACGGAGCGCGCGGCCCTTTCAAGAGGGAGGGAGCGCGCGCGCCCTAAGCACAGTGCCCGGGAAGCTGCGTGCACCAGCAGCAAGGAGGCCAGAAGACACCGGACCAGGACCGCGGCGGTAAGGGGGACGGCGTCTCTGCCTGGCAGGGGGCAGAGACGCCGATGCTACATAATGACTCTATATAATATATGAGTTTCACTTTTTGTATTGAAGTGAACTGAACTGAAATGAATTAACTTTTTGATGATATTCTAATTTAGTGAGATGCACCTGTATTTTGCACAAAAGAAAAGCAAAAGCTATATGAATTGACTGCTGTGTATGGTGGAGAATATTTCATCCACAAAATTCAAAAGGCAAATCTCGGGGAAGAAATCACCAATGAACCACCCCAAATTAGTTTTAGGGAATAAGTGTTCCTAATTCTAAAGAGTAATGATGATGATGCTGATGATGATAAAAGAAGCCCTATTAGACCCCTTTTTTTTGCACTATAGGGCTGTAATTTCACTATGCCACCCGACGGCCAGTCTGTATAACTATAAGGGGCCTGGTACACGTGTGCATAGAGTTTTATAACTACATTGCAACTAAAACAAAAATTGAAGGAATTTTATTCTTTAGTTTCTTAAGTAGAAATCTCCTACAATTTTGTGTTTATAGCAACTATGCATTGTGGCAAGACAACTCGCTCGGCTCTCCCGGAGGCAGACTCAGGACACGCGTTCTCAGGTTACCTTTCCGCTGGTTTATTATGGCATAAACTCATGCAGGGTTCCGCAGGAAAAATAAACAAGACCCCCCCGAGTTAAACGGAAAAACAAAACAAAGTATAGCTCAGTCCATAGATGAGCGGGTTCCGCCCACTCTCGGTAGCATAAACTGCACAGGTAACAAGCTCTGCAGCTTCCACAATACTGTCTGGAGACTTCCCTCTCCAGACCACACTCCAAAAAAAAAAAAAAGGACTGAGCTTTTACACATTGCTCAGCCACACCCTGAGGGGAGGTAGGGGAATGGCATCCCGCCCTCTTTGCCATTCCCATAAAACCGCACACCCTTTAACAGAGTAAATCTACCAGCATATAACACACTGGCAGAAAAATAAAGTAGGTCTTAGTTCACACAGGAGAGCATCCTGAGTGACACATACGTCCCCTCACATATAAAAAACAGTGACACTGTCACATATTCCCCCCTCTGCCAAAAGCCGGGGGTTTGCGCACCTTCTGACACCAGGCAGGGAATCCTAGAGAGGGCATCTGCATTCCCATGTAACTTCCCGGGCCTATGCTACACGTGAAAGTTAAAATCTTGAAGCTCTAGGAACCATCTAGTTACCCTGGCATTTTTACCTCTCTTCTCCCTCAACCATCTCAACAGGGCATGGTCTGATACTAATTTAAACTTCCGCCTAGTAGGTAATATTTCAGTGTATCCACGGCCCATTTTATGGCTAAACACTCTTTCTCTACTATAGCGTAGTTCTTCTTGCAGGAGGACAGCTTTTGGCTTAGATAGAGAATGGGAAGTTCTTCCCCATTTATCTCTTGGGAGAGTATGGCTCCTAGACCAACCTCTGAAGCGTCTGTCTGGACCACAAATTCTTTCTTGAAGTCTGGCGACCAAGACCGGCTGCTTGCAGTGTTAGCTTCAACTGTTGAAACTCGGTCTCCGTTTCTTCCGTCCATTTCACCATGGTTGATTTGGTACCTTTTAGAAGTTCTGTTAGTGGCGCGTCAATCATAGCGAAATTCGGGATAAACCTCCGGTAGTATCCCACCATTCCCAGGAATGCTCTCACCTGCTTCTTCGAGAGCGGTTGTGGCCAGGTTTGAATTGCCTCCACTTTCTTGATTTGCGGCTTTATTTCGCCTCTCCCAACAACATAGTCCAGGTATTTGGCCTCCTCTTTTCCGATGGCACACTTTCTTGGATTTATGGTAAATCCTGCCTTCCTTAGCGCCTCCAGAACGGCCTGTAGTTTAGGTAGGTGACTAGCCCAGTCTGGGCTAAAGACCACAATGTCGTCGAGGTAGGCTGCGGCATACTTCTTATGTGGGGCTAGGTTCCGATCCATAGCCCTCTGGAACGTGGCTGGGGCCCCCTGTAGTCCGAACGGCATCCGCGTGTATTGAAAACACCCATCAGGTGTTGAGAAAGCAGTCTTCTCCTTAGCCATCTGGGACATGGGGATCTGCCAGTAGCCCTTCGTCAGGTCAAGAGTGGTGATGTACCTCGCCGGTCCAAGCCTCTCAATGAGTTCGTCGACGCGGGGCATCGGGTATGCGTCACACTTGGATACCTCATTCAGCCGGCGGTAGTCATTACAAAACCTCCACTCTCCATTGGGTTTCGGCACGAGGACGATTGGGCTCGACTACCCACTCTTTGACTCCTCTATTACCCCGAGGTCTAACATCCTCTTCACCTCAGCCGAGATCAGCTCCCGGTGTGCTTCCGGAATCCGATACGGCTTCAGATTCACACGTCATGCTCTACCACTTGAGTATGCCCCGGTAACTCTGAGAACAGCTTCCGCTGTAGTAATTCTCGACACTGTTGCTTCTGGGCCGGTGATAGAGTCTCTGCAATAGTGACCTCCTCCACCTTGCCTTCTAGTGCGGCTCCCAGGCAAGGAGTTTCCACAGGTTCACGGTCCCGCCATGGCTTGAGCAAATTTACATGATATATTTGATGCGGCTTTCTTCGGCCAGGCTGGTGGACTTTATAATTAACCTCGCTGACTTTCTCCACCACCTCGTATGGACCTTGCCATTTGGCGAGGAACTTGCTCTCGACGGTAGGGATCAGCACCAAAACACGGTCCCCGGGCTGGAACTGTCTTAGTCTCGCCGACCGGTTATAGACCCTCGCCTGGGCTTCCTGCGCCTGGAGGAGATGTTCCTTCACGATGGGCATCACCTTTGACATTCTCTCCTGTAACTGGGCGACATGTTCGATGATACTCCAGTGTGACGTGACTTCAGCCTCCCAAGTTTCCTTGGCGATGTCTAGGAGACCTCTTGGATGCAGCCCATATAGGAGCTCAAATGGAGAGAAGCTAGTGGAGGCTTGAGGAACTTCTCTGACCGAGAAAAGCAGAAATGGAAGCAGGTAGTCCCAGTGTGACGCCTCTACTTCGGGAAAGCCCTTTAGTTTACCCTGGGTGTTAGGGGACTCGGTGTCGGGTCCTGTGATGGAGTGATGGGATGCAGCCGTGGCCCAGACCCGGCCCGTGCTCAGGGCCGTCACATTAAAAGGAGATGGTGTGGGCTTACCCGGGTTGAGTGGTTGGTTAACGACTATGCCACCTGTGGTGCCTGGTGAAGGGTCACCAGCGCCGTTGCAGTCCGCTGAAGCATGATGTTACGGCGGCCAGAGTTCTTACTACTCCCCACAGGCGGAGCAAGGCCTCAGGGCAGAGGGACAGGATGGAGGGGGTAGTAGTTGAGGAGAAGGCATCCCGCATCCCGCAGTGAGGCGCAGAAATAACAGTCCGGAGGCCATAGGGGTGAACTTCCAAGGCTTTACTCACGTAGCTGGCAAAGGAAGGCGACTCCCTGCTCCCCGCGGAGTCCTGCGCTTACCAGAGACGGGGTCCGACAACCTCCGAGTAAGTCCAGCATTCAGTCGCGGCCCTACAGCAGAGTGTTCCTGAACTACAGACCGATTCCTTTCCTGTCCGTGTGTGTGCAAATAGGCCGGGTCTCCCTCTGAGCTCCTCTCAGAACCAGGGCACGGGGGCAGCTCCGCTCCGTCCGATACCCGGTGGGATCCTCTGGGCCTAACCGGGCTTTCCCGTCCAGGACGTAGAGTAGCAAGGTCGGGTGTCGGGGGCCGGTACCCCATTTGCAGCCGGAGTCCCTCTGAATATATCAGGTTGGCAAGGACAGGTGGCGTACACCGCTCCGTCTGCATCCTGCCTGGGATCCATTTGCTACGGAGCCACACTCTTAAGCTCCGGGCCTTCTTGATCTTGGTCCTTGGCCGGGTTGGGACATTCCTTGTCTACTACCTACCTCTCGTCCCAAGGCCAGGGTACGAGGGCTGTGTCCCTTGCCAGCGCAGGCCCACACATGATCTGCGCTCCCGGAGGGAGGTCACATCACACTCAGTAGTTGACAGCAACCAAGACAGCACAAGAACTTGACTAACCAAAGACCAAGATCAAAGATGGCTTTGAATTAAATATGAAATCTAAAGTGTACCTAACTTGTAGGTCCTCCACCCTCACCCACTAACTGGTTCCTCCCTCTCTTGGTTCCCAGTCTCCCTGTAACCAGGGGAGCAGCACCTAGTGCATACTAGCTCCCTCTGGTGGAGAAATGTGGTGTTGGATGCAAAGGTTTGGGTCACGACTATCACACTGGCCTTACCTGAGAGGAGGAACACCACACTCCATTAGAGAAGTGCAGCATCCCTGTGGCGGTCGAACCCTCAGGGGCGCCACACCAGTCTCGCCCATCCTTTCAACGACCTTCTTGAGCATCGCCTTTAAGGTCTTGATGAAGCGTTCCACTAGGCCGACTGTCTGTGGATGATAAACCGAGGTCTGAAGCTGAGTTATCTGAAGGACTCTGCAAAGCTCCTTCATCACCTTGCTCATGAAGGGGGTTCCTTGGTCTGTCAGAATCTCTTTCGGCAGACCGGTCCAAGCAAAAATATGGACCAGCTCTCGGGCTATACTTTTACTGGACGAGTTCCTTAGGGGAACCGCTTCAGGGTACCGGGTCGAATAGTCCATGACGACCAGGATATATTGGTGGCCCAGAGCTGATTTAACTAAGGGGCCCACGAGGTCCATGGCAATCCTCTCAAAGGGAACCTCTATCACAGGTAGTGGGACTAAGGGGCTATGGAAGAGGGAGGAGGGAGCGGTTATTTGGCAGGTGGGGCAGGACCTACAATAGTTTTGAACTTCTCGATAACACCCTGGCCAATAAAACCTTCTCAGTTTCCTCTCCTGAGTTTTCTCGACCCCTTGGTGTCCCCCCAGAACATGTGAATGGGCCATATCTAGCACCCACCGTCTGTATGGCCCCAGCACTAACAGCTGTTCCACTATCTCACCGCCCCTCAGTTTGGCCACCCGATATAGCAACTCCCCCTGCACTGCAAAGTGGGGGAATCTGGTGTCGGCCCCCGGCTTTTGGGCAACCCCATTACATACAGTAACCTGGTCGAACGCCCCTTTTAAGGTCAGGTCTCGAACTTGAACAGTCCCAAAGTTCTCTCTGGACATATCTAACGCAGGGAGTTCAGCCTCCTCGGTCACCGTCTCACCCTTGTCACTGACAAGGACGTACAGTGGGAACTCCTCCATCTGAGACTTCATCGGGGGTTCTTCTTCAAGGACCTGGCTTTTCCCCATGCTACTTAGTCCAGTTCCCTTCCCCCACAAGTCCCAGAATAAGGAAAAATCAGGGCCCAATATGACGGGGTGTATCAGGTCCTTTACTACCCCGACTTCATGGGACTGGGCACCACAGTCTGTCCCCACTGTCACTGTGGCCATGGGATAGTCCTTGGCGTCACCATCAATGCACCAAACGCCCAGGGTTTTGGAAGGGATCAACTGGTGGGGAAGGGTTGCTCTGATCAAGGTCACCAGACTCCCGGAGTCCAACAGCCCAAGCACTTTTACTCCATTAATGGACACTGCACACGCCTGCGGCCCCTCGCCGGGTCGACAGTCCACGCTACAGGCTGGATAGGTATAATAGAAGACCCGTCTGCCTAGGCTGCAGTCCATGGGCTCAGGGGATATTTGACACCTGGCGGCTACATGTCCAGGGTTGTGACACCGCCAACAAACGATATCTTTACCAACCGTTCTAACGGCACCTTCAGTGGGAGTGGGACATCCCCCAGTGGTGGCTCTAGACCCCTTCCGTGCTGAACCCGCCCCCTTTTGGGTATTCCAGTAGGGAGAAGTGACTGCATCCGGTTTCCCAAGAGATCTCTCAACTACCTGGTACCTCTCTACCAGGCCGATGAAGTCATCTGCGTTCTGGGGATCACCCTGGGCAACCCAGGTCTGTACTGGCTTGGGAAGGGAATGCATGAATCTGTCAATCACCACCCGCTCAACCATCTGGGCCGGAGTGGAGGACTCTGGTTGTAGCCACTTCTGAACAAGATGCAGGAGGTCAAACATCTGCGAGCGAGGGGGTTTGTCGCTAGCATACGCCCAGTGATGAACTCGTTGGGCTCTCACCGCCATATTTACTCCCAGACGTGCTAAGATCTCTGTCTTTAGTTTCGGATACTCCTTAGCATCTTGCAGCGCCAAGTCAAAATACGCCTTCTGGGATTCACCCGATAAATATGGCGCCAGAACCTCTGCCCACTGTGCTGGTGGAAGTTTCTCCCGATCAGCCACCCTCTCAAAAATAGTCATAAATGCTTCTACATCATCCCCAGAGGTCATCTTCTGCATGGCCCACCTTACCGCCTTCCTGACGTGAGAATCATCAGTCGGCCCTGTGGGTGGGGCGGCCGCCCTGCTCTGGATGGCGTCCGCCAAAAGCTGTATCTGCTGTTGCGCCTCGTGCTGGTGCTGCTGCTGTGACTTTTGCTGCAACTGGATTTGCTTAAGCAACAGTTTGGTCGTCTCCTGGTGCTGCTGCTGCATGCTCTGCTGGGCCTGCTGCATGCTCTGCTGGGCCTGCTGCATGCTTTGCTGGCTCTGTAGGTGTTGCTGCTGCATGCTCGGCTGGCTCTGGACCAGGTGCTTGATGAGCTCCTCCATCCTGCTGGACTTCTCTGGCTGGCCGGCAGCCTTCACCCAGGACATCCACCGGTCTTTGTGGCAGGTACACGTGTTCCTGGAATCCTGCACGCACTCTCACACTAACTGTGGCAAAACAACTCGCTCGGCTCTCCCGGAGGCAGACTCAGGGCACACGTTCTCAGGTTACCTTTCTGCTGGTTTATTATCTGGCATAAACTCATGCAGGGTTCCGCAGGAAAAATAAACAAGACCCCCCCTGGGTTAAACGGAAAAACAAAAAGTATAGCTCAGTCCATAGGTGAGCGGGTTCCACCCACTCTCGGTAGCATAAACTGCACAGGTAACAAGCTCTGCAGCTTCCACAATACTGTCTGGAGACTTCCCTCTCCAGACCACACTCCAGAGAAAAAAAAAAAAGGACTGAGCTTTTACACATTGCTCAGCCACACCCTGAGGGGAGGTAGGGGGAATGGCGTCCCGCCCTCTTTGCCATTCCCATAAAACCGCACACCCTTTAACAGAGTAAATCTACCAGCATGTAGCACGCTGGCAGAAGAATAAAGTAGGTCTTAGTTCACACAGGAGAGCATCCTGAGTGACACATACCTCCCCTCACATATAAAACCAGTGACACTGTCACAGCGTCTATATTGTTTCAAACCTTCCCTGTGAATAGTCTGTATATGCAGACATGGAAATAAGAAAAGGATTGCCTAAAGTTCGTAAAAGGGTAAAATTTCAAAGTGCTTGTTAAAACAATCAACTTTGCAATTAACCCCTTATTATAAACTATTTTCCATTCTCGAAAACAGAGGATTTTTTAATTCTATAGTGTACAGCTTGATGCCTTGGTTACCAGCCACTCTGCAATCTGAGCCTGACCAGATAACTAAGCAAGGAATTCGAGCTTGCAGGATCTGCTGCTTGAACCGCTCCGAAGCTAGCCAGATCACTGAACCCACTTGCCTCAGCCCCCCACTGCTGACAGATCCTGATCCAGTAAGAGGAAATTACCACTTCCAAATCATAGGCGATCATTCCATGTTTCTGCATTGTACGCTGATGCATGATGTTTTGGATGTGTTATTGTCTGCTCTACACTTCCAATGTCTTGATAAAAGACATGTATAATTTCTGTTCTTGTGTGTAGTAGTTGAGTCATTGTATCCTTTGTGACCCACCTCACTAAACAAACATTGGTAAGGTTAACAATTGTGTCGGTTAAACTAATCTCACAAAAGCAGAAATACTTTATCTCTTGAACCTGAAAAATACATCTTTTCCTTGACGATGAATAAACTGTAACTCATGTAATCTTCCCTTTTACCTTTTAGTCTTTATAAGGTGATTACCAAATTGTCCATTTAAATGTAAGGTTAATTGCTTTTGTTATCATCAGCAGTTGAAAGGGTACTGCCAAGTAAAACTGAAAAGTCGGCTACACTTCTGAAACCTCATGTGCAGGAATTGGGTGCAACAAAAGCTTAGTCCAAGTCTCATGGGTGCAGTGCAAAAGTTAAGCCAGTGAGAACAAGGACACACAATATTCCCATGCACTGGTTGGCTGGGTCGTTTAAAGGGAATTTGACAGCAGGTTTGCTATGGAATCTGAGCGCACGATGATGTGTGGCACCCTGCTACCACAGGTGCCACAGGACCCAAAAGGGTGCATGGATGGACTTCTCCACAAGAGGCCCTCACTGCACACAGACACCTCCACCCTTCCACCTCATACCACCAGAGGGAGCCCTGTTAGGGATATATATATGGAGGGTGGAGTTAGGTAGTTAGAGAGAGTGTGCTGACACTGAGAGCAGCGCAGACGCAGGAGACGAGGCAAGAGGAGAGAGGAGTTGAGGGGGCAGAGGAGCATCACAGGCTCACCCCAAGACACAGTCCGGGGACACCGGGTCCGCGCCTACAGGGTTCTCTACACCCAGTAGGGACAACCGGCATACCAGGAGGCTTCCAGACCCCTGGTCATCCTGAAGCTACCATCAAATACAGGACTAGGAACCACGAAGGCCCCGGCGTCCAGGGATAGTGGTTGCCAAAGGAAAGTCCTACTACCAAGCGGCCAGGCGAGAGAACAACGCAACATAGAAGCTAGGCCAAGTTCCAGGCGGGCCAGAAGCTTAGAGAGAGGGAGACACAGATCAGGAGGCCTTATACTCGCTCACTGGGGAGAGTCCTGAAGTGCACCCTTCCTAGCAAGTACCCTGGACCATACCTGCCGTTACACCAGTAAAGGTACTGAAGCGAATCCCCTGTGTGCATGTCCGTCATTCCCCCTGACCCAACTGGGCCATCTCTCACCGGCATTCCCATCTATCAACTCTGCCACGGGGGCCCGCTCCGCCTGTGGGGAGCAGAATCATCCCAGCTGCCATCCCATCACCCCCAGAGATCTGCAGCAGCGCTGGTAAATATTACCGGACACAACAGGTGGCGTCACGAAGCAAACCAAAAACATTAAAACCCCTTTTAAAGAGTGACACCAGAGGATGGGCCCAGGAGCCGACTGCCGTGACATCCCACAGAACATCAAGGCCCGGGTACCGAGTTGCCCCCATATCCCCCTGGGCGAGTCAGCTCTTCCTGGCGTCACAAACAGGATTTCGTGCCCATTGCCACCGGGTACTGTGTGCCGTATTGAACTGTATTTGAACTGTGGTGAACATCGCCGCCATTACCGCGTCGCCACGCAGGAAGAGGAGGGGCGTAACCGCGGGAACTAGAAACTCAAGACCCGCCTCGCGCCCTGACGCAGCACCAGGAAGCGTCAGGTCCTGGAAGGAGACCGTCGTCTGCGGAGCTGCGGCCTACCCAAGAAAGAAAGAGAAGGTAGGCTACGGTTTACTAGGGGGGCGCAACCATGACCGGCGACCAGAAAAACGCCGGAGCACCAGTTAACGCTCCCGATGTTCAACTCGCGCCCGGCGCTGCTCAGGCCGGAGCGGCTGCCCCACCAGCAGGGGTTGTGACTCCATTGATACCCATGGCCCTGCCGTATATCCCCAGAGCGAAATGGCTTCCCCAGTATGACGGCAAACCGGACACCCTGTCTGGATTCAAAAGGAAATTATGCGGTGTACTGGACATGTACTCAATGACTGGTAAACAGAGAGCCGCTGTTGTGTTGGGACAATTGACTGGTGCTGCAGAGCGGGAAGTTGAGACCTGGCCAGCCGCAGACCAGGAATCAGTATCCATTATATTTAAGAGACTGCAAACTGTGTTTGAAAACTGCACTGAGACAGATCTTCGGATGAGGTTCTATCACTGTACCCAAAAACCTGAGGACAGTATCCGGAACTATGCCTGGCGTCTACAAGAGGCACTGCAGGCCTTGAAACAGGTTAGTCCGGCCAGCATACATGATGAGAACAAAATGCTGACAGAACAATTCATCCGGGGGTTGAGGTCCCAGGAGGAGAGCAGAACTGTACGGTGGTGGGCCTTAGATCATCCAAATGCCACCTTTGACGCCCTGAAGGACATGGCTATTAAGGGCCTTCAGCCCCTGGAAACATCAGATACTGCTATCCAGCGTTACCAGGGTGGGGCCACCCCAATGGCTACAGCACTCACTGCCCCTTCATTAGCGGCTGAGACAAAGGTGCAAACAGCGCCCCCTAGCGAGCTGGACAGCCTGCGCTCTGAAGTGCGTCAGCTAAGTAAAACCCTGACCACTGTTCTGAGCGCCCTGCAGCTACAGACGGAGCCCGAGCCGGATGGAAGGATCCTACTCGCCGACAGTTCTGAGGATGTCCCCTGGATGAGGAGAAGAAGGAGGACAACATCACCCCGTAGGAGGACAAACGACCAATGTCGCCCTCCCGGAGAACTCATCTGCTACCGTTGCCACAAGGCAGGCCACACCGCGCGGATCTGTCCTTTAAACGCGCAAACCCTGGGGCCAAGGGCCGACACCCAGGAGTAGATCAACCAGGCCCATCAAGCTGGTACAACCGGTTTGTAGGAGGAAGGCCTTTCCTGTCCATCGTGCTGGACGGTATAGCAACACCTGCACTACTGGACACCGGCTCACAGGTAACCATCATACCTGTTGTGCTCTACAAAAGATACTGGTCCATAGATGAACTCCACCCGCCAGCCCCAAATCTCTCTGTGTATGCCTCCAATGGCCTCCCTCTTAACCTAGTAGGGGTTAACGACGTGACAGTGAAGGTGGGGAGAGTGGAACTAAAGGACCAAGGACTGATTGTGATAGAATCTAACCCTGGTGATACCAATCCGTATATGATACTTGATACAAATATTGTTGGTAACTGTTTGGGAGAAGTGTTGTTTTTACTCCAACAGATTGCTGACACTGCCAGACCGCGGCAGAGGAAGGTGCTCCAGAAGGAAATTCACACCCTCCTGTACCAGCAGCAGGTAAAACTAACAGGTGGTGAGATTGGTAATGTACAGGTGACAGACCCGATACCCATTGTGATTCCCCCAATGAGTGAAATGCTGATTTGGTGTAGGGCAGCAATAGGTCTCAAGGGACAGAACTACCAGGCAGTAGTAGAGCCCATCAACTCAGAGCACAGACCTACACTCCTAACTGCTAGAGGGGTAGTTGATGTACACGATGGAAGGGTGCCCGTACGTCTCCTAAATTGCGGGGAGGAGGACGTTAAATTGCCACAATACGCCACTGTTGCCAGACTGTATACTGTGAATAATGATGCCATACACACAGTGGAATCCTTGACCCCACTGGATACAGTGGAGGACAATGACTCCGAAGCTCAGCTGGAGGAATGGTGTCAACAGCTCCATGTTGGGACTGAGTGTAATCCTCCTCCTCTTCGGCGGTTTCCTCCTCCTCTTCTTCCACCGGAGGTCCATCAGAAACACGGTGTTTACAGACTGGTTCAGGAATAAGAACAGGTGTTTAGTAAACACCCACTTGATTTTGGAAGGGTTAAAGGGGTACAACACCACATACCCACCGTTAACCACCCATTAAGGAGCGTTACAGACCCATACCACCAGCACATTACCAAAAAGCCAAAGAAATGTTGCATGTTATGAAAAAAGCAGGGGTGGTAAGGGATAGCTGTAGCCCCTGGGCTGCTCCCCTGGTCCTGGTCAGGAAAAAGGACGGTAGCATGAGGATGTGTGTAGATTACAGACAAATTAATTGAATAACACATAAAGATGCATACCCTTTGCCCTGTATAGAGGAATCCCTGGCTGCACTAAAATCTGCCAATTATTTCTCTACATTGGATCTCACTAGCGGGTACTGGCAGGTCTCTGTTGCTGAGGAAGACCGGGAGAAGAAAGCCTTCACCACCCCGATGGGATTATGCGAGTTCAAAAGCATGCCGTTTGAACTCTGCAATGCACCCGGAACGTTCCAGAGGTTGATGGAGTGTTGCTTGGGACACCGGAACTTTGAGACAGTGCTGCTATACCTGGATGACGTAATCGTGTACTCGAGGACGTAAGAAGACCATCTTAAGCACCTGGGGAGGTATTTGAGGCATTGTCCTGGTATGGGATGAAACTAAAACCTTCCAAGTGCCACCTGCTCAAACAGAAGGTTCAGTACCTGGGACACGTGGTCAGCCCAGAGGGAGTAGCACTAGACCCGGAGAAGGTCACTGCCATCCAGAAATGGCCTGAACCAAGGAACAACAAAGAAGTACGTCAATTTCTGGGACTGGTCGGGTACTACCGGAGGTTCATTAAGGACTATACCAAAAAGACAGCACCTTTACAAGATCTCCTGGTAGGACAGTCCAAAAGAGGTAAAAATCCCCCATTCCAGTGGGGCAAAGAGCAGACTGAGTCCTTTGCATCAATGAAGGAAGTCCTAACCGGTGAGGAAATCCTGGCTTACCCCGACTACAGCCAACCTTTCCTGTTGTACACAGATGCCAGCAATGAGGGACTGGGAGCTGTGTTGTCCCAGAAGCAAAACGGCAGAGAAAAGGTAATCGCCTATGCCAGTAGAAAGCTTCGCCCTACTGAGAGGAACCCGGAGAATTATAGTTCCTTTAAGCTGGAGTTCCTGGCCCTCGTCTGGGCTATCACTGAAAGATTCAAGCATTACCTAGCCTCAACTAAGTTCACAGCCTTTACCGACAATAACCCCTTGACACACCTGGAGACAGCCAGGTTGGGAGCCATGGAACAGCGTTGGGTGGCCAGATTGTCGAATTATCAGTTCACAATCAAGTACCGGGCAGGTCACAAGAACACCAATGCAGATGCCCTGTCAAGAATGCCCCACCAGTCGGACACCGAGGATGAAGTGGATGACCTAGAAGAAATTGAATTACCTGCTTTCCACAGAAACGGAGTGGTCCACAAGCAACATGCCTCCAGGGTAGGACTCTGAATCCTTTACCTCATCACAGTTGGAAGGAGACCCAGGACAGTTACCTGGTTGTCAGCCTCATCAAAGGACTGATAACCCAAGAAGGTTCTCACCTGGAGAAGGATGCTCCTCCACAAGCCAAATGTAACATACCTGGCGGCGTCCTTGCATGGTGGTCCATCTCCCACTGTGCAAGAGGGCGCACTTGATCTCCTGTCCAGAATGTCTCTCTGGCTTCCCTCCATGCTGTCTGTTTGTGTCTGTTTCTGCTGCTTAAGGGCGGCGCCCGATCACTTCCTGCCTTTTGTACCTGCTGTGGGTCACACCCCTTGTGCGTCCTCAGCCTATTGCTGTCTGTCACTTGGTATATAGCTCAGCAGCTCCCTTCTATCCCTGCCTGAGCATAGTGTTTCCTTCAGTGTGTGCTTGCACTCTGAAGGTGCCAGGTCCCGTTCTTTGTTTCCTTGTCTGCCTTTCCTGGAGGCTGTATTTCCAGGCCTGTCTGAACTGAGTCCTGTATGTCTTCTGCTTTGCGGTATCAGCTCCCGTGTCTGAACTGAGTCCTGTATGTCTCCTGCTTTGCGGTATCAGCTCCCGTGTCTGAACTGAGTCCTGTATGTCTCCTGCTTTTCGGTATTAGTTCCCGTGTCTGAACTGAGTCCTTTCTGTGTTCTCTTGTCTGTCCTGTCTGAACACGCTCCTAGCCTGTTCCTCCTGCCTTCTAGGGGCCGATTACCTAGACCCGCTCCTGTATCTTGTCTGTCCTGTCTGAACACGCTCTTTGCCTGTTCGTCTCGCCTCTCTGGGGGCAGTATTCCCAGACCCGCTCCTGTATCCCGCTGCAGTGTCGGTCTCCTCCGTACACTCAGTTCCAGTCTGAACTCTCTCCTATCCTTTACCTGTTTTGCCTCTATGTCCGTTCCCTTCCTTTTTCTGCTGAGTCTGTACTCGAACCTAACTCCTGCCTGTTGTCTCTGTACTCCCGTTTGTGAGTTTGTGGTCCACTCGCTACTTCACTGCAAGTACCCTGTGGGTGTCTGGCTCTGTCTTTCCCTTCCTGTCTGTTCCGTGTGAACAGAGCCCTGTCCTCCCTGCTCAGCCTTGTCTGCACTCTAGCTGTGCTTGCCTGTAACCCTCTGCCTGTATTGTTCTTGAGTCCCAGTGTGTACTGGGTCCTATCCCGCCTGTGTTCCTACCTGCTAGTGCCTCCCTGTCTGCACTCTAGCTGTGCTTGCCTTTACCCCCCTGCCTGCATACCCGCCTGCCTGCATACCAGTCGTGCCTGCCTATACCCACCAGTCTGTGTGCCAGCCTACCAGCCTGTTCCTGTATTCCCCTGTGTGGGTCAACAGCCGTGTCCGGGGTCTGTCCTGGAGTAGCACCTGGTCCCTCTGCTCGGTTCCTCCTTGGTGCACTGGCGTCGTATGCCGTCGTGCGACCCTGGTCGGATCGGGTGAATACTTAGTCACGCCCCTCCAGGCATTCACTCTCCGGCACGGTCCAGTGGAATCACTACCAATCACACGCACACGCCGCTTAGCCCGGGCGTGTGCATAACACCAAACACCTGTGGAATGAGAGAAGCCGGCTGTTCATCTACAGAGAAAAGCTGTGCAGAAGGTATGTCAACCCCAGAACCCATGAAGTGGTGTGGCAGATTGTTGTACCCAGGACGGATATCCAGATGGTGTTAGAGGCCTACCACGACCAGGCAGGTCAATTTGGCTGGAAGAAGCTGGAAACCCTGCTGAAGGACCGATTCTATTGGGTTGGAATGCGGAGTTCCATAGAAAGGTGGTGCCGGAATTGTGGGCCCTGTAGCCTCAGAAGGAAAGACTACGGCAGCCAGAAAGCACCTTTGCAGTCCATCAAGACAACCCAACCCCTGGAGATTGACGCTCTGGATCACGTCAAACTGTCGCCCAGCAGATCAGGCTATTCCTATGCCCTGACCATGGTGGATCACTATTCCCGGTTCCTGGTGGTAGCCCCTGTCAAAGATCTGACAGCAAAAACTGCAGCAAGAACGTTCCAAGCCTACTTCTGCAGACCCCATGGATATCCGGACAAGGTGCAAACAGATCAAGGCCCTGCTTTTGAAGCTGTGCTATTCAAGGAATTCTGTCACCTGTATGGATGCAAGAAGATCCGGACTACGCCATATCATCCGCAAACCAACGGTATGTGCGAGAAAATGAATAACATCGTTATAGACCTGTTGAAAACCCTACCTCTGGAAGAAAGGAACCAGTGGCGAGAAAAGCACATACCTGTGAGTTCTACTAATTGTACCCCAGCGTACCTCATGAGAGCAAGACCTGGAAAATTGCCCATGGACCTAGAGCTCGGAGTGGTAGAACCTGCTGCAGATACGTCCACTGAAGATTGGGACACAAGTCGGCAAGAGCAGTACAGGAAAGTACAGGCCTGTGTCGAAGACAGTCTAAACAAGGTGAGGGGAAGACAGTCTAAACAAGGTGAGGGAAAGACAGAAAGAGCCGTATAACAAACATGCACCAGCAGAACCCTTGGCACCAGGAGAAATAGTGCTCAAGCGGAAAAGAAGAGGTCACAAGCTTGATGACCAGTGGGAAAGAGAGCCCTACACAGTGTTAAATTCCAAATTTGACAACACCAAAACCTGCCTGATCAGTAAGGATGGAGGTAAGACGACCGCAACAGTCTCGAGAGACCACTTGAAGTTGTGCCCAGGTCTACTGAAGACACCGGAGGAAGAAGCACCTCTTGTAATACCGGAAAAACCCAAGGAAGATGTACTTCATACAGTTCTAGGAGACTTCCCTGCGGATTGGCCTCAACTTGATGGAGCAGTTATTATACCGGTAATACACTTCTGTTGACCACAAGAAGAACCTGCTCAGGAACAGGAAGAGTCCTCAGTAAGAGAAGGATCACCCTTTGAGGCGTAGCCTGAAGGCCTAGTAAACAGAGTACTTCCCAATCCCATAGAGAGATTGAAGCAGTCAACAGAGAGTGCATGCACAGACACCAGTAACACCCCAGTGCTACGAAGGTCCACACGCAGCACACAAGGCCTAATCCCTGTCAGGTATAGGGAATAAATACAGAATGCCTACATTGTAAATAGTTACACAGTTGGGTATTGTTACTGTTATTTATAGTATGAACTGAAAATAATGTGTTCATTTAGTTACCCGTAATGGTACAAAGACTGACAGGCAGAGGACTGTGAGCAGGGAAAAAACTTTCACCTGTAAATAGTTGCGCTTCTTGAAGTGCTCTTTACTGATTTTAGAATATACAACCATAGACCTCAGAACAAAAACCCGTTTGACGTGGCCGAAGACGAGGTCCAGGATCTGGATCGTCTATGCCCTGTAGCCACGCCCAGGGCCTACGTTGAGGGTTTTCAGGCGGGTCGCTCATGCTACGTTTGTTACATCTTCATCAGTGAAATGGACACCTGGTGACGGGACTAATTGTGACATTGTTATTATTATTGTTATTATTATTGTTGTTACTTTTTTGTTACTTGTTTAAAATGCTTCAGTTCAGGAGTACTGAGTTGTACTAGGGGGGAATGTGGCACCCTGCTACCACAGGTGCCACAGGACCCAAAAGGGTGCATGGATGGACTTCTCCACAAGAGGCACACACTACACACAGACACCTCCACCCTTCCACCTCATACCACCAGAGGGAGCCCTGTTAGGGATATATATATGGAGGGTGGAGTTAGGTAGTTAGAGAGAGTGTGCTGACACTGAGAGCAGCGAAGACGCAGGACGTCTGCTGCTGTGTATGTTGAGGGCCCCGAGTGTGGCCGAGGCAAGAGCAGAGGAGAGAGGAGTTGAGGGGGCAGAGGAGCATCACAGGCTCACCCCAAGACACAGTACGGACAGTGGGTCCACGCCTACAGGGTTCTCTACACCCAGTAGGGACAACCGGCATACCAGGAGGCTTCCAGACCCTGGTCATCCTGAAGCTACCATCAAATACAGGACTAGGAACCACAAAGGCCCCGGCGTCCAGGGATAGTGGTTGCCAAAGGAAAGTCCTACTACCAAGCGGTCAGGCGAGAGAACAACGCAACATAGAAGCTAGGCCAAGTTCCAGGCGGGCCAGAAGCTTAGAGAGAGGGAGACACAGATCAGGAGGCCTTATACCCGCTCACTGGGGAGAGTCCTGAAGTGCACCCTTCCTAGCAAGTACCCTGGACCATACCTGCCGTTACACCAGTAACGGTACTGAAGCGAATCCCCTGTGTGCGTGTCCGTCATTGCCCCTGACCCGACCAGGCCATCTCTCACCGGCATTCCCATCTATCAACTCTGCCCCGGGGGCCCGTTCCGCCTGTGGGGAGCAGAATCATCCCAGCTGCCATCCCATCACCCCCGGAGGTCGGCAGCAGCGCTGGTAAATATTACCGGACACCACAGATGGCGTCACAAAACAAACCAAAAATATTAACCCCTTTACCCCCGAGGGTGGTTTGCACGTTAATGATCAGGCCGATTTTTACAATTCTGACCACTGTCAGTTTTCAACATTTTAATTTTTATGCCCTTAAATCAGAGAGATATGTCACACAAAATAGTTAATAAATAACATTTCCCACATGTTTACTTTACATCAGCACAATTTTGGAACCAAAATTTTTTTTTGTTATGGAGCTATAAGGGTTAAAAGTTGACCAGCGATTTCTCATTTTTCCAACAAAATTTACAAAACCATTTTTCTAGGGACCACATAACATTTAAAGTCACTTTGAGAGGTCTTTATGACAGAAAATACCCAAAAGTGACACCATTCTAAAAACTGCACCCCTCAAGGTGCTCAAAACCACATTCAAGAACTTTATTAACCCTTCAGGTGCTTCACAGGAATTTTTGGAATGTAGAAGAAAAAAATGAACATTTAACTTTTTTCACAAAAATGTTACTTTAGTCCCAATTTTTTTTTTATTTTCGCAGGGGTAACAGGAAAAAATGGACCCCAAAATTTGTTGTGCAATTTCCCCTGGGCACGCAAATACCCCATAAAAACCAGAAAAACCACTGTTTGGGCGCACGGCAGGGCTCGGAAGGGAAGGAGCGCCATTTGAATTTTTGATTGTAAAATTTGCTTGAATAATTAGTGGACGCCATGTTGCCTTTGGAGGGCCCTTGATGTGTCTAAACAGTGGAAACCCCCCACAAGTGCCCCCATTTTGGAAACTAGACCCCCCTGGGAACTTATCTAGATGGGTGGTGAGCATTTTGAACCCCCAGGTGCTTCACAAATTAATCCGTAAAAATAAAAAAGTGTTTTTTTCCCCACTTTTTCATTTTTACAAATCAATTTGTGAAGCACCTGGGGGTTCCAAGTGCTCACTATGCATCTAGATAGGTGCCTTGGGGGGTCTAGTTTCCAAAATGGGGTCACTTGTGGGGGAGCTCCAATGTTTAGGCACACAGGGGCTCTCCAAACGTGAAATGGTGTCCTCTAACAAATTGGAACCATGTCGCGTTTGGAGAGCCCCTGTGTGTCTAAACATTGGAGCTCCCCCATAAGTGACCCCATTTTGGAAACTAGACCCCCAAAGGCACCTATCTAGATGCATAGTGAGCACTTGGAACCCCTAGGTGCTTCACAAATTGATTCGTAAAAATTAAAAAGTATTTTTTTTTCCACTTTTTCATTTTTACGAATCAATTTGTGAAGCACCTGGGGGTTCCAAGTGCTCACTATGCATCTAGATAGGTGCCTTGGGGGTCTAGTTTCCAAAATGGGGTCACTTGTGGGGGAGTTCCAATATTTAGGCACACAGGGGCTCTCCAAACGCAACATGGTGTCCGCTAACAATTTGAGCCGATTTTCCATTCAATTTGTTAGCGGACACCATGTCGCGTTTGGAGAGCCCCTGTGTGCCTAAACAGTGGAAACCCCCCACAAGTAACCCCATTTTGGAAACTAGACCCCTCAAGGATTTTATCAAGGGGTATAGTGAACATTTTGAACCCAGAGGTAAGACAGAGAATTTGATAACATTAGGTCATCATATTGAATAAGTTGTCATTAGTCTTGAGAGCAAGTGCTCACTACTTGAGTTTGCATCGGGTACTCAGGTATGCACCATGTACTGCGTGTGCTCGAGTGACATGCTCGAGTCCCTGCCCCGCATGTTTCACGGTTATTAGACACCCAAAAAAAACCATGCAGGGATCGCTTGTGCATGGCAGGCAATCCCCGCAAAGTTTTTTGGCCGCGAAGCATATGAGGCGGAGACTCGAGCATGTCAGTCAAATACTGCAAACTCAAGTAGCGAGCACTTGCGCTCAACACTAGTCGCCATATCATCATCTTTTTTTCTTACTTTTGAAAAAAATCCCAACCCCAACCCTAACCCCAACCCCAGCCCTAACCCTAGCACAACCCTAACCCTAGCACAAGCCTAACCCGAGAGTTTATTTTTTACGCCGT
Organism: Phyllobates terribilis; assembly: GCF_046119375.1. Taxonomy (NCBI): domain Eukaryota; kingdom Metazoa; phylum Chordata; class Amphibia; order Anura; family Dendrobatidae; genus Phyllobates; species Phyllobates terribilis. The sequence continues at coordinate 703,814,582 of NW_027362761.1, forward strand.
TCCTCATGTGGTATAAGTGATTATATGACTTTATTCTTCGTATCGGTGCGATTACAGTGATACCAGAATCATATGGGGTTATTTTGATTGACAGCTGTCACACACTAAAAGACGCATTTTTTGTAAAATCTAGTTTTTGCCTCGCCATATTTTGAGAGCTATAATTTTTCCATATTTTGGCAGACAGAGTCATGTGATGGCTTGTTTTTTGCGGGATGAGTTGACGTTTTTATTGGTGCCATTTTCAGGCACGTGACATTTTTTTATCGCTTTCTATTCCGATTTTTGGGAGGCAGGATAAACAAAAACCAACAATTCAGGAATTTTTTTTTTTTTTTTTTATTCTGTTCTGCGTGTGGTAAAATTGGTAAGGTAGCTTTATTCTTTGGGTCAGTACGTTTACAACGGTACCATATTTATATTGTTTTTCTATGTTTTGGCGCTTTTACACAATAAAAGCTATTTTATAGAAAAAAATATTTTTTTGCATTGCTTTATTCTGAGAGCTATAACATTTTGATTTTTCGGATGATGGAGCTGTATGGTTGCTTGTTTTTTGCGGGACAAGATGACGTTTTCAGCGGTACCATTTTTATTTATACTCGTCTTTTTGATCGCGTGTTATTCCATTTTTTGTTTGGTGGTATGATGATAAAGCATTGTTTTTTGCTTTGTCTTTTATTTTATTTTTTTACCGTGTTCACTGAAGGGGTTAACTAGTAGGACAGTTTTATAGGTCAGGTCATTCTGGATGCGGCAATACCAAATATGTGTACTTTTATTGTTTGTTTGCTTTTTTTCATAATAATATTTATTGATGGGTGCATTATATTTTTATTTTTGGTGGATTATTATTATTATTTTTTTTAAAAATATTTTTACAATTTTTTTTTTATTTTTTTTTCACTTTCTGGGAGTTTTTACACTTTTTTACTTTGTCCCACTCTAGGACTTTAACTTTTTTTATTATGATCGGCTGCACAGCATAGGGATGGAGCACCATCCCTGTGTTATGCAGGCAGTCAGCGCTGCACAGTGAGAACATTGTGTGGTCGTGCACTGAGCATGACCAAACAATGTTTCTGCTGCCTGGTGACCCGGATGTTGTCATGACAACATCGGGTCGTCATGGCAACACCCGGGAAGCCGCGTCAGACAGCGCTGGAGGCCGGAAGAGGAGGTGAGTATACCGATCACCTCCCCTTGCCACCGCAATGCTGCGATCGACTTCGATCGCAGCATTGCGGGGGTTAATGTGCCGGGAGCGGTGCGGGACCACTCCCTGCACATAGTACCGGGTGTCAGCTGTGACAATCAGCTGACACCCGGCGGCGATCGCGCGCGCACACAGGCTGTGCGGGCGCGATGACGTACTAATACGGGTCAGGCTCTTAAAGCCCAGGGCACTGACGCGTATTAATACGTCATGGGATGTAAAGGGGTTAAAACCCCTTTTAAAGAGTGACCCCAGAGGACGGGCCCAGGAGCCGACTGCCGTGACATCCCACAGAACGTCAAGGCCCGGGTACCGAGTTGCCCCCATATCCCTCAAGGCCCGGGTACCGAGTTGCCCCCATATCCCCCTGGGCGAGTCAGGATGTACAGGCTAGGAGCCTGATTCCAGCGATATATCACTTACTGGTCTGCTTGGTGCAGTTTTGGAAAAATTACTGTATTCTCTGCTGTAAATGCTATGACTGCCATGCTGTGTATAACCCCACCCACACCCCTGATTGGCAGCTTCCTGTGTACACTGTACATTGCCAGAAAACTACCAATCACTGGTGGAGGCTGGGCTACGCAAATTAGCTGTACTGTCTGGCACATAACACCTAGTTCTGCCGTGATAATCTCCTGCTGATAAAACACTAATTTGAAACTACAGCAAGCTGCTAAATAAGTGACACATCCATGGATTCAAGCTCCCTGCCCTTATATTATGCTGCTCTCAGATTAAAGAGCAAAAACCTGCTGACAGATTTCATCTAGGGGTGTAGTGAGTATTTTTAAGCCTTAGGTGATTCACAGAATTGTATACCATTGGGCTGAGTCAAAGGAAAATTTCAATTTTTTCCACTTAAATGTTGCTTTGGCCCCAAGTTTTTAATTTTTCAAAGGGATAATAGGAGAAATTGAATGGTACAATTTGTCACTCAATTTCTCCTGAGTACGCCAATACTTCATATGTGGTCAAAAACTACTTTTGAGGCACATTGCACAGCCCAGAAGGGAAGAAGTGCCATATTGGAGTTCAGAATTTGCTGGAATGGTTTGAGGGTGCCATGTCACATTGGCAGAGCCCCTGAGGTGCCAGAACTGCGTAACCCCCCCATAAGTGACCCCATTTTCCGAACTACACCCCCAATGAATTCATCTAGGGATGCAGTGAGCATGTGGACACCACATGTACAGAATTTTATAGAATTGGGCGGTGAAGAAAGAATAATTACAATTTTACCAGTAAAATTTTGTTTTAGCCCCAAATTTTTAATTTTTATAATTGCTAATAGGAAGGAATGAACTTTACAGTTTGTTGTGCAATTTCTCCTGAGTGCGCCAATTCCCTACATGTAATCAGGAAATACAGTTTAAAGCGCAGAAGGGAAGGAGTGCCATATTATAGTGCAGATTTTACTGTTATGGTTTGCGGGTGCCATGACTCACTGGAAGAGCCCCTGATGTGCCAGAACAACAGAAACCCCCCCCCCCAAAAAAGTGACCCCATTCTGCAAACTACACGCCCAATGAATTTATCTAGAGGTGCAGTGATCATATTGACACCATTGGTGTGTCACAGAATTTTATACCATTGGGCAGTGAGGAAAATATAATTACATTTTTACCAGAAAAAATTTTTTTCGCCTCAGATTTTACATTTTTATATGGGGAAGTGGGTAACAATTACACGAAAATGTGTCACACAATTTCTGCTGAATGGGGAAATACCCCATATGTGGCTGTGCAGTACTGCTTAGCTACACGGTGAGACTCGGGAGGGACGGAGCGCTATTTGAGTCCTGGAGCGCAGATTTTCCTAGAATAGTTTGCAGACTCCATATACAGGGCCTCTAAGTAGTGTTGAGCCACCCCCGTAGTGTTCGGGTTCGGTTCGGTTCGTCGAACACCGGGATGTTCGAGGAACTGTTCGTCGAACTGTTCGTCGAACACCTTAGAACACCGTCGAACACCGTTAAAACCAATGGCAGGCAAACAAAAACACATAGAAACACATAGAAAACACCTTCAAAGGTGTCCAAAAGCTGACAAACTGCTCAGAAGACGCTCTCTTTAAAAAAGCCGGCCGGCAATTCAGCAGCGGCATACACCGGTACCCGACAATTTAGACAAGAAGGAATAGAGCATCACACATAGATTAGATAGATAGAAACATGTCAGTCACACATATAAGAAGCACAGTGACAGTGTTGCTTACTGTACTTGTCATTTAGTGTAAAGGATTTATTTAAAAAAATAATAGTGTTTTCATGCACTGTCTCTTTAAAAAAGCCGGCCGGCAATTCAGCAGCGGTACCCGACAATTTATAACAGAAAGAATAGAGCTTCACACATAGATAGATATAAACATGTCAATCACATATATAATAAGTACAGTGACAGTGTTGGTTACTGTACTTGTCATTTAGTGTAAAGGATTTATTTAAAAAAATATTAGTGTTTTCATGCACCGTCTCTTTAAAAAAGCCGGCCGGCAATTCAGCATCTGTACCCGACAATTTAGAACAGAAAGATAGAGCATCACACATAGATTAGATAGATAGAAACATGTCAGTCACATATATATGAAGTACAGTGACAGTGTTGATTACTGTACTTGTCATTTAGTGTTAAAATAAAGGATTTATTTAAAAAAAAATTGGCGTGGGGTTCCCCTTAATTTTAGGCTCTAGCGGAGGTTAAGCAGACGGCTGGGGCAGATGTTTGAAGCCTGGGAAGGGGGTAATACCCACGGAGCTTCCCAGGCTACTAATATCAGCCCCCAGCGGAATACCTAGCCTTTACTAGCTATTAAAATGGGGGACCCCCCCCAAAAAAATGACGTGGGGTCCCCCCTATTTTAATAGCTAGCAAAGGCTAGGCAGACAGCTGGGGGCTGATATTAATAGCCCAGGAAGGGTACCATGAATATTGGCCCCCTCCCAGGCTAGAAACACCAGCCGTCAGCCGCCCCAGAAATGGCGCATCCATAGGATGCGCCAATTCTGGCACTTAGCCTCGCTCTTCCCACTGCCCTGTAGCGGTGGCAGTGGGGTAATAGGGTTGGGGTTGATGTCAGCTTATAATGCCAGCTGACATCAAGCCCAGGTTAGTAATGGAGACGCATCTATAAGACACCCCCATTACTAACCCCATAGTCAAAGTTAAAAAAAAAACACAAACACCCAGAATAAAGTCCTTTAATTGAAATAAGCACACAATTCTTTATTGTTCTAAATTAAACTATACTTACCGTCACGCCCATTCCAGCTGAAGCCAACGATCTCCTGCAATGAAAGAAAAATAATAGAGCAACCTCATCCTTACCTTTCCATGGTTCCCAGGACAGCTTCAGCTCTGCTACATCGAGATGACAGGCTGGACCGCAGCAGAACGCTGCCATCCAGCCTGTCATCCCGCAGACATTGAGAAGCGCAGGCATGCTTGCGCTCCTCAGTGTCTCTCTGTGACGGCATCCAGATGAGATGACAATGAACTCGGCTCACCTCATGCACGTCACTGACAGCGTGGGAGAATTCTCACGCTGAAGCGCTGAGTGCAGGAGAATTTTCCCACGCTGTCAGTGACGTGCATGAGGTGAGGTCATGTCCAATGAACTCAGCTCACCTCATGTACGTCACTGACAGCGTGGGAGAATTCTCACGCTGAAGCGCTGAGTGCAGGAGAATTTTCCCACGCTGTCAGTGACGTGCATGAGGCTGATATTTAAATTTGGCGCACAAATCGGTGATTGGTCGCGGGCAGCGTCCGCGACCAATCAGCACGGTAGTGTTTAACTTTGGCGGCAAGATCAGTGATTGGTCGCGCGCCAAGACCGCGACCAATCACCGATTTGTGCGGCACATTTAAATAGCGGTCGCGACCAATTGGATGTCAGCGCCGCTCCCCGGTCCTCCCTTCACACCCTAGCCGCTGATGTCCCCACAGTATCCGCATGGTGTTACAAAGGTCCGGACATTTGTGTTAAAAATCGCTGATTGGTCGCTGGCGCTGCCCGTGACCAATCACCGATTTGGGCACCAAATTTAAATATCAGCCGCGACCAATCACCTATTTAGGCGCTAAATTTAAATATCCTCCGCGACCAATCACCCATCTTGGCTCCACATTTGAACACCGCTGTACTGATTGGTCGCGGACGCTATTTAAATGTGGCGCCAAAATCGGTGATTGGTCGCGCCCAGCGTCGGCGACCAATCAGCACAGCGGTGTTTAAATGTGGAGCCAAGATCGGTGATTGGTTGCGGCCGATATTTAAATTTGGCGCCCAAATCGGTGATTGGTCGCGGGCAGCGCCAGCGACCAATCAACGATTTTTAACACAAATGTCCGGATCTTTGTAACACCATGCGGATACTGTGGGGACATCAGCGGCTAGGGTGTGAAGGGAGGACCGGGGAGCGGCGCTGCGGGTCGGGATACTTCTGCTGCGAGCAGTCGCTCATCTCCCGGCTTCTCGCAACGGAAGTATCCGACCAGGCAGCGGCGCTCCCCGGTCCTCACCAATACGATTAGCTGATTGGTCGCGCTCTCCGCACGCGACCAATCAGTGATCTTGGCGCTAAAGTTAAACACCGCTCTGCTGATTGGTCGCGGACGCTGCCCGCGACCAATCACCGATTTGGGCGCCACATTTAAATAGCGGCCGCGACCAATCAGCGAGCTTGGCGCCAAATTTAAACCCCGCTCTGCTAATTGGTCGCGGATGCCGGCCGCGACTAATCAGCATTATTGGCGCCAAATTTAAACACCGCTCTGCTGATTGATCGCGGTCGCCGTCCGCGACCAATCAGTAGTATTGGCGCCAAATTTAAACCCTGCTCGGCTGATTGGTCACGTTTGCCGGCCGCGACCAATCAGCAGTATTGGCGCCAAATTTAAACCCCGCTCTGCTGATTGGTCACAGTTGCCTTCCGCGACCAATCAGCGATTTTGACGCCAAATTTAAACACCGCTCTGCTGATTGGTCGCGGCCGGCGATTGCGACCAATCAGCATTATTGGCGCCAAATTTAAACCCCGCTCTGCTGAATGGTCGAGGTCGTAACCAATCACCATTATTGGCGCCAAATTTAAACACCGCTTTGCTGATTGGTCGCGACCACAACCTATCAGCATTATTGGCGCAAAATTTAAACCCCGCTCTGCTGATTATTCGCGACCGTCGGCCGTGACCAATCAGTGATATAGTCGCCAAATTTCAACACCGCTTTGCTGATTGGTCGCGGTTGCTGGCCGCGACCAGTCAGCGATTTTGGCGCCAAATTTAAACACCGCTCTGCTGATTGCGCCGGGTCTGCCGCATACATATTCTAGAATACCCGATGCGTTAGAATCGGGCCACCATCTAGTTTCATGAAATAATTTTAAAAAAAATTGACGTGGGGCTTCGCACTATATTTGTGTCCAGCCAGGTACAGCAGGCAGGAACGGACTGCCCCCAACCACCAGCTGCCTATTTGTACCTGGCCGGACACAACAATGTAGGGAAGCCCTTTTTTTCTTAATTATTTCATGAATTTCATGAAATAATTAAAAAAAAAAAAATACGTGGGGCTTCGCCCTATTTTTGTGTCCAGCCAGGTACAACTAGGCAGCTGGGGGCTGGAATCTGCAGCGCAGTGAGGCCCAAGCTTTCTGGGCCCCACCCGCTGCAAATTGCAGTCCGCAGCCACCCCGGAAAATGGCGCATTCATAGAAGCGCCATCTTCTGGCGCTGTACCCAACTCATCCAGGGCCCTGGTGCGGTGGCTCACTGGGTAATAAAGGGGTTAGGGCCAGCTTGGCATTATCAGCTGGCCCTAAGCCCGAAATTCATGGGGTCACGCCAATATTAGACATGACCACTATGAATTTCTAGTAAAGTATTTAAAAAAAACACAACACCCAGAAAAAAGTCCTTTAATTGAAATAAACACACAATTCTTTATTGTTCTAAATTAAACCATACTTACCATCACGCCCATTCCAGCTGAAGCCAACGATCTCCTGCAATAAAAGTAAAATAATAAAGCAACCTCATCCTTACCTTTCCATGGTTCCCACGATGGCTCCAGCTCTGCTACATCGAGATGACAGGCTGGACCACAGCAGAACGCTGCCATCCAGCCTGTCATCCCGCAGACACTGAGAAGCGCAGGCTTGCTTGCGCTCCTCAGTGTCTGGCTGTGACGGCATCCAGATGAGCCGAGGTCATGTGCAATGAACTCAGCTCACCTCATGCACGTCACTGACAGCGTGGGAAAATTCTCACGCTGAAGCGCTGAGTGCAGGAGAATTCTCCCACGCTGTCAGTGACGTGCATGAGGTGAGCCGAGTTCATTGTCGGCTCATCTGGATGCCGTCACAGCGAGACACTGAGGAGCGCAAGCATGCCTGCGCTTCTCAGTGTCCGCGGGATGACAAGCTGGATGGCAGCGTTCTGCTGCGGTCCAGCCTGTCATCTCGATGTAGCAGAGCTGAAGCCATCGTGGGAACCATGGAAAGGTAAGGATGAGGTTGCTTTATTATTTTACTTTTATTGCAGGAGATCGTTGGCTTCAGCTGGAATGGGCGTGGTGGTAAGTATGGTTTAATTTAGAACAATAAAGGATTGTGTCTTTATTTCAATTAAAGAACTTTATTCTGGGTGTTTGTGTTTTCTTTTAACTTTGACTATGGGGTTAGTAATGGTGGTATCTTATAGACGCCTCTCCATTACTAACCTGGGCTTGATGTCAGCTGGCATTATAAGCTGACATCAACCCCAGCCCTATTACCCCACTGCCACCGCTACAGGGCAGTGGGAAGAGCGAGGCTAAGTGCCAGAATTGGCGCATCCTATGGATGCGCCATTTCTGGGGCGGCTGACGGCTGGTGTTTCTAGCCTGGGAGGGGGCCAATATTCATGGTACCCTTCCTGGGCTATTAATATCAGCCCCCAGCTGTCTGCCTAGCCTTTGCTAGCTATTAAAATAGGGGGGACCCCACGTCATTTTTTTGGGGGGGGTCCCCCATTTTAATAGCTAGTAAAGGCTAGGTATTCCGCTGGGGGCTGATATTAGTAGCCTGGGAAGCTCCGTGGGTATTACCCCCTTCCCAGGCTTCAAACATCTGCCCCAGCCGTCTGCTTAACCTCCGCTAGAGCCTAAAATTAAGGGGAACCCCACGCCAATTTTTTTTTAAATAAATCCTTTATTTTAACACTAAATGACAAGTACAGTAATCAACACTATCACTGTACTTATTATATATGTGACTGACATGTTTCTATCTATCTAATCTATGTGTGATGCTCTATTCCTTCTATTCTAAATTGTCGGGTACAGATATTGAAATGCCGGCCGGCTTTTTTAAAGAGACAGTGCATGAAAACACTATTATTTTTTTTAATAAATCCTTTACACTAAATGACAAGTACAGTAAGCAACACTGTCACTGTACTTCATATATATGTGACTGACATGTTTCTATCTATCTAATCTATGTGTGATTCTCTATTCTTTCTATTCCAAATTGTCGGGTACCGCTGCTGAATTGCCGGCCGGCTTTTTTAAAGAGACGATGCATGAAAACACTATTATTTTTTTTGATAAATCCTTTACACTAAATGACAAGTACAGTAAGCAACACTGTCACTGTACTTCATATATATGTGGCTGACATGTTTCTATCTATCTAATCTATGTGTGAAGCTCTATTCTTTCGGTTCTAAATTGTCGGGTACCGGTGTATGCCGCTGCTGAATTGCCGGCTTTTCATGTTTCACTGTGAGCACTGTTCCCATCGATTTGGGCAATCACTGTAATGCCACAACCACCATGGCTGTGGCATTACAGTGAGTGGCAGACAATCCCTGCATGATTGGTGCTCTAAATAGCGCCAGACATGCAGGACACGCTTTTGGTGCACGAACAGTTATCGAACATAACCTCGAACAGCCGAATTTTTTGCAAATCGTTCGGGTTCGTCGAACAACTCGAACACCGCCCAAAACAGCTCGAATTTGAGATTGGCGAACAGTTCTAGTCGAACACCGCTCATCTCTACCTCTAAGGGCTAGAATTTCAGACTTCCCACTCAAGTGACCCCATTTTGGAAATTATAACCCTTTGGGAATTTATCTAAAGGTGTGGTGACAATTTTACTCCATGGGTGTTTTTCAGAAACAAGCAGCAGTGGATGTTGCTGAGTGAAAATTGCAAATCTGCTATTGTATTGCCCGCACGCTGTAGTGCCCAGAACATTATGCCCAGCTTGTGCTTCAGGAGACATGCACCCATAAATTAAGAAGGCTCTGATCACTACAGAAATGCCAAACATGTGGACGCTAAATATGGCTTAGGCTCAGGGAACGGGGCATTTGGGTTTGGGAGTGCAGAATTCACTGGATTTCTTTTGGAGGGAGTTATTTCTTTTTTCCAAAGCCTTTGTACTACCAGTAACGTGAAAGCCCCCTATATTTCCGTTAACAGATGACGGACCTGAGTGGGGACTTGCTTATTTTGTGGATTGAGTTGAAGCTTTTATTGGGAGCATTTTACATAACACTTTGGATCACATTTATCTTACACGTTACGCTGAGCACTTACATCGGGGTTTCCAGCTAAATCTCCTAATGACGTGATTCAAATGAAACCCCCGAAGGATCCATTCACTATAATGATATGAGACAGCAGAGTTACTCTGGACTCGGTCTGGCCTCTATTTAGCAGCATCCTTCTTTTCAGAAGTGCACAAAACTAAAGCCCGACCGCGCTTTTATGCACGCTTAAAAAGACGGACACCGCCGGATCACAGGCTAGACGGCGTCCACGGTGCCTCCATCTGCATCATTATAGGGAATCTTCTGCCAGGGGTTCCATCTGAATCATGTATTTCAGAGATTTACACGGAAACCCCGGTGTAAGCGCACAGCGTAGAGTGAAGGATAAATGTGAGCCGAACCTTACTGTGATGTTTGGGAGGCAGAATGAACAAATCAACAGAAGAATTTGTTCTATGTATTTTTTACGCCGTTTCCAGTGCAGTATAAGTGATGAGATGACTTTATTCTTCGGGTCGGTGTGATTACATCAATACCAGATTCATATTGGGCTTTTATGTTTGGCTGCTGTCACACACTAAAAAATTTTTCTTTTTTGCAAAAACTAGTTTTGCATTGAGACCTGTAATTTTTCTGTATTTCTGCCGACAGAGTCATGTGAGGGCTTGTTTTTTGCAGGACAAGTTGACATTTTTATTGGAACAATTTTTGGGCACATAACATCTTTTGATCGCTTTCTATTCTGATTTTTGGGATTCAGAATAAATAAATAAAAACCAACAATTCAGGAATTGTTTTTTTTTGGTGGGGGTTTATGTGGTTTCACGTGTGGTTAAATTGATAAGGCAGCTTTATTCTTTGGATCAGTATGATTAGAGCGATACCACATTTACATAATTTTTTTTATGTTTTGCCGCTTTCACACAATAAAAACTAATTTATAGAAAAAATAATTGTTTTTGCATCACTGTATTCTGAGAGCTATAGCTTTTTTAATTTACCACTGATGGGGCTGTATGGCGGATTGTTTTTTGTGGGACAAGATGTAGTATTCAGAGATATGATTTTAATTAACATTTGTCTTTTTTATCGCTTTTTTCCACTTTTTATTCAGCGGTGTGATAATAAACCATATTTTTTTGCCTCGTTTATTTATTATTTATGGTGTTCACTGAAGGGGTTAACTAGTGTGACAGTATTATTTGTTGGGTCGTTCCAGGCGCGGCGATACCGAATATGTGTACTTTTTTTGTTTATTTTTGTTTTTACATAAAAATACAAATTTATGGGTAAAATATTTTCTTTTTTCTTTTAATTATATTGTGATTTTTTTTTAAAAAAAGACATTTTTACTAATTTTTTTTTTTTACTTTTTACTTAGTCCCTCTATGGAACTTTAACTTTTAGCAATCTGATCGCTGGTATAATGCATTGCAATGCACCAGCACTGCAATGCTTTAGTTAGTGTTACACTGACAGAAACCTCTTAGACCATGCTCTCAGCGACCATGCCTTAGCTGACAGACAAGGGGGTCGTCATGACGACCTCGGGTTGCCATGACAATGATTGGGCCCTCGTGATGACATCGCGGGGGCACCGATCAGATGGGAAAGAGACCCGCTTCCTCTCCCAGCCTCCTAAATGTTGCTATCAATATAGATCATGGCATTTAGGGGGTTAAACAGCAGGGGCAATGCGGGCACCGCTCCTGTCAGTGAGAGAGTGGGCACTGTTTTTGTGCCGCGCACGATTGCCATGATGTACCTATATGTCATCATTTGGAACTCCTATCCGACCATAACACATACAGTACAGACCAAAAGTTTGGACACAACTTCTCATTTAAAGATTTTTCTGTATTTTCATGACTTTGAAAATTGTACATTCACACTGAAGGCATCAAAACTATGAATTAACACATGTGGAATTATATACTTAACAAAAAAGTGTGAAACAACTGAAAATATGTCTTATATTCTAGGTTCTTCAAAGTAGCCACCTTTTGCTTTGATGACTGCTTTGCACACTCTTGGCATTCTCTTGATGAGCTTCAAGAGGTAGTCACTGGAAATGGTTTTCACTTCACAGGTGTGCCATGTCAGGTTTAATAAGTGGGATTTCTTGCCTTATAAATGGGGTTGGGACAATCAGTTGTGTTGTGCAGAAGTCAGGTGGATACACAGCTGATAGTCCTACTGAATAGACTGTTAGAATTTGTATTATGGCAAGAAAAAAGCAGCTAAGTAAAGAAAAATGAGTGGCCATCATTACTTTAAGAAATGAAGGTCAGTCAATGCGAAAAATTGGGCAAACTTTGAAAGTGTCCCCAAGTGCAGTTGCAAAAACCATCAAGCGCTACAAAGAAACTGGCTGACATGAGGACCGCCCCAGGAAAGGAAGACCAAGAGTCACCTCTGCTTCTGAGGATAAGTTTATCTGAGTCACCAGCCTCAGAAATCGCAGGTTAACAGCAGCTCAGATTAGAGACCAGGTCAATGCCACACAGAGTTCTAGCAGCAGACACCTCTCTACAACAACTGTTAAGAGGAGACTTTGTGCAGCAGGCCTTCATGGGAAAATAGCTGCTAGTAAACCACTGCTAAGGACAGGCAACAAGCAGAAGAAACTTGTTTGGGCTAAAGAACACAAGGAATGGACATTAGACCAGTGGAAATCTGTGCTTTGGTCTGATGAGTCCAAATTTGAGATCTTTGGTTCCAACCACTGTGTCTTTGTGCAACGCCGAAAAGGTGAACGAATGGACTCTACATGCCTGGTTCCCACCGTGAAGCATGGAGGAGGATGTGTGATGGTGTGGGGATGCTTTGCTGGTGACACTGTTGGGGATTTATTCAAAATTGAAGGCATACTGAACCAGCATGGCTACCACAGCTTCTTGCAGCGGCATGCTATTCCATCCAGTTTGCGTTTAGTTGGACCATCATTTATTTTTCAACAGGACAATGACCCCAAACACACCTCCAGGCTGTGTAAGAGCTATTTAACCAAGAAGGAGAATGATGGGGTGCTACACCAGGTGACCTGGCCTCCACAGTCACCAGACCTGAACCCAATCAAGATGGTTTAGGGTGAGCTGGACCGCAGAGTGAAGGCAAAAGGGCCAACAAGTGCTAAGCATCTCTGGGAACTCCTTCAAGATTGTTGGAAGACCATTTCCGGTGACTACCTCTTGAAGCTCATCAAGAGAATGCCAAGAGTGTGCAAAGCAGTCATCAAAGCAAAAGGTGGCTACTTTGAAGAACCTAGAATATAAGACATATTTTCAGTTGTTTCACACTTTTTTGTTAAGTATATAATTCCACATGTGTTAATTCATAGTTTTGATGCCTTCAGTATGAATGTACAATTTTCATAGTCATGAAAATACAGAAAAATCTTTAAATGAGAAGGTGTGTCCAAACTTTTGGTCTGTACTGTAGGTACATCAAATGTCGTGAAGGGGTTAATGATGTTAATAAAAGGGCTCTGTGGAGGCCATGTCATCAATTCCTAGAATCATCTTGTGTCTAAAGATAGTTCTTAAAGGGGTTGGCCACTACCTTATAAGTCTCTTTCATGTGAACTAACTGCCTTAGACAAGCTGTTTTGTAAATACTTAAAACTAAACGTTTTCCGAATACCTTCTAAAACCTGAGCTTGTTACCTGGTCATATGATCTCTGCATGAGAGTCCTCTGACTTCCTGTGTGATGCTAGTCACCACTCACGGACAAGCCGTGAAGCAGGGTAGTCAAGAGGTCTGGAGTCAGATACCAAGAAAGCTTGTCGTAAATTAAGGAGAAAGACAGAGGTGTAGTCAGGTCATGGTCTGAGGTCAGAATTTCAGGAATTTAGTGGATCAAGTCAAAGGGGCTAGGCAAATGGTTGGTCTAAGGCAAATCCGAGGTCGGACAACAAAGATCAGAATATAAGAAATCAGAGCATGGATGCAGACACACGCCACTTGAGCTAAGCTACAAATGGCAGTAATTGGCCAGCTAAATAGCCAGGTAATCACTGCAAACAGGAGACACATGGAGGAAACCCCGCACGGCTCAGCCCTAATTGGGCGGCTTAGCTGTCACTCAAAACACTGACAGCGCAGCACGCGCCAGCTTCCGATTGGACAGCTGAGCTGTCCATCACCATACTGACAGCTCAGCACACCCCAGCCCTAGACTGGACAGCTAAACTGTCACTCACTGCGTCACTGTGTCCAGACACACTGATAGGAGATATTGTGATGTCACATCAGATTTCAGAGCCAGGAAGTCAGGAAGAAATTGAAGTGATACTCAGTCGTGTGATTTTCATGCTGTGTGGGTGAGCGGCTCTATTCAGCAGAGCTCACTGCATCTCTGCATACAGCTGCAGACACAGCACTCCCATCTCCCTGCACATTTCTCCCTACACAGCTCTCCCTTGTATCTTTTATAGCAGTTGTGCTATGTTAGGGCATACATTGATTTTTCTTACCTGCGCATTGTCCGCATTTAAATATTAATAATAACTTTTATTTCTATAGCAACAACATATTCCGCAGCATTGTAAATTTCAGAGCGGACTTGTACAGACAATAAAGATATTACACAGTAACACATAATTCAACAGATACCAAGAGAAGTGAGGGTCCTGACCGCAGGCTTACCCTACATAGGTCAGCACCTAAACTCAGAGTTTAACAGAACTATTCACACATTTCTTTTTTGAAGGGATCTCTGTCTCCGATTTATAGTGCACATTCAATTATTATCCATTTGGCAGATAAGAATCAGCAATTTATGTACAAGAGGATCTGTTAAATGAATGAAAGCTACAGACATCTGATTTCCATCCGGGTTTAATGGATCTATTGTTAAATAACAAAAAGTTCCGACAGTTTACCCCTTTCGTTTTTTTAAATGAAGGCAAATAGAAATAAAACATATGCCATATAGGAGAATAGCAGTCCATTTTTTGCAGACAAAAAAACCCAGACTGTTATTTGGAAATGTGTTCTTAGTGTAAGGTTAGGGTCACACAAGTGTATTTTCTCTCATCCATGAAAATCAGGCCGATTATGCTAATTACACTCTGATCATACATCAGAATGTGATCACGGTGTAGTCCAATTCTCTCGGATGAGGAGAGATGGAGAAAATAAATTTGCCATCCTCTCCACCGTGTCAAGGAGCAGAAATCGGACTGCAGTCCGATGTCATAGGAGTGCAGTCACATGATTTCCACGCACTCATTGATTTGCATGGCTGAGTGAGATCCGAATTTCAGATCAAATTTGGGCATGCAGTGATTTTTTCAGCAGATCGATTCTGTCCTAAGAAAAAAATCTGATATGCACGCTGGCACACAGCATAACATTGGTCTGAGTGCGATCTAATATTTTGTCAGATCGCAGTCAGACTGAAAATACACTCGTCTGCACCTGCCCGTAGACCAATAAAAATAGTCAGTGCTGTACAGGATGAACCTGTGCTTTGTACAGGTGCATCTCACTAAATTAGAATATCATCAAAAAGT
This sequence comes from Phyllobates terribilis, assembly GCF_046119375.1. Taxonomy (NCBI): domain Eukaryota; kingdom Metazoa; phylum Chordata; class Amphibia; order Anura; family Dendrobatidae; genus Phyllobates; species Phyllobates terribilis. The sequence goes on from NW_027362761.1 coordinate 703,829,858, forward strand.
TAATTTATTTCAGTTCTTCAATACAAAAAGTGAAATTCATATATTATATAGAGTCATTACAAACAGAGTGATCTATTTCAAGTGTTTATTTCTGTTAATGTTGATGATTATGGCTTACAGCCAATGAAAACACTAAAGTCATTATCTCAGTAAATTAAAGTAATTACCAAAAAACACCTGCAAATGCTTCCTAAGCATTTAAAAAGGTCCATTAGTCTGTTTCAGTAGGCTCGACAATCATGGGGAAGACTGCTGACTTGACAGATGTCCAGAAGGCAGTCATTGACACACTCCACAAGGTCCCAGAATTCCAATTTTCATTTGGAAATCAAGGTCCCAGAGTCTGGAGGAAGAGAGGAGAGGCACACAATCCAAGCTGCTTGAGGTCTAGTGTGAAGTTTCCACAATCAGTGATGGTTTGGGGAGCCATGTCATCTGCTGGTGTAGGTCCACTGTGTTTTATCAAGACCAAACTCAGCGCAGCCATCTACCAGGAAATTTTAGAGAACTTCATGCTTCCCTCTGCCGACAAGCTTTTTGGAGATGGAAATTTCATTCTCCAGCAGGACTTGGCACCTGTCCACACTGCCAAAAGTACCAATACCTGATTTAAAAACAACAGTATCACTGTGCTTGATTGGCCAGCAAACTCGCCTGACCTTAACCCCATAGAGAATTTATGGGGTATTATCGAGAGGAAGATGAGACACCAGACCCAACAATGCAGACGAGCTGAAGGCTGCTATCAAAGCCACCTGGGCTTCCATAACACCTCAGCAGTGCCACAGGCTGATCGCCTCCATGCCACGCCGCATTGATGCAGTAATTGATGCAAAAGGAGCCCCGACCAAGTATTGACTGCATTTACTGAACATACATTTCAGTAGGCCAACATTTCGGATTTTAAAATAATTTTTCAAGCTGTAATAAAGTATTCTAATTTACTGAGATAATGACTTTTGTGTTTTCATTGACTGTAAGCCATAATCATCAACATTAACAGAAATAAACACTTGAAATAGATCACTCTGTTTGTAATGACTCTATATATGAGTTTCACTTTTTGTATTGAAGAACTGAAATAAATTAACTTTTTGATGATATTCTAATTTAGTGAGATGCACCGGTATGTACCGGCATCACATGGACAACACAGACATCAATGACTTATCTCAGAATAATGCCAAAGTGATGTATAATGTAATCTGTTTGTATTTAATATGCCATAGAGCCAGAGTTCTTGTCATATGTGACAGTCTACCATGACTGATGATAACACGGAAGCTTAAGATTCTGAAATACGTCAGTGTTAACATTGTGAGAAATAAGTGAAATATGTGACATATTTGTTCCATTAACTCATTATTAGCCATTATGATTAGAAAAGTGCAGTCACATTTCCTTGTAACATTTTAACTGTGTACTTCCTCCAATTGCCGCTGTTCCTCTTATTCTGGAACAGTTTTTCTTATTCTTCTGTGCCTCTTTGTTCGAAAGTAATGCCCCAGGTAATAAAGATGCAAATTTCCCCTTCAACCAACTTCTCTGTAGTAACATAAAATGTTAAAGAGGACGTTTTCCGAGATTTTTTTTTTTATGTAAACTGCATACTTCCTCCAATCGGTGGTGCTCCACTGAAGCAGTTTTTCTTTCTATTCTGTGCCCCCCATGTTCCAAAGTTATGCCCTCCCCAGAAATAAAGATGCAAATCTTCCCTTCAACCAACTTCTCTATGAGTGTTTGCATTTTCTCCTCTGACACTGGCCAATCAAAACATGGCTGTGCACACAGAGAAGTTCTGTGGTATATGCCCAGTTGGTTTAAGGGAAATTTAGACCTTTATTACCTGTGTCATTACTTTGTAACAGATGGGCACAGAATAATAAGAAAAAATGTTCTAGAATTAGCGGAGCAGCGCCAATTGGAGGACATACTCAGTTTAAGGCTATGGTCACAAGAGCAATGATTCTCTCTTTCGAAAGAATTAGATCGATTATGGTAATGACACACTGCCAAAACTTTCATCCAAATTTGATCAGAGTGTCAGTTTACTGTGATCTGATTCTCTTGGATGAGAGAATCGTAGCAAAGGTGAGGAGAAGATGGAGAACTTAAAGAGATTGTCCACTACTTTTTCATTGATGACATCCTTTGGATAGGTCATCAATGTTTGATCGGTCGGGGTCTGACACCCGGCACCTCCGCTGATGAGCTGTTATAGGTGTCGTCGGTGGCGACTGCCGAACGGAACTACTTGCTTGTGGAGCTGGCCTTCTTCTGATAGTGACCACTGCAGGGTACTACACATCCGCCTCCTATTCAAATCAATAGGAGGCGGATGTGTAGTACCCTGCGATGGCTACTATCAGAAGACGGCCAGCTCCGCATGCGACAAATATAACAGCTCATCGACGGGGGTGCTGGGTGTCAGACCCCGACCAATCAAAAATTGATGACCTATCCAAAGGATAAGTCATCAATGAAAAAGTAGTGGACAATCTCTTTAATTTCTCCATTATTTCTGTCCGCATAAATCAGACTGCATTGGGTTGTCATCCAAGTGCAGTCCGATGTTTTCCATGCACTCATAGACTTGAATGGGTGTGCGAGATCTTATTTGCAGAGCCACTTGCAGCATGCCGCGATTTTTTTCTACAGACCAATTCGGTCTGTAGAAAAAAAATACAGATCTGCACTTTCCCATTAAATAACATTGGTCCAAGTGCTATCCGATAAAATATCTGATAGCACTCGTCCGAGTTATACACTCGTGTGAGCAAGCCATTAATGTAAAATAAAATCCAGTAAAACGCCCTCTTTAATATTTTATGACTGCAATATGTGGACCCAACATGGTCCTACTAAACCAAACTTAGACTACCAGAGGGTTTTACAGTGATATCAGTTAGTTTCAGTGAGATTGCGGCTCTCAGTGATTGTTGCGTCAATGATGCACATGTTCAAATGTGTCCACATTATGGCTGTCTGAAGCAGGTCTAAATATGACTTTACACAGTCCCATTTATTTTTCATTTATTTTTCATTTATTTTATATGGTATAGACCATAAAGTTTAATGAAAAATGTTGAACTAGAAAAACCTTTCATGGAGTGACACTGCCACAATCCATAGAAATAAAGATAAATAAATACTCTCTAATAGTAAAACTAGCAATCAAATACAACACAGCTTTCATTTTCCAAGGGCACTATAAGAAATGAAATTTGTGCTGTATGTTTTACAGCTGTATATTACATGCCAAGAAAGGAGTTATATTTCAAAATGGCTGCAGTGTACCTGCCCTTGATCCAAAATATATTGTCCCAAAATAGAGCAGGTGGAGAGAGTACCTACGAGAAATTAAATAGTATTTTCCAAATGTGTAATATTTGGTTTGCATATAAAGAATATTAGGAAAAAAATGCCAAAAATTAAAAACCCAACCTCATCTGAGAACACACAGTGCCCGAATGCACTGTCATCTCCCTCTCCTGCCAGGATCGTCCATCCGCTGCTGTGCAATCCTCTGTGAGAGCAGCTGCTGCGGACAGGACTGGGGGAGCAGCAGGCACCCACATACACTAACATTGTGTGCAGTCTCAGCTCCTACCATGTGAGTGTGTGCAGGGCTCAGCATTCAATACAGGCAGTGCTGCTTGGAGTGCTGTCAATCATCACAAGGGTAAGGGCAAAGGATGGTAATGGAGTTTGTCCCCTTTTATGCCCATAGCAGCCAGAGATGCAGATGTGTTATGTGCAGCATGAGAAGGGGCATTATCATACATGAAATGATCTCGATGGTCCAGATGGATGGAGTGGAGGATGGCTGGTTGATGGAAACCCCATGCAAACACGGCTATGGCGCTAACAAGGAGGAGGTGGAGTAATGTTTTGGGCTGGAATCATGGGGAGAGAGATTGTCGGCCCTTTTAGGATCCCTGAAGGGGTAAAGATAAACTCCATAATGTATGTTGAGTTTCTCAAACAGCACTTCCTTCCATGGTTCAAGAAGAAGAACTGTGCATTCCGCAGCAAGATCTTTTTCATGCATGATAATGCCCCGTCTCATGCTGCACATAACACATCTGCATCTCTGGCTGATATGGGCATAAAAGGGGACAAACTTATGGTGTGCACCCATGCTCCCCTGACCTCTACCCCATTGAGAACCTCTGGAGCATCATCAAAAGGAGTGTCTATGATGGTGGGAGGCAGTTCACATCTAAGCAACAGCTCTGGGAGGGTATTCTGTCCTCATGCAAAACAATTGAAGCAGAAACCATCCAAAACCTGACAAATTCAATGGACGAGAGAGTTCAGAAGCTCCTTTCGAACAAGCGGTCCTATGTGCAAATGTAACATCACCTAGAATAAAGTTTTGAGTTGAAAACTGCTTGATTTCAGTTTGTAATAACCTGCTAATGCTTATAATTTCAAAAATGACCATTTTTTTGTTCTTTATTAAAATGAAAAGGTTGGAAACTCTGCTGTGCATAATAATTTGGAACATGCATTTTGAGTGCAGTTTGAGTTTTTTATTTTTTTAAAAATATACTGTTATCATAGGCAGTTTGTACAAAAACCTTTCAATTGTACTTTAATAGTTATTTGACTGGAAAATTACAATGACTGCAATTCATAAAGGTAATTTGGGAAAATCTGAGAAAATATTATTTGCATAATAATTTGGAACACAGTGTATTTTCTGAAATGTTGGAAAAGGTGAAGTTACAACTTACAGTGAACACCTAGTGGAATAAAGTTAGACTAAGTGCCCACGATGCAGAAATGCTGCGGAGCGTTTCTGCATCTCCTCGGCAGAAAAAACGCATGCGGATTTTAAATGTATTTTTTCTGCCAGGTAGAAGCGTTTGTGAAGCGTTTTTGCATGCATTTCTGCATGCGGGTTATCAAGCGTTTTTCCAAGCGATTTTAGCATCACTTGGAAAGTGCTTGACAACTTGGTCACACTGTATAAATCCATGCAACCGGCATGGATTTACGTTGTGTGACAAAGTTACGATGCTGCAAATGCAGCATCAATAGTAAAAAAAGAATAAAAATGTTAAAAAATAAAAGAAAACATTATACTCACCTTCCGATGTCCCCCGGTCTCCTTCTCCAGAGCGTCCGGTGCCTTCGTCGGATTGCGGTGCTCTAAAAAGGACCTTCAATGACGTCATTTAGTCATGTGACAGGTCACGTGACCGGCGACATCAGCGGTCGCGTGACCTGTCACATGACTAAATGACGTCATGGAAGGTCCTTTGACACCACAGCGAGCAGCCGAAGAGCCAGCAGCGCCGCCGGGAGCAGAAAGGGCCATCAGAAGGTGAGTATATGTTTTGTTTTTTATTTTATTATTTTTAACTATAGGTACTATGGTACTCAGGTCTGGATGAGAGTCTCCTCTTCTCCAGACCCGGGTACCATCCGCACATTGAATCGCATAACATCCGCATGCATACTTGTATGCATGTGGATGTTATGCGGTTCAATGCAAGTCAATGGCGGCGATTTTGCCGCGATTCTGCAAAATTATTGGTAGTGCTGCGGATTTTTCCGCAATGATAATCCGCAGCAGAAATCTTCGCAGCATGTGCACAGCATTATCATTGGGAAACATGGCAGACAACTTAACATGTGTTTTTAATGCGTTTTCGCGGCGGAAATGCAGCCACGGAAACGCATTAAATCCGCATCGTGGCCCCGCAGCCTTACAGTTCCTATAAACTATATGCACCTTACTGTAGCACTGGCGGCACCTTATTAGAGGCACTGACACTTTATCAAATTGGATTTCTGAATATCTATATTATACCTTTTGTCTTGTGCACTGTCACTTTATATGGATTTGCAGATGACTCGGCTGTTTGCTAACTTCATCACCCAGATCTTGGTGGGTTTAAATTAAAAGGATTTTCCTCCTCTGTTTGTGAGGGGTTATTAGTATCCAGGAACATCCAGGGCTAAATCAGGGTGAGATGACGGTGAGCGGGGGGTGATAAAACCTACGTGCTTGTTTTGGGTGCCAACCTCCACGGCAAGGAAGGGTATATAATAGAGGGAATTATTAGAGAAAGGATCAGGTTCCCTTCCCCTACCTTCCTGTGAACCCTAATGTGATACATTTAAGACTTACTGATTATTGATGGATTATATATCTATTTATCTTTTGTAAGGGTCAATTGTCTTTGTGTTTGTTTGAGAACATATACAGTTATATTTTTATTAATACCTTATTAAAAAAGAAACTAACTTTAATGGATGAGATTTATTTGTGAGATAAAACATATAAAAACATGACTAATATATGTTTGACTGTTCTTATGTGTCTGAGTAAGAATGTATACAGACATTATTCAATAAAATATCTAGTTGTTCGGACTTCGTTGTATGATCTTCTATAGTCAGCCCATACACGTTCTAGTTGGTGATCCCTCTAACACTGGCACAAATACTAGACATATGTAACACTGCGGCAACAAAACAAACAGAAAATGTGACAAAACACTTCATCTACTGTATATACAATTCTGTGCCAGGACATTTTTCACATGCTGTTTCAATCTCTATAAAATTGAGATGGTTTACCTTGGATTGGGTGGGAGCTGCTACTCCTGTCAAGGTGTCTGCTAGGTGAGTGAGTAGGTTTCGGTTCTCCTACCTGAAATGAGAGAAGTAAACCCCTCCTTAGGTGACGCTATACTGAACTAACAGGCGTGGTTGGGAGAAAGGTGAAATCTACTGAAGTTGAATGTTAGGAGGAGGAAGTCTTTATGTCTTTTAGATCTAAAATGCCAACAGCATGATTGTGACTTCTTGTTGCAACGTGCCAATGATGTCAGCTCCTTGTCTTACACAACATTATTAGTTCATCATTGTCTTACAATGAGAAGTAATTGCCAATAGTGGACATGCCATACAGAACACTGGCACCATGTGCACTGATTCGCCATGCTCTCCTTTTGTGAATTTCTGGAGGCTTTACACCATGTAACTTAATGTAATATAATACAGATAATTTGTATAGGATGATTTTGTGTTGCCCACCTGAAACTTTAATAGTCAAGTCTCAATCTAAATATGGAAAAGGCTACAGTGCATACTGCCATTTTTTTCATCTGTACCCCTCCCGCCAACCACAGACAAGAGAGAGGGGGTCATTATCCTCTTCATCTCCATTACCTTTTCCTCCTTGTCCTCCTCCATTTGTTCAACAGCTCCTGTACCTTCACTAACAATTTGTCTGGTACCATGAGCCACCCTTGATCGCTGTAATCCACCCTCCCATGGCACCCGCCTGTGCGACGATAGTCCGTAACGTAGAGATATTTTTATCCCTTCTGAATCCGCCTGTGCTTCCTCCTCTTCCTCTGGGACCACAACCTCCTCCCGCAGACTATTCAAAATGTGCTCCAGCATGTAGATGACCGGAATAGTGATGCTGATGATGGCATCGCCAGCACTAACCACCTTTGCAGCCATTTCGAAACTGTGCAGAAGGGTGCAGAGGTCCTTCGTGTGTACCCACTCCACAAGCGTGATTTGCACCACATCCGTACTGCGTTGGCCCAGGCTATGCAAAATGACATACTGCACCAGGGCTCATCGCTGCTGCCACAGTCGGAGCAACATGTGCAGAGTGGAATTCCACCTTGTCGGCACATCGCATATTAACCGGTATGCCGAAAGACCTCTGTAGCCAAGCAAGTCAATGACCCACGGGGTAACAACGGCGTAAGTGAGCACACAACGACCATAGTTTAACATAGTTTAACATAGTTTTTAAAGCCGAATAAAGACTTGCGTCCATCAAGTTCGACCTGTTAGTTCTGTAATTGCTAAAGTTGATCCAGAGGAGGGCAAAAACCCCAAATGATTTAGCCAATCTTCACCTGAGGAAAAATTCCCTCCCGACTCTGAAACCAGCAGTCAGAATAAATCCCTGTATCAACCTACTATTTTATTTTATTTTTAAGTATATGCTGAAATCTGCCTAGTATCTAGAAATGCATCCAGTCCCCGCTTGAACTGGTTTAGTGAATCCGACATTACCGTCTGCTCACTCAGTGAATTCCATATTCTCACTGCTCTTACCGTAAAGAACCCCTTCCTATGCTGGTGCTGAAACCTTTTCTCTTCCAGTCTTAGTGAATGCCCTCTTGTTACCGTAATATCCCTCCTTTTGAACAAATCCCGGGCAAGGTCTCTATACTGTCCCCTAACATATTTGTACACATTTATTATGTCCCCCCTCAACCTTCTCTTTTCCAGGCTGAATAGTCCTAGTTTTGCAAACCTCTTTGGGTATTGCAGTCCCTCCATTCCCTTTATTAATTTTGTTGCCCTCTTTTGTACCTTTTCAAGCTCATTTATATCCTTTCTATATATTGGGGCCCATAACTGAGCACAGTATTCCAAGTGTGGTCTGACCAGTGCTTTGTACAGTGGAAGAACAATGTTCTCATCCTTTACAGCTATACCTCTTCTGATACATCCCATTACCCTGTTTGCCCTTACAGCAGCGGCCTGACTTTGGGCACTCCAATTTAGTTTGCTATCAATCAAGATGCCCAAGTCCTTCTCCATCTCTGAATTCCCCAATGATTTCCCATTCAGTGAGTACTGGTGACTTCCATTTTTCCTTCCCATATGTATGACCTTTCATTTCTCCTCGTTAAACCTCATTTGCCATTTAATGCTCCACCTACCCAGCTTATCCAAATCCCTCTGTAGGTCTACACTGTCCTCTTTTGTATTAATTGTTTTACATAACTTTGTGTCATCTGCAAATATTGATATTTTACTATTTATCCCATTGACTATGTCGTTATTAAAGATATTAAATAACATTGGGCCTAGTACAGACCCCTGTGGTACCCCACTAGTGACGCTTACCCAATCTGAGTATATTCCATTTACAACCACCCTCTGCCTTCTATCCCTTAGCCAGTTTGCTACCCACTTGCAAACATTTTCCCCCAGCCCCATCATTCTCATTTTGTATACCAACCTATTATGTGGCACGCTATCGAACGCTTTTGAGAAGTCAAGATACACGACATCCACTGGTTCCCCCTGATCTACTCGAGAGCTAACCTCCTCGTAGAAGTCAATCAGGTTTGTTTGGCAGAAGCTATTCCTCATGAATCCATGTTGGTTCGGGATTAAAAGATTATTAGCATCAAGATGCTCCGTAATTGCCTCTTTAATGAAGCTTTGAAAAATTTTGCCCACAACGGACGTCAGACTCACCGGCCGATAGTTTCCGGCGTCACTTTTTGCTCCCTTTTTGAATATTGGCACTACATTCGCCTGTCGCCAATCAAGTGGTACAGACCCAGTCTCAACAGAGTCCTTAAATATAAGATATAACAGTCTGTCTATCACATTACTTAGTTCCCTTAGTACCCGTGGGTGTATGCCATCAGGGTATCCACCAGGCGGAAAGGCAGTATTTCCATGGCCAACAGATTTGAGATGGGGAAGTTCAAGCTCTTAGCTTTGTAATGTGTAGGAGGAAATAATATTTTATGTGACCACAACTGTGGGAATGAGGGCTGAGAGAGGGTGGAGTAGGGTGAACACAACAAACTGCTGGACTGTGAGTGGGGTTAAGGAGGAGATGTTATGGTGGATTGAGAAAGATGTGGTGCGCTCAGTGTCTGAAATTGGTCAAAAACTTCCATAACTTCCAAAACTTCCATAACAGCTGATGGATTCTCACTCACCCCTACTGTAACAGGTAAACAAGTGGAGGTTCTGCGACTGGAGACCTGTGTTAGAACACTTACCACGGTGACGGAGGAGGAAGGATAATGATAATAATTTTTATTTATATAGCGCTAACATATTCCGCAGCACTTTATAATTAAGCGGGGACATTTACAGACAATAAATTCAACACAAGGTGAGACAGTTTAATCAGTTACATTAGGAGTGAGGTCCCTGCTCGCAAGCTTTCAATCTAAAAGGAAATGGGGGGACACAATAGGTGAAAAGTGCTTGTTATTTCAAGTCTAGCAATTATAATAAATAGGGGTTTTCATATAAGGTTGCATGATCCGATAAAGCAGCAGATGCGGTTGATGGGGTGGCCGGTGGTTGGCGAGGCCCGCTACTCCGCATTTTGGCACAGTTAGATTCCCAGACTAATGCATGTTGATGGTGCATGTGCCGGTTCATGCATGTAGTAGTCAAATTATTGGTATTTTTGCCTCTACTGAGTTGGGTCATCCTTTGCGGTCTCACAAAAGGCCCAGGCTAGGCAACCATTGCCGCCCCTCAGTTGTGGTTGAGAATGCAGTGCTTCTCATCACTCCGTGTCTGTGCGGGAAGCAGCAACGTAACCTCCTCGTCTTCCTCCTCCTCCACCTCCTCGGCTGAGCTACTCAGCTGCGTGCCTCTGGGTTCACCACAAGTGGGATCTACAACCGCATTGTCATTCTCTCAGTTCTCCCACTCCTTGCCCTGAGAGTCACCCTCCTCCTCTTCCTGCCCTGAGAGCACAGTACAGTCCGCGTGCACCTCAAGTATCTGAGCCTCATCAGGATCACCTACACCCAGGGCTGGCTCCAGGTTTTTCTGGGCCCCGGGCGAAAGAGTCTCAGTGGGCCCCTTTAACACATACCACGATTCATGATGCAGAGAATATATATATATATATATATATATATATATATATATATATATATATATAGTACAATGCAAAGATTTCACTTCTTACATTACATGAGTGATATCTATTGTAAATTCTACAATAGCTCAGAAACCGGTGAATCGCTCCACACAGAATACTGGCCCCCATATAAGGCTCCATACGGAATACTGGCCCCCATATAACGCTTCATACGGAATACTGGCCCCCATATAAGGCCCCATACGGCCCCATACGGAATACTGGCCCCCATATAAGGCTCCATACGGAATACTGGCCCCCCATATAAGGCCCCATACGGAATACTGGCCCCCATATAAGGCTCCATGCGGAATACTGACCCCCATATAAGGCTCCATACGGAATACTGGCCCCCATATAAGGCTCCATACGGAATACTGGCCCCCATATAAGGCCCCATACGGAATACTGGCCCCCATATAAGGCCCCATGCGGAATACTAGCCCCCATATAAAGCTCCATGCGGAATACTGACCCCCATATAAGGCTCCATGCGGAATACTGGCCCCCATATAAGGCTCCATACGGAATACTGGCCCCCATATAAGGCTCCATACGGAATACTGGCCCCCATATAAGGCTCCATACGGAATACTGGCCCCCATATAAGGCTCCATACGGAATACTGGCCCCCATATAAGGCTCCATACGGAATACTGGCCCCCATATAAGGCTCCATACGGAATACTGGCCCCCATATAAGGCTCCATACGGAACACTGGCCCCCATATAAGGCTCCATACGGAATACTGGCCTCCATATAAGGCTCCATACGGAATACTGGCCCCCATATAAGGCTCCATACAGAATACTGGCCCCCATATAACGCTCCATACAGGATACTGGTCCCCTTATAAAGCTCCATACAGGATACTGGCCCCCATATAACGCTCCATACAGGATACTGGTCCCCTTATAAAACTCCATACAGGATACTGGCCCCCATATAACGCTCCATACAGGATACCGGTCCCCTTATAACGCTCCATACAGGATACCGGTCCCCTTATAATGCTCCATACAGGATACTGGCCCCCATATAATGCTGCATGCAGGCTGTTACCCCCCACATAATGCCCCATACAGGCTGTCCCCCCCCCTTTTAATGCTCCATGCAGGCTGTTCCCCCCCACATAATGCACTATGCAGGCTGCCCCCCCCCCTTTATAATGCCCCATGCAGGCTGTTCCCCACCTTATAATGCCCCATGCAGGATGTCACCCCCCCTCTTTATAATGCCCCATGCAGGATGTCCCCCCCTCTCTTTATAATGCCCCATGCAGGATGCCCCCCCCTCTTTATAATGCCCCATGCAGGATGTCCCCCCCTCTCTTTATAATGCCCCATGCAGGATGCCCCCCCCTCTTTATAATGCCCCATGCAGGATGTCCCCCCCTCTCTTTATAATGCCCCATGCAGGATATCCCCCCTCTCTTTATAATGCCCCATGCAGGATGTCCCCACCTCTCTTTATAATGCCCCATGCAGGATGTCACCATCCCCCTCTTTATAATGCCCCATGCAGGATGCCCCCCCCTCTTTATAATGCCCCATGCAGGATGCCCCGCCCTCTCTTTATAATGCCCCATGCAGGATGCCCCCCCTCTTTATAATGCCCCATGCAGGATGTCACCCCCTCTCTTTATAATGCCCCATGCAGGATGTCACCCCCCCTCTTTATAATGCCCCATGCAGGATGTCACCCCCCCTCTCTTTATAATGCCCCATGCAGGATGCCTCCCTCTTTATAATACCCCATGCAGGATGTCCCCCCCTCTCTTTATAATGCCCCATGCAGGATGTCACCCCCCCTCTTTATAATGCCCCATGCAGGATGTCCCCCCCTCTCTTTATAATGCCCCATGCAGGATGTCCCCCCCTCTCTTTATAATGCCCCATGCAGGATGTCACCCCCCCCCTCTCTTTATAATGCCCCATGCAGGATGCCCCCCCTCTTTATAATACCCCATGCAGGATGTCCCCCCTCTCTTTATAATGCCCCATGCAGGATGTCACCCCCCCTCTTTATAATGCTCCATGGAGGATGCCCCCCCCTCTTTATACTGCCCCATGCCTCCATACATTAAAAAAAAAAAATCAAATACTCACCTCCCTTCTCCTCACCTGCTGCCTGCTGCCCGCTGCCCGCTGCTCGGGTCCGAACTCCAGCATTGTCGGCGTTGTCCCGCTCAACGCTCCCTGTGACGGCTCAGGGGAGGGCGCAGTGTAAAGACGTCACCGCGCCCTCTGACCTGAGACGTCACAGGGAGCGCAGAGCAGGAAGACAGCGGATCTGCGGAGGCACGGGGAGAGGTAAGTATCCAGCTGCCGGGGCCCTGAGCAAGCGGCGGAGAAGGGCGGGCGCTGACACCACTCTCCTCCGCCCATAGCCCAGCAGGGTGCGCGACCGCTAGTGGGCCCCTCTGCCTGCTCAGGGCCCCGGCATTTGCCCGGGTGCGCCGGGTGCTGACACCGGCCCTGCCTACACCCCCGGGGGTTAACGTCTGGTGACGAGGGTCTGGATTTTGCCCAGACCCTACTTCATCCAGCACCGGATCCAGCTGAAAAACATTTTAGGCATCGGTGCAGATGCTCTCCTTCTCTTGAGTCTGTGAATCTTTGGAGCAGACCTCTAATGCCCATCGACTAGAATGTGTGAACAGCTCTGCAGATTCGCCTACCTGTGGTTCCCCACAGTCAGTTGGCAGCTGGAGAGTTGTGAAATGCGGGAAACAACGGTAATTTGGGTGCCACCTCAGAGGACTGTACTGTGTGTGATGTAAACGTGAAGGAAGAGGAGGAGAGCCCACTTGATGCAGCGCTTGCCTTCCACTGGAGCACATGTTCTTTCTGGCCCTCATCTACAAGGCGTACCGCTGTGTGGCTGCCAGAGAAAGAGAGTCGAGTAGCCCATCCAGTAACGGAAGTTGTCAGTTATCCTTGGATAGGACGTGACCGTGTTTGTGCAGTAGAGCTTTTAGTAACATTACCACCTACCCCACCTTGAACATCAAGCCTATTCCACCTTCCACCATGACCTCGCTTTTCCCACTCATGTTGGACATACCCTTCCCCTCTTTTAACCAGCTGTTTCAAAACCATAGGCCTAGACCTGTCAGTCACCTGTCACCAAATTAACAATCAGTATTTATTTGCTGAGAAAGTGTGGCTGGACCACACTATTAGCACAAAGGATTTAGATGCTGATATGTGGACTGGTGTCTGGACCACACTATTAGCACAAAGGATTTAGATGTTGAACTGTGGACAGGTGTCTGGACCACAATATTAGCACAAAGGATTTAGAATCTAAAATGTGGACTGGTGTCTGGACCACACTATTAGCACAAAGGATTTAGATTCTGAAATGTGGACTGGTGTCTGGACCACACTATTAGCACAAAGGATTTAGATTCTGAAATATGGACTGCTGTCTGGACCAAACTATTAGCACAAAGGATTTAGATTCTGAAATATAACATGTGTCCAATCGGCCTGTATAAACGATTGGTGGTGGCAGCTAGTGGTTCTTTTTGTTATTGCTGAGTTGGCAGTGACCATACTGGGGTATATACATATATTCCATGCGTTGGAATCAGAGGTTTATATACAATACGCTCACTGTTGGTTTCAGAATAACCAGTCGAATAGTGTACAAATGTGTAATTGTCCTGATGATTGGAGGCAGCGGAGTTGCGTTCCCCTGAGGTAACAGTGGTGGGGGTACCATGACCTCCCTCAGCTGTGTATCCTTGACAATTGGTAGCAAGAATTGGGATATTACAGAGCATCAGTGATCTGGTTTGAGAAATCATTCCTGTCACTGAAAACTTGCAAAGTCCCTGCGAGGATTCTGTACAAATTTTGAGGATCAGACTCAGTGTTTTATTTTTTACCTTGGACATTACTGTACGTGTAGCAGTTTCACCCCTTCCCCCTCTTGTTTTTCTGTCCTATCTTTTGTTCGGCCATTGTGAATACATTTGGGGAGGACTGGTACAGCCAGCTGAAAAAGAAGGCTCTTGCTGCCGTCTATGAGGTCTATGCGGTCAGACAGATTGACTCCACTGGCAAAAACAAGCAGCAAATGAACACTGAACTGTTGCAATTTGACGCAGAGCAAGTCCGTCACCTGAGCCCTGATGAAGGGGAGGCCAGCCAAGCTGTAGAAGGCACTGATGCAGAGGTCCCACCTGTGCAGGCAAGCCACATCCGGAACCAGGGTAGATGATCATGAGGGACGATGAAGCTGACTCACTGAGCGACAGGTCCAGCCTCAAGCCGAGCGAAAGGCTGCAGCATGAGAGTAACAAGCTGAGCGAGAGTACCAGCTGGTATTAATCTGACTCCAAAATGAGCCATCCACCCCACTGAACAGTGGGTCCAGTAATGCCAAAACCTTTAAACCCCGTCCTGAGCATTTTCCTGTTATGGACAAGGACGCTGATCTGGACACATTTTTGCAGGAGTTTGAAAAGGCCTGCAGACGGTACCAGCTGCTTGATGACCAGTGGATGCAATATTTAACCCATGGCTACGAGGCACACCTCTGGAGGTGTTCTCCTATCTCCCTCAAGATCAAGATGGAGACTATGAGGTCATCAAACAGGCCCTGATAAAGAAGTATCAGCTGACTCAAGAGGTGTACCGGAAAAAGTTCTGGACCCTCCAATGTGGACCTCCAGATGGTCATTGTCGAACTTCAAACAGGCCTGGACATATATTTGCGTGAGCAGAGGGACCTTGCTTGCCCTGCAGGATTTTAATCCATGACGGCATAGTGTGTTACTAACGGTAATGTTTGAGACTGTTGTCCCAGTGTGGCACCCCAAGGGTCCGGTTGCCACAGTGGCATTGCCTCCCTCACAAGAGGTGATGCCATGCCTGGAAGCAAGCAGGGGTCCCCTAGTCAGGTATACTAGCATGTAACACTTTCCTGGCTCCAGACCAGCAAAGGGAGCTCCTCCCCTTAGCAACTGGAATCTGGAGGCGGGGTTAGTTAGAGTTAGTGAGAGGAGTTGAAGACAGGACAGCAAAGAGGGAAGACCTGGGGAGTGGAGCTGCACGGCAGCTCACCCCAGAGAGGAGCGTAGAAGAACCGGACACCGGAGTCCGAGGTTGTGGGGCACTGAAGGCCCAGCAGCAGAAACCGGAGGGCAGAAGACTGCAGGTCTCCTGGCCCCATCAGACGCGCGGAGGCTCAGCAAAACATAGGGCCCATCACCGCCACGTGGGAGCGACACTCCAGGAAGGCCCGAGCTGCCTGCCATACGGGTGAGCACAAAGACGTTTACTCAGGGACGAGGGCCACAGCACAACTATAAGCAGTAGGGCCAAAGAAATTAGCGCAAAGGGAAGGCCTCCAACTTCACTTTGCGATGTGGATTCCCAACTTGCTTCCAGGCCGCCCGGACCTCTACTACAAGCTAGTACCCGTGCCACGGTCTGCCTAACCACCGCAAGTAAAGATAAGAGGAAACCGCCATTAAGTTGTGGACTGGTTATTATCTGCGCCATCCCCTGCACTACACTGCACAGCAACATCTATAACATCATCATTTCCTGCCCTGGAGTTAAGCTCTGCCTATGGAGAGCTGTCCCAAGTCTGCTGCGTCACCATCAGCTCCAGAGGATCTGCACCGCAGCGGCGGCTCCATATAGCCACATACCACAGGTGGCGTCACGAACATTAAACTATAAAAACTATAATCCCCTTTTATTGACCGCCCTGGGTCACGGACCGGGTCACTGCCACTGTGACATCCCCTGCACCGACCGGCCTGGCACAAAGTACCCCACGGCCCAGGGGGCGTGTCACCAGCTCTGTTCAGGTCATTAACCAGGTCTTTCCGTGTAGTTATGGGCTGATTCCTGACCTTTCTCAGAATTATCCTTACCCCATGAGGTGAGATCTTGCATCAAGCCCTAGACCGAGGAAGATTGACAGACAATTTGTGTTTCTTCCATTTTCTAATAATTGTGCCAACAGTTGTTGCCTTCTCATCAAGCTACTTGCCTATTGTCCTGTAGCCCATCCCAGCCTTATGCGGGTCTACAATTTTGTCCCTGGTGTCCTTTGACAGCTCTTTGGTCTTGGCCATGGTGGAGAGGTTGGAGTGTGATTGATTGAGCGTGTGGACACGTATCTGTTATACAGGTAAGGAGTTCAAACAGGTGCAATTAATACAGGTAATGAGTGCAGAGTAGGGGGCTTCTTAAAGAAAAACTAACAGGTCTGTGAGAGGCAGAGTTCTTGCTGGTTGGTAGGCGATCAAATACTTATTTCATGCAATAAAATGCAATTAAATTATTTTAAAATCATACAATGTGATTTTCTGGAATTTATTTTAGATTCTGTCTCTTACAGTTGAAGTGTACCTACGATAAAAATTACAGATCTCTTCATTCTTTGTAGATGGGAAAACTTGCAAAATCGGCAATGTATCAAATATTTATTATCCCCACTGTATGAGGCCAACCATACACCTGAGGTGCGACAATCAGCTGTCGCCAGCTGGAAAGAGGGTAAGCTGACACCCAATGCCCCTATCAGCTGGGGGTCCCGCTCCATCTTCAAGCACCCGGCCTGCATCTGACTCCCGCCGGTGCTATACCTGCGACCGAATTAGTCATATCAGCCTCATCTGCCCAGAGAGGCAAAAAAACCCACACCTGAGGCCCAGGGACCTACTGCAGCTGTTCTTTTTGTGGGTAGGGGGGTTGGGAGGGCCTGTGAAAACTTGCAACCGGTTACTGTGGGCGACACCGTCACTGTGGGACTCAAGGACACCGGCGCAGAACGAACCCTCATTCGCCCTGAGTTTGTTACCTGAAGAACTCATCCCTGGGAAGACCCTGTCACCGTTTGGGAGTGTTTACCAACCCATACCGATGGCCCAGGTTGTCTGGACTGGGGTACCGGGAGGGGGTTAAGGGACGTGGGGGTGTCCGAGAACCTCACCACAAATGGTTCAATACATTCCTGACAACCTTCCCAGATCTGGTGTTTCAAATGTTGATAATGTGAACGTCAAAGTGATGCATAGTTACTGTATAATGTATTTTGTGGTATAGGAGAAATCCATATCACGCTGCGTGGTGATGTTGCTGTCACGGGAATACCGCGACAGAGAGGGGCCAGATGCTCGGTGTCTGCTTACACGAACTCCTGCACTTATTAGAACTGCTTCACCATCATATTAAACAGTGCAGGCTTTCCTTGCTGTTATGGCAAGGGTTAATGACTAACCAGACAGGGATAAAAGAAAACTACACGGAACAGCTGAGACAATTCAGGATGGAGAGCTCCAGGAAATCAACTGAACTGATTAACCCTTACCATGACAGCAAGGATACCTCAACAGAGAGGGGCCAGAAGATCGCGGCGTCTGGTTACACATTACAGGAAAAGAACATCTCGCCAACCATTAAGCATGGGGGTGGATCAATCATGTTTTGGGGTTGTGTTGCAGCCAATGGCACAGGGAACATTTAACGGGTAGAGGGAAGAATGGATTCAATGAAATTTCAACAAATTTTTGATTCAAACATAACACCATCTGTAAAAAAGCTGAAGTTGAAAAGAGGATTGCTTCTACAAATGGATAATGATCCTAAACACACAAAATCCACAATAGACTACCTCAAAAGGCGCAAGCTGAAGGTTTTACAATGGCACTCTCAGTCCTCTGATCTCAACATCATTGAAAATCTGTGGCTAGACCTCAAAATAGCAGTGCATGCAAGACGATCCAGGAATCTCACAGAACTGGAAGAATTTTCCAAGGAAGAATAGATGAAAATCCCTCAAACAAGAACTGAAAGTCTGGCTACAGAAAGTGTTTACAAACTGTTATACCTTCAAAACGGGGTGCTACTAGGTACTAACCATGCAGGGTGCCCAAACTTTTGCATCGGCCCATTTTCCATTTTGTAATTTTTAAAATGTAAAAGATGAAAATACTTTTTTTTTCTTAAAATACAAAGGAAATATGTCATCTTTAACTTTAGACCTTTTAGAGATTATTTCATCTTCAACTGCCCAAACCTTTAGAAAGCCACTGTATACAGCAACTTAGGTTCACATGCGTTCCTTCTTTTTATATTTTCTCACCCTACTTTTAATTAAGCTTTGCAATAAATGTGTTTTTTTTATTTTTATTAATAATATTTTTTCTATAGTGCTGGATTTCATCCCTTCCTCCTCCTTCATTACTGCAGTACAATATACATCCGTGCTCAGACAACTTACTGTTGTGAGTTCTTTACAAAACTTATTGTAAAGAGTCAACTGCGCTCCAGACTGAAGCAAACCTGAAAAAGCATCAACACCTAACCAAAGAGAAGCAGTTCAAGCCATTACATTAGGGGTGACTTAACTGTTTGACCAAATATAGCATGATCATTTTTAATTTTGTATGGCCCATGACTAATGTTATAAACATCCAAATGGCCCTTAGCAGAAAAAAGGTTCCCCAGCCCTGCTCTACATGAAACAGGTAGCTCAGGATGCACAATGCTACAGTATGCCGCCCACTCAATGAAATGTTAATAAAACAAATGGAATAAAATATACATTTGAACTGATACATAGAAAAAAGTATGCTTGTCAGTCTTTACTATACTTCTGGCATTCAGTTCATAAACCAGGAAGTCTAGCCTGAGTGATGCTGTAGATTTCAACCAGATAAGCTGATGCTACACTGCACAATGTAATTCATTGTTGTACCCATAGATTATGGATGAAATATAAAGCTGCTCAGTTAAATAGCAATACATGTGTGTCACTGTTATTTACGTCTGGCTTTTTGTTCATGAATCAGAAAGCTTAGGATGAACAATGTTATACATCCCACCTAATGAAATATTAATGAAATATACTGGATGAAAAATAAATTTACACCTAGAATGCCAGACGTAAATTAGACAAACACACACGTATTGCTATGTATCAGCACAGCAGTAAAAAAAAAAATGCTACAAAAAAGTTGCACAAATGTTATGTTTTTGAAGTTTCTCATTTCTTTCAATATTTAGAAAATGCTACAAAAACACTGAAAGTATTGAAAATGCTGCAATGCTCCAATTCAGTCAGGAAAAAAAAATCTGTGCATGCATGAGATTTCTGAAATCTCATCGCTTTTGCTGGAGCTTTAAAACGCAGCTTCTTTTCTGCAGAGAAAAATGCAGCAAAACCGCCACTAAATTCTGAGAGGAGTCAAGAAATGCCTTGTGAGAGAAAGACCTTCAGGGCCAGGGCTTTTACCTAATGGAAAGCTATGCACAATCTTTTTCACCTCATTAGTGGTGATCATAGACAGATTGAGCAATAGATGGAAGTTGACGGGAGTCTAAAAGCTTCTGGTGTTTATTGTTGAATTTGAGGTTTGCTGTAAGTTTAATATATATAGTTTTGAATAATAGTCCAGAAGGGCAATATCTATTGTTAAAGGGAATCTGTCAGTAGGACTTCACTTCTAAGCTGTCTATATGATCATGTTGGTGCTAGGAAGCTGAATAAAATGATACCTTGATATCTCCGATCCAATGTCTTAGGCCAGGGGTGCCCAACTTATTTTCACAGGGGGCAACATCAGCATTAAGGATGATTTCAAAGAGCCACTTATAATTGTAAGGGCTCATGCACACATCCGTGTAACATGCTTCGAGCACGGACTGCAATACAGAGACTGGCCAGGGGCTATAAAAGAGCTGTCTAAGGGTAGTAGGGCTATAAGACAACTGTCCCTGAGTAGTAGGGCTGTAAGACAACTGTCCCAGGTTAGTAGGGCTACAAGATAGCTGTCCTTTGGTAGTAGGGCTGTAAGACAGCAGTCCCTGGGTAGTAAGGCTAAAAGAGCTGTTCCCAGGTAGTAGGACAGAGAGCACTGTCCCTCGGTAGTGGGGCTAAAAGCGCTATCCCTGAGTAATAGGGCTAAGAGAGGTGTTCCAGGGTAATAAGGCTAAGAGAGCTGTCTCTGGGTAGTAGGGCTAAGAGAGCTGTTCCTTGGTAGTAGGGCTAAGAGAGTTGTTCCTAGGTATTAGGGCTAAGAGTGCAGTTCCTCTCTACCAGAACTTAAAGAGCTGTTCCTGGGTAGTACGGCTGTTCCTGTTTAGTAGGGCTGAGAGAGCTGTCCCTGGGTAGTAGAGCTAAGAGAACTGTTCCTGGGCAGTAGGGCTAAGAGCCCTGTCTCTTAGTAGTAGGGTTAATAGCGCTCTCCCCGGGTAACAGGGCTAAGAGAGCTGTCCCTGGGTAGTAGAGCTAAGAGAGATGTCCCTGGGTAGTAGGGCTAAGAGAGATGTCCCTGGGTAGTAGGGCTAAGAGAGATGTCCATTGGGTAGTAGGGCTAAGAGAGCTGTCCCTGGGTAGTATGGCTAAGAGAGCTGTCCCTGGGTAGTATGGCTAAGAGAGATGTCCCTGGGTAGTAGGGCTAAGAGTGATGTCCATTGGGTAGTATGAGTAAGAGAGCTGTACCTGGGTAGTATGGCTAAGAGAGCTGTCCATGGGTAGTATGGCTAAGAGAGATGTGCCTGGGTAGTAGGGCTAAGAGAGATGTCCATTGGGTAGTAGGAGTAAGAGAGCTGTCCCTGGGTAGTATGGCTAAGAGAGCTGTCCCTGGGTAGTATGGCTAAGAGAGCTGTCCCTGGGTAGTATGGCTAAGAGAGCTGTCCATGGGTAGTATGGCAAAGAGAGATGTCCCTGGGTAGTAGGGATGAGAGAGATGTCCATTGGGTAGTAGGAGTAAGAGAGCTGTCCCTGGGTAGTATAGCTAAGAGTGCTATTCCTGGATAGTAGGGATAAGAGAGCTGTCCCTGTGTAGTAGGGCTAAGAGATCTGTGCCATACCTCACAGTCCAAGTGGACTGCTCCCTATTCTAAGTACTGGCTGCGTCTGCATTGATTAAATAATGGAACCATACAAATGTACTGGCTGACTGCGTTCTTTGTGTTCACTTTTTGTGCTGGCTGGCTGTGTGCACTGCATTCACTTTTTGTGCTGGCTGACTGCATTCACAGCGGTCACTGTTTGCGTTGGCTGACTGTGTTCCCTTTTTGTGTTGGCTGACTGCGTTCTCTGCCTTCACTGTTTGTGCAGGCTGACTACATTCTCGACATTCACTTTTCGTGTGGGCTGACTGCGATAACTGCATTCACCATTTGTGCAGGCTGACTGAGATAACTGCTAGTACACAGGAAAGGATTAGAATCATTTTCATTAGTCATTTTTTATACTTCATGAGGGTATCCAATACTAAACATATTAACACTAATACTATCATTGATAAATAAAGCTACTGTACTTTAGCCAAAGATCATACTAGCATTTGCAACCAGATACTGTCATAATCAATGACATCACAAATTACAGCCCTCAATGCCACAGAAAAGTAGAAAGATATAGAGATCCCCAGAGTCTTTCAATATAGCAACATTGCCCCCATAATTACAAGTAAAACACTGTTCACCTACAGTATATATACAGTACAGACCAAAAGTTTGGACACACCTTCTCATTTAAAGATTTTTCTGTATTTTCATAACTTTGAAAATTGTACATTCACACTGAAGGCATCAAAACTATGAATTAACACATGTGGAATTATATACTTAACAAAAAAGTGTGAAACAACTGAAAATATGTCTTATATTCTAGGTTCTTCAAAGTAGCCACCTTTTGCTTTGATGACTGCTTTGCACACTCTTGGCATTCTCTTGACTGAAATCAGTCAGTGATTCTGTCATAGAAGGAAATTAAGTTAGTCTGACATGACTTATTAGTTACAAACCCAAGCTGGTTCTGATTAATCACATCATTCTTATAAAGGTACTTCCATACATATTGTTTAATAATCTGTTCAAAGATCTTTTCTGGCATAGAAGTAAAGGCCCTGTCACACATAACGAGATCGCTAGCGAGATCGCTAGCGAGATCGTTATTGCGTCACGGTTTTGGGATCGCTGGGGAGATGTCAAACATGCAGAACTTCCCAACGATCTCGGCCGCCCCAGCGATCTAACCAACGATCTCGGCGGTCGTTGGGACGCTTTCACACAGCAGCTATTTCAACGATCCACACCTTGATAGGGACTGTACTGTGTCAGAAAGGCGTACATAAAGGCGTACATAAAATTACTTTTCCGCGCCCCCCTCATCTTCAATTGGAGAACGCTACTACATTCTGATTGGGTGGCCTTGGTTTAACACTGCGTCTCCGGTCAGATGGGATCTCTACTTCGTGTCCATTAAAAATGGAAACTCATTTGAGACCCCAAACAATACTTACCTTGCTAAAGATGCCTGATTTCTTTAAAGTAGAGTCACAGCCGGAGAACGCTGGTGGGATCTGAAAAAACCAAGGACGCAGTAGCGACCACCAATCGGAAACGAGGAGAGCAGAAAAGTCCAATTTATGCACGCCTACATGTCTGTTCTGAATCGCTAACGAGGTCGTTGATAAGGTGTCAAATACAGCGATGCACACTGCCCAGTGGGAGAGCAACGACCCAGGAATGGTCCAGGAAGCTTTGTAACGATCAGCGATCTCACAGCAGGGGCCTGATCGTTGCTACCTGTCACACATGACGAGATCGCTAGCGAGGTCGCTATTGCGTCACAAAAACCGTGACTCATTAGCGATCTCGCTAGCGATCTCGTTATGTGTGAAGGGGCCTTAAGCCTAACAGGCCTATAGTTTCTTGAGTCCACCTTCTTCCCCTTTTTGAAGATAAGAGACAACATTCGCTCTTCTCCAGTCTTCTGGGACTTCTCCAGTTGTCCAAGAAATTTCAAAGATTATGGAAAGTGGTTCAATAATTTCCTCTGCCATCTCCTTCAGTACCCTAGGATATAATTCATCTG
Source organism: Phyllobates terribilis (assembly GCF_046119375.1). Classification (NCBI taxonomy): domain Eukaryota; kingdom Metazoa; phylum Chordata; class Amphibia; order Anura; family Dendrobatidae; genus Phyllobates; species Phyllobates terribilis. The sequence continues at coordinate 703,853,398 of NW_027362761.1, forward strand.
GACCAGGAGACTTGAATTAATTTATGTTAGCTAAGTGTTTCCTCATTATCTGTCTGTCATAGATAGTGTGGATTCTTCTATTCCTTCAATAGTACAGTGAAGGTCAGTTGATGTTACATTTACTTTCTTAGAGAACACAGAAGCAAAATAGGAATTAAAAGTTCAGTCTTTTCAGCATTATTTTTTACCACATTACCATTTTCAACCTGTAAAAATCCTATAGCATCTTTGACTTTTCTTTTACTTTTGACATAGCCCCAAAATCCTCTCTTATTGCTTTTGACATCTCTTGCAAGCCTTAATTCATTATCAGCTTTAGCTAATCTGATACGTGCCCTGCAGGGTCTGCAGCATATTCTTCTTTAGATATGCCTCTGTCACGGGTGTGTCGCCACGAAGATCGTCACGAGTACACAGCCTGACTTCTCGCAGCTGACTTGTTGGTGCTTTGTATTTTTCGGCAGTGAGGGAGTTAATTCTCTCTCTCTCTGTGCTAGACGAGGTCCAGCCTCGCCCAGCTGCAATCAATACTTCTGTAGTGAGACTCCTTCAAATGCCTGCTGGTCTGTTTGGGAAGTGTCGGTGAAAGCATTTCATTCAGACTTATAGAGCGGATCGTGGTGTTTGGAGTTTCTGAGATAAGTGTATTTGAAGTGTCTTTTCCCTTCCTCGCTTTATCATTTATCTCCTTTCCCGTTGGTGTTCCCTCTGTTGTAGTTGTGTAGTTGTTGTATGCAAGGTGGTTTTGGTTTTTCCCTTGTACTGTCTCGTTCGTCTAAGTACTGTGTGTGGGCATATTATTACTTGTCCCCTTTTGTTGTGATCGGGGTCCTTCTCAGGACTAGATTACTTAGGTGCAGGGATCCTCAGGAGGTAGGGGTTACGCTGGCGGCCTGGACCTCTGTACCTTTAACAGTACCTCCAGGTTGAGGGATTAGCCAGGGCCCCAGCTTAGGGTCAGCTTAGGCCCCCTACCTCCAGTATACAGAGACAGCGTGACAGCCTCCCTCTTTCCATTTGATAAACATTTCTTTCTTCATTTTTAGCATGTGTTTAAGTTCTGTGTTCATCCATCCTGGTTTCCTTAAATGCTTCCTATTCTTCCCTTTTTTAGGGATTGTTAATAGTGATGAGCGAGCGTGTATTGTTAACCCTTTCGGCGAGTACGCTCTGGTGTTCACCGAGTATTTTCGGCGTGCTCGGCATCTATGTTACTACCGCCACGGCTGGATGTGTCACGGCTGTTAAACTGCTGTGAAACATGCAGGGATTACCTAACAAAAAAGAAATCCTTGCATGTGTCACACCTGTTTAACAGCCGTGAGTCCGTGACACATGCAGCCGCGGCGGTAGTGACATAGATGCCGAGAATGCCGCAAATACTCAGCGAGCACCCGAGCATGCTCACCGAAAGAGTTAACAATACACACTCACTCATCACTAATTGTTAACGATTGTGCTTTGAGAATCTAATTTTTCTTAATTTCCCATCCTTTCTGGTCATTTCTGTCCTTAAGGACATCCAGCCATTGGATCCCTCGTATCCTCTTTCTGAGTCCCTTAAAATCTGCCTTTCTGAAGTCCAACCGTAAAGTGTCCTAGGGTCCCAGCCACCCTTACCTCCTCAATAATTTTTTCCCTGCTTGTGAGGATTAGATCCAAGGTAGCAGATCCCGTTGTTCTCTCTTCTACCTTTGGAAGATAAATTAACCTACAACAACATAGAAGCACAAGCCATCATAATATAAATACACCAATCTTTATTTAATCAAAAATAGACATATAAAATCATATTAAAATTCCTTAAAAAGGAGCCTAAAGACCTACCTCTTCTGACAAGCATACAACCTGCAGTAATCCTCGCTCCACCATACTGCTGCACGACCAGCTCTACCCTCACCTACTGTATCCTCACCCATCCCTTGTAGACTGTGAGCCCTCGCGGGCACGGTCCTTTCCAGGGGCGGACCTACCGCCCGTGCAGCCGGTTCATTGAACGGGGTCCCCGAGGGAGAGGGGGCCCCTCCAGCCTCCAGCAGGGCCGCCATCAGGGCGTGACTGCCCTGACTCCAGCATGGGGCCCGGGCTGTCGGGTCCCCCTCGGAGCCCCGTTGGGGCCCCCCTCTTGTGCGTCTCCTCATGGGGCCCACCCTCCGTCACATGACCCCCCGTCAGCACATGACCGGAGATGTCCCTGCGCTCAGCATGGGCCCCCGGCCCCATGCTGAGCGCAGGGACATCTCCGGTCATGTGACGGCGCCAGAAGCGTCTTCCACGTCCTCTGACCGTGACGTCTCAGGTCAGAGGGCGCGGTGATATGTTTACACCGTGCGCGATCTCTCCTCAGCTGTCACAGCGGGAAGACGCGGGCGATGCTGGAGTCCGGATCAGCATCAGGTGAGAAGTGAGGTGAGTATTTGATTTTTTTTTTTTTTTTATGTATGGGGGCATGGGGCATTATATGGTGGGGGGAGAGTGGGCGTGACATCCTGCATGGGGCACTATATGGGGGGGTGACATACTGCATGGGGCATTATAAGAGGGGAAGGGAGGAAGTGACATCCTGCATGGGGCATTATAAGAGGGGGAGGGGGGATTGACATTCTGCATGGGGCTTTATATGGGGGAGGGGGGAATTGACATCCTGCATGGGGCATTATTTGGGGGTGGGGGGGTGTGACATCCTGCATGGGGCATTATAAGAGGGGAAGGGGGAAGTGACATCCTGCATGGGGCATTATATGGGGGTGGGGAAGAGTGTGACATCCTGCATGGGGCATTATAAGAGGGGGAGGGGGGAATTGACATCCTGCATGGGGCTTTATATGGGGGAGGGAGGACTTGACATCCTGCATGGGGCATTATTTGGGGGTGGGGGGGTGACATCCTGCATGGGGCATTATAAGAGGGGGAGGGGGGAATTGACATCCTCCATGGGGCATTATATGGGGGTGGGGAGGAGTGTGACATCCTGCATGGGGCATTATAAGAGGGGGAGGGGGGAATTGACATCCTGCATGGGGCATTATATGGGGGTGGGGGGGAGTGTGACATCCTGCATGGGGCATTATAAGAGGGGAGGGGGGAATTGACACCCTGCATGGGGCATTATATGGGGGTGGGGGGGAGTGTGACATCCTGCATAGGGCATTATAAGAGGGGGAGGGGGGAATTGACATCCTGCATGGGGCATTATAAAGAGGGTGGGTGTGTGACATACTGCATGGGGCATTATAAGGAGGGGGGTGTGACCTCCTGCATGGGGCATTATAAGGGAGGGGGTGGTCTGACATACTGCATGGGGCATTGAAAAGGAGGGAAGTGACATCCTGCAAGGGGCATTATATGGGGGGGAGAGGTGACATCCTGCATGGGGCATTTTATGGGGGGTAGAGGTGACATCCTGCATAGGGCATTAAAAGGGGGGTGTCATCCTGCATGGGGCATTATAAGGGGGGAACAGCCTGCATGGAGCGTTACATGGGGGACAATATTCTGTATGGAGTGTTATATGGGGGACAGTATCCTGTATGGAGCGTTATATGGGGACCAGTATCCTGTATGGAGCATTATATGGGGACCAGTATTCTGTATGGAGCGTTATATGGGGGCCAGTATTCTGTATGCAGTGTTATATGGGGACCAGTATCCTGTATGGAGCGTTATATGGGGACGAGTATCCTGTATGGAGCATTATAAGGGGGTCACTATCCTGTATGGAGCATTATATGGTGTCCATTATACTGTATGGAGGACTATACTGTCCGGTCTGCACTATGCGCTGTGAGGATTCGCCGGATTCTGAGCTATTGTAGAATTTACAATAGATATCGCTCATGTAATGTAGTAAGTGAAATCCTTGGCCTTGTACTATATATATATATATATATATATATATATATATATATATATATATATATATATATTTCTCTGTGGTATTTGTGCATCATGAATCATGGTATGTGTTAAAGGGGCCACTGAAACTCTGTCGCCCAGGGCCCACAAAAACCTGGAGCCGGCCCTGGGGTAAATATAACAAGTTTTATTTTTTTTTAAATACAATTAATTAACTAGGATTGGGGGGAATCAGAGATGCACGGGGGGGATGAGAGATGCACGGAGGGGGGGCCTTCATGCCCCCTATGAAGGGCAGGGGGGGGGCCCCCAAAAAATTCTTGCACAGGGGCCCACTACAGTCTGTGTCCGCCCCTGGTCCTTTCTCCTCCTGTACCAGTAGCTGACTTGTATTCTTCAAGATTATTGTAATTGTTTTTGCTATGTATACTCCCTTTTCACATGTAAAGCGCCATGGAATAAATGGCGCTATAATAATAATAATTAAAATAGGAAAACATGGCAGAATTAACCCCATCAACAGGTAATACCGATTCATTCCACAGGAGGGAGCTCAAGCTCCATACAAGAACTATAATACCTATCAGCACAGCAAGTCCTAAGTGTCCACGATGCAGAAATGCTGCAGATTTTTTCCGAATCTCACTGGCAGGAAAAACACATGCGGATTTTACATTCGTTTTTCCCGCCAGGTAGAAGCGTTTGTCAAGCATTTTTGCATGTATTTCTGCATGCGGGTTATCAAGCGCTTTTTCAAGCGATTTTAGCATCACTTGGAAAAGTGCTTGACAACTTGGTCACACTATATAAATCCATGCAACCGGCATGGATTTATATAGTGTGACCAAGTTAATAGTTGAAAAAAATATTAAAAATGGTAAAAAATAATTAAAAAAACATTATACTTACCTTCTGATGGCCCCCGTTTTTTTCTCCGCTGCGTCCAGTCTCTTGTACGGCTCGCGGTGGTGTGAAAGGACCTGCGGTGACGTCATTTAGTGATGTGACAGGTCACGCGAATGCCGACGTCATGGAAGGTCCTTTTAGACCAACGCGAGACGCCGGGGAGCCAGGACGCATCATACAGGAGACCGAGGGACATCGGAAGGTGAGTACATGTTTATTTTTTATTTTAAATTCTTTTTTTAACAGGTTCTATGGTACCCGGGTCTGGAGGAGAGTCTCCTGTCCTCCACACCTGGGTACCATCCGCACAATGAAACGCTTAATATCCGCATGTGCACATGTAGTGATGCGGATATTAAGCGATTCAATGCAAGTCAATGGCGGTAATTATGCTGTGTGTCTGCAAAATTAATGGACATGCTGCGTATTTTTCCGCAATGTTAATCCACAGCGGAAATTTCCGCACCATGTGCACAAGACATGCGGATTATCATTGGGGACCATGGGGCACGTATTACCAAGCGTTTTTTAAGCATTTTCGCTGCGGAAATTCCGCGGCAAAAACATTTGAAAAATGCATAGTGGGCACGCAGCCTTAACAACTACCATAGGGTTTAGTATATCAAAATACTCCTCAGGATAATTGCACCCTAAATAAGGTGAATATATTAATAAAGTGCTCATGTGTCAAATTGCAAATAATAAATATACACTGCTCAAAAAAATAAAGGGAACACTTAAACAACAGAATATAACTCCAAGTAAATTAAACTTCTGTGAAATCAAACTGTCCACTTAGGAAGCAACACTGATTGACAATCAATTTCACATGCTGTTGTGCAAATGGAATAGATAATAGATGGCAATTATTGGCAATTATCAAGACACCCTCAATAAAGGAGTGGTTCTGCAGATAGGGACCACAGACCACATCTCAGCACCAATGCTTTCTGGCTGATGTTTTGGTCACTTTTGAATGTTGGTTGTGCTTTCACACTTGTGGTAGCATGAGACGGACTCAACAACCCACAGAAGTTGCTCAGGTAGTGCAGCTCATCCAGGATGGCACATCAATGCGAGCTGTGGCAAGAAGGTTTGCTGTGTCTGTCAGCGTAGTGTCCAGAGACTGGAGGCGCTACCAGGAGACAGGTCAGTACACCAGGAGATGTGAAGGGGGCCGTAGGAGGGCAACAACCCAGCAGCAGGACCCCTACCTCAGCCTTTGTGCAAGGAGGAACAGGAGGAGTACTGCCAGAGCCCTGCAAAATGACCTCCAGCAGGCCACAAATGTGCATGTATGTGCATAAACGGTTAGAAACCGACTCCATGAGGGTGGTATGAGGGCCCAATGTCCACAGATGGGGGTTGTGCTCATAGCCCAACACCGTGCAGGACGCTTGGCATTTGCCACAGAACACCAGGATTGGCAAAGTCACCACTTGCAAAGCAGGTTCACACTGAGCACATGTGACAGTCTTGAGACGCCGTGGAGAGCGATCTGCTGCCTGCAACATCCTTCAGCATGACCGGTTTGGCAGTGGGTCAGTAATGGTGTGGGGTGGCATGTCTTTGGAGGGCCGCACAGCCCTCCATGTGCTCGCCAGAGGTAGCCTGACTGCCATTAGGTACCGAGATGAGATCCTCAGACCCCTTATGAGACCATATGCTGGTGCGGTTGGACCTGAGTTCCTCCTAATGCAGGACAATGCCAGACCTCATGTGGCTGGAGTGTGTCAGCAGTTCCTGCAAGATGAAAGCATTGAAGCTATGGACTGGCCCACCCGTTCCCCAGACCTGAATCCGATTGAGCACATCAGGGACATCATGTCTCGCTCCATCCACCAACGTCACGTTGCACCACAGACTGTCCAGGAGTTGGCGGATGCTTTAGTCCAGGTCTGGGAGGAGATCCCACATGAGACCTCATCAGGAGCATGCCCAGGCGTTGTAGGGAGGTCATACAGGCACGTGGAGGCCACACACAATACTGAGCCTCATTTTGACTTGTTTTAAGAACATTACATCAAAGTTGGATCAGCCTGTAGTGTGTTTTTCCACTTTAATTTTGGGCGAGACTCTAAATCCAGGCCTCCATTGGTTAATAAATTTGATTGAGGATTTTTGTGTGATTTTGTAGTCAGCACATTCAACTTTGCACAGAACAAAGTATTCTATGAGAATATTTCATTCATTCAGATCTAGGATGTGTCATTTGAGTGTTCCCTTTATTTTTTTGAGTAGTGTATAATATACATCCAGGTCCATAAAATGTTGTTACAAGAAAGGAGTGCAAGATCAAGCAGTGCGTAATAATATATGTATACTGAAAGGAAACAAAATACAAGATGCTAGTGCGGATAATCAATCCTGCTATCAGTAATATGAAGATATACCTAATTATGCATCATTAAGTCCCACAGTATAAAGTGCCAGTGCAAGGACATGTAGTATAGCATGTAGAGTATACCATATACATATAGAAAGTCATGAAAAGCAGAGTGCTGAGAATGAAAAGTACAACCTGTCGAAGTGTTACTGGCCAGTACTGTTGTGGGTTAATATATTTGGCTGAAGTGCCATCAAAACAAAGGCCTTTTTCCTAGGTGTATCTTTGGAAGATAAAGTTGTCAGCAAGAGAGGATAAGAAGTTTCTTGACCTGTTACTTTTGCTTGAGAGAGATTCCCAACAAATGTCTGGATAGTTGAAACTCCCATGATCACTATGTCATATTTTTTTAATAACTTAGCCATCTGATGCATAAAGGGTTCATCCATATCTTCAACTTGCCCAAGTGGCCTATAGTAAATGCCTACAATGGATGCGCCATTTCTGACGCGGCTGAGGGATGGTCTTATTAGACTGGGAAGAGGACAATACCCATGGACCTTCCACGGCTATTAATATCAGCCCGCAGCTGTCTGCTTAACCTTTGCTGGTTATTAAAAATAGCCCATATTATTTTTTTTAGGGTCCCCCTTTTTAATAACCAGTAAAGACTAAGCAGACAGCTGTGAGCTGATATTAATAGACTGGGAAGCTCCATGTTTATTGCCCCCTTCCCAGAATAATAACACCAGCCTGCAGCTGTCTGCTTTCCCTTAACTGGTTATTAAAAATAAGGGGTACCCAAGACCATTTTTTCATTTCATTTTATATTATTAACTAAATACATGTACAGTAAACTACACACGCAAAGCACTGATTATATTTCTCACTGATAACTTCTATTCTGACGGTTCACGCTGTGAATTTACTGTACTTGGCTGACAAAACGTCGGGTTTCCTATGAGATGTGTGCTTAAAAATCTGAAGGCACGAGCATGGTCCGTGTGCTGTGCGATTTTTTTCTCGCACCCATTGACTTTGACTTGAATTGGAGAGTCTCGTCCGATATACGTGGCCACTCACAGCATGCTGTGATTTTTTTCTCAGTCTGATCCGACCTGAGAAAAAAATCGTAGATGAACACTGAATCAGTGAATAACATTAGTCAGAGGGCAATCTGATTTTTTTATCGGATTGCACTTGTCCAATTTATACGCGAATGAGGATGAGCCCCAAGAGTGACTTCTGATCACTAGCCTTGGCCAGATTCCTCATAGGTTTCTGAGCATGCTCACATGAGATCAGTGACAATTTTTTTCTGAAGTTTAGACTGTGAATCTCTGACAGCAGCATTTAACATGCGCCGAGCGGAAGCGTGTCACAAGACACGCCCATCGGCAACACATATTTAGTATAGCTGCTTTCAAAATATAAAGTAAATTAATCCGATCGGTAAATGGCGAAACGAGGAAAAAAGTAAAATCACCATAATTAAGGGGTTTTTTTGGCATTGCAACATTGAAATAAAATGCAATAACAGGCGATCAAAACATCGTATCTACCCCAAAATGGTATCAATAAAAATGTCAGCTTGTCGCGCAAAAAATAAGCCTTCACCCGGCCCCAGATCCCGAAAAATGGAGACTCTACGGGTCTTGGAAAATGGCAACATTTTTTTTTTTTTTAACTTTGGAATTTTTTTTCACCACTTAAATAAAAAGGAACCTATACATGTTTAGTATCTGCATACACATACTGACCTGGAAATCATATTTAGTATTTAGTGAACATGGTAAATAAAAAAACCAAAAAACAGTTGTGAAATTTTGCTATTTAACCGCACTTGGAATTTTTTTCTTGTTTTCCAATACACTATGTGGTTGAATTAATGGTGACAATCAAAAGTACAACTCGTCCCGCAAAAAAAACAAGCTTTCATATGGTTATATTGATGGAAAAATTAAAATGTTATGGCTCTGGGAAGAAGGGGAGCAAAAAATGAAAACACAAAAATGGAAAATCGCAAGGTGGTGAAGGGGTTAATAATAAAAATCTTCATACAGTGCCAACATATACCACAGTGCTTTACATACATTATCATCACTGTCCCCATTGGGGCTCACAATCTAAATTCCCTATCAGTATGTCTTTGGAGTGTGGGAGGAAACAGGAGAACCCAGAGGAAACCCAAGCAAACACAGGGAGAACATACAAACTCCTTGCAGATGTTGTCCTTGATGGGATTTGAATCCAGGACCCTAGCGCTGCAAGGCCACAGTGCTGCCCATATTAAGCACATTTCAGTAGACTTGCCTATCACATCACTTCACTAATCCTATTTCCTTATAGCTTGTAAGCTTTGACGCACCCATGGGATGGGAAAACGACTCGGCGCCCGGGCCTTGTTGTTGCCTGATCTCGGGGGATGTCGCGGTGGCCGGCTCCCGGGCCCGTACCCTGGCGTCACTCTTAAAAGGAAAAGGGGAAAGTTGTATGGGATAGGGGAATGTTCGTGACGCCACCTGTGGTGTCTGGTGAGGATCACCAGCGCTGCGACAGTCCTCTGAGGTCGGTGTTCAGGCAGCTTAGTTGGTGCAGCTCCCCACAGGTGGAGCGGGGCCTCAGGGTAGCGTAGAGAGGGGGCAGAGTAGAGCGTCGGCGGGTGCAGAGCCGCGGAGGAAAGAACAGACAGAGGCGGTAGTTGAAGTCATCCAAGTCTTTACTCACTTTACCCAACGGCGAGGAGAGAAGGAGTGATAAAGGGGGCAGAGGAGCATACCAGGCTCACCCCAGTATATTTACCGGACACCGGGTCCAAGCCTACAGAGACCCTTCACACCCAGTAGGGTTAACCGGAATCCCAGGAGGACTACAAGTACCTGGCAGACTTGAAGCTAGACTCACAGGACCAGGTACCACGAAGGCCCCGACGTCCAGGGAAAGTGGTTACCAACCGGAGGTCCTACTTCAGAGCAACAGGTGGAGTAACAAGCAAGACACATAAGCTAGGCACAGTTGCAGGCTGGCCAGGAGTTTACACAGAGACAGACACGGAACAGGAGGCCTTATACCCGCTCACTGGGGAGAAGTCCAAAAGTACGCCCTTCACCTAGAGTACCCTGGACCATATCTACCAGCTGTACCAGTAAAGGTAACGAAGCAAAACCCCCTGTCTCTGTCCGTTACTCCGGCTGCACCATCGTTCCCTACCTGCACCACAACGCCCAGCGCACCCTCCTCAATTCACTCTACACTGCCCTGAGGCCTGCTCCACCTGTGGGGAGCCGTCCCATCAAAGCTGCCCCTAACATCAACCTCAGTGGACTGTCGCAGCGCTGGTAACCTCTTACCAGAATCCACAGGTGGCGTCACAAACTTTTATTTTCATATTATTAAACCCCCTTTTTGGCGCACTGTCCGCCCTGGGCCAGCCACCGTGATATACATGTATACTGCAGCAGACAGTAAGGCCCCACCGGGGGCGAGACAGCTCGCTTTTGGCGTCACGAACAGGATCGTGTGCCCATTGCCACCGGGTACTGTGCGCCTTAAGAAACTGTAAAACTCACTGTGGTGAAGCTATTCCCGCCATTTTCCGGAGATTCCCGCCACTGGCTGCCATTTTCCGGACGCCGTGCGTGAAGAAGAGGGGCGTAACCGCTGGAAGCGCGCGAAGTTGAGGACACGCCCCGCCCCCGACGTCGAACCAGGAAGCGTCAGGTCCTGGAAGGAGTGAGAGGACGCCCTGACGTAGGACGCAAGCGGCGCAAGGTCCTGAAGAAGACCGTCATCTGCGGAGCTGCGGCCTACCGGAAGAAAAGTAAAGAAGGTAGGCCGCGGTTCACTAGGGGGGCGCAACGATGTCGGAAGCCCAGCAGAATGGTGAAGTATCGGTTAACGGTCCTGATGTCCCACCTGCGCTCGGCGCTGAGCAGGCTGAAGCCGCCGCTCCACCAGCAGGGCCTGTAAACCCTGTCATACCTATTGCCCTGCCGTATATCCTGGGAGCGAAGTAGTTCCCCCAGTATAACGGCAAACCGGACACCTTGTCCGGATTCAAGAGGAAGATATGCGGCATACTGGACATGTACTCTATGACTGGCAAACAGAGAGCCGCTGTAGTGTTAGGACAATTGACTGGTGCCGCTGAGAGAGAAGTTGAAACCTGGCCAGCCGCAGACCAAGAATCAGTGTCCACTATCTTTAAAAGACTGCAAGCAGCGTTTGAAAACCGCACTGAGACAGATCTCCGGATGAGGTTCTACCATTGCATCCAAAAGCCTGAGGACAGTATCCAGGACTATGCCTGGCGCTTACAGGAGGCCCTGCGGTCCCTGAAACAGGTTAGTCCAGCCAGCATCCATGATGAAAATAAAATGCTGACGGAACAGTTCATCCGGGGGTTGAAGTCCCAGGAAGAGAGCAGAACTGTATGGTGGTGGGCTCTAGACCATCCAGATGCCACCTTTGACACCCTTAAGGACATGGCTATAAAGGGCCTGCAGCCCCAGGAAACCACAGATACTGCTATCCAGCGTTACCAGGGTGAGACCACCCCAGAGCCCGCAGCACCCACCATTCCTTCACTGACGGATGAAACAAGGATGCAAACAATGCCCCTTGGTGAGCTGGACAGCCTACGCTCTGAAGTGCGCCAGTTAAGTAAAGCCCTGGCCACTGTCATGAGCACCCTGCAGCTACAAACGGAGCCTGAGCTGGAAGGAAGGATCCTGCTAGCCGACAGCCCTGAGGATGTCCCCTGGATGAGGAGAAGAAGAAGGACAACACCACCCCGTAGGAGGAAAACACCACCCCAGAGGAGGACAACGCCACTCCGTGGGAGGACCAACGACCAATGTCTCCCTCCAGAAGACTTCATCTGCTACCGCTGCCATAAAGCAGGCCTGTCCTTTAAACGAGAAAACCTTGGGGCCGAGGGCCAACACGCAGTAGTAGAGCAACCAGGCCCATCAAACTGGTACCGCCGGTTCGTAGGAGGAAGACCTTTCCTGTCCATTGTGCTGGACGGCATCGCGACCCCTGCCCTGCTGGACACAGGATCTCAGGTAACCATTATGCCTGATGTCCTCTACAAAAGGTTCTGGTCCATAGACAAACTTCACCCGCCAGGCCCAAACCTTTCCGTGTATGCCTCTAATGGCCTCCCCCTTAACCTAGTCATGGTTAAGGATGTGGCAGTTAAGGTGGGAAGAGTGGAACTGAAGGACCAGGGACTAATTGTAGTAGAGACTAATCCTGGTGATACAGACTTGTATATGGTATTTGGCACAAATATTGTTGGTAACTGTTTGGGAGAAGTGTTGTTCTTGCTCCAACAGATGGCTGACACCGCCAGACCAGGGCAGAGGAGGGTGCTCCAGAAAGAGATCCGAGCCCTTATGTACCAGCAACAGGTAAAGCTATCAGGTGGTGAAATTGGTAATGTACGGGTGACAGACCCAATACCCATTGTGATCCCCCCAATGAGTGAGATGCTGATTTGGTGTAGAGCAGCAATAGGTCTCAAAGGACGGGGCTACCAGGCGGTAGTAGAGCCCCTTAGCTCGGAGCAAAGACCTACACTCTTGACTGCCAGAGGGGTGGTGGATGTACGTAATGGTAGGGTGCCCGTACGCCTCCTGAACTATGGGGAGGACGAGGTTAGATTACCATGCTACGCCACTGTTGCCAAACTGTACACAGTAGATAACAACTCCATACACATGGCGGAGTCCTTAACCTCACCAGATGAAGTAGAGGATAAAGACCCGGCAACCCAGGTAGAGGATTGGTGTCAATAGCTCCATGTTGGGACAGACACCACTCCTGCCCATCAGAAGCAGGGAGTACACCGGGTGGTTCAGGAATACAAACAGGTATTCAGTAAACACCCACTTGACTTTGGGATGATTAAGGGAGTACAACACCATATACCCACAGGTGACCATCCACCCATCAAAGAACGTTACCGGCCTATACCACCAGCACACAACCAGAAAGCAAAGGAGATGTTGCACGACATGAAAAAGGCAGGGGTAGTAAGGGATAGTTGTAGTCCCTGGGCAGCTCCCCTAGTTTTAGTCAGGAAAAATGACGGAAGCATGAGAATGTGTGTAGATTACAGACAAGTAAATCACATTACACATAAAGATGCACACCCTTTACCACGTATAGAGGAATCCCTGGCTGCCTTAAAGACTGCAAACTACTTTTCCACCCTTGACCTCACTAGTGGGTACTGGCAAGTAGCTGTTCCTGAGGAGGATCGGGAGAAGACGGCCTTTACTACCCCAATGGGACTCTGCGAGTTCAATAGTATGCCGTTTGGACTCTGCAACACCCCTGGAACGTTCCAGAGATTGATGGAGAGCAGCCTGGGACACCGCAACTTCGAGACTGTACTACTATACCTGGATGATGTGATAGTGTACTCCAAAACGTACGAGGACCACTTTAAGCACCTGGCAGAGGTATTTGAATCACTGTCCCGGTATGGGATGAAGCTTAAACCCTCCAAGTGCCACCTGCTCAAGAGAAAGGTACAGTACCTGGGGTACATTGTCAGTCCAGAAGGAGTAGCACCAGACCCGGAGAAGGTCACTGCCATCCAGAAATGGCCGGAGCCGAAGAGCCTCAAAGAGGTACGTCAGTTCCTGGGACTAGTCGGGTATTACCGGAGGTTTGTGAAGGACTACACCAAGAAGGCGGCGCCTTTGCAAGATCTCCTGGTAGGACAGTCCGGGAGAGGCAGAAACCCCCCGTTCCAGTGGGGTAAGGAGCAGGCTGAATCATTTAATGTGATGAAGGAGATCCTGACCGGCGAAGAGATCCTAGCCTACCCTGACTACAGCCAACCGTTCCTGCTGTACACTGATGCCAGCAACAGGGCCGTAACTACAACTGGGGCAGCCGGGGCACTGCCCCAGGGCCCCAACCACCCAAGGGGCCCCAAACTGATGGTAAAAAAATTTCCAAACATATTCACTGAATATTTAACTTCTAAAACTTGCATCATAAACAACAAAATCTATTAAAGGTCTTGTGGAACGTGGTGAAGCCTGTGTGTTATATACAACAATGCGTAGCAGGCTTCACCAAGTTACGCACAACCTCTAGTGATTGAAATGTTGAGGGGCCCCACTATGAAGTTTTGCCCCGGGGCCCCGAAGTTTATAGTTACGGCACTGGCCAGCAACGAAGGATTAGGAGCTGTACTGAGTCAGAAGCAGAATGGCAAAGAGAAGGTGATCGCCTATGCAAGCAGTAAGCGCCGCCCGACCGAGAGGAACCCAGAGAACTATAGCAGCTTCAAGTTGGAGTTCCTGGCCCTGGTCTGGGCCATCACCGAGCGGTTCAAACACTATCTAGCCTCCAGTAAGTTCACTGCCTACACGGATAACAACCCCTTGACTCATCTGGAAACAGCCAAGTTAGGAGCCATGGAACAACGATGGATGGCTCGGCTGTCAAACTACCAATTCACTATTAAATACCGGGCAGGCCGCAAGAACGCCAATGCCGATGCCCTGTCCAGGAGGCCTCACCAGTCGGACACTGAAGAAGAAGTGGACGACCTGGAAGAGATTGAACTACCTGCCTTTCGCGGTAAGACGTTAAACCCTTTGCCTCACCACAGCTGGAAGGAGACCCAGGACAGTGACCCGGTTGTCAGCCGTACTAAGGAACTGATAACCCAGGAAGGTTCCTCCCTGGAGAAGGACGCGTCTCTACAAGCCAAGCAGCTGTGGAATGAGAGGAGCCGGCTGTTCATCTATAGAGAGAAGCTGTGCCGAAGGTACGTCAACCCGAGGACCCATGAGATGGTGTGGCAGATCGTAGTACCCAGGACGGACATCCAGATGGTGCTGGAGGCCTACCACGATCAAGCGGGGCACTTTGGCTGGAAGAAGCTAGAAACCCTGCTGAAGTGTCGGTTCTATTGGGTAGAAATGTGCAGTTCCATTGAGAGGTGGTGCCGGGACTGTGGACCCTGTAGCCTCAGGAGAAAAGACTACAGCAGCCAGAATGCACCCCTGCAACCCATCAAGACGACTCGACCCCTGGAGATCGTGGCCCTGGATCATGTCAAGCTATCACCCAGCAGGTCAGGATACTCCTATGCCCTGACCATGGTGGATCACTACTCCCGGTTCCTGGTGGTCGCACCCGTCAAGGATCTGACGGCAGAAACTGCGGCGAAGACGTTTCAGGTGTACTTCTGCAGGCCCCATGGATACCCGGAGCAGGTGCTGACAGATCAAGGCTCAGCCTTTGAGGCCGAATTGTTCAAGGAGTTCTGCCATCTGTACGGGTGTAAAAAGATCAGGACTACACCGTACCACCCCCAAACCAGCGGACTCTGCGAAAAGATGAATAACATCATCATCGACCAGCTGAAGACCTTACCACTAGAGGAGAGAAATCAGTGGCCAGACCTACTACCTGACCTGGTAGATCTGTACAACCACATACCTGTGAGTTCCACCAATTGTACTCCAGCATATCTCATGCGAGCACGACCCGGAAAGTTGCCCATGGACCTGGAGCTTGGTGTAGTCAAACCAGAAGCAGATATGTCCACTGAGGACTGGGACACGACCAGACAGGAGCAGTACAGAAGAGTACAGGCCTGTGTCGAAGACAGTCTCACCCGGGTGAGGGACAAGCAGGAAGCCCACTACAATAAAAGTGCACCCGCAGAACCCTTCACACCAGGAGAAGTGGTGTTAAAAAGAAAAAGGAGAAACCACAAACTTGATGACCAGTGGGAGAGAGAACCCTACACTGTGTTAAACTCAAGGTTCGATAACAGGAAGACCTGTTTAATTACTAAGGACGGAGGAAGAACGACTGCAACAGTATCCAGGGACCATCTGAAGTTGTGTCCAGGTCTGCTAAAACCCCAGGAGGAAGTGCCTCTCACCGTACCGGAGGAGCCTAAAGAAGCAGTAATACACACTGAATTAGGAGATTTCCCAGCAGATTGGCCCCAACTAGGAGGAGCAGTAATCATACCTGTAATCACCTTCTACCCACAGCAAGAAGAATCTGTAGGTGCCCCAGAGGAGCCTGCTTGGGAAGAATTCCAGGAAGAAGAATCCCCGGCTGGAGCAGAGCAGGAAGGCCCAGCTAATGGTACACTTGCCAGTCCCGCAGAGAGGTCAAGGCAGTCTTGTAGCCCCTCCACAACTAGTAGTGACAGAATGGGAAGTAGTGCGAATACCAGTACCACACGCATTCCAGTACCATGCAGGTCCACACGTAGTACCAAAGGTCAGACCCCTGCCAGATATAGAGAATCAAGAAGGAAATTCTGATTGTATAAATAGTTACCCCTGGGGTATGTTATTATTGTAAAATTGTCATGTATTTAATCATTGTTTTGTTTTGCCTTGCTTATGGACAATTTAGGTGATATGGACACTTAACCTTATCTCTAGTTACCCGTAAGGGTACATAAAGAACTCTGAGGCTGAGGACTGTGAGCAGCCCTTTAGGTGACCTCAGAAGGAAAACCTGTCTGGTGTGGCATAAGCTGAGGTCCAACTCAGGATCGACATGCCCTGTAGCCACCCCAGGGCCTACGTGGAGGGTTTGCTTTGGAGAGGTCCCTCAAGCTACCAAGTACTCTACCCTGTGAGATGGACATCCTGTCGGGGAACCTCACCGGAAGAGACTTGAATTTTGCGGTTGCTTATTAAATTGTACATATCTATTTATTATTTATAATGTTTTATATGTAACGTTTAAGCAAGTGCCTCCCGTAAAGGGAAGAGTTATTATTGTTAACCTGTTTTTGCAAAAAAAATGTTGTTATTAAGATGGCCTCCAGTTATATAGAATTCTAATTAAGTGCTTAAGTAAATGCTTCCTCCACCCTCACTCACTACGTGGTTCCCCCTAACTTTGGTTCCTCCCAACTCCTCCATTCAGGCCTGGGGCAGCACTATGGTGCTTTAGGCCCCCTTCAGAACTGGAGTGGTGTAGTGTTGAGTGTGTGGTTGGGGTCCTGTGTAGTACTCCATCCTTACCTGGGAGAGGAGATACCACACCTCATTCTGAGGTGCAGTACCCCTGTGGCGACTGAACCCTCAGGGGCGCCACACTTGCAAGCAGGGCTCTCACTCCTCTTGATATGTGTCGATTTATGTGTTACTGTGTAAAGTCTTATTTTGTTTGTAAATGCCACCTATGAATTGTAAATTGCTGTGGAATATGTTGGCGCTATAGAAATTAAAATAATTATTATAATAATGTATGTGCTCCTGGTAGGTTCTCTCTGCACACTTCCGGGGACATGTCTTTAAGTGGTTCAGGTACATCCATGATATTCTAATGTTGTGGACCTGACCTGAGGATCTATGTCTAGAATTCATATCCCATTTAAATTCCAACATGTGTAATATTCACCTTACCTATCAGATTTCGGCCCACTCAGTGAACTTTCTTGATGTACAACTTACCTTGGAGAATCAGAGTGTCCGGTCCAATCTTAATCGCAAAACTACGTTGACAAATACTCTATTGCACTATAGCAGTTTTCATCCTATGCACCTTAAAAGTGGCATTCCCTATTGTCAACTTTTGAGGATAAGACGAAATTATAGTAATCCTGTCGACTTTGCTTTACAGGCCAATGACCTTACCTCTCACTTGAAAGCCAGGGGGTATCCAAAAAGAATCCTTGATACTGCGCTAAATCGGGTGAAACGCCTGGACAGAACTGATCTTTTGCAGCCTAAATTTAGGAAAGATGATGCTTCTATTCATCTCATAAGTCATAACCAATTACAATAATCAGTGGAGAGATCTGCAAACTATACTCCATAAGAACTGGTCCATATTACTTTCTGAGCCGAAATTAAAACATGTGATTTCGGCTAAACCATTACTTACAGCGAGGAGAGCAAACAAACTTAAGGACAATTTAATCCATAGCCATTTTTTACAACCAACTATTAAGCTTAATAGAGGTATCGTGCTGAAAGGGTCACATACATGTGGAAATTGTTCTGTATGTTCGTTTATGCCTTCCACATATGAGTTTGTGAACCCTACGGACCAAATGGAGTTTGTTTTGGAAAACTATATTAACTGTTGTACTAAAAATGTAATTTACGCCTTGGTTTGCCTCTTGTCACTTGTATATATCGGCCAGACATCACAAGAGTTACGTAAAAGAATTCAACATCTGTCGAATATTGTTATGGCGGAAATACATTTGAAAGCACAGAAACAAATCTCTAGGGTGGCTGTGCACTCTCTACAGTACCATCATTGCAAAACCGCTGGGACAACAGTCTATGGTCTGGATCGTATACCCGCCAATATTCGTGGAGGGGATATTACGCCAGCCTTACTGCGCCTAGAATCGAGGTGGATATATAAAATGAACGGTGTGTCTCCAAAAGGCATTAACGAGGATGATTTGTTGTTCTCTGGTTTTTATAACAGATAGGAATCTTTCTGTGTAATCAGTACTGATTATTTTTGGCAAAGATGTCTGATGGACATATAAGCCAATTAATTTTCTACTAAATATGGATCTTTGAGTATTATATGGAGGTAGTTACAGAAAAATATGTTGGAATTCTAAAAAAACTTAGGTGTGTCTTACCATTGGAATCTCTATGCATATTTATATTTAGGTGTGGAATATGTTGATATATATATACCAGTTTTGCTATATGTACATATTGTATGTTTTCCTTTTTTGTTTCCGCCTCTCTTTGAGTGGCATTTTTATTTGTATAGGTTTATGTTCTAACTATTGGCTGATATCCATTATGTATTTGTACATTGTGTTTATTTTGGATAGGCTAGCCTTATATATTCTTGCCTTATATGAGCCAGTACTTACATCTGGGCCCCTTCTCTAAGGAAATTTTCAGCTCTCCACATTGTCTTTTGATTATTGTGTTATTTTTTAACATCTTTCTCTTCTAAATATGTGGTTCTTTGGTTCCATATTATGTAGATAATTGTGCTACTTTCCTTTCTTTCTCTTTATTCCCACTGAATGCGGGTCAGTGTGAGACGCAAGCTCACTGTATGCATGTTCCCCTTTTCTGATGCGTCACTCCCGGTGACGCGTATTGGGTCATTTCCGGTCTCTGCATGTCAGCGTGAGACGCATGCCGGCTGTGCGGGGAATTCCTCCCCATACATGTCATTTCCGATATTTGGGGCTAATTCCGTCGATGCGTTCCACTGTGAGACGCACACCGGTAATTTCTAATCTATGTCATACTCTTTTTACCATCATGATTGTGCAAGCCTTATGAGAAGGCTGAACACAGATTCCGGAGCATCTAGCTAAGGATGGGGGAGCCTGCAGTAGGCAATATACTGTATGTGATGTATCTTTTCCCTTCCATCTAAGTCCGATGCCGTTTTTTTGAAGTTCCTATCACAGGTGTTACTTTTTCTTTTACTATTTATACTATCTGTGTTGGAAAACTGACATTATACCCCTGAGGAAGCCATGGTTGGATAGCGTAACGCGTAGAGTTTCATCTCTTGTGATCTCCTCCTTTTGCGTGGACAGTAGTGGTCTGTATTATACGCCTTTCTTCTTTATCCCCTATAGGAGTTCTCCCGGTTTTTCCCTCCTGTTATTCATCTTATATACACTGCTCAAAAAAATAAAGGGAACACTCAAATAACACATCCTAGATCTGAATGAATGAAATATTCTCATTGAATACTTTGTTCTGTACAAAGTTGAATGTGCTGACAACAAAATCACACAAAAATCATCAATGGAAATAAAATTTATTAACCAATGGAGGCCTGGATTTGGCGTCACCCCCAAAATTAAAGTGGAAAAACACACTACAGGCTGATCCAACTTTGATGTAATGTCCTTAAAACAAGTCAAAATGAGGCTCAGTATTGTGTGTGGCCTCCATGTGCCTGTATGACCTCCCAACAACGCCTGGGCATGCTCCTGATGAGGTTGATGGTCTCCTGTGGGATCTCCTCCCAGACCTGGACTAAAGCATCTGCCAACTCCTGGACAGTTTGAGGTGCAACGTGACGTTGGTGGATGGAGCGAGACATGATGTCCCAGATGTGCTCAATCGGATTCAGGTCTGGGAAACGGGCGGGCCAGTCCATAGCTTCAATGCCTTCATCTTGCAGGAACTGCTGACACACTCCAGCCACATGAGGTCTGGCATTGTCCTGCATTAGGAGGAACCCAGGGCCAACCGCACCAGCATATGGTCTCACAAGGGGTCTGAGGATCTCATCTCAGTACCTAATGGCAGTCAGGCTACCTCTGGAGAGCACATGGAGGGCTGTGCAGTCCTCCAAAGAAATGCCACAGAACACCAGGATTGCCAAAGTCACCACGGGCGCCCTGTGCTCTTCACAGATGAAAGCAGATTCACACTGAGCACATGTGACAGACGTGACAGAGTCTGGAGAAGCCGTGGAGAGCGATCTGCTGCCTGCAACATCCTTCAGCATGACCGGTTTGGCAGTGGGTCAGTAATGGTGTGGGGTGGCATCCGCAACCTCATCAGGAGCTTGCCCAGGTGTTGTAGGGAGGTCATACAGGCACGTGGAGGACACACACAATACTGAGCCTCATTATGACTTGTTTTAAGGACATTACATCAAAGTTGGATCAGCCTGCAGTGTGTTTTTCCACTTTAATTTTGGGGGTGACTCCAAATCCAGGCCTTTATTGGTTAATAAATTTGATTTCCATTGATGATTTTTGTGTGATTTTGTTGTCAGCACATTCAACTTTGTACAGAACAAAGTATTCAATGAGAATATTTCATTCATTTAGATCTAGGATGTGTTATTTGAGTGTTCCCTTTATTTTTTTTGAGCAGTGTATTATTGTCTTTGATACGGTTGCTGTCTTTGGATAGGGCTAAGGGATTCTCTCTTGGGGCTATTGTTATACATCTACTGGCCTACATTGATAATTTTTGATAATATTAAATTTATTTATTCAGACTTACTAGGTCCACCTGCATTTGTCCACCTATATTATCAATGATTCACATAATATGCTATATATGTGGTGTCTCAATGGGGACATCTTTTGTTTTTAAGTATGTTTTACTCTGTGCTGTCTGTTTGATGTTCTCAATAAAGTTTATACCTTTTTCTATAATTGCTTTTTGATACATTACTTATTTGGAATACTTGGTGCCTAGTTTTGCACCCCTCGTTCTCCTTTTGTCCTCTCTGCAGCCCATATATTCTAACCCATACACTAGTGAACAGCCTAAAATGAATGGGCTCCTAGTAGGACCTCCCCTGCACTCCATACATTCTAGCACCTACAGTCAGCATTGGACTGGCCCAGCAGAGCACCAAAGGATCCTCTGGTGGGCCCTCCTCCTTCCTTCTGTATGTTTGGAGCAGAGATACTTTGGCTGAAGTCTGAAGCATCATTTAAGGTGGTACTGGCATCTACATTGAGTTATGTAGTGCCACCTTAATAAAACCTCCTGTGCCACCTTCCTTCCCCCTCACACACAGTTCTGTCTTCTTTGCTGTAAGGGCAGAGAGAGGTCAGGGTCTGCAGGCTGAAGCTACACTAAGTGGAGCCTTTTTACCTGCACTCAGGAACTCAGCTGTAAAATAAGGTTTTCTGTATGTACAGTGTCCATTTTAGGACATGATCAGATATCAAAATCAAACTTCAGAATGATGTCAGTTTGAGGCTAAATACCCTGTCTGAGAACTGATTTTGACAAGTGATTTTGACAAATGATTTTGACGCGTGATTCTGACGAGTGATTTTGACGCGTGATTCTGACGAGTGATTTTGACGAGTAATTTTCACAAATGATTTTGACAAGTGATTTCGATGAGTAATTTTGATGAGTGATTTTGACGAGTGACTTTGACAAGTGACTTTTACAACTATAATAATAATAAAAAACTAAAAATACCGTAACTGTTCGCTGATAGGACTTGAACCCAAAATCCTGTGTCCCAAAGCCAGTGCACTAACCACTAAGCTATAACCTCAGCTGTTTAACCCCTTTACAACCCAAGGTGGTTTGCACGTTAATGACCAGGCCAATTTTTACAATTCTGACCACTCACTTTATGAGGTAATTACTCTGGAACGCTTCAACGGATCCCCCTGATTCTGAGAAAGTTTTTTCGTGACATATTGTACTTCATGATTGTGGTAAAATTTCTTCGATATCACTTGCGTTTATTTATGAAAAAAACGGAAATTTGGCGAAAATTTTGAAAATTTTGCAATTTTCAAAATTTGAATTTTTATGCCCTTAAATCAGAGAGATATGTCACACAAAATAGTTAATAAATAACATTTCCCACATGTCTACTTTACATCAGCACAATTTTGGAACCAAAATTTTTTTTTTCATTGGGGAGCTATAAGGGTTAAAAGTTGACCAGCGATTTCTCATTTTTCCAACAAAATTTACAAAACCATTTTTTTAGGGACCACATCATATTTAAAGTCACTTTGAGGGGTCTTTATGACAGAAAATACCCAAAAGTCACACCATTCTAAAAACTGCACCCCTCAAGGTGCTCAAAACCACATTCAAGAACTTTATTAACCCTTCAGGTGCTTCACAGAAAATTTTGGAATGTGGAAGAAAAAAAATTAACATTTAACTTTTTTCACAAAAATGTTACTTTAGACCAAATTTTTTTATTTTCTCAGGAGTAATAGGAAAAAATAGACCCCAAAATTTGTTGTGCAATTTCTCCTGAGTAAGCAGATACCCCATATGTGGGGGAAAACCACTGTTTGGGCGCACGGCAGGGTTCGGAAGGGAAGGAGCGCCATTTGACTTTTTGAATGTAAAATTTGCTTGAATAATTAGCGGACGCCATGTTGCATTTGGGAAGCCCCTGATGTGCCTAAACAGTGGAAACCCCCCACAAGTGACACCATTTTGGAAACTAGACCCCTCAGGGAACTTATCTAGATGTGTGGTGAGCACCTTGAACCCCCAGGTGCTTCACAGAAGTTTATAACATTGAGCCGTAAAATAAAATTTTCACATTTTTCCCACAAAAATGTTTTTTAGCCCCCACTTTTGCAGTTTCAGAAGGGTAACAGAAGAAATTGCACTAAGCAGTTTGTTGTGCAATTTCTCCTGAGTTAACAGTTACCCCATATGTGGGGGAAAACCACTGTTTGGGCGCGCGGCAGGGTTCGGAAGGGAAGGAGCGCCATTTGACTTTTTGATTGTAAAATTTGCTTGAATAATTAGCGGATATGCCCCTGATGTGCCTAAACAGTGGAAACCCCCCACAAGTGACACCATTTTGGACACTAGACCTCTCAGGGAACTTATCTAGATGTGTGGTGAGCACCTTGAACCCCCAGGTGCTTCACAGAAGTTTATAACATTGAGCCGTAAAAATAAAATTTTCACATTTTTCCAACAAAAATGTTTTTCAGCCCCCACTTTTGCATTTTCATAAGGGTAACAGGAGAAATTGCACCATGCAGTTTGTTGTGCAATTTCTCCTGAGTAAGCAGATACCCCATATGTGGGGGAAAACCACTGTTTGGGCGCACGGCAGGGTTCGGAAGGGAAGGAGCGCCATTTAACTTTTTGAATGTAAAATTTGCTTGAATAATTAGCGGATGCCATGTTGCATTTGGGGAGCCCCTGATTTGCCTAAACAGTGGAAACCCCCCACAAGTGACACCATTTTGGAAACTAGACCCCTCAGGGAACTTATCTAGATGTGTGGTGAGCACCTTGAACCCCCAGGTGCTTCACAGAAGTTTATAACATTGAGCCGTAAAAATAAAATTTTCACATTTTTCCCACAAAATTGTTTTTCAGCCCCCACTTTTGCAGTTTCATAAGGGTAACAGGAGAAATTGCACCATGCAGTTTGTTGTGCAATTTCTCCTGAGTAAGCAAATACCCCATATGTGGGGGAAAACCACTGTTTGGGCGCACGGCGGGGTTCGGAAGGGAAGGAGCGCCATTTGACTTTTTGAATGTAAAATTTGCTTGAATAATTAGCGGACGCCATGTTGCATTTGGGAAGCCCCTGATGTGCCTAAACAGTGGAAACCCCCCACAAGTGACACCATTTTGGAAACTAGACCCCTCAGGGAACTTATCTAGATATGTGGTGAGCACCTTGAACCCCCAGGTGCTTCACAGAAGTTTATAACATTGAGCCGTAAAAATAAAATTTTCACTTTTTTCCCACAAAAATGTTTTTTAGCCCCCACTTTTGCAGTTTCATAAGGGTAACAGAAGAAATTGCACTATGCAGTTTGTTGTGAAATTTCTCCTGAGTTAGCAGATACCCCATATGTGGGGGAAAAACACTGTTTGGGCGCGCGGCAGGGAAGGAGCGCCATTTGACTTTTTGATTGCAAAATTTGCTTGAATAATTAGCGGATGTGCCCCTGATGTGCCTAAACAGTGGAAACCCCCCACAAGTGACACCATTTTGGAAACTAGACCCCTCAGGGAACTTATCTAGATGCGTGGTGAGCATCTTGAACCCCCAAGTCCTTTACAGAAGTTTATAACATGGAGCCGTGAAAATAAAAAAATCTAACTTTTTCCACAAAAATGATGTTTTAGCCCCAATTTTTTTATTTTCACAAGGGTAAGAGGAGAAAATGGACCCCAAAAACTTTCGTGCAATTTCTCCTGAGTACGCCAATACCCCATATGTGGGGAAAATACAGTGTTTGGGCGCACGGCAAAGTTCAGAAGGGAAGGAGCACTGTGTGACTTTTTGAACGCAAAATCGGCTGGAATCGAGAGCGGACGCCATGTCGTGTTTGGAGAGCCCCTGATGTGCCTAAATAGTTGAAACCCCCACAAGTGACCCCATTTTGGAAACTACACCCCTCAAGGATTTTATCAAGGGGTATAGTGAACACTTTGAACCCAGAGCTACGACACAGAATTTGATGACATTAGGTCATCATATTGAATAAGTTGTCATTAGTCTTGAGCACAAGTGCTCGCTACTTGAGTTATCATCGGGTACTCAGGTATGCACCATGTTTCACGGGTGCTCAAGTGAAATGCTCGAGTCCCCGCCCGCATGTTTCACGGTTATTAGACACCCCAAAAAAACCATGCGGGGATCGGTCGTGCATGGCAGGGAATCCCCGCGAGGTTTTATTGGCCGCGAAGCATATGGGGCGGAGACTCGAGCACCCGCGATACTCAATGCATACCCGAGCACCCGATGCAAACTCAAGTAGCGAGCACTAGTTTCCATATCGTCATTTTATTTTTTTTTTACTTTTGAAAAAAAAAAACAACCCTAACCCCAACCATAACCCTACCCTAGCCCAACCCTAACCCCAACCCTAACATTAGCACAACCCTAACCCCAACCCCAGCCCTAGCGTTTATTTTTTACGCCGTTCCTAGTGCGGTATAAGTGATTAGACGACCTTATTTTTCGGGTCGGTGCGACTACAGAGATACCAGAATGATATCGGGTTTTTATGATTGACAGCTGTCACACACTAAAAGACACATATTTTGTAAAATCTAGTTTTTGCATCGCCATATTTTGAGAGCTTAAATTTTTCCATATTTTGTCAGACAAGAGTCATGTGACGGCTTGTTTTTTGCGGGATGAGTTGACGTTTTTATTGGTGCCATTTTCAGGCACGTGACATTTTTTGATCGCTTTCTATTCCAGCTTTTGGGAGGCAGAATAAACAAAAACCAACAATTCAGGAATTGTTTTTTTTTTTTTTTTTTTATTCTACTCCACGTGTGGTAAAATTGATAAGGCATCTTTATTCTTCGGGTCAGTACATTTACAGCGGTACCACATTTATATTGTTTTTCTACGTTTTGGCGCTTTTACACAATAAAAGCTATTTTATAGAAAAAATTATTTTTTTGCATCGCTTTATTCTGAGAGCTATAACTTTTTGATTTTTTGGATGATGGAGCTGTATGTCAGCTTGTTTTTTGCGGGACAAGATGACGTTTTCAGCGGTACCATTTTTATTTATATTCGTCTTTTTGATCGCGTGTTATTCCATTTTTTGTTTGGCGGTATGATGATAAAGCATTGTTTTTTGCTTCGTTTTTTTTTTTTTTTACCGTGTTCACTGAAGGGGTTAACTAGTGGGACAATTTTATAGGTCAGGTCGTTCCGGACACGGCGATACCAAATATGTGCACTTTTATTGTTTGTTTGTTTTTTTTCATAATAATATTTATTGATGGGTACATTATATTTTTATTTTTGGTGGATTATTTTTTTTATATTTTTACAATTTTTTTTTTCACTTTCTGAGTTTTTTTTACTTTTTTACTTTGTCCCACTATGGGACTTTCACTTTTTTTATTCTGATCGCCAGAATAGCATAGGGATGGAGCACCATCCCTGTGCTATGCAGGCAGTCAGCGCTGCACTGCGAGAAGATTGTTTGGTCATGCACTGCGCATGACCAAAAAATCTTCCTGCTTCTCTGGTGACCCGGATGTTGTCATGACGACATCGGGTCGTCATGGCAACACCCGGGAGGCCGCGGCAGACAGCGCTGGAGGCCGGAAAAGGAGGTGAGTATACCGATCACCTCCCCTTAGCCACCACAATGCTGCGATCGACTTCGATCGCAGCATTGCGGGGGTTAATGTGCCAGGAGCGGTGCGGGACCGCTCCCTGCACATAGTACCAGGTGTCAGCTGTGACAATCAGCTGACACCCGGCGGCGATCGCGCCCGCACAGCCTGTGTGCGCGCGCGATCGCGATGACGTACTAATACAGGTCAGGCTCTTAAGTCCCAGGGCACAGACGTGTATTAGTACGTCATGGGCTTTAAAGGGGTTAAACCTAGGAGTTCTATTTGCTTATATGATTTTCAGTGCAAACTAGTCTATAATTGGGACTTATGCACAGACTGCAAGCAAGCCAAATTCAAATGATGTTTGATTTTGATGTGTGAGTCTGATGTGTGACTTTCTTCAAACATCAGAATCAGAATCACAATGACTTTTAGTCACCCTGAGTATTTTCATGGTTGATGCCATAAGACAAGAAAAGATGCCAGCTACTGTCACTTGACTGGATAGCACAATGGTAAGGCATTAGCCTCTGAAACTACAGTGTTAGAGTTCTAATCCTGATAGGAATAAGAATTTTTTTTTTTTAATTATGCCTATTTAGCACACAAACTACATGTAATTTACCATGCAAATAGACAGCGTGTCTGAAACTCATAACACATCAGGATGACAATCAGAGTGTCAGATATTAAAAGTAAAACACCCCTGTAGTTTGTGTGCTAAATAGGCATAATTTAAAAAAAAAAAAATCTTATTCCTATCAGGATTTGAACTCTTAACACTGCAGTTTCAGAGGCTGATGCCTTACCATCGCTGCTTTAACAACTGAGTTTATAGCTTAGTGGTTAGTGCACTGGCTTTAGGACACAGAATTTTGGGTTCAAGTCCCATCAGCAAACAGTTCCTTTTTTTGTATTATTATACGTGTAAAAGTCACTTGTCAGAATCACTCATCAAAATCACTTGTCAGGATCACTTGTCAGATAGGGTATTTAGCCTCAAACTGACATCATTCTGATGTTTGATTTTGATATCTGATTATGTCCTAAAATGGATACTGTATGTATGTATATTTATTGGGTATGTGTTTATTGTGTACACTGTGTGTGAGTACTTATACTAATGTATAATGTGTGTATAACTGTTATTGTAAGTGAGAGGGGCCTCATTCGGTAAGGAGTGACATGGGTGGTGGGGGAGGGAGCCCTCAATCAGTTATGGGTGACTGGAGGCCTCCATCCCACAACACCCATATCATCATTTACTGAATGAGGGCCTCCACACTCACACTGAAGGCTGTACACACATTATACATCAGTATAAACATTTATACTACATGTACACACTCACACTTACTGACTGCTGTGGGCTTAGCTAGGGTCCCTCAATCAGTAATGACCTTAGAGGTGATACAGAACTTTCCATAAATTGTCTATAATGTTAGAGATAGAGAAAGTTCTCTTTCTCTATTAATAAAGCCATAACTGGTTAAGGGCCCCCTACCATCCCCCATCTCTGTCAATAAGGGCTCTTTAACACATCAGATATTTCGGTAAGTGTGCTATTTATTTGAGAAAAAAAAAAACCTGAGATACGGGCGTTCATAAAACCACTTCAGCACCTGTAAAATCAAGACCGTTATCAGTTCTGAGTTGCAAATTGGCACGTAACCTATAGAGACTTATATCATTACATATGTGAAGTTTCAGCGTCCTGTGATAAATAGAAGAGTCAGGGGAAATCTTTAATGAACGTCCCGTTTTGCCACTAAGCACATTTATTACATGCAGATTTTGCTCCGTATGTTACCGTATGTAATGCAAAGGATTAAATCCACAGAGAAAATTGTCACAAGGATTTGATGCAAAGTGGAATTTCTACATTGCACTGTATATACTGAAAACTCTGTATGCAATGGAAATCCAGAGCTTGTGCTGTATCTGCTTGTAAATGCTGATTCCATGTGCAGATCACCATGAGACCAAGGTGCACTAGGTGAGAATCATTGCTGGTTATTAGTTACGGTACTTGATGTAAAAATTGTGCAAATTATTACCATGTCCATATTCATTATTAAGGCCAAACCTTCAGGAGACATACTATTCCTGCTAAAACAGGGACGGTGATATGTGAGGGGTTTCTGTGGTCCCCGACCTCCTAAGGCCCCATTCAGACGTTCATTTTCACATACATATTTATTCTATCCAAGCTCTTCACAGATAGAACACGTATCCATTATATTCTATGGGCTGTTCACCTCTCTCAGATTTTTGTGGACTGTGCGTCTGCACCACAACATAATTAGGAATACATGTACATTTTTGGTCCAAGTCATGGATCAAAATCCATCTTACAAGTCTATTTATTGCTATTATACAGTACAGACCAAAAGTTTGGACACACCTTCTCATTTAAAGATTTTTCTGTATTTTCATGACTTTGAAAATTGTACATTCACACTGAAGGCATCAAAACTATGAATTAACACATGTGGAATTATATACTTAACAAAAATGTGTGAAACAACTGAAAATATGTCTTATATTCTAGGTTCTTCAAAGTAGCCACCTTTTGCTTTGATGACTGCTTTGCACACTCTTGGCATTCCCTTGATGAGCTTCAAGAGGTAGTCACCGGAAATGGTTTTCACTTCACAGGTGTGCCCTGTCAGGTTTAATAAGTGGGATTTCTTGCCTTATAAATGGGGTTGGGACCATCAGTTGTGTTGTGCAGAAGTCTGGTGGATACACAGCTGATAGTCCTACTGAATAGACTGTTAGAATTTGTATTATGGCAAGAAAAAAGCAGCTAAGTAAAGAAAAACAAGTGGCCATCATTACTTTAAGAAATGAAGGTCAGTCAGTCCGAAAACTTGGGCAAACTTTGAAAGTGTCCCCAAGTGCAGTTGCAAAAACCATCAAGTGCTAAAAAGAAACTGGCTCACATGAGGACCGCTCCAGGAAAGGAAGACCAAGAGTCACCTCTGCTTCTGAGGATAAGTTTATCCGAGTCACCAGCCTCAGAAATCGCAGGTTAACAGCAGCTCAGATTAGAGACCAGGTCAATGTCACACAGAGTTCTAGCAGCAGACACATCTCTTCAACAACTGTTAAGAGGAGACTTTGTGCAGCAGGCCTTCATGGTAAAATAGCTGCTTGGAAACCACTGCTAAGGACAGGCAACAAGCAGAAGAGACTTGTTTGGACTAAAGAACACAAGGAATGGACATTAGACCAGTGGAAATCTGTGCTTTGGTCTGATGAGTCCAAATTTGAGATCTTTGGTTCCAACCACCGTGTCTTTGTGCGACGCAGAAAAGGTGAATGGATGGACTATACATGCCTGGTTCCCACCGTGAAGCATGGAGGAGGAGGTGTGATGGTGTGGGGGTGCTTTGCTGGTGACACTGTTGGGGATTTATTCAAAATTGAAGGCATACTGAACCAGCATGGCTACCACAGCATCTTGCAGCGGCATGCTATTCCATCCGGTTTGCGTTTAGTTGGACCATCATTTATTTTTCAACAGGACAATGACCCCAAACACACCTCCAGGCTGTGTAAGGGCTATTTGACCAAGAAGGAGAGTGATGGGGTGCTATGCCAGATGACCTGGCATCCACAGTCATCAGACCTGAACCTAATCGAGATGGTTTGGGGTAAGCTGGACCGCAGAGTGAAGGCAAAAGGGCCAACAAGTGCTAAGCATCTCTGGGAACTCCTTCAAGATTGTTGGAAGACCATTTCCAGTGACTACCTCTTGAAGCTCATCAAGAGAATGCCAAGAGTGTGCAAAGCAGTCATCAAAGCAAAAGGTGGCTACTTTGAAGAGCCTAGAATATAAGACATATTTTCAGTTGTTTCACACTTTTTTGTTAAGTATATAATTCCACATGTGTTAATTCATAGCTTTGATGCCTTCAGTGTGAATGTACAATTTTCATAGTCATGAAAATACAGAAAAATCTTTAAATGAGAAAGTGTGTCCAAACTTTTGGTCTGTACTGTATTTCCTCACATTATAATCATATTTAAATAATAAATAAATCAAGGCATTTTGAAAATTCAGTTTCCATTTTTTCGTCCTTTGCGTATTAATATGTCTATTGATCCTGTGGTTATCATAATTCCACTACTTTTTTTTCTGTTGAGGAGTGTAGTTAACTTGTCAGACAAGCATTTTGTGTCCATATAGTTGGTGAACACACAGGCTGGCATAGCCAGCAGTGCATGGGCGCCTGGTAGGTATGTTATTTGGACCCGTGTCTCGGCAGCCAAGTGGGGTGCTTGGAGGAGTATTCCGGTTTCTTCCAGGGCATGCAGAAAGGAGGCGGGCAGGAAGACACGTGGATGGGTCACTTCAGCATTGCGAAGGAGCAGGGTGATGAGCTCATACAGTAGCAAGCGGCTTCTGAACCAATGAGAAGCTGCAGGTGATGCTGCACTGCTGTAAGAGACTTGTATAGTTAGATGAAAAGGGCGGGAATGGGAGCAGTGTCCTCAAAGTATATAAAGTTTAGGGGGTGTATGACTGGGGGTGTGGTGGGATTAGGGGAGTTTATAATGAAAGATGGTGTGTGTTGTGGGACTTGGGGATGTATAAAGTTGGATGGGTCTGTGAGGGGATATGAAGAGTGTATAAAGCAGTGGGGTCTTCTGTGTAATATAGAGTGGGTGTGTTTGTAATGTATAACAAGGGCATAGGGAGAGTATAAAGGGGGTTTTCTGCAGTGAGAAGGTTCTCCAAAAAGGTACAACTACCCATTTCACTACACAAATACCCCTACAAAGCCCCTTGCTACAATCCAAAAATCCCCAAATAACACCTCATATAGACCCCCAAATTCCACCAGACACCCCCCCCCACGCATTGTACACCTATACAGCCCCCAAATCCCACCACCACTCATTATACACCCCCCCCAAATCCCACCTACCTTCATTACATACCCCAAATTCCACCAGACATGCCCTCAATATACACTAATTATAGCCCACCACTCACAACCAACCATTACACACTAAGGCTGTGTGCCCACGTAGCATTTTTCAAGCGTATATGCTGCGGAATTTCCGCAGCGTAAACGCTTGAAAAACGCATGTATATCCGCACCCCATGGTCCCCAATGGGATTCCGCAAGTTCTATGCACATGCTGTGGATTTTTCCGCAGCGTTTATGCCGCGTTCAAAAATCCGCAGCATGTCATTTAATTTTGCGTTTCCGCAAGCGGAATTGCCTTTGTCCAATGCATAAAAAACGCAAGGCAATTCCGCATGTGGAAAACGCGTGATAAACGCGCGAAAAATGCGCAATAAACGCGTGCGGAATTCCGCATGCGTTTTTCCGGGAGAGGACTTGCATTTATGCAGCAGAAATTTTCTGCTTCATAAATGCAACGTGGGCACATAGCCTTAATCCCACTAGGCACCCCATAGTGTCTATTCTCATTTCACCAGGGAGTACACCCCTCCCCCTTATACATCCCCCAAATTCCACCTATCCTCATTATAGACCCTCAAATTGCACCAGACACGCACCCCTCATTATACATCCCCTCATCCACCCTCCCCTCCAAGCTGAGGACACTGCGAGACCTGCAGCTTCTCGTGGATCACATGCTTGACATGCGCGACCTCCTGCAAGAAACAAGTACACGCCTACAAACGGCCACCTGACCAAATGACGCTCTACGTGCCAGGAGCCCATACATTCTAGCATCTACCCTACGGTGACCGGGAGGACCCAACATGTCGGAGTACGAGAGCGTCCCGAAAGGGACCCTGAGGCTCAAAGGCATCGGAGATCTTAGCGCGGGGAAGAAGTGAGTGAAGGCGCCGTTTGTCGAGTACTAAGCCCGTGTACACACAGCGCCGACAGCCAGTGTGCGGGCCGCCTACTATATAGCCTTTGTTATAACGACCCCTTGTCCCTCAACTATGTTTATTCTTCGCTGGGTACATCCAATTATTGGGGAACTCAGTCTTGGATATTCCTTCCTCTCCCTCACAACTAATACTCAGGACAGGACTAAGTTATTTTAATTCAATACGTTTTATTAACCCATAGAAATAAAGTTCTATTAGTACGAGCCCCGCGCTCGCGACATAGTGCGCTGTGCGCGCTCGCGCTCTGCCCCGTCTCTGCGCTGTGCGCGCTCGCGCTCTGCCCCGTCTCTGCGCTGTGCACGTAGTACGAGCCCCGCACTCGCGCTCTGCCCCGTCTCTGCGCTGTGCGCGTAGTACGAGCCCCGCGCTCGCGCGCTGCCCCTTCTCTGCGCTGTGCGCGTAGTACGAGCCTCGCGCTCTGCCCCGTCTCTGCGCTGTGCGCGTAGTACGAGCCCCGCGCTCGCGCTCTGCCCCGTCTCTGCGCTGTGCGCGTAGTACGAGCCCCGCGCTCGCGCGCTGCCCCTTCTCTGCGCTGTGCGCGTAGTACGAGCCCCGCGCTCGCGGTATAGTACGAGCCCCGTCTCTGCGCTGTGCGTATAGTACGAGCCCCGCGCTCGCGCTCTGCCCCGTCTCTGCGCTGTGCGCGTAGTACGAGCCTCGCGCTCTGCCCCGTCTCTGCGCTGTGCGCGCTCTGCGCTGTGCGCGCTCGCGCTCTGCCCCGTCTCTGCGCTGTGCGTGTAGTACGAGCCTCGCGCTCTGCCCCGTCTCTGCGCTGTGCGTGTAGTACGAGCCCCGCGCTCGCGCTCTGCCCCGTCTGTGCGCGCTCGCGCTCTGCCCCGTCTCTGCGCTGTGCGCGCTCGCGCTCTGCCCCGTCTCTGCGCTGTGCGCGCTCGCGCTCTGCCCCGTCTCTGCGCTGTGCGTGTAGTACGAGCCCCGCGCTCGCGCTCTGCCCCGTCTCTGCGCTGTGCGTGTAGTACGAGCCCCGCGCTCGCGCTCTGCCCCGTCTCTGCGCTGTGCGTGTAGTACGAGCCCCGCGCTCGCGCGCTGCCCCTTCTCTGCGCTGTGCGTGTAGTACGAGCCCCGTCTCTGCGCTGTGCGTATAGTACGAGCCTCGCGCTCTGCCCCGTCTCTGCGCTGTGCGCACTCGCGCTCTGCCCCTTCTCTGCGCTGTGCGCATAGTACGAGCCCCGCGCTCGCGCTCTGCCCCGTCTCTGCGCTGTGCGCGCTCGCGCTCTGCCCCGTCTCTGCGCTGTGCATGTAGTACGAGCCCCGCGCTCGCGCTCTGCCCCGTCTCTGCGCTGTGCGTGTAGTACGAGCCCCGCGCTCGCGCTCTGCCCCGTCTCTGCGCTGTGCGTGTAGTACGAGCCCCGCGCTCGCGCTCTGCCCCGTCTCTGCGCTGTGCGTGTAGTACGAGCCCCGCGCTCGCGCTCTGCCCCGTCTCTGCGCTGTGCGTGTAGTACGAGCCCCGCGCTCGCGCTCTGCCCCGTCTCTGCGCTGTGCGTGTAGTACGAGCCCCGTCTCTGCGCTGTGCATGTAGTACGAGCCCCGCGCTCGCGCTCTGCCCCGTCTCTGCGCTGTGCGTGTAGTACGAGCCCCGCGCTCGCGCGCTGCCCCTTCTCTGCGCTGTGCGTGTAGTACGAGCCCCGCGCTCGCGGTATAGTACGAGCCCCGTCTCTGCGCTGTGCGTATAGTACGAGCCCCGCGCTCGCGCTCTGCCCCGTCTCTGCGCTGTGCGCGTAGTACGAGCCTCGCGCTCTGCCCCGTCTATGCGCTGTGCGCGCTCGCGCTCTGCCCCGTCTCTGCGCTGTGCGCGCTCGCGCTCTGCCCCTTCTCTGCGCTGTGCGCGTAGTACGAGCCCCGCGCTCGCGCTCTGCCCCGTCTCTGCGCTGTGCGCGCTCGCGCTCTGCCCCGTCTCTGCGCTGTGCGCGCTCGCGCTCTGCCCCGTCTCTGCGCTGTGCGCGCTCGCGCTCTGCCCCGTCTCTGCGCTGTGCGCGCTCGCGCTCTGCCCCGTCTCTGCGCTGTGCGCGCTCGCGCTCTGCCCCGTCTCTGTGCTGTGCGTGTAGTACGAGCCCCGCGCTTGCGCTCTGCCCCGTCTCTGCGCTGTGCGTGTAGTACGAGCCCCGCGCTCGTGCTCTGCCCCGTCTCTGCGCGCTCGCGCTCTGCTCGCGCTGTGCGCGCTCGCGCTCTGCCCCGTCTCTGTGCTGTGCGTGTAGTACGAGCCCCGCGCTTGCGCTCTGCCCCGTCTCTGCGCTGTGCGTATAGTACGAGCCCCGCGCTCGCGCTCTGCCCCGTCTCTGCGCTGTGCGCGCTCGCGCTCTGCCCGCGCTCGCGCTCTGCCCCGTCTCTGCGCTGTGCGTGTAGTACGAGCCCCGCGCTCGCGCTCTGCCCCGTCTCTGCGCTGTGCGTGTAGTACGAGCCCCACGCTCGCGCTCTGCCCCGTCTCTGCGCTGTGCGTGTAGTACAAGCCCCGCGCTCGCGCTCTGCCCCGTCTCTGCGCTGTGCGTGTAGTACGAGCCCCGCGCTCGCGCGCTGCCCCTTCTCTGCGCTGTGCGTATAGTACGAGCCCCGCGCTCGCGCTCTGCCCCGTCTCTGCGCTGTGCGCGCTCGCGCTCTGCCCGCGCTGTGCGCGCTCGCGCTCTGCCCCGTCTCTGCGCTGTGCGCGTAGCACAAGTTCGTCATCTTGAACCACTGCTCCATTCATTCTCTGTGTGAGCTTGGCTTCTTATGGGGGCCCCCTATGTGATGAATGGAGTGGACACTATTGTAGATTTTTAAGATTATATCTTTAAAGGACCATAACATGCATATAACCCTTAAAATCACAATTTTATTAGCAATTTAAAAGAAAAAAAAAATCTAAAACTAAAACCCCTATGTGCAACACACAACAAAGTTACAGAAAAGGCTTGATTCAGACCTAATGAGACAAGTTTAATGATATTATGATTTTCCCAGATTTCTGGTCACTTATTCCCAAAGACCAGCATTTAAACATGCCTTCTCTTTGTTGACATAATCATTGATCATGTGGTCATATATTCATATCTATGTCCGTAGGGTCAAGTGTATCAGCCAAGTCATGAGATACCTGGGATTTTATTATCTGTTATGTATTACCACACAGAAAAATGATCTATATGGCCCTACAGTGTTCACTAACTTTATCCTGCCTTGCAGCGGAGGTTGGCACACTAGATAACAAGGTTTTGGCGCCCCTTCTCCTCGGCGGCTTTTTCTCCTTTTCCCTATATATCCCTAGATAGGAAATAATTAATAGGGAAACCTAATGAATGGAGTGGACTCTCATGGATCAATAAGATGGATACGGTGATAACTATGGCTAGGTGATAAATTGTTTTCTCCGCAGAACTCTTAAAGCAAACCACTGTAATTGTACATCACGGTTATGGTGTGGGCACAGTAGATGTGCATGAGCCATCTGTATTTTACAGTCAGCACTCCGCTATAATGGGAATCACAAGTATTTTTGTATAGCTAGTGTTTGGGCCCCTAGAGTCAATTCTACCTGTGGTCCCTCCCTAGGCATCCCAGCCCGATATTGGACAACCCCTTAGGTAGTATTCAGCCGCTGCAGCCATTATTTAGCCTTCTCTTCTAGTACTATGTATATTTCACTGTCATCCATGCTGATTTATTTTTTTTATTTTCCTCGTTTCATTTTTTTATTTTTTGACAATGGACCATTCTTATTTTCTAGAAAGAAGAAGAAGGATAAGGGTAAGATGATAGAACAGATCATGACCAACAAGAAAAATGAAGAGGAGAAGAAGAAGCCTGCTTTAGATAAAAGAACACCAGCACAGATTGCATTTGAAAAGATGCAAGAGAAAAGAGTAAGTAAAAAAGGATCTGCCGTCAATGATCTGATATTTTGTGCTATATAGCAGCACATAGGGAATGGCCGATGCTTGCCATTGAAGTCTCCTAATGACTTGTTTAGAACAGGCTTTTTTTTCCAATTCAAGATATATTGATTTTTTGTTTACAGAAAATAAGAAAGAACCTAAATGCAACAATCAAAATATGCAATTAGAATACATGGACAAGAAACATCAGTGAATATAACTAGAATAATAAAAGTCATTAAAATAAGAAACCAATAATGATGAGTTTATACTCTGTTGCACACAGTAGGTAGCAAAAGGAAGAAAGAGAAAAAGGGGGGGATTTGTAAAGACCACGAGGACTACCTTAAATGGCAAGCGGTTTATGTAACCAAATGTGAGACAAACCCTTGTCATTAAGGAGACAGATCCGGACATCCTAAAGAATACATAGATAGGCTAATTCAAGTATTGTGAAAGGACCTGTTGAGAGCTATCTCAGCATGTTTTGATACAATGGAGAGGATAAGAGACTCCCAATGAAACCATTTTGTTAATTTCATCTTGCGTTTGTGCTATCAGAGTTTCCATCCAATTGACTCTAGCTATCTCTACAAACCATTCTTCCAGAGATGGGGGGATCCACTGATTTCCAGTGTCATGGAATTACAACCTTACAGCGATTTTTAAAGATCTTTTTAGGCATTGGGAACATGTAGAGTAAAATTGCTTCTGGCCTCTTAGGGATTGACACACCTGTCATCTTCTGAATTGCCTTGAGGATATCCTCCCAAAAGGCTCCAATGGACTGGTATGACCACCAAATGTGCACCATTGAGGCCGCATGAGCTCCACAACGCCAATGTAAATCAGAAACCCTAGGAAACCTTTTGCGTAAAACTACGGGTACATTATACCATCTGGATATTACTTTGTAATTTGTTTCCTGTGCTTTTGTGGCTATAGATGATTTATGAGAACGATGATTAGATTTATCTCATTGTTTCCTGTAGTTTGTTCTCCCAAGCTTTACAGAAGGGAGGTAGTGTATCCAGATCAACATTTAGTAATAGCTTATAAATTACTGATCTAGCATGTGGAAGATACACACATTGCTTCAAAGGCGGACAGAGGGCGAGATGCATCCCAATTGTTAACATATGTAGAAAAGAAATGCACAAGTTGAGTGTATTCAAAATTGTAGCGTGGTTTCAGCGAATGTTCTCCTAAAATAACTGAGAGGGGGGGAGTAAAACACCTCCGGGTGCTACATGACATAGGTGTAACGGATTCCTCTTAGAGCTATTTAAGAAATGGTTTACAGAGGCCCATGAAGGAAATTTCGGGTTATCTGTTATTGCAGTTAATGGGCCCCTCTTATCAAGAGAATTTGTTTTAAT
Source organism: Phyllobates terribilis (assembly GCF_046119375.1). NCBI lineage: Eukaryota > Metazoa > Chordata > Amphibia > Anura > Dendrobatidae > Phyllobates > Phyllobates terribilis. The sequence goes on from NW_027362761.1 coordinate 703,891,161, forward strand.
CTATATATTAAAATATTATTCCGAACCAGGGAGGGCTATGTCCAAGGCAGTGTTGAAACAGAGACGGGGCAAGAATCTTGGGCTATATGCCCCCAAAGTTTAGAATCCCGACAATGCAGGAGGTCCAGAATCCTTGCATGAGCAGTTGCCTGATAGTATTTGCGACAATCAAGGAGACTCATGCCCTCGGCGCTTTTTGAACGCACCAGGACACTACTAGGAATCCTTGGGCGTCTCGACAGCCAGATAAATTTACAGAATTTACGATGCATATTTGTCCAGAAGGAGGCTGGAATGTATGTTGGGTTAGTTTGTAAAAGATATAACAATCTGGGTAGAACAGTCATTTTAAGGATGTTGACTCGTCCAAACCGGGAGAATTCTCCTCGATTCAAGGAGCCCAAATCCATCTCCAATCTGGACAAAAATCACTGAAAATTCAAAGAGAACAGTTCTGAGAAATTAGATGAAATTTATGCCTAGGTAATTAATTTGATTATTTGAGAGCCATTCAAAAGGGAAATTGGATTTTAGAGTGTTCACCATATGCTGAGGCAGGGAGACATTCAAGGCCTCTGATTTTTCAAAATTAATTTTGAAATTAGACCAGTCACTAAACCATGACTGCTCTGACATCAGCGAAGGGAGGGAAATATGTGGGTTGGTCAAGTAGATTAAAAGATCATCCGCAAATGCTGAGCATTTATATTTGGAACCTGCTATTTAAATTCCTCGTGTATTGGGATTGGCTCTTATAGCCTCCATGAGGTGCTCCATAATCAGTATATACAACATTGGGGAAAGAGGACAACCTTGTCAAGTACCATTGTTTTATATTAAAGTGCTGAGGGAGAACGATAGTGCTAGGATTTTTTAAGTGAATATAGGGCCTAAGCCAACCTTTTGTAGTGTTTGGGAGAGAGATGTCCAGGAGACCCTGTCAAAAGCCTTTTCGGCATCCAGTGAGAGAATCATTAACCCCTTCATGATCTGAGCATTTTGCTTTTTCATTTTTTGCTTCTCTTGTTCCCAGAGCCAGAACTTTTTTTATTTTTCTGTCAATATGGCCGTGTGAGGGCTTATTTTTTGCGGGACAAGTTGTACTTTTGAATGCCATCACTAGTTTTACCATATTGTGTACTGGAAAACAGGAAAAAATTCCAAGTGCGGTGAAATGGCAAAAAAAGTGCAATTCCACAGTTTTTTTTGTTTTTTTTTTACCATGTTCACTGAATGCTAAAACTGACCTGCCATTATTATTCTCCAGGTCATTACGAGTTCGTAGACACCAAAAATGTATAGGTTCTTTTTTTATTTAAGTGGTGAAAAAAAATCCAAAGTTTTTTTTTTTTTTTTTTTTTAAAAATGCCATTTTTCGAGACCCCGTAGCGTCTCCATTTTTCGGGATCTGGGTGAGGGCTTATTTTTTGCGAGCCGAGCTGGCGTTTGTATAGATACAATTTTGGGGTAGATCCGATGTTTTAATTGCCCTTTATTGCATTTTATTGCAATGTTGCGGCGACCAAAAAAACTTAATTCTGTCGTTTTAGAATTTTTTTTTCTCATTACGCCGTTTACCAATCGGATTAATTCTTTTTTTTATATTGATCGGGCGATTCTGAACTTGGCGATACCACAATTTCACCACATTTGGATTTTTTCCCAGTACACTATATGGTAAAATCAATGGCGTAGTTCAAAAGTACAACTCGTCCCACAAAAAAACAAGCCCTCACACGGCCATATTGAAAGAAATATCAAAAAGTTATTGCTCTTGAAAGAAGGGGAGGAAAAAACAGAAAATGGCCATGGCGTGAAGGGGTTAAACATCAGTTTCTCATGAACCAAAGTATGAACAGTCTAAATTTCAGTACAATCGAACGAACGTCTTTTAGAAGTTAGGGCCATTTACGGGTAAAGTAGTGAGTGAATCGCCTTGCATATTATGTTAGAGTATTGATGGTGAATGTCCATTACATGTGCAAAATGAAATTGCTAGAGTTCTTCTTTAAAGCGAACCTGTCACTTGAAAAAAAAAATGCTGTTAATAGTGCTCTGAACCTGCCCGGCGCCAGCACTTAGACCCGCGCTGTAGGGAGGAAATGAACTTTATTCCTCCCGGCAGCATTCCAGTTTCGGTCACGGGGGTGGCACCGGCACAGGTTCAGTCACCACTCTGTGTATAGAGAGCGGCGGCTGTATTCGTGCCCCCAGTGCTGAATGAAAGCTGACTTGCCATTAGAGCCGGCTGTCACTCAGTGCCAAGAGCGCGATTACAACTGCTGCTCTCCATACACAGAGCGGTGACTGAATCTGTGCCGGTGCCGCCTCCAAGACTGAAACTGGAACACTACAGGAAGGAATAAAATTAATTTCCTCCCGGCAGCGGGGGTCTAAGTGCTGGCGCCGGGCGGTTTCAGAACGCTATTAATCTGCACATTATCCCCAAATCTGCAGGTTAATAGCGCTTTTTTTCACGTGACAGGTTCCCTTTAAAGTCAGTTTAGCTTGTGATAAAATAATGACTGATTTTATATATATATATTTTTTTTTAGCAAATGGAAAGAATTTTAAAAAAGGCTTCAAAAACGCACAAACAGAGAGTCGAGGTAGGTAATACGTTAAAGCTACTGAATATATATTTACAATTAGACAGTGCATATGTCTTACCAGGGACTGACCCCTGCATCCTAAATGTCTATGTCTTACTCTGTGGTGACTCAGAGAAAAACTTAGTTGCAGGCTTACTCAACTACACTGACAGGTCCCTACCTATGTGTATTTGTGGGGTAGCAATGCCCTACTGAAAGCCCCCCCGTCACTGCCATCTTTGTAATCCCATGAAGCCCAGCCTGGGCTTTGCTTCATTGATTGTCATATTTACTACATACTTCAGTATTGCAGTATGTCTGTATATAGTACAAGGGATCAAACCAAGAATAAGTGACAGTTAATTAAACAATTTAAAATTAAAAACGATAAAAATTTAAATCGCTAGCCAATTTACAGAATTAAAAAAATGTAACCTTTATTAACCCCTTGTCCATAAATCGGATCTATGAAATTATAAAATACATTTTTTAGTTTTTGCTAATTTTTTTTTTCTTTGACTACATGGATGAAGGCATCAGATTTTTTATTTATTTTCTTGCAGAATTTGGCTTGCTTGCCGTCTGCATAAGTCTCAATGAGTTTCAATCAGGTTTGCACTGAAAATCATATAACCAAATAGAACTCCTAGGTTTCTTCAACTGAGTTAATAGCTCAGTGGTTAGTGCACTGGTTTCTGAACACAGAATTTTGGGTTCAAGTCCCATCAGCGAACAGTGACTTTTTTTTTATTATTATTATTATTATTACAGTTGTCGGGGTCACTTGTCAGACAGGGTATTTAGCCTCAAACTGACATCATTCTGATGTTTTGATTTTGATATCTGATCATGTCCTAAAATGGACACTGTATAGGAGGCAGGTCAGTGAAGGTACAGTGAGCTGCCATAAGAGCATACAGATGAATATGTAAGCAGAGCACCAGATAGAGCGCCCCCCACAGGCTGCCCCGGAGCACGTTCATATCATTATCTCCAAACTGAAAGTAAAGATTATACAATAACCACAGCATGGATTTCATCAACCAAAGTATCATATTAATCATTGTAATGTCACCCACCTGACAGTGTATGTAGTTTACTGAGCACAATCCTGCTGACAGGTGCACTTTAAGGTTTCCTCAGACATTTATTACCTATCCACACTACAGGTGATAATGTCTGATCGCAGAGAGTCCCACTTCTGCGACCCCCTGCTAATTTATAGAACAGGGGTCCAGAAAGCCTGTCCTAAGGCGTTTGTATGGAGCGGTGGTTACCACTCCCCTGCTTGCCTTAATGTCGATGGAAGGTGGACAAGCATTTGGTTTGTAATCTTATATGGCTTAATTTTCACAGCATTTTGCTAATATTTAAAGTTGTTGTTTTTTGTTTTTTTTAGGATTTTAATCGACACTTGGACACCCTTACTGAACATTATGACATTCCTAAAGTCAGCTGGACCAAATAATCCTATTTATATTTTCATTGCTATGTATACATTCTTCTGCATTTAACTACTCATTGTTAGTTTTTAATCTGTTGTGTAAATAAACTCATGTGAACAGTTCTGCTGTTAGGCTGTGTGCCCACGATGCGTTTTTAATGCGTTTCTGCAGCTGCGGAAACGCTGCAGAAACGCATTAAAAACGCATGGTAGAAGGCCTGCCATGTTCCCCAATGATAATCCGCATGTTCTGTGCACATGCTGCGGAAATTTCCGCTGCGGATTATCATTGCAGAAAAAAACGCAGTACTACCAATTATTTTGCAGAAGTGCTGCGTCTTTGCCGCCATTGACTTGCATTAGACCGCATGGATTACTCATCACTGTATATGTAGATGCGTAATCCAAGCGTTCTAATGTGCGGATGGTACTCGGGTGTAGATGAGGAGAGTCTCATCCACACCCAGGTACCGTTAAAAAATCTGTAAAAAAAAGAATAAAATAAAAAATAAATGTATACTTACCTTCTGGCGGCCCGCGCTGCGCTCCTCCTTGCTTCCCGGCACTTTGCAGTGGATTGAAGGACCTGCGCTGACGTCAGAGTCATGTGACGGGTCTCGCGACGCTGACGTCTGCAGGTCTTTCAATCCACTGCTGCCGGGACCGAGCGAAACAAGCCAGCGCGGGTCATTGGAGGGTAAGTATATATTTATTTTTTTATTTTTAACCACTCTCTGGGTCACACTATATAAATCCATGCCGTTTGCATGGATTTATATAATGTGACCTAGTTGTCACAAGCACTTTCCAAGTGATGCTAATCGCCTGGAAAGCGCTTGTCAATCCGCATGCGGAAATGTCAGTGAATAATGCTCCATTTCCGCATGTCCCTGGCAGGATAACTCATGTACAATCCGCATGCGTTTTTTCCTGCCAGGGAGATGCAGAAAAGCTCAGGAAAAAATCCTGAGCATTTCTGCATCGTGGGCACATAGCCTTAGTCTTCCTCACTTTGGCTCCATTCAGTACCTTGCTCTAGCTTCTGGTTACAATGAATTGTACAACACTATGTCAGGCCTGGCATGTGATGGATCCCAATGTGCTCAGTTGACTTATAACATGATCCATGGTAGTTTGTCTTTTTACAAGCAAGAATATTGCTGCATGCTGTGCCATTTTTTAAAAAAATGGGATGGAACTGTCAATGAATGCTTGATCAGAGCCATTGTTATCTGTGTGAGCCTAGCCTTAGTGATATAACTAATTTAAACTATTGTAGTAAATGAAAACCCACTGAAGGTGCAGACAACCCCCTATATAAAGGGCTGCAAACTACTTTGATTATGTATTTAAAAAAAAAAAAGTATATCTCCCTACGGCGCCATTCCAGTGATGCAGATGCCTGCGTGATATTATGTCACCTGAGTGCTGCGGCTAATAGCACCTGCAATGCCCACCGTTCCCTTGGGCATCTGAGTTTTATGCAAAGGAAAGGAGTGCAGCAGCTGCTAATGGCAGTAGTCACATGGCATAATGTTACACGCCCGCCGGGAGTCCTGGTACCAGTGTCTTAGGTGAGTATAAACTATTGTGTGGGTTTTTTGTTTTGTTTTTTTTAAGAATTTTCTCAGTAATAATTTTGACAGAAAACTTGATGCGCCAAATTCAATAAGAGGTGTGTGTCTCTTAATTAAAAGAAACCTGTCAAAAACCTCAGTTCCGGCAGTGTGTCATCTTTTTGGGCATCTTTTGTGGACGACCACAGTTATGTGCACACCTAAAATGACAAATATCACCAGAACAGACACGAAACAAAGTCCAAAGTGTCTCCATCTTCTAGATTGAGCCCTCGTGGGCAGGGTCTTCTCTCCTCCTGTACCAGTGGGTGACTTGTTTTTGTTCAAACTATTGTACTTGTTGTTTTTGCTATGTATACCCCTTTTTCACATGTATAAAGTGCCATGGAATTAATGGCGCTATAATAATAATAATCTGGCTCATTATAGTTAGTAGTTAAATCTGGGGTTTCGTCAGAATCACATTTTTGGGGGGATTGATTTAGACCAAAACCATGACATATGTGCTCAGCATAAGGCACATGATAAATGTGATCCCAGCCTTATAATCAAAGCGATTAAAAAAAATGGTATGTACCGCAAATGTTACCAATAAAAACTTGAACGTTTCTCGCAGAAAACTAGTCCTCCACTCAGATCTGTCATCTGGTAGAACAAGGACTCTGGAAAAACCACTCTGTTTCCAAATGCCCCCTCCCTTCTGAGCTTCACTGTGCCTAAAGTGCAGTAAGCATCCACATGTTTGTCAGTACTGTAGTGAGGAGATCCCACTTAGCAATTTAATGGGAGTGTCTCTCCAGAAAGAGAAGATGGGCACAATGTATGGGCCCTAAGTTAGCATATTTGCAATTTTCCAGAAAAAAAAAACATGCTGCAGAGTAAAACATCTGTGGGACAAAATAGTCATTGCAGCCATAGATTCATTTATAGAGGCACAATAGGGGCTGTGCTTGGGCGCAAGGCATGCTGGAATTGGGCATGCCCGAATGACGTCAGAAGGGGTGTACCGGGAAAGATGACTGCGCCCTACGCTGGAATCGCTGACTGGGGAAAACGGCGAGCCCTGGTAGGCTCACACAGGGGAAAGCTGACTATGGAGAATCCAGAGGAGGCAGATCAGGAAGGAGGCGCGGTGGGTCCCATATACATTGGGAACAGTCCACAGGCAGAGCGCTCACACTCTAGCTCTCATTCTTGGAGTATCATTGAGAATCGCCAGCAGCAGGGGGGGGGGGGCAGCAAAGGGGGTAGCCGTTCAAGTGGCAGGAGCGGCAGCTGTCCCAGTCGGAAGAGCAGTGTCTCTGGACTCCTCAATGTCCAAAAAGGATACGTCAGGATACGAACAGCCTCTGCATCCAGTACCCTTAAAGGGAGAGCGGGTGGTGAGTGATCTACATGAATTTCACCATTGTAATAAGCTACCTTGTTTTTTGTTTCAATCACTAGGGAACGCCAAAAAAGGCTAGTGCCAAGAGGAACAACAGAGAATGTGCACTATGTAAAAATCCGCTTGCAGGGGACTGGCAGAAATGTCTCTGTGCTGCTGTGCTGCCTGTATTCAGAAGACAATTAGTGAGGAGACCCCTGCTTTCGCTTCAAACCTTAGGTCTAGCATCAGGGCAGCGGTGGAAGGCTCCCTGAAATCCCTATTGGGAAAAGAAAATCTAGGGTGGTCTCTTAATTCTGGACTCTATTTTTAGCACTGCATGCATTGACATGGGACTGTACATAGGATGATGGTAATATTTTGGTTCATGCTTCTGCTATTTTTTTCTGTGGCAGTACGTTATTTCACATGTGCAGCAAGGTATAGTATACTGTACTATTATGTGCACTCTGACTATTTGGAGTGTTGGCTTTAGGGTTCAATATTTGCTATATTTATGTGAAAATGATTAAGTAAAGTTATTAAAAAAAACTTGTACTGTACATGTTTAATAGGTTTTTTATACTGTACATTACTGTATTTGTTTAAGTTAGATGTTTTTAAATAAGAAAAATTAACAAAAAATAGTTTTTTTGGGAGCTGGAACGGATTAATAGCAATTCAATTCATTTTAATGGGGAAATTTGATTTGATATACAAGCAAATTGAGTTAAGAGCTCGGTCACAGAATGAATTAAACTCGCAAGTCAAGATATTACTGTAGCACTCTTTATATTCCAAGCTCTGCCAAGTGTCCACACATGAGTTTTTGACCACATATGGGGTATCTCTGCATTTAGGAGAAATTGCATAAGAAATTATGGGATCCATTTTCTCCTATTACTTCTATTAACAATTACAAAATTGGTGCTCGAACATTTTACTGGAAATAATAATTTTTTATATTCACATCTAAATGTTACAAAGTTTTGTGAATTGCCTGTCAGTTACAAATGCAAAAAACACCCCTACTTGAAAAACTTGAGGGGGGGGGGGGGTTATGTGGGGGGTGGTTTGTTATTTTGGCATCTCAGGGGCTCTGCAAATGCTATTATCCCTTGTCAAAAATACAAACTTGTGGAAAAAAAACACTTTATTCGAAAAAATGTACCGTATATTCCGGCGTATAAGACGACTTTTGAAGACTGAAAAATCTTCTGTCTAGTCTGGGGTCGTCTTATACGCCGGTAATGCTTTTGAACTTTCAGAAATTGACATGCGGGGATACTCTGCGGGTGTTAATAAGCTGCCGTGGCCGTATCCCTGCCATGTCGGAGTTAATATAAGGTGGAGGGAGTTAAAATACGGCGGCGGTAGGTCCAGACAGTCAGCGCTTCTGTGCTGAAACTGACACATCGCTGCGTATTCCCAGCTCCGGACACAGCGCAGGGCTTCTGTGCCGACAGTTTTCACTTGTCACAGAAGCGCTGCGCTGTGTCCAGAGCAGGGAAGTTCGCATCGCTTCTGTGACAATGTATGAAAAGCCGGCAATTCAGCAGCGGCATAAGCCGGCACCCGACAATTTAGAATAGAAAGAATAGAGCTTCACACATAGATTAGATAGATAGAAACATGTCAGTCACATATATATGAAGTACAGTGACAGTGTTGCTTACTGTACTTGTCATTTAGTGTAAAGGATTTATTAAAACAAATAATAGTGTTTTCATGCACCGTCTCTTTAAAAAAGCCGGCCGGCAATTCAGCATCTGTACCCGACAATTTAGAACAGACAGAATAGAGCTTCACACATAGATTAGATAGATAGAAACATGTCAGTCACATATATATGAAGTACAGTGATAGTGTTGGTTACTGTACTTGTCATTTAGTGTTAAAATAAAGGATTTATTTAAAAAAAAATTGGCGTGGGGTTCCCCTTAATTTTAGGCTCTAGCGGAGGTTAAGCAGACAGCTGGGGCAGATGTTTGAAGCCTGGGAAGGGGGTAATACCCACGGAGCTTCCCAGGCTACTAATATCAGCCCCCAGCTGAATACCTAGCCTTTACTAGCTATTAAAATGGGGGACCCCCCAAAAAAAATGACGTGGGGTCCCCCCTAATTTAATAGCTAGCAAAGGCTAGGCAGACAGCTGGGGGCTGATATTAATAGCCCAGGAAGGGAGCCATGAATATTGGCCCCCTCCCAGGCTAGAAACACCAGCCGTCAACCGCCCCAGAAATGGCGCATCCATAGGATGCGCCAATTCTGGCACTTAGCCTCGCTCTTCCACGCTGCCCTGGTGCGGTGGCAGGGGGTAATAGGGTTGGGGTTGATGTCAGCTTATAATGCCAGCTGACATCAAGCCCAGGTTAGTAATGGAGAGGCGTCTATAAGACACCCCCATTACTAACCCCATAGTCAAAGTTACAAAAAACACAAACACCCAGAATAAAGTCCTTTAATTGAAATAAAGACACAATTCTTTATTGTTCTAAATTAAACCATACTTACCATCACGCCCATTCCAGCTGAAGCCAACGATCTCCTGCAATAAAAGAAAAATAATAAACCAACCTCATCCTTACCTCTCCATGGTTCCCAGGACAGCTTCAGCTCTGCTACATCGAGATGACAGGCTGGACCGCAGCAGAACGCCGCCATCCAGCCTGTCATCCCGCAGACACTGAGAAGCGCAGGCATGCTTGTGCTCCTCAGTGTCTCGCTGTGACGGCATCCAGATGAGCCGACAATGAACTCAGCTCACCTCCTGGACGTCCGTCACTGACAGCGTGGGAAACTTCTACCGCGCATGCGGGGAGCAGGAGAATTTTCCCACGCTGTCAGTGACGTGCATGAGGTGAGCCGGGTTCATTGGACATGATCTCGGCTCATCTGGATGCCGTCACAGTCAGACACTGAGGAGCACAAGCATGCCTGCGCTTCTCAGTGTCTGCCGCATGGCAAGCTGAACGGCAACGTTCTGCTGCGGTGCAGCCTGTCATGTGAATGTAGCAGAGCTGGACCGGTCCTGGGAACCATGGAAAGGTAAGGATGAGGTTGCTTTATTATTTTTCTTTTATTGCAGGAGATCGTTGGCTTCAGCTGGAATGGGCGTGATGGTAAGTATGGTTTAATTTAGAACAATAAAGGATTGTGTCTTTATTTCAATTAAAGGACTTTTTTCTGGGTGTTGTGTTTTTTTTAATTACTTTACTAGAAATTCATGGCGGTCATGTCTAATATTGGCGTGACCCCATGAATTTCGGGCTTAGGGCCAGCTGATAATGCCAAGCTGGCCCTAACCCCTTTATTACCCAGTGAGCCACCGCACCAGGGCCCTGGATGAGTTGGGTACAGCGCCAGAAGATGGCGCTTCTATGAACGCGCCATTTTCCGGGGTGGCTGCGGACTGCAATTTGCAGCGGGGGGGGCCCAGAAAGCTTGGGCCTCCCTGCGCTGCAGATTCCAGCCCCCAGCTGCCTAGTTGTACCTGGCTGGACACAAAAATAGGGCGAAGCCCCACGTCTTTTTTTTTTTAATTATTTCATGAAATAATTAAAAAAAAAAAGGGCTTCCCTATATTGTTGTGTCCGGCCAGGTACAAATAGGCAGCTGGTGGTTGGGGGCAGCCCGTTCCTGCCTGCTGTACCTGGCTGGACACAAAAATATGGCGAAGCCCACGTCAACATTTTTGGGAAAAATTAATTACAAAATTAATAATAATTTAGGGACTGCATCTTTATTAACCCCTCAATTGTCATTTAGTGTTAAAATAAAGGATTTTTTAAAAAGAAAATTGGCGTGGGATCCACCATCATTATAGTCTCTAGCGGAGGTTAAGCAGACGGCTGGGGCAGATGTTTGAAGTCTGGGAAGGGGAAATACCCACGGAGCTTCCCAGGCTACTAATATCAGCCCCCAGCTGAATACATAGCCTTTACTAGCTATTAGAATGGGGGACCCCCCCAAAAAATGACGTGGGGTCCCCCCTATTTTAATATGTTTATGAGTGACAGTTTTCCTGCTATATACCTGCATGTCATAAGAATTTAAATTAAAAAAGGACCATGTTAAATTCAAATCTGTTTTTTTTTAATTTTTACCGGTGTTTGGTATGCGTTGGAAAAGGGGTAGTCTTATACGGTGAATATATCCTAAACTCTATATTTTAACAGGAAAGTAGGGGGGTCGTCTTATACACCAGGTCGTCTTATACGCCGGAATATACGGTAATTTTTCAATTTCACATCCAAAAGTTCTAAAGTTCTGTGAAGCGCATGTGGGTTCAAAATGTTCAACTTAATTCCTTGAAAGGTCTAGTTTTGTTATATGATGTGCTCTGCAAATGTAACATAACGTCTGTCATAGAAATATTAAAGTCTTCAGGAGAATGGGCTTACACTTTATTGAAATAGAACCTCATTGAACATATGGTGTAGTGAGGAATACTAATTAAAATGCAGAAAACTCCAGCTTCAAACGTCTTTGAAACGGGGACTGCCTGCGGTGACCAAATGGGTAAAGCAGGTTTGTTTAATAGAAGGCGGAGAAATACCTTTTCACAAGAACCAGCTTGTTCAGAACAAAAGATTGCTTCAGACACTTGTGCACCAGTGGAAAGTTATGAATATTGGGGTTTTGTTTATCCGATATACAGTGGGGGAAATAAGTATTTGATCTATTGCTGTTTTTGTAAGTTTGCCCACTGACAAAGACATGAACAGTCTATAATTTTAAGGGTAGGTTAATTTTAACATTGAGAGATAGAATATCCCCAAAAAATCAAGAAAATCACATTGTATAAATTAGATAAATTTATTTGCATTTTGCAGTGAGAAATAAGTATTTGATCCCTCTGGCAAACACTTAATACTTGGTGGCAAAACCCTTGTTGGCAAGCACAGCAGTCAGATGTTTTTTTTGTAGTTGATGATGAGGTTTGCGCACATGTCAGGAGGAATTTTGGTCCTCTCCTCTTTGCTTATCATCTCTAAATCATTAAGATTTTGAGGCTTTCGCTTGGCAACTCAGAGCTTCAACTCCCTCCATAAGATTTCTATGGAATTAAGGTCTGGAGACTGGCTAGGCCACTCCATGACCTTAATGTGCTTCTTTTTTAGACACTCCTTTGTTGCCTTGGCTGTATGTTTTGCTGGAAGACCCAGCAACGACCCATCTTCAATGCTCTTACTAAGGGAAGGAGGTTGTTGGCCAAAATCTTGCGATACATGACCCCATCCATCTTCCCTTCAGTACGGTGAAGTCGTCATGTCCCCTTTGCAGAAAATCAACCCCAAAGTATGTTTCCCCCAACATGCTTCACGGTTGGGAAAATGTTCTTAGGGTTGTACTCCTCCTTCTTCCTCTAAACATGGCAAGTTGAGTTAATGCCAAAGAGCTCCATTTTTGTCTCATCTGACCACAGCACCTTCTCCCAATAACTCACAGAATCATCCAGGTGTTCATTGGCAAACTTCAGACGGACCTGCACATGTGCCTTCTTGAGCAGGAACCTTACGGGCACTGCAGGATTTTAAACCTTTAAGGCGTAATGTGTTACCAATGGTTTTCTTGATGACTGTGGTCCCAGCTGCCTTGAGATCATTAACAAGTTCCCCCTGTGTAGTTTTAGGCTGAGCTCTCACCTTCCTCATGATCAAGGATACGCCACGAGGTGAGATTTTGCATGGTGCTCCAGATCGATGTCGATTGACAGTCATTTTGTATTTCTTCCATTTTCTTACTATTGCACCAACAGTTGTCTCCTTCTCACCCAGCATCTTACTTATGGTTTTGTAGCCCATTCCGGCTTTGTGCAGGTCTATGATCTTGTCCCTGACAGCCTTAGAAAGCTCTTTGGTCTTGCCCATGTTGTAGAGTTTAGAGTCTGACTGATTGAGTCTGTGGACAGGAGTCTTCTATACAGGTGACTATGTAAGACAGCTGTCTTTAATGCAGGTAATGAGTTGATTAGGAGCGTCTAACTGGTCTGTAGGAGCCTGAACTCATATTGGTTTGTAGGTGATCAAATTTTTTTTTTGCATTTTGCAGTGAGAAATAAGTATCTACAATGTGATTTTCTTGATTTTTAGTTTTTGGGATATTCTATCAATTTTAAAATTAGCCTACCCTTAAAATTATAGACTGTTCATATCTTTGTCAGTGGGCAAACTTACAAAAACAGCAACGGATCAAATACTTATTTCCCCCACTGTATATGAGATATAGATTTTCGATGTCCTAGCAAAGGGACTGACATGACGCACTCATATTGTTGGGGAAGTTACTAGAGTTCCTCTCATTGAATAACAGTCTGATAGATAATGCTACACCTGTCATATTTGGTATCTATGTAACAGTAATATCATGATAATAAATATGACGGCAATGTCTAACACTGGAGACCTTCAGAAGCGAAGATATCTCTTAAGTTGGGTATTTAACTCTTAAAGGGCTGAGAACATCCCACAACCTGGCCCACATGAGGTCATCAAGGGGAGGTGTGTGGGTGTAACTTAGGGGCTGATAAAAATACAAGGAAAATTATGATCTGTGTTCAATGCAGGGAGATACATAGCTGTGTAGGCATGATCTACTTTTTCACCAGATGTTTCTCAAAGTGCTCCCCTTTGCTAACTCTGAGCTATCTCTGTGATGTATATGATGTATTGTTTTGTATATTTTTTGTAAACACTGCCTATCTTTCTGGATTAAATATAAAATTGAATAGTTCTGTTCCTCTTGTTCTGTAAACAACCCCCCAAAGCCATATGCTAGGTGAAACCAGTGTCCAATGGACCTGTATAAATGATTGGTGGTGGCAGCTAATAACCTTTAGCAGTGACCATGACCATGATTTAGACTTAAACGTCCTAGGTCCTAATCCTTGTAGTGCACCATATGGACAATTGGTGTGGAGCAATGTTTTAATGGGTACAATAAAAGCTAAGTTTTAAGAAATTAGCCTGATACGCTGGATCATCCTTCCCTTTTTTCTCCTCTGAGTTAGTGCGGCTTCTCTGACCAGATCCGGGCGAGGCGATTTGGCTCCACACCCCGAATGGTGAGCGGACGCAGTTGTGCATTTCTTATCCTGAGAAACCTGGTCCTGGGTGTCCAGAGGCCACTTGTAGAGGAGGGGGTACTGTCACCAGTGTGTCAGATGTGAGACAGATCTAAAAAGGTGTCTGTAAAGAGATCTTCTGCAACCAACTGCAGGGCGACTGTCTGTCACATCTGACACATCCCGTGACAGTTACCCATTGTAGAAGGCCAGCTTCCAATTAGGGGATCTACACTCTGCTGGACAGGTCTAGAATTTTTCTCCCCCTCTCTCTTCTCTTGCGTTTGAGTTACCCTGGTAATTGGGAGCACTCCCTTGTCCATTTTATTGCTGGTGGGAGTCTGCTTCTGATCAGTTAGGGAGCCATTTCTTCTACACTTCCCTTCCCCACAGGCGGCAGGGGCCATATTGCTGCAGGCAAATTTCTTTTTCCTCTAGCAATATGGCACGTGCGCAGTAGCATTTATCACTTGCCGATGCTACTGCGCACATGCGGGCGCCATTTTGCTAGAGGAAACAGAAATTTGCCTTCAGCAATATGGGGCCCGCGCTTGCGTAGTAGCATTTCTCGGTTGCCGAGAGATGCTACTGCGCATCCGTGGCGCCATATTGCTGTACCCAAATTCCATTTCCTCAAGCAACATGGCGCCTGCGTGTGCAACCGAAAGATGCTAGTGCGCATGTGTGGGCGGCGGTGGCCATTTTGGGACATGTAAATTTCACTTTGGCACAGAAATTACAAAGGCAGTATTTAAAAGAACCACTGAACGGATTTCATCAACAAAAGTATCATTTTACTCAGTGTAACAGCACCCACCTTAGTATGTTGTTTACTGAGCACAATCCTGCAGACAGGTGCGCTTTAAGCTCAGCTCATTAAACGTAAGCGGTTTTAATGTTGCGCTGAAACGTTCACAGATCCTCTGCTCTATGTAGCGCCGACGTCCCTGCACGCTTCCCTCCTCCCCCAGCAGGGACGCTGACTCAATGCTGCGGCCCCTGTCATGCAACACTTCCTCCTGCTGCTGCTGCTGCCCGGGGTCTGCGTACGGCTCGCAGATCCCTGGGCACTGTGCTTGGGGTGCGCACTGTCCTAAAGTGTCCCCCAGCCCAGATTTCAGGAGCGCTCCAAGGAAGCGACCCGAGAGAGAAGACCTATGAACTTGGCTCCTACCTTCCAAAGGCCAATCAAGCCGCAGTCCTCTGTTTTGACACCCTCCTCTGAACATATCCAAGTAGACCGAGTGAAACTGCCAAAGCATCGTCAGGAGGTCCAGCATTCCGAAGGGAGTTGCTTCTACTGCGATAGTCCCAAGCATTTGATTCACTCCTGTCCAGAGAAGCTTGGAAACTCCAAAGCTTAGGGTCAGTAGGAGAGGCTACCCTGGGTAAGTACTACTCCTCTCCACTGACTCTGTGTCCGTTTCCTGTTGCAACACCCGTTTCTTTGAATCAGCCTATCTGGACTCTGATTCCATAGGAAATTTTATATAACAGGCCGTATTGGATAGGTATCCGATCCCCATTCTATGCCTCCAAAGTAAATTGGTGCTGTCCTCTTCATCTTCAAGCCTGTGGAACTTCGGGTAGGAATGTTGCACTCAGAGATCTCCATTTATGTGCTACCAGGTCAGTCCCATCCTCTGCTCCTGGGCCTGCCTTTGCTACGTGCACATGAGCCGGTCTTGATTTGAGGATCTGGAAAGATACTGCTTTGGGGTCAGTACTGTCATGAGAAATGCCCGGCTCCAATTTGTCCTGCTCAACCTTCGGCAACTCCATCAAATTTACCTGGCTTGCCTCGCGCTTATTGGACCTTCGCGGATGTCTTTGATAAGGAGGCAGAGACGCTACCATCACACAGGCTGGTCGTATGACTGTCCTATAGATCTTCTTTCTGGTTCTGCTCCTCCTCGAGGCCGTATCTGTCCTCTGTCCCAGGCAGAGACCTGAGCCATGTCCAAATTTATCAAAGAGAACCTTGCCAGGGGATTTATTCGGAAGTCATCCTCCCTAGCTGGAACAGGATTCTTCTTTGTTAAAAAGGACGGCCCTGTATTAACTATAGGGGGTCTCAACCAGATTATGATCAAGAGTAAGTATCCTCTGCCCCTTCTCATCGAGAACATTAAAATGCTTACAGAGATGAGAGAGAAGAGCCTGAACTCTCCTCTGTGCAGCTGACCCCCTCCTTTGGAATTAGGTAACCATACATACGCTAATGCCTAAACAGAACGAGATAAGCATTTTAGAAACGTAAAGATCTGAGATGTCTTTGCTTACTAGAAAAGTAACAAGGGAGGTTTGCATGAACTGCATCGATCCAATAGATAGGAAAATCATATTTTCGGAAACATGATGAAGTGACGAATGCAAAGCATAATTTCAAGTCAATGCAAAAAAGAGGTGGACAGGCACAACCAATAATAAAAAAAATCTTCAAGCTTTATTCCCAATCCATATCTTTAAAAATACATTCAAGGATGATGTGGTACAGGAACCGCTCTGGCGCGTTTCTGGTGCCTACTGCGCCGTAAAAATAAGTTTTTCACATTTTTCCAACAAAAATGTTTTTCAGCCCCCAATTTTGCATTTTCATAAGGGTAACAGGAGAAATTGCACCATGCAATTTGTTGTGCAATTTCTCCTGAGTAAGCCGATACCCCATATGTGGGGGAAAACCATTGTTTGGGCACACGGCAGGGTTCGGAAGGGAAAGAGCGCCATTTGACTTTTGAATGTAAAATTTGCTTGAATAATTAGCGGACGCCATGTTGCATTTGGGGAGCCCCTGATGTGCCTAAACAGTGGAAACCCCCCACAAGTGACACCATTTTGGAAACTAGACCCCTTAGGGAACTTATCTAGATGTGTGGTGAGCACCCTGAACCCCCAGGTGCTTCACAGAAGTTTATAACCTTGAACCGTAAAAATAACATTTCCACATTTTTTCAACAAAAAAAGCATGTCACTCGAGCACCCGCCATACTCGGTGCATACCCAAGCACCCGATGCAAACTCAAGTAGCGAGTACTTGCGTTCACTAGTTGCCATATCGTTGTCATTTTTTTTTTCTTTACTTCTGAAAAAATCCCAACCCCAACCCCAAACCCTAGCATTACCCTAACCCTAAAGTTTATTTTTTACGCCATTCCTCGTGTGGTATAAGTGATTAGACTACGTTATTCTTTGGGTCGGTGCGATTACAGCGATGCCAGATTCATAATCGGGTTTTTATGATTGACAGCTGTCACACACTAAAAGACGCATTTTTTTGCAAAGACTACTTTTTGCATCGCCATATTTTGAGAGCT
This sequence comes from Phyllobates terribilis, assembly GCF_046119375.1. NCBI lineage: Eukaryota > Metazoa > Chordata > Amphibia > Anura > Dendrobatidae > Phyllobates > Phyllobates terribilis. Next base: position 703,908,519 of record NW_027362761.1, read on the forward strand.
ATAATTTTTCCATATTTCGGCCGACAGTCATGTGATGGCTTGTTTTTTGCAGGACAAGTTGACGTTTTTATCGGTATCATTTTCGGGCAAATGACATTTTTTGATCGCTTTCTATTCAGATTTTTGGGAGGCAGAATAAACAAAAGCCAACAATTCAGGAATTTTTTTTTTTTTTTTATGCCGTTCTTCGTGTGGTAAAATTGTTAAGGTAGCTTTATTCTTCGGGTCAGTACGTTTACAGCGGTACCGCATTTTTTTTTTTTTTTTTATATTTTGGCGCTTTTACACAAAAACTATTTTCTAGAAAAAAGAATTGTTTTTGCATCGCTTTATTCTGAGAGCTATAACTTTTTTATTTTTCTGTTGTTGGAGCTGTATTGCGGCTTGTTTTTTGCGGGACAAGATGATGTTTTCAGCGGTACCATTTTTATTTACATTCGTCTTTTTGATCGCGTTTTATTCCATTTTTTGTTTGGCGGTATGATAAAACATAGTTTTAACTAGTGGGGTTAACTAGTGGGACAGTTTTATAGGTCAGGTCGTTTTGGACGCGGCGATACCAAATGTGTGTACTTTTATTGTTTTTTTTTCATAAGATTATTTATTTATGGGTACAATATATATTTTTTTATTTTTTTTCATTTTTTTTTGCAACATTTTTACAATTTTTTTTTTTATTTTTTTTTTTTCACTTTCTGACATTTTTATTACTTGTTCACATTGTCCCACTATGGGACTTTCACTTTTTGCAGCCTGATCGCCTGCATGGCATAGAGAGCAGCAGCTCCCTATGCCATGCAGCCTGTCAGCGCTGCACAGGGAGAAGTTACTTTGGTCGTGCACTGCGCATGACCAAAGCAACTTCCTGCCTCCTGGTGACCCGGATGTTGTCATGATGATGTCGGGTCACCATGGCAACATCCGGGACCGGATTCAGACGCCGCTGGACGCCGGCAGAGAAGGCAAGTATCGCGCTTACCTCCTCTTGCCACCGATCGAAGCATTTCGGGGGTTAATGTGCCGGGAGCTGTGTGGGACCGCTCCCTGCACATAGCACAGGGTGTCAGCTGTGACAATCAGCTGACACCCAGCGGCGATCTCGCCCGCACCGCTTGTGTGCGGGCGAAATCGCCAGGGCGTATTAATACGTATAAGGCCCAGGGCACAGATACGTACTAATACGCCCTGGGTCAGAAAGGGGTTAAACATATTTCTGTGGGGGTTTGAAAAGGCCTGCAGGCAGTAACAGCTGCCTGAGGACCAGTGAGCCCGATACTTAACCCCAGGGTTCTGAGGCAAAGCTCTGGAGGTGTTCGCCTCTCTCCGCGAGACCAAGATGAAGATTATGAGGCCATCAAGCAGGCCCTGATAAAGAAGTACCAGCTGACAACTGAGTTGTACCGCAAAAACTTCTGGGCCCTCCAGCGTGGACCACACGACAGCTATGGTGATGTGATGGACGGATTCAGAACCAACTTTGAACAGTGGGTGTAAGGACTGCAGTCACCACCTTCGAGGACCTGAGGGTGAAAGACAAGCTCCTTCATCTTTGCCCAGTGAAGGTACGACAATTCATGCTGGACCGGGTGCCAAAGGAGGCTGCTAAAGCAGCATAGATCACTGACGCGTATGAGGCCAATCACATGTCGGAGGTGTGGAAGTCAGCTGTTGCCAGCTGGAAAGGGGGTAAGCCGACAACCACCCCCAGTGCCCCAGCCAGCCAGCACTCAGGGGGTCCTGCCCCATCTTCCCACACCCGACCTGCATTTGACTACCGGCGTTGTTATACCTGTAACCGAACTAGTGACATCAGCCTCACCACCCTGCAGAGGCAGAAGAAGAACCCGCCATTCAAGGCCCAGGGGCCTAATGCAGCAGTTCTTTTTGTGGGTGGGGTGGTTGGGAAGGTCTGTGACAATTTGCAATCAGTTACTGTGGGTCGTAAAGTCACTACGGGGCTCAGGGACACTGGAGCCGCATGAACCCTCATCCGCTCTGAATTGATGTCCTCTGAATACCTTATTCCTGGGAAACCTCTGACTGGCCCCGGGATTGGGGATGTTCACTGACTTTTGCCTATGGCCCGGGTTTTCCTAGACTGGTGTGCGGGGAGGGGGTTGAAGGAGGTGGGGGTGTCTGAGAACCTCCCCCCAAGTGGGTCACATCTGGGACGGTTGGTTGCCCACTACATTCCGGACAACTCTCCCGGATCTGGTAATCCCTGTGACTCAAATGTTAATTATGTGAACGTTAATGTGATGACTGATGATAATATGTCTTGCGGTACCGGAGAGCTCAGCCAAATCACGCTGTAAAGGTGATGTTGCTGAGGATCCTCTAAAAGGAGCCAGTATAAGTACTAACGGCGATGGGAGCAGGCACGGAGATCATGAAGGAGGTTGTCCTGTGCAGCTGACCAGTATCACGACGGACTGTGATATGACCGGTGGTAGCTGCCCCATGCTTAGCACGACTCCTGAGGTATTGTCCTCCGGGGAGACGGCCTACACAGCCACTGTCACTCGTAGTATGAGTGCCCAGAACGCAAGCGATGTCATCACCCAGCGGGATAACAGAACCAACTGCAGACCCAGACGGATCCAGTGAGGTTGGGGCCTTAAGGTCACTTCTGGCTACCTCTAGCCAAAAGTTCCAGGTGGCACTGCGCTCAGCTGCCAATCTAGAGACGTTAAGGGACCTCACAGAGAAGCCCACCTCAGAGTCCAATAAGGAGAGCGTATTCTGGGACCAGGTGAGGTTGTACTGGGAGACAATTTCGAGTAACCCCCAACAGGAGTGGCTGAGGGAAAGACAACTGGTCGTGTTCTATCAGTTTAGGGAGGAGTTGTTGCGGGTTACCCATGAGATTCCGCTGGCCAGACACTTGGGGATCAGAAAAACCAAGGCCTGGCTGTCCCACCACTTCTACTGGCCCAAAATGGGGACAGATGTTGCCAACTACTGCTGCTCTTGTATCACGAGTCAAAGAGCGGGGAAGTTGGGGCGTGCACACAAGGCTCCCCTGATCCCTTTGCCGGTAATAAAGGAGCTGTTCCAGAGGATTGCTGTGGGCATCATTGGTCTGCTGGCCATTACCAGCAGCTCTGGAAAACAGTTCATCCTTAGTGGGGTAGACTATGCTACCCGTTATCCGGAAGCAGTAGATCTGTCCTCAATTAGGGCCGATAAGGTGGCAGATGCCCTTTTGGCCATTTTTTCGTGCGTAGGCTTTCCCAGGGAGATGCTTACGGACCAGGGGACTTCATGTCTCGATAAATGGAAGCCCTCTGTAAGAGAATATATCACGTTCGCATCACTCACAGAACAATGGTTTGTGTGAACGATTCAATGGTACCCTTAAGCAGATGCTTAAGATGCTGGTTGAGTCCCATGGGAGCGACTAGGAGAGGTACAGTGGTGGCCAAAAGTATTGGCACCCCTGCAATTCTGTCAGATAATACTCAGTTTCTTCCTGAAAATGATTGCAATCACAAATTCTTTGGTATTATTATCTTCATTTAATTTGTCTTCAATGAAAAAACGCAAAAAGAATTGTCCTAAAGCCAAATTGGATATAATTCCACACCAAGCCTAAAAAAGGGGGTGGACAAAAGTATTGGCACTGTTTGAAAAATCATGTGATGCTTCTCTAATTCATGTAATTAACAGCAGCTGTAACTTACCTGTGACACCTAACAGGTGTTGGCAATAACTAGATCACACTTGCAGCCAGTTAACATGGATTAAAGTTGACTCAACCTCTGTCCTGTGTCCTTGTGTGTACCACATTGAGCATGGAGAAAAGAAGGAAGACCAAAGAACTGTCTGAGGACTTGAGAAACCAAATTCTGAGGAAGCATGAGCAATCTCAAGGCTACAAGTCCATCTCCAAAGACCTGAATGTTCCTGTGTCTTCCGTGCGCAGTGTCATCAAGAAGTTTAAAGCCCATGGCACTGTGGCTAACCTCCCTAGATGTGGACAGAAAAGAAAAATTGACGAGAGATTTCAACGCAAGATTGTGCGGATGGTGGATAAAGAACCTCGACTAACATCCAAACAAGTTCAAGCTGCCCGGCAGTCCGAGGGTACAACAGTGTCAACCCGTACTATCCGTCGGCGTCTGAATGAAAAGGGACTGTATGGTAGGATACCCAGGAAGACCCCACTTCTTACCCCGAGACATAAAAAAGCCAGGCTGGAGTTTGCAACACTTACCTGAGAAAGCTTAAAACGTTTTGGAAGAATGTTCTCTGGTCAGATGAGACAAAAGTAGAGCTTTTTGGGAAAAAGCATCAACATAGAGTGTACAGGAAAAAAAAAAAGAGGCATTCAAAGAAAAGAACACGGTCCCTAAAGTCAAACATGGCAGAGGTTCCCTGATGTTTTGGGGTTGCTTTGCTGCCTTTGGCACTGGACTGCTTGACCGTGTGCATGGCATTATGAAGTCTGAAGACTACCAACAAATTTTGCAGCATAATGTAGGGCCCAGTGTGAGAAAGCACTGGAGACTTCTAAGGTGGCCAGCAATGAGTCCAGACCTGAATCCCATAGAACACCTGTGGAGAGATCTCAAAATGGCAGTTTGGAGAAGGCACCCTTCAAATATCAGGGACCTGGAGCAGTTTGCCAAAGAAGAATGGTCTACAATTCCAGCAGAGCATTGTAAGAAACTAACTGATGGTTACCGGAAGCGGTTGTTCGCAGTTATTTTGACTAAAGGTTGTGCAACCAAGTATTAGGCTGAGGGTGCCAATACTTTTGTCTGGCCCATTTTTGGAGTTTTGTGTGAAATGATCACTGATTTGATTTTTGCTTCATTCTCTTGTGTTTTTTCCTTGCAAGCAAATTAAATGAAGATAATAATACCAAAGAATTTGTGATTGCAATCATTTTCAGGAAGAAACTGAGTATTATCTGACAGAATTGCAGGGGTACCAATACTTTTGGCCACCACTGTACCTCCCACACCTGCTCTTTGCTTACAGAGAAGTACCACAGGCCTCAAAGGGATTCTCCCCCTTCAAGCTCCTGTACGGAAGACAAGTCCAGGGGTCCCTTGATCTCGTAAAGGAATCCTGGGAAGGCGAACTGAACACCCCCGAAGTGTCCGTCGTAGAGTATGTCATGCGGCTCCATGACAGAATACAGTCAATGACGTGGCTGGTGCATGACAATATGCTGCAGGACCAGGCCAGCCAGAAGGTACGACCGAAACACCCGGAAGCGGGTGTACGAAGTGGGTCAGAAGTTGTGGGTCCTAGTCTCAATGACCCTGTACAAGCTTCAGGCGGCCTGGGAAGGTCCATACCTCGTACATCAGTGCCTCAATGATGTAAACTATATGGTTACCATTGACCATGCCAGGAACAGAGAGAAGGTCTTCCATGTCAACATGATAAAGGCTCATCAGGACCGGGAAGCCTGTGCCTTTCTTGTGTGTAGCCTTCCCGACAAAGGCGAGATGGAAGTCCGGGTGGATTTACTGGCAGCAGCCTGGGACAGATGGTCTATTGAGGATGCTGAATTCAACCTGCAGCTATCCATGGACCAGAGGTACTAGCTGCAGGAGGTGTTCCAGCCTCACCTGACCATCTTCACAGGTGTACCAGGGAGGACACAGCAAGCCATAAACCAGGTGAACACGGGGAGTCACCCCCCCCAGCCCGGCAACCTACATATCGGGTCTCTCTAGAGGTGCAAAAAGATATAAGAAGGGCGATAGATAAGATGTTGTGCCTAGGGGTGATCCAAAGGGTGAAAAAGGAGCGGATAACCCGGTTCTGTATAGACTACAGGAGGTTGAATACCATCACAGCTCCCAATGCATACCCAATGCCACGCATCAGTGAGCTGCTGGATTGCTTGGCAAGTGCCTAGTACCTGACAATCATGGACCTGAGTCCAGGTTACTGGCAGATTCTTATGTCCAAGAAGGCACAGGAGAGGTCCTCCATTACCCCATTCGGACTGTATGCATCCTGCATCATGCCCTTTGGCAGGACCATTTCTCATGCCACTTTCCAGCAATTGGTCAACCAGCTGCTCGAAGGACTAAAAGGGTTTGCTGTTGCTTACCTGGACAACATTGCCATCTTCAGTCCCACCTGGGATGAACACCTGGGGCACCTGGAGAAGGTGCTCAGGTGGGTCCAGGACACTGGTTTGACTATAAAGCCAGGAAAATGGCAAATAGGCATGACAGAGGTGCAGTACCTCGGTCACCAAGTAGGTGGTGGAAGTCTGATGCTATCACCTCCTGGTGTACCCCCCAATTGTACAGGGAGAAGGTGGCACAGTGAGACTGAAGGCCCAGCACTACCAGCACCTGGGAAAACACGGCATGGAAGAACATGGCAGCAGGGATGCCGTATTCAAGATGAACCGTGGGAGGAAGACCTTAAGGTACCACTTGTGGACATGGATGGTATATTGTGGTGGTACAATGGAGGATGGATATCCTCCATTGGGTATGGCACACAAACATTGACAACTGCCTCCGGATACACTGCACAAGCACTATACCCTATTCTGCCACTACTACTTACAAGCCCCTCACAGCCACTGCAATCTCAGGGAACGCACCCTGGTCTAACCCAGTTAATGTTACCCATGGATGCATGCTGCTACCCACAGCCTTCTACAGATATACATGTGAGGCACCTATTGCCATCTATGACAGGACACTATATGCAACTACTGCCATGTGTGGACAGAAAAGATGCGCTGTCATTAGCTCCTGCAGACACAAATTTAATACAGCTACTGTCACCTTTGGTTCTACAACACATGTGGTTACTACCTTATTGGATATGTGTACAGGCATCTGGGACCGGTGGTGAACAACATATAGGGTCAAATACGTACAGGCTTAGTGGGACGGATGTGGATGATGATTTGCTGGATGTCCCAAACACTGTTACTAAATGTATTGTGTATTTAAGGGGTCGACTTCTGGAGCTGCGCAGGCTAATGTCTTCTTCTGCAGTGGGTAGACCACATGTTCCCTGTGAAGTTTGGAGACCTTTCAGAGGCTGCAGAGTGGGCAAAAAAATAAAGTCCAGAAGAAGACAGTATAAACCTGTGATCCCGTCCATTATCATGGGTAATGTATGCTCACTTGGATATAAGGCAGATGAACTGCTGGCACTGATTAGTACCTAGAGGGAGTTCAAAGAATGCAGGCTGATGCGTTTTACCGAAACTTGGTTACATGGGGAAGTCCCCTGATTAAAGTGTCTCGGGACCAGGGTGTGACAAAACAGCTTCTAATCTTAAATCAAGCAGATGTCTAGATTTGGTTAAGCCAAGAGAAATGCACTATTGTGTTTGTGTTGACTTTAGAACGCGTGTGTGTTTCTTTGGTGGGTCAAGAAGAGCAGACCAGTGTTTGTATAACCCTGAATGTAGTCTTCTCTTGGTTCTGAAACAATGATGTTTGTTATTAAGCTAATTGCATATTATACTAAAGCCAGATAGATGCTTATTTACAAGAGCCCCTTACTATACCAACTATGTAAATTGATTACAGGTTCAAACAATGAAACCAGAGCCCTGTGGAATAATACCCTCCCTAACCCTTGCCCTGTGGCTGTGTACTTGAAAGAACAATTGTGAACTATTTAAAGAACATATGCCTCTGTAGCAGGCAGATTTGAAACAGAGAATTGAATGAGAATTTACAAGGAGAATCAAAGATTAGACTCTCTTCAGACCATCAGCTTGGTAGCATGGCTTTATCCAAAGAGATACAGATTTGGACTCTACATGATTCCAACCTAAGAGTATATTGCCCTGACTGGAAAGATACGGATCTGCTCCACTGACCATCCGAGAGCCAAGGATATATTTGGGGAGACCAGGTTGGGACGATGAAGTCACCTGGCCCCATGTATATGTTGTTTGGGGTCGCCTGGAGCCCATGGAGACATCTGGAGAAGCCCAATTGGTACCAGCTGGTCATCTGGCCCCCATGGAAACTCTGAGAGGCCAGGGTGGGACCCTCAGGTCTCCTGGCTTTGTACCTCGATGGACTGTCAACTTCCTAATCTTGACGCCTGTGTCTTCTTCACACAGGGTTTCACATGGTCCAGGCGGATACAGACATAATGAGGAGCGGCAAGAAGGGTGGTGGGGTTATACTCTACATACACAATATATGGTGTAATTAGGGGCATGTGACTGTCAAGGAGCGTCATTGCTGCCCAAATATTGAGCTGCTAGATGTTGGCCCTTCCTGAACTGATAGGAGCAGTGCTGAACAGCCACAAAGTTCTTTCCATAAGGCAGGGTTTGCATTAGATTAAGGATCTAGTCAGAGAGCTTCAACTCAGTCTAGCTCCAACAGTGGGCCAGATTTTTTTTTGCCTTAAGACGCATTGTGTCTTACACTTAGCCAACCAAACATGATGGGAAAAGCAGAGGACAATTGTATACGAGTACATAGAGTTTATCTGTATAGTAAAGCACAGGTGACTTTCCTATACTGTGGGTCACTGCAAATAATAAAGTATACTATTTTTTTCTGCAATGGTAGAAGGATGCCACAGCATCTATTCAAGAATGTGGCTACTGTTGGATATTTACTGAGTGCATACAAACAGCAGCAGCCAAAATGCTGTGTGAACGTAGCCCTAATACTATTAAAAAAAAAAAAAAAAGTCCTAAAAAAAAATAAAGGTCTCCTGTACTTAACTATTAATCAACACTTTGCCTTCACTTGGTAACAGCACAGAAACTGAAATCTAGACTATATTACCAATAATTTATTTAGCTACAGAAAGTACTGTTATGGAGAGGGTCAATACCTTTTATTTAAAAAAAAAAAATTGAACAAACGTATGGTCAGCCACGGACTGCGGACTTCATAGTATTAAGAATTTTATGTTTAAAAAATCGGCTGTTATACTCAAGGCCATTTACAAACTTTAAAATATCGGGTATCTGGGTATGTTGCAAATCAACATATATTGGCACTATCCTAGCTGTGTTGTTCTCAATAACATTTGTCAGGCACCACTCAGATACCCAATTGTACCAAGTTTCTTTCAGAGAATGAGGGGAAAGAATAAGGAAAGATATTCCACTGGATTCAATTACCATCGAAGCTGAAGAAATAGCAAGTTCCCCAGCTGCTTTATCACGGTGTTCAACATAGCCATAGTAGCCATTCTTTTCCAGAATATCTACAATGTTCATGACCAGGTCTGTATCTTCTACGCTGTACCACATGGAGAACTGATAGGAGCACATACTTAATGAAGTGACACCATTTCCATGTGCTATTTATTTCTTGAAGATATTCCATACAAATCATCAGCATACTTCAGATAAATAGTCCCATCAACGAAACATACATATCCAATACCATGCAATGGTTCTATCAGAAGAGAAGCGTGACATCACATGGCCGCCTCTCTCAACTCCTCTATAACTTTTCCCAGCTTCATTCCAGAAGATCTCAAGGACTCATATTTTTCCTTCAGTTCAACCCGGGCTTCTTTCAACTGGTTGTTCAACTGCACATAAGAGCGGCTCTGCATGTACGGCCTGTCACCATCGCTGGAGGGCTCCTGAGGGGGTATCAGCGAATCTGACAATAGTTCAGAAATGACAGTGAGTGAAACTAAGGACAAATGTTAAGGAATGTCAGTACTATGGATAAGGCATACCATCACTAAGGTCACAGACAAACACGGGATCGGATGGTACTGCACCACAAACATCTTCTAGAATGTCATCTACACTGGGAGGCTCAGGACGAGAGGGAAGAACAATGCGCTTCTTTGCTCTTGAGGTCATCCTGATATTGGTTCAATCTTTTCTAAAACAAAGAAATTCACATGTGTTATTTTTTCATATGTGTAAGCTTTTTCTCAGGTTATACATCTGAAACACATAGATCTATACAATGCTTCTTCCATGGATTTCTGCAGCCAAGCTGAGAATTTGCAATTTTAACTATTTTTTTTTCACTGTATTACTATTATTCACTAATAAATAAAACATATGCGGTATTTAAAAAAAAAAAAAAAAGCTTGTGAAGCTGGATGTTCTACCTTTTCCAGCTCCAGAAAAAGATCAGAGAAATGACTAGTTTTAATCCAAGTCATGGATCTAAATTACCCCAACAAGTCTATGGGTCCATGATTAAATACAAAGCACACATTGCCATCTATGTGCTGGCCACTTAACATTGTAATGTGTAGGAAAAGCTTAGTAATTCAATTGTTATTTTCACATGGAAGGAAATCATGGATGGTAAAGACTGATACACTGACCACACAGTGATGAAAATCGGATCTAAAATAAAGATAAATATTGGACAATAGAAATCAGACTTCTTCATGAGGCTGAAATGTGGGTCAGGAGGTCACATTCTCTGTACGACCATGTTGACACGATGCAATGGCGCTGTATTTTTTTGCAGCGATTTTCTATGCATTTACTGTCATTTTGGAAAGTGCAGCAAAAAAAAAATGAAGTGGGATATACACGTGTAAACATTGTTTAATTGGTATAGGGGTGAGTACATGTACAAAGTTCACATTTTCCATTTCCCTAGGTTAGACAGTTGGCCCAGTCATGACAGGGCCATTTTCCATTTTTGCATTTTCGTTTTTTGCTCCCCTTCTTCCCAGAGTCATAACTTTTTTATTTTTTTGGTCAATATGGCCGTGTGAGGGCTTATTTTTCTGCGGGACAAGTTGTACTTTTGAACGACACCATTGGTTTTACCATATCGTGTACTGGAAATGGGAAAAAAAATCCAAATGTGGTGAAATGGCAAAAAAAGTGCAATTCTACAATTTTTTTTTATTTTTTTAACCACGTTCACTGAATGCTAAAACTGACCTGCCATTATGATTCTCCAGGTCATTACAAGATTACAAGTTTGTAGAAACCAAACATGTATAGGTTCTTTTTTTATTAAGTGGTGAAAAAAAAAATCCAAAGTTTGTTAAAAAAAAAAAAAAATGGCGCCATTTTCTGAGACTCATAGCTTCTCCATTTTTCGGAATCTGGGGCTGGGTGAGGGCTTATTGTTTGCATGCCAAGCTGACGTTTTTTATTGATACCATTTTGGGGTAGATCTGATGTTTTGATCTCCTGTTATTGCATTTTATTGCAATGTTGCAGCGACCAAAAAAAAGTAATTCTAGCGTTTTGATTTTTTTTGCGTTACGCCGTTTACTGATTGGATTAATTATTTTTTTATATTGATAAATCAGGCGATTCTGAATGTGGTGATACCAAATATGTGTAGATTTGTTTTTGTTTGTTTTTTTATTTTGAATGGGGGGCAAAAGAGGGGTGATTTAAACTTTTAGATTTTTTTTTCATATTTTTAAAAAATATATATATTTTTTTTACTGTTTGCATGCTTGAATATGGGAGACTAGAAGCTGCAATTGTCTGATCGCCTGTGTGTAGCTGAAATGCTCACTTGCTATGAGCGCCGACAACTGGGTGGGAAGCAGGGAATAACGCAAATAACTATCTCTGTGCATACTAATAACTCAGGATATATGAGGGGGACCTTAATAGATATGCAGTACTCACCCAGACCATGTGGGAGAAGCGCATAAGTTCAATGGCATAGAGATAGTGATTTGCGTTGTTCCCTTTTTTTACAGCATTGATTGATTATCCACACATCAATTGGGCAGCATCCTGGTAATAATGAGATGTATTTCAAATTTTTGTTCTCTATACCTTCTATATAATGTTATATGCCTGTCAATCACAGTTAATGAACTCAGCCAATTCTCTCATTTTGTATAGATGTACTATGACCTTAATACATAAAATTCAATTTTTGCTTAATTAATTGTGATACTGTATACATTGAGAATATGTAACATATTCATATTATAATTTGTTGTTCAATTTACAGTTCTGATGAAGGCCAAATAGTTAATAAATTATGCATATTGAAGGATCATGTAAATTAAATTTTGCAATCTTTTTCACCATACCCTGGAGTGTCGGATTCATTTTGAATTGTACATACGGAGTGGAATCCTATCTGGGCACCCACAACAAAGGAGTGCCACGTAGCCTTTTTTGACTATTGGATTCTGCAGTCTGGACAATGATAATTACCAGGTGATAAAACCTTCAGTCTAAGTAAACAGCACACAGCCTGTTAAGTGACAAATCCTTGAATTGTGTTTTAATCCCTACCTCATCCTGACCTCAGATTACATAGCAAAATCCTGCTGACAGATTCTTTTTAAAGGATTTATCCAACCTAGAGAAAATGTAAAAACAGCAGCAGATAAAATAAACTATAGTCTCCTTCCCACCCCCCAAGGTTTTGAGATGAAGCTTTGGCTGCCCCTCCCCCTTATTCATTCACAAGCCATCAATCCTGTGACACCTGTGGCCACACAGATCTGGGGAGAGAAAAGGTGATTATAGTTGGTCATTTTATCACATTTTCTGCAGGTGTTACATTCTTTTTAAAGGTTAAAAAACTCTTAATATGACACCAAGAAGTATGCTTCAGCACTAACACTCCACCCATTGCAAGCACTTAGGGCAGTGAAAGGGTTGGAGCATTGTAGCATTACCGGATTGTAAAATCCATGGATGGGTGGGGTCCATCAGGGAAGGAGCAGCTGTTGCATAGCAACTGCCTGTTTTGGTCAGCTATGACAGCCATATGCGCCACTACAGTCAAGGAATGTTGTTGTGCAACTACTACTTTAACCCCTTAAAGCGCACCTGTCAGCAGGATTGTGCTCAGTAAACCACATACACTGTCAGGTGGGCGACATTACAATGATTAATATGATACCTCGGTTGATGAATTCCATCCTGTGGTTCTTGTGTAATCTTCACTTTGAGTATGGAGATAATGATATCCTCGTACTTCGGGGTGGCCTGTGGGGGGCGCTCTGCCTGGTGCTCTGCTTACATATTCCTCTGTTTGCTCTTATGACAGCTCACTGTACCTTCACTGACCTGCCTCCTATTTTACATAATGCATCTAGTAGTTCGGGGTTAGGTAAAATAGGAGGCAGGTCAGTGAAGGTACAGTGAGCTGCCATAAGAGCATACAGATGAATATGTAAGCAGAGCACCAGATAGAGCGCCCCCCACAGGCTGCCCCGAAGTACGAGGATATCATTATCTCCATACTCAAAGTGAAGATTACACAAGAACCACAGGATGGATTTAATCAACCGAGGTTTAATCAGTGTAATGTCACCCTCCTGACAGTGTATGTAGTTTACTGAGCACAATCCTGCTGACAGGTGCGCTTTAACGACCGCCGATACGCATTAAACCAGTAGACGCTAAGGGGCCTTATTCAATCAAGAATAAGTGTATAGCGCTCCCCACGGTCTGAAAATTTCCAGGGTTTCAGCTATAGCTGAGACCCCGGAGAACACAATCAGGGCTGTTTTTTTTCGATCCCCTCTCACGTGATTGCCGTTATTCAACTAATAATGGCGATCGCGTAAAAAAAGTGAGATCTGGGGTAAAAATCATTTCTCTCTCCTCTGACATGATATAACATGTCAGAGGAGAGAAATTATGTCCTCAGGCCCCCCACGGTACAGGTGACGCCATCCTGCTCCTGAAGTAAAATGGCAAGCGCATGCGCAGTGCGCCCACCAAGATCTACCTGCCTTCAGCCGGCAGTCGCAGGGATTCTTCCTATTGGTTGCTCACTTTTGATCACTGTGATAGACCCCATCACAGTGATCAAAAGCACAATAATTAGTAAATAGGATAGCGCTTGGGCTGTGCCTTGCTGTGCACCCCCCGCCCCACTCATCTCCTTAGTCAGATAAACAGATAACTTAAATTTAATTTTATCAAATTCTGTGTAGTACCTTAGGGTTTAAAATGCTCACTGTACCCCTGGTTACAAGCATTGAGGGGTGTAGTTTCCAAAAAGGGGTCATTTGTGAAGGGTTTCTGCTGTTTATTCACCTTAGGAGCCCTGCAAATGTGACATGACATTTGTGTTCCAAAATTCAAATATTGCTCCTTCCGCTCTGAGCCCTGCCGTTTGTCCAAACAGAATTTTTTTACTACATGTGGGGTAACACTGCACTCTAAAGAAAGTGGGTAACAAACTCTGGGGTCCACTTTTTGGTGCTATCTTTTGCAAAAGTAAAAAAAAAAAATTGGGGCTAAAGCAACATTTTAGAGGTAAAATTTAAATTTTTTATTTTCATTCCACATTAATCCCTGTGTAGCACCTGAAGGGTTAATTTTTTTTCCTGACAACAATTTTGAAGTATTTAGTGGGTGCGGCTTTTGGTATCACTTTTATGGAGTTATATAGGCCCCTCAAGGTCCATTGGAATCTGAATTGGTCCCTAAAGATACAGGTTTTATAAATTTGATGAAAAAAATAGAAATTGCTGCTAAACTTTTAACCCCCTACCAAAATAAAATGATGTTTGAAAAATTATGCAGATGTAAAGTAGTCATATGGGAAATGCTATTAATAATTTTGTACAGCATGACTAACTGGTTTAACCCCTTAAAAGCCCAGGGCATACCCATACGTACCTGCGCCCTGGGCTTTAAGAGCCAGGTACATATTAGTACACCCTGTTGATTTCGCCCGCACTCAGGCTGTGCGGGCACGATCCCCACCAGGTGTCAGCTGATTGTCACAGCTGACACCCGATGCTATGTGCTGGGAGCGGTCCCGCACCGCTCCCGGCACATTAACCCCGGCAATGTTGCGATCAAAGTCGATCGCAGCATTGCGGAGGCAAGGGGAGGTGATCGCGATACTCACCTCTCCTGCCGGTGTCCAACGCGGCTTCTCGGATGTTGCCATGACGACCCGATGTCATCATGACAACATCTGGGTCACTAGACAACATCAAGATACTTTGGTCATGCGCAGTGCATGACCAAAGTATCTTCTGCATCTGCAGCGCTGACAGCCTGTATGGCACAGGGACGGTGCTCCATCCCTATGCTATACAGGCGATAAGAGTAAAAAAAGGGAAAGTCCCATAGTGGGACAAAGTATAAGAGTAAAAAAAAAGTGTTAAAAAAAATTTGAAAAAAAAAAAGAATCCACCAAAAATAAAATAATGTACTAATCAATAAATATTATGAAAAAAAATAATAAAAGTACACATATTGAAAAATTAAATAAAAAACAAAGCAAAAAACAATGCTTTATCATACCAAACAAAAAATGGAATAACACGCGATCAAAAAGACGAATATAAATAAAAAATTAAAACGTCATCTCGTCCCGCAAAAAACAAGCCACCATACAATTGCATCAGCCGAAAAATAAAAAAGTTACAGCTCTCAGAATAAAGCAATGCAAAAAAATATTTTTCTATAAAAATAGCTTTTATTGTGTAAAAGCACCAAACCATAGAAAAACTATATAAATGTGGTACCGCTGTAAATGTACTGACCCGAAGAATGAAGCTGCCTTATCAATTTTACCACACGCGGAACAGCATTAAAAAAAAAAAAAAAAAAAAAAAAAAACACACAATTCCTGAATTGTTGTTTTCTGTTTATTCTGCCTCCCAAAAATCAGAATAGAAAGCAATCAAAAAAATGTCACGTGCCTGAAAATGGTACCAATAAAAACGTCAACCTTTCACCCCTCACCTCCCCCCTTCCCCCCCACCTCTAAGCTTCGGGGCCCTTTCACCCCCCCTTCCCCCCCACCTCTAGGCTTCGGGGCCCTTTCACCCCTCACCCCCCCCCCACCTCTAGGCTTCGGGGCCCTTTCACCCCTCACCCCCCCCCCACCTCTAGGCTTCGGGGCCCTTTCACCCCTCACCCCCCCCTTCCCCCCCACCTCTAGGCTTCAGGGCCCTTTCACCCCTCACCCCCCCCTTCCCCCCCACCTCTAGGCTTCGGGGCCCTTTCACCCCTCACCCCCCCTTCCCCCCCACCTCTAGGCTTTGGGGACCTTTCACCCCTCACCTCTAAGCTTCGGGGCCCTTTCGCCCCACCCCTGCCCCCCCCCCCTCACGGCTTCGGGGCCCTTTCGCCCCACCCCTACCCCCACCTCTGGGCTGCGGGGCCCTTTCACCCCTCACCTCTGGGCTGCGGGGCCCTTTCACCCCTCACCTCTGGGCTGCGGGGCCCTTTCATCCCTCACCTCTGGGCTGCGGGGCCCTTTCATCCCTCACCTCTGGGCTGCGGGGCCCTTTCACCCCTCATCCCCCCTCCAGGCTTCACAGGGCCCTTTCGGGTGCGCCCCCATCATTAGGCTCCAGGTATGCCTGTAACCCTTGCACCCACCATAGTAACACCCTAGACTGTGCTGCCAGTAAACATCGGGGTTCTTTACTACAGCACCGCAAGGGACATAAAGCCTGACCCTAGCTAAAGCACCCTGCTAACAGCTAGCCTGACAGATATATGGACCCCAGACAGCACCTTGGAGATGAACTGTCCAATAACTCCACCCGAGAGATCTCCTGAAATCTTAGACATGTTGCACCAACATACATACTAGAAGTGTAAGTGACCTCCGCCCTCCCACGGCCACAGATGAGTACAGGTCCTATTGTAGCCATTACTTGTCACAGGTTACAAATGTGAACGGAAGCCTTTGGCTCAGGACAGCATGTTGGAAAGAACAGTAATCTGTACATTTCCCACCTCCTCCTACTGACATGCTCTTCGTACCGTCCCGTCCGTCACTCAGAAGCTCTACTCTCCATTCACAGCTTACTGGCACTAGAGCGCTCCCTGTTATACCGTTATGTAATTTCCGTCTAGCAGCCATTTTGGAGAAGATACGTGCAATAGCAGGGCGCTTACAAGCGGTTACTCTTGTTACTGGAGCGCACGGTATCGTAGACACTTTTCAGACAAAAGCTAACGCCTTTGTTTTCTCTAGCGCTCAGGTACTGCTAGAGACGTCAGCGGCGGCCTGTCGCTCTCAGCCACGCGCATGCGCGTTATGTTGTGCTTGAATGCACAAGGTTGACGTGTTTTAAGCAGGAGTGGTAGTGAGAGCACAGCGTTACTTCTTAACCCCCTGCACACAGGCTGACATTAGAGGGGGTTCTCCGGCCGCTTCCAGCGCTCATGTAGATGGGCTCGTAGCTGGATCACACTCGGGTCACACTCACACACAGTAATAAATCTGAAGATGACGTTTTCTGGGAAACCATTTTTTTCTGCGCGACTATAATGAAACGCTACATTTTTTGTGTGTTTTTGTTTATTTTACAAATTCCTAAATGGGTTGTAGGTCCAGTTTTATGGCTCTAGTCGTTAGGGACATGGCAATACTGCACGTGTACTTTTTTGTTTACTTTTGAGTTTGGATAAAACAATGTTTTAGTGACAAAATGTTTTTTTCATTATTTTTTCAATTTATAATTTTTACATTTTTTTCTTTACTTACTCCCTATATGGCACTTTAACTTCTACCTGCCTGCTCACTGATCGGATATCCTGCAATCAGGGGCGTACATAGGAATCATGGGGCCCCATAGCAGAAGTTCTAATTGGGCCCCCCCGAAAAATGTAAATAATTGTCGGGGTCACAGAAGAGCAGACCTTACAACTTTCCAGCCTTTACATAGTAATTTTCCTCCTGCTGAAGTCCTAGATTCCCTTTTCATTGCCCCCATAAAGTATGATGCCAATAAAAGTGCCCCGTAAACACAGTATGATACCCCCATGGTGAATTCCTCCACATGCACAGTATAATGACCGTACTTTACCTCGCCATGGTCCTCCACACAGTATAAGACACTCGCCATGGCCCTCCACACAGTATAATGCACTCGCCATGGCCCTCCACACAGTATAATGCACTCGCCATGGCCCTCCACACAGTATAATGCACTCTCCATGGCCCTCCACACAGTATAATGCACTCGCCATGGCCCTCCACACAGTATAATGCACTCGCCATGGCCCTCCACACAGTATAATGCACTCGCCATGGCCCTCCACACAGTATAATGCACTCGCCATGGCCCTCCACACAGTATAATGCACTCGCCATGGCCCTCCACACAGTATAATGCACTCGCCATGGCCCTCCACACAGTATAATGCACTCGCCATGGCCCTCCACACAGTATAATGCACTCGCCATGGCCCTCCACACAGTATAATGCACTCGCCATGGCCCTCCACACAGTATAATGCACTCGCCATGGTCCTCCACACAGTATAATGCACTCGCCATGGTCCTCCACACAGTATAATGCACTCGCCATGGTCCTCCACACAGTATAATGCACTCGCCATGGTCCTCCACACAGTATAATGCACTCGCCATCATGGTCCTCCACACAGTATAATGCACCCCCCATGGTCCTCCACACAGTATAATGCACCCCCCATGGTCCTCCACACAGTATAATGCACTCCCCATGGTCCTCCACACAGTTTAATTCACTCCCCATGGTCCTCCACGCAGTTTAATTCACTCCCCATGGTCCCCCACACATCATAATGCACTCCCCATGGTCCTCAACACAGTATAATGCACCCCATGGTCCTGTACACAGTATAATGCAGCCCCCCATAGGGTAAAATGAAGCTTCCCCCCACCATAGGGTAAAATGCAGCCTCCAGTCCTCCAGTTTTATCAGTACTCACTAATTTATAAATAAATACATACTTACCGCTCCTCGTTCCCCGCTGCTTCAGTTTCTGAAGTGCTGCAAGGTTGATAGAACAGGTACACAGCACAGGACTTATCTACACTATCTGACTTCCACACAAGCGCCCATCTATCTAGCTGATATCTCTCAGTACACAGGCGCACACCGAGCAGCTTCTGTCTCCATGCATAAAATTGCTCTACGGGAACATGGCCGCTTTTTATATAGAGATGACATGTGATTTCAGCAGCCAATTGCAGAAGCCCTTGTGTCTGGACAGAGTGGATGCTTCCTGTGCCCTGATTGGCTAGCCGCGCATTCCAGACTTAAAGTTACCGCCTACAGGAAGAGAAAAAAAGAATGACAAGCGTGCCACTGATCTGGCCTGTTCTGAGCTATCACCAGCTCCCCCCCCCCCCCACTCATCTACCACGTCGTCCCACTCATCATACACAAGCACTATGCAAGCAAAACTGTTAAAAATGCTGTAGTTGCCCCACAATTACATTCCCGAATTTATTTGACGAACCTTGCCGATTTTTCCCAAATTTAAGAAACTTTGCTCGCATTTCAGATCACGGATCCGAATGTGCCATATTCGTGTCGAATTTAAGTTGTAAGTTTGGATTTCGAACAAATTCGCTCATCAATACTCATGATCTCATGTTTACAGTGATTATATTTATATTGTAATTATGTTCAGTACAAAATATGTAATTTTTGGGGTTGTGGCACCATTTAAATTAATTAAATGCCTATTATTCTTATTCATTTTCATTTATTTTTTGAGAAGTGTCAATTTATTATTGCCCCAGGATATGGCGCCATATTACATTTTTCTTTGTTTTTTATTACATGGTCTTTTAAATGTTATTTTTTATTAACAATGGTAATATAATATAATCATTATTATTTTAATTAAGCAATCCTGTTATTCCAAATGGGTATCTGTCATGATCACTACTTTTTGGATAGTTTATATTTCCTTGCCGGGCTTGTGACTTTTTACCCTTTCAAAAATGGAACACTCAACGTGTGGGTTGTGCGCATGCCGACCATGTCGTCTCCTGACCCGTCTCTAGTGTAATTTCATGAATGCGAAGTGTGACATATGGGATGCCGAGAACGGTGTGAAATGCGCAGTTAGGTGGCTGACAGGTGCCAGTGATGTTATCTGGCGCTCATTGGTGAATGTATACAATAAAATATAGCAGAGGGCTTCTGTTGATTCTGATTTCAGATTTATTAGATGGTAGGCATAGTAAACATAGTATAATTTTCTGTATGGCTAGATTATTATATGGTGCTGCATAAAATATTATCATTATTAGCATGCATTGCTAATTGCTATATCATGATTGTCTTATTATTTTTTATGTAGTTTACAGTACTATACCGTCACTGGCTTACTGATATATTTAATTGTGGTTGATAGACATGATATGGCTCCATTGTGGGATTGACCTAAATGATCACACTGCCTTCGTGGGGTTTTTAATGGGTTGTTTTTAATATTTTTCTTTTGGCAATTTTTTGTTATTTATTGTATGTAATAAAGTTTGTATATTTTTCATTAAATACAGTATGGTTATTTACAGAATTATTATTATTTACTATTATAACGCCATTTAGTCCATGATGCTTTACATGTGAAAAGGGCTATACATAATAAAAAACAAGTACAATAATCATGAACAATACAAGTCACGACTGGTACAAGAGGAGAGAGGACCCCTCCCGTGAGAGCTCAGTCTGCAAGGGGTGGGTAAGGATACAGTAGGTGAGGGTAGAGCTGGTTGAGCAGGGGTATGGTGGAACAAGGGTTACTGCAGGTTGTAGGCTTGTTGGAAGAAGTAGTTTTCCACGGTGGGTGAGAGTCTGATATGTTCATATGTTCCAGAGTAGGGGGAATGCACGGGAGAAATCTTGTATGCGATTGTGGGAAGAGGAGATAAGAGGGGAGTAGAGACGGAGATCTTGTGAGGATTGGAGGTTGCGTGCAGCTAAGTACCATGAAACTAAGTCACAGATGTATGGAGGAGACAGGTTGTGGATGGCTTTGTATGCCATGGTTAGGGTTTTGAACTGGAGTCTCTGAGCACTGGGGAGCCAGTGAAGGGATCAGCAGAGAGGAGAGGCATGGGAATAGCGAGGGGACTTAGTACTTTTAGGGACCCCTTCCTTTATGCTATAGGTCTTCATTCAGACTAGCCAAGGACTAAGGTGGGTCTGTTCGCAAGGAACAGGCAGCCTGCTACATCGTAGGGATTCAGCTTAGTCTTACTGTAGGGATAGCTTTCCCCTTTCTTTCCTTACTACTTGTTGCAGATCATAACAATTAAGTGAGATGGGGGAAAGATGATGAATTCTTTTTTGTCCATGTTAAGTTTTAGAAATCGAGCAGAGATGAAGGATGAAATAACAGACAGACATTGTGGGATTCTGGTTAGTAAGGAAATGATACCGAGTCCAGAGAGGTAGATCTGTGTGTCATCTGCATAGAGATGATATTGAAAGCTGTGGGACTCTATGGGTTGTCCCAGGCTGAAGGTGTAGATGGAGAAGAGCAGGAGTCCTAAAACTGAACCATGGGGAACACCGACAGGGGGCAAGATGAGTAGGTGGTGTGTGAGTGGGAGATGCTGAATGTCCGGTTTGTTAGGTATAAGAACATCCAAGATAGGGCCTAGTCTGTGATGCCAAGAGATGAGAGAATCTGTAGTAAGAGGGAATGGTCCACCGTGTCGAAGGCAGATGATAGGTCCAGGAGAAGGAGAACAAATTGGTGTCGCTTGGCTTTGGCGGTTAGTAGGTTATTGGTGACCTTTGTTAGGACGGTTTCGGTTAAATGATGTGGTTGGAAGCCAGATTGTAACAGGTCAAAGAGGGAGCAGGAGGAGAGGTGGGGGGACAGTTCAAGATGAACATGCTGTTCCAGTAGTTTTGAGGCATAGGGGAGAAGTGATATGGGGCGATCACACTGTGTGAAGGGCTCTGGAAGCCACTATATTAGAGTGCGGGAGCTTTGGGTACATCATGCTGTGTGAAGACACTGTGGGGGCTATTATACTGTGTGAAGGGCTCTGGGGGCCGTCACACATGGTGTGAGTGGCTGTTGGGGTATCATACTGTGTAAGGGAACTGTGGGGGCCATCATTTTGATTGTGATTGAGCAGTGGCTCCATCGTACTGTATAAGGGGTTGTGGGGACCATCAGACATGGTTTGAAGGGGCTGTTGGGGTAGCATACTGTGTAAGGGGACTGTGGGGGTCATCATACATAGTGTGGGGGTACTATGTTGTCCATTATTCTGTGTGGGGCCCATCATATTGTGTAAGGAGCTGTGGGGGCAATCAAACATGGTGTGAGGGCTATTAAATTGTTTGGGGGCATGTGGGGCCATCATACATGTGTGAGGGCTGTGGTGTCTGTGAGAGGTAACTATGGGGTCCATTATACTATATGGCAGGTTATGGTATCATCATACTGTGGTGTGGAGGGATGGGTGTTGTTAGTGCATCAAACTGGTGGAACTTCATCATACTAGGGGTCACCATTCTAGGCGTTTTGGGGATAAAATTGGAACATATTATGTGGAATTATTCACTGTAAGGTATCATACTGTGTGTGGAGGCATTTTGGGTGACAATAGAGATATTGTATTCTGTGAGAACACTAAGGGCACTATTTCATGTTGCAAAACATTTCCCTGTATTTTAAAGTTAGGAGGTATGATCTTCTGTGACTGTGTACAGTGCTGGCCAAAAGTATTGGCACCCCTGCAATTCTGTCAGATAATACTCAGTTTCTTCCTGAAAATGATTGCAATCACAAATTCTTTGGTATTATTCTCTTCATTTAACTTGCTTGCAAGGAAAAAACACAAAAGAGAATGAAGCAAAAATCAAATCATTGATCATTTCACACAAAACTCAAAAAAAGGGCCAGACAAATGTATTGGCACCGTCAGCCTAATACTTGGTTGCACAACCTTTAGCCAAAATAACTGCGAACAACCGCTTCCGGTAACCATCAATGAGTTTCTTACAATGCTCTGCTGGAATTGTAGACCATTATTCTTTGGCAAACTGCTCCAGGTCCCTGATATTTGAAGGGTGCCTTCTCCAAACAGCCATTTTGAGATCTCTCCACAGGTGTTCTATGGGATTTAGGTCTGGACTCATTGCTGGCCACCTTAGAAGTCTCCAATGCTTTCTTTAAAACCATTTTATAGTGCTTTTGGAAGTGTGTTTTTGGTCATTGTCCTGCTGGAAGACCCATGACCTCTGAGGGAGACCCAGCTTTCTCACACTGGGCCCTACATTATGCTGCAAAATTTGTTGGTAGTCTTCAGACTTCATAATGCCATGCACACGGTCAAGCAGTCCAGTGCCAAAGGCAGCAAAGCAACCCCAAAACATCAGGGAACCTCCGCCATGTTTGTCTGTAGGGACCGTGTTCTTTTCTTTGAATGCCTCTTTTTTTTTCCTGTACACTCTATGTTGATGCTTTTTCCCAAAAACTTCTACTTTTGTCTCATCTGACCAGAGAACATTCTTCCAAAACGTTTTAGGCTTTCTCAGGTAAGTTTTGGCAAACTCCAGCCTGGCTTTTTTATGTCTCGGGGTAAGAAGTGGGGTCTTCCTGGGTATCCTACCATACAGTCCCTTTTCATTCAGAAGTCGACGGATAGTACGGGTTGACACTGTTGTATCCTCGGACTGCAGGGCAGCTTGAACTTGTTTGGATGTTAGTCGAGGTTCTTTATCCACCATCCGCACAATCTTGCGTTGAAATCTCTCGTCAATTTTTCTTTTCCGTCCACATCTAGGGAGGTTAGCCACAGTGCCATGGGCTTTAAACTTCTTGATGACACTGCGCACAGAAGACACAGGAACATTCAGGTCTTTGGAGATGGACTTGTAGCCTTGAGATTGCTCATGCTTCCTCACAATTTGGTTTCTCAAGTCCTCAGACAGTTCTTTGGTCTTCTTTCTTTTCTCCATGCTCAATGTGGTACACACAAGGACACAGGACAGAGGTTGAGTCAACTTTAATCCATGTTAACTGGCTGCAAGTGTGATTTAGTTATTGCCAACACCTGTTAGGTGCCACAGGTAGGTTACAGGTGCTGTTAATTACACGAATTAGAGAAGCATCACATGATTTTCCAAAGGGTGCCAATACTTTTGTCCACCCCCTTTTTTAGGTTTGGTGTGGAATTATATCCAATTTGGCTTTAGGACAATTCTTTTTGTGTTTTTTTCATTGAAGACAAATTAAATGAAGAGAATAATACCAAAGAATTTGTGATTGCAATCATTTTCCGGAAGAAACTGAGTATTATCTGACAGAATTGCAGGGGTGCCAATACTTTTGGCCAGCACTGTATATGTGCCCTAACCATGACCATGCCTACTCTGACAAACATTTTATTCTCTTGGGATGGGGGCCCAATAAGGACTCTTGCTATAGGACCCCAATATTTTTATGTATGCATCTGTCTAATTCTGCATGTTACACGTCCTTTTAACCCCTTACCAACATTGGCCATACATACGTACATACATCTCAAGCCTGAAGTTAATGCAAATTTCCATTGGCTGGATAGAAAGCTTTATTGTGAGGAAATAGAAAAAGTCACTCAGTGGATTTGAACTCATGACATCCTGCTTACCAAGACAGGTGCATTAACCCAGTAAGCCACCGGAACATCTTAGGTGAAAGCGTGAAGGTAAAATATATATATTATAGGAAATCAATTAGTTTCTTTTAATAGATTACCTAATCATTGAGAATTAATCTATGTGTATGTATGTATGCAAATGTGTATATGCACATGGATTATGTTAATAGTTAATGAATATATAACTAACAGCTTCTGTTTTTATTGTAGACATGAACAACTAAATGATTTCCTGGGAATGGCGTATGCATGTGCATGGCTGATAACAGAGAGATTCATGTCGAGTTGGCAAAGATGGCGCTGAAAGACAAACTCACCCCTCCCATCAGAATTCCTAAGGCGTTACTGAGACCAAGAGATATATGGATGAGGAAATTGCAGTGTGCCAAGTTATCAGAAAAAGCAATGAATTTTACTAATCCCACCTAGAAGTAGAATACTATATAACCCCATGTCTACATAATAAAGTATGCCATTTTGCGTGGTTCAGTCTCTGAGTGATGTTTTTCAACCAGATAAGCAAATTTGGTTGATTAACTTCTTTGCATGCACTCGGACATCTTTAATTTGGAGGAGAGCAGTTACCTAGAGTATCTTAAATTGGTGAAACCTCCACAAATGGTGCCGTGACTCGGATCACACTCGAGAGGACTCTAGGTCTTGAGGTGCCCATCACCGGACCACCTGTGGACGAGCCGGGACTGCTCAAAGCGAGAGCCTGATCAACTCTCATCACTGAATATGGTAAGTCTGCAGATTTAATGAATCCGTAGTGCTTATTCGTATTTTGAGCCCGATCTTTGTACGCAGGGGCGTACAAGTATACACTTGAGAATTTAGAAAAAATTTCTTTGTTTATAACGCGGGCACATTGCTGATAAGTCGTGTATTAAGACGCCATTAGGGCGCGGGCATGCGGGGCTAACCAATCCTCTATTAAGTCGTGTATTAAGTCGTGGGACACTCGGTGAGTGAAGTTGCTGATAAGTCGTGTATTAAGACGCCATTAGGACGCAGGCACGTCGGGTCAACCAATCCTCTATTAAGACGTGGAATACGCGGGGGAGCCAACTGCATCGTTAAGCCGTATATTAAGACGTCACTAGGAATTGGGTGCGCGGGGTGTTCAGTGCTTCATTAAGTCGTAAAAGAATCAATTCAGTGCTTGGTAGGGAGTGTAGGGTCTGATCATAAGTCTAAGGAGACGGAACGCCTGGAGCCAAAATCATGAAAACAAAACTAAAGACATTGTTTGTGTCGCAGGGGTCGCTCAATCAGGAGCGACAGGACCCCAAAGATATAGTTGCTAGAAGAGAAGGAAGGAAATATGTAGAGAAAACCAAAAAAGTAAACCAGACAGGGTGGACGCGTGTTTGGTCTGTGGGAGCTTTCCACTACATACCTGTAAGTAACTTTCAACTTTGCTACATGTCTATTATGTTAGGATAGATATTTACTTCAGGTGCACATTGGTCTAATTACTTACCTTCAGGCATCTGCACTGATGACTTCTTTTGTATTTTGTATTTTGATTATGGCATTGGTTCTCTCTGCCCTGTTTCCCCTGAATATATATTGATAGGCATAGATTATGCATAGATGCTGCTACTGATTTATTATATATCTCTATACATACTATATATTTTACATACAATCCTGGGGTAGACATTAAAATACTTAAAGCACTGACACTTTCAAATATATATAATTATCACTCTCATACATTGGAATCCTGTGCACCTTATCTATAATTATTCATTTAACTTATTCAATGAATTTATAGACTATTTATTCATTTATTATTAAAAAAAAATTCCATTTCCTTTCTTCCCACATGAACTGTTATATACTACCCGGACACTCGCCCCTGCTTTTAGATGTTTTTAGTTATTTTAATCATGTATCTGATCTGTTATTCATTGTTGTCACCTGTTGCTAATAAACATGAAATTATTCACTATATTTGATATTTGGGACTTTATGGTCGGCCTTCTCCTCTCTTTGTTCTTAGTCTGAATGAAGAC
Source organism: Phyllobates terribilis (assembly GCF_046119375.1). NCBI lineage: Eukaryota > Metazoa > Chordata > Amphibia > Anura > Dendrobatidae > Phyllobates > Phyllobates terribilis. The sequence goes on from NW_027362761.1 coordinate 703,934,818, forward strand.
CTATAGAATAAGGGAAGGAGTCCCTAAAAGAACTAAGGACTGGAACAAAAAGGGACACCTCCTGAACAGAGAAAGTTGTTGCAGAAAACAAAAGATAAACTGACAAAAAGGTACTAGAGGTCCCAAAGGACCAAGCGAGCTAAGAGATAGGCACCGAAACACCTGGCTAGCAAAACAGTCAAACAACACTGAAGTCCAGCACAGCCAAAAAGGCGGAGCTGGAATATAAAGGCAGATCGTCACGTGACCGCAAAACACAAGATGGAAAAAACAAACAGGAGGGTTCTAACAGTACCCCCTCTTTTAAGAGGATCCTCCGGATCCTCCAGGCCCAGGCCTATCCGGAAACCTCTTGTGGAAAGCTCTAACAAGCCTAGGAGCAGAGACATCATCCGCCCTTACCCAGGAGTTATCTTCGGGAACGAAACCCTTCCAAGTGACGAGATACTGTACTCTCCCTCTATGCCATATAGAATTCAAGATACGTGAAATTTCATATTTGCCGTCTTCCACCACAGGAGGAACTGAGACAGTGGCATCCCTATCAGATACATCAGCCTTTTTCAACAACGAAACATGAAACACAGGATTAATCTTCCAGGAAGTAGGAACATCCAACCTAACCGCAGACGGGTTAACAACCTGAAGCACTTTAAATGGACCCACAAACTTAGGACCCAGTTTTTTAGAGGGAATCCTCAACCGTAGGTTCCTTGAGGACAACCAAACCATGTCACCCACAGTAAACAAAACCTCCTTTCGTTTCCTGTAAAAATACTTCTTGGACTTCTTGTTAGCCTCTTGAAGGTTGCAACATACATTAGTCCAAACTCTCTCCAAATCACCGGAAAAATTCTCCTCCTCCAGCACCGCCGACCCCAATTTGGAGAACGAACCAAAAAACAGATGTCTCCCAGTACAACAAAAAAAAAGGAGAACACCCAGCTGAGGAGGATGTATGATTGTTAAGAGCAAATTCTGTGAGAGGCAGAAACTCAGACCATACCTCTTGATTGTCCGCCACAAAACATCGCAAAAACTGTTCTACATCCTGGTTCTTTCTTTCAGTCTGTCCATTAGACTCAGGATGATACCCAGACGAAAATGACAAATGGACTCCCAACCTGTCACAAAAAGCACGCCAAAAGCGAGCTACAAACTGAGGTCCTCTATCAGAAACCATATCCGTGGGAACGCCATGAAGCTTGATAAACTCCTTAACAAACGCCTTAGCAACTTAATGAATGGAACCAAATGACACATCTTACTAAAACAGTCCACGACCACCCAGATGACAGTAAAACCCTCGGACACGGGCAGATCAGTAATAAAATCCATTGTGAGATGCGTCCAAGGCGCACTAGGAACCTCCAGAGGGCAAAGCAACCCCGCAGCAGGAGTATGTGAAGCCTTTGACCTAGCACACACCATACATTGACGCACCCACTTGCCATCAAGGCCACCAAAAACTGCGACTGATAAGTCTCTTAGTCTCAGAAATTCCTGGATGACCTGCCAACCGAGACTCATGACACTCCACAAACAAGTCTCTCCTAAAGGTTCTAGGCACGAACAACCTCCCATGGGGAGTGTTAGATGGAGCATCATCTTGAGCTTTTAGAATCCCATTCTCTAAAACGGAGTCCAATGCCGCCACCACAACTCCTTTCTGTAAAATGTTCTCCTCCTCCTCGGCACTGACCGTATGAGAGAAGCTGCGAGATAAAGCATCGGCTTTAACATTCTTAGTACCAGGGATATAGGTAACAGAAAAATGAAACCGAGGAAAAAAAAGTGCCCACCTAGCTTGACGAGCATTCAAGCGCTTGGCAGCATCCAGATAGATCAAATTCTTATGATCTGTGAAAACCTGAATAGGAAATCTAGCACCCTCCAAAAAATGACGCAAATGTTCAAACGCGAGTTTAATAGCCAGCAACTCCAGATTTCCAACATCATAATTCAATTCGGTTTCCGAAATTTTTTTCGAAAAGAAGGCACAAGGATGTACTTCATCCCTGTTCTCCTGAGACAAAACTGCTCCGACCCCCACCGATGAAGCATCGACCTCGACCAAAAAAGGCTTGGTCTCATCAAGCTGCATAAGGATAGGGGCTGAACTGAACTTCTCTTTGAGATACTTAAACGCTTCAATGGCCTCAGTAGTCCATTGGACCGTATTCACACCTTTCCTGGTAAGATCGGTTAGAGGCTTAAAAATTACAGAAAAATTCTTAATGAATTTCCTGTAATAATTGGCAAAACCCAAAACTCTCTGTATAGATTTCAAACCAATAGGCCTAGGCCATTCCTGCATAGCCTGAACCTTCACCTGGTCCATCTCAAAACCCTCGCTGGAGACAATGTAGCCCAGAAAACTAATTTTCTGCACAGCGAACTCACATTTCTCCAGCTTAGCAAAGAGTGAATTATCACTCAATAACTGCAAAACTTCAGGTACACTCTGCCAATGGGACTCCAGATCTGGCGAATAAATCAAAATGTCATCTAAATACAAAACCACATTCTTACCAATCAAAGGTCTCAAGATGTCATTAATAAGGTTCTGAAAAAATGCAGGTGCATTGGTAAGACCGAAAGGCTTCAGCAGATTCTCAAAATGACCTACCGGAGTGTTAAAAGCAGTTTTCCACTCAATACCCTCCTTCACTCGTAACAAATTGTATGCCCCCCGGAGATCAATCTTAGAGAACCACATGACCCCCACTAACTGGTTAAACAAGTCAGGAATTAACGGCAATGGGTAGGAATTGCGTATGGTAATCTTATTAATTTCACGAAAATCCAGACACGGACGCAAACCCCCGTCCTTTTTTTTCACAAAGAAAAATCCAACTGCCACAGGCGACTTAGAAGGTCTAATGTGACCAGCAGCCTGGCTAGTCTGTATGTACTCCTCCAAGGCCTTTCTTTCAGGGATAGTTAGATTAAACAAGCGACTCTTAGGAAGAGTAGCTCCCGGAACAAACTCAATGGCGCAATCATAATCCCTATGAGGAGGTAAAACTTGTGACTCCTCCTCCGAAAAAAACCTCCAAAAATCTTGAACAGGTACAGGTAACTCCCCTTTTCCCACAGCCGCAATGCGACCATTACAACATTTATCATAGCATTTCGGACTCCAAGACTTAATCATATTTGCAGACCAGTCCAGCAAAGGATTGTGCAGATTTAACCAAGGCAATCCTAGAACGACCGGAGAGGGCAAATTATCTAATACAACCAAGTCCAAAATTTCTTGGTGAAGACCATTGATAGTGAGGGGAAATGCAGCAACCCTGTGAGTAATACATTTCAAGGGAGTGTTATCAATTGCAATCACAGAAATAGGTGATGACAAAGGTTTGGATTTCAATTTAAGTTTTTCCAAAAACCCTTTATCAATCACATTAAGTGTTAAACCACAATCCACAAATACCTGAAATTCAATCAAATTTTCCTGCAAAGTAGTACTCCCTAAAAGAAATACTCCTGCAGAGCATAAACAAGCTATATGGGCGTACCTGAACTTTTTTTTTCTTTACTTAAACAAAGCTCACAATACTTAATCAAATGGTCAGCTTTACCACAATAAATACACAATCCCTTGGCAAACCTCCAGTCTCTTTCATGGGAGAGGAGTGACATCACCCCAACCGCCATCGGTTCTCCGCCATCTGAGCAGATTTTCTGGGGACTAGGACCTGGCATTACAGGAGTCTTTACCTCATTCTGCCTAGATCTCAGCCTCCTATCCACACGAACAGATAATTGCATGGCATCCTGCAGAGTCTCAGGTGCAGGGAATGCAATTAGCAAATCCTTAACCCTTTCACTCAAACCAGCAAGAAATAGACATTTCAGAGCAGGATCATTCCATCTGACTTCAGAAGCCCACATTCTAAAGTTTCGTGCAATAAATCTCAGCATGATCTGACCCCTGAATCAAACGCCTGAGTTCTGCCTCAGCAGATGAGATTTGATCAGGATCGTCACATAATAGACCCATAGCAGAAAAAAACTCTTTTACCGACCTCAAACATGGATCATTAGGTTGGAGAGAAAAGGCCCACCCATGTGGTTCATTGCGCAAAAGTGACATAATAAAACCAATGCGCTGTGATTCATTCCCAGAGAACCTTGCTCTCAAATTAAAACAAACAAACAAGGAAAAAAAATCTTGCTGTTTACCATAAAAAACATCCGGCAGTCCTACCTTGGGTTCCGAAAGGAAGGGAGACCGAAACGCGCGTCGGGGTATGCGCTCCACGTGTGCACCTTTCTATACAGACCCTTACATTCATCTGACTGCCCCGTGATGTTGGCCCGGCATATCCTGGTATGTATACAGAGAGTGATTTGTGGACCTTATATGTGTTCAGAGGCATTGAGTGGTAGGAACAATCATTCAATTACTTTATTCATTATGTAACGGCATTATATTGTATATTATATGTTCCAATTCACAATCAATGAAATTTCTTAGTGTTATAATTATTACTGACATTGTATTACTTTGGGAACATATACGACTATATGGAGATGTTACCTGTTGTTCTTTCTTATGGTGACATCTCTTGTGATTCTGCATATTTGAAATTAATGAATAAATCTTGTACTATTAATTGTTCATTTTAAAGGTTGCCTTGTGGAGCGGGATGTTTTAGGTTCTGCCGTTTGTACTTGCACTTACCCCTATTGTGTGCCTATTACTATTTATAAATAAACTTTGATATAATTTCTTAAAACCCAGAGGCTTTTCTATCGTTGTTTGTATTGTGTTTTCCCTGTCTGTTTGACGATTCTGCCTATTTAGTCCTCAATATGGTAGTGTATAGTACTAATATATAATAGAGATTCGGCATATATACCCTTTTTAGGGTTTACATGCTACCACTTTCCATGAATTGTGTTTATTAAACAAGAACTAAGGAAAGAAGGCGAAAGCTTTCCCTACAGTAAGACTAAGCTGAATCCCTACGATGTAGCGGGCTGCCTGTTCCTAGCGAACAGACCCGCCTTAGTCCTAGGCTAGTCTGAACGAAGACCTATAGAATAAGGGGAAGGGGTCCCTAAAAGAACTAAGGACTGGAACAAAAAGGGACACCTCCTGAACAGGGAAAGTTGTTGCGGAAAACAAAAAATAAACTGACAAAAAGGTACTAGAGGTCCCAAAGGACCAAGCAAACTGAGAGATAGGCACCGAAGCACCTGGCTAGCAAAACAGTCAAACAACACTGAAGTCCAGCACAGCCAAAAAGGCGGAGCTGGAATATAAAGGCAGATGGTCATGTGACCGAAAAGCACAAGATGGAAAAAACAAACAGGAGGGTTCTAACAGCAATGAATTGTTGGTTGTGTTCTAATTGTCCAGGAGGCCTACCCCTCGCTACCCAAGCCACTCCTAGTGCCCCATCCTCATCCATTATACCTATGTCCGCTCAAAGTTCCAACCCTTCCTGCAGCGGCCACGTTACTGCACCCATTGCATCACCTCCGGCCTCTGACCAGATGTCAGTGGGTGTGCTCTTTCCCAGTGGCACGCACCCTTCCTGTAGTGTGCATCCTTCCGGTGGTGGCCATCTTGGCGCACCTGGAATACAGGCCACAATACACACTACACCCGGAACGTGTATGATGAAGATCATCATGATCAGTGTGTGACACAACTTAGAGCTACAATCAACAATATTCTGAACTATGCTGGAACAAGGAACCTTACTTCTATTGCTCTTCCTGCTATAAGTTCTGGAATGTATGGATTTCCTATGCAAGCCTGTGTCCAAGCAATAGTCCAAGCTATACGGGAGTATAGAGGACTAACTACTTGGAATAGATAAGACTAATCAGCAATGACTATCATAAATATCAAATTCTCACCCGAGCTATGGGACGTGCCACAGCTAGATCAGACCCACTCAGCCGCCAGATGACCTCAGAAGATAACCCAAATGAATTATTTCCTGGACAAACAAGCCCACCTCCTGCTGCTGTGTTGCCGGTATCTCCCTCAACATCTTCTCAGTCAGAATCTCCATGTGGCATTCACACCCTCGCAAGTTAATCAAGTGATTAGTCAACTACCTGACCCAAACAGACACCCTATGGCGTTCTACAGAAGAATCAGAAAAATTCAACAAACTAATTCAGCCACTTGGAAAGATCTTCATGAAAATCACTAGCATTAAAGCGGGAGATGCCTTTTGGCCAATAATTCAAGTAGCTCTGAATGACAGCCAAGTGACAGACAAGGAGACTTACCAATCAGGAGGAGCCTTTTGTCAACAACTTCAGCAGTGGGCCAAGGAGCGGCTCACAGACTCATCTACCAGTGTATTGGACTGTACTCAAGAATCAGGGGAGAATGTCGTAAATTTTACACCAGAATCTATACTCTGTTCAAGGATCAAGGGTTTGATGAAGGTCAGAGGATCCAACACATTCTGCTAGTCACTTCATTTGTTAGGGGACTCAGAGAGGAAAAATCATCGAAGCTTACAGATTCCAGACCAGAATATGCGGGCTGTGCCTCTGCATCCAGGCTGTCAGTATCTTTTTCCTATTACACACAGAGGAGTACAGTACACCTGGACCGTTATGCCTCAAGGAGCTCAGAACTCTCCTCATCACTTCACACTGGCCTTAACTACCTGTCTCCAACCCTGGAAGAGTGAGAACCCTGAAGTCACATTGATACAATATGTCGATGATCTACTCCTCTGTTGTCCCGATGACCAAACTTGCCACAGGTTCAGCTATTCTTTGCTCCGATTTCTGGCCACCATCGGTTGCAAAGTTACTCTGCGAAAGCTACAATGGTGTTGTACCAAAGTTGTGTTTTTGGGTCATTGCATATCCCAAGGTACCAAGCATCTCACTGAAGAGCGGAAAACTGCTATCCGTGACATCCCGTACCCGAGAACTGTCAAACAACTCCAAGCTTTCCTGGGAATGGTCTCATACTGCAGGCAGTGGATCCCTAAAGCGTCAGTTCTCATGCAACCGCTATATGATCGGGTCCACTCTTCTTAGCTTGACCTGAATTTTGACCAAGAAGCTGAGGATGCAATGGACCAGTTGAAAGAACTCATCATTTCAGCCCCTGCACTGGGGATTCCCAACTATGAATTTCTATTCTTTCTATTTGTCTCTGAAGCGTGTGGCCATGCCTCAGGAGTTCTGACACAAAAACATGGAGGCCACATGAGACCCATCGGATATCATTCCAGTAAATTGGATCCAGTGGCGCAAATAGCTCCAACATGTCTCAAAGCAATGCTGGCAGCTACAGAACTCCTCCACAGAACAGCAGATGTTGTACTTGGCCATCCTACAACTATACCGGCCTCTCATGATTTGAAAGCTATCCTTGCACAAACCCCGCCAACCATCTATCTATGCAACATCAAATCAGAATCCAATGTGAGCTCCTTTTACCAGAAAATATAGCTCTTTTGCGATGTACTGTCTTGAACCCCTCCACTCTCCTTCCTCTGTCAAGGGGGGACTGCTCTGAAGACTTAGGGGGGACTTCAGAAGGCCATGAATACCCTGATTCGAGTGACCATGATTGCCTTGAGGTCATAAAGGCAGAAACCTCTCACCTACCTACTGTCTCTGAACAGCCACTGCCTGAAGCGGATCTGATACTGCATACTGACGGGTCCAGATACACAGATGAATATGGAACCTACCATACCGGATATGCGGTGGTGTCCCCACCAACGGTTGTTTCTGCTGGACCACTGCCATCTTATATATCAGCTCAAGAGGTCGAACTGTATGCTTTGACTGAAGCCTGCAAGTGCGCAGAGAGTCGAGTGGCCGATATCTACACGGACTTGAGGTACGGATTCGGGATTGCCCACGACTTTGGCCTGATATGGGCCCTGAGGGGCTACAAGACAGGCAGTGGAGCTCCAATCCGGAATGCAGCGGCAGTGAGAAATCTGGTAGAAGCTCTGAAGTTACCTAGGCAAGTGACTGTGATCAAAATTAAGGCTCATGGGAAACTGAATTCGGCAGAAGCCAAGGGGAATCATCTGGCTGACATTACAGCAAAAGCAGCAGCTATGGAACCAATATTTCCAGAGGAAGCAGAGGTGTCGGGGGGGTACGGAGGTGTTTGTGCTCACCAGAAGTCAGAGACAACAAGGGGATAAGAAAGAAACGGAATGAGAAATTTGGGGTTGGAAGAAGAGGAGGAAGATGAAGAGAATCCGGCACACAGGACTTTAGTGGACCGGCAGAATGCGGTAACAGAAGAAGAAAAACAAGGATGGATCGGACGGGGAGGAACGTTTTGTAATGACGGAATCTGGAGAGTGGGAAGAAGAATATGTCTGCCAAGAGCACTGTATCCTGCAGTGGTTCAGTGGGCTCATGGAAAGGTACATAGAGGGAAGAATCAGATGATTTCAGCTATCAGTAAACTCTATATTGCACCCGAGATCTCTGTTCTTGCTACAAACTATACTAGGAGCTGTGAGATTTGTAGCACTTGTAATCCCGGAAGAACAGAACATGTGCCAAAGAAGAAACTGGCAAAGTCACACTATCCTTTCCAGAGAATCCAAATTGATCAAATGCAATTACCCAAGAGTGGAAGATATGAATATGTTCTGGTGGTGGTGGATATGTTTTCCGGCTGGACAAAAGCATACCCAGTAGACAACATGACCGCTAGAACTACAGTGAAAAGGCTTCTGGCAGAACGTATCTGCAGATTTGGGATTCCAGAAGTGATTGAAAGTGATCAAGGACCCGCCTTCACTGCAGAAGTTACCAAATCAATCTGGGAGATGATTGGGGTGGATTTGGGCCTGAATACTCCTTATCATCCTCAAAGTAGCGGCAAAGTTGAAAGAATGAATGGCACATTGAAAAATAAAATTCTTAAAGCCAGTAAAGAATTGTCACTTCCATGGCCGGAGGTGCTGCCTATTGCCCTATACTTAGTCCGAAATACCCCGAGACAACCCATAGGGCTCACACCATATGAGATCTTGTTTGGGGGGCCACCCAGAATGGGTCGATATTACCCACAGCAGCTTAGTTCAGGGAATGGTAAGCTTGTGAATTTTGTTGTCGGACTTGCTAAAGAGTTAAAACTAACACATACTACAGTGTACTCTTCTATTCCAGACTCAGATCTTGAAGCAGGTACTCACGGCATCCAGCCTGGAGATTTTGTCTAGATAAAGAATCACGTGCGAGGCACACTGGATGCCAGATTTGAAGGGCCCTACCAAGTGTTGCTTACATCACCTACGGCTGTGAAAGTCGAAGGCCGAACATCATGGGTCCACGCATCCCATTGCAAGAAGGCGGTCTCAGACCCACAACCCTGATGTTCCTTTTTCTGATGACGGTAGCTATGGTCTAATGTCCATTCCTTGTGTTCTTTAGCCCAAACAAGTCTCTTCTGCTTGTTGCCTGTCCTTAGCAGTGGTTTCCTAGCAGCTATTTTACCATGAAGGCCTGCTGCACAAAGTCTCCTCTTAACAGTTGTTGTAGAGATGTGTCTGCTGCTAGAACTCTGTGTGGCAGTGACCTGGTCTCTAATCTGAGCTGCTGTTAACCTGCGATTTCTGAGGCTGGTGACTCGGATAAACTTATTCTCAGAAGCAGAGGTGACTCTTGGTCTTCCTATCCTGGGGCGGTCCTCATGTGAGCCAGTTTCTTTGTAGCGCTTGATGGTTTTTACAACTGCACTTGGGGACACTTTCGAAGTTTTACCAATTTTTCGCACTGACTGACCTTCATTTCTTAAAGTAATGATGGCCACTCTTTTTTCTTTACTTAGCTGCTTTTTTCTTGCCATAATACAAATTCTAACAGTCTATTCAGTAGGACTATCAGCTGTGTATCCACCAGACTTCTGCACAACACAACTGATGGTCCCAATCCCATTTATAAGGCAAGAAATCCCACTTTTTAAACCTGACAGGGCACACCTGTGAAGTGAAAACCATTTCCGGTGACTACCTCTTGAAGCTCATCAAGAGAATGCCAAGAGTGTGCAAAGCAGTCATCAAAGCAAAAGGTGGCTACTTTGAAGAACCTAGAATATAAGACATATTTTCAGTTGTTTCACACTTTTTTGTTAAGTATATAATTCCACATGTGTTAATTCATAGTTTTGATGCCTTCAGTGTGAATGTACAATTTTCAAAGTCATGAAAATACAGAAAAATCTTTAAATGAGAAGGTGTGTCCAAACTTTTGGTCTGTACTGTATAAATTGATGTTCTCGGAGTGCCTAGGGGGTGCCAGATGAATTCAAGGCCCGAGACTAAGTGAAGGCGGGATTTGAGTCCATAATACCCATAATAACCGTTAACAAGAACGTAGATTGGATAAATTACATATATTATAACCAACAAAAATTTGTCAATTACACCAAAGATGCCTTACAAGGGATAGCTGACCAACTAGCACCCACATCTACTATGGCCTTCCAAAACAGAATAGCTCTGGATATGTTACTTGCAGAGAAAGGAGGGGTATGCAAAATGATAGGTGAGCATTGTTGTACTTATATCCCAGACAATACTGGCCCCACAGTTACTAAAGCTCTCAAAAAATTGACAGATTTAAGTGAAGAACTGGAAAGGAATTCAGGTGTGACTGATCCCTGAGATAAATATTTTTCTTGGATGAGAGATTGGAAGAGTTAGTTAATTCAAGGGGGAATTATTTTACTAAGTGTTATAATTCTAATTAGTGTATTGCTAATCTGTGTGATTCCCTGTGTCAAGAGGTTAATTGCCAAACAGTAGATGCAGCAGTACCTGTCAGTGTCTTGTCCGAAGAATCTAATGAAGAGGCCTATGAACAAACAGTTCCTCTTAGAACAAAGGTGTTGTACCAGAGAGATTACCGGAAGTAAATGGGTTTGTAAAGTTAATATCCATATTTCTGTGTTAGGGGTGGCCCTCGATTACCCAGTCACTAGATCTTTTAGGGTCTCCATCCCTTTCCTGTAGGTCTTCATTTGAGTTAGATTTAGGAAACGTCGGTGGGTCCGTCAAAAAGGGACGGGGCACCCGCCACATCGTAGGGTTCCAGAATAGCCTTAACATAGGGTCAATTCCTTCTCCCCCTCTGATTTTTAGCATCTGGATATTAAAAGGAAATAATTGATTTTAGGGGGGTCTGTCAAGGTAAAATATATATATTATAGAAAATCAATTAGTTTCTTTTAATAGATTACCTAATCATTGAGAATTAATAAAGAGATGATGGAATAATCTATGTGTATGTATGTATGCAAATGTGTATATGCACATGGATTATGTTAATAGTTAATGAATATATAACTAACAGCTTCTGTTTGTATTGTAGACATGAACAACTAAATGATTTCCTGGGAATGGCGTATGCATGTGCATGGCTGATAACAGAGAGATTCATGTCGAGTTGGCAAAGATGGCGCTGAAAGACAAACTCACCCCTCCCATCAGAATTCCTAAGGGATTACTGAGACCAAGAGATATATGGATGAGGAAATTGCAGTGTGCCAAGTTATCAGAAAAAGCAATGAATTTTACTAATCCCACCTAGAAGTAGAATACTATATAACCCCATGTTTACGTAATAAATTATGCCATTTTGCGTGGTTCAGTCTCTGAGTGAAGTTTTTCAACCAGATAAGCAAATTTGGTTGATTAGCATCTTTGCATGCACTCGGACATCTTTAATTTGGAGGAGAGCAGTTACCTAGAGTATCTTAAATTGGTGAAACCTCCACAAAAGCAGATGTCAAGAAGGGCAATGAACATTGAATCACTAATAGGTAAGTTCAAAGGGTAATCCATTGGTTTTACTATGTTATTCTTAATGCCAATATATACAGCATATGATGACATTGGCTGGATAGACAGCTTTTTTGTGAATAAATGTAAAATGTCACTCAGTGGGTTTGAACTCATAACATCCCATTTACAAGAGAGGCACATTAACCCAGTAAGCCACTGGAACATCACAGGTGCAAAATGAAGTCAAGAAGAGCAGTGAACATTGAATCACAAAGAGGTAAGTTCAAAAAGAAATCCATTGGTTTTACTATGTTATTCCTAATGCCAATATAGACAGCATATGATGACATTTTGTTCTTTATGAACACTTAATACACATTCTATATCTCACAACTGCACTATCTCAAGCCTGAAGTTAATGCAAATTTTCTTTGGCTGGATAGAAAGCTTTATTGTGAGAAAATAGAAAAAGTCACTGTAAAGCTCTGAGGTTGTGGGTTGTAAGTAATCACCTAGGCAGGTTAACGATGCAACAATATTGTAACGGGTCTGGGAGGCGGAACCTCTGAGCAACTTATACAAGGGGGCAGTCCTTGTAAGGAAGCGGGTGGCGACCAGGGAAGACAGGCAGGCAGTCACAGCAGGTGACCGGGACAGTCTCTGGGCAAACGGGCAGGAGGTCACGGCAAGTGACCGGGACAGTCTCTGGGTAAACGGGCAGGAGGTCACAGCAAGTGACCGGGACAGTCTCTGGGTAAACGGGCAGGAGGTCACAGCAAGTGACCGGGACAGTCTCTGGGTAAACGGGCAGGAGGTCACGGCAAGTGACCGGGGCAGTCTCTGGGTAAATGGGCAGGAGGTCACGGCAAGTGACCGGGGCAGTCTCTGGGTAAACGGGCAGGAGATCACGGCAAGTGACCGGGGCAGTCTCTGGGTAAACGGGCAGGTACGACCTGTGACGGCTGAGCCTCCAGGTAGGCTAGCAGGCAGATGGCAGATGAGTGCTCCCAGGTGAGCAGACGAGAGTCTCAGGATAAGCAGGTGGTCACAGCATGTGACGGCGGAGCCTCCAGGTAGGCTAACAGGCAGGTAGCAGATGAGCGCTCCCAGGTGAGCGGGCAAGAGTCTCTGGACTGGCAGGTGGTCACAGCACGTGACGGCGGAGCCTCCAGGTAGGCTATCAGGCAGGTAGCAGGTGAGCGCTCCCAGGTGAGCGGGCAAGCTGGTCCATAGACAGACTGACAGGTGTCGGAAGGCAGACCGTCGGACCTCAGGCTAGCAAGCAGGAAAGCGGATGACAGGCAGGAATCAGGCAGCAAACTGGCAGGAGACTGGCAGGTAACTGGCAGGTAACTGGTAATGGGACCTGAGGGCTGAAGCAGAGTAGTGAACAGTGCAACAACATTGCTCGGGCACCTCCATTTTGGAGGAGGTACCTTATATATGGAGGGATTGGCCGGGGACTCCTTAGGGCGACGCGCGCGGCCCCTTTAAGAGAGGGGGAGCGCGCGCGCGCCCTAAGCACAGTGACCGGGGGAGAGCGGGCGCTGCAGGCAAAGCGGGAGGAAGCCGCCGGGCACGGAGCAGAGAGGTGAGGGGAACAGCGTCCCTGCCTAGCAGGAGGCAGGGACGCCGACTCTACAGTACCCCCCCCTTTAGGCCCCCCCTTTTTTAGGCCAGACAGAAATTTAGCAAGGATGAGAGGGGCATGGATGTTCTCCCGGGGCTCCCATGTTCTCTCCTCAGGACCAAACCCCTTCCAATCCACTAGAAAAAAGGTCTTTCCTTTTACCCTTTTGGTGGCCAGAATGTTCTCTACCTCAAACTCGTCTTCAGCAGAAACCGGAGCAGGAGGCGTACCTGTAGACTTGGAAAAGGAGTTAAGTACCACGGGTTTGAGAAGAGATACATGGAAGGAGTTAGGGATCCGTAAGTTGGCCGGGAGTTTCAATTTATAGGCCACCGGGTTGATCTGTTTGATAACCTCCAGTGGGCCGATGAACCGAGGCCCTAACTTATAGGAAGGAATCTTGAGCCTGACATATTTGGATGAGAGCCAGACTTTATCTCCGGGACGAAATTGTGGGGAATCCAGGCGTTTTTTGTCGGCGTGTCTCTTCATCCGCTCTGATGACTGAAGGAGTGCGGATCGGGTGCTCTCCCAAATGGAGGAAAATTTGCTAACGAGAGATTCCGCGGCCGGGTTGTCCACAGAGGTGGAGACAGGAAAAGGGATCCGAGGATGCTGACCGAAGACTACAAAAAACGGGGATTTAGAAGAAGATTCGCTCTCGTGATTGTTGTAAGAGAACTCGGCCCATGGTAGGAGATCCACCCAGTCTGAATGGTGGGCATTAACGAAGTGCCGGAGGTAACTGGTCAAATTCTGATTGATCCGCTCCACTTGACCATTGGACTGTGGGTGGTAAGCGGAGGAGAAGTCCAGGGTGACGTCGAGCAGTTTACATGTGGCTCTCCAGAAGCGTGAGGTGAACTGAACCCCACGATCCGACACGATGTGGAGAGGCAGACCATGGAGACGGAAGATGTGGCGGATAAAGTTCTTAGCTAGCTCGGGAGCAGACGGGAGGCCTGGCAGGGGAATAAAATGAGCCATTTTGGAAAAGCGGTCAGCGACCACCCAAATGACCGTACAACCGGCAGAGACGGGGAGATCTGTTATGAAGTCCATAGCTATATGTTGCCACGGGGCAGCAGGCACAGGCAGAGGAAGAAGGCGGCCGGCAGGCAGGTGTCTCGGAACTTTGTTGCGGGCGCAGGACACACAGGCAGAAACAAAGTCAATTACATCCTTGTGCAGGGTAGGCCACCAGTAGTGCCGGGTAATAAGCTGGAGGGTCTTTTTCTGACCGGCGTGCCCAGCTAGCTTAGACGAGTGACCCCAGTGTAGAATCTTCTCCCGATCGGACTCAGTTACGAACGTCTTACCGGGAGGGAGACGATTTAGGCCCACGGGGGCTACCTGCATTACTCTGGCGGGATCGATGATGTGTTTAGGCTCCTCCTCAAGATCAGACACCAGAAAGGATCGGGACAGGGCGTCAGCTTTGATGTTTTTGTCAGCCGGACGAAAATGAAGAATGAAATCAAAGCAGGCAAAAAACAAAGACCACCGGGCTTGGCGCGGGTTAAGTCTCTGGGCACTCTGGAGATATGCCAAGTTCTTGTGGTCAGTGTAAATTATTACCGGGTGGAGAGCCCCCTCGAGCAGGTAACGCCACTCCTCCAGTGCCATCTTAATGGCCAACAATTCTCGGTCTCCTATAGAATAATTGCGCTCAGAAGAGGAGAAAAGTTTGGAGAAAAAGCCGCAGGTTACCTTTCTTCCGGAAGAAGATTTTTGGGTAAGTACCGCCCCAGCTCCGGAGGAGGATGCGTCAACTTCTAGGAAGAATTGTTTGTTGCCGTCCGGACGATGCAGCACCGAGGCGGAGAGGAAGGCCTGTTTTAAGGAAAGAAATGCCTCCTCTGCTTCGGGCGGCCATTCTCTGGGGTTCGTACCTTTACGGGTGAGAGCAGAGATAGGGGCGGTCCGGGAAGAGAAGTGCGGTATGAACAGGCGGTAATAGTTGGCGAAGCCCAGGAACCGCTGAATAGCCTTCAACCCCTCTGGTCGGGGCCACTTCTGGATGGCAGACAGTTTCTCAGGATCCATTTGTAGACCAGTCTGAGAGATTATGTAGCCCAGAAATGGAAGAGAGGTCTGCTCAAAGATGCACTTCTCATATTTAGCGTAGAGGTGGTTCTGCCTGAGCCTGAGCAGGACCTGACGAACGTCCCTCCGGTGAGTAGGAAGATCCGGAGAGAAGACCAAGATATCGTCCAGGTACACCACCACGCAGGAGTAGAGAAGATCACGGAAGATGTCATTGACCAACTCTTGAAAGACGGCAGGAGCGTTACAGAGACCGAAGGGCATCACAAGGTACTCATAGTGGCCGTCCCGGGTATTGAATGCCGTCTTCCACTCATCCCCCTGACAGATATGGACCAGGTTATATGCCCCACGGAGATCCAGTTTGGTGAAGATTCTAGCCCCCCTCAGGCGGTCAAATAATTCAGGAATAAGCGGAAGGGGGTATTTATTCTTCACAGTAATCTGGTTTAGGCCTCTATAGTCTATACATGGACGGAGTGAGCCGTCCTTCTTTTTGACAAAGAAGAAGCCTGCTCCCGCCGGGGAGGTAGATTTCCGGATAAATCCCCGGGCCAGGTTCTCCTCAATATATTCAGACAAGGACCGGGTTTCAGCAGCGGACAAAGGGTAGATTCGCCCACGGGGAGGAGTAGAGCCGGGCATCAGGTCGATTGGGCAGTCGTATGGTCTATGAGGAGGTAAAGTCTCTGCCTCTTTTTTATCGAAGACATCCGCATAAGACCAATAGGGAACCGGAAGACCGGGCAGATTGGCTGGGGTAGGAGAAGGACGGGCAGGATGAACGGGAACTAGACAAGTCTTATGGCAGTCCTGTCCCCAGCGAAGGACCTCTCCGGTCTGCCAGTCAAGCACGGGTGCATGTCTCTGGAGCCAAGGCAGGCCAAGCAATAGTGCGTGAGAGAGTCCAGGCAGAACATGAAAGGAGATGCTCTCGGAATGCAGCATTCCCACCTGTAGAGTCAGAGCTTCGGTGATGAGTTGGATGGGATGTGGTAAGAGGCCCCCATCCACGGCGGCGACAGATATAGGTACGGCCAGAGGTTTGGTGGGAATGTGGTATTTTTCTACCAGGGATTGAGAGATGAGATTTCCAGCAGCTCCAGAGTCAAGTTGAGCCAGTTCAAAATAGCGGTTCTCTCCGCAGAGGATAGAAACAGACAGCATCAGGGATGGAGAGGGTTTACTTTTGTCTAGGGCGACCTCTGTGAGCGATCCTAGACACAGGCGTTTCCCGACCTCTCAGGGCAGGAACGGATCCGGTGCTCCTTACTGCCACAGTAGAAACAGCTCCCCTCGGCACGACGTAAGTCTTGACGGGTCTTGACCATCTTGGTCTGGTCGACCTGCATAGGCTCAGGTGAGTGTGCCTGGGGAGTAACAGGGGGAGTGACGGGTCTCTGGAAGGTAGGGACTAGACGTGGAATCCTCCTCTCACGGGTGACCTCCCTAGCGCGCTCCTGGAACCGGATGTCAATCTGGGTGGCAAGTGTAATCAAGTCGTCGAGAGTGGTAGGAATGTCCCGACCGGCGAGTTCATCTTTAATACGGCCAGACAGACCCTCCCAGAAGACGGACACCAGGGCGTCGTTATCCCAGGCCAGCTCCGAAGCAAGGGTACGGAACCGTATGGCATATTGGCCCACGGTGAGACTCCCTTGACGGAGGCGTAGCAGAGATGAGGCGTATGAGGTCTTCCGTCCGGGTTCGTCGAAGACCTTCCGGAAAGCCGTGAGAAAGGCTGGCAGGTCGGACACCAGAGAGTCTCCTCTCTCCCATAGAGGATTTAGCCAAGCCAGTGCCTCTCCCGTGAGATGGGACATGATGAAGGCTACTTTGGCCCGGTCGGAATTAAACTGGTGGGACTGGTGTTCAAAGTGCAGGGTGCACTGGTTAATGAAGCCCCGAGCTTGAGCGGAGTCGCCTCCGAAGCGAGGAGGTGCAGAAAGCCGGATTCCAGAGCAGGATACTATGGTATTGGTGGGCAGCGGAGCAGCCCGGCTAAGAGTCATGACACTAGCGGTGGTTGCTGGTGGGGCAGTCAAAGTGTCCAGGCGAGTATTGACATTCCGCAGGTGACCCAGGATGGACTCCTGTTGGGACCTCTGTCGGGATAGTTCATGACAAAGGTCCGAGAGCGAGGGAGCTTGGGTGCCACCGGGTTCCATGGCCCGAGCAAACTGTAACGGGTCTGGGAGGCGGAACCTCTGAGCAACTTATACAAGGGGGCAGTCCTTGTAAGGAAGCGGGTGGCGACCAGGGAAGACAGGCAGGCGGTCACAGCAGGGGACCGGGACAGTCTCTGGGCAAACGGGCAGGAGGTCACGGCAAGTGACCGGGACAGTCTCTGGGTAAACGGGCAGGAGGTCACAGCAAGTGACCGGGACAGTCTCTGGGTAAACGGGCAGGAGGTCACAGCAAGTGACCTGGACAGTCTCTGGGTAAACGGGCTGGAGGTCACGGCAAGTGACCGGGGCAGTCTCTGGGTAAACGAGCAGGAGGTCACGGCAAGTGACCGGGGCAGTCTCTGGGTAAACGGGCAGGAGATCACGGCAAGTGACCGGGGCAGTCTCTGGGTAAACGGGCAGGTACGACCTGTGACGGCTGAGCCTCCAGGTAGGCTAGCAGGCAGATGGCAGATGAGTGCTCCCAGGTGAGCAGGCGAGAGTCTCAGGATAAGCAGGTGGTCACAGCATGTGACGGCGGAGCCTCCAGGTAGGCTAACAGGCAGGTAGCAGATGAGCGCTCCCAGGTGAGCGGGCAAGAGTCTCTGGACTGGCAGGTGGTCACAGCACGTGACGGCGGAGCCTCTAAGTAGGCTAACAGGCAGGTAGCAGATGAGCGCTCCCAGGTGAGCGGGCAAGAGTCTCTGGACTGGCAGGTGGTCACAGCACGTGACGGCGGAGCCTCCAGGTAGGCTATCAGGAAGGTAGCAGGTGAGCGCTCCCAGGTGAGCGGGCAAGCTGGTCCATTGACAGACTGACAGGTGTCGGAAGGCAGACCGTCGGACCTCAGGCTAGCAAGCAGGAAAGCGGATGACAGGCAGGAATCAGGCAGCAAACTGGCAGGAGACTGGCAGGTAACTGGCAGGTAACTGGTAACGGGACCTGAGGGCTGAAGCAGAGTAGTGAACAGTGCAACAACATTGCTCGGGCACCTCCATTTTGGAGGAGGTGCCTTATATATGGAGGGATCCTCCGGCCATTGGCCGGGGACTCCTTAGGGCGACGCGCGCGGCCCCTGTAAGAGAGGGGGAGCGCGCGCGTGCGCGCCCTAAGCACAGTGACCGAGGGAGAGCGGGCGCTGCAGGCAGAGCGGGAGGAAGCCGCCGGGCACGGAGCAGAGAGGTGAGGGGAACAGGTTCCCTGCCTAGCAGGAGGCAGGGACGCCGACGCTACAAATATTTTATTGATCACAGCCATGGTAATAAAGTCCTCAAGTTCCCAATCTGGGTTCAGTTGTTCCACTGGCTTTGTATAAGGCCATACTCACTGTCTCCCAACTTTTGGTTGGCCCACAGATTTTGTATCTCCAGCCAGTATAGTCTGTAGCCACAGTTCATGATCCTCTAGATGGCAGATAAAACGATTAAATCACAGGTTTCCAGTAGCAGCAGTCCTTTTTAAAAAGTGTAAATCAAAACGACATAATCCATAATGAAACATGTTTATCCATTCATCCTTCCAAGTCCACGGTCTCCATCCTCTTCCTTTAATCCTTCCACACAACTCTGTAAAACATGTCTCCACTTTCTTCCACTGGGATTAGTCCTCTCCCAGGTCAGAAGTGATCACACCCTCCCCCTTAAACATTCACTGTTCGCTAAAACAATGAAGAATATTCTAGAAGCCATCATCTGAGACTGCATGTAAGACCCCCTGTGGTGACGGCTTCACTGTGTCTACAATTTACACTCATCTAATGAGATTATTGGCTGTTGAAACAATGGACTCCTGAGATAAAGATGAGATTAGTGAAATGCTGGACATTTTACAAGTGAATCTTAAAAACTGACAAGTAAGCAGAACTATATAAAACATAACAAGTAAATCACTAATAATACACAGTGTAACATCCCTGGCGGCGTTCTGGCATAGTGCACCACCTCCCACTATGCAAGACCGCAATCTTTCCTGTCAGTCCAGCCTGCAAACCGTGCTCCAGTTCATGCTGTGTGCATGTCTCTTGACTGACTGCTTAGGGCGGTGGCCCGGTTACTTCCTGATTCTTATAGCTGCTGTGGGGGCGCACCCCTAATGCGTCTCCAGCCTATTGCTGTGAGTCACTGGATATTTAAACCCCCTCCACCCAGAAGGAGGTGCCTGAGCAACACCTTCACTCAGTTAGTCTTTGCTACTGAATTGCCAGGTCCTGTCCTGTTTCTAGTCTGTTTCTGCCACTCTGGGGGCTACATACCCAGACCTGTTATCTCTGACTTCTAGTCTGTTCCCACCACTCTGGGGACTGTATACCCAGGCCTGTTACCTCTGACTTCTAGTCTGTTTCCGCCACTCTGGGGGCTGCATACCCAGACCTGTTATCTCTGACTTCTAGTCTGTTCCCGCCACTCTGGGGGCTGTATACCCAGGCCTGTTACCTGTGACTTCTTGTCTGTTTCCGCCACTCTGGGGGCTGTATACTCAGGCTCGTTCTTGTATCTCTTTGCAGTAGCAGCTCCTGTCTGAACTGTATCCTAGGCTGTTACCTGTTTGTCTCTATGTCCGTACCTTCCCTTTTCCTGCAGTATCTGAACCTGCGCCTAACTGCAACTTGTGTCTCTGTACTTCTGCTTGTGAGTTTTGTGTCCACTCGCTACTTCATATGAAGTACCTTATGTGTATCTGGTTCTGCTTGTCCCTTTTCCCTTCCTCCGTATCTTCCTCCTGTATTCTAGCCATCTTCCTGTATTTTCCAGTCTGTTCCATGTGAACAGAGCCCTGTCCTCTCTGCCTTGTCCACCGCACCTGTGGTTTCGCTCCGCTCTGTCTTGCCCACCGCTCCGGCGGCTTCCCTCTGTTCTGTCTTGCACACCGCTCCGGCGGTTTCTCTCTGCTCTGACTTGCCCACGGCTCCGGCGGCTTCTCTCTGCTCTGCCTTGCTCACCGCACCAGTGGTTTCTCTCTGCTCTGACTTGCCCACCGCTCCGGCGGCTTCTCTCTGCTCTGAATTGCCCACCGCTCTGGCGGCTTCTCTCTGCTCTGCCTTGCCTACCGCTCCGGCGGTTTCTCTCTGCTCTGCCTTGTCCAACGCACCTGCGGTTTCTCTCTGCTCTGCCTTGTCCACCGCTCCGGCGGTTCCTCTCTGCTCTGCCTTGCCTACCGCACCTGCGGTTTTCGCTCCGCTCTGCTTGCTCACCGCACCAACAGTTCCTCTCTGCTCTGCCTTGTCCTCCGCTCCGGTGGTTTCACTTTACTCTGCTTGTCTACCGCATCTGCGGCTCTGTACCTGTCTCCCAGTCTGTACTTTTACCCTATCCAGCCTGCGCTCCAACTTGCTAGTACCTCCCTGTCTGCACTCCAGCCGTGCTTGCCAGTATCTCCCTGTCTGCACTCCAGCCGTGCTTGCCAGTGCCCACCTGTCTGCATACCAGCCGTGCTTGCCAGTGCCCACCTGTCTGCATACCAGCTGTACTTGCCAATACCCACCTGCCTGTATGCCAGTCTAACCTGCCTGTTGCTGCATTCCCCGGTGTGGGTCAACAACTGTGACCGGGGTCTGACCTGGAGTCGCACCTGGTCCCTCTGCTCGGTTCCTCCTTGGTCCACGGAGTCGACTAAGCCGCCGTGCGACCTTGGTCGGATCGGGTTGATACTTAGTTACGCCCCTCCAGGCACTCCTCGGTTCATGGTACAGTGGGAGCACTAATCACGCTCACGCCAGTCAGTTTGGGCGCGAGCGTAACACACAGTAATAATATTGACAAAAATGGTGGTCTGTTGCTGGAAAAGTATCATAGTCTTTAGTAAGTGGGCAGCTCCTCACATACCTCCCCCACTTTTTCAGCACGGACACGAATGTAAGAGGTCTCGCCTTTATGAGAACGAAACTTTGTATCATCCAGTTTCCTCAAAGCATTTTCCATGTCGTCCTTGCGAACATACTCCACAGTCCCCATTCCACCCTGGTATACGTCAGTGTAATAGACATCTCCAGCTTCTCTCATATGGTCTTTCAGATCCTGCCAACTTCCCGATGGGGGAAGCCCTGAGACAAGGACTCTGTATTTAGTTCGCTGGATCAGGGGTCTGTCCTTTCCGCGGGGTCCTCCATATCCCCCCCCCCCTGATCCCCGGTTTGTCCTGGGAAACTCCTCACATGCCCAATGAGAACCAAACTTATATCCATTGCGAGCAACCCCAGAGTGCTGACACCCAGCTAGGGGGATGGTCACTTGGCGGCCTGGTAAAGGGAGCTCTGGGGAAACAGTATCTGGGCTGACCAGGGTGAGATTAGATCCAGTGTCCCGAAGTCCCTGGGCGTCCTCCCTGATGCAGTTTACCTCCCCCAGATTATATTCCTTCATTGTGACAGTCATTGCATTTTGTGTATTACTCACCACAGGTGGGGGGTTAGTCTGCAGATAGTGCCGCTCCCTCTCGGCTGAAGCAGTGAGAACCGGTCTTTAGTTTTGGGTTACGACATTGGCCCAGTGGCACACCAATCCTCGTCCTAGGTTGTGATGTGGGCTAGAATGTTCCCAGCATTCCCTGGCAAAATGTCCCATGCGTCCACAGTTATGGCAACTTAACCCTTGTCGCCCTGACGTGGGCTGTGCTTAAGGGCTTGGGAAACCTCCCCCTCTTTGTGAAGTACAAAATCCCCGCAGTGCCTCCTCTCGGTGGTCCATGGGTCTCACTGGCCTCCATGTAAGCCCTGGTTCCCGACTCACTGGGGCTGTACTTCCACGTTGCCCGGGTTGATTGGCAGACCAATCATCAGCCAATCTGGCAACCTCATCCAGGCTGAGTGGTTTTCTATCTGCCACCCATTCATTTAAATTACCTGGGAGCTTTGACGTAAATTGTTCCAGCATGATTATGTCCATTACATGTTCTGCTTCCTGAGCCCCAAGTCCTTCTATCCACCGAGTGCATGCCGTACGTAGCGTGTTGGCAAACTCCCAATGTGTGTGTGCAGTGGGCTTGTCAGTCTCCCGAAACTTCCTCCAGTAGGTTTCCGGTGTGACGGCATACCTCTCTAGCAATGCATTCTGAGTGGTAGAGTAACATCTCTGATCCACCGAAGACAAGTTATTAAAAGCTTCTCTTGCTTTTCCGGTCAGGCCAACGCTCAAAAATCTGGGCCAGTCACTGACTGACACCTCATGCAGCAGGCAGAGGTTCTCAAATAACCGGAGATGTTTATCAATATCTGAGGTGTCCTCATTAAACTGTGGTATATCTCGGTACCTTAAAGATGTAGGCCCCTCTCTCCTGTTATCCATTGTCCTCTGCACTGGGGCGGGTGGGGGTATCGCTACATGCACACCCAGATATTTGCTTAGCACTGCTGCCCGCTCCATCTCCGTGGCCCGCTCTCCTAGCGTGTCCAGCAGCCGCCTCAACTCAGTTGGTTGATCCTCTGCCATCTGGATGACAGCCCTGGGCTGTGGTCCCTCCACGGAGATGCCCTCCTCCACATCTGAACTGACCTCCTCCTGTGGCTGTTCACGGTCCCAATCGTCCAAGCGTTGCATTAGGGTCGCACGGTTATCCTCTTGCAACCACTCTAGCTCTCTCCCAGAGCAAAGAGTTCTCACCTCCTCCTTCTTGAGCCTCTTGTAGTTGGAGTCTGCCATCTCTTCTGCCAAGTCACCGCTCGGTAACTTTCCCTTGTATGCTGTCCAGAGATAGGTGATCCCACCGCTGCCACCACTTGTAAAGATCTGAGGTTGTGGGTTGTAAGTAATCACCTAGGCAGGTTAATGATGCAACAATATTTTATTGATCACAGCCATGGTAATAAAGCAATTCCAGGTAAATGGCCAAAATACAGTTCTCTCAGTCCTCAAGTTCCCAATCTGGGTTCAGTAGTTCCACTGGCTTTGTATAAGGCCATACTCACTGTCTTCCAACTTTTGGTTGGCCCACAGATTTTGTATCTCCAGCCAGTATAGTCTGTAGCCACAGTTCATGATCCTCAAGATGGCAGATAAAATGATGAAAGCACACGTTTCCAGTAGCAGCAGTCCTTTTTAAAAAGTGTAAATCAAAACAACATAATCCATAATGAAACATGTTTATCCATTCATCCTTCCAAGTCCACTGTCTCCATCCTCTTCCTTCAATACTTCCACACAACTCTGTAAAACATGTCTCCACTTTCTTCCACTGGGATCAGTCCCCTACCAGGTCAGAAGTGATCACACCCTCCCCCTTAAACATTCACTGTTCACTAAAACAATGAAGAATATTCTAGAAGCCATCATCTGAGACTGCATGTAAGACCCCCTGTGGTGACGGCTTCACTGTGTCTACAATCTACACTCACCTAATGAGATTATTGGCTGTTGAAACAATGGACTCCTGAGATAAAGAAGAGATTAGTGGAATGCTGGACATTTTACAAGTGAATCTTACAAACTGACAAGTAAGCAGAACTATATAAACATAACAAGTAAATCACTAATAATACACAGTAATAATATTGACAAAAATGGTGGTCCCTTGCTGGAAAAGTATCATAGTCTTTAGTAAGTGGGCAGCTCCTCACATACCTCCTCCACTTTTTCAGCACGGACACGAATGTAAGAGGTCTCGCCTTTATGAGAACGAAACTTTGTATCATCCAGTTTCCTCAAAGCATATTCCATGTCATCCTTGCGAATATACTCCACAGTCCCCATTCCACCCTGGTATACGTCAGTGTAATAGGCATCTCTAGCTTCTCTCATATGGTCTTTCAGATCCTGCCAACTTCCCGATGGGGGAAGCCCTGAGACAAGGACTCTGTATTTAGTTCGCTGGATCAGGGGTCTGTCCTTTCCGTGGGGTCCTCCATATCCCCCCCCGATTCCCGGTTTGTCCTGAGAAACATAATCTTCTTTCATTCTCTGTCGAGCACTGTGACTCTACTCAAGGCCCCCCCACTTTCCACACTTATAGAAATATACGTGCCATTAACACCCAGAAATTTATTAAAAAATTGCAATCATCCTTGGCCCCAATCTCCTCCCTCGCATGCCCCGACTCTGCATTGAAGCATTATAACGAAATAATGCTATGCGCCCTGGATGAAGCCTCGCCTCCTACACAAAGAACAATTCAGCATAGATGGCGACAACCCTGGACCACGCCTCAAACACGTCTTCTCCAGCGGTGCTTCAGGTGTGCTGAAAGGCTGTGGAGAAAATCTAATCTGCCCGAAGATTTCCTCCATTATAAATTTATGCTGAAAACATATAACTCTGCGCTTCACCTCTCCAAACAAACCTAGTTTAACAACCTCATCATCTCACTTTCCAATAATCCTAAACGACTCTTTGACGCGTTTCATTCTCTCCTCAATCAAACAGCACAGGTCCCGATCACCAACCTCAGCGCTGACGATCTGGCCAATTATTTCAAAGAAAAAATTTACCATATCCGACAGGAAATTTTCTCCCAATCCCCAAACGTTATGCATGCTCTCCCCCGCCACATTGTATCTTGTTCACTTTCTGACTTCGAACCAGTCACGGAAGATGAAGTGATCAGGCTCCTTGCATCTTCTCGCCCTACTACCTGCACCAGTGACCCTATTTCCTCACATCTCCTTCAGTCCCTTTCTCCAGCTTTCACCACTCACCTAACTAAAATTTTCAACCTCTCCCTCTCATCTGGTATCTTTCCCTCTTCTTTTAAACATGCCAGCATTCATCCATTACTTAAAAAACATCCCTTGACCAGAACTGCACGGCCAACTACAGACCTGTTTCCGATCTTCCCTTTATCTCTAAACTCCTGGAACACCTGGTCCATTCCCGTCTAATCCGCTATCTCTCAGACAACTCTCTTCTTGACCCTTTACAATCTGGTTTCCGCTCTTTACATTCTACTGCAACTGCCCTCAATAAAGTCTCTAATGATCTACTAACAGCTAAATCTAATAGTCACTACTCCGTGCTGATTCTCCTGGATCTCTCTGCAGCATTCGACACTGTGGATCACCAGCTCCTCCTCACTATGCTCTGCACTATTGGCCTCAAAGACACTGTTCTCTCCTGGTTCTCCTCCTATCTCTCTGACCGCTCCTTCTCTGAGTCTTTCGCCAGCTCCTCCTCCTCCTCTCTCCTTCCCCTTATTGTTGGGGTTCCTCAAGGATCAGTCCTAGGCCCCCTTCTTTTCTCCTTATACACCGCTCCCATTGGACAAACAATCAGCAGATTCGGTTTTCAGTACCATCTCTATGCTGATGACACCCAATTATACACCTCTACTCCGGACATCACCCCTGCATTACTACAATAGACAGTGATTGTCTTTCTGCTGTGTCTAACATTATGTCCTCCCTCTGCCTAAAACTGAATCTGTCAAAAACTGAACTACTCGTATTTCCTCCCTCCACTAACCTACCTGTGTCCAATATTGCCATTTCCGTTTGTGGCTCAACCATTACTCCCCAGCAACAAGCCCGCTGTCTTGGGGTCATTTTTGATTCAGATCTTTCCTTCACTCCTCACATCAAATCACTCGCTCGTTCATGTCATCTACACCTCAAAAACATCTCAAGAATCAGGACTTTTCTCACCTTTGACTCGGCAAAAACTCTTACTGTAGCTCTTATTCATTCTCGTCTGGATTACTGCAACGCTCTACTTATCGGGCTCCCTCTTACTAAACTCTCCCCTCTCCAATCCGTCCTTAACGCAGCTGCCAGGATCATATTCCTCGCCAACCGCTACACCAATGCCTCTTCCCTGTGCCAGTCATTGCATTGGTTGCCCATCCAATATAGAGTTCAATTTAAACTTATCACGCTTACCCACAAAGCGCTCCATGCTTCAGTACCCCCCTACATCTCCTCCCTTGTCTCAGTCTACCACCCTACACGTGCCCTCCGTTCTGCCAATGACTTAAAACTAAAATCCTCCATAATCCGAGCTTCCCACTCCCGTCTCCAAGATTTCTCACTTGCTGCTCCAATTCTTTGGAATGCACTACCCAGGACAGTTCGATTAATTCCCAATACCCACAGTTTCAAGTGGACCCTAAAAACCCATTTCTTTAGACTGGCGTATCGCCTCCACACACTATCTGTCCGTCCCAGTTGTCCATCCCAGTTTTCCCCCATATTAAAATCTTCTTCAATTTCAGGTTAATATCAACCATGCACTTAATAGCCTCAGTCAGGACTGTACACATACTGGCTGGCGACCAGTCCATGTATTATTATTTATCCTATTTAGTATATCAAGGCTGCATTATACAATATATGTACATTCTACCTTTTGTGTCTCCCCCATTTCCTCATAGACTGTAAGCTTGCGAGCAGGGCCCTCACTCCTTTCGATATGAGATATGCTTATTCTGTTTTGTCTGTGTAAGTCTCCCCTAAAATTTGTAAAGTGCTGCGGAATATGTTGGCGCTATAAAAATAAAAATTATTATTATGTGTGCTTGTATGCAGATATAGTGCTTGTATGCAGATGTAGTGCTTTTATGCAAATGTAGCAGAGTTCAGTGTATACACTGATATAGCAGAGGTTGCTACATCAGTATACAAGCTCAGCTCTTCTACATCAGTGTACACACTGAACTTTGCTACCTCAGCATACAAGCACAAGATAAGTGTGTACGCTGACGTAGCAGAGTTGTGTATGCAATGGGTCATCACACTGTGTGGAAAGCCCTTTGTGGGGCCTCATTGTGTCTGTGTGTGCACATATAAAGGACTTGGTGATGTTAGGGTACTAGCCTAGCATAAAAATTTCTAAACAAACTTCAGTATGTGTTCCCTTTTCTTATCAATCAACTTTGGGAGGTTTGGGTATGTGGTTATTAATGTTGCTAAAGTTAGTAAGTGGGTTAGGGCTCAGATTACGATTAGGGTTAGTGTGTAGGTTAGGTATACTTTTTGTGTGTAGGTTAGGATTAGTGTGTGGTCTATGACTAGAGGTTATGTTAGGGTTAGGATCATGGTTAGGATTTGAATTTTTGGTGTCATGGGGAGGCTTAGATTAGGTTTAGGGGTTGCATTTGGATCATACACTCTTTAGCATTGTTTAAAATGGCAGTAGGTTCTTTTTTGCTATTCTCGCAAATCGATTTTCAATTTGTTCCACTACATTGGATCCATCAAATTTTTTAACATTCCACACAACTTTGGCCAGCACATCTCTAGTGTTTTGATTGGGGTTAGTGAGTTTGAAGATTGGTAAGGATTTTGTGTGTGCAGAAGATGCTTTCATTGTTTCTGTAGAAGATAAAGCCCTTATTTATTCCATACCACTGTTGTGTATGTAGAAAGTTTTCCTACCAGCATTCTCTGGATAAACATATTAGCAAGGATTGAACAGTGCAACTGTAAGCCAGTTCACAGCCTCTGTCCAACTCTTGTCAGCACACAGGCATTCTTCAACAGATGCTTTCCTTCTGGTGCATTTTGTCTGCTCTTATACGGACATAGCTTGCAAACATGTACATATGTAGGGGTGTAACTATTGCGGTCGCAACTGCGACCAGCCCGTGCAGCTGAGGGGCCCGTCGATCCCAGCGCAAACTTCAACTGGATGTGCCTATTTGGAGGCACATTCAGCTGAAGTGTATTGCAGCACAGGGGACACGACCGGGCCCAGGATAGGGAACATGTATGGGAGGATAAGGCCAGGATGGGGGACATTAGTACATAATGGAGGATGGGGAACAACTCAGATGTCCTTATAGGATTTAGAATGCTACAAGGGCCCATACATCTGACCAACATGTGTTGGGTGACATGTCCAAATTTTGCATTGGGGCTCATTGGACATTAGTTATGCAAATGTAGATATGTGCCTTATTTGCTCACTGACAAAATGTGTATAATGAGGAATTCTTCAGTTATGTGCTATGAATTCTTGCATAGGACCAGTGGCATATCTCCAATGGCAGCAGGCCACACGACTACTCTGGGGCCCGTGAGATGGGGGGTGCGGAGGGCACCCAGGGCTGGTCCTTCCCCGCCCGTCATCGAAAGTTCAACTATACCGCCATTGTGGATGCAGGTACAGATGAAACCATTGATGGAGGAGGGAGCGTCACCTGATGCTCCCTCCTCCATCATCCTTCCTTTGACGCCTGCCTTAGCTCAGTGGGTGAAATGACGTCATTACATGGCGCCCGCTGTGCTGAGGTGTGCGGCACTCAAGAATGTTCACTGTTGATATCGGAATCAGTGAGTGGTAGCAGTAATACTGTATTGAGGACTATGGAGAGTGCATTATACTATATGGAGGACTATGGGGTGCATTATAAAATATGGGGGACTATGGGGAGTGCATTATACTATATGGAGGAATATGGGGAGTGCATTATACTATATGGGGGACTATGGGGAGTGTATTATACTATATTGAGGACTATGGGGAGTGCATTATACTATATGGAGTGTTACGCACATGCCTGGGCAGACTGGCGTGAGCATGATTAGTGATCCCACTGTACCATGAACCGAGGAGTGCCTGGAGGGGCGTAACTAAGTATCAACCCAATCCGACCAAAGTCACACGGCGGCTCAGTCGACTCCGTGAACCAGGGAGGAACCGAGCAGAGGGACCAGGTGCTACTCCAGGTCAGACCCCGGTCACAGCTGTTGACCAACACCGGGGAATGCAGGAACAGGCAGGATAAACTGGCATATTGACTGGTGGGTACTGGCAGGCACAGCTGGTATGCAGACAGGTGGATATTGAAAAGGCACAGCTGGTATGCAGACAGGTGGGCACTGGCAGACATGGCTGGCATGCAGACAGGTGGGCACAGGGAGGCACGGCTGACATGCAGACAGGCGGGTACTGGCAAGTAGAAACGTAGGCAGGATAGGGACCAGTACAGACTGGGATACAGGAACAGAGTCGCAGGTGCGGAAGACAAGCAGAGCGGAGCAAAACCCGCAGATGCGGTAAACAAGCAAAGCAGTGCAAAACCGCAGATGTGTTGAACAAGCAAAGCAGAGCAAAACCCGCAGATGCGGTGAACAAGCAAAGCAGAGCAAAACCGCAGATGCGGTGAGCTAGCAAAGCAAAGCAAAACCCACAGATGCGGTGAACAAGCAAAGCAGAGCAAAACCCGCAGATGCGGTGAACAAGCAAAGCAGAGCAAAACCGCAGATGTGGTGAGCTAGCAAAGCAAAGCAAAACCCGCAGATGCGGTGAACAAGCGAAGCAGAGCAAAACCGCAGGTGCGGTGAGCAAGCAGAGCAAAGCAAAACCCGCAGATGCGGTAGACAGGACAGGGCTCTGTTCACATGGAACAGACTGGAAAACACAAGAAGATAGCTGGAACACAGGAGATAGATACAGAGGGAGGGAAACAGAATGAGCAGAACCAGATACACACAAGGTACTTACAATGAAGTAGCGAGTGGACACAAGACTCACAAACAGAAGTACAGAGACAACGAATTGGAGTTAGGTGCAGGTTCAGATACTGCAGGAAAGAAGGAAGATACAGACATAGAGGCAAACAAGTAACGGACTAGGACACTGTTCAGACAGGATCTGAACTAGGAACAAGATACAGCAACGAGCCTGGGAACTCAGCCCCCAGGGTGGCAGAAACTGACTAGAAGTCACAGGTACAGGTAGAGGCCCTAGGTACTCAGCCCCCAGGGTGGCAGAAACAGACTAGAGTCAGGACAGGACCTGGCAACTCAGTTGCAAAAGACAAACTGAGTGAAAGTGTTGCTCAGGCACCTCCTACTGGGTGGAGGGGGTTTAAGTATCCAGTGACTCACAGCAATAGGCTGGGGATGCATTAGGCAGTGCACACAGTAACTATAAGAAACAGGCAGAAGCCGCGCCGACGCCCTAAGCAGTCAGACAAGAGACATGGACACAGCAGATACTGAAACAAAATGTGCAGCCTGGACTGACAGGTAAGATTGCGGTCTTGCATGGTGGGAGGTGGTGCACCATGCAAGCACGCCGCCAGGAATGTTACAGTACCCCCCCTTTAAGCCAGCAAGGATTTTCTGCAGAAAATTTAGAGGCCGATCCTTCTCCTCAAGAAGATTTCCTCTTCTGTCCACTAGAGGGAATGAAGCTGGTCTCATCATCTTGGTAACTAGGATGCTTCCTCTCATCGGACCATCCTCAGCAACAGATGAAGTGGGTGAGGTACCAGGAACAGGACACAGGAAAGTCTCTCTCCATTTGTTAATATCTGGTAGTACCCCAAAGGATTCACGGAGGTACTCCACCGGGTTGGAGGGGTGCAGAGACTCGGGGTTAACCACAGCTTTGACGTACACTTTGCCAAGATTACTGGAAGAAGTGGGCGAAGTACCAGGTACAGGGTGTAGAAAAGTCTCAGTCCATTTGTTAATATCGGGTAGCACCCCGGAGGATTCAGGAGGCAAGCGGAGGTTCTCCGCCTGGTTGGAGGGGTGCAGAGACTCGGGGGTAACCACCGCCTTGACGTACACTTTGCCAAGCTTACTGGATGAAGTGGGTGGAGTACCAGGTACAGGGTGCAGAAAAGTCTCTCTCCATTTGTTATCAGATAGCACCCCGGGGGATTCAGTAGACAACTGGAAGTCCTCCGCCTGGTTGGAGGGGTGCAGAAACTTGGAGGTAGCCACCGCCTTGATGAACTTATTACCAGATTTGTTAGAGATGGAGGATCCTTGCTTAGGGACCAACTTCAGTCTGGTTTCTGAGATGACACGTCTGCGAGCCGGGGCGGTGCCTAAAGCCAGATCATTGATACAATCGTCGAGACTGTGTGGGGACAATGCCTCCGCTTCCCTTCCTTCGGAGACATCAGCGCACAGCGAGTCAGCGACTAGCAGATCTGGAGAAGAAGAAGAAAAAACTGCTGACTGTCCTGAAGATATGGGGACTGGACACCCCTTGCACCTCAGCAGTCCCCCAGGAAACACCATACAGGATCTCCAGACCTGAGCGGGCACTAGATCTCTCGGCTCTGGACAACCTGTGGGCAAACCAGACAGCACCTGGAATGTGAACTTCTTCATGTGTAATGCTCCAATCTGGAGCTTAATTTGTACAGACATATTTTGACTGTTCCTGAGTAGGGCTCGTCCTTCTGCTGACAATGCCCAAACCGGCTTCTGGAGTTGTCGGATGGGAATCAGACACCGAATCTTCAAGGCTCTAAGCCTGAAGCTTCCGGTTAATCCGAGGCCTTCACTTGCCACGAAGACAGTCATGGTCATCTGTGAAGAGGAAACACTAATGCCAAGGGCAGCCTCTCCCACAGGCCTAATGTCTTTGGATTCTCCAACCTTCACTGGACAAAGACCGTCCGGGGGTCCCAAACAACCACAGCGGGACCGCAATCCGACTTTGTGACTGAGTTCTGGCCTCTGCTTTGCCTGACGAACATAGTCATCCTTCATGGATACTGTGCGGGTAGCTGCCTCCACAGGCTGGGGAACAGGAGGTCTTTGGGAGGACAGAACCCGGCGTGACGGTTTACCTCTACGCCCTGCACGTCTGGACTGCCTCTTGAGGTTGGGAAGGGAAGTATTCTGTGGAGCATTGTCATCCTGTGTGGATTCTGTGTGGGCAGCAGTCTCTTCAGGCTGGAGAACTGGTAGGCTACCTACACACATCACCCATCGGGGCTGCTCCAGGATATTGGGAAGGGAAGCTTTAGCAAAAGCTTCAGGATTAGGGTCATCGAAGACCATTAGAAAGGCCACCAGGAAGGCTTGCAGGTCAGAGACGATAGGATCCCATGATTCCCATAGGGGGCTGATCCATTTCAAGGCATCACCCGCTAGGTAGGACATCATGAATGCTACTTTAACCCGATCGGAAGGAAAATAGTGAGCATAGAATTTAAAATGCAGCATGCATTGCTCCACAAATGCACGGCTTCGTTATGGATCCCCATATTACCGTGGTGGATCCACAGGAACGAGTGCTGATAGCTCCATTTGGGCTGGTGCTTAAATCGCCTGAACCTCAGCTGGAGTAAAAAAAATTTCTTAGTGCACTTATTCGCCAGACAAGGATTCAAATGTCTCTGAGAGCGCAGGGCTGTGGGGCTCAACCGGAACTATGGCCTGAGCAAACTGTTACGCACACGCCCGGGCAGACTGGCGTGAGCGTGATTAGTGATCCCACTGTACCATGAACCGAGGAGTGTCTGGAGGGGTGTAACTAAGTATCAACCCAATCCGACCAAGGTCACACGGCGGCTCAGTCGACTCCGTGAACCAGGGAGGAACCGAGCAGAGGGACCAGGTGCTACTCCAGGTCAGACCCCGGTCACAGCTGTTGACCCACACCGGGGAAAGCAGGAACAGGCAGGTTAAACTGGCATATTGACTGGTGGGTACTGGCAGGCACGGCTGGTATGCAAACAGGTGGATATTGACAGGCACAGCTGGTATGCAGACAGGTGGGCACTGGCAGGCATGGCTGGCATGCAGACAGGTGGGCACAGGGAGGCACGGCTGACATGCAGACAGGTGGGTACTGGCATGTAGAAACGTAGGCAGGATAGGGACGAGTACAGACTGGGATACAGGAACAGAGCCATGGGTGTGGTAGACAAGCAGAGCGGAGCAAAACCCGCAGATGCGGTGAACAAGCAAAGCAGAGCAAAACCGCAGATGCGGTGAAAAAGCAAAGCAGAGCAAAACCCGCAGATGCGGTGAACAAGCAAAGCAGAGCAAAACCGCAGATGCGTTGAACAAACAAAGCAGAGCAAAACCTGCAGATGCGGTGAACAAGCAAAGCAGAGCAAAACCCGCAGATGCAGTGAACAAGCAAAGCGGAGCAAAACCGCAGATGCGTTGAACAAACAAAGCAGAGCAAAACCCGCAGATGCGGTGAACAAGCAAAGCAGAGCAAAACCGCAGATGCGTTGAACAAGCAAAGCAGAGAAAAACCCGCAGATGCGGTGAACAAGCAAAGCAGAGCAAAACTGCAGATGCGTTGAACAAACAAAGCAGAGCAAAACCCGCAGATGCGGTGAACAAGCAAAGCAGAGCAAAACCGCAGATGCGTTGAACAAGCAAAGCAGAGCAAAACCCACAGATGCGGTGAACAAGCAAAGCAGACCAAAACCCGCAGATGCGGTGAGCTAGCAAAGCAGAGCAAAACCGCAGATGCGGTGAGCTAGCAAAGCAGAGCAAAACGCGCAGATGCGGTGAACAAGCGAAGCAGAGCAAAACCGCAGGTGCGGTGAGCAAGCAGAGCAAAGCAAAACCCGCAGATGCGGTAGACAGGACAGGGCTCTGTTCACATGGAACAGACTGGAAAACACAAGAAGATATCTGGAACACAGGAGATAGATACAGAGGGAGGGAAACAGAACGAGCAGAACCAGATACACACAAGGTACTTACAATGAAGTAGCGAGTGGACACAAGACTCACAAACAGAAGTACAGAGACAATGAGTTGGAGTTAGGTGCAGGTTCAGATACTGCAGGAAAGAAGGAAGATACAGATATAGAGGCAAACAAGTAACGGACTAGGACACTGTTCAGACAGGATCTGAACCAGGAACAAGATACAGGAACGAGCCTGGGAACTCAGCCACCAGGGTGGCAGAAACTGACTAGAAGTCACAGGTACAGGTAGAGGCCCTGGGTATTCAGCCCCCAGGGTGGCAGAAACAGACTAGAGTCAGGACAGGACCTGGCAACTCAGTTGCAAAAGACAAACTGAGTGAAAGTGTTGCTCAGGCACCTCCTACTGGGTGGAGGGGGTGTAAGTATCCAGTGACTCACAGTAATAGGCTGGGGATGCATTAGAACTGTGCACACAGTAACTATAAGAAAAAGGCAGAAGCCGCGCCGACACCCTAAGCAGTCAAACAAGAGACATGGACACAGCAGATACTGAAACAAA
Organism: Phyllobates terribilis; assembly: GCF_046119375.1. Taxonomy (NCBI): domain Eukaryota; kingdom Metazoa; phylum Chordata; class Amphibia; order Anura; family Dendrobatidae; genus Phyllobates; species Phyllobates terribilis. The sequence goes on from NW_027362761.1 coordinate 703,969,261, forward strand.
ATGTGCAGCCTGGACTGACAGGTAAGATTGCGGTCTTGCATGGTGGGAGGTGGTGCACCATGCAAGCACGCCGCCAGGAATGTTACATGGAGGAATATGGGTAGTGTATTATACTATTTTGAGGACTATTGGGGTGTATTATACTATATGGAGGAATATGGGGAGTGTATTATACTATATTGAAGACTATTGGGAGTGCATTATACTATATGGGGGACTATGGGGAGTGTATTATACTATATTGCGGACTATGGGGTGCATTATACTGTATGGAAGACTATGAGCTGTGCATCATACTAAATGGAGGACTATGATTCGTGCATTTTACTATATGAAGGACTCTGTGGGGCCCATTATACTATATGAAGGGCATTATAATATTTGCAGGGCTATGTGGAACCATTATACTGTATGGAAGCAATTATACAATGTGAAGGTTTGTGGGGGGGGGCATTATACTCTTTGGAGGGCTAGTGCCGGCCATTATAGTTATAGGGCCACTAGATGGTGGCCCGATTCTAACGCATCGGGTATTCTAGAATATGTCTCCCGATGGTGGCGTACTTATTTTAAATCTGCCGCCAATTGGCTGGAGACCGTGTTTAAATTTGGCGCCGATATCGCTGATTGGTCGCGGCCGGTGGCTGCGACCAATCAGCGAACCGTGTTAGTGAGGACCGGGGAGCATCTACCTGCCTTATAATGCCCCATGCAGGATGTCACTCCCCCCCCATATAATGCCCCATGCAGGATGTCACATCCCCCCCTCCCTTATAATGCCCCATGCAGGATGTCACTCCCCCCACCCCCATATAATGCCCCATGCAGGATGTCACATCCCCCCTCCCTTATAATGCCCATGCAGGATAATGCCCCATGCACGATGTCACATCCCCCCCTATATAATGCTCCATGCAGGATGTCACATCCCCCCTCCCTTATAATGCCCCATGTAGTATGTCACATCCCCCCTATTTAATGCCCCATGCAGGAAGTCACATCCTCCCTATAGAATGCCCCATGCAGGATGTCACATCCCCCCCTCCCTTATAATGCCCCATGCAGTATGTCACATCCCCCCTATTTAATGCCCCATGCAGGAAGTCACATCCCCCCTATAGAATGCCCCATGCAGGATGTCACCCCCCCCTATCTAATGCCCCATGCAGGATGTCACATCCCCCCCTCCCTTATAATGCCCCATGCAGGATAATGCCCCATGCACGATGTCACATCCCCCCCTATATAATGCTCCATGCAGGATGTCACATCCCCCCCTCCCTTATAATGCCCCATGCAGGATGTCACATCCCCCCTATTTAATGCCCCATGCAGGAAGTCACATCCCCCCTATAGAATGCCCCATGCAGGATGTCACCCCCCCTATCTAATGCCCCATGCAGGATGTCACACCCCCCCCCTTATAATGCCCCATGCAGGATGTCACCTCTCCCTCCATATAATGCCCCATGCAGGATGTCACATCCCCCCCCTTATAATGCCCCATGCAGAAAGTCACATTCTCCCTATATAATGCCCCATGCAGGATGTCATTCCCCCCCATATAATGCCCCATGCAGGATGTCACTTCCCCCCCATATAATACCCCATGCAGGATGTCACTCCCCTCCCTATATAATGCACCATGCAGGGTGTCACATCCCCCCCCCTCCCTTATAATGCCCTATGCAGGAAGTCACATCCCCCTTATATAATACCCCATGCAGGATGTCACATCCCCCCCCCATAGTGCCCCATGCAGGATGTCACATCCCCCCTTGCTTATAATGCCCCCCCCACGATGTCACACACCCCCACCCCACCATTTAATGCCCTATGCCCCCCATACAATAAAAAAACAAAAAACAATACTCACCTCTCTTCTCAGCTGCTGCTCGGGACTCCAGCGTAGCCGGCATCTTCCCGCTGTGCTCTGTGACCGTTCAGGAGAGAACGCAGTGTAAAGACGTCACCGCGCCCTCTGACCTGAGACGTCACAGAGCTGCAGCGGAAAACACAGGAGCTGCTGCGGAGGCACGGAGAGGGGTAAGTATGGCGCCGGGTGCCGGGGCCCTGAGCTAGCAGGGGGAGGGGAGGAGAGGGGAGTGGAGGGTAGAGGAGGGGAGAGGGGAGGAGAGTGGGGGGGGGCGTCACACTTGCCATCGGGAGATAAGCGGCCATAGCCGCTGATCTCCCGACGGTAGCCGCATAGTGTCAGCGGTGCCTCCGGTCGGGGGAGTTATGTTGCGAGCAGCCGGCTGCATCTCCCGGCTGCATCGCCGCTGACCTCCGTGCGGCAGATAAGCCACTAACGGCCGCCATCTTTTTCTGAAATGCCGCGTCGCTGATTGGCCGCGGCCGAACCAATCAGCGACGCGAGATTTCCTGGACAGAAGGACAGACAGACAGACGGGATAAGACAATTATATATATTAGATTAGAATGGATGAAGAGCTGTGTGGGGGGTCACAATTGGGGGATCATATAGTGTTGGGGAAATCATACTTTGCCGGTGGTAATGAGGTGGGGTAGAGAAGGGTCATTATTAGTGTTGAGCGAGCACTAAAATGCTCGGGTGCTCGAAGCTCGGGGCGAGCTCACCATGATACTCGGGTGCTTGACCCGAGCAATGAGCCCAATGTTAGTCTATGGGAGACCTGAGCATTTTTGCGGCGGCACCCCCGGCAGTCTGTAGAAAGCCTAAAAAGTGCACAAAACGATAGTGACAGTGATCAAAAAACATGGAGACAGCATGGGCATCGTCCCAGGAAGCATTTCTGACCCCTAGGTCACTGCTGTCAACAACGTGGTCAGAGGTATTAAGCTACTTTTACGGGCTCACAATAAAATGTTCAAAAACGAAACTGAAATGGTTTTCCTGTGAAATATGTTAAGGAACTTCCTTTCCAGGGTAAAGACTTGTGTATAAGGTAAAATAAATAACCAAAAACAGAAATACTCCTCCACACCTTGACTATGTTCACAAGTAGCATTTTTTATGTGTTTTTGCACTTTTGTATTGCTTTCAACCATGACAAATGCATTCACCGGGAAATGTCATTTTAACATTTTACAATCTTATCTGGCAATGTGCTGTGTGATACATGCATACAGTGCTGAAAAGACATGGGAACAGCATGGGGAAGACCCCTGGAAGCATCTCTAACACCCAGGTCACTGCCTAAAAGTGTGCCCATCAGAAGTGATCCTTGCCGCATCAGAAGATGCAGAGTTGCAACTATCCCCGTGCAAGTCCTTGTCCCAGGGCAGTGTTCAATTGTACCTCCCCCATTCCTTGCAATGCAAGCTCAACTATGCAGCCTGCCACCCACCCACCCCCAGGCTGCAATACTATACTGCTAGCTTGCACTTGAAATGGGGCCTTTTAGTTTGGAGGAGGCCGAAGCTGGCCACTACCTCATGGCTGCTTTGGCAGCGAGGTATCCTTACTCAGTCCCCAGCCGCCCGGCGGCCGGGTGTCCATGCTCGGTCCCCAGCCGCCAGGGGGCGGCCAGGTGTCCATACTTGGACCCCAGCCGCCCCGCAGCCGGGTGTCCACACACGGTCCCCAGCTGCCTGGGGGCGGCCTGGTGTCCATAAACGGTCCCCAGCCGCCCCTATTTCTCCTTGGAAGTTCCCCGACATTATTCTTAGCCCGGCCTGTTTTAGGGCAGCATTGGACGAGCCCACCAGAGAACCAGACTCCTCCGGTGGGCCCTGGCTTCTCCATCAGGGGAGTTGAGAGTGCCAAGGTGAGGAGCATGATGATGATAGAAGTTAACGTCTGTTTTGTTTTCTTGGAATGCAAGCGTAAGTGTGGAACCTGCCACCCACCCACGGCCAGGCTGCAATACCATACTGCTAGCTTGCACTTGAAATGGGGCCTTTTGGTTTGGAGGAGGCCGAAGCTGGCCACTACCTCATGGCTGCTTTGGCAGCGAGGTATCCATACTCAGTCCCCAGCCGCCCAGCGGCCGGGTGTCCACGCTCGTTCCCCAGCCGCCAGGGGGCGGCCGGGTGTCCATACTCGGTCCCCAGCCACCCCGAGGTCGGGTGTCCACACACGGCACCCAGCCGCCTGGGGGCGGCTGGGTGTCCATAAACGGTCCCCAGCCGACCCTATTTCTCCTTGGAAGTTTCCCCACACTTTTCTTAGCCCGTCCTGCTTTAGGGCAGCATTGGACGAGCCCACCAGAGAACCAGACTCCTCCGGTGGGCCCTGGCTTCTACATCAGGGGAGCTGAGAGTGCCAAGGTGAGGAGCATGATGATGATGATAGAAATTAGCGTCTGCTTTGTTTTCTTGGAATGCAAGCGCATGTATGTAGTAGCGGCTAGGCCTGAGGTGGTCAGCGTTTTGGCGCATATCCTACCTCCTCCGAGGATTGCTGGATGTTTTCCTGCTACAATCCCAGTTCTATGACTCCCGTTAAAACAAAGCTTCAGGTGATGAATTATGAATGAGGTGGTGGCAAAGGAGAAAGAGCAGGAGGAACAGGGACCATTCACATCAATATCAGGCCAGACAACCACACATGTCTTGTAGGATATGTTTCTGTACCAAAAGGAGCGGTTAGGCTACACAGTTATAGGGCATGCAGTGAGTGCAATGCCTACCAAAAATTTCGAGGCACTCCAATGCCCCTTGGAAGGGAAATGGAGGTCAGAGGGCCTTAACTAAATCGTTTTTTTCCATTTATAGCAACTGGGTCTCCTGTGCACTGTTGGCCTAAGCAGTGAATGGAAGGCTTTCCAAAAATTATGAGGAACTGCAATGCCCCTTGAAATAGACGTGGATTACAGCAAACTAAAAACCTTCTACCCATTATTGGGGAGTGGGTCTCCCGCAGTGTTCGCCTATGCATTGAAAAGCAAAAGCTGACTAAAATTAGGAGGAAATGCAATGCCCGTTGGAAGAATGGTGGAGGTCACAGTGGAATAAAAAGACAATATCAATGACCCTTGGAAAAGTGGTGGAGGTCGCAGTACCTTAACAAAACGGTTTTAATGTCCCTTAGAAGAATGGTGGAGGTCGCAGTGGAATAAAAAGACAATATCAATGCCCCTTGAAAAAGTGGTGGAGGTCGCAGTAGCTTAACAACACGGTTTTAATGCCCCTTGGAAAAGAGGTGGAGGTCTCAGTAGCTTAACAAGACGGTTTGAATGTCCCTTGGAAGAATAGTGGAGGTTGCAGTAGCTTAACAAGACGGTTTTAATGCCCCTTGGAAGTGACGTGGAGGTCGCAGTAGCTTAACAAGACGGTTTTAATGCCCCTTGGAAGGGACGTGGAGGTCGCAGTGGAGTAAAAAGACAATATCAATACCCCTGGGAAAAGTGGTGGAGGTCGCAATAGCTTAACAAGACGGTTTTAATGCCCCTTAGAAGAATGGTGCAGGTTGCAATGGAATAAAAAGACATTATCAATGCCCCTTGGAATAGTGGTGGAGGTTGCAGTAGCTTAACAAGACGGTTTTAATGCCCCTTAGAAGAATGGTGGAGGTTGCAGTGGAATAAAAAGACAACATCAATGCCCCTGGGAATAGTGGTGGAGGTCTCAGTAGCTTAACAAGATGGTTTTAATGTCCCTTGAAAGGATGGTGGAGTTCGCAGTGGAATAAAAAGACAATATCAATGCCCCTTGAAAAAGTGGTGGAGGTCACAGTAGCTTAACAAGACGGTTTTAATGCCCCTTGGAAGCATGGTGGAGGTCGCAGTGGAATAAAAAGACAATATCAATACCCCTTGAAAAAGTGGTGGAGGTCGCAGTAGCTTAACAGGACAGTTTTAATGCCCCTTGGAAAAGTGGTGGAGGTCGCAGTAGCTTAACAAGATGGTTTTAATACCCCTTGGAAGAATGGTAGAGGTCGCAGTAGCTTAACAAGATGGTTTTAATGCCCCTTGAAAGGATGGTGGAGTTCGCAGTGGAATAAAAGGACAATATCAATGCCCCTTGAAAAAGTGGTGGAGGTCGAAGTAGCTTAACAAGACGGTTTTAATGCACCTTGGAAGAATGGTGGAGGTTGCAGTGGAATAAAAAGACAATATCAAAGCCCCTTGAAAAAGTGGTGGAGGTCGCAGTAGCTTAACAAGACGGTTTTAATGCCCCTTGGAAAAGTGGTGGAGGTCGCAGTAGCTTAACAAGACGGTTTGAATGCTCCTTGGAAGAATAGTGGAGGTCGCAGTAGCTTAACAAGACGGTTTTAATGCCCCTTGGAAGAGACGTGGAGGTCGCAGTAGCTTAACAAGACGGTTTTAATGCCCCTTGGAAAAGACTTGGAGGTCGCAGTGGAATAAAAAGACAATATCATTACCGCTGGGAAAAGTGGTGGATGTCGCAGTAGCTTAACAAGACGGTTTTAATGCCCCTTGGAAGAATGGTGGAGGTTGCACTGGCATAAAAAGACAATATCAATGCCCATTGGAATAGCGGTGGAGAATGCAGTAGCTTAAGAAGACGGTTTTAATGCCCCTTGAAAGGATGGTGGAGTTCGCAGTGGAATAAAAAGACAATATCAATGCCCCTTGAAAAAGTGGTGGAGGTCGCAGTAGCTTAACAAGACGGTTTTAATGCCCCTTGGAAGAATGGTGGAGGTCGCAGATGAATAAAAAGACAATATCAATGCCCCTTGAAAAGTGGTGGAGGTCGCAGTAGCTTAACAAGACGGTTTTAATGCCCCTTGGAAAATTGGTGGAGGTCGCAGTAGCTTAACAAGATGGTTTTAATGCCCCTTGGAAGAATGGTGGAGGTCGCAGTGGAATAAAAAGACAATATCAATGCCCCTTGAAAAAGTGGTGGAGGTCGCAGTAGCTTAACAAGACGGTTTTAATGCCCCTTGGAAAAGTGGTGGAGGTCGCAGTAGATTAACAAGACGGTTTTAATGCCCCTTGGAAGAATGGTGGAGGTCTCAGTAGCTTAAAAAGATGGTTTTAAAGCCACTTGGAAGAGACGTGGAGGTCGCAGTAGCTTAACAAGACTGTTTTAATGCCCCTTGGAAGAGACGTGGAGGTCGCAGTAGCTTAACAAGATGGTTTTAATGCCCCTTGGAAGAGACGTGGAGATCGCAGTGGAATAAAAAGACAATATAAATGCCCATGGGAAAAGTGGTGGATGTCGCAGTAGCTTAACAAGACGGTTTTAATGCCCCTTGGAAAAATGGTGGCGGTCGCAGTGGAATAAAAACACAATATCAATACCCCTTGAAAAAGTGGTGGAGGTCGCAGTAGCTTAACAAGACGGTTTTAATGCCCGTTGGAAAAGTGGTGGAGGTCGCAGTAGCTTAACAAGACGGTTTTAATGCCCCATGGAAGAATGGTGGAGGTCACAGTGGAATAAAAAGACAATATCAATGCCCCCTGAAAAAGTGGTGGAGGTCCCAGTAGCTTAACAGGATGGTTTTAATGCCCCTTGGAAAAATGGTGGAGGTCGCAGTGGAATAAAAAGACAATATCAATGCCCCTTGAAAAAGTGGTGGAGGTTGCAGTAGCTTAACAAGACTGTTTTAATGTCCCTTGGAAAAGTGGTGGAGGTCGCAGTAGCTTAACAAGACGGTTTTAATGCCCCTTGGAAGAGACGTGGCGGTCGCAGTAGCTTAACAAGATGGTTTTAATGGCCCTTGGAAGAGATGTGGAGGTCGCAGTGGAATAAAAAGACAATATCAATGCCCCTTGAAAAAGTGGTGGAGGTCACAGTAGCTTAACAAGACGGTTTTAATGCCCCTTGGAAGAATGGTGGAGGTCGCAGTGGAATAAAAAGACAATATCAATGCCCCTTGAAAAAGTGGTGGAGGTCCCAGTCGCTTAAAAAGACGGTTTTAATGCCCCTTGGAAAAGTGGTGGAGGTCGCAGTAAGTTAACAAGATGGTTTTAATGCCCCTTGGAAGAATGGTGGAGGTCGCAGTAGCTTAACAAGACGGTTTTAATGCCCCTTGGAAGAGACGTGGTGGTCGCAGTACTTAACAAGATGGTTTTAATGCCCCTTGGAAGAGACGTGGAGGTCGCAGTAGCTTAACAAGACGGTTTTAATGCCCCTTGGAAGTGACGTGGAGGTCGCAGTGGAATAAAAAGACAATATCAATGCCCCTGGGAAAAGTGGTGGATGTCGCAGTAGCTTAACAAGACGGTTTTAATGCTGCTTGGAAGAATGGTGGAGGTCGCAGTGGAATAAAAAGACAATATCAATGCCCCTTGAAAAAGTGGTGGAGGTTGCAGTAGCTTAACAAGACTGTTTTAATGCCCCTTGGAAAAGTGGTGGAGGTCGCAGTAGCTTAACAAGACGGTTTTAATGCCCCTTGGAAGAGACGTGGAGATCGCAGTAGCTTAACAAGACGGTTTAATGCCCCTTGGAAGAAACGTGGAGGTCGCAGTGGAATAAAAAGACGGTTTTAATGCACCTTGGAAGAGACATGGAGGTCGCAGTGGAATAAAAAGACAATATCAATGCCCCTTGAAAAAGTGGTGGAGGTCGAAGTAGCTTAACAAGATGGTTTTAATGCCCCTTGGAAGAGACGTGGAGGTCGCAGTAGCTTAACAAGACTGCTTTAATGCCCCTTGGAAAAGTGGTGGAGGTCGCAGTAGCTTAACAAGACGGTTTTAATGCCCCTTGAAAGAGACATGGAGGTCGCAGTGGAATAAAAAGACAATATCAATGCCCCTTGAAAAAGTGGTGGAGGTCACAGTAGCTTAACAAGACGGTTTTAATGCCCCTTGGAAGAATGGTGGAGGTCGCAGTGGAATAAAAAGACAATATCAATGCCCCTTGAAAAAGTGGTGGAGGTCCCAGTCGCTTAACAAGACGGTTTTAATGCCCCTTGGAAAAGTGGTGGAGGTCGCAGTAAGTTAACAAGATGGTTTTAATGCCCCTTGGAAGAATGGTGGAGGTCGCAGTAGCTTAACAAGACGGTTTTAATGCCCCTTGGAAGAGACGTGGTGGTCGCAGTACTTAACAAGATGGTTTTAATGCCCCTTGGAAGAGACGTGGAGGTCGCAGTAGCTTAACAAGACGGTTTTAATGCCCCTTGGAAGTGACGTGGAGGTCGCAGTGGAATAAAAAGACAATATCAATGCCCCTGGGAAAAGTGGTGGATGTCGCAGTAGCTTAACAAGACGGTTTTAATGCTGCTTGGAAGAATGGTGGAGGTCGCAGTGGAATAAAAAGACAATATCAATGCCCCTTGAAAAAGTGGTGGAGGTTGCAGTAGCTTAACAAGACTGTTTTAATGCCCCTTGGAAAAGTGGTGGAGGTCGCAGTAGCTTAACAAGACGGTTTTAATGCCCCTTGGAAGAGACGTGGAGATCGCAGTGGAATAAAAAGACAATATCAATGCCCCTGGGAAAAGTGGTGGATGTCGCAGTAGCTTAACAAGACGGTTTTAATGCCCCTTGGAAGAATGGTGGCGGTCGCAGTTGAATAAAAATACAATATCAATGCCCCTTGAAAAAGTGGTGGAGGTCGCAGTAGCTTAGCAAGACGGTTTTAATGCACGTTGGAAAAGTGGTGGAGGTCGCAGTAGCTTAACAAGACAGTTTTAATGCCCCTTGGAAGAGATGTGGAGGTCGCAGTAGCCTAGCAAGACGGTTTTAATGCCCCTTGGAAGAGACGTGGCAGTCGCAATAGCTTAACAAGACAGTTTTAATGCCCCTTGGAAGAGACGTGGAGGTCGCAGTGGAATAAAAAGACAATATCAATGCCCCTTGAAAAAGTGATGGAGGTCACAGTAGCTTAACAAGACGGTTTTAATGCCCCTTGGAAGAGACGTGGAGGCCGCAGTAGCTTAACAATATGTTTTTAATGCCCCTTGGAAAAATGGTGGAGGTCGCAGTAGCTTAACAAGACGGTTTTAATGCCCCTTGGAAGAGACGTGACGGTCGCAGTAGCTTAACAAGATGGTTTTAATGCCCCTTGGAAGAGACGTGGAGGTCGCAGTAGCTTAACAAGACGGTTTTAATGCTCCTTGAAAGAGATGTGGAGGTCGCAGTGGAATAAAAAGACAATATCAATGCCCTTGAAAAAGTGGTGGAGGTCACAGTAGCTTAACAAGACGGTTTTAATGCCCCTTGGAAGAATGGTGGAGGTCGCAGTGGAATAAAAAGACAATATCAATGCCCCTTGAAAAAGTGGCGGAGGTCCCAGTCGCTTATCAAGACGGTTTTAATGCCCCTTGGAAAAGTGGTGGAGGTCGCAGTAGCTTAACAAGATGGTTTTAATGCCCCTTGGAAGAATGGTGGAGGTCGCAGTAGCTTAAGAAGACGGTTTTAATGCCCCTTGGAAGAGACGTGGTGGTCGCAGTAGCTTAACAAGATGGTTTTAATGCCCCTTGGAAGAGACGTGGAGGTCGCAGCAGCTTAACAAGACGGTTTTAATGCCCCATGGAAGTGACGTGGAGGTCGCAGTGGAATAAAAAGACAATATCAATGCCCCTGGGAAAAGTGGTGGATGTCGCAGTAGCTTAACAAGACGGTTTTAATGCCGCTTGGAAGAATGGTGGAGGTCGCAGTGGAATAAAAAGACAATATCTATGCCCCTTGAAAAAGTGGTGGAGGTTGCAGTAGCTTAGCAAAACTGTTTTAATGCCCCTTGGAAGAGACGTGGAGGTCGCAGTAGCTTAACAAGACGGTTTTAATGCCCCTTGGAAGAGACGTGGAGATCGCAGTGGAATAAAAAGACAATATCAATTCCCCTGGGAAAAGTGGTGGATGTCGCAGTAGCTTAACAAGACGGTTTTAATGCCCCTTGGAAAAATGGTGGCGGTTGCAGTTGAATAGAAATACAATATCAATGCCCCTTGAAAAAGTGGTGGAGGTCGCAGTAGCTTAACAAGACGGTTTTAATGCCCCTGGGAAAAGTGGTGGATGTCGCAGTAGCTTAACAAGACGGTTTTAATGCCCTTTGGAAGAATGGTGGAGGTCGCAGTGGAATGAAAAGACAATATCAATGCCCCTTGGAAAAGTGGTGGAGGTCGCAGTAGCTTAACAAGACGGTTTTAATGCCCCTTGGGAGAAACGTGGAGGTCGCAGTGGAATAAAAAGACGGTTTTAATGCCCCTTGGAAAAGACATGGAGGTCGCAGTGGAATAAAAAGACAATATCAATACCCCTTGAAAAAGTGGTGGAGGTCGCAGTAGCTTAACAAGACGGTTATAATGTCCGTTGGAAGAAAGGTGGAGGTCGCAGTGGAATAAAAAGACAATATCAATGCCCCTTGAAAAAGTGGTGGAGGTCGAAGTAGCTTAACAAGACTGTTTAAATGCCCCTTGGAAGAGACGTGGAGGTCGCAGTAGCTTAACAAGACTGCTTTAATGCCCCTTTGAAAAGTGGTGGAGGTCGCAGTAGCTTAACAAGACGGTTTTAATGCCCCTTGGAAGAGACGTGGAGGTCGCAGTGGAATAAAAAGACAATATCAATGCCCCTTGAAAAAGTGGTGGAGGTCACAGTAGCTTAACAAGACGGTTTTAATGCCCCTTGGGAGAATGGTGGAGGTCGCAGTGGAATAAAAAGACAATATCAATGCCCCTTGAAAAAGTGGTGGAGTTCCCAGTAGCTTAACAAGACGGTTTTAATGCCCCTTGGAAAAGTGGTGGAGGTCGCAGTAGCTTAACAAGATGTTTTTAATGCCCCTTGGAAGTATGGTGGAGGTCGCAGTAGCTTAACAAGACTGTTTTAATGCCCCTTGGAAGAGACGTGGCGGTCGCAGTAGCTTAACAAGATGGTTTTAATGCCCCTTGGAAGAGACGTGGAGGTCGCAGTAGCTTAACAAGACGGTTTTAATGCCCCATGGAAGTGATGTGAAGGTCGCAGTGGAATAAAAAGACAATATCAATGCCCCTGGGAAAAGTGGTGGATGTCGCAGTAGCTTAACAAGACGGTTTTAATGCCGCTTGGAAGAATGGTGGAGGTCGCAGTGGAATAAAAAGACAATATCAATGCCCCTTGAAAAAGTGGTGGAGGTTGCAGTAGCTTAGCAAGACTGTTTTAATGCCCCTTGGAAGAGACGTGGAGGTCGCAGTAGCTTAACAAGACGGTTTTAATGCCCCTTGGAAGAGACATGGAGATCGCAGTGGAATAAAAAGACAATATCAATGCCCCTGGGAAAAGTGGTGGATGTCGCAGTAGCTTAACAAGACGGTTTTAATGCCCCTTGGAAGAATGGTGGCGGTCGCAGTTGAATAAAAATACAATATCAATGCCCCTTGAAAAAGTGGCGGAGGTCGCAGTAGCTTAACAAGACGGTTTTAATGCCCGTTGGAAAAGTGGTGGAGGTCGCAGTAGCTTAACAAGACGGTTTTAATGCCCCTTGGAAGAGACGTGGAGGTCGCAGTAGCTTAACAAGACAGTTTTAATGCCCCTTGGAAGAGACGTGGAGATCGCAGTGGAATAAAAAGACAATATCAATGCCTCTGGGAAAAGTGGTGGATGTTGCAGTAGCTTAACAAGACGGTTTTAATGCCCCTTGGAAGAATGGTGGAGGTCGCAGTGGAATAAAAAGACAATATCAATGCCCCTTGGAAAAGTGATGGAGGTCCCAGTAGCTTAACAAGACGGTTTTAATGCCCCTTGGAAAAGTGGTGGAGGTCGCAGTAGCTTAACAAGACGGTTTTAATGCCCCTTGGAAGAAACGTGAAGGTCGCAGTGGAATAAAAAGACGGTTTTAATGCCCCTTGGAAGAGACATGGAGGTCGAAGTGGAATAAAAAGACAATATCAATACCCCTTGAAAAAGTGGTGGAGGTCGCAGTAGCTTAACAAGACGGTTATAATGCCCATTGGAAGAAAGTTGGAGGTCGCAGTGAAATAAAAAGACAATATTAATCCCCTTGAAAAAGTGGTGGAGGTCGAAGTAGCTTAACAAAACGGTTTTAATGCCCCTTGGAAGAGACGTGGAGGTCGCAGTAGCTTAACAAGACTGCTTTAATGCCCCTTGGAAAAGTGGTGGAGGTCGCAGTAGCTTAACAAGACGGTTTTAATGCCCCTTGGAAGAGACGTGGAGGTCGCAGTGGAATAAAAAGACAATATTAATGCCCCTTGAAAAAGTGGTGGAGGTCACAGTAGCTTAACAAGACGCTTTTAATGCCCCTTGGAAGAATGGTGGAGGTCGCAGTGGAATAAAAAGACAATATCAATGCCCCTTGAAAAAGTGGTGGAGTTCGCAGTAGCTTAACAAGACGGTTTTAATGCCCCCTGGAAAAGTGGTGGAGGTCGAAGTAGCTTAACAAGATGTTTTTAAAGCCCCTTGGAAGAATGGTGGAGGTCGCAGTAGCTTATCAAGACGGTTTTAATGCCCCTTGGAAGAGACGTGGCGGTCGCAGTAGCTTGACAAGATGGTTTTAATGCCCCTTGGAAGAGACGTGGAGGTCGCAGTAGCTTAACAAGACGGTTTTAATGCCCCTTGGAAGAGACGTGGCGGTCGCAGTAGCTTACGAAGATGGTTTTAATGCCCCTTGGAAGAGACGTGGAGGTCGCAGTAGCTTAACAAGATGGTTTTAATGCCCCTTGGAAGAATGGTGGAGATCGCAGTGGAATAAAAAGACAATATCAATGCCCCTTGAAAAAGTGGTGGAGGTCGCAGTAGCTTAACAAGACGGTTTTAATGCCCCTTGGAAGAGACGTGGAGGTCGCAGTAGCTTAACAAGACTGTTTTAATGCCCCTTGGAAGAGACGTGGAGATCGCAGTGGAATAAAAAGACAATATCAATGCCCCTGGGAAAAGTGGTGGATATTGCAGTAGCTTAACAAGACGGTTTTAATGCCCCTTGGAAGAATGGTGGAGGTCGCAGTGGAATAAAAAGACAATATCAATGCCCCTTGGAAAAGTGATGGAGGTCCCAGTAGCTTAACAAGACGGTTTTAATGCCCCTTGGAAAAGTGGTGGAGGTCGCAGTAGCTTAACAAGAAGCTTTTAATGCCCCTTGGAAGAATGGTGGAGGTCGCAGTGGAATAAAAAGACAATATCAATGCCCCTTGAAAAAGTGGTGGAGGTCACAGTAGCTTAACAAGATGGTTTTAATGCCCCCTGGAAAAGTGGTGGAGGTCGCAGTAGCTTAACAAGATGTTTTTAATGCCCCATGGAAGAATGGTGGCGGTCGCAGTAGCATAACAAGACGGTTTTAATGCCCCTTGGAAGAGACGTGGAGGTCGCAGTAGCTTAACAAGATGGTTTTAATGCCCCTTGGAAGAGACGTGGAGGTCGCAGTAGCTTAACAAGAGGGTTTTAATGCCCCTTGGAAGAGACGTGGCGGTCGCAGTAGCTTAACAAGATGGTTTTAATGCCCCTTGGAAGAGACGTGGAGGTCGCAGTAGCTTAACAAGATGGTTTTAATGCCCCTTGGAAGAATGGTGGAGATCGCAGTGGAATAAAAAGACAATATCAATGTCCCTTGAAAAAGTGGTGGAGGTCCGAGTAGCTTAACAAGACGGTTTTAATGCCCCTTGGAAAAGTGGTGGAAGTCGCAGTAGCTTAACAAGATGGTTTTAATGCCCCTTGGAAGAATGGTGGAGGTCGCAGCAGCTTAACAAGACGGTTTTAATGCCCCTTGGAAGAGACGTGGCGGTCGCAGTAGCTTAACGAGATGGTTTTAATGCCCCTTGGAAGAGACGTGGAGGTCGCAGTAGCTTAACAAGATGGTTTTTATGCCCCTTGGAAGTGACGTGGAGGTCGCAGTGGAATAAAAAGACAATATCAATGCCCCTTGGAAAAGTGGTGGATGTCGCAGTAGCTTAACAAGACGGTTTTAATGCCGCTTGGAAGAATGGTGGAGGTCGCAGTCGAATAAAAAGACAATTTCAATGCCCCTTGAAAAAGTGGTGGAGGTTGCAGTAGCTTAACAAGACTGTTTTAATGCCCCTTGGAAGAGACGTGGAGGTCGCAGTAGCTTAGCAAGACAGTTCTAATGCCCCTTGGAAGAGACGTGGTGGTTGCAGTAGCTTAACGAGACGGTTTTAATGCCCCTTGGAAGAAACGTGGAGGTCGCAGTGGAATAAAAAGACGGTTTTAATGCCCCTTGGAAGAGACATGGAGGTCGCAGTGGAATAAAAAGACAATATCAATACCCCTTCAAAAAGTGGTGGAGGTCGCAGTAGCTTAACAAGACGGTTTTAATGCCCATTGGAAGAAAGGTGGAGGTCGCAGTGCAATTAAAAGACAATATCAGTGCCCCTTGAAAAAGTGGAGGTCGAAGTAGCTTAACAAGACAGTTTTAATGCCCCTTGGAAGAGACGTGGAGGTCGCAGTAGCTTAACAAGTCTGCTTTAATGCCCCTTGGAAAAGTGGTGGAGGTCGCAGTAGCTTACCAAGACGGTTTTATTGCCCCTTGGAAAAGTGGTGGAGGTCGCAGTAGCTTAACAAGATGGTTTTAATGCCCCTTGGAAGAAACGTGGAGGTCGCAGTGGAATAAAAAGACGGTTTTAATGCCCCTTGGAAGAGACATGGAGGTCGCAGTGGAATAAAAAGACAATATCAATACCCCTTGAAAAAGTGGTGGAGGTCGCAGTAGCTTAACAAGACGGTTTTAATGCCCGTTGGAAGAAAGGTGGAGGTGGTCGCAGTGCAATAAAAAGACAATATCAGTGCCCCTTGAAAAAGTGGTGGAGGTCGAAGTAGCTTAATAAGACAGTTTTAATGCCCCTTGGAAGAGACGTGGAGGTCGCAATAGCTTAACAAGACTGCTTTAATGCCCCTTGGAAAAGTGGTGGAGGTCGCAGTAGCTTAACAAGACGGTTTTAGTGCCCCTTGGAAGAGACGTGGAGGTCGCAGTGGAATAAAAATACAATATCAATGCCCCTTGAAAAAGTGGTAGAGGTCACAGTAGCTTAACAAGACGGTTTTAATGCCCCTTGGAAGAATGGTGGAGGTCGCAGTGGAATAAAAAGACAATATCAATGCCCCCTGAAAAAGTGGTGGAGGTCACAGTAGCTTAACAAGACAGTTTTAATGCCCCTTGGAAAAGTGGTGGAGTTGCAGTAGCTTAACAATATGTTTTTAATGCCCCTTGGAAAAATGGTGGAGGTCGAAGTAGCTTAACAAAACGGTTTTAATGCCCCTTGGAAGAGACGTGGCGGTCGCAGTAGCTTAACAAGATGTTTTAATGCTCTTGGAAGAGACGTGGAGGTCACAGTAGCTTAACAAGACCGTTTTAATGCCCCTTGGAAGAATGGTGGAGGTCGCAGTGGAATAAAAAGACAATATCAATGCCCCTTGAAAAAGTGGTGGAGGTCCCAGTCGCTTAACAAGACGGTTTTAATGCCCCTTGGAAAAGTGGTGGAGGTCGCAGTAGCTTAACAAGATGGTTTTAATGCCCCTTGGAAGAATGGTGGAGGTCGCAGTAGCTTAACAAGTCGGTTTTAATGCCCCTTGGAAGAGACGTGGTGGTCGCAGTAGCTTAACAAGATGGTTTTAATGCCCCTTGGAAGAGACGTGGAGGTCGCAGTATCTTAACAAGACGGTTTTAATGCCCCATGGAAGTGACGTGGAGGTCGCAGTGGAATAAAAGACAATATCAATGCCCCTGGGAAAAGTGGTGGATGTCGCAGTAGCTTAACAAGACGGTTTTAATGCCGCTTGGAAGAATGGTGGAGGTCGCAGTGGAATAAAAAGACAATATCAATGCCCCTTGAAAAAGTGGTGGAGGTTGCAGTATCTTAGCAAGACTGTTTTAATGCCCCTTGGAAGAGACGTGGAAGTCGCAGTAGCTTAACAAAACGGTTTTAATGCCCCTTGGAAGAAACGTGGAGGTCGCAGTGGAATAAAAAGACGGTTTTAATGCCCCTTGGAAGAGACATGGAGGTCGCAGTGGAATAAAAAGACAATATCAATACCCCTTGAAAAAGTGGTGGAGGTCGCAGTAGCTTAACAAGACGGTTTTAATGCCCGTTGGAAGAAAGGTGGAGGTCGCAGTGGAATAAAAAGACAATATCAATGCCCCTTGAAAAAGTGGTGGAGGTCGAAGTAGCTTAACAAGACGGTTTTAATGCCCCTTGGAAGAGACGTGGAGGTCGCAGTAGCTTAACAAGACTGCTTTAATGCCCCTTGGAAAAGTGGTGGAGGTCGCAGTAGCTTAACAAGACGGTTTTAATGCCCCTTGGAAGAGACGTGGAGGTCGCAGTGGAATAAAAAGACAATATCAATGCCCCTTGAAAAAGTGGTGGAGGTCCCAGTAGCTTAACAAGACGGTTCTAATGCCCCTTGGAAAAGTGGTGGAGGTCGCAGTAGCTTAACAAGACGGTTTTAATGCCCCTTGGAAGAGACGTGGAGGTCGCAGTGGAATAAAAAGACAATATCAATGCCCCTGGGAAAAGTGGTGGATGTCGCAGTAGCTTAACAAGACGGTTTTAATGCCGCTTGGAAGAATGGTGGAGGTCGCAGTGGAATAAAAAGACAATATCAATGCCCCTTGAAAAAGTGGTGGAGGTTGCAGTAGCTTAACAAGACTGTTTTAATGCCCCTTGGAAGAGACGTGGAGGTCACAGTAGCTTAACAAGACGGTTTTAATGCCCCTTGGAAGAGACGTGGTGGTTGCAGTAGCTTAACGAGACGGTTTTAATGCCACTTGGAAGAGACGTGGAGGTCGCAGTGAAATAAAAAGACAATATCAATGCCCCTTGGAAATGTGGTGGAGGTCGCAGTAGCTTAACAAGACGGTTTTAATGCCCCTTGGAAGAGACGTGGAGGTCGCAGTGGAATAAAAAGACAATATCAATGCCCCTGGGAAAAGTGGTTGAGGTTGCAGCAGCTTAACAAGACGGTTTTCATGCCCCTTACAAGAGCCATGCAGTACAGCATATTAAAAACATTATTCCCATTATTGGGGAGTGGGTCTCCCATAGTCTTTGCCTATGCCTTCCAAGCAAAAGCTGCCAAAAATTAGGACGGAGGAACTTGCAATGCTGGCAACACGGACCACGGTCACCCTGGTGGTATAGTTGTGATGGAGGCTGAGGATAAGGAGAAGAGCAAAATACAGCCGAAATGAGGAAGCGTATACCCATATGTGGGTGTGAAGCGGTTCATGGGAATACACCTCCCGAAATAACACAGTGGATTTGACTTTATGTTACTCTGCTGTCATTTGGTGGTGATGAGAAGTCTGGCCCAATCCAGCCCTTGTTCATTTTGATAAGGGTCAGCTTGTCAGCATTGTCAGTTGACAGGCGAGTGCGCTTATCAGTTATAATTCCCCCAGCGGCACTAAAAACACGCTCCGATAACACGCTAGAGGCAGGGCAGGCCAGGACCTCCAAGGCGTACAGAGCGAGTTCATTCCAAGTGTCCAGCTTGGATTCCCAATAATTAAAAGGCACAGAGGAATCACAGAGGACGCTGGTACAGTCGGCAAGGTACTCCCTCACCATCTTTTGAAACTTTCCACTCCTTGTGAGAGTACCCCGCGCCTCAGGGCCTGTAAGCTGGGCGGGTCTCAGAAAACTGTCCCAGAATGTTGACAGTGTTCCCCTGCCTCTGCTGGATTGGAGTTGCGTCTCTCTCGCCTGTACGCCTTGGTTGGTCAACGAACTGTGACCTCTGCCGCTAGCGTGTTCAGATGGGAATTTTTTTAACAGTTCTGCAGCAAGCGCCTTCTGGTACTGCCCCATTTTTGAACACCTCTCCACCTCAGGAATAAAAGAGTGAAAGTTTTCCTTGTAGCGGGGGTCTAAAAGTGTCACCAACCAGTAATGACTGTCACCCAACATTTTGACAACACGAGGGTCACAGTTAAGGCAGTGTAACATAAAGTCAGCCATGCGTGCCAGACTGGTAATGGGCAAGACTTCCGTGTCCTCACCAAGATGACGACTGACCATGCTCTCCTCCTCCTCCTCCTCCGCCCCTGTCCTCAGGCCACCCACGCTGAACCGATTGTATGACAGTTGTACAGGTACTACCATCTACAGCGCATGGTACCAGCTCCTGTTCTTCCTCCTCCTCCTCCTCTCCCTCATTGTCCCCCAATGCACGTTGGGATGAGATGAGGCTGGGCTGTGTGTAATCGCCCATTATGGGTTCTTGATCCATCTCATCATACTCTTGCTGCAATGCCTCCTCTTTAATTCTCTGCAGAGAGCGTTGCAAAAGACAGACAAGTGGGATGCTGACGCTAATGATGGCCACTCACCATCTTGGTGGACTCCTCAAAGTTTGTCAGGATGGTACACATGTCAGACATCCACGTCCACTCCTGAGGTCTTATGTGTGGAGTCTGACCTGAATATCGACGGCCTTGTTACAGCTGGTACTCCACAACTGCTCTCTTCTGCTCACAAATCCTTTGCAACATGTGGAGGGTAGAGTTCCAACGTGTGGGGACATCACGCACCAGTCGGTGTGCCGGAAGCTGCAACCGCTGCTGCAACACAGTAAGGGCGGCGGAAGCTGTAGTCGACTTGCGAAAATGAGCTGACAAGCGGTGTACTTTGACGAGCAGATCTGGCAACTCGGGGTACGATTTAAGAAACCGCTGAACCACGAGGTTAAGCACATGAGCCAGGCATGGTACGTGTGTGATCTCGCCTCGCCTCAGAGCCGCCACCAGGTTACGGCCATTGTCACACACGACCATGCCTGGATGTATGTTCAGCGGTCTCAGCCACAGATCTGCCTGCTTTTTCACAGGTGTCCACAACTCACAAGCAGTGTGAGGTTTATCACCTAAGCTTATGAGTTTCAGCACAGCCTGTTGCCGCTTGGCTGAGGCAGTACTGCAGTGCTTCCAGCTTGTAACTGATGTGGTGATATCTGAGATGGAGGCTGAACTTGAGGAGGAGGAGGATGCGCAGGAGCAGTACACTGTGGGGGCAACTCTGACTAACATAGGGCCCGCAATCCTCGGTGTTGGGAGGATGTGTTCCGTCCCAAGGTTCGACTGGGTCCCGGCTTCCACTATGTTTACCCAGTGTGCCGTCAGGGAGATGTACCGTCCCTGGCCACAAGCACTTGTCCACGTGTCCGTTGTCAGGTGGACTCTCCCAGTAACTGCGTTGTTGAGGGCACGACAGATGTTTTGGGACACGTGCTTGTGTAGTGCAGCGATGGCACACCGGGCAAAATAGTGTCGGCTGGGGACCGAGTACCGAGGGACGGCCACCGCCATAAGGTTGTGGAAGGATTCCGTCTCCACCAGCCTAAAAGGCAGCATTCCCAACGCAAGCAGTCGTGAAATGTGCGAATTTAGGACTGTGGCCTGTGGGGCGTTGGCTGCGAATTTGTGCTTTCGTTCAAAGCTCTGGGATATGGACAATTGAACGCTGCGGTGGGACGTGGACGTGGACGTTGATGCTGTTTCTTGAGAAACTGCCATAACAAGTGAAGACTGAGAGGAGTGGGCATCTTTGCATGCAGTATGGACAGGGGATTGCCTTGCACTCACAACAGGGGGTTCTATTACATGCACAACAGCAGAAGAAGCAGTGGTGACACCTGCTGACACTGGTCGTGGACCCTGGGGTTTGCCCCACAAAGTCGGGAGCTTTGCTGACCTGTGCCTGATCATGCTGGTGGTGGTCAGGCTGGTAGTTTTGTCACCCCTGCTTATGCTGGCATGGCAGGTGGTACAAATGGCCTTTTTGGGGTTATCAGCAGAGTCTTTAAAAAAATTCCAGACTCTGGAAGACCTACCGGTTGTACTGGCAACATCCCTCGTGTTGGTGTTACGTGGAACTGTTGCCCGCCTTCTGTGTGCGGCCACCACACTGCTTCTTCCTGCCTGTTGGGGTACTCTGCCTCCCTCACCCTGTGTGCTGCTGGCCTCGCTCTGCGTGTCCTCCTGCCACGTTGGGTCAGTTACTAGATCATCTGTAGCACCCCGAGGGCTCGGTTGCTACAGAGGTGTTGCATCTCATCCAGATGTGCGATATCTCACTCTCAGGTAAGGATGGAGTGTGGATCAGGACTCCGACACCTGCATGCATTACACCACATTTCCGGGGGGCATTGCGACCAATATGCTCCAAGTAGAGCACGACAGTCCCTGTCCCTGGCTGGAGTGGGGGGAGGGAACACCGAGGAAGGGGGAACCCTGTAGTGCAGGAGCAGGGAGAGATCAGTTCCTGGGTGCACCTAGAGGGAGGTATAAAAGGTGGGCACCATCTTAGTTCAGTGTTCAGTCTGGGAGAAGAAGTGACAGAGCAGGGCCTCTGTGGAGCTCTGCTCCGGAGGCGGGCCTAGCCTGTGAAGCTAGGAGGTGGGAGCAGGAGGTGGGAGCAGAGGCTCTGCATCGGCTCTGCTCCGCAGGCAAGCCTAAGAGAGAGGCCGGAGCCTGGAGGAAGCAGAAGGAAGGAGAAGGAAGGAAGAGGAGCGGAGGAGGCTCCAGGAACAAGGAATGAAGGGACCCCAGGGGTGTGGACCGGCGAGTAGCCACCGCACGCCAAAATCTACCTGCGTAGAAGGGTCAGGCCAAAGGGGGAGACCGGTCCCCGAAACTAGTGGAGGCGGGGAACTACCCTCAGCTAGAAACCGGAGGCTGTGACATTTCACGTGGCACAGCCCCTCGCTATACCCGCTAGGAAGGCACCATATAGGGTCAGGGAAACTGGCGCCAAGTTTACCAAGAGAAGGCCCGAGGCAGCCGAACAGAAGCGAGGTCACTGGCGGGGTATGACAGGCCAGAGAAAGGACACACAAAGGGGGTCCTGTGAAACACTCCGGAGATACCTGGGAGTCGGCCGAGCCCCTCACCTGGTGAGCACAGTACGATGTGGGCAGCCGTTACCTGCAGAAGTGGTCTGGATAATAAGAACTGTGAGTAAAGACCCTGGACTGCATCACTGACTCTGTGTCGTCACTGCTACTCCTGCACCATCACCGTGGGGAGTTGTATTACACTCTGCTGCACCCACAACACCAGCCTCAGCGGTCTGCCCTGCAGCGGCGGTTCATCCTGACCGCAATCCACGGGTGGCGTAGTCGAACATTTAATATCATAAAAACCACATAAATAGACCGCCATTTGAGTTGACCACCCTGAGCCACGGGACCGGGTCCCCGCCACACAAGGACTACAACCCCCAGCTTCCGCAACGGGTCCGGTTCCGGGTATCCCCTCACATGCGCGGCCCAGGGGGCGCGTCAACTTTTGGAGTAGTCGGCAGGATTTCGTGCCCGCAACCACCGGGTACTGCGTGCCTGAAAAGAGACTGTTTCACTGTATTAAATATGGCGCCCGCCCCAGCAGAACGGACGCCATAATGTGCGCGCCAAAAGACAACAAGAAGCCACCTCCCATCGTGGGTGAGGTCCCAGAATGGTGCCAACGACGGAGCCCACCCCCAACAGCCATGAGTGCGGCTGTAGAGATGTCCTGATGGCGCAGCTCCCTGGAGAAGACCCGGAGTTTCTCCGAACGGCGTTGGAGGATCTGGACCGGAGGATGGTCCAGGCGCAGCGAGAAGCTGTAACAGAGTGGAGAGAGGAGATGGCCCGGCGGGTCGCGGCCCAGCAGCACAGGACGCCGCCAGCACCGGCCAGCGAGCCAGCCCCTGAGGACGAGGAGCAGAGGCCGGAAGCTGACAGCAGTGCAGCCCTGGAAGCAGGAAAGGGGGACACCCCTGCCACCAGCCCTGATGCCACCAACCTGCCTCTGGACCCTGTCGCGGAGCCAGACGTTCCGGGCGTCGCTGCGCCTCCCCCGCTCCCGCCGCCGGTACGCAGGCCCCAAGCTGTGAGCCCCGTCACCGGATCAAGCCCCAGGCCGTGCCCCCTGACCCCGGGTGCGGTCGGAAGAGGCCCGCTCCAGGCCCGGTCGCAAGGCCTGACCTCCCCAGGTGCCTCCGAACTGCGTGCGCCCCAGGTCCCGAAGCCACCACCCCTTGGGACCGACCTGTACAGCCAGCTCGCCGGACCCGATGGAGAGCCGGTCCCTGTGCCAGAGGGATGGGTTCACCCCAGTCAGCGGAAGAACCTGTCCGCAGAGGCCGAGGCCCCGCTTGCTCCGCTCCTGCCCATGCCACAGCCAGTCGCCATTCCCCAGCTCCCGGAGGAAGAGGTCCAGATCGAGTGGGACCAGACCGGGGAGGATCTGATGGGGTTTGCGCAGGAGACGCGGGCGGCCGCAGCCCGCAGGCAGGAGTTCTGTGAGCGAGAAATTAGGCAGCTCGAAAATGAAGAGCGGGCGAGGCGCCAGAAAGGGGAGCAGCTGCAGGCCCGGAGCGCGGAGGAGAAGACACGAACCCGCCGAAACCCCCAAGCTGCACGCGGTCCTAAAATTGCAGGGACCTTAGTAAAGTTCCACCAAGAGAAAGGGTGGGGGTTTATCTGGGACTCTACCACAGACACGGACCTCTTTTTTAATAGGAGGGACGTAGAGAGCCACCTGCCTGAGGGTCACCGGGGACGGGATCTGTATCCAGGGGACTTGGTGTCCTACACCCGGCATCGAGGCCTGCGAGGGTGGTATGCCCTCAATGTCCAGAGGGTGGAAGAAGAATATTACCATGAGCACTACTACCCAGAGGACCCGGGCGGGTCTGAAGAGTATGACGAGGAGGAAGAGCGTGCACAAGGAGGACGCCGCTATTAAAGGAAAACGTGAGTGCACTGTACATAGTTGCCCGTTAGGGTACAGGAGGAAAAAGTTCACCCCGGACAGGGACTGTTGCCTGACTGTTGCCTGTTTATTTGTCCTGAAAGTTACCCGAAAAGGGTCTGTGAAAAGTATCCGGCTGAGAACTGGGAGCAGCCAACTTTTGTGAACTATCCGGCCGAGGACTGGGAGCGGTCAACCTTGTAAATAATTGCACTTCTTAAAGTGCCCCCTACTGGTTTTATAAAAAACTACAACAACTGACCTCAGAACAAAAACCCGTTAGAGGTGGCCGAAGACAAGGTCCAGCATCTGGATCAGCTACGCCCTGCAGCCACCCCAGGGCTTTCGTTGAGGGTTTACGAACGGGTCCCTCATATTCGTCTGTTACCTGTTTGCAAGTTTGCACCTTATTGAAAAATGGACACCTGGTCGCAAGTTGCACCGTGGCTAGTACAAGAGAGTCCACTTGAAAATGTTTTATATGAGAAGTTTTATATGCCGAAATGCTTTGTGTGATGCTTTACATGATATTTGATAAAAGAGTTCCAGTGATATTAAAAGTGCACTTATATTGGTGAAAAGAGAAAATGTTTCCCATAAAGGGAAGTGATATGCAGTTGACAGTGAAAAAAAAAAAAATACATTTTTGCATGTCCTAATTGTATTGTCTTTTGCTCTGTTCCAGCCCGCGGACGTGCTGTGATTTACCAGGGGGGAATGTAGCACCCCGAGGGCTCGGTTGCTACAGAGGTGTTGCATCTCATCCAGATGTGCGATATCTCACTCTCAGGTAAGGATGGAGTGTGGATCAGGACCCCGACGCCTGCATGCATTACACCACATTTCCGGGGGGCAGGGCGACCGATATGCTCCAAGTAGAGCACGACTGTCCCTGTCCCTGGCTGGAGTAGGGGGAGGGAACACCGAGGAAGGGGGAACCCTGTAGTGCAGGAGCAGGGAGAGAGCAGTTCCTGGGTG
The DNA here is from genome assembly GCF_046119375.1 of Phyllobates terribilis. Lineage (NCBI taxonomy): Eukaryota > Metazoa > Chordata > Amphibia > Anura > Dendrobatidae > Phyllobates > Phyllobates terribilis. The sequence continues at coordinate 703,993,741 of NW_027362761.1, forward strand.
CACCTAGAGGGAGGTATAAAAGGTGGGCACCATCTTAGTTCAGTGTTCAGTCTGGGAGAAGAAGTGACAGAGCAGGGCCTTTGTGGAGCTCTGCTCCGGAGGCGGGCCTAGCCTGTGAGGCCCAGCCAGCACTGAAGGAGAGAGTTGAGTTCAGACAGAAGACAAGGGAGCAGGAGGTGGGAGCAGAGGCTCTGCATGGGCTCTGCTCCGCAGGCAGGCCTAAGAGAGAGGCCGGAGCCTGGAGGAAGCAGAAGGAAGGAGAAGGAAGAAAGAGGAGCGCAGGAGGCTCCAGGAACGAAGGGACGCCAGGGGTGTGGACCGGCGAGTAGCCACCTCACGCCCGAATCTACCTGCGTAGAAGGGTCAGGCCAAAGGGGGGACCGGTCCCCGAAACTAGTGGAGGCGGGGAACTACCCTCAGCTAGAAACCGGAGGCTGTGACATTTCACGTGGCACAGCCCCTCGCTATACTCGCTAGGAAGGCACAATATAGGGAAACTGGCGCCATGTTTACCAAGAGAAGGCCCGAGGCAGCCGAACAGAAGCAAGGTCACTGGCGGGGTATGACAGGCCAGAGAAAGGACACACAAAGGGGGTCCTGTGAAACACTCCGGAGATACCTGGGAGTTGGCCGAGCCCCTCACCTGGTGAGCACAGTACGACGTGGGCAGCCGTTACCTGCAGAAGTGGTCTGGATAATAAGAACTGTGAGTAAAGACCCTGGACTGCATCACTGACTCTGTGTCATCACTGCTACTCCTGCACCATCACCCCCATCCTCCGCATACACTGCCCTGAGGCTACACTCCTCCCGTGGGGAGTTGTATTACACTCTGCTGCACCCACAACACCAGCCTCAGCTGTCTGCCCTGCAGCGGCGGTTCATCCTGACCGCAATCCACGGGTGGCGTAGTCGGACATTTAATATCATAAAAACCACATAAATAGACCGCCATTTGAGTTGATCACCCTGAGCCACGGAACCGGGTCCCCGCCACACGAGGACTACAACCCCCAGCTTCCGCCACGGGTCCGGTTCCGGGTATCCCCTCACATGCGTGGCCCAGGGGGCGCGTCACATCCACCACCTCCTCCTCTTCCACTTGCGCACCACGATCCTCCTCCTCACTTCATGGCAATTGTGTCTCGTCATCGTCCACCTCTTGTGACAAATTGCCAGCGTCGACTTCCTGTGGCCGTGGCTGTTCAAATATTTGAGCGTCTCTACATGGGATCTCCTTTTCCACCACTTCAAGCGGAGCAGGCGAGGGGCACAAATATGGAAATGGACCAGTGAACAGCTCTTCAGAGTGTCCAAGTGTGGGATCACTTGCTGTCTGACGACACTCGGCATGGTGGGAGGAAGGAGCATCAGGGTGAGGAGGAGTATGCGGTCGAGACTCACGGCTACTAAAACTTGACCGTGTGGAAGACAGACCGGAGGTGGTGATGCCCAGGTAACTGGAAGTATTATCTGCTATCCAGTTAATAACCTGTTCACACTGATCAGTTCGCAATACTCGTGTTGTAGTGTGCTTCCCTAGTAATTCGGTCAAGAAGTGGGAGCGAGAAGATGTGGCTGTTGGTTGTGGCACATTTTCACCTTGGCCACGGCCCCGTCCTCTACACGCACCTTCACCAGAACGTCCAGTTCCACGTTCCTTGCCACGCGCCTTGCCCATTGTAAATGAAGTAAAATAGCTTACACTCGCACTATCAATGGAAAAAGGATAATATAAAGGAGATTAGAACCGTGGAAGAGGAAAACCACAGTGCTATTTGTCTGGCCTACACCAGAATCTTTTAAACAGATATATTTGTGACTGAACAAACAGGGAGACACTATTACTGTTTTTTTAAAGGCCAAAAGCAGGATAATACAGAGATTTGACCCGTGGAACTGAAAAACCACAGTTCTATTTCTCTGGCCTACACCAGACTCTTTTAAACAGATATATTGGTGTCTGACCAGTCAGGGAGACACTATTACTGTTTTTTTTAACGGAAAAAAATGCCAAAAGCAGGATAATACAGAGATTTTGACCCGTGGAACTGCAAAACCACAGTTCTATTTCACTGGCCTACACCAGACTCTTTTAAACAGATATATTGGTGTCTGATCAGTCAGGGAGACACTATTACAGTTTTTTTTTTACGGCAAAATATGCCAAAAGCAGGATAATACAGAGATTTGATCCGTGGAACTGCAAAACCACAGTTATAGTTATGTGGTGTACACCAGAATCTTTTAAACAGATATATTGGTGTCTGACCAGTCAGGGAGACACTATTACAGTTTTTTTTACGGCAAAAAATGCCAAAAGCAGGATAATGCAGAGATTTGACCTGTAGAACTGCAAAACCACAGTTCTATTTTTCTGGCCTACACCAGACTCTTTTAAACAGATATATTGGTGTCTGAAGAGTCACAGACACACTCAATTTTTTTTTGGGGTGGGGGGAATACCAAAAGGTTAATAAGACACGTATTTGTACAGTCTGACTGAGGAAAAAAAAAAGAAAAAGGATTTAGATGAAAAAAAAAAGGATTTTTCCTGGCCCCTGAGACCGGGGGATAAGTCTAGCAATTTGATCAGCAGAAGCACACAGGACTGTAATGCACTGTTTGTTGGTATAACCACTGCGTCTCCTATACAGCCTGCCTGCCTGATATCTGGGATGGATATTAGTCCTGAGAAGGACTGTTTGTTTGATTTGGCAGGCTTTAGAGACCCTACACTAACTATTTTGAAGTATAAATCTCTTCCTAGCTCAGCAGCACTGACCCTACACTGACTGATCCGGAGCGACTGTGTCCAAGATGGCGGCGCCCGGTTTTAAATACTCGAGGCGACGCTGTGCGGCCAGCCAATCACTGTAATGCCCACAAACAACATGGCTGCGGCATTCCAGTGACTGGCTGGCAATCCCTGCATGTTCATTGGCTCTGTAAAGAGCGCCAAACGTGCAGGGCGGAGACCCGAGCTCCTACCCGAGTAACCCGGAAATGCTCGGTGCTCGCCGAACATCCCGAGTAGTGAGATGCTCGGGCGAGTAATGAGCAGTGTCGAGCATGCTCGCTCAACACCAGTCATTATACTGTACATGTGCAAGGAAATACAGATGAAGTCACTGTGGGGGTATCATACGTAGGTGTAAAATTACTTTGTAAAGGCTGCAAAGTTGGAAGATATGCTCTTTTGTTACCCCACCAAATATTATTTTTTTAAAAATGGGGGGAGGGGCACAATTAGAACTTCTGCTATGGTGCCCAATGATTTCTATGTATGCCCCTGACAGATTACATAACAGATTCAAATTGCAGAAAAATGACCTAAATTACTGTAATGTTGTTTTTTTGCTTTATATTTTTCCATATTTTAAGAGAAATAGCCACATAGTATTATCACAGAAAACATGGTCATCATAATAACAATAAGTCAATTGCTGTTTGCAATCCTTATGCAAGTGATCTATCCTCCTCCTAAATTACTTATCTGATTCTATCAGACAATAAATAAAAACTTTAGTAAAATACACGTGTGACCATTTTCAAATATTTACATATGTTATGTTTTTACCATTCTTAGGCTACTAGCACAAATTACTTAGATGATGAGGATCTACAGGATTTTGACAACTCTATGTCTTCTTTACAGGCATATATTAAAAAAACATAAATAAAAATTCAGGAGGGTTAGAAAGCACAATATATTTGTAATTAGATTTCAGAAAGCGAAGAAAGCCTAGAAGAAAATAGTGTTGAATCAGAATCTCTGGATCAAGATGATGAGGTGAATATTCCAATCATACATCGTACATTTCTGACATATCTACACAAATAGCATAAACATGTAGCATATGTGGATAACACCAACGGGTCCACCATGTTTATCAAACACATGTACGTAGATTTTCCAGTAATTTATATAATCATGCCCGAAAGTGTTGGCACCAGAGGCGTATCTAGGGTTTTGGTTCAGGGGGGGGGGCAAAACTTCTGAGTGGGCCCCTAACCAGGTAACCCTGATTACAGCTATGGTGGCGCACCCAGATAGTGGATGTAGGAAAACCTCAAGAGATCACCGGGCTGTTAAAGAAAATAATCTCTATACAAAGACCAGGACTGCTATTACCACCATACGGTGACATATTGCTAGATACTAGTCCTGCAGAACATATAAGAGATCACAGCACAGTTATATATAGTAACTTACAGCTGACTTTCTTTCTGATTAAATTGTTAATTTTTCCCGTCTTTTCCATCTGGCCCAGACCGACACGATAACTCCGTCCAGGACTCAGATTCTCAGGTTTGCAGAGATCACAACAAAGACACATTTGACTCCTTACATTTCAGGCCCCGTTCCCATCTATTCCCAAACTGCACAAACTCCTCATCCTGCTGATACCCCAATACTGAGCGTCAGTTGCTGTATGTGTCCCTATTACTGCACCTACTGTGTGCTCTTGTGGCGCCCCTGAGGGTTCAGTCGCCACAGGGGTACTGCACCTCAGATAGAGGTGTGGTATCTCCTCTTTCAGGTAAGGATGGAGCATCTCACAGGACCCCACTTCACCACTCAACACTACAGCACTCCTATCCTGAAGGGGGCCTAAATGCACCAGGGTGCTGCCCCGGCCCGGGATAGAGGAGATGGGGGGGAACCAAAGATAGGGGGAACCAAGTAGTGGGTGAGGGTGGAGGACACACTTACAGGAAGCACATATAGAATCTATATAATTTACGGCCATCTTTAAGTTCAAGGTCTTTGATTGTGGTCTTCTGTCAGGGTCCAGCAAGAGTCTGCAGCTGGCTGAAGATACATGGTCCTCGTTCTCTGGCCTTGAGACGAGGAGCGGGTCAGAGTTAACCCGTGTCTCTGCCCGGTCAGGGTCCTGTTCTGAGAAGGCCTTGGAGGGGAGCAGAGGAGATAGGCTCCACAGGCAAAAGGATCCCAGGGGGATACGGATGGAGCGGAGTCACCACCTGTATTCTTCATTTTGGCCTAGCCAGAGGGATTCCTGCTGCAAGAGGGGTGACCGGCCCCCGATATCTGACTTTGTCACTTCAAGTCTCAGTCAGAAAAGCCCGGAGGCTTAGTGGATCCCAGGGGGATACGGACTGAGCGGAGTCGCCACCTGTATCTCTCACACTGCGTTTGTCCAGTGGGACCCGGCCTTACACCACGTTCATACCACACACAGTCAGGAGAAGACTCAGTGGGAGAACTTACTAAGGAGAGGAACACACCAGCGGGGTCTCGACAGGTGCTTCTGATCTACCTGGAAAGTGCTGAACCCCCTACCCGGTGGCCGCAGTACGCCATGAGTAGCAGAGAGAAGCTTTGTGGCTGAAAGCTCATCTAAAGTGAGTAAAGACCTGAATGACTTCATACACCGCCTCCGCTTGTTTATTCCTGCGCGGCACTGCACCCACCATACTTCCACATAGTCCTCGTACCCACTGCCCTGAGGCCTACTCCGCCTGTGGGGAGTAGTACCAACTGTGCTGCCAGAACACCGGCCTCAGAGGACAGCCGCAGCGCTGGTGGCCATCACCAGGAACCGCAGGTGGCGTAGTCGAATAACCACTCATCCTTCAAAGCCCAATATTTTCATGTGACAGCCCTGGGCAAGGAACGGGTCGAGGCCATGACTGCATCCCTCACCACATCTACACTGACCCGGCTCCAAGTAACCCCCAGCCCAGGGAGGGCGAGTCACTCTCACGATGGTAAAAAAAAAACTCTAGAATATAGTAATGCCCTGTGCAAGTGCCCTAGAAAACAGTACCCACATTTTGCCCTCTAGAAAGTAATAATGCCCTCTGTGTGCCCCTTTGACAGTCACAATAGCCTGAGTTCCCCTATAACGATAAGTGCCCACTTAAGATTTAATAATGTCCTGAGTCTCCCCCCATGTACAACTCCCCTCTAACCAGTAGGATGTTCTCCTATACACAATATAATCCCCCCTCAATGTATAGTACCCCCACACAGTATACTGACCCATTAGTAGCCCCCAAACTGATGGCTCCCACACTGTATGACCCCCACACTGTGCAAAGACCCCACATTATCTCCCACACTGTATGACCCTAACTGTGATCCCCACACTGTATAAATAGCCTACATATAGTATAATGCACCCCCATAGTCCTTCATATAGTATAATCCCCTCAGAAGCAGAGTCTGTAGTATAATGCCCCCCATAGGCAAAGGCTGTAGTATAATCCCCCCCATAAGCAGTCTGCAGCATAATCCCCCCATAGGCAGTCTGTAGCATAATCTCCCCCCTATAGGCAGTCTGTAGCATAATCTCCCCCACTCCCATAGGCAGTTTGTAGCATAATCTCCACTACCCCCATAAGCAGTCTGTAGTATAATCTCCCCCCCCATTGGCAAAGTCTGTAGCATAATATCCCCCCCAGTAGAAAAAATAAATAAGTGCCCGGCCACACGCATCTTCACAACAGCAGGCCGGGCGCCAGGTGATGACGTCATTGACATCAGACACAGAGGGGGGACTGATGGGAGAGGGAGCATCGCGCTTCCTCTCTCATCAGTTAACTTGCGGTGGTGACGGCAGGGGTGCCCGATGCTGGCACCCGGGCCCTCCCCCTCCTGCTCAAGGGCCCCATATCGGTTGCCGGGCAGTGCAGGGACATCCAGTCTCCCTGTTCAGCCTGGAGTGTAACTGCGCACGCCGATACAGTTACAATAGCGTAGCTGCAGGTTATACACATGATTATTTTTGTGTGTGTATTGGAACAGCACAAAAAAACCTGAAAATTTTTTGGGGACATTATCTTACACAAATTCCCAAAAATGAGGCGGACAAAATTTCATTCAAACGATGACTGTGAATAGTTTGCGCTGACACTGATGCGCCCTGAGCCTGCAGGACAGCTTAAATTTCTTTAGAACTTGATTGGGGCTGCTTATCCACCATCTGGACTATCCTGCGATGCAACTGTTCATCAATTTTTCTCTGCTGTCCACGCCTATGGCGATTAGCTACAGTGCCATGGGTTGTAAACTTCTTCATTATGTTGCGCACCGTGGACAAAGGAACATCGAGGTCTCTGGAGATGAACTTGTAACCTTGAGATTGTTGATATTTTTCAACAATTTTGGTTCTCAAGTCCTCAGACAGTTTTCTTCTCCTCTTTCTGTTCTCCGTGCTTAGTGTGTCACACACAGACACACAATGCAAATATTGAGACTTCTCCCCTTTTTATCTGGTTTCAGGTGTGATTTTCATATTGCCCACAACTGTTACTTGCCACAGATGAGTTTGAACGAGCGTCACATGCTTGAAACAAAGTTGTTTACCCACAATTTTGGAAAGGAGCCAACAATTATGTGTGGTCTATTTTTGGAGTTTTGTGTGAAATTATGGCCAATTTTCCTTTTTTTCTCTGTTTTTTTTTGTGTGGTTCCAATACACACAAAGGAAATAAACATGTGTATAACAAAACGTGTAATTGTGATAATTTTATGGGAGAAATAATTAATTTTCTGGGAGAATTTAAAGGGTGCCAACACTTTCGGCCATGATCATGTATGTGATTTTGAGAAAACTCTTCAATGAAATATGATCATGATTTTGGCCCCTTCTCAAGATACATTTTGGTTGATTGTTGGGACCCAGGTCTACTATAAAGTTATGGTATAATCTGTGGCTATTACACAAATATACCATATGTGAATACCCCTCTTCATATAAAAATGATAAAAAAAAGGAAATAATATTTTTACATCAGGAATTGCGCAATTTAATAAAGAGATTAAAGCAACGCGTGAAACAATTACATCCAGGAGAAGACTACGGCTTTCAAAATGATCCAAAATGGGCACCAGGAGAGGAAAGGCCAGGTCCAGAACCCGATCCAGAAAATCGACTTACTAACCGGTCCTGGTGTCACTGCAATAACTGTACGCTTATGAAAACTGTGGTTGAGTCTTTGTGTTGCACTGAACTACATGAACTGCAGGGTATTATGGATTGCAACCTGGTTTGCGTTACTGAACATTCAGATTTTCACTCGGTCTGCACAGATGAAGCGGATCTTCGGCGGATACTTATCATCACAAGTAACTTCTCAGGAAGGACTTTGGATCCAAGTAATCTTAGGTATGTCAAATAATATTTACATTTTTGATAATATTAGTGTATTATTATGTTTCACAATTATGTTAGAATATCTTTTTAAATCACCTTCACGTCTCAACATTGAAATTACATCAATAAAGGTTAAAAACGTGGAGTAGTGGAAATCACAGGATGGATAGACATTAGTGATGAGCGAGCATTCTCAGTTAACCCTTTCACCGAGCACGCTCATGTGCTGCCTGAGTATTTTCGGCGTGCTCGACAACTATGTTCAAGTGTTAGATGGCTCTGACCCATGCAGGGATTGCCTAACACATGCAGCCGTGGCGACTCAAACATGGTTGTCGAGCACACCGAAAATACTCGGGCAGTACCCGAGCATGAGCACGCTCGCTCATGACTAATAGACATGTTACTGATATGCAGATTATGAGAATGTAAACAAGATTTTACACATGCACTTGCAGCCTCAGCTGCTATCACTAAGGTTATTATTGGTCATTTGAGCAAGGTTCTGTTGCGCTGAATGTACTTCAGCAAATAATCGAAAAAAACCTTCTTTTTGCAATTGCCCACAAATGATGTCCCATATGTGCTCGATGGGAGACGATGAGCCCATGGGAGCATGATTAGACCACGCAGGCTGCTCACAGTAGCACGAGCAATGTGTGGCCTGGTGTTGTTATAATTAGTGTTGAGCCACCCCCGTAGTGTTCGAGTTCGGTTCGGTTCGTCGAACACCCGTGTGTTCGCCGAACTGTTCGTCGAACTGTTCGTCGAACACCTTCGAACACCGTTAAAACCAATGGCAGGCAAACAAAAACACATAGAAACACATAGAAAACACCTTCAAAGGTGTCCAAAAGCTGACAAACTGCTCAGAAGACACAACTAACACATGGAAAAGTGACAAGTACATATAGTCATGCGAAAAGAAAAGAGGTGGAGGAGTAAAAGGAGGGGGAGACACAGATATAGGCATGTCATGCCCTTCTAAAATCCAAAAAGTGAGAAGCCGAGACGGCCAGTCCGCTCCTGCCCGTGCCACCTCCGTGTCGCCGGGTTTGTGCCAGAGCCGCGGTGAACCCTGACGGCCAGCCCCCATCTCCCAATACTGGTGCCTGTCCGCTGGTGGGTCGAGAGAGCCCCCCTGTGGTGGAGGCAGCTCTAAGCTTTTTAATTTAAATTGTCCCTCTAATTTGAATGAATACACTTTAAATCCATTTACAAGGATCTATTGGAGGGCAAGTCTCATGCCAGCAGCCGCGTAATTCCAGCTCCAGTAGCGTCCACTAAAGCTGCTGCAGTTAAAAAGCTTTTATAAGGATCGAGCTCGGCTGTCCACCGCAAGGCATCCTAGTGCCAGTCCCAGCCCCTATGCCTTGGGGTGCCTCCTGATGCTCTTCACTGAGTATCCCGTGGTCCCGAAGCATTTCCTTTGAAAAAATTAAGTGTCCAAACTACAGCTGGTGTAGCTTGCTTAACAGCCGGGATAATCCGCTGACTAGCAGACACTGCTACTAGGCACAAAGTATTTCCTGGGCTAGATGCAGTTAAAAATTTGTAAGTAGATACTCTCGTTGGATGCTGAGAAAGCATTCCATAGAGTCTCCTGGCACGCCATATATGATTCTCTTAAAAAGCTTGGGGTAGGGGTCTAGGGGACCCTTTTATAGCCAAAATCACGGCCCTGTATCACAATACGTCACCTAGGCTGAAGATAAATGGAACTGTAGCACCGAGGGCTCGGTTGCTACAGACGTATTGCACCTCACCCAGAGGTGTGATATCTCACTCTCAGATAAGGATGGAGTGTGGATCAGGACCCGACACCTGCATGCATTACACCACATTGCCGTGGGGCAGGGCGACCAATATGCCCCTGAGATGGGCACGACAGTCCCTGTCCCTGGCTGGAGTGGGGGGAGGGAACACTGAGGAAGGGGAACCCTGCAGTGCAGGAGCAGGGAGGAAGCAGTTCCTGGGTGCATTGAGAAGGGAGTATAAAAGGTGGGCACCATCTTAGTTCAGTGCAGAGAAGTCTGAGCAGAAGTGGCAGGGAGCAGGGGCTCTGCATGAGCTCTGCTCCGGAGGCGGGCCTAGTAACAGAGGCCCAGGCCTGCAAGAGGGAGAAGGAAGGAAGAGGAGCGGAGAAGGCTCCAGGAACGAGGAATGAAGGGATCCCAGGGGTGCGGACGGGCGAGTCGCCACCGCACGCCCGAATCCACCTGCGTGGAGGGGTCAGGCCAAAGGGGGAGACCGGTCCCCGAACTAGTGGAGGCAGGAAACGACCCTCAGCTAGAAACCGGAGGCTCTGACATTTTATGTGGTGCAGCCCCTTGCTCCACCCGCTAGGAAGGCACCACATAGGGTCAGGGAAACTGGCGCCAAGTTTACCAAGAGGAGGCCCGAGGCAGCCGGACAGAAGTGTTGGTAAGAAAGGCCAGACAAAGGACACACAAAGGGGGTCCTGTGAAGCGCTCCAAAGTTATCTGGGAGTTGTCTGAGCCCCTCACCTGGTGAGCACAGTACGACGTGGGCAGCCGTTACCTGCAGACGTGGTCTGGATAATAAGAACTGTGAGTAAAGGCCCTGAACTGCATCACTGACTCCGTGTCGTTACTGCTGCTGCCCTGCACCATCACCCCCATCCTCCGCATACACTGCCCTGAGGCTATACTCCTCCCGTGGGGAGTTATGCTACGCTCTGCTGCACCCACAACACCAGCCTTAGCGGTCTGCCCTGTAGCGGCGGTTCACTCTGACCGCAATCCACGGGTGGCATAGTCGGACATTTAAACATCAAAACCACATAAATAGTTCCGCCACTGGTTTGACCGCCCTGAGCCACGGAACCGGATCGCCGCCACGAAGACTACAACCACCAGCATCCACCAAAAAGGGTCCGGCTCCGGGTGTCCCAAGGCCCAGGGGGTGCGTCAGAACATTTTCATCACCTTTCACAATCACCAATGGGACAAGGCAGGGATGTCCTCTGTCCCCTCTCTTATACATCCTAGTGACGGAGCACCTGCTCTCATCAATTCGCCATAACCCCAATATTAGGTGGATTGAGGTGGGAGGCACCGAGTACAAGTGCTCTCTATTTGCTGATGATGTCCTAGTATATATCACTCAATCACATATATCCATCCCTGCTGTTATGGCTGAAATAGATCACTTTGTTACATGGTAAAATTTTAAAATCAATGCAGCGAAGTCTGAGGCCCTCGATGTCTCCCTCCCCAAATCCATATAGGATTCCATCCAGTCCAACTTTCCCTTTGCCTGGCCCTCACAGGGTATCAAATACTTAGGAATTCCTATTCATAGAGACCTCTCCCATCTATGTTATCTTAATTTTGGGCCCTTTATTGAACAATTCCATACAGACCACGGTTGGCAAGTTAGAACTGTAAGATTCACTACGTGAACCACTGGTGTTTTGTGGAAAAGCACATGTACACCGCGTTCCAAATTATTATGCAAAAAGTGTTTAGGAGTGATAAGGGAAGAATTTGTTTGTTTGTCAGTTAAACTCATTGATGGTGATGTGTGTCAGGGCTCTTTATATCACTGTAAGCAATTGCAGACACCTGTGCTAATTAGTTTGGCAGGTGTGTCCAATGAAAGGCAAGACTACTTAAGAAGGCTCTCTCACATTATTAAGCAGCCTACATTTTCTGCCAAAATGGGAAAGAAAAAGGATGTGTCGGCTGCTGAGAAGCAACAAATTGTGGAGTGTTTAGGTCAAGGCATGACTACAATCAACATTGTGCGATGATCAGGATGAAGTGTCTTGGCAATCAAGAAGTATGTAGCTGATTCACAGTACACACGTGTGCGTGCTGATAAGGGCAAATTGAGGACTCTTTCCTACAGGCAATTACGTCAGGTTGAAACAGCAGCGGCAAAAAAGCCTTGTCATAGCAGCAGACAAGTTTTTGAAGCTGCTTGTGCCTCCAACGTCCCCCGAACAACAAGATGCAGGGTCCTTCAGAGGTTTGCAGCTGTGCATATGCCATCCTGTCGACCTCCTCTATCCACTTCACACAAGCAGAAACGGCTCCAGTGGGCCAAACATTACATGAAGACTGATTTCAAAACTGTTTTGTTCACGGATGAGTGCCGTGCAGCGCTCGATGGTCCAGATGAATGGAGTGGAGGATGGCTGGTTGATGGACACCCCACGCAAACACGGCTACAGCGCCAACAAGGAGGAGGTGGAGTAATGTTTTGGGCTGGAATCATGGGGAGAGAGATTGTCGGCCCCTTTAGGATCCCTGAAGGCGCTAAAGATGAACTCCATAATGTATGTGGATTTTCTCAAACAGCACTTCCTGCCATGGTTCAAGAAGAAGAACCGTGTATTTCACAGCAAGATCATTTTTCTGCATGATAATGCACCATCTCATGCTGCACATAAAACATCTGCATCTCTGGCTGATATGGGCATAAAAGGGGACAAACTTATGGTGTGACCCCCATGCTCCCCTGACCTCTACCCCATTCAGAACCTTTGGAGCATCATTAAAAGGAGTGTCTATGATGGCGGGAGGCAGTTCACATCTAAGCAACAGCTCTGGGAGGGTATTCTGTCCTCATGCAAAACAATTGAAGCAGAAACCATCCAAAACCTGACAAATTCAATGGACGAGAGAGTTCAGAAGCTCCTTTCGAACAAGGGGTCCTATGTGAAAATGTAACATCACCTAGAATAAAGTTTTGAGTTGAAAACTGTTTGATTTCAGTTTCTAACAACCTGCTAATGCTTATAATTTCAAAAATGACCATTTTTTTGGTCTTTATTAAAATGAAAAGGTTGATCGAAAAGTTTGGGGGATCTAAGAGTGTGGCAACCCAGTAGTCATGATTACTTCGAATTCTGACAATATGAGGGTCATGCTGCAGGTAGTGCAGCAAGAAGGCACTTATGTTTCTTGCGCATCTCGGAGCCCCAAAATTATTTTCCGGGCTAGATGCAGCTAAAAATTATTTTTAATTTTAAATCTGGTGAAGCTTATTATAGATGGCCTAATAGGATCAGTGCTGCACACTGCTACAAAGCCCAAATTATTTTCCAGTCAAGATACAGATAAATATGATTAGTAATTTGAAAGCTTAAAACGGTTGGTAGGGTGATTTTAACCAATCATCAAGCTTTTACTCTCCCCAGGATGACACAGGGGTAGAAAAGTCGTTTCGGATCCATGATTTGTTCATCTTTATGAACGTGAGTCTGTCTACATTATCAGTGGAGAGCCGCGTGCGCTTATCTGTCAGCACACCACCAGCAGCGCTGAACACATGTTCAGACAGAACGCTGGCTGCGGGGCATGACAAGATCTCCAAGGCGTAAGTGGCTAGCTCCGGCCATTTATCCAGATTGGAAGCCCAAAAAGAGCAAGGGTCCAGTGACACAGTCGTGGCTTCAATGTTTACTTGGAGATACTCCTGTACCATCGTCTCTAGGCGTTGACTATGTGTCAGACTTCTTGTCTCCTGTGGCCTTGCAAAGGATGGGCTAAAAAAGTGGTGAAATGATTCCGCAAAATTGATGTTACCAGCAGATACTGTGGTTCTGTTACGGTTTGAGTGCTGAACACTTGACGGTCCCACGGTTGGCAAGTTGGAACTGTGAGATTCACTACGTGCACCACTGGTATTTTGTGGAAAAGCACATGTAAGATTCTGCAACAGTCTCTGCTGATACTCCTGCATGCGTGCATCCCTTTCTATGGTAGGAATAATTTCTGCAAATTTACTTTTGTACCGGGGATCTAACAGTGTGGCAACCCAGTAGTCAGGATTATTTCTAATTCTCACAATTCGAGGGTCATGTTGCAGGTAGTGCAGCAAGAAGGCACTCATGTGTGTTGCGCATCCAGGAGCACCAAGTCCCTGTTGTGTTGGTGGCGAGGTAACAATCATGCTTCCTTCCTCTGTCCTCTCCCCCCAACCTCGCACAACAGAAATGTGATCAAGGTCTCCCTCATCTGATGAGTCTTCCATCAGTTCGTCCTCCACTTCTTCCTGGGCTCCTGCACCTTCCTCACTAGTTTGGCTGCTACCATGCGCCCTGGTAAAACCATCTCCCCCACCCTCACATGCCTGCCGCCTTGGTGCTGCCGACCGTCTGGACCTTGCAGATGTTAGCCCTTCCGCATACAACTCCTCCTCTACTTCCTCCACCTCCTCTTGTGCCACCACCTGACTCCGAATTCTGTTTAACATGTGCTCCAGCATGTAAATCACCGGAATAGTCATGCTGATAATGGCATCGTCAGCACTAAACATCTTCGTCGCCATTTCAAAACTGTGCAGAAGGGTGCATAGGTTCCTGATCTGAGACCACTCCTCCAGCGTGATTTGCCCCACCTCTGAATCTCGTTGGCCCAGGCTATACGTCAGAACGTATTGCACCAGGGCTTGTCGGTGCTGCCACAGTCGCTGCAACATGTGCAGAGTTGAATTCCACCGGGTAGGCACATCGCATTTTAGCCGGTGAAGTGGCAGGCCCAACGACTTCTGTAGAGATGTAAGTCGCTGAGCTGCGGGATGCGAACGGCGGAAGTGAGCACACAGCGACCGTGCCCTCTGCAGAAGGCCATCTAGTCTGGGATAGTGGGCTAAAAATTGCTGGACAACCAGGTTCAACACGTGAGCCATACAAGGCACGTGTGTGACATTGCCCCGGCGAAGGGCCGCACCCAGGTTTGCAGCATTGTCGCACACGGCCTTCCCTGGTTTCAGGTCCAGTGGAGACAACCATTCATGAAATTGGTTCTCCAGAGCTGACCACAACTCCTCAGCTGTGTGACTCACATTTCCCAGACATTTCAATGTAAAAACCGCCTGATGACGTTGAGCCCTACTGCCAGCATAGTAAGGAGGTGTGCAGGATCCCTTCTGCGCAGTTAGAAAGCTTGTGGCATGACCAGACAGGCTTTGGGTGCAGGTGGAAGACCGAGAGGAGGTTGAGGAGGCAGAAGCAGTGGAGGAACTTTGACATAAAGAGGATTGACGCACAACTCGTGGGGACGGCAAGACTTGGACAGCAGCCCCTTGTCCTGCTGTCACCATAGTTACCCAGTGCCCAGTCAGCGACATGTAACGCCCCTGTCCATGCCTACTCGTCCAAGTGTCTGTGGTGAAATGCACCCTGTCACACACAGAGTTTCTCAAAGAAGCGGTGATGTTGTGTGCGACATGCTGGTGGAGCGCAGGCACACCTTTCTTTGAGAAGTAGTGCCGACTGGGCATCTGGTACTGGGGCACTGCGACGGACATAAGGTCTCGAAAATCCTCTGTGTCCACCAGGCGGAAAGGCAGCATTTCTGTAGCCAAGAGCTTGCAGATGGTGAAATTCAACCTCTTAGCTTTCTCATGGCTAGGAGGAAATGGTCTTTTACTTGTCCACATCTGAGGGACCGAGGGCTGGCTATTGTGCTTAGACGGGGTTGATAAGGGTGTCCCCGGCAAACTGCCGGTCTGTGAGGAAGATGCAGGCGGACATGTTAGGTTGCCTTGATCCAAAGGTGGTGCTATCGATGTCGGACAGCGCTCAACACCAGCTGGTGTTACCACCTCCAAAGAAAATGATGACCTGCCAATCACGCTGGCTGTTGCGGGTAAAGAGGTGGCAGGTCTGCGCCCCAAAACAGGTGTGACTGCTGTCCCCCCAGTCACAGAGGATGAAGAGGCCGCGGATGCACAAGATATGGCAGACGGTGATTGGCCCGGCCGGCTAGGCCGCATTGTAGCACTCTGAGCTTCCCACTGCAACTTATGCTTCATGTCCATGTGCCGGTTCATGCATGAAGTACTCAAACTATGTATTTTTTGGCCTCTACTTAGCTTTTGCTGACAAATGTTACAGATAACACGAGTTGGGTCATCTTTATCGATCTGAAAAAATGCCCAGGCTATGCAAGGCTTAGCACCCATGCGACCTGAAGAGCCACCACGACTTGTGGTGAGAGGCAGAGTTGTGTTTGAGGATGCAGTTGTTGACGTGCTTCCAGTACTACGTCTCTGTCCAGGAAGGCGCAACCTGACCTCGTCGTCACTAGCATCTTCCTCCACCTCCTCTGCTGACCTCATCTCTTGGCTGACTGTGGGTTGACAGTAAGTGGGATCTCCGACCTCATCATCATCACCCTGTGCGTTATCACACCCGTCGTCCTCAGAGCCAACCTGTTCCTGCCCTGACAAAAAACTAAAGTTGTCGCTCCAATCAGGTATTTGAGTCTTATCATCGTCTTCCTCATTGTCTCCACCAACAGGAGTTACAGTTTGGGAATGAGGGTCTACATTATGGTCAGAACCTTCTGCGTCTGGTCCTGGATCCGACTCATAAAGATTCTGGGCATCAGTGCAGATCATTTCCTCGTCTGGATTCACAGAAGCGCTGGAGTCGACCTGTGATTCCCAGGCTATAGTATGAGTAAACAGCTCTGCAGACTCAACCATCTGTTCTACCTCATACTCAGACGGGCAGCTGGAGATTTGGGAGCTGTGAGGAAGCAAGTGCGATTTGGGTGACACCTTTGAGGACTGGAGTATTTGTGATGTTGAAGTTGATGTGGAGGAGAGCCCACTTAAAGGAGCACTTGATATCCGTTGAAGCACCTGCTGTTTTGTGCCTCATCTGGAATTTGTAGCGATTGGCGTGGCCGTAAGAAAGGGATCTTATCACATTGTCCGCTAAAAGAAGTAGACATTTTAGTTTGGCTGGAAGATGGTCTTTCTTCTGCACCTACCCCACGGACACAACCTTTTTTCCCCTTCCCAACACGCCTATTCCCCTTTCCACCAGCAGCAGGCCTTTTTCCACTCATTTTGGTGGTTAACTAATTCACAACTCTGGAGTTGTTTGCACAAAAAAACAATGGATGGTAACCGAGCAGAGCTGAGTGGCCAAACTGTGGTATTAGGCCAAAACTATTGGCTGGGCTAGATGCAGAAAAAAATTATTTTTAATTTGCAACCTGATGGAGGTCAGTATAGATGGACTAATAGACCAAGTCCCACACACTGCTAGAAGCCCAAATATTTTTTCAGAGCTAGATGCAGAAATTTTTTTTATTCAATTTGCAACCTGATGGAGGTCAGTATAGATGGACTAATAGACCAAGTCCCACACACTGCTAGAAGCCCAAATATTTTTTCAGAGCTAGATGCAGAAAAAAATTATTTTTAATTTGCAACCTGATGGAGGTCAGTATAGATGGACTAATAGACCAAGTCCCACACACTGCTAGAAGCCCAAATATTTTTTCAGAGCTAGATGCAGAAAAAAATTATTTTTAATTTGCAACCTGATGGAGGTCAGTATAGATGGACTAATAGAACAAGTCCCACACGCTGCTAGAAGCCCAAATATTTTTTCAGAGATAAATGAAGAAAAAAATTATTTTTAATTTGCAACCTGATGGAGGTCAGTATAGATGGACTAATAGACCAAGTCCCACACACTGCTAGAAGCCCAAATATTTTTTCAGAGCTAGATGCAGAAAAAAATTATTTTTAATTTGCAACCTGATGGAGGTCAGTATAGATGGACTAATAGACCAAGTCCCACACACTGCTAGAAGCCCAAATATTTTTTCAGAGCTAGATGCAGAAAAAAATTATTTTTAATTTGCAACCTGATGGAGGTCAGTATAGATGGACTAATAGACCAAGTCCCACACACCGCTAGAAGCCCAAATATTTTTTCAGAGCTAGATGCAGAAAATTTTTTTATTCAATTTGCAACCTGATGGAGGTCAGTATAGATGGACTAATAGACCAAGTCCCACACACTGCTAGAAGCCCAAATATTTTTTCAGAGCTAGATGCAGAAAATTTTTTTATTCAATTTGCAACCTGATGGAGGTCAGTATAGATGGACTAATAGACCAAGTCCCACACACTGCTAGAAGCCCAAATATTTTTTCAGAGCTAGATGCAGAAAAAAATTATTTTTAATTTGCAACCTGATGGAGGTCAGTATAGATGGACTAATAGACCAAGTCCCACACACTGCTAGAAGCCCAAATATTTTTTCAGAGCTAGATGCAGAAAAAAATTATTTTTAATTTGCAACCTGATGGAGGTCAGTATAGCTGGACTAATAGAACAAGTCCCACACGCTGCTAGAAGCCCAAATATTTTTTCAGAGATAAATGAAGAAAAAAATTATTTTTAATTTGCAACCTGATGGAGGTCAGTATAGATGGACTAATAGACCAAGTCCCACACACTGCTAGAAGCCCAAATATTTTTTCAGAGCTAGATGCAGAAAAAAATTATTTTTAATTTGCAACCTGATGGAGGTCAGTATAGATGGACTAATAGACCAAGTCCCACACACTGCTAGAAGCCCAAATATTTTTTCAGAGCTAGATGCAGAAAAAAATTATTTTTAATTTGCAACCTGATGGAGGTCAGTATAGATGGACTAATAGACCAAGTCCCACACACCGCTAGAAGCCCAAATATTTTTTCAGAGCTAGATGCAGAAAATTTTTTTATTCAATTTGCAACCTGATGGAGGTCAGTATAGATGGACTAATAGACCAAGTCCCACACACTGCTAGAAGCCCAAATATTTTTTCAGAGCTAGATGCAGAAAATTTTTTTATTCAATTTGCAACCTGATGGAGGTCAGTATAGATGGACTAATAGACCAAGTCCCACACACTGCTAGAAGCCCAAATATTTTTTCAGAGCTAGATGCAGAAAAAAAATATTTTTAATTTGCAACCTGATGGAGGTCAGTATAGATGGACTAATAGACCAAGTCCCACACACTGCTAGAAGCCCAAATATTTTTTCAGAGCTAGATGCAGAAAAAAATTATTTTTAATTTGCAACTTGATGGAGGTCAGTATAGATGGACTAATAGAACAAGTCCCACACGCTGCTAGAAGCCCAAATATTTTTTCAGAGATAAATGAAGAAAAAAATTATTTTTAATTTGCAACCTGATGGAGGTCAGTATAGATGGACTAATAGACCAAGTCCCACACACTGCTAGAAGCCCAAATATTTTTTCAGAGCTAGATGCAGAAAAAAATTATTTTTAATTTGCAACCTGATGGAGGTCAGTATAGATGGACTAATAGACCAAGTCCCACACACTGCTAGAAGCCCAAATATTTTTTCAGAGCTAGATGCAGAAAAAAATTATTTTTAATTTGCAACCTGATGGAGGTCAGTATAGATGGACTAATAGACCAAGTCCCACACACCGCTAGAAGCCCAAATATTTTTTCAGAGCTAGATGCAGAAAAAAATTATATTCAGTTTGCAACCTGATGGAGGTCAGTATAGATGGACTAATAGAATGATGCTATGCCCAAAAGATTTTACTTCACTAGGTGCAGTAAAAAAATTGGTATTCTATACACAGGTGGTATATCTTGCAACACAGATAGGCTACTCCACTGACTAACACACTCTGCAATAGGCCAAAAAGGATTAGCTTTGCTAGATTCAGCCAAATGCTGTGAAAAAAACTTGCACAGCACTGGCACAGACCTGCCTGGCAAAAACTGATAGGAACTGATGTAACCTAGTCCTGAAAAGGACTCCAATTACAATTAGTCTTTACTCCCACAATCTATCTATTTAAGAGCACAGACCTGCCTGATAAAAGTCGTAGGAAATGCTGTAACCTAGTCCTTAAAAGGACTGCAATCACAACTATTCCCTACTCCCAAGCTATCTGTAGATTTGTGCGAAAATTGGCTTGAAATTAACAAGGTATAGCGCACACAGCAACAGCGGTGCCGTCTAACACGCAGCTGCAGCAGTGAGAAAATGGTGGCGACGGGGAAAATGGCTTGGTCTTATAGGGCAAGGACATGTGACATACACTGCCAATCACACATGCCCTTGCTTGTGTGAAAAAAAGCACTTCGCTCCGTGTGTGCGCTGCTGATAGGCTGACAGATTGCACCTCCCCACTGCAAATGCGGGAAAGAGAAAAAAAAATGGAGATCTTCATTGTTCCTGCAGAGATCCATCCCCTGCCCCTCCCCCCGCCCCGCTGTACACTCAAACTGCGTATTAACATTAATTTTCATCATTATTGAGAAAAAATCCAGTTATGATTTTGGTGCACGAACAGTTATCGAACATAACCTCGAACAGCCGAATTTTTCTCAAATTGTTCGTGTTCGCCGACTGGCTCGAACACCGCCCAAAACAGCTCGAATTTGAGATTGGCGAACAGTTCGAGTAGAACAACGCTCATCTCTAGTTATAATGTAAAACAGCTATTGGGACACTTGGAGAAAGTCTATGGGAAACTCAAGCTTTTTTCCAGCAGCACCCCCCACCACCCCGACCGAAGGTTTGCAGGGGGCCAAAACGAAGCCAAAATGGATTTTCCTGGAAAAAATGTTAAGACACACTCTTTTCAGGGTAATGACTTATATATAAGGCAAAATAAATAACCAAAAACAAAAATGCTCCTTCACACCTTGGGCTATGTTCACACATAGTGTTTTTGAGGCATTTTTGCACTTTAGCATTGCTTTCATTGATGAAAAATACATTCAACAGTAAATGTAATTGTAACATTTTACCACCTTATTTGGCCATGTGGTGTGTGAGACATGATCAGACACATTCAGAATGAACATTCATTTCCAGCTGATAATACCATATAGCACCTGTCCCTAGTTTAAAAGCAGCTAACAGCGCTATCAATAGGGAATATAATTTTTTTTTCAGCATGGAGTATAATACAATAATCCCTGACTAGATGCCTGTAAGACGCTATCCCAACTGCTTTAGGTCACCCGTACACGAATCTCAGATAAGGGAGGTAAATATAGTACAAGAAAAAATTGAGTTTAACCGGTTCTGAAGAGGTTCTTTTGGTACGTTGCACCACCAGACCATGAAGCAACCCTGTCTGCTTTTATCAATTTCTAATTATAGATCACAATTCAAAATTATGAATCGATCAATGAGTGCATGGAAAATATCAAGTAATGCACAGTGGAAGAGATGTATTTGACAACAATGAAGAACATTCATCTCCAGCTGATGATAGCTGCATTTACAATAGCGACAGGTGCAACATAACAGCGGTATCAATAGGGGATAGAATAGATTTTTAATTTTTTTTTTATTGCAGCAGCAGCATTACGTAGTATAAGGCAATAATATCTGGCTGGATTGGTGTAATACACTATCTATACTGTGATAGCTCACCCATAAACACATTTCAGATAAGAGAGGTAATATTGTAGAATATGGAATCAATTTGACTTAGCCTTCCCAGTGTATTACTATCGCAGTAATATTGGATCACATCTGATGAGCACGGTTTTAGGCAGTGACCTGGGAGTCAGAGATGTTTCCAGGGGTCTTCCCCATGCTGTTCCCATGTCATTATAGCACTGTTCCTATCGATGTGGGCAATTTTTTGTCCCCATTGCAGACCTCCGGGGGGGCTGCCAGAAAAATGCTTGAGTTTCTCATTGATTTACATTGGGTTCATTGCTCGGGTCGAGCACTCGAGCATTACGATTTGTTTGACCCGAGCAACGAGTACCCGAGCATTTTAGTGCTCGCTCATCACTAGTCGTATCACCAAAGATCACAAACTGATTGTTTTATCGAATGGGAAGAAGTGTAAATCAAGTGTGTACTTTGAATTATTGTGAAAGGTCTAACAAGAATATACTTCTAAATATAATTTTTTTTTTATCCTATTTTATTTACAGATGTCTACGCCTTGCAGCTTATCGTAGCTTCATCTCCTGGGTATATGGCATCTTAGGAAAACATAATCGCAGGGTCATTCCTTCCTGTGTTGTAAATAGAATAAGGGAACAATTCCCAGACCCTCATGGAAGATATACATCTTTCAAATATTAGGAGGACTCACCTCTGTCTAATATTGATTTAGATTTACATTTTTAAAAAATATGTTTTCTGTTCGAGCATATTATTGGCATAAGGCTGCAGAAACACATTTTGAATAGAAATGTTTATGTATACTATTGTATTTTTTATGTTTCCTTGTTGTAAATCTAAAATAGAATAAAAAGAATTATTTACAATTTTTTTAATCTATTTGATATCGTGAGGATTCTCGGTTCTCTGGCAGTTGGTAGCATTCGCACAGACACGCAGTTTTTGTATGCAAAACATGCACATTTATTAACAATTCATAAATCATCAGGAAAAAAAAACAAAATGGCCTTTGACTGGCACAAAAAAAGAAACAAAAAAAAACCATAACAGTCCATACAACAGTATATGAAATGGTCTTACCACCTGCACTCCTAGGAAAAGACTAAAGCTGCTGAGATATCCTAAATAGGCCGTATTACTCCCAAGGGTGGAGATATGGGAGCAGCCAGACCCGCCCAGCTCTCTGACTGCTCCAATAAAACCCGAACCCTTGCTGCCCTACTAAATCACCTCTCAGCACTATATGTGCTGGAGCCTGCTCCTTGGGGCTTTACATCATGGAGGTTAACCACCTCAGTGACACATATCTCCCCTCAAGGACCTGTCCAGCTGCCATCTTACAATACATTTAGATAAATTATTTCCCTAATATATCTTCCATTATAAGGCCTGAAAATAAAATAATTTTAATATAAATATAATTAACATACTATTAAAACGTTATTGCCCCAAACGATAAAATATTAAATAATATAAATGTAAACTTCACGTCAACTGAGAATGTATGTGCTACGTCAAATCACTGGGCTCAGCAGCTCAAGTTTTCTATATCAGCATTGCTATTGAGCCTATTCATTTATGGCAGTAATAACATACGCAGTTGTAACATCACAGCACATGCTTGTAGACAACAGGAGCAGCAATTGATATAAAATGCTGGACTGATATGTGACGCGCCCCTGGGCCTGTGTCGCGCTGCGTTGCGCATGCGGGAGCCTACCCGGAGCCGGATCGGTAGAGGGTTGTAGTCTCGTGGCGGTGACCCGGTCCGTGCCCAGGGAGTCAAACTAGACGGCAGTCTATTAGTAGTAAATAGTTGATGACTACGCCACCCGTTGAGTGCAGCCAGGGAGCTGCTGCTGCAGGGCAGACCGCTGAGGCCGGTGGTAGGATTGTGCAGCGTGATAGTATAACCCCCAACGGGAGGGGTATGGCCTCAGGGCAGCCGACGTGGATGATGGGGGTAGCAGGAACCACTCAGAGACGGTACGGTGTAGTTCAGGGTCTTTACTGGTAACAACGATAGACCCTCCCGGAGTACTTGCTAGCAAACGGGGCCTGGTCAGTCTTTGAGCAGATGGGATCTCCCCTGGCCAGGCGTAGTTATAGGCCTCACAAACTGACTGTACTCTTCTGGCTACCTTGCTAGAAGCTGATGTAAGTAGCCCACGTCCCTGAGTGTACCGTGTGGTGCTCACCCGTATGGCCGGTGACTCGGGGCCTTCTAATGGCTTCCGCTCCACGATGGCGGCGCTGGTCCCACGCGTGTGACCGTGCCTTCGGGCCTCTGGGCCAGGGGACCTGAAATCCCCTGCCTGACGGACTCTGCTGCTGGGTAGGAGCCAGTCCCCACAGCCTCGGACTCCGGGTCCGGTAAAGAATCTTCTTAGTCAGGGCAAGCTCTGCAGCTGCCAGCCCCTGACTCCTTGTAAGCCTGCTGTTTCCTATGCTGCTTCTTGTCTCCACTCTCCTTGTCTGACTCTCCCTGCCTCAGCCCCGGGTTTATACAGGGGAAGTTCTTCCCCTCCCCAGACTGGGCAGGAGGTGTGGCATGCACAGGATCCCTGACCAAAGGACCTCCCACCTGCTCTCAGACATAACATTACATTACTGTGGAAAACCAGACCCCTGGGGTGCCACATTCCCCCCTAGTGAAATTTAGTACTCCGGGACTAAACACATTTAGAAAAACATAACAAAGTATAACAATAACAACACAATAAGAAAAACACATAAGATGGTTACGGCGTGTCCGCAACCGGGTGCAGTCTTTGAAGAAAAGCAAAGGTGTCCATTTCACCAACACAGGGAGACGTAACCAGGTAGGGGTCTGTCCTACCCCGAGTCCTTAACAGTCTCTAGTCCATCCTGGGTTACGCTCCAACTATATACAAGGATTCCCGGTAAATCCACCAAGGTTTCCTAAAAATAACTAGAAACACAAAATTATACACAAGCAACAAGACACAGAAAAACATAAATAAAACAATTTATACACTTTAAATTCTCCAGCGTGCGGGTAACTGGCCTCGAGTGGCCCTAGTGGACCTACGGAGCTGACTGTCTGGCCCTGAACTACAGGGTGTAGGAGCTGTCAAGGGTAAACTGGGCAGCTGTCTACCGGCTCTTTGTCTCACTAGGGGTACGGCAGGCTCACTATAAGCAGAGGGTTGATTCTCCTGTTCTACTCGTGTGGAGTCTTCTGCCTCCTGGACCGGCTGTTCTTCCAGCTCTACCCGTTGCTCCGTAGGTTCTTGGGATGATGGTTGGAGGAAGGTGAGTACGGGTACCACAACTGCACCATTGACTTGAGTCCAAGACCGAGGGAAGTCCCCGAGCACGGTACTAACCATATCTTCCCTTTCTCCCACGGGTCGATGGTCTTCTTGTTCCTCTTCAGGGTTCCTCAGTTGTTCGGGACACTTCTTCAGGTGGTCCCGGGATACAATGGCTGTGGTTTCCCCTCCGTCTTTACTGATGGTACAGACCTTCGGGTTCTCGTGGCTTGAGGGCAGTACGGTGTACGGGTCCTCCTCCCACTGGTCATCCAACTTGTGGAGCCGTCTTTTCCTCTTCAAGACCTGCTCTCCGGGTACCAGGGGAACAGCGGGAGCATACTGGTTGTAAGTCTTCTCTTGTCTTTCCCTAGCCTGACAGAGACTTCGCTCCACGCTCTCTTGTACTCTCCGGTACTGCTGCTGCCTCTCTGTGTCCCAGTCTGTTTCTGGTGAAGTGTCCTCAGGTGTCAGGACTCCCATTTCCAGGTCAACAGGTAACTTACCAGGTCTCGCCCTCATTAGGTAAGCCGGGGTACAGTTGGTGGAACCTACCGGGATGTGGTTGTATAGGTCCACCAGATCGGGCAACTTCTCAGGCCACAGACTGCGTTCTTCCAGGGGCAATGTTTTTAGAAGATCCATTACCACCTGGTTCATTTTTTCACAAAGTCCATTAGTTTGCGGATGGTAGGGTGTCGTCCTTATCTTCCGGCAGCCATACAGATTGCAGAATTCCTGGAAGACCTCCGCTTCAAAGGCAGGTCCCTGGTCCGTCAGCACTTGGTCCGGGTACCCGTGTGGACGGCAGAAGTGCTGCTGGAAGGCTCTAGCTGCTGTTTGAGCCGTTAAGTCCTTGACGGGGACGACAACCAAGAACCGGGAGTAATGATCCACGATGGTTAACGCGTAGACGTAGCCACTTCTGCTTGGGGTCAGTTTTACATGATCCAAGGCTACCAGTTCCAACGGTTGCCGGGTGACGATGGACTGCAGGGGAGTCTTCTGGCTGGCCCGGTCCTTCCTTCTCAGATTGCACGGGCCACAGTCTCTGCACCACTTCTCGATGGTTCCCCTCATGCCTACCCAGTGGAACCGCTCGCGCAGCAGGAACTCCAGCTTTTTCCACCCGAAGTGTCCAGCTCCGTCGTGGTATGCCTCCATCACCATGGCTGCGTCTCTTCGTGGCACCACTACTTGCCAGAGTAGTTCATGCGTCCGGGAGTTGACCATTCTGCGGCACAACTTCCCCTTGTAAAGGAATAGTCGACTCTTCTCCGCCCATAGTTGTTTGGCTTCCTCCGGAGCGTCTGGTTCAAGGCGAGCCTCCGGCCGAGTCAGCATCTCCTTCACTAGTCGGACGGCAGGGTCGCTGTCTTGCGTTTCTGCCCAGTTGTAGTGGGGTAAGGGGTTCAACGTAGCAGCCTGCTTACCCCTTACCCGGTGGGAATACTGGATAGTCCCATGACGGTGGAACGCAGGGAGTTCAACTTCTTCCAGTCCCTCCGGATCTTCTCCTTCGTCCGGCAGGTTGGGCATCCTGGACAGGGCATCCGCGTTAGTATTGGAGCGTCCTGCCCGGTATTTGATTGTGAACTCGTAGTTGGACAGACGGGCCATCCACCTCTGCTCCAGGGCACCGAGTCTTGCCGTGTCCAGGTGTATCAACGGGTTGTTATCCGTGTATACGGTGAACCGGGAAGAAGCGAGGTAATGCCTAAAGCGCTCGGTGACTGCCCATACCACGGCCAGGAACTCTAACTTAAATGAGCTGTAATTCTCGGGGTTCCTTTCGGTGGGTCGCAGTTTTCGGCTGGCATAGGAGATTACTCGTTCTCTCCCCTGCTG
The DNA here is from genome assembly GCF_046119375.1 of Phyllobates terribilis. Lineage (NCBI taxonomy): Eukaryota > Metazoa > Chordata > Amphibia > Anura > Dendrobatidae > Phyllobates > Phyllobates terribilis. Next base: position 704,020,181 of record NW_027362761.1, read on the forward strand.
AATCTGGGACAGTACGGCTCCTAGCCCGATGTTACTGGCGTCGGTGTAGAGGATGAAGGGCTGGCTATAGTCCGGGTACGCCAAGATTTCATCCCCCGTGAGGGCCATCTTCAGCTGGCGGAAGGACTCCTCTTCTAGCTCTTCCCATTTGAAGGGCGGCTTCTGGTTCTTGGCCTTCCGGGACTGGCCTATCAGGAGGTCCTGCATAGGCGCTGCCTTTTTGGTGAAACCGGGAATAAACCTTCGGTAGTAGCCTACCAACCCTAGGAACTGCCGCACTTCTTTTACGCTGGAGGGGCTTGGCCATCCCTTAATTGCGGTGATCTTATCGGGGTCGGGAGCCACTCCGTCAGCGCTCACCACGTGTCCCAGGTATTGCACCTTTGGTTTCAGGAGGTGACACTTGGAGGGTTTCACCTTTAGGCCGTAACTCGCCAGAGCTTCGAACACCTCCGCCAGGTGTTTCAGGTGGTCCTCATAAGTTTTGGAGTATACGATGACATCGTCCAGGTACAACAGGACCGTCTCAAAGTTTCTGTGGCCCAGACAGCACTCCATTAATCGTTGGAAGGTTCCTGGGGCGTTGCAGAGTCCGAACGGCATGCAGGTGAACTCGCTAAGTCCCATCGGGGTGGTGAAGGCGGTCTTCTCCCGGTCCGCCTCTGCTACAGGAACCTGCCAGTACCCGCTAGTGAGATCCAAGGTAGAGAAGAAGTTAGCAGATCTTAAAGCAGCCAATGACTCCTCTATCCTTGGTAAGGGGTACGCATCCTTGTGTGTGATACGGTTGATTTTCCGGTAATCTACACACATCCTCATGGTGTTGTCTTTCTTTTTGACTAAAACTAGTGGGGCTGCCCAGGGGCTACAGCTATCCCGGATTACTCCAGCCTCCTTCATGTCTCTAAGCATCCCCTTGGCGTGTTGGTAATGTGCAGGGGGTACGGGTCGATACCTCTCTTTTATGGGAGGATGATCTCCCGTGGGGATGCGGTGTTCTACCCCCTTGACTCGCCCGAAGTCTAACGGGTGTTTACTAAACACTCTCTCATACTCTTGAACCACCCGATAGACTCCTTGTTTCTGATGTGAGGGAGTGGAATCAGTACCCAAATGTAGTTGCTGACACCAGTCCTCCATGTCTTTCTTAGAGCCGTTACCTTCCTCCGGGTGAGATGGAGGCAAGGGTTCCACAGATTGTATAGAATTTTGATTAGTGGTATATAATTTGGCTAGCGTGGCATACCGGGGCAGGTACACTTCCCTCTCCCCGATATTTATTATGCGAATGGGCACCCTCCCATGGCGTACATTGACCACCCCCCGTGCTGTCAAAATGGTGGGCCTACTGTCTGAGTAAACTGGTTCTACCATTGCCTGGTAATCTCTTCCTCTCAGACCAATAGCTGCCTGGCACCAAATCATCATTTCACTTTTTGGGGGCATGGCAATAGGAAAAGGGTCACACATTCTTACGCTACCAATCTCACCGCCGGAGAGTTCCACTTGTTGCCGTTGCATCAGTGCCCGGATCTCTTTCTGGAGCACCCGCTGCTCGCCAGAGCTGGCGTTCTTGGCAACCTGCTGTAAAAGGAAAATCACCTCTGCAAGACAATTTTCAATTACGTTAGTTCCTAGAGTTATTTTTGGGTGACTCTCATGTTTATCAATATCTACAATGATCAGTCCCTGTGCGGCCAGTTCGACTCTACCGATTTTGAGGGCCACCTCCTTAAATCCGATCTGTGGCACGGGCTGGCCATTGCTGGCGATGATACTCAAGTCGTCGTCAGGGTAGTGGGTAATATCCGAGTCATTCCAGTACTGCTTGAAGAGCACGTACGGGATGGTGGTGACCTGTGACCCGGTATCCAGTAGGGCACTCATGGGAATGCCATCCAGTACCACAGGCAAGACTGGACGTCCTCCCACATATCTGTCGCGCCAGTTCGATGGGCCTGGTGATCTTTTTCCTGGGGGTCGGCCCTCTACCCCAGGTTGTGCCCGTTTAAAGAACAGTACCTTTCCATATGTCCGGGTTGATTGCAGCGGCGGCAGATGGGTCGTCCGTCCTCGCTGTATCGGTCACTGGGTCTTCCTCTGGCCGGTGGGGTCCTCCTTGGTCGACGCCACGGGATGTCCTCCGGTCCGGATGCCAGCTGGATCTTCCCTGGGGTGGAAACCTGTAAAGACTGCACAGTTCGGGTTAGCGCAGCAACGCTCTTAGCTAGCTCTTGGACCTGATGGTGTAGGTCTGGAGCCGGGTCATTGTCCAAAGCCTGCGCATCAGCTCCCACAGGCCCTGCTGACAAGGGCGCCGCCTCCTGGTAGTAAGTGGTAGTGGGGTGTCTGTGGGTCACAACGCCACCTGGTGCCGGTTCTCGGAGCACCCGGATGGCTCTGTCCTTGAACTGTGCAAAGTCCAGATGGGGATCCTGTAAGGCCATTGCCCGCAACTGGGTTCGGTGGGCATTGCAATATAAACCCTCTATAAATTGTTCAGTCAACAGCCTGTCCTCGTTTCCCACCCCATCAGGGTCGGTCTGCTTTATGGCCCTCAGGGCCTCTTGTAGGTTTAGTGCATAGTCCCTTATACTCTCATGCGCTCGCTGCTTGCACCCGTAGAATCTAAGCTTAATCTCGGCTGAGGTGCGGGTATCAAAGGTGTCCTTCAGCCGGGTTAGTATCCCTGCGACAGTCTTCCTCCCAGGTGGCCAGGATTTTACTTCCCTTTTGGCTGCCCCGGTTAGTTGGGCCACCAGGATGCTCACTTTTTGCTCTTCTGTGAGGGGGTACACCTGGAAGAGGCTATCCAGCTTTTCTCTAAAGTCATGCAGGGTATGTGACTCCCCTGAGTACTGGGGTAGCCAAGCTGCTCCCGGGATATAGGGCATGGTGAAGGGCATAACTGCAGCAGCGGTAGCGCTGGCGGGGGTTGGGGCAGTGAAGCTCTCCTCCGTATCCGACATCTTCCTCCCCCCTAGTGGACCGTGGCCTACCTTGCGATGATCCTCTTCCGTAGGCCGCGGCTCCGCAGTGGATCGTCAGGGTTGAGGACCTTCCGTCGCGCTCCTGTGACGTCGGCGTCTGCTGGGCTCCTTCCAGGACCTTACGCAACGTCCGGACGTGAGGCGGGGCTTCAGTTCTCGCGCGCTTTCGGAGTCCACGCCCCTCTTCATCCCGCGCGGCGTCCCCAAGATGGCGTCCAACGGCGGGAAAACTCCACGGATGGCGGGAAGAAGGCCGAAGATGGCGCCGGATGGCGGGAAACTTCACCGATGGCGGGAAGAAGGTAGAAGACGGCGCCGGATGGCGGGAAACCTCCACGGATAGCGGGAATCTTCACCACTGGTAAGTTTGAACAGTCTTTGCTTTTCAGGCACGCAGTACCCGGTGGTTGCGGGCACGAAATCCTGCCGACTACGCCAAAGTTGACGCGCCCCTGGGCCTGTGTCGCGCTGCGTTGCGCATGCGGGAGCCTACCCGGAGCCGGATCGGTAGAGGGTTGTAGTCTCGTGGCGGTGACCCGGTCCGTGCCCAGGGAGTCAAACTAGACGGCAGTCTATTAGTAGTAAATAGTTGATGACTACGCCACCCGTTGAGTGCAGCCAGGGAGCTGCTGCTGCAGGGCAGACCGCTGAGGCCGGTGGTAGGATTGTGCAGCGTGATAGTATAACCCCCAACGGGAGGGGTATGGCCTCAGGGCAGCCGACGTGGATGATGGGGGTAGCAGGAACCACTCAGAGACGGTACGGTGTAGTTCAGGGTCTTTACTGGTAACAAGGATAGACCCTCCCGGAGTACTTGCTAGCAAACGGGGCCTGGTCAGTCTTTGAGCAGATGGGATCTCCCCTGGCCAGGCGTAGTTATAGGCCTCACAAACTGACTGTACTCTTCTGGCTACCTTGCTAGAAGCTGATGTAAGTAGCCCACGTCCCTGAGTGTACCGTGTGGTGCTCACCCGTATGGCCGGTGACTCGGGGCCTTCTAATGGCTTCCGCTCCACGATGGCGGCGCTGGTCCCACGCGTGTGACCGTGCCTTCGGGCCTCTGGGCCAGGGGACCTGAAATCCCCTGCCTGACGGACTCTGCTGCTGGGTAGGAGCCAGTCCCCACAGCCTCGGACTCCGGGTCCGGTAAAGAATCTTCTTAGTCAGGGCAAGCTCTGCAGCTGCCAGCCCCTGACTCCTTGTAAGCCTGCTGTTTCCTATGCTGCTTCTTGTCTCCACTCTCCTTGTCTGACTCTCCCTGCCTCAGCCCCGGGTTTATACAGGGGAAGTTCTTCCCCTCCCCAGACTGGGCAGGAGGTGTGGCATGCACAGGATCCCTGACCAAAGGACCTCCCACCTGCTCTCAGACATAACATTACATTACTGTGGAAAACCAGACCCCTGGGGTGCCACATATGCATTACAGAAATGCTAATGTGTTGAAGAATTTTAAAGATCTAAAAATTAGTATACTACCTTATATTTACATATATAGTACAATAACTGCTATTCAACCAATTTTATTTTTACATTTTCAGTTAAAATCTAGATAAAAAATTTTGAACCATTTCTGCCCGTGCTGGCCTTGCAATTGGTGCTAAGTTAGATGGGAGTGAGGGTAACTTACTGACCCAGTTACTTTGCCTTTCTCCCCCAGCAAACAATAAAATTTCATTTAGAATAACTTTAAGAAATTCTTGAGACTTTGGCTCATACAAAGTTTTTACAACCCACGCTTTGTGTGCCTTCGAAAATTCAAACCGAAATCTTCTCAAATCATCCCCTTCCTCGGATTCTAATCTCTGTAGTACAGCTTGAACTCTACCAACATTTTTGTTGTGATCTAGCACAGCCAATGTTGTCCTTGCAACCATTGCATCAGAGTAAAAATGTACACGTTTTGGCCTGTACTTTAGTGCAGTTGAGTGGAAAACTTCCAACTCTCCAGTATGGCAAAAATATGACAGATGTATTATGTCACGAAGCAGCAACTGATTTAGTACAATAGCTCTGAGTTTTTCATAAGCCATAGAATTTGGCTCAAGCCATTTTGTATCGTTGGTGTTTGAACTGTGATGGCAATGAGCATAAGTTCCATTCCTTTTTCATTCGTGAACATTTATCACATGGTACAATGCTAACTTCCATCTTTCAACTAAGTCATCAGGATCTCCATCACAGTTCCGAGCTGCCCACCACAGATGATTTTTCAATGGAGCTATCCAAGAAGAGAACGTGCTACAATTCCTAAATTTGGAAGCAATAAGTAGCTTTTGACCTACCGATTTTGCAACATGCCACACGTCGAACTGGTGTTTAATACGGGGGTAATCTTCACGTAGACTTTTTCATATACCAACATGTCTGTCTGTGGCAACTATTCGAACATTTACATTTGACTGGAGTATTGAGTCTATAGTTCTTTTAAAAGCTTTTTTCTCAAGACTAACTGCTGTAGCTGGGGAATAATTTGCTCAACACTAAAGTCTAAAATTTTATTGCTTTCACTCTCCATCATTGTATAGATACAATACTTTGCAGAATATCCAGGGCTATCTGCCTGTCCATCGCCAGACAAGCATACAGGATTTTGGCCAAGGGATGAAACTAGCACTCTTTTTTCCTGCTCCCAGTAATGGTGTATCATTGGAAAGACAAATTTTGGCTGGTTGCGGTAATGGGTAGATCTTGAAATCATATAGATGTTTAAAATATCAAAAAAAAATTTGATTTTTAAATAATGGTTACCACTCAGTATTATACCCGAGGACAACATAAGATTTCCAGTTGGTATTCGTTTTATTCTGGGCTGACTGCTACAAATCTGTTGTACATGTCCATTTTCACATTTCACATCAACATTAATACATGACCCAATTTTGCGAATTTTAAAATGTGTTAGCTTTTTCACACATGATTTTCGATACGGATAAGGTACTAAAAGTATAAGTTTTTCAAGGCAGCTACGGAATGCTATAAATTTTGGTTCACGTACAGGATCATCACTCAATCCAGTTAGTTCTTCAAGATCATTTATTGGTATCTGAGCTTCTATATCTTCTTCTGTATCTGTAGTATCAATATTTGGTCCAGAAACCTTTGTTGGCAATTACTGAGGTCAGACGTTTCCTATAGTTCGTTACTAAGTGTGCACACACTGCATACAGATGCATACAGATCTTCTCCAGATCTTTCAGGTTTCGGTGCTGTCATTGGGCAACATTGCATTTCGGCTCCCTCCAAAAACTTTCTATTGGGTTCAGGTGCGAGGAATGGCTACTCCACTGCAGGAGCTTGAAATACTTCTTGGGGAGCCACTCCTTAGTTGCCCTGGCTGTGTGTTTCTGGTCATTGTTATGCTGGAAGACCCAGCCACAACCCATCTTCAATGCTCTTACTGAGGGAAGGAGGTTGTTGACCAAAACCTCGAAATACATGACCCCATCCATCCTCCTTTTAATACGGTGCAGTCGTCCAGCCCCCTTTGCAGTAAAACATTCCCAAAGTATGATGTTTCCCCCACCATGCTTCACGGTTTATACAGTGTTTTTGGGGTTTTACACACCCTTCGTCTTCCTCCAAACACGGCGAGTGGAGTTGATACCACAAAGTTCTATTTTGGTCTCCTCTGACCACATGACCTTCTCCCATGCCTCCGCTGGATCATCCAGATGGTAACTGGCAAACTTCAAACGGGCCTGGACATGTACTGGCGTGAGCAGGGGGACCTTCTGTGCACTGCAGGATTTTATCCATGACAGCGTAGTGTGTTACTAACGGTAATGTTTGAGACTGTGGTCCCAGCTCTCTTCAGGTCATTGACCAGGTCCTCCCGTGTAGTTCTGGGCTGATTCCTGACCTTTCTCAGAATCATCCTTACCCCATGAGCTGAGATTTTGCACGGAGACCCAGACCAAGGAAGATTGACAGTCATCTTGTGTTTCTTTCATTTTCTAATAATTGTGCCAACAGTTGTTGCCTTCTCACCAAGCTGCTTGCCAATTGTCCTGTAGCCCATTCTAGCCTTGTGCAGGTCTACAATTTTGTCCCTGGTCTCCTTAGACAGCTCTTTGGTCTTGGCCATAGTGGAGAGGTTGGAGCGTGATTGATTGAGTGTGTGGACAGGTGTTTTTTCTACAGGTAACGAGTTCAAACAGGTGCAATTAATACAGGTAATGAGTGGGAGTAGGAGAGCTTCAGAAAAACTAACAGGTTGGTGAGAGCCAGAATTCTTGCTGGTTGGTAGGGGATCAAATACTTATTTCATCCAATAAAATGTTAATTGTGTAAAAATCATACATTGAGATTTTCTGATTTTTATTTTTAGATTCTGTCTCTCTCTACTATAAAAATGACAGACCTCTCCATTTTTTGTAGGTGGGAGAACTTGCAAAATCGGAAGAGTATCAAATAATTATTTTCCCCACTTTATATAATGCTCGACTCTGCACTGTGCCACATATGTCACATTTTTATTAATTTTATAAGCGTAACGGATTATAATGATGCACATGCTGGGTACTTGAGGTCAGCAGCAGCGCAGCATGGGAAAATACTCACTGCGCAGCCGTCGACCTCAAGCACCCACAATACACTGAGTCAGTGTATTGCCGGCAAATGACCAAAGCAGTCACTCTGTGGCTGCTCTGTTCATGGGATCTTCGTGGGACACTCATTATTTGGACGTTGGAAAGGTAAGGATGAGGTTGGTTTATTATTTTATTTTTATGACAGGTGATCAAGGGTTTCAGCGTGAATGGGCGTGATGGTAAGTATGGTTTGATTTAGCATATTAAAGGAATCCTGTCTTTATTTAAAATAAAATATTTTATTCTGGGTGTGGGTGTCTTTATTTTACATTTTCCTTACACTATGGGGCTAGTAATGGGGGCGTCTTATAGACGCCGCTCCATTACCAACCTGGGCTTGATGTCAGCTGGCATTATAAGCTGACATCAACCCTATTACCCTTCTGCCACCGCTACTGGGCAGTGGGGTGAGCGAGCCTAAGTGCCAGAATTGGCGTATCCTATGGATGCGCCATTTCTGGGGTGTCTGAGGGCTCCTCTTTCTAGGCTTGGAGGGGGCCAATATTCATGGCCCCTTCTTAGGCTATTAATATCAGCCCCCAACTGTCTGCATAGCCTTTGCTAGCTGTTAAAATAACACAACTGATGGTTCCAACCCCATTTATAAGGCAAGAAATCCCACTTATTAAACCTGACAGGGCACACCTGTGAAGTGAAGTCCATTTCCGGTGACTACCTCTTGAAGCTCATCAAGAGAATGCCAAGAGTGTGCAAAGCAGTCATCAAAGCAAAAGGTGGCTACTTTGAAGAACCTAGAATATAAGACATATTTTCAGTTGGTTTAGACTTTTTTGTTAAGTATATAATTCCACATGTGTAAATTCATAGTTTTGATGCCTTCAGTGTGAATGTACAATTTTCATAGTCATGAAAATACAGAAAAATCTATAAATGAGAAGGTGTGTCCAAACTTTTGGTCAGTACTGTATATATGTACATATATGTATATTTTCTGGGGGTATACAAAATTGCTGTGTGCTGTGTGCCACCGCTGCTTCTGCGTTACTATGGAGGGCGCTTCCAGTCAGGACGGCTAAACAGTCATTGCGCATGCGTTCCACTATGCTGGAGTGATATGGCCGGGCAGGGAGCTACTGCACAGTCTCTATGCACTCTATGCACAGCGTTTACGCTGCGGAAATTTCTGCACAAAATACGCATGAAATACGCATCGTAAACTCATGTTATACGCATGTTAGCCTTCTGCCATGGTCCCCTATGGCATTTCGCAATTGCAATGCCCATGCTGCGGAATTTTCCGCAGCGTTTTTGATGTGCGGAAAATTCCGCAGCATGTCAATTATTTGTGCGTTTACGCATGCGGAATTGCCATCTACAATGCAGTAGAAATCGCAAGGCAATTCCGCATGTGCAAAACGCGCAAATTACGCATGCCAAATTCCGTATGCGTTTTCCAGGAAAAAGGACATGCAGAAATTTCCTTTTCAATTGCGCATCATGGGCACATACCCTAATGGAAATTTCCATTGGCTGGATTGAAAGTTTAATAGTGAGGAAATAGAAAAAGGCACTCAATGGATTTGAGCTCATGACCTCCTGTTTACGAGAGAGGTGATTTAACCCAGTAAGCCAACCGGAACATCACTGATACAAAGTGATGTCAAGAAAAGCAGTGAACATTGAATCACTAGTAGGTAAGTTCAAAAAGAAATTCATTGGTTTTACTATGTTATTCGTAATGCCAATGCATACAGCGTCTAATGACATTTTGTTCTTTATGAACACTTAATACACATTCTATATCTCACAATTGCACTATCTCAAGCCTGAAGTTAATGCAAATTTCCATTGGCTGGATAGAAAGCTTTACTGTGAGGAAATAGAAAAAGGCACTCAATGGATTTGAACCCACAACCTTCCGTTGACGAGACAGGCATATTAACCCAGTAATCCACCGGAAAATAACAAGTACTGTATAAAGGGAAGTCAAGAAAAGCAGTGAACATTAAATCACTAATAGGTAAGTTCAAAAAGAAATCCATTTGTTTCACTATGTTATTCTTAATGCCAATGTATACGGCATATGATGACATTGGTTGGATAGAAAGCTTTTTTGTGAATAAATCTAAAATGTCACTCTGTGGGTTTGAACTCATTACTGCCTGTTTACAAGACAGGCACATTAACCCTGTAACCCACCAGACCATCACAGGTGCCAAGTGAAGTCAACAACAGCAGTGAACATTGAATCACTAATTGGTAAGTTCAAAAAGAAACCCATTGGTTTTACTATGCTATTTTTAATGCCAATCTATACAGCATATGATGACATTTTGTTCTTTATGAACACTTAATACACATTCTACAATTGCACTATCGCAAGCCTGAAGTTAATGCAAATTTCCATCAGCTGGATAGAAAGCTTTATTGTGAGGAAATATAAAAAGTCACTTAATCGATTTCAACTCATGACCTCCTGTTTACAAGACAGGTGCATTAACCCAGTCTGCCACAATAACATCACTGATGAAAGCATATGTCAAGAAGGGCAGTGAACATTGAATCACTAACAGGTAAGTTCAAAAGAAATCCATTGGTTTTACTATGTTATTCTTAATGCCAATGTATACAGCGTATGATGACATTTTGTTCTTTATGAACACTTAATACACATTCTATCCAATGTTAAGTACCTGTCTTTGATGCGAATTTAAGAGCTAATGTCACGGGTGTGTCAGAGGTGACAGACAGTCGCCCTGCAGTTGGTTGCAGGAGAGCTCTACGTTTGGCATTACAGACATCTTCTTAGAGGCTGTCTTTAGGACCAAGCGGCTACCTTACTCTGGCTAATTAACACGCTGCCTGGGTGTATAAATACTTGCTGTGTTTCAGAGGGAGGTGCTGGCGATATTCATTACTACTTGTGAAGGCTTTAGCAAGAGAAGTACTTCGTCCTCTCTGGAGCTTGAGGACGTGTGCGCATTTGTCTGGAGTCGTCTAAAGCTAAGCAATTTCCCCCTCTTTGTGTACCCTTGTTGTCTATAGTGTTTAGTGAAGATCGACTAGTGCTCATCTCCTCCCTTGCCTAGCCTTAGCCATGCACCAGGGAAAGACAGGGCGAGGCACGCGTGCGGCAATTGGTGAAGAGCCAATACAGGGACATTAGGGGAGACAGGGTGATGCTAGATCAACCTAGGAGGTCTCCACTTCCCCCCTTTCCCTAGATTCTGGGCTCCCTTTCCCTCTTCCCTTTGTGGTGGACTAAGTGTTTCCCACACCTTGCTTGACATTATCGCTGGCTGAGCACATTTTGAAAAGTGAAAAAAAAAAAGACTGACACTTTGTTTTGTTTTTCTCCCCTCTGTGTGTTTTTGGGCGTGGACTTTTTTATTCTTTCTCCCTTGGTATGGGTACTGTTGTAGAGCACGCAGAGCAGTTCCGCTTTCTGTCCCTGGAGGTGAATGACCTCTGCTGTGAGGTTCAGCAGCAACATCGGCAGCTACAGGTCGCTAATGTGGGGGTCTCTGCAGGTAGGCCTGCCCAACCTGAACCCAAGGTTGCTCTCCCAGACAGGTTTACAGGAGGTAGGGACAATTTTTTTGCATTCAAGGAGGCCTGCAAACTGTATTTTAAACTTCGTCCTTACTCCTCTGGAAATAAGGAGCAACAGGTTGGTATTGTAATCTCTCTACTGCAGGGAGATCCTCAGTCGTGGGCATTTTCTTTACCGCAGGACTCTGTTTGTCTCCAGTCTGTGGAGGGGTTTTTCGGGGCTCTGGCCCTCATCTATGCTGACCCTGACCGAGTTACCTTGGCTAAGTCTAGGCTACGTCGCCTTCAGCAGGGGAATCGGTCAGTGGAGACGTACAGTTCAGAATTCCGTAGATGGGCAACGGATTCCAAATGGAATGACTGACTCAGCCTTTAGAAGTCAATTTTGTGAGGGGCTTACTGAGAGGTTGAAAGATGTCTTGGCAGCATATGAAACCCCTCAGTCCCTGGCGGCTGCCATGTCGTTGGCCATATGTCTTGATAGATGCTTTCGGGATAGACGGGTGAGACCTCTTTCTCCGGGGCCTTCTTACTGGGGTTGTGTACATCTGCCGGGGGAGCAGTCTGGGGTTGAGCCAGTACTGGGGGAGGTGGAGGAACCCATGCAGTTAGGGGGTGTCTCTACATCATACATCTCCCTGGAGATTCGCAATCAAAAAGGTGTATTTTTGTTTTTTTGGGGAAAAAGGGACATTTTGTTGGAACCTGTCCTGTAATTCCTAAACTAAAGGAGTCTCGATTAATTGGATAAACAAGGGGTGCATTTGTTACCAACCTGCAGTTCCTGCTTTGTCCTGTCAGCAGAGGTGGTGCTAGAGAGCAAAACTGAGAAAATTTCTTTATTTGACAGTGGAGCCGGAGTCAGCATGGTTGATGCTGAGTTTGTGAAAACTCATGGTCTTGCTTGCTGTGCTTTAGCTGAACCTATTTCCATCTTTGCCATTGACTCAGCGCCACTTGCACAGAAAGCATTTACTCAGATTATACATAATGTAAAACTGAGGGTGGGGTCAGTTCATTGTGAAATAATCCCTTGCTATGTCCCGGACAATCTTCCCACACCGATTGTTTTGGGTATTCACTGGCTTGTTAAACATAATCCCTTGGTGGATTGGCAAGACGGGGAGATTACTGCCATGAGAACTGTTTAGATATTTTCCTTACTACTGTCTCTACAGAAATTTTACTAGCTTTTCTGTCTGGTTTTGAGGACGTTTTTTTTCTGAGAGGGGATGTCAGGATTTGCCTCCTCATTGTGCTTATGACTGTCCTATTAACCTGAACCCCGGAGCTAAACTACCGAAATCCAGACTGTATATTCTTTCTGGCCCTGAGAGACAAGCCATGAAGGATTTCATTGCGGAAAGTCTGGAGAAGGGACATATCAGACCCTCATCTTCGCCTGTGGTGACAGGGTTCTTCTTTTTGAAGAAAAAAGATGGCGGTCTACGTCCCTGTTTAGATTTCCGGGAATTAAATCAAATTACCATCCGTGATCCATACCCTCTTCCTCTGATTCCTGATTTGTTCAGTCAGGTTGTGGGAGCTAAGGTATTCTCCAAGTTGGATTTAAGGGGAGCCTACAACCTGGTTAGAATCAGAGAAGGGGACGAATGGAAAACAGCGTTCAATACTCCGGAAGGACATTTCGAGAGTTTGGTTATGCCTTTTTGTTTGACCAATGCACCTGCAGTATTCCAGCATTTCATAAATTATATTTTCCATCATTTAGTGGGGAGGTTTGTGGTAGTCTATCTGGGCGATATTTTGGTTTACTCACCTCATTTTGAGACTCATCGGGGGCATGTTAAACAGGTGCTCCAGATATTAAGGGATAACAAACTTTATGCCAAACTGGAAAAAAGTGTTTTCGCTGTTCAGGAGGTGCAGTTTTTGGGGTATTTGTTGTCATCTTTGGGTTTTCAGATGGATCCGGAGAAGATCCATGAAGTCCATGACTGGGAACGTCTTGAGAACCTGAAGGCCCTGCAACGTTTTCTGGGCTTTACTAATTCTTACCGGAAATTCATCCAAAATTACTCTGTTATTGTGAAACCCCTTACTGACATGACTAAGAAAGGGTCTGATTTTTCCAAATGATCAAATGCTTCCCTCCAGGCTTTTTCTTCCTTAAAGAATCATTTTGCTACTGCACCTATACTCAGTCAACCAGATGTTTCCCAACCCTTCATTGTGGAGGTTGATGCATCGGATGTCGGGGTTGGGGCTGTTTTGTCTCAGGGCTCGTCCCCTGGTAAATGGCATACATGCGCCTTCTTTTCTAAAAATTGTCTTCGGCTGAGAGAAATTATGACGTGGGTAATAGGGAACTTTTGGCGATCAAATTGGCATTAGAGGAATGGCGACATTGGTTGGAGGGGGCTGTCCATCCTATTACTGTTATTACTGACCATAAGAACCTGTCATATCTCCAGTCAGCTAAACGTCTCAACCCTAGGCAAGCCAGATGGTCCCTGTTTTTTACTAGGTTTAAATTTGTTGTCACTTTTCGTCAAGGAGTCAAAAATATGAAGGCTGGTGCTTTGTCCTGGAGCTTCCCTGGTGCGGTGACCATGAGAACCCTGCCCCGATATTACAGAAAGGGGTAGTCATTTCGGCACTGTATCCTTAACTGGAGGGTCAGGTGTTGAAGGCTCAGGGGGATGCTCCTGCCTCCTGCCCTTCAGGAAGGTTATTTGTACCATCTAATCTGTGCCGCAATGTAATTAAGGAACATCATAACTCTGTGCTTGCTAGGCTTCCAGGTGGTAAGGCAACAGCGGACCTCCTCTCTCGTCGTTTTTGGTGGCTGGGGTTGCATCAGGATGTGATTGAACGCGTAGCTGCTTGTAGTATTTGCACGCATTCTAAGGTTTTGCATACCCGTCCGTCTGGTACTCTTCTTCTGCTACCTATCCCTAGTAGGCCATGGACACACTTGTCCATGGATTTTATTACTGACCTACCAGTTTCTGCAGGCAAACCGGTGGTTTTGGTGGTAGTAGATAGGTTCAGTAAAATGGTTCACTTTGTCACATTGCCTGCACTTCCAAATGCCAAGACACTTGCTCAGGTGTTCATAAATTAGATTGTGAAGCTTCACAGAGTTCCCTCCGATGTGGTGTCAGATCGGGGGACCCAGTTTGTTTCCAAGTTCTGGAAGGCATTCTGTTCTCGATTGGAGGTGCAGCTGTCCTTTTCCTCTGCCTTCCACCCTCAGTAGAATGGTCAGACCGAGAGTGTCAATCAGAATTTGGAGACCTACCTCAGGTGTTCCATCTCCGAAAATCAGGACGATTTGGCATCCTACTTAACTGTGGCAGAATTTGCCATTAATAATCATCATCAAGAATCCACTGGCAGGTGACCATTCTTTCGTGCATACGGTTATCACCCACAGTTTAGCACCTTTAGTGGGGGAGGAGCTTCACGAGTTCCTGAGGAGGAACGGTTTACTTCGTCGCTCTCCTATGACGATATGGTGTGCTGAGTAATTTAAAGATCATGGGAGACAGGTATAAACATATGGCTGACAGAAAATGCTTGCCAGGTCTGGACCTGAATGTGAATGACTTTGTGTGGTTATCTACCAGGAATATAAGATTGAAAGTTCCTTCTTGGAAGTTGTGACCTAGGTTTATTGGTTCCTATAAAATAACCGCCGTCATAAACCCAGCAGCGTTTCGTCTTGAACTTCCTCAGGCCCTTATGGTCCACAACGTGTTCCTTACTCAAAAAGTATGTGGAACCTCTTGAGCCCTCACCTCTACCACCGCCCCCATTAATGGTTGATGGTAATCTGAAGTTCCAGATTTTGAGGATTTTAGATTCTCATCTCCAACGTCGTTCTCTACAATACTTGGTGCACTGGAAAGGCTATGGTCCAGAGGAGAGGATGTGGGTTTCAGCGTCAGAGGTGAACGCTCCCAGGTTGGTTCGCTCATTTCACACCTCTTATCCTGAGAAACTCGGTCCTGAGTGTCCGGAGGCCACTCATAGAGGAGGGGGTACTGTCACGGGTGTGTCAGAAGTGACAGTCGCCCTGCAGTTGGTTGCAAGAGATCTCTACATTTGGCATTACAGACAGCGATATTCTTTACTACACCTTGCGTGACAGCTGAGCCTGCATCACTGGCTATGTTATTCCGCCTTCATCTGCTTCTAACAACAGTGAGTGGAGCTGAACTTCACCCGCCGTTAACGCCTTAAATGCCACTGTAAATCTGGCAGTTTTAATTAACCTCTTTCTGACGTGAGACATCCATGTGGCCTGGGCCTTAATGACCAGGTACGTATGAATACTGTCACGGGTGTATCAGAGGTGACAGACAGTCGCACTGCAGTTGGTTGCAGGAGATCTCTACGTTTGGCATTACAGACATCTTCTTAGATGACAGGCTGTCTCTAAGACCCAGTGAATATCTCCCTCTGGTAAGTAGCTACCTGGCCTGGGTGTATATATACCTGGTGTGTCTGAGAGGGACGTGTCGGCTATATTCATTTCTACTTGTGAAGGCTTAGCAAGAGCAGTACTTCATCCTCTCTGGAGCTTGGGGCCGAGTTCGCATTTGGTTGGAGTCGTCTAAGCTAAGCATTCTCCCCCTGTTTGTCTACCTTTGTTGTCTAGAGTTTAGTGGAGATCGACTAGTGCTCATCTCCTCCCATCCCTAGCCTTAGCCATACGCCAGAGAAAGACAGGGCGAGACACACGTGCAGCGATTGCTGAAGAGGAAATATAGGACGGTAGTTGAGACAGGGTAACACTAGACCAGACTAGGAGGTCTCCACTTCTCCCTTTCCCTAGTGTCTGGGCTCCCTTTCACCCTTCCATCTGTGTTGCACTAAGTCTTTCCCACACTTGGCGTGACAGATACGTCTCGGTGATCGCGCGGGCACAGAGGCTGTGTGGGTGCAATCGCCGCCGGGTGTCAGCTGATTCTGACAGCTGACACCTGGCACTTAGTGCCAGGAGTGGTGCCCGTACCACTCCCAGCACTTTAATCCTCTAAATGCTGCAATCGCAGCATTTAGCAAGCGAGCAGAGGGACAGGAGCCCCTCTGCTCTTGGATCGGAGACCCCGCAACTTCATCGCGGGATCTCGATCGTTGCCATGGTGATCCGATGTTGTCATGATGACATCCGGGTCACAAGGCACTAGCAAGGTAGTTAGATCATGCGCAGTGCATTGTGTCTGCAGGACTGACAGCTATAAGGCATAGAAGTGATCCTGCACTGTTATGCCTTATAGCAGTGATCAGACTGTAGAAAGTGAACGTCCCATAGTTTTTTTTTTTTACATAGGGACAAAGTGAAAAAGTGAAAAAAAAGTCTAAAATATATATATATATATATATATATATATATATATGTGTATATATATATATATATATATATATATATGTATATGTATGTACTGCTCAAAATAATAAAGGGAACACAGAATATAACTCCAAGTAAATCAAACTTCTGTGAAATCAAACTGTCCACTTAGTAAGCAACCCTGATTGCCAATCAATTTCCCATGTCGTTGTGCAAATGGAATAGACAATAGATGGAAATTATTGCCAATTATCAAGACACACTCAATAAAGGAATGGTTCTGCAGGTGGGGACCACAGACCACATCTCAGTACCAATGCTTTCTGGCTGATGTTTTGGTCACTTTTGAATGTTGGTTGTGCTATCACACTCATGGTAGCATGAGACGGACTCTACAACCCACAGAAGTTGCTCAGGTAGTGCAGCTCATCCAGGATGGCACATCAATGCAAGCAGTGGCAAGAAGGCTTGCTGTGTCTGTCAGCGTAGTGTCCAGAGGCTGGAGGCGTTACCAGGAGACAGGCCAGTACACCAGGAGAAGTGGAGGGGGCCGTAGGAGGGCAACAACCCAGCAACAGGATCTCTACCTCCGCCTTTGTGCAAGGAGGAACAGGAGGAGTGTGGCGCCCCTGAGGGTTCGGTCGCCACAGAGGTATTGCATCTCATCCAGAGGTGCGGTACCTCACTCTCAGGTAAGGAAGGAGTATGGCTCAGGATCCTAACACCAGCATTCACTACACCACATTTCCGGGGGACAGGGCGAGATTGCTCCTACGGGAGAGCACAGTCCCTGATCCCTGGCTGGAGTGAGGGGAACCACCTAGAGAGAGGGAACCATGTAGTGGATGGGGTGGAGGAAGTAGGTCCTGGGAGCACTTGAGTAGGAGCAGTATAAAATAGAGACACCATCTTAGGTCAGGGAGGAGTTCAATCAGTTCAGTCAGAGGAGGAGAAGTGACAGGAGTAGAGGCTCTGTAGGAGCTCTGCTCCAGAGGCGGGCCTAGCCTGTGAGGCCCAGGACTGAAGGAGAGAAGAGAGGAGTGGGAGCAGGAAGGCTCCAGGAACCGAAGGGACCCTAGGGGTACGGGCCGTGCAGAAGGCCACCCGTACGCCCGCTGCTACCAGGAGGTAGAGGGGTCAGGCCGGATAAGGGGAACCGATCCCTCAACTAGCGGAGAACCAGCAAGGCTCAACTAGAAACCGGAGGCTGCAGCACTTTATGTACCGTAAGCCAAAAGTCCACACCAGTCTCACTTAGAAGGTAGCCACATAGGACCCAGGGGACGGAACACACGTCGCCCGCCAAGGCCCGAGAGTACCGGATAGAAGTGTCACTGGGTGTGAGGTGCAGGGAAAAGGCCAGAGAAAGGACACACAGAATACTCCGGAGTTACCTGGGGGTCGGCTGAACCCCTTACTGAGTGAGCACAGAACGACGAGGGCCGTTACATGGGTCCCTGTAACCAGAACTGCAACAACTGTGAGTAAAGATCTTGGACTGCATCACACGGATTCTGTGTTCATTACTGACTCCCTGCACTACAAGCACCATCATCCACACACACTGCCCTGAAGCTACACTCTTCCTGTTGGGAGTTATACCACCCGTGCTGCCAAACCATCAGCTTCAGAGGACTGATTAGCCGCACTCCACAGGTAGCGTAGTCGGACATTATAAAACCCATATATACAAATTACCCCGTGGATTGACCGCCCTGGGTCATGGACCGGGTATCCCACGGCCCAGGGGCGCGTCAGGAGCACTGCCAGAGTCCTGCAAAATTACCTCCAGCAGGCCACAAATGTGCATGTGTCTGCAGAAATGGTTAGAAACCGACTCCATGAGGGTGGTATGAGGGCCCGACGTCCACAGATGGGGGTTGTGCTCACAGCCCAACACTGTGCAGGACGCTTGACATTTGTCACAGAACACCAGGATTGGGAAAGTCGCCACTGGAGCCCTGTGCTCTTCACAGATGAAAGCAGGTTCACACTGAGCACATGTGACAGAGTCTGGAGACGCCGTGGAGAGCGATCTACTGCCTGCAACATCCTTCAGCATGACCGGTTTGGCAGTGGGTCAGTAATGGTGTGAGGTGGCATTTCTTTGGAAGGCCGCACAGCCCTCCATGTGCTCGCCAGAGGTAGCCTGACTGCCATTAGGTACCGAGATGAGATATTCAGACCCCTTGTGAGACCATATGCTGGTGCGGTTGGCCCTGGGTTCCTCCTAATGCAGGACAATCCCAGACCTCATGTGGCTGGAGTGTGTCAGCAGTTCCTGCAAGGTGAAGGCATGGAAGCTATGGACTGGCCCGCCCGTTCCCCAGACCTGAATCCGATTGAGCACATCTGGGACATCATGTCTCGCTCCATCCACCAATGTCACGTTGCACCACAGACGGTGCAGGAGTTGGCGGATACTTTAGTCCAGGTCTGGGAGGAGATCCCACAGGAGACCATCCGCAACCTCATCAGGAGCATGCCCAGGCATTGTAGGGAGGTCATACAGGCACGTGGAGGCCACACACAATACTGAGCCTCATTTTGACTTGTTTTAAGGACATTACATCAAAGTTGGATCAGCCTGTAATGTGTTTTTCCACTTTAATTTTGGGGGTGACTCCAAATCCAGGCCTCCATTGGTTAATAAATTTGATTTCCATTGATGATTTTTGTGTGATTTTGTTGTCAGCACATTCAACTTTGTACAGAACAAAGTATTCAATGAGAATATTTCATTCATTCAGATCTAGGATGTGTTATTTGAGTGTTCCCTTTTTTTTTTTTTTTTGAGCAGTGTACTGTATATACAGTATATTGTACCAGTAAATAAATATTATTCTGAAAAAAAAAACAATAAAAGTACACATATTTGGTATTGCTGCGTCCGGAACGACCTGACCTATAAAACTGTCCCACTAGTTAACCTCTTTAGTGAACACGATAAAAAAATAAATAAAACATGAAGCAAAAAACAATGCTTTATCATCATACCGCTGAAGAAAAAGTGAAATAAAGCACGATCAAAAAGACGAATTTAAATAAAAATGGTATCGCTGAAAACATCATCTTGTCCCGCAAGAAAAAACTGATATAAATGTAGTATCACTGTAATCGTACTGACCCGAAGAATAAAGCTGCCTTATCAATTTTACCGCATGCAGAAAGGCATACAAAACAAACAAACAAAAAAAAAACATTCCTGAATTGTTGTTTTTTGTTTATTCTGCCTCCCAATAATCGGAATAGAAAGCGATCAAAAAATGTCACCTGACTGATAATGGTACCAATAAAAACGTCAACAAGCCCTTACATGACTCTGTCGAACAAAATATGGAAAAATTATATAACTCTCAAAATATGGTGATGCAAAAACTAGTTTTTGCAAAAAAAGTGTTTTTTAGTGTGTGAAAGATGCCAAACATAAAAACCCGAAGAGTAAAGTCATCTAATCACTTATACCACATGAGGAGCAGCATAAAAAATAAATAAAACCAATTCTTAACCTGCTATTGATTTGTTCATTCTGTCTCCCAAAGATCGCAGTAAGACTCGGCTCACATTCACCCTGCGCTCTATGCTGGGCGCTTACACCAGGGTCTCCATGTAAATCTCTGAAATACGTGATTCAGACCGAACTCCCGGCGGAAGATTTCCTATAATGAGGCAGATGGAGGCACCGTGGATGCTGTCTGGCCTGTGATCCCACGGTATCCATCATTTTATTATACGTGCATAAAAGTGCCATTGGCCACAGTTTTATGAACCTCAGAAAAATGGACACCGCTAAACAGAGGTCAGGCGGAGTCCAGAGTAACTCTGCTGCCTCATTATAGTGAATGGATCCCTCGGGTGTTTCACGTATATTACGTCACTCGGAGATTTAAATGGAAAACCCGATATCAGTGCTCAGCGTAGAGCACAGGATAAATGGGAACATTTTACATAACATTTTGAACCGCAATAAAAGCTTCGACTCAATCCACAAAAAAAGCAAGTCCCCACTCAGGTCCATCATCTGTTATTGGAAATAAAGGGGGCTTCCACTTTACTAGTAGCACAAAGGCTCTAGAAAAGTGAAATGGCCCTTGCCCTTACAAAGAAATTCAGCAAATTCTGTGCTCCCAAATACAAATGTCCACCTCCCTTTTGAGCCCCACAGTGTGCCTAAACTGCAGTTAGCGTCCACATGTTTGGCATTTTTATAGCAATGAGAGCACGCCAAATTTACGGGTGCATATGTCCAGAAGCATGAGCTGGGCACAACATACTGGTCACTACAACACACTGATCACTACAACGGTAGTTTGCAATTTTCACTTAGCAACATTCACTGCTTGTTTCTGGAAAAATCCCATGAAGTCAAAATTGGCACTATACCTGACAAACACCTTGATGGCCTCAGAAAGACCTTTTTGAAACAGGGCTACGATCCAAGAACAATTGAGAACCAGATTACAAGAGCCACCAGAATATCAAGGAATCATCTCCTACATTACAAAACTAAACAAGAAAGCAACCGGGTGCCTCTAGTAGTCACCTACAATCCAAATATGGAGGCGCTAAGAAGAGCTGCACGGAAACTACAACCCTTACTACAAAAAGATGCCCAATTACAATCCATATTTCCAGACCCCCCACTTCTGTGTTTCAGGCAGCCCACAAATCTAAGAAGCAACATTGTCAGAAGCTCCCTGTCATCTCCACCAGCTACAGGTACCTTTCCCTGCAACCAGAAAAAATGTAAAACCTGTCCGTTTATAATGACCACAGACAAGATAAAGATCCCCAACTCACATCAGGACTATAAGATCCCAGGTACGTTCAGCTGTATCACATCTAATGTAGTGTACTTAATTATATGTACCAAATGTCCAGCTGGGGGTCTTTATGTAGGGGAGACAGGGCAAAAACTTAGAACAAGGATGAATCATTATCGCCACACAATAAAAGAAAAAAGAATAGATCGGCCTGTAGCCAAGCATTTTTGTTCCCCTCATCACAGCATAAAAGATATGAAATTACTGGTATTAAAAGGTAAATTCAAATCTCAGAGAGAAAGGAGAGTCTCAGAATATAAACTGATGATGACCTTTAACACTTTCAGAGCAGGAATGAATGTGTCGCATGGATTTATGTCATTCTACATCAACTAAGGAATGTGCTCCTCAGACCTGTGAGGCCATCACAACACTGGACACAGGACAATAAAACCTTCACACTCCTTATCTATTAACTGCTAAAATATTTATAGCCAGAACTGTTTATCTCTTCCATAATAACTCTGCTTTTCATCACCTGTCTTACCTATTGCATTTTTTTTTCTTGTGGGTCTTAGGCTGTGTGCTCGCGATGCATATTTGGTGCGTATTTGCAGCGCGTAAATGCTCCAGAAACGCATTGCATACCTTATCCCATGACTTCCTATGACATTCTGCAAGTTCTGTGCACATGGTCCGGATTTTTTCTGCGTAGATTTTACTCGCAGAAAAAATACGGACATGACCAATTCTTGTGCGTTTCAACATGCGTATTTGCCTATACAATGCATTGGAAAAACGCATGGCAAATACGCATGCAAATACGCGTCAAATACGCGTCAAAAATGGATGTAAAAACAACATGCTTTTTTCTGCCAAGGAGATGCAGAAATGCTCAGGAAAATTTCTGCTTCATTTCTGCATCGTGGGCACTAAGCCTTATTGTGTATAAATATGTGGCTCTTCAGATTTTGTGGTATACTATGCCTGATGAAGAGACCTGAGTAGTCTCGAAAGCTTGCAATTTGTTACCATCTTTTCAGTTAGCCATTAAAAGGTATCAACCACTGAGGACTCTCAAATCTAAATATTTTTCTCACTATACCTGTAAATTCCCAAAGGGGTATAATTTCCAAAATGGGGTCATTTGAGGGGGATTCTGCTATTATGGCACTTAGGAGCTCTGTATATGGAGAGTACTTCATAATAGAATTAAAAATTAACTTTTAATAATACCTTAAAAATAGCCAATTTTAAAACAACAACCACATTTATCAGTGCAGAAAGAATGAAGGGGAGAGTCTTTCCTTATTATGGCACTGCCTGACCCTACCTAACTGCGGACGTTGGCACCCTGTATCCTACGCAATGGCACCCCCGCTCACCGACGACTCGCCCAACTTTCCCTATATCACCCTGTTGTGACAAAAAGTGCAAAAGTGCAAAGATATGAGGTAAAGACGTTAATAATTGATGGTATACAGTAGAGAAAAAAAATATATACAGGGTGGTCCAAAAGTAGGTGGACAGAAAGTGTAATAAAAATATGAAGGGGGAGATTTATCAAAAATGGTGTAAAGTGAAACTGGCTCAGTTGACCAATCAGATTCCACTTTTCATTCCTCACAGACTCTTTGAAAAAAAAAAAGTCTTTATTTCCAACAAGATGGGGCCCCTCCACACTATTCAAGAGTAGTCCGCGAGTATCTTGATGAAACATTTCCTAATAAATGGATTGGCCGAAGAGGCCCACTTGATTGGCCGGCACGTTCACCAGACTTGACCCCAATGGATTTTTTCTTTTGGGGAGTACTCAAGGACAAAGTTTATAGTCGAAAACCAAAAAGTGTCAGTGATTTGAAAAATGCATTTCAAGAAATTAATACCCAAAGAGACTTGTGCAAAAAAGTTTGTCGAAGCGTAAGAGGCGACTTCAAAGCTGCGCAAATTGTAATGGAAAACAGTTTGAGCTCCTGTGTTGATAAAATTTAAGGGCTTTTGTATTATTGTTCAGAATAAAATTTAATTGTCAATGTTATGTCTGTGTTTGTAAATATAATTTTATATATAAATCAAAATAAATGTTATTATTTTCTGGCCACCTACTTTTGGACCACCATATATATATATATATATATATATATATATATATATATCTCAGCTGCTCTGATCAGTACAAT
This sequence comes from Phyllobates terribilis, assembly GCF_046119375.1. Lineage (NCBI taxonomy): Eukaryota > Metazoa > Chordata > Amphibia > Anura > Dendrobatidae > Phyllobates > Phyllobates terribilis. The sequence continues at coordinate 704,043,536 of NW_027362761.1, forward strand.
TTAGCAGCAGACATAAAAAAGAAAAAAGGCAACTCTGTTCTGGGGATCAGATTCTCCACTTGACACATGCACAGTGATGGATTTATGTATGAATTAATTTCTTATAAGATATAATCCATAATGCTAAGATTATTCATATCTGGCATTGTTAGCCAAAGGTACAGGGCTCTGCTGCTACAGGGGTATTGCACCTCAAACCAGAGGTGTGATATTCCACTCCCGGGTAAGGATGGAGTGTGGACCAGGACTCAGTAAGCTGCATGCACCACACACACCCCATTTCCGAGGGACAGCTCAACGGTGCTCCCACTAGACAGAAGTGCAGGCACGACAGCATCTGTCCCTGGCTGGAGTGGGGCGGGGGGAGGAATACCCAGTGGTGTAGGAGCAGATAGGGGTGGGTTTCTGGGCATAGGTAGGAGCCCATTGGTTGCAAGTCACCTGGGCTCGGGTGTTAGAAGGAGGTATAAAAGGTGGGCACCATCTTAGGACAGTGTTCAGTTCAGAGAGGAGGAGAAGACAGGAGTTCAGCCAGAGAGGGCTGACAGGGAGCTGTGGCTCAGTCTGGGCCCAGCTCCAGAGGCAGGCCTGGAGTGGAGGCCAGAAACAACAGAAAGAGAGAGGAGAAGGAGCGGAAAGGAAAGTAAGAAAGGAACTGGAACAGAGGAGAAAGAAAGCAAGGAACACAAAGAAAGGCCCAGAGACACGAGGACAGAAGGAACCCCATATGCCCAGAGGAGATACAGGGTGAAGGGTTGGCAGAACAGGGTACCGGAACCCAAATTGGTGGAGGCAACAGATTCCTCAGCCAAAGACCGGAGGTTGTTACCACATCTTGGTGCGACCCCTCACTACATCCACCAGAAAGGCATACCGTATAGGGTCAGGGAAACCGGGAGAGGTTTCGCCAACAGAAGGCCCGAGGAAGCTGGACAAAGGTGGGTCACTGGTGGGGACGGCCAGAAAAAAGGTAGAGAAGGGAGCTCTGAACCACACTCTGGAATTACCTGGGAGTTGACCGAGTCCCCTGCCTGGTGGATGCAGCACGGCTCGGGCAGTCATCGCCTGCAGCATTGACATGAACAACAACTGTGAGTAAAGCATTGAAAACTGCAACCGCACGTCTCTGTGGTACCTCGCCGCACCAGCACCATTAGCACTGGGACGCTCACACCATCACTCCCATCATCATCCACATTAGCTGCCCTGAGGCAATACTTCTCCCGTGGGGAGTTATCCCATACTCAGCTGCGCAAACAACATCAGCCTCAGCGGTCTGCAGCGCGGCGGCGGTCCCCACTGACCGCAATCCACGGGTGGCGTAGTCGGACATTTGCTATACATCAAGACTGCCACTGGTTTGACCGCCCTGGGTACGGACCGGGTCACCGCCACATTGAGACTACAACCCCCAGCGATCCGGCTCCGGGTATCCCCCTGCACAGCACAGGCCCAGGGGGCGCGTCAACTTTGGCGTAGTCGGCAGGATCATTACCAACCCGCCACAAGCGGGTATTGCGTGCCTGGAGAAAACTGCACATGTACCTTAAAAAGAAGTCTCCCGCCATTTCCAGAAGTTTCCCGGCGTCCGGAGTCGTTTCCCGCCATCCGAAGCCGATTCCCGCCATCGGACGCCATCTTGGACCATTTCCCGCCGTCTTCATCCGTTTTTCCCGCCCTGGCAGAGCGGACGCCATTATGTGCGCACCAAAGGACAGCAGGAAGCCACCTCCCATCGTGGGCCAGGTCCAGAATGGCGCCAAAGAAGGAGCCCGCCCCCACCAGCCATGAGTGCAGCAGTGGAGATGTCCATCAACGTGGGGGGGCTGCCCCTGAGGGTGATTGTCAGCAGATGCCCCCAAGACCAACCCCCATGGGGGCGGATAGGAAAGAAAACTGAGGGGCTGGGTGCGGCCTTGATCAGTCTGGACCTGCTGCACCCGGAGATGGAAGGAGCAGAGAACTCCACCAGCACCCTGGCCCGCAGCCTGCTGCAAGCTGAGCCACCCTGCAGCCTGACAGAGCTGCTGGCCCAGCTGCCTAGAGACCCGGTCAGTGCGCGTGCAGCGCTGGAAGACCTAAACAGAAGAATGGTCCGGGCGCAGCGGGATGTGTTTGCCGGGTGGAAGGAGGAGATGACCCGGCAGCACGAAGGCAGCCAGCGGAGGACCCCGCCGGGACCGGCAGCTGCAGACGACGCCGCGGAGGAGGCCATGGAGACCGAGGCAGGTAATGGGGACGCCACCACCCCAAGCCCTGGGAACACCAGCCTGCCCTCACCCTCCGTTGCGGGACCCAAAGCCCCGGGGACCGTACCTGACACCACGCCTCCACCGCCGCCAGCTAGGCCTCAGGCAGCGAGAACCGTCATCACGCCCCGCCCCGCGCTGTGCCCTCTGAACCCGGGCGCCGTAACGCGGGAGACGTCACAGGCCAGGACGCAAGGCCCAGCACACCCGGGCGCCGCTGCCTCACCAGCGCCCCCTACCTTGGCGGTGCCACCCCCGGGCGCCACCAACAAGCGACCACCGGCCTGGTCGCAAGGCCGAGTGCCCCCGGGCGCTGCCACACGTCCGAAGCCCGCGGTGCCGCCCCTGGGTGCGGACCTGTACGCCCAACATAGCAGCCCGGACGGGCTGCCCTTTGAGTGACCACCAGAGTTTGACAACCCCCGTCTCCGGGGAGAACAACCCCTGAGCGAGCCTCTGATCCCGGCCCCGGAGCCCGCCAACATCGCTCCACCCCCGCTGGAGGATGCCCAGTTTGCATGGGACCCCACCGGCGAGAGTCTCATGGGGTTCACCCAGGAGACCCGGGCAGAAGCAGCCCAACGCCTGGATTGCTGCCGTCAGCAGCTGGCCACCTATGAAAGAGAGCGGCGGCAGAGGCGCATCAGGGAGGAGCGACTCCAGGCCAGGAGCGCGGAACAGAAGAGGAGGGCCCGACAAGACACCCACGGCATCCGTGGTCCCAGAGCCACCGGGACCGTAGTCAAGTTCCAGCTAGAGCATGGCTGGGGCTTCATCAGAGACCCGGAGGCTGACACCGACGTCTTCGTCACTAGAAGGGACGTTGAAAGCCACCTGCCAGAGGGACATCACGGCCGTGACCTGTACCCCGGTCACTTGGTCACCTACACCCGGCACAAGGGCGCAAAGGGACTGTACGCCCTCCACGTTCACCGGCTCACGGAGGAGGAACTGCAGTACCGCCCAGACACGGAGTACACTGAAGGTCCGGACGGACCAGAAGATTACCCGGAGGAGCAAGGAGCATCAGGAGGACACCGTTGCCAGTAAACGGTAAAGTGGAACTGTACATAGTTACCCGTACGGGTATAAGAACTGTTGCTGATTGAAGTGTGGTCCCCGTTGGGACTAGTGTGGAATAGTTAGAGGACTGTTACCCGTGTGCAAGTTAACCCCCTCAATCCCTAACCAGGCTGAGGACTGTGAACAGCCATTCCCCTATCCCCACTGGCCGAGGACTGAGAGCGGCCACCCCTGTAAATAGTTGCGCTTCCTAAAGCGCCCCCTACTGGTTTTATACAAAAACCGCAACGTCTATGTAGCACCCCGAGGGCTCGGCTGCTACAGGGGTATTGCACCTCAACCCAGAGGTGTGATATTCCACTCCCGGGTAAGGATGGAGTGTGGACCAGGACTCGTTAGGCTGCATGCACCACACACACCCCATTTCCGAGGGACAGCTCAACGGTGCTCCCACTAGACAGAAGTGCAGGCACGACAGCATCTGTCCCTGGCTGGAGTGGGGAGGGGGAGGAAAACCCAGTGGTGTAGGAGCAGATAGGGGTGGGTCTCTGGGCATAGGTAGGAGCCCATTGGTTGCTAGTCACCTGGGCTCGGGTGCTAGAGGGAGGTATATAAGGTGGGCACCATCTTAGGACAGGGTTCAGTTCAGAGAGGAGGAGAAGAAGACAGGAGCTCAGCCAGAGAGGGCTGACAAGGAGCTGTGGCTCAGTCTGGGCCCAGCTCCAGAGGCAGGCCTGGAGTGGAGGCCAGGAACAGCAGAAAGAGAGAGGAGAAGGAACGGAAAAGGAAAGTAAGAAAGGAACTGGAACAGAGGAGAAAGGAAGCAAGGAACACAGAGAAAGGCCCAGAGACACGAGGACAGAAGGAACCCCATATGCCCAGGAGATACAGGGTGAAGGGTTGGCAGAGCAGGGTACCGGAACCCAAATTGGTGGAGGCGACTAATCCTCAGCCAAAACCAGAGGTTGTTACCACATCTTGGTGCGACCCCTCACTACATCCACCAGGAAGGCATACCATATAGGGTCAGGGACGCAGAGATCAGCGTGCCCAAAGAAGGCCCGAGGGAGCTGGACAAAGGTGGGTCACTGGTGGGGACGGCCAGAGAAAGGAAAGGAAGGGAGCCCTGTGCCACGCTCTGGAATTGCCTGGGAGTTGACCGAGCCCCTCACCTGGTGGACGCAGCACGGCTTGGGCCGTCATCGCCTGCAGGATTGACACGAATAACAACTGTGAGTAAAGCATTGGAAACTGCAATCGCACGTCTCTGTGTTTCATCGCCGCACCAGCACCATTAGTACTGGGACGCTCACACCATTACTCCCATCATCCACATTAGCTGCCCTGAGGCAATACTTCTCCAGTGGGGAGTTATCCCATACTCGGCTGCGCAAACAACATCAGCCTCAGCGGTCTGCAGCGCAGCGGCGGTCCCCACCGACCGCAATCCACGGGAGGCGTAGTCGGACAATTACAATACCAATAGACTGCCACTGGTTTGACCACCCTGGGCACGGACCGGGTCACCGCCACACGGAGACTACAACCCCCAGCATCCCACCAGAGGCCCGGTTCCGGGTTCCCCACGCGGCCCAGGGGGCGAGTCATCTACCTCAAGGCAGATTAAATGGACTGTTGCACCTTTTCCTGGTCGCAAGTTGCACAGCGGCCAGAGCTCAAGAATGTTCTACTTGAAAAAGTTTTATATTGAAAAGTTTTATATGCTGCTAGAATAATAATGCAAATGTTTCATGTGATGTTTTATATGCTAAGAGTTCCGGTAGTTTTGACCATAGCTAGTGACAGAAGAATGTTAAAGAAAAGAAAAAGAGTACCAGCAACGTTAAAAGAGAAAAGTGCCTCCCATAAAGGGATGGGTTTATAGTTATTGTCTTATATGCGAATGCATTCTAAAAATTTGTATGTTTAAATTGTTTTGCTCTTTTCCAGCCCGAGGACGTGCTGTGATTTACCAGGGGGGAATGTAGCACCCCGAGGGCTCGGCTGCTACAGGGGTATTGCACCTCAAACCAGAGGTGTGATATTCCACTCCCGGGTAAGGATGGAGTGTGGACCAGGACTCAGTAAGCTGCATGCACCACACACACCCCATTTCCGAGGGACAGCTCAACGATGCTCCCACTAGACAGAAGTGCAGGCACGACAGCATCTGTCCCTGGCTGGAGTGGGGCGGGGGGAGGAATACCCAGTGGTGTAGGAGCAGATAGGGGTGGGTTTCTGGGCATAGGTAGGAGCCCATTGGTTGCAAGTCACCTGGGCTCGGGTGTTAGAAGGAGGTATAAAAGGTGGGCACCATCTTAGGACAGTGTTCAGTTCAGAGAGGAGGAGAAGAAGACAGGAGTTCAGCCAGAGAGGGCTGACAGGGAGATGTGGCTCAGTCTGGGCCCAGCTCCAGAGGCAGGCCTGGAGTGGAGGCCAGAAACAGCAGAAAGAGAGAGGAGAAGGAGCGGAAAGGAAGCAAGGAGCACAGAGAAAGGCCCAGAGACACGAGGACAGAAGGAACCCCATATGCCCAGAGGAGATACAGGGTGAAGGGTTGGCAGAACAGGGTACCGGAACCCAAATTGGTGGAGGCAACAGATTCCTCAGCCAAAGACCGGAGGTTGTTACTACATCTTGGTGCGACCCCTCACTACATCCACCAGAAAGGCATACCGTATAGGGTCAGGGAAACCTGGAGAGGTTTCGCCAACAGAAGGCCCGAGGAAGCTGGACAAAGGTGGGTCACTGGTGGGGACGGCCAGAGAAAGGTAGAGAAGGGAGCTCTGAACCACACTCTGGAATTACCTGGGAGTTGACCGAGTCCCCTGCCTGGTGGACGCAGCACGGCTCGGGCAGTCATCGCCTGCAGCATTGACATGAACAACAACCGTGAGTAAAGCATTGAAAACTGCAACCGCACGTCTCTGTGGTACCTCGCCGCACCAGCACCATTAGCACTGGGACGCTCACACCATCACTCCCATCATCATCCACATTAGCTGCCCTGAGGCAATACTTCTCCCGTGGGGAGTTATCCCATACTCAGCTGCGCAAACAACGTCTGCAGCGCGGCGTCGGTCCTCACTGACCGCAATCCACGGGTGGCGTAGTCGGACATTTGCTATACACCAAGACTGCCACTGGTTTGACCGCCCTGGGTACGGACCGGGTCACCGCCACATTGAGACTACAACCCCCAGCGATCCGGCTCCGGGTATCCCCCTGCACAGCACAGGCCCAGGGGGCGCGTCATATACATATAATGGTTTCTAGATGGAGACGTAGGTAACGCTGAACTCCTGTCAAGAAAATATATAGATCCCATGTTAATAGTTTCTCATAACAGATATGTTCAAATAGATATAATTTCTTGCCTCATGGTCCCTAATCAGGGGTTTGATATTCATATAAAACTCAAGGGTTCGGTTTCATGTAAAAATACAATTTTAATCTCCCCAATATAGCCAAAAAATAGTCCAAGGACTCTCTATCAGTAAATTATCTATAGATTATCTCATAACAGATATATTCAAGTGAATGTAAATATAATCTTTTGCCTAATATCCCTTGATCGAGGGTTTGGTTCCATATAAAAGTGCAATTTAATATCCCCCAGTGTAGCCATGAATAGCCATGAATAGCCCAATCAACAGAAATGAAAAACTCGACGCGTTTCTCCTTTCACAAGGTTCATCAGGTGTAATTAATCAGGCAAAGTTTTTACTTATCTGCTGGTATCTTAATGTTCTCAGGCTTAGATTAGGAAGGACCCAGCCTCATAATAGGGCATTTTAGTTACGGTCCTAGGCGAATCCCCCCTCTTTTATAAGCCCACTGTGAACTCTGTATCACGTGTGCCCTGCGCGCCCCACGTGCAGCCAGATGTCCGCAGTTCCTGGAAACACGTGTCCAGAAGCACGTGACCGGAGAGTCAGCATGCATTCCACATGCCGGACCCCACCGCAACTGCACCAGTGTGTGATCGGAAGGTCCATCCAATGATGCACTCAAGATGACAAAACCATCTTGCCACCACACCCCCAGCTAGAACATGTGACCAACGCTGGGGTCATGTAATCAAGGACCCCCGCAGTCATCAAGATCCCAACACATAATGCTGGGATTTTACAGCTGAGTGCATTACAATCTAAGTGACACTGCAAACGTTGTCATCTCAATAAGGGCACACTACAATCGTGAGACTTCTCAGATAATTGTACAAACTGGTGATTTCAAATATATTATGCACAAGACTTCACAGTAGGCTATATTTGCATGGTATGAAATCAGAGAGGCCCTTAAAGGGCCAATTTCATGTTCTGATGCTATACCATGCAAATCTATACATCAAGAATTGGCAAAGATGATGTATTAACCCTCAATCAGGGCATATTCCACAAACTACAAATACCCATTAGGGCCAATAGAACAGATTTTCACGGTCATGTTAAAGTCATAAATGACATGAAGGTGCATTCAAATATAACATCCGAAATTTAATTGTTCATTCAACCCATTTGGTTGAAAGGACTTAAATCTATAGATCTATTCATCAGCCACTGACCTTAAGGGGGTTCTCAAAAAATGTAATAAAATGCCCCTGTCATGTAATTCAAATGGTAGCCCGTCCTAGTCATGTGTCATTACAGTCTGCAAACTGAAGAACAACAGCTTTGGAGACGTGTCTCAACTGACAGGAGCTGCATCATAAGCACACATACTGTAGCTGGCAGAAAAGTGCTGTGACAGGAGAAATTAATCTGCTCCTTGGCTGACTGAGCACAAAGGATTTTTTTTTATCCATCCTCAGCCCTCTATATTCAGTAAGCTGAGGAGAAAATATATATTTTCTCCTGTCAGACTCTTCTCCAGCACCTCTGGTATGTGTGCTTATGATACAGCCTGTCAGTTGAGACACAAGGTCTCGGGAGCTGTGTTTCTTCTGAATTAAGCCACCCTGACACGGGACTAGGACAGGGGCCATATAATTACATTCTTGCATCCATTTACACTACAAGATTGGGAAGGAGCATTCCAAGGAATACTCTTTTCACAATAATCATGTAGTGTAAACAGGCTTCTAATCACCCGATAGACGGCATGATCTTTTGTGCTGCAGAAAAGATTGTCGTTCTTGGCAGCGTATCATCCTGTTAAAGCAGGACTCGTGCTGCTGAGAAAATGGCAGCCTATGCACACAATTATATATCGATCTCTACACATGGGAATTATGGTTGACTATTAAACAACCGCCGATCAGCAAACAAGTAGCTGATTGGCAAGCGGATATTGTAAACCTTAGGGCTTACAATAGGGTGAGGCACTCGGAATGCCTCCCCCTTCCTCACTTGGTACTTTGGGTTTGTGCAGTGTGCAAAGTTAGAACTACATTGAGCAGGAACGCTTCACAGCTGCATCACTGTGCAGCTCAAGGGGAAGACTGTGCAAACCCTAAATGGTAGTTGGACACTATTGTTAGACATTGGTACAACCTAGTGAATTAAAAAAATGGTAAGGGTGTAGCAAACTTACATGTAGGGCAGCACGGTGGCTCAGTGGTTAGCACTGTTGTTTTGCAGCGCTGGTGTCCTAGGTTCAAATCCCACCAAGTTACCCATCTACAAGGAGTTTGTATGTTCTCCCTGTGTTTGCGTGGATTTCCTCCCACATTCCAAAGACATACTGGTAGGGAATTTAGATTGTGAGCCCCAATGGGGACATTGCCGATATTGTCTGTAAAGTGAGGTTGAATTAATGGCGCTATATAAGTGAGTAAAATAAATAAATAAAATGTGTAGCTCGTTGTGTTAATTTATCTTCTCTTATGTTTTACAGTCTTTGAAGCTATAGAATATGCCAAGTAAATCTGATTTACTAAACCTGTCTTAATCAAAGTTTCTCATGCTGAATAACTAGTTCATTAGCTGACTTGCTTTGATGCACTTACCAAATTGTGATATCATTTTGGTGCATAGGATTGCAGTTAAGGTCACAAACTCACTCTTGACCACTTTCTACTTTAGACCATGCCCCATTGCTGATAATGTCATAAAATGTGACAAATGCATTTTAAATGTGGTGCAAGGCATGAAGGACAGTTTTAGTTCATACGTTCAGTGTTTGATCAGTATTTTACATCAGTATAAGGCCACAGCCCCACTATCAGTGTTCGGTCAGTATTTTTTCTCAGGAGTGGGAGCCGTGGCCTTATTGTAAGCTAAAACATACAGGGCCCAGGACGGGGACATTATTACATACAGGGCCCAGGACGGGGACATTATTACATACAGGGCCCAGGACGGGGACATTATTACATACAGGGCCCAGGACGGGGACATTATTACATACAGGGCCCAGGACGGGGGCATTATTACATACAGGGCCCAGGACCGGAACATTATTACAAACAGGGCCCAGGACGGGCACATTATTACAAACGCATAAAAAAACGCAGGTATCAGGTTTTGCTGCGTTTTTTGTGCAAAAACCTCAGGAAGTTGAAACATATTTTTTTTAATGTACTAAACTTTATCAGCATGCGCAAGAGACAAATGTACCTGATAAAAACGCAGCAAAAACTCAGCAAAACCTGCTTTTTCTAAGCAGCTTCTTCACTACTAAGAGATCAGGTTTTGCCTGCAGAAAAAACACAGCAAAAAACGCAACGTGTGAACATAGCCTTATTATGTAAAATTAAGAGATATGATGCAGGTGGATCCACTGCAGAAAATTATGACAAGGCTACCAGTGAAGCCACTTTAGGAAAACGACTGCTGGCGATTTTCTGAAGCGGTTTTGCCTAGAAATACTCAGCTGAACAGACATCAGGCGCACATACCCATTAGTTTTTTTTTCACACACTGCTAATGATTTGTACACTGTCATGATTCTCCACTATCCCCAGCGAGAGCTTGCGGTCAATTGATTACAAGTATGTGATTTTCATAGTTGCAGTCAAATGCCGACTAAATTCTCATCTGCTTCTCTCAATGTTCTACTGAGAAAAGCGCATGAGACTCTAGTCGGAACGTTACTGCAAATATGCAAATAGTACATTTGCATTCACTACGCTGGGAATAGAGGGGACTCATGACAATGTGTGTCATAGAAAATATTATGAACCTCTCTCCCTGTAAGAATCTCTCTCCATCTGGAATCCCTCTCACTCTTCCCCCCTCCCCTATCTACCCTTTGTCAGAGTAGAAGAGCTTGCAATCTATGGAGCTGTCTCTATTCAAATCACAGTACACAGGAGAGGTGGCAAACTCAATTGTCCAGGCTAAATAGCATACGAATGTGCTCCTAGTAGCAGAGACCTGTGATAAATAGACACCTGAACAGGGGACAGAGATTGAAAGAAAGAGGAAACCACTCATTAAGCCTCAAAAGGAAATCCATGTAACTCTCCACAATAGCCAGGTCATTCCCATTTGCACATAGTTGCGATCTGCAGTCTCATAGGCACCGACATGAAATATAGAATATCGGAAGTTCTATACTTCCGATTGTGATGGGACACATATTTTTAGTGGCAGGGTTAGCTAAGGAACAATATGCTCATTTTTCCATATCTGTATGTACTGGCGGTGAGCTGTGGTGCAAGAACACAAAAATAACAGACAACAGTCATGTCATTTATACACAAAACTTTACACGGTGAACAGTAGTCGCCAAGTAAAAAAGAGAAGTAACTAAAGAAGGTATGTTAAAATTAATCTTTTATTTTAAACATAATAAAAACAGTTAAAAAGGAAAAGGATACCAGAATAAAGGAAGACAAAAACGAAGCCTTTTTTCATACACACAAAGCGTGATAGTGAATATAGCAAAATTATTATATAGGGTCATGAAAAATATTTTTCAATTATCAGCCAAAAGAATCCAATGCTGGGATGTCATCTTATATCACAATTGAACGCAACTGACAGCATATAATATAGTATTAAAGATGAATAAGGTGCTTGAGTGCAATAAAGGCACATGCATAATTCAGCCTAACATTTCATCATAATAACTAGAATAAAGTGAATATGACAGTTCCAAGTCTAATAGCTCTAATTGAGTATAAGGCTGACAGCATGTAGTATAGGTATCCAAAAGTTGCTATGACAATTATTGACCTCAGTATGAATCACGATGGCAACATATAACCGCAACCATCCACAGAGTTTGTGCTCACTAAGTTGTTAGAGTATTATGTGGAGGTAAAGTAAAAAAAGGGAGCCCAATTAGTAATAAATATCCACCTGTATTATGTAGCACACACCACCATGGAGGCTCCTGCTTCCTGACCCGACGCGCACGTTTCGCCTAGCTTCTTCGGGAGGCGTGTCAAGGCGGGGGGCATGTAGGTTTAAATGGCGCCAAGGACCAATCAAAATCAAAGGGGAGGAGAATCTAAGTGACGCGACCTAGATAAAACATCGGCGCATGAGCAGGTTAAAGCCGATGTATATTATAAAGTCCTCAAACCTGCAGTCACGTGCCGGATGACGCACTCGTTCCGCCCACCCAGCGGAAACGAGGCGTGAGCCGTACTCACAGACCACGGTGTGCAGGGCTTAACACTACGGCAACCCGCGCATGCGCACATCCATCAGGTCAAAATAAATGTTATGATGTTATAATATCAGAAAATTGAGGACCATATCAAGTATGTTAAAGACACAGTATACAAATTGTGCAAATGTAATCCTAATATGAAAGTGCATAAGTGTAAATAAATTAGTAGAATGTCGAACCCATATATTTAATATTAAAAATTTACCTAAATTATAAAATAAGGAAGGGAATTTGTATCCAAATGGTGCAAAGGAGGGAACATATCAATAATGGTGCAAGCTAGGAATAAACCAAAAATATATCATAAAAATAATACCCGAATATATATATAAGTTAGGTGAATGTGAAATAAATACCAGAATATATTGCCTGGAAAATACCATATCATCATTTCATACCACAAATCAGCCATATTTAAATGATTAAATGTGCAAAAAATTTTTAAAAAATATGAGTGCATGTGAAGTGTACTCGGGGAATAAAACACACTATACCAAAATGTATTAGGGAATTATGTGCAGGATGTATGAAGTATGAAAAATAAAAATATATAAAGTGACAAGGCAAAAAAAAAAAAAAAAGGGATATAATGACAGTACATAGGGAACATACTGCATATTAGGCATTACTTATTGCTCAAAACTAAAATTCAAAGTTAAACCATAGAAATTCAATATGTCTAATACTGATGCGGTGCAATGAAATGTACCAATATTGTATCCAAAAAAGTGTTGAGTGCCTAAAAGTACAAATGGTATACAATGGTATAACAAATTATTATTCCTGGACCAATCCATCATAGTTGTCCTTGTTGTTATAGAATTTTGTAGGGTAATAGTCCAGCTTATTTCTTCATTATGAAATTTCTGTAGCACATGTTTGACTGTCAAGATAAGGCGTCATGTTTCGATCTCCACCAACAATCACAGGTCCATGGTACCAATAACTAGAAAAACTAAAAAAATAAAATATTAAAATCTAAATTTAAAAACACCAAAATACCCACCAATATTCTGTTTCAATGTCTTATATAATATGAAACTATAGAAAGGCCCCAAAACCAAAGCTTTCATTCAAACCTTGGGGAGCTAAAGAACCGAGACGGTAGATCCACCCACTTTCACATCTAGCTAATTTCTTATGAAGATCTCCCCCCTGAATGCCCATAGTGACTACATCAATACCTCTAATTTTCAATAGATGAGGATTGCAATTATGATATCTCTTGAAATGTTTCGGTATTGTTTTGAGAAGGGATTCATTAGTATTGGTTTTAGCTTTCTCAATATCCAAGTAATGTTCCCTCGTTCTTACCTTGAACTCTCTACTTGTAAGGCCCACATAAATTTTGTTACAAGGACATTCCGCTAGGTAAATCACACCTTTAGTTGTACAGGTGATATGATGGCGAATTTCAAAGGACTTGGAGCCATCATGGTTCTTAAAGTTATTGGTTTTGATTAAGTTACCACAGGCTTTACAGAGCCCACAAGGAAAAAATCTGTGTCTGTCCTTAGATTCCATGTGAATTTTAGGTTCATAGTGACTATGAACTAACATATCACTTAAATTACGGGATCGTTTGGCCACAATTGATGGAGAACTAGGGAAGATCTGTTTAAGAATGGGGTCAGTGGACAGAACATTCCAATGTGTCTGAATAATGGTTTTAAATTTTGCCCATTGGCTATGATAGTTAGTAATCAGACGTACCTGATTGTCGACCATTGTCTGATTTTTTCTTGATTGATTTTTGTATAGAAGAGAATCTCTGGAAGTCATCTTAGCTCGTTGATAGCCTTTCTTAATCATGCGATGGCTATAGCCTCTTTCTTTAAAACGTTCAGATAGGTCACGTGATTGTTGCTCGAATTGATCCTTGTTGGAACAGATCCTTTTAATACGTAGGAATTGTCCTACCGGAATCCCATTTATAGTGGAATGTTGATGTGAGGATGATGCGTGAAGCAAAGAATTTGTGGCCGTTGGGTTACGGAACAATGTTGTTGATAATTGTCCATCTGGATTCGTTGTAATGGAAATGTCCAAAAATTCAGCAGTCCTGCCGAATTTATAAGTAAGTTTGATATTCTAATCATTACAATTCAAACCATCCATGAACACTTTTAATTCTTGGCTAGAGCCCTCCCAAATAAACATTAGGTCGTCGATATAACGAAGCCAATTATGTACTTTGTCAATGCCAGTTCTTGATCCTTCTTGTAATATCTCACGTTCCCAGTAGCCCATGAATAAATTGGCATGGGAGGGGGCACAGGATGCCCCCATGGCAGTCCCCTGTAACGGTAAAAAAAAATTTTATTGAAAGTAAACACATTATGTTTTAAAATAAATTCTAATAAGATAAGAATTAATTTTGAGAAAGATTTGTCGATATTGCTGGACCGAAGAAACCAGGAGACTGCCATGAGGCCATCACTGTGCCTTATGGAGGTATATAGTGCCTCCACATCTGCTGTTACAATTAGCATATTTTCATTGAGATGTATATTATCAAGACGACGTAGAACCATAGTAGTATCTTTAACGAAAGATGGCGATTCAAAAACTATAGGTTTAAGGTAATAATCCACTATTTTACATATGGTTTCGCATAGGCTTTCATTCCCAGAGACTATTGGTCTCCCGGGAGGATCCAACCTGTCCTTGTGGATTTTAGGGATCAAGTATAATGTGGCTAATCTGGGGTTCAAATTTGTATATAAATCAAGCAGTTTTTTGGGGATGACGTGGTCTTCAAAAGCCGCCGCCAAAATATCCAAAAGTTCAGAATGGAATTTGGTTGTGGGATTGAAAGTCAACTCTTTGTAGCACTTACGGTCACTCAACAATTTGTTGGCTTGTTTTTCATACATAGGATATGAAACTATTATCATATAAGACATTGAAACAGAATATTGGTGGGTATTTTGGTGTTTTTAAATTTAGATTTTAATATTTTATTTTTTTTAGTTTTTCTAGTTATTGGTACCATGGACCTGTGATTGTTGGTGGAGATCGAAACATGACGCCTTATCTTGACAGTCAAACATGTGCTACAGAAATTTCATAATGAAGAAATAAGCTGGACTATTACCCTACAAAATTCTATAACAACAAGGACAACTATGATGGATTGGTCCAGGAATAATAATTTGTTATACCATTGTATACCATTTGTACTTTTAGGCACTCAACACTTTTTTGGATACAATATTGGTACATTTCATTGCACCGCATCAGTATTAGACATATTGAATTTCTATGGTTTAACTTTGAATTTTAGTTTTGAGCAATAAGTAATGCCTAATATGCAGTATGTTCCCTATGTACTGTAATTTTATCCCTTTTTTTTTGCCTTGTCACTTTATATATTTTTATTTTTCATACTTCATACATCCTGCACATAATTCCCTAATACATTTTGGTATAGTGTTTCATTCCCCGAGTACACTTCACATGCACTCATATATTTTTTTAATTTTTTTTTCACTTTTAATCATTTAAATATGGCTGATTTGTGGTATGAAATTATGATATGGTATTTTCCAGGCAATATATTCTGGTATTTATTTCACATTCACCTAACTTATACAGTACAGACCAAAAGTTTGGACACACCTCATTTAAAGATTTTTCTGTATTTTCAGGACTATGAAAATTGTACATTCACACTGAAGGCATCAAAACTATGAATTAACTCATGTAGAATTTTATACTTAGCAAAAAAGTGTGAAACAACTGAAAATATGTCTTATATTCTAGGTTCTTCAAAGTAGTCACCTTTTGCTTTGATGACTGCTTTGCACACTCTTGGCATTCTCTTGATGAGCTTCAAGAGGTAGTCACTGGAAATGGTGTTTCAACAATCTTGAAGGAGTTCCCAGAGATGCTTAGCACTTGTTTTCCCTTTTACCTTCACTCTGCGGTCCAGCTCACCCCAAACCATCACGATTGGGTTCAGGTCTGGTGACTGTCGAAGGCCAGGTCATCTGGCGTAGCACCTCATCACTCTCCCTCTTGGTCAAATAGCCCTTACACAGCCTGGAGGTGTGTTTGGGGTCATTGTCCTGTTGAAAAATAAGTGATGGTCCAACTAAACGCAAACCGGATGGAATAGCATGCCGCTGCAAGATGCTGTGGTAGCCATGCTGGTTCAGTATGCCTTCAATTTTGAATAGATCCCCAACAGTGTCACCAGCAAAGCACCCGTACACCATCACACCTCCTCCTCCATGCTTCACGGTGGGAACCAGGCATGTAGAGTTCATCCGTTCACCTTTTCTGCGTTGCACAAAGACACGGTGGTTGGAACCAAAGATCTCAAATTTGGACTCATCAGACCAAAGCACAGACTTCCACTGGTCTAATGTCCATTCCTTGTGTTCTTTAGCCCAAACAAGTCTCTTCTGCTTGTTGCCTGTCCTTAGCAGTGGTTTCCTAGCAGCTATTTTACCATGAAGGCATGCTGCACAAAGTCTCCTCTTAACAGTTGTTGAAGAGATGTGTCTGCTGCTAGAACTCTGTGTGGCATTAACCTGGTCTCTAATCTGAGCTGCTGTTAACCTTCGATTTCTGAGGCTGGTGACTCAGATAAACTTATCCTCAGAAGCAGAGGTGACTCTTGGGCTTCCTTTCCTGGGGTGGTCCTCATGTGAGCCAGTTTCTTTGTAGCGCTTGATGGTTTTTACAACAGCACTTGGGGACACTTTCAGAGTTTGCCCAATTTTTCAGACTGAGTGACCTTCATTTCTTAAAGTAATGATGGTCACTCGTTTTTCTTTACTTAGCTACTTTTTTCTTGCCATAATACAAATTCTAACAGTCTATTTAGAAGGACTATAAGCTGTGTATCCACCTGACTTCTGCACAACACAACTGATGGTCCCAACCCCATTTATAAGGCAAGTAATCCCACTTATTAAACCTGACAGGGCACACCTGTGAAGTGAAAACCATTTCCGGTGACTACCTCTTGAAGCTCATCTAGAGAATGCCAAGATAGTGCAAAGCAGTCATCAAAGCAAAAGGTGACTATTTTGAAGAACCTAGAATATAAGACATATTTTCAGTTGTTTTACACTTTTTTGTTAAGTATATAATTCCACATGTGTTAATTCATAGTTTTGATGCCTTCAGTGTGAATGTACAATTTTCATAGTCATGAAAATACAGAAAAATCTTTAAATGAGAACGTGTGTCCAAACTTTTGGTCTGTACTGTATATATTCGGGTATTATTTTTATGATATATTTTTGGTTTATTCCTAGCTTGCACCATTATCGATATGTTCCCTCCTTTGCACCATTTGGATACAAATTCCCTTCCTTATTTTATAATTTTGGCCAATTTTTAATATTAAATATATGGGTTTGACATTCTACTAATTTATTTACACTTATGCACTTTCATATTAGGATTACATTTGCACAATTTGTATACTGTCTTTAACATACTTGATATGGTCCTCAATTTTCTGATATTATAACATAACATTTATGTTGACCTGATGGATGTGCGCATGCGCGGGTTGCCATAGTGTTAAGCCCTGCACACTGTGGTCTGTGAGTGCGGCTCACGCCTCGTTTCCGCTGGGTGGGCGGAACGAGTGCGTCATCCGGCACGTGACCGCAGGTTTGAGGACTTTATAATATACATCGGCGTTAACCTGCTCATGCGCCGATGTTTCATCTAGGTCGCGTCACTTAGATTCTCCTCCCCTTTGATTTTGATTGGTCCTTGGCGCCATTTAAACCTACACGCCCCCCGCCTTGACACGCCTCCCGAAGAAGCTAGGCGAAACGTGCGCGTTGAGGCAGGAAGCAGGAGCAGGAGCCTCCATGGTGGTGTGTGCTACATAATACAGGTGGATATTTATTACTAATTGGGCTCCCTTTTTTTACTTTACCTCCACATAATACTCTAACAACTTAGTGAGCACAAACTCTGTGGATGGTTGCGGTTATATGTTGCCATCGCGATTCATACTGAGGTCAATAATTGTCATAGCAACTTTTGGATACCTATACTACATGCTGTCAGCCTTATACTCAATTAGAGCTATTAGACTTGGAACTGTCATATTCACTTTATTCTAGTTATTATGATGAAATGTTAGGCTGAATTATGCATGTGCCTTTATTGCACTCAAGCACCTTATTCATCTTTAATACTATATTGTATGCTGTCAGTTGCGTTCAATTGTGATATAAGATGACATCCCAGCATTGGATTCTTTTGGCTGATAATTGAAAAATATTTTTCATGACCCTATATAATAATTTTGCTATATTCACTATCACGCTTTGTGTATATGAAAAAAGGCTTTGTTTTTGTCTTCCCTTATTCTGGTATCCTTTTCCTTTTTAACTGTTTTTATTATGTTTAAAATAAAGGATTAATTTTAACATACCTTCTTTAGTTACTTCTCTTTTTTACTTGGTGACTACTATTCACCATGTAAAGTTTTGTGTATAACTAATTGGAAGTGCAATTAAATTTTGAGATATATACAGTACAGACCAAAAGTTTGGACACACCTTCTCATTTAAAGATTTTTCTGTATTTTCATGACTATGAAAATTGTACATTCACACTGAAGGCATCAAAACTATGAATTAACACATGTGGAATTACAGTGGTGGCCAAAAGTATTGGCACCCCTGCAATTCTGTCAGATAATACTCAGTTTCTTCCTGAAAATGATTGCAATCACAAATTCTTTGGTATTATTATCTTCATTTAATTTGCTTGCAAGGAAAAAACACAAAAGAGAATGAAGCAAAAATCAAATCATTGATCATTTCACACAAAACTCCAAAAATGGGCCAGACAAAAGTATTGGCACCCTCAGCCTAATACTTGGTTGCACAACCTATAGCCAAAATAACTGCGAACAACCGCTTCCGGTAACCATCAGTTAGTTTCTTACAATACTCTGCTGGAATTGTAGACCATTCTTCTTTGGCAAACTGCTCCAGGTCCCTGATATTTGAAGGGTGCCTTCTCCCAACTGCCATTTTAAGATCTTTCCACAGGTGTTCTATGGGATTCAGGTCTGGACTCATTGCTGGCCACCTTAGAAGTCTCCAGTGCTTTCTCTAAAACCATTTTATAGTGCTTTTGGAAGTGTGTTTTGGGTCATTGTCCTGCTGGAAGACCCATGACCTCTGAGGGAGACCCAGCTTTCTCACACTGGGCCCTACATTATGCTGCAAAATTTGTTGGTAGTCTTCAGACTTCATAATGTCATGCACACGGTCAAGCAGTCCAGTGCCAGAGGCAGCAAAGCAACCCCAAAACATCAGGGAACCTCCGCCATGTTTGACTGTAGGGACCGTGTTCTTTTCTTTGAATGCCTCTTTTTTTTTCCTGTACACTCTATGTTGATGCTTTTTCCCAAAAAGCTCTACTTTTGTCTCATCTGACCAGAGAACATTCTTCCAAAACGTTTTAGGCATTGTCAGGTAAGTTTTGGCGAACTCCAGCCTGGCTTTTTTATGTCTCGGGGTAAGAAGTGGGGTCTTCCTGGGTATCCTACCATACAGTCCCTTTTCATTCAGACGCCGACGGATAGTACGGATTGACACTGTTGTACCCTCGGACTGCAGGGCAGCTTGAACTTGTTTGGATGTTAGTCGAGGTTCTTTATCCACCATCCGCACAATCTTGCGTTGAAATCTCTCGTCAATTTTTCTTTTCCATCCACATCTAGGGAGGTTAGCCACAGTGCCATGGGCTTTAAACTTCTTGATGACACTGCGCACGGAAGACACAGGAACATTCAGGTCTTTGGAGATTGACTTGTAGCCTTGAGATTGCTCATGCTTCCTCACAATTTGGCTTCTGAAGTCCTCAGACAGTTCTTTGGTCTTCTTTCTTTTCTCCATGCTCAATGTGGTACACACAAGGACACAGGACAGAGGTTGAGTCAACTTTAATCCATGTTAACTGGCTGCAAGTGTGATTCAGTTATTGCCAACACCTGTTAGGTGCCACAGGTAAGTTACAGGTGCTGTTAATTACACGAATTAGAGAAGCATCACATGATTTTTCAAACAGTGCCAATACTTTTGTCCACCCACTTTTTAGGTTTGGTGTGGAATTATATCCAATTTGGCTTTAGGACAATTCTTTTTGTGTTTTTTCATTGAAGACAAATTAAATGAAGATAATAATACCAAAGAATTTGTGATTGCAATCATTTTCAGGAAGAAACTGAGTATTATCTGACAGTATTGCAGGGGTGCCAATACTTTTGGCCACCACTGTATATACTTAACACATAAGTGTGAAACAACTGAAAATATGTCTTATATTTTAGGTTCTTCAAAGTAGCCACCTTTTGCTTTGATGACTGCTTTGCACACTCTTGGCATTCTCTTGATGAGCTTCAAGAGGTAGTCACCGGAAATGGTCTTCCAACAATCTTGAAGGAGTTCCCAGAGATGCTTAGCACTTGTTGGCCCTTTTGCCTTGCGGTCCAGCTCACCCCAAACCATCTCGATTGGGTTCAGGTCTGGTGACTGTGGAGGCCAGGTCATCTGGCGTTGCACCCCATCACTTTCATTCTTGGTCAAATAGCCCTTACACAGCCTGGAGGTGTGTTTGGGGTCATTGTCCTGTTGAAAAATAAATGATGGTCCAACTAAACGCAAACCGAGTGGAATAGCATGCCGCTGCAAGATGCTGTGGTAGCCATGCTGGTTCAGTATGCCTTCAATTTTGAATAAATCCCCAACAGTGTCACCAGCAAAGCACCCCCACACCATTACACCTCCTCCTCTATGCTTCTGTTATGAACTGCTACAAACACTAAGGAAAGAAAGGAAAACTGTCCCTACAATAGAACTAAGCTGATTCCCTACGATGCAGCGGGGAACCTGTTCCTTGTGAACAGACCCGCCTAAGTCCTCGGCTAGTCTGAACGCAGACCTATAGATATAAGGGAGGGGTCCCTACAAGAACTAAGGACTGGGATATAGTTGGACACCTCCTAGCAGAAATTGTAGCAGAGAAAAGACAAACAAACAAACAAACAGAAGTACTAGTGGTCAAAAGACCAAGCAAACTACAGAGTAAGGTACAAGGCACCTGGCTAGCTTAAAAGTAAATGTAACACTGGAGTCCAACAAGGCCAGGAGGGCGAGGCTGGATAAAATAGGCAAAAAGTCATGTGACCAGCAAAATAGAAAAAACTAACAGGAGGGTTCTAACAGTACCCCCTCTTCTATGAGGATCCTCAGTATCCTCCAGGCCCAGGTCTATCAGGAAACCTCCTGTGAAACGCTCCGACAAATCTAGGAGCAGAGACATCATCTGCCCTTACCCAGGAGTTATCCACGGGACCGAAACCTTTCCAAGCGACGAGATACTGCAATCTCCCTCTATGCCATCTAGAATTAAGAATGCGAGAAATTTCATATTCACCGTCTTCCTCTACCGGAGGAACAGACAGTGGCGTCCCTATCAGAAACATCAGCTTTTTTCAATAAGGAAACATGAAACACCGGATTAATCTTCCAGGAGGTAGGAACCTCCAACCTAACAGCAGATTGGTTAACTACCTGAAGCACCTTAAACGGACCCACAAACTTCGGACCCAATTTCTTAGAAGGAATCCTCAACCGCAGATTCCTAGAGGACAACCAAACCATGTCACCAACAGTAAACAAAACCTCTTGACGTTTCCTGTCAAAGTACCTCTTGGATTTTTTGTTAGCCTCTTGAAGGTTACGACGTACATCAGTCCAAACTCTCTCCAAATCACCGGAAAAATTCTCCTCCTCCGGCACAGCCGATACCAATTTGGAGAATGACCCAAACGACGGATGTCTCCCAGTACAACAAAAAAAAGGAGAACACCCAGCAGAAGAGGATGTATGGTTGTTAAGAGCAAATTCAGCCAGTGGCAGAAACTCAGACCACCCCTCTTGATTGTCAGCCACAAAACAATGCAAAAACTGTTCAACATCCTGGTTCTTTCTGTCTGTCTGTCCATTAGACTCAGGATGATAACCAGATGAAAATGACAAATGGACTCCCAGCCTGTCACAAAAGGCACGCCAAAAACGAGCCAAGAACTGAGGTCCCCTATCGGAAACAATGTCGGTAGGAATGCCATGGAGCCTGACAATTTCTTTGAAGGGAACCAAGTGACACATCTTGCTAAAACGGTCCACGACCACCCAGATAACAGTGAAACCCTCAGAGGCAGGAAGGTCAGTAATAAAATCCATAGCAAGATGCGTCCAAGGAGCACTAGGAACCTCCAGAGGGCAAAGCAACCCTGCAGCAGGAGCATGTGAAGACTTAGATCTAGCACACACTAGTACATTGACGCACCCACTTAATGACTTCCTTCTGCCACCCAGGCCACCAAAAACTGCGACCTACAAGTCTCTTAGTCTCCGAAATTCCTGGATGACCTGCCAACCGAGACTCATGACACTCCACAAACAAATCTCTCCTAAAGTTCCTAGGCACAAACAACCTCCCATGGGGAGTGTTAGATGGGGCTTCCTCCTGGGCTTTCAGAATCCCATCTTCCAAAACGGAGTCCAATGCTGCTATCACAACACCTTCCTGTAAAATGCTCTCCTCTTCCTCGGTACCAACCATGGGAGAAAAACTGCGAGATAAAGCATCAGCTTTTACATTCTTGGTACCCGGAATGTAAGTAACAGAAAAATTAAACCGCGAAAAAAAAAGTGCCCACCTAGCTTGACGGGCATTCAAGCGCTTGGCAGCATCAAGATAGATCAGATTCTTATGATCAGTAAAAACCTGAATGGGAAATTTAGCACCTTCCAAGGGATGACGCCAATGTTCAAATGAAAGTTTAATCGCCAGCAATTACCGATTACCGACATCGTAATTAAGTTCGGTCTCAGAAAATTTTTTTGAAAAAAAAAGCACAGGGATGTACTCCATCCTTGTTTTCCTGAGACAAAACAGCACCGACCCCCACCGAAGAAGCATCAACCTCGACCAAAAAAGGCTTGGTCTCATCAGGCTGCATAAGGATGGGGGCAGAACTGAACCTCTCCTTGAGATACACAAAAGCTTCAATGGCCTCAGTAGTCCACTGGACCGTATTCGCACCTTTCCTGGTGAGATCGGTCAGCGGCTTAACAATTATAGAAAAATTCTTAATGAATTTTCTGTAATAATTGGCGAAACCCAAAAATCTCTGTATTGATTTCAAACCAATAGGCCTAGGCCATTCCTGAACCGCCTGAACCTTCACAGGGTCCATCTCAAAGCCCTCGCTGGAGATAATGTAGCCCAAAAAACTAATTCTCTGCATAGCGAACTCACATTTCTCCAGCTTGGCAAAAAGTGAATTGTCGCTTAACAACTGCAATACCTCACGTACGCTCTGCCAGTGAGACTCCAGATCCGGCGCAAAAATCAAAATGTCATCCAAATACACCACCACATTCTTACCGATTAACGGTCTTAGGATGTCATTAATAAGGTTCTGAAAAAACGCTGGTGCGTTGGTAAGACCAAAGGGCATAACCAGATTTTCAAAATGACCCACGGGAGTGTTAAAAGCAGTTTTCCACTCATCACCTTCCTTCATACGTAACAAATTGTATGCCCCCCGGAGATCAATCTTAGAGAACCACTTGGCCCCCACTAACTGGTTGAACAAGTCAGGAATTAATGGCAGTGGGTAGGAATTGCGTACTGTAATTTTATTAATTTCGCGAAAGTCCAGACATGGACGTAAACCGCCGTCCTTTTTTTTACAAAAAAAAATCCAACAGCCACAGGTGACTTAGAAGGTCTAATGTGACCGGCGGCCAAGCTTGTCTGTATGTATTCCTCCAAGGCCTTTCTCTCAGGGATAGTAAGATTAAATAAGCGACTCTTGGGAAGAGTTGCTCCAGGGACAAACTCAATAGTACAATCATAGTCCCTATGAGGAGGCAAAACTTGCGACTCCTCCTCAGAAAAAACCTTCCAGAAATCCTGAATAGGTACAGGTAATTCCCCTCTTTCCACAGCAGCAATGAGACCGTTGCAACATGTATCATAACACTTAGGACTCCAAGACTTAATTTCATTGGTAGACCAGTCCAGTACAGGATTGTGCAATTTTAACCAAGGTAACCCCAAAACCACTGGAGCAGGCAAATTATTTAATACCGCCAAATCCAAATTCTCTTGGTGAATACCATTAATGGTGAGGGGAAATTCAAAAACCTTGTGAGTAATACCTTTCAAGGGAGAGCCATCAACAGCAACCACAGAAATAGGAGATGACAAAAGTTTGGATTCTAATTTTAAATTTTTCCAAAAAACCCTTATCAATCACATTGAGTGTAGAACCACAATCCACAAATACCCAAAATTCAATCAACTCCTCCTGGAATGAGGTGCTTCCAGAAAGAAATACTCCTTTTGAGTTTAAACAAGCTATGCTGGCGTAACTGACCTCTTTTTTTTTTTTCTTTGTTCAAACGAAGCACACAGTTCTTAATAAAGTGGTCAGATTTACCGCAATAAAAACACAATCCTTTAGCAAACCTGCGGTCTTTTTCCTGAGAGTGGGGTGACATCGCCCTAATCTCCATCGGTTCTCCACCCTCTGAACAGACCCTCTGAAAACTAGGAGCTGCCATAGCAGTAGATTTCTCTTCATTACTCCTAGCACGCAGTCTCCTGTCCTCACGTATGGCTAATTGCATTGCCTCCTGCAAGGTTCCAGGTTTTGGTAAGGCAATCAGCAGATCCTTAACCCTTTCACCTAGACCATCAAGAAACAAACATTTTAATGCTGAGTCATTCCATTCCACTTCAGCCGACCATCTTCTGAAGTATGTACAATAATTTTCCACATCACCTGATCCCTGCTTCAAACGTCTTAATTCAGTTTCAGCAGATGAGACTCGATCAGGATCATCATACAACAACCCCATAGCAGAAAAAAAATCTTCCACAGATCTAAAACACGGATCATTAGGTTGTAGAGAAAAGGCCCATCCCTGTGGTTCTTTGTGAAAAAGTGACATTATAAACTCAATGCGCTGTGATTCATTCCCAGAGGATCTGGGACTTAAACGAAAATATAATAAACAAGCATTTTTAAAGGAAAAAAAATCTTGCCGCTTACCATAAAAAAAATCTGGAAGTCCTACCTTCGGTTCGACAAAATGCGCTCCAGGACAGCTACTCACGTGTTGCTGGACCTCGGCCACCTCCAAAGACAGTCACTGCAGGCGTTGAGCCAACTCCTGAACCGACACCATGCTGAAATCAGGATTTCTTTCCTTAGAGTGTTTCATTTTTGGGCTGGACTTACTGTTATGAACTGCTACAAACACTAAGGAAAGAAAGGAAAACTGTCCCTACAATAGAACTAAGCTGATTCCCTACGATGCAGCGGGGAACCTGCTCCTTGTGAACAGACCCACCTAAGTCCTCGGCTAGTCTGAACGCAGACCTATAGATATAAGGGAGGGGTCCCTACAAGAACTAAGGACTGGGATATAGTTGGACACCTCCTAGCAGAAATTGTAGCAGAGAAAAGACAAACAAACAAACAAACAAACAGAAGTACTAGTGGTCAAAAGACCAAGCAAACTACAGAGTAAGGTACAAGGCACCTGGCTAGCTTAAGAGTAAATGTAACACTGGAGTCCAGCAAGGCCAGGAGGGAGGAGCTGGATAAAATAGGCAAAAAGTCATGTGACCAGCAAAATAGAAAAAACTAACAGGAGGGTTCTAACTAGAGATGAGCGTTGTTCTACTCGAACTGTTCGCCAATCTCAAATTCGAGCTGTTTTGGGCGGTGTTCGAGCCGTTCGGCGAACACGAACGATTTGAGAAAAATTCGGCTGTTCGAGGTTATGTTCGATAACTGTTCGTGCACCAAAATCATAACTGGATTTTTTCTCAGTAATGATGAAAATTAATGTTAATACGCAGTTTGAGTGTACAGCGGGGTGGGGGGAGGGGCAGGGGATGGATCTCTGCAGGAATAATGAAGATCTCCATTTTTTTTTCTCTTTCCCGCATTTGCAGTGGGGAGGTGCAGTCTGTCAGCCTATCAGCAGCGCACACACGGAGCGAACTGCTGTTTTTCACACAAGCAAGGGCATGTGTCATTGGCAGTGTATGTCACATGTCCTTGCCCTATAAGACCAAGCCATTTTCCCCGTCGCCACCATTTTCTCACTGCTGCAGCTGCGTGTTAGACGGCACCGCTGTTGCTGTGTGCGCTATACCTTGTTAATTTCAAGCCAATTTTCGCACAAATCTACAGATAGCTTGGGAGTAGGGAATAGTTGTGATTGCAGTCCTTTTAAGGACTAGGTTACAGCATTTCCTATGACTTTTATCAGGCAGGTCTGTGCTCTTAAATAGATAGATTGTGGGAGTAAAGACTAATTGTAATTGCAGTCCTTTTCAGGACTAGGTTACATCAGTTCCTATCAGTTTTTGCCAGGCAGGTCTGTGCCAGTGCTGTGCAAGTTTTTTTCACAGCATTTGGCTGAATCTAGCAAAGCTAATCCTTTTTGGCCTATTGCAGAGTGTGTTAGTCAGTGGAGTAGCCTATCTGTGTTGCAAGATATACCACCTGTGTATAGAATACCATTTTTTTTACTGCACCTAGTGAAGTAAAATCTTTTGGGCATAGCATCATTCTATTAGTCCATCTATACTGACCTCCATCAGGTTGCAAATTGAATATAATTTTTTTCTGCATCTAGCTCTGAAAAAATATTTGGGCTTCTAGCAGTGTGTGGGACTTGTTCTATTAGTCCATCTATACTGACCTCCATCAGGTTGCAAACTGAATATAATTTTTTTCTGCATCTAGCTCTGAAAAAATATTTGGCCTTCTAGCAGTGTGTGGGACTTTCTCTATTAGTCCATCTATACTGACCTCCATCAGGTTGCAAATTAAAAATAATTTTTATCTGCATCTAGATCTGAAAAAATATTTGGCCTTCTAGCAGTGTGTGGGACTTTCTCTATTAGTCCATCTATACTGACCTCCATCAGGTTGCAAATTAAAAATAATTTTTATCTGCATCTACCTCTGAAAAAATATTTGGGCTTCTAGCTGTGTGTGGGACTTGTTCTATTAGTCCATCTATACTGACCTCCATCAGGTTGCAAACTGAATATAATTTTTTTCTGCATCTAGCTCTGAAAAAATATTTGGCCTTCTAGCAGTGTGTGGGACTTTCTCTATTAGTCCATCTATACTGACCTCCATCAGGTTGCAAATTAAAAATATTTTTTTTTCTGCATCTACCTCTGAAAAAATATTGGGCTTCTAGCTGTGTGTGGGACTTGTTCTATTAATCCATCTATACAGACCTCCATCAGGTTGCAAACTGAATATAATTTTTTTCTGCATCTACCTCTGAAAAAATATTTGGGCTTCTAGCTGTGTGTGGGACTTGTTCTATTAGTCCATCTATACTGACCTCCATCAGGTTGCAAACTGAATATAATTTTTTTCTGCATCTAGCTCTGAAAAAATATTTGGCCTTCTAGCAGTGTGTGGGACTTGTTCTATTAGTCCACCTATACTGACCTCCATCAGGTTGCAAATTGAATATAATTTTTTTCTGCATCTAGCTCTGAAAAAATATTTGGGCTTCTAGCAGTGTGTGGGACTTGTTCTATTAGTCCATCTATACTGACCTCCATCAGGTTGCAAACTGAATATAATTTTTTTCTGCATCTAGCTCTGAAAAAATATTTGGCCTTCTAGCAGTGTGTGGGACTTTCTCTATTAGTCCATCTATACTGACCTCCATCAGGTTGCAAATTAAAAATAATTTTTTTTCTGCATCTACCTCTGAAAAAATATTGGGCTTCTAGCTGTGTGTGGGACTTGTTCTCTTAATCCATCTATACAGACCTCCATCAGGTTGCAAACTGAATATAATTTTTTTCTGCATCTACCTCTGAAAAAATATTTGGGCTTCTAGCTGTGTGTGGGACTTGTTCTATTAGTCCACCTATACTGACCTCCATCAGGTTGCAAATTCAAAATAATTTTTTGTCTGCATCTAGCTCTGAAAAAATATTTGGACTTCTAGCAGTGTGTGGGACTTTCTCTATTAGTCCATCTATACTGACCTCCATCAGGTTCAAACTGAATATATTTTTTTTCTGCATCTACCTCTGAAAAAATATTTGGGCTTCTAGCTGTGTGTGGGACTTGTTCTATTAGTCCATCTATACTGACCTCCATCAGGTTGCAAATCGAATATAATTTTTTTCTCCATCTAACCCAGCCAATAGTTTTGGCCTAATACCACAGTTTGGCCACTCAGCTCTGCTCGGTTCCCATCCATTGTTTTTTTGTGCAAACAACTCCAGAGTTGTGAATTAGTTAACCACCAAAATGAGTGGAAAAAGGCCTGCTGCTGGTGGAAAGGGGAATAGGCGTGTTGGGAAGGGGAAAAAAGGTTGTGTCCGTGGGGTAGGTGTTAAAGCAACAGTAACATCTGCAGAAGAAAGACCATCTTCCAGCCAAACTAAAATGTCTACTTCTTTTAGCGGACAATGTGATAAGATCCCTTTCTTACGGCCACGCCAATCGCTACAAATTCCAGATGAGGCACAAAAACAGCAGGTGCTTCAACGGATATCAAGTGCTCCTTTAAGTGGGCTCTCCTCCACATCAACTTCAACATCACAAATACTCCAGTCCTCAGAGGTGTCACCCCAATCCCACTTGCTTCCTCACAGCTCCCAAATCTCCAGCTGCCCGTTGAGTATGAGGTAGAACAGATGGTTGAGTCTGCAGAGCTGTTTACTCATACTATAGCCTGGGAATCAGAGGTCGACTCCAGCGCTTCTGTGAATCCAGACGAGGAAATGATCTGCACTGATGCCCAGAATCTTTGAGTCGGATCCAGGACCAGACGCAGAAGGTTCTGACCATAATGTAGACCCTCATTCCCAAACTGTAACTCCTGTTGGTGGAGACAATGAGGAAGACGATGATGAGACTCAAATACCTGATTGGAGCGACAACTTTAGTTTTTTGTCAGGGCAGGAACAGGTTGGCTCTGAGGACGACGGGTGTGATAACGCACAGGGTGATGATGATGAGGTTGGAGATCCCACTTACTGTCAACCCACAGTCAGCCAAGAGATGAGGTCAGCAGAGGAGGTGGAGGAAGATGCTAGTGACGACGAGGTCAGGTTGCGCCTTCCTGGACAGAGACGTAGTACTGGAAGCACGTCAACAACTGCATCCTCAAACACAACTCTGCCTCTCACCACAAGTCGTGGTGGCTCTTCAGGTCGCATGGGTGCTAAGCTTTGCATAGCCTGGGCATTTTTTCAGATCGATAAAGATGACCCAACTCGTGTTATCTGTAACATTTGTCAGCAAAAGCTAAGTAGAGGCCAAAAAATACATAGTTTGAGTACTTCATGCATGAACCGGCACATGGACATGAAGCATAAGTTGCAGTGGGAAGCTCAGTGTGCTACAATGCGGCCTAGCCGGCCGGGCCAACCACCGTCTGCCATATCTTGTGCATCCGCGGCCTCTTCATCCTCTGTGACTGGGGGGACAGCAGTCACACCTGTTTTGGGGCGCAGACCTGCCACCTCTTTACCCGCAACAGCCAGCGTGATTGGCAGGTCATCATTTTCTTTGGAGGTGGTAACACCAGCTGGTGTTGAGCGCTGTCCGACATCGATAGCACCACCTTTGGATCAAGGCAACCTAACATGTCCGCCTGCATCTTCCTCACAGACCGGCAGTTTGCCGGGGACACCCTTATCAACCCTGTCTAAGCACAATAGCCAGCCCTCGGTCCCTCAGATGTGGACAAGTAAAAGACCATTTCCTCCTAGCCATGAGAAAGCTAAGAGGTTGAATTTCACCATCTGCAAGCTCTTGGCTACAGAAATGCTGCCTTTCCGCCTGGTGGACACAGAGGATTTTCGAGACCTTATGTCCGGCGCAGTGCCCCAGTACCAGATGCCCAGTCGGCACTACTTCTCAAAGAAAGGTGTGCCTGCGCTCCACCAGCATGTCACACACAACATCACCGCTTCTTTGAGAAACTCTGTGTGTGACAGGGTGCATTTCACCACAGACACTTGGACGAGTAGGCATGGACAGGGGCGTTACATGTCGCTGACTGGGCACTGGGTAACTATGGTGACAGCAGGACAAGGGGCTGCTGTCCAAGTCTTGCCGTCCCCACGAGTTGTGCGTCAATCCTCTTTATGTCAAAGTTCCTCCACTGCTTCTGCCTCCTCAACCTCCTCTCGGTCTTCCACCTGCACCCAAAGCCTGTCTGGTCATGCCACAAGCTTTCTAACTGCGCAGAAGGGATCCTGCACACCTCCTTACTATGCTGGCAGTAGGGCTCAACGTCATCAGGCGGTTTTTACTTTGAAATGTCTGGGAAATGTGAGTCACACAGCTGAGGAGTTGTGGTCAGCTCTGGAGAACCAATTTCTTGAATGGTTGTCTCCACTGGACCTGAAACCAGGGAAGGCCGTGTGCGACAATGCTGCAAACCTGGGTGCGGCCCTTCGCCGGGGCAATGTCACACACGTGCCTTGTATGGCTCACGTGTTGAACCTGGTTGTCCAGCAATTTTTAGCCCACTATCCCAGACTAGATGGCCTTCTGCAGAGGGCACGGTCGCTGTGTGCTCACTTCCGCCGTTCGCATCCCGCAGCTCAGCGACTTACATCTCTACAGAAGTCGTTGGGCCTGCCACTTCACCGGCTAAAATGCGATGTGCCTACCCGGTGGAATTCAACTCTGCACATGTTGCAGCGACTGTGGCAGCACCGACAAGCCCTGGTGCAATACGTTCTGACGTATAGCCTGGGCCAACGAGATCCAGAGGTGGGGCAAATCACGCTGGAGGAGTGGTCTCAGATCAGGGACCTATGCACCTTTCTGCACAGTTTTGAAATGGCGACGAAGATGTTTAGTGCTGACGATGCCATTATCAGCATGACTATTCCGGTGATTTACATGCTGGAGCACATGTTAAACAGAATTCGGAGTCAGGTGGTGGCACAAGAGGAGGTGGAGGAAGTAGAGGAGGAGGAGTTGTATGCGGAAGGGCTAACATCTGCAAGGTCCAGACGGTCGGCAGCACCAAGGCGGCAGGCATGTGAGGGTGGGGGAGATGGTTTTACCAGGGCGCATGGTAGCAGCCAAACTAGTGAGGAAGGTGCAGGAGCCCAGGAAGAAGTGGAGGACGAACTGATGGAAGACTCATCAGATGAGGGAGACCTTGATCACATTTCTGTTGTGCGAGGTTGGGGGGAGAGGACAGAGGAAGGAAGCATGATTGTTACCTCGCCACCAACACAACAGGGACTTGGTGCTCCTGGATGCGCAACACACATGAGTGCCTTCTTGCTGCACTACCTGCAACATGACCTTCGAATTGTGAGAATTAGAAATAATCCTGACTACTGGGTTGCCACACTGTTAGATCCCCGGTACAAAAGTAAATTTGCCGAAATTATTCCTGCCATAGAAAGGGATGCACGCATGCAGGAGTATCAGCAGAGACTGTTGCAGAATCTTACATGTGCTTTTCCACAAAACACCAGTGGTGCACGTAGTGAATCTCACAGTTCCAACTTGCCAACCGTGGGACCGTCAAGTGTTCAGCACTCAAACCGTAACAGAACCACAGTATCTGCTGGTAACATCAATTTTGCGGAATCATTTCACCACTTTTTTAGCCCATCCTTTGCAAGGCCACAGGAGACAAGAAGTCTGACACATAGTCAACGCCTAGAGACGATGGTACAGGAGTATCTCCAAGTAAACATTGAAGCCATGACTGTGTCACTGGACCCTTGCTCTTTTTGGGCTTCCAATCTGGATAAATGGCCGGAGCTAGCCACTTACGCCTTGGAGATCTTGTCATGCCCCGCAGCCAGCGTTCTGTCTGAACGTGTGTTCAGCGCTGCTGGTGGTGTGCTGACAGATAAGCGCACGCGGCTCTCCACTGATAATGTAGACAGACTCACGTTCATAAAGATGAACAAATCATGGATCCGAAACGACTTTTCTACCCCTGTGTCATCCTGGGGAGAGTAAAAGCTTGATGATTGGTTAAAATCACCCTACCAACCGTTTTAAGCTTTCAAATTACTAATCATGTTTATCTGTATCTTGGCTGGAAAATAATTTGGGCTTTGTAGCAGTGTGCAGCACTGATTCTATTAGGCCATCTATAATAAGCTCCACCAGATTTAAAATTACTAATCATGTTTATCTGTATCTTGGCTGGAAAATAATTTGGGCTTTGTAGCAGTGTGCAGCACTGATTCTATTAGGCCATCTATACTAAGCTCCACCAGATTTAAAATTAATAATAATTTTTAGCTGCATCTAGCCCGGAAAATAATTTTGGGGCTCCGAGATGCGCAAGACACATAAGTGTCTTCTTGCTGCACTACCTGCAACATGACCCTCATATTGTCAGAATTCGAAGTAATCATGACTACTGGGTTGCCACACTCTTAGATCCCCCAAACTTTTCGATCAACCTTTTCATTTTAATAAAGACCAAAAAAATGGTCATTTTTGAAATTATAAGCATTAGCAGGTTATTAGAAACTGAAATCAAACAGTTTTCAACTCAAAACTTTATTCTAGGTGATGTTACATTTTCACATAGGACCCCTTGTTCGAAAGGAGCTTCTGAACTCTCTCGTCCATTGAATTTGTCAGGTTTTGGATGGTTTCTGCTTCAATTGTTTTGCATGAGGACAGAATACCCTCCCAGAGGTGTTGCTTAGATGTGAACTGCCTCCCGCCATCATAGACACTCCTTTTGATGATGCTCCAGAGGTTCTGAATTGGGTAGAGGTCAGGGGAGCATGGGGGTCACACCATAAGTTTGTCCCCTTTTATGCCCATATCAGCCAGAGATGCAGATGTTTTATGTGCAGCATGAGATGGTGCATTATCATGCAAAAAAATGATCTTGCTGTGAAATACACGGTTCTTCTTCTTGAACCATGGCAGGAAGTGCTGTTTGAGAAAATCCACATACATTATGGAGTTCATCTTTAGCGCCTTCAGGGATCCTAAAGGGGCCGACAATCTCTCTCCCCAGGATTCCAGCCCAAAACATTACTCCACCTCCTCCTTGTTGGCGCTGTAGCCGTGTTTGCGTGGGGTGTCCATCAACCAGCCATCCTCCACTCCATCCATCTGGACCATCGAGCGCTGCACGGCACTCATCCGTGAACAAAACAGTTTTGAAATCAGTCTTCATGTAATGTTTAGCCCACTGGAGCCGTTTCTGCTTGTGTGAAGTGGATAGAGGAGGTCGACAGGATGGCGTATGCACAGCTGCAAACCTCTGAAGGACCCTGCATCTTGTTGTTCGGGGGACGTTGGAGGCACCAGCAGCGTCAAAAACTTGTCTGCTGCTATGACAAGGCTTTTTTGCCGCTGCTCTTTTAACCTGACGTAATTGCCTGTAGGAAAGAGTCCTCAATTTGCCCTTATCAGCATGTACACATGTGTACTGTGAATCAGCTACATACTTCTTGATTGCCAAGACACTTCATCCTGATCATCGCACAATGTTGATTGTAGTCATGCCTTGGCCTAAACACTCCACAATTTGTTGCTTCTCAGCAGCCGACACATCCTTTTTCTTTCCCATTTTGGCAGAAAATGTAGGCTGCTTAATAATGTGAGACAGCCTTCTTAAGTAGTCTTGCCTTTCATTGGACACACCTGCCAAACTAATTAGCACAGGTGTCTGCAATTGCTTACAGTGATATAAAGAGCCCTGACACACATCACCATCAATGAGTTTAACTGACAAACAAACAAATTCTTCCCTTATCACTCCTAAACACTTTTTGCATAATAATTTGGAACGCAGTGTACATGTGCTTTTCCACAAAACACCAGTGGTTCACGTAGTGAATCTTACAGTTCTAACTTGCCAACCGTGGTCTGTATGGAGTTGTTCAATAAAGGGCCCAAAATTAAGATAACATAGATGGGAGAGGTCTCTATGAATAGGAATTCCTAAGTATTTGATACCCTGTGAGGGCCAGGCAAAGGGAAAGTTGGACTGGATGGAATCCTATATGGATTTGGGGAGGGAGACATCGAGGGCCTCAGACTTTGCTGCATTGATTTTAAAATTTGACCATGTAACAAAGTGATCTATTTCAGCCATAACAGCATGGATGGATATATGTGATTGAGTGATATATACTAGGACATCATAAGCAAATAGAGAGCACTTGTACTCGGTGCCTCCCACCTCAATCCACCTAATATTGGGGTTATGGCGAATTGATGAGAGCAGGTGCTCCGTCACTAGGATGTATAAGAGAGGGGACAGAGGACATCCCTGCCTTGTCCCATTGGTGATTGTGAAAGGTGATGAAAATGTTATGATGCACCCCCTGGGCCTTGGGACACCCGGAGCCAGACCCTTTTTGGTGGATGCTGGTGGTTGTAGTCTTCGTGGCGGCGACCCGGTGGTCAAACCAGTGGCGGAACTATTTATGTGGTTTTGATGTTTAAATGTCCGACTACGCCACCCGTGGATTGCGGTCAGAGTGAACCGCCGCTACAGGGCAGACCGCTGAGGCTGGTGTTGTGGGTGCAGCAGAGCGTAGCTTAACTCCCCACGGGAGGAGTATAGCCTCAGGGCAGTGTATGCGGAGGATGGGGGTGATGGTGCAGGGCAGCAGCAGTAATGACACGGAGTCAGTGATGCAGTCCAGGGCCTTTACTCACAGTTCTTATTATCCAGACCACGTCTGCAGGTAACGGCTGCTCACGTCGTACTGTGCTCACCAGGTGAGGGGCTCAGACAACTCCCAGATAACTTTGGAGCGCTTCACAGGACCCCCTTTGTGTGTCCTTTGTCTGGCCTTTCTTACCAACCCTTCTGTCCGGCTGCCTCGGGCCTCCTCTTGGTAAACTTGGCGCCAGTTTCCCTGACCCTATGTGGTGCCTTCCTAGCGGGTGTAGCGAGGGGCTGCGCCACATAAAATGTCAGAGCCTCCGGTTTCTAGCTGAGGGTCGTTTCCTGCCTCCACTAGTTTCGGGGACCGGTCTCCCCCTTTGGCCTGACCCCTCCACGCAGGTGGATTCGGGCGTGCGGTGGCGACTCGCCCGTCCGCACCCCTGGGATCCCTTCATTCCTCGTTCCTGGAGCCTTCTCCGCTCCTCTTCCTTCCTTCTCCCTCTTCCAGGCCTGGGCCTCTGTTACTAGGCCCGCCTCCGGAGCAGAGCTCATGCAGAGCCCCTGCTCCCTGCCACTTCTGCTCAGACTTCTCTGCACTGAACTAAGATGGTGCCCACCTTCTATACTCCCTTCTCAATGCACCCAGGAACTGCTTCCTCCCTGCTCCTGCACTACAGGGTTCCCCTTCCTCAGTGTTCCCTCCCCCCACTCCAGCCAGGGACAGGGACTGTCGTGCCCATCTCAGAGGCATATTGGTCGCCCTGCCCCACGGCAATGTGGTGCAATGCATGCAGGTGTCGGGTCCTGATCCACACTCCATCCTTACCTGAGAGTGAGATATCACACCTCTGGGTGAGGTGCAATACCTCTGTAGCAACCGAGCCCTCAGGGTGCTACAGTTCCATTTATCTTCAGCCTAGGTGACGTATTGTGATACAGGGCCGTGATTTTGGCTATAAAAGGGTCCCCTAGACCCCTAACCCAAGCTTTTTAAGAGAATCATATATGGCGTGCCAGGAGACTCTATGGAATGCTTTCTCAGCATCCAACGAGAGTATCTAATTACAAATTTTTAACTGCATCTAGCCCAGGAAATACTTTGTGCCTAGTAGCAGTGTCTGCTAGTCAGCGGATTATCCCGGCTGTTAAGCAAGCTACACCACCTGTAGTTTGGACACTTAATTTTTTCAAAGGAAATGCTTCGGGACCACGGGATACTCAGTGAAGAGCATCAGGAGGCACCCCAAGGCATAGGGGCTGGGACTGGCAGTAGGATGCCTTGCGGTGGACAGCCGAGCTCGATCCTTATAAAAGCTTTTTAACTGCAGCAGCTTTAGTGGACGCTACTGGAGCTGGAATTACGCGGCTGCTGGCATGAGACTTGCCCTCCAATAGATCCTTGTAAATGGATTTAAAGTGTATTCATTCAAATTAGAGAGACAATTTAAATTAAAAAGCTTAGAGCTGCCTCCACCACAGGGGGGCTCGCTCGACCCACCAGCGGACAGGCACCAGTATTGGGAGAGGGGGGCTGGCCGTCAGGGTTCACCGCGGCTCTGGCACAAACCCGGCGACACGGAGGTGGCATGGGCAGGAGCGGACTGAACGTGTCGGCTTCTCACTTTTTGGATTTTAGAAGGGCATGACATGCCTATATTTGTGTCTCCCCCTCCTTTTACTCCTCCACCTATTTTCTTTTCGCATGACTATATGTACTTGTCACTTTTCCATGTGTTAGTTGTGTTTTCTGAGCAGTTTGTCAGCTTTTGGACACCTTTGAAGGTGTTTTCTATGTGTTTCTATGTGTTTTTGTTTGCCTGCCATTGGTTTTAACGGTGTTCGAAGGTGTTCGACGAACAGTTCGACGAACAGTCGGGTGTTCGACGAACCGAACCGAACTCGAACACTACGGGGGTGGCTCAACACTAGTTCTAACAGCTTCACGGTGGGAACCAGGCATGTAGAGTCCATCCGTTCACCTTTTCTGCGTCGCACAAAGACACGGTGGTTGGAACCAAAGATCTCAAATTTGGACTCATCAGACCAAAGCACAGATTTCCACTGGTCTAATGTCCATTCCTTGTGTTATTTAGCCCAAATAAGTCTCTTCTGCTTGTTGCCTGTCCTTAGCAGTGGTTTCCTAGCAGCTATTTTACCATGAAGGCCTGCTGCACAAAGTCTCCTCTTAACAGTTATTGAAGAGATGTGTCTGCTGCTAGAACTCTATGTGGCATTGACCTGGTCTCTAATCTGAGCTGCTGTTAACCTACGATTTCTGAGGCTGGTGACTTGGATAAACTTATCCTCAGAAGTAGAGGTGACTCTTGGTCTTCCTTTCCTGGGGTGGTCCTCATGTGAGCCAGTTTCTTAGTAGCGCTTGATGGTTTTTGCAACTGCACTTGGGGACTCTTACAAAGTTTTCCCAATTTTTCGCACTGACTGACCTTCATTTCTTAAAGCAATGATGGCCACTCGCTTTTTTTACTTAGCTGCTTTTTTCTTGCCATAATACAAATTCTAACAGTCTATTCAGTAGGACTATCAGCTGTGTATCCACCAGACTTCTGCACAACACAACTGATGGTCCCAACCCCATTTATAAGGCAAGAAATCCCACTTATTAAACCTGACAGGGCACACCTGTGAAGTGAAAACCATTTCCGGTGACTACCTCTTGAAGCTCATCAAGAGAATGCCAAGAGTGAGCAAAGCAGTCATCAAAGCAAAAAGGTGGCTACTTTGAAGAACCTAGAATATAAGACATATTTTCAGTTGTTTCACACTTTTTTGTTAAGTATATAATTCCACATGTGTTATTTCATAGTTTTGATGCCTTCAGTGTGAATGTACAATTTTCATAGTCATGAAAATACAGAAAAATCTTTATATGAGAAGGTGTGTCCAAACTTTAGGTCTGTACTGTATATATATGGACTTTTTTGGTTAAATTTAACAGCCATGTCATGTCTGGTCTCTACAGAAAAGAAAATTTGCAATAAAAAATATTGTGTCACTTGCGAACTTCAGCGATCACCCAGCGAGAAGTTATCACAGAAATTAGAGATTTTAATAAAAACATGTGTAACGGGTCTGGGAGGCGGAACCTCTGAGCAACTATACAAGGGGGCGGTCCTTGTAAGGAAGCGGGTGGCTCCCAGGGAAGACGGGCAGGTAGTCACGGCAAGTGACAGGGACAGTCTCTGGGTAGAAGGGTAGGTAGTCACAGCAAGTGACAGGGACAGTCTCTGGGTAGAAGGGCAGGTGGTCACGGCAAGTGACGGCAGAGCCTCCAGGTAGGCTAGCAGGCAGGTAGCAGGTGAGCGCTTCCAGGTGAGCGGGCAAGAGTCTCTGGACTGGCAGGTGGTCACGGCAAGTGACGGTAGAGCCTCCAGGTAGGCTAGCAGGCAGGTAGCAGGTGAGCGCTCCCAGGTGAGCGGGCAGGCTGGTCCATAGACAGCCTGACAGGTGTCGGAAGGCAGACCGTCGGAGCGCAGGCTTGCAAGCAGGTAAGCGGATATCAGGCAGGTATCAAGCAGGAATCTGGCAGGTGACTGGCAGGTAACTGGTAACGGGACCTGAGGGCTGAAGCAGAGTGAAGGCTTTGCAACAACATTGCTCGGGCACCTCCATATTGGAGGAGGTGCCTTATATATGGTGAGGTCCTCCGGCCATTGGCCGGGGACTCCTTAGGACGGCGCGCGCGGCCCCTTTAAGAGAGGGGGAGCGCGCGCGCCCTAAGCACAGTGGCCGGAAAGCAGCGCGCGCTGCCAGCAGAGCGGGAGGAGGATGCCGGGCACGGAGCGGAGAGGTGAGGGGAACAGCGTCCCTGCCTAGCAGGAGGCAGGGACGCCGACGCTACAGTACCCCCCCCTTTAGGCCCCCCCTTTTTTAGACCAGACAGAAATTTATCAAGGATGAGAGGGGCATGGATGTTCTCCCGGGGCTCCCACATTCTCTCCTCAGGACCAAACCCCTTCCAATCTACCAGAAAAAAAGGTTTTTCCTCTTACCCTTTTGGTGGCCAGAATGTTCTCTACCTCAAACTCGTTTTCAGCGGAAACCGGAGCAGGAGGCGTACCTGTAGACTTGGAAAAAGAGTTAAGTACCACGGGTTTGAGGAGAGATACATGGAAGGAGTTAGGGATCCGCAAGTTGGCCGGGAGTTTCAATTTATAGGCCACTGGGTTGATTTGTTTGATAACTTCTAGTGGGCCGATGAACCGAGGCCCTAACTTGTAGGAAGGAATCTTGAGCCGGACATACTTGGACGAGAGCCAGACTTGATCTCCAGGACGGAATTGTGGAGGATCCAGGCGTTTTTTGTCAGCGTGTTTTTTTCATCCGCTCGGACGACTGAAGGAGTGCGGATCGGGTACTCTCCCAAATGGAGGAAAATTTGCTAACGAGAGATTCCGCAGCCGGATTGTCCACCGAGGTGGAGACGGGAAAAGGGATCCGAGGATGCTGACCGAAGACTACAAAAAACGGGGATTTGGAGGAAGATTCGCTCTCGTGATTATTGTAAGAGAATTCGGCCCATGGCAGGAGATCCACCCAGTCTGAATGGTGGGCATTAACGAAGTGCTGGAGGTAACTGGTCAGGATCTGTTTGATCAGCTCCACTTGACCATTGGACTGTGGGTGGTATAAGGAGGAGAAGTCCAGGGTGACGTCTAGCAGCTTACATGTGGCTCTCCAGAAGCGTGAGGTGAACTGAACCCCACGATCCGACACGATGTGGAGGGGCAGGCCATGGAGATGGAAGATGTGGCGGATAAAGTCTTTAGCCAGCTCGGGTGCAGACGGGAGGCCTGGCAGGGGAATGAAATGAGCCATTTTGGAAAAGTGGTCAGCGACCACCCAAATGACCGTACAACCGGCAGAGACAGGGAGATCTGTTATGAAGTCCATAGCTATATGCTGCCAGGGGGCAGCAGGTACTGGAAGAGGAAGGAGGCGACCGGCTGGCAGGTGTCTCGGAACCTTGTTGCGGGCGCAGGACACACAGGCAGAAACAAAGTCTATTACGTCCTTGTGCAGGGTAGGCCACCAGTAGTGCCGGGTGATCAGCTGGAGGGTCTTTTTCTGACCGGCATGGCCAGCAAGCTTAGACGAGTGACCCCAGTGTAGGATCTTCTCCCGATCAGGTACCCTTACGAACGTCTTTCCGGGAGGGAGACGATTTAGACTCACGGGGGCCACCTGCATTACTCCGGCGGGATCGATCATGTGTTTAGGTTCCTCCTCAAGATCAGACACCAGGAAGGATCGGGACAAGGCGTCAGCTTTGATGTTTTTGTCAGCCGGGCGAAAATGAAGAACAAAATCAAAGCGAGCAAAAAACAAGGACCACCGGGCTTGGCGCGGGTTAAATCTCTGGGCACTCTGGAGGTAAGCCAAGTTCTTTTGGTCCGTGTAAATTATTACCGGGTGAAGAGCCCCCTCGAGCAGGTAACGCCACTCCTCCAATGCCAG
This sequence comes from Phyllobates terribilis, assembly GCF_046119375.1. Taxonomy (NCBI): domain Eukaryota; kingdom Metazoa; phylum Chordata; class Amphibia; order Anura; family Dendrobatidae; genus Phyllobates; species Phyllobates terribilis. Next base: position 704,083,557 of record NW_027362761.1, read on the forward strand.
CTTAATGGCCAATAACTCTCGGTCTCCTATAGAATAATTGCGCTCAGAAGAGGAGAAGAGTTTGGAGAAGAAGCCGCAAGTTACCATTCTCCTGGAAGACGATTTGGGTAAGTACCGCTCCGGCTCCAGAGGAGGAGGCGTTAACTTCCAGGAAGAATTGTTTGTTGCCGTCCGGGCGATGCAGCACCGGGGCGGAAGAGAAAGCCTGTTTTAAGGAAAGAAAGGCTTCCTCAGCTTCGGGCGGCCATTCTCTGGGATTAGTGCCCTTACGGGTGAGCGCAGAGATTGGGGCAGTCCGGGAAGAGAAGTGCGGTATGAAGAGGCGGTAGTAGTTGGCGAAGCCCAGGAACCGCTGAATAGCCTTCAACCCCTCTGGTCGAGGCCACTTCTCGATGGCAGACAGTTTCTCAGGATCCATTCGTAGGCCGGTCTGAGAAATTATGTAGCCCAAAAACGGAAGCGAGGTCTGCTCAAAGAGGCACTTCTCATATTTAGCGTAGAGGTGGTTCTGCCTGAGCCTGAGCAGAACCTGACGAACATCCCTCCGGTGTGTGGGGAGATCCGGAGAGAAGACCAAGATGTCGTCCAGGTACACCACTATGCAGGAGTAGAGAAGGTCCCGGAAGATGTCATTGACCAACTCTTGAAAGACGGCGGGAGCGTTACAGAGACCGAAGGGCATTACCAGGTATTCATAGTGGCCGTCCCGGGTGTTGAATGCCGTCTTCCATTCATCCCCCTGACGGATACGGACCAGGTTATACGCCCCACGGAGGTCCAGCTTGGTGAAGATTCTAGCCCCCCTCAGACGGTCAAATAATTCCGGAATGAGCGGAAGGGGGTATTTATTCTTCACCGTGATCTGGTTAAGGCCTCTATAGTCTATACAGGGACGGAGTGAGCCGTCCTTGTTTTTGACGAAGAAGAAACCTGCTCCCGTCGGGGAAGTAGATTTCCGGATGAATCCCCTGGCCAGATTCTCCTCAATATATTCTGACATGGATCGGGTCTCAGCAGCGGACAAAGGGTAAATGCGCCCACGGGGAGGAGTAGCGCCGGGCATCAGGTCGATTGGGCAGTCGTATGGTCTATGAGGGGGTAATGTCTCTGCCTCCTTTTTATTAAAGACGTCCGCATACGACCAATAAGGAGCCGGAAGACCAGGTAGATTGGCTGGAGTAGGAGAAGGACGGACAGGATGGACGGGAACTAAACAAGTCTTATGGCAGTCCTGTCCCCAGCGAAGGACTTCTCCAGTCTGCCAATCAAGCACGGGTGCATGTCTCTGAAGCCAAGGTAGGCCTAGTAAGAGGGCGTGAGAGAGTCCAGGCAGAACATGAAAGAAGATGCTCTCAGAGTGCAGCATTCCCACCTGCAGGGTTATGGATTCGGTGATGAGTTGGATGGGATGTGGTAAGAGGCCCCCATCCACGGCAGCGACAGATAAGGGCACAGCTAGAGGTTTGGTGGGAATGTGGTATTTCTCTACCAGAGACTGAGAAATGAGATTTACGGCAGCTCCAGAGTCAAGTTGGGCTAGTTCAAAATAACGGTTCTCCCCGCAGATGATAGAGACCGACAGCAACAGAGATGGAGAGGGTTTACTCTTGTCTAGGACGACCTCTCTGAGTGATCCTAGACACAGGCGTTTCCCGACCTCTCCGGGCAGGAACGGATCCGGTGCTCCTTACTGCCACAGTAGAAGCAGCTCCCCTCGGCACAGCGTAACTGTTGACGGGTTTTGACCATCTTGGTCTGGTCGACCTGCATAGGCTCGGGTGAGTGCGCCTGGGGAGCAGCGGGAGAAGTGACAAGTTTCTGAAAGGTAGAGGCTAGACGTGGAAACCTCCTCTCACGGGTGACCTCTTTGACGCGTTCCTGGAACCGGATGTCAATCCGGGTGGCAAGAGTTATTAAGTAGTCGAGAGTGGTAGGTATGTCCCGACCGGCGAGTTCATCTTTAATACGGCCGGACAGACCCTCCCAAAAGACAGACAACAGGGCGTCGTTATCCCAGGCCAGCTCCGAAGCAAGGGTACGGAACCGTATGGCATATTGGCCCACGGTGAGATTTCCTTGATGGAGGCGTAGCAGAGATGATGCGGATGAGGTCTTCCGTCCGGGTTCGTCGAAGACTTTCCGGAAAGCCGTGAGAAAGGCTGGCAGGTTGGACACCAGGGGGTCTCCTCTCTCCCATAGAGGATTTAGCCAAGCCAGTGCCTCCCCCGTGAGATGGGACATGATGAAGGCTACTTTGGCCCGGTCGGAGCTAAAATGGTGGGACAGGAGTTCAAAGTGCAGGGTGCACTTTATGAAGCCCCGAGCTTGAGCGGGGTCGCCTCCGAAGCGTGGAGGTGCAGAAAGCCGGGGTCCGGAGCAGGATGCCATGGTATTGGTGGGCAGCGGCGCTGCCAGGCTGCGAGTCATGACACTAGCGGTGGTTGCTGATGGAGCAGTCAGAGTGTCCAGGCGAGAGTTCACATTCCGCAGATGACTCAGGATGGACTCCTGTTGGGACCTCTGACGGGACAGTTCATGACATAGGTCCGAGAGCGAGGGAGCTTGGGTGCCACCGGGTTCCATGGCCCGAGCAAACTGTAACAGGTCTGGGAGGCGGAACCTCTGAGCAACTATACAAGGGGGCGGTCCTTGTAAGGAAGCGGGTGGCTCCCAGGGAAGACGGGCAGGTAGTCACGGCAAGTGACAGGGACAGTCTCTGGGTAGAAGGGCAGGTAGTCACGGCAAGTGACAGGGACAGTCTCTGGGTAGAAGGGCAGGTGGTCACGGCAAGTGACGGCAGAGCCTCCAGGTAGGCTAGCAGGCAGGTAGCAGGTGAGTTCTCCCAGGTGAGCGGGCAAGAGTCTCTGGACTGGCAGGTGGTCACGGCAAGTGACGGTAGAGCCTCCAGGTAGGCTAGCAGGCAGGTAGCAGGTGAGCGCTCCCAGGTGAGCGGGCAAGAGTCTCTGGACTGGCAGGTGGTCACGGCAAGTGACGGCAGAGCCTCCAGGTAGGCTAGCAGGCAGGTAGCAGGTGAGCGCTCCCAGGTGAGCGAGCAGGCTGGTCCATAGACAGACTGACAGGTGTCGGAAGGCAGACCGTCGGACCGCAGGCTTGCAAGCAGGTAAGCGGATATCAGGCAGGTATCAAGCAGGAATCTGGCAGGTGACTGGCAGGTAACTGGTAACGGGACCTGAGGGCTGAAGCAGAGTGAAGGCTTTGCAACAACATTGCTCTGGCACCTCCATATTGGAGGAGGTGCCTTATATATGGTGAGGTCCTCCGGCCATTGGCCGGGGACTCCTTAGGACGGAGAGCAGGAGGAGGACGCCGGGCACGGAGCGGAGAGGTGAGGGGAACAGCGTCCCTGCCTAGCAGGAGGCAGGGACGCCGACGCTACAACATGAAAGGTGGAGCTGAGCACACGTGAGGTCATCACAGGGGAGTGTGTGGGCACGAACCCCTTCGGCATAAGAAATCCAGCTGAAGATGGATCTATACTCATGCCGGGAGGTATATATTATATAAGCAGGTGTTCCGATAGATAACGGTCCATTGGAGCGCCTCCCCTCCAGCTAAACTGAATCGTCTCTGTGATTGATCTAGTAAGTTTCTTTTGTTAATCCCTTTTTATTTTGTGCAACTGTATATTCTGTATTGTATTGTCCCCCTTTGTAAAATCCTTGTATATTTTTCATTAAAAACTGCCTCCCTTTTGGATTAAATATAAAATTTAATAGTCCTGTTTCTTGTACTCTGTAATTGTTCCTCCCCGAAGTCATACGCTACAATAAAGCATGCGTCCGATCAGGCCTGTATTATATTTTAAAACTGATGGGTGGTGGCAGCGAATAATCGTAATTGGGCTATCGTGAAACTGGCAGTGATCGTACGAGGAATATACACATATTCCATGCGTTGGAATGCGGAGGTGGATATGCCATACGCTCACTGCTCGCTTGCCGATAGCTACATAGTGCGTAATCGGGATCGTGCGTGTGCATGAATCCATGACAGTGTGTATACAGAATAGGAGCAGAACAACGCTGGATACTGGAGAAGACGGTGGAAGGTGAGTATATTAACACACTGACACTACACTATACACACAATTAAGGAAAAAAAAGTTCTGCTTCTTTAAAGCAGAATAATTGATAAAGTTATAGCCTTTATTTATAGTGGACCTGATTACATTTAGAAATATGGTGCATATCCAGCCTTAGGGCTTGCTCACATCACACTTGTTGGGGACCAGGACGGGGACACTATTACAAACAGGGCCCAGGATGGGCACTGTATTACAAACAGCACTCAGGACGGGGACATTATTACAAACAGGGCCCAGGACGGGGACATTATTACAAACAGGGCCCAGGACGGGGACATTATTACAAACAGGGCCCAGGACGGGGACATTATTACAAAGAGGGCCCAGGACGGGGACATTATTACATACAAGGCCCAGGACGGGGACATTATTACATACAGGGCCCAGGACGGGGACATTATTACATACAGGGCCCAGGACGGGGACATTGAGTTATTGCTGCAGACTGAACTTCCATACAGATCGGGTGACGCCGCAGCCGATGACCCCACTGACCTGATCTGTGTGGGATCAGGCTGCTGCAATGAATCAGACTGTGCCTCAGATAGAACAACTGCAGAAAGTGCAGAGGCCGCTGTGAACATACCCAGAGGTGAACCTCCTCAGTCCTCCTGTCAGCTCCTCACTCTCCCCAGCCCTGTGCTGCTGACCTTCTGTACTCTGTCCCTGCCTAGTGTTTACAGACTGGTCTCCTGCTAGCTGGAAGATGCACTGGTGGAGGTGAGTTCTGCAGACAGTGTGCGCGTGTCTGCGTGTCTGCAGAGCAGGGATGCGGCCAGCACTTGCACAAATGTTCAGTGCCGGCACCCGGATTCAGACACAGGGCTGCATGAAACAGCTTCTGAGGGATGGCCCGGGGTCATTTGCCCCTCTGCCCTCTGGCCCAGCCTGCCCCTGGATGGGGGTATTTAGTGTGTGGGGGTGATTAATTTGGTGTAACGGGGGAGGGGTTGGGGAGATTTGGTGTAACGGGGGTGGAGATTTGAGGACACTAGTTTGGGGAGCAAGGAAGGGAAAGGTGTAGACACAATATGGGGAGCGGGAGAAATTTGAAGACACAGTATGAGGAAGAAAGGGGGGAGATGGGGGCATGTATGAGGAAACGGTATGGGGGGATGGGTGCGGAAACTATATGGTGAGTGGGGGATGGTGCGGAAACAGTATGAGGAGTGAGGGGTGTATGAGGGGAGGATGGGTGCAGACACAGTATAGTGAGTGGGTGGATTGGTGCGGACACAGAATGGGGAGGATGGGTGCGAATGCAGTATAGGGAGTGAAGGGGGCATGTGTGCAGTCACAGTATGGGGAGCGAGAGTGATAGGATGTGTACGGACACAGTATGGGGAGCGAGGGTGATGGGATGTGTACGGACACAGTATGGGGAGCGAAAGTGATGGGATGTGTATGAACACAGTATCGGGAATCGGGGGATGTGTGAGGAGGCAGTATGGAGAGCGAGGGGGTAAATATGAGGATACGGTATGAAGAGGGAGGGGGAATAGTGTGAGGAGACAATATGGGGGGAAAAAAAGTGTGAGTGGGCACAGAATAAAGACAGAGTAGTGTGGAGGGGGGGGTAGCATGGGGGGACAGTGTAAGGGCACAGCCAGGAGGGGACAGTATGCCAAGGACGGAGGAGTGTGGTGAGGGGGCACAGTATAGAGACTGGGCCCTATAGGGGGGACATAGTGTGAGAGGACAGTGTGAAGAGGGGGCCCAGTATGGAAAGGAGAGGGTGTGGAGGGCATGTACTATAAGAGGGACTATGTGGGGGTCATATTTTGTGCAGGGAATACAGTGAGGGGCAATTATTTATTCAGGGGCTCAGTGTAGTGCAGTATTTTTTTTATTCAGGAGCATTATAATAACAATGAAACAAAATAAATTCAGCTCACCTGGATGAAGCAGCGCACGGAAACTCCAAGTGCACTGGAGAAATCCAAGTAAAAAAACAAAATTAATCCAGCGCATAAGCTTCCAGGAAATACCTTTATTGGATCACGGTGAGTAGAGCAGGATAAAAAACATCTAGATAGTCGCAGCTATCTGGGGTAAATCATTAAAAACGTCTTCAGACGCGTTTCTGCTAACAAGTAGCCTTAGTCAATGACAATGACTAAGTCAATGACTAAGGCTACTTGTTAGCAGAAACGCGTCTGAAGATGTTTTTAATTATTTACCTCAGATAGCTGCAACTATCTAGATGTTTTTTATCCTGCTCTACTCACCGTGATCCAATAAAGGTATTTCCTGGAACATTATAATAACACTGCTATCTTTAAGGGCATTATGTCGAGATGTGCTGCAGAAGACCAGAGAAGATGGAAGTCTGCAGAAACAAGCTGTGGATGAGAAAACTCATCATGGTCTCTGGACAAGATGAAGAAAAGAAAGAGAACAACTGTAGAGATAACGTCATCTATCAGGAACCTGGATGTAAATGTTATTTGTGATACTGACTAATTCTCATGTTTTTATTTGTTAGGAGCATTAACCCCTTTACAGCCTGGGGAATAATAGTACGCACCAGGCTGTCACCCCCTGTTCAGCGCGGCACCAGGCTGTCACCCCCTGTTCAGCGCGGGCTCCGGCGCTGAGCCCACACTGAATCGGGCACATGTCAGCTGATTTATACAGCCGACATGTGCCCCCAAAAGCCGCGGGTGGAATCGCGATCCACTCGCGGCTGTTAACATGTTAAATGCCGCGGTCAATCTGACAGCGGCATTTAACATCACCGCGAGGGAAGCGCATCACTTACCCCACCTATCGGTGACCCCGTCACGTGATCGCGGGTCACCGATGCGTGGGCATGACAACCCTGGGTCTGCAGCAGACCCCAGTGGTTGTCATGTACTGATCGCTATGAGCACCACCTAGTGGTCGGCGCTCATAGAACAGGAGAATTTCTTCTACATAGAGGTGATCTGCTCATCACCTCTATGTAGCAGAGGCGATCAGACAGTTGCTGCTTCTAGTCTCCTATGGAGACTATAGAAGCAAGCAAGAAGTGTAAAAAAAAAAAAAAATTAAAAAATATATAAAATTTAAATCACCCCCCTTTCACCCCATTCAAAATAAAATAATAATAAAAAAAAAAACGACATACACATATTTTGTATCGCCAAGTTCAGAATTGCCCGATCTATCAATATAAAAAAAGAATTAATCCGATCGGTAAACGGCGTAACGATAAAAAAATTCTAAACGCCAGAATTACATTTTTTGGTAGCCGCAACATTGCAATAAAATGCAATAACGGGCGATCAAAACATCGGATCTACCCCAAAATGGTATCAATAAAAATGTAAGCTCAGCACACAAAAAATAAGCCCTCATCCGGCCACAGATCCCGAAAAATGGAGGCGCTACAGGTCTTGGAAAATGGCGCCATTTTTTTTTTACCAAATTTTGGATTTTTTTTTCACCACTTAAATAAAAAAGAACCTGTACATGTTTGGTATCTACGAACTCGTAATGACCTGGAGAATAAGAATGGCAGGTCAGTTTTAGCATTCAGTGAACGTGGTAAAAAAAAACAAACATCTGTGGTATTGCACTTTTTTTGCAATTTCACCGCACTTGGAATTTTTTTCCCGTACACAGGGCCGTATTTGCCCTTAGGCACTTGTAAGCACGTGCCTAGGGCGCTGGAATTCGGGGAGGGTGGCGCCTGAGCGTGTTTTTTTTTTTTTTTTGGTTCGTGCTTCGAGCTGGCCGGGTGGCTCCGCACCCCCCCCCCTCCCCGGTCATCGCGCCCATAGGCGGATTATAATGAGGGCAATCCGGGCTACCGCCCGGGGCCTCGGGCCTCCAGGGGGTCCGGGGCTCCGGGGTGTCTATGGCCGGATTGCCCTCATTATATGGGCGGCGCTGCGCCACATACTGGCAGACAGTGGCGGGGGGGCCCTCGGACCACTCCCCCAGCAGCGGCGCACGGCCGCTGCTTCTTCTCCGGCCGGGCCAGCACTGCAGCAGTTAACTTCCCTGTGTGCTGGCCCGGCCGAGTCACTGCTAGGAGACATGGCCCTGTGCGCGGCCGTGTCTCCTAGCTGTGACGTCACGCAGTGCGCGCCCGGCCTGCAGTGCTGCACCGGAGAGGACTGGAGCCGAGCCGGGGGATGGTGAGTCTGTGTGTGTGAGAGAGTGTGTGTATGAGAGAGTGAGTGTGTGTGAGAGAGTGTGTGTATGTGTGAGAGTGAGTGTGTGTGTGTGCAGGCAGATATCATTGTGTGATCTCTGTTTATATGTATTTTTGTGTTTCAAATGTGTTTATGCGTGTATGTACAGTATATGTCTGTATATGTTTGTGTGTGCGTGACTGCCTGTGGCCTCCCGTTGTCTCTGGGGGGGCGCCGTGCGGCCTCCCGCTGTGTATAGATGGCGCTGTGCGGCCTCCTGCTGTGTATAGATGGCGCTGTGCGGCCTCCTGCTGTGTATAGATGGCGCTGTGCGGCCTCCTGCTGTGTATAGATGGCGCTGTGCAACCTCCTGCTGTGTATAGATGGCGCTGTGCGACCTCCTGCTGTGTATAGATGGCGCTGTGCGACCTCCTGCTGTGTATAGATGGCGCTGTGCGGCCTCCTGCTGTGTATAGATGGCGCTGTGCGGCCTCCTGCTGTGTATAGATGGCGCTGTGCGGCCTCCTGCTGCGTATAGATGGCTACGTGCGGCCTCCCGCTGTGCATAGATGGCTACGTGCGGCCTCCTGCTGTGCATAGATGGCTACGTGCGGCCTCCCGCTCTGTATAGATGGCTACATGCGGCCTCCCGCCGTGTATAGATGGCGCCGTGCGGCCTCCCGCCGTGTATAGATGGCGCCGTGCAGCCTCCCGCCGTGTATAGATGGCGCCGTGCAGCCTCCCGCCGTGTATAAATGGCTACGCGTGCTCAATATTGAGTCATACAATTAATGTAAGCTATGTGCCCACGATGCAGAAATGCTTCGGATTTTCTTTGAGCGTTTCTGCATCTCCCTGGCAGAAAAAACGCATGCGGATTTTACATGCATTTTTCCTGCCAGGGACATGCGGATGTGAAGCGTTCTTCACTTGCAATTCCGCATGTGGGTTGACAAGCGATTTTAGCATCACTTGAAAAGTGCTTGACAACTTGGTCACACTATATAAATCCATGCAACCGGCATGGATTTATATAATGTGACCGTAAAAGAATGGTAAAAAATAAATATATAATTACCTTCTGATGGCCTGCCGACGTCAGCGGTCGCGTGACCCGTCACATGACTAAATGATGTCACGGCAGATCCTTTTCAGACCATCATGAGCTGCCGGCAAGCCAGGACGCATCGGATAAAGACACCGGGGGCCATCAGAAGGTAAGTATGATATTTATTTTTTATTTTATTCTTTTTTTTTACAGGTACTATGGTACCCGGGTCTGGAGGAGAGTCTCCTCTTCTCCAAACCCGGGAACCATCCGCACATTGAAACGCATGGATTCTGCATGTACAGATGCAGTGATGCGGATTACATGTGACGCGCCCCCTGGGCCGTGGGGTACCCGGAGCTGGGCCGGTAGATGCTGGGGGTTGTAGTCACAGTGGCGGTGACCCGGTCCGTGACCCAGGGCGGTCAATGCAAGGGTAATTTATGTATAGGTTTTTATAATGTCCGACTACGCCACCTGTGAAGTGCAGCTAATGAGGCCGCCGCTGCGGAACAGTCCTCTGAAGCTGATGGTTTGGCAGCAAGGGTGGTATAACTCCCCACAGGAAAAGTGTAGCTTCAGGGCAGTGTGTGTGGATGATGGTGATTATTGTGCAGGAAGTCAATAATAAACACGTAATCAGTGTGATGCAGTCCCAGGGTCTTTACTGATGACACTTTAGACAGGCCTGGACTGGAGTACTGGCTAGTGATAAGAGTCCGGTCGGCCTGGAAGCAAGCGTAGAGTCCTCCTTGCCAGGTGGAGTTGTAGGCCTACCGTTCTTACTATTCTCTTTAGTTTCCCTGCTTGTAGCTGCGTTGTAGCCCACGTCCCTGAGTGTAACGTGCGGTGCTCATCCGTATGGCTGGTAGCACGGGCCTTGTGGATGCTTCGCTCCTCCGTGGCGGTACTGGTCCCTCTGTGCTACTGAGCCTCCGGGCGTCTGATGGGGGCCAGGAGACCTGCAATCTCCTGCCCTGGGGTATCTGCTGCTGGGCCTGAAGTGTCCCACAGCCTCGGACTCCGGTTCTTTGTGTAGTCCAGCTAGGACGAGCTATCTCCAGCTCCAGTCCCTAGCTCCTCTCTCTTCAATGTCCTAAACACAACTCCTTACACTAAGCTAAACTAACCCCGCCTCCAGATCCAGTTGCCAAGGGGAGGGTCCTCCCCTTGCTGGTCTAGAGCCAGGAAGTGTTGCATGTATTGTGTTACCTGGCTAGAAGAGCCCCTGCTTGCTTCCAGGTATGGCATTACCTCTTTTGAGGGAAGCAATGCCACTGTGGCACTCAGACCCTTGGGGTGCCACATTTCCCCCTAGTTAATTTCAGTACTCCGGGACTGAACATATTTTTTCAAAAGTAACAATAACAGACACATTAGAATATTTACAAACATTACAGTCCTTGATAGGTTACAGTATAATCTGCAACCAGGTGTCCATTCCACTGCGCAAGGTGTAATTTGAGGGACCCGTCCAAAACCCTCAACGAAGGCCCTGGGGTGGCTGCAGGGCATAGATGATCCAAGTGTTGGACCACGTCTTCGGCCACCTCCAACGGGTTTTTGTTCAGTGGTCATTCAATAAGAGTCACTTTAAAAAGTGCAACTATTTACAAGGGAAAGTTCTTTTGTTATTCACCGTCCATAACCTAAAAGTCTTTGTACCTTTTTCGGGTAACTGGAAAAACACACATTAAAACTTTCCAAACTGGCAATGTCTCTGGCATACCCTTATGGATAACTATATACAGCATACATTTTAATATTCTTATACTTTAAACTCTACATTTTTAAATTCTCCAACGGGCAGGGGGCTGACCTCTTGTACTTCTGGTAGATCTACGGAGTACACTATCTGTCACTGCTCTACCCTGGTCCCTTGTGTCTACCCCTGGTGTGGTGGGTTCAGTGTGAACTGCATTACTAGTATTTTGAGGTGACACTGGTAGGTTGGGCAACTTCCTACGGATTCTTTGGCTTACCGTGGGTACGACAGGTTCGCTACTAGCAGAGGGTAGATTCTCCTGGTCTGCTGATGGGGAAACTTCTGCCTCCGGGGCCAACTGTTCTTCCAACCCTTCTGGGACTTCTGCAGCTTCCTGAAGGGCTGGTTGGAGAAAGGTAAGGACTGGCACAACAATTGCACTGGTCACTTGGGTCCACGACCGGGGAAATTCTCCGAGTACTGTTTTGACCATTTCTTCTACTTCCTCTGTGGGTTGAGGGCTATTCTGGTCTTCTTTAGTGTGTTGTAATTGCTCGGGACATTTCTTCAAGTGGTCTCTTGAAACTGTTGCTGATGTTTCTCCTCCATCCTTACTAATGAGGCACACCGTGGTGTTATCATAACTCGAGGGTAGGATGGTGTACGGCTCTACCTCCAACTGGTCATCCAATTTGTGGAGTCGCCTCTTTCTCTTAAGGACCTGTTCTCCAGGTGACAATGGAACAGCAGGTGCGTGTTGATTATAAGTTTTCTCTTGCTTTTGTCTGGCCTGGGACAAACTTCTTTCAACACTCTCTTGCACTTTGCGGTATTTTTGCTGCCGCTCGGTATCCCAATCCGCATCTGGTGAGGTCGTCTCTGGCGTTAGGACTCCCATGTCCAAGTCGATGGGCAGCTTACCAGGTCTTGCCCTCATCAGGTAAGCGGGTGTACAATTGGTGGAGTTCACCGGGATGTGATTATATAGATCCACCAGATCTGGTAGTTTCTCTGGCCACAGGCTGCGTTCTTCAAGGGGCAACGTCTTCAACAGGTCTATCACCACCTGGTTCATCTTCTCACACAACCAGTTGGTTTGGGGGTGATACGGCATTGTCCTGATTTTCTTGCAGCCGTACAGGTTGCTGAATTCCTGAAACACCTCCGCTTCGAAGGCTGGACCTTGGTCAGTAAGCACACGGTCAGGGTAACCGTGCGGGCGACAGAAGTGCTGTTGGAAAGCTTTGGCTGCCGTCTGAGCCGTCTGGTCTTTCACTGGCACTACTACCAGGAACCGGGAGTAGTGGTCTACGATGGTGAGGGCGTAGACATAGCCTGACCTGCTTGAGGCTAGCTTCACGTGGTCCAAGGCTACCAGTTCAAGTGGCTGTTTGATGATGATGGGCTGCAGGGGAGCCCTCTGACTGTCACGGTCTTTCGATTGCTTTCCTCATGCCAGCCCAGAAGAACCGCTCACGTAGCAGGACTTCCAACTTCTTCCATCCGAAGTGTCCTGCTCCATCGTGGTACGCTTCTAAGACCATTGACGCATCTCGCCTCGGGACTACCACCTGCCAGACCAGTTCATGTGTCCGGGAGTTGATACTTCTTCGACACAGTTTCCCATCGTAGATGAACTGTTTAGTCTCCTCTGGAGCATCCGGATCAGGGTGCGAGTCAGCTTGTGTCAACAACTCCTTGAATAGGCGGACAGCCGGGTCACTATCTTGCGTCTCTGCCCATCCATGGTGGGGCAATGGATTGAACGTGGCCTCTCTGTTGGTGGAACACCTGTTCTTTACACAATGGGAGCACTGGGTTACCCCATGGCGATGGAAAGCGGGTATCTCTATCTCTTCCAGCTCTTCCAGGTCTTCTCCCCCATCCGGCAAGTTGGGCATCCTGGACAGCGCGTCAGCATTTGCATTTTTGTGCCCAGCCCGATACTTGATGGTGAACTCGTAGTTAGATAGTCGGGCCATCCATCGTTGTTCCAGGGCACCAAGCTTCGCAGTCTCCAGGTGCGTCAGCGGGTTATTGTCCGTGAAGACCGTAAATTTGGAGGAGGCGAGATAGTGCTTGAAGCGCTCTGTCACAGCCCAGACTACGGCGAGAAACTCCAACTTGAAGGAACTGTAGTTATCGGGGTTCCTTTCCGTGGGCCGGAGCTTCCTGCTGGCATAGGCAATTACTCTCTCTCTGCCCTGTTGTATCTGGGACAGCACCGCTCCTAACCCCACGTTGCTCGCGTCTGTATGGAGTATGAAGGGTTGGCCATAGTCTGAGTAGGCCAGGACTTCGTCTCCCGTGAGAGCCATCTTCAGTCTGCTGAAGGATTCGTCTTCTGGCTTATCCCATTTGAACGGAGGCTTCGGGTTTTTGGCCTTCCTGGACTGGCCTACTAGGAGGTCCTGCATGGGTGCCGCTATCTTGGTGAAGCCTTTGATAAACCTTCGGTAGTAGCCTACCAACCCGAGGAACTGCCGCACTTCCTTGATAGTGGAGGATCTTGGCCAGTCCTTGATTACTGTGACCTTGTCAGGGTCTGGTGCTACACCTTCAGCGCTTACCACATGACCTAGGTACTGTACCTTGGGCTTGAACAGGTAGCATTTTGACGGCTTTACCTTCACGCCAAAACTAGCTAGGGCTTCAAACACCTCGGCCAGGTGGTCTTCATAGGACTTGGAGTAGACTATGATGTCATCCAGGTACAGCAGGACTGTCTCGAAGTTCTTGTGTCCTAGACAGCACTCCATTAACTGCTGGAAGGTTCCTGGGGCGTTGCAGAGCCCGAATGGCATGCAGTTGAACTCGCTGAGGCCCATCGGCATTGTAAATGCGGTCTTTTCTTTATCCGCCTCGGCTACAGGAACCTGCCAATACCCACTGGTAAGATCCAAAGTAGAGAAATAATTAGCAGATCTTAATGCAGCTAGGGAATCTTCAATCATGGGTAACGGGTAGGCATCTTTATGTGTAATGCAGTTAATTTGCCTGTAGTCAACACACATTTTCATTGTACCATCCTTTTTCCTTACAAGAACTAATGGAGCTGCCCAGGGGCTACAACTATCTCTTATCACCCCAGCCTCCTTCATCTCCCGTAACATCCCTTTGGCATTTTGGTAGTGTGCTGGGGGTACAGGCCGGTACCTTTCTTTAATGGGTGGATGGTCTCCCGTGGGGATATGGTGTTGTACCCCTTTTACCAGCCTGAAGTCTAGTGGGTGTTTGCTGAAGACCCGCTCGTACTCCTGGACCACCCGGTATACTCCATGATTTTGGTGTTGAGGGGTGGAGTCAGTGCCCACATGTAGCTTCTGACACCAGTCCTCCATCTATCCCTTGGAGCCATTATCCTCCGCCGGTTTGGATGGAGGTAAGGGTTCCACTGTCTTTATAGAGTTGTTACTGACGGTGAATAATTTGGCAAGGGTAGCATATCGGGGAAAATGAACCTCTTTCTCCCCACAATTCAGGATGCGGACTGGCACTCTCCCATGGCGGACATCAACTACCCCCCGGGCTGTCAAGATGGTGGGCCTACTGTCAGAGTATACGGGCTCTACCAGGACCTGGTAATCTCGACCCCTGAGACCGATTGCTGCCCGACACCATATCAACATTTCACTTCTAGGGGGCATGGCAATGGGGAATGGGTCACTCATCCTGACACTGCCAATTTCACCACCAGAGTGTTCTACCTGCTGTCTTCTCATCAGGGCTCTGATCTCTCTCTGCAAAACCCGCTGCTGACTGGAACTGGCGGTCTCCGCAACCTGCTGTAACAAGACAATAATTTCTGAAAGACAATTTTCAATGACATTAGTGCCTAAGGTTATCATGGGATGACTTTCTCAGCGATCAATGTCAACAATTATCATTCCTTGTGATGGCAACTCTACTTTGCCAACCTTTATGGTCACTTCTTTAAACCCCACTTGAGGTACGGGCTGACCATTGCTGGCATAGATGCTTAAATGTTCATCTGGACGGCGGGTAATGTCCGAATCAGTCCAGTATCGCTTATAAAGAATGTAGGGGATAGTGGTCACCTGGGATCCAGTGTCCAGCAGTGCGCTCATTGGGATGCCATCAAGCACGACAGGTAGGACCGGCCGTCCTCCCACGTACTTGTCTCTACAGCTTTGTGGGCCTGGTGGTCTTACTCCTGGGGGTTGGCCCTCTGCCCTAGGTTTTGCTCGTTTAAATTACAGTACCTTGCATAATGTCCTGCTTTGTGGCAGCGGCGGCAGATGGGTTGTCCGTCTTGGTCGTAGCGGTCGCTGTTCCTCCCTCTGGTTGGTGGAATCCTCCTCTGTCGTTGCCACGGGACGTCCTCCGGACTGGAAGCCAGCTGGATCTTTTCCTTGGGGGACACCTGCATGGACTGCACCGTTTTGGTTAGTGCAGCTACACTTTTAGTCAGTTCCTGGACCTGAAGGTGCAGGTCTGTAGATGGGGCATTGTCTAGAGTCTGTGCATCAGCCCCTACAAGCTCTGGGGAAAAGGGAGCCACCTCCTGGTGGTAGGTGATAGCTGCGCGCCGGTGAGGTGTAGCGCCACCTGGTGTTGATTCTCGCAGCACCCGGATGGCTCTGTCTTTAAATTGTGCAAAGTTCAGATCAGGGTTTTGCAGAGTCATTATGCGCAGTTGTGTCCGGTGAGTGCTGGACAGGAGCCCCTCAATAAACTGCTCAGTTAGCAATTTGTTCTCATCTCGCACACTGTCGGGGTCTACTTGTTTGATGGCCCGCAGCGCCTCCTGCAGATTTAAAGCATAGTCCCACACACTGTCCTGCACCCTTTGCTTTCACCCATAAAACTTCATTTTTATCTCAGCTGTAGTGCGGGTGTCAAAGGTGTCCTTTAATCGGGCCAGTATTTCCTTCACAGTCCCTTTGTCTCTGGCTGACCAGGACTTCACTTCTCTCTGGGCTGCACCAATCAACTGGCCTATGAGGATGCTCATTTTCTGCTCCTCAGACAGGGGGTACACTTTAAATAAGCTGTGCAGTCTTTCTTTAAAGTCACTCAGGGTGTGCGACTCTCCTGAGTACTGGGGCAACCACGCCGCCCCCGGTATATATGGCATGGAGAATGGCATTACCGTGGCAGCGGCCGTGCCTGCGGCTGAAGTTCCCTCCATATTGGGCGTCTTCCTCCCCCCTAGTGAACCGTGGCCTACCTTCTTTCACTTTGCTTCCGTAGGCCGCAGTTCTGCAGGCGATGGTCTCCTTTTAGGACCTGGCGCTGCACGCGTCTGACGTCAGCGCTCGCTGGGGCTCCTTCCAGGACCTGGCGCTGCGCCAGTGCGTGAGGCGGGGCTTGGGCTTCGCGCGCTTCCAGCGGTTACGCCCCTCTTCTTCCCACGCGGCGAGCGGTAATTGGTGGGAAAACTTCACTACAGTATGCGACACAGTTCTTTAAGGCGCACAGTACCCGGTGGTACAATCCAAGGGTAATTTATAATGTTTTTATAATGTCCGACTACGCCACCTGTGGAGTGCGGCTAATGAGGCCGCCGCTGCGGAACAGTCCTCTGAAGCTGATGGTTTGGCAGCAAGGGTGGTATAACTCCCCACAGGAAGAGTGTAGCTTCAGGGCAGTGTGTGTGGATGATGGTGGTTATTGTGCAGGAAGTCAATAATAAACACGGAGTCAGTGTGATGCAGTCCCTGGGTCTTTACTGATGACACTTTAGACAGGCCTGGCCTGGAGTACTGGCTAGTGATAAGAGTTTGGTTGGCCTGGAAGCAAGCGTAGAGTCCTCCTTGCCAGGTGGAGTTGTAGGCCTACCGTTCTTACTATTCTCTTTGGCTTCCCTGCTTGTAGCTGCGTTGTAGCCCACGTCCCTGAGTGTAACGTGTGGTGCTCACCCGTATGGCTGGTAGCACGGGCCTTGTGGATGCTTCGCTCCTCTGTGGTGGTACTGGTTCCTCTGTGCTACTGAGCCTCCGGGCGTCTGATGGGGGCCAGGAGACCTGCAATCTCCTCCCCTGCAGTATCTGCTGCTAGGCCTGAAGTGTCCCACAGCCTCGGACTCCGGTGTCCGGTTCTTTGTGTAGTCCAGCTAGGACGAGCTATCTCCAGCTCCAGCCCCTAGCTCCTCTCTCTTCAATGTCCTAAACACAACTCCTTACACTAAGCTAAATTAACCCCGCCTCCAGATCCAGTTGCCAAGGGGAGGGTCCTCCACTTGCTGGTCTAGAGCCAGGAAGTGTTGCATGTATTGTGTTACCTGGCTAGAAGAGCCCCTGCTTGCTTCCAGGTATGGCATTACCTCTTTTGAGGGAAGCAATGCCACTGTGGTAACCAGACCCTTGGGGTGCCACACATGCGTTCCAATGCAAGTCAATGGCGGCAAAAACGCAGAGCTTCCGCAAAATAATTGGTAGTGCTGTGGATTTTTCCACAATGATAATCCGCAGCGGAAATTTCCGCAGCATGTGCACAGCACATGCGGATTATCATTGGGGAACATGGCAGACCTTCTACCAAGCGTTTTTTAAGCGTTTCTGCAGCGGAATTGCTTAAAAGACGCATAGTGGGCACACAGCCTAAAAAAAATTATTATAATTAATATTGTGCCAAATTAATTTCACGTGAACTATCACATGATCTATCACAGGGGATCATGTGACATGTGATACATCAGGTGTGTGTGTTTGTGGGGGGGGGGCCGCGCCTTCTAAACTGCCCGGGGCCCTTGCTACTCTTAATCCACCCCTGATCGCGCCCTCTCGCCCTCCGGTCACGCCCACCCACCTCACATCTCTAGTCTGCTCAGCGGCTGCGATCTGGAAAGAAGAGGAGGAGCCCGGGCACTTGAAGTTCCCGTGGAGTCCCGGGCAGCACATCGCTGGCGGCGGCTCATCTCAGCAGGCAGCGCCGGTAATTGTGTCCTGTTGTGATGTGCCATTGCGCCGACACTGCCACCCGGGCCGTGGTGCCGGTGCATGATGCTGGCTGAGGAGCTGCCGCTTCTGCAGACAGTCTGCTCTGCAGCATAATTTATGATGGCGGGCGGCAGGCGGCGAGGCGGGATCATAGTTTAGGCGCAGATGCGCAGTCAGCAGCTGCCGCCGGTAGTGCCAGCCTGACAGAGTGTCTGAGGAGTCTGACTAGTCTGTGACTGTTGTCACTGGTCAGACATGATGGCAGGCAGCAGCAGGGAGAGACACAGTGGGGTCTGAATCCCAGACATGGGCTGCATCAGGCACTGCAGCATTGCATATGGGCCATATGCAATGCTGCAGTGCCTGATGCAGCCCAGTTCTGTGTGGACCACTCCCATCCCCCACCCCCCATATACAATGCTGCAGCCCTGTGGTCTGTGTGGGCCGCTCCCATCCCCCGCACCCCCATATACAATGCTGCAGCCCTGTGGTCTGTGTGGGCTGCTCCCATCCCCCCCACCCCCATATGCAATGCTGCAGCCCTGTGGTCTGTGTGGGCCGCTCCCATCCCCCCCCACCCCCATATGCAATGCTGCAGCCCTGTGGTCTGTGTGGGCCGCTCCCATCCCCCCCCACCCCAACCTTTTATATGTGCTACATGGAATGGGGGGGGGAGCTACATGAAACTTGGGGAAACGGTCGCGACGGAGGGGAAGATATTGGACGCGAGGGGGGCACGACGTGGGGGGGACGTGACGGGTGGTGAGGGGTGACCACTGACAGTGCCTAGGGCAGCAGAGACTCCAAATACGGCCCTGCCCGTACACCATATGGTAAAACCAGTAATGTCGTTCAAAAGTACAACTTGTCCCTCAAAAAATAAGCCCCCACACGGCCATATTGACCAAAAAATAAAAACGCTATGGCTCTGAGAACAAGGGGAGCAAAAAACGAAAATGCAAAAACGGAAAATCCCAGGGTCCTTAAAGGGGTTGTCTAAGTTCGTGATGAGCCTGCAGTCATTCTATGTGACTGCCGACTTCTGACTTCCTACAGTGCACACTGCACGCTGCCAGGATTCTCTCGTGTCGGCGATTTACATACATGTGGTCATGTGCCGACTAGACATGCGTGGCCTTACTCAGTGACAATGAATTGAGCGAGGTTGGACAAGTCTAGTCAGAATGTGGCCAGAAGTATACAATTCGCATACTTGTGCTGACATGACCCTCCAGTCTTGCCACCGGCAAGGAAGAATCCTAAAAGTGTGCAGTGCATGCGCTGTGAGAATTCAGAAGCTTGCAGTCTCTGAGTGACTGCAGGCTTTCATCTCAAACTTGGACAAGCCCTTTAATTATAAAATAAAGCCCTGTAGCCAATGCTAACAGCGTGTAATATACTCACTGTAAGGGCAGAGACAGACTGTCGTATAACTCGTGCGATGATTGCATCGCACTGAACGGACTGGCCGGCACCTCTCCTGACCTGAGCATGACAGAATGATGTATTTCTATGCGGCTGTCAAGCTCTGGTCAGGAGGACAGAGAGCCAATACCAAGTTTATGACGCGATGCTCGCACAAGTTATACGGACGTCTGTCTCTGCCCTTGGGATTCAGCTCGGCCTGCAGGTTCCAGCAGTCATCACATGGCCCCTTCACTCATATGTGATTTTCATACTTACGGTCTTGTGATAACAAGCTTTTCATATTGCTTCTGTTAGTTTTTCACTGAACATTGAATTAGGGAGAGCAGCTCGTCGGCATGTGACTAAGTGTACAAATCACATGTGTGCTTGGGGGGTGGGGAGGATGGGCGCCAAATTGAATTCTTGCCCCGGGTGCCAGAAAACATAAATACACCTCTGCCCCCACCCCTGTCCTCAACACACCTGAAATGAATGGAAATGTTTAAAAAAGAAGCTGGCCGAAACACGGGTCGGGGTGAAGGGATGCAGTATCTGAATAAGGAGTGCAGCCATCTGTAATAAAATGTCAAGGTAATACCTTATTCTTATATTATCAATACTACTGGCTGTCGCTTGGATGCACTTGAATTGATATCCTCCCCTTTTTACACTACCACATATTTGCATATCAGGCTTGGTTTGCATCCCTAGTTAGTGAGGCACTTTTTGCTATTATATGGATATTTTAATATTGATTAAATAAAATGGATGGATTTTAATGTTACCTTTGGCGTTTTTGTCACTACTTTTGTCCTGAGTAGTATATGTGCTTGGCCCTGGTTGACTCATTGTATATTTTGAAGTGCTACCCTACAGTTTTTTTTTTCCTCCTGATTAGGACAATTTTTTCATTGATTGATTAATGCAGCGGTGTAATGTGTGACCCTGCTCTGTCCACTTCTATGGGAGTAGTGGTGTAATGTGTGACCCCGCTCTGTCCACTTCTATGGGAGTAGTGGTGTAATGTGTGACCCTGCTCTGTCTACTTCTAGGTGAGCAGTGGTGTAATGTGTGACCCTGCTCTGTCCACTTCTATGGGAGCAGTGGTGTAATGTGTGACCCTGCTCTGTCCACTTCTAGGTGAGCAGTGGTGTAATGTGTGACCCTGCTCTGTCCACTTCTATGGGAGCAGTGGTGTAATGAGTGACCCTGCTCTGTCCATTTCTAGGTGAGCAGTGATGTAATGTGTGACCCTGCTCTGTCCACTTTTATGGGAGCAGTGGTGTAATGTGTGACCCTGCTCTGTCTACTTCTGTCGGAGCAGTGGTGTAATGTGAGACCCTGCTCTGTCCACTTCTAGGTGAGCAGTGGTGTAATGTGTGACCCCGCTCTGTCTACTTCTATGGGAGTAGTGGTGTAATGTGTGACCCCGCTCTGTCCACTTCTATGGGAGTAAAAAGGGAAAGTTATAGGGGATTTGGAAAGTTCGTGACCCCACCTGTGGAATTCGGCAAAAGGGTGCCGCCGCTGCGGAGCAGTTCTCTGGAGCTGGTGTTACTGCAGCAGGGATGGTGTGGCTCTCCACAGGAAGAGCTAGCTCCAGGGCAGTGTAGGTAGTGTGGGGTGCGCTGGGCGTTGTAGTGCAGGAAGGGAAGGATGGCGCAGATGAAAGAAGGGACGGAGGCAGTGCGGTGCAGTCATTCAAGTCTTTACTCACAGTTCTCATGACAGTTCCACTAGTGCACTGTACAGGTGTCAGCCTCCCACGTCGCACTGCGTTCACCAGACCGGGGGTTCAGCTCTTCCTCAGGTAGGTTAGGAGCACCTGACAGAACCCCACTTTCTTGTGTTCCTAGCTAGACCGTCTTCACGCTGGGTCTTCTCCCTCCTGCCCTGCGCTTCCCACTCTCAATCCCGCTCGGGTGCTCTGAAGTCCCTCCTGTCTCGTCGGAGTTCCCGGACCTGCTTGACCCCCACGGAGATTAGAATGGGGCTTCGGTGACTGGCTATATAAGCCAGAAGCCTCCGGTTTTCCCAGCCGAGACTTGGAGTACACGGCTGGACCAGGGGCCGGTCCCCTTCTTGCGGCCTACGATCCCTCTGTCTTCTGGCAGATTCGGGGCGTACGGGTGCCGTCCTGCACTCTCCGTACCCCCTGGGACCCTTTCCTTAGATCGGAGCCTACTCCTCTGCTCCCCTCCTGGGCCTCTAGCACTGGGCCCTGCTTGTGGAGCAGTGCTCCTAAAGAGACTCTGCTCCCTGACTGACTGTCCTCACTCACTGATCTGACTGATCTGCCACCCTAAGATGGCCTCCCTTTATATACCTCACTCTATAGTGCTCCCCTAAACTGCTTCCTCCACCCACACCCACTACTGGTTCCCCCTAGCTCTGGGTTCCCCCCACTCCAGCCAGGGTCAGGGCTCAGCAGGAAAACACATTGCACCTTACCTTTCCAGCCGACCTGGAGCAGTGTAGTGTTGGATGCAGGTGTTGGGGTTCAGGGCAGCACTCCCTCCTTACCTGAGAGAAGGGGATACCACACCTCTGGGTGAGGTGCAGTACCTCTGTGCCGACTGAACCCTCAGTGGCGCCACATTTACCTCGTTCACCAATTTATTTTTGAAAACAAAAACCTCATGCAGGTCCGCCGTAGTCCACAAATAGAAACCTGAAAAACATAAAAAGAGAAATAAACACAAGACACTGTCCCTTGTTCTCCAATTTATTAGGAAACCAAAAGTTCCCATGCAGGTTCGGCATAGTCCATGGGGTTCCCATGATGATCCCCAAATCCGATGTCCAAGGGCTATAGAGCCTCGTTCAGAGAATGACGCTCCATAGGCTATAGCAGCAGCCACTCCAAGTCCTGCTGCGCTCCGCGAGACCCAGCGGCTGTGGTGAGCGGTGACGTCAGTAACTACACAGCTCATCAAAGTGGCTGAGTCACGCTGCCCTCTGTATAGTGGCCTCACTTAGTGCCCCACACTATAATGTGCCTCACATAGTGCCCCACAGTATAATGGCCCCATATAGTACCCCACAGTATAATGGCCCCATATAGTACACCACAGTATAATGGCCCCATATAGTACACCACAGTATAATGTGCCACACATAGTGTTCCACAGTAACTATAATGGCCCCATATAGTACCTCACAGTATGATGGCCCCATATAGTGCCCCAAAGTATAATGTGTCCCATAATATAATGACCTCATATAGTGCCCCACAATATAATGTGCCTCACAGTATAATTGCCTCATATAGTGCCCCACTGTATAATGGCCTCATATAGTGCCCTACAGTACAATGTGCCCCACAGTATAATGGCCCCATATTGTGAACCATACTATTATGTGCCAAACATAGTGCTCCACAGTGTAATGGCCCCATATAGTACCCCAAAGTATAATACCCCCATATAGTACCCCACAGTATAATGTACCTCACAGTATAATGGCCTCATATAGTGCCTCACAGTATAATGGCCTCATATAGTCCCCCACAGTATAATGGCCTCATATAGTGCATCACACTATAATGTTCCCCACATAGTACTCCACAGTATAATGGCCTCATATACTACCCCAAAGTATAATGGCCCCATATAGTGCACCACACTATAATATTCCCTACAAAGTGCTCCATAGTATAATATGCCCCACAGTATAATGTGCCCCACAGTATAATGGCCTCATATAGTGCCCTACAGTATATTGGCCCCATGTAGTGCCCCACGGTACAATGGCTCAATATATTGCACCACAGTATAATAACCCCATATAGTGCACTACACTATAATGTGCCCCACAGTATAATGGCCTCATATAGTACCCCACAGTATAATGTGTCCCACAGTATAATTGCCTCATATAATGCCCCGCAGTACAATGGCCTCATATAATGCATCACACTTATAATGTTCCCCACATAGTACTCCACAGTATAATGGCCTCATATACTACCCCAAAGTATAATGGCCCCATATAGTGCACCACACTATAATGTTCCCCACATAGTGCTCCATAGTATAATGTGCCCCATAGTATAATGGCTTCATATAGTACCCCACATTATAATGTGCTCCACAGTATAATGGTCTAATAGAGTGCCCCACAGTATAATGTGCCCCACAGTATAATGGCCTCATATAGTGCCCCACAGTATAATGTGCTACACAGTATAATGGCCTCATATCGTGCCCCACAGTATAATATGCCCCACAGTATAATGGCCTCATAGAGTGCCCCACAGTATAATGGCTTCATATAGTGCCCCACAGTATAATGCGCTCCACAGTATAATGGCCTCATATAGTGCCCCACAGTATAATGGCCTTATATAGTGTCCCACAGTATAATGGCCTCATATAGTGCCCCACAGTATAATGTGTTCCACAGCATAATGGTCTCATAGAGTGCCCCACAGTATAATGGGCCCCATATAGTGCCCCATATAGTGCCCCACAGTATAATGGCCTCATATAGTGCCCAACAATATACAGTGGGTACGGAAAGTATTCAGACCCCTGTAAATTTTTCACTCTTTGTTTCATTGCAGCCATTTGATAAATTCTAAAAAGTTCATTTTTTTTCTCATTAACCCCTTTCCGACGACGCCAGTAATAGTACGTAGCTGCGCCCTGGGACTTATGGACCAGCTATGTACTATTACACATAATGCGATCACGCCGGCACACAAGCGGTGCGATCGTCGCTGAGTGTCAGCTGATTGTCACAGCTGACACCCGGTGCTATGTGCAGGGAGCGGTCCCGCACCGCTCCCAGCACATTAACTCCCGCAATGCTGCGATCGAAGTCATTGCGGAGGCAAGGGTGGAGGTAAGTGCCGATACCTCCTCTCCAGCTTCCAGCGATGTCTGTGGCGGCTCCCGGATGTTGTCATGACGACTTAATGTCGTCATGACAACATCCGGGTCACCAGGAGGCAGGAAGTTACTTTGGTCATGCGCAGTGCATGACCAAAGTAATGTCTCCCCTGTGTGCAGCGCTGACAGGCTGCATAGCATAGGGAGCTGCTGCTTTCTATGCTATACAGCCAATCAGGCTGCAAAAAGTGAGAGTCCCATATTGGGACAATGTGTAAAAGTAAAAAAAAGGGTAGGAAAGTGAAAAAAATATAAAAAAAAATAATTGTAAAAATATAAAAAAAAAATGAAAAAAATAATCCCCCAAAAATAATAATATATTGTAATATATTGTATATATATTATAAATATATATTTATTTATTATGAAAAAAAAAGAACCAATAAAAGTACACATATTTGGTATTACCTGACCTATACAACTGCCCCACTAGTTAAGCCGTTTAGTGAACACGGTAAAAAAAAAATGAATAAAAAATGAAGCAAAAAACAATGCTTTATCATCATACCGCCATACAAAAAACGGAATAACACACGATCAAAAAGACGAATGTAAATAAAAATGGTACCGCTGAAAACGTCATCTTGTCCCGCAAAAAACAAGCCACCATACAGCTTCATCATCCGAAAAATCAAAAAGTTACAGCTCTCAGAATAAAGCGATACAAAAAAATTATTTTTTCTAGAAAATAGTTTTTATTGTGTAAAAGCGCCAAAACATAAAAAAAACTATATTAATGTGGTACTGCTGTAAACGTACTGACCCGAAGAATAAAGCTGCCTTATCAATTTTACCACACGCGGAACGGCATAAAAAAAACCCCAAAAAACAATTCCGAAATTGCTGGTTATTGTTTATTCTGCTTCCCAAAAATCGGAAAGCGATCAAAAAATGTCACATGCCCGAAAATGGTGCCAATAAAAACGTCAACTTACCCCGCAAAAAAACAACCAATCACATGACTCTGTCGGCCAAATTATGGAAAATTAGAGCTCTCAAAATATGGCGATGCAAAAACTAGTCTTTGCAAAAAGACTTTTAGTGTGTGACAGCTGTCAATAATAAAAACCCGATATGAATATGAATCTGTAATCGCACCGACCCGAAGAATAAAGTCGTCTAATCACATGTACCACACGAGGAACGGCGTAAAAAAATAAACTCTAGGGTTAGGGTTGTGCTAGGCTAAGGGTTAGGGTTGTATTAGGGTTAGGGTTGTGCTAGGGTTAGGGTTGTGCTAGGGTTAGGGTTGTGCTAGGGTTAGGGTTGGACTAGGGTTAGGGTTGGGCTAGGGTTAGGGTTGGGCTAGGGTTGAGTTGGGGTTAGGGTTGTACTAAGGGTAGGGTTAGGGTAGGCTTAGGGTTAGGGTTGGGCTAGGGTTAGGGTTGGGCTAGGGTTAGGGTTGGGATTTTTTCAAAAGTAAAGAAAAAAAATGATGACAATATGGCGACCAGTGTTGAGCGCAAGTGCTCGCTAATTGAGTTTGCATCGAGTGCTCGGGTATGCACTGAGTATCGCAGGAGTTTGAGTGACATGCTCGAGTTTCTGCCCCATATGCTTCACTGCCAAAAAAAACGTTGCTGGGATTGCCTGCCATGCATGAACGTTCCCCGTATGTTTTTCTTGGGTGTCTAACAACTGTGAAACATGTGGGGCGGGGACTCGAACATGTCACTCGAGCACCCGTGATACATGGTGCATACCTAATACCCGATGCAAACTCAAGTAGTGAGCACTTGCGCTCAAGACTAATGACAACTTACTCAATATGATGACCTAATGTTATCAAATTCTGTTGTACCTCTGGGTTTAAAATGTACACTATACCCCTTGATAAAATCCTTGAGGGGTCTAGTTTCCAAAATGGAATCAATTGTGGGGGGTTTCCACTATTTAGGCACATCGGGGGCTCCCGAAATGCGACATGGCGTCCGATCTTGATTGTAGCCAATTTTGCATTCAAAAAGTCACACAGTGCTCCTTCCCTTCTGAACCCTGACGTGCGCCCAAACAGTGTATTTTACCCACATATGGGGTATTGGCGTACTCAGGAGAAATTGCACAACAATTCTTAGGTTCCATTTTCTCCTCTTACCCTTGGGAAATTAAAAAAATTGGGGCTAAAAGATCATTTTTGTGGAAAAAATTAGATTTTTTTAGTTTTATTTTCATGGCTCCATGTTATAAACTTCTGTGAAGCACCTGGGGATAAAGGGTGCTCACCACACATCTAGATAAGTACCCTGAAGGGTCTAGTTTCCAAAATGGTGTCATTTATGGGGGGTTTCCACTGTTTAGGCACACCAGGGGCTCTCTAAACGTAACATGGCGTCTGCTAATTATTCAAGCAAATTTTGCATTCAAAAAGTCAAACGGCGCTCCTTCCCTTCTGAGCCCTGCCGTGTGTCCAAACAGTGGTTTTTCCCCCCGTATGGGGTATCTGCGTGCTCAGGGAAAATTGCACAACAAATTTTGGGGTCCATTTTTTTTCTGCTACCCCAGCAAAAATAAAAAAAATGCGTCTAAAGTAACAGCTTTGTGAAAAAAGTTAAATGTTCATTTTTTTTCTTCCCCATTCCAAAAATTCCTGTGAAGCACCTGAAGGGTTAATAAAGTTCTTGAATGTGGTTTTGATCACCTTGAGGGGTGCAGTATTTAGAATGGTATTATTCTGGGTATTTTCTGTCATAAAAGCCCGTCAAAGTCACTTCAAATGTGATGTGGTCCCTAAAAAAATGGTTTTGTAAACTTTGTTGTAAAAATGAGAAATCGCTGGTCAACTTTTAACCCTTATAGCTCCCTAATAAAAAAAAAAAAATTTGGGTTCCAAAATTGTGCTGATGTAAAGTAGACATGTGGGAAATGTTATTTATTAACTATTGTGTGTGACATATCTCTCTGATTTAAGGGCATAAAAATAAAAATTTTGAAAATTGCTAAATTTTCGCCAAATTTCCGTTTTTTTCACAAATAAACGCAAGTGATATTGAAGAAATTTTTACCACTATCATGAAGTACAATATGTCACGAAAAACAATCTCAGAATCAGCGGGATCCGTTGAAGCGTTCCAGAGGTATTACCTCATAAAGTGACAGTGGTCAGATTTGTAAAAATTGGCCCTGTCGTTAACGTGCAAACCACCCCTGGGGGTAAAGGGGTTAAAGTACACTCTGCACCCCATCTTGACTGAAAAAAAAACAGACATGTAGAACATTTTGCAAATTTATTAAAAAAAAAAACTGAAATATCACATGGTCATAAATATTCAGACCTTTTGCTCAGACACTCATATTTAAGTCACATGCTGTCTATTTCCTTGTGATCCTCCTTGAGATGGTTCTATTCCTTCATTGGAGTCCAGCTGTGTTTAATTAAACTGATAGGACTTGATTTGGAAAGGCACACAGCTGTCTATATAAGGCCTCACAGCTCACAGTGCATGTCAACCAAATGAGAATCATGAGCTCAAAGGAACAGCCCAAGATGCTCAGAGACAGAATTGTGGCAAGGTGCAGATCTGGCCAAGGTTATAGAAGAATTTCTGCATTACTCAAGGTTCCTAAGAGCACAGTGGCCTCCATAATCCTTAAATGGAAGAAGTTTGGGACCACCAGAAGTCTTCCTAGACCTGGCCGTCCAGCCAAACTGAGCAATCGTGGGAGAAGAGCCTTGGTGAGAGAGATAAAGAAGAACTCCAAGATCACTGTGGCTGAGCTCCAGAGATGCAGTATGGAGATGGGAGAAAGTTCCACAAAATCAACTATCACTGCCGCCCTCTACCAGTCAGGCCTTTATGCCAGAGTGGCCCGACGGAAGCCTCTTCTCAGTGCAAGACATATGAAAGCCCGGATGCAGTTTGCTCAAAAACACATGAAGGACTCCCAGACTATGAGAAATAAGATTCTCTGATCAGATGAAATGAAGATAGAACTTTTTGGTGATAATTCTAAGCCGCATGTGTGGAGAAAACCAGGCTCTGCTCATCACCTGCCCAATACAATCCCAACAGTGAAACATGGTGGTGGCAGCATCATGCTATGGGGTTGTTTTTTCAGCTGCAGGGACAGGACGACTGGTTGCAATTGAAGGAAACATGAATGCGGCCAAGTACAGAGATATCCTGGATGAAAACCTCTTCCAGAGTGCTCTGGATCTCAGACTTGGCCGAAGGTTCACCTTCCAACAAGACAATGACCCTAAGCACACAGCTAAAATAACAAAGGCGTGGCTTCAGAACAACTCTGTGACCATTCTTGACTGGCCCAGCCAGAGCCCTGACCTAAACCCAATTGAGCATCTCTGGAGAGACCTGAAAATGGCTGTCCACCGTTCCCCATCCAACCTGACGGAACTGGAAAGGATCTGCAAGGAAGAATGGCAGAGGATCCCCAAATCCAGGTGTGAAAAACTTGTTGCATCATTCCCAAGAAGACTCATGGCTGTACAAGCTCAAAGGGTGCTTCTACTCAATACTGAGAAAAGGGTTTGAATACTTATGACCATGTGATATTTCAGCTTTTCTTTTTAATACATTTTCAAAAATTTCTATTTAAAGGGGTCTGAATACTTTCCGTATCCACTGTAATGGCCTCATATAGTGCCCCACAGTATAATGTTCAACCACATAATACTCCACAGTATAATGGCCTCATATACTACCCCAAAGTATAATGGCCCCATATAGTGCACCATACTATAATGTTCAAAACATAGTGCGCCATAGAATAATGTGCCCCGCAGTATAATGGCCTCATATAGTGCCCCGCAGTATAATGGCCTCATATAGTGCCCCACAGTATAATGGCCTCATATAGTGCCCCACAGTATAATGGCCTCATATAGTGCCCCACAGTATAATGGCCTCATATAGTGCCCCACAGTATAATGGCCTCATATAGTGCCCCACAGTATAATGGCCTCATATAGTGCCCCACAGTATAATGGCCTCATATAGTGTCCCACAGTATAATGGCCTCATATAGTGTCCCACAGTATAATGGCCTCATATAGTGTCCCACAGTATAATGGCCCCATATAGTCCCCACAGTATAATGGCCCCATATAGTGCCCCACAGTGTAATGGCCCCATATAATGCCCTATATAGTGCCCCGTAGTATAATGTGCTCCACAGTATAATGGCCTCCTATAGTGCCCCACACAATAATGTGCCCCACAGTATAATGGCCCCATATAGTACCGTACAGTATAATGGCACCATATAGTGCCCTACGGTATAATGGCCCCATATAGTGCACCACACGATAATGTTCCCCACATAGTACTCCACAGTATAATGGCCACATATAGCACTCCAAAGTATAATGGCCACATATAGTGCCCCACAGTATAATGCGCCCCACAGTATAATGGCCTAATATAGTGCCCCACATTATAATGTGCTCCACAGTATAATGGTCTCATAGAGTGCCCCACAGTATAATGGGCCCCACAGTATAATGGCCTCATATAGTGCCCCACAGTATAATGTGCCCCACAATATAATGGCCCCATATAGTGCCCCACAGTATAATGGGCCCCACAGTATAATGGCTCCAAATAGTTCCACACAGTATAATGTGCTCCACAGTATAATGGCCTCATAGAGTGCCACACAGTATAATGGCCCCATATAGTGCCCCACATAGTGCTCCACAGTGTAATGGCCCCATATAGTGCCCCACATAGTGCTCCACAGTGTAATGGCCCCATATAGTACCCCACAGTATAATGGCCCCATATAGTGCCCAACAATATAATGGCCTCATATATTGCCCCACAGTATAATGTTCCCCATATAGTACTCCACAGTATAACGGACTCATATACTACCCGAAAGTATAATGGATCCATATAGTGCACCACACTATAATGTTCCCCACATAGTGCTCCATAGTATAATGTGCCCCACAGTATAATGGCCCCATATAGTGCCCCACAGTATAATGGCCCCATATAGTGCCCCACGGTATAATGGCTCCATATAGTGCCCCACATAGTGTGCCAAAGTACTATGGCCACATATAGTGCCTCACAATATAATGGCCCTATATATTGCCCTAGAGTATAATGACCCCATAGAGTGCCCCACAGTATAATGGCCCCATAGAGTGCCCCACAGTATAATGGCCCCATAGAGTGCCCCACAGTATAATGGCCCCATAGAGTGCCCCACAGTATAATGGCCCCATAGAGTGCCCCACAGTATAATGGCCCCATAGAGTGCCCCACAGTATAATGGCCCCATAGAGTGCCCCACAGTATAATGGCCCCATATTGTGCACCACAGTATAATGGCCCCATATTGTGCACCACACTATAATGTACCCCTCATGGTGCGCCACAGTGTAATGGCCCCATATAATAACCCACAGTATAATGGCCCATATA
This sequence comes from Phyllobates terribilis, assembly GCF_046119375.1. Taxonomy (NCBI): domain Eukaryota; kingdom Metazoa; phylum Chordata; class Amphibia; order Anura; family Dendrobatidae; genus Phyllobates; species Phyllobates terribilis. Next base: position 704,114,126 of record NW_027362761.1, read on the forward strand.
GTGCACCACACCATAATGTGCCCCACAGTATAATGGCCTATTATAGTGCCCTACAGTATAATGGCCCCATATAGTGTTCCACAGTATAATGGCCCCATATAGTGTCCCACAGTATAATGGCCCCATATAGTTTCCCACAGTATAATGGCCCCATATAATGTCCCACAGTATAATGGCCCCATATAGTGTCCCACAGTACAATGGCCCCATACTATAATGTTCCCCACATAGTACTCCACAGTATAATGGCCCCTGTATAGTGTCCTACAGTATAATGGCACCATATAGTGCACCACACTATAATGTTCCCCACACAGTACTCAACAGTATAATGGCCACATATAGCGCTCCAAAGTATAATGGCCACATATAGTGCCCCACAGTATAATGTACCCTATAGTATAATGTGCCTCATACACTACATCCTGTATGAGGAACCCCGCCCACAGCTCATCAATCAGGGGGGAGAATGTCACTGGGTCACGCCCGGCTGCAGCCGGAACTTGATGTGACATCAGCAGATGTCGGAGCCGGCTGCAGCCGGGGGTCACATGATGCCTGGTGAGCGGTCAGCTATAGCGCTGATCACAGGCAAGAATCACAACACAAGGTACTTACAAAAAATTTTATTCCCACCTTTTAAATCGACGGGGGCATTCTCTATAGTAGTGGACAACCTCTTTAACCCCTTAACCCCCGAGGGTGGTTTGCACGTTAATGACCAGGCCAATTTTTACAATTCTGACCACTGTCACTTTATGAGGTAATTACTCTGGAACGCTTCAACGGATCCCCCTGATTCTGAGATTGTTTTTTCGTGACATACTGTACTTCATGACTGTGGTAAAATTTCTTCGATATCACTTGCGTTTATTTGTGAAAAAAATGGAAATTTGGCAAGAATTTTGAAAATTTTGCAATTTTCAAAATTTGAATTTTTATGCCCTTAAATCAGAGAGATATGTCACACAAAATAGTTAATAAATAACATTTCCCACATGTCTACTTTACATCAGCACAATTTTGGAACCAAAATTTTTTTTTTGTTAGGGAGCTATAAGGGTTAAAAGTTGACCAGCGATTTCTCATTTTTCCAACAAAATTTACAAAACCATTTTTTTAGGGACCACATCACATTTGAAGTCACTTTGAGAGGTCTTTATGACAGAAAATACCCAAAAGTGACACCATTCTAAAAACTGCACCCCTCAAGGTGCTCAAAACCACATTCAAGAACTTTATTAACCCTTCAGGTGCTTCACAGGAATTTTTGGAATGTGGAAGAAAAAAATGAACATTTAACTTTTTTCACAAAAATGTTACTTTAGACCCAATTTTTTATTTTCACAGGGGTAACAAGAAAAAATGGACCCCAAAATTTGTTGCGCAATTTCCCCTGGGCACGCAGATACCCCATATGTGGGGAAAAAACAATGTTTGGGCACACGGCAGGGCCCGGAAGGGAAGGAGCGCCATTTGACTTTTTGATTGTAAAATTTGCTTGAATAATTAGCGGACGCCATGTTGCGTTTGGAGAGCCGCTGTGTGCCCAAACATTGGAGCTCCCCCACAAGTGAACCCATTTTGGAAACTAGACCCCCCAAGGCACCTATCTAGATGCATAGTGAGCACTTGGAACCCCCAGGTGCTTCACAAATTGATTCGTAAAAATGAAAAAGTGTTTTTTTTTTCACTTTTTCATTTTTACGAATCAATTTGTGAAGCACCTGGGGGTTCCAAGTGCTCATTATGCATCTAGATAGGTGCCTTGGGTGGTCTAGTTTCCAAAATGGGGTCACTTGTGGGGGAGCTCCAATGTTTAGGCACACAGGAGCTCTCCAAACGCAACATGGCGTCCGCTAACAATTTGAGCCGATTTTCCATTCAATTTGTTAGCGGACACCATGTCGCGTTTGGAGAGCCCCTGATGTGCCTAAACATTGGAGCTCCCCCACAAGTGACCCCATTTTGGAAACTATACCCCTCAAGAATTTTATTAAGGTGTATAGTGAACATTTTGAACCCAGAGGTACGACACAGAATTTGATAACATTAGGTCATCATATTGAATAAGTTGTCATTAGTCTTGAGCGCAAGTGCTCGCTACTTGAGTTTGCATCGGGTACTCAGGTATGCACCATGTACTGCGTGTGCTCGAGTGACATGCTCGAGTCCCCGCCTGGATGTTTCACGCTTATTAGACACCCAAAAAAAAACATGGGGGGATCGCTCGTGCATGGCAGGCAATCCCCGCAAAGTTTTTTGGGCCGTGAAGCATATGGGGTGGAGACTCGAGCATGTCACTCAAATACCCACGATACTCAATGCATGCCAGAACACCCGATGCAAACTCAAGTAGCGAGCACTTGCGCTCAACACTAGTCGCCATATCGTCATCTTTTTTTCTTACTTTTGAAAAAAATCACAACCCCATCACAACCCTAACCCCAACCCCAGCCCTAACCCTAGCACAGCCCTAACCCTAGCACAGCCCTAACCCTAGCACAGCCCTAACCCTAGCACAGCCCTAACCCTAGCACAGCCCTAACCCTAGCACAGCCCTAACCCTAGCACAGCCCTAACCCTAGCACAGCCCTAACCCTAGCACAACCCTAACCCTAGCACAACCCTAACCCTAGCACAACCCTAACCTGAGAGTTTATTTTTTACGCCATTCCTCATGCGGTATAAGTGATTAGACGACCTTATTCTTCGGGTCGGTGAGACTACAGCGATACCAGAATCATATGGGGTTTTTATGACTGACAGCTGTCACACACTAAAAGACGCATTTTTTGTAAAATCTAGTTTTTGCATCGCCATATTTTGAGAGCTATAATTTTTCTAGATTTTGGCAGACAGTCATTTGACGGCTTGTTTTTTGCGGGATGAGTTGACGTTGTTATTAGTGCCATTTTCAGGCACGTGACATTTTTTGATCGCTTTCTATTCCGATTTTTGGGAGGTAGAATAAACAAAAACCAACAATTCAGGAATTGTTTTTTTTTGTTTTTTTTATTCTGTTCCGCGTGTGGTAAAATTGATAAGGCAGCTTTATTCTTCGGGTCAGTACGTTTACAGCGGTACCACATTTATATCGTATTTCTATGTTTTGCACTTTTACATAATAAAAGCTATTTTATAGAAAAAAATATTTTTTAGCATAGCTTTATTCTGAGAGCTATAACTTTTTTATTTTTCGGCTGATGGAGCTGTATGGCGGCTTGTTTTTTGCAGGACGAGATGATGTTTTCAGCGGTACCATTTTTATTTAAATTTGTCTTTTTGATCGCGTGTTATTCCATTTTTTGTTTGGCGGTATGGTGATAAAGCATTGTTTTTGCTTCGTTTTTTTTTTTTTTACCGTGTTCACTGAAGGGGTTAACTAGTGGGACAGTTTTATAGGTCAGGTTGTTCCGGACGCGGCGATACCAAATATGTGTACTTTTATTGTTTCTTTTTGTTTTTTTTTTATAATAATATTTATTGATGGGTACATTATATTTTTATTTTTGGTGGATTATTTTTTTTATTTATTTTTTTTATTTTAATTTTTTTTTTCACCTTCTGATAGTTTTTATACTTTATTACTTTGTCCCACTATGGGACTTTCACTTTTTTTTCTCTGATCGCCTGCAAGGCACAGGAATGCAGCACCATCCCTGTGCCATGCAGGCTGTCAGCGCTGGACAGGGAGAAGATTGTTTGGAGATGCACTGCGCATGTCCAAAAAATCTTCCTGCTGTCTGGTGACAAGGATGTTGTCATGACGACATCGGGTCGTCATGGCAACATCCTGGAAGCCACGGCAGACAGCGTTGGAAGCCGGAAGAGGAGGTGAGTATCTGCGATCACCTCCCCTTGCCACCGCAATGCTGCGATCGACTTCGATCGCAGCATCGCGGGGGTTAATGTGCTGGGAGCGGTGCGTGACCCTCCCTGCACATAGTACCGGGTGTCAGCTGTGACAATCAGCTGACACCCGGCGGCGATCGCGCCCGCACAGCATGTGTGCGCGCGCGATCGCCATGACGTACTAATACGGGTCTGGCTCTTAAGTCCCAGGGCACAGACGCGTATTAGTATGTCTAATGTTGTTAAGGGGTTAATAAATATAAACTATTAAAGTGGTACATTTAATTTTGTATTAAAAATAATGGATTATATAATCAATATACAAAAATAAAAATTGCGGCACCTTCCCTTTAAATGGAACCTTTCAGGTCCCCCATGCCCTCCAACCCAGCAGCATTCACCTATGTATGATTAAATTCATGGCCTAACCCGCCCTGTATAATGTTATTCAGTTAAATAAATGTTTAAAAAAGCATTTAAAATCTCCGCTTTTCCTATGCTAATTAGGGCTGTGACTAGTCAACGGGGAGTTAGTTGTCCCAGACTAGTCAGCCCTCTTTCCATTTTCTCCTGTGGGTGTGATGTGATGACTTAATTTGCACGAGGCAGCATCATCGACAGCTCATACAAATCTCGCGCATGCGTGCTGCACATTTTGGCAGCGTGACTGGGGGTACGGTTTGCCAGCTTCAGACAGCTCTTCTGCTTCCAATGTTGGGAAGCGGTTAAAACAGAGAATCTTAGGCCACGGCCCAACTATCAGTATTTGGTCAGTATTCGGTCAGTATTTTTTTCTCAGGAGTGGGAGCCAAAACCAGGAGTGGGCGATAAATGCAGAATTGGTGACTTGTTTCTATTATACCTTTTCTCTGATTGTTCCTCACCTGGTTTTGGCTCCTACTCCTGAGAAAAATACTGGCCAAATACTGATGAAATACTGATAGTGGGGCCGTGGCTTTAAAGTGACCCTCTACCCTGACATGGAGAAGTGACTATACATTTGTTATGTATGGTTACCCTACCTTGTGTCCTCTGTTTGCCTCCTTCGCTGAGACTGGCGTTCTGTCCTCCTGTATCCAAGATGGCTGCTGTAGTGACATGGGGAGCAGTTGTGAGTTTGAACTTCAACTATGCCACCCGTGCCACTATTGTGCTGTGGTGGAGAGGTTCAAACATTCCTCTCTGCTGCTCATGCCACTCATATCAAAAGACTGTTCGTCACTTCCAAACAGAAAAACAAATGTGAACAGGTGCAAGCTAAGAGAGCCACTAACAGGGTCCCAACAAAGGGGTACGCCTTGTTACTGGCTGTTGGGCTCACATAAATTGGCCAATAGTCTGATGTCCATGTCTGCAATTGTTGATGCATGTACAGTATTGTAGCGTTGGCGTCCCTGCCTCCTGCTAGGCAGGGACGCTGTTCCCCTCACCTCTCCGCTCCGTGCCCGGCGTCTTCCTCCCACTCTGCTGGCAGCGCGCGCTGCTTCCCGGCCACGGTGCTTAGGGGGCGCGCTCCCCCTCTCTTAAAGGGGCCGCACGCACCGTCCTAAGGAGTCCCCGGCCAATGGCCGGAGGACTTCACCATATATAAGGCACCGCCTCCAAAATGGAGGTGCCCGAGCAATGTTGTTGCAAAGCCTTCACTCTGCTTCAGCCCTCAGGTCCCGTTACCAGTCACCTGCCAGTCACCTGCCAGATTCCTGCCTGTTACCTGCCAGATTCCTGCCTGTTACCTGCCAGATTCCTGCCTGTTACCTGCCAGTCACCTGCCAGATTCCTGCCTGTTACCAGCCAGTCACCTGCCAGATTCCTGCTTGATACCTGCCTGATATCCGCTTACCTGCTTGCAAGCCTGCGGTCCGACGGTCTGCCTTCCGACACCTGTCAGTCTGTCTATGGACCTGCCTGCCCGCTCACCTGGGAGCGCTCACCTGCTACCTGCCTGCTAGCCTACCTGGAGGCTCTGCCGTCACTTGCCGTGACCACCTGCCTGTCCAGAGACTCTTGCCCGCTCACCTGGGAGCGTCCACCTGCTACCTGTCTGCTAGTCTACCTGGAGGTTCTGCCGTCACTTGCCATGACCACCTGCCTGTCCAGAGACTCTCGCCCGCTCACCTGGGAGCGCTCACCAGCCACCTGCCTGCTGTCCTTCTACCCAGAGACTGTCCCTGTCACTTGCCGTGACTACCTGCCCTTCTACGCAGAGACTGTCCCTGTCACTTGCCGTGACTACCTGCCCTTCTACCCAGAGACTGTCCCTGTCACTTGCCGTGACTACCTGCCCGTCTTCCCTGGGAGCCACCCGCTTCCTTACAAGGACCGCCCCCTTGTATAGTTGCTCAGAGGTTCCACCTCCCAGACCCGTTACAGTTTGCTCGGGCCATGGAACCCGGTGGCACCCAAGCTCCCTCGCTCTCGGACCTATGTCATGAACTGTCCCGTCAGAGGTCCCAACAGGAGTCCATCCTGAGTCATCTGCGGAATGTCAACTCTCGCCTGGACACTCTGACTGCTCCACCAGCAACCACCGCTAGTGTCATGACTCGCAGCCCGGCAGCGCCGCTGCCCACCAATACCATGGCATCCTGCCCCGGACCCCGGCTTTCTGCACCTCCTCGCTTCGGAGGCGACCCCGCTCAAGCTCGGGGCTTCATTAACCAGTGCACTCTGCACTTCGAACTGTTGACACACCAGTTTTCCAGCGAGTAGCCTTCATCATGTCCCATCTCACGGGAGAGGCACTGGCTTGGCTAAATCCTCTATGGGAGAGAGGAGACCCCCTGGTGTCCAACCTGCCAGCCTTTCTCACGGCCTTCCGGAAAGTCTTCGACGAACCAGGACGGAAGACCTCATCCGCATCATCTCTGCTACGCCTCCGTCAAGGAAATCTCTCCGTGGGCCAATACGCCATACGGTTCCGTACCCTTGCTTCGGAGCTGGCCTGGGATAACGACGCCCTGGTGTTTGCCTTTTGGGAGGGTCTGTCCGGCCGTATTAAAGATGAACTCGCCGGTCGGGACATTCCTACCACTCTCGACGACTTAATAACACTTGCCACCCGGATTGACATCCGATTCCAGGAGCGCGCCAAAGAGGTCACCCGTGAGAGGAGGTTTCCACGTCTAGCCCCTACCTTCCAGAAACCTGTCACTTCTCCCGTTACTACCCAGGCGCACTCACCTGAGCCTATGCAGGTCGACCAGACCAAGATGGTCAAAACACGTCAAGAGTTACGCCGAGCCGAGGGGAGCTGCTTCTACTGTGGCAGTAAGGAGCACCGGATCCATTCCTGCCCGGAGAGGTCGGGAAACGCCTGTGTCTAGGATCGCTCAGAGAGGTCGTCCTAGACAAGAGTAAACCCTCTCCATCTCTGTTGCTGTCGGTCTCTATCATCTGCGGGGAGAACCGTTATTTTGAACTAGCCCAACTTGACTCTGGAGCTGCCGAAAATCTCATTTCTCAGTCTCTGGTAGAGAAATACCGCATTCCTACCAAACCTCTAGCTGTACCCTTATCTGTCGCTGCCGTGGATGGGGGCCTCTTACCACATCCCATCCAACTCATCACCGAATCCATAACCCTGCAGGTGGGAATGCTGCACTCTGAGAGCATCTTCTTTCATGTTCTGCCTGGACTCTCTCACGCCCTCTTACTAGGCCTACCTTGGCTTCAGAGACATGCACCCGTGCTTGATTGGCAGACCAGAGAAGTCCTTCGCTGGGGACAGGACTGCCATAAGACTTGTTTAGTTCCCGTCCATTCTGTCCGTCCTTCTCCTACTCCAGCCAATCTACCTGGTCTTCCGGCTCCTTATTGGTCGTATGCGGACGTCTTTAATAAAATGGAGGCAGAGACATTACCCCCTCATAGACCATATGACTGCCCAATCGACCTGATGCCCGGCGCTACTCCTCCCCGTGGGCGCATTTACCCTTTGTCCGCTGCTGAGACCCGATCCATGTCGGAATATATTGAGGAGAATCTGACCCAGGGATTCATCCGGAAATCTACTTCCCCGGCGGGAGCAGGTTTCTTCTTCGTCAAAAACAAGGACGGCTCACTCCGTCCCTGTGTAGACTATAGAGGCCTTAACCAGATCACGGTGAAGAATAAATACCCCCTTCCGCTCATTCCGGAATTATTTGACTGTCTGAGGGGGGCTAGAATCTTCACCAAGCTGGACCTCAGTGGGGCGTATAACCTGGTCCGTATCCGTCAGGGGGGTGAATGGAAGATGGCATTCAACACCCGGGACAGCCACTATGAATACCTGGTAATGCCCTTCGGTCTCTGTAACGCTCCCGCCGTCTTTCAAGAGTTGGTCAATGACATCTTTCGGGACCTTCTCTACTCCTGCGTAGTGGTGTACCTGGACGACATCTTGGTCTTCTCTCCGGATCTCCCCACACACCGGAGGGATGTTCGTCAGGTTCTGCTCAGGCTCAGGCAGAACCACCTCTACGCTAAATATGAGAAGTGCCTCTTTGAGCAGACCTCGCTTCCGTTTTTGGGCTACATAATTTCTCAGACCGGCCTACGAATGGATCCTGAGAAACTGTCTGCCATCCAGAAGTGGCCCCGACCAGAGGGGTTGAAAGCTATTCAGCGGTTCCTGGGTTTCGCCAACTGCTACCGCCTCTTCATACCGCACTTCTCTTCCCGGACTGCCCCAATCTCTGCGCTCACCCGTAAGGGCACTAATCCCAGAGAATGGCCGCCCGAAGCAGAGGAAGCCTTTCTTTCCTTAAAACAGGATTTCTCTTCCGCCCCGGTGCTGCATCGTCCGGACGGCAACAAACAATTCTTCCTGGAAGTTGACGCCTCCTCCTCTGGAGCCGGAGCGCTACTTACCCAAAAGTCGCCTTCCGGAAGAATGGTAACTTGCGGCTTCTTCTCCAAACTCTTCTCCTCTTCTGAGCGCAATTATTCTATAGGAGATCGAGAGTTATTGGCCATTAAGCTGGCACTGGAGGAGTGGCGTTACCTGCTCGAGGGGGCTCTTCACCCAGTAATTATTTACACGGACCACAAGAACTTGGCTTACCTCCAGAGCGCCCAGAGACTTAACCCGCGCCAAGCCCGGTGGTCCTTGTTTTTTGCCCGCTTTCATTTCGTTCTTCATTTTCGCCCGGCAGACAAAAACATCAAAGCTGACGCCTTGTCCCGATCCTTCCTGGTGTCTGATCTAGAGGAGGAACCGAAGCACATCATTGATCCCGCCAGAGTAATGCAGGTGGCTCCCGTGAATCTAAATCGTCTCCCTCCCGGTAAGACGTTCGTAACAGTACCTGATCGGAAGAAGGTCCTACTCTGGGGTCACTCGTCTAAGTTAGCTGGCCACGCCGGTCAGAAAAAGACCCTCCAGCTTATTACCCGGCATTACTGGTGGCCTACCCTGCACAAGGATGTAATAGACTTTGTTTCAGCCTGTGTGTCCTGCGCCCGCAACAAAGTTCCGAGACACCTGCCAGCCGGTCGCCTCCTTCCTCTTCCAGTACCTGCTGCCCCGTGGCAGCATATAGCTATGGACTTTATAACGGATCTCCCTGTCTCTGCCGGTTGTACGGTCATTTGGGTGGTCGCTGACCGCTTTTCCAAGATGGCGCACTTCATTCCCCTGCCGGGTCTCCCGTCTGCACCCAAACTGGCTAAAGACTTTATCCGCCACATCTTCCGTCTCCATGGCCTGCCCCTCCACATCGTGTCGGATCGTGGGGTTCAGTTCACCTCACGCTTCTGGAGAGCCACATGTAAGCTGCTTGACGTCACACTGGACTTCTCCTCCGCTTACCACCCACAGTCCAATGGTCAAGTGGAGCGGATCAATCAGATCCTGACCAGTTACCTCCGGCACTTCGTTAATGCCCACCATTCGGACTGGGTGGATCTCCTACCATGGACCGAATTCTCTTACAATAATCACGAGAGCGAATCTTCCTCCAAATCCCCGTTTTTTGTAGTCTTCGGTCAGCATCCTCGGATCCCATTTCCCGTCTCCACCTCGGTGGACAATCCGGCTGCGGAATCTCTCATTAGCGAATTCTCCTCCATTTGGGAGAGTACCCGATCCGCACTCCTTCAGTCGTCCGAGCGGATGAAAAAACACGCTGACAAAAAACGCCTGGATCCTCCACAATTCCGTCCTGGAGATCAAGTCTGGCTCTCGTCCAAGTATGTCCGGCTCAAGATTCCTTCCTACAAGTTAGGGCCTCGGTTCATCGGCCCACTGGAAGTTATCAAACAAATCAATCCGGTGGCCTATAAATTGAAACTCCCGGCCAACTTACGGATCCCTAACTCCTTCCATGTATCTCTCCTCAAACCCGTGGTACTTAACTCTTTTTCCAAGTCTACAGGTACCCCCCCGGTTTCCGCTGAGAACGAGTTTGAGGTAGAGAACATTCTGGCCACCAAAAGGGTAAGAGGAAAAACCTTTTTTCTGGTAGATTGGAAGGGGTTTGGTCCTGAGGAGAGAACGTGGGAGCCCCGGGAGAACATCCATGCCCCTCTCATCCTTGATAAATTTCTGTCTGGCCTAAAAAAGGGGGGGCCTAAAGGGGGGGGTACTGTAGCGTCGGCGTCCCTGCCTCCTGCTAGGCAGGGACGCTGTTCCCCTCACCTCTCCGCTCCGTGCCCGGCGTCTTCCTCCCGCTCTGCTGGCAGCGCGCGCTGCTTCCCGGCCACGGTGCTTAGGACGCGCGCGCGCGTGCTCCCCCTCTCTTAAAGGGGCCGCGCGCGCCATCCTAAGGAGACCCCGGCCAATGGCCGGAGGACTTCACCATATATAAGGCACCTCCTCCAAAATGGAGGTGCCCGAGCAATGTTGTTGCAAAGCCTTCACTCTGCTTCAGCCCTCAGGTCCCGTTACCAGTCACCTGCCAGTCACCTGCCTGTTACCTGCCAGATTCCTGCCTGTTACCTGCCAGATTCCTGCCTGTTACCTGCCAGATTCCTGCCTGTTACCAGCCAGTCACCTGCCAGATTCCTGCTTGATACCTGCCTGATATCCGCTTACCTGCTTGCAAGCCTGCGGTCCGACGGTCTGCCTTCCGACACCTGTCAGTCTGTCTATGGACCTGCCTGCCTGCTCACCTGGGAGCGCTCACCTGCTACCTGCCTGCTAGCCTACCTGGAGGCTCTGCCGTCACTTGCCGTGACCACCTGCCTGTCCAGAGACTCTTGCCCGCTCACCTGGGAGCGTCCACCTGCTACCTGTCTGCTAGTCTACCTGGAGGTTCTGCCGTCACTTGCCGTGACCACCTGCCTGTCCAGAGACTCTCGCCCGCTCACCTGGGAGCGCTCACCAGCCACCTGCCTGCTGCCCTTCTACCCAGAGACTGTCCCTGTCACTTGCCGTGACTACCTGCCCTTCTGCCCAGAGACTGTCCCTGTCACTTGCCGTGACTACCTGCCCTTCTACCCAGAGACTGTCCCTGTCACTTGCCGTGACTACCTGCCCGTCTTCCCTGGGAGCCACCCGCTTCCTTACAAGGAATTATTCACAGGGAAAAGGTCCTTCCAGGGTATGGGAAAAAGTCATTACTCTGTTGGTCTGCTAAATTTCGTCACTTGAAAGGACCTATGGGCCTGTCCAGCTGTGTGCCGCATCAGCCCACAACACTGCCAGCAGTATCAACGCCCTACTCCACCATTTGGACAGGCAGGCCACAGGCTGCTTTAGACCTGTGCCATGCAAGAGGCACTATTGGGGGCATTAGGCTATGGTAACACTATCAGTATTTTACATCAGTATTTATAAGCCAAATCAGGTGATGAACAATCAGAGGAAAGGTATTTTTCTGCATTTTTCACCCACTCCTGGTTTTGGCTTACAAATACTGATGTAAAATGCTGAATGTGTGCACGTGGCCTTATATAAAGGATGCATCAAAGGGGGCTTTATGAAAAGGAGAAATGGGGAACTTTTATAAAATGGAGCCTGTTGTACATACTTATAATAATGTTTCACTGTATATTTTTATTGTAATAATGTCCTCCTACTGTGCCTTATAATAAAGCCCTACATTGTGCCTCCTTATTATAATGCCCCTAATTGTAATGCAGGGGCATTATTGTTATAAGAAAGCACAAGGAGGTGTTATTATAAGTAGGGATAGAGGGATATTAATAATATAGATGGCTGTGTAATTATAAGGAGGCTTGGGGGAGAGGGGGTGTTAGGATAAATATTTATACTTTGTTTTATTATTTAGACAATTAAATCTACCTATATATCTTTGATAATTTAATATTAGCTTTATCAGTGTTATTCATAAAAGCGATAACCCAGTGCATTGTATGTTATATAGAGATGTCTTCGTGTTAAGCTTTCCTTCTTTGTTTTTAAAAGTATAGTTACTTGGACAGAGCCACATTGATGCAGTAATTGATGCAAAAGGAGCCCCGACCAAGTATTGAGTGCATTTACTGAACATACATTTCAGTAGGCCGACATTTTGGATTTTAAAAACATTTTTCAAGCTGTTGTTATAAAGTATTCTAATTTACTGAGATAATGACTTTTGTGTTTTCATTGGTGTAATCCATAGTCCTCAACATTAACAGAAATAAACACTTGAAATAGATCACTCTGTTTGTAATGACTTTATATAATATATGAATTTCACTTTGTATTAAAGAACTGAAATAAATTAACTTTTTGATGATATTCTAATTTAGTGAGAAGCACCTTTATAACTAACAATTGTTAAACGAAATTGGATGACGAGTATAATATTTCAGGAGTCGAAGGATTGTTATATGTTGCCTTTGTTGTCTATATGACTGTTATGTCTGGAATGATATTGTTATAAACTATGAGGATCCTTGTATTATGGACTGAATGAGTTTTGAGTGACCAATAATGGCACTGTGCCAGCAACTTTGCAGTGTGGACTATGAACTAGTTCTGATGAATCATCATCCTTGGTGTCTGTGCTGAGTGAACTCAAGAGAGAAAATGAAATAATAGGAGTTGTAGTCCATCCAGCCAGTATATGCAAAGAGGGGAAACGTAACACAAATTTCATTGTCAAGCTGTGCCCCTTGCAGGATGTTGAAGGGAACTTCTTGATTAAGTAGTTAAAACCTGCTGTTATGCTCTGATCTAGGTAACCCATCCTCTTTTGTGCTAGATGTAATCTGTTGGAATCAGAGGAGGTGGATAAAGGTTTTGTAGAAAAAGAACTTATTCTCCCTTGACGTGTTATTTTGACTAGTGGAAGTAACTGCAATAAGTATTGGTAGTATGGTTTTTGGATTGTTATTTGTTGGTTGTGTATCAAAGTTGCATGGGTACAAAGGGCTGGTTACCTGATGTTGATATTTCCTAAAATTCTTCTCTTGCGAGAACACTTTGGTTCTGGGAGTTGAAAACCTCCTCTTGCGAGCAAAATTGGTGCTGGCAGAAGAGTAGAGTCTTCTACGGTTAAGACTCTATGGGCCCATTCAGTTCTTAGGTTAACTGCGGGCATTAAAGTTGCAGTCATGAGGACTGGCAACTGGAAGGAAGTAACCAACTCAGAGGTAACACCCTTGTCCCTGCATGTGATATAGTGGAAAGACTAAGAAGGAATGGGAGAAGTGTATTTGCAATTGGGAAGGATTACTGGAAGATAGATAAGAGCATACTTGAGCTGGCTAGGATGTGGTTAAAAGTAGTCAAAGCGTCACTCAATGAGTGAACATAAATCAGAGGAAATAGACATAGAACTGTGTATATAATCTATGTTAGTATGAAAACGCAGAGATCCCTGTAGTCTCTGTACTTGATGTAAAACCTGGTAATTTATTATCAAAAGACGTCCAAACTGTATCATTTAGCACTTACAAATTGTATTAATGCACCATACTCATTGGGTACTAAACTTCCCCGCCGAGTTTAAGAAGTGACACACATATCCTTCATAAAAATATACATTTTATTATAGAATTTAAAAACAATAAAATAGAAAAGGAGACTAAAATAAACACAGGGGCATAATCATATATTCAATCTATATGAACAATAACAGACCTAATGACTTCATATTCCAGAAAAAATCTTTTCATAATCAAGCTTTCAGAACATTATTGTCATAAACATGGATATATATATTGTTCCAAAAAGCTTCCAAATCACTGGATACAATTATGAATACAAGAATCTTTGAGCTACAAAGTACCGTGCAAGGGTATATATATATCTATATTTTCTTTCTCCAATAATCATAACAATTAAAGACTTTCCTCCTATTTTTGAAAATTACTGTGCACATATAAGTCAAAATAAATGATTAGTTATTAGTGCAACCATTTCTCCAGATATGAAAAATACATATTATATAACCATATCTGTTTAAAAAGGAAGTCTCTCCCTATGTTTAAACATTTCTATATGCATTGGAAGGATAAATACCACCCTGTTGCAAGGTACATAGTGCAAAAATCTGCATCTCATGCCTATTCAGGAGGAGATTCCTCTCCATGCATACAACTCTGTTCAAACCTTTATAATACAGATAGCTAAACACCACATTAGTACACATACACGTTGTTTTAGACACTGAATCAAATGTCAAAATTATTATTTACCCATAATATAGATGATTAATATGAATTGGCTCCACTGTGTAGCCCCGACATGCACGTTTCACCCTGCTTGCTTCTTCCGGGGGCCGGTACTTTGTAGCTCAAAGATTCTTGTATTCATAATTGTATCCAGTGATTTGGAAGCTTTTTGGAACAATATATATATCCATGTTTATGACAATAATGTTCTGAAAGCTTGATTATGAAAATATTTTTTCTGGAATATGAAGTCATTAGGTCTGTTATTGTTCATATAGATTGAATATATGATTATGCCCCTGTATTTATTTTAGTCTCCTTTTCTATTTTATTGTTTTTAAATTCTATAATAAAATGTATATTTTTATGAAGGATATGTGTGTCACTTCTTAAACTCGGCGGGGAAGTTTAGTACCCAATGAGTATGGTGTATTGATGTAAAACCTGCATCCTTTATGACCCCCCTGCCTTATGGAGGAACTGCAGATATTGTGGCCAACAGAATCCCCATGGGGTTACTTACTGTGTCCTATGGGTCCCCACGCCAAGCTGCCTCTGCCCCCATGAAGAGCACAAGTCATGTACACTTTCTACCTCCTAGGATAGAAAATAACCTGCTGGTACATGATCCAACATAGGTATAGCCAATAGCATAATACATTGGCCCTCGTCCCCCAGTGAGCTCATTGCTTTCGCTGCCCAGAATGAATGTGTCTCCGTGGTCCAGTCTCAGTCATTTTACAGTGACCCCTTATTATTGCTGCAGTGTTTCATGAACGGCCTTAGACCTATAGTCCAGACTGTAGTAGGCATAAGTCACTCGGAGTGGTGCAATATGCAATTGGTTGATCTGAAGGAAGTAGCCCAGGGTGCTGAAGTAGAAAGCATGTCAAAGAAAAAGTTACTTCGGACCTGTGCAGCGCAGAGGGAAGAGGGAGGGGGAGACATTCACCTGCAGAAGGACAAACTGTTACTTTCATGATAGATACTGGAGCAGTCAGTACAGTATTAATGCAAGAACACAAATCAGAAGACATACTGTCCCCTGAATCTGTAACTTGTGAAGGGGTAGAGGAAAGAGCTACTAAATTACAAATGACTCAGCCCTCCGACTGAATTTGCATGATTCATTTTCAATTGTGAACCAAGGTTTTAGTTTCCCCTGATGTATCTTTTAATTTGTTAGGAACAGACGTGTTGTGGAAAATTGGAGCCTGCATAGAATTCACTCCAAATGGCCCCAAGATGACTACCCACTGTGAGGCAGTGACCGGGATCGTATACGAGGGACGTTATATATCCCCCAGAATGTGTACAGAGACCTATTAAATCCATTGGAGTGCATTGCAGTCACAGACACAGCTGCGGCTGCAATGCAGGAATGAAGGTGAGCAATGACCTGGTCAGACTACCTGGCTAAGGCAGATTAACCCTAGTACGCATGACCATAAAAATCTACACTTTCACATACCTGGGGCCTTTTAGGCCCGTGTGCTAATAATAAATAAATGACCAACTGGAAATGACAAACAACTATATACCTGAGGAATACATAGAGTTTCAAAATTCTAACTAAAGAAATCTTGCAGAAAATAGAAAACAATTAACAGGGCGGGCCTGCGAGGCCCCAGGTATGCGTTCTAGGGTTAAGTAAAATCCGGCAGGGCCTTCATTTCTAGGAGGAGGTCACAGGAGGCAGTGAGGCGGCCTCCTCCCTCCAACCTGGGTTTTCGAGTGGCTCTTGCCACAGGTCCTTTAAAACCCCTGCACTAAGGATTAGTGTTGTTCTATGTTGGAACCTGCTAGGACGATAGCAGGAAAGTTCAGCAGGATTGAGTGTGGCTGAACCACCGCCTGGGAAGGCTCTGCACCTGTCACGCTCTGAGTGGCCCGGCGCGGCCGTTGCCCCCAGCAACCGTTGTTTATGGACTCATGTTAACCCGGCTGCGAACAGGAGGACTTTCTGTTTACCCGTGGATTGCTGAATAAAAGCTGTTTATGTTGGACTTGCTTGGGTCACTGCCTCAGTTTCTGCACGGTGTGAACACTGCCGCCCTACAGCTTGGTGGAGAGTGCGGGCATTGTGACTGAGGCATACCTCACCGGCAGCTGCATGACCACAATCCGGCCTGCCACCTTTCAGTTCAACCCCGTGGACAAAATGGACGAGCTATTAAAGCAGCTGGCACTCGCTGAGCAGCAGCTGCTGCAGTCTCAGCGGCAACAGCAGGAGGAGCAACAGAGTCTCCAGCGGCAACAGCCGGAGCGGGAGCAGCAGCGTAATCAGCAGCAACAGCTACTGTACCAGCAGCAGCAAAAAACAAACAAACTGTTGCTGCAACAGATTGCTGCCCTGCGGGAGACACCAAAGGCATCAGCCCCGGAACGTCGAGAGGCCCGGGACAAGGTTCGCTCAGCGTTGAGGAAGATGGGACTGGAGGACGACGTGGAAGCCTTCCTGACCATTTATGAGTGCACAGCGGAGCGGGAAAACCTACCGACCGGCCAGTGGGCAGAAGTGGTGGCTCCGTTTCTGGTCGGCGATGCCCAAAAGACCTACTTCGACCTAAGTCGAGAGGACGCCCAGGACTACCAGAGGCTCAAAGGTGAGATCCTTGCCTGGCTGGGGGTCAATACATACATGAGGGCTCAGCGTGTGTTTTCGTGGGCCTATGTGGAGACCTGACCTGCCCGGTCTCATGCTTATGACCTCCTGCAGCTGGTAAAGAGGTGGCTCCAGCCTGAGACTTTGTCTCCAGCCCAGATAGTGGAGAGGGTGGTGGTTGACCGGCTGGTGAGGACTCTGCCAGCCGCTATCCAACGTTGGGTGGGACAAGGGGACCCTGGCAGACTCGACCAGGTGGTCAGCCTGATCAAGCGCTACTTGGCCACTCAGGACTTTATCCGGGACTCTGCCCCCTCACGGCTGTCACGCCGATCCCTGCCAACCCAGGAGTCGGGAAAGGGGTCGCGTCCCTCTGCTGGGGACAGTCAGCACCATACCTGAAGGGGAACCTCGGAGTGAGAGTGGCAGGAGACAGATTCCCTCCCAAACTGTCATAAGACCTAACAGTACCTCCACCCTTAGGTGCTGGCGGTGTCAGGGGTGGGGACATGTGGTTGCTAATTGTTCCCTGACTACGGAACCCATGGACTGCAGATATAGCCGCCGGGTCTCAATGTATGCCCAGACAGTCTGCACAGTGAGCGCCGACCCCTGGGAGAGTGAACTCCAACTATGCCAGGTACTGGTTAATGGGTACCCCACGGAGGCCCTCCTGGACTCAGGGAGCCTCATGACTATGGTACATGGGTCGCTGGTGGCAGGAGACAACCCCAGTGGACGGCCAGTCGGGGTTGTGTGTATCCATGGGGACCTCCGAGAGTACCCAACTGTGGAGGTAGTATTGTCCACGCCATGTGGAGATATAAAACATGTGGTGGGGTTGGTAAAAACTCTTCCCTATGGGACTGCGTTGGGAAGAGACTTGCCCCTGTTCTGGACTCTGGAAAAACAAAATCCACTCTTCACCGGTAAAATGTACTACAGGCGCTGTACCCGACGAACCTGCCGTAGGGGTGTCCAACCTAGGGACAGAGTGTGACCCCGATAGGTTTCCCTTAGAGGTGCTGGCAGGAGAGGTCGAGGAGACCCCATCGATCCCTGAGCTGGAAGTGTCCCGGGACACGTTTGGGACGGCTCAGCTACAGGATCCCACCCTGACTCAGAGCTAGATCTCAAGGACTTCTGGAGAATCCATAATTTATGACTCTGTTATTTCCAATTAAAATACTTTCTCTGTTAGGTAATGTACATAACCATTTCCCTTTCTTCTGGGAGTGTAATAAAATACTTGTTGCTTGGGATCTGAGGGCAGACAAGAACTGTACACTCAGACACTGACTGTGTGTTATTTTCTTTTCTCCGATGCATCGTATTTATTTAATTTGAACCAATAAAGGCAGAAATATTGGAGATTGTTTGTATCTCAATCCAAATTAGCTCTCCTTGGAAGGGGCTACCACAACAAAGGATACACAGAAGAAGCATTATTACTATGAAGTGGCAAAGAGGGGCATTATAACTGTTTAGGTAACTGGTTATAGCACAATATGGTTTGTGTGGAGGTGGGGGAATGTAAGGAGCTGGGTTGGAAAAGCAGTAAGTCAAGGATGTCTCTGTTACATTCTGTAGAATAGATTTATGTCTGGAAGAAGTTGTTATGGTGGTCTGGGCCACAAGGAAAAGAAAAAGGACAGTGAATGACTTGGATCAGTGAGAACGTCATCTGTGGGTCACTGGATTTATCTGCATAGTACACACATATATGGGCCGCAGAGCAGTGATGCAGAATTGATATCTACCATTACATGGCCACTGTATGGTGGTAATATCAGTCCTAGTTGATTATAATGATCAGCATTAACACTTAGGTACAGTACAGACCAAAAGTTTGGACACACCTTCTCATTTAAAGATTTTTCTGTATTTTCATGACTATGAAAATTGTACATTCACACTGAAGGCATCAAAACTATGAATTGACACATGTGGAATTATATACTTAACAAAAAAGTGTGAAACAACTGAAAATATGTCTTATATTCTAGGTTCTTCAAAGTAGCCACCTTTTGCTTTGATGACTGCTTTGCACACTCTTGGCATTCTCTTGATGAGCTTCAAGAGGTAGTCACCGGAAATGGTTTTCACTTCACATGTGTGCCCTGTCAGGTTTAATAAGTGGGATTTCTTGCCTTATAAATGGGATTGGGACCATCAGTTGTGTTGTGCAGAAGTCTGGTGGATACACAGCTGATAGTCCTACTGAATAGACTGTTAGCTGCTTTTTTCTTGCCATAATACAAATTCTAAGTAAAGAAAAATGAGTGGCCATCATTACTTTAAGAAATGAAGGTCAGTCAGTGCGAAAAATTGGGAAAACTTTGAAAGTGTCCCCAAGTGCAGTTGCAAAAACCATCAAGCGCTACAAAGAAACTGGCTCACATGAGGACCGCCCCAGGAAAGGAAGACCAAGAGTCACCTCTGCTTCTGAGGATAAGTTTATCCGAGTCACCAGCCTCAGAAATCGCAGGTTAACAGTAGCTCAGATTAGAGACCAGGTCAATGCCACACAGAGTTCTAGCAGCAGACACATCTCTTCAACAACTGTTAAGAGGAGACTTTGTGCAGCAGACCTTCATGGTAAAATAGCTGCTAGGAAACCACTGCTAAGGACAGGCAACAAGTAGAAGAGACTTGTTTGGGCTAAAGAACACAAGGAATGGACATTAGACCAGTGGAAATCTGTGCTTTGGTCTGATGAGTCCAAATTTGAGATCTTTGGTTCCAACCACCGTGTCTTTGTGCGACTCAGAAAAGGTGAACGGGTGGACTCTACATGCGTCGCTCCCACCGTGAAGCATGGAGTAGGAGGTGTGATGGTGCTTTGCTGGTGACACTGTTGGGGATTTATTCAAAATTGAAGGCATACTGAACCAGCATGGCTACCACAGCATCTTGCAGCGGCATGCTATTCCATCCGCTTTGCGTTTAGTTGGACCATCATTTATTTTTCAACAGGACAATGACCCCAAACACACCTCCAGGCTGTGTAAGGGCTATTTGACCAAGAAGGAGAGTGATGGGGTCCTACGCCAGATGACCTGGCCTCCACAGTCACCAGACCTGAACCCAATCGAGATGGTTTGGGGTGAGCTGGACCGCAGAGTGAAGGCAAAAGGGCCAACAAGTGCTAAGCATCTCTAGAAACTCCTTCAAGATTGTTGGAAGACCATTTCCGGTGACTACCTCTTGAAGCTCATCACGAGAATGCCAAGAGTGTGCAAAGCAGTCATCAAAGCAAAAGGTGGCTACTTTGAAGAACCTAGAATATAAGACATATTTTCAGTTGTTTCACACTTTTTTGTTAAGTATATAATTCCACATGTGTTAATTCATAGTTTTGATGCCTTCAGTGTGAATGTACAATTTTCAGTCATGAAAATACAGAAAAATCTTTAAATGAGAAGGTGTGTCCAAACTTTTGGTCTGTACTGTATATGCTGGTGATATGTGGTATTATTTGGCGATTATACTGCAGTATTGATGCAAATATTGGTCTTGGTACAGCTGTGTTTTTAAAAGTGGTTGTTCACCACTATGTACACTTTCTGCTCACTGAATGGTGTGTAATATACTGTACAAACTCTGTTATGATTCTGCTCTGCCTGCCGGTTACAGTGGTAGTCATGTAACTACATGTATACGATTTTTATACTTGCAATCAAGTGCCGACTAGAGTTTCAGCATATTGAGTGAAGTGGCGAAGATTCTAGTTAGCATGTAACCATGAGTATGCAAATAGCATACGTCTAGTCATGTGATGACCATTGGAACTGGCAAGCAGAGCCGAATCCTAAGGGTACTTGCACACATTGACCCCTTCACGACCTTGGATATATCCATACGTCCAGGTTGGTTGGTACTTACCGACCTTGGACGTATGGATACCTCATGGCGAGCGCACGTGCAGAGAGGCTGTGTACGCGCGATCGCCGCTGGGTGTCTGCTGATTCTGATAGCTGACACCCCGCACTCAGTCCCAGGAGCAGTGCCTGCACCGCTCCCAGCATTTTAACCCCCTAAATGCTGTGATAGATATCGATTGCAGCGTTTAGCAGGCAGACAGAGGGAGGAAGCCACCTCTGCCCTCCGATCAGCGCCCCCGCGAAGTCATCGCAGGGGCCCAGTTGTTGGTTGCCATGGTGACCCGACGATATCCAGGTCACCAGGCACTAGCAAGTTAGTTAGATCATGTGCAGTGCATTCTAGGAAAATTGCGCTCCCGGAGGCAAATAGTGCTCCGTCCCAGCCGGGTCTTGTGCCGTGTGGCTAAGCAGTACTGTACAGCCACATATGGGGTATTTCTACATTCAGCAAAAAATAGTAGGACAAATTTTGGTGCCATTTTTACCCATTTCTCAGTGTGGAAATGTAAAATCTGGGGCAAAAACAAAATTTTGGTGGTGGTAAAAATGTACTGTATTTTTTGGACTATAAGACGATATGGACCATAAGATGCACCCCAAATTTTGGGGTGGAAAAGAGGAAAAAAAATATTTTTATAAGATTGGAGTCCGTCTTATAATCCAAATAGGTATCTTACTTGGGGGCGGTGAAGCGGGGGTCACAGGAGGCATGGTCCCTCAGGAAGCTGGTGGTGGCAGAAGCGGAGCAATGCTGCGGGTCCTGGGTTGGAGAAGGGGGTGCCCCAGTAGCGGGGAGTTGCAGTGGGGGTCAAGTGGGATCACAGGAAGCAGGGTCCCTCCCTCAGGAACCCAGCAGCGGCAGAAGTGGTAAGATACTGCGGGGCCGGTGTTGGCGGTCAGGCAGAGCGGAGTGCATTGCTTTTCCGGCGGCCGCGGCAATCTTACTGAAGCCGTGATCTACTGGGAAATGGCCGCCCGAGCCGGAGCATGCACAGACTGGGATCTCAGCTGCCATCTTCCTGATTTTCGACCACATATGGGGTATTGACGTACTCAGGAGAAATTGCACAACAAATTTTGGGTTCTATTTTCTCCTGTTATGCTTGTAAAAATTTGAGGCTAAAACAACATTTTTGTGGGAAAAAATATATTTTTTCATTTTCACAGATCAAGGTTCACCACAGATCTGGATAAATTCCGTGAGGGGTCTTGTTTCCAAATTGGGGTCACTTGTGGGCGTTTCCACTGTTTAGGCACATCAGGGGCTCTCCAAAGGCAACATGACGCCCACAAACCATTCCATCAAAGTCTGCATTCCAAACCATCACTCCTTTTCAGAGCTCTGCCGTGTGCCCAAACAGTAGTTTTCCCCCACATATGGGGCATTTGCACACTCAGGAGAAATTGCACAACAAATTTTGGGGGCCATTTTCTCCTATCTTAGTGAAAAAGCAAAATTTGAAGTTAATAACATTTTTGAGGGAAAAATGTGTTTTTTTTATTTTCACTGCTCCATGTTATAAACTTCTGTGAAGCATCTGGGGGTTCAAGGTGCTCACCACACATCTAGAAAGTTCCCTGAGGGATTTAGTTTCCAAAATGGTGTCAGTTGTGGGGGTTTCCATTGTTTAGGTACATCAGGGGCTCCCCAAATGCAACATGTCGTCCGCTAATTATTCTAGCAAATTTTACATTCAAACAGTCAAATGGCACTCCTTCCCTGCCGAGGCCTACTGAGCGCCCAAACTGTGGCTGTCCCCCACATATGGGGTATTGGCGTACTCAGGAGAAATTGCACAACAAATTTTGGGGTCCATTTTTTCCTGTTACCTTTGTGAAAACAAAAAAATGTGGGTCTAAAGTAGAATTTTTGTGAAAAAAAAGTTCAATGTTCATTTTTTCCTTCTACGTTCCAAAAATTCCTGTGAAGCACCTGAGGGGTTAATAAACTTCTTGAATGTGGTTTTGAGCACCTTGAGGGGTGCAGTTTTTAGAATGGTGTCACTTTTGGGTACTTTCTGTCATAAAGACCGATCAAAGTCACTCCAAATGTGATGTGGTCCCTAAAAAATGGTTTTGTAAATATTGTTGGAAAAATGAGAAATTGCTGGTCAACTTTTAACCCTTAAAACTGCATAATAAAAAAAAATTATGCTTCGAAAATCGTCCTGATGTAAAGTAGACGTGGGAAATGTTAGTTATGTCACACAAAATAGTTAATAAATATCTGATTTAAGGGCACAAAAATTAAAAGTTCGAAAATTGCTACATTTTCACCAATATTCCGTTTTTTTCACATAAAAATGCAAAAAATATTGAAGAAATGTTACCACTATCATGAAGTACAGTATGTCACGAAAAAACAGTCTCAGGATCAGTGGGATCCATGAAGCGTTCCAGAGTAATTACCTCATAAAGAGACAGTGGTCAAAATTGTAAAATTTGGCCTGGTCATGAAGGTGAAAACCAGGTTGGGGGATAAAGAGAATCTGTCACTTTAAAAATGCAATTAACCTGTAGATATGGGGTTAATCTGCAGGTTAATACTGTTCTAAAAGTGCCCGGCGCCGGCACTTAGACCCCCGCTGCTGGGAGGAAATTAACTTTATTTCCCCTGGCAGCGATTGGGTACAGTCTGAGGGGTGGCAGACAGGGGTTCAGTCACCGCATTGTGTATTGAGATCAGCACCTGCAGCCGCACACCCGGCACAGATTACACATTGGTGTTTTTGTGCTCAGTATTTTGTGCTTTGCATGTTTTTTGTGCTTTGCATGTTTTTTGCACAGCAAGTCACTTCTTTCAGTGTTTTTCACCCATTGCTTTCAATGGGTGGTGCAAAAACCGCCGAAAAAACGCCTAGTGTGAACTGTTTGCTGCTTTTTTAGTGAAAAAATGAAGTACAGCAATATGTGAAACCCATTTATTCTTGTGATTTTCACAACTTCACCATCTTGTCTTGGTCACCTGAGATGGCAGTTTAGATTAGTAAGTTTAATTAAATTAATGATGTGTACAAAGTAAACTTAGGTTGGCCACAGGTATTGTTCAATCTCACACCTACAGTAGCTCAGCCAAAGTGTGAAAGTAAAGTGTCCTACAAACTCAATGTACTGCCAGTGTCTTAGGTAAACTATTCTCGACTAGTGATGAGCAAGCATGCTTGTGTGTTTCCCGAGTATCTTCAGCGTGCTCGAATGTTATGTTAGAGTCACTCCGTGTGGCTGATTTGCGACTGTTTGACAGCTTTAATACATGTGAGGAATGCTTGTTTGGTAGGCATTCCTCACATGTATTAAAGTTGTCAAACAGTAGCAAATCAGGCACACAGCGTGACTCCCATAAAACACGAGCACGCTGAAGATACTCGGTGAGCACCCAAGCATGCTCGCCGAAAGGGTTAACAGAACACGCTCGCTCATCACTATTCATGACTAGTGTTGAGCGAGTATGTTCTGTCCAAGTATGCTCGGGCCAGCTCCGAGTAGTTACAGCTGCTCGGTGATATGTTTGAATCGCTCCCGTGTGGGTGATTTGTGACTGTTTGACAGCTTTAGTACATGTGAGGAATGTCTATTTCTTACACATTCCTCACATGTAATAAAGCTGTCAAACAGTTGCAAATCACCCACACGGGAGCGATTCAACCATATCACCGAGCAGCTGTAAGTACTCGGAGCTCGGCCCAAGCATACTTGGCGAAAGGGTTAACAGAACATACTCGCTCAACACTATCCATGACCAATTCACCTCCCCCGCTTACATATGTAATATATATTTTTACATGAACATGTCTTGCATTGTTGACCTGTGTTCATGCTTCTGTGGTGAAAGCAAAGCTGAACTTTGAGATCCTGAAAAAAGCACCAAAACCTGAGTTTTTGATGCTGCTTCCTTCCTGCCAAGAGATCAGGTTTTACTGCAGAAAAAACGCCTAGTGTGAACATAGCCTAAAATAGGTGTTTTTGGTGTAGATTTTTCCCCATTCATTAGTATGAGTGAAATCTGCTGCCAGAATTGACATACTGCAGATTTACATCAGCATGTCACAAATAAGCACCGTGTGCCTGAGACTGCAGGATTGGAAACCCTCCAGGCTTGGTGCTAAATCAGCAAGGTGTGCACAGGCCCCAACAGTGTGTGCCGTATACACCAGTAGGGTGTGACAAGCTGCTCTCACAGCAGGGCCATGGCATGACTGCCACTATAGGACAGCACTATTGAGGACATATTGGTCTTGCAAGAAGTCTTTATTGCCCTCCTTGGTGGGAAGTGAGTGGCGTTGGGCAGCATGGCCACTGCACAGTGTCCGTTCCAAACCCGTCACCTCAGCGATTGCCGGCTAGAAGCTGTGCAGAGCCTGGCCACTAGGGGGCACAAGGACCGCCCAGTGATGGGACTAGAGGCTGCTGTAGAGCCGGCTGCGCTCAGTTACTGGTAAGGTCCTCTTCCTCTCGGGTTTATGGAGTTTCTGCACCAGCCCTCACCACGAGCTCAGCATTGTCTCCCGCCTTCTACAACCAGCGCTGTCAAGAAAGTTCCTGTTGCCTATAGTAACGGGGAGGGGTACGTACGGCTGCGTGCGCAGAACGTCACATTTTCGCGCAGGCGCGCACCTTTCCTGCGCGGCGGCGTGTGACGTCAATTGCGGTGGAGGGTGCTGGGTCTCAGGCGGTTGGTTGGAGTGCTCGCGTTTGGTAACGGTGTACCGTGAGCAGTTAGAGGTCGAATCCCGTTACATAGCTCCCTAGAGGGTCCCCAAGTCGCTGGAGCCGCTTCCGAGCCTGTACATGATGAGCGTGGAGGCGTACGGGCCCAGCTCGCAGACTCTCACCTTCCTGGACACGGAGGAGGCCGAGCTTCTCGGGGCCGACACGCAGGGCTCAGAGTTCGAGTTCACGGACTTCACTCTGCCCAGCCAGACGCAGACCCAGGGGCAGACCCCGAGCCAGCTGGACGGCCAGGTATGTCCGGCGCTTCCGGGGTTGGGAGAGCGGCCTGCGGTGCACCTGCGCGCTGGCTCACGGGACGTGCCCGACTCCCTGGTGGCGCTGCCGCCTGTCACTGGTGCTGCCTCTTCCTCCACGTGCGGCTGGCTCTGTTCACACACTGCTCTGATGCGGCAGTGACCATGGAGGAGGCTGGCAGTGCCCTGCTTCACAGAGGACCAGGGGGAGACTTTCTGCTCATGTCTAGCACCTGGCTTTTGATTGCAGGGTAATGCAGTAATCTTCTATTCCACCCATCAGGGCTTGGCGCCAGTGTGAACAGAGCCTAGCTATGGCATGTGTGCAGGCATGGGATTGGCACCTATATAAGCGTGAGTTATGCTGGGTGATCTCCCAATCTGTCCACTGTGCACCCTTTACATCACAGCTAGCTGGCCGCCCCTTGTCCACCTATGACTCCAATAACAGCCTGTGTGAAGTGAGCAGATCACTGGACTGCTCCAACATCTGGAAAAGAGCAGGAAATGATGCATTTCATTCTTTGTACAGCTGGAGGTACACTAAGGCTGTGTGCCCACGATGCGTTTTTAATGCGTTTCCACAGCTGCGGAAATGCATTAAAAACGCTTGGTAGAAGGCCTGCCATGTTCCCCAATGATGATCCACATGTGCTGTGCACATGCTGCGGAAATTTCCGCTGCGGATTATCATTGCGGAAAAAAATGCAGCACTACCAATTATTTTGCGGACGTGCTGCATTTTCGCCGCCATTGACTTGCATTAGAACGTGCCAATTCCGCACCACTGCATCTGTACATGCGGAATTGGCGCTTTCTAATGTGCGGATGGTACCCGAGTGTGGAGAAGAGAAGACTCTTCTCCACACCCAGGTACCATAGAAACTGTAAAAACAAGAATAAAATAAAAAAATAAAGATTATATTCACCTTCCGACGGCCCCCGGTCTCCTTCCCGGGCAGGACTGAAGGACCTGTGGTGACGTCAGTCATGTGACGGCAGGTCTTTCAGTGCAGTGTCCCGCGATCAGCTGGCAGCCAGGAAAGAGCGCAGCAACACACTCCGGGCCATCGGAAGGTAAGTATAGGTTTATTTTTAACCATTCTCTCGGGTCACACTATATAAATCCATGCTGTTTGCATGGATTTATATAGTGTGACCTAGTTGTCAAGCACTTTCAAAGTGATGCTAAAATCGCTTTGAAAGCGCTTGTCAATCCGCATGCAGAAACGCATGTATTTCGCAGGAAAAACGCATGTACAATCCGCATGCTTTTTTTTTCTGCCAGGGAGATGCAGAAATGCTGCAGAAATTTTCTGCTTCATTTCTGCATCGTGGGCACATAGCCTTTAAAGTGGTTGT
This sequence comes from Phyllobates terribilis, assembly GCF_046119375.1. Lineage (NCBI taxonomy): Eukaryota > Metazoa > Chordata > Amphibia > Anura > Dendrobatidae > Phyllobates > Phyllobates terribilis. Next base: position 704,141,344 of record NW_027362761.1, read on the forward strand.
CTTGTCTCAGGAGAAAGGTCTGCTCTCACTCACTGCTGAATCATGAGTGTACGTGATGCGGACACTCTGTTTCTTTGCATTCCCCATGTGTTTGGTCACACGACTGTATCTGCGATTTGTATACATCTGGTCACTTGCCGACTAGACTAATGCGCTTCACTCAGTTCTCTTCTATTGGGAGAATAGTTGGCTCAGGACTGCTCACCCGCACGTGGAATACAGCGCAATCTTGACAATTCGTGCATCACACATTCACAATTCGGCAGTAGCCATAGTGACTGCACACTTTTCTTCTGAGACCAGACAAACCCTTTGAGACTTTGTTTACGTCAACGTACAAATTTCTCGTGGTAGCGTCTGACAATTAAAAGCTGTGCTGAATTCATTAAAGGGATTGTCCAATTATAACAAGTCATCTGTCCAAGTTCCCTGTTCTGCCGATCAGTTCAGGTCTCAGCAATCAGACCCTCTCACATCAACAAGATTTCAGCGGACAACCCATTTGAAGACACACACGCCTCTTAATGAACTCGGCACATTTTACTCCAGCACTCACTCTATTAAGACTCTCGTACAAATCATCAGTCTTAGTGAATCGGGATCACAGAATTACGCTGTGTTCTGCAGACCAGTGAATCTTTCTTGAGTAGGACCTGTTCTGCCGTACACAGCAGCAGCTGCTACACATTCAATAAACATGTGCTTTAGCTCCATTCCATTCAGGGGTGCACTTACTATTGGTGTATCCTGTACAGGGATTTAGTGGGTAAGCCCCCCTCCCTGTGAGATGGAATAAGTACCATCCCTGTATTTAGTTTTAGTTTCACTTCTTACATTCGTGTACATACGGTCTCATGTTGCTTTTTGTGACTATTGAAAGAAACCTGTCTGCTTGGAAATGCCATTCAGTCTATGGCCGGTGTGTATTAGAACAGGAGGAGATGAGCAGATACTATGTTTTTTTTTGTGATCAGATTCTGAATAACTTGCATTTTATACACTGAAATCCCTGCTTTCTGGTAAGTGCATTTCAAAGCTGACCGGTTCCCTTCTTGACGATGCGCTAAAGTGAGCGAAACGCAAGTTTACGCTCGTAATAGAAAACATTTCGGAATGGTAGCCAATGAACAATGTCCATCCAGTGGAAAAAGTTTGAGTTATTTCTTGTGTTCTGTTCACATGTTATTTTTATCCCATTCGCCCTGACATGCAACTATAGTATATCCCAAGCTTTTCCTGGGACGTATTTTGTACCTGTTTCTATATACCCTATAGCACAAACAGAGAGTGCTCAGTTTGGTTGTCATTCTCTTGACCTCCCTTGTACTTCGGTGGCTTGATTTTGAGTGCATCGCATTCTATGATGAGTTTCCTGCTGTTTGCTACATAAGCAGGTACATTTCAGTTCTCTGTAAAGACTGGCTGACAACTTCTGTGCAGTCTGCCATAGTAGTGATGGTCAGGACTGGGCGTTCTACCAGTATGTATATACAGATCAGCATAGGCATGTCCTACCACCTTTTACTGTTTAGTACTGTCTGTTATTGAGACGTACACAGCTCCAGCAACCAATAGCCTATACCTAAACACAGTAAAGTTGGTGAAGACACCTGATCATCTGATGTATGAGTCTTTTGACTCTCCTGTGGCAGATGATAATTGGGGAAGGAGAGGTACGGGTCAGAAGAAAGGATGAGATGTATTGAATTTGAAAGGGAACATGTCATGCAAAATAATGCGCTTAACCTGCAGGTATGGGGTTAATCTGCAGGTTAATAGTGTACTAACACCATGTAGTGCTGTCACTGAGAGCCCCGCTGCCCGGAGGAAGTTAACTTTATTCCCCCCAGAATAAAGGATCAGCAATAGCGCCGGCTACCAGCCAGCGCCGCACCGTGTCAGAACACTATTAACCTGCAGACTAACCCCATACCTGCAGGTTAACCCTGCATCACCCGCATCTCTGAGAACCAGAGTTTGTGCGCCTGACAGTCGCAGGTTAGAAAATCACCTATAATATCTAGATATATCAATTTCAGGGCTCTAAAAGTAATTGGTGACCTTCAGTATGGATGTCTTAAGAGAGTACACAAAATCAGATGCAAAAAAACTTAATAATCCTAAAAGTAATAAAACAAAAAGGACCCAAATTTCACAACCAATGCCAAACAGTCTCCAGTTTTCAGGACATTACTAAACATTAAAATGAGTTAAAAAACCTAAAGGGGTGTCCATTACTTGGAGTGGGGGGTTTCAAGCAGGGCTGTGGAGTTCATAAGCCAAACCTCCGACTCCCTCATACATGGCTCATGTTTAAGTGATAAATTTACTGTAGCACAGATTCATCTCAGCTAAAAGTCTAGACCCTTAGATCAGGGATAGGATAGACATTTATAGGACATTTCATAACTTTCCCAAATTCTTATGGAAAAATATTCCCCACAAACTGCATTGAACTACTGTACCCAATTTATTATATATTTTAGGAGTCAGTCCATTTTATACAGACTCCGACTCCACAGCCCTGGTTTCAAGCAGCACCTAAAGATAGGAAGGTACTCGAGTGGGATCCCCTGCTGCCTTGAAGAGGAGGGGAAAACAAACATGTGAGCTGTGGATGTCAGGCCTATTGTGCCTGACACGGTTAATATCGTTATTTGACATGACCGTCCCCTTTAAAGGAGTTGTTCACTACTGAACAATCGCTTATCAATGTTTCTAGGGTGCTGTATGAAGGTTAAAAAAGAAAAAATGTTTACTTTCCTCCATGACTAGCTCTGTTTCATTCCTAGCCTTGTCCACCGTCAGTCTTTTTTTTTCTAGCTAATCAATGGACACTGATCAATCCCAGAGAAAACTCTAAAGAAACGCCCCATTTGACCTCATTCAGATGTCCGATTGTCACGTACGAGTGTCCCTGTTTTTCATGGATGGCATTTGTAACATGTAGACTTGTAGTTTAAGACCAAACGACCCCTTTAAAGTGAACCTGTCAGCAGGATTTTGCTAAGTAAACTACAGGCAGTGTCATGCTGAGGTTACTGCACTGATTAATATGATACCTGAGGTGAAGAAATCCGTCTTGTGGTTCTTGTGTAATCAGTGTTTGCCGTTTTGAGTTAATGATATGCCCGTGCTCTGGGGTGGGACTGTAGGCAGGGTCTTTCCTTGGTGCTCTAGGCCAGATCAGCAAGAAAAGACCTGACAACAGGCCGCCCCGAAGCACAAGCATGTTCCTCATCATAGAGACAGACAGACAGGGACAGGCCTGTGGGCAGATCTTTTCTTGCTGATCTGGCCTAGAGCACCAGGATGAGACCCTGCCTACAGTTCTGCCCCAAAGCACGGGCATATCATTAACTCAAAACCGCAAACACTGATTACACAAGAACCACAAGACTGATTTCTTCACCTCTGGTATCATATTAATCAGTGCAACAGCCCCAACATGACAATACCTGTAGTTTACTTAGCGAAATCCTGCTGACAGGTTCACTTTAAGTATACAAAAAACCAAACATATCTCCTCTTTAATTAAAATAAACATTTGATATTTCTGCATCTTTAAAAGTCTGATTTATCAAAATATAAATATGATCTATCAATACATCATATTGGTACCATCCATGTAGGGGTACATGTGTCATCTCGCCATTCAAAAAAGTATACCCCCACACAGGCTTGAAAAAGTATGGGCCAAAGAAAATTGTAACACTCTATCTATCTATCTATCTATCTATCTATCTATCTATCTATCTATCTATCTATCTATCTATCTATCTTTATTAGTGGTGAAAAATATAAGCTTGGCATCGCCGTAATCGTACTGGGTCATTTTTACACTACAATCAACATTGTAAAAACAAAACCCTAAATACAGTGGTAGAATTTTAGAGTTTTTGCCATTTCATCACAACTGGATTTTTTTCTGTCCTTTTTTTTTCCCAGTACAGAGTATGGTGTTTTTAAAAACTACAACTCATCCCACAAAAAATAACCCTTCATATGTCTATATAATATAATTGTCTTATCCCGTCTGTCTGTCTGTCCTTCTGTCCAGGAAATCCCGCGTCGCTGTTTGGTCCGGCCGCGGTCAATCAGCGACACGGCGTTTCAGAAAAAGATGGCGGCCGTTAGCTGCTTATCTGCCGCACGGAGGTTAGCGGCGATGCAGCCGGCTTCTCGCAGCATAACTCCCCCGACTTCTATGCGGCTACCGTCGGGAGATCAGTGGCTACGGCCGCTTATCTCCCGACGGAAAGTGTGACTCCCCTCTCCGCTCCTCTCGCTTGCTCAGGGTCCAGGCACCCGGCCTCATACTTGCTCCTCCCCGTGCCTCCGCAGCAGGTCCTGTGTCTTCTGCTGCAGCTCTGTGACGTCTTTACACCGCGCTCTCTCCTGAACGGTCACAGAGCACAGCGGGAAGATGCCGGCTACGCTGGAGTCCCGAGCAGCAGCTGAGAAGAGAGGTGAGTATTGTTTTTTTTTTTTTTTTTTTTTTTTTTTTTTATTGTATGGGGGTATAGGGCATTAAATGGTGGGGTGGGGGGGTGACATCGTGGAGGGGCCATTATAAGCGAGGGGGGGTGTGACATCCTGCACGGGGCATTATATAGGGAGAATGTGACTTTCTGCATGGGGCATTATAAGGGGGGGGGGGTGACTTCCTGCATGGGGCATTCTATAGGGGGGGGGTGACTTCCTGCATGGGGCATTCTATAGGGGGGGGGTGACTTCCTGCATGGGGCATTATATAGGGGGGGCTGTGACATCCTGCATGGGGCATTATATAGGGGGGGCTGTGACATCCTGCATGGGGCATTATATAGGGGGGGGATGTGACATCCTGCATGGGGCATTATATAGGGGGGGGGGGGATGTGACATCCTGCATGGGGCATTATATAGGGGGGGGGATGTGACATCCTGCATGGGGCATTATATAGGGGAGGGGGGATGTGACATCCTGCATGGGGCATAATATGGGGGTGGGGGGAGTGACATCCTGCATGGGGCATAATATGGGGGTGGGGGGAGTGACATCCTGCATGGGGCATTATATGGGGGTGGGGGGAGTGACATCCTGCATAGGGCATTACATGGGGGTGAGGGGAGTGACCTCCTGCATGGGGCATTATATGGGAGGGGGGGATGTGACATCCTGCATGGGGCATTATATGGGGGGGGGGGAGTGACATCCTGCATGGGGCATTATAAGGCAGGTAGATGCACCCTGGTCCTCACTAACACGGTTCGCTGATTGGTCGCGGCCGGTGGCTGCGACCAATCAGCGATATCTGTGCTAAATTTAAACACGGTCTCCGGCCAATTGGCGGCAGATTTAAAATAAGTACGCCACCGTCGGGAGACATATTCTAGAATACCCGATGCGTTAGAATCGGGCCACCATCTAGTATGTCTATGTTGATGGAAAAGTAAACATTTGGCTCTTGGACAAACAGGAGGCAAAATGAAAATTTCCTATGGCAGGAAGGGGGTTAATAGCAGATAGTTTGTAACAATAAGACAACTCATTGACTTGGCCTATTCTGGAGATTCTTGTGAAGCACAGTAACACTAAGCTACATGTCACCCTGTTTTATGGAGCACTGAGTACATATACTAGTTGTTTAACCAGTTCTGTGGCCAGGACATCCAGGGATTAATTGGTACCTGTCATGCAGTAGCTATGACTCTATTGTTCTCTCAGAGGCCAAATATATAAAACACTGCTGCATAGCCTATTAGAAATGAAAGTATTTGCTGTACTGGTGACCCTCCTATAGCATTTCTCTGGTTTTGCACACTTATGTTATGCTGGGCCACACAGCAATTTGGGCAACGGCATAGGTCTTGCAGTCAAAGATAACTGTATGGTGCTTTGTTGCAGCATAATGCAAGTGAATGGGGTCGTATTTCAACCTGCGAAGTACAGCGTCTAACTGGATCTGACTTAAAGGGAGCCCCGTCACAATGAAAATATAGTCCAATCTGTAGGCCACATATTATAGAGCAGAGGGAGCGGAGTAGATTGATACATAATTTCGTGATAAAAGATTCAGTATAACCTGTGTTTTCATCATTTAAACCTGTGCAATTTCTGGGCTTTTCAGACCAGTGGGCGGTCCTATCAGTGACTGACAGGTGTCTCTCTATGTACACTGATGGGACTGCTCACTGGACTGGAAAGCCCAGAAATAAGTTTTCTCACAAAACTATATACAATATATCACAAGTGAGTACTCTCCTCACATTTTTGTAAATTTCCCATGAAAAGATATAACACTAAAGATATGACACTTTGATATAATGTAAAGTAGTCAGTGTACAGCTTGTATAACACTGTAAACTTGGTGTGCCCTCTAAACTCACACAGCGATTAATGTCTGAACGCTGGCAACAAAAGTGAGTACACCCCTAAGTGAAAATAGCCAAATTGTACTCAAAGTGTGAATATTTTGTGCGGCCACCAGTATTTTCAAACACTGCCTTAACTCTCTTTGGCATGGAGTTCACTATAGATTCACAGGTGGCCACTGGAATCCTCTTCCACTCCACCATGACGAGATCACGGAGCTGGTGGATGTTACAGACCTTGCGCTCCTCCACCTTCCGTTTGATGCCCCACAGATGCTCAATAGGGTTTAGGTCTGGAGACATGCTTGACCAGTTCAGCACCTTTGCACACAGTTTAAGCAAGACCGTGGTCATCTTGGAGGTGTATTTGGTGTCTTTTTAAGTTGGAATACTGCCTTTCAGCCCAGTTTCCAAAGGGAGAGGGAATAATGCTCTGCTTCAGTATGGCACAGTACATGTTGGCATTCATGGTTCACTCAATGAACTGTAGCTCCCCACAGCCGGCAGCACTCATGCAGCCCCAAACCATGACACTCACACCACCATGCTTGATTTTAGGCAAGACACACTTGTCTTTGTACTCCTCACCTGGTTCCCGCCACACACGTTTGACACCATCTGAACCAAATAAGTTTATCTTGGTCTCATGAAACCACAGGACATGGTTCCACTAATTCATGTCCATAGTCTCCTTGTCTTCAGCAAAGTGTCTGTGGGCTTTCTTGTGCATCTTTAGAAGAGGCTTCCTTTAGGTCTCAGGGGCCAGGAATACTTTTTTTTGGGATCTTAATCCTCATTATTTGCTTAAAAAGCAATGCAGAGAACACAGTTTTTCTGCGCCATTTGCTTGTTGGCACTGCAGAATACAGCCAGGTCCTTTCCATATTACAGCGCTAAAAATACAGCTATTTAAAACTGTGTTTTCTCCCTCACACGGATCACATATAAGTTTTTAGAAAATACTGCCATTTTTGGCCTCCATTCAATTTTTTTTTTACTGTCAGCGAAGTTTTTGACACCGGTTTCCTGTTCAAAATAGTTACCTACAGGCCAGGTATTTAAAACTGTGTTTTCTCTGTCACACGGATCACATATAAGTTCGCTCCAAATTCAGTCATTTGTAGTAAATGTAGAAGATATTGTCCTCCACTTAAAATGGGCAAGGGACAGGGAACTGGACGTGATGGTGCATGCAGAGTCCCAGGACAAGGCCATGGGCAAGCTGAAATTGTGCCACAACAAACGCCCACATCTTCTCTCCCGACCTTCCTGTCCCAATTACTAGGGGACCGCAGCACACCACTATTGAACCCAGAGCAATGTCAAAAGGTTGTTGGTCGGATAGCGGATAATGCTTCCAGTCACTTAGCCGCCACCACCACCACCACCCTGTCTTCCACACGGTCAAGTCTCAGTAACCGTGAGTCTGGACCGTATATTCCTCACCCTGATCCTCCTTCCTCCCACCATGCCGAGTGCCCGGAGACAAATGATCCCACACTTGGACACTCTGAAGAGCTATTCACTTTTCCATTTATAGATTCGGGCCTCTCACCCGGTCCACTTGAAGCGGGGCAAGAGATCGCGTGTAGCGATGCCCAAATATTTGAGCAGTCACACGAAGGCGACGGTGGGAAAGTGTCACAAAAGGTGGATGATGATGAGACACACTTGCCAGGAAGTCAGGAGGAGGACCAGAGTGTGGAAGTGGAAGACGAGGTGGTAGCTGATATAGTAACTGACTCAACCTGGCAGGAGGACAGCAGCACACAGGGGGAGGGAGGCAGAGCACCCCAACAGGCAGGAAGCAGTGTGGTGGCCACAGACAGAATGAAGGCAACCGTTCCCCGTAACACCAAGACGATAGAAGTTGCCAGTACAACTGTTAGGTCTTCCCGAGTCTGGTTGTTTTTTAAAGACTCTGCCGATAACCCCAAAAAGGCCATTTGCACCACCTGCCAGGCCAGCATCAGCAGGGGTGGCAAAACTAGCAGCCTGACCACCACCAGCATGATCAGGCACATGGCAGCAAAGCACCCGACTTTGTGGGCCGAACCCCAGGGTCCAGGAACAGTGTCTGCAGGTGGCACCATTGCTTCTTCCGCTGTTGTGCATGCAAGCCAATCCCCTGTCCATGGTGCATGCGAAGATGCCTCCTGCCCTGCAGCTGTCGTTGCCCACTCTCAAGTAGCAGCATCAGGAAGCACGTCCTTGTCCCAGCGCAGCGTTCAGTTGTTCATACCCCGGTCCTTGGAACGCAAGCGCAAATACACTGCCAACGCCCCACAGGACACACTACTAAATTCCCACATTTCACGACTGCTTGCGCACGAAATATTGCCTTTTAGGCTCGTGGTGACGGAAGCATTCCGCAACCTGATGGCGACGGCCGTCCCTCGGTGTGCCGTCCCTGCATTACACAAGCACGTATCCCAAAACGTTACCCGTGCCCTCAACAACGCAGTTACCGGGAAAGTCCACCTAACCACGGACACGTGGACAAGTGCTTGTGGGCAGGGACGGTACATCTCGCTGACGGCACACTGGGTTAACATAGTGGAAGCCTTGACCCAGTCGGACCTTGGGACGGAACACGTCCTCCCGACGCCATGGATTGCGGGCCCTAGGTCAGTCAGGGTTGCCCCCACGGTCTATAGCTCCTGCAACTCGGCCTCCTCCTCCTCTTCAGCCTCCATCTCCGAAATGACCACATCAGTCACAAGCTGGAAGCACTGCCTCGGCCAAGCGGTAACAGGCTGTACTGAAGCTAATATGCTTAGGTGACAAACCACACAATGCTGAAGAGTTGTGAACAGCTCTGAAAGAGCAGGCAGATCTGTGGCTCACACCGCTGAACCTACAGCCAGGAATAGTCGTGTGTGACAATGGCCGGAACCTGGTGGCGGCTCTGAGGCGAGGCAAGCTCACACATGTACCATGCCTGGCCCATGTGCTTAACCTCGTGGTTCAGCGATTTCTCAAATCCTACCCGGAGCTGCCAGATCTGCTTCTTAAAGTACGCCGCCTGTGTGCCCATTTTAGAAAGTCAGCTACAGCTTCTGCCGCCCTTGCCGTGTTTCAGCAGCGTTTGCAGCTTCCGGCTCACAGACTGGTGTGTGTAATGTCCCCACGCGTTGGAACGCTACACTGCAGATGTTGGGAGGGATTTGTGAGCAGAAGAGGGCAGTTGTTGCGTACAAGCATCAACAAGACCATCTGTATTCAGTTCAGACTCCACACATAAGACCTCAGGAGTGGACATGGATGTCAGACATATGTACCATCCTCCAACACTTTGAGGTCTCCACCAAGATGGTGAGCGGCGATGACGCCATAATTGGCATCACCATCCCTCTGCTCAGTCTTCTGAAATGCTCTCTGTTCACAATCAAAGAGGATGCATTGCAGGCGGAGCACGATGAGATGGAGCAAGGAACCATACAGGGTGATTACACAAAGCCCAGCCTCAACTCATCCCTTCGTGGATTGGGGAACAATGAGGAGGAGGAGGAGGAAGAACGAGCTAGTTTCATGCACTTTAGATGGTACTATCTGCACAGCTGTCATACAGTCTGTTCAGCGTGGATGGCTGGAGGACAGAGAGGAGGAGGAGAGCATGGTCTGTAATCCTCTTAGTGAGCACACGCAAGTCTTGCCTGTTAGTAGTCTGGCACGCATGGCTGAGATTGTTACGCTGCCTTTCCCATGACCCTCGCGTTCTCAAAATTTTGGGTGACAGCCATTACTTGGTTGGTGACACTCCTAGACCCACACTACAAGGAGAACTTTATCTCTTATTCCTGAGGTGGACAGGTCTGCAAAAATGGGGCTGTACCAGAAGGCCCTTGTTGCGGAACTATTAAAAGTTCCCATCTGAAAACGCTGGCGGCAGAGGTCACGCTTCGTTGGACAACCAAGGAGTACAGACGAGAGAGACACAACTTCAATCCAGCAGAGGCAGAGGAACACTGTCAAAGTTCTGGGAGAATTTTCTCAACCCCTCCCATCGCACAAGCCCTGAGGCGTGGGGTACTCTCACAAGGAGTGCATAGTTTGGGAAGATGCTGAGGGAGTACCTTGCTGACCGTACCAACGTCCTCCGTGATTCCGCGGTGCCTTATGATTATTGGGTATCCAAGCTGGATACGTGGCATGAACTGGCTCTCTATGCCTTGGAGGTCCTGGCCTGCCCTGCTGCCAGCGTTTTATCAGAGCGGGTTTTTAGTGCCTCTGGTGGAATTATAACTGATAAGCGCATCCGCCTGTCAACTGAAAATGCTGACAGGCTGACTCTTATAAAAATGAACAAGGGCTGGTTGGGCCAGACTTCTCAATACCACCGAATGATAGCAGCGTAACATAAACTCAAATCCAGTGTCTTTTCTTGGGAGGTGTATTCCCATACCTTTTCACACCCACACATGGGTATACGCTTCCTGATTTTGGCTATTTGCTCTTGTCCTGCTCCTTCTCCTCATCCTCCACCACCATATAACCAGGGTGACTGTGGTCTGTGATGCAACACCCACATAATTTTTTTAAAGGGTGTTTATGATGCCCGTAAAAAGAAAAAAAAAAAGTTTATACGGTATGTTCATGTATACCCCTCAGGGGTAAATGTTTGTCAGCCCATACACTTAGTGCATGGGCGTTACAAGTATAGGAGACCCGCTCCTTTCTAATGGGAACATTTTTTTATGAGGCCCTCCTCCACGTCTCTTCCAAGGGGCATTGGAGTGCCTCCCAATTTTTGGCAGCCCTTGCATTCACTGCATAGGCAAACACAATGGGAGACGCACTTCTTAATAATGGGAACATTGTTTTCAGGAGGCGCTCCTCTAAGTCTCTTCAAAGGAGTATTGGGGTGTGTCCAAATTTTGGGCAGCTCTGCCACTCGCTGCATACGCAATAACAGTATAGGAGACCCATTCTTTAGTATTGGGAACAATAAAACATAGCCGGCTGATGGCTCTCTAAGAATAGTGAGGGCTGACTGCTGGCCCTTTAAGAATAGTAAAGGCTGCCTGATGGCCCTATAAAAATAGGCCTTGTCACTTTGAGTACCTCCTTCATAAATGAAACACGATGTGTCTGATATCTCTCACTCCACATGGCCAGATAAGGTTGTAAAATGTTAAAATGACATTTCCTGGTGAATGCATTTGTCACGGTTGAAAGCAATGCAAAAATGCATCAAAAACTCTGTGTTAACATAGCCCAAGGTGTGGAGGAGCATTTTTGTTTTTGGTTATTTATTTTGCTTTATATAAAAGTCATAACCCTGGAAAGGATGTTTCTTAACATTTTTCCCAGGAAAATCCATTTTGGTTTCGTTTTTGTATATTTTATTGTGAGTCCGTGAAAGTGGCTTAAAACCTCGGACAACATTTTTGACAGAAGTGACCTGGGAGTCAGAAATGCTTCCAGGTGTCTTCCCCATGCTGTCCCCATGTAATTTGAGCACTGTTCCCATCGATTTGGGCAATTTTTAGGCCCTCTGCAGACCGCCGGGGGGAGCCACCTGAAAAATGCTCGCTTTTCCTATAGACTTACATTGGGCTCGTTGCTCGGGTCGAGCACATTACAATACTCGAGTGCTTGACCCGAGCATCGAGCACCCAAGCATTTTAGTGTTCGCTCATCACTAGTTTTGACAATGATCTGAGACTTCTGCATGGGAGAGGAAGTACTGTCTCTTACCTGGTAGCGTCTTCGGCTCTTCATTCGATTTAGCTTTCTTCAAAAGAAGAGCCGCAGATGCCACCAGGTAAGAGACGTTCCACATTTTGATAAATTCGGCACAACTAACATCAACACATCTTCTAGCAACATTAAACTTCAGAAATTCCTCTCATGACGATTTCCTCCCACTTTGGATTTGCTACATTTTTTTTCTTTTGCAGCAACTGATGCACCCCATGTCTAAGATGATTCATATAGAAATTTATGGGTTCAGTTTTGGCATCAATTTCTCTCATGCTAAAGGGCAAAAAATGTGGCTTGCCAGTTATATACTGAGGGAAAAGGTACCGTAATAGTTGCCTGTACTGTGATATCTATTCTTCACCACATGTAGGGTGTTTTAAAAACCAGGAAGTACATAACTAAACTGTTTTTCACTGTGACAAAAGCTAGGCACAACATATTGAGCACTGAAATTACGTGTGTGGGGATAAAAAAAAAAATGCAACTTTCTAGGAAGCACCTGTGAGTCGTAAATGCTTTCTAGACCCGTTTATATAAATTTGCATGGAGGGACATAGTTTCCACAATAGGCCAATATCTTGGGTCCCAAAAAATATTCAGAGAAATTTTCGCTCCATATGGCACTCCTTCCCTTCAGAGCTACACTGTTTTCCCCAACGGCAGTTTCCGATCACATATAGGGTATTTTCTTTGGAAAAATTGTGCAACATGCTGAAAGGGCTTGCTGTTCTTCCTATTACTACCTGTGAAAGAGAAACGTTTGGGACTAAACAACATTTCATCAGGAAAAATGTAATTTTTCATTTTCACAACCCAATGTTATAAAATTCCTTGAAAAGGAACCTGTCACCAGATTTTTCCCATATAAAGTAGGGCCAGCACCTGTATACCCTCGCATACCGCATTCTAGAATGCTGTCTGTGTCCCCAGTGCACTCTCCATAAGACAAAAAATAGCTTTTATTATACTCTCCTACAAGGCAGTTTGGTCCGATGGATGTATCTGTTATTGAGCTGGCAAATCCTCTCGTCTTACCGACTCCACAGCCCTGGATGACATAGAACAAGTCATCCACACAAGGTAAGTCAAACCTCCGACTCTCCAATTTCCACGACTCCGACTCCCGCATACATGGCTCATGTTTAAGTGATAAATTTACTGTAGCACAGATTAATCTCAGCTAAAAGTCTAGTTCCTTAGATCAGGAATAGGACAGACATTTATAGGTCATTTCATAACTTTCCCAAATTCTTATGAAAACATATTCCCCACAAACTGCACTGAACTACTGTACCCAATTTATTATATATTTTTGGAGTTGGAGTCGGTCCATTTTATACTGACTCCACAGCCCTGATGTCATCCACAGTGTCCTTGTTAACGTGCTCCTGCGCAGGCGCACTTCTCTGCCCTACCATATATACAGCATTCTAGAATGCTGTCACATAAGGCTCACAGGTGCTGGCTGTACTTTATATGGGAACACTTGGTGACTAGTTTCCTTTAAAAATGGTAATGTTACTCATAAACTACCGTAATTCCTCAAAGGATGTAGTTTTCAAAACGTGGCCACTTTATGTTTTTTTTTACTTTTGGCGCCTCGTGGATTGTGCCAGCCATGGTGCCTGCAAACTACTCAAGAAAATATTTGCTGCAAAAGCCAAATAGTTCTCCTTCCCTTCTAAGCCATGCCGTATGCCCAAAGAGTAGTTATTGCTGCATTTGAGCGAAATTGTGCAACAAATTTAAGCGGTACTTTTTCTCTTATTACACCTCATGAAAATAAAAAAATTATGACTAAGGCAACATTTTAGTGGGGAAAAAATAAATTTTTCAGTTTCATGGCACAGTTCAAATCGCATGTATGCAATCATGTGACTGCCCACCCACACCGGGGAATACATGGAAAGTGTGACATTGTGGACATCGCACACTCTCCTGATTCTGCAGGCACAAAGAATGAAAAAAAGATAAAAATTGTGTAGCAAATTGCGAGGCGAAGTAAAAATATCGGCCTGCCTTCCAACGTGTGCATGTATCTGTCCTGATCAACAATTCACAGCTACAAAAATGGTAAAAATACTTAGAATATTTTTTTAGAACATCTATGACTGAAGATACAATGTCTTAGACGTGACTATCGTATCAGGTTATTCTAACATCTAGAGAAAATAAATACTAGCTAAATCCGTATCATCCAAACTAAAAGAATGAACCAAATAGAAAATCATGCGGCCATGGACGGAAAAATAGCCTACCAATATGAAGGGGGTGGGGTGGAGGTGTAAACTCCTATCAATATATCCTACAAAAAAAGGCATGGAGTCATGGATCCACCAATAATGATATAACATGTATTTCAAGTATTGCAAAAAGTAGTCAGACATGTATAATTATAAAATTCGAGATGAAGCAAAAAGTGGGACAGGGTCCATATACGTAAGGGAAGAGTCAGCACGGGTTGAAGTAGCAAAATAAATTTACTGATGACCGTACCAATCGTTATAGGTGATCCTGATATTGAAATCGTAATTCAAATCCAACCAAGATCCGAAGGTCTAGCAGATCTTGGCAAATAATCCGTGATTGTCAATACAGTTAGGTCCATATATATTTTGACAGAGACAACATTTTTCTAATTTTGGTTCTAGACATTACCACAATGAATTTTAAACAAAACAATTCAGATGCAGTTGAAGTTCAGACTTTCAGCTTTCATTTGAGGGTATCCACATTAAAATTGGATGAAGGGTTTAGGAGTTTCAGGTCCTTAACATGTGCCACCCTGTTTTTAAAGGGACCAAAAGTAATTGGACAATTGACTCCAAGGCTATTTCATGGACAGTTGTGGGCAATCGCTTCGTTATGTCATTCTCAATTAAGCAGATAAAAGGCCTGGAGTTGATTTGAGGTGTGGTGCTTGCATTTGGAAGGTTTTGCTGTGAAGTAAACATGCGGTCAAAGGAGCTCTCCAAGCAGGTGAAACAAGCCATCCTTAAGCTGCAAAAACAGAAAAAACCCATCCGGGAAATTGCTACAATATTAGGAGTGGCAAAATCTACAGTTTGGTACATCCTGAGAAAGAAAGAAAGCACTGGTGAACTCCTCAATGCAAAAAGACCTGGGCGCCCACGGAAGACAACAGTGATGGATGATCGCAGAATAATCTCCATGGTGAAGAGAAACCCCTTCACAACAGCCAACCAAGTGAACAACACTCTCCAGGAGGTAGGCGTATCAATATCCAAATCTACCATAAAGAGATGACTGCATGAAAGTAAATACAGAGGGTTCACAGCACGGTGCAAGCCACTCATAAGCATCAAGAATAAAAAGGCTAGACTGGACTTTGCTAAAAAACATCTAAAAAAGCCAGCACAGTTCTGGAAGAACATTCTTTGGACAGATGAAACCAAGATCAACCTCTACCAGAATGATGGAAAGAAAAAAGTATGGCAAAGGCGTGGTACAGCTCATGATCCAAAGCATACCACATCATCTGTAAAACACGGCGGAGGCAGTGTGATGGCTTGGGCATGCATGGCTGCCAGTGGCACTGGGTCACTAGTGTTTATTGATGATGTGACACAGGACAGAAGCAGCCGAATGAATTTTGATGTATTCAGAGCCATACTGTGTGCTCAGATCCAGCCAAATGCAGCCAAACTGATTGGTCGTCGTTTCATACTACAGATGGACAATGACCCAAAACATAAAGCCAAAGCAACCCAGGAGTTTATTAAAGCAAAGAAGTGGAATATTCTTGAATGGCCAAGTCAGTCACCTGATCACAACCCAATTGAGCATGCATTTCACTTGTTAAAGACTAAACTTCAGACAGAAAGGCCTACAAACAAACAGTAACTGAAAACCACCACAGTGAAGGCCTGGCAGAGCATCAAAAAGGAGGAAACACAGCGTCTGGTGATGTCCATGAGTTCAAGACTTCAGGCAGTCATTGCCAACAAAGGGTTTTCAACCAAGTACTAGAAATGAACATTTTATTTACAATTATTTAATCTGTCCAATTACTTTTGGTCCCTTTAAAAACAGGGTGGCACATGTTAAGGAGCTGAAACTCCTAAACCCTTCATCCAATTTTAATGCGGATACCCTCAAATGAAAGCTGAAAGTCTGAACTTCAACTGCATCTGAATTGTTTTGTTTAAAATTCATTGTGGTAATGTCTAGAACCAAAATTAGAAAAATGTTGTCTCTGTCCAAATATATATGGACCTAACTGTATATATCTATACCATCCAAGCACCTGGGAAGCAGCATGGGCACCATTGTGGATAACGCCCCTCTCCCAGAGACCTAGGAAGAGATTGGCATAAATACTAGTTGCATTTTTTTTTTTTGTTGCCTATAGAACGTCACTTTAGTAGACCTAGTAGATAGTTGACCTATGATGAATGTTTTCTGTGATATGATTATTTTAAGGGAATAAAAATTGTTACACAATACTACATTTTTGTCAAACTTCTGATATCTTCAGAAAGGCAAAACCTAAGTGTGATAAAGAAATGTTCAGTATCACTGGGTTATGTAAGGGCATTACACAGTTACCGCTTAGTGACATTTCTGTTTTAAAACAGGAGGCTTGGTTAGGAATACCAGAACTGCATATAAAGGGAAGGAGGCAACATTAAAAAGGTCAACTGGCATCCTTTTATAGAGGTTGCTGCAGGATATTGATAATGTCTCCATTTATGGATGAAGAATTTAAAGGAAATCTGTCACCACTTTTTTTTTTTTTTTATTGCTAATCTGAGAGCGGCATATTGTAGGGGCAGAGACCCTGATCCCAGCGATGTCACTTACTGGGCTGCTTTCTATAGTTTTGAAAATCTCCTGATAACTTATCACTAGAGGACCAGTGAACTTGCTGCCATATAGCCCTCCATATTCACGAGCGCTGTAAAATCTGCCCCCACCACTGATTTGACCGTTTTTTTCCTATGCACAGTGTGCACAGAAAGCTGCTAATCAGTGGTGTGGAGGTTATACAGAGATCCGCATTCAGAGAACTGCTAGATCTGTAGCAGATAAAACTGAGGTTATCAAAACTGCCCAAACAGACCACTAGGTGATACATCGCTAGAATCAGGGTCTCTGCCTTTATATTCTGCTCTGATGGGGAAGCAAAAACTTAATGACAGAAAAAAAAACCCTCTAGGCATCATTCACAAAAGTATCTGATTTTGTATCCAGACCAAAAAAGGGGAAATACTGCTAGCACCCAGGTGGCTTAATTGTGTGAATGGCTAAGGGTCAGTGCCCACGATGCGTTTTTCAAGCGTTTATGCTGCGGAATTTCTGCAGCATAAACGCTTGGGAAACGCTTGGAAATCCTTCCCCCATGGTCCCCAATGAAATTCCGCACTTTCAATGCCCATGCTGCGGATTTTTCTGCAGCGTTCTTGATGCGCTCAAAAATCCGCAGCATGTCCATTATTTGTGCGTTTACGCATGTGGAATTGCCATTTACAATGCATTAGAAAACGCAAGGCAATTCCGCATGTGCAAAACGCGCGAAAAACGCGTGTCAAATTCCGCAAGCGTTTTTCCGGGCAAGGAGATGCAGAAATGAAGCGGAAATTTTCTGCTACATTTCTGCATCGTGGGCACATACCCTGAACCAGTTTTTGCAGATCAGTCTAAGGCTGCGTGCCCACGTTGCGTATTACAAGCGTATATGCTGCGGAATTTCCGCAGCGTAAACGCTTGTAAAACGCATGTATATCCGCACCCCATGGTCCCCAATGGCATTCCGCAATGTAAATGCCCATGCTGCGGATTTTTCCGCAGCGTATATGCTGCGGTCAAAAATCCGCAGCATGTTCATTAATTTTGCGTTTCCGCATGCGGAATCAATGTGCGGATGGTACCCAAGTCTGGAGGAGAGGAGACTCTCATCCAGACCTGGGTACCAAAGAACCTGTAAAAAAAAAAAGAATAAAATAAAGTTTATACTTATCTTCTGATGTTTTCCCTCCGTCGCGCTGTTGTCTGAAGGACCTGCCACGTCATGAGTCATGTGACCCATCACATGACTCAATGACTTCACCGCAGGTCCTGCACACAACAGCGTGAGCCGCTCAAGACTCCGGACGGGGCAGAGAACGCATCGGAAAGTTAGTATAAACTTTTATTTTTTCATTTTTTACCATTCTGATTCTTTTTTTTTTCAACTATTACTTGGTCACACTATATAAATCCATGCCGGTTGCATGGATTTATATAGTGTGAACAAGTTGTCAAGCACTTTTCCAAGTGATGCTAAAATCGCTTGGAGACGTGCTTGATAACCTGCATGCGGAAATGCATGCAAAGACGCCTCACAAACGCTTCTACCTGGCGGGAAAACCGCATGTAAAATCCGCATGCGATTTTCATGCCAGGGAGAAGCGTAAAAAATATGCTTCAGTTCCGCAACGTGGGCACTTAGCCTTAGGCTAAGACATGCACGTCACTTTTTGGATTGCACCCCAAATGCATTTACACAATCATGGCCGAAAGTGTTGGCACCCTTGAAATTGTTGCAGAAAATGAAGGATTTCTCCCAGAAAATTATTGCAATTACAGTTTTGTTATACACATGTTTATTTCCTTTGTGTGTATTGTAACAACACGAAACGGAGAAAAAAAAGACAAATTGGGCATAATTTTACACATGACCCCAAAAATGGGCTGGACAAAATTGTGGCTAAACAACTTTGTTTCAAGCATGTGATGCTTGTTCAAACTCACCTGTGACAAGTAACAGGTGTGGGCAGTAGGAAAATCCTAACTTCTCCCCTTTTCATCTGGTTTCAGGTGACTCAGGGGCTGTGCACACGATCTGGAGACGCTGCGGGTTTGACGCTGCATGTCGTGCAGCATCAAATCTGCAGTGGCCAGTTGATACAGCATAGTGGATGGGATTTGTAGAAATCTCATGTCCACTATGCGTATCTGGGCACCTGCGGATCACCCGCAGAAATTGACATGCGGCGCGTATTTCCAGAGCGCAGCATGTCAATTTCTCTTGTGGGTCTGCATGCGGACTTACCTCATAGACCTAACCTCTCAATGTTTCCATTGTGTATCTGCCGCACTAAGCATGGAGAACAGAAAGACAAGAAAACTGAGGACTTGAGAACCTAAATTGTTGAAAAATATTGACAATATCGATGTTTAAAGTCCATCTCCAGAGATCTTGATGGTTTTTGTCCACAGCGCACAGCATAATCAAGAAGTTTAAAACCCATGGCACCGTAGATGATCTCTTTCCGTGGACTGCAGAGAAAAATTGATGAAAGATTGCAACACAGGATAGTCCGGATGGTGGATAAGCAGCTCCTATCAAGTTCCAAAGAAACTCGAGCTGTCCTTCAGGCTCAGAGTTTGTGCTGACACTGATGCACCATCTGTCGACATTTAAATGAAATGAAACTCTATGGCAGGAGACCCAGGAGGACCCCAGGAGACATTTGAAAAAAAAAAAAAAAAAAAAGCTAGACTGTAGTTTGGCAAAATGTACATCAGTAAGCCAAAATCTTTCTAGGAAAGAGTCTTGTGTACAGATGGAACCAAGATAGAGCTTTTTGGTAAAGCACATCATTCTAGAGTTTACCGAAAACAGAGTGAGGCTACAAAGAGAACACCGTAACTACAGTCAAATATGTTGGCGGGTCAAAAATGTTTTAGGATTGTATTGCTGCCTCTGCCACAGGGTGCATTGACTGTGTGCATGAAATCTGAAGATTTCCAAATAATTTTGGGTGGCAATGTAATACCCAGTGTCAGAAAGCTGTGTTTGTATCTTAGGTCATGGGTCTTCTAGCAGGACAATGATCCAAACATACTTCAAGAAGCACCCAGAAATGGATGGAAACAAAGTTCTGAAGTGGCCAGCGATGAGTCTGGAACTAAATCCCATTGAACACCTGTGGAGAGATCTTAAAATTGCTGTTGGGAGAAGACACCCTTCCCATATGAGACATGGAGCAGTTTGCAAAAGAAGAGCAGTCCAAAATTCCAAGTTGAGGTGTAAAAAGCTTGTTGATGGTTATAGGAAGCGACTGATTGCAGTTATTTATCCCAACTAAATACTATTATGTTAAGGGAGCTAACAATTTTGTCCGACCCATTTTTGCAGTTTTGTGTGGAATTATGTCCAATTTGTCTTTTTTCTCTGTTTTAAATAAAAAAAAAAAAGTGTATAACAAAACATGTGTAATTGCAATAATTTTCTGGGAGGAGTGCTTAATTTTCTGGAACAATTTCAAGAGTGCCAACATTTTCGACCAAGACTACATAGCCTTTTTGACTTGTATGGGTCTGTGTGTTATCTATTTTTTTATTTTTTTTAAATGGATTGAACATGGACAAAACAATAAGGCTTAAGGTGCTTCTGCATATTCATATGCTTCAGAATTTATAAGCCAAACCCAGGAGTGGAGCCTACGCCGGCCAGAATGTACCTTTCTGGGTTTTCTTTTACGCTGTCCTGACTTAGAGAAAAATGTAGCATTACATAGCTTTCATAGCAATTACTCGTGCCCAATTTCTATCCAGCAATGGTGTACCTGCGAAGAAAGGAATTTTAGTAGTCCACTGATGTCTTAACAGCGGAGCCTTAAAAGGAATCTGTCAGCAGGTTTTGTTATGTAATCCGAAAACAGCGGGAGATATGGGCGAAACACGGATTTCAAGGATGTCACTTTTTTTTTAGCTGTGTGCTGTTTACGTTGAAGGTTTTATCGCTAGCACATTGTCATTGCTGGAACTAGCTGGTCCTACCACAACCCCACCTCTGATACGCAGCTCTCTTGTCACTATACAATGTATATACCGAGCCTGGTATGGGCGGGATTTGCGTTCTCAGCTCTGCTTCATCCTACATCTAAAAACTGTCCCAACTACTGAACTCAGTAAACTAAGTGATACATCACTGGAATCAGGCTTGCCCGATTTTATACTGTTCTAAGATTAAATGGAAAAAAACTGCTGACAGATTTACTTAAAAAAGAAATCACATCTGTTTGCACAAACGCTGCAGAATTTTTGCCTTTTTCAGTTGTTACGTTATAAAATTGTATTGCAGACTTTTCCTGCAGCACGTGGATGAAATGTCATAATCTCATCCATTGTGCGGGTTTTGTAATGTGCAGCAGGTTTCCGT
Source organism: Phyllobates terribilis (assembly GCF_046119375.1). NCBI lineage: Eukaryota > Metazoa > Chordata > Amphibia > Anura > Dendrobatidae > Phyllobates > Phyllobates terribilis. The sequence goes on from NW_027362761.1 coordinate 704,162,575, forward strand.
GCACAGACTTGCTGTGGAAAACCTATGTGAATGTACTGGTAAAGTAGTGAGTTAACTCCTCCATTCTAATTAAGGTCATCAGGCTAACCAACTATGTTCTGTAACAGATCTCCTCTGTGTGAATAGGGTTTGTAGTATGTGGCTCCTGTAGACGGTTACCAGGTGTTTGTATATTGTCCATTTGAGAAAGGGCTCAATAATAAATTACATGTGCATAGTTATATGAAGACTTCTTAATTGTTAATATGTCCAAATTTCTTGTAGGTTAATGGCCCAGATGGTATATTACAGAATGGGGTGGATGATGGAGTGGGAAAAACAAGTCAGTTGCTGGGTGAGCTGAACTTTGAGGAAGATGAAGAAGACACCTATTACACCAAGGATCTTCCAGTGCATGCCTGCAGGTAGGTTTACTGTATTCTCTAACTACATCACCTGATTTAGGAACATGCCTGTTTGGTCTCTGCTGTTAACACTGACTATGCTTTTCAATTTTAAGGATGCAATTAGATTCCATGTATTTTTTTATTTAGCCTTTTTATTCACTTATTTTTGTAAATTGATAACTTCTATGTGTGGGTTTAACACATGTTATGTCTGTTACACGTGCATCTCACTAAATTGGAATATCATCAAAAAGTAAATTTATTTCAGTTCTTCAATCCAAAAAGTGAAACTCATATATTATATAGTCATTACAAACAGAGTGATCTATTTCAAGTGTTTATTTCTGTTAATGTTGATGATTATGGCTTACAGCCAATGAAAACACTAAAGTCATTATCTCAGTAAATTAGAATACTTTATAACAGCTTGAAAAATGTTTTTTAAAATCCGAAATGTTGGCCTACTGAAATGTATATTCTGTAAATGCCCTCAATACTTGGTCGGGGCTCCTTTTGCATCACTTACTGCATCAATGCGGCGTGGCATGGAGGCGATCAGCCTGTAGCACTGCTGAGGTGTTATGGAAGCCCAGGTTGCTTTGATAGCAGCCTTCAGCTCGTTTGCATTGTTGGGTCTGGTGTCTCATCTTCCTCTTGACAATACCCCATAGATTCTCTATGGGGTTAAGGTCAGGCGAGTTTGCTGGCCAATCAAGCTCAGTGATACTGTTGTTTACAGCAGCAGAAGGGAAGGAAGGGAGACACAGATCCATTACTAGTGGGTAGGCAGAGCCCCACAGGATAGTTCACCTCAGATTAGAAAAAGTGACGACCGGCCCCTCCAGCTTAGGCTCCTCCTACTCCATGTCCTTCAGTTTTAAATTTGAGGTTGCAGAGGATAGTCGCTGCCTTTGCAGCTCCTCAGACGAATTTTTTATTTTACATTCCCGGAGACCTGGACCCCCCCGTGGTCTAGAGGTCTCAGGGGGTCTCGGCGCTGCTGGGACCCCTGTCCCTCCCCTGGCGGATCTGCGTACCCCCTAAGGAGGTCCCTGCAGAAGCCTGCCGGCCCCGGGGGATACAGGGCGCTCCCTGGCGGAGACGCACACCGCTTCTTGGGGTTCCTGCGCGCTCTGCCGTGAGGGGGAGCAAAGGGCCACGGCGCCACGCATCCCTGGGGGTCCCTGTGGCGCTCAGCTGGGTAAGTGCTCATCAGTTCTGAGTGCTTCAGCGGCTGCTGCGGCCGCTGCTCTTACTGTACATGTGGTGACTGCAGTTTTGTCCGTTACAGGATATCACCGCTGCATTCGGCGTTTGGAGATCTCTGCTAGCAGGGACGGGGAAGCGCGGGCTCTGTTGGTGTGTGACGGCGGGGGGCGTGGCTTCGCGCTTCTCTGCTCCCTGTCACTTATCCTCAAACAGGAAGCGCTCGGAAAGCGCGCGCTGGAGCTGACCCAGCCCCTTCTTCTCCTGGGTCCTTCGGCCGGCGTCCATTTCCACGTGCAGCGCCTCCTGCTCCCTGCTCCCCGCTCTCTACACCTCCCCAGAGAAGAGCAGTCATCGCGGCCAGCTGGTGAGTCACTTCTGCCTTTTAAAGCAGAAGGTTCCGTTTGCTCACTATTGCAGCGCAGAGCACCTTACTGCTGGCCTGTTAAGGCAGACAGGGTGTGCTATATTCGGCGCTGCTATCTCCCTGCTGAGGAGGCCCTGGGACCCCACACCTCTGTCCTTTTAAGGCAAAGGGGTATTGTGTGGTCAGCAGCATTAACCCCTTCTCAGGGGTCTGGCCTCATCAAGGCAGTTAACCTGTTCTGGAGTGCCCGCTTCTGGGATCAGAGCGCGCATCTCCCTAGTCTGTTAGGTTAACTTTTGCTCTGCAGGCAGCTGGGGTAGCTCTCTCCCTCTGGAGGAGCTTTAACCCTTCAGTGCTTGGTGATTTTTTTGCGAGGAACAGGCTGTGGTAGCGGGATCACACTTCCTCGGTTACTGTACCCATTGTAAGGGGTTATTACCGCCTTATCTGCGACGCTCGCAACTGTGTGGGGACATGTCTGATCAGGGACCAGGGGGCGTGGACCTCTCTCCCGGTCCTCTTCAGGATCGGTCACGCCTATCTGATACGCCGGGGTCTTCGATGGAGTCAGGTTCGACACTGGTCGGGGGTCTCAGTGATGTTAAAGTGGAAGCGCTCACTCGCTCCATTGACAGTCTGTCGGACCTCCTGGGTCATTGGGTATCAGCTAAGTCCCAAACGACATCACGAGGCAAGAAGCGCCACAGGCCTGTGGTGGCGCCGTCTCCTCCGCGCAGTGCGTCGGAGGTTTCGGAATCACCGACAGACTCTGATGGTGAGATTTCCGATTCTGATGAAGAGGATCGGCAGGGTCGCTCCGCTTCGCTTTCGGGCCGCGTGGATGCTTTTATTGGGGCTATGCGGGAAGCTTTACAGCTGTCTGAAGAGGTGACGAGGCGCCCTGGCAAGTCGGCCCGGCTGTATCAGGAGTCGCGTCGGGCTCGTTCGACGCTGCTGGCGCACGATGAACTTATCGAGGCGGTGGAGAAGGAACGCCTGTGTCCGGATAAACGCTTCCAGGGGATGCTGTTTTTTGATGCCCTGTAACCCTGCTCCTCGGAGACTATCGCTAATTGGGTCCCCTCGCCTGAAGTGGACGTGCCATTGTCTCAGCTGAGCAAATCCTCTTTGCTTCCTGTTAAAGGGAAGGCGAGTCTACAGGACCCGCTAGACAGAAGGACGGAGTTAGCGGCGAAGTCCATCTACGAGGCCGCGGGTCATGGATTCCGAGCGGCCTTGGGGGCCATGTGGGCTAGTGAGGCTTCTCTGCGGTGGTTGGATCAGCTGCGGACGGCGTGGCAAGATGGGTCTCCGCTGTCTCAGGTGGAAAGGCTCTTCCAGCTGTTGGAAGAGACGGCCCGATATGGCAAGGACGCAGTGCTGGATACTACTTCGGTTCTGTCCAGGGTTCAATCCTCGGCCGTCACAGTCAGAAGAGCACTGTGGCTTAAACAGTGGACTGGAGACGCGGTATCCAAACAAGGTTTGTTGAGTCTGGCATACAAGGGCGGTCAGCTTTTTGGTTCGGACCTCACGGAGCTGATTGCCAAGGCCAAGGATTCGGCTTTGCCTCAGAGAAAAGCAGCTTCTTCTACGTCTTGCAAGTCAAGTGCCGGTAGTGGTCGTCAGTCCTTTCGGCCCAGGGGACGGTTCGGTCAGCCCTCTTGGAGATCGGGTCGTCCCTCGTCTTCCGGAAAGAAGACCACCCAGAAATCCCGTACACCCTGGAAACAACATTTCCGTCAGGACAAACGGGACAAAAAGCCCGCTAAGGCGGACTGACGCCAGGAACCCTCTCGAGGGCTCTCGGGTGGGAGGTCGTCTGCTTCAGTTCGGGTCGATTTGGGCGTCCCACGTATCGGACGCCTGGGTAACGCGGGTTATGTCGGCAGGCTATTTCATAGTTTCATTCTCGACACTGGGACAGGTTTCGTCAGTCTCGCTTCCCGTCCAAGCCCAAGCTGGCTGCCGCACTGCTGCGGGAGGTCGACTCTCTTCTGCAGCAGGGTGTGGTGGTTCTGGTTCCGCCGGGGAAGGGGGTTTTACTCCCTTTTTGTGGTCCCCAAAAAGGAGGACAAGTTTCGCCCCATTCTGGACCTCAAAGAATTGAATGTTCATGTCCGGACCCGGAAATTCCGTATGGAGTCTCTTCGCCCTGTCGTGGCGGCCCTGTCGCAGTACGATTTCTTGGTGTCGATCGACATCCGCGACGCCTATTTGCGTGTCCCTATCGGCAGGGCTCACCAGCGCTTCCTGCGTTTCGCCATAGGTCAGGCCCATTACCAGTTTGTGGCCCTACCATTCGAGTTGGCCTTGGCGCCCAGGGTTTTTACAAAAATTCTGGCGCCACTCATGGCGCTCCTTCGAAGGCAAGGAGTTACGATTCTCCCCTACCTGGACGACCTGTTAATTGTGTCGCCCACAGCCGAGGAGGCGGTGACAGCTCGCAATCTCTCCCTTCAGCACCTGGAGGACTTCGGGTGGCTGGTCAATTGGAGGAAGTCGTCATTGGAGCCGTCGCAGTCAATTCTGTTCTTGGGGATGCATTTCGACACGGTACGGGCAGTGGTGTCCCTGCCTCCGGACAAACCATGTCCAGGATATGAGGTCGGCGATGGCGATGTCCCTTCGGAAGTGTATGCGCCTTCTGGGTCTGATGGTGGCGGCAATGGAAGCGGTACCGTTTGCACAATTTCATTCCCGGGGTCTCCAAAATCTTATTCTGACCCGTTGGGATCGATCGCCGGCTTCGCTAGATCGCTGTGTCAGTATCTCCCGCAGGGTGCGAGAGTCTCTTGGATGGTGGTTACGTCCGGAGGCTTTATCCCTGGGGAAATCCTTCTTCCTCCCACGGTGGTCGGTCATTACCACCGATGCCAGCCTGACTGGCTGGGGGGGGGGGGGGGTTTGGAACGATCTCTGGGTTCAGGGGGTCTGGTCGTCAGAGGAGTCGTCTCTGCCAATCAACATCCTGGAGTTGAGAGCGATTTTTCTCTGCCTCCGACATTGGACGGTCCCCTTGAGCGGACTGCCGGTCCGGATTCAGACAGACAATGCGACAGCGGTCGCGTATATCAACCATCAGGGCGGGACGAGGAGTTCCAGACTCGTGATGGAGGTCTCGCCGATCCTGGTATGGGCCGAGTCCAGGGTTCCAGCCATCTCCGCGATTCACATCCCAGGAGTGCTGAATATCACGGCGGACTTCCTCAGTCGCGAGCAGGTGGATCACGGAGAATGGAGTCTTCATCCGGATGTTTTTGCACTGCTGTGCTCCCGTTGGGGGACTCCCCAGGTGGACTTGATGGCATCCAGGCTGAATGCCAGGATTCCGACGTTCATGTCCAGGTACAGGGACCCAGAGGCTGTGGCGGTAGATGCTCTAGTGGCCCCGTGGGACCAGTTCAAGCTTATCTACATGTTTCCACCGGTATCCTTACTTCCTCTGGTGGTCCGGCGTATCAAACTCGAACGAATTCCGGCAATTTTGGTGGCGCCGGATTGGCTGCGGAGGGCGTGGTATTCAACGCTGGTGTCTCTTCTGGCGGCGCCTCCGTTTCCACTGCCTCTTTGCCCGGACCTGTTAACCCAAGGGCCCATTCGTCATCCGGACCTGAAGTCTCTTCGTTTGACGGCGTGGCTCTTGAGACCGAGATATTGACCCGTCGTGGGTTTTCGGCCGAGGTCATTGCCACCTTGCGGGCGGCCAGAGGTCCAGCTACGACTAGGATTTATCACAGAACTTGGGAGGCCTTCTATTCATGGTGTTCTGGATCGTCAAGGAACCCGAGCGTTTTTTCCATTCCCAACTTCTTGGCTTTTCTGCAATGTGGTTTGGCCAAGGGTCTGGCGGTTGGTACCTTGCGGGGTCAGGTATCTGCACTATCCGTACTTTTTCGGAAGGCTATTGCCTCGCGCAGGGATGTGCTCTCGTTTTTTCGCGGGGTTGCACGTCAGTTTCCGCCTCGGAGGGCGTTTGTGGCTCCTTGGCGGCTCAATCTAGTGACGCGCCCCTGGGCCTGTGTCGCGCTGCGTTGCGCACGCGGGAGCTTACCCGGAGCCGGATCTGTTGAGGGTTGTAGTCTCGTGGCGGTGACCCGGTCCATGCCCAGGGAGTCAAACTGAGCGGCGATGTATCAGCGGTAGATGTTGGACGACTACGCCACCCGTTGAGTACAGCTAAGGAGCTGCTGCTGCAGGGCAGACCGCTGAGGCTGGTGGTAGGATTGTGCAGCGTGATAGTATAGCCCCCAACGGGAGGGGTATGGCCTCAGGGCAGCCGACGTGGATGATGGGGGTAGCAGGAACCACTCGGAGACGGTACGGTGTAGTTCAGGGTCTTTACTGGTGACAAAGATAGACCCTCCCGGAGTACTGGCTAGCGATTGGGGCCTGGTCAGTCCTTGAGCAGATGGGATCTCCCCTGGCCAGGCGGAGTTGTAGGCCTCCCAAACTAACTGTACTCTTCTGGCTACCTTGCTAGAGGCGGGTATAAGTAGCCCACGTCCCTCAGTGTACCGTGTGGTGCTCACCCGTATGGCCGGTGACTCGGGGCCTTCTAGTAGCTTCCGCTCTACGACGGCGGTGCTGGTCCCATGCGTGTGACCGTGCCTTCGGGTTTCTTGGCCAGAGGACCTGGAATCCCCTGCCTGACGGATTCTGCTGCTGGGTAGGAGTTAGTCCCCACAGCCTCGGACTCCGGGTCCGGTAAGAAATCTTCTCAGTCAGGGCGAGCTCTGCAGCTGCCAGCCCCTGACTCCTTGTAACACTGCTCCCACAGAGCTCCTGATGTTCTGTTCCTATATTTGCTTCTTTTCTCTGTCTCTACTTCTTCTCTACTCACTAACCCTGCCTCAGCCCCAGTTTTATATAGGGGAAGTTCTTCCCCTCCCAGGACTGTGCAGGAGGTGTGGCATGCATAGGATTCCTGACCAAGAGACCTCCCACCTGCTCTCAGACGTAATATCTCTATCACTGTGGCAACCAGACCCCTGGGGTGTCACATTCCCCCCTAGTGAAATTTAGTACTCCGGGACTAAACATATTTTTAGAAAAACATAACAAGGTATAACAATAATAATACAATAAGAAAAACACATAAAGATGGTTACGGCGTGTCCGCAACCGGGTGCAGTTTTGAAGAAAAGCAAGGTGTCCATTTCACCAAAACAGGGAGACGTAACCAGGTAGGGGTCTGTCCTGCCCCGAGTCCTTAACAGTCTTTAGTCCGTCCTGGGTTACGCTCCAACTATGTACACAGGATTCCCGGTAAATCCACCAAAGACTCCTATAAACAACTAGAAACACATAATTATACACAAGCAACAAGAAAAACAGGTAACCACAAATAAAACAATTTATACACTTCAAATCCTCCAACGTGCGGGTAACTGGCCTCTAGTGGCCCTAGTGGACCTACGGAGCTGACTGTCTGGCCCTGAACTACAGGGTGTAGGAGCTGTCAAGGGTAAATTGGGCAGCTGTCTATGGGCCCTTTGGCTCACTAGGGATATGGCAGGCTCACTGCAAGCAGAGGGTTGATCCTCCTGATCTGCTGGTGTGGGGTCTTCTGCCTCCTGGACCGGCTGTTCTTCCAGCTCTACCTGTTGCTCCGTAGGTGCTTGGGATGCTGGTTGGAGGAAGGTGAGTACGGGTACCACAACTGCACCATTGACTTGAGTCCAAGACCGAGGGAAGTCTCCGAGCACAGTACTAACCATATCTTCCCTTTCCTCTACGGGTCGATGGTCTTCTTGTTCCTCTTCAGGGTTCCGTAGCTGTTCAGGACACTTCTTCAGGTGATCCCGGGATACAATGGCTGTGGTCTCCCCTTCGTCTTTACTGATGGTACAGACCTTCGGGTTCTCGTGGCTTGAGGGCAGTACGGTGTACGGGTCCTTCTCCCACTGGTCGTCCAACTTGTGGAGCCGTCTTTTCCTCTTCAAGACCTGCTCTCCGGACACCAGGGGAACAGCGGGAGCATACTGGTTGTAAGTTTTCTCTGGTCTCTCCCTAGCCTGACAGAGACTTCGCTCCACGCTCTCCTGTACTTTCCGGTACTGCTGCTGCCTCTCTGTGTCCCAGTCTGCTTCTGGTGAAGTGTCCTCGGGTGTCAGGACTCCCATTTCCAGGTCAACAGGTAACTTACCAGGTCTCGCCCTCATTAGGTAAGCCGGGGTACAGTTGGTGGAACCTACCGGGATGTGGTAGTATAGGTCCACCAGATCGGGCAGCTTCTCAGGCCACAGACTGCGTTCTTCCAGGGGCAACGTTTTCAGAAGATCCATTACCACCTGGTTCATTTTCTCACAAAGTCCATTAGTTTGCGGATGATAGGGTGTCGTCCTTATCTTCTGGCAGCCATACAGATTGCAGAATTCCTGGAAGACCTCTGCTTCAAAGGCAGGTCCCTGGTCCGTCAGCACTTGGTCCGGGTACCCGTGTGGACGGCAGAAGTGCTGCTGGAAGGCTCTAGCTGCTGTTTGAGCCGTTAAGTCCTTGACGGGGACGACAACCAAGAACCGGGAGTAATGATCCACGATGGTTAACGCGTAGACGTAGCCACTTCTGCTTGGAGTCAGTTTTACATGATCCAAGGCTACCAGTTCCAACGGCTGCCGGGTGACGATGGACTGCAGGGGAGTCTTCTGGCTGGCACGGTCCTTCCTCCTCAGGTTGCACGGGCCACAGTCTCTGCACCACCTCTCGATGGTTCCCCTCATGCCTACCCAATGGAACCGCCCGCGCAGCAGGAACTCCAGCTTCTTCCATCCGAAATGCCCAGCTCCATCGTTGTATGCCTCCATCACCATGGCTGCGTCTCGTCGTGGCACCACTACTTGCCAGATTAGTTCATGCGTCCGGGAGTTAACCATCCTGCGGCACAACTTCCCCTTGTAAAGGAACAGTCTACTCTTTTCTGCCCACAGTTGCTTGGCTTCCTCCGGAGCGTTTGGGTCAAGGCGAGCCTCTGGCCGAGTCAGCATCTCCTTCACCAGCCGGACGGCAGGGTCACTGTCTTGCGTTTCCGCCCAGTTGTAGTGAGGTAAGGGGTTAAGCGTAGCGCCTTGCTTACTCCTTACCCGATGGGAATACTGGATAGTCCCATGACTGTGAAACGCGGGGAGTTCGACTTCTTCCAGTCCCTCTGGATCTTCTCCTACGTCCGGTAGGTTTGGCATCCTGGACAGGGCGTCCGCGTTGGTATTGGAGCGTCCTGCCCGGTATTTGATGGTGAACTCGTAGTTGGACAGGCGGGCCATCCATCTCTGCTCTAGGGCACTGAGTCTTGCCGTGTCCAGGTGTGTCAACGGGTTGTTATCCGTGTACACGACGAACCGGGAAGAAGCGAGGTAGTGCTTAAAGCGTTCGGTGACTGCCCACACCACTGCCAGGAACTCTAGCTTAAATGAGCTGTAATTCTCAGGGTTTCTTTCGGTGGGTCGCAGTTTTCGGCTGGCGTAAGCGATTACTCGCTCCTTCCCCTGCTGGATCTGGGACAACACGGCTCCTAGCCCGATGTTACTTGCGTCGGTGTAGAGGATAAAGGTCTGGCTGTAATCCGGGTACGCCAGGATTTCATCCCCCGTGAGGGCCATCTTCAGCTGGCGGAAGGACTCTTCTTCCAACTTCTCCCATCTGAAGGGCGGCTTCTGGTTCTTGGCCTTCCGGGACTGGCCTATCAGGGGGTCCTGCATAGGAGCTGCCTTTTTGGTGAAACCGGGGATGAACCTGCGGTAGTAGCCTACCAACCCGAGGAACTGCCGCACTTCCTTTACACTGGAGGGACTTGGCCATTCCTTAATTGCGGTGATCTTATCAGGGTCGGGAGCCACTCCGTCAGCGCTCACCACGTGTCCCAGGTACTGCACCTTTGGTTTCAGGAGGTGACACTTGGAGGGTTTCACCTTTAGGCCGTAGCTTGCCAGAGCTTCGAACACTTCCGCCAGGTGTTTCAGGTGGTCCTCATAAGTCTTAGAATATACGATGACATCGTCCAGGTACAACAGGACCGTCTCGAAGTTTCTGTGGCCCAGACAGCACTCCATTAATCGTTGGAAGGTTCCTGGTGCGTTGCAGAGTCCGAACCGCATACAGGTAAACTCGCTAAGTCCCATCGGGGTGGTGAATGCGGTCTTCTCCCGGTCCGCCTCTGCTACAGGAACCTGCCAGTACCCACTAGTGAGATCCAAGGTAGAGAAGAAGTTAGCAGATCTTAAAGCAGCCAAAGACTCCTCTATCCTTGGTAAGGGGTACGCATCCTTGTGTGTGATACGGTTGATTTTCCGGTAATCTACACACATCCTCATGGTGTTGTCTTTCTTTTTGACCAAGACTAGTGGAGCTGCCCAGGGGCTACAGCTATCCCTGATCACCCCAGCCTCCTTCATGTCTCTAAGCATCCCCTTGGCGTGTTGGTAGTGTGCAGGGGGTACGGGTCGATACCTCTCTTTTATGGGAGGATGGTCTCCCGTGGGGATGTGGTGTTCTACCCCCTTGACTCGCCCGAAGTCTAACGGGTGTTTACTAAACACTCTCTCGTACTCTTGAACCACCCGATAGACTCCCTGTTTCTGGTGTGAGGGAGTGGAGTCAGTACCCAAATGTAGTTGCTGACACCAGTCCTCCATTGTTTTCTTAGAGCCGTTACCTTCCTCCGGGTGAGATGGAGGCAAGGGTTCCACAGATTGTATAGCATTTTGGTTAATGGTATATAATTTGGCTAGCGTGGCATACCGGGGCAGGTACACTTCCCTCTTCCCGATATTGATTATGCGAACGGGCACCCTCCCATGGCGTACATTAACCACCCCCCGTGCTGTCAAGATGGTGGGCCTACTGTCTGAGTAAACTGGTTCTACCATTGCCTGGTAATCTCTACCTCTCAGACCAATAGCTGCCCGGCACCATATCATCATTTCACTTTTTGGGGGCATGGCAATAGGGAAAGGGTCACACATTCTCACGCTACCAATCTCACTGCCGGAGAGTTCCACCTGTTGCCGTCGCATCAGTGCCCGGATCTCTTTTTGGAGCACTCGCTGCTCGCCGGAGCTGGCGTTCTTGGCAACCTGCTGTAAAAGGAAAATCACCTCTGCAAGACAATTTTCAATTACATTAGTTCCTAGAGTTATCTTTGGGTGACTCTCGTGTTTGTCAATGTCTACAATGATCAGTCCCTGTGCTGCCAGTTCAACTCTACCAATTTTAATGGTCACCTCTTTAAATCCGATCTGTGGCATGGGCTGACCATTGCTGGCGATGATACTCAAGTCGTCGTCAGGGTAGCGGGTAATATCCGAGTCATTCCAGTACTGCTTGAAGAGCGGTGGTGACCTGTGACTCGGTGTCCAGTAGGGCACTCATAGGAATGCCATCCAGTACCACAGGCAAGACTGGACGTCCTCCCACATATTTGTCGCGCCAGTTCGATGGGCCTGATGATCTTTTTCCTAGGGGTTGGCCCTCTACCCTAGGTTGTGCCAGTTTAAAGGACAGTACCTTGCCATATGTCCGGGTTGATTGCAGCGGCGGCAGATGGGTCGTCCGTCCTCGTTGTATCGGTCGCTGAGTCTCCCTCTGGCCGGTGGGGTCCTCCTTGGTCGACGCCACGGGATGTCCTCCGGTCCGGATGCCAGCTGGATCTTCCCTGGAGTGGAAACCTGTAAAGACTGCACAGTTCGGGTTAGCGCAGCAACGCTTTTAGCTAGCTCTTGGACCTGATGGTGCAGGTCTGGAGCCGGGTCATTGTTCAAAGCCTGCGCATCAGCTCCCACAGGCCCTGCCGACAAGGGTGCCGCCTCCTGGTGGTAAGTGGTAGTGGGGCGTCTGTGGGTCACAACGCCACCTGGTGCCGGTTCTCGGAGCACCCGGATGGCTCTGTCCTTGAACTGTGCAAATCCCAGATGAGGGTCCTGTAAGGCCATTGCCCGCAACTGGGTTCGGTGGGCATTGCAATATAAACCCTCTATAAATTGTTCAGTCAACAGCCTGTCCTCGTCTCCCACGCCGTCAGGGTCGGTCTGCTTAATGGCTCTCAGGGCCTCTTGTAGGTTCAGGGCATAGTCCCTTATACTCTCGTGTGCTCGCTGCTTGCACCCGTAGAATCTAAGCTTGATCTCGGCTGAGGTGCGGGTATCAAAGGTGTCCCTCAGCCGGGTTAGTATCCCTGCGATAGTCCTCCCCCCAGGTGGCCAGGACTTTACCTCCCTTTGGGCTGCCCCAGTTAATTGGGCCACCAGGATGCTCACTTTTTGCTCTTCTGTGAGGGGGTACACCTGGAAGAGGCTATCCAGCTTTTCTCTAAAGTCATGCAGGGTATGTGACTCCCCTGAGTACTGGGGTAGCCAGGCCGCTCCCGGGATATAGGGCATGGTGAAAGGCATGACTGCAGCAGCGGTGGCGCTGGCGGGGGTTGAGGCAGTGAAGCTCTCCTCCGTATCCGACATCCTCCTCCCCCCTAGTGGACCGTGGCCTACCTTGCGATGATCCTCTTCCGTAGGCCGCGGCTCCGCAGTAGATCGTCAGGGTTGAGGACCTTCCGTCGCGCTCCTGTGACGTCGGCGTCTGCTGGGCTCCTTCCAGGACCTTACGCGACGTCTGGACGTGAGGCGGGGCTTCAGTTCTCGCGCGCTTTCGGAGTCCACGCCCCTCTTCTTCCCGCGCGACGTCTTCAAGATGGCGTCCAACGGCGGGAAAACTCCACGGAAGGCGGGAAGAAGGCTGAAAATGGCGCCGGATGGCGGGAATCTTCACCGATGGCGGGAAGAAGGCTGAAGATGGCGCCGGATGGCGGGAATCTTCACCACAGGTAAGTTTGAACAGTCTTTTTCAGGCACGCAGTACCCGGTGGTTGCGGGCACGAAATCCTGCCGACTACGCCAAAAGTTGACGCGCCCCTGGGCCTGTGTCGCGCTGCGTTGCGCACGCGGGAGCTTACCCGGAGCCGGATCTGTTGAGGGTTGTAGTCTCGTGGCGGTGACCCGGTCCGTGCCCAGGGAGTCAAACTGAGCGGCGATGTATCAGCGGTAGATGTTGGACGACTACGCCACCCGTTGAGTACAGCTAAGGAGCTGCTGCTGCAGGGCAGACCGCTGAGGCCGGTGGTAGGATTGTGCAGCGTGATAGTATAGCCCCCAACGGGAGGGGTATGGCCTCAGGGCAGCCGACGTGGATGATGGGGGTAGCAGGAACCACTCGGAGACGGTACGGTGTAGTTCAGGGTCTTTACTGGTGACAAAGATAGACCCTCCCGGAGTACTGGCTAGCGATTGGGGCCTGGTCAGTCCTTGAGCAGATGGGATCTCCCCTGGCCAGGCGGAGTTGTAGGCCTCCCAAACTAACTGTACTCTTCTGGCTACCTTGCTAGAGGCGGGTATAAGTAGCCCACGTCCCTCAGTGTACCGTGTGGTGCTCACCCGTATGGCCGGTGACTCGGGGCCTTCTAGTAGCTTCCGCTCCACGACGGCGGTGCTGGTCCCATGCGTGTGACCGTGCCTTCGCGTTTATTGGCCAGAGGACCTGGAATCCCCTGCCTGACGGATTCTGCTGCTGGGTAGGAGTTAGTCCCCACAGCCTCGGACTCCGGGTCCGGTAAGAAATCTTCTCAGTCAGGGCGAGCTCTGCAGCTGCCAGCCCCTGACTCCTTGTAACACTGCTCCCACAGAGCTCCTGATGTTCTGTTCCTATATTTGCTTCTTTTCTCTGTCTCTACTTCTTCTCTACTCACTAACCCTGCCTCAGCCCCAGTTTTATATAGGGGAAGTTCTTCCCCTCCCAGGACTGTGCAGGAGGTGTGGCATGCATAGGATTCCTGACCAAGAGACCTCCCACCTGCTCTCAGACGTAATATCTCTATCACTGTGGCAACCAGACCCCTGGGGTGTCACACTAGTCTTGGAGGCTCTTCAGCATGGGCCGTTTGAGCCTATGGATTCAGCTACGCTTTACTTGCTTTCTTGGAAGGTGGCCTTCCTGGTGGCAGTCACCTCCTTGAGAAGGGTTTCTGAGTTGGCGGCACTGTCTTGCTCGCCCCCTTTTCTGGAGTTCCACCCGGATCGCGTGGTGCTTCGTACCCGTGGCGATTTTCTGCCTAAAGTGGTGTCGCATTTCCACGTCAATCAGGACATCGTGTTGCCCTCCCTCTGTCCGAATCCGAAAAGTCCAAAGGAGCGAGCCTTGCACTCGTTGGATTTGGTGCGGGATTTGAAGTTCTATCTTTCAATCACGCAAGGGTTTCGGAAGTCGGACTCTTTTTGTGATTCCTGCTGGTCGTCGGCGTGGTTAGCGGGCCTCCAAGGACACTATAGCTCGGTGGATACGTTCGGCTATCCTGGAAGCGTACCGGCTCAAGGCCGAGCCTTGTCCGGTTAAGGTTCGAGCTCATTCCACGAGAGCTGTTGGTTCGTCGTGGGCTTTTCATCAGGGGACCTCGGCAGCGCAGCTCTGCCGGGCGGCTACCTGGCACTCCGTTCACACTTTTACAAAATTTTATAAAGTGGACGTGAGTGCTTCCGCCGATGCGGCCTTGGGACGCAGGGTCCTGCAGGCGGCGGTGGTTTGGGTTTTCTCTTTATCTAGTTTTGGCGCTTGTTGCACGCTTAACTATGTTGTTGGGGTGTTGGCGATTCTGCCACTGTTTCCCACCCTTGAGTTCTGGACTGCTTTGGGACGTCCCACTAGTAATGGATCTGTGTCTATCTTCCTTCCCTTCTGCTGCTGAAAGACGGATTTTGGTAAGACCTTACCTGTAAAATCCTTTTCAGCGAAGGAAGGAAGGGAGACACAGCACCCTCCCATGGCAGAAGTGTATTATTGTTTTCCAGATGCGGCGCGACTCCTCTCTGATGGCGGTCATCTGGGCTGGGGTCGGCGCGCTAGGGCTCTGTTCCAGCATTGCCAGCTCATCGCAGTTGTCAGGTCCAGTGAGTAGTGCCTGGGACTGTGTGTTTTTTTTTTTTTTTTCCTGTTATATGCATAACCTGTTCTCTCGCATTTCTGAATTTTCGGAAGGGGTTGTTGTTCCGCTGGTGTTGTCTGCTCTTCCTTAGCTTGTGTACGGACTGAAGGACATGGAGTAGGAGGAGCCTAAGCTGGAGGGGCCGGTCGTCACTTTTTCTAATCTGAGGTGAACTATCCTGTGGGGCTCCGCCTACCCACTAGTAATGGATCTGTGTCTCCCTTCCTTCGCTGAAAAGGATTTTACAGGTAAGGTCTTGCCAAAATCCGTCTTTTAAACCAGGTATTGGTACTTTTGGCAGTGTGGACAGGTGCCAAGTCCTGCTGGAGAATGAAATCTCCATCTCCAAAAAGCTTGTCGGCAGAGGGAAGCATGAAGTGCTCTAAAATTTCCTAGTAGGTGGCTGCGCTGACTTTGGTCTTGATAAAACCCAGCAGATGGCATGGCTCCCCAAACCATCACTGATTGTGGAAACTTAACACTAGACCTCAAGCAGCTTGGATTGTGGCCTCTCCACTCTTCCTCCAGACTCTGGGACCTTGATTTCCAAATGAAAATTGGAACTCTGGGACCTTGTGGAGTGTGTCAATGACTGCCTTCTGGACATCTGTCAAGTCAGCCGTCTTCCCCATGATTGTGGAGCCTACTGAAACAGACTAAGGGACCTTTTTAAAAGCTTCGGAAGTCTTTGCAGGTGTTTTTGTTAATTATTTTAATTTACTGAGATAATGACTTTTGTGTTTTCATTGGCTGTAAGCCATAATCATCAACATTAACAGAAATAAACACTTGAAATAGATCACTCTGTTTATAATGACTCTATATAATGAGTTTCACTTTTTGGATTGAAGAACTGAAATAAATTAACTTTTTGATGATATTCTAATTTTGTGAGATGCACCTGTACATGCACATTCTTCTAGGAATTTCTTCCAAAATATAAAAACCCTTCTCAAATACATTGGAAAATTAGAGAAAGTGAGAAATTACTTTTTTGGCTGTGGACCTTTTTTAAAGGAGGGACTAGTGAGCTGTCCTGTCTAATGGGCTGTGCACACATTGCAGTTTTGTGTTTTTGTTGCTTTTTTTCTGAACAGATTTGTCACAAAACCTGAAGTGTTTCCTAGTTCTCGCCAAGTGAATGAGAACCCTGGAGTCTCATGCACACGCTTTTTTTTTTTTTTTTTTGTTCCGTGCAGATTTTATTCTGCAATATGTCAATTCTGTCCAGATTTCACTCATACTAATGAATGGGGTAAAAATCAGCAACAAAAAATGCACCTATTTTCCAGTGTTTTTCCTATCAAGAGATGCAGATATTTCTGCTTCCAATGCTTAACATGTGCACATCCCCACATTGTTTAGAATTGGAGCCCGCAAAGGGGAGAGAACACACACACTTTTTCTGAAACATTACCTGATATGATGGGTACCATTTAGGTTTAGTTAGGTAAATTTCTCCTGATGTATTACAATTAAAGGAAATCTAACTCTGAAGCAAATCAGACATTTTAATATACTACATTTCTTTTCTTATCTAGCTATTGTGGCATTCATGACCCTGCTTGTGTGGTCTACTGCAACACAAGTAAAAAATGGTTCTGCAATGGACGTGGGAACACCTCTGGCAGGTATGTGACAAATTATAATTTGTCTATCTGATTTTCATACTTTTCATTTCATTGTCCTTGGAAATCATAGAAACATTCTTTTCTTATTTTAGTACGTAAGGAGTACTTTGGGGAGATTACATTTTTCTGTACTGTTCCTGCCCTCATACACTATAAAGATGAGGTGTGCAGTTTTATGATCTTTATAATACTTGTTATTCACTGTGACAGAATCTGTTCCCTCACTGCCCCCTCCTCCTGTCTGGGTCATTACATCACACACAAGTATTCAGCTTACCCCTGTAAGGGACAGCCAGCCTGAGAAGAGGGGGTGTGGACACTCCCATTGTTCTATGCAGAGAAACAGCTATTATCAGGAGACTGGCTGATAACAGCGGGGAGCTGCACACTGCTGTAGTGTCCTAGACAGAGGGGTGGGCAGTGCAGTGAAAAGCAGCTCCTGTCACACCAGCCCCCTGATAGTGTCTCCCTGTCTGAAGTGAGGGGGCGTGGCCTGCTCACATCTTCTAGTAGCCCTGTGAATGAGACATTATCAGGGGGCTGCCTCTAGAAGCTTGGGAGCAGGCCATGTCCCTGACGTGCCCCCTCACATGAACTGCAGACCGATATTATCAGGGGGGCTGGTGTGACAGGAGCTGCTTTTCACTGCTCACCCCTCTGTCTGGGACATTACAGCATTGTGCAGCTCCCCGCTGTTATCAGCCAGTCTAATAGCTGTTTCTCTGCAGATAACAGGTGAGTGGCCTCACTCCCTTTTCTCAGGCTGGCTGTTCCTTCCAGGGGGGAGCAGCACCTGGTGTATGATGTAATGACCCAGACGAGAGAGGGGAGCAGTGAGGAGCAGATGCTGTCACACAAAATTACAAGGGTTTAAAAGATCATATAACTGTAAGGACCATCTCATTTTTATAGTGTATGAGGGCAGGGACAGTACAAAAAATTATCTCCCTGGAGGGTACCCCTTTAATAGTTAGTCTTTCAGCAGTTTTCACACTGCAAGGTTGCAGACAGCTAGAAGAACTGGAAATACCTAAACATAACTTTGCTTGGAGCCTGCACAGAGTTGAAACCTCTTTCACGGTGATCCCAATAATAAAACTCCAAGTGTCCAAGTAGAAGAACGTCTTTGCTTAAAGAGTACCTTGATTTTGATTTTTATAAATGATAAAGGTAAAAGGAATATAGAAGCAGAAACAGAGAAGTTCACTCTAAATGATACCTCAGTGTGAGCCTACCCTTAAAGTATGTTCTCTCATGCCAGAGAATCAGGCTGATTATGCTAATGATATCCGAGTGTCAGCTTAGTGTGATCCGATTCTCCTGCATGAGAGAATCGCAGCACAGGTGTGGAGAACGTAATCCATCCAATGTCTCTGCATGTACATCAGACTGCACTGGGATGCATCCAAGTGCAGCCTGATGTTTCACACTCGCCCATATACTTGTATGGGGGTGTGTGATCCGAATATCGGAGTTACTCGCATCATGCTGCACTTGTTTTCTCGTGACGAATCGCCATGAGAAAATAATTGCAAAACTGCACTCCCCCATAGTATCAGAGAGAAGGGAGGGGGCGCAATACTAATATGAAATTGATACTATAGGATGCAACATCATGTGGTGAGAAGGAACTGTATAAGAGACAAAGAAAAGCACCGCATAAAGATGTGCACACCTGGTATAACCGTAAGTAATACAAAAAGTTTATTGAGCACAAGGACAATGGAGTTAAAAACACTTTAAAAAAAAAAAAAAAAAAAAGACAAAAAACAACAAATGGTATAATACATCCCTGGGTAATGAAATATAAATATATCAATGTAAGCAGCAACCTACATGTGGGACCAAGACAATGTATATAGATATAAATGATCGCTTAGGCAATATGCAAAAAGCACTCTGTGAGCGGCACTCTGCACATGCCCAGGGAGTCAGGGAGCACAGTGCAGGGGACGGGATATGGTAACTAAGCATATAGGCAGGGATTTAGGGGAATAATAAGCACATAGGCGGGGATTTAGGGGAATAATAAGCACATAGGCGGGGATTTAGGGGAATAATAAGCACATAGGCGGGGATTTAGGGGAATAATAAGAACATAGGCGGGGATTTAGGGGAATAATAAGAACATAGGCGGGGATTTAGGGGAATAATAAGCACATAGGCGGGGATTTAGGGGAATAATAAGCACATAGGCGGGGATTTAGGTGAATAATAAGCACATAGGCGGGGATTTAGGGGAATAATAAGCACATAGGCGGGGATTTAGGGGAATAATAAGCACATAGGCGGGGATTTAGGGGAATAATAAGAACATAGGCGGGGATTTAGGGGAATAATAAGCACATAGGCGGGGATTTAGGGGAATAATAAGCACATAGGCGGGGATTTAGGGGAATAATAAGCACATAGGCGGGGATTTAGGGGAATAATAAGCACATAGGCGGGGATTTAGGGGAATAATGAACAGATAGGCAGGGATTTCTTCCCGTTCCCCAGACGCCAAGCCTGTGCAAAACTGAGTTTATAAAAACCCTTTTCTCTGTAATCAGACCTCTACTATGGGCCATACAGGTAAGTAAAGATTTACTTTTCTATAACCTGTGTGCCCATAGTAGAGGTCTGATAACTCCCAGGGGGTGACAGATTCCCTTTAAGAGATTGATGACTTATTCTTAGGATATGTCCGCAGTATCAGATCAGTGGGGTCCAACATCCAACACCCCTGTCGAATGTCTATCAACGATTTTCAGCTTTGAATGCAGCCAGACATGAACGGAACAGTGCAGTGCTGTACACCTTTTAGTTGCTGTCCCTTGTACTGCAGCTCCACTTCTATTCACCTCAATAGTAGCAGAGCAGACATGCCTGAGAACAGCTCCTAGACTGTCTTCCAGCTCTATTCCCCATTTACACTTAGCTGGAGGTAAAAGCCGTGGGAGTGCAGAGTCATTGGCCCTCACTGATCTGATTTTGAGGACATGTCCTAAGATTACTACATGAATATCTTAAGCTTGGAAACCACAGAAAAACTGACCAGCACATCCAAACTAGTGTGTACAGGTAATATCTAAGACAAGAATTCTAAGAGAAAACATAACTGCACTCTGAAATGCTAAGAACAGTAAATTTAGAAAACTGGAACTTCATTACTGCCATAGAAAATAGGTAAATGCTACATTATGTATGTATGGAAGACTGGAATTGCAATATTGCTATAGAGAAATTACAGTAAAAAGAAGGTACTTGGCTTACGTTACGCAATGCAGTGCTTACCCATTTTCCATGGCAGTAATGCAGTTCTAATTTTCTAAACTTCCTATTCTTAGCATTTCACAGTGCAGTTATATTTTCTCTTAAACTTGGAAAACACCTTTAAAATAACTAAAACCTTATAACTGGCCCCTCCCGAATGCAAAATCTGGAGCGATTATGACTAAGGCCTCATTCAGATGTCTGTTTCTCACGTACCTGTTGAGAAGAATATGAGGGATATAATTTCATGCCAATCGACTGTATCCTATCCGGTGGTCTGAGATTATAGGTCTCCTTCAAAGTGTGAAGAGTAGACAGAATACCTGGCTCAATTAGTGGTCCAGCTTCAAACGCTCTAAGTGGAAAAACTCACCGCCCCCCCCCCCCCCCCCCCCCCAGCAGCCTAGCTGGTTAACAGCTTCAAAGATCCCCCACCCCACAGACATATGGGGCCATAATTCCATAAGGCAGGGATGGGGAGCCTCAGGCTCCGTGGTCGTTTACGGCTCTTGGTGACCTTTTATCTGGTCCCTGGGCAGAATCCTGGGGACTGCAGTGCTTGGGCCGACAGCTGTATTTTGCTGACCACCAGCCAATTAATTTCTTGTTACGCTGTGAGCATGCGCACGCAGTGTTCACTACTGAACCTTGAAGCGCATGCAATGAAAGATTATGTCCTGACACCAGTTTCAGCCTTAGCATTTACGGAGTTGGAGCGCAATTTGTACGGCCCTCATAGGATGGTATAAATATTCAAATGGCCCTTGGCAGATAAAAGATGTCCCACCTTTGACATAAGGAGTTATGGGGTTATCTTCTGCCCTGGCAGTATACCGGTTACGTTTTCGAGATCTCCGAAACGGACCAAACGCCCGCCAGGGTCTCGACCCATTCTTGTACCCTGGAATGGGGAGATGCGTAGAAGGGCTAGTACAAGCCAGTTAGCGAAGCAAAGTTTGGTCTCCATGCGTAATGGGGGCCCGGTCGGATCCCATGGCTCCAAAACCGCCTCCCTAAGATCTTCCTTTGAGATGATCCATCATAGGTTTTGGAGTTTTGTTTACCAGACCCGAGGAGAGGGAAACTAAGACCATCCTGGGGATGGGAAAGGGAGTGACAGACCAAGGGGTTAATTGCTCTTGCAAGGCTGTGTCTCTTATTGTCTTCTAAGTGAGGTCACGCCATGTATCATGTTAAAAGAAACCGGAAACAGCTGGCACCCCACCCCTCCCATGTGGCTGCCAGCACCAAAGCCACCCTCTTACTTCCCCGTGCCTCCTTTTTCCCCGTATGGACAGTATCTGTGTAAAACTGTGCCGAGCTGACATTGCGTATCCCCAGGTGACGCGGTGCATCACATTGGGGAGACCGTACCGCATGACCCCCGACGTATTAGTGACGTCAGTCAGGCCTGCGAAGTGCAGTTCTTCACACCTGTCCTGTTTTTTTTTTTTTCACAGAACACGTACCAGTTATAGTCTATGGATCTGTTCACATGTCCCTCATTTTCTTTTTTTTTTTTTTGCGGACTGGGTGACTGCAGACTTATTAATTAACCCCAGCGCACGCGCTTGATGCTGCAAAATTTTGCTGGTGTCTGAGCTGGGACCGACAGGTACGCATTATGCATCCACTTGGGCAGATCCCGTCTATTGGACGTGGCCTCGCTCCATACACTTGTATTGAAAGGTGCCACACCCACTGAACAGCTGCGTTACTAGACAGAACGTGATCTCGCTCAATATAAGTGTACTGAGATGGGCTCTGGCCAGGATTATGCAGAACGAATACGTACCCACCGATCCCAGCTCAGAAAGCGGCAAACCACTGCAACGCACAGAGTGAATGCAGACTTATCAGTTTAGACCGGACAACCCCTTTAATAGCTGCTAAAAAAAAACAAAAACAAAACTGATTGCATATGGACAACATGCGGATGGCATGCGAGAAAAATCGTCTATCTCTTCTGAATGAAAATGGGATAGATTGTTATTGTTATTATTATTATTATTATTATTATTTATTAGTTTTTATTTATTTTAATACGCTTGTGAGGGCAAACACCTAAAACGGACACTGACCAAACGCTAATAAAATCAATTTGATTTTTTTTTCCCCACATGTGAAAGAGGCCTAAACCTCCATGTTAAAGGGAATCTGTCACCAGGTTTTTGCTACTACATCTGAGTAGCATGATGTAGGGGCAGAGATCCTGATTCCAGCAATGTAGCACTTACTCCGGTCTGTTGGAATTCAGTGACCAATACTATTGTTATCCAGGAGAAAAGCAGCTGCCTGAGGGGTCTGGCACCAACTCATTCAGTCATAGAGAGTTCATGAACCTTTGGCTGAACGTTCCTGCATATGGGATAGTCCAGAGAGATGTCAGTCAAACAATCGTTGAGCCACCGGCTATCTAATGTGTATGTCCATCTTTGTCATCAAATAGTCTTTATTCCTTACCAACATCCACTGTACATGTACAGGGCTGGCTCATGGGCTGAGCCTTCCCCAAGTCCGGCAGATAATGGTGGTCACAGCCATTAAATGCCTCTAACAACTGTGGACGGAGCAGAGCTTTGCCTGCCACTATTCACCTGTTAAATGTCGCTGTCAGTTTTTAACAGCTGCATTCACATTGTGCCGGCAAGGTGGTGCATTGGCGCCCCTGTGATGTGATCAGTTGCTGTGGCAGCAGGGGTTCTGCTGAAGACCTCACGAATCTGTTTAAACCCTGCCTGTGGCCGGGCTTAAAAGGAGAGAGTGATTTTTACTATACACAGCAATACGGTGGTATTCCTGTGCGTAGTATAATCAATCGGAGGATCACAGGATCAACAAATGCAGTAAAAAAAAGAAAAATAAAAAAACCTGTAGGTTCTAATAACCCATTTTACCGCATTAAAAATTAAAAAGTGATATCGCCAAGTCCATAAAAGTCCAATCAAGATATAAAGTTAATTAACCTGATAAACACTGTAAACAAAAAAGAATTCAGAACTGGAAAATAGCAGTGTTTTTTTTGTCACCTCAGCACCACAAAAAATGCTGTAACAAGCGATCAAAATGTCATATCCATCCCAAAATTTTGCCAATAAAAACGTCATCTTGGCCCGCAAAAAATAAGTCCTCACACAGCTTCATCGACCGAAAAATGAAAACGTTATTGGTCTCAGAAAGTGGCAACACAATGAAAAATGTATCGTAATTTTCGGATTATGAGACTCGCTTTTTTTCTGCCAAATTTGGGAGGAAAATGGGGGTGCATTTTATAATCCGAATGTAGCTTACTGGGGAGGGGCGGCGGTGGAGTGGGGGGTCACAAGAGGCTGGGTTGCTGCTGCAGGAGGCTGGCGGCAGCTGCAGGAATGGGGCAGTGCTGCGGGCCCCAGGTTGGAAGGATGGGGTGTCCTGGCGGTGCGAGCCCTGAGCTTTCAGAAAATGTTGACGGTGTTGGTATATACAACAGTTGTGGACTTTTGTTTGTGTGAAGGAGGATGTTATACTGATCTGATAGTAGATGGCGATGGTGTGTAAAGTTTCCTTGTTTACTGTATTGTAAAAGAAAAAAGTCTCTCTTGTACTTTTTGTTCTTACTTCCTGGTGCAGTACTGAGTGACTGCGTTTTTTTCCTTTACCTCATGTTCTGAGAAGTAAAAGCTTGTTATCCCATCCCAAAACCAGGGGAGGAGTCCTGAGGAGATAATTTGCATATTCCCACTGCATTTTGGGGTAAGTGAAGAGTCTCCGCGAGCTCAAAGAACACTGGATTTTGGCTGTTGGAGCTGAAAAGAGGACATCGGTAAACCATTTTGAAGCTTTTTTTTAAGCTTTTTTCACTGTTTTCAGAACATTAACAATAAGAACATGGAAGAGTCCAGGAGCCATTTGGTGAGCTGCATATCCTGCTACATGTTCACAGACTTGCCAGTGGAAAAGCCAAACTTCACATGCCAGAAAAGCAAGCTTGTGTCCCTGTTGGAGGAAAAGTTGCGAAATCTAGAAGAGAGGTTAACTACCTTGAAAATCATTAAGGAAGGTGAAGAGTTCTTAGACAGAGCAGAATTATCTCTTCATGATTCAGAAAGAGAAGAAATTCGAACTGCACCTGACGAAACAGAGGAATGGAAGCATGTGACCCACAGAAGCAGGAGGATCGAGAGGCAGTCAGCACCCATACTGCTCAGGAACCAGTACCAGGCTCTCACGCAGGAGAACCATGAAGAAATACAGCAAAATAAGACTTTGCCAGCAATGAATAACCTCAGAATCCTCCTGGATGGAGAAAGAAGAATGTTGTGAAGAAAAAACGGAGAGTGGTGGTCATGGGGGATTCCCTGTTAAGAGGAACAGAGGCCGCTATCTGCAGACCAGACACAACCTCAAGAGAAATGTGCTGTCTTCCAGGAGCAAAAATTAAAGATGTGTCTGACAGGATATCAAGACTCTTCAGACCTACAGATCACTACCCATTCCTGCTAATACATGTGGGGACAAATGACACCGCAAGAAAGGACCTGGAAACCATCTGCAGTGACTTTGAAGACTTAGGCAAGAAAGTGAAAGAATTGGGAGCGCAGGTGGTCTTCTCATCCATCCTCCCAGTGGATGGCCATGGAACAATGAGGTGGAATAAGATTCTACAGGTGAACAACTGGCTACGTCGATGGTGCCGTCAACAAGGATTTGGATTTCTGGATCACGGAATGAATTACCTATACGATGGACTACTTGCTAGAGATGGGGTGCACCTTACGAAGACTGGAAAACATGTATTTGGAAGTCGCCTTGCTACACATCAGAAGAGCTTTAAACTAGAACAATGTGGGAAGGGAAGCAAAAGGCCAGAAAAAGCCATACAGCTGACAAATACTATTGAGATCTCTGCTACTGGAAGTGGAAAAGAAGAACAAAGACAAAACAATTTAAATAATAAAAATATGGGAGGAAGAGAAACCAATCACAAACTAAAATGTTTTTATACAAATGCACAAAGCATGGGCAACAAACAAGGAGAATTGGAACTACTAATGCAGGAAAAGGAATATGATGTCATTGGAATCACTGAAACTTGGTGGGACGATACACATGATTGGAATAAAAGGCTAAAAGGATACAACTTATTTGCAAGAAACAGACTTGATAAACGAGGAGGAGGTGTCGCATTGTATGTTAGAAAAGCGTATATCTGCACAGAGATTGAAGCTTCAGAGACTGGGAGTTCTGTGGAAACTGTTTGGGTAAGAATACAAGGAGAGAACAACGGAAAGGACACCATTGTAGGCATTTACTACAGGCCACCTGGGCAAGCTGAAGATATGGATGAACTCTTTATGTATCAGATGACCAAGTTCTCCAAAAAATATGACGCAGTGGTCATGGGAGATTTCAACTATCCAGACATTTGTTGGGAATCTCTCTCAAGTAAAACTAACAGGTCAAGAAAATTCTTATCCTCTCTTGCTGACAACTTTATCTTCCAAAAGGTAGGGGAGAAAACAAGGGGATCTGCTACTTTGGATCTAATCCTTATAAACAGGGAGGAAATGGTTGAGGAGGTAAAGGTGGCTGGGACCCTAGGAGGCAGCGATCATGCTATTATAGAATTTTGGATAACTAGAGGAGGAAGACATGTGAAGACTCAAACTTCAAGGTTAGATTTTAGAAAGGCAGATTTTAAGAGACTCAGAAAGAGAATAGGAGGGATCCAATGGCTGGATG
This sequence comes from Phyllobates terribilis, assembly GCF_046119375.1. Taxonomy (NCBI): domain Eukaryota; kingdom Metazoa; phylum Chordata; class Amphibia; order Anura; family Dendrobatidae; genus Phyllobates; species Phyllobates terribilis. Next base: position 704,188,099 of record NW_027362761.1, read on the forward strand.
TCCTTAAGGACAAAAATGTCCAGGAAGGATGGGAAATTTTTAAAAATGAGATTCTCAAAGCGCAATCGTTAACTATCCCGAAAAGTAGGAAGAATGGGAAGCATTTAAGGAAACCAGGATGGATGAACACAGAACCTAAACACATGCTAAAAAGAAAGAAAGAGAAATGTTTATTAAATGGAAAGAGGGAGGCATATCTAAAGAAGATTATAATGCAGTCTGCAGATCCTGCAGGGCACGTATCAGGTTAGCTAAAGCTGACAATGAATTAAGGCTTGCAAGAGATGTCAAAAGCAATAAAAAAGGATTTTGGGGGTATGTCAAAAGTAAAAGAAAAGTCAAAGATGCTATAGGATTTTTACAGGATGAAAATGGAGAAATGGTAAGAGAGGATGTTGAGAAGGCCGAACTTTTTAATTCCTATTTTGCATCAGTTTTCTCTCAGAAAGAAAATGTAACATCAACTGATCTTCACTGTCCTTTTAAAGGAATAGAGGAATCAAAGTTATCTGTAAACAGAAAGATTGTGAGGGAATATTTAGCTAACATAAATGAGTTCAAGTCTCCAGGTCCAGATGAATTACACCCCAGAGTACTGAAGGAGATCGTAGAAGAAATTTTAGAACCACTCTCCATAATCTTTGAAAATTCTTGGAGAACAGCAGAAGTCCCAGAAGACTGGAGAAGAGCAAATGTTGTTCCTATCTTCAAAAAGGGGAAGAAGGTGGACCCAGGGAACTATAGGCCTGTGAGTCTGACTTCTATACCAGGAAAGATCTTTGAACAAATTATTAAACAACATGTATGTAAGTACATGGATAAGAATGAAGTGATTAACCAGAGTCAGCATGGGTTTGTAACTAACAAGTCATGTCAGACTAACTTAATTTCCTTCTATGACAGAATCACTGACTGGGTGGATCAGGGAAATGCTGTAGATATAGTATATCTTGACTTCAGCAAAGCATTTGACAAAGTATCTCACACCATCCATATTGAAAAAATGACCAAGTATGCAATGGACCAGGCAACTGTTAGGTAGATTCATAACTGGCTTAGTGATCGGACTCAAAGGGTGGTTGTAAATGGCTTCACATCCAGCTGGATGAATGTCTCAAGTGGGGTACCACAGGGCTCCGTCCTGGGACCTGTATTGTTCAACATCTTTATCAATGATTTAGATGAAGGAATTGAGGGTAAACTGATTAAATTTGCTGATGACACAAAGCTAGGAGGGATAGCTAATACTAGAGAAGAGAGAGAGAGGATTCAAAAAGACCTAAATAAACTGGAGCAGTGGGCAGCAACCAACAGAATGGTTTTTAACAGGGAAAAATGCAAAGTACTACATCTGGGCAATAAAAATGAAAAAAGCATATACAGAATGGGAGGAATAGAGCTAAGCAACAGTACATGTGAAAAAGACAGGTATACTAATAGATCATAGACTAAACATGAGTCAACAGTGTGATGCAGCAGCAAAAAAGGCAAATACAATTCTGGGATGTATTAACAGAAGCATACAGTCTAGATCACGTGAAGTCATTATCGGTCTTTACTCCTCTTTGGTCAGACCTCATCTGGAATACTGTGTACAGTTTTGGGCACCACATTTTAAAAAAGACATAGACAAACTGGAGCAAGTTCAGAGAAGAGCGACCAGAATGGTGACTGGTCTGCAAACCATGTCCTATGAGGAACGGTTGCAGGATTTGGGAATGTTTAGCTTGCAAAAAAGAAGACTGAGAGGAGACTTAATAGCTGTCTACAAATATGTCAAGGGCTGTCACATTGTAGAAGGATCATCTTTATTCTCATTTGCACAAGGAAAGACTAGAAGCAATGGGATGAAACTAAATGGGAGGAGACACAGATTAGATATTAGAAAAAACTTTTGACAGTTAGGGTGATTAATGAGTGGAACAGGCTGCCACGAGAGGTGGTGAGTTCCCCTTCAATGGACGTCTTCAAACAGAGGCTGGACAGACATCTGTCTGAGATGATCTAGTAAATCCTGCTTTGAGCAGGGGGTTGGACCAGATGACCCAGGAGGTCCCTTCCAACTCTACCATTCTATGTAATCTGCTCTGTGAAGTATTCTACTGCAACTGTAGGTATCCAGAAGCTGTGCAACAGGCGGTGGGCAGTGGAGCATCGGGAAAATGGCCGCCTCTGGCGGCACATGCGCGGATTGAGATCTCTGCTCCCGAGAAGTGCGGTGACTCCGCTCATCGGCGAGATTTTCTGAAAGCCCAGGACCTACTGCCTCGCATCGCTGGAACAACCCCCTCCTCCCATATGGGGATGGGGAGGGGGGTTGGCAGCGGCAGAAGATCGGGGCACACGCATTAGCCGGCTGCTGCAGCTTCCACGTGTGCCCGCTGCCAAAGGGAAATGAATATTCACTCTTCTCCATGCCCATGTGAGTGGAAAGGAGTGAATATTCATTCTCTTCAGTAGCGGGCACTGAGGAGCGAGGAGCCACATCTCCTGCTGACAGTGCACGCTACTCAAGAAAATGCATATTCACTCTTCTCCATGCACATAGTCCCGGTGTGGAGAGGAGTGAATATGCTGGCAGCTCACCTCTGTATCTGAGGGCGCATGGCAGTGACGTCATGCGCTGCGCAGATGCTGACATGGACTGTTGGCAGACAGGACGCAGCGCTGGAGCAGAGGGGAGGAAGGAAGGTAGGTGAGTAGAAGTGTTTATTTTTTTTTGTGTGTGCAGTGATGGAGGCCATGTATACCAGGATAGAGGGGCTATGCATACCAGGATTGGGGGTGAGGGGTGCCGCTGCATACCGGGATTGGGGGTGAGGGGCGCCGCTGCATACCGGGATTGGGGGTGAGGGGCGCCGCTGCATACCGGGATTGGGGGTGAGGGGCGCCGCTGCATACCCCACCCTGCATACCCCACCCTGTGATAAAATAAATGGTTTCATTCGAAAGTACAACTTGTCCCTCAAAAAACACAAGCCCACATAGGTCTGAGGACAGAAAAAGAAAAAAGCCTGTGGCTCTTGGAAGAAGGGGAGGAAAAATGCAAAAAATGTAAATTTGCCTTGGTGGTAAGGGATTAAAGGAAAGCTGCATACTGCGCATTGGGACAGAACATGCAGAGCATGTGAAGCCATGTCCCCAAACCACACCCATATACTTGTTTCATGTGAATCCTTGTAAAGGGCTAAGAGGAATACTCAGTTGTAAATTATGTAATGCGACCTTGGTGAGTGGACCCCACCGATCTGATATTGAGCACCTATCCTAAGGATAGGTCATTGGTATATGAAACATGGGAAAACCCCTTTAATTCATTATTGTGATTTTTACTTTCCAGCCACATTGTGAATCATCTGGTAAGAGCAAAGTGTAAAGAGGTTACTCTGCATAAGGACGGACCACTGGGTGAGACAGTTCTGGAATGCTACAATTGTGGCTGTCGTAATGTATTTCTCCTGGGATTCATTCCGGCTAAGGCAGATTCTGTTGTTGTGCTCCTCTGCAGGTCAGTATTGTTCTTTCAAAGGCTTCTATTGGTTGGCGGCTGACTAAACTTGTGCAATTTGCAAATTTGTGACACACTTAGGCCACACATTTATTATTTGGTCAGTATTTTACCTCAGTATTTTCCATTATCATGATGTATCAGGAGGTTTTTCAGATCCATCTGTGATTGGTACATTGGGGTAACTTCCATTATCCTCTTCCATTACATGATAATAGAAGATACCCCAATGTACTGCTCACAGATGGATCTGATCCACTCCTGGTTTAGGCTTACAATCAGAGGGAAAGTATAATAGAAACACGTGCACCCCTTCTGCAAGTTTCGCCTACTCCTGGTTTTGGCTTACAAATACTGAACGTGGCTATAGGCTGTGTTCACATGTTGCGTTTTTTTGCTGTTTTACAGTAAATCTCATGCAAACACATTTTTTTTTTCCCCTGACTGATTTGGAAAACTGCTGTTTTTTTCACACTGCAGCATGTCACTTCTTTCAGCTTTTTTTCACCCATAGAAAGCAATGGACAAGTGCAAAAAATGCAGGTATCAGGTTTTTGCTGCTCTTTTAGTAACAAAAAAAGTACAGTAATATGTGAAACCCATTTATGTTTGTGGTCCCCCCCCCCCCCCCCAATGTGTAAACCAGAATGTCTTGTTGTTCATGGCAGTTGGGATTAGTACAGATTAAATTAGTGATGTGTACAAAGTTAACATTGGCTGACCAAGGTGTAACATGGAACAATACCTGTGGCCAACCTAAGTGTGAAAGTAAACGGTGTCCTACAGACTCAATTCTCTGTCAATGTCTTGGTCTATTCCTGACCAATTCACCTCCCCCTGTGTTACATTTGTAAAGCTGTATTTTCTTTCATGAACTGTTATGAACTTTTTTGTTCCTATTAGTCACTATTTTTTCAGACATAAAAATCTATTTCCACTAAATAATTTGATCAAATTGCCCTTTTTCCAAAAATGTGTCTTGCATTGGTAGTCTGTGTTCTTGCTTCTGTGATTGTTGCAAAGCTGAATTTTGGGATCCTGAAAGCAGCTTCTTTACTGACAATAGCAGGTTTTGCTTTAGAAAAAAAAATGCAGCAAAAACACAATGTGTGAACAAAGCTTTAGAGTTGCAATTTGGGGAAAAAATGCAGTGTTAGCACTGTGCCACTTGCAGCCTGTGACCAAATATTCAGCGGATTGAACAGTCATGTTGTCTGCTGGAGTTCCCCCATATCGTTAGCTGTCGGCCATGGCTAAAGTCACTGTGTAACCCCAGTCCTGGCTCAAACGTTCTTTCTTTTCTTTTATTCTTCACTTGGCTAGGTTGTGAGGAAGCAGCTTTCAGTATTGTCGTACATACAATGTAAATCATTAAGGGCTTGATGGAGTTCACGTTATAGTATTAATGTCCACACACTATTTAAAGATGTCCTGTCACCAAGTGAAAATTGACCAGATTTTGCTCTTATTTTATTCCTGCTGCTCCTAAGTATTCCTTATTTTTTATTTTTAATTCTATATAAATCCGGGTCAGTCGGGCATGCTTTATTTTATCTGAACATGTGTGTCTTATAATTCCGGGGCTCCACACACCGTGATTCTTAAATATCAGCAAAATAAAATAAGAGCCAATGCGTAACTACTGGGCTGCGTTCACATGCTACAGTTGTGCACTGTGTGAGACTTTAGTAATTTTCGGGACGTTTCGGGGTGAGGTGGTAGCTAGAAGTTACTGTAGTGAACAAGATTTTCAGCTCCATTTTGAATGGAAATTCTTACCTAGCATTTTTCCTTTAAAAATGTGTAGTACTTACACATGGTTTTTCAGCACCGCTTTTATGCTGCCCTCTACCTAACCACTCGCTGAAAATGGAGTGTTGTTTCAGGTGGTGCTTTTTACCACCACACAACTTTTGTTCCTTTTTTTTTCTTCAAAGACGCAGTCTGTTACTTTTTTACTTCTTGAATTTTGTTTCTTCCCATAAGCTTGCATGTGTGAATAAAAATCACTTCATTATGGAAAAGTAAAGCTGATGCTACATACACTCCCCACTTGCATATTACTTGTGATTTTGTTTTCGTAGGCAACCATGTGCAAGTCAGAGCAGTTTAAAGGACATTAACTGGGACAGTTCCCAGTGGCAGCCTCTCATTCAGGACCGATGCTTCCTCTCTTGGTTGGTGAAGATTCCCTCTGAACAGGAGCAGCTGAGAGCTCGCCAAATTACTGCTCAGCAAATAAACAAACTGGAAGAGTTGTGGAAGGTAATGTTATGGACGTTCTGTATCCATGTCCTTGTTTCTTCTAAAATGTATTTACGGGTATTCTACAATCACGCGGAGCTCTTTGGCCGGATTTATTCCTTCTAGAGGAGATCAAGAAAACTTTGGAACACCAGGATTCAGATTATTGGCATAAATCAGTCCCCTATACTCAGTATAATTCTCCTAACACAGAAGTTGGTTATTCTCATACCGCTCTCAGAATATTTAGGTAAGGATCCCGGAGATTCCATGTAATTTGAAATTCTTTGTATATTTTTAGGAAAACCCTTCAGCTACATTGGAGGATCTGGAGAAGCCTGGTGTTGATGAGGAACCGCAGCATGTTTTACTTCGTTATGAAGATGCTTACCAGTATCAAAATATATTTGGGCCTCTTGTTAAACTTGAAGCTGACTATGACAAAAAGCTGAAGGAATCTCAGGTGGGTAGCTTCTCTGCACAGCCTTCCAGTCACATGTGGAGATATCTTTAGTTATAGGTTATTAAATAACAGCACAGTTAACATCTGCCTTCCCTTGCGAGTTTTAACTTTTACTCTTCTGGTATTTTCACCCCTTCTTTCAAGAGCCATAATGTAATGCCACGTAAGGTTTTTTTTTTGTTTTGTTTTTGTTTTTGTTTTTTAGAGCGAGCATGACACCATTCATTTTTACCATACAATGTCAGGAACAACTATGCAAATATTCCCAGTTCCCAGAGGGATGAAATGGTGAAAGTAATTAATTTCGGCCATTGTTTTTTGGGTTTTGTTTCTAGAGCGTTCATTGTATGGTAATATTGACCTGGGAGCATGATTCTCCAGATAAGTACCATTGTGGCAATACCACTAAAAGGGTGGTAAACCTACCTTTCCATTTGTCATAGTGGAGAGTATAAAAATGTGTATACTCTATTGTCAATATTATCAGACAAAATGTTTACCTATCATATGCCACGTTCACACATCAGTATTTATAAGGCAAAACCAGGAGTGGCACAATCAGAGGAAAAGTAGAATAACAATACGTGCACCACTTCTGTATTTATCACCCACTCCTGGTTTTGGCTTACAAATACTGACCAAATACTGCCATGAGAACATCGCCATACAGTCAGAATGGCACTGCGAGCTTTATTTTGAAGGCTTCCTTTCCCTAAGAGGGTTTGATTGGTGGAATAGAATATCAGTACTGCTATTAAAGGGGATATCTGGGACTTGGGGGCGGGGGCATGCAGTTGCTAAACAAAGGCAACTACCTGCCTGTTGTACCTAGCACCGGTCTTTGACCGCTCTTGCCAGAGATTCAGCTGCTCTGTCAAAAGAGAAGCGCTCTTTCTTCCTGTTGAAAGGGTGGGACTATTGGCATCATGCTGACTGACAGCCAGCTTCCCCAGGGAAGAGCCAGCTGTCAGTCAGCATGACACCAGAAGTCCCATCCTGTCAATAGGAAGAGATACCGCCGCTCTGTTGACGTGATGTCAGTGCAAGTCTGTGACCGCTCTGTGCTGGCGGAGAATGGCTCCTGGTACAATAGGCAGGTAGATGGCAGCTTTGTGCCTGTTAGTGCTTAGGCACAATTTTTATTATTATTTATTTTTTTTTTTTTTATAAAGTCCCGGATATCCCCTTTAACTGTAGAACGCGATCTTGTGGTTACTAAAATTATGGCTCTCTGGATTAACATTAGACTTTGTAATTCCAGAACATTTCTTTTTCAGGGGATTCAACTTTGCAAAAACAAATATTAGATGACCAATAAACCTGGGATGTGTAGTTCTACATAAATATTTGGCTCACATAGAGTCCGTCAGGTCACCACCTTAAAATATCCCTTGTTGTATTGCACAGTCCTTTATCTGCTAGAGAAAAGTTTAAAAGCACATCTTGGTATAACACGTGTAACATGTTGAGGAGGCATGGCCAACCGCATCAAATCCGCTATAATTTCAAGCCAGAAATTTACAGCAGTCCTGTCTATAGCTGGAGTAGATTTGTGACTGACAGATGTGCCAAGTTCACTACTGATATTAGGAAATTCATTAGGATGTGCCAGTCTTGGTAAATCTAGTACCTACCGTATTTTTTGGACCATAAGACACACCTAGGTTTTAAAAAAGGAAAATGGGGAAAAAGAAACTTAAGCAAAAAAAATGTGGTCATGATGCCCTGTTATGGGGGATGGGGTCTGCTGCTGACACTGGTATTGGGGCAATGTCCTCCAATTCTGTACTAATATCCCCCATCCTGGTATGTATAGCTCCTACTTCCTGGTATACGTGGCCCCCATCCCATCCTGGTAAACCTGGCCCTAATCCCCATCCTGGTATGCATAGCACCCCCTGATCTCCATTCTAGTATGCATGGCATCCCTTGATCCCCCATCCCGGTATGCATGGCACCCCTTTATCCCCCATCCTGGTATTCGTGGCACCCCTTTATCCCCCATCCTGGTATGCCTGGCACCCCTTTTACACCCCCCCCCCCCCCCTCCGTCCGTCCTGGTATGCTTGGCACCCCTTTACCCCCCCCCCCCCATCCTGGTATGCGTGGCACCCCTTGAGCCCCCATTGTGCTGCCCACAAAGAAATAATCAATCGTGCTCCCCTCCTCCAGCGCTGTCCCGCTCTGCTGCTGACACTCACTGTGTGAGCCGCGCATGGCGTCCCTACCATGCGCCCTCACACAGTGTGAGACACTGTTCTGGAATAGTCACTGCTCCCCGCGCCGGGACTCTGTGCGTGGGGAGCAGTGACCATTCAGTCTGATCAATAGCCGGCACACTGGAGCTGCAGCACGGCTCCTGCTGGCTCTCTGTGGTCAGTGTGCCGGCTATTAAAGACCATGGATATTCACTACAACTTTAATAGCGGGCACACAGACAGCAGAGCGGCAGCATGAGCCGCGTTGCTGCTCCAGTGTGCCGGCGATTAAGAAAAATGAATATTCATTGCTCTCCACGCCCATGGGCGTGGGGAGCTGGGAATATTCATTTTCTTTAGTAGCGGGCACAGCATAGGCTGCAGCAGGCAGCTGCCTCCTGTGCCACGCTGATCCCCCGCTGCCGCTCCCCCACACCCACCACCACCACGCACAGCCATGTATATAGTATTCGGACTATAAGACGCACCCCCTGCTTTCCTCCAAAATTTTGGAGGAAAAAAGTGCCTCTTATAGTCCGAAAAATTCGGTATATGGTTTAGGGTGCACTGCTGAATGCAAGTAGTCTTGGTAAATCTGCCTCTATTGTTCCCTGTGCAACCACAAAGTCCAGTTTGAGTGTTATACTGATAATCCAATCCATCCAATGCTTGCTGACAGGGAAAGGCTACCTCTGAAAGAGCGATCTAAATTGCTAGGGTGGGACTGTATGAGCAGACAGTAATCATGGCTGCGGAGTCGGTATAAAATGGACCGACTCCTAAAATATATAATAAATTAGGTACAGTAGTACAACGCAGGATGTGCTGTAAATGTTTCCATAAGAATTTGGGAAAGTTATGAAAGGTCCTATAAATGTCTGTCCTATTCCTGATCTAAGGATCTCTGTTCTTAGTGATGAATCTGTGCTGCTCTTTATGTACTTGCTCCGTAGTGACCAGTGCTGTGGAGTCAGAGGTTTGGCTTACCGACTCCACAGCCCTGTGAGCAGTCTTGGATATCAGTGTATTTATTGTTTCTGATATAACTGCAATAGTAAAATGCATAGGAGTAATTTATTAATCCCTTAAGGGTGCGTGCTCACGGTCCGTAAACGCTGTGGATTGTACGCACAGCACTTTCACTACGTGCAATCCGCAGCGGCCAGATGTTAGAGCTTAGTGGATGGGATTTGTAGAAATCCCATGCCCACTATGCGTCTCCGTGCACCCGCGGACACTGATATGTGGCGTGTTTTTCCAGACCGCAGCATGTCTGCAAGAGAATTTCTATCAGTGCAATGTATAGGATGTGGTGACTCTTCATGGTTCAATGAACACATGCGGATTCACCTGCGTGCAGCGCTCTGGACGCAACATAAAGTATATTGCATTCATAGCGCTGCCAATACCGACCCTGTGCACATACCCTTAGGGTCATCCCATTTCAAGTGATCTAAATCTGAACTTTTTTTCCCCTGATATCTTAGAATCTTTATTTTCTTTGCTGTTTTTTGAAGTACTGCTTTAGTGACTTAAATATAATACATTTTGAATTTTTATCTTGATTAGTTTTTTTTATAGATTTTGAAAGCCTGAATTTTGGGCTTGTATGACTTTACATTTTTCAGCAGCAGATGGAAGGAAGGGAGACAGTCATTACTAGTGGGTAGGCGGAGCCCACATAGGATAGAACACCTCAGATTAAAAAAAGAGTGTTGTCCGGCCCCTCCAGCTTGGGCTCGTCCTACTCCAGCTCTCCAGTCTAAAATTTGAGGTCACAGAGGATGGTCGCTGCTGGAAGCAGCTCCTCAGAAAATTTTTTTTATTTTTATCGGACAGAGACTTGGACCCCCGTGGTCTTGAGGTCTCAGGGGTCTCAGCGCTGCTGGACCCCCACCCCTCCCTTGGCGGATCTGCATTACCCTTTGAGAGAGGTCCCTGCAGAACCCTGCCGGCCCCGGGGGATGAGGGATGCTTCCCTGGCGGGGACGCAAACCGCGCATCTGGGGTCACTGCGTTCTCCGCCCTGGGGGGAAGCTTGGGCACAGCGCCACAAATCCCTGGGGGTCCCTGTGGCGCTCAGCTGGGTGAGTACTCAGCATGTTAATGTGTTTTGAGTACTTCAGCGGCTGCTGCGGCAGCCGCTGCTACATGTATTCAGGTGGTGACTTGTGTTTTTTTGTCCGCAGGTGGATGCCTGCAGGACATGGAAGCGGGGCAGGAGCGGAGGAGTCGCGCGCGCTTTTTTTTGAAGCCGGCGGGGGGCGTGGCTTCGCGCCTTCCCGGTCTTTCGCGGGCAGGAAGCGCTCTGAGCGCGCGTTTTCTCCTGCCCCTCCTCTTCCGGCTTCTCTCTCCTCACAGCGCGGCGGCCATTACTGAACGGCTTCCATCGGGCTCCTCACTCTCCTCTCTTCCCGACAGACCGAAGGAACACTGCACCGCGGCCAGCTGGGTGAGTCGCTTCTGCCTGTCAGGGCAGAAGCTTAACCCCTCACCCCCTCAGCGCAGGGCACCTTTCTGAGGCACAATAAGGTGGCAGACTGTGCTGTCCTGCAGCTATTACCTCATATAGAGGTTCCTTTTTTTGTCTGGGGCTCGCACATCCTTTTCATTTCACAGAGGTTGTGGGGAGTCTGCGACATTAACCCCTTATTAGGCGGTTATCCCTTAATTGGGGGTCAGCTGGGGTAGCTCTCTCTTTAAGAGCTTTAACCCGTCGGCTTTCTTTTAAGAAACCACACTGTCCTACTTACTGACAGGTTTAACCTGCCATATACTGTGTGAGGGCATGTCAGATCAGGGTCCAGGAGGTGCGGACCGTCTCCCAGGTCCGCTACAGGATCAGTCTCGCGTGTCTGACACGCAGGAGTCCTCGACGGCGTCAAGCGCAGCGGTCGGGGGTTTCGGTGATGGGGCAGTGGTCAAAATGAAGGCCCTCACTCGTTCTATTGATGGCCTGTCTGACCTTCTAGGTTATTGGGTGTCAGCTAGATCCTCTCATGGCAGGAAGCGCCACAGGCCGGTACTGCCCTCCCCGCGCAGCGACTCGGAGATCTCTGTTATGGAGGGTTCCCCTTCAAGCTCAGATGGGGAGATGTCCGATTCGGATAAGGAGGATCAGCAGGGGCACTCTGCCTCTTTTTTGGACCGTGCAGAGGCTTTTATTGGAGCCATGAGGGAGGCGTTACAGTTTCCGGAGGAGGTAACTAGACGTCCTGGTAAGTCGGCCCGGATGTTTCAGGAGTCGCATAGGTCGCGCTTGGCATTACCATCTCTGGATGAGCTTAATGGGGCAGTGGAGAAGGAACGCCTGTGTCCAGATAAACGTTTTCAGGGGACACGGTTTTTTGAGGCACTGTATCCGTGTTCCACGGAGTTGATTGATAATTGGATTCCTTCTCCTGAAGTGGATGTCCCTTTATCCCAGCTTAGCAAATCCTCATTACTGCCTGTTAAAGGGAAGGCGAGTCTGCAGGATCCGCTGGACAGAAAAACGGAGATGGCGGCGAAATCCATCTACGAGGCCGCGGGTCATGGATTCAGAGCGGTGCTAGGATCCATGTGTGCTTGTAAAGCTTCCCTAAGCTGGTTGGACCGTCTACGGACGGCGTGGCAGGATGGATCCCCGCTATCCGAGGTAGATGTGCTTTTCAAGTTGTTGGAGGATGCGGCCCGATATGGCAGTGATGCAGGTTTGGATACCGCGTCTCTGCTGTCCAGGGCGCAATCCTCGGCGGTCACAGTCAGAAGAGCACTGTGGCTCAGACAGTGGACCGGGGACGCGGTTTCCAAGCAAGGTTTGCTGTCTTTAGCTTACAAGGGTGGTCAGTTATTTGGATCTGACCTCACGGAGCTGATTGTCAAGGCAAAGGCAAAAGAAGCGGCCTTACCACAGCGAAGAACTGTGGCTTCTGCGTCGGGCAGGCCTAGTGCCGGTAGTAGTCGGCGGCCCTTTCGGTCCAGGGGACGGTCCGGTCAGCCCTCTTGGGGATCGGGTCGTCCCTCTTTTTCAGGAAAAAAGGCTTCTCAGAAATCCCGCACTCCCTGGAAACAGAGCTTCCGTCAAGACAAGCGGGAAGCTGACAAAAAGCCCGCTAAGGCGGACTGACGCCAGGTTTTCACTCGAGGGCTCTCGAGTGGGGGGTCTCCTGCTCCAATTCGAATCTACTTGGGCGTCCCGCGTTTCGGACGCCTGGGTGACGCGGGTTGTGTCAGCAGGCTACTTCATAGTTTCTTTCTCGACCCCCGGACAGGTTTTGCCGATCTCGCATTCCGTCAGAGCCCGAGCTAGTTGCCGCTCTACGGCAGGAGATCGATTCCCTTCTGCAGAAGGGTGTGGTGGTACCGGTTCCGCCGGAGGACCGGGGAAGAGGGTTTTATTCAAACCTCTTTGTGGTCCCCAAAAAGGAGGACAAATTTCGCCCCATTCTGGATCTCAAAAGATTGAATCGGCATGTCCGCACCCGGAAATTCCGCATGGAGTCGCTTCGCTCGGTTGTGGCGGCCCTGTCGCAGAACGACTTTTTGGTGTCAATCGACATTCGCGACGCTTATTTGCATGTTCCCGTCGGAAGGGCCCACCAACGCTTCCTTCGTTTTGCCATAGGTCAGGACCATTTCCAGTTTGTGGCCCTACCATTCGGGTTGGCCTCGGCGCCCAGAGTTTTTACAAAAATTATGGCACCTCTCATGGCGATTCTTCGAAGACAGGGGGTTACGGTTCTTCCCTACCTGGACGACCTTTTGATTGTGGCGTCCTCAAAGGAGGAGGCGGTGACGGCTCGCAATCTATCCCTTCAGCTCCTGGAGGACTTCGGGTGGCTGGTCAATTGGAAGAAGTCGTCTCTGGAACCGTCGCAGTCAATCCTGTTTTTGGGGATGCATTTCGACACGGTACGAGCAGTGGTGTCCCTGCCTCCAGACAAGCAAGCAAGTCGTCTTCGACAGCAATGTCCCTTCGAAGGTGCATGCGCCTTTTGGGTTTGATGGTGGCGTCAATGGAGGCACTTCCGTTTGCCCAATTTCATTCCAGGACTCTCCAAATGCTCATTCTGAACCGTTGGGATCGATCACAGGCTTCGCTGGATCGCAGTGTCATCATCTCCCACAGGGTGCGAGAGTCTCTAGAATGGTGGTTACGTCCGGAAGCGTTATCCCTGGGGAAGTCCTTCCTCCTTCCGAGGTGGTCGGTCATAACCACCGATGCCAGCCTGTCAGGCTGGGGGGGGTGTCTGGAACGATCTCTGGATTCAGGGAGTATGGTCGTCGGAAGAGTCTGTCCTGCCGATCAACATCCTGGAATTGAGGGCGATTTTCCTTTGCATCCAACACTGGACGGTCCCTTTAAACGGTCTGCCAGTCCGAGTGCAGACAGACAACGCGACGGCGGTCGCGTATATCAACCATCAAGGTGGAACGAGGAGCTCCAGGCTCATGATGGAAGTGTCTCGGATCCTGGTATGGGCCGAGGCCAAGGTGCCAGCCATCTCTGCGATTCACATCCCGGGAGTTCAGAATATCACGGCGGACTTCCTCAGTCGCGAGAAGGTGGATCCCGGAGAATGGAGTCTTCACCCAGATATTTTTGCACAGCTGTGCTCCCGTTGGGGAACTCCTCAAGTGGATTTGATGGCATCAAGGTTCAACACCAAGTTACCGACGTTCATGTCCAGGTACAAGGACCCGAAGGCTGTGGCGGTGGATGCTCTGGTGGCTCCGTGGGACCAATTCGAGCTAATCTATGTGTTTCCGCCGATATCCTTACTTCCTCTGGTGTTGCGTCGGATCAGACTGGAAAGAGTCCCGGCTATGTTAGTAGCCCCAGACTGGCCAAGGAGGACGTGGTTCTCGACGCTGGTGTCGCTTCTGGCTGCGCCTCCAGTTCCTCTCCCTCTTCGCCCGGACCTGTTAACCCAAGGGCCCGTTCGTCATCCGGACCTGAAGTCTCTGCGTTTGACGGCGTGGCTCTTGAGACCGAAATCTTGACTCGTCAAGGTTTTTCAGCCGAAGTTATTGCCACTCTGCGAGCTGCCAGGGGTCCTGCCACTACTAGGATCTATCACAAGACTTGGGAGGCCTTCTTTTCATGGTGTTCGGGTTCTTCAAGGAACCCGAGGATTTTTTCCATTCCCAATTTGTTGGCCTTTTTGCAGTATGGCCTGGACAAGGGTTTGGCAGTTAGCACTCTGAGGGGTCAGGTTTCTGCTTTGTCCTTGCTGTTTCGGAAGGCTATCGCCTCGCGTAGGGACGTTCGTTCCTTTTTTTCGCGGGGTAACCCGTCAGTTTCCGCCGCGGAAGGCGCTTGTGTCCCCTTGGCGGCTCAATCTGGTCTTGGAGGCTCTTCAACATGGGCCTTTTGAGCCTATGGACTCCGTTAGCCTTTCTTTGCTTTCTTGGAAGGTTGCCTTTTTAGTGGCAGTCACCTCTTTGAGAAGGGTTTCTGAACTGGCGGCTCTTTCTTGCTCTCCTCCTTTTCTGGAGTTTCTCCCGGATCGCGTGGTGCTTCGCACACGGGGCGACTTTCTACCTAAGGTGGTGTCACAATTTCATGTTAACCAGGATATTGTGTTGCCCTCGCTCTGTCCGGAACCGAGGAATGCGAAGGAACGGGCCTTGCACTCATTGGATTTAGTGCGGGCTTTGAAGTTCTATTTGTCTATTACTCAAGGTTTTCGGAAATCGGACTCTGTTTGTGATTCCAGCAGGTCGTCGGCGTGGTCAACGAGCTTCCAGGGACACTATAGCTCGATGGATTCGGTCGGCCATTTTAGAGGCTTACCGACTCAAAGGCGAATCTTGTCCAATTAAGATTCGAGCTCACTCCACGAGAGCTGTGGGTTCATCGTGGGCTTTTCATCAAGGGGCCTCGGCAGCTCAACTCTGCCGGGCGGCTACCTGGCGCTCCGTCCACACTTTTACAAAGTTTTATAAGGTGGACGTCAGTGCTTCCGCTGATGCAGCCTTAGGACGTAGGGTCCTGCAGGCGGCTGTAGTTTGTTATTGTTAACTTGTATTTAGCGCTAGTTGCGCATTTTTCTAGGTTGTTGGGATTCTGCTTCTGTTGGTTTTTTCCCACCCTTAATTTTTGGACTGCTTTGGGACGTCCCACTAGTAATGACTGTGTCTCCCTTCCTTCCATCTGCTGCTGAAAGACGGATTTTGGTAAGACCTTACCTGTAAAATCCTTTTCAGCGAAGGAAGGAAGGGAGACACAGCTCCCTCCCATGGCAGAAGTGTGTTGTTGTGTTTTCAGATGCAGCGTGACCCTTCTCTGATAGCGATTATCTGGGCTGAGGTCGGCGCGCTAAGGCTCTGTTCCAGCATTGCCAGCTCATCGCAGTGGTCAGGTCCAGTGAGTAGTACCTGGGACTGTGTGGTTTTTCTGTTATATGCATAACCTGTCTCTTGTTTTTTCTCTGAAGTTCTTCAGAAGGGGTTATGTTGCTCCGCTGGTGATATTTGCTCTTCCTTAGCTTGTGTACGGACTGGAGAGCTGGAGTAGGAGGAGCCCAAGCTGGAGGGGCCGGACAACACTCTTTTTTAATCTGAGGTGTTCTATCCTATGTGGGCTCCGCCTACCCACTAGTAATGACTGTGTCTCCCTTCCTTCCCTCGCTGAAAAGGATTTTACAGGTAAGGTCTTACCAAAATCCGTCTTTTATCATCTCAGGATAGAATTAAGATAAAGGGATGGGAGAGGTACCATTTTGTTCAGAATTGTACAGGCTTTAATTTGACATGTCACAAGACTGTTGATATTTTGTTTTTGAGGAGTCAAATTCAAAATTTTGATGGGCGATTTTGGTAAAACTATTAATTTTTCATGAAATGCACGTATTACTTGTGTTAATTACATTTGTTCAGGGATTCAAGTTGGGATCTCCATAGGATCATATTTCGAAGCGTGATTTTCTAAATGCAGTCTCATCCTAATATGTTTAATGCTAAATTAAAAGGAACAATATTTTTAACAACTTTTTAAATATACATGTAGCAATTTTTTTATCACTAGACATGTCCTTTTTTAAAGTTTTTAAAAAGAATAGTACAGTAATTAAATAATCAATCTATAAAATTAAACAATATGACCTAGTCTTAAATTAAGTCTTTAAACTGACCTTTTATCAATTTGTCCCTTCTACTGGGTGAAATGTGATCTTGTCCACAATGTCTTGCTATCAATGGCCGTTTCCTGAGTGTGTTCAGCTGTTATGGGGTTTGGGGTTAGTATCTGATTTTTGTTTACTTATTAATGCCTGGTTTTCTTGGATACACAAATGAGACTGATGGAACAGAAGGTGCAGAAAAGTCACTTCTACTTCATTATAGCATAATCCCAACTTGAATTTAGGTACACATGTGGCTAGCAGCATAGGAGGCACATGTGAATTTTTTTTAAATTTTAGCAGTTTTTTTTTTTTTTTTTTAAATGACTTTCAATATTTTGCTTTCGAGTCCGCATGGGTAAAATATTAATAAAGGAAACCTGTATAGTTCTGAGCAATGGTGTTTTTTCTGTTTTTCTATCTTGGATTGGGCTTGAGTTATGAGGAGAAACGTAAAGGCATGCAACACAGACATTTGCATTTTTTCAAAACTTTGAAAATTCATAAAAAAAATCACTAAAGTATATAGAAATTTTTTTCCTTTATATTTTGCTTTCTCTAGCACACTACTACCAGGGAACAAAAACTTAAAAGAATTAAAAATATAGAGGAAAAATTCATTGGTTCACTTGACATGGAATGACCCCCTTATAGAACTGCATATGGTTAAAATTATAAGTTGGAAAATGTGACTTTACATTTTTCTAGACACAGGACAATATAACAGTGCGATGGGACCTTGGCCTCAACAAGAAGAGGATTGCTTATTTCACTTTGCCAAAAACTGATTCCGGTAATGTAAAATTCTTAATGATTGTTTTACTAAAAATGCAGCTAATCTAGTTGTTTATGCCGGTGGGTTGTACTAACGCAGCATGCTGTGTGTTACCTTGTTCATTGGCTAGTGAATTAGATGAGCACACTGTGTCTACCTCCCTAAACGCATTTCCTTTAGCCATCCATCAGGTTGTTGCTTTCATGAATCTGCTTTTGGTGAAGTGGAATGCACACCAATGATGAGAGCTATAGCTTTGCTTGGGAATGCGCTAATGGGGAGATCTCGCTTAGCCAGTTCTGTCCTTAACTTCCAAATTTGAGAATACCCCTTTATCCACCATCTAAGAGAGAAAACTCAACTTCCTGACTGCTGGGTCACCCACTAATCCAGATAAACGGGGCTCTTAGTGTGGAGTGGAGATGTGATTGATCATCTTTACTGCCATACTATTCATTCTTAAGGGTGCAGCCCTCTATCTCTGACAGAGGGGTTGTCTCATGAATGAACAAAATGCACATTAATCAGTAGATCTTGGAATAAAAATAAGATTCACAATCGGATGTGTTTAAAAATAAAATGTTCCTGTGCTGACGCAATGTGCCCCTGCTGTGTACTGTGAAATGGCTGTCTGACCGTTAAGGAACTGTAAAATGTACTTTGTTTGTGCGACAATCCGTGTAAGAATGAATGAGGAGTGGCAGGGCGCATGATCAACTGCTGCTCCATTAAGAGCCCTGGTTCTTTGAATCGGTGAGGGTCCCAGCAGTTGGACCCCCAGCAATCGGGGAAGTTATCCCCCATCCTGTGGATAGAGGATAACTTCCCTACTTGATAATAACTGTTTGCCTCCTGGGTGGTGGTCTTTTAATATGTTCTGTCAAATGAGTTGCATTTTATGTCATGTCAGCTTTAAATTGTTTGCATTTTTTTAGTAAATCAGAAATCCGCTTTCCCTCTGCTGGTTATAAAAATGATGTGGGAGCCCACGCCATTATTATTTTTTTTTTATTTTAGGCTCTGTGCCCACGATCCGGACATAGCAGCACTTTGGACGCATATTTTTTGCTGCGTCCAAAACGTTGCATTCTAATGAACGCAGGTTACATCCACATGTGTTCACTGAACCATGCATATTTATCGCATTCAGTACATTCTAGTGGTCCAATTTCTGTTGCGAAGACTAGCGACTCAGCAAGAGAGTTTGACATGCTGCGGTCCTGAAAGACGCGCTGCATGTAGGTTTCCACGGATTATCCACAGCCTCTGATGCACGCATAGTGGACATGGGATTTCTAGAGATCCCATCCACTGTTTTAACATCTGGACGCTGCGGGTTTGATGCTGTATAAACACGCAGCGTCAAACCTGCAGTGGCTCCTGAACGTGGCCACGTACCCAAACTCACCCACAGCATGTCAATTTCTGTAGCAGACACACTAGTCTCTGCTGCAGATTTTGACCGATTGAAGTGTGATTATATGCCGTGGAATTGCATGTACCGACAACAAAAGTGCGGCATTAGAACACCTCGTTTTGGACGCAGCAAAAATACGCTGCGTCCAAAGCACTGCTTGTTGCTGTTTGTGAGGACATGGCAGCTAACGAAACAGCTGTGAGCTGTTAATTATGGCCTGGGACAATGTTTGCTTAATGGCACCTTCCTAGGCTAAAATAGCAGCTCACAGCTGCCTCAGAAATTACATGAATGGAAATGCTAATGAAACTGGGCTAATGGGCTTAGCTGACACCTAGCTCTTTTGTTCGGTGATGACAAGGTATCAATCAGACCCTTTCTTCACCAAATCTAATTAAAGAAAAGAGTTAAACACAAAGAGCAAACACTTTATTTGAAATACAGCAGGCACATACTTTTATCATTTAAATTAACCAATATACTCACCCCAGTTCTGACGGTAATCCAAGTGTTTAAGCAATGTCCCACCAAATATCTTTATTGAGCTCCAAAAGCATTCATTATGTACAAAAACGCTTCAAATAACGTGGCATAACCGCGCGTTTTTTCCTGCAGAAACGCTCAGGAAATTTCTGCTTCAAATCCTGAATGTGCGTACATAGCCTAAAGTGCCTGTCAGCACAGGATGACTGTACAGGCGCTCTGTGCTTCATGGCGGGGCCAATCATTTATATACACCTTCCCACCTACTTGGTTTTTATCTATCTCCACGTTTCTCTGCCCTAAAAAGGCAGACCTGTCAGTCAGAGGGGGGTGGAGATGGAAGGAAACATGTGGGAAGGTGTGTATAAATGATTGGCCCCACCTTGAAGTACTGAGCAGTGGGGCTTCCTTTGAACAGTCATCCTATGCTAACAGAGCAGGGCAGTGTGTGAGGAGGGGGATGTGTCAGGAAAGACACTGGAGTGCAGGCTATATCTGAGGAGCAGGGCAGCGTGTGAGGAGGAGGATGTGTAAGGACAGACACTGGAGTGCAGGCTATATCTGAGGAGCAGGGCAGTGTGTGAGGAGGGGGATGTGTCAGGACAGACACTGGAGTGCAGGCTATATCTGAGGAGCAGGGCAGTGTGTGAGGAGGAGGATGTGTCAGGACAGACACTGGAGTGCAGGCTATATCTGAGGAGCAGGGCAGTGTGTGAGGAGGGGCATGTGTCAGGACAGACACTGGAGTGCAGGCTATATCTGAGGAGCAGGGCTGCGTGTGAGGAGGGGGAGGCGTCAGGACAGACACTGGAGTGCCGGCTATATCTGAGGAGCAGGGCAGCGTGTGAGGAGGGGGAGGCGTCAGGACAGACACTGGAGTGCAGGCTATATCTGAGGAGCAGGGCAGTGTGTGAGGAGGGGGATGTGTCAGGACAGACACTGGAGTGCAGGCTATATCTGAGGAGCAGGGCAGTGTGTGAGGAGGGGCATGTGTCAGGACAGACACTGGAGTGCCGGCTATATCTGAGGAGCAGGGCAGTGTGTGATGAGGGGCATGTGTCAGGACAGACACTGGAGTGCAGGCTATATCTGAGGAGCAGGGCAGTGTGTGAGGAGGAGGATGTGTCAGGACAGACACTGGAGTGCAGGCTATATTTGAGGAGCAGAGCAGTGTGTGAGGAGGAGGATGTCAGGACAGACACTGGAGTGCAGGTTATATCTGAGGAGCAGGGCAGTGTGTGAGGAGGAGGAGGTGTCAGGACAGACACTGGAGTGCAGGCTATATCTGAGGAGCAGGGCAGTGTGTGAGGAGGAGGAGGTGTCAGGACAGACACTGGAGTGCAGGCTATATCTGAGGAGCAGGGCAGTGTGTGAGGAGGAGGAGGATGTGTCAGGACAGACTGGAGTGCAGGCTATATCTGAGGAGCAGGGTAGTGTGTGAGGAGGGTCATGTGTCAGGACAGACACTGGAGTGCAGGCTATATCTGAGGAGCAGGGCAGTGTGTGAGGAGGGTCATGTGTCAGGACAGACACTGGAGTGCAGGCTATATCTGAGGAGCAGGGCAGTGTGTGAGGAGGGGGATGTGTCAGGACAGACACTGGAGTGTAGGCTATATCTGAGGAGCAGACCAGTGTGTGAGGAGGAGGAGGTGTCAGGACAGACACTGGAGTGCAGGCTATATCTGAGGAGCAAGGCAGTGTGTGAGGAGGGGGATGTGTCAGGACAGACACTGGAGTGCAGGTTATATCTGAGGAGCAGGGCAGTGTGTGAGGAGGAGGCGTCAGGACAGACACTGGAGTGCAGGCTATATCTGAGGAGCAGGGCAGTGTGTGAGGAGGAGGAGGTGTCAGGACAGACACTGGAGTGCAGGCTATATCTGAGGAGCAGGGCAGTGTGTGAGGAGGGGGATGTGTCAGGACAGACACTGGAGTGCAGGCTATATCTGAGGAGCAGGGCAGTGTGTGAGGAGGGGGATGTGTCAGGACAGACACTGGAGTGCAGGCTATATCTGAGGAGCAGGCCAGTGTGTGAGGAGGAGGAGGCGTCAGGACACACACTGGAGTGCTGGCTATATCTGAGGAGGGGCATGTGTCAGGACAGACACTGGAGTGCAGGCTATATCTGAGGAGCAGGGTAGTGTGTGAGGAGGAGGATGTCAGGACAGACACTGGAGTGCAGGTTATATCTGAGGAGCAGGGCAGTGTGTGAGGAGGAGGAGGTGTCAGGACAGACACTGGAGTGCAGGCTATATCTGAGGAGCAGGGCAGTGTGTGAGGAGGAGGATGTGTCAGGACAGACACTGGAGTGCAGGCTATATCTGAGGAGCAGGGTAGTGTGTGAGGAGGAGGATGTCAGGACAGACACTGGAGTGCCGGTTATATCTGAGGAGCAGGGTAGTGTGTGAGGAGGAGGATGTGTCAGGACAGACACTGGAGTGCAGGCTATATCTGAGGAGCAGGGTAGTGTGTGAGGAGGAGGAGGTGGTGTCAGGACAGACACTGGAGTGCAGGTTATATCTGAGGAGCAGGGCAGTGTGTGAGGAGGAGGAGGAGGCGTCAGGACAGACACTGGAGTGCAGGCTATATCTGAGGAGCAGGGCAGTGTGTGAGGAGGAGGATGTGTCAGGACAGACACTGGAGTGCAGGTTATATCTGAGGAGCAGGGCAGTGTGTGAGGAGGAGGCGTCAGGATAGACACTGGAGTGAAGGCTATATCTGAGGAGCAGGGCAGTGTGTGAGGAGGAGGATGTGTCAGGACAGACACTGGAGTGCAGGCTATATCTGAGGAGCAGGGCAGTGTGTGAGGAGGAGGATGTGTCAGGACAGACAATGGAGTGCAGGCTATATCTGAGGAGCAGGGCAGTGTGTGAGGAGGGGGATGTGTCAGGACAGACACTGGAGTGCAGGCTATATCTGAGGAGCAGGGCAGTGTGTGAGGAGGGGGATGTGTCAGGACAGACACTGGAGTGCAGGCTAAATCTGAGGAGCAGGGCAGTGTGTGATGAGGAGGAGGAGGTGTCAGGACAGACACTGGAGTGCAGGCTATATCTGAGGAGCAGGCCAGTGTGTGAGGAGGGTCATGTGTCAGGACAGACACTGGAGTGCAGGCTATATCTGAGGAGCAGGGCAGTGTGTGAGGAGGGGGATGTGTCAGGACAGACACTGGAGTGCAGGCTATATCTGAGGAGCAGGCCAGTGTGTGAGGAGGAGGATGTGTCGGGACAGACACTGGAGTGCAGGCTATATCTGAGGAGCAGGCCAGTGTGTGAGGAGGAGGATGTGTCAGGACCGACACTGGAGTGCAGGCTATATCTGAGGAGCAGGGCAGTGTGTGAGGAGGAGGATGTGTCAGGACAGACACTGGAGTGCAGGCTATATCTGAGGAGCAGGGCAGTGTGTGATGAGGAGGCGTCAGGACAGACACTGGAGTGCAGGCTATATCTGAGGAGCAGGCCAGTGTGTGAGGAGGAGGATGTGTCAGGACAGACACTGGAGTGCAGGCTATATCTGAGGAGCAGGGCAGTGTGTGAGGAGGAGGATGTGTCAGGACAGACATTGGAGTGCAGGCTATATCTGAGGAGCAGGGCAGTGTGTGAGGAGGAGGAGGTGTCAGGACAGACACTGGAGTGCAGGCTATATCGGAGGAGCAGGGCAGTGTGTGAGGAGGGGTATGTGTCAGGACAGACACTGGAGTGCAGGCTATATCTGAGGAGCAGGGCAGTGTGTGAGGAGGGGGATGTGTCAGGACAGACACTGGAGTACAGGCTATATCTGAGGAGCCGGCCAGTGTGTGAGGAGGGGGATGTGTCAGGACAGACACTGGAGTGCAGGCTATATCTGAGGAGCAGGGCAGTGTGTGAGGAGGATGTGTCAGGACAGACACTGGAGTTCAGGCTATATCTGAGGAGCAGGCCACTGTGTGAGGAGGAGGAGGAGGCTTCAGGACAGACACTGGAGTGCAGGCTATATCTGAGGAGCAGGCCAGTGTGTGAGGAGGAGGATGTGTCAGGACAGACACTGGAGTGCAGGTTATATCTGAGGAGCAGGGCAGTGTGTGAGGAGGAGGAGGTGTCAGGACAGACACTGGAGTGCAGGCTATATCTGAGGAGCAGGGCAGTGTGTGAGGAGGGGGATGTGTCAGGACAGACACTGGAGTGCAGGCTAAATCTGAGGAGCAGGGCAGTGTGTGATGAGGAGGAGGAGGTGTCAGGACAGACACTGGAGTGCAGGCTATATCTGAGGAGCAGGCCAGTGTGTGAGGAGGGTCATGTGTCAGGACAGACACTGGAGTGCAGGCTATATCTGAGGAGCAGGGCAGTGTGTGAGGAGGGGGATGTGTCAGGACAGACACTGGAGTGCAGGCTATATCTGAGGAGCAGGGCAGTGTGTGAGGAGGAGGAGGAGGATGTGTCAGGACAGACACTGGAGTGCCGGCTATATCTGAGGAGCAGGGCAGTGTGTGAGGAGGAGGAGGATGTGTCAGGACAGACACTGGAGTCCAGGCTATATCTGAGGAGCAGGGCAGTGTGTGAGGAGGGGGATGTGTCAGGACAGACACTGGAGTGCAGGCTATATCTGAGGAGCAGGCCAGTGTGTGAGGAGGAGGATGTGTCGGGACAGACACCGGAGTGCAGGTTATATCTGAGGAGCAGGGCAGTGTGTGAGGAGGAGGAGGTGTCATAGCCTGCACTCCAGTGTCTGTCCTGACACATCCCCCTCCTCACACACTGCCCTGCTCCTCAGATATAGCCTGCACTCCAGTGTCTGTCCTGACACATCCTCCTCCTCACACACTGCCCTGCTCCTCAGATACAGCCTGGACTCCAGTGTCTGTCCTGACACATCCTCCTCCTCACACACTACCCTGCTCCTCAGATATAACCGGCACTCCAGTGTCTGTCCTGACACATCCTCCTCCTCCTCACACACTACCCTGCTCCTCAGATATAGCCTGCACTCCAGTGTCTGTCCTGACACATGCCCCTCCTCACACACTACCCTGCTCCTCAGATATAGCCTGCACTCCAGTGTCTGTCCTGACACATCCTCCTCCTCCTCACACACTACCCTGCTCCTCAGATATAGCCTGCACTCCAGTGTCTGTCCTGACACATGCCCCTCCTCACACACTACCCTGCTCCTCAGATATAGCCTGCACTCCAGTGTCTGTCCTGACACATCCCCCTCCTCACACACTGCCCTGCTCCTCAGATATAACCGGCACTCCAGTGTCTGGCCTGACACCTCCTCCTCCTCACACACTGCCCTGCTCCTCAGATATAGCCTGCACTCCAGTGTCTGTCCTGACACCTCCTCCTCCTCACACACTGCCCTGCTCCTCAGATATAGCCTGCACTCCAGTGTCTGTCCTGACACATACCCCTCCTCACACACTGCCCTGCTCCTCAGATATAGCCTGCACTCCAGTGTCTGTCCTATCTGAGGAGCAGGCCAGTGTGTGAGGAGGAGGAGGTGTCAGGACACACACTGGAGTGCTGGCTATATCTGAGGAGGAGGAGGCGTCAGGACACACACTGGAGTGCTGGCTATATCTGAGGAGGGGCATGTGTCAGGACAGACACTGGAGTGCAGGCTATATCTGAGGAGCAGGGCAGTGTGTGAGGAGGAGGATGTGTCAGGACAGACACTGGAGTGCAGGCTATATCTGAGGAGCAGGGTAGTGTGTGAGGAGGAGGAGGATGTGTCAGGACAGACACTGCAGTGCCGGCTATATCTGAGGAGCAGGGCAGTGTGTGAGGAGGAGGAGGAGGCGTCAGGACAGACACTGGAGTGCAGGCTATATCTGAGGAGCAGGGCAGTGTGTGAGGAGGAGGATGTGTCAGGACAGACACTGGAGTGCAGGTTATATCTGAGGAGCAGGGCAGTGTGTGAGGAGGAGGCGTCAGGACAGACACTGGAGTGCAGGCTATATCTGAGGAGCAGGGCAGTGTGTGAGGAGGAGGAGGTGTCAGGACAGACACTGGAGTGCAGGCTATATCTGAGGAGCAGGGCAGTGTGTGAGGAGGGGGATGTGTCAGGACAGACACTGGAGTGCAGGCTATATCTGAGGAGCAGGGCAGTGTGTGAGGAGGGGGATGTGTCAGGACAGACACTGGAGTGCAGGCTATATCTGAGGAGCAGGCCAGTGTGTGAGGAGGAGGAGGCGTCAGGACACACACTGGAGTGCTGGCTATATCTGAGGAGGGGCATGTGTCAGGACAGACACTGGAGTGCAGGCTATATCTGAGGAGCAGGGTAGTGTGTGAGGAGGAGGATGTCAGGACAGACACTGGAGTGCAGGTTATATCTGAGGAGCAGGGCAGTGTGTGAGGAGGAGGAGGTGTCAGGACAGACACTGGAGTGCAGGCTATATCTGAGGAGCAGGGCAGTGTGTGAGGAGGAGGATGTGTCAGGACAGACACTGGAGTGCAGGCTATATCTGAGGAGCAGGGTAGTGTGTGAGGAGGAGGATGTCAGGACAGACACTGGAGTGCCGGTTATATCTGAGGAGCAGGGTAGTGTGTGAGGAGGAGGATGTGTCAGGACAGACACTGGAGTGCAGGCTATATCTGAGGAGCAGGGTAGTGTGTGAGGAGGAGGAGGAGGTGTCAGGACAGACACTGGAGTGCAGGTTATATCTGAGGAGCAGGGCAGTGTGTGAGGAGGAGGAGGAGGCGTCAGGACAGACACTGGAGTGCAGGCTATATCTGAGGAGCAGGGCAGTGTGTGAGGAGGAGGATGTGTCAGGACAGACACTGGAGTGCAGGTTATATCTGAGGAGCAGGGCAGTGTGTGAGGAGGAGGAGGAGGCGTCAGGATAGACACTGGAGTGAAGGCTATATCTGAGGAGCAGGGCAGTGTGTGAGGAGGAGGATGTGTCAGGACAGACACTGGAGTGCAGGCTATATCTGAGGAGCAGGGCAGTGTGTGAGGAGGAGGATGTGTCAGGACAGACAATGGAGTGCAGGCTATATCTGAGGAGCAGGGCAGTGTGTGAGGAGGGGGATGTGTCAGGACAGACACTGGAGTGCAGGCTATATCTGAGGAGCAGGGCAGTGTGTGAGGAGGGGGATGTGTCAGGACAGACACTGGAGTGCAGGCTAAATCTGAGGAGCAGGGCAGTGTGTGATGAGGAGGAGGAGGTGTCAGGACAGACACTGGAGTGCAGGCTATATCTGAGGAGCAGGCCAGTGTGTGAGGAGGGTCATGTGTCAGGACAGACACTGGAGTGCAGGCTATATCTGAGGAGCAGGGCAGTGTGTGAGGAGGGGGATGTGTCAGGACAGACACTGGAGTGCAGGCTATATCTGAGGAGCAGGCCAGTGTGTGAGGAGGAGGATGTGTCGGGACAGACACTGGAGTGCAGGCTATATCTGAGGAGCAGGCCAGTGTGTGAGGAGGAGGATGTGTCAGGACCGACACTGGAGTGCAGGCTATATCTGAGGAGCAGGGCAGTGTGTGAGGAGGAGGATGTGTCAGGACAGACACTGGAGTGCAGGCTATATCTGAGGAGCAGGGCAGTGTGTGATGAGGAGGCGTCAGGACAGACACTGGAGTGCAGGCTATATCTGAGGAGCAGGCCAGTGTGTGAGGAGGAGGATGTGTCAGGACAGACACTGGAGTGCAGGCTATATCTGAGGAGCAGGGCAGTGTGTGAGGAGGAGGATGTGTCAGGACAGACATTGGAGTGCAGGCTATATCTGAGGAGCAGGGCAGTGTGTGAGGAGGAGGAGGTGTCAGGACAGACACTGGAGTGCAGGCTATATCTGAGGAGCAGGGCAGTGTGTGAGGAGGGGTATGTGTCAGGACAGACACTGGAGTGCAGGCTATATCTGAGGAGCAGGGCAGTGTGTG
The DNA here is from genome assembly GCF_046119375.1 of Phyllobates terribilis. Taxonomy (NCBI): domain Eukaryota; kingdom Metazoa; phylum Chordata; class Amphibia; order Anura; family Dendrobatidae; genus Phyllobates; species Phyllobates terribilis. Next base: position 704,215,146 of record NW_027362761.1, read on the forward strand.
AGGAGGGGGATGTGTCAGGACAGACACTGGAGTACAGGCTATATCTGAGGAGCCGGCCAGTGTGTGAGGAGGGGGATGTGTCAGGACAGACACTGGAGTGCAGGCTATATCTGAGGAGCAGGGCAGTGTGTGAGGAGGATGTGTCAGGACAGACACTGGAGTTCAGGCTATATCTGAGGAGCAGGCCACTGTGTGAGGAGGAGGAGGAGGCTTCAGGACAGACACTGGAGTGCAGGCTATATCTGAGGAGCAGGCCAGTGTGTGAGGAGGAGGATGTGTCAGGACAGACACTGGAGTGCAGGCTATATCTGAGGAGCAGGGTAGTGTGTGAGGAGGAGGAGGATGTGTCAGGACAGACACTGCAGTGCCGGCTATATCTGAGGAGCAGGGCAGTGTGTGAGGAGGAGGAGGAGGCGTCAGGACAGACACTGGAGTGCAGGCTATATCTGAGGAGCAGGGCAGTGTGTGAGGAGGAGGATGTGTCAGGACAGACACTGGAGTGCAGGCTATATCTGAGGAGCAGGGCAGTGTGTGATGAGGAGGAGGAGGTGTCAGGACAGACACTGGAGTGCAGGCTATATCTGAGGAGCAGGGCAGTGTGTGATGAGGAGGAGGAGGCGTCAGGACAGACACTGGAGTGCAGGCTATATCTGAGGAGCAGGCCAGTGTGTGAGGAGGAGGATGTGTCAGGACAGACACTGGAGTGCAGGCTATATCTGAGGAGCAGGGCAGTGTGTGAGGAGGGTCATGTGTCAGGACAGACACTGGAGTGCAGGCTATATCTGAGGAGCAGGCCAGTGTGTGAGGAGGAGGATGTGTCAGGACAGACACTGGAGTGCAGGCTATATCTGAGGAGCAGGCCAGTGTGTGAGGAGGAGGATGTGTCAGGACCGACACTGGAGTGCAGGCTATATCTGAGGAGCAGGGCAATGTGTGAGGAGGGGGATGTGTCAGGACAGACACTGGAGTGCAGGCTATATCTGAGTAGCAGGGCAGTGTGTGAGGAGGGGGATGTGTCAGGATAGACACTGGAGTACAGGCTATATCTGAGGAGCAGGGCAGTGTGTGAGGAGGAGGATGTGTCAGGACCGACACTGGAGTGCAGGCTATATCTGAGGAGCCGGCCAGTGTGTGAGGAGGGGGATGTGTCAGGACAGACACTGGAGTGCAGGCTATATCTGAGGAGCAGGGCAGTGTGTGAGGAGGATGTGTCAGGACAGACACTGGAGTTCAGGCTATATCTGAGGAGCAGGCCAGTGTGTGAGGAGGAGGAGGAGGAGGAGGTGTCAGGACAGATACTGGAGTGCAGGCTAAATCTGAGGAGCAGGGCAGTGTGTGAGGAGGGGGATGTGTCAGGACAGACACTGGAGTGCAGGCTATATCTGAGGAGCAGGGCAGTGTGTGAGGAGGAGGAGGATGTGTCAGGACAGACACTGGAGTGCCGGCTATATCTGAGGAGCAGGGCAGTGTGTGAGGAGGAGGAGGATGTGTCAGGACAGACACTGGAGTCCAGGCTATATCTGAGGAGCAGGGCAGTGTGTGAGGAGGAGGAGGAGGCGTCAGGACACACACTGGAGTGCTGGCTATATCTGAGGAGGAGCATGTGTCAGGACAGACACTGGAGTGCAGGCTATATCTGAGGAGCAGGGTAGTGTGATAGGAGGAGGATGTCAGGACAGACACTGGAGTGCCGGCTATATCTGAGGAGCAGGGTAGTGTGTGAGGAGGAGGAGGTGTCAGGACAGACACTGCAGTGCAGGCTATATCTGAGGAGCAGGGCAGTGTGTGAGGAGGAGGAGGATGTGTCAGGACAGACACTGGAGTGCAGGTTATATCTGAGGAGCAGGGCAGTGTGTGAGGAGGAGGAGGAGGCGGCGTCAGGACAGACACTGGAGTGCAGGCTATATCTGAGGAGCAGGGCAGTGTGTGAGGAGGAGGATGTGTCAGGACAGACACTGGAGTGCAGGCTATATCTGAGGAGCAGGGCAGTGTGTGAGGAGGGTCATGTGTCAGGACAGACACTGGAGTGCAGGCTATATCTGAGGAGCAGGCCAGTGTGTGAGGAGGAGGATGTGTCAGGACAAACACTGGAGTGCAGGCTATATCTGAGGAGCAGGGCAGTGTGTGAGGAGGGGGATGTGTCAGGACAGACACTGGAGTACAGGCTATATCTGAGGAGCAGGGCAGTGTGTGAGGAGGGGGATGTGTCAGGACAGACACTGGAGTGCAGGCTATATCTGAGGAGCAGGGCAGTGTGTGAGGAGGAGGATGTGTCAGGACAGACACTGGAGTGCAGGCTATATCTGAGGAGCAGGGCAGTGTGTGAGGAGGGTCATGTGTCAGGACAGACACTGGAGTGCCGGCTATATCTGAGGAGCAGGGCAGTGTGTGAGGAGGGGGATGTGTCAGGACAGACACTGGAGTGCAGGCTATATCTGAGGAGCAGGGCAGTTTGTGAGGAGGAGGAGGATGTGTCAGGACAGACACTGGAGTGCCGGCTATATCTGAGGAGCAGGGCAGTGTGTGATGAGGAGGAGGAGGCGTCAGGACAGACACTGGAGTGCAGGCTATATCTGAGGAGCAGGCCAGTGTGTGAGGAGGAGGATGTGTCAGGACAGACACCGGAGTGCAGGTTATATCTGAGGAGCAGGGCAGTGTGTGAGGAGGAGGAGGATGTGTCAGGACAGACACTGGAGTGCAGGCTATATCTGAGGAGCAGGGCAGTGTGTGAGGAGGAGGATGTGTCAGGACAGACACTGGAGTGCAGGCTATATCTGAGGAGCAGGGCAGTGTGTGAGGAGGGGGATGTGTCAGGACAGACACTGGAGTGCAGGCTATATCTGAGGAGCAGGGCAGTGTGTGAGGAGGGTCGTGTGTCAGGACAGACACTGGAGTGCAGGATATATCTGAGGAGCAGGGCAGTGTGTGAGGAGGAGGAGTAGGCGTCAGGACAGACACTGGAGTGCCGGCTATATCTGAGGAGCAGGCCAGTGTGTGAGGAGGAGGATGTGTCAGGACAGACACCGGAGTGCAGGTTATATCTGAGGAGCAGGGCAGTGTGTGAGGAGGGTCGTGTGTCAGGACAGACACTGGAGTGCAGGCTATATCTGAGGAGCAGGGCAGTGTGTGAGGAGGAGGAGGTGTCAGGACAGACACTGGAGTGCAGGCTATATCTGAGGAGCAGACCAGTGTGTGAGGAGGGGGATGTGTCAGGACAGACACTGGAGTGCAGGCTATATCTGAGGAGCAGGGCAGTGTGTGAGGAGGAGGAGGCGTCAGGACAGACACTGTAGTGCAGGCTATATCTGAGGAGCAGGGCAGCGTGTGAGGAGGGGGAGGCGTCAGGACAGACACTGGAGTGCAGGCTATATCTGAGGAGCAGGCCAGTGTGTGAGGAGGAGGAGGTGTCAGGACAGACACTGGAGTGCAGGCTATATCTGAGGAGCAGGGCAGTGTGTGAGGAGGAGGAGGTGTCAGGACAGACACTGGAGTGCAGGCTATATCTGAGGAGCAGGGCAGTGTGTGAGGAGGAGGAGGTGTCAGGACAGACACTGGAGTGCAGGCTATATCTGAGGAGCAGGGCAGTGTGTGAGGAGGGGGATGTGTCAGGACAGACACTGGAGTGCAGGCTATATCTGAGGAGCAGGGCAGTGTGTGAGGAGGAGGAGGATGTGTCAGGACAGACACTGGAGTGCAGGCTATATCTGAGGAGCAGGGCAGTGTGTGAGGAGGAGGATGTGTCAGGACAGACACTGGAGTGCAGGCTATATCTGAGGAGCAGGGCAGTGTGTGAGGAGGGGGATGTGTCAGGACAGACACTGGAGTGCAGGCTATATCTGAGGAGCAGGGCAGCGTGTGAGGAGGAGGAGGCGTCAGGACACACTGGAGTGCAGGCTGTATCTGAGGAGCAGGGCAGTGTGTGAGGAGGAGGAGGCGTCAGGACACACTGGAGTGCAGGCTATATCTGAGGAGCAGGCCAGTGTGTGAGGAGGAGGAGGTGTCAGGACAGACACTGGAGTGCAGGCTATATCTGAGGAGCAGGGCAGTGTGTGAGGAGGAGGAGGTGTCAGGACAGACACTGGAGTGCAGGCTATATCTGAGGAGCAGGCCAGTGTGTGAGGAGGAGGATGTGTCAGGACAGACACTGGAGTGCAGGTTATATCTGAGGAGCAGGCCAGTGTGTGAGGAGGAGGAGGTGTCAGGACAGACACTGGAGTGCAGGCTATATCTGAGGTGCAGCGCAGTGTGTGAGGAGGAGGAGGTGTCAGGACAGACACTGGAGTGCAGGCTATATCTGAGGAGCAGGGCAGTGTGTGAGGAGGAGGAGGCGTCAGGACACACTGGAGTGCAGGCTGTATCTGAGGAGCAGGGCAGTGTGTGAGGAGGAGGAGGTGTCAGGACAGACACTGGAGTGCAGGCTATATCTGAGGAGCAGGGCAGTGTGTGAGGAGGAGGAGGTGTCAGGACAGACACTGGAGTGCAGGCTATATCTGAGGAGCAGGGCAGTGTGTGAGGAGGAGGAGGCGTCAGGACAGACACTGGAGTGCAGGCTATATCTGAGGAGCAGGGCAGCGTGTGAGGAGGAGGAGGCGTCAGGACACACTGGAGTGCAGGCTGTATCTGAGGAGCAGGGCAGTGTGTGAGGAGGAGGAGGCGTCAGGACACACTGGAGTGCAGGCTATATCTGAGGAGCAGGCCAGTGTGTGAGGAGGAGGAGGTGTCAGGACAGACACTGGAGTGCAGGCTATATCTGAGGAGCAGGCCAGTGTGTGAGGAGGAGGATGTGTCAGGACAGACACTGGAGTGCAGGTTATATCTGAGGAGCAGGCCAGTGTGTGAGGAGGAGGAGGTGTCAGGACAGACACTGGAGTGCAGGCTGTATCTGAGGAGCAGGGCAGTGTGTGAGGAGGAGGATGTGTCAGGACAGACACTGGAGTGCAGGCTATATCTGAGGAGCAGGGCAGTGTGTGAGGAGGAGGAGGTGTCAGGACAGACACTGGAGTGCAGGCTATATCTGAGGAGCAGAGCAGTGTGTGAGGAGGGGGATGTGTCAGGACAGACACTGGAGTGCAGGCTATATCTGAGGTGCAGAGCAGTGTGTGAGGAGGAGGAGGTGTCAGGACAGACACTGGAGTGCAGGTTATATCTGAGGAGCAGGCCAGTGTGTGAGGAGGAGGATGTGTCAGGACAGACACTGGAGTGCAGGCTATATCTGAGGAGCAGGGCAGTGTGTGAGGAGGAGGAGGTGTCAGGACAGACACTGGAGTGCAGGCTGTATCTGAGGAGGAGGATGTGTGCTGGGATGTGACAGCCCCATCCCCTCCCCCCTTCCTGGAATAAGAGGATGGAGAAGTAAATCATGACTGCCTCACCCCCTCTGTCCACTGGTGCCAGTGAGCGCTTCTCTCCTCCCATGATGAAAGTGCTGCTGGTTTGATTAGCACTTTCATGAGTGGGAGGAGGGAGACGCTCACAGATCATCTCCACAGTGATACTCCAGGGCTGTGAGGGTAGGTGACTGCAACACACCCACAGTACAATCAATCTAGGTCACATGGCCACAGTCAGAGGGAGTATGGGTAACGTCACGTCAATATCAAGTGCCTAGAACATGGCTGGACGTGACCTCACAGGAAGTGAGAGCAATCTCAACCCCAGCATCAGATGACAAGGAGAGCTAGAGGATCTTTTAGTAATTAAAGGGAATTATGAAAATTCTAATCTCGTCACACCCGGCATTCACCGCACATTCTACCTCTCATCATTCATCGGGAAAGTGCACGGTGGATGCTGGGTGTGATGTGGGGGGAATCCCCGCCCACAGCCCAGCAGCCACCGTGGGGACCCCAGCCCTGAGTCACGCCTCACTTGTTGTGATGTCAGCGCGGGGTCACGTTATGCCACTGATGGCGCCGCTCACAGGCAGAATCTGCAACAGAAGGTAATTATAAAGACACTTATGGGCCCCGGGGGGATACATTGGGGGCATGATAAGTTGTGGCCAACCCCTTTAAGGCCTCATTCACATGTCCGTTTTGTATGTACGTGTTGTATCTGTTTTTTTTTCACGGATAGAACATCTATCCATTATAATCTATGCTGCTGTTCGCATGTCAGTGTGTGCAAAACATAGAGCCATGTCCGTATTTTTCAACAGCACGGATGAAAAGAGCCAATACAAGTCCGTGAAAAAAGCGTACAGCAGATGGACTGCATCCATGTGTAATCTGTGTTCTTTAGGTCTTTAACACTGAAAAAGGAAACACTTTGTAATGTATTTATCCATCCGTGAAAACCACTGATGGTAAAAACGGACATATGGACCATACATTGGTGACACTTATGACACCGGTACCAGTTTTTCACGTATGTGTTTAAACACTGACATGTGAATGAGGCCTAACAGTATCAAAAAAAGGTGTATTGCAGAGCGGGTAATTGGTGCTTATTCATATACAACACACATTAGGCATAAAATGGCCATCTCCTTTACTCTTAGTGCTGTACTTTACTTCCGTTAGATCTACAATGGTGAAGTGTTCAGTCACTGGAAGGGTGTGCAGGAATGAGGGGTAACGGATATGTCATGAATAAATTGTATCTTGCTCCCAGGGAGATTAATAAAATGATACACCAAACCGACTGATATAATTAAGGACCTGTTGGGTCAATTTGTTTTTCTCCTGAAATAAAGTATCTGGAGCATTTGTTCTTAGAAACTCAGTACAGTTCCTCTTATTCTTCCTGTAAATGTAATACATTAACAACCATTTCCTCAATCAATTGGGTGTGTTCCTATAACCCCTGACTCTGTGCTGAATGTCCTGCATCAGGTGGTGTAGGGACACGTCATATTGACAAAGAATTTAATGGCACCCAGTTGTTTTACTACATATCCAATATTGAGGAGAGCTGACCTGTCTACCTAATTACAGACACTGTCCTGAGTGCTAAGGAAGCATGTCCGAGATGGCTATCAATCACACCGCAGAAATCCTAAGCCCAAAGCTGAGATTTCAGTAAATTGTCCGGATGATGCTGACCTGCGATATGACTGCACGTTCCATGTGGTCGGTTCCTATTCAAGCTGGTCTCTAGCTTATAAATACTAGTACAGCGGCATTGCTTGAAATATTGATCAGCACAATACTTCTCCAGTGTGGAGCTGTCCCGGCAGACAAATATTCACAGCCTAAAAGTCCTTTAGTCTGCTGTTATGTACATGGAGAGCAGTCTTTACAGTGCCCCTTTTCTTTATCTGAAAGTAGCTGGACTAGTGTTAATCCATAATCCTAATAAAATGTACTTGAATTTTTTTTTTTTTTTTTATCTTCCAGATATGCGTTTAATGCAAGGAGATGAAATTTGTTTGAGATATAAAGGTGACCTTGCACCTTTATGGAAAGGAATTGGACATGTGATCAAGGTGCCTGACAGTATCCTTTCAAAGCATTAATAAGTGATTTCTAAACCTATTATCCTAAAACGAAATATTCTAAAAAGAGACCCACCAAAGACTAAAATATAAAAAAGAGAGTTTAATAATTTTGTTCCAGGGTGGCATATGATTGACGCCTTAGCTTGTGCTGGAAAACTGCTAAGTCTCATGCCAACACTTCCCGTTCTGATTTGTGAGTTACCTTGGAGATCTTGCATAAATCGAATTTGGTTCACAGTATGAATATGGCAATAACAAAATGTAGTATTCCGACTGTAGGACACGCCTTCTTATAAGACGCACATCCAATTTAGACAGTACAAAATAATTCTTTTCCTGCTAATTCAAACTTCCCTGACAATGAAAAGTGGAGGGGTCAATATTGGGGTTGATTTGCGACTGTTTGACAGCTTTACTACATGTGAAGAATGTGTAAGAAATAGATATTCCTCGCATGTAATAAAGCTGTCAAACAGTTGCAAATCAAGCACACGGGAGCGATTCAAACACATCCCCGAGCAGCTGTAAATACTCGGAGCTCGGCCCGAGCATACTCGTCGAAAGGGTTAATAGAATATACTCCCTCAACACTAGTCAATATCACTAATTTTAATGCACTAGTAAAGAACTGGGAAGAAATCGATCTATTGTTATTGTTTCTATGCAGCATCTGTATTAAACAGATATACCTTTACAGAACACACATTATATACACTTTCTACAGAACACACATGTATGTCACTGAAGCCCCAGTCACACTAAGCGAGATCGCTGCTGAGTCACAAGTTTTGTGACGCAACAGTGATCTCGCTACTTTTGACACTTAGCAGCGACCAGGCCCCTGCTGTGAGATCGCTGGTCGTGTTGGAATGGTCTGGACATTTCTTTGATCGTTGAGGTCCCGCTGGGTAGCATGCATCGGTGTGTTTGACACCTTACCAACGACCTTGTTAACGACCCAGACACAGAAACTCATAGGCGTGCATCGTTATACAGATCGTTACGGGTCGTAGCATCGTTGCTGCGTCGTTGGGAAGATCTGACTGTTTGACATCTCACCAGCGACCACATAGCGACGCAGCAATGATCCCTGACAGGTCGTATCGTTGTCTGGATATCTGTAGCGTCGCTTAGTGTGACAGGGCCTTGACACACATCCAGTACACACCCTCTTCTACATCATCAATACACACAACTCAGCTGCACCATTCAGTTCACTACATAATAAAAACGCAAACTTTGCTACATCAAAACACAGGTAAACTGCAACATTCTCAGCTACATCAAAACGCACGCACTCCGGTGTATACATGGTTTGAAGTTCCTTCCTGTCATACGACTGATCACATGACCTAAAAGTCAGCTACTCTCAAAGTGCAGCATCCATCCAGGTCCTGTTAGCTTTCTTTCCTGCACTACACCAATCCAGATAAATCAGTGTGGGGCTGGAGGAGACAGAGCAGTGCTCCTGATCAGGAAGCTGCCTCCAGATATTAGACACGCACACTTCTTAGCAAGATTTTTTTTCCTTACTATAAAGTGTGTCTGAGGCCGCGTGCACACGTTGAGTATTTGGTGAGTTTTCTTAACTAATATTTGTAGGCCAAAACCAGGAGAAGGTGAGCTGAAAAAATACTGAAGTGGTGACGTGTTTCTATTATACTTTTCCTGATTGTTCCACTCCTGATTTTACTTACAAATAGTGATGTAAAATACTGACCAAATACTCAACATGTGCACGTGGCCTTAGTTTGTTTTTTGTGGTGCCATATTCTGAGAGCTAAAAGTTTTACAATTTTTCATCAGTGGAGCTGTAGGACTACCTATTTTTGCATGACAAACAGTAGTTTTCATTGGTGCCATTTTGTAGTACATGCAACCTTTTGATAATTTATTACCCTTTTGGGGAGGTAAAATGAACAAAAATAATTCTTAACTTATTTTATATTTTCTTAACACTGTTTCCACTTGGGTTTAATTGACAAATTAGCTTTATTTCGAAAGTAAGGTTTTACATGACTGTATCGACCTGCATAAGTCACCATATTTTAATGCCCATAACTTTTTCTCATTAGTCCTAGTTTTGTGATTGATTTTTTGCTGGACAAGATGTAGTTTATTTTCTGGTACCACTTGAGTTCAAGTGTCTGTTTGATCAGTCGTTTTTGTTTTTTTTCAGTCGGTATTAACCCCTTTCTGGCCTGGGGCGTATTAGTAAGCCCCAGGCCATCACCCCCGGTTCAGTGAGGCCTCCGGCGCTGAGCCCGCACTGAACCAGGCACATGTCAGCTGTACAGATCAGCTGATATGTGCCCGCAACAGCCTTGGGTAGAATAGCGATCCACCCGCGGCTGTTAACCAGTTAAATGCCGCTGTCCATCTCTGACAGCGGCATTTAACAGCGCCGCGATGGATGCGCGTCAATTACCCCGCCCATCGGTGACCCAGTCACGTGATCGCGGGTCATCGATGGGTGGGCATGGCAACCCGGGGTCTGCAGCAGACTCCTGCGGTTGTCATGTAAAGATCGCTATGAGCACCACCTAGTGGTCGGCGCTCATAGCACAGGAGCATTTCTGCTACATAGAGGTGATCTGTTCATCACCTCTATGTAGCAGAGGCGATCAGACAGTTGCTTCTAGTTTCCTATGGAGACTATTGAATCGTGTGTATATAAAAAAAAAAAAAAAAAAGTTTTTAAAAGTTGAAATCACCCCCCTTTGCCCCATTCAAAATAAAATAATAAAAAATAAACCTCACATACACATATTTGTCATCGCCGCGTTCAGAATCACCTAATCTATCAATATAAAAAAAGAATTAATCCGTTCGGTAAACGGCGTAACGATAAGAAAAATTCCAAACGCCAGAATTACGTTATTTTGGTCGACGCAACAGTGCAATAAAATGCAATAAGGGGGCGATCAAATCATCGTATCTACCCCAACATAGTATCAATAAAAACGTCAGCCCGGCGCGCAAAAAATAAGCCCTCACCCGGCCCCAGATCCCGAAAAATGGAGATGCTACGGGTCTCGGAAAATGGCGCCATTTTTTTTTTATTTTTAGCAAACTGGTTTTTTTTTTGTTTGTTTTTTTCACCACTTAAATAAAAAAGAACCTATACATGTTTGGTGTCTACGAACTCGTAATGACCCGGAGAATAATAATGGCAGGTCAGTTTTAGCATCCAGTGAACGTGAAAAGAAAAAAAAACTGTGAAATTGCATTTTTTTTTTGCAATTTCACCGCACTTGGAATTTTTTTCCCGTTTTCCAGTACATGATATGGTAAAACTAGTAATGGCGTTTAAAAGTACAACTCGTCCCGCAAAAAATAAGCCCTCACACGGCCATATTGACCAAAAAATAAAAACACTATGGCTCTGGGAACAAGGGGAGCAAAAAACGAAAATGCAAAAAAACAGAAAAATCCCAAGGTCACATAGGTGTTAATAAAATAAAGTAAATCAGCAATTTATATTTTGATTTAATATGAAGTTTACAGTGCAATATAATTGGCATGTTACATTTTATTTCTCGGGTTAATATGATTACAGTGGTACCCAATATATTTAGCCTTGTTATTGTAATGTTTTACTAGATTTGCACAAGAAAATGTTTCTTTTTAGTTACAAGTGCTTCTCACTAAATTAGAATATCATCAAAAAATGTATTTATTTCAGTTTTTCAATACAAAAAGTTAAACTCCTATATTATATGATCATTACAAACAGAATGATCTATTTCAAGTGTTTATTTCTGTTAATGTTGATTATCTCAGTAAATTAGAATACTTTATAACTGCTTGAAAAATGGTTTTAAAATCCTAAATGTTGGCCTACTGAAATGTATGTTCAGTAAATGCACTCAGTACTTGGTCGGGGCTCCTTTTGCATCAATTACTGCATCAATGCGGCGTGGCATGGAGGCGATCAGCCTGTGGCCCTGCTGAGGTGTTATGGAAGCCCAGGTTGCTTTGATAGCAGCCTTCAGATCGTCTGCATTGTTGGGTCTGGTGTCTCTCATCTTCCTCTTGACAATACCCCATAGAAATCTATGGCCAATCAAGCACAGTGATACTGTTGTTTTTAAACCAGGTATTGGTACTTTTGGCAGTGTGGACAGGTGCCAAGACCAGCTGGAGAATGAAATTTCCATCTCCAAAAAGCTTGTCGGCAGAGGGAAGCATGAAGTGCTCTAAAATTTCTTGGTAGACTGCTGCGCTGACTTGGGTCTTGATAAAACACAGTGGACCTACACCAGCAGATGACATGGCTCCCAAACCATCACTGATTGTGGAAACTTCACACTAGACCTCAAGCAGCTTGGATTGTGTGCCTCTTCTCTCTTCCTTCAGACTCTGGGACCTTGATTTCCAAATGAAATGCAAATTTTGCTTTCATCTGAAAACACCACCTTGGACCACTGAGCAACAGTCCAGGTCTTTTTCTCCTTGGCCCTGGTAAGACGCTTCTGGTGTTCTCTATTGGTCATGAGGACACAAGGAATGCGACACTTGTAGCCCATGTCATGAACACGTCTGTGTGATGGCTCTTGAAGCAATGACTCCAGCAGCAGTCCACTCCTTGTGAATCTCTCCCAAAGTTTTGAATGGCCTTTTCTTAACAATCCATTCAAGGCTGCTTTTATCCTGGTTGCTTGTGCACCTTTTTCTACCGCACTTTTTCCTTCCACTCAACTTTCCATTAATATGCTTGAATACAGCACTCTGAACAGCCAGCTTCTTTAGCAATGACTTTTTGTGGCTTACCGTCAATGACTGCCTTCTGGACATCTGTCAAGTCAGCAGTCTTTCCCATGATTGTGGAGCCTACTAAAACAAGTTAAGGGACCTTTTTAAACGTTTAGGAAGCCTTTGCATGTGTTTTTTGTTAATTATTCTAATTTACTGAGCTAATGACTTTTGTGTTTTCATTAGCTGTAATCCATAATCAACATTAACAGAAATATACACTTGAAATAGATCACTCTGTAATGAATCTATATAATGAGTTTCACTTACTCTGTCGCCTCATTGGGGAACACAGGACCATGGTGTTATGCTGCTGTCCACTAGGAGGCGACACTATGCATAATCTGAAAAAGATTAACCGTGGCTCCTCCTCTGCAGTATACACCCCTGGACGGCGTCAGCCTTCTCCAGTTTTTGCTTAGTGTCGCATAAGGAGGCACACCTAAAACTTTTACTCCGTTTTCTCCGACGGGATTACAGATGAAGAAAAGCGGGTCTCCTGCGAGACTTCCTCTGCCCCCTATTATGGGGTGCACAGTTGAAGTTGAGATGGCTATTCCCCATGTCGCTGGTTCGAAGTCGAGACCCCCCCTCCTTCCCCAATTCCTTTTGGTTTCTGGGTTGAGGTCGAGGCGAGGATAAAGGCCCCTGATGCCTCGGCTATGAACGCTAACCAGCAAAGGGAGAGCTCGACTCGGGGACATGACGACCCGGGCACATCCACGTCTAGGTCAGGACGCTAGCGGACCCACAGGTCACGCTCATCTGCGTCATCCCATAGCACACGATCATCCCTTTCTAGGGAGAGATACCGTAATTCCAGGTCATTTAGACCGTCCCCTACCAGGGACAGACAACGCAGCGATCCCCCGACCAGAGAAGGCCTCCCCCCCCACCAGCAGGAGACTCCTTAGCGATACACAGGATTTGGAAGACATCTGTGATTCAGACTCTGACAAGGAAGCTGAAGGGTCCCTGATCCCAATCCCCCCTAGCAATACAGCGCTAGTTGAGGACGTAATCTCGCCCATCCATCGGGTGCTGGACATTTCTGATCCGCCCCCGGAGGCACCAGAACATTTCCTTTGAAGGAGCTCTGAAGCCACCTAAGATCTTTGGCACCCAGAGTTTAAATCTATCCTTAAATCGCAAATATCTGGAGGCGCGGTACCCCTTCCCACAGGAGGTCACCAAGAAATGGACAGATCCACCCAAAGGGGATCCCCCAGTCTCTAGGCTAGCACCACAGTCACTCCTTTCACTGCCAGGTAGCTCAACCCTCAGGGATGCAGCAGACCGGTAGGTGGAACGCTAGGCTCGTTCAGTCTTCGAGGCTGCAGGGGCCTCCCTGGCTCCCGCGTTCGCTTCAGTTTGGGCTGCCAAGGCCATCCTGGCTTAGCCCCAAAAATTTACAAGCTGGCCTCCAAGCATCTGCTCCTGAGCTGTCGGACCAAGCGGTTAAAATAGCAGTTGTAGCAGATTACATGCTTCATGCAGCTCTGCATTCCGCAAGGGGTGCAGCGGGGATAGCATCAAACACCATCACAATTCGGCGTATCCTCTGGCTGCGGGAATGGAAACAGACGCAGCCTCAAGGAAGTCCCTCCCGCACCTCCCGTACCTCAGTGGTCGACTTTTTGGCGAACAGTTGGACATGATGATATCCAACGCCACCGGGGGTATGAGTACTCTCTCCCCCAACTGAAACCCAAACGCACTTACAGGAAGCGTAACCAAACTCAATTCCGATCCCTTAGAACTCTTCGGACTGGTCCGTCTCGCGTCCAGCACAAAATAGCAACCGCTCCCCACTCAGGGATTACTCGCGGTCGATGCAAACGTCGGACAAGACCTGGCAGTCAAAAGCAGGCCAGTCAAAGTCCAAAGGAGGAAAATCTCAGATTTCCTCCTCATCAGGACTCACGGACTCCGGAAGACACCCCACCCGTAGGCGGCCGACTTTTGCTCTTTCATAAAGTCTGGCTGCCTATTACAGAAGACAGGTGGGTCAGGGAACTAGTGTCTTCGGGATACAAGATAATTTCACTTCCAACCCACCAAACACTTTTTCTGTCTGTTCCCCCAAAGCCGCCAGCCAAGGCTCGTGCCTTCCGCCAAGCGGTCTCCTCGCATCTTCAAGCAAGAGTCATAGTACCGGTCCCCGCGGCCGAGCGCTTCCGAGGGTTCGACTACAATCTATTCGTAGTCCCCAAGAAACGCGGCGTACGGCCCATATTGGACCTAAAACAGCTTAACAAATATGTACGGGTACCTCACTTCCGCATGGAGTCCCTTTGGTCCGTCATTGCGTCCATGGAGAAGGGAGAATTTCTCGCCTCCATAGACATACAAGACGCATACTTGCATATACCAATTGCACCCACCCATCTGAGATTTCTCAGGTTCGCAATCCACCAGGACCACTACCAGTTCGTGGCTCTCCCTTTCGGACTCGCCACGGCTCCCAGAGGGTTTACTAAAGTCATGGCAGACACCATGGATGTCCTGCACTCCAGAGGTATAGTAGTCGTTCCATACCTGGACAATCTTATCAAGGTTCCTACTTTCAAGCACTATGAACTCAGCATCTCAATCACAATCGACACCGAGTCGCCTGGGCTGGTTAGTCAACCTACAAAGGTCATCACCAACCCCGAGTCGGTCTCTGACCTTCCTGGGAATGCTATTCAACACCTTCAGGGGTCTAGTGCTCCTTCCCAAGTACAAGGCACTGCCTCTCCGTCTAGGAGTTCGCACCCTCCTCAGCAAACCCCCTCGATCTCTTCGGTTTGCCATGAGAGTCATCGACAGGATGATGGCAATAGAAGCGGTCCCATTTGCCCAGCTGCACCTCAGGCCTCTCCAACTACCCATCCTCAAGTCGTGGGACAGGAACCCCTTTTTCTCTCGACAAGGAGTTCCAGCTGACGTCGTCAACCAAGAAGTCCCTGCTCTGGTGGCTCAAGCCAACCTCACTAACAAAGGGGAAATCCTTTCTCACGGGTCAATGGAAGGTCCTGACCACCGACGCGAGCCTGACGGGTTGGGGTGCGGTGCACTTACACCACAGAGCACAGTGCAAGTGGTCCCCAGCGGAAGCGACCATGCCCATCAACATCTTGGAAATTCGTGCCATCCTCCTGGCGTTGAGAGCCTACCATCACTTACTGGCAGCCTCTCACATCAGAGTACAGTCAGATAATGCCACGGCTGTGGCATATGTGAGTCACCAAGGGTGGACCCGCAGTGCCCAGGCGATGCGAGAAGTGACACATATTCTCCACTGGGCGGAAGACACAGGTTTGGTTCTCTCTGCGGTCCACATTCTGGGTGTGGACAACTGGAAAGCAGACTTCCTCAGCTGGCAAGCAATGGGTTCGGGAGAGCGGTCTCTCCATCCCGAAGTTTTTCACCAGATCTGCCATCGCTGGGGGACTCCGGACGTGGACCTAATGGCATCCCACTTCAATACCAAGGTCTCCAACTTCATGGCCAGAACACATGACCCGCGGGCGCTAGGAGCAGACTCCCTGGTTCAGGATTGGACCCAGTTCCAGCTCATGTACATTTTTTTACACATCTCCCCCTGATATCCAGAGTGGTGAGGAAGATCAAGCAAGAGGGAGTTCCAACCATCCTAATCGCACCAGACTGGCCCAGACGTACATGGTACGCCGACATCGTACAGCTCACAGCAGACGTCCTCTGGTGTCTCCCCGACCGCCCGGATCTTCGGTCACAAGGCCCGTTCTACTACCAGAACTCAGGGGCCCTCAATTTGACGGCGTGGCCATTGAGACTTGCGTTCTAACCCAGTCAGGGTTCTCGCCGCACGTCATTGCAACCATGATAAGAGCATGGAAGCCAACATCTAAGATTTATTACCGTACCTGGAAAGCCTTCTTTACCTGGTGCGAATCTCGTGGCCAGACCCCATTCCCTTATTCCCTCCCCAGGGTACTTGGGTTTCTCCAATCGGGTCTGGAGGCCAGACTGTCTCTGGCCTCCCTTAAGAGCCAGGTGTCAGCTCTCTGTGCTTTTTTCAGAAGTGCGTTGCTAACAAGCCGCAAGTAAGGACATTTCTTCAGAGGGTTTCCCGATTGGTTCCCCCCTACAGACGACCACTAGAAACGTGGGACCTCAACCTGGTGCTGACAACATTGCAGGAAACACCTTTGAACCCCTTAGTGAAGTCCCACTCCACCTTCTATCCCAGAAAGTGGTTTTCCTAGTGGCAATCGCCTCGCTACGCAGGGTGTCTGAACTGACAGCACTCTCCTGCAGGCGGCCCTTCCTGGCTTTTTTTTTACCAGGACAAGATAGTTCTCTGTAGGTCCCATCCTTCCTTCTGAAGGTTGTGTCCAACTTCCACCTCAATGAGGAAATTTCACTGCCATTCCTCTGTCCGATCCCGGTTCATAGAGTGCAGAAGGCTGTGCATACGCTTGACCTTGTCAGGGCATTGCCTATCTATGTGTCTAGGACTGCGCCCTTCCGGAAGTCTGTTTCTCTCTTCCTTCTACTGGAAGGCGGCCGCAAGGGTCTGCCAGCTTCCAAAGCTACCCTTGCCAGGTGGATCAAATCCACCATACAAGAGGCCTACCGCCTCAAAAATTCTCCTCTTCCAGCACGAATTACGGCACACTCTACACGTGCGGTAGGGGCCTCCTGGGCCATTCGGCACAACAAGTGTGTAAGGCAACCCCCTGGACTAGTCTACACACGTTTACCAAACACTACACAGTTCATACCCAGTCCTCAGCAGACGCGAGCCTGGGTAGATGGGTTCTGCAGGCGACGGTGCCCCAAATGTAGGGGCCTGTCTACACAATTTTCGTCCATTGCTTCCCACTCAGGGACTGCTTTGGGACGTCCCATGGTCCTGTGTCCCCCCAATGAGGCGACAGAGTAAAGGAGATTTTTGTGTACTCACCGTAAAATGTTTCTCTTAGCCTCTAATTGGGGGACACAGCTCCCACCCTGTTGCCCTTTCCGGGCCGTTGTTATCTTGAGTTCTCATATTGTCTTTGTTTGAGCTCGTACATAGTTGCCTTCTTATAGGCATGATTGTTATCCATGTTACGTTCCTCCTACTGCTTTTGCACAAAACTGGAGTAGGCTGACGCCGTCCAGGGGTGTATACTGCAGAGGAGGATCCACTGTTAATCTTTTTCAGATTATGCATAGTGTCGCGTCCTAGTGGACAGCAGCATAACACCATGGTCCTGTGTCCCCCAATTAGAGGCTAAGACAAAGAGATTTTACGGTGAGTACACAAAAATCTCCTTTTTTGTATTGAACTGAAATAAATTAACTTTTTGATGATATTCTGAATTAGTGAGAGAACTTTTATTTTAAGATCCCTAATCTGTAATTTTCCCACGTAAATAGCTGTACGAAAGCATGAAAGCTTGTTTTTTTGTTTAACAAGCTTAGTTTTTGTAGCTACCATTTTGGAATACTATGATTTTTTAATCACTCCTTATTTAATTTCTTGTAAGGCAATATAAACAAAAATAGCTTTTCTGTTTCATCTCACAGCATTCATCATGCGCGATAAATGACAATGTCGTTTTTAGAGTTCAGCCATTATGAACCAAGTACCAACCAAGTAATATTTTTTGAACTAGAAGAATCACCGGACCATAAGACACACCTAGGTTTTAGAGGAGGAAAGTAAAAAATTAAATTGAAGAAAAAAAGTGGTCATGATGCACTATTATGGGGAGGGGGGGGGGATGTGCTGCGGACACGGTTATAGGAGTAATGTCCCTCAATTCTGAACTAATATCCCCCATCCTGGTATACGTGGTATATATGCCCTCATCCTGCTATATATGGCACCCCCATCCCTATCCTGGTATATATGGAACCTCCCCATCCTGGTATACATGACCCCCTCACGCAGCATGCATAAAAATAATAAAGGATTCGACTCACCTTCCCTCTGCTCCAGCGGCGTTCTATTCTGATGCCAACAGCTGACATCAGCTTGTAAGCAGTACATGACTTCACACGCGGAGGTCAGCTGCCGGAATATTCACTGCTCTCCATGCCCATGGGAGTGGAGAGGAGTGAATATTCATGCTCTTTAATAGCGGGCACAGTGTTAGCCGCAGCTGCTTGTCGATCACGTGTGACCGCTACTAAAGAGCATGAATATTCACTTCTCCCCAGGCCCATGGAAGTGGAAAATAGTGAATATTAATGCTCTTTGGTAGCGGGTAACAGTGTGCCCGCTATTAAAGAGCATGCTCCACACACCCATAGTCCCTCCCACCGCCAGCTTCAGTGCATAGAGGTGTGTAGCAGTGAATATTCATTTTAACAGCGGGTACAGTGTTATCTGCAGCAGGCGGCTCCTACCTCTGTGACCCGCTTCTTCACCACTGCC
Source organism: Phyllobates terribilis (assembly GCF_046119375.1). Classification (NCBI taxonomy): domain Eukaryota; kingdom Metazoa; phylum Chordata; class Amphibia; order Anura; family Dendrobatidae; genus Phyllobates; species Phyllobates terribilis. The sequence continues at coordinate 704,233,733 of NW_027362761.1, forward strand.
GCTCCCCCCTCACCATCCACAGCCAGACAACCGTCCACAACCGTACACCCGGACTATAAGATGCACTCCTCACTCTCCTCCAAAATTTTGGAGGAAAAAAGTGCATCTTACAGTCTGAAAACTACGGTATTTGTTTTTGCGGGGGTTTGCATTTGCTTCTTTCCACGGAAAAAAACATTTTTGTTTTCTTTAAAACTGGAAAAAAAATTTTTTTTAATTTTTTTTTTAAGGTACTTGACCATGCGATCTTTTGATAATTTATAGTACTTTACTACTTATGTAGTGCATTGCCTAGCCTTTCAGACACACAGGCCATTGATAGGCATTCTTGTTGCTATACCAATCATTAGTTTCAGAGCCAGGAGCAGAGGTTATGTATGAGTTATATACAGTTATATGAAAAAGTTTGGGCACCCCTATTAATCTTAAGCTTAATGTTTTATAAAAAATTGGTGTTTTTGCAACAGCTATTTCAGTTTGATATATGTAATAACTGTTGGACACAGTAATGTTTCTGCCTTGAAATGAGGTTTATTGTACTAACAGAAAATGTGCAATCTGCATTCAAACAAAATTTGACAGGTGCATAAGTATGGGCACCTCACCAGAAAAGTGACATTAATATTTAGTAGATCCTCCTTTTGCAAAAATAACAGCCTCTAGTCGCTTCCTGTAGCTTTTAATGAGTTCCTGGATCCTGGATGAAGGTATTTTTGACCATTCCTCTTTACAAAAAAATTCCAGTTCAGTTAAGTTTGATGGTCGCCGAGCATGGACAGCCCTCTTCAAATGATCCCACAGATGTTCAATGATATTCAGGTCTGGGATGGCCATTCCAGAACATTGTAATTGTTCCTCTGCATGAATGCCTGAGTAGATTTGGAGCAGTGTTTTGGATCATTGTCTTGGATCATTGTCTTGCTGAAAGATCCATCCCCTGCGTAACTTCAACTTTATCACTGATTCTTGAACATTGTCAAGAATCTGCTGATACTGAGTGGAATCCATGTGTCCCTCAACTTTAACAAGATTCCCGGTGCCAGCATTGGCCACACAGCCCCAAAGCATGATGGAACCTCCACCAAATTTTACTGTGGGTAGCAAGTGTTTTTCTTGGAATGCTGTGTTTTTTTGCCGCCATGCATAACTCCTTTTTGTATGACCAAACAACTCAATCTTGGTTTCATCAGTCCACAGGACCTTCTTCCAAAAAGAAATTGGCTTCTCCAAATGTGCTTTTGCATACCTCAGACGACTGTTTGTGGCGTGCTTGCAGAAACGGCTTCTTTCACATCACTCTCCCATACAGCTTCTCCTTGTGCAAAGTGCGTTGTATAGTTGACCGATGCACAGTGACACCATCTGCAGCAAGTTGATGCTGCAGCTCTCTGGAGGTGGTCTGAGGATTGTCCTTGACTGGTCTCACCATTCTTCTTCTCTGCCTTTCTGATGGTTTTTCTTGGCCTGCCACTTCTGGCCTTAACAAGAACTGTCCCTGTGTTCTTCCATTTCCTTACTATGTTCCTCACAGTGGAAACTGACAGGTTAAATCTCTGAGACAGCTTTTTGTATCCTTCCCCTGAACAACTATGTTGAATAAGCTTTGTTTTCAGATCATTTGACAGTTGTTTTGAGGAGCCCATGATGCCACTCTTCAGAGGAGATTCACACAGGAGAACAACTTGCAAGTGGCCACTTTAAGTAGCTTTTCTCATGATTGCATACACCTGGCTATGAAGTTCAAAGCTCAATGAGGTTACAAAACCCAATAAAGTGCTTTAGTAAGTCAGTAAAAAGTAGGTAGGAGTATTTAAAACAAGAAAATAAGGGTGCCCATACTTATGCACCTGTCAAATTTTGTTTGAATGCAGATTGCACATTTTCTGTTAGTACAATAAACCTCATTTCAAGGCAGAAACATTACTGTGTCCAACAGTTATTACATATATCAAACTGAAATAGCTGTTGCAAAAACACCAATTTTTATAAAACATTAAGCTTAAGATTAATAGGGGTGCCCAAACTTTTTCATATAACTGTACATACCCCCGGCCAGTATTGTATTGAGCCTCACTACATACATGTGTATGACTTATCGGTTTTCACTGGACAACCCCTTTAAGGGCTCTTTCACACGTCAGTATTTCCGGTACATGTGGTGACAGTTTCCACACGTGTCGGAGACACTGACACACGTAATCCCAAGTTAATGTGTCTACGCACATGTCATTGTGTTTCCATGGACCGTGTTTTCTTGTGATCCACACGTAGACATGTCTGTTTTTGGCTGGCAGCACGGATCACACGGACCCATGCAAGTCAATGGTTCCGCGTAAGCACGTACTGCACACGGATGCCATCCATGTGACACGTACTGGCGCTTGGGAATCAGCGGTACTGTTAGCGCCCTCATCATTGTCCCTTGCCGCCACTGCGATCAGCACCAGCAGGGAATAATGATGAGTAGTAGTCTCCACCTGTAAAAATAAGAATAAATTTAAATCCATTTACTCACCTGTCCTAAGTGACCCCCACTGTAATCCATGCGACCGCTCAGCAGAGGAGCCAGGGAGGATGACTCCTGCAGCGAGCGGGCCCCGGAGCTGCGCTCAGCAAGCTGTGTCCTGTCACTCACTGAGCTCAAATCTGGGGCCCGTTCGCTGGAGTGAGTCATTCATCCTGGCTCCTCTGCTGAGCAGTCGCATGGATTACAGCGGGGGACACTTAGGACAGGTGAGTATATGTATTTTTTTATTTTATTCTTATTTTTGCAGGTGGAGACATCGGGAGCAGACTACTACGCTCATCATTATCCCCTGCTGGTGCTAGCGCCGGCAGGGAACAATGAGGAGGACAGCGTTCAGCACCCGGCGCTTGGGAACAGTGCTAACTGTACCGCTGATTCGCAAATTCTGGTACGGATATTTCCGATACTGTTTTTTCCGTTACCGGAAATATCTGGACGTGTGAAACCAGCCTAACAGTGTATAACAGCTTTCTCCTCTTGCGGGATGACACATGCACAACTCCCTTTTCATCCCGGAGCCATTGTACTACAGTGGGTTGCTGTAAGCTGCTTGCAATTCAGACTTTGTTTATCCCTATCCTGCAATTGGCTATCATCATATCTCTGCATTAGTAAGATTTTAAAACATTTTCTCCTTTTTTAGTGGACCGTTAAGGACACTTTTTTTTTCTGGATGGTCTCAATTAGCACCTTACTGACATTGGATGAACTGGTACATCCAATATCAGCTGTCTGTGTATCGCAGATTCAGAAACTGAGCCTGCACTATATATAGCAGACGGCAGCTGTGTTACACAGATTGTAATGTAGGGGGTAAAGTTTCTCCTTGTGGAGCGTGACATGCCAGGTCTGGTACGCCTGTATGGGGAGACTTAAACACCTTAACTTAAACCTTAAGTCTCCTCATACTGGCGTACCAGACCTGGCATGTCACTCTCCACAAGGAGAAGCCTTACCACATAGATCCCAGTCTTAGCCTCTCAGCTAGCCAAATCAGATCTCATACTTTGTACTGACAAGGGGCAATACCCTGAAACATAATGTCTACAAATTGAGATTCTGATTTGGCTTTTATAAGAAGTCCTATTTCAAGGCTCACCTAAAGGTTCGATAATGATTGGAAAAGGATTGTTGCTTTCAATAGGTGGCACTAGAGTTCTAGTCCTCTTCCTCTCTGAAGAGGCAATTTGCACACAGATGGCATACGCATGTAACAGCAGTTACTGGGGCTGAACTCCAATCACGGCTGTTAAATCTTTGGCGGCATTTAGGGCACGCGATCAGAGTGTGTTATTCCATGTGCCCACTTGCCTCCCAGAATGTGATTAGTAGTAGCCATGACAGCTGTGTCCATGCTGAAGGCTCTTGTGCCTGCTACGTTCTTAGACCTGTGGATTCCAGGGGATTGGAAAGTAAAATTAAAAGAAATGTTTGTTTTTAAACATATATTTCTATATTTCTTTTAATTTTTAAATCTATTTAAATTCAAACCATCCTCTTTTTTTAAATATAAAAACATACATTTGGATAGATTGAAGTTTAACTGACACTATCAAACAATGAAGTTAGTTTGGTATTTCCATAATCTTAAATGAAGAATCAGGTTTCCAGTTCATTTTTACTGTGGAATGAACTGCGTAAAAATGTCAGAATTTTGTGGGGGTTTCCATTTCACAGCACTTAGAATACTTTTTTCCTGTTTTCAGTACATTGTAAATATCACTCAATACTGCCTCTTGTCCCGCCAAAAACAAGACTTCATACGGCTATGTAGACTGGAAAATAAAAAGTTATGGCTCTTAGAAGAAAACAAATGCACAGAAACAGAAAATCGCCCTATTGGGGCTATTAGATGTTAACGCTCACATTTCACAGCACTTTTAGTAATGGGAGTTGAAGTGGGTAATGTTCCCTGGGCTACTTGTACAGTGAATAAACTTGGTCTTTGTCTTAAGTTTTTCATTCTGCATTTTCTCTTCCTCATACACTGTATTGTCAATATGATTTCCACAATGGAATTTGCCTAATATGATCCTGACTTTTTAGGAAGAAAAAATACCACAAGCATCGAGCTTAGTCAGGCCCATTCAAAAATGAAATGCAATGGACTAGGTGCGATATAATAAAGTCTAATGTGGTAAAATTCCCCACTGTGCACATTGCACCTCTAGATAAAACGGTTGTAAGGCTTAACACAACTTTTTAGATTATGGTGATGAAATTGCCATAGAGCTGAGAAGCAGTGTTGGTGCTCCAGTGGAAGTGACTCACAATTTCCAAGTGGATTTTGTATGGAAATCAACTTCATTTGACAGGTATGTAATCAGCATTTACACTTCTTCGCAGCTGTAAGTAGTATTTATTGTAAGTATTGCATGAAACCTTACCTTGCCAGTATCCAGAATCCTTATGTGAAGTTTTTCTGCTCCAAGGGAGTTTTCTTTGTCTCGCCAAAAGCCAAGAAACTGCTGAGCTGTGATGCCACAATCTGAAAGGTCCTTGATGGATTGCAGTGACGTGTCCTTTTTTTTGCCTCTACTTCTTTAACCCCTTAATAATGCATTTTTACAATGGTCCTTAAGGGCACTTATGCCTCAGTTCTGTGAAAATGCGTCGCTGAGGCATAAGTAAATAGTGCTGCCCAGCGGCGGCGATTGCCGCGGATGTCAGCTGTATGCAGTACTGCTGTGTATGAGATCAGTGATCAAAGTGAAAATCACACATATCCCACAGAAGGACTTAGTGAAAAAGTAAAAAAAAAAACAGAAAAATTTGCACACAAATCACTAAAATCCGTTTCTCCACTCAAAACGCAGCGTTTGTGATAAAACAAAAATAAACAAAAAAAACTTGCACATAATTGGTATCGCCGTGTCCAGAACGACCCGCTGTAAAAAAAAAGTAAACAAACACGCCAAAAATGACGCTTTTTCATCATACTGACTCAAAAAAAGTGAATAAAAAACGATCAAAAAGTCGTGTATATATAGAGATAGATAGATAGATATATCTATATATATTATATTTTACACCAAACCATCCCGTAAAAAAAAGCCATAATATTGTTCATTTGGCAAAAAAAAAAAGTTACAGCTCTCACAATATAATGATCAAATCAAATTCTTTTTTGTAAAATTCTGTTTTTAGTCTGTAAAAATAGCAAAGCATAAAAAAAAATGTGGTATCGCTGTAATCGTACCAACCCGATGAACAAATCGGTCTTAGCACTTTTATCGCACGGTGTGCGGCGCAAAAAAATAACTGAATTGCTGGTTTTTGTTCATTCTGTGTCTGAAAAATCTGAATAAAAAGCGATCAAAAATTATGTGCCTCAGAATTGTACCAAAAAAATATGCCATCATACAGTGCTGTTCACCAAAAAATAAAAGTTATAGCTCTCAGAATATGGCAACGAAAATAACTACTTTTTATAAAAATAGAAAAGCATTTTTACTGTGTGATAGCAGCAAAACCTAAAAAAAAACATAAAAATCTGGTATCGCTATAATCGCACCGACCTGAAGAATAAATCCGCCTTATCACTTATACTGCATAGTGAACTGCATAAAAATAAGGACTATTCTTGTACTTCTGTCTATTTCTTCATTCTGCCTCCAAAAAAATCAGAATAAGGCTTCCCTCACGTTTATCCTGCACTCTCCGCAGAACGCTTACTTTGGGGTTTCCGTGTAAAATCACCAAAACCCTAATTCTGACAAAAAAATCCAGATGGAGCCACTCGCTTATGAGGCCGATGGAGTCCCTTTGGACTGGTCTCTGTTCCGGCGGCGTACCATCATTTTAGGCTTTTTTTTTTTTTTTTTTTTTAGCGCACAAGTGTGGACGACCACAGATCTGTGTGCGCCTAAAAAGATGGAGACCACCAGAGCAGACGTCAAACAGACTCCATCTGCCTCTCTGTGGTGGGTAGTTCCATTTGGGGTTTCGTCTGAATCGCATTTTTGTGGGATTTGCATGGAAACTCCAACGTAAGCGCTCAGCGCAGACTGGCGATCCAGTCTTATTCTGGAAGCAATCAAAAATTATGTACCCCAAAATGTTACCAATAAAACCCCTAATTTATCCCACACAAAATTTCAAGCCCGTCATCTGTCACTGGAACTATAGGAGGGTCCCACGTTACTGGTAGAACACACTCTAGAAAAGCAACGTGGCTCCCGCCCCCTCAGATAAAATCAATTGAATTCTGCGCCCTCAAATCCAAATGCCCCACTTGTGTCTAAACTGCAGTAAGCGGCCACATGTTTGCCATTATTGTAGTGGGGAGAGCACTTAACAATTTACGGGGTATGTGTCACCATGAGAAATGTATGGGGGCACTACACTTTATGGAGGCACAATGTATGGGCGCTAAACTGAGATATTTGGAATTCTGCAGAATAAAGCCTGGCGTAGATGTTACATAATAGTCACTGCAGCAGTAGATGAATTCATTGAGTTGTGTAATTTATACAGTGGGGTCACTTTTAGGGTTTTTCTGCTGTTCTGGCACCTTTGGGGCTCAGCAAATGTCACCAACAAACTATTCTACCAAAATCTGTGCTCCAAAAGCCAAATAGTGCTCCTTTCTTCTCAGCCCTGATGTGTGGAGTAACAATAATTTGACATGTGGGGCATCACGTTTGGGAGAAATAGCCTAACAAATTATGGGGTCCGTTTTCTTCTATTATCCATTGTAAAAATTACAAATTTGGGGATGAAACTACATTTTCTTGAAAAAAAAAAAAAAAAATGAAAATTTTCAATAGGACTACCTAATGTTATCAAATTCTGTTTAGTACCTGTGGGTTCAAAAATGCTCACTATACCCCTGGATAAAATCCTTAAGGGGTGTAGTTTCCAAAATGGGGTAACTTTTTGGGGTTTGGGGTCCATTTTCTCTTGTTACCCTTGTGAAAAGAAAAAATTGGGGATAAAATTACATTTTTGTGGGAAAAAAAAATTGATTTCTTAATTTCACGGCTCTACGTTATAAACTTCTGTGAAGCACCTGGCGGTTCAAGATGCTCACCACACATCTAGTGAAGTTCCCTGAGGGGCCCAGTTTCCAAAATGTGGTCACTTGTGGGGGGTTTCCACTGTTTAGGCACATCAAGGGCTCCTTAAACACGACATGGCGTCTGCTAATTATTCAAGCAAATTTTAGATTCAAAAAGTCAAATTGCGCTCCTTTCCAAGCCCTGCTGTGCGCCCAAACAGTAGTTTTCCCCCACACATGGGGTAACGGCATGCTCAGGAGAAATTGCACAACACACTTTGTGGTCCTTTTTTTCTCTTTTTACCCATGTGAAAATAAAAGAGTCTGAAGTAAACATTTTGTGAAAAAAGTTAAATGTTAATTTTTTACTTCCACCTTGCTTCAGTTCCTGTGAAGCAGCTGAAGGGTTAATAATAAACTTGAATGTGGTTTTGAACACATTGAGGGGTGCTGTTTTTAGAATGGTGTCACTTTCAGGCATTTTCTGTCATGTGGGCTCCTCAAGTCACTTCAAATGTGTTGTGGTCCCAAAAAAAAAAAAAAAGAAAAGGTTTTGTAAATTTTGTTAAAAGAAATAAGAAATCATTGGTCAACTTTTAACCCTTATAACTTCCTAACAAATAATAAAAAAAATTGTTTAAAAAATTGTGCTGATGTGAAGTAGACATGTGGGAAATGTTTATTAACTATTGTGTGTGACATATCTCTGTGATTTAAGGGCATAAAAATTCAAAGTTTAAAAATTTCCACCGACTTTCCGTTTTTTTTTTTTTTCACAATCGCAAGTGATATCGAAGAAATTTTACCACTATCATGAAGTACAACATGTCCCGAAAAACAATCTCCAAATCGGTGGGATCTGTTGAGGCGTTCCAGAGTTATTACCTCATAAAGCGACACTGGTCAGAATTGTAAAATTTGGCCTGGTCATTAAGTACATAATTTGGCACCGTCTGCAAGGGGTTAAAATGCTTGTTTTCCAACAGACCACTTTTTTTTTTCTTTTTTTTTTTTTTATTCTTACAATTTAAAAACGTTTACCTGTTAAAGTTACAAAAATGTGGTTGGAAACTACCCTGATTTGTCCTTTTGTGAATGAAGACCTGATTTTGGCATTAAGAATTGATTTGGCACATATTTTACCAAACAAATGACACAGCCGTTTTTGATTTTTCATCCCTTTCGATCAAGAGCAATTTTTCTTTTTTTTATATGCACATTGGCTGAATGAGGGCTTGGTTTTTGCAGGATAAGCTGAAGTTCTAAATGACACGATTCATTTTTTTATTGATGCCATTTTGGGGTACATGGGGTGTGTGACGACACAACTTCTAATGTTAATCAGCCAGGCGTCTAGATTTGTTAATCCATGAGGAATGCACTATTATCTTTGTGTTGACTTGTAAATGTGTTTCTGTGGCTGGTCAAGAAGGACATACGATTATTTATATAACTGATTGTTGTCTTCTCTTGGGTCTGTGAACAATGATGTTTGTTAATATGCTAATTACATATTCTACTAAAGCCAGCTGAAAGTTGATCTAAAGAGCCCCCTGCTATGCCAACTATGGAAATTGATTAGCTCAAACAATGAGACCTGAGTGAGCCCTGCACCTTTACCTCTGACCTGTGACTGACCTTAGCCACATATGTAAATCTAAAAAAAATTTTTTTTCTATCCTGCTGCAAAGCGATTTGAAACAGGGAATTGAAAGAGACTTGGCAATTAAAATCAAAGATGACACACTCGTCAGACCATCAGCTTGGTAGCATGGCTTTATCCAATGATAAACAGATTTGGATTCTACATGATTCCAGCCTAAGGGTATATGGTCCTCACTCAAAAGATACGGAACAATCAGAGAACCCATGGATATGTTTGGGGAGACCAGGTTGGGACGATGAAGTCACCTGGCCCCATGGATATGTTTGGGGTTGCCAGGTGGGACCCTCCGGTCGCCTGGAACCCATGGAGACATTTGGATAAGCCAGATTGGGACCAGTCTGTCATTTGGCCCCATGGAAACTCGGAGAGGCCAGGGTGGGACCCTCGGGTTTCCTGGCCTTGTATCTCGATGGACAGTCAGCTTCCTAAGCTGCTGCTACCTCCTCTCTGTGGGGGCCTGCTAAAAGCAGGGGAGCCACTGTTTGAGGTAGTTGGCCCTTGAAGTCCCAAAGTCGCAGCTGTTCTATTCTCATGTGAGCCAGCAGAAGGGTGAGACTGAGTAATGTTGTACCATCTTGGGTATTTGCTGGGACTGTTCTGTGTGTTTATTGTCCGCTTTTTGGTTCAATAAAGTATTGGCACACTGTTTTTCCCTCACCCTGTGTTGTCTTAGTATTAAGCCCACGGAAGACCCCGGGTCTTGACAGCAAATTTTTCATTGTGTTTTTTTGCTGAGATGTGACAAAAAAAACAGCAGTTTTGACTTTTTAAAATTGTTTTGTGCTATGGCATTTACCATATGGGTTCAATCATTTTATATTTTGATATATTGGAGTCCTGCACCCTCTGAAATATTTTATTTTTTTTTTTAGTAAAAAAAAAGATAAATTTAGTTTTTAAATTTTCAGAATTTTTAAGAAGCCTTTTTTTTTTTCTTTTTCTTTTGTGCCAGTCATGGGATTTGAATCTGCGATCGCCTGATTGCTTATTCTATATACTACAGTACAACTTTATTTCAGTATGTGCACAAACCTAGCTACAGAATGGGTTTCAACAGGAGCTCTGTTATGCAAGTACATAGGCCTTCTGCTGGCACCTGCTGCCCTGGTATCCCATCAGCTCCATGCAATTGTGACTTTGGGGGACGATGGGCGTTACCAGTGATAGACATGTAAGTCAGGAGATCAGAGAGCGGTCATTACACATCACACTGTTAACGACCCACTTTCATTCAAAACCAGCTCTGGAGGCAAATTCTCATTGAGATCTGTATCCAGCCAGTAGGTCTTAGCTCATTTACATATAAGAAAATCGTGGATTTCTCTGGAATCAGACTGATTTTATGATATCAAGCTATCGTTTTATTCAGCTTCATATGCATGCGCATATAGACTATTTAGGAGGGTTGATCCAGTTGGCAGATTACTTTTTAAGTATCGTATTCATGTAAAATGAAAGCGGTGTTTCTCCTTGATCATGTGTCTTACTGTTTTTTATTTACTTTATGTAGAATGCAAAGCGCATTGAAAACCTTTGCTGTAGATGAAACTTCAGTTTCTGGTTACATTTATCACAAGCTTTTGGGTCATGAAGTGGAAGATGTAATTATAAAATGCCAGCTTCCCAAGAGGTTCACAGCACAAGGATTACCGGATCTCAACCATTCCCAGGTAAAATTACTTAGTGGACCAGTTATTCTCGGGATATTTTAGGATTGGCAATTTTTTTTTCCCTGCTTCTGTGTCAGAACAAAATGAAAATGCAGATATAAACTCCACTGTCTTGCTTGATGAATATGCTGTAAATATAGCTGCATGGGGCCTCCGTTATCATTTATTATGGGGGGTCTTCAAAGGTCTCGGTCACTGTAGAGAGTGGGGGTTCCATCCGTGTTTGTGTGTATAAACGTGTCCACGTATGGCAAGTATATTCTGCACATGCATCCTTGACTGCATGCATCAATATATGTTGTAATTAGTGTTGAGCGAGTATGTTCTATTAACCCTTTCGGCGAGTATGCTCGGGCCGAGCTCCAGGTATTTACAGCTGCTCAGTGATGAGGTTAAATCGCTTCCGTGTGCATGATTTGCTACTGTTTGGCAGCTTTATTACATGGGAGGAATGTCTATTTCTTACACATTCCTCACATGTAATAAAACTGTCAAACAGTTGCACACGGGAGCGATTCAACCATATCACCGAGCAGCTGTAAGTACTCGGACAGAACATACTCACTCAACACTAGTTGTAATGCATCCCTGTCTGTATAAAAAAAATTTTTGAGCTGACACTATTAAAAGAAATTGCTGCTACAATATTTGAGGGGTACCGTATTTTTCAGACTATAAGACACACTTTTTTCCTCCAAAATATTGGAAGAAAGTTGGGGGTGCATCTTAGTCAGATATAAATACTGTGGGTTGTGGGGGAAGAGACAGTGGTGGAGTAGCGGTGCACAGGAGGCAGCTGCTGCCTGCTGCAGCCTACACTGTGCCCTCTACTAAAGAAAATGAATATGCACTGAATATTAATTTTCCTTAATAACCGGCACACTGTGCCCGCAGCGCGGCTCCTGGTATGTATGGCCCCCCTCATCCCTCTTCCTCGTATGTATGGCACCCTTTATCCCTGTATGTATGGCCCCCCTCATCCAGGTATGCTTGGCACCCACTGATCCCCGTCACGCTGCACAGAAAAAAAAAAACCCTTTCATACTCGCCTCCTTTTTCCTCCAGCGCTGTGTCCCGCTCTGTGCCGGAATAGTCACTGCTCCCCGTGCCGGGACTGCGTGCGTGGGGAGCTGTGACCATTCATTCTCCCTAATAGCGCGCACGCTGTAGCCGCAGCGTGGCTCCTGCTGCGCTCGGCTGTCAGTGTACCCGCTATTAAAGGCAATTAATATTCACCACTCCCATGCGCAGAGTGACGGGCATCATGGCAGCCATACATACAAGGATGAGGGGGGCCATGCGCACAGGGATGGGGCATGAAGGTGGGGGGCCATGCACACAGGGATGAGGCATGAAGGGGGGGGCATGCGCACAGGGATGAGGCATGAAGGGGGGGCATGCGCACAGGGATGAGGCATGAAGGGGGGGGGGCCATGCGCACAGGGATGAGGTATGAAGGGGGGGCATGCGCACAGGGATGAGGCATGAAGGGGGGGGCCATGCGCACAGGGATGAGGTATGAAGGGGGGGCCATGCGCACAGGGATGAGGCATGAAGGGGGGGCCATGCGCACAGGGATGAGGCATGAAGGGAGGACATGCGCACAGGGATGAGGCATGAAAGGGGGGGTTATGCATACCAGGAAGGGGGATATTAATAGAATTGGGGGACATTACCCCTATAACTATGTCAGCAGCAGTCCCCCTCCCCCTTAACAGGGCATCATGACCACATTTTATGCTTAATTAGTTTTTTTTATTTTCCGCCTTTAAAACCTAGGTGCGTCTTATGGTCCTGTGCGTCTAATAGTCCGAAAAATACGTTTTATATAAGGATAAAGCAGATCTTTTTCTCTCAGTATTTTTGGTCAGTATTTTACCTCCAGTATTTGAGACAAGCCCTGGAGTGAAACAATCAAAGGAAAAATATGATGGGAATATATTATTCCCACTTCCAAAGACATTAGTCCCTGTACATGACGGCATTAACACAAAGTATAATTAAAATATACTTTTTATTGATATTTCCAAAATTTTAAAATCAAGCGTATGGGCATCTCTGTGTAGCAAGCAGGCACATCAGAACCAGATTTCAGTGCTTACAAAGCTTCTATATATCACCGCATATTCAAATTGGCTTATGTCAAAGATGTATATATCAACTTACATGAAGTGCATAGTGCTCAGTGTATCCTAAAAATGTATCCAATATTCATTATATGAAGTCCTCTTTAAGGTTTATGATACAAGAAAAAGTACATATTTCAGGGAGACTTCTTGGTAATCAAGGTGCTGTAATGCCCCTGTTGATAAAGCTTAGGCGAAACGGCGTTTTCCCGGGGTGGTATCCCAGACACATACAGACCTACACCGCTACAAATGTAAGGGACTTTGCTCTGGATTATTTCTGTGTGTTTTGCTATACACACCTTGCAGTGATTTATGACTTACGTTTCATTTTTCTAAGGGAGAAAATCTTTGGGCTGATCTGCTAAGCACTTGCATCTCATACTTTCTACATTGCATTACAGCACCTTGATTACCAAAAAATCAATGCCTTCATGTACGGGGATGAATGTTTTTGGAAGTGGGAATATACTAATGTTTGGAAGGTGTGCCTGAGTAGGACATAGTGTTTTAACACGTCACCACTTCATTTTTTTTTTACCCACTCCTGATTTTGACTTATAAATTCTGAGGTAAAAAACTCACCGAATACTCAATGTGGGCTCATGGCCTAAAATGGGTGTTCTCATATTATTAAATTGCTTTAGCTAGAAAACGCAAGTCAGTTGCGAACTTTCTTGTTTTCATGGTATCTGCTGTCATTTCCCTGCAATAAGCCCTTTTATCTTGCATAGTGTACAGATTGTTTCTATGGAGATTGGCCACTAGTGCCTGACTGAGCGTATGCAGTAGTTACATTCTGGGAGAGGTGTTAACTAATGTTGAGCGAGCGTGCTTGTTTAACATTTTAAACGCGCACGCTCAGGTACTCGCTGAGTAGTTTCGGCGTGCTCGGCATCTAGGTGTCAGCCTGCATGTGTCGTGGCTGTGAGCCGTGACACATGCAGGGATTAACGGTTTGTCCGGCAATCCCTGCATGCGTCACAGCTGTCTAACAGCTGCGACACATGCAGCCACCGCGGCAGACACCTAGATGCCGAGCATGCCGAAACTACTCAGCTAGTACCCGAGCGTGCTCGTTTAACCCAACACTAGTGTTAACGTGTTATATACCAGCCACCTCTCACCAGCCCATTGATTTCTAAACCTCATTTATCTGCTCCCTTCCCTTATCCTGCCTTCCAGCTCCTGACGGGGCTTTTTTCAGTCTTGCTTAATCACAATTACCCTACGGCATCCAGCATTGGCATCTTTTATCGATAGCTTCCAGAGCAGTTTTCCAAATCACTGCTCTCACTTTTCTGAGCTGTGTGCTTGTTCAAAGTCCCTGTTATCTCTACATGTAAATACTAGTAGATGGCCTTTCCCGGGACAGTGGCTGTAATAGAATCTTCATAGACTTAAGGGCAGATTTGTTGTCTTAAAATATCGACCGCAAAATAAATACACTGCTCAAAAAAATAAGGAACACTCAAATAACACATCCTAGATCTGAATGAATGAAATATTCTCATTGAATACTTTGTTCTGTGCAAAGTTGAATGTGCTGACAACAAAATCACACAAATCATCAATGGAAATCAAATTTATTAACCAATGGAGGCCTGGATTTGGAGTAACGGCCACAATTAAAGTGGAAAAACATTACAGGCTGATCCAACTTTGATGTAATGTCCTTAAAACCAGTCAAAATGAGGCTCAGTATTGTGTGTGGCCTCCACGTGCCTGTATGACCTCCCTACAACGCCTGGGCATGCTCCTGATGAGGTTGCGGATGGTCTCCTGTGGGATCTCCTCCCAGACCTGGACTAAAGCATCCGCCAACTCCTGGAGAGTCTGTGGTGCAACGTGACGTTGGTGGATGGAGCGAGACATGATGTCCCAGATGTGCTCAATCGGATTCAGGTCTGGGGAACGGGCAGGCCAGTCCATAGCTTCAATGCCTTCATCTTGCAGGAACTGCTGACACACTACAGCCACATGAGGTCTGGCATTGTCCTGCATTAGGAGGAACCCAGGGCCAACCACACCAGCATATGGTCTCACAAGGGGTCTGAGGATCTCATCTCGGTACCTAATGGCAGTCAGGCTACCTCTGGCGAGCATATGGAGGGCTGTGTGGCCCTCCAAAGAAATGCCACCCGACACCATTACTGATCCACTGCCAAACCGGTCATGCTGAAGGATGTTGCAGGCAGCAGATCGCTCACCACGGCGTCTCCAGACTCTGTCATTTCTGTCACATGTGCTCAGTGTGAACCAGCTTTCATCTGTGAAGAGTACAAGGGCTCCAGTGGCAACTTTTCCAATCCTGGTGTTCTGTGGCAAATGCCAAGCGTCCTGCACGATGTTGGGCTGTGAGCACAACCCCCATCTGTGGACGTCAGGCCCTCATACCACCTTCATGGAGTTGGTTTCTAACCGTTTGTGAAGACACATGCACATTTGTGGCCTGCTGGAGGTCATTTTGCAGGTCCCTGGCAGTGCTCCTCCTGTTCCTCCTTGCACAATGGCGGAGGTAGCGGTCCTGCTGCTGGGTTGTTGCCCTCCCTATGGCCCCCTCCACGTCTCCTGCCTCTGGACACTATGCTGACAGACATGGCAAACCTTCTTGCCACAGCTCCCATTGATGTGCCATCCTGGATGAGCTGCACTACCTGAGCAACTTCTGGGGGTTCTAGAGTCCGTCTCATGCTACCACGAGTGTGAAAGCACAACCAACATTCAAAAGTGACCAAAACATCAGCCAGAAAGCATTGGTACAGAGATGTGGTCTGTGGTCCCCACCTGCAGAACCACTCCTTTATTGAGGGTGTCTTGATAATTGCCAATAATTTCCATCTATTGTCTATTCCATTTGCACAACCGCATGTGAAATTGATTGTCAATCAGTGTTGCCTCCTAAGTGGACAGTTTGATTTCACAGAAGTTTGATTTACTTGGAGTTATATTCTGTTTAAGTGTTCCCTTTATTTTTTTGAGCAGTGTATTTATGTATAGACTGCCCGCATCGAAGTGCTGTACAGAGGATGTACAGCATGATGATTATGCGGGCATTTGTGTACACAGATTCTTGATGAATTCGCTATAAATCAGGAATACATCACGCTGCTCAATGTTGTAAAAAAAGAAAATGAATATATAATATGCAAAAGCAGAAAACTAGATGAGCTCACCGTTGTAGGCATCCACCATCGCATTAGTTTTGGAGGTTTAGGCTGGGTGCCCATGTAGCTTTCTTTCAAGCGTCTATGCTGCGGAATTTCGGCAGCGTAAATGCTTGTTAAACGCTAGGTAATCTGCACCCCATGGTCCCCAAGGGGATTCCGCAAGTTCTATGCCCATGCTGCGGATTATTCTGCAGCGTTTATGCTGCTCTCAAAAATCCGCAGCATGTCAATTAATTTTGCGTTTCCGCAAGCGGAATTGCCTTGTGCAATGCATTAAAAAACGCAAGGCAATTCCGCATGTGGAAAACGCGCGATAAACGCACGAAAAACGCGCAATAAACGCGTGCGGAATTCCGCATGCTTTTTTCCGGGAGAGGACTTGCAGAAATGAAGGAGAAATTTTCTGCTTCATTTCTGCAACGTGGGCACATAGCCTTAGCAAGCTCCTCAGCCCGGGCAAATTGATCCAATATATATTTGATATATTTCTCCGTGCTCACAAAAATTTCTTAGTGGAATTTGGAATGCATCACACTGTCCATAACATGGCAGCAGCGCTATGAAGTGGGCGCTGAGTGCAGCAGGAACCAGTGTGCACAGAGGCAGATGAGCACTACCCCATTACCACCTCTGACTTGCTACTGCCCACATCATGCTGTACAGGACTACGATGTGGGAGGTGAATTGAATGCAGCAGGAGGGACTGGCCACAGTTTTAGGCAGCTACAGCTGAGCCAAAAGTGCATTTTAGTATAGCAGAGCGAGTTTGGATGAGATGCCCCCCCCCCCCCCTCCTCCCCAATCATGGGGAGATGCCACTGCCCACATCACAATAATGTACAGCTCTTCCATGTGGGTTCTGACTGTATTTTGTAGGAGCCGCCCTCTGCTACACTGGTGAGTGTGCAGCGCAGCATTGTTCTCACTCAGCCCCCACACCTGGCTGGTAAATGTGAGCCACAAAGTCCTCAACAGTATGAACAGTTAAGGGTCAAGTTCCCCTCTCTCACCAGAACTGTCACTCAAGGAGGAGTACCTGCCCTCCAGGCAACTAGTAAGTAAAGAACAGGAGCAGACACACTGAAGAGGGGCCCTTAGCAGTCCAGTAACTCATCCTTATGTACAATTCCACCTACTGTGAAAAGTTTGACCTCTTACCTCTTGGGCCCCTGTGGGTTGCACCAGTGATGTGTGTGCCTCTAGTAAAGAGACTGCAGATCTATGAGCTAATCAAGAAATAACTTAAGAATACCCATTTTAAAGGATTTTTATATCTGTGGCTGCGCTAAGTCTAAGGTAAGTTAATATTCTGGCTTCCTGCTTATCAAAGTTTGTTGACATAACCTAGTGATATGCCACTGAGGTTCAGATGTTTTTTAGTATTTGACGATTAATGTCTAATTGTACAAGCACAACCCATAGTAATCTGGACAAGTTTAAGAATGCATGTCATTGAGTCTGTGGCTTGTTACCATTCTGTTTTATTCCTGTGCCAGGTATAGCTGCATGAAAAGGTGCACCAATGTACTTCTCACCGATCATATGTTAATGGGCAATCCTAAAAAGAAAAAACATAACTTTTAAGTGCCTGTAACCCATGGTTTGTCTTGTGCACTAAAACTCTATTATACATCTTTACCATGTTATATTTGATGCCATTAAAGTTTTGTTCTTTTCATGGACGTGTTAGGTGTATGCTGTGAAGACCGTTTTGCAACGACCACTCAGTCTCATTCAGGGGCCTCCTGGTACTGGAAAAACTGTAACTTCTGCAACAATTGTGTATCATCTTGCCAGACAGGGTAATGGGTAAGTTTAGTAGTTTACTGAATAGAAAACACGATGGAATATAAATGAACGCTCCTTCTTTTTTTTTTGTTTTCAGCGCTGGAGGGATGCTTCTAATTTAAAGTCCCTGCTGCGAGTCTTCTGCTCACCCTCCTGCGTCTTCACCTTTTTTCTTTTTTTTTTGGTGCTGCTCTGATCCCACAGCGCCATCTTGTGACTGCAGTTTCTGACTGGTCATAAGTTATGTCACAAGCTCTCAATGCGAGGCTCTCATAGACTTGTATTGAGTTGTGATTTCCGGATCGCTCCATGAAACACTGGAGCTATCCAGCTGGTCACAATCTGCCAGAGACGGGAGTGGCAGTGATAAAGGGTGAAGATGTCGGAAAGAGAGTATAAGAGTAGGGTCAGGGGCCTTAGATTAGAAGCACCACTACAACAGTAAAATAAAATAAAAACTGCTGGAGTTGTGCTTTAAAGTGAACCTGACAGCTGTTACAAATTGCTCGTGGATTGGGCAGCATGTATCAAGCACTGGCTGTATTATCTGCCAGGTAGGTTTGACTCAGAAACACTATGGCACTTCAGAGAAAAACATACTAGAATAGCCACCGGGGACTCAGTCGCTCTGTAGACTATTTTGGAGAGGCAGGTCCCCAGTGGCTTTTCCCTGCCCGCTGCCCAGAAGTGACAGGTCTCTCCCTATACGTGCACGTAGGCAGAGACTTGTCAATCCAGGGCAGCAGCCTGAAAGAAGCCGTCGGTGACCTACCTGTCCGACTAGTCTCCAGCTATATCCCCAGCCGCCTATAAATGTTTTTCTCTGAAACATCAGTGTTTGAGTCAAGCATACCTGGCTAAGATACAGCCAGTGCCTGATACTTGCTTCCCGTGGATTGGGCAGCATGTCAGCTGTCAGGTTCACTTTAATTGGAGGTGGTGGCAAAAGAACACTGAACCTCAGATATCAAAACTACCTGATGGTAAAACTGGACTTTTTACAGATACTATAAGGCAAAAGTGAAAAAATATTTTTCAGAAAATAACTCAAATGATAGAAACATAGAAAAAAAATTATATGCTTTCGTGTCTGAGTGTTGAATATAAAGCAAATAATTTTCCCTGTTAACGTAGCCCTGTCCTAGTGTGTGCTCCAAGCAATATTGCTGTTGATCAACTCACTGAGAAAATACACCAAACGGGACTCAAAGTTGTTCGTCTCTGTGCAAAGAGCCGTGAAGCTATTGACTCTCCAGTTTCTTTCTTGGCACTGCACAATCAGATACGCAACATGGAGAGGTATGACATTTGTTTTTTTTCTAAGCTGCACTACCTTTTTCTTTGTAATATATGTATAATATATATATGTGTGTGTGTGTGTATATATATATATACAGTACAGACCAAAAGTTTGGACACACCTTCTCATTTAAAGATTTTTCTGTATTTTCATGACTATAAAAATTGTACATTCACTCTGAAGGCATCAAAACTATGAATTAACACATGTGGAATTATATACTTAACAAAAAAGTGTGAAACAACTGAAAATATGTCTTATATTCCAGGTTCTTCAAAGTAGCCACCTTTTGCTTTGATGACTGATTTGCACACTCTTGGCATTCTCTTGATGAGCTTCAAGAGGTAGTCACCGGAAATGGTCTTCCAACAATCTTGAAGGAGTTCCCATAGATGCTTAGCACTCGTTGGCCCTTTTGCCTTCACTCTGCGGTCCAGCTCACCCCAAACCATCTCGATTAGGTTCAGGTCTGGTGACTGTGGAGGCCAGGTCATCTGGCGTAGCACTCCATAACTCTTCTTTCTGAACATCACCCCCCCCCCCCCTCCCCCCAAAAAAAAAATTAAAGTGGAAAAACACACTACAGGCTGATCTAACTTTTATGCAATGTCCTTAAAACAAGTCAAAAAGAGGCTCAGTATTGTGTGTGGCCTCCACGTGCCTGTATGACCTCCCTACAACACCTGGGCATGCTCCTGATGAGATTGCGGATGGTCTCCTGTGGGATCTCCTCCCAGACCTGGACTAAAGCATCCGCCAACTCCTGGATAGTCTGTGGTGCAACGTGATGTTGGTGGATGGAGCGAGACATGATGTCCCAGATGTGCTCAATTGGATTCAGGTCTGGGGAACGGGCGGGCCAGTCCATAGATTCAATGCCTTCATCTTGCAGGAACTGCTGACACACTCCTGCCACATGAGGTCTGGCATTGTCCTGCATTAGGAGGAACCCAAGGCCAACCGCACCAGCATATGGTTTCACAAGTGGTCTGAGGATCCCACGGCGTCTCCAGACTCTTGTCACGTCTGTCACATGTGCTCAGTGTGAACCTGCTTTCATCTGTGAAGAGCACAGGGCGCCAGTGGCGACTTTTCCAATCCTGGTGTTCTGTGGCAAATGCCAAGCGTCCTGCACGATGTTGGTCTGTGAGCACAACCCCCATCTGTGGACGTCGGGCCCTCATACCACCCTCATGGAGTTGGTTTAATGTTTGTGCAGACATATGCACATTTGTGGCCTGCTGGAGGTCATTTTGCAGGGCTCTGGCAGTGCTGCTCCTGTTCCTCCTTGCACAAAGGCGAAGGTAGCGGTCCTGCTGCTGGATTGTTGCCTTCCTACGGGCCCCCTCCACATCTCCTGGTGTACTGGCCTGTCTCCTGGTAGCGCCTCCAGCCTCTGGACACTATGCTGACAGACACGGCAAACCTTCTTGCCACACCTTGCATTGATGTGCGATCCTGGATGAGCTGCACTACCTGAGCAACTTCTGTGGGTTGTAGAGTCTGGCTCATGCTACAACGAGTGTGAAAGCACAACCAACATTCAAAAGTGACCAAAACATCAGCCAGAAAGCATTGGTACTGAGATGTGGTCTGTGGTCCCCACCTGCAGAACCACTCCTTTATTGAGTGTGTCTTGATAATTGCCAATAATTTCCATCTATTGTCTATTCCATTTGCACAACAGCATGTGAAATTGATGGTCAATCAGTGTTGCTTCCTAAGTGGACAGTTTGATTTCACAGAAGTTTGATTTACTTGGAGTTATATTCTGTTGTTTAAGTGTTCCCTTTATTTATTTGAGAGAATATATTATATATATATATATATATAATATTAGTGTGTGTGTGTATACCTCAAAAGCTGCAAAGTGTTAGCACTGCCTTAAGGTTCGGCTATGTTGAATCAGTGCCAAATTGTCGGGAGCTACTGTATTGTACTGTATTGAGCTTTCTCCTAGACTGTGGACCCTAGGATTATATACATAGTTAAACTTATTGTTAATGCCGTGTCATCTAGGGCTTTACATGGTTAAAGAAGCACTCCCATCAAAGTTTTTATCCTATTAATATATTGCAATCATCATATATTATAAGGCACTGTGTACTTAAAAATTGCTCATTTTGCCTTTCTACCCAGCTAATTCTTCTCTTTTTCATTAAGTCTATGACATCACGTGATTAAAAACTGACTAGCTGAAACCCTCTAAGCTTGATGTAGAAACAGGAAGTCTGTTTTCCCTGCATGAGTTATAAGTTGCTGCAAATGTCTCTGGTAGGTGGAGGAGTGTAGTAGCTTTCTCAGAAGTTGAAGAGGGGAATTATAAATGCAGGGACCAGATACTTCTGGTTTCTACATAGTGCAGAGAAAATAATTGGGTAGAAAGGCAAAATGAGCAATTGTAAGTACACAGTGCTATATAATATGATTGTAATATATTAAGAGGATAAAAAACTTTGATGGGAGAAGTGCTTCTTTAAAGTCTGTAGGGCCTCTTGTTACTTTTTTTAGTTAAGAAAGGTAAAATCCAGTGCTACATGCGATAAATCCTTTTATTCCAAAATTAAAAGTCACAACATGTCCCTAGGAGGGGAAGAACTGGACGCGTTTCGAGGACACAGCCCCTTTTTCGTCAGTATACAAATGAATTAAAAAACAACACATTTATAATAAAAACTGTGACCACCCCTAAACATGTGTGATAGATTAGTATACACATTAGGATATTAACTCCTACTTAGACAAGATTTGCGTACAACAAATTCTCATAGAATATTCAGATATAAACTTAAGAATTTTTTTTTATATGTAATAAAATTTGCCATATAAATGCACAGAACAGAACATGCATATAATATTGTAAATGCAAGCATATATGTAATAAAACATTAGATCTGATCTATAATTCATACCTTGCGGTATCTGTGCATTTAATTTCAATATCCATAATTTTTCTTTGTTATGGAGCATTTTTTCCCAATTACAGCCATGATGGGGACGTGGTACTCTCTCTATGCCTCTAATATTTAACCCCTTACTTACCGGGGACGTATTAGTACGCATATTTGCGATCCCTCCGTTCAGTGAGGGCTGCTGCGCTGAGCCCTCACTGAACGGAGCACATGTCAGCTGATTCTTACAGCTGACATGTGCCCACAACAGCCGCGGGTGGAATCGCGATCCACCCGCGGCTGTTAACATGTTAAATGCTGCTGTCAATCTCCGACAGCAGCATTTAACGCGCGCTTCCGGGTAGCGCGTCATAAGCCCCGCCCACCGGCGACCCCGTCACGTGATCGCGGGTCGCCGATGGGCGTGCATGACAACCCAGGGTCTGCAGCAGACGCCTGTGGTTGTCATGATCTTGTCGCTATGAGCGCCACCTAGTGGTCGGCGCTCATAGCACAGGACCATTTCTGCTGCATGCAGGGGACCTGCTCGTCCCCTGTATGTAGCAGAGGCGATCGTATAGTTGCTGCTTCTAGTCTCCTATGGAGACTATAGAAGCAAGCAAAAAGTAAAAAAAAAAAAGTTTTTAAAAATATAAAAAAAAATATAAAAGTTTAAATCACCCCCCTTTCGCCCCATTCAAAATAAAATATATAAAAAAAAAACCCACATACACATATTTGGTATCGCCGCGTTCAGAATCGCCCGATCTATCAATATAAAAAAAGAATTAATCCGATCGGTAAACGGCGTAACGAGAAAAAAATTCTAAACGCCAGAATTACGTTTTTTGGTCGCCGCAAAATTGCAATAAAATGCAATAACGGGCGATCAAAACATCGGATCTACCCCAAATGTTATCAATAAAAACGTCAGCCCGGCACGCAAAAAATAAGCCCTCACCCAGCCCCAGATCACGAAAAATGGAGACGCTATGGGTCTTAGAAAATGGCGCTATTTTTTTTTTTTTTTTTTTTTACCAAATTTTGGAATTTTTTTTCACCACTTAAATATAAAAGAACCTATACATGTTTGGTGTCTATGAACTCGTAATGACCTATAGAATAAGAAGGGCAGGTCAGTTTTAGCATTCAGTGAACGTGGTAAAAAAAATAAATAAAAAACAACTGTGGTATTGCACTTTTTTTTGCAATTTTACCGCACTTGGAATTTTTTTCCCGTTTTCCCGTACAGGATATGGTAAAACTAGTAATGGCGTTGAAAAGTACAACTCGTCCCGCAAAAAATAAGCCCTCACATGGCCATATTGACCAAAAAATAAAAACGCTATGGCTCTGGGAACAAGGGGAGCAAAAACGAAAAATGCTCCGGGGCTTAAGGGGTTAATGTGCTTATATTGCCCGCATGTACCTCCCTGAAATGTTTGTAGAGACCTGATAACCTGATGGATTTTGAGGCAGGATTTGCTCCTGTAATATGTTCTGATATTCTTGCTTTAAGGGCTCTGATAGTACAGCCTGTATAATATTTTGAACAGCTGACACACTTTGCCATATAGACAACATGGGAGGTGTTACAATTTATATAACACTGTCATATTTTCTACCCGTGTGTAGATCAGAGAAACTTCAACCCATAGCGACATGTTTGCACATACAGCATCTATTTTCACCACATTTATACATACCGACATATGGGACAGGTGGGACTTTGTACTTTATTGTCCAAAAAATACGCTGGATGACAACATATTGTGTAGATCCTGACCTTTCCTTGAAACCACCCTACAGCCTGCTTCCAATATATTAGACAATTTGTCATCCTGATCTAATATGGGTAAATTCTTGAGAAAAATTTGTTTAATGTTATAAAAATGATCACTATATGGCGTAGTCTTATATAAATTGTAACACCTCCCATGTTGTCTATATGGCAACGTGTGTCAGCTCTTCAAAATATTCTATAGGCTGTACTATCAGAGCCCTTAAAGCAAGAATATCAGAACATATTACAGGAGCAAATCCTGCCTCAAAATCCATCAGGTTATCAGGTCTTTCCAAACATTTCAGGGAGGTACATGCGGGCTATACAAGCACATTAAATATTAGAGGCATAGAGAGAGTACCACGTCCCCATCATGGCGGTAATTGGGAAAAAATGCTCCATAACAAAGAAAAATTATGGATATTGAAATTAAATGCACGGATACCGCAAGGTATGAATTATAGATCAGATCTAATGTTTTATTACATATATGCTTGCATTTACAATATTATATGCATGTTCTGTTCTGTGCATTTATATTGCAAATTTTATTACATATAAACTTAAGAAAAAAATTTTTTTAGATCTGAATATTCTGAGAATTCGTTGCGCGCAAATCTTGTTTAAGTAGGAGTTAATATCCTAATGTGTATACTAATCTATCACACATGTTTAGGGGTGGTCACAGTTTTTATTATAAATGTGTTGTTTTTTAATTCATTTGTAGACTGATGAATAAGGGGCTGTGTCCTCGAAACGCGTCCAGTTGTTCCCCTCCTAGGGACATGTTGTGACTTTTAATTTTGGAATAAAAGGATTTATCGCATGTAGCACTGGATTTTACCTTCTTTATATATCCTTGCAAGTGTATGCTGGACACTAATCCGTGAGCCTGGGATTCCTGTGACTATCAGGTGATATGAGCTAATTATCTTTTTTCAGTCTACTTTTTTTAGTTACTGGGAAGGAAATAGTCACCTAAAGTTTAGGATGCAACTAAAAAAAATGCATGTTAAAGTAATGGCTAGCTATGCATCATTTTTGACGAAGTGCATATTTTCCTTTTTGAGCTAAGATTTAGAATATTGATTCAAAGCTCGATTGCAGATTAATTTTTGTATGAGATTTAGTCTGGACTTTTTTTTCCCTTTAGTATGCCAGAACTTCAGAAATTGCAGCAGTTGAAGGATGAAACAGGAGAACTGTCATCAGCTGATGAGAAACGATACAGAGCTCTTAAAAGAACCGCAGAAAGAGAATTACTTATGGTAATGCTAAATCAGCGTTGTTTAAAGGTTGCACTTAATTTTGACCTTGGCTGAGATAAGGGAAGGTCACTAGTGTATCATACTATGAATTTGCTTTCTACAGAGGGCATTATTGGGGTGGCAATTGTAGTTGTGCAGCATGTCTCAGGGTTTAAATGAGCACCTGGGATTATTGGAATATGTTAAACAGTGGCAGTATTGTTGAAGAAATGTCATCTCATTAAATTGAAACTGAAAGATTAATACATCTGCTATGTGTAAATATACCCCTTAACCACTTGATAAATATACCGTACATGTTTTTCTCAGTTAATATAGCGCTTTCAATTTGATACTATTAAACTATGTAGTCAAATGTTAAACTACATGACATAGATGTCTGTTAATATTGAATAGCATATGTAATGGCACTTAATTATTATTTTTTTTGTATTGTCCGTTCATAACATGACTGATATTTTTGGTTTCCTTAATTGCAGAATGCTGATGTGATCTGCTGTACATGTGTCGGAGCAGGCGATCCTAGGCTTGCTAAAATGCAGTTCCGTTCAATTTTGATTGATGAAAGTACGCAAGCCACAGAGCCTGAGTGTATGGTGCCAGTTGTTCTAGGAGCAAAACAGGTGATCTTTCCCTTTTTGTTTTGGATTATTTTTGGCCTTTAATTCTGCTACATTTTTTACTGCATTACATTTGAAAATATATGAATTTAAGGAGATAATACATCAATGATGGCAAGTTTGTGTAATCTTTTATATATCCAATTTTATTTTTCAGCTAATACTTGTAGGAGATCACTGTCAGCTTGGTCCAGTTGTGATGTGTAAAAAAGCAGCAAAGGCTGGACTTTCTCAGTCTCTGTTTGAGAGACTTGTGGTTCTTGGCATCAGACCAATTCGCCTTCAGGTTCAGTACAGGATGCATCCTGCTCTTAGTGCTTTTCCATCAAACATTTTCTATGAAGGCTCCCTTCAAAATGGAGTAACTGCCGGTAATGGAGCTGCTAAGTATGAAAAAATTGTCTACTTGTTGCAAATATCTGTGCTAATATATGTAATTTTTTTTTTTTTTGTATAATTTATCTAGCTGATCGAGTGAAGAAAGGCTTTGACTTCCAGTGGCCACAACCAGACAAGCCAATGTTTTTTTACGTTACCCAGGGTCAAGAAGAGATTGCCAGTTCTGGTACATCTTATCTGAACAGGTAAATTGAGGTGGCTAGTTAAAACATGGGTGCTTTTTATTAGTGCCTGCAATGTAAATGTAATGGAGGTTTACTTGCATCTTGTGTTTTCTAATAGAACGGAAGCTGCGAATGTTGAGAAAATTACTACCAAACTCTTGAAGGCAGGGGCCAAGCCAGACCAGATTGGTATAATAACCCCATATGAAGGGCAAAGGTCCTATTTGGTTCAGTACATGCAATTCAGCGGCTCTTTGCACACTAAACTCTATCAGGTACATTTGTAACAATGTACAGTATGCATATATAGTATTACATTTTCAGTGTGTACTTACTGATTATAATGTTCACTTTCTTTAGGAGGTGGAAATCGCCAGTGTAGATGCTTTTCAAGGAAGGGAGAAAGATTTTATAATCCTTTCTTGTGTCCGTGCAAATGAGCACCAGGGAATTGGTTTCTTAAACGATCCTCGTCGTTTGAATGTGGCTTTGACTAGAGCAAGGTAAATGTTCAGTGCTTTATTAATACTTGAATCTTTTAGTCTGTTTCTGAGTTACTTTAGGGAAACCTGGAAATTGGGTTAATGGAAGGGCACAAATGAAAGGTGGTGAGGTGAAGGAGCATCTTTGTTGTTTTTCCCATCAAATAACTATTGGAATGGCAGTCGGAGAGTACAGTTTGTTATATTTACTCATAAGAGTATGTTCACACAACCCAGATACAGTAGGGAAAAGAAGTATTTGATGCACTGCCTGCCATGACCTTGCTTGCTGCCATCTCAACAACATCGGAGCTACGGCAACCCCCAACCTACTGTCTTCTTCCCTTTTCCTGTAGAATGTAAGCCCGCAGGGGCAGGGTCCTCTTCCCTCCGTACCAGTCTATCATTGTTAGTTCATTTACTATAAGTTATGTCTGTATTTGATATGTAACCCCTTCTTATGTACAGCACCATGGAATCAATGGCGCTATATCAATAAATAATACACAAGTTACAAGTTATCCCACCTACAAAGAATGGAGAGGTCTGTAATTTTTATCATAGGTACACTTCAACTGTGAGAGACAGAATCTAAAAATAAAAAACAGAAAATCACATTGTATGATTTTTACATAAATATTTGATACAATAGAACAGAACTTAGTATTTGGTATAGAAACCTTTGTTTGCAATTACAGAGGACAGTCATTTCCTGACAAAGTTTGCCCACATTGCAGCAGGGATTTTGGCCCACTCCTTCATAAGATCTTCCCCAGATGTTTCGGGTCTGTCGCTGGGCAACAGCTTCCTCCAAAGATTTTTCTATTGGGTTCAGGTCTGGAGACTGGCTTGGCCTCTCCATGACCTTGAAATTCTTCTTACAGAGCCACTCCTTAGTTACCCTGGCTCTGTTTCAGGTCATTGTCATGCTGGAAGACCCTGCCACGACCCATCTTCAATGCTCTTACTGAGGAAAGGAGGTTGCTGTCCAAAATCTTGCGATACATGCCCCCTTCAATACGGTGCAGTTGTCATGTCCCCTTTGCAGAAAAGCACCACCAAAGTAAAATTTTCCCCACCATGATTCACAGTTGGGATGGTGTTCTTGGGGTTGTACTCATCCTTCTTCTTCCTCCAAACACGGCAAGTGTAGTTGATACCAAAAAGTTCTATGTTGGTCTCATCTGACCACATGATCTTCTCCCATGCCTCATCTGGATCATCCAGATGGTCGTTGGCGAACTTCAAACGGGCCTGGACATGTGCTGGCGTGAGCAGGTGGACCTTGCGTGCTCTGCAGGATTTTAATCCATGATGGAGTAGTGTGTTACTAATGGTAATGTTTCAGACACTGGTCCCAACTCCCTGCAGGTCATATACCATGTTTTTCCATGTAGTTATTGGCTGATTCCTGACTTTTCTCAGAATCATCCTTGCCCCACAAGGCGAAATCTTGCATGGAGCCCCAGACTGAGGAAGCTTGCCAGTCATCTTGTGTTTCTTCCATTTTCTAATAATTGGATCCAGTTGGATAAACACGTAGGTGGGCTTCACTGCTGAAGTAAATCAATTCTTCAGAGATGATGATGATGAAAAGGCTTTTTATTAACTCGTTTCAACGCCGAACCGGCGTCTTTTTCAAGTAAAAAAACCAATCGTCATTTGACATTTGTTTTTTTTTGCTTGAAAAAGACGCCGGTACGGCGTTGAAACGCGTTGTTAATAAAAAGCCTTTTCATTATCATCTCTGAAGAATTGATTTACTTCAGCAGCGCAGCCCACCTACGTGTTTATCAGACTGGATCCAATATCTCCTGGAGGATTTATCTTCCAGCCACGGGGCAGCAGCAGCTGTTTTACTTCATGCCTTCATAGGAGTTGTGCCTGTCACAACTCCCATCAGGTGAGTGTAACCAGCACTCTTAATCTCCTCCATAGGGTATCACCCTATTGTGCTCTGTTCCCCACATTTAGATCTAAATTTTCTAATAATTGTGTTAACAGTTGTTCCCTTCTCACCAAACTGTTTGCCTATTGTCCTGTAGCCCATCCCAACCTTGTACAAGTCTACAATTTTGTCAATGGTGTCCTTAGACAGCTCTTTGGTCTTGGATATGGTGGAGTGTGATCGATTGAGTGTGTGGACAGGTGTCTTTTATACAGGTAACGAGTTCAAACAGGTGCAGTTAATACAGGTAATGAGTGTAGAGTAGGAGAGCTTCTTAAAGAAAAACAAGTCTGAGACCGAATTCTTTCTGGTTGGTAGGTGATCAAATACTTTTTTTCATACAATAAAATGCAATTTAATTATGTTAAAATCATACATTGTGATTTTTCTGGATTTTTTTCAAGATTCTGTCTCTCACAGTTGAAGTGTACCTACGATAAAAAATTACAGACCTCTCTATTCTTTGTAGGTGGGAAAACTTGCAAAATCGGCAGGGTATCAAATACTTATTTTCTCCACTGTATTCAGCTTTTCTGACCTGAGGTGCCACAGCATATTACAGTACAAGAATTGTATAAACTTTTATAAAATCCCATCAACATGCTGCAGAGAAAATCCTCAGAATGTCAACTTAATGCTGCAGGTTTTCAAATTGGATTTCAGTCTTTGCAATGCAAAAGCTGAAGTCTGGTAAGTCCACCTCATTTCTACAAAATACAGATGATTTAGTAGAGTCTCTGCAGCAGATCCGTCCCTGCCCAGCTGCCTATACTTTTTTTTAATTAGAATATTGTGCTGAAAATATAATACATAATCTCTTTTTTGACCAGCATTTTAACATATCATGTTTATAGGTATGGTGTAATAATTGTGGGCAATCCAAAGGCACTTTCAAAGCAGCCCCTCTGGAACCACCTTCTAAATTACTACAAGGAACAAAAAGTCCTCGTTGAAGGACCACTCAACAATCTTAGAGAGAGTCTCATGCAGTTCAGTAAACCTCGAAAACTTGTAAACACCATCAATCCTGTAAGTATACCTTTGCAATGTACTTGTCTGTTTTAGGTTTCTTACTGAGAATGCTTGTCCGATGTCTGTGGATTGCTTAGTGTTTGCCTGCACTTAGTTCCGTTTGAAGTTTTTTTGTGTTTATATTTTTCACGGCTTTTATAGTAATTGTTTGGGCTTTGTATTCCAGGGAGCACGTTTTATGACGACGGCAATGTATGATGCTCGTGAAGCAATTATACCTGGATCTGTGTACGACCGGAGTAGTCAAGGTAAACTAATTAGCATCCTTGATGTCTTAGTATTAGTCATATGTATATCACAATAAGTACATTTATTCAAAACACCGTACATATTCGCTGCGATGTTGTATCCCAGTTCACAAGCAAAGCCGCATAATCAGCCGGGGTCCACTGTATATTATAGCTTGACACCTTGTTGGAACAGCTGCGATCGGTGCTAGCGCCAGTCACATCCATTTAACTCCTAAAATCTAGCTGTCATTGCCGACAGCAACATCTATGGTTGCCATGGACCGGTATTGAGTAAAAAAAAAAAAAAAATTAAACCGAAAGTACAATAAAAATTATACACCTATGAAAAAAAAAAGTACAAAAATAGTATGAAAACACTGATTTTCTGTGAAAACAGAGTTTCTAAAATATCACTTCTAGGGTTTTTCTAATATATAGGCCCCTCAAACTTGAAAATTGTTTAAAGGGCTATTCAATCGGATTTGTAAATTTCAATGAAAAAAAATGAAATACTGCAGCTAAATTTTAAGCTTTTGAACATCCTAAGGGTATGTGCGCACGATCAGTATTTGCTTGCATAAATTTCTGCAGCGTTTCTGCAAGCTTCTGTACCTCTTGGCAGCAAAAACTCTTCGTAAATTCAGCAGAGTTTCTGCCTGCGGATTTGCCATGCGTTTTTTCCAAGGCATTGTATAGGAAAAACGCAGGCAAAAACTCTCAAAGAATGGAGATACTGCTTATTTAAACGTATATGAAATTGTCAAGAAAATTCCTGATGTGCACAGATCTTGCAAATTCTCATAGAAAATGCTGGGATAAGGTTTGCAATGCGTTTTGGGGGCCAATTCCGCACAGATTTACCGCATAAAATTGCACCGTGTGCACACAACCTAACAAAATATAAGAACGTTTGAAAAATCATACTGATGTAAAGTAGACATGGGAAATGTTGTTAGCTATTTGTGTGATATGACTGTATAGGTTAAAAGGGGTCATTCGATCTATTGCTAAAGTGCAGACTTCTACACCGCATGTGCACCCGCACGCTGTCAGGATTCTCCAGTATCTGTGTCTAGACTGGGCGGTCACAAGTATATGTTTTGCATACTTCCAGTCACTTTCAGACTTGATGCGTACAGCGTAGCTTAATGCAAGTGAATTGAACAAGACTGAGTACGTCTAGTCTGAATGTGGCTGATAGTATGCAAATCAAATACTTGTGGTCACCCATTTGCGGGCTGCAGAGATGGGTGAAGCCTGAACGTATGTAGTGCGTGCATTGTGATTATTTAGTCGCATAGTGACTGCACACTTTTAGCAAAAGGTTGCGAAACCCCTTTAAGGATATAATCATTCAAAGTTTGAAAATTGTGTTCATTTTTCAAAATGTTCAGCAAATTTCAAATACCATGAAACCATAATTAATGTGTGACTGCCGAAACATGTTGGGTCCTGTTCACATCCGTGGCCTGTCTTATGTATGCACCTTTTTAACTTTAAGAATAAATGTGAAGTTTTAACAATAGAAGAGAACTTACATTTCATTGGAAATCTTGTTTTCAATATGTACAAATTTCAGATAAATTTCATTCATTCATTTATTTTTTTTTGTAATAAAAATATCAACTTAAATTTACTGCAAAAATACAATGTCATGACAAAAACAATTTCAGGATCACTGGAATATGTGGAAGCATTCCAGCGTTATTATCACATAAAGTGACAATAGTCAGATTTGAAAAATGCAACTCTATTAGGCTATGTGCCCACGATGCAGAAATGCTCTGGATTTTTCCTGAGCATTTCTGCATCTCCCTGGCAGAAAAAACGCATGCGGATTGTACATGCGGATTGTATATGCATTTCCGCATGCGGGTTGTCAAGCGATTTTAGCATCACTTAGAAAGTGCTTGACAACTTGGTCACACTATATAAATCCATGCAATCGGCATTGATTTATTTAGTGTGACCGTAAAAGAATGGTAAAAAATAAATATTATACTTACCTTCTGATGGCCCCCGGTGTCCTTATCCGATCTGTCCTGGCTTGCCGGCAGCTCGCGATGGTCTAAAAGACCTGCCATGACGTCATTTAGTCATGTGACGGGTCACGCAACCGCCGACGTCAGCAGTCGTGTGACCCGTCACATGACTAAATGACGTCATGGCAGGTCCTTTTAGACCATCGCGAGCTGCCGGCAAGCCAGGACGGATCAGATATATATAATTTTTATTTTTTACAGGTTCTATGGTACCCGGGTCTAGAGGAGTCTCCTGTCCTCCACACCTGGGTACCATCCGCACATTGAAACTCATGGAATCCGCATCTACAGATCCAGTGATGCGTAATCCATGCGTTCCAATGCAAGTCAATGGCGGCGAAAATAATTGGTAGTGCTGCTTTTTTTTCCGCAATGATAATCCACAGCGGAAATTTCGGCAGCATGTGCACAGCACATGCGGATTATCATGGGGGACATGGCAGACCTTCTACCAAGCGTTAGTAACAAACGCATAGTGGGCACGCAGCCTTATGGTCAGAATTGGCTCAGTCACTAACACTAAAGGGTTAAAACCATTGCTGCTCTGTCTAGTTTCACTTTATATGAAAGATTAACATAGGTCTGCTTTTTTCCTCTAACTACTCATTTTTTGCATTTATAAATTATATAATTTTACATAACAGTTAACAGGAATTTTTATACGAAACCAGTGATTATTGAAATAATTTTCTAATATAATTCTAATTTGTGCTTACATTTTCTTTAAGCTCGACCCTCAAACATGTACTTTCAAACCCATGATCAGATTGGCATGATTAGCTCTGGACCCAGTCATGTAACTGCAATGAACATTCCAATTCCATTTAATTTGGTCATGCCACCAATGCCTCCACCAAGTTACTTTGGACAGGCCAATGGACCAACTGCAGGTATTTAACATTACAAATTATGCAAAGCCTATAAAGCTATTCTCAACCTGAACTAAGGAAAAAGCCTATTGTATTGTAGTTTCCAATGGATTATACAGACTCTTCTGTTTGGATCTATAGAAAGGTCACCCTTTTTGGGATTGTGTTGAGAAGAGAGATGTGCAGATGCTCACAGAACATATGTGATTTCTCTAGACCAGCGGTCCCCAACCTTTTTTACCTTGAGAGCTATATTGAGCACCTTTTATAGTCCTGAGAGATGGTCATGGGCAACATCCAGTGACTCCCCCCGTGCCACTGTAATGATACAAAGAGTTCCCCATTACCTGTTTAATGACAGCCAAAGCTTCCCCCCCCAGAAAGCACACCAAGACCTTGAGCCCCACTCCCTTATAGACAGTATAGCTATATCAAGGGGTTCCCACTTTACCGCTATTCAGTATTCTCAAATGAAATGCATGCACCACAATATCGCATCCAGCTTCAAGCACCATTCTACTTGGCAGTATCATCCTGTCTCCACTTCACCATATATATCTTGCTCCTCAGCCCCCTTCCCGCACCACCCTACCAGTATTCTGCTCTTATGTGCAGGGCTACTCAGAAAAGACACCATCTGGAGACCACCTCTCTTCATAACCGTTTGCTAGATTTAGGCTGGCAGACATCTGTGAGCCAGACCTCATGGGCTATCTAGCCACAGGATGGGGGACAACTGCTCTAAACTATAAGAAGTTATCCAGCTGCTTAAAGTACCATCACTTTATACATCTTGCTTAGTGAAATGCAAATCTATCTTCGGATTTCAAGTTCTGTGTTAGGTATAGACTGTCCCCAAATAAGTATGTACATGTGGCAGATATTCTTCATGGATTTTCCAGATGAAGCATCCATATCGCATTACAATACCCTTGTAATATATAGTAATGGTGAAAAAGATGTGGGTTGGAGAGTGACATGTTTGTTACTGTGTAAAATAAAACAAAAATCAAACTACATTCCTTTTTCTATGGCTCCCTCGGGCGATCCTCAATCATTTTCTATGTGACCTCCTGCATTGAAAACTTTTCTCATTTCACCTATGAGGATGAAGGATACTGTACATGTGAACAGGGTTTACATAGGTATAAAATATAAGCAAGTGCAATAAACAGTGACAGACTGGTGCAGAAGGGAAGATGACCCTTCCTCACTGGCTTGGTATACTAGGTATTGGCTAAGTCAACAGTAAATTAAGGGTTTGGAAGAGCTCAAATAGGTAATGAGGTGGCATCAGGGTTATTGCAGGTTGTAGACTTTCCTAAAGAGATGGGTCCTCAGATGGTTGCATCTGAAGGCTTCAGCTGTAGAGGACAATCTGATATGTTGAAGTAGTGAACTTTGTTGATTGGGGGAAATCTTAAGAATGGTTGTGTGAGGAACATAGAGTAAAGGTAGAGATTGTGTGAAGAGTTTTTGAGATTAGGACAGAGATGTATGGAATAGTCAGATTATGAACATCCTTGTAAACCATCGTTGGTATTTTAAACTGGATTCTCTGGTTAATTGAAATCCAGTAAAGGAATTGGTAGAGAGGGAGAGTGGATTAGCCAGAAAAGAGAGAGATATATTGGTCATCAAAGTAAATGATGGGTTGGAGCGAAATGAAAGGCCACAGAAAAGGATGTTGCACTAGTTTAGGCAAGATATGAGGGCATTTCACTAGCATTTTTTGTTGACTAGGTTGAGAAAAGGGTGAATTTGGGAAATAATTTTGAGTTGGTTTGGCAGGAGGTGACACTGATTTGGTTGTATAGTTTGAAGTACAGAGCAGAGTCGGGGGTTACACCAAGGCAGCAGACTTGTGAGAGCTGGGAAAGTTTGGAAATTAACGTTGATCGGTCAGGTAGTGGTGTTGATTGAGACGGAGGAAAAGCAAGTTCAGTTTTGTTCATGATGAGCTTTAGATAAGGATATACCTGGTGACACACAGATTCTGGACATCAGAGGTAAATTTGAGTGTCATGAACTTAGAATTATATTAAAAAATGCAAATTATCTTCCAGCACTACCTCTAATTTGTTGCTACGTTATCTTTTAAGCTCGACCCTCAAACATGTACTTTCAAACGCATGATCCGATTGGCATTATCCTTAGAGGACCTTTCGCCAAATTTTTCATGTTTAACTGGACACGCTGTGTAGTGACTGCAGTGCAGAGCAGAATAAAACATGTGTTTTTTTGCCTCTGTTGCAGAGATGTTTGCAATTAAGGATTTAATTTTATCTAAGTCCAAGTGGGTATTATCAGATCATTTTCACTAGCGGTGTGTACGTCTCCTTATATGATGTTGCTGAATCATAAGCAGGCAGCAACACTGAAATGAAAGAACAAACCCCCCACCATAGCTTAGAGCTGACTTCTTAGTGTGATGTAATGATGCAGCTCTGACATCCTGTTCTAACCTGCAGGAGTCGGTGTGTGGGAGGGGCGGTGCATCTGAGATTAGCTGTGTTACTTCACAAACCCTTCAGTCATCTCTCCTGATGACTGTTTCAGTAATCACACTTATGTTTGCTGTGCTTAACAACTTAGTCTCTGTGAGATGATTAGGCTGTCATTATGTCTGACACAGGAGTAACCTGCATGTTCTGAACTACTCCTTTGTGAGATGTAATAAGACTCTGCTTTGATCTCACTGCAGAGCAATTGCAAGTTAAGCACAACAGACACATAAGTGTGATACTCACACATCTCTGGACAGTATGGGGAGAGGCGAGGTAGTACAGTAGGGGTGACAGTGCTAGGAGAGAACTGATTTGCAGTGTGACACCACTAAGCTCAGCTGTGCTCCCCTTTCCTCCACAGTTGTTACTCATCGGTGGTTAATAATAATGCATAAGGTTAGATCAAGAGATGCATCACATACACTGCTTAACTTTCTTTTAGCTGTGGTGGTGGCATATTCTTCTTCACTTTGTGTTGGTGCCTGCTTATGATTGGCCAGCATCATACTGTTGGAAGAAGTCCACGTCCCCAGTGAAAACACCCACTTAAACTTAAAATGAACTTTATTAGGGGCCAAATACTTTAATTGCTAATATCTCAACAAGAGAGGTGAAATGAAGGAAAAAAAAAAATTACATCTTGTGTCCAGTTCATCATGAAAAATTTGGTGAAAGGTGCTCGAACCTTAACCTTGAGCTGTTGCAGGCTAAAGGTATAGATTTAAAGTGGTATTCCCATCTCTAAAATCCTATCGCAATTAGTAGTAGGTGTACTAATAGCAGAAAACCTCCAATTAGAAATGTAGAATAGTTTTTCTGATTCAATATGTCTTTTCTCATGTGCAGGCATTGCAGGACCTTAGGTGTTCATGGTTACGACCAGTGTTGAGTGAGTATGTTCTGTTAACCCTTTCGCCGAGTATGCTCGGGCCGAGCTCTGAGTAGTTACAGCTGCTCGGTGACATGGTTGAATCGCTCCCGTGTGCATGATTTGCAACTGTTTGACAGCTTTATTACATGGGAGGAATGTGTAAGAAATAGACATTCCTCACATGTAATAAAGCTGTCAAACAGTCACAAATCATGCACACGGGAGCGATTCAACCATATCACCGAGCAGCTGTAACTACTCGGAGCTCGGCCCGAGCATACTTGGACAGAACATACTCGCTCAACCCTAGTTACGACCACTGATAAAGTGATTTAGTTGCATATAGGTTTACATACATTAGGTATCCATGGTTACGACCTCTAGCGAGTCGAGTAACCTAAATTGACATGTTTTTTTTTTTTCATCTGGATTTCACCTGGATGTTTTACATATACGCAAACCTGTTTTAAAAACTTCAATAAAGGTATTCAAAGGTTACCCTTCTATGTCACAGACATAGTAATGGTCAAGACTGTACTCTTTATATTGTTCCACTGAGCAGGATTTTTTTTTTTCATGCAAGCACCTCCTTAGTGTAAATCAAGTGCCTGTTGTCTGCAGGTTTCTACAAACTGACATTGTGAGACCTTTGGCAATCCTTTTCAGCATACAGCTTTGTTTGCTAACTTTTGTATTAGGGTATGTGCACACGATCAGTAACTGCTGCTGATTGGACGTAGTGCATTTGTGCTGCATGCAAACCGCAGAGTTCTACATTACAAGCAAAGTGGATTGGATTTCAAGAAATCCCATGCTCAATATGCGTCTCCTTGCACCTGCGGCTCACCCACGGAAACAGACATGTGCGCGTCTTTCCAGACCGCAACATGTCAATTTCTCTTGCGGAGTCACTAGTCTCCGCAAGATAAATTAGATCAATACAATGTATAGGATGTGGTGACTCTTCATGGTTCAATGAACACATGCGGATTCACCTGCGTGCAGCGCTCTGGACGCAACATAAAGTATACTGCATTCAAAGCGCTGCCGATACCGACCGTGTGCACATACCCTTATGCTACCTTTTTCTGTGTCAAGAAATGTTTTATGCTTATGATGTTTCAAAGTGTTTTTACTCATCTTTCAGCTCATTCATACATTGACCGTATTTCCCAAGGTCGTGGAATGCCTAAAGGGAAAGCAACACGTGGTGGACGCCAGAAACCGAGAGGCATTGGCCTACAGGGCATGAGTCAAGGAAATATGCCAAATAGTCAAGCCAGTCAAGATGTGGTGTCTCAGCCATTTTCACAAGGACCTCTAACCCAGGGTTACATAACTATGAGTCAGCCATCACAGATGAGCCAGCCAGGACTTTCTCAACCAGAATTATCACAGGTATATAAGTTGCTCCAGAGTTCAATATACATTTACATTCACTTGTCTCTAAAGTATTATGTACACTAAGGAAGTTTCATCAACTAAAAGCGCTTTTAGTGCCCTTTGCAACAATCACATTTTTTTAAATTCCTGTGAAGGCAAACCTTTTGTTGTGATTGGTTTCTTATGGGAAGAAATCATTTATTTTGAATACTTTTAATTAAAATCCGTGCTGCTGAAAAAAGTGTCAGAATGAACAGAGAAAGCAGGGCTCTTCTAACAGATCAATTCAGTAAGAACTGTGAATTGTAGATCCTTTAATTCTTCTAATCCGCATTTCATCAGTACAAATGGCATACTTTACCGTTCCAGGATAGCTACCTTGGTGATGAATTTAAGTCGCAGATTGATGTTGCGTTATCGCAGGACTCAACTTACCAGGGGGAGCGCGCCTATCAACTCGGAGGTGTGACTGGACTGTCACAGTACTAGTGTGTAAGTTAGTACTGTTTACTACCTAAAAGCATCTCTTTACTGAAAGATAACTAAACTTTATTTTTTTCCCTTTAGATAATTTTTTACAGTATGGAAATAATGAAACTTTGCGAATCCTTTATTAGTGAATCTGTCTTCATTCCTGAAAAAAAAATGCTTACAAACTTCTGCCTTTTCCCAATCTAATTACCTGCCTTCTGCTGCATTGATGGGAGAACACTCTCATTTGGAGTACAGATGATGGCAGTGAAAGTCAGCTCAGCACTTGTCTCTGTATAGGAGGTAACCCTTTATCTGCTGTCATCTGTACTCCAAATGAGAACAGTCTGATATCATTGCAGCGAAAGGCAATCAACTGAGACTGGGGAAAAGCAAGGATTTTGAAGCTACTTACTTGCAAATTTTTATACAGAAATGAAGAAAAATTCCCTAATAAAGTGATTTGCAAAGTTCCAGGTTTTTTTTCACCTACCCATCTGATGTTTTTAAGAAAGGGGGAAAAAACAGGTTTAGTAGAAGGGGAAGAGTGGGGATATTTTAATACTTAATATTAGAAAAGTGGTTAGTGTATATTAAATAGAGAATCCTAATAAATGCAGTTAGGTTTCAGACAACACCTTTATATTTGTATAATTAGAAATTTTCTTCATAATTTAGCTATTCCTCTTGCTCAGTGTTGTGACATATATAATTTCAATTATTATGGAATGAGTGGTTTTGTTTGTTTTTTTTTTCTTTCAGGTTGAAGAGCTAAGCCTGCGTGGAACTTAGTTCATCCACATTTTATTCTGAGTAATAAAAAATAAACGGATACCTGTTTTCCACTGCTAAAACTGAAGCACCACTGTGAGAGCAACAGGAGAGAGAGGAACATGAGGGATAAAATATAAAAAAATCGAGAGAGCGAAAGCGAGTGAGACCACTGCAAGCACACAGAGGCGAGGAGAACGATAGGAGACGTGGCTATACATCCGAGAAGCCACACGCACCTTAACAGGATAGGTAGTAAATGGGAGTAACCATTGCCATCAAGTTACCGCTATAAAAAATTTCAACATGCTAGACCTGTCTAGCCAGCACTGTAACTTGGGCATGGGCTGGCACAACGGCTTTTGTTTTCCAGCTGGTTATGTACTCCTTTGGCACTATTTTATCAAAGCTGGAGGAAAACTGTTCCTTATCTCAGAGTTGTGTCTTTTAATACAGATTTTGTTGAGTCTGTTCATATTCTAGTTCCTTCAACACGAACCCCAGTATTAATGAGAATTGAAGAGGTCAACTTTGAGATGCAGGTTTGATTTTCAGACTGGCTTTGATTAAGAAACAGATGGTCTCCACCATGTGCCCCTCTACCTAAAGGTTCTGTACTAGTTGGTTTTAAAACTTTCTAGAGCGACAAAGTGCTGGATGTATTTTCTTTTCTTTTTTTATTCTGCTGGTTGCGGTGGACCGGAGTACTGCAAGACATGGTTGATGCCGTGGCAAGATAGAAACACTGCCACAAACAGGGACTTTCAGATGCAGCAAATGACTTAATGACTAGCCTCTCTTTCCTAAAGCAGTGTAGCAGAGCAATGGAGTATACAAACTCCCTTAAGGAGAGGGGTTTTTTCAGTGTTTTCTGTATGCTTTGATTGGCTACTGTCTGGACTTTACTCCACAAAACAAATCTTTATTAGGCAAATTGTATGCTTGAAAAAGGGACAGATTTTTTCTGGCCTTCGGCACCCAGTTGTCGGGGAGAGACGAGCTAGCCTGCTATTGTCAATTTTCCCTCCCAGATATGGATCTAGTAGTGGAAACTGGGGATTATATAGGTTTGAAAGTCAAGTTTTCTTCATAGATTTTGAAACTGAAAAGCAAACAGGAGTGCAGGCGGTGTGGAAGGTGGCCTACAGTCGGTGTATGACTGGAAGAGCATTCAGTGAATATCATCAAACTGAATGCCCTAGACCAGGGCAGTACCACTGATTCAATTTGTTCAGCTCGAGGATCCACTGACCTCTATTTAACATGCAAGAATCAATACACATTTACCTTGTATTAATCCATAATCCTGTTGGTTTTATGGCAATGACATTACTACAGTCTGAAAACATACAGTACATGGTATAGATAGCTCTTATAGTCCACCTCTTACTATTCTTCACAGAGGCCACCTGCACCATTGTATGAGCTGTAGTTAGGCGGATGTGCAAAAAACAGTGTAGTTTCTATCCTCCTTAATTAGCAGTGGCCATTGATTTACTGGTAGCATAACTGCATAAGTGTAGCTTTAGCTTTGTTCTATGTACTCAGCAATTTCTACACAACGTCGGCCACCTTCCTTGCTGCAAGAAAAGGAGTTTTAATTATCTATGCTGCCGAAGGGCTCTTTTCCTTTTAATTTTTTTCTCCCTTACCCCTGCCCTGCTTTCTTAGTAGATGAATTAAAAGGGTATTCCCATCTCCAAGATCCTATCCCAATATGTAGTAGGTGTAATAATAATAATAGCAAATACCTCCAATTAGAAATGTAGTATTTTTGATTCGCTATGTCCCTTTCCTCATGTGCAGGCATTGCAGGACCTTAGGTATCCATGGTTACGACCACTAGCAGCTAGCTAACTAACTTCAACTTTATCAGTGGACGTAACCATGGATACCTAAGGTCCTGCAATGCCTGCACATGAGGAAAGGGACATAGCGAATCAGAAATACTATACTACATTTCTAATTGGAGGTATTTGCTATTATTATTATTACACTTACTACATATTGGGATAGGATCTTGGCGATGGGGATACCCCTTTAAGTATGGATTTTGAGTTTCCTCTTCAGTAACACCAATATTTATTGTGCAAAGATGAATGAGTAGCTTGATCTTCTCACTACTTTTTTGCAGACTAAAAAGCATCTGCTGGCTTTCTTTGTTTTCCTGTAGAAAATGAGTTTTTAATACCCAGGAATGCTTGTGCTAGCACAGTGTATTTTCGTTTTTTCCTCTCCCATTAATTTGTTTTAATCATGTTTGTCATTATTAAAAATGATTAATAAAAAGCCCTTGAACTTATTGCTTTTTCTTTTATGGCTTGCAGAACTTTTGGAAAGTATTACTTTTATCTAGATGCAGTGGAGTCCATCCATATGTTCTTTGGCTGTAGTGATTAAACATGCTTTTTGCAAGTTCACATGTAATGTGTATATCTGGGTGTGCA
Source organism: Phyllobates terribilis (assembly GCF_046119375.1). Taxonomy (NCBI): domain Eukaryota; kingdom Metazoa; phylum Chordata; class Amphibia; order Anura; family Dendrobatidae; genus Phyllobates; species Phyllobates terribilis. Next base: position 704,275,157 of record NW_027362761.1, read on the forward strand.
CAATTGTCACATACTGCTCCAAACGCTATTCTGGGCTGTGTTTTAAATAATGGTAGGGTACTGAATTCTGGTGAACCATGTTGGCATAACTATCTTGCCCTTGGATTCTCCATGTGCAGGGACTGTAGCCAGGTCTTCACCAGTTTGCCTTCAATCTGATTTATAATTTATAATTTTTTATAGCGCCAACATATTCCGCATGGGGGAACTTATACAGACAATACAGAATAAGCATATCTCATATCAAAAGGAGTGAGGGCCCTGCTCGCAAGCTTACAGTCTGAGGAAATGGGGGAGACACAAAAGGTAGAATGAACATATATTGTATAATGCAGCCTTGATATACTAAATAGGATAAATAATACATGGACTGGTCACCTGCCAGTATGTGTGCAGTTCTGACCGAGGCTATTATGTGCATGGTTGGTATGAACCTGAAAATGAAGAAGAATGAAGAAGATTTTAATATGGGGGAAAACTGGGACGGACAGTGTGTGGAGGCGATACGCCAGTCTAAAGAAATGGGTTTTTAGGGTCTGCTTGAAACTGTGGGTATTGGGAATTAATCAAACTGTCCTGGGTAGTGCATTCCAAAGAATTGGCGCAGCACGTGAGAAATCATGGAGACTGGAGTGGGAAGTTCGGATTATGGAGGATTTTAGTTTTAAGTCACTGGCAGAACGGAGGGCACGTGTAGGGTTGTAGACTGAGACAAGGGAGGAGATATAGGGGGGTACTGAAGCATGGAGCGCTTTATGGGTAAGCTTGATCAGTTTAAATTGAACTCTATGTTGGATGGGTAACCAATGCAATGACTGGCACAGGGAAGAGGCATCGGTGTAGCGGTTGGCAGGGAATATGATCCTGGCTGCTGCGTTAAGGACGGATTGGAGAGGGGAGAGTTTAGTATGAGGGAGCCCGATAAGTAGAGAGTTGCAGTAGTCCAGACGGCAATGAATTAAGAGCTACAGTAAGAGTTTTTGCTGAGTCAAAGGTGAGAAAAGTCCTGATTCTTGAGATGTTTTTGAGGTGTAGATGACATGAACGAGCAAGTGATTTGATGTGAGGCGTGAAGGAAAGATCTGAGTCCAAAATGACCCCAAGACAGCCGGCTTGTTGCTGGGGAGTAATGGTTGAGCCACAAACGGAAATATCTGGCACAGGTAGGTTAGTGGAGGGAGGAAATACAAGTAGTTCAGTTTTAGACAGAGGGAGGACATAATGTTAGACACAGCAGAAAGACAATCACTGGTCTTTTGTAGTACTGCAGGGGTGATGTCCGGAGTAGAGGTGTATAATTGGGTGTCATCAGCATAGAGATGGTACTGAAAACCGAATCTGCTGATTGTTTGTCCAATGGGAGCGGTGTATAAGGAGAAAAGAAGGGGGCCTAGGACTGATCCTTGCGGAACCCCGACAGTAAGGGTAAGGAGAGAGGAGGAGGTGCCGGCGAAAGACACAGAGAAGGAGCGGACAGAGAGATAGGAGGAGAACCAGGAGAGAACAGTGTCCTTGAGGCCAATAGTGCGGAGCATAGTGAGGAGGAGCTGGTGATCCACAGTGTCGAATGCTGCAGAGAGATCCAGGAGAATCAGCAGGGAGTAGTGACCATTAGATTTAGCTGTTAGTAAATCATTAGAGACTTTAGTGAGGGCAGTTTTAGTAGAATGTAAAGAGTGGAAACCAGAGTGTAAAAGTTCAAGAAGAGAGTTGTCTGAGAGCTAGTGGATTAGACTGGAATTGACCAGGCGTTCCAGGAGTTTAGAGATAAAGGGAAGATTGGAAACAGGTCTGTAGTTGGCCGTGCAGTTCTGGTCAAGGGATGTTTTTTTTAAGTAATGGATGTATGTTGGCATGTTTAAAAGAAGAGGGAAAGATACCAGATGAGAGGGAGAGGTTGAAAATTTTAGTTAGGTGAGTGGTGAAAGCTGGAGAAATGGACTGAAGGAGATGTGAGGAAATAGGGTCACTGGTGCAGGTGGTAGGGCGAGAAGATGCAAGGAGCCTGATCACTTCACTTCATTTTCCGTGACTGGTTTGAAGATGTTAAAATGTCCCATGATTATCGTGATTTCAAACTCTGCAATACACATCCCATATGCTTACACTTTTTAAACCTCAATGTGTTTTTTGTTTTTCCCATAAACAAAATTATTGAACCTCAGGGTAAATTCAGAGTACGCATTCAGTAAAAATCAAGTATGCAGTTCTCTGGTGGAGTAGTCCAGCTGAATGTCTTCACTCACATTAGATGATCCACATCGGTCATCCATTCTATAACTGGTACTGAACCCCATATGATTTTCAATGAAAAAAATTTTCATTGTAAAATTTTATAGGGATGGGAGTCATCTGGGTCTAATAAACGCAATATTTTTCAAAAATGTAATTCTAAAGTTATCTCAAAGTCGAACAAGCACACCAATTGTGTAGCATTGTACCTGTCTTTGCATTGCAACAGCATAATTTGGAGACATCCAGGTAAACTTTTAAGATCTTGAGGTGGCATAGCCAGTGCTTCTTCATAACTTAAGGCTTTAAGAATTTGATAAGTGTATATGTTTAGCCAATGCATCTTGGGCTCTGTTCACAGGTCCATTTAACTTGTTTGTTACAGATCCAGTATTTAAAAAAAAAACAAAAAAAAACCTGGATATGTTATAAACAGGGGTGTAACGATCAGTCGCAGATGTCTCGATCGGACCCGTGCGGGTGAGGGGCCTGCTGAGGCCAGCGCAAATCAACTGGATGTGTGTCCAAATCTTGCACCAGGGCCCATCAGACCAGTTACGCCGCTGGTTATAAACGGGGCAAAAATAAAAAAAAAAACCTAAGGGGGCGATTCATCAGAGAGGTTGTCCACTACTATAGAGAATGCCCCAGTTTATTTAAATGGTGGAAATAAGATTTTTTGTAAGTACCTTGTGTTGTGATTCTTGCCTGTGAGCGGCGCTATTGCTGACCGCTCACCAGGCATCACGTGACCTGCCTGCAGCCGGCTCTGACATCCGCTGATGTCACAGCAAGTTCCGGCTGCAGCCAGGCGTGGCCCAGTGACGTGCTCCCCTCTGATGGGCTGTGGGCGGAGTTTCACTGCATGTCATAGCCCAGCATCAAGTTTGCACTTTCCCAATGAATGCAGAGTTGTGAACAAGTTGTGAAGACATGATGGGTAAGGAGGGGGGGTTTCAGTGGGTGCTCATGGCCGCTAGCCAGAGCCCACATGGAACAGTACTCATCCCACTGAATGCCCCCGCTTCTTTCCCTTGGACATAAAACTAAGACAACATGGTGTGACAGTAAAACAGAGTGGCAATACTTTACTGAACTACTAACAGACAATAACATATAGAACAGTCCCAGCAAAATTGGAGTCTCACCCTTGCACGGACTCACCAGGATTAGAGCAGCTGTGACTTAGAGGCTTTCAGGGCTGACTACCCCCACCAGTGGCACCCTGCTTTTGGCAGGCACCCACAGAGAGGAGGTAAAGACAAACTGAGGAAGCTGACAGTCCATTGATTCACGTTGCCCTATGACCGGATGGTCCCATCCTGGCTTTTCCAAACTTATCCATGTGGCCAGGTTACCGGAGGGTCCCCACCTGGCTTCTCCAAATGTATCCATGGCGGTCCAGTGACCGGAGAGTCCCAACATTGGTTCCCCAAACGTCTCCATGGAGCCAGGTGACCATCCTAGATCAGAATGAATGAAACATTCTCATTGAATACTTTGTTCTGTACAAAGTTGAATGTGCTGACAACAAAATCACACAAAAATCATCAATGGAAATCAAATGTATTAACCAATGGAGGCCTGGATTTGGAGTCACCCCCAAAATTAAAGTGGAAAAACACACTACACCACTTTGATGTAATGTCCTTAAAACAAGTCAAAATGAGGCTCAGTATTGTGTGTGGCCTCCACGTGCCTGTTTGACCTCCCTACAACGCCTGGGCATGCTCCTGGCGAGGTTGCGGATGGTCTCCTGTGGGATCTCCTCCCAGACCTGGACTAAAGCATCCGCCAACTCCTGGACAGTCTGTGGTGCAACGTGACGTTGGTGGATGGAGTGAGATTTTGTCCCAGATGTGCTCAATCGGATTCAGGTCTGGGGAATGGGCGGGCCAGTCCATAGCTTCAATGCCTTCATCTTGCAGGAACTGCTGACACACTCCAGCCACATGAGGTCGGCATTGTCCTGCATTAGGAGGAACCCAGGGCCAACCGCACCAGCATATGGTCTCACAAGGGTTCTCTGAGGATCTCATCTCGGTACCTAATGGCAGTCAGGCTACCTCTGGCGAGCACATGGAGGGCTGTGCGGCCCTCCAAAGAAATGCCACCCCATACCATTACTGACCCACTGCCAAACCGGTCATGCTGAAGGATGTTGCATTTAGCAGATCGCTCTCCATGGCGTCTCCAGATTCTGTCACGTGGTCAGTGTGAACCTGCTTTCATCTGTGAAGAGCACAGGGTGCCAGTGCCAATCCTGGTGTTCTGTGGCAAATGCCAAGCGTCCTGCACGATGTTGGGCTGTGAACACAACCCCTATCTGTGGACGTCGGCCCTCATACCACCCTCATGGAGTCGGTTTCCAACTGCAGGGCTCTGGCAGTGCTCCTCCTGTTCCTAATGCACAAAGGCAGAGGTAGCGGTCCTGCTGCTGGGTTGTTGCCCTCCTATGGCCCCCTCCACATCTCCTGGTGTACCGGCCTGTCTCCGGGTAGCGCCTGCTGCTTCTGGACACTACGCTGACAGACACAGCAAACTTTCTTGCCACTGCTCGCATTGATGTGCCATCCTTGATGAGCTGCACTACCTGAGCAACTTCTGTGGGTTGTAGAGTCTGTCTCATGTTACCACAAGTCTGAAAGCACAACCTACATTCAAAAGTGACCAAAACATCAGCCAGAAAGCATTGGTACTGAGATGTGGTCTGTGGTCCCCACCTGCAGAACCATTCCTTTGAGTGTGTCTTGATAATTGCCAATAATTTCCACCTATTGCCTATTCCATTTGCACAACAGCATGTGAAATTGATTGTCAATCAGTGTTGCTTCCTAAGTGGACAGTTTGATTTCACAGAAGTTTGATTTACTTGGAGTTATATTCTGTTGTTTAAGTGTTCCCTTTATTTTTTTGAGCAGTGTAGTTTCCATACTTCCCACACCACTAAATCCGTGCATGTGGGTGAAATTATAAGGGCTAAACATAATTGTAGCAATCAAATCGCTTATATCAATGAAGTGCAATAAATTAAACGCTGTTTGAATCATAGAGATTATCCTAATTTTAAATCGTGCATCAAATATTGCAGCCACCAAATCCAGAGAAACTGGATTGGAAAATTGGTTCTCACATATAACACCTACTTTAAATCTATATACATAAGAACTTAAATATTCTTAGAACTGATACCACCATGGATATGATCTTAGAAGGAATCGGAATAGTTTCTCACCGTGTACCCACCCTCGGCAATGTCTTGTCACCAAGTCTAAATAGCCAGATACAGATCCCACGCTCCCGCCATTATGGACAATAGACATGTATACAAAAAGACAAACCTTTTCTTGTGCAGACAAACAAGCCATTTGACTTTTTGAATGTAAAATTTGCTTGAATAATTAGCGGACGCCATGCTGCGTTTGGGGAGCCCCTGATGTGCCTAAACCGTGAAAACCCCCCACAAGTGACACCATCTTGGAAACTAGACTCCTCAGGGAACTTATCTAGATGTGTGGTGAGCACCCTGAAACCTGAAGTGCTTTACAGAAGTTTATAACATGGAGCCATGAAAATAAAAAAATCAAACTCTTTCCACAAAAATGATCTTTTAACCCCAATTTTTTTATTTTCACAAGGGTAAGAGGAGAAAATGAACCCCAAAAACTTTTGTGCAATTTCTCCTGAGTACGCCAATACCCCATATGTGGGGAAAATACACTGTTTGGGCGCACGGCAGAGTTCAGAAGGGAAGGAAGGAGCACTGTGTGACTTTTTGAACGCAAAATTGGCTGGAAATGAGAGCGGATGCCATGTCGCGTTTGGAGAGCCCCTGATGTGCCTAAATAGTGGACCCCCCCACAAGTGACCCCATTTTGGAAACTACACCCCTCAAGGATTTTATCAAGGGGTATAGTGAACATTTTGAACCCAGAGGTACGACACAGAAATTGATAACATTAGGTCATCATATTGAATAAGTTGTCATTAGTCTTGAGCGCAAGTGCTCTCTACTTGAGTTTGCATCGGGTACTCAGGTATGCATCATGTATCTCGCGTGCTCGAGTGACATGCTCGAGTCCCCGCCCGCATGTTTCATGGTTATTAGACACTCCAAAAAACATGCGGGGATCGCTCATACATGGCAGGCAATCCCCGCAAGTTTTTCTTGGGGCGCGAAGCATATGGGGCGGAGACTTGAGCACCTGCGATACTCAGTGCATACCCGAACACTCGATGCAAACTCAAGTAGCGTGCACTTGCGCTCAACACTAGTCGCCATATCATTTTTTTATTTTTTTTTTACTTTTGAAAAAAATCCCAACCCTAATACAACCCCAACCCTAATACAACCCCAACCCTAACTCTAGCCCTACCCTAACACTAGCACAACCCTAACCTGAGTGTATTTTTTACGCTGTTCCTCATGCAGTCTAAGTGATTAGACGACTTTATTCTTCGGGTCGGTGCGATTACAGAGATACCAGATTCATATCGGGTTTTTATGATTGACAGCGGTCACACACTAAAAGACACTTTTTTTTTGCAAAGACTAGTTTTTGCATTGCCATATTTTGAGAGCTATAATTTTTCCATATTTTGGCCTGCAGAGTCATGTGATGGCTTGTTTTTTTGCGGGATGAGTTGACATTTTTATTGGTGCCATTTTCAGGCACGTGACATTTTTTGATCGCTTTCTATTCTGATTTTTGGGAGGCAGAATAAGCAAAAACCAACAATTCAGGAATTGTGTTTTTTATAATCTTTTTATGCTGTTCGTGTGTCGTAAAATTTATAAGGTAGTTTTATTCTTCGGGTCAGTAAGTTTACAGAAGTACCACATTAATATCGTTTTTCTATGTTTTGGCGCTTTTACACAATAAAAGCTATTTTATAGAAAAAAAATTTTTGCATCTCTTTATTCTGAGAGCTATAATTTATTTTTCGGATGATGGAGCTGTATGGTAGCTTGTTTTTTGCGGGACGAGATGACGTTTTCAGCAGTACCATTTTTATTTATATTCGTCTTTTTGATCGCGTGTTATTTCATTTTTTGTTTGGCGGTATGATAAAGCATTGTTTTGCTTCGTTTCTTTTTATTTATTTATTTATTTATTTATTTTTTCTTTTTATACCATGTTCACTGAAGGGGCTAACTAGTGGGACAGTTTTATAGGTCAGGTCGTTCCGCACACGGCAATACCAAATGTGTACTTTTATTTGTTTTTTTTCTAATATTTATTGATGGGTACATTATATTTTTATTTTTGGTGCATTTTTTTTTTTTTTTTTTTTTTTTTTCCACTTTCTTACACTTTTTTTTTTACTTTTATGGTTTGTCCCACTATGGGACTTTCACTTTTTTTATTCTGATCGCCTGTATAGCATAGGGATGGAGCACCATCCCTGTGCTATGCAGATTGTCAGCACTGCAGATGCAGAAGATACTTTGGTCATGCAGTGCGCATGACCAAAATATCTTCCTGCTGTCTGGTGACCCTGATGTTGTCATGACGACATCGGGTCGTCATGGCAACATCCGGGAAGCCGCAGCAGACATCGCTGGACGCTGGTAGGAGAGGTGAGTATCCCGATCACCTCTCCGTGCCACCGCAATGCTGCAAAAGACTTTGATTGCAGCATTGCGGGGGTTAATGTGCCGGGAGCGGTATGGGACCGCTCCTGGCACATTGTCACAGCTGACACCCGGCAGCGATCGCGCCCGCACAGCCTGTGTGCGGGCGCAATCGCAAAGACGTACTAATACGTATCAGGCTCTTAAAGCCCAGGGCACAGATACGTATTAGTACGTCTTGGGCTTTAAAGGGGTTAAAACAGAGGATTAGGGAGCATTTATAGAACATCATCACCCAATATACCACTCGTAAGGTCTCCAATGCTTCATATCATTTTCTAAATTCACATGACAGAAATATTGCAGACTTTTTAGTATATGCAACGTGTCCCCTAATACACATGTGGCAGAAACAGGAAAAACGCTACACAGACGAGAGGCTTTCTGGATATATTTCCTTAATACAAGGGCTCCCACAGGACTAAATCTAAAATGTGAAATTGACCATCACTGAACCCATGGAGACGTTTGGAGAAACCAGGTTGGGACAATCTGGTCATCTGGCCACGTACCTCAATGGACTGTCAGCTTCCTAAGCTTGCTGTTGCCTCCTCTGTGGGCGCCTGCCAAAAGTGGGGTGCCACTGGTGGGGGGTAGTCAGCTCTGGAAGCCCCGAAATCACAGCTGCTCTAATCCCGGCGAGCCAGCGGAAGGGTGAGACTCTGTAATTTGCACCATCTTGTGTTTTTGCTGGGACTGTTCTGTATGTTATTGTCTGCTTCAATAAAGTATTGCCACACTGTTTTGCCCTCACCCTGTGTTGTCTGAGTAGTATGCCCACGGGAAAGGCGTATGGGTGTTCAGTGAGATGAGCATGAGTCCATACGGTCTTTCTAAAGACACAGCCGGGCCAGAGGACGAGAGCACCCACTGAACCTCGTGTCCCCACAATAGTCTTACAGGGCCAGTCCGTGGGCTGCAGCATAAACATCACAGGAGACAGGGGGTGGCGACATAAACATCATATGAGACCTTGGGTGGTGGTATAGACATCACAGGGGACATGGGACGGCAGCTTAAACATCACAGGGCACATGGATCTGTGGCATAAACATCGCTGAAGACATGGAACTGTGATATAGACATCACAAGAAACTCTAGGGCTGCTGTATAGACATCACAAGAGATGCTGAAGCTTTTGTATAGACATCACATGAGATATGGGTCTGTGGTGTATACATCACAGGAGGCAAGGGGCTGCGTTTTATACCTCACATGAGACATGGGGCTGCGGTGTATATACATTACTGAAGATGCTGGGCTGCAATATAGTTAGCACAGGAGACGCTGGGGCTACAGCATATGCATCAGGAGATGCTAGGCCTGTGGTATAGACATTACAGGAAACAAGGGCCGGGACAAGGGATAGGCAGGGTAGCCACCCATCTAGGGCGCTGCCCTCTGCCTCCCCGAGGGGGCAGCCCTCTGTTCACCTGTGCCCCGGCCGTCGCTCCCTCTTTGCACTCAATTGTAAGATGTGAATACAATTGCTGTAAGCGCCGCCCAAGACACAAGCAGAGGAGTTATAATTCGCTTTCTGCCCTGTCAGGAATTCCAGCAGAACGTAGACCACCTCTGGCTTGCGCCCTGTTTGCAACAGCGCATGCAGGGGACGTCAAATAGCGCTATACGGTGACGTCATCATGCCATTCAGCATCCACTGCTGTACAGGAAAGAGGGAGACTGTGGCTGCTTTGTACAGGGACCAGGATTAGGTGCATATAAACCTTTTTTTTTTTTTTCCTGATATTTTTCCAATGAATGGTGGACATATGAGGGGCTGGCTGTGCGAGCTATGACAAAAGGGGCTATGGGGACATCCTATATAGGATATGTGGGAGGCATAATTGTATAGGGTGCTGTGGTGGACATCCTGGTGTATATTGAATGGATGTTGTAGATATCACAATGTATGGACGGCTGTGGTCACCATCACACTGTGTGAGGAAACAGTGTGAGAGGGGTGGACAGGGTCGGACTGGCCTGGTGGGGTACCGTTGATTTCCCCGGTGGGCCCTTCCTGCAGACGAGAGGAGGAAGAGGATTTAAAATTTAAAAAAAAAGCCTTCGGTTTTTAGGGGCACAGGCTCTTTAAAAAGCTCAGGCAGAGTATATGCTGTGACGCGCGCAAGCAGCATTACCTGAACTGCCACGGCGCACGTCCCGATGAAGCAGCTGTGCTTCTTAAATCGCCGTAGTATGACATCATTGTCATGCTCATGCGCATCAGCCGCCAGCCTCCTCTACGAGCGCGCCGGATCTAAGCAGAGGATGATACCGCACGGTGCCGGAAGGTAAGGGGAATCTTTTTTTTTTTTTCTCTGTGTGGATGCAGAATGGGATGGGGGGCAGGCTGGACACGAGGGCCTGGATGGATATTTGGGGGGGGGGCAGGCTGGGCACATGGAGGCCAGGATGGATATTTCGGGGGGGGGGGGGGCTAGATGGACATATGAGGGCCTGGATGGAGATTTGGAATCCTGTTACTGTGCAGGGCGGCATTATGTCATGTTTTTTCCTTATCTGGCGTATTGTAGAAGTCTGGGAAAAAGTGTGGAATGTGCTCTAGAAGAGATCAGTTATTGATAACTGTGTGTTATTTTCTGCAGAGATTGGTCCTGGCTGGAAGAAGTGATGGCGGTCTGTGCCAGATAAAGAGGAAAAGCGAAGATGAAGGACTTCACCTAGAGATGTCACTGGTGAGTCAGTGTATTACATGTACACTTACGCAATACACTATATAGTATATACAGAGCTCCTGTGTATGTCACTGGTGAACACTGTATTACCTATGCACTATATACAGAGCTCCTGTGTATAATGTCACTGGCGATCTCTGTATTACCTGAACTCTGACACTGTATACAGAGCTCCGGTGTATAATGTCACTGGTGGAAATAAGTGTTGTTAGTATTGTGGTTTGTATTCATGATCAGTATTGTAGTATTTGCGTATTTGGTCACTATGTGGTGGTAATATGTAATCTGGTCATGGTGTGGTGGTATTTGTCCCTTGAATGTGGTATTATTCTGTCACTATGTGGTGGTAATATGAGGTCTAGTCAGGGTGTGGCTGTATTTATTCCTTGTATGTGGTATTATTCGGTCACTATGTGGTGATAATATGTGATCTGATCATGGTGTATTAGTCCCTTTTGTATGTGGTATTATTGGTGTATAGTGGATCGTGTTGTGTATGGCGGTCATTTGATCTCTCTGATATTAACCAGGAAAAGATTATTTCCTTTAGACCACAGCTCCAGTATCAGTATTTGGTCAGTATTTTTTCTCAGGAGTGACAGCCAAAACCAGGAGTGGGTGATAAATGCAGAATATGTGCACTTGTTTCTATTATACATTTTCTCTGATTGTTCCTCACCTGGTTTTAGCTCCCACTCCTGAGAAAAAATACTGACCGAATACTGATAGTGGGGCCGTGACCTTAGAGATTAAATACTTGGAACACAGCGGCAGAGATGCACTTACAAGGGTTCTCCGGTGAAAACAAGTAATCACCTCCCCACAGGATCAGTGATAAGTTATTGATTGGTGGGGGTCTGACTGCTGGGACCCAATCGGCAGAATGTGGAGCTTTTGTCCCCATTTTACTGGAGGGGCATGTGCAACTCGACCACCAATCCATTCATTCCCTCATTGGCTGCGAGTACTGCTTTTTTTTTTTTTTTGGAAGCCCCCAAGAGAATGAATGCTGCTGCGGTGAGGCTATGTGCCCACGATTAAAAAATTGCAATGGAAAAACAGATGATATAAATTTATACTTCTGTAGGGCATTAGCCTTAAATATCCACATAATGCAGACTATATCACTGTGGACTACAGTATATAGACCGTCGGAGAAACATGAAACAAAATCCGATAATAATTGTCCGACAAACCGGCCATATTTAAAAAAAACCTTTATTGAAACATTAAAACATGATATGTGGTGGCACAAAAAGGAGCATCCACTACATAGCATAAGTGAATAAAAAGTAAATAAAAAGTAAAAAAATATATAATAGTATATAACAGAGCTAAAGCGTTGTACAAAACCCCAAAATCAGTTCTAATACAAGAGGGTATAAAGATGTCAGAGTATATAAGGTAACTTAATAGCTCATCCAATATGTGAAAAGCACCAAGAAATATTATTGGCAGCAGTATTAAAGATATATATATAGAAGGTACAAAGGTTAAATGAGAAACCTGATAGATCTGGATATGCCAAAATAGATCAATGGTGTATAGCTAAGCTGATACAGAATATATGGATAAATTACCTTATATCAAAGTGGGGGCTTAAGACGCTGGTTCAGCTTGTACTCCTGCTATGTATGCGGACAGCTCACCCAGACGCGTGTTTCGTTTGCGTCCTTCCTCAGGGGGTGATGGCAGGTTGTGACTATGTGTTTTAAATAGAAACTATCAGCCAATGGGGATGAGGCGACTGGGTCACGTGATCGCTGCAATCGCGTCGCTCCCCTGCTCCAGCCACCGCTCACCAACATGGGATGAGAGGAAAGAGAGGCAAGTATATAAATATATATCCTGATCAATGTCAGTGAAGAAATATTTAACAAATATAATATGGATTGACATGCTGGGGGGTAAATATATGATTATAAAGATAATAATTAGATAGGGTTGATTGACAGGACAGAATATAAATAACAGCCAATGTAAAGTGACAACGTGCAAAAGGATAAATATAATTCCCAATGTGAAAGTCAGGACCATCATATCAAAACATAGAACAATGGCACAGTATATGTAGTGCTAGGGCACACAAAAGTATATATACATATGTCGATACAAAGAATAATATATAATCAAATTACTAATATCGGATATAAAACATCAGATATAAAACACGAATCATGTGAATAAAAAAGAGTAATTATATAGCATGAAAGCACAACTAAAGTGATGAAGTGCATGAATGAATAGTGCGTGCAAAACATAAATGTACAAAAATGTGAAAAAAAAATTAATAAATAAATATTTATATTCAAAATAAACGTCCACATATACATGATATCCCATATAGACAAAATACGTGCATGATTAGTACATCTGAAGGATTTGAGCACGTTGTCAATGTCCATATTAGGCCAATCCTTGCACTTCAATGGAGATAAGGATGGAAGATAGAAAGCCTCATCACAACCATCGGAGAAAAATGACTGACAGCACTAAAGAAAATATATAAAAATACAACAAATTAAAAGAAAAATTAAAAAACACATAAAAATGCGTCAATTGGACGAAGAAAGGACCAATATGGTGGAACCACTTCATAGAAATGGAGTGAAGCATAGACTTTCATTGAGGCCCAGGGGATGAACCGTGTCCAAAGCCCAGATCCATTTTGTTTCTAATCTGGCCAGACGGTTGCTGACATTACCGCCCCGTATGTTGGACACAATCCTATCAATCCCTCTCACCTTGAACCCAGAAGCATCACATTTGTGAAACATTTTAAAATGCCTTGGAATTGTTTTCAAGGTGAGAGGGTCGTCAATTTCCTTAGCTGCAATAATTCCGTTAATATGTTCCCTAACTCTCTTACTTTTAGTTGACGGGTAGTCAGGCCAACATAAATTTTATTACAAGGGCAGGTCGCAAAATAGATCACGGCTGTAGTAGTACATGTGATATTGTGTGTTATTTTAACGGTTTTGGCATTCATGCTATTGTGAAACGTGTTGGTACGAACAATATTCGGGCATGCGACACACTTGCCACAAGGTGTACAACCCCAAGGGGGTCTTGTATTATTCAAAAACGTCAGCTTATCGTTCACATAGTGGCTTTTCGCTAGTGCGTCACGTAGGTTGTTGGCCCTTCTAAAGGTAATGCTAGGTTTGGGCCCAAGGTATTGTGCCAGGATTGGATCGGCCAAAAGTATTGGCCAAGATTTCTCAATTAGCTTACGTGTAACGTCACAATTAGCATGATATTGCGTTATAAGTCTCACCTCATTCTTTTTGGCCTTATTTCTGTCGGTGTTTGAATATAGTAATTCATGTCTAGGACTGTACTTAGCCCGGTTATAGGCCTTTTTGACAGATCTTTTACTATATCCTCTATTGAGAAATCTTTCCTTTAGGTCCATAGATTGTTTTTAAAGTCGTCTGTATTGGAACAGATCCGCTTTAGACGTAAGAACTGGCCAATAGGAATAGATTGATTCAATTTGGCAGGGTGAGATGATGATGCAAGGAGAAAATTGTTTACGGATGTAGGTTTGCGAAACAAGTCAGTCTGCAGACAATCCTGATGATCCCTGTATACCTTGACATCAAGAAAATCAATCACGTTGGTGTCACAGCGATAGGTAAGATGGATATTATATTCATTGTGGTTCAATTCAGTCATGAATTGATTTAGTTGGATATCAGAATCCTGCCAGACAAAAAATACGTCGTCGATGTACCGCGTCCAAAAGGGGATGCGGTCCATCGACGCGTACCTGTCAGACAGAAAGAGGTCCCTCTCCCACAACCCCAGGAACAGATTAGCATAGGAGGGCGCAAAGGCCGCCCCCATGGCTGTCCCCTGGAGCTGCAGGAAGAAGGACCCCTTGAAAGTAAAAAAGTTATGGGATAAAGTGAATTCCAAAAGTCGCAAAATGAAATCAATCATATTAGGTGATGTATCAGAAGATTCCAAGAAAAACTTAGCGGCCCTCAATCCATCCACATGTTTTATGTTTGTATATAGGGATTCAACGTCACATGTGGTTAGAAGTGTATTCTTTTCCACATGCAGGCCGTCAATCTTTCTAAGGAATTCAACTGTATCTTTCGTATGAGATGGTAGCACCTCTACCATCGGTTGTAGCAAGGCATCAATATACTTATTAACATTCTCCAGGTAATTCCCTTTCCCTGATATAATAGGCCGACCTGGGGGCATGCTGGTATTTTTGTGGATTTTGGGCAATAAGTATAACGTTGGAACAGTAGGTTCCTTAACAATAAGTGCCTCAGCTAAATCCTTGGAGATAGTCCCATCCTCTCTAGCCATACCCAAGAGTTTATTCAATTCCAGGTTAAATTTGGACAAAGGATTAAATGTCATTTTATTATAGCAGTTAACATCACGTAATTGTCTCAGGGCCTCCGCCTCGTACATATCCTTTGGCCATATCACTATGTTCCCGCCTTTATCGGTGGGTTTATAGACTACATCATTTCGAGCCTGGAGCGTTTTGATTGCCATTTTCTCATCCCTATCCAAATTATAAGTTCTGGGGTATTGAGGTATTTGATCTAGGTCTTTAGTGACCAATTTAACAAACAGCTCCACATTAGGACAGGAGGAAGAGGTGGAAATTTTTTAGATTTAGGTAAAATAGCCAAAGGTATCTTACCTCCCTCTTGTATAGTATGTTCACGGGCAAGTTCCTCCAAAATCCCTAGTGCCTCCTGTTCTTGTTCTGTAGGGAACATAGTTTTTAGGTCCTCATTAGGGAAAAAACGCTTGAATAATAACGATCGTGCAAAAATATGCAGATCCTTCACCAGAGTGAATTTATCAAAGGAAGCTGACGGACAAAATGTGAGACCCCTCTGTAAGACACTCAATTCAGTTGCCGATTATGTATGTGTACTTAGATTAATTACCTTAAACTGAGATTTCTTGGAATCCGGAGATTGTCCATAGTAACGTTTATTTGGCAGATCTCTCAGATTGTGTTTGTTTTGGAGTCGTAATAGTTGGCACTGATGCAGAGGCAGAGGTCTCAGATGCGCCACTGACAGATACTAGAGGAGACTGATTTAGTACGGTCTCTATTCTGGATTTGATTTGTAGATTTTCTCCAATTATATACTCGATTCATAGCCACATCTCTTTGATCTCGTATCAGTTTATTTGACTGTTTCTCCTGGATCTTTTTTACCCAAGTGTCCATAGCTTGTTCCATAGCTATATTGATGGATTCAAATTGTTCCATTGGCAATTTGGTTTTTGCCATCGCATATGTTTCATCAATCTCCTCCAAGTTTTTAATATTGAATTATATCAACAACTCCATAAACTTATTGGATGCTTCATTACAAATGCCTTCCCATCCCTTAATGAATATCTCGTCAGATATGGGGAACGAGGGAATCACCCGAACCCTTAAACCCCTGGGGATCAATTGTTTAAGAAGGTAATTATCAAGAAATGCTTTGTTCCACCATACTTTGGTCCTTTTAAATAATAAGTCCTTTATTTTACTCGAAATCATATCCACTTGACCATCGTTAGAACCTGACTCGACAGAGCCACCACTACCAAATACTTGGCTGATCTGGTTAAGCCAGGACTGTTCCCTGGCCTTATAGTTCATGTCCTTTGCGGTATGAATGCCTGTGCGGAACACAGTTGAATAACAATTAAAAAATTGCAATGGAAAAACAGATGATATCAATTTATACTTCTGTAGGGCATTAGCCTTAAATATCCACATAATGCAGACTATATCACTGTGGACTACAGTATATAGACCGTCGGAGAAACCTGAAACAAAATCCGATAATAATTGTCCGACAAACCGGCCATATTTAAAAAAGAAACCTTTATTGCAACATTAAAACATGATATGTGGTGGCACAAAAAGGAGCATCCACTACATAGCATAAGTGAATAAAAAGTATATAATAGTATATAACAGAGCCAAAGCGTTGGACAAAAACCCAAAATCAGTTCTAATACAAGAGGATATAAAGATGTCAGAGTATATAAGGTAACTTAATAGCTCATCCAATATGTGAAAAGCACCAAGAAATATTATTGGCAGCAGTATTAAAGATATATATATAGAAGGTACAAAGGTTAAATGTGAAACCTGATAGATCTTGATATGCCAAAATAGATCAATGGTGTATAGCTAAGCTGATATAGAATATATGGATGAATTACCTTATATCAAAGTGGGGGCTTAAGACGCTGGCTCAGCTTGTACTCCTGCTATGTATGCAGACAGCTCACCCCGACGTGCGTTTCATTTGCGTCCTTCCTCAGGGTATAGCAGGTTGTGACTGTGTGCTTCAAATAGAAACTATCAGCCAATTGGGATGAGGCGACTGGGTACCTTTGGCTATTTTACCTAAATCTAAAAAATTTCCACCTCTTTCCTCCTGTCCTAATGTGGACCTGTTTGTTAAATTGGTCACTAAAGACCTAGATCAAATACCTCAATACCCCAGAACTTATAATTTGGATAGGGATGAGAAAATGGTGATCAAAACGCTCCAGGCCCGAAATGATGTAGTCTATAAACCCGCCGATAAAGGCAGGAACATAGTGATATGGCCAAAGGATATGTACGAGGCGGAGGCCCTGAGACAATTACGTGATGTTAACTGCTATAATAAAATGACATTTAATCCTTTGTCCAAATTTAACCTGGAATTGAATAAACTCTTGGGTATGGCTAGAGAGGATGGGACTATCTCCAAGGATTTAGCTGAGGCACTTATTGTTAAGGAACCTACTGTTCCAACGTTATACTTATTGCCCAAAATCCACAAAAATACCAGCATGCCCCCAGGTCGGTCCATTATATCAGGGAAAGGGAATTACCTGGAGAATGTTAATAAGTATATTGATGCCTTGCTACAACCGATGGTGGAGGTGCTACCATCTCATACGAAAGATACAGTTGAATTCCTTAGAAAGATTGACGGCCTGCATGTGGAAAAGAATACACTTCTAACCACATGTGACGTTGAATCCCTATATACAAACATAAAACATGTGGATGGATTGAGGGCCGCTAAGTTTTTCTTGGAATCTTCTGATACATCACCTAATATGATTGATTTCATTTTGCGACTTTTGGAATTCACTTTATCCCATAACTTTTTTACTTTCAAGGGGTCCTTCCTCCTGCAGCTCCAGGGGACAGCCATGGGGGCGGCCTTTGGGCCCTCCTATGCTAATCTGTTCCTGGGGTTGTGGGAGAGGGACCTCTTTCTGTCTGACAGGTACGCGTCGATGGACCGCATCCCCTTTTGGACGCGGTACATCGACGTATTTTTTGTCTGGCAGGATTCTGATATCCAACTAAATCAATTCATGACTGAATTGAACCACAATGAATATAATATCCATCTTACCTATCGCTGTGACACCAACGTGATTGATTTTCTTGATGTCAAGGTATACAGGGATCATCAGGATTGTCTGCAGACTGACTTGTTTCGCAAACCTACATCCGTAAACAATTTTCTCCTTGCATCATCATCTCACCCTGCCAAATTGATTCAATCTATTCCTATTGGCCAGTTCTTACGTCTGAAGCGGATCTGTTCCAATACAGACGACTTTGAAAAACAATCTATGGACCTAAAGGAAAGATTTCTCAATAGAGGATATAGTAAAAGATCTGTCTAAAAGGCCTATAACCGGGCTAAGTACAGTCCTAGACATGAATTACTATATTCAAACACCGACAGAAATAAGGCCAAAAAGAATGAGGTGAGACTTATAACGCAATATCATGCTAATTGTGATGTTACACGTAAGCTAATTGAGAAATCTTGGCCAATACTTTTGGCCGATCCAATCCTGGCACAATACCTTGGGCCCAAACCTAGCATTACCTTTAGAAGGGCCAACAACCTACGCGACGCACTAGTGAAAAGCCATTATGTGAACGATAAGCTGACGTTTTTGAATAATACAAGACCCCCTTGGGGTTGTACACCTTGTGGCAAGTGTGTCGCATGCCCGAATATTGTTCGTACCAACACGTTTCACAATAGCACGAATACCAAAACCTTTAAAATAACACACAATATCACATGTACTACTACAGCCGTGATCTATTTTGCGACCTGCCCTTGTAATAAAATTTATGTTGGCCTGACTACCCGTCAACTAAAAGTAAGAGTTAGGGAACATATTAACGGAATTATTGCAGCTAAGGAAATTAACGACCCTCTCACCTTGAAAACAATTCCAAGGCATTTTAAAATGTTTCACAAATGTGATGCTTCTGGGTTCAAGGTGAGAGGGATTGATAGGATTGTGTCCAACATACGGGGCGGTAATGTCAGCAACCGCCTGGCCAGATTAGAAATAAAATGGATCTGGGCTTTGGACACGGTTCATCCCCTGGGCCTCAATGAAAGTCTATGCTACACTCCATTTCTATGAAGTGGTTCCACCATATTGGTCCTTTCTTCGTCCAATTGACACATTTTTATGTGTTTTTTAATTTTTCTTTTAATTTGTTGTATTTTTATATATTTTCTTTAGTGCTGTCAGTCATTTTTCTCCGATGGTTGTGATGAGGCTTTCTATCTTCCATCCTTATCTCCATTGAAGTGCGAGGATTGACCTAATATGGACATTGACAACGTGCTCAAATCCTTCAGATGTACTAATCATGCACGTATTTTGTCTATATGGGATATCATGTGTATGTGGACGTTTAGTTTGAATATAAATATTATTTATTAATTTTTTTTTTCACATTTTTGTACATTTATGTTTTGCACGCACTATTCATTCATGCACTTCATCACTTTAGTTGTGCTTTCATGCTATATAATTACTCTTTTTTATTCACATGATTCGTGTTTTATATCTGATGTTTTATATCCGATATTAGTAATTTGATTATATATTATTCTTTGTATCGACATATGTATATATACTTTTGTGTGCCCTAGCACTACATATACTGTGCCATTGTTCTATGTTTTGATATGATGGTCCTGACTTTCACATTGGGAATTATATTTATCCTTTTGCACGTTGTCACTTTACATTGGCTGTTATTTATATTCTGTCCTGTCAATCAACCCTATATAATTATTATCTTTATAATCATATATTTACCCCCCAGCATGTTGTCAATCCATATTATATTTGTTAAATATTTCTTCACTGACATTGATCAGGATATATATTTATATACTTGCCTCTCTTTCCTCTCATCCCATGTTGGTGAGCGGTGACGCGTGATCTTCGTGCACTCTCCTGTTTCTACCATGATCGACGTCTCTATGCAGTGCAGGACCTGCGGTCGTGTCCCCACGTGACCGCGTCTCCTAGGTAACTGGACACGTGACCCCTCACGTGCTCCGGTCTCCTTAGCTGCATGACGCCGGGAGTGGGCTGGAGCAGGGGAGCGGCGCGATTGCAGCGATCACGTGACCCAGTCGCCTCATCCCCTTTGGCTGATAGTTTCTATTTAAAACACACATAGTCACAACCTGCCATCACCCCCTGAGGAAGGACGCAAACTAAACACGCGTCGGGGTGACCTGTCCGCATACATAGCAGGAGTACAAGCTGAGCCAGCGTCTTAAGCCCCCACTTTGATATAAGGTAATTCATCCATATATTCTGTATCAGCTTAGCTATACACCATTGATCTATTTTGGCATATCCAAATCTATCAGGTTTCACATTTAACCTTTGTACCTTCTATATATATATCTTTAATACTGCTGCCAATAATATTTCTTGGTGCTTTTCACATATTGGATGAGCTATTAAGTTACCTTATATACTCTGACATCTTTATATCCTCTTGTATTAGAACTGATTTTGGGTTTTTGTACAACGCTTTGGCTCTGTTATATACTATTATATACTTTTTATTCACTTATGCTATGTAGTGGATGCTCCTTTTTGTGCCACCACATATCATGTTTTAATGTTTCAATAAAGGTTTCTTTTTTAAATATGGCCGGTTTGTCGGACAATTATGTGCCCACGATGCAGAAATGCTCCGGATTTCTCCTGAGCGTTTCTGCATCTCCCTGGCAGAATAAACGCATGCGGATTGTACATGCGGATTGTACATGCGTTTTTCCTGCCAGGGACAAGCGGAAGTGAAGCGTTCTTCACATGCATTTCCACATGCGGGTTGACAAGCGCTTTCCAAGCGATTTTAGCATCACTTGGAAAGTGCTTGACAACTTTTTTCACACTATATAAATCCATGCAAAAGGCATGGATTTATATAGTGTGACCCTAAAGAATGGTTAAAAATAAAAAAAATAAATCTATACTTACCTTCTAATGGCCCCCGGAGTCTTGCTTCGCTCCGTCCTGGCTGCCGGCAGATCGCGGTACACTGAAGAACTTGCTGTCACATGACTAAATGACGTCAGCGCAGGTCCTTCAGTCCACCGCGAGCTTCCGGCATGGGAGGACGAGCGCAGCGGGGGCCGTCAGAAGGTAAATATAACATTTATTTTTTATTTTATTCTTTTTTTTACAGTTTCTATGGTATCTGGGTCCGGAGGAGAGTCTCCTCTCCTCCAGACCCGGGTACCATCCGCACATTAAAACGCGTGGAATGCACATCTACATGGAGAAGGCACCCTTCAAATATCAGGGACCTGGAGCAGTTTGCCAAAGAAGAATGGTCTACAATTCCAGCAGAGCATTGTAAGAAACTCATTGATGGTTACCGGAAGCGGTTGTTCGCAGTTATTTTGGCTAAAGGTTGTGCAACCAAGTATTAGGCTGAGGGTGCCAATACTTTTGTCTGGCCCATTTTTGGAGTTTTGTGTGAAATGATCAATGATTTGATTTTTGCTTCATTCTCTTTTGTGTTTTTTCCTTGCAAGCAAATTAAATGAAGATAATAATACCAAAAAATGTGTGATTGCAATCATTTTCAGGAAGAAACTGAGTATTATCTGACAGAATTGCAGGGGTGCCAATACTTTTGGCCACCACTGTATATTTGCGTGTTTTCTCCAGATGTTTGCTGCATATTTGACTCAGTTCAAGTAAATGAGTCAAAAACGCACAAAGAATTGCCTGCCGGAGACTCCTCCCATCATCCGATGGCCGCTCTTGCTGACAATAGCGGGAGCATGCGCGGATGAGGGGAAAAGTCTTCTCAGCCGGCGTCTGTGCTCGGTGTAAAAAAAATAAAATAAAACAAAATAAAAAACACCTTATATTAACCTATCCGCCATCCTCCCGATGTCCCAGGACGATCCGATCACCCAGCAGCCAGCAATACACTGACGGGAGAGCAATTGCTCCCGGCAATGTATAACGCTGAGTTGCCGGCACTGAGGTCATTGGAGTTCAGACAGCTGAAGATCAGTTCAGAGCTCCGATGCCCTCATTTACGGCATCGGTGCTGCATGAGAATTTTCCCATGCAACACTGATAAATACGTAGCTTCAAACCCGTAGCAGGTCGTGGGCACGTACCCAAACTCACCTGCAATATTTCAATTTCTGTAGCTAGCGTCTCCGCTGCAGATTTAGTCCGATTGAAATGTCATTAAATGCAGTGGATCCGCACGTACTGACAAAAGTGCGGCATTAGAACACAGCGTTATGGATGCAGCTAAAATACGCTGCGTCCAAAGCGCTGCTAGTTACTGATCATGGTGGCTAAACAAACAGCTGTGAGCTGTTAATAGCCAGGGAATATGTTGGCCTAATGGCCCCTAAAGATAAAAATAGCAGCATTCCCCTGCCCCAGAAATTACATGAATGGGAATGCTAATGGGATTAAGGTTTATGGGATTAGCTGATACCTAGCCCTTTGTTTAGTGATGAAGAGGTGTCAATCAGACACCCTCATTACCAAACCTAAGTAAAGAGTTAAACACACACACTGAGAAAATAATTTGAAATATAACAGACACATTCTTTAATCATTTAAATTAACCAATATACTCACCCCAGGTCTGACGGTAATCCAAGGGTTAAAGCGATGTCCCATGTTTTTTTCAAATATATTTATTTAGAACCAAAAAGCATTCATCACTGTACAAAAACATATAAAAAAACGCATCAAAAACGTGGCAAAACGCGTGTTTTTGCCACAGCGTTTTTCCTGCCAAGAGATGCAGAAACCTTGCAGAAATTTCTGTAATCAAATCCTGAATGTGCGAACATAGCCTAAGGGAAAACTAGAGAGGAGATAACCATGGTATAGGTCTTGGTTCATATGGGTGGATGGTGTAGCGGTTATAGCTGATAATGGCAGACAGTGTGGTGGATGTAGCTCATTAAGGCAGACTGTGTGGAGGCCATATACTATAGGAGACTTATTTAGCTCATAATATGGATAGATATTTTTTATGTAGAGGGCATTTTAATAACACTTATTTTTAAAGGGCACACTGCCAGGATGTGCTGCAGAAGACCGGAGAAGAGGGAATCTGGAAAGACTAGCTGTGGATGTGAAAAGTCATCATGGTTCCTGAACAAGATCGAGTCTTGTCTTTTCATCTCCATCAGAGAAGAGGTCACCCATAAAGTACCTGGATGTAAATGTTGTTGATACTGACTCTCTCATCAGTACTGTGGTTCCTGTATGGTCCGCAGTCTGATAAAGATTGATAACAATGGTAAGGAGATGCTGGGAATTATAGGTTCATGAGATACAAACAGGGCCAGCCTGGGTCCGCAATTCAGCCCCGGCGTTCGAGAGAAAACAGGGACACTTCGTGTGTGCTGAGTGTTCATGAAATATGTTGCTCTTCTACTGGGAAGATTGTGGCATGCGACAAGTCTAATATACTGTATTGGACTGGTCAAGTGTGCAAAAAAAAAATGGGATGCAATCAAACTATGCTATTGCTCCCATAGCTTTTATTTCCATACTAAACTTACAGACAACTTGGAAGGCAAATGAAGGATATTCCAAATGGGAAAGAAGTTGTAAGGAAGAAAACAGTACAAAATAATAAGGGAGGTCATTGTATATGGGGTGTTGAACTGGCGGTCGGTCCTTATTTTGAATGGGGAAGGTGGTCTGTACAGTTCTGTGGGGTTACAGCAGGCATCTGCTCCTGGAGCCCTGTGCGCTTTGTATACTGTTCAGCAGTTGGTGGTCCGGGTGTTCTGCCCTCAGGTAGCCGGGTCATGAGAGTATTTATTTTGAATGGTTATGCAGCCAAAGATATATGACTGGAAAGCCACTGATATATACTGCCAGACAGAGGCCCGAAGGACATTCTTTTGGTCTTTCTGACTAATGGACACATAGGTACAGTGTTTTTTGGGAAGTTTTCCAGTGTACATGCTAAGCTTGGGGCAAATATGCTATGTGGATACAGCCCAATAGTATCATTATCAGTAAGCATTGCTGACTATGAGCTGTCAGCTTTAACAGATATCTGACTTGAACAATTACCGGTATGTCTTGGACAGGAGTTAGATGCATTTACACCGGCCGACTGTGACAGATAAAAGGATTTTCCAACCCAGAGGAAACTTTTGGCAAACAGTGCAGCTAACAGAATAACTAATAGTGTGTAGTATAATGCAGTGGCATGTAAAATTTTCGACACTCCTGGTCAAAATTACTGTTGTTGTGAATAGGTAAGCAAGTTGAAGATGAAATGATCTCTAAAAGGCCTAAAATTAAAGATGACACATTTCCTTTGTATTTTAGGCAAAAAAAAAGTCATTTTTTACATTTTAAAAATTATAAAAAGGAAAATGGGCAGATGAAAGTTTGGGCACCTTTGGAGATTTGTGTGCTCAGATAACTTTGACCAAGGTTTCAGGCCTTAATTTGCCTGTTGGGCTTATGGCTTGTTCACCATCATCGTAAGGAAAGGCTAGATGATGCTAATTTCCCAGCTTTATAAAAACCCACCCTACTCTAACCTTGTGCCACAAAAACAGCAGCCATGGGTTTTTCTAAGCAGATGCCTAGCACTCTGAAAATGGTGGAGGCCCACAAAGCAGGGGAAGGCTATAAGAAGACAGCAAAGTGTTTTCAAGTTGCTCTTTCCTCAGTTCGAAATGTAATTAAGAAATGGCAGTTAATAGGAACAGTGGAGGTCCAGATAAGGTGTGGAAGACCAAGCAAAATTTCAGTGAGAGCTGCTCGTACGATTGCTAGAGAGGCAAATCAGAACCTCTGATTGACTGCAAAGGACTTTCAGAAAGATTTAGCAGACTGTGGAGTTGTGGTACATTGTTCTACTGTTCAGAGACACCTGCACAAATATGGCCTTCATGGAAGAGTCATCAGAAGAAAACCTCTCCTGCGTCCTCATCACAAAATTCAACGTCAGTAGTATGCAAAACATATCTAAACAAGCCTGATGCATTTTGGAGACAAGTCTTGTGGGCCAATGAGGTTAAAATAGAACTCTTTGGTCACAATGATCAAAGGCATGTGTGGAAAAAAAAAAACAAAAAAAAAAACAAACAGAATTTCAGAAATAGAATTTCTTGCCATCTATTAAGCGTGGGGGTGGATCAATCATGCTTTGAGGTTGTGTTGCAGCCAACGGCACAGGGAAAATTTCACGGGTAGAGGAAAGAATGGATTCAATTAAATTTCAACAAATTCTTGATGCAAACATAACACCATCTGTAAAAAAGCTGAAGTTGAAAAGAGGATGGCTTCTACAAATGGATAATTATCCTAAACACAAGTCAAAATCCACAATAGACTACCTCAAAAGGTGCAAGCTGAAGGTTTTACAATGGCCCTCACAGACCCCCGATCTGAACATCATTGAATATCTGTGGCCAACGGCTGCACGCCACGGCTATGGGGCCCGTGACCCTACACCGTGCACCCCCCCGCACCGGGCCGCCGCATGGGCTGGCCTCCATCCCCCAGCATAGCTAGCGCCCCCGCATTCAACTGTATCGGCAGATGCCTATACAGTTGAAAGCAATGATGGAGGCACGATCGTCATGTGACACTCCCTCTCCCATCATTCCTCCTTTGCATCTGATGCAGCGGCGTGATGATGTTACTTCATTGCACCATGCTGTGTCAGACAGTGGAGCTGGCAGCTGCCGAGGGGAGGAGATGCGCTGCAGAGACTGAAGCAGTGGGGGAACGAGGAGCGGTAAGTATGTATTTATCTTTTCTAAATCAGTGAATACGGTCTGATAATACTGGGAGCTGCATTTTACCCTACTGGGGGTGGGGGTTTGCATTTTACTCTACTGGTGTGTGTGGGGGGGGGGGGGCTGCATTTTACCGTGTGGAGGACCATGGCGTGTGCCTTATACCGTGTGGAGGACCATGGCGAGTGTCTTATACATAGTGTGTGGAGGACCATGGCGAGGGCATTATACTGTGTGGAGTGTGAGGGCCATTATACTGTATGTAGGCCCATTATACTGTATGGAGGGCTGTGTTGGGGGTCATAGATGGGGGATCATACTGTGTTGTGGTCACCATACTTTGCCTTGGGAGTTGAGGTGGGGTACAGTAGGGTCATTATACTATGCATGTGGAGGCTATTCTGGAGGAATTCACCATGGGGGTATCATACTGTGTTTGGGGGGCACTTTTGTTGGCATCATATTTTATGGGGGGGCAATGAAAGAGGGATCTAAGACTTCAGCAGGAGGAAAATGACTATGTAAAGGCTGGAAAGGTGTTACATATGCTCTTCTGTGACCCCGACAATTATTTAATTTGTTTTTCTTTGGGGAGGGGGCCCAATTAGAACTTCTGCTATGGGGCCCCATGATTCCTATGTACGCCCCTGTCTGTGGCTAGACCTCAAAATAACTGTGCATGCAAGACGACCCAGGAATCTCACAGAACTGGAAGAATGGATGAAAATCCCTCAAACAATAATTGAAAGACTGGTGTCTGGCTACAAAAAGCGTTTACAAGCTGTGATACTTTTGCAATAGAGGGTGCCCAAGCTTTTGCATCAACCCATTTTCATTTTTGTAATTTTTAAAATGTAAAAGATGAAAAAATTAAATACAATGTGTTCCAAATTATTATGCAAATAATATTTTCTCAGATTTTCCCAAATTACCTATATGAATTGCAGTCATTGTAATTTTCCAGTCAAATAAACTATTAGAGTACAATTGAAAGGTTTTTGTACAAACTGCCTATGATAACAGTATATTTTTAAAAAAAATAAAACACTCAAACTGCATGTTCCAAATTATTATGCACAGCAGTTTTCAACCTTTTCATTTTAATAAAGAACAAAAAAATGGTCATTTTTGAAATTATAAGCATTAGCAGGTTATTAGAAACTGAAATCAAACAGTTTTCAACTCA
Organism: Phyllobates terribilis; assembly: GCF_046119375.1. Taxonomy (NCBI): domain Eukaryota; kingdom Metazoa; phylum Chordata; class Amphibia; order Anura; family Dendrobatidae; genus Phyllobates; species Phyllobates terribilis. Next base: position 704,302,019 of record NW_027362761.1, read on the forward strand.
AAACTTTATTCTAGGTGATGTTACATTTGCACATAGGACCCCTTGTTCGAAAGGAGCTTCTGAACTCTCTCGTCCATTGAATTTGTCAGGTTTTGGATGGTTTCTGCTTTAATTGTTCTGCATGAGGACAGAATACCCTCCCAGAGCTGTTGCTTAGATGTGAACTGCCTCCTGCCATCATAGACACTCCTTTTGATGATGCTCCAGAGGTTCTGAATGGGGTAGAGGTCAGGGAAGCATGGGTGCCACACCATAAGTTTGTCCCCTTTTATGCCCACATCAGCCAGAGATGCAGATGTGTTATGTGCAGCATGAGACGGTGCATTATCATGCATGAAAATGATCTTGCTGCGGAATGCACGGTTCTTCTTCTTGAACCATGGCAGGAAGTGCTGTTTGAGAAACTCAACATACATTATGGAGTTCATCTTTACCCCTTCAGGGATCCTAAAGGGGCCGACAATCTCTCTCCCCATGATTCCAGCCCAAAACATTACTCCACCTCCTCCTTGTTGGTGCCGTAGCCATGTTTGCATGGGGTGTCCATCAACCAGTCATCCTCCACTCCATCCATCCATCCATCTGGACCATCGAGCGTTGCACGGCCCTAATCAGTGAACAAAACACTTTTGAAGTCAGTCTTCATGTATTGTTTGGCCCACTGGAGCAGTTTCTGCTTGTGTGCAGCGGATAGAGGAGGTCGACAGGATGGCTTACGCACAGCTGCAAACCTCTGAAGGACTCTGCATCTTGTTGTTCGGGGACGTTGGAGGCACCAGCAACTTCAAAAACTTGTCTGCTGCTATGACAAGGCTTTTTTGCCGCTGCTCTTTCAACCTGAAGTAATTGCCTGTAGGAAAGAGTCCTCAATTTTTCCTTATCAGCACGCACACATGTGTACTGTGAATCAGCTACATACTTCTTGATTGTGCGATGATCACGATGAAGTGTGTTGGCAATGTTGATTGTAGTCATGCCTTGACCTAAACACTCCACAATTTGTTGCTTCTCAGCAGCCGACACATCCTTTTTCTTTCCCATTTTGGCAGAAAATGTAGGCTGCTTAATAATGTGGGACAGCCTTCTTAAGTGGTCTTGCCTTTCATTGGACACACCTGCCAAACTATCTAGCACAGGTGTCTGCAATTGCTTACAGTGATATAAAGAACCCTGACACACATCACCATTAATGAGTTTAACTGACAAACAAAAAAATTCTTCCCTTATCACTCCTAAACACTTTTTGCATAATAATTTGGAACACAGTGTATATTTTTGCTGAAAATACAAAGGAAATATGTAATCTTTAACTTTCGGACGAATGAGCAAAACGCTTGTTCATTAAGTGAATTGTTTTTTAAGGTTGCTTAAAAATCATTATTCTCAGCAGCTCTTTGTCCTGTGTAAACAGGTCTCGCGCTTCCCAAAACAATGTCAGCCTATGTATGCGGAACTACAGTGGTAGCCAAAAGTATTGGCACCCCTGCAATTCTGTCAGAGAATACTCAGTTTCTTCCTGAAAATTATTGCAATCACAAATTCTTTGGTAATATCATCTTCATTTAATTTGTCTTCAATGAAAAAACACAAAAAGAATTGTCCTAAAGCCAAATTGGATATAATTCCACACCAAACCTAAAAAAGGGGGTGGACAAAAGTATTGGCACTGTTTGAAAAATCATGTGATGCTTCTCTAATTCGTGTAATTAACAGCACCTGTAACTTACCTGTGGCACCTAACAGGTGTTGGCAATAACTAAATCACACTTGCAACCAGTTAACATGGATTAAAGTTGACTCAACCTCTGTCCTGTGTCCTTGTGTGTACCACATTGAGCATGAAGAAAAGAAAGAAGACCAAAGAACTGTCTGAGGACTTGAGAAACCAAATTGTGAGGAAGCATGAGCAATCTCAAGGCTACAAGTCCATCTCCAAAGACCTGAATGTTCCTGTGTCTTCCGTGCGCAGTGTCATCAAGAAGTTTAAAGCCGATGGCACTGTGGCTAACCTCCCTAGATGTGGACGGAAAAGAAACATTGACGAGAGATTTCAATGCAAGATTGTGCGGATGGTGGATAAAGAACCTCAACTAACATCCAAACAAGTTCAAGCTGCCCTGCAGTCCAAGGGTACAACAGTGTCAACCCGTACTATCCGTCGGCGTCTGAATGAAAAGGGACTGTATGGTAGGATACCCAGGAAGACCCCACTTCTTACCCCGAGACATAAAAAAACCAGGCTGGAGTTTGCCAAAACTTACCTGAGAAAGCCTAAAACATTTTGAAAGAATGTTCTCTGGTCAGATGAGACAAAAGTAGAGCTTTTTGGTTAAAAGCATCAACATAGAGTGTACAGGAAAAAAAAAAGAGGCATTCAAAGAAAAGAACACGGTCCCTACAGTCAAACATGGCGGAGGTTCCCTGATGTTTTGGGGTTGCTTTGCTGCCTCTGGCACTGGACTGCTTGACCGTGTGCATGGCATTATGAAGTCTGAAGACTACCAACAAATTTTGCAGCATAATGTAGGGCCCAGTGTGAGAAAGCTGGGTCTCCCTCAGAGGTCATGGGTCTTCCAGCAGGACAATGACCCAAAACACACTTCCAAAAGCACTATAAAATGGTTTGAGAGAAAGCACTGGAGACTTCTAATGTGGCCAGCAATGAGTCCAGACCTGAATCCCATAGAACACCTGTGGAGAGATCTCAAAATGGCAGTTTGGAGAAGGCACCTTTCAAATATCAGGGACCTGGAGCAGTTTGCCAAAGAAGAATGGTCTACAATTCCAGCAGAGTATTGTAAGAAACTCATTGATGGTTACCGGAAGCGGTTGTTCGCAGTTATTTTGGCTAAAGGTTGTGCAACCAAGTATTAGGCTGAGGGTGCCAATACTTTTGTCTGGCCCATTTTTGGAGTTTTGTGTGAAATGATCAATGATTTGATTTTTGCTTCATTCTCTCTTGTGTTTTTTCCTTGCAAGCAAATTAAATGAAGATAATAATACCAAAGAATGTGTTTGCAATCATTTTCAGGAAGAAATTGAGTATTATCTGACAGAATTGCAGGGGTGCCAATACTTTTGGCCACCACTGTACATATCATTGATTGTTCTATGTGCATCCTTTAGGCTGCGTGCCCACTATGCGTTTTTTTTAAGCGTTTCCGCAGCGGCAATTCCGCTGTGGAAACGCTTGGTAGAAGGTCTGCAATGTTCCCCAATGTGCGAAAATTTCCGCTGCGGATTATCATTGCGGAAAAATTCAAAAGCACTACCAATTATTTTGCGTAAGTGTGGCGTTTTTGCCGCCATTGACTTGCATTGAATCGCTTAATATCAGCATGACTACATGTGCACATGCGGATATTAAGAGATTCAATGTGCGGACGGTACCCGAGTCTGGAGAAGAGGAGACTCTCCTCCAGACCCGGGTACCAGAGTACCTGTAAAAAAAAGAACTTAATATATAAAAAAAACATTATACTTACCTTCTGATGGCCTCCGGTTTCCTTAGTGATGCGTCCTGGCTTCCCGGCGGCTCGCGATGGTGTTAAAGGACTTTCCATGACGTCATTTAGTCATGTGACGGGTCACGCGACCACTGACGTCGGCGGTCGCGTCACATGTCACATGACTAAATGATGTCATGAAAGGTCCTTTTACACCACCACGAGCTACCGGGGAGACCGGAGAAGGAGACTGGGGGCCATCGGAAGGTGAGTATAATGTTTTTGTTTTTTTTTACCATTTTTTTTTTTTTAACTAACTTGGTCACACTATATGAAATCAATGCTGGTTGCATGGATTTATTTAGTGTGACCAAGTTGTCAAGCACTTTCCAAGTGATGCTAAAATTGCTTGGAAAGCGCTTGACAACCCGCATGCGGAAATGCATGTGAAGAACGCTTCACATCCACATGTCCCTGGCAGGAAAAACGCATGTACAGTACAGACCAAAAGTTTGGACTCACCTTCTAATTTAAAGATTTCTCTGTATTTTCATGACTATGAAAATTGTACATTCACACTGAAGGCATCAAAACTATGAATTAACACATGTGGAATTATATACTTAACAAAAAAGTGTGAAACAACTGAAAATATGTCATATTCTAGGTTCTTCAAAGTAGCCACCTTTTGCTTTGATGACTGCTTTGCACACTCTTGGCATTCTCTTGATGGGCTTCAAGAGGTATTCACCGGAAATGGTCTTCCAACAATCTTGAAGGTGTTCCCAGAGATGCTTAGCACTTGTTGGCCCTTTTGCCTTCACTCTGAGGTCCAGCTCACCCCAAACCATCTCGATTAGGTTCAGGTCTGGTGACTGTGGAGGCCAGGTCATCTGGCATAGCACCCCATCACTCTCCTTCTTGGTCAAATAGCCCTTACACAGCCTGGAGGTGTGTTTGGGGTCATTGTCCTGTTGAAAAATAAATGATGGTCCAACTAAACGCAAACCGGATGGAATAGTATGCCGCTGCAAGATGCTGTGGTAGCCATGCTGGTACAGTATGCCTTCAATTTTGAATAAATCCCCAACAGTGTCCCCAGCAAAGCCCCCCAAAACCATCACACCTCCTCCTCCATGCTTCATGGTGGGAACCAGGCATGTAGAGTCCATCCGTTCACCTTTTCTGCGTCACACAAAGACATGGTGGTTGGAACCAAAGATCTCAAATTTGGACTCTTCAGACCAAAGCACAGATTTCCACTGATCTAATCTCCATTCCTTGTTTTCTTTAGCCCAAACAAGTCTCTTCTGCTTGTTGCCTGTCCTTAGCAGTGGTTTCCTAGCAGCTATTTTACCATGAAGGCCTGCTGCACGAAGTCTCCTCTTAACAGTTGTTGTAGAGATGTGTCTGCTGCTATTACTCTGTGTGGCATTGACCTGGTCTCTAATCTGAGCTGCTGTTAACCTGCGATTTCTGAGGCTGGTGACTCGGATAAACTTATCCTCAGAAGCAGAGGTGACTCTTGGTCTTCCTTTCCTGGGGCAGTCCTCATGTGAGCCAGTTTCTTTGTAGCACTTGATGGTTTTTGCAACTGCACTTGGGGACACTTTCAAAGTTTGCCCAATTTTTCGGACTGACTGACCTTCATTTCTTAAAGTAATGATGGCCACTCGTTTTTCTTTACTTAGAATTTTTATTATGGCAAGAAAAAAGCAGATAATCTATTCAGTAGGACTATCAGCTGTGTATCCACCTGACTTCTGCACAACACAACTGATGGTCCCAACCCCATTTATAAGGCAAGAAATCCCACTTATTAAACCTGACAGGGCACACCTGTGAAGTGAAGACCATTTCCGGTGACTACCTCTTGAAGCTCATCAAGAGAATGCCAAGAGTGTGCAAAGCAGTCATCAAAGCAAAAGGTGGCTACTTTGAAGAACCTAGAATATAACACATTTTCAGTTGTTTCACACTTTTTTGTTAAGTACATAATTGCACATGTCTTAATTCATAGTTTTTATGCCTTCAGTGTGAATGTACAATTTTCATAGTCATGAAAATACAGAAAAATCTTTAATTGTGAAGGTGTGTCCAAACTTTTGGTCTGTACTGTACAATCCGCATGCGTTTTTTTCTGCCAGGGAGATGCAGAAAAGCTCAGGAAAAACCCGGAGCATTTCTGCCTTAGTGTAGTCTGCCTGTGTTAACAGGCTATTATAATGCCAACTGGTAAATATTTCTCAACTGGGGGTGGTTGTTGCCTGCGGTCGGTCCATGTAAGGGTATGCATTTCTGCATCAAAAACATGTCTATTGGCAGGAAAATCATTGCATAAAAAGAGCTTTTTGATGCATTTTCTCCATTCATTAGAATAGCTGAAAAACACTACAAAAATGCTGACAGAATTGACATGATGCAGATGTGAAAACTGCTCCAAATCTGCAAGGAAGCATGTCTATGAACCTTCAGAAATCTCATTCACTTTGCTGGGACTGTCAGACGCTGCGGTTTTTGTTGGAAAAATGCAATGAAAAACGTGACTTGTTTATATTCTAAATGAACCCTCAGCCCATCATGTATGCATTTTGTGGATGTGATTGGTCCATTTTATAAACCTCCTGACCATGACCTAATGTGTAGAGGGGCCTATTGTCAATAGCATCTGCATCAGAGTCAGAGACCAAGTGTCAGCACACATCATCTGCATGCACTGTCCATTATAAAAGCTATTTGCACAAATTACAAAATGTAACCCTTTCACTGCCCACCCAAATGTTTTCTCAGTCAGCTGCAGGGAGGCAATGAAAGGGTTAACAATGAAATGGTCTTGTACACATAGCTTTTATAAACAAAGGAGGGTGAAAAGAACTGTATTTAAATGAGAGCAGCATAGCAGAGGCAGGAGCTGTTGAAGGGATGCAGAGGATGAGTATTTCACGTTTCCCCATACTGGAAAAAAGCCTTGCTCACCAGCTGGACTGGGGAAGGGAGCGGCAGTACAGGCAGTGACCATGCTCTTCCGTCTGTGGATGCTGTCTGCCTCAGCCTGCTCTTGCTGGGCGGCTGATTGCAGCAGAGAATGATGCTGATTGGCTGTGTCAGCATCGGGCCCTCTCTACTCCTCCATGGCTTCGAGCGAATAGGAGGACAAGAAGATCACGTAGGAGAGGGGGTAAGAAGTGTATCGCTGCGCAGCGCAAGGATCTAAATGTTCTATTACAGGAGAGACCTGCAGATAGACTGAGCGGCCTACTGCTGGCATCGGCCCATCTGGCAGTTGCCAGAATTCACTTTTTGTGGCTTCCAGAAAAAAAACAAGAACAGCCACTGAGGGAATGAATGGATCAGTGGTCAAGTCGCACATGAGCTCCAGTCTAATGGGGAGAAAAGTTCCACATTCTACTAATCAGTGTGGGTTCCAGCAGTCAGCCACCCATTAATCAATAATTTATCACTTATCCTGTGGAGAGGTGATTACTTGTTTTCCCCGGAGAACCCCTGTAAGTGCATCTTGTTCCAAGTATTTAATCACTAATGGAAATAAAGAATCTTCTAATTAATATCAGAGAGAACAAATGACCGCCATACACAACACAATCCACTATACCAACACCAATAGTACCACATACAAGGGAGAAATACTGCCACACCGTGACCAGACCACATATAATGTCCAAATAATTCCCTCCATCACCATGCCACATCTCTCCCCACCCTCCTCCATCGTATTAGTTAAAAAAAAACTAAAAAAAAAACACTTCCCCTTTCTGCTTGTTCCCCCACAGCATCGTCCTCGGCTTCCTGCCAGGCATCTGTCTCCCTGACACAGGCCCGCGCTGCATGGTGACATCATCAAGCAGCGCGAGCCTGTGTCAGGGAGAAAGCAGCAGGTAGGAAGCACAGGACGGATCCCTCTGCTCCCATTTTCCTCCGGTTAGCAGCGGAGCGGGAGGGATCGCATCGCTCCCTGCCCGCCGCACACTATGAGGGCAATCTGGCCATGGGCCCCCCTGAGCCTGGAGGTCCACAAAGCAGGCCAGATTCCCCTCATCAGCTGCACTGCAAGGGCCCCTCTCCACCTTCGGGCCCCGATGCAGGAGCTCAGGGGCCCACCGAGGACCCGGGCCCATCGGAGAATTCTCCGGTGCCCCAGTCCGACCCTGAATGGAAGCGTTTTCAGCTTCATCTGCCTAGAGTACCAAAATACCTTGTCCCGGCCTTGCAGGAGACACAAGGGCTGCAGCATAGTCATCACAGGAGAAGCTGGGGCCGCGGTATAGACAGTAGACTGCTGAAAAAGAATCAAATAAGACACTGGGGCTGCGGCATCCACCTCAGCGGAGGCACTGGGGCTGCGGCATCCACCTCAGCGGAGGCACTGGGGCTGCGGCATCCACCTCAGCGGAGGCACTGGGGCTGCGGCATCCACCTCAGCGGAGGCACTGGGGCTGCGGCATCCACCTCAGCGGAGGCACTGGGGCTGCGGCATCCACCTCAGCGGAGGCACTGGGGCTGCGGCATCCACCTCAGCGGAGGCACTGGGGCTGCGGCATCCACCTCAGCGGAGACACTGGGGCTGCGGCATCCACCTCAGCGGAGACACTGGGGCTGCGGCATCCACCTCAGCGGAGACACTGGGGCTGCGGCATCCACCTCAGCGGAGACACTGGGGCTGCGGCATATACAAGTGCTTCTCACAAAATCAATCATATTATATAGTCATTACAAACAGTGATCTATTTTAGGTGTTTATTTCTGTTAATGTTGATGATTATGGCTTACAGCCAATGAAAACTCAGAAGTCATTATCTCAGTAAACTAGAATACTTTATAACAGCTTGAAAAATTATTTTAAAATTCGAAATGTTAGCCTACTGATATGTAAAAAACACAGCAAAAAAAGTAGTAGTATTTACCTGCTCAGTTCTTCAGACCTAATGAACTACCAGGATGCAGCAAACCCATATAACAAAGATGGCGGCTGTACAGGTGCAATATACTGATGAGACAATCACTCACAACCTACCATTTCATGGAGGGGGTGATTGTTTAGTATTACAATTGCACACACAGTGGCTTGTATAGCCTATTAGTTACTCCCCTACTATTAGATTAGGCGGGCCGTCCGGTACAATCTAAGTGTACCCCTTGAGAACAGACACCCTAGTTTACAATGCCAGCACTGATGGGCTTGGCTGCACCCTGGAATAAAAAATTGCAAAAATGCATATATAATATATGAGGTATTGGTTGATATTTTGGCCAAAACATGCAAGCTCGTAGCCCACGTCAAGGGTCCTCATGCTTACTAGTCCCTATGCTAAACACAAAAAGCAAAACCACAATAAGAAGAATTAAAATTCCCCCAAGATTCAAAAAAAAAAAAAAAAAAAAAACACCACAGCAACAAAAAATATAAGCATGAGGACACTTGACGTGGGTTAGGAGCTTGCGTATTTTGGCCAAAATATCGACCAATACCTCATATATTATATATGTATTTTTGCACTTTTTTTTATTCCAGGGTGCAGCCAAGCCCATCAGTGCTGGCATTGTAAACTAAGGTGTCTTATCATGGGATGTACTTAGTACCGGACGGCCCGCCTAGTTCTAATAGTACCCACCTCTTCAACCTGTCACTAACAACTGGTGTCTTCCCCTCATGCTTCAAACATGCCTCGATCACACCCTTCCTCAAAAAGCCCTCCCTTGACCCATCCTCTCTGACTAGCTATCGCCCCATATCACTTCTCCCTTATGCCTCAAAACTACTGGAACAATATATCCATTTTGAACTGTCCTCCCACCTCTCCTCCTGCTCTCTCTTTGACCGCCTACAATCTGGCTTACGACTGCACCATTCTATTGAAACAGCCCTGACTAAAGTCACCAACGACCTACTAACGGCCAAATCCAAGCGGCACTACTCTGTCCTCCTCCTAAACCTGTCATCTGTCTTCGACACAGTGGACCATTCCATCTTACTACAGACTCATCTTTCGGCATCACAGACTTGGCCCTATCTTGGATCTCTTCATACCTAACAGATAGGACATTGTGTCTCCCACTCACACACCATCTCCTCATCTCACCCCCCATCTGTCAGTGTCCCCCAAGGTTCAGTCCTAGGACCCCTCCTCTTCTCCATCTACACCTTTGGCTTGGGACAGCTCATTGAGTCTCATGGCTTTCAGTATCACCTCTATGCTGATGACATACAGATCTACCTCTCCGGACCTGACATCTCATCCCTACAAACCAAAATCCCACAATGTCTGTCAGCTATTTCATCCTTCTTCTCTGCTAGATTTCCAAAACTTAACATGGACAAAACAGAATTCATCATGTTTCGACCATCTCATTCATCCCCCCACCTGACCTATCTATCAACGTCAATGGCTCCTCACTCTACCCAGTCCCACAAGCTCGCTGCCTTGGGGTAACCCTGGACTCTGATCGCTCCTTCAAACCACATATCCAAGCCCTCTCCACTTCCTGCCGACTCCAACTCAGAAATATCTCCCAGATCCGCACATTCCTCAGCAAAGACTCTGTAAAAACACTAGTAGACGCCCTCATCATCTTCCGCCCCTTTAAATTCTTCACTCTGTTTCATTGGAGCCATTTGGTAAATTCTAAAAAGTTAATATTTTTTTCTCATTAAAGTACACTCTGCACCCCATCTTGACTGAAAAAAAAAAAAAAAACAAATGTAGAAATTTTTGAAAATGTATTAAAAAAGAAGCTGAAATATCACATGGTCATAAGTATTCAGACCCTTTGCACAGACACTCATATTTAAGTAACATGCTGTCCATTTCCTTGTGATCCTCCTTGAGATGGTTCTACTCCTTTTCGCAACCCTGGGATTTTCCATTTTCGTTTTTTGCTCTTGTTCCCAGAGCCATAGCGTTTTTATTTTTTGGTCAATATAGCCGTGTGAGGGCTTATTTTTTGCGGGACGAGTTGTACTTTTCAACGCCATTACTAGTTTTACCATATCGTGTACGGGAAAATGGGAAAAAAATTCCAAGTGCGGTGAAATTGCAAAAAAAAGTGCAATACCACAGATAGTGGTTTTTTTTAAAATTTTTTAACCACGTTCACTGAATGCTAAAACTGACCTGCCATTATTATTATCCAGGTCATTACGAGTTCGTAGACACCAAACATGTATAGGTTCTCTTTTATTTAAGTGGTGAAAAAAAAATCCAAAGTTTGGTTAAAAAAAAAAAAAAATAGCGCCATTTTCTAAGATCTGTAGCGTCTCAATTTTTTGGGATCTGGGGTCGGGTGAGAGCTTATTTTTTGCGCACCGAGCTGAAGTTTTTATTGATACCATTTTGGGGTAGATCCGATGTTTTGATCGCCCGTTATTGCATTTTATTGCAATGTTGCAGCAACCAAACAACGTAATTCTGGCGTTTAGATTTTTTTTCTCGTTACACCATTTACCGATTGGATTAATTCTTTTTTTATATTGATAGATCGGGCGATTCTAAACGCGGTGATACCAAATATGTGTATGTAGGCTTTTTTTTTATTATTTTATTTTGAATGGGGCGAAACGGGGGTGATTTAAACTTTTATATTTTTTTAAATATTTTTAAAAACATTTTTTTTTTCACTTTTTGCTTGCTTCTATAGTACCCATAGGAGACTAGAAGCAGCACTTGTCTGATCGCCTCTGCTACATACAGAAGATCAGATCACCTGTATGTAGCAGAAATGGTCCTGTGCTATGAGCGCCAACCACTAGGTGGCACTCATAGCGACCAGTTCATGACAACCACTGGAGTATGCTGCAGACCCAGGGTTGTCATGACCACCCATCGGTGACCCGCGATCACGTGACAGGGTCGCCGATGGGTGAGGTAAGAGACGCGCTTCCGGCGCGGCGCTGTTCAATGCCGCTGTCAAAGTGACAGCGGCATTTAACATGTTGTTAACAGCCGCGGGTGGATCGCGATTCCACCCGCGGCTGTTGCGGGCACATGTCAGCTGTAATAATCAGCTGACATGTGCCCAGTTCAGTGCGGGCTCAGCGCCGGAGCCCTCACTGAACCGGGGGATTACAGCCTGTGTGTACTAATACGTCACAGGCTGTAAAGGGGTTAATTGGAGTCCAGCTGTGTTTAATTAAACTGATAGGACTTGATTTGGAAAGGCACACACCTGTCTATATAAGAGCTCACAATGCATGTCAGATCAAATGAGAATCATGAGCTCAAAAGGAACTGCCCAAGGAGCTCAGAGACAGAACTGCAGCAAGGCACAGATCTGACCAAGGCTACAAAAGAATTTCTGCATTACTAAAGGTTCCTAAGAGCACAGTGGCCTCCATAATCCTTAAATGGAAGAAGATTGGGACCACCATGAGTCTTCCTAGACCTGGCCGTCCACCCAAACTGAGCAATCGTGGGAGAAGAGCCTTGCTGAGAGAGGTAAAGAAGAACCCCAAAATCACTGTGGCTGAGCTCCAGAGATGCAGTAGGGAGATGAGAGAAAGTTCCACAAAGTCAACTATCACTGCAGCCCTCCGCCAGTCAGGCCTTTATGGCAGAGTGGCCCAACGGAAGCCTCTCCTCAGTGCAAGACATATGAAAGCCCACATAGAGTTTGCTCAGAAACACATGAAGGACTCCCAGACTATGAGAAATAAGATTCTCTGGTCTGATGAGACGAAGATAGAACTTTTTGGTGATAATTCTAAGCGGTATGTGTGGAGAAAACCAAGCACTGCTCATCACCTGCCCAATACAATCCCAACAGTGAAACATGGTGGAGGCAACATCATGCTATGGGGTGTTTTTCAGCTGCAGGGACAGGACGACTGGTTGCAATTGAAGGAAACATGAATGCGGCCAAGTACAGAGATATCCTGGATGAAAACCTCTTCCAGAGTGCTCTGGACCTCGAACTTGGCCGAAGGTTCACCTTCCAGCAAGACAATGACCCCAAACACACAGCTAAAACAACAAAGGCGTGGCTTCAGAACAACTCTGTGACCATTTTTGACTGGCCCAACCAGAGCCCTGACCTAAACCCAATTGAGCATCTCTGGAGAGACCTGAAAATGGCTGTCCACCAACGTTCACCATCCAACCTGACGGAACTGGAGAGGATCTGCAAGGAAAAATGACAGATGACCCCCAAATCCAGGTGTGAAAAACTTGTTGCATCACTCCCAAGAAGACTCATGGCTGTACTAGCTCAAAAGGGTGCTCCTACTCAATACTGAGCAAAGGGTCTGACTACTTATGGCCATGAGATATTTCAGTTTTCCTTTTTTAATAAATTTGCAAAAAATTCTACATTTGTTTTTTTCCTCAGTCAAGATGGGGTGCAGAGTGTACTTTAATGAGAAAAAAATGAACTTTTTAGAATTTACCAAATGGCTGCAATGAAACAAAGTGAAAAATTTAAAGGGGTCTGAATACTTTCCATACCCACTCTAAATGGCGCTATAATAATAAATAATAGTAGAGGCATAACTAATAGGCTGTAAGCCTGATACTGTACACTACCCTGGTGTGAACAGCGCCACTTTGTGTGCAATTCTAATACTAAGCAATCACCCCTCCATGAACTGGTAGATTGTGAGTGATTGTCTCATCAGTATATTGCACCTGTACAGCCGCCATCTTTGTTATATGGGTTTGCTGCATCCTGGTAGTGCATTAGGTCTGAAGAACTGAGCAGGTAAATACTACTGCTTTTTTTTTGCGGTGTTTTTTTCTTTAATCTTGGGGGAATTTTAATTCTTCTTATTGTTGCTTTGCTTTTTGTGTTTAGCATCAATTACTGTATCAATGCGGCGTGGCATGGAGGCGATCAGCCTGTGGCACTGCTGAGGTGTTATGGAACCCCAGGTTGCTTTGATAGCAGCCTTCAGCTAGTCTGCATTTTTGGGTCTGGTGTCTCTCCTCTTCCTCTTGACAAGGTCAGGCGAGTTTGCTGGCCAATCAAGCATATGATACTGTTGTTTTTAAGCCAGGTATTGGTACTTTTGGCAATGTGGACAGGTGCCAAGTCCAGCTGGAGAATGAAATTTCCATCTCCAAAAAGCTTGTCAGCAGAGGGAAGCATGAAGTGCTCTAAAATTTCCTGGTAGACGGCTGCGCTGACATTGGTCTTGATAAAACACAGTGGACCTACACCAGCAGATGACATGGCTCCCCAAACCATCACTGATTGTGGAAACTTCACACTAGACCTCAAGCAGCTTGGATTGTGTGCCTCTCCACTCTTCCTCCAGACTCTGGGACCTTGATTTCCAAATGAAAATTGGAACTCTGGGACCTTGCGGCATGTGTCAATGGCTGCCTTCTGGACATCTGTTGAGTCAGCAGTCTTCCCCATGATTGTGGAGGAGCCTACTGAAACAGACTAAGGGACCTTTATAAACGCTTAGGAAGCCTTTGCAGTTGTTTTTTGTTAATTATTTTACATTTACTGACATGACTTGTGTTTTCATTGGCTGTAAGCCATAATCATCAACATTAACAGAAATAAACACTTGAAATAGATCACTCTGTCTGTAATGACTCTATACGAGTTTCACTTTTTGTATTGAATAACTGAAATAAATGAAATGTTTGATATTCTAATTTAGTGAGATGCACCTGTAAATACTAAGTTAGTGTTTCACGGGAATGCTAAATCCTAAAAAAAAAGTACATATTATGAGTTTGTAAAGACAAATGAAGACACTATTTTTTTTAGAACAGCCCAATGTTCATTTTTTGTTATTTTCTGTAAAAGTAGTTAAAAATTATATACTTTTCTCTTCATGTTTTGAATTAGAAAACAGTTTGCAATGTTCCCAATGTATGGAAATAAAAACTAGTATACATTTTTTGTGCTTAACGCATGTTTTGAACACACCATTATTTTGAGCACTATTGTACATGCTGTTGCTGGGGTCATTACTTCTGTTGATCAAAATGCTGAGCAGTACAGTACTTTTTGCTGCCTCTCTGCAGTGAATCTGTCTATCACTATCCTGCTGGTCTATGCTCTGATTGCAGCAAATGGAAAAATGCAAGAGCGCAATAGGGTCTTATCCAATTAATAAATGTTACAAAATATTAACCCCTTTACAACCTGGGGCGTAATACGCACCAGGCTGTCACCCCCTGTTCAGCACGGGCTCCGGCGTTGAGCCTGCACTGAACTGGGCACATGTCAGCTGATTTATACAGCTGCGGGTGGAAGTGCGTCACTTATCCGGCCCATCGGTGACCCCGTCACGTGATCGCGGGTCACTGATGGGTGGGCATGATAACCCTGGGTCTGCAGCAGACCCCAGTGGTTGTCATGTACTGATCGACCTAGTGGTCGGCGCTCATATCACAGGAGCATTTCTGCTACATAGAGGTGATGAGCAGGACAGTTGCTGCTTCTAGTCTCCTATGGAGACTATAGAAGCAAGCAAAGTGTGTAAAAAAAAATGTTTTTAAAAATATTAAAAAAATGTAAAATATAAAAGTTTAAATCACCCCCCTTTCGCCCCATTCAAAATAAAATAATAAAAAAAACAACACACATACACATATTTGGTATCGCCGCATTCAGAATCGCCTGATCAAAATAAAAAAAAGAATTAATCCAATCGGTAAACAGCATAACGAGAAAACAATTCTGAATGCCAGAATTACGTTTTTTGGCTGCCACAACATTGCAATAAAATGCAATAACGGGCGATCAAAACATCGGATCTACCCCAAAATAGTATCAATAAAAACGTCAGCTTGGCGCGCAAAAAATAAGCCCTCACCCGGCCCCAGATCCTGATAAATGGAGACGCTACGGATCTTGGAAAATGGCGCCATTTTTTTTTTTTTTTTAAGCAAACTTTGGATTTCTTTTTTCATTACTTAAATAAAAAAGAACCCATACATGTTTGTTATCTACGAACTCGTAATGACCTGGACAATAATAATGATAATAATGGCAGGTCAATTTTAGCATTCCGTGAAAATAAAAAAAAAAAACTAAAAAAAAAAAAACAAAACATCTGTGGTATTGCACTTTTTTTGCAATTTCACCGCACTTGGATTTTTTTTCCCGTACATGATATGGTAAAACCAGTAATGTGGTTCAAAAGTACAACTTGTCCCACAAAAAATAAGCCCTCACACGGCCATATTGACCAAAAAATAAAAATGCTATGGGAACAAGGGGAGCAAAAAACGAAAATGCAAAAACGTAAAATCCCAGGGTACTTAAGGGGTTAAAAACTGCTCCCCTAGTAGGGTTGTGTGGGACACAACACCTATAAAGCCTGGACTCCAAATGCTGCAGCTTCCTATGGATATGTCAGAGATAGATGCTGGGAAAGGAAGTTGTTTCTACGCTCTCTGGAGTCACGACAAACCATTAGTATGGATAAAAATGTAGGTCCACCGACTCCTTCCTCAGGACAACCATACATAACAACGGGGTAATCAACATAGAGGGTATAAATACACTTGGAAAAAAAAATTAAAAAAGCCAAAAGAACAGAGGGAGGGATGTGTGCAATCACATGCCTATTACCATCACACGTTTACAACAGACCATCTGAAGATATGCAAATTGCAAGTATTTTCTACTAGGTAGGGAAAATAAACATATGTTGAAATCTGCCAAAACCCAAATAATTAAATAAATAAAATATGTTAGTATCGACCTGACATACTACTTGGGATGCGAATTGGTAGTGAAAAGGGGAAAAAAAAAAAAAAAAAAAGAGGGAACTGCTACCTGTAGAGCAATAGATTTGTACAATTAACAATTGTGCTAGTGGGTTTATACAGGTTCAAATGACCTGGTAACTAGAATTATATCTGTAAATAAATAGAATTTAAAATTATTAGATGGGTCGCACCTCATGTTCTAATATATGCTTTAATGGTTTTCTAAAAATATAAATATTCATCCATGTTCATTTTATTTATTTCAATTTTGATAAAATTCACTAAAAACACTTTTTTGAGCTAAAATCATAGTGAGCTCACACTTCACTGTCTGAGGAGCAGGTACAGAAAACGGAGAATCAAGAGAATGAGCCGATCGCTGCAACAGGAGGACACTCTGAGATGGAGTTTCCTTCACTGCTAAGTTCAAAGAGTGAGGTCAAATGAGTTCAATAGTGCGGGGATCTGCCGTGTTCACACATAGCAGCCTGAACGGAAATGAAAAGGCAATAAACCAGGATCATGGACAGAATCATGAGTTCCAGTGAAACAGAATGAATCATTTCTCAAGTACTGGTGTGTATTTTTTGTGACTGTTCAATGTATAAATGTTAATTTTATTTATGGGTCATTCCACATCAAGTGGACCAGTTTTAAAAATCGTCCCCACTCGACCTTCTCCGATTTTGCTGAAAATTTATAAGGATGTACATGTATGTTTGAAAAGAGGTTCTGTAAATTTTTAGGGCCAGTTCTCAAATACATTGGGCACTGTTGACCTTTCACTGGAGGTTCCACCAAGCCTGCGGCTTCAGCTAAGAGGATTTTGCAAACTTTGGCACATAGCCATTAGAGTTCTATACTGGCTATGATGCTGAAATTTGGCATACTAGCTCAACTTTTGCTGCTACACACGATAAAATTATGACAAAACAATATTTCGGCCTCAATTTTGTGTCAAAGTAGCTTGTAAAACGCGTCGCATAAAATTTATGCCAAACTTTGCCCATATATAACTCAAGACCAAAAACCAATAGTAACTGGTGCTTTGCCCTGTACACCAAACATCTACATGACTTGCATTGCTGCAATATCACGGTCAAACCATATGTATTTGTGGAAATATTCACATCCACATATGATGAAAAACTTAAAAAAAATGAATCTTACCTATTTTTAGGTCAAATTTCTCAAAAAGGGTACCCCTAAAATATATTAATTCTGATATCATTAGAAAGAGCACATTTTTCTCTACAAGGATCATTGTTTTTTTTTTTTTTTTTTTTGGAGTCTCTCAGTTTAAGAAAAGAAAAATGCCACTGAACATGGTGTTAGTTATGCGCGTAATGCATTGATTTTGTGTTTGATTTTCAGATTCTTATCACATGTTACGGAGTTGTATTGTTGCTAGCAATGTCTATTATAATCAAAAACCTATAAACCTTTTTGTTTATGAAAAGTTATTGACTATTGTTACATTTTAATGCATATATTATTTATTTTTTAGCGATGGAGAATGAAATTGATGAAGAATCGGCCCAGTGCTCTATCGGCCTTGCGAACAATTCAAAGTGCCACCTTAAGACATTCACCCATAGCAAGGATGAGTTGAAATTGTTTACAAGCTTTGGATTGGATGAACAGAAATTGCTGCGTCGACGAGTGGGACTAAATTTTGACGAACATTCACAAATCTGTTTACACCATGAAGCTTCATTCTTGACCAAATATGAGCATTTGCAAAAATCGTGTTGCAATCCTTTTGGGAAGAAAGGTCATAACACCAAAAAGAATTTGCGAGCTATCAATTTGTTAGCAGCTGACCAGTTGAACGAATTTACAAAGAATGATGTGAAGCCTGGCCAGAAGATGTGTGCATCATGTCGAAAAGAATTTGCTAACAGGAAAAAATCAGCTGATCCAGTTTCCTCTGAATCAGATCCAGATGGAATGGAATGTTCTCCTGAAAGTCTAAATTCAAGCTTAACATCCATTGGCATCTCTCCTCTGAAATATCCACGGGTAAGCCAGCGGGATTCACTTGGATATGCAAGGAGAAAGATAAGCCAGGTACAAAATGCATTTTCTAGCAAGATTGCTTCAATTGGAAGGCTTGAGCCGAAAGACATTGAGCAAACAAAAACAGCACAGTGCAAAATGTGTCTGGATTACAATCACCTTTTGGCAGATTTGAAGCAAAAGCTGCAGGTGTCCAGTTGGGCAGAAAAGGTCCAAATCTTGACATTGGCACCTAAAAGTTGGTCCATTAAGGCTATATCAGACGAATTCGGTGTCTCTGAACGAATGGTCAAACAAGCTCGAAAGCTTAAAGGTGAACATGGGATCTTAACCTTACCTAGAATCAAGTGTGGCAAGAAAGTTTCTGAGGAAGTGAAGAAAAAGGTGCAGGCATTTTTTGAGGATGAGGAATTCAGTCGAATGTGCCCTGGTAAAAAAGACTATGTATCAGTGCGAATAGCAGGAGAAAAAAAGCAGATGCAAAAGCGACTATTACTGAGCAATATGAGGGAAATGTTTGTTGCCTATCGGGATCGGAATGGCCCTGAAATTGGATTTTCCAAGTTTTGTGAGCTTCGGCCAAAGTGGTGCGTAACCGTTGGATCTGCTGGAACACATTCCGTTTGTGTGTGTACCATTCACCAAAATGTCAAACTAATGCTTGCAGCATGCCCAATCAATGATGACTACAAAGAGCTCATATGCAAAATGGTCTGTGGAATTGAATCCAAGGACTGTATGCTTGGCCGTTGTGATAAATGCCCGGGTCCTGAAGTTTTAAAAGAATTTCTAGTCAATGTGTTTGTCAACAGTGACCCTGAAGATTTGAGTTCAAACAATGGATTCACACTGATCGAGACACGCTTGATACCAAACAACTGACTATAGAAGATTTCATTGAAGAATTGATTTTGAAAATTTCTAAACTTTGTAGCCATCACTACATCGCCAAGCATCAAAGTAGCTATTTGAAATCGTTGAAGGAAAATCTGAGACCTGGAGAGCTTGTGATCCTTATGGACTTTGCTGAAAATTACTCATTTATTGTTCAAGATGCCATTCAAGGTTTCCACTGGGAAAATAGTCAAGCTACAGTACACCCATTTGTAATTTACTTCAAGGAGTTAAATGGTGAAGCTGCGCAGAACATCAGCTTGTGCATAATCAGTGATTGCTCACGACATGACACAGTTGCAGTCCACACTTTAACAGTAATTGTGGAGTATCTCAAGACTCATCTATGGGATTCGTCATATCCACTACTTCAGCGATGGATCTGCAGCCCAGTACAAAAATTTTCTCAACTTGTGCCACCACAATGCTGATTTCAATATCAGCGCTGAATGGAATTTTTTTGGTACCAGTCATGGAAAGTCGCCCTGTGATGGGATTGGAGGGACAGCAAAGAGGTTGGCAGCTCGTGCCAGTCTTCAACGCCCAACTGAAAACCAAATACTGACCCCGGTGGATTTATTCAACTTTTGCAACGAGCAACTGCATGGAATCAAATTTTTTTTTGTTCCAAAAGAAAAAATTGACGAAATACGAGTAGTTCAAGAGGAAAGGTTCAAAGATGGACATACAATTGCTGGAACAAGAGAAAATCACCAGTTTGTGCCAATTGATGACAAAAAGATTTGCATTTCAAGGGTGTCAAATGACCCATCATCTTTCATTGCCCATGTAGATAGATCTGTCAGATCAGAAATGCCTTTTGTGCCAATTGCAAACCTCCAGCCAGGGCAATACATTGCCTGCATTTACGATAGGAACTGGTGGATTGGAAATATTTCTGAAATTTCAGTCGACGACCATGATGCATTAATAAATGTTATGCATCCTCATGGACCAGCTAGCTTCTTTCACTGGCCTGTGAGAAATGATACATGCTGGATTCCCGAGCAGTCAATCATTGCAATAATTCCAGCACCAGCTGCAACAGCAATGGGCCGACAATACAGCTTCTCTGAACAGATTATGTTGCAAATTCAGCAACAATTCCAGACCACTTAGACTGAACATTATGGCTTGGGAACCAACAAAAGATACCAAATATTAGGCTTGGGATCCTAGGCAAAGACACCCACCCTCAGGCTTCAGAACCTGCGATAAAGAGACCGCCTGCGGCTGGCCTTGCACGGCTATCGGCCATGGCTCCTAGGTGATGGGGCTGCCAATTCTCGAAAGACAGCATTATTACAATTCTCAATAGGATTATAATACCAATTCTTAGGGAATTGGTTGTGGTATAACCACCATGGACCAACACAAGGGTTTGAATAGTGCAGTTACCATTCATTGCTTATTAATAAATAACACCATGTTCAGTGGCATTTTTCTTTTCTTAAACTGAGAGACTCCAAAAAAATAAACCATGATCCTTATAGAGAAAAATGTGCTCTTTCTAATGATATCAGAATTAATATATTTTAGGGGTACCCTTTTTGAGAAATTTGACCTAATAGGTAAAATTCGTTTTTTTTAAGTTTTTCATCATATGTGGGTGTGAATATTTCCACAAATACATATGATTTGACCGTGATATTGCAGCAATGCAAAGTCATGTAGATGTTTGGTGTACAGGGCAAAGCACCAGTTACTATTGGTTTTTGGTCTTGAGTTATATATGGGCAAAGTTTGGCATAAATTTTATGCGACGCGTTTTACAACCTACTTTGACACAAAATTGCGGCCGAAATATTGTTTTGTCATAGCCGGTAATAATTTTATCGTGTTTAGCAGCAAAAGTTGAGCTAGTATGCCAAATTTCAGCATCATAGCCAGTATAGAACTCTAATGGCTATGTGCCAAAGTTTGCAAAATCCTCTTAGCTGAAGCCGCAGGCTTGGTGGAACCTCCAGTGAAAGGTCAACAGTGCCCAATGTATTTGAGAACTGGCCCTAAAAATTTACAGAACCTCTTTTCAAACATACATGTACATCCTTATAAATTTTCAGCAAAATCGGAGAAGGTCGAGTGGGGACCACTGGTCCACTTGACATGGAATGACTCTTATATTGTCCTTTAATTAAAAAAACACACTCGTTTGAGTGTTTTTTTAATTAAAAGGACAATATAAATAAAATTAACATTTATACATTAAACAGTCACAAAAAATACACACCAGTAGTGGCTCCGCACTGTGATCCTAAACTTCATCCTCTTATCTTTTTGCAAACACCCAGAAGGTAAAGGGAGGAGTGAAATCAGACACGTGAGCAGATCCAGCCCACATTTACTGCAGTCGTACACTAGGTTTTCATGGCAAATTTCAGAAGTTGCTCCCTCTAGTGTTTAAAAGTGGAAATACTAAACCTTTTTAAATTATTTTTCATGTTACTTCATTAAAAACAAATAATATTTTTTAAAAATGAAAACATTAATACTTTACATTTTTTAAATTGTTGAAAATATATTTTTTGATGGCACCTTCCCTTTAAAATCACAGGCCCCTTGTTGCTGCTTTCAGAGCAGAAACAAGTGTCAATTATGGCCCTTATTTACAGAAAGAGGGCAGCAAATGTTGTACGTGCTGGTTTTAGCCCTTGCTCAGTGAGTAAAATGGGCCGTTCCAGACACTGTACCAAAGGAGAAAGAACTTTGATCAAGAAGTTGATTGGAGAGGGAAAAACAAAGTGCAGAAAATAACTGGCTGTTCAGCCAAAAAGATTTCCAATGCTTTAAAATGGCAAAAAAAAACCAAAACATGTAGTAGGAAAAGAAACACTACCATCCGCATAGATCACAGAACCACAAGAATGGCAAAGAAGCATCCAATGATCGGCTTCAGGGAGATCAAAGACGATCTTCAGTTATGTGTGAGTCCTATAACCCTCAGAAGACGCCTACATGAAGTCAAACTATTTGCAAGAAACCCTCAAAGTACCATTGCTGAAAAAAAGATGTGTTGAAAAGGTTACAGTTTGCCAAAGAACACATTGACTGGTCTAAAGAGAAGTGGCACCACAGTCTACGGCCAGATGAAAGAAAGATGGTTCTTACTGGGTCTAAAGGCCACAGACAGTTTGTGAGAATTGAGAACACACAATGACATTCGTTAATACCTTTTATGCATAGATGTGGGTTGAATCACCCTTTGTTATGCATCTACCTATGGTCTGTTTCTAGGGCCATATGTATTTGGTAACTTGTTGAATTTTTTGTACCTGTAGCTATTTCAAAATTACCTCCTTTCCTAATTTCATGAACGTGCTACTCCTCATGTATTTATCTAGTTAATCAGGGCTCCCCATAGCACTCATCCACCATTTAGTCTGTGTGTTTGTAATTTGGATTTTTTTTTTTTTATGTATTCTATTTTAATCCGATTGTATTAAATAAAGATTAATTTTTATTTTTGTGTGTGATTACTATGGTCCTGGCACATGTTAGTTTTTGGTATTCTTATATATTGTAGTGCAACTACATTTTCTGATATATAATTAGTTCTTCAGTGATTATAAACTGAAATTTGCTTCCAGACTTACCTTTTCTGTTACTGTAAATATTCCAGTTTCTAAATACAGACACGGCTATTTTTTGAGCAGTCTATTATTCATTTTTCTTCATTTTCAGTTTACAAAATTGATATTTTGTTCATGTTTCCATTTGGAACTGAATGTGCAGCTCCCAGTACCTTTGTGTATATGGGAATGCACGCTATTATGAGGATTGAGCATTTCCCCAGCTGTTTTAAACACATTGCTATTATTTTCCACATAACTGTACTAAAACAAAGACAGTAAAAGTGATGACTAAAGGCACGTAACTTAACAAAAGTGGTAAGAGTATTATGCATAGAAACTGCTATTTCACCTGCTGAACACTGCCCCAAACTGCTTTTCAGGGCTCTGTTTAAAATCACATGCCTTAATTCATTGGGCAGAAGGTGCTAATACCATGATAAAAGGCCCAAAAGTAGGCAGTCACCATTAGGCAGAGGAAAATCCAGAAAACTATACTTACATCTTTCTAGGTGACAAAACATCTGTCAAAAACCAAGATAATTTCAAGGAAGAACACCAATTCCTTTAAAAAAAAAGTGTGCTCAAAACTATACCAAAAAAGGAGATTTTTGTGTACTCACTGTAAAAGCTCTCTTTCTCTTAGCCTCTAATTGGGGGACACAGGACCATGGGTGTTATGCTGCTGTCCACTAGGAGGCGACACTATGCTTAATCTGAAAAAGATTAACCGTGGATCCTCCTCTGCAGTATACACCCCTTCACGGCGTCAGCCTTCTCCAGTTTTGTGCAAAAGCAGTAGGAGGAACGCAACATGGATAACATAACCATGCCTATAAGAAGGCAACTATGTACGAGCTCAAACAAAGACAATATGAGAACTCAAGATAACAACGGCCCGCAACAGGGTGGGAGCTGTGTCCCCCAATTAGAGGCTAAGAGAAAGATTTTACGGTGAGTACACAATAATCTCCTTTACTCTGTTGCCTCATTGGGGGACACAGGACCATGGGACGTCCCAAAGCAGTCCCTGGGTGGGAAGCAATAGACGAATATTGTGTAGACAGGCCCCTATAATTGGGGCACTGCCACCTGCAGGATACGTCTACCCAGGCTCGCGTCTGCTGAGGATTGGGTATGAACCCTGTAGTGTTTGGTAAATGTGTGTAGGCTAGTCCAGGTGGCTGCCTTACACACTTGTTGCGCCGAGGCCTGGTGCC
This sequence comes from Phyllobates terribilis, assembly GCF_046119375.1. Taxonomy (NCBI): domain Eukaryota; kingdom Metazoa; phylum Chordata; class Amphibia; order Anura; family Dendrobatidae; genus Phyllobates; species Phyllobates terribilis. The sequence continues at coordinate 704,325,853 of NW_027362761.1, forward strand.
GAACGGCCCAGGAAGCCCCTACCGCACGTGTAGAGTGTGCCGTAATACCTGCTGGAAGAGGAGAATTTTTGAGGCGGTAGGCCTCTTGTATGGTGGATTTGATCCACCTGGCAAGGGTAGCTTTGGAAGCTGGTAGACCCTTGCGACCGCCTACCAGAAGAAGGAAAAGAGAATCAGACTGTCCTAGACACATAGATACGTAATGCCCTGACAAGGTCAAGCGTATGCAAAGCCTTCTCCACTCTATGAACCTGGACCGGACAGAGGGATGGCAGTGACATTTCCTCATTGAGGTGGAAGTTGGACACAACTTTCAGAAGGAAGGATGGGACAGTACGGAGAACTACCTTGTCCTGGTAAAAAGCCAGGAAGGGTTGTCTGCAGGAGAGTGCTGTGAGTTCAGACACCCTGCGTAACGAGGTGATTGCCACTAGGAAAACCACTTTCTGGGATAGAAGGCGGAGTGAGACTTCCCTAAGGGGTTCAAAAGGTGTTTCCTGCAATGCTGTCAGCACCAGGTTGAGATCCACGTTTCTAGTGGTCGTCTGTAGGGGGGAACCAAATCGGGAAACCCCCTGAAGAAATGTCCTTACTTGGGGCTTGTTAGCAATGCGCCTCTGAAAAAGCACTGAGAGCGCTGACACTTTGCTCTTAAGGGAGGTCAGGGACAGTCTGGCCTCCAGATTCGATTGGAGAAACCCAAGTACCCTGGGGAGGGAATAAGGGAATGGGGTCTGGCCACGAGATTCGCACCAGGTAAAGAAGGCTTTCCAGGTACGGTAATAAATCTTTGCAGAGGTTGGCTTCCGTGCTCTGATCATGGTTCCAATGATGTCAGGAGAGAACCCTGAGTTAAAACCCAGGTCTCAATGGCCATGCCTTCAAATTGAGGGCCCCTGAGTTCTGGTGGTAGAACGGGCCTTGTGACAGAAGATCCGGGCGGTCGGGGAGATGCCAGGGAACGTCTGCTGTGAGCTGCACGATGTCGGCGTACCACGTACGTCTGGGCCAGTCTGGTGCGATTAGGATCGTTGGAACTCCCTCTTGCTTGATCTTCCTCACCACCCTGGATATCAGGGGGAAAGGTGGAAAAATGTACAGGAGCTGGAACTGGGTCCAGTCCTGGACCAGGGCGTCCGCTCCCAGCGCTCGCCGGTCGTGTGTCCTGGCCATGAAGTTGGGGACCTTGGCATTGAAGTGGGATGCCATTAGGTCCACGTCCGGAGTCCCCCAGCGATGGCAGATCTGGCGAAAAACTTCGGGATGGAGAGACCACTCTCCCGAGTCCATTCCTTGCCAGCTGAGGAAGCCTGCTTCCAAGTTGTCCAAACCCGGAATGTGGACCGCAGAGAGAACCGAACCTGTGTCTTCTGCCCAGTGGAGAATGTTGTGTCACTTCTCGCATCGCCTGGGCACTGCAGGTCCCCCCTTGGTGATTCACATATGCCACAGCCGTGGCATTGTCCGACTGTACTCTGATGTGAGGCAACCAGTAAGTGATGGAATGCTCTCAACGCCAGGAGAATGGCATGAATTTCCAAGATGTTGATGGGCATGGTCGCTTCTGCTGGGGACCACTTGCCCTGTGCTCTGTGGTGTAGGTGTACCGCACCCCAACCCGTCAGGCTCGCGTCGATGGTCAGAACCTTCCATTGACCCATGAGAAAGGATTTCCCCTTTGTTAGTAAGGTTGGCTTGAGCCACCAGTGCAGGGACCTCCTGGTTGACGACGTAAACTGGAACTCCCTGTCGAGAGAAAAAGGGTTCCTGTCCCATGACTTGAGGATGGCTAGTTGGAGAGGCCTGAGGTGAAGCTGGGCAAATGGGACCGCTTCTATTGCCGCCACCATCCTGCCAAGGACTCTCATGGCAAACCGGGGAGATTGAGGGGGTTTGCTTAGGAGGGTGCGGACTCCTAAATGGAGAGGCAGCGCCTTGTCCTTGGGAAGGAGCACTAGACCCCTGAAGGTGTTGAATAACATTCCCAGGAAGGTCAGAGACTGACTCGGGGTTGGTGATGACTTTTATAGGTTGACTAACCAGCCCAGGCGACTCAGTGTCGATTGTGACGCTGAGCTCGCAGTCCTTGAAGGTGGGAGCCTTGATAAGGAGATCGTCCAGATATGGAACGACTACTATGCCTCTGGAGTGCAGGACGTCCATGGTGGCTGCCATGACTTTGGTAAACACTCTGGGAGCCGTGGCGAGTCCGAAAGGGAGAGCCACGAACTGGTAGTGGTCCTGGTGGATTGCGAACCTGAGAAATCTCTGATGGGCGGGCGCATTTGGTATATGCAGGTATGTGTCTTGAATGTCTATGGAGGCGAGAAATTCTCCCTTCTCCATGGACGCATTGATGGACTGAAGGGACTCCATGCGAAAATGACGTACCCGTACATATTTGTTGAGCTGTTTTAGGTCCAGTATGGGCCATACGCCGCCTCCTTTCTTGGGGACTACGAATAGATTGGAGTAGAACCCTCGGAAGCGCTGGGCCGCGGGGACCGGTACTATGACTCCTGAACAGGGGGGGAACAGAGAGTCTGTTTGGCGGGTTGGAAGTGAACTTATCTTGTATCCCGAAGACACTAGTTCCCTGACCCACCTGTCTTCTGTAATAGGCAGCCAGACTTGATGAAAGAGCGAAAGACGGCCGCCTACAGGTGGGGTATCTTTCGGAGTCCGTGAGTCAAGATGAGGAGGAAATCTGAGATTTTCCTCCTTTAAAACTTTGACTGGCCTGCTCTTGACTGCCAGGTCTTGTCCGACTTCTACGTCAACCGCGAGTTGTCTCTGCGTGGGGCGCGTTTGTTATTTTGTGCTGGTCGTGAGACGGACCAGCCGGAAGAGTCCTGAAAGGATCGGAATCGTGTTTGGTTGCGCTTCTTGTAAGTGTGTTTGGGCTTCAGTTGGGGGAGAGAGGTACTCTTACCCCTGGTGGCGTTGGATATCATTGTGTCCAACTGTTCACCGAAAAGTCGACCACTGAGGTATGGGAGGTGTATGAGGGACTTCTTTGAGGCTGCATCTGCTTTCCATTCCCACAGCCAGAAGATATGCCGAATCGTGATGGCGTTTGAGGCTATCCCCGCTGCACCCCTAGCAGAATCCAGAGCTGCATGAAGCATGTAATCTGCTACAACTGCTATTTGGGCCGCTTGGTCCGACAGTTCAGGGGTAGATACTTGTAGGTTAGCTTGTAAATTTTGGGCCCAAGACAAGATGGGCTTGGCAGCCCAATCTGAGGTGAACGCGGGAGCCAGGGAGGCCCCTGCGGCCTCGAAAATTGAACGAGCTATGCGTTGTAGCTGCGGGTCTGCTGTGTACCTGAGGGTTGAGCTATCTGGCAATGAAAGGAGTGACTGTGCTGCTAGCCTAGAGACTGGGGGATCCACTTCAGGTGGATCTGTCCATTGTTTGGTGACCTCCTGTGGGAAGGGGTACCGCGCCTACAGATATTTGCGATTAGTAAACTTCTTCTCAGGTTTTGAGAACTGCTTTTTAAGGATCGCTTTAAATTCTGGGTGGTCAAAGAAGACTTTAGGCGGTTTCATAACTCCTTCAAAGGAAATCTTATGTCCTGGTGTCTCTGGGGGTGGATCAGAGATGTCCAGCACCCGATGGATGAGATTAGATCATCAACTAGCACTGTATTGCTAGGGGGGATAAGGATTAGGGACCCTTTGGTTTCCTTGTCTGAGTCGGAATCACAGATGTCTTCCGAATCCTGTGTATCACTAAGGTGTCTCCTGCTGGGTGAACGGAGCGGAGGCCTTCTCTGGTCAGGGATGGCTGTGGGGATCTGTATTGTCTGTCCCTGGCAGGGAACGGTCTAGATGAGCTGGGACTACGGTGTCTCTCCCTAGAAGGGGATGACCGTGTGGTATGGGATGACGCAGATGAACGTGACCTGTGGGTCCGCTTGCGTCCTGACCTAGACGTGGATGGGCCCGTGCCATCATGTCCCCGAGTGGAACTCTCCCTTTGCTGGGTAGTGTTCATAGCCGAGGCATGACTCTGCAGAGCCTGAAGCAATGTGGATGTGAGGTTATCTATAGACTGCGTCATAGATTGCGACATCTGAGTGACCCATTCCGGCGTGGCATTAGACACCGAAGTATTGGCAGGGGCTTCTTGGGGCTCTGGCACAGCAGTCTGGATGCAGTCCTGGCAGTGTGGGTATGTGCTGCCACTGGGGAGAGTATTACTGCAGGCTGTACAGAGTGCATAATAGCAGTCCTGCCTGGTTCTCTTGGACCTTGAGCCCGGCATAGTGTACAGGGGTGGCTATGCAGAGGAGCTTACAGGATTCACAGCCGAGGGAGAGACTCCAGCTGTGATCTTACCCCACCAGTGTGTCTCTAGGTCCAGTGCCGAACATCCACAGTCCTGTGCCCCCCCGGAGACTGGCAGACCGGTAGCTGCAGGGTTAATGTTTTCCTGCAGTAGATAATGGCTGCCGGAGTATGAAGAAGAAGGTGGGCGGAGAGCTGAAAAGAGCGGCAGTGCAGTGAATAACGCACCCTTTCAGTCTGGATCCGCCCCTTCTGTGACACTGTAGTGTGTCATATTCGTCATCCGGGGGGCGGCGGCTTCGGCTAGGTTGGAGCTGCAGTGTAAATTATAAAGCTGATGCGCAAAAGGGCTCCAGGCCGGCGCGAAAGTCCGGGGGGGGGGGCAGGATTTGCAGGATTTGAACCGAACCCCTATATTTGAAGGCAGTAATAGCGGTGGGGATATCAGTGGAAAGGGGGGTCCTTGAAGGGTCCCCCTGAGGCACCATAGCGCTGGTGCTGCCACAGAGACAGTGTGTTTGTATGTGCCATGTCTGCCTGCACTCTCCCCCCCCCCCCCCCCCACCCCCCCGGCCCCAACAGGAGTTCGCAGCAGGGCTGGGGTTCCTGGACTCAGTGCAGTGTGTCAGCTACTGGGAGCTGCAGCTTGCTGCCTGTACAGGCCCTACCTGAGGTGTCTCAACCTAATAGCCCCAGAGGGTTATTAGGGAGGGTGCTGTTGTCACTGTCAGGGGGCTTTATCCTCGCCTCGACCTCAACACAGAGACCAAAAGGAACTGGGGAAGGAGGGGGGGGGGGGGTCTCGGCTTCGAACCAGCACCCGAGAGGCTGGGGAAGGAGCGACATGGTGAATAGTCATCTCGACTTCAACTGTGCACCCCATAAAAGGGGGCAGAGGAAGGAAACATGCCGAGAGTCTCGCAGGAGACCCACTTATCTTCATCTGTAATCCTCGGAAAAAAAATCGGAGTAAAATATTTTAGGTGTGCCTCCTATGCGACACTAAGCAAAAACTGGAGAAGGCTGACGCCGTCCAGGGCTGTATACTGCAAAGGAGGAGCCACAGTTCATCTTTTTCAGATTAAGCATAGTGTCGCCTCCTAGTGGACAGCAGCATAACACCATGGTCCTGTGTCCCCCAATGAGGCGACAGAGTAAGGTACATACCATTGCTGTAGCACACATTTTTTCATTTACAACACAAAAACACTTTGGATCAAAGACAGACTCAAAGATGTGCATTGACATTGAAACTTTTACTGAGTTGCTGAATCCAGCGTTCAGTTACAAATAGAAAATGTAGGAATTAATTGAAGGCACATATTCTAAATAAAACTGTATACATATATATATATTACAAACTTATAAATATGCGTAAAAGACCTGCGTGTGTCAGGACAAAGAATCAGTAGCACACACAAGTCATAATAACTTAATTGTAAAATGTGATCGATCACAGGCACTGAAGTGATCTCACTGGTACATAAAGATAACGTGACAGAATGGAGGGGACAGCAGCTCCTTTTGGCCCCTTTTACTGCCAAAGAGGCATGCATTTAAAATTCCAGAGAAATGTTTTGCAGAGCCCCTCTCCTGACAGGTAAAAGGGGGGATAAATACCTGAGATAAAAATCGGCATTTAATGAACAAAGACACACAAAATAATAGCAGTCAAGCAGTGGTGCACACTAATCTGGTGTACAAAGCAAGGCACTGGTTGAGAGACATTGCATATTATTATTTGCTATAGTGGTAGTCACAATAAGGTAATGTTTTCTTGCACTGTTCCAATCATGGAATAACCAGGAGTCATGTTCAATCTTTGGCTGACAAATGGGTGCCTGAAGCAAGGGGTGGGACAAGTCTGTTATTCAAGACCCATGGCCAGATTTACACAACATGTCTCAGGAGAATAGCAAGTTAACTGATTTCAGGGCAGAAAATTGGCATGTAAAAGGAAAAGCACTCCAAGATCTCTTGTGAAGGCAGCGAGACAAATGTCTGCACCCACAGCACAGACCTATGTGTCGCCACTGGCATTGTGAAATGCAAGCTGTAAAACTACAGGGAAAGCATAGAGGGTCAATATCTGCATTTGGATAGAGCAATAGCTTTGTTCTTCCCTATATGAGAGAATTTTAATGATTTAACTATAGCGGAGGCAAATGGGACAAGAAAGATTTGTCCCCAACCTCATTTACCAATACATTCAATAACTTAATGTCCAGTCATAACCCAAAAGAAAACTAGAGACATGACTTCATTAGTTGACAAGATTTGTCCCATTTCATCAATACAAGTTGGGTTCATCTATTCCTAAGTAAGATTCCCCCAGTAAACAGAAAAGAGAACATGCTGTGGGCAAAACTCAAGGATGCCATGGATTTGATTATTTCTTGCAACCAGTAGAGGTAATGAGTGTGTATTGAATGAATCTAGCCATCATTATGTGTCTTTCTGTTTGCATTGTCGACACGGAGTATTGTACGGCTATTGACGAGAAGTACTGCAGACGTCCCTTTTTACATTTCTGATGGAGCAGTCAAAAGAAGAAGTGCACCGAAAAGGAAACAGGAAAAACACACAGTTCCTTAAAATGTGAGGAAAATAAGAAAAATATTTGTCTTTGGCATAAAACTTAAAACAAAGTCTGCCTCTGTCTGGCAAACTGTACCCAGCCTGAGACATACAGATATGGACATAAATATTTATATACAAACATACCCTGAGCAGACACCCAGGCCCCATCCATCCACAGGGAGGAGATCATGGGGCAGCAAATAGTGCAAAGATTAGCAAGGGTTAAAATAACGATTAAAAGATTAGTCTTTCCCCACCCCTTCTCCATGTATGCATTTATACTGATCAAGCATGCTATTGCTCTGCAAAAGGCTTGTTTAGCCAGCAGTGTATAAAGCTCGGCAGAGGAGACAATAAAGTGCTGTGCGCTCATGAACACAGAAGAACCTATGTACAGGGGAACATGTATCCCAAAGCCTATCCTAAGCTGCTCAAACAAATGAGCACGGAAACACAGTGTTGTGCTCCTGGTGTGAGTTCTGCATCTTTCAAGTCCCACAAAACAGGGACAGACTACAGTTTACAGCACCTGCTGTTTCAGCCAGTTAGTAAGAATGGGGTCTTGTTAGTATAAACATCTGCATGACACTTGGTCCTCTGAAAATGGTGAATAGTGTACTGCTTGCTTTGGCCTATGAGACTTCCAATTTATTTTTATATTTTCGAAATCTAGTATAATGGCTTCTCCAACAAACAGCATCAGACTGCTGGAGCAGAGCTGCTGGTCTGATATCATTGTTAGAACTTTAGTTGTCAGCCTGTACCCCAGAAGTTGTTCTGTTCCCCTCCATACTGGATGACACTCTGGCGGTCCACAGGTGATGGATCATTTGCTTTTTGAAGCATCTCCTCTATGATCTCTTTGACATTAACCGACTCGTTGAGGAAAAAGTCACTGGATAGGATGCTCCCTAGAGTTTCTGGGTAAGGATACCCATGCTGTCCCTGCGTGGTTGTAAGTGGAGGACTACAAGTCAAGTCCAAAATGTCAGGCTCTGGAAAAGGTGTTGGCTGAAACATAGGTAAAGAGAAGTCTAAAGGGAGAGATGCAGAGGGCAGAAGGGGCAAAGACTGACGAAGAGCATTCTGACGGGATTCTTCATGCTTGCGTTTTACACTCGTATCCATTTGCTTGAGTTCCTCTTGGACCTTATACACACATACCTCTGGAATTTTTATGCCTGGACAGTGGAGAAAGAAAGAAAAAAATACAGTTAAGTTAACATTCATACACTGGATGTATTGTAGGTACTCGATGACAGCTACTTACCCACTTGCTTGTGTTTGTCCTTAGTTTTTAAACGTACAATCTGTAGGTAGCTACTGCTTGTTATGTCAGAAATCACAGATGCCATCCGACTCCAGACTCTGAGCAAAGAGCCGCACAACATGTAATAATGTCGAAGACGTAGACCTTGTATACACTCCGTTCCTTGCTGCACAGTTTTACAATTGCCATTCCTACATATTGAAATAAATAAAGCCAATGAACCAAAATATATTTACAACAATATTTGCTTGTCAAACTTCTATGCAAAGGGAAAAAAAACTAAGACTAAGAGGTCTGCCTCAGCAATCACAACTGTAATGGTGATAGACTAAGAATTTTCCAGCTTGAAGGGATCCTGTCTGGGATATAAAAAAAAAATCTCAATCTGTAGCTTGGATCTTGTGAAAAAAAAAATCTGCTATACTCATCTACTTCACCTGCAGGAGACCCCATGGTATGCTCCAGAAGTGTTGATGTCACAGTTCTGTGGCAGGACCGCTTGGGGTCTGTTAATGGCTGCAGCGATCAGGTGACTAGGGCAGTGTGTCATCGGAGAAACATCTGAAAAAGCTCTGTTCTGGGGACACCTGGCCCCCCAACAGTGCCAGTTTGTGACGGTGTGATGGCAGATTTTGGGACTTTCACTGAAACCAAGCTTCTGTTTAAGCTTTCACTTCATTTAGCTTGAACAACACCATTTATTTATATTTAAAACAACGTTTCTACACTCCCCTTATAGCATAGACACTTGTGAAGACCCAGGCTCTTCCATGGGAGTAACGCTACTCAGACAACGCAGGGTGAGGGTAAAACAGCGTGGCAATAATTTATTGAACCACAAATCGAAAAATAAAAACATAGAATAGTCCAAGCAAATACCGAAGATGGTACAGCATTACACAGTCTCACCCTTCCTTCTCCGCCCGCCTGGGATAGAACAGCTGTGACTTTGGAGACTTCCAGGGCCGACTACAGCAACCAGTGGACCCCTGCTTCTGGCGGGCCCCCACAGAGAGGAGGTATTGGCAAGCTTAGGAAGCTAGCAGTCCATCGAGGTACAAGACCAGGAGACCCGAGGGTCCCACCCTGGCCTCTCCGAGAGTTTCCATGGGGCCAGGTGACAGGTGGGTCCCTCCTGGCAACTCCAAATGTCTCCGTGGGTTCCTCCTAGCAACCCCAAAACAACATATCCATGGGGCCAGGTGACTTCTTTGTCCTCTCCTGGTCTCCCCAAAAGTATTCATGGTCTCTCTGATGGTCAATGGAGCAGATCCGTATCTTTCCAGTCAGGGTCGTACCCTTAGACTAGAATCATGTAGAATTAAAATCTGTGTCTCTTTGGGTGATGCCATGCAATCCATCTACTGTCCTGAAGGATGTCTCTCATTCTCCTTGTAAAGTCTTTCTCCAATATCTGCTTCAAGTCTCTCTGCTACAGAAGCACATGTCCTTTCTGCTTCTCTGGGCTCAAGTCTAACTCCTACAGAAGCATATCTCCTTTTTAAGAACACATCCACAGGTCAAGGGGTTTTTGGAGGGCAGCCTCACATGGCTCACATTAGCTAATCAATTTACATAGCTGGTATCACAGGGGCTGTTGTAAATAAACATCTAGCTGACCTTTAGTACAATTTGTCATTAGCATAGTAAACATGATGGTTTACAAATGAATAGAATTCAGCATTCAGAGTTATACAAATATACAAATACTGGTCTGTCCACAGCCACAGAGATACAGATATACAGCTCTGGCAAAAATTAAGAGACCACTTCAAAATTTTAATTTTCTCAGCTTTTTCTCTTTATAGGTATGTTTGAGTAAAATGTACATTGTTGTTTTATTCTATAAACTACTGACAACATGTCTCCGAAATTTAAAGCTAAAAAATTTGTATTTATTTGCAGCAAATGAGAAATCATCAAAATAATAAAAAAAGAAACAGTGCTTTCAGAAAACAAGTTCTTATTCATTTAGAAACAATACTCATGTTTTAACTCAGGAAGAGTTCAGAAATCAATATTTGATGGAATAACTATGATTTTTAATCACAGCTTTCATGCGTCTTGCCATGCTTTCCACCAGCCTTTCACACTGCTATTGGGTGACCTTATGCCACTCCTGGCACAAAAATTTAAGCATTTCTTCTTTGGTTGATGGCTTGTGACTATCCCATCTTCCTCTTGATTACATTCCAGAGGTTTTCAATGGGGTTCAGGTCTGGAGATTGGGCTGGCCATGACAGGGTCTTGATGTGGTGCTCCTTCATCCACATATTGATTGACCCTATGTGGCATGGGGCATTATCCTGCTGGAAAAAACAGTCCTCAGAGTTGGGGAATATTGCCTGACCAGAAGGAAGCAAGTGTTTTTCCAAGGATAACCTTGTATGCGGCTTGATTCATACACCCTTCGCAAAGATTAACCTGACCAATTCCAGCCTTGCTGAAGCATCCCCAGATCATCACCGATCCTCCACCAAATTTCACAGCGGGTGCAAGACACTGTGGCTTGTATGCCTCTCCAGGTCTCCGTCTAACCATTAGACGACCAGGTGTTGGGCAAAGCTGAAAATTAGACTCATCAGAGAAGATTATCTTACTCCAGTCCTCTATGGTCCAATCCTTATGGTCTTTGGCAAACTTCAGCTTGGCTCTCCTTTGCTTCTCATTGATGAAAGGCTTTTTTCTAGCTTTACAAAACTTGAGGCCTGCCTCTAGGAGCCTGTTATGAACTGTTCTTGCCGTGCACTTCACCCCAGCTGCATTTGCCATTCATTCTGTACTTGATGTCATTCTGCGGTTGCTGAGTGACATTCGACATCCCGATCAGTGGAGAGTCGCTTTCGCCCTCTGCCGGTCTGTAGCTTTGTTGTCCCCAATGTCTGCTGCTTGACCTTGTTGTAATGGACTGCCGTCTTCGAAATTTTAAGGATGGAGGCAACATGCCGCTCACTGTATCCCTGTGTCAATAAAGCCAGAATTGAGCCCTTCTTTCCCTCACTCAAGACTTTTCTTTTCAACTCCTTTGGCATGGTTAAAAGTTATTTTTTCATTCAAATTACTTTTGGGCTATTCCTAGCACTTGTTTTGCCATCCAGCTTGTCCTATTGCGAGAGGATTGTGAAGACCACAGCAGTGTTTTTTAAACTTTCCCTTGTTACACAAGATTCGGTCAGGCGATCACCTAATCAGAAGCACATTAAGCAGAATGAGGTGTACTTTGGTTGGAATTCAACTGACACTGGAATGGAATGGCGGTCAGACATGTAGAGATGGTGATTTTTAAAAAAAAACTGTGCAGTGGTCTCTTAATTTTTGCCAGAGCTGTATTTACAAGTCAATTTAAACACAATAGTGTACTTCTCTTGGCTTAACTAATCTAATCGTCTGGCTTATTAAGATTTTAAGCTGTATCGTCACAACTCTGAACATAGCCAAATTATCTTACCACATGGTATGGGAGCAGTTGCTTAAAGAGAATTCATACTGACGATCCCAATGCTCCTGAGCCTCCAGTGCAGATACCTGTAAGTTATTAAAATTAAAGTTTTGTAGCACATCAATCTCAGACAATGAAAACATGCCAGCATTAAACCCGTATCACTTGCTTTTACATTTTGGTGCGGCACAGCCCAGCATTGCACTAAAAGTTAAGTCCAGGTAAAACTTTGTTATGCCCAGCACCGAGCCTATCCTATGATTCAAAGAAATGATTCATGTGTTCTGCATTAGAATGATCACTATATCAGTTTTGGCTGTACTTTTTTTTTTAAAAGTGTTAACTATTACCTATTAAAAGGAGTGTATTTTTTTTTGCATTAATGAGCGAGCGCTCACCATACTCAGGAGGTGATGGCTGAATATTATAGCCGGGTCCTCCCCCTAACAATCGCGATTGTTAACTTGTTAAATGCCACTGTCAATCTCTGACAGGTGATAACCCCTGTGCTTGTTCTTACAGAGCTCCTTTGAAACCCTGCCTGTGGCCGGGCTCCAAAGGAAACTGGGATTTCTGCTATATGCAGCGATACTGTGGCATCTTCAAGTCCCTGCAGCTGATCTCTCACTTCCTCTTCATGATCAATTTGTACAAAGGAGGGGACAGTGACGCCAGCGCTGATTGGGCACCGGGCTCATGAATCATAACAACTGCATGAGAGCCCCGGGAACATGAGTGCAAACACCGCTGGAATGGCACGGGAGGGAAGTAGAAGCTTTTTTTTTACTTTATTGGGGCCAAACATTTAGATCAAGAAGGGGTTTTCCTAGTACTGGACAACCAACCTCTGTCAATTGCGGCAGCATTATCTAAGTGGTTAAAATGGGGCTAAAAGATTCCCCATCGCGGAATCGACCCGCTGCGAGTAATCGTAATCGAGAGTGCCAATTATTGTCATGGTACCCTGAGGTCATTTGATGACCCCAGGGAACGGTGGCCTGTGAGATCCTGCTATATGCTGGGTCTTACATGCTATTGTCAGTGACTCACTGACAGGTCTCCGGCACTGCAGTACAAGAGCACTGCAATGCATGAGACCAGAGATCAAAGTAAAAAAAAAAAATGTAATGTCCCACAGTGGTACTGAGTTTTTAAAAAAAAAAAAAAAAAAAAAAAGGCGCAAAAAAAAAATCACAAAAAAACATTTGCCACTAAAAATGCATCGTTTTCATTAAATGAGAAAATGTATACATAATTGGTATTGCTGCGTTCGTAAAGAGTCGATCTATAAAATGGTCATGTTTTTTATACCATACGGCAAACGTAAAAAAAATAAGAACACACTAAAAATGTCGCTTTTTCATTATACTGACACACAAAAAAGTTGAATACAAAGCAATCAAAAAAGACGTAAAAAAAAAAGAAAAAAAATGGTATAAATGCGACGCCAATCCATCACGCAAAAAACAAGCCGAAATGTGGCTTGTAAAAAAGATACAGCTCTCAGAATATGACAATGCAAAAACAAATTCCTTTTTGCTTTTGGTAGCAAAGCATAAAAAGACAATATAAATCTATCGCTTTAATCGTTCTGACCCAACGAACAAATTGGTGTTATCACTTTTACTACACTATGAACCGCGCAGAAAAAAAATAAAACAATTAAATCGCTGGTGTTTGTTCATTGTGCGTCTAAATAATCTGAATAAAAAGTTATAAAAAATGTTGTGCCCCAAAATTGCACCAAAAAAATCTCCAACTCTTCGCACAAAAAATAAGCCCTCATATAGCTCTGTTGGCCAAAAAAATAAAGTTACAGATCTCAGAATATGGCGACAAAAAACTTTTTCCTCATAGAAAAAGCATTTTTACTGTTTGATAGCATCAAAACATAAACAAAACCGATATAAATCTGGTATCAAAGTAATCGCACCAACCCAAGAAATAAAGCCGCCTTATTACTTATACTGCACGGACGGAAAACGGTGCAAAAATAAAAATAATCACTATTTTTGTAGTGCTGTCTATTTGTTCATTCTGCCTCCCAGAAATCAGAATAAGATTCGGGTCACATTTATCCTGCGCTCTCCACTGAGCGCTTAAGTTGAGGTTTCCGTGATAAATTCCAAATAACGCGATTCAGACAAAACCCCTGACGGAACCACTCACTATAATGAGGCAGATGGAGTCACTTTGGACTCAGTCTAGTCTCTGTGCCAATTTTGTGGACGACCACCGTTTTGTGCATGCCTGAAAAGATGGATACCACCAGAGCAGATGGCAAATGGACTCCAAAGTGTCTCCAACTGCCCCTATTATGGTAGGTGGTTCCTTTGGAGGTTTTGTCCGAATCACATTTTTGTGGGATTTACACGGAAACCCTGAGGTAAGTGCTCAGCGCAGAACACAAGAATATGATCCCTGCCTTATACTGAAAGTGATAAAAAATGATGCACCCCAAAATGTTACCAATTAAAACCCTAATTTATCACGCACAAAACCAGGTCCGTCACTGGAAATATAGGGCGTTACTGGTAGAACAAAGACACTGGAAAATTAACATGGCTCCTGCCCCCTCAAATAAAATCCAGTGAACTATGCGCTCCCAAATCCAAATGACTAGCTCTTTCTGAGCCACATTGTGCCTAAACCACAGTAAGTGGCCACATGTTTGGCATTATTGTAGCGGGGAGAGTGCTCTTAACGTTCATGTTATAAAATTCTGTGAGGCACCTCTGTGTTCAAAATACTCACCACACCCCTAGATGAATTCCTTAGGCAGTGAAGTTTCCCATATGAGGTCACTTTGGGGGTTTCTGCTGTTCTGGCACCTCAGGGGCTCAGCTAATGGAGTCCACAATCTATTCAAACGGAATCTACGTTCTAAAAGCCAAGTAGCACTTCTTCCCATCTGATCCCTGCCGTGTGCTCAAACAGTAGTGTACGACCACATATGGGGTACAGCCACGTTCAGGAAAAATTGCACAACAAATTATGGTGTCCATTTTGTCCCATTATCCCTTGTGTAAATTATAAATTTGTTGCCAAGACAGTATTGTAGTTAACAAATATGCAATTTTTTGTTTTCACATCTAAATGTTATAAAGATTTGTGAATCACCTGTATGTTAAAAATGCTCAGTACACCCCTAGATAAATTCCTTGAGGGGTCCAGTTTCCAAAATGGGGTCACTTGGGGGTTTCTGCTGTTTTGACATGTCAGGGGCTCTGGAAATGCGACGTGGCATTCACAATCAATTCCAGACAAATTTATACTCCAAAAATCAAATAGCTCTCTTTCCTTTCCAAGCCCTGCCATGTGCTCAAACAGCAGTTTTTGACCGGGTATCATCGTGTTCAGGAGAAATTGTTTAACAAATTATAGGGTCCGTTTTTTGTTATCTATTGTGAAAATTACAAATTTGGGGCTAAAAACATTTTAGCAGAAAAAAAAAACCTTAATTTTTGTTTTCATATCTACATTTCAAAAAGTTCTCTGAAGCAACAAGCTCAACACACCCCTATAGGAATTCCAAAATGGGGTCACTTGTGGGGGTTTTTGACTACATGTTGGGTATCGATGTGCTCAGAAGAAAGTGGGAAACAAACTGTGGGGTCCACTTTTTCATGTTACCTCTTGCAAAAGTGAAAAATGCAGGGCTAAAGCAACATTTTCGTGAAAAAAATGAAAAGTTTTCAATATGACGACCTAATGTTCTCAAATTCTGTGTACTAAATGTGAGTTCAAAATACTCATTATGCCCCTGGATAAAATCCTTGAGAGGTGTGGTTTCCAAAATGTGGTCACTTGTGGGGGTTGTCTGCTGTTTGGGTGCCTTTAGGGCAATACAAATGCAACATGGTGCCCCCAATCTATTTCAGTCAAATTTGAGTTCCAAAACTCAAATGCCGCTCCGTCCATTCCGAGCCCTGCCGTTTGTCCAACAAACAGAGGTTTCAGGGCACATGTGGGGTATCAGTGCTCTCAGAAGAAACTAGGTAACAAATAGTGTGGACCATTTTCTTGTGCTATTCCTTGTAAGAGGGAAAAAATTGGGGCTAAAGCAACATCTTAGAGTAAAAATTACAATTTATTTTTTCATTCGACTTTGTATTAATTCCTGTGTAGCACTGGAAGGGTTAAATTAAAATGTTAGCACTTTTGGGGAGTTTCCAGCACATAGGCCCCTCAAAGGCCATATAAATGTGAATAGGTCTCTGAAGAAACAGGTTTTGTAAATTTCTAGAAAAAATGAGAAATTGCTGCTAAACGTTTAACTCCTCTAACACCCTACCAAATTAAAATGTTGGTTGAAAAATGATACAGATGTAAAGTAGTCATATGGAAAACGTTATTTAGAGAAGGGATTCAGAGAGTGAGTGTAGGTCAAGGTGTTTAAGATTTCTGCGAGGGTGTGCAAGTTTTATGGAGTGGGGTTTGTTGCCCTGGAGAGGGTAGAGAATGTAAGTAAGTTGTGGTCAAAAAGAGGGAGAGGCGAGTTAGAGAGGTTAGATAGGGAACAGAGGCGGGTGAAGACACCATGATTTTAAGACTGTGACCAAGACCCTGAATGGGCCCAAAACATTGGCCTCTACTGTATATATGGATTCAAAAGATGAAATAGAAAACATTTCTCTAAGCAGTTACGCCTTTAAAGTGCTGTGGTTAACTATTTTATGTCTATTGGATGCATTTCCTATCATATAACACCATAAATTTACCAGTGCCGACTATAACGCTTCTACATTTGAACCTACAATAGTCTGATCATTTGTACTATATACTGCAGTACCACAGTATTGCAGTATATAGTGAAAACTCTAGTCTCCTATACCCTCACAGAAGTACGAGATGACAGCGACGGGTGCCTTCAGCAGGATGTCATACTAACCAATCAGTCTTCCGCGATCGTGTCATGGTGTTTGATGGTAGCCGATGCATGTGTGCACGTTCCATTTAAATGCAGCAGTCACCTATTACAGACAGATGTCAGCTATGTAATATTGCTGGCACCTGCTGCATATGGAGGGAGCTCAGCTCCAGAGGCTCATCCACACAATACAGGAAGGGGTTAAGTAGATCTACCTAATGATCTGTACAGTCATAGCCAAAAGTTTTGAGACTGACACAAATTTTGCTCCTTCAGTTTGTATAATGGAAATTTACATTAAATGGGTTGTCCACTGCCAGGACAACTTGATCTAAATGTTCAACCCCAATAAGATAAAAAAAAAAATCTTATACTCACCTCTCGTGCCGGCCTCAGCACTCGCGTTCCCAGGGCTCTCGTGCAGTTATATGACACATGAGCCAGGCGCCCAATCAGTGCTGGCGTCACAGTCCCCACTTCGGACGTTTTGAACATGAAGTAGTAGTCTGGGCTAGGGGTGCTCTCTGACTTCCTCTTCATGTTCAATTCATACGAAGTCGGAGACAGTGACGCCAGCACTGATTGGGCGCCAGACTCCAGTGTCATAATAAAACCGCACTAGGGCCCCAGGACCGCAAGTGCTGACACCAGAAAGGCGCCGGCACGGGAGGGGAGTATAAGCTTTTTTATTTTATCGGGGTCAAACATTAATAACAAGAAGGGGCTGTCCTTGTAGTGGACAACCCATTTAACTCAATATTGTTATGAAGAGAGATCATATGAATTGAAAAAAAAATGCAAAGTCATTCCTTGCTGAAAATTAATTTAAAGGGGTGGTCCGAATACAAAGTCATTTTCCTCCTAAATCCCCTATCCCCTATCTATTTAGTGCCATAAACTAAACTATTTTCTAATATACTTGTATAAAAAAATTCACTATCCTTCTCCAACTACACTGTTTAACTGCTATTCAAATTTTTTTTTTGCCTACTTCCTTTCTGATGACGCTTCCTTTCAGAGTCCCAGTGCATACTGACATACTCAAACAAAGCATCATCAGAGGGCAGAGGCTGAGATCACTGTCGCAGCCCCTGCCCCCTCCCTGAAATGAAGCGTCATCAGCGTGATGCTTGTTCCTGGGTCTGGGCTAGTCCCTGCGCGCTGTACACAAACACAGCACTCACTCCGTTGCCAGCTTGGATCAGCAGTAACAAGCCGGAAACAGAGCGGTGTCAGAATACCTGGTGTGCAGAGACCAGCAACGCCACAGCAAGTGACATCACTTGTCTCTGCACGCAGAGTATTGTGACACTGCTCTGTTGCCGGCTCGTTAATGCTGATCTGAGCCGGCAACAGAGAGCGCGCTGTGATTGTGGCCATCACACAGGGACTAGCCCACTCCTTGAAACAAACGTCACTGACAACACTTCGTTTCAAGGAGGAGGCAAAGGCTGTGGAAGAGGAAGTTTTGTTTCAGCATCCAGCATACACTGAGATTCTCAATCATCAGAAAGGAAGTAGAGGAAAAAAAAATAGAATAGCAGTTAGTGTAGTTAGGGATGCAGAGGGAATTTTTAATGCAAGTATAAGAGAAAATAGTTTAGATTACGGAACTAAATAGATAGGGACTTTGAATGAAAATTACTTTGCCTTTGGACCATCTCTTCAAGTCACAAAAAAACAAAAATAAAAAACACAAAAAAAAAACACACTTTCACTGATTTTCAGCCCTGCCAAAAAAAAACAACTAACATAATTTCAGTGAGAATTTTGTTTGCTCAGGAGAAAGTGTTAAAGACAAGGAAGCAGATATCACTATCATTGAATTATAAGAGCAGTCTGGTTGCTTTTAAAGGAGGCTGGTGTTTGAAATCATTGTCTTCTGTTAACCATGGTTACCTCCAAGAAAATGTGCAGTCATCATTGCTTTGCATCAAAAGGGCTTTAAATGCAAACATTTATCGGATCATAAACCTCAAAGAGAGGTTTACTTACTGTGAAGAAAGCTCCAGAGCACCCATGAAAAAGGCGCAGCAAGTGAGCATTTCTGCTACACACAGGTGATCTGATAATCACCTGTGTGTAGCACAGGGGATCAGATGACCGCAGCTTCTAGTCTCCCATGGAGACTATTGAAGCATATAAAGAGTAAAAAAAAATGTTTTTTTAAAAAAAAAATATATAAAAAAGTTTAAAATTACCCCCCTTTCGCCCCATTCAAAATAAAAAAAAATATAAAAAAAAAATCAAACACACATATTTGGCATCGCCGCGTTCTGAATCGCCCAATCAAATATATAAAAAGAATCCGATAGGTAAAAGGCACAATGAGAAAAAAAATCAAAATGCCAGAATTTCATTTTTTTTTGGTCGCCGCAACATTGCAATAAAAAGCAGTAATGGGCGATCAAAACATGGAATCTACCCCAAAATGCTATCATTAAAAACGTCAGCTCAGCGCGCAAAAAAATAAGCCTTCACCCGGCCCCAGATCCTGAAAAATGGAGACGCTATGGGTCTTGGAAAATGGTGACTTTTTTTTTTTAAACAAACGTTGGATTTTTTTTTTCACCACTTAAATAAAAAAGAACCTATACATGTCTGGTA
The DNA here is from genome assembly GCF_046119375.1 of Phyllobates terribilis. NCBI lineage: Eukaryota > Metazoa > Chordata > Amphibia > Anura > Dendrobatidae > Phyllobates > Phyllobates terribilis. Next base: position 704,344,914 of record NW_027362761.1, read on the forward strand.
CCTACAAACTCGTAATGGCCTGGGGAATCACAATATGGTAGGTCAGTATTAGCATTTAGTGAACATGGTAAAAAAAAAAAAAAAAAAAACCTAAACTGTAGAATTGCACATTTTTGCAATTTCACTTCACTTGGAATTTTTTTCTTCTCCAGTACATAATATGGTAAAACCAATAGTGTCTTCAAAAGTACAACTTGTCCCACAAAAAATAAGCCCTCACACGGCCATATTGACTGAAAAATGAAAAAGTTATGGCTCTGGGAAGAAGGGGAGCAAAAAATGAAACCACCAAAACGGAAAATGGCCCTGGGGTGAAGGGGATAAACTTGGGAAAATCACAAAAATAAATGTGTTTCACATATTGCTGTACCTGCTCTATCTCTCTAAAAAACGCAGGTATCAGGTTTTGCTGCATTTTTGCACTTACTCATTTGCTTTCTATGGGTGAAAAAACGGTGAAAGACACATGTTGCAGTTTTCAAAAACGCAGCAGTTTTCCAAATCAGTCAGGGAAAAAAACAATGTGTATGCATGATATTTCGGATATCTCAGCTTTAAAAAAAAAAATAAAAAAAAATGATAGCCTTAAAAGTTGTAGGGTCATAGCAAGGCAGTGATGTGATATACCATATTTTTTGGTCTATAAGACGCACTTTTTTCCTCCAAAATTTTGGAGGAAAGTGTGTGTGTGTGTGTGTGTGTGTGTGTGTGTGTGTGTGTGTGTGTGTGTGTATGTGTGTATGTGTATGTGTGTATGTGTATGTGTGTATGTGTATGTGTGTATGTGTATGTGTGTATATGTCCGGATGTACCTTACAGTGTGGCTGTGAGGGGAAAGCGGCTGCGGAGCGGGTCACAGTAGCCGGCTGCTGCAGCCAACACTGTGCCCGCTGTAAAAGAAAGTGAATAGTCACTGCTCCCCATGCCCATAGACCGGCCCACCTCTATGAACTGAAGCCGGCGCCGAGAGGTGGGCCTATGGGAGTGGAGAGCAGTGACTATTCATTCTCTTTAATAGCGGGCACACGTGAATGCCTAGCCGCTGCAGGAGCCGATGACCATAGTCCTGGGCGTGGGGAGCAGTGAATATTCCGGCAACTGATCTCGGCACGAGGGGGCGCATGGCAGTGAAATTATGCACTGCTTACACGCTGAAATTAGCTGCTGACATCAGAGGGAGATGATGGTGATTATTATTTTCTTATGTGTGCGGCGTGAGGGGGGCCATGTATACCAGGATCGGGATTGGGATGGAGGTCATGTACACCAGGATGGGGCTGGGAGGCCATGTATACCAGGATGGTGGGGGGTGGCCATGTATACCAGGATGGTGGGGGGTGGCCATGTATACCAGGATGGTGGGGGGTGGCCATGTATAACAGGATGGTGGGGGGTGTCCAGGTATACCAGGATAGGGGGGTGGCCAGGTATACCAGGATAGGGGGGTGGCCAGGTATACCAGGATAGGGGGGTGGCCAGGTATACCAGGATAGGGTAGGGGTGGCCAGGTATACCAGGATAGGGTAGGGGTGGCCAGGTATACCAGGATAGGGTTTGGGTGGCCAGGTATACCAGGATAGGGGGGTGGCCAGGTATACCAGGATAGGGGGGTGGCCAGGTATACCAGGATAGGGTAGGGGTGGCCAGGTATACCAGGATAGGGTAGGGGTGGCCAGGTATACCAGGATAGGGTAGGGGTGGCCAGGTATACCAGGATAGGGTAGGGGTGGCCAGGTATACCAGGATAGGGGTGGGGGGGCCAGGTATACCAGGATAGGGGTGGGGGGGCCATGTATACCAGGATAGGGGAGGGGTGGGGGGGCCATGTATACCAGGATAGGGGAGGGTGGGGGGGGCCATGTATACCAGGATAGGGGAGGGTGGGGGGGGCCATGTATACCAGGATAGGGGAGGGTGGGGGGGGGCCATGTATACCAGGATAGGGGAGGGTGGGGGGGGGCCATGTATACCAGGATAGGGGAGGGTGGGGGGGGGCCATGTATACCAGGATAGGGGAGGGTGGGGGGGGGCCATGTATACCAGGATAGGGGAGGGTGGGGGGGGGCCATGTATACCAGGATAGGGGAGGGGTGGGGGGGCCATGTATACCAGGATAGGGGAGGGGTGGGGGGGCCATGTATACCAGGATAGGGGAGGGGTGGGGGGGGCCATGTATACCAGGATAGGGGAGGGGTGGGGGGGCCATGTATACCAGGATAGGGGAGGGGTGGGGGGGCCATGTATACCAGGATAGGGGAGGGGTGGGGGGGCCATGTATACCAGGAAAGGGAGGCCATGTATACCAGGAAAGGGAGGCCATGTATACCAGGAAAGGGAGGCCATGTATACCAGGAAAGGGAGGCCATGTATACCAGGAAAGGGAGGCCATGTATACCAGGATGGGGGATGTTAGTACAGAATTGGGGGACATTACCCCTATAACAGAGTCCGCAGCAGAACCCCCCCCCTTCTCCCCACAAAACAGTCCGTTATGACCACATGTTTTTTTTTTTTTGCTTCAATTTCTTTTCTATTTTCCTTCTCTAAAACCTAGGCACGTCTTAAAGTCCGAAAAATACAATATATAGCAAATTGATAGTATATGGTAATAGTGCAGGGTCTACAATGAGCAAAAACATACCTTACAATACTTGCTCAGCAAGCTATCCAGCGTTTCTGGTTGGCTCTGTTTCCCAATATTTGGTTTGTACAGGTTATAATACTTCCCTAGTTTATGCTCAGCCAAGACAGCAGAGTACATGTCGCCTCGTACCTGGAGATAAAATTGTATAAATTCACTTATACAAGTCGTAGGCTGCAAATTAAAGAGGTACTCCTCCCATTTTATTTTTTTTATTTAATTTTACTCACTTATATAGAGCCATTAATTCCACAGCACTTTAAAGACATTATCAATTTCCCATCAAAGTTTTCATCCTTTTAATATACCGCAATCATATTATATGGCACAATGTACTCACAATTACTCATTTTGACTTTCTGCCCAGTTAATTCTTCTCTTTTCCATTAGGTTAATGACATCAAGTGATTAAAAACAGACTAGTTGAATCCTTCTAAGCTCCATGTAGAAACGAGAAGTGAATTTTCTCTGCATGAGCCATCACTGCAAAGTCCATGGCGGGTGGGGGGTTAGGAGCTGAACATGGAGATGACTCATGCAGGGAAGAGAGACTTCCTGCTTCCACATAGTGCAGAGAAAAGAGAAGAATTACTTGGGTAGACAGGCAAGATGAGCATTTGTAAGTACACAGTGCTATATAAAATGATGACAACAATATATTAACAAAATAAAAATTTTGATTGGAGTGCTTCTTTAAGAAACAATATGTACACATGCACAAACCTTATATGACCGGTAGAAGCCTTCATTTGGTGCCTTTAAATCGTCAGATTTTTCCAGAGCTTTGTCCCAACTCATGCCACGATCCACACTGATCTGTAGAAACGAAAAAGAGTCAGTTAGTGTGGCGCTAAATGCTCTCTTGATGTAATAGAAGAAAAGCAAACAAAGGTTGGTATCCCCAAACAAAATCAAAGGAAACAGAATATTCATTTCTTCACCTTATAAAATACTACTTGTCCATCCTGAGGATGCCCTGGAGTCAAGTACGTTTCTTTACTTTCCTGATAGATCTCATCCACTCCAGGTGCTAGATCTAGCACACGCACATAAAGTAATATATATTACAAACAATTTGAACACAGTGTCACACACAAACAATGAGCAATCTTTGGCTTTCTTTATAGACACATGCTTTAATAACACGTCATTCATCTCACCCAGAATGCCCATGTCATATTTCCCATCCTTCTTATCTTTCTCAATAAGGTAGTCAAATGTTTCAGAGAAAAACTGAAATAGGCTGTTTTGCTTGTGGACTTCCAGACCCAGCATCCGATTCAGGAACTTTGTCACAGAACACTCTATTGGACATCAAAATAACAAAGAAATCAGAGGTTGCTTCAAGAAAGTGATGAAATGGACATGGATTATGGTATTAAATGGCCGTCAATGCAAAAAGTGAAATATGTTGTAGACGTTCACCATCAAAAGGCTAGCAGCTCAGGAACTAGTGGTAAGCCTACAAAATGCTTTCATTTAGCTTCCAAGTACAGAATGTCCCTTCTACAACTGATGGGAGTCTGTAACATACCTTTATCAACAACAACATTGTACTTTGTCTCTTTGCAGCAAATTCCCACTGACAGCAACCCCTGCTTCATATCTATGGAGAAATGAAATCTGGTCAAGTATACTTAAAAAAAAAAACAAGAAGTCACCTGGTAGTGCCCTGCACACAGTATAAAAGAAATCTAAGTATTGCACAAGCAAAAACTGTATATGGTAGGTACAAGAGACAGTACTGTCAATTCAGGAATTGTGTAGTGATGTTACTTTGGTTACCATATGATAAGGACAGAAAAACCCTATTTATGGAATTGATAGAAGCACATGGACATTCCTACATGCTTCAGAGTTTGTATTTAGCTATGGAAATACTTTAGAGTCATAGTTAATCACTGAATTACTATGATCTTAAAGCCACATTGAAGCAATCGCACGCAGAGCTCGTATCTTTCTTGGCAGATAATGGCTGAAATATTCAGCCATCATCTGGCTCTAACAGATCGCTGCTGTTAAGTACCGCTGTCAATCTGTGACAGCAACATTAAAAGCGCACAGGTGGGGGGATCGATCTACGGCATCAAAGGATGCTGATATGTTGTCATGACAGCCAGGGGCCTGATGAAGACCCCTGTATCTGTCATCACGGTACTCCTGTGAAAACACAGGCATTCATAAGACATTGTGATTTTTGCTATATACAGCAATGCTGTGGCATTGCAGTATATAGCACAAGCGATCAGATGATCACAGCTTCATGTTCCCATAGGGGACTAATAAATACTGTTAAAAGTAAAAAAAAAATAGTTTTAAAAAATATAAACGTTTAAAATCACCCCCTTTCCCACCATTAAAAATGAAGAAAAAAATACACATATTTGGAATAGCTACATTTATAGAAGTAGATCCATCAACATATAAAATAAATGAAATCGTCAGAATTACAGTTATTCAGCCACTGCACCAACAGAATTTTTTTTTCTTTTACAAATTTCAGGTTTTTTTTTCACCACTTAAATAAAACAAAAATTCTACAAGTTTGGTACCTGCGTAATTGCACTGACCTATAGAATTCACATTGCCAGGTCAGTTTTACTGTAAAATCAACTCCGTAAATAAAAAGCCTAAAAAACAATTGCAGGATTGTACTTTTTTTTTGCAATTTCGCCATGTTATTTTTAGTTTTCTCCCGCTTTCCAGGACATCATATGATATAATGAATGCTGTTAATCAAAAGTAAAACTCGTTCCACAAAAAACAAGCCCTCACACGGTTATATTGACAAAAAATAAAAGTTATGCTTCTTGGAATACTGAGGGGGGGGGGGGATGAAAATAAGTAAAATTGCCTAGTGCTTAAGAGGTTAATCCCTTCTTGCCGCGGCCAATTTCCATTTTTTCCAAGAGCAATAACTTTATTTTTCCTTCCACATAGCTGTACAGGGGGCTTGTTTTTCGTGGGACAAATTGTACTTTTGAATGCCATCATTCATTTCATCATGTGATGCACTGGAGAGCAGGAAAAAATTCCAAGTGCATCGAAACTAAAAACAAACAAACAAAAAAAAAAACAACAAAAACCAACAAAAAAAAGCAAACAAGTCTCGTTCCACAATTTTATTATTTTTTTCATTTACCATGTTCACTATATGGTATAACTGATCTGGAAATATGATTCCCCAGGTCAGTACAATTATGTAAACACCACACATGACATTTTTTTTATTTAACCCTTTACCAACACGAGCAGTTATGTATGGCGCTGTGGGAGCTGCGTTCCCGCAAAGCACCATACACATTACTTCCTCAAGCTCACAGCACCGCAATCGAGTGCGGGTGTTGGCTCTATATGAGAGCTGACACACAACAGCAACGGCCACGATCGTTGCCAGTACAGATCACGGGCGTTTAACCCCTCTAATAGTAAATAGTGTAAATACTGTAAATAGTGACAGCGACATCAAGGAGCATCGCAGAGGGAGTGAGCGCCCTCTCTGCTCCCATCTGCACAACACGATTGCAATCGTTTTGAGTCAATGGTCGCCATGGTGACCAAGGGCCGAAAAGAAAATCATAGCTCCCAAAATATTGTGATGCCTATAAAAAGCATCTTTTAGTGTATGACGGCAGCGAAACAGAAAAAACATGATTTAAATCTGGTATCGCTGTAATCGCACCGATCCGAAGAATAAAGTCATCTAATCACTTATACCGCAAGAGGAATAAAGTAGAAAATAAATAAAAACAATTCTTCACCTGCTTTGATTTGTTCATTCTGCCTCCCAAAGATCGCAGTAAGGCTCGGCTCACATTTATCCTTCACTCTACGCTGAGCGCTTACACCGGGGTTTTCATGTAAATCTCTGAAATACAAGATTCAGATGGAACCCCAGGTGGAAGATTCCCTATAATGAGGCAGATAGAGGCACTGTGGACGCCGTCTGGCCTATGATCCTACGGTGTCCATCTTTTTAGGAGTGCATAAAAGAGTGGTCCGCCACAGTTTTGAGCACTTCTGAAAAAAGGACAACACTGAACAGAGACCAGACGGATTCCAGAGTAACTCTGCTGTCTCATTATAGTGAATGAATCCCTCTGTGGTTTTACCTGAATCACATCACTCGCAGATTTAGATGGAGACCCCGATGTAAGTGCTCAGTGTAGAGCACAGGATAAATGTAACCCCAAACATGTAAAATGTTCCCAATAAAAGTTTCAACTCAATCCACAAAAATAGCCCCCACTCAGGTCCATCATCTGTCAATGGAAATATAGGAGCTTGCATGTTACTGGTAGTACAAAGGCACTGCAAAAGCGCTATGGCTCCTTGCACCCTCCCCAAAGATACAAATTCTGCGCTCCCAAATCTAAATGCCCCCTCCCTTCTGAGTCCCACAGTGTGAATAAACTACATTTAGCGCCCACAAGTTTGGCATTTCTGTAGTGGTGACAGCCTGCCTAACTTACAGGTGCATGACTCCAGAAGCACAAACTGGGCATTACAACGGCAATTTTCAGTCAGCAACATCCACTGCTGTTTGTTTCTGTCAAACCCCCATGGAGTCAAAAATAGTCATTATACTTGTAGATAAATTCCCAAAGAGGTATAATTTTTAAAATGTGGTCACTTGAGGGCGGGGGGGGGGTTGATTCTGCTCTTCTAGCACTTAGAGGCTCTATATATGGAGTCAGCAAACTATTCTAGGAATATCTGCGCTCCAGAAGGCAAATATTATTTATTATTACAGCGCCATTAATTCCATGGTGCTTTACATCTGAAAAGTATACATAGAAAACAATAAGTACAATAATTTGAACAAAAACAAATGGGAGGGGCGTCATAGCTTAGCCGGGTCTTCTGCATTGGCAGTTCGAAACTAGAGAACAATGGTAGACCTAGATTCGGCCTGACCTCTGTGCCAAAGCATAATGTGATGACCCACAAAGAGTCCGAATGGAGCTGCACAGCTTTGACTAGGTGAGATTGTGTAAGAACCTCTCTGGGAGAGGAAAGGCAAAGTGATCAAAGGAAGGAGAGCAATCTCCTCAGTAAGGTGAAAGGAGGTAGTCGAAAGCCAGACTCAGTCCCGGAAAGAGAGAGCACCTTTCAGAGCCTAGCCTGATAAAAGTGATTGCAAAAGAGGAAAAAAAAATCACCCTGCAGGAAAGCCAAATCGGAGAGATATCTCTGATTGGCACGAAAGGAGAGGACTGAAGGGGTCCAAGACCAGATTGAGGTCCATCAGATCCAGGGGGCTAATACAGTGGCCCCAAGTTAACCCTGCCGAGGTGGGCAGTCTTGACCTATGGCCTACAAGTCATGTTCAGCTGGACCAGCAATAGGCAGGGCAGGAACCTGGCCTTTGGAAGTCAACCCTGGCTCCAGACAGACATGCAAAATTTCAAAAGAAGGATAACGTCATAGGAGTGCTGCCGATAAGCCTTCACCTATGGAAAAAGAGGCTTTCTAAATGACATGGTAGAAATGTGACATCTAAGGCCTGTTCCCTAATCTCACTAAGCTAAACTGAATAGCTGAGTGTCAGCTGCTCAGGCGTAGCCTGTTGGTGAGGAGTCAGGATTTTTTCAAAGACATATTCTTAGTGTCGGCCTCCAGGTGGCAGCTGTGTCCCCTAATGAAGCGACAGCGAAAAACTGATGCTATACGGATTGCATACTGATTACCATACGAATGAAAATCGTCCGAGTTCTCTGGATGCAAATTAAAAGATTTTTTAAACGCTCATCAGAAGCTGGCATTATACAAATTGTGTTATGCAAAAAAAAAAAAAACATTGAAAAATATTTTTTAAAAATACATCGACACAGAAATCTACATAAATTAAAAGGTAATTTTTTCATGTTTGTTTCCCTTTAATCCCTTCACGACATGCGCAGTACATGTACGGCGTGAGTATGTACGGTGCAAGTCAGAAGTAGGTGTATGGAGTGGGCTCACCAGGTGAGGTTGCCCCAAACTCGGCAGGTAATGGCTCTGTGTTACAGCCAGGACCTTTCTCTAACAACAGTGGGTAGGGCGAAGCACCACATACGATTAACATGTCAAATGACGCTGTCAAACTGTGACAGCGGCATTTAACACCCGCTGACGGGGGGGGGGGGTGGCGAGTCATATAATGTGCCCATCAGTGCGCGCCCGTGACGTAATCACGGGTCGCCAATGGGTTGCTAAGATAGAAGGGGGGGGGGGGGGGGACAGTTGTGCTTGTCATTACAGAGCTTCCTTAAAACCCTGCCTGTGGCCCTGTCTACAAAGCAGATCATGATTCTCACTATATACAGCAATGTTACAGCACAAGAGATCAGACTATCACAGGTTTAAGACCCTTAAGTAGACTAAGTACAGTGAAAAGTAAAAAAAAAAAAAAAAAAAAAAGTGTTTTTTTAATATATTTTTTAAAACAACAACATAGGTTCAAATGACCCGTTTTTCCCCCATTAAAAAAAATACACGTGGTATTGCTGAGTTTAGAAAAGTCTGAGCTATCAATTATTAAAATAATTAACCAGATCACTAAAGACTGTAAACGGAAAAAAATCAAGAACGCCAAAATTACGTTTTTTGTCACTGCAATGCCACAAAAAATGCAGTAACAAGCGATCAAAACATCACATCTATCCCAAATGGTATAAAAACCTGTAGCCTCCACCCACAAAAGACAAACTGTCACATAGGTCAATCAATCGAAAAAAATTAAACCGTTACGGGTCTCTGTCTTTTTTTTTTCTTTTACACAAACGTCTGAAGTTTTTTTTCACCACTAAAATAATAGAAAAAAACTGGACATGTTTGGTATTGCCATAATCATACTGATGAGGAGAATCATATTGGGAGGTCATTTTTTTTTTTTTTAATCAGATAAATTTTTATTAAACATAACAAAACTTGGAACAGATATTATAGGACAATACTCGTTTTACAATATTACAGTAAGTTCCCCCCTTCCCTTACACCCCCCCCCATGGAATCGTGAGGTCATTTTTACCACACAATGCACACCATAAAATATTTCCCAAAAAACAATGACAGAATTGCGTTTTGTTTCACAATTTCTCCCCACTTGGATTTTTTTTTCCTGTTTTCCAGTACACTAATGAATGGTGTCATTCAAAAGTACAACACGTCCCACAAAACACAAGCCCTCATATGGACAAAAAAAAAAAAAAGTTATGGCTCTGGGAAGAAAGTCAGGAAAAAACTAAAACTGGCAGTGTCGTGAAGGGGTTAAGCCAAACAGGATGTGAACATATTAAACCGATTCAAACAAGACTCCATGCTAAGAAAATGCAAAATAAACCATTAGAACATGTGTAAAAGCAATATCCGGAAGCAGGCCAGCTCACCTTGAAAGAAAGAGGTGGGACCTCCAGGGTATCCTTGTGGGGGAGGCACATCTCTTTGTGTTTGGTTCAAAATAGCCGACAGGATCTGTTCCAGTGACCTTGACCCATACTAGAAAACATAAAAGGAAAGTAATGAAAGCAACAAGTGCATATCTATCAGCTAACCCAACTATCTCTAGATAATAACATGTGGCTAAGATCAAAGTCAATCTAACCTTGTTCTCAAAATTGTACTTGCTGAGATCTCTTGATTCTGTAGCTCTTCGGTCCCCATGAGTAAGTGCGCCCTGTTTATGTATACAAACATGGTCTGGTGATGTCACTCACGTGGGAGAGAAGACATTTTATGTTGGATTAGGAGCTGTAGACTCACCAGGCTTTCCAGTCTTTTAGCCACAATAGAAGCAAATCTCCTCTCTCCTGCAAGTTCTGATATGAGGAACACATACTCTGGGGCAGAGACTTGGTTAGACCTGTGTGTCCGACCTGAACAAGAAATGCATTTACAAGATATTTACTAAGGCAAAAGCAGAGAAAGTAAAAACAGGTAATGCATTTAACTTAAGTTAAAAATTAAAAGAAATTTTGGAGATTTTGGATGTACTCACCAAACTGCTGGATGGCTCGATCAGCACTCCATGGTAGTTCCAGTGTCATGTGTACTCGTCGTCGTTGGTTTTTCACCCGGCGGTCAGCTTGTAGGGAAATACCTGAACTCGATGCCTCTGATATAATCGCCACAAGCTGTATGTTGAATATGAAGTAGAAAGTAACAATTGGTGGCCAATAATGACAAGCAAAAGGGTGTGAAAGAGGAAAACATTATACATTTTGTCTACAAATTAAGCTTTGACATTGCTAATCAGTAGAGTAAATATACTCCTGCTACTAATTAAAAATGCTGGATTGCATTGGATTTGTGGTGGAAAAATCCACTACAAGTGGACGTGACAAATGATTGTAAAAACCTAAGTAAGATATCCCAGTCACACAATAGGATGAGGTTCAAAATATTTCACAACTATGATGGGATGAAAGAAATTCCCTTTGGCTCACACGTCAAACAGCTGAAAATTTGCTCAAATAACAAGTGATCCATTAGCAGAGCAGATACCCTCTGATATGATCATGGGATCTCAATATGCACACATAGGTGGGCGATCAGGAAAAGAAGCAGCCCTGCTAACATCACTCCGTAAAGCAAAATGTGATCGTTCTGGTACGAATGAATTGTAGTTGGAGAAATTGTGTAATAAAGTCCTATGAGCTCACCTTGGTGCCATTCATAAAACGTTCCTTCTCCCGCAAGTTCACATTATCTATTGATAGGTTCTGCTCGGCTCGGGATTCAAACCCCACACCCTCAATGCGTCTAACCACTCGCCCTTTTCTACCAGTCATCTATTGAAGAGAAATGGTTACAAAAACTGGATACAATAAGTTATGTGTCAATTGCAAATTGTAGGTTACATACTTCTGCCACTTTGTCTGGACCCCCTAGCTGGTCTATAAGTACATCCAATGTATTTAGAGGTAACACCTTCCCTAAATCTTCAACCTTGGCTAACAAATCCATCTTCATTTGTTCCACGTGTTCGGGACCTAGGACCATGAAGAAATGAATCATTGAGTTTTGCAGACTATTTCTCAATCAGAGCTCTACTTTCTGACATTCCCTAACCGTAAATAACTGCTTACCACGGTCAGGCACTATGTGTCCATTAAATGTGTGTTCAACAAATATGACATCATCATTGTCCTGTAAGGACTCAGGAGAAGAGTTGAAGTCACTGTCCAGCGCACCGTCGGAATCCGAGCTGCTCTCTTCACTGTTACGGATTAATCCCAACAAATCTCCACGGGACATCTTTCCACTACGTGGCTTTGCACGTTCTGTGAATCGTTATAAATGGTGAAGTATAGAGATTTGAAAGGTCAATAATCAGAAAACTCAGCATTAAGGAGGAAATTCATTAAAGTGATGAGATCAGAATTCTGGCATAAAACACATTATAAAGTAGACATATTTTTGCGCAACTCGGAAGTTGTGGAAAAATATTGCGACATTTGGGGCTTACTCCAGTCTTGACCAGCTAAGCCAATAAGGCATAGCATGGGTGTGACAGATCGGTGCTACACCCTCCCGTCAATTTCATGAAATGTTATGCCACTTTAGTGGTGTAGCTTACTCCGGAAATGTACTCTAATACCAGAGTACAGTAAATTCTAGTGGAGACACACAATGGTTCACTGATGCACCTAATTCGTTGCGCAGCATGTGCCATTAATGAATTAGGTGAACTGTACTCTAGCAATCTGCTTCATTAAAACTGTCATGTGCAAAGTCAGAAATAATTAATCGAACCATAAGAGTCTAAGTAGAACCGATGTTAAAAAAAAGAAGAGTGCAAAAAGGATCACACTTTACTATTACACAAAGTTAAAAACTACATCGACATGGGTTATTCATTACGCACTTTTCCTTTTCAGCAAGTTTTTTTCACGCTTCCTTTTGCTTGAAGGGAAATGCTTCAGGATCAAGGACTTGAACACCCCTCTGAAGAGTTAAAAACAAGACATATTGCCACACATGCAACTAAAATGTGCAATATACACATTTGTTTTAAACAGGGTGCAGTCTTTCTATACTCACTCAGCAGCTGACACAAAGCGGTCCAGATGACCATCATTTTCATCCATAACCTCTCGTGTCCGAGCTTCCCCAGTAGATTGCAAACCAATAACAACACACTGCACAAGAAAAAAAAACAAAAAAAAAAAACTTTCAGCCACAATGTAAAATTCTCACAAATAAAGCTTATTAAAGGATTTCTCCCAAAGTCATAATGCGGTCTCGGTTTTCTGTACATACAGAATTAATCATGAGTCCTAATACAACCTATTTTAAATCTGCACTGGTTTGCATATATCACTTCTTAATGATGACCCTCCAGGGCTCTCTGTCCCAATGCTGTTGGTCAAACATGCCCAGATGCAACTATTGACCCAGTCTAAGGCCGGTTTCACACGCCCGGATATTTCCGGTATCGGAAAAACCCATACTGGAGATAGCCGTGTCCTGTCTGTCCGTGTGTGCCACATCAGGATCACACTTACCGACACCTGGGAATCCGTGTACAGTTAGCGCTGATCCCAAGCGCCGGGTGCTGAACGCTGCCCTCATCATTGTCCCTTGCTCGCGCTGTAATCAGCACGAGCAAGAGCCAATGTTGAGAGTAGCAGTCTGCTCCCACATTGTCCCTGTGTAAAAATAAGAATAAAATAAATTCCTTGGGGTTAGGTCTTATTTTTGGGGGAAAACAGTACATTAACGAGAATATGAACAGGCTACAACTATAAGTGAAATTTTTGCACTTCTTCAATTTGATGATTTTGTACATGTAATATGTAAATGTTAAGGCCCCGTCACACATAACGAGATCGCTAGCGAGATCGCTGATGAGTCACGGTTTGGTGACGCAATAGCGATCTCGCTAGCGATCTCGTTATGTCTGACAGGTAGCAACGATCAGGCCCCTGCTGTGAGATCGCTGATCGTTACAAAGCTTCCTGGACCATTCCTGGGTCGTTGCGCTCCCGCTGGGCAGTGTGTATCGCTGTATTTGACACCTTGTCAACGACCTCGCTAGCGATTCAGAACTGAGACACGTAGAGGTGCATAAATTGGACTTTTCTGCGTTCATCGTCCCCGATTGGTGGTCGCTACTGCGTCCTTGTTTTTTCAGATCCCACCAGCGTTCTCCGGCTGTGACTCCACTTTGAACAAATCATACATCTTTAGCGAAGTAGGTATTGTTTGGGGTCTCAAATGAGTTTCCATTTTTAATTCATTTATAGGACATCTACCAATTATCTGCTATCATTGCTCTTCAGGGAGGGAGGGCTTGGCTTCAATAGCGATCTCATTAGCGATCTCGTTATGTGTGACGGGGCACCAGGACCGTTAAAATACTGGCAGCAGTTGTCGCGGCAGGTCTTCGCATCGTGGGTGTTTCTGCCATGTCCCACTGGTTGAAGGCTGCAATTGCAGGATCGTTTGCACGCTATTCACCGAGCTCCACTTCCCCATTGGCTCGGTCCACAGAGTCCACAAAGCCAGGCGGACAGTACGTAATTGCATCACGTCGACGAAGAAAGTTTTGAAGCGTGCAACAGGCCAAAAGAACAGAGTCTATTGATTTAAGCTTCATGTTAATTGGCGTATGAAAAACTCTGAAGCGGTTGGCCACGACAGCATGTCAGAAAACGTGCTGTGTGGGTGTGTGTGCACGAGACCCCTAAAATATCTGCCCATGCAAAAGCATAAATATACAGATAGAAGCCAAGCCCTCCCTCCCTGAAGAGCAACGATAGCAGATAATTGGTAGATGTCCTATAAATTAATTAAAAATGGAAACTCATTTGAGACCCCAAACAATACCTACTTCGCTAAAGATGTCTGATTTGTTCAAAGTGGAGTCACAGCCGGAGAACGCTGGTGGGATCTGAAAAAACAAGGACGCAGTAGCGACCACCAATCGGGGACGATGAACGCAGAAAAGTCCAATTTATGCACCTCTACGTGTCTCAGTTCTGAATCGCTAGCGAGGTCGTTGACAAGGTGTCAAATACAGCGATACACACTGCCCAGCGGGAGCGCAGCGATCCAGGAATGGTCCAGGAAGCTTTGTAACGATCAGCGATCTCACAGCAGGGGCCTGATCGTTGCTACCTGTCAGACATAACGAGATCGCTAGCGAGATCGCTATTGCGTCACCAAAACGTGACTCATCAGCGATCTCGCTAGCGATCTCGTTATGTGTGACGGGGCCTTTAATGTACATTTAAGTGGCAGGTATAAAGTCTAACATTCTTACATATCTTGTACTTTGATTTTGAGAAAGTGTTGTGGGTCTAAGGCTCAGCTTTATGCAGACTTTCAGCCACAAAAGTTTTATGGATTTTTTTTTAAAAAAAAGTTCTACTTTAATGCAAGATTGCATAAGGTTGCCATTCTGTGCTTTGAAAGTGCTGTGTGGTATTCTTATACTGGGTCACATCATGTCTACTTTTAAAGTAAATGTGGCTCTGGTGGACATCATTTTTTTTTCAAATTATTGAGGTTTTATTTTTATTATTATTTTAACAAAGTGAAAATTGTCTAAAAGTAGTAGCGGCACATGATCGTGAATGGTTGGATTAAACTTTAAAAAAAGATTAATTATTAAAGAATAGAAATCATTAACCGCTTCCCGACCGCCCACTGTACATAAACGTCGGCGCTAGCTGGGCTTTGGTGCAGCGCCGACGTTTATAAACGGTCGGTGGTCCCGCAGCCCTCAGGACCCCCAGGGTCCTGCAAGCGCTGCGGGTGCGGTGCAGAGCGACAGCTCTGACAGGGGACATCATCGGGACCTGATTGGATTAGGTCCCAATGATGTTAACCCTTTGCTATCTTCTATATGCCGCAATCTATAGTGATCGCGGCATTTAGAAGACAGTGAGAGGAGAGGGGGTCGTCCACTTACCTCTCCGACGGCCCCCTGATGTCTGACAGGACCTGCCGTTGTCATGGCAGCCGGAGGTCACATGACAGCCTCTGGGTCTGCCATGTACGGTATCCTGCTAGACTCAGCCTGCAGCTGAAGTCTAGCAGGAGACACTGACTGGGAAACTGTCAGCAAAGCTCTCATGCAATGCAATACATGTCTATTGCATTGCATGAGAACAGTGATTAGAAAAATAAAAATTAATGTCCCATACAGAGACTAAGTAAAAATGTAAAAAAAAAGTCTAAAAAATGTTTTCAAACTGTTTAAAAAAAAAAATCACAAAATAAATAAAATATTAAACCAATAAATCCGTATATTTATGCAAAAACAAAAAACATACACATATTTGGTATCGCCGCGTCCAAAACAACCCGATCTATAAAACTGTCACACTTATTAACTTCTTCTGTGCACACCGTAATAAAAATAAATAAAAAAGGAGCAAAAAATTATGCTTTTTCATCATATCGCCAAACAAAAAGTGGAAAAAAATGCGATCAAAAAGCAAAATGGAAATAAAAATAGTACCGCTGAAAACGTCATCTTGTTCCGCAAAAAAAAAGCCGCCATACAGCTCCATCAGCCGAAAAATAAAAAAGTTATAGCTCTCAGAATAAAGCGATGCAAAAAATTTTTTTTTTCTATAAAATTGTTTTATTGTGTAAAAGCGCCAAAACATAAAAAAATATATATATACGGTAAGTGTAGTATCGCTGTAAACGTACTGACCCGAAGAATAATGCTGCCTTAGCACTTTTACCACATGCAGAACGGCATAAAAAAAACCTCAAAAAACAATTCCTGAATTGTTGGTTTTTGTTAATTTTACCTCCCCAAAAAAAGGAATAGTAAGCGATCAAAAAAGCTCACGTACCCAAAAATGGTACCAATAAAAATGTCAACTTGTCCCGCAAAAAACAAGCTGTCACATGACTCTGTCGGCCGAAATATGGAAAAATTATAGCTCTCAAAATATGGCGATGCAAAAACTAGATTTTGCAAAAAAAGCGTCTTTTAGTGTGTGACAGCTGTCAATCATAAAAACCCGATATAAATCTAGTATCTCTGTAATCGCACCGACCCGAAGAATAAAGTAATCTCATCACTTATACCGCACGAGGAACGGTGTAAAAAATAAATAAAACCAATTCTTCACCTGCTACTGATTTGTTTATTATGTCTCCCAAAGATCGCAGTAAGGCTCTGCTCACATTTATCCTGCGCTCTGCGCTGAGCACTTACAACAGGGTTTCCGTGTAAATCTCTGAAATACGTGATTCAGACGGAACCCATGACGGAAGATTCCCTGTAATAAGGCAGATGGAGGCACTGTGGATGCCGTCTGGCCTGTGATTCCACGGTGTCAGTTTTTTTAGGCGTGCATAAAAGTGCGGTTGGCCACAGTTTTGTGCACTTCTGAAAAAAAGGACACCGCTAAACAGAGGCCAGACAGAGTTCAGAGTAACTCTGCCGCCTCATTACAGTGAATGGATCCCGCAGGGGTTTCATCTGAATTACATCACTTGGAAATTTAGATGGAAACCCCGATGCAAGTGCTCAGCCTAGAGCGCCGGATAAATGTTACGTAAAATGTTCCCAATAAAAGCTTCAACTCAGTCCTCAAAAAAAGCTAGTCCCCACTCAGGTCCGTTATCTGTTAAAAATATAAGGGACTTCCAAGTTACTGGTAGCAGAAAGGCTCTGGAAAAGCGAAATGGCCCTTGCCCCCCAAAAGAAATTCAGAAAATTTTGTGCTCCCAAATCCAAATGCCTATTCTACAATAATTTGTTCTCCAATTGTCAAATAGCGCTCCGTCCCCCCCAGATCTCGCCGTATGGCTGAGCGGTACGATACAGCCACATATGGGGTATTGCCACTTTTAGAAGAAATTGTGTGACACATTTCGGCACCATTTTTACCCATTGCCCTGTGTGAAAATGTAAAATCTGAGGGTAAAATATTTTTTTGTGGTAAAAATATAATTATGCTTTTTTCACTGCCCAATGGTATAAATTTAAAAATTAAAAAACACTCACTACTTCCCTAGATGAATTCCTTGAGAGGTGTAGTTTACAAAATGGGGTCACTTGTGGGGGTTTCTGCTGTTTCGGCATGTCAGCGACTCTTCAAATGTGACATGGTGTCTGCTGCCTATCCCAGCCAACATAGCGCACCTTTCTCTTCCGAACCCTGCCGTACACCAAAGCAGTGGTTTTCCCCCACATATGGGGTATCGGCGTACTCAGGAGAAATTGCACAACAAATTTCATGGTGCAATTTATCCTATTACCCTTATGATATTGCAAAATTAAGGGATGAAAAACGTTTTTGTGGGAAAAATGTGAAAATTTTATTTTTACAGCTCAATATTATAAACTTCTGTGAAGCACCTGGGGGTTCAAGGTGCTCACCACACATCTAGATAAGTTCCCTAAGGGGTCTAGTTTCCAAAATGGTGTCACTTGTGGGGGGTTTCCACTGTTTAGGCACATTAGGGGCTCTCCAAACGCAACATGGCGTCTGCTAATTATTCAAACAAATTTTACATTCAAAAAGTCTAATGGAGCTCCTTCCCTTCCGAACCCTGCCGTGCGCCCAAACAGTGGTTTTCCCTCACATATGGGGTATCAGCGCGCTCATGAGAAATTGCAGTACAAATTGTGTAGTCCATTTTTTCCTGTTACCTTTGTGAAAATAAAAAAATTGGGTCTAAAGTAACATCAAATGTGATGTGGTCCCTAAAAAAATGTTTGTAAATTTTGTTGGAAAAATGAGAAATCGCTGGTCAAATTTTAACCCTTATAGCTCCCTAACAAAAAAAAATTTGGGTTCCAAAATTGTGCTGATGTAAAGTAGACATGTGGGAAATGTTATTTATTAACTATTTTGTGTGACATATCTCTCTGATTTAAGGGCATGAAAATTCAAAGTTTGAAAATTGCAAAATTTTCTAAATTTTCGCCAAATTTCCGATTTTTTCACAAATAAACGCAAGTGATATCGAAGAAATTTTACCACTATCATGAAGTACAGTATGTCACGAAAAAACAATCTCAGAATCAGGGGGATCCGTTGAAGCGTTCCAGAGTAATTACTTCATAAAGTGACAGTGGTCAGAATTGAAAAAATTGGCCCGGTCACGAAGGCAAAAACAGGCTCTGGTGCGAAGTGGTTAAACAATAGAAATCATTAAAGAATAGAAATCATTAAAGAATAGAAAACTGACAATATTTCATTAGCTAGTTGTTAACATGCAGATCCAAAGTTCAGAGAAGTTGCAGAAACTTTTGCAACAGTCCTATTCATCTAAATAGGGCTTACAGAAATCCGTGTCTACTGCAGAAACAACTCCATTAGGATTAACAGAGCAGACTGTCAGTCACATGAACATATTTATTCACATGTGGTATATACCTATATGGAGGACCTTTCATCAAATTTTTCATGTTAAACTGGACATACGAGTTAATAGGCGCTGCAGAGTAAAATAAAACATTTTTGTTTTAATTTTGCCTCTCCATTGCGGAGATATTGGCAATCAAAGCATTTGGAACTTAAAAAAACTTTATTTTTTTTCAAGTTTAAGTGGGCATTACCAGAGAAATTTGACCAATGATAAGCGGGCAGCACACACTGGGGAAAGACGAACACGCCCCCGCAATAGCATTGACAAACCATCTGCTCTCCTCACTGCAGTGTGATGAACGCTGATGGCAGAACAGCAGCACTATGAGAGGAAAGCTCCTAGAAGTGTTTGTAATAGGTCTTGCAGAGAGCTGAAATCTATTACAAACACTTCTAGTAGCTCTCCTCTCATAGTGCTGCTGTTCTGCCATCAGCGTTCATCACACCGCAGTGAGGAGAGCAGATGGTTTGTCAATGCTCTTGCAGGGGCGTGTTCTTTTCACAGTGTTTTGTTGCCTGCTTATCATTGGTCCACGACATAAAGAGGAAGTAGTACACGCCCCCAGTCAATTCTCTCTGGTAATGTTCACTTGGACTTAAGAATTAACTGATTAGGTGCCAAATACTTTGATCGCTAATATCTCCATCACAGAGGTAAAATTTAAATCAAAAAAAGGTAGTTTAATTGTACCACTATTACATTGTGTGTCCAGTCGACATGAAAATATGGCAAAAGGTCCTCTTTAACAGCTTACATGACATTTTAGTTACCCAAAGACAACAACAAAAACTGTTATTTTTACAGTAAGGATGAAGTAGCTGCAGGAGATCATTTTTTCAGTGTTGAAAAAAAAACAAAAAACTAAGCTTAACAAGCTTCCCTGGAAATCACACTTATCGGGGCCCTTTAAGTCACTCTCTTTGTGCACACTTGTACTCACCTTTCCTTTGGACAATTCCTGGTTAGCCAAGGCTACTAGCCGCTGTACTTTGGCAGCAATACATAGGTACTTAAAAAATCGCTGATGTGCTGACCAAAATTGACCCCACAGAGATTTTCGAGAATCCAACCCAATCCAATCAGCTGCAGTCTGGAAAATGGACAGTGCTTCGGCCCACTAGAAGGAGGAAAAAGCAAAGGAAAATTAGAGTGCAAGGTAGCTAGAAATTACCAACCTTGTCATCCAATAAGCAGAGCAGAAAAAACAGAATTTTTTAACGTCTGTCAACCCTAAAAGAGTACGTAAACTACACTGCTCAAAAAAAATAAAGGGAACACTCAAACAACACATCCTAGATCTGAATGAATGAATGAATGAAATATTCTCATTGAATACTTTGTTCTGTACAAAGCTGAATGTTCGGACAACAAAATCACACAAAAATCATCAATGGAAATCAAATTTATTAACCAATGGAGGCCTGGATTTGGAGTTAACCTCAAAATTAAAGTGTAAAAACACACTACAGGCTGATCCAACATTGATGCAATGTCCTTAAAACAAGTCAAAATGAGGCCTCCACGTGCCTGTATGACCTCCCTACAACGCCTGGGCATGCTCCTGATGAGGTTGCGGATGGTCTCCTGTGGGATCTCCTCCCAGACCTGGACTAAAGCATCCGCCAACTCCTGGACAGTCTGTGGTGCAACGTGACGTTGATGGATGGAGCGAGACATGATGTCCCAGATGTGCTCAATCGGATTCAGGTCTGGGGTACGGGCGGGCGAGCCCATAGCTTCAATGCCTTCATCTTGCAGGAACTGCTGACACACTCCAGCCACATGAGGTCTGGCATTGTCCTGCATTAGGAGGAACCCAGGGCCAACTGCACCAGCATATGGTCTCACAAGGGGTCTGAGGATCTCATCTCGGTACCTAATGGCAGTCAGGCTACCTCTAGCAAGCACATCGAGGGCTGTGCAGCCCTCCAAAGAAATGCCACCCCATACTGCCCAACCGGTCATGCTGAAGGATGTTGCAGGCAGCAGATCCCTCTCCACGGCGTCTCCAGACTGTCACATGTGCTCAGTGTAAACCTGCTTTCATCTGTGAAGAGCACAGGGCGCCAATGGCGACTTTGCCAATCCTGGTGTTCTGTGGCAAATGGCAAGCGTCCTGCACGGTGTTGGGCTGTGAGCACAACCCCCATCTGTGGACATCGGGCCCTCATACCACCCTCATGGAGTTGGTTTCTAACTGTTTGTGCAGATACATGCACATTTGTGGCCTGCTAGAGGTCATTTTGCAGGGCTCTGGCAGTACTCCTCCTGTTCCTCCTTGCACAAAGGCGGAGGTAGCGGTCCTGCTGTTGGGTTGTTGCCCTCCTACGGCCCCCTCCACGTCTCCTGGTAACGCCTCCAGCCTTTGGACACTACGCTGACAGACACAGCAAACCTTCTTGCCACAGCTCGCATTGATGTGTCATCCTGGATGAGCTGCACTACCTGAGCAACTTCTGTGGGTTGTAGAGGCCGTCCCATGCTACCACGAGTGTTGAAAGCACAACCAACATTCAAAAGTGACCAAAACATCAGCCAGAAAGCACTGGTACCGAGATGTGGTCTGTGGTCCCCACCTGCAGAACCACTCCTTTATTGAGGGTGTCTTGATAATTGCCAATAATTTCCATCTATATTCTGTTGTTTAAGTGTCCCTTTATTTTTTTGAGCAGTGTATAATTATATAAAGGAATTAACCCCTATGAAAATAAAACCTGCAGTTTTGATTTCAATTTATTAGCAGCTGAGAAAATGTGTTTTATTTTATATGTAAATATGTTTTCTTCTCCCTGGCTGCCTGCAGCCCTGCTTGCCACACATCCATGTGTATCTAAATAGCGAATGGCAGGTGTGAGCGCCTGCACTGACACGGTGTGAGCACTGCTGGGCTCTTGCAGTGCCAGTGCACACAAGCAGGTCTGCAAATTGGGTCCAGGCAAAGCTTGCTGTGGGCAAGTGAGTGCTTGCAATTAGAATAATAAGTGTTCAAAAAATAGATTTTTTACTTACCGCAAAATCTGTTTCACAAAGGCTTCATTGAGGGACACAGAACAATGGGAAAGTCTGCTGCCACCTGGAGGCTGACACTATTATTGCATTTAAATAAAATTGGCTCTTCCTCAGCAAACTATACCTCACATGCTGGAGCAGGCTTCCTCACTTTTGTGAGAAAGCAGTAGGAGGAAAATAGAAAATAATTCAGGCAAAAAGAAACATAACTGTACACCTAACCAGGCAACGAAGAGAGGGAGCTGTGTCCCCCAATGAAGATTATGAGAAACAGATTTTACGCTAAGTAAAAAAAATCTATTTTCCTCATTTCTATTATTGAGGGACACAGAACCATGGGATGTCCTAAAGCTCTCCCTAGGGTGGAATAGTACTAAACCTCATACCGTTACCACCCGGTCTTCCGCTATAACGAACGCGTAAGTCTGGGCTACTGCATCTACAGATAAGGGAGGGGGAAAAAAAAAAAAAAAAAAAAAACACACAGGGAAGGAATGCCTGCACTCATCTCAGAACTGCTGGAGTGAACAGGAAAGCAGGATTAAGAACAAAAAAGAACAGGTTATTGTTATTATAACTGATAATGCTTCAAACATGATAAGTACAATTAAACTGATGAATGAGAATAATGAAGGTGAACAGAAGCTAGAAGAACATTTCAGATTCAGTATATTGGAGATGGAAGGCCACAGTCCTGTTCCCATAATGGAGGAACAAACAGATATTACTACAGAAGAACAGCAAAATGATTCTTTACAATTAGATGATCTTGATGAAGCCGCTTCACACCTCTCTCCTATTCATCACATGTGCCGTGTTGTGCACACGCTGCAGCTGGCAATAAGAGATAGTCTGAGCAAAGTGAAGAAATTGGCTATCGCTGCCAGAACCCCTAAAATTGATTCCATCTTCAAGAGACATGCTGGAAAAGGGGCAATTGTGGAATTACAAAATTTTTCACTTGCTCTCAAAGAAGTAGAAGAGTTCAATCGTTCATCAAAACTGACTGTGCACGAGGCAATTCCTTTATACCCTGAAATTTTTAGAGATGTTACCCATGTGGTTACTGCTTTGCCACCAATCCAAGTTAGTGTAGAGAGGTTGTTCTCTAGCCTTAAAATAATTAGGTCAGATTTGAGGTCATCTATGAAGGAGGATCTGATGGAGGAGATACTATTTCTCAGAACAAATTCATAGACTGCACAAATGTTATTTAGTACGTTTTTGTTGAAAACTGTTTTTTTCCCCCACTTACTGCATAGTGTATAATAAATTGAAAATATGCAAAAGTTTTTTTGTTCTAAAGTTGTATTCCAAAAAATATATTTTATGTTTTATCTAAATAGCTTGATTATTGTATCATAATAATGATTAAAAGCCTGATGTTACCATTTTACTACAGTAAATTTATCACTTAAACATGAGCCATGTATGAGGGAGTCGGAGTCGAAGTCATGGAAATTGAGGAATCGGAGTTGGAAGTTTGGCTTATCGACTCCACAGCCTTGGCGTAGGAGTGCACCCTAATCCTAATTGGGGCCAACCTTGCCTTAGTCGTATAAGCCTGGATAATAGCGGTCTTGATCCAGCGGGCAATGGTTGCTTTAGAAGCGGCCTGACCCTTATGAGGGCCCTGAGGTATGACAAACAAGGCATCAGAAAGCCTAAATGAGGCAGTAGCCGATAAATAATATTTTGCTCAAAAACACATGAAGGACTCCCAGACTATGAGAAATAAGATTCTCTGGTCTGATGAGACAAAGATAGAACTTTTTGGTGATAGTTCTAAGCGGTATGCGTGGAGAAAACCAGGCACTGCTGATCACCTACCCAATACAATCCCAACAGTGAAACATGGTGGTAGCAGCATCATGCTATGGGGGTGTTTTTCAGCTGCAGGGACAGGACGACTGGTTGCAATTGAAGGAAACATGAATGCGGCCAAGTACAGAGATATCCTGGATGAAAACCTCTTCCAGTGTGCTCTGGACCTCAGACTTGGCCGAAGGTTCACCTTCCAACAAGACAATGACCCTAAGCACACAGCTAAAATAACAAAGGAGTGGCTTCAGAACAACTCTGTGACCATTCTTGACTGGCCCAGCCAGAGCCCTGACCTAAACCCAATTGAGCATCTCTGGTGAGACCTGAAAATGGCTGTCCACCAACGTTCACCATCCAACCTGACGGAACTGGAGAGGATCTGCAAGGAAGAATGGCAGAGGATGCCCAAATCCAGGTGTGAAAAACTTGTTGCATCATTCCCAAGAAGACTCATGGCTGTACTAGCTCAAAAGGGTGCTTCTACTCAATACTGAGCCAAGGGTCTGAATACTTATGACCATGTGATATTTCAGTTTTTCTTTTTTAATAAATTTGCAAAAATGTCTAAATTTCTGTTTTTTTCAGTCAAGATGGGGTGCAGAGTGTACTTTAATGAGAAAAAAAATGAACTTTTTAGAATTTACCAAATGGCTGCAATGAAACAAAGTGAAAAATTTAAAGGGGTCTGAATACTTTCCGTACCCACTGTAGGCAAAGTAGTACTAGTTGACTCTCACAAACGAAAATAACCTGTCCAAGTGCAATGATAGACGGCTTCCAAGCTCTAATCAAAGCCTGGATGACTGATTCAGACAGACCTGCTGTCCTCAAAATAGCGGCTTCAACAGCCACGCCATCAAATTGAGCGCCCGTAAATTCGGATGGAAAAACAGTCCCTAGGACAGAAGGTCCGGAACCATGGGACATACGCCAGAGATTGATCACATCCGAATACTAGGCCCTCCGAGGCCAATCTGGAGCAATGAGAATGACTGGAACACTCTCTGCCCTGATCTTCTTGAGAAATCTGAGAAGAAGTGAAAAAAGATGAGGCAGAGTGAACCGAGACTAATGGATTATCAGGGCGTTGAATGCGAACACCTACGGGTCCTGGGACCTGGTCACAAACTTTGGCAACTTGTGATTTAGTCTGGATGCCAATAGAGCTACATTCAGCGTACCCCATCGTCAAGACATCTATCTTAACACCTCTGGGTGAAGAGCCCACTCTCCTGTGGGAAGCTGCTGGTGACTTAAATAAGTCCACTTCCCAGTTGTCTACCCCTGGTATATGAACTGCAGAGACTAGAGGAACTTTGTCCTCTGCCCACTCCAGAATCCCTGCGACCTCCGCCATGGCTGATGGGCTTCGTGTGCCTTCCTGGCGGTTGATATAGGCCACAGCAATAGCATTGTCTGATTGAACTCTGATCGGCAACCCCTTGACTAAGTGCTGCCAATCTTAAAGAGCCAGATGCACAACTCTGAACTCCAGCATGTTGATTGGGAGAAGGAGAAGTCTCTCCTGGCTGCACCAAACCCCTAGGACGGTCAAGTGACGGAAAATTGCGCCCCAGCCGGATAAGTTGGCATCCGTGGTGATTACCTGTCACTAAATGGGGCAAAAAGAGCGACCCCGAGTTAACATGGGTGACGTCAACCTCCACCTGAGATTCGCGACATGGAAGGGGGAGACGAATAGGCCGATCAAGGGATTGTATTGATCTGTCCCAAAAGGCTAGGAGCGTGTTCTGTAGAGGCCTTGACCAAAATTGAGCAAATGGCACTGCCTCAAACAAACATAGCCAACATCTTTGCCAAGACCCTCATGCAAAAAGGGAATGGCTGCCTGGTCGTTTCAAAGTTCTGATGGATGAAGAGAATCGGAAGAAATACTGATGTCTGAACGGTGTCGATCATCATTCTCAGAAACCATAGCCGCTGTGTTGGAACTAAAAACAGACTTTGTCCTGTTGTAAATCCAACCTAAAATCACTCCAAATTCTGACGGGACGATCTGTAGGTTCTCTAAATTTTGTGCAAAGGATGGTGCCTTGACAAGAATGTCATCCAGAGAGGGGAATACAGTTATTCCCCTGGACCATAGTAATGTCATAACCGGGGCCAGGATCTTTGTAAATACCCTGGGAGCAGTGGCCAGTCCAAATGGGAGAGCCCTGAACTGACAGTAATCTTGATGGACCGAAAAGCGAAGAAATCACTGATGGGATGGAAAATTGGCACATGCAAATAAGTATGTCAAATATCTACTGAAGAAAGAGGTTCTCCGGTTTCCATGGATGCGACCACTGACCGGAGCGACTCCATCTTAAAGTGACAAAGCCATACCTATCTGTCAGGTGTCTAAATAGGCAGCACCGAGCAATCTTTTTTGGGGATAATGAATAGGTTTGAATAAAACCCCCTAAAGCGCTCTGAAGAGGGAACAGTTACAATCACCCCTGCTTGAAACAGGGAAGTTATTGACTGATTAAAATGGTCTTATGTTGGGAGACCTTGGTGGGAGAGGGCAAAAGAAACAATCTTTATGTAGAGAGGTGAACTCTATTCTGTAACCTGAAGAGATGATATACCCGACCTAAAGATCGGTGACTGCCTAAAGCCATGCGTCCGGAAAAGAGAGGAAGCGGCCACCCAACCGGGACGAACCCGGGGCAGTCTGTCAAGAATCAACCCTCCTGCCGCCTCTGGACCCTGAGAAAACCAAGCTCCTGATCCAGAGAGGCATCCGGCGAATGTTGCTCTAAAAAGGTGTCACGCAAGATGTGGGAAAGACTTAGTGCAACACAAAGGGAACAAGGAAAGGGAGCCCAGACTCTAGGGAAAGGGTGAGTGGAGACCTCCCAGGCTGATCTACAATCACCCTGTCTCCACTAACATCCCACTATTGACTCTTCCCCAATTGCCGTACGTGAACCTCGCCCTGTCTTTCCCTGGTGTTTGGCCCTGGCTAGGGAAGGAAGGGGGGGGATGAGCGCTAGTCGATCCCTACTGACAGCTAAAGCCAACAAGGGGGAACAAACAAGGTAAGATACCTTAGCTTTTAGTTGACTTCAGAGAGAAGAACACCCGTCCTCAAAGCTCCAGAGAGGATGAAGTAATGCACTTGCTCCGAGCCTTCACAATGGGTAATGTGAATATCGCTGGCACCTCCCTCTAGCAGACAGCAGGTATTTATACACCCAGGCCAGGGAGCTCATTAGCCAGAGGAAAGTAGACGCTGGGTCCTAGAGAGACAGCCTCTAAGAAGCTGTCTGTAATGCCAAACGTAGAGATCTCCTGCAACCAACTGCAGGGCAACTGTCTGTCACTTCTGACAAACCCGTGACAAAAGGAAGCTCTCCTGGGCTCCTGGTAGAACTTCGGTCTAACCTGCCAACCTGACTCGTCCGATGCATGAAACTGGCGAAAGGGACAGACCAGCAAGGCCCCACGCTTCTGAAAGGCACGGCTGGCCCTGGACTGAGGAAGCAGGGTGCTTCTATTGCCTGTTGCTTCCGAAATTAGTTTGTCTAACCTTGTCCCAAATAAGCAAGTTCCTTGGAATGGTAGTGTCAGGACTCGAACCCAGCAGCTCTTGTATACCAGACGGCAGATCTTCCCTCTGAGCCATTCAGTTCGTTGGACAGTTCCTTGCCGACTCAGATACTAGTACCTGTGTTTTTCCTGAATGGCTCCACCCTGTGTTGTTCCTGATTGGCTTTAACCTGTGATTTCCTGATTGAACACCCTACATAAACTTGGCCTGGCACCTCCTTCCTTGCGTGATTATTGAGCTCCCAGCCTTTAGTCAAGTTCTCCTTTCACCTGCTGCCCCATCCAAGACTATACTGCTGTTCCTGTGTACCACCCTCTGGATATTCCTGCCTACGCTACCTGCCGGTGCTGCCCCTAGTGGTTGCAATACCACTACTCCAACCCAGGTCAGTCCTTAATAGGTAGCCCTGTCAAAGATTTTTTTGAGGCCAAGTTCGCCCTCCATACAGGATGTGGCGAATTGCAAAACAATTACTTGCCACCTGGGCAGAGCACTCCACTGCATCTAAGGATGCTGCACAGAGATACTTCCCTGCCTGTGCAATCTGATCAGCGATCTCGGCTAATCCCAGATCCTGGGGACCAGCCAATAAACTCTGTCGCAAATTTCTAGCCCATGCCGTTACCGCCTTGGAAACCCAAGTAGTAGAAAAGGCTGAGCAAAGGGAAAAACCTTCTGCCTCCAGAGCTGACCTCTCCACAGACTCTATACGTCTGTCCATGGGATCCTTAAAAGTCGCAATCTCAGCAAGAGGTAGAGTGGTCACTTTAGATAAGACACCAGAGTATCTACCACCGGTGGAGTAGACCAAACGGCCGCCAGCTCTGCTGGGAAGGATATGAAACTTCCATAAAGCTATGCTACTGAAAGCGTTTGTCTGGGTGTTCTCATGCTTTCTGTAACACCTCTGTAAACTCCACATGGTTAAAAAAGGATCAAGCCTGTTTCAGTAACTGGTAAGGGGGGGGGACAGGAGGGGCGGCGCAACTGTCCCTCCCAGAGAGGCATTCACTGCCGACACCAAACTATCCACTATTACCCTTAGTTTTCACAACTGATATGAATCCAGGACAGATTCTGAACTGCAGTGCTGAGGGAAGCGAATCCCCTGAAATAGGGGGGGGGGGGGGGGGCTGGGCGCCTCCCCTGTGAAGGTGACCGGGATGAGGAAGTACCCCGCAGCAGTCTGGACCGCTTTTGAGACCGGCCATATTGGTACGGGGTGCCAGAGGATACGACTCACTCACAACTGCAATCGGAGCTCCCAGCGCGGCAGTAGTCACCTGTAATCATTCCACAACTGTAACCAGCGTCCTGGACATCCTGGTTAGTTTGGCTACAGACTGAGTTAAATCATGAGCCCAGGCAGGAGGGGGCAAATTCACCTCAGCTGTCATAGAGGTCCCCTATGCGGCTACCAGCAAGGAAGCAGGAGGGGTACAGGAGGTACAATAGGCCACAGACTGACCGGTGGAAAACTTACTGTTACAAGTCACACAAGCATAGAAAGTGACAAGTGCAGACTGCGCTAATGGACGTGCATGGTCCTCTCTCAGACATTATGAATGATAGAGAAAAGGCAGAAAGAAAAAAATAAAAGACTCCACTAAACAATTACACAAAAACTGTTAAGAGTGCCTAGAATCAGCCCCCAGTAGTCAACAGACTACCACATCCAGGATGCAGGAATCTGTAACCCCTGTGAGCTTGCTATCCCACGAGATAGATGCTGAGGTGCTTCTGTGCTCCACACCAATTCATAGTGCCACACAGAAAGCCAGAAAGAGGAAGGGGCAGAGCCAGACAGGTAGGAACCCGGAGCACCGAGACACTGCTAGTGATGGATCGAGAGGAACCCACCAGCCGTTTGGCTGGAAGCATCCAGGCCGGTGATTGGCCGCAAACTCCTGCCAGCAGAATGGCTGAGCAGCCATGCACACATGCCCGGACTGAAGCCCCGCCAGCTACCACAGAGAGGCCCTTCAAGGACCCCCAGTTGCCGCGTGTCGATACCTTACTCCCACCCACCACCAGTCTAACCCTGACCCACTAAGGCTGAGGGGGACCAGCTGGGCGAATAGGACCACCAGCAGCAGCACCTGCCCCCTACACCGCTTCTGGTAACCACCACCCTAAGGACACAAAGAGAGAAAGAGTAGACACCGGGTGGAGGACGGGAACAAGTTTACAACAGGGTTATACCTATCTGTCCTAAAGTTGCGGATCCCTTTATCTTCTGCTGTATGCACACGCTGCTATGTGGGGCAGTGGGCAAGAGCTAGTTTGCTTACGGACCTCCCCCTGTACCAACTGTGTCAAGGTACCTTAGTCAGACCACACAGATGCAAGAGGATATGGACTGAGCAATTACAGCCTGTACTCTCCGTCGCTATGTGGGTGAAACAGTGCACAATTACACTCTGTTACCCTGAGATATCCATCTACTGTAAGAAGACAAAAAACAAAGCAATTAGCGCATAACCTAAGGGTATGTGCACACGATGCAGAAATGCTCAGGATTTGTTTCTGAGCGTTTCTGCATCTCCCTGGCAGGAAAAAATGCATGTGGATTGTACATGTGGATTGTACATGCGGATTGTACATGCATTTTCCTGCCAGGGACATGCGGAAATGAAACAGTCTTCACATGCATTTCCGCATGCGGGTTGACAAGCGCTTCCCAAGCGATTTTAGCATCACTTGGAAAGTGCTTGTCAACTTCACACTATATAAATCCATGCAACCGGCATGGATTTATATAGTGTGTGAATGTCAAAAAATAAAAAAAATAAATATATACTTACCCTCCGATGGCCCTCGGTGTCCTGCTTCCCTTCGTCCCGGCTGCTGGCAGTGCAAGACTGAAGGACCTGCCGACGTCAGCGTCACGTGACCCGTCACATGACTCTGACGTCAGCGTAGGTCCTGCATTCAACCGCGAAGTGCCCGGGAAGCCAGGAGGACGCAGAACGGGATGCCGGAAGGTAAGTATATATATATTTTTTATTTTATTGTTTTGTTTTTTTTAATGGTACCTGGGTCTGGATGAGAGTCCTCTCATCCAGACCCGGGTACCATCCGCACATTAGAACGCATGGAATGCGCATCTACATATACAGTGATGCGGATTCCATGCGTTCTAATGCAAGTCAATGGCGGCAAAAAAGCAGCGTTTCTGCGAAATTAATGGACATGCTGCGGATTTTTGATCGTAGCGTTTACGCTGTGGAAAAATCCGCATCATGGGCACAGCACATGCGGATTTCCATTGGGGAACATTGCTGCCCTTCTACCATGCGTTTTTAATGCGTTTCCGCAGCTGCAGACAGCCTAAGAGAGTTTTCCTCCAAATGACACTACAATATACTGAGGACGCCTGGCTGCAGCAGGCAGGGTATAGTCTGCTGGGGAGGGGCCAATTTTATTTAACTGCAATAGTAGTGTTGGCCTCCAGGTGGCAGCAGACGATGAAATGGTTCTGTGTCCCCCAATAAGACGAACGAGAAATGTAAATTAAGAGGATGGAACGGTGTGCTAAGCCCTTGGCCATGCCAAGGGTGCATTGAAGCTCTCTTAAGAACTTTTTGTCAGCTATCAATACACCAAAATCTATGCGGCAGGTATGATTTTCATAGGAGCCAAGTCCCCTCTAAGAAGTTTAGTCTGCGCTTAGAGGGTGAAAGACTTCCTATAAAATGGCATGAAACTTTCTGAGCTTCAAAAGTGAGTACATTGGTTTGTTTGCCAAAGATCTGACATTTGATAACAGAGGATATGCTTTCAATGGCTTTAGTGAGACACCTTTAACAAACGCCAGATATATTAGACTTTAATTGTAAAAATGTAATTTCTCCTCTTTCCTACCAGCTGTGCTGCTCGGTTGTACATCTCTTTGAAAGACTCATCCAGGGGAATTTCCTCAATCCGAAAATTGACTCCAGTGAAACTGAGCTGCCTTGCGATGTACATACCGCTCAACTTCATATCCATGGCAACAATCTCCATGGCCCCTACACCCCTATACAAGAAATTATAAAAGAAACATATGACAAGAAGTACAGAGAAAACAACTTCACATGACATTAAAAGGGAAGGTCTCATGTATTTCATTTCAATTTCACAACTGTAACCCCTTAGTGACCAGGCCACATTTTTCAATTCTGACCACTGTCACTTTATGAGGGAATAACTCTGGAACGCTTCAACGGATCCCCCTGATTCTGAGATTGTTTTGTTGTGACACATTTATATTTTATGATAATGATAAAATTAGATCGATATGTTTTGCGTTTATTTATAAAATTATCAAAAATTTTCAAAATTTTGAATGATTATCCCTTTAATCCAGTTACCCATAGCACACAAAATAGGTAAGTAACATTTACCTCATGTGGGCTTTACAGCTGCACCATCTATAAAGCATTCTTTTATTTTGTTGGGATGTTAGAAGCTTTAAAAACGTACCAGTAATTATTCATTCTTTCAAGGAAATTTACAGACGTTATTTCTTTAGGGATCTATTCAGGCTTGAAGTGACTCTGGGGACCTATATACTGGAAAACCCCAAAAACTGATACCACCTTAAAAACAGCACCCCTCAACATATTCAAAACTGCTTTCAAGTAGTTAATTAACACTGAAGGTGCTTTTCAGGAATTGATGCAAAGTGGCATGACAGAAAAGAAAAATGTATTTTTATCACCAAAATGATGCTAACTTCTGAATAGGTCTCTACTGCTGACAGGCTAAGGCCATTATTTGGCCGTGAGTTGCCACAGCAACTATCAAGATCACATAATCGTGATATCAGGGTGCCGATGGGGTTAACCCTAGAACGCATGACCATAAAAATGGGTATTTTCAGAAAAAAGTTGTTATACCGAAAATGCCTGTAACATAAAAATAAATGAACAACTGGAAACGACAAACAACTATATACCTGAGGAATACATAGAGTTTAAAAATTCTAACTAAAGTAATCTTGCAGAAAATAGAAAACAATTAACAGGGCGGGCCTGCGAGGCCCCAGGTATGCGTTCTAGTGTTAAAGATGGAGCCCCCCCCCCCACCCGCATACTGTTTAGCACCTAGACGCCGTGGTCACTATTGGCAGCAACATCTAAAGGGTTAAACGCCGTCAACATCAATCATGTCTGATGTTGCACTGACTGATGTTACACTGTGCAGCTGACGGCTCCTACATTTTAATTCATCGGGAGATGCTATTCACTTATATCTCAGATCAGTTTTAAGTCATATTGGTGGTCACTAAGGGGTTAAACACAAAGCAAACTAGCGTATTCATTCCATTTTTGTTTTAAATGGAATCTATCAGCAGGTTTTTGCTACGTAATCT
Organism: Phyllobates terribilis; assembly: GCF_046119375.1. Classification (NCBI taxonomy): domain Eukaryota; kingdom Metazoa; phylum Chordata; class Amphibia; order Anura; family Dendrobatidae; genus Phyllobates; species Phyllobates terribilis. The sequence continues at coordinate 704,377,632 of NW_027362761.1, forward strand.
GAAGACAGCATGCTGTAGGGGTTAAAAACACAGATTTCAGCAATGCCTCTCAAGAGCCCCTGTTATAAAGCTCTGTGGTTTTGTTTACTTGTAATGATTGTTTTAGCACCAGGAGCTGGTAAGTCCAACCCCGCCCCCTCCTGTGACAAGCAGCTGAGAGCCTGGTGTGGGCGGGATTAGCTTTCTCAGCTCTGCTGCATGCTAAATCTAAAAGCTCTGATTATGTCAGAACACCTGCATCCTGTAAACTAAGTGATACATCGTTGGATTCAGGGTCTCTTTGCCTACATCAGGATGCTCTAAGATGAGGTAGCAAAAACCTGTAGACAGATTCCCTTTAAAAGATGTAGCTAATTGCGTTTTATGAAAAAATCCCTTTGGGTGTCTATTTTTGAGACAAGTACTTCCTGCATGTCTGTATATTAAGAAAAAAAATATCAGTAGGTGATGTGTGCGTTATAACAATCAGCTATTCGGCTATCAGGAAATTATGCCACATAGCCATATTCCTCTAGATGACATGGGAGACACATACAGAGCTTTATTTTGCTCTATTGGGCTGCAATCCTGCATAATCTAGATCTTCTGTACACAGTATGATAGAGCACTCATTTCCTGCCTTTTGCTGAATCTGTCGCAACCTACAAAGCAAAGCCGACAAATTGCGAAAAATCAACCATATAGTGCAATGGATAGTTCACGTTTTTTATTTTTTATAGCTACATAAAAGTAAACAAAATTGGGTTAATTAAAAGAAAATGGAAATATTATTCAATTGCTGATACATTCCCTTTAATGTTCATTAGCCAAATATAGTGAGACAAATGTCCTCTTTAGACCCTTAAAGATTTGTCCACTGTTTACCTCTTTTCAATTGCGTGCAAGAACTCATCAAAAGTGCCGAAAGACGTGCCCTCTCCCCAGATACCCAGCCGACTCATATAGATCATGTTCTTAGGCTCAGATGCACCTGTGACACAGTGACAAGAAAACAAACGCTAGGCAGTGAAAAGTTTATTTTATAAAATGGTGGACACTCAACACCAGAAGAACGAAGAGTAATGCCGAGCCTGGACTAGGCAATGAGAATTTAAACTCACCAGTGGCACTGGCATACACAACACGTGCCAAAGGCAAATTGTTCTGCAGCTCTAAAACTGCACGGCCCATTTTAGTACAGGAGGCGTTTTTGGCTTTGTGACATTCATCAAACACAATCTGTAAAGGACAGTCAAGGAAACAACTGGTAAAACAGCAGTACAACATTGTGAAGTGCAGAACATCATCCAACCCATTTATACACACAGAATATATATATATATATATATATATATATATATATATATATGTATATGTAGGACCAATTAATAATGCTTAGAAAACATTGCAGTGCTTTTAATGTTATATATATATATATATATATATATATATATATATATATAACATTAAAAGCACTGCAATGTTTTCTAAGCATTATTAATTGGTCCTACAGGGTGACACGATTAAAACCTGGGAGTTAAATATATTGAAATGAATATTTTTTACAATATATATATGACAAAGGGGACATGTTAAATCAAGTGGTGCCCACTAATTAGCATCGTTTGTCACATTATTTTCAGGGGGTACCATCATTTCTGTCCAGGCCTATTTCATGAGTTGAAAAGCAATGTCTGACTTTCATTTGTTCATTTTCATAGATTTTTAATTTATTATTACTTTTGTCAGATTCAAGTTATTTCTGTGACCATTGTGGGTTTTTCTCTCATTAAATGAGGGGTATAAACAATTTTGACCACATGTGTATTAGGAGACATATGGATATAGAAATAAACAATTATTGTGAATTAAGGATACGACTCCATTAAAGTTCTCTCCACACCACTGTATGATCTGTTTAATACGAGTTCGATGTTGACCTCCAGCTTGACTCTCTCCAATAAGTGCTGAATAGGTTGCAAAAAGTACCCCCTCAGATGCAGAGGTGTCTCCATATTTTATCTGTGAAAATACCCAGAGACATTGTAATGGCCGACAGATGACAAGGGTGCTGAATAAGCGCTATGACAATCTATGCTAAAAATGTTGTAAAGTCGGATCAAAAACAGAAGACCAGAAAATGGAAATATGAAAAGCTAATCTTCCACATCTTTGATTAACTCCATAATGACCAAGCATACACATTACATATCCACAGGACAGTAATAAACTGAAGAATTCAATCTACAGGAAATATCATGTGTACTCAAATAATTTGAAAAAAAGGAAATAAAAAACCTGAAACAAAACGAGGTCTTTAAAAATAATAATAAAAAAAAAAATGTGTAATATATTATATACATACAATACAGACCAAAAGTTTGGACACACCTTCTCATTTAAAGATTTTTCTGTATTTTCATGACTATATCATATATATATATATATATATATACATACATACATATACATACACACACATATATAGAAAGAGAGAGATAGATAGATAGATATATATATATATACACATGAGAATATATTTCACAGTAATTTGTATGTACCCCAAAACAGCACTAAAAAGTAATACAATTTGTCCCGAATAAAGCAAAGTCTCATGCAGCCACCCCAGTAAATAAAATAAAAAGTCCCTTTCTACCCATTAAGGGGTTAATGACGAGGGACCCACATGCACTGCTAGTTTACTGGAAATGGGGTCCCAGTGGTCAGACACTTACTGATCAGACCTTTATGGCTTTTCCACACAAGTGCTGTTGATCTGAAAACCACTTTAACAAATGGAAGGCCAAACACCAAAAACTAGTTGTTGCCGGCTTCTTCTGCATACAGAAGCATCTTGATGTTTCAGAAAATCATCTCTTCACGTACCCTTCCTATTGGGGCCTAGCAGTAAGTAGCATCTGTACCAATATAATATCTTAACCGAGATCTTAAAGACCTGATTGTGGACAGCATTTGATTCTTCACGCTCCATACAGCTGAGTATTTAGAAGCTGTGCTATTTGCTTAATGTACAGAACTGAAAGATTAGTGAAAAGCAGTAGGAGTGACAGACGGGCCTACCTTACTAAGAGCATGCACGGGGACACAGATGGCATCAATGTCTCTCAAGTCTCGCTCTGCATCACAGCGCAGGTCATTGGATACACTAAACCTGTGGTGGGAAGAAAGGATTTCACTCCAAGGTCTATATTTGACAAGTCAATAACCTCGCAATATATGGACAGGTGAGGTAGTTGTCACTATATGTAAAGGGAGAGGAACTTTACTTAAATAAGTTCATAATAAATTATTAACTATCTCAATTTAGAAGCAGAGGCTTTTGCCAAAAAGCGTAATCTCTATTGTTAATGTAAACAGCGCCATCTTGGTGCGCGGAGATGTCCTATGGCATAATACTGTACAACTTTCCTGGTAGGATATTGGAACTGTGGGTTCAGCATCAACAGTCCCTCTCCACTACCTCCCAACTTTACTTCTTTTTCCCAGCTTGTGCAAAAGGCCATTTTAATTTACAACAGTTTTACGTCCCCTGCTGCTGAAGAAAAGTATATTCATTCCACCAGCAATTAGGTAATGTTGCTACGGTCTAAAGGGCTGTGCCAAATCCACAAGAGTGGAAGCGCCTTTTTGCGACTACGCAGGGACTCAAACTAGTAGAACCTTTGGACAATAGTCCTCTCACCAAGGCAACCCTAGTGAAGGATGTGGAGACAGAGTATACCAACCTGTCTTACTGCATCCCTATGCCACAAACTACATGATTACATAAGCTTTAAGAAATGCTTTTACAGACTTTTATTGATACGTTGTATCTAGTCGTCTATTTCAATAGTTTCTTATTTCACAAGTTTTAGAGGAAGGATAGAGTTGATAATCTCGACCACAGCCACAAATTTGCTGTATGTATTTATCATATTATGAAGAAGTTCTGGTAATCCTCATCAAATTGTAGAAGGCAAAACACTAAATCTGACATATTTCTGCTAAATTCTAAATACTATTTTGGGGAATCTTCATGCCAATTGTGGTTTGAAATACAGAGGTTTTCCCTGTTGAAATAATTGAGGAAAACAGGAGCAATAGCCAATAATGTACAATTATGTCCCCTAACCAGATATCTGTAGTACCCTTTATATTAGCCAAAATATTAAAGTTTCGTTTTCAAATCCCCTGAATATGCTTTGGGCTTGATTCAGACGTCCATTTTTCATGTACATGTTGTACGCATGAACTCTCATGGATAGGACACCTAAAAAATATAATCCATTGAGAGGTTCACACCATGTGTCGGCAAAAAAATCATGAACACCTGTCCATTTTTGATTCGTGTCACTGGTAAAAATTTTCCATAAAAGTCTATAGGTCCACCAAAAACACAGCTAGCAGTTATAGTTTCAAAGACAAATTTACCAAAGAGCTTTTTTCCTGCCGTTTAAGAAGTTTTCTAATATGATTCCAGAAACAGTCCGTCCCTTTCCCACACCAGCTCCATCTCCAATCAGAAATCCAGCTCGTTGACCACTGGGAAGGATCACTTCATGTTGCTTTAAAAGAGCAGAAAACTGTATAACTAACATCTTCAGAAGCAAGTCTTATGCTCTGGCAGTATTGTTCTGACACCCACCTGACAAGCGTACACTATAGCTTCAAGCTGTAACGCAGACAAAAGCCCCTTTTCAACAATAGAACTTGGAAGGGAAAGCATATAGGTGACATCTGGTGGGGGGACGCTGGAGAGGGTGCTGGTCTCCACTACTCGGTCAGGGTGCTGGATACCTAGTTTGGCTACACGTAAGACAAGAAGACGACAAAATATCAGTAAACAAATAATATACTTCGTAGTAAAAATTCACATAGGTTAATTTGACTTTTGTACAATAATTTACATTTAGAAGGCATATAATCTGCATATGTCTCCGTGTGCCCCAGCTCCTCAGCATCTTCATTGTCATCATCCTCTTCTTCTACTAAGGGATTTGATTGCTATTTAAAATAAAGAGCATAAAAAAAGAATTGATCTTCAGGGTACCAACTATAAATGAGCAATAATGGGTGTAATGCTAGCGTTTGTCTCACCCGTTGCTGCACTGATGGAGTATTAATTATCGCTTGTAGATCCTCAAGTCTGTCAAAGTTTAGAAATGGGCGACTGGAAGAAAGAAGCTAACCGAAGAAGAAAGACGAGCAATAAGTAAATAGGAAACACTGTAACTTCGTGTAATTATTATTGTGGATATTTAACAAGAGAAATCAAGTTAAAAGGGAACTTGTCAGGCGATTCATGCTGCCAAAACCGCAGCCAGGTATGATATTTTCTTAAATGATCTGACAATCCGGCCAGGGACCATAAACTGGAGACCTCCCGGGCCACCTCTTCCCAGTGCCGCTGCAGGTAATTGACAGGTCTCTCCCTCATGTACACATAGGAAAAATCTGCCAATCACCTATAGCAGCGCTGGGAAGAGCCAATCTTCAAAGTATATTTTCTCAGAAATGCCCTGATAGAGGATTACAAAGAATAATATACGTGGCTGCAATCATGTAGCCAGGTTGCGATTCGTGCAGCCCGTGGCTTGGGCAACATGAATCACCTGTAAAGTTCACTTTAATATACAAGGCATAGAGGCTATAAAATAATTTACAAAACATACCTCCAAAATAGCAACCTAATAGAACAATTGTAAACATGAAATATAAGGTTAATGGTTTCTTAAAGGGAATCTATCAGCAGGTTTTAGCCATGTAATCTGAAAACAGCAGGAGATGGAGGCTGAAACATAGAATTCAGGGATGTGTCACTTGTCAAAGTGCATGCTGCTGCTTACTAACTGTGAAGGATTTATCACCAAGAGATTAACATTACCGACTCAGCGCCCTCCTGTGATAAGCAGCTCACTGTCTATGTACATTGCATATACAGAGCCTGGTGGGGGCGGGGGGAGCTTTCCCAGCTCGGCTTTATTGCTAAATCTAAAAGCTTTGATTATATCAGAACAGCCGCACCCAGTTATCTAAGTGATACATCTTTGGATTCAGCTTCTCTTTGCTTACATCATGCTGCTCTCAGATGAAGTAACTAAAAGCTGCTGACAGATTCCCTTTAACACAAGGCCCTATAGTTAGAGCTACAGATTGGAAAAAAAATCCCCATGCTATTCATAGGAGGTGGCCACAGTGGCAATGAGGAAATAACAGGAGCAGGGTTCATATCACTAAAATGAATCACATTTCTAGATGCTGAAGAACAGCTTCACCATTTATCAAAAGCTTAAAAAGGAAAAAAAAGAAAGGACGAAGGCAATATTCCAGTGAAGCATGATAAGACTAAGCTGGATTCATGATTTAGATATGTGCTTGATTTTTCTCCAGTTTGTAGAGTTTTGCACGGACCATATTCATCTTTCCATTTGCCCCTATTTTTATAATCAAATCAATTTTTTTAAAGACTTTTTCCAATTTTCTGACATTTAAATCAGGTACAAAAGGAAAAACATACATACAAAGTCACACAGAGTGTAACGGGAGATTACACTAGAGTAATTTCACGATAACTACTAATGCACAATTAAGTATATAAAGCCAGAACGACCCTCCTCTCCCCAAATCCTTATAACCACAAATAGGTCAGGTATATCATATAGTCCTAGAGCCCAGAGAATGAAAGCAAACTAAACTGCATGGGCTATGTGAGGCACTAGTGTGCGTGCAGGGGAGCAAGATTACAGCACAGGCAGTGTGGTAGTGTTCGTCCTTTCACATTGCTGAGGGATTCAGTTTAGGGGAGCAAAGAATTGGTCTATCACTCAATCCCAATTGTGCCTATTTTTAAGGTTTTTTTTCAATGTGTGTTCATATTTTTTTTTTATGTTATGTCCGCAACTGTGGCCTGAGATTTGGGTTTGCAAACGTTTTCGCCCGATTCATTTGGGAATCCCCTACAATAATTTTCGGCATGCAAGATATTTTAGCGCAATTTTTCTGACACTTTGCGCAACATGCGCCTTTTTGTTCTACAACAAACAATACATGAGAAAGAAGTATGCAAAACTTGAAGGGTTGTTTCCTAATCCTATATTTCTTTGCCTCAATTCACAGGTTTCCCTTTGATGTATCGCAATCCTCAGATTGGCCAGCGGCTCTCCTGACCCGAGCATGACAGCTGCGTAGAAATACATGCTGTAACGCGAAGGTCAGGAGAGCTGCCGGCAAGTCCGAAGACTGCGATGCGATCATCCGACTGTGCCCTAAATCGCTTACTTCGATGGTCGTCATTATAATAAATTATGTTTATAATGTTGTGTGTGCACTGATTTTTATATTGGCTTGCACATCATCTTACTTACAGCACAGGCATACTGGTCGCATTGTGTGCCATTCATTTCTGATGTTTTGATATAGTGAACTCATTAATTTTTCTTTGTTATCAGCATTGTATATTCATTGCAATTATGCTGTGCACGGATTTTGTTGTAGGGTATCTTGTTTATTGTGATTCACTAGACAGATGAGGATAGGTGTTAATCTCATTATGGACACAGCTAGTCGGCTTCTATGTAAGTCTACTGGCTTTTTAAATGTTTTTAATACTTTGGTTTTGCTTTGTCCCCTTGTTATAATAAAGGTTACTTCTTAATCTGGTGATCCCATCACTTTTTGCTTACTTCTTTCTCCCATATTGTTGGTACTTTTTTAAGTACCGTATGTATTTTGGCTCATCCTAACTTATTAGGTAGTGCCCTCAGAAGTTTCTATTCTTTTTGTTCTAAAAAAGAAATTGCGAAAAAAATATTTTTTTCGTACTTTGAGCAATATTCATTGTGCAAAACAAACAACGATTTAAGAAAAATTGATGAATCGGGCTTTAAAAAGGTATATACATCATACAAAGTCCATGATATGTAGGAATGCAGCAATGTCACATGAACAAGTGATACATAAATAATCAGAAACACAACATCTTCAAAAGGTCAGACATCCTTTGGCTGGAATACATAACTGCACACAGGTAAAAGCCTATCTAGTGTAGCTCTGATTCAGTAAGAATAGGAAAAGTAGCAGCCACTACTCACCGATGTAGTGCTGGTGTCTGGTGGCATAATATCCCATATTGTCGGGACATTATCAAGACTGTCATTAGGCAGAAAATCCTGTGTGTCCTTGATATCAGATAAAGAGTCCGGGGAAGAAAGGATGGAGTGGTTTGATAACTCATTAAAATAAGTAGGAGGGTCCTTCCAAAGAAAAAGATAGGACAGTTAAAAGGTGCAAAAAAAAAAATACAATGCTGACAACAGCTCCAATTCATAAATTACTTCCATTGCAGAAATGATGCCGAGTAACCAGACATTTTTCTGCATCAATTCCTGTAGAACTTACAAGTATGCATTTAGGACATCTGCAGTTTTACAAATCATTACAGTCTGTAAATACCATCCAGAGGTTCTCCTAAATTAGTCAGAAAAAGCCAGCATAAACGCTTCAAGACAATTTACAAGGACACCTCCAGATAGCGGTGGTAATCCAGAGACGTCACTCCCAAAAAGTACAAGCACCACAATGCAATTTTTGGAGACCTGAGGCCCTACCTAGAGCAGTGGGAGCTCATCATCCTACACAACTTCTTTATTATTTACTGCCATCCCACATTTGCCACCTTAAGAACCTGTTCCCAATCAATAAAAAATATCTGATCATTGTCTTAAGAAATGCAGAGAACCAAATCAACTGGAGAAAATTCATTTTTAATCTGATTGCACATAACAGTTGTGGTACATGTCAGATCACGCATTTAATAAGATCAATTCAAGAGACGACCATTTATTATCCATGCGGCTATCTGGTGTTCGGAAGGAAAGTCTGATTGTATGTCAGATCACTAGTGAGGGTTTAGTACACCTTGTTTGCGATATTCTACCGTGTGTTATTAAATGGCCCTTTTTCACTCCACTATTTTACAAATAGAAAGAAAAACACGAGAAAGCTCTGAATTAGGGCCAACAATGACAAGTACCACTAGTAATAAAATATTGTCCCTACTCCTATAGAGATCATGCAATTTCTCAGCACGTCGGTTGGATGTTTCAAACACGGGAAAAAATGCTCATAAGCGAATATGTTATAAATCCAACACTTACGACATCATTCGCAGAGGACAAATCCATTCCCATTAAATAATGAGGAGAGTCCTACTTCAATATAAAAAACGGTTATTGTCATATTTAATATGAAGACTCTAAATAGTCTGTGAAGGAGTGGAAAAAAAAGGCCACTACAAAGAATGGAGAGTGATAGACATTTCATACACACATTTTATATTGTATACACACACATCTATCTATCTATATATATACACACGCACACAAATTACAAATATATATACATAAAAATATATATGTGTTTATTTGTATGCAGTGTGTGTGTGTGTGTGTGTGTGTGTGTGTGTGTGTGTGTATATATGTACATATATATGTTTTTGTGTAGGTGTGTTTATATGTATGAGATAGATTTTATATCTATCCATCTATCTACACACATACATACATGTACACATAAACAACATGCAAATAAACAAATTATATGTATACACATCCACACACATGTATATGTTTATAATATATATATATATATATGTTTATATATATATATATATATATTTTTATATGTTTATATATATATATATATATATATATATATATATATATATATATATATATATATATATGTTTTTTTTTTTTTTTTTTTTTTGGGGGGGGGGGGGGGGGTGTCCCAGTTAATTTAAAGCCAGGTTGTCAGTCAGCTGAAATATGAAAACTAGCAGACACGCAGTCCGACGATCCAGCATGGGAATCATACTGAAGGAGTGCAGTAGTGTAGATGCCAGTCATTTCAGTACTCTGTTCTAGATGAAGGTGGACAATCACAGCATGCAGAGCAATACAGCAGTGAAAGCGGCACTTTAGTGACTGACTTCCCCCGTTTTCAGTGACCATAGTCTTGGAAAGAGATTGTTTGGTAAGGTGCTACTGAATCCTAATAGATGTGACTGATCTAAATGATCTTTTGGACAACGGACTAGCGAATCTTAATGAAATTTGTGCACAGAACTCTGCTAGCTTTTTGCAAGAAAAAGAAGGCAGCTGAAAGGTTAACAAACTATTCAGTAAAAGCAGCAGTAACAAATAGCTGTATTGATGGGATGGTGGAAACTCCCTTTAATCACCCTCTAATTTTAGATACAATGGTGTTATTGCAGTTTTAGGGGTTAAAATGTAACCAACCCTTCACTCCCTTCCATCTCTGCAAATGATTTAGGAACCACACTAACCAAAAAAATGCAGAATAGCAACACCGCTCTTACCACTATTCAGCTATCCACTGACACATCTTGTCGTTTTTTTACAACACTGATACTGTGTTGTCCATACAATGGAGTATTTCTGGCACAGCAGTCACTTGGAATGGAAGTCATAGTGCCAATGTGAACAGAGGCTTAGGATGTACAGGACATTTCTGTACCTGTCTGAATGGGATTTTTTCCACTCTTTTCTTGGTTGCGCCCTATGAACCAGTGTCACTTAACGTGCTCTTTACTAAACACAGTAGAAAATAATGACCGATTCTACAATCAATCATTCCATTGTCTCCATTTTCACCCAAATTCAAGTAAAACATACCGTCAGGTTACTATAAAATAGGCGTATGTGGCAACGTATGAATGAGACATGAGTGCTATGGAGTACCGTAAGTGTAAAATAAAACAATGCCAAATGAGAACAAAACATAGTTAATAGAAAGGCCAATATAAATGAATATGGCTGAAGAACAGGTAAACCTATCTTCTAGGCAGCAAGGGCGTTAGTAAAGGTGGGCACTGTACCTGCAGGGTATACCGGACTGTGCTTTCTCTGTGGGGTCACGGTAAGATATAAAAATGTGTCTCTATTAATCGCCTGTAACATGGTCACCTTAGGATGGTAGTATTTTTAATATTAGTTTTCTGTAATTGTTAGGTCAGTAAGGAAGTCCGTCTAGAAGCTTTAAGGATGGATTCATTGAATGTGAATAATATATATAATACTTCAGGGGGTAATGGTTGCAAATACTGTTCCCATGAATAGTTAGCCCTAAAGGGATATGACAGAACCGTCAAATTCTACCTCATTTACCTGCATCATAAAAATGATGGCATCAACCCAAGGTGTTTACTGTAGACCAAAGTCTGAACTTGGAATACTATGGGGAGAAATGGGCTAGTAATATCCTGAAGTGCAAGCCAGGAGTTCTATTACCTGCCTAGACTCTGGACACCAATGTGAGAGGAGTAGACACATGGTTTGGAGAAAGTTATGGCTATTCAATTAATATAAGAAACGATGAGTAAAAAGGTGCAAAAAATGCATGTATTCCACTTATACTATTCAGAGGAAACAAAAGGCTTAACTATCTGGCCATCCGACTAAATACTATGATGAGGAATATACTTACATATGAGTCTTACAGAAAATACGCAGATAGTTAGGAGGATCCCAGTGTTACTGGGAAACACCTCCCTAGTCTAGCTATTACAGTAAGAGAGCCCCCCCCAATCATTATGGCTTTAAGAGCCCTCCCTTATTATATTGGGAGATAGATCCCCTGGTCTTCATATTACTGGAAAAATGAGATTTCCCTCATCTCATTGATAATGCCGAGAAATAATCTCACCAAAATTACGAAAATTCAGTCATATTATTAGAAACTCACATGCCAATTGATTTTTTTTTGGTTGATAGATCTAAAATGAAAACACATAATATTGCTTAACCAAAAAAAAAAACAAAAAAACTTAAAGCCTACAACATATCATACAATTGAATTCCTTTGTAATTTAAGGTTAGAATTTGCTCAATAGGGACTATTAGCAAATATTTCCTTCCTATATTCCAGCCCTAACTTTAAAACAAACAACAATCCACATTTGCAAAGTAAAAACGTCTAAGGGTTCATTTATCAAACCTTGACACTACTTTTATATTGTCCAACATCAAATTCAATAACCGTACAAGATTAAGACGGCACAACTATAAGCCATGTTACCATACTATAATGGGTGGAGGGAAAAAAAACAGTTGTTAGCATGCCCTGGTTATACCCAAGCCCCATGGTACACAGAAAAGGTACAAATCAAGGGAATTAGATCCACTAACACATGTGTGTGTGTATATATAATATTTACAATATTGTGTGCATATTATATACAATGCATACACACCATATTATATATAGCGGACATCGATTACACACACAGATTTGCATGAGATAGTGAAACTTTTACACAGTCTTCCTTATGACTTCTTATTGCATGACTCCATGTATTTCTCAGAAATCACCCTTTTACCTTAGCAGTAGCTTGGCTCATATCCTTGTGAAGTTAGGGACCTTCCCAAGTGTGACATGGAGGAAGAACATTACAAGACATTTGCTTGGCCCCAAGTTTCTGGAGCCTCACACAAGACTGATAATGATCTAAATGAAACTGAAGGTATGTGTGCGTTTGTGTCATGCCAACGCTCCTTAGGAGAAAGAGAAAGCTCATGTAGAAGTTCTCAGCACCAGTCCCGGACCCCAGAATAAGTGTCAGTACCTTGTTCACTGGGGAGAGCTTCAGCCAGAAGTGCAGTTGTGACATACCAACAGAACAGAGGAGATGGGATGCGGGTGACGGCTGGAGAGGTAGAGCGTTACACATGACAGCACGATATGACAACAGCTGGCACCCCTCCTCATCCTCCTCCCAATACTATCTATCTCCTACCTCCCTCCCTCCCTCCCCCCAGGGTATGCATGGCCAGCCCTGATCCCACTTCCTCTCAGTGCTCTTCTGACTTTCAGGAAATGATTCTATGCAGGATTCCTGGCAGTCACAACACTTACTGTGCCTGCCAGCAAGCTCCACCCCTCCATCTACCTGTACCTGCCCTGCCAGCCAATCACAGCACGGAAACTTAACTCCTCAACCACTGGCACTTGGAAAATTAGACAGCTGGAGTCATTTAGCTTATTAAAGCCATCTCTGCTGGCAGAGCCTGGCACAACATTTCATTAACCCCTTCGGCGCCCAAGTAACTGCTTTACCTTAGACATTGATTCTTTCTCTGCTCATTTCTCCCTCCCCCTGAGAGCTATTGAATTGAGGGGAATGGAGAAGATTCCAGGAACTTTAATATTTACAGCAGACCATGAACGCGCATTAACTTTGGCACCAGCTACAGGAACTAAGAATAAAAACATGGTCCCATGCCCCCACTGCCAGCAGACGCACCCTTCTCGTAAAAAGTCTCCTTCAGAACGATGCTATATATTCCTTCATAACAAATATGCCGGCACATCAGGCAAACAATGCACACTTAGGGCAGTACTTGACAGGTCGGATTTACTTGAGCTGATTTTGCCCATTTTATATGAGAATTTAACCCTTATATTACACACTGTTCAGCAGTAGACTAAAGCATGCAGCAAATCCCAGCAGGATTGTGGGAAAAAAGGTTCTGTAAATGCTGCAGATTAGCAGCAAAACTGACCCATGTAAACCAGGGCTGTGGAGTCAGAGTTGGTATAAAATGGACCGACTCCTAAAATCTATAATAAATTGGGTACAGTAGTTCAATGCAGTTTGTGGGGAATATGTTTTTCATAGGAATTTGGGAAAGTTATGAAATGTCCTATAAATGTCTGTCCTAGTCCTCATCTAAGGGTCTAGACTTTTAGCTGAGATGAATCTGTGCTACAGTAAATGTATCACTTAAACATGAGCCATGTATGAGGGAGTCGGAGTGGGAGGTTAGGCTTAGCGACTCCACAGCCCTGGTGTAAACATGCACATATGGGTCCTTTACACAGATTTCTGGCCTAATTACTATCCCATCAGGCCAGGGGTGGGCTGTTCATTTTCCCGAGGGCCACATGGGAGACAGTGACTGCTGTAGAGGGCCAAACCAATAGGCCAAATTCTGCTCAGAATTGTTTTATATTAATTTTTAGCATTTAATATTGAGCATAATTAAGTATGTTGGCTAGATGCTACTGCTAATACATGTTACCATAGGGCTTACTGTAACATGTATTCTTATCAGTAGCAGCTAATCAAAATCACAGAATGAACTGCTTCTTATAAAGTTGATATAAAAAAATCCTAATGCCCCTGTTTATCAGCACTTGTACCTTGATCAACAGCTCCCCACACAATGATGCCCCCACTGTCCCCCCAAACACAATAAGATGTCCCCAAAGTTTCTACAAGTACTGAAAGTTAAAAAAAAAAATTGAAAATAAAAACTACTCACCTAACCCAGTTTCCCTGCTGCTCCGCTCTGTGCAGCGTACTGAGTTTACATCACTACATTGCGTCCTTTGTGCAATCACACCTGCTGCACTCTCAGACGCACAGGCTAAATGGTGGAAGAGAGCTGATAGCTGCCTGTTCAATCACAGTGTACACTGGTATCTGCATCCCAAAGATGCAGACACCAGTGAAATAGAGACGCTGGTAGGGAGCAGCCATGCTGTACCAAAACACCACTGTTTCCAGCCTTGTGGCTGTCCTCGCCTGGGGACCAGACATGAACAGCCTGAGAGCCACACTTTGCCCAAGTCTGCATCAGACCAAAATCAACACAGTTCTATGTGTAAAATAGAAATTGCTCTAAATGACTTCTGCAAAAAAAAATTAAATCTTTCACAAATCACAATTACTAGCATAATCAAAGGGTGTAAACAGCATTTAAAAAGATATGTGACAGAAAACTCCATTCTAGGGACAGGAAAGGAGTATATGGGGATTTCAACATGCTCAACCCTTGGCTCACATGGGAAATAAACCACTGGCAGAGGTGTTTGGCAAGGGCTTATTCCCTTTTTAACTACTGAAATAAACACGCAGGATAAAAAGAGCCTAGAATGTATGCTTGGAGATGGGTGGATGCAATATGCAGCACGTGCACACATTTCTGCAAACCTCATTCAAAAATTCCCGCAGCAAATCTGCTGAGTGTGAATGCACTCAAAGGCATTGCTAATGCAAGCATTTGTTCCACACAGTTTCACTGTTGTCAGCAGCACTTCACTGTTCACATTGGGCTACAGCCTGCTGTAAAAGAATGATTTTAATGTCCGCATTAAAGATGTGATCAAACAACAAACAAGACCTGATCACAGATGTAATCACTGAATAGAAACGTACACCTCCAACACATTAAGCAGTCTTAGCAAAGCAATGGTTACAAGCAACTTGAAAACTTAGCACACTTCCTCCTGCACTTGAGTGTGTCAAACACACCTTCCTGGGGCTTCCCACAAAAAGAAATCTGGAAATTTGGGAAGATTTTAGCTTTGACTAAGTGCTCAAAATGCAGCATAAAGATAATGGGAGCATATTTACAGGTTAGAGAAGAGAATGCCTCTCCCATTTTACTGCTCAGTCTGATCACATATACATTACTGGAAATATCACTGCACAACATTACGCAATATTCAGTACAGGTCACCACAAAACTGCAGCCAGACAGAGGGGAGGGTCAGAAGAGAGGAGGGAGCACAGCAGGGACACAATGCAAGAGAAGAGCATTCAGAAGAAAGAAGGTGAAGCAAGTGCAGAGGAAATGAAGCAGAAAAACACTGGATAAATAGACCTAGTAAAAGGAGAATACTTGGTTGGTTAAAGGAACAAAGAGGTACAAGTTTTAGGGAAACAGACAGAAACAGGTGCCAAAGCAGAACAAAAACAGGTCATCATAGGACCCAGCAAAAGAAAATGTATGAGGGTGAAAAAGTAATAAGGAAGCGAAAGCTGTCAGCAACAAGGAAGCAACAGATCCATGCAAATGGTCTAAAGGCAATCATTGTCTTACCTGAATGTACGATTGGCTCTCAGGAAGGTAATTACAGAATGGGGAGGAATAGTTCCTACTGTAATAGTCTGTCTGACCATTATAATGTGATCTGAGAAGAGAACAAAAACAAAATGGAACAAGGAAAAAACAGAACACCCTTAAAGTAAATCTCAAGATGCAGCTCAGAGTAAAAAATACTGAAGATGCTGGAAAGATAAGTGAAAAATCTAGTATTCTTGGCAGGTAATGGGTACAAGACAGCAGTCTTAAGCTAAGTTCACATTTATAAATTCCTCACGGTCAAGCATTAAATCGGGGCTTCTATCAGAACCCAAAAAAAACTGGATTCCGATGGGAACTCTGACAAAGCCTTAACAAAGCTATTCACTTAAAAGAAGCCAAGGGGGTCGCTGTATGGCCTCCATCCTAGCCGTATTCATCTTGAATCATGCAGAAAATGTGATCTGGCAACAGAAATACTGACGTGGTACTTGACGAATAGAACTGTATAAGTATGAACCCAGCCTTCCAGGTTGTAAGAACCATCTCCCAGACCCGGCATTGTTCACCAGCAGCACAAAGGAACTACCACTGCACACAGTATTTTCCAAGTCTGTCTACACAAAACAAGCCATGGATAGATAGGGCAAAATGATCACATCTGAAGTTCAGTAGTGGACTCCAAGAGGTCCTCTGTGTATGACATGGCAATGTATAGTCTAATGTAATCTCCAAATATCAGGAAAGAAAACTGAAATTAAAGTGCTGATAAACATACACAGTAATGGAACAGGTTATGGTTCACCCTGTCAAAGAAAGAAAAAAAAAAAAACATTTTTATGTATTGCTTTACCCCAGCCAAATTTTACCACTGTCCCATACTTTACTTCATGATAGTGGTAACATTTCTGCAATATGACTTGCATTTATTTGTTACAAAAAAAAAAAAATGGAAATTTTGCCAAAAATTTTAAAATTTGCAATTTTCAAACTTTTAATTTTTATGTTTTTAAATCAGATACTTATGTCACACAAAATAGTTCATAAATAACACTTCTCACATGTCTACTTTACATCAGCACAATTTTGGAAAAAAAAAATTTCTTAGGAAGTTATAAGGGTTAAAAGTTTACCAGTGATTTCTCATTTTTCAAAGTTTAGGCACCACATCACATTTGAAGTAACTTTAATGGGCCTATATGACAGAAAATACCCCAAAGTGACACCATTCTAAAAACAGCACCCCTCAAGGTGCTCAAAACCACATTCAAGAAGTTTATTAACCCTTCAAGAATTAATTGAATGTAGAAGGAAAAAAAATGAACATTTAACTTTGTTTCACAAAAATTTTACTTTAGACTCTAATTTTTTTATTTTCACAAAGGTAACAGGAGAAATGCACTGTACAATTTCTCCCGAGCATGCCGATACCCAGTATGTGGAGTAAAACTATTGTTTGGGCGCACGGCAGGGCAGGACACGGAAGGGAAGGAGCGCCATTTGACTTTTTGAATGCAAAATTGGCGGGAACAATTAGCGGACACCATGTCGCTTTTGGAGAGCCCCTGATGTGCCTAAACAGTGGAAATCCCCCACTAGTGACACCATTTTGGAAACTAGACTCCTCAGGGAACTTATCTACATATGTGGTGAGCACCTTGAACCCCAGGTGCTTCACAGAAGTTTATAACATTGAGCCGTGAAAATAAAAACATTTTTCCCACAAAAAAATGTTTTTACCCTTGTGAAAATGCAAAATTTGGGGCTAAAAAGAGAAAATGGAAACCAACATTTGCTGTGCAATTTCTCTTGAGAACACAGATATCCCATATGTCGGGGTAAACTACTGTTTTGGCGCCCGGCAGGGCTCAGAAAAGAAGGAGTGACGTTTTGGAACGCAGATTTTGATGGAATTGTCTGGGGGTGTCATGTCGCGTTTGGAGATGTGCCTAAAACGTGGAAAACCCACACAAATGACCCTGCTTTGGAAACTAGACCCCTCAAGTAAATTTACCTCGATTTGTGGTATGCACCTTGAACCCACAGGTGCTTCACAGAATTTTACAACGTTGATCTGTGAAAATCCAAAAAATATATTTTTCCCACAAACATGTTGCTTTAGCCCTACATTTTTTCATAAGGATAGCAGGAAAAAATGGACCCCAAAATGTGTTGTGCAATTTCTACGGAGTACACCGATACCCCAGATGTGGTCGAAAACTACGTTTGAGGCCCAGTGCAAAGCTCAGAAGGCAATAAACACCATATTTGATTTCGGTTTTTGACAAAATGGTTTGAGTGTGGCATGTCACATTGGCAGAGCTCCTGAGGTGCCAGAACAGCAGACACCCCCCATAAGTAACCCAAGTTTACAAACTACACCTCTCAGTGAATTCATCTAGGTGTACAGTGATCATATTGACACCACAGGTAGGTCACAGAATTTTATACCATCGGGCAGTGAAGCAAAAAATAATTACATTTTTACCACCAAAATTTTGTTTTAATTCAAGATTTTACATTTTCACATTGGGAAATGGGTAAAAATGGCACCAAAATGCATCCTACAATTACTGCTGAATTACTGTTGAATGTAGAAATACCCCCATATGTGGCTGGGCTGTACTGTACTGCTTAGCCATACAGCGAGATTAGAGAGGGACGGAGTGCTATTTGCCTCCTGAAGTGCAGATTTTCCTACAATAGTTTGCAGACTCCATATACATAGCTCCTAAGTGCTAGAAGGGCAAAAAAAAACCTTTAAGTGACCTCATTTTGGAAATGATACCCATCTGGGAATTTATCTACAGGTGTAGTGACAATTTTGACTCCATGGGTGTTTACCAGAAACAAGCAGCAGTGGATGCTGCGGAGTGAAAATTGCAAACTGCTGTGGTAGTGACCAGTACGCTGTAGTGACCAGTACGCACTTCTGGAGACACGCACCCGTAAATTAGGTGGATTCTCATCGCTACAGAAATGCCAAACATGTGGACGCTAAATATGTTTTAAGCACACTGGAATTCAGAAAGGAGGGAGGCATTTGGATTTGGGAGCGCAGAATTCGCTAGATTTCTTTTGGAGGGGGCGAGGAGCCATTTTGTTTTTTCAGAGCCTTTGTAATACTGGTAATGTGGAAGCAACCTATAATTCGATTGACAGATGACAGACCTGAGTGGGGGCTTTTTTTGTGGATTGAGTTGAAGATTTTATTAGGAACATTTTACATAACGTTTGGGATCACATTTATCCGGTGCTCTACGCTGAGCACTTACATTGGGGTTTCCATCTAAATCTCCGAGTGACGCAATTCAGATGAAACCCCTGAGAGATCCACTCACTATAACGAGGCAGCAGATTTACTCTAGACTCCATCTACCCTCTGTTCAGTGGTGTCCTCCTTTTCAGAGATGTACAAAACTATGGCTGACAGCAGTTTAATGCACGCCTAAAAAGACGGACAATCCCGGATCACAGGTCCGACAGCGTCCATAGTGTCCCAATCTGCCTCATTAAAGGGAATCTTCCGCTGGGAGTTCCATCTGAATCGCGTATTTCAGAGATTTACACGAACACCCCAATGTAAGCGCTCAGGGTAGAACGCAGGATAAATGTGAGCCGAACCTTACGGAGACCTTTGGGAGGCAGATTGAACAAATCAACAGCAGGTCAAGAATTGGTTTTATTAATTTTTTACTCAGCTCCTTGTGCGGTATAAGTGATTAGATGACTTTATTCTTCGGGTCTGTGCAATTAAAGCGATACCAGACTTATATCGGTTTTTTTGTGTTTGGCGGCTGCAACACAAGTTTTTGCATCCCCACATTTTGAGAGCTATCATTTTTTGATATTTTTGCTGACAGAATCATGTGAGGGCTTGTTTTTTGTGGGACGAGTTGATGTTTTTATTGGTACCATTTTTGGGCATATGACATTTTTTGATAGTTTCTATTCCAATTTTTTGGGAGGCAGAATGAACAAAAACCCAACAGTTCATGAATTGTTTTTGTGTTTTTTTTTTTTTTTTTTTTTTATGCCTTTCTGCGTGTGGTAAAATTGATAATGCAGCTTTATTCTTCAGGTCAATATGATTACAGCAATCTATTATACATTAATAGTTTTTTTTGTGCTTTTGCGTAATACAAAACTATTATACAAAACAAATAATTATTTAAATTTGTCTTTTTGATTGCAATTTAATCTACTTTTTATGCGGCGTTATGATGAAAATAATGTTTTGCCTTGTTTTTTATTTTTTTGTTTTTTACGGTGTTCACTAAAGGTGTTAACTGGCGAGACAGTTATATAGGACGTGGTGATACCAAATGTGTGTACTTTTTTTGTTTATTTTTTTTTCATAAAAATATTCGTGTATACAATATATTTTGGATTTAAAAAAATAAATAAATAAATTTACAATTTTTTTCTTAGTCCCTCTATAAGACTTTCACTTTCTGCAGTCTGATCGCAGTTCTAAT
The DNA here is from genome assembly GCF_046119375.1 of Phyllobates terribilis. Taxonomy (NCBI): domain Eukaryota; kingdom Metazoa; phylum Chordata; class Amphibia; order Anura; family Dendrobatidae; genus Phyllobates; species Phyllobates terribilis. The sequence goes on from NW_027362761.1 coordinate 704,397,976, forward strand.
GCACTCCAATGCACCAGCATTGCAATGCATTAGAACTATCAGCACTGCAGAGACAAGTTAATTAGATCATGCACTGCGCATGATCTAACTAACTTGCTAGTGCCTGATGACCTGGATGTTGTCATGAGGACATTGTGTCACCATGGCAATGATCAGGCCGATTGGGCGCCAATCAAGGTGCAGAGGGGGCTCCCTCCCTCTGCATGCCTGCTAAATGCTGCGATCGCAGCAGTTAGGGGGTAAAAGTGCCGTGAGCAGTGCAGGCACCGCTCCTGGCACTGAGTGGCGGGTATGAGCTGTCAATCAGCTGACATGCAGCGGCGATTTCGTGCGCATAGCTTCTGTGCCCACAAAATCGCCTGGAAGTATCCATAAGCCCAAGGTCGGTAAGTACCAGGCGACTTGGACACATGGCTACCTCAAAGGTCGTGAAGGGGTTAAAGTAGCACTCACAGAAAAAGATATATTCTTCTGATAGTACTGTAGATACTAGTAGTAATAGTGGACACCCTTAAACGATTGCTTTATTAGTGAACTATTTGCTCGATCATGATGTCCTACATGATGCGACTTTCAGGCTCTTGTGTGTGGATTGGACGTCAGTTTTTCTATGTATTCCTAGGAGATCCTCAATGTGACTCGTCCATAGAGAGACTGTATAGGATACAAAGAGTCTTGAGAGTAGTCACTTGTGACAAGGAAAGGCGCTCATAATTCACTAATAAAGCAAGCAGTAAGGAAACTGCAGTGCTAATAATGTAAATTTCTAACATTTCAGCACGTTTCCTGTTCGGATGAAATTGTGAAGGCTATATTGTTATTACTATATTATGTGGGTCTTTTAGATTTTAGGCAGGGTTTAGAAGGCTTAGTCTGCAGCTCCACTCTATGATCTTCACAACTGATAGTTGTTTTAGTCATCCCTGTATCTGCAACAACTGATATAGAAGAAACATTCATACATCTTTCAAGTGGGAGCATCTTGAAAAACAGCACCCGAGAACGCAATATTTGGGATTTGTGTGAGTAGCCCAACCTTGTGCCTAACTACACTCAAGTCTCATTTTTGAGCATTATGCTATAAAGGAGAATAAAGCCAATCTTCAGCAGGATAAAATATATATATTCAAAGTAACAGGGAAATAAAACAGAAATCTAAAACATCACACAGACAAGGAAACAATAGAAAGATGCAAAGGAAAGCCACTCAACGCGACATGATTTAGATGCAATAAAATGGTCAGAACACAAAGTGACACTTGTTTTCAGAAAACTAAAAAAAAAGGTTAGGTTGCTTTAAGTAGAAAAGCGCAAATTAAATATTAAATCATCTGCAACAAAATTTGGAAAGCACCAAGGGGAAGAGGGATAGGTGGAACTTACGGATCTGAGCTGGTGATAGGAGCATGGGGCAAGCAATGAGCAGGTGAATATGAGAAATGTGTCCATTGGGTACCAGGCAGCACCGGGGTCTGAAATCACAGCAAAGGTGCATCAGAAGTCATTCCTACCTATCCTATTAGCACCAACTTCCTATAAGCAGACAATATGAGTCACATTTAATTGCATTTCTTAAAAACTGAAAAGGGTTTCATAAAACATGCGATGGTCCAAAATCAGTGACCCTTTTGCTGCTGTTGCCTTACCCAGCTCAGTGCATGTATGCAAAACAGTATCAGACATTCCATACCACAAAGGGTTAGGGGAATGGTGACAGTTTCTGCAATTATTGCATACATTTGCATGCCATCTGCAATAATCCATGCACAAGCTACACAAAAAAAACTCATTCACTTGTATAGAGTGAATTTTATTACAATAATTTTCTGCAACAAATCTGTCTTGTCTGAGCATATTGGTATAGACTGGGGCCGATCACTACAGCAGCAAGTATGGGTCTAATTCCAACAAAGGATACTGTTATCTGATGCCCAGACACAGGGTCATGAGCATCAGACATGCCAAAAATATCTAACTGGATTACCCCTTCATTTCAGGTTCTTTATAACTAAATAGGAATGAATACCCCATTTCTACCGCTCAAACATTTGCACATTAAATAAAAAATAATAAAAGGACACTTTGGCAATCCCATCTCAAGTCTTTATCTAAAACAATTCAGCATTGCATTAAAAAGAAAAAGACAATACTCTTAATTGGAACACATGTGGATACCACAGAGAAATGGTAGCATAGATGCAGACCCTGCGGTTGCTACGGCATCCTGAAGTGGTGGGAAGGGTCAACTTATATATAAACAATTATCATTTTGGGTTTAGACAACACAAAAAAAAAACAAATTACTTTCTGGTATCAAGAAATTTTTTTGTTGAACATTAAGAAGGAACCAGTCCTTAAAAAAAAAAAAAAACTATTTACCTTCAGCCATAATGCTAATCTGCAGGTAAGCACCATTTCAAACAAATCAGGTGTCTAAAGTGAAGTTTAGCTGCAGAAAGAGAATTACCTTAGAGTCTCTTTGCAGCAGCTCCCTTCCAGTCAATGGGCAATGCCATGGGCACTTCCCATGCTCCGCAGCAGGTCACTCAGGGATCAGTGGGCGTGATTACCGCATGCTCACTGTGTAGAGCGCGCTGACTACACACTGCCACGGCATCGCCCAGATGACTGGAAGCGAGCACTTTGGCTGTACATTCTATCATCATGGAGGCACCCAGTGCGAGACCTCACCTCAACATTAGCCAGGGTGGACTGGTATTGCATCATAGCGGTTGAGCACATTCCGTTGGCTCCGTGTTGTGACTCAGGTTGTGGGTATCTCCCCCCCCCGTCCATCACAGACACCGTGCAGGGCATTAGGATCCTTGAAGTAGCATGGCGTCAGTCAATATGGATTAATGAATGCCTTGGAGAAAGAAAGAAGATGGGTAGAGTTATCACTTAAAGTGTACAAAGACAACAAAGTGTACAAATAGTAATAAAATATTATGTGATGCGCAGAATACTATCTACGTCGTCCATCCTTCAGTATTACTCCCACCCGTTATCAAACAGCACTTGATTCTTCATATATGTATCATCTTTGATGATTCGCAGAGAACACTTTATTGTGTCATGGATTTAATAGCCTATAATTTTAAAGGGTTAAATAGATGTAATTGAAAATTCACTGTCTGGTTTGTCGAAGAGTGGGTTCCATGCAGCATATAAGCCAACACTATAATATGCCAGATGAGTGATTAAGACTGCACACTTAATTGATCTAGCGCCTACACTTGAAAGCCAATGGGGACTCGGCCGTAATTTAGGACTGGCCAAGGTTGGAGTAACTAAGAACCTTACTTCAAGACACAACTGCACTCAGCTATCCATTATACCAGCTCTCAACTGCACATGCTTTAATGTATTGAACTCTGAGCATATTATCACAGTTATTTTGTCTTAAACCCTTTGGCAGACTGGTGTGACGCCATGCATTAGCTAGGAGACACTAAAAGACAAGCCCGAGAACGTAGTCACCAAGCAATATGGCATATTATAACAGAGAGGGAATACGCAACCAACCCTAGCTTTAAGGCACATATGTCAAACTCTGGCCCGCAGGGTGAGTATATTTGGCCCGCAACACCGGGGGGGTCACCAGAGTATTATCTGGCCCACAACAATGTGCAGGTCACCCGCTCGGCATCGCACTTTCAACTACATCTACAGTTGAAAGTATCATTCCCCCTCTGCGTCTGACGTCTCAGTGCAGCAGGAGCTATAACGTCTTTACCACGTGCCCGCTGAACCGAGATATGTAGAGGACCTCAAGACACTATGAAGAGACTGGAGCAGCGAAAGAACGGGCAGAGATGAGTAGTTCATTTTTTTAATTTTTTTATTTTTTTTAATGTGGGGCCGTTATAGTGTGTGAAGCACTCTGTGGGGGCCGTTATAGTGTGTGAAGCACTCTGTGGGGGCCGTTATAGTGTATGGAGCCACTTTGTGGGGGGTCTATGATACTGTATGGAGGACTATGTGGGGCCTATTATACTAAATGGACAGGGCTGTGGAGTCGGAATCATGGAGTCGGAGTCCATATTGGTGGAGTCGGAATCGGTTTAAAATGGACAGACTCCAACTCCTAAAATATATAATAAATTGGGTACAGTAGTTCAGTGCAGTTTGTGGGGAATATTTTTTTCATAAGAATTTGGGAAAGTTATGAAATGTCCTATAAATGTCTGTCCTATTCCTGATCTAAGGGTCTAGACGTTTAGCTGAGATGAATCTGTGCTACAGGAAATTTATCACTTAAACATGAGCCATGTATGAGGGAGTCGGAGGTTTGGCTTACCGACTCCACAGCCCTCGTATGGAGCACTATGTGGGGTCCATTACACTGTATGGAGAAGTATGTGGGGCCATTATACTCTATGGAACATTTTTTGTGGCCATTATAGTATGTATGGAGAGCTTTGTGTAGCCCATTATACTGTGTGGAGGACTGTCTGGGGATTATAGTTGTAGAATCATACTGTGATCGGGTCACCATTCTTTTTCGGGGGATTGAGGGAGGGGGTACAATAGGGTCCCCATACTTTGAGTGTGGAGGAATTCACTGTGAAAGTATCATACTGTGTTTGGAGGCACTTTTGTTTGCATCATACTTTATCTGTATTATTCAAGTTTTTTTTATCCTTTGATATTAGGCCATTTGGCCATCTTCTTTTTACTGCTCTTACATAACATATTATATTATTCCAATATAATTCCAAAAGTTAATCATTTTATTTGATAAAAAATGTCTATAATTGAGGAAGTATTTCCTTATTAAATATCAAGGTTGGCCTGCGCCTTTGTCCAAGCTTTTAATTTTGGCCCTGTGTGTATTTGAGTTTGACATCTCTGCCTTAGGGCTTTAGCTGAACATATCAATGGTGGACTAGAGAAGCTGTGTGCTCAGTTATGATACTCACAAAATACAGTTAGGACCAGGAATATTTGGGCAGTGACAAGTTTTGTCATTTTAGCTGTTTACCAAACCATATTAAAGATAAAGTTATATAATCAATATGGGCTCAGGCTATGTGCACACGAAGCAATTTTAATGCGTTTTTGCGGCGTATTTTCTCTGCGAAAACGCATTAAAATAGCTTGTAATAGGTCTGTCATTTACTGCAATGCAAATCCGCAAGTGCTGTGCACATCATGCGGAAATTTCCACTGCGAATTCGCATTGCGGTAAAACCCGCAGCAAGACCAATTCTAATGCGATTTTGCTGCGAAATCACCGCCATTGACTTGCATTGGATCGCATAAGATCCGCATGACTACATGTAGTTATGTGTATCTTATGTGATTAATGCGCGGATGGTACCCAGGTCTGGAGGAGACTCTCCTCCAGAACCGGGTACCATAGTAGCTGTAAGTAAAAATAAAGAATTAAAATAAAAAATAACCTTACACTCAACTTCTGATAGCCCCCACTCTGCTCCCAGCGTCGACTGCCAACGTCAGCTATCGCGTGACCGGTCACATGACCGCTGACGTCATGGAAGGTCCTTTTACATTACCGGTACCCGCCACGGAGCCAGCGGCGACGCTGGGAGCAGAGCGGGGGCCATCAGAAGGTGAGTAGAAGGTTATTTTTTTACGTTCCAATTCTTTCATTTTTTTAACATTATGTTGGCCACACAATATAAATCCATGCCGGTTGCATGAAATGCAGAAATGCTAGGAGTGGCCAAATCATCAGTTTGATACATTCTGCAATAATAATAGAGCATTGGTGAACTTGGGAACTCAAAAAGTCTTGGACATACACAGCAGACAACAGTGGTAGATGATCGCAGAATCCTTTCCATGGTGAATAAAAAACCCTTTACAACATCCACCCAAGTGAAGAACACTCTCCAGGAAGTAGGTGTTTCAGTATCTAAGTCTACCATAAAGAGAAGACTTCATCAGAGCAAATACACAGTATACATACAGTGTACTGCGAAAGCAACCCAGGAGTATTTAATTTTTTTTTTTTAAAGGTAACCTGTCACCAGCAAAAACACTATTAACCTGCAGATATGGGGTTAATTTGCAGGTTAATAAATAGCATTACTAACCTGCCTGGCGCCTGCACGTAGCCAAATGCTGCGGGGAGAAAATTGACTTTATTCTCCTCAGCAGCGTTCTGTTTTTAGTCACGGGGGCAGCACCGGCGCTGGTTCAGTCATCGCTCTGAGAATACAGAGCAGCGGCTGTAACTGCACCCCCTGCCCTGACTGACAGCCAGCCTCAATGCAGAACCAGTGTCAGTCAAGGGCGGCGGCGCGGTTACAGCCCCCTATGTATACTCAGATCGGCGACTGAACCAGCACTGTGAATAAACCGGAACACTGCCAGGGAGAATAAAGTTAATTTTCTCACTGCAACTACGTTCAGCTACATTCAGGCACTGGGCAGGTTAGTAACACCATTAACATGCAGATTAACCCAATATCTGCAGGTTAATAGCGTTTTTCCTGGGGACAAGTCTCCTTTAAGGCAAAACAGTGGAATGTTCTGCAATGGCCGCGTCAATCAGCAGATCTCAACCCCATCGAGCAGGCATTTCACAGGCTTAAAAGGGGTATTCCCATTTTCAAGATCCTAGCCCAATATGTAGTAGGTGTAATAAAAATAAATATTAGCATATAATACATATCTATCTATATATATTACATACACACAATCACAAAAACACACATATGGGAATTGGAAATACTGTACATCCTCATATGTACATTTCCATTATCCAGCTATCAGGGCTAAACATCAATGGCGTCATGTAGAGAGAAGCCTAATCAATGTAACATTATTGAATTTCTCCACTAAAGACATTTTATGCTTCATTGTCCTGAGTTATTGTCACTCAAAATGAGAATCATCTGCAATACATTATATAACACTGCAATAATGTTTAATATAGCGATGCAAGTAATCCCTGCACCGCAATATGCAGTCTCTCTATGGTAACATAGTAGAGATTTTTCATCGGCATACAGAAGATAAAAAAGGCCTCTGATCATGCGACTAGTGCAAAGTATTATTAAAGTGAACACAGGGTTAGAAAAAAGGTAAAACCCCATTATACTTTGTTTGTTTTTGTAATAAAACACAAATTAAAGAACTGTAAAATAGAAAAAAAAACATCCTTTAATTTGTAATAACTATAAAAATCTAGCAAGATTATTTAATCTATGTGAAAAAAAACACTAAAAAGATTTTTTTAAAATTTACAATAACCGAATTGATTCATCCTGCCTCCAAAGGAATTGGAATCAAAAGTAATCAAGAAGCAACCCAAAATTGTTATAAAATAAAAATTTGCAAGTCACCCAAGAAAAAAAAAAACAAAACAAAAAAACTTTCGCTTCACATGACTACATGGATGTAAAAATTAAAAATAAAATGGTCTTGGAATGTAGCAACACACAAAAAAATGATTTGTTGCCTTTTGTTCCCACAAATTATGAATAAGAGCTATGCAAAAAATGATATGTACCCCAAAATGGTCTCATTAAAAAGTACATTGATGAAAAATAAGATAAGATAGGAAGAAAAACAATCTGCATCTAATAAACAATGATAAGGTGGGAGAATGGGGTGCGATATAGCAGACATCCCTTTAATGGTTCAGTGTGTTGGAAGGACCATGTACCTTCCCCTTTAACTGACTGGTCACATGATCGTGACATCACACAGGTCCTTGTGCACACAGTTAAGGTCCTATCTGTGGATGTGTGTGTGTACTGCAGTATATATAAACCCTGTGTGTTCCTGTGTGGGTGTGTTCCGGTGTGTAGGAGTTCCTGGGTGTTGGGAGCTCCTGTGTGGGCACCGTGGGAGAGGCAAGAGGCTGTTCCCTGTGTGTGTGGGGGAACACCGCTCGTGTGAGGCCTGGAGTGGCCTGGTGGACTCCGGTGGAGGTGAAGCCTGGATCCCTGTGTGAGAGTGTGGGGGATGCCAGTAAGCCTCGGAGTGCCACACAAGAGGCCTGGTGGACTCCGGTGGAGGTGAAGCCTGGATTCCTCTGTGAGAGTGTGAGGGATGCCAGTAAGCCTCGGAGTGCCACACAAGCGTCCTGGAGGGTGAAGCCTGGGTATGATATATGTAATACGCCAGTAAGCCTTAAAGGGAGTGACGGACCTGGAGAACGTGTCCTCAGACCAGCGGATCCTGGAGTCTGAACGGCAGAGGGTATACAAGGTTGTGAAGAACTTACAGCGAGATCTAAAGGGAAGCAAAGAGGAAGTTGTCCAGTGGAAGGAGATGTTCCACGCAATTAAGGAGGACCGCCGCAAAATCAAGGAGGAGGTTTTGCAGTTGAAACTTGAGAAGGAGACGCGGCAGGGTGGAGTTTCTGGACGTGATCAGGAACTAGAACGACTGCGCGAACAGTTCAACCAGGAGCTGTGTAAATCTAAAAAGGAGTATGATGAACTCATGAGGGAGCTGCAGCAGTTCCAGGACCAAGTAAAGCCTCTAATGCAGGAGAAGGAGCGGCTGGAGGACTCTCTGTACCAGCGAGACCGGGAGCTATCCACCCTGAAAGAGGCAATAAAAGTTGAAGTGTCTGCTCATGACCATGAGGCAGAAAAGAGGTATGGAAAGTTCAGTGAGGAACTGCAACAGAGTAAGAGAGATTATGAGGATCTCCTCAAGGTGAAGGAAAAACTAGAGGAGGATAAGGCGGATGCAGAGCAAGTGCGCCAAGTGGTTGAGACCACTCTGCAAGACACCCGTGAGGAGAATGATGATCTCCGGGGAAAGACCCTAGATCTGGAAGCTCAGGTGAAGGAGCTACAGATGTCCTGTGATACTCTCCAGAAAGAAGAGACGTACCTTAAGGAAACAGTCAGCAAGATGGAAGCTGAGCAGAAAAAGATGGAGGAGTCTGTCAAAGAAGCCACAGACCAGGGCCAGGAGTTGACCGCTGGTGATGGGAGGTATGAAGCAGATACTTCCTCGAGTGATGTGGGCTCGGAGGATTCGGTGGATGTCGGAGCCGAGATCAAGCAGCTCAAGGAGTTGCTACAAACCCAGTGGACGCAGGAGAAGCGTGAGAGACTGGCTGTTGAGAGCCGAGTGGGCGCATTGGAGACGGAGAGGTCTGAGAGAGCTCTGCTGCTGGAAGAGCAGTTGAAGCAGGAAGAGTTTCAGAGATGGACTGCTGAGAGGCGAGTAACTGAGCTGGAAGGAGAAGTTTTGGAGCTCAAAGGTGGCCTAGCAAAGTGTCACGTGGTGAACGAGGTCTCCTTGGAGAAGGGAAAAGGCAAACAAGTTGCACTTACTCCCTTAGACCATGAGAAGGTGGATCTGAGGAGAGCTAAGAGTGTGGTGTTGGAAGATAAAGGTGAAGTGGAGGTGGTCAAGACGAAAAGTTGTGAAGTTGTAACTGTGAGTCAGCTCAGGGGAAGCATCCAGGGTGAAGAAGCTGGAAGTCAGTTGTCCCTGAAACCTGAGCTAGTTGATCGTCTGGAAACCACTGATGAGACCGAGACGTCTCGGTATAAGTGCCTCGTAGATGTACCCGAGGACTTGAGGGAAGAATGCAGCCGTGAGTTCGTGCATGAGGAGTTTAAGAAGGCCGTGGGAGCCTGTAAGGTGTACTTGACCTCAGAGGCTAGACAGCTGGTGGTCCTGTCCACAACTGAAGTCACACTGAAGAGGGTGGCTATCCTAAGTGACATACACTGGCGATGTATTCGCACGAAGGGGTTTCTCCGGTTGAAGACGGAGCAAGCCGCTAGACAACTGGAGCTGATGAGAAAGGCTCACAGTCTGTGAGAAGAGGTCATCCGGGTGCCTCGTGTTCTGGTGAGAGAGCTCATTGGGAGAAATGGCCGAGCCACGCAGATGATGGTGAAGAAGTCTGGTGTGGTAAAAGTAAGGTGATCGTCGGGACTGGATGCCGGATGAAGATGGCATGGTGTCGTTCTACGCTGTAGGAACGGAAGAAAGTCTTGCAGATATGAGCATGCTGGTGGAGTACCGAGTGACCTACCTGCGAGAGGTGGAAAAGTTGAATCTCGTTAGACTGCGAGTGGATAGACAGCATCATCTGAGCAGCAGAAGATGGCAGCCGTCTAGAAAGTGTGAGACCAGACAGAGAAAGGGCTCCCTAAATATCAGAACAGCTGAGGTTAGGGACCTTTCAAGATGTCCTGGGAGTGGGTTTGGAGGTAGTGAGACCTCCAGTGACTCAGGGTTGAGTGGCCCATACAATCGACCCAATAGAGGACGGAACTATGTGGAGTCACACTATTGTATTGACCGCTGGGAGCGGGGGAGACCTGGTAGGGTTTCGACTGACCGCTGGGAGCGGGGGAGACCTGACAAGGTTATGACTGGCCGCTGGGAGCGGGGGAAGTCTGACAAGTTTACGACCCGGAAATGTGACTTGACGGAGTCGATGACATTGACAGATGGTAGGTCCCTAAGGAGTGGGCTAATGTCAATGACTAATGTTCCAGGGGCTGGACAACGCAAGGGTCAAGTGCATGGTCTCAGTGTGAACTGTGGGATATAGACTGTTTGTGTATATTCTGTATTCAACCCCACAAGTTTGAACAGAGGGGGGGGGGGGGGATATGTGATGTAGCAGACATCCCTTTAATGGTTCAGTGTGTTGGAAGGACCATGTACCTTCCCCTTTAACTGACTGGTCACATGATCGTGACATCACACAGGTCCTTGTGCACACAGTTAAGGTCCTATCTGTGGATGTGTGTGTGTGCTGCAGTATATATAAACCCTGTGTGTTCCTGTGTGGGTGTGTTCCGGTGTGTAGGAGTTCCTGGGTGTTGGGAGCTCCTGTGTGGGCACCGTGGGAGAGGCACGAGGCTGTTCCCTGTGTGTGTGGGGGAACACCGCTCGTGTGAGGCCTGGAGTGGCCTGGTGGACTCCGGTGGAGGTGAAGCCTGGATCCCTGTGTGAGAGTGTGGGGGATGCCAGTAAGCCTCGGAGTGCCACACAAGAGGCCTGGTGGACTCCGGTGGAGGTGAAGCCTGGATCCCTGTGTGAGAATGTGGGGGATGCCAGTAAGCCTCGGAGTGCCACACAAGAGGCCTGGTGGACTCCGGTGGAGGTGAAGCCTGGATTCCTCTTTGAGAGTGTGAGGGATGCCAGTAAGCCTCGGAGTGCCACACAAGCGTCCTGGAGGGTGAAGCCTGGGTATGATATATGTAATACGCCAGTAAGCCTTAAAGGGAGTGACGGCTGGAGACCACGTGTGGGAAGCCGTAGTGCCACAGCGGTGGCGTATGAAAAAGGACTGTTACAGCTGAAGCCGGAGAAGGTAATACTCTTGTGTTATGGACATTTATATGGACATTGTGTTAGTATTACCTTGCGGAAGGCTGTAATTAGAGCCAAGTGGGCCGGTCTGCCACTTGGGCTCGTGGACTTTATGTGTGTGAACTACGGTTTATGGAGTTAATAAACTGCCGAGTTGAGAAATACCGGAAAATATGGCTGGTGTGTTTTAAATTGACGCAGCGAAGCGAGTATCCCCCAGGATAATAAGTAGCGCTGCCTTACAGGGGGTACAAAGGGGGTTGCATGTTCATCACCACTACGTTCACACTGGGGACTTTGAAACACTGTACTGAGGAAGGTTTGGGTCTCAGAGGATGGACCTTTGGCAATCTGGCATTTATCACCTACCGTGTGGATAGGGTTGTTGATGGGACAACCAGTTTAAGGTATACAATAAAGCATCTTAGCAAACAGTCTTCAAAAGAAAAGAATAGCTGCAAAATTGGACAACTATTAACACCTTTATGACGGGAATGTTCCATTTTTCCCCTTTTAGTATTTCCTATACCTCCAAGAGCCAAAAGCATTTTTTTGGCCATTAATATAGCCGTATCAGGGCTTGTTTTTTTCTGGACAAGTTGTAGATTTAGGACACCATTCACTTTACCATGTAATGTACTGAAAAATGAGAAAATAAAAATTCCAAGAGTGGTAAAATGCAATTCCGCCATGGTTTTTTTGGCACTCATTATGCGGTTATAAATGACCTGGCAATAGGATTCTTCAAGTCCGTACGAGTAAAACAATGCCAAACTTATGAGGGTTCTTTTTAGTCGTCAATTTTTTTTTTTATAAACTAAAAATAAATGACTAATTGGTTTCAGTAGGCATTTATTGGGACTCCTTACCTTTTTTTTATTTTTCCATCAATGGAGATGTGTGAGGGCTTGTTTTTTTGCACACTGAGCTTCATTTTTATCGACACCATTTAGGCATATATAGTGCAGAGACTAAGAAAAAGGAGTTCTTACATTTTGACTGTCTTTTTTAAATTTAACTTATGGTTAAAAAAAAATTATATATTGATAGATCTGACTTTTACAAACACTTTAATACCAAATACATATTTTCTTTTCATGTCTTTGTTTCTTGATTTTTTTAAATAGGAAAAGGGAGGTGATTTAAACTTTTAGGTATTTTCAAAAAACATTTTTTTTCCCCTTTTACTTTATTTTCTACCCCCCTTAGGGGATTTGAACTTGCAATCGTTTGAAATCGTGGTTCTCCAATCAGTTCCCTGTGATCACATTGTGGGAGGACCAATGGCAGCCAGTGCACTTGCGCATCAGCAATTACTGTATTTTTTGGACTACAAGACGCACCTAGGTTTCAGAGGCGGAAAATAGAAAAAAAAAATGTAAGTAAAAAAATGTGGTCACGATGCACTGTTAAGGGGGAGGGGGTCTGCTGCTGACACTGGTATAGGGGTAATGTCCCCCAATTCTGTTAATATTCCCCATCCTGGTATATATGCACCCCTTTCCTAATATCCTGGCATGCGTGGCACCCCTCATCCCCCATCCTGGCATGCGTGGCACCCCTCATCCCCCATCCTGGCATGCGTGGCACCCCTCATCCCCCATCCTGGCATGCGTGGCACCCCTCATCCCCCATCCTGGCATGCATGGCACCCCTCATTGTGGTATGCATGGCACCCCTCATCCCTCATCCCCATCATGCTGCACATAAAAAAATATAAACACTTTTACTCCCCTTTCTTCCCTCTGCTCCAGCGCTGCGTCCTGCTCTGCTGCCAGCACTGATCTCACCATGTGAGCCGTGCATGGAGTCACTGCCATGCGCCCTCACAAGGTGAGATCAGCTGTGGGAATAGTCACTGCTCCCCACGCCGGGACTGTGTGCGTGGGGAGCAGTGACTTCATTCTCCTTAATAGCCGGCACACAGTGTAGCCGCAGTGCGGCTCCTGCTGTTGCCGGGCGATCGCATGTGCCCGCTATTAAAGAGCATGAATATTCACCCCTCTCCACTCCCATGTCATGAAGAGGAGTGAATATTTCTGCCCTTTAATAGCGGGCACATGCGATCGCCCGGCAGCAGCAGGATCAGTGCTGCGGCTACACTGTGCACGCTATTAAGGAGAATGAATAGTCAGTGCTGAATATTTATTTTATTTAGCAGTAGGGACAGTGTAGGCTGCAGCTGGCAGCTGCTGCCTCCTGTTCCCTGCTCCTCCGCAGCTACCGCTCCCCCCACAGTATATGTATATATATATATATATATATATATATATATATATATATATATATATATATATATATATATATATATATATACCCCCCCCCACATTCGGACTATAAGACACACCCCCCACTTTCCTCCAAAATTTTGTCCGAAAAATACGGTATGTCATTTAGATGCTGCTGTCAGAGATTGAATGGTTAAAGAGAGTCTTTCAGCACAAAATGATTATCAAAACAAATACAGGCACCCTTGGTGTGGCCAAACATTTACATGCACCTCCTCCCCTCTTTTTTGATCGACAGCTGTAGCTATGTAGAGCCGGACAAGGATAGAAATAGGTGGGAAACAAGTAGGTGGGAAGGTGCACTTATAATAATAATAATTTTTATTTCTATAGCGCTAACATATTCCGCAGCACTTTACATTTTAGAGCGGACTTCTACAGACAATAAAGATATTACAGAGTAACACATAATTCAACAGATACCAAGAGAAGTGAGGGTCCTGACCGCAGGCTTACAAATATGAGGAAATAGGGGGACACGAAAGGTAAATGGTAAAATTTGTATGGTCGGCCATCAATGTAATGAATAGGCCACTTACATGTTTGGCCACATCAGTGATGCACTAAGCGCCTGTACTTGGTTTGAACAGTCACTCTCTGCTGATAAGAGTCCCTTAAAAATAACTCTATCCACAGAGAATGACTGTTCAAACCAAGTACAGGCGCTCGGTGCTTCACAGCGGGGTCAAACATTTATATACACTGTCACCCCAGCTTGTGTTCCACTCATCTCAACCCTTCTCTGGGTCTAGGAAGCCAGAGCTGTCAATCAAAAGAAGAGGGGGGGGGGATTGATGGAAAACAAGCAGATGGGAAGGTTTATATAAATGAAGCACTGAGCAGAGGAACTTAGTCTGAACAGTCATTCTGTGCTGACAGAGACCCTATAAGGCTCCATTCACATGTCAGTGTTTCGTACTGGAGACACTTAAACACATAGACTCATTTAAATCTATGGGACTGCACACAAGTCAGTGTGTTCACAGGGACCATGAGTCCATGTGAGCCACACATAGAAATGTCCATTTTTTAAATGCTTTGATGTCTGGGAAAAGCTGTACAGTTAGCGCTGTTCCCAGGCGCCGAGTGCTGACTACAACTGTCATCATCCTCGCCTGGTCTCCCTGCGAACAGCAAAACCAGACGATGTTGATGATGGTTGTAGTGAGCGCATCAAATAAATAACTAAATTTAAAAAATGGCGTGGGGTCCCCCCTATATTTTAAAACCAGCGCAGATAAAGCAGACAGCTGCAGGCTTCTATTATCATGCTGGGACAGTACATGGTCATTGGCCCGTCCCTGGCCAAAAAATAGAAGAGCGCAGCCACCCCAGAATTGGCACATCACATTAAATGGCGCTTTACCAGGCTCACCTCGATGCCGTGGTGCGTTGGAAATCGGGGTGATATATGGGTTTGATGACAGATGTGATTTGTCAAAAATCACACCGCCATCAAGCCCTGAGGTTAGTAATGGAGAGGTGTCAGAGGGAAGTCTGGAGAGATGAGCTGTGTGCTTGAAAATATTATCATGGCGTCTGTGCTACATGGAGACAAAAGGGATGGGAACGACTCCAATCAGAGATGATGTCACCTATAAGGCACCTGAATGTAATGTTTATTTGTGATACTGCCTGCATCTCATCAATGCTGTGGATACTGTATGGTGCGCAGTCTGATGATGGCTGGTAACTGCAACCATTGTTAAGGACATATTGGGAGTTATAAGTTTATGTGATACAAGTGTATATGGGGCTGACCTGACATTACAATTGACCACTGTACTAAGCTCGGTGCTACATTCATGTGACAACGGTGGTTCTGGCGCCGCATTCATCTGACGATAATGTGGCCCTTGGACCATAAAATGTTGTGCGTCCCTGCCATAGAATTTAACCCCCTAAAGACCGAGCAACTTTGTAGATTAATGACCAGGCCTCATTTTTTAAGTCTGACCACTGTCACTTTGAGGTAATAACTCTGGAACACTTCAAAGGATCCTGGTGATTCTGAGACTGTTTTTTCATGACATATTGTACTTCATGATAGTGGTAAAATTTATTCGATAAGACCTGCGTTTATTTGTGAAAAAATCTGAAATTTAGTAAAAATTTTGAAAATGTCACAATTTTCAAACTTTGAATTTTCATGCCCTTAAATCAGAGAGATATGTCACACAAAATAGATAATAAATAACATTTCCCACATGTCTACTTTACATCAGCACAATTTTGGAACCCAAATTTTTTTTTGTTATGGAGCTATAAGGGTTAAAAGTTGACCAGCGATTTCTCATTTTTCCAACAAAATTTACAAAACCTTGTTTTTTGTTTTTTTTTAGGCACCACATCACATTTGAAGTGACCTTGAGGGGTCTTTATGACAGAAAATACCCCAAAGTGACACCATTCTAAAAACTGCACCCCTCAAGGTGCTCAAAATCACATTCAAGAAGTTTATTAACCCTTCAGGTGTTTCACAGGAACTGAAGCAGTGTGGAAGGAAAAAATGTACATTTAACTTTTTTCACAAACATTTTACTTTAGACCCAATTTTTTTTTATTTTCACAAGGGTATCAGGAGAAAATGGACCCCAAATTTGTTGTGCAATTTCTCCAGAGTACGTCGATACCCCATATGTGGGGGAATACCACTGTTTGGGTGCAAGGCAGGGCTCGGAAGGAAAGGAGCACCGTTTGACTTTTTGAATGCAAAATTGGCTGGTATCGAGAGCGGACGCCATGATTTGGAGAGCACCTGATGTGTCTAAACAGTGGAAACCCCCCCATAAGTGACCTCATTTTGGAAACCAGACCCCTCAAGAAACGTATTTAGATGTAAGGTGAACACCTTGAACCCCCAGGTGCTTCACAGAAGTTTATAACGTAGAACCGTGAAAATAAAAAAAAAAATTTTGCCACAAAAATGATCTTTTAGCCCCTAATATTTTCTTTTCACAAGGGTAACAGGAGAAAATGGACTTCAAAATTTTTTGTGCAATTTCTCCTGAGTACGCCAATATGTGGTCGAAAACTACTTTTGAGACACAGTGCAAAGCTCAGAAGGGAAGAAGCGCCATATTAGTGTTCAAAATTTGCTGGACTGGTTTGAGAGTGCCATAATAATAATAATCTTTATTTTTATATAGCACCAACATATTCCGCAGCGCTTTACAGACATTATCATCACTGTCCCCATTGGGGCTCACAATCTAAATTCCCTATCAGTATGTCTGGAGTGTGGGAGGAAACCGGAGAACCCGGAGGAAACCCACGCAAACAAAGGGAGAACATACAAACTTCTTGCAGATGTTGTCCTTTGTGGGATTTGAACCCAGGACCCCAGCGCTGCAAGGCTGCAGTGTTAACCACTGAGCCACCGTGCTGCCCATGTCACATTTCTGGCACCTCAGGGGCTCAACCACAGCAGAATCCCCCATAAGTGACCCCATTTTATAAACTACACCTTTCAATGAATTCATCTAAGGGTGCAGTGATCATATTGACACCATAGGTGTGTCACAGAATTGTTTTTTACCATTGGGCAGTGAAGAAAGAAGAATTACATTTTTACCACAAAAATTTTGTTTTAGCCCCAGATTTTACATTTTAACACGGGGAAATTGGTAAAAAATGGCACCAAAATGTGTCCCATAATTTCTGCTGAACGTAGCAATATCCCACATGTGGCTGTACAGTACTGCTTAGCCACACAATGAGACTCAGGAGGGACGGCGTGCTATTTGCCTCCTGGAGAGCAATTTTCCTAGAATAGTTTGCGGACTCCATATACAGAGCTCCCAAGTGCTAGAAGAGCAGAATCTCCCCTCAAGTGACCCCATTTTGGAAATTATACCCCTGCAAAACATGTGGATGCCAAGTGTGGTTTAGACACACTGTGGTGCTCAGAAGGGAGGGGGGAATTTGGATTTGGGAGTGCAGGATTTGCTTAATTTCTTTTGGGGGAACGCGGAGCCATTTCGCTTTTCCAGAGCTTTTGTATTACCAGTAACATGGAAGGCCCCTATATTTCCATTAACACATAACAGACCTGAGTGGGGGCTTTTTATGTGAAGCTTTTGTTGGGAACATGTTACATAACATTTTGGATCACATTTATCCTGTGCTCTACGCTGAGCACTTACTTTGGGGTTTCCATCTAAATCTCCTAATGACGCGATTCAGATGAAACCCCCGAGGGATCCATTCACTATAATGAGATGAGGCAGCAGAGTTACTCTGGACCCCGTCTGGCCTCTTTTCAGCAGTGCACAAAACTGTGGCTGACCACGCTTTTATCCATGCCTAAAAAAATGGACACCTCCAGATCATCTTCCACCGGGGGTTCCGTCTGAATCACATATTTCAGAGATTTACACGGAAACCCCGGTGTAAGCGCTTAGCCCAGAGCGCAGGAGAAATGTGAGCCGAGCCCTATTGCGATCTTTGGGAGGCAGAATGAACAAATCAACAGCAGGTTAAGAATTGGTTTGTTTATTTTTTACACCGTTTCTCGTGCAGTATAAGTGATTAGACGACTTTATTCTTCGGGTCGGCGCAATTACAGCCATACCAGATTTATATCGGGTTTTTATGTTTGGCAGCTGTCACACACTAAAAGACGCTGTTTTTTTGCAAAAAAAAAATGTTTTGCTTCACCATATTTTGACAGCTATAATTTTTCCATATTTCGGTCGACAGTCATCTAAGGGCTTGTTTTTTTACAGCACTAGTTGACGTTTTTATTGGTACCATTTTCAGGCAAATTACATTTTTTGATCGCTTTCTATTCTGATTTTTAGGGAAGCAGAATGAACAAAAAACAACAATTCAGGAATTTTTTTTTGTGGGAGGGGGTTTTAGGTCATTACTCGTGTGGTAAAATTGATAAGGCAGCTTTATTCTTGCGGTCATTACGATTATGGCGATACCGCATTTAATTTTTTTATGTTTTTGCACTTTTGCAAAAAAAAATTATAGAAAAAATAACTATCTTTGCATCGCTGTATGCTGAGAGCTGTAACGTTTTCATTTTTCCGCTGATGGAGCTGTATGGTGGCTTGATTTTTGCCGGACAAGATGACGTTTTCAGCAGTACAATTTTTATTTACATTCATCTTTTTGATCGCGTTTTATTCCACTTTTTTCCAGCGGTATGATGAAAAATCAGTTTCCCATGTTTTTTCTTTTGTTTTTTTTACGCCGTTCACTGAAGGGGTTAACTAGTGTGACACGTTTATAGATCGGGTTGTTGTTCCGGACACGGCAATACCAAATATGTATACTTTTTTTGTTTTTTACATAAAAACATATATATATATATATATATATATATATATATATATATGTGTTATCAAATTTTTTTATAATTTTATTTATTTATTTTAAGATTTTTACAATTTTTGTTTTACTTATTTTTTAAAACTTTTTTTTTACTTTTTTCACAGGTATAATGTATTGCAGTGCATTATGCCTGTGCAGAATACTTCTGAGACCATGCTGTGAGCTTCCATAGCTTGGTGACCCGGGGGTCACCATGGCAACAATCAGGCGCCTGCGATAACGTCATGGGGGTGCCAAACTGAAGGCAGAGGGAGCTCCTGTCCCTCTGCGTCAGCGATCAGAGGATTACAGAGGGGGACATCTCCGGACAGGTGAGTATAAGGATTTTATTATTTTATTCTTATTTTTACACATGGACACTGCGGGAGCAGACACTACTACTCCCAACACTGTCCTTTGCTCATGCTGAACACAGCACGAGCAAGGGACAATGATGAGGGTAGCGTTCAGCACCGGGGGCTTGGTAACAGCGCTAAATGTACGCTTATTCCCAAACACCGGTACGTGTGCTCCTGATGCGGTACACGTGTGCCACACAGGTGCACACGGACATCTCTGGTACCGGAAATATCCAGACGTGTGAAACCGGCCTAAATCTGTGTTAGTGAGCACTTCTCCTTTGCAGAGATAATCCATCCATCTCACAGCTGTGGCATATCAAGATGCTAATTAGACAGCATAATTATTGCACAGGTGTGCCTTAGGCTGGCCACAATAAAATGCCACCCCAAAATCTGCAATTTTACAGTGTTGGGTGGGGGGTTCAGAAAGCCAGTCAGTATCTGGTGTGGCCACCATTTGCGTCACGCAGTGCAACACCTCTCCTTCGCATAGAGTTGATCAGGTTGTTGATTGTGGCCTGTGGAATGCTTGTCCACTCTTCTTTAATGGCTGTGCGAAGTTGCTGGATATTGGTAGGAACTTGAACATTCTGTCGAATACGCCGATCTAGAGCATCCTAAAATGCTCAATGGGTGACATGTCCAGTGAGTAAGCTGGCCATGCAAGAAGAACTTTGCACAGCCATTGAAGAGGAGTGGACAAACATTCTACAGGCCACAATCATCAGCCTGGGCAATCGTTAAGAGGTGGGCAAAGCGCCAGAATTGGCACATCTAATGGATGCGTCAATTCCGGCTGTGGGCTTGGAAGGGCCCAATATCAAGGGACCTTCCCGGCCTGATAATATCAACCTGCAGCTGTTTAACTGATAGACACCTCTCGATTACTAACCCCATGGCTTGATGTCAGCTGTGATTTGTCAAAAAGATAACATCAACCCCAAAACCATTATCCCAATTGGCAAAGAACCAGGTCAATCGGGAAGAGCCGGGCAAAGTGCCAGAATTGGTGCTTCTAATGGATGCGCCAATTCTGGGGTGGCCGCGGACTTGTATTTTTAGGCTGGGAAGGGCTCAATAACAATGCCTTGCCAGCCTGGTAATATCAGCTCGTAGCTGTCTGCTTTGCTAGTTATCAAAAATAGGGGGGACCTTTCCCTCCTGATGCCTACTCCGCTAAGAATGGCATTCTGGTCCTCATGCATGATACGTATAAATACTTGCAGATGAGGACAGATATTGCTCTGATGTCAGTTTGGAGTGCTATTGTTGCACATATTAAAGGCTATCGGTCAGAAAGATTTCTTCTCCAAACACCTTGCAGATGTCGTCCGTGGTGGGATTTGAACCCAGAACTCCAGTGCTGCAAAGCAACAATGCTGACCACTGAGCCACCGTGCTGCTCAATCAATTCAAATGCAGATTTCTCAGCAAAACAGGAACGGTCTATCAATGTAAAGATATTGCTGGACTTGTCTTTGAAAGAGTTAAATGGGTATGCACATCTATAAGATCCTATACCAAAATATAGTAGGCATAATAAATAATAATAAAAAATAATAAAAGTAAATACCTCCAATTAGAAATGTAGTATAGTTCTTCTGGTTTGCTGTCGCTTTACCCATGTTATTGCAGTAGCTTAGGTATCCATGGTTACGACCACTCATCTAGTGAGTTAGTAGTCGTAACCATGGATAATGAAGCTACTGTAATGCCCTGCACATGGGGTAAGCGATATAGACAATCAGAAGAACTATACTACATTTCTAACTGGAATAATATTATTACACTTACTACATATTGGGATAGGATCTTGGAGATGGGAATAACCCTTTAAGTGCGCATATAAGTAGTTTGGGGGATAAAATCTTTCTGACAAATTCCCTTTAACCCCTTTACAGACTGTGCTGTATTAGAGCACACAGGCTGTAATCCCCCGGTTCAGTGAGGGCTCCAGCGCTGAGCCCGCACTGAACCGGGCACATGTCAGCAGATTCTTACAGCTGACATGTGCCCGCAACAGCCGCGGGTGGAATCGCGATCCACCCGCGGCTGTTAACATGTTAAATGCCGCTGTCAATTTCTGACAGCGGCATTTAGCAGCGCCGTGCCGGAAGGGCGTCACTTACCCCGCCCATCGGCGACCCCGTCACATGATCGCAGGTCACCGATGGGTGGTCATGACAACCCTGGGTCTGCAGCAGACACCAGTGGTTGTCATGAGCTGGTCGCTATGAGCGCCACCTAGTGGTCGGCGCACATAGCACAGGACCATTTCTGCTACATACAGGTGATCTGCTGATCATCTGCATGTAGCAGAGGCGATCAGACAAGTGCTGCTTCTAGTCTCCTATGGAGACTATAGAAGCAAGCAAAAAGTGAAAAAAAAATGTTTTTAAAAATATAAAAAAAATATACATATATAAAAGTTTAAATCACCCCCCTTTCGCCCCATTCAAAATAAAATAATTTAAAAAAAAAACTACATACACATATTTGGTATCGCCGCGTTCAGAATAGCCCGATCTATCAATATAAAAAAAGAATTAATCCGATCGGTAAACGGCGTAACGATAAAAAAATTCTAAACGCCAGAATTACGTTTTTTTGTCGCCGCAACATTGCAATAAAATGCAATAACGGGCGATCAAAACATCGGATCTACCCCAAAATGATATCATTAAAAACTTCAGTTCGGCGCGCAAAAATTAAGCCCTCACCCGGCCCCAGATCCCGAAAAATGGAGACGCTACGGGTATTAGAAAATGGCACTATTTTTTTTTTTTTTTTTTTTTTACCAAACTTTGGAATTTTTTTTCACCACTTAAATAAAAAAGAACCTGTACATGTTTGGTGTCTATGAACTCGTAATGACCTGTAGAATAAGAAGGGCAGGTCAGTTTTAGCATTCAGTGAACATGGTAAAAAAAATTTTAAAAAAATCTGTGGTATTGCACTTTTTTTGCAATTTCACCACACTTGGAATTTTTTTCCTGTTTTCCCGTACACGATATGGTAAAACTAGTAATGGCGTTGAAAAGTACAACTCGTCCCGCAAAAAATAAGCCCTCACACGGCCATATTGACCAAAAAATAAAAACGCTATGGCTCTGGGAACAAGGGGAGCAAAAAATGAAAATGCAAAAACGGAAAATCCCAGTGTTGCAAAGGGTATGTGCAACAATAGCACCCCAAACTGACATAAGAGCAGCGTCTGTCCTCATCTGCAAGTACTCATAACAGCAAATGGGAGGTAAAATAATGAAAGTCTTCTGGTGCTTCTTCCTACATTAACCACATGGTAGGAAATTGATTACCAAAATTTGACAGACTGCGAGTCCTCTCTCTGGCTAGCAGGTATGGTCTGTGACCATCTCTGTCAGAAAAGATGGAGCCAGTTGCAATCAATTAACACTTTGGCTCCACACGTTCAGTACTATGTAGAAGCCCCCAAATACAGTGCTATCCTTTAAACAGTGCTGATACACCATCCACACATCCATGTTATGGAGACACTGTGGGAGTAGAGAACAGTATCCTTCACACAATCGCCGTATACACCTGAAGATTGCATATTCAGTCTCTAAAATGGGAAAGGTGTGTGTAGAAACCCTAAAATTGTAATCTCCATGGCTGTACAATAGTAGAATATAAGAATACAAACAGATATCTATGAATTGCGGAAGCAAGTTATAATCTGCCACTAACATGTTTGGTCACATATATAGAACAGAAACAGAAAGTAAGTGAGACAGCTGCAATAAACACTATACCAGTGCCCCACCTAGCTAGGGTTTGTGCATCACATGCAGGCCCCAATTTACCCTTCTACGTACCTGCCTAACAAACGTGCCTGGCAATCACCGGACTCTCCCCTGATGGGTTAAAAGAAAGATTAGGCCTGTAGGACTTCAACATGACTAATCTCTTTAGAGTAAAAAGTTCCACTATCAACTAAAGATAAGAACCTACAGCATAAGCCAAGGTCTAAATCAGCAGCAGAAACCCACAAGTTGTCATCATGTCTAGCTGCCATAGGATGTCACTGTGGACCAGTGTGTGTGGTACAGAGTGAGAGGCAGCAACCATGTGACAGATGTCGAGTCGAACAAGATCCAGCACATACCGATTGAGTGTTCTGTGAAATGCTTAAATTGCATAGATGTGGCTCTACAGCAGGGCTTGTCTTTCTTACAGCATCTGCTACATGCCCCAAGGTAAAAACGCCTGTCCCTGATAAAGATTCACTTTAAAGTGGAGGGGTCAGCTCTTCTGACATGTCTGGTTTAGTAATTACATGCATTCCATATACACCTGGATTGGGGGCCATATATATATATATATATATATATATATATATATATATATATATATACACACATATATATCAGGATGGGGGGGCATATATATACCAGGATTGGGGATAATAGTAGAGAAATGGGAGACATTACCCCTATAACCGTGTCAGCAGCACCCTCCACTCCCCCCCAATAACAGGGCATCATGACCACACTTTTTGCTTCAATTTTGTTTTCCATTTTTCTCCTCCTAGGTGCGTCTTATGGTCCGATGTGTCTTATAGTCTGGTAATTTATTCATATACTGGTCGCTAAAAGTAATGGAAAAATGAAGGACTTTAAATGGACAACTGCAGTACTTTAATGTAAAAGCAGACCAGGGACAGCATGAATCAAAGCCTGCCTGCACGACAGCAGCCAGGTATATTTGTCAGCTGATTTATGCTGCCCATGGTTGGAATCAGAGTCTTGTTGCACGGTTGCAAACTAGTTTGGCGGGCAACTGCAGGTGTTTGACAGGTCTTTCCCATAGTGAGAGACCTGTCAATCACTTCTAGTGGCGCTGGAAATGCCAGATGGTGGTAGAACCTAGCTAGCTTCAGAGAAAAATATATATGGCTGCAACAGTAAAATAAAGGTCTGATTCAATCCATGGGCAGCATGAATTAGCTGACAGGTTCCCTTTACAAAAAGCTTTTCTCCCAATCCCATCTTCAGGATCAGAGCGCTCCTTGCCTCCCGGGTTCCCAGTGGGCAGTGTAGTATGAAGGGTTGACAGTTCTCATCAGTGGTATGCTCACTCTGCTGGACTGAGCTGTGAGCCTTTGCAGCAGCGGAGAAGAACAGTGCTGTTGAAGTTAGTCAGGATGAGGAGTTAACAAGGCACCCCAGCCAGGGTGGTGGAGTCGGAATACAACGGACCGACTCCAACTCCTAAAATATATAATAAATTGGGTACAGTAGTTCAGTGCAGTTTGTGGGGAATATTTTTCCATAAGAATTTGGGAAAGTTATGAAATGTCCTATAAATGTCTGTCCTAGTCCTCATCTAAGGGTCTAGACTTTTAGCTGAGATGAATCTGTGCTACAGTAAATTTATCACTTAAACATGAGCCATGAGTCGGAGTCATGGAAGTTGGGAAGTCGGAGGTTTGACTTACCGACTCCACAGCCCTGGCCCCAGCAATCCCGGGCAGCTTCACAATAGTGATTATACCCACTATAGAAAAAAGCTGATAGACTGCAGAAGTGGCCGGTAACCTGGCAAAGTGCAGGAAACAAAATAAAGAAGAAAGAGGATAGGAAGAAATAGCTCCCCTATTTCCTCATAGATTGCAAGCTTGCAAGCAGGGCCTTCACTCCTTTTTGTATCTGAATCATGTATTAAAGTGCTGCGGAATATGTTGGTGTTATAGAAATATTATTATTAGGCTAAAAAATTGCAAACTTGCTTCATTTTTCAGTCTACCTTTCTCTACCCATCATTAACATCAGAAAACCACTTTATATATTGCCTTTAATTGACTATCCGTGCTTTTTTCAAATTGAACACATAACCATCATAATCTACGGGCGTGTTTACACATCCACAAAACATTTGCAGCTCAAACTTGCCAATTCAAGTGACTGTGAAAATATACAAATAGCATTCTGATGGCTTCCTTGTGTCAGCCAAATGCTGTCGGTCTAGCCTCCTTCACACATCCATGTTTCCAGTACGTATGGTCTGTTTTTTTCACGGATACCACATGTACCTATTATAACCTATGGTGCTATTCACATGTCTGTTTTTTTCAGGCAGCACAGATGACAAGAGCCAATACAAGTCTATGGGCCTGTGAAAAACACATTCAGCACACAGGTGGCGTCAGTGTACAGTCTGTGTGCTGTCCGTGTTTAACATTGTAAAGTACCGGAGAAGCTGTCATTTATTTCTATATCCATACCGGAAAAACACCGATGACAACAGATGTGAAAAACGGGCACACTGGTGACAAAAATGGACAAACTGGTGGAAAACTGACTGTAAACACGGGCACACTGATTGAAAACACTGATGACACCGGTGCCATTTTTCATTTACGTGTTTTATATGGACATGTGAAGGAGGTCTATGTCAATGAGTAGTTGATGGTGACATTTTATTGAAGCCTTTTTGAATTTCTTTTTCATGAGAAAAACAAAATTGTAAAAACTGACATATTGAACAAAAAAAAAAGTCCAGCACACAGAAAAAGAAAAACAAAACAAAAAAAGAACTGATTTTCACACGAGAAAAAAAAAATACCGGATGCCTGAATGAAGCTAAAAAACGATGTCCTCATTAATGTATTAAATGGTCCATGTATGAACAGCAATGTTTGGACTGATTGAAGGTGTCCTGACCACGACCAGAGTCTATGAGGTCAGGATATAAGCAGCGGTCCATACGAGGACAGTGTAATATGGTCATGTCAGCATAGCCTAAGGCTGGTTGCAGATGAACATATGAAAAAACAGCCAATTTTCCATACGTATGGTGTTACATATGTCTGTTTTTCACACCTATATGCCCTTTTTTTCCCATCCACAAAAAAAGAAAAAAGGAAGAAGCCACAATTCAGTTCCCTATGTAATCTTTGCAAAATATTGATTGAAGGGGTTTTCAGATTTCAGAAAACAATGTCCCCTGGCTCCAGATTGTGCTATAAAAATAATAAGCGGTGCATTTCTCACCCTCCCCAGGTCAAGGGCTGTGTCTCCATGCTACTCCTAGTGCCTGTTAGGGTATGTTCAAATGTTTTGATTTTTTTCTTACTCTGAAAACGTGTTCGGAAAACACTCAAGAGAATGAATATATGCATTCCTATGTAACAAAGACCTGCTGTGCTTATGTTCAGGTTTCCACAATAGCCATAGCAGTTAAAAGTGAAATGTCCATTCTTCAGGGATCTTCTGCACAGAAGACGCTCTATAATTTCCAATGCAAGTCAATGGGAAGGCTCAGAAGACGCCAATCTGTGATCTCAGCTGCCCTGATCAACTTGTGCCATCAACTCGAGCAGAGCTGCTGAGCTCAGTAATTGGCTGCAGCGCTGCTGACATGACATCAGCAATGCAGACAATAGGAAACAGGCAGCAGCGCTGCAGACTCAGCGATAGACCCTGGAAGGGCGAGTAAAGAAGTTTTTTTTTTATTTAAAAACAAATTGCAGAGGTGGACAAGGGGTTTTCTGAAACCCCCTCATAAAAAGATGTAGTCTGTATGGCATCTGGTTTTGTTTGTTTTTTGAACTCATGTATCGAGTTTTGAGGACAAATCTCATCCATAAAAACAGAAGAGACTAGTGCATGGGTTGTAATGAAAGACAAATAAGTAGTACCCATCAAAGTCCCTGCCGCGGTCCCTGTACTGCCACGATCATGTGCCGCCATTGCTGAGGCCAGTCATTGCCTGCAGTGGTCACACAGTCGTTACAACAACACCGCTGAAGGCTTCCTGGTTGTGCATTGGACAGTTTTCACATTATCTACTGTAGAAATGCTGTATAGCCTGAGCCTGTATAGGGTGGGTGGTGTACATTACTGGTATACACAGACATTGCCAACCTTCCGGGGGTGCAGACACATACATCCCCACTAAGCCACCTTGGCCAGCACATTACTGGTATACACAGACATGGCCAACCTTCCGGGGGTGCAGGCACCTACATCCCCACTCCGCAAACTTGGCCCGCATATTACTGGTATACACAGACATGGCCAACCTTCCGGGGGTGCAGGCACCTACATCCCCACTCCGCCACCTTGGCCCGCACATTACTGGTATACACAGACATGGCCAACCTTCCGGGGGTGCAGGCACCTATATCCCCACTCCGCCACCTTGGCCTGCACATTACTGGTATACACAGACATGGCCAACCTTCTGAGGGTGCAGGCATCTACATCCCCACTCTGCCACCTTGGCCCGCACATTACTGGTATACACAGACATGGCCAACCTTCTGAGGGTGCAGGCATCTACATCCCCACTCTGCCACCTTGGCCCGCACAATTACACCCTGCCATAGTCACATCCTACATTTAAGTACGGAGCTAGGTAGAACTACACCAGGTCAGTGGGCATATGACTGGTAGTGGTGTGAGGGGCAAACAATGGGAAGCCTCCAGGTGCCCACCAGTGCCCTCCTACATCACCACCAGGCAGTACTTACAGCACGCCTGCCTATCACCACCTGCTGGGACTTCTAGTTCACAACATAAAGAACCGACCAAGGTGCGGTAAGTGTACACGACGATACTAGCCCCAGCTCTCACCACTCTACTTCCGGGACGTCTCCCGTGGGTCCTCACTCCACACTGATCCCGAGCACCGACGCCAGCAGAGAGGCTGCTGCCTGATAGACTTGTCCCCACACGGAATCCTCGCTCCCGGCGGTTTGTTTACAACTTTTTTTTCCGTTAACGCTTCCGGTTGCAGGAGCCCGTATAGCAGAGGTTTCCGCTCTTCACTTCCTGCTTCCTGCAGCCATCTTTAGATTACACGAACTTCCGGTCTTTGACATCATTGGGCGTGACGCTGAGCACCATGGCAACGAGAAGTTCCTCAGCCG
Organism: Phyllobates terribilis; assembly: GCF_046119375.1. Taxonomy (NCBI): domain Eukaryota; kingdom Metazoa; phylum Chordata; class Amphibia; order Anura; family Dendrobatidae; genus Phyllobates; species Phyllobates terribilis. The sequence goes on from NW_027362761.1 coordinate 704,426,118, forward strand.
CTGACGTCACCGTGCATCAAGTAGGGCGTAATTGTCAGTGCGGTTGCGCAACTTTCTTTGCGCAATTCACTTGAGTAGTACGCCATATTTGTCACGGTACTCTGCCACTTGTGAGGCCGCCGTAGCTTGGCTGCAGGAAGGGTCTTCCTGGCTTTAATCGCAATTATAGGGATTGCCCACGATGCAGAAATGAAGCAGAAAATTTCTGCAGCATTTCTGCATCTCCCTGGCAGAAAAAACGCATGCAGATTGTACATGCAGATTGTGCATGCGTTTTTCCTGCGTGAGGCTATGTGCCCACGTTGCATTTATGAAGCAGAAAATTTCTGCTGCATAAATGCAAGTCCTCTCCCGGAAAAACGCATGCGGAATTCCGCACGCGTTTATCGCGCGTTTTTCGCGCGTTTATCACGCGTTTTCCACATGCGGAATTGCCTTGCGTTTTTTATGCATTGGACAAAGGCAATTCCGCTTGCGGAAACGCAAAATTAATTGACATGCTGCGGATTTTTGAACGCGGCATAAACACTGCGGAAAAATCCACAGCATGTGCATAGAACTTGCGGAATCCCATTGGGGACCATGGGGTGCGGGTTACCAAGCGTTTTACAAGCGTTTCCGCTGCGGAAATTCCGCATCAAAAACGCTTGAAAAACGCTACGTGGGCACACAGCCTAATACATGCGTTTCCGCATGCAGATTGACAAGCACTTTCCAGGCGATAGCATCACTTGGAAAGTGCTTGACAACTAGGTCACACTATATAAATCCATGCAACCAGCATGGATTTATACAGTGTGAACCGTAAAAATTAAAACAAATAAAGCTATACTCACCCCCGAGGCCCCGGCGTGGCTGCAGCGCTCGTTCCTGTCTGGTTCCTGGCTGCCGGCATATCGCGAGACAGAGCGGTGAAGGGCCTGCGGTCACATGACTGTGACGTCACCGCAGGTCCTCAAGCGATGCCGGCATTCAGAGAGAAGCCGTCGGACAGGTGAATATAACTTTATTTGTTATTTTATTCTTTTTTTTACAGGTACAATGGTACCCAGGTCTGGATGAGAGTCTTCTCTCCTCCAGAACTGGGTACCATCCGCACATAGAGACGCATAGAAGCCGCTTGTAGAAATGTACAGTCGCGGTTTCTATGCGTTTCAATGCAAGTCAATGGCGGGAGTTCCGCTGCGCTTCCGCAAAATTAAATGACATGCTGCGGATTTTTGTACGCAGCATAAACGCTGCAGAAAAATCCGCAGCATGTGCATAGAACTTGCGGAATCCCATTGGGGACCATGGGGTGCGGGTTACCAAGCGTTTTACAAGCGTTTCCGCTGCGGAAATTCCGCATCAAAAACGCTTGAAAAACGCTACGTGGGCACACAGCCTTATGGACAGTTCTTTCTTCAATGCCCCCCTCCCCCCCGCCACACACACACACCTGATGTATCACATGTCACTTGATCCCCTGTGATAGATCATGTGATAGTTCACGTGAAATTAATTTGGCACAATATTAATATATTAATTATAATAATTTTTTTTAGGCTGTGTGTACACTATGCGTTTTTTAAGCGTTTCCACAGCGGCAATTCCGCTGCAGAAACGCTTAAAAAGCGCATGGTAGAAGGTCTGCCATGTCCCCCATGATAATCCGCATGTGCTGTGCACATGCTGCGGAAATTTACGCTGCGGATTATCATTGCGGAAAAAAACGCAGCACTACCAATTATTTTGTGTAAACGCGGCGTTTTCGCCGCCATTGACTTGCATTAGAACGCATGGATTCCGCATCCCTGCATCTGTACATGCGGATTACATGCGTTTCAATGTGCGGATGGTACTCGGGTGTGGAGGACAGGAGACTCTCCTCCGGACCCAGGTACCATAGAACCTGTAAAAAAAGAATAAAATAAATATTATATTTACCTTCTGATGGCCCCCGGTGTCTTTATCCGATTCGTCCTGGCTTGCCGGCAGCTCGCGGTAGACTAAAGGACCTGTGGTGACGTCATTTAGTCATGTGATGGATCACGCGGCCGCTGACGTCGGCAGACCATCAGAAGGTAAGTATATATTTTTTATTTTTTACCATTCTTTTACGGTCACACTATATAAATCCATGCCGGTTACATGGATTTATATAGTGTGACCAAGTTCTCAAGCACTTTCCAAGTGATGCTAAAATCGCTTGTCAACCCGCATGCGGAAATGCATTTGAAGAACGCTTCACATCCGCTTGTCCCTGGCAGGAAAAACGCATGTAAAATCCGCATGTACAATCCGCATGTACAATCCGCATGCGTTTTTTCTGTCAGGGAGATGCAGAAACGCTCAGGAAAAATCCGGAGCATTTCTGCATCGTGGGCACATAGCCTTACCTTAATTGTATTGCTTAATATTGAGCACACGTAGCCATCTACAGTGGTGGCCAAAAGTATTGGCACCCCTGCAATTCTGTCAGATAATACTCAGTTTCTTCCTGAAAATGATTGCAATCACAAATTCTTTGGTATTATTATCTTCATTTAATTTGCTTGCAAGGAAAAAAACACAAAAGAGAATGAAGCAAAAATCAAATCATTGATCATTTCACACAAAACTCCAAAAATGGGCCAGACAAAAGTATTGGCACCCTCAGCCTAATACTTGGTTGTACAACCTTTAGCCAAAATAACTGGGAACAACCGCTTCCGGTAACCATCAATAAGTTTCTTAAAATGCTCTGCTGGAATTGTAGACCATTCTTCTTTGGCAAACTGCTCCAGGTCTCTGATATTTGAAGGGTGCCTTCTCCAAACTGCCATTTTGAGATCTCTCCACAGGTGTTCTATGGGATTCAGGTCTGGACTCATTGCTGGCCACCTTAGAAGTCTCCAGTGCTTTCTCTCAAACCATTTTATAGTGCTTTTGGAAGTGTGTTTTGGGTCATTGTCCTGCTGGAAGATCCATGAACTCTGGGGGAGACCCAAATTTCTCACACTGGGCCCTACATTATGCTGCAAAATTTGTTGGTAGTCTTCAGACTTCATAATGCCATGCACACGGTCAAGCAGTCCAGTGCCAGAGGCAGCAAAGCAACCCCAAAACATCAGGGAACCTCCGCCATGTTTGACTGTAGGGACCGTGTTCTTTTCTTTGAATGCCTCTTTTTTTTTCCTGTACACTCTATGTTGATGCTTTTGCCCAAAAAGCTCTACTTTTGTCTCATCTGACCAGAGAACATTCTTCCAAAACGTTTTAGGCTTTCTCAGGTAAGTTTTGGCAAACTCCAGCCTGGCTTTTTTATGTCTCGGGGTAAGAAGTGGGGTCTTCCTGGGGATCCTACCATACAGTCCCTTTTCATTCAGACGCCGACGGATAGTACGGGTTGACACTGTTGTACCCTCGGACTGCAGGGCAGCTTGAACTTGTTTGGATGTTAGTCGAGGTTCTTTATCCACCATCCGCACAATCTTGCGTTGAAATCTCTCGTCAATTTTTCTTTTCCGTCCACATCTAGGGAGGTTTGCCACAGTGCCATGGGCTTTAAACTTCTTGATGACACTGCGCACGGAAGACACAGGAACATTCAGGTCTTTGGAGATGGACTTGTAGCCTTGAGATTGCTCATGCTTCCTCACAATTTGGTTTCTCAAGTCCTCAGACAGTTCTTTGGTCTTCTTTCTTTTCTCCATGCTCAATGTGGTACACACAAGGACACAGGACAGAGGTGGAGTCAACTTTAATCCATGTTAACTGGCTGCAAGTGTGATTTAGTTATTGCCAAAACCTGTTAGGTGCCACAGGTAAGTTACAGGTGCTGTTAATTACACGAATTAGAGAAGTATCACATGATTTTTCAAACAGTGCCAATACTTTTGTCCACCCCCTTTTTTAGGTTTGGTGTGGAATTGTATCCAATTTGGCTTTAGGACAATTCTTTTTGTGTTTTTTCATTGAAGACAAATTAAATGAAGATAATAATACCAAAGAATTTGTGATTGCAATCATTTTCAGGAAGAAACTGAGTATTATCTGACAGAATTGCAGGGGTGCCAATACTTTTGGCCACCACTGTATACACAGAGGGAGGCCGCACGTAGCCATCTATACACAGCAGGAGGCCGCACGTAGCCATCTATACACAGCAGGAGGCCGCACGTAGCCATCTATACACAGCAGGAGGCCGCACGTAGCCATCTATACACAGCGGGAGGCCGCACGTAGCCATCTATACACAGCAGGAGGCCGCACGTAGCCATCTATACACAGCGGGAGGCCACACGTAGCCATCTATACACAGCGGGAGGCCGCACGTAACCATCTATACACAGCGGGACGCCGCATGTAGCCATCTATACACAGCAGGAGGCCGCATGTAGCCATCTATGCACAGCGGGAGGCCGCACATAGTCATTATACACAGCGGGAGGCCGCACGTAGCCATCTATACACAGCGGGAGGTCGCACGTAGCCATCTATACACAGCAGGAGGCCGCACGTAGTCATCTATGCACAGCGGGAGGCCGCACGTAGTCATCTATACACAGCAGGAGCCCGCACGTAGCCATCTATACACAGCAGGAGGCCGCACGTAGCCATCTATACACAGCAGGAGGCCGCACGTAGCCATCTATACACAGCAGGAGGCCGCACATAGCCATCTATACACAGCGGGAGGCCGCACGTAGCCATCTATACACAGCAGGAGGCCGCACGTAGCCATCTATACACAGCGGGAGGCCGCACGTAGCCATCTATACACAGCGGGAGACCGCACGTAGCCATCTATACACAGCGGGAGGCCACACGTCATCTATACACAGCGGGAGGCCGCACGTAGTCATCTATACACAGCGGGAGGCCGCACGTAGCCATCTATACACAGCAGGAGGCCGCACGTAGCCATCTATGCACAGCGGGAGGCCGCACGTAGTCATTATACACAGCGGGAGGCCGCACCTAGCCATCTATACACAGCGGGAGGCCGCACGTAGCCATCTATACACAGCAGGAGGCCGCACGTAGTCATCTATGCACAGCGGGAGGCCGCACGTAGTCATCTATACACAGCGGGAGGCCGCACTTAGTCATCTATACACAGCGGGAGGCCGCACGTAGTCATCTATACACAGCGGGAGGCCTCACGGCGCCATCTACATACAGCTGGAGGCCGCGCAGCGCAATCTATACACAGCAGGAGGCCACACGTAGCCATCTATACACAGCGGGAGGCCACACGGCGCCATCTATACACAGCAGGAGGCCGCACGCAGTCACACACACACAAACATATACAGACATATACATACACGCATAAACACATTTGAAACACAAAAATACATATAAACAGACATCACACAATGATATCTGCCTGCACACACTCACTCACACACGCACACTCACACACACATTCTCACCATCCCCCTCGGCTCCAGTCCTCCAGCTCCTCTCTGCGTGACATCACACTAGCAGACACGGCCGCGCACAGGGCCGTGTCTCCTAGCAGTGACGCGGCCGGGCCAGGACACAGGTTAATAGGTTCAGTGCTGGCCTGGCCGAAGAAGAAGTAGCGGCCGTGCGCCGCTGCTGGGGGAGCGGTCCGGGGGCCCCCCCGCCTCTGACTCTCGGTATGTGCCGCGGCGCCGCACATATTATAATGAGGGCAATCTGGCCATGGACCCCCCAGAGCCTCGGGCCCCCTGGAGCCCCGGGGCCCCGGGCGGTAGCCCAGATTGCCCTCATTATAATCCGCCTATGTTTGTAACTGGGTTTCATTTAAAATACTGCGATGTTTACATTCTATAGCCTCTGCGGTGCACTGTCTACTGTTGGCTGCAGAATGGGTTAACTGAGGCTCCATCAGTGAGCTCACGCTGGTGGTCTGATGGATATGTGCATCAATAAAAAAATAGTGGACAAGTTCTTTAATAACCTCAGTCGCTCTTCTCTGCACCCAGTCTAGTTCAGGTATGTCCTTATACACCGGAGACCAAAACTGTACAGTATTCTAAGTGACATATATAGAGGCAAAACTACAGGGGCATGTAAAAGTTTGGGCACCCCTGGTCAAAATGACTGTTATTGTGAACAGCCAAGCTAGTTGAAGATGAAATGATCTCTAAAAGGGCTAACATTAAAGATGACACATTTCCTTTGTATTTTAGGCAAAAAAAAGTATATATATATTTCAGTCTTTTACATTTTAACCCCTTTACCCCCCAGGTGGTTTGCACGTTAATGACCAGGCCAATTTTTACAATTCTGACCACTGTCAGTTTATGAGGTAATAACTCTGAAACGCTTCAACAGATCCCACTGATTCTGAGACTGTTTTTTTGTGTGATATATTGTACTTCATGGTAGTGGTAAAAATTCATCAATATTTGTGAAAAAAATGGAAATTTGGCAAAAATATTGAAGAATTTGCAGTTTTCAAACTTTAAATTCTTATGCCCTTAAATCAGAGAGATATGTCACACAAAATAGTTACTAAATAACATTTTCCACATGTCTACTTTACATCAGCGCAATTTTTGAAACATAATTTTTTTGTTAGGGAGCTATAAGGGTTAAAAGTTGACCAGCGGTTTCTCATTTTTCCAACAAAATTTACAAAAACATTTTTTTAGGGACCACATCACATTTGAAGTGACTTTGAGGGGTCTATATGACAGAATATACCCAAAAGTGACACCATTATAAAAACTGCACCCCTCAAGGTGCTCAAAACCACATTCAAGAAGATTATTAACCCTTTAGGTGCTTTACAGGAATTTTTGGAATGTGGAAAAACAAATGAACATTTGACTTTTTTTCACAAAAAATTTACTTTAGACCCAATTTTTTTAATTTTCGCAAGGGTAACAGGAAAAAATTGACCTCTATATTTGTTGGTTATCCCAAAAAGGTCAAAAAGGTTATTACTTCCAATCAAAATTTATCAACACAAAAACCTCAGGCTATAAACCCACGGTTATAAGGTTATATTTGTTGTGCAACTTCTCCTGAACATGCAGATACCCCATATGTGGGGGAAAACCACTATTTGGGCACACGGCAGGGCTTGGAAGGGAAGGCGCGCCATTTGACTTTTTGAATGTTAAATTTACTTACGCCCACAAGTGACACTATTTTGGAAATTAGACCCCGCAGGGAACTTATCTAGATGTGTGGTGAGCACCTTGAACCCCCAGGTGCTTCACAGAAGTCATAACATTGAGACGTGAAAATAAAAAATCAAATTTTTCCCATAAAAATGTTTTTAACCCCAAATTTTGCATTTTCATGAGGGTAACAGGATAAATTGAACCATACAATTTGTTGTGCAATTTCTCCTGAGCACACTGATACTCCATAAGATGGGGGAAACCACTGTATACGGCAGGGCTCTGAAGGGAAGGAGCGCCATTTGACTTTTTGAAAGTAAAATTTGCTTGAATAATTAGAGGACGCCATGTCGCGTTTGGGGAGCCCCTGATGTGCCTAAACAGTGGAAACCCTCCACATGTGACACCATTTTGGAAACTAGACCCCTCAGGGAACTTATCTAGATGTGTTGACAGCAACTTGATCCCCCAGCTGCTTCACAGAAGTTTATAACATTGAGCCGTGAAAAAAAAAATTCCCACAAAAATGTTTTTTAACCCCAAGTTTTCATTTTCACAAGGGTAATAGAAGAAATTGCACAACAAAATTTGTTCAATTTCTCCTGAGTAAGCTGATACCCCATATGTGGGGGAAAACTATTGTTTGAGTGCACGACAGGGCTTGGAAGGGAAGGAGCGCCATTTGACTTTTTGAATGCAAAATTTGCTGGAACAATTAGGGGACACCATGTACCGTTTGGAAAACCCCTAATGTACCTAAACAGTGGAAATCCCCACATCAGGGGCTTTCCAAACTGGAAATGCAAAACTTGGGGCTAAAAAATCATTTTTGTGGGAATTTTTTTTTTACATTTTCATGGCTCAATGTATAAACTCCTGTAAAGCACCTGGGGGTTGAAGGTGCTCAACACACATCTAGGTAAGTTCCCTGAGGGGTCTAGTTTCCAAAATGTTGTCACTTGTGGGCGGTTTCTACTGTTTAGGCACAAGTGACACCATTTTGGAACTAGAACCCTCTGAGAACTTATCTACAACGCTATAATTTTTCCATATTTCAGGCGACAGAGTCATGTGACGGCTTATTTTTTGCTCAATGACTTGACGTTTTTATTGGTACCATTTTCGGGCACATGACATTTTTTGATCGCTTTCTCTTCCAATTTTTGGGAGGCAGAATGAACAAAACCCAGCAATTTAGGAATTGTTTTGTTTGTTTGTTTTTTTATGCCATTCCACGTGTGGTAACATTGATAAGGCAGCTTTATTCTTCAGGTCAGTACGTTTACAGCGTTACTACATTTATATTGTTTTTTATATTTTGGCGCTTTTTCACAATAAAAACTATTTTATAGAAAAAATAATTATTTTTGCATCACTTTATTCTGAGAGCTATAACTTTATTTTTCTGCTGATGGAGCTGTATGGTTTTGGTTTTTTTTGCGGGACAAGATTACATTTTCAGTGATGCCATTTTTATTTACATTTGTCTTTTTGATCGCGTTTTATTCCACTTTTTGTTTGGCTGTATGATGATAAAGCATTGTTTTTCGCCCTGTTTTTTATTTATTTTTTTACGGTGTTCACAGAAGTGGTTAACTAGTGTGACAGTTTCATGGGACAATTTGTTCCGGACGTGGTGATACTAAACATGTATATTTTTTTACATAAAATTACAAATTTATCAGTACAATATACTGTATTTTTATTCATTTTTTAAATTTTTTAAATTTTTAAAAAAATATATATATTTTTTACAATTTTTTTCTACTTTTTTCCTTTTTCACTTAGTCCCACTATAGGATTTTCATTTTTAGCAGTCTGATTGCAGTTATAAAGCATAGCAATGCTGTAGCATTGCCATGCCTTATAACTGTCAGTTCTGCTCTGACACAAGTTAGTTAGATCATGTACTGCGCATGATCTAACTAACTTGCTAGTGCCTGTTGACCCGCAAGTTCACGCAAACGCGAAAATCCAAGAGCAGATGGCTCCCTCCCTCTGCCTGCCAGCTAAATGTTGTGATCACTAGTGATCACAGCATTTAGGGGGATAAAGTGCCGGGAGCGGTGCAGGCACCGCTCCTGGCACTGAGTGCAGGGTGTCAGCTGTCAGAATCAGCTGACACTCGGCGGTGATCGCTCATTTGTGTGAGCACAAAATTGCCTGGACATTCTCAGTACGTCCAAGGTCGGGAAGCACTTCCCAAGCAGGATGTTAGAACCCTCCTGTTAGTTTTTGCTGTCTTGTGTTTTGCGGTCACGTGACCATCTGCCTATTTATTCCAGCTCCGCCCTTCTGGCTTTGCTGGACTTCAGTGTTGTTTTACTGTCTCTCTAGCCAGGTGCTTCGGTGCCTATCTCTGTCTAGTTCGCTTGATCCTCTGGACCTCTAGTACGTTTTGTCTGTTTGTCTTTTGTGCTTTGCATCTACTTCTGTTTAGGAGGTGTCCCAATTTTGTCCCAGTCCTTAGTTCTTTTAGGTGACCCCTCCCTTAACTCTATAGGTCTTCGTTCAGACTAGCCGAGGACTATGGCGGGTCTGTTCACAAGGAACAGCCAGCCCGCTACATCGTAGGGATTCTGCTTAGTCTTACTGTAGGGTCAGCTTTCTCCTATCTTTCCTTAGTTTATGTTGCAGATCATAACAGTAAGTCCAGCCCAAAAAAAAAAAAAACTAAAAGGAAAGAAATTCGGGGATCAGTATGGTTTCCGTCCAGGAGTTGGCTCAACGCCTGCAAGGATTGTCTCTGGAGGTGGCCGCGCTTCAGCAACACGTGAGTAGCTGTCCTGGAGCGCATTTTGTTGAACCCAAGGTAGGACTGCCTGATTTTTTTTTATGGTAAACAGCAAGATTTTTTTTTAAAAAATGCTTGTTTGTTATATTTTCGTTTGAGACCAAGATCCTCTGGGAATGAATCACAGTGCATTGGTTTTATTATGTCACTTTTGCGCAAAGAACCACAGGGTTGGGCCTTTTCTCTCCAGCCTAATGATCCGTTTTTAAGTTCTGTTGAAGAATTTTTTTCTGCTATGGGGCTATTATATGACAATCCTGATCGAATCTCATCTGCTGAATCAGAACTTAGACGTTTGAATCAGGGGTCAGATGATGTTGAAAATTATTGCACACACTTCAGGAGATGGGCTTCAGAAGTTAAATGGAATGATTCTGCGCTAAGATGTTTATTTCTTGCTGGTCTGAGTGAAAGGGTAAAGGATTTGCTAATTGCATTCCCTGCACCTGAGACTCTGCAGGAAGCTATGCAGTTAGCTGTTCGTGTGGACAGGAGACTGAGGTCCAGGGCTAATGATGTAAAAACTCCTGTAACCTCAGGTCCTAGTTCCCAGAAAATCTGCTCTGACAGCGGAGAACCAATGGAGGTGGGGGCAAAGTCACTCCGCTCTCAGGAAAGAGATCGGAGATTCGCCGAAGGTTTGTGTCTTTATTGTGGTAAAGATGATCATTTGATTAAGTATTGTGAGCGTCGTTTAAGCAAAGAAAAAAAAAGGTCAGTTACGCCCGTATAGCTTGTTTACGCTCTGCAGGAGTGTTTCTTTCTGGGAGTACTACTCTGCAGTGAGATTTGATTGAATTTCAGGTATTTGTGGATTGTGGTTCAACACTTAATGTGATTGATAAAGGGTTTTTGGAAAACCTTAAATTGAAATCCAAACCTTTATCATCACCTATTTCTGTGGTTGCCATTGATAACACTCCTTTGAAATGTATTACTCACAAGACTGCTGCATTTCCTCTCACTATCAATGGAGATCACCAAGAAATTTTGGACTTGGTTGTTTTGGATAATTTGCCCTCTCCAGTTGTTCTAGGATTGCCTTGGTTAAGACTGCACAATCCTTTATTGGACTGGTCTACTAATGTGATTAAGTCTTGGAGTCCGAAGTGCTATGACAAATGTTGTAATGGTCGCATTGCGGCTGTGGAAAAGGGAGAATTACCTGTACCTATTCAAGATTTCTGGAGGGTTTTTTCGGAGGAGGAGTCGCAAGTTTTACCTCCTCACAGGGATTATGATTGCGCCATTGAGTTTGTTCTGGGTGCTACTCTTCCCAAAAGTCGCTTGTTTAATATGACTATCCCTGAAAGAAAGGCCTTGGAGGAGTACATACAGACTAGCCTGGCTGCTGGTCACATTAGACCTTCTAAGTCACCTGTGGCAGTTGGATTCTTCTTTGTTAAAAAAAAGGACGGGGGTTTACGTCCATGTCTGGATTTTCGTGAAATTAATAAGATTACCGTACGCAGTTCCTACCCATTGCCGTTAATTCCTGACTTGTTTAACCAGTTAGTGGGGGCCAAGTGGTTCTCCAAAATTGATCTCCGGGGGGCATACAATTTGTTACGTGTGAAGGAGGGTGATGAATGGAAAACTGCTTTTAACACTCCAGTAGGTCACTTTGAGAGTCTGGTGATGCCTTTTGGTCTTACCAATGCACCTGCATTTTTTCAGAACCTTATTAATGACATCCTGAGACCTTTGATTGATAAGAATGTGGTTGTGTATTTGGATGACATTTTGATTTATTCACCAGATCTCGAGTCCCATTGGCAGAGTGTACGTGAAGTTTTTCAGTTATTGAGTGATAATTCACTCTTTGCTAAGCTAGAGAAATATGAATTCGCTGTGCAGAAAATGAGTTTTTTGGGCTACATTGTCTCCAGCGAGGGCTTTGAGATGGACCCTGTGAAGGTTCAGGCTGTGCAGGAATGGCCTAGGCCTATTGGTTTGAAATCTATACAGAGATTTTGGGGTTTTGCCAATTATTACAGGAAATTCATTAAGAATTTTTCTGTAATTGTTAAACCTCTAACCGATCTCACCAGGAAAGGTGCGAATACGGCCCAGTGGACTACTGAGGCCATTGAAGCATTTGAGTATCTCAAAGAGAGGTTCAGTTCTGCCCCTATCCTTATGCAGCCTGATGAGACCAAGCCTTTTATGGTCGAGGTCGATGCTTCATCAGTGGGGGTCGGAGCAGTTTTGTCTCAAGAGAACAAGGGTGGAGTACATCCTTGTGCCTTTTTTTCTAAAAAAAATTTCGGAAACCGAACTGAATTATGATGTTGAAAATCGGGAGTTGCTGGCTATTAAACTTATGTTTGAACACTGGCGTCATTTTTTGGAAGGCTCTAGATTTCCTATTCAGGTTTTCACAGATCATAAGAATTTGATCTATCAGGATGCTGCCAAGCGTTTGAATGCCCGTCAAGCTAGGTGGGCACTTTTTTTTTCTCGGTTTCATTTTTCTGTTACCTATATCCCTGGTACTAAGAATGTTAAAACCGATGCTTTGTCTTGCAGCTTCTCTCCTACAGTCAGTGCCGAGGAGGAGGAGAGCTTTTTGCAGAAAGGAGCTGTGATGGCGGCTTTGGACTCCGTTTTGGAGAATGGGATTCTGAATGCTCAAGATGATGCTCCATCTAACACTCCCCATGGGAGGTTGTTCGTGCCTAAAGCCTTTAGGAGAGATTTGTTTGTGGAGTGTCATGAGTCTCGGTTGGCAGGTCATCCAGGAGTTTCGGAGACTAAGAGACTTATCAGTCACAGTTTTTGGTGGCCTGGATGGCAGAAGGAAGTCATCAAGTGGGTGCGTAAGTGTACTGTTTGTACTAGGTCAAAGGCTTCACATACTCCAGCTGCGGGGTTGCTTTGCCCTCTGGAGGTTCCTAGTGCGCCTTGGACGCATCTCACTATGGATTTTATTACTGATCTTCCTGTGTCCGAGGGTTTTACTGTCATCTGGGTGGTCGTGGACCGTTTTAGTAAGATGTGTCATTTGGTTCCATTCATTAAGTTGCCATGCGCCAAGACACTCGCTAAGGCGTTTGTTAAGGAGATTGTCAAGCTCCATGGCGTTCCCACGGATATTGTTTCTGATAGAGGACCTCAGTTTGTGGCTCTCTTTTGGCGTGCTTTTTGTGACAGGTTGGGAGTCCATTTGTCATTTTCGTCTGGTTATCATCCTGAGTCAAATGGACAGACTGAAAGAAAGAACCAGGATGTAGAACAGTTTTTGCATTGTTTTGTGGTGGACAATCAAGAGGTGTGATCTGAGTTTCTGCCTCTCGCAGAATTTGCTCTTAACAATCATACATCCTCCTCTGCTGGGTGTTCTCCTTTTTTTTGTTGTACTGGGAGACATCCGTCCTTTCTTTCTTTTTCCAAATTGGGGTCGGCGGTGCCGGAGGAGGAGAATTTTTCCGGTGATTTGGAGAGAGTTTGGACTAATGTACGTTGTAACCTGCAAGAGGCTAACAAGAAGTCCAAGAAGTATTTTGACAGGAAACGTAAAGATGCTTTGTTTACTGTGGGTGACATAGTTTGGTTGGCCTCGAAGAACCTGCGGTTGAGGATTCCCTTCAAAAAACTGAGTCCTAAGTTTGTGGGTCCATTTAAAGTGCTTCAGGTTGTTAACCAGTCTGCTGTTAGGTTGGATGTCCCTACTTCCTGGAAGATTAATCCTGTGTTTCATGTTTCCTTGTTGAAAAAGGCTGACGTATCTAATAGGGACGCCACTGTCACAGTTCCTCCTGTGGTGGAAGACGGCGAATATGAAATTTCTCGTATTTTGAATTCTAGATGGCATAGAGGGAAATTACAGTATCTTGTCTCCTGGAAGGGTTTCAGTCCCGAAGACAACTCCTGGGTAAGGACGGATGATGTCTCTGCTCCTAGACTTGTTAAAGCTTTCCACAGGAGGTTTCCTGATAGGTCTGGGCCTGGAGGATCCGGAGGATCCTCATAGAAGAGGGGGTACTGTTAGAACCCTCCTGTTAGTTTTTGCTGTCTTGTGTTTTGCGGTCACGTGACCATCTGCCTATTTATTCCAGCTCCGCCCTTCTGGCTTTGCTGGACTTCAGTGTTTTTTACTGTCTCTAGCCAGGTGCTTCGGTGCCTATCTCTGTCTAGTTCGCTTGGTCCTCTGGACCTCTAGTACGTTTTGTCTGTTTGTCTTTTGTGCTCTGCATCTACTTCTGTTTAGGAGGTGTCCCATTTTTGTCCCAGTTCTTAGTTCTTTTAGGGACCCCTCCCTTAACTCTATAGGTCTTCGTTCAGACTAGCCGAGGACTAAGGCGGGTCTGTTCACAAGGAACAGCCAGCCCGCTACATCGTAGGGATTCAGCTTAGTCTTACTGTAGGGTCTGCTTTCCCCTATCTTTCCTTAGTTTATGTTGCAGATCATAACACAGGACTTACTGAGTAAGTCTAAGGTTGAGAGCGGTTAAAAATTACAAAAAGGAAAATGGGCAGATGCAAAAGTTTGGGCACCCTCCATGGTTAGTACCTAGTAGCACCCCCTTTTGAAAGTATCACACCTTGTAAACGCTTTTTGTAGCCAGACAAGTCTTGCAGTTCTTGTTTGAGAGATTTTCATTCATTCTTCTTTGGAAAATTCTTCCAGATCTGTGAGATTCCTGGGTCATCTTGCATGCACAGCTATTTTGAGGTCTAGCCACAGATTTTCAATGATGTTTAGATCAGGGGACTGCGAGGGCCATTGTAAAACCTTCAGATTGAGCCTTTTGAGGTAGTCTATTGTGGATTTTGACTTGTGTTTAGGATCATTATCCATTTGAAGAAGCAATCCTCCTTTCAACTTCAGCTTCTTATAGATGGTGTTATGTTTGTGTGTCACCCCAGGCCTGGATGCCACAAATAATAAAGGCTGTGTCTGAGAGCAGGAGGGAGGTTCCCTGGTTAGGCACAATTAGCATACAGCACCTCCTGTCCCAGGCCAGTAGGGGGAGCTGGCTGCCCCTATAAAAGCTGGAACTGGGGGCGGGGTTAGAGAGAACTGGACGACCTAGCTCAGGAGTGAGACTAGTCCCAGAGAAGGAGGGACAGTTCAGCTGTAGCTGAGGAGGTCATGAGGCAGTGGAGAAGCCACGAGCCAGGGACGTACGGCGCCGGGAGCCTGTCCTGGCAAAAAGGGAGAATAATCTACCGGACATTGGGGTCCGAGGCTGTAAAGACTCTAAGTCCAGCAGCTGAGAACCAATCTGCGAGGGATTTCATGTCCTTTGACCTAAAAAGCCCGGACGCTCCGCCACAACAGAAGGGACCAGCAAAGCCAAGAGAGGCCAGAGGTAAAATGAGCCCAAGTTGCAAGCCATACAGGTGAGAGTACACGGCACGCTCAGGGACGTGGGCTATTTTACCACTAAAGGGGGAATTAGTCAGAAAGAGCATAGAGAGCACGGTAGGCCTACACCCTCACCCTGACCAGAGGGGCTTCCCGAGTGTTCTCAGACATCCAGGCCCCTTCTAGCCGGTACTGTTGTTGGGTCATTACCATCTGTAATAATAAAGACCCTGAACTGTTTAAGCGGACTCTTCATTCTGACCGTCGCGGACGGAACTATCACCCCCAACATCCACCTACACTACCCTGGGGCTACACTCCTCCCGTGGGGAGTTATTCTACCTCTGTGCTGCACACCAGCACCAGCCCCAGTGGCCTGCCCTGCAGCGGCGGTTATCCCTGACCGCAATCCATGGGTGGCGTAGTCGGACATTCAAAACACTGATAAATAGACCGCCACAATTTGGTCTGACCACCCTGAGCCACGGGATCGGGTTGCCACTACTACCCCCAGCATCGTACAGAAGCCCGGTCTCGAGTGCCCCGCGGCCCAGGGGGCGAGTCATTTGCATTAAGACAAACATTACCACCTACCCCACGTATACTTTGAACATCAAGCCTATTCCCCCTTCCACCACGACCTCTCTTTTTCCCACTCATGTTGCTCAGATAGTGTGGTAGGAGCACACTATTAGCAACAAAAAATTAGATTTTTTTACTCTGCACCAGCACTGCACACAGTTAAATTTCAGCGGCACTAAATGACAAGGTGAGATATGGCTTGCTGTATCACGTTAGTAACAGAAGAAAGTATTTTTTAGTGTGGATGAGGCCTGTATAACATAGAAGATATTCTCCAAACAATTTCAAACTGAGTTCTCCCCTGCTGTATCATGTTGTTAAGGGAGGGCAATAACCCTTCACGGTTGACCAAGTGAGTGTCAAATTATTAAATTATTATGTTGATTGCAATCCACAGAAAACCAAACGGAAACAATGTTCTGTATTGGGAGGATTCAAAGAATCTCTGATCCCGTTTATTTTGCTTAGAATTTTATATTGTTTTGAGTATATCAAATAGCCAATCAACTCTACAGCCATACTACAATACTATAGGCTAACTGATGTTAGTACAATTATTAGGGAAACACATATATGGTCATATTATCATTGTTAGTTTGAAGCACTATGGAAATTTTACAAGGTCAAACCTGGCCTAAACAAGTTAGATAACAGAGTGTCTGACAAAATGTTCTCTTGAGAAAAGGTTAGTGTGAGATAAGTTCTATGGGAAGAGAAAGAAAGAATATATGTTATGCAAGGAGTGATAATAACATGATTTTAAAGCGAGCAGGCAAAATGGAGTTGCTCTAGCATGAGTATCAATATGTCCTCTACATTCCCCCCTAAAAATTATGTTATTATCAACGATAGAGGTGCTTTCCCAGGATCATGCTTTGAGCCTGAGGGACATTGGTCTTCACTCAATTAGTGCCCTTGTTACCAATTGAGGCTGTTGCGGCATGTCCATCCCCCCTTGTTAGTTGATATAATCATAAGCTCAGATCTGAGGTTGGTCGGGGCAAGCGGGTAAAGGTCATCATTCCCTTGTCATCCAGGTCCTCAATGCTGGTTACATGTCCGTGTATAGTAGCACTGGATGTTGGTTAACAGCGTCCTCCTTGCTCTCTGATGACTGGCAGGCTTTCCTCATGCAAAATGGGATACAATAAAAGACTAGTTTTAGTAAAACATATATTAACAAGCAAGCAACAATATGCAACACTCTTTGGTCTTTAGTCCAGCACTAAAGTATGTTGATTAGCCACTATGATAAGCTAATTCTGCACCGCAACAGTAGTATTAATTACTTCCAATACACTCCAAATCTGGTCATCTAAGTAATCAGTGACCTCCACTAATTTGTCTCACATTTGTATTACCATAGGGTAGAGGAAGACAATACTGGCTATCTTATTGGGTATACTCATTTGTACTAAATGAGGTCTTCCTGATGGGCGTGGGGTGTTGTCTTTGGCAAGTTTATAGATGGTATGAAGAGGGATGGCTCTCATATCTACTTTACTATGGGGAATAAGATAAGTGGCTGAAGTTAGCCGGGCCAACATACAAGTCCCCCCTACTCCGACTGGGAGCCATTTATACGCATTATTCCCACAGACCCAATATGTGGCTGATGGTAAATCCCATAAAGCAGAATGCTGTAATACTAATTTATGCACCAAATCAATAAAAACGGTGTTATTTGATAACATACACCATGAAGGCATTTGTCCCAGGGAGCTACAATATCCAACAGTCACTGATCTGGTTGTTTTCTAATTGTCTTAATTCTTGTACCAAAATCTGATGGTGAGTAATGAACTTATTATTAAAGTACTCTGTTGTAGGCTATTCCAAGTATTGACTAGTTTAACCATATATATTATCATAAAACATCTCAGCTGTTGGGATTGTCAGGAGCACTTGGTATGGTCCGTCATACAATGGTTTTAGTCCGTGTTTCCGAACATGCCTCTTCACATACACATAATCTCCATTAAGGTATGACAACCTTCTGCATCAGCTGGATCTGGAATAGAAGATGATACTAACGCATGGGTGTTAGTTAAGGCTTTGGTAAGCTGAATCACATATTGCACAACATAATCTGTTTCTTCTGATAATTGTTATGGGGTAAATCGAGCTATAGCTGGTTGTGACCCAAATAGTATCTCATAGGGTGACAGTTTGTGTTTCCCTATGGGTGTGGTGTGTATGTGATATAGTGCAATGGGAAGGAGCTCAGGCCACTGGGCCGTAGTCTCCTGCATCATTTTGGTTCATTTCCCTTTTAGTGTGCCATTCAATCTCTCCACCTTGCCACTTGACTGTGGATGGTAAGGAGTATGTAACGTCACTGTTGATCCGATCATGGTAAATATTTCTTGATATACGCATGAGGGAAAGGCTGGTCCTTGATCACTGTTGATAACTTCTGGGACTCCATACCGGCAAACAACTTCAGAGACCAGCTTCTTGGCGGTAGTCTTGGCGGTCATGTTTGGAACGGCGAATGCTTCTGGCCAACTGGAAAACATATCCACTACCACTAAGCAGTCCATGGGCCCAGGCCGCAACGGCTGGATACAGGAGTTGAGGCGAGCAGTATAGTTGTTTCTTCTTCCATAGCCCATCTATCAACTTAGCACCCGCCTCCTTCCACGACTGGCGTTCTTCTTTAGAGCGTAGAGCGTGTGGAGCGACAGCCAACTGTCTTGGTAGTTGCACCGCTTCCATCAATTGTCTGACGCTTTCAGCATTTTTCACAGGAGAACCTGCAGTCAGAACTTTGAGCTCTGCTTCCTGTGCTGACATACTGAGAGGTAAGACTGCAGCCTCTACCAATGTATCTTCAGTTGTGACAGCATATCCAGTATGAAACCTGCCAGAGGTGTCAGCATATCTGGATCCATCTGTATATAACGTAAGTTCTGGGTCATCCAAGGGTACTTCCCCCACTAGAACAAGTGGAGTTGACTCCGCAGTAATTTGTTCCGGACTATCATGCGGTGGAGCCTCTTTCCCCTCTCCTTCAGGTGCTGGTAGCAGGGTGGCTGGGTTGATGGTGGTGCACCACCGGTGTAACTTCACATTTTCTGGCAAAATCAACGAAAACTGCAGCCGCAGGTGTCTCTCTGTAGACAGATGTTTAGGTTGCTGTGTGGCGTGAACCGCTCATAGACAGCTGGGGGAGCGATGCGCTGGGCAATAACCGACTGGGCGCTGCTTTGTACAGTGTCTCTGTGTAAGTACTCCGGTTGCATGTCCTGTCTCAGAGACATACAAATGGAAAGGTTGAGCATAGTCCGGATTCCCAAGGGCAGGGGCTGTCATTATCCTTGACTTTAATTGCTCAAAGGCTTGTTGCAACAGTTCTTGCTGTTCCTTGTTGTTTACATCAGCCAGAGTGTCTTCTCTTAATGCATCATACAGGGGATACAGGGGCTGCATCAGACGTGAGGCGTCTGGGATCCATTGTCTGCAATATGTACATAGTCCGAGGAACCGTTGCAGCTCTATGGGATCTTTTGGGAATGGTAGTGCATAGATGGCCATCTTCCTTTCTTCTGTGAGATGTCTGGCACCCTGAGTAAGGCAATGGCCTAAGAAGACCACTTGACCAAGGCAAAACTGAAGCTTCGAGACTGAGACTCGACAATTCAGTTTTGCTAGATGCTTGAGGAGACTAACACTGGCCTTGATGGACATTTGCTCCGTGGGGGCACACAGCAGCAGACAGCTAGACATGTTCTTTGTGTAGTGGAATGCTAATAAAAAAAAAAAAAACGTTTGCTTAATCAATTACTGTAAACCAGATAACCTGTATGTGCATCTATTAGAAGCTTAAGGATATATGACCATCTAGAAAATTAGTTTACATAAACACATATAATGCTCTGTCATACACTGATCATGATGATCTTCCTCATACACATTCTGGGATTCTGGGTGTAGTGTGTATTGCGGCCTGTATTCCGGGTGTGCTAAGATGGCTACCACCAGAAGGAAAAGGAAGCATACTACAGGAAGGGTGCACCAAGATGGCCACCACCAAAGGCACATGTGGTCAGAGGCTGGAGGTGATGCAATGGGTGTAGCAACATGGCCGCTACAGGAAGGGTTGGAACTTTGGGCGGACATAGGTATAACAGATGAGGATGGGGCACTAGGAGTGGCTTGGGTAGTGGCAAGGGGTGTGTCTCCTGGACGGTGGGGGGGCACGTGACATGCAACACAATAATCTGCTGACAATGGATTCTGCTGGCCACAATTAGAACATTTCCAACAATTCATTACTCCGCCATTATCGGAGAGCAGTATCTTTGTAATACACATAACATAGCGTCTTTCCCTTATTGTCTGTATTTTCTTCCTCCATTCACCTTGTTTCCCCTCTCTGCTCTGTACCAAGCCAAGGCCGTTTTGCTATGCTAGCAGCAGCTGTAACTGGGCGCTTATCTGGAAGCGCGCATATTTCAGTTAACCATTTAAGTTCCTCCACATATCTACATACTTCTTCCTTCGGTCAACAAATTCAGCGCAACCTTTCTTCACATGTATTCTCAACTTTTCAACATTTCAACATTCCATTGGTATCTGATATGTTAATCATAACCGTGGGTAGTGCCCGTAAGATGCAGACCTCCTCTATGTGTGCATCAGAGTTTGGATCTTCTTTTAAAGTAAGGATCATCTGACCATTGTCCTGGAATTGGATTCAGGATTGGAATTTAGACAAGAGGTCTGCTCCTAAAAGATTTACCGGGCAGGTCGGGGATATGACAAATTGTGCCATTACTTTTGGAAATGGGCTAATTGGAATAGGTTTGGTGAAAGTGTGTTTGCTAGGTCTGCCATCTACACCGATCAATATTAGATTGTCATTAGAAAATTGGACTGGGTCAGTTCAGTGGATTGATTTTAAAATGGAGTTGGCCGCCCCAGTGTCTACCATGAACTTTACCGGATGGATTCCCTCCCACTGGGAGAACTACAGATGAACAGAGCCCGGGGGTGATTACGGGCATCACGATGCTATGGGTACTGCGGGTGCAGCAACTACCATTGTACTGATTGTGGGGAGATCGTGGAGGTAGGGGAATACTGGAGGAGACCAGATATCGGGTTTGATTGTGGGTTTGATTAATTGAGCAGCATAATCAACAAGATCCCTGTCGATGGCCAAGAGTCTTATCTCTCTCAATTTAGTTGGATGCAAGGCAATACACTGCTTTATAGCTCCGACTATTATTTTGGCCGCAACCTCTTTTGGGTATCAAAAGATACCAGTGGAAATGAATGGCAGGGCGAGGGTTGGGGCCGCATGAAGCTGTGATGCGTATGCCAGGGTGTTTTGGATTGTTTCTTTAAGCAGGTGTTGTGACCTGGGTAAATCCAGGGGATCATATTTTGGTCCAACCGCATGTATAACAAACTGACATGATAGCTGTCCGGCTCTTGTAGCCACCACCTCTCCTTCTCTTAATGGACCATGGTCACGGATGTAATCATTAGATGCAGCTTGTATTGTAGGTCCCCCAATACGACATATCTCTGCAGCTAGCCCCCACCAATGCTGCAGTTTCGCATTTGCTGCGTTTACAATGATCCCAACCTGCTGTTGTGGTATACTCCCCATGCCTATTCTCAGTATAGTGGAGAAATTTGAAGGACTATTTAGTAAAACAGATGCCACCTCCTCATACTAGCATCCATGTTCTATTTCCCCAGTTTGGGAGAGGGTGAATAGGGAAGAGTTCAGAGGACCCTGGGTCTCTCTGAATGGAGTATGAACCATGGTAGGGGCAGGTGGGGGTGGTGGTTTGTAATACCCCCGTCAGCGTTAAGTAATGGGCAGGTTGGTGCTACAACATCGGGTTTACGTGCTCCACAATTATAGCACGTCTTGCGCCATCCTGAATTAGTGACCCAACACACATTACAGAGCCAACCGTCTGGGTTATATGATGGTGGCTGACTCTCAGTGGGAAGTGCAGGGTATTTAATCTCATAAGGTATAAATTGCCCAGTTTCCGGATTCAGGGGCTTGGGTACTGCTACATTTGTGGGAGATGCTTCTTTAGGGGCTTTAGATTTGGATTGTGGACACATAATTTGGGAAGGGGGACCTACTTCCTCCTGTACTTTTTCAACATATCCTTCATCACAAATCTCATGTGCCACTTTCCTAAAGTTTTCAGCATCTTCCAACAATCCACAATCAACTAATTTTCCTCTATTGTCTCGAATTCCTTCGTCCCACAACACAGGCTGAAGCCTCCTCCCCTCCACAGGAGAATTTAACACCTTAAACACTTTGGGCGCATTCTTAAAAGATCTTTTCCCTTCTCGACCGATCATGATATTCTTCACATTCTCTCCCTCCTGTCTCTCTCTCTCTCTCTCCTCCTCCAGGAGAGACAAATTCTTTCTGCTCCACGGAAACATTGGTTATCCCCTACAACTGACAAAAAGATCCTTAATTTGTGCACAGCGGAGTCTGGCCAGAGCTCTCAGCTGTTCCACTATTAACAACTCACCCCTCCCGTCGGGGGAATTCTTTCACAGCACAATGAAAGGAGGAGCGCCTTTGCAGCTCTTAGCAACTTAGCAGCGCTCCGGACACTCGATATACGTATATCTACTTGCGTGTCCTACCCAATCTTCGATCACCTGCCGCAACTGAAACTAACAATGTTCAGTCTCTCCTAAGGATTTTTGTCAGAAGCTGAGAAAGATTCACACAATATTCACTTGTCAATCCGAGGTGATACTGCTTTGAAGTTAAATAATATCAGACCCCTAATGGGACTACACCCCTTATAGTCTCACCTTTGACTATATCCAACCAGGACGTCTGGAGATACTGCAAACAACCACACACCACGTGGAAACCACGCCAAACGGTCAGTGTCACTAGTAAAGAACTGGTGCACTTACCGTGGCTTTTTGTGGGGGATGATCAGTCCCAATTCCAGTGGGGGAGGCTGAAGGCAGGTCTCTCTTTGTGGACTTCCAGAGGTGGAGGGGCGTCCCTGGTTAGGGATCCGAGTCACGGCACCAACTGTTAAGGGAGAGCAATAACCCTTCACGGTTGACCAAGTGAGTATCAAATTATTAAATTATTATGTTGATTGCAATCCACAGAAAACCAAACGGAAACAATGTTCTGTATTGGGAGGATTCAAAGAATCTCTTATCCCGTTTATTTTGCTTAGCATTTTATATTGTTTTGAGTTTATCATATAGCCAATCAACTGTACAGCCATACTACAATACTATAGGCTAAGTGATGTTAGTACAATTATTACGGAAACACATATATGGTCATATTATCATTGTTAGTTTGAAGCACTATGGAAATTTTACAAGGTCAAACCTGGCCTAAACAAGTTAGATAACAGAGTGTCTGACAAAATGTTCTCTTGAGAAAAGGTTAGTGTGAGATAAGTTCTATGGGAAGAGAAAGAAAGAATGTATGTTATGCAAGGAGTGATAATAACATGATTTTAAAGCGAGCAGGCAAAATGGAGTTGCTCTAGCATGAGTATCAATATGTCCTTTACAATGTTAGTAACAGAAGAAAGTATTTTGTTTGTGTGGATAAGGCCTGTATAACATAGAAGATATTCTCCAAACAATTTCAAACTGAGATCTCCCTACTGTATTACATTAGTAACAGAACAATTTATTTTTTTTACTGTGGATAAGGCCTGTACAACTTAGAAGATATGCTCCAAACAATTTCAAACTGAGATCTCCACTACTGTATCACGTTAGTAACAGAAGAAAGTATTTTTTTAGTGTGGATGAGGCCTGTATAACATAGAAGATATGCTCCAAGAAATTTCAAACTGACATCTAGCCTGCTGTATGACATTAGTAACAGAAGAAAGTATTTTTTTTTTGTGTGGATGAGGCCTCTACGAGTATAACATAGAAGATATGCTCCAAACAATTCTCCCCTACTGTATCATGTTAGTAACAGAAGAAAGATTTTTTTACTGTGCATGAGCTCTGCATACAGCTGAATTTCACCGCCACAAAATGACACGGTGGGCTGTAGCGTGTTGCATCATTTTAATCACAGGAAAAAATATATTTTTTTTACTCTGCATGAGCTCTGCATATAGCTGAATTTCACTGCAACAAAATGACAAACTGAGATACGGCTTACTGTATCGCATTAGCAACTGAAAAAAATAGTTTTTTAAAGGTGTACTTATGCACAATAGAAGCAGTGCACAATAGACTTCTATGAAATGTGCCCTACTGTCTTTGTCTGGACCTCACTAATGGCACAAGAAAAAAAATCTGCTGGAAGGTCAATTTCACAGCCACACAGGACACTAGCTACCTAAAGTATCTAACTTAGAAGCAACAGCCTAGCTAACTAGCTAAAATCTCTAATGAATCCAGGAGCAGCGTCAGGAGTAGCCTCTCTGACCTGTAATAATCATAAAATAGTGCTAAAACAACATGTCCGCTTTTTATATAGAGAGGGACATGTGATTTCAGTAGCCAATGGCACAAGCCCTTGTGTCTGGACATTGTGGATGGTTCCTGCGCCCTGATTGGCTAGCTGTAAATTGCACACAAAGTTAGGAAAAAAAAAGATTACAAGCACGCCGCTCCTTTGAGCTACTCTGAGCTCTCCCCATGCCCTCCTCTCATCAAACACGTCCCCCCACTCATCATACACCACCACTATCCTAGCCAAAGTGCTAAAAATACTTTAGGGGCAACACAATCATTTCCCGCACTTTTACCCAATTTTACCGATTTTAAGAAAAAATGCTCGTGTTTCTGATCACAAATCCGAATGTGCCATTTTCGTGCCAAATTTGAAATTGGCGATCGTTTTTCAAACATATTCGCTCATCTCTACTTAGAAGAACCCATCGCTACTGTATTTTGGTACAAATTTAGAGGAGGTTGGGAAGTTTGGAAATTTGCATCACTTGGCTTTTCCTAGCAATGATATTAATCAAGCCATAACTCTAACAGGCTAATTAACATCTGAAAGCTTGGTCAAAGTTATCTGAGCACACAAATCTCCAAGGGTGCACAAACTTTTGCATCGGCCCATTTTCCTTTTTGTAATTTTTAAAATGTTAAAAATGACAATTCTCGTCATGAGCATTTAGCCATCTTTCACAGCATCCTATTATTTTATTTGCCTTGGCAGCAGCTGCCTGGCACTGGTAACTAAAGTTGAGTTTGCTGTTCACCCATACACCCAAGTCTTTCTCAGTGACATTTTTACTCAGTGTTTTACAATTTAGTACTTAATTATACATTTCATTTCCTCTGCCCAAGTGCATAATTTTTTTAAAATATTTGCACCACATTTGCTATGTGCCAGTCCTGTGTTACAGACCCTGTTATTATTGAATCTGTGAATATTTACAATTACAGTCTGTCTACAACGTGACTTAATTCCTGCAGTGCTCGGGGGTGTAAGCCATCTGTGCCCGGCGATTTGTCTATTTTAGTGATTTTGAGGCGGCGCTGTACTTCCTGCTGGGTTAAGCGGGTGACATTTAGTGGAGAATATCTAATATTCCTGATCATGTCATTTGTCATGGGATTTTCTTGCTTTAATACTGAGAGAAAAAGGCATTTAGCAAACTGGCCTTCCACCATTTCACACAGATTATTTTTGAAGTGGCTAACACTATCTCACTAGTCTCTTACTGTTTATTTAGATGAAGAATATTTTTGGATTATTTTTCTCTGTCTGGTCATAAACCTTTCTGTCTCAATCTTTGCTGCCTTGATTTGATTTTTATACATTTGTGGGAAATCAGGGACCATTTTGTCTTCTCAGTCCCCATTTTATGCTCTGATTCTATCACGCAGCACTTTTACACAGAAACCCACCCTACACATTTCAAGACCCTGAGATTCTGGATTGAACCAGACACTTAGAAACAACTATCTCTGAAGCCCTCAAAACAGTTGCTTGTTGTTGGCATAAAGCCTTTTTTTGCCAGAGGTGTATATAAACTCAACTTGCAATTCTCTAAATTAGAATCTTTGCTGGACACTACATGTGTGTGCATGTACTGTACCCACAAATACGTTTAATTGCTTTGAGTGGGTGAAGGACTTAAACTTATTTTTCCATAAGCTCAAGTGGGGGAAATTCTTCCTACACAATGACAAGGAACAGTGTCGTAAGTTGGGGCTTGATGAAAATGATCTGCAGAGTTATCGGGCACTTGTTGGTCTACTAAGTGAAAATGAAATCGGGGGAGCAAGAGGAACAGGACCATATAAAAATCTAAGGAATAAAAGTACTAGGATGTCACCACAGGGGGATATATCTAGTATATACATATTTTTACAACTAGTGGAGAAGGATCTACAAAAAATCAAATCAAATTATAGTAGTTCTAAACCCAATCTCACTGAGAATGAGAGACAGGCCTTGGAGAATCTGAAGAAGGATGATAAAATAGTCATCAAGTCATCGGGCAAGGGAGGTAACCTTGTGGTCATGGATAACATGATGTACCGGGAAGTGTCTTAAGATTCTTAAAGATGTCTCCACATATAAAGTCATTAAGTTGGAATCCATTGTAAGGTATAAAGATGATCTTAGAAAACTACTTGAAGTAGCTGTACAGATGGACCTGACCTCTAGTAATAAATTTAGTTTCTTCCTCCCTATGCATCCCCTGACCTTTTACACATTACCCAAGATGTATAAGGGTTTATCACCTTTAAAAGGTCGCCCAATAGTGTCTCGTAATGACTCACTGATCCAAAACTGTGGAATATATATCGACAAAATTTTGCGCCCCTTTGTGCTCTCACTCCCCTCTTACATTAGAGATACTTCGGATCTCTAGAAAAAACTGGAGGGTCTTCATGTCAGGGATAATTGCTTTTTGGCCTCCATATACGTGGAGGCCCTATATAGTAATATCCTGCATGAATGTGGCATCCATTGGATATAACATTTTCTCAAAACCAGATCGGTTGCATGCAAACCTCAACAATTTTGTCATTGATTTGCTTCTATTCACATTCACACATAATGTCTTTCTTTTCGATCAGAAGTACTTCCACCAGCTCTAGGGCACTGCGATGGGGAGCCCCTGTGCCCCATCGTATACCAACCTGTTCCTGGGCTGGTAGGATGAAACTATCATTTTCTGTGATGAGCCGAGGTGGTGGCACTCCCACATAGGAGTTTGGTATTGTTTTATAGATGATATCTTTATAACCTGGTCGTGGACAGGGAAAGAATTTCTTGACTTCCTTGCAGACCTAAATGTAACATATATTAACATAGTAACATCGTTTTTAAGGTTGGAAGACTAAGTCCATCTAGTTCAACCCATAGCCTAACATGTTGATCCAGAGGAAGGCAAAAAAACCCATGTGGCAAACACTAAGCTCCACATTGGGGAAAAAAATTCCTTCCTGACTCCATATGACAATCAGACTAGTTCCCTGAATCAGTGCCCTATCAAGGAATCTAGTATATATAACCTGTAATATTATACTTTTCGAGAAAGGCATCCATGCCCTTCTTAAATTTTAGTAGTGAATCACTCATTACATTAACATGGGGCAAAGAGTTCCATAGTCTCACTGCTCTTACAGTAAAGAATCCGTATCTGTGATTATGATTAAACCTTCTTTCCTCCAGACGTAGAAGATGCCCCCTTGTCCCCGTCTCAGGCCTCAGAGTAAAAAGATCGGTAGAAAGGTCTTTGTACCGTCCCCTTATATACTTGTACATAGTAATAAGATCACCCCTAAGCCTTCGTTTTTCCAAGCTAAATAACCCCAAGTGTAATAACCTGTCTTGGTATTGCAGACCCCCCAGTCCTCTAATAACCTTGGCCGCTCTTCTCTGCACCCGCTCTAGTTCAGCTGTCTTTCTTATACACCGGAGACCAGAACTGTACACAGTATTCTAAGTGTGGTCGCATTAGTGACTTGTATAGAGGTAAAATTATGCTCTCCTCATTAGCATCTATGCCTCTTTTAATGCATTCCATTATTTTATTTTCCTTTGCAGCAGCTGCCTGACACTGGCCACCAAACGTGACCTTGTCGTCCACTAATACACCCAGGTCTTTTTCAGTTACAGTTTTGCCCAGTGTTTTACAATTAAGCATATAATTATGCATTTTATTTCCTCTGCCCAAGTGCATTACCTTACATGTATCCCCATTAAAGCTCATTTGCCATTTATCAGCCTAAGCTTCTAGTTTGCATAGATCATCCTGTAATATAAAATTGTCCTCCTCTGTATTGATTACCCTGCAGAGTTTAGTGTCATCTGCAAATATTGAAATACTACTCTGTATGCCCCCTACAAGGTCATTAATAAATATGTTAAAAAGAAGCGGGCCCAATACTGACCCCTGTGGTACCCCATTGTTAACTGAGACCCATTCTGAGTGTGTTCCATTAATAACCACCCTTTATTTCCTATCAGTTCTTAACCCACTTACATATATTTTCCAATATCCCCATTGTTCTCATTTTATGTATCAACCTTTTGTGAGGAACAGTATCAAAAGCTTTTGAAAAGTCCATATACACAACATCCACTGCTTTTCCTTGGTCCAGTCCGGAACTTACCTTTTCATAAAAACTGATTAGATTAGTCTGACAGGAACGGTCCCTCATAAACCCATGTTGATATTGGGTCATGAGGTTATTCTTCTTCAGATATTCTAGTATAGCATCTCTTAGAAAACCCTCCAGGATTTTACCCACAGTAGAGGTTAAGCTTACTGGCCTATAATTTCCAGGTTCGGTTTTTGTCCCCTTTTTGAATATTGGCACCACATTTGCTATACGCCAGTCCTGTGGTACAGACCCTGTTATTATGGAATCTTTAAAGATTAAAAATAATGGTCTATCTATGACGTTACTTAATTCCTGCAGTACTCGCGGGTGTATCCCGTCCGGGCTCGGGGATTTGTCAACTTTAGTGATTTTTAGACGCCGCCGTACTTCCTGCTGGGTTAAGCAAATGACATTTAATGGAGAATTTTTGTTATCACTAATCATGTTTTCTGTCATGCTGTTTTCTTGTGTAAATACTGTTGAAAAAAAATCATTTAGCATATTGGCTTTTTCCTCATCCTCATCCACCATTTCACCCAGACTATTTTTAAGGGGGCCAACACTATCATTTTTTAGTTTTTTATTATTTATGTAGTTAAAGAATATTTTGGGATTATTTTTACTTTCTCTGGCAATGAGTCTCTCTGTCTCAATCTTTGCTGCCTTGATTTGGTTTTTACATAATTTATTTAATGTTATGTATTTATTTAATGCCTCATCACTACCTACTTTCTTTAGTTCTCTAAATGCTTTCTTTTTGTCACTTATTGCGCCCCTTACAGCTCTATTTGGCCATAGTGGTTTCCTCCTATTTCTAGCATGTTTATTCCCATAGGGTATATATTGTGCACAGGTCCTATTCAGGATGCTAATAAATGTCTCCCATTTGCTTTGTGTAGTTTTATGTCTCACTATATCGTCCCAGTTTATTGCACTAAGATCATCTCTCAACCGTTGGAAATTTGCCTTCCTGAAGTTTAGTGTCCTTGTAACCCCTCTACTAAATGTAAACAACATTGGTCTCAAATTTACATCTGAAATAAGGAAGGATGAAATTCCTTTTCTTGATGACGTTATTAAAAAAAGAGAAGGATGGTAGTCTGGGAACGAGCATCTACTGCAAACCGACTAGCACGAACAGTCTCCTTGAATGGGGGAGCCACCACCCTGCTCCATTAAGAAAGGGGATTCTAAAAGGTCAGTTCCTCATACTCAGGAGAAACTGTTCTTCCCTCAATGAATATCAAGCAGGTGAAATATATGGTAGATTCAGGGATAAGGGATATCCCCATCAAATTCTGGACACAGCATGTACTTTTGCGGAAAATCAAAATAGAACCTCTCTCTTACAAAATAGCAAAAAGAGAGATAAAGATCAAGATGACGGTACTAGACTCATTAGTACATATGATAGTCAACATCATCGGATCTGAAACATCCTCAGGAAACATTGGGATGTCCTGAGAATGGATCCTGATCTGAGTGAAATTGTGGGGGCCAAGCCAAGAATTACCTTCAGAAAGGGCAAATCTATTAAGGATCAATTGGTACGCAGCCACTACAGAAAGACGAATATTGGGGGCACATGACATGATAGGAAATTGTGTGGCTTTTACAGATGTTGTAATTGCCATTTTTGTAAATGGATGTTACCAAATAATTTTTTTGTGAGTGCATCAAATGGCAAGAGATTTTACCAGGGAGATTTCTCTAATTGTAAGAGTTCAGGTGTGATATACATGGCAACCTGCCCATGTCCACTTAACAATGTGGGTAAAACCAAGAGGGAACTAAGGAGGAGAGTGAGTGAACATTTAAGTGATATCAGGAATGAGTGAGATACCCCATTGTCAAGGCATAAGAGAACAACACATCTGGGAGAAGTCGATAAGATTCTTTTTTTCAGTGATTGAGGTGGTGAAACCAAGCCCCAGAGGGGGCCATCATGATAAAAACATTTTGAAGCGGGAGTGTGAATGGACCTTTAGAGTGGATTCCCTCACTTCTAAGGGTATAAATGAACAGATGACATATGCCTGTTTCCTATAACCACAATACGTTAGGATGGACCTATGAATTCATTGGATTGAGTGGCTGACCATATTTGCTACTACCTTGACCCTTTTAATAATTACGCTACAGATTTGTTCATGATAGCTTTGCATACATGTGCGGAGAGCCTTATATTATGATAACTAATTTCCTCCCCTCCCCCCCCTTTTATCCTCCTTCCTTTCCCTCTAAGTTTCCACTGTACCCCTTAAAAAAGTTTTGTTTTAATCTAAATCCCTCCTCCCATTTGAGTATGTCCTATGATTCCACTCTGTATATAATATATAATATAAAAAATATATAAAATCCTATATATACACATTATTTGCAGTTTCAGAAGTGGGGCTTAGTGATTAGAGATGTAGATGCAATTTCGTCTGTCTCTATATATATCTTAACTATTAAATCCTGCCCCTTGTTGGGAATGTGCCTGTTATGATCTGCAACATGAACTAAGGAAAGATAGGGGAAAGCTGTCCCTACAGTAAGACTAAGCTGAATCCCTACGATGTAGCGGGCTGCCTGTTCCTAGCGAACAGACCCGCCTTAGTCCTCGGCTAGTCTGAACGAAGACCTATAGCATTAAGGGAGGTGTCCCTAGGGAGGTGTCCCTAAGAGAACTAAGGACTGGGACAAAAATGGGACACCTCCTAAACAGAGAAGTTGTTGCAGAACACAAAAAGACAAACTGACAAAAGGTACTAGAGGTCCCAGAAGATACGTGAAATTTCATATTCGCCGTCTTCCACCACAGGAGGAACTGTGACAGTGGCGTCCCTATCAGATACATAGCCTTTTTCAACAAGGAAACATGAAACACAGGATTAATCTTCCAGGAAGTAGGGACATCCAACCTAACAGCAGACGGGTTAACAACCTGAAGCACTTTAAATGGACCCACAAACTTAGGACCCAGTTTTTTAGAGGGAATCCTCAACCGCAGGTTCTTCGAGGACAACCAAACTATGTCACCCACAGTAAACAAAACCTCCTTATGTTTCCTGTCAAAATACTTCTTGGACTTCTTGTTAGCCTCTTGAAGGTTGCAACGTACATTAGTCCAAACTCTCTCCAAGTCACCGGAAAAATTCTCCTCCTCCAGCACCGCCGACCCCAATTTGGAGAACGAACCAAAAGACGGATGTCTCCCAGTACAACAAAAAAAAGGAGAACACCCAGCAGAGGAGGATGTATGATTGTTAAGAGCAAATTCTGTGAGAGGCAGAAACTCAGACCACACCTCTTGATTGTCCGCCACAAAACAACGCAAAAACTGTTCAGCATCCTGGTTCTTTCTTTCAGTCTGTCCATTAGACTCAGGATGATAACCAGACGAAAATGACAAATGGACTCCCAACCTGTCACAAAAAGCACGCCAAAAGCGAGCCACAAACTGAGGTCCTCTATCAGAAACAATATCCGTGGGAACGCCATGGAGCTTGACAATCTCCTTAACAAACGCCTTAGCGAGTGTCTTGGCGCAGGGCAACTTAATGAATGAAACCAAATGACGCATCTTACTAAAATGGTCCACGACCACCCAGATGACAGTACAACCCTCGGACACAGGAAGATCATTAATAAAATCCATTGTGATATGCGTCCAAGGCGCACTAGGAACCTCCAGAGGGCAAAGCAACCCAGCAGCAGGAGTATGTGAAGCCTTTGACCTAGCACACACAGTACATTGATGCACCCACTTGATGACTTCCTTCTGCCATCCAGGCCACCAAAAACTGCGACTGATAAGTTTCTTAGTCTCCGAAATTCCTGGATGACGTGCCAACCGAGACTCATGACACTCCACAAACAAATCTCTCCTAAAGGCTCTAGGCACGAACAACCTCCCATGGGGAGTGTTAGATGGAGCATCATCTTGAGCTTTCAGTATCCCATTCTCCAAAACGGAGTCCAATGCTGCCACCACAATTCCTTTCTGTAAAATGCTCTCCTTCTCCTCGGCACCAACCGTAGGAGAGAAGCTGTGAGATAAAGCATCGGCTTTAACATTCTTAGTACCAGGGATATAGGTAACAGAAAAATGAAACCGAGAAAAAAAAAGTGCCCACCTAGCTTGACGGGCATTCAAGCGCTTGGCAGCATCCAGATAGATCAAATTCTAATGATCTGTGAAAACCTGAATAGGAAATCTAGCGCCTTCCAAAAAATGATACCAATGTTCAAACGCGAGTTTAATAGCGAGCAACTCTCGATTTCCAACATCATAATTCAGTTCGGTTTCCGAATTTTTTTTCGAAAAGAAGGCACAAGGATGTACTCCACCCTTGTTCTCCTGAGACAAAACTGCTCCGACCTCCACCGATGAAGCATCGACCTCGACCAAAAAAGGCTTGGTCTCATCAGGCTGCATAAGGATAGGGGCAGAACTGAACCTCTCTTTGAGATACTCAAATGCTTCAATGGCCTCAGTAGTCCACTGGGCCGTATTCGCACCTTTCCTGGTGAGATCGGTTAGAGGTTTAACAATTACAGAAAAATTCTTAATGAATTTCCTGTAATAATTGGCAAAACCCCAAAATCTCTGTATAGATTTCAAACCAATAGGCCTAGGCCATTCCTGCACAGCCTGAACCTTCACAGGGTCCATCTCAAAGCCCTCGCTGGAGACAATGTAGCCCAAAAAACTA
This sequence comes from Phyllobates terribilis, assembly GCF_046119375.1. Taxonomy (NCBI): domain Eukaryota; kingdom Metazoa; phylum Chordata; class Amphibia; order Anura; family Dendrobatidae; genus Phyllobates; species Phyllobates terribilis. Next base: position 704,459,172 of record NW_027362761.1, read on the forward strand.
ATTTTCTGCACAGCGAACTCACATTTCTCCAGCTTAGCAAAGAGTGAATTATCACTCAATAACTGAAAAACTTCACTTACACTCTGCCAATGGGACTCTAAATCTGGTGAGTAAATCAAAATGTCATCCAAATACACAACCACATTCTTACCAATCAAAGGTCTCAGGATGTCATTAATAAGGTTCTGAAAAAATGCAGGTGCATTGGTAAGACCAAAAGGCATCACCAGATTCTTAAAATGACCTACCGGAGTGTTAAAAGCAGTTTTCCATTCATCACCCTCCTTCACTCGTAACAAATTGTATGCCCCCCGGAGATCAATTTTAGAGAATCACTTGGCCCCCACTAACTGGTTAAACAAGTCAGGAATTAATGGCAATGGGTAGGAATTGCATTCGGTAATCTTATTAATTTCACGAAAATCCAGACATGGACGTAAACCCCCGTCCTTTTTTTTAACAAAGAAAAATCCAACTGCCACAGGCGACTTAGAAGGTCTAATGTGACCAGCAGCCAGGCTAGTCTGTATGTATTCCTCCAAGGCCTTTCTTTCAGGGATAGTCAGATTAAACAAGTGACTCATGGGAAGAGTAGCTCCCGGAACAAACTCAATGGCGCAATCATAATCCCTATGAGGAGGTAAAACTTGCGACTCCTCCTCCGAAAAAAAACTCAACAGCCGCAATGCGACCATTACAACATTTATCATAGCACTTCGGACTCCAAGACTTAATCTCATTAGTAGACCAGTCCAGTAAAGGATTGTGCAGTTTTAACCAAGGCAAACCTAAAACGACCGGAGAGGGTAAATTATCTAATACAACCAAGTCCAAAATTTCTTGGTGAACTCTATTGATAGTGAGGGGAAATGCAGCAACCTTGTGAGTAATACATTTCAAAGGAGTGTTATCAAATGCAACCACAGAAATAGGTGATGACAAAGGTTTGGATTTCAATTTAAGGTTTTCCAAAAACCCTTTATCAATCACATTAAGTGTTGAACCACAATCCACAAATACCTGATATTCAATCAAAACTCCCTGCAAAGTAGTACTCCCAGAAAGAAATGCTCCTGCAGAGTGTAAACAAGCCATACGGGCGTAACTGACCTTTTTTTTTTCTTTACTTAAACGACGCTCAGAATACTTAATCAAATGGTCAGCTTTACCACAATAAAGACACAATCCCTCGGCGGAGCTCCGTTTTTTTTCCTGAGAGCCGAGTGACATCGCCTCAACCTCCATCAGTTCTCCGCCGTCTGAGCAGATTTTCTGGGGACTAGGAACTGACATTATAGGAGTCTTTACCTCATTCAGCCTGCATCTCAGCCTCCTGTCCACACGAACAGCTAATTGCATGGCATCCTGCAGAGTCTCAGGTGCAGGGAATGCAATTAGCGGATCCTTAACCCTTTCACTCAGACCAGCAAGAAATAAACATTTCAGCGCAGGATCATTCCATTTAACTTCTGAGGCCCATATCCTGAAGTGTGTGCAATAATTTTCAACATCACCTGACCCCTGATTCAAACACCTGAGTTCTGCTTCAGCAGATGAGATTCGATCAGGATCGTCATATAATAGACTCATAGCAGAAAAAAATTCTTCAACAGATCTTAAACACGGATCATTAGGTTGGAGAGAAAAGGCCCACCCCTATGGTTCATTGCGCAAAAGTGACATAATAAAACCAATGCGCTGTGATTCATTCCCAGAGGACCTTGGTCTCGAACAAAAATATAACAAATAAGCATTTTTAAAGGAAAAAAAATCTTGCTGTTTACCATAAAAACATCAGGCAGTCCTACCTTGGGTTCGACAAAATGCGCTCCAGAACAGCTACTCACATGTTGCTGAAGCTCGGCCACCTCCAGAGACAATCCCTGCAGGCGTTGAGCCAAATCCTGGACGGAAACCATATTGATCCCCGAATTTCTTTCCTTTTAGTTTTTTGGGCTGGACTTACTGTTATGATCTGCAACATGAACTAAGAAAAGATAGTGGAAAGCTGTCCCTACAGTAAGACTAAGATGAATCCCTACAATGTAGCGGGCTGCCTGTTCCTAGCGAACAGACCCGCGTTAGTCCTCGGCTAGTCTGAACGAAGACCTATAGCATTAAGGGAGGGGTCCCTAAAAGAACTAAGGACTGGGACAAAAATGGGACACCTCCTAAACAGAGAAGTTGTTGCAGAACACAAAAAGACAAATTGACAAAAGGTACTACAGGTCCCAGAAGGACCAAGCAAACTGACAGAGAAAGGCACCAAAGCACCAGGCTAGAGAAACAGTCAAACACTGAAGTCCAGCACAGCCAGAAGGGTGGAGCTGGAATATAAAGGCAGATGGTCATGTGACCGCAAAATGCGAGATGGAAAAAACAAACAGGAGGGTTCTAACGGTGCCTCAGTAATGTAAATAAGACGTAGACATCTATAGTCGTGGTGTGGTGACGCTGCGATATCTACAGCGTCATCTCCGACTACAGATCTGTTCGAGTAGGATTTGTGCTCCAGATTGGAACGCACTAGAGGGTTGGAGATGCATGGCGACTGGAGGGTGACGTGGATCTGCGTAGTTTCCGGTCATGTTCTACACAGATGCAAGGAGCGCGTCCCAAGCTGGAACGCATCTCGTTATCGGGTCGCGTCACTTCTGGTACAAGTTGACATGTGCGATTCCAATGTACAATGTGCTGTGTGCGTCACGCTTTTTTTTATATAATTTACCGCAGCCCGATGGGCTGATGTGCGGTTATCACCGGGGCGCATGAAGATGTGAACATTCACAAATGGGAGATGTGACATGTGGTGGAACGCACACCTATGCATGGTCAGAGGTGCTGGACCGTCTCACAGGAAGTGATCAATTGTTTGGGGAGGATACCTTGTATGAGTGTGCTCTATAAAAGACATGAATTCAATCAGACAGACATGCATCAATCATGTCTACCTGTTATCAGGCCTCCTGAAGAGCTAGCAGGGTGAAACGCATAGAGGCAATGTTAGAGGATCACACCCTGATGACTATTAATTCATTATTCTGAATTTATTGTGGATTATGTCTGTGGGCGCAGAACCATACATTGGATGAGGGAGGTATTATCAAAAATCTCCGATTCAAACACTATGTCCATTGAAATTATCTGAATACCATCCACAATTTTATGTAGGTGTTATCTATACAGACTGTCTGCACAGTTGTTTAACCCTTGATGATCTTGGGATATTTATTTTTTTGCACTAGGCACTTTATGACTATGGTATAATCATGCAAAACCCAGGGGTCTGGTCGGCCAAATACTGCCTTCTAAAGACCTGATTTGCTTAGCATTGCGCACTTTAACCACTTCTGTAAAAATTTATCTGGTTAAAAATAACTACATTAAATAAGGGGTGTGATAATAACATTCTTGATCCTAATACTATCACTGTTATGGATCCGGGTGGTGGAACCTCTGTGCTGCGGTGCAAGGAGGGACCAAAGGGGCGTAACTAGGTATCAACTCGGACTGACCAAGGTCATACGGTGGCTAAATCGACTCCGTGATCAGGGAAGGACCGAGCAGAGGGACCAGGTGCTACTCTGGGCCAGACCTTGTATGAGAGCAGGTGACTCCCACGGGTCAGAAGGCAGGGACTGACAGGTACAGCAGATGAGCACGGCAGGCAGGCTGACGGGTGATCCGGGTAGACGGACTGGTAGACACGACAGGTAACAAGCAGGAGCCTCCAGGTAGGCTGACTGGTAGGCATGGCAGGTAACAAGCAGGAGCTTCCAGGTAGGCTGGCTGGTAGGCAGGTAACAGGCAGGTGCTTCCAGGTAAGCAGGCGGGCAGGGCCCATAGACAGACTGGCGGACTGGACTGTAGACAGACTGTCGGGCTGGAGAGTAGACAAGCTGGCGGACAGGACTGGTAGTCAGGCTGGCGGACAGGACTGGTAGTCAGGCTGGCGGACTGGACTGGTAGTCAGGCTGGCGGACTGGACTGGTAGTCAGGCTGGCGGACTGAACTGGTAGTCAGGCTGGCGGACTGGACTTGTAGTCAGGCTAGCAGCGGAACCTGAGGGCTGAAGCAGAGTTTAACATACAAAGCTACAACCTTGCACGGGCACCTCCATTTTGGAGGAGGTGCCTTTTATATGAGAGGTCCTACGGCCATTGGCCAGGGACTCCTTAGGACGGCGCACGCGGCCCCTTTAAGAGGGAGTGAGCGCACGCGCTAAGCACAGTGCCTGGGAAGCTGCGCGCGCTGGCAGAAGCAGGAGCGCCGAAGGACGCCTGGCGGGGAGCGCGGCGGTAAGAGGGATGGCGTCTCTGCCTGTCAGGGGGCAGAGATGCCGATACTACAATCACTATATGATCCATTATTATTTGTTGTGTGTTGATTTACCCATAGCATATTAGGAGTGATCTCTGTCTAGTAACAGGTGGATTAGGGATATCTAGGGCATCTAAGGGCTAGCCGCCATGTAGCGGGGGCACCACAACACTTTCCCCATATGGTGCCAACTTCCGCTATTAGGCAGGGAATTTAATAGGGATATGTGAAGGTCATCAAGAGAATCACTCAAACAGCAAGCTTAGGTGAATTTTAAATCTTTATTTATTTGGGATTGTTTGAATCACTTTGTGGTGTATTTGTCTTTATCTGAGGTCATAATTTTGACCTTTATTTCATATTTTGATTGAAAGTTATGTTTTAAATAGGTCCTATTATGATTTATTAACTGTGAGACCTTTCTGAAGATATTGTTCTATTTCAAATTAGTTAGTTCTGATCTTACTGCAGAGCTGTGTATGATTTTAAAACAGCAGAGCGCGGGCATTACATATCACACTGGTAATGCCCCTTTTATCTATATTAAGCTCTAGGGGCAGATTCTTGTGCAGATGAGTGTCCTGCCCATAGCATTGAACAGCTCATTTACATATAAGAAAAATGTGGATTTCTCTCAGATCTCATATATCAAAGTATTGCTTTATTTAGTTTCTTATGACCTACATGCCCTTATAGACGATTTTGGAAGGTGTTAGAACCTTGCTCTTAGGTTTTTTCTATTGCTGGTCACATGACCTTGTTGGCCTATTTAGTCCTGCTCCGCCCTTCTGGCTTTGCTGGACTTCATTGTATTACTACTCTTAAGCTAGCCTGTGCTCTGTATCTAACTCTGTTAGTTTGCTTGGTCTTCGGACCTCTGTGTTCTATATATTTTGTTTGTTCGTCTGTCTGCTACTATTTCTGTTAGGAGGTGTCCATTTTGCTCCCAGTCCCTAGTACTTGTAGGGATTCCTTCCCCACATCTATAGGTCTCCGTACAGACTAGCTGAGGACTTTAGCAGGTCTGATCGCAGGATCAGGTTCCCTGTTACATCGTAGGGATCAAGCTGAGTTCTATCGTAGGTACAGATCTCCTCTCTTTCCTTAGCTCTGGTAGCAGAACATAACAGAAGGTTGATACTGACAGATTCCCTTTAAGTATGTTGACACCCCCTATATACCGTATGATTCAGCACACAGCCCCCTATATAGTATGAGTCCACACCCCCCCTAGATACAGTATGATCCCAGACACAGCACCCCTAATATACAGTATTAGCCCTCCATACCACCCCTATATACAGAAGGAGCCCCCAAATAGCCTACCTATATACAGTATGAACCTACACACAGCCCCCATATATACAGCATGAGCCCCACATAGCCAACCTACTGTATATACAGTATGAGACCCTACATAGCCCCCATATACAGTATGAGCCCACATACAGCCCCCTATATACAGTATAAGCCCCCATATAGCCTCCCTATATGTAGTATAAGTCCACACACATCCCCCCTTTATGAAGTATGAGCCTTTACATAGCCCTCCTTTACACACTATGAGCCCCCACGTGCCCTCACTATATACAGTATGAGCCCCACACATAGTCCCCCTATATACAATATGATCCAACACATAGCCCTACCATATACAGGCACATCCTACACACATTTGTGGTGCCCCTGAGTGTTCAGTCGCCACAGAGGTACTGCACCTCACCCAGAGGTGTGGCATCTCCTTCTCTTAGGTAAGGATGGAGTACTGCCTGGGACCTCAACACCTGCACTCAACATTACACTACTCCAGGCCGGCTGGAAGGGCAATATGCTCTGCTTTCTGCTGGCCCTGTCCCTGGCTGGAGTGGGGGGAACCAAAAGTGAGGGGGAACCAGTAGTGGGTGTGGGTGAAGGACGTAGAACAGGGGAGCACTTGAAGAGGAAAATATAAAAGGGGAACCATCTTAGAAACAGGTTGAGTCGGTCAGTCAGAGGAGGAGAAGTGAAAGGAGCAGGGGCTCCGCAGGAGCTCTGCTCGGGAGGCAGGCTCGGCCTGTCATGCCTAGGACTGAGAGAGGAGTGGGGGCTAAGGAGGAAGGCTCCAGTAACAGAAGGGATCCCAGGGGGTATGGTGAGTGCAGGACGGCACCCGTACGCCCGAATCTGCCAGGCGTCAGAGGGATCAGGCCGCAAGAAGGGAACCGGTCCCTGGACTAGCCGAGTTACTTTAGGTCTCAGTTAGAAAACCGGAGGCTTCTGCACTTTCAGGGTGCAGTTGCCACATTCGCACCCAAGCCGCCGAAAAGGGCACCAAGCCAAGTCCGGGGACTTTGTGTGGCGAGGCGCAGGGCAGGAGAGAGAGACCCAGCGCGGGAAGTCGGCTAAGAAAGGAACATACAGAAAGGGGTCCCGTTAAGTGCTCTTGAGATACTTGAGGGAGTGCTGAACCCCTGCCTGGTAAACGCAGCGCCACGTGGGAGACGGTCACCTGTAAAGTGCCACCTGAGGAACCTAAATAACTGTGAGTAAACTCGGATGACTGCACCCCACTTTTTCTGTCAGTTATTTCTACCACGCTATCGCTCCTGCACTACAACACCCAGCATCACCATATGCACCTACACTGCCCTGGAGCTGTGCTCTGCCTGTGGAGAGCCACACCAACCCAGCTGCCCTAACATCTGCCCCAGAGGTCTGCAGCAGCGCCGGTACCCATTACCAGGAACCACAGGTGGCGTCACGAGACAAAACTGTTATTCATCACATCAAGTAACAAACCCCCCCTTTTTTAAGAGTGACCCCAGGGTACGGGCCTGGGAGCCGACCGCCGTGACATCCCAAGAAGGTAAAGGCCCGGGTACCGAGTTTCCCTCCTATCCCCCTGGGCGAGTCACATTCATACATATTTAAAAAAAGTGCAGGCCGCACTTTCTCCAGATCTGTAAAAGGGTATTAATTTTGTAGAGGTCCTATTCAAGATATTTATAAAAGTGCCCCATTTGCTTTGTGTACTTTTATGTCTCAGGACATTGTCCCAGTTTATGTCCCTAAGCTCATCTCTCAACCATTGGAAATTTGCCTTTCTGAAGTTTAGTGCCCTTGTAGCCCCTCTACTATACATCTTATTAAAGGATATGTAAAAACTTATTATTTTATAATCACTACTACTCAAGTCACCCCAATGCATATATTTGATATGCAGTCCGACCTATTGGTTAATATTAGTTCTAGAAATGTCCCCCTGCTTTTTGAGTCCTGAACCATTTGTGAAAGGTAATTGTCTTTTATTATTGCCAAAAACCTGTTTCCTTTGCTGGGCCTGTGGGTATGGTAATTTGGTGCAGAAATTTCTGAATCTCTTGGCAAGAAAAACGTTGCGTAAAACAATGCACGTTTTTGATGCGTTTTTTTTACATGCTGTGAAGAACCAGCACCTCGCAGCCCCACCTGTCACTCCACTATTACGTCGGAGGCATCACGCGGTACGGTCTCCCCATTTTCACCAACTTGACGTTGTGCACCCCCTGGGGATGCATAAGGTCAGCTTGGCACAGTTTTACACAGAGACCCCCGGTCCGCACTGGCACAGGGAAGCAGGGGAAGTGGGAGAGTGTGTCTCTTGCAGTTGCGGGCCTGAGACAAAACTTGCTCACAACCTGACAGACTGAGAGGCCCCTTTTACTAGCACCAGTGAAACAAAGACTTGCCAGCCTGGTAGGACTGCCACCAGTTCCTCGTTAACGGGATTATATCGGGCCAGAAACCAGTCCCATTAGCATGGGAAGTTAAACCAAGAACACGAACATGTGGAATTGTGGATCAAGATAAAAGAGCAGCTCAAGGTTAAATTACATATTCAATCACCTTAAGGGCACACTAGACAAAACACTATATACACAATGGTTTACATATACAATGGTCAGATATGCAAATACAGGAGGTAGTAAAAAAAGTATAAGTAGATGAAACATGTTAGTTACTGGTTTGATGTTCGGCCATATGAGCTGGACCACATGGTGGGTGTGGGGTGCCAGCTGTTTTCAGTTCCTTACACCAAGTTACTCGACGCAACCCCCCTCAGAAGTGAACAGTGGAGTTTTGTAGCTAAAACTCAAAAACCTATGAAGGACCTTAAATTCCCAAGGTCATAGGGTGCCATCGGATCCGGACATGCCCCATTATGCTTGGAGACCAAAGACGGCTTTGCTACCTGGCTTCTACTAGCCATTCTGCGTAAGTCCCCACCCTGGGGTGCTGGAACGGATTAAGACCCTGGCAGGCGTTTGGCCCATTCCAGAGATCTTGAAAATGTAACCGGTATACAGCTAGGTGGTATGATAACTCCGTAATCTCCTTATGAAATTCTGACTGGGTGAATCAGAATGAAGCAGTTACACAGTGTGGATTCAGGGAGTTATCCTGTCATGAGATCCTTGGTACAAGCTAAATTGCTGGGGGTGTTTTTTTTTCTTTTTGAAGCTGATGAGGCTGGACACCTACTGAGCCAGGTGTCCTGTTTCAGCTGCACATTTTGAAGGACGATTATACCATTGGGTATGACATGAAAACCCCCCCCCCCCATATTCTTCACACATGCGTTTTTGGTGCTGATTTTTCCCCACTCATTAGTATGAGTGAAATCTGCGGCAAAACACTGAAAGAATTGGTATGCTGCAAACTTAAATCTGCACCAATTTTACAAGTCAGAAATAAGCTACATATGCATGACACTTCAGGATTCTCATTCACTTTGCTGGTAATAGGAAATTCTTCAGGTTTTGTGACAAATCTTCACAGAAAAAAAAGCTACAAATCTGTAATGTGTGCACAGGCCCTTAGTATAGTGTGTAGTGACTATCTCAACCCCTCCCCGATGCTACTCACACTTTCATTACTTATGCCCAGGTCACTATCTACACTAACCTCCCCTCCTGTACAATAATGCTCCGCCAGATCCTAGTTTAAATACTCATCCAACCTTCTAGCCATTTTTCTCCCAATTGAGGTTTAGCCCATCCCTATCATAGAGCCTGTAGACAGCAGAGAAGTTGGCCCAGTTCTCCAAAAACCCACAACCCTGCTTCTTACACCAATTGATGAACCACTTATTCACCTCTTAAATCTTCCGCTGCTTCTTCTTTTTGCTTTAAGTTTACAGACTAATTTCCTGATATCATGTTTAAAGGACCTTTTACCTACCTCTAATTTTGTCATTGGTGCTAATGTGCATCATGACCGCTGGGTCCTCACCAACCCCTCCCAATAACCTGATCAACAAAATCAAGCGCCAGGAAGACAACACACCGTTCAGCAATTTTTGTCTATTTTTCAGCTCCTCTTAGCTGATTTATGGCCACTGACTACATCCAACATCCATGCCAAGAAACAAAAAACCTGTAAAAGGCAAATGGTGCAAAAAATGTTTTTCCATTTTGTTTTTATTTTATTTTAAATTTATAACATGCAAAAAGAAAACATAACAATCAATACAGATCAAGAAACAATAACTTACAAAGGTACTTGAGGTTGTACAAAATGTGTTTAGTTTCATATCAAATTTTTAACTGTTGCAATATTATTACCAATGTTAAGTCAAATTCTATTCAGATTTTAATTCAGTCACATAACAACCGACAATGTCCTTGAGATTGAATGTAGGTGCAACACTTTTAATGGAACTGAATTGCAGAAATTATTTTTAGCCCCAAATACTTGCATTCAGGTAAAATAAATAAATTGTCTCCAGAGATGGATAACCCCTTTAACCCCTTTAAAGCCCAGGAAGTGCTAATACGTATCTGCGCCCTGGGACTTAAGAGCCAGGTACATATTAGTACGCCCTGTTGATTTCGCCCGCACACAGGCTGTGCGGGCGCGATCGCCGCTGGGTGTCAGCTGATTGTCACAGCTGACACCCGATGCTATGTGCTCCCGGCACATTAACCCCCGCAATGCTGCAATCGAAGTCGATCGCAGCATTGCGGGGGCAAGGGGAGGTGATCGCCGATACTCACCTCTCCTGCCGGCGTCCAACGCTGTCTGCCTCGGCTTCCCGGATGTTGCCATGACGACCCGATGTCGTCATGACAACATTCGGGTCACCAGACAGAAGGAAGATACTTTGGTCATGCGCAGTGCATGACCAAAGTATCTTCTGCATCTACAGCGCTGACAGTGACAGCCTGTATATCACAGGGATGGTGCCCTATGCAATACAGGCGATCAGAATAAAAAAAGTGAAATTTCCATAGTGGGACAAAGTATAAAAGTAAAAAAAGTGTTAAAAAATGAAAAAATAAAATAAAATTGTAAAAATATAAAGAAAATCAAAAAAATAATCCACCAAAAATAAAAAATATAATGTACCCATCAATAAATATTATTATGAAAAAAAAAACAAAAAACAATAAAAGTACACATATTTGGTATTGCCGCGTCCGGAAAGACCTGACCTATAAAACTGTCCCACTAGTTAACCCCTTTAGTGAACACGGTAAAAAAAAAATAAAAAAATAATGCTTTATCATCATAACACCAAACAAAAAATGGAGTAACACGCAATCAAAAAGACAAATATAAATAAAAATGATACCGCTGAAAACATCATCTTGTCCCGCAAAAAAACAAGCCGCCATACAGCTCCATCAGCCGAAAAATAAAAAAATGAGAGGAGATAAGAAGCCGGGCTGATCCTCCCCCTGGTCCAGAGACACACAAGGATTAATGATAAACCAAAGCTTTCTTTATTACTTGGCCTACGCGTTTCGTGGCTACACTGCCATTTCCTCAGAGCCCTGATCAGCGGGGTTTCCTGCAGCGGCGATCTGACAGGTGCTTCACAGTTGTGACTCACACAACCTCAGAAGGTGAGTCAGACTGATTGTGGGACCTGGTATTTATGTTTATACAGATAAAGCCCTATGTGCACTGTCTTTCCTATCTTTAGAAAAATAAAAAAGTTATAGCTCTCAGAATAAAGCGATGCAAAAAAATATTTTTTTCTATAAAATAGCTTTTATTGTGTAAAAGCGGCAAAACATAGAAAAACTATATAAATGTGGTACTGTTGTAAACGTACTGACCCGAAGAATAAAGCTACCTTATCAATTTTACCACACGCCGAACAGCATAAAAAAATGTAAAAAAACAATTCCTGAATTGTTGGTTTTTGTTTATTCTGCCTCCCAAAAATCAGAATAGAAAGCGATCAAAAAATGTAACGTGCCTGAAAATGGTACCAATAAAAACGTCAACTCATCCCGCAAAAAAAAAAGCCGTCACATGTCGGCCAAAATATGGAAAAATTATAGCTCTCAAAATATGGCGATGCAAAAATTAGATTTTGCAAAAAATGCATCTTTTAGTGTGTGACAGCTGCCAATCATAAAAACCCGATATGATTCTGGTATCGCTGCAATCGCACTGACCCAAAGAATAAAGTCGTCTAATCACTTATACCGCACAAGGAATGGCGTAAAAAATAAACTCTAGGTTAGGGTTAGGGTTGTGCTAGGGTTAGGGTTAGAGTTGGGCTAGGGTTAGGGTTGTGCTAGGGTTAGGGTTGGGCTTGGGGTTAGGGTAGGGTTGGGCTAGGGTTGGGGTTAGGGTTAGGGTTGGGGCTAGGGTTAGGGTTGGTGTTGTATTAGGGTTGGGGTTAGGGTTGGGATTTTTTCAAAAGTAAAAAAAAAAAAGATGACGATATGGCGACTAGTGTTGATCTCAAGTGCTCGCTACTTGAGTTTGCATCGGGTGCTCGGGTATGCACTGAGTATCTCGGGTGCTCGAGTGACATGCTCGAGTCTCCGCCCCATATACGCCCCTTCGCGGCCAAAAAAACCTCGCGGGGATTGCCTGCCATGCACGAGCGATCTCCGCATGTAATAACCGTGAAACATGCGGGCGGGGACTCAAGCATGTCACTCGAGCACGCGCGATACATGGTGCATACCTGAGTACCCGATGCAAACTCAAGAAGCGAGCACTTGCGCTCAAGACTAATGACAACTTATTCAATATGATGTCCTAATGTTATCAAATTCTGTCGTACCTCTGGGTTCAAAATGTTCACTATACCCCTTGATAAAATCCTTGAGGGGTGTAGTTTCCAAAATAGGGTCACTTGTGGGGGGTTTCAACTATTTAGGCACATCAGGGGCTCTCCAAACGCTCTCGATTCCAGCCAATTTTGCGTTCAAAAAGTCACACAGTGCTCCTTCCCTTCTGAACTCTGCCGTGCGCCCAAACACTGTATTTTTCCCACATATTGGCGTACTCAGGAGAAATTGCACAAAAGTTTTTGGGGTCCATTTTCTGCTCTTACCCTTGTGAAAATAAAAAAATTGGGGCTAAAACATTATTTTTGTGCAAAAAGGTTGATTTTTTTATTTTCATGGCTCCATGTTATAAATTTCTGTAAAGCACTTGGGGGTTCAGGGTGCTCACCACACATCTAGATAAGTTCCATGAGGGGTCTAGTTTCAAAAATGGTGTCACTTGTGGGGGGCTTCCACTGTTTAGGCACATCAGGGGCACATCCGCTAATTATTCAAGCAAATTTTACATTCAAAAAGTCAAATGGTGCTCCTTCCCTTCCGAACTCTGCCGTATGCCCAAGCAGTGCTTTTCCCCTACATATGGGGTATCGGCTTACTCAGGAGGGATTTCCCAACAAGTTGCATGGTGCAATTTCTCCTGTTACCCTTATGAAAATGCAAAACTGGGGGCTGAAAAACATTTTTGTGGGAAAAATGTGAAAATTCTATTTTCACGGATCCATGTTATAAACCTCTGTGAAGAACCTGAAGGTTCAAGGTGCTCACCACACATCTAGATAAGTTCCCTGAGGGGTCTAGTTTCCAAAATGGTGTCACTTGTGGGGGGTTTCCACTGTTTAGGCACATCAGGGGCTCCCCAAACGCAACATGGTGTCCGCTAATTATTCAAGCAAATTTTACATTCAAAAATGGGGTATATGTGTGCTCAGGGGAAGTTTCACAACAAATTTTTGGGTACATGTTTTTCTGTTACCCCTGCGAAAATAAAAAAAATTGTGTCTAAAGAAAAATTTTTGTGAAAAAAGTTAAATGTTAATTTTTTTCTTCCACATTCCAAAAATTCCTGTGAAGCACCTGAGGGATTAATAAACTTCTTGAATGTGGTTTTGAGCACCTTGAGGGGTGCAGTTTTTAGAATGGTGTCACTTTTGAGTATTTTCAGTCATAAAGACCCCTCAAAGTGACTTCAAATGTGATGTGGTCCCTAAAAAAATGGTTTTGTAAATTTTGTTGGAAAAATTAGAAATCGCTGGTCAACTTTTAACCCTTATAGCACCCTAATAATAAAAAAAAAATTTTGGTTCCAAAATTGTGCTGATGTAAAGTAGACATGTGGGAAATGTTATTTATTAACTATTTTGCGTGACATACACTACCGTTCAAACGTTTGGGGTCACCCAAACAATTTTGTGTTCTCCATGAAAACTCATACTTTTATTTATCAAATGAGTTTCAAAATGAATAGAAAATATAGTCCAGACATTGACAAGGTTAGAAATAATGATTTTTATTAGAAAGAATAATTTTCTCCTTCAAACTTTGCTTTCGTCAAAGAATGCTCCCTTTGCAGCAATTACAACATTGCAGACCTTTGGCATTCTAGCTGTTAATTTGCTGAGGCAATCTTGAGAAATTTCACTCCATGCTTCCTGAAGCCCCTCCCACAAGTTGGATTGGCTTGATGGGCACTTTTTGCGTACCATATGGTCAAGTTGCTCAAGTTGATCTCAACCCCACAACAGCTCAATGAGGTTGAGATCTGGTGATTGTGCTGGCCACTCCATTACAGATAGAATAGCAGCTGCCTGCTTCTTCCCTAAATAGTTCATGCATAATTTGGAGGTGTGCTTTGGGTCATTGTCCTGTTGTAGGATGAAATTGGCTCCAATCAAGAGCTGTCCACAGGGTATGGCATGGCGTTGCAAAATGGAGTGATAGCCTTCCTTATACAAAATCACTTTTACCTTGTACAAATCTCCCACTTTACCAGCACCAAAGCAACCCCAGACTATCACATTACCTCCACCATGCTTGACAGATGGCATCAGGCACTGTTCCAGCATATTTTCAGTTGTTCTGCGTCTCACAAATGTTCTGCTGTGTGATCCAAACACCTCAAACTTTGATTCGTCTGTCCATAAAACTTTTTTCCAATCTACCTCTGTCCAATGTCTGTGTTATTTTGCCCATATTAATCTTTTCCTTTTGTTAGCCAGTCTCAGATATGGCTTTTTCTTTGCCACTTTGCCCTGAAGGCCAGCATCCCGGAGTCGCCTCTTCACTGTAAACGTTGACATTGGAGTTTTGCGTGTACTATTTAACAAAGCTGCCAGTTGAGGAGCTGTGAGGCATCGATTTCTCAAACTAGAGACTCTAATGTCCTTGTCTTGTTGCTCAGTTGTGCAGCAGGGCCTCCCACTTCTCTTTCTACTCTGGTTAGAGCCTGTTTGTGCTCTCCTCTGAAGGGAGTAGTACACACAGTTGTAGGAAATCTTCAGTTTCTTGGCAGTTTCTCACATGGAATAGCCTTCATTTCTAAGAACAAGAATAGACTGTCGAGTTTCACATGAAAGTTCTCTTTTTCTGGCCATTTTGAGAGTTTCATAGAACAAACAAATGTAATGCTCCAGATTCTCAACTAGCTCAAAGGAAGGTCAATTTTATAGCTTCTCAAATCAGCCAAACCATTTTCAGCTGGGCTAACATACTTGTGCAAGGGTTTTCTAGGGTTTTCAAAACATCCATTAGCCTTCTTACACAGTTAGCAAACACAATGTACCATTAAAACACTGGAGTGGTGGTTGTTGGAAATGGGCCTCTATACACCTATGTAGATATTGCAATAAACACAAGACGTTTGCAGCTAGAATATTCTTTTACCATATTAACAATGTATAGAGTGTATTTCTGATTCATTTAATGTTAGCCTCATTGAAAAAAAATGTGTAGTTTATCTCTCTGATTTAAGGGCATAAAAATTTTCGCCAATTTTCCATTTTTTTCACAAATAAACGCAAGTGATATCGAAGAAATTTTACCAAAATCATGAAGTACAATATATCACAAAAAAACAATCTCAGAATCAGGGGGATCCGTTAAAGTGTTCCAGAGTAATTACCTCATAAAGTGACAGTGGTCAGAATTGTAAAAATTGGCCTGGTCATTAACGTGCAAACCACCTTGGGGGGTAAAGGGGTTAATAACCCTTCTATCTTGGGCCTTAGAGCAAGGGCATAACTACGGGGAAGGTGGTCCAAATGTAAATGCTAAAGGCGCCGCCAGAAGAGGGCACAGTTGGGCTGCCTAATGCAGCAGTCTAAGGTGTCACTCAGGCGGCGGCACTTTGCCGCCCTCCAGGAATGTGTTTAGACTGTTCTCTGAGCCAGCTGTCAAACTGACAGCCAGCTCAGAGAACATGTGAAAGGCTAGATCCCTGAATTTAATTGTACTCATATGTTTGAGGCACAAGTACAATTGAAGCTGTGATCACCAGCTGTGGTCATGGAATAGAGGGAAGTGTGAACAGGACAGTATGGGGGGAGAAAAGTGTGAAAGGACAGTATGGGGGGGAAGTGTGAGAGGAAAGTATAGGGGGAGAATAATGTGAAGAGACAGCATTGGGGAAAAATATGGGGTGAATGCATTGGGGGACTAGTGTGAAGGGGCACAGTATACACTACATTCTAAATTATTATGCAAATTGGATTTAAGTGTTATGCAGATTTAATTTTTTGTTTTTCAAATAAACTCATAGATGTTATTGTGTGTTCGGGCTCTTTGGATCACTGAAATCAATCTCAAACACCTGTGATAATTAGTTTGCCAGGTGAGCCCAATTAAAGGAAAACTACTTAATATGGGAAAGAAAAAGGATCTCTCTGCTGCCAAAAGGCGTCAAAAGTGCAATGCCTTGGACAAGATATGAAAGCATTAGGTGTTTCACGAAAACGTAAAGGGGTATTTCCATCTCCAAGATCCTATCCCAATATGTAGTAGGTGTAATAATAGTAATATTAGCAAATATCTTCAATTAGAAATGTAGTATAGTATTTTGGATTCGTTATCTCTTACCTCATGTGCAGGCATTGCAGGACCTTAGATATCCATGGTTACGACCACGAGCAGCTAGCTAACTAACTGCAACTTTATCAGTGGACGTAACCATGGATACCTAAGGTCCTGCTATACCTGCAAATGAGGAAAGAGACATAGCGAATCAGAAAAGATATACTACATTTCTAATTGGAGATATTTGCTAATATTACTATTATTACACCTACTACATATTGGAATAGGATCTTGGAGATGGGATTATCCCTTTAACCGTGATCATCGTACTGTGAAAAGATTTGTGGCTGATAAAGAGCAAAGAGGGGTTCATGCAGATAAAGTCTTAATGAGGAAAGTTTCCACAAGACAAATTAATCAGATTAAGAGATCAGCTGCTAAAATACCATTACAAAGCAGCAAACAGGTATATGAAGCTACTGGTGCCTCTGGAGTCCCGTGAACAACAAGGTGTAGGATCCTCTGAATGTTTGCAGTTGTGCATAAACATACTTTTCAGCCCCTCCTAAACAGTGCTAGCAAGCAGAAACAGTTGCAGTGGGCCCAGACATACAGGTGCATCTCACTAAACTAGAATATCATCAAAAAAGTTAATGTATTTCAGTTCTTCAATACAAAAAGTGAAACTCATATATTATATAGAGTCATTACAAACAGAGTGATCTATTTCAAGTGTTTATTTCTGTTAATGTTGATGATTATGGCTTACAGCCAATGAAAACACAAAAGTCATTATCTCAGTAAATTAGAATACTTTATAACAACAGCTTGAAAAATAATTTTAAAATCCGAAATGTTGGCCTACTGAAATATATGTTCAGTAAATGCACTCAATTCTTGGTCGGGGCTCCTTTTGCATCAATTACTGCATCAATGCGGCGTGGCATGGAGGCAATCAGCCTGTGGCACTGTTGAGGTGTTATGGAAGCCCGGCTGCGCTGACTTTGGTCTTGATAAAACACAGTGGACCTACACCAGCAGATGACATGGCTCCCCAAACCATCACTGATTGTGGAAACTTCACACTAGACCTCAAGCAGCTTGGATTGTGTCCTCTACACTTTTCCTCCAGACTCTGGGACCTTGATTTCCAAATGAAATGCAAAATTTACTTTGCATTTACTCAATGTCAATAACTGCCTTCTGGACATCTGTCAAGTCAGCAGTGTTCCCCATGATTGTGGAGCCTACTGAAACAGACTAAGGGACCTTTTTAAACGCTTAGGAAGCCTTTGCAGGTGTTTTTTGTTAATTATTTTAATTTACTGAGTTTGTAGGGGGTTGGTCCCTCATCAGCCTACCAATTGAATTACACTGTTATTTTAAGAGACAATACTCCCCTCTGATTTGTGTGTATGTGGACTATTTCTTTCTCCTCCTGCAGCCTGCTGTGTGTTGGTTAGGAAGTGGGGCAGTTGGTGTCGGTTGAGCAACTGACAAGTGGGACTTGTGGATGCTGTGAGAGACTTTTGCCATGGTGAGCCTGCTGCTGCCGTGAGAAAGAGACAGGCAAGACATTAAGTCTGTCCTAATAAGAGAAAAGATGGTGCCCGTTTACCACAGGATCGATCTCCAGGACTGTGTCAGAAGGAGAAATGCGTATTGTATATCCAGGGTAATTCTCCCCAAGTGCCTGTAATCTGGTGGAGGAAAACTGCTCTGTGGTACCAGTAATCCTTCAACATTGAAAGTGGGAACGAAACTTGCCCAGAGGACTGATCTATTAACCTGAAGGAAGAGCTCAACACAACAAACTCTGCTTCATCACATCAGGACCAAGTAGCAGTTATAAGACCTTCTTCTAAGACTACAAAGCTGTGAGTGACACCGGTATCAAATTGACTTAGGGTTTAGAGCAGGTTTCTCTAGTTAGGGCGCTGTAGCAGTGTGGTCCGATTATCGGAAGGCAGATAGGGAATTAGCAGAGAGTAGTTGATAGAAATTGTTTTTACTGTTTGTATTGTAATTTGCATTGCTATAGCTGGAGCACGGCTTGTGTGATGCGCTCCAGCTATCTCTTCTTGTAACCACTATTATATTTATCATTATAACTGTTAGTCTTATTTTCCGGCATATAATCCTCTGTCTCTCAATAAAGCCGGTGTTTTGTTTCTGTCTCCTCGTCTACTGTACTGTATTTGAGACCTGCCCGGCGGTGTCGTGCAGGCACCCTACAAGTTAATGACTTTTGTATTTTCATTGACTGTAAGCCATAATCATCAACATTAATAGAAATAATCTCTTGAAATAGATCACTCTGTTTGTAATGATTCTATATAATATATGAGTTTCACTTTTTGCATTGAAGAAATGAAATAAATTAACTTTTTGATGATATGCTAATTTAGTGAGATGCACCTGTACATGAAGGCTAGTTTTAAAACAGTCTTGTTTACTGATGATTGTGTGTGGCCTCCACGTGCCTGTATGACCTCCCTACAATGCCTGGGCATGCTCCTGATGAGGTTGCGGATGGTCTCCTGTGGGATCTCCTCCCAGACCTGGACTAAAGCATCCGCCAACTCCTGGACAGTCTGTGGTGCAATGTGACGGTGGTGGATGGAACGAGACATGATGTCCCAGATGTGCTCAATCGGATTCAGGTCTGGGGAACGGGCGGGCCAGTCCATAGCTTCAATGTCTTCACCTTGCAGGAACTGCTGACACACTCCAGCCACATGAGGTCTGGTACTGTCCTGCATTAGGAGGAACCCAGGGCCAACCGCACCAGTATATGGTCTCACAAGGTGTCTGAGGATCTCATCTCAGTACCTAATGGCAGTCAGGCTACCTCTGGCGAGCACATGGAGGGCTGTGCGGCCCTCCAAAGAAATGCCACCCCACACCATTACTGACCCACTGCCAAACCGGTCATGCTGAAGGATGTTGCAGGCAGAAGATCGCTCTCCATGGCGTCTCCAGACTCAGTCACGTCTGTCACATGTGCTCAGTGTGAACCTGCTTTCATCCGTGAAGAGCACAGGGCGCCAGTGGCGACTTTGCCAATCCTGGTGTTCTGTGGCAAATTCCAAGCGTCCTGCACGGTGTTGGGCTGTGAGCACAACCCCCATCTGTGGACGTCGGGCCCTCATACCACCCTCATGGAGTCGGTTTCTAACCGTTTGTGCAGACACATGCACATTTGTGGCCTGCTGGAGGTCATTTTGCAGGGCTCTGGCAGTGCTCCTCCTGTTCCTCCTTGCACAAAGGCGGAGGTAGCGGTCCTGCTGCTGGGTTGTTGCCCTCCTACGGCCCCCTCCACGTCTCCTGGTGTACTGGCCTGTCTCCTGGTAGCGCCTCCAGCCTCTGGACACTACCCTGACAGACACAGCAAACCTTCTTACCACAGCTTGCATTGATGCGCCATCCTGGATGAGCTGCACTACCTGAGCAACTTCTGTGGGTTGTAGAGTCCGTCTCAGGCTACCACGAGTGTGAAAGCACAACCAACATTCAAAAGTGATCAAAACATCAGCCAGAAAGCATTGGTACTGAGATGTGGTCTGTGGTCCCCACCTGCAGAACCACTCCTTTATTGAGTGTGTCTTGATAATTGCCAATAATTTCCATCTATTGTCTATTCCATTTGCACAACAGCATGTGAAATTGATTGTCAATCAGTGCTACTTCCTAAGTGGACAGTTTGATTTCACAGAAGTTTGATTCACTTCTGTTGTTTAAATGTTCCCTTTATTTTTTTGAGCAGTGTATATACTGTATATCCATATATCTATTATCTATCTATCCATATATCTATTAATCTATTTAGATATCTATCTATATATCTATTAATCTATTTATCTATCAATATATCTATTATCTATCAATATATCTATACAAGCTATTGAGCCCGTTCTACGCCCGGGTGGCGAACATTTTTATTGGTATATGGTCTCCCATGCTGGTATGTGCTGCCCCCATCCTGGTACTTGTGCTGCCCCCATCCTGGTATTTGTGCTCCCCAATCCTGTTCCTCCATCCTGTTATGTGCTGCCCTCATCCCTATCCTGGTATGCATGGCACGCCTCATCCCTATCCTGGTATGCATGGCACCCCTCACCACTAATCCTGGTATGCATGGCACCCCTCACCCCAAATCCTGGTATGCATGGCACCCCTCACCCCCAATCCTGGTATGCATGGCACCCCTCACCCCCAATCCTGTATGCATGGCACCCCTCACCCCCAATCCTGGTATGCATGGCACCCCTCATCCCCAATCCTGGTATGCATGGCACCCCTCATCCCCAATCCTGGTATGCATAGCACCCCTCATCCTGGTATGCATGGATCCCTCATACCCAATCCTGGTATGCATGGTACCCCATCCCTATCCTGGTATGTATGGCACCCTTCAACCTGGTATGCATGGTACCCCTCATCCCTATCCTGGTATACATGGCCCATCAACCGAATCGTGGTATGCATGACCCCCCCAGATCCCTATCCTGGTATGCATGGTACCCCTTATCCCTATCCTGGTATACATGGCACCCCTCATCCCAAATCCTGGTATGTATGGCACCCCTCATCCCAAATCCTGGTATGCATGGCACCCCTCATCCCCAATCCTGGTATGCATGGCACCCCTCATCCCCAATCCTGGTATGCATGGCACCCCTCATCCCCAATCCTGGTTTGCATGGCACCTCTCATCCCCAATCCTGGTATGCATGCCACCCCTCATCCCCAATCCTGGTATGCATGGCACTCCTCATCCCCAATCCCCCAAGCCAACAAGTGCTAAGCATCTCTGGGAACTCCTTCAAGATTGTTGGAAGACCATTTCCGGTGACTACCTCTTGAAGCTCATCAAGAGAATGCCAAGAGTGTGCAAAGCAGTCATCAAAGCAAAAGGTGGCTACTTTGAAGAACCTAGAATATAAGACATATTTTCAGCTGTTTAACACTTTTTTGTTAAGTATATAATTCCACATGTGTTAATTCATAGTTCTGATGCCTTCAGTGTGAATGTACAATTTTCATAGTCATGAAAATACAGAAAAATCTTTAAATGAGAAGGTGTGTCCAAACTTTTGGTCTGTACTGTATATGGATAGATAGATATATAGATAATAGATAGATAGATAATAGATATACAGATAGATATAAATATGTATTATATATAATCCGTACTTAGCGTGTGTACCTTACTGTTCTTGTAATTTATTAATAAACGAGTAAATTTCTTGAAATAACATGGCTACTAATATCAACCCCCAGCTGTATACATAGCCTTTACTGGCTATTAAAATAGGGGACCCCCCCCAAAAAAAATGACGTGGGGTTCCCCTATTTTAACAGCTAGCAAAGGCTATGCAGACAGCTGGGGGCTGATACTAATAGCCTAGGAAGGGGCCATGAATATTGGCCCCCTCCGAGGCTAGAAACAGGAGCCCTCAGCCGCCCCAGAAATGGCTCATCCTTAGGATGCGCCAATTCTGGCACTTAGCCTCACTCTATCCACTGCCCTGTAGCAGTGGCAGTGGGGTTATAGGGTTGAAGTCAGCTTATAACGCCAGCTGACATCAAGCCCAGGTTAGTAATGGAGAGGCATCTATAAGACGCCCCCATTACTAACCCCATAGTGTAAGTAAAATGTAAAATGTAAAATGTAAAATAAAACACCCACACCCAGAATAAAATATTTTATTTGAAATAAAGACAGAATTCCTTTAATATTCTAAATTAAATCATACTTGTCCATTCCAGATGAAGCCCTTGATCACCTATAATTAAAATAAAACAATAAACCAACCTCATCCTTACCTTTCCGACGTCCAAATAACGAGTGTCCCATGAAGATTCCATGAACAGAGCAACCACATAGTATGTGACTGCTCTGTTCATTTGCCGGCAATACATTGACTCAGTATATTGCCGGCAAATCAGTTCACCGCATGCGCAGTGAGTATTTTCCCACGCTTGCAATGATGCGCAGACCTCATTTGCAGGCAATACACTGAGTGGCCGCTCTGTTCAAGGAATCTTCTTGGGACACTCGTTATTTGGACTGCATTGGAAAGGTAAGGATGAGGTTGGTTTATTACTTTACTTTTATTACAGGTGATCGTGGGCTTCGGGGATTAGGTGTAAGGTGATTAGATGGTGTTTTTTTATTTTTTGCAGGTGCGGAGAACATCAGGGACAAGGTGTAAATAATATAGTATAATGTGTTTAATTTTTATTTTAATATTTTTTAATTCATTTTAACATTTCTTTTTCTACATTCAGCAGAGTACAGACGCCAGCAGATAGGAGACTAGTGCTCCCATGCAGCTGCACCTGTGCCCGCTGTTTCCTATGGCAGGAGGCGCCGGCTGATGGTGGTAGTAGTACCATCAGCTGATGCCTATGACCCACGGTAAGCTATTTACCGCCGGGTCATCTGTCACAGCTGTGGTACCATGCTGACACCTGTCAGCATGAGGCCACAGCGCTCTGATCTCGTTAATGCAAATACGAAAGTGACAGCGCAGGAAACACCGGAACCCGAACAGTAACGCGGACTTCCAGAGGAAGTACGTGTTCGGGTTTCGAGACCGAACAGTAGATGTTCGGTATGGACGCCGAACACTACTTGGTACTTGTCCACACTGCCAAGAGTACCATTACCTGGTTTAAAAACAACAGTATCACTGTACTTGATTGTCCAGCAAACTCACCTGACCTTAACCCCATAGATAATCTATGGCAGGGTTCCCCAACTCCAGTCCTCAAGGCCCACCAACAGGTCATGTTTTCAGGATTTCCTTAGTATTGCACAGGTGATGGAATTATTGCCTGTGCAGGTGATGCAATTATCACCTGTGTAATACTAAGGAAATCCTGAAAACATGACCTGTTGGTGGGCCTTGAGGACTGGAGTTGGGGAACCCTGATCTATGGGGTATTGTCAAGAGGAAGATGAGAGACACCAGACCCAACAATGCAGATGAGCTGAAGGCTGCTATCAAAGCAACCTGGGCTTCCATAACACCTCAGCAGTGCTACAGGCTGATCGCCTCCATGCCACGCCGCATTGATGCAGTAATTGATGCAAAAGGAGCCCCGACCAAGTATTGAGTGCATTTATTGAACATACATTTCTGTAGGCCAACATTTCGGATTTTAAAAACATTTTTCAAGCTGTTGTTATAAAGTATTCTAATTTACTGAGATAATATAATGACTTTTGTGTTTTTATTGTCTGTAAGCCATAATCATCAACATTAACAGAAATAAACACTTGAAATAGATGAGTCTGTTTGTAATGACTCTATATAATATGAGTTTCACTTTTTGTATTGAAGAACTGAAATAAATTAACTTTTTGATGATATTCTAATTTGGTGAGATGCACCTGTACATGTCAGACTTTTCTGTCATAAAAAAAAACCTGTGTGACCGTACTCCAAAGGCCATCTTGGATCAAGCAGAACTAACACTCTGATTCAGACTCACCTTTCATAAGCAATATTTCACTTCCTCCTAACTCTGGATTTCCCCAAATTATCCAACAGTTAAATTCCTCATTTTGCCACTGAGTATCTAAAGTCAGCGCCCTAAACAAGAACATATGCCTGTTACTGCACAAGTAGTCATAATGCACTTAAAGTGCACCTGTCAGCAGGATTGTGCACAGTAAACCACATACACTGTCAGGTGGGCGCCGTATACGTCAGATATGTGCGCTACTCTTTTATGATTTGTCCCACAGTGCCTACTCTGTGCTCCCTGTTTCCATGCTCTTCCATCGTTTTTAACTATGTGTCCCTGAGTGTTCACCATTGTTTCCATTTTGATACATATTTTTGTCAATAAAGATTTTCCATTTTTCATTATCTGGGACGTTTCTACGAAATTTTTTGCGTTCTTTTTGTTCTTCATGTATAACAAGTATTATGCAAGGGGGTTAGTAACAGGGATAATAAACAACAACTTGGAATAACAAATATAAATAGTTTCAGTGAATAACTGTAAAGTTCTTTGCAAAAGTGTGATGCACCCGGTCGTGGGAGTCACCACGTGAGTTGTCTTTGTATGGCCCTAGCGGGGGTCACCGGTTCTTCCCGCTAGGCCACAAGTCTCTTCCGGATAAAGTCTATCAGATCCCGCTTAGCCTCCCACACCCCAACCGGCCCCCTCCCAACCTGAAGTCCTAATCCCAACTGTCTCCGGTACCGTAGGCGAGAGTTGGAAGTGACGGTCCTGTTCACTTGCGCGATACCTCTGCGATTGCTGGCACGTGTCTCCTGTCGCAGTCCTCTCTCAGCTCTTCTTGGCTTGACCGTCGACGGTAGTCTCTCACGCTTGGGGTAAAGGGGTCCAGACCTCGGCTCTTGACAGGTGGCGTCGGATCCTGGGAACTTAGTGTGGGGCGCAGGTCCTGACTCTGACCTATATGCGCAGGGCTCAGGGCGCTTCTGTGAGGAGTCCGGAGCCTCTCAGGCGATGTCCAACTCTGGTGCAGCGCAGGCCTCCGCCTGAGGCCTGTCGTGCTGGGCTCTGCTGTCCCTCTGGAGCACGTCTGCTCCACTCTGCAGCCTCGTGCCAAATCTGCCTGTGTCTTGGAGCGCTGGATTTTTATATCCAGGAAATCCTTCCTGGAAGTCACCTGATCAGGTCCAGCATCTGAATTTGGTCCCCCTTCAACTCTTCGAGCATAACTTGGTTCCGCTTGATTTCGTCTGGCCAGCAGATGGTAATCTTTCCTCATCTCTGGCACATCCTGCAAGAATCCTCTTGCTGGTTCATTTCTCAGTTCATTGCTCTCTACTACACCTCCTCGGATGACAGAGTCGTCTTGCCGCCGTGCATCTGAGGTCGGATTTGGTGAGGTCCCTAGTTACCCCCCTCCGGGCTCTTCTCGCACCACGTCACAGTGGTTCCACCACCCATCCCATTACACCAATTACTTAGCACAGCAGCTTTTGCCATCTACAACAGCAGTGCTGTTGAGCTCAGTTATTGGCTGCAGTGGTGATATGTACTGTAGATGTGACATCACTGCTGCAGCTACAGAGAGACAGCACTGAACCCAGGGAAGGTTAGTGTGACACCCCAGGGGTCTGGTTGCCACAGTGATAGAGATGTTATGTCTGAGAGCAGGTGGGAGGTCCTTTGGTCAGGGATCCTGTGCATGCCACACCTCCTGCCCAGTCTTGGGAGGGGAAGAACTTCCCCTATATAAACCCGGGGCTGAAGCAGGGTTAGGAGTCCAGGAGAGTAGAGACAAGAGACAGTCATAGGAAGAAACAGCTGGAGCTCAGTGGGAGCAATACTACTACGAGTCAGGGGCTGGCAGCTGCAGAGCTCGCCCTGACTGAGAAGCTTTCTTACCGGACCCGGCGTCCGAGGCTGTGGGGACTAACTCTTACCCAGCAGCAGAAGCCGACCGGCAGGGGATTTCAGGTCCTCAGGCCCAGAAACCCGAAGGCACGGTCACACGTGTGGGACCAGCACCGCCATCGTGGAGCGGAAGCCAATAGAAGGCCCCGAGTCACCCGCCATACGGGTGAGCACCACACGGTACACTCAGGGACGTGGGCTACTTATATCCGCTTCTAGCAAGGTAGCCAGAAGAGTACAGTCAGTTTGGGAGGCCTACAACTCCGCCTGGCCAGGGGAGATCCCATCTGCTCAAGGACTGACCAGGCCCCGTTCGCTAGCAAGTACTCCGGGAGGGTCTATCGTTGTTACCAGTAAAGACCCTGAATTACACCGCACCGTCTCTGAGTGGTTCCTGCTACCCCCATCTTCCACGTCGGCTGCCCTGAGGCCATACCCCTCCCGTTGGGGGTTATACTATCACGCTGCACAATTCTACACCGGCCTCAGCGGTCTGCCCTGCAGCGGCAGCTCCATAGCTGCAAATCAACGGGTGGCGTAGTCGACACTCAAATAACATCTATCAAGACTGCCACACACTGAGTCTGACCCCCTGGGCACGGACCGGGTCCCCGCCACTCGGAGACTACAACCCTCATCTGATCCGGTTCCGGGTAAGCCCCCGTGCGCGAGACGCTGCGCGACACAGCAGGCCCAGGGGCGCGTCAACTTTGGCGTAGTCGGCAGGATTTCGTGCCCGCAACCACCGGGTACTGCGTGCCTGAAAAGCAAAGACTGTTCAAACTTACCAGTGGTGAGGTTTCCCGCCATCCGGCGCCATCTTCTGCCTTCTTCCTGCCATCCACAAAGTTTTCCCACCATCCGGCGCCATCTTCGGCCTTCTTCCCGCCATCCGTGGAGTTTTCCCGCCATTGGACGCCATCTTGAGGACGCCGCGCGGGAAGAAGAGGGGCGTGGACTTCGAAAGCGCGCGAGAACTGAAGCCCCGCCTCACGTCCGGACGTTGCGTAAGGTCCTGGAAGGAGCCCAGCAGACGCCGACGTCACCGGAGCGCGACGGAAGGTCCTCAACCCTGACGATCTACTGCGGAGCCGCGGCCTACGGAACAGGATCATCGCAAGGTAGGCCATGGTCCACTAGGGGGGAGGAAGATGTCGGATACGGAGGAGAGCTTCACTGCCTCAACCCCCGCCAGCGCCACCGCTGCTGCAGTTATGCCCTTCACCATGCCCTATATCCCGGGAGCAGCTTGGCTACCCCAGTACTCAGGGGAGTCACATACCCTGCATGACTTTAGAGAAAAGCTGGATAGCCTCTTCCAGGTGTACCCCCTCACAGAAGAGCAAAAAGTGAGCATCCTGGTGGCCCAACTAACCGGGGCAGCTAAAAGGGAAGTAAAATCCTGGCCACCTGGGAGGAAGACTGTCGCAGGGATACTAACCCGGCTGAAGGATACCTTTGATACCCGCACCTCAGCCGAGATTAAGCTTAGATTCTACGGGTGCAAGCAGCGAGCGCATGAGAGTATAAGGGACTATGCACTAAACCTACAAGAGGCCCTGAGGGCCATTAAGCAGACCGACCCTGATGGAGTGGGAAACGAGGACAGGCTGTTGACTGAACAATTTATAGAGGGACTGTATTGTAATGCCCACCGAACCCAGTTGCGGGCGATGGCCTTACAGGATCCCCATCTGGGCTTTGCACAGTTCAAGGACAGAGCCATCCGGGTGCTCCGAGAACCGGCACCGGGTGGCGTTATGACCCACAGGCGCCCAGCTATTACTTACCACCAGGAGGCGGCGCCCTTGTCGGCAGGGCCTGTGGGAGCTGATGCGCAGGCTTTGGACAATGACCCGGCTCCAGACCTACACCATCAGGTCCAAGAGCTAGCTAAGAGCGTTGCTGCGCTAACCCGAACTGTGCAGTCTTTACAGGTTTCCACCCCAGGGAAGATCCAGCTGGCATCCGGACCGGAGGACATCCCGTGGCGTCGACCAAGGAGGACCCCACCGGCCAGAGGAAGACCCAGTGACCGATACAGCGAGGACGGACGACCCATCTGCCGCCGCTGCAATCAACCCGGACATATGGCAAGGTACTGTTCTTTAAACGGGCACAACCTGGGGTAGAGGGCCAACCCCCAGGAAAAAGATCACCAGGCCCATCGAACTGGCGCGACAGATATGTGGGAGGACGTCCAGTCTTGCCGGTGGTACTGGATGGCATTCCCATGAGTGCCCTACTGGACACCGGGTCGCAGGTCACCACCATCCCGTACGTGCTCTTTAAGCAGTACTGGAATGACTCGGATATTACCCACTACCCTGACGACGACTTGAGTATCATCGCCAGCAATGGCCAGCCCGTGCCACAGATCGGATTTAAAGAGGTGACCATCAAAATCGGTAGAGTCGAACTGGCAGCACAGGGACTGATCATTGTAGATATTGACAAACATGAGAGTCACCCAAAAATAACTCTAGGAACTAATGTAATTGAAAATTGTCTTGCAGAGGTGATTTTCCTTTTACAGCAGGTTGCCAAGAACGCCAGCTCCGGCGAGCAGCGGGTGCTCCAGAAAGAGATCCGGGCACTGATGCGACAGCAACAGGTGGAACTCTCCGGCGGTGAGATTGATAGCGTAAGAATGTGTGACCCTTTTCCTATTGCCATGCCCCCAAAAAGTGAAATGATGATTTGGTGCCGGGCAGCTATTGGTCTGAGAGGTAGGGATTACCAGGCAATGGTAGAACCAGTTTACTCAGACAGTAGGCCCACCATTTTGACAGCACGGGGGGTGGTTGATGTATGCCATGGGAGGGTGCCCGTTCGCATAATAAATATCGGGGAGAGGGAAGTGTACCTGCCCCGGTATGCCACGCTAGCCAAATTATATACCATTAACCAAAATTCTATACAATCTGTGGAACCCTTGCCTCCATCTCACCCGGAGGAAGGTAACGGCTCTAAGAAAAACATGGAGGACTGGTGTCAGCAACTACATCTGGGTACTGACTCCACTCCCTCACACCAGAAACAAGGAGTCTATCGGGTGGTTCAGGAGTACGAGAGAGTGTTCAGTAAACACCCGTTAGACTTCGGGCGAGTCAAGGGGGTAGAACACCACATCCCCACGGGAGACCATCCTCCTGTAAAAGAGAGGTATCGACCCGTACCCCCTGCCCACTACCAACACGCCAAGGGGATGCTTAGAGACATGAAGGAGGCTGGGGTGATCAGGGATAGCTGTAGCCCCTGGGCAGCTCCACTAGTCTTAGTCAGAAAAAAAGACAACACCATGAGGATGTGTGTAGATTACCGGAAAATCAACCGTATCACACACAAGGATGCGTACCCCTTACCAAGGATAGAGGAGTCATTGGCTGCTTTAAGATCTGCTAACTTCTTCTCTACCTTGGATCTCACTAGCGGGTACTGGCAGGTTCCTGTAGCAGAGGCGGACCGGGAGAAGACCGCATTCACCACCCCGATGGGACTTAGCGAGTTCACCTGCATGCCGTTCGGACTCTGCAACGCACCAGGAACCTTCCAACGACTAATGGAGTGTTGTCTGGGCCACAGAAACTTCGAGACGGTCTTGTTGTACCTGGACGATGTCATCGTATATTCCAAGACGTATGAGGACCACCTGAAACACCTGGCGGAAGTGTTCGAAGCTCTGGCGAGTTACGGCCTAAAGGTGAAACCCTCCAAGTGTCACCTCCTGAAACCAAAGGTGCAGTACCTGGGACACGTGGTGAGCGCTGACGGAGTGGCTCCCGACCCTGATAAGATCACCGCAATTAAGGAATGGCCAAGCCCCTCCAGCGTAAAAGAAGTGCGGCAGTTCCTCGGGTTGGTAGGCTACTACCGAAGGTTTATTCCCGGTTTCACCAAAAAGGCAGCACCTATGCAGGACCTCCTGATAGGCCAGTCCCGGAAGGCCAAGAACCAGAAGCCGCCCTTCAAATGGGAGGAGTTGGAAGAAGAGTCCTTCCGCCAGCTGAAGATGGCCCTCACGGGGGACGAAATCCTGGCGTACCCGGATTATAGCCAGCCCTTTATCCTCTACACCGACGCCAGTAACATCGGGCTAGGAGCCGTACTGTCCCAGATCCAGCAGGGGAAGGAACGAGTAATCGCCTACGCCAGCCGAAAACTGCGACCCACCGAAAGGAACCCCGAAAATTACAGCTCATTTAAGCTAGAGTTCCTGGCCGTAGTATGGGCAGTCACCGAGCGCTTTAAGCATTACCTCGCTTCTTCCCGGTTCACCGTGTACACGGATAACAACCCGTTGACACACCTGGACACGGCAAGACTCGGTGCCCTGGAGCAGAGGTGGATGGCCCGTCTGTCCAACTACGAGTTCACAATCAAATACCGGGCCGGACGCTCCAATACCAACGCGGATGCCCTGTCCAGGATGCCCAACCTGCCGGACGAAGGAGAAGATCCGGAGGGACTGGAAGAAGTTGAACTCCCTGCGTTCCACCGTCATGGGACTATCCAGTATTCCCACCGGGTAAGGAGTAAGCAGGCTGCTACGTTGAACCCCTTACCTCACTACAACTGGGCGGAAACGCAAGACAGCGACCCTGCCGTCCGACTGGTGAAGGAGATGCTGACTCGCCCGGAGGCTTGCCTTGAACCAGACGCTCCGGAGGAAGCCAAACAACTATGGGCAGAGAAGAGTCGACTGTTCCTTTACAAGGGGAAGTTGTGCCGCAGAATGGTTAACTCCCGGACGCATGAACTACTCTGGCAAGTAGTGGTGCCACGAAGAGACGCAGCCATGGTGATGGAGGCATACCACGACGGAGCTGGACACTTCGGGTGGAAGAAGCTGGAGTTCCTGCTGCGCGAGCGATTCCACTGGGTAGGCATGAGGGGAACCATTGAGAAGTGGTGCAGAGACTGTGGCCCGTGCAACCTGAGAAGGAAGGACCGTGCCAGCCAGAAGACTCCCCTGCAGTCCATCGTCACCCGGCAACCGTTGGAACTGGTAGCCTTGGATCATGTAAAACTGACCCCAAGCAGAAGTGGCTACGTCTACGCGTTAACCATCGTGGATCATTACTCCCGGTTCTTGGTTGTCGTCCCCGTCAAGGACTTAACGGCTCAAACAGCAGCTAGAGCCTTCCAGCAGCACTTTTGCCGTCCACACGGGTACCCGGACCAAGTGCTGACGGACCAGGGACCTGCCTTTGAAGCGGAGGTCTTCCAGGAATTCTGCAATCTGTATGGCTGCCGGAAGATAAGGACGACACCCTACCATCCGCAAACTAATGGACTTTGTGAGAAAATGAACCAGGTGGTAATGGATCTTTTAAAAACGTTGCCCCTGGAAGAACGCAGTCTGTGGCCTGAGAAGTTGCCCGATCTGGTGGACCTATACAACCACATCCCGGTAGGTTCCACCAACTGTACCCCGGCTTACCTAATGAGGGCAAGACCTGGTAAGTTACCTGTTGACCTGGAAATGGGAGTCCTGACACCCGAGGACACTTCACCAGAAACAGACTGGGACACGGAGAGGCAGCAGCAGTACCGGAGAGTACAGGAGACCGTGGAGCGAAGTCTCTGTCAGGCTAGGGAAAGACAAGAGAAAACTTACAACCAGTATGCTCCCGCTGTTCCCCTGGTACCCGGAGAGCAGGTCTTGAAGAGGAAGAGACGGCTCCACAAGTTGGACGACCAGTGGGAAAAGGACCCGTACACCGTACTGCCCTCAAGCCACGAGAACCCGAAGGTTTGTACCATCAGTAAAGACGGAGGGGAAACCACAGCTATTGTATCCCGGGACCACCTGAAGAAGTGTCCCGAACAACTGAGGAACCCTGAAGAGGAACAAGAAGACCATCGACCCGTAGAGGAAAGGGAAGATATGGTTAGTACTGTGCTCGGGGACTTCCCTCGGTCTTGGACTCAAGTCAATGGTGCAGTTGTGGTACCCGTACTCACCTTCCTCCAACCAGCATCCCAAGCACCTACGGAGCAACAGGTAGAGCTGGAAGAACAGCCGGTCCAGGAGGCAGAAGACCCCACACCCGCAGACCAGGAGGATCAACCCTCTGCTTGCAGTGAGCCTGCCATATCCCTAGTGAGCCAAAGAGCCGGTAGACAGCTGCCCAGTTTACCCTTGACAGCTCCTACACCCTGTAGTTCAGGGCTAGACAGTCAGCTCCGTAGGTCCACTAGGGCCACTAGAGGCCAGTTACCCGCACGGTGGAGGATTTGAAGTGTATAAATTGTTTTATTTATGTTTACCTGTGTATTGTTGCTTGTGTATAATTTTGTGTTTCTAGTTATTTGTAGGAGTCCTTGGTGGATTTACCGGGAATCCTTGTACATAGTTGGAGCGTAACCCAGGACGGACTAAAGACTGTTAAGGACTCGGGGTAGGACAAACCCCTACCTGGTTACGTCTCCCTGTTTTGGTGAAATGGACACCTTGCTTTTCTTCAAAGACTGCACCCGGTTACGGACATGCCGTAACCATCTTTATATGTTTTTCTTATTGTATTATTATTGTTTTTATCTTGTTATGTTTTTCTAAAATATGTTTAGTCCCGGAGTACTAAATTTCACTAGGGGGGAATGTGACACCCCAGGGGTCTGGTTGCCACAGTGATAGAGATGTTATGTCTGAGAGCAGGTGGGAGGTCCTTTGGTCAGGGATCCTGTGCATGCCACACCTCCTGCCCAGTCTTGGGAGGGGAAGAACTTCCCCTATATAAACCCGGGGCTGAAGCAGGGTTAGGAGTCCAGGAGAGTAGAGACAAGAGACAGTCATAGGAAGAAACAGCTGGAGCTCAGTGGGAGCAATACTACTACGAGTCAGGGGCTGGCAGCTGCAGAGCTCGCCCTGACTGAGAAGCTTTCTTACCGGACCCGGCGTCCGAGGCTGTGGGGACTAACTCTTACCCAGCAGCAGAAGCCGACCGGCAGGGGATTTCAGGTCCTCAGGCCCAGAAACCCGAAGGCACGGTCACACGTGTGGGACCAGCACCGCCATCGTGGAGCAGAAGCCAATAGAAGGCCCCGAGTCACCGGCCATACGGGTGAGCACCACACGGTACACTCAGGGACGTGGGCTACTTATATCCGCTTCTAGCAAGGTAGCCAGAAGAGTACAGTCAGTTTGGGAGGCCTACAACTCCGCCTGGCCAGGGGAGATCCCATCTGCTCAAGGACTGACCAGGCCCCGTTCGCTAGCAAGTACTCCGGGAGGGTCTATCGTTGTTACCAGTAAAGACCCTGAATTACACCACACCGTCTCTGAGTGGTTCCTGCTACCCCCATCTTCCACGTCGGCTGCCCTGAGGCCATACCCCTCCCGTTGGGGGTTATACTATCACGCTGCACAATTCTACACCGGCCTCAGCGGTCTGCCCTGCAGCGGCAGCTCCATAGCTGCAAATCAACGGGTGGCATAGTCGACACTCAAATAACATCTATCAAGACTGCCACACACTGAGTCTGACCCCCTGGGCACGGACCGGGTCCCCGCCACTCGGAGACTACAACCCTCATCTGATCCGGTTCCGGGTAAGCCCCCGTGCGCGAGATGCTGCGCGACACAGCAGGCCCAGGGGCGCGTCATTAGCACATAAATGTTTATTTTACACCTGTACACACCTATAAACCTAAAAAAATTAAGTAAGAGACAAATGCTTGAAGGGAAAGGATTTATCAGAAAATTACCTATTGTTTAAATCAAGTTTTCGCATTACATGTATTTTTAAATAATTTTGGCAATATCCTAACGGATCAAGGGACCCCGTTCATGAGCAAGGTAATTAAGGAGCTATGCAAGGTGCTCCAGATTACCCAGTTGCGAACCTCTGTTTACCATCCACAGACAGACGGCTTAGTAGAGAGCTTTAATAAGACCCTGAAAGCGATGCTCAAGAAAGTCATAGAGAAGGATAGACGTGACTGGGACTACCTGCTGCCATTACTGCTCTTCTCAGTAAGGGAGGTTCCACAAGCCTCTACCGGCTTTTCTCAGATTGAGCTGTTGCATGGACGACATCCGCGAGGGCTCCTGGATATCGCTAAGGAAACCTGGAAAGCCGAGGTTATGCCACACCGGAGCATCATTGAACATGTCGCCCAGATGCAGGAAAGAATAGCAAAAGTGATGCCGATCGTGAAGGCACACCTCCTCCAGGTGCAGGAAGCCCAGACAAGGGTCTATAACCGATCGGCGAGACTGAGGCAACTCCTTGCCTGGGAGCTGCTTCCGAAGGTAAGGTGGAAGAGGTCACTATAGCAGAGACTCTATCACCGGCCCACAAGCAACAGTGTCAAGAGCTACTACAGTGGAATCGGGAGCTGTTCTCAGAGTTGCTGGGGCATACTCAGGTGGTAAAGCATGACGTGCTAACAGAGCCACATGTAAGAGTGAATCTGAAGCCGTACCGGATTCCGGAAGCACACCAGGAGGTGATCTCGAGCAAGGTGAAGAGGATGTTAGACCTTGGCGTGATAGAGGAGTCAAAGAGTGGGTGGTCAAGCCCAATCATCCTCGTGCCAAAACCCAACGGAGAGTGGAGGTTTTGTAATCACTACTGCCGACTGTGTGAGGTGTCCAAGTGTGACGCGTACCTGATGCCCCGCATCGACGAACTCATCGAGAGTCTTGGACCAGCGAGGCACATCACCATTCTTGACCTGACGAAGGGCTATTGGCAGATCCCCATGTCCCAGGCGGCCAAGGAGAAGACAGCTTTCTCGACACCTGATGGGTGCTTTCAACACACTCGGATGCCGCTCGGACTACAGGGGGCCCCAGCCACCTTCCAGAGGGCAATGGATCGGATCCTAGCCCCACATAAGAAGTATGCCGCAGCCTAACTTGACGACATTGTAGTCTTTAGCTCAGACTGGGCTAGTCATCTACCTAACTACCGGCCATTCTGGATGCGCTGAGGAAGGCGAGATTTACTATAAATCCGAGAAAATGTGCCGTCGGAAAAGAGGAGGCCAAGTACTTGGGCTATGTCGTCGGGAGAGGCGAAATAAAACCGCAAGTCAATAAAGTGCAGTCAATCCAGACCTGGCCACAACCCCTCTCCAAGAAGCAAGTAAGAGTGTTCCTGGGAACAGTGGGATTTTACAGGCGGTTTATCCCAAATTTTGCCATGATGGCGGCGCCACTTACGGATCTCCTAAAAGGCACTAGATCAACCATGGTGAAGCGGACAGAGGAAACAGAGACCGCGTTTCAACAGTTGAAGCTAGCACTGTGTAAGCAGCCGGCCTTGGTCGCACCAGACTTTAAGAAAGAGTTCGTGGTCCAGACAGATGCTTCAGAGGTAGGTCTAGGAGCTGTACTCTCTCAAGAGAAAAATGGGGAAGAACATCCCATTCTCTATCTGAGCCGGAAGCGTTCATCCTGCGAGAAGAACTACGCAATAGTAGAAAAAGAGGGTTTAGTGGGCCGTAGATACACTAAGATATTACCTACTAGGCCGGAAGTTTAAGCTGGTATCAGACCATGCCCCATTGCGATGGCTGAGGGGAAAGAGAGGTAAAAATGCCAGAGTAACTAGATGGTTCCTAGGTCTTCAGGAATTTAACTTTCACGTGGAGCATAGGTCCAGGAAGTTACACAGGAACGCTGATGCCCTTTCTAGAATTCCCTGTCTGGTATAGGAAGGTGCCCAAATCCCCGGCTTTGGGCAGAGGGGGGAATATGTGAGTCACTGGTGTGCTATACGAGGGGAAGTATGTGTCACTCAGGTTTCTAGCCTGTGTGAACTGAAACCTGCAAAATTTCTGCAAGCATGTTATATGCTGAGGGTTAACTCACTTAAAGGGTGTGTTTTTTGTGAATGGCAAAGAGGGTGGGAAGCCTTTCACACTACCACTCCTCAGGGTGTGGCTGAGCAAGGTTTAAATGCTCAGTCACTATTTTTCCTCTCCGTAGTGTGTGGTCTGGAGAGTGAAGTCTCCAGGCTGTGTTGGGCCGCAGCCAGAGAGCATCATCGGAGGACTAGTGTTGCTGAGACTTCACTGTGCTACCTGGAGCGGGCAAAGCCTCGCTGGCTAAAGGACTCTGTTATACTTTATCTTTTGTTTTCCCGTTAACCCCGAGAGGGACTGTTTATTTTTATGGGACGCTTCTGGAGTTTACGCCACACAATAATCGTGTGTCCTGTGTCTGCCTCTGGAGAGCCGAGAAAGTCACTTCACCACACATGGCAGAAGTGGATCATTTTGGCACATAGTCCAATTTCAAAATAAACACTTCAAAATCTCAGGCTCTCAACGTTTCCTTGCCAAATACCACTCAGGCTATCATCCAATCAAATTTTCCTTTTTCTTGGCAATCACAGAGCATAAAATACTTAGGGATACGCATATATAGTGATCTTTCTCGATTGTTTGATCTCAATTACAAACCCTTACTTAGTCAAATCCATAAGGACCTCAATTCATGGACTGTGAAGGATTTCTCATGGTTTGGCAGAGTAAATATGAAAAAAATGAATATTTTACCTAGACTGCTTTGCCTTTTTCAAACTATCCCGACCAGAATCCCTTTAAATTTTTGGAAACATCTATATAGTAGCTTTTGCAAGTTCATCTGACCGACTAGTCGTCCATGTATTCGTGGTGATATTTTAGTCAGGTCTAAAGAGAGGGGAGACCACGGTCTTCCGGACTGTAGAAAATATTACATGGCGACAGTCCATACCATAATACTCAATTATTTTTATCCTTAAACATGGGAAGCTTTGGGTTTATATAGCACAAACTATATGCCCAAGAGAATTAACTACACTCCCCTGGAACCTACATCCCTCAGTCTTTAAACCCTCTCAACAATCCTACAGCAAATACTGTACAATACTATCCCTATGTCGAAACAATAAGAAGATCTCTATAATTGACCCACAGGGCCCATTATACCCAATCTCAGACAATCCCACCTTTTTACTGGGACTATCTTCCAATCGATTTCTGGGTAGAAGTAAATATCACCCTCTTCACTTTGCTCATGTACTCTCTAACGCATCTTTAATACCCCTTAAAGAGATATTTCAGGACTGCTCTATCCCTCCAAGAGCCGACTATGACTATAGACAATTGCAACATTTCTATTCCCATGTTAGAAAAGATAAACGGCTCAATAGGGATCTAACAAATTTTGAAAAACTTTGCCTCTCATCTTCTCCACCCTCGCACTCCATCTCATTGCTCTATAAACACCTAATAACCCATACTACAACTGTCAGACCACCCTATTGCGCTGCATGGGAAAGAGAACTGGGCAAATCTTTTGAGCACTCGCAATGGGCTAAATGTTTTAAATTTGCTTACAAAACTTCAATTGCAACCAAAGCTCAAAAGACCTCCTTTAAGATCATCTCCGGATGGTACCGGGTTCCCGTATTACTTCATAAGTAGTTTCCCGCAGTATCAAATAGATGCTGGAGATGTGGAGTGGAAGATGGGACGATGACACACATTTGGTGGAGTTGTCCCATAATAAGAGGTTTCTGGACTCAGGTAATTAAGACTATTCAAAAAATGACTAGTCTCTCTGTGCCTGACTCTCCTGAATCTCTTTTGCTCTTAATGATCTCAACTAGTTTCACCAGATACAAAAGATCTTTAATAATCTACTTTATATAGGCTGCTAAGAATATCATTCCTCATCACTGGAAAAGTACTTCTCCACCTACTCTGGAGGAGTGGTTCTGTGAAATAGCCCTTCTAAATAGGATGGAACATTTGATTGCCCAATCCCCCACTGACTGTGCTAGATACTGTGAGACTTGGAGAGACAGGATTGAATGCCAGGAATCCGATGCCTACCGTCTTTCATCAGACTGAAGTGACCCACCCTTTTCTCCTGTGTGTTTCTTCTATGTACTGATTATGCTCCATGTTGGTCCGTGCCTGGCTGCACTATGTATGGTTTCCATTGGATGCTAGTAACTTCATAATTGTAATACTGATGGCTTAAAATGTTCCCGTTTATTCTTCATTTTTTTTTGGTATTTTTGTAATTGAAAATTATATAACCTTTCAATAAAAATAACATTTTGAAAAAAGAACAGAGACTTTGGGAAAATCAGTGTTTTTATTGTGTCAAGACTGACCACTTTCTCATAAATTTTCCTTCTCGACTACGTAAAACAGTGGCAGTGGTAGCGGATCCCAACTTTTCTGACAAAGAATCAGTCTTTGTCTGAACCAGTTTATTTTCAAAGGATTTCCACATCGGCTATGGTTGATTCAGGAGCAAATGGAAATTTTATGGACATCTCTTTCGCAAAGGAACATGGGGTAAAAATTCAAAACAGACTTTCATCTATTATCATGGAAACTGTTGACGGATCTCCACTAAAGTTGGGACCAGTGAATCAAGAGACTGAAGCCTTAGAGATAGTTATGGAACCTAATGACCATGAGGTTTTATCCTTCCTACTAATCTCATCTCCACATTTTCCAATAATCCTGGGGTTACCATGGCTACAGACTCAAAATCCCACAATGAATTGGGGAACCAAAGAAGTGTCTTTTCCTTCTGTTGTTTACTCCCCACAGACTTCACTAAATGAAGAAGTTGTAAAGGATCCTGAACAATCTTCTAATCTACCATCTATATATAAGGAATTTGCTGATGTAGGTGACAAGAAAAATGCCGACAAACTCCTTCCTCATTGGCTATATGATTTTCCAATTAATCTATTACCTGGAGCAGCAATACCCTTTGGAAGCATGTACCCACTGGCAGAGCAGTAATTAAAAACACTCCACGAATACATCGATGAAAATGTAGCTAAAGGGTTTATTCGTCCATCTTCATCACCAGCAGGTTAGCCTATATTTTTTGTAAAAAATAAAGATGGTTCCTTAAGACTCTGCGTTGATTACAGAAAATTGAATAAAATTACTGTAAAGAATTGTTACCCGCTGCCTTTGATCCTGAGTTGCTGGACAGAGTTCATCATGCGAAGTTGTTCACAAAAGTGGATCTTCGAGGGGCATACAACTTGGTTCATGTTAGACCAGATGATTAATGGAAAACGGCATTCAGATTACGTTATAGACACTATGAGTACTTAGTCATGTCACTTGGACTGTGCAATGCCCCTGCAACATTTCAGCATTTCGTTAATGACATTTTCAGAGACTTGTTTGATCAATTTGTAGTCATTTATCTGGATGATATACTAATCTTTTCTAATTCTTCAGAAGAGCATCAGAATCATGTGAAAACTGTGCTAGAGTGTCTAAGAACGCACCATCTTTATATTAACCTGGAAAAACAGAGATCCTGTTCTTGGGCTATATAATCACTACTCAAGGATTTCAAATGGACTCTAGCAAGATTCAAGCTATCATTAAGTGGCCAACTCCAAAAAATGTCAAAGAAGTCTAATGATTTGTGGGCTTTGCCAATTTTTACAGACGTTTCATTAAGAATTTTTCAGGTATAATTGCACCAATCACCAAATTAACAAATAAAGGCACATCGTTTGTTTGGTCTCAAGCACAAAATGCTTTTTCTTTCTTCTGCATCCATAAGATGCTATGTCTCTTACCTTTCAAAATAAAGTATGGACTCATAATCATAACATCTATGTTCCAGAAACTCTGAGACATAAAGTATTAAAACTAATCCATGACTCCAAGTTAGCAGGGCACAAAGAAATAAAAAAAAACACAAGAATTTCTGTCTCATTTCTTTTGGTGGCCCAATTGCCAAAAAGATGTCAAACAATACGTATCTTCCTGTAACACCTGTGCCATGTATAAAATTCCCCGCATATCACCAATGGGATTATTGCAGCCTCTGAAAATTCCATCTCGTCCTTGGGGCTCTATATCTATGGACTTTATTGTGGAACTACCAGTTTCAAAGGGAAAGAGTTCAATCCTAGTAGTGGTGGACCGACTCACCAAAGCAGCACATTTTGTCCCCTCCACTGGTTTACCATCTGCTAAAGAGACTGCTGATCTTATAATTCAAAATGTGTTTCATCTTCATGGGGTTCCAGACGAA
The DNA here is from genome assembly GCF_046119375.1 of Phyllobates terribilis. Taxonomy (NCBI): domain Eukaryota; kingdom Metazoa; phylum Chordata; class Amphibia; order Anura; family Dendrobatidae; genus Phyllobates; species Phyllobates terribilis. The sequence goes on from NW_027362761.1 coordinate 704,498,976, forward strand.
GTCATCTCTGATGGTGGAACACAATTTACATCTAGATTTTGGAAGAATTTTTGTGCAGCATTGGACATTGCTGTTAGTTTATCTTCTGCATTCCATCTCCAACCAAATGGTAAGACTGAATGCACAAACTAAATCTTAGAGCAATATCTCAGATGCCACATTTGTCATCTCTAGTATGACTGGGTTAATTTGCTTCCTATGGCAGAATTTGCATACAACAATTCTCAAAATGCTTTGACCAAACACCATTCTTTGCAAATTCTGGGTACCATTCAAGTATTCTTCCTAATTTTCCAAGAGAAACGCCTATTCCTCCTGTCACCGACAGAATACAATCCCAGCAACAGAATCTGGAAATACTAAAAGACACTTTAAGAATTGCCCAGGAGACATATAAGGAAGCAGCAGATAAATCTTGCAGACCTTCTCCAAGCTTCCAAGTGGGTGATGAAGTATGGCTTTCCACCAAGAATTTAAAACTCCATATACCCTCACCAAAACTGGGTCAAAAATGTATTGGTCCATGTAAAATAATTGGACAAGTTAGCTTAGTATCTTTTTGCCTTCAACTTCCCTGAACAATGAAGATACATCCGGTGTTCCATGTCTCCTTACTAAAGCCATTTGTTCCAAATCCTGTTCCATGGCGTCGTCTGCCTCCTCCTGATCCTATTGAAATGGATGGATAAGAACATTACACAGTTGAAAATGTCCTGGTTTGGAGAGTATTCAGAAACAAATTGCAGTACTTAATAAAGCGGCAAGGGTACGGCCCTAAAGATTACTCCTGGGATTACTCAAGATTACTCAAGGGCTTGCCTAGCTGGGCAGCTTGTGCCAGGTGCGTCTGTGGTTTGGTGCCAGTCTTGCTGGGTCCCTCAGCAAAGGGCATAACACTCATCCAGCGCAGTCCGGAGAAGTGTAATGTCTGATCCACTAATCGAGGTCATGCCTGCCAGAGTGGCATAGGAAGTTGAGCACTGGCTGCATGCCCTCATTACAGGGCTCAGCGCTCATCTCCCTGTCCAGCTGTCAGTATCTGTCTCCCCCAGCGATGTCGGTATCCGCTCCCTCTGCACAGACGGTATCTGCTCCCCCCTGTCCCAGTGTCCACCCACCATCCATTCATCCATTGCCAGGTACGGTGCAGCCGGGAGGCAGGCGGTCTTCAAGGCGTTCCCGCCCTCCATTACGCCTAAGAGAGAGCTCCTCTACTCCGGCCGGAAGGTCTCACAGGGGACATGCAGTAAATTGTTTTCCTGCCCACTTTATCCTCGCCCCCTCGCTCGCCGCATACGATAGTGAATTTACAGAGTGGCACCAATTTTTCAAATTTCGGCTCCAAGAATATTCCCCGTGCTTCCTTGCCAGCAGCATCCATTGTTCTGTGAGGCTCCCCCTGCCCAACATACTCCTGCACAGCCACCCACACTTATCCCTTCGGTGCCTGTATTAAGCACAATGGGCTCTAATAACAGTGGCTACACCTCCACCTCCTGTTCTGCAGGGAATCCAGCAAACCCCCTGCCTGCAGTAATAAATACAACTCTGGCTGTATGAAATCAGCCCAGCAACATTGTGCCCACACCAGCACTTACTATGTACAGTGATGCTCAAGCAGAGGGGGATTCGTTAACCCCTTCTGCTACTGTTCCTGCATGTCCAAATATATTCTCAGATAATAATTTAGCAGCTACCACTTCTTCTGCCCCTCCTCACAGAGGTAGACAGGACAGGCGTAGATGCCACAGATCCTCTTCCTCATCTTCCACTTCACCATACCACCGTCACGGACACCGTCCTTCAGGTTGGTGCAGTAAGCGCTCCACGCATTCGAGCCGTCGGTCAAGATCCCACAGGGAGTGTCACAGATCTCAGTCTCCATCATTATCATCTGAGTTGTCAAGCGCGTCTACAAGCCTTGATCTCCGGCCTCGTCCTCCTGGTGACAGACGCGAGCCTAGGGCATCCTCATGGGCTACCAGCCTGGCCGATCCATTGGCATCTCCCAGGGCTTCAAGCCAAGACCTTTTGTTTACAACTGTCCATTCTGGTGTCCATCCATCGGAGTCCCTCCTCCAGCTGCAGACGTGGGTGAGTGCGATTTAATGGGAATAGATAAAAATAATAGTACCGGATTGGTTACTGCCCTTAAGGTATTAGTAGAGAAATTATCCTTGCAGATCAGTTCATTAATGACAACTAATAAAGTTATACCTCCTTTAGCTAGCGTGCATATACATGCATTTTTTCTGTGGGATTAGCCCACTTGGGTCTCACTTAGATGAAGATACCAGAAATAAAATCTGGAATAATGAATACATTGACATCTGGTCACTAGTATCAGTGGATCAACATACTGTAGACAAAGAAAGGAGACAAGAAGATCGGCTGTTTGATAGGTATAGACAAAAGGTTGCAAAAACAATTAACAATAGGTTGCAAGCATTTGCCGTTTTAGGATGTATCATGGGCCAGAAGCACCCGGAACACTGTTAGAAACTATAGATATATCAAGATATGATATATAACTATTACAAAGCCCTTGGTGGCACCACCTGGTGGCGATATGACGAGGAGTTCCAGAGGCGGCTGACGCTACAACCAAAAATAGGCTGGGGGGTAAAAGCAACCAATGTTTGGCTACAGCTTATGCTGTCACAAAAGCACCCCCCTTTTCAGCAACGGCTACTGGTCAACCCACAACAGCAGGCCAAATTTCAGTGGTCGTATGTAAACCCAGGGCCTGCTGGTTGTTCAATGAGGGACACTGCCATTTTTACGGACTGTGTAAATATAAGCACAAATGTTCCGCTTGCAGTGGAGGTCACCCTGCTGCACGATGTCCCTGCCCATCAGGAAAACTACCAACCAAACCCCCACAGACAGAACACAAGGACCCCGTGAGCGTAACCGCGATGGGCCCTTGGCACACGTGCTTTACGTCATCTGAAATTTCAAACCTTGAGCTAAAATTATTTATGGGTGCCACGGTTTTGGAGCGATTTTCGGTAATCAGTGGTGTGCAGGTTTTTGGCCAGCCTATTGGAAATAGCAAGATTTGTGTCGAAACCACACTCTTCTGGAACTTTTTCCTATAGTAGCAGTGGTAGAACTTTGGGGTACGTACCTGCTAAATAAGAAAGTTTGCTTTGAAACAGAAAAGGTCAATGTGATGCATTGCTTAAACCATATGTCTTCCTCGTCTCTTCCCGTACTGGCCTTCTCCACTGGCTAGCACTGTTATGTTTAAACCACAATATATAGTTCTGGTCCCGACATGTCCCTGAAGTTAATAATGCCCTTGTTAACTCATTATTACATTTTGATTGGCAGGTTTTCAGAGAGCTCCTCCCCAAAGCCCATCCTTCTGGTTTCCCTTGCCCCCTCTCTTTGGGATGTAATAGCGAACAGCTGATGCCACTAGTCCAATCCTCTATTGTTTTATCGTGTTGGCAAACTTATGGTAAGGCATGGGAGGATTGGTGCCTCTTAATTGAGGGCAGACAGGTAGACAGCTGTTGCCAAACCAGATTGGATGTTACTAGAGAGTTCCTGTTATAGCTCCATAATAAGGGTACATCAGGATGAGGTAGATCACTCACTTGGCTGCACACGGAGGTAGACACAGGTACGCCGTCTCTTTAAATCTTTGGTTGGTTTATTATAATATAGCATAAACCAACCTTTAGTCCATGAAAATAAACAGCCCACTGGGCCAAACAGGGAAACAAAGCAAAAATGGTAACACGAAGAACACAGTCCTTGTAGTAGCAGGGAGGGATTCGCCTGCTGAGAGTTCAGCTACTCCACATAGTTCAGGAACAAACGCAAGCTCCCTTCTGGAGCTTACATCTCCAGACATTGAACTCTGAATACCTCAGCTGGACGAGTATTTAAACTCCCCTAGACCACACCCTGAGGTGGAGAGATATGGTGAATGACCTCCCACCCTTCACAATGGTCATTCACAAAAAAACACTCCCTTTTAATATGGACTTAACCCCTCTCAACAAATAACATGCTGGAGGAAACTTAATGGTTTTAGTTCACTAAAGCCAAGAGCCTCAGGGTAACATATTTCCCCTCCAGTCTTTAGCAGTGACTTTGTCACACATGAATATCAGCACAACAGCAATTATCGGATGTGACATTTTATTTCCAATCATTACGAAATCATTCATTATTAGACAAGCCTTGAGGGTGGAAAAGGTCTCAACTGAGCAAGGAATGTAGACATCCCATTTCTTTATGCTTGTTGCGCCACATTATTTCCCTCACGGCGGTAATATGCCATTCCCAATTTGAGTTGACACTCCTGTCTGTTGCTTTTGGGATTGCCTCTTTTGGAGAATTACGGATTAGCGAGCTAGCTCCATGATCAAAAAATAGCCTAAGTGGTGACTTAATTTATGAAGATGTGGTTATAGCCAATAACACGATATGTCTCCATATATGCAAATCAAAAGCAGACCCAACTGGTAGGGGCACTTAGGTGCTTTTGCAGCCGTCAGATGGTTTAGTTTGCCCAGTAAAATTAGTTTGCAATTATTTAAGTGTTAGAGATAGAGGTAGCTTTTTTCTTGTCCCACTTAGATGGCTCCCCATTAACGAGGTACCAGTTTCAAGCAATGTTTCCTAAATTTTTAACAGCTGCAGGAGCTCAGCCAAAGGATTATGAGATACACTCGTTTCGCATAGGAGTGGCCACATAGGCCGCTATGGCTGGTTTACCTGAAACAGAAGTTCAAAGGATAGGCTGCTGGCGCTCTGCTTGTTTTGCAAGATATATAAGACCAGATTTGTTAACTTAATTCTCTTTATTTCATTCCTAGGTGTTGTCAGGCCAGTGGTTTGGTTGCTAGGCCATTCCTACATATTTTGGGCAGCACAACAGGGTGAATGTCGCCCAGGCGGGAGGAATCTGGGATTTCGGGGTGTTGAGTTCAATTTAAGAGGCATTAGAGGATTACAATGGGCACAAGTTTTCCCTGAGGTGGTTGACATTACGAGAAATGCAAAGGATGTGGTAATTTTGGTGTTACATGCAGGTGGTAATGACCTTTGCTCATACAAGATAGTGGAGGTAATTACCATGATGAGGTCAGATATGGAACGTTTTCATTGTTTTTTCCCTGAGCTCATATTAGTATAGTTCGAAATTGTCCCCAGGGCAGTTTGTCAAGAAGCCAGAGACTGCATGGACATCAAAAGCATTAGGCATACAATTAATGCACACGTCATGAATTCGTTGGAATCCTGGCAGAACTGTTACTCAGGGCGATCATAGGATGCAGCTTCTCTCAAGCACACAATAGATTCAGTTGCTGACCAGACACATCTGACAAGAGTCTTCACAAACAGTAGAACAGTAACATTTAATGAGGCACGGCAAGTGCAATTCAAATGTCTCTTTGAGCAACAGGCTCCAGTAATAACAGTACAGTCTCCTTTGCAGCACAGCAGTACACAGTCTATTATCCGGTAGCACAGTACAGAACAGTTTTAATGCATACATGACGCGCCCCCTGGGCCGTGTGTGCAAGCGTGTAGGATACCCAGAGTCGGGTCTCTGGGGGTTGTAGTCTCCGTGGCGGCGACCCGGTCCCGTGGCTCAGGGTGGTCAAACCAGTGGCAGTCTTTATAGTGTTTTTGTGGTCTAATGTCCGACTACGCCACCCGTGGATTGCGGTCAGGGTGTACTGCCGCTGCGAGGCAGTCCGCTGAGGCTGGTGTGGTGTGCGCAGCTAAAGATGGGATAACTCCCCACGGGAAGAGTATGGCCTCAGGGCAGGGAATGTGGATGATGGGAGTGATGGTGCGCGGGCGTCCCAGTACTAGTAGTGCTGTATGCGGTGTGAAAGCAGGAACGACTCAGAGTCTTTGCAGTGCAGTTCAGGGTCTTTACTGATGATATTAAGCAGACCCTCCCGGGAGTACTGGCTAGCATAAGGGGCCTGGTCAGTCTGCGAGCAAGCAGGAGTTCCCCTGGCCAGGTGGAGTTGTAGGCCTCCCCGTCTATCTGCACTCTTCCTGGCTACCTTGCTGTAAGCGAGTGGAAGTAGCCCACGTCCCTGAGTATACCGTGTGGTGCTCACCCGTATGGCTGGTGACTTGGGGCCTTCTGATAGCCTCCGCTCCTCGATGGCGGTGCTGGTCCCTTCCTTGTGACTGAGCCTCTGGGCTTCTATGGCCAGAGGACCTGGAATCCCCTGCCGGCTGGGTTCTGCTGCTGGACTTGAAGATCCTTGCAGCCTCGGACTCCGGTGTCCGGTATTTAGATTCTTCTGCCAGGGCGAGCTCTGCTCAGCTCCAGCCCCTGGTCTCATTTCCTGCTCCTACAGAGCTCCTGCTGTTTCTTTCCCTGTGTCTGCTTGTTCTGTCTAACCCCGCCCCAGACCCAGATAATATAGGGCAGATTCCTCCCCTCCCAGGTCTGGGCAGGAGGTGTTGCATGCTTAAGGGCTCCTGACCAGGAAACCTCCCACTTGCTCTCAGACGTAATATTTCTATTACTGTGGTAACCAGACCCCTGGGGTGCCACATACACAACCACATACTTTTTCTTCACAAGGACTCAATAGTACACAGCATTCTTTATCCTGCATGGAGATAGAGGGGGGGAGGAAGGTGTGATGAGGGAGATGATCTCTATGACATGCTTCCTTCCAGTCCTTATCTTCCTGGCTGATAATACTCCACACTGTTAGCTCAGGGAGTCTAACTGACCTTTGTTTAGCTTCCCTCCTGACCTGAATTCTGTTCCCTTGACTTCTGTGAGATACAGATCATAAGCCACCTTTCTCTTCGACTCCGGCCAGACACTAAACAACTTCCCCACAATCCCCCTGGGGCTCTGCTAAAACACTCCCCTTCTCCTGTGACTGTGTTATCCCCTCTAGTTGCTGGATGCTTCTGGAGCACAACACTTCCTGTCTCCTGTACTTGTGTTACTTTTAATAGTTGCTGAATACTTTTAAAGAAACAGCACTACTTCTGCATGTCACACTCTGCAACAGCACTACTTCTGCATGTCACACTCATCCCTCCTTTTTGAATGTCGTTCTCGACATTCGTTTTAATTGGTCAATTTGACCAATTCTGAGACAGTGGTGAAAGTTGTATAACTTTATATACAAATTGGCATTGGGAAATTGGTGTAATGTTCATAAACATTGATAACAACCTAATCTTACAACCTTTTTCTTGTAGGATGCCTGTAAGAAATAAAAAAAATAACACAATTAAAACAATCAACATCTCTTCAGCTGGAGCTTTTTGTAAGTCTTCAACCAGTTCTCTCTCTATGCTTCAACAGTTCTTTGTTTCTACAAAGTCTTTTAAGGAAAATCAAAGCATGAAAACAAGTCTTTCCACCAGGTAACATCTTCCATACTGCCTCTCGGTGGTGAATACCACTCCAGGGGGCTTAGCTGGTCCGCAAGCAGAGATACCTGTTTCCAGACGACAGTCCTTGGCACTTGACTCAGTTCACCAAGTGTCTCATACGTGAGCATCACAGGCCTCCTCACTTCTCGAGTCGACATCCTCCTGGTGGATTGTTACTCAGAGACCATGGGTTCTTTGGTCACAAAAGTTTCTTCCGCCGCACTCATTTCCCGTGCTTCCTCAGATGCTCTTGGAGCTGCCTTTGTAAGTTCCTGTACTTCTCCTGAGTCGCTTGTTTCCGCACGGTCTGGTAATTCCGCTCCTCCTGAGTGACGATCGGTCTCTTCAGGGGCCGGTGTTCGATCATCAGATCTGAATTGGACTTCATTTGTAGTCCTTGGTATGAACTCTGGCGCCTCAGGTCTTAGTTCACTCTCCTGAGGATGGTACATCCCTCTCCTTGCCGGTCCGAGAAATACAACAGTGTGTTCTTCTCCATCGGAACTTTCAAGGTCACTATCCACCTCCGGAGCTTCAGTCTGTGGTGGTCCCTTAGTCAATCTCGGACGATGTCGGTCTACTCTGGGAAGTCTTGTTGTGGTGGGAGATAATCACAGGGTAGTAGTAAATTCCGATGGACTATTCTGGTTTTCTTGTCTCCTGTTTCAAATCGGATTTCATACACTGGGCTGTCATCAGCTTTCCTCCTGAGTCCAGCTCAGTCCTAAGGCTTTAAAAAAGCTTTCTTCACTTTTCGGCTTTTAACATTACCACATACTGTACACCTTGTCTTCCCAGTACGGATGAAGTTTTCCTGGACCACCTTTCTCACGAATGTTCTTGACTAGCACCCGACTTCCCGATGCCAATTCTGCTCCATAACATTTTCGATCATAGTACTCCTAACTAGTGTTGAGCGAGCATGCTCGACACTGCTCGGTACTCGCCAGAGCATCACGCTACTCGGGATGTTCGGCGAGCACCGAGCATTTCCGGGTTACTCGGGCGGGAGCTCGGGTCTCCGCCCTGCATCTTTGTCGCTCTTTACAGAGCCAATGAACATGCAGGGATTGCCAGCCAGTCACTGTAATGCCGCAGGCATGTTGTTTCTGGGCATTACAGTGATTGGCTGGCCGCACAGCATCACCTCGAGTATTTAAAACCGGGCGCCGCCATCTTGGACACAGTCGCTCCGGATCAGACAGTGTAGGGACAGCGCTGCTGATTTAGGGAGAGATATATCCTGCGAAATAGTTAGTGTAGGGTCTATAAAGGCTGCCAGATCAAACAAACAGTCCTTCTCAGGACTAATATCCATCCCAGATATCAGGCAGGCAGGCTGTATAGGAGACTCAGTGGTTATACCAGCAAACGCTGCATTACAGTCCTGTGTGCTCCTGTTGCTGAAATTGCTGGACTTAGCACCAGGTCTCGGGGGCCAGGAAAAATCCTTTTTTTTTCATCTAAATCCTCTTTTTTTTTTCCTCCTTCACACTGTACAAATACCCGTCTTATTAACCTTTTGGTGTCCCCCCCCCCCCCAAAAAAAAAAGTGTGTCTCTGATTTTTCAGACACAAATATATCTGTTGAAAATAGTCTGGTGTAGGCTAGAGAAACAGAAGTGTGGTTTTGCAGTTCAACGGTTCAAACCTCTGTATTATTCACTTTTGGGCCATTTGTATCTAAAAAAAAACAGTTTGAGTGTGTCGCTCACTGTTCAGCCGCAAATATATATATTTAAAAAAGTCTGGTATACACCAGTAAATTATAACTGTGGTTTTGCTGTTCCACAGTAAAAAATCTCTATTATCCTACTTTTGGCATTTTTTGCCGTAAAAAAAAAAAATAATAGTGTCTCCCTGATTTTTCAGACACAAATATATCTGTTGAAAATAGTCTGGTGTAGGCCAGAGAAACAGAAAACCAAGCAATGTGAACTGAGGTCTAAGATGGTAGACATGCAAGAAATAGGAGCATGTTCACACTAGCAAAAAGAAGCAAAACCTACAAAAGACAAAAATATATCTCATACCCTACCATCATTATATATAAATGTAAAGCAAAGTTGCATAATAAATATAGGGTACTTAGTGAACTATTTTTGATCAAAAAAAGTATACAAGCCGTCCCACCAGCGGCAAGGTGACCCTAAGTTGGGACGGTACCTATACTGCCTATATTAAAAACCTTACTGTATATCAAAGTTGAAGTAATGCATATAAAAGGGTAGACAAATAGGACCGGGTCCCAACTCCAGACCACCTAGGCCCGTGGTAAGCTACATATATACCAATCAGCTCAACAAAGGGGATGCCACACCCTTAAATTGCACAGAATGCAAACAAGACAGAAAACCAAGCAATGTGAACTGAGGTCTAAGATGGTAGACATGCAAGAAATAGGAGCATGTTCACACTAGCAAAAAGAAGCAAAACCTACAAAAGACAAAAATATATCTCATACCCTACCATCATTATATATAAATGTAAAGCAAAGTTGCATAATAAATATAGGGTACTTAGTGAACTATTTTTGATCAAAAAAAGTATACAAGCCGTCCCACCAGCGGCAAGGTGACCCTAAGTTGGGACGGTACCTATACTGCCTATATTAAAAACAGAAGTGTGGTTTTGCAGTTCCACGGTTCAAACCTCTGTATTATCCACTTTTGAGCCGTTTGTATCTAAAAAAAAAAAAAAAGTTTGAGTGTGTCGCTCACTGTTCAGCCGCAAATATATATATTTAAAAAAGTCTGGTATACACCAGTAAATTATAACTGTGGTTTTGCTGTTCCACAGTAAAAAATCTCTATTATCCTGCTTTTGGCATTTTTTTCCGTAAAAAAAAAATAATAGTGTCTCCTGATTGTTCAGACACAAATATATCTGTTGAAAATACTCTGGTGTAGGCCCGAGAAATACAAGTGTGGTTTTGCAGTTCCACGGGTCAAATCTCTGTATTATCCTGCTTTTTTGCATTTTTTGCTGTAAAGAAAAACAGTAGTGTCTCCTGATTGTTCAGACACAAATATATCTGTTGAAAATAGTCTGGTGTAGGCCCGAGAAATACAAGTGTGGTTTTGCAGTTCCATGGGTCAAATCTCTGTATTATCCTGCTTTTTTGCATTTTTTGCTGTAAAGAAAAACAGTAGTGTCTCCTGATTGTTCAGACACAAATATATCTGTTGAAAATAGTCTGGTGTAGGCCCGAGAAAAACAAGAGTGGTTTTGCAGTTCCACGGTTCAAACCTCTGTATTATCCACTTTTGGGCCATTTTTACCTAAAAAAAACCTGTTTGAGTGTGTCGCTCACTGTTCAGCCGCAAATATATCTATTTAAAATTTTCTGGTATACCCCAGTAAACAATAACTGAGGTTTTGCCATTCCACGGTAAAAAATCTCTATTATTCAGCTTTTGGTATTTTTTCCGTAAAGAAAAACAGTAATAGTTTCTCCGGGATTGTTCAGATTGTTTAAAAGAGTCGGGTGTAGGCCAGAGAAATAGAACTGTGGTATTCCTCTTCCACGGTTCTAATCTACTTTTTATTACCCTTTTTCCATTGATAGTGCGAGTGTAAGCTATTTTACTTCCTTTACAATGGGCAAGGCGTGTGGCAAGGGACGTGGAAGTGGACGTTCTGGTGATGGTGCGTGCAGAGGACGGGGCCGTGGCCAAGGTGAAAATGTGCCACAACCAACAGCCACATCTTCTCGCTCCCACTTCTTGACCGAATTACTAGGGAAGCACAGAACAACACCAGTATTGCGAACTGATCAGTGTGAACAGGTTATTAATTGGATAGCAGATAATATTTCCAGTTACCTGGGCACCACCACCTCCGGTCTGTCTTCCACACGGTCAACTCTTAGTAGCCGTGAGTCTCGACCGCATACTCCTCCTCCCCCTGATGCTCCTTCCTCCCATCATGCCGAGTGTCGTCAGACAGCAACTGATCCCACACTTGGACACTCTGAAGAGCTGTTCACTGGTCCATTTCCAGATTTGTGCCTCTCGCCTGCTCCGCTTGAAGTGGTGAAAGAGGAGATCCCATGTAGTGATGCCCAAATATTTGAACAGCCACGGCCACAGGAAGTCGACGCTGGCAATTTGTCACAAGAGGTGGACGATGACGAGACACAATTGCCAGGAAGTGAGGAGGAGGATCGTGGTGCGCAAGTGGAAGAGGAGGAGGTGGTGGATGATCTAGTAACTGACCCAACGTGGCAGGAGGACATGCAGAGCGAGGCCAGCAGCACACAGGGTGAGGGAGGCAGAGTACCCCAACAGGCAGGAAGAAGCAGTGTGGTGGCTGCACACAGAAGGCGGGCATCAGTTCCCCGTAACACCAACACGAGGGACGTTGCCAGTACAACCTGTAGGTCTTCCAGAGTCTGGAATTTTTTTAAAGACTCTGCTGATAACCCCAAAAAGGCCATTTGTACCACCTGCCATGCCAGCATCAGCAGGGGTGACAAAACTACCAGCCTGACCACCACCAGTATGATCAGGCACATGGCAGCAAAGCACCCGACTTTGTGGGGCGAACCCCAGGGTCCACGACCAGTGTCAGCGGGTGTCACCACTGCTTCTACCGCTGTTGTGCGTGCAATAGAACCCCCTGTTGTGTGTGCAAGGCAATCCCCTGTCCATACTGCATGCAAAGATGCCCCCTCCTCTCAGTCTTCACTTGTTATGGCAGTTTCTCAAGAAACAGCATCAACGTCCACGTCCATGTCCTACCGCAGCGTTCAATTGTCCATATCCCAGACCTTTTAACGAAAGCGGAAATTGGCAGCTAACGCCCCACAGGCCACAGTCATAAATTCGCACATTTCACGACTGCTTGCGTTGGAAATGCTGCCTTTTAGGCTAGTGGAGACGGAGTCCTTCCGCAACCTTATGGCGGTGGCTGTCCCTCGGTACTCGGTTCCCAGCCGACACTATTTTGCCCGGTGTGCCATCCCCGCACTACACAAGCACGTGTCCCAAAACATCTGCCGTGCCCTCAACAACACAGTTACTGGGAGAGTCCACCTGACAACGGACACGTGGACAAGTGCTTGTGGCCAGGGACGGTACACCTCCCTGATGGCACACTGGGTAAACATAGTGGAAGCCGGGACCCAGTCGGACCTTGGGACGGAACACATCCTCCCCACACCGAGGATTGCGGGCCCTATGTCAGTCAGAGTTGCCCCCACAGTGTACAGCTCATGCACATCATCCTCTTCCTCCTCCTCATGTTCAGCCTCCATCTCAGATATCACCACATCAGTTACAAGCTGGAAGCACTGCAGTACTGCCTCTGCCAAGCGGCAACAGACTGTGCTGAAACTCATAAGCTTAGGTGAGAAACCTCACACTGTTTGTGAGTTGTGGACAGCTGTGAAAGAGCAGGCAGATCTGTGGCTGAGACCGCTGAACCTACATCCAGGCATGGTCGTGTGTGACAATGGCCGTAACCTGGTGGCGGCTCTGAGGCGAGGCGAGATCACACACGTACCATGCCTGGCTCATGTGCTTAACCTCGTGGTTCAGCGGTTTCTTAAATCGTACCCCGAGTTGCCAGATCTGCTCATCAAAGTACGCCACCTATCAGTTCATTTTCGCAAGTCGGCTACAGCTTCTGCCGCCCTTGCTGTGTTGCAGCAGCGTTTGCAGCTTCCGTCACACCGACTGGTGTGTGATGTCCCCACACGTTGGAACTCTACCCTCCACATGTTGCAAAGGATTTGTGAGCAGAAGAGAGCAGTTGTGGAGTACCAGCTGCAACAAGGCCGTCGATATTCAGGTCAGACTCCACAAATAAGACCTCAGCAGTGGACCTGGATGTCTGACATATGTACCATCTTGACAAACTTTGAGGAGTCCACCAATATGGTGAGTGGCGATGACGCCATCATTAGCGTCAGCATTCCACTTGTCTGTCTTTTGCAACACTCTCTGCAGAGAATTAAAGAGGAGGCACTGCAACCAGAGTATGATGAGATGGATCAAGAAGCCATAGTGGTCGATTACACACAGCCCAGCCTCATCTCATCCCAACGTGCATTGGTGGACAATGAGGGAGAGGAGGAGGAGGAAGAACAGGAGCTTGAATCATGCGCTGTAGACGGTAGTACCTGTACAACTGTCATACCGTTGGTTCAGCGTGGGTGGCCTGAGGACAGGGAGGAGGAGGAGGAGAGAATGGTCAGTCGTCATCTTGGTGAGGACATGGAAGTCTTGCCCGTTACCAGTCTGGCACGCATGGCTGACTTTATGTTACGCTGCCTTAACCGTGACCCTCGCGTTGTCAAAATGTTGGGAGATAGTCATTACTGGTTGGTGACACTTTTAGACCCCGCTACAAGGAGAACTTTCACTTTCTTATTCCTGAGGTGGAGAGGTCTACAAAAATGGGGCAGTACCAGAAGGCCCTTGCTGCAGAACTGTTAAAAAAATTCCCATCTGAACACGCTAGCGGCAGAGGTCACAGTTCGTTGACCAACCAAGGCGTACAAGCGAGAGAGAGGCAACTCCAATCCAGCAGAGGCAGGGGAACACTGTCAACATTCTGGGACAGTTTTCTGAGACCCGCCCAGCTTACAGGCCCTGAGGCGCGGGGTACTCTCACAAGGAGTGGAAAGTTTCAAAAGATGGTGAGGGAGTACCTTGCCGACCGTACCAGCGTCCTCCGTGATTCCTCTGTGCCTTTTAATTATTGGGTATCCAAGCTGGAACCTTGGAATGAACTCGCTCTGTACGCCTTGGAGGTCCTGGCCTGCCCTTCCGCGAGGGTGTTATCGGAGCGTGTTTTTAGTGCCGCTGGGGGAATTATAACTGATAAGCGCACTCGCCTGTCAACTGACAATGCTGACAAGCTGACCCTTATCAAAATGAACCAGGGCTGGATTGGGCCAGACTTCTCATCACCACCAAATGACAGCAGAGTAACAAAGTCAAATCCACTGTGTTATTTCGGGAGGTGTATTCACATGCACCGCTTCACACCCACACATGGGTATACGCTTCCTCATTTCGGCTGTATTTTGCTCTTCTCCTTATCCTCAGCCTCCACCACCACTATACCACCAGGGTGACCGTGGTCCATGTTGCCATTATTGAAAGTTCCTCCGTCATTATTTTTGTCAGCTTTTGCTTGGAAGGCATAAGCAAAGACTGTGGGAGACCCACTCCCCAATAATGGCAATAATATTTTTAAGATGCTGTACTGTATGGCTCTTGTAAGGGGCATTAAAAGCGTCTTGTTAAGCTACTGCGACCTCCGCCACTTTTCTGAGGGGCATTAAAAGCGTTTTGTTAAGCTACTGTGACCTCCACCAATTTTCCGAGGGGCATTAAAACCATCTCGTTAAGCTACTGGGTCCTCCACGTCTCTTCTGAGGGGCATTCAAACCATCTTGTTAAGCTACTGCGACCTCCACGCCTCTTCCAAGGGGCATTCAAACCGTCTTGTTAAGCTACTGCGACCTCCACCACTTTTCCGAGGGGCATTAAAACCGTCTTGTTAAGCTACTGGGAACCCCACGTCTCTTCCAAGGGGCATTCAAACCGTCTTGTTAAGATACTGGGACCTCCACGTCTCTTCCAATGGGCATTCAAACCGTCTTGTTAAGCTACTGCGACCTCCACCACGTTTCCAAGGGGCATTAAAACTGTCTTGTTAAGCTACTGGGACCTCCACCACTTTTCCGAGGGGCATTAAAAGCATCTTGTTAAGCTACTGGGACCTCCACGTATCTTCCAAGGGGCATTCAAACCATCTTGTTAAGCTACTGCGACCTCCACCACTTTTCCAAGGGGCATTAAAAGCGTCTTGTTAAGCTACTGGGCCCTCCACATCTCTTCTGCGGGGCATTAAAAGCGTCTTGTTAAGCTACTGGGACCTCCACCACTTTTCCGAGGGGCATTAAAACCATCTTCTTAAGCTACTGAGACCTCCACGTCTCTTCCAAGGGGCATTCAAACCGTCTTGTTAAGCTATTGCGACCTCTACCACTTTTCCAAGGGGCATTAAAACCGTCTTGTTAAGCTACTGGGACCTCCACGTCTCTTCTGAGGGCCATTAAAAATGTCTTGTTAAGCTACTGGGACCTCCACCACTTTTCCGAGGGGCATTAAAACCATCTTGTTAAGCTACTGGGACCTCCATGTCTCTTCCAAGGGGCATTCAAACCGTCTTGTTAAGCTACTGCGACCTCCACCACTTTTCCAAGGGGCATTAAAACCGTCTTGTTAAGCTACTGGGACCTCCTAGTCTCTTCAGAGGGGCATTAAAAGCATCTTGTTAAGCCACTCTGAACTCCACAGCTCTTCCAAGGGGCATTGAAATGTTGTTTTTAATTAACTCTAACCTCCACGACTCTTCCAACGGGCATTGCATTCCCTCCTAATTTTTGGCAGCTTTTGCTTGGAAGGCATAAGCAAATACTATGGGAGACCCACTCCCCAATAATGGGAATAATGTTTGTAATATGCTGTACTGCATGGCTCTTATAAGCGGCATTGCAAGTTCCTCCGTCCTAATTTTTGGCAGCTTTTGCTTGGAAGGCATAAGCAAAGACTATGGGAGACACACTCCCCAATAATGGGAATAATGTTTGTAATATGCTGTACTGCATGGCTCTTGTAAGGGGCATTGCAGGTTCCTCCGTCCTAATTTTTGGCAGCTTTTGCTTGGAAAGCATAAGCAAAGACTATGGGAGACACACTCCCCAATAATGGGAATAATGTTTGTAATATGCTGTACTGCATGGCTCTTGTAAGCGGCATTGCAAGTTCCTCCGTCCTAATTTTTGGCAGCTTTTGCTTGGAAGGCATAAGCAAAGACTATGGGAGACACACTCCCCAATAATGGGAATAATGTTTGTAATATGCTGTACTGCATGGCTCTTGTAAGGGGCATTGCAGGTTCCTCCGTCCTAATTTTTGGCAGCTTTTGCTTGGAAAGCATAAGCAAAGACTATGGGAGACACACTCCCCAATAATGGGAATAATGTTTGTAATATGCTGTACTGCATGGCTCTTGTAAGGGGCATTGCAAGTTCCTCCGTCCAAATTTTTGGCAGCTTTTGCTTGGAAAGCATAAGCAAAGACTATGGGAGACACACTCCCCAATAATGGGAATAATGTTTGTAATATGCTGTACTGTATGGCTCTTGTAAGGGGCATTAAAACAGTCTTGTTAAGCTACTGTGACCTCCACCACTTTTCCGAGGGGCATTACAACCGTCTTGTTAAGCTACTGGGACCTCCATGTCTCTTCCAAGGGGCATTCAAAGCGTCTTGTTAAGCTACTGCGACCTCCACCACTTTTCCAAGGGGCATTAAAACCGTCTTGTTAAGCTACTGGGACCTCCTAGTCTCTTCAGAGGGGCATTAAAAGCATCTTGTTAAGCCACTCTGAACTCCACAGCTCTTCCAAGGGGCATTGAAATGTTGTTTTTAATTAACTCTAACCTCCACGACTCTTCCAACGGGCATTGCAATCCCTCCTAATTTTTGGCAGCTTTTGCTTGGAAGGCATAAGCAAATACTATGGGAGACCCACGCCCCAATAATGGGAATAATGTTTGTAATATGCTGTACTGCATGGCTCTTGTAAGCGGCATTGCAAGTTCCTCCGTCCTAATTTTTGGCAGCTTTTGCTTGGAAGGCATAAGCAAAGACTATGGGAGACACACTCCCCAATAATGGGAATAATGTTTGTAATATGCTGTACTGCATGGCTCTTGTAAGGGGCATTGCAGGTTCCTCCGTCCTAATTTTTGGCAGCTTTTGCTTGGAAAGCATAAGCAAAGACTATGGGAGACACACTCCCCAATAATGGGAATAATGTTTGTAATATGCTGTACTGCATGGCTCTTGTAAGGGGCATTGCAGGTTCCTCCGTCCTAATTTTTGGCAGCTTTTGCTTGGAAAGCATAAGCAAAGACTATGGGAGACACACTCCCCAATAATGGGAATAATGTTTGTAATATGCTGTACTGCATGGCTCTTGTAAGGGGCATTGCAAGTTCCTCCGTCCAAATTTTTGGCAGCTTTTGCTTGGAAAGCATAAGCAAAGACTCTGGGAGACACACTCTCCAATAATGGGAATAATGTTTGTAATATGCTGTACTGCATGGCTTTTGTAAGGGGCATTGCAAGTTCCTCCGTCCTAATGTTTGGCAGATTTTGCTTGGAAAGTATAAGCAAAGACTATGGGAGACACACTCCCCAATAATGGGAATAATGTTTGTAATATGCTGTACTGTATGGCTCTTGTAAGGGGCATTAAAACAGTCTTGTTAAGCTACTGCGACCTCCACCACTTTTCCGAGGGGCATTACAACCGTCTTGTTAAGCTACTGTGACCTCCACGTCTCTTCCAAAGGGGCATTCAAACCGTCTTGTTAAGCTACTGTGACCTCCACGTCTCTTCAAAGGGGCATTAAAAGCATCTTCTTAAGCCACTCTGAACTCCACAGCTCTTCCAAGGGGCATTGAAATGTTGTTTTTAATTACCTTTAACCTCCACGACCTTTCCAACGGGCATTGCATTTCCTCCTAATTTTAGTTAGCTTTTGCTTTTCAATGCAAAGGCGAAAACTAAGGGAGACCCACTCCCCAATAATGGGTAGAAGGTTTTTAGTACGCTGTAATCCACGTCTGTTTCAAGGGGCATTGCAGTTCCTCATAATTTTTGGAAAGCCTTCCATTCACTCCTTAGGCCAACAGTGTACAGGAGACCCAGTTGCTATAAATGGAAAAAACGGTTTAGTTAAGGCCCTCTGACCTCCATGTCATTTCCAAGGGGCATTGGAGTGCCTCAAAATTTTTGGTAGGCATTGCACTCACTGTATGCCCTATAACTGTGTAGCCGAACCGCTCCTTTTGTCACAGAAACATATCCTACAAGACATATGTGGTTGACTAGCCTGATATTGATGTGAATGGTCCCTGTTCCTCCTGCTCTTTCTCCTTTGCCACTACCTCATCCATCATTTATCACCTGAAGCTTTGTTTTAACGGGAGTCATAGAACTGGGATAGTAGCAGGAAAACATCCAGCAATCCTCGGAGGAGGTAGGATATGCACCAAAATGCTGACCACCTCAGGCCTAGCCGCTACTATATACATGCGCTTGCATTCCAAGAAAACAAAGCAGATGCTAACTTCTATCATCATCATCATGCTCCTCACCTTGGCACTCTCAACTCCCCTGATGGAGAAGCCAGGGCCCACCGGAGGAGTCTGGTTCTCTGGTGGGCTCATCCAATGCTGCCCTAAAGCAGGCCGGGCTAAGAAAAGTGTGTGGGGGGAAGTTGACAGGAGAAATAGGGGAGGCTGGGGACTGTTTGTGGACATCCGGCAGCCCCCTGGCGGCTGGGGACCGAGTGTGGACACCCGGCCGCCGGGTGGCGGGGACTGAGTATGGATATCAGGCCGCCAACGCAGCCATGACGTGGTGGCCAGATTCGGCCTCCACATGCCTAAAAGGCCCAATTTCAAGTGCAAGCAAGCAGTATGGTATTGCAGCCTGGGGGTGGGTGGGTGGTTAGCTGCATATTTGCGCTTGCATTGCAAGGAATGAGGGAGGTACAATTGAACACTGCGCTGGGACAAGAACTTGCAGGGGGATAGTTGCAAGTCTGCATCTTCTGATGCGGCAAGGATGAATTCTGATGGGCACTTTTAGGCAGTGACCTGGGTGTCAGAGATGCTTCCAGGGGTCTTCCCCATGCTGTTTCCATGTCTTTTCAGCACTGTATGCATGTGTCACACAGCACATGGCCAGATAAGGTTGTAAAATGTTAAAATGACATTTCCCGGTGAATGCATTTGTCACGGTTGAAAGCAATACAAAAGAGCAAAAACGCATAAAAAATGCTACTTGTGAACATAGCCCAAGGTGTGGGGGAGTATTATTTTGGGGGGTTATTTATTTTACCTTATACACAAGTCTTTACCCTGGAAAGGAACTTCCTTAACATATTTCACAGGAAAGCAGTTTCAGTTTCGTTTTTGAACGTTTTATTGTGAGCCCTTAAAAGTGGCTTAATACCTCTGACCACGTTGTTGACAGCAGTGACCTGGGGGTCAGAAATGCTACCTGGGGCGATCTCCATGCTGTCCCCATGTCATTTGAGCACTGTCACTATCGTTTTGGGCACTTGTTATGCTTTTAAAAGACTGCCGGGGGTGCTGCCGCAAAAATGCTCGGGTTTCCCATAGACCAACATTGGGCTCGTTGCTCGCGTCGAGCACCCGAGTATCACGGTGAGCTCGGCCCGAGCTTCGAGCACCCGAGCATTTTAGTGCTCGCTCAACACTAATCCTAACTCGTGCTCTGTCCTTGCGTAACCACTTTGGACGCTATGTTGTATGCCTCTGCCATCCGTTCCTTCCATTTCCGAACGTACTCCGGATACGTACTTTAAGTCTCTGACACCGGCGTATTGAACATGATGTCGATTGGCAGTCTTGGTGATCGTCCATACAATAGGAAAAAGGGTGAGTAACCCGTTGCATCGCTCTTTGTACAGTTATAGGCATGTACAGTTAGAACTCTCCTGTTAGGTTTTTTCTATCTTGCTGGTTACATGACCTTTTTTGCCTATTTAATCCTGCTTCGCCCTCCTGGCCTTGCTGGACTTCATTGTAATTTCTACTCTTAAGCTTGCCTGGTGCTTAGTTACCTTTCTCAGTCAGTTTAGCTAAGTCTTCGGACCTTTATGTTCTATGTTGTGTGTTTGTCTTTTACTGCTGCAATCTCTGCTAGGAGGTGTCCAACTTTATCCCAGTCCCTAGTTCTTGTAGGGATCCCTCCCTTGCATCTATAGGTCTTCGTACAGACGAGCCGAGGACTTTAGCGGGTCTGATCGCAGGATCAGGTTCCCCGTTACATCGTAGGGATCTAGCTTAGTTCTATTGTAGGGACAGATCTCCTTTCTTTCCTTAGTGCTTGTAGCAGATCATAACAGTAAGTCCAGCCCAAAAATATCTCTAAGGAAAGACCTCCAGTTTCCATCATGGTGTCGGTTCAGGATTTGGCTCAGCGCCTGCAGGGACTCTCTCTGGAGGTGGCCAAGCTCCAACAACACGTGAGTAGCTGTTCTGGAGCACATTTTGTGGAGCCAAAGGTACGTTTGCCTGATTTATTTTTTGGTGATGAGCAAGAGTTTTTTTCCTTTAAAAATGCTTGTTTGTTGTATTTTCGTTTGAGACCCAGATCCTCTGGTGATGAATCACAGCGCATAGGGTTCATAATGTCATTTTTGCGCAAAGAACCTCAGGGATGGGCCTTTTCTCTCCAACTGAGTGATCCATGCTTTAGATCAGTGGATAGTTTTTTTTTTCTGCTTCGGGTTTGTTGTATGATGATCCTGATCATGTCTCATCAGCTGAGACTGAATTGAGATGTTTGAGGCAGGGATCAGGTAATGTGGAAAAATATTGTTCTCACTTCCGTCGGTGGTCTGCCCAGGTGGGGTGGAACGATTCAGCTTTGAAAAGTTTGTTTCTTGCGGGGCTAGGTGAAAGGGTTAAGGATTTGCTGATTGCTTATCCCACACCTGGAAACTTGCAGGAGGTAATGCAATTAGCTATACGGGTGGACAGGAGACTGCGTGCAAGGGTTAATGAGAGTAAATCCTCTGCCATGTCAGCTCCTAGTCTTGAGAGGGTCTGTAATGACATTGGAGAGCCGATGAAGATTGGGGCGATGGCACCCCGCTCTCAGGAAAAAGACCGCAGATCTTCTGAAGGTTTGTGCTTTTATTGCGGGAAATCTGACCATTTTATTAAGAACTGTGTGCTTCGTATGAACAAAGAAAAAAAAAAGGTCAGCTACGCCCGTATTGCCTGTTTAAATACTAAGGGGGTATTTCTTTCTGCTACTACTGCTGCTCAGGAAGAATTAATTGAATTTTGGATATTTGTGGATTGTGGTTCTACTCTGAATGTGATTGATGGGGGATTCTTGGAAAAACTTAAATTAAAACCCAAACCTTTGTCATCCCCTATTGCTGTGGTTTCTGTCGATGGCTCCCCCTTGAAGAGTGTTACTCACAAGGTCTGTGAATTTCCCCTCACTATTAATGGTATTCACCAAGAAAATTTGGATTTGGTAGTATTAAATAATTTGCCTTCTCCAGTAATTTTGGGGTTACCCTGGTTAAAATTGCACAATCCTGTACTGGATTGGTCTACCAATGAAATTAAGTCCTGGAGCCCTAAGTGTTATGACAAGTGTTGTAACGGACGTATTGCTGCGGTGGAAAAAGGGGAATTACCTGTACCTATTCAGGATTTTTGGAGAGTTTTTTCTGAGGAGGAGTCACAAATTTTGCCTCCCCATAGAGACTACGCTTGTACCATTGAATTTGTCCCTGGAGCGACTCTTCCTAAAGTCGTTTATTTAATCTTACTATTCCTGAGAGAAAGGCTTTGGAGGAATACATACAGACAAGCTTGGCCGCCGGTCACATTAGGCCTTCCAAATCTCCTGTGGCTGTTGGATTGTTTTTGTTAATAAAAAGGACGGCGGTTTACGTCCTTGTCTGGATTTTCGTGAGATTAATAAAATTACTGTACGCAATCCTTACCCACTGCCATTGATTCCTGATTTGTTTAACCAGTTAGTGGGGGCCAAGTGGTTCTCTAAAATTGATCTCTGGGGGGCATACAATTTGTTGCGCATGAAGGAGGGTGATGAATGGAAGACTGCTTTTAACACTCCTGTGGGTCATTTTGAGAATCTGGTTATGCCTTTTGGTCTTACCAATGCTCCAGCATTTTTTCAGAATCTTATTAATGACATCCTTAGACCTTTGATCGGCAAAAATGTGGTTGTGTATTTGGATGACATTTTGATTTATTCACCGGATCTGGAGTCTCATTGGCGGAGCGTACGTGAGGTATTACAATTATTAATTGACAATTCGTTTTTTGCTAAGCTGGAGAAATGTGAGTTCGCTGTACAGAGAATTAGTTTTTTGGGCTACATTATCTCCAGCGAGGGCTTTGAGATGGACCCTGTGAAGGTTCAGGCGGTTCAGGAATGGCCTAGGCCTATTGGTTTGAAATCGATACAGAGGTTTTTGGGTTTCGCCAATTATTGCAGAAAATTCATTAAAAATTTTTCTATTATTGTCAAACCACTGACCGATCTCACCAGGAAAGGTGCTAATGCGGTTCAGTGGACTACTGAGGCCATTGAAGCTTTTGTGTTTCTAAAGGAGAGGTTCAGCTCTGCTCCCATGCTTATGCAGCTTGATGTGACTAAGCCGTTTTTGGTTGAGGTTGATGCTTCTTCGGTGGGGGTCGGTGCGGTGTTGTCTCAGAAAAACAAGGATGGAGTACATCCCTGAGCTTCTTTTTAAAAAAAATTTTCTGAGACTGAACTTAATTACGATATTGGTAATCGGGAATTGCTGGCTATTATACTCGCATTTGAACATTGGCGTCATCTCTTGGAAGGTGCTGAATTTCCCATTCAGGTTTTCACTGATCATAAAAATCTGATCTATCTTGATGCTGCCAAGCACTTGAATGCCCGTCAGGCTAGGTGGGCACTTTTTTTCTCGCGGTTTAATTTTTACGTTACTTTCATCCCGGGTACCAAGAATGTTAAAGCTGATGCTTTGTCTCGCAGCTTTTCTCCCATGGTCGGTGCTGAGGAGGAGGGGAGCATTTTACAAGAAGGTGTTGTGATTGCTGCATTGGACTCCGTTTTGGAAGATGAGATTCTTAAAGCACAGGAGAATGCCCCATCTAACACTCCCCATGGGAGGTTGTTTGTGCCTAGGATCTTTAGGAGAGATTTGTTTGTTGAGTGTCATGAGTCTCGGTTGGCAGGTCATCCAGGAATTTCTGAGACCAAGAGACTTGTGAGTCGCAGTTTTTGGTGGCCTGGATGGCAGAAGGGAGTCATTAAGTGGGTGCTTCAATGTACGGTGTGTGCTAGATCTTAGTCTTCACATACTCCTGCAGCAGGGTTGCTTTGCCCTCTGGAGGTTCCTAGTACACCTTGGACACATCTGGCTATGGACTTTATTACTGACCTTCCCCCCTCTGAGGGTTTCACAGTCATCTGGGTGGTCGTGGATCGTTTTAGCAAGATGTGTCACTTGGTTCCTTTCATCAAACTGCCCTGCGCTAAGACACTCGCTAAGGCCTTTGTCAAGGAAATTGTCAGACTACATGGCGTTCCTACTGACATTGTTTCGGATAGGGGACCTCAGTTCGTGGCTCGTTTTTGATGTGCTTTTTGTGACAGGTTGGGAGTTCATTTGTCGTTTTCATCCGGATATCATCATGAGTCTAATGGCCAGACAGAAAGGAAGAATCAGGATGTTGAGCAGTTCTTGCGTTGTTTTGTGGCAGACAATCAGGAGGGGTGGTCTGAGTTTCTGCCACTTGCTGAGTTTGCTCTTAACAACCATACATCCTCTTCTGCTGGTTGTTCGCCTTTTTTTTGTTGTTCTGGGAGACATCCGTCTTTTGGGTCATTCTCCAAATTGGTATCGGCTGTGCCTGAGGAGGAGAGTTTTTCCGGTGATTTGGAGAGAGTTTGGACGGATGTGCGTGGTAATCTTCAGGAGGCTAACAAAAAATCTAAGAGGTACTTTGATAGGAAACGGCAAGAGGTTTTGTTTGCTATTGGTGACATGGTTTGGTTGTCCTCTAAGAATCTGCGGTTGAGGATTCCTTCTAAAAAATTGGGTCCCAAGTTTGTAGGGCCCTTTAAGGTGCTTCAGGTAGTTAACCAATCTGCTGTTAGGTTGGAGGTTCCTACCTCCTGGAAGATTAATCCAGTGTTTCTTGTTTCTCTGTTGAAAAGAGCTTATGTGTCGGATGGAGACACCTCTGCCACTGTTCCTCCGGTGGTGGAGGACGGGGAATACGAAATTTCCCGCATCCTAAATTCTAGACGGTATAGAGGGAATTTGCAGTATCTCGTCACTTGGAAGGGTTTCGGACCCGAGGATAACTCATGGGTGAGGGCAGATGATGTTTCTGCTTCCAGACTTGTCAGAGCGTTTCACAAGAAGTTTCCTGATAAGCCTGGGCCTAGGGGATCCGGAGGATCCTCATAGAAGAGGGGGTACTGTTAGAACTCTCCTGTTAGGTTTTTTCTATCTTGCTGGTCACATGACCTTTTTTGCCTATTTAATCCTGCTCCACCCTCCTGGCCTTGCTGGACTTCATTGTAATTTCTACTCTTAAGCTTGCCTGGTGCTTAGTTACCTTTCTCAGTCAGTTTAGCTAGGTCTTCGGACCTTTATGTTCTATGTTGTGTGTTTGTCTTTTACTGCTACAATCTCTGCTAGGAGGTGTCCAACTTTATCCCAGTCCCTAGTTCTTGTAGGGATCCCTCCCTTGCATCTATAGGTCTTCGTACAGACTAGCCGAGGACTTTAGCGGGTCTGATCGCAAGATCAGGTTCCCCGTTACATCGTAGGGATCTAGCTTAGTTCTATTGTAGGGACAGATCTCCTTTCTTTCCTTAGTGCTTGTAGCAGATCATAACATGTACCACTTTTGACAGAGAACTCTTCCAGTCTTTCTTCTCATCAGCTGTTAAAGTGCACAACATCGACAATAATGTTCAGTTAAAACGTTCCACTTGTCCATTACCCTCTGGGTAATGGCGCGTTGTGTGGGATCTCTGAATTCTTCAGTACTTTCCTAGCTTGGCAAAGAGCTGGTTCTAAAATTCTCTTCCTTGGTCGTGGTGTAACCTCATAGGGAACCCAAACTTCAAAGCAAAATCATTGAAGATCTTCTCTGCCGCTGTTTGACCCGATTTATTGGTGGTGGCATATGCTTGAGCAAATCGAGTAAAATGGTCCATCACCACCAAGATGTATTCGTAACCACCTTTGCACATCCCGAGATGTAGAAAGTCTATTGAGACGTAGTTTGGATGTTGCCCATAGGTGCCCAGGTTGATGTGTTGGGTTTATCTTTCAGACACCCACACTCCCTGGTCATGTACCTCTCAATATCTCTCTGCATGTACGGCCAGAAGAAACGTTCACGGATCAAATTTGTTGTCCTTTCCACTCCCAGGTGTCCCATGTTTTCATGGAGTTCTTTGAAGACCAACCTACGGAATACTCTGGGTAGTACCAACTGCCGGTTTTGTCCTCCGATACAGGATACCGTCTTCACCGAGGTAGAGCTTCGTCCATTCTTAAATTAAAACAGATGCTGCTAGAGACTCATTATCTCTCTCCTGTTTACTTGGAAAGTGATTTTTGTCCACATAAAGTAGTATTCTACCAATTATCTGATCTTCCCGTTGTGTTCTATGGATTTTCCCTTTTGGTAGTTTTTGAATAGACCGGTTGTGATCTTGTTCTTTCGCTTTTATGGTGATTTCCACTGTCAACGGACACCACAATAGTGTGTCTTCCTCCTGATAAGCTTGTACTGCTTGGGTAGTGCTCTCAATTGCTTCCAGACTGACTTCCTCCGAGCATTACTGCATGAACTCCTCAGGTTCTAGTGGCATTCTTTTTTTTAACTCAAATGTTTTTTATAAAGATTTACACAAAGGAAAAAAAAAATAAAATAAAAAAAAGGAAAAAACAACAACAACCAGACAAACATCGGAGAAACAGTTCTCCACCCCCCCAACCATAAGAAGCATTAAACATGAGTTATTTATAAATCTTGGCTCTGCAAAACCAGCATAATTAGATGAACAAATATTTGAACATAGTAACAATAGTCAATCCAATTACATATTACTTGTGGAAGTACTAATAACATTTTAATTAATTTTCAAATACGTTTATATGATGCCTCAAATTAAACTTAACTCAAAGCAAGCCGAGGCGAAATCTCCTCAATTCCCTATATGTCAAACCAGAGCCATCAAACCATAGACCCCATATCTTGTCAAATTTAGAAATAGCATCTCTTTTTAGGTATATGCCTTTTTCCAAATTTATTAGCCAGTTAACTTTATCAATAAATTCTGATATCAAAGGCTCCTGATCTGCTATCCATTTTTGGGCTATCAATTTTCTTGTCATATATAACATACGTGCCGCCGCAATTTTGCCGTACTCATCAATACTTAGATCTTCAACATATCCCAATATACATACTAATGGTGGAAGTTCTACGTCAATTGAATAAACCCTTTTAATCATTGCTACAACACTCTTCCAAAAGGATACCAAGTTAGGACAGTTCCACATCATATGAAGCATATCTGCTATGTTAGTTTTGCATCTAGGACAGTGGGGACTTCAACGAAATCCTATGTTAAATAAGAGTTGAGGTGTCCTGTATACCTGGTGTATCACATATATATGGGACAGTCTATGAGATTCACTTAAAGATAGCTGTGGAACTCTTTCCAGTATATCTGGCCAGTGATTATCCTCTATGGGTCCCATTACACTCTCCCATTTCTCCTTTGATCGCATTGGCTGGTTTGTCAATATAATGTCTAGAACGTTAGAAGAATATAATAAGAGAACGTTATAAATTAATGAGATCAGTCCACAATAACTGTGAAGATTAGCTATTCTCTGTATTATTGAGTTTCGGGGTACCCCTCCTTCCAAAACAATGCCTTCCGCCCGATATGCATGCCTAAATTGTAAGTATTTATAGAATTCAGAATGAGTTAACCCATATTCGTTTTGCAGCTGTGAGAATTCCTTAATCACATCACCTATCAGCACTTGATTAAGTCTGTTTAAACCCTTGGCGCTCCAGGAGCCAAATCCCACCAGTTGGTATAGATTTTGGAAGCCATGGAGTGTTTTATAATGAAATAAATTGTGAAACACCCTCTATTCCTTGTAATGTTTTCACCGTCCCCCAAAGTTTGTGACATAACAGCATAGTCCGTATTTTGCCTCCAAGTGTCCCAAACTTATGTGCCTCCAATACCTCATAGAGTTTATCTGATTGGAAATAATGCTGTAGCAACATACGCTGAGCTCCCCCTCCCCCAGGGTCGTCCCATCCCCGGATATGTTCAAGCTGAGATGCCACCTAATATACCCATGGATTAGGAACCGCAAGCGCTCTCATTGTTTTGCTTCTTTCGAAACTCCTGACTGACTTTAAAGAAAAACCTCTGATTTATCCATATTGGGGAGTTGTGTAGAACATACAGCAATTGTGGCATCCAGATCATTTTGACCAGGTTAGCACGGCCAACAACCGACAGCGGTAACTTAGAGCAGGCGCCTAGTTTATCTCTAAATTGAATTAAGACTGGATCAAGATTCAGCTTCTCATAATCATTTATTTTTGCCGATATATTGATGCCTAAATATTTAAACTCCGATACCACTTGTAAACCCAAATTAATGTAGTGGGAAGCATTCTCATCTGTATTATTCAATGGAAGTATAACTAATTTGCTCCAATTTATCTACAGAAAACAGTATTTTCCAAATGTTTCTATAGTTTCCATTGCTATAGGAAGGGACTCAGAAGTTTTAGGCAGAAATAATAAAGTGTCATCAGCGTATAAGGCGGCCTTCTCTTTACTATTCCCTCTACGAAACCCAACTATTCCTGGATTCTCCCTGATAACCAATTCCAGGGGTTCAATGGCCAGTGCAAAGAGCAGGGGGGACCACGGGCACCCCTGCCTCATACTCAGTCCAAAAGCCAGGGAGAGGGGTCCATTTACCCATATTCTAGCCATCGGCCTACTATATAGCAATTTAATCCATGAAATAAAACTAGGTCCTATACCAAACTTTTCCAACACCGCCCATAAATATTCCCACTCAACAGAATCGAACGCCTTAGCGGCGTCCAGAGAACTTACGGCTCTATCCCCATCACCATCCACTGGCAATTGAAGATTAAGAAACAATCTCCGGATATTAACAGCTGTGGATCTAGCAGGCATGAAGCCTGACTGGTCAGTATGGATAACTGTAGAAAGTACTGTATTCAATCTAGACGCCAGAACCTTTGCAATAATTTTAACATCAGTTGACAATAAAGATATGGGCCTGTATGAGTCAGGGATTAAAGGGTCTTTACCTGGCTTAGGTATGACTACTGTCACCGCCTCTTGCATTGAATGGGGTAGCATTCCCCACACTCACCACCTCCTCGAAGGTAGCCAGTAAGTGGGGAAGTAGAATATTTCCAAATTTCTTATATATTTCTGTGGGAAGCCCGTCTACTTCTGGCGATTTGCTATTAGCTATAGAGGCTACTGCCATTTGTAACTCCTCCAGCTGTAGTGGTCTATTTAAAATTCTTGATCTTAAGGCTGCGTGCCCACGATGCGTTTTTCATGCATTTCCGCTGCGGAATTTCCGCAGCGGAAACGCATCAAAAACGCTTGGTAATCCGCCCCCCATGGTCCCCAATGGCATTCCGCAATGTCAATGCACATGCTGCGGATTTTTCCGCAGCGTTTCTGCAGCGCTCATAAATCCGCAGCATGTTCATTAATTTTGCGGAAGCGCAGCGGAATTGCTGCCATTGACTTGCATTGAGACGCATAGAATCCGTGTCTGTACATTTGTACACGCGGATTATATGCGTTTCAATGTGCGGATGGTACCCAGTTCTGGAGGAGAGAAGACTCTCATCCAGACCTGGGTACCATTGTACCTGTAAAAAAAAGAATAAAATAATAAATAAAGTTTATATTCACCTGTCCGGCGGCTTCTCTCTGCTTGCCGGCAGCGCTTATCTTCCAGGACCTGAGATGATGTCGCGGTCATGTGACCGCAGTCTGTCTTGCGAGAGCCCGGCAGCCAGGACGAGCGCGACAGCACACGCGGCGGGGCATCGGAGGTAAGTATAGCTTTATTTTTTTATTTTTACGGTCACACTATATAAATCCATGCCGTTTGCATGGATTTATATAGTGTGACCTAGTTGTCAAGCACTTTCCAAGTGATGCTATTGCCTGGAAAGTGCTTGTCAGTCCGCATGCGGAAACACATGCGTTAACGCATGTGGATACGCATGTGAATCCGCATGTGTTCTGCAGGAAAAACGCATGCACAATCTGCATGCGTTTTTTCTGCCAGGGAGATGCAGAAATGCTGCAGAAATTTTCTGCTTCATTTTTGCATCGTGGGCCCATAGCCTTACTGCTGAATGTTGGTAGTTTGATTTCCCTCAAGTAGAATAAGATTTGTTCTCTATTAAATTGCAGTTTGGATGTATATAGATCTTTATAAAATTTTAGCAGAGTGTTTGAGATCTGGTCAGTCTGGTTTACTACCACTCCTTCCTTGTCCTTCAAAGAACCAATAAAAGAACTCCCCATCTGGGCTCTTGCTATCACGGCCAGTAAGTGTCCTGACTTCTCTCCCTCCTCAAAGAAGTGTGTCTGGGCAAACATGTGTTAATTTTTAGCTTTTTCCTTGATATGTGTGGTGTACGCTTCTTGTGCCTCTCCCCACTCCATCAGGTCCTCTTTTACACCGGTTAGTACAAATTTCTTTTCTGTAGATCTAACTCTATCCCGTAAAAACTCCCTGAACTGTTTTGTCTTAGTTTTGGATCTGTTAATGGCCTGTATTAAAACTCCTTGTAAGCATGCTTTCATGGCATCCCATAATGTGTATTGCGACACTCGTTTGTCGTTTTCCTTAAAATAATGTTCTAAGGTACATGTGACCAGCGGAATATCTAGAATTTGAAGCCAGAAGGGATTCATGGCCCACATAGTCAGAGAATCCAGCGGCCTGGGTGAAAAACAAAGAGTAGTCAGCAAGGGTGAATGAGCTGATAGAGCTCTGGATAAATAGGGGGAAATATGTTCTGTGCCCAATACCATATGTGGCAAGACGACTCGCTCGGCTCTCCCGGAGGCAGACTCAGGACACACGTTTTCAGGTTACCTTTCCGCTGGTTTATTATAGCATAAACTCATGCAGGGTTCCACAGGAAAAATAAACAAGACCCCTCTGGGTTAAACGGGAAAAACAAAACAAAATATAGCTCAGTCCATAGGTGAGCGGGTTCCCCCGCTCTCGGTAGCATAAACTGCACAACAAAGTCCTTGTGAAAAGCTCTGCAGCTTCCACAACACTGTTTGGAGACTTCACTCTCCAGACCACACTCCAGAGGAAAAAAAAGCTTTTACACATTGCTCAGCCACACCCTGAGGGGAGGTAGGGGAATGGCCTCCCGCCCTCTTTGCCATTCCCATAAAACCGCACATCCTTTAACAGAGTAAACCTACCAGCATATAACATGCTGGCAGAAATAAAGTAGGTCTTAGTTCACACAGGAGAGCATCCTGAGTGACACATACCTCCCCTCACATATAAAACCAGTGACGCTGTCACACATATCAATACGCAATAATGTTTTATGTGTCTTAGAATAGCAAGAAAATTGTCTAGTGTTAGGATATTTGAGACGCCATATGTCCACTAATGATAGTTCTGATAGTATTTCTCCAAACTTAGTTATGGTGGCAGTTTTTGTAGCAGTGGAACTCCCGGTATCTTATTCATTAGAGAACCAATATTTTTCAAAGTAATGTTGTTATATGGAGGAGGAACACAGACTGCCACAAGTAGAATTTCTTTTGTGAATATTTTATAGTGAATGCCCACAAATCTGCCTTCTCCATCTATTTTGGAATCAATTAATTCAAAAGGGATAGCCCTATGTACTAGGATGCTACCCCACTAGAATATGTGGAGAAGGTAGCGTGGAGCTGTGACTTATCCATGAATATTTCATGCCCACAACACTATTTTTCCCACAGGGCATTTCCTGCAGACACACCACTGCAGGCAGGTGATCCCGGATATGTTCCATGACCGCCGCTATCTTTAAGGAGTCCCCCAGACCTCTGACATTCCATGAAAGGAATTTTACTTTATCAGCCATTATATCTAGTTATATAGGGATTGAAAAATACAGGTGACTTGTAAGGTATCCCACATTTCTCTTCCCTTATATAACCCTTTTTGACAGTATTTCCACTTATTCAGCTTGACAGCTAGTATTTGCAGAACCAGACAACAAGTTATAGAAACAAAAACCCCACAAACACATTTAAACAAGTAAACATTAATCCATCCATTCAACCTGGATGAAGAAAGGCACCAGTCCATCCTGTAGCCGTATACAAGGCAAGCGAACTATCAACCTAAAACGAAAAAGGTTAAACACTTCCTGGGGGCATGCAATATTCGGATCTAGCTCAGGATAGTTGTGTCCACTGGGCCGTGGGCTAGGCAGTAAAGGATATGACCCCAACAGTCAATCGGGAAACTCCGATGGTATATATCTTTAATTATCCAGGTTCAAAGTTACTGATTTTGACGGATCCTCTGCTCATTCAGATCAATCCAGCGGAGTGCGTCTTTGGGATGTTCAAAAAAGAAAGTCTCTCCCAGAGCCGCCACTCTAAGTTTCGCAGGGTAAATCATGGAGTATGAGGTTTGCAGACTACGCAGCCTTCGTTTTACATCAAGAAACTGCGCTCTACATTTTGAAACTTCAATGGAGTAATCCGGAAAAAATGAAATTCTTTGGCTGTTAATAGAAATGTCCCCTTTATCACGGGCAGCCTTAAGGATGGCATCTCTGTCTTTGAGTGCAGCAGCTTTATTAATACTGGACTTGGAGGGGCCCTTGGTGGCAATGGCCGGGTTGGCACCCTGTGCACCCTTTCCACAGCAAGGTGGGCAGACAGGCAATCAGTCCCAAACAAAGAACGTAACCATGTCTCAAAGTACTCATTCGGATTATTGCTCTCAGTTTTTTCAGGGACACCAATCACTCTTATATTATTTCAGCAACACATATTGATAAGCATATAGTGGCTGTGCAAACACACGACTATAATACCCTACAATTAGATTGCACAACAGCAGAATAAAGGAAAAGTGGAAAAACTTTATTTAATAAAATTAAACATATAGGATCAACAAAACAGACTCCAGACAAGTGGTATACAAAAAGAGGGGTACTAGGATCATAGTAAATTCACATAATGGGTACATATATATTAATACATGATTGATCATACTATATAATGTTAAATAAAGTGCCCATAGACATAAATATTAATATTCATATGGTAGGTAAGTGTAACGGGTCTGGGAGGCGGAACCTCTGAGCTACTATACAAGGGGGCAGTCCTTGTAAGGGAGCGGGTGGCGACCAGGGAAGACGGGCAGGAGGTCACAGCAGATGACCGGGACAGTCTCTGAGTGAACGGGCTGGAGGTCACGGCAAGTGACCGGGGCAGTCTCTGGATGAACGGGCTGATGGTCACGGCAAGTGACCGGGGCAGTCTCTGGATGAACGGGCTGATGGTCACGGCAAGTGACCGGGGCAGTCTCTGAATGAACGGGCAGATGGTCACGGCAAGTGACCGGGGCAGTCTCTGGATGAACGGGCAGATGGTCACGGCAAGTGACCGGGGCAGTCTCTAGGTAAAGGGTTGGTACGACCTGTGGCGGCTGATGATAGACGTGAGCTCCCAGGTGAGCAGGCGAGAGTCTCTGGATGAACGGGTGGTCACAGCATGTGACGGCGGAGCCTCCAGGAAGACCAACAGACAGGCGGCAGATGAGCGCTCCCAGGTGAGCGGGCAGAAGTCTCTGGACAGGCGGGTGGTCACAGCACGTGACGGCAGAGCCTCCAGGTAGGCTAGCAGACAGGCAGCAGATGAGCGCTCCCAGGTGAGCGAGCAGGAGTCACTGGACAGGCAGGTGGTCACAGCACGTGACGGCGGAGCCTCCAGGTAGACTAGCAGGCAGGTAGCAGGTGTGTGCTCCCAGGTGAGCGGGCAAGCTGGTCCATAGACAGACTGACAGGAGTTGGAAGGCAGACCGTCGGACCTCGGGCAAGCAGGCAGGTGGCTGATGTGCACTCCCAGGTGAGCGGGCAGACTGGTCCTTAGACAGACTGACAGGAGTAGTAAGGCAGACCGTCTGACCTCAGACTAGCAGGCAGGTAGCAGATAATCAGGCAGGAATCTGGCAGGTAACTGGCAGGTAACTGGCAACGGGACCTGAGGGCTGAAGCAGAGTAGTAAACAGTGCAACAACATTGCTCAGGCACCTCCATTTTGGAGGAGGTGCCTTATATATGATGAAGTCCTCTGGCCATTGGCCGGGGACTCCTTAGGACGGCTCGCGCGGCCCCTTTAAGAGGGAGGGAGAGCGCACGCGCGCGCCCTAAGCACAGTGGCCGGGAAGGAGCGAGCGCTGCCAGCAGAGCGGGAGGAGGACGCCGGGCACGGAGCAGGGAGGTGAGGGGAACAGCGTCCCTGCCTAGCAGAGGGCAGGGACGCCGGCGCTACAGTACCCCCCCCTTTAGGCCCCCCCTTTTTTAGGCCAGACAGAAATTTAGCTAGGATGAGAGGGGCATGGATGTTCTCCCGGGGCTCCCACATTCTCTCCTCAGGACCAAACCCCCTCCAATCTACTAGAAAAAAGGTCTTTCCTCTTACCCTTTTGGTGGCAAGAATGTTCTCTACCTCAAACTCGTCCTCAGCAGAAACCGGAGCAGGAGGCGTACCTGTAGACTTGGAAAAAGAGTTAAGTACCACAGGTTTGAGGAGAGATACATGGAAGGAGTTAGGGATCCGTAAGTTGGCCGGGAGTTTTAATTTATAGGCCACCGGGTTGATCTGACTGATGACCTCCAGAGGACCGATGAACCGAGGCCCTAACTTGTAAGAAGATATCTTGAGTCGGACATATTTAGACGAGAGCCAGACTTTATCTCCAGGACGAAATTGTGGAGGATCCAGGCGTTTTTTGTCAGCGTGTCTTTTCATCCGTTCGGACGACTGAAGGAGTGCGGATCGGGTACTCTCCCAAATGGAGGAAAATTTGCTAACGAGAGATTCCGCAGCCGGGTTGTCCACAGAGGTGGAGACAGGAAAAGGGATCCGAGGATGCTGACCGAAGACTACAAAAAACGGGGATTTGGAGGAGGATTCGCTCTCGTGATTGTTATAGGAGAACTCGGCCCATGGTAGGAGATCCACCCAGTCAGAATGATGGGCATTAACGAAGTGCCGGAGATAACTGGTCAGGTTCTCATTGATCCGCTCCACTTGACCATTGGACTGTGGGTGGTAAGCGGAAGAGAAGTCCAGGGTGACGTCTAGCAGTTTACAAGTGGCTCTCCAGAAACGTGAGGTGAACTGTACCCCACGATCCGACACGATGTGGAGGGGCAGGCCATGAAGACGGAAGATGTGGCGGATAAAGTCTTTAGCCAGCTCGGGTGCAGACGGGAGGCCAGGCAGGGGAATAAAGTGAGCCATCTTGGAAAAGCGGTCAGCGACCACCCAAATGACCGTAGCAATATGCTGCCAGGGGGCAGCAGGCACAGGAAGCGGAAGAAGGCGACCGGCTGGCAGATGTCTCGGAACCTTGTTGCGGGCGCAGGACACACAGGCAGAAACAAAGTCTATTACGTCCTTGTGCAGGGTAGGCCACCAGTAGTGCCGGGCAATAAGCTGGAGGGTCTTTTTCTGACCGGCGTGGCCAGCTAGTTTAGACGAGTGACCCCAGTGTAGGATCTTCTCCCGATCAGGTACTGATACGAACGTCTTACCGGGAGGGAGACGATTTAGGCTCACGGGAGCCACCTGCATTACTCTGGCGGGATCGATGATATGTTTAGGTTCTTCCTCGAGATCGGACACCAAAAAGGATCGGGACAAGGCATCTGCTTTGACGTTTTTGTCAGCCGGGCGAAAATGAAGAACAAAATCAAAGCGAGCAAAAAACAAGGACCACCGGGCTTGGCGCGGGTTAAGTCTCTGGGCATGCTGGAGGTAAGCCAAGTTCTTGTGGTCAGTGTAAATTATTAACGGGTGAAGAGCCACCTCGAGTAGGTAACGCCACTCCTCCAATGCCAGTTTGATGGCCAATAACTCTCGGTCTCCTATGGAATAGTTGCGCTCAGAAGAGGAGAAGAGTTTGGAGAAGAAGCCACAAGTTACCATTCTCCCGGAAGATGATTTTTGAGTAAGTACCGCTCCGGCTCCAGAGGAGGAGGCGTCAACTTCCAGGAAGAACTGCTTGTTGCCCTCCGGGCGATGCAGCACCGGGGCGGAAGAGAAGGCCTGTTTTAGGGAAAGAAAGGCCTCCTCTGCTTCGGGCGGCCACTCTTTGGGATTAGTACCCTTACGGGTGAGCGCGGAAATTGGGGCAGTCCGGGAAGAGAAGTGTGGTATGAAGAGGCGGTAGTAGTTGGCGAAGCCCAGGAATCGCTGAATGGCCTTCAACCCCTCCGGTCGAGGCCATTTCTCGATGGCAGACAGTTTCTCTGGATCCATTCGTAGGCCGGTCTGAGAAATAATGTAGCCCAAAAACGGAAGCGAGGTCTGCTCAAAGAGGCACTTCTCGTATTTAGCGAAGAGGTGATTCTGCCTGAGCCTGAGCAGGACCTGACGAACGTCCCTCCGGTGAGTCTGGAGATCCGGAGAGAAGACCAAGATGTCGTCCAGGTACACCACTACGCAGGAGTAGAGAAGGTCCCGGAAGATGTCATTGACCAACTCTTGAAAGACGGCAGGAGCGTTACAGAGACCAAAGGGCATTACCAGATATTCATAGTGGCCGTCCCGGGTGTTGAATGCCGTCTTCCATTCATCCCCCTGACGGATACGAACCAGGTTGTACGCCCCACGGAGGTCCAGTTTGGTGAAGATTCTAGCCCCCCTCAGACGATCAAATAACTCCGGAATGAGCGGAAGGGGGTACTTATTCTTCACCGTGATCTGGTTAAGGCCTCTATAGTCTATACAGGGACGGAGAGAGCCGTCCTTCTTTTTGACGAAAAAGAAGCCTGCTCCCGCCGGGGAGGTAGATTTCCGGATGAATCCCCTGGCCAGATTCTCCTCAATATATTCGGACATCGACCGGGTCTCAGCAGCGGATAAAGGATAAATACGCCCACGGGGAGGAGTAGTACCAGGTAACAGGTCGATAGGGCAGTCGTATGGTCTATGAGGAGGTAGTGTCTCTGCTTCCTTTTTATTAAAGACATCAGCATAAGACCAATAAGGAATCGGAAGTCCAGGTAGATTAGCTGGGGTAGGAGAAGGACGGACGGGATGGACGGGAACCAGACAGGTCTTATGGCAGTCCTGTCCCCAGCGAAGGACTTCTCCGGTCTGCCAGTCAAGCACGGGTGCATGTCTCTGGAGCCAAGGTAGGCCTAGCAAGAGGGCGTGAGAGAGTCCAGGCAGAACATGAAAGGAGATACTCTCAGAATGCAGCATTCCCACCTGCAGAGTAATGGATTCGGTGATGAGTTGGATGGGGCGTGGTAAGAGGCCCCCATCCACGGCAGCAACAGACAAGGGTACAGCCAGAGGTTTGGTGGGGATGCGGTATTTCTCTACCAGGGACTGTGAAATAAGATTCCCGGCTGCTCCAGAGTCAAGTTGGGCTAGTTCGAAATAATGGTTCTCCCCGCAGACGATTGAGACTGACAGCAGCAGAGATGGAGAGGATTTCTTCTTGTCTAGGTTGACCTCTCTGAGCGAACCTAGACACAGGCGTTTCCCGACCTCTCCGGGCAGGCACGGATCCGGTGCTCCTTACTGCCACAGTAGAAGCAGCTCCCCTCGGCACGGCGTAAGTCCTGACGGGTTTTGACCATCTTGGACTGGTCGACCTGCATAGACTCAGGAGAGTGTACCTGGGTAGAGACGGAGGGAGTGACGGGTTTCTGAAAAGTAGGAGCTAGACATGGTAACCTCCTCTCACGGGTGACCTCTTTGGCACGCTCCTGGAACCGTAGGTCAATCCGGGTGGCAAGAGTTATTAGGTCATCGAGAGTGGTAGGAATGTCCCGACCGGCAAGTTCATCTTTAATACGGCCGGACAGACCCTCCCAGAAGACGGATACCAGAGCGTCGTTATCCCAGGCCAGCTCCGAGGCAAGGGTACGGAACCGTATGGCATATTGGGCCACGGTGAGACTTCCCTGACAGAGGCGTAGCAGTGATGATGCGGATGAGGTCTTCCGTCCGGGTTCGTCGAAGACTTTCCGGAAAGCCGTGAGAAAAGCAGGCAAGTTGGACACCAGGGGGTCTCCTCTCTCCCATAGAGGATTTAGCCAGGCCAGGGCCTCCCCGGTGAGATGGGACATGATGAATGCAATTTTGGCCCGGTCGGAGTTAAACTGGTGGGACAATAGTTCAAAGTGCAGGGTGCACTGATTTATGAAGCCCCGAGCCTGGGCGGAGTCGCCTCCGAAGCGAGGGGGTGCAGAAAGCCGGGGTCCGGGGTAGGATACCATGGTATTAGTGGGCAGGGGAGCTGCCGGATTGCGAGACATGGCACTGGCGGAGGTTGCTGGTGGAGCAGTAAGAGTGTGCAGGCGAGTATTGACATTCCGCAGGTGACCCAGGATGGACTCCTGTTGGGACCTTTGACGGGACAGTTCATGACACAGGTCCGAGAGCGAGGGAGCTTGGGTGCCACCGGGTTCCATGGCCCGAGCAAACTGTAACGGGTCTGGGAGGCGGAACCTCTGAGCTACTATACAAGGGGGCAGTCCTTGTAAGGGAGCGGGTGGCGACCAGGGAAGACGGGCAGGAGGTCACAGCAGGTGACCGGGACAGTCTCTGAGTGAACGGGCTGGAGGTCACGGCAAGTGACCGGGGCAGTCTCTGGATGAACGGGCTGATGGTCACGGCAAGTGACCGGGGCAGTCTCTGGATGAACGGGCTGATGGTCACGGCAAGTGACCGGGGCAGTCTCTGAATGAACGGGCAGATGGTCACGGCAAGTGACCGGGGCAGTCTCTGGATGAACGGGCAGATGGTCACGGCAAGTGACCGGGGCAGTCTCTAGGTAAAGGGTTGGTACGACCTGTGGCGGCTGATGATAGACGTGAGCTCCCAGGTGAGCAGGCGAGAGTCTCTGGATGAACGGGTGGTCACAGCATGTGACGGCGGAGCCTCCAGGAAGACCAACAGACAGGCGGCAGATGAGCGCTCCCAGGTGAGCGGGCAGAAGTCTCTGGACAGGCGGGTGGTCACAGCACGTGACGGCAGAGCCTCCAGGTAGGCTAGCAGACAGGCAGCAGATGAGCGCTCCCAGGTGAGCGAGCAGGAGTCACTGGACAGGCAGGTGGTCACAGCACGTGACGGCGGAGCCTCCAGGTAGACTAGCAGGCAGGTAGCAGGTGTGTGCTCCCAGGTGAGCGGTCAAGCTGGTCCATAGACAGACTGACAGGAGTTGGAAGGCAGACCGTCGGACCTCGGGCAAGCAGGCAGGTGGCTGATGTGCGCTCCCAGGTGAGCGGGCAGACTGGTCCTTAGACAGACTGACAGGAGTAGTAAGGCAGACCGTCGGACCTCAGACTAGCAGGCAGGTAGCAGATAATCAGACAGGAATCTGGCAGGTAACTGGCAGGTAACTGGCAACGGGACCTGAGGGCTGAAGCAGAGTAGTAAACAGTGCAACAACATTGCTCGGGCACCTCCATTTTGGAGGAGGTGCCTTATATATGATGAAGTCCTCCGGCCATTGGCCGGGGACTCCTTAGGACGGCGCGCGCGGCCCCTTTAAGAGGGAGGGAGAGCGCGCGCGCGCGCCCTAAGCACAGTGGCCGGGAAGGAGCGCGCGCTGCCAGCAGAGCGGGAGGAGGACGCCGGGCACGGAGCAGGGAGGTGAGGGGAACAGCGTCCCTGCCTAGCAGAGGGCAGGGACGCCGGCGCTACAGTAAGAAATAGACAACATGATATAAGTTCATCCGTAGAGGAGATGGTATCAAAAAGCCTATGAATTTTCTATCCTTTATTTATTATTCTCTGCATATTTGCACTTTCAATGAACGGCCACTTTATTTATAATTAGCTTTTTTCACTACCATATGAAATAACTACAGTCCGTGCTATATCTTTCCATTACCTGGTGGATTATATCATATATAACTTTTTTTCTTATTATATACCTGGATAGTGCTAACCCATTATTTTTGAGCTCTTGATACCATCTCCTCTACTGTACGGATGAACTTATATCATGTTGTCTATTTCTTACCTACCATATGAATATTAATATTTATGGGCACTTTATTTAACATTATATAGTATGATCAATCATGTATTAATATACAGTACAGACCAAAAGTTTGGACACACCTTCTCATTTAAAGATTTTTCCGTATTTTCATGACTATGAAAATTATACATTCACACTGAAGGCATCAAAACTATGAATTAACACATGTGGAATTATATACTTAACAAAAAAGTGTGAAACAACTGAAAATATGTCTTATATTCTAGGTTCTTCAAAGTAGCCACCTTTTGCTTTGATGACTGCTTTGCACAATCTTGGCATTCTCTTGATGAGCTTCAAGAGGTAGTCACCGGAAATGGTCTTCCAACAATCTTGAAGGAGTTCCCAGAGATGCTTACTACTTGTTGGGCCTTTTGCCTTCACTCTGCGGTCCAGCTCACCCCAAACCATCTCGATTGGGTTCAGGTCTGGTGACTGTGGAGGCCAGGTCATCTGGTGTAGCACCCCATCACTCTCCTTCTTGGTCAAATAGCCCTTACACAGCCTGGAGGTGTGTTTGGGGTCATTGTCCTGTTGAAAAATAAATTATGGTCCAACTAAACGCAAACCAGATGGAATAGCATGCCGCTTAAAGATGCTGTAGTAGCCATCCTGGTTCAGTATGTCTTCAATTTTGAATTAATCCCCAACAGTGTCACCAGCATAGCAGCCCCACACCATCACACCTCCTCCTCCATGCTTCACGGTGGGAACCAGGCATGTAGAGTCCATCCGTTCACCTTTTCTACGTCGCACAAAGACACGGTGGTTGGAACCAAAGATCTCAAATTTGGACTCATCAGCCCAAAGCACAGATTTCCACTGGTCTAATGTCCATTCCTTGTGTTCTTTAGCCCAAACAAGTCTCTTCTGCTTGTTGCCTGCCCTTAGCAGTGGTTTCCTAGCAGCTATTTTACCATGAAGGCCTGCTGCACTAAGTCTCCTCTTAACAGTTGTTAGAGATGTGTCTGTTGCTAGAACTCTGTGTGGCATTGACCTGGTCTCTAATCTGAGCTGCTGTTAACCTGCGATTTCTGAGGCTGGGGACTCGGATAAACTTAACCTCAGAAGCAGAGGTGACTCTTGGTCTTCCTTTCCTGGTGCGATCCTCATGTGAGCCAGTTTCTTTGTAGCGCTTGATGGTTTTTGCA
Source organism: Phyllobates terribilis (assembly GCF_046119375.1). Taxonomy (NCBI): domain Eukaryota; kingdom Metazoa; phylum Chordata; class Amphibia; order Anura; family Dendrobatidae; genus Phyllobates; species Phyllobates terribilis. Next base: position 704,539,533 of record NW_027362761.1, read on the forward strand.
ACTGCACTTGGGGACACTTTCAAAGTTTTCCCAATTTTTCGCACTGACTGACCTTCATTTCTTAAAGTAATGATGGCCCCTCGTTTTTCTTTACTTAGCTGCTTTTTTCTTGCCATAATACAAATTCTAACAGTCTATTCAGTAGGACTATCAGCTGTGTATCCACCTGACTTCTGCACAATACAACTGATGGTACCAACCCCATTTATAAGGAGTGAAATCCCACTTATTAAACCTGACAGGGCACACCTGTGAAGTGAAAACCATTTCCGGTGACTACCTCTTGAAGCTCATCAAGAGAATGCCAAGAGTGTGCAAAGCAGTCAACAAAGCAAAAGGTGGCTACTTTGAAGAACCTAGAGTAAAGGACATATTTTCAATTGTTTCACACTTTTTTGTTAAGTATTTAATTCCACATGTGTTAATTCATAGTTTTGATGCATTCAGTGTGAATGTACAATTTTCATAGTTATGAAAATACAGAAAAATCTTTAAATGAGAAGGTGTGTCAAAACTTTTGGTCTGTACTGTATATGTACCCATTATGTGAATTTACTATGATCCTAGTACCCCTCTTTTTGTATACCACTTGTCTGGAGTCTGTTTTGTAGATCCTATATGTTTAATTTTATTAAATAAAGTTTTTCCACTTTTTCATTATTCTGCTGTTGTGCAATCTAATTGTAGGGCATTATCTTATATTATTTTGCCTGAGTCTGTTCTCCAAATCATCTGTTTTAGCTAATAGGGCCATTATTTGTTTGTGTAAGATAGGGAAAGGGGAAAGTAGGAAAAGTGTGGATATAAAGAAATATAAAATGCATAAACTTTATTGATTAATTAAAATCCTATAGATGTAAAATTGCTCATGCATCTATATCCACAGATATATAATTTGCCCTACACTACATCCAGCCAGATCTATTAGTGGGTACCACTTTTTCTATAAGTAGGTGGTTACCTTATATGCATCTATGTATAGATGCATGAGCAATTTTACATCTATAGGATTTTAATTAATCAATAAAGTTTATGCATTTTATATTTCTTTATATCCACACTTTTCCTACTTTCCCCTTTCCCTATCTTACATGACTATTTAGATGGTGTACACCTGTAGATATAGATCTGATGAGAATAGACCATTCTTTTGACCATTATTTGTTTGTCATGTCTCTGGCAGTCTCTTATTATCTATAGCTGTTTGTCCTCCATATCACTGATTCTGCCCTGTGCTGCTGTAGTGCATTCATTAACCTTTTGTAGCCCGTACCTCATAAAAGAAAGTTCCTCTTTAATCTCTCCCATCTGACTGCTAAGTGAGGTTAAAGCAGCTCCATACTGTGTTACAGCCATAAACACATCTTTTATCGTGGGCTCATTATGCTGAGCTGTACTATGGTGGGAAGCAGTGATTTCTGTCTCAGGCTGAAGGGCACAGGAATTTGCAGAGACCTTATCAGCAGTGTTATTGAATTCCTCTGAGAGCACAGAGAAAGGATTAGACACCTCAATGATTTGTGTCTATGCCTCATTGCCAGTGCAGTCTCCTGTGCTTGGAGCTCTAAGAAATCCAGCCAGACTCAGTGCTGTGCCTGCAGAAACTGACATCCCTGTTCTGGTACCTGCTGCAGAGGAGCCTGCGCCATCTTGGATGCTTCTATTCCCTCCTGCTGCTGTTCCCCTTCATCTTGCTGCTGCTCCTCCGGCCATGATCGCTCCTCCTATGCACACCGGTAAGTCCTAGGACGTGTATAGGAGGTGTAATACCGATTTTTATGAAGTTAGGGGCCCAGTGGATCCTCCGGCAGGCTGCTTATCCCAGGAGCTCTTCTAGCACACTTCCACTCACATTCCCGGCCAGGCCACGCCCCTCTAGTGGCATTCTTGACAATCCGTCAGCATCCGCATTGCATTTTCCTGGCCTGTACTTGATGCTGAAATTGAAGTCAGCTAGTTCAGTGACCCATCTCTGACCCGTTGCATTTAGTTTGGCTGTAGTAAGGACATAGGTCAAAGGGCTGTTGTCAGTGTATACCTCAAACTCTTTGCTGTAGTAGAAATAATCTATAAATTGTTCACAAATAGCCCATTTCAATGCCAGGAACTTCAATTTTCCGGAATGTAGATGGTAATTCTTCTCGGCGTCTGTCAACATTCTAGAACCGTAACCGATGACTCTCATTTTTCCATCTTGATGCTGATACAGGGCAGCTCCCAGTCCAACTTGAGAAGTGTCACAATGGAGAACAAATGGTAAATTGAAATCAGGATATCCCAAGATGGGTGGTTTTACCAGGTAGTCTACTAGTTCTTCCAATACCTCCTGATGGTCTGCTGTCCAGAGAATGGGCTGTGGGACGAAACAACGTTGTTTCTTTTAAGCCTGGTCCTACCCGCGTTGTTCTTTTTCTCCGTGGGTGTTGTTGTCTCTGTCATCCCCCCCAAGAGGAGGTATAGTGGGGCAGCAATCCTGAATTCAAGTTCCGAACGCAAGTTCGATAGTAGGAGAGGAATCCTAATATCTGCCTCAACCGCCCGACGGTAGAGGGTTGTTTGTCTTTTAAGGCCAGTACCGGAGCAATTTCTGCTGGGTCCATGGTATATCCTTCTCCGGACACAATTTTCCCTAGAAATCGGACTTGTCTTTTGAACAGTTCACACTTCTTTGGGGTCAACTTAACTCCGTGTTGTGGATACCTTTGTAATACGGTTCTCACGTGTTCAACATGCTCCCGGAAGGTTTTGCTGTGTACCACATTTTCATCCAAGAACGGCTGGCAGATATCGTCCCTCAATCCTTCTAAACATGTCTCCATGCTCCTCTGGAATTCTGCTGGAGCTGAACTGAGCCCAAATTGTATGCGGATGCACTCATATAATCCCCACAGTGTGATGAATGCTGTCAAGGGTCTACTGGACTCTTCGACAAACCCTTGGTGGTATGCCTTACCCTGATCTAGGCCAGAGAACCAGGTGCTTCCTGATATTCTATCCAGCATATCTTGGATCTTTGGTATCGGGTGTCGATCAGGTACTGACTTTTGGTTTAGTTCTCAGTAATCACAACAGAGTCTCAATGTACCGTCCTTCTTCCTAACGCAGACAATAGGGGAGGAATAAGACGACTTTGACTTTTGGACCCAACCTCTGTTGATGAGATCTTGTAAATATTCTTTCACTTCACGATGTAATGGTTTTGGCACAGACATGTAACTTCTGGTTACTGGGATCATGTCTTTCAAATTGATTTTCAAATGCAACAACGGGATACAGCCTATATCAGAGTCATCTTTGGAGAATGCATGACACTCTTCTTTCAGCATGTTTTGCTACCGCTAGATCTTCAGCACACAAGTGTTCCAGGGATACTGGGGGATCCCCTGGGCAACTCCTGTTCATTGGTGGGGAGACTGAATTCACTGTAGACCCCTGGGCTGGTCTCACACTGGCTGGATATACCTTTTTAACTGTTTCGATGTCACCTAACACAGTCTTTGGATCCAGTCTAATTTTGTGTTTCGTAGTATTCATCACCGATACTGTCACTCAATCAAACCCACCAGTAGGAATCATAAGCACAGTCTCACCTTGAACTAGGCCTTCTGGAAGTTCTGAGGAGTCTTTTGGCACGAACAGTCTTTTCTGGACTTTTCTTCCCGGTTCTACCCAGACTCCACACCTCACCCCCACCATTTCTTTTGCAGGGATGATGGTTGGGTGCAAGCCTACCTTGACTTCTTTTAGATCCATTGTATTCTGTGCTTTCTTTACTCTATGAATCACATTTTCCGCCACAGCGTTGGGTATGGCGAGCGATGTAGCGATTGCATCCACCACCAGCGCCCCTGACTTTTGTTTCGTGATGACCTCATTGATTACATTATAACCCAGGATAGGATCCTCTGCCACGTTCTGATCACTGGTCAAGAGAAAAGGTACCAAAAGCTCGATGGTGTTGCTGTTCTTCATGGCCCTGAGTTGGGAAGTCACTTCCACCCAGCCTATGAAAGGGATTTCGGTCTGGTTGACGGCTTTGCCGTGGAGTTCCACTGTTCCCAAGAGTTCTTTTTGGGACCGAAAGCAAGTGTGTGGCAGGTAGCGCCTTCTCCATTCTTCATTTAAAAGGCTCGCTTGGGCTCCTGTGTCCCACAGTGCTTTTACTAGGAGTCCATCTAGCTGGCATTGCATAAAGCACCTTTCACCGATTAGGCTGATGAGGCTATCTTTACTGACCGAGGAATCCTCCTCCCAGGAGTACATCATTTGACCTCTGCACTGGGCATTAAGTAACTGATGCCCATGTCTCCCTTGCAGCTGTTGTAGATGGGAACACACTTGGGGATAGTACTGACGCAGCCGTTTAACCTCATGCACCGTTCTAGGGTTTGGTGAGATTTGGATTTGCTTCTGGGGCCTCCTCCATGTTGCGGTTACCAGTCCCCCTGCACTGGTAACCTCCTGTCTTTTAACCCAAACAACCGTGACCATTGGCATTCCTTAGCATAATGTCCTTCCTCACCACATCTTAGACAGTGGACACACACCGTACTCTGATTTGATAAACGGGACACTTCATAAGCTGGGTATCTTCTGTTTTGGAACCCATTCCTGGGTCTGAGGGATACCGGTTCTGGCCTGGAATGAATCAACTTTTTCACCTCAATCAACTCGGCTCGCAGTTCTCCTATTACTTCCTCCCAGTCAGCGCTGGCGGTCCTCTCCTTTGTTAGTGATTAAAGATTCCCTCTCAGAGGTGGCACTGGAGGGTCTCTATGATCTTTGGACTGGCCATCGAGGGTCTCCAACTTCAGCTGACTCATTTTGGTGATTTTAGGAGCAGAGCCTTTCTTTAACTTCTGTTCGCTCTCTGACTCCAAACTAGCGGCCTCATTCATTTTTTCAATCAGGACTTCGTCCAAAATGCCAGGATCTTCTAGGTATTGTTTCAGCTGCAACTTGATATCTTTGCTGATTAATCCCGTTCCCAATGATCTCAAGAACTTCTTCTGGACTAGTCCAGCATCAAACTTCTCTTCCGCTTCTACATCTCTGGATGCAAACAACAGTCTATCCTTCAGTTCAATTGCTCTGAAAAAGAAACTTTGGGGTGATTCATTATTTTTCTGTGAGAGGTTAATGAGTCGATGGAACAATTCTGAAGTACTCTCTTGTTTATAGTTCCCTTTTAAAATCATCTTCAGCTGTTGCAAGGTCAATTGACTTTTCATTTCTAGCTTACTACAAAGGTTCAGTCCTGGGCTGATCGCTTTCACCACCCCCTCAACGATCTCATCTGTCTGGTAGTCTTTCTGTAAGCCTGCATCGATCTGGTGCAACAAGTTCCTATAAGACAGTCTCTCTTTCTATTCACACTTTCCATTCTGTCCTAGGATCTTGAATTCTTTCCTTATGGTGATTTGTGGTGTTAGAGAGGACTGTCTCTCTGATTTATCTAACCAGAGCAGGTTAAAGGTCTGGTCTGAGTCTATCACCGTTCAGAGGTTTTGGTCGATTCCTGCAGGGCTGTTGTTAGGGCTTTAAATTGTTCTTTCAACTTCTGTAGTTCAGTCTGCGGATGGAGATTCCCGCTTTTGGTAATTGGTGCCGCCCCTCCATCCTCCAACTTCAACCTAGTTAGAAACTGTGTTAGTTCCTGGAGGAATGTCCCCATGACGTCTTCAGCTTCTTTCTCCCCCAGCTCATCCATTTTTGCATTAATGGCAGCTAACAGTTGCCTGCGGTTGTGTCCTTTATAAATCTGTTCTTCTGACATCTTTATATGTGCTGCTAATGTTCTCAATCCTTCACAGGTTAACTGAAGAAGCAGCTCACTAATTCTGTCCATTTGTATTTCCACATCCATTGCTGCTAGTGAGTTTTCTTTAGGGCTGGTCCCCTTTAACTGGTGTAGCAGAGTTGAGTTGAGGTGCTGTGCTGCTGTGTTTTTCCAGACACATTTCCTCTTCTCCCACTACACACTAATTCCTGCTCAGGATTCCCCGTACGGGCCACCAATGTTACACGCACGCTGCCTAAGTTCAGATAAGGGAGAGACCGGTTACATGAATTAGTTGGAATCCTGGGGGAACCGTTACTCAGGGCGACCATAGGATGCAGCTTCTCTCAGGCACACGATAGATTCAGTTGCTGACCAGACACATCTGACAAGAGCCTTCATAAACAGTAGAACAGTAACATTTAATGAGGCACGGCCAGTGCAATGCAAATGTCTCTTTGAGCAACAGGCTCCAGTAATAACAGTACAGTCTCCTTTGCAGCACAGCAGTACACAGTCTATTATCCGGTAGCACAGTACAGCACAGTTTTAATGCATACACAACCACGGGATTTTCCTTCACAAGGACTCAATAGTACACAGCATTCTTTATCCTGCATGGAGATAGAGCGGGGGAGGAGGGTGTGATGAGGGAGATGATCTCTATGAAATGCTTCCTTCCAGTCCTTATCTTCCTGGCCAATAATATTCCACACTGTTAGTTCAGGGAGTCTAACTGACCTTTGTTTAGCTTCCCTCCTTACCTGAATTCTGTTCCCTTGACTTCTGTGAGATACAGTTCATAATCCACCTTTCACTTTGGCTCTGGACAGACAGTAAACAACTTCCCCAAAATCCCCCTGGGGCTCTGCTAAAACACTCCCCTTCTCCTGTGACTGTGTTAACCCCTCTAGTTGCTGGATGCTTCTGGAGTACAACACTTCCTATCTCCTCTGCTTGTGTTGCTTCTAATAGTTGCTGAATGCTTTTACAGCAACAGCACTACTTCTGCATGTCACAAATATGAAGCAGGGCATTTGGCGCCGAGCGTGGTTTATAAGAGTTAAGCGCCTTTCTGTTTGTGAAATTAATAAAGCTGTGACTGACCTTCACCCATCAAGTTGTGTCTTTTGCATTATTTGTTGGTACACAGTAGTTGTGGGATGGAAGGTGCCCTGGTGCATTACATTTCGGTCTCTGCAGTCTGGCAGGCACTGTATTAAATAAGGAGGGTGCCTCTGACTGCAGTGCCCCCTCCTCCCCCATTATTGCTCAAGTGATCCCGTTGGTGCCTTCCTGCCCTCCACTATAGTTAACAGGGTAACAGTATGTCCCCTGTTGGGGGACAACAGCCTTTAAATAGCTATTTTTTAGTGAAACAAGTGCTGAAGGGGTTTAAAAATGAGGTTTGTGTCAGAGACAGAAGATGCCCTATCACCCCATCTATGCTAAAAAAACTTATGTATGGTATCATATGCATGCTGTTTTGATAATTTTGAAGCATTGTTGTTTTCCACAGCTACATCTCAATTATTTTTTGGAGCCTTACATTATGATCGGATTATATTATAATATTCATAACCAAATCTAAAACGAACCAAGCTGGTAAAGGTAATTGGTTAAAGTTGATGAGTTTATCAGAAGATAATATTTGTCCGGTTTGTTTAGTTAAAAAGTATGTAATCCTGTGCCCGGTAAGCCAGGTTAAGCTGCTGCTACACCGGTCTGGTGTGCCTCTGTCGCAGTTCCAATTTAGATGTACTGTATTTTAAGAAGATGTCTTGACATATTAGGTTTAGGCGGTAGATATTTTCAACCCACTCTTTTAAGTTTGGGGCTGCGACATATTGCATTGAAGTGAAACAATGATAAAAAAGCAGGGAAGATGGGAGTAGAATTGTTACCGATTGTATATTAGGAATTGGATCGAGCTAATGTACTTTTGTAGTTTTTATAGGTGTCACGGTTTGGATCCTAGGATATTCCTTCATTCATTGGGTGGAGTGCAGCGCAGAACAACGGTGTTATGGATCAAATTTGTCATTGTCACCCGATCAAGTTAGAATTCATTGGTTCGGTATTAGAGGACAAAGTTGGGACGGTCTAATGGAGCAGGTATTTTTAATGTGTGACAGTTCTACGCTCCCAGATATCATAATTTTGCACCTCTGAGGAGATGACATTGGGAAGCAGCGTATCGATCTTTTATTTCAGATGAAAAACAGTCTACAGGATTTGAAGAAATGATTTCCAGATGCTAAAATAGTATTTTCAGAAATCATAACCAGATTAATCTGGGTCAGGTCCATAAATCTTAAATTTTGTGAAAAAAATTGTAAAAGATTAAACAGCTTAATCTGTAAATTTATGTCAACTATTGGGGGATTTTCTTTTAGGCATGTTGATTTGGAAGGTGGTGTGCCAGGTCTTTTGAGGAAGGATTGGGTACATCTGTTGGACATCGGCAACAACATATTTAATTTAAATCTGCAGGCAATGGTAGAGTTAGTCCTGGGTGGGACAGGGCCATACTTGCCTATGTTTCTGTCACGGGTGTGTCAGAAGTGACAGTCGCCCTGCAGTTGGTTGCAGGAGATCCCTTCGTTTGGCATTACAGACACCTTCCTAGAAGCTGTCTCTCTGGGACCCAGCGGCTACCTTCCTCTTCCTAACTAACACCCTGGCCTGGGTGTATAAATACCTGCTGTTTGCAGAAAGGAGATGCCGGCGATACTCACATGACCCCTTGTGAAGGCTTGGAGCAAGTGCAGTACTTCTTCCTCTCTGGTGCTAAGAGGACGTGTGTTCATCTCTCTGAAGTTGACTAAAGCTAAGCTACCTTCCCTTGTTTTTTCCCCCTTGTTGTCTTTATGTCTTTAGTTGTCACTGTGGATCGACTAGCACTCATCCCCTCCCTTCTTTAGCCAGGGCTAAATGCCAGGGAAAGACAGGGCGAGGTTCCTGTGCGGCGATTGGTGCGAAACCAATACAGGGACGTTTAGGGGAGACAGGGTGATATAAGGTCAGCCTAGGAGGTCTCCACTACCCCCTTTCCCTAGAGCCTGGGCTCCTTTTACCCCTTCCCTTTGTGTTGCACTTAGTCTTTCCTACACCATGCGTGACATTATCGCGCCAGCTGTGCACATTTTGAAAAGAAAAAAATAAAAAGAAACTGACACTTTTTTTTTTTTGTGTGTGTGTATTTTTTTGGGTGTGGACTTTTTTTTATTTTCACCCTTGGTATGGGTTCAGTTGCAGAGCTCGCAGAGTGGCTGCGCAGTCTGTCTCTGGAGGTGAATGACCTCCGCTGTGAGGTTCAGCAACAGCATCAGCGGCTACAGGTCGCTAATGTGGGGGTCTCTACAGGTAGGGACAAGGTTTTTGTATTCAAGGAGGCCTGCAAACTGTATTTTAAACTTCGTCCTTACTCCTCCGGAAATGAGGAGCAACGGGTTGGAATTCTGATCTCTCTACTGCAGAGAGATCCTCAGTCGTCAGTGTTTCCTTTACCGCAGGATTCGGTTTGTCTCCAGTCTGTGGAGGGGTTTTTTGGGGCTCTGGCCCTCATCTATGATGACCCTGACCGAGTCGCCTTGGCTGAGTCTAGGCTACGTCGCCTTCAGCAGGGGAATCAGTCAGTGGAGACGTGCAGTTGTGAATACCGTAGATGGGCAACGGATTCTAAATGGAATGAGTCAGCCCATAGGAGCCAATTTTGGGAGGGTCTTACTGAAAAGTTGAAAGATGCCTTGGCAGTATGAAACCCCTCAGTCCTTGAAGGCTGCCATGTTGTTGGCCATACGTCTTGATAGACACCTTCGGGATAGACGGGTGAGACCACCTTCTCCGGGGCCTTCTTATAGGGGTTGTGTATGACGCGCCCCCTGGGACATATTCCTTTTTGAGGGGAATACCCGGCACCGGATCAGATGGGGGGGTTGTAGTCTCCGAGCGGCTGTGACCCGGCCCCGTGCCCAGGGCGTCAAGCTCAGTGTTATGTGGCAGTCCTACAGATGTTATTAAGAGTTCTTTTGTGTCGACTACGCCACCCGTTGTGATGCGGTCACTGTGGCCGCCGCTGCAGCAGGGTCCGCTGAGGCTGATGGTGCAGGTGCAGCTTGAGATGGGATAACCCCCAACGGGTGGGGTATAGCCTCAGGGGGAACAGGTGCAGAGGATGGGGGTTGTGGTGGTGTAGTGCAGACGGCAGTGAAGACAGAGTCGGGTTGTGCAGTTAAGGGTGTTTACTTACTGCAGATGTTGTACTGGTCACTCCAGCTCCGAGTGACCACCCGAGCCGTGCTGCGTCCACCAGGTCCTGGATCCAGCCAACCCCCAAACAAGTCCGGAGCGTGGCCCTGAGCTCTCCTTCTGTCCCGTTCACTGGCCGTCCCCACCAGTGATCCACCTAGGTCCAGCTCCCTCGGGCCTTCTGTTGGGACACCCTTGGCCCTGGGTTCCCTGACCCTTCATGTGGTGTGCCTTCGGGGTGGATGTGGTGGGTGACCGTGGCAAACGCTGCCCACGGTCTCCGGTCTCTGGCTGGGGAATGTTTTTACCCCCACCAGCTTGGGTTCCGGTACCCTGATGCCGACTCTTCACCCGGGGATTTAAGTTGGGATCTTGGAGTCCTTTTCTGCTGTTTCCCTCTCTGGGTCTCTCTCTTCTCCTCTCTCACTCTGGGTCTTTCCTTCTCCTCTGCTCCTGACTTGTTCTCTGCATCTGACCCTGTTCTTAGTTGGTGCCCACCTTATATACACCCTCTATGTGTGAGCTCAGGTGACCAGCACCCAATGAGCTCCTAACTTTACCCAGGCTGCTCCCCCTATCTGCCCCTACACTACTTGGGATGTACCACCCCCCTCCCACTCCAGCCAGGAACAGACTCGGTCGTACCTGCACATTTCTAAGTGGGAGTACCGTCGGTCTGCTCCTCGGAAATGGGATGTGAGTAGTGCATGCAGCCTACCGAGCTCAGTTCCACACTCCTTCCTTACCCGGGAGTGGAATATCACACCTCTGGGTTGAGGTGCAATACCCCTGTAGCAGCCGAATCCTCAGGGTGCTACATTCCCCCCTGGTAAATCACAGCACGTCCTCGGGCTGTAAGACATAAAACATCACCAAAAACATACAAAATTTTCATATAAACATATAAAACATATAAAACATTATATAAATAACATATCTTAGCAGATAAAACTTTCTCGTCGTCTCAGGCTCCTGGTTCCTCCTCCTCCGGACACTGTGCAACGTGTGTCCGGGAAAAAGTGCGACAGTCTCTTAGAAAAACTGGTTTTCTATAAAACCGGTAGGGGGCGCTTTAGGAAGCGCAACTATATACAGGGGAAGTTGGCCGCTCTCAGTCCTCGGCCAGGTAAGGAGGGAAAGGGAATGGCTGCTCACAGTCCTCAGCCTGTGGGATTAAGGGGTTAACGGGTAAACAGTTCACTCAGCTGGTCCCAACGGGGACTATATATATGTAGCAACAGTTTCAGTTTCTTTATACCCCGATCGGGTAACTTATTTACAGCACCTGCTCTGCCGCACTCAACGGCGTCTTCCTCCTGCTCTTTGCTTATAGCTGGTGGTAACTTCAGACCCGTCCGGGTCCTCTTGCTCCTCCTCCTCGCACCGCAACTCCTCCTCCGTCAGGCGGTGTACGTGGAGGGCGTAAGGTCCTTTGGCACACTTGTGCCGGGTGAAGGTGACCTCGTCCCCGATGTAGAGGTCACGACCTCTGTGCCCCTCCGGCAGATGGGACTCAACGTCTCTGCGCGTTACAAAAACGTCGCCGGGGGTGTTGTGGTCTCTGATGAAGCCCCACCCATGCTGCTGGTTGAACTTGATCACTGTCCCGATGGTGCGGGGACAATGCGCTGCACGGGGGTCCCTCCTGGTCCGGCTCTTCTGCTCGGCGCTCCGTACTTGGGCCTGTTGTTCCCGGACCCGCCTCTCTCTCCGCTCCCGTGCGAACTCTTCGAGCTGCTGTCGGCAACACTCAGCACGCTCTGCTGCAGCTGCCCTGGTTTCTTGAGTGAACCCCATTAGGTCTTCTCCGGTGGGGTCCCACTCAAATTGGGCTTCTTCCAGAGGAGGCGAGATCCTTATCACGGGCTTCGGAGCCGGAATCAGGGGTGCACACATGGCCCCAACCCTCCTCTGGTGCTCCAGTTCGTAATATTTCTGGGGCCAGATGAAAGGCTGCCCGTCCGGCCACGTGTGCTGGGCAAACAAGTCCTCTCCCAGACGCGGCACCCTTGGTTTTACGGGTGCGGGCGCGGTGGTGGTGGCGCCCGGGTTGCCCAGGCCTTGCGGCCAGGCCTGGGGCACCTGGAAGGTGAAGGGCACCGTTAGGACGGCGGCACCCTGGGCTACCTGGCCTTGCGACCAGGCCGGAGGCTCCGCGGAGGTAGGGGGCGCTGTTGGTATTGCGGCGCCCGGGGGTACTAGGCCTTGCGACCAGGCTGGTGGTACTTCCTGCTTGGTCACGCTCGGGATCGAGGCGTGTGACGTCACAGGGGTCGCGGCGGCGGCTTCCGGTTGGGGCCTAGTCTGCGTCGGTGACATGGCGTTTTCGGGCACAGCAGGGGGACTTTCGGGCTCTGCGACGGGGAGCTGGGGCAGGTAAGCGGTGTCCCGGCTTGGGGTATAGACGTCCCCTTTACCTGCCTCCATGCGTTCGGCTCCCTTCTCGGCGCCGTCTCCGGCCTTTGGTCCTCCCGCGCCATCCTCAGAGGCGGTCTGTTTCCTCATCTTGGGTGGCGTGCTCCGCTGACAGGTCTCAGCTTGCTGGGCCATCTCCCGGCTCCATTCCGCCAATATCTCGCGCTGTACCCGGGCCATCCTCCGTGCGAGGCCCTCCAGGGCAGTCTGTGCACACTCCCGGTCTCGGGGGAGCTGTGCAAGGACCTCCACTAGGCCTAGTGGGGTCGTGGTGTCCAGCAGGCTCCTGACCAACGGGTCGGTGCTGCTCTGCTCTTCTTCCAGCAGGCTCCTGGCCAGCGGGCCGGTGCTGCTCTGCTCTCTGGACATCTCCGGGTGAGCTTTTCTGCTGCTCCTCTCCAGGCTTCCTGCCTCCGGGTGCGCTCGCTCCAGACTGCTCCAGGCGGCACCCATCTTCGTTCTTTTCTCTCGTCTCCTCCCACTTCGAGGGCGGTCCCGGGGCAACTCGGTGACTGTCAGCTCCAGGGGTAGTTCTTTCACGCTGACAGACACCTCCAGCATCACAGTCTCTGTTGGTGGGGGCGGTTTCCACTTTTGGCGCCATTTTCTGTCCCGGCCCACGATGGGAGGTGGCCTCTCGCCCTCCTTTGGCACGCCCATAATGGCGTCCGCTGCTCTTCCAAGGCGGGAAATCTTCGGATTTGGCGGGAAGCGTCGCCCAGTGGCGGGAAACTCTGCAGATGGCGGGAACAAGCTGGAAATGGCGGACAATCGGCGGGAAACGACCTGTGATGGGGTCCGATGGCGTGGACCCTCCGGAACCGGCGGGAGACTTCTTTCTGAGGTAAACTTGCACTTTTCTTCAGGCACGCAGTACCCGGGTGTTGCGGGCACGTAATCCTGCCGACTACGCCAAAGTTGACGCGCCCCCTGGGACATATTCCTTTTTGAGGGGAATACCCGGCACCGGATCAGATGGGGGGGTTGTAGTCTCCGAGCGGCTGTGACCCGGCCCCGTGCCCAGGGCGTCAAGCTCAGTGTTATGTGGCAGTCCTACAGATGTTATTAAGAGTTCTTTTGTGTCGACTACGCCACCCGTTGTGATGCGGTCACTGTGGCCGCCGCTGCAGCAGGGTCCGCTGAGGCTGATGGTGCAGGTGCAGCTTGAGATGGGATAACCCCCAACGGGTGGGGTATAGCCTCAGGGGGAACAGGTGCAGAGGATGGGGGTTGTGGTGGTGTAGTGCAGACGGCAGTGAAGACAGAGTCGGGTTGTGCAGTTAAGGGTGTTTACTTACTGCAGATGTTGTACTGGTCACTCCAGCTCCGAGTGACCACCCGAGCCGTGCTGCGTCCACCAGGTCCTGGATCCAGCCAACCCCCAAACAAGTCCGGAGCGTGGCCCTGAGCTCTCCTTCTGTCCCGTTCACTGGCCGTCCCCACCAGTGATCCACCTAGGTCCAGCTCCCTCGGGCCTTCTGTTGGGACACCCTTGGCCCTGGGTTCCCTGACCCTTCATGTGGTGTGCCTTCGGGGTGGATGTGGTGGGTGACCGTGGCAAACGCTGCCCACGGTCTCCGGTCTCTGGCTGGGGAATGTTTTTACCCCCACCAGCTTGGGTTCCGGTACCCTGATGCCGACTCTTCACCCGGGGATTTAAGTTGGGATCTTGGAGTCCTTTTCTGCTGTTTCCCTCTCTGGGTCTCTCTCTTCTCCTCTCTCACTCTGGGTCTTTCCTTCTCCTCTGCTCCTGACTTGTTCTCTGCATCTGACCCTGTTCTTAGTTGGTGCCCACCTTATATACACCCTCTATGTGTGAGCTCAGGTGACCAGCACCCAATGAGCTCCTAACTTTACCCAGGCTGCTCCCCCTATCTGCCCCTACACTACTTGGGATGTACCACCCCCCTCCCACTCCAGCCAGGAACAGACTCGGTCGTACCTGCACATTTCTAAGTGGGAGTACCGTCGGTCTGCTCCTCGGAAATGGGATGTGTGTAGTGCATGCAGCCTACCGAGCTCAGTTCCACACTCCTTCCTTACCCGGGAGTGGAATATCACACCTCTGGGTTGAGGTGCAATACCCCTGTAGCAGCCGAATCCTCAGGGTGCTACATGTACCTCTGCCAGGGGAGCAGTCTGGGGTTGAGCCAGTACTGGGGGAGGTGGAGAAACCCGTGCAGTTAGGAGGGGCCTTTACATCATACATTCGCAAGAAAAAAGGTGTATGTTTTTTTTGTGGGAAAATAGGGACATTTTATTGGGACCTGTCCTTCAATTCCTAAACAAAAGGAAACTCGATTAACTCTTGGTAGTCTGGAGTTGGATAAACAAGGGGTGCATTTGTTACCAACCTGCAGTTCCTGGTTTGTCCTGACAGCAGTGGTGGTGCTAGAGAGAAAAACTGAGAAAATTTCTGTGTTTGTTGACAGTGGAGCCGGAGTCAGCATGGTTGATGGTGAGTTTGGGAAAACTCATGGTCTTGCTTGCTGTACTTTAGCTAAACCTGTTTCCATCTTCGCCATTGACTCGGCGCCACTTGCACAGAAAGCATTTACTCAGATTGTACATAATGTAAAACTGAGGATGGTGTCGGTTCATTGTGAAATAATTCATTGCTATGTCCTGGAGAGTCTTCCGACCCCAATCGTTTTGGGTCTTCCCTGGCTGGTGAAACATAATCCGTTAGTGGATTGGCAAGCCATGGAGATTATTGAATGGGGAGATTACTGTCATGAGAACCGTTTAGATATTTCCCTTGCTACTGTCTCTATGGAAATATTACCTGCTTTTCTGTCTGGTTTTGAGAACATTTTTTTCTGAGAGGGAGTGTCAGGAATTGCGTCCTCATCGTACATATGACTGTCCTATTAACCTGACCCCGGGAGCTAAACTATCGAAGTCCAGACTGTATAATCTTTCTGGCCCTGAGAGACAAGCCATGAAGGATTTCATTGCGGAAAGTCTGGAGAAGGGACACATTAGGCTCTCATCTTCACCTGTGGCGGCAGGGTTCTTCTTTGTGAAGAAAAAAGATGGCGGTCTACGTTCCTGTTTAGATTTCCGGGAATTAAATCAAATTACCACCCCAGATCCATACCCTCTTCTTCTGATTCCTGATATGTTCAGTCAGGTTGTAGGAGCTAAGGTATTGTCCAAGTTGGATTTAAGGGGAGCCTACAATCTGGTTAGAATTAGAGAAGGGGGTGAATGGAAAACAGCGTTCAACACCCCTGAAGTGCATTTCGAGAGTCTGGTTATGCCATTCGGTTTGACCAACGCTCCTGTGTTATTCCAGCATTTCATAAATTATATTTTCCATCATTTGGTGGGGAGGTTTGTGTTGGCCTATCTGGACAATATTTTGGTTTACTCACCTGATTTTGAGACACATCGGGGGCATGTTAAACAGGTGCTCCAGATATTAAGGGATAACAAAGTCTATGCCAAACTGGAAAAATATGTTTTCTCTGTTCAGGAGGTGCAATTTTTGGGGTACTTGTTGTCATCTTCGGGTTTTCAGATGGATCCGAAGAAGATCCGTGCAGTCCTTGATTGGGACCGTCCCGAGAACCTGAAGGCTCTACAACGATTTCTGGGCTTTACTTATTTTTACCGGAAATTCATCCAAAATTACTCAGTAATTGTGAAACTCCTTACTGACATGACTAAGAAGGGGTCTGATTTTTCCAAATGGTCGGAGGCCTCCCTCCAGGATTTTTCTTCCTTAAAGAATCATTTAGCCACCTGCCCTTTATTGTGGAAGTTGATGTGTCAGATGCGGGGGTTGGGGCTGTTTTGTCTCAGGGTCCATCCCCTGGTAGATGGTGTCCATGCACCTTCTTTTCTAAAAAAAAATTTCGGCTGAGAGAAATTCTGACGTGGGTAATACGGAACTCTTGGCGATCAAATTGGTGTTCGAAGAATGACAACATTGGTCCATCCTATTACTGTTATTACTGACCATAAGAGCCTGTCATATCTCTAGTCAGCTAAACGTCTCAACCCTAGGCAAGCCCAGGGTCCCAGTTTTTTACTAGGTTCAATTTTGTTGTCACTTTTCGTCCAGGGGTCAAAAATGTCAAGGCTGATGCTTTGTCCCAGAGCTTCCCTGGTGGCGGTGACCATGAGAACCCTGCCCCAATATTACAGAAGAAGGTAGTCATTTTGGCATTATATCCTGAACTGGAGGGTGAGGTGTTGGAGGCTCAGGGGGACGCCCCTGCCTCCTGCCCTCCAGGAAGGTTATTTGTACCATCTGCGCCATAAGGTTATTAAAGAACATCATAACTCTGTGCTTGTTGTTCACCCAGGTGGTAAGGCAACAGCGGATCTCCTCTCTCGTCGGTTTTGGTGGCTGGGGTTGCATCGGGATGTGATTGAACACGTATCTGCTTGTAGTAATTGCGCGCGTTCTAAGGTTTCGCATACCCATCCGTCTGGTACTCTTCTTCCGCTACCTATCCCAAATAGGCCATGGACATACTTGTCCATGGATTTTATTACTGACCTACCGGTTTCTGCAGGTAAAATGGTGGTTTTGGTGGTTGTAGATAGGTTCAGTAAAATGGTTCATTTCGTTGCATTATCTGCACTTCCAAATACCAAGACACTTGCTCAGGTGTTCATAAATGAGATTGTGAAGCTTCACGGGGTCCCCTCCGATGTGGTGTCAGATCGGGGGACCCAATTTGTTTCCAAGTTCTGGAAGGCATTCTGTTCTCGACTGGGGATGCAACTGTCCTTTTCCTCTGCCTTCCACCCTCAGTCAAATGGACAGACCGAGCATGTCAATCAGAATTTGGAGATCTACCTCAGGTGTTTCGTCTCCAAAAATCAGGAGGATTGGGCACCCTACTTACCGTTGGCAGAATTTGCCATTAATAATCATCAACAAGAATCCACTGGCAGGTCACCGTCCACAGTTTGGTACTTTTAGTGGGGAAGGAGCTTCTGGAGTTCCTGATGAGGAGCGGTTTGCTTCGTCACTCTCCTCAGTATGGTGGGGTGTTCTGAGTAATGTAAAGATCATGGAAGACTGGTATAACTGTATGTGACATGCCCCCTGGGCCGTGGGGTACTCGGTAGCTGGGCTGGTCGGTGCTGGGGGATGCACATATCATTAACTCCTTATGTGCTACAGTAATGGCTGCGGTTTATACAGCTATACACAGTCTTTGTGGCACACAGGACCCGTTGCAACGGGTTGGTTCATCTGTAGCACCCTGAGGATTCGGCTGCTACAGGAGTATTGCACCTAAACCCAGAGGTGTGATATTCCACTCCCGGGTAAGGATGGAGTGTGGAACTGAGCTCAGATAGACTGCATGCACTACATACATCCCATTTCCGGGGAGCAGGCCGACGGCACTCCCACTTAGAAATGTGCAGGTGCGACCGAGCCTGTTCCTGGCTGGAGTGGGAGGGGGGAGGAACATCCCATGTAGTGTAGGGGCAGATAGGGGGAGCAGTCTGGGTAGTGATAGGAGCTCATTGGGTGCTGGTCACCTGAGCTCACACATAGAGGGTGTATATAAGGTGGGCACCATCAAAGATCAGGGTCAGACGCAGAGGAGCCTGTCAGTCAGTCAGCTGCAGAAGACAAGTCAGATGCAGAGAGCAGGAAACAGCAGCCCTGGAGAGAGAGAGAGTGGAGTGAAGAAAGACCCAGAGGGGGACAAAGAAGGGACCCAAGAACCCAAATAAGAACACCGGGTGAGGAGTCAGCAAGAGGGTACCGGAACCCAAGCTGGTGGGGGCAAAGACATTCCCCAGCCAGAGACCGGAGACCGTGGGCAGTGTCTGTCACGGTCACCCACTACATTCACCCTGAAGGCACACCACAGGAAGGGTCAGGGAACCTAAGGCCAAAGGTTGCCCAACAGAAGGCCCGAGGGAGCTGGACTTAGGTGAATCACTGGTGGGGACGGCTGAAGTAAGGACAGAGGGAGAGCTCAGGGCCACGCTCCGGACTTGTTTGGGGGTTGGCCGGATCCAGGACCTGGTGGACGCAGCACGGCTCGGGAGGTCACTTGGAGCTAGAGTGACCAGGAACATCTGCAGTAAGTAAAGACCCTTAACTGCACTACCCGAGTCTGTCATCATTACCGGCTGCACCTCACCACCACAACCCCCATCCTCTGCGCCTGTCCCCTCTGAGGCTATACCCCTCCCGTTGGGGGTTATCCCACCAAGCTGCGCATCCACCATCAGCCTCAGCGGACCCTGCTGCAGCGGCGGCCACAGTGACCGCATCACAACGGGTGGCGTAGTCGACACAACGAACTTTAATAACATCAGTAAAGACTGCCACATAACCCTGAGCTTGACGCCCTGGGCACGGGACCGGGTCACAGCCGCTCGGAGACTACAACCCCCCATCTGATCCGGTGCCGGGTATTCCCCTCAAAAAGGAATATGTCCCAGGGGGCGCGTCAACTTTGGCGTAGTCGGCAGGATTACGTGCCCGCAACAACCGGGTACTGCGTGCCTGAAGAAAAGTGCAAGTTTACCTCAGAAAGAAGTCTCCCGCCGGTTCCGGAGGGTCCACGCCATCGGACTCCATCACCAGTCGTTTCCCGCCGATTGTCCGCCATTTCCAGCTTGTTCCCGCCATCTGCAGAGTTTCCCGCCACTGGGCGACGCTTCCCGCCAAAACCGCAGATTTCCCGCCTTGGAAGAGCAGCGGACGCCATTATGGGCGTGCCAAAGGAGGGCAAGAGGCCACCTCCCATCGTGGGCCAGGACAGAAAATGGCGCCAAAAGTGGAAACCGCCCCTACCAACAGAGACTGTGATGCTGGAGGTGTCTGTCAGCGTGAAAGAACTACCCCTGGAGCTGACAGTCACCGAGTTGCCCCGGGACCGCCCTCGAAGGGGGAGGAGACGAAAGAGAAGAGAAAAGATGGGTGTCGCTTGGAGCAGTCTAGAACGAGCGCACCCGGAGGCAAGGTGTCCAGAGCGAGAGCACCCGGAGTCGAGGAGAGGAAGAGTAGACCCGGGAATGGAGCGAGAGCAGCGCAGCACCGGCCCGCTGGCCAGGAGCCTGCAAAAGGAAGAAGGAGGAGAGCAGAGCAGCACCGGCCCGCTGGCCAGGAGCCTGCCGGAAGAAGAGCAGAGCAGCACCGACCCGATGGTCAGGAGCCTGCTAGAGTCAACAACCCCGCTAGGCTTAGCGGAGATCCTGGCGCAGCTTCCCCGAGATCGGGAGTGCGCGCGGAGTGCCCTGGAGGGCCTCGCGGGAAGGATGGCCCGAGTGCAGAGGGAGATCCTGGCGGAGTGGGGCCGGGAGATGGCCCAGCAAGCTGGAATCCGTCCACGGAACCCGCTCCCTTGGAAGAAGACACCGACTACCTCTGCGGATGACGCGGGAGGACCCAAGGCCGGAGACGGCGCAGAAGAGGGAGCGAGACGTATGGCAGCAGGTAAGGGGGACGCCTATACCCCATACCGGAAGACCACCCACCTGCCCCAGCTCCCCGTCGCAGAGCCCGAAAGTCCCCCTGCCGTACCCGAGACCGCCATGACACCGCCACCGACTGGGCCCCGACCGGAAGCCGCCGTCGCGACCCCAGTGACGTCACGCGTCGTGACCCGGAGCGTGGCGAAGGAAGGGAAGCCTCCGGCCTGGTCGCAAGGCCTAGCGTTTCCGGGCGCCGCATCCCCAGCAGAGCCATCTACCTCCGCGGAGCCTCCGGCCTGGTCGCAAGGCCAGGTGGCCCAGGGTGCCGCCGTGTTAACAGTTCCATTTACCTTCCAGATGCCCCAGGCCTGGCCGCAAGGCCTGGGCAACCTGGGCGCCCCCACCATCGCGCCCGCACCCGTAACATCAAGGGTGCCAAATCTGGGAGAGGACCCCTTCAGCCAGCTAGCGTGGCCGGACGGGCGGCCTTTCATCTGGCCCAAAGAATTCTTGGAACTGGAGCGACAAAAGAAGTTAGGTCCTCTGTGTGAGCCCCTGATCCCGGCTCCAAAGCCCGTGACTCGGGTCTCGCCTCCACTCGAGGAAGCCCAGTTCGTGTGGGACCCCACGGGAGAAGATTTGATGGGGTTCACCGGAGAGACTCGGGCAGCTGCAGCAGAGCGTACCGAGTGTTGCCGTCAACAGCTGGCAGAGTTCAAGAGAGAGCGGGAGGAGAGGCGGGCCAGAGAGCAATGGGCCCGGACCCGCAGCGCGGAGCAAAAGAGTCGGACCAGAAGAGACCCCTATGCAGCAGATCGTCCCCGTACCATCGGGACGGTAATAAAGTTTAATGCGCAGCATGGGTGGGGCTTCATAAAGGACCGGAACACCATGGGTGACGTCTTCGTTACCCGACGGGATGTCGAGTCTCACCTGCCAGAGGGTCACAAAGGCCGTGACCTCTACGTCGGTGACGAGGTAACGTTCACCCGGCACAAGTGTGCCAAGGGACCTTACGCCCTCCACGTGCATCGCCTGACAGAGGAGGAGTTGCGGTGTAGGGAGGAGGAGCCAGAAGACCCGGACGGGTTCAAGGCTAGAAGGTACTATGACTGAAATAGTACAAAGGAGATGTAAATAGTTACCCGTCGGGGTACCCAAGTAACCGTGGCTGCTTTAAAGTTTAGTCCCCGTTGGGACCAGTGAACAGTTTAACCCGTGTGTCCCCTACCCAAACCAGGCTGAGGACTGTGAGCAGCCATCCCATTCCCTTTACTTGGCCGGGGACTGAGAACGGCCAAAACTTCCCTGTACATAGTTGCGCTTCCCAAGGCGCCCCCTACTGGTTTTATGAGAAACTGCTTATCAAAAGACTGTCGCACTTTACCTGGTCACGAGTTGCACGGTGACCAGAGGAGGAAGAAAGAAAGAGACGACGAGAATGTTATAATGATGTCTATATGAAAAAGTTATATATATATAATATTTTATATGTTTTATATGTTTATAAAAATTTGTATGTTTTGGTGTTTTTGTCTTTGCAGCCCGAGGACGTGCTGTGGTTTACCAGGGGGGAATGTAGCACCCTGAGGATTCGGCTGCTACAGGAGTATTGCACCTAAACCCAGAGGTGTGATATTCCACTCCCGGGTAAGGATGGAGTGTGGAACTGAGCTCAGATAGACTGCATGCACTACATACATCCCATTTCCGGGGAGCAGGCCGACGGCACTCCCACTTAGAAATGTGCAGGTGCGACCGAGCCTGTTCCTGGCTGGAGTGGGAGGGGGGAGGAACATCCCATGTAGTGTAGGGGCAGATAGGGGGAGCAGTCTGGGTAGTGATAGGAGCTCATTGGGTGCTGGTCACCTGAGCTCACACATAGAGGGTGTATATAAGGTGGGCACCATCAAAGATCAGGGTCAGACGCAGAGGAGCCTGTCAGTCAGTCAGCTGCAGAAGACAAGTCAGATGCAGAGAGCAGGAAACAGCAGCCCTGGAGAGAGAGAGAGTGGAGTGAAGAAAGACCCAGAGGGGGACAAAGAAGGGACCCAAGAACCCAAATAAGAACACCGGGTGAGGAGTCAGCAAGAGGGTACCGGAACCCAAGCTGGTGGGGGCAAAGACATTCCCCAGCCAGAGACCGGAGACCGTGGGCAGTGTCTGTCACGGTCACCCACTACATTCACCCTGAAGGCACACCACAGGAAGGGTCAGGGAACCTAAGGCCAAAGGTTGCCCAACAGAAGGCCCGAGGGAGCTGGACTTAGGTGAATCACTGGTGGGGACGGCTGAAGTAAGGACAGAGGGAGAGCTCAGGGCCACGCTCCGGACTTGTTTGGGGGTTGGCCGGATCCAGGACCTGGTGGACGCAGCACGGCTCGGGAGGTCACTTGGAGCTAGAGTGACCAGGAACATCTGCAGTAAGTAAAGACCCTTAACTGCACTACCCGAGTCTGTCATCATTACCGGCTGCACCTCACCACCACAACCCCCATCCTCTGCGCCTGTCCCCTCTGAGGCTATACCCCTCCCGTTGGGGGTTATCCCACCAAGCTGCGCATCCACCATCAGCCTCAGCGGACCCTGCTGCAGCGGCGGCCACAGTGACCGCATCACAACGGGTGGCGTAGTCGACACAACGAACTTTAATAACATCAGTAAAGACTGCCACATAACCCTGAGCTTGACGCCCTGGGCACGGGACCGGGTCACAGCCGCTCGGAGACTACAACCCCCCATCTGATCCGGTGCCGGGTATTCCCCTCAAAAAGGAATATGTCCCAGGGGGCGCGTCACATCCTGTTCGTGACGCCAAGTATGACGCGCCCCCTGGGCCGTGGGGTACTTGGTAGCCGGGCCGGTTGGTGCTGGGGGATGTCACGGTGGCAGTGACCCGGTCCGTGACCCAGGGTGGTCAATTAAAGGAAAAGTAAAAGGGGAATAAAGTTTTTAGAGATAATATTCGTGATGCCACCTGTGGTATGCGGCTATATGGGGCCGCCGCTGCAGTGCAGATCCACTGGAGCTGATGGTGACGCAGCAGAGTTGGTTCAGCTCTCCACAGGCAGAGCTAAGCTCGAGGGCAGTATATGAAGAATTGTGGAGGTAGATGTTGTTGATGAGGTGTAATACAGGGCTGGTGATGGCGCAGCAATTATTCAAGGACACAGTGGGGTGCAGTCTTCAGGTTTTACTCACAGTTGTTCAAGACTCCAGGTTACAGTTACCGGTCTGTAACCACCCACGTCATCCTGTGTCCTCTGGGGTAGGGATCCAGCAATCTCTCAGGTACCTCAGGAGCTCTTAATGGGACCCCGCTCTATGTACCTTTCCCGGTCGTCTCACTGCGCTGGCTCTGACCCTCCTGCCCTGCGCCTCACAATCAGTGTCCCAAGCCAGTGGCCTCGGGCCTTGTCGGGCGACGTGCAGTCCCCTGGACCCTATGTGGCCACCTTTTCGGCGATGTAATTGTGGCTGTTGGCTGCAGCACCTTGAAAATGCAGCAGCCTCCGGTTGTCTAGCTGAGCCTGGTTGTTCTCCACTAGTTTAGGGGCCGCTCCCCTCTCTGCTGCCTCATCCCTCCACGTCAGCTTGAATTCGGGTGCACGGGTGGCCTCTGCACTCACCGTGCCCCTTGGATCCCCTCTGTTCCTCCTGGAGCACTCCTCACTGCTCCTCTCTTCTTTCTTTCCTTCTCCTGGGCCTCTCTCACTGGGCCCCTGCTCCTTTCTCCACTCCTCCTGAGCAGAGCTCCTCCTGAGCTCCTGTTCCCAGCTCTCTCTCCTCTGTACTGACTGACTGACTGATTCTAGAACCTTCCACCCTCTCTTTTATACTCCTACCCTCTGTGCTCCACAGAACTCCTTCCTCCACCCACCTCCTCTACCTAGTTCCACCCTCCAGCTAGGGACCAGGGACTGTGCTCTCCCTTAGGAGCAATCTTGCCCTTCCCTACTGAAGTGGAGTGTATTGGATGTGGGTGTGTGGGTCCCGGGTAGTGCTCCCTCCTTACCTGAGAGTGGGGTACCACACCTCTGGGTGAGATGCAGTACCTCTGTGGCAACTGGACCCACAGGGGCGCCACATATGGCTGACAGAATACGCTTGCCAGGTCCAGACCTGAATGTGAATGAGTTTGTGTGGTTGTCTACCAGGAATATAAGATTGAAAGTTCCTTCTTGGAAGCTGGGATCTAGGTTTATTGGTCCCTATAAAATAACCGCCGTCATTAACCCAGCAGTGTTTCGTCTTGAACTTCCTCAGGCCCTTAAGGTCCACAACGTGTTCCACCGGTCCTTACTCAAGAAGTATGTGTTAGAACCCTCCTGTTTGTTTTTTCCATCTTGTGTTTTGCGGTCACATGACCATCTGCCTATATATACCAGCTCCGCCCCTTCGGCTGTGGTGGACTTCAGTGTTGTTTGACTATTTTGCTAGCCAGGTGCTTCTGTGCTTATCTCTGTCAGTTTGCTTGGTCCTTCTAGGACCTCTAGTACCTTTTGTCAGTTTATCTTTTTGTGTTCTGCAACAACCTTCTCTGTTCAGGGGGTATTCCATTTTTGTTCCAGTCCTTAGTTCTTTTAGGGACCCCTTACTTTATGCTATAGGTCTTCGTTCAGGCTAGCCGAGGACTAAGGCGGGTCTGTTCGCAAGGAACAGGCAGCCCGCTACATCGTAGGGATTCAGCTTAGTTTAACTGTAGGGATAGTTTTCCCCTTTCTTTCCTTAGTACTTGTTGCAGGTCATAACAGTAAGTCCAGCCCAAAAAAACTAAAAGGAAAGAAATTCGGGGATCAGTATGGCTTCCGTCCAGGATTTGGCTCGACTCTTGTGGGGATTGTCTCTGGAGGTGGCCGAGCTCCAGCAACACGTGAGTAGCTGTTCTGGCGCGCATTTTGTGGAACCCAACGTAGGACTGCCTGATGTTTTTTACAGTAAACAGCAAGATTTTTTTTCCTTTAAAAATGCTTGTTTGTTATATTTTCGTTTGAGACCAAGGTCTTCTGGGAATGAATGACAGCGCATTGGTTTTATTATGTCACTTTTGCGCAATGAACCACAAAGGTGGGCCTTTTCTCTCCAACCTAATGATCCATGCTTAAGGTCGGTAGAAGAATTTTTTTCTGCTATGGGTCTATTATATGACGATCCTGATCAAATCTCATCTGCTGAGGCAGAACTCAGGCGTTTGAATCAGGGGTCAGGTGAGGTTGAAAATTATTGCACACACTTTAGAAGGTGGGCTTCAGAAGTCAAATGGAATGATACTGCTCTGAAATGTCTATTTCTTGCTGGTCTGAGTGAAAGGGTTAGGGATTTGCTAATTGCATTCCCTGCACCTGAGACTCTGCAGGATGCCATGCAATTAGCTGTTCACGTGGATAGGAGGCTGAGATCTAGGCTGAATGAGGTAAAGGCTCCTGTAATGCCAGGTCTTAGTCCCCAGAAAATCTGCTCAGACGGTGGAGAACCGATGGAGGTTGAGGCGATGTCGCTCCGCTCTCAGGAAAGAGACCGGAGGTTCGCCGAGGGATTGTGTCTTTATTGTGGTAAAGCTGATCATTTGATTAAGTTTTGTGAGCTTCGTTTAAGTAAAGACAAAAAAAAGGTCAGGTACGCCCGTATAGCTTGTTTAGGCTCTGCAGGAGTATTTCTTTCAGGGAGTACTACTTTGCAGGAAAATTTGATTGAATTTCAGGTATTTGTGGATTGTGGTTCAACACTTAATGTGATTGATAAAGGATTTTTGGAAAAACTTAAATTGAAATCCAAACCTTTGTCATCACCTATTTCTGTGATTGCAATTGATAACACTCCCTTGAAATGTATCACTCACAAGGTTGCTGCATTTCCCCTCACTATCAATGGACTTCACCAAAAAATTTTGGACTTGGTTGTATTAAATAATTTACCCTCTCCGGTCGTTCTAGGATTGCCTTGGTTAAAACTCCACAATCCTTTGCTGGACTGGTCTACTAATATGATAAAGTCTTGGAGTCCGAAATGCTATGATAAATATTGTAATGGTCGCATTGCGGCTGTGGAAAAAGGGGAATTACCTGTACCTATTCAAGATTTTTGGAGGGTTTTTTCGGAGGAGGAGTCGCAAGTTTTACCTCCTCATAGGGATTATGATTGCGCCATTGAGTTTGTTCCGGGAGCTAATCTTCCCAAGAGTCGCTTGTTTAATCTGACTATCCCTGAAAGAAAGGCCTTGGAGGAGTACATACAGACTAGCCAGGCTGCTGGTCACATTAGACATTCTAAGTCGCCTGTGGCAGTTGGATTTTTCTTCATTAAAAAAAAAGGACGGGGGTTTGCGTCCGTGTCTGGATTTTCGTGAAATTAATAAGATTACCGTACGCAATTCCTACCCATTGCCGTTAATTCCTGACTTGTTTAACCAGTTAGTGGGGGCCAAGTGGCTTTCTAAGATTGATCTCCGGGGAGCATACAATTTGTTACGAGTGAAGGAGGGTGATGAGTGGAAAACTGCTTTTGACTCTCCGGTAGGTCATTTTGATAATCTGGTGATGCCTTTTGGTCTTACCAATGCACCTGCATTTTTTCAGAACCTTATTAATGACATCTTGAGACCTTTGATTGGTAAGAATGTGGTTGTGTATTTGGATGACATTTTGATTTATTCGCCAGATCTGGAGTCCCATTGGCAGAGTGTACGTGAAGTTTTGCAGTTATTGAGTGATAATTCACTCTTTGCTAAGCTGAAGAAATGTGAGTTCGCTGTGCAGAAAATTAGTTTTTTGGGCTACATTGTCTCCAGCGAGGGCTTTGAGATGGACCCGGTGAAGGTTCAGGCTGTGCAAGAATGGCCTAGGCCTATTGGTTTGAAATCTATACAGAGATTTTTGGGTTTTGCCAATTATTACAGGAAATTCATTAAGAATTTTTCTGTAATTGTTAAGCCTCTAACCGATATCACCAGGAAAGGTGCGAATACGGTCCAGTGGACTACTGAGGCCATTGAAGAGTTAAGTATCTCAAAGAGAGGTTCAGTTCTGCCCCTATCCTTATGCAGCCTGATGAGACCAAGCCTTTTTTGGTCGAGGTCGATGCTTCATCGGTGGGGGTCGGAGCAGTTTTGTCTCAGGAGAACAGGGATGGAGTACATCCTTGTGCCTTCTTTTCGAAAAAAAATTCAGAAACCGAACTGAATTATGATGTTGGAAATCGGGAGTTGCTGGCTATTAAACTCGCGTTTGAACATTGGCGTAATTTTTTGGAAGGTGCTAGATTTCCTGTTCAGGTTTTCACAGATCATAAGAATTTGATCTATCTGGATGCTGCCAAGCGCTTGAATGCCCGTCCAGCTAGGTGGGCACTTTTTTTTTCTCGGTTTCATTTTTCTGTTACCTATATCCCTGGTACTAAGAATGTTAAAGCCGATGCTTTATCTCGCAGCTTCTCTCCTACAGTCGGTGCCGAGGAGGAGGAGAGCATTTTACAGAAAGGAGTTGTGGTGGCGGCATTGGACTCCATTTTGGAGAATGGGATTCGGAAAGCTCAAGATGATACTCCATCTAACACTCCCCATGGGAGGTTGTTCGTGCCTAAAACCTTTAGGAGAGATTTGTTTGTGGAGTGTCATGAGTCTCGGTTGGCAGGTCATCCAGGAATTTCTGAGATTAGGAGACTTATCAGTCGCAGTTTTTGGTGGCCTGGATGGCAGAAAGAAGTCATCAAGTGGGTGCATCAATGTACTGTGTGTGCTAAGTCAAAAGCTTCACATTCTCCTGCTGCGGGGTTGCTTTTCCCTCTGGAGGTTCCTAGTGCGCCTTGGACGCATCTCACAATGGATTTTATTACTGATCTGCCTGTGTCCGAGGGTTTTACTGTCATCTGGGTGGTCGTGGACCGTTTTAGTAAGATGTGTCATTTGGTTCCATTCATTAAGTTGCCCTGCGGCAAGACACTCACTAAGGCGTTTGTTAAGGAGATTGTCAAGCTCCATGGCGTTCCCACGGATATTGTTTCTGATAGAGGACCTCAGTTTGTGGCTCGCTTTTGGAGTGCTTTTTGTGACAGTTTGGGAGTCCATTTGTCATTTTTGTCTGGGTATCATCCTGAGTCTAATGGACAGACTGAAAGAAAGAACCAGGATGTAGAACAGTTTTTGCGTTGTTTTGTGGCGGACAATCAAGAGGTGTGGTCTGAGTTTCTGCCTCTCGCAGAATTTGCTCTTAACAATCATACTTCCTCCTCAGCTGGGTGTTCTCCTTTTTTTTGTTGTACTGGGAGACATCCGTCTTTTGGTTCGTTCTCCAAATTGGGGTCGGGGGTGCCGGAGGAAGAGAATTTTTCCGGTGATTTGGAGAGAGTTTGGACTAATGTACGTTGCAACCTTCAAGAGGCTAACAAGAAGTCCAAGAAGTATTTTGACAGGAAACGTAAGGAGGTTTTGTTTACTGTGGGTGACATGGTTTGGTTGTCCTCAAGGAACTTGCGTTGAGGATTCCCTCTAAAAAACTGGGTCCTAAGTTTGTGGGTCCACTTAAAGTGCTTCAGGTTGTTAACCCGTCTGCGATTAGGTTGGATGTCGCTACTTCCTGGAAGACTAATCCTGTGTTTCATGTTTCCTTGTTGAAAAAGGCTGATGTATCAGATAGGGATGCCACTGTCACAGTTCCTCTTGAAGTGGAAGACGGCGAATATGAAATTTCTCGTATCTTGAATTCTAGATGGCATAGAAGGAGATTACAGTATCTCGTCTCCTGGAAGGGTTTCGGTCCTGAAGATAACTCCTGGGTAAGGGCGGATGATGTCTCTGTTCCTAGGCTTGTTAGAGCTTTCCACAAGAGGTTTCCGGATAGGCCGGGGCCTGGAGGATCCGGAGGATCCTTATAAAAGAGGGAGTACTGTTAGAACCCTCCTGTTTGTTTTTTCCATCTTGTGTTTTGCGGTCACGTGACCATCTGCCTATATATTCCAGCTCCGCCCTTTTGGCTGTGCTGGACTCCAGTGTTGTTTGACTGTTTTGCTAGCCAGGTGCTTCTGTGCCTATCTCTGTCAGTTTGCTTGGTCCTTCTGGGACCTCTAGTACCTTTTGTCAGTTTATCTTTTTGTGTTCTGCAACAACCTTCTCTGTTCAGGGGGTGTCCCATTTTTGTTCCAGTCCTTAGTTCTTTTAGGGGCCCTTCCTTTATGCTATAGGTCTTCGTTCAGACTAGCCGAGAACTAAGGCGGGTCTGTTCGCAAGGAACAGGCAGCCCGCTACATCGTAGGGATTCAGCTTAGTCTTACTGTAGGGATAGTTTTCCCCTTTCTTTCCTTAGTACTTGTTGCAGATCATAACAGTATGTGGAACCGCTTGAGCCCTCACCTCTACCACCGCCCCCAGTAAAGGTTGAGGGTAATCTGGAGTTCCAGATTTCGAGCATTGTAGATTCTCATCTCCAACGTCGTCCTCTACAATACTTGGTGCACAGGAAGGGTTATAGTCCAGAGGAGAGGATGTGGGTTTCAGCATCAGAGGTGAACGCTCCCAGGTTGATTCGTTCATTCCACACCTCTTATCCAGAGAAACCCGGTCCTGAGTGCCTGGAGGCCACTCGTAGAGGGGGGGGGGGTGCTGTCACGGGTGTGTCAGAGGTGACAGACAGTCATTACACAGTCCTCACCCTTCCACTGGCCCGCCTGAGATAGAACAACTGCGACTTTGGGACTTCCAGGGCCAACTACCTCAACCAGTAGCCCCCCACTTCTGGCAGGCCCCCACAGAGAGAAGGTAGCGGCAAGCTTAGGAATCTAGCAGTCCATCGAGGTACAAGGCCAGGAGATCCGAGGGTCCCACCATGGCCTCTCCGAGAGTTTCCATGGGGTCAGATGATCGGCTGGTCCCAATCTGGCTTCTCTGAATGTCTTCATGGGTTCCAGGCGACCGGAGGGTTAAACCTGGCAACCCCAAACAACATATCCATTGTCTCTCTGATGGTCAATGGAGCAGATCCATATCTTTCCAGTCAGGGCTATAAACCCTTAGGCTAGAATCATGTAGAATCCAAATCTGTGTCTCTTTGGGTAAAGCCATTTTACGAAGCTGATGGTGTGAAGAGAGTCTGATCTTTGATTCTCCCTGTAAAGTTTCTTTCCAATTTCTGTTTTAAGTCTGACTGCTACAGAAGCATATCTCTTTTTTAAGTACACATCCACAGGTTAAGGGATTAGGGAGGGCATTACTCACAGGGCTCAGGTCTCATTGTTTGAACTAATCAATTTACATAGTTGGTATCACAGGGGCTCTTGTAAATAAACATCATTGTTTCAGAATCCAAAAGAAGACAACATTCAGGGTTATACAAATACCGGTCTGTCCTTCTTGACCAGCCACAGAAATACATATACATTTACAAGTCAACACAAAGATAATAGTGTATTTCTCTTGGACTAACAAATCTAAACATCTGCTGATTAAGATTATAGGCTGTATCTTCACAGCAGCTTAGCCAATGCTCAAGCCCGTTAAACTAAAAACACTTATGTCCATTCAGTTTCCTGAACGACTGACTCAACCAGCCATCTTGCCTAAAACTGTCACGCAAGGCATAGGAAAGACTAAGTGCAACACAAA
The DNA here is from genome assembly GCF_046119375.1 of Phyllobates terribilis. Lineage (NCBI taxonomy): Eukaryota > Metazoa > Chordata > Amphibia > Anura > Dendrobatidae > Phyllobates > Phyllobates terribilis. The sequence continues at coordinate 704,569,970 of NW_027362761.1, forward strand.
GGGAAGGGGGAAAAGGGGGCCCAGACTCTAGGGAAAGGTAGTGGAGACCTCCTAGGCTGACCTTATATCACCCTGTCTCCCCTAAACATCCCTATATTGGTTCCGCACCAATCGTCGCACAGGAACCTCACTCTGTCTTTCCCTGGCATTTGGCCCTGGCTAGGGAAGGGAGTGGATGAGCGCTAGTCGAGCCCCACTGACAACTAAAGACAACAAGGGGGAACAAACAAGGGAAGGTAGCTTAGATTCAGAGAGATGAATAACACTTCCTCTTAGCACCAGAGAGGAAGAAGGAATGCACTTGCTCCGAGCCTTCACAAAGGGTAATGTGAGTCTCGCTGGCACCTCCCTCTGGCAGACAGCAGGTATTTATACACCCAGGCCAGGGTGTTAATTAGCAAGAGGAAGGTAGCCACTGGGTCCTAGAGAGACAGCTTCTAAGAAGGTGTCTGTAATGCCAAATGAAGAGAACTCCTGCAACCAACTGCAGGGCGATTGTCTGTCACTTCTGACACACCTGTGACATGCCCACCGCATTCACATGTACTCAGCCAACCAAAATTCTCCGTCCCCCAGTTCCAAATCAAAATGGTGCATTGCAATGCCCTCGTTTCGCGTCACAAAACTGGACACTGCCCTATTAACCTTTATCTGAGCCTTGTTAACCTTCTCTACCAAACAAGGGCCCGCCAGCTTTTTTCAGCAGCTATTTCCGACCACACTGTCTTTAAACCGGGGAAAGACATCTATAGTCACAATAAATCGAATTTTATATCCCTGACTAATTTCCTAAAAGTGCGAATCTCCAGATCATTACCCTCCACATGTAAGACTAAAATGTCCAGCACCCTGTCCAAACAAGCACTTTGATTTACCTCCTTCAAAACTCTCTGTCAACTCATACCTCGAAAACTGAGCCAACTTATGACTGCTGCTCTGCTAGAAAAACTGAGCTGTCTACTCGCCTTTCTTAAATCTGCCCGAAGCACTCTCCAATACATGTATGAATGGTCCATAATCCATACCAAAAGAGGATCCGGTTTTTTGAAAAACAGAAGTAAACACCATCAAAATGAAACAATGATGAACTGACCCTTCAAACAATCCCTTCAACCCCCCCCCCCTCCATTGAAACTGAGGCTCCCAGTGTCAATACGCTTGACAATCTCTGGTCTTAAACCACAAGCAGCAGCCTCTGTCGCGGCCCCGATGCGAAAAGAATGTGACGCGCCCCCTGGGCCGTGGGGATACCCGGAGCCGGGCCTTGTAGATGCTGGAGGTTGTAGTCACCGTGGCGGCAACCCGGTCCGTGACCCAGGGCGGTCAAACCAGGGTAGTCTATGTGTCTCAGTTATAGATAGTCCGACTATGCCACCTGTGGATTGCAGTCATTGGTAACCGCCGCTGCGGGGCAGTCGGCTGAAGCTGGTGGTGTGCGCAGCAGGGTGATGTAACTCCCCACAGGTGGAGTGTAGCTTCAGGGCAGCATGTGAGGATGATGGTGGTGATAGTGCCTGGATCAGTAATAATGACACGGAGTCTTTGCAATGCAGTCCTGGGGTCTTTACTGGTGACAAGTATATAGGCCCCGACGGGAGTACTTGCTAGGGATGAGGGTCTGGTCAGTCTGGGAGCAATCCTAGAAGTCCCTTGGCCAGGTGGAGTTGTAGGCCTGCCGTTCTGACTGTACTCTTTTGGCTATCTTGCTTATAGTCGTGTTGTAGCCCACGTCCCTGAGTGTAACGTGCTGCTCACCCGTATGGCTGGCGACTCGGATCCCGTGTATTCCTCGCTCCTCTGTGGCGGTACTGGTCCTTTCGTGTGGCTGAGCCTCTGGGCTTCTGTTGGCCAGGAGACCTACAATCTCCTGCCGTGCGGTTTCTGCTGCTGGGCTTGAAGGGTCCCACAGCCTCGGACTACGGTGTCCGGTCCTCTGTATCTACTCTGGCTAGGACGAGCTCTGCACAGCTCCAGTCCTCAGCTCCTTGCTCCTTAGTCCTATCAGACTCCTGACACTGACTAGACTAAACTTAGACTCCGGCTAGACTCCGGCTAGACTGACTAACCCCGCCTCCAGATCCAGTTATATAGGGCAGGATCCTTCCCTCTCTGGTCTGGAGCAGGAGGTGTTGCATGTCATGTGTCCTTGACCAGGAAACTCCTGTTTTGCTCCCAGACATGGTATTACTACCACTGTGGCAACCAGACCCTCTGGGGTGCCACAAATGTGTGGTAGAACGTGAAGAATCTAACCCTAAGTCACTCAAACATTTCTGAAATATAGAGGTAAACTTATACCTTGATAAAAAGGAACCATCCTCATGGCACAATAAAGGACCATCGCACCAAGGACTAAAAACGTTAAAACTCTTGAAACAATGTAATGGTCACATGGCAGAATCTGGAATCACCCTCAAACTTATCCGCCTTCCTTTTCCTGCCTGGTCAGTTTTGATTTCTGAATCCAGAATTCCAAACCCCGGGGATAGCGGCTAAGTCCGTAGCCAACAATCCATAATCCACCTACCCGATTCGAACTAGAGGCAGCAATATGCCAAAATATGCCAGCGAAAATGCCAAGTGAAAAAGAAACATCTCAAACTGAGAACTACAGACTGACTGCAACAACCCTCCCCCCAATTAAAACCCTTTAATGCTTGTCTCACCAAAATGTTCTTCGTCAAGTCCGTACAACTTCATATTTTGAAACCAATGGCCAAAGCCGCAATCAGCCGGCTAATCTTTGCTGATAATCACTGATTTCCAGCTCCACTGCTTAACCATAGTAATAACACTCCCACCTGATCATCCTCTGATAAGTTCTGACCGAATGATCCCAACCAATGATCCCATTGCTTCCATGCCGACTGGTAAGCTGCCTGAGTACTACTGGCCAGGGATGACCTAATCAATGGCTCGGTGCCTCAGAGACCACATTCCAAAGTTTGGGAGGGCAGTCTAAACCCTTGTCCTCTGCATCCAGAGCCAACAACCGAAAATGCTCCCACTGGAAACGAGAAAGTGAATCAGCAATGGAATTCTGTACGCCCGGAACATGATATGCTGTAATATATGCATTAATAGAAAGACATTGTAAAACCAGCTGACGAAGAACGCAAATCACTGGAGGTGAAGATGCCGTAATATTGTTGATTGCCAACTCCACCCTCATATTGTAGCAATTGAAGCGAACTCTCCTGTTCTGGAATCCCGTTTTCCACAAAGCTACCGCTACCAATATAGGGAAGATCTCAAGCAATGCAATATTTTTAACTAAACCGGCCCTAACCTATTCTACCGGCCACTCACCTGCACACCACAGGCCTTTAAAATAGGCTCCAAAATCCAAGCTCCCTACTGCAGCTGTGTATAATTCGAGCTCAAAGTTGTCCACCACCTCATCCATCAGCAGCGATCGACCATTATAATGTACCAAAAAAACTCCCCCAAACTGAAAAATTGGCTCTGTATTCCTCAGACAGCCGAACATAGTTGTGAGGTGCACGTACCCCAACAGTCGCACTGGCTAGTCGCCGAGAAAAAACCCTACCTATAGGCATAATACGGCATGCAAAATTAAGCTTACCGAGCAGAGATTGCAATTCCCTCAACCTCAATTTTTGAACCCTCTGGGGCTTGGCTACTTCAACCTTCAACACTACAAAACCAGTGATTGAAGCTTGAAGAGGTCAATTTGCATATTCCAGGTGCCTTCTGGGAAAAGCGAAGAGTCTACTTCAGCTAGAAGATCGTTGGGTACAGCCGGGACCAGCTGCTTGGAAAGCATCGCCAAACCAGGGATTGAAGCTTGAAGAGGACAATTTGCATATTCCAGGTGCCTTCTGGGAAAAGCGAAGAGTCTCCTTCAGCTAGAAGATCGTTGGATACAGCCGGGAGCAGCTGCTTGGAAAGCATTGCCAAACCAGGGATTGAAGCTTGAAGAGGACAATTTGCATATTCCAGGTGCCTTCTGGGAAAAGCGAAGAGTCTCCTTCAGCTAGAAGATCGTTGGGTACAGCCGGGAGCAGCTGCTTGGAAAGCATCGCCAAACCAGGGATTGAAGCTTGAAGAGGACAATTTGCATATTCCAGGTGCCTTCTGGGAAAAGCGAAGAGTCTCCTTCAGCTAGAAGATCGTTGGGTACAGCCGGGAGCAGCTGCTTGGAAAGCATCGCCAAACCAGGGATTGAAGCTTGAAGAGGACAATTTGCATATTCCAGGTGCCTTCTGGGAAAAGCGAAGAGTCTCCTTCAGCTAGAAGATCGTTGGGTACAGCCGGGAGCAGCTGCTTGGAAAGCATCGCCAAACCAGGGATTGAAGCTTGAAGAGGACAATTTGCATATTCCAGGTGCCTTCTGGGAAAAGCGAAGAGTCTCCTTCAGCTAGAAGATCGTTGGGTACAGCCGGGAGCAGCTGCTTGGAAAGCATCGCCAAACCAGGGATTGAAGCTTGAAGAGGACAATTTGCATATTCCAGGTACCTTCTGGGAAAAGCGAAGAGTCTCCTTCAGCTAGAAGATCGTTGGGTACAGCCGGGACCAGCTGCTTGGAAAGCATCGCCAAACCAGGGATTGAAGCTTGAAGAGGACAATTTGACGGCGCGCGAATTTGTTTAATTTGTTTGTCCTAGGGTATCACAAGAAAGAAGACAGACATCAAGTCAGCAGGGACAAGGAGCAGCATGGCAGATGTGACAACCTACATGGTGAGCTGCAACATGTGCTACATGTTCACAGATCGACCAGAAGCTGAAACCAACTTCACCTGCCAGAAGTGTAGACTACTGGCTCTTTTAGAAGAAAAGGTGCGGGGACTGGAAGAAAGAATCGCGACATTAAAACTCATCAAGGAAAATGAAGACTTCCTGGACAGAACAGAAGCGTCACTACTGGTCACGGAAAGTCAAGGAAGCATCAGAGAACCTCCAGAGGCAGACAAGTGGAGGCAAGTGACCAAAAGAAGCAAGAAGACCATGGAGACACCACCAACCACACAACTGAGAAACAGATTCCAAGGACTAGTGGAGGACGAAGATGGCACACCTAAGGATGAGGAACTACCAGCAAGCAAAAAAGGAAAGAGCACCCAGAAACACCCAGAAGCGACAAGAAAAAGGACAGCCAAGAAGGGAAGAAGAGTGGTGGTGGTGGGAGACTCACTACTGAGAGGAACAGAAGCAGCTATCTGCAGACCGGACATAACCGCAAGAGAAGTATGCTGCCTCCCAGGGGCGAAGATCAAGGATGTTACCGATAGGATACCGAAGCTCATCAGTTCCAAGGATGTCCACCCATTTCTTCTGATACATGTTGGCACCAATGACACGGCAAAGAAGGACCTACCGACAATCTGCAAGGACTTTGAAGCATTGGGGAAGAAAGTAAAAGAACTGGATGCGCAGGTAGTTTTTTCTTCTATCCTTCCAGTAGACGGGCATGGCGTCAGGAGATGGAACAGGATGCTTGAGGTGAATAACTGGCTGAGACGATGGTGCAGATAACAAGGATTTGGATTCCTGGACCACGGTGTGAATTACCTCTATGACGGACTCCTTGCCAGAGACGGACTACACCTCAACAAACCCAGGAAACACACATTCGCCAGGAGACTCGCAACACTCATCAGGAGGGCGTTAAACTAGAAGAAGAGGGGATGGGAAGAAAAACGCCGGACACGAACATGCAACCAGAGAACATACTAATGAAAGATATGAAGTGCGACAAAGAAGGTCCAAGACAAGATACTTGGAAGGGAGGTAAGAAAATTTCTAATACAATCCACAGGGAGAAGATTGGAACAAAACAAAATCGTGTAAATTGCGTGCTAGCAAATGCCAGGAGCCTGACAAACAAGATGGATGAACTGGAAGCAGAAATATCTACAGGTAACTAAGACATAGTTGGAATAACCGAGACATGGTTAGATGAAAGCTATGACTGGGCAGTTAACTTACAGGGTTACAGTCTGTTTAGAAGGGATCAAAGAAGTCGGAAAGGGGGTGGAGTCTGTCTATATGTAAAGACGTGTCTAAAGCCTACAATACGGGAGGATGTATGGGAGGGAAATGAGGAGGTCGAGTCCTTATGGGTGGCGATACACGGGGCAAAAAACAATAATAAAATTATCATAGGAGTCTGTTATAAACCACCAAATATAGCAGAAGCCACGGAAAGTCTATTAATGAGACAAATAGACGAAGTAGCAAAAAATAATGAGGTGCTTATTATGGGGGACTTCAACTACCCCGATATAGACTGGGAAACCGAAAGCTGTAGATCTCAGAAAAGAAACAGGTTTCTGTCAATTATCAAAGACAATTATTTGTCACAACTTGTGCAGGAACCAACTAGAGGGACGGCCCTTTTAGACTTAATATTAACTAACAGGCCAGACAGAATAACTGAGGTGAAGGTCGGGGGGCACCTGGGAAATAGTGACCACAACATTATACAATTCCACATGTGCTTCAGTAGGGTGCCCAGCAAGGGAGTCACAAAAACACTGAACTTCAGGAGGGCAAAGTTTGATCAGCTAAGAGATGCCCTTCACCTTATAGACTGGGATAGTATCTTTAGTAATAGGAGCACGGATAGAAAATGGGACATTTTCAAAACAGTCCTACTGTAGCACCCTGAGGATTCGGCTGCTACAGGGGTATTGCACCTCAACCCAGAGGTGTGATATTCCACTCCCGGGTAAGGATGGAGTGTGGACCTGAGCTCGGTAGGCTGCATGCACTACATACATCCCATTTCCGAGGAACAGGCCGACGGTACTCCCACTTAGAAATGTGCAGGTACGACCGAGTCTGTTCCTGGCTGGAGTGGGAGGGGGGTGGTACATCCCAAGTAGTGTAGGGGCAGATAGGGGGAGCAGCCTGGGTAAAGATAGGAGCTCATTGGGTGCTGGTCACCTGAGCTCACACATAGAGGGTGTATATAAGGTGGGCACCAACTAAGAACAGGGTCAGTCTGTCATCCTTTTGTCAGAGCAGAGCAGAGGAAGAGGAGCAGAGCAGCCCCAGAGAGAGAGAGAGGAGAAAGCAAGAGAGACCCAGAGGGGGAAACAGAAGAGAGGACTCTGAGACCCCAAATCCAATCCACGGGTGAAGAGTCGGCATCAGGGTACCGGAACCCAAGCTGGTGGGGGCAAAAACACACCCCAGCCAGAGACCGGAGGCCGTGGGCAGCGTCTGCCACGGCCACCCACCACATCCACCCCGAAGGCATACCACGTGGAGGGTCAGGGAACCCAAGGCCAAGGGTCTCCCAACAGAAGGCCCGAGGGAGCTGGACCTGGGTGGATCAATAGTGGGGACGGCCAGAGAAAGGACAGAAGGAGAGCTCAGGGTCACACTCCGGACTCGCTTGGGGGTTGGCTGGATCCAGGACCTGGTGGATGCAGCACGGCTCGGGAGGTCACTTGAAGCTGGAGTGACCGGAACATCAGCAGTGAGTAAATACCCTAAACTGCACAACCCGACTCTGTCTTCATTTTACACCTATGCTGCACCACCACAACCCCCATCCTCTGCACCTGACCCCCTGAGGCTATACCCCACCCGTTGGGGGTCATACCATCACAAGCTGCACCTACACCATCAGCCTCAGCGGACCCTGCTGCAGCGGCGGCCATAGTGACCGCAATACAACGGGTGGCGTAGTCGACAATAAAGAACTTAATAACATCTGTAGGACTGCCACATACAACTGAGTTTGACACCCTGGGCACGGACCGGGTCACAGCCACTCGGAAGACTACAACTCCCATCTGATCCGGCTCCGGATATTCCCCCTAAAAGAATATGGCCCAGGGGGTGCGTCAACTTTGGCGTAGTCGGCAGGATTACGTGCCCGCAACACCCGGGTACTGCGTGCCTGAAGAAAAGAACGAGTTTACCTCAAAAAGAAGTCTCCCGCCGGTTCCGGAGGGTCCCCGCCATCGGACCCCATCACCAGTCGATTCCAGCCGGTTGTCCGCCATTAACAGCGTTTTCCCGCCATCTGCAGAGTTTCCCGCCAAGGGGAAGCGATTCCCGCCATTTCCAAAGGTTTCCCGCCTTGGAAGAGCGGACGCCATTATGGGCGTGCCAGAGGGTGGCAGGAGGCCACCTCCCATCGTGGGCCAGGACCGAAAATGGCGCCAAAAGTGGAAACCGCCCCCACCAACAGAGACTGTGATGCTAGAGGTGTCTGTCAGCGTGAAAGAACTGCCCCTGGAGCTGACAATCACCAAGTGGCCCCGGGACCGCCCTCGAGGTGGGAGGAGACGAAAGGAGAGAAAAAAGATAGGTGCCGCCTGGAGCAGTCTAGAGCGAGCGCACCCGGAGGCAAGAAGCCTGGAGAAGAATATCGGAGGAGCTTACCCGGAGATGGCGAGAAAGCAGAGCAGCACCGGCCCGTTGGCCAGGAGCCTGCTAGAAACCGAGGAGGGAGAGCAGAGCAGCACCGGCCCGCTGGCCAGGAGCCTGCTGGAGACGACTGTAGGAGAGCAGAGCAGCACCGACCCGTTGGTCAGGAGCCTGCTGGAAACAACGACCCCACTAGGCCTAGTGGAGGTCCTAGCACAGCTACCCCGAGACCGGGAGTGTGCGCAGACCGCTCTGGAGGGCCTCGCACGGAGGATGGCCCGGGTGCAGCGAGAGACGTTGGCGCAGTGGAGCCGAAAGATGGCCCAGCAGACCGAGACCCGTCAGCGGAGCACGCCACCCGAGACGAGGAGACAGACCGCCTCTGAGGGTGGCGCAGGAGGACTGAAGGCCGGAGACGGCGCCGAGAAGGGAGCCGAACGAGTGGAGGCAGGTAAAGGGGACGTCTATACCCCAGACCGGGAAACCGTGTACCTGCCCCAGCTCCCCGTCGCAGAGCCCGAAGTCTATCCTGCCGTGCCCGTCGCTGCAACGTCACCGCCACAGACTAGGCCTCAAACGGGAGCCGCGACCCCTGTGACGTCACACGCCTCGACCCCGAGCGTGACCAAGCAGGAAGTACCACCAGCCTGGTCGCAAGGCCTAGTACCCCCGGGCGCCGCTATACCAACAGCGCCCCCTACCTCCGCGGAGCCCCCGGCCTGGTCGCAGGGCCAAGTAGCCCAGGGCGCCGCCGTCCTTACGGTGCCCTTTACCTTCCAGATGCCCCAGGCCTGGCCGCAAGGCCCGGGCAACCCGGGCGCTAACACCACCGCGCCCATAAGACCAAGAGTGCCGCATCTGGGAGAGGACCTGTACGCCCAGCATACGTGCCCGGATGGGCAGCCATTTATATGGCCACCGGAGTTCCACCATCCCCGACTCCGGAGAGAGAGACCCCTGGATGAACCCCTGATCCCGGCTCCAAAGCCCGTAAAGAGGATCTCGCCCCCGCTAGCGGAAGCACAGTTTGAGTGGGACCCCACCGGAGAAGATCTTATGGGATTCACTAAAGAGACTCGGGCAGCTGCAGCGGAGCGTGCTGAGTGCTGCCGCCAACAGCTCGAGGACTTCGAGAGGGAGCGGAGAGAGAGGCGGGTCCGGGAACAGCAAGCTCAAGTAAAGAGCGCGGAGCAGAAGAGCCGGGCCAGGAGAGACCCCCGTGCAGCGCATAGTCCCCGCACCACCGGGACTGTGATAAAGTTTAACCTGCAGCATGGGTGGGGCTTCATCCGAGACCACCACACCCTAGGCGACGTCTTCGTAACCAGGAGAGACGTTGAGTCCCACCTACCGGAGGGACACAGAGGTCGTGACCTTTACATCGGGGACGAGGTCACCTTCACCCGGCACAAGTGTGCCAAAGGTCCCTACGCCCTCCATGTGCATCGTCTGACGGAGGAAGAGCTGCGGTGTGAGGAGGAAGAACAAGAGGACCCGGACGGGTCTGAAGCCAAAGGTAACCATAAAGCAAGAGCAGGAGGACGCCGTCGCTAAGGACAGCGAAGCAGAAGCTGTATATAGTTGCCCGTCGGGGCACCGTAAACTGAAACCGTAAACTGAAACCGTGAAACTGAAACTGAAACTGAAACTGTTACTGTTGCTAATATAGTCCCCGTTGGGACCAGCATGTGTGAACTGTTACCCGTATTTCCCTAAATCCCACTGACCGAGGACTGAGAGCGGTCATTCCTCCCTAATACCTGGCCGAGGACTGAGAGCGGCCATATCCTTGTATATAGTTGCGCGTCCTAAAGCGCCCCCTACCGGTTTTATAGGAAAACCAGTTTTCCAGAGAGACTGTCGCACTTCACCCGGTCACACGTGGCACAGTGACCGGAGGAGGAGCCAGAGGCGACGAGAATGTTTTATATTGATATATATATATATATAATGTTTTATATGTTTTCTATGTTTATGCAAAAATTTGTATGTTTTGGTGTTGTTTATGTCTTACAGCCCGAGGACGTGCTGTGATTTACCAGGGGGGAATGTAGCACCCTGAGGATTCGGCTGCTACAGGGGTATTGCACCTCAACCCAGAGGTGTGATATTCCACTCCCGGGTAAGGATGGAGTGTGGACCTGAGCTCGGTAGGCTGCATGCACTACATACATCCCATTTCCGAGGAACAGGCCGACGGTACTCCCACTTAGAAATGTGCAGGTACGACCGAGTCTGTTCCTGGCTGGAGTGGGAGGGGGGTGGTACATCCCAAGTAGTGTAGGGGCAGATAGGGGGAGCAGCCTGGGTAAAGATAGGAGCTCATTGGGTGCTGGTCACCTGAGCTCACACATAGAGGGTGTATATAAGGTGGGCACCAACTAAGAACAGGGTCAGTCTGTCATCCTTTTGTCAGAGCAGAGCAGAGGAAGAGGAGCAGAGCAGCCCCAGAGAGAGAGAGAGGAGAAAGCAAGAGAGACCCAGAGGGGGAAACAGAAGAGAGGACTCTGAGACCCCAAATCCAATCCACGGGTGAAGAGTCGGCATCAGGGTACCGGAACCCAAGCTGGTGGGGGCAAAAACACACCCCAGCCAGAGACCGGAGGCCGTGGGCAGCGTCTGCCACGGCCACCCACCACATCCACCCCGAAGGCATACCACGTGGAGGGTCAGGGAACCCAAGGCCAAGGGTCTCCCAACAGAAGGCCCGAGGGAGCTGGACCTGGGTGGATCAATAGTGGGGACGGCCAGAGAAAGGACAGAAGGAGAGCTCAGGGTCACGCTCCGGACTCGCTTGGGGGTTGGCTGGATCCAGGACCTGGTGGATGCAGCACGGCTCGGGAGGTCACTTGAAGCTGGAGTGACCGGAACATCAGCAGTGAGTAAATACCCTAAACTGCACAACCCGACTCTGTCTTCATTTTACACCTATGCTGCACCACCACAACCCCCATCCTCTGCACCTGACCCCCTGAGGCTATACCCCACCCGTTGGGGGTCATACCATCACAAGCTGCACCTACACCATCAGCCTCAGCGGACCCTGCTGCAGCGGCGGCCATAGTGACCGCAATACAACGGGTGGCGTAGTCGACAATAAAGAACTTAATAACATCTGTAGGACTGCCACATACAACTGAGTTTGACACCCTGGGCACGGACCGGGTCACAGCCACTCGGAAGACTACAACTCCCATCTGATCCGGCTCCGGATATTCCCCCTAAAAGAATATGGCCCAGGGGGTGCGTCACTACATAGTCACTGTAGAAGGTACATACCTTATGGGAGTAAAAGGGCTAGGAATAGGAGGAAGCCAATGTGGCTAAATAAGGAAGTCAAGAGGGCAATGAAAAACAAAAAAAGGGCTTTCGGTAAACTTAAACAAGAAGGCAGCGAGGAAGCGCTAATATCTTATAGGGAAAAAAACAAAATCTGTAAGAAACAAATAAGAATAGCAAAAGAGGAGACAGAGAGACTAATTGCCAAGGAAAGTAAAACGAATCGCAAACTGTTCTTTAACTATATAAACAGTAAAAGGATTAAAACTGATGGAGTTGGCCCATTGAAAAATAACCTGGGTAAAATCATAGAGGGCGATGAGGGTAAAGCAAACCTACTCAATAGCTTCTTCTCCACTGTTTTCACAAAAGAAAACAATTTATCGGAGGAAATGCAGAGTGATAAAGTAAATCCTCCGCTAAATATCACCCACCTAACCCAGGAGGAAGTTCAGAAACGCCTAAATAATATCAAAATAGACAAGTCACCAGGCCCAGATGGCATACACCCCCGGGTACTAAAAGAATTAAGTAATGTGATAGACAGGCCGCTGTATCTTATATTCAAGCACTCTTTATGGACAGGGACTGTCCCACTAGACTGGCGCCAAGCAAATGTGGTACCAATATTCAAAAAGGGGTCTAAAAGTGACCCTGGGAACTATAGACCAGTTAGCTTAACGTCTGTTGTGGGTAAATTGTTTGAAGGATTTCTTAGAGATGCTATTGTAGAATATCTTAATGATAATAACTGTCTAACTCCATATCAACATGGATTCATGAGGGATCGCTCCTGCCAAACAAACCTGATGGCCTTCTACGAGGAGGTGAGCTCACAGCTGGACCGGGGAGAGTCAGTGGATGTTGTATACCTTGACTTCTCCAAAGCGTTTGATACCGTGCCACACAAAAGGTTGGTATATAAGATGAGAATGCTTGGTCTGGGGGATAATGTGTGCAAGTGGGTAAATAGCTGGCTGAGTGATAGAAAGCAGAGGGTGGTTATCAATGGAGTAAGCTCAGGGTGTGTCAGGGTTACTAGCGGGGTGCCTCAAGGGTCTGTCTTGGGCCCTATATTATTTAATATATTTATTAATGATCTAGTGGAAGGGTTGCATAGTAAAATAGCAATATTTGCAGATGATACTAAACTTTGTAAAGTAGTTAATACAGATGAGGACAGGGCACAGCTACAGGAAGATTTAGATAAATTGGGGAGTTGGGCCAAAAAATGGCAAATGGGGTTCAATGCCGATAAATGTAAGGTCATGCACATGGGAAAGAAAAACAGCAGTCACCCATACATATTAAATGGGAAACCGTTGGGGAAATCTGACATGGAGAAGGACCTGGGCGTCTTGGTTAATAGCAAATTAAATTGGAGTGCCCAGTGTCAGGCAGCAGCTGCGAAGGCAAATAGAGTCATGGCATGCATCAGAAGAGGAATAGGGGCATATGATGAGAACATTGTTCTTCCTCTGTATAAACCGCTGGTAAGGCCGCACTTAGAATATTGTGCACAGTTCTGGGCTCCGGTGCTCAGGAAAGACATATTGGAGCTAGAGAGGGTACAAAGGAGGGCGACTAAGGTAATAAAGGGAATGGAGGGACTAGAATACCCAGAGAGGTTGTCAAAATTAGGCCTATTTACATTGGAAAAGAGAAGGCTTAGGGGAGACCTCATAAACATGTATAAATATGACGCGCCCCCTGGGACATATTCCTTTTTGAGGGGAATACCCGGCACCGGATCAGATGGGGGGTTGTAGTCTCCGAGCGGCTGTGACCCGGTCCCGTGCCCAGGGCGTCAAGCTAAGTGTTATGTGGCAGTCCTTACTGATGTTATAAGAGTTCTTTTGTGTCGACTACGCCACCCGTTGTAATGCGGTCACTGTGGCCGCCGCTGCAGCAGGGTCCGCTGAGGCTGATGGTGGATGTGCAGCTTGGTGGGATAACCCCCAACGGGAGGGGTATAGCCTCAGAGGGGACAGGCGCAGAGGATGGGGGTTGTGGTGGTGCGGTGCAGCCGGCAATGAAGACAGACTCGGGTTGTGCAGTTAAGGGAGTTTACTTACTGCGGATGTTTCGGTCACTCCAGCTGTTAGTGACCACCCGAGCCGTGCTGCGTCCACCAGATCCTGGATCCGGCCAACCCCCAAACAAGTCCGGAGCGTGGCCCTGAGCTCTCCCTCTGTCCTTTCTTCAGCCGTCCCCACCAGTGATCCACCTAGGTCCAGCTCCCTCGGGCCTTCTGTTGGGCAACCCTTGGCCTTAGGTTCCCTGACCCTCCATGTGGTATGCCTTCAGGGTGGATGTAGTGGGTGGCCGTGGCAGATGCTGCCCACAGCCTCCGGTCTCTGGCTAGGGATGTTTTTGCCCCCACCAGCTTGGGTTCCGGTACCCTTGTGCTGACTCCTCACCCGGTGCTCTAATTTGGGTTCTTGGGTCCCTTCAGTCTTCCCCCTCTGGGTCTTTCTCTTTCTTTCTCCTCTCTCTCTCTCCAGGGCTGCTGTTTCCTTTTCTCTCTCCAACTGACTTGTTCTCAGCGTCTGACCCTGATCTAAGTTGGTGCCCTCCTTATATATCCCTCTATGTGTGAGCTCAGGTGACCAGCACCCAATGAGCTCCTATCACTACCCAGACTGCTCCCCCTATCTGCCCCTACACTACATGGGATGTACCACCCCCCTCCCACTCCAGCCAGGAACAGGCTCGGTTGTACCTGCACATTTCTAAGTGGGAGTACCGTCGGCCTGCTCCTCTGGAATGGGATGTATGTAGTGCATGCAGTCTATCTGAGCTCAGTTCCACACTCCTTCCTTACCCGGGAGTGGAATATCACACCTCTGGGTTGAGGTGCAATACCCCTGTAGCAGCCGAATCCTCAGGGTGCTACATTCCCCCCTGGTAAATCACAGCACGTCCTCGGGCTGTAAGACAGAAAACACCAAAAACATACATATTTTTATAAACATAAACATATAAAACATCATATAAAACTTTTCATATAAAACATTCTCGTAGACTTCTCTGGTCTCTGGTTTCAGGTTCCTCCTCCGGACACTGTGCAACGTGTGTCCGGGAAAAGTACGACAGTCTCTCAGAAAAACTGGTTTTCCTATAAAACCGGTAGGGGGCGCTTTAGGACGCGCAACTATATACAGGGGAAGTTGGAAGTTGGCCGCTCTCAGTCCTCGGCCAGTTAGAGGAAAGGGATTGGCTGCTCACAGTCCTCAGCCTGCAGGATGAAGGGGTTAACGGGTAAAACAGTTCACTGGTCCCAACGGGGACTATTTTAGCAGCAACAACAGTTCCAGTTCCTTTATACCCCGATTGGGTAACTATTTACAGCTCCTGCTCTGCCGCACTCAACGGCGTCTTCCTCCTGCTCTTTGCTTATAGCTGGTTGTTACTTCAGACCCGTCCGGCCATGTGAGCTGGCTGAACAAGTCCTCCCCCAGGTGTGGCACCCTTGGTTTTACGGGTGCGGGCGCGGTGGTGGTGGCGCCCGGGTTGCCCAGGCCTTGCGGCCAGGCCTGGGGCACCTGGAAGGTGAAGGGCACCGTTAATACGGCGGCGCCCTGGGCTACCTGGCCTTGCGGCCAGGCCGGAGGCTCCGCGGAGGTAGGGGGCGCTGTTGGTGATGCGGCGCCCGGGGGTACTAGGCCTTGCGACCAGGCTGGTGGTATTTCCTGCTTTGTCACGCTCCGGGTCGAGGCGCGTGACGTCACAGGGGTCGCTGCGGCGGCTTCCAGTCGGGGCCTAGTCCATAGCGGTGACGTGGCGGCGACGGGCACAGCAGGGGGACTTTCGGGCTCTGCGACGGGGAGCTGGGGCAGGTGAGCGGTGTCACGGCTTGGGGTATAGGCGTCCCTTTTACCTGCCTCCATGCTTTCGGCTCCCTCCTCGGCGCCGTCTCCGGCCTTGGGTCCTCCCGCGCCATCCTCAGAGGCGGTCTGCTTCCTCTTCCAGGGTAGCGTGCTCCGCTGACTGGTCTCTGCGTGCTGAGCCATCTCCCGGCTCCACTCCGCCAGTATCTCCTGCTGTACCCGGGCCATCCTCCGTGCGAGGCCCTCCAGGGCTGTTTGTGCACACTCCCGGTCTCGGGGGAGCTGCGCTAGGATCTCCGCTAGACCTAGCGGGGTTGTGGACTCTAGCAGGCTCCTGACCATCGGGTCGGTGCTGCTCTGCTCTGCTTCCGGCAGGCTCCTGGCCAGCGGGCCGGTGCTGCTCTGCCCTCCTTCCTCGGTCTCTAGCAGACTCCTGGCCAGCGGGCCGGTGCTGTTCTGCTCTCTTTCCATCTCCGGGTGAGCTTTTCTGCTGCTCCTTTCCAGGCTTCCTGCCTCCGGGTGCGCTCGCTCCAGACTGCTCCAAGCGACACCCATCTTTTCTCTTCTCTTTCGTCTCCTCCCACTTCGAGGGCGGTCCCGGGGCAACTCGGTGACTGTCAGCTCCAGGGGGAGTTCTTTCACGCTGACAGACACCTCCAGCATCACAGTCTCTGTTGGTGGGGGCGGTTTCCACTTTTGGCGCCATTTTCTGTCCCGTCCCACGATGGGATGTGGCCTCTTGCCCTCCTTTGGCACGCCCATAATGGCGTCCGCTGCTCTTCCAAGGCGGGAAATCTGCGGTTTTGGCGGGAATCGCTTCCCAGTGGCGGGAAACTCGGCAGATGGCGGGAACAAGCTGGAAATGGCGGACAATCGGCGGGAAACGACTGGTGATGGAGTCCGATGGCGTGGACCCTCCGGAACCGGCGGGAGACTTCTTTCTGAGGTAAACTTGCACTTTTCTTCAGGCACGCAGTACCCGGGTGTTGCGGGCACGTAATCCTGCCGACTACGCCAAAGTTGACGCGCCCCCTGGGACATATTCCTTTTTGAGGGGAATACCCGGCACCGGATCAGATGGGGGGTTGTAGTCTCCGAGCGGCTGTGACCCGGTCCCGTGCCCAGGGCGTCAAGCTAAGTGTTATGTGGCAGTCCTTACTGATGTTATAAGAGTTCTTTTGTGTCGACTACGCCACCCGTTGTAATGCGGTCACTGTGGCCGCCGCTGCAGCAGGGTCCGCTGAGGCTGATGGTGGATGTGCAGCTTGGTGGGATAACCCCCAACGGGAGGGGTATAGCCTCAGAGGGGACAGGCGCAGAGGATGGGGGTTGTGGTGGTGCGGTGCAGCCGGCAATGAAGACAGACTCGGGTTGTGCAGTTAAGGGAGTTTACTTACTGCGGATGTTTCGGTCACTCCAGCTGTTAGTGACCACCCGAGCCGTGCTGCGTCCACCAGATCCTGGATCCGGCCAACCCCCAAACAAGTCCGGAGCGTGGCCCTGAGCTCTCCCTCTGTCCTTTCTTCAGCCGTCCCCACCAGTGATCCACCTAGGTCCAGCTCCCTCGGGCCTTCTGTTGGGCAACCCTTGGCCTTAGGTTCCCTGACCCTCCATGTGGTATGCCTTCAGGGTGGATGTAGTGGGTGGCCGTGGCAGATGCTGCCCACAGCCTCCGGTCTCTGGCTAGGGATGTTTTTGCCCCCACCAGCTTGGGTTCCGGTACCCTTGTGCTGACTCCTCACCCGGTGCTCTAATTTGGGTTCTTGGGTCCCTTCAGTCTTCCCCCTCTGGGTCTTTCTCTTTCTTTCTCCTCTCTCTCTCTCCAGGGCTGCTGTTTCCTTTTCTCTCTCCAACTGACTTGTTCTCAGCGTCTGACCCTGATCTAAGTTGGTGCCCTCCTTATATATCCCTCTATGTGTGAGCTCAGGTGACCAGCACCCAATGAGCTCCTATCACTACCCAGACTGCTCCCCCTATCTGCCCCTACACTACATGGGATGTACCACCCCCCTCCCACTCCAGCCAGGAACAGGCTCGGTTGTACCTGCACATTTCTAAGTGGGAGTACCGTCGGCCTGCTCCTCTGGAATGGGATGTATGTAGTGCATGCAGTCTATCTGAGCTCAGTTCCACACTCCTTCCTTACCCGGGAGTGGAATATCACACCTCTGGGTTGAGGTGCAATACCCCTGTAGCAGCCGAATCCTCAGGGTGCTACAAATACATCAGGGGGCAGTACAGAGATCTCTCCCATGACCTGTTTATACCAAGGATGGTGACAAAGACGAGGGGGCACACTATGCGTCTGGAGGAAAGGAGGTTCCTGCACCAGCATAGAAGGGGATTCTTTACGGTCAGAGCCGTGAGACTCTGGAACTCTCTGGGAGAGGAAGTGGTGATGTCCAACTCACTTAAAGAGTTCAAGAGAGGCCTGGACGCCTTTCTTGAGAACAATAAAATTACATCTTATGCTTAGTTAATTAATCCAGGGATTTAATCTTACTGCCAGATTGGTGTCGGGAAGTGAATTTTTCCTCAATGATGTAAATTGGCCTATACCTCATGGTTTTTTGTTGCCTTCCCCTGGATCAACGCTGCGGAATAGCTGCAGTGCACAAGAAATAGGCTGAACTGGATGGACGCTTGTCTTTTTTCGGCCTTATAAACTATGTAACTATGTAATATTTTTCTCCTGGACGCCGAAATTCTCATTTCACTGAGTCAATAAATATCCCCAAAAATGAATGCATGTGGTCGAACCTTCAGTTTTTTCTGGGGATAAGGGTATGCCGAACCTCTTTGCCACCCACTCTGTAGCCCCCAGAATGATCTTATAGTAGGAAGAATAACTAGGGCCGATATGTGAGGGTCGTGATGACATTCCACTCGTCCTCCAGTCACTCCAAATTCAAACTATGAGCATGGGTCAACCATTCAAAGAATGAGTCAGACAACAAGCTGGTTCAAACTCAGAGCATGCTCAGAAGGCTACTACAGACAACGTTCTCAGCAATGTTCTGCGTTTATTTTTTACATACACAAACCTAAATACACTACATAATGGGAGGGAAAAGGGGTTGTCCGGGGCGGGGTAAGCCATGAAAGTCCAATGTCTGGCCACTCCTGATTGGTCCACATCTCCTTATCTCAGTCTCTGGGCAGATATTGCAGCCGTCAGCTTATAATCTTGTTTCGTTTCTCTGAAATAAGTCTTGGCAACACTGGAACTGTCTTAGTTTAAGTTTCGATTTGAATATTACGTAGCAAGGAAAGCTTATTGTTATATGACACAAAATGGTGGTTAGTACATTAGCAAAAAAGCGTATAAAAGTTACAAAAGTATAAAAGTTACAAATATATATATTCTCTTTTACCCCGACATTCCCCCCTAAACACTAAGCTTTCCTTTGCTTCGGGGCCTTTGAGACTGTCCATGTGTGGGGAGAGGGGAGGTGGATTTCTTCACCCAATCATCTTAGAAGCTGCCCCCTTATGGGACGCCCCCAGACAATCGAGCCCTATCCTTAATGACACATGGAGTTCTCCCAACTGATCCTAAACTGAATCTTTCAATTAAACTTTATCATGGGGGGGCTGGTCAGGCTTGTTCAAAGGAGTGTATTTCTCCATATCTTCTCTTGATTCAGAAAGGTCCCGGAGGTTGGGACAGCATTGGTTATAGCTTTCCTGTATAAGGGGACTATGCAGCACAGGACCACCAGGCCCAATACTAATAGACCTCCCATTACTAGACAAACTTGTTGGAGGAATCCCTTGAGCCCTCCCAACCAACTTGAGAAAAAGGAGGTATCTACCCCTGTGTGGTAGCTGTCCACCCTGGGACAGACAGTAAGCATATGAAAAGGATATAGAAGAAGGTAGTCATCTTTTATAGACTCGTTCTGTCTCTCTTGCAGTGGGAGGCGTGAATCCAGGTGCTCTTGCCCTCAAGCTTCAGAGCCGTCGGGGTGGTGAGAAGCACAGTGTACGGTCCCTCGAACCGCGGCTGGAGGCAGTCTTTCCGGACAAACTTCTTCACATACACTAGATCGCCTGGGATGAAATCATGTACTGCATCACCTGTAGATTCTGGGAGAGAAGCAGATACTGGAGAACGGGTGTTAATCAATTCTCTAGACAAGGCAATCACAAATTTTACTACTCTATCATGTGTTTCAGACAACTCTTGGGGCCAAATCTCTCCTATCTTGGGTGGGGGTCCCAAACAAAATTTTATAGGGAGTCAGCCCATGTTTGGCCTGAGGAGTGTGTGTGATATGATACAATACTATGGGGAGTAGGTCGGGCCAGGGGAGGGGATGATCTTGGGTCATTTTCAAGAGCTGGGTCTTGAGGGTGGAATTCATTCTCTCCACTTTGCCTGAACTGGCAGGATGGTATGGAGTGTGGAGGCCCAAATCTGTTCCCAACATGTTCCAGAGTTCTTCGTAGATATTTGCTGTGAAAGCTGGTCCTTGATCCGATTCTATGACTTGGGGAACTCCAAATCTGCAGGCAATTTCGGTGATCAGTTTCTTGGCTGTAACTTTAGCAGTCATGTTGACAACCGGGTAGGCCTCGGGCCAGGCTGAGAACATATCCACGGCTACCAAAACGTACTCCTATTTTCCTGCTTTAGGCATTTGGATATGGTCGACTTGTATTCTCTGCCAAGAGTAGTCTGGTTTAGCCAGGTGTTGGAGAGGGACCCGTGCCGTACACGTTGGGTTGCAGGTAGCGCAGACAGAGCAGGATTTTGAGTACGCAGTCACAGTGGAAGAGATTCCGGGTGCAAAGTACAGTTTCTTGATACATGCCAAGGCTTGATTCTTTCCTCTGTGTGTAGGCCCGTGAGCCCATGCTGCCACAGCTGAGTACATGCGTTTAGGCAAGCAAGGCTTCCCATCCACTTGGTAAAGAGTCGAGTTGACCTTTGAATCTTTGCGACCTGCCAGCACGGCTCCTGCCGATTTCCATTGCTTGACTTCTTCAGTGGGGGGTCTTCCTTTGTTCCTCACACAATTTTTCTTCAGGCATCTTGACCCCCCTGGATTCCAC
Source organism: Phyllobates terribilis (assembly GCF_046119375.1). Lineage (NCBI taxonomy): Eukaryota > Metazoa > Chordata > Amphibia > Anura > Dendrobatidae > Phyllobates > Phyllobates terribilis. Next base: position 704,590,485 of record NW_027362761.1, read on the forward strand.
TCGTGTCTCCGCTGGACTTGTATGGTCTTCCGCCGGCTGTTCTTTGGCTCTTGCTCTAGTGAGCGCCACAGCTACGGTTTGCAGGGTTTCTCCCATCTCTTCTTCCTTTTCCTGCCACTTTGATGACACATTCTCCACTGCTGCAGTCTTGGCTGCTTGGTCAGCTAGGTGGTTGCCCCTGGCTTCTCTGGATTCTAGTCTTCCATGAGCCTTGACCTTCATAACAGCAACCTGAATGGGTAGATCCAGGGCCTTCATTAGGGCCTTAATCCATGAGGCATGTTTCACTGGTGTACCTGCAGCTGTGATGAATCCTCTAGACTTTCACAAGAGTCCAGAATCATTGCAAATTCCATGTCCATACCTGGAATCGGTATATATATATATTCGCCTTTGTTCCTGCTGCCAGGTGGCAGGCCTCTGTGAGAGCCACAAGTTCAGCTTCTTGTGCAGACATGTATGGTGGTAGAGCTTCAGCCTTGAGGACTGTTAGGTCCGTTGTGACAGCATATCCCGTGTGGAACTTCCCTTGAGGGTCTGCGAAACGGGATCCATCAGTCCATAGGTGCATGGCAGGGTGTGCGAGCGGATGTGCCACCATATTCTCTGGAGCAGAAGTCTCTTCCTGCAAAATTTTTATACAATCATGAGGTTCCACCAATGGACCTTCACCCTCTTCACCTTCCCCCCTAGAAGGTGGAAGCAAAGTGGCAGGGTTGATAGTCAGACATCTGGTAAATGTTATATTGGAGGGCAACAATAGGGAACACTGCAGCCGCAGGTGTCTTTGGTTGGTTAGATGTTTCGGAGATGTTTGTTGCAGAACAGCTGAGAAATCATGACCTTCCGATTCCGAGACAAAAAGGTGAAATGGCTGAGTATAGTCTGGTAAGCCCAAGGCCGGGGCAGAGACAACAGCCTGTTTAAGGCGGTCAAAACATAGTCTGTGTTGAAGAGAAACACGTGGATCTTCATCATGAAGCCAAACCGAGCCTTCATTTTTGAGACAGTCGTACAGAGGTTGCATGAGCTTTGAGACATCAGGGATCCATTGCCTGCAGTAAGTGATGAGACCAAGGAAAGTCTGCATAGCGGAATAGGTAGTTGGGAAGGTGATATCCATGATGGCTTGTTTTCTTTCTTCAGTCAGATGTCTAGCACTTTGTGATATACAATGTCCGAGGAAAATGACCTTGGGCAGACACCATTGGACTTTGCCTTTCGAGACTTTACAGTTAGCTGAGTGAAGAAACCAGAGAAGGGATGCTGACATCTCTGGCAAATTTTCTTCAGTGCCACAGAGTAAAGGATCATTCACATACTGTAGAAAGGTGACCTGAGGGTTCTCTTGAACCCATGGCTCCAGTATAGACTTCATAGAATGAGTGAATTGGTTAGGAGAGTTCTGGGCTCCTTGTGGAGTCCTGGTCCATGTAAGCTGTGCTCCTTGAAAGGTGAAGGCAGAAAGAAACCACGAATCTTCATGTAAGGGTATACTGAAGAAGGCGTTGGCCAGATCTAACACCATAAACAAGGTGGCCGTTGGAGGCACCTGAGACAAAAGGGTGTTTGGGTTGGGTACCACTGGAGTTTCTAAAATGGTAGCTGCATTGACGGCTCTGAGATCCTGAACCAACCGGTATCCTGGAGGCTCTCCCGGAGCGGTTTTCTTTTTTACAGGAAAGAGGGGTGTATTGCATGGAGATACACATCTGACAAGGACTCCTGATTCCAGGAGGGAAGCGACTTGGGTACCCAAGCTTTGTTCTTGTGCAGCCTTGAGGGGGTATTGTGGCAACCGTGGGTACCTATGTCCAGGCTTGAGGTGTACTCGGACCGGGGGAACCTGCAGGAGGCCGACGTCCTCTGGCCCACTGGACCACAGAGAGTGAGGTATCAAGAAGAGTGTGAGGTTGTATGGTCATCATTATGAGAGGTAAGGCTTTAAGAACACAGCGGTCTTCAGTCCCTTGTTCGGAATGAGGGTCCCGCAAAAGAAGCTCCATACCATGGTTTCCGAAGGTAATTGTTGCCTTCATCCGCTCTAAGAGATCGGCTCCCAACAGATTGACAGGGCAAGTTTCAGAGACCAAGAATCTTGTGAGTACTCCGGTGAACGGTCCTGCAGACACAGGGACTGTGAGTGGAGAGGAAATATGTTGGCCTTCCACCCCAACACAGGTGAGGGTATCCGGTGATAGGGATACAGAAGGAGGGAGCTGTGCAGAGGAAATGACAGATGTGGCCGCCCCAGTGTCCACCAGGAACTCCAGTAGTTGATGGTCCACCTGTAAAGTGACAGTCCCACAGGCGGCCGTGAGATGCGTAGCCGGAAAAGTGGACACTGGTTGACCGAGCCGTCATTGGCGTGGATGAGATGGTTCACGGGAAGGTCCATGGTTGTGTGGACCGTCATGAAATGAGCGGTCATAGTACTGTCTGCGGGTTGGACAGTCTCTGAGAATGTGATTAGGGTTACCACACTCCCAACACAACATTCGTCCTTCAGAATCACGAGGTTGTCTTCTGTTTCTGGATGGTCCCTTGTCATCTCTTCTGTCTCGTCTTCTATATGTGGGAGGAGTATCATCACCTGTGCCTTTAACCATTACCCACTTGATTCCATGTTGGTTGCCAGGGGGTGGGTAGCTTTCATGAGCTTAATATACCATGGCAGGTGCGGCTTTCTTCTTTGACTTAGTATCTTTTTCCATTTTTAGCATTGATTTTTGGAAAGCTTTAACGAAGTCCACCGCGTCGTTGAAAGAAGAAGAACGAATCTCGGGCCGTACTCTCAGGACTTCATCTCTGAGAGCGTCTTGTAGGCCATCTACTAGGGCCTGAACCTTGACGTGAAAACTGTATCCGAGATCCTCAAAATGCATGCTGAGTCTTGCAGCATATCTTTCCACAGATTCATCAGGGTCTTGTTGAACATCTTGTATAGACCCAGCTTGATCTGACAAGCGATTCTGAGCCCAGGCCTTTAACTGTTTCATGTATTCTAGGCCGGATTCATACGTACTAAGGGATCCTGCTTTTGTGGAATCCATGGCCTTTTGAAAGCTCTCCGTTTTCGGCTAAGTGAGCCTGGCATTCTGCAGCCAGAGTAGAACCAGCAGCAAGGGAAATTTTGCGAGCCAATCCTCCAACATGGCTCATACAGGTGTTTGCAGGGTTGACCATGGCCCCCACCCGATGTGTAAGGATGTCACCATAGCCTATTGACAGAGTGACAGGGCGTCCTGATGGGTCTACTAGATTCCGGGAGCGGCAGGGGTCCCAGACTTCTGAGGGGCTGAGGGGTGGTGCTCTTTCAGCAGTTGCTTGGAGCAAGGGCCGGAGTACGGGTAATGGATATGGGGTGGAGGATGCCATAGGAGACGTATGGGGTAAAGGAGGGGGGGAGGGGCTGGAGTATCTTGAGCCCATCCCTCATCTGGCTCCGTATCGTCTTGAGTAACAGTATGTTGGCGGAGGGAGAGCAGTCTGGCCTGAAATTCTGGGGAGTTGAGGAGGATATCCCCAGGGTTGTGGGTGACTCCCATAGGAAACAGGGGAAGCGTCTCAGCATCGTGGACTGGAGCAGAGGGTGTCACATTAACTTCAGATGGGTGCTCTGGGCCTGCGGGCTTTTCCACCTGTGCTGGTGGCTGGTAATATGCACCGGACGGATCTAGTAGTGGATATAGGCCGGATTGGGGCTTTCCGGGCCTCCCACAACAAGTAAGAGGTGTAGCAAGATGGCCGTGGGAGGGAGGAGGTGGGAGTGGGGGTGGGATTGTTCTTGGAGGCAGGAAAAGGTGTAGTAAGATGGCCGTTGGAGGGAGGAGTTAGAGTGGAAGTGGGAATGTTCTTGGAGGCAGGCTGGGCATCGTGCCATGGGCGCCCCCCCCCCCAGACACAGCAGAACTCCGCCCAAAATGGGTTTTGCTCTCCACACACCCGACACATCCACCCCTCCGGTAATTTATTGTTGGCACCATTATAGGGCGGTGGCTGAGGGCTCGGTGTAGTGACAGGCATCAAAGGTGCAACGGCCATTTTGGGGGCACATAACAAATCACATTCTGCAGCTTTCATGTATCCGAACAAAGGCTCGGCATTCTCTGTTCCCCCCTGCACCATCTACTCTAAGATGTGCATGAGCCTGGTGTAGAAATCCTCACCCAACTTTCCCAACTTCTGTGTAACACATTCTTTCTACACTGAAAGCTGGAGCCTGCCTGTACTGGATAAGCTTATTATGTTATACAAATTCCTAACATTCTTCTTGCCTTCTTGCCTTCCCGTAACTCCACTAATTGGCTTAACTCCTACAGCAGCATTCCGCAACTTACGAAATCTTTCAAATTTGAATATACACAACATTTTCTTATAGAATGCAATGATCTGTCGCGACTCAGATCACTGGTGCAGCCAACAGGTCGCCACCCGTCAGTGTAGAGTACCTCTCAATACACTGATAAGATAGAGAGTACCTCTCAATCTATCCCTTCCCTAACCTTGAATGGCGACTTTACAGTACGACTCACCACGGCACCCTGACTGACAGCAGAACCCCTCCTTATGAGGTTTCTCTGTATAAGACGAAGAGCACCTCTCAATCCGTCTTCTTTCCTACCACGGCACCACCCGTCAGTGTAGAGTACCTCTCAATACACTGATGAGATAGAGAGTACACCTCTCAATCTATCTCCTTTCCTAACCTTGACTTTACAGCAGTCTCTGTGTTAGACAAAGAGCACACCTCAATTCGTCACAGATCCTTTCTCCCTTACACTACAATTCAGGAATGCTTTGAAACTTCGACTATCAGTTACGGGAGGCAGCTATCTAAGAAAAGTACAGTGACCGGGGGAGGAGGAGGTGGTGTGCACACGAGCACGCGCAGGCAAGCGACGTCACTCGTTTAATACTTGCTGGTTCAGGACGTGGTGCGGGACGCCTAAGGTCTCACCACTCGACCGGTCACCCACCCAGATCCAACCTGACAACCCAACAGGAACCGCTGCGGCTGACACACAGGCAAGTGAGACATATAAAATACATCTCAACTTACCGTGTTCGATAGAGGTTGATCAGGCCTCAAATTCAGCCACCGCGGTCACCACCAGGGAAGTCAGCAATATGGGTCCGGGAGGGCGGCGTACCGCTAGCCACGCCCCACGTTGGGCGCCATTTGTGAGGGTCGTGATGACATTCCACTCGTCCTCCAGTCACTCCAAATTCAAACTATGAGCATGGGTCAACCATTCAAAGAATGAGTCAGACAACAAGCTGGTTCAAACTCAGAGCATGCTCAGAAGGCTACTACAGACAACGTTCTCAGCAATGTTCTGCGTTTATTTTTTACATACACAAACCTAAATACACTACATAATGGGAGGGAAAAGGGGTTGTCCGGGGCGGGGTAAGCCATGAAAGTCCAATGTCTGGCCACTCCTGATTGGTCCACATCTCCTTATCTCAGTCTCTGGGCAGATATTGCAGCCGTCAGCTTATAATCTTGTTTCGTTTCTCTGAAATAAGTCTTGGCAACACTGGAACTGTCTTAGTTTAAGTTTCGATTTGAATATTACGTAGCAAGGAAAGCTTATTGTTATATGACACAAAATGGTGGTTAGTACATTAGCAAAAAAGCGTATAAAAGTTACAAAAGTATAAAAGTTACAAATATATATATTCTCTTTTACCCCGACAGATATATAGAAAATCGTCCAAATAGTAAATAAGAAAGTCAAAACCAGAAATGTTGCAAATCACCCACTTCAAGAAGGAACTGAAAGACTCAAATAATGCACAGGATAACAAAAAGCCAATAAGCAAACACCTGTCAACAAAATAAGCCCACTCCCCAAAACAACTGAACAACCGAACACTGCTCGGTTGCAAGGGCAACAACCTGAAAGCAGACTCTATGTCGGTCTTAGCCATCAATGCCCCTTTTCCATACCGTCTAACCCAATGCGCTGCCTCATCAAACGACGTATAGACCACCGAGCAAAGCTCAGGATCGATACCATCGTTCACTAACATACCACAGGGATAGGAAAGATGATGAATTGGCCGAAACTTATTCAGCTCTTTCTTGGGAACAATCCCCAAAGGAGAAACCACAAAATTTAGACAAGGGGGTTCCCTAAATGGGCTTGACATATGTCCTAAGGACACTTCCTTCCCCAACTACTGCATACTGGTATGCCAATTTTAAATTCTTGAAGACATGAGGAATTTCAAACAAAGGGGCAGGAATCTTAAAACTCTCTCCAAAACTTGCTGCCAACAGTCTCACCTTCTCTTGATCAGGAAATCTACTTGGATAAGGGAGCATCACGGTTAGTTTCAAGGGTGTCGCTCCCATGGGTATTACCGGCAGCTGATTTGGACTTGTTTTTCTTAGAACATCTAGCTGCCCCATGCAAGGAACCGCTGCAATGTGAGCAGAGATGCTTAACAGAATAGAGGAGAGCAGTTCTCCGGCGCTTTTTCGCCTATGACACTGGCCAGAATCACAAAGGCCTGAAGCCAGTTAGTAAAAGTCTGAGGAACATCTCCACCTCTTCCTTTTTACTATCATCTTTTTATACTAAATTAAATTTTTCTAACTGTAAAAGAGAAAAAATTTTGACGTATTCATCCTTCCAAATTTTTTCTCTAACCTCTTTTTTAGGATGAGCTCCCAGGGGGCCCGCAAAATAGACATACACCTTCCCCATGCGCCCTATCATCAAGATGAATCCTGTCCTTCTCTTTCTCCAGCTACACAGACACTGAGACCGGGTCAGAGGTTTTTCTCAAAACCCTGATCATGCCCTGACTACTTAATTGAGGAGTGACTCATGCAGCAAGGTGTGCCGGTGTTGCCGTGCCCTCTTCCAAACGAGTTAGCAAGTCCATAACATTTGCCAAAACTTCCCTGACCCCATCACTATGCATATCTGACTGAGCTTCCCCCACTTGACCCATATCAATGGAGCCCACCCCTTGACTATTCGCTACATCTGAAGACATAAAAATAGATAGGAACGGACATGACAAAGAGTAATTGTCACGCCAGGTGTGGGAAACACTTAGTGCAACACAGAGGGAAAAGGGAAAAGGAGCCCAGACACTAGTGAAAGGGGGAAGTGGAGACCTCCTAGTCTGGTCTAGAGTCACCCTGTCTCCCCTAACATCCCTATATTGCCTCCTCAGCAATCGCCGCACGTGTGCCTCGCCCTACTCTCCCTGGCATATGGCTACAGCTAGGGATAGAAGGAGATGAGCACTAGTCAACCTCCACTAAACTCTATAGACAACAAGGGTATACAAAACAGGGGAAATGGCTTAGCTTTAGATGAACTCCAAATAAGCACACGGACTCAAGCTCCAGAGAGGACGAAGTACTGCTCCTGCTAAGCTTCACAAGTAGAAATGGATATAGCCGGCGATTCCCTCTCAGACACACCAGGTATATATACACCCAGGAAGAGAGCTAATTAGCAAGAGAGAGGTAGCTGCTCGGTCCTAAAGACAGCCTCTTATTTCCTCAATTGCTTCCCATTCTTCCTACTTTTCAGGATTGTTAACAATTGTGCTTTGAGAATCTAATTTTTAAAAATTTCCCATCCTTCCTGGACATTTTTGTCCCTAAGGACATCCAGCCATTGGATCCCTCCTATTCTCTTTCTGGGTCGCTTAAAATCTGCCTTTCTGAATTCTAACCTTGAAGTTTGAGTCTCCACATGTCTTCCTCCTCTAGTTATCCAAAATTCTATAATAGCATGATCGCTTCCTCCTAGGGTTCCAGCCACTTTTACCTCCTCAACCATTTCCTCCTTGTTTATAAGGATTAGATCCAAAGTAGCAGATCCCCTTGTTTTCTCCCCTACCTTTTGGAAGATAAAGTTGTCAGCAAGAGAGGATAAGAATTTGCTTGACCTGTTAGTTTTACTTGAGAGAGATTCCCAACAAATGTCTGGATAGTTGAAATCTCCCATGACCACTACGTCATATTTTTTGGAGAACTTGGTCATTTGATACATAAAGAGTTCATCCATATCTTCAGCTTGCCCAGGTGGCCTGTTACATAGTTACATAGTTAGTAAAGCCGAATAAAGACTTGCGTCCATCAAGTTCGACCTGTTAGTTCTGTAATTGCTAAAGTTGATCCAGAGGAGGGCAAAAACCCCAAATGATTTAGCCAATCTTCACCTGAGGAAAAATTCCCTCCCGACTCTGAAACCAGCAGTCAGAATAAATCCCTGTATCAACCTACTATTTTATTCTATTTTTAAGTATATGCAGAAATCTGCCTGGTATCTAGAAAAGCATCCAGTCCCCGCTTGAACTGGTTTAGTGAATCCGACATTACCGTCTCCTCACTCAGTGAATTCCATATTCTCACTGCTCTTACCGTAAAGAACCCCTTCCTATGCTGGTGCTGAAACCTTTTCTCTTCCAGTCTTAGTGAATGCCCTCTTGTTACCGTAATATCCCTCCTTTTGAACAAATCCCGGGCAAGGTCTCTATACTGTCCCCTAACATATTTGTACACATTTATTATGTCCCCCCTCAACCTTCTCTTTTCCAGGCTGAATAGTCCTAGTTTTGCCAACCTCTCTGGGTATTGCAGTCCCTCCATTCCCCTTATTAATTTTGTTGCCCTCCTTTGTACCTTTTCAAGCTCATTTATATCCTTTCTATATATTGGGGCCCATAACTGAGCACAGTATTCCAAGTGTGGTCTGACCAGTGCTTTGTACAGTGGTAGAACAATGTTCTCATCCTTTGCAGCTATACCTCTTCTGATACATCCCATTACCCTGTTTGCCCTTACAGCAGCGGCCTGACTTTGGGCACTCCAATTTAGTTTGCTATCAATCAAGATGCCCAAGTCCTTCTCCATCTCTGAATTCCCCAATGATTTCCCATTCAGTGAGTACTGGTGACTTCCATTTTTCCTTCCCATATGTATGACCTTACATTTCTCCTCGTTAAACCTCATTTGCCATTTAATGCTCCACCTACCCAGCTTATCCAAATCCCTCTGTAGGTCTGCACTGTCCTCTTTTGTATTAATTGTTTTACATAACTTTGTGTCATCTGCAAATATTGATATTTTACTATTTATCCCGTTGACTATGTCGTTAATAAAGATATTAAATAACATTGGGCCTAGTACAGACCCCTGTGGTACCCCACTAGTGACGCTTACCCAATCTGAGTATATTCCATTTATAACCACCCTCTGCCTTCTATCCTTTAGCCAGTTAGCTACCCACTTGCAGACATTTTCGCCCAGCCCCATCATTCTCATTTTGTATACCAACCTATTATGTGGCACGCTATCGAACGCTTTTGAGAAGTCGAGATACACGACATCCACTGGTTCCCCCTGATCTACTCGAGAGCTAACCTCCTCGTAGAAGTCAATCAGGTTTGTTTGGCAGGAGCGATTCCTCATGAATCCATGTTGGTTCGGGGTTAATAGATTATTAGCATCAAGATGCTCCATGATTGCCTCATTAATAAAGCCTTCAAAAATTTTGCCCACAACGGACGTCAGACTCACCGGCCGATAGTTTCCGGTGTTACTTTTTGCTCCCTTTTTGAATATTGGCACTACATTCGCCTGTCGCCAATCAAGTGGTACAGACCCAGTCTCAACAGAGTCCTTAAATATAAGATATAACGGTCTGTCTATCACATTACTTAGTTCCCTTAGTACCCGTGGGTGTATGCCATCAGGTCCTGGTGATTTGTTTATTTTAATGTTACTGAGGCGTTTCTATACCCCAGCTTGGGTTAGATTTGTCATACTTAGTGGAGGATTAAGCTTGTCACTTCTCATTTCGCCTGTTAGTTCTTTTTCCTTTGTGAAAGTTGACGAAAAAAATTTATTTAATAGATTAGCTTTATCCTCATCTTTCTCTATGATTTTGCCTTCATCACTTTTTATCGGTCCAATATTATTCGATTTAATCCTTTTACTATTTATATACGTAAAGAACAGTTTGGGATTTGATCTACTTTCCCTAGCAAAACGTCTCTCTGTTTCCTCCTTTGCTATTTTTATTTGTTTTTTGCAGGTTCTCGTTTTTTCCTTGTAACACATTAGTGCCTCCTTGCTGTTTTCCTGTTTTAATCTCTTGAATGCCTCTTTTTTGCTATTTAACGCCCCTTTTACGTTCTTATTCAACCACATTGGTTTCCTCTTATTTCTGGCCCTTTTATTCCCATACGGTATATACCTCTCGCACTGAGTATTCAGAATTCTTTTGAAGGTTTCCCATTTACTATTCGTATTTCCTTGATTAAGAACTTTGTCCCAGTCTATAAGTTGAAGGTTTTCTTTCAGCTGATCAAACTTCGCCCTCCTAAAGTTTAATGTTTTAGTTGTTCCCTTATTGATAACCCTACTGAAGGGCATTTTGAAATTGATAATATTATGATCGCTATTACCTAGGTGCCCCCCTATCTGTACCTCAGTTATTCTATCAGGCCTATTAGTCAATATTAAGTCCAACACTGCCTTCCCTCTCGTTGGTTCCTGCACTAGTTGGGAGAGATAATTATCCTTGATATTTGTCAAGAACCTTTTTCCTTTCTGCGATCTACAGGTTTCTGTTTCCCAGTCAATATCCGGGTAGTTGAAGTCCCCCATTACAATCACCTCATTATGTTTTGCTACTTTGTCTATTTGTCCTAATAGCAGTTTCTCATTCTCCTCTGTTATATTGGGTGGCTTATAGCAGACCCCCAGTAATATTTTATTATTATTTTTTGCCCCCTCTATCTCTACCCACATGGACTCGACCCCCTCTTCTCCCTCTCCTATATCTTCCCTTAGTCTGGGCTTTAGTCGTGACTTTACATATAAGCAGACTCCTCCGCCCTTCCCCTGTTTCCGGTCCCTTCTAAATAAACTATAATCTGTTAAATTTACCGCCCAGTCGTAGCTATCGTCTAGCCAAGTCTCTGTTATACCTACGATGTCATACCTCTCCTCCGATATAAGCGCCCGCAGCTCATCCGCCTTATTGGTCAGGCTTCTTGCGTTGGTCAGCATGCAAGATAAAACTTTGGGGTTATTTAGCATCCTATTCTTCTCTAACGATCTAACTGTACTATCCCCACCCCCCTCTCCACCCTCATTATATTCACTTCTCCCCTTCCCCCTTGCTTGCCTCACATCCCACCTATTTCCTTGGTTTCCCCCCCCGTCTCTAGTTTAAAAACTCCTCCAACCTATTAGCCATCTTCTTCCCCAGCACCGCTGCACCCTCCCCATTGAGGTGCAGCCCATCCCTACGGTAGAGCCTGTAGCCGACAGCGAAGTCGGCCCAGTTCTCCATGAACCCAAACCCTTCTGCCTTGCACCAACTCTTTAGCCACTTATTCACCTCCCTAACCTCCCGTTGGCGCTCCTGTGTGGCTCGCGGGATTGGTAGTATTTCTGAGAAAACTACCTTGGAGGTCCTTGCCCTAAGCTTCCTACCTAGATCCCTGAAATCATTTTTAAGGACCCTCCATCTACCACTCACTTTGTCATTGGTGCCAATGTGGACCATGACCGCTGGGTCTTCGCCAGCCCCACCCAGTAACCTGTCAACCCGATCCGCGATGTGCCGGACTCGAGCGCCAGGGAGGCAGCACACCGTTCGGCGATCCCGGTCTTTGTGACAGATTGCCCTGTCTGTCCCCCTCATAATAGAGTCACCCACTACCAGGACCTGTCTAGCCTGCCCTACACTTCCCCCCTCCCCCTCATTACTGGAGCATACACTCCCCCGGCGGTCAGAGGATCTGTCGTGCTCCAATAATGCCGGTTCTGAACCAGCCTTCCTATACTTCTTCCCTCTATCCCTTCTAACTGTTACCCAGCTCCCTGCCTGTTCAGCCTGCGCTTCCCCACTAAGCTCCACCCCCAGTGTTGACCCATTGAGTGTCTGCTCGGTGAGCAGCAAACTCCGTTCCATGTTGTCGATGCTCCTCAGTACCGCTATCTGAGCACTTAGATCCAGGATTTGGGCTTCCAAGTGCACGATATGCGCACATCTCTCGCAGCAGTATGGATCCCTGAGCGGTAGCTCAGGGAATGCATACATTGCGCAAGATGTACACTGCACGGCTCCGGCCAACATGGACGTCATTCTAAATATGGGGATACAGTCAGTATATATGTACAAGTACAAAACACAATTATTTATATATAGGTGTATGGACGGGGATCAATTAGGGATGTGTATCGATTAGATATCGGCGCGGGATCAGTTAAGTATGGACGGGGGATCAATTAAGTATCAATTAAGTATGGACGGGGGATCAGCTGAGTGGGTCAGGTGGATTAATTAAGTATGGACGGTGTGTCAATTAACTATGGACTGGGATCAATAATTATGGACTGGGGAAATAATTAATTGTGGACTAGAGGGAATCAATCAATTAATTATGGACAGGGGGTTTAATTAAATAGGATGGGGGGTAAAGCAAATATATAGGTATGGACGGTGGGTCAATTAACTAAGGACTGGGGATCAATAAGTATCAATAATATCAATAAATATGGACTGGGGAAATAATTAATTGTGGTCTGGGGAATCAATCAATTAATTATGGACAGGGGTTAATTAAATATGGTGGGGGATAAGGCAAATAGATAGGGACTGGGGATGAGTAAAAGTGGACAAGGGGAATCTATTAAATAGGACAAGGGGGATCAATCAATTATAGTAAATGTAGTAAATGCAACCCACTGCAGAGCGACTGTCTGTCACCTCTGACACACCCATGACAGTAATGCTCACCGGGCTGCGAAGGAGCTGTAATCCCACCAGCCGCAATTCCTGAACCCACGTGTGGTTCTGCACTGTCTTGTAAGAGGGTGACCGGGACGGTCATGCGCCTCTTCCCCCTTTATGCACATGTTATGCTCTGTTTTATATATGAGTATGTGTTATGACCGACTGTCTGATGTGTCAATTACAGGGTCAGCATAGGATAGGTATAGATAGGGCGTTAGATTAGAACTAGGGTAGTGCAGAGGTGGGCACTATAGCTTAGAGAGGATAAGAAGACAAAGGAGAAAACCCGACCATAAAAGTCCCAAGCGTCAATTGCAGTGAAAATTATTATTTATTTATTGATTACAGGTGACAAACAAATGGATAGCAACCAATGACAAAATAAAACATATATTAAAACCATTTAAAAAACAGGGGCGCATATCCGGGTTATATGTAGAAAAATTCATGCTGGGAGTAGCCAATTAGTGGTTTAGAATTACTGGTCCATAGGTAGCAAATAATAAATCAATAAATATTAAATATTTATACACATGATCGCCGCATAGAAAACATATAAGGAATGAGGGAGATGAAAAAATATATGTATATTAAACATATAAAGTGCAAGTGCATATACTATATTGCTCACTCTCCCAAAGTATATTATATGTCCAATTTTTACACTATAAATCTCACTCACTCTCAATGGTGTGCAAACCTGCAAATTGTATACTACATGATTGTATATCACATAATCACATAATGTGCAAAGACGAAGGCGCTTGCCGATACGCACATCGGGGTGGACGCATGCCCGGGATTGGGACACCTGGCCACTCACTGTAAGTGCTTTTCAGCTTAGTATTTGCCAACTATGAGGCCTAACTGATATATGCCAGCTGTATGGTCCAGCATATAAACAGTACTCTACAAGCACATCTTTTTTTCTAAAAGCTTAACCTACAGCAATGATTCTCTGATCGCCGTTTTTCTTCCTCCCTCTGTATGGGGTTGGCTGATCCTGCATCTTGTGGGAATGTTAGACTATATTTATAAATCTTTGCACATTATGTGATTATGTGATATACAATCATGTGATATACAATTTGCAGGTTTGCACACCATTGGAGAGTGAGTGAGATTTATAGTGTAAATATTGCACATATAATATACTTTGGGAGAGTGAGTGTTATGGGGACGGTTGCAAACAACTTTAATATAATGGAACGCAACCGACCCCGGGGTCCGCGATGCAGCCTGGTGGACTGTTGCCGAACACTTTCCGGGTGAAAAGGAAAGCAACCAACTTAAGTGATAAACCCTTCCGTGTTACTGCACACAGGAACGGGTATAGCGGTCGCTCTATCTCCGTTAACTGCACGGGAGATGAGCGGTAAAAAACTATCTGTAGTCCTGTTACAGCACAGGGACTACACTGGCGGCGCTAGGATGCGTGTGTGACTACGCCGACGGGTACACGTGCCTCCAGCCGGCGTGCTACCGGACTGAAGGGTACTACTCCACGTGGCTGACAGGCGATAACCGTGGATAGAACGTCTGCAGGCTGCTCGGGGTGTTAGACGACCCCTTTGGCAGAGCCAGACAGCTAGACGAAGCTACCTGCCTATTTCCACTAGCCTGCCTATTTCCACTACACCTGCCTATGGAAACTACACGTGGAACATAGTCGTCCACACAATAGCATCACTGCTCAATGATCAGAGCGCGCCGCCATGTTTGTGGGTGGGTCTTTTAAAGACTAAGCCCTGCCCACCTTCGCACTATTGGTGGCGTCAGCCACGACCAATCAGGCGGTGCCAGTTCACAAGATCAGCTGACTCCCAAAACTACCAATCACGGTCCGCCATGTCACGGGCATGCTCAGTACCGAGAATCCTGGACTTGGGCTCCAACAGCCCTGTCTCCCTCCGCAACCTATGTTTAACATTGCTAGGCACAAGTACTTGAGAGACAATCTGTACATCTCGTGGACCAGCTAGGCATTGGGGCTGATGATGATGCTGAGCAGCATCAGCCCCAGCTGTACTGGAATGGGAGACCACAGAAGGTTCTGGACCCATTTCAAATCCAGCAACAGCCCAGCACCTAACAGTAAGCAATATAGTATATGCACTTGCACTTTATGTGTTTAATATGCATTTATTTTTTCATCTCCCTAATTCCTTATATGTTTTCTATGTGGCGATCATGTGTATAAATATTTAATATTTATTTATTTATTATTTGCTACCTATGGACCAGTAATTCTAAACCACTAATTGGCTACTCCCAACATGAATTTTTCTACATATAACCCGGAAATGCGCCCCTGTTTTTTAAATGGTTTTAATATATGTTTTATCTTGTCATTGGTTGCTATCCATTTGTTTGTCACCTGTAATCAATAAATAAATAATAATTTTCACTGCAATTGACGTTTGGGACTTTTATGGTCGAGTTTTCTCCTTTGTCTTTTTCTCTTTTTTTTTTTTCCGACTGTCCCTCTGCTTTACACTTAGTCCGAAATCCTGTTTGGTAATTACTAAACAATCACTATTTATGCATACCTTTATTACCTTCAGGAATATATTCTTGCGGGTATCCTTGTACTGTTTCAATATTTAGCTTAGAGAGGATGTAGTTGTAAGTTAGGAAAGAGTTAAGGGGTTTAGGAGCTGCTCCAGTGTGGGAGGAGCAAGTTCAGTGTAAAACTAAGGGACTTCCAGATTGCAAGTAGTTGTAGTTGGAGTGAGAGAGAGGGGGATGTGACAGAGCAACAGTTGGAGGTTCTAGGGGACACCAGAAGCATGGTCTGTCCAGCAGCAGAGGAACGTCAGTCAGGAACTGTGAAACAGACTTTCCCTTAATGTTCGGGGCCTACGGTTCACAGGAGCCAGCAGAGAAGCTTGTCTCAAAATCTTCCAGGAAGGGAAGTCGGACGGGAAATAGTACAGAGAAGACAGTACGGGACTCTTAAAACTGCTAGCGTCTCAGAGGCCAAAAAGATTGACTATGGAAGGCACAGCTCAGAACAAACGGACAGTAAACATCACTACGTGCGGTGCAATGGACAGTAACCCTGGAAAATTATGTAATCAATGCTGCATGCTGTATGAAGTTGAATCCAAACGTTCAAGTAAAGTTCTTTTTAATAAAACGGAGTGGAAGTCCCTAAATGTGTGTGTAGTGGTTCCTGAGGTGGAAGAACCGAAGACAGCAGAGATCTGTGACCGAAACATAAGTGTTATACACCACACACACAGCACAGGAGAATTGGAACATTTGTCTTTGGCAGGGAGCCAGGGTGTGGGAACACAGCAGTCTCTTGCCACAACTACCACCCTGAGCCCCTCACAGTCTGACACCCTATTTGTACTGGATGATCCGTCCAAGGACTGTGTGGCGAAAGGGGAAGATACGAGGATCCCGGTTGACTGTGCCCTGGCAGGCCATGACACGTTGGAGGCCTGAAATGATGAGAATGAACCGGGGGGCTGTGGATGGGCCGATGTACGCGCTAGAGACAGCCCCCCGCCTTTATCATGTGCACCTTGGGACATCCACGCCGTGCTGAGGACACCCAGCAAACAGGAGAGGGCCGATGGAACAGTGTTTCCATCCTGTGATGGGGCCCCCCTTGTGAACAGGCCACTGTCCATACCCCCTGTGGCCCAGGATCTTGATCCGTCATCCGGAGGAGCAGAAGTGGGCCGCCCGACAGGTTCATCGTCATGGCGACCTGCTGTGACATCACTGGAAGTGGCGTGCGCAGGCCCCGTCCCCATCTTGGGCTAAGGCCTACTAATCACCTCAGGACTCAGCCGCACTCGCGGATTCCTCCTAGGCCGAGCCCTACTCACTCATTTCTGCTGAACCCGGACTAGAGGGTCCCCGGAGGGGCCATGTCAGGAGACAGGATTGCTGGAGGCCGTGACCTGCGGAGATGTTGCTCGCACAACGCTGGAGTCGCCACCGTCCCTGCAATCCCATCCACGATGCTGGACAGCCCGAGGGATGAGTCCTGGCAGCTGCCCTCAGTCGTTCCAGCAGCTGCTCCACAGACGCAATGAGGTAGCGATACAGGGGGTACTGCACTGTCATTAGGAGAATTCTGTCTACTTGATCTGTAATACAGGATCTGACTAGGCTGAATGTACTGAAAGAACTACACTGCCATGTACAATATATGTATTTTTATTCTACAGGAAGAATAAGCGATTTTTTCAGTCTATAAATTTGCTAAAAATAATAATGAAAAACACTTTTTACTTTTATTTTGTTCTTGTTTGCTTCTATATTACTGTGTATTTATATGTCTCCCCTCTTTTCTATATTACTGTGTATTTATATGTCTCCCCTCTTTTTCTATATTACTGTGTATTTATATGTCTCCCCTCTTTTTCTTTACCCCATTTATGTAAAAAATCCGTAATAAAAACTACTTTTAACAAAAAAGGTGCCCGCTGTGTGCCCAGGGACGCTGCTGAACTGCGTGGTTTTGGTGCTTTTTTTTCTCTAGATGCTTCTATGTGGAGTCTAAAAAAAACACAGATACTTTATTAAGTGCAGAATCAAAGCTTTTCTGTACTATAAAAAGCAAATTAAAAACGCGGCTTCACATCTGCACCAGAAATACATCAAATAAGGGGGAGAAAATTGTTATTGTGTAGTTTGGTGTGGATATCTGCAGAAAACAAAAAGTCTGTCGGCTCCAACTGTGAATGAGGGAGCAAAAAATAATCTACAGGTCCCAACTAGAGATGAGCAGGTCACACAGATGACGTCGCGCTGCTCCGGGTGATCAAAAGGTGCGCCGGGGACGCCAGAATATAAGCGATTTGTGGTCTCCTGTCAAGCCGCCAGGTAGCACTGATCTGGACGCTGGACCAGAGACCCGTGAATCCATCCCCTCATCTCTGCTCCCAACTGTCCCGGATACAGGAGACAGTCCCAGATTTGGGTCTACAACCTGCAGTCTCGGCCGTCTGCTTAATGTCCCTCACAACCAGCGCTCCTCTGACAACTCCTCCTGCCAGGGAAGAAAGATAATGGTAAATTGGTGTGGATTGGGGTGTGGCCAGGGGCAACCACTGAAGCACTCAACATGGTGCCCCTTACAATTCTCCTTTGACAGAAAAATAAAACTGTTGCAGGAAATGTTGACACAAAATTATTTTAACAAATTTCCCAATTTATTTCTTTACTAAAATGACTAAACGTTTAGTATTAACCTGGAGATTCATGTTTCCAGGTTTATTTCTCCACACAATGAATGCCATAAAAACAACACCTAAAAACAATGTTGGAATTAAGTTTTTTTGTTTTGTTTTGTTTTTCTCCACCATTTCACCGCACTTGAAAATTTTTCCTGTTTTCCAGTATATTGTATGGTTAAATGAATGATGTCTTTCAAAACTACAACTCGTCCTCCAAAAACAAGCCCTCACATGGCTACAGGGAGGAAAAAGCAAACCCACAAAAATGGGAAATTACCTGGTTGGAAAGGGGTTAAGTGATGAATCATGAAATTTTCCTGACGCATGTATTAACTCCTTCCCAACATATGACTTAATAGTATATCATATGTCGGGTCCATCATCTGCCTCCAACAGTAGCAAGTGGAGAAGATCATTGCTGTTACGAATCGTGGTTCTGTGCTCCCACCTGGGAATGGAGCAGGTCCGGTGCTACGCTACTCAGGTTGCAAGCGCCGCCATTGTCCTGACCCTGGAGGCGGAGCTACTACACGTGCAGGGAACCTGTCCCAATCTTATGGAAAAAACCAGGCAATGTGAACTGAGGTCTAAGATGGTAGACATGCAAGAAATAGGAGCATGTTCACACTAGCAAAAAAGAAACAAAACCTACAAAAGACAAAAGACAAAAATATATCTCATACCCTACCATCATTATATATAAATGTAAAGCAAAGTTGCATAATAAATATAGGGTACTTAGTGAACTATTTTTGATCAAAAAAAGTATACAAGCCATCCCACCAGCGGCAAGGTGACCCTAAATTGGGACGGTACCTATACTGCCTATATTAAAAACCTTACTGTATATCAAAGTTGAAGTAATGCATATAAAAGGGTAGACAAATAGGACCGGGTCCCAACTCCAGACCACCCAGGCCCGTGGTAAGCTACATATATACCAGTCAGCTCAACAAAGGCGATGCCACACCCTTAAATTGCACAGAATGCAAACAAGACAAAAAACCAGGCAATGTGAACTGAGGTCTAAGATGGTAGACATGCAAGAAATAGGAGCATGTTCACACTAGCAAAAAAGAAACAAAACCTACAAAAGACAAAAGACAAAAATATATCTCATACCCTACCATCATTATATATAAATGTAAAGCAAAGTTGCATAATAAATATAGGGTACTTAGTGAACTATTTTTGATCAAAAAAAGTATACAAGCCATCCCACCAGCGGCAAGGTGACCCTAAATTGGGACGGTACCTATACTGCCTATATTAAAAACCTTACTGTATATCAAAGTTGAAGTAATGCATATAAAAGGGTAGACAAATAGGACCGGGTCCCAACTCCAGACCACCCAGGCCCGTGGTAAGCTACATATATACCAGTCAGCTCAACAAAGGGGATGCCACACCCTTAAATTGCACAGAATGCAAACAAGACAAAAAAACAGGCAATGTGAACTGAGGTCTAAGATGGTAGACATGCAAGAAATAGGAGCATGTTCACACTAGCAAAAAAGAAACAAAACCTACAAAAGACAAAAATATATCTCATACCCTACCATCATTATATATAAATGTAAAGCAAAGTTGCATAATAAATATAGGGTACTTAGTGAACTATTTTTGATCAAAAAAAGTATACAAGCCGTCCCACCAGCGGCAAGGTGACCCTAAATTGGGACGGTACCTATACTGCCTATATTAAAAACCTTACTGTATATCAAAGTTGAAGTAATGCATATAAAAGGGTAGACAAATAGGACCGGGTCCCAACTCCAGACCACCCAGGCCCGTGGTAAGCTACATATATACCAGTCAGCTCAACAAAGGGGATGCCACACCCTTAAATTGCACAGAATGCAAACAAGACAAAAAACCAGGCAATGTGAACTGAGGTCTAAGATGGTAGACATGCAAGAAATAGGAGCATGTTCACACTAGCAAAAAAGAAACAAAACCTACAAAAGACAAAAGACAAAAATATATCTCATACCCTACCATCATTATATATAAATGTAAAGCAAAGTTGCATAATAAATATAGGGTACTTAGTGAACTATTTTTGATCAAAAAAAGTATACAAGCCATCCCACCAGCGGCAAGGTGACCCTAAATTGGGACGGTACCTATACTGCCTATATTAAAAACCTTACTGTATATCAAAGTTGAAGTAATGCATATAAAAGGGTAGACAAATAGGACCGGGTCCCAACTCCAGACCACCCAGGCCCGTGGTAAGCTACATATATACCAGTCAGCTCAACAAAGGGGATGCCACACCCTTAAATTGCACAGAATGCAAACAAGACAAAAAACCAGGCAATGTGAACTGAGGTCTAAGATGGTAGACATGCAAGAAATAGGAGCATGTTCACACTAGCAAAAAAGAAACAAAACCTACAAAAGACAAAAATATATCTCATACCCTACCATCATTATATATAAATGTAAAGCAAAGTTGCATAATAAATATAGGGTACTTAGTGAACTATTTTTGATCAAAAAAAGTATACAAGCCGTCCCACCAGCGGCAAGGTGACCCTAAATTGGGACGGTACCTATACTGCCTATATTAAAAACCTTACTGTATATCAAAGTTGAAGTAATGCATATAAAAGGGTAGACAAATAGGACCGGGTCCCAACTCCAGACCACCCAGGCCCGTGGTAAGCTACATATATACCAGTCAGCTCAACAAAGGGGATGCCACACCCTTAAATTGCACAGAATGCAAACAAGACAAAAAACCAGGCAATGTGAACTGAGGTCTAAGATGGTAGACATGCAAGAAATAGGAGCATGTTCACACTAGCAAAAAAGAAACAAAACCTACAAAAGACAAAAGACAAAAATATATCTCATACCCTACCATCATTATATATAAATGTAAAGCAAAGTTGCATAATAAATATAGGGTACTTAGTGAACTATTTTTGATCAAAAAAAGTATTTGCATTCTGTGCAATTTAAGGGTGTGGCATCCCCTTTGTTGAGCTGACTGGTATATATGTAGCTTACCACGGGCCTAGGTGGTCTGGAGTTGGGACCCGGTCCTATTTGTCTACCCTTTTATATGCATTACTTCAACTTTGATATACAGTAAGGTTTTTAATATAGGCAGTATAGGTACCGTCCCAATTTAGGGTCACCTTGCCGCTGGTGGGACGGCTTGTATACTTTTTTTGATCAAAAATAGTTCACTAAGTACCCTATATTTATTATGCAACTTTGCTTTACATTTATATATAATGATGGTAGGGTATGAGATATATTTTTGTCTTTTGTAGGTTTTGTTTCCAATCTTATGGAGCATCGTGTTATGGTGTAGGATGTGTGAGGACATGGGATGCCATGTCTCTCACTGATTTCTTTGTCTGGGGAAGATGGGACGCTGACTTCCCCGGTTGCCAGGCAACGTAAGACGCTTCTGTGTCTGGCACTAGGCAGTGAGTGGTGCTAGCATTAGTGTTGCTATCTTTTCAGGGGTTTTCTAATTTTCTCTTCTGGTTACACTTCCTGGGGTTCTTGCAGAGGTATTCACCTGGTTCTTGACTAGGTGCCAGCATCACCAGATGCCAACTGTCCGGCGACAGTGGGCCTGGGAAGGGCTCTGCCAAAGTCCCCCTTCCATTTACTGGGAGCTGGAAGAAGAGTATTCCCGGCCCTCAAGGCCCTTGTCTAGCCTTAATCATGGTACATGATTAAGGCTGTATAAGCTGAACGCGTTGGTCGCTCAGTGTGTCTGCTGGATGTGCAACATGACATATTTTAAATTGGTTTAAATAATAGAAGATTTTTTTAATCACATTTTCCCCTGTATTTTCCCTTTTTCCTCACCAATATGACTATATGGGACCCAGAATGGGGGACATTATTAATATATGTGGGCCACAGATAGGGACATTGTTGCTGTATGGAGGCCACATTGGGTGACAAGTTTGCTGTATGGGGACCAGAATGGAGGACATTATTGCTGTATGGGGGTCAGAATGGGGGCCATTATTACTGTATAGTGGCCAAAATGAGGGACATTATCTCTGTATGGGAGTCCAGAAAAGTGGACTTTATTGTTATAAGGGAGCCAAAACGGGGGACACTATTAATATATGTGGGCCACAGATGGGACATTGTTGCTGAATGGGAGCCACAATATGGGATATCATTGCAGTATGGGGCCAATATTGCTTTATAGTGGCCAAAATGAGGGACATTATTTTGGTATGGGGGCCAGAAAAGGGGACATTATTATTATACAGTGGCATGTAAAAGTTTGGACACCAATGGTCAAAATTGCTGTTATTGTGAACAGTTAAGCAATTTGAAAATGAAATAATCTCTAAAAGGCCTGAAGTTAAAGATGACACATTTCCTGTGTATTGTAGGCAAAAAAAATATGTATATTTCTATCTTTTACATTTTATAAATTACAAAAAGGAAAATGGGCCGAAGCAAAAGTTTGGGCTCCCTGAATGGTTAGTACCTAGTAGCCCCCCTTTTGCAAGTGTCACAACTTATAAACGCTTTTTGTAGCAAGACAAGAGTCTTTCAATTTTTGTTTGAGGGATTTTCATCCATTCTTCCTTGGAAAATTCTTCCAGTTCTGTGAGATTCCTGGATCGTCTTGCATGCACTGCTATTTTGAGGTTGAGCCACAGATTTTCAGTGCTGTTTAGATCAGAGGACTGTGAGAGCCATTGTAAAACCTTCAGCTTGCGCCTTTTGAGGTAGTCTATTGTGGATTTTGACGTGTGTTTAAGATCATTATCCATTTGTAGAAGCCATCTTCTTTTAAACTTCAGCTTTTTACAGATATTGTTATGTTTGCATCAAGAACTTGTGGAAATTTAATTGAATCTATTCTTCTCTCTACCCGTGAAATGTTCCCCGTACCATTGGTTGCAACACAACCCAAAAGAATTATTGATCCACCCCCATGCTTAATGGTTGGATAGATGTTCTTTCCTGAAATTCTGTGCCCTTTTTCTCCACATATACCTTTGATCATTGTGGCCAAAGAGTTCTATTTTAATCTCATTGGTCCACAGGACTTGTTTCCAAAATGCAGCAGGCTTGTTTAGATGTTCTTTTGCAAACTTCTGATGCTCAATTTTATTGTGAGGAAGCAGGAGAGGTTTTCTTCTGATAACTCTTCCATCAAGGCCATATTTGTGCAGGTGTCTCTGAACAGTAGAACAATGTACCACAACTCCAGAGTCTGCTAAATCTTTCTGAAGGTCTTTTGCAGTCAAGCGGAGGTTATGAATTGCCTCTCTAGTAATCCTACGAGCAGCTCTCACTGACATTTTTCCTGGTCTTCAAGACCTTATCTTGACCTCCACTTTTCCTGTTAATTGCCATTTCTAAATTACATTTAGAACTGAGGAAAGGGCAACTTGAAAACGCTTTGCTATCTTCTTATAGCCTTCTCCTGCTTTGAGGGCCTCCACCATTTTCATTTTCAGAGTGCAAGCCAGCAGCTTAGAAGAGCCTATGGCTTCTGTGGCTTCTGTTCTTTGGCACAAGGTTAGAGGAGGCTGGGTTTTTTGCATCACCTGGCCTTTCCTAACGATGATATTGATAGTGATGAAGTCATAACCCTAAAAGGCTAATTATGGTCTGGAACCTTGGTCAAAGTTATCTGAGCACATAAATCTGCAAGGGTGCCCAAACTTTTGCATTGGCCGATTTACCTTTTTGTAATTTATAAAATGTAAAAAATGACAATATAAATATATTTTTGCCTAAAATACAAAGGAAATGTGTCATATTTAATTTTAGGCCTTTTAGAGATCACTTAATCTAAAACTTGCTTAACTGTTCACAATAACAGTAATTTTGACCAGGGGTGCCCAAACTTTTACATGCCACTGTATGGGAACCAGAATTGGGGGACATTATTAGTATATGTGGGGCAGAGATGGGACATTTTTGCTGTATGGTGGCCACAATGGGGGGACATTTTTGCTGTATGGGGGCCAGAATAGAGAACATTATTGCTGTATGGGGGCCAGAATGGGGGATATTAATGTTGCATAGGGGCCAAAATTATGGCCAATCTGTATAGGGGCAATAAAAGGGAACATTATTTCTATATGGGAGCCAGAATAGGAGTTATTTTTTCCGTATGACAGCCAGAAAAGGGGACATTAAACAATATGGAAGTCAGAATATGGGACATTATTAATATACAGTGGTGTGAAAAAGTGTTTGCCCCCTTCCTGATTTCTTATTCTTTTGCATGTTTGTCACACTTAAATGATTCACATCACAAAACAAATTTAAATATTTGAAAAAGATAACACAAGTAAACACAAAATGCAGTTATTAAATGAAGGTCTTTATTATTAGGGGAAAAAAAATCCAAACCTACAGGGTCCTGTGTGAAAAAGTGATTGCCCCCTAAACCTTATAACTGGTTGGGCCACCTTTAGCAGCAACAACTGCAATCAAGTGTTTGGGATAACTGGCAATGAGGCTTTTACAATGCTCTGGAGAAATTTTTGCAAAATTGTTGTAATTCAGCCACATTGGAGGGTTTCCGAGCATGGACTGCCTTTTTAAGGTCATGCCACAGCATCTCAATCAGATTAAGGTCAGGACTTTGACTATGCCACTCCAAAGTCTTTTCATTTTGTTTTTCTTAAGCCATTCAGAGGTGGACTTGCTGGTGTGTTTTGGATCATTGTCCTGCTGCATAAATAAAGTGTGCTTCAGTTTGAAGTGACGAACAGATGGCCAGACATTCGCCTTCAGGATTTTTTGGTAGACAGCAGAACTCATGGTTTCATTTACAACAGCAAGTCTTCCAGATCCTCAAGCAACGAAACAGCCCCAGACCATCAAACTACCACTATCATATTTTAATGTAGGTATGATGTCCCTTTTCTGAAATGCTGTATTGCTTTTATGCCAGATGTAATGGGACATACACCTTCCAAAAAGTTCAACTTTTGTCTTTTTTGATGCTCAGTGGTCTAAGGTGTTGTTTTCAGATGAAAGTAAATTTTGCATTTCATTTGGAAATCAAGGTCCCAGAGTCTGGAGGAAGAGTGGAGAGGCCACAATCCAAGCTGCTTGAGGTCTAGTGTGAAGTTTCCACAATCAGTGATGGTTTGGGGAGCCATGTCATCTGCTGGTGTATTAGACAGTGATGTATATTAGAAAAGATTCACAGTTCATAAATGACTAGCACAATCACCAGTAGCCAAGACTATATGACAACTTATAGATAACTGTTACAGACTATGTACCATGTTGTATCCACACTGCCTAGTACCCCTACATGCGTTTCGGGTGTTGCTTCGTCGGGGGGATTACAACACTATCTAATAAGCGGATTACTTACCTAAGAGACTATTATATATGTAAGCATGCTATTGACTATATATGAATTGACTAATATATTTAAACTGTATTGATGTATTTATTCTGACTATATATGAATTGTTTGTATATTTATTTGTAACTAACTGGGATTTGACTGTGCCTTATACTGTCATCTGTTCTACCACACTGCCTGATGGTTTTAATGTTGGGCTTTAGGTTTTAGGTTTTAATGATGGATTTTAGGGGCTATTTTATGGAATTTTTGCTAGATGTGTTCAATAAAGATTTATGTGATTATAAAATAAACTTCAGTAATCTATAATTAATTATAGTCTATATAATTAGAATGCAGGTAATTTCTGGAATATGGAATCTTTCTGTTGGGCTAGAATCCCACCTTGACCAGTCTGGGTATGTGTGAGCACCCCAGACATCTCTGCCATACAGAAGGATTGGGGCGATGATGGCGTCAAAGATTTTTAGCCAGACCCTCACTGGCGGCTTCATATGGTAGAGTTTCCTTCAGATGTCATAGAAGGTTTTGCAGGCCTTGTCTTTCAGGTTCTCTATGGCTTGTTTGAAGCTCCTTAACTGGTGAATTTCCAGGCCGAGGTATGTGTATTTGTCCATTCCTGTAAGAGTACAGTTGTCTAGCAGAAATTAAGGGTGCTGGTTTGATCTTGACTTTCTATTCTGGAACACCATGATGTTGGTTTTCTTTGGGTTGATCAGTAGTGCCCATGTGTAGCTGAATTTCTTCAAGATTTTCAGGTTATTTTGGAGGCCTTTTTTCGTTGGTGACATTTGCAGTAGGTCATCTGCATACAGAAAGAAATTCACCTGGGCATCATGGAGTGTGAGACCTGGTGCCGCGGAGGATTCCAGAGCAGTGGCCAGCTCATTGATGTAGATGTTGAAGAGCGTTGGATTTAGGCTGTAGCCCTGTCTGACTTTGCAGTTCGGCTGGAAATCAGCCATTCTTCTACTGTTCACACGCACGCCGCAGCGGTTCTCGGTGTAGGAGCTTTTGATGACATCATATGTCTTTCCTCCTATTCCACTCTCCAGCAGTTTCAAGAATAGGCCCGAGTGCCATACTGAGTCAAAGACCTTTTTAAAGTCTACAAAACAGGCATATATCTTCCCATGCTTTGTGTTGTGGACGTGGCTCTAAATGAGGCTGTGCAGGGTGTAGATGTAGTTGTTTGTGCGACTGTATAGCATCAACCCTGCTTGGCTTTTACTGAGGATGTTGTGCTCGGTAAGGAAACTGAGGATCCTCTTGTTCAGGATGCTGTTGAACAGTTTTCCTAGGTTTCTGCTGAGACATATGCCTCTGCAGTTGTCAGGGTCATACCTGTCCCCACTCTTGTGGATGGGTGTAATGAGACCTTGTGTTACGGGTCCGGGTGGTGGAACCTCTGCACTGAGATACAAGGAGGGACCAGAGGGGCGTAAATAAGTGGCTACTCGGACTGACCCAGGCTACACGGTGGCTTAATCGACTCCGTGAACCAAGGAGGGACCGGGAAGGTGGACCAGGTGCCACTGTGGGACCGACCTCGTGTGAGAGCAGGCGACTCCCACGAGACTGATGGCCGAAGCCGACAGGCACGACAGATGAGCATGTCTGGTAGGCAACGCATGTAGACAGGCAGGCTTGGCTGGCAGACTGACAGGTGGACACAGCTGATAGACAGGCTGGCGGGCACGGCTGACAGACAGGCTGGCAGGCACGGCTGAAAGACAGGCAGGCAGCACTGGTGTTACGGATCCGGGTGGTGGAACCTCTGTTCTGTGATACAAGGAGGGACCAGAGGGGCGTAACTAAGTGCCTACCCGGACCGACCCTGGCTACACAGCGGCTTAGTCGATTCCATGAACCAAGGAGGGACTGGGAAGGTGAACCAGGTGCCACTCTGGGACCGACCTTGTGTGAGAGCAGGCCCACGGGACTGATGGCCAAGGCTGACAGGCACAGCAGATGAGCACGGCTGGTAGACAGGCAGGTGATGCGGGTAGACAGGCATGGCCGATAGGCAGGCAGGCACGGCTGATAGACAGGCAAGCGGGCATGGCTGATAGACAGGCTGGTGGGCACTGGAACCTGAGGACTGAGGAGAGTGTTAGCACACAAACAACAATCTTGCACAGGCACCTCCATTTTGGAGGATGTGCCTTATATAAGGGAAGCCATCCGGCCATTGGCCGGGGACTCTTTAGGACGACGCCCTAAGCACGGTGACCGGGGAACTGCGCGCGGTGCGTGCATCTCAGGCAGACGCAGGAGGGGAGCCAGAGGACGCCAGACCGAGATCGCAGCGGTGAGGGGATCGGCGTCTCTGCCCGGTAGGAGGCAGAGACGCCGAGGCTACATTACCCACCCATTTACACCCCCTCTTCTTTAGGCCCGCAAGAAATTTTTCTAGAAGACGAGGGCCATGAATGTTCTCCCTGGGCTCCCAAGACCTCTCCTCAGGACCAAACCCTTTCCAATCCACAAGAAAGAAAGGACCGATGAACCGCAGGCCCAACTTGTATGATGGTATCTTGAGACGGACATATTTGGAGGAAAGCCAGACCTTGTCTCCCGGATGAAACGGAGGCAGATCCAGATGTCTCTTATCAGCAAGCTTCTTCATCTGCTCGGAGGACTGAAGAAGCGCAGATCTAGTGTCTTCACAAATCACCGAAAAGTCACTGACGAGAGACTCCGCGGCAGGATTGTCCACTGAAGAAGAGACGGGAAACGGAATTCGGGGGTGTCGACCATAAAACACAAAGAACGGAGACTTAGCAGAGGACTCACTCACGTGGTTGTTATAAGAAAACTCGGCCCAAGGCAGAAATTCTACCCAATCGCTATAGTGAGCGTTGACAAAGTGCCGAAGAAAATTGGTAAGGATCTGATTAATACGTTCCACCTAACAATTGGACTGAGGATGATAGGCCGAAGAAAAACCGAAGTGACATCCAACAGCTTGCACGTGGCTCTCCAGAAGCGAGAAGTGAACTGAACTCCTCTGTCCGAGACAATGTGGAGGGGTAAGCCGTGGAGATGAAAGATGTGATGGATGAAGTCCTTAGCCAGCACAAGTGCGGATGGAAGACTAGGCAAAGGAATCAAATGAGCCATCTTGGAGAAGCGGTCAGTGACCACCCATATGACGGTAGAACCGGCAGATACCGGAAGATCAGTGATGAAGTCCATAGCAATGTGTTGCCAAGGAGCAGAGGGCACAGGGAGAGGAAGAAGATGACCAGCTGGAAGGTGCCTATGCATCTTGTTACGGGCACAGGAGGAACAAGCCGAGGCAAAATCCGCAACATCCTTGCGCAGAGTAGGCCATCAATAATGTCGGGCAATGAGCAGAAGCGTCTTCCTCTGGCCGGCATGACCAGCCAGTTTGGACAAATGACCCCAGAGTAAGACCCTCTTCCGATCCTGCGCCGCTACAAAGGTCTTACCAGGAGGTAGATGAGACAGGTCAAACTGAGCAACAGTCATTATACTGGAGGGGTCAATGATGTGTAGAGGCTCCTCCTCTTGGTCGGTAGACAGGAAAGAGCGGGATAGAGCGTCAGCTTTAATATTCTTGTCTGCCAGGCAGTAATGGAGAGTGAAACTGAAATGAGCAAAGAACAAAGACCATCTGGCCTGACGCGGATTTTGTCTTTAGTGAGGTTTTTATGGTCAGTGTAGATGACCATTGAGTGCAAAGCCCCCTCAAGCAAGTAGCGCCACTCCTCCAGCGCTAATTTGATGGCCAGCAATTCTAGATCTCCTATGGAGTAATTGCGCTCGGAGGGGGAAAAGAGTTCGGAGAAGAAGCCACAGGTCACCATTCGCCCGGACGAGGATTTCTGGGTGAGCACTGCTCCGGCCCGGAGGAAAAGGCATCAACCTCCAGAAAGAAATGTTTATTGCAATCTGGACGATGTAGCACTGGAGTGGAGGAGAAGGCAAGTTTAAGAGAGACAAAGGCACTTTCTGCCTCAGAAGTCCATTCCCTGGGATTTGTTCCTTTACGGGTGAGAGCAGTGATGTGAGCTGTCCGGGAGGAGAAATGAGGAATGAAGAGGCAGTAACAGTTAGCGAATCCCAGAAACCGCTGAATATCCTTCAACCCCTCAGGTCGGGGCCACTTTAAGACGGCAGACACCTCCTCAGGATCCATCCGCAGTCCGGTCTCAGAGATGATATACCCCAAAAATGGCAGGGAGGTCTGCTCAAAGAGGCATTTCTCGTACTTGGCATACAGGCGATTCTTCCAGAGCCTCAGCAGTACCTGACGAACATCCCTCCGATGAGAGGGCAGAACACCAAGATATTGTCCAGGTACACCACCACGCAGGAATACAGGACTGTCATTCACTAACTCCTGGAAGACCGCTGGAGCATTACAGAGACCGAAGGGCATCACGCGGTACTCATAGTGACCATCCCGAGTGTTGAATGCCGTCTTCCACTCGTCTCTCTGGCGAATCCGGACCAGATTGTATGCCCCACGAAGATCGAGCTTAGTGAAGGTCTTCGCACCTTTAAGGCGGTCAAACAACTCCGAGATGAGAGGCAGGGGGTACTTATTTTTTATGGTAATGTGGTTTAGGCACCTATAGTCGATACATGGACGAAGAGAGCCGTCTTTCTTTTTGACGAAGAAGAATCCTGCTCCAGCCGGAGAGGTGGATTTCTGGATAAATCCCCTAGCAAGATTCTCTTCTATGTATTCAGACATAGCACGGGTCTCAGCCAGTGACAAGGGGTAGATTTGCCCTTGAGGAGGTGAAGCACCAGGTATTAGGTCGATGGGGCAATCATACGGCCTATGAGGTGGTAGTGTCTCTGCCTCCTTGTAGCGTCGGCGTCCCTGCCTCCTGCTAGGCAGGGACGCCGTTCCCCTCACCTCTCCGCTCCGTGCCCGGTGGCTTCCTCCCGCTCTGCTGGCAGCGCGCGCTGCTTCCCGGCCTCTGTGTTTAGGGCGCGCGCGCGCTCCCCCTCTCTTAAAGGGGCCGCGCGCGTCGTCCTAAGGAGTCCCCGGCCAATGGCCGGAGGACCTCACCATATATAAGGCACCTCCTCCAAAATGGAGGTGCCCGAGCAATGTTGTTGCAAAGCCTTTCAACTCTGCTTCAGCCCTCAGGTCCCGTTACCAGTTACCTGCCAGTTACCTGCCAGTCACCTGCCAGTCACCTGCCAGATTCCTGCCTGTTACTTATCTATCTGCGGTCCGACAGTCTGCCTACCAGCCCTGCCAGTCTGTCTATGGATCAGTCTGCCCGCTCACCTGGGAGCGCTCACCTACAACCTGTCTGCTAGCCTACCTGGAGGCTCCGCCGTCACGTGCTGTGACCACCTGCCTGTCCAGAGACTTTTGCCTGCTCACCTGGGAGCGCTCGCCTGCTACCTGCCTGTTAGCCTACCTGGAGGCTCCACCGTCACGTGCTGTGACCACCTGCCTGTCCAGAGACTCTTGCCCGCTCACCTGGGAGTGTTCACCTGCTACCTGCCTGCTAGCCTACCTGGAGACTCTGCCGTCACGTGCCGTGACCACCTGCCTGTCCAGAGACTCTTGCCCGCTCACCTGGGAGCGTCCACCTGCTACCTGCCTGCTAGCCTACCTGGAGGCTCTGCCGTCACTTGCCGTGACCACCCGCCTGTCAAGAGACTGTCCCCGTCACTTGCCGTGACCTCCTGCCCTTCTACCCAGAGACTGTCGCCGTCACTTGCCGTGACCTCCTGCCCCTCTACCCAGAGACAGTCCCCGTCACCTGCCGTGTCCTCCTGCCCTTCTACCCAGAGACTGTCCCCGTCACTAGCCGTGACTACCTGCCCGCCTTCCCTGGGAGCCACCCGCTTCCTTACAAGGACTGCCCCCTTGTATAGTTGCTCAGAGGTTCCACCTCCCAGACCCGTTACACTCCTTTTTATCAAAGACGTCCACATATGACCAGTAGGGTGCCGGCAGGCCAGGTAGGTTAGCTGGAGTAGACGGAGGTCGAGCAGGACGAACCGGAACCAGACAGGACTTATGACATTCTTGACCCCAACGGAGCACCTCACATGAGCTCCAATTCAGGACGGGCTCATGTCTCTGTAACCAAGGCAGGCCAAGCAAAAGGGGATGAGAGAGACCGGATAGTACGTAAAAGGAGATCCTCTCTGAATGTAGTATTCCCACCTGAAGAGTTACAGGCTCAGTGAAAAACAAGATGGTCTCAGAGGACAGAGGAAACTGCTAAAGGATCAGCCAGACGTATGGTAGGAATCTGATATCGCTCCACAATGGCCTGTTGAATGAGGTTCCCAGCGGCTCCGGAATCCAGATAGGCAGTCTCGAAGAAGCAGATCTCACCACACGCAACCGAAATGGACAGAGTCAAGGGCGGAGAGGAAGAACTTTTGCCTAGGACGACTTCTCCGAGCGGTCCTAGACACTGGAGTTTCCCGATCTCACCGGACAGGAGCGAATAAGATGCTCTGTACTGCCATAGTAGAAGCAACTCCCCTCGGCGCGGCGGATCTCCTGGCGAGACTTGACCATCTTAACTTTGTCTATTTGCATAGACTCTGGAGAAGACACCGGGGGGAATGCTGGTTGCGAGACTGGCCTTTGGAAGGTTGGTGCGAGGCGCAGGGGTCTTCTCTCACGGGTCGCCTCCTTAGAACACTCCTGAAAACGGATGTCAATCCGTGTAGCTAGTGACACCAGGTCGTACAGAGAGGGAGGCATGTCAAGACCGGCTAGCTCATCCTTGATCCGTCCGGAAAGGCCCTCCCAAAAGGTGGACACCAGAGCCTCATTATTCCAGGCAAGTTCAGATGCGATGGTGCGGAAACGCACGGCATACTGTCCCACAGAGATACTCCCTTGGCGGAGTCGGAGAAGAGAGGAGGCAGACGAAGATTTTCGTCCAGGCTCATCGAACACCTTCCGGAAAGCCGAGAGGAAGGCCTGGAAATCGAACAACAGAGGATCCCCTCTCTCCCACAGAGGGTTAAGCCACGCCAACGCCTCTCCGGTGAGGTGAGACATGATGAATGGCACCTTGGCCCGGTCGGAGGTGAACTGGTGTGCCAGGATCTCAAAGTGCAGCGTGCTCTGATTTATGAAGCCCCGACATAGAGGTGCATCAGCCTTAATATTCTTGTCTGCCGGGCAGTAATGGAGAGTGAAGATGAAACGAACAAAGAACAGAGACCATCTGACCTGACAAGGATTTAGTCTTTGAGCAGACTGCAAGTAGGCGAAATTCTTATGGTCCGTGTAGATGACCACCGAATGCAGAGCCCCTCTAGTAAGAAGAAGTTCCACTCCTCCAGCGCTAATTTGATGGCAAGCAGTTCCTGATCTCCAATGCAGTAATTGCGCTCGGAAGGAGAGAAGAGCTTGGAAAAGAAGCCACGGGTCACCATTCACCCGGACGAGGATTTCTGGGTACTGCCCCGACCCCAGAGGAAGAGGCATCAACCTCCAGGAAGAACTGTTTGTTACAGCCTGGACGGTGTAGCACCGGACCTGACGAGAAAGCTTGCTTCAAGGAAACGAAGGTACTTTCTGCCTCGGAAGTCCATTTCTTGGGATTAGCCCCTTTGCGGGTCAGGGCAGAGATGGGAGCAGTCCGGGAAGAGAAATGAGGAATGAAGAGGCGGTAAAAGATAGCGAATCCCAGAAACCGCTAAACAGCCTTCAGCCCCTCAGGTCGGGGCGATTTTAGGATGGCAGACATTTTTTTGGGATCCATCCGAAGTCCGGTCTCCAAGATTATGTATCCCAAAAATGGAAGAGAAGTCTGTTCAAAGACACATTTCTAGAACTTGGCATACAGACGATTCTTCCTGAGCTTCTGCAATACCTGTTGAATGTCCCTCCGATGTGAAGGCAAATCAGGGGAGAACACGAGGATATCGTCCAGGTACACTACCACGCATGAGTATAGGAGATCTCGGAAGATGTCGTTCACCAGCTGCTCGAAGACAGCTGGCGCGTTGCAGAGACTGAAGGGCATCACGCGGTACTGGTATTGGCCATCTCGAGTGTTGAATGCCGTCTTCCACTCGTCTCCCTGGCGAATCTGGATCAGATTGTACTCGCCACGAAGATCGAGTTTAGTGAAGATCTTCTCGCCTTTTAGGTAGTCAAACAACTCCAAGATGAGAGGCAAGGGATACTTATTTTTGATCGTAATCTGATTTAGGCCGCCAAAGGCGATATAAGGGCGAAGAGTGCCGTCCTTCTTTTTGACGAACAAGAATCCTGCTTCAGTCGGAAAGGTGGATATCTGGATAAATCCCCTAGCAAGATTCTCTTCAATGTACTCAGACATGACACGAGTCTCAGCCAGCGACAGGGGGTAGATTCAAACACGAGGAGGCGAGGCACCATGGATGAGGTCAATGGGGCAATCATACGGCCTATGAGGAGGTAGTGTCTCAGCCTCCTTTTTGTCAAAGACAACCGCATATGATCAGATGCTGGTAAGACAGGTACGTTAGCTGGAGTGGACGGAGGTCGCGCAGGATGGACAGGAACCAGGCAGGTCTTATGACATTTTTTTTTTTTAGTTTTTAAGGTTGAAGGAAGACTAAGTCCATCTAGTTCAACCCATAGCCTAACATGTTGATCCAGGGGAAGGCAAAAAAAATCCATGTGGCAAACACTAAGCTCCACATTGGGGAAAAAAATTCCTTCCTGACTCCATATGAATCAGACTAGTTCCCTGGATCAACGCCCTATCAAGGAATCTAGTATATATAACCTGTAATATTATACTTTTCAAAAAAGGCATTCATGCCCTTCATAAATTTTAGTAGTGAATCACTCATTACAACATCATGCGGCAGAGAGTTCCATAGTCTCACTGCTCTTACAGTAAAGAATCTGTGTCTGTGATTATGATTAAACCTTCTTTCCTCCAGACGTAGAAGATGCCCCCTTGTCCCCGTCTCAGGCCTCAGAGTAAAAAGATCAGTAGAAAGTCTTTGTACTGTCCCCTCATATACTTGTACAAAGTAATAAGATCACCCCTAAGCCTTCGTTTTTCCAAAGTAAATAACCCCAAGTGTAATAACCTGTCTTGGTATGGCAGACCCCCCAGTCCTCTAATAACCTTGGTCGGTCTTCTCTGCACCTGATCTAGTTCAGCTATGTCTTTATTATACACCGGAGACCAGAACTGTACACAGTATTCTAAGTGTGGTCGCACTAATGACTGGTATAGAGGTAAAATTATGTTCTCCTCATGAGCATCTATGTGTCTTTTAATGCATCCCATTATTTTATTTGCCTTTGCAGCAGCTGCCTGACACTGGCCACCAAACGTGAGCTTGTCGTCCACCAGTACACCTAGGTCTTTTTGAGTTACAGTTTTGCTCAGTGTTTTACAATTAAGCATATAATTATACATTTTATTTCCTCTGCCCAAGTGCATTACCTTACATTTATCCCCATTAAAGCTCATTTGCCATTTATCAGCCCAAGCTTCTAGTATACATAGATCCTCCTGTAATATAAAATTGTCCTCCTCTGTATTGATTACCCTGCAGAGTTTAGTGTCATCTGCAAATATTGAAATACTACTCTGTATGCCCCCTACAAGGTCATTAATAAATATGTTAAAAAGAAGGGGGCCCAATACTGACCCCTGTGCTACCCCACTGTTAACTGAGACCCAGTCTGAGTGTGTTCCATTAATAACCACCCTTTGTTTCCTATCACTAAGCCAGTTCTTAACCCACATATATATATTTTCCCCTATCCCCATTGTTCTCATTTTATGTATCAACCTTTTGTGTGGAACTGTATCAAAAGCTTTTGAAAAGTCCATATACACAACATCCACTGAATTTCCTTGGTCTAGTCCTGAACTTGCCTCCTCATAAAAGCTGATCAGATTAGTTTGACAGAAGCAGTCCCTC
This sequence comes from Phyllobates terribilis, assembly GCF_046119375.1. NCBI lineage: Eukaryota > Metazoa > Chordata > Amphibia > Anura > Dendrobatidae > Phyllobates > Phyllobates terribilis. The sequence goes on from NW_027362761.1 coordinate 704,625,716, forward strand.
GTAAACCCATGTTGATACTGGGTCATGAGGTTATTCTTCTTCAGATACTCTAGTAGAGCATCTCTTAGGAAACCCTCCAGGATTTTACCCACAGTAGAGGTTAAGCTTACTAGCCTACAATTTCCAAGTTCGGTTTTTGTCCCCTTTTTGAATATTGGCACCACATTTGCTATACGCCTGTCCTGTGGTACAGACCCTGTTATTATGGAATCTTTAAAGATTAAAAATAATGATCTATCTATGACGTTACTTAATTCCTGCAGTACTCGCGGGTGTATCCCATCCGGGCCTGGGGATTTGTCAACTTTAGTGATTTTTAGAGTCCGCTGTACTTCTTGCTGGGTTAAGCAAGAAACATTTAATGGAGAATTTTTGTCATCACTAATCATGTTTTCTGTCATGCGATTTTCTTGTGTAAATACTGTTGAAAAAAAATCATTTAGCATATTGGCTTTTTCCTCATCCTCATCCACCATTTCACCCAGACTATTTTTAAGAGGGCCAGCACTATAATTTTTAGTTTTTTATTATTTATATAGTTAAAGAATATTTTGGGATTATTTTTACTTTCTCTGGCAATGAGTCTCTTTGTCTCAATCTTTGCTGTCTTGATTTGGTTTTTACAGAATTTATTTAATTTTCTGTATTTATTTAATGCCTTATCACTACCTACTTGCTTTAGTTCTCTAAATGCTTTCTTTTTGTCACTTATTGCGCCCCTTACAGCTCTATTTAGCCATAGTGGTTTCCTCCTATTTCTAGCATGTTTATTCCCATAGGGTATATATTGTGCACAGGTCCTATTCAGGATGCTAATAAATGTCTCTCATTTGCTTTGTGTAGTTTTATGTCTCAGGATATCGTCCCAGTTTATTGCACTAAGATCATCTCTCAACCGTTGGAAATTTGCCTTCCTGAAGTTTAGTGTCCTTGTAACCCCTCTGCTACACATCTTATTAAAGGATACATGAAAACTTATTATTTTGTGATCACTATTACCCAAATGACCCCCAACTCGTATATTTGATATGCGGTCTGGCCTGTTGGTTAATATTAGGTCTAGCAGTGTCCCCCTTCTTGTTGGGTCCTGAACCAGTTGTGAAAGGTAATTGTCTCTCATAGTTGTCAAAAACCTATTACCTTTGCTTGAACTACAGGTTTCTGTTTCCCAATGTATTTCAGGGTAGTTGAAGTCCCCCATAATAATGAGTTCTCCTTGAGTCGCTGCTTCATCAATTTGCTTTAGGAGGATAATCTCCGCTGCTTCCATTATTTTTGGAGACTTATAACAAACCCCTATCAGTAATTTATTATTTTTTCCCCCTCCCCTTATCTCCACCCACAGGGACTCTACGTTTTCATTAGATTCACATATAGTCTCGCGCAAGATGGGTTTTAAGGATGATTTTACATATAAACACACACACCCCCCCTCTTGTTTGTATGGTCATTTATTTTTTTAAACAATGTGTTTATTGAATTTTGCACAAAAATCAGAACATATAATCTATAGGGCCAACAGATGCCCAAAACTGTGCCCCAACCTCTGGCCTTACAAAATGAACAATATAAAAATAAAATAAAAGGAAAATACATATACATAAAAGAAAACAAAAGAAAAAAGAATGGATTAATTACATTAAATTCCCCATATATTAGATAGTTGTGAGAAATTATTTATATCCATAAGTGCTGTGAATGTCGCATGGCTCATATTTACACTATTGCAAGATCGGAGGCACAAGGTAGGGAGAGGGGCCCAGAATCGTCCCGCGCGTCACCCAAACTCAGAACGGCACACAAAATATCCCACTTCCTCAACGTTCCCCATTTATAGACAATGGGCTGCTTAACCAAGGTTCCCATATTTTATCAGTTTTCTTCTTTGCCACGAGTGTGTGTGCCAAAGCCCTTTCATATTGGCAGTTTGTGTTCAGTCTGGTCACTATCTCCCCCACCGTAGGGATGCCCACTCCTTTCCATTTAGCAGCGATAGCTGATCTAACTGAGATCAGAATATGTGACAAAATTCCTCTAATTTTCCCAGGGGACATCCATTAATCCTATATGAAGTATTCCCATACTAGGTGTTATCTCTAGGTGAGTCCCCAGTACATCCCATATCAAACTATCCAATGCCCCCCATAGTGATTGAAGTTTTGGACAAAACCACCACATGTGGCCCAACGAGCCTTCCCCATTGCATCCTCTCCAACATAAAGATGATGATTCAGACCCGAAGTGTACCATCTGTGCTGGGTAGTAGTACCATCTCATGTGCGTCTTTTTAAGCTGCTCTAGGTGGTTTAAACACGACGAAACTCGCTGGACCTCAGCCAAACCATCCCGCCAGTCCTGAGGGTCCGTCGAAATTCTTAGATCCCGTTCCCAACGAGTCATATACATCAATTTATCGTCCAGATCTGGGTCGTTTAGAGCCCTATAAAGTATAGAAACCCCCTTAGAACCGGTCTTAGAGTGGAGAAAGTAATCCATAGCTCTTTTATCCTTAGGTAGAACAAAAAAGGGGGGATGTCTGTGTAGAGTGGAGTAAATGCCTTATTTGCAAATACTGGTAAAGCAAGGGCCGTAGGTCCGGGAATCTCATAACTAGTTTATCAAAAGGAATTATTACATTGTCCTCCAACAGGTCTGCTAGCGATTGAACTCCAGCTGTCACCCAACATTGAAGGTTAATATATGGAATATGATATTCTAGAGCTCGTAAAGAGATCTCAGTCCTGGGGAGTAACAGCAGTTTGGATGCCAAATTCCTCCAACAATGCATAGTAGCCTCCGATGTTGGTAACACGGCGACCATAGTGCTTCGCTTCACTACTTCTGTCTCCAATATCAATCTGGTAGAATGGTTTCGGGCAAGTAAGGACTCTATTTGCAACCATTTGTGGCCGCTGTCCATGTTCCACCAGTCCCTGATTCCCGTCAAGATCGCCGCTCTATAGTAGGCTATGAGATTGGGCATGCCCATCCCTCCCATGTCATATGGATAATACAGAAGTCTACTAGACACCCTCGGTCTCCTATTGTCCCAAACATAATTATTAGCCAGTCTTTGAAGGGTATTTATGATTTTAGAAGGGATTTTAATTGGGATACACCTAAAATAGTATAACATTTTTGGAAGGTCCTTCATTTTAAAAATATTTATCCTGGCTATCCACGATGCAACAACGTTTTGTAATACCCCCAGCTCCTCCCGCACCGTATTTATCAGTCTAGTAAAATTTACTTCCACCAATTGTTTTGAAAGGGTTAAGGTGATACCCAAATACGTCATTCCTTCCTGCGCCCACTGAAAAGGGTATGCTCCTTCCAGTCTTTGCCTAAGTGACAACGGAACAAGAATCGGCAGGACAACCGTCTTAGCTGCATTCAGTTTATAATACGAGATGTTTGTAAACGTTTTGAGATCGGACATAATGGCAGAGAAGGACCTGTCCAAATCAGTGCATGGGATAACCACATCGTCTGCGTATAGACCGATTTTGTGGGAGGACCCCCCCCACCGAGATGCCCGAAATCTCTGAGTTATTTCTAATCTTTTCAGCCAAGGGCTCCATGCATAAAGCAAATATGACTGGAGATAAGGGGCAGCCCTGCCGTGTCCCGTTTGTTATGGGGAAGGATTCAGAGAGGAAACCAGACGTCAAAACCTTAGCGGAAGGAGTGGAGTACAATGCATTAATCGCAGACAGAATAGGTCCTTTTAGTCCAAATTTAAGCAAAACACTTTTAAGGTATCCCCAGTGCACCCTATCAAACGCTTTCTCAGCATCTAGCGACAGGAGTGCACTGGGGAAGCCGCTCAACTCTGCCACTTTAATCAGATCCAACATCCTCCTCGTACCATCTTTAGCTTCCCTACCAGCTACAAAACCAACTTGATCCGAGGATATCAGGGAAGGAACGACACGATTTAGTCTAACAGCCAAGAGCTTGGTAAAGATCTTTACATCACTATTCAAAAGTGCTATTGGTCTAAAATTACCTGGAGAATCAGGGGTCTTTCCAGGCTTAGGCAATGTGACGATCGAAGCCTCCAAATTAGGTACTGCTACCTTTCCCGAGTCTCTCCAGGTATTGTATAATCTGATAAGGTATGGAGTAAGAATTTTTTGGAAACCACGATAGCACTCGTTAGCTATGCCCTCTGGGCCAGGGGTCTTATGACATTTGGATGAATCAATAACATCTTTCAGTTCTACTTCTGTGAAGGGGGCATTCAATAATTGTAACTGTTCCCGGGAAACCTTCGGGAGCTTCAAATCACTCAAATATTGATCAATATCTGACTGTTGTGGCTGTGGGGTATCAACATCATCTTTTAAGTTATATAAAGATTTATAGTATGCAGCAAAGACTGCAGCTATGTCCTTCGGACTTGTGGCTATCAACCCTTTCTAGTCCCGTCGTTGATCTATTCTGGATTTAGCAGCCCTTTTCTTGACCCGCCTGGCCAAAACGGCTCCCGGCCTATCTCCCATGGCGTTGTGACTAAGTTGGAACTTGCGGAGGTTGTATTCATATACTGCCAGCAGATCAGAGCGCAGTTTAAATCTGAGCTGATATATGGCCTCAGTGGTAGCCGGGGAAGGGGAGGTTTTATTTAATATTTCTAGCTTTTTCAACTCAGTCAGGAGGTCAGTCCTGTGTTGCTCCCTCTTTCTTTTCAATTGTGACGCTTGTTGTAAGAAGACTCCCCGTATCACCGCTTTGTGTGCTGTCCATAAAGTCTTGTCGGAAACTGTGCCATTGTCGTTTAATTCAAAATAAAGATGTCAATTCTGCTGTTGCTTTTGTCATTATAGAGTCATTTAATAATAGAGAGGTGTTTAGTCGCCAGTGTGGTGTTGGGTTGAATCGGTGTGCAAGATGTACACGTAGGTAGATCGGTGCGTGGTCAGACCACGTAATCGTTCCAACCTCCGCATATATACATCTATTGAGAGCTCTATTGTCTACTAGGAATAAGTCAATCCTACTATATGACCCATGTCGGAGAGAATGAAAAGTATAGTCCCTTTCACTGGCGTGAGAGTATCTCCAAAAATCGTGCAGACCAAATTCATGGACCAACTTGCCCAATTCTCTCCGAGGGCGACCCGATCTAGATGAGCAGTCTAAAGTACCATCCATTGGCATGTTAAAATCCCCGCATACAATAACCTTCCCTTGTTTAAGTGTTGAAATGGTAGAGAGGACTTTTTGCACAAATGGGAGCTGGGCAGAATTTGGGGCGTATAGTGCTGAAATAGTATGAGGGGTCCCATTCAATGTACACACCAACACCAAGTATCTACCCATGGGGTCTGTACACATCTGAATGATCTGGAAGGCCACCAAATTTTTTATCATAATACAGATTCCTGCTGTCTTAGTCTCGGCATTTGCAAAGAAAATATGGGGGAATTGTGCCTGATGCAATCTATGATTATCAGCTGCCAATAAATGCATCTCTTGCAGACACACAATGTCTGCCTTCGATTTCCTCACCTCCCTCCACAACATAGAGCGTTTGGCAGGTGAATTTAACCTTTTCACATTCAACGAGAGAAACTGTATACTCATAATTACACATAAAGGAGGAAATTGTTATGCGCCGCATACAAAAATCCAATTTTTCTCCCCCCCCCCCATACCACCCCTCATGAGCCATTCACTGAAAAAAGCACATATGTCCTTAGAACGATCAGCAGTTACATCAATAGAGGAAATATACCTCAAGTTAAATTGGAAAAAAAAACAGATAAAAAACAGTAAAAAGAAAGAAATAACACAGCGGAAAAAAGTCCGCAGAAAAAAACATAGAGAAAACTTCAGTCAAAAAAGTAAATTCTTCAGACATAAATCTGACCACGGGGTCCCGTGAGATTTTCAAATCTCGCTGTCACTCAGCAAGATTTCTCACAGTCCAGAGGATCACCAACCAGACGGCTTCCGCCGAACAACAGAGAACCGTCAGTCAATAAGCCAAAAGGCGCTCAGAGTTCACAAAAGAACAAAGGGAAAAAAAAAGGTCAGCGATCCTCTAACAGCTCCATCTCAGCCAGGATAGCGTCCTCGCCTCTCTTTCAGGTCGATACCCATTCCTGCGCAATTTTCTTGCCTTTAGCAGGTTGTCTAGTAGCATAGGCAATCTTCCAAGATGCCAATTTCTCTTCCGCTTGTTTAGGGGTAAAACACGCTACCACGCCACTGTCACGGAGTATTAGTAGTTTTACTGGCTTGAATCCCCATCTATACCGTATGCCGGCCTCTCTCAATGCCCTGCACACATGGGCAAATTCTCTTCTCTTTGCCAGGGTAGCTGCAGAAAGATCTGGGAAGACCTGCAGATTTTGAAATTCCTCAGGCAGCCTGGGGGTTTTCCTTAGTTGGTATAGGAACATGTCCTTCATAGTGAAGAAATGAATACGTGCCAAGGTATCTCTAGGCAGGGTAGGATCTACGTGTCTGGGCTTCGGTGTTCTATGAATCCTGTCCACCAGTAATTAATTAGGGGCAACCTCAGGTAATACAGCCACCAAGAAGCGTCACATGAATTCAGAGAGATCCTTATCTGGCACTTCTTCAGGGATTCCCTTAAGCCTCACATTGTTACGTCCGGATCTATCTTCTAAGTCATAAACTTTATCAGTGACCCGAGACATCTCTTCCCTGAGTGCCTCATTTTCATCTACCAAGGCATTGATCGTTCTGGCATATTCTTCCATCTTGTTTTCAATGTGGGAAGTGCATCCCCAATGGAAGTAATCTCCCCTTTTATCTCCTGCAACATTGCCTGCATATCCTCCCTCATGGAGGAGCGAATTGCAGCCAGAAATTCTTGCATATCTGCCCTTGTCATTGGTGCTGTGGGCTCATTATCCCTGCTGCTGTGTTTCACATTCTCTGCTTCCCCTCTCCCTGAACCTCTAGAGTAGTGTGAAGGAGCTGCAGGGGAAGCAGGTGCCATTTTACTCACTGTTCTTGTTGTTTTTCCCCTCTGGAAGAAAGCCTCCAATCTCGCCGGGGATCCTCTTTTTTGGGACCTTCCCCTGGTCATCATGGGCCCTAGGTGTTCTGCTGCCACCGGGTGTTAGGTAATAGGCTGTAGGACGATGCTGTGTGCTGCTTTGTGCTGGTTTTAATCCTGGCTGGCTGGAGCTATGCAGTTAAGCTGCTGCCACCTTGTCTTGCCACACCCCCTGTATGGTCATTTCTGAACAGACTATATCCCTATAAATTAACTGCCCAGTCATGGCTCTCGTCCAGCCATGTCTCAGATATCCCCACCATGTCATAATTAATTTCCACCAAAATTAATTCTAATTCCTCCATTTTGTTGGTGAGAATCTGGCATTAGTGTACATGCATTTTATGTATCTCTCTGTACCTCTATTCCTTCTTACTATATTGACTGTTCTAACCCCACCCCCAATTTCTTTATTTGTGCCCAGGTCACTATCTGCACTATCTTCCCCACCTATAAAATGAATACCCTCCCCCCCAATCCCTAGTTTAAACACTCCTTCAACCTTCTAGCCATTTTCTCCCCCAGCACAGCTGCACCCTCCCTATTGAGGTGCAGCCCGTTCCTAGCATAGAATCTGTAGCCAACTGAGAAGTCGGCCCAGTTCTCCAGGAACCCAAACCCCTCCTTCCTACACCAGTTCCTGGGCCACTTATTTATCTCCCTAATCTCCCGTTGCCTCTCTGGCGTGGCACGTGGTACAGGAAGTATTTCAGAGAATACCACCTTGGAGGTCCTTGCTTTAAGCTTGCAGCCTAATTCCCTGAAATCATCTTTAAGGACCTTCCACCTACCTCTAACTTTCTCATTTGTGCCAATGTGCACCATGGTCGCTGGGTCCTCACCAGCCCCTCCCAGTAATCTGTCAACCCAATCAGCGATGTGCCGGACTCGAGCGCCAGGTAGGCAGCACACTGTTCGATGATCCCTGTCTTTGTGACAGATTGCCCTATCTGTTCCCCTAATAATTGAGTCCCCCAATACCAGCACCTGCCTGGCCTGCCCTGCTCTCCTATTTCCCCTCTTACTGGAGCTGACACTCCTCCGGCTTTCAGAGGACATGCCCTGCTGCAGCAGTGCTACCCCTGTAACCGACACCCCCCTCATCTGCCAACTTTGCAAACTTATTGGGGTGTGCCAGATCAGGACTAGCCTCCCTGGGACTCTTCCCTCTACCCCCCCTTCTAACTGTCACCCAGCTAGCTGCTTCACTGTCCTGCAGCTCCCTATTACCACCCTCCCCCACATCTACCTCAGTGAGCAGCTGCTCAGTGAGCAGCAGACTCCTTTCCATATTGTCAATGAATCTCAGTGTTGTCAGCTGCTCATTTAGATCCAGTATCTGGGCTTCCAAACGCACAACGTGCACACATCTCGCACAGCAGTATGCACCCACGACCGGCTGTTCAAGGATTGCATACATGTGGCAAGATGTACACTGGATAGCATTGTCAATAATGGAGCTCATTTCCTAATGGGGATTGCACTAGACAGAAATGTTAAGTAAAAAGAAATGTAAAGAATTAATAAAATACAGACAGCAATTCTGTCCAAATTCCTCCCTTCCAAACTCCCTGAATCCAAGTCACTGAAAAACAAGTCACACGCTTACTTCCGTTTGCACTTACACTCCAGTCACACTCCGCTCGTTCACACTCTCTAATGAAGAAGATTTAAAGAGTTTTTTTTTTTTCCCTTTTAGCAGCAATCCAACCTACAGCTCAATGCACTTCCAAAGGACTGGATGCCCCAACCAGCTGCCCCTTATAAACCCTTAATTATGACCCCTCACCCTTAATTAACCCCTTGTGAGTATAGCTACACCTCAGGATTTAAGTGCAATGTAGTTAACCCTTAAATACACAGGTAGTAAAATAAGAGACTGTAAAACTGTAGGGAGAAAATAGGTTTTAAAAAGCCCAATAAAACTAAACAGGTAGAAAAGCACTCAGCAGTTCCCAACTCAACAACTCACAGCAATTCACACAGGTATTTTCTGCAGGATTCCCAAATACCTCTTCACTGAAAAACAAGTCACACACTTACTTCCGTTTGCACTTACGCTTCGGTCACACTCAGCTCGTTCACACTCGCTAAGGAAGAAGATTTAAAGAGTTGTTTTTTTTTCCCTTTTAGCAGCAATCCAACCTACAACTCAATGCACTTCCAAAGGCCATTTCTGACCCCAGCGGAGCACCTCACCCGAGCTCCAATTTAAGACTGGCTTGTGTCTCTGTAGCCAAGGCAGTCCTAGCAGTAAAGGATGAGAAAGGCCGGACAACACGTAGAAGGAGATTTTCTCCGAGTGTCGCATTCCTACCTGAAGAGCTACTGGCTCGGTGACGAACAAGATGGACTTTAAAAGAAGCTTCCCATCCACGGAGGAAACTGCTAACGGATCCGAAAGATGTTGATTAGGGATCTGCTCCACAATGGCCTGTTGGATGAAATTCCCGGCGGCACCGGAATCCAGATAGGCAGTCTCGAAGAAGTGTATCTTCTCGCAGGTTATCGATACCGACAGAGTCAGGGATGAAGACGAAGAATTTTTGCCCAGGACGACCTCTACAAGCGATCCTAGGAACTGGAGTTTCCTGGTCTCTACGGACAAGAGCGGATTAGATGTTCCAGGCTGCCACAGTAAAAACATCTGTCCTCAGCGCGGCGGACCTCCTGGCGAGACTTGTCCATCTTAACCTGGTCTACCTGCATAGCTTCAGGGGAGGATGCCGAGGTAGAGGCCTGTAGAGAGACTGGCTTTTGGAAGGTTGGTGCAAGGCGCAGAGATTTCTTCTCACGGATCGCCTCCTTAGAACGCTCCTGGAACCGGATGTCGATCCGTGTGACCAAAGACACCAGGTCGTCCAGAGAGGAGGGTATGTCACGACCGGCTAGTTCGTCCTTGATCCATCCAGAAAGGCCCTCCCAAAAGGTAGACACCAGGGTCTCGTTATTCTCGTTATTCCAGGCCAGTTGAGACGCGAGGGTCCGGAACCGCACTGCATACTGGCCCACAGTGAGACTCCCTTGGCGTACATGAAGAAGAGAGGAGGCAGACGAGGATGTACAGCCGGGTTCATCAAAAACCATGCAGAAGGCCGCAAGAAAAGCCTGAAGATTCGTCACCAGGGAATCCCCTCTCTCCCATAGGGAGTTGAGCCATGCCAACACCTCTCCGGTAAGATGAGACATGATAAATGCCACTTTAGCCCGGTCAGAAGTGAAGATGGGGTGCAGAGTGTACTTTAATGAGAAAATAAATTAACTTTTTAGAATTTACCAAATGGCTGCAATGAAAGAAAGAGTGAAAAATTTAAAGGGGTCTGAATACTTTCCGTACCCACTGTATGTCCGGTAGCTGCCTTACATACCTCCCCCTCTACCTGAAGCCATGGGGCTTGGCACCTTCTACTACTAGACAGTGGATTCTTGAGAGGGCATCGGCATTATCACGTAGCTTCCCGGCTCTATGTTCCACATGGAAGCTGAAATTCTGTAGGGCTAAAAGCCAGCGGGTGACCCTAGCATTTTTTTCCCTTTTTCTCTCTCATCCACCTGAGTAGGGCATGGTCTGATACTAATTGAAATTTTTGCCCTAACAGATTGGACACGTTGCGGTACTTTTTATGAGCAAGCATTCCTTTTCTATGATGGAATAATTCTTTTCACATGCGGATAGCTTCCCACTCAGGTAGAGAACAGGGTGCTCCTCCTAGTGTATCTCCTGAGAAAGGACTTCTGAAATGTTTGTAGTACAAATTCCCTCTTGAAGTCGGGGGCAACCAGGACTGGTTGCTTACACAGAGCCACTTTCAGTTCTTGAAAGGCTGTCTCCGCCTCCGCAGACCATTTGGCCATAGGTGATTTTGTCCCTTTAAGGAGGTCAGCCAGGGGTGTGGCCATCATGGCAAAGTTTGGGATGAATCTCCTGTAGAATCCCACGATTCCTAGAAAGGCTCTAACCTGCTTCTTTGAACACGGTCTTGGCCAGGTTTGGATTGTGTCCACTTCATTTGATTTGAGGTTTTATCTCGCCTCTACCTACTACATATCCCAGGTAATTGTCCTCTTCTTTCCCCATGGAACATGTTTGTTCAGTTTATCGAAAACCCCTCCTTCCTTACAGCATCAAACACCACCTGGACCTTTTGCAGATGACTTCCCCAATCCAGGCTGAAGATTACAATATCATCCAGATATGCTGTGACGTAATTCTTATGAGAATCCGGTCCATGGCCCTCTGGAAGGTGGCAGGGTCTCCCTGCAGTCCAAACAGCATCCGGACATAATAGAAGCATTCACCGGGCATAGAAAAAAACGTCTTCTCTTTGGCTTGCTGTGACATGGGGATTTGCCAATAACCCTTCTTTAAATCCAAGGTGGTTATGTACCTGGCTCATTGGCACGTGGCATCAGATATGCATCGAACTTGGAGACTTCATTCAGCTTCCTATAATCGTTGCAGAATCTCCACTTGCCAGCGGGTTTTGGAACCAGAACAAGCAGGCTGGACTATCCACTTTTGGACTCCTCAATGACTCCAAGTTTAAACATACGACTTATTTCTTTGGAGATCAGCTCTCGTCGGGCCTCGGGAATTCGATAGGGCTTCAAGTTCACCCGCACATGGGGTTCCATCAGAACCTCGTGTTCGATGATCTTTGTACACCCCGGTAATTCAGAGAACAGGTCCTTGTTCTGCTGCAGCAATTCTAGACACTGCTGTTTTTCAGCTTTAGACAGCTTCTCCGCTATTGTGACTCCTTCAACCTCTTCTGGCTCGACCCGCAAACACAGACTTTCAACTGACTCTCTGTTTTGCCACAGATTGATGAGATTGATGTGGTAGACCTGGTAGGCCTTACGTCTTCCCGGCTGATGAATCTTGTAATTCACTGCACCAAGCTTTTCCACCACCTCATAAGACCCTTGCCACTTGGCCAGGAATTTACTCTCCATGGTGGGAATTAGTACAAGGACTCAGTTCCCAGGGGTGAATGGCCTCACTTTGGCCGACCGGTTGTAGACCCTAGCTTGAGCTTTTTGTGCGTGGAGGAGATATCCTTTTACGATGGGCATCATTTTCGCAATCCTCTCCTGCATCTGAGTGACGTGCTAAATGACACTCCGGTGGGGCGTGACTTCGGCTTCAAAGGTTTCCTTTGCTATAACAAGGAGACCCGCAGATATTGACCATACAGAAGGTCAAATGGAGAGAACCCAGTAGAGGCCTGTGGAACCTCCCAGATAGAGAACAGCAGATACGGTAGCAGACAGTCCCAGTCTCTACCATCCTTTCAATGGCCTTCCTAAGACAAATCTTGAGGGTTTTATTGAACCTTTCCATGAGGCTGTCTGTCTTGGGATGGTATACTGACATCTTCAGTTGTGTAATTTGCACGGCCTTACACATTTCCCTCATCACATTACTTATACAGGGCATTCCTTGGTCTGTCAGGATTTCCCTAGGTAATCCTGTCAGAGAAAAAAAGTGGACCAACTCGCAGGCTATAGTTTTCTCTGAGGAGTTCCTCAGGAGAACTGATTCAGGGTACAGCGTAGCATAGTCCAGGATGACCAATATATATTGATGCCCTTGAGCGAACTTAACCAGGGCATCGACCAATTCTCTCAAACGGCACTTCTATGATGGGTAATGGTACTAGGGGAGTTCAAAAGTTGGAGGTAGGGGCAGTTAGCTGGCAGGTGGGACAGGACCTGCAATACTTTAAGATTTACCGGTGACATCCGGGCCAATAGAACCTCTGCATGATTCATTCCTGTGTTTTCTCTACCCCCAGATGGCCACCCAAGACATGTGAATGGGCCATGTCCAACACCCTCCAACTATAAGATCCTGGTACCAATAACTGTTCCACTAACTCCTCCCTCACTTTCATAACCCAGTATAAGCTTGTAAAAGGATATCCCAAATGTTTGACCCAAGTCATTCAGTTTAAGGGCAATGGTACCAAATACTCTCTCATTATTCTGGCATTTGGCAAATATTAAAAATTATGGTAATCCTAATTGACCTAAAAGGTTTATTCTGATTTCATGTCAGATATTGAGAAAAACATGCATATGTGGCTTTTTATATAGTGTATGTAAACTCCTGGTTTCAACGCTATGCACTTGAATATGTATGTGTATATATATGTACTTGTATATATATGTATGTTACGACAGTGGCGTAGTACTGCTGGAAACGAGTGGCCGAAGGAGCACAAGCAGGAACAGCAAGAGGTAGTAAAAGTTCTTGGAGATAGCAAGGATTTGTAGGAAACAATCCTTAGATGAATAGAACAGTCTGGGTACGAATGTTCAAGAGCTGGGGACTAAAACTAGGCTAACAGCTAGATACAATACTCAAGCAATGAGTGACAGATCCATGCAGGTTGAAGTAGGCCCAAACAGGAAACAAGATGGATTCCAAAGATTCAGAATGCGCCATCTTGGTAAAGGGCAATTGCAGAACACAACAGCAGCCTCGAGTGGTATGGAGCGAAACTGCAGTACAATATTAAAGTGAACAGTAGCGACCACTAGTGGTCAAACTGTAGAAGGGCAACAGAAATCCTGACAATGTAAGGGTATATACAGTATGTACTTGAATATGTATGTATATATTGTGGTAGATCGCTCACTCGGCTGCACACGGAGGTAGACACAGGTACGCCGTCTCTTTAAATCTTTGGTTGATTTATTATAATGCTGCATAAACCAACCTTTAGTCCATAAAAATAAACATAGCCCGCTGGACAAAACAGGAAAACAAAGCAAAAATGGTAACACATAGAAAACTGTCCTTGGAGTAGCAGGGATTCGCCGCTGAGAGTTCAGCAACTCCACATGGTTCAAACACAAGCTCCCTTCTGGAGCTTACTTCTCCAGACATTGAACTCTGAAAGCCTCAGCTGGCTGAGTATTTAAACCTCCCCCAGACCACACTCTGGGGAGGATATATGGAGAACAACCTCCCGCCCGCTCTATGGTTGTTCTCATAAAAACATGTCCTTTGGAAATGGAGACTTAACCCATCCTTGTACATGACGTGCTGGAGGAAACTTAACGATTTTAATTCACTGACGCCAATAGCCTCAGGGAAACATATCTCCCCTCCAGCACTTTACCAGTGACTTTGTCACATATACCCCTCCCCTGCAAAAAGCCGGGGGTTTTGCCACCTTCACTTGCTAAACAGGGAAGTCTGGACAGGGTATCCGCGTTTCCATGTAGTTTCCTGGGCCTGTGCTCTACATGAAAATTAAAGTCTTGGAGTGCTAGGAACCACCTAGTTACTCGGGCATTGTTCCCCTTCCTTTCCCTCATCCATCTCAGGGGTGCATGGTCTGACACTAGCCTGAATTTTCGGCCTAACAGATAGTGTCTTAGGGTCTCAATGGCCCATTTGATGGCCAGACACTCCTTCTCTACGATGGCATAGTTTTTTTCATAGGAGGAGAGCTTCCTACTCAGGAATAGGACTGGATGTTCATCCCCATCTATTTCTTGGGACAACCCAGCTCCCAAACTGACCTCGGAGGCGTCAGTCTGAACCACAAACTCCTTAGTGAAGTCAGGTGCTACTAAGACTGGCTGCTTAAATAGGGCGAGCTTCAACTCCTGGCATGACATCTCCCCTTCAGGGGACCACTTGGCCATCGATGTCTTCATGCCTTTAAGAAGATCAGTCAGGGGGGTGGCTATCATGGCGAAATTTGGGATAGATCACTGATAATACCCCACAATTCCCAGAAACGCACGAACTTGCTTCTTGGAACTCGATTGCGGGCAGTTTTGGATAGCCTCCACCTTCTTTACTTGCGGCTTTATTTTACCCTTTTCAACAACGTAGCCCAATTATTTTGCCTCTTCCCAATGGCGCACTTCTTTGGGTTTATCGTAAACCCTGTTTTCCTAAGCGCATCCAGTACCACGTGGACCTTCTGTAAATGACTTCCCCAATCCTGGCTGAAGATTACTATGTCATCCAGGTAAGCTGCAGCGTACTTCTTATGAGAGACTAGTATCCGGTCCATGGCCCTCTGGAAGGTAGCTGGGTCTCCCTGCAGACCGAATGGCATCCTAGTGTACTGAAAGCACCAGTCAGGAGTAGAGAAGGCCTTTTCGCCTTGGGGACAAGAGAATCTGCCAGTATCCTTTCGTTAGGTCTAGGGTTGTGATATACAAAGAGACCTGAACTGGAATGTAAATTGGTGTGCATGCAGCATGTAAGAGCATGTTCACACATGGCCACTAAACAGAAAAAAAACAAAGACAGAAATACAATACACAAATACCCTGCAGTAAATAAATAAATTGCAATAGTGCATGAAAATAATAAAGGGTACTTAGTAAACATAATTTTGATCAAAATAATGCGAAAGCCATCCTGACTCGTCACGGCGACCCTCATGGGATTTCTTTGAGCTGGAAAGCTTATTCATCTTGCTCCCACTGTCTCTGTGTCCACTGCTTTGGTTCAGTCTCTCTGCCCTTATCCACATGTATGTCACTTGACAAACGGTAAGGTTTTAAATATTAGAATTAGGACTGTACCATAAGGGTCGCCATGACGAGGCGGGATGGCTTTCGCATTATTTTGATCAAAATTATGTTAACTAAGTACCCTTTATTATTTTCATGCACTATTGCGATTTATTTATTTACTGCAGGGTATTTGGGTATTGTATTTCTGTCTTTGTTTTTTTCCAGTGTGGTGATATATCTGGCTGTCCCTAGCCTCTCAATAAGCTCATCGAAGAGCGGCATCGGATAAGCGTTATATGGCCTTTGATTCACCCTCACATGTGGCTGTCAGGATTTCATGTTCGACCACCTGCGTACAACCTGGCAGCTCTGAAAACAGGTCCCGATTCCACTGAAGCAGCTCTCGGTACGGTTGCTTCTGGTCTGGTGATAGTGTCTCCGCCACTGTGACCTTCTTGACTCGGGTTTCAGGATGGGCCCCCAGGCACGTAGCTTCGACCGGCTCCCTGTCTCGCCAAGGTTTGAGCAGGTTAACGTGATATACCTGATACGGCTTCCTTCTTCCTGGTTGGTGGACCTTGTATTTGACGTCACTCAACTTTTCCACCACCTCATATGGCCCTTGCCACTTGGCCAGGAATTTACTTTCCATCGTGGTGATCAACACCAACACCTGGTTTCCAGGGCTAAATTGTCTCAGTCTCGCCCACCGATTATAGACCCTTGCCTGGGCCTCTTGGGCTTGAAAGAAGCTTTCCCTTACAATCAGCATCACCCTCGCGATCTGGTCTTGCATCTGGGCCACATGCTCGATGACGCTCTGGTGGGGTGTTACCTCGGCTTCCCAGGTCTCTTTCACAATGTGCCGTCCATAGATCAACTCAAAGGGTGAGGACCCCGTAGACGCATGGGGAACTTCCTTAATGGAGAATAGCAGGTAGGGGAGTAGGCAATCCCAGTCTCATCTATCTTTCTCCATGACCTTTTTAAGCATGGACTTTAGGGTCTTGTTAAACCTCTCCACCAGGTCGTCCGTCTGTGGATGGTACACTGACGTCCTGAGTTGCGTAATCTGGAGAGCCTTACACAACTCCCTCATCACTTTCGACATGAAAGGAGTTCCCTGGTCTCTCAGGATCTCCTTTGGCAGGCCCGTCCGGAAGAAGATGTGTACTAGCTCTCGGGCTATGCTCCTGGTAGAAGAGTTTCTCAAGGGTACTGCTTCTGGGTACTGTGTTGCATAGTCCAGCACCACCAGTATGTATTGGTGACCCCTGGTGGACTTAACTAAGGGCCCTACAAGGTCCATGGCAATTCGGTCAAACGGGACCTCTATAATGGGTAAAGGAACCAGGGAACGCCGGAAGTGGGCCACGGGAGCTGTTATCTGACAAGTAGGGCAAGACCGGCAAAATTTAACAATGTCTCGGTGACACCCAGGCCAGTAGAACCTCTGCAAGACCCGCTCTTGGGTTTTGTCTACTCCCAGATGCCACCGTAAGACATGCGAATGGGCCAAATATTATACCCTACGTCTATAGGGACCCAGCACCAACAACTGCTCACTTCCCCTTTTGGTTTAGTGACCCGATAAAGCAGTTCCTTATTTAAGGTGGAATACGGAAACCTGGTGTCAGCCCCGGCTCTTGGGCAACCCCATTTATTACACTCTTGGGCAACCCCATTTATTACAGTCACATTGTCAAATGCACCTTTTAACGTAAGATCCTGCATTTGTGCTGTACCAAAATTCCCCCCAGAAACCCCCAGTTCAGGAATTTCATCCTCATGGGTCCCTGTCTCGTTCTCGTTGCCAGCCAAGACATACAGGGGGAACTCATCTGCCTCTGGCTGTAATGGCGATTCTTCGTGGATGAACTGGCTCCGGTCTTAGCTAGTGGGCACCCCTGCAAATCCCAGAACAGTCGGAAGTCCTGCCCTATTATAACCTGGTGTAACAAGCCCTCAACTACCCCAACCTCATGGGACTCAGCCCCACAGTTAATTTTTATAGTGACTCGGGCGACGGGGTAGTCCTTGGCGTCCCCGTGGATACAGTGCACGCCCATATACTTCCCTGAGATCAACTGGTGGGGAAGTGTAGCCTTTACCAGTGTCACCAAACTTCCTGAGTCCAGGAGTCCCAACACTAACACATCATTTATGGTTATGGGACATGACTGGGGCCCCTCACAGGGCTGATAGTCCACACTGCAGGCGGGGTAGGCATAATATGAGCAGTGTCTTCCTACGCTGCAGTCCATCTGCTCAGAGGACATAGGACAACGGGCAGCTATGTGTCCAGGACCGCGACACCTCCAGCAGATCATGTCTTTCCCAGTGGCCTTTGGCAGCCCCTCAACAACCCCTTGAGACCTTGCACTCCCCCCACTTGTGGCTCTACTCTCCCTCTTTTGGGACTCTGGCTCCCCCTGAGTACCCCAATATGGGGATGCAGCACCACCCGGCTTCCTTAGGGACCTCTCGACCACCTGGTATCTTTATACGAGGCCGACCAGGTCATCCGCATTGCGAGGATCTCCCTGGGGAACCCAGGTCTGCATGGGCCTAGGTAGGGAGTACACAAATCTGTCCATGACAACCCGCTCGACCATCTGAGCTGGAGTGGAGGACTCCGGCTACAACCACTTCTGCACCAGATGGAGGAGATTGAACATTTGGGAGCGAGGGGGTTTATCACCGCAAAACGCCCAGTGGTGGACCCTTTGGGCTCTGACCGACATAGTCACTCAAGCATGTGCCAGTATCTCAGTTTTGAGTTTAATATACTCCTGGGCATCCTGCAAGGCCAGGCCGTAATAAGCCTTTTGGGGCTCACCAGTCAGATAGGGGGGCAAGACCTCCGACCACTGCTCCGGCGGTAGCTTCTCCTGCTCTGCCACCCACTCAAACACAGTCAAAAATGCCTCCACATCATTGCCGGGGGTCATTTTTCGCATGACTTGCCTTACCGCTTTCCGGACACTCGAGTCATCAGATGGAGTTGGGAGAGGACCTGTCGGTCTTCCATGAACCGCCTCTGTGAGCAAATCCATCTGCTGCTGCTGTTGTCGGAGCTGGTCCTGTTGGTGCTGTTGCTGTTGGTGGATCTGCTGTAATAGTAGCTTACTTGTTTCTTGCTGTGCTAGCACAAGATACTTGACCAGGTCCTCCATACTGTCGGTCTTCGTTTCCTGGCTTATGGCCGCCTTTACCCAGGACATGCGGATTGTCCTCAGCCATTATGTGTGCCTTCTGGGGATCTTGCCCGCACTTCTACCGCCAATTGTGGTAGATCGCTCACTCGGCTGCACACGGAGGTAGACACAGTTACGCCGTCTCTTTAAATCATTGGTTGATTTATTATAATGCTGCATAAACCAACCTTTAGTCCATAAAAATAAACACAGCCCACTGGGTCAAACAGGACAGCAAAGCAAAAATGTTAACACATAGAAAACTGTCCTTGGAGTAGCAGAGATTTGCCTGCTGAGAGTTCAGCAACTCCATATGGTTCAAACACAAGCTCCCATCTGGAGCTTACTTCTCCAGACATTGAACTCTGAATGCCTTAGCTGGCTGAGTATTTAAACCTCCCCCAGACCACACACTGGGGAGAAGATATGGAGAACAACCTCTCCCCCGCTCTATGGTTGTTCTCATAAAAACACTCCCTTTGGAAATGGAGACTTAACTCCTCCTTGCACATAACGTGCTGGAGGAAACTTAACGGTTTTAATCCACTGACGCCAACAGCCGTGAACATATTTCCCCTCCAGCACTTTACCAGTGACTTTGTCACAATATATACCGTATTTTTCGGACTATAAGACGCACCGGACCATAAGACGCACCTAGGTTTTAGAGGAGGAAAAGAGAAAAAAATAATTTAAGCAAAAAATGTGGTCATGATGCACTGTTATGGGAGAGGGGGTCTGCTGCTCAAGGGCGGATGTATCATTGGTGCAACCCGTGCGGCCGCACAGGGGCCCAAGAGGTAAGGGGGCCCATTTGTACCTCCAAAGCAAGTGCAATTTTGCATTTTTAGGAGCTCTTGGGCTGTAAAGGGCAAATATATTGTTCTTGCACAGGGGCCCTTTTCTGTCTGTGTCCGCCAGTGCTGCTGCTGACACTGGTATTGGGGTAATGTCCCCCAATTCTGTTAATATCCTCCATCCTGGTAGGTATGGCCCCTCCTTCCTGGTATACCTGGCCCTCATCCCCATCCTGGTATACGTGGCCCTCATCCCCATCCTGGTATACGTGGTCCTCATCCCCATCCTGGTATGCAAGGCACCCCAATCCCCCATCCTGGCATGTAAGGCACCCCAATCCCCCATCCCGGCATGCATGGCACCCCTGGATCCCTCTTCCTGGCATGCATGGCACCCTTTGATCTCCCATCCTGGCATGCATGGTACCCCTTGATCCCCCATCCTGGTATGCATGGCACCCCTTGATCCCCCATTCTGGTATGCATGGCACACCTGATCCCCCATCCTGGTATGCATGGCACCCCTTGATCTCCCATCCTGATATGCATGGCACCCATTGATCCCTCATCCTGATATGCATGGCACCCCTTGATCCTCCATCCTGGTATGCATGGCACCCCTTGATCCTCCATCCTGTTATGCATGGCACCCCTGATCCCCATCCTGGTATGCATGGCACCACTGATCCCCCTATCTTGGTATGCATGTCACCCCTGATCCCCATCCTGGTATGCATGGCACCCCTGATCCCCATCCTGGTATGCATGGCACCCTCTGAGCCCCCATCCTGGTATGCATGGCACCCCTTGAGCCCCCATCCTGGTATGCATGGCACCCCTTGAGCCCCCATCCTGGTATGCATGGCACCCCTTGATCCCCCATCCTGATATGCATGGCACCCATTGACCCCCCATCCTGGTATGCATGGCACCCTCTGAGCCCCCATCATGGTATGCATGGCACCCCTTGAGCCCCCATCCTGGTATGCATGGCACCCTCTGAGCCCCCATCCTGGTATGCAAGGCACCCCTTGAGCCCCATCCTGGTATGCATGGCACCTCTTGATACCCCATCCTGGTATGCATGGCACCCCTTGAGCCCCCATCCTGGTATGCATGGCACCCCTTGAGCCCCCATCCTGGTATGCATGGCACCGTCTGAGCCCTCATCCTGGTATGCATGGCACCCCTTGAACCCCCATCCTGGTATGCATGGCACCCTCTGAGCCTCCATCCTGGTATGCATGGCACCCTCTGAGCCCCCATCCTGGTATGCATGGCACCCTCTGAGCCCCCATCACGCTGCCTACAAAAAAAAAAATAAACAATCATACTCACCTCCTCTCTCCTCCAGCGCTGTCTCGCTCTGCGTCCCTGCCATGCACTCACACACAGTGTGAGACGCTGTGCTGGAATAGTCACTGCTCCCCACAACGGGACTCTGTGCGTGGGGAGCAGTGACCATTCAGTCTGTTCAATAGCCGGCACACTGTACCACAGCACGGCTCCTGCTGCCACTCAGCGGTCTGTGTGCCCGCTATTAAAGACCATGGATGTTCACTACAACCCATGGGAGTGGGTTGTAGGGAATATTCATGAGCTTTAATAGCGGGCACACAGACAGCAGAGTGGCAGCAGGAGCCACGCTGCGGCTCAAGTGTGCCGGCTATTAAGAAAAATGAATATTCATTGCTCTCCATGCCCATGGGCGTGGGGAGCAGGGAATATTCATTTTCTTTAGTAGCGGGCACAGGGTAGGCTGCAGCAGGCTGCTGCTGCCTACTGTGCCCCTCTGATCCTTCGCTGCCGCTCCCCCACACCCACCACCACGCACAGCCATGTATATAGTATTCGGACTATAAGACGCACCCCCCACTTTCCTCCAAAATTTTGGAGGAAAAAAGTGCCTCTTATAGTCCGAAAAATACGGTATACAGTGTGCAGAATTATTAGGCAAATGAGTATTTTGATCACATGATACTTTTTATACATGTTGTTCTGCTCCAAGCTGCATAGGCTTGAGAGCCAACTACCAATTAAGTAAATCTGGTGATGTGCATCTCTGTAATGAGGAGGGGTGTTGACTAATGACATCAACAACCTATATAAGGTGTGCTTAATTATTAGGCAACTTCCTTTCCTTTGGCAAAATAGGTCAGAAGAGAGATTTGCCGGGCTCTGAAAAGTCCAAAATTGTGAGATATCTTGCAGAGGGATGCAGCAGTCTTGAAATTTCCAAACTTTTGAAGCGTGATCACCGAACAATCAAGCGTTTCATGGCAATAAGCCAACAGGGTCGCAAGAAGCATGTTGGCCAAAAAAGGAGCAAAATAACTGCCCATGAATTGAGGAAAATCAAGCGTGAAGCTGCCAAGATGCCATTCGCCACCAGTTTTGCCATATTTCAGAGCTGCAACGTTACTGGAGTATCAAAAAGCACAAGGTGTGCGATACTAAGGGACATGGCCAAGGTAAGGAAGGCTGAAAAACGACCACCTTTGAACAAGAAACATAAGATAAAACGTCAGGAATGGGCCAAGAAATATCTTAAGACTGATTTTTCAAAGGTTTTATGGACTGATGAAATGAGAGTGACTCTTGATGGGCCAGATGGATGGGCCAGAGGCTGGATCAGTAAAGGGCAGAGAGCTCCACTCCGACTCAGACGCCAGCAAGGTGGAGGTGGAGTACTGGTATGGGATGGTATAATCAAAGATGAACTTGTGGGATCTTTTCGGGTTGAGGATGGAGTGAAGCTCAACTCCCAGACCTACTGCCCATTTCTGGAAGACAACTTCTTCAAGCAGTGGTACAGGAAGAAGTCAGCATCATTCAAGAAAAACATGATTTTCATGCAGGACAATGCTCCATCACATGCTTCCAACTACTCCACAGCGTGGCTGGCCAGTAAAGGTCTAAAAGAAGAAAAAATAATGACATGGCCCCCTTGTTCACCTGATCTGATCCCCATAGAGAACCTGTGGTCCATCATAAAATGTGAGATCTACAGGGAGGGAAAACAGTACACCTCTCGGAACAATGTCTGGGAGGCTGTGGTGGCTGCTGCACGCAATGTTGATCGAAAACAGATCAAGCAACTGACAGAATCTATGGATGGAAGGCTGCTGAGTGTCATCATAAAGAAAGGTGGCTATATTGATCACTAATTTTTTGGGTTTTTGTTTTTGCATGTCAGAAATGTTTTTTTTCTAAATTTTGTGCACTGATATTGGTTTACCTGGTGAAAATAAACAAGTGAGATGGGATTATATTTGGTTTTTATTAAGTTGCCTAATAATTCTGCACAGTAATAGTTACCTGCACAAACAGATATCCTCCTAAGATAGCCAAATCTAAAAAAAAAAACACTCCAACTTCCAAAAATATTAAGCTTGGATATTTAGGAGTCTTTTGGGTTGATTGGGAACATAGTTGTTGATCAATAATAAAAATAATCCTCTAAAATACAACTTGCCTAATAATTCTGCACACAGTATATATTCACTTGTATATGTATGTATGTGTAAATATATGTGCTTGTATATGTATGTATAATATATATATATATAAGAACTTGTATATATATGTACTTGTATGTGTATGTGTATATATATATATGTGTGTGTGTATGTGTGTGTGTACTTGTATGTGTATGTACAGTTGAAACCAGAAGTTTACATACTGTAGGGATTGTACTCACTTAGATGTGGTGGGAGGCAAATAGGAGGCATGTTTCTTTAAATGTCCAGAACGGTTTATTTTCTTCATAAACCGGTCAAAAAGCAAAATGCAAACAAACAGCCTTAGGTGCAGGCAAAAACAAAGAAGACAGTCCTTTTAGCAAAGTCTCTGGTTAGCCAGCGCTGTGGTCACACAAGTTGGTTGTCATCCAGTACACGGCCGAGTCTGGAGACAACCACACGCAGGAGGTCTTTCTCCCTCCGGACACATAGACCATGTGCCAAACAACAGCCTCCATTTAATAGGCTGTTAACTACACCCAGAGGTGAGGTATGTGGTTAGCTAGACCCGCCCAACTCTTCACAGCTACCCGTAACCCGGTCCCAGGTGCACCAAACGATCCTCTTAGTGCTTATGTGCACTAGAGAAAACACTCCGGGTTACATCACAGAGACCAGCCATCTCTGTGACACATACCTCCCATCGACGACGCGATCATTAGCCACTTTACAATACACCATATAAAAATACACACATGCATGTTTTTCTCAATATCTGACATGAAATCAGAATAAACCTTTCCAGTTATAGGTCAATTAGGATTACCATAATTTTTAATATTTGCCAAATGCCAGAATAATGAGAGAGAATGTTTTAAGGCATTTTTATTACTTACTGAAAAGTCAAAAGTTTACATACATTTCATTAGTATTTGTTACCATTGCCCTTAAACTGAATGACTTGGGTCAAACTTTTGGGATATCCTTCCACAAGCTTCTCATAATAGTTGGTTGGAATTTGGGCCCTTTCCTCCTGACAAATCTGGTGTAACTGATCCAGGTTTGTAGGTCGCCTTTCTCGCACCTGCCTTTTCAGCTTTGCCCATAAATTTTCAATAGGTCTGAGATAAGGGCTTTACAATGGCCACTCCAAAACACTGACTTTGTTATCATTAAAGGGGTTGTCTGGTACTTTTTTTAAGTTGCCCAATGTATTCAGCATGTGGGCATAAGTATCTCTGTAAATACCTTGTGTTGCAGATTTTGCTTGGGAGCAGCGCTATCACTGGTCGATCACAGGCATCATGTGACCCTCAGCTGCAGCTGGCGCTGACATCCGCTGACGTCACGACAAGTCCAGGCTGCAGCCGAGGGTCCCTCTTCCTTGTTCCACTGATGGCTGCTGGGTTGTGAGCGGGGTTATTCTCCTGCAGTCACACCCGGCAGCCACCAACGCTCCCCCTTTCCCCATTCATTGGGAAAGCGCGCGGTGGATGCTGGGTGTGACGTGGGGAATAACCCCACCCACAACCCAGCAGCCACCGCGGGGATCCCAGCACTGAGTCACGCCTTACTTGTCGTGACGTCAGCGCGGGGTCACGTGATGCCTGTGAGCGGCCACTGATAGAGCCGCTCACAGGCATTATCAGCAACACAAGGTATTTACAAATATACTTATGCCCACAAGCCGAATACATTGGGTAATTTAAAAAAAGTAACGGACAACTTCTTTAAGCCAGTTTGTTACCATTTTGGCAGTATGCATTGGGTCATTGTTCATTTGGAAGACCCATTTCCACCTAAACTTTAGCTTCCTGGCTGATGTCTTGAGATGTTGCTTCAGTATTGCCACATAATCTTCTTTTCTCATGATGCCATCTATTTTGTGAAGTGCACCAGTCCCTCCTGCAGCAAAACAACATGATGCTGCCACCCCCGTGTTTCACAGTTGGGATCGTGTTCTTAGGCTTCCAAGCTTCTCCCTTTTTCCTCCAAAAGTAACTATGGTCATTATGCCCAAAAAGTTAAATTTTAGTTTCATCAGACCACAGCACATGTCTCCAAAAATTAAGGTCTTTGTTCCTGTGTTCATTTGCAAACATTAATCTGGCTTTTTTAGGTTTTTTTTGGAGTAATGGCTTCTTCCTGGATGAGTGGCCTTTCAGCCCATGTTGATACGGTACTTGTTTCACTGTGGTTATTGACACAATCTTACCAGCTTCCGCCATTATATTCACAAGGTATTTTGCTTTTGTACTTGGATTGATATGCACATGTCGGACCAAAGCACGTTCATCTCTGGGACACAGAACCCATCTCCTTCCTGAGCGGTATGATGGCTGGACATTCCCATCTTGTTTGTACTTGCGTATAATTGTTTTATACAGATGAATGAGGCACCTTCAGGCATCCTGAAATTATACCCAAGGATGAGCCAGCCTTGTGCAAGTCCACAATTCTCTTCCTGATATCTTGGCTGATTTCTTTAGACTTTCCCATATTATATATATATATATATATATATATATATATATATATATATATATATATATATATATATATATATATATATATATATACAGTACAGACCAAAAGTTTGGACACACCTTCTCATTTAAAGATTTTTCTGTATTTTCATGACTATGAAAATTGTACATTCACACTGAAGGCATCAAAACTATGAATTAACACACGTGGAATTATATACTTAACAAAAAAGTGTGAAACAACTGAAAATATGTCTTATATTCTAGGTTCTTCAAAGTAGCCACCTTTTGCTTTGATGACTGCTTTGCACACTCTTGGCATTCTCTTGATGAGCTTCAAGAGGTAGTCACCGGAAACTAGTTTATTACAGAGGTTACTGCCTATTCATATACAGCTCCTAACTCCTACTCCCACTGCTTCATTGGTAGCCAGTGAGTGATAGTATTGCTTCCACTGCTTCATTGGTAATCAGTGGGTTAATTCATATAGCTCCTCAACGCGTTTCACCCATATTAATATTTATGTGGGTTCATCAGGAGGCTTAATTCACAGTGTGCAGATGCATATATATTGATATATTTGAAGAAATTGTATCTCTTCCAAGCTACGTGTAACCGAGTAATAAAGTAAAAAATGCTAATCTAACCAAGAGTGAAATGAAGGCCCTTCTGCGCCATGAGAGTGACCCCACCTTGATAATAAAGTCCTCGGATAAGGGGGGCAATATCGTGGTCCTTGATAAACCTCAATATAAACGGATGTGCCTTGATCTCTTATCGGATCTTGAATGCTATGAAGTTCTTGAGAATAATCCTACTACCAGATATGAATGTGAACTCCAAGATATTCTTGTAAGGGCACTGGAGGACAGGTTAATTGACAAAAATGAGATGTCCTTTTTGAAACCAAAACACCATCAAGTCGTAACTTTTTATGGACTTCCGAAGGTCCATAAGGGGTGCAACCCCCTTAAGGGACGTCCGATTGTCTCGGGCATAGGAAGTCTTACCCAAGGTATAAGTACATATGTGGATACCATTCTTAGGCCACTTGTACTGGTGCTCCCTTCCTATGTCCAAGGCACAATGGACGTCCTTAGAAGATTGGAGGATTTTCAGATCGAGAAGGAAGTGTATCTAGCGAGCCTTGATGTGGAGGCACTTTATAGCTCGATACCACATGAGGCCGGCTGTAGCGCGGCTGAACACTTTCTGAGTATGAGGCGGTTGCACCTTAGGAGACACAATAGCCTTGTAATGGACCTTTTGAGGTTCATTTTGGAGCGGAATTATTTTTTTATTTGACGGGAGGTACTTCCACCAGCTCAGGGGTACAGCTATGTGGAGTCCTTGTGCTCCCACGTATGCTAATTTATTCCTGGGCTGGAGGGAGAAAACTCTGGTTATTAATGATGCAAATGAGGAATGGATGTCTAGGGTGTCGTTATGGATACGATTCATAGACGACGTCCTCATTTTGTGGACTGGAACCATTGAGTTGTTTGACAGATTTCTCTCAATGCTAAATAATAACAACATTGGCCTGAGACTGACATAAGCCATTCATAGACATCAAATATCTTTTTTGGACATCAGTATCCAAATAGACTCCACAGGACATTTGGTCACCAATCTTTTTAGAAAATCGACGGCCACGAATAGCCTCCTTCAGTATAACAGCCATCATCCTTCTCCCCTGATGCGTAGGATTCCAAACAGACAATTTTTAACACTTAGATGGAATTGCTCATCTCTTTGAAAGAGAAGCAATGGAGTTGAGAGATAGATTCAAGAGACGGGTATACCCTAATAAAATTTTGGAACCAGCGTATTACCATGCCAAAGCAGTTAATAGGACATCTCTGTTGGTGCCCAGGCAGAAGGAGAAGGATGATGGCTGTATGCGCCTCATAGGGACCTTTGATGGTAAATCCAGAGAAGTAATGGAGATTTTGAAAACCTTTTGGGAAGTATTGACATTAGATCCAGATTTGAGAGAGGTGATTACTTCTCGTCCTTCGGTCACCTATCGTAGAGACCCTAATTTGAAGGATCGCCTAGTCCATAGTCATCTTCAGCTGGACTTGGGCGACCCTACATGGTCACATTTAGATGTGGCTTACAGTAAGTAAGGCCTGTGACTTTATTGAGGTGAAAACGTTCACAAATGATGCGACGGTGACTGTCTAAGAAAATAGAGAATTCATTAACTGTCGTATGGAAGGCCTAATGTATTTGGCTAAATGCACATGTCTGAAATCATATGTGGGGAAGACAAGTCGACAATTTAAAAAGAGAATTCTGGAACATATAGTGGATATTAGGAGGAAAGAAGAAACCCCTACTTCCAGACATGTATGGGAGATTCATGGGGGTGACACGAAAGTAATGCGATTTCAGGGCGTGGGGAAGGTTAGATCATCTTCTAGAGGTGGTGATCATGACAACAGGATTTTGAGAAAAAAGGCCCAATGGATCTTTAGGCTTAAGACAGTGACTCCATTGGGCCTAAATGAATGTATTTAGTTTTCCCCTTTATTTTATAAAGTAGAGGGGGATCTTAAAATAGGATTTCTACTTTGTAGATAGTGATCTGAACATTTGGTGTTTTGGTAGTACTATCCCTTTAAGAGATTGATGGTTATAAAGGAAATCGGTGATGTTATAATAGCGAGCGTTTCCTTTTATATGACAATGTCTGATGTTCTTTGAATCCGAATTTGGATGCCATTGGAATAATAGGATTGGTGATATATGATTTGTACAGGTGAAATGATGTGGCTGCATGCTATAAATATCAGTGTTACCTTACCCATATTGTAAGGGTTAACTTCCTCCGAAATATGTCTGCTGTTCTTCTTGTATCCTGGAAACCTCCGATGTTCGGAAGACGCGATGACAAGTGCGTCTGACGTGTCCATTACCAATGGGTTGGGAGAGACCAAGCCTGTGATTGTCCGACGCAAGTGTGCGTCATTTGTTTGGGGTGGAGGATTCTCCATAAAGACCAGGCATCCGTGCCACCGTGCGCCGCTCATATCGTGGCTGGAAACCTAAGTTCCGGTGCATATACATCTGCACACTGTGAATTAAGCCTCCTGATGTACCCACATAAATATGAAGATGGGTGAAACGCGTTGAGGCGCTATATGAATTAACCCACTGGCTACCAATGAAGCAGTGGAAGCAATACTATTACTCACTGGCTACCAATGAAGCAGTGGGAGTAGGAATTAGGAGCTGTATATGAATAGGCAGTAACCTAGTTTATAGTTGGTGATACATTTGAACGGAATCATCTTGGTGTATCTAACTTAGGAGGGTGTTTTGATATGAAAGGACTTAGGTTTGAAAGACCGGAGTTATTTTTCTATATAGGGGGAAGTGTGCAATAAATTACTCTGACTGCACTTTATGAAGGAAACTCATAATTTGCCCTCTCTTTCAGCTGATAAATGGGAATGGATGGGGTATGAATTTGGGTATTCCCCTCTAATATGGAGCTGCTATTAGACACTGAGTTGTCTTTTTAGGTCTATTAGTATCTGGTAGTACGTCCTGAAAAGCAGGCATCCTTAGGATAGACTGCACACAAGCACGGTGGAATGTTTTATTGATATTTTAAATATGTGAATAAAGGTTAAATTTTATTATTTGATCCACCAGTCAGTGAATCTATAATTTTGGTGGTTATACTATTGCGAGTTGAGAGGTCCTCTTTCAGTGATTGGAAGAAATAAAACAGCACAGGTATTGTTAGAGGGTTTGGTTAGTCCTTTCAGTCTGGCCATTGGATTGCGGATGGAAGGCAGACAAATTGACAGTAACTCCTAAAGCTGTACAGGAACTTTTCCAAAATTTTGATATAAACTGAACACCTCTATCAGAAATTACATTGTCAGGAATTCCATGCAGCCTGAATATCTCTCTGACCATTAGTTCTATGGTTTGTTCAGCTGTAGGAATCCCTTTAGTTGGAATAAAATGGGCCATCTTTGTGAGCCGATCAACCACAAGGATAACAGTCATTTCTTTAGATGGAGGTAGGTCCATGATAAAATCCATTGAGATTGATCTCCAAGGCCTGGATGGAACTGGAAGAGGTTGAAGGAGTCCTAAAGAAGATTGTGGTGTCTTATTCCGTGCACATGTTAAACAGGAGGAAAAATATTTTCTCACATCCCTCCTACAATTAGGCCACCGAAAAGAACGCAGCAGTAGTTCTTGAGTTTTCATGATTCCAGGGTGTCCTACAAGTTTAGAATCATGGACAAGCTTGAGGACTTCCAGTCGAACAGATTCAGGAACATATATTTGGTGCTTCTGCATCCAAAACCCCTTCTTATAAGAAAGATCAACATCTTTAGCAGGATGGTTAAGTAAAAAGTCAGTTTCATATCCATCTTTAATTTTTGTAAAAAATTCTTTAGTGTCCAGTATTCCCAAGAAATTATTTGGAAGACAAATAGTATAGTCAGTGTTAGACCTCTCCTGAGGTTCAGTAGATGTCCTGGACAGAGCGTTAGCCTTGCCGTTTCTTGAACCAGGCCGATAAGAAATTACAAAATTAAATCTGGAGAAAAATAAGGCCCAGCGTGCTGGTCTTGCAGACAACCTCTTAGCTGTACGTATGAATTCTAAATTTTTGTGGTCAGTAAGAACAGTCACTGAATGATTGGTTTCTTCCAAAAGATGTCTCCATTCGGAGAAGGTGACTCTAATAGCTAAAAGTTCTTTATTTCCAACATCATAGTTCTTTTCTGCTGATGACATAGTATGAGAAAGGAATGCACATGGATGAAGCTGCATCTTGTCTCCAACATGCTCCCACCGCAGAATCTGAGGCGTTTACTTCAACAACAAACGGCAGTTCAGAATTGGATGGACTAGTAATGGCGCAGAGGTGAAAAGAGTCTTTAGTTTGTCAAAGGCCCCTTGTGCCTCTGGAGACCAGAAAAACACTTTGGTTTTCTTTGCGAGTGAAGTAATTGGCAGAATGATTTTTGAAAAGTTTTTAATGAATCTTCTATAGAAATTTGAAAATCCTATAAAGCGCTAGACTTCTTTTACATTTTTTGGGGTAGGCCAGTCAACTACCGCTCTGATTTTACGGGGATCCATGCTCAGACCTTCTGGGGAGAAGATGTATCCAAAAAATTGAGTCCTGGTTTGTTCAAATTCACATTTTTCAAGTTTGATATAGAGATGATTCTCCTGTAGACGTTCCATGACTAACAGGACATGCCTGCGATGCTCCTCCATGGTGTCTGAAAATATAAGAATGTCATCGAGATAAACATCAAAAAAATCGATCCAAGAAATCTCAAAAAACATCATTAATGAAGTGAGTGCTGAAAGGTGGCAGGGGCGCTGCTGAGGCCGAAAGGAATAACCAGGTATTCAAAATGTCCATATCTAGTTCTAAAGGCGGTTTTCCACTCACCTCCCGGGCAGATTCGTATGAGATTATAAGCCACTCTTAGATAGAGTTTGGTAAAAAATCTTGGCCGAACATAGCCTCTCCAGCAACTCAGGAATTAAGGGGAGTGGGTAACGATTTTCGATGGTTATCTTATTTAATTCTCTGTAATCAATACAGGGCCGTAGGGTTCAGTCCTTTTTTTCTACAAAAAACAAGGGTGCTCCAGCAGGCGAACAAGAAGGTTGAATGAAGCCTTTCCCTAAGTTTTCATCTATGTACTCCTTTAGTACCTTCAATTCTGGTTTACAAAGATTGTAGATTCGCCCAAATGGAATGGATGCTCTAGGAAGCAATTCAATGGGACAATCATAAGAACGATGAGGAGGCAGTTAATTGGCTTTCTTCTTACTGCAGACCTCACTGAACTGCTGATACTGAGAAGGTAGTTTATCATAAAACTGAGGTGGTAGTTTATCATAATTGTGATGAGAAATCTCAGATACTTGAATTTGCTTAATAACAAGTAAAGTAGCATGGCAATTGTTCTTAGTGCTCAGAGGGAAAGGTAATGGTCCTCGATGCCCAGTTGATAGAAGGTTTATGGGTTGAGAACCAGGAAATTCCTAGAATAACTGGATATTTTGGAGAGGAAATAAGATGAAAACTAACAGCTTCATGATGATTTGGTTCCAAAGAGATTTCAAGTTCAATTGTCTCGTAACAGGTCCAGAAGATAGAGGTGATCCATCCACAGTTTCCATATCGATTGGCATGGGTTTAGTCCTACTTGCAATGTTATTATCAAGTGTGAATTGTAAGTCCATGAAACTCCCTCCTGCTCCAGAATCTAGCACGGCAGAACATTGTATTTTTTGGCTCCCAAAATGAGACTATGGTGATTGCTCTTTGCCTTTATCCTGCATTACAGATCAGATGATCTGCATAACCGGATCTAGCTGTTCAGAAAGGTCTAAATCGCTTGCAGTTATGGCATTGGTGAAGGCTATAGAACTTTTATTAGGAGAGTTGATGGCAAAATGTCCAAAGTTCCCACAATAGAGGCATGCATTTTCAGTACGTCGCCTCTCCTTCTCTACTACAGAGAAACGTTTTCAGATGACATCAATTCGCATATGTTCAGGCACAGTTTCCATTTCCTGTTGATTTTTTTTAATGCGGATTGAGTAAAGGAATAGTTAGGGTTATTTCCAAATACTCGCAATCTTTCCTTTCTTCGTTCATTGAGTCTCTGATCAATTCGGAGGCACAATCGAATAAAGTCCTTTAAATTATCAGGGGTCTCGACCCTTAAAAGTTCATACTTTATTAACTCGGATAATCCTCATCGAAATTGACTCCTCTGGGCAGCTAAATTCCATGTGGTGTCTGCCACCCAGCTGCAGAATTCTGCAGTAAATTCAGAGCGCTGTCCTTGACGTAAATTATGCAACTTAGTTTCCACTGTAGCACAACGATTTGGGTCATCGAACACTTGATCGATAGCTATGATGAAGGAACCTAAGTCATTTAGGAGATCACAATTCTTTTCCAGATAAGGTGAGGCCCATGCAAGAGTGTCATTAGTCAAGAGATTAATGATGAACAGCACCTTTTTCCTGTCGCTGGTAAACGGAGAAGGTTGCATCTGGAAATAGATAAGACATTCAGAAATCCACGGTAACGATGACGATCCCCATTGAACGTTGCGGGCAATGGCATGTGTGCGTTTGATTCTTTTTATTTTCCAAATTCAAACTTTATTAAGGATTTTAGATAAATTTAACAAAAAACATATGAACAAGAACAAGAAATTGAAACAAACAAAGCATGACAATAGGACCAAAATAGACCCAACATTGTATAATTATGAGATTTATACATAAAAAATGTGTTATTACCCGTTCTTTGAAAATACACAATGACATCAATGGATCCCCACAAAAGGGGATTAAAATTAGTACTGAAGGTACGGGTCTTTCACCGGGTCTGTCCTATTATACTGTACACTGTTCAAAAAAATAAAGGGACACTTAATATAACTCCAAGTAAATCAAACTTCTGTGAAATTAAACTGTCCACTTAGGAAGCAACACTGATTGACAATCAATTTCACATGCTGTTGTGCAAATGGAATAGACAATAGATGGAAATTATTGGCAATTATCAATACACCCTCAATAAAGGAGTGGTTCTGCAGGTGGGGACCACAGACCACATCTCAGTACCAATGCTTTCTGGCTGATGTTTTGGTCACTTTTGAATGTTGGTTGTGCTTTCACACTCGTGGTAGCCTGAGACTGACTCTACAACCCACGGAAGTTGCTCAGGTAGTGCAGCTCATCCAGGATGGCGCATCAATGCGAGCTGTGGTAAGAAGGTTTGCTGTGTCTGTCAGCATAGTGTCCAGAGGCTGGAGGCGCTACCAGGAGACAGGCCAGTACACCAGGAGACGTGGAGGGGGCCGTAGGAGGGCAACAACCCAGCAGCAGGACCGCTACCTCCGCCTTTGTGCAAGGAGGAACAGGAGGAGCACTGCCAGAGCCCTGCAAAATGACCTCCAGCAGGCCACAAATTTGCATGTGTCTGCATAAACGGTTAGAAACCGACTCCATGAGGGTGGTATGAGGGCCCGACGTCCACAGATGGGGGTTGTGCTCACAGCCCAACACCGTGCAGGACGCTTGGCATTCGCCACAGAACACCAGGATTGGCAAAGTCGCCACTGGTGCCCTGTGCTCTACACAGATAAAAGCAGGTTCACACTGAGCACATGTGACAGACGTGACAGAGTCTGGAGACGCCATGGAGAGCGATCTGCTGCCTGCAACATCCTTCAGCATGACCGGTTTGACAGTGGGTCAGTAATAGTGTGGGGTGGCATTTCTTTGGAGGGCTGCACAGCCCTCCATGTGCTCGCCAGAGGTAGCCATTAGGTACCGAGATGAGATCCTCAGACCCCTTGTGAGACCATATGCTGGTGCGGTTGGCCCAGGGTTCCTCCTAATGCAGGACAATGCCAAACCTCATGTGGCTGGAGTGTGTCAGCAGTTCCTGCAAGATGAAAGCATTGAAGCTATGGACTGGCCCGCCCGTTCCCCAGACGTGAATCCGACTGAGCACATCTGGGACATCATGTCTTGCTCCATCAACCAACGTCACGTTGCACCACAGACTGTCCAGGAGTTGGCGGATGCTTTAGTCCAGGTCTGGGAGGAGATCCCACAGGAGACCATCCGCAACCTCATCAGGAGCATGCCCAGGCGTTGTAGGGAGGTCATACAGGCATGTGGAGGCCACACACAATACTAAGCCTCATTTTGAGTTGTTTTAAGGACATTACATCAAATTTGGATCAGCCTGTAGTGTGCTTTTCCACGTTTATTTTGGGGGTGACTCCAAATCCAGGCCTCCATTGGTTAATAAATTTGATTTCCATTGATGATTTTTGTGTGATTTTTTTGTCAGCACATTCAACTTTGTACAGAACAAAGTATTCAATGAGGATATTTCATTTATTCAGATCTAGGATGTGTTATTTGAGTGTTCCCTTTAGTTTTTTGAGCAGTGTATAATGAACCAAAATTCCAAAAGTAGATGGGGGTGGAGGGGGGGGGGGAGAGGGCATTACATAAATAGGGAAAGGAGATTTTTAATGGAAGAAAGAAAAAGTGAACAGACAGGTAAACAGACGACAGGGTTTTCAGAATCCATGAGCGAATATAGGACCTGATACATAAATCAGCAGAAAAACAAGGTGCAAGTGAATTATATTGGAGGCGAATCAATTCAAATAAATCTATATATGGGCAAATCTAAAAAGGCCTCCCAGTGGAACCATTTGGTAGCTAATTTATTCCTCTCACGTGTGTTTGATTCTGAGCCTGAGTTGCGCAAATCCAGAAGTTGCCTCTGCAACTCAATAATTTCTTTTTGCTGACCCAATACCTGTGATTGCAACTTAGAATTTTTTTCTTGGCACGTGGCACCAAAATTCTGAAGTTCAGCAACTTGTTGTCTCAGAGTGGCTGCAACAGACTCCATATTTTGCGCAGATTATTCTGTTAGGAACTGACCTGGGTTAGGGTAGTGATATTGCAACCACTAGGGGTAGCACCAGTATGTTGCGTAGTCAGGGAAGCCAGGAATCGGTACACAGGATAGCAGTATAGTCTTGAAGAGTGTAGGAAGTAGCATAGTCAGGGAAGCCAGGAATCGGTACATGGGTAAGCAGTATTGACTAGCCCAGGGGTATGGGGATTACTCGGGTACCCGGGCCTTTAGCCTGGCCTTGGGGATGACGCGGTGGTTGGCTCCCGGACCCGTACCCTGGGGTCGCTCTTTAAAAAGGGGATAATAAATGTCTTAGTTTTATAAAAGTTTGTGACGCCACCTGTGGCTTCTGGTGAAGATCACCAGTGCTGCGCAGTCCACTGAGGCCGATGATAAGGCAGCTCGATGGTATAGCTCCCCACAGGTGGAGCTAGGCCTCAGGGCAGCATACAGAAAGGGGAATGACAGGCGAGACCCAGCCGGGTCAGAGCAAGAACAGGGACAGACACGATAGTTACTTCAGTACCTTTTACTGATGGAAATTCAGACACGTCCCGGAGCACTGTAGGGTGAAGGGTGCATGTCAGGATCCTCCCCAAGGAGCAGGTGTAGGGCCTCCTGTTACTTGCCTCTGCGTAGTAAGTTTCTGACCTGCCTGAAGCTAGGCCTAACTTTGTTTCTGTCCTGCGCTGGCTGACCTTGTGGTAGGGCCTTCTCTTGGAATACACGCTCCTCAGCTTGCGGGGCCTATGTGTCTCCCGGCTCTGCTACGTATCAGCACTTTAGCGATCCTGGGACTTGTAGTTCTCCAGGATTCCGGTTATACCTTACTGGGTCATAGAGATCCCGGTAAGCTTCAGACCCGGTGTCCGGTAAATTCTTCGGGGTGAGCTAGTTAAGCTCCTCTGCCCCCCATGTACTAACTCTCCACTCGCCTTCGGCCTACTCGGGCCCTCACTAGGCTATACACACTAACGGCAGCTTGCCGCGCTTCACCGATCTTATGGCGCCGGCACACCTAAAGCTCACTATTCTGAGCTACAACTGAGTCTGGACTGTGCTCCACTGCAGACTGACCTCTCTCAGGCTTCTTTACTGCAGGAACTCTCTCAACAGACTTGGCTCTCTGTCGACTCCAGACTGCACTGCCTGGCTCCACCTTCCCTATTTATATCCCTAACGGGCTCCCTCTGGTGGTCTGAGGTGGAAGGTGGAGATGTGTGAATGTTTATGGGGGCCTCTTGTGGAGGAATCCATCAATGCACTCTTCCAGGATCTGTGATACCAAGCGCAGCTGGGCGTCACAGTATAATATTGAAGGGTTTAGCAAGTAGCGTAGTCAGGGAAGCCAGGAATCGGTACACAGGTAAGATGTATAATATTGAAGGGTTTAGCAAGTAGGGTAGTCAGGGAAAACAGGAATTGGTACACAGGAAAGCAGTATAATTTGTATGAAGCAGCTGGAGAAGGAAGAGCTTGACTAGAGGCTGGGAGCTCAAAAATCTCTCAAGGAAGGAGGTGCCAGGCCAGGTTTAAATAGCGTGTTCAATCAGGATGAAGCCAATTAGGAACAACATAGGGTGGAGCTGCTCAGGAACAATACAGATACTAGAATCTAAGTTGGCCAGGAACTGTCCAGCGAGCTGAATAGCTCAATGAGAAGAGCTGCCGCCTGGTGCACCAGAGCTGTTAGGTTCGAGTCCTGACAATAATGCACCCACATGGTCCTCCATACAGTATAATGCACCCCCCATGATCCTCCATACTGTATAATGCACCAATATTGGTCCTTCATACAGTATAATGAGCCCCCATGGTCCGCTATACAGTATTATGCACCCCATGGTCCTCCACACAATATAATGCACCCCCCATGGACCTCTATACAAGTATAATACACCCCCATAGACCTCCATATAGTATAATGCACCACCATGGTCCCCCATACAGTATAATGCACTCACATGGTCTTCCACACACTATAATGCGCCCCCATGGTCCTCCATACAATATAATGCGCCCACCATGATTCTCCAGACAGTATAATGCATTCCCATGATCCTCCATACAGCATAATGAACTCCGCCCATGGTCCTCCACACAATATAATGCACCCCCCATACTGTACTACTGTATGGCCACCGGTCACTAATTAAAAAAAAATAAACACAGTACTCAACTCTCCTGGTTCCACCCGATGCTTCAGTCTCCTCAGCGTGCTGTGTGAAGTGCCAGACATCTTAGAGCAGGGGGTGCCCTGTAATGACATCATCACGCCAGCTGCTGTAAGACGTCAAGGGAGAATGATGAGGGTGGAAGCGTCTGCTGACGCTTCCTCCTTCATCATCATTGCTCGCATTGGGCCCCCCTCCGGCTGTCAGCGCGAACAATTATGATGGGGGAGAGAGCGTCAGCAGACGCTTCCACCCCCATCATTCTGTGCGGGCAGGTGGCCGGGTGCTAATGGGTGGAGTCGGGCCCCCCGGTGCATGGGTCCCATAGCAGTGGCGTGGCCTGCTGCCATTGGCGGTACACCAGTGGACCTCGGTTCAAATCCCACCAAAGATAACATCTGCAAGGAGTGTGTATGTTCTCCCCTTGTTTGCGTGGGTTTCGTCCCACACTCCAAAGACATACTGATAGGGAATGTAGATTGTGAGCCCCAATGGGGACAGTTATGATAATGTCTGTTAATTGTCTGAATTGTAAAGCGCCGCGGGATATGTTGGCGGTATATAAATAAGATTATTATATATATATGTATTTGAATATGTATGTGTGTATATATATATATATATACAGTACAGACCAAAAGTTTGGACACACCTTCTCATTTAAAGATTTTTCTGTATTTACATGACTATGAAAATTGTACATTCACACTGAAGGCATCAAATCTATGAATTCACACATGTGGAATTATATACTTAACAAAAAAGTGTGAAACAACTGAAAATATGTCTTATATTCTAGGTTCTTCAAAGTAGCCACCTTTTGCTTTGATGACTGCTTTGCACACTCTTGGCATTCTCTTGATGAGCTTCAAGAGGTAGTCACTGGAAATGGTCTTCCAACAATCATGAAGGAGTTCCCAGAGATGTTTAGCACTTGTTGGCCCTTTTGCCTTCACTCTGCGGTCCAGCTCACCCCAAACCATCTCGATTGGGTTCAAGTCTGGTGACTGTGGAGGCCAGTTCATCTGGCGTAGCACCCCATCACTCTCCTTCTTGGTAAAATAGCCCTTACACAGCCTGGAGGTGTGTTTGGGGTCATTGTCCTGTTGAAAAATAAATGATGGTCCAACTAAACGCAAACCGGATGGAATAGCATGCCGCTGCAAGATGCTGTGGTAGCCATGCTGGTTCAGTATGCCTTCAATTTTGAATAAATCCCCAACAGTGTCACCAGCAAAGCACCCCCTACACCATCACACCTCCTCCTCCATGCTTCACGGTGGGAACCAGGCATGTAGAGTCCATCCGTTCACCTTTTCTGCGTCGCACAAAGACACGGTGGTTGGAACCAAAGATCTCAAATTTGGACTCATCAGACCAAAGCACAGATTTCCACTGGTCTAATGTCCATTCCTTGTGTTCTTTAGCCCAAACAAGTCTCTTCTGCTTGTTGCCTGTCCTTAGCAGTGGTTTCCTAGCAGCTATTTTACAATGAAGGCCTGCTGCACAAAGTCTCCTCTTAACTGTTGTTGAAGAGATGTGTCTGCTGCTAGAACTCTGTGTGGCATTGACGTGGTCTCTAATCTGAGCTGCTGTTAACCTGCGATTTCTGAGGCTGGTGACTCGGATAAACTTATCCTCAGAAGCAGAGGTAACGGTTGGTCTTCCTTTCCTGGGGCGGTCCTAATGTGAGCCAGTTTCTTTGTAGTGCTTGATGGTTTTTGGGAAAACCATTGGGTTTTTCCCAATTTTTAGCACTGACTGACCTTCATTTCTTAAAGTAATGATGGCCACTCGTTTTTCTTTACTTAGCTGCTTTTTTCTTGCCATAATACAAATTCTAACAGTCTATTCAGTAGGACTATCAGCTGTGTATCCATCAGACTTCTGCACATCACAACTGATGGTCCCAACCCCATTTATAAGGCAAGAAATGCCACTTATTAAACCTGACAGGGCACACCTGTGAAGTGAAAACCATTTCCGGTGACTACCTCTTGATGCTCATCAAGAGAATGCCAAGAGTGTGCAAAGCAGTCATCAAAGCAAAAGGTGGCTACTTTGAAGAACCTAGAATATAAGACATATTTTCAGTTGTTTCACACTTTTTTGTTAAGTATATAATTCCACATGT
The DNA here is from genome assembly GCF_046119375.1 of Phyllobates terribilis. Taxonomy (NCBI): domain Eukaryota; kingdom Metazoa; phylum Chordata; class Amphibia; order Anura; family Dendrobatidae; genus Phyllobates; species Phyllobates terribilis. The sequence continues at coordinate 704,664,963 of NW_027362761.1, forward strand.
GTTAATTCATAGTTTTGATGCCTTCAGTGTGAATGTACAATTTTCATAGTCAAGAAAATACAGAAAAATCTTTAAATGAGAAGGTGTGTCCAAACTTTTGGTCTGTACTGTATATATGTGTTATGATCTGCAACAAGTACTAAGGAAAGAAAGGGGAAAGCTATCCCTACAGTAAGACTAAGCTGAATCCCTACGATGTAGCGGGCTGCCTGTTCCTTGCGAACAGACCCGCCTTAGTCCTCGGCTAGTCTGAACGAAGACCTATAGCAAAAAGGGAAGGGGTCCCTAAAAGAACTAAGGACTGGAACAAAAATGGGACACCTCCTTAACAGAGAAAGTTGTTGTAGAACACAAAAAGATAAACTGACAAAAAGGTACTAGAGGTCCTAGAAGGACCAAGCGAACTGCAGAGATAGGCAGAGAAGCACCTAGCTAGCAAAACAGTCAAACAACACTGAAGTCCAGCACAGCCAAAAGGGCGGAGCTGGAATATAAAGGCAGATGATCACGTGACCGCAAAGCACAAGATGGAAAACAAACAGGAGGGTTCTAACAATATGTACTTGTATATACACTGCTCAAAAACATAAAGGGAACACTTAAACAACATAATATAATTCCAAGTAAATCAAACTTCTGTGAAATCAAACTGTCCACTTAGGAAGCAACACTGATTGACAATCAATTTCACATGCTGTTGTGCAAATGGAATAGACAATAGATGGAAATTATTGGCAATTATCAAGACACACTCAATAAAGGAGTGTTTCTGCAGGTGGGGACCACAGACCACATCTCAGTACCAATGCTTTCTGGCTGATGTTTTGGTCACTTTTGAATGTTGGTTGTGCTTTCACGCTCGTGGTAGCATGAGACTGACTCTACAACCCACGGAAGTTGCTCAGGTAGTGCAGCTCATCCAGGATGGCACATCAATGTGAGCTGTGGCAAGAAGGTTTGCTGTGTCTGTCAGCGTAGTGTCCAGAGGCTGGAGGCGCTACCAGGAGACCGGCCAGTACACCAGGAGACGTGGAGGGGGCCGTAGGAGGGCAACAACCCAGCAGCAGGACCGCTACCTCCGCCTTTGTGCAAGGAGGAACAGGAGGAGCACTGCCAGAGCCCTGCAAAATGATCTCCAGCAAGCCACAAATGTGCATGTGTCTGCACAAATGGATAGAAACCTACTCCATGAGGGTGGTATGAGGGCTCAACGTCCACAGATGGGGGTTGTGCTCACAGCCCAACACCGTGCAGGACGCTTGGCATTTGCCACAGAACACCGGGATTGGCAAAGTCGCCACTGGCGCCCTGTGCTCTTCACAGATGAAAGCAGGTTCACACTGAGCACATGTGACAGACGTGACAGAGTCTGGAGACGCCATGGAGCGCGATCTGCTGCCTGTAACATCCTTCAGCATGACCGGTTTGGCAGTGGGTCAGTAATGGTGTGGGGTGGCATTTCTTAGGAAGGCCGCACAACCCTCCATGTGCCTTCTAGAGGTAGCCTTACTGCCATTAGGTACCGAGATGAGATCCTCAGAGACCCCTTGTGAGACCATATGCTGGTGCGGTTGGCCCTGGGTTCCTCCTAATGCAGGACAATGCCAGACCTCATGTGGCTGGAGTGTGTCAGCAGTTCCTGCAAGATGACGGCATTGAAGCTATGGACTGGCCCGCCCGTTCTCCAGACCTGAATCTGATTGAGCACATCTGGGACATCATGTCTCGTTCCATCCACCAACGTCACGTTGCACCAGACTGTCCAGGAGTTGGCGGATGCTTTAGTCCAGGTCTGGGAGGAGACCCCACAGGAGACCATCCGCAACCTCATCAGGACCATGCCCAGGCGTTGTAGGGAGGTCATACAGGCATGTGGAGGCCACACACAATACTAAGCCTCATTTTGAGTTGTTTTAAGGACATTACATCAAATTTGGATCAGCCTGTAGTGTGCTTTTCCACGTTTATTTTGGGGGTGACTCCAAATCCAGGCCTCCATTGGTTAATAAATTTGATTTCCATTGATGATATTTGTGTGATTTTGTTGTCAGCACATTCAACTTTGTACAGAACAAAGTATTCAATGAGAATATTTCATTCATTCAGATCTAGGATGTGTTATTTGAGTGTTCCCTTTAATTTTTTTAGCAGTGTATATATATATATATATATATATAATGTTGTATGTATATAGCCCTCCAGGCTGTGTAAGGGCTATTTGACCAAGAGGGAGAGTGATGGGGTGCTACGCCAGATGACCTTGCCTCCACAGTCACCAGACCTGAACCCAATCGAGATGGTTTGGGGTGAGCTGGACCGCAGAGTGAAGGCAAAAGGGCCAACAAGTGCTAAGCATCTCTGGGAACTCCTTCAAGATTGTTGGAAGACCATTTCCGGTGACTACCTCTTGAAGCTCATCAAGAGAATGCCAAGAGTGTGCAAAGCAGTCATCAAAGCAAAAGGTGGCTACTTTGACGAACCTGGAATATAAGACATATTTTCAGTTGTTCACACTTTTTTGTTAAGTATACAATTCCACATGTGTTAATTCATGGTTTTGATGCCTTCAGTGTGAATGTACAATTTTCATAGTCATGAAAATACAGAAAAATCTTTAAATGAGGTGTGTCCAAACTTTTGGTCTGTACTGTGTATATGTACAGGGAAAAGTTAATACATGTATACAAAAACACCGCATCCAGACCATAAACCTGTCACCAAGCACATGAGAAATCCATATCCAGCTATTACAGCAGCACACCTCACTGCTCGGCTCCTCCCACACATGTGACTGGTCACCTGATCATGACATCATCAAAGGTCCTTTCGCTCACTAGGATGTAGCCTGCACCGTGATGGTTCTCCAGCTGAAATCCCTGGGACCTGTAGTCCGGAGGTGACTGGTCTTCCTGCAGTGTGTCACCACGGCACTGGCCCATCCTGTGAGTGTCTAGGGGCAGCACAGCCCTGGCCGGGAGTCTCGGGACTGTTTAGGCAGGGCGTGACTTCCAGTGACAACATTGCTGGAAGCTGTGACACTACTGGAAGGGTCAGGCTTGTGCCACCCCAGAATGGATGAAGAGGAGACTCAAGACATTGGCTTCCTGCCAGACCTGGCGGTGGGGATGGACACCTTCATTCACCGCATTGACTCCACTGAGGTGATCTACCAGCCGCGCCGGAAACGGGCGAAGTTGGTTGGGAAATACCTGATGGGAGACCTGCTGGGTGAGGGCTCCTATGGGAAGGTGAAGGAGATGCTGGACTCTGACACCCTGTGCCGCCGAGCTGTGAAGATCCTCAAGAAGAAGAAACTGCGGAGAATCCCCAACGGGGAGGCAAACGTCAAGAAGTAAGTGTGTGTCAGTGTCTGCTTGTGGCTATGGGGCCTGACCTCAGTACCGGCATAGCCAAAGGAACATGGCCCTAAAATGGGAAAGGTGTGGTCGAATGCAGAACATAGGATCAAATGCTATAATGCCCACGACTCGTGTTTATACCCCGGATGGTCACCACTAGTCTTCGTCTACATCCCTGCAGCCATGATGTCTCGTACATCCATGTGACCGCTGCAGCCAATCAGTGCGGCAGAGAGGTAAACCAAGATCGGGGCTGAGCATCGGCTCTGGGGATTAAATAAGTTTTGGCTGGATTTTTATTATTTTAACATTGTAACCACATTTTTAAATTCCTATACAACCCCCTTACATTTTAAAATAACTTTAGGTGCATAACTGTTCCCCTGTCAAGATGTTGAAACCTAATGACATCCAATATAGTCACAATCGGGTTATCACCCAACTTTCCTAGTGTCCAGAATGGCAGGTATACATACCTATATGGCTATAGTAGTGGTCTGATTTCATAGACATCTTCTTCTTTTATAAAGTTCCGCCAAGCAAACCCCTCCTGTCTGCTTATTATTCCCCTAAATCCCCGCCTATGGGCTAAATTATCACTCCCCACATTCAGTATTTATAAGCCAAAACCAGGAGTGGAACAATCAGAGGAAAAGTATAATAGAAACACGTCACCACTTCTGGATTTATCACCCACTCCTGGTTTTGGCTTACAAATACTGAAGGTGTGACGTGGCCTTAGTCGTGACGTCACCGCTGCAGCCAGTAAACAAACACTGGAGCAGTGCCGGAGATGCGACACTAGAGCAGGGGAAGGTGAGTAACTGCTCAATTTCTTATTTTCATGCAGTACAATCCAATGGAAAGATACAGTTGTTTACGGAAAACCCTTTAAAGGGGTGCTCCACTACTGCAGACTGCTGCATAGGTGTATGCAGTTATAGGTTTCTGGCCCCTAATGGCCTACGCTAGGGTAAAATGGGATGTTAGTTATCCTGCTTGGGTGCTGCCTCCACTGCTCTGGTCTTTATTTACTGGCTAAAGTTGTCACATCACCACTGCAGCCATTAACCATAGGCTGGAGGAACGGTGGAGAGGGAGCGCTAGACTCGTGGAAGCCAGGAGCCTACATCCAGAAAATATCTTTACACAAGAGTCTAGTTACCTCCTGTACTTGCACTGTTCGGCCGCTCCTAGCCCTGTGTCCTGACAGCCGCAGCCGATATGTGACACATTTGTTTGTCACCAGAATGGTGCAGGATACAGGGCTCAGAGTGGCCAAAAGGTGCAAGCGCAGGGGGTAAGTATAGATTTTTTTTTTTTTTTTTTTTTAATTGAAAACATCAGTCTCTGGGCATTTATATGGGGTGTTATTAGTGGACGATCTCTTTTAAATGTGGGTTTGTACATTATCATTATGTTATTGATTTTTAACTTTTACTAACAGATTTTTGGGTCTTATGAACATGTGGATGATTGCATTTGGAATTAATATAAGTCATATATTCATGGATCCGCATGTGCACAAGTCTCAAATATCTTTTCCACTAGCCCAAGGTTTGGTTCTGGAATATAATGCTCCAGCACACTTTGGGCCAGCTGCTAAGATATTTTGGCCATTGAATGAGGAATTAATCTGTTTACATGCTTGCTTACCATGTACGGGCCTTTATTCATAGACTGCAGGGATTCACTATGTGCTGCTCTGACAGCACGGACGTGTATTGTCTTGTAGTGTTTAGGTGCTGTAGCGGGAGCAGCTATGCACACGGTGACGAGCGCCTGCAGACAGGTGTGCACAGTGCTCAACTTCTTGTTTGCCACTAACCTGGAGTCATGACGCATCTACGCATGTCGGATGCACATTGTGACCTAGAATTGCGGCGCACCAGTAGAGCACTTGATTTCCATGCCCATTTAGTTGTCCCTGTCTACGGGACAAATGTGTGGATGTGGCCCACGGGCTCCATTGCCTTGAACTGATATACTATAGCAATCTTTACATTTTCATTATTTTCCATTGATCGTAACTAACACGGTAATTTTGCTACCACTGACCCTCCCATTATCATTGCAGGTTTTCCTTCTGTTTTATAGTGATTTCTTTTGTAGAGAATGTGAGAGTGATACCCAATTAAGACAAAGCTATTACAAAAAGATTAGTTTTTCATGTGTGTTTTTTTTTTTTGTTTTGTTTTGTTTTTAACCCCTTCGCAACCCTGGGATTTTCCGTTTTTGCATTTTCTTTTGTTGCTCCCCTTGTTCCCAGAGCCATCGCGTTTTCATTTTTTGGTCAATATGGCCGTGTGAGGGCTTATTTTTTTGTGGGACGAGTTTTACTTTTCAACGCCATTACTAGATTTACCATATCGTGTACGGGAAAACGGGAAAAAAATTCCAAGTGCGGTGAAATTGCAAAAAAAGTGCAATACCACAGATGTTTTTTTTTCTTTTTTTTTTACCACGTTCACTGAATGCTAAAACTGACCTGCCATTATTATTCTCCAGGTCTTTATGAGTTCGTAGATACCAAACATGTATAGGTTATTTTTTATTTAAGTGGTGAAAAGAAATTCCAAAGTTTGGTTAAAAAAAAAAAAAAAAAAATGACGCCATTTTCCAAGACCCGTAGCGTCTCCATTTTTCGGGATCTGGGGCCGGGTGAGGGCTTATTTTTTGCGCACAGAGCTGAAGTTTTTATTGATGCCATTTTGGGGTAGATCCGATGTTTTGATCGCCCTTTATTGCAATGTTGCGGCGCCAAAAAAAACGTAATTCCGGCGTTTAGAATTTTTTTTCTCGTTACGCCGATTACCGATCGGATTAATTCTTTTTTTATATTGATCGGGCGATTCTGAACGCGGCGATACCAAATATGTGTATGTGGTTTTTTTTTTTTTAGTATTATTTTATTTTGAATGGGGCGAAAGGGGGGAGTGATTTAAACTTTTATATTTTTTTAAAAACATTTTTTTTTCAATTTTTGCTTGCTTCTATATTCTCCATAGGAGACTAGAAGTAGCACTTGTCTGATCGCCTCTGCTACATACAGATGATCAGCAGATCACCTGTACGTAGCAGAAATGGTCCTGTGCTATGAGCGCCGACCACTAGGTGGCGCTCATAGCGACCAGCTCATGACAACCACTGGAGTCTGCTGCAGACCCCAGGGTTGTCATGCCCACCCATCGGTGACCCGCGATCATGTGACAGGGTCGCCGTTGGGCGGGGTAAGTGACACGCTTCCGGCGCGGCGCTGTTAAATGCCGCTGTTACGGGCACATGTCAGCTGTCATAATCAGCTGACATGTGCCCGGTTCAGTGTGGGCTCACCGCCGGAGCCCTCACTGAACTGTGGGGTTACAGCCTGTGCGTACTAATACGGCACAGGCTGTAAAGGGGGTTAACTACATTTACAGTGCCTTGAAAAAGTATTCACACCCTGTGAACTTTTCCACATTTTTTCATGTTACACCCACAACCACAAACTTAAATGTATTTTTTTTGATGTAGCAAGTATAGGTGAAGTGTAAAGTGAATGATACATGGTTTTCTAAATATTTAAAAAATATAAATCTAAAAATTGTGATGTGCATTTGTATTCAGCCTCCCCGAGTCAATACTTTGTAGGACCACCTTTCGCTGCAATTACTGCTGCAAGTCTTTTGGGGTACATCTCTACCAGCTTTGCATATCTAGAGGCTGAAATTTTTGCACACTCGTTGTAGCTCAGTGAGATTGGATGGTGAGTGTCTGTGAACAGAAATTTCAAGTCTTGTCACAGATTCTCACTAGGATTTAGGTCTGGACTGTGACTGGCCATTCACACACATGAATATGCTTTGATCTTAACCATTCCACTGTAGCTCTGGCAGTATGTTTAACCCCTTTACCCCGAAGGCTGTTTGCACGTTAATGACCAGGCCAAATTTACAATTCTGACAACTGTCACTTCATGAGGTAATTACTCTGGAACGCTTCAATGGATCCCACTGATTGAGATTGTGTTTTTTCGTGACATATTGTACTTCATGATGGTGGTAAAATTTCTTCAATGACTTGTGTTTATTTGTGAAAAAATCGGAAATTTGGCAACAATTTTGAAAATGTCGCAATTTTCAAAATTTTATTTTTCATGCCGTTAAATCAGAGAGATATGTCACACAAAAGAGTTAATAAATAACATTTCCCACATGTCTACTTTACATCAGCGCAATTTTGGAACCAAAACTTTTTTTTGGTTAGGAAGTTATAAGGGTTAAAGAAGTTGTCCATTACGCTATATTACCCCCCCCCCCCCCCAATGTATCCCCCTGGGGTCCCTAAGGATCTTTGCAAATACCTTACGTTGCTTTTTCTGCCTGTGAGTGGTGCTATCGGTGGCTGCTCACAGGCATCACGTGACCCCCGGCTGACGTCACGCATCACACCCAGCATCCACCACGCACTTTCCCAATGAATGGGTAGAGGCAGAGCGCGCGGTGGATGCCGGGTGTGATGCGCGCGGGGGGCTAACCCCGCCCAAACCCCGCCGACAGCCTGGCATCCACCGTGGAACCAGGAAGACAGAGACCCCCCCCCCCCCCCCCCCGGCTGCTGCCAGCACTTGTCGTGACATCAGCGGATGTCAGAGCCGGCTGCAGCCGGGGGTCACGTGATGCCTGCGAGCGGCCAATGATAGCGGCACTCACAGGCAGTATCTGAAACGTAAGCTAATTACAAAAATCCTTAGGGGCCCCAGGGGGATACATTGGGGGGTAATATAAAGTACTTGGACAACCCCTTTTCAAAGTTGACCAGCGATTTCTCATTTTTCCAACAAAATTTACAAAACCATTTTTTTGAGGGACTACATCACATTTGAAGTGACTTTGAGGGCCTTTTATGACAGAAAATACCCAAAAGTGACACCATTCTAAAAACTGCACCCCTCAAGGTGCTCAAAACCGCATTCAAGAACTTTATTAACCCTTCAGGTGCTTCACAGGAATTTTTGGAATGTGGAAGAAAAAAAACGAACATTTATTTTTTTCACAAAAATGTTACTTTAGATCCAATTTTTTTTTTATTTTCACAACGGTAACAGGAAAAAATGGACCCCAAAATTTGTTGTGCATTTTCTCCTGAGTAAGCCGATACTCCATATGTGGGGGAAACCACTGTTTGGGTGCATGGCGGGGTTCGGAAGGGAAGGAGCGCCATTTGACTTTTTGAATGTAAAATTTGCTTGAATAATTAGCTGACGCCATGTTGCATTTGGGGAGCCCCTGATGTGCCTCAACAGTGGAAACCCCCCACAAGTGACACCATTTTGGAAACTAGACTCCTCAGGGAACTTTTCTAGATGTGTAGTGAGCACATTGAACCCCAGGTGCTTCACAGAAGTTTATAATATTCAGCCATAAAATTTAAATTTTCACATTTTTTCCCCCAAAAAATGTTTTTCAGCCCCCAGTTTTGCATTTTCATAAGGGTAACAGGAGAAATTGCACCATGCAATTTGTTGTTCAGTTTCTCCTGAGTACGCCAATACCCCATACACTACCGTTCAAAAGTTTGGGGTCACCCAGACAACTTTGTGTTTTCCATGAAAACTCATACTTTTATTTATCAAATGAGTTGCAAAATGAATAGAAAATATAGTCCAGACATTGACAAGGTTAGAAATAATGATTTTTATTAGAATAATTTTCTCCTTCAAACTTTGCTTTCGTCAAAGAATGCTCCCTTTGCAGCAATTCCAGCATTGCAGACCTTTGGCATTCTAGCTGTTAATTTGCTGAGGTAATCTTGAGAAATTTCACCCCATGCTTCCTGAAGCCCCTCCCACAAGTTGGATTTGCTTGATGGGCACTTTTTGCGGACCATACGGTCAAGCTGCTCCCACAACAGTTCAATGGGGTTGAGATCTGGTGACTGCGCTGGCCACTCCTTTACAGATAGAATACCAGCTGCCTGCTTCTTCCCTAAATAGTTCATGCATAATTTGGAGATGGGCTTTGGGTCATTGTCCTGTTGTAGGATGAAATTGGCTCCAATCAAGAGCTGTCCACAGGGTATGGCATGGCGTTGCAAAATGGAGTGATAGCCTTCCTTATTCAAAATCCCATTTACCTTGTACAAATCTCCCACTTTACCAGCACCAAAGTAACCCCAGACCATCACATTACCTCCACCATGCTTGACAGATGTCGTCAGGCACTCTTCCAGCATCTTTTCAGTTGTTCTGCATCTCGCAAATGTTCTTCTGTGTGATCCAAACACCTCAAACTTTGATTCGTCTGTCCATAAAACTTTTTTCCAATCTTCCTCTGTCCAATGTCTGTGTTCTTTTGCCCATATTAATCTTTTCCTTTTATTAGCCAGTCTCAGATATGGCTTTTTCTTTGCCCTGAAGGCCAGCATCCTGGAGGCACCTCTTCACTGTAGACGTTGACACTGGCGTTTTGCGTGTACTATTTAATGAAGCTGCCAGTTGAGGAGCTGTGAGGCGTCGATTTATCAAACTAGAGACTTTAATGTACTTGTCTTGTTGCTCAGTTGTGCAGCAGGGCCTCCAACTTCTTTCTACTCTGGTTAAAGCCTGTTTGTGCTCTCCTCTGAAGGGAGTAGTACACACCGTTGTAGGAAATCTTCAGTTTCTTGGCAATTTCTTGCATGGAATAGCCATTGTTTCTAAGAACAAGAATAGACTGTCGAGTTTCACATGAAAGTTCTCTTTTTCTGGCCATTTTGAGAGTTTCATAGAACAAACAATTGTAATGCTCCAGATTCTCAACTAGCTCAAAGGAAGGTCAATTTTATAGCTTCTCAAATCAGCCAAACCTTTTTCAGCTGGGCTAACATACTTGTGCAAGGGTTTTCTACACATCCATTAGCCTTCTTACACAGTTAGCAAACACAATGTACCATTAAATCACTGGAGTGGTGGTTGTTGGAAATGGGCCTCTATACACCTATGTAGATATTGCAATAAAAACAAGACGTTTGCAGCTAGAATAGTAATTTACCAAATTAACAATGTATAGAGTGTATTACTGATTCATTTAATGTTAGCTTCATTGAAAAAAAAAAGTGCTTTTCTTTCAAAAATAATGAAATTTCTAAATGTCCCCAAACTTTTGAACGGTAGTGTATTTGGGGAAAACCACTGTTTGGGGCTGGCACTCGGCAGGGTTCCGAAGGGAAGGAGCACTGTGTGACATTTTGAACGCAAAATTGTCTGTAATTCAGAGCGGACGCCATATTGCGTTTGGAGAGCCCCTGATGTGCCTAAACAGTGGAAACCCCCCACAAGTGACCCCATTTTGGAAACTAGCCCCCTCAAGGATTTTATCAAGATGTATAGTGAACATTTTGAACCCAGAGGTACGACGCAGAATTTGATAACATTAGGTCATCATATTGAATAAGTTGTCATTAGTCTTGAGCACAAGTGCTCTCTACTTGAGTTTGCATCGGGTACTCGGGTATGCACCGTGTATCTTGGGTGCTCGATTGACGTGCTTTAGTCCTCACCCGCATGTTTCACGGTTGTTAGATTCCCAAAAAAAAACATGGGGGATCGCTAGTGCATGGCAGGCAATCCCCGCTTGTTTTTTTTTGGCTGTTTAACAGCCACGGAGCATGTGGATCAGAGACTCGAGCATGTCACTCGAGCATCCACGATACTCAGTGCATACTGGAGCACCCGATGCAAACTCAAGTAGCGAGCACTTGCGCTCAACACTAGTCGCCATATTGTCGTAATATTTTTTTTTTTTTTTACTTTTGAAAAAGTCCCAACCCTAACCCTACAGTTTATTTTCTTACGCCGTTCCTCGTGTGGTATAAGTGATTAGGCTTTATTCTTCGGGTCGGTGCGATTACAGAGCTACTACAACCATATCGGGTTTTCATGATTGACAGCTGTCACACACTTAAAAAAACCTTTTTTTTTTTTTTTTTTTTTTTTTTTTTTCCATAGTCTAGATTTTGCATCGCCATATTTTGAGAGCTATAATTTTTCCATATTTCGGCTGACATAGTTATGTGACAGCTTGTTTTTTGCTGGACGAGTTGACATTTTCTTGGAACCGTTTTCAGGCACGTGACATTTTTTGATCGCTTTCTATTCCGATTTTTGAGAGGCAGAATAAACAAAAACCAACAATTCAGAAATTGGTGTGTTTTTTTTTTTTTTTCATTTTTTTATTTTATTTTTTTATGCTGTTCCGCGTGTGATAAAATTGATAAGGCAGCGTTAATCTTTGGGTTGGTACGTTTACAGCAGTACCATATTTATATGTTTGGTTTTTTTTTTATGTTTTGGCGGTTTTACACAATAAAAACTATTTTGTAGAAAGAATTTTTTTGCATCGCTTTATTCTGAGAACTATAACATTTTTATTTTTCGGCTGATGGAGTTGTATGACGGCTTGTTTTTTGCCGAACAAGATGACGTTTTCAGCGTTTTATTTACATACGTCTTTTTGATCGCGTTTTATTCTATTTTTTTTGTTTGGCAGTATGATGATAAAGCATCGTTTTTTTTTTTTTTTTTTTTTTTTTTTCTGACCGTGTTCATTAAAGGGGTTAACTAGTGGAACAGTTTTATAAGTCAGGTCGTTACAGACTCAGCGATACCAAATGTGTACTTTTATTGTTTTTTTTTTTCTTCATTATAATTATTTATGGGTACAGTATATTTTTTCTTTTTTTGAATTATTTTCTTTCATTTTTTATTCTAAAATTATTTTTCCTTTTTTTTTCACTTTCTGACAAAAAAAAGTCGCTGGTTAGAGGTAAGAGGCGCGCTCTTACCAGTTCCTGCTCCGGAAATGCTGCGATCGACTTCAATTGCAGCATTTTTGGGGTTAATGTGCTGGGAGCGGTGCGGCACCGCTCCTAGCACGTAGTACCTGGTGTCAGCTGTGATCTGTCAGCTTACACCCGGCGGCGATCGCGCCGGCACAGCCTCTGTGCGGATGCGATCGCCAGGATATAATAATACGTATGTGGTCCAATAGGCCTAGGGAACAGATATGTATTTTTACGCCCCACGTCAGAAAGGGTTTAATGTTGTCACCCTTCTGGAAGGTGAACCTACGCCCCAGTCACAAGTCTTTTTGTAACCTTTAACAGGTTTTCCTCCAGAATTGCCTTATATTTAGCTCCATCTATCTTCCCATCAACTCTGACCAGCTTCCCTGTTCCTGCTGAAGAAAAGCATCCACACAGCATGATGCTGCCACGACCATGTTTGACTGAGTTTGGTGTTTTCAGTGTGATGTGCAGTGTTAGTTTTCCACCACACATAGCATTTTGCGTTTAGCCCAAGAAGTTCTACTTGGGTCTCATCGACCAGAGTATCTTCTTCCACATACTAGCTGTGTTCCCTACATGGCTATATACAAACTTCAAATGGGACTGCTTATGGCTTGCTTTCAAAAATGTCTTTCTTCCCACTCCAACATAAAGGCCAGATTTGTGGAAAAAATGACTAAGGCAGCGTTCACACTTTCAGTTTTTGCTCAGTATTTTACATCAGATTTGTAAGCCAAAATTAGGAATGGAACAATCAGAGGAAAAGTATAATAGAAACACGTCACCACTTCTGTATTTATCACCCACTCCTGCTTTTGGCAACAAATACTGATGTAAAATACTGATCAAATACTAGACGTGTGAATCTGGCCTAATAGTTGTCCTATGGACAGATTCTCCCACCTGAGCTGTGGATCTCTGCAGCTCCTCTAGAGTGACCATGGACCTCTTGGCTGATTCTCTAATTAGTGGTCTCCTTGCTCGGGGTTTCAGTTTAGGTGGACGGCCATGTCTTGGTAGGTTTGCTGTTCTGCCATAAGCTTTCTATTTTTGAATGACTGATTGAACAGTGCTCCATGAGATGTTGAGAGCTTGGTCTGTTTATTTTATATATCCTAACCCTGCTTTACTCTTCACAACTTTACCCTTACCTGTCTGGTGTTATCATCCCTAATGTTCTCAAACAAACCTCTGAGGCCTTCACACAACAGTTGTAGTTATGTTGAGAATAAATTATACACAGGTGGACTCAATTTACTAATTATGTGACTTCTGGAGGCGATTCATAATTCTCAAATTTATATTTGTTTAAATATTTAGAAAACCTGTATTTCCTTTTACACTTCACAAATACTTGCTACTTTGTGTTGGTATATCACATAAAATACTTTTTTGGGGTATAATGTGGAAATGTTCATAGGGTATGAAAACTTTTCAAGTTACTGTATCAGTAAGAGCTTTGCTCCCACCAGGATTATGCCTGAAAAAATGCTATATGCCTGGTGAGTGTATGTCCCCTACTGGACCTGAACAGGCAGCGGGATTAGTTACAGTATAGCATGTTCTGGCTTGTGCACAGCCATACTGTAGCTCATTACATGAATATTTAGTGCATGATTCATCAGTGTTTTCACCAAAATTCTGGTGTAAACTCCTTGAAATGCAGTAAAATTTTTATACAACTACAACGCAGGGCTGTGGAGTTGGTAAGCCAAACCTCCGATTTCTCAACTTCCCTGACTCCACAACTGTAACTCCACAGCACTGGTCACTACTGAGCGTGTACATAAAAAGCAGCACAGATTCATCTCAACTAAAAGTCTAGACCTTTAGATCAGGAACATAACAGACATTTATAGGACATTTCATAACTTTCCCTAATTCTTATGAAAACCTTTACAGCACATCCTGCATTGTACTACTGTACCTAATTTATTAAATATTTTAGAGTCAGTCCATTTTATGCCGACTCCACCAAAATGGATACCAACTCCATGACTCTGACTCCACAGCACTGACTATAAGTTGCGCAAAATATTTGATAACCAAGTGTGCCCGACTAATTCCCGATAAATTATGCCACTAAAGTGGTGTAAATTACACCAGAAATGTAATCCAGGAATAACATTTCTAGCAGTGGCTCACAACAGATGAAGGATGCGCCAAATTCTATAAGAATCACGCTCTCTTACTTAATTTATCGCAGCGTGCTGCAGTGCACAGTTCATCAAGACTGGCATTTTGAATCGAGCTTTTAGGCTATGTTCATACAGCCTTTTTTTTTTTTTTTTTTTAAAAGTTCTTAAGGCAGAAACCGTTTCAAGAATGCTCTTTTTTTGAGGGGGGGGGGAGCTTTAGGATGAGATTTTCTTTTCTTGAAAAGGTTTTGGAAGAGTGTTTTCATATTGTGTTTTTTTTGCAGTCTTTTGATTTGCTAGTTTGCAAAGGTTTCCTTCAGGAACTGTTTCAGACTTTTTTTAAAAAATTTCTTTAGGATATGTACACATGATGTCTTTTTCAGATGGAATTCCGCCTGAAAAAGCATCACAACGCAAAAAATGTACAGCAATGTAAAATCAACTTTACTGTGCAGATAGTAAGGCAGTGGCTTTCACACCAGCATGATAATGAGGCAGTGACCCAAATAAGTTCAACATAAAGGGCTTTATTTGGCAACTTACGAAATAGCCTAAAGCTTTGAGTTTATGTGCCCACGATGCAGATTTGAAGCAGAAATTTTCTAAGCATTTCTGCATCTCCTTGGCAAAAAAAAAAACGCATTCTGATTTTCCAAGCGTTTTTCCAAACTATTTTGAGCATCACTTGGAAAGTGCTTGACAAGTTGGTCACACAATATAAATCCATGCAACTGGCATGGATTTATATTGTGTGACCAACTTAGAGGAAATTTCTACATCAAATGCTGCATCTAAAAAAACAAAAAAAACAAGAAAAACCCTTATATTCACCTCTCCGGCGGCCCCCGATCTCCTCCTGGCCCCGTCCTCTCCCCTCTGCGTCCCACGTTGTCACCGCAGGTCCTGCCAGTACGTCATTTAGTCAGCTGATGGTCACGCAACTGCTGACGTCAGCAGTCAGCTGATGGTCGCATGACCATCAGCTGACTAAATGACGTCACCGCAGGTCCTGCCAGTACAACGTGGGACGCCGAGCAGAGAGGACGCTGCCGGGTGGAGACCGGGGGCCGCCAGAGAGGTGTGTATGAATAATTTATTTTTTTTTTTTTACTTTTACTTGCAGGTACGATGGTACCCAGGTCGGATGAGTCTCCTCTTCTCCAGACCCGCGTACCATCCGCACATTGAACCGCATAACATCCGCATGTATACATGCAGATATTATACGGTTCAATGCAAGTCAATGGGCGCGATTTAGAAATCGCGCCCATATTAGTTGTGCTGCGATTTTTTTTTTCCGCAATGATAATCCGCAGCGGAAATTTCCACAGCATGTGCACAGCACATGCAGATTATCATTGGGATACATCCCAGACCTCTTACCAAGGGATTTTTAATGCATTTCCGCGGCGGAAATGCCGCCGCGGAAACGCATTAAATCCGCATCGTCGGCACTCAGCCTTATCGGCTGGTTCGCAGCTGAAATCTCCGTATCAAGTTCGATGCCGTGGGTGCCTGCACCACCCTAGTAATCTCTGGTGCGGTAATGGCTTTGCCCAAGTCTCTGGTTCTGCATACTCTCAACGTGCTCTCTCACGTTTCAAGGGACTCCTTTTATGTCCAAAATGACCGAGGAGTTGTGCAATCTGCTCCAGATCAAACAATTGCGCACGTCGGTATACCACCCCCAGACAGATGGGCTAGTGGAGAAATTTAACAAAACACTCAAATCTATGTTTTTTTTTAAAAAAAAAAAAAGTGGTATCCAAAGATGGGAAGGATTGGGATATGTTGCTGCCCTGTTTAATGTTTGCCGTCCGGGAGGTAACTGGATTTTCTCAGTTCGAACTATTATATGGCAGATATCCCAGGGGCCTGCTTGACATTGCCAAAAAAGACATGGGAACAGTAGCCTACTCCCCATTAAAAGCGTGAGAGCAAGTTGCGAGTATGCAGGACTGGATCGCGGCTGTGATGCCTTTTGTAAATGAACATCTTTATAGATGCCCAGGCAGCGCAGAGCCGAGCGTACAATAGAAAGGCCACAGTCAGGTCCTTTAAAAAAGGGCAGTCCATGCAAGACAGCCCAGGAATCTCACAGAACTGGAAGAATTTTCTGAGGAAGAATGGATGAACATCCCTCAAAAGAGAATTGAAAGACTTTTTTTTTGTCTGGCTGCAAAAAACGTTTACAAGCTGTGGTATTGCAAAACGGGGTGCTACTAGGTACTAACCATGCAGGGTGCCCAAACTTTTCTTTTTTTTTTGCCTAAAATACAAAGGAAATGTGTCATCTTTAACTTTACAGTTTTGAGAGATAATTTTATCTTCAGCTTGCTTGGCTGTTCACAATAAGTCATTTTGACCAGGAGTGCCCAAACTTTTACATGCCACTGTACTTCTATGTAGTATAGTACTACTGTCTGTAAAGCGTTGTGCAATATGATAGCGCTATATAAGCAAATCATAGTAAAAGTAACAGACTGCTATGACTCCCACCCACAGACTCTACGTTACAGGAAAGACCACATGATGGGCATGGAGGTCTTCAGCCAGCCCCCCGGCGGTCCTAGCAAACCATTGGCTCACCGCACTTGCATCACAGGAGGGAGGGGGTACAATGGGCACAGAAACTAACGCTTGAGTTGGATTGCGGCACTATTAGGGGTATTCCCATCTCCAAGATCCTATCCCAATATGTAGTAGGTGTAATAATAATAATAGCAAATACCTTTAATTAGAAATGTAGTATAGTTTTTCTGATTCGCTATGTCTCTTTCCTCATGTGCAGGCATTGCAGGACCATAGGTATCCATGGTTACGACCAACTAGCTAACTAACTCTATATCAGTGGTCCTAACCATGGATACCTATGGTCCTGCAATACCTGCACATGAGGAAAGAGACATAGCGAATCAGAAAAACTATACTACATTTCTAATTGAAGGTATTATTTGTTTATTTATTATTATTATTACACCTACTACATATTGGGATAGGTGTCACGCAAGGTGTGGGAAAGACTTAGTGCAACACAAAGGGAAGAGGGAAAGGGAGCCCAGACTCTAGGGAAAGGGGGGGAGTGGAGACCTCCTAGGCTGATCTAATATCACCCTGTCTCCACTAATGTCCCTATATTGGTTCTTTACCAGTCGCCGCATGTGAACCTTGCCTTGTCTTTTCCTGGCGTTTGACCCTAGCTAGGGAAGGGAGGGGGATGAGTGCTAGTCGATCTCCACTGATAACTAAAGACAACAAGGGGAAACAAACAAGGAAAGATAGATTAGCTTTTAGTTGACTTCAGAGATATGAACACTCGTCCTCATAGCTCCAGAGAGGATGAAGTAATTCACTTGCTCCGAGCCTTCACAATTGGTAATGTGAGTATCGCCGGCACCTCCCTCTAGCAGACAGCAGGTATTTATACACTCAGGCCAGGGTGTTAATTAGCAAGAGGAAGGTAGCTGCTGGGTCCTAGAAAGACGTCCTCTAAGAATGTGTCTGTAATGCCAAATGTAGAGATCTCCTGCAACCAACCTCAGGTCTACTGTCGGTCACTTTTGACACACCCGTGACAATAGGATCTTGGAGATGGAAATACCCAATAAATTCCGTTGTCAGTGATTGACAGTGATGTTTAAGAAGCTAACAGCTGTGCATCCATCTCTGCTCTTAGAGGCAGATGTCAGCTATATAGTATAGCCAACATCTGCCCTCTGCTGAGTGGGTTCTGCTTCTGAGCTAGCTCCAAAAGTCTCTGACACACTCCATGACATATACAGGTGCATCTCACAGAATTAGAATATCACCAAAAATTTCTTCAATACAAAAAGTGAAACTCGTATATTATATAGAGTCATTACAAACAGAGTGATCTATTTCAAGTGTTTATTTCTGTTAATGTTGATGATTATGGCTTACAGCCAATGAAAACACAAGTCATTATCTCAGTAAATTAGAATACTTTATAACAACAGCTTGAAAAATGTTTTTAAAATCCGAAATGTTGGCCTACTAAAATGTATGTTCAGTAAATGCACTCAATACTTGGTCGGGGCTCCTTTTGCATCAATTACTACATCAATGCAGCGTGGCATGGAGGCGATCAGCCTGTGGCACTGCTGAGGTGTTATGGAAGCCCAGGTTGCTTTGATCGCAGCCTTCAGCTCATCTGCATTGTTGGGTCTGGTGTCTCTCATCTTCCTCTTGACAATACCCATAGATTCTCTATGGGGTTAAGGTCAGGCGCGTTTGCTGGCCAATCAAGCACAGTGATACTGTTGATTTTAAACCAGGTATTGGTACTTTTGGCAGTGCGGACTGGTGCCAAGTCCTGCTGGAGAATGAAATTTCCATCTCCAAAAAGCTTGTCGGCAGAGGGAAGCATGAAGAACTCTAAAATTTCCTGGTAGACGGCTGCGCTGACTTTGGTCTTGATAAAACCCAGTGGACCTACACCAGCAGATGACATGGCTCCTCAAACCATCACTGATTGTGGAAACTTCACACTAGACCTCAAGCAGCTTGGATTGTGTGCCTCTCCTCTCTTCCTTCAGACTCTGGGACCTTGATTTCCAAATGAAAATTGGCACTCTAGGACTTTGTGGAGTGTGTCAATGACTGCCTTCTGGACATCTGTCAAGTCAGCAGTCTTCCCCATGATTGTGGAGCCTACTGAAACCGACTAAGGGACCTTTTTAAATGCTTAGGAAGCATTTGCAGGTGTTTTTTTTGTTAATTATTCTAATTTACTGAGATAATGACTATTGTGTTTTCATTGGCTGTAAGCCATAATCATCAACATTAACAGAAATAAACACTTGAAATAGATCACTCTGTTTGTAATGAATCTATATAATATGAGTTTCACTTTTTGTATTGAAGAACTGAAATAAATTTAACTTTTTGATATTCTAATTTAGTGAGATGCACCTATATATCCATCCTTGATTGTGAAGGGGTTAAGTGATTCATCTCCCCTTTTCATCATTTTGTGCAGACTGCTGTGACTTCTTCCAGCTAGAATAAAAGACATATATATCTGTGTCTGATCAAAGTTACGAGGCTTGGAAAAGATGGTGACACAAGCAAAACTTTTTATTTTACAAATTTGAAATGTTTAAAGCCACTTTAATAATAATGAATAATTAATCATTCATGCTCTTGTAATGGAGTTCAGTGTCAATGCAAAAATGCTTTGTAAAGCCTAGAACGGACAGTGCAGAGTCCTGAGCCTCTGATGACATGGAAAATTAGCTCAGAATTCCAGTCATTTAGGGGTATGTGCACATATTCAGTATTTGCAGCTGAAAAGTCGGCTGCAAATACAGATGTGTTGGCAGGAAAAAAGTGGCATAAATTACAAGCGTTTTTTGCATGCGTTTTTAAGGCGTTTTTTCCCATTCATTAGAATAGGTGAAAAATGCTGAAAGAATTGACATGCTACAGATATGAAACTGCTTCAAATCTAGAAGGAAAAAATAAGCAACGTATGCAAGAAATTTCTGGAATCACATTCACTTTGCTGGTACTAGGAACTCCCTCAGGTTGTATGACAAATCTGTGCAAAAAAAAATGTGAAAATACAGCACACACCCGTGACAGCTGTGGCCTGATAGTACACCTTACTACACTTTGGTTTTCATTCTAGTAGGGTAAAGAAACAGCAGAGAGCAACTGGTTCTAGACCTGATAGATAAAATATACTGTTAGGTCCAGAAATAGTTGGACAGTGAGCGAATCTTTGCGATTTGGGCCCTGGTTGCCACTATTTTTGATTGAAAATGAAACAACTGAGATGTAATTGTAGTGTAGACTTTCAGGTTTAATTAAAGGGGTTGAACAAAAAATATCCTGTGAAACATTTAGGAATTGCAACAATTTTTCTACAAAGCCTCTTCATTTGATGGGCTCAAAAGTAATTGGACAAATTATGGTGAAGTTAAAGAAAATATTCATTTTTAATACTTTGCAGAAAATCCTTTGCAGGCAATGATTGCCTGAAGTCTGGAAGCCATGGGCGTTACCAAACGCTGGGTTTCCTCTTTTGTGATGCTTTACCAGGCTTTTACTGCTGCTGACTTCAGTTGTTGCTTGTTTGTGTGTCTTTCTAGCTTAAAGAGGTTGTCCACTACTATACAGATTGCCCCCATTGATTTAAATTGTGGAAACAAGTCTTTTTGTAAATACCTTGCGTGATCATTGTTGCCTATGAGTGGTGCTATCGCTGACTGCTCACCAGGGATCACGTGACCCGGCTGCAACCGGCTCTGACATCCGCTGATGTCACCTCAAGTTCCAGGTGCAGACGAGCATGACCCAGTGAAGCACTCCCCCGATTGATGGGCTGTGGGTGGGGTTTCATCACATGTCACAGCCCAGCTTCCACTGCCGGCTTTCCCAACGAAAGCAGAGGAGAGGGAAAGCGTGCGGTGGATGCCGGGCTGTGAAAATCTCCTGGGTTACTTTTGCAGTATGATTTAGGTCAGTGGACAGCACTTCACAGTAAAGATGGACAATAAAGCTTTCTGCATTTGGTTGAATCTGAGCAGAAAGTATAGCCCTGTACACTTCAGAATTCATCCTGCTGCTCTCTTCAGTCACATCATCAATAAACACTAGTGACCCCGTGCCACTGGAAGGCATGCATTCCCATGCTTTCACACTGCCTCCACCATGTTTTACAAAGGATGTGGTGAGCTTTGGATCATGAGCTGTTCCAAGCCTTCTCCATACTTTTTTTTCTTCCCATCATTCTGGTACAGGTTAATTTTAGTTTCATCTGTGCACAGAATGCTTTTCCAGAACTGGGCTGGCTTTAGATGTTTTTTTGGCAATGTCTAATCTGGCCTTTCTGTTTTTAAGGCTGATTAATGGTTTGCACCTTGTGGTGAACCCTCTGTATTTGCTCTCATGAAGTCTTCTCTTTATGGTAGATTTACACTACCGTTCAAAAGTTTGGGGTCACCCAAACAATTGTGTTTTCCATGAAAACTCATACTTTTATTTATCAAATTAGTTTCAAAATGAATAGAAAATATAGTCCAGACATTGATAAGGTTAGAAATAATGATTTTTATTAGAATAATTTTCTCCTTCAAACTTTGCTTTTGTCAAAGAATGCTCCCTTTGCAGCAATTACAGCATTGCAGACCTTTGGCGTTCTAGCTGTAAATTTGCTGAGGTAATTGTTACGGATCTGGGTGGTGGAACCTCTGTGCTGAGGTGCAAGGAGGGACCAGAGGGGCGTAACTAGGTATCAACTCGGACCGACCAAGGTCGTACGGCGGCTCAATCGACTCCGTGACCAGGGAGGGACCGAGCAGAGGGACCAGGTGCTACTCTGGGACCGACCTTTTATGAGAGCAGGTGACTCCCACGGGTCAGAAGGCAGGGACTGACCGGTACAGCAGATGAGCACGGCAGGCGGGCTGACGGGTGATCCGGGCCGACCGACTGGCAGACACGGCAGGTAACAAGCAGGAGCCTCCAGGTAGGCTGGCTGGTAGGCACGGCAGGTAACAGGCAGGTGCTTCTGGATAAGTAGGCTGGCTGACACGGCAAGTAACGGGCAGGTGCTTCTGGATAAGCAGGCTGGCAGAGCCCATAGACTGGCGGACTGGACTGTAGACAGACTGTCAGGCTGGAGAGTAGACAAGCTGGCGGTCTGGACTGGTAGTTAGGCTGGCGGCCTGGACTGGTAGTTAGGCTGGCGGCCTGGACTGGTAGTTAGGCTGGCGGTCTGGACTGGTAGTTAGGCTGGCGGTCTGGACTGGTAGTTAGGCTGGCGGTCTGGACTGGTAGTTAGGCTGGCGGTCTGGACTGGTAGTTAGGCTGGCGGTCTGGACTGGTAGTTAGGCTGGCGGTCTGGACTGGTAGTTAGGCTGGCGGTCTGGACTGGTAGTTAGGCTGGCGGTCTGGACTGGTAGTTAGGCTGGCGGTCTGGACTGGTAGTTAGGCTGGCGGACTGGACTTGTCGTCAGGCTGGCGGTCTGGACTTGTCGTCAGGCTGGCGGACTGGACTTGTCGTCAGGCTGGCGGACTGGACTTGTCGTCAGGCTGGCGGACTGGACTTGTCGTCAGGCTGGCGGACTGGACTTGTCGTCAGGCTGGCGGACTGGACTTGTCGTCAGGCTGGCGGACTGGACTTGTCGTCAGGCTGGCGGACTGGACTTGTCGTCAGGCTGGCGGACTGGACTTGTCGTCAGGCTGGCGGACTGGACTTGTCGTCAGGCTGGCGGACTGGACTTGAGGGCTGAATCAGAGTATAACACACAGCTACAACCTTGCACGGGCACCTCCTTTTTGGAGGAGGTGTCTTTTAAATGAGAGGATCTCCGGCCATTGGCCTGGGACTCCTTAGGATGCGTGCCGGCAGCAACAGAGGCAGGAGCGCCGGAAGACGCCGGGCAAGGAGCGCGTCGGCGAGTGGGATGGCGTCTTTGCCTGTCAGGGGGCAGAAACGCAGATACTACAGTAATCTTGAGAAATTTCACCCCATGCTTCCTGAAGCCCCTACCACAAGTTGGATTGGCTTGATGGGCACTTTTTGCGTACCATACTGTCATGCTGCTCCCACAACAGCTCAATGGGGTTGAGATCTGGCGACTGCTCTGGCCACTCCATTACAGATAGAATACCAGCTGCTTGCTTCTTCCCTAAATAGTACATGCATAATTTGGAGGTGTGCATTGTCCTGATGAAATTGGCTCCTGTCAGGCGCTGTCTACAGGGTATGGCATGGCGTTGCAAAATGCAGTGATAGCCTTCCTTATTCAAAATCCCATTTACCTTGTACAAGTCTCCCACTTTACCAGCACCAAAGTAACCCCAGACCATCACATTACCTCCACCATGCTTGACAGATGGCGTCAGGCACTCTTCCAGCATCTTTTCAGTTGTTCTGCATCTCACAAATGTTCTTGTTTGTGATCCAAACACCTCAAACTTTGATTTGTCTGTCCATAAAACTTTTTTCCCATCTTCCTCTGTCCAATGTCTGTGTGTTCTTTTGCCCATATTAATTTTTTCCTTTTATTAGCCAGTCTCAGATGTAACGGTTACGCCCGGACTGTTTGGCATGAGCGTGGTTAGTGGTCCCAGTGGGCCACGAACCGAGGAGTGCCTGGAAGGGCGTGACTAGGGGCCTCGCCAGATCCGACCACGGCCGAAAGGCGGCTTAATCGACTTTGTGGTCCGAGGAGGGACCCAGGTGCTATTCCAGGTCAGACCCCAGTCACAGCTGTTGACCCACACCGTGGAATGAAGGAACGGGCTGGTTTGGCTGCTATGCAGACAGGCGGGTACTGGCAGGCACGGCTCCTATGCAGGCAGATACGGCTGGTATGCAGACAGGCGTGTACTGGCAGGTAGGTAAACAGGCTGGATAGGGACCAGAACAGACTGGGATACAGGAACAGAGCCGCAGGTGCGAAGTGGAAGCAGAGCCTTGCTGTGCCGAGCAGCAGGTGCGGAGGGGAAGCAGAGCAGAGCCGCAGGTGCAGAGGGCAAGCGGAGCAGGGCAGAGCAGAGCCGCAGGTGCGGAGGGCAAGCGGAGCAGGGCAGAGCAGAGCCGCAGGTGCGGAGGGCAAGCAGAGCAGGGCAGAGCAGAGCCGCAGGTGCGGAGGGCAAGCAGAGCAGGGCAGAGCAGAGCCGCAGGTGCGGAGGGCAAGCAGAGCAGGGCAGAGCAGAGCCGCAGGTGCGGAGGGCAAGCAGAGCAGGGCAGAGCAGAGCCGCAGGTGCGGAGGGCAAGCAGAGCAGGGCAGAGCAGAGCCGCAGGTGCGGAGGGCAAGCGGAGCAGGGCAGAGCCGCAGGTGCGGACAGACAGGACAGGGCTCTGTCGGAGGCAGGGAAACGGGACAAGCAGAACCAGATACACACAAGGTACTTGCTATGAAGTAGTGAAGGAACACAAAACTCACAAACAGAAGTACAGACAATGAGTAGGAGTTAGGTACTGGTTCAGACTCTGCAGGAAAAGGTAAGGATTGGACATAGAGACAAACAGGTAACGGGCTAGGACACAGTTCAGACAGGAACTGACACAGGAATAAGATACAGGGACGAGCCTGGGTACTCAGCCCCCAGGGTGGCGGAAATGGACAAGATTCAGGACAGGACCTGGCAACTCACAGTTGCACAGAACACACTGTAAGAAAGTGTTGCTCAGGCACCTCCCACTGGGTGGAGGAGGTTTAAGTATCCAGTGACTCACAGCAATAGGCTGGGGACCCATTAGGACTGCGCACACTGTAACTTTAAGAATCAGGAAGCTCCAGCAGCGCCGCCGCCCTAAGCCAGCAGACCAGAGACAAGCACACAGCAAGTAAAGGAGCATAGTGCGCAGCCTGGACTGGTAGGTAAGTTGGCGGTCTTGCATGGTGGGAGATGGTAAGCCAGGCCGCCAGGGATATTACATCAGATATGGCTTTTTCTTTGCTACTTTGCCCTGAAGGCCAGCATCCCAGAGTCGCCTCTTTACTGTAGACGTTGACACTGGCGTTTTGCGTGTACTATTTAATGAAGCTGCCAGTTGAGGAGCTGTGAGGCGTCGATTTTTCAAACTAGAGACTTTAATGTACTTGTCTTGTTGCTCAGTTGTGCAGCGGGGCCTCCAACTTCTTTCTACTCTGGTTAGAGCCTGTTTGTGCTCTCCTCTGAAGGGAGTAGTACACACTGTTGTAGGAAATCTTCAGTTTCTTGGCAATTTCTCGCATGGAATAGCCTTCATTTCTAAGCACAAGAATAGACTGTCGAGTTTCATATGAAAGTTCTCTTTTTCTGGCCATTTTGAGAGTTTCATAGAACAAATAAATGTAATGCTCCAGATTCTCAACTAGCTCAAAGGAAGGTCAATTTTATAGCTTCTCAAATCAGCCAAACCGTTTTCAGCTGGACTAACACTTGTACAAGGGTTTTCTAAACATCCATTAGCCTTCTTACACAGTTAGCAAACACAATGTACCATTAAAACACTGGAGTGGTGGTTGTTGGAAATGGGCCTTGTGAGGCAGTGACTGGGATCGTATACGAGGGACGTTGTATATCCCCCAGAATGTGTACAGAGACCTATTAAATCCATTGGAGTGCATTGCAGTCACAGACACACATGCGGCAGCAATGCAGGAATGAAGGTGAGCATTGACCTGGTCAGGCTATCTGGGTAAGGCAGATTAGTAAAACCCGGCAGAGCCTTCATTTCTTCGAGGAGGCTACAGGAAGGCAGTGGGGTGGCCTCATCCCTCCAACCTGGGTTTTCCAGTGGCTCTTGCCACAGGTCCTTAAAAACCCTGCATTAAGGATCAGTGTTGTTCAGTGTTGGGACCTGCTAGGAACGTAGCTGGAAAGCTTGGCGGGCCTGTGTGTAGCTGAATCTACACCTGGTAAGGCTCTGCACCCATCAGGCTCTGAGTGGCCCGGCGCGGCCGTTGCCCAGTGCAACCGTTGTTATGGACTCATGTTAACCCGGCTGCAAACCGGAGGGCTTTCTGTTTACCCGTAAGTTGCTGTATAAAAGCTGTTTATGTTGGACTAGCTTGGGTCACTGCCTCAGTTACTGCACGGTGTGAACACCGCTGCCTTACAGCTTGGTGGAGAATGCGGGCAATGTGACTGAGGCATACCTCACCGGCAGCTGCATGACCACAATCCGGCCTGCCACCTCTCAGCCCAAACCTGTGGACAAAATGGAGGAGCTGTTAAGGCAATTGGTCCACACGCAGCAACAGTAAACTAATGAGTTGATCATGCAGCAGCTCACAGCCCTGCGGGAGACGCCGACGGCACCAGCCCCGGAACGTCGAGAGGCCCGGGACAAGGTTCGCTCTGCGTTGAGGAAGATGGGACCGGAGGACGACGTGGAAGCATTCCTGACCATTTATGAGCGCACAGCAGAGCGGGAAAACCTACCAGCCGGCCAGTGGGCAGAAGTGGTGGCTTCGTTTTTGGTTGGCAATGCCCAGAAGTCCTACTTCGACATCAGTCAGGAGGACGCGCAGGACTACCAGAGGCTCAAAGGTGATTTCCTTGCCCGACTGGGGGTCAATACATACATTAGGGCTCAGTGTGTATTTTCATGGGCCTATGTGGAGACCTGACCCACCTGGTCTCAGGCTTATGACTTTCTGCTCCTGGTAAAGAGGTGGCTCCAGCCTGAGACTTTGTCTCCCGCCCAGATGGTGGAGAGGATGTTGGTTGATCGGCTGGTGAGGACTCTGCCGGCCGCTATCCAACGTTGGGTGGGGCAAGGGGACCCCGACACACTCGACCAGGTGGTCAGCCTGATCGAGCGCTACTCGGCCACTCAGGTCTTTATTCCGGGACTCTGCCCCCTCGCCCCTGTCACGCCGATCCCTGCCAACCCAGGAACCGGGAAAGGGGTCGTGTCCCTCTGCTAAGGACAGTCGGCACCGTACCTGTGATGAAGGGGTATCCCGGAGTGAGAGTGGCGGGAGACCGTTTCCCTCCCAAACTGTCACAGGAATTAACCGTGCCTCCGCCATTAGGTGCTGGCGGTGTCAGGGGCCGAGACCTGTGGCTACTAACTGCCCCCTGACTACAGAGCCCATGGACTGCGGGTATAATCGCCGTGTCCCAATGTATGCCCAGACCGTCTGCATGGCGAGAGCCGACCAGAACCCCCCCCCCGGACAGTGAACCCCAACTGTGCCAGGTACTGGTTAATGGGGTACCCCACGGAGGCCGTCCTAGATTCGGGGAGCCTAGTGACTTTGGTACATGGGTCACTGGTGGTGGGAGACAACCCCAGTGGACGGACAGTTGGGGTTGTGTGTATCCATGGGGACCTCCGAGAGTACCCAACCGCGGAGGTAGTTTTGTCCATTCCATGTGGAGACATAAAACATGTGGTGGGGGTGGTAAAAACTCTTCCCTATGGGACTGTGTTGGGAAGAGACTTGCCCCTGTTCTGGACTCTGTGGAAAAACAAAATCCATTCTCCCCCGGTAAAATTTATTACAGGCACTGTACCTGAAGAACTCGAGTTAGGGGTACCTGCCGTAGGGGTGTCCAACCTAGGGACAGAGTGTGACCCCGATAGGTCTCCCCTAGAGGTGCTGGCAGGAGAGGTCGAGGAGCACCCCCCCCCCCCATCGATCCCCGAGCTGGAAGTGTCCCGGGACACGTCTGGGACATTTCAGCTACAGGATCCCACCCTGACCCGGGCGCGGGAAAGGGTGTTAGAAGTAAATGGCGTAGCTCAACAGCCCGGTGCAGATACTGTGTTTCCACGCATGGTGGTCAATGGTGAGTTGCTCTATAGGTTAGACAAAATCAGGGATGAGGTTGTGAAACAGTTAGTGGTACCTCAGTCGTACCTTCGGGCGGTTCTGGAGATGGCACACACACACACACACACCTGCTGGGTGGACACTTAGGGGTTAAAAAGACGCTAGAGCGTATCTTGCAGCGCTTCTTTTGACCGGGGATTTACGCGGAGGTCCAAAAGAATCCTGTCCTGAATGTCAGCTGACCACACCCACCGCAAGCTTCCGTAGCCCATTGGTACCTCTGCCAGTGATCGAGGTACCTTTTTGAACGGATTGCAATGGGCTTGGTAGGGCCCATTGTAAAATCCGCTCGTGGCCACCAACATATACTTGTGGTTGTCGACTATGCCACCCGGTACCCGGAGGCTATACCGCTACTCAACACCTCAGCAAAACTAATTACACAGGAGCTGTTTGCCATGTTCTGTCGCCTTGGGCTACCTAAGGAGATCCTGATGGATCAAGGGACTCCTTTTATGTCCAAGGTGACGAGGGAACTGTGCAAACTGCTGACAATAAAACAATTACGTACCTCGGTGTACCACCCTCAGACCGACGGACTAGTAGAACGGTTCAATAAAACCCTCAAGTCCATGTTAAAAAAAAAAAAAAAAAAAAAAAAGTTGGTTTCTAAGGACGGAAGGAATTGGGACATGTTGCTACCCTATTTGATGTTCGCCGTCTGTGAGGTATGCCAGGCTTCCACAGGGTTCACTCCCTTTGAGTTATTGTACGGCAGACACCCTAGGGGTCTGTTGGACGTAGCCAAAGAGACGTGGGAATAAGAGCCGACTCCACATAATATATAATATATATATAATTGAACACGTGGCTAATATGCAGGACCGGATCGCGGCAGTCATGCCCATTGTGAAAGAACTTCTGTTAGATGTCCAGGCCGCCCAGATGCGCACATAAAATAGCCACGGTCAGGTCTTTTAACAAGGGCGATCGGGTGTTACTACTGGTA
Organism: Phyllobates terribilis; assembly: GCF_046119375.1. Lineage (NCBI taxonomy): Eukaryota > Metazoa > Chordata > Amphibia > Anura > Dendrobatidae > Phyllobates > Phyllobates terribilis. The sequence goes on from NW_027362761.1 coordinate 704,693,521, forward strand.
CCCACAGTCGAGAGTAAGCTCATGGCCAAGTGGCAAGGGCCATATGAAGTTCAAGAAAAGGTGGGGGAGGTAAATTATCGGGTGTATCAGCCCGGAAGGAGGAAACCTGAGCAGCTTTATCATGTAAACCTGCTAAAACCTTGGAAAGATCAAGAGTGTTTAGTTACAGACGTCACTCCGGGCATATCGCCAGAGAGTTCTCTACCTTCAGCCAGGGATGAGTCCGGGGGAGAGGTCAGGATATGTGATGCTCTCACTAAACAGCAGCGATGGGAGGCTCGCTGGTGCAGCAGAATACTGATGTGTTCTCAGACCTACCGTGTAGGACTATGGTTCTCCAACATGACGTGGTCACCGAACCTGGGGTAAGGGTATGAATGAGCCCGTACCGGGTACCCGAGGCCTGGAGGCAAGCCATCACGGCCGAGGTAAAACAAATGCTCCAGTTAGGTGTCATCGAGGAATCACGGAGTGATTAAAGACTGATCTTTACACTTCTGTAGCGATTTCCGGAAATTAAATGAAGTGTCGAAGTTGGACCTTTATCCAATGCCCAGGGTGGATGAGCTGATTGAGAGACTGGGGCAGACCCAGTACTTTACCACGCTCGTTCTCACCAAGGGTTACTGGCAGGTACCTCTCGCGAAATCTGAGAAGGAAAAGACCACCTGCATAACTCCAGAGGGTCTATATCACTATGTGGTCTTACCTTTTGGGTTACATGGGCCCCCAGCGAAATTCCAGAGGCTGATGGACATAGTGCTCAAGCCTCATCAGGAGTACGTGTCCGTGTATCTAGATGATATTGTCATCTTTAGCACCGACTGGCATATGCACCTATCCCAGGTACAAGCGGTGCTGGATTCTCTCAGAGCCACGGGGTTAATGGCAAGCCCAAAAAAATGTGCGATAGGGCTAGAGGAAGCCCGATATTTCGGGTATGTGATTGGCCGAGGAGTTATCAAGCCCCAAATCAATAGAGTTGAGGCGGTTAAAAACTGGCCTAAACCTTTAAGTGCAAAACAGATGAGGGCGTTCCTTGGCATCCTTGGGTATTACCGTCGGTTTATACCTAATTTTGCTGGGAGAACGGCGGCCCTGACCGATCTCTTGAAAGGGAAAAAATCGGTAATGGTTCGGTGGAACCCTCAGGCAGAAGAAGCCTTTCAGTCCATGAAATTGGCCCTGTGTGGACAGACAATCCTCATCAGTCCCAACTTCAAGGAAACCTTCATTGTACAGACAGATGCCTCGGAGCTAGACCTTGGGGCGGTGTCACAAAAAGTGAATGCTGAAGAGCACCCGGTCACCTACTTGAGTAGAAAGATTATCCCGGCAGAGAAAAACTATAGCGTGGTAGAGAAGGAGTGTTTGGCTATTAAGTGGACCTTGGAATCGATATGTTATTATTTACTCGGGCGTCCTTTCCGCTTGGTGACGGACCATTCACCCTTGGTATGGATGAGGAACGCCAAGGAGAGGAATGCGCGAGTCACCAGGTGGTTCCTGTCACTGCAAAATTTCAGTTTCTGTATGGAACATCGCCCTGGGAAGTCGCAGGCAAATGCGGATGCCCTGTCCCGGGCACCCTGCATGGTGACAAATGTTCAACCCCACAAGTTTTAACAGAGGGGGGGATATGTGAGGCAGTGACTGGGATCGTATACGAGGGACGTTATATATATCCCCCCCCCAATGTGTACAGAGACCTATTAAATCCATTGGAGTGCAGTCACAAACTCAGCTGCGGCTGCAATGCAGGAATGAAGGTGAGCATTGACCTGGTCAGGCTATCTGGGTAAGGCAGATTAGTAAAACCTGGCAGGGCCTTCATTTCTTGGAGGAGGCTACAGGAAGGCAGTGGGGCGGCCTCCTCCCTCCAACCTTGGTTTTCCAGTGGCTCTTGCCACAGGTCTTTAAAAACCCTGCATTAAGGATTAGTGTTGTTCAGTGTTGGGACCTGCTAGGAACGTAGCAGGAAAGCTTGGCGGGCCTGTGTGTAGCTGAACCTACGCCTGGGAAGACTCTGCACCCGTCAGGCTCTGAGTGGCCCGGCGTGGCCGTTGCCCACGGCGACCGTTGTTATGGACTTATGTTAACCCAGCTGCGAACCGGAGGACTTTCTGTTTACCCGTAAGTTGCTGAATAAGAGCTGTTTATGTTGGGCTTGCTTGGGTCACTGCCTCAGTTACTGCACGGTGTGAACGCTGCCTTACAGCCTCTATACACCTATGTAGCAATTGCAATAAAAACAAGATGTTTGCAGCTAGAATAGATTTACCACATTAACAATGTATAGAGTGTATTTCTGATTCATTTAATGTTCGCTTCATTGAAAAAAAAAAAACAGTGCTTTTCTTTCAAAAATATTGAAATTCCAAAATGACCCCAAACTTCCTGGAGAGTGTTCTTCACTTGGGTGGATTTTGTGAAAGGATTTTTCTTCACCATGGTAAGGGTTCTGCAATCAACCACCACTGTTGACGTTCATGAACACCCAGGACTTTTTGAGTTCCGAGATCACCAGTGAGCTCTTTTTTTTCAGAATGTACCAAACTGTTGAATTTTCCACTCCTAACATTTCTGCTCTCTGATGTTGTTTTTTGTTTTTTTGTTTTTTTTCCAGCCTATTGATGGTTTGTTTCTCTTCCGTTGAAAGCTTCTTTGTGCATGCATGTTGTAGCTTCCAAATGCAAATGCCACACCTGGAATCAGCTCCAGACCTTTTACCTTCTTAATTGATGATTGATTAATGGGGGAATAGCCCATGCAGCCCATTAAAGGGCTTTTGAAATATCTGTTCAATTACTTTTGGTCCCTTGAAAAAGAGGGAGCTTCATATTAAAGGACTGTAATTCCAAGCCATTGCTCCAGTTAAGATGTGAATTCCCTCAAATTAAGGTTGAGAGTCTGCACTTTAAGCCAGGGCTGTGGAGTCAGTAAGCCAAACCTCCGACTTCGACTCCTCAGTTTCCATGACTCCGACTCCCTCATACATGGCTTATATTGAAGTGATAAATTTACTGTAGCACAGATTCATCTCAGCTTTAAGTTTATACCCTTAGAACAGGAATAGGACAGAAATTTATAGGACATTTCATAACTTTCCAAAATTCTTATGAAAAAATATTCCCCACAAACTGCATTGAACTACTGTACCCAATTTATTATATTTTTTAGGAGTCAGAGTTGGTCCATTTTATACCGACTCCGACTCCATGAAAATGGGCTCCGACTCAACATCCTTGCTTTAAGCCCATAATGATTACATAACTTTATCTTGAATATGTCTTGATTAACAGCTAAAATGCCAAAACTTATGTCACTGTCCAAATATTTCTGGACCTAACTGTATATTCTGCAGACTACAGCTATTAAGAAGGGGTTGTCCAATAGTGCACAATGATTTTTAAAAAGGGGTTTTCTCATGTTTGGATGTTATCCCCTATCAATGGGATAAGGTATAACTTCCCGATTGCTGCGGGTCCTACTGCTAGTCCCCCACCAACCCCTAAAACTAGGGTTGTTAAAAGCCTCGTGTGAATGGTGCGGTGATCGATGATGCGCATTACTGCTCAATTCATTCTTCATGGGACCACTGGACATAGTCGAGTGCTGTTCTCAGCACCTCTTCAACACTCCCATAAAGAATAAATAGAGCTTCATTGCGCCTGATGGTTAGGGTAAAATTTCCAGACTTCAGAACCGTGCAGCTGTTTGATCGTCGTGCATCTAAGGTGCAGCCGCTTCCTGACAGGTTATTATTATTTATGTATTTATATGGCACCGTTGATTCCATGGTGCTGTTCATTAGAAGGGGTTACGTTCAAAATACAGATTTCACTTACAGTAAACAAACCAACAATGATAGACTGGTACAGAGGGAAGAGGACCCTGCTCTTGCGGGCTTACTTTGTAAGATTTCTTGGAGATGGGTTTTCAGGTTTCATCTGAAGGATCCGAACTTGGTGGATAATCGGACGTCTTGGTGCACAGAATTCCAGAGGATGGGGGACATTTGGGAGAAGTCTTGGAGGCGATTTGGTGAAGAACGAAAACGTGTGGAGGTTTTGGGAGGATCTGAGATTGCGCGAGGGAAGATATCCGGAGATTAGTTCAGAGATATAGAGAGGAGACATGTTATGGATGGCTTTGTAGGTCAGTGTTAGTAGTTTGAACTGGATACGCTGGGAATTGGGAGCCAGTGAAGGGATTTGATGAGGGGAGATATGGAGAGAAGCGAGGCGAGAGATGGATTAGTTGGGCAGTAGAGGTAAGGAAGGACTGGAGAGGTGCAAGAGTGTTAGCAAGTAGGCCACAGAGGAGGATGTTGCAGTAGTCGAGGCGGGAAATGATGAGGGCATGCACAAGCATGTTAGTAGATTGAAGGTTAAGGAAAGGACAGATTCTGGAAATATTTTTGAGCTGGAGGCGATAGGAGGTGCAAAGAGCTAGGATCTGCCGTTTGAAGGACAAGGTTGAGTCAGGCGTTACTCCGAGGCAGTGGATTTCCGGTACAGGGGAAAGCGTGATGTCCTTTATTGTAATAGATAGATCAGGTAGGGAAGATACGTGAGATGGTGGAAAGATGATGAGTTCATACAGGTGCATCTCACAAAATTAGAATATGTTCTCTCATACACAAAGTGAAATTCCTTATATGGAGTTATTACAAACAGAGTGATCTATTTCAAGTGTTTATTTCTGTTAATGTTAATGATTATGGCTTACAGCCAATGAAAACACAAAAGTCATCTCAGTTAATTAGAATAATTAACAAAAAACATATGCAAAGGTTTCCTACGCATTTAAAAAGGTCCCTTAGTCTGTTTCAGTAGGCTCCACAATCATAGGGTAGACTACTGACTTGACAGATGTCCAGAAAGCAGTCATTGACACAATCCACAAGGAGGGTAAGCCACAGAAGGTCATTGCTAAAGAAGCTGGCAGTTCACAGAGTGCTGTATCCAAGGATATTAATGGAAAGTAGAGTGGAAGGAAAAAGTGTGGTAGAAAAATGTGCACAAGCAACCGGAATAACCACAGCCTTGAATGGATTAAGGAAAGGCCATTCAAAAATTTGGGGGAGATTCACAAGGAGTGGACTGCTGCTGGAGTCAATGCTTCAAGAGCCACACACAGATGTATCCAGAACATGGGCTACAAGTGTCGCATTCCTTGTGTCCAGCCAATCATGACCAATAGACAACGCCAGAAGCGTCTTACCTGGGCCAAGGAGAAAAAGACCTGGACTGTTGCTCAGTGGTCCAAAGTGGTGTTTTCAGATGAAAGTAAATTTTGCTTTTCATTTGGAAATCAAGGTCCCAGAGTCTGGAGGAAGAGTGGAGAGAGACACAATACAAGCTGCTTGAGGTCTAGTATGAAGTTTCCACAATCAACGATGGTTTGGGGAACCATGTCATCTGCTGGTGTAGGTCCACTGTGTTTTATAAAGACCAAAGTTAGCGCAGCCATCTACCAGGAAATTTTAGAGCACTTCATGCTTCCCTCTGCCGACAAGTTTTTTGGTTTTTGGAGATGGAAATTTCATTCTCCAGCAGGACTTGGCACCTGTCCACACTGCCAAAAGTACCAATACCTGGTTTAAAAACAACAGTATCACTGTGCTTGATTGGCCAGCAAACTCGCCTGACCTTAATCCCATAGAGAATCTATGGGGTATTGTTAAGAGGAAGATGAGAGACACCAGATCCATTTACTGAATATACATTTCAGTAGGCCAACATTTCGGATTTTAAAATAATTTTTCAAGCTGTTATAAAGTATTCTAATTTACTGAGATAATGACTTTTGTGTTTTCATTGGCTGTAAGCCATAATCATTAACATAAATAAACACTTGAAATAGATCACTCTGTTTGTAATGACTCTATATAATATGAGTTTCACTTTTTGTATTGAAGAACTGAAATAAATTAACTTTTTAATGATATTCCATTTTTGTGAGCAACACCTGTATTTGTCCACAATTAAGCTTGAGGAAGCGAGAGAATGAGGAGGATATGGAAAGGGGACGTCTGGGCCAGAGAGGTAGTTCTGAGTGTCATCAACATATAGGTGGTACTGGAAGTCATGGGACTTTGAGTTATCCCAGACCAAGTATAAATGGAGAAGAGTAGGGGTCCTAGGACAGAGCGTTCAGGGACTCCAACAGAGAGAGTGTGGGAGTAGGAGACGCTAAATGTGTGGTTGGAAAGGTATGAGGAGATCCAGGATAGGGCAAGGTTTTTGACGCCAAAAGAAGAGCGGATCTGTAGTAGGAGGCAATGGTCAGCTGTCGAAGGCAGAGGACAGGTCAAGAAGGAGGAGTTTAAAGAATTGTCTGTTAGCTTTGGCTGTAAGTCGTTAGTAATTTTGGTCAGGGCAGTTTCGGTGGAATGGTGGGGGGCGGAAGCCACATTGTAGGTTGTCGAAGAGCGAGTTAGATGAAAGGTGGCAGGAAAGTTCAGCGTGGACATTCTGCTCAAGGAGTTTTGAAGCAAATGGGAGCAGCGACAGCTGGATAGGCGTGAATGTGACATGTTTGAAAGCAGAAGGGGAAGGTACCAGTAGTTAGTGATAGGTTAGGTTAGGTTAGTGACAGTTCAAACTGCCTATAAGGCTGCGTGCTCACAATCAGTAATACTAGCATTCTGGGTGCAGCTAATTTTTGCTGCTTCCAAAACGGCGCATTGTACAGTGTAAGCACAATGGATGGGATTAATAGAAATCCCGTGCTCACGGAGCTTTTTTACGATGCGTAAAATCACCTGCGGTGCCGGTTTTCGAGCAGCAGCATGTCCATTTTTCTTGTGGGAACGCTCAGTCTTCTGTGCTGAATTTCCTCATAGACTTGCATTAGATGCAGTAAATCCGCAGTTTAAAAAAAGTAAATGCTTTTGCACAGGTATTTTTATCCTGGTTTTAATAAGAAGTAAATAATTTAAAAAAATGACTTGGGCTCCCCCCTATGTTTGATAACCAGCCAATGTAAAGTAAACAGTTGCAGGCTTATATTATCAGACTGGGAAGGTCCCTGGTTCCTGTGGACTACTTTTCTGGACTGCTGGGAAGTTCTCTGGTCCCTTTCTGGACTACTTATGATTCGTTGGATTTCTTCAGACCTGCATTTTTTTTTCAATAAATTGGTGAACAAGGGAAAGTGTGGGGAAGTCTTTATTCAAATAAAGTGTTTTTTTTTCTGTTTGTGTTTTTATTCTTGATTACTGGGCTAGTAATGGAGGTGTCTGATAGACACCTCTCCATTACTAACCCCAGGGGTTGATGGTAGCTGTGGTTTTTGGGAAATCACAGCTGTCATCAACCCCAACTGCTATTACCCCAATTGCCACCACACCAGGGCAATTGGGAAAAGCCTGGCAAGTGCCAGAATTGGCGCATCCCTAATGTGATGCGCAAATTCTGGCGTGGCTGCGGGCTTGTTTTTTTAGGTTGAGACGGGCCCAATAACCAGGGACGTTCTCAGCCTGAATAATATAAGCCCGTAGCTGTCTGCTTTACCTTGGCTGGTTATCAAAAATAGGGGTGTGTTTTTTTTTTTTTTTTTTTAATTATTTGTTTAATCCATATACAGTAAACTACACACGCACGGCACTAATCATAAATTTCACTGATGTCTATCTACAGTGGTTACAGAAAGTATTCAGATCCCTTTCAATTTTTCACTCTGTTTCATTACAGCCATTTGGTAAATTCTAAAAAGATCATTTTTTTTTCTCATTAAAGTACACTCTGCACCCCATCTTGACTGAAAAAAAACAGAAATGTAGAAATTTTTGCAAATGTATTAAAAAAGAAAAACTGAAATATCACAAGGTCATAAGTATTCAGACCCTTTGCTCAGTATTGAGTAAAAGCACCCTTTTGAGCTAGTACAGCCATGAGTCTTCTTGGGAATGATGCAACAAGTTTTTCACACCTGGATTTGGGGATCCTCTGCCATTCTTCCTTGCAGATCCTCTCCAGTTCCGTCAGGTTGGATGGTGAACGTTGGTGGACAGCCATTTTCAGGTCTCTCCAGAGATGCTCAATTGGGTTTAGGTCAGGGCTCTGGCTGGGCCAGTCAAGAATGGTCACAGAGTTGTACTGAAGCCACTCCTGTGTTATTTTAGCTGTGTGCTTAGGGTCATTGTCTTGTTGGAAGGTGAACCTTCGGCCAAGTCTGAGGTCCAGAGCACTCTGGAAGAGATTTTCATCCAGGATATCTCTGTACTTGGCCGCATTCTTGTTTCCTTCAATTGCAACCAGTCGTCCTGTCCCTGCAGCTGAAAAATACCCCCAGAGTATGATGCTGCCACCACCATGTTTCACTGTTGGGATTGTATTGGGCAGGTGATGAGCAGTGCCTGGTTTTCTCCACATATACCGCTTAGAATTATCACCAAAAAGTTCTATCTTCGTCTCATCAGACCAGAGAATCTTATTTCTCAGTCTGGGAGTCCTTCTTGTGTTTTTGAGCAAACTCTATGTGGGCTTTCATATGTCTTGCACTGAGGAGAGGCTTCCGTCGGGCCACCCTGCCATAAAGGCCTGACTGGTGGAGGGCTGCAGTGATAGTTGACTTTGTGAAACTTTCTCCCATCTCCCTACTGCATCTCTGGAGCTCAGCGACAGTGTTCTTGGGGTTCTTCTTTACCTCTCTCACCAAGGCTCTTCTCCCATGATTGCTTAGTTTGGCTGGATGGCCAGGTCTAGGAAGACTTCTGTTGGTCCCAAACTTCTTCCATTTAAGGATTATGGAGGCCACTGTGCTCTTAGGAACCTTGAGTAATGCAGAAATTCTTTTGTAACCATGGTCAGATCTGTGCCTTGCCACAATTCTCTCTCTGAGCTCCTTGGGCAGTTCCTTGTGAGCTCATGATTCTCATTTGGTCTGACGTGCACTGTGAGCTGTGAGGTCTTATATAGACAGGTGTGTGCCTTTCCAAATCAAGTCCTATCAGTTTAATTAAACACAGCTGGACTCCAATGAAGGAGTAGAACCATCTCAAGGAGGATCACAAGGAAATGGACAGCATGTGACCTAAATATGAGTGTCTGAGCAAAGGGTCTGAATAGTTATGACCATGTGATATTTCAGTTTTTCTTTTTTAATAAATTTACAAACATTTCTACATTTCTGTTTTTTTTTTCAATCAAGATGGGGTGCTGAGTGTACTTTAATGAGAAAAAAATGAACTTTTTAGAATTTACCAAATGGCTGCAATGAAACCAAGAGTGAAAAATTGAAAGGGGTCTGAATACTTTCCGTACCCACTGTATATCTTTGCAAAGCATACCAAAGAGAGAGAAAAATGCAAGTGAGCTGAGGTACGGGATTTATACAGAAATTCAGGCCTGAACAAACGCTGATTGTGGGAACGTACCCTAGGCTTCTTCTATATAGTTTTTAGGGTATATTCACACTAGGCGTTTTTTCAGCTTTTTTTTTCATCAAAACCTGATCTCTTGTCAGGAAAGAAGCTGCGTCAAAAACGTAGGTTTTGGTGCGTTTTTGAGGATTCCGAAGTTCAGCTTTGCTTCCACCACAGAAGCATGAACACAGGTCACCAATGCAAGACATGTGAAACCATATTAACCAGAATTTCAAATGTAACAGTGGGGGGAGGTGAATTATTCAGGAATAGTGTACCTAATACAATGGCAGTGTATTGAGTTTGTAGGATACTATTTACTTTCACACTAAGGTCTGCCATTAAGTTGCTCCAGAATTGTTCAATTTCACACCTCTGTGGGCCACAGGTATAGTTCAATCTCACACCTAGCTCAGCCAATGTTTACATTGTACAGATCACTAATTTAATTAAACTGTCCTAATCCAAACTGCCATCTCAGGTGACCAAGACAAGATGGTAAAATCACAGAAATAAATAGTTTCACATACTGCTGTACTTTTCTTTTTTTCCCTAAAAACGCAGCAAAACCTGATAGCTATGTTCACACTATTAGTTTTTTTTTGTGTGTTTTTCATAACCCATTACTTTCAATAAGTGAAAAAACACTGAAAAAACGCAGCAAAAACGCTGAAAGAATGACATGCTCTATTGTGCAAAAAACCATGCAAAGCACAAAATACTGATGACACAAATACCAATGTGTGCGTGAGATTTCTGAAATCTCATAGACTTTGCTGGTACTTTAAATTGCAGCTGAAAATTTGCATAAATAATCGCATTAAATAAAAAGCTGAAAAAAACACCTAGTGTGAACTTGGCCTTACACTAGTTTACAGGTTGATCATAATTGCCCACTCTGAACCTGTTTTAATGTAGAAATGTTGCAATATCTTGAACGGACACTAATCGGAAGGAGGGTGCTGATTTCCCCCCCCCCCTCCTTCCCCACCCCCATATGATATTGATGGCTTATCCTAATGGTAAGCCATCAATTTTTAATAACTGTATAACCTTTTTAAGGATAGGGTCAGACGTAGCGACCGTTAAGGTGCGGCCAATTCCTGACAGTCGCAGCAGCTGTCCAATATATTACGGGGAAATGCATGTAGATGGATTACTTATTCTCAATAGCTATGTGATGATTGTGCAAACTGTGCAGCTATTGACAATAAGTAATCAATTTATACATATTTCTTTAATATTTGACAGCGGCAACTGTAAGAAAGTGCAATCACCTTAGTTCTTCGGCAATCACTAGGTCTGACTCAAATTGACCAATTTTCTTTGATTGCTGAGAAACAAGCAAATCATTCTGATAAATGGTCAGGTTTAAATGGGCCTTTAATGGGGATATATTGTTTAGGGCCTTAGGCTGTATATTGATGCCTCACAAAATTAGAGGGCTAATTTCCCCATTCTACTTCTTATTGGAAACAGCCATAGGTAACACATAGGATGGTATGTTTATTTTAGCTATTGTCAATGAACAGGTCCACTTACACAATAATGCTTCCGTGAAGGGAAAAAAAATGAGAAAATTCAAGAATTGAAAAAATGTATTAATGTTTAATTTTTTGTTAGTGGTAGAAAATCTGAAAAATGTATTTCAATAGTGTTTGGTTTTCAACTTTTAAACAGGAGGAGCAGCTGCTAAAATTTGCCATGAAAACCTAGTGTACTGCTAGCTCGCAATAAATGTGGTCTGAATCTGCTCACGAGTGACTGTCACTCCTCCCCTCCCCTTCTGGGCGTCTTCAAAACGATAGGGAAGGATGAAATTTAGGATCAGCGCGCCGACACACATTTTGCTGGTGACTGCAATGTGATACACCTTTCAGTAGTCAGTATCACTCATGATAGAATTAGAATCATGGCTCTGCAGGCTGGATCTCGCATAATAGGATTAGATACACAGCTTAGCGGAATGTACGAAAAAAGGAAAAGAGCTTAACAAAATTATAAGCACACCTGTATATAATACAACAATTTTTATTCAATACTATATTAAAAATAATTAAAACCAAGCAGGGGCGTACATAGGAATCATGGGGCCCCATAGCAGAAGCTCTAATTGGGCGCCCCCCCCAAAAAAAGAAAATGTAAATAATAGTCGGGGTCACCAAAGATCAGATCTCACAACTTTCCATCCTTTACATAGTAATTTTCCTCCTGCTGACGTCCTAGATCTCTTTCATTGCCCCATAAAGTGTGATGCCAATAAAAGGGCCCCCCAAACACAGTATGATACCCCCATGGTGAATTCCTCCACATACGCAGTATAATGACCCTACTATACCCCACCTCAACTCCCAGGGCAAAGTATGCTGACCCCAACACAGTATGATCCTCCAACTGTGAGCCTCTAGAGCTAGAGAGTATGGTACATAATAAGGGAGGGTGTTATACATAATAAAAGAGGAAACTATATAACTAAGGATGGCGCTATACATAATAAGTGAGTACACTATATATTAAGGGACTGTGCTATACATAAGGCTACATTCCCGCATCTGTGTGCAGTGTCGGTGTGCTGCCCTGTTTTACAACGCATTGAGCATGTCCTATTCTAATCCTCAAAATCGGATCAGAACAGGACATTCTCTGACCCTCACAGATCTCATTCTCAGATCCGTGATTTTCATGGATGTGTGAATGGATCTATAAAACTGTACGAGTCCGTAGACTATCCTATAAAAAAAATCTGGCAGCACACGGACATTTCACACAAATGTGAGAATGCAGCCTAAGGGATTTTACAGATAACATTATCACTCCAAGTCATACAGTGCAGATATAGAATAATATTTACATCCAGGCACTTACCGCTGACGTCTCATCTGATCAGAGTCGGTTTCTGCTGCTTCTTCTCCATCTGGTCAGACCTTCATGTCGACATCTCCCAGCCACGACTTGTTTTGTCACGATGATGTCCAGCCTAGAAAATAACAAGGTCACATATTGTATGTATACATGTGTCTCCCCCGCTCTGCGTCCTCGAATACAGATATGTACCCCCCCCATTAATATACTAGTAGCCACTTAGTAATCAAAATATTAAGTGATAAGCAGCACTGTGCCCCCCATTAACTATAATCTACACCAGCCAATAATATAAATTATTCAGTCTCTGTGACTCTCCCCAATTAACTGTAAGGCTATCTGCTCACGGAAAATATACAAGGCTTTAGAGTACAAGCAAAGTGGCACCCTCATCATTGCTCTCTCCCAGCACCTCCGTCATTGCTCTCTCCCAGCACCCCCCGTCATTGCTCTCTCCCAGCACCCCCCGTCATTGCTCTCTCCCAGCACCCCCCGTCATTGCTCTCTCCCAGCCCCATTGCTCTTCCCAGACCCATCAACCCCATTATTCCTCTCCCCTGCCCCATCAACCCCATCATTGCTCTCCCCAGCACCATAATTTCTCTCCCCTGCCCATCAGCCCCATTATTGCTCTCCCCGGCCCCATTATTGCTCTCCCCGGCCCCATCAGCCCCATTATTGCTCTCCCCGGCCCCATCAGCCCCATTATTGCTCTCCCCGGCCCCATCCGCCCCATTATTGCTCTCCCCGGCCCCATCAGCCCCATTATTGCTCTTCCCGGCCCCATCATTCCTCTCCCCAGCCCCACCATTGCTCTCCCCCCACCTCCCCTCCCCAGCGTTTCAGTAAAAAAAAACAAAAAAAAAACTTACCTCAGATCGCTCCCCTGCAGCATCCTCGTGACGTCATCAAGCTGCGTGCTCCTGGGTCAGGGAGGAAGCCGAGGACGAACCCTCCAGCTCCGCTGCTATTCTCCTCCTGACGGCAGCAGAGCTCCAGGGATCGCCCACTGACCGCCACGTGCAGGGAGCAGCTGCACCATGCGGGCTCCTTGGTGCAGCTGCATGATGGGGACCCGGCGCAGCTGCATCGGCGGCGGTATGTCCACCCCTGGACTGCTATGGGGCCCCCCCCGGCTCATGGGCCCCATAGCAGTCGCGTGGCCTGCTGCCATTGGCGGTACGCCACGGAAACCAAACCATTGCCCATAACAGCTGCATTATATCAATGAACATATATACTGGTAGAAAGGGTGCAGTTGGAGGCAAGCCCCACACGTATCGCTGCTGTATGGCCGCTTCCTCAGGGGAACAATTTGCCTCCACCTGCATCCTTTTTACCTTGGTACTTGGATTCCATATTATGGGACCTCATTTGAGTAACTCTTTATATTGGTCAGCTACACATTTTTTTTAGTATTATCTTATTTTCTTGGTGTACTATTCTTATTTATTTTTTGTATATATTACCCTTGTTTTTTCAAGATTGATACTATATGCAACATATTGGTTGTATTTCTCTTTCCTGAACATGGACTCTTTCAGACTATATGCTTTTGGGTATGGTTATATTCTAGGTTTCACTTTCAGGACCCATTTTTTGTGGGCTGTATATGTTCATTGCTATAATGTAGCTGTTATGAGCAATTGTTTGCTTTTAATTGTTTTTAATCTGGTATTGAATACAAATTATTGTATTTTATATACAGGTGTGCTTATCGATTTGTTAAGCTCTCTTCCTTTTTTTGTGTATTCTATATTCCTTATTGATTTAGCACCCTTTCAGATCTTTGCTGTACATCTACTTTATTATCTCAGCAGACTGTATCATACATTATAGTGTTAAGACAGGGCTGTGGAGTCAGAGTCAGTATAAAATGGACCGACTCCAACTCCTAAAATATATAATAAATTGGGTACAGTAGTTCAATGCAGTTTGTGGGGAATATGTTTTTCATAGGAATTTGGGAAAGTTATGAAATGTCCTATAAATGTCTGTCCTAGTCCTCATCTAAGGGTCTGGACTTTTAGCTGAGATGAATCTGTGCTACAGTAAATTTATCACTTAAACATGAGCCATGTCTGAAGGAGTCGGAGGTTTGGCTTACCGACTCCACAGCCCTGGTTAGATACACATCTTAACAGACAATTCCTTTTATCTTAGCAGAGCTGTTATGTCATTGTGGCTGCTATATTCATAACATAGTAATGACCATTAAGCACATGTCCGGGCACCAGCGCTGTGGTGGTGATTTTATCCACTGACCAGTACCTGGTGTAGCTTTGCAGAGGCAGCCGTAAAGCCTAATTCAGACATCCTTGCATCATGAATGAGGCTTTACACAAACTGAGCAGAGCTGAGTCCGTGTTGCGATCACAGCAGTGTTACAATTACTGTGCAGGGATAATGGTGGTGAGCACAGGTCGGGGAGCCTGGCATTATACTACTAATTCCTGGCTACCTACCTGTTCTCACCACTAGAAGAAGTCACTGCCACAGCCTTCCGTTCACTGCTCAGATGAGGACTGTGGAGGTAGCTCCTGCCAGTGATGAGAACAGGCAGTAGCCTTAAAAATAACAAGGTAGTGAACACCACCAGTAGGGGGAGCAGCTTCTGAAGTTTGCCATGAAAACCTAGTGTACTGCTAGCTCACATTACGACTGCAGTAAATGTGGCGGGATCTACTCCGTGTGTCTGGTGTCACTCTTCACGACTCCCCTTGTGGGTGTCTGCAAATGGGAGAATGAAGTTTCGGATCACAGTGTGGAGCCATTTTGTTGGAGACTGCAAAGTGATACAGAGATGTGGACAGTGTCACTGAGGATGGCTGGGAGCTCTGATACTGTTAGTGGCTTTGTGCTGCTAAATGTATAACACATGATAGGATTGGATCCATCTTACCACTGCTGCCCTTGTGCGCCTCTCACAGTCCGCTGCTGAACACTGCGGGGGTGGTGATGCGGGAATTGTAGCTCAGAAAAAAAAAAAATGGAAACATTTTAAAACACTATATTTTATTTTGTTGTAAACAAAAAGTAAATTGTACAATAATTATAAATACCAAAATAAAAATTGTGATACATTCCCTTTTAAGGCCACGTTCACACATTCAGTATTTGATCAGTACTTTACATCAGTATGTGTAAGATAAAACCAGGAGTGGGTGATAATACAGAAGTGGTGACGTGTTTCTATTATACTTTTCCTCTGATTGTTCCTCTCCTGGTTTTGGCTTATAAATACTGAACGTGTGAACGTGGCCTAAAAGGGTCTTCTGGGCTCTAAGCAAATTTGTGCATTCACTCGATATGCCTGCAAGATACCAAATAGAACACTGATGGAAGCAAATGAGAATCTCATTGGCACGCAACCACATCCTATGGCAATCGCATACTGGTGGTCACGTGACTGCCCACTCTCTCTGGGAATACAGTGGAATCTTGATAATATGCTCATTGGACACTCACTATTCGGCAATATTCAATTGCGATCAGTGTAAATGAGCAACCTGCCCATTAATGGGAACTGATAGACTGCAATGATTTCTGATCATGGAGGTCGTCTGCCTTTGTCAGCCTCTAAATGTGCTACCCGTCTATATTTGCATTCAACAAAGATATGCCAATGTTGGTGACCTATTCCCATTCTCTGATCACCTAAAGCTGTGCATTAGGCCGAATCCTTGACTTTTATCTAAGGGAAAGACCATGTGATGAGAAATCAATTTGTTCTATGTAGCACTTTTGAGTGATAAATGTGCTTGCTATGCCCCCTCCCCCATCTCTGTTTGGCTAGATATACCCGGTGCTGTACCCATTGATAAAATCTATTCTGCTGCATTACTGTATCGCTTGCCTTTGGTCATTTTCTAGTTTATATTTGTGTTCTTCCTTTTGATTAGAGAAATTCAGCTGCTGAGGCGCTTGAGGCATCGGAATGTCATCCAGCTGGTGGATGTGTTATACAACGAAGAGAAGCAAAAAATATATCCTTTTTAAATAAGTTGTCATAGGCCAAAAATGACTGAAAGTGGTATGGTAATCCTGTATAGAGTTGTATGCCATGTAAGGAAACTTTCACATATTGTCAAAAACTCTGGCAACTCATGTGCTACACTTATGAACTGGCCCAAATATCTAAATCAAATATAAAAAGTGTATTTTTTATTGATGTGCTCAAATAAGAAGAAAGCAGAAGATGCAATAGAGAACTATACCCACCAAAGGAAGTGGCAGAAACAAATCCTTTAAGGCTATATGCCCACGCTGCGGAAATGAAGCAGAAATTTTCTGCTTCATTTCCGCATGTCCTCTCCCGGATAAACGCATGTGGAATTCTGCACGCGTTTATCGTGCGTTTTCCACATGTGGAATTGACTTGCGTTTTTTATTGCATTGCAAAGGCAATTCCGCTTGTGGAAACGCAAAATTAATGGACATGCTGCGGATTTTTGTACAAATCATAAACGCTGCGGAAAAATCCGTAGCATGGGCATTGAACTTGCGGAATTCCCTTGGGGACCATGGGGTGCGGATTACCAAGCGTTTCACAAGCGTTTACGCTGCGGAAATTCCACAGCATATACGCTTGAAAAACGCTACGTGGGCACACAGCCTAAAACCAATCCAGAGGGTACCAGAAAGCAGTGCTCAAAGCATGGTTAAGCCTGGCACCATACATGCATTGCTGGGGTCCTATTGCACCACGGTAGTTACATAATACACGGCGTCTGATTCATTTACCCCTCAGCACCCAAATTGTTAGTACTGACACGTGTTGACGTAAGAAGAGAGACTACTCCGCAAACACTTCATCGCTCATTTCTCTGTCTTCATCAAGTAACAGGTCTCAGTACTAACAATTTAGGTGCTGGGTATAGATCAGACATTTTATGTACTATATTCTCAGCAGGATCTTCATCAATGTATGTATGAAATTTCCGGTTTCATCATTTAATGGTTAATGCCTTTGGATCAGGAATTCTGTTTGTTTTTTTTTTTGTATTTTGTTTTGTTTAGTGATCCTTTATTGTATTTATTTTGTGGCTAGGTTAATAAAAATAAAATGTGTACTTTATATTTGTGTTATTTGGAATGTTTTCTAAGTGTATTGTAATCTTCTGACTTTTCTGGTGCAGAAGGTATTGATCAGTTACATTTTAATGAAGATACATTCAATGTTCGTTCAGGTTTGCACTTGTAATCAATTTTTGGTAACCCACTCAGAAGAGGTCAGAATGTGCTTTTCATCCTCGGATGGCACTTCCGCGTGACACGTCTTGCTCCTTTTTTTTCTAAGACCGCTTAGCTCACTGACCCATAGAGTTTCATTGAGTCATACACACGTCAGTTTTAAAGATGAATCCGTGTCTCCAGTTTGAGAGACTCCATGTTCTATTGTGGATCAGAGTCTGACATTTAAAGGCTATGTGGATCCTTCTAAAACAGATGACACTCGTTGTACTTCACACTTCTAGTTGAGTTTCATCTGGTTTTAACGGATACATTGTAAGGAGTCCTTGAATTAAAAAAAAAAAAAAAATCAGACTAGGATGACACTTGAGAAAAACAAAATCATTCTGCACCTCTCGGATAGTAATCCTCAGGCTAAGGGCACACTAATATCAAAAATAAATAAATAAATCGTCCAATTTTCATCCAGAAAACATGGTCAAATTTTCATCTGTTCATCTGTATTGTCATCCATATCCAATCCGTGTGCAGTCTGTTTCTGTGCAAGACCAAATATAATTCATGTATCTGTAAATATTGGATGCTATACAGTTAATCCATATGGGGTCTGATATTTTTAATTTTAAGTTTTTGTGCACCCATAGATTTGAATAGACAAATATCATCCAAGATATGGAACAGACTACACTAGTGCATGCTACAAGTTTTTTCAGACGGACAATCTGTCCATTGAAAAAAAGAAACTAATAAACAGTCATCTGAACAGCCCCATTGATTACCATTGATCCGAATGAATGTAACCTTAGGGTGAGACTACACACAGACTTAATAACCAGACAACTATAAACATGAATACATGTACACGTGGAAGAGCTTTTTTTTTTATCCCCTTTACCCCCCACCCCCTCCCCAAGTTTGTTTGCACTTTCATTACCAGGCTAAATTTTTCAATTCTGACCACTGTCACTTTATGAGGTAATAACTCTGGAACCCTTCAACGGATCCCCCTGATTCTGAGATTGTTTTTCGTGACATATTGTACTTCGTGATAGTGGTAAAATTTCTTCGATATCACTTGCGCTTATTTGTGAAAAAAAAAAAAAGATTTGGCAAAAAATTTAACATTTTGAAATTTTCAAACTTTTCATTTTTATGCCCTTAAATGAGAGAGTTATGTTACACAAAATGGTTAATAAATAACATTAACCATATGTTTACTTTACATCAGCACAATTTTTGAAACCTGATTATTTTTTTTTTGTTAGGAAGTTAGAAGGGTTAAAAGTTTACCAGAGATTTCTTCTATTTTTTTCCAACAAAATGTACAAAACCATTTTTTTCAGGGAAAACATCACATTTTAAGTGACTTTGAGGGGTATATATGACAGAAAATACCCAAAAACTGCACCCCCAATGGTGCTCAAAACCACATTCAAGAACTTTATTAACCCTTCAGGTGCTTCACAGGAATTTTTGGAATGTGGAAGAAAACAATGAACATTTAACTTTTTTTTCACACAAATTTTACTTCAGACCCATTTTTTTTATTTATTTTCGCTAAGGAAAAAATAGACCCCAAAATGTGTTGTGCAATTTTTCCTGAGCATGCCGATACCCCATATGTGGGGAAAAAAAAACCTGTTTGGGCGCATGGAAGCGCTCTGACGGAAGGATCGCCATTTGACTTTTTGAATGCAATATTTGCTGGAATAATTAGCTGACACCATGTCGTGTTTAGAGAGCCCCTGATGTACCTAAACAGTGGAACCCCCCACCCCCCAAAAGTGACACAATTTTGCAACCTAGACCCCTCATGGAACTTATCTAGATATGTGGTGAGCACTTTGAACCCCCTGGTTCTTCACTGAAGCTTATCACATTGAGACGTGAAAATTAAAAAAATCTAATTATTCCCACAAAATTGTTTTTTAGCCCCAAATTTAGCATTTTCATAAGGGTAACAGGAAACACTGCACCATACAATTTGTTGTGCTGTTTCTCCTGAGCACGCCGATACCTAATATGAAGAGGGAAAACTACTGTTTGGGCACACGGCAAGGCTCAGAAAGGAAGGAGTGGCATTTTGGAACACAGAGTTTGATGGAATGGTCTGCGGGTGCCATGTCGAATTTGGAAAGCCCCTGATGTGCCTAAACAGTGGAAAACCCTGACAAGTGATCTCATTTTGGAAACTAGACCTCTAAAGGAATTTAGCCAGACATGTGGTGAGCACCTTGAACCCCCAATTGCTTCACAGAATTTTACAACTTTGATCTGTGAAAATGAAAAAAATATATATTTTAACCACAAAAAAATGTTTTTATGGCCCAGGATGTTTTCATTTTCACAAGGATGGCAAGAGAAAATTGACCCCAAAATTTGTTGCACAATTTCTCCTGAGTACACCAATACCCCATATGTGGTTGAAAGGTACTTTTGAGGCACAGTGCAAAGCTCAGAAGGAAGAAGCGCCATATTGGAGTTCAGATTTTTCTGGAGTGGTTTGAGGGCGCCATGTCACATTGGCAGAGCCCCTGAGGTGTCAGAACTACGGAAACACCCATATTTGACCTCATTTTACAAACTACACCCCCCAATGAATTCATCTAGGGGTGCAGTGATTGTATTGACACCACATGTGCCTCATAGAATGAAGAAAGAGTAAATTACATTTTTACCACTAAAATGTTGTTTTAGCCGCGAGTTTTTAATTTTTCTAAGGGCTAATAGAAGAAATATTTATAACAAACTGAGGTCCATTTTTTTTCTTGCGTATGCCAATACCCTACATGTAATCGGGAAATACTTCTCAGGCTTAGTGTAAACCACAGAAAGGAAGGAGCGCCATATTATAGTGCATATTTTACTGTTATGGTTTGTGGGTGCCATGACTTATTGGTAGAGCCCCTGGGGTGCCAGAACAGCAGAACCCCCCCCCCCCCTATAAGTTACTCAATTTTACAAACTACACCTCTCAATGAATTCATCTAGGGGTGCAGTGATCATATTGACACTACAGGTGTGTCACAGAATTTTATACCATTGGGTTGTGAAGAAAAAATAGTTACATTTTTACCACCAAAATTTTGTTTAAGCCCCAGACTTTACATTTTAACACAGGGAAAGTGGATAAAAATGGCACCAAAATTTGTTCTACAATTTCTGCTGAACGTGGCTATACAGTACTGCTTAGCCATATGGTGAGACTCGGGAGGGACAGAGCGCCATTTGGCTCCTGGAGCGCAGATTTTCCTAGACTAGTTTGCAGACTCCATATACAGAGCCCCTAAGTACTAGAAATGCGGAATCCCCACCCTCAAGTGACTCCATTTTGGAAATTCTACCCTTTATGAATTTATCTACAGGTGTAGTGACGATTTTGACTGTGTTTTCCTGAATAAAGCAGCAATGGATGTTGCTGAGTGAAAATTGCAAACTGCAGTTGTAGTGAGCAGTACGTTGCATCCAGCTCATGTTTCTAGAGACATGCACCTGTAAATTAGGCGGGCTCTCATCGCTACAGAAATGCCAAACATTTGGACGCTGAATGTGGTTTTGGCACACTGGGGCTCAGAAGGGAGGGGGTTATATTAGATTTCTTTTGGAGGGCAGGAAGCCATTTCGCTTTTCCAGAGCCTTTGTACTACCAGTAATGTGGACCCCCTCCACACCCCCCCCCCCCCCCTATATTTCCGTTAACAGATGACGGACCTGAGTGGGGCCTTTTTTTTTTGTGGTTTGAGTTGAAACTTTTGTTGGGAACATTTTACATAACATTTTGGATCACATTTATCCTGTGCTCTATGCTGAGCACTTACATCAGTGTCTACATCTCAGAATGATATGATTCAGACGAAATTCCCGAGTGATCCATTCGCTATAATGAGACAGCAGAGTTACTCTAGGCTCCGTCTGGTCTCTCTGTTTAGTGGTGTTCTTTTCAAAAGTGCACAAAGCTGTGGCTGACCACACTTATATGCATGCCTAAAAACAGGGCTGTGGAGTCGGTAAGCCAAACCTCCGACTCCTCAATTTCCATGACATCGACTCCGACTCCCTCATACATGGCTCATGTTTAAGTGATAATTTTACTGTAGCACAGATTAATCTCCGCTAAAAGTCTAGACCCTTAGATCAGGAATAGGACAGACATTTATAGGACATTTCATAACTTTCCAAAATTCTTATGAAAAAATATTCCCCACAAACTGCACTGAACTACTGTACCCAATTTATTATATTTTTTAGGAGTCGGAGTTGGTCCATTTTGTACCAACTCCGACTCCATCAAAATGGGCTCCGACTCAACATCCTTGCTTTAAGCCCATATTGATTACATAACTTTATCTTGAATATGTCTTGATTAACATCTAAAATGCCAAAACTCATGTCACTGTCCAAATATTTCTGGACCTAACTGTATATTCTGCAGACTACAGCTATTAAGAAGGGGTTGTCCAATAGTGCACAATCATTTTTAAAAAGGGGTTTTCTCATGTTTGGATGTTATCCCTTATCAATGGGATAAGGTATAACTTCCCGATTGCTGCGGGTCCTACTGGTAGTCCCCCACCAACCCCAAAAACTAGGGTTGTTAAAAGCCCCGTGTGAATGGAGCGGTGATCCATTCTGCTCAATTACTGCTCAATTCATTCTTCATGGGACCACTGGAGATAGTCGAGTGCTGTTCTCAGCACCTCTTCAACACTCCCAACACTTTACCAAATTCTTATGAAAAAATATTCCCCACAAACTGCATTGAACTACTGTACCCAATTTATTATGTATTTTACGAGTTGGAGTCGGTCCATTTTATACGGACTCCACCAAAATGGACACAGACTCCGACTCCACAGCCCTGCCTAAAAAGGACACTGCTGGACCATAGGCCTCTATCTGCCTCCTCATAGGGAATCTTCCAAAGGGGGGGTTCCGTCTGAATCATGTACTTCTGAGATTTACACGTAAACGCAGGTGTAAGCGCTCAGCATAGAGCACAGGATAAATGTGCACGGAGCCTTACTGTGATCTTTGGGAGGCAGAATGAACATATCAACAGCAGGTGAAGAATTGGTTTTATTTATTTTTTATGCCGTTCCTCGTGCAGTATAAGTGATTAGATGACTTTATTCTTCGGATTGGCGTGATACCAGATTTATATCCGTTTTTTATGTTTGGCTGCTGTTACACACTAAAAGAATCCTTTTTTTCTCTCAAAAACTATTTTTTGCACCGCCGTACTTTAAGAGCTATAATTTTTCCATATTTTAGCCAACAGTCATTTGGTTGCTTGTTTTTTTGCGGGACGAGTTGATTTTTTTTATTGGTACCATTTTCTACCACTTACTATTCTGGTTTTTGGGAGGCAAAATGAACAAAACCCATCAATTCAGGTATTGTGTTTTTTTTTTTTTTTTTTTTTTTTAAATAACTTGTTAGGCAGGTTTATTCTTCAGGTCAGTACAATTACAGCGATACCACATTTATAGCGTTTTTTTATTTTTTGCTGCTTTCACACACAAAATCATTTTATAGAAAAAAAATATATATTTTTGCATTGCTTTATTCTGAGAGCTATAACTTTTTTATTTTTCGGCTGATGGAGCTGTATGGCGGCTTGTTTTTTGCGGCACAAGATGACATTTTCAGAGATTCCATTTTTATTTACATTCGTCTTTCTTTTTGTTCGGGGGCATCATGACAGCATTTTTTTTTATGGCGTTTACAGAAGGGGTTAATTAGTGTAAAAGTTTTATGGGGAAGGTCGTTCTGGATACCGCGATACCAAATATGTGTACTTCTTTTTTTTTTTTTTTTTTTTTTTTTTTTTTTACATAAAATATCAAATTTATCAGTACAATATAAGTGTATATGTATTTTTTTTTTTTTTTTTTAAATATTTTAACATTTTATTATTTTTTTTTTACTTAGTCCCACTATGGGCCTTTCACATTTAGCAGTCTGATTGCAGTTAAAAAGCATAGCAGTGCTGGATTATTGCCATGCTTTGTAATGGTCAGTCCTGCACTGACACAAGTTAGTTAGATCATGAACTGATGCACATGATCTTACTAGTGCCTGATGACCCAGATGTCGACATCAGGTCACCATGGCAACAATTGGGCCCCCGCGATGACGTCGCAGGGTCTCCGATCCAAGAGCAGAGAAAAAATTGCTTGGACGTACTCGGTACGTCCAGAGTCAGGAAGCGCTTCCCAACCAGGACATTCTGAGTACTTCCATCGTCGGGAAGGGGTTAAATGACCGTACCAAATATATTGATAGGGGGAAAAGAGCACAAGTTGAGATGACTTTTATTAACTGATAAATTGCAAAGCTGCTTGTTTTTTTACAATTGTAAGCCAACCCTAGTGAAAAAGTGACATACATGTAAGGCAGCGCTGGGATCATTATGTGTGTGAAGGGGGCTCCTAGGCGGTGTCTTTCTCTAACAGCAGTGACTGGAGCTGAGCTCCAATTGCTGCTGTTATCTATTTAGATGCTGTTGTCAATCTCTCACAGTGGCGCTGGTGCTGGTACATGAACGTACCATCTCTCCCCCACAATGCAGTCACGGAACATCGATGGGTTACCATAGGAGCCACAGGATGAGTGTCATAGGAGGCTTCGATTTTACATTATCTACTGCAATACTGTGGCATTGCAGTATATTGTACAAGTGATCAGATGATCACATTGACTTTATTCCTCATTTTCCTTGCAGTGTATTACTTTTTGTGTGTAGATCTTTGTGCATGCTGATTACTAAAAGTGATTTTTTTTTTTTATGTAGATTTCATGGTTTACCATATTTTTTATGAAAAAACAAGGGGAGAGGGAAAGGGAAAACGTATGTCAGCTCACCATGTAATAGCCAGACTCATCCAGTCCCAACGAAGTCTTGCAGCGGAGACGCCCAGGTCACAGGCTACCAAGGTTCAAGTAATGAGAAAGCAAGCAAAGATGTCTCCAGCAGGACCAGGGTTGTATATATCTTGTTAAAACTTCACTTTTAATTTCAAATTGTAAAAGCCAAGGATGAGTTACAGAATGAGCAATATAGCGGCTCTTAGGTACAGCACATTCCAACGCGTTTCGGCTAAACCTTATTCATGGAATAATGTCATGAATAATGAATAAGGTTTAGCCGAAATGCGTTGGAATGTGCTGTACCTAAGAGCCGCTATATTGCTCATTCTGTAACTCATCCTTGGCTTTTATAATTTGAAATTAAAAGTGATGTTTTAACAAGATATATACAACCCTGGTCCTGCTGGAGACATCTTTGCTTGCTTTCTTTTTACCATATTTTTAGGTTGTTAGTTCAGACAGAATCCTAATCTGCCACTGTTAGGCAGGTACTTACCCAGTGATATACAGGTAAAATTGTCATCTAACATGTTACAAATACATGTGGCAAGATCACATTATATTTATAAATATATGGGAGAAGATGACATTGGTGAAGTCTGTGATACAACCATTACTGATTTACAGAGCGAAACTACTCTACAGAGTCTTTAACCCTTCTGTCAGGATGACACAATGACACTTTGATAGAGCATTTTGTTATGATGATTCTGTAGCTAAGTACTGGTTTATGGCACTGGTTTATTTCTCTGCTAGTATAACAGAGAAGGAGCTGTAGTTTAAGACAAGTAACTTAGTGACAATAAAACGTTCTCATAAATGCAGGTCTATTTTTAAACAAATTGGGTCACTGGGCAAAAGTTAAAAGTGGAGCCCCAAATGCTAACATATTCCACCATCACACAAAAACATTTTAGGTTGCATTTGCATTAATTGAGTTCAGGCTGTTAAACGAGCGTGATCGACAACATTCAACTCATTCGGCGCTTGCTTACCTGCCTCTTTACACAGGCTGACAAAGAATGATGGGCACAGAACGATCACTGTTATCAGCAGCATATCTGCAGTTTACACTGGACTATATGCTACTGAGCACAATCTAATCACAAGATGGATGAGCTTAATTTTGCTCATTCATTGGGCGATTGCTGACATGTCTACAGCTATAAACTCTAATCTGCGCTGCCGATATTAATAAATGAGGATGCTACATTCACACACCATATGTGACACAAACACTGTATGTTACATACACATATACAGACACTTCATGTTACACACACATATGTATATATACATAGCGTGCGCACACACGTATACACAGAACACACACACACACACACATATACACCAAGAAAATACACACATACATATGTTTACCCAGAGCACATACACAAATATATGTATGCACAGAGCACATACATACAGCTATGCACAAAGCACATACATACACACGAAGTATGAGCGAATAAATTCAAGTGTAATTGAATTCTACTCAAGTTTTACAAAAATCCGCATTCGCCAAAATGCAGATTTTTTATTTTTTTTTTGTAATTCGCTGCTGTGTGGATTCAGCAAAATCCGTAAACGGGATTAACTAGAAGCCGTAAATTGAATCTTAAAAGGCCATCCAAATGTTAAATTGTTATACCCACTTCACCGCTAACCCCTCCAGCCCCTATGCTTCTCACGGCACCCATCCGTTGCATGCCCCATCTTTAGATCATCGCTGCTCGTGCTGATTTTCCTGGGCCTCTCTTGCTGGGTCTAGACTTACGGGTTTGATTAGACCGGAGAGGATTCCGTGGATGCTCTTGCAAAGGTCACTATGTGCTGTGATGCAAAAGGTCACAGCATCATGACATTACGGCATGCACCGTAACCTTTGCGGGCGTATGCGCAGAACCCCTCACAGCCTAGTCAAACATGGAAGTCCGGGTCTAACGTGAGCGGCGGCAATCTGAATATGCGACGCGGACCGGACGGGTGACCGTGAGAATAAGAATTTTTTTTATATGTAACATTTATTATGCTCTGGGGTCTGGAAAGAACCCAGACCACAATAAGGGACATTCAATTAGCGGAGAATAACTTCTCTGTGAATCGATTTTCCCTTGAAAATCTGCTCAAACAGGCAAATACAAATTTTTCTTGATCCTCTCATTTCTAATACACATGTATATCCATAGAGCACATACACACATGTTTACACAGAGCACATACATTCATACACACGTGTGTATAAACAGAGCACATACTTACAGACCTATATGGCCACTCTTTCTCTCCAACTGAGCGTGCGCCAAACATCCTTCTTAACCCATGGCGAGTTGGAAAGGAGAGCACACATCTTTGACTGCAGATTTCAATGTTGAGATGTGCTGCAGATATTCCTAACTTGATATTAGTGGAAGTGTTAAGAGATCCAAATGGTGAAATCACTTAACCTGTAGTTGATTTAGACTAACGGACACTGGAGTAAGTTTAATTAATTAAAGTATATTTAGTAAAATAACTGTTTAAATTGATGGTTAGAAAGATTCTGTAGAGTTCTAAACAACACCTCTAACCAGAACTTAGATGTTAGTAATATTTTTGATACTATTGTGGTTTTTGATTTTATCCATATTTTAAAAATAATTCTATAAAAGCCTAACTGTATTTGTTAAATACTCCTTAACCTGACTTCTACGTATATGGTGATGGAGTACTGTGTGTGTGGCATGCAGGAGATGCTGGACAGTGTACCAGAGAAACGATTTCCCATCTTTCAGGCACATGGGTAGGTACCCAGAAAACAGGTTTGTTATCTTCTTCCTCTAACATCTAAAGCAATATTTCCCAAACTCCAGTCTTCACAGCATCCCATGCATTGATAATAATTTTATCACCTGTGAAATACTAAGGAAATCCTGAGAACATGTTCTTTTGGGGGGCTGGGGGGACTGGAGTTTGAGAAGCCTGAAGTATTTTATCTGCTATGTTTTTTTGTGTTAATTTGTTATCTCGAGGTAATTTTGTGATAGACCTGATCATTGTTTTTGTATGTTTGTTTCTAAGGTATTTTTGCCAGCTTGTGGATGGACTGGAGTACCTTCATAGTCAGGGTATTGTGCATAAAGACATCAAACCTGGCAACCTGCTGCTTACAACAGATGGGACACTGAAAATCTCAGATCTGGGTGTTGCGGAGGTGAGGGTGTACAGAAGTCACTTCTGAAAAACAAGCTAAAAACACTGCATCAGTTAGGTAGGTGACTATGGAGTAATAACCGTTCTCTCCCCGCAGGCCTTGCACCCATTTGCAGAGGGTGACACTTGCAGGACCAGCCAGGGGTCCCCCGCCTTTCAGCCTCCAGAAATTGCAAATGGCCTCGACACCTTCTCAGGGTTCAAAGTGGACATCTGGTCAGCAGGGGTTACCTTGTGAGTTTGTCGTCATGAATTTTATCTATGAATATTGCACTCTCTTCTCTAGTAACACTACATCTAATCCAACTCATGATATTAATGGCTTGCTCACACCTCCATATAATCGGATGAGTGCTATCTGATTTTTTTCTTTTTATCGGATTGCCCACTGACCAATGTTATTCAATGGGGCAGTGCTGATGACTTTTATTTTTTTTATCTGACAGAGTATGTCTGTTGAGGGGAAAAAAAGCAGCATACGGTCTGTGATTTCACACTGAAATAAGATGGGTGTGAGAAACCAAATCGGATCCCATATGGAGGCACAGTATAGCATCTGAATTTTACAGATACATTGCAGTTCTGTAACCTATGAAACTGTATATGGTCTTGTAACTGTTTAATAGCTCCTGAGTGAAAAAAGAAAAGATTTTTTATGACAAGCGAGGGAAAAAAAAATCCTCTCACTTTTCTGGATGAAAATCCGACTCAGTTTTTTTTTCTTTTCTTTCTTTTCTTTTTTCTTTTTTATCCTGTTGTGTGACCCTTGTTGGGTACTGCAGCTCAGTTGCAATACCCAAGAGCGGCCACTACACAGTGTGCAGAGTTGTGGTGTGCTGTCTCCGTACTCCGTGAACTTCTGCTGGCCACAGCTCCAGGTAACGGTTGAGTGGAGCGTTTCTGGGTGTCAGGCCTCCAAGGAACTGATATTCATGACCTACTGTATAAACACTTTTAAAATAGTTTATTACATTGGTGTATTCATCATAAACATAATTTTATCTTATCTCTGTTAATGCACAGGTATAATATCACTACTGGGCTGTACCCCTTTGAAGGGGATAATATATACAAACTGTTTGAGAATATTGGAAAGGGAGACTACTCGATTCCAGAAGAATGTGGACCGCTGCTATCTGACTTGCTGAGGGGTAAGTACAAAGGTGTTGCCTTGAGGATAAGTAAGGGTACATTTACACTTTACACTTCACAGTGCACAGCGTTAAACTACTGCTTATCGGCAACATGTTTAAGTGCAGCATGATGTAGGAGCAGAGACCCTGATTCCAAACATATATCACTTACTGGGCTGTTTGCTGCAGTTTTGATACTATTTCTGATATGTCTGCTGCAGATCATCGATATAGATTCAGTGTGTATAGGCTGCTATTGTGCCGTGCATGTCCTATTTACATTGATGATGTGCTATGGAGAACAATGATTTTTTTTTGGCAAACCAAAAGATCATTTCACCCGATGAACAACTGTTTTGCTCGTTCATTGGATGATCAGCAGCCTGTTTAGACTGCCAGATTGTCATTAACCTTTTCACCCCTCAGCCTGTTTTTACCTTCCTGACCAGGCCAAATTGTACAATTCTGACCAGTGTCCCTTTTAGGTAACAACTCTGGAACGCTTCAACGTTTCCCGGTGATTCCGAGATTGTTTTTTTTTTCGTGACACATTGCATTTTAAGATGGTGGTAAATTTAGTCCGATATTTTTTGCATTTATTTGTGAAAATGCCATTAAACCAGAGCGTTCTACCACACAAAATGGTTAATAAATAACATTCCTCACTTGTCTACTTTACATCGGCGAAATTCTTTTTAAATATATTTTTTTTGTTAGGGAGTTATAAGGGTTAAAAGTTGACCAGCAATTTCTAATTTTCCAACAAAATTTACAAAACCATTTTTTTAGGGACCACATCACATTTGAAGTGACTTTGAGGGGCTTATATGACCGAAAATACCCCAAAGTGACACCATTCTAAAAACAGCACCCCTCAAGGTGCTCAAAACCACATTCAAGAAGTTTATTAACCCTTCAGATGCTTCACAGAAATTAAACCAATGAGGAAGCAAAAAATTTTAATTTGACCTTTTTCCCATAAAAATGTTGCTTTAGCCCCAAATTTAGCATTTTCACAAGGGTAACACGAGAAATTGGACCATACAATGTGTTGTGCCATTTTTCCTAAGTATGCTGATACCCCATATGTGTTGGCAAACTACTGTTTGGACGATGGCATGGCTCTGAAGGGAAGGAGCGCCAATTGACTTTTGGAGTGCAAAATTGGCTGGAATAGAAAGCGGATGCCATATCGCGTTTTTCAGAGACCCTGACGTGCATAAACTGTGGAAACACCCCACAAGTGACACCATTTTGGAAACTACACCCCTCAAGGAACTTATCTAGAGGTGTGGTGAGCACCTTAAACTCACAGGGGCTTCATAGAATTTTATACCGTTGAACCGTGAAAATGAAAAAATAAATTTTTCCCGCAAAAATATTGCTCCAGCTCCAAATTTCTTATTTTCACAAGGATAACAGGAGAAAATGGACCATACAATTTGTTGTGCAATTTCTCCTGAGTACGCCGATACCCCATGTGTGATGGAAAACTACTACGGGAGGGCTCAGAAGGGAAGGAGCGCCAATTGAATTCTACAGCGCAATTTTGGCAGGAACAGATTGTCCATGCCATGTCACATTTGAAGAGCCCCTGACATGCCGAAGCAGCAGAAACCTCCACAAGTGACCCTATTTTGGAAACTACACCTCTTGAGCAATTCATCTAGGAGTGTAGTGAGCATTTTTAACCCTTAGGCGATTCACAGAATTGTATAACATTGGGCTGAGTCGATAGAAAATTACCATTTTTTTTTTCCTTTAAAATGTTGTCTTGGCCTCAAGTTTTTAATTTTCAAAAGGGATAACAAGAGAAACTGAACTGTACAAATTGTCACACAATTTCTCCTGAGTACGCCAATACTCCATATGTGGTCGAAAATTACTGACCAGGATTAAGGAAGGTTTTCCGAAACGCATCTGTTTCTGAGCATTCGTCTAGTGTGTCACACATTGTCTCTTGGAAATATCCCTTTAATATTTTTCTAATAAAAACATCTTATTTTAGAAGTTAATTACGCTGGATTTTTTCTTCCTTGGATTTCTATATACAGAGCCCCTAAGTGTTAGAACAGCAGAATCCCCCCGTCAAGTGACCCCTTTTTAAAAATTATACCCCTTTGGGAATTTATCTGCAGGTGTAGTGACGATTTTGACTCTATGGGTGTTTTCCAGAAACAAGCAGCAATGGATGTTGCTGAGTGAAAATTGCAAATCTGCCATTTTGTAGTCGCCAGTATGTTGTAGTGACTAGTACATGATGCCCAGCTCTTGATTCTGGAGACATGCACCCTTAGGCCACGGCCCCACTATCAGTATTCGTTCAGTATTTTTCCTAGGAGTGGGAGCGAAAACCAGGGGTGGGTGATAAATGCAGAATTGGTGACTTGTTTCTATTATACATTTTCTCTGATTGTTCCTCACCTGGTTTTGGCTCCTACTCCTGAGAAAAAATACTGACCAGATACTGATAGTGGGGCCGTGGCCTTAAATTAAGCATGCTCTCATTGCTACAAAGTTGCCAAATATGTGGATGCTAAATGTGGTTTAGGCACACTGTGGTACTCAGAAGGGAGGAGGGCATTTGGATTTGGGAGTGCAGAATTTGCTGAATTTCTTTTGGGAGCGACGAGCCATTTCACTTTTCCAGAGTCTTTGTGTTACCAGTAACGTGGAAGCCCCCTATATTTCCGTTAACAGATGACTAATCTGAGTGGGGATTTGCTTTTTTTTTTTTTTTTTTTTGCGGATGGAGTTGAAACTTTTATTGGGAACATTTTACATAACCTTTTGGATCACATTTATCCTGTGCTCTACACTGAGCACTTAGTGAGGTTTTCATCTATGGCCACATTCACACGTTCAGTATTTGGTCTGTATTTCACATCCGTATTCGTTCCTCTCCTGATTTTTGCTTACAATGAGAGGAAAAGTATAATAGAAACACATGCACCTCTTCTGCATTTTTCACCCACTCCTGGTTTTAGCTTACAAAT
The DNA here is from genome assembly GCF_046119375.1 of Phyllobates terribilis. Taxonomy (NCBI): domain Eukaryota; kingdom Metazoa; phylum Chordata; class Amphibia; order Anura; family Dendrobatidae; genus Phyllobates; species Phyllobates terribilis. The sequence continues at coordinate 704,725,140 of NW_027362761.1, forward strand.
GCTGATGTGGAATGCTGACCAAATACTGAACGTGTGAACGCGGTCTAAATCTCCGACTGATATGATTCAGGTGACCCCCCCGACTTATCCACTCACTATAATGAGGACTGATCCAATCACTATAATGAGGCAGCAGCAGAGTTACTCTGGACTCCGTCTGGCCTCTGCTTGGCAGTGTCCGTCTTTTCAGAAGTTCATAAAACTGTGATCCGACTGCGCTTTTATTCACGCTGAAAACACAGACGCAGCCGGATTACAGGACAGACTGCGTCAACAGTGCCTCCATCTGCCTCATTATAGGGAATCTTCTGCCTGAGGTTCTATCTGAATCACGTATTTTACAGATTTACATGGAAACTTCGATGGAAGCGCTCAGCGCAAAACGCAGGATAAATGTTAGCCGAGCCTTACTGCGATCTTTGGGAGACAGAATAAACAAATCAATAGTAGGTCAAGAATTGGTTTTATTTTATTTTTTCCACTGATGGGAATTTTCAGAGATCCCATTTTTATGTACATTCATTTTTTTGTTTACAATTTTTATTTTAATTTTTTTCTTTTCACTTTTTTACTTAGTCCCTTTATGGGACTTTAACTTTTAGCACTCTGAACGCGGGTATAATGCATTGCAATGCTTTTTACCTGTCAGTGTTACACTGACAGAAGCCTCTTAGACCATGCTCACTCTTGGCTGTGAGAGCCGGGTCTTGGCTATCATGTAAGCCGAGCTCTCAGTGGAGATCGCTTGGGCACAGCTCCTGTGCTGCGCACGATCGCTATGACATAAATGTGCGTCATCGGTCGGGAACCTCTATCTGACCATGATGTATAGATATGTCAAATGTCGTGAAGACTGATCATTGGGCACTTTTATTTGATTGGTCTTTGGAGCAAACATTCTACAACTATTTGATAAACAGTCTGATTTGACACTGATTTTTTTTTTTGTAGAAATTTACATTACAGCTGTCCTGATTTTTTTTTTTTTGTGTGTATCATAACAACCAATAATTATTGATGAGAAGCCCTCCCTAAGCACGTGATTAGTTCTATATATACACAGTGGGGAAATAATTATTTGATCCCTTGCTGTTTTTGTAAGTTTGCGTTTGCCCTCTGACAATGACATGAACAGTCTATGATCTTAAGGGTAGGTTAATTTTAACATTGAGAGTTAGAATATCCCCCCAAAAAATGAAGAAAATTACATTGTATAAATTAGATAAATTTATTTGCATTTTGCAGTGAGAAATAAGTATTTGATCCCCTACAAACCATTATGAGTTCTCTGGCTCCTACAGACCAGTTAGGCGCTCCTAATCAACTCATTACCTGCATTAAAGACAGCTGTCTTACATAGTCACCTGTATAAAAGACTCCTGTCCACAGACTCCATTAATCAGTCAGACTCTAAACTCTACAACATGGGCAAGACCAAAGAGCTTTCTAAGGATGTCAGGGACAAGATCATAGACCTGCACAAAGCTGTAATGGGCTACAAAACCATAAATAAGACGCTGGGTGAGAAGGAGACAACTGTTGGTGCAATAGTAAGAAAATGGAAGAAATACAAAATGACTGTCAATCAACATCGATCTGGAGCACCATGCAAAATCTCACCTTGATCACGAGGAAGGTGAGAGATCAGCCTAAAACTACATGGGGGGAACGTGTTAATGATCTCAAGGCAGCTGGGACCACAGTCACCAAGAAAACCATTGGTAACACAATGTGATTCTCTTCATTTTTTGGGGGAATATTCTATCTCTCAATGTTAAAATTAACCTACCCTTAAAATTATAGACTGTTCATGTCTTTGTCACTGGGCAAACTTACAAAAACAAGGGATCAAATAATTATTTCCCCACTGTATATATTATACACACACAAAGTATTAAAGTATTATGCAAAAGTTTTTTAGGTAGGTGTGTGTTAAAAAAAAGAAAAAAAAAGTGCAAAGTAAGAATGGTTATGAAAATAAAAATGTTACTTTTTTTTTTTTAATATATTCAATTAGCACAAATAAATGCAAAATATAAAATTTAAATGAAATCAATGTTTGGTGTGACTACCCTTTTGACTTCAAAAACCGTGAAAGTGTACCTAGAAGAATTGATGTTGTTTTGAAGATGACTCTTAATGACTTTGACTGGGACTTCTAACATACTTCACTATTGCCTCCACACACTCTTTTTATTGTACTGTTCCTCAGCCCCTCAGTGAACAAACTTCCTTATGTTACAGCTAAATATTTCACATTTTGACTTATCAGACCAGAACACCTACTACCATTTTACTGCACTCCGAGCCGCTATGTTTTTGTGCATAATTGAGTCTCTTGGCCTCATTTCCATGTTGAAAGTATGGCTATTTAGCCGCAATTCTTCTATGAAAACCATTTCTGGCCAGACTTCCAAACAGTAGATAAGTGTAGCTGGGTCCCACTTGTTGCTGTTAGTTCTGAGCTGATGGCACTGCTGGACATCTCATTTCAAAGGTAGTATACAGTGCTCGACGTAGCCCATTTCTTAGTGTTCTCAATAATGAAATATATAGGGAGATTCTTATCAATCATGTGACACAGGCAGGAGTCTGACTCCAAACTAACACTGCAGCAGGTCAACGACCCAACACGGTCATCAAAGCCAAGAAGAACAAGGAGTCCTGGATGTGCTGGGTTAGATGAAGAGACAGAAGAATTTGCACAAGCCTACATCCACAGACGATCTGTGGTTAGTTCTCCAAGATGTTTGTAACAAGTAACTTCAAAAACTTTGTGTAAGTGTAACTAGAAGAATTGATGCTATTTTGAAGGTAAAGGGTGGTCACATCAAATATAGATTTGTTTTATATTTCTGGTTTGTTAATTTACTTTGCATTTTATTACTTACCGTATTTTTCGGACTATAAGACGCACTTTTTTCTTCCAAAATTTTGGAGGAAAGTGGGGGGTGCGTCTTATAGTCCGAATACTATATTATTGTATGGCCGCATGGTGGTGGGTGTGGGGGAGCGGCAGCGGGGAATCAGCGGGGCACAAGAGGCAGCAGCCGCCTGCTGCTGCCTAGCTGTGCCCGCTACTAAAGAAAATGAATATTCCCTGCTCCCCACGCCCATGGGCGTGGAGAGCAATGAATATTAATTTCTCTTAATAGCCGGCACACTGGCGCCGCAGCACAGCTCCTGCTGCGCTCTGCGGTCAGTGTGCCAGCTATTAAAGCTCATGAATATTCGCTACAACCCATGGGAGTGGGTTGTAGTGAATATTCATGATCTTTAATAGCAGGCACACTGACCACAGAACGGCAGCAGGAGCCGTGCTGCGGTACAGTGTGCCGGCTATTGAACAGACTGAATGGTCACTGCTCCCCACACACAGGGTCCTGGCGTGGGGAGCAGTGACTATTCCAGCACAGCGTCTCACACTGTGTGAGGATGCATGGCAGGGACGCCATGAGCGGCTCACACAGTGAGAGTGTCTGCAGCAGAGCGGGACAGCGCTGGAGGAGAGAGGAGGTGAGTATGATTTTTCTTTTTTTTTTTTTTTTTTTTTGTAGGCAGCGTGATGGGGGCTCAGAGGGGTGCCATGCATACCAGGATGGGGGCTCAGAAGGTGCCATACATACCAGGATGGGGGCTCAGAAGGTGCCATACATACCAGGATGGGGCCTCAGAAGGTGCCATACATACCAGGATGGGGGCTCAGAAGGTGCCATACATACTAGGATGGGGGCTCTGAGGGTGCCATGCATACCAGGATGGGGGCTCTGAAGGTGCCATGCATACCAGGATGGGGGCTCAGAGGGGTGCCATGCATATCAGGATGGGGGCTCAGAGGGGTGCCATGCATATCAGGATGGGGGCTCAGAGGGGTGCCATGCATATCAGGATGGGGGCTCAGAGGGGTGCCATGCATATCAGGATGGGGGCTCAGAGGGGTGCCATGCATATCAGGATGGGGGCTCAGAGGGGTGCCATGCATATCAGGATGGGGGCTCAGAGGGGTGCCATGCATATCAGGATGGGGGCTCAGAGGGGTGCCATGCATATCAGGATGGGGGCTCAGAGGGTGCCATGCATACCAGGATGGGGGCTCAGAAGGTGCAATGCATACCAGGATGGGGGCAAAGAGGGGTGCCATGCATACCAGGATGGGGGCTCAGAGGGTGCCATGCATACTAGGATCGGGGATAAAGGAGTGCCATGCATACCAGGATGGGATGGGGGCCACTTATACCAGGAAGGAGGGGCCATATATACCAGGATGGAGGATATTAACAGAATTGGGGGAGATTACCCCAATACCAGTGTCAGCAGCAGACCCCCTCCCCCATAACAGGGTATCATGACCACATTTTTTGCTTACATTTTTTTCCTATTTTCCTCTTTTAAAACCTAGGTGCGTCTTATAGTCCGAAAAATACGGTAATAAAAATAAACTATTAATGCTGTTACCACTAGTAATGTATGTATAATATGTATGTATGTGCGTACGTACAGTACAGACCAAAAGTTTAGACACCCCTTCTCATTTAAAGATTTTTCTGTATTTTCATGACTATGAAAATTGTACATTCACACTGAAGGCATCAAAACTATGAATTAACACATGTGGAATTATATACTTAACAAAAAAGTGTGAAACAACTGAAAATATGTCTTATATTCTAGGTTCTTCAAAGTAGCCACCTTTTGCTTTGATGACTGCTTTGCACACTCTTGGCATTCTCTTGATGAGCTTCAAGAAGTAGTCACTGGAAATGGTTTTCACTTCACAGGTGTGCCCTGTCAGGTTTAATAAGTGGGATTTCTTGCCTTATAAATGGGGTTGGGACCATCAGTTGTGTTGTGCAGAAGTCTGGTATATGCACAGCTGATAGTCCTACTGAATAGACTGTTAGAATTTGTATTATGGCAAGAAAAAAGCCGCTAAGTAAAGAAAAGCGAGTGGCCATCGTTACTTTAAGAAATGAAGGTCACTCAGTCCAAAAAATTGGGCAAACTTTGAATGTGTCCCCAAGTGCAGTTGCAAAAACCATCAAGCGCTACAAAGAAACTGGCTCACATGAGGACCGCCCCAGGAAAGGAAGACCAAGAGTCACCTCTGCTTCTGAGGATAAGCTTATCCGAGTCACCAGCCTCAGAAATCGCAGGTGAACAGCAGCTCAGACCAGGTCAATGCCACACAGAGTTCTAGCAGCAGACGCATCTCTACAACAACTGTTAAGAGGAGACTTTGTGCAGCAGGCCTTCATGGTAAAATAGCTGCTAGGAAACCACTGCTAAGGACAGGCAACAAGCAGAAGACTTGTTTGGGCTAAAGAACACAAGGGACGGACATTAGACCAGTGGAAATCTGTGCTTTGGTCTGATGAGTCCAAATTTGAGATCTTTGGTTCCAACCACCGTGTCTTTGTGCGACGCAGAAAAGGTGAACGGACGGACTCTACATGCCTGGTTCCCACCGTGAAGCATGGTGGAGGAGGTGTAATGGTGTGGGGGTGCTTTGCTGTTGACACTGTTGGATTTATTCTAAATTGAAGGCTTACTGAACCAGCATGGCTACCACCGCATCTTGCAGCAGCATGCTATTCCATCCGGTTTGCGTTTAGTTGGACCATCATTTATTTTTCAACAGGACAATGACCCCAAACACACCTCCAGGCTGTGTAAGGGCTATTTGACCAAGAAGGAGAGTGATGGGGTGCTACGCCAGATGACCTGGCCTCCACAGTCACCAGACCTGAACCCAATCGAGATGGTTTGAGGTGAGCTGGACCGCAGAGTGAAGGCAAAAGGGCCAACAAGTGCTAAGCTTCTCTGGGAAATCCTTCAAGATTGTTGGAAGACCATTTCCGGTGACTACCTCTTCAAGCTCATCAAGAGAATGCCAAGAGTGTGCAAAGCAGTCATCAAAGCAAAAGGTGGCTACTTTGAAGAACCTAGAATATAAGACATATTTTCAGTTGTTTCACACTTTTTTGTTAAGTATATAATTCCACTTGTGTTAATTCATAGTTTTGATGCTATATATATATATATATATATATATATATATATATATATATATATATAATATATATATAAAAAATTAGTGTTCAATTAGGTTTAGGTCTAGTAGTCTTAGATTACGTTTAGATTTTTAGGCATATAGAAAATAATAATTGCCCACAGAACGTCCGGCAGTGCCTCTGAAGCAGAGCAGTTTTCAGAGTGACAATGACTCTTCCTCCACGGGATCCGACAGTCCGATGGTCGCGGAGTCGGTCGTCACTGCTGAAGCTTCTGAGGCAGGGCCAAGTACTGCCTTCCCCCTTCACTGTAGTATCACAACAGTTCATTTTCCCTGCAAATTCCCCTCTTTTTAGCAGCCCCTGGTATAAAAGTTGATGTAACTCATTTTACCCCCAGAAGTAAAATGTTACCCCAGAAGTCCTACAATTGATTGCACATCAAACAAATTTCTATGCCCAAATTTACCAAAAACCCACATTCTCTCATTCCTATTCCTGGATCACCACAAATGTTTTACCCTCAACATGGGTTTAGTAAAAAAAAATCCACACTCTGCTCCTACTGGGCAACAAAATCTGTCCACAGCACCCCTGCATTTACAGCTGTCATGTCCCGAGCCCGCTATGAAACCCTACTGCGTTCCCCCAAGAACTGAAACCAACTATGATCAACTGAACAAGCGGAGACCCCTGATTTACCTTCTGAAAGATTCATTTTTAAATTCATACCCTCCTGAGCAAAATGTTGTAGTCTTGATGAGATTTAAGGGCCATCTGTCATTCCGACAATTCCTCCCCTCCAAGCGAACGCTATACAAAATGTACGAGAACACAACAGGATACATGTGCACCTTTCTAATATATGAAGGTAGGGACCGCCCAATTAACTCACCAAATTGCCCCCAGACAATTGGCTTCTCAGGTAAAATTGTCTAGGAGCTAATGACGCCCTTTCTTCATCAAGGGTACCGCGTGTACACAGACTATTATACGAGTATCCCCCTGTACCTATCCCTCCACACTACAAATACAGAGGCCTGTGGTACAGTCAGGAAAAATCGAGTAGGATTTCCGTCACAGGCGGTGTCCAGAAGTTTGGAGAAGGGGGCGTCATTCTCACACCCAAGTGACCAACTTCTTGCAGTGAAGTGGAATGACAAGAAGGACATCTACATGCTGATCACGCTGCATGTGGAATCCACTGTTATGGTCCGAGACAGGGGCGCCACCAAGGACTAGCAAAAACCGGTCTGCATCACAATCTACTTCATCCAGATTGCTTCCTATAACAGCATTGTTCTCTATAAATAAAGTCACAAGGAGCACTCTCTTTTCTCCAGTTCCAGGAGAAAATTGTCGAGTGCCTCCTATTTGAATCAATGGCACAGGAGGCAGTCTTCGAGTTAGAGCGACATTTTATTTGCCTTGTCCCTCCGACTCCCACCCAAAACAGTCTCCAAAAAAGATGCTGGGTTTGTAGGAAGCATGGTAGAAGGAGTGTTCTCCGTATTATTGCCCCATGTGCCCATCCCAACCAGGCCTTTGTGTCACCCCCTGTTTTGAAATCTACCACACAACTTCCCATTATTAATTTGACCTGAAAACAACAAATTGTGTGGTAGTATATTTTTCCCTTCACCCATGACAGCATACCTGAGAGAGGGATCCGCCCAAGAAGGACAGGAAACCTACTGAAATAAAGGGGCGGTACCTCTGCTCCACATCAGTTGGTTTCCTGTCCTTGATGGGAACCTACTGCTGAAGCAGGCAGTGAAGAAAGAAAAACTCTTACCCAGGCTTGTCCCAGTGTTTAGGAGAGCAGGCTGCATGCCTGTAACGCCAGCCTGCAGGTCCCTGGATGCGCAGTCTATTGGTCCACGGTGGGCTCAGGTGTACATGCGGGCGATGGTGACAAAATGCATCGTTTGTCTCCAGCCGCTGCACCGCTCGGGTCTGTAAGAGGTATGCTGGAAGTGGTGGGCGCGCAGGGAGTGACAGCGTGTTCCATTGATGTCACGGACGCAAGGCTCGCTGGGATTGGGCGTGCCCGTGTGACTTCAAAGGGGGGCGTGCTGGAAAAATGGCACGCCCCCTCTTTGGCATCACTGACCAGGTTGCGCTGGGAGATGGAGCGCCCTGGTATTCTTTCATGAAGGGGTGGGTGCAGCTGACCAGAAGATGCGGAACAGGAAGGAGACACTGTGGGTCTCTCATAAAAAGAGATCAGACCACAGACTAGAGTGCTCACGCTCCAGCTGCTCTCCTTCTGGAAGTATCATGGAGGATCAGCAACAGTAGCCGACTCAGCAGCAGCGTGGACACAGCAAAGGGGGCAGCCGTTCAAGTGGCAGGAGCGGCAGCTGTCACAGTCAGAGGAGCAGAGTGTCTCTGGACTCCTCGGTATCCTAAGAGGATATTTTGTGTATCCCAGAATACCCTCTGAATCCAGTACCCTTAAAGTGACAGCAGGTGGTGAGTGATCTACGTGAATGTCACCATTTTAATATCCCCCCCCTTTGTTTAATCACTAGGGAAGGCCTAAAAAAGCTAGCGCCAAAAGTAACAACAGGGAATGTGCACTAACAGGTGACTGGCAAAAAAAAGTCTCTGTTCAGCCTTTTTTCAGAAGACCATTAATGATGAGACCCCTGACTTCACCTCAAACCTAAGATCTGTCATCAGAGCGGAGGTAGAAAGCACCCTGAAATCCCTATTGAAAAAAGGGAAGTTGAAATCTAAAGATTTCTTAAGAATTTGACGTTTCCCCGTTATCAGTAGGGTAACATCAGAGTGAATCTTCTCCCTCATATTCCTCTGGCAGTGACATAGGGGGCAGACCATGTTTTCCAGTGGAAGGTATGGACCGATTAGTCAAAGCTGTTAGGACAACTATGGACTTAAAAGAGGAGAAGATTGCTAAAACCCTAGAAGATTTGATGTTTGGGGGATTAGAACAAAGGAAGAACTGTACCTTTCCTGTTAATAGCAAAATCCAGGCACTTATTAACAGGGAATGAAAAACCCTGGAAAAAACAGAGCCTTGCCCTTCTCTTCCAGAAAGGGAGAACATTTTGAAGAGAGCGATTCAGAGGTATGGGACAAGGTTCCAAGGATTGACTGGCAGTATCAAAATCCTCAAAAAGGTCGGCTCTACCCTTTGAGAATTCTGGTGTGCTAAGAGACCCTCTGGATAAGAAATCAGGTTGGTATGCTGGGGATGCATGGGAAGCAGCGGCAGGCGGGTTGAAGCCGGCATTTGCTGGAACCTGTGCTGCTCGTTCCCTAATGATTTGGCTACAGCAATTGGAAGAGCAGCTGAAAGAGAAAACCCAAAGGAATATGATTCTGGCTAACCTGCCATTATTACAGGGAGCCGCAGAATTTTTAGCTGATATATTTGCAGATTCTGTAAGACTAGCAGCTTGGTCCGCGGGCTTGTCAAATGCTGCTAGACGGGCCTGTGGTTTTAAAGGCTCTCCAGGAGACTTCCAATCTAAGAACAAACTGTGCTCCATCCCATGTGATGGCCGATTCTTATTTGGGAAGAAATTGGACGATATTTTAGAAAAAGCTGGAGATAGAAATGGCTTTCCCAGTTTTTTTGCCATGGATACAAAGAAGAGCTCTGAGGAAAAAATACAGTAGAGGGCGTCCTCCAGGAGATAGACGAAAATGTGAGTCCAGAAATAGGAGAGATCCCCTATTTGTGTTTGGAGGTCCCCCTTCAGGGACCAAAAAATCCTCTGACTCCAATCTACAAGTGGTGGGAAGGCTTTCCCTCTTCAACCAGGTCTGGGAATCTATTCCAGCAGCTGGATTCTGGACATAATAAGAGTTGTTTTAAAGAGATCTCTATGTTTGGCATTGCAGACAGCTGCTTAGATAAGAGGCTGTCTTTAGGACCAAGCGGCTACCTCTCTCTTGCTAATTAGTTCTCTGGCCTGGGTGTATATATACCTGGTGTGTCTGAGCGGAAGTCGCCGGTTATACTCATTTCTACTTGTGAAGCTTAGCAGGAGCAGTACTTCGTCCTCTCTGAAGCTTGAGGCCGTGTGCTTATTTGGAGTTCATCTAAAGCTAAGCCGTTTTTCCCCTCTTTTGTCTACCCTTGTTGTCTATACAGTGCCTACTAGTAGTATTCAACCCCCTGCAGATTTAGCTGGTTTGATAAGATGCAAATAAGTTAGAGCCTTCAAACTGCAAACAAGAGTAGGTTTTATGAACAGAAGCATAAATCTTACAAACCAAAAAGTTACGTTGCTCAGTTGAATTTTATTAAATTTTAAACATAAAAGTGTGGGTCAATTATTATTCAACCCCTATGTTTAATATTTTGTGGAATAACCCTTGTTTGCAATTACAGCTAATAATCGTCTTTTTTAAGACCTGATCAGGCCGGCACAGGTCTGTGGAGTTATCTTGACCCACTCCTCCATGCAGATCTTCTCCAAGTTATCTAGGTTCTTTGGGTGTCTCATGTGGACTTTATTCTTGAGCTCCTTCCACAAGTTTTCAATTGGGTTAAGGTCAGGAGACTGACTAGGCCACTCCAACACCTTGACTTTTTCCCTATTGAACCAGGCCTTGGTTTTCTTGGCTGTGTGCTTTGGGTCGTTGTCTTGTTGGAAGATGAAATTACGACCCATCTTAAGATCCTTGATGGAGGAGCGGAGGTTCTTGGCCAAAATCTCCAGGTAGGCCGTGCTATCCATCTTCCCATGGATGCGGACCAGATGGCCAGGCCCCTTGGCTGAGAAACAGCCCCACAGCATGATGCTGCCACCACCATGCTTGACTGTAGGGATGGTATTCTTGGGGTCGTATGCAGTGCCATCCAGTCTCCAAACGTCACGTGTGTGGTTGGCACCAAAGATCTCGATCTTGGTCTCATCAGACCATAGAACCTTGAACCAGTCTGTCTCAGAGTCCTCCAAGTGATCATGAGCAAACTGTAGACGAGCCTTGACATGACGCTTTGAAAGTAAAGGTACCTTACGGGCTCGTCTGGAACGGAGACCATTGCGGTGGAGTACGTTACTTATGGTATTGACTGAAACCAATGTCCCCACTGCCATGAGATCTTCCCGGAGCTCCTTCCTTGTTGTCCTTGGGTTAGCCTTGACTCTTCGGACAAGCCTGGCCTCGGCACGGGAGGACACTTTCAAAGGCTGTCCTGGCCGTGGAAGGCTAACAGTAGTTCCATAAGCCTTCCACTTACGGATGATGCTCCCAACAGTGGAGACAGGTAGGCCCAACTCCTTGGAAAGGGTTTTGTACCCCTTGCCAGCCTTGTGACCCTCCACGATCTTGTCTCTGATGGCCTTGGAATGCTCCTTTGTCTTTCCCATGTTGACCATGTCTGAGTGCTGTTCACAAGTTTGGGGAGGGTCTTAAATAGTCAGAAAAGGCTGGCAAAAGAGATCTTTAATCCACACATGTGAAGCTCATTATTCTTGGTGCCTGAACTACTTCTTAATACTTTTTGGGGACCAAACAGAATTCTTGTGGTTTGAGGGGTTGAATAATAAATGACACTCTGAATTAACTTTTAACGTTTTTTTTAAAAAAAAAAAAAAAATTTGCTGCAGTGCATTTCCCACTTCCAGGCTGATCTACAGTACAAATGTCACAATGCCAAGTTAATTCCGCATGTGTCAACCAGCTAAATCTGCAGGGGGTTGAATACTACTTGTAGGCACTGTATATAGTTTAAAGGAGGTTGACTAGTGCTCATCTCTTATCCCTAACCGTAGCCATACGCCAGGGAGAGTAGGGTGAGGCACGCGTGCGGCGATTTCCTGAAGAGGCAATATAGGGACGATAGTTGAGACAGGGTGACGCTAGAACAGACTAGGAGGCCTCCACTTCCCCCTTTCCCTAGTGTCTGGGCTTTCTTTCTCTTTTCCCTCTGTGTTGCACTAGTCTTTCCCACACCTGGCGTGACACCTATGCATTAAATATCATACCTTCAAAATGGTCTCGATAAGCACACCCATATAAAGCTACTGTTTCACAGTTGCTTTGTGGTGGTCATAGACTTAAAGGATGTATACTATCACATCTCGATACATCTAGACCATCTATAGTTCTTAAGAGTTGCCTTATACATACAAGGAGAAATAACGCATTATCAATTCAAAGCCCTTCTGTTCTGTTTGTCTGTAGCACTAAGAATCTTTACCAAGGTAATAGCCTAGATGACTGCTTACCTTCAAGTCTGGAACCCTATAATTATTCCAAACCTAGACGACTTCCTGATAGAGGGGAAATCAGAGGAGCACTGTGACAACTGGAAGATGTAAGAGTCATCTTAGAAGATCTTGACTGGATTATAAATATTCACAAGTCAAAACTAAATCCAGTGAAAATACAGTCATTCCTAGGCCTTATCCTAAACTACGAGCTTCAAACTTGCCTTTTACCCGAAGGGGAAAAAGGATAAGCTAGTAACCCTTGCCTCAGCACAATGGGGTTTCCAAAAATGACTTTAAGGAAGGCAATGTCATTGTTGGAAACTCTGACCTCTTTCATCCCAGTGGTGATATGGGCCCAGCTACACACAAGGCAACTTCAGCTGGAAATGCTGTCTGCACAAAGGTTGCTAAGAGGGCATTTAGAAGGAAAGGTAGAACTTTCCATGAAAACCATAAATTACCTCTTGTGGGGGACAGACAGGACAGACCTAGCATCAGGGGACCTATAGATGAAGCAAATAGTGACATGATCAGAATAGATGCGATCAAATCAGGCTGGGGGGCACACCTGAGAGATCAGACAATTCAGGGTTCTTGGTCACTCTGAGAGGGGTCTATTTTCAAACCTGAAGGAGTTGTGGGCAGTAGAAAGAGCACTAGAAGGCCTCTTTTCTTCCCTCCTGGGTCGCCATGTTCGTGTCATGTCAGACAACCGTGCTACAGTGGCGTATATCAACCACCAGGGAGGAACACAGTCCCACTCCCTAATGGAAGCAGCAATCAAGCTTTTCCATCTAGCAGAGCAACACCTTCTGTCCCTGACATCACTGCACATAAAGGGGAAAGAGAGCAATAAAGCAGACTTCCTAAACCGCGACAGACTAAAACAAGGGAAATGGACCCTAAACTCTCAGATGTTTCAGTAGATAGTTCACTGGTGGGTATTACCAAATTCTGTTCACTAAACCCAATGGAAAACCCTTATGCGGTAGATGCCCTTTAAATCCCTTGGAACTTCAGGCTAGCTTATGCCTTTCCTCCGATAGTTATGATCCCAGCAGTCTTGAGGAAGATCAGGCAGAGGTGATTTTGAATGATCCATTCTGGCCAAAAAGACCATGGTTTTCCTTAATGAGCATAATGTCTGTGTCAGATCCATGGATTCTGACAGAGATCCTGGACCTTCTCACTCTGGGTCCATTATGCCACTCTCAAGTGAAGGGCTTCCATCTAACAGCATGGAATTTGTGAGGGCACTGTTGAGTCAGAAAGGATTTTCTCCAGGGTTAGTTTCCACATTCTTAAAGAGTAGGAAACGTATAACAAGAAAAATTTATAGCAGAACATGGAAAAAGTTCTTGGAGTTTTCATGAGAAGCTTTGGGAGAGAAGGTTCCAATTAGTTCTATCCTAGAATTTCTCCACAGGGGGTTTGAGTTGTGGTTAGCTACCCATACCCTTAAGGTTCAAGTTTCAGCCTTGGGAGCATTATATTATTACAATCTCACAGCCAATAGATGGATATCGAGGTTTATAAAATCTTGCGACAGATCTAAACCAGTCCCAATTCCAAGGGTTCCCCCATGGGATCTAAACTTGGCACTGGAGGCGTTAACTAAAAATCCATTTGAACCTCTACAGGATTTATCGGTAAAGTATCTTATTTTAAAGACAATAATATTGGTGGCACTAACCTCTGCCCTTAGGGTGATATTCAGGCCCTTTCAATAAATCCTCCTTTACTCTGGTATATGGCAGCTCAGTGGTTAGCACTGCAGCCTTGCAGCGCTGGAGTCCTGGGTTCAAATCCCACCAAGAACAACATCTGCAAGGAGTTTGTATGTTCTCCCTGTGTTTGCATGGGTCTCCTCCGGGTTCTCCGGTTTCCTCCCACACTCCAAAGACATACTGATAGTAAATTTAGATTGGAGACAGCAATGATAATGTATGTAAAGTTCTGCGGAATATGTTGGCACTCACATGTAAAGTGCCATGGAATAAATGGTGCTATAATAATAAATAAATAATATAAAAATAAAGATTATTATTATATGATAGGATTGTATTAACACCTGATCTGGCCTACCTCCCCAAGGTAGCCTTAAAATTTCATAGAAGTCAAGAGATTATCCTGCCTTCCTTCTGTAATAACTCTAGGAATTCAGGAGAGGAAACATTCCATAATCTTTGTCAGAAGATCATAGAATACATGTCTATAACTAGTCAGTGGAGGGAAAGCCAGGCCTTGTTTGTAGCCTTTCAGGGTAGCAGAAAAGGTTGTAAGGTATCAAAAAGTACCATAGCAAGGTGGATCAGGGAAGCTATTAGTTTAGCCTACTCTGATAGTGATGTTCCAGTTCCTGTGGGCATCAAAGCTTACTATACCAGGGCTATGGCAGCCTCCTGGGCATAGAAAGCAGAGGTACAAGTGCTTCTCACTAAATTACATTAACTTTTTGATGATATTCTATTTCAGTTCTTCAATACAAAAAGTGAAACTCATATATTCTATAGAGTCATTACAAACAGAGTGATCTATTTCACGTGTTTATTTCTGTTAATGTTGATGATTATGGCTTACAGCCAATGAAAACACAAAAGTCATTCTCTTGGTAAATTAGAATACTTTATAGCACCAGCTTAAAATAATGTTTTTAAAATCTGAAATGTTGGCCTACTGAAATGTATGTTCAGTAAATGCACTCAATACTTGGTCGGGGCTCCTTTTGCATCAATTACTGCATCAATGCAGCGTGGCATGGAGGCGATCAGCCTGTGGCACTGCTGAGGTGTTATGGAAGCCCAGGTTGCTTTGATAGCAGCCTTCAGCTCGTTTGCATTGTTGGGTCTGGTGTCTCTTCTCTTCCTCTCGATAATACCCCATAGATTCTCTATGGGGTTAAGGTCAGGCGAGTTTGCTGGCCAATCAAGCACAGTGATACTGTTGTTTTTAAACCAGGTATTGGTACTTTTGGCAGTGTGGACAGGTGCCAAGTCTTGCTGGAGAATGAAATTTCCATCTCCAAAATGCTTGTCTGCAGAGGGAAGCATGAAGTGCTCTAAAATTTCCAGGTAAACGGCTGTGCTGACTTTGGTCTTGATAAAACACAGTGGAACACATGGCTCCCCAAACCATCACTGATTGTGGAAACTTCACACTAGACCTCAAGCAGCTTGGATTATGTGCCTCTCCATCCGTCCTCCAGACTCTGGGACCTTGATTTCCAAATGAAAGTTTTAACTCTGGGATCTTTGGGAGTGTGTCAATGACTTCCTTCTGGACATCTGTCAAGTCAGCAGTCTTCCCCATGATTGTGGAGCCTACTGAAACAGACTAAGGGACCTTTTTACATGCTTGGGAAGCCTTTGCAGGTGTTTTTTGTTAATTATTCTAATTTACTGAGATAATGACTTTTGTGTTTTCATTGGCTGTAAGCCATAATTATCAACATTAACAGAATTAAACACTTGAAATCGATCACTCTGTTTGTAGTGACTCTATATAATAGGAGTTTCACTTTTTATATTGAAGAACTGAAATAAATTAACTTTTTGATGATATTCTAATTTAGTAAGAAGCACTTGTATCTATTGGTCAGATTTGTAAGGCCGCAACCTGGTCTTCACCCTCTACTTTCTTTAAGCACTATAGACTAGATCTATCCTCCTTTGCTTACTTAACCTTTGGTAGAAGGGTACTGCAAGCGGTGGTCCCTCTCTAAGGTGTTTTGTTTCTCCTTAAATCTCTCAGGTGTGCTGTCATGGGTGAAGGGAAAACATCAAAGTTACTTAACAGTAGCTGTTTTTTCCAGAACCCATGCGAGCACCCTTATATTTTCCCCCCTTTTCCACTAAGTTGGTGTTCACTATAAATTTGGGTGAATTGTAGTTGGTGTTAGTTATGTATATAATTCTTGGAGGTCTTGGAGGTCCTCTCATGCTCTTTAACCCAACTGATGCGAGGGAGAGGTGCTGCCCTTTTATTTCAGTAGGTTTCCTGTCCTTGGTGAGCTGGATCCCTCTCTCAGGTGTGTGGTCATGGGTTCTGGAAAAACCGGCTACCGGTGAGTAATCTTGGTGTGTTTTTTTTTTTTTTTTTTTTTTCAAATTTATATTTTCTGTTTAGTTGGCCCCAGTAGAGAGGAATTTTTATTGGACAAGTAATAAAAAGAATATTTTTTTTTTATCAGTAAAACACATTTTACCCCATTTCACTTTTGGGTATTTTCTGTTATATAGGCCTCTCAAAGTCCATTGAAATGTGATGTAATCCCTAAAGAAGAAAGGAGAAAGAGAGGAAAAAAAAAAAAAAAGGTTTGGAAAAATGAGAAATCTCTGGTCAACTTTTAACCCTTATAGCTTCCTAACAAAAAATTATGTTTCAAAAATTGTGCTGATGTAAAGTAGACATGTGGGAAATGTTATTTATTAACTATTTTGTGTGATATAACGATCTGTTTTAAGTGCATAAAATTTAAAAGTTTGAAAATTGTGAAATTTGCCAAATTTTCACCAAATTTCCGTTTTTTTTCACAAATAAAAGTCATTCAAACAAATTTTACCACTATCATGAAGTACAATATGTCACAAAAAAAAACAATCTCCGAATCAGTGGGATCCATTGAAGCGTTCCAGAGTTATTACCACATAAAGTGACCGTGGTCAGAATTGTAAAAATTGGCCTGGTCAAAAATTGAGGTCAAAGTTGGCTCTGTCATTAAATCAGTGTTGTTTCGGACCACCCCTTTAAGAAGAACCACACTAAAAATGGTCTGTCTAATAATATTAACAGTATATGGTTGTATGATGCTACTTTTTTATTTACTGCATATATTACAGTCTTACAGTTTTTCTGCTTTTTGGCTAGGGCCCAGACTGCCCTATTTCACTGTCCGTATAGGGACCACAAGCCACAGACTGAACGCTGGTGACCTGACATGAACTCATAGTCCCATAGGCATATACGAGGCTATAAAGTTCCATTTAGGCCAGAGACACACGGGCGTATAGCATCCCATGCGAGAGCATCAGATGCGATATGCTAATGACACTCTGCTCCTGGTCTGCTGTGAGTGTGATCGGAGTGTCAGTGCTCTGTGCTCCGATCCTCTCACATGAGAGAACCGCAGCACAGCTGTGGAGGAGACAGAGAAAGTAATTTCTCCATCTCCTCTGTTGCCGACGTCTGCGAGAATCACACTGCAGTCTGGTGGTATCTGAGTGCAGTTCGATGTTTCAGACACACCCATAGACTTATATGAGTGCGTGCGATCCGAATTCCTCATGCAATCGCAGCATGCTGCGTTTTTTTTCAGTCTGCTCTCAATCCGATTGGAGCTGAAAAAAAAAACATATATGAGCACAGAATCACTGATTACATTGGACTGAATGCGATCCGATTTTTTTTTTTTTAAATCAGATTGCATTCGTCCGATTTAATTTGCAAGTGGGAGCGAGCCTGTACACTGATTATCGGGAACGAATGTTTCTAGGAACATTCGTTTCACAATAATCTTGAAGTCTAAACAGGCTGCCAGTCACCGGGATGAACGAGTAAAACGCCTATTCATCGGGTGAAACGGTCTTTTGGTTTGCTTAAAAGATCATCATTCTTGCCAGTGCATCGTCCTGTGTAAACTGGAGTCTCGCCTCCGAGAACAATGACAGCCTATGTGCACTGAACGATCTATTAGAGATCAGTCAGTGCGCATCATTAAGCACAGCCTGCCTGTGTATACAGGCTGTTAACTACTGATCAGTAAATATTTACCAATCAGTGAACGCTACAAAACCAGGGTATGTAATCCTACAAGTTCTGAACCATAAAATATGGCCCTCTGAATTTGGCCTTTTAGTTACCTATTGCATTTTTCTCTCCTTCCAAGAAATAATTGACTCTTATTTCATACAATATTTTGTCTGGGGCTTTCATTGATGTTGCTTTGACCTTTTTGTCTAGTTTCCCAGCCTTCAGGGATGTACTGTCCATAATAGCAGCCCACCCAGCCATTATGGGGCCTGTGAGTCGGGTTGGGGTACTGGGACCTTTCCTTTCCCTGCCATCACAATCTCAGCGGTATCCGCATCCTCATGAACTTTTGTTATGGGGCCCTGTGAGTGCTACATTGCTGCCCACCATTATTGGCACCCCTTCATTTTTTCGATAGACTGTACAATATCTTCAGAAATAAATGGAAATGTACCAAAGTTATATTCTCAGGATTTTTAAATTAGTGGTCCAAAGTAATGCAACAATAAAACATAGTTTTTCAACTTCCATGTTGCATTTAAAAAAAAAACAACTGCAAAAACGGCATGTGCAGCAATAAAGGCACCCCTAATTAATACTTTGTTGCACACCCTTTGACATTACTGACAGCCTCCAAAGTTTCTTGTAGCCATCTATAAGCATCTTGCACTTCTCAGCTGGAATTTTCTCCCACTCTTCCTTTGCAGTTTGTTCAAGCTCTTGATTGTTTGCAGGGTTCTTTTTCCCAATGGCAGATTTCCGTTCACCCCAAAGATTTTCAATGGGATTGAGGTCAGGACTCAATGCTGCCATTTTAAAACAGTTCTATTTTTCTTTTTTAACCATTCCTGTGTACTTTTGGATGTGTGCTTTGGGTCATTGTCTTGCTAGAGGACCCATGATCTTCGACTAAAACCAAGTTTTCTTACACTGGGTAGGACATTTCGCTCTAAAATCTCTTGATAATGCTCTGATTTCATGATTCCTGTCATACGGTCAAGGCCCCAGTACCAGACGCAGCAAAGCAACCCCACAGCATTTTCGATTCTCTACCATGCTTAACTGTTGGTAAGGTGTTTTTTTCCTTATAAGCTTCATTGCATCAGTGGTCTGTAAACAAACTGTTGCTTTGCATTGCATAAAAGCTCTATTTTTGTTTCATCTGTCCACAGAACATTTTCCCAGAAGGACCGTGGTTTGTCTATGTACTTTTTGGCAAAGATCAGTTGTTCCTATTTATGTCTTTTCTTCAGCAATGGTTTCTTCCTTGGCCTTCGCCCATGAAGCTCAGCTTTTAGTATGCGGCATATGGTACTTGTTGAAACCATGACCCTAGACTGTTCCAGGTTGGCCTTCAGGTCTTTGGATGTTTGACTTGGTGTTTTTTTTCACCATGCGCACTAACCTTCGAAGACCTCTCTTGTCAATTTTCCTCTTTCCACCATGTCCAGGGAGGTTCTTGATGGTTCCATGGTTGGCAGACTTCTTAATAACATTGCACGCTTTTGAAACTGGGATATTAAGGTCTTTGCAGATGCCCTTATACCCTTTGTAAGTCTTGTGTTTGCTAATAATAGCAGTTCTGATGTCTTCACACAGCTCTTTTTGTCCTCACCATTGTGACAAAAGAACAGGGCCTACCATGTGGCTTTTTAAAACACTGAAGTCCTCATTCTGTGGCTAATTCATGTCACATGGGCACCAACATTTAACCACAGGGGAATCTCTTGTGATTTACCACAGGCGAGTCAAAATGTGTTTCCATACTAAATTAATGTAAAGGATGCCAATACCAGTGACACAAGTTTTTCTATTTTCCCTCCCATTGTTTTTTGTTTTAAATTATTGTTTATCATTTGCTCTTTTGTATTTAATACGAGTCTCTATACAAAAAAACTGTTTCACTGATTCTTTTATTTCAGGAGATATTCCACATTATGTACTTAAACTTCATGGGTGCCAATAATAATTAGCAGGACTGTATATACGCCACTGCCAGCTTTGTAGACAGAATTATTTCTAGCTTTAAAATGATTGTCAGCCGTAAATACAATAGCCCATCTTCCACCTGCCCACATTCTCTCCATTTCCGAACTCTCATAAACATGAAGCACCAGATGACCAATCATGAATATTATTGAATAGGGAGATGGAGATATGCTACTTACCTCTGGCAGAACATGATTTGGGCACTTAGACATCTAACAAAGACCACCATAAAAGAGGAAAACTATTGGGATCAGGACGAAAAAGTGAAGATGAGAGAAGACGTGGTAAAAAAGGAAAAAGGCTTTTGATAGGACGACCTGTAAGAGACTACGCTGTACATATTATTTGCATGTTAAAATTCAGATTATATTGTGAATATTTGGAGAAGCCATTAAATGATAAAATTAAGGAGAAAGTTGGTAAAGGCAAAATAAAATTACTGCCACTGTCTGAAGGAAGAAGATTGGGAAATTGGATGGAATAGATTAATTTAGGTTAAAATAGATTTTGTTGCTTTGCTATAAATAATGTTAATTATAAGCATCTTTAATTCTACACTGACACAATGGTTGTATGAAGAAGGTTGGTTATAAGACCGTATGGCGATGGTTAGATCCAATATAGTAGCTTTAGAACAAATTTCTGTCTGAACAATGGAGTATTGCAGAACCACTGATGGAAGCTTCATGGTTCTAGTTCCCATTATTCTCGGTTCAGCGCAGCAGCATCTCGCTGCTAAATAGAACGGAGCTTTCTGCAATACCTCTGCTGTCCAATGAGGGGAGCTGTTCCATCATGACCATTTTTACCTGAATATTTAATATGCGATCAAACCCCCTCCACAGTCTGTCCAGGAGCAGCTCTGACGTCTTTTCATTCATGGCAAACTCCATAGAGGTTATTAATGTAAACCTTCATTCAGTGGTGCAGAGCTGCGTGTCTTTGTGTGGGTGGCTTGGATAGGAAGGAGGGGAGCCTAGCATCACACTGGCTGGAGTCTGAGAGAGAAGCCCTTACTCTTCTAGAATGTAAATGGGTTTCCTGAATAATCTCATCTGAGCTTTACATACAAATAAAGCCCACAATGTTTTTCCAGCCTGAAATTGCAAGCGCTACAAAAAAAAGTCATTTGATGTCTTGAATCGGTGTGTACGTAGGTTTTATCAGTTACTGTATTGTTGTAGAAGGTATTCTTTACATAGCATCTTAAAAAAAAAAAAAAGCATATCTTTAAGCGAAAGAAACACTTAAATGGAATATCCTATACTGTTCCCTGAATATGATCTGCCTACTCTTTATGGAGATGGCACAACCCTTTTCTGATCTGAGGGCCATTTTTGTCATTCATACTATCCAAAGGGGGCACAATAAAAATTAAGAGCCTTGCTATTTAAGCCTTTTATGGCATGACTGTTTGATAAGTGTTGGTTCCACTTCTAGTACTCCTACCTGTTAGAGAATTGGGGGTTCCCTTCTCCAAAAAAGAAGAGGTCCACTGCAGTTTATGGGTGAGAACTACAAGGAAGTTAGCTGTACATGTGTGGCTTTCTTGGCTTTCTGGAAAGCAACACAGAAATCAGGAGACACAGATGTTCATATTTAGGATTCCGTTTCCTACACATCACCCCTGTTTTCTCTCACCTGTAAAATAAATGGAAACAACCAAAAGTTTGGGGACCACACAGAATGGCATTGCTGGACGCAGCTTAGGCATCACTGGGTTTTATAGGGTCACGGCATACTTAAATTTCCATGTAGTAGTCCTTTGTACACAATACTATACACTAATAGTATGCTCACAGCATGTACTAATAATATACAAGAGGAATGCAATCCAGAACCACAGGGTCACAGCAATACACTTATGCAAGCAACCATATTAGGGCTGTGCACAGTAAAGAATGACTTCTAGATTACAGTAATTGCGTAATTCGGTGCTGTACAGGGACCCTACCGAGTGCTTATGGCTTCACAATGTGGATCTGTAGGTTCTGTACATGTCTGTGACGCATGCATGGGGTCTATGTCAACAGAACAGTGTTCAGCACCCCACCTGTCTGAAGGTGGATAAGCACAAGCTACAGTTAGTAACTGCTTAATCTTCAGTACCTACTTATTTGTGCTCTTAGAGGGGTTGTCCACTTTCAACAAAGTGTACCTCAAAATGCCTGAAATAATGATCTCCGCAAGTATTCTCCATCCTTGGGTCCAGCACCGGTTCCCTGCCTCTGATCATGTCATGGAGTACTGGCTGCAGCGGTGGTATCACATCAACACCATGCATCACTGCTGTAGCCACTCAGAGGTTATTGCTCTCATGCCATCAGCCTGGCGCAGCTGCTGAACTTGGTGACTGCCTAGAACAGTAACATGTGATCTAGACATTGCGTTACTGCTGCAGCCAAAACACTGGGACCAGAGCAGCAGCGGTGATATAGCGATGGACCCCAAGGAGGATGATTATTTTAGTTTGGGGAACACTCTAAAGGGGTCACGTTCTACATGCAGTGTAGCCTGTGGACAGCATGGTATAGAGAAGGTGAGCAGAATGAAATATAGGTTTTTTGAAAATTATTTGGTATAACTTGTACTTTATTCATTGAAATCCCTGGTGTTGAATGCATAGGAGTCCAGTGGGCGGACCAACTCAGTGATTGACAGTTAGATCTGCTTGCCTAGTTATACAGGAAAGACCATCATTGAGTAGGACCGCCCACTGGACTTGGACACACACAAACACTAGAGATTTCAATTAAAGATTGTAAGTTATACTTGAATTTTTCCAGCAAAAATATGTGTCCATTTAATAATCTGCTCCTTCTCCAGCTGTCAACTTGACAGGTTCTCTTTAAAACTGTTATTGTGGTTTGGCAATGGTAACATTGCGCTATATGAATTCTGGCCATAAAAATAGTGCACCATACATTTATGATGTGGTATCAGTTATGTTAGAATTATTTAGTAGATAAAGAAGACGCATAAACTCCACGTTATGTTATATTGCTGTATTGGATAGATGATTTAAAAACTATCAAGGCTATGGGATGGGGAAAGTTTCTGAGCCTCTGGGATACTGAAGTACTCTTCTAATGAATTTGTTACATGTCCCTTATCCAGACTTTGAGAAGTATGGCATTACCAAATGGTTATTGAAAGAAAATTGGGAAGAGTTAGGTTAGGTTAGGTTTTCGTAAGCAAAGCCGCTGCATGAAAAAGCCAGCATTTTTTTCCTCAAGCAGCTTTGCTGCGGTTTTGCTGTCCTATATTGAGGCTGCTTCGATGCCAAACAAAGTGGCCTGAAGAATGAATGTTACTTTATTTTAACCGTTTCTTGTTTTCTGAACACTGAGGGTACGTGCCCACGATCCGTAATAGCAGCGTTTTGGATGCAGCTCCCTAGCACTGCGTCCAAGCCGCTGAATTGTACAGTACAAGCACAGTGGATGGATTTATAGAAATCCCATGCCCGCTGTGCTTCTATGTGACACTGTGTAAACTCACCAACGGTACTGCTCTAAGAACTGCAGCATGTCAATTACCTGCAGCGGAGACGCTGGTCTCCGCAACAGAAATTTCCACAGTAGAATGTATAGGGTGCGGTAACTCCGTATGTGTTCACTGAACCCATATGCAGATACCTGCCTGATCAGACGCAGCAAAAATACACTGCATCCAAAGAACTGTTGTAGCCTGATCGTGGGAACATAGCCTGAAGCAGTCAAAAGAAATGACAAAACACTGCACACGTGTGAACAGCAATGTCGTTTTTACATTGATGTGCATTACGTTCATTTTTTTTCTTGTGATTTTTGCTGAGCTTTTTCAGTCGGAATCCACCTGAAAAAGACGTTGTGTGTACATGCACATTGTACACAAGAAATGGTACACTCTGATTTCTAAAAACTTGGACCTTCTTAGAGGGGGAGAGTTTTTAAATCGAAAAGTATGTGTGCCACTATTACTATCTATAGTAGAGGTCTTCCTATAAAAATTACCGTTTGGACACACCATGGAGTAGGGTAACGAAAAGAATCCCGCAGTGTCATAATTCCCACTTGTCCTTGAAATTTGTAAAGAGTACATGTTTACTCTGGAATCTGGAGGAAGAGCTTTCAGCCAAATCAGATGTCATGGCCAACTTTTTGATCGGACCAGCTTTTTCCCCTCTTTCTTTTTTTCCCTGTTTAAAACCTAAATGTTTTAGAATTTGAGTAACTCGCTTCTGTTAAAGAAATGCTTTTCAGTTTGGATTGTACATTCACCCCCATACACGTTCTTAGTTCAATCTCTGTGCTCCCTAAAATGTTCACATAAACGCCGGCTAAAGAAGACAAAAAGTTGTGTGGTTTTAGTGAACTCTGACCAAAAATAGCTATCCTGCTTTATTTATACAGAGACAAGGTGGGAGAGCATCATATCGATGTGGCCAATCACTACCACCACTTGGGCATTGGCCACCAATCAGAAATGCAAAGACAAGTTACAATCACATACTATTAGTTATATCTGTGAACATATTCTGTATAGCTAATCAGTTTGTAGCATAATTTGAACTTGACCTACAACATGGAATCCTCTCACAGATGAGAAATGAGGATTGAGACCAAGGGATCTCTTACACAATAAAACAATGGCTCGGCCGATTGTTCATCAGGCAGCGATCACTCCTGACACCTCCATACACAGGAGTACTCAATCTACTGAGTGCTCTTGTGTTCTCCATGAGAGAGCCTCTGCCAGACATCTTTGGCGGTGGCTTATCTACAGTAGCTGAGAACAAAAGGATTGACAGTCTGAAATCAAACACGCCAGATTTTTATCTTTTATCTCCACATCATCTGCTGGAGAGACACAAAAGGCTCCCATATTTTGGCCTATATTAGTCTGTGTATGGGGGGGGGCTAAACAATGCACATTTAGGCTCAAAGTTATAATTTAAAAATATGATATTCTGTAAATTAAGGGTTAATAAAGTAATATGTAAGAAGCAATACAAATGAAACATCAAGCAGTATAAAAATGTACTATATCTCTGCCCTTCCAGGTGCTGCATTAAGCCACCTTTTCTGAAAATTAAAAATGTGGCTTTCATAACTAAAAATAACATTTACTATAGTGATAATGTTATGCACCCACTATTTCTCCACATGTAAAGGATATGCTTTGGTCTTTGGCATTTTGCTGTATTATTCCAGGACTATACCGAAATGTATATTACAAAACATATATTGCAAAAATATTCCAAACGAATCCTTACAATTGATGGTTTTATTATGTTTGGATTACAGGTATTTTATGTCTTTAACCCATTCCCGACATATGATGTACCTGAACATCATAATGGGAAAAATGTTCCAGGCATATGTACGTCATGGTGATTATATGGGCAAAGGAGCAGTGGCCACAGAATCACCGCCAGGAGCTCTGTTTTAGCTGACAGCTTATCTCCTGCTGTGATAATGTCTGTAAAGTGCTGTGGAATTAATGGCTCTATATAAGGGAGTAAATAAATAAACAAAATAAATCTTTATTTTTTTTATAGCGCTAACATATTCCGCAGCACTTTACATACATTATCGTCGCTGTCCCCATCGGGGCTCACAATCTAGTTTCCCTATCAGTATATCTTTGGAGTGTGGGAGGAAACCGGAGAACCCGGAGGAAACCCACGCAAACACGGGGAGAACATACAAACTCCTTGCAGATGTTGTCCTTGGTGGGATTTGAACCCAGGACCCCAGCGCTGCAAGGCTGCAGTGCTAACCACTGCGCCACCGTGCCGCCCATAAATAAATAATAACAAATAATAAATAAATAATATATACCCAGTATAATATATAAAATAAATACCAAATAAATAAGACCATGCCGATGCAAGCACTATCACTGGCTTTTTGACCCTCTAAATGCCATGATCAATAGCTATTGCGGCATTTAGAAGTTTGTGAGAGGGTGGGGGCACACTCTCTCACCCCATTGGCACCCTCATGATTGCCATTGTTTTTTTATAATGCCCTAAGGTCCTAAAATGACCTCCGGGTCTTCCAGTTACGGTGGATGGTGTAACACTGACAGGTCTAATGTATTGTAGTACATCAGTATTTCAATGCATTTGATCAGTGATCAAGCTACTTAATATTCAAGGGATTAGGAAAAAAGTAAAAAAAAAATTGTAAAAATTTTATGTACCCTAAAATAGTACCATCTAAAACTCATTACGCAACAAAAACAAGCCATGGTATGTCTCTATTGGTGGGAAAAATAAAAAAGCTTTAACTCTCAAAATGGAGTGCGCAAAAAAATATTTTTTTTAAAGTGTTTTTAGTGTGTAAAAGTAGTAGAACATCATAAAAACTGTATAAATCTGGTATAACTGTAATTGTACTGACCCGAAAAATAAAGTAGTCTTTTCATTTATACCGCATGGTGAACATCGTAAAAAAATTGAAAACAATTCCTAACCTGCTGTTTATTTGTTCATTCTGCCTCCCTCATATCAGAATAGGGCTCGTTTCACTTTTCTCCTGTGCTCTACGCTGAGCGCTTACGTCAGGGTTAATGTCTAAAGCCCCCGTCACACTAAGCGAGATCGCTAGCGAGATCACTACTGAGTCACAAGTTTTGTGACGCAACAGCGACCTCAGCAGCGATCTCGCTACGTTTGACACGTTGCAACGCCCAGGCCCCTGCTGTGAGATCGCTGGTCGTGTCAAAATGGCCTGGATCATTTTTTGATCGTTGAGGTCCCGCTGGGTAGCATGAATCGGTGTGTTTGACACCTTACCAGCGACCTTCCGTCCTTTGTTCCTGACCATGTGCTGGTTTGCAGAAGCGCTACTATGTTGCCTTCTTTTAAGGCAAGGCCGCCCAATCAGAACGCAGTAGCGACCACCAATCGGAGCTGAGGGGGCACGGAAAAGGCAACGCAAATGCATGCCTGTGTGACTACAGCGTCACACAGTACGCCCCTCATCGAGGTCTGAATCGTCAGAGTAGCTGCTACGTGACAGGGTGCCAACGACCGCCGACATCGTTATACAGGTCGCTACGGGTCGCCGTATTGTTGCTGCGTCGTTGGGAAGATCTGACTGTTTGACATCTCACCAGCGACCACATAGCAACGCAGCAACGATCCCTGCCAGGTCGTATCATTGTCGGGATCGCTGTAGCGTCGCTAAGTGTGACGGTACCTTAAGGTTGAGTTCCCATGATGAGTTGATTTTTTTTATTTATTTTTTTAAAAACACTGCGGAAACTGACCTCGGGTGTGTTTTTGTGGATCCACAACACGTCAGTTTCTCTTGTTGGTATGCTAAGTTTTATGTGTGAATTTTCCCCCATAGACTAGCATATGATGCGGAAAATTCATAGATGATAAACACATATGTGTGACTATATAAATCGTATACAGTGATTTTGGTGTCAACGATGTCTGAACGGTTTCATATTAAGTTTATGGTTAACAATATGACTTAGGTTTTGCCAGATTGGCTCTAGTTTCTGACATTCTTAATAGTTCATTAATTATACAGTAGAATTCTGGCTTCAAAAAGTATTTTACAGCATTGTAAGCCTACAGATTGAAATACAAAATAATTATATGGGATATTTCATTACCTAAGACACTGTTAAAGAGTCAAAAGACCAAAAGCTATTGCTTTTGTTATCACACACAAGTCGCATTGGGGGAATGCATTATTTCCATGGATGAATTATCTCAAATACTAGAACCAATTCAGCAAACGTACTGTATTTTTCGGACTCTAAGACGCACCTCACCATAAGACGCCCCTAAATTTTAGAGGAGGAAAAATAGGAAAAAAAATGTAAGCAAAAAAATGTGGTCATGACACACTGTTATGGGGGGAGGGGGTCTGCTGCTGACACTGTTATAGGGGTAATGTCCCCCAATTCTGTACTAATATCCCCCATCCTGGTATATATGGTCCCCTAATCCCCATCCTGGTATGCATGGATGCATGGTCCCCTCATTCCCAGTTTTGGTGTGCATGGCCCCCTCATCACCAATCCTGGTATGCATGGCCCCCCATCCTTATCTTGGTATGCATGGCCCCCTCATTCCCATCCTGGTAAGCATTGCTCCCTCATCATCAATCCTGGTATGCATGGCCCCCTCATCCCCGATCCTGGTATGCATGGCCCCCTCATTCCCCGATCCTGGTATGCATGGCCCCCTCATTCCCCGATCCTGGTATGCATGGCCCCCTCATTCCCCGATCCTGGTATGCATGGCCCACTCATCCCCGATCTTGGTATGCATGGCCCGCTCATCAACAATCCTGGTATGCATGGCCCCCCATTACTGCACACATGAAAAAAACTAAAAATTCTACTTACCTTCCTTCCCTCTGCTCCAGCGCTGCGTCCTGTTCTGCCAGCAGCTGATCTCATCTTGTGAGCAGCGCATGATGTCACTGCCATGCGCCCTCACACTCTATCAGCTGCCAGGATATTCACTACTCTCCACGCCGGGACTATGGGTGAGGAGAGGAGTGAATATTCATTCTCAATAGCACACACTGTCAATCGCAGCCGCCGGCTTCCTGCTGCAGCTCGGTGATCCTGTGTGCCCACTACTAAAGAGAATGAATTTTCACTCCTCTCCACACCCATAGGAGTGGAGAGGAGTGAATATTCATACTCTCCAATAGCGGGCACACAGGATCGCTGAGGCACAGCTGGAAGCCAGAGGCTGCGAACGACAGTGTGCGCTATTAAGGCTACTGCCTGTGCCCGGCTCCTCCGCCGCCACTCCCCCCTTTCACCACCATCCACAGCCAGAATGTATTATCTGGACAATAAGATGCACCCCACACTTTCCTCCAAAATTTTGGAGGAAAAAAGTGCGTCTTATAGTCTGAAAAATACGGTAATTGGAGTTTTGAATTCATCACCCTCAAAATACCCTAAATCCTTTCAAAAAACCTTGGCGCCTGAAAAAAAAAAATTGTGTACACTTGTGTAATGTTTTGTCAAAGCCAAATACCAAGAAGCATCAAAAACAAAACAGCTTAATTTAAAAGGAATCTGTCACCACATTTGACCTATCTAAACTATTAATACAGGTTATAGAATACTGAAAAAAGTCATCGCTGTATGCCTCATATCACATGTGATGTTGCTGAGAATTCCTCTTTTATCACTTTATATAAATTACCTGCTCCAGGCTCTGGGGTGGACGCTGCCTGGAAGTTAACTGACTCCAGAGCTTTTTTTACATGAAGGAGGAGTTCCCAGTGTGAGACAAGTAACTGACACAGAACGGGAGAAATGAACCTTGTCTTCTGGCAAATATATTTTTTGGCTTGAACACATTGATTCAAGCCAAAATTAAGCACCAAAATTCAAATAGCATTCCATTACCATACCATGCCATGCTCCATAACAGTACCTTCCGATAACATGGAGTATTAACAAATGGTGTGGCCCAATTTCTCCTTTTACCTTTGTGAACATGAAAGCTTTGAGAAATTTTTCATTTTTTTGCATCCCAATGTTAAAAAGGTTTGTGAAACACCTTTGGGATCAAAATGATCACTACTGCCTGTAATGCACACGCCCGGACTGACTGGCGTGTGCTTGATTAGTGATTCCACTATGCCATGAACCGGAGAGTGCCTGGAGGGGCGTAACTAAGTATCTGCCCGATCCGACCAAGGTCGCACGACTGCATACGACGCCAGTGCACCAGGGAGGAACTGAGCAGAGGGACCAGGTGCCACTCCAGGTCAGACCCAGAACATGGCTGTTGACCCACACCGGGGAATACAGGAACAGGCAGGCTAGAGTGCAGGCTGGGTAGGGTCCAGTACAGACTGGGAGACGGGTTCAGAGCCGCAGATGCGGTAATCAAGCCGAGCAAAGCGAAACCGCAGACGCGGTAGACGAGGCTGAGCAGAGCGAAACCGCAGACGCGGTAGACGAGGCTGAGCAGAGCGAAACCGCAGACGCGGTAGACGAGGCTGAGCAGAGCGAAACCGCAGACGCGGTAGACGAGGCTGAGCAGAGCGAAACCGCAGACGCGGTAGACGAGGCTGAGCAGAGCGAAACCGCAGACGCGGTAGACGAGGCTGAGCAGAGCGAAACCGCAGACGCGGTAGACGAGGCTGAGCAGAGCGAAACCGCAGACGCGGTAGACGAGGCTGAGCAGACGCGGTAAGTAAGACAGGACAGAGATAAATCGCCGAAGCGGTAAACAAAGATAAAGCAAAGTGGACAGGGCTCTGTTCACACAGAACCGACTGGAAAAGAAAGGCAGAACCAGAAACACACAAGGTACTTGCAAAGAAGTAGCGAAAGGACTCCAACTCACAAATGGAAGTACAGTGACAACGAGTAGAAGTTAGGTGCAAGTTCAGACTCTACAGAAAAAGGGAGCAAACGGACATAAAGACAAAACAGGTAAGAAGCTAGGAGACAGTTCAGACAAGAACAGTAACTGCAACAAAATGCAGGAACGAGCCTAGGTAAAGCCAAGTGCTGGTTCAGACACTGCAGAAAAAGGGAACAAACGGACATAAAGACAAAACAGGTAGGAAGCTAGGAGACAGTTCAGACAGGAACTGTACTGCAACAAATACAGGAGCGAGTCTGGGTATGCGGCCCCCAGAGGGCGAGACAAACGGCCTAGGAGCGGGTTCAGACAGGCCTGGAAATACGGCCTCCAGGAAGGCAGACAGACAGCTGGCTAGAGTATACAGACAGGACACAGTTCAGACACGGGAACTGATACCGCAAGACAGGACCTGGCACATCAGTGACCAGAAGCCAACTGACAGGACAAGATGCTCAGGCAAGGATTCCAAGGAGGAGCTGGTTTAAATACCAGGTGACAGACAGCAATAGGCTGAGGACACATTAGGGGTGTGTCTGCAGCAGCTACAAGAAACAGGAAGTTCAGCGGGCGTCGCCCTAAGCAGCCAGAGCAGAGCAAAGCAGACCGTATGGAAAGAAGCCAGAGTGGCAGTCTGGACTGGAAATCAAGTGCGCGCTCTTGCACAGTGGGAGATGGACCACTATGCAAGGACGCCGCCAGGTATGTTACACTGCCCTAGGTGATTTCCATGATGGGTGTAGTTTCTAAAATGGAAGTAATTTATGAGGGTGTTTTTGTTTTTCTAGCCCCTTGAGGGCTTTGTAATTATTTGTTAAATGGCATCCGCATTCTATCCCACCTAAAACTGCTCTCCAAAAGTAAAATAACGCTCATTTGCCTCCTAGCCCTGCCGTGCGCCCAAACAGGAGTTTTCAACATATGGGGTATCTGTCGACTCAGGCGAAATTGCACAACAAACTGTGTGGTCCATTTGCTCCTGTTTATCCTTGTGAAAATGAAAAATATGTGGCTAAAATGAAATTTTTGTGGAAAAAACTTCACTTTCATTCCACTTTGTATTAATTCCTGTTAAGCTGGTGCCTCTTATTTGTCAACTGGTTAACAAACTTCTTGAATATGACTTTGTATACTGTGATGGGTGCAGTTTTGAAAAAGGTTTGGTGCTTGGGGGTTTCTAATGAATTTGGGCCCATGAAAGTCACTTTAAAGGTAAAGTGGTCCCTAAAAAGAAAATAAAATAGGTTTTGTAAATCTTGTTGAAACATGAAAACTTGCTGCTATAATTTTCACCCTTCTGAGATTGTAACAGCAAAAAAACATTTAAAATACAATGCTGATGTAAAGTATACATATTGCAAATGTTATTTAATAACTAATTAGTGTGATATGACTGTTTTAGGGGCTTAACAATTCAAAGTTCGCAAATTACAAAATTTTCTCCATCTTCGTTAAACTTCATATATTTTCAAAAACGCAAATCATATCAACCATGAACATAAAGTTCCTTGTTCTCCTGAGGAGAACAAGCTGCCTAATACTTCTGCACACCTTGATAAAGGGTGTTGTATCCTTAGGCCTCACCCTTCCTCATTACATGAATACACATCACCTGATCTGCCTCATCCAATAAGCCGTCACCTATATACAGCTTGGAGGTGGAAAATCTTCATAAAAATGATGATATTCTCAAAATACTCACTAGCCCAATGATTCTGGACACAGCGTAGAAGCATTCCATAGTTATTAATATTTAAATTGATATCTTTTTAAAGCATTTTTTTCTTATAGGAATGCTGGAATATGACCCAACCAAGAGGTTTTCAATACAACAGATTCGTCGGCACAAGTAAGTCAAGTTTCCTAGAGTTAATTTTAGTATGGTCACCCCAGTTTAATAGAAACTGGTTGTACATATGAATGGACTCAGAATACCTAGATGTCGCTGTTATGCTGCAGCAGTTTTTAATAGCCGATTTACATTAATTGTGATCTCACAGCCTGAGGTAACAGGCATGAAGTTTGCAGTTTAGGCTCTGTTCATGTGGCTCAGTATTGTTGCTGGGTTTTTTTTCCCTTCCTTTTTGCAAAATAGTGGCAAAATCTTGCTAAAACTGCATTGTGTAAACTTAGAAGGGTCATTATTGATGGGACTGTATCAAAAGGCTTTTAAAGACAATCTGTTATCAAGATTATCCATGTTAAACTAAAGGTATGGGCATAATGGCTCTGTCATAATAGATCCCTTCAGTGTAGAAATCTGCAGCCTGATTTTTGGTAAATCATTATTAGAAGTTTCGTATTCCTAAACTCTTCGCGCATCGGGGTGGGACTGTGTGTAGGGTGTTCGGCTCTGCCATGGCCCCTCGCCTGCTTTTGATGTCTTTATCTAGTCCCTCATTGAAACTTTGCACTGGTGCCGTCCTAGCTGCGGGCGGCACTTAAGCAGATTTATCTGGTGGCGGGCTTCAGGAAAATGGCGCCGTTGTCAGTGCATGTGCACATTGAGATCTCGGCTGGTCATTGAGCCAAGACCTAAATCTGCACGTGCATGTGATGCGCCCCCTGGGCTGTGGGGTACCCGGTGCCGGGCTGGTAGATGCTGGGGTTGTAGTCACTGTGGCGGTGACCTGGTCCGTGACCCAGGGCGGTCAATCCAAGGGCAATTTATGTATAGGTTTTTAGAATGTCCGACTACGCCACCTTTGGAGTACGGCTAAAGGGGGCCGCCGCTGCGCAACAGTCCTCTGAAGCTGGTGGTTTTGCAGCAAGGGTGGTATAACTCCCCACAGGAAGAGTTAGCTTCAGGGCAGTGTGTGGATGATGGTGGTTGTGCAGGTTGTGCTGGGCGCTGTAGTGCATTGAGGGATGGCGCAGCAAGGAACACAGAGACAAGATAGTGCAGTCCCAGGGTCTTTACTCACAGTTATTGCAGTCCAGATTACAGAGCTCAATGTAATTGCCCACGTCGTTCTGTGCTTACTCAGTGAAGGGCTCAGTCCACCCTCAGGTATTTCCAGAGCACTTAACAGGACCCCTTTCTATGTGCCTTCCTCAGCCGTCTTCCTGCGCTGGCTCTCACCCTCCTGCCCTGCACCTCACGGTCAGTGTCCCAAGCCGGTGGGCTCGGGTCTTGGCGGGCGACCTGCAGTCCCCTGGGCCCTATGTGGCCACCTTTTCGGCGATTGTTAACTGTGGTAGTGGGCAACTGCACCCTGAAAGTACAGCCACCACCGGTTGCTAGTTGGACTTAAAGTATCCATGCTAGTTAAGGGGCCGGTCCCCTCTGCGGCTTGATCCTTCCACTGTCTTGTAGATTCTGGCTTACGGGTGGCCTCCAGCACTGCCCGTACCCCTAGGATCCCCTCGTTCCTCCTGGAGCCTTTCCTGCTCCCTCTCCTCTCTCCTTCTCTTCCCAGACTTGGGCCTCGCTGTCCAGGCCTGCCTCTGGAGCAAAGCTCATACAGAGCCTCTGCTCCTGTCACTTCTCCTCCTCTGACTGAACTCAACTGAACTAAGATGGTGTCTCTATTTTATACCTCCTTCTGAAGTGCTCCCTTGATCTACGTCCTCCACCCCATCCACTACATGGTTCCCCCTCTCTAGGTGGTTCCCCCCACTCCAGCTAGGGATCAGGGACTGTGCTCTCCCGTAGGAGCAATCTCGCCCTGTCCCCCGGAAATGTGGTGTAGTGAATGCAGGTGTTAGGGTCCTGAGCTGTACTCCTTCCTTACCTGAGAGTGAGGTACCACACCTCTGGATGAGATGCAATACCTCTGTGGCGACCGAACCCTCAGGGGCGCCACACATGCTCCGCCGCTGGTACCATTTTCCTGAAGCCTGCCAACAGATCAATCTGCTCAAGTGCCACCTGCAGCTAGGATGGCTCCAGCGCAAAATGTAATTGAGGAAGAAGACGAAGACACCAGAGGGAGCGGAGGGGTCGTGGCAGAACCAAAGACCCTCCCCCACCCCGATGAACTAAGAGTTTAGGAATCCGAAACCTCTGATGATTTACCAAAAACAAGGCTGCAGATTTCTACACTGAAGGTATCTATTAAATCAGTATGACAGAGCCATTATGCCCATACCATAGTTTAACATGGATAATCCTGATGACAGGTTCTCTTTAAGTAATGTAGCATATACAAAATGATCATTATCAATGTCTCAATTTTACTGGTAGTTTATTAATGTTAAAACTTGCAGCCCTGACCAGTCTGTCTTTCAGTTCTGATTTTCTTCTGTGTCTCATGCTGCTTTTAAATGCAAGGATAATCTTTGTCTATAGAGCTATAAACATTCAACCCTTAGAAAACTGCCCCCTCTAGCTTTCCCTCTTTAACAGTTCTGATAGAAAGCAAAGTCTGTGAAGCCATGCCTGTAACCCAGACCCCGTTATGCATGTGGAGACAGGGTTGCTTATAACTGTCAAGAAGATTGTTCCTTTTTCCAGTCAGCTGGAATCTAGTTGCTATGGATAGTAATCATGTTCCTTTTTACATACAGTTGTAGTCCACATTATTGCCACCTCTAAATATTAAGTATATTATGTAAAATATCTCTTGGAAAAAATAGTTTGTATATGCAGTTTCACTCACTAATGTGTAAAAATGGCAAAAACTTGGTAGGAAAAAAGGATATAAAATTGAAGATTCTACCAGAACACAATTAATGTTACCGGCGGTTTGAAACAAAGGACAAAATCGGAATAACTTATGATAAATTAGACTTGCCAGTCCCCATCTTGTCAGTGCTCGCATTGCTTTAGTTAACCTATGTATGGTGGTTTTGAGGCTTAATGAAGCACTCTCATGCATATTTTTTTCCATTAAATGTGTGTATACAGTGCCTTGAAAAAGTATTCATACCCTGGGTACTTATCCACATTTTTTGGCGTTACACCTATAAAACTTAAAGGGAACCTGTCATGTCATTTGTATAATTTAAACTGTCCCCAGGTTCTTGTTAGTGATGCAATGTGCATCACTAACATGCTTTTTCCATGATAATCACTGCTATAGTCATTTGCCAAAAGCACTTTATATAGTTATAACTTACTTGCTCGTTCAGTCATAGGGGTGTTCTCTACTGTATTTAGTCATCCTGGTTGCCACCCACTCAATTTGAATCTAATTCCACGCTTGCGCACTTTGCTGTATTAGCCAGCTTGCTCAGTGTGTTTGTGACATTACCTGCACAATGTGTAAGTTTAATCCACGCTTGCGCATTGTTCCTGGGGTCCCAACGCGTGCGCTATGACGCACGGCTCCCCGCATTCGGTTTCAGTCATGGGGGCAGGGTCGTTGCAGGTTCAGTCATTGCTCTGAGAATACAGAGCTGCAGCTGTAACCGCTCCCCTTGTTCTGACTGACAGCAGGCTGCTACTCATGAAACAGCCGCCAAACCTTCCAGGATATGGTAGCAAGTGGAAAATTAATGAAAGAACCCTACAAAAATTGGTTCAAGATATGAAAAAGAAACAACATACAACATCTACAGAACTGCAGGGTGGATTGGAAACCTCTAGATTGATGGTGTCAACCAGTACCATATGTCACAGTGAAAAAAGCAGGACTTATGGGCTAAGGCCAAAGTGGACCCCAGTGTTTAATGAAACACATAAAAAAGAGCAACTTAGCTTCGCTAACAGTTACATAGGCAAACCACAATTATTGACAGATGAAACCAATCTAGAGCTCTTTGGCAATGTATGCGATTATGTTTATAAAGGCCAAAATAAAAACATAATGTTTAAATATAGAAACATAATGTTTAAAGAAAAATGCACCCTACCTACAGTGAAACATGGTGGAGGATCCATAATATTGTGAGGCTGCTTTGCTGTTTCTGGGACTGAAGGCCACGAACGTGCTACAAGAACATTGAAGTCGGAGGATTATCACAGCATTTTAGAGTAAAATGTGCTTCAAAGTGCAAAAAAAAAATAGATTTGAGTTGAAGAAAATGGGTTGTACAGCGGGATAATGGCCGAAAGTACACATCCAAAAAGTAGACAAGGAAGGCTATGAAGGAAAAAATGGACTATTTTAAATTAGCCAGCATTGATTACTAATCGCAATCCAATTGAAACATTCAAGAGTTTGAGAGAATTGCAGAAGAAACTACCAGCAGACCAATAAAAGAAGCTCAAGGATGTCTGCAAAAGTGTTAGCATGTCTTTACTTTTGCCAAAAGTTATGCAGTCGTTGCTAGGTGGGCAGCACAGTGGCTCAGTGGTCAGCACTGTTGCTTTGTAGCACAGGGGTCCTGGGTTCAAATCCCACCAATGACAACCAGGGTTGTGGAGTCGGTAAGCCAAACCTGCGACTCCGACTCCTCAATTTCCTTTACACCGACTCCAACTCCACGACTCTGACTCCCACATATATTGCTTATATTTAAGTGAAAAATTTATTGTAATACAATGTGAACATCAGACATTTAATTATTGTTACGATACAATAATCAAGATATTTAGATAGAATATAATGATGGAGGGATAGAGTGTGATAGACAGATGACAGCTACAGACAGCAAATAGTACATTGCACATATAGTTCACACACATTGTACAGAGAGCACATAATAATCACCTACAATATTAGCATTAGTTACCTTCCTGTGACAGAGATGAGCAGTAGTACTTTCACTTTCTCCAGCTCGGGGCCCAGGAATCGGATCCTGTGCAGGGCAGGCACCCCTCCCCCTCCTCTCTCTGGTGAAGACAGCAGAAGACAGGACAGAGGAGGGGAGATTGCCCCCTGCAGTCTGGAGCCGATGCAGGACGGGAGCACTGCAGCATACAAGTGAGTTTTGATAGGTGCGTGCCCCTGCTTGTAGGGGGGGGGGGCAGCTGCCCCTCGCTGGCTACGGCCATGATTCACACAGCGTTTTTGCGGATCCGTTTTTTCCCAGCAAAGTCAATGGGTTTCAAGATATCACATTCGGACACATCGTTTTGTGAGGATCCGTTTTTGGGCTCAAAAACGGATCCTCACAAAGAATGAGCATGTCAGTTTGTTCGGCGTTTTTCTAATCTGCTTTTGCTATTGAAAACATGATCTATGAGCTCAAAAACCTTTCAGGTGATGTGGTTTTTTAAAAAGCTGATCTGCTTTTGCAGCTGAAAAACGTATCCTCAAAAAACGCAGGAAAAAACGCTGTGTGTGAATGTAGCCTTAGATCAGGAATAGAACAGCCATTTATAGGACATTTCATAACTTTCCCAAATTCCTATGAAAAAATATTCCCCACAAACTGCATTGATCTACTGCACCCAATTTATTATATATTTTAAGAGTCTGAGTCGGTCCATTTTATACCGACTCCACCAAAATGAGCACCGACTCCGACTCCACAGCCCTGATGACAACATCTGCAAGGAGTTTGTATGTTCTCCCTGTGTTTGCTTGAGTTTCCTCCGGGTTTTTCCACACTCCAAAGACATACTGATAGGGAATTTAGATTGTGAGTCCCAATTGGGGACAGTGATGATAATGTATATAAAGCGCTGTGGGATATGATGCTGCTATATAAGCAAAGCATAATAATAATAATGTTTTTCTTTATATATTTTTTAATGGCTTCATGTGTGGTGATAGGTTGACCTTTTTTGTTGTTGAATGTCTTTGAACATCTTATTAAAATGTTGTAATACACCATTTGTACATATTTTAGCTATTTGTGAAGATACTGATTTTTATAATGAATAATCAAGTGGGCCAATAATATTGGCCACAATTGTACAACTGGGCCATGTTTTGTGTAGATTACCATTGGCGACAACACAAGTTCACTACTCTTATATACTAACATGTATAAGTAATTTGTGGAAATCTACCCCTTTATTTTGCCATTCTTCATATCTTCTTTATTTCTTATCATGTTCCCATTTCTTGCCTATTATTTGTATGCAATTATTGGTTATTCCACTCTATTTTATCTCCATTTTCACCTACATTTATTTCTGCATCGCTTTACCGCCTTCTATCTGCGTCACGGTTAGTTCCATGGGGATTCAGCCCAGCCTGAGAGCACATCTCTTCTATACATTTATATCTGTGTTTTTTAATCACTATGCTGCATACAAGTGGGAAATGATGTACTGGCAGCTATGTTTTTCTATATCTAATAATGCATGTTATATACTGTACATCTTAACCATCTAATTGTATTTATTAAATTTACGAATTCATTTGTTAAACAGTAAAAAAAAAAAATAAAAAAAAATTATGTTTTACAATTTTATAACCACAAAAAGAACAGACGTGCATATCAACTTGGCAAATGGTCTGTAAGTAATATTGGTATTAACAAGACTTTCTGCTGTCAGATCCTGATGACTGTGCAGAGGCTAGTAGCATTATAACGGCACTGCTTAGCCAGCCCTTTCCGTGGAGGCAGTCTGGC
This sequence comes from Phyllobates terribilis, assembly GCF_046119375.1. Classification (NCBI taxonomy): domain Eukaryota; kingdom Metazoa; phylum Chordata; class Amphibia; order Anura; family Dendrobatidae; genus Phyllobates; species Phyllobates terribilis. Next base: position 704,763,851 of record NW_027362761.1, read on the forward strand.
ACAATTGACTCGCCATACTTTTTTTTTTTTTTTTAAAGAGACTGTTCTTCAACTGCAGTAGTGTGCATTATTCTGTATTATGTCCTAGCCACATTGGAATATAAAATATTAATAAATATTACAGAGCGCCCACATTTATTTAAAAAGAGGTTCTGCAGCAGCTGGAGCATATACTTTGACTTCCATAACCAGTATACAATCACTGAACCTGGTACTACACCTTCCCCGAATGATTTAAGTTACATTGATGTGGCACCCCAGAGGGTCTGGTTGCCACAGTGGTAGTAATACCATGTCTGGGAGCAAAACAGGAGTTTCCTGGTTAGGGAACACACTACACGCAACACCTCCTGCCCCAGACCAGAAAAGGGGAGGATCCTGTCCTATATAACTGGATCTGGAGGCGGGGTTAGTCAGTTTAGCCTAGACAGTGTCAGGAGTCAAGCAGGACACAGGAGCCAGAAGCCAGGGACTGGAGCTGTGCAGAGCTAGTCCTGGCCAGAGTACATACAGAGAACCGGAGTCCGAGGCTGTGGGACCCTTCAAGCCCAGCAGCAGATACTGCAAGGCAGGAGATTGCAGGTCTCCTGGCCCCCAGAAGCCCGGAGGCTCAGCCACACGAAAGGACCAGTACCGCCACAGAGGAGCGAGGAATACACGGGATCCGAGTCGCCAGCCATACGGGTGAGCACAGCACGTCACACTCAGGGACGTGGGCTACAACACGACTATAAGCGGGATAGCCAAAAGAGTACAGTCAGAACGGCAGGGCTACAACTCCACCTGGCCAGGGGAATTCTAGGATTGCTCCCAGACTGACCAGGCCCTCATCCCTAGCAAGTACTCCCGTTGGGGCCTATATAATTGCCACCAGTAAAGACCCTAGGACTGCACTGCAAAGACTCCGTGTCATCATTACTGATCCAGGTACTATCACCACTATCATCCATACACGCTGCCCTGAAGCTCCGCTCTTCCTGTGGGGAGTTACACTACCTTGCTGCACATACCACCAGCTTCAGTGGACTGCTCCGCAGCGGCGGTTCCCAATAACCGTATTCCACAGGTGGCGTAGTCGGACTATATATAACCTATACACACAGACTACCCTGGTTTGACCGCCCTGGGTCACGGACCGGGTCGCCGCCATGGTGACTACTACCCCCAGCATCTACAAGGCCCGGCTCCGGGTATCCCCACGTCCCAGGGGGCGCGTCAACTTTGGCGTAGTCGGCAGGATTGCGTGCCCGCTACCACCGGGTGCTGTGCGCCTTCACAGACTGTGTTGCAAACCGTGGTGAAGATTTCCCGCCATCTGTCGCCGTTTTCCCGCCATTGTCCGCCATTTTCGGGTCGCCGCGCAGGAAGAAGAGGGGCGTGATCGCTGAAAATGCATGAAGTCCAAAGCCCCGCCCCACGCACTGACGCAGCGCCAGGTCCTGGAAGGAGCCACAGTGAGCGCTGACGTCAGACGCGTGCGACGCCAGGTCCTCGACGGAGACCATCGCCTGCGGAACTGCGGCCTACGGAAGAAAAGAGAAAGAAGGTAGGCCACGGTTCACTAGGGGGGAGGAAGACGCCCAATATGGAGGGAACTTCAACCACCGGCGCGGCCGCTGCCGCAGTGATGCCATTCACAATGCCCTATATCCCTGGAGCGGCGTGGCTGCCCCAGTACTCAGGAGAGTCGCACACCCTGAGTGACTTCAAGGAGAGACTCAGCAGTTTATTTAAAGTATACCCCCTGTCCGAGGAACAGAAAGTGAGCATCCTTATAGGCCAATTAATTGGTGCTGCCCAGAGAGAAGTAAAGTCCTGGTCAACCAGGGAAAAAAGGACTGTAAAAGAGATACTGGCCCGCCTAAAGGACACTTTTGACACCCGTACTACAGCAGAGATAAAGATGAAGTTTTATGGGTGCAAACAACGGGCTCAGGACAGTATACGGGACTATGCTTTAAGCCTGCAGGAGGCGCTGAGGGCCATCAAACAGGCAGTGTGCGTGATGAAAATAGACTGTTAACTGAACAATTTATTGAGGGTTTACTGTCCAGCGCGCACTGAACCCAGCTGCGCATAATGGCTCTGCAAAACCCTGATTTGGACTTTGCTCAGTTTAAGGACAGGGCCATCCGGGTGCTGCGAGAACCAGCACCAGGTGGCGCTACAGCTCACCGGCGCCCAGCTATCACCTACCACCAGGAGGTGGCACCCTTTTCCCCGGAGCCTGTAGGAGCTGATGCACAGACTCTGGACAATGCCCCGTCTACAGACCTGCACCATCAGGTCCAAGAGTTAACTAAAAGTGTAGCTGCGCTAACCAAAACTGTGCAGTCCTTGCAAGTGTCTCCCATAGGAAAGATCCAGCTGGCTTCCAAGAAGGACGTCCCGTGGCGCCGACAGAAGAGGATTCCACCATCCAGAGGGAGGAACAGCGACCGCTACGACCAGGACGGACAACCCATCTGTCGCCGCTGCAACCAGCCAGGACATTATGCAAGGTACTGTAATTTAAATGAGCTAAACCTGGGGCAGAGGGCCAACCCCCAGGCATAAGATCACCAGGCCCATCAAGCTGGCGAGACAAATATGTGGGAGGACGACCGATCCTACCTGTCGTGCTGGACGGCTTTCCAATGAGCGCGTTGCTGGACACTGGATCCCAGGTGACCACCATCCCCTACATTCTTTTCAAACGGTACTCGACTGACTCTGATATCACCCGCCGTCCAGATGAACACTTGAGCATGGTCAACCCGTACCTCAGGTGGGGTTCAAAGAAGTGACCATAAAGGTTGGCAAAGTCGAGCTGCCAGCACAGGGACTGATTATTGTCGACATTGATCGCCGAGAAAGTCATCCCATGATAACCTTGGGCACTAATGTCATTGAAAATTGTCTTGCAGAAATAATTGTCTTGTTACAGCAGGTTGCGGAGACCGCCAGTTCCAGCCAGCGACGGGTTCTACAAAGAGAGATCAGAGCCCTGATGAAAAGACAACAGGTAGGACTGTCTGGTGGTGAAATTGGCAGTGTTAGGATGAGTGACCGATTCCCTATTGCCATGCCCCCAAGAAGTGAAATGCTGATATGGTGCCAGGCTGCCATCGGTCTAAGGGGTAGGGATTACCAGGCCCTGGTAGAGCCCGTCTACTCTGACAGTAGGCCCACCATTTTGACAGCCAGGGGAAAAAGAAGTTAATTTGCCCTGGTGTGCCACCCTAGCCAAGCTATTCACTGTCAACCAAAATTCTATAAAGACAGTGGAACCCTTACCTCCATCCAAACAGGCGGAGGGTAATGGCTCCAAGGGACAGATGGAGGACTGGTGCCAGAAGCTGCATGTGGGCACTGACTCCACTCCTCCACATCAAAAACAAGGAGTATACCGGGTGGTCCAGGAGTATGAGAGGGTCTTCCGTAAACACCCACTCGACTTCGGGCAGGTTAAGGGGGTTCAACACCATATCCCCACGGGAAACCATCTACCCATTAAAGAAAGGTACCGGCCTGTACCGCCAGCACACTACCAAAATGCCAAAGGGATGTTACGAGAGATGAAGGAGGCTGGGGTAATAAGATACAGTTGTAGCCCCTGGGCAGCTCCATTAGTTCTTGTAAAGAAAAAGGATGGCACAATGAGAATGTGTGTAGACTACAGGCAAATTAACCGCATAACTCAGAAAGATGCATACCCGCTACCCAGGATAGAGGAGTCACTAGCTGCGTTAAAATCTGCTAATTATTTCTCTACTTTGGATCTTACTAGTGGGTATTGGTTGGTTCCTGTAGCAGAGGCTGATAAGGAAAAGACCGCATTCACCACCCCGATGGGCCTCAGCGAGTTCAACTGCATGCCATTCGGGCTCTGCAACGCCCCAGGAACCTTCCAGCAGTTGGAGTGCTGTCTAGGACATAAGAATTTCGAGACAGTCCTCCTGTACCTGGATGACGTCATAGTATACTCCAAGACATATGAGGATCATCTGGAGCACCTGGCGGAAGTGTTTGAAGCCCTGGCTAGCTTTGGCCTGAAGGTGAAGCCATCAAAGTGCCACCTGCTGAAGCCCAAAGTACAGTACTTGGGACGCGTGATAAGCGCTGACTGTGTAGCACCAGACCCCGATAAGATCACCGTAATCAAGGACTGGCCGAGACCTTCCACCATCAAAGACGTGCAGCAGTTCCTCGGGTTGGTAGGCTACTACCGAAGGTTTATACCAGGCTTCACAAAGATGGCGGCACCCATGCAGGACCTCCTGATAGGCCAGTCCAGGAAGGCCAAGAACCAGAAACCACCATTCAAATGAGACAAGCTGGAAGATGAGTCCTTCACCAGGTTGAAGATGGCCCTAACAGGAGACGAGGTCCTGGCCTACCCTGATTATGGACAGCCCTTCATCCTCCACATGGACGCAAGCAACGTGGGACTAGGAGCGGTGCTGTCCCAGATCCAGCAAGGCAGAGAAAGGGTAATAGCCTACGCCAGCAGGAAGCTCCGGCCCACAGAAAGAAACCCAGAAAACTACAGCTCCTTCAAGTTGGAGTTCCTTACCATCGTCTGGGCCGTGACCGAGCGCTTCAAGCATTATCTCGCCTCCTCCAAATTCACAGTGTTCACGGATAGTAACCCGCTGACACACCTGGACACTGCAAAGCTTGGTGCCCTGGAACAAAGATGGATGGCCCGACTGTCTAATTACGAATTCACCATCAAGTACCGGGCTGGCCACAAGAATGCAAACGCAGATGCGCTGTCCAGAATGCCTAACTTGCCAGACGGGGGAGAAGACCCAGAGGAGCTGGAAGAGATAGAAATCCCCGCGTTCCACCGCCATGGGATAAAGCAGTGCTCCCATTGTGTGAAGAACAGGTGCTCTGCCAACAGAGAAGCCACGTTCAATCCATTGCCCCACCATGGATGGGCAGAAACACAAGACAGTGACCCGTCTGTCCGCCTAGTCAAAGAGTTGCTGACACAAGCTGACTCATACCCTGATTCAGATGCTCCAGAAGAGACCAAACGGCTGTAGAAAGAAAAGAGCAAGCTGTTCATCTATGAAAGGAAGCTGTGTCGAAGAACTGTCAACTCCCGGACACATGAGCTGGTCTGGCAGGTGGTAGTCCTGAGGCGAGATGCGTCTATGGACCTGGAAGTGTACCACGATGGAGCGGGACATTTCGGATGGAAGAAGTTGGAAGTCCTGCTATGTGAACGGTTCTATTGGGTTGGCATGAGGAAAGCAGTCGAGAGGTGGTGTCGATAATGCGGACCATGCAAGAAAAGACCGTGACAGCCAGAGGGCTCCCCTGCAGCCCATCATCACCAAGCAGCCACTCGAACTGGTAGCCCTGGACCATGTGAAGCTATCCCCGAGCTGGTCAGGCTATGTCTACGCTCTCACCATCGTAGACCACTACTCCCGGTTCCTGGTAGTAGTGCCAGTAAAGGACCAAACGGCTCAGACAGCAGCCAGAGCTTTCCAGCAGCACTTCTGACGCCCGCATGGTTACCCAGAACATGTGCTAACTGGCCAAGGTCCGGCCTTCGAAGCAGAAGTATTCCAGGAGTTCTGCAACCTGTACGGCTGCAAGAAGATCAGGACAACACCTTATCACCCCCAGAGCAACTTGATGTGTGAAAAGATGAATCAGGTGGTGATAGACCTACTGAAGACGTTGTCCCTGGAGGAACACAGCCTGTGGCCAGAAAAGTTGCCAGACCTGGTGGATCTCCACCAACTGCACACCTGCTTACCTTATGAGAGCAAGACTTGATAAGCTGCCCATCGATCTGGATATGGGAGTTCTGACACCAGAGGATGCCTCACCAGATGCGGATTGGGACACTGAGCGGATACAGCAATACCGTAAGGTACAGGAAAGTGTTGAAAGAAGTTTGTCCCAAGCAAGAGAAAGGCAAGATAGGACTTACAATCAACATGCACCTTCTGCCCCCTTGTCACCTGGAGAGCAAGTCCTCAAGAGAAAAAGGCAGCTCCATAAATTGGATGACCAGTGGGAAATAGAGCCGTACACCAGTCTACCATCAAGCCATGATAACACCAAGGTGTGCCTCATAAGTAAGGACGGAGGTGAGACAACAGCAACCGTTTCCAGAGACCACCTGAAGAAATATCCCGAGCAGCTACAGCACGCTGAAGAAGGCCAAGATATCCCTCAACCCGCAGAGGAAGTGGAAGAAATGGTCAGCACAGTACTCGGAGAATTTCCACGGTCGTGGACACAAGTGAATAATGCAATAGTTGTGCCAGTCCTTACATTTCTCCAACCAGCCCCTCAAGAAGCTGTAGAAGTCCCAGTAGAGTTGGAAGAACCATTGGCCCCAGAGACAGAAAATTCCTCATCAGCAGACCAGGAGAATCTACCCTCTGCTAGTAGCGAGCCTGTCGTACCCACGGTAAGCCAAAGGATTCGTAGGAAGCTGCTCAACCTACCAGAGACACTTCCAAACACCTGTAGTGAGGTGAACATTGAGCCCACCACACCAGGGGTAAATACAGGGGACCAAGGTAGAACACAGACAGACAGTGTGTTACGCAGGTCTACCAGAATCACCAGAGGTCAGATCCCTGCTCGTTGGAGAATTTAAATGTAACTATAACTGTAGTATTGCAAATGTTTTATGTGTGTATTGAATGTGTTTTCCCAGTTACCCGACAGGTTTCAGAGACTTTCAGGTTATGGACAGTGAATAACCAAATACTTTGCCTGTAAATAGTTGCACTTGTTAAAGTGCGCCTTTTGTGCCAGACCACAGAACAAAAACCCGTGGAGGTGGCTGAAGACATGGTCCAACGTCCGGATCATCAATGCCCTGTAGCCACCCCAGGGCCTCCATGGAGGGTTTGGGACGGGTCCCTCAAACTACATCTTCAGAGGAATGGACACCTGGTTACGGATGATACCGTGACCTAAAAAGACAGTAATGCCTGTAAATATGTTCATGTATTGTTATTGCTATTGTTACCTGTTATTTTTGCAAAATATGCTCAGTCCCGGAGTACTGAAATTTACTAGGGGGGAATGTGGCACCCCAGAGGGTCTGGTTGCCACAGTGGTAGTAATACCATGTCTGGGAGCAAAACAGGAGTTTCCTGGTCAGGGAACACACTACATGCAACACCTCCTGCCCCAGACCAGAAAAGGGGAGGATCCTGTCCTATATAACTGGATCTGGAGGCGGGGTTAGTCAGTTTATCCTAGACAGTGTCGGGAGTCAAGTAGGACACAGGAGCAAGAAGCCAGGGACTGGAGCTGTGCAGAGCTAGTCCTGACCAGAGTACATACAGAGAACCGGACACCGGAGTCCGAAGCTGTGGGACCCTTCAAGCCCAGCAGCAGATACTGCAAGGCAGGAGATTGCAGGTCTCCTGGCCCCCAGAAGCCCGGAGGCTCAGCCACACGAAAGGACCAGTACCGCCACAGAGGAGCGAGGAATACGCGAGATCCGAGTCGCCAGCCATACGGGTGAGTACAGCACGTCACACTCAGGGACATGGGCTACAACACGACTATAAGCGGGATAGCCAAAAGAATACAGTCAGAACGGCAGGCCTACAACTCCACCTGGCCAGGGGAATTCTAGAATTGCTCCCAGACTGACCAGGCCCTCATCCCTAGCAAGTACTCCCGTTGGGGCCTATATAATTACCACCAGTAAAGACCCAAGGACTGCACTGCAAAGACTCCGTGTCATCATTACTGATCCAGGTACTATCACCACCATCATCCATACGCGCTGCCCTGAAGCTCCGCTCTTCCTGTGGGGAGTTACACTACCTTGCTGCACATACCACCAGCTTCAGTGGACTGCTCCGCAGCGGCGGTTCCCAGTAACCGCATTCCACAGGTGGCGTAGTCGGACTATATATAACCTATACATACAGACTACCCTGGTTTGACCGCCCTGGGTCACGGACCGGGTCGCCGCCATGGTGACTACTACCCCCAGCATCTACAAGGCCCGGCTCCGGGTATCCCCACGGTCCAGGGGGCGTCATTGACACAGGAAGATTATTCTTAGGAACACTCGTTTCACGATTATTTTGCTATCTAAACAGGCTGCCAATCACACAATGAACGAGCGAAACGTTGGTTCGTCGAGTGAAATGATCATCGTTCTCGGTGGTGCGTTGTGCTGTGTAAACAGGACTCGCACTGCTGAGAACACTGGCAGCCTATGTGCACGGAGAGCTCTATTACAGATTGCTCAGTGTGCATCACCTACTACGGTCTGCCTGTGTAAGCAGGCTATTCAACAACCATGTGATCAGACCATAGACCTAACCAGAGGAGCATTGCACTGGGCCAACATAGATCATACATTTGCATTATAGTCTGTAGCCTGCTGTCCATTTTCCTAATTAATGCTGGAGGATCTTTGTTCCCAGGAGAGCATTGTAGCTCTTTTATTCTATCCCATCAGAGGGAGGGACATGCGTCACAGCTCTACAACATGTCAGAAGATTTTTTTAAATATCCATCTTTATTTTTGCTAACCGAATATTAAAAATTTGCCATTTTCTTCATCCATGAATATGCACAGTGTTCAGTAATAGCAGAACTGAAAAAAAATCACAACAAAAGAAATGTTCATATTAAGCTACTATTATGATTGTGATCTAAAAATATAAAATGCTCATCGACACTTGCCGAGGTGACCCCTCTTTAATCCCTACAATTTGCCAACACGTATAAATTGTAGATCTGCACAGCTGCATACATATTATGTTCAAATGCAATCAAAATTATTCAACCCCCTTTGCATAATAGGTATATTAGCAAAGTGTACAGACCATCTGCTATTTGCCTTAAATCAATTAAACAAGGACGATTAATATAGCTCAACACTACTAATATAGTAAGTGGTTTCTCCAAATTCAACACAAAATGCCCTATTTAGTGACTATTGCAGACTGAATTCTTCTACCGTTTCAGGATAAGCGTCTTTAGTACACAGTGGAGCAAATTGTGGCTGCTATGACCTCTGCAAACATGATGCATAGCCAGACACCTGTGTTCCTGAGGAGTCTTGGCTCATTCCTCATGGGCAATGGCTTTGGGTCACTACTATACAGTATTATTGGGCTTGCATGCTGCAATCAAAGATTTTTTTATAGGGCTAATGTCGGGTAACTGACGGCCTCTCCAGAATCTTCCAGGGCCTTGGAGGACATTGAGGTGTGTTTGGGATCATTAACATATTGGAAGGTCCAGAGAGGCACAAGTTTCAGCTTCCTCACAGAAGGCATAATCAGCTGATTGGTAAATGTGCTCTTATGAGCGATTCTGTTCAGGGGGGAGTAATTTGAAGACTACAGTAATCATTATAAGTGGCATTTTGTGTTGCACTTGGAGAAACCACGTGTTATATTAGTTGTGTTGTATAAATTCTTGTTTGATTGGTTTATGACAAATAGCAGAAAGTTTGTAAACTTTGCTATTAAACCTGATTTGCAATGATTTTGACTGCAATCTCCGTGTTCTTTTGTGCACTAGATTATACACGGTGTGTAATTGCAGCACTTTCAGCGTTGAGGCTAGCTTATTGTCACACACAGTTGCCTGGATGATTTTGCATAATGGTTTCCACCACTGGGATTTACTTGTACCCCTTGGCTCTTGATTACCTTTCTTTGTATCTCTCTTTCCCATCCTTCTTGCCACCGTCCTGGGATGTGTTAACAAGCGATTGCTATAGCCTGCTGTGTGCGCGGTATTATGCATACATGGCATAAGGAAAGTAGGGCAGGCATTGATGTTCTTGATAGGCTGGCGGGGTTGCTAGATCTTTCCCATTCACAAAAGCTTACCACAGCAGTCGTGTGTCCAATCATGTAGTGGTGAAGCTTTCTTGGGGATCAATGATTCTGATTTCTGTAGTTCTTACAAGTTAGTTTCCAATAGCTTATACGCTATATTCTCTGAAGTGTTGTGTGTGTGCTCTCATTTCTATTGTCCACCATTCGCCCACTCGCCTATAATTAGACCTTGACTCTGTGTACCCTCTCGGCTTCCTATTCAGTACTTCTTTCTATTCACCATTTCCTCTGCTATCTCTTTCACCATATGTCTCTCCGCTTTCTGTTCCCCAGCTTCTCTCAATACTCCACCTTTTTGTGCAGCCTTCACCCTCCCTCTATCCATGGTTTTCTCTCACCCCCTCCCTGGGTGACAGAGTGCCTATAAGACACTGTGTGACTCATCCACTGAGTGTGGAGAGATGTGCAGAGTAACAGCGCACCCCCCATCCTCAGCTGGTTGCCACAGCAACTGGGTCACCTCTCTGTGTACGCTGCACTCCATCAGAGACAAGAAGAGCGGTAACAAGAAACGGGGATTTCTAGCTCTCCGGACAGGATATTACACATCTACAGGTCTTTTGTCAACATCAATTTTGCACTATGCTGCTTAGAAAAAAATGACCATGTCAATGACCACTGGTTTAGAATTGTGTCAAGGAATAGGTATTAAACAATAGTTAAAGCAGAGAGTGAGGCATGGGAATATAGAGTTATAACATGGAGAACAAAGGAAAGATTTAAATTAAATAGGTTGGGAGGGGAGGGCTAAACCTTGCAAAAACAAGCCATGCCGTTACTATAAAATAAAGGTGTGTACCATTACCCAAAGTGTTAATTAAGTCATGATAACTCTGGTTGAAGAAATAGAAAGTTTCCCATCATTTGGTTGTCCTTCCGACTCCCAAATGATTCTTATGAAGGTCCTGACAACCAAAAGACATTTTTTGGCCAGAGAAATTAGAGTAGATTTTAATAGGTATCATAAACGTGGTATACAGAGTCATTCCTCAATATTGGTTTAATATGTTCTGAGACGCAAGATTACAAGCTTAAAAAGAAAACACAATTTCACGATACACTGTCACAAGATGTACACACGTGGTCAAAATTGTTGGTACCCCTCGTTTAATGAAAGAAAAACCCACAATGGTCACAGAAATAACTTGAATCTGACAAAAGTAATAAATTAAAAATCTATGAAAATGAATAAATGAAAGTCAGTCATTGCTTTTCAACCTTGCTTCCACAGAATTTAAAAAAAAAATTAAACTCATGAAATATGCCTGGGCAGAAATGAAAGTAGCCCTGAAAATAATGTGACAAAAGGGACATGTTAAATCAAGTTGTGTCCACTAATTAGCATCACGGGTGTATACAATCTTGTAATCAGTCAGTGGGCCTGTACATAGGGCTACAGATACTCACTGTGCTGTTTGGTGACATGGTGTGTACCACACTCAACATGGACCAGAGGAAGCAAATGTAAGAGTTGTTTCAGGAGATTAGAAAGATAATTATAGACAAGCATGTTAAAGGTAAAGGTTATAAGACCATCTCCAAGCAGCTTGATGTTCCTGTGACTACAGTTGCACATATTATTCAGAAATGTAAGATCCATGGGACTGTAGCCAACCTCCCTGGACGTGGCCGCAGGAGGAAAATTGATGACCAATCAAAGAGACGGATAATACGAATGGTAACAAAAGAGCCAAGGATAACTTCTAAAGAGATTAAAGGTGAACTTCAAGCTCAAGGAACATCAGTGTCAGATTGCACCATCCGTTGTTGTTTGATCCAAAGTGGACTTCATGCGAGATGACCAAGGAGAACACCATTGTTGAAAAAAAAATCATAAAAAAGCCAGACTGGAATTTTCCAAACTACATGTTGACAAGCCACAAAGCTTCTGGGAGAAGGTCCTATGGACAGATGAGACAAAAATGAAAGATTTTGGCAAAGCACATCAGCTCTATGTTCACAGACGGAAAAATTAAGCATATAAAGAAAAGAACACTGTCCCTACTGTGAAACATGGAGGAGGCTCTGTTATGTTCTGGGGCTGCTTTGCTGCATCTGGTACAGGGTGTCTTTAATTTGTGCAGGATACAATGAAATCTCAAGACTATAAAGGCATTCTAGAGCGAAATGTGCTGCCCAGTGTCAGAAAGCTTGGTCTCAGTCGCAGGTCATGGGTCTTGCAACAGGATAATGACCCAAAACACAGCTAAAAACACCCAAGAATGGCTAAGGAAAACATTGGACTATTCTGAAGTGGCCTTCTATGAGCACTGACCTAAATCCTATTGAGCATCTTTGGAAAGAGCTAAAACATGCCGTCTGGAAAAGGCAACCTTCAAACACGAGACAACTGGAGCAGTTTGCTCATGAGGAGTAGGCCAAAATACCTGTCGAGAGGTGCAGAAGTCTCATTGACAGTTACAGGAATCATTTGATTGCAGTGATTGCCTCAAAAGGTTGTTCAACAAAATATTAAGCTGAGTACCAACATTTCTGTCCAGGCCTATTTCATGAGTTTAATTTTTTTTTAAATTCTGTGGAAGCAGGGTTGAAAAGCAATGTCTGACTTTCATTTGTTCATTTTCAAAGATTTTTAAGTTATTACTTTTGTCAGATTCAAGTTATTCCTGTGACCATTGTGGGTTTTTCTTTCATTAAACGAGGGGTACCAACAATTTTGACCACGTGTGTATATGCTCTGTGTGCTTGTGAATGTGGTGTACAACGCGGCTTGACAACGTTTTGCTAGCATGTCTTTTTGTTGTATTGAAGTTGTATCATGAGAAAGCAAATTCAAGAGAAGATAAGGGTAGACATGTCTGTAACTTATTTTAAAAAAAATCTATATCTTGTTTACTAAATCCTAATATTGAGTATTTTTCCCTTCACTGCAGCTGGTTCCGCAAGAAGCACCCACAGATGGATCCTCTTGTACCCATTCCCCCTAGCTCAGAAACCAAGGATCGCTGGAGAAGCTTGACAGTTGTGCCTTACCTGGAGGATCTACACGGGTATAGTGAAGATGAAGATCTGTGTGACTTGGAGGATGAAATAATCTATACTCAAGACTTTACAGTTCCAGGTAAATCAAGTTTTTAGTTTAAGTTGCTTTATATTGGCGTTATTATTGGTTTATGCTGCAGGTTGTGGAGGATTGCTGAACGTTTCCTATGCTTGTTAAGGGAAAATGTTGTCAGGGTTATGCATATTAAACTAAAGGTATGCCCATAATGGCGCTATTATACTGATTTAATACATACATTCTGTGAAGAAATCCGCAGACTGGTTGTTTTAAAAATCATCATTAGAAGTTTTAGTCTTCGTGCATCGGACAGTGGGTAGGGTCTGCGGCTCTGCCACGTAGCTAACAAAGTAACAAATAAGACATTTATTTACCACATTAAATATGGCAGGATCAGTGAAAATAATTAGTTGGAACGTTGGGGTTATGTCCTCTAGTATCAAACGGCAGGAAATTTTCCAATATCTCCAAGCTGAAAAACCTGCACTAATTTGTCTACAGGAAACCTATCTCACTCCTGAAAATCTACACTTATTAAATAAAAAATGGATTCATGCTAGTTATCACTCTACAAACTCTGCCTATTCAAGGGGAGTCAATATATTGGTCTACTCAGGTACGCAATTTGAGTGTCTTAACACGGAGGGGCAATATGTGTGCTTGTTCTGTAAATGTATTCATCACGCCTCTTCTGCTAATTTCTGTTTACATACCACTGCCGTATTCCAGTAGAATTATACATAAGGACCTTAATATCATCACAGGCTTCTCACAAGTCCCTTATTTAATAGTAGGGTATTTTAATAGTATATCAGATTCTCATTGGGATAGCAGTAGACATGATGTCAAGAAAATGGAAGGTAACCGCACTCCTTTTAGTCATTTACTTAACGAAACAGCCTTAATTGATTTCTGGAGGTCATCCTGACTTATATCAGCATTCCTGCTTTTTAACTACATTTTCCTCCCTGTCACAAATGTACTTGGCACTTGGAAATGAATAGACCAATCTGATAATTTGCCTCTGTGTCTCCCTGGATTTGTTCACCCTTCCAGGAACTGAAGGAATACCTTGTGATTAATACAAATATGGCCTCTAGCCTACACGTGTGGGAAGCTATGGAGGCCTACCTTAAAGGTTTTTTTTATAAAAGAAATATTAGTGGCTAAATCTCGCACTAAACAGCAGGATCAATTGGTGTTTCAGGAACTTGGGGACTCAGAGAATGCAATGATCATAGATCCAACGCCAGCCGCACAGAACAGCCTGAAAGCTACTGAAACTATGCTTAATCAAGTAACATAACAGACAGCGGAAAGAAGAGGATTACTTCAGAGGATGCAATATTTTGAAGATGGGGGGGAGGTGGAGCAGGACATTTATTGTCTGTGATAGTGGCGGCACAGAGAGACTCTTTCTTTACATCATGTCAACAAACAAAACATGGTACTGCAGTACATGCAATACTTAAAGTATTATGCAGAGTTATACTCTTCGTAAGTACAGCCTACAGAAGATCTGATTCAGAATTTCCCCAATAAGGCACAACTCCCAGTTCTCTCTTTAGAATCCCAAAGTCTATTAGATGAGCCATTTATTATTGAAGAACTAAAACTAGCACAAAGTGCAATGGCTAATGACAAGGCACCAGTAGACAGACTTCCAGTAGTGGTGTGCAAAAGATATAAAGAGGTATTTACCCATGCTGTTGGAGGTGTATAATTCATGTTACCTAAACAGGGCAAGGATCCTAGCTTGCTGGCATCATATGGACCCATCTCTCTGTTAACAGTGGTTGTAAAACTGCTTGCTAAAATGTTAGCCAGCAGACTTTCTAGGGTGATCTCCTCAATAATACACTTTGATCAGTGTGGGTTTTTGCCCAATAATTCCTCTGCGATAAATTTCAGAATTCTTTACATCAATATGCAAGCCTATCGTTTGATGCAGCTAAGCCTTTTGACAGCTTAAAGTGGAAATATCTGTGGGCTACACTAAGCAAAATGGGCTTTGAGATCACCTTTAGAAGTTTGGGCCAACTGTTGTACTTGGAACCAAAGGTACAGATATGTGCTAATGGTTGTATGTCTCTTTCTATAGGGGCGATTGAACCTCTGTCAGCGTTAATTTGTTGAACCCCCCCGAGATAACTGCATTTGAATAGGGGACTAAGAAATAGAAGGTGCATTGTATGCAGATGACCTGCTATTGTTTCTGGGGGGTGCGCGTGGGTCTCTTTTGGAGAGCACGATGGCGACTATTTCCAGCCTTGGAGAAATTTCTGAGCTGACAATAAATTGGGATAAGTCGGTCCTGCTCTCCTAGGACTCTGGACATGCTTTTTACAAAACATTAATGTTCTGATGCAAGTTGAATCTAGGTTTAAATACTTGGGTATCACAGTATCGTCTAAAATTTCAGAATATGAGCAACTCAACCTGACCCCTCTATTAACGAAATTTAAACAAAAGATACTGGCTTGGTTTAAATTTGTTTTTCAATAGTGGGAAGGGTAAACTTAGTTAAAATTATACTTGTGCCCCAACTCCTATATGTTTTGCATAATGCCCCAATTTGGCTCCCCCAAAATACATTTTACAAAATAAACTTTTTATTTAGTGACCTCATGTACTGGAAAGGTCAACCGCGGATTTAATTAGAATCACTACAAAAGCCCAAAGATGAAGGTGGTTTAGCACTTCCTAGTCTGTGGATGTACTATTTAGCATCCCAAAGTCCACATTTATTACGTTGGGGGGAAAACACCATAAGTAATTATGTTGGGAGTGTTCTTCAACATAAGGTGGGGAAGGGTTCACTACTTTCCTGGCGGGCAAATTTGGTAAGTGTTCCTTTAATTATTCTACAATGGCAATGATTAAAAGGTATGGAACAAAATTAAGCCGTTACAAAACATCACTGCTTTCACAAAATTTACTCCGATTTGGCACAAAAGCAATATTCCAGACTTTTTATCCCTGCAAGGCTTTGATTACAGACGACAGGTTGGGGTCTAGAACCTAATTCATTTATTAGAAGGAAATATTTTCAAAACGTTCGAGAGACTACAGGAAGAGTATCCCTTGCAACATAACATGTTTTATAGATTTCTACTACCTCTCCATGCATTTAAATCAACCCCCATATCTGTGCAGGCGGATATAGTATTAGACCTAATAGGATCACAAAGAAATACCAAAGGGTTTATATCTCCAATTTACAAGAACCTACTAAACACATACCTTATTAGGTACTCCTAAGTTCTGCAACTAAGTGGGTTAATGACGGACTTGTTTCAGGTGAAGTAACATCTAGTAGTGTGGGGCTAGGTAAAATAGGAGGCAGGTCAGTGAAGGCACAGTGAGCTGCCATAAGAGCATACAGATAAATATATAAGCAGAGCACCAGATAGAGCGCCCCCCACAGACCGCCCCAGAGAACAAGCATATCATTATCTCCAAACTGAAAGTAAAGATTAAACAAGAACCACAGGACTGATTTCATCAACCAAGGTATCATTTTAATCAGTGTAATGTCACCCTCCTGACAGTGTATGTGGTTTACTGAGCACAATCCTGCTGACAGGTGCGCTTTAATTATGAAAATCAATAAAGACTATCTGATTAAAAAAATAAATGAAAAAAAAACCCTTTGCTGCTAAGCTACTAGGATGTACTTGTATTCTTTTGACTGTACGTAGGTTTATTTTGTTCTGCATTCATGATCACTGCAATTAAAATTGGTTGTGTAATAAGTGACACCTCATACATGGTGTTAATGTTATTCAACCGAAGTGGTAGAAGTAGATCAGACTTGTCATGTAAATCTAAAGATGTAGAAGGTTGTCGAATAATATATCAGCCTATTTAACAAAGGTAAAAATTAAAAAAAAATAAGGGTGCATTGATCATCTAATTGGGGGAAACCCATATTGGTAAGTAGCTTGGGACCCACCACTGCATGGTTAGTCAAAAAAAAAAAAAATCCATGCAACAGGTTAAAAAAGAACATCCATGGAAAATCAATATTCGCAAATGGCCATAAATTCTTAAAGTGAAATGGATCTGGAAAAGATCATACGTATACGGTATAGGAGAGGTGCACATTTAACTGGCATAATTAAATGTAAGGTAATGAAAATAGAAAATACATTATACTTTGTAGAAAATGAAAGAATTGACTCCTTGAAAGGAATCATCAGAAAAGGGAAACTATTTGTAACAATCCCTTTATGCAACCCACTTGATTGTATCTTTTCTTCCTGCATCAGGGCAGGTGCCTGAGGAGGACAGGTTTGCACAGACACAGGGCACTGGACCTACCAAACAGCTATGTATGAACGGCACAGAGAACCAGCTAAAGTCAGAAAGGAGAGTAAGCTCTGCATCCCAGCGTAAGGCTAGCACATCAGGGGGCAAAGTACGTAAATTGTCGGCCTGCAAACAACAGTGACCGAGGAGTCTACTCTGCAAGGTACTGTATTTCAAAAGTAAAAGAAATCCTTAAATGAGACCTTTAGAGTTGCTGGGAAAGATATTCCTGTTTACAGGAGAGGTCTTCTATCAGTCATGTTTTTGGTTTCTATATGCATATTTAGAACAGAAAGCGATAATAAACATATGGTCACACAATAATGTCCTATCATTGCATATTGGCACATCATCTGATGGGCATCGATCATTCTGATAATACACATTGCCTAATTTTGGCAGATTATATTACCCTCTTGTACAAACATGCCTCTTCATTGACCTATGAATTAATGTGCACTTGATCTTGGTACCACTCTAATGTTCAGATAGATTCACCGTGTAGGGGGAGGGTTGGATTTTGTGCCCCAACACGAAGACAGCGTGTGGGCGGCAGAAGGATAGAATGGCCTCGGCAGAGATGAGGGCTGAATAAAGAGGTGTCTTCATTCATATCCTGCAGTGAATGAGTCATAGGCTTTGCCAATGACAGCAGGTCTTCAGTGACGTTGTTTCTTCCCTATCCTCTCTCGTTTTATCTCTTCACTGCCATTTCATGTGATGCTTTGCATTCTCCCTCTGCTCTGATATATCGCGGTATATTTGGTCTAAACTGTACTTCTCCCAATACTGTCTGCAATCTTTTTCTGCCTCTAACCTCCGCTCGTTCCCTATATTTCGGCTTGTCTTTCATTGACTGCATGTTCATCTCAGTTCTAACTATTCAGTATCATTCTGTCTGCATGGTTGCTGTCCTCCTGTTTCTAGATAGATGAGTCCGTAAATTCATCATAGGCCAAATGCCTGATATATGGCAATTTTCAGTATTGTTTTCACCTCTTCCTGTGTTATTCCATTGGAAAACAATTGTTGGCTCTCTGATAAGTTGCTAATGCTAGTCCTGAAGCAGTCACACTTAGGTGCAGTGCTTGGTCATGGAACTAATGATTGTATTATGGGGATCCGTTTTTTTTCCTCACCGTGCTCTAATGAAGCATGTACCTTTTAGACAATGAGGAATGCTCCTGCGTACAGTACAGACCAAAAGTTTGGCCACACCTTCTCATTTAAAGATTTTTCTGTATTTTCATGACTATGAAAATTGTACATTCACACTGAAGGCATCAAAACTATGAATTAACACATGTGGAATTATATACTTAACAAAAAAGTGTGAAACAACTGAAAATATGTCTTATATTCTAGGTTCTTCAAAGTAGCCACCTTTTGCTTTGATGACTGCTTTGCACACTCTTGGCATTCTCTTGATGAGCTTCAAGAGGTAGTCACCGGAAATGGTCTTCCAACAATCTTGAAGGAGTTCCCAGAGATGCTTAGCACTTGTTGACCCTTTTGTCTTCACTCTGCAGTCCAGCTCACCCCAAACCATCTCGATTGGGTTCAGGTCTGGTGACTATGGAGGCCAGGTCATCTGGCGTAGCACCCCATCACTCCCCTTCTTGCTCAAATAGCCCTTACACAGCCTGGAGGTGTGTTTAGGGTCATTTTCCTGTTGAAAAATAAATGATGGTCCAACTAAACGCAAACCGGATGGAATAGCATGCCGCTGCAAGATGCTGTGGTTGCCATGCTGGTTCTGTATGCCTTCAATTTTGAATAAATCCCCAACAGTGTCACCAGCAAAACACCCCCACACCATTACACCTCCTCCTCCATGCTTCACGGTGGGAACCAGGCATGTAGAGTCCATCCGTTCACCTTTTCTGCGTCGCACAAAGACACGGTGGTTGGAACCAAAGATCTCAAATTTGGACTCATCAGACCAAAGCACAGATTTCCACTGGTCTAATGTTCATTCCTTGTGTTCTTTATCCCAAAGAAGTCTCTTCTGCTTGTTGCCTGTCCTTAGCAGTGGTTTCCTAGCAGCTATTTTACCATGAAGGCCTGCTGCACAAAGTCTCCTCTTAACAGTTGTTGAAGAGCTGTGTCTGCTGCTAGAACTCTGTGTGGCATTGACCTGGTCTCTTATCTGAGCTGCTGTTAACCTGCGATTTCTGAGGCTGGTGACTCGGATAAACTTATCCTCAGAAGCAAAGGTGACTCTTGGTCTTCCTTTCCTGGGGCGGTCCTCATGTGAGCCAGTTTCTTTGTAGCGCTTGATGGTTTTTGCAACTGCACTTGGGGACACTTTCAAAGTTTTCCCAATTTTTCGCACTGACTGACCTTCATTTCTTAAAGTAATGATGGCCACTCGTTTTTCTTAGCTGCTTTTTTCTTGCCATAATACAAATTCCAACAGTCTATTCAGTAGGACTATCAGCTGTGTATCCACCTGACTTCTGCACAACACAACTGATGGTCCCAACCCCATTTATAAGGCAATAAATCCCACTTATTAAACCTGACAGGGCACACCTGTGAAGTGAAAACCATTTCCAGTGACTACCTCTTGAAGCTCATCAAGAGAATGCCAAGAGTGTGCAAAGCAGTCATCAAAGTAAAAGGTGGCTACTTTGAAGAACCTAGACTATAAGACATATTTTCAGTTGTTCACACTTTTTTGTTAAGTATATAATTCCACATGTGTTAATTGATAGTTTTGATGCCTTCAGTGTGAATGTACAATTTTCATAGTCCTGAAAATACAGAAAAATCTTTAAATGAGAAGGTGTGTCCAAACTTTTGGTCTGTACTGTATATCAGGATCTGAAATCACCATGAAAAGGGTCTCCCATCTCATGAGGTGTTGGCATACTGCTAACATATTTCTGTGGAGCTCCGACTTTTGCACTGCTGCCAGTACACAGCATTTTATCTTCAGCCAGCACTGTCATTCATTTTGTAGTATCCGTGGGCTGCAGAGGTCAAGCCCCAACAATCATGAAGTGACTGCATAGACCCTAAACTATATGCTAACAATTTGACATGGAAAAACTACTTGAAGGAAATTTAAAGGCAATCTGTCACCAGGTTTTTCCTGCCCATCAGAGAACAGCATGATGTGGGCAGCTTATTGCAGATTAGATACAACCACTGTTTTCTCTGCTGCAGATCGAACAGTTCTCTGAATGCTGCGCTCTGTATAACCCCGCCACACCACTGACAGCTTTTTACTCATGCATAGTGGTGGAGGTAGTGTTATACAGAGCTCATGCCTATGAAGAACTATATGGCAGCATTTTGACTAGTCCGCTAGGGATAATCTGCTGCTGACAAATCTACATCGACCAGCATCATTGCTGGAATCAGGGTCTCTTTCTGTACACTATGCTGCTCTCAGATAATATGGCAAAAACCTGGTGACAGATTCCATTTAAATACATACAGTGGTGGCCAAAAGTATTGGCACCCCTGCAATTCTGTCAGATAATACTCAGTTTCTTCCTGAAAATGATTGCAATCACAAATTCTTTGGTATTATTATCTTCATTTAATTTGTCTTCAATGAAAAAACACAAAAAGAATTGTCCTAAAGCCAAATTGGATATAATTCCACACCAAACCTAAAAAAGGGGGTGGACAAAAGTATTGGCACTGTTTGAAAAATCATGTGATGCTTCTCTAATTCGTGTAATTAACAGCACCTGTAACTTACCTGTGGCACCTAACAGGTGTTGGCAATAACTAAATCACACTTGCAACCAGTTAACATGGATTAAAGTTGACTCAACCTCTGTCCTGTGTCCTTGTGTGTACCACATTGAGCATGAAGAAAAGAAAGAAGACCAAAGAACTGTCTGAGGACTTGAGAAACCAAATTGTGAGGAAGCATGAGCAATCTCAAGGCTACAAGTCCATCTCCAAAGACCTGAATGTTCCTGTGTCTTCCGTGCGCAGTGTCATCAAGAAGTTTAAAGCCCATGGCACTGTGGCTAACCTCCCTAGATGTGGACGGAAAAGAAAAATTGACGAGAGATTTCAACGCAAGATTGTGCGGATGGTGGATAAAGAACCTCGACTAACATCCAAACAAGTTCAAGCTGCCCTGCAGTCCGAGGATACAACAGTGTCAACCCGTACTATCCGTCGGCGTCTGAATGAAAAGGGACTGTATGGTAGGATACCCAGGAAGACCCCACTTCTTACCCCGAGACATAAAAAAGCCAGGCTGGAGTTTGCAAAACTTACCTGAGAAAGCCTAAAACGTTTTGGAAGAATGTTGGAGATGTCGATCTGGCATGTCCGATTTCGGACTGCAGATGGCTTTGTTTTCATGGATCTAAGCCACTGGCAGAGATGTCAGTCGGCAGCTTCCTCTTGGAGAACATAGGAGCGCTTGGCCGAGTGAGCGTTCCAATGTATGGTAGAGAGATGGCTGTGAGCCAAAGGATTGGCCAAGGCATCGTTCATCCTACAGCCACCTAATGTGTATGGCCGGCTTTATAGTGTGCCAAT
Source organism: Phyllobates terribilis (assembly GCF_046119375.1). Classification (NCBI taxonomy): domain Eukaryota; kingdom Metazoa; phylum Chordata; class Amphibia; order Anura; family Dendrobatidae; genus Phyllobates; species Phyllobates terribilis. The sequence goes on from NW_027362761.1 coordinate 704,785,544, forward strand.
CCAAGTGATTACAGAACGAAGACCCGAGGGTTTTGATAATGACCACAGATTGGCTCACTGTCAAGCTGGTAGTGGAAAAGAAGGCCAATCCAACAATCTTGATAAGCGGTTTCATGATAAGGGGTGGCTGGCTCAGTTTAGAGAAGAAATAAATACAACAGTATATGAATAGGAGGTAATCTCAATTAAGAATGAGAAATCAAGAGAAACGCAGTAAAACCAACAAACAGAAAAATTGCATATTTTGGGATTGCTTTTTCTTTTTAATTTATTTCACAATGTCTTTACCTTATTAAAACAGTGCAAATAATTGGATAATTATAAATATATCACTCTTACGACTTTTTTATTTTTTTTTAATACAGTGATCCGTTCCTGCAGACTACTTTAAATATCGCTGAGAGATTGTACCCAACAGATGCTACAGCCGAATTGCTGCAGTAAAGGGAAATGCCCTTTCATTGTTCTCCGATCCCCTTATTCCTTCTGGACCTCTTGGACTTGCACAGTGTCCAGCATCTGCTGCACTTTATGACTTGAACTTATTTCTTGCTCCACTTTGTTTGTCTGGCTGCATACCATATGTATTATACATAAAGGAGGTGAAGAGCCCATCATCAGCCCTAACTGAGCCCTCATACACAATACAATGCAAAAGTGGGGAAGGAAAGGGAGCACCATACTCCTTTAGACAAACCCAGCAGTTGTGTGTGCATTTGGAGAAAAGGAGCCATGTGTTAACTATCATGGGTTGTTTATTTCTCCTTTAGTGATTAAACGTTTATTTGGTTTCCACTAGTTTCTGGTTCCTGAGCATGGGTGTGAACCATAGATGATAACTGGCTAGCAGGCGGGCTGGTAGTTCATATACGACACTCCTAGATGTTGCTTGCTACATATATAAACTTGAAAGGTATAACAGGATAATTCTGACAAATCACAAAGGAATGCGAATCGTGGGAATAACAGTGGTCTCCTAATTACTGATTGAGCCCCAATCTCTATGATACACACGGTGTACACTCAGCCATTGTTGATTAGTATGTGCTGTCTCATTTTAATATGGGGGAAATGCACAGCGGTGATGGGGGAGAGCATGAAAAATTCTTGCACCCTGTTGTGTGCTACATTGGAATACAAAGGCAAGATTGCACCATCTCCCAGAAACAAAGCAGCTTTACAAAATAAATAAAATAAATTAATAAATAAATATTAAGGTCCATGCACACTTTTCATAGAGCCTACATCAATCTCACTTCTTGTGCCTGGAGGTTCAGTTTTTCTGTAGGGAGTAATGGATCTGCAGCAAACGACATTGAGTGCTACTGGATCCATCCTATGCCCCCATTTCCCTAACGAAGGGTCCCTGAGGGCTTTCAGGAAGAAACTTCATATTGCTTGGAAGATAACTGTACATGTTTTTTGTGAAAAATGTAGTGTGTATGCTCATGCTGTATGTGAAGTGTGTTCTACATGTGCTGCCTGTATTTACAGTCATGCTTGTATGGCACATAATGTAGCAGTGGATAAAATGAGTGACTGGGTTGGTATCATTTGGCACTGCGCTATACAGGAAGTGTTCTGGTTTTCAGCTCAGTCGCTTAACCTCATCTTACTGTCCCATCGAAAGACAGACATTGTTCCTTCTACACAGGACTGTGATCAGGTGAGATATGTGCCACTGTGCAAAGCCTCTCAGGACTGCATGCTGTCCTCTGCACAATTGGGTACAATCGTTCCTCAAGTCCTGCACCTATCTTGTCCAGCAGCTCTATTGTTTGAGGGCCATAACCATAATCTTGGTCAGGGTTTTCTGCAGGAGGCCTAGGTTCCTCAGGGGCAGGCCCATGCTCATATGGTTCCTCCTCAATAGCCTGAATTTTATCTTCAGGTGTGAGTGAGGCTGGACTTAACGGACAGCCATCTGGTCCTTCCTCATCTGTAGTACTTGCAATTCGTGGTAGGGTACTGTGGTACCTTGTGTCAGGAAGGTAGCTAGTACTGTCTCCTCGACGTAAGGGGGAAGCACGGTGTCTTTCCAGGGCAGGAGGGAAACGGATACCTGGATCACTGTACTGCTTTGTCCTCTGCCACTGTTTGCGCAAGTGAGCACGAGAGCGATGCTTGATGCGCAGAGGGGAATCATCGTATTGTGGGTCATGTCGAAGGAATTCATTAAACAATGCATCAGTTTTTTCATCTATGCTATAATCTCGTCTAGAAAGTGTCTCACGTGGAGATGGAGTGTGATGCGGAAACAGTTTGTCTTCCTCTCCACCTGAAGCACCCTGTTCATATAAACGACCTTCCAGACTTTCAAATACTGTTCCTTTCCGTCCAGCATTTGTGAAAAACAGGCGTTTTTCCGATGCAGTCTTGTCCCGATGAGGGCTGCATGACTCATCTGTTGGTCGGCAAGGAGCTTCAATAGAGGCATAGCCACTGTCCATCTGTAAAAGCTTTCGAGATCCAGTTTCTGGCTCTTGCCCCTTTCCTGATTTAACATCAGGCAGGTCTTGGGAAGGAAGGCTAGGGAGTCCACTCAAGGAGCTAACACTTTCTGCATCACTGCGAACAGAATCCCGATCATTGTTGCTACTACTTTGATCAGAGGCACATAGCTCCAGTGATGCACGTAAGCTCCAGATGTCACACTGCGGAGGAAGCTGACCCTGTTCTCCACTTCCTACATCAGCCAGCGACCCATCTTCCTGGTCTAGCCTGGTAAAAAAAAAAAAAATCAGTAATTATCTAGTACATATTATCAATTACATATGAGGTAAGAAGGAATTTGTAAAAGATCAAAAATTCATTTGAGATCCATGCATGTACAATAGGATTTCTAGTTGTTGAGTCGAGAGGGTAATAGAAGAATACCTGCCGAGGGAATGTAGGGGAGTGCCGTGCTGGATGAAAGCTCCTTGGTTTGTTGTGAAAGCAGTATCTTGTGTGTGGGTTATGTATTGTATGATGTCATCACGTTCCGCACTTTCACTTGCTGCTCTCTGTCGCTGGAACTGATGGCGCTTTGGAGAACCTGTATAGTGAAGTTAATAAACTATCAGTAACAACACCTCTCTTCTGAACAGCCACAGTATTGCTTGTTCTGCTATTTTCACTTGAAAGGGCTGTCTGAAACTCATTTAGGAAAAATTTTTTTTTTACTACCCATTTTTTTCTTGCGTATACTATTGCCAGTTAGATCATCAATATTTTATTAGCGTTTTTAGTTGTATGATACCTTAGCCCCCTTTATTGTATTCATTCTAATCATAGTTATGCAAATTATACCCCACCCATCACCTTAGGAATCGAGGTTGCCCCCATCTGTGACTCTGGTTACAGGTTGCTTCTTTTTTATCTTGTGCATCCAGGCCATTCCTCCCCCTCACCTCTGGTGTCTAAGCTGCTTGCTCTCTGTACGCTGCCCAATTTCCATTTCTTGATTTTAAGATAGGGGCTTGCTCCTTCTAAGCTTGCATGACGTCGGAGACGGTTGAAGAAGTGAAGCACAGCACCATGACTTCGTGTGGTACCTACATCTGAACTAGAGCCACCCTGAGGAAGATGACTGCTGAGGTCAAACTGGGAAATGGAAAGAAGGTGTAAAACTAGAGTTCTATCAATACTCTTATCTTCAGGTAGCTTTTTGGCACATTTTCTATCATTTCTATGGTTGAACTCACCCTGGTGTTGATAGGACTTTGCCTAGGAGATGATGGACCATGGATTGGAGTTTCCATAAAACTCGTATCTGCAACAGAATTGTATGCATCTCCAGGAAGAGCAGATGTTAAACTGAGTGAAAGTCTAGTAAGTGGTGCAGGTGGACTTCGAGGAGGCTGATACATAAAGGAGGAGAAAAAAAACTAAGTGCAACAAACTGGTTTAGGTTGACTTAAAGGAATATTCTCATCTCCAAGATCCTATCCCTATATGAAGTGGGTGTAATAATAATAATAACAACAAATACCTCTAATTATAAATGTAGTATAGTTTTTCTGATTCGCTATATTTCTTTCCTTATGTGCAGGACATAGGTATCCATGGTTACATCTAATGATCTAGTGACAATTAGTTAGCTAATTGCTAGTGGTCATAACCATGGATACCCTAAGGTCCTACAATGCCTGCACATGAGGTAAGAGACACAGCGACTCAGAAAAACTATACTATATTTCTAATTGAAGGTATTTGCTAATATTAATATTACACCTACTACATATTGGGATAGGATCTTGGAGAAGGGAATACCCCTTTACGGCTCAAGGGTACATACTCTAAAACTAACCTGGTATATGGAAATATTGGATTTGGTTGGAGAAGTTGGATGCGTGTCTGATGCTGCTCCGCTGCTACTACTTTCACCGCCTTCACTTTCATGTATTGTTAGAATATGCAGAGCAGTAGGCGGTAATGAAGGAAGAGGGGGGAGTGTCAGTCGGGCATTCTTCAAATAGTGAAAATCTCCCTCCGTCAGAGTATACCTGGGGCAAAGAATATATCTTACAATTTATTGAAACTTATTCTTCAGTCCACCATTGTTGTTATTTTTAGCTTTCTCAATCATTCATTCTGTTAACTACAAACATGAGCCCATACTGCATGGAAGTTTTCTTATTTGGGTCTATTTTTACCTTCTTCCTCTTTCTCGCTCTCTCTTTTCTTGGCCACATAATGCTCCCTCGTTAAATGAGACCCGTCTACCACTGGAAGCAGTGCCTAGGAATCTCTCTGACTCCGCATCCCTGGTCCCTGAAGCGGAGAGAGATTCTGCATCCTCTATCCGGATAGTGATCTCTGTAGAAATGGGATAAATATTTCAGGGAATCTGTCACTGGGTTTTTGCTATGTAATCTGAGAGCATAATGGAGGGGCAAAGACCCTGATTCCATCAATGTCACTTGCTGGTCTGCATGTTGTCATTTTGATTGAAATCCCTTTTAATCTGCTGCAGATCTAGCGTTTCACCGAATGCTGTAGTCTGTATAACTCCACCCACACCACTGATTAGCAGATTTCTGCCTATGCACAGTGTACACAGAAAACTGCCAAATTATTGGTGATGGCTGGGCGATGCAGTGCAGGAGGGCTACCTAACATGAGACAATTAGTCCTCTAGTGATAATCTCCTGCTGACACATCGCTGGAATCAGAGTCTCTGCCCCTACATTCCGCTGCTGACAGACTTCCTGTAAAGTAGTATGCAAAACCCAGTTCTATGTAATCAGCATCTATAGATCTAATACAAATATCAGATATCACACTCCATTCTCACCGCTGCTATAAAACAAATAACAGATAACTAATCAGTTTACTGTGAATCGGCACTGCTCTGCTGAACCACCTGATGATGCACATTATACAGTGTGCATTTTGTTAAAGGGTGCAATGACTTTTAAAGCATTTTTCATAAGTAACTTTCCTACCATGTGTGGGTTGGGACTCATCCACATAGGAAGTGTTTGTTTTTTCTGCATCATCACTGGGTCTGAAAAGGAAGGACGTAATAATCATTAAAATTCACAGCTAAAATCTACATTAACTTTATTGTCAAAATATAACTTGCTTACCTGGATAGTCTCAAACGCGAGTCACAGCAGCGCTTGCAAAGGATCAAGACCCCAATAAGGAGGAGGAGTGTTCCTCCAATGAAGATGGACAACAGAACCAGGAGCAAAACGTATCCATCCTGAGTAGGGGCCCCGGGCGCATCCTGCAGGACCAGATAAGAGATTGTTTACACTAAAGTGCTACTTGGTCAACATGGACATCTCATCTCCTATAAGTTACCAAATAAAGAAAATGTAGCATGACACAGCTGGTATACACTAGTGTGAAAAAAAATGTATGGCCCCGCTTCCTGATGTCTTATCCCATGGCATGTTTGTCATACTTTAAATGTTTCATATCACAAAACAAATTTAAATATTAGACAAAGATAACACGAGGAAACACAAAATACAGTTTTTAAATTAAGGTCTTTATTATTAAGGGTAAAAGAAATCCAAACCTACAGGGTCCTGTGTGAAAAAGTGATTACACCCCCTCCCAACCCTAAAACATAAATTAACTGTGGTTTATCACATCTTTGGGAAGGGGAGTTCAATTTTCCTAGTCACACACAAGCCTGATTACTGCCACACCTGTTCTCAATCAAGATATCACTTAAATAAGACCTGCCTGACAATGTGAAGTAGACCAAAAGATCTTCAAAATCCTGAAGGAGAATGTCCGGTCATCTGTTCGTGACCTCAAGCTGAAGCGCACTTGGGTTATGCAGCAGGACAATGATCCAAAACACACCAGCAAGTCCACCTCTGAATCATTTAAGAAAAACAAAATTAAGACTTTGAAGTGGCCTAGTCATAGTCCTGACCTTAATCCGATTGAGATGCTGTTAATGCCCGTAAACCTTCCAATGTGGCTGAATTACAACAATTTTGCAAAGATGAGTGGGACAAAATTCCTCCAGATCGTTGTAAAAAGACTCATTGCCAGTTATCGCAAACTCTTGATTGCCGTTGTGGCTGCTAAGGGTGGCCCAATCAGTTATTAGGTTTGAGGGGGCAATCACTTTTTCACACCGGGCCCTGTAGGTTTGGATTTCTTTTTCCCTTTATAACCAGGGCTGTGGAGTCGGTAAGCCAAACCTTCGCCACCGACTCCACAACTCTGACTCCCTCATACATGGCTCATGTTTAAGTGATAAATTTACGGTAGGACACATTTTTCTCAGCTAAACGTCTAGACCAGTGTTCTCCAAACCCCATCCTCACGGCCCCCCACAGGTCATGTTTTCAGGATCTCCTTAGTATTGCACAGGTGATTGAAGTATCATCAAGGCATCAGGAATTCTCTCACCTGTGCAATACTAAGGAGATCCTGAAACCATGACCTCTGGGGGGCCGTGAGGATGGGGTTTGGGAAACACTGGTCTAGACCCTTAGATCAAGAATAGGACATTTCATAACCTTCCCAAATTCTTATGAAAAAATATTCCCCACAAACTGCAATGAACTACTGTACCCAATTTATTATATATTTTAGGAGTTGGTCCATTTTATACCAACTCCACCAAAATGGGCACCGACTCCGACTCCACAGCCCTGTTTATAACATAGACCTTCATTTAAAAACTGCTCTTTGTGTTTTCTTGTGTTATCGTTGTCAAATATTTAAATTTGTTTTGTGATCTGAAACATTTAAGTGTGACAAACATGCAAAAGAATAAGAAATCAGGATGGGGGGGGGGGGGACTGTTTTCACACCACTGTAGATGGCACAAGAAACCCATTTAACACCGGCAGCTCTTGAAAACTAGTGCTTGATCTTGGGCAAAGTTGTACCCATAAATTGTGAAGTTTCAGGGATTTTGAAATTATTGAAGGCAAATGCTACATACTGTTGGGTTATTGTTTTTAGATGATCTATATGTGAGACTTGCAAATTCAGGTAGCAAAATGTCAGACCTTTCCAAAAAGTTAACATTCAATTCTCAAAAAACACTGCACATTATTCACCTAAAACCATGTGTTCTTGTCAATAGAAGTGAAATGCTCACATAATCTAATAGCGTTATGGAACACAACCTGCAGATCCATATTTAATATGGATGTTTTGAGGAGGGGGAAGGGTGGGTCACTGCAGTGTCTAACCCTATCACTACTTCCTTTCTTTCTAGCACTAGTTGTATTTCTTGTTACTTCCCTGATGCGGCACTTTTTGGACCATGAAGGTAAGCTGTTTTTAGGAAAAACAAGTGCACAAGTTGCATCTGCCCCTGCTATATGTCTGCTTGAAATCCCTGTGTAAAAGAAAAAACTGGATGTAGCCACATATGGTGCATGTGTCAAGTACTCCTGTCGCTGGTAACCGATAAGGCCATGTTCACACGTTCAGTATTTGGTCAGTATTTTACATCAGTATTTATAAGCCAAAACCAGGAGTGGGTGATAAATCCAGAAGTGGTGACGTGTTTCTATTATACTTTTCCTCTGATTGTTCCTCACCTAGTTTTGGCTTCTAAATACTGAGGTAAAATACTGACCACATACTGATAGTGTGAATGTGGTCTAAACTGTATCCTGAAGTTTTGTTTAAAAAAAAAAAAACCTTTATAAAAACTGAATCGAAGGTTACAGCAGTGAATATATATCCAAGTGCTGGCAGCCATGTTGGTCCTTCTTGGAGGGCTGTGCCCATTTGGGCATTACCCGAGACACAGTCCTGCTGCAGTAAGTCATGAGACTAGATCGTGCATTACAGTATCACTCTAGCAACTCGATCTAATACAAAATAGTAAATATTAATAATCCCATTTATTCTCCATGAACTGCTGGATATTTTAGAAATGGGAAGTAAATAGTCCAATCTTTGGGCTGCTACATGTTCACAGTGGCTACTTTGTATTTTGCAACAGACTTACAAATTTAGGATTTTGAATCAAACAAATCATCATAATGTCCTTATTCTACTTGGGAAAACTCTGCCACCTTGTTTCCTTGCCCATACAGCATGTAATGTGTCCACATATGATCAGTTTTACAATAGCTACAAGTGGCATAATTGCTCTATTAATGCTGCATGCAGAAACCATGCATACTATATAATAGTCCTCAACACTGGCAAAACCTTCCAAGCGGAGCAGTGTATGTGGCAGAGGAGACAGGACAGAAAGCTCCACTGGAGCAGGCATTGGTAGGAATAAATACAGCTCGGTCTCATCCAGATCCATTATTCCCCTGACATTACCTTGCTGGCACAATAGTAGAGGCAGACATTCAGTGGACTACAGTAATATGTGAGGACATGCAAGGATCAGTGAGAACCAGACCTGCATTAAAAATGATCTGTCACTACACTTCATAATACAAACTACATACATTATTATTAATCTCCCAATCCTGATGATGCTGGTGTACTTACTGTGAAAAGCCATGTCACAACAGCGGTATAATTCTGATATTAAAATGTAAGAGTCCAGATAAAGAGTTAGAAAGCTCATCAGTCCTCATGTATTCAATCCCTGCCCATCCAGCCGGACTTTGTACTGAGCAGAGTGAGATCTCAGCAGCAGCAGGAGGCCCTTGAGGAGATGGCAATCTGGTTATGTAGGCAGACACTAGGTTTAAACTTTTACAAAGGCTTATACAGCCATTTTAATATGGATTTTCAAAGTAATTTCAACAGGTCTAAGAGACTGATTTCATAATTTATGGAGTTTGTTTTTTAACATGCGGTGACAGATCCGCTTCAGTATAAAGTTTACTTTCGTTAGGACATAGCTGAATACCGAAATGACACTTGTTGCTGGTAAATCAACCCTTCTTTCCATCCAAGATGGCAGCACCCAATGTTTGTAGATGACCGGTCCACAAAGAATAGTTGGAGAAATGTCTGGTATGTATGGATTAGATAGATACCTATCAAACCTCAGTCTCAACCACAGACTACAAACCCACTCCATGCACCAGACTGGCAGTGTAGATGTGGGAATACAGGTTACATAATGTCATCTGCATACATCACAAGAATACACCAAACACTAACAGCAGCATGAACCAAGCAAGGTGTGCGCCATTGATCAAATCCATGGATTCAATGACAGATTTCATTTCCCTGTGGCTAAATGAATAGTAGCGTAGCACTACCGCTGGCGGAAACCTAGAGAGGGCAGAGGTGCTCACCGTGGAACTGTCAGTTATATTGTCCCATGCAGGTGACTCATTGCTCATGATCTGACACCTGCAGAAAGAAAAAGGAGGGAGGGTTGGAGAATACAGAATCTAGTGGTGGAAAAGTGCTGGCGATGGGCACTGCCAACACATCACTGGGCAGAAGGCGGCTTCTCCAGTAAGCAGCATGCACTCACTGCCCACTGTGGGCAAGTTGCCCAAAACAGCATGCAACAGAAGTCAATTACAAGCCAGCTAGGGCTATTCAGTGGAGGTGATAGAGCCCAGCTCTGAGGGGTGACATCAGGCATCTCACAGCTGCAGGCCAGTGTCTGCATGGCACCTGGGCAGTGCCCACCCCATCACCAAGCACAATCTCCACATGTACCCTGCTGCAGGCAACAGAACAGTGCCCCACCTACCTTCTGTGGCCAGATCCAGAACCTCAAGTGTGGCCTCCGCTCCTGGTGGCCCCCTGCTTATGTGCTGCCCTCAGGAGGTGCCCATACAGGAGCCTACATCACACGGATGCCATGCCGCCGATAGTACCCTGCTGGACCCACAAGATGCCCAGGGAGTGCCCACAGGAGGCTGGGGCAATTAGCCTGCACATTGATGTTCCAGCAGGCGGCCAGTGCCTACCTGTAACCTCCCGGACCTCCTACAGACCCTATACCTGGCACCGAGGCACTGCTCCCTGGCTTGGCTTGGCGCCCGATTCTCACCTCCGGGTCCGGCTTCAAGCTGCAGCTCAGTCACCGGCCTCAGGATTTATGAATGAAGCCCGGAGAAGAGACCCCGCCCATTCATGACACGTGACTGTGACAGGCTGCAGGCTGGGGAGGCGGCGGGCGGTGGGAGAGAAGAGTGTATCCTAATGGCGGGCGGGGGGAGGCGGTGGATGCAGCAAGTTAACTACATAGGGGCGAACGCACTGCATGCAGGGACTCAGCGCATACCTGCGTGTGCACGGGGCGGGCATGATAGGGTTCATGGCGGGCACACGGGTGGGGGACAGTGTGTGACTAATTCTAGGAGAGGATGTGGCCATGTACAGAGCCGATGGCTCCTAGGGCTTTCCTTCACCAGTACTAATGCTGCCACTCCCGAGAAAATGACACCTCTGCCGCATCTCTACTTAGTCCTCCTAGAAATTGACAACTGGGCGTTACTATTCCCCTAGATCTGTCCCTATACACTCTTGCCACTGACATCATGGATGGGACAGGGAGTGAATGACAGCAATGTCCTCCCACACACTAGCCCCGACAGATGATCCGACGTGTCCGATCTCAGACCGCCAATCGTATTGTTCTCGGCCGCCACCAACCAATGTGTATGGAGGGCTTAGGGACCCTTCTACATGAGCAGCAGCGATAGAAGAAGTTGATTGTTGCTCGTTACCTTTCATTCTCATGTAACAATGATTGCTCCCACTCATTTCCATTACTGTCGGCAGCACATGAGGGAATATGCTGCCGATCAACAATGACTATTCTGCCCACATAAAAACATGCAATCAATGACAAATAAACTTTTTCTTTTGATCACTTGGCAGGTTGCCAGATTGCAATGATTAAAAACAAATCTTCACAATTGTCACCCCAGGGTAAAGAGCCTTAGCACCAGCACCTCTCTAAGCTGTCCTCATCATTACTGCCTGATGAATCCACCCCTCCTCTTTAGCACCATTTCCCAGTACTTAAAAGCTCATTTCTGTATGAGAGCCTAACCAGTAGCGTAGTTACCGGAGGGCAGAGGAGGCGGTTACCCCAGGCCCCACGCTCAGAGGGGCCTACCTGGAGCTACAGCTACCCTAACTATATCGGTGTGCGCAGTTAAGCTGTCATGGTCTCCCTGCACTACCACTCTCCTTTCTGTAGGCTGCGGGTCACTTTTCGCCTGTGGTCTAAGAATAGCAGAGTGCTGCAGGGACAGAAGCGTCAGGACACCCACAGGACATCAGAATTCTGGTTCGGTGATGTCAACGCACCGCGCCAGGACTCTGATGTCCAGTGCGCGCGCCAGCACTTTGCAAGAGGACTTATCTGGATCCTGGATTAGGTGAGTATATGATGTTTTTTATTTTGGTTAAAATGTGTGGGGGCATCATGTGACTGTGTAGATTATTATAATTTATTTATATAGCACCATTGATTCCATGGTGTTGTACATGAGAAAAGGGTTTTATACAAAATACAGATTTCACTTACAGTAAACAAACCAATGGTGATAGGCTGGTACAGAGGGAAGAGGACCCTGCCTTTGCGAGCTTACATTGTACAGGATAATGGGGAAGGAGACAGTAGGTTGGGAGGTTGCAGCAGCTCTGGTGGTGGTGAGGAGGCAGCATGGTCATTGCAGGTTGTAAGCTTTCTTGAAGAGATGGGTTTTTAGGTTCCGTCTGAAGGATCCTAATGTGGTAGCTAATCGGACGTGTTGAGGCACAGAATTCCAGAGGATGGGGATATTCCGGAGAAGTCTTGGGGGCGATTGGGTGAGGAACAATTAAGTGTGGAGTAGAGAAGGAGGTCTTGGGAGGACCGAATATTACGTAAGGGAATATAGCGGGAGATTAGTTCAGAGATATACGGAGGAGAAAGGTTATGGATGGCTTTGTAGGTCAGTGTTAGTAGTTTGAACTGGATACGCTGGGGAATGGGGAGCCAGTGAAGGGATTTGCAAAGGGGGGTAGCAGAGGAGTAGCGAGGAGAAAGATGAACTAGTCGCGCAGCAGAGTTGAGGATGAACTGGAGAGATGCAAGAGTATTAGCAGGTAGGCCACAGAGGAGGATGTTGCAGTAGTCAAGGAGGGAGATGAAGGCATGCACAAGCAGTTTAGTAGATTGAGGGTTGAGGAAAGGATGGATTCTGGAAATATTTTTGAGCTGGAGGCGACAGGAGGTGGTGAGAGCTTGGATTTGCAGTTTGAAGGACAGGGCAGAGTCAAGAGTTACTCTGAGGCAGCAGATTTCCAGTACAGGGGAAAGCGTGATGTTATTTATTGTGATAGATAGATCATGTGGGGAGGATATGTGAGATGGAGAAAAGATAATGAGTTTGGATTTGTCCACATTGAGCTTGAGGAAGCCAGAGGAGAAGAAGGAGGATATGGCTGATAGACATGCCGGGATTCTGAACAGCAGCGAGGTGACGTCTGGGCCAGAAAGGTAGATTTAAGCGTCATCAGCATATAGATGGTACTGGAAGCCATGGGACTTTGAGTTGTCCCAGGCCAAGGGTATAGATGGAGAAGAGTAAGCGTCCTAGGACGGAGCCTTGAGGGACTCCAACAGAGAGAGGACGGGATGAGGTAGTGTGGGAGTGGGAGCCACTAAATGTGCGTTGAAAAGGTATGAGGAGATCCAGGATAGGGCCTTTGATGCCAAAGGAAGAGGGAATCTGTAGTAAGAGGCGGTGGTCAACTGTGTCGAAGGCAGAGGACAGGTCAAGAAGGAGGAATATAGAGAATTGTCTGTTAGCTTCGGCTGTAAGTCATTAGTAATATTGGTCAGGGCAGTTTCGGTGGGATGGTGGGGACGGAAGCCAGATTGTCGGTTGTCAAAGAGAAAGCTAGGTGAGAGGAAAGTTCAGCGTGAACATGTTGCTCAAGGAGCTTGTAGGCAGATGGGAGCAGAGATATGGGGCGATAGCTGGACAAAGCAGTTGGGTCGAGGGATGGCTTTTTCAGGATGTGCGTGATTGTGGCATGTTTGAAATCAGAGGGGAAGGTACCAAAAGTTAGTGATATTTGAAGAGATGGGTTAGGGATGGGATGAGTCTGGAGGTGATGTTGGGGAGGAGATTGGGAGGGGTCAAGTGCAGGTGAGGTTTCATTTGGAGAGGTAATGAGTAAGCTCTCCTTCAGTGATGTTGGAGAGGGAGGTTATAGGGGAAGAACATTGGTCCGGTAAACAAAGGGGTTGTGGTGGTCGAACAATAAAGACGTGCCTCGTTTGATCGATCTTGTTTTTGAAGTGTGTGGCAAAGTCCTCAGCAGAGATAAGGGAGGTCGGTGGGGGCAGTGGAGGGCAGAGGTGGGAATTAAAAGTGTTGAATAAATGTTTGGGGTTGTAGGATAAGGAAGATATGAGGGTTGTGAAGTAGGTCTGTTTAGCAGAGGTGAGGGCTGATTTTAATGCGAGTGTTGCTTTTTTGAATGCAGTGAAGTCATCTTGTGAATGTGTTTTCTTCCAATGCCGCTCGACAACCCTGGACACTTTTGCAAAGTTTTTTAGTGAGGTTATTGTGCCAAGGTTGTCTATTGATTCGTCGCACTCTGCCATGCACGAGAGGGGCGACCGAGTCAATAGGTGGAGGTTGAAGGGAGAGTAGATGCGGACAGAGTGGACGTCAAAAGAAGGGAGAATAAGGGATGTTAGCGGTGGGATGGGGTTGAAGGTGAAGTTGGTAGAAAGCAAAAGACCGACTCCTCCACCATGAATGTGACCAGGGCGAGGAGTGTGGGTGAAGTGGAGGCCACCATAACACAGCGCAGCAGGGGAGGCAGTGTCAGAGGGTGGTAGCCATGTTTCGGTGAGGCCCAGGAAGGAGATTACGAGAGGTAAAGAGGTCATGAGTCACAAAGAGTTTATTGCAGACAGAGAGGGCGTTACAGAGTGCTCCAGAGAGAGGGAGCAGTGGGGTGGGCATCCAGGGCACGGGTTTTCGGTAGGAGAGGTTGCGGTAGTTTATGTTGGGTTGGGAGTGATAGGAGGTGGAATTAGTGGAAGATATCAGCTGTGGGGGTCCAGGATTGGGAGATATGTCACCAGCAGTGAGGAGAAGCAGAGAGAGGAAGGAGAGGTGGGAGAAGGAGAGTGGCCGGCTTGTTTTATGTTTGAGTAGAATAGATCTGAGGTTGAGGAGCAGGTCTGCAGAAGAGGTCAGGTGGGGAAGTAAGAGGTAAGGAGCGATAACAATTTGGTTAGAGGGTGCTGGGGTTTGGGCATAGCGAAGGAGTATGAGGATAAGTGGAGAAAAAACTGTAAGGTCAAATGTAAGCATGGTGAAAGAGTAAGTGTGGAAAAAAAAGAGAAAAGTACATTTAATAAACGGTTACTCGTACCTTCTGGTCACTTCTGACCCATTTCTGGCGTATTTCTAATAAAACAGATGGATTGTCAGATCAGGAGTGATGACAATATTGAAGAATATATATCATGAGATTACATTTCTGGCGTATTTCTACTGAACACTTAGAGAGCCACACTTTAGAGACAGACCACGGTCATTGACAGACCTGTATCTCTCAATTTATAAAGCTTTAAATGCACACGGAAAAGGCCAGGTGTAAGCAGGAGGGAGGAGCCACAGGGAAACGAGTCACAGAAACACAGGAGGGGATAATTAGGAGACAGGCAGCATAAACAGAGACATAGTTTTGAAAGGGGGTTCAATGAATATGCACAGTATTTCACATTGCAAACATACCAGTGACGTCTGACCATGTGTGCTCTGGGCCTCATGGGGGCCTGAGCTTCCAGAGGGTTCCTCGGCCCTTTGCAGCATTTTACTCGACATGAGCCCCCCTGTTCGAAGTGGCCGCATGCATCAGAGAGATAGGAGAGCCACAGAAGATAACCACACCTTATCTCCTACACTATAACAAGACGGATCCAAGCGTCTCTTGTCCGCGTGCCTCTTCATATGCTCAGACGATCTCTATAGAGTGGCTTTAGTGTCCTCCCATATCTACAAGAAATCCTTTTAAGATCATTGGCTGTTGGTATGCCAGAAACGGCTGACACCAGAAGGCTGTAGCCCAAAAACAATAAAAAATGGAGAACTTGCAGAAGACTCACGTGGTTGTTATAGGAGAACTCAGCCCATGGAAAGATCGTCATGATGTGCATTTGTGAAGTGCCAACTTCGGCCAGAATCTGGTTGATTCTCTCTACTTTTCCATTGGAATGAGGGTCGTATGCAGACGAAAAATCCAGGACAACGTTCAGAAGCTTACACAAAGCTCGGCAAAATCTGATGTGAACTGGACACCTCGGTCTGACTCTATGTGGCGAGGGAATCCGTGAAGACAGAAGATGTGCTGGATGAATTTCTCAGCAAGTTCTAGAGCGGACGGAAGGCCTGGTCATGGGGTTAAATGTGCCATCTTCGAGAAGAGATCCACCACTACCCAGATGACGGAACAGCCCGAGGACTCAGGAAGATCTGTAATAAAGTCCATAGCAATATGTTGCCAAGGCACCGAGGGCACAGGGAGTGGTAGGAGTTACCTGGACGGGAGTTGCCTAATGTCATGGGTGTGTCAGATGTGACAGACAGTCGCTCTGCAGTTGGCTGCAGAAGATTTTTGTTTGCCATTGCAGACACCTTCTTAAATCTGTGTTACTTTACGACCTAGCGGCTACCTCCTTCCTGCTCTGATTGACACCCTGGCCTGGGTGTTTAAATACTTTCAGTTTGCTACAGGGAGGTGCCGGTGATATTCCCATGTTCCCTTGTGAAGGCTTGGAGCTATTGCAGTCTGCTTACTTCCTCTCTGGTGATTGGAAGACGTTTGGTGTAAGCTCTCTGAAGTCGGCTCAAGCTAAGTTGCTTCCCCCTGTCTTTGTCTCCCTTGTTGTCTTTAGTTGTTAGTGAGGACTGACCAGTGCTCATCCCCCCTTCCCTATCCAGGGCCTAGCTCTAGGCAGATACAGGGCTTAGGTTTCCTGTTCGGCGATTGGTGAGGAACCAATATAGGGACAGTAGGGGAGATAGGGTGATATTAGATCAGCCTAGGAGGTCTCCACTCCCCCTTCCCCTAGTGTCTGGGCTCCCTTCCCCTCATCCCTTTGTGTTGCACTTTGTCTTTCCTACACTGTGCGTGACACCTAGGAGTTTTTTTGCGGGCACAGGAAGGGCAGGCGGAAACAAACTCCATGATCTCCTTACGCATGGTAGGCCACCAGTAGTAACGTGATATGAGCTGCAAAGTTTTTCTCTGCCCAGCATGGCCAGCCACCTTGGATGAGTGCCCCCATTGCAGAACTCGCCTCTTGTCTGTTTCTTACACCAAGGTCTTACCTGGTGGAATTTGGGACAGGTTTACCGGAGCCACAGTAACCATCTTGGATGGCTCGATGATTTGAGGTGAGGTTCTTCCTCTTAACAGATGGGCAGGAAGGAGCGGGAAAGTGCATCATCTTGGATGTTTCTGTCAGATGGCCAAAAATGCAGAACAAAATCAAAATGGGCAAAAAATAGCAGCCACCTACCTTGACGCGGGTTCAGTCTTTGTGCGGACTACAGATAGGCCAGGTTCTTGTGATCAGTATAAATGACAACTGGATGGACTGCTTCCTCGAGAAGATACCACCACTCCTCTAGAGCCATCTTAATTGCTAACAACTCGGTCACCAATCGAGTAGTTGCGTTCCGGGGCAGAGAAGGCATTGGAGAAGAAACCACAGGTCACCATACAGCCCGTAGGAAACTTCTGGGTAAGAACTGCTCCAGCCCCAGAAGATGAAGTGCCTACCTCCAGAAAGAATTGTTTGCTCACTTCTGGTTGATGTAATACTGGAGCGGATGAGAAGGCCTGTTTCAGGGAGAGAAAGGCGTTCTCAGCCTCTGGAGTCCATACCTTCGGATCGGCACCCTTACGGATCATGGCGGAGATGAGAGCGGTCCAGGACGAAAAATGCGGAATGGATTGTCGGTAGTAGTTTGCGAATCCCAGGAATCGCTGGATAGCTTTAACATCGGCAGGGTGCAGTCACTCGAGGATGAAAGACACCTTCTTCGGATCCATCTCCAGGCCTGTGTCCAAGATTATATAACCTAGGAAAAGTAGAGAAGATTGTTCAAAGTGTAGAGGAGGTCTTGAAAGATGTCGTTCACAAATTCTTGGAAGATAGCTGGGGCATTGCTGAGCCCAAACGGCATAACTCTGTATTCATAATGACCGTCCCGGGTGTTGAAAGCCATCTTCCAGTCATCTCCTTGAAGTATCCGGATAAGATCATATGCTCCTAGCAGATCCAGTTTGGTAAAGATCCTAACACCTCTAAAGCGGTCGAACAACTCCGGAATCAATGGCAATGGATATTTGTTAACTGTGACCTGATTGAGACCCCTATAATCAATGCAAGGTTGGAGGGTTCCGTCCTTTTTCTTTACAAAGAAGAAGCTGGCTCTAGCTGGAGAAGAGGACTTCTGAATGAAACCTCTAGCCAAATTCTCCTTAACATACTTGGACATGGCTAGGGTCTTAGCCTGGGACAGAGGGTAAATAAGGCTTTGTGGAGGTGAGGATCCCGGAAGCAGGTCTATAGGGCAGTTATACGGCATATGTGGAGGTAACTGTTCTGACAGATAAGATGGTGCCACCGTCGGCCAGAGCGGTCAAACAGGTACAAGGTACTTCTCAAGACAAGACAAGACTGACCCCAACGTAGCACCTCTCCGGATCTCCAGTCAAGAACGGGTTCATACATGCGGATCCACGGAAGATTCAGAAGAAGCAGATGACACAGGCTAGGAAGCAAGTAGAAGGTGATTTTCTTCTCAGTGTGCAGCATTCCTATCCTTGCTCAATGACCACCGAATTGCCTCGGATAGGGGCTTCCTATCGACAGATGACACCAACAACGGATTTTGGAGTTGTCGAACGGGCATCTGGTAGCGATCTACCACTGTTTGCTGTATGAAGTTCCCTGCCACATCAGAATCCAGATACGCTGTCTCAACGAACCTGGAACCTACACAAGTCACAGATACAGTCAGGATAAATGGCGGAGAGCAATTGCTCTTGCCTAGGCTTGGGAGTTTTCCAGCTTCTAGGGACAAGAGCGAATGAGATGACCAGTTTCTCCACAATAGAAGCGCAAGCCCTTGGCTTGACAGATATCCTGCTGTTGCTCAGCCAGCTCCACGTTGTCAACTTGCATAGGTTCCAGAGATGATGCGGGCATGGGAGGCTGAGGAGTGAGCGGCCTTTGGAAGGACGGGACCAGACTAAGCGGTTTTCTCTCACGCACCATTTCTCTGGTGCGCTCCTGAAACCCGAGGTCGATTCGGATGGCCAGGGAAACTAGATAGTCCAGAGTAGAGGGAATGTCTCGGCCTGCTAGCTCATCCTTGTTCCTTCCGGACAATCCCTCCCAGAAGGCCGCTACCAGTGCCTCGTTGTTACAGCCAAGTTCAGAAGCCAGGGTGCGGAAACGGACAGCATATTGGCCTACAGACAGACTGGCCTGGCGTAGTCTGAGGAGGGATGAGGCAGCAGAAGGAACTCGGCCTGGCTCATCAATTACCTTGTGGAACGCCTCCAGGAAGGACAGCAGGTCTGAGATTATTGCATCTCCTCTTTTCCACAAGGGGTTGAGCCACCCCAGGGCCTCTCCTCCAAAACAGGACATTAGAAAGGCTACTTTTGCCTGATCGGAGAGAAGCTGGTGCGCCAGCAGTTCAAAGTGCAGCATGTCCTGGTTGATATAATCTCAGCATTGATTTGGTTGGATCCCCGTCAAAACGTGGTGGTGCAGACAGACTGGGTCTAGGACTTGAAGCCGGATACAGCGGCTGATGTCAAAGCGTCCAGGCGGGTGTTATTCACGTGGTTGTGGAACCACTGTGCCACGGTCCGGAGAGAGCCTGGAGGGGCTTAACTAAGCAAACACCTGGTTCTTCACTAGGGCCTCTGATGGTGTGGTTAGACGTAAACCCAGTGTTATGCACACGCCCGGACTGACTGGCGTGTGCGGGTGTTGTGGTTCCACTGGACCATGGACCGGAGAGTGCCTGGAGGGGCGTGACTAAGTATCTGGCCGATCCGACCAAGGTGGCACGACGGCATACGACGCCAGTGCACCAGGGAGAAACCGGGCAGAGGGACCAGGTGCTACTCCAGGTCAAACTCCGGACACGGGGGTTGACCCACACTAGGATTACTGGAACAGGCAGGTTAGGCTGGCACAGACTGGTGGATGTAAGCAAACACGGCAGGTATGCAGATGGGTGGATACAGGCGAGTATGCAGGCAGGGAGGTACTGGCCGAAAGGACGGGCTGGAGCACAGAGAGGTTAAGACCCAGTACAGACTGGGTCACAGAACCGCAGATGCGGTAGACAACCACAGCAGAGAGGGAACGCCCGAAGCGGTGGGCAAGAACAGAGCAGGACGGGGCTGCAGGAGCAGCGAGCACAAGCAGGGCAGGACAGGACTGCCGGAGCAGCGGGCAGAAGCAGGGCAGGGCGGAAACCGCAGAAGCAGTAAGCAAGATAAGAGCAGAGCAGAAACCGCAGGAGCGGCAAGCAAGGCAAGAGCAGAGTGAAAACCGCAAGAGCGGCAAGCTAAGCAGGAGCAGAGCGGACACCGCAGAGCGGTAAACAAGGCAAGAGCAGAGCAGAAACCGCAAGAGCGGCAAGCTAAGCAGGAGCAGAGCGGACACCGCAGAGCAGTAAACAAGGCAGGAGCAGAGTAGAAACCGCAAGAGCGGCAAGCTAAGCAGGAGCAGAGCGGACACCGCAGAGCGGTAAACAAGGCAGGAGCAGAGCAGAAACCGCAAGAGAGGCAAGCTAAGCAGGAGCAGAGCGGACACCGCAGAGCGGTAAACAAGGCAGGAGCAGAGCAGAAACCGCAAGAGCGGCAAGCTAAGCAGGAGCAGAGCGGACACCGCAGAGCGGTAAACAAGGCAGGAGCAGAGCAGAAACCGCAAGAGCGGCAAGCTAAGCAGGAGCAGAGCGGACACCGCAGAGCGGTAAACAAGGCAAGGGGATAGAACTCTGTTCAAAAAGAACAGACGGAGAAGGAAAGGCAGAACCAGAAGCACGCACAGTACTTACATAGAAGTAGCGAGCGTACACTAAATTCACAACAGAGGTACAGAGACGACGAGAAGGAATTTAGGAGCGGGTTCAGACTCTGCAGAAAGACGCAGAAAACAGACATAGAGGGAAAAGGGAGACAAGGTTAAAGTAGAAACGAGGCACAGACAACAGGGAACAGAGGAACGGGAACAGAGACAGCAAGGCAGGAACACAAACAGGACTCTGTTCAGACGGGAACAGATACCGCAAGGCAGGAACACAAACAGGACTCTGTTCAGACGGGAACAGATACCGCAAGGCAGGGACACAAACAGGACTCTGTTCAGACGGGAACAGATACCGCAAGGCAGAGACACAAACAGGACTCTGTTCAGACGGGAACAGATACCGCAAGGCACAGACAGGCAGATCTAGGAATACGGCCCCTAGAAGGCGAAAGAACAGGCAAGAGGCGTGTTCACAAGAACAGACCACAGTTCAGACACAGAACTGGAAAACAGGCAGGAAAACAGGATAGGACCTGGCATGTCAGAGACAAAAAGCCAACTGACAAGAAACAATGCTCAGGCGCCATCTTGAGGAAGAAGGTGGTATAAATACCCAAAGATGGACAGCAATAGGCTGAAGGTGCAACAGGGGCGTGTCAGCAGCAGGTACAAGAAACAGGAAGTTCAGCGGGCGTCGCCCTATGCAGCCAAAGTGGAGCAGAGCAGAGCACAAGGAAAGAAGCCAGACCAGGAAGCTGGGCGGGAGATGAAGTTTGCGATCTTGCATGATGAGAGATGGAACACCATGCAAGAACGCCGCCAGGTATGCTACACCCAGATAGACGCTAGGTGTTACTCCAGAACGCACTCCAGATGCCATGGCAGCTGACTCCCAAAGGGGCAGGGAAGCAGGACCAGCCAGGAACTTGGTTAGCAGGAGGGATACAAATGGTAGACAGATGAAATCGGACAGAATCAGGCAGGACAGGTACAGGAACACGAGATGGACACATGTACGGGAACACAGGTGCAGGTACACAGATGCTGGATCAGACGGATTAA
Organism: Phyllobates terribilis; assembly: GCF_046119375.1. Classification (NCBI taxonomy): domain Eukaryota; kingdom Metazoa; phylum Chordata; class Amphibia; order Anura; family Dendrobatidae; genus Phyllobates; species Phyllobates terribilis. The sequence goes on from NW_027362761.1 coordinate 704,807,046, forward strand.
GAACAGGACTAGGCACAGGCAAGACGGGTTGAGGTGTAGGTACGGCAGGATGGGCTGGACCAGGTACAGACGGGGCGGACAGGGTCAGGTAAATGGGATAGACAGGATCAGATTCAGAGCGCACAGGTATGGGGACCTTACAACTAGGTAGTAGGATGTATACTGATTACTAAAGTTGCTAAGGCACCTTGTGACAAAACAGACGTCTAGATTTATTAAGCCAAGAGATATGCACTATTGTGTTTGTGTTGACTTTACAACTTGTGTGTTTCTTTGGTGGGTCAAGAAGGACAGACCAGTATTTGTATAACCCTGAATGTTGTCTTCTCTTGGTTCTGAAACAATGATGTTTGTTACTATGCTAATTCCATATTATACTAAAGCCAGATAGATGTTTATTTACAAGAGCCCCCTGCTAAACCAACTATGTAAATTAATTAAAGGCTCAAACAATGAGACCTGAGCCCTGTGGAATAACACCTCTCCTAATCCTTGCCCTGTAGATGTGTACTTGAAAGAACAAATGTGAACTATTTAAGGAACATATCTCTCTGTAGCAGGCATATTTTGAAACAGAGAATTGAAAGAGACTTTACGAGAAGAATCAAAGATCAGACTCTCTTCAGACCATCAACTTGGTAGAGTGGCTTTATCCAAAGAGACACGGATTTGGATTCTACATGATTCCAGCCTAAACGTATGTATGGCCCTGAATGGAAAGATACTGATGTTGGGGAGACATTTGGCTGGGGAAATTTGCAGAAGCGTGCGCAGGCTCTTGGAGGGGAAAAACACCAGGGGAGCTTGGACGGGTAAGTGAACACACCGGCATCCCTGCAGGATATTTTTTAAAATCTCATGTACTTTGCTGGCTCTGTATAATGCAGCAGATATTCGGCAAGCGAATATGACCCGCCTCCTGGGCCGTGGGGTACTCGGTGCCGGGCCGGTCATTGCTAGGGGTGATGTCACAGTGGCGGTGACCCAGGGCGGTCAGTAAAAAGGGGATTTTATTGTTTTTATGTACAAAGTTCGTGACGCCACCTGTGGTATGCGGCTAAAGGGAGCCGCCGCTGCGGAGCAGGTCCTCTGGAGCTGATGTTAGTGCAGTGTAGATGTTATAGGTGATGCTGGGCGTTGTAGTGCAGGGGTTGATGGCGCAGCAATAATCAGTCCACAACTTAATGGCGGTTTCCTCTTATCTTTACTGGCGGTGATTAGGCAAACCGGGACTAGGGTACTGGCTAGAAGTGGAAGTCCGGACAGCCTGGAAGCAAGTAAGGAATCCACCTCACCAGGTGAAGTTGGAGGCCTTCCCTTTCCACTAATCTCTTTGGCCCTGCTGCTTGTAGCTGTGCGGTGGCACTCGTCCCTGAGTGCAACGTCTTTGTGCTCACCCGTATGGCAGGCAGCTCGGGCCTTGCTGATGCGTCACTCCCACGTGGCGGTGCTGGGCCCTGCGGTGCTGCTGAGCCTCCGGGCGTCTGATGGGGCCAGGAGACCTGCAGTCTCCTGCTCTCCGGTTTCTGCTGCTGGGCCTTCAGTGCCCCACAGCCTCGGACTCCCATGTCCGGTTCCTCTGTGTTAGTTACTTCTGGGGTGAACTGCCGCGCAGCTCCACTCCCCAGCTCCTCTCTCGTCGACGTTCTCACTTCAACTCCTCACACTAAGTCTAACTAACCCCGCCCCCAGATCCCAGTTGCCAAGGGGAGGGACTCCCCTTGCTGGTCTGGAGCCAGGACAGTGTTGCATGCTTAGCAAAACCTGATTAGGGGACCCCTGCTTGCTTCCAGGCATGGCATCACCTCTTGTGAGGGAGGCAATGCCACTGTGGCAACCGGACCCCTGGGGTGCCACAAATACACATCCTTATCTTGTTCACAATGCATTATGCTGGCAGCAGACCTGGTACAGAACTGTCTGCATCCTACAATACAGCCATACAACCACCTCATAGGTGGATGGATTTATCCACTTAAGCGATCAAACTGTATAGCTTCATATGTAAAAGCAAAACATGGTACAATAATCTGGCATTCCACTTCACTATCATTGCATTGCATTTGTGCTGATCAGACATTGAGACAACATTGATATTTGGCCGCAGCAATATGACAAACGCCCATTGGGCTGTGGGTAGCTGCCCAATGTTCATGAGCTTGTTTTGGTAATTTCTGTCTTATTTTTATTTTGTCTGGAGTAGGAATTGACTATCTAATTAATTCAAGTACCACTGTGGTCCATATAAATTGTGCTTGCTTATAACGGATAAAATGTACATTTGCGTTACATAGGGTATGCTCTGATCAGGCTGCCTCCCATGTTTCTATCTCTCCTACTCTTGTGCAGTTTTAATTATTTTTATGCCATAATAAAGATTATTTCTTATTCCATTTGTGTTAATTTTGTGTCTTTGTATAAGTGAGCTTCTTTATATGAGGTGTGCAGTTTCCAAAATGGGATCACTTCTCAGAGGATTTTTTTTCTGCCACCTTAGGACCTGTGCAAATATGAAATGTTAGAATTGTGCCACATACACTCCTTCCATTCAGAATCTTGAATTACAGGCCTAGACAGACATTTAGGGTCACTGATGGGGTATTGGGGTCCGCAGAAAAATAAATTATTGTACAGATCCATTTCTCTCATGGCATCATGTGTGAATGCAACGTTTATCACTAAATGACAATTTTGTAAAAGAAAAACTTTATTTTTCTGCTGCCCAAGAGTGAATAAATTGCTGCCATTTGTTGTGCTTCTGGTTGTGATCAGTATAACCCTAAAAAAGTACTTGAGAGGTGTAGTTTGAAAATATTTTTTTTTTTTTTAAATTTAGCATCACAAACTGCTTTTTTGTTATAATGATAGCGATATACAGTAGCGACCAAAAGTTTTGCATTTTTTTAAAAATGTAATTACTTTTGTCTGGTTGTTGTGATGCCATTTCCCTGGTGATCAATTGAAAGTACATGAAGCTGGCATCATGCAAGACCTTAATTTTAACCAAAATACTTTTGAATATAGGTAAGATCATTTAATTAAAGAAAACTGACTGCCAAAAGTTTTGCGAGAAAAAGAAGTGCGTCCAGCACAAAAATCCGGGGATGTTCAGATACAATTTAAGAACAACATTTTATTGAATAATACGTTAAAAATTCATGATTTAAAAAAGCGCTATGTCAGAGGCATGCACACTGACACATTTCGAACAAACTGTTCTTATTCTTAGTATTGCATAGTTCTGGCACGCTAAATATTGTTTAAATAATGAAAGCAAAGGAGAGTGGTTAACAATTTCAATATATATTAATTTATACTGTTATTATTTTAATATATAAACATTAAATCAGTTTCAATGTTCATCCCATTTGGATAGTGATGTATACTCACTATATACCGCAATACCGCACAATTTAGCTTTGGTAGCGGTATCAGAACAACTTCGAAAATATGCTACTTATTCTGATGATCTTATGGAATTCATGTTACGGGTTATGATGTTTTTATTGACCTATAATTACTTTTCCTTTTTAGGAGAATTTTATATTCAGTGTCAAGGTTGTGCAATGGGTGCCAACTTTTCTCCTGCCCTTGCCAATATCTTCATGAATTGCTGGAAGAAAAATATATTTATAATGTGTCAAATCCCTTTCTGTCATCTATTCATTGGTATAGACGTGTCATAGATGATACACTCATTATTTGGCGTGATAATGAAACATCCATACCTAAATTTGTTACAGGTCCGGGTGGTGGAACCTCTGTTCTTCGGTGCAAGGAGGGACCAGAGGGGCGAGACTAAGTGCCTACTCGGCCTGACCAAGGTCACACGGCGGCTTAGTCGACTCCGTGAACCAGGGAGGGACCGGGCAGGTGGACCAGGTGCCACTCTGGGACCGACCTTGTGTGAGAGCAGGTGACTCCCACGGGTCAGATGGCAGGAACTGACTGGTACAGCGGATGAGCACGGCAGGAAGGCTGACGGGTGGTCCGGGTGGATAAGCAGGCTGGTTCGGCAGATAGCCAGACGGGTGCTGCGCGTAGGCAAGCAGGCGGACACGACAGGTAACAGGCAGGTGCTCCAGATAGGCTGGTTGGTGGGCACGGCAGGTTACAGGCAGGTGCTCCAGGTAGACAGGCTGGCAGACACAACAGTAGACAGACTGGAGGACAGAACTGTTAGACAGACTGGCGGGCTGGACTGACAGGCAGCGGGACCTGAGGGCTGGAGCAAGTGTTTAGCACACGGCACAACAACCTTGCACAGGCACCTCCATATTGGAGGAGGTGCCTTATATAGGGGAAGTCCTCCGGCTATTGGTCGGGGACTCTATAGGACGGAGCGCGCGGCACCTTCAAGAGGGAGGGAGCGCTTGCGCACCCTAAGCAAAGTGCCTGGGAAGCTGCGCGCGGTGCGTGCCACAGCAGCAGGGGAGCGGGAGGACGCTGGACCGCGGCGGTGAGGGGAACGGCGTCTCTGCCCGGCAGGAGGCAGAGACGCTGATGCTACAGTACCCCCCTCTTTACGCCCCTTCTTCTTTAGGCCCGCAAAAAATTTTTTAAGAAGATGAGGGGCATGAATGTTCTCCCTGGGTTCCCAAGACCTCTCCTCAGGGCCAAACCCCTTCCAATCCACAAGAAAGTCTTTCCTCTTACCCTCTTGGTGGCCAAAATGTTTTCTACCTCAAAGACGTCCTCAGCGGAGACTAGAGCAGGAGAGGTACCTGGATCATCAGAGAAGGAATTAAGAACAACTGGTTTGAGGAGGGATACATGAAAGGAGTTGGGAATCCGTAAGGTGACCGGGAGTTTCAGCTTGTAAGCCACGGGATTGATTTGGTTCAGAACCTCGAACGGACCAATGCACCGCGGACCCAACTTATAGGAAGGTGTCTTGAGACTAACATATTTGGAGGAAAGCCAGACCTTGTCTCCCGGACGGAATTGAGGCGGATCCAGACGTCTCCTATCAGTATGTCTCTTCATCCGCTAGGAGGACTGAAGAAGTGCAGATCTAGTATCTTCCCAAATAGCTGAAAATTCGCTGACCAGAGACTCCGCGGCAGGATTGTCCACTGAAGAAAAGACAGGAAACGGAATCCAGGGGTCTTGACCGTAGACCACAAAGAACGGGGATTTAGAAGAAGACTCGCTCTCATGGTTGTTATAGGAGAACTCGGCCCAGGACAGGAGCTCAACCCAATCGTTATGGTGAGCGTTGACAAAGTGCCGAAGAAAGCTAGTAAGGACCTGGTTGATACTTTCCACTTGACCATTGGACTGAGGATGATAAGCAGAGGAGAAATCCAAGGAGACATCCAGCAGCTTACACGTAGCTCTCCAGAAGCGGGAAGTGAACTGAACCCCGCGATCAGACACAATGTGGAGGGGTAGGCTGTGAAGATGAAAGATGTGATGGATGAAGTCTAGTGTTGAACGAGCACTAAAATGCTCGGGTGCTCGAAGCTCGGGCCGAGCTCACTGTGATACTCGGGTGCTCGACCCGAGCAACGAGCCCAATGTTAGTCTATGGGAGACCCGAACATTTTTGCGGTGGCTCCCCCGGCAGTCTGTAGAAAGCCTAAAAAGTGCCCAAAACGATAGTGACAGTGCTCAAATGACATGGGGACAGCATGGGGATCGCCCCTGGAAGCATTTCTGACCCCCAGGTCACTGCTGTCAACAACGTGGTCAGAGGTATTAAGCCACTTTTACAGGCTCACAATAAAACGTTCAAAAACGAAAGTGAAAGTGCTTTCCTGTGAAATATGTTAACCCCTTAACGACCATGGGTCTTTCTGTTTTTGTGTTTTCCTTTTTTGCTCCCCTTCTTCCCAGAGCCAGAACTTTTTTAATTTTCGTTCAATATGGCCATGTGAGGGCTTATTTTTTGCGGGACGAGTTGTACTTTTAAACACCATCACTGGTTTTACCATATTGTGTGCTGGAAAATGGGAAAAAAATTCCAAGTGCAGTGAAACTGCAAAAAAAATGCAATTCCACAGTTGTTTTTTGGGTCCTTTTTTTACCACGTTCACATATTGCTAAAACTGACCTGCCATCATTATTTTCCAGGTCGTTACGAGTTCATAGACACCAAACACGTATAGGTTCTTTTTTATTTAAGTGGTGAAAAAAAAATTCAAAGCTTGCTAAAAAAACAAAAAAAATGACGCCATTTTCCGAGACCCTTAGCTTCTCCATTTTTCGGGATCTGGGGCCAGGTGAGGGCTTATTTTTTGCGTGCCGGGCTGACGTTTTTATTGATACCATTTTGGGGTACATCCGATGTTTTGATCGCCCGTTATTGCATTTTATTGCAAAGTTGTAGCGACCAAAAAAACTTAATTCTGGCGTTTAAAATCTTTTTCTCGTTACGCCGTTTACTGATTGTATTAATTCTTCTTTTATATTGATAGATCGGGCGATTCTGAACGCGGCGATACCAAATATGTGTATGTGTTTTTTTTTTTATATATATACAGTACAGACCAAAAGTTTGGACACACCTTCTCATTTAAAGATTTTTCTGTATTTTAATGACTATGAAAATTGTACATTCACACTGAAGGCATCAAAACTATGAATTCACACATGTGGAATTATATACTTAACAAAAAAGGGTGAAACAACTGAAAATATGTGTTATATTCTATGTTCTTCAAAGTAGCCACCTTTTGCTTTGATGACTGCTTTGCACACTCTTGGCATTCTCTTGATGAGCTTCAAGAGGTAGTCACCAGAAATGGTTTTCACTTCACAGGTGTGCCCTGTCTGGTTTAATAAGTGGGATTTCTTGCCTTATAAATGGGGTTGGCACCATCAGTTGTGTTGTGCAGAAGTCAGGTGGATACACAGCTGATAGTCCTACTGAATAGGCTTTTAAAATCTGTATTATGGCAAGAAAAAAGCAGCTAAGTAAAGAAAAACGAGTGGCCATCATTACTTTAAGAAATGAAGGTCAGTCTGTCCGAAAAATTGGGAAAACTTTGAAAGTGTCCCCAAGGCAGTTGCAAAAACCATCAATCGCTACAAAGAAACTGGCTCACATGAGGACCGCCCCAGGAGAGGAAGACCAAGAGTCACCTCTGCTTCTGAGGATAAGTTTATCCGAGTCACCAGCCTCAGAAATCGCAGGTTAACAGCAGCTCAGATTAGAGACCAGGTCAATGCCACACACAGTTCTAGCAGCAGACACATCTCTTCAAAAACTATTAAAAGGAGACTTTGTGCAGCAGGCCTTCATGGTAAAATAGCTGCTAGGAAACCATTGCTAAGGACAGGCAACAAGCAGAAGAGACTTGTTTGGGCTAAAGAACACAAGGAATGGACATTAGACCAGTGGAAATCTGTGCTTTGGTCTGATGAGTCCAAATTTGAGATCTTTGGTTTCAACCACCGTGTCTTTGTGCGACACAGAAAAGGTGAACGGATGGACTCTACATGCCTGGTTCCCACCATGAAGCATGGAGGAGGAGGTGTGATGGTGTGGGGGTGCTTTGCTGGTGACACTGTTGGGGATTTATTCAAAATTGAAGGCATACTGAACCAGCATGGCTACCACAGCATCTTGCAGCGGCATGCTATTCCATCCGGTTTGCATTTAGTTGGACCATCATTTATATTTCAACAGGACAATGACCCCAAACACACCTCCAGGCTGCGTAAAGGCTATTTGACCAAGAAGGAGAGTGATGGGGTGCTACGCCAGTTGACCTGGCCTCCACAGTCACCAGTCCTGAACCCGATCGAGATGGTTTGGGGTGAACTGGACCGCAGAGTGAAGGCAAAAGGGCCAACAAGTACTAAGCATCTCTGGGAACTCCTTCAAGATTGTTGGAAGACCATTTCCGGTGACTACCTCTTGAAGTTCATCAAGAGAATGCCAAGAGTGTGCAAAGCAGTCATCAAAGCAAAAGGTGGCTACTTTGAAGAACTTAGAATATAAGACATATTTTCAGTTGTTTTACACTTTTTTGTTAAGTATATAATTCCACATGTGTTAATTCATAGTTTTGATGCCTTCAGTGTGAATGTACAATTTCCATAGTCAAGAAAATACAGAAAAATCTTTAAATGAGGTGTGTCCAAACTTTTGGTCTGTACTGTATATATATTTTATTTTGAATGGGGCGAAAGGGGGGTGACTTAAACCTTTATATATTTTTTATTTTTTTAAAAACTTTTTTTTTACACTTTCTGCTTGCTTCTATAGTCTCCAGAGGAGACTAGAAGCAGCAGTTGTCTGATTTCTTCTACTGCATACAAGCGATGAGCAGATCGCTTGTATGCAGGAGAAATGCTCACTTGCTATGAGCGCTGACCACTAGGTGGCGCTCATAGCAATTGAGACATGACAACCACAGGCGTCTGCTGCAGACCCTGAGTTGTCATGCCCACCCATTGGTGACCCGCGATCACGTGACGGGGTCACTGATGGGCGGGGCTTAGGACTCCCGGAAGCGCGGGTTAAATGCCACTGTTAGAGATTTAACATGTTAACAGCCGCGGGTGGATTGCGATTCCAATAATCAGCTGACATGTGCTCGCTTCAGTGCGGCCTCACCGCCGGAGCCCCCGCTGAACCGGCCTTCCCGACCTGGTGCGTACTATTACTGACCAGGTCGGAAAGGGGTTAAGGAACATCCTTTCCAGGGTAAAGACTTGTGTATAAGGTAAAATAAATAACCAAAAACAGAAATACTCCTCCACACCTTGGGCTATGTTCACAAGTAGCATTTTTTATGCGTTTTTGCACGTTTGTATTGCTTTCAACCGTGACAAATGCATTCACCGGGAAATGTCATTTTAACATTTTACAACCTTATCTGGCCATGTGCTGTGTGACACATGCATACAGTGCTAAAAAGACATGGGAACAGCATGGGGAAGACCCCTGGAAGCATCTCTGACACCCAGGTCACTGCCTAAAAGTGTGCCCATCAGAAGTGATCCTTGCTGCATCAGAAGATGCAGACTTGCAACTATCCCCGTGCATGTCCTTGTCCCAGGGCAGTATTCAATTGTACCTCCCCCATAACTTGCAATACAAGCGCAAGTATGCAGCCTGCCACCCACCCACCCCCAGGCAGCAATACCATACTGCTAGCTTGCTTGCACTTGAAATTGGGCCTTTTAGGCATGTGGAGGTGGAATCTGGCCACCACGTCATGGCTGCGTCGGTAGCCTGGTATTCATACTCAGTCCCCAGCCGCCCGGCGGCCGGGTGTCCACGCTTGGTCCCCAGCCGCCAGGTGGCGGCCGGGTGTCCATACTCAGTCCCTAGCCGCCCCGCGGCTGGGTGCCCACATACAGTCCCCAGCCGCGTGGGGGTGGCCGGTGTCCATAAACGGTCCCCAGCCGCCCCTATTTGTCCCTGTGCGCCTTATACACAAGCGCGCATACCAAAACATTACCTGTGCCCTCCTCAGTGCATTTAGTGGGAAGGACAGCCTAACCACAAACACGTGGACAAGTGAATGTGGCCAGGAATGGTCCATCTCACTGACGCCTTCACACTGGGTTAATATTGTGGAAGCCGGGACACAGTTGGACACTGGGATGCAACACGTCCTCCAGACATAGAGGATTGCGGGTCCTGGGTCAATCAGGCTTCAACACAAAGTTCAGAAGGTAGACAGCAGCAGTGGTCGGCCTCCTACACAACGAGTAAATTATTCATGATCATGAGGCCATCCACCTCCTTAGCTTTCTGTTCCTTGGAATGCAAGCGCATGTATGTAGTAGCAGCTAGGCCTGAGGTGGTCAGCGTTTTGGCGCATATTCTACCTCCTTCGAGGATTGCTGGATGTTTTCCTGCTACTATCCCAGTTCTATGACTCCCGTTAAAACAAAGCTTCAGGTGATGAATGATGGATGAGGTGGTGGCAAAGGAGAAAGAGCAGGAGGAACAGGGACCATTCACATCAATATCAGGCCAGCCAACCACACATGTCTTGTAGGATATGTTTCTGTACCAAAAGGAGCGGTTCAGCTACACAGTTATAAGGCATACTGTGAATGCAATGCCTACCAAAAATTTCGAGGCACTCCAATGCCCCTTGGAAGTGACATGGAGGTCAGAGGGCCTTAACTAAACCGTTTTTTCCATTTATAGCAACTGGGTCTCCTGTACACTGTTGGCCTAAGCAGGGAATGGAAGGCTTTCCAAAAATTATTAGGCACTGCAATGCCCCTTGAAACAGACGTGGATTACAGCGTATTAAAAACCTTCTACCCATTATTGGGGAGTGGGTCTCCCTTAGTGTTCGCCTATGCATTGAAAAGCAAAAGCTGACCAAAATTAGGAGGAAATGCAATGCCCGTTGCAAGAGTCGTGGAGGTTAGAGGTAATTAAAAACAACATGTCAATGCCCCTTGGAAGAGCTGTGGAGTTCAGAGTGGTTTAACAAGACGGTTTTAATGCCCCTTAGAAGAGACGTGGAGTTCAGAGTGGTTTAACAAGACAGTTTTAATGCCCCTTGGAAGAGATGTGGAGGTCACAGTAGCTTAACAAGATGGTTTTAGTGCCCCTTGGAAGAGACGTGGAGTTCAGAGTGGTTTAACAAGACAGTTTTAATGCCCCTTGGAAGAGTGGTGGAGGATACAGTGGAATAAAAAGACAATATCAATGCCCCGTGGAAGAGACGTGGAGGTCACAGTAGCTTAACAAGACGGTTTTAATGCCCCTTGGAAGAGTGGTGGAGGTCGCAGTGGAATTAAAAGACAATATCAATGCCCCTTGGAAGAGTGGTGGAGGTTACAGTGGAATAAAAAGACAATATCAACGCCCTGTGGAAGAGACGTGGAGGTCACAGTAGCTTAACAAGACGCTTTTAATGCCCCTTGGAAGAGTGGTGGAGGTCGCAGTGGAATAAAAAGACAATATTAACGACCCTTGGAAGAGACGTGGAGGTCATAGTAGCTTAACAAGACGATTTTAATGCCCCTTACAAGAGCCATGCAGTACAGCATATTAAAAACATTATTCCCATTATTGGGGAGTGGGTCTCCCATAGTCTTTCCCTATGCCTTCCAAGCAAAAGCTGCCAAAAATTAGGAAGGGGGAACTTGCAATGTCCCTTACAAGAGCCATGCAGTACAGCATATTAAAAACATAAGTCCCATTATTGGGGAGTGGGTGTCCCATAGTATTTGCTTATGCTTTCCCAGCAAAAGCTGCCAAAAATTTGGACGGAGGAACTTGCAATGCTGGCACCCTGGTGGTATAGTGGTGGTGGAGGCTGAGGATAAGGAGAAGAGGATTAAACAACCGAAATGAGGAAGCGTATACCCATGTGTGGGTGTGAAGCGATGCATGGGAATACACCTCCCGAAATAACACAGTGGATTTGACTTTATGTTACTCTGCTGTCATTTGGTGGTGATGAGAAGTCTGGCCCAATCCAGCCCTTGTTCATTTTGATAAGGGTCAGCTTGTCAGCTTTGTCAGTTGACAGGCGAGTGCGCTTATCAGTTATAATTCCCCCAGCGGCACTAAAAACACGCTCCGATAACACGCTAGCGGCAGGGCAGGCCAGGACCTCCAAGGCATACAGAGTGAGTTCATTCCAAGTGTCCAGCTTGGATACCCAATAATTAAAAGGCACAGAGGAATCACGGAGGACGCTGGTACTCCCTCACCATCTTTTGAAACTTTCCACTCCTTGTGAGAGTACCCTGCGCCTCAGGGCCTGTAAGCTGGGCAGGTCTCAGAAAACTGTCCTAGAACATTGACAGTGTTCCCCTGCCTCTGCTGGATTGGAGTTGCGTCTCTCTTGCCTGTATGCCTTAGTTGGGCAGCGAACTGTGACCTCTGCCGCTACCGTGTTCAGATGGGAATTTTTTTAATAGTTCTGCAGCAAGGGCCTTCTGGTACTGCCCCATTTTTGTAGACCTCTCCAACTCAGGAATAAGAGAGTGAAAGTTCTCCTTGTAGAGGGGGTCTAAAAGTGTCATCAACCAGTAATGACTGTCACCCAACATTTTGACAATGCGAGGGTCACGGTTAAGGCAGCGTAACATAAAGTCAACCATGGGTGCCAGACTGGTAACGGGCAAGACTTCCGTGTCCTCACCAAGATGATGACTGATAGTGTTGAGCGATCACTAAAATGCTCGGGTGCTCGAAGCTCGGGCCGAGCTTACCGTGATACTCGGGTGCTCGACCCGAGCAACGAGCCCAATGTTAGTCTATGAGAGACCCGAGCTTTTTTGCGGTAGCACCCCCGGCAGTCTGTAGAAAGCCTAAAAAGTGCCCAAAACGATAGTGACAGTGCTCAAAAGACATGGGGGCAGCATGGGGATCGCCCCTGGAAGCATTTCTGACCCCCAGGTCACTGCTGTCAACAACGTGGTCAGAGGTATTAAGCCACTTTTGCGGGCTCACAATAAAACGTTCAAAAACGAAACTGAAACGGTTTTCCTGTGAAATATGTTAAGGAATTTCCTTTCCAGGGTAAAAACTTGTGTATAAGGTAAAATAAATAACCAAAAACAAAAATACTCCTCCACACCTTGGGCTATGTTCACAAGTAGCATTTTTCATGCGTTTTTGCACTTTTGTATTGCTTTCAACCGTGACAAATGCGTTCACCGGGAAATGTCATTTTAACATTTTACAACCTTATCTGGCCATGTGCTGTGTGACACATGCATACAGTGCTGAAAAGACAAGGGATCAGCATGGGGAAGACCCCTGGAAGCATCTCTGACCCCCAGGTCACTGTCTAAAAGTGTGCCCATCAGAAGTGATCCTTGCCGCATCAGAAGATGCAGACTTGCAACTATCCCCGTGCAAGTCCTTGTCCCAGGGCAGTGTTCAATTGTACCTCCCCCATTCCTTGCAATGCAAGCGAAAATATGCAGCCAACCACCCACCCACCCGCAGGCTGCAATACCATACTGCTAGCTTTCACTTGAAATGGGGCCTTTTAGTTTGGAGGAGGCCGAAGCTGGCCACTACCTCATGGCCGCTTCGGCATCGAGGTATCCATACTCTGTCCCCAGCCGCCCGGCGGCCGGGTGTCCACGCTCGGTCCCCAGCCGCCAGGTGGCGGCCAGGTGTCCATACTCGGTCCCCAGCCGCCCTGATTTCTCCTGTCACCTTCCCCCACACTTTTCTTAGCCTGGCCTGCTTTAGGGCTGCATTGGACGAGCCCACCAGAGAACCAGACTCCTCCGGTGGGCGCTGGCTTCTCCATCAGGGAAGTTGAGAGTGCCTAGGTGAGGAGCATGATGATGATGATAGAAGTTAGCATCTGCTTTGTTTTCTTGGAATGCAAGCGCATGTATGTAGTAGCGGCTAGGCCTGAGGTGGTCCGCATTTTGGCGCATATCCTACCTCCTCCGAGGATTGCTGGATGTTTTCCTGCTACTATCCAGGTTCTATGACTCCCGTTAAAACAAAGCTTCAGGTGATAAATGATGGATGAGGTGGTGGCAAAGGAGAAAGAGCAGGAGGAACAGGGACCATTCACATCAATATCAGGCCAGTCAACCAGATATGTCTTGTAGGATATGTTTCTGTAACAAAAGGAGCGGTTCGGCTACACAGTTATAGGGCATACAGTGAGTGCAATGCCTACCAAAAATTTCGAGCCACTCCAATGCCCCTTGGAAATGACATGGAGGTCAGAGGGCGTTAACTAAACCTTTTTTTCGATTTATAGCAACTGGGTCTCCCGTGCACTGTTGGCCTAAGCAGTGAATGGAAGGCTTTCCAAAAATTATGAGGAACTGCAATGCCCCTTACAAGAGCCATGTGTGGCACCCCAGGGGTCTGGTCACCACAGTAATAGAGATATTACGTCGGAGAGCAAGTGGGAGGTTTCCTGGTCAGGATCCCTTAAACATGCAACGTCCTCCTGCCCCAGTCCTGGGAGGGGAGAATTCTGCCCTTATAAACTGGATCTGGGGCGGGGTTGAGTGAGTCAGAGAACAGTCAGAGTCAGAGTGAGAGCAAGGGAAAGTAACAGCAAGGAGCTCTGTAGGAGCTAGGAGCTAAAGACCAGGGGCTGGAAGCTGAGCAGAGCTCGCCCTGGCAGAAGACGATAGGAACCGGACACAGGAGTCCGAAGCTGTGAGGACTTATATATCCAGCAGCAGAAACCAGCCGGCAGGGGATTTCAGGTCCTCTGGCCATAGAAGCCCGGAGGCTCAGTCACAAGTAAGGGACCAGCACCGCCGTCGTGGAGCGGAGGCTAACAGAAGGCCCCAAGTCACCAGCCATATGGGTGAGCACTACACGGTACACTCAGGGACGTGGGCTACTTCTACCCGCTTACAGCTAGGTAGCCAGGAAGAGTGCAGACAGACGGGGAGGCCTACAACTCCACCTGGCCAGGGGAACTCCTGCTTGCTCACAGACTGACCAGGCCTCTTATGCTAGCCAGTACTCCCGGGAGGGTCTACCTTATAATCATCAGTAAAGACCCTGAACTGCACTGCAAAGACTCTGAGTCGTTCCTGCTGCGCTGTTGCACCATCACCCCCATCATCCACACTCACTGCCCTGAGGCTACACTCCTCCCGAGGGGAGTTATCCCATTCTATGCTGCGCACACAACACCAGCCTCAGCGGTCTGCCTCGCAGCGGTGGTACTCCCTGACCGCAATCCACGGGTGGCGCAGTCGGACAATTAACCTCAAAACCTAAGAAAGACTGCCACTGGTTTGACCAGCCTGAGCCACGGGACTGGGTCACCGCCACGGAGACTACAGACCCCAGAGACCCGGCACCGGGTATCCCACACACGTGTACACACGGCCCAGGGGGCGCGTCACATGCAGTACAGCATATTACAAACATAAGTCCCATTATTGGGGAGTGGGTGTCCCATAGTATTTGCTTATGCCTTGCAAGCAAAAGCTGCCAAAAATTAGGATGGAGCAACTTGCAATGCCCCTTACAAGAGCCATGCAGTACAGCATATTACAAACATAAGTCCCATTATTGGGGAGTGGGTCTCCCACAGTATTTGCTTATGCTTTCCCAGCAAAAGCTGCCAAAAATTTGGACGGAGGAACTTGCAATGCTGGCACCCTGGTGGTATAGTGGTGGTGGAGGCTGAGGATAAGGAGAAGAGGATTAAACAACCGAAACGAGGAAGCGTATACCCATGTGTGGGTGTGAAGCGGTGCATGTGAATACACCTCCCGAAATAACACAGTGGATTTGACTTTATGTTACTCTGCTGTCATATGGTGGTGATGAGAAGTCTGGCCCAATCCAGCCCTTGTTCATTTTGATAAGGGTCAGCTTGTCAGCATTGTCAGTTGACAGGCGAGTGCGCTTATCAGTTATAATTCCCCCAGCGGCACTAAAAACACGCTCCGATAACACGCTAGCGGCAGGGCAGGCCAGGACCTCCAAGGCGTACAGAGCGAGTTTATTCCAAGTGTCCAGCTTGGATACCCAATAATTAAAAGGCACAGAGGAATCACGGAGGACGCTGGTACGATCGGCAAGGTACTCCCTCACCATCTTTTGAAACTTTCCACTCCTTGTGAGAGTACCCCTCGCCTCAGGGCCTGTAAGCTGGGCGGGTGTCAGAAAACTGACAGTGTTCCCCTGCCTCTGCAGGCGGCGTACTTTCACGAGCAGATCTGGCAACTCGGGGTACGATTTAAGAAACCGCTGAACCACGAGGTTAAGCACATGAGCCAGGCATGGTACGTGTGTGATCTCACCTCGCCTCAGAGCCGCCACCAGGTTACGGCCATTGTCACACACGACCATGCCGGGATGTAGGATCAGCGGTCTCAGACACAGATCTGCCTGCTCTTTCACAGCTGTCCACAACTCACAAGCAGTGTGAGGTTTATCACCTAAGCTTATGAGTTTCAGCACAGCCTGTTGCCGCTTGGCGGAGGCAGTACTGCAATGCTTCCAGCTTGTAACTGATGTGGTGATATCTGAGATGGAGGCTGAACATGAGGAGGAGGAGGAGGATGCGCAGGAGCTGTACACTGTGGGGGCAACTCTGACTGACATAGGGCCCGCAATCCTCGGTGTGGGGAGGATGTGTTCCGTCCCAAGGTCCGACTGGGTCCCGGCTTCCACTATGTTTACCCAATGTGCCGTCAGAGAGATGTACCGTCCCTGGCCACAAGCACCTGTCCACGTGTCCGTTGTCAGGTGGACTCTCCCAGTAACTGCGTTGTTGAGGGCACGGCAGATGCTTTGGGACACGTGCTTGTGTAGTGCGGGGATGGCACACCGGGCAAAATAGTGTCGGCTGGGGACCGAGTACCAAGGGACGGCCACCACCATAAGATTGCGGAAGGATTCCGTCTCCACCAGCCTAAAAGGCAGCATTTCCAATGCAAGCAGTCGTGAAATGTGCGAATTTAGGACTGTGGTCTGTGGGGCGTTAGCTGCGAATTTTCGCTTTCGTTCAAAGGTCTGGGATATGGACAATTGAACGCTGCGGTGGGACGTGGACATGGACGTTGATGCTGTTTCTTGAGAAACTGCCATAACAAGTGAAGACTGAGAGGAGGGGGCATCTTTACATGCAGTATGGACAGGGGATTGCCTTGCACACACAACAGGGGGTTCTATTGCACGCACAACAGTGGAAGAAGCAGTGGTGACACCCGCTGACACTGGTCGTGGACCCTGGGTTTCGCCCCACAAAGTCGGGTGCTTTGCTGCCATGTGCCTGATCATGCTGGTGGTGGTCAGGCTGGTAGTTTTGTCACCCCTGCTGATGCTGGCATGGCAGGTGGAACATATGGCCTTTTTGGGGTTATCAGCAGAGTCTTTAAAAAAATTCCAGACTCTGGAAGACCTACGGCTTGTACTGGCAACGTCCCTCGTGTTGGTGTTACGGGGAACGGTTGCCTGCCTTCTGTCTGCGGCCACCACACTGCTTCTTCCTGCCTGTTGGGGTACTCTGCCTCCCTCCCCCTGTGTGCTGCTGGCCTCACTCTGCATGTCCTCCTTCCACGTTGGGTCAGTTACTAGATCATCCACCACCTCCTCCTCTTCCACTTGCGCACCACGATCCTCCTCCTCACTTCCTGGCAATTGTGTCTCGTCATCGTCCACCTCTTGTGACAGATTGCCAACGTCGACTTCCTGTGGCCGTGGCTGTTCAAATATTTGGGCATCGCAACATGGGATCTCCTCTTCCACCACTTCAAGCGTATCAGGCGAGGGGCCCAAATATGGAAATGGACCAGTGAACAGCTCTTCAGAGTGTCCAAGTGTGGGATCACTTGCTGTCTGACGACACTCGGCATGGTGGGAGGAAGGAGCATCAGGGTGAGGAGGAGTATGCGGTCGAGACTCACGGCTACTAAGAGTTGACCGTGTGGAAGACAGACCGGAGGTGGTGGTGCCCAGGTCACTGGAAGTATTGTCTGCTATCCAATTAATAACCTGTTCACACTGATCAGTTCTCAATACTGGTGTTGTTCTGTGCTTCCCTAGTAATTCGGTCAAGAAGTGGGAGCGAGAAGATGTGGCTGTTGGTTGTGGCACATTTTCACCTTGGCCACGGCCCCGTCCTCTGCACGAACCATCACCAGAACGTCCACTTCCACGTCCCTTGCCACGCGCCTTGCCCATTGTAAATGAAGTAAAATAACTTACACTTGCACTATCAATGGAAAAAGGGTAATAAATAGATTAGAACCGTGGAAGAGGAAAACCACAGTTATTGTTTACTGGGGTATACCACACTTTTTTAAATAGAGATATTTGCGGCTGAACAGTGAGCGACACACTCAAACTGCTTTTTTTTTTAGATACCAAAGGCCCAAAACTGGATAGTACAGCGATTTGACCCGTGGAACTGCGAAACCACACTGGGATGTCGGGCCTACACAAGACTATTTTCAACAGATATATTTTTGTGTCACAACAGTCAGGAGACACTACTGTTTTTCTTTACGGAAAAAACTACCAAAACCTGAATAATAGAGATTTTTTACCGTGGAACAGCAAAACCACAGTTATAATTTACTGGTGTATACCAGTCTTTTTAAAATATATATATATTTGCGGCTGAACAGTGAGCGACACACTCAAACTGTTTTTTTTAGATACAAATGGCCCAAAAGTGAATAATACAGAGGTTTGTACCGTAGAACTGCAAAACCACACTTGTACTTCTCGGGCCTACACCAGACTATTTTCAACAGATATATTTGTGTCTGAAAAATCAGGGAGACACTATTTTTTTTTTTTTTTACAGCAAAAAATGCAAAAAGCAGGATAATAGAGATTTTTTACCGTGAAACAGCAAAAGCACACTTCTGTCTCTCTGGCCTACACCAGACTATTTTCAACAGATATATTTGTGTCTGAAATATCAGGGTGACACTATTATTATTTTTATACAGCAAAAAATGCCAAAAACAGGATAATAGAGATGTTTTACCGTGGAACATCAAAACCACAGTAATAATTTACTGGTGTATACCAGGCTTTTTAAAATATATATATATATTTGCGGCTGAACAGTGAGCGACACACTCAAACTGTTTTTTTTAGATACAAATGGCCCAAAAGTGGATAATACAGAGGTTTGTACCGTGGAACTGCAAAACCACACTTGTATTTCTCGGGCCTACACCAGACTATTTTCAACAGATATATTTGTGTCTGAAAAATCAGGGAGACACTATTTATTTATTTTTTTTACAGCAAAAAATGCAAAAAGCAGGATAATAGAGATTTTTTACCATGGAACAGCAAAAGCACACTTCTGTCTCTCTGGCCTACACCAGACTATTTTCAATAGATATATTTGTGTCTGAAAAATCAGAGAGACACTATTATTATTTTTATACAGCAAAAAATGCCAAAAACAGGATAATAGAGATGTTTTATCGTGGAACATCAAAACCACAGTAATAATTTACTGGTGTATACCAGGCTTTTTAAAATATATATATATTTGCGGCTGAACAGTGAGCGACACACTCAAACTGTTTTTTTTAGATACAAATGGCCCAAAAGTGGATAATACAGAGGTTTGTACCGTGGAACTGCAAAACCACACTTGTATTTCTCTGGCCTACACCAGACTATTTTCAACAGATATATTTGTGTCTGAAAAATCAGGGAGACACTATTTTTTTTTTTTACAGCAAAAAATGCAAAAAGCAGGATAATAGAGATTTATTACCGTGGAACAGCAAAAGCACACTTCTGTCTCTCTGGCCTACACCAGACTATTTTCAACAGATATATTCGTGTCTGAAATATCAGGGTGACACTATTATTATTTTTATACAGCAAAAAATGCCAAAAACAGGATAATAGAGATGTTTTACCGTGGAACATCAAAACCACAGTAATAATTTACTGGTGTATACCAGGCTTTTTAAAATATATATATATTTGCGGCTGAACAGTGAGCGACACACTCAAACTGTTTTTTTAGATACAAATGGCCCAAAAGTGGATAATACAGAGGTTTGTACCGTGGAACTGCAAAACCACACTTGTATTTCTCGGGCCTACACCAGACTATTTTCAACAGATATATTTGTGTCTGAAAAATCAGGGAGACACTATTTTTTTTTTTTTTACAGCAAAAAATGCAAAAAGCAGGATAATAGAGATTTTTTACCATGGAACAGCAAAAGCACACTTCTGTCTCTCTGGCCTACACCAGACTATTTTCAACAGATATATTTGTGTCTGAAAAATCAGGGAGAGACTTATTATTTTTATACAGCAAAAAATGCCAAAAACAGGATAATAGAGATGTTTTACCGTGGAACATCAAAACCACAGTAATAATTTACTGGTGTATACCAGGCTTTTTAAAATATATATATATATATTTGCGGCTGAACAGTGAGCGACACACTCAAACTGTTTTTTTTAGATACAAATGGCCCAAAAGTGGATAATACAGAGGTTTGTACCGTGGAACTGCAAAACCACACTTGTATTTCTCGGGCCTACACCAGACTATTTTCAACAGATATATTTGTGTCTGAAAAATCAGGGAGACACAATTTTTTTTTTTTTTTACAGCAAAAAATGCAAAAAGCAGGATAATAGAGATTTTTTACCGTGTAACAGCAAAAGCACACTTCTGTCTCTCTGGCCTACACCAGACTATTTTCAACAGATATATTTGTGTCTGAAAAATCAGGGAGACACTATTATTATTTTTATACAGCAAAAAAGGCCAAAAACAGGATAATAGAGACGTTTTACCGTGGAACATCAAAACCACAGTAATAATTTACTGGTGTATACCAGGCTTTTTAAAATATATATATATTTGCGGCTGAACAGTGAGCGACACACTCAAACTGTTTTTTTTAAATACAAATGGCCCAAAAGTGGATAATACAGAGGTTTGTACCGTGGAACTGCAAAACCACACTTGTATTTCTCTGGCCTACACCAGACTATTTTCAACAGATATATTTGTGTCTGAAAAATCAGGGAGACACTATTATTATTTTTATACAGCAAAAAATGCCAAAAACAGGATAATAGAGATGTTTTACCGTGGAACATCAAAACCACAGTAATAATTTACTGGTGTATACCAGGCTTTTTAAAATATATATATATATTTGCGGCTAAACAGTGAGCAACACACTCAAACTGTTTTTTTTAGATACAAATGGCCCAAAAGTGGATAACACAGAGGTTTGTACCGTGGAACTGCAAAACCACACTTGTATTTCTCGGGCCTACACCAGACTATTTTCAACAGATATATTTGTGTCTGAAAAATCAGGGAGACACTATTTTTTTTTTTTTTTACAACAAAAAATGCAAAAAGCAGGATAATAGAGATTTTTTACCGTGGAACAGCAAAAGCACACTTCTGTCTCTCTGGCCTACACCAGACTATTTTCAACAGATATATTTGTGTCTGAAAAATCAGGGAGACACTATTATTATTTTTATACAGCAAAAAATGCCAAAAACAGGATAATAGAGATGTTTTACCGTGGAACATCAAAACCACAGTAATAATTTACTGGTGTATACCAGGCTTTTTAAAATATATATATATTTGCGGCTGAACAGTGAGCGACACACTCAAACTGTTTTTTTTTAGATACAAATGGCCCAAAAGTGGATAATACAGAGGTTTGTACCGTGGAACTGCAAAACCACACTTGTATTTCTCGGGCCTACACCAGACTATTTTCAACAGATATATTTGTGTCTGAAAAATCAGGGAGACACTATTTATTTATTTTTTTTACAGCAAAAAATGCAAAAAGCAGGATAATAGAGATTTTTTACCATGGAACAGCAAAAGCACACTTCTGTCTCTCTGGCCTACACCAGACTATTTTCAACAGATATATTTGTGTCTGAAAAATCAGAGAGACACTATTATTATTTTTATACAGCAAAAAATGCCAAAAACAGGATAATAGAGATGTTTTATCGTGGAACATCAAAACCACAGTAATAATTTACTGGTGTATACCAGGCTTTTTAAAATATATATATATTTGCGGCTGAACAGTGAGCGACACACTCAAACTGTTTTTTTTAGATACAAATGGCCCAAAAGTGGATAATACAGAGGTTTGTACCGTGGAACTGCAAAACCACACTTGTATTTCTCGGGCCTACACCAGACTATTTTCAACAGATATATTTGTGTCTGAAAAATCAGGGAGACACAATTTTTTTTTTTTACAGCAAAAAATGCAAAAAGCAGGATAATAGAGATTTATTACCGTGGAACAGCAAAAGCACACTTCTGTCTCTCTGGCCTACACCAGACTATTTTCAACAGATATATTCGTGTCTGAAATATCAGGGTGACACTATTATTATTTTTGTACAGCAAAAAATGCCAAAAACAGGATAATAGAGATGTTTTACCCTGGAACATCAAAACCACAGTAATAATTTACTGGTGTATACCAGGCTTTTTAAAATATATATATATATTTGCGGCTGAACAGTGAGCGTCACACTCAAACTGTTTTTTTTAGATACAAGTGGCCCAAAAGTGGATAATACAGAGGTTTGTACCGTGGAACTGCAAAACCACACTTGTATTTCTCGGGCCTACACCAGACTATTTTCAACAGATATATTTCTGTCTGAAAAATCAGGGAGACACTATTTATTTATTTTTTTTACAGCAAAAAATGCAAAAAGCAGGATAATAGAGATTTTTTACCATGGAACAGCAAAAGCACACTTCTGTCTCTCTGGCCTACACCAGACTATTTTCAACAGATATATTTGTGTCTGAAAAATCAGAGAGACACTATTATTATTTTTATACAGCAAAAAATGCCAAAAACAGGATAATAGAGATGTTTTATCGTGGAACATCAAAACCACAGTAATAATTTACTGGTGCATACCAGGCTTTTTAAAATATATATATATTTGCGGCTGAACAGTGAGCGACACACTCAAACTGTTTTTTTTAGATACAAGTGGCCCAAAAGTGGATAATACAGAGGTTTGTACCGTGGAACTGCAAAACCACACTTGTATTTCTCGGGCCTACACCAGACTATTTTCAACAGATATATTTGTGTCTGAAAAATCAGGGAGACACTATTTATTTATTTTTTTTACAGCAAAAAATGCAAAAAGCAGGATAATAGAGATTTTTTACCATGGAACAGCAAAAGCACACTTCTGTCTCTCTGGCCTACACCAGACTATTTTCAACAGATATATTTGTGTCTGAAAAATCAGAGAGACACTATTATTATTTTTATACAGCAAAAAATGCCAAAAACAGGATAATAGAGATGTTTTATCGTGGAACATCAAAACCACAGTAATAATTTACTGGTGCATACCAGGCTTTTTAAAATATATATATATTTGCGGCTGAACAGTGAGCGACACACTCAAACTGTTTTTTTTAGATACAAATGGCCCAAAAGTGGA
The DNA here is from genome assembly GCF_046119375.1 of Phyllobates terribilis. NCBI lineage: Eukaryota > Metazoa > Chordata > Amphibia > Anura > Dendrobatidae > Phyllobates > Phyllobates terribilis. The sequence goes on from NW_027362761.1 coordinate 704,829,913, forward strand.
TAATACAGAGGTTTGTACCGTGGAACTGCAAAACCACACTTGTATTTCTCGGGCCTACACCAGACTACTTTCAACAGATATATTTGTGTCTGAAAAATCAGGGAGACACAATTTTTTTTTTTTTTTACAGCAAAAAATGCAAAAAGCAGGATAATAGAGATTTTTTACCGTGGAACAGCAAAAGCACACTTCTGTCTCTCTGGCCTACACCAGACTATTTTCAACAGATATATTTGTGTCTGAAAAATCAGGGAGACACTATTATTATTTTTATACAGCAAAAAATGCCAAAAACAGGATAATAGAGATGTTTTACCGTGGAACATCAAAACCACAGTAATAATTTACTGGTGTATACCAGGCTTTTTAAAATATATATATATTTGCGGCTGAACAGTGAGCGACACACTCAAACTGTTTTTTTTTAGATACAAATGGCCCAAAAGTGGATAATACAGAGGTTTGTACCGTGGAACTGCAAAACCACACTTGTATTTCTCGGGCCTACACCAGACTATTTTCAACAGATATATTTGTGTCTGAAAAATCAGGGAGACACTATTTATTTATTTTTTTTACAGCAAAAAATGCAAAAAGCAGGATAATAGAGATTTTTTACCATGGAACAGCAAAAGCACACTTCTGTCTCTCTGGCCTACACCAGACTATTTTCAACAGATATATTTGTGTCTGAAAAATCAGAGAGACACTATTATTATTTTTATACAGCAAAAAATGCCAAAAACAGGATAATAGAGATGTTTTATCGTGGAACATCAAAACCACAGTAATAATTTACTGGTGTATACCAGGCTTTTTAAAATATATATATATTTGCGGCTGAACAGTGAGCGACACACTCAAACTGTTTTTTTTAGATACAAATGGCCCAAAAGTGGATAATACAGAGGTTTGTACCGTGGAACTGCAAAACCACACTTGTATTTCTCGGGCCTACACCAGACTATTTTCAACAGATATATTTGTGTCTGAAAAATCAGGGAGACACAATTTTTTTTTTTTACAGCAAAAAATGCAAAAAGCAGGATAATAGAGATTTATTACCGTGGAACAGCAAAAGCACACTTCTGTCTCTCTGGCCTACACCAGACTATTTTCAACAGATATATTCGTGTCTGAAATATCAGGGTGACACTATTATTATTTTTATACAGCAAAAAATGCCAAAAACAGGATAATAGAGATGTTTTACCCTGGAACATCAAAACCACAGTAATAATTTACTGGTGTATACCAGGCTTTTTAAAATATATATATATATTTGCGGCTGAACAGTGAGCGTCACACTCAAACTGTTTTTTTTAGATACAAGTGGCCCAAAAGTGGATAATACAGAGGTTTGTACCGTGGAACTGCAAAACCACACTTGTATTTCTCGGGCCTACACCAGACTATTTTCAACAGATATATTTCTGTCTGAAAAATCAGGGAGACACTATTTATTTATTTTTTTTACAGCAAAAAATGCAAAAAGCAGGATAATAGAGATTTTTTACCATGGAACAGCAAAAGCACACTTCTGTCTCTCTGGCCTACACCAGACTATTTTCAACAGATATATTTGTGTCTGAAAAATCAGAGAGACACTATTATTATTTTTATACAGCAAAAAATGCCAAAAACAGGATAATAGAGATGTTTTATCGTGGAACATCAAAACCACAGTAATAATTTACTGGTGCATACCAGGCTTTTTAAAATATATATATATTTGCGGCTGAACAGTGAGCGACACACTCAAACTGTTTTTTTTAGATACAAGTGGCCCAAAAGTGGATAATACAGAGGTTTGTACCGTGGAACTGCAAAACCACACTTGTATTTCTCGGGCCTACACCAGACTATTTTCAACAGATATATTTGTGTCTGAAAAATCAGGGAGACACTATTTATTTATTTTTTTTACAGCAAAAAATGCAAAAAGCAGGATAATAGAGATTTTTTACCATGGAACAGCAAAAGCACACTTCTGTCTCTCTGGCCTACACCAGACTATTTTCAACAGATATATTTGTGTCTGAAAAATCAGAGAGACACTATTATTATTTTTATACAGCAAAAAATGCCAAAAACAGGATAATAGAGATGTTTTATCGTGGAACATCAAAACCACAGTAATAATTTACTGGTGCATACCAGGCTTTTTAAAATATATATATATTTGCGGCTGAACAGTGAGCGACACACTCAAACTGTTTTTTTTAGATACAAATGGCCCAAAAGTGGATAATACAGAGGTTTGTACCGTGGAACTGCAAAACCACACTTGTATTTCTCGGGCCTACACCAGACTACTTTCAACAGATATATTTGTGTCTGAAAAATCAGGGAGACACAATTTTTTTTTTTTTTTTACAGCAAAAAATGCAAAAAGCAGGATAATAGAGATTTTTTACCGTTGAACAGCAAAAGCACACTTCTGTCTCTCTGGCCTACACCAGACTATTTTCAACAGATATATTTGTGTCTGAAAAATCAGGGAGACACTATTTTTTTTTTTTTTACAGCAAAAAATGCAAAAAGCAGGATAATAGAGATTTTTTACCGTGGAACAGCAAAAGCACACTTCTGTCTCTCTGGCCTACACCAGACTATTTTCAACAGATATATTTGTGTCTGAAAAATCAGGGAGACACTTATTATTTTTATACAGCAAAAAATGCCAAAAACAGGATAATAGAGATGTTTTACCGTGGAACATCAAAACCACAGTAATAATTTACTGGTGTATACCAGGCTTTTTAAAATATATATATATATATTTGCGGCTGAACAGTGAGCGACACACTCAAACTGTTTTTTTTAGATACAAATGGCCCAAAAGTGGATAATACAGAGGTTTGTACCGTGGAACTGCAAAACCACACTTGTATTTCTCGGGCCTACACCAGACTATTTTCAACAGATATATTTGTGTCTGAAAAATCAGGGAGACACTATTTTTTTTTTTTTTACAGCAAAAAATGCAGAAAGCAGGATAATAGAGATTTTTTACTGTGAAACAGCAAAAGCACACTTCTGTCTCTCTGGCCTACACCAGACTATTTTCAACAGATATATTTGTGACTGAAAAATCAGGGAGACACTATTATTATTTTTATACAGCAAAAAATGCCAAAAACAGGATAATAGAGATGTTTTACCGTGGAACATCAAAACCACAGTAATAATTTACTGGTGTATACCAGGCTTTTTAAAATATATATATATATTTGCGGCTAAACAGTGAGCAACACACTCAAACTGTTTTTTTTAGATACAAATGGCTCAAAAGTGGATAACACAGAGGTTTGTACCGTGGAACTGCAAAACCACACTTGTATTTCTCGGGCCTACACCAGACTATTTTCAACAGATATATTTGTGTCTGAAAAATCAGGGAGACACTATTTTTTTTTTTTTTACAGCAAAAAATGCAAAAAGCAGGATAATAGAGATTTTTTACCGTGGAACAGCAAAAGCACACTTCTGTCTCTCTGGCCTACACCAGACTATTTTCAACAGATATATTTGTGTCTGAAAAATCAGGGAGACACTATTATTATTTTTATACAGCAAAAAATGCCAAAAACAGGATAATAGAGATGTTTTACCGTGGAACATCAAAACCACAGTAATAATTTACTGGTGTATACCAGGCTTTTTAAAATATATATATATTTGCGGCTGAACAGTGAGCGACACACTCAAACTGTTTTTTTTTAGATACAAATGGCCCAAAAGTAGATAATACAGAGGTTTGTACCGTGGAACTGCAAAACCACACTTGTATTTCTCGGGCCTACACCAGACTATTTTCAACAGATATATTTGTGTCTGAAAAATCAGGGAGACACTATTTTTTTTTTTTTTTTTATAGCAAAAAATGCAAAAAGCAGGATAATAGAGATTTTTTACCGTGGAACAGCAAAAGCACACTTCTGTCTCTCTGGCCTACACCAGACTATTTTCAACAGATATATTTGTGTCTGAAAAATCAGGGAGACACTATTATTATTTTTATACAGCAAAAAATGCCAAAAACAGGATAATAGAGATGTTTTACCGTGGAACATCAAAACCACAGTAATAATTTACTGGTGTATACCAGGCTTTTTAAAATATATATATATATATATATATATATATATATATATATATTTGCGGCTAAACAGTGAGCAACACACTCAAACTGTTTTTTTTAGATACAAATGGCCCAAAAGTGGATAATACAGAGGTTTGTACCGTGGAACTGCAAAACCACACTTGTATTTCTCGGGCCTACACCAGACTATTTTCAACAGATATATTTGTGTCTGAAAAATCAGGGAGACACTATTTTTTTTTTTTTTACAGCAAAAAATGCAAAAAGCAGGATAATAGAGATTTTTTACCGTGGAACAGCAAAAGCACACTTCTGTCTCTCTGGCCTACACCAGACTATTTTCAACAGATATATTTGTGTCTGAAAAATCAGGGAGACACTATTATTATTTTTATACAGCAAAAAATGCCAAAAACAGGATAATAGAGATGTTTTACCGTGGAACATCAAAACCACAGTAATAATTTACTGGTGTATACCAGGCTTTTTAAAATATATATATATATTTGCGGCTGAACAGTGAGCGTCACACTCAAACTGTTTTTTTTAGATACAAGTGGCCCAAAAGTGGATAATACAGAGGTTTGTACCGTGGAACTGCAAAACCACACTTGTATTTCTCGGGCCTACACCAGACTATTTTCAACAGATATATTTGTGTCTGAAAAATCAGGGAGACACTATTTATTTATTTTTTTTACAGCAAAAAATGCAAAAAGCAGGATAATAGAGATTTTTTACCATGGAACAGCAAAAGCACACTTCTGTCTCTCTGGCCTACACCAGACTATTTTCAACAGATATATTTGTGTCTGAAAAATCAGAGAGACACTATTATTATTTTTATACAGCAAAAAATGCCAAAAACAGGATAATAGAGATGTTTTATCGTGGAACATCAAAACCACAGTAATAATTTACTGGTGCATACCAGGCTTTTTAAAATATATATATATTTGCGGCTGAACAGTGAGCGACACACTCAAACTGTTTTTTTTAGATACAAATGGCCCAAAAGTGGATAATACAGAGGTTTGTACCGTGGAACTGCAAAACCACACTTGTATTTCTCGGGCCTACACCAGACTATTTTCAACAGATATATTTGTGTCTGAAAAATCAGGGAGACACAATTTTTTTTTTTTTTTACAGCAAAAAATGCAAAAAGCAGGATAATAGAGATTTTTTACCGTTGAACAGCAAAAGCACACTTCTGTCTCTCTGGCCTACACCAGACTATTTTCAACAGATATATTTGTGTCTGAAAAATCAGGGAGACACAATTTTTTTTTTTTTTACAGCAAAAAATGCAAAAAGCAGGATAATAGAGATTTTTTACCGTGGAACAGCAAAAGCACACTTCTGTCTCTCTGGCCTACACCAGACTATTTTCAACAGATATATTTGTGTCTGAAAAATCAGGGAGACACTATTATTATTTTTATACAGCAAAAAATGCCAAAAACAGGATAATAGAGATGTTTTACCGTGGAACATCAAAACCACAGTAATAATTTACTGGTGTATACCAGGCTTTTTAAAATATATATATATTTGCGGCTGAACAGTGAGCGACACACTCAAACTGTTTTTTTTAGATACAAATGGCCCAAAAGTGGATAATACAGAGGTTTGTACCGTGGAACTGCAAAACCACACTTGTATTTCTCGGGCCTACACCAGACTATTTTCAACAGATATATTTGTGTCTGAAAAATCAGGGAGACACTATTTTTTTTTTTTTTACAGCAAAAAATGCAAAAAGCAGGATAATAGAGATTTTTTACCGTGGAACAGCAAAAGCACACTTCTGTCTCTCTGGCCTACACCAGACTATTTTCAACAGATATATTTGTGTCTGAAAAATCAGGGAGACACTTATTATTTTTATACAGCAAAAAATGCCAAAAACAGGATAATAGAGATGTTTTACCGTGGAACATCAAAACCACAGTAATAATTTACTGGTGTATACCAGGCTTTTTAAAATATATATATATATATTTGCGGCTGAACAGTGAGCGACACACTCAAACTGTTTTTTTTAGATACAAATGGCCCAAAAGTGGATAATACAGAGGTTTGTACCGTGGAACTGCAAAACCACACTTGTATTTCTCGGGCCTACACCAGACTATTTTCAACAGATATATTTGTGTCTGAAAAATCAGGGAGACACAATTTTTTTTTTTTTTACAGCAAAAAATGCAAAAAGCAGGATAATAGAGATTTTTTACCGTGTAACAGCAAAAGCACACTTCTGTCTCTCTGGCCTACACCAGACTATTTTCAACAGATATATTTGTGTCTGAAAAATCAGGGAGACACTATTATTATTTTTATACAGCAAAAAATGCCAAAAACAGGATAATAGAGACGTTTTACCGTGGAACATCAAAACCACAGTAATAATTTACTGGTGTATACCAGGCTTTTTAAAATATATATATATTTGCGGCTGAACAGTGAGCGACACACTCAAACTGTTTTTTTTAGATACAAATGGCCCAAAAGTGGATAATACAGAGGTTTGTACCGTGGAACTGCAAAACCACACTTGTATTTCTCTGGCCTACACCAGACTATTTTCAACAGATATATTTGTGTCTGAAAAATCAGGGAGACACTATTATTATTTTTATACAGCAAAAAATGCCAAAAACAGGATAATAGAGATGTTTTACCGTGGAACATCAAAACCACAGTAATAATTTACTGGTGTATACCAGGCTTTTTAAAATATATATATATATTTGCGGCTAAACAGTGAGCAACACACTCAAACTGTTTTTTTTAGATACAAATGGCCCAAAAGTGGATAACACAGAGGTTTGTACCGTGGAACTGCAAAACCACACTTGTATTTCTCGGACCTACACCAGACTATTTTCAACAGATATATTTGTGTCTGAAAAATCAGGGAGACACTATTTTTTTTTTTTTTTACAGCAAAAAATGCAAAAAGCAGGATAATAGAGATTTTTTACCGTGGAACAGCAAAAGCACACTTCTGTCTCTCTGGCCTACACCAGACTATTTTCAACAGATATATTTGTGTCTGAAAAATCAGGGAGACACTATTATTATTTTTATACAGCAAAAAATGCCAAAAACAGGATAATAGAGATGTTTTACCGTGGAACATCAAAACCACAGTAATAATTTACTGGTGTATACCAGGCTTTTTAAAATATATATATATTTGCGGCTGAACAGTGAGCGACACACTCAAACTGTTTTTTTTTAGATACAAATGGCCCAAAAGTGGATAATACAGAGGTTTGTACCGTGGAACTGCAAAACCACACTTGTATTTCTCGGGCCTACACCAGACTATTTTCAACAGATATATTTGTGTCTGAAAAATCAGGGAGACACTATTTATTTATTTTTTTTACAGCAAAAAATGCAAAAAGCAGGATAATAGAGATTTTTTACCATGGAACAGCAAAAGCACACTTCTGTCTCTCTGGCCTACACCAGACTATTTTCAACAGATATATTTGTGTCTGAAAAATCAGAGAGACACTATTATTATTTTTATACAGCAAAAAATGCCAAAAACAGGATAATAGAGATGTTTTATCGTGGAACATCAAAACCACAGTAATAATTTACTGGTGTATACCAGGCTTTTTAAAATATATATATATTTGCGGCTGAACAGTGAGCGACACACTCAAACTGTTTTTTTTTAGATACAAATGGCCCAAAAGTGGATAATACAGAGGTTTGTACCGTGGAACTGCAAAACCACACTTGTATTTCTCGGGCCTACACCAGACTATTTTCAACAGATATATTTGTGTCTGAAAAATCAGGGAGACACAATTTTTTTTTTTTACAGCAAAAAATGCAAAAAGCAGGATAATAGAGATTTATTACCGTGGAACAGCAAAAGCACACTTCTGTCTCTCTGGCCTACACCAGACTATTTTCAACAGATATATTCGTGTCTGAAATATCAGGGTGACACTATTATTATTTTTATACAGCAAAAAATGCCAAAAACAGGATAATAGAGATGTTTTACCCTGGAACATCAAAACCACAGTAATAATTTACTGGTGTATACCAGGCTTTTTAAAATATATATATATATTTGCGGCTGAACAGTGAGCGTCACACTCAAACTGTTTTTTTTAGATACAAGTGGCCCAAAAGTGGATAATACAGAGGTTTGTACCGTGGAACTGCAAAACCACACTTGTATTTCTCGGGCCTACACCAGACTATTTTCAACAGATATATTTCTGTCTGAAAAATCAGGGAGACACTATTTATTTATTTTTTTTACAGCAAAAAATGCAAAAAGCAGGATAATAGAGATTTTTTACCATGGAACAGCAAAAGCACACTTCTGTCTCTCTGGCCTACACCAGACTATTTTCAACAGATATATTTGTGTCTGAAAAATCAGAGAGACACTATTATTATTTTTATACAGCAAAAAATGCCAAAAACAGGATAATAGAGATGTTTTATCGTGGAACATCAAAACCACAGTAAAAATTTACTGGTGCATACCAGGCTTTTTAAAATATATATATATTTGCGGCTGAACAGTGAGCGACACACTCAAACTGTTTTTTTTAGATACAAGTGGCCCAAAAGTGGATAATACAGAGGTTTGTACCGTGGAACTGCAAAACCACACTTGTATTTCTCGGGCCTACACCAGACTATTTTCAACAGATATATTTGTGTCTGAAAAATCAGGGAGACACTATTTATTTATTTTTTTTACAGCAAAAAATGCAAAAAGCAGGATAATAGAGATTTTTTACCATGGAACAGCAAAAGCACACTTCTGTCTCTCTGGCCTACACCAGACTATTTTCAACAGATATATTTGTGTCTGAAAAATCAGAGAGACACTATTATTATTTTTATACAGCAAAAAATGCCAAAAACAGGATAATAGAGATGTTTTATCGTGGAACATCAAAACCACAGTAATAATTTACTGGTGCATACCAGGCTTTTTAAAATATATATATATTTGCGGCTGAACAGTGAGCGACACACTCAAACTGTTTTTTTTAGATACAAATGGCCCAAAAGTGGATAATACAGAGGTTTGTACCGTGGAACTGCAAAACCACACTTGTATTTCTCGGGCCTACACCAGACTACTTTCAACAGATATATTTGTGTCTGAAAAATCAGGGAGACACAATTTTTTTTTTTTTTACAGCAAAAAATGCAAAAAGCAGGATAATAGAGATTTTTTACCGTGGAACAGCAAAAGCACACTTCTGTCTCTCTGGCCTACACCAGACTATTTTCAACAGATATATTTGTGTCTGAAAAATCAGGGAGACACTATTATTATTTTTATACAGCAAAAAATGCCAAAAACAGGATAATAGAGATGTTTTACCGTGGAACATCAAAACCACAGTAATAATTTACTGGTGTATACCAGGCTTTTTAAAATATATATATATTTGCGGCTGAACAGTGAGCGACACACTCAAACTGTTTTTTTTAGATACAAATGGCCCAAAAGTGGATAATACAGAGGTTTGTACCGTGGAACTGCAAAACCACACTTGTATTTCTCGGGCCTACACCAGACTATTTTCAACAGATATATTTGTGTCTGAAAAATCAGGGAGACACTATTTTTTTTTTTTTTACAGCAAAAAATGCAAAAAGCAGGATAATAGAGATTTTTTACCGTGGAACAGCAAAAGCACACTTCTGTCTCTCTGGCCTACACCAGACTATTTTCAACAGATATATTTGTGTCTGAAAAATCAGGGAGACACTTATTATTTTTATACAGCAAAAAATGCCAAAAACAGGATAATAGAGATGTTTTACCGTGGAACATCAAAACCACAGTAATAATTTACTGGTGTATACCAGGCTTTTTAAAATATATATATATATATTTGCGGCTGAACAGTGAGCGACACACTCAAACTGTTTTTTTTAGATACAAATAGCCCAAAAGTGGATAATACAGAGGTTTGTACCGTGGAACTGCAAAACCACACTTGTATTTCTCGGGCCTACACCAGACTATTTTCAACAGATATATTTGTGTCTGAAAAATCAGGGAGACACAATTTTTTTTTTTTTTTACAGCAAAAAATGCAAAAAGCAGGATAATAGAGATTTTTTACCGTGTAACAGCAAAAGCACACTTCTGTCTCTCTGGCCTACACCAGACTATTTTCAACAGATATATTTGTGTCTGAAAAATCAGGGAGACACTATTATTATTTTTATACAGCAAAAAATGCCAAAAACAGGATAATAGAGACGTTTTACCGTGGAACATCAAAACCACAGTAATAATTTACTGGTGTATACCAGGCTTTTTAAAATATATATATATTTGCGGCTGAACAGTGAGCGACACACTCAAACTGTTTTTTTTAGATACAAATGGCCCAAAAGTGGATAATACAGAGGTTTGTACCGTGGAACTGCAAAACTACACTTGTATTTCTCTGGCCTACACCAGACTATTTTCAACAGATATATTTGTGTCTGAAAAATCAGGGAGACACTATTATGATTTTTATACAGCAAAAAATGCCAAAAACAGGATAATAGAGATGTTTTACCGTGGAACATCAAAACCACAGTAATAATTTACTGGTGTATACCAGGCTTTTTAAAATATATATATATATTTGCGGCTAAACAGTGAGCAACACACTCAAACTGTTTTTTTTAGATACAAATGGCCCAAAAGTGGATAACACAGAGGTTTGTACCGTGGAACTGCAAAACCACACTTGTATTTCTCGGACCTACACCAGACTATTTTCAACAGATATATTTGTGTCTGAAAAATCAGGGAGACACTATTTTTTTTTTTTTTACAGCAAAAAATGCAAAAAGCAGGATAATAGAGATTTTTTACCGTGGAACAGCAAAAGCACACTTCTGTCTCTCTGGCCTACACCAGACTATTTTCAACAGATATATTTGTGTCTGAAAAATCAGGGAGACACTATTATTATTTTTATACAGCAAAAAATGCCAAAAACAGGATAATAGAGATGTTTTACCGTGGAACATCAAAACCACAGTAATAATTTACTGGTGTATACCAGGCTTTTTAAAATATATATATATTTGCGGCTGAACAGTGAGCGACACACTCAAACTGTTTTTTTTTAGATACAAATGGCCCAAAAGTGGATAATACAGAGGTTTGTACCGTGGAACTGCAAAACCACACTTGTATTTCTCGGGCCTACACCAGACTATTTTCAACAGATATATTTGTGTCTGAAAAATCAGGGAGACACTATTTATTTATTTTTTTTACAGCAAAAAATGCAAAAAGCAGGATAATAGAGATTTTTTACCATGGAACAGCAAAAGCACACTTCTGTCTCTCTGGCCTACACCAGACTATTTTCAACAGATATATTTGTGTCTGAAAAATCAGAGAGACACTATTATTATTTTTATACAGCAAAAAATGCCAAAAACAGGATAATAGAGATGTTTTATCGTGGACCATCAAAACCACAGTAATAATTTACTGGTGTGTACCAGGCTTTTTAAAATATATATATATTTGCGGCTGAACAGTGAGCGACACACTCAAACTGTTTTTTTTAGATACAAATGGCCCAAAAGTGGATAATACAGAGGTTTGTACCGTGGAACTGCAAAACCACACTTGTATTTCTCGGGCCTACACCAGACTATTTTCAACAGATATATTTGTGTCTGAAAAATCAGGGAGACACAATTTTTTTTTTTTACAGCAAAAAATGCAAAAAGCAGGATAATAGAGATTTATTACCGTGGAACAGCAAGAGCACACTTCTGTCTCTCTGGCCTACACCAGACTATTTTCAACAGATATATTCGTGTCTGAAATATCAGGGTGACACTATTATTATTTTTATACAGCAAAAAATGCCAAAAACAGGATAATAGAGATGTTTTACCCTGGAACATCAAAACCACAGTAATAATTTACTGGTGTATACCAGGCTTTTTAAAATATATATATATATTTGCGGCTGAACAGTGAGCGTCACACTCAAACTGTTTTTTTTAGATACAAGTGGCCCAAAAGTGGATAATACAGAGGTTTGTACCGTGGAACTGCAAAACCACACTTGTATTTCTCGGGCCTACACCAGACTATTTTCAACAGATATATTTCTGTCTGAAAAATCAGGGAGACACTATTTATTTATTTTTTTTACAGCAAAAAATGCAAAAAGCAGGATAATAGAGATTTTTTACCATGGAACAGCAAAAGCACACTTCTGTCTCTCTGGCCTACACCAGACTATTTTCAACAGATATATTTGTGTCTGAAAAATCAGAGAGACACTATTATTATTTTTATACAGCAAAAAATGCCAAAAACAGGATAATAGAGATGTTTTATCGTGGAACATCAAAACCACAGTAATAATTTACTGGTGCATACCAGGCTTTTTAAAATATATATATATTTGCGGCTGAACAGTGAGCGACACACTCAAACTGTTTTTTTTAGATACAAGTGGCCCAAAAGTGGATAATACAGAGGTTTGTACCGTGGAACTGCAAAACCACACTTGTATTTCTCGGGCCTACACCAGACTATTTTCAACAGATATATTTGTGTCTGAAAAATCAGGGAGACACTATTTATTTATTTTTTTTACAGCAAAAAATGCAAAAAGCAGGATAATAGAGATTTTTTACCATGGAACAGCAAAAGCACACTTCTGTCTCTCTGGCCTACACCAGACTATTTTCAACAGATATATTTGTGTCTGAAAAATCAGAGAGACACTATTATTATTTTTATACAGCAAAAAATGCCAAAAACAGGATAATAGAGATGTTTTATCGTGGAACATCAAAACCACAGTAATAATTTACTGGTGCATACCAGGCTTTTTAAAATATATATATATTTGCGGCTGAACAGTGAGCGACACACTCAAACTGTTTTTTTTAGATACAAATGGCCCAAAAGTGGATAATACAGAGGTTTGTACCGTGGAACTGCAAAACCACACTTGTATTTCTCGGGCCTACACCAGACTACTTTCAACAGATATATTTGTGTCTGAAAAATCAGGGAGACACAATTTTTTTTTTTTTTACAGCAAAAAATGCAAAAAGCAGGATAATAGAGATTTTTTACCGTTGAACAGCAAAAGCACACTTCTGTCTCTCTGGCCTACACCAGACTATTTTCAACAGATATATTTGTGTCTGAAAAATCAGGGAGACACAATTTTTTTTTTTTTTACAGCAAAAAATGCAAAAAGCAAGATAATAGAGATTTTTTACCGTGGAACAGCAAAAGCACACTTCTGTCTCTCTGGCCTACACCAGACTATTTTCAACAGATATATTTGTGTCTGAAAAATCAGGGAGACACTATTATTATTTTTATACAGCAAAAAATGCCAAAAACAGGATAATAGAGATGTTTTACCGTGGAACATCAAAACCACAGTAATAATTTACTGGTGTATACCAGGCTTTTTAAAATATATATATATTTGCGGCTGAACAGTGAGCGACACACTCAAACTGTTTTTTTTAGATACAAATGGCCCAAAAGTGGATAATACAGAGGTTTGTACCGTGGAACTGCAAAACCACACTTGTATTTCTCGGGCCTACACCAGACTATTTTCAACAGATATATTTGTGTCTGAAAAATCAGGGAGACACTATTTTTTTTTTTTTTACAGCAAAAAATGCAAAAAGCAGGATAATAGAGATTTTTTACCGTGGAACAGCAAAAGCACACTTCTGTCTCTCTGGCCTACACCAGACTATTTTCAACAGATATATTTGTGTCTGAAAAATCAGGGAGACACTTATTATTTTTATACAGCAAAAAATGCCAAAAACAGGATAATAGAGATGTTTTACCGTGGAACATCAAAACCACAGTAATAATTTACTGGTGTATACCAGGCTTTTTAAAATATATATATATTTGCGGCTGAACAGTGAGCGACACACTCAAACTGTTTTTTTTTAGATACAAATGGCCCAAAAGTGGATAATACAGAGGTTTGTACCGTGGAACTGCAAAACCACACTTGTATTTCTCGGGCCTACACCAGACTATTTTCAACAGATATATTTGTGTCTGAAAAATCAGGGAGACACTATTTATTTATTTTTTTTACAGCAAAAAATGCAAAAAGCAGGATAATAGAGATTTTTTACCATGGAACAGCAAAAGCACACTTCTGTCTCTCTGGCCTACACCAGACTATTTTCAACAGATATATTTGTGTCTGAAAAATCAGAGAGACACTATTATTATTTTTATACAGCAAAAAATGCCAAAAACAGGATAATAGAGATGTTTTATCGTGGACCATCAAAACCACAGTAATAATTTACTGGTGTATACCAGGCTTTTTAAAATATATATATATTTGCGGCTGAACAGTGAGCGACACACTCAAACTGTTTTTTTTAGATACAAATGGCCCAAAAGTGGATAATACAGAGGTTTGTACCGTGGAACTGCAAAACCACACTTGTATTTCTCGGGCCTACACCAGACTATTTTCAACAGATATATTTGTGTCTGAAAAATCAGGGAGACACAATTTTTTTTTTTTACAGCAAAAAATGCAAAAAGCAGGATAATAGAGATTTATTACCGTGGAACAGCAAGAGCACACTTCTGTCTCTCTGGCCTACACCAGACTATTTTCAACAGATATATTCGTGTCTGAAATATCAGGGTGACACTATTATTATTTTTATACAGCAAAAAATGCCAAAAACAGGATAATAGAGATGTTTTACCCTGGAACATCAAAACCACAGTAATAATTTACTGGTGTATACCAGGCTTTTTAAAATATATATATATATTTGCGGCTGAACAGTGAGCGTCACACTCAAACTGTTTTTTTTAGATACAAGTGGCCCAAAAGTGGATAATACAGAGGTTTGTACCGTGGAACTGCAAAACCACACTTGTATTTCTCGGGCCTACACCAGACTATTTTCAACAGATATATTTCTGTCTGAAAAATCAGGGAGACACTATTTATTTATTTTTTTTACAGCAAAAAATGCAAAAAGCAGGATAATAGAGATTTTTTACCATGGAACAGCAAAAGCACACTTCTGTCTCTCTGGCCTACACCAGACTATTTTCAACAGATATATTTGTGTCTGAAAAATCAGAGAGACACTATTATTATTTTTATACAGCAAAAAATGCCAAAAACAGGATAATAGAGATGTTTTATCGTGGAACATCAAAACCACAGTAATAATTTACTGGTGCATACCAGGCTTTTTAAAATATATATATATTTGCGGCTGAACAGTGAGCGACACACTCAAACTGTTTTTTTTAGATACAAGTGGCCCAAAAGTGGATAATACAGAGGTTTGTACCGTGGAACTGCAAAACCACACTTGTATTTCTCGGGCCTACACCAGACTATTTTCAACAGATATATTTGTGTCTGAAAAATCAGGGAGACACTATTTATTTATTTTTTTTACAGCAAAAAATGCAAAAAGCAGGATAATAGAGATTTTTTACCATGGAACAGCAAAAGCACACTTCTGTCTCTCTGGCCTACACCAGACTATTTTCAACAGATATATTTGTGTCTGAAAAATCAGAGAGACACTATTATTATTTTTATACAGCAAAAAATGCCAAAAACAGGATAATAGAGATGTTTTATCGTGGAACATCAAAACCACAGTAATAATTTACTGGTGCATACCAGGCTTTTTAAAATATATATATATTTGCGGCTGAACAGTGAGCGACACACTCAAACTGTTTTTTTTAGATACAAATGGCCCAAAAGTGGATAATACAGAGGTTTGTACCGTGGAACTGCAAAACCACACTTGTATTTCTCGGGCCTACACCAGACTACTTTCAACAGATATATTTGTGTCTGAAAAATCAGGGAGACACAATTTTTTTTTTTTTTACAGCAAAAAATGCAAAAAGCAGGATAATAGAGATTTTTTACCGTTGAACAGCAAAAGCACACTTCTGTCTCTCTGGCCTACACCAGACTATTTTCAACAGATATATTTGTGTCTGAAAAATCAGGGAGACACAATTTTTTTTTTTTTTACAGCAAAAAATGCAAAAAGCAAGATAATAGAGATTTTTTACCGTGGAACAGCAAAAGCACACTTCTGTCTCTCTGGCCTACACCAGACTATTTTCAACAGATATATTTGTGTCTGAAAAATCAGGGAGACACTATTATTATTTTTATACAGCAAAAAATGCCAAAAACAGGATAATAGAGATGTTTTACCGTGGAACATCAAAACCACAGTAATAATTTACTGGTGTATACCAGGCTTTTTAAAATATATATATATTTGCGGCTGAACAGTGAGCGACACACTCAAACTGTTTTTTTTAGATACAAATGGCCCAAAAGTGGATAATACAGAGGTTTGTACCGTGGAACTGCAAAACCACACTTGTATTTCTCGGGCCTACACCAGACTATTTTCAACAGATATATTTGTGTCTGAAAAATCAGGGAGACACTATTTTTTTTTTTTTTACAGCAAAAAATGCAAAAAGCAGGATAATAGAGATTTTTTACCGTGGAACAGCAAAAGCACACTTCTGTCTCTCTGGCCTACACCAGACTATTTTCAACAGATATATTTGTGTCTGAAAAATCAGGGAGACACTTATTATTTTTATACAGCAAAAAATGCCAAAAACAGGATAATAGAGATGTTTTACCGTGGAACATCAAAACCACAGTAATAATTTACTGGTGTATACCAGGCTTTTTAAAATATATATATATATATTTGCGGCTGAACAGTGAGCGACACACTCAAACTGTTTTTTTTAGATACAAATGGCCCAAAAGTGGATAATACAGAGGTTTGTACCGTGGAACTGCAAAACCACACTTGTATTTCTCGGGCCTACACCAGACTATTTTCAACAGATATATTTGTGTCTGAAAAATCAGGGAGACACTATTTTTTTTTTTTTTACAGCAAAAAATGCAGAAAGCAGGATAATAGAGATTTTTTACTGTGAAACAGCAAAAGCACACTTCTGTCTCTCTGGCCTACACCAGACTATTTTCAACAGATATATTTGTGTCTGAAAAATCAGGGAGACACTATTATTATTTTTATACAGCAAAAAATGCCAAAAACAGGATAATAGAGATGTTTTACTGTGGAACATCAAAACCACAGTAATAATTTACTGGTGTATGCCAGGCTTTTTAAAATATATATATATATATTTGCGGCTAAACAGTGAGCAACACACTCAAACTGTTTTTTTTAGATACAAATGGCCCAAAAGTGGATAACACAGAGGTTTGTACCGTGGAACTGCAAAACCACACTTGTATTTCTCGGGCCTACACCAGACTATTTTCAACAGATATATTTGTGTCTGAAAAATCAGGGAGACACTATTTTTTTTTTTTTTACAGCAAAAAATGCAAAAAGCAGGATAATAGAGATTTTTTACCGTGGAACAGCAAAAGCACACTTCTGTCTCTCTGGCCTACACCAGACTATTTTCAACAGATATATTTGTGTCTGAAAAATCAGGGAGACACTATTATTATTTTTATACAGCAAAAAATGCCAAAAACAGGATAATAGAGATGTTTTACCGTGGAACATCAAAACCACAGTAATAATTTACTGGTGTATACCAGGCTTTTTAAAATATATATATATTTGCGGCTGAACAGTGAGCGACACACTCAAACTGTTTTTTTTTAGATACAAATGGCCCAAAAGTAGATAATACAGAGGTTTGTACCGTGGAACTGCAAAACCACACTTGTATTTCTCGGGCCTACACCAGACTATTTTCAACAGATATATTTGTGTCTGAAAAATCAGGGAGACACTATTTTTTTTTTTTTTTTTATAGCAAAAAATGCAAAAAGCAGGATAATAGAGATTTTTTACCGTGGAACAGCAAAAGCACACTTCTGTCTCTCTGGCCTACACCAGACTATTTTCAACAGATATATTTGTGTCTGAAAAATCAGGGAGACACTATTATTATTTTTATACAGCAAAAAATGCCAAAAACAGGATAATAGAGATGTTTTACCGTGGAACATCAAAACCACAGTAATAATTTACTGGTGTATACCAGGCTTTTTAAAATATATATATATATATATATATATATATATATATATATATATATATTTGCGGCTAAACAGTGAGCAACACACTCAAACTGTTTTTTTTAGATACAAATGGCCCAAAAGTGGATAATACAGAGGTTTGTACCGTGGAACTGCAAAACCACACTTGTATTTCTCGGGCCTACACCAGACTATTTTCAACAGATATATTTGTGTCTGAAAAATCAGGGAGACACTATTTATTTATTTTTTTTACAGCAAAAAATGCAAAAAGCAGGATAATAGAGATTTTTTACCGTGGAACAGCAAAAGCACACTTCTGTCTCTCTGGCCTACACCAGACTATTTTCAACAGATATATTTGTGTCTGAAAAATCAGGGAGACACTATTATTATTTTTATACAGCAAAAAATGCCAAAAACAGGATAATAGAGATGTTTTACCGTGGAACATCAAAACCACAGTAATAATTTACTGGTGTATACCAGGCTTTTTAAAATATATATATATTTGCGGCTGAACAGTGAGCGACACACTCAAACTGTTTTTTTTAGATACAAATGGCCCAAAAGTGGATAATACAGAGGTTTGTACCGTGGAACTGCAAAACCACACTTGTATTTCTCGGGCCTACACCAGACTATTTTCAACAGATATATTTGTGTCTGAAAAATCAGGGAGACACAATTTTTTTTTTTTTGCAGCAAAAAATGCAAAAACCAGAATAGAGATTTTTTACCGTGGAACAGCAAAAGCACACTTCTGTCTCTCTGGCCTACACCAGACTATTTTCAACAGATATATTTGTGTCTGAAAAATCAGGGAGACACTATTATTATTTCTATACAGCAAAAAATGCCAAAAACAGGATAATAGAGATATTTTACCGTGGAACATCAAAACCACAGTAATAATTTACTGGTGTATACCAGGCTTTTTAAAATATATATATATTTGCGGTTGAACAGTGAGCGACACACTCAAACTGTTTTTTTTAGATACAAATGGCCCAAAAGTGGATAATACAGAGGTTTGTACCGTGGAACTGCAAAACCACACTTGTATTTCTCGGGCCTACACCAGACTATTTTCAACAGATATATTTGTGTCTGAAAAATCAGGGAGACACTATTTTTTTTTTTTACAGCAAAAAATGCAAAAAGCAGGATAATAGAGATTTATTACCGTGGAACAGCAAAAGCACACTTCTGTCTCTCTGGCCTACACCAGACTATTTTCAACAGATATATTCGTGTCTGAAATATCAGGGTGACACTATTATTATTTTTATACAGCAAAAAATACCAAAAACAGGATAATAGAGATGTTTTACCGTGGAACATCAAAACCACAGTAATAATTTACTGGTGTATACCAGGCTTTTTAAAATATATATATATATTTGCGGCTGAACAGTGAGCGTCACACTCAAACTGTTTTTTTTAGATACAAGTGGCCCAAAAGTGGATAATACAGAGGTTTGTACCGTGGAACTGCAAAACCACACTTGTATTTCTCGGGCCTACACCAGACTATTTTCAACAGATATATTTGTGTCTGAAAAATCAGGGAGACACTATTTATTTATTTTTTTTACAGCAAAAATTGCAAAAAGCAGGATAATAGAGATTTTTTACCATGGAACAGCAAAAGCACACTTCTGTCTCTCTGGCCTACACCAGACTATTTTCAACAGATATATTTGTGTCTGAAAAATCAGAGAGACACTATTATTATTTTTATACAGCAAAAAATGCCAAAAACAGGATAATAGAGATGTTTTATCGTGGAACATCAAAACCACAGTAATAATTTACTGGTGCATACCAGGCTTTTTAAAATATATATATATTTGCGGCTGAACAGTGAGCGACACACTCAAACTGTTTTTTTTAGATACAAATGGCCCAAAAGTGGATAA
Source organism: Phyllobates terribilis (assembly GCF_046119375.1). Taxonomy (NCBI): domain Eukaryota; kingdom Metazoa; phylum Chordata; class Amphibia; order Anura; family Dendrobatidae; genus Phyllobates; species Phyllobates terribilis. The sequence goes on from NW_027362761.1 coordinate 704,850,051, forward strand.
TACAGAGGTTTGTACCGTGGAACTGCAAAACCACACTTGTATTTCTCGGGCCTACACCAGACTATTTTCAACAGATATATTTGTGTCTGAAAAATCAGGGAGACACAATTTTTTTTTTTTTTACAGCAAAAAATGCAAAAAGCAGGATAATAGAGATTTTTTACCGTTGAACAGCAAAAGCACACTTCTGTCTCTCTGGCCTACACCAGACTATTTTCAACAGATATATTTGTGTCTGAAAAATCAGGGAGACACAATTTTTTTTTTTTTTTACAGCAAAAAATGCAAAAAGCAGGATAATAGAGATTTTTTACCGTGGAACAGCAAAAGCACACTTCTGTCTCTCTGGCCTACACCAGACTATTTTCAACAGATATATTTGTGTCTGAAAAATCAGGGAGACACTATTATTATTTTTATACAGCAAAAAATGCCAAAAACAGGATAATAGAGATGTTTTACCGTGGAACATCAAAACCACAGTAATAATTTACTGGTGTATACCAGGCTTTTTAAAATATATATATATTTGCGGCTGAACAGTGAGTGACACACTCAAACTGTTTTTTTTAGATACAAATGGCCCAAAAGTGGATAATACAGAGGTTTGTACCGTGGAACTGCAAAACCACACTTGTATTTCTCGGGCCTACACCAGACTATTTTCAACAGATATATTTGTGTCTGAAAAATCAGGGAGACACTATTTTTTTTTTTTTTACAGCAAAAAATGCAAAAAGCAGGATAATAGAGATTTTTTACCGTGGAACAGCAAAAGCACACTTCTGTCTCTCTGGCCTACACCAGACTATTTTCAACAGATATATTTGTGTCTGAAAAATCAGGGAGACACTATTTATTTATTTTTTTTACAGCAAAAAATGCAAAAAGCAGGATAATAGAGATTTTTTACCGTGGAACAGCAAAAGCACACTTCTGTCTCTCTGGCCTACACCAGACTATTTTCAACAGATATATTTGTGTCTGAAAAATCAGAGAGACACTATTATTATTTTTATACAGCAAAAAATGCCAAAAACAGGATAATAGAGATGTTTTATCGTGGAACATCAAAACCACAGTAATAATTTACTGGTGTATACCAGGCTTTTTAAAATATATATATATTTGCGGCTGAACAGTGAGCGACACACTCAAACTGTTTTTTTTAGATACAAATGGCCCAAAAGTGGATAATACAGAGGTTTGTACCGTAGAACTGCAAAACCACACTTGTATTTCTCGGGCCTACACCAGACTATTTTCAACAGATATATTTGTGTCTGAAAAATCAGGGAGACACAATTTTTTTTTTTTTTACAGCAAAAAATGCAAAAAGCAGGATAATAGAGATTTTTTACCGTTGAACAGCAAAAGCACACTTCTGTCTCTCTGGCCTACACCAGACTATTTTCAACAGATATATTTGTGTCTGAAAAATCAGGGAGACACTATTATTATTTTTATACAGCAAAAAATGCCAAAAACAGGATAATAGAGATGTTTTACCGTGGAACATCAAAACCACAGTAATAATTTACTGGTGTATACCAGGCTTTTTAAAATATATATATATTTGCGGCTGAACAGTGAGCGACACACTCAAACTGTTTTTTTTTAGATACAAATGGCCCAAAAGTGGATAATACAGAGGTTTGTACCGTGGAACTGCAAAACCACACTTGTATTTCTCGGGCCTACACCAGACTATTTTCAACAGATATATTTGTGTCTGAAAAATCAGGGAGACACAATTTTTTTTTTTTACAGCAAAAAATGCAAAAACCAGAATAGAGATTTTTTACCGTGGAACAGCAAAAGCACACTTCTGTCTCTCTGGCCTACACCAGACTATTTTCAACAGATATATTTGTGTCTGAAAAATCAGGGAGACACTATTATTATTTCTATACAGCAAAAAATGCCAAAAACAGGATAATAGAGATATTTTACCGTGGAACATCAAAACCACAGTAATAATTTACTGGTGTATACCAGGCTTTTTAAAATATATATATATTTGCGGCTGAACAGTGAGCGACACACTCAAACTGTTTTTTTTAGATACAAATGGCCCAAAAGTTGATAATACAGAGGTTTGTACCGTGGAACTGCAAAACCACACTTGTATTTCTCGGGCCTACACCAGACTATTTTCAACAGATATATTTGTGTCTGAAAAATCAGGGAGACACTATTTTTTTTTTTTACAGCAAAAAATGCAAAAAGCAGGATAATAGAGATTTATTACCGTGGAACAGCAAAAGCACACTTCTGTCTCTCTGGCCTACACCAGACTATTTTCAACAGATATATTCGTGTCTGAAATATCAGGGTGACACTATTATTATTTTTATACAGCAAAAAATACCAAAAACAGGATAATAGAGATGTTTTACCGTGGAACATCAAAACCACAGTAATAATTTACTGGTGTATACCAGGCTTTTTAAAATATATATATATATTTGCGGCTGAACAGTGAGCGTCACACTCAAACTGTTTTTTTTAGATACAAGTGGCCCAAAAGTGGATAATACAGAGGTTTGTACCGTGGAACTGCAAAACCACACTTGTATTTCTCGGGCCTACACCAGACTATTTTCAACAGATATATTTGTGTCTGAAAAATCAGGGAGACACTATTTATTTATTTTTTTTACAGCAAAAAATGCAAAAAGCAGGATAATAGAGATTTTTTACCATGGAACAGCAAAAGCACACTTCTGTCTCTCTGGCCTACACCAGACTATTTTCAACAGATATATTTGTGTCTGAAAAATCAGAGAGACACTATTATTATTTTTATACAGCAAAAAATGCCAAAAACAGGATAATAGAGATGTTTTATCGTGGAACATCAAAACCACAGTAATAATTTACTGGTGCATACCAGGCTTTTTAAAATATATATATATTTGCGGCTGAACAGTGAGCGACACACTCAAACTGTTTTTTTTAGATACAAATGGCCCAAAAGTGGATAATACAGAGGTTTGTACCGTGGAACTGCAAAACCACACTTGTATTTCTCGGGCCTACACCAGACTATTTTCAACAGATATATTTGTGTCTGAAAAATCAGGGAGACACAATTTTTTTTTTTTTTTACAGCAAAAAATGCAAAAAGCAGGATAATAGAGATTTTTTACCGTTGAACAGCAAAAGCACACTTCTGTCTCTCTGGCCTACACCAGACTATTTTCAACAGATATATTTGTGTCTGAAAAATCAGGGAGACACAATTTTTTTTTTTTTTTACAGCAAAAAATGCAAAAAGCAGGATAATAGAGATTTTTTACCGTGGAACAGCAAAAGCACACTTCTGTCTCTCTGGCCTACACCAGACTATTTTCAACAGATATATTTGTGTCTGAAAAATCAGGGAGACACTATTATTATTTTTATACAGCAAAAAATGCCAAAAACAGGATAATAGAGATGTTTTACCGTGGAACATCAAAACCACAGTAATAATTTACTGGTGTATACCAGGCTTTTTAAAATATATATATATTTGCGGCTGAACAGTGAGCGACACACTCAAACTGTTTTTTTTAGATACAAATGGCCCAAAAGTGGATAATACAGAGGTTTGTACCGTGGAACTGCAAAACCACACTTGTATTTCTCGGGCCTACACCAGACTATTTTCAACAGATATATTTGTGTCTGAAAAATCAGGGAGACACAATTTTTTTTTTTTTTACAGCAAAAAATGCAAAAAGCAGGATAATAGAGATTTTTTACCGTGGAACAGCAAAAGCACACTTCTGTCTCTCTGGCCTACACCAGACTATTTTCAACAGATATATTTGTGTCTGAAAAATCAGGGAGACACAATTTTTTTTTTTTTTTACAGCAAAAAATGCAAAAAGCAGGATAATAGAGATTTTTTACCGTGGAACAGCAAAAGCACACTTCTGTCTCTCTGGCCTACACCAGACTATTTTCAACAGATATATTTGTGTCTGAAAAATCAGGGAGACACTATTATTATTTTTATACAGCAAAAAATGCCAAAAACAGGATAATAGAGATGTTTTACCGTGGAACATCAAAACCACAGTAATAATTTACTGGTGTATACCAGGCTTTTTAAAATATATATATATTTGCGGCTGAACAGTGAGTGACACACTCAAACTGTTTTTTTTAGATACAAATGGCCCAAAAGTGGATAATACAGAGGTTTGTACCGTGGAACTGCAAAACCACACTTGTATTTCTCGGGCCTACACCAGACTATTTTCAACAGATATATTTGTGTCTGAAAAATCAGGGAGACACTATTTTTTTTTTTTTTACAGCAAAAAATGCAAAAAGCAGGATAATAGAGATTTTTTACCGTGGAACAGCAAAAGCACACTTCTGTCTCTCTGGCCTACACCAGACTATTTTCAACAGATATATTTGTGTCTGAAAAATCAGGGAGACACTATTTATTTATTTTTTTTACAGCAAAAAATGCAAAAAGCAGGATAATAGAGATTTTTTACCGTGGAACAGCAAAAGCACTCTTCTGTCTCTCTGGCCTACACCAGACTATTTTCAACAGATATATTTGTGTCTGAAAAATCAGAGAGACACTATTATTATTTTTATACAGCAAAAAATGCCAAAAACAGGATAATAGAGATGTTTTATCGTGGAACATCAAAACCACAGTAATAATTTACTGGTGTATACCAGGCTTTTTAAAATATATATATATTTGCGGCTGAACAGTGAGCGACACACTCAAACTGTTTTTTTTAGATACAAATGGCCCAAAAGTGGATAATACAGAGGTTTGTACCGTGGAACTGCAAAACCACACTTGTATTTCTCGGGCCTACACCAGACTATTTTCAACAGATATATTTGTGTCTGAAAAATCAGGGAGACACAATTTTTTTTTTTTTTACAGCAAAAAATGCAAAAAGCAGGATAATAGAGATTTTTTACCGTTGAACAGCAAAAGCACACTTCTGTCTCTCTGGCCTACACCAGACTATTTTCAACAGATATATTTGTGTCTGAAAAATCAGGGAGACACTATTATTATTTTTATACAGCAAAAAATGCCAAAAACAGGATAATAGAGATGTTTTACCGTGGAACATCAAAACCACAGTAATAATTTACTGGTGTATACCAGGCTTTTTAAAATATATATATATATTTGCGGCTGAACAGTGAGCGACACACTCAAACTGTTTTTTTTTAGATACAAATGGCCCAAAAGTGGATAATACAGAGGTTTGTACCGTGGAACTGCAAAACCACACTTGTATTTCTCGGGCCTACACCAGACTATTTTCAACAGATATATTTGTGTCTGAAAAATCAGGGAGACACAATTTTTTTTTTTTACAGCAAAAAATGCAAAAACCAGAATAGAGATTTTTTACCGTGGAACAGCAAAAGCACACTTCTGTCTCTCTGGCCTACACCAGACTATTTTCAACAGATATATTTGTGTCTGAAAAATCAGGGAGACACTATTATTATTTCTATACAGCAAAAAATGCCAAAAACAGGATAATAGAGATATTTTACCGTGGAACATCAAAACCACAGTAATAATTTACTGGTGTATACCAGGCTTTTTAAAATATATATATATTTGCGGCTGAACAGTGAGCGACACACTCAAACTGTTTTTTTTAGATACAAATGGCCCAAAAGTTGATAATACAGAGGTTTGTACCGTGGAACTGCAAAACCACACTTGTATTTCTCGGGCCTACACCAGACTATTTTCAACAGATATATTTGTGTCTGAAAAATCAGGGAGACACAATTTTTTTTTTTTTTACAGCAAAAAATGCAAAAAGCAGGATAATAGAGATTTTTTACCGTGGAACAGCAAAAGCACACTTCTGTCTCTCTGGCCTACACCAGACTATTTTCAACAGATATATTTGTGTCTGAAAAATCAGGGAGACACAATTTTTTTTTTTTTTTACAGCAAAAAATGCAAAAAGCAGGATAATAGAGATTTTTTACCGTGGAACAGCAAAAGCACACTTCTGTCTCTCTGGCCTACACCAGACTATTTTCAACAGATATATTTGTGTCTGAAAAATCAGGGAGACACTATTATTATTTTTATACAGCAAAAAATGCCAAAAACAGGATAATAGAGATGTTTTACCGTGGAACATCAAAACCACAGTAATAATTTACTGGTGTATACCAGGCTTTTTAAAATATATATATATTTGCGGCTGAACAGTGAGTGACACACTCAAACTGTTTTTTTTAGATACAAATGGCCCAAAAGTGGATAATACAGAGGTTTGTACCGTGGAACTGCAAAACCACACTTGTATTTCTCGGGCCTACACCAGACTATTTTCAACAGATATATTTGTGTCTGAAAAATCAGGGAGACACTATTTTTTTTTTTTTTACAGCAAAAAATGCAAAAAGCAGGATAATAGAGATTTTTTACCGTGGAACAGCAAAAGCACACTTCTGTCTCTCTGGCCTACACCAGACTATTTTCAACAGATATATTTGTGTCTGAAAAATCAGGGAGACACTATTTATTTATTTTTTTTACAGCAAAAAATGCAAAAAGCAGGATAATAGAGATTTTTTACCGTGGAACAGCAAAAGCACTCTTCTGTCTCTCTGGCCTACACCAGACTATTTTCAACAGATATATTTGTGTCTGAAAAATCAGAGAGACACTATTATTATTTTTATACAGCAAAAAATGCCAAAAACAGGATAATAGAGATGTTTTATCGTGGAACATCAAAACCACAGTAATAATTTACTGGTGTATACCAGGCTTTTTAAAATATATATATATTTGCGGCTGAACAGTGAGCGACACACTCAAACTGTTTTTTTTAGATACAAATGGCCCAAAAGTGGATAATACAGAGGTTTGTACCGTGGAACTGCAAAACCACACTTGTATTTCTCGGGCCTACACCAGACTATTTTCAACAGATATATTTGTGTCTGAAAAATCAGGGAGACACAATTTTTTTTTTTTTTACAGCAAAAAATGCAAAAAGCAGGATAATAGAGATTTTTTACCGTTGAACAGCAAAAGCACACTTCTGTCTCTCTGGCCTACACCAGACTATTTTCAACAGATATATTTGTGTCTGAAAAATCAGGGAGACACTATTATTATTTTTATACAGCAAAAAATGCCAAAAACAGGATAATAGAGATGTTTTACCGTGGAACATCAAAACCACAGTAATAATTTACTGGTGTATACCAGGCTTTTTAAAATATATATATATATTTGCGGCTGAACAGTGAGCGACACACTCAAACTGTTTTTTTTTAGATACAAATGGCCCAAAAGTGGATAATACAGAGGTTTGTACCGTGGAACTGCAAAACCACACTTGTATTTCTCGGGCCTACACCAGACTATTTTCAACAGATATATTTGTGTCTGAAAAATCAGGGAGACACAATTTTTTTTTTTTACAGCAAAAAATGCAAAAACCAGAATAGAGATTTTTTACCGTGGAACAGCAAAAGCACACTTCTGTCTCTCTGGCCTACACCAGACTATTTTCAACAGATATATTTGTGTCTGAAAAATCAGGGAGACACTATTATTATTTCTATACAGCAAAAAATGCCAAAAACAGGATAATAGAGATATTTTACCGTGGAACATCAAAACCACAGTAATAATTTACTGGTGTATACCAGGCTTTTTAAAATATATATATATTTGCGGCTGAACAGTGAGCGACACACTCAAACTGTTTTTTTTAGATACAAATGGCCCAAAAGTTGATAATACAGAGGTTTGTACCGTGGAACTGCAAAACCACACTTGTATTTCTCGGGCCTACACCAGACTATTTTCAACAGATATATTTGTGTCTGAAAAATCAGGGAGACACTATTTTTTTTTTTTACAGCAAAAAATGCAAAAAGCAGGATAATAGAGATTTATTACCGTGGAACAGCAAAAGCACACTTCTGTCTCTCTGGCCTACACCAGACTATTTTCAACAGATATATTCGTGTCTGAAATATCAGGGTGACACTATTATTATTTTTATACAGCAAAAAATACCAAAAACAGGATAATAGAGATGTTTTACCGTGGAACATCAAAACCACAGTAATAATTTACTGGTGTATACCAGGCTTTTTAAAATATATATATATATTTGCGGCTGAACAGTGAGCGTCACACTCAAACTGTTTTTTTTAGATACAAGTGGCCCAAAAGTGGATAATACAGAGGTTTGTACCGTGGAACTGCAAAACCACACTTGTATTTCTCGGGCCTACACCAGACTATTTTCAACAGATATATTTGTGTCTGAAAAATCAGGGAGACACTATTTATTTATTTTTTTTACAGCAAAAAATGCAAAAAGCAGGATAATAGAGATTTTTTACCATGGAACAGCAAAAGCACACTTCTGTCTCTCTGGCCTACACCAGACTATTTTCAACAGATATATTTGTGTCTGAAAAATCAGAGAGACACTATTATTATTTTTATACAGCAAAAAATGCCAAAAACAGGATAATAGAGATGTTTTATCGTGGAACATCAAAACCACAGTAATAATTTACTGGTGCATACCAGGCTTTTTAAAATATATATATATTTGCGGCTGAACAGTGAGCGACACACGCAAACTGTTTTTTTTAGATACAAATGGCCCAAAAGTGGATAATACAGAGGTTTGTACCGTGGAACTGCAAAACCACACTTGTATTTCTCGGGCCTACACCAGACTATTTTCAACAGATATATTTGTGTCTGAAAAATCAGGGAGACACAATTTTTTTTTTTTTTTACAGCAAAAAATGCAAAAAGCAGGATAATAGAGATTTTTTACCGTTGAACAGCAAAAGCACACTTCTGTCTCTCTGGCCTACACCAGACTATTTTCAACAGATATATTTGTGTCTGAAAAATCAGGGAGACACAATTTTTTTTTTTTTTTACAGCAAAAAATGCAAAAAGCAGGATAATAGAGATTTTTTACCGTGGAACAGCAAAAGCACACTTCTGTCTCTCTGGCCTACACCAGACTATTTTCAACAGATATATTTGTGTCTGAAAAATCAGGGAGACACTTATTATTTTTATACAGCAAAAAATGCCAAAAACAGGATAATAGAGATGTTTTACCGTGGAACATCAAAACCACAGTAATAATTTACTGGTGTATACCAGGCTTTTTAAAATATATATATATATATATATATATATATTTGCGGCTGAACAGTGAGCGACACACTCAAACTGTTTTTTTTAGATACAAATGGCCCAAAAGTGGATAATACAGAGGTTTGTACCGTGGAACTGCAAAACCACACTTGTATTTCTCGGGCCTACACCAGACTATTTTCAACAGATATATTTGTGTCTGAAAAATCAGGGAGACACAATTTTTTTTTTTTTTTACAGCAAAAAATGCAAAAAGCAGGATAATAGAGATTTTTTACCGTGTAACAGCAAAAGCACACTTCTGTCTCTCTGGCCTACACCAGACTATTTTCAACAAATATATTTGTGTCTGAAAAATCAGGGAGACACTATTATTATTTTTATACAGCAAAAAATGCCAAAAACAGGATAATAGAGACGTTTTACCGTGGAACATCAAAACCACAGTAATAATTTACTGGTGTATACCAGGCTTTTTAAAATATATATATATATTTGCGGCTAAACAGTGAGCAACACACTCAAACTGTTTTTTTTAGATACAAATGGCCCAAAAGTGGATAATACAGAGGTTTGTACCGTGGAACTGCAAAACCACACTTGTATTTCTCGGGCCTACACCAGACTATTTTCAACAGATATATTTGTGTCTGAAAAATCAGGGAGACACTATTTATTTATTTTTTTTACAGCAAAAAATGCAAAAAGCAGGATAATAGAGATTTTTTACCGTTGAACAGCAAAAGCACACTTCTGTCTCTCTGGCCTACACCAGACTATTTTCAACAGATATATTTGTGTCTGAAAAATCAGGGAGACACAATTTTTTTTTTTTTTTACAGCAGAAAATGCAAAAAGCAGGATAATAGAGATTTTTTACCGTGGAACAGCAAAAGCACACTTCTGTCTCTCTGGCCTACACCAGACTATTTTCAACAGATATATTTGTGTCTGAAAAATCAGGGAGACACTATTATTATTTTTATACAGCAAAAAATGCCAAAAACAGGATAATAGAGATGTTTTACCGTGGAACATCAAAACCACAGTAATAATTTACTGGTGTATACCAGGCTTTTTAAAATATATATATATTTGCGGCTGAACAGTGAGCGACACACTCAAACTGTTTTTTTTAGATACAAATGGCCCAAAAGTGGATAATACAGAGGTTTGTACCGTGGAACTGCAAAACCACACTTGTATTTCTCGGGCCTACACCAGACTATTTTCAACAGATATATTTGTGTCTGAAAAATCAGGGAGACACTATTTTTTTTTTTTTTTATAGCAAAAAATGCAAAAAGCAGGATAATAGAGATTTTTTACCGTGGAACAGCAAAAGCACACTTCTGTCTCTCTGGCCTACACCAGACTATTTTCAACAGATATATTTGTGTCTGAAAAATCAGGGAGACACTATTATTATTTTTATACAGCAAAAAATGCCAAAAACAGGATAATAGAGATGTTTTACTGTGGAACATCAAAACCACAGTAATAATTTACTGGTGTATACCAGGCTTTTTAAAATATATATATATTTGCGGCTGAACAGTGAGCGACACACTCAAACTGTTTTTTTTAGATACAAATGGCCCAAAAGTGGATAATACAGAGGTTTGTACCGTGGAACTGCAAAACCACACTTGTATTTCTCGGGCCTACACCAGACTATTTTCAACAGATATATTTGTGTCTGAAAAATCAGGGAGACACTATTTTTTTTTTTTACAGCAAAAAATGCAAAAAGCAGGATAATAGAGATTTATTACCGTGGAACAGCAAAAGCACACTTCTGTCTCTCTGGCCTACACCAGACTATTTTCAACAGATATATTCGTGTCTGAAATATCAGGGTGACACTATTATTATTTTTATACAGCAAAAAATACCAAAAACAGGATAATAGAGATGTTTTACCGTGGAACATCAAAACCACAGTAATAATTTACTGGTGTATACCAGGCTTTTTAAAATATATATATATATTTGCGGCTGAACAGTGAGCGTCACACTCAAACTGTTTTTTTTAGATACAAGTGGCCCAAAAGTGGATAATACAGAGGTTTGTACCGTGGAACTGCAAAACCACACTTGTATTTCTCGGGCCTACACCAGACTATTTTCAACAGATATATTTGTGTCTGAAAAATCAGGGAGACACTATTTATTTATTTTTTTTACAGCAAAAAATGCAAAAAGCAGGATAATAGAGATTTTTTACCGTGGAACAGCAAAAGCACACTTCTGTCTCTCTGGCCTACACCAGACTATTTTCAACAGATATATTTGTGTCTGAAAAATCAGAGAGACACTATTATTATTTTTATACAGCAAAAAATGCCAAAAACAGGATAATAGAGATGTTTTATCGTGGAACATCAAAACCACAGTAATAATTTACTGGTGCATACCAGGCTTTTTAAAATATATATATATTTGCGGCTGAACAGTGAGCGACACACTCAAACTGTTTTTTTTAGATACAAATGGCCCAAAAGTGAATAATACAGAGGTTTGTACCGTGGAACTGCAAAACCACACTTGTATTTCTCGGGCCTACACCAGACTATTTTCAACAGATATATTTGTGTCTGAAAAATCAGGGAGACACTATTTTTTTTTTTTTACAGCAAAAAATGCAAAAAGCAGGATAATAGAGATTTATTACCGTGGAACAGCAAAAGCACACTTCTGTCTCTCTGGCCTACACCAGACTATTTTCAACAGATATATTCGTGTCTGAAATATCAGGGTGACACTATTATTATTTTTATACAGCAAAAAATACCAAAAACAGGATAATAGAGATGTTTTACCGTGGAACATCAAAACCACAGCAATAATTTACTGGTGTATACCAGGCTTTTTAAAATATATATATATATTTGCGGCTGAACAGTGAGCGTCACACTCAAACTGTTTTTTTTAGATACAAGTGGCCCAAAAGTGGATAATACAGAGGTTTGTACCGTGGAACTGCAAAACCACACTTGTATTTCTCGGGCCTACACCAGACTATTTTCAACAGATATATTTGTGTCTGAAAAATCAGGGAGACACTATTTATTTATTTTTTTTACAGCAAAAAATGCAAAAAGCAGGATAATAGAGATTTTTTACCATGGAACAGCAAAAGCACACTTCTGTCTCTCTGGCCTACACCAGACTATTTTCAACAGATATATTTGTGTCTGAAAAATCAGAGAGACACTATTATTATTTTTATACAGCAAAAAATGCCAAAAACAGGATAATAGAGATGTTTTATCGTGGAACATCAAAACCACAGTAATAATTTACTGGTGCATACCAGGCTTTTTAAAATATATATATATTTGCGGCTGAACAGTGAGCGACACACTCAAACTGTTTTTTTTAGATACAAATGGCCCAAAAGTGGATAATACAGAGGTTTGTACCGTGGAACTGCAAAACCACACTTGTATTTCTCGGGCCTACACCAGACTATTTTCAACAGATATATTTGTGTCTGAAAAATCAGGGAGACACAATTTTTTTTTTTTTTACAGCAAAAAATGCAAAAAGCAGGATAATAGAGATTTTTTACCGTGGAACAGCAAAAGCACACTTCTGTCTCTCTGGCCTACACCAGACTATTTTCAACAGATATATTTGTGTCTGAAAAATCAGGGAGACACTATTATTATTTTTATACAGCAAAAAATGCCAAAAACAGGATAATAGAGATGTTTTACCGTGGAACATCAAAACCACAGTAATAATTTACTGGTGTATACCAGTCTTTTTAAAATATATATATATTTGCGGCTGAACAGTGAGCGACACACTCAAACTGTTTTTTTTAGATACAAATGGCCCAAAAGTGGATAATACAGAGGTTTGTACCGTGGAACTGCAAAACCACACTTGTATTTCTCGGGCCTACACCAGACTATTTTCAACAGATATATTTATGTCTGAAAAATCAGGGAGACACTATTTTTTTTTTTTTACAGCAAAAAATGCAAAAAGCAGGATAATAGAGATTTTTTACCGTGGAACAGCAAAAGCACACTTCTGTCTCTCTGGCCTACACCAGACTATTTTCAACAGATATATTTGTGTCTGAAAAATCAGGGAGACACTTATTATTTTTATACAGCAAAAAATGACAAAAACAGGATAATAGAGATGTTTTACCGTGGAACATCAAAACCACAGTAATAATTTACTGGTGTATACCAGGCTTTTTAAAATATATATATATATATATATTTTCGGCTGAACAGTGAGCGACACACTCAAACTGTTTTTTTTAGATACAAATGGCCCAAAAGTGGATAATACAGAGGTTTGTACCGTGGAACTGCAAAACCACACTTGTATTTCTCGGGCCTACACCAGACTATTTTCAACAGATATATTTGTGTCTGAAAAATCAGGGAGACACAATTTATTTTTTTTTTTACAGCAAAAAATGCAAAAAGCAGGATAATAGAGATTTTTTACCGTGTAACAGCAAAAGCACACTTCTGTCTCTCTGGCCTACACCAGACTATTTTCAACAAATATATTTGTGTCTGAAAAATCAGGGAGACACTATTACTATTTTTATACAGCAAAAAATGCCAAAAACAGGATAATAGAGACGTTTTACCGTGGAACATCAAAACCACAGTAATAATTTACTGGTGTATACCAGGCTTTTTAAAATATATATATATTTGCGGCTGAACAGTGAGCGACACACTCAAACTGTTTTTTTTAGATACAAATGGCCCAAAAGTGGATAATACAGAGGTTTGTACCGTGGAACTGCAAAACCACACTTGTATTTCTCGGGCCTACACCAGACTATTTTCAACAGATATATTTGTGTCTGAAAAATCAGGGAGACACTATTTTTTTTTTTTTACAGCAAAAAATGCAAAAAGCAGGATAATAGAGATTTTTTACTGTGGAACAGCAAAAGCACACTTCTGTCTCTCTGGCCTACACCAGACTATTTTCAACAGATATATTTGTGTCTGAAAAATCAGGAAGACACTATTATTATTTTTATACAGCAAAAAATGCCAAAAACAGGATAATAGAGATGTTTTACCGTGGAACATCAAAACCACAGTAATAATTTACTGGTGTATACCAGGCTTTTTAAAATATATATATATATTTGCGGCTAAACAGTGAGCAACACACTCAAACTGTTTTTTTTAGATACAAATGGCCCAAAAGTGGATAATACAGAGGTTTGTACCGTGGAACTGCAAAACCACACTTGTATTTCTCGGGCCTACACCAGACTATTTTCAACAGATATATTTGTGTCTGAAAAATCAGGGAGACACTATTTATTTATTTTTTTTACAGCAAAAAATGCAAAAAGCAGGATAATAGAGATTTTTTACCGTTGAACAGCAAAAGCACACTTCTGTCTCTCTGGCCTACACCAGACTATTTTCAACAGATATATTTGTGTCTGAAAAATCAGGGAGACACAATTTTTTTTTTTTTTACAGCAGAAAATGCAAAAAGCAGGATAATAGAGATTTTTTACCGTGGAACAGCAAAAGCACACTTCTGTCTCTCTGGCCTACACCAGACTATTTTCAACAGATATATTTGTGTCTGAAAAATCAGGGAGACACTATTATTATTTTTATACAGCAAAAAATGCCAAAAACAGGATAATAGAGATGTTTTACCGTGGAACATCAAAACCACAGTAATAATTTACTGGTGTATACCAGGCTTTTTAAAATATATATATATTTGCGGCTGAACAGTGAGCGACACACTCAAACTGTTTTTTTTAGATACAAATGGCCCAAAAGTGGATAATACAGAGGTTTGTACCGTGGAACTGCAAAACCACACTTGTATTTCTCGGGCCTACACCAGACTATTTTCAACAGATATATTTGTGTCTGAAAAATCAGGGAGACACTATTTTTTTTTTTTTTATAGCAAAAAATGCAAAAAGCAGGATAATAGAGATTTTTTACCGTGGAACAGCAAAAGCACACTTCTGTCTCTCTGGCCTACACCAGACTATTTTCAACAGATATATTTGTGTCTGAAAAATCAGGGAGACACTATTATTATTTTTATACAGCAAAAAATGCCAAAAACAGGATAATAGAGATGTTTTACTGTGGAACATCAAAACCACAGTAATAATTTACTGGTGTATACCAGGCTTTTTAAATATATATATATATATATATTTGCGGCTAAACAGTGAGCAACACACTCAAACTGTTTTTTTTAGATACAAATGGCCCAAAAGTGGATAATACAGAGGTTTGTACCGTGGAACTGCAAAACCACACTTGTATTTCTCGGGCCTACACCAGACTATTTTCAACAGATATATTTGTGTCTGAAAAATCAGGGAGACACTATTTATTTATTTTTTTTACAGCAAAAAATGCAAAAAGCAGGATAATAGAGATTTTTTACCGTGGAACAGCAAAAGCACACTTCTGTCTCTCTGGCCTACACCAGACTATTTTCAACAGATATATTTGTGTCTGAAAAATCAGAGAGACACTATTATTATTTTTATACAGCAAAAAATGCCAAAAACAGGATAATAGAGATGTTTTATCTTGGAACATCAAAACCACAGTTATAATTTACTGGTGTATACCAGGCTTTTTAAAATATATATATATTTGCGGCTGAACAGTGAGCGACACACTCAAACTGTTTTTTTTAGATACAAATGGCCCAAAAGTGGATAATACAGAGGTTTGTACCGTGGAACTGCAAAACCACACTTGTATTTCTCGGGCCTACACCAGACTATTTTCAACAGATATATTTGTGTCTGAAAAATCAGGGAGACACTATTTTTTTTTTTTTACAGCAAAAAATGCAAAAAGCAGGATAATAGAGATTTATTACCGTGGAACAGCAAAAGCACACTTCTGTCTCTCTGGCCTACACCAGACTATTTTCAACAGATATATTCGTGTCTGAAATATCAGGGTGACACTATTATTATTTTTATACAGCAAAAAATACCAAAAACAGGATAATAGAGATGTTTTACCGTGGAACATCAAAACCACAGCAATAATTTACTGGTGTATACCAGGCTTTTTAAAATATATATATATATTTGCGGCTGAACAGTGAGCGTCACACTCAAACTGTTTTTTTTAGATACAAGTGGCCCAAAAGTGGATAATACAGAGGTTTGTACCGTGGAACTGCAAAACCACACTTGTATTTCTCGGGCCTACACCAGACTATTTTCAACAGATATATTTGTGTCTGAAAAATCAGGGAGACACTATTTATTTATTTTTTTTACAGCAAAAAATGCAAAAAGCAGGATAATAGAGATTTTTTACCATGGAACAGCAAAAGCACACTTCTGTCTCTCTGGCCTACACCAGACTATTTTCAACAGATATATTTGTGTCTGAAAAATCAGAGAGACACTATTATTATTTTTATACAGCAAAAAATGCCAAAAACAGGATAATAGAGATGTTTTATCGTGGAACATCAAAACCACAGTAATAATTTACTGGTGCATACCAGGCTTTTTAAAATATATATATATTTGCGGCTGAACAGTGAGCGACACACTCAAACTGTTTTTTTTAGATACAAATGGCCCAAAAGTGGATAATACAGAGGTTTGTACCGTGGAACTGCAAAACCACACTTGTATTTCTCGGGCCTACACCAGACTATTTTCAACAGATATATTTGTGTCTGAAAAATCAGGGAGACACAATTTTTTTTTTTTTTACAGCAAAAAATGCAAAAAGCAGGATAATAGAGATTTTTTACCGTGGAACAGCAAAAGCACACTTCTGTCTCTCTGGCCTACACCAGACTATTTTCAACAGATATATTTGTGTCTGAAAAATCAGGGAGACACTATTATTATTTTTATACAGCAAAAAATGCCAAAAACAGGATAATAGAGATGTTTTACCGTGGAACATCAAAACCACAGTAATAATTTACTGGTGTATACCAGTCTTTTTAAAATATATATATATTTGCGGCTGAACAGTGAGCGACACACTCAAACTGTTTTTTTTAGATACAAATGGCCCAAAAGTGGATAATACAGAGGTTTGTACCGTGGAACTGCAAAACCACACTTGTATTTCTCGGGCCTACACCAGACTATTTTCAACAGATATATTTATGTCTGAAAAATCAGGGAGACACTATTTTTTTTTTTTTACAGCAAAAAATGCAAAAAGCAGGATAATAGAGATTTTTTACCGTGGAACAGCAAAAGCACACTTCTGTCTCTCTGGCCTACACCAGACTATTTTCAACAGATATATTTGTGTCTGAAAAATCAGGGAGACACTTATTATTTTTATACAGCAAAAAATGACAAAAACAGGATAATAGAGATGTTTTACCGTGGAACATCAAAACCACAGTAATAATTTACTGGTGTATACCAGGCTTTTTAAAATATATATATATATATATATTTTCGGCTGAACAGTGAGCGACACACTCAAACTGTTTTTTTTAGATACAAATGGCCCAAAAGTGGATAATACAGAGGTTTGTACCGTGGAACTGCAAAACCACACTTGTATTTCTCGGGCCTACACCAGACTATTTTCAACAGATATATTTGTGTCTGAAAAATCAGGGAGACACAATTTATTTTTTTTTTTACAGCAAAAAATGCAAAAAGCAGGATAATAGAGATTTTTTACCGTGTAACAGCAAAAGCACACTTCTGTCTCTCTGGCCTACACCAGACTATTTTCAACAAATATATTTGTGTCTGAAAAATCAGGGAGACACTATTACTATTTTTATACAGCAAAAAATGCCAAAAACAGGATAATAGAGACGTTTTACCGTGGAACATCAAAACCACAGTAATAATTTACTGGTGTATACCAGGCTTTTTAAAATATATATATATTTGCGGCTGAACAGTGAGCGACACACTCAAACTGTTTTTTTTAGATACAAATGGCCCAAAAGTGGATAATACAGAGGTTTGTACCGTGGAACTGCAAAACCACACTTGTATTTCTCGGGCCTACACCAGACTATTTTCAACAGATATATTTGTGTCTGAAAAATCAGGGAGACACTATTTTTTTTTTTTTACAGCAAAAAATGCAAAAAGC
The DNA here is from genome assembly GCF_046119375.1 of Phyllobates terribilis. Classification (NCBI taxonomy): domain Eukaryota; kingdom Metazoa; phylum Chordata; class Amphibia; order Anura; family Dendrobatidae; genus Phyllobates; species Phyllobates terribilis. The sequence continues at coordinate 704,868,321 of NW_027362761.1, forward strand.
AGGATAATAGAGATTTTTTACTGTGGAACAGCAAAAGCACACTTCTGTCTCTCTGGCCTACACCAGACTATTTTCAACAGATATATTTGTGTCTGAAAAATCAGGAAGACACTATTATTATTTTTATACAGCAAAAAATGCCAAAAACAGGATAATAGAGATGTTTTACCGTGGAACATCAAAACCACAGTAATAATTTACTGGTGTATACCAGGCTTTTTAAAATATATATATATATTTGCGGCTAAACAGTGAGCAACACACTCAAACTGTTTTTTTTAGATACAAATGGCCCAAAAGTGGATAATACAGAGGTTTGTACCGTGGAACTGCAAAACCACACTTGTATTTCTCGGGCCTACACCAGACTATTTTCAACAGATATATTTGTGTCTGAAAAATCAGGGAGACACTATTTATTTATTTTTTTTACAGCAAAAAATGCAAAAAGCAGGATAATAGAGATTTTTTACCGTTGAACAGCAAAAGCACACTTCTGTCTCTCTGGCCTACACCAGACTATTTTCAACAGATATATTTGTGTCTGAAAAATCAGGGAGACACAATTTTTTTTTTTTTTACAGCAGAAAATGCAAAAAGCAGGATAATAGAGATTTTTTACCGTGGAACAGCAAAAGCACACTTCTGTCTCTCTGTCCTACACCAGACTATTTTCAACAGATATATTTGTGTCTGAAAAATCAGGGAGACACTATTATTATTTTTATACAGCAAAAAATGCCAAAAACAGGATAATAGAGATGTTTTACCGTGGAACATCAAAACCACAGTAATAATTTACTGGTGTATACCAGGCTTTTTAAAATATATATATATTTGCGGCTGAACAGTGAGCGACACACTCAAACTGTTTTTTTTAGATACAAATGGCCCAAAAGTGGATAATACAGAGGTTTGTACCGTGGAACTGCAAAACCACACTTGTATTTCTCGGGCCTACACCAGACTATTTTCAACAGATATATTTGTGTCTGAAAAATCAGGGAGACACTATTTTTTTTTTTTTTATAGCAAAAAATGCAAAAAGCAGGATAATAGAGATTTTTTACCGTGGAACAGCAAAAGCACACTTCTGTCTCTCTGGCCTACACCAGACTATTTTCAACAGATATATTTGTGTCTGAAAAATCAGGGAGACACTATTATTATTTTTATACAGCAAAAAATGCCAAAAACAGGATAATAGAGATGTTTTACTGTGGAACATCAAAACCACAGTAATAATTTACTGGTGTATACCAGGCTTTTTAAAATATATATATATATATATATTTGCGGCTAAACAGTGAGCAACACACTCAAACTGTTTTTTTTAGATACAAATGGCCCAAAAGTGGATAATACAGAGGTTTGTACCGTGGAACTGCAAAACCACACTTGTATTTCTCGGGCCTACACCAGACTATTTTCAACAGATATATTTGTGTCTGAAAAATCAGGGAGACACTATTTATTTATTTTTTTTACAGCAAAAAATGCAAAAAGCAGGATAATAGAGATTTTTTACCGTGGAACAGCAAAAGCACACTTCTGTCTCTCTGGCCTACACCAGACTATTTTCAACAGATATATTTGTGTCTGAAAAATCAGAGAGACACTATTATTATTTTTATACAGCAAAAAATGCCAAAAACAGGATAATAGAGATGTTTTATCTTGGAACATCAAAACCACAGTTATAATTTACTGGTGTATACCAGGCTTTTTAAAATATATATATATTTGCGGCTGAACAGTGAGCGACACACTCAAACTGTTTTTTTTAGATACAAATGGCCCAAAAGTGGATAATACAGAGGTTTGTACCGTGGAACTGCAAAACCACACTTGTATTTCTCGGGCCTACACCAGACTATTTTCAACAGATATATTTGTGTCTGAAAAATCAGGGAGACACAATTTTTTTTTTTTTTTACAGCAAAAAATGCAAAAAGCAGGATAATAGAGATTTTTTACCGTTGAACAGCAAAAGCACACTTCTGTCTCTCTGGCCTACACCAGACTATTTTCAACAGATATATTTGTGTCTGAAAAATCAGGGAGACACTATTATTATTTTTATACAGCAAAAAATGCCAAAAACAGGATAATAGAGATGTTTTACCGTGGAACATCAAAACCACAGTAATAATTTACTGGTGTATACCAGGCTTTTTAAAATATATATATATTTGCGGCTGAACAGTGAGCGACACACTCAAACTGTTTTTTTTAGATACAAATGGCCCAAAAGTGGATAATACAGAGCTTTGTACCGTGGAACTGCAAAACCACACTTGTATTTCTCGGGCCTACACCAGACTATTTTCAACAGATATATTTGTGTCTGAAAAATCAGGGAGACACTATTTTTTTTTTTTTACAGCAAAAAATGCAAAAAGCAGGATAATAGAGATTTTTTACCGTGGAACAGCAAAAGCACACTTCTGTCTCTCTGGCCTACACCAGACTATTTTCAACAGATATATTTGTGTCTGAAAAATCAGGGAGACACTATTATTATTTTTATACAGCAAAAAATGCCAAAAACAGGATAATAGAGATGTTTTACCGTGGAACATCAAAACCACAGTAATAATTTACTGGTGTATACCAGGCTTTTTAAAATATATATATATATATTTGCGGCTGAACAGTGAGCGACACACTCAAACTGTTTTTTTTAGATACAAATGGCCCAAAAGTGGATAATACAGAGGTTTGTACCGTGGAACTGCAAAACCACACTTGTATTTCTCGGGCCTACACCAGACTATTTTCAACAGATATATTTGTGTCTGAAAAATCAGGGAGACACTATTTTTTTTTTTCTACAGCAAAAAATGCAAAAAGCAGGATAATAGAGATTTTTTACCGTGGAACAGCAAAAGCACACTTCTGTCTCTCTGGCCTACACCAGACTATTTTCAACAGATATATTTGTGTCTGAAAAATCAGGGAGACACTATTATTATTTTTATACAGCAAAAAATGCCAAAAACAGGATAATAGAGATGTTTTACCGTGGAACATCAAAACCACAGTAATAATTTACTGGTGTATACCAGGCTTTTTAAAATATATATATATTTGTGGCTGAACAGTGAGCGACACACTCAAACTGTTTTTTTTAGATACAAATGGCCCAAAAGTGGATAATACAGAGGTTTGTACCGTGGAACTGCAAAACCACACTTGTATTTCTCGGGCCTACACCAGACTATTTTCAACAGATATATTTGTGTCTGAAAAATCAGGGAGACACTATTTTTTTTTTTTTTACAGCAAAAAATGCAAAAAGCAGGATAATAGAGATTTTTTACCATGGAACAGCAAAAGCACACTTCTGTCTCTCTGGCCTACACCAGACTATTTTCAACAGATATATTTGTGTCTGAAAAATCAGAGGCACACTTTTTTTTTGGGGAGGGGGGCGGGGGGGCACCAAAGGTTAATAAGATGGGTATTTGTACATTGTGAAGGAGGAAAAAAAAAAGAGGATTTAGAAAAAAAAAAGGATTTTTCCTGGCCCCCGGGACCTGGAGCTAAGTCCAGCAATTTCAGCAACAGGAGCAGCACACAGGACTGTAATGCTGCGTCTCCTATACAGCCTGCCTGCCTGCCTGCCTGCCTGATATACCTGGGATGGATATTAGTCCTGAGAAGGACTGTTTGTTTGATCTGGCAGCCTATACAGACCCTACACTAACTATTTTGCAGGATATATCTCTCCCTAAATCAGCAGCGCTGTCCCTACACTGTCCGATCCGGAGCGACTGCGGCCAGCCAATCACTGTAATGCCCACAAACAACATGGCTGCGGCATTACAGTAACTGGCTGGCAATCCCTGCATGTTCATTGGCTCTGTAAAGAGCGCCAAACATGCAGGGCGGAGACCCGAGCTCCCGCCCGAGTAACCTGGAAATGCTCGGTGCTCGCCGAACATCCCGAGTAGCGTGATGCTCGGGCGAGTACCGAGCAGTGTCGAGCATGTTCGCTCAACACTAATGAAGTCCTTAGCCAGCACAGATGCAGATGAAAGACCAGGCAGAGGGATGAAGTGGGCCATTTTAGAAAAGCGGTCAGCGACCACCCAAATGACAGTACAACCGGCAGAAACAGGGAGATCCATAATGAAGTCCATAGCAATGTGTTGCCACGGAGCGGAAGGCACGGGAAGAGGAAGGAGACGTCCGGATGGAAGGTACCTGGGAACCTTGTTACGGGCACAGGAGGAACAAGCCGGGACGAAGTCCGCAACATCCTTGCGCAGGGAAGGCCACCAGTAATTGCCGGGCGATGAACAGAAAGGTCTTCCTCTGGCCAGCATGAGCGGCTAGTTTGGATGAATGGCCCCAGAGTAGAACCTTCTTACGATCCGGAACCGCTACAAAATTCTTACCGGGTGGAAGATGAGACAGGTCAAACGGAGCCACAGTCATTACTTTGGAAGGGTCAATGATATGTAGAGGCTCCGCCTCTTGGTCGGAAGACAAGAATGAGCGGGATAGAGCGTCAGCCTTAATGTTCTTGTCTGCTGGGCGGTAATGCAGAGTGAAGCAGAATCGGGCAAAGAATAGAGACCACCTGGCCTGGCGCGGATTTAGTCTTTGGGCATTCTATAAATAAGCGAGGTTTTTGTAGTCAGTGTAGATTACCACCGGGTGCAAAGCCCCTTCCAGCAAGTAGCGCCACTCCTCCAGCGCTAATTTGATGGCCAGCAGCTTACGATCTCCTATGGAATAGCTGCGCTGGAAAAGAGCTTGGAGAAGAAGCCGCAGGTTACCATTCTCCCGGATGAGGATTTCTGGGTGAGCACCGCTCCGGCTCCGGAGGAGGATGCATCAACCTCCAGGAAGAACTGCCTGTTGCAATCCGGACGGTGTAGCACAGGAGCGGAGGAGAAGGCTAGTTTTAGGGAGATGAAGGCCTCCTCCGCTTCGGAAGTCCATTCCCTGGGACTTGCTCCTTTACGGGTGAGCGCGGAGATGGGAGCAGTCCGGGAGGAGAAATGAGGAATGAAGAGGCGGTAATAATTTGCGAAGCCCAAGAATCGCTGAATCGCCTTCAACCCCTCCGGTCGGGGCCACTTTAAGACGGCAGAGACCCTCTCGGGATCCATCCGCAGACCAGTCTCGGAGATAATATAGCCCAGAACCTGACGAACATCCCTCCGGTGTGAGGGTAGATCCGAAGAGAAGACCAAGATATTGTCCAGGTACACCACCACGCAAGAATACAGAAGATCACGGAAGATATCGTTAACCAACTCCTGGAAGATGGCTGGAGAATTACAGAGACCAAAGGGCATCATGCGGTATTCGTAGTGACTGTCCCGGGTGTTGAATGGCGTCTTTCACTCGTCTCCCTGGCGGATCCGGACCAAATTGTACGCCCCACGAAGATCGAGCTTAGTGAAGATCTTCGTGCCTTTAAGGCGGTCGAACAGCTCCGAGATGAAAGGCAGGGGGTACTTATTTTTGATGGTAATCTGGTTAAGACTCCTGTAATTGATACAGGGACATAGGGAGCTGTCTTTCTTCTTGACGAAGAAGAATCCTGCTCCAGCCGGAGAGGTGGATTTCTGGATAAATCCCCTAGCAAGATTCTCTTCTATGTACTCAGACATGGCACGCGTCTCAGCCAGCGACAAGGGGTAGACAAGCCCGCGGGAAGGAGAACTGTGGAACCCCAGGGGTCTGGTTACCACAGTAATAGCAATATTACGTCTGTGAGCAGGTGGGAGGTCTCCTGGTCAGGAATCCTAAGCATGCCACACCTCCTGCCCAGTCCTGGGAGGGGAAGAACTTCCCCTATATAAACTGGGGCTGAGGTGGGGTTAGAAAAGAACACAGACAGAGACAGAGACACAGTCTGGTCTGGTGTGGAGCAGTTGCAGGGAAAGTGACAACAGGAGCCCTGTAGGAGCAGGAGTGAGTGCCAGAGGCTGGAAGCTAGATAGCTCGCCTTGGCTGAAGAGATCTCACCGGACACGGAGTCCGAGGCTGTGGGGACTGTTCCATACCCAGCAGCAGAAACCGACCGGCAGGGGATTTCAGGTCCTCTGGCCAAGAAACCCGAAGGCACGGTCACACGCAAGGGACCAGCACCGCCGTCGTGGAGCGGAGGCTACCAGAAGGCCCCGAGTCACCGGCCATACGGGTGAGCACCACATGGTACACTCAGGGACGTGGGCTACTTTTACCCGCTTCTAGCAAGGTAGCCAAGAAGAGTACAGTTAGTTGGGGAGGCCTACAACTCCGCCTGGCTAGGGGAGATCCTGTCTGCTCACGGACTGACCAGACCCCGACCGCTAGCCAGTACTCCCGGGAGGGTCTATCTTTGTCACCAGTAAAGACCCTGAACTACACCGCACCATCTCTGAGTGGTTCCTGGTGCCTGCGTGCAATTCTACCATCCCCATCATCCACGTCCGCTGCCCTGAGGCCATACCCCTCCCGTTGGGGGTTATACTACCCACGCTGCACAACTGTACCACCGGCCTCAGCGGTCTGCCCTGCAGCGGCGGTTTCATAACCGCATTCAACGGGTGGCGTAGTCGAACAATATCACATCTGCCACTAAAAACATCGCCACTTAGTTTGACACCCTGGGCACGGACCGGGTCACCGCCACGAGGACTACCACCCCCAACAGATCCGGCTCCGGGTATTCCCCAAACATGGCCCAGGGGGCGCGTCAACTTTTGGCGTAGTCGGCAGGATCTCGTGCCCGCAACCACCGGGTACTGCGTGCCTGAAAAAGACTGTTAAACTTACCTGTGGTGAAGATTCCCGCCATCCGACGCCATCTTTTGCCTTCTTCCCGCCATCCGTGGAGTTTTCCCGCCATCCGACGCCATCTTTTGCCTTCTTCCCGCCATCCGTGGAGTCTTCCCGCCATTGGACGCCATCTTGAGGACGCCGCGCGGGAAGAAGAGGGGCGTGGACTCCGAAAGCGTGCGAAAACTGAAGCCCCGCCTCACGTCCGGACGTTGCGTAAGGTCCTGGAAGGAGCCCAGCCGACGTCACAGGAGCGCGACGGAAGGTCCTCAACCCTGACGATCCACTGCGGAGCCGCGGCCTACGGAAGAGGATCATCGCAAGGTAGGCCACGGTCCACTAGGGGGGAGGAGGATGTCGGATACGGAGGAGAGCTTCACTGCCACAGCCACCGCCAGCACCACCGCTGCGGCGGTCATGCCTTTCACCATGCCCTATATCCCGGGGGCAGCCTGGCTACCCCAGTACTCAGGGGAGTCACATACCCTAAATGACTTCAGAGAAAGGCTGGGTGGCCTCTTCCAGGTGTACCCCCTCACAGAAGAGCAAAAAGTGAGCATCCTGGTGGCTCAATTAACAGGGGCAGCCCAAAGGGAGGTAAAGTCCTGGCCACTTGGGAGGAGGAGGACTGTCAGAGAGATACTAGCCCGGCTGAAAGACACATTTGACACCCGCACCTCAGCCGAAATAAAGCTCCGATTTTACGGGTGCAAACAGCGGGCACATGAGAGTATAAGAGACTATGCTTTAAACCTACAAGAGGCCCTGAGAGCCATTAAGCAGGCAGACCCTGACAGCGTGGGAAATGAAGATAAGCTGTTGACTGAACAATTTATTGAGGGTCTACTGTGCAATGCCCACCGAACCCAGTTGCGGGCAATGGACTTACAGGACCCTCATCTGGACTTTGCACAGTTCAAGGACAGAGCCATCCGGGTGCTCCGAGAACCGGCACCAGGTGGCGCTATGACCCACAAACGCCCTGCTACCATTTACCACCAGGAGACGGCGCCCTTGTCGGCAGGGCCTGTGGGAGCTGATGCGCAGGCTTTAAACAATGACCCGGCTACAGACCTGCACGGTCAGGTCCAAGAGCTAACTAAAAGCGTTGCCGCGCTAACCCGAACTGTGCAGTCTTTACAGGTTTCTACTCCAGGGAAGATCCAGCTGGCATCCAGACCGGAGGATATCCCGTGGCGCCGACCAAGGAGGACCCCACCGGCCAGAGGAAGACCCAGCGACCGATACAATGAGGACGGACAACCCATCTGCCGCCGCTGCAATCAACCCGGACATATGGCAAGGTACTGTCCTTTAAAACTGGCACAACCTGGGGTAGAGGGCCAACCCCTAGGAATAAGATCACCAGGCCCATCGAACTGGCGTGACAAATACGTGGGAGGATGTCCAGTCTTGCCTGTAGTACTGGATGGCATTCCTATGAGTGCCCTACTTGACACCGGGTCACAGGTCACCACCATCCCGTACGTGCTCTTCAAGCAGTACTGGAATGACTCGGATATAACCCGCTACCCAGACGACGACTTGAGTATCATCGCCAGCAATGGTCAGCCCGTGCCACAGATCGGATTTAAAGAGATGACCATTAAAATCGGTAAAGTCGAACTGGCAGCACAGGGACTGATCATTGTGGACATTGACAAGCGCGAGAGTCACCCAAAGATAACTCTAGGAACTAATGTGATTGAAAATTGTCTTGCAGAGGTGATTCTCATTTTACAGCAGGTTGCCAAGAACGCCAGCTCCGGCCAGCAGCGAGTGCTCCAAAAAGAGATCCGGGCACTGATGCGACGGCAACAGGTGGAACTCTCCGGTGGTGAGATTGGTAGCGTGAGGATGTGTGACCCTTTCCCTATTGCCATGCCCCCGAAAAGTGAAATGATGATTTGGTGCCGGGCAGCTATTGGTCTGAGAGGTAGAGATTACCAGGCAATGGTAGAACCAGTCTACTCAGATAGTAGGCCCACCATTTTGACGGCACGGGGGGTGGTTGATGTACGTCATGGGAGGGTGCCCGTTCGCATCATAAATATCGGGAAGAGGGAAGTGTACCTGCCCCGGTATGCTACGCTAGCCAAATTGTATACCATCAACCAAAATTCTGTACAGTCCGTGGAACCCTTGCCTCCATCTCATCCAGAGGAAGGTAACGGCTCTAAGCAACAAATGGAGGACTGGTGTCAGCAACTGCATTTGGGTACTGACTCCACACACGCTCACCAAAAGCAGGGAGTCTACCGGGTGATCCAGGAATACGAGAGAGTGTTCAGTAAACACCCGCTAGACTTCGGGCGAGTGAAGGGAGTGGAACATCACATCCCCACGGGAGACCATCCTCCCATAAAGGAGAGGTATCGTCCCGTACCCCCTGCACACTACCAACACGCCAAGGGGATGCTTAGAGACATGAAGGAGGCTGGGGTAATCAGGGATAGCTGTAGCCCCTGGGCAGCTCCACTAGTCTTGGTTAAAAAGAAAGACAACACCATGAGAATGTGTGTAGATTACCGGAAAATCAACCGTATCACACACAAAGATGCGTACCCCTTACCAAGGATAGAGGAGTCTTTGGCTGCTTTAAAATCTGCTAACTTCTTCTCCACTTTGGATCTCACTAGCGGGTACTGGCAGGTCCCTGTAGCAGAGGCGGACCGGGAGAAGACCGCATTCACCACCCCGATGGGACTTAGCGAGTTTACCTGCATGCCGTTCGGACTCTGCAACGCACCAGGAACCTTCCAACGATTGATGGAATGCTGTCTGGGACACCGGAACTTTGAGACGGTCCTGCTGTACCTGGACGATGTTATAGTTTATTCCAAAACCTACGAGGACCACCTGAAACACCTGGCGGAAGTGTTTGAAGCCCTGGCAAACTACGGTCTGAAGGTGAAACCGTCGAAGTGTCACCTGCTAAAACCAAAAGTGCAGTACCTGGGACACGTGGTGAGTGCTGACGGAGTGGCCCCCGACCCTGATAAGATCACCGCGATTAAGGAATGGCCAAGACCCTCCAGCGTAAAGGAAGTGCGGCAGTTCCTCGGGTTGGTAGGCTACTACCGAAGATTCATTCCCGGTTTCACCAAAAAGGCAGCTCCTATGCAGGACCTCCTGATAGGCCAGTCCAGGAAGGCCAAGAACCAGAAGCCGCCCTTCAGATGGGAGAAGCTGGAAGAAGAGTCCTTCCGCCAGCTGAAGATGGCCCTCACGGGGGATGAAATCCTGGCGTACCCTGATTACAGCCAGCCCTTTATCCTCTACACCGACGCAAGTAACATCGGGCTAGGAGCCGTACTGTCCCAGATCCAGCAGGGGAGAGAACGGGTAATTGCTTACGCCAGCCGAAAACTGCGACCCACCGAAAGAAACCCTGAGAATTACAGCTCATTCAAGCTAGAGTTCCTGGCAGTGGTGTGGGCAGTCACCGAACGCTTTAAGCACTACCTCGCCTCTTCCCGGTTCACCGTGTACATGGATAACAACCCGTTGACACACCTGGACACTGCAAGACTCGGTGCCCTGGAGCAGAGATGGATGGCCCGCCTGTCCAACTATGAGTTCACGATTAAATACCGGGCAGGACGCTCCAATACCAACGCGGATGCCTTGTCCAGAATGCCAAACCTACCGGACGTAGGGGAAGATCCAGAGGAACTGGAAGAGGTTGAACTCCCCGCGTTTCACCGTCATGGGACTACCCAGTATTCCCACCGTGTAAGGGGTAAGCAATCCACTACGTTCAACCCCTTACCTCATTACAACTGGGCGGAAACGCAAGACAGTGACCCCGCCGTCCGACTAGTGAAGGAGATGCTAACTCAGCCAGATGCCCGCCTTGACCCAGACGCTCCGGAGGAGACCAAGCAACTGTGGGCTGAGAAGAGTCGACTGTTCCTTTACAAGGGGAAGTTGTGCCGCAGAATGGTTAACTCCCGGACGCATGAACTGATCTGGCAAGTAGTGGTGCCAAGAAGAGACGCGGCTATGGTCCTGGAGGCATACCACGACGGAGCTGGGCACTTCGGATGGAAGAAGCTGGAGTTCCTGCTGCGCGGGCGGTTCCACTGGGTAGGCATGAGAGGAACCATCGAGAGGTGGTGCAGAGACTGTGGTCCATGCAACCTAAGAAGGAAGGACCGTGCCAGCCAGAAGACCCCCCTGCAGTCCATCGTCACCAGGCAGCCGTTGGAACTGGTAGCCTTGGACCATGTAAAACTGACCCCCAGCAGAAGTGGCTACGTCTATGCGTTAACCATCGTGGATCACTACTCCCGGTTCTTGGTTGTAGTCCCCGTCAAGGACTTAACGGCTCAAACAGCAGCTAGAGCCTTCCAGCAGCACTTCTGCCGTCCACACGGATACCCAGAGCAGGTGCTGACGGACCAAGGACCTGCCTTTGAAGCAGAAGTCTTCCAGGAGTTCTGCACTCTGTATGGCTGCCGGAAGATAAGAACAACACCCTATCATCCGCAAACAAATGGACTCTGCGAAAAGATGAACCAGGTGGTGATAGACCTTCTGAAAACATTGCCCCTGGAAGAACGCAGTCTGTGGCCTGAGAAACTGCCTGATCTGGTGGACCTATACAACCACATCCCTGTAGGTTCTACCAACTGTACCCCGGCTTACCTAATGAGAGCAAGACCTGGTAAGCTGCCTGTTGATCTGGATATGGGAGTCCTGACACCCGAGGACACTTCACCAGAAGCAGACTGGGACACAGAGAGGCAGCAGCAGTACCGGAAAGTACAGGAGAGCGTTGAGCGAAGTCTCTGTCAAGCAAGAGAAAGACAGGAGAAGACTTACAACCAGCATGCTCCCGCTGTTCCCCTGGTACCTGGAGAGCAGGTCTTGAAGAGGAAAAGACGGCTCCACAAGTTGGACGACCAGTGGGAGAAGGACCCGTACACCGTACTGCCATCAAGCCATGAAAACCCGAAAGTCTGCACAATCAGTAAGGATGGATGAGAAACCACAGCCATTGTCTCCCGAGATCACCTGAAGAAGTGTCCCGAGCAGCTACGAAACCCTGAAGAAGATCAAGAAAACCCTCGACCCGCAGAGGAAAGGGAAGAGATGGTCAGTACTGTACTCGGAGACTTCCCTCGGTCTTGGACACAGGTAAATGGCGCTGTTGTGGTACCCGTCCTCACCTTCCTCCAGCCAGCATCCCAAGTGCCTACGGAAAAACAGGTAGAGCTGGAAGAGCAGCCGGTCCAGGAGGCAGAAGACCCCACACAAGCAGACCAGGAGAATCGACCCTCTGCTTATAGTGAGCCTGCCGTGCCCCTAGTGAGCCAAAGAGTCCGTAGACAGCTGCCCAGCTTACCTTTGACAGCTCCTACACCCTGTAGCTCAGGACCGGTCAGTAAGCTCCGTAGGTCCACTAGAGCCACTAGAGGCCAGTTGCCCGTACGTTGGAGGATCTAAAGTGTTTAGACTGTTTTATTAATATTTACCTGTTTACTGTTGCTTGTAAATAATTATGTTTTTCCAGTTATTTTATAGGTATCTTTTGTGGATTTACTAGAACTCTATTGTTTATATGTTTGGAGCGTAACCCAGGAACGGACTAAAGACTGTTAAAGACTCGGGGCAGGACAGACCCCTACCTGGTTACGGCTCCCTGTTCTTTGGTGAAATGGACACCCTTTTGCTTCAAAAATTGCACCCGGTTGCGGACACGCCGTGACCACTTTAACATGTTTTTCCTTATTGTATTGTTCCTGTTTATACCCTGTTATGTTTTCAAAAAATATGTTTAGTCCCGGAGTACTAAATTTTACTAGGGGGGAATGTGGAACCCCAGGGGTCTGGTTACCACAGTAATAGCAATATTACGTCTGTGAGCAGGTGGGAGGTCTCCTGGTCAGGAATCCTAAGCATGCCACGCCTTGAATGGCGTCTTTCACTCGTCTCCCTGGCGGATCTGGACCAAATTGTACGCCCCACGAAGATCGAGCTTAGTGAAGATCTTCGTGCCTTTAAGGCGGTCGAACAGCTCCGAGATGAAAGGCAGGGGGTACTTATTTTTGATGGTAATCTGGTTAAGACTCCTGTAATCGATACAGGGACATAGGGAGCTGTCTTTCTTCTTGACGAAGAAGAATCCTGCTCCAGCCGGAGAGGTGGATTTCTGGATAAATCCCCTAGCAAGATTCTCTTCTATGTACTCAGACATGGCACGCGTCTCAGCCAGCGACAAGGGGTAGACAAGCCCGCGGGAAGGAGAACTGTGGAACCCCAGGGGTCTGGTTACCACAGTAATAGCAATATTACGTCTGTGAGCAGGTGGGAGGTCTCCTGGTCAGGAATCCTAAGCATGCCACACCTCCTGCCCAGTCCTGGGAGGGGAAGAACTTCCCCTATATAAACTGGGGCTGAGGTGGGGTTAGAAAAGAACACAGACAGAGACAGAGACACAGTCTGGTCTGGTGTGGAGCAGTTGCAGGGAAAGTGACAACAGGAGCCCTGTAGGAGCAGGAGTGAGTGCCAGAGGCTGGAAGCTAGATAGCTCGCCTTGGCTGAAGAGATCTCACCGGACACGGAGTCCGAGGCTGTGGGGACTGTTCCATACCCAGCAGCAGAAACCGACCGGCAGGGGATTTCAGGTCCTCTGGCCAAGAAACCCGAAGGCACGGTCACACGCAAGGGACCAGCACCGCCGTCGTGGAGCGGAGGCTACCAGAAGGCCCCGAGTCACCGGCCATACGGGTGAGCACCACACAGTACACTCAGGGACGTGGGCTACTTTTACCCGCTTCTAGCAAGGTAGCCAAGAAGAGTACAGTTAGTTGGGGAGGCCTACAACTCCGCCTGGCCAGGGGAGATCCTGTCTGCTCACGGACTGACCAGACCCCGACCGCTAGCCAGTACTCCCGGGAGGGTCTATCTTTGTCACCAGTAAAGACCCTGAACTACACCGCACCGTGTCTGAGTGGTTCCTGGTGCCTGCGTGCAATTCTACCATCCCCATCATCCACGTCCGCTGCCCTGAGGCCATACCCCTCCCGTTGGGGGTTATACTACCCACGCTGCACAACTGTACCACCGGCCTCAGCGGTCTGCCCTGCAGCGGCGGTTTCGTAACCGCATTCAACGGGTGGCGTAGTCGAACAATATCACATCTGCCACTAAAAACATCGCCACTTAGTTTGACACCCAGGGCACGGACCGGGTCACCGCCACGAGGACTACCACCCCCAACAGATCCGGCTCCGGGTATTCCCCAAACATGGCCCAGGGGGCGGGTCAGAACCACCAGGTACCAGGTCGATGGGGCAATCGTACGGCCTATGAGGTGGTAGTGTCTCTGCTTCCTTCTTGTCGAAGACGTCCGCATAGGACCAATAGGGTGCTGGCAGACCAGGTAGATTAGCTGGAGTAGACAGGGGTCGAGCTGGACGAACCGGAACCACACAGGACTCATTGCATTCCTGACCCCAACGGAGCACTTCACCAGATCTCCAATTCAGGACGGGCTCATGTCTTTGTAACCAGGGTAGACCAAGCAAGAGGGGGTGAGAGAGACCAGACAGCACATGAAAGGAGATCTTCTCCGAGTGCAGCATTCCCACCTGAAGGGTTACAGGCTCTGTGACGAGCAAGATGGTCTCTGGAAGAAGCCTCCCATCCACGGAGGCAACTGCCAACGGTTCAGCCAGATGTACAGTAGGAATCTGATGCCGCTCCACAACAGCCTGTTGAATGAGATTCCCGGCAGCTCCGGAATCCAGATGGGCAGTCTCGAAGAAGGAAGTCTCACCACTGGAAATAGAAACAGACAGAGTCAAGGACGGAGAGGATTTACTTTTGCCTAGGACGACCTCTCCAAGCGGTCCTAGACACTGGAGTTTCCCGGCCTCACCGGGCAGGAACGGATCAGATGCTCTTTACTGCCACAGTAGAAGCAACTCCCCTCGGCTCGGCACGTCTCCTGGCGAGACTTGAACATCTTGGTTAGGTCAATTTGCATGGGCTCAGGTGAACATGCCCGGGGAATAGCTGGTTGCGAGGCTGGCTTTTGGAATACAGGAGCGAAACGCGGAAATCTCTCCCGGCTAGTCTCCTTAACACGTTCCAGAAAATGGATGTCAATCCGGGTAGCTAATGACACCAGGTCGTCCAGGGTGGAAGGGATGTCACGACCGGCTAGCTCATCCTTGATCTGTCCGGAAAGACCCTCCCAGAAGGTGGACACCAGGGTCTCGTTGTTCCAGGCAAGCTCAGATGCGAGGGTTCGGAAATGTATGGTATACTGGCCCACGGTGAGACTCCCTTGGCGGAGACGGAGAAGTGAGGAGGCAGTAGAAGATTTTCGTCCGGGCTCATCGAAGACCTTCCGGAAGGCAGCGAGGAAAGCCAGAAGATCGGACACCAGAGGATCCCCTCTTTCCCACAGAGGGTTTAGCCATGCCAATGCCTCCCCAGTGAGGTGAGACATGATGAATGCCACCTTGGCCCGGGTCGGAGGGGAACTGATGTGCCAGGAGTTCAAAGTGCAGCATGCACTGATTTAAGAAGCCCCGACATAAGACGGGGTCACCACCAAAACGTGGAGGCGTAGAGAGCCGGGGGCCAGAGCTGGTGCCATAGCACCAGCAGGTTGAAGTGCCGCCGGAGCGGGTGCTGCTCGGCTAGAGACGGACACAGAGGGGGTGGACAGCGTGTCCAGGCGGGAGATAGGACAGGATAGTTTCCTGTTGGGATCTCTGACGTGAGACCTCCTGGTACAGGTCAGAGAGCGAAGGAGCCTGGGGGCCACCGGGTTCCATGGCCTGTGCAAACTGCTACAGGTCCGGGTGGTGGAACCTCTGTTCTTCGGTGCAAGGAGGGACCAGAGGGGCGTGACTAAGTTCCTTCTTGGCCTGACCAAGGTCACACGGCGGCATAGTCGACTCCGTGAACCAGGGAGGGACCGGGCAGGTGGACCAGGTGCCACTCTGGGACCGACCTTGTGTGAGAGCAGGTGACTCCCATGGGTCAGATGGCAGGAACTGACCGGTACAGCGGATGAGCACGTCCGGAAGGCTGACGGGTGGCCCGGGTGGATAAGCAGGCTGGTTCGGCTGATAGCCAGATGGGTGCTCCGGGTAGGCAAGCAGGCGGGCACGACAGGGTACAGGCAGGTGCTCCAGGTAGACAGGCTGGCGGACACAACTGTAGACAGACTGGAGGACAGAACTGTTAGACAGACTGGTGGGCTGGACTGACAGACAGACTGGCAGGCAGGACTGACAGGCAGCGGGACCTGAGGGCGAGAGCAAGTGTTTAGCACACGGAACAACAACCTGGCACAGGCACCTCCATATTGGAGGAGGTGCCTTATATAGGGGAAGTCCTCCGGCCATTGACCGGGGACTCAATAGGACGGCGTGTGCGGCCCCATTAAGAGGGAGGGAGCGCGCACCCCAAGCACAGTGCCCGGGAAGCTGCGCGTGGTGCGTACCACTGCAGCGGGGGAGCGGGAGGACACCGGACCTGGACCGCGACGGTGAGGGGAACAACGTCTAGTCTTCCACAAGCTTCTCACAATAGTTGGTCGGAAATTGAGCCCACTCCTCCTGACAAAAACCTGCCTTTTCAGCTTTGCCCATAAATTTTTTATAGGATTGAGATCAGGGCTTTGTGATGGCCACTCCAAAACATTGAATTTTGTTATCCTTAAGCCACTTTGTTACCATTTTGGCAGTATGCTTCAGGTTATTGTCCATTTAGAAGACCCATTTCCGCCCAAGCTTTAACTTCCTGGCTGATGTCTTGAGATGTTGCTTCAGTATTGTCACATAATCTTCTTTTCTCATGATGCCATCTATTTTGTGAAGTGCACCAGTCCCTCCTCTAGCAAAACAACCCCACAACATGATGCTGCCACACCCGTATTGCACAATTGGGACAATGTTTTTAGACTTCCAAGTTTCTCCCTTTTTCCTCCAAACTTAACGATGGTTATTACACCTAAAAATTTCCATTTTATCAGACCACAGGACATGTCTCCAAAAATTAAGGTCCTTGTTCCTGTGTGCATTTTCAAACATTATTCTGGCATTATGTTTTTTGTGGAGTAATTGCTTCTTCCTGGCTGAGTGGCCTTTCAGCCCATGTTGATACAGTACTCGTTTCACTGTGGTTATTGACACAATATTACCACTTTCTGCCATCATCTTCACAAGGTCTTTTGCTTTTTGTCCTTGGGTAGATATGCACATGTTGGACCAAAGGACGTTCATCTCTGGGACACAGAATCCGTCTCCTTCCTGAGCGGTATGATGGCTGGACATTCCCATCTTGTTTGTACTTGCGTATAATTGTTTGTAAAGATGAATGAAGCACCTTCAGGTATCTTGAAATTGTACCTAAGGATGAGCCAGACTTGTGCAAGTCCACAATTCTCTTCCTGATATCTTGGCTGATTTCTTTAGACTTTCCCATGATGCTACACAAAGAAGCAGTGTGTTTCAGGTGTACATTAAAATACATCCACAGGTGTGTCTGTAATTAACTCAGATGTTCCAAAAAAAAAAAAAATATCAGAAGCTTCCAAACACATGACATCATCATATGGGCAGTCCAGAATTGTTTAAAGGCGTAGTAATCTTAGGGTACGTAAACTTTTGACTTTGCAGTAAGTAATAAAAATGCCTTAAAACATTCTCTCTCTCATTATTCTGGCATTTGGCAAAGGTTTATTCTGATTTCATGTCAGATATTGATAAAAACATGCATATGTAAACTTCTGGTTTTAACTGTACATATGTGTGGAGATAACGCTAAAGAAACAGTCATTTGCAGTCTTTTTTAGGAAACCAACAGCTGGCAATTCGTTGTTGTATGCAACGGGTTGCCATCCTGGACATGTAGTTCGCAATTTACCAGTAGGAGAATGCATACAGGCCAAATGTAGTTTCACTTTAGAGGAAAATTACAACAAAGAATGTGCTATAATTAATTCACGTTTCTCTAAACGAGGATATTCATATCAAATACTCAATAAATCTAAAGAGACAGCGAACTCTAAAACAAGAATGGCGTATTTGGCACAATCTAAAACTCATGATGGGTAATCTTTTCCACAAATTATAGCAATAGCTATTATCAAATTATTAATATCATAAAAAATAACTTACCAATTTTACATACTGATAAAAATCTAAAAAAATCTAAAACACATTATTGATAAGGGATGCCGTTGTGTGTCTAAACTTGGTATCACCATTGGCAACCGTGTATCTCCAAGTGATCATACTAATATGGGAGGATGTACAACCACTAAAAATTGGCTCTCTACTAGTGGATCATATTAGTGTGGTCAAAAAATGTGTGTATTATGTCCGCATACGTATAATACAAAAAAATGTGTTTCTGCTACAGATAAAAAGGAATATCTTATAAATAATTTTATGAACTGTAGCAGCACTTGCGTAGTCTACATTATTACTTGTGAAAAATGTGATTCACAATATGTAGGATGTACCACTAAAACAAAGAAAACGTATTTCTGAATATATATGATGCCCAAAATAGATTACACGTAGCCTTTCAGGTGCATCACAGCGCTTTCTTTGTAAACACAATGCCAATGTCAGTCATTTGAGAATTACTGCAGTTGAAAGGATCTTTCCACCCAAGTGGGGAGGAGACAGATTACAGAATTTAAGATTTAGAGAAGCTTCATGGATTCTAAAATTGAATAGTCAGACTCCAAATGGGATGAAAATTAAAACTGATTTAATATATATATATTAAAATAATAACAGTATAAATGAATATATATCGAAATTGGTAACCACTCTGTCACTTCCTTTTCTTTCATTGTTTAAACAATTTTAGCGCGCCAGAACTATGCAATAAAGAATAAGAACAGTTTGTTCAAAACACGTCAATGTGCATGCCTCTGACATAGCGCTTTTTTAAACTATGCATTTTTAACAGATTTTTCAATAAAATGTTTTTAAATTGTGTCTGAACATCCCCGGATTTTTATGCTGGACGCACTTTTTCCCGTTCCTATTTCATTGCTGCCGACACAAGATCTTTAGTCCGTGCAATACCGGAGCAACCTTCACAGATAGTGGGTAAGCTGGATATAAATTTATTTCTCCTTTTGCCAAAAGTTTTTCATATACTATTTATTGATCACAACATAGAGAGTAATTCATTATTTACAAGGCCATAACTTGGTATTTTGTAGCATAATCTCATGCTTTAATTACTGTACTACACAGACGGGGCATTGAAGCCACTAGGATATTCAAGACATCTTGAGGAATCTTGCCCCATTCCATTTGCAAATCTGCAAACTATTCATCTTTATTTCTATGGGTACGGCCCCAACTCGTCACCCTAACTCATCCCAAACTTGCTCTATAGGGTTTATATCAGGTGATTGGCTCAGCTATTGCAACAGGTGAACATTTTTCTTTGCTAACCAATTTTTTAAATTGGATATGTCATTGTCTTCTTGGAATTTCCATCCCCTGCCTACTTTGGTTTTACCATGTGGCAGCATTATATTCTCCAGTATATCCATGTACATGGTAGCATTCATATTTCCATCAATTCTATGCAGAGGGCCAATGGCAGATGCAGAAAAGCAGCCCCAAACCGTGACATTGCCACCACCATTGTTGTGGTAAATATTTACACTTTGCTTTGATTATTATTTAGACAATTAAATCTACCTATATAGCTTTGATAATTTAATATTAGCTTTATAAGTGATATTCATAAAAGCGATAACACAGTGTGTAGAGCTGTGTTTCTGTTACACTTTCCTCTGTTTTTTAAAGTATAGTTAATTGGACAGAGCTAGCTTTCAAGGACGACTCTGTTATTTCCAATTAAAATACTTTCTCTGTTAGGTAATGTACGTAGCCATTCCCCTTTCTTCTGGGAGTGTAATAAAATACTTGTTGCTTGGGATCTGAGGGCAGACAAGAATTGTACACTCAGACACTGGCTGTGTGTTATTTTCTTTTCTCCGATGCATCGTATTTATTTAATTTATCTAATTAGAACCAAAAATGGCAGACAGATTTAGAGATAATTTGTTATCTCCATCCAAATTAGCTCTTCTTGGAAGGGCTACCACAACACCATGTTTCACTGTAGGTGTTTAGTACCTTACATCATTACAATTTCCAATTGGGCAGTGTATATAGTGCTAGCCTTCACTAACAGATTGAACTTGGATTCAAAATATCTTAGACCAGTCTATCTTTTTCCATTGGCTGTGTTCTTTCGAAACTCAAGTCGGACCTTCCGGTTCTTTGCAGAAATGAAAGGCTTCTTGACTGGAACTCGTGCATTCAACCCTACTGCACAATTTGTCAACTCATTTTGACCCCATTTTCTTTGTTCATTTAGTGCGAAATCTGTACAGCACTTTTATGGACATAAGATACTTTATCTTGATAATGTGATCAACTTTGGAGGAAGTTTTCCATTTCTAGGTTTGTCAGCTGTTCCATAACCTTCTTTTTCTTTCTTTAATATACGTGTCTTGACTCTAAGAACAGTTGAATTCCATAGCCAGGGTCGGACTGGGGTGTCTGGGGCCCACAGGAGGAATTGATCCTAGGGGACCACCCTACATCTATATGCAAATACCTGTTATCCGTTACCCCTGTTATAGTGGAGTGTCGACTGTAAATCACAGGAGGCTCCTACACATCTGCTGTGCACCGCTATAACTAGGATGTACAATTACGGAAGTTTACATTACAGGGGTTCTTTGATGAAAACAAATTATCACCGAATCACAAGTTAGGTAGGAGATATCTTATTGATCGGTGTAATCTGACATTTGAAAACCACACCAATCAGAAGAATGTGGAACTTTTATACCTGACAGGGCACTTTTATCCCCATTTTAAAATGCAGCGGCAGATGGGACGTCTGACCGCAGCCTCATTCATTTTCTTTGGGGCTTCCAGAAAAAAACAGGAACAGCCACTGAGGGAATGAATGGATCAGTGGTCAAGTCGCACATGAGCTCCAGTCTTATGGGGAGAAAAGCTTCACATTCTGCAGATAGGTGCAGGACCCAGCATTCAGATCCCCACTAATTAATAACTTATCCTTAGGTCACGTTCACATGTTCAGTATTTTACATCACTTATTTGTAAGCCAAAACCAGGAGAGGAACAATCAGAGGAAAAGTATAATAGAAACACGTCACCACTTCTGTATTTATCAACCACTCCTGGTTTTATCTTATACATACTGATGTAAAGTACTGACCAAATACTGAACGTGTGAACGTGGCCTTAGGATAGGTGATTACTTGTTTTCACTGGAGAACCTCTCTAAGTGCATATTTGCCACTGTATAATAGACACAGGGCAGGGAGGGGTTAAACGTCAAAGCAATAAATCTCTATTGGAAATAAAGAATCTTCCTCTTATTGATATCAGAGAGAACAAATGGCAATCCACTTGTTCCACTATACCAAGACCAATACCACCACATACAAGGGACACATACCGTCACACCATGACCAGATCACATATTACCACCATATAGTAACCGAATAATACCACAAACAAGGAACAAATACCACCACACCATGACCAGACCACGAATAATACTACAATAAGGATCATGAATAAACACAATACTAATAACACAAATATTACCACTGGTGATATTATACACAGGAGCTCTGTATATAGTGTACAGGTAATACAGGGATCACCAATGACATTATACATAGGAGCTCTGTATACAGTGTATAATGTACAGGTAATACAGGGATCACCAGTGACATTATACACAGGAGCTCTGTATACATTGTATAGTGTGCATTTACATGTAATACACCGATTCACCAGTGACGTCTCTAGTTGAAGTCCTTCATCTTCGCTTTTCTTTTTCATCCGGCACAGACCACCATCACTTCTTCCAGCCAGGACTTGTCGCTGCAGAAAATAACACACAGTTATCAATAGCTGATCACTCCTAAAGCACATTCCACACTTATTCCCTGATTTCTACACTACAACAGATGAAGAAAAAAAGCAACATAGTGCTGCCCTGCACAGTAACAGGACCCCCCTTTTGTTACTCCCTCATGGAGAACAGTATCCTCAAAAATAAATTATATTACAGCAGTAATGTTCTCTACAGTAATTATGTTCCCACTTGCCACCATAAACTAATAATACCTTATCCTGGCCCCCATACTGTAATTGTCACTCATCTTGGCCCCCTTTATTTAATAATGTCCCCCATCCAAGGCTCCCATGTATCCGCCCCCCCTCCTCCATCCTCGGCCTGTATGTATCCCCCCCACCCATCCTGGGCCTGTACGTATCACTGCCCATCATGGGCCCCCATGTATCATCCCCCCCCCCCATCATGGGCCCCTATGTGTGATCCACTCTCTCGCCCCCCTATGTGTGATCCACTCT
This sequence comes from Phyllobates terribilis, assembly GCF_046119375.1. NCBI lineage: Eukaryota > Metazoa > Chordata > Amphibia > Anura > Dendrobatidae > Phyllobates > Phyllobates terribilis. The sequence goes on from NW_027362761.1 coordinate 704,890,535, forward strand.
CTCGCCCCCCTCCATCATGGGCCCCTGTGTGTGATCCACTCTCTCACCCCCCCTCCATCATGGGCTCCTGTGTGTGATCCGCTCTCTCGCCCCCCTCCATCATGGGCCCCTATGTGTGATCTGCTCTCCCCCCTCTCCATCATGGGCCCCTATGTGTCATACCCATCTCTCCATCATGGGCCCCTATGTGTCATATCCCCCCCTCCATCATGGGCCCCTGCGTGTCATATCCCCCCCTCCATCATGGGCCCCTGTATGTCATATAACCCCCCTCCATCATGGACCCTGTGTGTCATATATCCCCCCTCCATCATGGGCCCCTGTGTGTCATATCCTCCCCTCCATCATGGGCCCCTCTGTGTCATATATCCCCCCCTCAATCATGGGCCCCTGTGTGTCATATATCCCCCCTCCATCATGGGCCTCTGTGTGTGATATCCCCCCGCTCCATTATGGGCCCCTGTGTGTCATATCCCCCCATCCATCATGGGCCCCTGTGTGTCATATCCCCCCCTCCATCATGGGCCCCTGTATGTCATATATCCCCCCCTCCATCATGGGCCCCTGTGTGTCATATATCCCCCCTCCATCATGGGCCCCTGTGTGTCATATATCCCCCCTCCATCATGGGCCCCTTTGTGTCATATCCCCCCCTCCATCATGGGCCCCTGTGTGTCATATATCCCCCCTCCATCATGGGCCCCTGTGTGTCATATATCCCCCCCTCCATCATGGGACCCTGTGTGTCATATCCCCCCTCCATCATGGGCCCCTGTGTGTCATATATCCCCCCTCCATTATGGGCCCCTGTGTGTCATATCCCCCCCTCAATCATGGGCCCGTGTGTGTCATATCCCCCCCTCCATCATGGGCCCATGTATGTCATATCCCCCCTCCATCATGGATCCCTGTGTGTCATATATCCCCCCTCCATCATGGGCCCCTATGTGTCATATATCCCCCCCTCCCCCAAGGGACCCTGTGTGTCATATCCCCCCCTCCCCCTCCATCATGGGCCCCTGTGTGTCATATCCCCTCCCTCCCCCTGCATCATGGGCCTCTGTGTGTCATATATCCCCCCCTCCATCATGGGCCCCTGTGTGTCATATCCGCCCTCCGTCATGAGCCCCTGTGTGTCATATATCCCCCCTCCATCATGGGCCTCTATGTGTCATATATCCCCCCCTCCATCATGGGCCCCTGTGTGTCCTATATCCCCCCTCCATCATGGGCCTCTGTGTGTCATAACCCCCCGCTCCACTATGGGCCCCTGTGTGTCATATCCTCCCCATCCATCATGGGCCCCTGTGTGTCATATCCCCACCTCCAACATGGGCCCCTGTGTGTCATATATCCCCCCCTTCATCATGGGCCCCTGTGTGTCATATATCCCCCCCTCCAACATGGGCCCCTGTGTGTCATATCCCCCCCTCCATCATGGGCCCCTGTATGTCATATATCCCCCCTCCATCATGGGCCCCTGTGTGTCATATATCCCCCCTCCATCATGGGCCCCTGTGTGTCATATCCCCCACTCCATCATGGGCCCCTGTGTGTCATATATCCCCCCTCCATTATGGGCCACTGTGTGTCATATCCCCCTCTCCATCATGGGCCCCAGTGTGTCATATCCCCCCCTCCATCATGGGCCCCTGTGTGTCATATCCCCCCTCCATCATGGGTCCCTGTGTGTCATATATCCCCCCTCCATCATGGGCCCCTGTGTGTCATATATCCCTCCCTCCCCCATGGGCCCCTGTGTGTCATATCCCCCCTCCCCCTCCATCATGGGCCCCTGTGTGTCATATTCCCTCCCTCCCCCTCCATCATGGGCCCCTATGTGTCATATCCCCCCTCCCCCTCCATCATGGGCCCCTGTGTGTCATATCCCCCTTCCATCATGGGCCCCTGTGTGTCATATATCCCCCCCTCCATCATGTGCCCCTGTGTGTCATATCCCCCCCTCCATCATGAGCCCCTGTGTGTCATATATCCCCCCTCGATCATGGGCCCCTCTGTGTCATATATCCCCCCCTCCATAATGGGCCCCTGTGTGTCTTATATCCCCCCTCCATCATGGGCCTCTGTGTGTCATATCCCCCCGCTCCATTATGGGCCCCTGTGTGTCATAACCCCCCCTCCATCATGGGCCCCTGTGTGTCATATCCCCCCCTCCAACATGGGCCCCTGTGTGTCATATATCCCCCCTTCATCATGGACCGCTGTGTGTCATATATCCCCCCCTCCATCATGGGCCCCTGTGTGTCATATATCCCCGCTCCATCATGGGCCCCTGTGTGTCATATATCCCCCCTCCATCATGGGGCCCTGTGTGTCATATCCCCCCCTCCATCATGGGCCCCTGTGTGTCATATATCCCCCCTCCATTATGGGCCCCTGTGTGTCATATCCCCCCCCTCCATCATGGGCCCCAGTGTGTCATATCCCCCTCTCCATCATGGGCCCCAGTGTGTCATATCCCCCCCTCCATCATGGGCCCCTGTGTATCATATCCCCCCTCCATCATGGGTCCCTGTGTGTCATATATCCCCCCTCCATCATGGGCCCCTGTGTGTCATATATCCCCCCCTCCCCCATGGGACCCTGTGTGTCATATCCCCCCTCCCCCTTCATCATGGGCCCCTGTGTGTCATATTCCCTCCCTCCCCCTCCATCATGGGCCCCTATGTGTCATATCGCCCCTCCCCCTCCATCATGGGCCGCTGTGTGTCATATCCCCCCTTCCATCATGGGCCCCTGTGTGTCATATATCCCCCCATCCATCATGTGCCCCTGTGTGTCATATCCCCCCCTCCATCATGAGCCCCGGTGTGTCATATCCCCCCTTCCATCATGGGCCCCTGTGTGTCATATCCCCCCCTCCATCATGAGCCCCTGTGTGTCATATATCCCCCCTCCATCATGGGCCACTCTGTGTCATATATCCCCCCCCTTCCATCATGGGCCCCTGTGTGTCTTATATCCCCCCTCCATCATGGGCCTCTGTGTGTCATATCCCCCCGCTCCATTATGGGCCCCTGTTTGTCATAACCCCCCCTCCATCATGGGCCCCTGTGTGTCATATCCCCCCCTCCTACATGGGCCCCTGTGTGTCATATATCCCCCCCTTCATCATGGGCCCCTGTGTGTCATATATCCCCCCCTCCAACATGGGACCCTGTGTGTCATATCCCCCCCTCCATCATGGGCCCCTGTGTGTCATATATCCCCCCTCCATCATGGGCCCCTGTGTGTCATATATCCCCCCTCCATCATGGGGCCCTGTGTGTCATATCCCCCCCTCCATCATGGGCCCCTGTGTGTCATATATCCCCCCTCCATTATGGGCCCCTGTGTGTCATATCCCCCCTCCATCATGGGCCCCTATGTGTCATATCCCCCCCTCCATCATGGGCCCCTGTGTGTCATATCCCCCCTCCATCATAGGTCCCTGTGTGTCATATATCCCCCCTCCATAATGGGCCCCTGTGTGTCATATATCCCCCCCTCCCCCATGGGCCCCTGTGTGTCATATCCCCCCTCCCCCTCCATCATGGGCCCCTGTGTGTCATATTCCCTCCCTCCCCCTCCATCATGGGCCCCTATGTGTCATATCCCCCCTGTCCCTCCATCATGGGCCCCTGTGTGTCATATCCCCCCTTCCATCATGGGCCAGTGTGTGTCATATATTCCCCCCTCCATCATGGGCCCCTGTGTGTCATATATCCATCTCCATCATGGGCTCCTGTGTGTCATATCCCCCCATTCATCATGGGCCCCTGTGTGTCATATATCCCCCCTCCATTATGGGCCCCTGTGTGTCATATCCCCCCTTCCATCATGGGCCCCTGTGTGTCATATATCCCCCCTCCATCATGGGCCCCTGTGTGTCATATCCCCCCTCCATCATGGGCCCCTGTGTGTCATATATCTCCCCTCCATCATGGGCCCCTGTGTGTCATATATCCCCCCTCCCCCAAGGGCCCCTGTGTCTCATATCCCCCCCTCCCCCTCCATCATGGGCCTCTATGTGTCATATCCCCTCCCTCCCCCTCCATCATAGGCCCCCGTGTGTCATATCCCCCCTTCCCCTCCATCATGGGCCCCTGTGTGTCATATCCCCCCTTCCATAATGGGCCCCTGTGTGTCATATCCCCCCCCTCCATCATGGGCCCCTGTGTGTCGTATATCCCCCCCTCCATCATGGGCCCCTGTGTGTCTTATATTCCCCCCCCTCCATCATGGGCCCCTGTGTGTCATATATCCCCCCCTCCAACATGGGCCCCTGTGTGTCATATCTCCCCCTCCATCATGGGCCCCTGTGTGTCACATATCCCCCCTCTATCATGGGCCCCTGTGTGTCATATCCCCCCCTCCATCATGAGCCCCTGTGTGTCATATATCCCCCCTCCATCATGGGCCCCTTTGTGTCATACCCTCCTCCATCATTGGCCCCTGTGTGTCATATCCCCCCTCCATCATGGGCCCCTGTGTGTCATATATCCCCCCTCCATTATGGGCCCCTGTGTGTCATATCCCCCCTCCATCATGGGCCCCTGTGTGTCATATCCCCCCCCTCCATCATGGGCCCCTGTGTGTCATATCCACCCCTCCATCATGGGCCCCTGTGTGTCATATATCCCCCCCTCCATCATGGGCCCCTGTGTGTCATATCCTTCCCTCCCCCATGGGCCCCTGTGTGTCATATCCCCCCCCCTCCATCATGGGCCTCTGTGTGTCATATCCCCTCCCTCCCCCTCCATCATGGGCCTCTGTGTGTCATATATCCCCCCCTCCATCATGGGCCCCTGTGTGTCATATCCCCCCTCCGTCATGAGCCCCTGTGTGTCATATATCCCCCCTCCATCATGGGCCTCTATGTGTCATATATCCCCCCCTCCATCATGGGCCCCTGTGTGTCATATATCCCCCTCCATCATGGGCCCCTGTGTGTCACATATCCCCCCTCTATCATGGGCCCCTGTGTGTCATATCCCCCCCTCCATCATGAGCCCCTGTGTGTCATATATCCCCCCTCCATCATGGGCCCCTTTGTGTCATACCCCCCTCCATCATTGGCCCCTGTGTGTCATATCCCCCCCTCCATCATGGGCCCCTGTGTGTCATATATCCCCCCTCCATTATGGGCCCCTGTGTGTCATATCCCCCCTCCATCATGGGCCCCTGTGTGTCATATCCCCCCCCTCCATCATGGGACCCTGTGTGTCATATATCCCCCCCTCCATCATTGGCCCCTGTGTGTCATATCCCCCCCTCCATCATGGGCCCCTGTGTGTCATATATCCCCCCTCCATTATGGGCCCCTGTGTGTCATATCCCCCCTCCATCATGGGCCCCTGTGTGTCATATCCCCCCCTCCATCATGGGCCCCTGTGTGTCATATCCACCCCTCCATCATGGGCCCCTGTGTGTCACATATCCCCCCCTCCATCATGGGCCCCTGTGTGTCATATCCCCCCCTCCCCCATGGGCCCCTGTGTGTCATATCCCCCCCCCCCCTCCATCATGGGCCTCTGTGTGTCATATCCCCTCCCTCCCCCTCCATCATGGGCCTCTGTGTGTCATATATCCCCCCCTCCATCATGGGCCCCTGTGTGTCATATCCCCCCTCCGTCATGAGCCCCTGTGTGTCATATATCCCCCCTCCATCATGGGCCTCTATGTGTCATATATCCCCCCCTCCATCATGGGCCCCTGTGTGTCATATATCCCCCCTCCATCATGGGCCTCTGTGTGTCATATCCCCCCGCTCCACTATGGGCCCCTGTGTGTCATATCCCCCCCATCCATCATGGGCCCCTGTGTGTCATATCCCCCCCTCCAACATGGGCCCCTGTGTGTCATATATCCCCCCTCCATCATGGGCCCCTGTATGTCATATAACCCCCCTCCATCATGGGCCCCTGTGTGTCATACCCATCTCTCCATCATGGGCCCCTATGTGTCATATCCCCCCCTCCATCATGGGCCCCTGTGTGTCATATCCCCCCCTCCATCATGGGCCCCTGTATGTCATATAACCCCCCTCCATCATGGACCCTGTGTGTCATATATCCCCCCTCCATCATGGGCCCCTGTGTGTCATATCCTCCCCTCCATCATGGGCCCCTCTGTGTCATATATCCCCCCCTCAATCATGGGCCCCTGTGTGTCATATATCCCCCCTCCATCATGGGCCTCTGTGTGTCATATCCCCCCGCTCCATTATGGGCCCCTGTGTGTCATATCCCCCCATCCATCATGGGCCCCTGTGTGTCATATCCCCCCTCCATCATGGGCCGCTGTGTGTCATATATCCCCCCTTCCATCATGGGCCCCTGTGTGTCATATATCCCCCCCTCCACCATGGGCCCCTGTGTGTCATATATCCCCCCTCCATCATGGGCCCCTTTGTGGCATATCCCCCCCTCCATCATGGGCCCCTGTGTGTCATATATCCCCCCTCCATCATGGGCCCCTGTGTGTCATATATCCCCCCCTCCATCATGGGCCCCTGTGTGTCATATCCTCCCCTCCATCATGGGCCCCTGTGTGTCATATATCCCCCCTCCATCATGGGCTCCTGTGTGTCATATATCCCCCTCCATCATGGGCTCCTGTGTGTCATATCCCCCGATCCATCATGGGCCCCTGTGTGTCATATCCCCCCCTCCCCCATGGGCCCCTGTGTGTCATATCCCCCCCCCCTCCATCATGGGCCTCTGTGTGTCATATCCCCTCCCTCCCCCTCCATCATGGGCCTCTGTGTTTCATATATCCCCCCCTCCATCATGGGCCCCTGTGTGTCATATCCCCCCTCCGTCATGAGCCCCTGTGTGTCATATATCCCCCCTCCATCATGGGCCTCTATGTGTCATATATCCCCCCCTCCATCATGGGCCCCTGTGTGTCATATATCCCCCCTCCATCATGGGCCTCTGTGTGTCATATCCCCCCGCTCCACTATGGGCCCCTGTGTGTCATATCCCCCCCATCCATCATGGGCCCCTGTGTGTCATATCCCCCCCTCCAACATGGGCCCCTGTGTGTCATATATCCCCCCTCCATCATGGGCCCCTGTATGTCATATAACCCCCCTCCATCATGGGCCCCTGTGTGTCATACCCATCTCTCCATCATGGGCCCCTATGTGTCATATCCCCCCCTCCATCATGGGCCCCTGTGTGTCATATCCCCCCCTCCATCATGGGCCCCTGTATGTCATATAACCCCCCTCCATCATGGACCCTGTGTGTCATATATCCCCCCTCCATCATGGGCCCCTGTGTGTCATATCCTCCCCTCCATCATGGGCCCCTCTGTGTCATATATCCCCCCCTCAATCATGGGCCCCTGTGTGTCATATATCCCCCCTCCATCATGGGCCTCTGTGTGTCATATCCCCCCGCTCCATTATGGGCCCCTGTGTGTCATATCCCCCCTCCATCATGGGCCCCTGTGTGTCATATATCCCCTCCTCCATCATGGGCCCCTGTGTGTCATATATCCCCCCCTCCACCATGGGCCCCTGTGTGTCATATATCCCCCCTCCATCATGGGCCCCTTTGTGGCATATCCCCCCTCCATCATGGGCCCCTGTGTGTCATATATCCCCCCTCCATCATGGGCCCCTGTGTGTCATATATCCCCCCCTCCATCATGGGCCCCTGTGTGTCATATCCTCCCCTCCATCATGGGCCCCTGTGTGTCATATATCCCCCCTCCATCATGGGCTCCTGTGTGTCATATATCCCCCTCCATCATGGGCTCCTGTGTGTCATATCCCCCGATCCATCATGGGCCCCTGTGTGTCATATATCCCCCCTCCATTATGGGCCCCTGTGTGTCATATCCCCCCCTGCATCATGGGCCACTGTGTGTCATATATCCCCCCTCCATCATGGGCCCCTGTGTGCCATATCCCCCCCTCCATCGTGGGCCCCTGTGTGTCATATATCCCCCCCTCCACCATGGGCCCCAGTGTGTCATATCCCCCCCTCCATCATGGCCCCTGTGTGTCATATCCCCCCTCCATCATGGGTCCCTGTGTGTCATATATCCCCCCTACATCATGGGCCCCTGTGTGTCATATATCCCCCCTCCCCCATGGGCCCCTGTGTGTCATATCCCCCCTCCCCCTCCATCATGTGCCCCTGTGTGTCATATTCCCTCCCTCCTCCTCCATCATGGGCCCCTATGTGTCATAACCCCCCTCCATCATGGGCCCCTGTGTGTCATATCCCCCCTTCCATCATGGGCCCCTGTGTGTCATATATCCCCCCCTCCATCATGTGCCCCTGTGTGTCATATCCCCCCCTCCATCATGAGCCCCTGTGTGTCATATATCCCCCCTCCATCATGGGCACCTCTTTGTCATATATCCCCCCCTCCATCATGGGCCCCTGTGTGTCATATATCTCCCCTCCATCATGGGCCCCTGTGTGTCATATATCCCCCCTCCCCCAAGGGCCCCTGTGTCTCATATCCCCCCCTCCCCCTCCATCATGGGCCTCTATGTGTCATATCCCCTCCCTCCCCCTCCATCATAGGCCCCCGTGTGTCATATCCCCCCTCCCCCTCCATCATGGGCCCCTGTGTGTCATATCCCCCCTTCCATAATGGGCCCCTGTGTGTCATATCCCCCCCTCCATCATGGGCCCCTGTGTGTCGTATATCCCCCCCTCCATCATGGGCCCCTGTGTGTCTTATATTCCCCCCCCTCCATCATGGGCCCCTGTGTGTCATATATCCCCCCCTCCAACATGGGCCCCTGTGTGTCATATCTCCCCCTCCATCATGGGCCCCTGTGTGTCACATATCCCCCCTCTATCATGGGCCCCTGTGTGTCATATCCCCCCCTCCATCATGAGCCCCTGTGTGTCATATATCCCCCCTCCATCATGGGCCCCTTTGTGTCATACCCCCCTCCATCATTGGCCCCTGTGTGTCATATCCCCCCTCCATCATGGGCCCCTGTGTGTCATATATCCCCCCTCCATTATGGGCCCCTGTGTGTCATATCCCCCCTCCATCATGGGCCCCTGTGTGTCATATCCCCCCCTCCATCATGGGCCCCTGTGTGTCATATCCACCCCTCCATCATGGGCCCCTGTGTGTCATATATCCCCCCCTCCATCATGGGCCCCTGTGTGTCATATCCCCCCCTCCCCCATGGGCCCCTGTGTGTCATATCCCCCCCCCTCCATCATGGGCCTCTGTGTGTCATATCCCCTCCCTCCCCCTCCATCATGGGCCTCTATGTGTCATATATCCCCCCCTCCATCATGGGCCCCTGTGTGTCATATCCCCCCTCCGTCATGAGCCCCTGTGTGTCATATATCCCCCCTCCATCATGGGCCTCTATGTGTCATATATCCCCCCCTCCATCATGGGCCCCTGTGTGTCATATATCCCCCTCCATCATGGGCCCCTGTGTGTCACATATCCCCCCTCTATCATGGGCCCCTGTGTGTCATATCCCCCCCTCCATCATGAGCCCCTGTGTGTCATATATCCCCCCTCCATCATGGGCCCCTTTGTGTCAGACCCCCCTCCATCATTGGCCCCTGTGTGTCATATCCCCCCCTCCATCATGGGCCCCTGTGTGTCATATATCCCCCCTCCATTATGGGCCCCTGTGTGTCATATCCCCCCTCCATCATGGGCCCCTGTGTGTCATATCCCCCCCCTCCATCATGGGCCCCTGTGTGTCATATCCACCCCTCCATCATGGGCCCCTGTGTGTCATATATCCCCCCCTCCATAATGGGCCCCTGTGTGTCATATCCCCCCCTCACCAATGGGCCCCTGTGTGTCATATCCCCCCCCCCTCCATCATGGGCCTCTGTGTGTCATATCCCCTCCCTCCCCCTCCATCATGGGCCTCTGTGTGTCATATATCCCCCCCTCCATCATGGGCCCCTGTGTGTCATATCCCCCCTCCATCATGAGCCCCTGTGTGTCATATATCCCCCCTCCATCATGGGCCTCTATGTGTCATATATCCCCCCCTCCATCATGGGCCCCTGTGTGTCATATATCCCCCCTCCATCATGGGCCTCTGTGTGTCATATCCCCCCGCTCCACTATGGGCCCCTGTGTGTCATATCCCCCCCATCCATCATGGGCCCCTGTGTGTCATATCCCCCCCTCCAACATGGGCCCCTGTGTGTCATATATCCCCCCTCCATCATGGGCCCCTGTATGTCATATAACCCCCCTCCATCATGGGCCCCTGTGTGTCATACCCATCTCTCCATCATGGGCCCCTATGTGTCATATCCCCCCCTCCATCATGGGCCCCTGTGTGTCATATCCCCCCCTCCATCATGGGCCCCTGTATGTCATATAACCCCCCTCCATCATGGACCCTGTGTGTCATATATCCCCCCTCCATCATGGGCCCCTGTGTGTCATATCCTCCTCTCCATCATGGGCCCCTCTGTGTCATATATCCCCCCCTCAATCATGGGCCCCTGTGTGTCATATATCCCCCCTCCATCATGGGCCTCTGTGTGTCATATCCCCCCGCTCCATTATGGGCCCCTGTGTGTCATATCCCCCCATCCATCATGGGCCCCTGTGTGTCATATCCCCCCTCCATCATGGGCCCCTGTGTGTCATATATCCCCCCCTCCATCATGGGCCCCTGTGTGTCATATATCCCCCCCTCCACCATGGGCCCCTGTGTGTCATATATCCCCCCTCCATCATGGGCCCCTTTGTGGCATATCCCCCCCTCCATCATGGGCCCCTGTGTGTCATATATCCCCCCTCCATCATGGGCCCCTGTGTGTCATATATCCCCCCCTCCATCATGGGCCCCTGTGTGTCATATCCTCCCCTCCATCATGGGCCCCTGTGTGTCATATATCCCCCCTCCATCATGGGCTCCTGTGTGTCATATATCCCCCTCCATCATGGGCTCCTGTGTGTCATATCCCCCGATCCATCATGGGCCCCTGTGTGTCATATATCCCCCCTCCATTATGGGCCCCTGTGTGTCATATCCCCCCCTGCATCATGGGCCCCTGTGTGTCATATATCCCCCCTCCATCATGGGCCCCTGTGTGCCATATCCCCCCCTCCATCATGGGCCCCTGTGTGTCATATATCCCCCCCTCCCCCATGGGCCCCAGTGTGTCATATCCCCCCCTCCATCATGGCCCCTGTGTGTCATATCCCCCCTCCATCATGGGTCCCTGTGTGTCATATATCCCCCCTACATCATGGGCCCCTGTGTGTCATATATCCCCCCCTCCCCCATGGGCCCCTGTGTGTCATATCCCCCCTCCCCCTCCATCATGTGCCCCTGTGTGTCATATTCCCTCCCTCCTCCTCCATCATGGGCCCCTATGTGTCATAACCCCCCTCCCCCTCCATCATGGGCCCCTGTGTGTCATATCCCCCCTTCCATCATGGGCCCCTGTGTGTCATATATCCCCCCCTCCATCATGTGCCCCTGTGTGTCATATCCCCCCCTCCATCATGAGCCCCTGTGTGTCATATATCCCCCCTCCATCATGGGCACCTCTTTGTCATATATCCCCCCCTCCATCATGGGCCCCTGTGTGTCTTATATCCCCCCTCCATCATGGGCCTCTGTGTGTCATATCCCCCCGCTCCATTATGGGCCCCTGTGTGTCATAACCCCCCCTCCATCATGGGCCCCTGTGTGTCATATCCCCCCTCCAACATGGGCCCCTGTGTGTCATATATCCCTTCATCATGGGCCCCTGTGTGTCATATATCCCCCCTCCAACATGGGCCCCTGTGTGTCATATCCCCCCCTCCATCATGGGCCCCTGTGTGTCATATATCCCCCCTCCATCATGGGCCCCTGTGTGTCATATATCCCCCTCCATCATGGGGCCCTCTGTGTCATATCGCCCCCTCCATCATGGGCCCCTGTGTGTCATATATCCCCCCTCCATTATGGGCCGCTGTGTGTCATATCCCCCCCTCCATCATGGGCCCCAGTGTGTCATATCCCCCTCTCCATCATAGGCCCCAGTGTGTCATATCCCCCCCTCCATCATGGGCCCCTGTGTGTCATATCCCCCCTCCATCATGGGTCCCTGTGTGTCATATATCCCCCCTCCATCATGGGCCCCTGTGTGTCATATATCCCCCCCTCCCCCATGGGACCCTGTGTGTCATATCCCCCCTCCCCCTCCATCATGGGCCCTTGTGTGTCATATTCCTTCCCTCCCCCTCCATCATGGGCCCCTATGTGTCTTATCCCCCCTCCCCCTCCATCATGGGCCCCTGTGTGTCATATCCCCCCTTCCATCATGGGCCACTGTGTGTCATATATCCCCCCATCCATCATGTGCCCCTGTGTGTCATATCCCCCCCTCCATCATGAGCCCCGGTGTGTCATATCCCCCCTTCCATCATGGGCCCCTGTGTGTCATATATCCCCCCCTCCATCATGTGCCCCTGTGTGTCATATCCTCCCCTCCATCATGAGCCCCTGTGTGTCATATATCCCCCCTCCATCATGGGCCCCTCTGTGTCATATATCCCCCCCCATCATGGGTCCCTGTGTGTCTTATATCCGCCCTCCATCATGGGCCTCTGTGTGTCATATCCCCCCGCTCCATTATGGGCCCCTGTTTGTCATAACCCCCCCTCCATCATGGGCCCCTGTGTGTCATATCCCCCCCTCCAACATGGGCCCCTGTGTGTCATATATCCCCCCCTTCATCATGGGCCCCTGTGTGTCATATATCCCCCCCTCCAACATGGGCCTCTGTGTGTCATATCCCCCCCTCCATCATGGGCCCCTGTGTGTCATACATCCCCCCTCCATCATGGGCCCCTGTGTGTCATATATCCCCCCTCCATCATGGGGCCCTGTGTGTCATATCCCCCCCTCCATCATGGGTCCCTGTGTGTCATATATCCCCCCTCCATTATGGGCCCCTGTGTGTCATATCCCCCCCTCCATCATGGGCCCCAATGTGTCATATCCCCCCTCCATCATGGGCCCCTGTGTGTCATATCCCCCTCCATCATGGGTCCCTGTGTGTCATATATCCCCCCTCCATCATGGGCCCCTGTGTGTCATATATCCCCCCCTCCCCCATGGGCCCCTGTGTGTCATATCCCCCCTCCCCCTCCATCATGGGCCCCTGTGTGTCATATTCCCTCCCTCCCCCTCCATCATGGGCCCCTATGTGTCATATCCCCCCTGTCCCTCCATCATGGGCCCCTGTGTGTCATATATTCCCCCCTCCATCATGGGCCCCTGTGTATCATATCCCCCCCTCCATCATGGGCCCCTGTGTGTCATATATCCCCCCTCCATCATGGGCCCCTGTGTGTCATATATCCCCCTCCATCATGGGCTCCTGTGTGTCATATCCCCCCATCCATCATGGGCCCCTGTGTGTCATATATCCCCCCTCCATTATGGGCCCCTGTGTGTCATATCCCTCCTTCCATCATGGGCCCCTGTGTGTCATATATCCCCCCTCCATCATGGGCCCCTGTGTGTCATATCCCCCCCTCCATCATGGGCCCCTGTGTGTCATATATCTCCCCTCCATCATGGTCCCCTGTGTGTCATATATCCCCCCTCCCCCAAGGGCCCCTGTGTGTCATATACCCCCCTCCCCCTCCATCATCGGCCTCTATGTGTCATATCCTCTCCCTCCCCCTCCATCCTAGGCCCCTGTGTGTCATATCCCCCCTCCCCCTCCATCATGGGCCCCTGTGTGTCATATCCCCCCTTCCATAATGGGCCCCTGTGTGTCATATCCCCCCCCTCCATCATGGGCCCCTGTGTGTCATATATCCCCCCCTCCATCATGGGCCCCTGTGTGTCTTATATTCCCCCCCTCCATCATGGGCCCCTGTGTGTCATATATCCCCCCCTCCAACATGGGCCCCTGTGTGTCATATCTCCCCCTCCATCATGGGCCCCTGTGTGTCATATATCCCCCCTCCATCATGGGCCCCTGTGTGTCATATATCCCCCCTCCATCATGGGCCCCTGTGTGTCATATCCCCCCCTTCATCATGAGCCCTTGTGTGTCATATATCCCCCCTCCATCATGGGCCCCTGTGTGTCATACCCCCCTCCATCATTGGCCCCTGTGTGTCATATCCCCCCCTCCATCATGGGCCCCTGTGTGTCATATATCCCCCCTCCATTATGGGCCCCTGTGTGTCATATCCCCCCTCCATCATGGGCCCCTGTGTGTCATATCCCCCCCTCCATCATGGGCCCCTGTGTGTTATATCCCCCCCTCCATCATGGGCCCCTGTGTGTCATATATCCCCCCCTCCATCATGGGCCCCTGTGTGTCATATCCCCCCCTCCATCATGGGCCCCTGTGTGTCATATATCCCCCCTCCATTATGGGCCCCTGTGTGTCATATCCCCCCTCAATCATGGGCCCCTGTGTGTCATATCCCCCCCTCCATCATGGGCTCATGTATGTCATATCCCCCCTCCATCATGGATCCCTGTGTGTCATATATCCCCCCTCCATCATGGGCCCCTGTGTGTCATTTATCCCCCCCTCCCCCATGGGCCCCTGTGTGTCATATCCCCCCCTCCCCCTCCATCATGGGCCTCTGTGTGTCATATCCCCTCCCGCCCCCTCCATCATGGGCCTCTGTGTGTCATATATCCCCCCCTCAATCATGGGCCCCTGTGTGTCATATCCCCCCTCCGTCATGAGCCCCTTTGTGTCATATATCCCCCCTCCATCATGGGCCTCTATGTGTCATATATCCCCCCCTCCATCATGGGCCCCTGTGTGTCATATATCCCCCCTCCATCATGGGCCTCTGTGTGTCATATCCCCCCGCTCCACTATGGGCCCCTGTGTGTCATATCCCCCCCATCCATCATGGGCCCCTGTGTGTCATATCCCCCCCTCCAACATGGGCCCCTCTGTGTCATATATCCCCCCCTTCATCATAGGCCACTGTGTGTCATATATCCCGCCCTCCAACATGGGCCCCTGTGTGTCATATCCTCCCCTCCATCATGGGCCCCTGTGTGTCATTTATCCCCCCTCCATCATGGGCCCCTGTGTGTTATATATCCCCCCTCCATCATGGGCCCCTGTGTGTCATATCCCCCACTCCATTGTGGGCCCCTGTGTGTCATATATCCCCCGGCCATTATGGGCCCCTGTGTGTCATATCCCCCTCTCCATCATGGGCCCCAGTGTGTCATATCCCCCACTCCATCATGGGCCCCTGTGTGTCATATCCCCCCTCCATCATGGGTCCCTGTGTGTCATATATCCCCCCTCCATCATGGGCCCCTGTGTGTCATATATCCCCCCCTCCCCCATGGGCCCCTGTGTGTCATATCCCCCCTCCTGCTCCATCATGGGCCCCTGTGTGTCATATTCCCTCCCTCCCCCTCCATCATGGGCCCCTATGTGTCATATCCCCCCTCCCCCTCCATCATGGGCCCCTGTGTGTCATATCCCCCCTTCCATCATGGGCCCCTGTGTGTCATATATCCCCCCTCCATCATGTGCCCCTGTGTGTCATATCCCCCCCTCCATCATGAGCCCCTGTGTGTCATATATCCCCCCTCCATCATGGGCCCCTCTGTGTCATATATCCCCCCCTCCATCACGGGCCCCTGTGTGTCATATATCCCCCCTCCATCATGGGCCTCTGTGTGTCATATCCCCCCGCTCCATTATGGGCTCCTGTGTGTCATAACCCCCCTCCATCATGGGCCCCTGTGTGTCATATCACCCCTCCAACATGGGCCCCTGTGTGTCATATATCCCCCCCTTCATCATGGGCCCCTGTGTGTCATATATCCCCCCCTCCAACATGGGCCCCTGTGTGTCATTTCCCCCCCTCCATCATGGGCCCCTGTGTGTCATATATCCCCCCTCCATCATGGGCCCCTGTGTGTCATATATCCGCCCTCCATCATGGGGCCCTGTGTGTCATACCCCCCTCCATCATGGGCCCCTGTGTGTCATATATCCCCCCTCCATTATGGGCCCCTGTGTGTCATATCCCCCCCTCCATCATGGGCCCCAGTGTGTCATATCCCCCCCTCCATCAAGGGCCCCTGTGTGTCATATCCCCCCTCCATCATGGGTCCCTGTGTGTCATATATCCCCCCTCCATCATGGGCCCCTGTGTGTCATATATCCCCCTCTCCCCCATGGGCCCCTGTGTGTCATATCCCCCCTCCCCCTCCATCATGGGCCCCTGTGTGTCATATTCCCTCCCTCCCCCTCCATCATGGGTCCCTGTGTGTCATATCCCCCTCTCCCTCCATCATGGGCCCCTGTGTGTCATATCCCCCCTTCCATCATGGGCCAATGTGTGTCATATCCCCCCTCCATCATGGGCCCCTGTGTGTCATAAATCCCCCCCTCCATCATGGGCCCCTGTGTGTCATATATTCCCCCCTCCATCATGGGCCCCTGTGTGTCATATATCCCCCCCCTCCATCATGGGCCCCTGTGTGTCATATCCCCCCCTCCATCTTGGGCCCCTGTGTGTCATATATCCCCCCTCCATCATGGGCCCCTGTGTGTCATATATCCCCCTCCATCAAGGGGTCCTGTGTGTCATATCCCCCGATCCATCATGGACCCCTGTGTGTCATATATCCCCCCTCCATTATGGGCCCCTGTGTGTCATTTCCCCCCCTCCATCATGGGCCCCTGTGTGTCATATATCCCCCCTCCATCATGGGCCCCTGTGTGTCATATCCCCCCCTCCATCATGGGCCCCTGTGTGTCATATATCTCCCCTCCATCATGGGCCCCTGTGTGTCATATATCCCCCCTCCCCCAAGGGCCCCTGTGTGTCATATCCCCCCTCCCCCTCCATCATGGGCCTCTATGTGTCATATCCCCTCCCTCCCCCTCCATCATAGGCCCCTGAGTGTCATATCCCCCCTCCCCCTCCATCATGGGCCCCTGTGTGTCATATCCCCCCTTCCATAATGGGCCCCTGTGTGTCATATCCCCCCCCTCCATCATGGGCCCCTGTGTGTCATATATCCCCCCCTCCATCATGGGCCCCTGTGTGTCTTATATTCCCCCCCTCCATCATGGGCCCCTGTGTGTCATATACCCCCCCTCCAACATGGGCCCCTGTGTGTCATATCCCCTCCTCCATTATGGGCCCCTGTGTTTCATATATCCCCCCTCCATCATGGGCCGCTGTGTGTCATATATCCCCCCTCCATCATGGGCCCCTGTGTGTCATATCCCCCCCTCCATCATGAGCCCCTGTGTGTCATATATCCCCCCTTCATCATGGGCCCCTGTGTGTCATACCCCCCTCCATCATTGGCCCCTGTGTGTCATATCACCCCCTCCATCATGGGCCCCTGTGTGTCATATATCCCCCCTCCATTATGGGCCCATGTGTGTCATATCCCCCCTCCATCATGGGCCCCTGTGTGTCATATCCCCCCCTCCATCATGGGCCCCTGTGTGTCATATCCCCCCCTCCATCATGGGCCCCTGTGTGTCATATATCCCCCCTCGATCATGGGCCCCTGTGTGTCATATATCCCCCCCTCCCCCATGGGCCCCTGTGTGTCATATCCCCCCTCCCCCTCCATCATGGGCCCCTGTGTGTCATATCCACTCCCTCCCCCTCCATCATGGGCCCCTATGTGTCATATCCCCCCTCCCCCTCCATCATAGGCCCCTGTGTGTCATATCCCCCCTTCCATCATGGGCCCCTGTGTGTCATATCCCCCCATCCATAATGGACCCCTGTGTGTCATATATCCCCCCCTCCATCATGGGCCCCTGTGTGACATATATTCCCCCCCTCCATCATGGGCCCCTGTGTGTCATATATCCCTCCCTCCATCATGGGCCCCTGTGTGTCATATACACCCCTCCATCATGGGCCCCTGTGTGTCATATATCCCCCCTCCATCATGAGCCCCTGTGTGTCATATCCCCCCCTCCATCATGGTCCCCTGTGTGTCATATATTCCCCTCCATCATGGGCCCCTGTGTGTCATACCCCCCTCCATCATGGGCCTCTGTGTGTCATATCCCCCTCTCCATCATGGGCCCCTGTGTGTCATATATCCCCCCTCCATTATGGGCCCCTGTGTGTCATATCCCCCCCTCCATCATGGGCCCCTGTGTGTCATATCCCCCCTCCATCATGGGCCCCTGTGTGTCATATCCCCCCCTCCATCATGGGCCCCTGTGTGTCATATATCCCCCCTCCATCAAGGGCCCCTGTGTGTCATATATCCCTCCTCCCCCATGGGCCCCTGTGTGTCATATCCCCCCCTCCCCCTCTATCAATGGCCCCTGTGTTTCATATCCCCTCCCTCCCCTTCCATCATGGGCCCCTGTGTGTCATATCCCCCCTTCCATCATGGGCCCCTGTGTGTCATATCCCCCCTTCCATCATGGGCCCCTGTGTATCATATATCCCCCCTCCATCATCGGCCCCTGTGTGTCATATCCCCCCCTCCATCATGGGACCCTGTTTGTCATATATCCCCCCTCCATCATGGGCCCCTGTTTGTCATATATCCCCCCTCCATCATGGGCCCCTGTGTGTCATATATCCCCGACTCCATCATGGGCCCCTGTGTGTCATATCCCCCCCTCCATCATGGGCCCCTGTGTGTCATATATCCCCCCACCGTCATGGGCCCCTGTGTGTCATATATCCCCCCTCCATCATGGGCCCCTGTGTGTCATATATCCCCCCTCCATCATGGGCCCCTGTGTGTCATATCCCCCCCTTCATCATGGGCCCCTGTGTGTCATATATCCCCCCTCCATCATCGGCCCCTGTGTGTCATACCCCCCCTCCATCATGGGCCCCTGTGTGTCATATCCCCCCTCCATCATGGGCCCCTGTGTATCATATATCCCCCCTCCCCCATGGGCCCCTGTGTGTCATATCCCCCCTCCCCCATGGGCCCCTGTGTGTCATATCCCCCCCTCCATCATGGGCCCCTGCTGTGTCATATCCCCCCTCCCCCTCCATCATGGGCCCCTGTGTGTCATATCCCCCCCCTCAATCCCGGTCCCCTGTGTGTCATATCCACTCCCCCCCCCATCATGGGCCCCTGGTGTGTCATATAACCCCCCTCCATCATGGGGCCCTGTGTGTCATATATCCCCCCTCCATTATGGGCCCCTGTGTGTCATATCCGCCCCTCCATCATGGGCCCCTGTGTGTCATATCCCCCCCTCCATCATGGGCCCCTGTGTGTCATATCCCCCCCTCCATCATGGGCCCCTGTGTGTCATATATCCCCCCTCCATCATGGGCCCCTGTGTGTCATATATCCCCCCACCCCCATGGGCCCCTGTGTGTCATATCCCCCCCTCCCCCTCCATCATGGGCCCCTGGTGTGTCATACCCCCCCTTCCATCATGGGCCCCTGTGTGTCATATCCCCCCCTCCATCATGGGCCCCTGTGTGTCATATCCCCCCCCTCCATCATGGGCCCCTGTGTGTCATATCCCCTCTCTCCCCCTCCATCATGGGCCCCTGGTGTGTCATATCCCCCCCACCATCATGGGCCCCTGTGTGTCATATCCCCCCCATCATTGGCCCCTGTGTGGCATCCACCCCTCTATCATGGGCCCCTGGTGTGTCATATCCCCTGTCTCCATCAAGGGCCCCTGTCTCCATCATGGGCCCCTGTGTGTCATCTCCTCCCCCCTCCATCATGGGCCCCTGTGGGTCATATTCCCCACCTCCCCCTCCATCATGGGCCCCTGTGTGTCATATTCCCCCCCTCCCCATCCATCATGGGCCCCTTTGTGTCATATCCCCTCCCTCCCCCTCCATCATGGGCCCCTGGTGTGTTATATCCCCCCCCTCCATCATGGGCCCCTGTGTGTCATATCTCCCCCTTCCATCATGGGCCCCTGTGTGTCATATTCCCCCCCTCCCCCTCCATCATGGGCCCCTGTGTGCCATATTCCCCCCCTCCATCATGGGCCCCTGTGTGTTATCTCCCCACCCTCCCCCTGCATCATGGGCCCCTGGTGTGTCATATCCCCCCCTCCATCATGTGCCCCTGTGTGTCATATCCCCCCCTCCATCATGGGCCCCTGTGTGTCATATATCCCCCCTCCATCATGGGCCCCTCTGTGTCATATATCCCCCCTCCATCATGGGCCCCTCTGTGTCATATATCCCCCCTCCCCCATTGGCCCCTGTGTGTCATATCCCCCCTCCCCCTCCATCATGGGCCCCTATGTGTCATATCCCCCCCCCTCCATCATGGGCCCCTGGTGTGTCATATCCCCCCCTCCCTCTCCATCATGGGCATCTATGTGTCATATCCCCGCTCCCCCTCCATCATGGGCCTCTGTGTGTGATATCCCCCCCTCAATCACGGGCCCCTGTGTGTCATATCACCTCCCCCCCGACATCATGTGCCCCTGGTGTGGCAAATAACCCCTCTACATCATGGTGCCCTGTGTGTCATATATCCCCCCTCCTTTATGGGCCCCTGTGTGTCATATCCCCCCTCCATCATGGGCTCCTGTGTGTCATATCCCCCCCTCCATCATGGGCCCCTGTGTGTCATATCCCCCCCTCCATCATGGGCCCCTGTGTGTCATATCCCCCGCTCCATCATGGGCCCTGTGTGTCATATATCCCCCTCCATCATGGGCCCCTGAGTGTCATATATCCCCCTCTCCCCCATGGGCCCCTGTGTGTCATATCCCCCCTCCCCCTCCATCATGGGCCCCTGGTGTGTCATACCCCCCCTTCCATCATGGGCCCCTGTGTGTCATATCCCCCCCCCCTCCATCATGAACCCCTGTGTGTCATATCCCCTCCCTCCTCCTCCATCATGGGTCCCTGGTGTGTCATATCCCCCCTCCATCATGGGCCACTGTGTGTCATATCACCCCCCCATCATGGGCCCCTGTGTGTCATATATCCCCCCTCCATCATGGGCCTCTATGTGTCATATATCTCCCCCTCCATCATGCGCCCCTGTGTCATATATCCCCCCTCCATCATGGGCGTCTGTGTGTCATATCCCCCCGCTCCACTATGGGCCCCTGTGTGTCATATCCCCCCATCCATCATGGGCCCCTGTGTGTCATATCCCCCCCTCCAACATGGGCCCCTGTGTGTCATATATCCCCCCTTCATCATGGGCCCCTGTGTGTCATATATCCCACCCTCCAACATGGGCCCCTGTGTGTCATATCCCCCCCTCCATCATGGGCCCCTATGTGTCATATATCCCCCCTCCATCATGGGCCCCTGTGTGTCATATATCCCCCCTCCATCATGGGCCCCTGTGTGTCATATCCCCCACTCCATCATGGGCCCCTGTGTGTCATATATCCCCCATCCATTATGGGCCCCTGTGTGTCATATCCCCCTCTCCATCATGGGCCCCTGTGTGTCATATCCCCCCTCCCCCTCCATCATGGGCCCTTGTGTGTCATATTCCTTCCCTCCCCCTCCATCATGGGCCCCTATGTGTCATATCCCCCCTCCCCCTCCATCATGGGCCCCTGTGTGTCATATCCCCCCTTCCATCATGGGCCCCTGTTTGTCATATATCCCCCCCATCCATCATGTGCCCCTGTGTGTCATATCCCCCCTCCATCATGAGCCCCGGTGTGTCATATCCCCCCTTCCATCATGGGTCCCTGTGTGTCATATATCCCCCCCTCCATCATTTGCCCCTGTGTGTCATATCCTCCCCTCCATCATGAGCCCCTGTGTGTCATATATCCCCCCTCCATCATGGGCCCCTCTGTGTCATATATCCCCCCCCCATCATGGGTCCCTGTGTGTCTTATATCCCCCCTCCATCATGGGCCTCTGTGTGTCATATCCCCCCGCTCCATTATGGGCCCCTGTTTGTCATAACCCCCCCTCCATCATGGGCCCCTGTGTGTCATATCCCCCCCTCCAACTTGGGCCCCTGTGTGTCATATATCCCCCCCTTCATCATGGGCCCCTGTGTGTCATATATCCCCCCCCTCCAACATGGGCCTCTGTGTGTCATATCCCCCCCTTCATCATGGGCCCCTGTGTGTCATACATCCCCCCTCAATCATGGGCCCCTGTGTGTCATATATCCCCCCTCCATCATGGGGCCCTGTGTGTCATATCCCCCCTCCATCATGGGTCTCTGTGTGTCATATATCCCCCCTCCATTATGGGCCCCTGTGTGTCATATCCCCCCTCCATCATGGGCCCCAATGTGTCATATCCCCCCCTCCATCATGGGCCTTTGTGTGTCATATCCCCCCTCCATCATGGGTCCCTGTGTGTCATATATCCCCCCTCCATCATGGGCCCCTGTGTGTCACATATCCCCCCCTCCCCCATGGGCCCCTGTGTGTCATATCCCCCCTCCCCCTCCATCATGGGCCCCTGTGTGTCATATTCCCTCCCTCCCCCTCCATCATGGGCCCCTATGTGTCATATCCCCCCTGTCCCTCCATAATGGGCCCCTGTGTGTCATATCCCCCCTTCCATCATGTGCCACTGTGTGTCATATCCCCCCTACATCATGGGCCCCTGTGTGTCATATATCCCCCCCTCCATCATGGGCCCCTGTGTGTCATATATTCCCCCCTCCATCATGGGCCCCTGTGTGTCATATCCCCCCCTCCATCATGGGCCCCTGGGTGTCATATATCCCCCCTCCATCATGGGCCCCTGTGTGTCATATATCCCCCTCCATCATGGGCTCCTGTGTGTCATATCCCCCCATCCATCATGGGACCCTGTGTGTCATATATCCCCCCTCCATTATGGGCCCCTGTGTGTCATATCCCTCCTTCCATCATGGGCCCCTGTGTGTCATATATCCCCCGTCCATCATGGGCCCCTGTGTGTCATATCCCCCCCTCCATCATGGGCCCCTGTGTGTCATATATCTCCCCTCCATCATGGGCCCCTGTGTGTCATATATCCCCCCTCCCCCAAGGGTCCTGTGTGTCATATACCCCCCTCCCCCTCCATCATGGGCCTCTATGTGTCATATCCTCTCCCTTCCCCTCCATCATAGGCCCCTGTGTGTCATATCCCCCCTCCCCCTCCATCATGGGCCCCTGTGTGTCATATTCCCCCTTCCAAAATGGGCCCCTGTGTGTCATATCCCCCCCCTCCATCATGGGCCCCTGTGTCATATATCCCCCCCTCCATCATGGGCCCCTGTGTGTCTTATATTCCCCCCCTCCATCATGGGCCCCTGTGTGTCATATATCCTCCCCTCCAACATGGGCACCTGTGTGTCATATCTCCCTCTCCATCATGGGCCCCTGTGTGTAATATATCCCCCCTCCATCATGGGCCCCTGTGTGTCATATATCCCCTCTCCATCATGGGCCCCTGTGTGTCATATCCCCCCCTCCATCATGAGCCCCTGTGTGTCATATATCCCCCCTCCATCATGGGCCCATGTGTGTCATACCCCCCTCCATCATTGGCCCCTGTGTGTCATATCCCCCCCTCCATCATGGGCCCCTGTGTGTCATATATCCCCCCTCCATTATGGGCCCCTGTGTGTCATATCCCCCCTCCATCATGGGCCCCTGTGTGTCATATCCCCCCCTCCATCATGTGCCCCTGTGTGTCATATCCCCCCCTCCATCATGGGCCCCTGTGTGTCATATATCCCCCCCTCCATCATGGGCCCCTGTGTGTCATATCCCCCCCTCCATCATAGGCCCCTGTGTGTCATATATCCCCCCTCCATTATGGGCCCCTGTGTGTCATATCCCCCCCTCAATCATGGGCCCCTGTGTGTCATATCCCCCCCTCCATCATGGGCCCATGTATGTCATATCCCCCCTCCATCATGGATCCCTGTGTGTCATATATCCCCCCTCCATCATGGGCCCCTGTGTGTCATATATCCCCCCCTCCCCCATGGGCCCCTGTGTGTCATATCCCCCCCTCCCCCTCAATCATGGGCCTCTGTGTGTCATATCCCCTCCCGCCCCCTCCATCATGGGCCTCTGTGTGTCATATATCCCCCCCTCAATCATGGGAACCTGTGTGTCATATATCCCCCCTCCATCCTGGGCCTCTGTGTGTCATATCCCCCCGCTCCACTATGGGCCCCTGTGTGTCATATCCCCCCCATCCATAATGGGCCCCTGTGTGTCATATCCCCCCCTCCAACATGGGCCCCTCTGTGTCATATATCCCCCCCTTCATCATAAGCCACTGTGTGTCATATATCCCGCCCTCCAACATGGGCCCCTGTGTGTCATATCCTCCCCTCCATCATGGGCCCCTGTGTGTCATATATTCCCCCTCCATCATGGGCCCCTGTGTGTTATATATCCCCCCTCCACCATGGGCCCCTGTGTGTCATATCCCCCACTCCATCGTGGGCCCCTGTGTGTCATATATCCCCCCGCCATTATGGGCCCCTGTGTGTCATATCCCCCTCTCCATCATGGGCCCCAGTGTGTCATATCCCCCACTCCATCATGGGCCCCTGTGTGTCATATCCCCCCTCCATCATGGGTCCCTGTGTGTCATATATCCCCCCTCCATCATGGGCCCCTGTGTGTCATATATCCCCCCCTCCCCCATGGGCCCCTGTGTGTCATATCCCCCCTCCTCCTCCATCATGGGCCCCTGTGTGTCATATTCCCTCCCTCCCCCTCCATCATGGGCCCCTATGTGTCATATCCCCCCTCCATCATGGGCCCCTGTGTGTCATATCCCCCCTTCCATCATGGGCCCCTGTGTGTCATATATCCCCCCTCCATCATGTGCCCCTGTGTGTCATATCCCCCCCTCCATCATGAGCCCCTGTGTGTCATATATCCCCCCTCCATCATGGGCCCCTCTGTGTCATATATCTCCCCCCACCATCATGGGCCCCTGTGTGTCATATATCCCCCCTCCATCATGGGCCTCTGTGTGTCATATCCCCCCACTCCATTATGGGCCCCTGTGTGTCATAACCCCCCTCCATCATGGGCCCCTGTGTGTCATATCACCCCTCCAACATGGGCCCCTGTGTGTCATATATCCCCCCCTTCATCATGGGCCCCTGTGTGTCATATATCCCCCCCTCCAACATGGGCCCCTGTGTGTCATATCCCCCCCTCCATCATGGGCCCCTGTGTGTCATATATCCCCCCTCCATCATGGGCCCCTGTGTGTCATATATCCCCCCTCCATCATGGGGCCCTGTGTGTCATACCCCCCCTCCATCATGGGCCCCTGTGTGTCATATATCCCCCCTCCATTATGGGCCCCTGTGTGTCATATCCCCCCCTCCATCATGGGCCCCAGTGTGTCATATCCCCCCCTCCATCAAGGGCCCCTGTGTGTCATATCCCCCCTCCATCATGGGTTCCTGTGTGTCATATATCCCCCCTCCATCATGGGCCCCTGTGTGTCATATATCCCCCTCTCCCCCATGGGCCCCTGTGTGTCATATCCCCCCTCCCCCTCCATCATGGGCCCCTGTGTGTCATATTCCCTCCCTCCCCCTCCATCATGGGTCCCTGTTTGTCATATCCCCCTCTCCCTCCATCATGGGCCCCTGTGTGTCATATCCCCCCTTCCATCATGGGCCAATGTGTGTCATATCCCCCCTCCATCATGGGCCCCTGTGTGTCATAAATCCCCCCCTCCATCATGGGCCCCTGTGTGTCATATATTCCCCCCTCCATCATGGGCCCCTGTGTGTCATATATCCCCCCCTCCATCATGGGCCCCTGTGTGTCATATCCCCCCCTCCATCATGGGCCCCTGTGTGTCATATATCCCCCCTCCATCATGGGCCCCTGTGTGTCATATATCCCCCTCCATCATGTGCTCCTGTGTGTCATATCCCCCGATCCATCATGGGCCCCTGTGTGTCATATATCCCCCCTCCATTATGGGCCCCTGTGTGTCATATCCCCCCCTCCATCATGGGCCCCTGTGTGTCATATATCCCCCCTCCATCATGGGCCCATGTGTGTCCTATCCCCCCCTCCATCATGGGCCCCTGTGTGTCATATATCTCCCCTCCATCATGGGCCCCTGTGTGTCATATATCCCCCCTCCCCCAAGGGCCCCTGTGTGTCATATCCCCCCTCCCCCTCCATCATGGGCCTCTATGTGTCATATCCCCTCCCTCCCCCTCCATCATAGGCCCCTGTGTGTCATATCCCCCCTCCCCCTCCATCATGGGCCCCTGTGTGTCATATCCCCCCTTCCATAATGGGCCCCTGTGTGTCATATCTCCCCCTCCATCATGGGCCCCTGTGTGTCATATATCCCCCCCTCCATCATGGGCCCCTGTGTGTCTTATATTCCCCCCTCCATCATGGGCCCCTGTGTGTCATATACCCCCCCTCCAACATGGGCCCCTGTGTGTCATATCCCCCCTCCATCATAGGCCCCTGTGTGTCATATATCCCCCCTCCATCATGGGTCCCTGTGTGTCATATATCCCCCCTCCATCATGGGCCCCTGTGTGTCATATCCCCCCCTCCATCATGAGCCCCTGTGTGTCATATATCTCCCCTTCATCATTTGCCCCTGTGTGTCATACCCCCCTCCATCATTGGCCCCTGTGTGTCATATCACCCCCTCCATCATGGGCCCCTGTGTGTCACATATCCCCCCTCCATTATGGGCCCATGTGTGTCATATCCCCCCTCCATCATGGGCCCCTGTGTGTCATATCCCCCCCTCCATCATGGGCCCCTGTGTGTCATATCCCCCCCTCCATCATGGGCCCCTGTGTGTCATATATCCCCCCTCGATCATGGGCCCCTGTGTGTCATATCCCCCCTCCCCCTCCATCATGGGCTCCTGTGTGTCATATCCACTCCCTCCCCCTCCATCATGGGCCCCTATGTGTCATATCCCCCCTCCCCCTCCATCATGGGCCCCTGTGTGTCATATCCCCCCTTCCATCATGGGCCCCTGTGTGTCATATCCCCCCGTCCATAATGGACCCCTGTGTGTCATATATCCCCCCCTCCATCATGGGCCCCTGTGTGACATATATTCCCTCCCTCCATCATGGGCCCCTGTGTGTCATATATCCCTCCCTCCATCATGGGCCCCTGTGTGTCATATCAACCCCTCCATCATAGGCCCCTGTGTGTCATATATCCCCCCTCCATCATGAGCCCCTGTGTGTCATAACCCCCCCTCCATCATGGTCCCCTGTGTGTCATATATTCCCCTCCATCATGGGCCCCTGTGTGTCATACCCCCCTCCATCATGGGCCCCTGTGTGTCATATCCCCATCTCCATCATGGGCCCCTGTGTGTCATATATCCCCCCTCCATTATGGGCCCCTGTGTGTCATATCCCCCCCCTCCATCATGGGCCACTGTGTGTCATATCCCCCCTCTATCATGGGCCCCTGTGTGTCTTATCCCCCCCTCCATCATGGGCCCCTGTGTGTCATATATCCCCCCTCCATCATGGGCCTCTGTGTGTCATATATCCCTCCTCCCCCATGGGCCCCTGTGTGTCATATCCCCCTCTCCCCCTCTATCAATGGCCCCTGTGTTTCATTTCCCCTCCCTCCCCTTCCATCATGGGCCCCTGTGTGTCATATCCCCCCCTTCCATCATGGGCCCCTGTGTGTCATATCCCCCCCTCCATCATGGGCCCCTGTGTATCATATATCCCCCCTCCATCATCGGCCCCTGTGTGTCATATCCCCCCACCATCATGGGCCCCTGTTTGTCATATATCCCCCCTCCATCATGGGCCCCTGTGTGTCATATATCCCCGCCTCCATCATGGGCCCCTGTGTGTCATATCCCCCCCTCCATCATGGGCCCCTGTGTGTCATATATCCCCCCACCGTCATGGGCCCCTGTGTGTCATATATCCCCACTCCATCATGGGCCCCTGTGTGTCATATATCCCCCCTCCATCATGGGCCCCTGTGTGTCATATCTCCCCCTTCATCATGGGCCCCTGTGTGTCATATATCCCCCCTCCATCATGGGCCCCTGTGTGTCATACCCCCCTCCATCATGGGCCCCTGTGTGTCATATCCCCCCTCCATCATGGGCCCCTGTGTATCATATATCCCCCCTCCCTCATGGGCCCCTGTGTGTCATATCCCCCCTCCCCTTCCATCATGGGCCCCTGTGTGTGATATCCCCCCCCTCCATCATGGGCCCCTGCTGTGTCATATCCCCCCTCCCCCTCCATGATGGGCCCCTGTGTATCATATCCCCCCCCTCAATCCCGGTCCCCTGTGTGTCATATCCACTCCCCCCCCATCATGGGCCCCTGATGTGTCATATAACCCCCCTCCATCATGGGGCCCTGTGTGTCATATTTCACCCCTCCATTATTGGCCCCTG
Organism: Phyllobates terribilis; assembly: GCF_046119375.1. Classification (NCBI taxonomy): domain Eukaryota; kingdom Metazoa; phylum Chordata; class Amphibia; order Anura; family Dendrobatidae; genus Phyllobates; species Phyllobates terribilis. Next base: position 704,918,828 of record NW_027362761.1, read on the forward strand.
TGTGTCATATCCGCCCCACCATCATGGGCCCCTGTGTGTCATATCCCCCCCCTCCATCATGGGCCCCTGTGTGTCATGGGCCCCTGTGTGTCATATATTCCCCCTCCATCATGGGCCCCTGTGTGTCATATATCCCCCCACCCCCATGGGCCCCTGTGTGTCATATCCCCCCCTCCCCCTCCATCATGGGCCCCTGGTGTGTCATACCCCCCCTTCCATCATGGGCCCCTGTGTGTCATATCCCCCCCTCCATCATGGGCCCCTGTGTGTCATATCCCCCCCTCCATCATGGGCCCCTGTGTGTCATATCCCCTCTCACCCCCTCCATCATGGGCCCCTGGTGTGTCATATCCCCCCCACCATCATGGGCCCCTGTGTGTCATATCCCCCCATCATTGGCCCCTGTGTGGCATCCCCCCCTCTATCATGGGCCCCTGGTGTGTCATATCCCCTGTCTCCATCAAGGACCCCTGTCTCCATCATGGGCCCCTGTGTGTCATCTCCTCCCCCCTCCATCATGGGCCCCTGTGGGTCATATTCCCCACCTCCCCCTCCATCATGGGCCCCTGTGTGTCATATTCCCCCCCTCCCCATCCATCATGGGCCCCTTTGTGTCATATCCCCTCCCTCCCCCTCCATCATGGGCCCCTGGTGTGTTATATCCCCCCCCCTCCATCATGGGCCCCTGTGTGTCATATCTCCCCCCTCCATCATGGGCCCCTGTGTGTCATATTCCCCCCCTCCCCCTCCATCATGGGCCCCTGTGTGCCATATTCCCCCCCTCCATCATGGGCCCCTGTGTGTTATCTCCCCACCCTCCCCCTCCATCATGGGCCCCTGGTGTGTCATATCCCCCCCTCCATCATGGGCCCCTGTGTGTCATATCCCCCCCTCCATCATGGGCCCCTGTGTGTCATATATCCCCCCTCCATCATGGGCCCCTGTGTGTCATATATCCCCCCTCCATCATGGGTCCCTGTGTGTCATATATCCCCCCTCCCCCATTGGCCCCTGTGTGTCATATCCCCCCTCCATCATGGGCCCCTATGTGTCATATCCCCCCCCCCTCCATCATGGGCCCCTGGTGTGTCATATCCCCCCTCCCTCTCCATCATGGGCATCTATGTGTCATATCCCCCCTCCCCCTCCATCATGGGCCCCTGTGTGTGATATCCCCCCCTCAATCACGGGCCCCTGTGTGTCATATCACCTCCCCCCCCATCATGTTCCCCTGGTGTGGCAAATAACCCCTCTACATCATGGTGCCCTGTGTGTCATATATCCCCCCTCCTTTATGGGCCCCTGTGTGTCATATCCCCCCCTCCATCATGGGCTCCTGTGTGTCATATCCCCCCCTCCATCATGGGCCCCTGTGTGTCATATCCCCCCCTCTATCATGGGCCCCTGTGTGTCATATCCCCCGCTCCATCATGGGCCCCTGTGTGTCATATATCCCCCCTCCATCATGGGCCCCTGAGTGTCATATATCCCCCTCTCCCCCATGGGCCCCTGTGTGTCATATCCCCCCCTCCCCCTCCATCATGGGCCCCTGGTGTGTCATACCCCCCCTTCCATCATGGGCCCCTGTGTGTCATATCCCCCCCCCTCCATCATGAACCCCTGTGTGTCATATCGCCTCCCTCCTCCTCCATCATGGGTCCCTGGTGTGTCATATCCCCCCTCCACCATGGGCCACTGTGTGTCATATCACCCCCCCATCATGGGCCCCTGTGTGTCATATATCCCCCCTCCATCATGGGCCTCTATGTGTCATATATCTCCCCCTCCATCATGGGCCCCTGTGTGTCATATATCCCCCCTCCATCATGGGCGTCTGTGTGTCATATCCCCCCGCTCCACTATGGGCCCCTGTGTGTCATATCCCCCCTATCCATCATGGGCCCCTGTATGTCATATCCCCCCCTCCAACATGGGCCCCTGTGTGTCATATATCCCCCCCTTCATCATGGGCCCCTGTGTGTCATATATCCCACCCTCCAACATGGGCCCCTGTGTGTCATATCCCCCCCTCCATCATGGGCCCCTGTGTGTCATATATCCCCCCTCCATCATGGGCCCCTGTGTTTCATATATCCCCCCTCCATCATGGGCCCCTGTGTGTCATATCCCCCACTCCATCATGGGCCCCTGTGTGTCATATATCCCCCCTCCATTATGGGCCCCTGTGTGTCATATCCCCCTCTCCATCATGGGCCCCAGTGTGTCATATCCCCCCCTCCATCATGGGCCCCTGTGTGTCATATCCCCCCTCCATCATGGGTCCCTGTGTGTCATATATCCCCCCTCCATCATGGCCCCTGTGTGTCATATTTCCCCCCCCTCCCCCATGGGCCCCTGTGTGTCATATCCCCCCTCCATCATGGGTCCCTGTGTGTCATATATCCCCCTCCATCATGGGCCCCTGTGTGTCATATTTCCCCCCCTCCCCCATGGGCCCCTGTGTGTCATATCCCCCCTCCCCCTCCATCATGGGCCCCTGTGTGTCATATTCCCTCCCTCCCCCTCCATCATGGTCCCCTATGTGTCATAACCCCCCTCCCCCTCCATCATGGGCCCCTGTGTGTCATATCCCCCCTTCCATCATGGGCCCCTGTGTGTCATATATCCCCCACTCCATCATGTGCCCCTGTGTGTCATATCACCCCCCCATCATGGGCCCCTGTGTGTCATATCCCCCCCATCCATCATGGGCCCCTGTGTGTCATATCCCCCCTCCAACATGGGCCCCTGTGTGTCATATATCCCCCCTTCATGATGGGCCCCTGTGTGTCATATATCCCCCCCTCCAACATGGGCCCCTGTGTGTCATATCCCCCCCTCCATCATAGGCCCCTGTGTGTCATATATCCCCCCTCCATCATGGGCCCCTGTGTGTCATATATCCCCCCTCCATCATGGGGCCCTGTGTGTCATATCCCCTCCTCCATCATGGGCCCCTGTGTGTCATATATCCCCCCTCCATTATGGGCCCCTGTGTGTCATATCCCCCCCTCCATCATGGGCCCCAGTGTGTCATATCCCCCTCTCCATCATGGGCCCCAGTGTGTCATATCCCCCCTCCATCATGGGTCCCTGTGTGTCATATCCCCCCTCCATCATGGGTCCCTGTGTGTCATATATCCCCCCTCCATCATGGGCCCCTGTGTGTCATATATCCCCCCCTCCCCCATGGGACCCTGTGTGTCATATCCCCCCTCCCCCTCCATCATGGGCCCCTGTGTGTCATATTCCCTCCCTCCCCCTCCATCATGGGCCCCTATGTGTCATATCCCCCCTCCCCCTCCATCATGGGCCCCTGTGTGTCATATCCCCCCTTCCATCATGGGCCCCTGTGTGTCATATATCCCCCCCTCCATCATGTGCCCCTGTGTGTCATATCCCCCCCTCCATCATGAGCCCCTGTGTGTCATATATCCCCCCTCCATCACGGGCCCCTGTGTGTCATATCACCTCCCCCCCCATCATGTTCCCCTGGTGTGGCAAATAACCCCTCTACATCATGGTGCCCTGTGTGTCATATATCCCCCCTCCTTTATGGGCCCCTGTGTGTCATATCCCCCCCTCCATCATGGGCTCCTGTGTGTCATATCCCCCCCTCCATCATGGGCCCCTGTGTGTCATATCCCCCCCTCTATCATGGGCCCCTGTGTGTCATATCCCCCGCTCCATCATGGGCCCCTGTGTGTCATATATCCACCCTCCATCATGGGCCCCTGAGTGTCATATATCCCCCTCTCCCCCATGGGCCCCTGTGTCATATCCCCCCCTCCCCCTCCATCATGGGCCCCTGGTGTGTCATACCCCCCCTTCCATCATGGGCCCCTGTGTGTCAAATCCCCCCCCCCTCCATCATGAACCCCTGTGTGTCATATCCCCTCCCTCCTCCTTCCATCATGGGTCCCTGGTGTGTCATATCCCCCCTCCACCATGGGCCACTGTGTGTCATATCACCCCCCCATCATGGGCCCCTGTGTGTCATATATCCCCCCTCCATCATGGGCCTCTATGTGTCATATATCTCCCCCTCCATCATGGGCCCCTGTGTGTCATATATCCCCCCTCCATCATGGGCGTCTGTGTGTCATATCCCCCCGCTCCACTATGGGCCCCTATGTGTCATATCCCCCCCATCCATCATGGGCCCCTGTGTGTCATATCCCCCCCTCCAACATGGGCCCCTGTGTGTCATATATCCCCCCCTTCATCATGGGCCCCTGTGTGTCATATATCCCACCCTCCAACATGGGCCCCTGTGTGTCATATCCCCCCCTCCATCATGGGCCCCTGTGTGTCATATATCCCCCCTCCATCATGGGCCCCTGTGTGTCATATATCCCTCCTCCATCATGGGCCCCTGTGTGTCATATCCCCCACTCCATCATGGGCCCCTGTGTGTCATATATCCCCCCTTCATTATGGGCCCCTGTGTGTCATATATCCCCCCTCCATTATGGGCCCCTGTGTGTCATATCCCCCTCTCCATCATGGGCCCCAGTGTGTCATATCCCCCCCTCCATCATGGGCCCCTGTGTGTCATATCCCCCCTCCATCATGGGTCCCTGTGTGTCATATATCCCCCCTCCATCATGGGCCCCTGTGTGTCATATTTCCCCCCCTCCCCCATGGGCCCCTGTGTGTCATATCCCCCCTCCCCCTCCATCATGGGCCCCTGTGTGTCATATTCCCTCCCTCCCCCTCCATCATGGTCCCCTATGTGTCATAACCCCCCTCCCCCTCCATCATGGGCCCCTGTGTGTCATATCCCCCCTTCCATCATGGGCCCCTGTGTGTCATATATCCCCCACTCCATCATGTGCCCCTGTGTGTCATATCACCCACCCATCATGGGCCCCTGTGTGTCATATCCCCCCCATCCATCATGGGCCCCTGTGTGTCATATCCCCCCCTCCAACATGGGCCCCTGTGTGTCATATATCCCCCCTTCATGATGGGCCCCTGTGTGTCATATATCCCCCCCTCCAACATGGGCCCCTGTGGGTCATATCCCCCCCTCCATCATAGGCCCCTGTGTGTCATATATCCCCCCTCCATCATGGGCCCCTGTGTGTCATATATCCCCCCTCCATCATGGGGCCCTGTGTGTCATATCCCCCCCTCCATCATGGGCCCCTGTGTGTCATATATCCCCCCTCCATTATGGGCCCCTGTGTGTCATATCCCCCCTCCATCATGGGCCCCAGTGTGTCATATCCCCCTCTCCATCATGGGCCCCAGTGTGTCATATCCCCCCTCCATCATGGGTCCCTGTGTGTCATATCCCCCCTCCATCATGGGTCCCTGTGTGTCATATATCCCCCCTCCATCATGGGCCCCTGTGTGTCATATATCCCCCCCTCCCCCATGGGACCCTGTGTGTCATATCCCCCCTCCCCCTCCATCATGGGCCCCTGTGTGTCATATTCCCTCCCTCCCCCTCCATCATGGGCCCCTATGTCTCATATCCCCCCTCCCCCTCCATCATGGGCCCCTGTGTGTCATATCCCCCCTTCCATCATGGGCCCCTGTGTGTCATATATCCCCCCCTCCATCATGTGCCCCTGTGTGTCATATCCCCCCCTCCATCATGAGCCCCTGTGTGTCATATATCCCCCCTCCATCATGGGGCCCTGTGTGTCATATGCCCCCCTCCATCATGGGCCCTTGTGTGTCATATATCCCCCCTCCATTATGGGCCCCTGTGTGTCATATCCCCCCCTCCATCATGGGCCCCAGTGTGTCATATCCCCCCTCCATCATGGCCCCTGTGTTTCATATCCCCCCTCCATCATGGGTCCCTGTGTGTCATATATCCCCCCTCCATCATGGGCCCCTGTGTGTCATATATCCCCCCCTCCCCCATGGGCCCCTGTGTGTCATATCCCCCCTCCCCCTCCATTATGGGCCCCTGTGTGTCATATTCCCTCCCTCCCCCTCCATCATGGGCCCCTATGTGTCATATCTCCCCTCTCCCTCCATCATGGGCCCCTGTGTGTCATATCCCCCCTTCCATCATGGGCCACTGTGTGTCATATCCCCCCTCCATCATGGGCCCCTGTGTGTCATATATCACCCACTCCATCATGGGCCCCTGAGTGTCATATATTCCCCCCTCCATCATGGGCCCCTGTGTGTCATATATCCCCCCTCCATCATGGGGCCCTGTGTGTCATTTCCCCCCCTCCATCATGGGCCCTTGTGTGTCATATATCCCCCCTCCATTATTGGCCCCTGTGTGTCATATCCCCCCCTCCATCATGGGCCCCAGTGTGTCATATCCCCCCTCCATCATGGCCTCTGTGTTTCATATCCCCCCTCCATCATGGGTCCCTGTGTGTCATATATCCCCCCTCCATCATGGGCCCCTGTGTGTCATATATCCCCCCCTCCCCCATGGGCCCCTGTGTGTCATATCCCCCCTCCCCCTCCATCATGGGCCCCTGTGTGTCATATTCCCTCCCTCCCCCTCCATCATGGGCCCCTATGTGTCATATCTCCCCTCTCCCTCCATCATGGGCCCCTGTGTGTCATATCCCCCCTTCCATCATGGGCCACTGTGTGTCATATCCCCCCTCCATCATGGGCCCCTGTGTGTCATATATCACCCCCTCCATCATGGGCCCCTGTGTGTCATATATTCCCCCCTCCATCATGGGCCCCTGTGTGTCATATCCCTCCCTCCATCATGGGGCCCTGTGTGTCATATCCCCCCTCCATCATGGGTCCCTGTGTGTCATATATCCCCCCTCCATCATGGGTCCCTGTGTGTCATATTTCCCCCCCTCCCCCATGGGCCCCTGTGTGTCATATCCCCCCTCCCCCTCCATCATGGGCCCCTGTGTGTCATATTCCCTCCCTCCCCCTCCATCATGGTCCCCTATGTGTCATAACCCCCCTCCCCCTCCATCATGGGCCCCTGTGTGTCATATCCCCCCTTCCATCATGGGCCCCTGTGTGTCATATATCCCCCACTCCATCATGTGCCCCTGTGTGTCATATCCCCCTCTCCATCATGAGCCCCTGTGTGTCATATATCCCCCCTCCATCATGGGCCCCTCTGTGTCATATATCCCCCCTCCATCATTGGCCCCTGTGTGTCTTATATCCCCCCTCCATCATGGGCCTCTGTGTGTCATATCCCCCCATCCAACATGGGCCCCTGTGTGTCATATATCCCCCCTTCATCATGGGCCCCTGTGTGTCATATATCCCCCCCTAAAACATGGGCCCCTGTGTGTCATATCCCCCCCTCCATCATAGGCCCCTGTGTGTCATATATCCCCCCTCCATCATGGGCCCCTCTGTGTCATATATCCCCCCTCCATCATGGGGCCCTGTGTGTCATATCCCCCCCTCCATCATGGGCCCCTGTGTGTCATATATCCCCCCTCCATTATGGGCCCCTGTGTGTCATATCCCCCCCTCCATCATGGCCCCAGTGTGTCATATCCCCCTCTCCATCATGGGCCCCAGTGTGTCATATCCCCCCTCCATCATGGGTCCCTGTGTGTCATATCCCCCCTCCATCATGGGTCCCTGTGTGTCATATATCCCCCCTCCATCATGGGCCCCTGTGTGTCATATATCCCCCCCTCCCCCATGGGACCCTGTGTGTCATATCCCCCCTCCCCCTCCATCATGGGCCCCTGTGTGTCATATTCCCTCCCTCCCCCTCCATCATGGGCCCTTATGTGTCATATTCCCCCTCCCCCTCCATCATGGGCCCCTGTGTGTCATATCCCCCCTTCCATCATGGGCCCCTGTGTGTCATATATCCCCCCCTCCATCATGTGCCCCTGTGTGTCATATCCACCCCTCCATCATGAGCCCCGGTGTGTCATATCCCCCCCCTCCATCATGTGCCCCTGTGTGTCATATCCCCCACTCCATCATGAGCCCCTGTGTGTCATATATCCCCCCTCCATCATGGGCCCCTCTGTGTCATATATCCCCCCCCTCCATCATGGGCCCCTGTGTGTTTTATATCCCCCATCCATCATGGGCCTCTGTGTGTCATATCCCCCCGCTCCATTATGGGCCCCTGTTTGTCGTAACCCCCCTCCATCATGGGCCCCTGTGTGTCATATCCCCCCCTCCAACATGGGCCCCTGTGTGTCATATATCCCCCCCTTCATCATGGGCCCCTGTGTGTCATATATCCTACCCTCCAACATGGGCCCCTGTGTGTCATATCCCCCTCTCCATCATGGGCCCCTGTGTGTCATATATCCCCCCTCCATCATGGGCCCCTGTGTGTCATATATCCCCCCTCCATCATGGGGCCCTGTGTGTCATATCCCCCCCTCCATCATGGGCCCTTGTGTGTCATATATCCCCCCTCCATTATGGGCCCCTGTGTGTCATATCCCCCCCTCCATCATGGGCCCCAGTGTGTCATATCCCCCCTCCATCATGGGTCCCTGTGTGTCATATATCCCCCCTCCATCATGGGCCCCTGTGTGTCATATATCCCCCCCTCCCCCATGGGCCCCTGTGTGTCATATCCCCCCTCCCCCTCCATCATGGGCCCCTGTGTGTCATATTCCCTCCCTCCCCCTCCATCATGGGCCCCTATGTGTCATATCTCCCCTCTCCCTCCATCATGGGCCCCTGTGTGTCATATCCCCCCTTCCATCATGGGCCACTGTGTGTCATATCCCCCCTCCATCATGGGCCCCTGTGTGTCATATATCACCCCCTCCATCATGGGCCCCTGTGTGTCATATATTCCCCCCTCCATCATGGGCCCCTGTGTGTCATATCCCCCCCTCCATCATGGGGCCCTGTGTGTCATATATCCCCCCTCCATCATGGGCCCCTGTGTGTCATATATCCCCCTCCATCATGGGCTCCTGTGTATCATATCCCCCCATCCATCATGGGCCCCTGTTTGTCATATATCCCCCCTCCATTATGGGCCCCTGTGTGTCATATATCCCCCCTTCCATCATGGGCCCCTGAGTGTCATATATCCCCCCTCCATCATGGCCCCTGTGTCATATCCCCCCCTCCATCATGGGCCCCTGTGTGTCATATATCTCCCCTCCATCATGGGCCCCTGTGTCATATATCCCCCCTCCCCCAAAGGGTCCCTGTGTGTCATATCCCCCCTCCCCCTCCATCATGGGCCTCTATGTGTCATATCCCCTCCCTCCCCCTCCATCATAGGCCCTTGTGTGTCATATCCCCCCTCCCCCTCCATCATGGGCCCCTGTGTGTCATATCCCCCCTTCCATAATGGGCCCCTGTGTGTCATATCCCCCCCTCCATCATGGGCCCCTGTGTGTCATATATCCCCCCTCCATCATGGGCCCCTGTGTGTCTTATATTCCCCCCCTCCATCATGGGCCCCTGTGTGTCATATATCCCCCCCTCCAACATGGGCCCCTGTGTGTCATATCTCTCCCTCCATCATGGGCCCCTGTGTGTCATATATCCCCCCTACATCATGGGCCCCTGTGTGTCATATATCCCCCCTCCATCATGAGCCCCTGTGTGTCATATATCCCCCCTCCATCATGGGCCCCTGTGTGTCATACCCCCCTCCATCATTGGCCCCTGTGTGTCATATCCCCCCCTCCATCATGGGCCCCTGTGTGTCATATATCCCCCCTCCATTATGGGCCCCTGTGTGTCATATCCCCCCTCCATCATGGGCTCCTGTGTGTCATATCTCCCCCTCCATCATGGGCCCCTGTGTGTCATATCCCCCCCCTCCATCATGGGACCCTGTGTGTCATATATCCCCCCCTCCATCATGGGCCCCTGTGTGTCATATCCCCCCCTCCATCATGGGCCCCTGTGTGTCATATATCCCCCCTTCATTATGGGCCCCTGTGTGTCATATCCCCCCTCAATCATGGGCCCCTGTGTGTCATATCCCCCCCTCCATCATGGGCCCATGTATGTCATATCCCCCCTCCATCATGGATCCCTGTGTCATATATCCCCCCTCCATCATGGGCCCCTGTGTGTCATATATCCCCCCCTCCCCCATGGGCCCCTGTGTGTCATATCCCCCCCTCCCCCTCCATCATGGGCCTCTGTGTGTCATATCCCCTCCCTCCCCCTCCATCATGGGCCTCTGTGTGTCATATACTCCCCCTCCATCATGGGCCCCTGTGTGTCATATCCCCCCTCCGTCATGAGCCCCTGAGTGTCATATATCCCCCCTCCATCATGAGCCTCTATGTGTCATATATCCCCCCTCCATCATGGGCCCCTGTGTGTCATATATCCCCCCTCCATCATGGGCCTCTGTGTGACATATCCCCCCGCTCCACTATGGGCCCCTGTGTGTCATATCCCCCCCATCCATCATGGGCCCCTGTGTGTCATATCCCCCCCTCCAACATGGGCCCCTGTGTGTCATATATCCCCCCTTCATCATGGGCCCCTGTGTGTCATATATCCCGCCCTCCAACATGGGCCCCTGTGTGTCATATCCCCCCCTCCATCATGGGCCCCTGTGTGTCATATATCCCCCCTCCATCATGGGCCCCTGTGTGTCATATATCCCCCCTCGATCATGGGCCCCTGTGTGTCATATATCCCCCCCTCCCCCATGGGCCCCTGTGTGTCATATCCCCCCTCCCCCTACATCATGGGCCCCTGTGTGTCATATCCACTCCCTCCCCCTCCATCATGGGCCCCTATGTGTCATATCCCCCTCCCCCTCCATCATGGGCCCCTGTGTGTCATATCTCCCCTTCCATCATGGGCCCCTGTGTGTCATATCCCCCCGTCCATAATGGGCCCCTGTGTGTCATATATCCCCCCCTCCATCATGGGCCCCTGTGTGACATATATTCCCCCCCTCCATCATGGGCCCCTGTGTGTCAAATATCCCTCCCTCCATCATGGGCCCCTGTGTGTCATATCACCCCCTCCATCATGGGCCCCTGTGTATCATTTATCCCCCCTCCATCATGAGCCCCTGTGTGTCATATCCCCCCCTCCATCATGGTCCCCTGTGTGTCATATATTCCCCTCCATCATGGGCCCCTGTGTGTCATACCCCCCTCCATCATGGGCCCCTGTGTGTCATATCCCCCCCTCCATCATGTGCCCCTGTGTATCATTTATCCCCCCTCCATTATGGGCCCCTGTGTGTCATATATCCCCCCCTCCATCATGGGCCCCTGTGTGTCATATATCCCTCCTCCCCCATGGGCCCCTGTGTGTCATATCCCCCCCTCCATCAATGGCCCCTGTGTTTCATATCCCCTCCCTCCCATTCCATCATGGGCCCCTGTGTGTCATATCCCCCCTTCCATCATGGGCCCCTGTGTGTCATATCCCCCCCTCCATCATGGGCCCCTGTGTATCATATATCCCCCCTCCATCATCGGCCCCTGTGTGTCATATCCCCCCCTCCATCATGGGCCCCTGTTTGTCATATATCCCCCCTCCATCATGGGCCCCTGTGTGTCATATCCCCCCCCTCCATCATGGGCCACTGTGTGTCATATCCCCTCTCTCCCCCTCCATCATGGGCCCCTGGTGTGTCATATCCCCCCCACCATCATGGGCCCCTGTGTGTCATGTCCCCCCCCCATCATTGGCCCCTGTGTGGCATCCCCCCCTCTATCATGGGCCCCTGGTGTGTCATATCCCCTGTCTCCATCAAGGGCCCCTGTCTCCATCATGGGCCCCTGTGTCATCTCCTCCCCCCTCCATCATGGGCTCCTGTGGGTCATATTCCCCACCTCCCCCTCCATCATGGGCCCCTGTGTGTCATATTCCCCCCCTCCCCGTCCACCATGGGCCCCTTTGTGTCATATCCCCTCCCTCCCCCTCCATCATGGGCCCCTGGTGTGTTATATCCCCCCCCTCCATCATGGGCCCCTGTGTGTCATATCTCCCCCCTCCATCATGGGCCCCTGTGTGTCATATTCCCCCCCTCCCCCTCCATCATGGGCCCCTGTGTGCCATATTCCCCCCCTCCATCATGGGCCCCTGTGTGTCATCTTCCCACCCTCCCCCTCCATCATGGGCCCCTGGTGTGTCATATCCCCCCCTCCATCATGGGCCCCTGTGTGTCATATCCCCCCCTCCATCATGGGCCCCTGTGTGTCATATATCCCCCCTCCATCATGGGCCCCTGTGTGTCATATATCCCCCATCCATCATGGGCCCCTGTGTGTCATATATCCCCTCTCCCCCATTGGCCCCTGTGTGTCATATCCCCCCTCCCCCTCCATCATGGGCCCCTATGTGTCATATCCCCCCTCCCTCTCCATCATGGGCATCTATGTGTCATATCCCCCCTCCCCCTCCATCATGGGCCCCTGTGTGTGATATCCCCCCCTCAATCACGGGCCCATGTGGGTCATATCACCTCCCCCCCCATTATGGGCCCCTGGTGTGGCAAATAACCCCTCTCCATCATGGTGCCCTGTGTGTCATATATCCCCCCTCCTTTATGGGCCCCTGTTTGTCATATCCCCCCCTCCATCATGGGCTCCTGTGTGTCATATCCCCCCCTCCATCATGGGACCCTGTGTGTCATATCCCCCCCTCCATCATGGGCCCCTGTGTGTCATATCCCCCGCTCCATCATGGGCCCCTGTGTGTCATATATCCCCCCTCCATCATGGGCCCCTGAGTGTCATATATCCCCCTCTCCCCCATGGGCCCCTGTGTGTCATATCCCCCCCTCCCCCTCCATCATGGGCCCCTGGTGTGTCATACCCCCCCTTCCATCATGGGCCCCTGTGTGTCATATCACCCCCCTCCATCATGGACCCCTGTGTGTCATATCCCCTCCCTCCTCCTCCATCATGGGTCCTGGTGTGTCATATCCCCCCTCCATCATGGGCCCCTGTGTGTCATATCACCCCCCCATCATGGGCCCCTGTGTGTCATATATCCCCCCTCCATCATGGGCCTCTATGTGTCATATATCACCCCCTCCATCATGGGCCCCTGTGTGTCATATATCCCCCCTCCATCATGGGCATCTGTGTGTCATATCCCCCCGCTCCACTATGGGCCCCTGTGTGTCATATCCCCCCCATCCATCATGGGCCCCTGTGTGTCATATCCCCCCCTCCAACATGGGCCCCTGTGTGTCATATATCCCCCCCTTCATCATGGGCCCCTGTGTGTCATATATCCCACCCTCCAACATGGGCCCCTGTGTGTCATATCCCCCCCTCCATCATGGGCCTCTCTGTGTCATATATCCCCCCTCCATCATGGGCCCCTGTGTGTCATATATCCCCCCTCCATCATGGGCCCCTGTGTGTCATATATCCCCCTCCATCATGGGCTCCTGTGTGTCATATCCCCCCATCCATCATGGGCCTCTGTTTGTCATATATCCCCCCTCCATCATGGGCCCCTGAGTGTCATATATCCCCCCTCCATCATGGGCCCCTGTGTGTCATATCCCCCCTCCATCATGGGCCCCTGTGTGTCATATATCTCCCCTCCATCATGGGCCCCTGTGTCATATATCCCCCCTCCCCCAAAGGGCCCCTGTGTGTCATATCCCCCCTCCCCCTCCATCATGGGCCTCTATGTGTCATATCCCCTCCCTCCCCCTCCATCATAGGCCCCTGTGTGTCATATCCCCCCTCCCCCTCCATCATGGGCCCCTGTGTGTCATATCCCCCTTTCCATAATGGGCCCCTGTGTGTCATATCCCCCCCTTCCATCATGGGCCCCTGTGTGTCATATATCCCCCCCTCCATCATGGGCCCCTGTGTGTCTTATATTCCCCCCCTCCATCATGGGCCCCTGTGTCATATATCCCCCCCTCCAACATGGGCCCCTGTGTCATATCTCCCCCTCCATCATGGGCCCCTGTGTGTCATATATCCCCCCTCCATCATGAGCCCCTGTGTGTCATATATCCCCCCTCCATCATGGGCCCCTGTGTGTCATACCCCCCTCCATCATTGGCCCCTGTGTGTCATATCCCCCCCTCCATCATGGGCCCCTGTGTGTCATATATCCCCCCTCCATTATGGGCCCCTGTGTGTCATATCCCCCTCCATCAGGGTCTCCTGTGTCATATCTCCCCCTCCATCATGGGCCCCTGTGTGTCATATCCCCCCCCTCCATCATGGGCCCCTGTGTGTCATATATCCCCCCTCCATTATGGGCCCCTGTGTGTCATATCCCCCCTTCCATAATGGGCCCCTGTGTATCATATCCCCCCCCTACATCATGGGCCCCTGTGTGTCATATATCCCCCCCTCCATCATGGGCCCCTGTGTGTTTTATATTCCCCCCCTCCATCATGGGCCCTTGTGTGTCATATATCCCCCCCTACAACATGGGCCCCTGTGTGTCATATCTCCCCCTCCATCATGGGCCCCTGTGTGTCATATATCCCCCCTTCATCATGAGCCCCTGTGTGTCATATATCCCCCCTCCATCATGGGCCCCTGTGTGTCATACCCCCCTCCATCATTGGCCCCTGTGTGTCATATCCCCCCCTCCATCATGGGCCCCTGTGTGTCATATATCCCCCCTCCATTATGGGCCCCTGTGTGTCATATCCCCCCTCCATCATGGGCTCCTGTGTGTCATATCTCCCCCTCCATCATGGGCCCCTGTGTGTCATATCCACCCTCTCCATCATGGGACCCTGTGTGTCATATATCCCCCCCTCCATCATGGGCCCCTGTGTGTCATATCCCCCCCTCCATCATGGGCCCCTGTGTGTCATATATCCCCCCTCCATTATGGGCCCCTGTGTGTCATATCCCCCCCTCAATCAAGGGCCCCTGTGTGTCATATCCCCCCCTCCATCATGGGCCCATGTATGTCATATCCCCCCTCCATCATGGATCCCTGTGTGTCATATATCCCCCCTCCATCATGGGCTCCTGTGTGTCATATATCCCCCCCTCCCCCATGGGCCCCTGTGTGTCATATCCCCCCCTCCCCCTCCATCATGGGCCTCTGTGTGTCATATCCCCTCCCTCCCTCTCCATCATGGGCCTCTGTGTGTCATATACCCCCCCTCCATCATGGGCCTCGGTGTGTCATATCCCCCCTCCGTCATGAGCCCCTGTGTGTCATATATCCCCCCTCCATCATGGGCCTCTGTGTGTCATATCCCCCCGCTCCACTATGGGCCCCTGTGTGTCATATCCCCCCCATCCATCATGGGCCCCTGTGTGTCATATCCCACCCTCCAACATGGGCCCCTGTGTGTCATATATCCCCCCCTTCATCATGGGCCCCTGTGTGGCATATATCCCGCCCTCCAACATGGGCCCCTGTGTGTCATATCCCCCCTCCATCATGGGCCCCTGTGTGTCATATATCCCCCCTCCATCATGGGCCCCTGTGTGTCATATATCCCCCCTCGATCATGGGCCCCTGTGTGTCATATATCCCCCCCTCCCCCATGGGCCCCTGTGTGTCATATCCCCCCTCCCCCTCCATCATGGGCCCCTGTGTGTCATATCCACTCCCTCCCCCTCCATCATGGGCCCCTATGTGTCATAACCCCCCTCCCCCTCCATCATGGGCCCGTGTGTGTCATATCCCCCCTTCCATCATGGGCCCCTGTGTGTCATATCCCCCCGTCCATAATGGGCCCCTGTGTGTCATATATCCCCCCCTCCATCATGGGCCCCTGTTTGACATATATTCCTCCCCTCCATCATGGGCCCCTGTGTGTCATATATCCCTCCCTCCATCATGGGCCCCTGTGTGTCATATCACCCCCTCCATCATGGGCCCCTGTGTGTCATATATCCCCCCTCCATCATGAGCCCCTGTGTGTCATATCCCCCCCTCCATCATGGTCCCCTGTGTGTCATATATTCCCCTCCATCATGGGCCCCTGTGTGTCATACCCCCCTCCATCATGGGCCCCTGTGTGTCATATCCCCCCCTCCATCATAGGCCCCTGTGTGTCATATATCCCCCCTCCATTATGGGCCCCTGTGTGTCATATCCCCCCCTCCATCATGGGCCCCTGTGTGTCTTATCCCCCCTCCATTATGGGCCCCTGTGTGTCATATCCCCCCCTCCATCATGGGCCCTTGTGTGTCATATATCCCCCCTCCATCATGGGCCCCTGTGTGTCATATATCCCTCCTCCCCCATGGGCCCCTGTGTGTCATATCCCCCCCTCCCCCTCCATCAATGGCCCCTGTGTTTCATATCCCCTCCCTCCCCTTCCATCATGGGCCCCTGTGTGTCATATCCCCCCTTCCATTATGGGCCCCTGTGTGTCATATCCCCCCCTCCATCATGGGCCCCTGTGTATCATATATCCCCCCTCCATCTTCGGCCCCTGTGTGTCATATCCCCCCCTCCATCATGGGCCCCTGTTTGTCATATATCCCCCCTCCATCATGGGCCCCTGTGTGTCATATATCCCCCCCTCCATCATGGGCCCCTGTGTGTCATATCCCCCCCTCCATCATGGGCCCCTGTGTCATATATCCCCCCTCCATCATGGGCCCCTGTGTGTCATATATCCCCACTCCATCATGGGCCTCTGTGTGTCATATATCCCCCCTCCATCATGGGCCCCTGTGTGTCATATCTCCCCCTTCATCATGGACCCCTTTGTGTCATATATCCCCCCTCCATCATGGGCCCCTGTGTGTCATACCCCCCCCTCCATCATGGGCCCCTGTGTGTCATACCCCCCCTCCATCATGGGCCCCTGTGTGTCATATCCCCCCTCCATCATGGGCCCCTGTGTATCATATATCCCCCCTCCATCATGGGCCCCTCTGTATCATATATCCCCCCTCCCCCATGGGCCCCTGTGTGTCATATCCCCCCTCCCCCTCCATCATGGGCCCCTGTGTGTGATATCCCCCCCCCTCCATCATGGGCCCCTGCTGTGTCATATCCCCCCTTCCCCTCCATCATGGGCCCCTGTGTGTCATATCCCCCCCTCATGCCCGGGCCCCTGTGTGTCATATCCACTCCCCCCCCCATCATGGGCCCCTGGTGTGTCATATAACCCCCCTCCATCATGGGGCCCTGTGTGTCATATATCCCCCCTCCATTATGGGCCCCTGTGTGTCATATCCCCCCTCCATCATGGGCCCCTGTGTGTCATATTCCCCCCTCCATCATGGGCCCCTGTGTGTCATATCCCCCCCTCCATCATGGGTCCCTGTGTGTCATATATCCCCCCTCCATCATGGGCCCCTGTGTGTCATTTATCCCCCCACCCCCATGGGCCCCTGTGTGTCATACCCCCCCCCTCCCCCTCCATCATGGGCCCCTGGTGTGTCATACCCCCCCTTCCATCATGGGCCCCTGTGTGTCATATCCCCCCCCTCCATCATGGGCCCCTGTGTGTCATATCCCCCCCCTCCATCATGGGCCCCTGTGTGTCATATTCCCTCTCTCCCCCTCCATCATGGGCCCCTGGTGTGTCATATCCCCCCCACCATCATGGGCCCCTGTGTGTCATATCCCCCCCCATCATTGGCCCCTGTGTGACATCCCCCCCTCTATCATGGGCCCCTGGTGTGTCATATCCCCTGTCTCCATCAAGGGCCCCTGTCTCCATCATGGGCCCCTGTGTGTCATCTCCTCCCCCCTCCATCATGGGCCCCTGTGTGTCATATTCCCCCCCTCCCCATCCATCATGGGCCCCTTTGTGTCATATCCCCTCCCTCCCCCTCCGTCATGGGCCCCTGGTGTGTTATATCCCCCCCCTCCATCATGGTCCCCTTTGTGTCATATCTCCCCCCTCCATCATGGGCCCCTGTGTGTCACATTCCCCCCCTCCCCCTCCATCATGGGCCCCTGCGTGCCATATTCCCCCCCTCCATCATGGGCCCCTGTGTGTCATCTCCCCTCCCTCCCCCTCCATCATGGGCCCCTGTGTGTCATATCCCCCCCTCCATGATGGGCCCCTGTGTGTCATATATCCCCCCTCCATCATGGGCCCCTGTGTGTCATATATCCCCCCTCCATCATGGGCCCCTGTGTGTCATATATCCCCCTCCCCCATTGGCCCCTGTGTGTCATATCCCCCCTCCCCCTCCATCATGGGCCCCTATGTGTCATACCCCCCCTCCATCATGGGCCCCTGGTGTATCATATCCCCCCTCCCTCTCCATCATGGGCATCTATGTGTCATATCCCCCCTCCCCCTCCATCATGGGCCCCTGTGTGTGATATCCCCCTCCAATCACGGGCCCCTGTGTGTCATATCACCTCCCTCCCCCTCATCATGGGCCCCTGGTGTGGCAAATAACCCCTCTCCATCATGGTGCCCTGTGTGTCATATATCCCCCCTCCTTTAAGGGCCCCTTTGTGTCATATCCCCCCCTCCATCATGGGCTCCTGTGTGTCATATCCCCCCCTCCATCATGGGCCCCTGTGTGTCATATCCCCCCCTCCATCATGGGCCCCTGTGTGTCATATCCCAAGCTCCATCATGGGCCCCTGTGTGTCATATATCCCCCCTCCATCATGGGCCCCTGAGTGTCATATATCCCCCTCTCCCCCATGGGCCCCTGTGTGTCATATCTCCCCCTCCCCCTCCATCATGGGCCCCTGGTGTGTCATACCCCCCTTCCATCATGGGCCCCTTTGTGTCATATCCCCCCCCCTCCATCATGGACCCCTGTGTGTCATATCCCCTCCCTCCTCCTCCATCATGGGCCCCTGGTGTGTCATATCCCCCCTCCATCATGGGCCCCTGTGTGTCATATCACCCCCCATCATGGGCCCCTGTGTGTCATATATCCCCCCTCCATCATGGGCCTCTATGTGTCATATATCCCCCCCTCCATCATTGGCCCCTGTGTGTCATATATCCCCCCTACATCATGGGCCTCTGTGTGTCATATCCCCCCGCTCCACTATGGGCCCCTGTGTGTCATATCCCCCCCATCCATCATGGGCCTATGTGTGTCATATATCCCCCCTCCATCATGGGCCCCTGTGTGTCATATATCCCCCCTCCATCATGGGCCCCTGTGTGTCATATCCCCCACTCCATCATGGGCCCCTGTGTGTCATATATCCCCACTCCATTATGGGCCCCTGTGTGTCATATCCCCCTCTCCATCATGGGCCCCAGTGTGTCATATCCCCCCCTCCATCCTGGGCCCCTGTGTGTCATATATCCCCCCTCCATCATGAGCCCCTGTGTGTCATATATCCCCCCCTCCCCCATGGGCCCCTGTGTGTCATATCCCCCTCCATCATGGGCCCCTGTGTGTCATATTCCCTCCCTCCCCCTCCATCATGGTCCCCTATGTGTCATATCCCCCCTCCCCCTCCATCATGGCCCCTGTGTGTCATATCCCCCCTTCCATCATGGGCCCCTGTGTGTCATATATCCCCCACTCCATCATGTGCCCCTGTGTGTCATATCCCCCCCTCCATCATGAGCCCC
Source organism: Phyllobates terribilis (assembly GCF_046119375.1). Taxonomy (NCBI): domain Eukaryota; kingdom Metazoa; phylum Chordata; class Amphibia; order Anura; family Dendrobatidae; genus Phyllobates; species Phyllobates terribilis. Next base: position 704,938,194 of record NW_027362761.1, read on the forward strand.
TGTGTGTCATATATCCCCCCCTCCATCATGGGCCCCTGTGTGTCTTATATCCCCCCTCCATCATGGGCCTCTGTGTGTCATATCCCCCCGCTCCATTATGGGCCCCTGTGTGTCATAACCCCCCCTCCATCATGGGCCCCTGTGTGTCATATCCCCCGCTCCAACATAGGCCCCTGTGTGTCATATATCCCCCCTTCATCATGGGCCCCTGTGTGTCATATATCCCCGCCTCCATCATGGGCCCCTGTGTGTCATATCCCCCCCTCCATCATAGGCCCCTGTGTGTCATATATCCCCCCTCCATCATGGGCCCCCGTGTGTCATATATCCCCCCTCCATCATGGGGCCCTGTGTGTCATATCCCCCCCTCTATCATGGGCCCCTGTGTGTCATATATCCCCCCTCCATTATGGGCCCCTGTGTGTCATATCCCCTCCTCCATCATGGGCCCCAGTGTGTCATATCCCCCTCTCCATCATGGGCGCCAGTGTGTCATATCCCCCCTCCATCATGGGCCCCTGTGTGTCATATCCCCCCTCCATCATGGGTCCCTGTGTGTCATATATCCCCCCTCCATCATGGGCCCCTGTGTGTCATATATCCCCCCCTCCCCCATGGGACCTTTGTGTCATATCCCCCCTCCCCCTCCATCATGGGCCCCTGTGTGTCATATTCCCTCCCTCCCCCTCCATCATGGGCCCCTATGTGTCATATCCCCCCTCCCCCTCCATCATGGGCCCCTGTGTGTCATATCCCCCCTTCAATCATGGGCCCCTGTGTGTCATATATCCCCCCCTCCATCATGTGCCCCTGTGTGTCATATCCCCCCTCCATCATGAGCCCCGGTGTGTCATATCCCCCCTTTCATCATGGGCCCCTGTGTGTCATATATCCCCCCTCCATCATGGGCCCCTCTGTGTCATATATCCCCCCCCTCCATCATGGGCCCCTGTGTGTTTTATATCCCCCCTCCATCATGGGCCTCTGTGTGTCATATCCCCCCGCTCCATTATGGGCCCCTGTTTGTCGTAACCCCCCCCTCCATCATGGGCCCCTGTGTGTCATATCCCCCCCTCCAACATGGGCCCCTGTGTGTCATATATCACCCCCTTCATCATAGGCCCCTGTGTGTCATATATCCCCCCCTCCAACATGGGCCCCTGTGTGTCATATCCCCCCCTCTATCATGGGCCCTTGTGTGTCATATATCCCCCCTCCATCTTGGGCCCCTGTGTGTCATATATCCCCCCTCCATCATGGGGCCCTGTGTGTGATATCCCCCCCTCCATCATGGGCCCTTGTGTGTCATATATCCCCCCTCCATTATGGGCCCCTGTGTGTCATATCCCCCCCTCCATCATGGCCCCTGTGTGTCATATCCCCCCTCCATCATGGGTCCCTGTGTGTCATATATCCCCCCTCCATCATGGGCCCCTGTGTGTCATATATCCCCCCTCCCCCATGGGCCCCTGTGTGTCATATCCCCCCTCCCCCTCCATCATGGGCCCCTGTGTGTCATATTCCCTCCCTCCCCCTCCATCATGGGCCCCTATGTGTCATATCCCCCCTCTCCCTCCATCATGGGCCCCTGTGTGTCATATTCCCCCTTCCATCATGGGCCACTGTGTGTCATATCCCCCTTCCATCATGGGCCCCTGTGTGTCATATATCACCTCCTCCATCATGGGCCCCTGTGTGTCATATATTCCCCCCTCCATCATGGGCCCCTGTGTGTCATATCCCCCCCTCCATCATGGGCCCCAGTGTGTCATATATCCCCCCTCCATCATGGGCCCCTGTGTGTCATATATCCCACTCCATCATGGGCTCCTGTGTGTCATATCCCCCCATCCATCATGGGCCCCTGCTTGTCATATATCCCCCCTCCATTATGGGCCCCTGTGTGTCATATCCCCCCTTCCATCATGGGCCCCTGTGTGTCATATATCCCCCCTCCATCATGGGCCCCTGTGTGTCATATCCCCCCTCCATCATGGGCCCCTGTATGTCTTATATCTCCCCTCCATCATGGGCCCCTGTGTGTCATATATCCCCCCTCCCCCAAAGGGCCCCTGTGTGTCATATTCCCCCTCCCCCTCCATCATAGGCCTCTATGTGTCATATCCCCTCCCTCCCCCTCCATCATAGGCCCCTGTGTGTCATATCCCCCCTCCCCCTCCATCATGGTCCCCTGTGTGTCATATCCCCCCTTCCATAATGGGCCCCTGTGTGTCATATCCCCCCCCTCCATCATGGGCCCCTGTGTGTCATATATCCCCCCCTCCATCATGGGCCCCTGTGTGTCTTATATTCCCCCCCTCCATCATGGGCCCCTGTGTGTCATATATCCCCCCTCCAACATGGGCCCCTGTGTGTCATATCTCCCCCTCCATCATGGGCCCCTGTGTGTCATATATCCCCCCTCCATCATGGGCCCCTGTGTGTCATATATCCCCCCTCCATCATGGGCTCCTGTGTGTCATATCCCCCACTCCATCATGAGCCCCTGTGTGTCATATATCCCCCCTCCATCATGGGCCCCTGTGTGTCATACCCCCCTCCATCATTGGCCCCTGTGTGTTATATCCCCCCCCTCCATCATGGGCCCCTGTGTGTCATATATCCCCCCTCCATTATGGGCCCCTGTGTGTCATATCCCCCCTCCATCATGGGCTCCTGTGTGTCATATCTCCCACTCAAGCATGGGCCCCTGTGTGTCATATCCCCCCCTCCATCATGGGACCCTGTGTGTCATATATCCCCCCCTCCATCATGGGCCCCTGTGTGTCATATATGTTCCCTCCATTATGGGCCCCTGTGTGTCATATCTCCCCCTCAATCATGGGCCCCTGTGTGTCATATCCCCCCCTCCATCATGGGCCCATGTATGTCATATCCCCCCTCCATCATGGATCCCTGTGTGTCATATATCCCCCCTCCATCATGGGCCCCTGTGTGTCATATATCCCCCCCTCCCCCATGGGCCCCTGTGTGTCATATCCCCCCCTCCCCCTCCATCATGGGCCTCTGTGTGTCATATCCCCTCCCTCCCCCTCCATCATGGGCCTCTGTGTGTCATATACCCCCCCCCTCCATCATGGGCCCCTGTGTGTCATATCCCCCCTCCGATATGAGCCCCTGTGTGTCATATATCCCCCCTCCATCATGGGCCTCTATGTGTCATATATACCCCCCTCCATCATGGGCCCCTGTGTGTCATATATCCCCCCTCCATCATGGGCCTCTGTGTGTCATATCCCCCCGCTACACTATGGGCCCCTGTGTCATATCCCCCCCATCCATCATGGGCCCCTGTGTGTCATATATCCCCCCTCCATCATGGGCCTCTATGTGTCATATATACCCCCCTCCATCATGGGCCCCTGTGTGTCATATATCCCCCCTCCATCATGGGCCTCTGTGTGTCATATCCCCCCGCTACACTATGGGCCCCTGTGTCATATCCCCCCCATCCATCATGGGCCCCTGTGTGTCATATCCCCCCCTCCAACATGGGCCCCTGTGTGTCATATATCCCCCCCTTCATCATGGGCCCCTGTGTGTCATATATCCCGCCCTCCAACATGGGCCCCTGTGTGTCATATCCCCCCCTCCATCATGGGCCCCTGTGTGTCATATATCCCCCCTCCATCATGGACCCCTGTGTGTCATATATCCCCCCTCCATCATGGGCCCCTGTGTGTCATATCCCCCACTCTATCATGGGCCCCTGTGTGTCATATATCCCCCCTCCATTATGGGCCCCTGTGTGTCATATCCCCCTCTCCATCATGGGCCCCAGTGTGTCATATCCCCCCCTCCATCATGGGCCCCTGTGTGTCATATCCCCCCTCCATCATGGGTCCCTGTGTGTCATATATCCCCCCTCCATCATGGGCCCCTGTGTGTCATATATCCCCCCCTCCCCCATGGGCCCCTGTGTGTCATATCACCCCCCCCCTCCATCATGGGCCCCTGTGTGTCATATGCACTCCCTCCCCCTCCTTCATGGGCCCCTATGTGTCATATCCCCCCTCCCCCTCCATCATGGGCAGCCTGTGTGTCATATCCCCCCTTCCATCATGGGCCCCTGTGTGTCATATATCCCCCCTCCATCATGTGCCCCTGTGTGTCATATCCCCCCCTCCATCATGAGCCCCTGTGTGTCATATATCCCCCTCCATCATGAGCCCCTCTTTGTCATATATCCCCCCCCTCCATCATGGGCCCCTGTGTGTCATATATCCCCCCTCCATCATGGGCCTCTGTGTGTCATATCCCCCCGCTCCATTATGGGCCCCTGTGTGTCATAACCCCCCCTCCATCATGGGCTCCTGTGTGTCATATCACCCCCTCCAGCATGGGCCCCTGTGTGTCATATATCCCCCCCTTCATCATGGGCCCCTGTGTGTCATATATCCCCCCCTCCAACATGGGCCCCTGTGTGTCATATCCCCCCCTCCTTCATGGGCCCCTGTGTGTCATATATCCCCCCTCCATCATGGCCCCCTGTGTGTCATATATCCCCCCTCCATCATGGGGCGCTGTGTGTCATATCACCCCCTCCAACATGGGCCCCTGTGTGTCATATATCCCTCCCTTCATCATGGGCCCCTGTGTGTCATATATCCCCCCTCCATTATGGGCCCCTGTGTGTCATATCCCCCCCTCCATCTTGGGCCCCAGTGTGTCATATCCCCCCCTCCATCAAGGGTCCCTGTGTGTCATATCCCCCCTCCATCATGGGCCCCTGTGTGTCATATATCCCCCCCTCCCCCTTGGGCCCCTGTGTGTCATATCCCCCCTCCCCCTCCATCATGGGCCCCTGTGTGTCATATCCCCCCTTCCATCATGGGCCACTCTGTGTCATATCCCCCCTCCATCATGGGCCCCTGTGTGTCATATATCCCCCCCTCCATCATGGGCCCCTGTGTGTCATATATTCCTCCCTCCATCATGGGCCCCTGTGTGTCATATATCCCCCCTCCATCATGGGCCCATGTGTGTCATATCCCCCCCTCCATCATGGGCCCCTGTGTGTCATATATCCCCCCTCCATCATGGGCCCCTGTGTGTCATATATCCCCCTCCATCATGGGCTCCTGTGTGTCATATCCCCCGATCCATCATGGGCCCCTGTGTGTCATATATCCCCCCTCCATTATGGGCCCCTGTGTGTCATATCCCTCCCTCCATCATGGGCCCCTGTGTGTCATATATCCCCCCTCCATCATGGGCCCCTGTGTGTCATATCCCCACTCCATCATGGGCCCCTGTGTGTCATATATCTCCCCTCCATCATGGGCCCCTGTGTGTCATATATCCCCCCTCCCCCAAGGGCCCCTGTGTGTCATATCCACCCTCCCCCTCTATGTGTCATATCCCCTCCCTCCCCCTCCATCATAGGCCCCTGTGTGTCATATCCCCCCTCCCCCTCCATCATGGGCCCCTGTGTGTCATATCCCCCCTTCCATAATGGGCCCCTGTGTGTCATATCCCCCCCCATCATGGGACCCTGTGTGTCTTATATTCCCCCCTCCATCATGGGCCCCTGTGTGTCATATATCCCCCCCTCCAACATGGGCCCCTGTGTGTCATATATCCCCCCCTCCAACATGGGCCCCTGTGTGTCATATCCACCCCTCCATCACGGGCCCCTGTGTGTCATATATCCCCCCTCCATCATGGGCCCCTGTGTGTCATATATCCCCCATTCATCATGGCCCCCTGTGTGTCATATCCCCCCCTCCATCATGGGCCCCTGTGTGTCATATATCCCCCCTCCATTATGGGCCCCTGTGTGTCATATCCCCCCTCCATCATGGGCCCCTGTGTGTCATACCCCACCTCCATCATGGGCCCCTGTGTGTCATATCCCCCCCTCCATCATGGGCCCCTGTGTGTCATATATCCCCCCTCGATCATGGGCCCCTGTGTGTCATATATCCCCCCCTCCCCCATGGGCCCCTGTGTTTCATATCCCCCCTCCCCCTCCACCATGGGCCCCTGTGTGTCATATCCACTCCCTCCCCTCCATCATGGGCCCCTATGTGTCATATCCCCCCTCCCCCTCCATCATGGGCCCCTGTGTGTCATATCCCCCCTTCCATCATGGGCCCCTGTGTTTCACATCCCCCCGTCCATCATGGGCCCCTGTGTGTCATATATCCCCCCTCCATCATGGGCCCCTGTGTGACATATATTCCCCCCCTCCATCATGGGCCCCTGTGTGTCATATATCCCTCCCTCCATCATGGGCCCCTGTGTGTCATATCACCCCCTCCATCATGGGCTCCTGTGTGTCATATATCCCCCCTCCATCATGAGCCCCTGTGTGTCATATCCCCCCCTCCATCATGGTCCCCTGTGTGTCATATATCCCCCCTCCATCATGGGCCCCTGTGTGTCATACCCCCCTCCATCATGGGCCCCTGTGTGTTATATCCCCCCCTCCATCATGGGCCCCTGTGTGTCATATATCCCCCCTCCATTATGGGCCCCTGTGTGTCATAACTGCCCTCCATCATGGGCCCCTGTGTGTCATATCCCCCCTCCATCATGGGCCCCTGTGTGTCATATCCCCCCCTCCATCATGGGCCCCTGTGTGTCATATATCCCCCCTCCATCATGGGCCACTGTGTGTCATATATCCCTCCTCCCCCATGGGCCCCTGTGTGTCATATCCCCCCCTCCCCCTCCATCAATGGCCCCTGTGTTTCATATCCCCTCCCTCCCCTTCCATCATGGGCCCCTGTGTGTCATATCCCCCTTTCCATCATGGGCCCCTGTGTGTCATATCCCCCCCTCCATCATGGGCCCCTGTGTATCATATATCCCCCCTCCATCATCGGCCCCTGTGTGTCATATCCCCCCCTCCACCATGGGCCCCTGTTTGTCATATATCCCCCCTCCATCATGGGCCCCTGTGTGTCATATATCCCCCCCTCCATCATGGGCCCCTGTGTGTCACATTCCCCCCTCCATCATGGGCCCCTGTGTGTCATACAGTTACATGAAAAAGTTTGGGCACCCCTATTAATCTTAATCTTAATGTTTTTTAAAAATTGGTGTTTTTGCAACAGCTATTTCAGTTTGATATATGTAATAACTGTTGGACACAGTAATGTTTCTGCCTTGAAATGAGGTTTATTGTACTAACAGAAAATGTGCAATCTGCATTCAAACAAAATTTGACAGGTGCATAAGTATGGGCACCCTTATCATTTTCTTGTTTTAAATACTCCTACCTACTTTTTACTGACTTACTAAAGCACTTTTTTTGGTTTTGTAACCTCATTGAGCTTTGAACTTCATAGCCAGGTGTATGCAATCATGAGAAAAGCTACTTAAAGTGGCCACTTGCAAGTTGTTCTCCTGTTTGAATCTCCTCTGAAGAGTGGCATCATGGGCTCCTCAAAACAACTGTCAAATGATCTGAAAACAAAAATTATTCAACATAGTTGTTCAGGGGAAGGATACAAAAAGCTGTCTCAGAGATTTAACCTGTCAGTTTCCACTGTGAGGAACATAGTAAGGAAATGGAAGAACACAGGGACAGTTCTTGTTAAGGCCAGAAGTGGCAGGCCAAGAAAAACATCAGAAAGGCAGAGAAGAAGAATGGTGTGATCAGTCAAGGACAATCCTCAGACCACCTAGAGAGAGCTGCAGCATAAACTTGCTGCAGATGGTGTCACTGTGCATCGGTCAACTATACAACGCACTTTGCACAAGGAGAAGCTGTATGGGAGAGTGATGCGAAAGAAGCCATTTCTGCAAGCACGCCACAAACAGAGTCGGCTGAGGTATGCAAAAGCACATTTGGAGAAGCCAATTTCTTTTTGGAAGAAGGTCCTGTTGACTGATGAAACCAAGATTGAGTTGTTTGGTCATACAAAAAGGCGTTATGCATGGCGGCAAAAAAACACAGCATTCCAAGAAAAACACTTGCTACCCACAGTAAAATTTGGTGGAGGTTCCATCATGCTTTGGGGCTGTGTGGCCAATGCCGGCACTGGGAATCTTGTTAAAGTTGAGGGACGCATGGATTCCACTCAGTATCAGCAGATTCTTGACAATAATGTTCAAGAATCAGTGATAAAGTTGAAGTTACGCAGGGGATGGATCTTTCAGCAAGACAATGATCCAAAACACTGCTCCAAATCTACTCAGGCATTCATGCAGAGGAACAATTACAATGTTCTGGAATGGCCATCCCAGTCCCCAGACCTGAATATCATTGAACATCTGTGGGATCATTTGAAGAGGGCTGTCCATGCTCAGCGACCATCAAACTTAACTGAACTGGAATTGTTTTGTAAAGAGGAATGGTCAAAAATACCGTCATCCAGGATCCAGGAACTCATTAAAAGCTACAGGAAGCGACTAGAGGCTGTTATTTTTGCAAAAGGAGGATCTACTAAATATTAATGGCACTTTTCTGGTGAGGTGCCCATACTTATGCACCTGTCAAATTTTGTTTGAATGCAGATTGCACATTTTCTGTTAGTACAATAAACCTCATTTCAAGGCAGAAACATTACTGTGTCCAACAGTTATTACATATATCAAACTGAAAGAGCTGTTGCAAAAACACCAAGTTTTATAAAACATTAAGCTTAAGATAAATAGGGGTGCCCAAACTTTTTCATATAACTGTATATCCCCCCTCCATCATGGGCCCCTGTGTGTCATATATCCCCCCTCCATCATGGGCCCCTGTGTGTCATATCCCCCACTTCATCATGGGCCCCTGTGTGTCATATATCCCCCCTCCATCATGGGCCCGTGTGTCATACCCCCCCTCCATCATGGGCCCCTGTGTGTCATATCCCCCCTCCATCATGGGCCCCTGTGTTTCATATATCCCCCCTCCATCATGGGCCCCTCTGTATCATATATCCCCCCTCCCCCATGGGCCCCTGTGTGTCATATCCCCCCTCCCCCTCCATCATGGGCCCCTGTGTGTCATATCCCCCCCTCAATCACGGGCCCCTGTGTGTCATATCCACTCCCCCCCCATCATGGGCCCCTGGTGTGTCATATAACGCCCCTCCATCATGGGGCCCTGTGTGTCATAAATCCCCCCTCCATTATGGGCCCCTGTGTGTCATATCCCCCCCTCCATCATGGGCCCCTGTGTGTCATATCCCCCCTCCATCATGGGCCCCTGTGTGTCATATCCCACCCTCCATCATGGGCCCCTGTGTGTCATATATCCCCCCTCCATCATGGGCCCCTGTGTGTCATATATCTCCCCACCCCCATGGGCCCCTGTGTGTCATATCCCCCCCTCCCCCTCCATCATGGGCCCCTGGTGTGTCATACCCCCCCTTCCATCATGGGCCCCTGTGTGTCATATCCCCCCCTCCATCATGGGCCCCTGTGTGTCATATCCCCCCCTCCATTATGGGCCCCTGTGTGTCATATCCCCTCCCTCCCCCTCCATCATGGGCCCCTGGTGTGTCATATCCCCCCCACCATCATGGGCCCCTGGTGTGTCATATCCCCCCCACCATCATGGGCCCCTGTGTGTCATATCCCCCCCCATCATGGGCCCCTGTGTGGCATCCCCCCCCTCCATCATGGGCCCCTGGTGTGTCATATCCCCTGTCTCCATCAAGGGCCCCTGTCTCCATCATGGGCCCCTGTGTGTCATCTCCTCCCCCCTCCATCATGGGCCCCTGTGGGTCATATTCCCCACCTCCCCTCCATCCTGGGCCCCTGTGTGTCATATTTCCCCCCTCCCCATCCATCACGGGCCCCTTTGTGTCATATCCGCTCCCTCCCCCTCCATCATGGGCCCCTGGTGTGTTATATCCCCCCCCTCCATCATGGACCCCTGTGTGTCATATCTCCCCCCTCCATCATGGGCCCCTGTGTGTCATATTCCCCCCCTCCCCCTCCATCATGGGCCCCTGTGTGCCATATTCCCCCCCTCCATCATGGGCCCCTGTGTGTCATCTCCACACCCTCCTCCTCCATCATGGGCCCCTGGTGTGTCATATCCCCCCCTCCATCATGGGCCCCTGGTGTGTCATATCCCCCCCCTCCATCATGGGCCCCTATGTGTCATATCCCCCCTCCCCCTCCATCATAGGCCCCTGTGTGTCATATCCCCTCCCTCCCCCCCATCATGGGCCCCTGGTGTGTCATATAACCCCGCTCCATCATGGGGCCCTGGGTGTCATATCCCCCCCTCCATCATGGGCCCCTGTGTGTCATATATCCCCCCTCTATTATGGGCCCCTGTGTGTCATATCCCCCCCTCCATCATGGGCCCCTGTGTGTCATATCCCCCCTCCATCATGGGCCCCTGTGTGTCATATATCCCCCCTCCATCATGGGCCCCTGTGTGTCATATATCCCCTCCTCCCCCATGGGCCCCTGTGTGTCATATCCCCCGTCACCCTCCATCATGGGCCCCTGGTGTGTCATACGCCCCCTTCCATCATGGGCCCCTGTGTTTAATATCCCTCCCTCCATCATGGGCCCAAGTGTGTCATATTCCCCCCCTCCCCCTCCATCATGGGCCCGTGTGTGTCTTATCCCCCCCTCCATCATGGGCCCCTGTGTGTCATATCCCCCCTCCATCATGGGCCCCTGTGTGTCATATCCCCTCCCCCTAAATCATGGGCCCCTGTGTGCCATATTCCCCCCTCCCCGATGGGCCCCTGTGTGTCATATCACCTCCCCCTCCATCATGGGCACCTGTGTGTCATATCCCCCCCCTCCATCATGGGCCCCTGGTGTGTCATATCCCCCCTCTCCCTCCATCTTGGGCCTTTATGTGTCATATCCCCCCTCCCCCTCCATCATGGGCCCCTGTGTGTCATATCCCCCCCCTCCATCATGGGCCCCTGGTGTGTCATATCCCACCTCCCCCTCCATCTTGGGCCTTTATGTGTCATATCCCCCCCCTCCATCATGGGCCCCTGTGTGTCATATCTCCCCCCTCCATCTTGGGCCCTTGTGTGTCATATTCCCCCCCTCCCCCTCCATCATGGGCCCCTGTGTGCCATATTCCCCTCCTCCATCATGGGCCAATGTGTGTCATCTCCCCACCCTCCCCCTCCATCATAGGCCCCTGGTGTGTCATATCCCCCCCTCCATCATGGGCCCCTGTGTCATATCCCCCCCCCCTCCATCATGGGCCCCTTTGTCATATTCCCCCCTTCATCATGGGCCCCTGTGTGTCATATCCTCCCCCCTTCATCATGGGCCGCTGTGTGTCAGATCCCTCCCTCCATCATGGGCCCCTGTGTGTCATATATTCCCCCCTCCATCATGGGCCCCTGTGTGTCATATATCCCCCCTCCATCATGGGCCCCTTTGTGTTATATCCCCCCCTCCATCATGGGGCCCTGTGTGTCATATATCCCCCCTCCATTATGGGCCCCTGTGTGTCATATCCCCGACCTCCATCATGGGCCCCAGTGTGTCATATCCCCCCTCCATCATGGGTCCCTGTGTGTTATATATCCTCCCTCCATCATGGGCCCCTGTGTGTCATATATCCCCCCCTCCCCCATGGGCCCCTATGTGTCATATCCCCCCTCCCCCTCCATCATGGGCCCCGGTGTGTCATATTCCCTCCCTCCCCCTCCATCATGGGCCCCTATGTGTCATATCCCCCCTCCCCCTCCATCATGGGCCCCTGTGTGTCATATCCCCCCTTCCATCATGGGCCACTGTGTGTCATATCCCCCCCCTCCATCATGGGCCCCTGTGTGTCATATATCCCCCTCTCCATCATGGGCCCCTGTGTGTCATATATTCCCCCCTCCATCATGGGCCCCTGTGTGTCATATATCCCCACCTCCATCATGGGCCCCTGTGTGTCATATATCCCCCCTCCATCATGGGCCCCTGTGTGTCATATATTCCCCCTCCATCATGGGCCCCTGTGTGTCATATCCCCCCATCCATCATGGGCCCCTGTGTGTCATATATCCCCCCTCCATTATGGGCCCCTGTGTGTCAAATCCCCCCCTCCATCATGGGCCCCTGTGTGTCATATCCCCCCTCCATCATGGGCCCCTGTGTGTCATATATCTCCACTCCATCATGGGCCTCTGTGTGTCATATATCCCCCCCTCCCCCAAGGGCCCCTGTGTGTCTTATCCCCCCTCCCCCTCCATCATGGGCCTCTGTGTCATATCCCCTCCCTCCCCCTCCATCATACGCCCCTGTGTGTCATATCCCCCCTCCCCCTCCATCATGGGCCACTGTGTGTCAAATCCCCCCTTCCATCATGGGCCCCTGTGTGTCATATCCCCCCCCCTCCATCATAGGCCCCTGTGTGTCATATATCCCCCCCCTCCATCATGGACCCCTGAGTGTCATATATTCCCCCCCTCCATCATGGGCCCCTGTGTGTCATATACCCCCCCCTCCATCATGGGACCCTGTTTGTCATATCCCCCCTTCCATCATGGGCCACTGTGTGTCATATATCCCCCCTCCATCATGGGCCCCTGTGTGTAATATATCCCCCCTCCATCATGGGCCCCTGTTTGTCATATCCCCCCCTCCATTATGGGCCCCTGTGTGTCATATATTCCCCCTCCATCTTGGGCCCCTGTGTGTCATACCCCCCTCCATCATGGGCCCCTGTGTGTCATATCCCCCCGTCCATCATGGGCCCCTGTGTGTCATATATCCCCCCTCCATTACGGGCCCCTGTGTGTCATATCCCCCCTCCATCATGGGCCCCTGTGTCATATCCCCCCCCTCCATCATGGGCCCCTTTGTCATATTCCCCCATTCATCATGGGCCCCTGTGTGTCATATCCTCCCCCCTTCATCATGGGCCGCTGTGTGTCAGATCCCCCCTCCATCATGGGCACCTGTGTGTCATATATTCCCCCCTCCATCATGGGCCCCTGTGTGTCATATATCACCCCTCCATCATGGGCCCCTTTGTGTTATATCCCCCCCTCCATCATGGGGCCCTGTGTGTCATATATCCCCCCTCCATTATGGGCCCCTGTGTGTCATATCCCCGACCTCCATCATGGGCCCCAGTGTGTCATATCCCCCCTCCATCATGGGTCCCTGTGTGTTATATATCCTCCCTCCATCATGGGCCCCTGTGTGTCATATATCCCCCCCTCCCCCATGGGCCCCTATGTGTCATATCCCCCCTCCCCCTCCATCATGGGCCCCGGTGTGTCATATTCCCTCCCTCCCCCTCCATCATGGGCCCCTATGTGTCATATCCCCCCTCCCCCTCCATCATGGGCCCCTGTGTGTCATATCCCCCCTTCCATCATGGGCCACTGTGTGTCATATCCCCCCCCTCCATCATGGGCCCCTGTGTGTCATATATCCCCCTCTCCATCATGGGCCCCTGTGTGTCATATATTCCCCCCTCCATCATGGGCCCCTGTGTGTCATATATCCCCACCTCCATCATGGGCCCCTGTGTGTCATATATCCCCCCTCCATCATGGGCCCCTGTGTGTCATATATTCCCCCTCCATCATGGGCCCCTGTGTGTCATATCCCCCCATCCATCATGGGCCCCTGTGTGTCATATATCCCCCCTCCATTATGGGCCCCTGTGTGTCAAATCCCCCCCTCCATCATGGGCCCCTGTGTGTAATATCCCCCCTCCATCATGGGCCCCTGTGTGTCATATATCTCCACTCCATCATGGGCCTCTGTGTGTCATATATCCCCCCCTCCCCCAAGGGCCCCTGTGTGTCTTATCCCCCCTCCCCCTCCATCATGGGCCTCTGTGTCATATCCCCTCCCTCCCCCTCCATCATACGCCCCTGTGTGTCATATCCCCCCTCCCCCTCCATCATGGGCCACTGTGTGTCAAATCCCCCCTTCCATCATGGGCCCCTGTGTGTCATATCCCCCCCCCTCCATCATAGGCCCCTGTGTGTCATATATCCCCCCCCTCCATCATGGACCCCTGAGTGTCATATATTCCCCCCCTCCATCATGGGCCCCTGTGTGTCATATACCCCCCCCCTCCATCATGGGACCCTGTTTGTCATATCCCCCCTTCCATCATGGGCCCCTGTGTGTCATATATCCCCCCTCCATCATGGGCCCCTGTGTGTAATATATCCCCCCTCCATCATGGGCCCCTGTTTGTCATATCCCCCCCTCCATCATGGGCCCCTGTGTGTCATATCCCCCCGTCCATCATGGGCCCCTGTGTGTCATATATCCCCCCTCCATTACGGGCCCCTGTGTGTCATATCCCCCCTCCATCTTAGGCCCCTGTATGTCTTATCCCCCCCTCCATCATGGGCCCCTGTGTGTCATATCCCCCCCTCCATCATGGGCCCCTGTGTGTCATATGTCCCCCCTCCATCATGGGCCCCTGTGTGTCATATATCTCCCCCTCCCCCATTCGCGCCTGTGTGTCATATCTCCCCCCTCCCCCTCCATCATGGGCCCCTGTGTGTCATATCCACTCCCTCCCCCTCCATCATGGGCCCCTGTGTGTCATATCCCCCCTTCCATCATGGGCCCCTGTGTGTCATATCCCCCCCCTGCATCATGGGCCCCTGTGTGTCATATATCCCCCCCTCCATCATGGGCCCCTGTGTGACATATATTCCCCCCCTCCATCATGGGCCCCTGTGTGTCATATATCCCCCCCTCCATCATGGGCCCCTGTGTGTCATATCCCCCCATCCATCATGGGCCCCTGTGTGTCATATATCCCCCCTCCATCATCGGCCCCTGTGTGTCATATCCCCCCCTTCATCATGGGCCCCTGTTTGTCATATATCCCCCCTCCATCATGGTCCCCTGTGTGTCATACCCCCCCTCCATCATGGGCCCCTGTGTGTCATATCCCCCCCTCCATCATGGGCCCCTGTGTGTCATATATTCCCACTCCATTATGGGCCCCTGTGTGTCATAACCCCCCTTCCATCATGGGCCCCTGTGTGTCATATCCCACCACCATCATGGGACCCTGTGTGTCATATCTCCTCCCTCCCCCTCCATCATGGGCCACTGTGTGTCATACCCCCCCTCCATCATGGGCCCCTGTGTGTCATATCCCCCCTCCATCATGAGCCCCTGTGTGTCATATATCCCCCCTCCATCATGGGCCCCTGTCTGTCATATACGCCCCCTCCCCCATTGGCCCCTGTGTGTCATATCCCCCCTCCCCCTCCATCATGGGCCCCTGTGTGTCATATCCCCCCCCTCCATCATGGGCCCCTGGTGTGTCATATCCCCCCTCCCCCTCCATCATGGGCCTCTATGTGTCATATCCCCCTCCCCCTCCATCATGGGCCCCTGTGTGTCATATCCCCCCCTCAATCACGGGCCCCTGTGTGTAATATCCCCTCCCTCCCCCCCCATCATGGGCCCCTGGTGTGTCAAATAACCCCTCTCCATCATGGGGCCCTGTGTGTCATATATCCCCCCTCGATCATGGGCCCCTGGTGTGTCATATCCCCCCTCCCCCTCCATCATGGGCCCCTAGTGTGTCATTACCCCCCCTTCCATCATTGGCCCCTGTGTGTCATATCCCCCCCCTCCATCATGGGCCCCTGTGTGTCATATCCCCTCCCTCCTCCTCCATCATGGGCCCCTGGTGTGTCATATCCCCCCTCCATCATGAGATCCTGTGTGTCATATCACCCCCCCATCATGGGCCCCTGTGTGGCATATCCCCCCCCTCCATCATGGGCCCCTGGTGTGTCATGTCCCCTGTCTCCATCATGGGCCCCTGTGTGTCATCTCCTCCCCCCTTCATCATGGACCCCTGTGGGTCATATCCCTCCCTCCCCCTCCATCATGGGCCCCTGTGTGTCATATTCCCCCCTCCCCATCCATCATGGGCCCCTGTGTGTCATATGCCCTCCCTCCCCGTCCATCATGGGCCCCTGGTGTGTTATATCCCCCCCTCCATCATGGGCCCCTGTGTGTCATATCTCCCCCCTCCATCATGGGCCCCTGTGTGTCATATTCCCCCTTCCCCCTCCATCATTAGCCCCTGTGTGCCATATTCCCCCCCTCCATCATGGGCCCCTGTGTGTCATCTCCCCTCCCTCCCCCTCCATCATGGGCCCCTGGTGTGTCATATCCCCCCCTCCATCATAGGCCCCTGTGTATCATATTCCCCCCCTCCCCCTCCATCATGGGCCCCTGTGTGTCATATTCCACCCCCTCCATCATGGGCCACTGTGTGTCATATTCCCCCCCTCCATCATGGGCCCCTTTTGTGTCATATCCCCCCCCCTCTCCATCATGGGTCCCTGTCCTATGTATCATTCCCCCCCCACTCCATCATGGGCCCCTGTGTGTCATATTCCCCCCCTCCCCCTCCATCATGGGCCAGTGTGTGTCATATCCCCCCTCCATCCTGGGCCCCTGTGTGTCATATCCCCCCCTCCATCATGGGCCCCTGTGTGTCATATCCCCCCCCCTCCCCCTCCATCATGGGCCCCTGTGTGTCATATTCCTCCCCGCCACCTCCATCATGGGCCCCTGTGTGTCATATTCCCCCCTTCCCCCTCCATCATGGGCCCCGGAGTGTCATATTCCCCCCCTCCATCATGGGCCCCTGTGTGTCATATCCCCTCCATCATGGGCCCCTGTGTGTCATATCCCCCCTCCATCATGGGCCCCTGTGTGTCATATATCCCCTCCTCACCCATGGGCCCCTGTGTGTCATATCCCCCCTCCCCCTCCATCATGGGCCCCTGTGTGTAATATCCCCCCCTCCATGATGGGCCCATGTGTGTCATACTCCCCCCCTCCCCCTCCATCATGGGCCTGTGTGTGTCATATCCCTCCCTCCATCATGGGCCCCTGTGTGTCATATATCCCCCCTCTATCATGGGCCCTTTTTTGTGTGTCATATCCCCTCCCCCTAAATCATGGGCCCCTGTGTGCCATATTCCCCCCTCCCCCATGGGCCCCTGTGTGTCATATCCCCTCCCCCTCCCCCTCCATCATGGGCCCCTGGTGTGTCATTCCCCCCCTTCCATCATGGGCCCCTGTGTGTCATATCCCCCCCATCATGGGCCCCTGCTTGGCATATCCCCCCCCCTTCCATCATGGGCCCCTGTGTGTAATATCCCCCCCTCCATCATGGGCCCCTGTGTCATATTCCCCCCCTCCCCCTCCATCATGGGCCCGTGTGTGTCATATCCCCCCCTCCATCATGGGCCCCTGTGTGTCATATCCCCCCCCCTCCATCATGGGCCCTTTTTTGTGTGTCATATCCCCTCCCCCTAAATCATGGGCCCCTGTGTGCCATATTTCCCCCTCCCCCATGGGCCCCTGTGTGTCATATCCCCTCCCTCTCCCCCTCCATCATGGGCCCCTGGTGTGTCATACCCCCCCTTCCATCATGGGCCCCTTTGTGTCATATCCCCTCCTCCATCATGGGCCCCTGTGTGTCATATCTGCCCCCCATCATGGGCCCCTGTGTGTCATATCCCCTCCCTCCCCCTCCATCATGTGCCCCTTGTGTGTCATATCCCACGCCCTCCATCATGGGCCCCTGTGTGTCATATCCCCCCCATCATGGGCCCCTCTTTGGCATATCCCCCCCCCCTCCATCATGGGCCCCCGGTGTGTGATATCCCCTGCCTCCATCATGGGCCCCTGTGTGTCATCTCCTCCCCCCTCCATCTTGGGCCCCTGTATGTCATATTCCCCCCCTCCCCCTCCATCATGGGCCCCTGTGTGTCATATTCCGCCCTTCCCCCTCCATCATGGGCCCCGGAGTGTCATATTCCCCCCCTCCATCATGGGCCCCTGTGTGTCATATCCCCCCTCCATCATGGGCCCCTATGTGTCATATATCCCCTCCTCCCCCATGGGCCCCTGTGTGTCATATCCCCCCCTCCCCCTCAATCATGGGCCCCTAGTGTGTCATATCCCCCCTCCATCATGGGCCCCTGTGTCATATCCCCCCCTCCATCATGGGCCCCTGTGTCATATTCCCCCCTCCCCCTCCATCATGGGCCCCTGTGTGTCATATCCCCCCCTTCATCATGGGTCCCTGTGTGTCATATCCCCCCTCCATCATGGGCCCCTGTGTGTCATACCCCCCCCTCCATCATGGGCCCCTGTGTGTCATATCCCCCCCCCTCCATCATGGGCCCCTGGTGTGTCATATCCTCCCTCCCCCTCCATCATGGGCCCCTATGTGTCATATCCCTCCTCCCACTCCATCATGGGCCGCTGTGTGTCATATCCCCTCCCTCCCCCCCATCATGGGCCCCTGGTGTGTCATATAACCCCCCTCCATCATGGGGCCCTGTGTGTCATATCCCCCCCTCCATCATGGGTCCCTGTGTGTCATATATCCCCTCCTCCCCCATGGGCCCCTGTGTGTCATATCCCCCCCTCCCCCTCCATCATGGGCCCCTGGTGTGTCATACCCCCCCTTCCATCGTGGGCCCCTGTGTGTCATATCCCCCCCCCTCCGTCATGGGCCCCTGTGTGTCATATCCCCCCCCTCCATCATGGGCCCCTGGTGTGTCATATCCTCCCTCCCCCTCCATCATGGGCCCCTATGTGTCATATCCCTCCTCCCACTTCATCATGGGCCGCTGTGTGTCATATCCCCTCCCTCCCCCCCATCATGGGCCCCTGGTGTGTCATATAACCCCCCTCCATCATGGGGCCCTGTGTGTCATATCCCCCCCTCCATCATGGGCCCTTGTGTGGCATATCCCCCCCCTCCATCATGGGCCCCCGGTGTGTCATATCCCCTGTCTCCATCATGGGCCCCTGTGTGTCATCTCCGCCCCCCTCCATAATGGGCCCCTGTGGGTCATATTCCCACCTCCCCCTCCATCATGAGCCCCTGTGTGTCATATCTCCCCCCTCCATCATGGGCCCCTGTGTGTCATATTCCCCCTTCCCCCTCCATCATTAGCCCCTGTGTGCCATATTCCCCCCCTCCATCATGGGCCCCTGTGTGTCATCTCCCCTCCCTCCCCCTCCATCATGGGCCCCTGGTGTGTCATATCCCCCCCTCCATCATAGGCCCCTGTGTATCATATTCCCCCCCTCCCCCTCCATCATGGGCCCCTGTGTGTCATATTCCACCCCCTCCATCATGGGCCACTGTGTGTCATATTCCCCCCCTCCATCATGGGCCCCTGGTGTGTCATATCCCCCCCCCCTCTCCATCATGGGTCCCTGTCCTGTGTATCATTCCCCCCCCACTCCATCATGGGCCCCTGTGTGTCATATTCCCCCCCTCCCCCTCCATCATGGGCCAGTGTGTGTCATATCCCCCCTCCATCCTGGGCCCCTGTGTGTCATATCCCCTCCCTCCCCCTCCATCATGTGCCCCTTGTGTGTCATATCCCACGCCCTCCATCATGGACCCCTGTGTGTCATATCCCCCCCATCATGGGCCCCTGTTTGGCATATCCCCCCCCCCTCCATCATGGGCCCCCGGTGTGTGATATCCCCTGCCTCCATCATGGGCCCCTGTGTGTCATCTCCTCCCCCCTCCATCTTGGGCCCCTGTATGTCATATTCCCCCCCTCCCCCTCCATCATGGGCCCCTGTGTGTCATATTCCGCCCTTCCCCCTCCATCATGGGCCCCGGAGTGTCATATTCCCCCCCTCCATCATGGGCCCCTGTGTGTCATATCCCCCCTCCATCATGGGCCCCTATGTGTCATATATCCCCTCCTCCCCCATGGGCCCCTGTGTGTCATATCCCCCCCTCCCCCTCAATCATGGGCCCCTAGTGTGTCATATCCCCCCTCCATCATGGGCCCCTGTGTCATATCCCCCCCTCCATCATGGGCCCCTGTGTCATATTCCCCCCTCCCCCTCCATCATGGGCCCCTGTGTGTCATATCCCCCCCCTTCATCATGGGTCCCTGTGTGTCATATCCCCCCTCCATCATGGGCCCCTGTGTGTCATACCCCCCCTCCATCATGGGCCCCTGTGTGTCATATCCCCCCCCCTCCATCATGGGCCCCTGGTGTGTCATATCCTCCCTCCCCCTCCATCATGGGCCCCTATGTGTCATATCCCTCCTCCCACTCCATCATGGGCCGCTGTGTGTCATATCCCCTCCCTCCCCCCCATCATGGGCCCCTGGTGTGTCATATAACCCCCCTCTATCATGGGGCCCTGTGTGTCATATCCCCCCCTCCATCATGGGTCCCTGTGTGTCATATATCCCCTCCTCCCCCATGGGCCCCTGTGTGTCATATCCCCCCCTCCCCCTCCATCATGGGCCCCTGGTGTGTCATACCCCCCCTTCCATCGTGGGCCCCTGTGTGTCATATCCCCCCCCTCCATCATGGGCCCCTGTGTGTCATATCCCCCCCCTCCATCATGGGCCCCTGGTGTGTCATATCCTCCCTCCCCCTCCATCATGGGCCCCTATGTGTCATATCCCTCCTCCCACTTCATCATGGGCCGCTGTGTGTCATATCCCCTCCCTCCCCCCCATCATGGGCCCCTGGTGTGTCATATAACCCCCCTCCATCATGGGGCCCTGTGTGTCATATCCCCCCCTCCATCATGGGCCCTTGTGTGGCATATCCCCCCCTCCATCATGGGCCCCCGGTGTGTCATATCCCCTGTCTCCATCATGGGCCCCTGTGTGTCATCTCCGCCCCCCTCCATAATGGGCCCCTGTGGGTCATATTCCCACCTCCCCCTCCATCATGAGCCCCTGTGTGTCATATCTCCCCCCTCCATCATGGGCCCCTGTGTGTCATATTCCCCCTTCCCCCTCCATCATTAGCCCCTGTGTGCCATATTCCCCCCCTCCATCATGGGCCCCTGTGTGTCATCTCCCCTCCCTCCCCCTCCATCATGGGCCCCTGGTGTGTCATATCCCCCCCTCCATCATAGGCCCCTGTGTATCATATTCCCCCCCTCCCCCTCCATCATGGGCCCCTGTGTGTCATATTCCACCCCCTCCATCATGGGCCACTGTGTGTCATATTCCCCCCCTCCATCATGGGCCCCTGGTGTGTCATATCCCCCCCCCTCTCCATCATGGGTCCCTGTCCTGTGTATCATTCCTCCCCCACTCCATCATGGGCCCCTGTGTGTCATATTCCCCCCCTCCCCCTCCATCATGGGCCAGTGTGTGTCATATCCCCCCTCCATCCTGGGCCCCTGTGTGTCATATCCCCCCCTCCATCATGGGCCCCTGTGTGTCATATCCCCCCCCTCCCCCTCCATCATGGGCCCCTGTGTGTCATATTCCTCCCCGCCACCTCCATCATGGGCCCCTGTGTGTCATATTCCCCCCTTCCCCCTCCATCATGGGCCCCGGAGTGTCATATTCCCCCCCTCCATCATGGGCCCCTGTGTGTCATATCCCCTCCATCATGGGCCCCTGTGTGTCATATCCCCCCTCCATCATGGGCCCCTGTGTGTCATATATCCCCTCCTCACCCATGGGCCCCTGTGTGTCATATCCCCCCTCCCCCTCCATCATGGGCCCCTGTGTGTAATATCCCCCCCTCCATGATGGGCCCATGTGTGTCATACTCCCCCCCCCTCCCCCTCCATCATGGGCCCGTGTGTGTCATATCCCTCCCTCCATCATGGGCCCCTGTGTGTCATATCTCCCCCCTCCATCATGGGCCCTTTTTTGTGTGTCATATCCCCTCCCCCTAAATCATGGGCCCCTGTGTGCCATATTACCCCCTCCCCCATGGGCCCCTGTGTGTCATATCCCCTCCCCCTCTCCCTCCATCATGGGCCCCTGGTGTGTCATTCCCCCCCTTCCATCATGGGCCCCTGTGTGTCATATCCCCCCCATCATGGGCCCCTGCTTGGCATATCCCCCCCCTTCCATCATGGGCCCCTGTGTGTAATATCCCTCCCTCCATCATGGGCCCCTGTGTCATATTCCCCCCCTCCGCCTCCATCATGAGCCCGTGTGTGTCATATCCCCCCCTCCATCATGGGCCCCTGTGTGTCATATCCCCCCCCTCCATCATGGGCCCTTTTTTGTGTGTCATATCCCCTCCCCCTAAATCATGGGCCCCTGTGTGCCATATTTCCCCCTCCCCCATGGGCCCCTGTGTGTCATATCCCCTCCCTCTCCCCCTCCATCATGGGCCCCTGGTGTGTCATACCCCCCCTTCCATCATGGGCCCCTTTGTGTCATATCCCCCCCTCCATCATGGGCCCCTGTGTGTCATATCTGCCCCCCATCATGGGCCCCTGTGTGTCATATCCCCTCCCTCCCCCTCCATCATGTGCCCCTTGTGTGTCATATCCCACGCCCTCCATCATGGGCCCCTGTGTGTCATATCCCCCCCATCATGGGCCCCTGTTTGGCATATCCCCCCCCCCTCCATCATGGGCCCCAGGTGTGTGATATCCCCTGCCTCCATCATGGGCCCCTGTGTGTCATCTCCTCCCCCCTCCATCATGGGCCCCTGTATGTCATATTCCCCCCCTCCCCCTCCATCATGGGCCCCTGTGTGTCATATTTCGCCCTTCCCCCTCCATCATGGGCCCCGGAGTGTCATATTCCCCCCCTCCATCATGGGCCCCTGTGTGTCATATCCCCCCTCCATCATGGGCCCCTATGTGTCATATATCCCCTCCTCCCCCATGGGCCCCTGTGTGTCATATCCCCCCCTCCCCCTCAATCATGGGCCCCTAGTGTGTCATATCCCCCCTCCATCATGGGCCCCTGTGTCATATCCCCCCCTCCATCATGGGCCCCTGTGTCATATTCCCCCCTCCCCCTCCATCATGGGCCCCTGTGTGTCATATCCCCCCCCTTCATCATGGGTCCCTGTGTGTCATATCCCCCCTCCATCATGGGCCCCTGTGTGTCATACCCCCCCCTCCATCATGGGCCCCTGTGTGTCATATCCCCCCCCCTCCATCATGGGCCCCTGGTGTGTCATATCCTCCCTCCCCCTCCATCATGGGCCCCTATGTGTCATATCCCTCCTCCCACTCCATCATGGGCCGCTGTGTGTCATATCCCCTCCCTCCCCCCCATCATGGGCCCCTGGTGTGTCATATAACCCCCCTCCATCATGGGGCCCTGTGTGTCATATCCCCCCCTCCATCATGGGCCCTTGTGTGGCATATCCCCCCCTCCATCATGGGCCCCCGGTGTGTCATATCCCCTGTCTCCATCATGGGCCCCTGTGTGTCATCTCCGCCCCCCTCCATAATGGGCCCCTGTGGGTCATATTCCCACCTCCCCCTCCATCATGAGCCCCTGTGTGTCATATCTCCCCCCTCCATCATGGGCCCCTGTGTGTCATATTCCCCCTTCCCCCTCCATCATTAGCCCCTGTGTGCCATATTCCCCCCCTCCATCATGGGCCCCTGTGTGTCATCTCCCCTCCCTCCCCCTCCATCATGGGCCCCTGGTGTGTCATATCCCCCCCTCCATCATAGGCCCCTGTGTATCATATTCCCCCCCTCCCCCTCCATCATGGGCCCCTGTGTGTCATATTCCACCCCCTCCATCATGGGCCACTGTGTGTCATATTCCCCCCCTCCATCATGGGCCCCTGGTGTGTCATATCCCCCCCCCTCTCCATCATGGGTCCCTGTCCTGTGTATCATTCCCCCCCCACTCCATCATGGGCCCCTGTGTGTCATATTCCCCCCCTCCCCCTCCATCATGGGCCAGTGTGTGTCATATCCCCCCTCCATCCTGGGCCCCTGTGTGTCATATCCCCTCCCTCCCCCTCCATCATGTGCCCCTTGTGTGTCATATCCCACGCCCTCCATCATGGACCCCTGTGTGTCATATCCCCCCCATCATGGGCCCCTGTTTGGCATATCCCCCCCCCCTCCATCATGGGCCCCCGGTGTGTGATATCCCCTGCCTCCATCATGGGCCCCTGTGTGTCATCTCCTCCCCCCTCCATCTTGGGCCCCTGTATGTCATATTCCCCCCCTCCCCCTCCATCATGGGCCCCTGTGTGTCATATTCCGCCCTTCCCCCTCCATCATGGGCCCCGGAGTGTCATATTCCCCCCCTCCATCATGGGCCCCTGTGTGTCATATCCCCCCTCCATCATGGGCCCCTATGTGTCATATATCCCCTCCTCCCCCATGGGCCCCTGTGTGTCATATCCCCCCCTCCCCCTCAATCATGGGCCCCTAGTGTGTCATATCCCCCCTCCATCATGGGCCCCTGTGTCATATCCCCCCCTCCATCATGGGCCCCTGTGTCATATTCCCCCCTCCCCCTCCATCATGGGCCCCTGTGTGTCATATCCCCCCCCTTCATCATGGGTCCCTGTGTGTCATATCCCCCCTCCATCATGGGCCCCTGTGTGTCATACCCCCCCTCCATCATGGGCCCCTGTGTGTCATATCCCCCCCCCTCCATCATGGGCCCCTGGTGTGTCATATCCTCCCTCCCCCTCCATCATGGGCCCCTATGTGTCATATCCCTCCTCCCACTCCATCATGGGCCGCTGTGTGTCATATCCCCTCCCTCCCCCCCATCATGGGCCCCTGGTGTGTCATATAACCCCCCTCCATCATGGGGCCCTGTGTGTCATATCCCCCCCTCCATCATGGGTCCCTGTGTGTCA
The DNA here is from genome assembly GCF_046119375.1 of Phyllobates terribilis. NCBI lineage: Eukaryota > Metazoa > Chordata > Amphibia > Anura > Dendrobatidae > Phyllobates > Phyllobates terribilis. The sequence goes on from NW_027362761.1 coordinate 704,962,707, forward strand.
TATATCCCCTCCTCCCCCATGGGCCCCTGTGTGTCATATCCCCCCCTCCCCCTCCATCATGGGCCCCTGGTGTGTCATACCCCCCCTTCCATCGTGGGCCCCTGTGTGTCATATCCCCCCCCTCCATCATGGGCCCCTGTGTGTCATATCCCCCCCCTCCATCATGGGCCCCTGGTGTGTCATATCCTCCCTCCCCCTCCATCATGGGCCCCTATGTGTCATATCCCTCCTCCCACTTCATCATGGGCCGCTGTGTGTCATATCCCCTCCCTCCCCCCCATCATGGGCCCCTGGTGTGTCATATAACCCCCCTCCATCATGGGGCCCTGTGTGTCATATCCCCCCCTCCATCATGGGCCCTTGTGTGGCATATCCCCCCCTCCATCATGGGCCCCCGGTGTGTCATATCCCCTGTCTCCATCATGGGCCCCTGTGTGTCATCTCCGCCCCCCTCCATAATGGGCCCCTGTGGGTCATATTCCCACCTCCCCCTCCATCATGAGCCCCTGTGTGTCATATCTCCCCCCTCCATCATGGGCCCCTGTGTGTCATATTCCCCCTTCCCCCTCCATCATTAGCCCCTGTGTGCCATATTCCCCCCCTCCATCATGGGCCCCTGTGTGTCATCTCCCCTCCCTCCCCCTCCATCATGGGCCCCTGGTGTGTCATATCCCCCCCTCCATCATAGGCCCCTGTGTATCATATTCCCCCCCTCCCCCTCCATCATGGGCCCCTGTGTGTCATATTCCACCCCCTCCATCATGGGCCACTGTGTGTCATATTCCCCCCCTCCATCATGGGCCCCTGGTGTGTCATATCCCCCCCCTCTCCATCATGGGTCCCTGTCCTGTGTATCATTCCTCCCCCACTCCATCATGGGCCCCTGTGTGTCATATTCCCCCCCTCCCCCTCCATCATGGGCCAGTGTGTGTCATATCCCCCCTCCATCCTGGGCCCCTGTGTGTCATATCCCCCCCTCCATCATGGGCCCCTGTGTGTCATATCCCCCCCCTCCCCCTCCATCATGGGCCCCTGTGTGTCATATTCCTCCCCGCCACCTCCATCATGGGCCCCTGTGTGTCATATTCCCCCCTTCCCCCTCCATCATGGGCCCCGGAGTGTCATATTCCCCCCCTCCATCATGGGCCCCTGTGTGTCATATCCCCTCCATCATGGGCCCCTGTGTGTCATATCCCCCCTCCATCATGGGCCCCTGTGTGTCATATATCCCCTCCTCACCCATGGGCCCCTGTGTGTCATATCCCCCCTCCCCCTCCATCATGGGCCCCTGTGTGTAATATCCCCCCCTCCATGATGGGCCCATGTGTGTCATACTCCCCCCCCTCCCCCTCCATCATGGGCCCGTGTGTGTCATATCCCTCCCTCCATCATGGGCCCCTGTGTGTCATATCTCCCCCCTCCATCATGGGCCCTTTTTTGTGTGTCATATCCCCTCCCCCTAAATCATGGGCCCCTGTGTGCCATATTACCCCCTCCCCCATGGGCCCCTGTGTGTCATATCCCCTCCCCCTCTCCCTCCATCATGGGCCCCTGGTGTGTCATTCCCCCCCTTCCATCATGGGCCCCTGTGTGTCATATCCCCCCCATCATGGGCCCCTGCTTGGCATATCCCCCCCCTTCCATCATGGGCCCCTGTGTGTAATATCCCTCCCTCCATCATGGGCCCCTGTGTCATATTCCCCCCCTCCGCCTCCATCATGGGCCCGTGTGTGTCATATCCCCCCCTCCATCATGGGCCCCTGTGTGTCATATCCCCCCCCTCCATCATGGGCCCTTTTTTGTGTGTCATATCCCCTCCCCCTAAATCATGGGCCCCTGTGTGCCATATTTCCCCCTCCCCCATGGGCCCCTGTGTGTCATATCCCCTCCCTCTCCCCCTCCATCATGGGCCCCTGGTGTGTCATACCCCCCCTTCCATCATGGGCCCCTTTGTGTCATATCCCCCCCTCCATCATGGGCCCCTGTGTGTCATATCTGCCCCCCATCATGGGCCCCTGTGTGTCATATCCCCTCCCTCCCCCTCCATCATGTGCCCCTTGTGTGTCATATCCCACGCCCTCCATCATGGGCCCCTGTGTGTCATATCCCCCCCATCATGGGCCCCTGTTTGGCATATCCCCCCCCCCTCCATCATGGGCCCCAGGTGTGTGATATCCCCTGCCTCCATCATGGGCCCCTGTGTGTCATCTCCTCCCCCCTCCATCATGGGCCCCTGTATGTCATATTCCCCCCCTCCCCCTCCATCATGGGCCCCTGTGTGTCATATTTCGCCCTTCCCCCTCCATCATGGGCCCCGGAGTGTCATATTCCCCCCCTCCATCATGGGCCCCTGTGTGTCATATCCCCCCTCCATCATGGGCCCCTATGTGTCATATATCCCCTCCTCCCCCATGGGCCCCTGTGTGTCATATCCCCCCCTCCCCCTCAATCATGGGCCCCTAGTGTGTCATATCCCCCCTCCATCATGGGCCCCTGTGTCATATCCCCCCCTCCATCATGGGCCCCTGTGTCATATTCCCCCCTCCCCCTCCATCATGGGCCCCTGTGTGTCATATCCCCCCCCTTCATCATGGGTCCCTGTGTGTCATATCCCCCCTCCATCATGGGCCCCTGTGTGTCATACCCCCCCCTCCATCATGGGCCCCTGTGTGTCATATCCCCCCCCCTCCATCATGGGCCCCTGGTGTGTCATATCCTCCCTCCCCCTCCATCATGGGCCCCTATGTGTCATATCCCTCCTCCCACTCCATCATGGGCCGCTGTGTGTCATATCCCCTCCCTCCCCCCCATCATGGGCCCCTGGTGTGTCATATAACCCCCCTCCATCATGGGGCCCTGTGTGTCATATCCCCCCCTCCATCATGGGTCCCTGTGTGTCATATATCCCCTCCTCCCCCATGGGCCCCTGTGTGTCATATCCCCCCCTCCCCCTCCATCATGGGCCCCTGGTGTGTCATACCCCCCTTCCATTGTGGGCCCCTGTGTGTCATATCCCCCCCCCTCCATCATGGGCCCCTGTGTGTCATATCCCCCCCCTCCATCATGGGCCCCTGGTGTGTCATATCCTCCCTCCCCCTCCATCATGGGCCCCTATGTGTCATATCCCTCCTCCCACTTCATCATGGGCCGCTGTGTGTCATATCCCCTCCCTCCCCCCCATCATGGGCCCCTGGTGTGTCATATAACCCCCCTCCATCATGAGCCCCTGTGTGTCATATTCCCCCCCTCCTCCTCCATCATGGGCCCCTGTGTGTCTTATCACCTCCCTCCATCATGGGCCCCTGGTGTGTTATATCCCCCCCCTCCATCATGGGCCCCTGTGTGTCATATCCCCCCCTCCATTATGAGCCCCTGTGTGTCATATTCCCCCCCTCGCCCTCCATCATAGGCCCCTGTGTGTCATTTCCCCCCCCTCCATCATGGGCCCCTGTGTGTCATCTCCACTCCCTCCCCCTCCATCATGGGCCCCTAGTGTGTCATATCCCCCCTCCATCATGGGCCCCTGTGTCATATCCCCCCCTCCATCATGGGCCCCTGTGTCATATTCCCCCCTCCCCCTCCATCATGGGCCCCTGTGTGTCATATCCCCCCCCCTTCATCAGGGGCCCCTGTGTGTCATATCCCCCCTCCATCATGGGCCCCTGTGTGTCATATCCCCACCCTCCATCATGGGCCCCTTTGTGTCATATCCCCCCCTCCATCATGGGTCCCTGTGTGTCATATCCCCTCCGTCCCCCTCCATCATGGGCCCCTGGTGTGTCATATCTACCCCCTCCATCATGGGCCCCTGTGTGTCATATCCCCCCCCTCCATCATGGGCCCCTGTGTGTCATATTCCCCACCTCCCCCTCCATCATGGGCCCCTGTGTGTCATATTCCCCCCCTCCCCCTCTATCATTGACCCCTGTGTGTCATATTCCCCCCCTCCATCATGGGCCCTTGTGTGTCATATTCCCCCCCTCCATCATGGGCCCCTGGTGTATCATATCCCCCCCTCCATCATGGGTCCCTGTGTGTCATATCCCCCCCCTCTCCATCATGGGCCCCTGCCCTGTGTATCATATTCCCTCCCCCTCCATCATGGTCCCCTGTGTGTCATATTCCCCCCCTCCAACTCCATCATGGGCCCGTGTGTGTCATATCCCCCCCTCCACCATGGGCCCCTGTGTGTCATATCCCCCCCTCCATCATGGGCCCCTGTGTGTCATATCCCCTCCCCCTAAATCATGGGCCCCTGGTGTGTCATATCCCCCCCCCTCCATCATGGGCCCCTGGTGTGTCATATCCCCCCCCCCTCCTTCATGGACCACTGAGTGTCATACCCCCCACCCCTCTCCATCATGGGCCCCTGCCCTGTGTATCATATTCCCCCCCCTCCATCATGGGCCCCTGTGTGTCATATCCCCCCCCATCATGGGCCCCTGTGTGTCATATTCCCCCCTGCCCCCTCCATCATGGGCCCCGGTGTGTCATATTCCCCCCCTCCATCATGGGCCCCTGTGTGTCATATCCCCTCCGTCATGGGCCCCTATGTGTCATATTTTCCCCCTCCCCCTCCATCATGGGCCCCTGTGTGTCATATTCCCCCCCTCCCCCTCCATCATGGGCCCTTGTGTGCCATATTCCCCCCCTCCATCATGGGCCTCTGTGTGTCATATCCCCTCCCTCCCCCTCCATCATGTGCCCCTGGTGTGTCATACCCCCCCATCCATCATGGGCCCCTGTGTGTCATATCCCCCCTCCACCATGGGCCCCTGAGTGTCATATTTCCCCCTCCCCCTCCATCATAAGCCCCTGTGTGTCATACCCCCCCCTCCCCCTCCATAAAGGGCCCTGTTTGTCATATCCCCCCTCCATCATGGGCAACTGTGTGTCATATATCCCCCCTCCATCATGGGCCCCTGTGTGTCATATATCCCCCCCTCCCCCATGGGCCCCTGTGTGTCATATCCCCCCCTCCCCCTCCATCATGGGCCCCTGTGTGTCATATCCCCTCACTCCCCCTCCATCATGGGCCCCTGGTATGTCATATACCCCCTCCATCATGGGCCCCTATGTGTCATATCCCCCCTCCCCCTCCATCATGGGCCCCTGTGTGTCATATCCCCCCCCTCCATCACGGGCCCCTGTGTGTCATATCCCCTCCCCCCCCCATCATGGACCCCTGGTGTGTCGTATCACCACCCTCCATCATGGGGCCGCTTGTGTCATATCCCCCCCTCCATCACGGGCCCTTGTGTGTCATATATCCCCCTCCATTATGGGCCCCTGTGTGTTATATCCCCCTCTCCATCATGGGTCCCTGTGTGTCATATCCCCCCCTCCATCATGGGCCCCTGTGTGTCATATCCCCCCCTCCATCATGGGCCCCTGTGTTTCCTATATCCCCCCACCATCATGGGCCCCTGTGTGTCATATATCCCCCCTCCCCCATGGGCCCCTGTGTGTCATATCCCCCCTCCCCCTCCATCATGGGCCCCTTGTGTGTCATACCCCCCCCCTTCCATCATGCGCCCCTGTGTGTCATATCCCCCCCTCCATCATGGGCCCCTGTGTGTCATATCCCCCCTCCATCATGGGCCCCTGTGTGTCATATCCCCTCTCTCCCCTTCCATCATGGGCCCCTGGTGTGTCATATCCTCCCCCTCCATCATGGTCCCCTGTGTCATATCCCCCCCATCATGGGCCCCTGTGTGGCATATCCCCCCCCTTCATCATAGGCCCCTGGTGTGTCATATCCCCTGTCTCCATCATGGGTCCCTGTGTGTCATATCCTCCCCCCTCCATCATGGGCCCCTGTGGGTCATATTCCCCCCCTCCCCCTCCATCATGGGCCCCTGTGTGTCATATTCCCCCCTCCCCCTCCATCATGGGCCCCTGTGTGTCATATCCCCTCCCTCCCCCTCCATCATGGACCCCTGGTGTGTTATATCCCCCCCCTTCATCATGGGCCCCTGTGTGTCATATCCCCCCCTCCATCATGGGCCCCTGTGTGTCATATTCCCCCCCTCCCCCTCCATCATGATCCCTGTGTGTCATATTCCATCCCTCCATCATAGGCCCCTGTGTGTCATCTCCCCTCCCTCCCCCTCCATCATGGGCCCCTGGTGTGTCATATCCCCCCCTCCATCATGGGCCCCTGTGTGTCATATCCCCCTCCCTCCATCATGGGCCACTGTGTCATATCCCCCCCCTTTTCATCATGGGCCCCTGTGTGTCATATCCCCCCCTCCATCATGGGCCCCTTTGTGTCATATCCCCGCCTCCATCATGGGCCCCTGTGTGTCACATTCCCCCCTCCCTCTCCATCATGGGCCCCTGTGTGTCATATTTCCCCCCTCCCCCTCCATCATTGGCCCCTGTGTGTCATATTCCCCCCTCCATCATGGGCCTCTGTGTGTCATATCCCCCCCTTCCATCATGGGCCCCTGTGTGTCACATCCTCCCCCCCTCCATCATGGGCCCCTGAGTGTCTTATTTCCCCCCTCCCCCTCCATCATGGGCCCCTGTGTGTCATATTTCCCCCCTGCCCCTCCATTATGGGTCCCTGTGTGTCATATTCCCCCCCCTCCATCATGAGCCCCTGTGTGGCATATCCCCTGTCTCCATCATGGGCCCCTGTGTGTCAGCTCCTCCCCTCTCCATCATGGGCTCCTGTGGGTCATATTCCCCCCTCCCCCTCCATCATGGGCCCCTGTGTGTCATATTCCCCCCCTCCTCCTCCATCATGGGCCCCTGTGTGTCATATCCCCTCCCTCCATCATGGGCCCCTGGTGTGTTATATCCCCCCCCTCCATCATGGGCCCCTGTGTGTCATATCCCCCCCTCCATCACTGGCCCCTGTGTGTCATATTCCCCCCCTTCCCCTCCATCATGGGCCCCTGTGTGTCATATTTCCCCCGTCCCCCTCCATCATGGGCCCCTGTGTGTCATATTCCCCCCCCTCCATCATGGGCCCCTGGTGTGTCATATCCTCCCTCCCCCTCCATCATGGGCCCCTATGTGTCATATCCCTCCTCCCACTTCATCATGGGCCGCTGTGTGTCATATCCCCTCCCTCCCCCCCATCATGGGCCCCTGGTGTGTCATATAACCCCCCTCCATCATGAGCCCCTGTGTGTCATATTCCCCCCCTCCTCCTCCATCATGGGCCCCTGTGTGTCTTATCACCTCCCTCCATCATGGGCCCCTGGTGTGTTATATCCCCCCCCTCCATCATGGGCCCCTGTGTGTCATATCCCCCCCTCCATTATGAGCCCCTGTGTGTCATATTCCCCCCCTCGCCCTCCATCATAGGCCCCTGTGTGTCATTTCCCCCCCCTCCATCATGGGCCCCTGTGTGTCATCTCCACTCCCTCCCCCTCCATCATGGGCCCCTAGTGTGTCATATCCCCCCTCCATCATGGGCCCCTGTGTCATATCCCCCCCTCCATCATGGGCCCCTGTGTCATATTCCCCCCTCCCCCTCCATCATGGGCCCCTGTGTGTCATATCCCCCCCCCTTCATCAGGGGCCCCTGTGTGTCATATCCCCCCTCCATCATGGGCCCCTGTGTGTCATATCCCCACCCTCCATCATGGGCCCCTTTGTGTCATATCCCCCCCCTCCATCATGGGTCCCTGTGTGTCATATCCCCTCCGTCCCCCTCCATCATGGGCCCCTGGTGTGTCATATCTACCCCCTCCATCATGGGCCCCTGTGTGTCATATCCCCCCCCTCCATCATGGGCCCCTGTGTGTCATATTCCCCACCTCCCCCTCCATCATGGGCCCCTGTGTGTCATATTCCCCCCCTCCCCCTCTATCATTGACCCCTGTGTGTCATATTCCCCCCCTCCATCATGGGCCCTTGTGTGTCATATTCCCCCCCTCCATCATGGGCCCCTGGTGTATCATATCCCCCCCTCCATCATGGGTCCCTGTGTGTCATATCCCCCCCCTCTCCATCATGGGCCCCTGCCCTGTGTATCATATTCCCTCCCCCTCCATCATGGTCCCCTGTGTGTCATATTCCCCCCCTCCAACTCCATCATGGGCCCGTGTGTGTCATATCCCCCCCTCCACCATGGGCCCCTGTGTGTCATATCCCCCCCTCCATCATGGGCCCCTGTGTGTCATATCCCCTCCCCCTAAATCATGGGCCCCTGGTGTGTCATATCCCCCCCCCTCCATCATGGGCCCCTGGTGTGTCATATCCCCCCCCCCTCCTTCATGGACCACTGAGTGTCATACCCCCCACCCCTCTCCATCATGGGCCCCTGCCCTGTGTATCATATTCCCCCCCCTCCATCATGGGCCCCTGTGTGTCATATCCCCCCCCATCATGGGCCCCTGTGTGTCATATTCCCCCCTGCCCCCTCCATCATGGGCCCCGGTGTGTCATATTCCCCCCCTCCATCATGGGCCCCTGTGTGTCATATCCCCTCCGTCATGGGCCCCTATGTGTCATATTTTCCCCCTCCCCCTCCATCATGGGCCCCTGTGTGTCATATTCCCCCCCTCCCCCTCCATCATGGGCCCTTGTGTGCCATATTCCCCCCCTCCATCATGGGCCTCTGTGTGTCATATCCCCTCCCTCCCCCTCCATCATGTGCCCCTGGTGTGTCATACCCCCCCATCCATCATGGGCCCCTGTGTGTCATATCCCCCCCTCCACCATGGGCCCCTGAGTGTCATATTTCCCCCTCCCCCTCCATCATAAGCCCCTGTGTGTCATACCCCCCCCTCCCCCTCCATAAAGGGCCCTGTTTGTCATATCCCCCCTCCATCATGGGCAACTGTGTGTCATATATCCCCCCTCCATCATGGGCCCCTGTGTGTCATATATCCCCCCCTCCCCCATGGGCCCCTGTGTGTCATATCCCCCCCTCCCCCTCCATCATGGGCCCCTGTGTGTCATATCCCCTCACTCCCCCTCCATCATGGGCCCCTGGTATGTCATATACCCCCTCCATCATGGGCCCCTATGTGTCATATCCCCCCTCCCCCTCCATCATGGGCCCCTGTGTGTCATATCCCCCCCCTCCATCACGGGCCCCTGTGTGTCATATCCCCTCCCCCCCCCATCATGGACCCCTGGTGTGTCGTATCACCACCCTCCATCATGGGGCCCTTTGTGTCATATCCCCCCCTCCATCACGGGCCCTTGTGTGTCATATATCCCCCTCCATTATGGGCCCCTGTGTGTTATATCCCCCTCTCCATCATGGGTCCCTGTGTGTCATATCCCCCCCTCCATCATGGGCCCCTGTGTGTCATATCCCCCCCTCCATCATGGGCCCCTGTGTTTCCTATATCCCCCCACCATCATGGGCCCCTGTGTGTCATATATCCCCCCTCCCCCATGGGCCCCTGTGTGTCATATCCCCCCTCCCCCTCCATCATGGGCCCCTTGTGTGTCATACCCCCCCCCTTCCATCATGCGCCCCTGTGTGTCATATCCCCCCCTCCATCATGGGCCCCTGTGTGTCATATCCCCCCTCCATCATGGGCCCCTGTGTGTCATATCCCCTCTCTCCCCTTCCATCATGGGCCCCTGGTGTGTCATATCCTCCCCCTCCATCATGGTCCCCTGTGTCATATCCCCCCCATCATGGGCCCCTGTGTGGCATATCCCCCCCCTTCATCATAGGCCCCTGGTGTGTCATATCCCCTGTCTCCATCATGGGTCCCTGTGTGTCATATCCTCCCCCCTCCATCATGGGCCCCTGTGGGTCATATTCCCCCCCTCCCCCTCCATCATGGGCCCCTGTGTGTCATATTCCCCCCTCCCCCTCCATCATGGGCCCCTGTGTGTCATATCCCCTCCCTCCCCCTCCATCATGGACCCCTGGTGTGTTATATCCCCCCCCTTCATCATGGGCCCCTGTGTGTCATATCCCCCCCTCCATCATGGGCCCCTGTGTGTCATATTCCCCCCCTCCCCCTCCATCATGATCCCTGTGTGTCATATTCCATCCCTCCATCATAGGCCCCTGTGTGTCATCTCCCCTCCCTCCCCCTCCATCATGGGCCCCTGGTGTGTCATATCCCCCCCTCCATCATGGGCCCCTGTGTGTCATATCCCCCTCCCTCCATCATGGGCCACTGTGTCATATCCCCCCCCTTTTCATCATGGGCCCCTGTGTGTCATATCCCCCCCTCCATCATGGGCCCCTTTGTGTCATATCCCCGCCTCCATCATGGGCCCCTGTGTGTCACATTCCCCCCTCCCTCTCCATCATGGGCCCCTGTGTGTCATATTTCCCCCCTCCCCCTCCATCATTGGCCCCTGTGTGTCATATTCCCCCCTCCATCATGGGCCCCTGTGTGTCATATCCCCCCCTTCCATCATGGGCCCCTGTGTGTCACATCCTCCCCCCCTCCATCATGGGCCCCTGAGTGTCTTATTTCCCCCCTCCCCCTCCATCATGGGCCCCTGTGTGTCATATTTCCCCCCTGCCCCTCCATTATGGGTCCCTGTGTGTCATATTCCCCCCCCTCCATCATGAGCCCCTGTGTGGCATATCCCCTGTCTCCATCATGGGCCCCTGTGTGTCAGCTCCTCCCCTCTCCATCATGGGCTCCTGTGGGTCATATTCCCCCCTCCCCCTCCATCATGGGCCCCTGTGTGTCATATTCCCCCCTCCTCCTCCATCATGGGCCCCTGTGTGTCATATCCCCTCCCTCCATCATGGGCCCCTGGTGTGTTATATCCCCCCCCTCCATCATGGGCCCCTGTGTGTCATATCCCCCCCTCCATCACTGGCCCCTGTGTGTCATATTCCCCCCCTTCCCCTCCATCATGGGCCCCTGTGTGTCATATTTCCCCCGTCCCCCTCCATCATGGGCCCCTGTGTGTCATATTCCCCCCCCCTCCATCATGGGCCACTGTGTGTCATATACCCCCCTGCCCCCTCCATCATGTGCCCCTGTGTGTCATATTCCCCCCCCCCTCCATCATGGGCCCCGGTGTGTCATATTACCCCCCTCCATCATGGGCCCCTGTCTGTCATATCCCCTCCATCATGGGCCCCTGTGTGTCATATTTTCCCCCTCCCCCTCCATCATGGGCCCCTGTGTGTCATATTCCCCCCCTCCCCCTCCATCATTGGCCCTTTTGTGTGATATTCCCCCCCCCATCATGGGCCCCTGTGTGTCATATCCCCTCCCTCCCCCTCCATCATGGGCCCCTGGTGTGTCATATCCCCCCCTCCATCATGGGCCCCTGTGTGTCATATCCCCCCCCCTCCATCATGGGCCCCTGTGTGTCATATTTCCCCCTCCCCCTCCATCATGGGCCCCTGTGTGTCATATTCCCCCCCTCCCCCTCCATCATGGGCCCCTGTGTGTCATATCACCCCTCCATCATGGGCCCCTGTGTGTCAAATATCCCCCCTCCATCATGGGCCGCTGTGTGTCATATATCCCCCCTCCCCCATGGGCCTCTGTGTGTCATATCCCCCCCTCCCCCTCCATCATGGGCCCCTGTGTGTCATATCCCCTCCCTCCCCCTCCATCATGGGCCCCTGGTGTGTCATATACCCCCTCCCCCTCCATCATGGGCCCCTATGTGTCATATCCCCCCTCCCCCTCCATCATGGGCCCCTGCGTGTCATATCCCCCCCTCCATCGCGGGCCCCTGTGTGTCATATCCCCTCCCTCCCCCACATCATGGGCCCCTGGTGTGTCGTATCACCCCCCTCCCTCATGGGGCAATGTGTGTCATATCCCCCCCTCCATCATGGGCCCCTGTGTGTTATATATCCCCCCTCCATTATGGGCCCCTGTGTGTCATATCCCCCCCTCTATCATGGGCCCCTGTGTGTCATATCCCCCCCTCCATCATGGGCCCCTGTGTGTCATATCCTCCCCTCCATCATGGGTTCCTGTGTTTCATATATCCCCCCACCATTATGGGCTCCTGTGTGTCATATCCCCCCTCCCCCTCCATCATGGGCCCCTTGTGTGTCATATGCCCCCTACCATCATGCGCCCCTGTGTGTCATATCCCCCCCCCTCCATCATGGGCCCCTGTGTGTCATACCCCACCCCCTCCATCATGGGCCCCTGTGTGTCATATCCCCTCCCTCCCCCTCCATCATGGGCCCCTGGTGTATCATATCCTCCCCCTCCATCATGGGCCCCTGTGTGTCATATCCCCCCCCATCATGGGCCCCTGTGTGGGATATCCCCCCCTCCATCATGGGCCCCTGTGGGTCATATTCCCCCCCTCCCCCTCCATCATGGACCCCTGTGTGTCATATTAAACCCCTCCCCCTCCATAATGGGCCCCTGTGTGTCATATCCCCTCCCTCCCCCATGGGTCCCTGTGTGTCATATCCCCCCCCCTCCATCACGGGCCCCTGTGGGTCATATTCCCCCCCTCCCCCTCCATCATGGACCCCTGTGTGTCATATTCCACCCCTCCCCCTCCATAATGGGCCCCTGTGTGTCATATCCCCTCCCTCCCCCTCCATCATGGGCCCCTGGTGTGTTATATCCCCCCCCTCCATCATGGGCCCCTGTGTGTCATATCACCCCCCCCATCATGGGCCCCTGTGTCATATTCCCCCCCTCCCCCTCCATCATGGGCCCCTGTGTGTCATATTCCAACCCTCCATCATGGGCCCCTGTGTGTCATCTCCCCTCCCTCCCCCTCCATCATGGGCCCCTGGTGTGTCATATCCCCCCCCTCCATCATGGGCCCCTGTGTGTCATATCCCCCCCTCCATCATGGGCCTCTGTGTCATATTCCCCCCCCTTTATCATGGGCCCCTGTGTGTCATATCCCCCCCTCCATCATGGGCCCCGGTTTGTCATATCCCCCCCCCCTCTATCATGGGCCCCTGTGTGTCATATTTCCCCCTCCCCCTCCATCATGGGCCCCTGTGTGTCATATTCCCCCCTCCGCCTCCATCATGGGCCCCTGTGTGTCATATCCCCCCTCCATCATGGGCCCCTGTGTGTCATATATCCCCCCTCCATCATGGGCCCCTGTGTGTCATATATCCCCCCTCCCCCATGGGCCCCTGTGTGTCATATCCCCCCCTCCCCCTCCATCATGGGCCCCTGTGTGTCATATTCCCCCCCTCCATCATGGGCCCCTGTGTGTCATCTCCCCTCCCTCCCCCTCCATCATGGGCCCCTGGTGTGTCAAATCCCCTCTCCATCATGGGCCCCTGTGTGTCATATCCCCCTCCCTCCATCATGGGCCCCTGTGTCATATTCCCCCCCTCTTCATCATGGGCCCCTGTGTGTCATATCCCCCCCTCCATCATGGGCCCCTGTGTGTCATATCCCCCCCTCCATCATGGGCCCCTGTGTGTCACATTCCCCCCTCCCCCTCCATCATGGGCCCCTGTGTGTCATATTTCCCCCCTCCCCCTCCATCATTGGTCCCTGTGTGTCATATTCCCCCCTCCATCATGGGCCCCTGTGTGTCACATTCCCCCCCCTCCATCATGGGCCCCTGTGTGTCATATCCCCTCCCTCCCCTCCATCATGGGCCCCAGGTGTGTCATATCCCCCCCCCCTCCATCATGGGCCCCTGTGTGTCATATCCTCCCCCCCTCCATCATGGGCCCCTGAGTGTCTTATTTCCCCCCTCCCCCTCCATCATGGGCCCCTGTGTGTCATATTTCCCCCCTCCCCCTCCGTCATGGGCCCCTGTGTGTCATATTCCCCCCCCCATCATGGGCCCCTGTGTGGCATATCCCCTCCCTCCATTATGGGCCCCCGGTGTGTCATATCCTCTGTCTCCATCATGGGCCCCTGTGTGTCATCTCCTCCCCTCTCCATCATGGGCTCCTGTGGGTCATATTCCCCCCTCCCCCTCCATTATGGGCCCCTGTGTGTCATATTCCCCCCCTCCTCCTCCATCATGGGCCCCTGTGTGTCATATCCCCTCCCTCCATCATGGGCCCCTGGTGTGTTATATCCCCCCCCCTCCATCATGGGCCCCTGTGTGTCATATCCCCCCCTCCATCATGGGCCCCTGTGTGTCATATTCCCCCCTTCCCCTCCATCATGGGCCCCTGTGTGTCATATTTCCCCCCTCCCCTCCATCATGGGCCCCTGTGTGTCATATTCCCCCCCCCTCCATCATGGGCCACTGTGTGTCATATTCCCCCCTGCCCCCTCCATCATGTGCCCCTGTGTGTCTTATTCCCCCCCTCCCCCTCCATCATGGGCCCCGGTGTGTCATATTACCCCCCTCCATCATGGGCCCCTGTGTGTCATATCCCCTCCATCATGGGCCCCTGTGTGTCATATTTTCCTCCTCCCACTCCATCATGGGCCCCTGTGTGTCATATTCCCCCCCTCCCCCTCCATCATGGGCCCTTTTGTGTGATATTCCCTCCCTCCATCATGGGCCACTGTGTGTCATATCCCCTCCCTCCCCCTCCATCATGGGCACCTGGTGTGTCATATCCCCCCCCCTCCATCATGGGCCCCTGTGTGTCATATCCTCCCCCCTCCATCATGGGCCCCTGTGTGTCATATTTCCCCCTCCCCCTCCATCATGGGCCCCTGTGTGTCATATTCCCCCCCTCCCCCTCCATCATGGGCCCCTGTGTGTCATATCACCCCTCCATCATGGGCCCCTGTATGTCATATATCCCCCCTCCATCATGGGCCGCTGTGTGTCATATATCCCCCCTCCCCCATGGGCCTGTGTGTGTCATATCCCCCCCTCCCCCTCCATCATGGGCCCCTGTGTGTCATATCCCCTCCCTCCCCCTCCATCATGGGCCCCTGGTGTGTCATATACCCCCTCCCCCTCCATCATGGGCCCCTATGTGTCATATCCCCCCTCCCCCTCCATCATGGGCCCCTGCGTGTCATATCCCCCCCTCCATCGCGGGCCCCTGTGTGTCATATCCCCTCCCTCCCCCCCATCATGGGCCCCTGGTGTGTCGTTTCACCCCCCTCCCTCATGGGGCCCTGTGTGTCATATCCCCCCCTCCATCATGGGCCCCTGTGTGTTATATATCCCCCCTCCATTATGGGCCCCTGTGTGTCATATCCCCCCCTCTATCATGGGCCCCTGTGTGTCATATCCCCCCCTCCATCATGGGCCCCTGTGTGTCATATCCTCCCCTCCATCATGGGCCCCTGTGTTTCATATATCCCCCCACCATTATGAGCCCCTGTGTGTCATATATCCCCCCCTCCCCCATGGGCCCCTGTGTGTCATATCCCCCCTCCCCCTCCATCATGGGCCCCTTGTTTGTCATACCCCCCTTCCATCATGCGCCCCTGTGTGTCATATCCCCCCCCTCCATCATGGGCCCCTGTGTGTCATACCCCACCCCTCCATCATGGGCCCCTGTGTGTCATATCCCCTCCCTCCCCCTCCATCATGGGCCCCTGGTGTGTCATATCCCCTGTCTCCATCATGGGTCCCTGTGTGTCATATCCTCCCCCCTCCATCACGGGCCCCTGTGGGTCATATTCCCCCCCTCCCCCTTCATCATGGGCCCCTGTGTGTCATATTCCACCCCTCCCCCTCCATAATGGGCCCCTGTGTGTCATATCCCCTCCCTCCCCCTCCATCATGGGCCCCTGGTGTGTTATATCCCCCCCTCCATCATGGGCCCCTGTGTGTCATATCCCCCCCCTCCATCATGGACCCCTGTGTCATATTCCCCCCCTCCCCCTCCATCATGGGCCCCTGTGTGTCATATTCCCCCCCTCCATCATGGGCCCCTGTGTGTCATCTCCCCTCCCTCCCCCTCCATCATGGGCCCCTGGTGTGTCATATCCCCCCCCTCCATCATGGGCCCCTGTGTGTCATATCCTCCCCCCCTCCATCATGGGCCCCTGAGTGTCTTATTTCCCCCCTCCCCCTCCATCATGGGCCCCTGTGTGTCATATTTCCCCCCTCCCCCTCCGTCATGGGCCCCTGTGTGTCATATTCCCCCCCCCATCATGGGCCCCTGTGTGGCATATCCCCTCCCTCCATTATGGGCCCCCGGTGTGTCATATCCTCTGTCTCCATCATGGGCCCCTGTGTGTCATCTCCTCCCCTCTCCATCATGGGCTCCTGTGGGTCATATTCCCCCCTCCCCCTCCATTATGGGCCCCTGTGTGTCATATTCCCCCCCTCCTCCTCCATCATGGGCCCCTGTGTGTCATATCCCCTCCCTCCATCATGGGCCCCTGGTGTGTTATATCCCCCCCCCTCCATCATGGGCCCCTGTGTGTCATATCCCCCCCTCCATCATGGGCCCCTGTGTGTCATATTCCCCCCATCCCCTCCATCATGGGCCCCTGTGTGTCATATTTCCCCCCTCCCCTCCATCATGGGCCCCTGTGTGTCATATTCCCCCCCCCTCCATCATGGGCCACTGTGTGTCATATTCCCCCCTGCCCCCTCCATCATGTGCCCCTGTGTGTCTTATTCCCCCCCTCCCCCTCCATCATGGGCCCCGGTGTGTCATATTACCCCCCTCCATCATGGGCCCCTGTGTGTCATATCCCCTCCATCATGGGCCCCTGTGTGTCATATTTTCCTCCTCCCACTCCATCATGGGCCCCTGTGTGTCATATTCCCCCCCTCCCCCTCCATCATGGGCCCTTTTGTGTGATATTCCCTCCCTCCATCATGGGCCACTGTGTGTCATATCCCCTCCCTCCCCCTCCATCATGGGCACCTGGTGTGTCATATCCCCCCCCCTCCATCATGGGCCCCTGTGTGTCATATCCTCCCCCCTCCATCATGGGCCCCTGTGTGTCATATTTCCCCCTCCCCCTCCATCATGGGCCCCTGTGTGTCATATTCCCCCCCTCCCCCTCCATCATGGGCCCCTGTGTGTCATATCACCCCTCCATCATGGGCCCCTGTATGTCATATATCCCCCCTCCATCATGGGCCGCTGTGTGTCATATATCCCCCCTCCCCCATGGGCCTGTGTGTGTCATATCCCCCCCTCCCCCTCCATCATGGGCCCCTGTGTGTCATATCCCCTCCCTCCCCCTCCATCATGGGCCCCTGGTGTGTCATATACCCCCTCCCCCTCCATCATGGGCCCCTATGTGTCATATCCCCCCTCCCCCTCCATCATGGGCCCCTGCGTGTCATATCCCCCCCTCCATCGCGGGCCCCTGTGTGTCATATCCCCTCCCTCCCCCCCATCATGGGCCCCTGGTGTGTCGTATCACCCCCCTCCCTCATGGGGCCCTGTGTGTCATATCCCCCCCTCCATCATGGGCCCCTGTGTGTTATATATCCCCCCTCCATTATGGGCCCCTGTGTGTCATATCCCCCCCTCTATCATGGGCCCCTGTGTGTCATATCCCCCCCTCCATCATGGGCCCCTGTGTGTCATATCCTCCCCTCCATCATGGGCCCCTGTGTTTCATATATCCCCCCACCATTATGAGCCCCTGTGTGTCATATATCCCCCCCTCCCCCATGGGCCCCTGTGTGTCATATCCCCCCTCCCCCTCCATCATGGGCCCCTTGTTTGTCATACCCCCCTTCCATCATGCGCCCCTGTGTGTCATATCCCCCCCCTCCATCATGGGCCCCTGTGTGTCATACCCCACCCCTCCATCATGGGCCCCTGTGTGTCATATCCCCTCCCTCCCCCTCCATCATGGGCCCCTGGTGTGTCATATCCCCTGTCTCCATCATGGGTCCCTGTGTGTCATATCCTCCCCCCTCCATCACGGGCCCCTGTGGGTCATATTCCCCCCCTCCCCCTTCATCATGGGCCCCTGTGTGTCATATTCCACCCCTCCCCCTCCATAATGGGCCCCTGTGTGTCATATCCCCTCCCTCCCCCTCCATCATGGGCCCCTGGTGTGTTATATCCCCCCCCTCCATCATGGGCCCCTGTGTGTCATATCCCCCCCCTCCATCATGGACCCCTGTGTCATATTCCCCCCCTCCCCCTCCATCATGGGCCCCTGTGTGTCATATTCCCCCCCTCCATCATGGGCCCCTGTGTGTCATCTCCCCTCCCTCCCCCTCCATCATGGGCCCCTGGTGTGTCATATCCCCCCCCTCCATCATGGGCCCCTGTGTGTCATATCCCCCCCCTCCATCATGGGCCTCTGTGTCATATTCCCCCCCCTTTATCATGGGCCCCTGTGTGTCATATCCCCCCCTCCATCATGGGCCCCGGTTTGTCATATCCCCCCCCTCCATCATGGGTCCCTGTGTCATATTTCCCCCTCCCCCTCCATCATGGGCCCCTGTGTGTCATATTCCCCCCTCCCCCTCCATCATGGGCCCCTGTGTGTCATATCCCCCCTCCATCATGGGCCCCTGTGTGTCATATATCCCCCCTCCATCATGGGCCCCTGTGTGTCATATATCCCCCCTCCCCATGGGCCCCTGTGTGTCATATCCCCCCCTCCCCCTCCATCATGGGCCCCTGTGTGTCATATCCCCTCCCTCCCCCTCCATCATGGGCCCCTGGTGTGTCATATACCCCCTCCCCCTCCATCATGGGCCCCTATGTGTCATATCCCCCCTCCCCCTCCATCATGGGCCCCTGTGTGTCATATCCCCCCTCCATCACGGGCCCCTGTGTGTCATATCCCCTCCCCCCCCATCATGGGCCCCTGGTGTGTCGTATCACCCCCCTCCATCATGGGGCCCTGTGTGTCATATCCCCCCCTCCATCATGGGCCCCTGTGTGTCATATATCCCCCATCCATTATGGGCCCCTGTGTGTCATATCCCTCCCTCCATCATGGGCCCCTGTGTGTCATATCCCCCCCTCCATCATGGGCCCCTTTGTGTCATATCCCCCCCTCCATCATGGACCCCTGTGTTTCATATTTCCCCCCACCATCATGGGCCCCTGTGTGTCATATATCCCCCCCTCCCCCATGGGCCCCTGTGTGTCATATCCCCCCTCCCCCTCCATCATGGGCCCCTGGTGTGTCATACCCTCCCTTCCATCATGCGCCCCTGTGTGTCATATCCCCCCCCTCCATCATGGGCCCCTGTGTGTCATATCCCCTCCCTCCCCCTCCATCATGGGCCCCTGGTGTGTCATATCCTCCCCCTCCATCATGGGCCCCTGTGTGTCATATCCCCCCCATCATGGGCCCCTGTGTGGCATATCCCCCCCCTCCATCATGGGCCCCTGGTGTGTCATATCCCCTGTCTCCATCATGGGTCCCTGTGTGTCATATCCTCCCCCTTCCATCATGGGCCCCTGTGGGTCATATTCCCCCCTCCCCCTCCATTATGGGGCCCTTGTGTGTCATATTCCCCCCCCTCCCCCTCCATCATGGGCCCTTGTGTGTCACATTCCCCCCTCCCCCTCCATTATGGGCCCCTGTGTGTCACATCCCCTCCCTCCCCCTCCATCATGGGCCCCTGGTGTGTTATATGCCCCCCCCTCCATCATGGGCCCCTGTGTGTCATACCCCCCCCTCCATCATGGGCCCCTGTGTGTCATATTCCCCCCCTCTCCCTCCATCATGGGCCCCTGTGTGTCATATTCCCCCCCTCCATCATGGGCCCCTGTTTGTCATCTCCCCTCCCTCCCCCTCCATCATGTGCCCCTGTGTGTCGTATCCCCCCCCCTCCATCATGGGCCCCTGTGTCATATCCCCCCCCCTTCATCATGGGCCCCTGTGTGTCATATCCCCCCCTCCATCATGGGCCCCTGTGTGTCATATCCCCCCCCCTCCATCATGGGCCCCTGTGTGTCATATTCCCCCCTCCCCCTCCATCATGGGCCCCTGTGTGTCATATTCCCGCCTTCCCCCTCCATCATTGGCCCCTGTGTGTCATATTCCCCCCCTCCATCATGGGCCCCTGTGTGTCATATCCCCTCCCTCCCCCTCCATCATGGGCCCCTGGTGTGTCATATCCCCCCCCTCCATCATGGGCCCCTGTGTGTCATATCCTCCCCCCCTCCACCATGGGCCCCTGTGTGTCATATTTTTCCCCTCCCCCTCCATCATGGGCCCCTGTGTGTCATATTTTCCCCTACCCCTCCATCATGGGCCCCTGTGTGTCATATTCCCCCCCCTCCATCATGGGCCCCTGTGTGTCATATCCCCCCCCTCCATCATGGGCCTCTGTGTCATATTCCCCCCCCTTTATCATGGGCCCCTGTGTGTCATATCCCCCCCTCCATCATGGGCCCCGGTTTGTCATATCCCCCCCCTCCATCATGGGCCCCTGTGTGTCATATTTCCCCCTCCCCCTCCATCATGGGCCCCTGTGTGTCATATCCCCCCTCCATTATGGGCTCCTGTGTGTCATATATCCCCCCTCCATCATGGGCCCCTGTGTGTCATATATCCCCCCTCCCCCATGGGCCCCTGTGTGTCATATCCCCCCTCCCCCTCCATCATGGGCCCCTGTGTGTCATATCCCCTCCCTCCCCCTCCATCATGGGCCCCTGGTGTGTCATATACCCCCTCCCCCTCCATCATGGGCCCCTATGTGTCATATCCCCCCTCCCCCTCCATCATGGGCCCCTGTGTGTCATATCCCCCCTCCATCACGGGCCCCTGTGTGTCATATCCCCTCCCCCCCCCATCATGGGCCCCTGGTGTGTCGTATCACCCCCCTCCATCATGGGGCCCTGTGTGTCATATCCCCCCCTCCATCATGGGCCCCTGTGTGTCATATATCCCCCCTCCATTATGGGCCCCTGTGTGTCATATCCCTCCCTCCATCATGGGCCCCTGTGTGTCATATCCCCCCCTCCATCATGGGCCCCTTTGTGTCATATCCCCCCCTCCATCATGGACCCCTGTGTTTCATATTTCCCCCCACCATCATGGGCCCCTGTGTGTCATATATCCCCCCTTCCCCCATGGCCCCTGTGTGTCATATCCCCCCTCCCCCTCCATCATGGGCCCCTGGTGTGTCATACCCTCCCTTCCATCATGCGCCCCTGTGTGTCATATCCCCCCCTCCATCATAGGCCCCTGTGTGTCATATCCCCCCCTCCATCATGGGCCCCTGTGTGTCATATCCCCTCCCTCCCCCTCCATCATGGGCCCCTGGTGTGTCATATCCTCCCCCTCCATCATGGGCCCCTGTGTGTCATATCCCCCCCATCATGGGCCCCTGTGTGGCATATCCCCCCCTCCATCATGGGCCCCTGGTGCGTCATATCCCCTGTCTCCATCATGGGTCCCTGTGTGTCATATTCCCCCCTCCCCCTCCATCATGGGCCCCTGTGTGTCATATCCCCCCTCCATCATGGGCCCCTGTGTGTCATATATCCCCCCTCCCCCATGGGCCCCTGTGTGTCATATCCCCCCCTCCCCCTCCATCATGGGCCCCTGTGTCATATCCCCTCCCTCCCCCTCCATCATGGGCCCCTGGTGTGTCATATACCCCCTCCCCCTCCATCATGGGCCCCTATGTGTCATATCCCCCCTCCCCCTCCATCATGGGCCCCTGTGTGTCATATCCCCCTCCATCATGGGCCCCTGTGTGTCATATATCCCCCCTCCATCATGGGCCCCTGTGTGTCATATATCCCCCCTCCCCCATGGGCCCCTGTGTGTCATATCCCCCCCTCCCCCTCCATCATGGGCCCCTGTGTGTCATATCCCCTCCCTCCCCCGCCATCATGGGCCCCTGGTGTGTCATATACCCCCTCCCCCTCCATCATGGGCCCCTATGTGTCATATCCCCCCTCCCCCTCCATCATGGGCCCCTGTGTGTCATATATCCCCCCTCCATGATGGGCCCCTGTGTGTCATATCCCTCCCTCCATCATGGGCCCCTGTGTGTCATATCCCCCCCTCCATCATGGGCCCCTTTGTGTCATATCCCCCCCTCCATCATGGACCCCTGTGTTTCATATTTCCCCCCACCATCATGGGCCCCTGTGTGTCATATATCCCCCCTTCCCCCATGGGCCACTGTGTGTCATATCCCCCCTCCCCCTCCATCATGGGCCCCTGGTGTGTCATACCCTCCCTTCCATCATGCGCCCCTGTGTGTCATATCCCCCCCTCCATCATAGGCCCCTGTGTGTCATATCCCCCCCTCCATCATGGGCCCCTGTGTGTCATATCCCCTCCCTCCCCCTCCATCATGGGCCCCTGGTGTGTCATATCCTCCCCCTCCATCATGGGCCCCTGTGTGTCATATCCCCCCCATCATAGGCCCCTGTGTGGCATATCCCCCCCTCCATCATGGGCCCCTGGTGTGTCATATCCCCTGTCTCCATCATGGGTCCCTGTGTGTCATATTCCCCCCTCCCCCTCCATCATGGGCCCCTGTGTGTCATATCCCCCCTACATCATGGGCCCCTGTGTGTCATATATCCCCCCTCCCCCATGGGCCCCTGTGTGTCATATCCCCCCCTCCCCCTCCATCATGGGCCCCTGTGTCATATCCCCTCCCTCCCCCTCCATCATGGGCCCCTGGTGTGTCATATACCCCCTCCCCCTCCATCATGGGCCCCTATGTGTCATATCCCCCCTCCCCCTCCATCATGGGCCCCTGTGTGTCATATCCCCCCTCCATCATGGGCCCCTGTGTGTCATATATCCCCCCTCCATCATGGGCCCCTGTGTGTCATATATCCCCCCTCCCCCATGGGCCCCTGTGTGTCATATCCCCCCCTCCCCCTCCATCATGGGCCCCTGTGTGTCATATCCCCTCCCTCCCCCTCCATCATGGGCCCCTGGTGTGTCATATACCCCCTCCCCCTCCATCATGGGCCCCTATGTGTCATATCCCCCCTCCCCCTCCATCATGGGCCCCTGTGTGTCATATCCCCCCTCCATCACGGGCCCCTGTGTGTCATATCCCCCCCCCCCCATCATGGGCCCCTGGTGTGTCGTATCACCCCCCTCCATCATGGGGCCCTGTGTGTCATATCCCCCCCTCCATCATGGGCCCCTGTGTGTCATATATCCCCCCTCCATTATGGGCCCCTGTGTGTCATATCCCTCCCTCCATCATGGGCCCCTGTGTGTCATATCCCCCCCTCCATCATGGGCCCCTTTGTGTCATATCCCCCCCTCCATCATGGACCCCTGTGTTTCATATTTCCCCCCACCATCATGGGCCCCTGTGTGTCATATATCCCCCCCTCCCCCATGGGCCCCTGTGTGTCATATCCCCCCTCCCCCTCCATCATGGGCCCCTGGTGTGTCATACCCTCCCTTCCATCATGCGCCCCTGTGTGTCATATCCCCCCCTCCATCATAGGCCCCTGTGTGTCATATCCCCCCCTCCATCATGGGCCCCTGTGTGTCATATCCCCTCCCTCCCCCTCCATCATGGGCCCCTGGTGTGTCATATCCTCCCCCTCCATCATGGGCCCCTGTGTGTCATATCCCCCCCATCATGGGCCCCTGTGTGGCATATCCCCCCCCTCCATCATGGGCCCCTGGTGTGTCATATCCCCTGTCTCCATCATGGGTCCCTGTGTGTCATATCCTCCCCCTTCCATCATGGGCCCCTGTGGGTCATATTCCCCCCTCCCCCTCCATCATGGGCCCTTGTGTGTCATATTCCCCCCCTCCCCCTCCATCATGGGCCCTTGTGTGTCATATTCCCCCCCTCCCCCTCCATCATGGGCCCCTGTGTGTCATATCCCCTCCCTCCCCCTCCATCATGGGCCCCTGGTGTGTTATATGCCCCCCCCCTCCATCATGGGCCCTTGTGTGTCATCCCCCCCCTCCATCATGGGCCCCTGTGTGTCATATTCCCCCCCTCTCCCTCCATCATGGGCCCCTGTGTGTCATATTCCCCCCCTCCATCATGGGCCCCTGTTTGTCATCTCCCCTCCCTCCATCATGGGCCCCTGTGTCATATCCCCCCCCCCATCATCATGGGCCCCTGTGTGTCATATCCCCCCCTCCATCATGGGCCCCTGTGTGTCATATCCCCCCCCTCCATCATGGGCCCCTGTGTGTCATATTCCCCCCTCCCCCTCCATCATTGGCCCCTGTGTGTCATATTCCCCCCTTCCCCCTCCATCATTGGCCCCTGTGTGTCATATTCCCCCCCTCCATCATGGGCCCCTGTGTGTCATATCCCCTCCCTCCCCCTCCATCATGGGCCCCTGGTGTGTCATATCCCCCCCCTCCATCATGGGCCCCTGTGTGTCATATCCTCCCCCCCTCCATCATGGGCCCCTGTGTGTCATATTTTCCCCTCCCCCTCCATCATGGGCCCCTGTGTGTCATATTTTCCCCTACCCCTCCATCATGGGCCCCTGTGTGTCATATTCCCCCCCCTCCATCATGGGCCCCTGTGTGTCATATCCCCCCCCTCCATCATGGGCCCCTGTGTGTCATATCCTGCCCCCTCCATCATGGGCCTCTATTTGCCATCCCCCCCTTTCATATAGGGGGAAAAAAAAACTTCTTACCTTCCTGCACTCCCCCGGCAGCGTCCTCTGCAGCTTCATAATGGTGTGGACGCGTGGTCTGCAACAGGGCCGCCGATCCATCGGAGGCCACGCTCTGACAGCAGCCCGCCGGCCGGAGGGCATCTCCATATCGTTGCTATGTGCTGCGCACTGATGTCAGCGCCCGGCGCATGGCAGTGCGGACGTTTAATGCCCATCGGGCCTATCAGAGGCCAAACGCTGACACGCGTGGCTTTGATTGACCAGCGGCCTTTGAACGTCACTGCTATGCGCCGTCTGTGCGCAGCGCATAGCAGAGAGCAGATGTTCCCGGTGGCGGCAGCAGCCATCAAGAGGAAGGTATGCTTTCTGGCCAGAAAGATCACGGACCGGTTACTGGCGGTCGGGCCCCACTATATCCATCACAGGGGCCCGCCGAGGACCCCGGGCCCACTGGGGGATCTTTCGGTGTCCCGGTAGGCCAGTCCAACGCTTTCCATAGCTACCTCTTTTAGGCTTTTGCCTGACTTCACTCTCAGAGTAATAAACTTCCTGACATGTGGTGATAAATTTGGCTTTGTCTTTACCATGTTTTAACCTAAAAACACACACAAAAAACATGGCCAGCAAATGGTGAAAACTAACACATAAAGGGATAAAACAATGTCAAACACAATTTTCGTCCTTATAGCTGACAACCATTTGCTTCCAGTTTATAAAAATCACCAGAAAAATGGCATCACAACAATCAGACAGAAGTAATCAAACTTAAAAAAAAAAGCAAAGCTTTTGGTCATTACTGTATATATTTAAAGGGGTTGTCTAGCATTAGAAAAACATGTCTGCATAACTCGTAATGCAACTTAGTCCTATTGAAGTGAATGGAGCTAAGCAGAAACACCATGCACAACCCAAGGTCAAGGGTGGAGCTGTTACTAAAAGAAGGCAACCATGTTTTTCTAATCATGGACAGCCCCTTAAAGATTAAATTAATATATTTAAATTTTTAACACGTCTTTTTAACTGGTTATTATGACTATTTCCTACTATATATGGATTAGTGATATGGCCACCGTTTTTTTTTTCTTTGAAAGGCATCTAATTCACAGCTGCTTTTGATCAATACACTGTGAGCTTTCTTATGAGTTTGTACAGGTTTTTTGTGCTACCTGTTATGGGGTCATGCAGTTGTCCGTAGATCTTGGTCCAATCTCAGACCGCAATGCACGGACTTGGCGCTGGTCTCCCGACCCGAGCATTACAGTCTCATAAAAATACATGAAGCTGTCGCACTCGGGTTGGGAGACCTGCGGCTAGTCCCTACATTGCAGTCCGAGATTGCAGGGCTGTGGAGCTGGAGTCGTGGAGTCGGACTCTAACTCCTAAAATATATAATAAATTGGGTACAGTAGTTCAGTGCAGTTTGTGGGAATATTTTTTCATAAGAATTTGGGAAAGTTATTAAATGTCCTATAAATGTCTGTCCTATTCCTGATCTAAGGGTCTAGACTTTTAGCTGAGATGAATCTGTGCTACAGGAAATGTATTACTTAAACATGAGCCATGTATGAGGGAGTCGGAGTCATGGAGTCGGAGAGTCAGGGAAATTGAGGAGTCGGAGGTTTGACTTACCGACTCCATAGCCCTGCGAGATTGGACCAAAATCCATGGACGTCTGCATGAGCGCTTACTTGTGATAAATACAGCTGATTCTTATTTAGGGATCAGTAATGATTTATTAACCTTATAAAATGTGTTGCACAATGTCCCTTTGGATATTGTGCAGGTTATTTTGTGTACATTATGATCCATGTCTTGACAGGCTCTAAGCAGATGGACATACTGTCCACGCTTCCCCTTCAAGAAACAAGTTTAATGCTGTGGTGGAATGTGAAATGTGATGTATAATGTGAACTGTGATGTGCGTTAAAGGTGTTCGTAATATTAATAGTGTGTGTAGTTTGACATTAAGGATAGTGAGAGTTAATGTTTGGGACTAGCCCAGAGACAGGGGCAGAGACATGGAAGTTATCTCCATTTATGGACATCAAAATGATAAGTAACATATCCTGAAACTTTTTTCTCCCCTTCTCCCTTTTCTAGACAGTTGGTCTATGTTTAGCCTAGGTTCCCGCAGGAGCATCGGTTACATCAGGGACACACAGGTAGAGTGAGGGTCAGCCACCGTGCAGCGCGGCCGCCAAATCCTCGCTATCTAGGGTGCCAACCCCCGTTGCTAGGCAGGGCAGCTAAACGTTCATCTCAGGGTTACATAGGCCTTAGGTGGTTTTCCTGGGAATGGTATACATCTGTTCTCTAGTGTGATATTAGGTATTCATCTGATGCATTTGTCTCTATGGATTATGGTTCATATATGATATCTATATTTCCATATAAAAGAGACAACGCTAGTACTGGCTGCTGGATTTACTCACTGGGTTTTCCCAGTTGGCCTAATTATTTTAGACCAGTTTATTGTTCTTTGCTGTTGTGCACTTTAGGGTATTTAGGGGTCTTTTTAAACTTATCATTATTAAAATTACGAGTTTTTAAGGGTTATATTTACGCACTTTATGTCCCTTAGAGTTATTGTTTACATTTATTAAAGGGGTAGTCAGTCTTATCTCCAAGATCCTATCCCAATATGTAGTAGGTGTAATAATAATATTAGCAAATACCTACAATTAGAAATGTAGTATAGTATTTTTGATTCGCTATGTCTCTTTCCTCATGTGCAGCATTGCAGGACCTTAGGTGTCCATGGTTACATCCACTGATAAAGTTGCAGTTAGTTAGCTAGCTGCTAGTGGTCGTAACCGTGGATACCTAAGGTCCTGAAATGCCTGCACATGAGGTAAGTGGCATAGCGAATCAAAAATACTATACTACATTTCTAATTGGAGGTATGTGCTAATATTATTATTACACCTAATACATATTGGGATAGGATCTTTGAGATGGGAATACCCCTTTAAGTGCGTTAAAGATGTTAGTAATATTAATACTGTGGTTAGTTTGACATTAGGGATAGTGTGAGTTAATGTTTGGGACTAGCCCAGAGTGGTGGGAGGAGAAAAGTTAAAGGAAAGAGAACTTAAAGAGACTCAAGAGAACTGGCAGAGGAGTCAGAGAAAAGGGACGGTGAGCCAGAGTAGACTCCACCCAGCGAAAGGCGTGGGTTGCGAGTCAGAGAGGAAGCAGTGTGAAAGCATGATGACGGAATGGGAGATGCTGCTGGCGCAAAGTGAGGAGCATGAGGAGCAGCACCACCAACTTTGGATGCTCCTTCACCAAGCCCGGAGGTGATCTCCAACCCTGGGCACGCACCTCTTGCCACTCGGACAAAGTGGATCACGGGGGTAGTCCGGGTCAAAAAGGAGAGAGATCAGTGAGTCCCGACCCAGCTGGACAGCACCGGCGGAGAAGAGCTGGCACGGCAGATGAACCGAGGAGTGGTGGTGTACTTTGACTGTGAGAGGGGCTTTGGCTTTCTGGTGGAGGAGAGCACGTGGGACCAAATCTATGTGAACGTCAACTACATCCGCCGCGGTCCCTGCCTCCAGCCCGGAGAACGTATCCAGTTTCTGAAAGAAGATGGGCCACGAGGCTGGTTCACGATTGTGGTCTCCCAAATCAATTCGGAGGCGGAAGGAGTGCCTGCGACGGGGCTGTCTCGTCGGCAGGTGTCAGCTTCTGGGGCAGTGACACCCCCGAATCCGGGAACTTGAGGAAGGAACAATAGTGGAGAAACCACCTCAAGAACCCATGGACCCTCGGTAGAGGAAAAGGATACAGGACTGCTGGCGGTAGCAGCCAATCCAGCCATGGTGTATGTGGCCCAGGGCGCTCACTCGGCCATGTATGTGAGGAGAATGGAGGCCAATGAGACCAGGGTCTGAATGCCATGGGTTGAGAATCCGCTTTAAAAAAATAAATCGAGTCGGAGGTGGAAAAGGCCACATTGTGCTGGTTGAACCCTCGTTTAAAGGCCAAGATTCCAGTGTGTCTAGGACCCATTAATCTGCGACTCCCCATGCTGATGGGCACGGATGGCCGAAGTGTGTCCTCCCCCCAGTTATTGTTACACTCGTTGCGCATTACCCTGCTGGATTAAAGTGACACTGCCGCCGTTGGAGGGTCCTACACCCTCAGTCGAGGACGGAGTCTTATCCAGTAAGTACAACGTCTCTAAGGTACAGTGTACCTCTATCATGGACAGGAATGGAGCTTAAAGGACTGTGTCCCTGTCTTAAGGACTGATGGGGGACAAATGGACTGTGCCCGAGGTGAGAAGGGCTGCCCTTACAGGGATGGAGTGTGTTGTTACCTTGAGGGCCCTTGTTCGGTAAAGTTAGATCAACCCGATGGACTGGTGCCGGGTTAGGAAAGCAGTAACATGGACTCGGATGGTCGTAAGTTCCAGGGTCCTAACTGAGAGGACCAGCTCACATGACAGGGAAAGAAACGCTCACTAATCTAAGTAATGTGCAAGAGAGTGTCCTGGTGTTGTACTCCAATTGATGATTACAAGTGATGTGCAAGAGGGTGCATTGGTGTCTTACAGGTTCCAGATGACAGAGAACGGACATCGTTAAAGAAAAGGGAAATGTAAGGAGTTACACATACTGCCCATGTTCCCCCTTGAAGAAACAAGTTTAATGTTATGTGGTGTAATGTGAAGTATAATGTGAATTGTGATGTGCCTTAAAGGTGTTAGTAATATTAATAGTGTGTGTGGTTTGACAGTAGGGATATTAAGACTTAATGTTTGGGATTAGCCCAGAATGGGAAGGGCTAAGTTAAAGGAAAAGTGACAATTTCCTGGTAGTGAAGCAGATAGGGCCAGGAGTGCATAAAAAAAGCAGTGTGGCCGAGCAGTGCCGCATTCTGGGGTGTCCCTAGAGAGGAGTCCGAAAGGAAGAGATCTAGAGCAGAAGTGGCTAAGAGACAGAGTGATCTACTGGAGATGGGTCCTAGGAGAGGATGTTTATCAGAAAGGCCCAAAATTTATAACTCTTGAAGGTAACGGGCCTAGACAGGACTGAGTGCGTGAGACGAGTAGAAAGTCCCCGGCGGGAGTTCCAGAGTGTCAGCATTACAGAAGATAAGTACCGGCCATACTGGCACTCTGAGGGGAAAGAAGACGCGAAACCGCGGGTCGAGCAAAGAAATCTTGCTAAACAGGACTGTAGAGTCAAGCTGGGTTGTGGTGAAGTAGTGAGAAACAGTGGAGACAGAGGACAAGTAGAGAGAGTAAAGAGCAAAGGAGAACAATAGAGAAACGAAGGAAGGAAACCGTGTGGAAAATGCTTCGAGTTGTACAGCAAATGTTCATAAGATTGTGTACCTGCTATCTCTTGTATATATTCCCTACAAAGTTCATTCAGTAAAAAGTGTGGTAAAGCGACTTGCTCGGCTCTCCCAGAGGCAGACACAGGACACATGTCTGGGGTTAACTTCCTGCTGATTTATTTAGACTGCATAAGCTCCAGCAGGATTCCACAAAAATAAACAGGCCCTCTCCAGGGTAACAGAAAAACAAAAGATAAAGTATAACAGAGTCCATTAGCGAGCGGGGCTTCTCCCGCTCCGGGTAGCACAGTGAAGTCTCACCAAACACCAGTCCTTCGGTGTTGCTCTCTGGCTTCACCAAACACAGCCTGGAGACTTCACTCTCCAGACCACACACTGCAGAAAAAAAATCAGTGACCGAGCATTTAAACTTGCTCAGCCACACCCTGAGGGGCAGGGCCGGCTCCAGTTTTATGCAGGCTGTTCCCCCTTATAATGTCCCATTCAGGCTGTTCCCCCCCATATAATGCCCCATGCAGGATGTCACCCCCCAAATAATGCCCCATGCAGGATGACACCCCTCCCCCCATATAATGCCCCATGCAGGTTATCACTTCTTCCCCCATATAATGCCCCATGCAGGTTATCACTTCTCCCCCCCCATATAATGCCCCATGCAGGATTTCACTCCCCAAAAATGCCCCATGCAGGATGTCACCCCCCAAAAAATGCCCCATGCAGGATGTCACCCCCCATATAATGCCCCATGCAGGATGTCACTTCTCCCCCCCAAATAATGCCCTATGCAGGATGTCCCTTTCCCCCCATATAATGCCCCATGAAGGATGTTACCCTCCCCCATATAATGCCCCATGCCTCCATACATTAAAAAAAAAAAAAAAAATCAAATAAATACTCACCTCACCTCTCACCTGCTGCCACTGCTCAGCGTCGCCCGCGTCTTCCCGCTCTGCGCTGCCTGTGATGGCTCAGGGGAGGGCGCGGTGGAAAGACGTCACCCTCTGACCTGGGACGTCACAGGGAGCGCACAGCAGGAAGACAGCGGATCTGCGGAGGCATGGGGAAAGGTAAGTATCTGGCTGCCGGGGCCCTGAGCAAGCGGGGGAGAAGGGCGGGCGCTGTCACCGCTCTCCTCCGCCCATAGCCCGGCGGGGTGCCCGACCGCGAGTGGGCCCCCCCACCTGCTCAGGGCCACGGCACTTGCCCGGGTGCTGACGCCGGCCCTGCTGAGGGGAGGTAGTGTGAATGGCTTCCCACCCTCTTTGCCATTCACAAAAAAAACACACCCTTTAAGTAAGTTAACATAACATGCTGGCAGAAAGTTTGTAGGTTTCAGTTCACACAGGCTAGCAGCCGGAGTGACACATACCTCCCCTCGTATATAATACCAGTGACTGTCACATATTCCCTCCCTCTGCCCATAGCCGGGGGTTTGAGCACCTTCAGATACCAGACAGGGAATTCTAGAGAGGGAATCAGCGTTCCCATGTAACTTCCCTGGTCTATGCTCCACGTGAAAGTTAAAGTCCTGAAGACCTAGACATTTTCACCCCTCTTTTCCCTCAACCATCTCAAAGGGGCATGGTCTGACACGAATTTAAACTTCCGGCCTAGCAGGTAATATTTTAGTGTATCTACAGCCCACTTTATGGCTTAACACTCTTTCTACTATTGCATAGTTCTTCTCTAAGGACGAAAGCTTCCGGCTCAGATAGAGAATGGGATGTTCTTCCCCATTTATCTCTTGAGAGAGTACGGCTCCTAGACCAACCTCTGAAGCATCTGTCTGGACCATAAACTCTTTCTTGAAGTCTGGTGCGACCAGGACCGGCTGCTTACACACTGCTAGCTTCAACTGTTGAAACGCGGTCTCTGTTTCCTGCGTCCAATTCACCATGGTTGAGCTGGTGCCTTTCAGGAGATCCATCAGTTGCGCGGCCATCATGGCAAAATTTGGGATAAACTGCCAGTGATATCCCACCATTCCCAGGAACGCTCTCACCTGCTTCTTGGAGAGCGGTTGCGGCCAGGTCTGGATTGCCTCCACTTTATTGACTTGCGGCTTTATTTCGCCTCTCCCGACGATACAGCCCAAGCACTTGGTCTACTCTTTTCCAATGGCACATTTTCTCAGATTTATAGTAAATCCCGCCTTCCTCAGAGCATCCAGAATGGCCTGTAGTTTAGGTAGATCACTAGCCCAGTCTGGGCTAAAGACTACAATGTCATCAAGGTAGGCTGCGGCATACTTCTTATGTGGGGCTAGGATCCGATCCATAGCCCTCTGGAAGGTGGCTAGGGCCCACTGTAGTCCAAACGGCATCCGAGTGTATTGAAAGCACCCATCAGGTGTCGAGAAAGCCGTCTTCTCGTTGGCCGTCTGGGACATGGGGATCTGCCAATAGCCCTTCATCAGGTCAAGGGTGGTGATAAACCTTGCTGGTCCCTGCCTCTCGATGAGCTTGTCGACGCGGGGCATCGGGTATGCGTCGCACTTGAACATCTCATTCAGCCGGCTGTAGTCATTACAAAACCTCCACTCTCCGTTGGGTTTTGGCACGAGGATGATTGGGCTCGACCAGCCACTCTTTGACTCCTCTATCACATCGAGGTCTAACATCCTCTTCAACCTTGTCCGAGATCACTTCCCGGCGTGCTTTGGGAATCCGGTAAGGCTTCAGATTCACTCTTACATGTGGCTCTGTTAGCACGTCATGCTCTACCACCTGAGTATGCCCCGGCAAGTCTGAGAACAGGTCACGATTCCGCTGTAGCAGTTCTCGACACTGTTGCTTCTGGGCCAGCGATAGTCTCTGCTATGGTGGCCTCTTCCACCTTGCCTTCGGGAGAGGCTCCCAGGCAAGAAGTTTCCACAGGTTCCTCATCCCGCCACGGCTTGAGCAAGTTCACATGGTACACTTGATGCAGCTTTCTTCGGCCAGGCTGGTGGACTTTGTAATTAACTTCTCTGACTTTCTCCACCACCTCGTATGGACCTTGCCATTTAGCCAGGAACTTGCACTCGACTAAGGGGATTAGCACCAACCCACGGTCCCCAGGCTGGAACTGCCTCAGCCTCGCCGATCATTTATAGACCCTTGCCTGAGCTTCCTGCACCTGGAGGAGGTGCGCCTTCATGATCGGCATCACTTTTGCTATTCTTTCCTGCATCTGGGCGACATGTTCAATGATGCTCCGGTGTGGCGTAACCTCGGCTTCCCAGGTTTCCTTTGCGATATCCAGGAGCCCTCGCGGATGTCATCCATACAGTAGCTCAAACGGAGAAAAGCCAGTAGAGGCTTGTGGAACCTCCCTTTCCGAGAAGAGCAGGAATGGCAGCAGGTATTCCCAGTCACGTCCATACTTCTCTACGACTTTCTTGAGCATCGCTTTCAGGATTTTATTAAAGCGCTCTACTAGGCCGTCTGTCTGCGGATGGTAAACAGAGGTTCACAGCTGGGTAATCTGGAGGACCTTGCACAGCTCCTTCACTACCTTGCTCATGAACAGGGTCCCTTGATCCGTCAGGATTTCCTTCGGCAGACCTGTCCTGGCAAATATATGGACAAGTTCCCTGGCTATGCATTTGCTCAATGAGTTCCTTAGCGGTACCGCTTATGGATACCGGGTCGCATAGTCCATGATCACCAGAATGTATTCGTGGCCTCGGGCTGATTATACTAAGGGCCCCACTAGATCCATAGCCATCCTCTCAAAGGAGACCTCTATCACTGGTAGTGGAACTAATGGACTACGGAAGTGTGAAGAGGGAGCGGTTATTTGGCAGGTGGGGCAGGACCTACAATATTCTAGAATTTCTCGGTCACACCCTGGCCAATAAAACCTTTTCAATATCCTTTTCAGATTTTTCTGGACCCCTAGGTGTACCCCCAGGTGTACACCCAAAACATGTGAATGGGCCATATCTAGTACCCTCCGTCTGTATGGACCTGGCAGTAGCAGCTGTTCCACTATCTCAGCGCCCCTTAGTTTGGCCACCCGATATAACAACTCCCCCTGAACTGCAAAGTGGGGGAACCTGGTGTCGGCCCCCGACTCTTGGGCAACCCCATTACATACAGTAGTCTGGTCAAACGCCCCCTTTAAGGATAGGTCCCGAACTTGAGCAGTCCCAAAGTTTTCTCCAGACACATCTAACTCAGGGAGGTCGGCCTCCTTGGTCACAGTCTCGCCTTCATTGCCGGCAAGAATGCACAGTGGGAACTCATCCACTTGAGACTGCGTCGGGGGGCTCTTCCCCAGGGACCTGACTTTTTCCCACACTACTTAGCCCGGTTCCCTTTCCCCACAAGTCCCAAAACAAAGCAAAATCACGGCCCAGTATGACGGGATGTATCAGGTCCTTAACCATCCCAAACTTGTGGGACTGGGCACCACAGTTTGTTCCTACTGTCACTGTGGCCACGGGGTAGTCCTTGACGTCCCCATGGATGCATCAAAAGCCCACAGTTTTGGAAGGGACCAACTGGTGGGGAAGGGTACCTCTGATTAAGGTCACCAGACTCCCACAGCTCAAGCACCTTTACTCCATTAATGGATATGGCACATGCTTGCGGCCCCTCGCCGGGTCGACAATCCACCCTGCAGGCTGGATAAGAATAATAGGAACATCGGCTGCCTAGACTGCAGTCCATGGGCTTAGGGGACATATGACACCGGGCGGCTACGTGCCCAGGGTTGTGACACCGCCAACAGACTATATCCTTAACAACAGTCCTTGTGGCACCTTCAGTGGAAGCGGGACATCCCCCAGTTGTGGCTCTAAACCCCTTCCGTGGTGAACCCATCCCCTTTTGGGTATCCCAGTACAGGGAAGTGACTATGTCCGGTTTCACGAGGGATTTCTCAACCACCTGGTACCTCTCTATCAGGCCGATGAAATAGTCTGCGTTTTGGGGATCACCCTGTACTGACTTGGGAAGCTAGTGCATTAATCTATCAATCACCACCTGCTCGACCATCTGGGCCAGAGTGGAGGACTCTGGCTGCAACCACTTCTGAACGAGAGTAGGTCAAACATCTGCGAGTGAGGGGGTTTGTCGCCGGCATACGCCCAGTGGTGGACTCGTTGGGCTCTGACCGCCATATTCACTCCCAGGCGTGTCAAGATCTCTGTCTTTAGTTTGGCATATTCCTTGGCATCCTGCAGTGCCAAGTCATAATATGCCTTTTGGGGTTCACCCGACAAATATGGCACCAGAACTTCTGCCCACTGTTCTGGTGGAAGTCTCTCCCGATCAGCCATCCTCTCAAAGACTGTAAGAAAGGCTTCTACATCATCCCCCGGGGTCATCTTCTGCATGGCCCGTCTTACCGCCTTCCTGACGTGTGAGTCATCAGTCGACCCTGGGGGTGGGGCGGTCGCTCTGCCTGGATGGCGTTCCCCAGAAGCTGTATCTGCTGCTGCTGCTCCTGCAGGTGTTGCTGCTGCGCTTTCTGCTGCAACTATATCTGTTTCAGCAACAGTTTGGTCGTTTCCTGTTGAGCTTGCTGCTGCTGCTGCTGTAGCTCCCGGTGCTGCTGTAATTGCTGCAGGTGCTGCTGTTGTTGCTGCGCTTTGCTCTAGACTAAATGCTTAATAAGCTCCTCCATGTTGCCGGACATCTCTGGCTGGCTGACAGCCTTCACCCAGGACATCCACCATTCTCTATGGCAGGTACACTTGTTCCTGGAATCTTGCCAGCACTATCACACCAACTGTGGTAAAGCGACTTGCTCGGCTCTCCCAGAGGCAGACACAGGACACACGTCTCGGGTTAACTTCCTGCTGGTTTATTTAGACTGCATAAGCTCCAGCAGAGTTCCACAAAAATAAACAGGCCTTCTCCAGAGTAAAGAAAAAACAAAAGATAAAGTATAACAGAGTCCATTAGTGAGCAGTGATTCGCCCGCTCCGGGCAGCACAGTGAAGTCTCACCAAACACCAGTACTTCGGTGTTGCTCTCTGGTTTCACCAAACACAGCCTGGAGACTTCACTTTCCAGATCACACACTGCAGAAAAAAAAACAGTGACGAGCATTTAAACTTGCTCAGCCACACGCTGAGGGGAGGTAGTGTGAATGGCTTCCCAGCCAGGACCCCCCCTTTCATGTAACGTGCAACTGACGAGTACCTCACTCTGCAGCTACTGTCCCACGCCAAGTTACAAGGCATGGATCTGTTTGGTGCCTGCATAACTTGGCCTGTTCGTTCTTATATGGTTATTGTCTGACCTGACAAGACATTGTACAACAAGTCACACAATTTGTTAGACTGCCTTCTAGATGTTCTTTTATTCCTTAAACTTGCTCAATATATTTATCCTACATTTTTCTATGTAAATACTTATATGCCCAAAAAGACAAAAGTATTCTAAGAGTGATACCTTTATTGGCCAACCTGAAAAATTATATTTGCAAGCACAGAGGCTCCTTCATCATATTAAAAAATGAATAACTGAGACAAGAGCACAACATTTAAGAGATGTTACAACAGGACATTTATGCATGGGGTGGATGGGGTAATGCCTCCTAAAGATAAGCCAAGGTTCTAAAATTAAGGTTTATGTTACAAATGGAGAGGTGGTGGGAGTGATGGTTTAGGTTGAGATTGGTGATCTGGAGTAAGTCTGGTAGTGTAGTAAGTCAGGCGTGAAATGTTTCCAAGTAGTGAGCCATAAATCCAGGTGTTAGATTGAGTCCAATTGTCCAAGCCTTGACCATCGCTATCAGCTTGAATTCCCAGAATTTTTTGTCCCCCTTGTTTGCAGAACAAGCCAGACACTTACAGTTCTCTTCACTAGGATGACCAGTGTGTGAATGATCAGCAGAAGTGAAGAAGATGGTCAGTCTCTGGTGCGCAGTCATCTTCTTCAGGACCTTACATGAAATGATGGCATTTGCACTAGATCTCGAGCTGGATGTACCGCCAGCGTTCCTGCTCGATTTCCAACCCCCCCCCCCACCAGGGATGCGGACTCACTCACCGTTCCGGTCCTCGGCCTGCACTTCCTCCAGCTGCTGCAGTCTCCTGGGGTCTCGCAGATATCCAGGCACTGCGCTTAGGGCGTGCGTGCACCTCCGGTCTCTTAAAGAGACAACACACTGTCCTAAAGTGTCCCAGCCAATAGCTTATTTAAGGCACCTCCACCTGATGTCTGGGCAACGTGTTCTGCTTGCTTGTCTGCACGCTTTCTAGTGGTCAGGTCTCATTTTCTCATATACCTGCCTGTGCCTTCTTGTATACCAGCCGTACCTGCATGCTTTCCTGCATACCAACCGTGCCTGCCAGCACCTGCCGTGCCTTTCTGTATACCAGCAGTGCCTGCCAGTACCTGCCATGCCTTCCTGTGTACCAGCCGTGCCTGCCATGCCTCCCTGTGTACCTGCCATGCCTTCCTGTGTACCAGTCGTGCCTGCCAGTACCTGCCGTGTCCACCTGTATACCAGCCATGCCTGCTAGTACCTGCCATGTTCATCTGTATACCAGCCAAGTCTGCCAGTTCCTGTCCAGCGCATGCCTGTGCCTGCTGTGCTATCCATTCCTGGGCATTACAACTTCCTACCCCTTTGGGAGTCAGCTGCCGTGTGTCCGAGGTCTGTCCTGGACTGGCACCTCGCGTCCAGCTGAAGCCAAGTCTAACCACACCATCAGGGGCTCTAGCGAAGAGTCAGGTATTCGCCTAGCCACGCCCCCCCAGACTTTCCTTTGTCCACGGCACAGTGGTTCCACTACCACGTGAGTTACGCTGGAGAGGCAGGTCACTGAGTGAACTGTAAATCACTGACCGTATGGGGGGGAAGCGACAGAGCTGTAAGTGCAGTATCCGCTCAATGATCTTGCACCTCATCCAGGGCAGGCCCCAGCACCTGGGCAAGTGCCGGGGCCCTGAGCCAGCGGGGAAGACCCACTTGCCGTCGGGAACACTGGCCCCCCCGCTTGCTCAAGGCCCCAGCACTTGGAATACTTACTTCTCCTCGTTCCCCGCAGCTCCGGGATCCCCTGCGTCTTCTGACATCTCAAGGCAGATGACGTCAATGCAGCGCGCCCTCTGCTATGAGCGTCACAGTGCTGCAGAGAGTGGGAAGACGGCGACGCTGAGGAGTCCAAAGCTGCAGCCAACTAGGAATGAGGAGAGGTAATTATTAGATTTTTTTTTCCTGTACGGAGCCTCGTAGGGGGCCCCATTATTCTGTATGGAGCCTCGTAGGGGGCCCCATTATTCTGTATGGAGCCTCGTAGAGGGCCCCATTATTCTGTATGGAGCATCGTAGGGGGCCCCATTATTCTGTATGGAGCCTCGTAGGGGGCCCCATTATTCTGTATGGAGCCTCCTAGGGGGCCCCATTATTCTGCATGGAGCCTCGTAGGGGGCCCCATTATTCTGTATGGAGCCTCGTAGGGGGCCCCATTATTCTGTATGGAGCCTCGTAGGGGGCCCATTATTCTGTATGGAGCATTATATGGGGTCCATTATTCTGTATGGAGCGGTCACAACCGGACACGGGTAATATCCAGCGGATGGCACAACACACAGGTACAACGGGATGATAAAGGGAGAGGAAGGCCCAAATCATAGGGAGCGGGAATGGGACACCTCCTGACACCAACCTGTGTCTGTCCCTAAGCTTTCCTAACGCCCTATTCGGGTCCTTCCCCCCGCCGCCGTCACATGCCTAGTCCCTGGCTGTCACTCCTACTAACCTTGGCTAGTGCATTGGCCGGCAAGGTCACTAGCCTTGCCACTGCAGGTAATATACACAGGGCAAAAGACAAAACAAGGGACAGGCAGAAAGAAAGACTACCAACTTAACACTCACCACCAGAAGATAAATCTAATGCAATGCTCAAAACTCCTTCAGCGGCTCCACAACAGTCACAGAAGGGCTCCACACACCTAGCTGGTCTGCATAGAAGTAACTCTAGAACCGACCATCTTCTGATGGGTCATGTGACTATTTAAAGGGAGATGGGAGTGGTTACCAACCAACATCAGGTGACCTGACAAAAAGAAACTTGCCAGCAAGAAACTGACATTAACTCTTGCTGAAACGAAGGAAAAAAAATAACATTTAAACTCCAGAAACCCAGAGCTGCCATGAATTCTTAATGATTCATGACAGGAGCATTATATGGGGTCCATTATTCTGTATGGAGCATTATATGGGGCCCATTATGTATGGAGCATTATATGGGATCCATTGTTCTGTATGGAGCAATATATGGGGCCCATTATTCTGTATGGAGCATTATATGGAATCCATGGTTCTGTATGGAGCATTATATGGGCCCATTATTCTGTATGGAGCAATATATGGAGTCCATTATTCGGTATGAAGCATTATATGGAATCCATGGTTCTGTATGGAGCATTATATGGACCCACTATTCTGTATGGAGCATTATATGGGGTCCATTATTCTGTATGGAGCAGTATATGGGGCTCATTATACTGTATGGAGGACTATGTGGTGCCCATAATATTGTATGGAGGACTATACTGTCCAGTCTAAAATGAAAACTTTTGAGCCAACAGGGCATGCAATGTGTGCTGCGAGGATTTCTGAGCTATTATAGAATTTACAATAGATATCTCTTACGTAATGGATGAGTAAGTGAAATCTTCTGCATTGTACTATATCTATATTCTCTGCGGTATCTGTGCATCATGAATCATGGCATGTGTTAAAGGGGCCTACTGAGTCTCTTTAGCCCGGGGCCTACGAAAACCTGGAGCCGGCCCTGACCTCATTTGTATAACAATTCAACAATAAATATCTCTAAAACAAACTCAGATTTTTAAAATATACAGTACAGACCAAAAGTTTGGACACACCTTCTCATTTAAAGATTTTTAATGACTATGAAAATTGTACATTCACACTGAAGGCATCAAAACTATGAATTATATACTTAACAAAAAAGTGTGAAACAACTGAAAATATGTCTTATATTCTAGGTTCTTCAAAGTAGCCACCTTTTGCTTTGATGACTGCTTTGCACACTCTTGGCATTCTCTTGATGAGCTTCAAGAGGTAGTCACCGGAAATGGTTTTCACTTCACAGGTGTGCCCTGTCAGGTTTAATAAGTGGGATTTCTTGCCTTATAAATGGGGTTGGGACCATCAGTTGTGTTGTGCAGAAGTCTGGTGGATACACAGCTGATAGTCCTACTGAATAGACTGTTAGAATTTGTATTATGGCAAGAAAAAAGCAGCTAAGTAAAGAAAAACGAGTGGCCATCATTACTTTAAGAAATGAAGGTCAGTCAGTGCGAAAAATTGGGAAAACTTTGAAAGTGTCCCCAAGTGCAGTTGCAAAAACCATCAAGCGCTACAAAGAAACTGGCTCACATGAGGACCGCCCCAGGAAAGGAAGACCAAGAGTCACCTCTGCTTCTGAGGATAAGTTTATCCGAGTCACCAGCCTCAGAAATCGCAGGTTAACAGCAGCTCAGATGAGAGACCAGGTTAATGCCACACAGAGTTCTAGCAGCAGACACATCTCTTCACAACTGTTAAGAGGAGACTTTGCAGCAGGCCTTCATGGTAAAATAGCTGCTAGGAAATCACAGCTAAGGACAGGCAACAAGCAGAAAAGACTTGTTTGGGCTAAAGAACACAAGGATTGGACATTAGACCAGTGGAAATCTGTGCTTTGGTCTGATGAATCCAAATTTGAGATCTTTGGTTCCAACCACCATGTCTTTGTGCGACGCAGAAAAGATGAACGGATGGACTCTACATGCCTGGTTCCCAACGTGAAGCATGGAGGAGGAGGTGTGATGGTGTGGGGGTGCTTTTCTGGTGACACTGTTGGGGATTTATTCAAAATTGAAGGCATACTGAACCAGCATGGCTACCACAACATCTTGCAGCAGCATGCTATTCCATCCGGTTTACGTTTAGTTGGACCATCATTTATTTTTCAACAGGACAATGACCCCAAACACACCTCCAGGCTGTGTAAGGGCTATTTGACCAAGAAGGAGAGTGATGGGGTGCTACGCAAGATGACCTGGCCTCCACAGTGCAGCGTCGGCGTCCCTGCCTCCTGCTCTGCTGGCAGCGCGCGCTGCTTCCCGGCCACTGTGCTTAGGGCGCGCGCGCGCTCCCCCTCTCTTAAAGGGGCCGCGCGCGCCGTCCTAAGGAGTCCCCGGCCAATGGCGGGAGGACCTCACCATATATAAGGCACCTCCTCCAAAATGGAGGTGCCCGAGCAATGTTGTTGCAAAGCCTTCACTCTGCTTCAGCCCTCAGGTCCCGTTACCAGTTACCTGCCAGTCACCTGTCAGATTCCTGCTTGATACCTGCCTGATATCTGTTTACCTGCTTGCAAGCCTGCGGTCCGACGGTCTGCCTTCCGACACCTGTCAGTCTGTCTATGGACCAGCCTGCCCGCTCACCTGGGAGCGCTCATCTGCTACCTGCCTGCTAGCCTGCCTGGAGGCTCCGCCGTCACTTGCCGTGACCACCTGCCTGTCCAGAGACTCTTGTCTGCTCACCTGGGAGCGCTCATCTGCTACCTGCCTGCTAGCCTGCCTGGAGGCTCCGCCGTCACTTGCCGTGACCACCTGCCTGTCCAGAGACTCTTGTCTGCTCACCTGGGAGCGCTCATCTGCTACCTGCCTGCTAGCCTACCTGGAGGCTCCGCCGTCACTTGCCGTGACCACCTGCCTGTCCAGAGACTCTTGCCTGCTCACCTGGGAGCGCTCACCTGCTACCTGCCTGCTAGCCTACCTGGAGGCTCTGCCGTCACTTGCCGTGACCACCTGCCTGTCCAAAGACTCTCGCCCGCTCACCTGGGAGCGCTCACCAGTCACCTGCCTGCTGTCCTTCTACCCAGAGACTGTCCCTGTCACTTGCCGTGAGTACCCGTCCTTCTACCCAGAGACTGTCCCTGTCACTTGCCGTGACTACCTGCCCTTCTACCCAGAGACTGTCCCTGTCACTTGCCGTGACTACCTGCCCTTTTACCCAGAGACTGTCCCTGTCGCTTGCCGTGACTACCTGCCCGTCTTCCCTGGGAGCCACCCGCTTCCTTACAAGGACCGCCCCCTTGTATAGTTGCTCAGAGGTTCCGCCTCCCAGACCCGTTACAGTTTGCTCGGGCCATGGAACCCGGTGGCACCCAAGCTCCCTCGCTCTCGGACCTATGTCATGAACTGTCCTGTCAGAGGTCCCAACAGGAGTCCATCCTGAGTCATCTGCGGAATGTCAACTCTCGCCTGGACACTCTGACTGCTCCACCAGCAACCACCGCTAGTGTCATGACTCGCAGCCCGGCAGCGCCGCTGCCCACCAATACCATGGCATCCTGCCCTGGACCTCCTCGCTTCGGAGGCAACCCCGCTCAAGCTCGGGGCTTCATAAACCAATGCACCCTGCATTTTGAACTCCTGTCCCACCAGTTTATCTCCGACCGGGCCAAATTAGCCTTCATCATGTCCCATCTCACGGGGGAGGCACTGGCTTGGCTAAATCCTCTATGGGAGAGAGGAGACCCCCTGGTGTCCAACCTGCCAGCCTTTCTCACGGCTTTCCGGAAAGTCTTCGACGAACCCGGACGGAAGACCTCATCCGCATCATCTCTGCTACGTCTCCATCAAGGAAATCTCACCGTGGGCCAATATGCCATACGGTTCCGTACCCTTGCTTCGGAGCTGGCCTGGGATAACGACGCCCTGGTGTCTGTCTTTTGGGAGGGTCTGTCCGGCCGTATTAAAGATGAACTCGCCGGTCGGGACATACCTACCACTCTCGACGACTTAATAACTCTTGCCACCCGGATTGACATCCGGTTCCAGGAACGCGCCAAAGAGGTCACCCGTGAGAGGAGGTTTTCACGTCTAGCCCCTACCTTTCAGAAACCTGTCCCTTCTCCTGCTACTCCCCAGGCGCACTCACCCGAGCCTATGCAGGTCGACCAGACCAAGATGGTCAAAACCCGTCAAGAGTTACGCCGTGCCGAGGGGAGCTGCTTCTACTGTGGCAGTAAGGAGCACCGGATCCGTTCCTGCCCGGAGAGGTCGGGAAACGCCTGTGTCTAGGATCGCTCAGAGAGGTCGTCCTAGACAAGAGTAAACCCTCTCCATCCCTGTTGCTGTCGGTCTCTATCATCTGCGGGGAGAACCGTTATTTTGAACTAGCCCAACTTGACTCTGGAGCTGCCGGAAATCTCATTTCTCAGTCTCTGGTAGAGAAATACCGCATTCCCACCAAACCTCTAGCCGTACCCTTATCTGTCGCTGCCGTGGATGGGGGCCTCTTACCACATCCCATCCAACTCATCACCGAATCCATAACCCTGCAGGTGGGAATGCTGCACTCTGAGAGCATCTTCTTTCATGTTCTGCCTGGACTCTCTCACGCTCTATTGCTAGGCCTACCTTGGCTTCAGAAACATGCACCCGTGCTTGATTGGCAGACCGGAGAAGTCCTTCGCTGGGGATAGGACTGCCATAAGACTTGTTTAGTTCCCGTCCATCCTGTCCGTCCTTCTCCTACTCCAGCCAATCTACCTGGTCTTCCGGCTCCTTATTGGTCGTATGCGGACGTCTTTAATAAAAAGGAGGCAGAGACATTACCCCCTCATAGACCATAAGACTGCCCAATCGACCTGATGCCCGGCGCTACTCCTCCCCGTGGGCGCATTTACCCTTTTTCGGCTGCTGAGACCCGATCCATGTCAGAATATATTGAGGAGAATCTGGCCCGGGGATTCATCCGGAAATCTACTTCCCCGG
Source organism: Phyllobates terribilis (assembly GCF_046119375.1). Taxonomy (NCBI): domain Eukaryota; kingdom Metazoa; phylum Chordata; class Amphibia; order Anura; family Dendrobatidae; genus Phyllobates; species Phyllobates terribilis. The sequence goes on from NW_027362761.1 coordinate 705,006,072, forward strand.
CGGGAGCAGGCTTCTTCTTCGTCAAAAAGAAGGATGGCTCACTCCGTCCCTGTATAGACTATAGAGGCCTTAACCAGATCACGGTGAAGAATAAATACCCCCTTCCGCTCATTCCGGAATTATTTGACCGTCTGAGGGGGGCTAGAATCTTCACCAAGCTGGACCTCCGTGGGGCGTATAACCTCGTCCGTATCCGTCAGGGGGATGAATGGAAGACGGCATTCAACACCCGGGACGGCCACTATGAATACCTGGTAATGCCCTTCGGTCTCTGTAACGCTCCCGCCGTCTTTCAAGAGTTGGTCAATGACATCTTCCGGGACCTTCTCTACTCCTGCGTAGTGGTGTACCTGGACGACATCTTGGTCTTCTCTCCGGATCTCCCCACACACCGGAGGGATGTTCGTCAGGTTCTGCTCAGGCTCAGGCAGAACCACCTCTACGCTAAATATGAGAAGTGCCTCTTTGAGCAGACCTCGCTTCCGTTTTTGGGCTACATAATTTCTCAGACCGGCCTACGAATGGATCCTGAGAAACTGTCTGCCATCGAGAAGTGGCCTCGACCAGAGGGGTTGAAGGCTATTCAGCGGTTCCTGGGCTTCGCCAACTACTACCGCCTCTTCATACCGCACTTCTCTTCCCGGACTGCCCCAATCTCTGCGCTCACCCGTAAGGGCACTAATCCCAGAGAATGGCCGCCCGAAGCTGAGGAAGCCTTTCTTTCCTTAAAACAGGCTTTCTCTTCCGCCCCGGTGCTGCATCGCCCGGACGGCAACAAGCAATTCTTCCTGGAAGTTGACGCCTCCTCCTCTGGAGCCGGAGCGGTACTTACCCAAAAATCGTCTTCTGGGAGAATGGTAACTTGCGGCTTCTTCTCCAAACTCTTCTCCTTTTCCGAGCGCAACTATTCTATAGGAGACCGAGAATTATTGGCCATTAAGCTGGCATTGGAGGAGTGGCGTTACCTGCTCGAGGGGGCTCTTCACCCGGTAATAATTTACACGGACCACAAGAACTTGGCTTACCTCCAGAGTGCCCAGAGACTTAACCCGCGCCATGCACGGTGGTCCTTGTTTTTTGCTCGCTTTGATTTTGTTCTTCATTTTCGCCCGGCTGACAAAAACATCAAAGCTGACGCCTTGTCCCGATCCTTCCTGGTGTCTGATCTTGAGGAGGAACCTAAATACATCATCGATCCCGCCAGAGTAATGCAGGTGGCCCCCGTGAGTCTAAATCGTCTCCCTCCCGGTAAGACGTTCGTAACGGTACCGGATCGGGAGAAGATCCTACACTGGGGTCACTCGTCTAAGCTTGCTGGCCATGCCGGTCAGAAAAAGACCCTCCAGCTTATCACCCGGCACTACTGGTGGCATACCCTGCACAAGGACGTAATAGACTTTGTTTCTGCCTGTGTGTCCTGCGCCCGCAACAAGGTTCCGAGACACCTGCCAGCCGGTCGCCTCCTTCCTCTTCCAGTACCTGCTGCCCCCTGGCAGCATATAGCTATGGACTTCATAACAGATCTCCCTGTCTCTTCCGGTTGTACGGTCATTTGGGTGGTCGCTGACCGCTTTTCCAAAATGGCTCATTTCATTCCCCTGCCAGGCCTCCCGTCTGCACCCGAGCTGGCTAAAGACTTTATCCGCCACATCTTCCGTCTCCATGGCCTGCCCCTCCACATCGTGTCGGATCGTGGGGTTCAGTTCACCTCACGCTTCTGGAGAGGCACATGTAAGCTGCTAGACGTCACCCTGGGCTTCTCCTCCGCATACCACCCACAGTCCAATGGTCAGGTGGAGCGGATCAATCAGATCCTGACCAGTTACCTCCGGCACTTCGTTAATGCCCACCATTCAGACTGGGTGGATCTCCTGCCATGGGCCGAATTCTCTTACAATAATCACGAGAGCGAATCTTCCTCCAGATCCCCGTTTTTTGTAGTCTTCGGTCAGCATCCTCGGATCCCATTTCCCGTCTCCACCTCGGTGGACAATCCGGCTGCGGAATCTCTCGTTAGCAAATTTTCCTCCATTTGGGAGAGTACCCGATCCGCCCTCCTTCAGTCGTCCGAGCAGATGAAGAAACACGCTGACAAAAAACGCCTGGATCCTCCACAATTCCGTCCTGAAGATAAAGTCTGGCTCTCGTCCAAGTATGTCCGGCTCAAGATTCCTTCCTACAAGTTAGGGCCTCGGTTCATCGGCCCACTAGAAGTTATCAAACAAATCAACCCAGTGGCCTATAAATTGAAACTCCCGGCCAACTTGCGGATCCCTAACTCCTTCCATGTATCTCTCCTCAAACCCGTGGTACTTAACTCTTTTTCCAAGTCTACAGGTACGCCTCCTGCTCCGGTTTCCGCTGAAAACGAGTTTGAGGTAGAGAACATTCTGGCCACCAAAAGGGTAAGAGGAAAAACCTTTTTTCTGGTAGATTGGAAGGGGTTTGGTCCTGAGGAGAGAACGTGGGAGCCCCGGGAGAACATCCATGCCCCTCTCATCCTTGATAAATTTCTGTCTGGCCTAAAAAAGGGGGGGCCTAAAGGGGGGGGTACTGTAGCGTCGGCGTCCCTGCCTCCTGCTAGGCAGGGACGCTGTTCCCCTCACCTCTCCACTCCGTGCCCGGCGTCCTCCTCCCGCTCTGCTGGCAGCGCGCGCTGCATCCCGGCCACTGTGCTTAGGGCGCGCTCGCTCCCCCTCTCTTAAAGGGGCCGCGCGCGCCGTCCTAAGGAGTCCCCGGCCAATGGCCGGAGGACCTCACCATATATAAGGCACCTCCTCCAAAATGGAGGTGCCCGAGCAATGTTGTTGCAAAGCCTTCACTCTGCTTCAGCCCTCAGGTCCCGTTACCAGTTACCTGCCAGTCACCTGTCAGATTCCTGCTTGACAGCTGCCTGATATCCGTTTACCTGCTTGCAAGCCTGCGGTCCGACGGTCTGCCTTCCGACACCTGTCAGTCTGTCTATGGACCAGCCTGCCCGCTCACCTGGGAGCGCTCATCTGCTACCTGCCTGCTAGCCTGCCTGGAGGCTCCGCCGTCACTTGCCGTGACCACCTGCCTGTCCAGAGACTCTTGTCTGCTCACCTGGGAGCGCTCATCTGCTACCTGCCTGCTAGCCTGCCTGGAGGCTCCGCCGTCACTTGCCGTGACCACCTACCTGTCCAGAGACTCTTGCCTGCTCACCTGGGAGCGCTCACCTGCTACCTGCCTGCTAGCCTACCTGGAGGCTCTGCCGTCACTTGCCGTGACCACCTGCCTGTCCAGAGACTCTCGCCCGCTCACCTGGGAGCGCTCTCCAGTCACCTGCCTGCTGTCCTTCTACCCAGAGACTGTCCCTGTCACTTGCCGTGAGTACCCGTCCTTCTACCCAGAGACTGTCCCTGTTACTTGCCGTGACTACCTGCCCTTCTACCCAGAGACTGTCCCTGTCACTTGCCGTGACTACCTGCCCTTTTACCCAGAGACTGTCCCTGTCGCTTGCCGTGACTACCTGCCCGTCTTCCCTGGGAGCCACCCGCTTCCTTACAAGGACCGCCCCCTTGTATAGTTGCTCAGAGGTTCCGCCTCCCAGACCCGTTACACACAGTCACCAGACCTGAACACAATCGAGATGGTTTGGGGTGAGCTGGACTGCAGAGTGAAGGCAAAAGGGCCAACAAGTGCTAAGCATCTCTGGGAACTCCTTCAAGATTGTTGGAAGACCATTTCCAGTGACTACCTCTTGAAGCTCATCAAGAGAATGCCAAGAGTGTGCAAAGCAGTCATCAAAGCAAAAGGTGGCTACTTTGAAGAACCTAGAATATAAGACATATTTTCAGTTATTTCACACTTTTTTGTTAAGTATATAATTCCACATGTGTTAATTCATAGTTTTGATGCCTTCAGTGTGAATGTACAATTTTCATAGTCATGAAAATACAGAAAAATCTTTAAATGAGAAGGTGTGTCCAAACTTTTGGTCTGTACTGTAGGTATTGATGAAATCATAATTACAGCTCCTTTAAATAGATGGCATTAGTTCGGGGTATATACTTCTGATAATCTTTGACAACCGCACTTAAAGCGTGCGGTCCAAGAGGTGTGTTGTTTCATGCGCTCGCCGGCCCTCTAAGTGATGTGATCACAAGTTGCCAACAGGTTGCCATGGCAACTGGGATCCTGCTGATGTCCTCCATGGCAGCCATGTTTGTACTTCTGTGAAACCCCACCACAAACTGGGCTTTTAAAAGGAAACTGACAGCTGATACACGCTGTACAATCCACGGGCAGCATGTATCAGGCGCTGGCTGTACGATCTAAGCCATATATGTCTGACTCTGACATACTGCGGCGTTGAGGAGAAAACACATTTTAAAAGCCGCTGGGGACCAAGCTGTGCTGGAGACTTTCCAGATCTCCACCTATATGTTCACAATGGCAGAGATCTGTCAATCTAGGGTAGTGGATTTGAATCACCCACCTTTTCCATTTTTTATTTCTTTTTCTATTAAAAAAACATATTTGATATCACCACGTGCATAAAAGTTTGATAGATCGAAATATAAACAGCTTGAAGATAATTTTGTAAGGTTACTTTTCCTAATGATTTCAGACTGACAAAGCTGCTTTGTTAGCACAACATGGTCATATATACTGTATGTGCTGGCAAATGCAATGCCAGCAACGTGTACTTTTTGCCTGATCCTTTTCTGTCTGCTACCATAAGTATGCAGCATATTTCCAACCATATTTCTACATTCAGATATGTGTTTCTGTAAGCAATGGTGTAACTTGAAGTTCATAGGCCCCAATGCAAAAGCTCCGACGGGGCCCCCAAATTATTGCAAGTCTTTATAGCAATGGTCTTTTCATATGGGCCGTCACCTTTTGGGCCACCTATGCTCCAGGGCCCGGGTACGATTGCAACCCCTGCACTTATTATAGTTACACCCATCTAGAAGTGCATTTACGGTATAAGAAAAGCATGTCCGATTAAAAATAGATTTGATTATAAAAAAAAAAAAAAGTCTCCGCAACAGAAATTGACATGCTGCGACTCATAAAGCCGTGCCGATGGTGAGTTTACGCGGAATCAAATAGAAGCACAATGTCCAAAACGCTGCTATTATAGGTCGTGGGCACGCCGCCTAAAGATATGTAGTCAAAGGAAATAAATTCCATCCCCAGACAGCTGTTAAGGATTCTAGCCCTTCATCAGTGTGGAGCAGGGTACTGGATGGTTTGGCGAGCAGCCTTTGATGTTGGTTTATGGGGTTGAGTTTTTCTTTACAGAGACTACTAAATAGTGTAGGAAATCTGATAGGCTAGGTAATATTCCCTGGAGAAAAGCTATGCAAAGTAGCTGTTTTCTAGAAACGAGCTGTCTCACAAATGACACCTATAGAAAGTGTCTACCCTATAATAAATGTCTGAACCTTTAACGAGCTGTGCACCATGACTATGAATATTTAGCTAAACCAGAATCTTCTTCAGAAGGAAAACAACTATCCCATCATCAGTGGTGTGGAATGGAGCAGACATCACTGTTCATTTTAGGAGCTAAGCCAGCTACCTTTTCTTGCTGTGCATCAGCTATGACAAAGAAAGGGGCTGGTTTAACTATTGAAATGAGCCAGACAGCCACCTTCACCTACACTAGGGCTTCTCAATCCTTATCTCCGGGGTTCTCACTAGACCAGCTAATATAAGGACTGTGCCTCACAATCTAGAGTGGAAGCCAATGCTAAACTTAAAAATATCTCTTAATTCTGATTTTTTTTGTCTCATGAACTCAGTGAGACATTAAAGCACCACTCCAGTGTTGTTTTTTTTATTTTTCCGCTGTAGTGGTATAGATAATGCATGTTCCCTGCAACTACTAATATACTTACAAGCCGCCGACTTCTGTTCTTCCCGACGCCACTATAGTCAAGCTTCCCTATGTTGTGACCACAACCTCTGACTGACCAGAAGACCAAGGTAACGGTCCCAAGCCATGAATGCAAGTCTATGAGAGCCTTGTTCTGGCACTTATAGACTTGCGTATCCCGACGCGCGTTTCGCCTTTGCTGGCTTTAACGAGGGATCCCTCGTTAAAGCCAGCAAAGGAGAAATGCACGTCGGGATACGCGGGGTTCAGTGCCAACACACTGGTGGTAAGCATGCTTGTTTCATTTCATCTTTTATCTGCTCCCCTTCTTATCATATGAGGGATTCACTGCTCTAATTGTGGGTATTTGACCTTAATCTATGAATTGTTTCTTCGGTATTTATTTCTGCATATCTGCACTTTATATTTTTACCACTAGGGGAAATATTACAATTATCTATTCCACAATTTTGTGATTTATGTAAATTTTGAAGAGCTATTCCTATTTTAATTCATAGTTCCACTTTTTGAGCCTTTGAATATAATTATTTATTGGTATTTAGATCATGCATTTTGCGGTTTTGTCTGCATTTACCGACCATGTGGAAATTTTAAATACATCTTCTTGGGTTTTTCATGTCTCTAAGCATTAATTGCCATTTATAGCATATTATACATGTCCCCATGATTTTGTGTATTTGTTTATTTATTCATTTATCTTGGCACTTTACCCTATATACAAACACCTGTTGGATCCTGTACTATTCCATATTTGTCTGTCTAATTTTATTCAATAAAGTTTTTTGATTTTCATTATTGTCTGTTGTGCATTCTAGTTGAAGGGGATCATACCTCCAATGTGTAGGAATACTCCTGTCACATGCAAACAAGCATGTCAACAGGGCGAGGAAGTAGCATGAAATCACTCACATCTCACTTGTGATATAAATACACCCACACAGGTAAGTGCATTAGCATATAGAAACAATGGAATAAATGCTAAATTTATAAGAAAGCCTGATGTCAAAATTGCCTGTGGGTGATCCTGAAAGTAGACTGGAGTGGTGTACAGATTAGCATGCGGTGCCGCAGCCCCACTGCACACACTGCCAGTTCATCTGCATCGGCATGCTATACCGGATCTCTGTTCTGTATGTAGGCTCATGTTGTCTGCAAAAAATACATGTCTGCAGTGCACAGGCACAGAGTGGAATCACTCACGACATATATACGCAGGCAAGTATTCAAGAGTTAAGAAGATGGAGTAAGTGATAAATTGGTAGGCCTGATATCCATTTTGCCGGTGGATGATATTACAAGGTTATAAAACAAAAAGTAAAATCTTGGTGTACCTACAGAAGGAAACCCTAAAATAGGAAAAATGACTTTTGCAAAATACTATACATATTGGGATCAATGAATCGATAACTGTGGTGATAACAATGAAATATTGTACATAACATGGATCAAAGCACCGAAAGTCAAAATATTGTTTCTATACAGTACAGACCAAAAGTTTGGACACACCTTCTCATTTAAACATTTTTCTGTATTTTCAGGACTATGAAAATTGTACATTCACACTGAAGACATCAAAACTATGAATTAACACATGCGGACTACCACTTGAAGCTCATCAAGAGAATGCCAAGAGTGTGCAAAGCAGTCATCAAAGCAAAAGGTGGCTACTTTGAAGAACCTAGAATATAAGACATATTTTCAGTTGTTTCACACTTTTTTGTTAAGTATATAATTCCACATGTGTTAATTCATAGTTTTGATGCCTTCAGTGTGAATGTACAATTTTCATAGTCCTGAAAATACAGAAAAATCTTTAAATGAGAAGGTGTGTCCAAACTTTTGGTTTGTACTGTATATACCTAAGGAGTATTAATAATATAAATGAGTAATAATACATCATATATCAGACAGGGTTATTATTATACTATAATAAATAATTGTCGTAGCTAAAGGAGATGTGTTTAAAAGATATAGACAATAAGGTTAAACTACAGTCTCATAAAGTTTATTAAAGTAAGTCAGTCAGCAGGATTTCACACCCCAAACTACTTATATGGGCATGTAGCTCTTTCAAAGACAAGTCCAGCAATATCTTTACATGGCCAGTCTGTTCATCAGTTACTGAGAAATCAGCAATTGAATTGATATGCCATATGCCCGAGGATCCTCAGACTGGCCTCCAGCTCTCCTTACCGGAGCGTGACAGCGTCATAGAAATTCATGCTGTCACGCTGAGGTCAGATGCCGCTAATGGGCTGCAGGCTCACACCTCCCTCGGACATAGTTCTGTGAGCGAAACAGCCCATTACTGGACGCTGACTGTTATGTTACGTGAGCGCTGCTTTCAATGAAACACTGACATCGCTGGAACGGTGTCAGTGTAAGAGGAGAGTATAAGGCTACGTTCACACTTTGAGCATTTGGTCAGTATTTTACATCGGTATTTGTAAGGGTGCTTTCACATTGCGCTTAGTACACGATCGGTGACCCCATCAGGGCATACATCTGAATCCCCCCTGAATCTGACGTATGCGCCAATGGGGCCATAGGCTGTAATGGTGGGTGAACGTGCGCTATGCCGTGCATCATATTCAGGCGTGTACGCCTACTGGAGGGCCACCGAGCGTGTACTGAAAGCAATGTGAAAACAGCCCTAAGAGCGGAACAGTCAGAGGAAAAGTATAATAGAAACAAGTCACCACGTCTGCATTTATCACCCACTCCTGGTTTTGGCTTCCATGTCACTCTCCACAAGGAGAAACTTTACCCCTTGGGTCCCAGTCAGACACCCCTCACCCAGCCAAATCAGATCTCATACTTTGCACTGATGAGGGGCAATCCCTCTGAAACAACGTGTCAGCAAATTGAGATTCTGGTTTGGCTTTTATCCCAAGTCATGTGGCAAGTGGTCGATAATGACTTGTAGGATTGCTGCTTCCTGTAGGTGGCGCTAGAGTTCTAGTCCTCTTCCCAGGGGAGCATTGAATGGCGTTTAAGTCTCCCCATACAGGCATACCAGACCTGGCATGTCACTCTCCACAAGGAGAAACTTTACCCCTTCACTGCTGAGGTAAAATACTGACCAAATACTCAATGTGTACACACCTGACCTAAGGATTGGTTTTCTTTTTCATTGTAGGTGGGGGACTACATTATTTATGAAAGATTGAGTATTGAACAACCCCTAAACCTCCTTAAAGCATTAATGATATTATATATTAGGGTATAATCATGTTTTTTTACGTGGATTCTAAAGTAGATCCGCTCCAAAAGCCACACAAAAGAAACTCCACGGGAACATACTGTATCCTGCATGGACAGCTATCTGGCTAGGGGTAATACATCTCTAGCCCCCCGGTACGGCATGCCGAGCTGTGAGGTAGCAGTGCAGCAGTGATATATAGTGAGCGGGACAGCCCTCTCCGTCACCGGCCTAACGCGCAGCACACGCCGGAACATGTAGTTCCTAGAAGGTTGTGGGCGGTGCGTCACTGACGGGGTCACACTACAAGTCCCGTCACTCCTTGCGCGCCGGCCTTGCTCCTTATCCGGTGTCCTTGCCTTCGGTCACACTTTGCCCGGCTTCACCATGCTTTCTGCCCGCGGTTTATTGGGTCTTCGCCGGGCAGTACTGGGTCACGTAAGATGCTATGCCGAGGCTGCACCGGCTGGCTCCCCAGCGATGAGCTTCACCTTCGCCTCCCCCAGCCAGGTTGTATGCTGTTTCCTGTGTTCTTATGCTGCCTGCAGTGCTGGGACATGTCATTGTATAAGGAGGGCACACAGCCGCGGGTACATGGGAGGGCACTACTGGCACGAAGGCCTGAGTGTATAATAAGTGACCTTCCCCTGTAGTCCCATAGGGTCAGGTGGCCTATGGCTGACAGGTGAGGTCACTACTAATGCTCTGTCCTCTATAGGCAGCACATACATGGCAGCGAGTGTGGTGGGCAGCCTCCATGGCACCGCACTCCTTGTAGTAGACGTCTCTGGTTGTAATGGTCATGGCTCTGTAGCCATCTAGGAATACACTCCTCAGACATCCATGGGGGGCCTGGACCCGTCAGCTCTGCCCTCTGGTCCTCTATAGAGCTCTGTACAAATGGGCTTCTCAAGGTCACAGCCTTCATTCTGGCATGCAATGTGGCTAATGGAAATCTGTGCGTATGAAGTGGCCTGGCACATTTTCCCAGGTTATACTAACCTATTGAGTAAACCGGAAAACTCTGCCAGGACAGGGCACTAGCACTACGCGCGTTCTATCCACTGCCTCTCTTAGAATATGAACAGTTTAAGAAATGGCTTATCAGCTTAAAAAATCCAACATTTATCGATTTGTGCCGACCAATGTTTGTAACAATAAGGGTGTAGTGAGACAACCATATAAATCGGACCGAGTTCAGAACAATGCAGGTCACGGACTGGTCGACGGCTCACCCGAGCGTTACAGCTCCATCTATTTCTATGCAACTGTCACACTCAGGTCGGGAGACCCGCTGGCCAGTCCGGGACCTGCATTGTTCCGATCTCTGTCCAATTTACAGTATATGGCCACCTGACTGCGCCTTAACAAACGGTCATCAGCTGTAACAAATAGATCTCATCCAAAGTAGTTAATGACCTCCCATTATGGCTGAAATCGCCCATTTTGCCTGACTTTTATATGATGTATATGGGCACTATAATTCAGGATCACGCACATTTCCACATTATGGGTTCCCTACATGGTACCTCCTGTACACGGTCAGTATTTGGTCAGTATTTTACATCAGTATGTGTAAGATAAAACCAGGAGTGGGTGATAAATCCAGAAGTGGTGACGTGTTTCTATTATACTTTTCCTCTGATTGTTCCACTCCTGATTTTGGCTTACAAATACTGATGTAAAATATGGAAAAACAATGAATGTGTGCACGTGACCTATGACAGATTTCTTGTATTATAGGCATTTGCCAATTGGTTGGGATAAGCCATAAAGAACGGAGTACTTTTCTATACTTAACATTTCAATAGTTTACTAAGCTAAATGCATCCAAATTCTGGCTCCATTTGCAGCAAAAACCCGATTTATATGCCTTGCAGCACATGTTAGACTTAAAAGACTAGAATGTGCACCAAATACTGCAACTAAGCAAATAGGTGATGGAAAGTTAGACTAGTGTCTAAAAATGCCCCAAAGTTCTCATCCAGCCACTGTGATAAGTTTGGCAGTTTCAGACTGCCTGGTGTAAGTGTACATACTACATATGTTATACATGACTTCTACACATTCCCCAAGGTGAAAATCAAGGTGGCACAGACACAAGTGTCCCGATTCTTCACGTTTGTGCATGTATTGGTGTCACTTCTGTGGCTGTCATTGTGACCAGTGTCTTCTCCGCAGGTCTTTTACAATGGTGCTAATGTGAAGCAAGTAGATGTCCCTACAACAACAGGAATGTTTGGCATCCTGGCGAATCATGTCCCCACGCTACAGGTTCTCAGGCCTGGCCTTGTCACAGTGTTGAGTGAAGATGGGACCACTACCAAATACTTTGGTTTGTAAACTTTGTGTGCTCAATATTACAGAACAGGGTAGGATCAGAGCGGTTTGAGGAATTCTTCACTATAAAGTATCTATAAGAAAAGTCTGCTTGAGACTGTCTGCCCATGGTGAGCTTTTGACACTGCATACTTTCGCTGCTTCAAAAACGCAGCGTCCTACAGCTCCAGCAAGGTGGGATTTATAGAAATCTCATGCCCACTGTGCTTTTTTTTTTCTAAGGCTATGTTCACACATCATGGGTTTTTTCAGCGTTACTTTTCTTCGGCAAAACCTGATCTCTTGCGAGGAGGTTGTTTAGGATTTTTGTTGCTGTTTTCTTGCTTTTTTTTTGCGTTTTTTCATTGTCCTTTTGTCTCTGTTATACATGTACATAAAGTTCAGTGACAAAAAAACAAAACTCATTCTGGTTTAGACACAAAAAACGCTGAAAACTTGACACCTGCGTTGTTGGTGTGTTTTTTTCACCACCCATTACTACCAATGGGTGAAAAAATGCTGAAAGAAGTGACATGCTCGATTTTGCAAAAAAAACATGCAAAGCACAAAATCCTGAACGAAAAAAAACCCATGATGTGTGCATGAGATTTCTGGAATATCATAGACTTTGCTGGTACTGCAAAACGCAGCTAAAAATTTGCATAGAAAAACGCATAAAAAAACGCTGAAAAAGCCATGATGTGTAAACATAGCCTAACTCTGCCTAAACTGACCTCTGGTGAGTGTTTCAAATCCAACACATGTCAATTTCTCTTGCAGCTACTCTGAGTTTTATGTGTACATTTTCCCATAGACTTGCATTAGATGTGGGAAATCCGCTGGTAAAAAACGCACATGCATTTTCATTGCGCTTGTGCAGTGGAAGCGCACTAAATACGCATGTGATCTACATGACAGTATCAATAAAGCTTTGTCAAAGCTAAATATCAGGAAGTATCTAAAACAAAGCGGCGTTATTTAAAGCATGACATGCCAGAGACAAAAACCACAGTGCTAAAAACGCACGTGAAAAAAAACGCACTAAAAAATGCAATAAAAAAAAAAAAAAAAAGTAACCTAATTTACTGCAACATCAAATACTCACCAAAAGCTCATCGTGGGAACTTAGCCTAAAGGGGTTGTCCAGGACTTGTGTATTGATGACATAGATTTAGTATAGATCAACATCAGATCGGTGGGGAGGCCGACACTTGGCACCCCCACCAATCACCTACTATATTTTGCAGGAATATAAGACGCACCCCAAATTTTGGGGAGGGAAATAGTAAAAAAAAATTAATTAATAAATGGTAATGCGTCTTATAGTCCGATTTTATGGTAGCTTACCAGTGGGGGCGGCTGTGGTGGAGCCGGTTCACAGGAAGCAGGGGTCACTGCTGCAGGAAGCCGTTGCCGGCAGAAGTGGGGCATTGCTGCGGAGGAGGGGGTGTCCCAGCATTTCAGAAAATGTCGGAGGTGAGCCCCGCACTTCCCATTGATCTCCCTGCGATGTGTGCTTTGGGAAAATGGCCGCTGGAGGCAGCACATGTGCAGAAAGACAATTCAGTAGTAGAGATCCCAATCTGCGCATGCACCACCTCCAGTGGCCCTTTTCTAGAAGCCCACTGCAGGGACTCTGCTCACCGCCGACATTTTTTTTTGAACCTCCCAGCCTGGGGCCTGCAGCATCGCCCCACTCCTGCAGCCATCGCCGGCCTCTTGCAGCAGCGACGCTGCGCTGCCTACTGTGACCCCGCTCCACCGCAGCCAGTAAGTTACATTCGGATTATAAGACGCACCCCTATTTTCATTCCAAACTTGGAGGGGGTGTGGGGGGGGGGATGCATCTTATAATCCAAAAAATACGGTATTTGCAGCTCTTGCTTAGGCCGCATGTAGACTATGTACAGAGCCATAACAGCATGGTGTATTGGCTGTTCTTGGTACTGAAGCTCAGCTGCTATAGAGATGTATGGGACCTGAGCTGTTGCACCAGAGAACAGTCACTACGAATTGTACAGAGCTGTGCTGTACAATAGTTATATGTGGCCACAGCGGGAGATGCAAACAGCCATTCTGAGGGGATGATGGGTATTGGCCCCCACCCATCTGAGATATTGATGACGTATCCTTTAGAATAGACAATCAATATAAAAACTTAATAACTCCTTTAGTCCTACAGCCTAAAATGGGAAAAGGAATGCATTATCTGGCGCCATTTTACTTTTCCCTTTCTAAAACTAGCTATGCATATTAATTTACCTAATATTTGTCCAGTAACGACCATGAAAATAAGAGAACACTCTTACTTCAAACTTAAATCCCATAATCAAAAATGGGGAATGAGTGATGTTCTAAAAAAAAAAAAAAACAGTTTAGTAAAATCACAAACAGTACATGATGATAAAATTAAAGGGAACCCATCCATTGATTCACATTACCCAATCCATGGACAGCATAAATCTAATCCTGGCTGAAAGATATATATCTATATCACCTATTGGGTGATGCAGTGAAGTCAGGAGCTGTATGCGCTGCCCTCTCCTTCTCTCTGAAGCTGCTCACTACACTTCCAGGTGTATCAGTGCAGCGAGAGGACCCAGGTAGGAGAACGTGCCCGGCTACTGTGTGCACACCAGCAATGATCAATGCGTGTATTCAGCGGGCACAGCCAGAGTCAGTGCACACATGCTGGGTAGCATACGCTCTAAGAAGCAAGCACTGTCCACCAGCAGTACAAGACGTCCCCAAGATGCAAAACGAGGAGGTGTAACAGTGCACTGAGCTCTTGGCCACATCAAGGGTGCACAGAAGCCGCCTCATTTGCATAGGAATTAAGTTATTTTCCAGTGCGTCCCTCCGGACAGCATGCCAGGAGGTAGTCTTCCCTTGACCTGTAATGGAACAGACATGATCACAGAGAGGTTAAAAGGCCCCTCCAGCCTCCAATGTTTTTCCTGTCCCTACAGGGGATAGTCATGAGAGGTTGCTCCTAGTGTTAAGATATCTTAACCTGTGGAGAGGGTCCCGGTCTTCCCTTCCCTGTCAAGCAATCCGGGGCTGACACCTCTCTCAGTAGAGAGCCATCAGCCAGCCAGTGATCCTTCTGCATTAATGCAGTATTCCTGGTCACCACTTCCTGCCATGATGGGCTCTCTGCATTACCAGCTTCCCCTGTTCTTCTAATGGCATCCAGAGCTATGGAATGATTGAGAGGCAGCACAATAGTCTTGAAGGGCTAGGCCTCTGAGCTGATACTAGCTACATGCCTTTATGCCGAAGCTGGGCCTCGTGCCCCATGTGCTGGAATTGGCTTCAGCTAGTCCTTGGATCTCTGGGCTAAAGTTAGGCTGCATGTCTGGGCTGTGTCTCATGGTTTGACTTCCGTTTGCTGCCTCATGTCATGGCCTCTACTCTTTGGTTGTTTCATGGTTTGACTGCATAGGGTCTCATGATTGGGCTTCAGAGTTTAACTTATGCCAAGAACTCATGTTTGCCCTCATTTTGTAGTTGAATAACACTCCGATGTTTCCCCTGTTGTATCGCCAGACCGGTATCAGTCTAATTGCTCCATCTGTGGGAGGGCACATGGTGTTAATACAGCACATTATCTCTGTGAAGACTTCCCTTTAGCTGCGTCTCATTGGCTCCTTCAGATGGGTCTAGTATGAAGGAACTCTGGGCCCCTGCCTCGGGGCCTCGTAGTGCTTGACTACCTCGCATTTCACACCTTGTGTCTCTAGCATAGACTCCAGTTAGAGGCCTCATGTCTCTGGACCTAGGTCCAGCTTCCTTTGCCTCATTCTTTGAAATTTGGCTTAGCCAAAGGAGCAGTTATGCTCGGATTGGCTTAGTATTTCCTCTGTTCAGAATAGGAGTCTCAATTCAGCTACTGTCCATACTCTGTTTAGTCAGAAGTATACAGACTTGGCCCTTAATTGCTAAAATCAGGACTTTTCATAATCCTGGTTGAAGGGAGACGTACAGGGGCATGTAAAAGTTTGTGAACAGTTAAGCAAGTTTGAAGATGAAATGATCTCTAAAAGGCCTAGAGTTAAATATAACACATTTCCTTTGTATTTTAGGCAAAAAATATTTCTTTATCGCTTCATTGGGGGACACAGGACCATGGGGTGTATGCTGTTGTCACGAGGAGGCTAACACTAGGCAAAAAAGAAAAAAGCTCCTCCTCTGCAGTATACACCCGCCTACAGGCACCAAGCTCACCAGTTTAAGCTTAGTATCTGTAGGAGGTAGACCTGGATCTTCACAGATCCAACCCTGTTGTGTTTTATTAACATTTCTTCTTTATTTTTCAGATACAGCTCTTCAGGGTTAACAGGGAACACTGTGTCCCCTGTTATACCCATTCTCAAGCAACCGAGAGAGCAGTGTGGCATTTCCCACATCGCCCACTCTCGGACCCGCTGGGCAGGACCTATCCCCTGCCACCTTCAGGGTGTCTCAGGGTGATTCTTGGTGGCCAGTCCTTGCCTATTCCCCACCCCAGCCCCCTCCTCGGAGCGGCCTGGGAGGGAGACGGTGGTCACTACGGTGACCTTCCCCCAGATTCTGGGGTCGACACCGCCTTTTGCACTGTCCAGGACCGGTCAGTGCGGGAAGGAGGAAAAGCCAGGATCCCCCTATCCACGGAGGGCCTCCTGTGTACATCCACGGAGGGCCTCCTGTGTACATCCTCAGAGGGAAAGGTACAATCCCTCCCTGCTCCCAGGTCCCTCACATCTCAGCTATGCACGGGCCTCACAAATCATGGGTTAATAAGGGAAGCATCTCATTTCCCCGCCGACGCTTACCTACTGCAGCGCTTGGCCACGCCCCCTCTCCTCAGACATCGGGTAGACGAACCGAGGGCCTCATACTCAATGGCGCTCCCCAACATGGCGTCCCCCACAGAACAAACACCCCCCCCCCCCCCCTCCGTTTCTCTGTACCCTTTTTACCCGGCAATTCTGCCCGCGCTTTCTCTCGGGGGGGGCGGGTACGGGTGGGCGTTTCTCTTTCGGGTGGGTACACGCCCCTGCCGGAAAACGGCCAATCAGGACTGTGGAGCGTTATGACGTTTCAGTCACGCCCACTTTTATCCCGAGGGCCTATCAGCGGCCAAGTTCTTAAGCCCGCCCCCCATCCCCTCTACCTATCGGAGCTTTGGCTCCCCTAGCTCGCTCAGGGAAACACTCTCCGCCCCTCTACGCTGCTCTCGTTCTGGCTCCGGCAGCAGCATCCTGCCTGACTGCCTCCTCACTGCAGCCCTGCTCCTGTCTCCGCGGCTCCGGACTTTCCAAAGGGGGATACGGGACCGTGCACATTCCAGACCGGGTAGGACCTACTCTGGCACCACACAGGCTCCCTCCTCTGCAGTATTTCTGGTCAGGCACATATGCCCAAACCCAGGGAGCTTTCTGTCCGTCCCACTCACACAGTCACATATTACGCCTGTGCTCTTTGCAGTACTAAGTGGCCCGCGGGTCTGACAACTGCTTTCTGCTCGACCTGCAAGCCTCCCACCATGCTGGCACCCCAAGATCCCCCTGCCGCCCAGGACGAGGTAACTCCCCCTCCTCCGGAGTGGGCTGTTGCTATGTCCCAGTCTGTTTCTGACCTCACCAAGGTATCTCAATCTCTGGTGCAGGTCCTAGAACGTTTGCCCATGCTATCCACGGCCACCAGTGCTCCGAACTTTCCAACGGACGATTCGCAGGCACCCCTGCCCCCTCCTTCTAAGGGCAGACCGAGGGCACGTTCTCAGAAACGGACTCACACAAGCTCATCCTCCTGCTCTCCAGACTCCAAATTGCTCCCTGCATCTCACACCTCTTCCCAAGAGGCCGCTCCGGGATCTGACACGGAATCAGATTCTGACTCTGGATCCAACACGGACCAATATTCTAAAGTCCAGGACATGGTTGACAGCCTTATATTGGCCGTCAATCACACTCTGCATGTTAAAGAGGACGAGAGCCCTTCTCAGGACTACTCCGTTTCCTTCAAGAGAATTAAGCGCCCGGCGCGCGCCTTTTCTAACCATTCAGAATTTGATGGTGTCTTTCAAAAACAATGGGAGCATCCAGAGAAGCGCTTCACTGGAAAGAAGCAGTTAGACATGCTATACCCATTTAACCACGACCTCGTCAGCAAATGGACGGAGTCCCCTTCTGTGGATCCTCCTGTCTCTCGTCTTTCAGCTAAGACGGTACTGTACCTCCCAGATGGTTCTTCCCTCAAGGACACTACAGATAGACAGGTTGAGGCCTTGGCTAAGTCAGCCTTCAAGGCTGCTGGCACCTCCTTTTGTCCTCCCTTCGCCTCAACTTGGATATCAAAGGCAGTCTCCGCATGGGCCAAACAGCTTAGGCAGGGCATCCTTTCCGGGGCTTCCCCAGACGATCTGGCTGACCTAGCGGATCAGATCGCCCACGCAGGGAAATATCTCCTTACGGGCATCCCTTGACGCCGCTACCTGTTCAGCACGCGTCTCCAGCAATATCATCGCTATACGTAGGATTCTTTGGCTGAAGGCTTGGAACGCCGACCCGGCCTCCAAGAAATCACTAACAAAATCTCCCTTTTCAGGGCTCCAGACTGTTTGGGTCTAAATTAGACCAGATCATCTCTGATGCCACTGGGGGCAAGAGCACTTGCCTTCCTTAGCCGAGACCTAATCGCCCTTTTCCTAGAAAACGTTACCTTCAGTTCCGGTCCTTTCGTCGGTTCCCTCAGCCAGGATCCTCCTCTCAACAGGACCGTACCCCTGCACAGCAAGACAAACGTAAGCCTACCTTTAAGCCCACTCCCAGCTGGCGCGCAAAGGGTCGCTCTTCCAAGTCCTCTGGATCCCGATCTCGATCCAACAGGTTTTCCTCAGCATGACGGGTCACTCCCACCTGGGATTTCGGCAATAGAGGATCAAGGAGTCAAGGAGATAGTGACCTCAGGCTGCAAGATCGAGTTCAACACCATGCCAAGAACACGATTTCTCAGGTCCCGCCACCCGCATTCATCTCTACTTCCTGGTTTCCTTCAGGCCATTGCCTCCCTTCTGCACTCAGGAGTTATAGTTCCAGTCCCCCTTCAAGAAAGGTGTTCAGGTTTCTACTCAAATCTTTTCGTCGTTCCAAAAAAGGACGGCTCACTACGTCTGATCCTAGACCTCAAACAACTAAACCGACAGGTACGCATACGGCACTTCAGAATGGAGTTCCTCAGGTTGGTAATCGCCTCGATGGAGGCCGGGGAATACCTATGTTCAGTGGATATTCAGGATGCGTATCTTCATATTCCAATTTACGCACCACATCAGAAGTTCCTTCGATTTGCCTTCCAGAACGCACATTACCAATTCACTTCTCTCCCCTTCGGGCTTGCCTCCGCCCTGAGGGTTTTCACAAAGGTAATGGCCATTCTACGAGCCAGGGGGATTGTAATTATCTCCTACCTCGACGACCTAATGATCAAGGGTCCCACGTTCAGGGACTGTCTCCAGATCACCCTGAACACGCTTTCTCGGTTAGGCTTGTTGATCAACACAGACAAATCCTCCCTGGTCCCATCTCAGCGCTTAACCGTTCTAGGGATGCAGTTCGACACGACCCATGCCCGGGTCCTTCTTCCAAGGGAGAAGATAAACTCTCTCCGTCGGGGGATTCACCTTCTCTCCGACCCGAGTCCATGCCGCCTTCGCCTGTGCATGAGTGTCTTGGGAAAAATGGTGGCATAAAATATACTGTATATAATTCCCCCCCCAAAATACAAAGGTAATATGTTCTCTTTAGCTTTAGGCCTTTTGGAGCTAATTTCATACAACTTGCTTTCTGTTCACAATAACAGTAATTTTGGCCAGGGCTGCCCAAACTTTGACATGCCACTCACTGTATGTCTATCGAGTTCATCCGATAACACTGCATTCCACTGATCTGGGAGTAAACTCCCATGAGGTACATGCTAATTTCCTCAGGTTGGGGGGAAAAGTTCCTCACAATTCCACAAATGGCTGACTAGTTCCCTTGATGAACATCCTGTCAGATTCTAGCACCATAATCTGTAATATATTTATCAAGGAAGGCATCCAGGCATCCTTGTACTCTTGTAATGAATCGACAGTACAGTATCATGAGACAGTCTCATACTCTCACTACTCTTACCATGGAGAACCCACAATCTCACGGCTCTTACAGTAAAGAATTCTTAGTCTCACTTCCCTCACAGTAGATAATCTCCCTCTGTGATTGAAAAAAAAACCTTCCTCTAGATATAGGTCATGGTCCCTGTCACCGTTGCAGTCCATGTGTAAAAATAGCATTGGAAAGTTGTTGTGCTGTTCCCCCCATTTACTTGCACATGGTAGTGGGATCGCCTTTTAGGCCTTTATTTTCTCCAGGCTGAGTGAGCCCAAGTTTGATACCCCCCCCCCCCAAAAAAAATTATAATTTGACATATTATACCTGCATTGACTTGTCTAGAGGAAGATTCAAGTGGAGTCTATCTCTTGTGTTTCCCAGGAGTGTCTCCATGGAGTTACCACAGGGGTGATGATCTGTGCTTCTCTATCAGGTGGTCTGATGATGAACCCAGCGTTGGTAATGGCAGGGGATGTTACCTGCCAGACTGCATAGTTCCTTAGTTTCAGTAGGGTAAAGCCCCTTACTTGAGGCCTAGAGATTTAAGGATTCAGAATAGGTGTCCGTGAGCTCCTGGGTGTGTAAGGTATAAACATCCCAATGCTCTGCCCATTTATCCATATACTAAAGGTTATTGGTTTGAGCTTTCAACAATCCAGGGCCGCTGTCCTGCAGGACTCTGTGCTATGGTAAGCGGGTCTGTAACCAAGGTATATTCTGAGCCCAGGAGGACCGGTGAAGGAACAGTTTAGTGTCATTAAGCACATGTGCGGTTATTGGTGGTTGTGTTAGAGGCTATCACCATAGTTTTGGCTGTGCAATAAGGGGTGTTTAAGGTCTATTCTATGGCTGCGGTGGTATAAGTATAATCTAACAATCACTGCGGTTCATTATTGGTGTTGAGGTACAACCGTAGAGTGTGTCTCTCTCCGTTTCTGCTGCATAATTTTTATACCACACTTATCCTGAATATTTGGCTTATTGACATATTTCAGGCATTCACTCACTACAGTGATTTATCTTTGCAGATTACTATGATTGTCTATATTTTCTTCTGATCTTGCAGATCAGTTACTATATCTAGCTTAGTTCTTGCCCAGGACTTTATTCCTTTATGGCTTCTGTACCCACCCTTGTGTTATTTCGCTGGCACTACTCCTGGTATGCTGTTCAGGGGGGGACTTACTGGAAAAGGGGAATTAGACCTACTGGTAATTAGATTTCCAGGTAGTCCCTGAAGACAGCACCCGTATTTCCCTTCCCTTACGTATATTTTTAGGCTTGCGCAAGATCGATCTTCCTGCAGATCATTCATCCGGCCTCCATGGCTCGAGATTGATCTGAAGGCCATTAAAGTGTTTATCTTGCATATGAGTTCTAGTGGCTCATATAGACCACTTCCATCCTTTCTTCGGTAGTAATTTTAAGAAACACTGGAGGGTGGCGGTGGGAGAGGTCTTTAAATCTCTGTGATCCTGTCCCATCATAGGTCAAGGAAGGACTACCTCCTAGTCTGGTGTCCTGAGAAACTACATGGAAATCGAATTACCGGTAGCTCTAATTCCCTTTTTCTCAAGCACTGTCCAAAGTAACAGATACAGTGCTAGTGTGAATTTTTAGGGGCTTAGTCCCCTAATGCGCGATATAGTTAGTTTTCAGTGCATTTTGGGTGTGACAGACTCCCTTTTAATAATTCTTAATAGGGGAAAAGTATTAATCAATGACTTGAGCTTTTGGAATAGATTTGTTTACAAATGATTTTTGTTAAGAAACTCTTATGATCTCAATAAACTATGCCATTTTTTCACTGCTACAGACATTTATTAATGAAGAATTCCTTTTAAATACTGTCATTGTCTAGTGAGTAGCGGTTCAGTGACTGTGAATGCAGATTCCTCTGTGCAGCTGTTGGCTGAAGAAGCGGTGACTTTGGACATGCTGGATCCAAGTGTAAGTTTATACTCAAGTGACACTAATAAATACTTCAGTTTCAACCTTTTTACATAAGTTAGAGGCCAGTATTTGTTATATATAATTTTGTACACCATAGAGAGAAAAAAAAAAGTTATGCTTTATATTCTGCCTTACTTCAACACCTGTGCACATAGTTTTTAAGATTGAAAGAAGATACAAATCCAAAGTTCAACCTTTCACCTAACCAGGTATTGATCCAGAAGAAGGCAAAGAACCCATGAGGCTGATGCTAATTGCTCCATAGTAGGGGAAAATTCCTTCTGACTCCACATCCAGCAGTCAGACTAGTTCCCTGGAACAATGCCCCATCACAGAAGCGAATACTCATAACCTTCAAGATTAGATTATTCAAGAAAGGCATCCAAGCCCTCCTTAAACTTGTAATAGCCGATTCATTAAAGGGGGTTTTCCACTACTTTCACCCCCCATTATACACCATAGCTCTTCAAAACAATAGCTTTTGTAATACACTTGTATTAGATGTATAGCTTCTATGAGCGCATCTCGGCAGGGATCACATGGTCCTGGATTGTTATGGAGATTCTTCTTCCTCCTCGGTTTTGTCTGATGAGTCCGGTCTCCAGGCACAGGTATTATACAAAATGAAAGGAAGCTGTCACTGTGCTCCAGGTGGTGGGTGTAGATGCTTTGGATTGAATGACAGCTTGCCTGAGCATGGGTCCTGAAGGGTGAGGAGGGAGGAGTCTGGGTGGAGAATGGAGAGGCCGTGATCAGTGATGGCTCATAGGCCACTGCAATGCATGATGGAACTTGTAGTATTAGAACACACTAAGCCTGGGGACAGGAAGTGATGGATGTAAGCATCAGAGCTGCAGCTGGCAGACACCAAGTGATGCTATCTGCATGATATATTACTATAATAAGAGTATGGATGCATTTACTGCTACATAATAGCAAGATTAATGAATAAAAAATGAAATCAGTTAGGGTAGTGGATATCTTCTTTAAACATCATGTGACAGTTACTGTTGCTACGGTTTTGTATCAAAAAAGGTAATTTCAAAAGAACATTCTTCTATCAAAAGGAAAATAAAGGTGCACGATACCTGCTGATTGCGTACACGTCCCTACAGCTATCTGTAGTTGTAATCTCAAAGGTCCCACTCACCACCTGCAGAAGTGACCTGAGCAGGATATTCCTTTACAGCACCACTCCAGCATGGTTTTTTTTTTAATTGCACCTTGTTCTGGCTCTCATAGACTTGCATTGAGAGCTTTTTAAATAGCTGACACAACTTCTGACTTCTAGCCAGTCAGAAGCTGCGCTCACAAGATGGCATGGGGGGAGACCAGAGCGGTGCCGAAAATTGGTGAAGACACTGGATGGATGAGTATATGACCGGGGGCAGGGGACCTACATTTAAAGCACCACTCCAGCACTGAAAAAAACCCCGCTGGATTGGTGCTTTAAGATTCTTTGTTCTCATTTTGGCAGTGTTTGGCAAAAAAAAGGCCGCAGTATGTGCCACTCACGTGTTTGGTTTCTTTTGTTTCAAGATTGCTCTGCATATGAAGTTCCAAATGATTGTGAAGTTATGAGCTGATTGTAGATCCTATTACATTATTTGTACTTATGTTGATTTGTTTCTATGCAAACTTGGCATAAAATAAGAAAACTGAAATTCTTTAGGAGATGGAAAGCATTCACCTGACACAACAGTTCTTGTTCATATAAAAATATGTCTATACTGTGATCATTACGTGTAATATCAAACCTTTGGGTGAAGGATGAGGGGAGTGTTCACTAGTTAGTGTGATTGTCTCCTAAGACAATTAATTTGAAAAATAACCCAGGTATCTAATTTTGCTGTCTTTGAGTAATTTCTTATACCAAAAATTCTTGGACTATAAGGGCTCACACTCATCTGCATTTATAATATTGGTCCAATGTTGTTCCTGAAAAGTCTGACAAGTGTCATGTGTGTACAATGCGATTTTTCTCGCCTAGCATCTGAATGACATGCGTATGCAATGAGTTTAACCTTCGCTTTTACATACAATAGTTCTCTAGGTCATTTAAAGCTAGTTTATATAGATAGATGATGGAAATGTCAGTGAGAGATATTATCATTGCAGTGTGTGTGTGTATATGTGTGTTGCTAACTGTCTGTCTTTAG
Source organism: Phyllobates terribilis (assembly GCF_046119375.1). Lineage (NCBI taxonomy): Eukaryota > Metazoa > Chordata > Amphibia > Anura > Dendrobatidae > Phyllobates > Phyllobates terribilis. The sequence continues at coordinate 705,029,709 of NW_027362761.1, forward strand.
TTAATAATTCAAGAATTAAAAGAAAAAAATGGCATGGGGTCCCCAGTAATTATCTTAACCAGCTGAGGGAAAGCTGACAACTGGGGACTGATGATTATAGTCTGGGAAGGGAGTAATAAACATGGAGCTTCCCAGGCTATTAATATCAGCTCATAGCTATCTGATTGGCCTTTACTGGTTATTAACAAGGGGTGACACCCCCCCCCCCCCCAGAAAAAATGGCAAAGGCTAGTCAGACAGATTCAGGCTGATATTAATAACCTAGGAAGAGGCCATGGATATTGGCCCCCTCCGAGAGTAAGAACATTAATCCTCATCTACCCAAGAAATGGCATATCCATAAGGTGTGCCAATTCTGTCGCCTAGTCTCCGCTCTTCCCACTTGCCCTGGTGCGGTGGCAAGTGGGGTTGATGTCATCTGTTTTATGCAGGCCTGTGGAGTCGGAGTCTGTGTTAATTTTGGTGGAGTTGGTATAAAATGGACCAACTCCTAAAATATATAATAAATTGGGTACAGTAGTTCATTACAGTTTGTGGGGAATATTTTTCATAAGAATTTGGGAAAGTTATGAAATGTCCTATAAATGTCTGTCCTATTCCTGATCTAAGGGTCTAGACTTTTAGCTGAGATTAATCTGTGCTACAGTAAATTTATCACTTAAACATGAGCCATGTCTGAGGGAGTCAAAGTTGTTGAGTTGGAGACCGTGTCAGGGAAATTGAGGAGTCGGAGGTTTGGCTTACCGACTCCACAGCCCTGGTTTTATGGCAGCTGACATGAAGCCCTGGGGTTAGTAATGGAGAGGCGTCTATAAGACACCTCCATTACTAACCCTATAGTCAAATGTAATAAAGACACAGACGCAGTAAAGTCCCTTTATTTGAAATAAACGCTCCCCATAAAACAGCTGACATCAACCCCACAACTATTACCCCACTTGCCACCGCACCAGGGCAAGTGGGAAAAGCAAGCGAGGCTAAGCTCCAGAATTGGCGCATCTGATGGATGCGCCATTTCTGGTAGTGGTTGAGGGCTGATGTTCTTTTGTCTAGGAGGGGGCTAATATCCATGGCCCCTTCCTAGGCTATTAATATTAGCCTGCAACGGTCTGCCTAGCCTTTGCTGGTTATTAAAAACTAGCTATTGAACCCTTTCTACTCCCGGGTGGCGAGCATTTTTATTGGTATATGGTCTCTCATGCTGGTATGTGCTGCCCCCATCCTGTCCTCAACATCCTATCCTGGTATGCATGGCACCCCTCACCCCCAATCCTGGTATGCATGGCACCCCTCACCCCCAATCCTGGTATGCATGGCACCCCTCACCCCCAATCCTGGTATGCATGGCACCCCTCACCCCCAATCCTGGTATGCATGGCCCCCTCATCCTGGTATACGTGGGCCTCCTCATCACCCAATCCTGGTATGCATGGCACCCCATCCCTCATCCTGGTATGCATGGTACCCCGCATTCCTATTCTGGTATGCATGGCACACCATCCCTCATCCTGGTATACATGGCACCCCTCATCCCAATTCTGGTATGTATGGCCTCTTCATCCCAGAAAGTGTACATAATGTGTGTGCTGTAAATCTATGTGTATAATTCACATGCTGCAGAGCTTACCTCTGTATTCTACCAGAGTGCATTAAAATTGGTGATATTCACACCTCCATTGCTTTACGCCACCAGGGAAGTTATAAGCACACCCTGGCTGGCATATGCAGCAGAGCCTACTGTCAATCTAAGCGCCGGGGTGTATTTACAGCCGCCACTCTGTTTAGTGAGTGGCGACTTTAGCTGCTCTTTGCACACACCCATGACTGAAAGCTGGTGGCTCCTGGGAGGATATAAGTTCATTTTCTCCTGCTAGCTGCACTTTCATTAAGACAGCGGTCAGCATAGTAACAGGATTTACCTGCAGATTAACCCCTATATCTGTAGGAAAAATTGTTTCCAAGGTGACAGGTTCCCTTTAGCTTTTAGCTTTCCATCTGCATCACCGTTGAGGGCTTGTTTTTTGCAGAACGAATTATAGTTTTGAGTGACCCCCAATCTAGTGGGGTGTAATGATGGGGAGAAAATAACACAATTCAACCATTATCTTTTGGGTTTCCTTTTTTCTGGGTTCATTGTGTGGTAAAAATGACCTGGTAACATAATTTTTTTTTTTTTTTTTTTAAACTAAAGAATCATTTTACTGCTTATAAAATCAGAACTTTGTTTAAAAAAATGGTTTGTTGCTTGGTGAATTCTGACATTTCGTGTTATTTTTTTTTTTTTTTCTCTTTACACAGTTGGCCTCTTTTGGTTAATATTTATATTTTCGTAATAGAATTTTATGGACGTTGTTGCTCAGACTGTTATATACAAACAGAAGAATGCTACAGCACACTGTGTGATTTAATTTAAGATATATGCAAACACTGAATATATGAATTTTAAATGGTAAATAAACTATACTTATAAAATTGAGGATGTTGGCTCACAAATTGGCCAAATCTTTTGAGCCCACCAGCCACTGCAAGGCGTACCATTACTTGATTTGTATATTATACCGTCACAGCAGCTTGCACATGTTCACAGCTTCATTCTGTTAGAAGGTGCTGGTCAGTCTTTGAAACATACAATTGGAGATGGTGACTGCTTTCATATTTGGCAGAGCTCTACTCCCATCAGTTTAAGTGCCCATTGAGAAATCATTGATTTTTATTTATTTTTTTTTTCTTTCAAAAAGACATTCCAGTGTATCAGTTCAGTGTTTTGGATCCAGTTTTTACCATTATTGTTGAATCAGTGTTTTTCTTATATTGAAGAAATATTACTTGCAAAGCTTCTACCCATGACAGTGTTGCAATCTAAGAGCGTCTGTGTCTGATTTTCACAGATCCATAGACTTGTACAGGTGATTTTGATTCGGGATTCTGATCAAAATTGGACGTGTCTCAGTGACTCTTTTCACTGGCACAGTCCACATAAAAGATACGTATGAAATCGTCCATAAACTATAATGAACATATTTTATCCATGAAAACAGTGATAGAAAACATGTACACAAAAAAACCGACATTTGAAAGAGACTGAAGGCTGTTATTCATTCGTTCTGGGTGCTACCTGCCAATCGATGTCAGCCCCCTGCACCATTTCAATGGTTATAAGTGGGTGGCTGCAGGGAGAATAAAACTTATTTTTCTCCCTGTAACTCTCTGCTCCTGTAAGGCTGCCAGACATAATTTAAATGCCATTTACCTACAGATTACCACAAAATCTCCAGTTAAATGGTGTTTTTGGAGGTGACCAGTTCCCTGTAAAGTACCACTCCAGTGTTTTGTTTTTTTTTGGTGTGACACTGATGTAAGTTTCCTGAACCTAGCATTCTACTTACCAGATCTTCCCTGTGCTGCTTGGGTCGCACTCTGCCATCTTGGGACCTCAGCTTCTGACTGACCAGGAGTCAGAGGGAATAGTCACAAATTCTCAGTGTAAGGCCACGGCTCCACTATCAGTATTTGGTCAGTATTCGGTCAGTATTTTTTCTCAGGAGTGGCAGCCAAAACTAGGTGAGGAACAATCAGAGAAAAGGTATAATAGAAACAAGTCACCAATCCTGCATTTATCACCCACTCCTGGTTTTGGCTCCCAAATACTGACCAAATACTTACAAAGGCTGTGTGCCCACGATGCAGAAATGCTCCGGATTTTTCCTGAGCGTTTCTGCATCTCCCTGGCAGAAAAAACGCATGCGGATTGTACATGCGGATTGTACATGCGGATTCCTGCCAGGGACAAGCGGATGTGAAGCGTTCTTCACTGACATTTCCGCATGCGGGTTGACAAGCGCTTTCCAAGCGATTTTAGCATCACTTGGAAAGTGCTTGACAACTTGGTCACACTATATAAATCCATGCAAACGGCATGGATTTATATAGTGTGACCCGAGAGAATGTCAAAAAATAAAAAATAGATCTATACTTACCATCCGATTGCCCCCGCAGTCTTGCTTCGTTCGGTGCTGACTGCCGGCACATTGCGGTACACTACACTAAAGGACCTGCCGACGTCCGTGTCGCATGACCCGTCACATGACTGACGTCAGCGCAGGTCCTTCAGTCCATCGCGATTTGCTTGCAAGGGAGGACAAGCGCATCGGGGGCCGTCAGAAGGCAAGTATAACATTTATTTTTTATTTTATTCTTTTTTTTTTTTTTTTTTTCACAGGTTCTATGGTACCCGGGTCCGGAAGAGAGTCTCCTGTCCTTCACACCCGGGTACCATCCGCACATTGGAACACGTGGAATGCGCATGTACAGATGCAGTGATGCGTAATCCATGCGTTCCAATGCAAGTCAATGGCGGCGAAAACGCAGCACTTCTGCAAAATAATTGCTATTGCTGTGTTTTTTTTCCGCAGTGATAATCCGCAGCGGAAATTTGCACAGCACATGCGGATTATCATTGGGGAACATGGCAGGCCTTCTACCAAGCGTTTAAGCATTTCTGCAGCTTTTTTGCTGCTGCGGAAACGCTTAAAAAACGCATCGTGGGCACACAGCCAAATACTGATAGTGGGGCTGTGGCCTAAGTCTAAGAGTCTCGTTCTTGTTCTCATAGACTTATACTGAGTAGTGACTTTTAGATCACCCCGCACTGAAAAACACTGGAGCGATCCGGCAGGTCACAACTTGCAGAAGACAGCCGGAGCGCCGCCGATAAAGGAATACAGCAGCTGGTAAGTATGATACAAAGTGCGGGGGACTTGAGATTACTTGCAAAAGCTGGAGTGGTGCTTTAAATGTTACTGTTTGAGATTGACAGTGGCATGTAATTGGTTAAACTGCAGTGATCAGAGCTGGCTTAGGTTGCTGCTGTACAGACAGATGTTAGCTGTGTAAACCCTTTTGTGCCTGAGCCCACACCATACACGGGCACTCTGACTGATGTACCAGTGCGACAGGGTATGCTAAGGTATGAACTTTTCCAATGAGAAGCTCTTGTTTTTTGTTCCTCTGCAATTTTACCATTCCTCGTAAATCCACTTCTGGCTTTGGAGAAAAAAACTGCACCAAGAACTGCAGTTGTATATCTCCACATAGAAACATGGCAGCAGCGGTGAGGTCGTTACTGCAGCATGTGAATGCTGCTGCTAATCACTGGACTCAGCGGTCATCCAGAGGTAGACTGCACATGCTGCAGTTGTAACGTAACTGCAGCTGTGTCCCCAAAAAGCAGGGCAGCAGTGAAGTCATCATTGGAGAGCAGGGGGTAAGTAGGGCTGACTTTCTGGTTTTTGACAGAATATATAAATAGAATATATTTTTTTTTATATAAATAGAAGTTAAATCTGTAAAACACCTTTTAAGCAAATTACAACAAAAAAACACAATGAAAGCAGAATTATTATTGCAGTCCCAAATTGGAACAGCGGAAAATTAGACAAAAAAATGACACCAAGTTTACCAAAGTGGTGAACGCAATGTGATAATCTTCTAACATGTTAAGCTTCATATTCTTTTAACTATCACATCTTGACCCATCTTTGGCCAGCTGTACACTGCATCGCAGGGCTATAACAATGGCTTTCCTTATATCTGCTTCTTAATAGACTGCAAAGTCCAACCTTGAGAAGGCCCTGGCAGAGCTGCAGAGTGCCGGAGATGAAGTAGCAAAGGCAGAGGCACAGGTTAACCTAGAGGCTTGTGACGCCATTGTAAAGGCCCTAGAATAAGGTTGGTATCCCTACATTTCTCATTTCCTCACTTTTTTATTGCACTGAACAGTGCTTGTCGTCTACTACTCCTTACTAAGTGAGTGGAGGTGGTCTGTACTTCCCAGCTCTGCATCATGTATTCCTACTGCTCTTGTGCTCTATGGCTGGATCTGTCCGCATGATATAAACACTGCTTCCTCATACTTGGAACGGATTTCCCTCTCCAGCATGGTTTTAACCTGTGTTTTTTTTTCTCCCTTTTTTTCCCCTTGCGCTCTCCCACCCTCTCTGACACATCACTCACCCACCTTACATCTGGTATCCCCATGCCTCTGCACACACCACATTCTCTCACATCTCCTCTATGCACATGCGGACAAGTGCCCTGTCTTTCTGTGCTTGTACATCCCCCTCATCCCACCCTTTTTGGTTGCACATTCCTTCTCCTGTCGTCTTCTGCATGCGTGTGTCTTATCTTTTTTTGTGTTACCCTAGAGTATGTCTGACAGCACAGATGAGGTTTTATGTATTACATTGTAACATGGGAGACTTTGCATTTTCTGTGGTTGGGCTTTTCGTGTTATATGGAAAAAAAAATCTGCTTGTCTCTGCAGGTGCGTTACAATGGGCTATGCCAACCATCTATATCCCACTGCTGCTAATCAGTATTTTGTTGCATTCTGCTCTATGAATTTCCTTTAGTAATGACTGACTCTCTGCTCAGAGCACCACTTTACCACAAGGTGGTGGTAATGTGATATTTCTCATGCACCGCCACATAGAAATGTATTTGTTGCTCTAAATGCTATCTTTTTTTTCTTTTACAGGGGTTTTGTCTTTTTGTTTCCAGCCGCCATCTCCCCCAAATAATAAAAATGTAAAAAAAAAACTGCTGTCTTGTGTTCTTTGTATTGCGTGACATGCTGTTTTAGTGCCATCTTATGTTTCCTGACCTTTCTGATATTCTCAGAAGTATACTACTGCATAATAAAATAAAATAAAAAGTTTGAAAGATCACTAGGAGCTATGTGGGTTGACCTAAAATCTGTATTCGGTGCAGGCAGAATTGACACCTAGATTATAATTTCAAGTGATAGTGAAGATCAGTCAGATGACCTTTTTAAGGTAAACTTAAGCTGACCGTACACATGAAATGTCACTGTCTCGAGTCCTCTGACCCCATAATTCTCCACCCTCAACTATGTTTGGCAGTCAGAGCCATCTCCGTGGGTAGAGGGAAAGAAGCTATTGCACTTTTAAAGGGCTGTGGAGTCGGCGTCCATTTTGGTGGAGTCGGTATAGAATGGACCAACTCCTAAAAATATATAATAAATTGGGCTCAATGCAGGATGTGTTGTTAATCTTTTCATAAGAATTTGGGAAAGTTGTGAAATGTCCTCTTCCTGATCTAAGGATCTTGGCTTTTAGCTGAGATGAATCTGTGCTGCACTTTATGTACACGCTTAGTAGTGAGGCAGTGCTGGAGAGTCGGGGAAATTGAGGAGTTGGTGGTTTGGTTTACTGTCTCCACAGCCCTGACACACTACAGATAACACCTCATATCCATCATGCTCAATTTCCAACCCTCCCCCCAAAAAAATAGTTTTAAACTTGTTTTAATGAAGCATTTTTCATAATAAACGTTACTGACATACAGCAATGAAATATAAAACTGGATTCTGATAATGACATCTGTAAATATCTATTTTAGGATAATGTTGTAGATATTATCAGACATTGAACAATGGGTAAATGCAATACAGTAAAGCATTAATACACAAAACATGGACCTCTGCTATAGTCATTTAATTCAGACGCACCAGACAAGTGCAAAGTATACATCAGTTTAGACAGGAGTACACGCTTCTTAATCCATTTTAGATCAGGATGCCCATCCCAAGTATTTAGAAGCCTGGAGTACATCAGGGCATGTCGTGTGAAAGTGAGGAGGTCGGAGTGTTGGGTGAATCACATTTTCTGGGAGGGTTATAGAATCCGGGAGAAACTCTGTAAGTGGGAAATGGATTCTCATTGGATTCTGGTGAAAGCTGCAGGTTTGTTAGTCTTTGATCCGTTAAAGTGGTCAGGTTTCACTTTTTTAATACTGTTTTTACCATGTTGCTCACAGGGTAATAATGTATTGCAGCCTAAAGACCTGCCCCCAGAGATACCCAAATCTGATTGTCAGCAACGCTCCATGTTTTTCTCTAAGTTGCTTAGGCTTGTGCTTTTGTCGGGCTGTAATATTGCACCATGTATGGCCAGCCCTTGCTATGTAAAATGAAGCCTGTTGTAACAGGAATGGGGGAACTGTTGGCGCATGTGTGGCGGCATCCCCTTCTCAGGTGTACCATTTCTCGGATTATGAACCTAGGTGCAGGTGAGACTCGCCCTGGTTTTATCATGCATCATTCTGAGGTCATATCAGGTCCTGCCACCAGTCCTGCTTGTGTGACTCAGCTAGGCCATGACAAGCCCTGCTGTGATTAACTCCTTCAGTAGAGATCTAATGGATCGCAGATTAACCACTTCCTCCTGTAAATACATTTGATTTTGTCTTGTACATTTATCATCTGATTGACATTCTTAGCAGGTAACTGTAGGTAAGATTGTGTTGTGACCATGGCTTCACCATGAGACCAGAAATGATTCTGCTTTGGGAATGCTTAATTTACTCATATGTAATGACTGTGGCTTTACAGTGAGGCATTTCCTTAATTTGAAGTGCTGCAGGCAGGGAACAGGTTAACTCCTGCTTCCCCCAGCACTCCTCCTTTGTCCTAGCTCCCTTACAGGCTGTTCTGCTTTTTCTTGGAAGTCCTCACCCCCCCTCCTCAATGCCTTCCTCTTCTTTCTCCCTCCCTGTTCTCGCCTTTATTATCCTCCCTCCTCTCCACCTCATACCTCTTCTCAGTTGCCTCCCCTCCACGTCACACATAGCTTTCTTACAAGGGGGAGTGTGACGCACAGTGTTAACCATTTAGCCTGGTGGTCTCCATAGCTGAACTATGAGGCATTTACATCAAGTATTTGTTCCACCGATCCTGGCAGGATTACTCTGGAATTACAGGGACAGATTCTGTTTAAGCCTAGTAATACGTAAAGTGTGACCCACAGGAAAATAACAGAGTACAGAAATGACACACATGTGACACATATGGTCAGAGGCACTCCTTTTTCTAGGAGTTCCAAATTTCAGGAATTCATTGCTTCCTTCTGTGTCATTGTATGGAATGTGCACATCCTGTGTGTCAGTACTGCCCACTCCTCCAGCACACACCTGGACAGGTGACAGGATTTACTGGTGACTCGTACGGCGGGCCACCCTTGCCAAGCAGGAAACCTATATGTATATTAATGAGACTGGTAGCTGCTTCATCTGTGTTAAGTATCAGGCACTAGTTAGAATTATCTTCTCTCCAAGGTGTATATTGTAAGTATCCCCTCATGTACACCCCTAGAGGGCTGTCATACGTATCCTTTGGGGGGGGGGGGGGGCACACACAGATCCCACCGCTGACACCAGTTTGTCAAGGGTAACAACGAGGGGTTTACGCAGATCCCACCGTTACCACTTTGTCACAGATGACACTGGAGAGATCACAAAGATCCCACTGCTGTCAGTAGTTTGTCACGGGAACGCAACTCCACTGCCTAAGCAATTGGCTGACCAGTGATGGACAAGGCCGTGGCGCTTCTAATACTAGGCCAGTTATTGGGGAACTCACAGTGAGCATATGGTATATACAGTACAGACCAAAAGTTTGGACACAACTCATTTAAAGATTTTTCTGTATTTTCAGGACTATAAAAATTGTACATTCACACTGAAGGCATCAAAACTATGAATTAACACATGTGGAATTATATACTTAACAAAAAAGTGTGAAACAACTGAAAATATGTCTTATATTCTAGGTTCTTCAAAGTAGCCACCTTTTGCTTTGATGACTGATTTGTACACTCTTGGCATTCTCTTGATGAGCTTCAAGAGGTAGTCACTGGAAATGGTTTTCACTTCACAGGTGTGCCCTGTCAGGTTTAATAAGTGGGATTTCTTGTCTTATAAATGGGGTTAGGACCATCAGTTGTGTTGTGCAGAAGTCTGGTGGATACACAGCTGATAGTCCTACTGAATAGACTGTTAGCTGCTTTTTTCTTGCCATAATACAAATTCTAAGTAAAGAAAAACGAGTGGCCATCATTACTTTAAGAAATGAAGGTCAGTCAGTGCGAAAAATTGGGCAAACTTTGAAAGTGTCCCCAAGTTCAGTTGGAAAAACCATCAAGCGCTACAAAGAAACTGGCTCACGTGAGGACCGCCCCAGGAAATGAAGACAAAGAGTCACCTCTGCTTCTGAGGATAAGTTTATCCGAGTTAACAGCAGCTCAGATTAGAGACCAGGTCAATGCCACACAGAGTTCTAGCAGCAGACACATCTCTTCAACAACTGTTAAGAGGAGACTTTGTGCAGCAGGCCTTCATGGTAAAATAGCTGCTAGGAAACCACTGCTAAGGACAGGCAACAAGCAGAAGAGACTTGTTTGGGCTAAAGAACACAAGGAATGGACATTAGACCAGTGGAAATCTGTGCTTTGGTCTGATGAGTCCAAATTTGAGATCTTTGGTTCCAACCACCGTGTCTTTGTGCGACGCAGAAAAGGTGAACAGATGGACTCTACATGCCTGGTTCCCACTGTGAAGCATGGAGGAGGTGTAATGTTGTGGGGGTGCTTTGCTGGTGACACTGTTGGGGATTTATTCAAAATTGAAGGCATACTGAAGCAGCATGGCTACCACAGCATCTTGCAGCGGCATGCTATTCCATTCAGTTTGCGTTTAGTTGGACCATCATTTATTTTTCAACAGGACAATGACCCCAAACACACCTCCAGGCTGTGTAAGGGCTATTTGACCAAGAGGGAGAGTGATGGGGTGCTACGCCAGATGACCTGGCCTCCACAGTCACCAGACCTGAACCCAATCAAGATGGTTTGGGGTGAGCTGGACCGCAGAGTGAAGGCAAAAGGGCCAACGAGTGCTAAGCATCTCTGGAAACTCCTTCAAGATTGTTGCAAGACCATTTCCGGTGACTACCTCGTGAAGCTCATCAAGAGAATGCCAAGAGTGCAAAGCAGTCATCAAAGCAAAAGGTGGCTACTTTGAAGAACCTAGAATATAAGACATATTTTCAGTTGTTTCACACTTTTTTGTTAAGCATATAATTCCACATGTGTTAATTCATTGTTTTGATGCCTTCAGTGTGAATGTAGAATTTTCATAGTACAGAAAAATCTTTAAATGAGGTGTGTCCAAACTTTTGGTCTGTACTGTACACCTCCGATTCCAACGCACGGAATATATATTCCCCGTATGGTCATTGCCAACTCCACAATAACAATAAAGGAACCACTACTAACTGCCACCACCAATCATTTATACTGGCCGATACACATTACAGGTAGCATATGGCTTCAGGAGTGCAATTTACAGAGCAAGATGAACAGCGCTATTAAATTTTAGATACTTACTCCACAAAGGTAGGCAGTGTTTATAAAAATATACAAAGATGATACTAAATAGGAGCAAAACAGTATGGCATATAGTGGGTATGGAAAATATTCAGATCCATTTACATTTTTCACTGTTTCATTGCAGCCATTTGGTAAATTCTAAAAGTTCATTTTTTTTCTCAATATACACTCTGCACCCCATCTTGACTGAAAAAAAAACAGAAATGTAGAAATTTTTGCAAATTAATTAAAAAAGAAAAACTGAAATATCACATGGTCATAAGTATTCAGACCCTTTGCTCAGACACTCATCACATGCTGTCCATTTCCTTGTGATCCTCCTTAAGATGGTTCTACTCCTTCATTGGAGTCCAGCTGTGTTTAATTAAACTGATAGGACTTGATTTGGAAAGGCATTCACCTGTCTATATGAGACCTCACAGCTCACAGTGCATGTCAACCAATTGAGAATCATGAGCTCAAAGGAACTGCCCAAGGAGCTCAGAGACAGAATTCTGACAAGGCACAGATCTGGCCAAGGTTACAAAAGAATTTCTGCAGTACGCAAGGTTCCTAAGAGCACAGTGGCCTCCATAATCCTTAAATGGAAGAAGTATGGGACCTCCAGAAGTCTTCCTAGACCTGGCCATCCAGCCAAACTGAGCAATAGTGGGAGAAGAGCCTTGGTGAGAGAGGTAAAGAAGAACCCCAAGATCACTGTGGCTGAGCTCCAGAGATGCAGTAGGGAGATGGGAGAAAGTTCCACAAAGTCAACTATCACTGCAGCCCTCCACCAGTCGGCCCTTAATGGCAGAGTGGCCTGACGGAAGCCTCTCCTCAGTGCAAGACATATGAGAGCCCGCATAGAGTTTGCTCAAAAACACATGAAGGACTCCCAGACTATGAGAAATAAGATTCTCTGGTCTGATGAGACGAAGCTAGAAATTTTTGTTGATAATTCTAAGCGGTATGTGTGGAGAAAACCAGGCACTGCTCATCACTTGCCCAATACAATCCCAACAGTGAAGCATGGTGGTGGCAGCATCATGCTATGGGGGTGTTTTTCAGCTGCAATGACAGGACGACTGGTTGCAATTGAAGGAAACATGAATACGGCCAAGAACAGAAATATCCTGGTTGAAAACCTCTTCGAGTGCTCAGGACCTCAGACTTGGCCGAAGGTTCACCTTCCAACAAGGCAATGACCCTAAGCACACAGCTAAAATAACAAGGGAGTGGCTTTAGAACAACTCCGTGACCATTCTTGACTGGCCCAGCCAGAGCCCTGACTTAAACCCAATTGAACATCTCTGGAGAGACCTAAAAATGGCTGTCCACCAACGTTCACCATCCAACCTGATGGAACTGGAGAGGATCTGCAAAGAAGAATGGCAGAGGATGCCCAAATCCAGGTGTGAAAAACTTGTTGCATCATTCCCAAGTAGACTCATGGCAGTACTAGCTCAAAAGGGTGCTTCTACTCAATACTGAGCAAAGGGTCTGAATACTTATGACCATGTGATATTTCAGTTTTTCTTTTTTAAAGGGGTCTGAATACTTTCCGTACCCACTGTATACAATTACATGAAATAAAAAAGAATAACGAAAGAGAATTACTAAACCTGATGTCACAGTAATGGCTCAAAGCTTAGCGGAGGAAAGCACTGTGATTGGGAAAATGGAACACTCTTACAACAAACATATGTCTTCCAGAATGAGCAAAGACAGAGACCCAAACTTTAATTTTTATTAGCTCAATGCTACGCCCACATACCCTCCCCCCTTGATGAGCTCCCATGGGGGCTGGTTGTGGGATGTGCTAGCTCCTTCAGAATTCCATGAGATCTCCATCTTACAGGATATCTTTGCCCCTGGAGGTCCCTGGCAGTGGATATCATCATGTTTCCTACTGTGATGTTTTCTTTTTATAGAGATGAATCATGACCTGTATAGCACCATCCATCGGAATGTTATTTAGTTGGAGGGGATTTAATGGCCCTACGGTGAGTGAATGCATTAGGTTTGTCCCTTCGCTACGACACCGAAAATATATCTCCCATAAATATCGGATTGATGCAAAACCCCAATATTAATATCTGGACACCGGAGACGAAAAGTCTCAGCAGTTCTTTGATAGGAGGAAGCTTATGCCTGAGAAGTGTACTTACCTGCCTCTGATTAAACAAATCTCTGCCTCGGCGTCTTCTTCCAAGCAAATCTCCCAGCTGTAATTAACTGGTCACTGCAGGAGGCTCTAACTTTGATGGAGGTTGAAGTCTCAGCTCTCTCTTCCCCTGTTTCAATTTACTCTCTTCATCAGTTACAATTAGTCATATATGTTCAATGTGAGCGTGATATGTGCCCTCTCTGGAGATGTCTTATGGATTTAAAATTTTCTCTATGACATAAAAAAAAAAATCTATATATAATATATGCCCAGCGCATGGCAAAAGATGACCCTACATGGGGCCCTATGGATATGATTGCATATGCTTAAATATTGAAAAAAATAGGTCTAAAAAGAGCCTTATATAGACTTGAATGACTTGATCGGTTCATGTATAAAGTCGTGACCTAGTTTGGTACCTTCATGATGCTGCAATTGTTTTTTTTTTTTAATCTTTACACTTCAAAACTCTTGACTTAATTTTTCTGTTAACATAGCCGTAGGATGTGCTGTTTTGTGTGAGAAGAGTTGTATTTATAAATTTCCCCATTTTAGGGTGCTTTTTTTTTTTTTTTTTTATATAAGGTGAAGGGTCAAAAAAAGATATCTAGCAATGGATTCTGCAGAGTTCATGTTTTTATTAACGATTATTTTGTGAAAGGTCTAGTTTTGCAGAATAAAGTGTAATGTGGGAGACAGAATGCTCCCTTTAGACAAAAAGGTGGGTTGATCAACCTCTAATTTACGTTGCGAAGAAGAGATTGGGTCCTCATTCCACTGAAGCAGGCCATATTGCTACTTCGTCTGAAAATTAGTATTGTATAAAGAAATAGCACACCAATAATAGGCACAAAAAAGGATTTTTTTTATATACTTTTAATTGTCTACCCTCATATCCAAAAAAAAGTTATTTCACCATAAAGTGAAGTATAGCATCATTTTGGGTAATGAACCCTTTCGTTAGGCTAGGAGTAGGGTCTACGTGAAATTTCATTCTTGGATGACAAAACGCAAAATTCCACTTGGAACAGTATATGATAGGATGCAATGGGAATCACTGGGCTGTCTAGGGATCCAAAGAGTGTGGAAATTACTATAGCCCATAGGAGTATAACAAGCAGTGGTGCGTGAAGAGTAATGCGGGACTGTCTTTCCATACTTTCATATAACTTTACAAGTGGATTTGTGCATTTTTTTCGTCCAAGAACATTCCACCCATAACCTACCCAAGTCTGATGAAGGATAGATTACCCGAAACAATGCTATACTTCTTCACTTTGTGGTGTAATAACTTATATTGGATATGAAGGACGAAATTTAAAAGCATTATAAACATTTCCTTTTTGTGCCTATTCCTAGTATTATATAAAGGAACTCTCTATTGAACCCGTTCTACGCCCTGGGTGGCGAGCACTTTTATTGGTAAATTTACGGCGCCATTTTTTTTTTTTTTTAAGACCCTGTGGGGTCTTCAATAAAATGGTGCCGGAGATCGCATTATGCACACACACTGACTCTGGCGCCATTTTATTGAAGAAATGTACTAAAACATCAACCTAGCAGTGCAAACACGCCAGCAATAGGAATAATGGCGATGGGCTGTGTGCACTGCTATGTTGATGTCTTAGTACATTTCTTCAATAAAATGGTGCCAGAGTCAGCATGTGTGCGCATACCGCGATGTCTTTCGCCATTTTATTGAAGACACTGTATACGCGAATTCGCAGACATAGTGTCTTCAAAAAATGGTGCCGGATAGCATGGAATGCGCATGCGCTGACTCTGGCACCATTTTATAGAAGTATTGTACTACAAAATTTAAAGGGAACCAGAAATAACGCTAATAACCTGCAGATATGCAGTTAATCTGCAGATTAACAGCGTTATTATGCTGCCCGGCACCTGCACGCAGCCGAATGCAACAGGGAGAAAATGAACTTTATTCTTCCCGCCAGCATTCGGTTTCAGTCATGGGGGCTAACTGACACTGGCTCTACATTGTGGCCTGCTGTAAGTCAGGGCTGGGGGCGCGGTTACAGTGGCCGCTCTGTATTCTCAGAGCAGTGACTGAACCCACGGCGCCCCCGCCCTATGACTGAAACCGAATGCTGGCAGGAAGAATAAAGTTCATTTTCTCCCTGCTGCGTTCGGCTGCGTGCAGGTGCCGGGCAGCATAATAACGCTGTTAATCAGCAGATTAACCACATATCTGCAGGTTAATAGCATTATTTCTGGTGACTGGTTTAATAGCTAGACCTGGCATATGCTCCCCCATTCTATTATATGCTTCCCCATTCTGGTCCCCCATCTGATTATATGCTTCACCATTCTGGTCTCCCATCCTATTATATGCTCCCCCAGCCTGGTCACCCATTCTATTATATGCTCCCCCATTCTGGTCCCCCATCCTATTATGTACTCCCTCATTCTGGTCCCCCCTCTTATTACATGCTCCCCCATTCTGGTCCCCCCTCTTATTACATGCTCCCCCATTCTGGTCCCCCCTCTTATTACATGCTCTTCCTTTCTGGTCTCCCATCCTATTATATGCTCCCCCATTCTAGTCCCCCATCCTGCCTGCGCTTCTGTTGTTCAATACATTCAAACAAAAACAAACACTCCTACTCCCCTTTTTCCCGCTCACCTGCAGTGCGTTGTCTGTGTTTAAATATTTTAATAAAATGGCTCCGGAGTCAGCGCATGCGCATACCGCGCTCTTTGGCGCCATTTTGTTGAAGACACCGTGTGTGAATTTGTCTTCAATAAAATGGCGCCGGAGATCGCGGTATGCGTAGACCCTGACCTCCTCCTCCAGCCTCAGCCTCCTTCCTGTCACCTCGATGCACTGGTTGGTCCATTAACGCTGGATGTGTCCTTCTGACTCTGGCCACACTGCGCAGTCTATCCGGCTTCGGACAGAAGGACGCATCCAGCGTTATAATGTTATAGATGGCAAACCAATTGTCTGAGAATTATCCCTTTGTCTATTCACCTAGATGCTACTGTTAGCTTTGACCTTGGCATCTAAGGTGTTAAATGGTCAGCCTCTGTGATCCTGGTCGTTACACTTAGGTGTCAACTATATATTACACCTGCCACCTACAAATGATGGTGTAGGCAAAAGTCCTGAACCCATGCTATTAAAGCCCTGTAATAATAAAGTGGATTGGGGAAAATGCATAGTTCCTGTGATATAGTATTGTGCGGCCTATAGGTAAAAGCAATTTATACCTATCATGTGGACAGGATAATGGATGCATCAAAAACTATCCTAGGGTGTGTGAAAGTTTTTGTTTTTCTATGCAGAACCCACTTCAGAAGCTGTTTTTTGTCTGTTTTAGAGCCGACCCACCTGAAAATGAATTGTGTGCAGAAACCATGAGGGCCTATGCACATGGCTGCATCACAGATATATGTACAGTGGGTACGGAAAGTTTTCAGACCCCTTTAAATTTTTCACTCTTTGTTTCATTGCAGCCATTTGGTAAATTCTAAAACGTTCATTTTGCTCATTAAAGTACATTCTGCACCCCATATTGACTGAAAAAAAAACAAATGTAGGAATTTTTTCAAATTTATTAAAAAAGAAAAATTGAAATATAACATGGTCATAAGTGCTCAGTATTGAGTAGAAGCACCCTTTGAGCTAGTACAGCCATGAGTCTTCTTGGGAATGATGCAACAAGTTTTTCACACCTGGATTTGGGCATCCTCTGCCATTCTTCCTTGCAGATCCTCTCCAGTTCAGTCAGGTTGGATGGTGAACGTTGGTGGACAGCCACTTTCAGGTCTCTACAGAGATGCTCAATTGGGTTTAGGTCAGGGCTCTGGTTGGGCCAGTCAAAAATGGTCACAGAGTTGTTCTGAAGCCACTCCTTTGTTATTTTAGCTGTGTGCTTAGGGTCATTGTCTTATTGGAAGGTGAACTTTCGGCCATGTCTGAGGTCTAGAGCACTCTGGAAGAGGTTTTCATCCAGGATATCTGTACTTAGCCGCATTCATGTTTCCTGCAATTGCAACCAGTTGTCCTGTCATTGCAGCTGAAAAACACCCCCATAGCATGATGCTGCCACCACCATGTTTCACTGTTGGGATTATATTTGGCAAGTGATGAGCAGTGCCTGGTTTTCTCCACACATACCGCTTAGAATTATCAACAAAAAGTTCTATCTTCATCTCATCAGACCAGAGAATCTTATTTCTCATAGTCTGTGCGTCCTTCATGTGTTTTTGAGTAAACTCTATGCGGGCTTTCATATGTCTTGCACTGAGGTGAGGCCTCCGTCGGGCCACTCTGCCATAAAGGCCCGACTGGTAGAGGGCTGCAGTGATAGGAGAAAGTTCCACAAAGTCAACTATCTCCCTACTGCATCTCTGGAGCTCAGCCACAGTGATCTTGGGATTCTTCTTTACCTCTCACCAAGACTCTTCCACAATTGCTCAGTTTGGCTGGACGGCCAGGTCTAGGAAGACTTCTGGTGGTCCCAAACTTCTTCCATTTAAGGATTATGGAGGCCAGCCTTTGTGCTCTTGGGAACCTTGAGTACTGCAGAAATTCTTTTGTAACCTTGGCCAGATCTGTGCCTTGCCATAATTCTGTCTCTGAGCTCCTTGGGCAGTTCCTTTGAGCTCATGATTCTCATTTGGTTGACATGCACTGTGAGCTGTGAGGTCTTATATAGACATGTGTGTGCCTTTCCAAATCAAGTCTTATCAGTTTAATTAAACGCAGCTGGACTCCAATGAAGGTGTAGAACCATCTCAAGGAGGATCACAAGGAAATGGACAGCATGTGACTTAAATATGAGTGTCTGAGCAAATGGTCTGAATACTTATGACCATGTGATATTTCAGTTTTTCTTTTTTAATTAATTTGCAAAAATTTCTACATTTCTGTTTTTTTTTCAGTCAAGATGTGGTGCTGAGTGTACTTTAATGAGAAAAAAAATGAACTTTTTAGAATTTACCAAATGGCTGCAATGAAACCAAGAGTGAAATAGTTAAAGGGGCCTGAATACTTTCCGTACCCACTGTAATACTCTACCAATAGAATTATATAGGCCTATTCTATAGCTACATTGTTTAGGATAGAGAATAGAACCTGTCAGCATCTGCAAGACAAAAATAGTTGTGTGAACCAATGCCATGCTGAATTATGGAGGTATTGTCACCTCTAAGTATTGCTGGTAAAATCTAACGCAGTACACGGAGTACCTACAGCAGGGTCCCCAACTGTTCAGCTCTGGGAGAGGGTTGTGAATCAGATGCACAGTTCCTCAAGTAGAGATATCCAGCTCCTGCCATTTTGCCTCCCACAGTAGTGACACCCAGAGCCCCCATTATTGTGTATACTTCTTGTCAAGGCTTTCCCACAGAAATTACACTAAGGCAATATGCTTACATCCAGGGGTTCCTACCTTACCCCCATTCAGTATTTCTGCATCCAGCTTCAAGCACCTATAATTTTATTTCCAATTGACCATATTTATCTGTCCACCCTCATGATCAGTATATACACTACCAGATTTGCTCTTCTGTGCTGGACTACTCATGAGGCCACGTTCAGTATTTGGTCAGTATTTTACATCAGTATGTGTAAGATAAAACCAGGAGTGGGTGATAAATCCAGAAGTGGTGACGTGTTTCTATTATACTTTTCCTCTGATTGTTCCACTCCTGATTTTGGCTTATAAACACTGAGATAAAATACTGACCACATACTGATAGTGTGACCGTGGCCTGAAAGTCACCATCTGGAGAACTGCTCTTCTTAGCTGGTTTGCTAGACCTTGTGCTACTGCCCCAAGCTGACAGCCACGAGCCATGTAACATGGACCCATGAGCCACACATTGGGGCCCCCTGGCCTACAGGTTCATAGTGCATACCCCTAGGAGTTCCTTGTGTCACTGTTAAAAGACAATGCTATGTGCATGAGTCTAATGTATTAAACGGAATTTACTAAAAAAAAATCAAATGCTGATAAATATTTTTTTCAATTGCTTATTTTTTTATTGTGGATTTATTTTTATTTCTTGTACATGATTATGAGAGTGGCCATCTGAGTGTGCTCTGTAATCTGTGTGGAGAAGAGGTGGTGAGCTGTTTCCATTATCTTTAGAATACTTTTATATTGTATTATGGATGTGTAAGTGTTAATTTTCACCCTGTTTATAATAATAATATGATAATTTTAAAATAATCTCTACAGATAAGGAAGTACCATACAGGATAGGTCATCAATATCAGATCGGGGTGGGCCGGAAAGGAGTCTGACACCCCCACGGATGTAAACAGCTGATTCGTTGGGGTGTCAGACTCCACTGATCTAATATTGATGACCTACCCTATGGATAGGGCATCAATATGCTATGACCCAACAACTCCTTTAAGATCCCACATACACATTGGACTAAAGCCGGTTGAACCCGCCAATATCAATGGAATCGGCCCACGGTGTAATGTGTATAGGGGTCTCCTGACTCTCACCAGATAAAGGTGGAGTGAAAGATCTAGCCTGCTGAATTTCAGCTGTCCATTGTTTTCCCTGGAGAGGTGACAGGCAGTGGCGTTTTCATAGAGAACACTGTATTGGGGAGGCAAGAGAAAGCCATCAGCCTCCTGGCAGCTCTATCTAATGTGTACAGTGGGGAAAAAAAGTATTTAGTCAGCCACCAATTGTGCAAGTTCTACCACTTAAAAAGATAATTAGTGGAGGACAGAGGAGCCTCTTAAAGAAGAAGTTACAGGTCTGTGAGAGCCAGAAATCTTGCTTGTTTGTAATTGACCAAATACTTATTTTACACCAAAATTTGAAAAAAATTCTTTCCAAATCAGACAATGTGATTTTCAGGATTTGTTTTCTCGTTTTGTCTCTCATAGTTGAGGTCTACCTATGATGTTAGTTACAGGCCTCTCTCATCTTTTTAAGTGGGAGAACTTGCACAATTGGTGGCTGACTAAATACTTTTTTCCCCACTGTACAGGGGCCTTTAAACTGTCCGTACGTTCTCAATAGCTGTAAGCCATCTCTTCTAACTTCCCAATACACATACTTGGGTTGCCCAAGGATCTACATGTTCTGTAAAGGGAGACTGGAGCAAGCTGCTACTGGTCACCTCTAGCAGTGGTTTATCTCCTACAGAATAGAAGGACTGGGTAGTTAAAATCCAAATGCCCAATCCTTATCTCTACCGATATCTCCCATCCGGGGTCTACACATTACATGCTTGGCTGATCCATTCTAATGTGTTTCTACAACTTAAGTGGTCAAAATCCAAAATGCCGCATTTTTTTAAAATAGTTTAATCATTTTAATATAAAAATATAAACAATAGCTATTTTTTCTGATAAACCATTGCCTGTAACACTAAACCTAGACATGGATGATGAAAGTGAACAGGAGATTATAAACAGAAAATGTTTTTATAAAAATTGATAGGATTGATTTAATGATTATCATTATCCGGGGGTAGTAGTGTGAACCAGCCCTTCATGCATTTCTAATTGAAGGATTTTTTACAGGAAAATGGTCTATATTCGAAGTTTTTCCGCAGTGTATGACTCCTCTTTTTTTACCTTGTAAAATATCACATGAAGTATAAGAAAAGATGATGGAGTGGCAGCCCTATGAGTGAATTGTTAGTTTATATGTCAGGCCTCTTGTTCAGGATGTTGTAACTCCAACCTTCCTGAAAATATCCTGTGTGACTTTCAGGGAAAGCCCTTGACGTTGGGGAAAAGGTAGGGGGAAGGAAATCCTAGGCATTTCTGAAAAGGGCCCAGTACTTGGCTAGAATATAGAAGTGCTGCAGCATTTCATGTCTGATAGATGATTAGTGTTTAGAATAAAAAAATCAGTCGCCACTTCAAAGAAGTAAAAGAGCAGCTAATGTTCAAAAGTTAAGAAAAGGCAGGAAAAAAGTACTCCCCTCATAAATATCCAGCCATACCAGCACCAATATCCTGTTTTTTGCATCCTGGAAGTGACCACTACAGCCAGATACTGGCCCCCTTACTGGAATGACTGTTGAGGTGACTTTGCTCCCAGGATGAAACCGAAGAACCACAATCAACTAGATCCACTCTAATACATGTAGATTAGACTGGTTTTGTGCTGGCCCAGTCCACCAATGATAACCTCAGTGGGTTTAACCACTTCTAATTTAAAAAGGGTAACCTGTCGGGGGTCTCTATCACACTCTTTTTTATTTGCCCTAGCTTTTGTTCTATTAGCCAGCTTATATTGTCCCCTGAAATTATAGGATGCAGAACGTGTTGCATTTTACATGGATGATATTATGCTCTTTATGGGTAATGCTGAAAGGTCTCTACATCCAGTTGTAATGTCTTAGGCCACATTCACATGTTCAGTATTTGTTCAGTATTTTACCTCAGTATATGTAAGATAAAACCAGGAGTGGGTGATAAATACAGAAGTGGTGACGTGTTTCTATTATACTTCTGTTCCACTCCTGATTTTGGCTTACAAATGCTGAGGTAAAAACTCACCAAATAATCAGTGGCCTTATAGAAAACTCCACGTTTACTCCACGTTACTAATTGCGAAAGGTCGCTTGTCTTCCTTCCCGATCCTTATCAGACATGTTGGCCGTCTCTGTTAGGTTCAGATTTGTCAATTTAAAATGTAAAAATGTTGGTGTGTAGATAATGGTGGAAGTACAAGACTATATAAATCTTACATTTACACCACTATTAGGCAAAATTACTCAGAAGGTTGCTGCCTGCTGCAAATTAGCTATGTCAGAGCTAATTTAGTAATAATGGAAATGTGCTCCATACTTCTCCCATTTGCATCCCTATGTGTCACTATGACAAAGCTCAGGCCATTTTCAGGTCTGTCTGCTAAAATCCAATTGGAATCCTTGCAATGTAGGGGGACTGGCTGACCCTGAACCCTGGCTGCACAGCTACAACAGCTTGAGGTTGGGGTCCGCAAGATGGTTTAGAAACTGCCAGGGAATTAATTTCCCACACAATGGGCAAGGTGAGACCTTTTTATTTGTTGGAGCCAGTGGCAGTAGGTACATCCCCGGACAGTGTACTTAGTGTCCGTAATTTGTCAAATTTGGTAAATGACCTGTATCATGTCCGTTCTGTACTTTCTCCAATCTGGCATAACCCTGAGTATAAAGGATTGAGTAAACTGGAGGTATTCAATGGATGGGAAGATCTGATAAAAAAAACCAAAACTGAAATGTGAACGAGACCTAAAGAGCCAATTGGGCTGGGCGGCATCCATCTGTTATCCTAAAATCAGGAATAATGGTGAGTCATAAATGTATAGTGTAATTTCAATGGAATGCATATGTAGTTACAGCCATTCTGGGTGTAACCAATGGACACATCAGTCTTGTCATCACCTATGAGTGAGGAGGAAAGAAGCTAGGCAGTAACTGACATTCTCCGTATACATGAGGGAACTATTTACTGTGAAAACAGGTTAGGGATCATGGAATGATTCATATTTTGTATTGAAGAGACATAAATTACTAATACACAGTAAAGACATTGATAGGTAAGTACCAAAAATCAGAATGGATTATATGGAATCTCAATGTCGGAATCACAACTTCCAAATATCTTCTATTTATCTAAAGCTGCTGTCACACGGCCATAATACGAGCACATTTATAGTCTGTATTATAGTGGTAAATCCGGACCTCCTGTGTCTCAACTGAGCTGAACGTAAATCATCAGCGAGTCCTTCTAGGAGATCTGTTGGGTCAGCTGAGCTGGGAGAGCTTTGGGTCGTGCACCCTTAATGAGGACACTTACTACAGCTTTCCAAGCCTGCGTTCACATGCTTCCGTGTGTACCAGCAGCATTTTGGAATCCCTTTTATTACGTCGTCTGGGCACTTCTGTACTATAGTATAGGGCATTCTGAGCCGATAGTGGGGAGGTCTATACTAGCCAAAGCATAGATCTAGGAGACTGCAGATGGAGATGTTACTTCTTTTATCCGCTTGCTATTTTTAGTAACCTGAAGTGGTTAAATTACATTTTTATATAGAAATGCTTATGTGCTTTCTCTTGAACATTTTTCATAGGTTTCTCAGGCGGTTTCTGTGCAGAATCATGTGCACATCCTGTTCTTTTGAGGTATGCTTTCGGACATGCCAGCGTCTTTTGTTTTGAAGCGTTTTCATTTTTGGGCTTTTCCTGAGCACTTTTTGCAACATCTTTGGCCATCAACATTATTTTTCAAAGCTATAATGTATAAACTAGTAATTAATTTGTCCCATCCTACTTTTTATTTGCTGGCCTTTCAAGCTGTACTTCTAAACAGTTAATGATTTAGTGCCTATATTTTGAGCAATGTTATAAGTAGAATGTGTTCATTCACATTAATCTCTATCCCTCCTGGTATATGTAATCTCATTTCCCTAGATCTGGTTTGTGTGTACGATTAGATCTGACACTGGCTTATTGCATTGCCATTATAAAAGCGCTGCATCTACCTAGTTGTCATTTTCCTGACAATACCACTATCATCACTTGCTTGGGCTCTGATGTGATTGTCCACAAGTCAGGAAATGCTTCCAATAAGTATATGTCTGTGGCTATAGACTGTTAGGCTATGTGCCCACGATCAGGCTATAGCAGCGCTTTGGACACAGTGTATTTTCGCTGCGTCCGATCCCGCATGTAAATCCGTATGGGTTCATTATGTCAAGACTAAGGTTTTCTTACTGTATTAAAAATGTAGTTGGCTAAGATTTCCAAGTGGATCCCCACAAAAAATGTGTATCAAGTGATAAATTTTTTTACAATGTTGGCCAAAGGCTTCCACGCTAATGAATTTAAGAAAAGTATGTGATCCCTGTGTTGCCTTGAACTCCACAGCTTTTGTGCTACTCGATAACCCTAAGAATTATTTTCTAATTTTGGTTCAGGTGCAGCTAAAGTATAACAACTTTTATGTTTATACTGGAAAATTGATAGACGCCATAAACATGCATGCACAGATCGGCATGCTCCGCTCATTGCCCTAGTTAGAAATGTAGATGGCACTCTCTGAAAATCACTATTATGGGCAGTTGGGCTGCTTCAATACATATTTATGATAATAAAAAGTGATCATAAAACGTGTCCAAAGGCAGGCGTTATGATGAACTAAACTTGTACTTACCCATTCTAACCCAAGCAGCTCTGATGCCGCTTCAGAGCCTATACTCATCCATTATATCCCCTGCCAGTCTTTATGTACTTGGCTGCAGTGATGACTACACATAGCGGCTGCAGTGATGACTACTCATAGCTGCTGCAGCAAATCCATGGTCAAGCGTGTAGACGGCACATCATCGCATCAGCCAAGTATGAAAAGAGATCCAGAGCGGAAGCACAGAGTGGCAGAGGGTATAATAGGTCAGGTTGGTTACTTTGTATCAAATTGCCTGTTTTTGGCCACATTTTTATGATCCCAAAAAACTCCTTTATCTTTAAGTAGGCTGCTTATCTGTCAGTCTGATTACTAGGGATCACCTGCCAAGCACCCACACTCTTGGAAGCCTCATTCAGATGTCCGTTTTTCATGTTCCATGTTCTGTCTATTTTTCAAGGATAGAACACGTAATCATTATAGTCTATGGAGCTATTCACATGTACATGTTTTTTTTGGGAACTGTGTATCTGCAAAAAAAATCATGGAGACATGTTGGTTTTGATTGGAGTCACAGATCAAAATCACCCATACAAGTGTATGGGTCCCATGACAATGACTAATTAAACAATAATGAAAATCTGAGCCAAAGAACTGATAGAAATTAGTCTGCGATAAAAACGGACGTCTGTGTGAGGCCTTAACAGGGTCGTCAGGCAGCGTGAATTTAGCGGTCTGTCTCAAAGTAATCAGGTTTCAGGGCATAAACCCTTCCTTCCTACGTCTTGCTGCCATATTGGCTATATATTTAGGTAACACCATAGGCTTAGATTACATGGGTTGTCCAGGACTTGAGGTGCATTTACATTAAGAAATTTTGCTGTGTTAAATGACCACTGATGGGTAAATATTTACTGAATGATGGTGGTTTAATAACCTGTTACACAAGAAAACCCCACTCTGCAATCTGCAAGAAACAGTTCAGTGCACATAGGCTGCCATTGCTCTCGGCAGCATGAGCCCTGTTTACACAGGACAATGTGCTGCTAAAAACTATCATCTTTTGTGCACACCAAAATATAATTTTGCCTGACGAACAAGGGTTTTGCTCATTCGTCACTTGATCTGCAGCCTGTTTAGAATTACCGTTAAAAGATAATCATGTAGTGTAAATACACCTTTACATATTGTTGGCCTTTCCATGGGATAGGTTATTAATACCAGATCAGTAGGGTCAGACACTCAGCACCACCCAAATCAACTATTATCTGCACCTATTCAAGTAAATAGGAGATGAGGTGCAATACTCGGCAACTGCCACTAAACAATTTATGGGACTTCTGTACTCCGCCTTGTACACTGTTTATATCCAGTAACTACTGGAGCAGATAAGAGCTGATCGGTGGGGGTGCCAGGTGTCAGAACCCCACCGATCTGATATTCATGAGTATCTAAGTCCTGGACTGGAATATCTTAAAAGAGAAAAAAATGCATGGGGATGGCTCCAAATATTAATAGTGTCCTCATCAGAGGATTTTCTGTTGCTAGATGTAAAAATTGGTGAAACTCTCATTACCACACCATGAAGTTCCTTGTGAAATTAGGAAAGCATTTCACTGGGGGGTGGGGAGAGCAGTAGGGTGTTTGCCTGGGTTGGGCCACATGTATCATTTCCATATATTTCTTATTGCAATAAACCCTCCTTTTGTGCCTCATGAAGGGAATAACTGAGTCAAAACTCCACAAGGTCAGTGTGACCTGTGGAAGGAAGAGAAGCTTCCGCCCTACTGTACACTGTGTCCTTTGTCAGGCCAGGATGTGTGTCTCGCTCACAATAGCAGCTCATGAGATGTGGGAAGTGAAGGCACAGAGAGGGAAGTGTGATCCTTATTAATGGATTATTTCATGTGAGGCAATATCCCTGATCTGTAAGCACTGCTGCAGTCATGGCCCACACAAGAGACTCCCTGAGCATTGTGCATTGTCACGTGGAGACCAGCTTGCTCTCTCTTGATGTCAGTTCATCTATAGCACAACGGACTCCTCACCGGGACACATTTGGTACACACATTATTTGGTAATCCACAGAGTAAGGACCTAGTATACATACAGTGCTGTGCTGCGCTACCTCCATCAATGCCATATATTTGCATGCGTCAACTAATCTTGGCAACAGTCTTTCAGCTGGAAGAAAACAATGGACATTATTCCCTTGATCTGATGATCCCAATAGTTGGACCTAAATTTATCACCTAGCTAGGAATGGGTAATAATTAATCTAACCTGGAAAACGCCTTCAAGGTTGATCAACCTGGAAAGCAGGAGCATACAGGCAAATTCACCAACCTAGCCTATTACATCATATGTATCTGTCGGGGTTAGTACAATGTTACTAAGCTGCTCTAGGCTACCTCTTGCCTGCAGGATGCAGAATATGAAAATGCTTTCTATGCCCTGCTTAATTTTGAGTTCTCAAACTAAGGGCTCATTCAGTCATCGGTATTTGACATAGGAGTTCTATCCATATTTTCAGTGGTTAGTACATACCCATTATAGTATGTGGGGTTGTTCACATGTTGGTTTTTTATGCAGACCGAGGGGTTGGCACCAAAACATGTACAATTTTGGTCTGAGTCACAAATCAAAGTCACCGATGGAGGTCTGTGAGTCCATTAAAGAAATTGGATAGCACTCGGATGCCATCCATGTGCTGTCTAATCTTTGTGTTTGTATGTTCAAGGCCTGTTTCACACGTCCTGATATTTCTGGTACTGTAAAAACCAGCACCGGAGATGTCCATGTCCATGTGTACCTGTGTGGCAACCGTGTGCCACATCAGTATCACGCGTATCGGCGCCTGGGATTCAGCGGTACAGTTAGCGCTGTTCCCCGGGTGCTGAAAAATCTCTCATCATTGTCCCTTGCTTGTGCTGCGATCAGCCCAAGCAGGGGACAATGTTGAGAGTAGTATTCTGCCCCCGCTGTCCCCAACAAGTGTAAAAATAAGAATAAAATAAAAAAACACATTTGCACCTAATTCCGAAGCCATTGTCCCCTGTAAACAAACCAAAAATAAGTAAGAACAATAACCCTCACCTGTCCAAAGATAAAATAATCCAGTGTCCCACGCAGTAATCCATCTAAGGCCTCTTTCACAGGTCAGTGTGTCCAGTACGTGTGGTGACAGTTTCCTCACGTACTGGAGATACTAACACATGCAGACCCATTCAAATCTATGGGTCTGTGCACATGTCAGTGTGTTTCCACGGACCGTGTGCTCCACATGCTGACATGTCCATTTTTTACACGCTGCGCGGTCTGCAAAATGTCTCACACTGAACACACACGGATGACATCCGTGTGTCATCAGTGTGACAAGTACCGGCGCCTGAGAATCAGTGTACAGTTAGCGCTGTTCCCAAGCTCCGGGTGCTTAACGCTGCCCTCATCATTGTCCCTTGCTCGCCCTGTGATCAGCACGAGCAGAGGAGAATGGCCTGTTGCAGCGAGTGGGCTCCTGACCTGTGCTGTA
The DNA here is from genome assembly GCF_046119375.1 of Phyllobates terribilis. Taxonomy (NCBI): domain Eukaryota; kingdom Metazoa; phylum Chordata; class Amphibia; order Anura; family Dendrobatidae; genus Phyllobates; species Phyllobates terribilis. The sequence continues at coordinate 705,057,752 of NW_027362761.1, forward strand.
CCTTAGGCTGCCTTCAGATGATGGCAATGCAGACACTGCACGGACCTGCAGCAGTTCCACTGAACGGTACTTGGATCACTATATCATCCTATGGTGATCGATGTCTGAGTCAGTGTAGGGTCCAGCTGTTGTATCTGTCATTCAGACACTAAAGTCTGCCCATATTATAGCTGTCTGAATATGGCTATGAGATTAGTCACAGATCTCTTGTACTGCATTTCTAACCTCTCCCCTATAATAATATGCTCGTACTGGGGTTTTTCACCATATTGTTCCTGCAGACAGGAGTAGTGACAGATATCTCTAAGGCTATGTGCCCATGATCAGGAACAGCAGCGTTTTGCATGCAGTTCACCTGCGCTGCGTCCAAAACGCTGTGTTCCACATTAGAAGCACAGTGGATGGATTTATAGAAATGCCATGCACATTGTGCTTCTATGTGACACTGTGTAAACTCACTCGCGGCGCAGCTTTACGAGCCACAGCATGTCAATTACCTGCAGCAGAGACGTTAGTGTCACCCATAGCCATTCATTAGGTGCGGTATATCTGCATGGTTCACTGAAGATACAGTGCAGACCAAAAGTTTGGACACACTTCTCATTTAAAGATTTTTCTGTATTTTCATGACTTTGAAAATTGTACATTCACACTGAAGGCATCAAAACTATGAATTAACACATGTGGAATTATATACTTAACAAAAAAGTGTGAAACAACTGAAAATATGTCTTATATTCTAGGTTCTTCAAAGTAGCCACCTTTTGCTTTGATTGCTTTGCACACTCTTGGCATTCTCTTCATGAGCTTCAAGAGGTAGTCACCGGAAATGGTTTTCACTTCACAGGTGTGCCCTGTCAGGTTTAATAAGTGGGATTTCTTGCCTTATAAATGGGGTTGGGACCATCAGTTGTGTGGTGCAGAAGTCAGGTGGATAGACAGCTGATAGACTGTTATGCACACGCCCGGGCTAAGCGGCGTGTGCGTGTGATTGGTAGTGATTCCACTGGACCGTGCCGGAGAGTGAATGCCTGGAGGGGCGTAACTAGGTATTCACCCGATCCGACCAGGGTCGCACGACGGCATACGACGCCAGTGCACCAAGGAGGAACCGAGCAGAGGGACCAGGTGCTACTCCAGGACAGACCCCGGACACGGCTGTTGACCCACACAGGGGAATACAGGAACAGACTGGTAGGCTGGCACACTGACTGGTGGGTATAGGCAGGCACGACTGGTATGCAGGCAGGCGGGTAAGCAGGCAGGGGGGTATAGGCAAGCACAGTAAGAGTGCAGACAGGGAGGCACTAGCAGGTAGGAACACAGGCGGGATAGGACCCAGTACACACCGGGACTCAGGAACAATACAGGCAGAAGGGTACAGGCAGGGCAGGACAGGACTGCCGGAGCAGCGGGCAGAAGCAGGGCAGGACAGGACTGCCGGAGCAGCGGGCAGAAGCAGGGCAGGACAGGACTGCCGGAGCAGCGGGCAGAAGCTGGGCAGGACAGGACTGCCGGAGCAGCGGGCAGAAGCAGGGCAGGACAGGACTGCCGGAGCAGCGGGCAGAAGCAGGGCAGGACAGGACTCTGTTCACACGGAACAGACAGGAAGGGAAAGACAGAGCCAGACACCCACAGGGTACTTGCAGTGAAGTAGCGAGTGGACCACAAACTCTCAAACGGGAGTACAGAGACAACAGGCAGGAGTTAGGTACGAGTTCAGACTCTGCAGAAAAAGGAAGGGAACGGACATAGAGGAAAAACAGGTAAAGGATAGGAGAGAGTTCAGACTGGAACTGAGTGTACGGAGGAGACCGACACTGCAGCGGGATACAGGAGCGGGTCTGGGAATACTGCCCCCAGAGAGGCGGGACGAACAGGCAAGGAGCGTGTTCAGACAGGACAGACAAGATACAGGAGCGGGTCTAGGTAATCGGCCCCTAGAAGGCGGGAGGAACAGGCTAGGAGCGTGTACAGACAGGACAGACAAGATACACAGAAAGGACTCAGTTCAGACACGGGAACTAATACCACAAAGCAGGAGACATACAGGACTCAGTTCAGACACGGGAACTAATACCGCAAAGCAGGAGACATACAGGACACAGTTCAGACACGGGAGCTGATACCGCAAAGCAGGAGACATACAGGACTAAGTTCAGACAGGCCTGGAAATACAGCCTCCAGGAAAGGCAGACAAGGAAACAAAGACGGGACCTGGCACCTTCAGAGTGCAAACACACACTGAAGGAAAACACTATGCTCAGGCAGGGATAGAAGGGAGCTGCTGAGCTATATACCAAGTGTAAGACAGCAATAGGCTGAGGACGCACAAGGGGTGTGACCCACAGCAGGTACAAAAAGCAGGAAGTGATCGGGCGCCGCCCTTAAGCAGCAGAGACAGACACAAACAGACAGCATGGAGGGAAGCCAGAGAGACACTCTGGACAGGAGATCAAGTGCGCTCTCTTGCACAGTGGGAGATGGACCACCATGCAAGGACGCCGCCAGGTATGTTACAGTACCTCCCCCCTTACGCCCCCTCTTCTTCAGGCCTGCCAGAATCTTCCGCAGGGAATTCGAGGACCAGTCGTTCTCTGGGTTGGAGGGGGACAGAGACTTGAGGGTAATCTCTGCTTCGAGGTACATCTTGTCAAGCTCACAGGAAAAAATAGACGGGTTATCAGGTACATAATGAGGAAAAGTCACTGTCTCTTTGTTATCTGGTGGTACCCCGGAGGATTCAGGAAACAACTGGAGGTCCTCCGCCGGGTCAGAAGAGTGCAGAGGCTCAGAGAAAACAACTGCTTCAGAGTACACTAGGTCGGACTCACTGGAGGAAGCAGGCGAGGTATCGGGTACCGAGTATAGGAAAGTCTCTGTCCATTCACCACCAGGTGGCACCCCGAAGGGTTCTGAACACAACTGGAGGTCCTCCGCCTGGTCGGAGGGGTGTAGAGACTCGGGAGTAACCTCTGCCTCGGAGTACACTAGGTTGGACTCACTGGACGAAGCGAGCGAGGTATCAGGTACAGGATATAGGAAAGTCTCTGTCCATTCACCACCAGGTGGCACCCCGAAGGATTCTGAACACAACTGGAGGTCCTCCGCCTGGTCGGAGGGGTGTAGAGACTCAGGAGTAACCTCTGCTTCGGAGTACACTAGGTTGGACTCACTGGACGAAGCGAGCGAGGTATCAGGTACAGAGTATAGGAGAGTCTCTGTCCTTTCGCTACCAGGTAGCACCCCGAAGGGTTCAGGAGACAACTGGAGATCCTCCGCCTGGTCGGAGGGGTGTAGAGACTCGGAGGTAACTACCACTTTGGGGTACCCATTGTCAGGCTCACAGGACGAAGCGGACAAAGTATTGAGTACCGGGTGTAGAGAAGTCTCTCTCCATTTGTCATCGAGTGGTATCCCGGAGGATTCAGGAGGCAACAGGGGATCCTCCGCCAGGTAGTAGAGGTGCACAGACTCAGAGGTAACCACAGCTTTGGAGCATCCTTGGACATGCACACCGGTTAAAGAGAGAGAAGCATCTGATGCCGGGTGCAGGAAGTTCTCCAGTGTGGAGTCTGGATGGGCAGAAGTCTCTTCGGGCAGGAGAACTGGTGCACTACCCACGCACACTACCCATTGGGGTTTCTCCGGGATACAGGGAGATGAAGCTTCAGTAGGGACTTCAAGGTTGGGGTCAGGAGGTCTCAGGGAGGACAGGCCCTGGCGTGACGGCTTGCCTCTAAGTCTAGCACGTCTGGACTGCCTCTTGAGGTTGAGAGAAGTATTCCGGAAAGCGTAGTCACCCTGAGAGGATTCTGGGTGGGCAGTAGTCTCATTGGGCTGGAGGACTATTGCGCTACCCACACACATTACCCATTGGGGCTGCTCCGGGATATTGGGAAGTGAAGCTTCAGCAGGAGCCTCCGGGTTAGGATCATCGAAGACCATTAGAAAGGCCACCAGGAAGGCCATTAGGTCCCGGAGGATCGGATCCTGTGTTTCATATAGGGGGTTGATCCATTCCAAGGCATCACCCGCCAGGTAAGACATCATAAAGGCCACTTTAGCCCAATCGGAAGGAAAATAAAGAGGGTAGGCCTTAAAGTGTAGCATGCATTGCTCCACAAATGCACGACACTGTCTTGGATCCCCATAGTAACGTGGCGGATCCGCAGGAACGAGAGCTGATAGATCCATCTGGACGGTGCGTAATTCGCCTGGAACTCAGCTAAGGGAAAAAAAATTTATTTATTTATTTTAATGCATATATTCGCTGGAAAACTTCTCAGAGGGCGAAGGCCGTGGGGCTCAACGGGAACCATGGCCTGAGCATGCTGTTATGCACACGCCCGGGCTAAGCGGCGTGTGCGTGTGATTGGTAGTGATTCCACTGGACCGTGCCGGAGAGTGAATGCCTGGAGGGGCGTAACTAGGTATTCACCCGATCCGACCAGGGTCGCACGACGGCATACGACGCCAGTGCACCAAGGAGGAACCGAGCAGAGGGACCAGGTGCTACTCCAGGACAGACCCCGGACACGGCTGTTGACCCACACAGGGGAATACAGGAACAGACTGGTAGGCTGGCACACTGACTGGTGGGTATAGGCAGGCACGACTGGTATGCAGGCAGGCGGGTAAGCAGGCAGGGGGGTATAGGCAAGCACAGCAAGAGTGCAGACAGGGAGGCACTAGCAGGTAGGAACACAGGCGGGATAGGACCCAGTACACACCGGGACTCAGGAACAATACAGGCAGAAGGGTACAGGCAGGGCAGGACAGGACTGCCGGAGCAGCGGGCAGAAGCAGGGCAGGACAGGACTGCCGGAGCAGCGGGCAGAAGCAGGGCAGGACAGGACTGCCGGAGCAGCGGACAGAAGCAGGGCAGGACAGGACTGCCGGAGCAGCGGGCAGAAGCAGGGCAGGACAGGACTGCCGGAGCAGCGGGCAGAAGCTGGGCAGGACAGGACTGCCGGAGCAGCGGGCAGAAGCTGGGCAGGACAGGACTGCCGGAGCAGCGGGCAGAAGCAGGGCAGGACAGGACTGCCGGAGCAGCGGGCAGAAGCAGGGCAGGACAGGACTCTGTTCACACGGAACAGACAGGAAGGGAAAGACAGAGCCAGACACCCACAGGGTACTTGCAGTGAAGTAGCGAGTGGACCACAAACTCTCAAACGGGAGTACAGAGACAACAGGCAGGAGTTAGGTACGAGTTCAGACTCTGCAGAAAAAGGAAGGGAACGGACATAGAGGAAAAACAGGTAAAGGATAGGAGAGAGTTCAGACTGGAACTGAGTGTACGGAGGAGACCGACACTGCAGCGGGATACAGGAGCGGGTCTGGGAATACTGCCCCCAGAGAGGCGGGACGAACAGGCAAGGAGCGTGTTCAGACAGGACAGACAAGATACAGGAGCGGGTCTAGGTAATCGGCCCCTAGAAGGCAGGAGGAACAGGCTAGGAGCGTGTACAGACAGGACAGACAAGATACACAGAAAGGACTCAGTTCAGACACGGGAACTAATACCACAAAGCAGGAGACATACAGGACTCAGTTCAGACACGGGAACTAATACCGCAAAGCAGGAGACATACAGGACACAGTTCAGACACGGGAGCTGATACCGCAAAGCAGGAGACATACAGGACTAAGTTCAGACAGGCCTGGAAATACAGCCTCCAGGAAAGGCAGACAAGGAAACAAAGACGGGACCTGGCACCTTCAGAGTGCAAACACACACTGAAGGAAAACACTATGCTCAGGCAGGGATAGAAGGGAGCTGCTGAGCTATATACCAAGTGTAAGACAGCAATAGGCTGAGGACGCACAAGGGGTGTGACCCACAGCAGGTACAAAAAGCAGGAAGTGATCGGGCGCCGCCCTTAAGCAGCAGAGACAGACACAAACAGACAGCATGGAGGGAAGCCAGAGAGACACTCTGGACAGGAGATCAAGTGCGCTCTCTTGCACAGTGGGAGATGGACCACCATGCAAGGACGCCGCCAGGTATGTTACATAGACCTAGTGAATAGACGGTTAGAATTTGTATTATGGCAAGAAAAAAGCAGCTAAGAAAAAAAAAAACGAGTGGCCATCATTACTTTAAGAAATGAAGGTCAGTCAGTCCGAAAAAATTGGGCAAACTTTGAATGTGTCCCCAAGTGCAGTTGCAAAAACCATCAAGCGCTACAAAGAAACTGGCTCACATGAGGACCGCCCCAGGAATGGAAGACCAAGAGTCACCTCTGCTTCTGAGGATAAGTTTATCCGAGTCACCAGCCTCAGAAATCGCAGGTTAACAGCAGCTCAGATTAGAGACCAGGTCAATGCCACACAGAGTTCTAGCAGCAGACACATCTCTACAACAACTGTTACGAGGAGACTTTGTGCAGCAGGCCTTCATGGTAAAATAGCTGCTAGGAAACCACTGCTAAGGACAGGCAACAAGCAGAAGAGACTTGTTTGGGCTAAAGAACACAAGGAATGGACATTAGACCAGTGGAAATCTGTGCTTTGGTCTGATGAGTCCAAATTTGAGATCTATGGTTCCAACCACCGTGTCTTTGTGCGACGCAGAAAAGGTGAACGGATGGACTCTACATGCCTGGTTCCCACCGTGAAGCATGGTGGAGGAGGTGTGATGGTGTGGGGGTGCTTTGCTGGTGACACTGTTGGGGATTTATTCAAAATTGAAGGCATACTGAACCAGCATAGCTATCACAGCATCTTGCAGCAGCATGCTATTCCATCCGGTTTACGTTTAGTTGGACCATCATTTATTTTTCAACAGGACAATGACCCCAAACACACCTCCAGGCTGTGCAAGGGCTATTTGACCAAGAGTGATGGGGTGCTATGCCAGATGACCTGGCCTCCACAGTCACCAGACCTGAACCCAATCGAGATGGTTTGGGGTGAGCTGTACCGCAGAGTGAAGGCAAAAGGGCCAACAAGTGCTAAGCATCTCTGGGAACTCCTTCAAGATTGTTGGAAGACCATTTCTGGTGACAACCTCTTGAAGCTCATCAAGAGAATGCCAAGAGTGTGCAAAGCAGTCATCAAAGCAAAAGGTGGCTACTTTGAAGAACCTAGAATATAAGACATATTTTCAGTTGTTTCACACTTTTTTGTTAAGTATATAATTCCACATGTGTTAATTCATAGTTTTGATGCCTTCAGTGTGAATGTACAATTTTCATAGTCATGAAAATACAGAAAAATCTTTAAATGAGAAGGTGTGTCCAAACTTTTGGTCTGTACTGTATGCGGCTTTAACTGGGTGATTAGAGTGTAGCGAAAATACACTGCTATTTCCTGATTGTGGGTACATACCCTAAGGACTTCAGCCATGTTGTCTGTTTCCGATGGTCACCTGCAACTTAACTTCCATAGGGAAGCTTTGAGGTCAAGGATATCCCGCAATCCCATAAACTGTAACCATATTTTGGAAAATAATGGTGGTCGATAGAATGGCTAGTATGAATGGAGCCCAAATATTGGTCTTAGATTTGGTTTACACAACAGTCTTCCTTCTTCTCTGGTTATAACCAGGGCTGTGGAGTCGGTAAGCCAAAGCACTGACTCTGACTCATCAATGTCCCGGACTTCCGACTCCCCAGCACTGGTCACTACTGAGCGTGTACATAAAGTGCAGCACAGATTCATCTCAACAAAATGTCTAGAACCTTAGATCAGGAACAGAACAGACATTTATAGGACATTTCATAACTTTCCCAAATTCTTATGAAAACATTTACAGCACGTCCTCTCTCCTTCTGTACCAGTTTGCCGTTGCGTTTTTGTTCAAGATTTTTGTATTTGTTTTTGCTATGTATACCCCCTTTTTCACATGTAAAGCGCCATGAAATAAATGGCGCTATAATAATAAATAATAATAATCCTGCATTGTACTACTGTACCTAATTTATTATATATTTTAGGAGTCGGTCCATTTCATGCTGACTCCACCAAAATGGACACCGACTCCACAGCCCTGGTAACCTCTAGAAATGAAAGCTGGAGGGTATTATACATATACTCAAAATCTAGTCTCCATCTCCAGTGCAGCCGAATCTATTTATAGTGCCTCAGAGCACACATTTTGGGTGGGAAGAGGATGACTGTGCGCCCAGGGATTCCTGACAGGAAGTCAAAACATGGCCCATGTGACATAGCTGGTCCCCTGCTGAGGAGGATCACCCTGCTGCCTGGGTCTACAGGGATCTGCTCCTGGATGTGGCATGTGATCTGGTGACTGCACCACGCCACAACTTATTATTTCATATTCCAGACAATATACAAGCATGCTCCTATACAGTCTTACGCCGTCACATCGGTGCTCTGTGCAGTCTTACGCTGTCACACCGGTGCTCTATGCAGTTTTGCACCGTCATACCGGTGCTCTGTGCAGTCTTACGCCGTCACATCGGTGCTCTGTGCAGTCTTACGCCGTCACACCGAAGCTCTGTGCAGTCTTACACCGGTGCTCTGTGCAGTCTTACGCCGTCACACCGGTACTCTGTGCAGTCTTATTACGCCGTCACCCCGGTGCTCTGTGCAGTCTTACGCCGTCACACCGGTACTCTTTGCAGTTTTTCGCCGTCACACTGATGCTCTGTGCAGTCTTACGCCGTCACACCGATGCTCTGTGCAGTCTTACGCCGTCACATCGGTACTCTGTGCAGTCTTACGCCGTCACACCGGTGCTCTGTGCAGTCTTATGCCGTCACACCGATGCTCTGTGCAGTCTTACGCCGTCACACCGGTACTCTGTGCAGTCTTACGCCGTCACACCGGTGCTCTGTGCAGTCTTACGCCGTCACACCGATGCTCTGTGCAGTCTTACGCCGTCACACCGGTACTCTTTGCAGTTTTGCGCCGTCACACCGATGCTCTGTGCAGTCTTACGCCGTCACACCGGTGCTCTGTGCAGTCTTACGCCGTCACACCGATGCTCTGTGCAGTCTTACGCCGTCACATCGGTACTCTGTGCAGTCTTACGCCGTCACACCGGTACTCTTTGCAGTTTTTCGCCGTCACACTGATGCTCTGTGCAGTCTTACGCCGTCACACCGGTGCTCTGTGCAGTCTTACGCCGTCACACCGATGCTCTGTGCAGTCTTACGCCGTCACACCGGTACTCTGTGCAGTCTTACGCCGTCACACCGGTGCTCTGTGCAGTCTTACGCCGTCACACCGATGCTCTGTGCAGTCTTACGCTGTCACACCGGTACTCTTTGCAGTTTTGCGCCGTCACACCGATGCTCTGTGCAGTCTTACGCCGTCACACCGGTGCTCTGTGCAGTCTTACGCCGTCACACCGGTACTCTGTGCAGTCTTACGCCGTCACACCGGTACTCTGTGCAGTCTTACGCCGTCACACCGGTGCTCTGTGCAGTCTTACGCCGTCACACCGGTACTCTGTGCAGTCTTACGCCGTCACACCGGTACTCTGTGCAGTCTTACGCCGTCACACCGGTGCTCTGTGCAGTCTTACGCCGTCACACCGATGCTCTGTGCAGTCTTATGCCGTCACACCGGTACAGAAATCTCCACATTAATGCGGTATGATGGGATGGTACAGGGCTGTTGTGTACATGATGTCATACAGAGAAGCCAGGCCTTATAACATGTTATTTCAGGTGGGCTGATGCTAGAACCCCGGCTTCACTCAGCTTTTACCCACCATAAATGTATCTATGCGGAGCCAGTCATGAACTCTACATACAAGGAGGAGATCACTACTCTCAGCATGCTGCGGATTACGGCTTATGTCAGGGATTCTTAGAGGGGCACATTAGAGAGCAGTCATTAGTAGCAGTCATGAGAGAGCAGAGAGGTGGCAGTCATTAGAGAGCAGAGCATAGTGGCAGTGATTGGTGGCAGTCATTAGAGAGCAGAGCATGGTGGCAGTCACTAGAGAGCAGAGCATGGTGGCAGTGATTGGTGGCAGTGATTAGAGAGCAGAGAGAGGTGGCAGTCATTAGAGAGCAGGGCATGGTGGCAGTGATTGGTGGCAGTCATTAGAGAGCAGAGCATGGTGGCAGTCATTAGAGAGCAGAGTGGTGGCAGTCATTAGAGAGCAGAGAGAGGTGGCAGTGATTGGTGGCGGTCATTAGAGAGCAGAGAGAGGTGGCAGTCATTAGAGAGCAGGGCATGGTGGCAGTCAGAGAGCAGAGAGAGGTGGCAGTCATTAGAGAGCAGGGCATGGTGGCAGTGATTGGTGGCAGTCATTAGAGAGCAGGGAGAGGTGGCAGTGATTGGTGGCGGTCATGCCCCCGGCTCTTGGGGTACGTGGACTTTTGTTCCTCCCTGACATCCGCCTGCTCCTGATTCTCTTTGTTTTATATCCGATTTATTATGAATGGTCAGGTGGGCGTGGCTACAGGCAGGCGGGGCCGCGAGAAGCACTATGCACTCCTGCTGGGGATAGGCTGGAAAGCCTGGGGGAGGGCTCACGTTATCGCCACGTGGGGGAGGTGAAAAGGCGCCGTGATTGGTCTGGGGGCGGGATTTATCGCGGCTGCTCGTGTAACTTTGTCTGCTAGTTTTACACCGGAGCTCAGAGCGGAGCTGGAGAACGATCGCCGGATGGAGCAGCAGCCCAGTGTCCGGAGCTGCACGAACGTAGGAGGAGAGCCTCTCATGAACCTGAACGTTCACAGCACCACCGGCACTCGCTATGAGCTCTCTGTGCCAGTTGAAGAAACGGTGGACGGGCTGAAGCGTCGGATCTCCCAGCGACTGAAGGTGCCCAAGGAGCGGCTCACCCTGCTGCACCGGGAGACGTGAGTTCCGCGCTAGCCTGCAGTCCCGGCACCGACCGTGGGGGTGGGGGCCCCGCAGCACGGCCTTTGTCCTGCAGCCCGGGGGCTGCGGGTCCCCGGTGTTTCCGTCCTTTGTTCTGCGCCCCGGGGAGGTGGGTCTTTGTGTAGCGAAACTTCCAGGGCCTGAGTGGCTGCTGCCTCCTTCCTGCTCCCCCAGTGCATGTGCTGCCCAGCCCACAGCCGCCCATGTGCCCGCAGGGTCTGCCCACAGCCCATTGTGCCTTTGTCCTGGTGATGCCTGTCAGGTCCATTCAGTGTGGCCCCCTCTATTCCGGTAACGCAGGGTGACCTCACCCCACATCTCTCGCTTCACCTTCCCCATCGCCCTACATCTCACCCCCCCCAAGGACTCTGGCCACAAGGGGAAGGTTGAGCGAGATGTGGGGGGAGGTCACCCAGGGAGACCATCACCCTACATCTCACCCCCCCCCAGGACTCTGGCCACAAAGGGATGGTTGAGTGAGATGTAGGGGGAGGTCACCCCGGGAGACCATCACCCTACATCTCATCCCCCAGGGCTCTGGCCACAAGGTGTCGCTGGGTGACCTCACCCCACATCTCGCTTCACTTTCCCCATCACCCTACATCTCATCCCCCAGGGCTCTGGCCACAAGGTCTCGCTGGGTGACCTCACCCCACATCTCTCTTCACTTTCCCCATCACCCTACATCTCATCCCCCAGGGCTCTGGCCACAAGGTCTCGCTGGGTGACCCTGATGGCGTATGTGCTGGCAGCGGGGCAGAGGTGTAAGCCTTTTCTCTGTCTCCTCAGGCGGCTAAGTTCTGGGAAGTTACAAGATTTGGGAGTTGCGGACGGGAGCAGGCTGACCCTCCTGCCAACGGTTGAGTCTGGTCTTATGGTGAGTTTACCTGTCAGATATGGTGTCAGAAGGGGCCTTGGCTAACCTGCCCTGTAATGACCCTCTTTTTTTTCTCTTCTAGTCCCAGATGTCTCGCCCAGAGCAGTCCGTAATGCAGGCCCTGGAGAGCCTCACAGAGACGCAGGTGAGTAACCCTGAAGGACTGGCGTGGGGGCAGGTGGGCGGTAGACCGTTCGCTGTGATGTCACCATACTCAGTATGACGCAGATCATGCCATTCCACTGACAAACAAGCCGGTTACTAATCAGATGGTGCTGAGGGTGGTGACTCCTTTTGGTCTCCCCTCCCTTGTGCCGTTCCCATACTCTCTCTTAAAGTCGCAGATGCCTGCTATGTGGCAGTGCTAGAAGTCTCCTTCACTACACTGTGACCTTTTGCCTGCATGTTTTGCAGACTTCTTTGTTCGAAGCTATTGCCACTTCCTTATTGCAACACCGCAGCACCGTCACTGGCGGTGTCATTCCGTGTCACTGCTTGCACAGCGGCTTTCGCTGCTTGCTGCTCCTTACACATTTGCCTTTGTACTCTTCTCCTTGCCCTGTATACCTCCTCTTAGCCTCCCACCCTACAGAGCCTTCCCATTTCTGTACCTTCTCCCCCTACTCCCTCCCTTGGCCTTGTTCTCCCGACTGCGTGCTGGACTCTGCTATTTTTAGCTGTTCCTGCAGGCGTGGGCTGGAGGGGGGTGAGTCAGAGAGCAGCCTGATAAAACCGGGAGAGTAGCTGCATTCACACATACATGAACAGTACATGATGTACCTGCCATACACACAGGCTGTTTAGGCATTGTCTCCAGCTCTTGCAGGGTTAATGTTCTGCTCTTTGTCCAGTGATGCGGGGGTGGGGGGAGTCGTGACGTGGGGGAGGGGTGCTGAAATCATGACTGACTGTGTGATGGAGTCGTGATGGTGTGCTGCTTCTGTGTAGCTGGTGTTCTGGTAATGCAGCCTGGTGTTTGGTCACATTCTGCCGGTTGGCGAGGCCTGTTACCAAGGTCGGCTGAGGGTTACGGTTCACTGGCATCAGAGTATGGAGGGGCCACAGATCTCCTGACCTGAACTTGGCAGTCTTATATGCTGGTCAGGAGCAGATCCACAGCCGTCCATGTATTACAGTCCGTACTAGGACCTTGAATGCTAGTTGTGTGAAGCCGTCCTTAGGATGAGTGGCTGATACAGGTATTGATTAGATTACATGGCCATATTGAAATTGAGGTCTCGTTTTAGATGTTCACTCTCCAGGTCAGTTTATTATAATCCATGTTTTTTTTGCTATAATCTAAAACCATTTGGTCTGTTTTTATCCTGAAGGTGAATGACTTCTTATCTGGACGCTCACCACTCACTCTTGCACTCCGTGTTGGGGATCATATGATGTTTGTACAGCTTCAGTTGGCTGCCCAGCAAGCAGGGGGCTCCCACCTCCAGCACCGCCATCTAATCACTAGAGGAACGGAGCACAATGCTGCCCCTCACTTCCGCACCCTGCATACAAGCGCCACACCTGTACTCTCCCGACTGGCAGGTTGTACACAGGGTTCTTCTCAGCCTACTGAGTCAGCACCGGCTTCTTCCGCTCGCTGCGATGCTCCTCATCCTTCATCCCTCACCACCAGCGTCTTCCGCTCGCACGGAGAGGGTGTGGCCGTATCGCCCTGTGCAGAGGTGAGTACACTGGCAGCTTTAACTCTTTTCACGTTAAGAATAATGGAAGATTTCCAAACCTTATTTAAGGTCCTCAGACAAGTGTTTGGGCTTCTTCATCTTGACCTCTCGAACAAGTGAGCTCTTTAGTGGTATTAATGTTTTCCTCTCATACATCCTTCTTTCAGCAGGTACCATGTAGCAGCAGCACTCGAAGTAGTGAAGCTGGTGGTCCTTCTCAATCTGCACGACCCCGAAAACCTGGTGCCATTATAGAAAGTTTTGTCAACCATGCTCCTGGAGTCTTCTCGGGGACATTTTCTGGTAAGGGTATTACCAGTTTTGACTTTATAAGTCCACATCATCAGTAGTAGGGCAGATATGTGGTGGTCACATTGAACACCCTCCACCATATAGATTTTTATGACAAGTCCCAGAAAAAGGCTATATTTGACAGTTAGCACCTCTGTAACACACGTAAAGAAATGTACATGCCTATATAATCCAGACTTCAGATGACTGCTGAAACGGACCTTCTTAAGGGGAATCTGTCACTAGGTTTTTGCTACCTAATGTAGGGATGGAGACCCTGAGTCCAGTGATGTCACTCACTTGTCTCCCGGAGGGCTAGTAGACCTGCTGCCATGTACTCCAACCGCGCCTCCACCACTGATTGTCAGCTTTCTGTATGCAATCGGTGGTGGTGGGTTATACAGAGCTCGGCATTTAGAGAGCTGATGGATCTGCAGTGGACAAGTCGGTCAATCAAAACTGCTGCACCCAGTAAATTAAGTGACGCATTGCTGGAATGAGGGTCTCTATTCCCCTGTATCTTGCTGTCCTTAGGGTAGCAAAAACCATTTCATTCCTTTTAACACCTGGTCACTTTAAATGAGACCAGATGGCTATCCTTGCTTTATATGAACATAGATTGTATTTAGCTTTTTGGTATCTTTAGGGTTACCATATGCTAAATGGGTCTAAATAGCGCCCAAGGGATGAAGTTGGGGGGTATTTATTTAAAAAAAAAAAAAAAACCTTTGCTACTGTATAATAGAAATGATGCCCTTAAAACGCCTTTTAATCATGGCTGTAGAGCTGGTATTTCTAATGAATGTGATTGCTGAATGTGTTCAGTACCTTACTGGTTCTATCTCTATTTTGCAGGCACTTTGCACCCGCACTGTCAGGATAGCACAGGGCGTCCTCGCCGAGACATTGGGACAATTTTACAGATCCTTAATGACTTGCTGAGTGCTACTCGCCATTACCAGGGCATGCCACCCTCGCTTACAACACTCCGTTGCCATACACAGTGTGCATCCCAGACCAGAAATGCCAAGGCTACCTCTACACAAACCAGGGATCCCCAGAAAACCAGCCAACCAGCGGCACATTCCCAGCCCCAAGCTCGTCAGTGCAAACCTACTGGTGAGTAAGCTGGAGCTGCCTGCTAGAGCTACACTTTTCCTTTTGTGCAGTGGTGCTAAATATGGCCAAAAGAATGTCTGACTACTGAAAGGGTTACCTGACCTCTGTTTGTTCTGTTAGCAGCAGGGAGGGACTAGACAAAGGACTTATTCCCACCCTGTCAGTAGGTGTACTGGAATGTTCTTGCATCTCCCCCCCCCAAAAAAAAAATGGAATCTCTTAGGTTTAGAAGGAAATCTGGCCACTTGCGTAGAAGTCCCAGGCACAGATTTGGTGCTCGGTCTGTACAGCATGTGTGCTCCTACATTCAGAGTGGTGGGTGGCTTGCTACTGGGGATGGTGTGTTTAATTAGAAGCAATCGGACCTTTCTTGGTCTGATACTTTCCTTCTGTTGGAGAGCAGTGTACATATTCTCACACTTTGACTCCTGTTGTCAGTTGGTATCCAGACAGACTTGTAAGGGGGACCTCCACCCCTCCAGTGGGTGTGGGTGAGAAGTGGAGGGGGCATGCATCTGGCCGGTTTCATTCTGTGTGTTTTGTGTTGGAGAACAAAGAACGGCTGAGTGTGGGAGGGGTGAGCAGATCCCATTATACAGCAGGAAGCTGTGGGAGATTCGTGATAAAAAATGCAATGCTTGTGTGCATCGGATAATCCACTGGCTGTTTAAATAAAAGACCCCCCTATTGCACATATGTCGTCTTCGAAAGGAGAATCTTGCACCGGCATAGATGACTGATTTAAGACATGAGAATATCAAGTGATTGTATGTCCAGAGGCTTCTTTTTTTTTTTTCTTCCCCCTCCCACCACTTGTGCTTGGGATTGAATAATGTTTTTAAATTGTGTAGACTTAGACGTTTGGTTTACTATCCATTTGTGATCTGAACCTATAAATATTGCAGGCATATAAACCCGTAGGGGGCTGTAGCACCTAAATTGACATTTTCCATTTTAAGTCAAATTTTTAACTTGTGTTACTCTTAACAGGGGATCGTATGCGGCAAACAGAAAATAGGGCGACTCGCTGCAAAGTAGAACGCTTGCAGTTGCTTATGCATCAAAAGAGATTGCGTCGGAAGGCACGGAGAGACTCCAGAGCTCCTTATCAGTGGCTTCCTACACGAAAGTCTAGCCGGACCAGCAGTAACAGCAGTACATCGAGCGGAGAGGGTGCCATTGAGATGGACTTTGAGGACTCGCTGTGGAAACCAGATGTGAAGGCTGAAATAAACTCCGAATTTGTGGTTGCATGAGGCATGTTCCTTCATGGTTTGATCCACAGGACTGCTTCTTCAGCTGTAAATGGACCTTGAAAAATATAGGACTAAGTTTGGATTAAAGATTTTGTGGTCATCGGAGGAAAACAATACACGGTCAAACCTTAAGTTTTCTTTGACTTGAATAACAAAAAATAAATAAAAGTCTGCCTTAAACGCTTCTGTCATAGGCGTTACAGGTTTGAACTGCATTGAGTGTGAAAGCAATAATGCACACTCTTGTTCCTGGAAATGGTATTTACCCTTCCATCAACCCTCAGACCAGTTCCATAATACATGAATGCACAGACGTTCTGAGCTTGGAAATGCTTCTCAGAATTCACCTGCTCTTGACTAAACCTCAGACATGCTGCTGTTCAGGATGTTCCTGCTCCTATAGAACTTAGTACTTGGAATTACCTGGGATGAGGTTAAACGGACTTATTTAAAATGCATCATCCCCTGAATCATCACCGTTCTTGTCATATGTAGCATCATTGTACTATGCTATGGGCCTCTGTCCCTCCTCTGCCTGGTTTTGGGGTGGGATCTGTTCTGCATGCTGTGGCTCTCACCCATCCTCACCCGATAAGTGACTCTGAGGTGGGGACAGTAGCAGGGAGGGAGGCAGCATTTTGTGCTGTCCAAGCTTTCTACGTTTTTATCATATTTACCTCATGTTGAATTTTTTTTTTTTTTTTTTTTTTTTATTATTATTCCTTGCTCCCAGATCAAGTTTAGTTTTTTTTTGTTTAAATATTTTTTTTTTTTTTTTTTTATATATTAAACCTTCTCGGAGCAGAGTATATATCTATTTTTTATGATTGAATTCATTCTGTATGCAGTATTGGTAAACATGGTAAGCTGTGGTTTTACTTTTGCTCCCACCCTCCTCCCTTTCTGTTAACTTCCTCTCCGTAGAGATTATTGGCCCTCTTCCCCCTTGCACCCACTGTGCCTACAGTGACGTATTCTGTTCTGTGTACCAGGTATTTCCTGGCAGTCTGTGCGTGAGAACTGTTCGTGTGCTTCTCCCCCCACTTGTGGGTGTTTCAGGAAGAGGTGCTGTTCGCTGACATTCTGCAGCGCTGTGATGTAGGGTGGCTTCGCTTCTGGCCCTCGTTCTGTTCTCCTGCCTTGATCTCAATGTTGCCATTAGAGGAGTGGGTTGGTAATGTCAGTCTGTATAGACAGCAGGGAGGACGTGGGCACTGGAAGAACCCTCTGCTCCTCTTGGTCTTCTAAGTTTTCCTTTCTAGTCTTGTGTAGTAAGAATGGCATCAAAACCACCACGTTCAGCCTTCCTGTGTCTCAAGTTTGTGTGATCTGTTCTGCTTGTATCCGATCACTTTATCTCAATGTGCTCAAAGCATTGACTTCATTTCGAAAAACCGCTTGAGTCTGGGGCTTACTTTTGTGGTGCAGAATGCATCCAGTTCATGGCCCTCATTTGCACATCTAATTTGTGTTTTTCTTAATGGTTTCTAAACTCCATTTTGTACCTCAGGGTTACCCCACTTACTCACAGGTACACTGCTTTTCTGGTGGTACTGAAGGGTAAGACGTGCCGGGGCACACTTATATGTAGCCAGAAATGAAAGTACACTAACCAGAAAAGTAGAAATTCCGTTTGTCAAAATAAAATATGTAGCAGGAATAAAGTCTTCTGGTATTATTTTTTTATTTATTTATTTTCCTCCCGTAAAATAGACAAACCATTAAGATCATTTCCATGTACATCGTTTGTGCAATTGCAGCATGCATCTTAAAGTAGCCAAACAAACCCTTGTCCTTTATGACCTATTATTGCTAACAACCTTTTAGGACGGAGGGTCCCCTGAGTGGCCAGAGCAGAGGGACAATGGAACAAGTGGCTAGCACCACATTTTACAATGGAGGCAACCATCTACTCAGGGCTGTGGAGACTGTAAACCAACCTTCAACTCCTCAATTTCCCTGACCTCTGATCCCACAGCACTGCCTCACTACTGCGCATGTACGTAAAGTGCAGATCAGGAACAGACAATTATAGAACATTTCATAACTTTCCCAAATTCTTATGAAAACATTTACAGCACATCCTGCATTGTACTACTGTACCCAATTTATTATATATTTTAGGAGTTTGTCCATTTTACACCGACTCCAACGCCACCAAAATGGACACAGACTCTGACTCCACAACCCTGCTTTTAAATATCATTGTAAATTGCCTCTTATTTCAGGAGGTGCCTTCTTGTTCAAAAAGTCCAGCAAATCCATGGGTTCATAAAATGTTTGAGTTGGAGGGGACCTCCAGGGTCATTGTATCCAACTCCCTGCTTAATGCTAAGGTTAAGGCTGAGTTCACACGATGCGTTTCCGCGGCGTTTTTGCAGTTGCGTAAACGCCGCGGAAACGCATGAAAAACGTATGGTAGAAGGGCAGCAATGTTCCCCAATGGAAATCCGCATGTGCTGTGCCCATGATGCGGATTTTTCCGCAGCGTAAACGCTGCGGTCAAAAATCCGCAGCATGTCAATTAATTTTGCGGAAACGCTGCTCTTTTGCCGCCATTGACTTGCATTAGACCGCATGGAATCCGCATCACTGTATATGTTGATGCGCTTTTCATGCGGTCTAATGTGTGGATGGTACCCGGGTGTGGATGAGAGGACTCTCATCCAGACCCAGGTACCATTAAAAAAAATAAAATAAAAAATATATATATATATTCTCACCTTCTGACGGCCCACGCTGCGTCCTGCCGGCTTCCCGGGCACTTCGCGGTTGAATGAAGGACCTTCGCTGACGTCAGAGTCATGTGACGGGTCACGTGACGCTGACGTCGGAAGGTCCTAAAGTCTTCACTGCCGGCAGCCGGGACCGATGAAGCAGGACACCGGGGGCCATCAGAGGGTAAAGTATAGATTTATTTTTTATTTTTTGACATTCACACACTATATAAATCCATGCCGGTTGCATGGATTTATATAGTGTGAAGTTGACAAGCACTTTCCAAGTGATGCTAAAATCGCTTGGGAAGCGCTTGTCAACCCGCATGCGGAAATGAAAGTGAAGACCGCTTCATTTCCGCATGTCCCTGGCAGGAAACCGCATGTACAATCCGCATGCGTTTTTTCCTGCCAGAGAGATGCAGAAACGCTCAGGAAAAAATCCTGAGCATTTCTGCATCGTGTGCACATACCCTAACAGCAATTTTTTTATTTTAATCTAATATACAACCTATTGCAGGGTTCAGTTACGTGTGTTAATGGATTTTTATTTCAGGCTTGTGTATCTGTGTGCTAGATACAACACATGAGCAGCTTGAAATGTAATTGTGCACCATAGAAAGTATGTATGTTCAGAACAATGGGGTGTCTGCCTACTGCGAACAATTGCTGCATTAGGCACAACCCACTAAAACTTTTGTTTTGTAGAATCAATTTGATGGCAGAAAAAAAAATACCCTCTATTAAAATATCCATACATATGTAATAGACTATATATTTCATTTATTCTTACAATAGAAGAAATGAAATCTGTTCCCTGTCTTGCTGCAGAGGTTAGCACCCCCTCTCCTCGGTGGCAGTCCCTAATGTGTCCCTATGGATAGGTAGATAAGTGAATAAACAAGGTTGTATGCAATATTATTTAATGGGTGTACTGGTCTCCTGAGGAACTCTGGCATTGCGTTGGCCCAAGGACCTCAGATCTGGATGGATGGGGGCTCTCTTTGATGGGGGATACGTGATCTCTAGAGATGAATGAACCCGAACTTGAAGTTCGAGGTGTGCACCGGACAGTTGGTGTCTGGTGCTAAAATACTTACTTCTCCTGGGAGTCTGTTGTAAAGTTCGGGGTTTCGGGGGAAGTCTGTTAGAGAGCGCTTTCCAGCTCAAAAGCTTGGGTCCCCATTGTTTTCAATGGGGGATGTGTTCTGGTACCCGTACCCTACTTTGGAATGAATTTTGGGTCAGGTAACAGTACCCACACAACCACGTGTCCGCTCATCCCTATTGATCTTCACTTCACCTTAAGGGATTTGTGCATAGCAGAAGCTAAGTACATCATTACATAATATTGCCCATCTTTACAGCCTGTCAGTCCAAGTTCTGGGGAGAGCCTACAGCTGCTGCACACTGTATATAAAGCAGTGACTGTAACTCCTCTGAAACCCAGTGATGCAAAGTCTTTTGCAAGCTGGTCTGGTGTCAAGAAAGGCAGTAAAGAAGCCACTTCTTTCCAAGAAAAACATCAAGGACAGATGGACATTCTACGGGAAATACAGGGATTGGACTGCAGAGGCTTGGGTAAAGTTATTTTCTGTGGTGAAGCCTCCTACAGACTGGGATATCTCAATAATCTAGGCACAATTTGTTAATGAACTGCATTTTCCAGCATGAATGGGCACCATGTCACAAAAGGCAAATGTGATAACTAAAGTGGCTCAGTGAATAAATCCTTGGAATTTTGGGACCATGACCAGGAAACTTCCCAGATCTCTAAACCCCACTGAGAACCTGTGGTCAAACAAAAACACATAAATTGTGATAAACTCCAAGCACTCATTAAGCAAAAAAACGGTTAGTCATCAGTCAGGATTTGACCCAGAAGCTAAATAATGTAGGGTCAACACTGTAAATATGAGCTTTACATAAATTATGTATTTTTCAATAAAAATGTATGCTTATATTTGTCCAAATTGTATAACCCGTAACCATAGCCAGCTGTTTCTAACGGATCTAAAAGCATTGAAGCAACAAACTTTGTGAAAACGAAAATTTATGTTGGTCTCCAAACTTTTGGAAACAATTGTATAAAAGTAAAATATAAATGTGATGCTACAGGCAGATGGAAATGTAACCAATATGAAGGTCCGAGAGGGGAGAAGTGCACCATCTCCACATATTCCGGCACCACTTTTTCAGGGGTGATTCAGTATGCCAGAACAGTCTAATTCATATTATTAGTTCAACCAATAGCAGCTTTTCTAAGTTTGACTGAGGATAATAATTGGTATGAGTTCTATCCATGAAAACACATATAAAACTTGTATGTGAAATACTGATGTTTGAATGATCACTAGGTGTGAAAAGTTGGTGATTAAAACATATGGCGTAAGTAAGAGGTAGAGGCAAAATGTCTGTACCAAGAGTCCTGATAGGACGCATCTTTGCTAGATACATAACAAAATATTAAACACACGGGCCGGCCACCAGGCATGTAAATGCGCATGCACATCAGGGAACAATAAAAGTATGCGATAGCATTAAGAAAAAGACTTGGGTATACTAATTGATCATAGACTGAACATGAGTCAACAGTGTGATGCAGCAGCAAAAAAGGCAAACACAATTCTGGGATGTATTAACAGAAGCATACAGTCTAGATCACGTGAAGTCATTATCGCACTTTACTCCTCTTTGGTCAGACCTCAACTGGAATACTGCGTCCAGTTTTGGGCACCACATTTTAAAAAAGACATCGACAAACTGGAGCAAGTTCAGAGAAGAGCGACCAGAATGGTGACCGGTCTGCAAACAATATCCTATGAGGAACAGTTAGAGGATTTGGGAATGTTTAGCTTGCAAAAAAGAAGACTGAGAGGAGACTTAATAGCTGTCTACAAATATCTCAATGGCTGTCACATTGTAGAAGGATCATCTTTATTCTCATTTGCACATGGAAGCATGAGAAGTAATGGAATGAAACTGAATGGGAGAAGATAGAGATTAGATATTACAAAAAGCTATTTGACAGGGTGATCAATGAGTGGACCAAGCTGCCACGAGAGGTGGTGAGTTCTCCTTCAATGGACGTCTTCAAACAGAGGCTGGACAGACATCTGTCTGAGATGGTTCAGTGAATCCTGCATTGAGCAGGACACGATAACCCTGGAGGTCCCTTCCAACTCTAATATGCTATGATTCTTACAAAGGTCTCCAAATATTTATGAAGAAGAGTACTCCAGATGGCAATTACATTAATAATGGCAAAATCATATTAAACTTAGCAAGGTGATACACTGCCTGTGCCACACAAGTGTTCATAGATAGATATAGGAGCTGTATATATATTTATTTGCTTAGAATATTAACTTAAGTATTATAACCATGAGGTAAAAGGTATAGTATAAAAAATATATATCAGGTATATAAAATGGAGCCAAAGTATTACAAGTTTAAGATGGAGATAGAAGTATAAGGTGAGGGATTGTACATTAAATGCAATATAGACGCAATAATAGTAAAGAAAATTTTTATTACTGCTATAGATATAGAATATACACAGGAAGCTGAGGATACAAAATGCTGAATACACAAAAAAATGTCATCTGAGTTGAGATCCCATCTCTATACATCAATATATACAGTACATGCAGAAGCAAAAGAAAAAATAAAGAAGTATTAAAAAATGTATGTATGAATAGGCAAAATGCACCGAGGCAAGATACAAGCAAGACAGTACACCCATAAAAAGAAAAGTATGTAAATTATGCTACAAATAGAAATGAACGTAATAAATACTTTTAAGAAAATTATGGCATCCATGAAAAAAATGATTTTTCATTAGTATAGTATGCCCTCTTTATGGTGTCGATATTTAAAAAGGTTGTCCAGCCTTAGGGTACAAGTCTGCAGTCACTCTATACAACTGCACACTTGTGAATCCTAACAGCAAGCTCTATGAGGTTTCTCAGGTGCTGGCTGCAGGCGGTCATGTGATCACTTTGATTTGATTTGCATTCTTCCGACTAGAACATTCCAACTAGACGCTTCCGGCCTCCCACAATTCACTTACATTGGTTTGCTTGTGACCACATGTATGCAAATCGTATACTTGCAGTCACGTGCCCGCTGATCCTGGCACTGGAGAATCCTGACAACTCGCAATGCGCGCAATGTGAGGAATCACAAGTCTGCAGTCAAATAGAGTAACTGCAGACTTGTAAACATACAGCAGGAAAGATACTTTAAAACATGATGTTTAATTAAATTCTTAAAAAACAGTATATCCCTGGATGTACCAACCTAGATAGGTCCAACAAGACAAATTAACTAGGTATCCAATGCGGGTCCAGCTAAATAACATAGAACCGCATGATCCTTATGGCACTGAAAAAATAAAAAAAATTAAAATATATACATAGCTCATATCATCAGTACCATACAAATACACACAAAAAAAAGTGACAAGTGCAAAGAAAAGAGCTTAGTAGATTAGATCTCACGCAATTCAGATGCAGCGGGCCATCATATTCGGCTGACTTCCACGGATATCACTGGACAGCAAATGTGACCTAAATGCCCTGTTGTGCCCCCTGCAATTGCTCCCTCCCTAACAAGGGCAGTACCCAAGTGTAACTTTAGCTAACCCAAAGAGAACCTCCCGATGCATTTCTCCTCCCAATAACGAGATATCATCAGGGGATGTACTTCTTGGGAAAATGCACTGCACCAAGGAGTATCACTGCTCCCTTATACATGGAGCGCCTCTATACCCTAAAGTGATTTGTGCAGAAAATAACGAAACCCCGTTTTTGTGAGGAGAGGATGGCACTCTGTCCCCCTTAGGGGAGAACCACCACTGTGGTCCCCCTCTTTTTGCATTATTTTCTGCACAAATCACTTTAGGGTATAGAAGCGCTCCATTTATAAGGGAGCAGTGATGCTCCTTGGTGCAGTGCATTTTCCCAACAAGTACATCCCCTGATGATATCTCGTTATTGGGAGGAGAAATGCATCGGGAGGTGCTCTTTGGGTTAGTTAAAGTTACACTTGGGTACTGCCCTTGTTAGGGAGGGAGCAATTGCAGGGGGCACGACAGGGCATTTAGGTCACATTTGCTGTCCAGTGATATCCGTGGAAGTCAGCCGAATATGGTGGCCCGCTACATCTGAATTGGGTGAGATCTAATCTACTAAGCTCTTTTCTTTGCAATTGTCACTTTTTTCTGGTGTATTTGTATGGTACTGATGACATGAGTTATGTATATATACAGTACAGACCAAAAGTTTGGACACACCTTCTCATTTAAAGATTTTTCTGTATTTTCTTGACTATGAAAATTGTACATTCACACTGAAGGCATCAAAACTATGAATTAACACATGTGGAATTATATACTTAACAAAAAAGTGTGAAACAACTGAAAATATGTCATATTCTAGGTTCTTCAAAGTAGCCACCTTTTGCTTTGATGACTGCTTTGCACACTCTTGGCATTCTCTTGATGAGCTTGAAGAGGTAGTCACCGGAAATGGTCTTCCAACAATCTTGAAGGAGTTCCCAGAGATGCTTAGCACTTGTTGGCCCTTTTGCCTTCACTCTGTGGTCCAGCTCACCCCAAACCATCTCGATTGGGTTCAGGTCTGGTGACTGTGGAGGCCAGGTCATCTGGCGTAGCACCCCATCACTCTCCCTCTTGGCAAAATAGCCATTATACAGCCTGGAGGTGTGTTTGGGGTCATTGTCCTGTTGAAAAATAAATGATGGTCCAACTAAACGCAAACCGGATGGAATAGCATGCCGCTGCAAGATGCTGTGGTAGCCATGCTGGTTCAGTATGCCTTCAATTTTGAATAAATCCCCAACAGTGTCAAAAGCAAAGCACCCCCACACCATCACACCTCCTCCTCCATGCTTCACTGTGGGAACCAGGCATGTAGAGTCCATCCGTTCACCTTTTCTTCATTGCACAAAGACACGGTGGTTGGAACCAAAGATCTCAAATTTGGACTCATCAGACCAAAGCACAGATTTCCACTGGTCTAATGTCCATTCCTTGTGTTCTTTAGCCCAAACAAGTCTCTTCTGCTTGTTGCCTCTCCTTAGCAGTGGTTTCCTAGCAGCTATTTTACCATGAAGGCCTGCTGCACAAAGTCTCCTCTTAACAGTTGTTGTAGAGCTGTGTCTGCTGCTAGAACTCTGTGTGGCATTGACCTGGTCTCTAATCTGAGCTGCTGTTAACCTGTGATTTCTGAGGCTGGTGACTCGGATAAACTTATCCTCAGAAGCAGAGGTGACTCTTGGTCTTCCTTTCCTGGGGCGGTCCTCATGTGAGCCAGTTTCTTTGTAGCGCTTGATGGTTTTTGCAACTGCACTTGGGGACACTTTCAAAGTTTTCCCAATTTTTCGGACTGACTGACCTTCATTTCTTAAAGTAATGATGGCCACTTTTTTTTCTTTACTTAGCTGCTTTTTTCTTGCCATAATACAAATTCTAACAGTCTATTCAGTAGGACTATCAGTTGTGTATCCACCAGACTTCTGCACAACACAACTGATGGTCCCAACCCCATTTATAGGCAAGAAATCACACTTATTAAACCTGACAGGGCACACCTGTGAAGTGAAAACCATTTCCGGTGACTATCTCACGAAGTTCATCAAGAGAATGCCAAGAGTGTGCAAAGCAGTCATCAAATCAAAAGGTGGCTACTTTGAAGAACCTAGAATATAAGACATATTTTCAATTGTTTCACACTTTTTGTTAAGTATATAATTCCACATGTGTTAATTCATAGTGTTGATGCCTTCAGTGTGAATGTACAATTTTCATAGTCAAGAAAATACAGAAAAATCTTTAAATGAGAAGGTGTGTCCAAACTTTTGGTCTGTACTGTATATATATATATTTTTTTCAGTGCCATAAGGATCATGCAGTTCTATGTTATTTAACTGGACCCACATTGGATACATCGTTAATTTGTCTTGTTGGACCTATCTTGGTTGGTACATCCAGGGATATACTGGTTTTTAAGAATTTAATTAAATATCATGTTTTAAAGTATCTTTCCTGCTGTATGTTTATATGATTCTGAAAGATAGGATGTGCACTGAGCAGGTTATTCAGCTTGTTTAACTGCAGACTTGTACCCTAAGGCCGGACAACCCCTTTAACATTGTAATTGATCAGTCAATTTTTTTCTGATGGTAAAATCTGAAATATGGAAACACACTGGTTTATGTCAGCATGCTGAATCAGGTTTTCATCAGTTGTTTTCTTCACGTCCAAACAAACCAAAAAACATTTGAATGAGTCCTTAGGGACCTTTTCTCTGACCAACCGATGACAAGCTAAGGCCAAATAGACTGGCCCTTCTTTAGACAGGTTAAAGACAACCACCAATGCAGATCTTGTTTGGTGGCCCAGGGAAGCACCATTGAGGATAGTAGTGACGAATGGTTCCAGTTCCAGTGATGAAGGATATCTGTCTGAAGAGAGAAAAAGTGAAGCTTGGGCCATGGAATTGCATCTATGATAGAGGTTAGTGTACCCAAAACCCTCATTGCCAATCTGATGATAACACGATGCGAGTGAATCAGATGTTACACTGTTCTGAAGCTTCTGAATGCTCTCACTGGACAACCTGACTGATAAATTGGTGGGAATTGTTGATGAATCCCAGGAGCGTCAACTCCATGGAAGGGGACAGCTGAGATTAGGAACCCATGAGAGGCCAGTAAACTTAGGCTATGTTCACACATCATGGTTTTTTCAGCATTCATTTTCTGCAGCAAAACCTGATCTCTTGCCGGGAAGTTGTTCGGGATTTTTGTTGCTGTTTTCTTGCTTTTTTTTGTTTGTTTTTTTCAGCGTTTTTCTCACTGTCCTTTTGTCTCTGCTATGCATGTACATAAAGTTCAGTGAAAAAAAAATCTCTTTCTGTTTTAGGCACAAAAAACACATATCACCGAGCAGCTGTAAATACTCGGAGCTCGGCCCGAGCATACTTGGCGAAAGGGTTAACAGAACATACTTGCTCAACACTAATCCTGAAGATTTCTGGTTAATAGATTATCTTCTTTCTGAAGAATTGCTAATATGGACTGAATTGTCTCCATCTTGAACTTTTTCTTTTCTAGGAAGATGTTCAGGTAAGTAAGAGCTATCACCAGACGCCACCTTCCTCCAGGTTTGGGGACTGTAAATATGGTAGAATATACTCCTCAGCCTTCTTGTTGAACTGGAACTTCTTCTAGTGCTTCCTTTAGAACGAATTCTTGTATTAAGCGCCACACCACTGGATTTTGCTTTGATCCAATAGAAACCGGTCGAGAGGGAACTCTTTTAGTTCTAAACAATATCCTCATTTAATTACCGACAAAATCCATCCTCACCAAGGAAGTTACTGACTAAGCTGGATAGAAATTTGCTAATCTTTATCCTACTACTGATGTCACAAAGCTGCATCTTTTCTCTTTTGGCGGAATCTGAATCAGGCTTTGGCCTGTACTGTCTCCTTGCAACAAATCTTCTTTTGCTCTGGGTTGACCTTCTTTTCTGTGCTTGAAAAAGTCTGAAGAATTTTTTAGGTTACGGAAATGACAAACCTTTGCCTTCAGTGAGAGCCTTAAGTATGTCTTCTAACTGGGAACCAAGCAGACTTGACGATTGAAAGGGTAAGGGGCAAAAATGTTTTTTTTAAGGGATGTCCCCATAGAGCCCTTCTCTCTGAATTGGTGGTGGCTAAAGACTTAGAGGTGCACTTTAGGATATCAAGAAAAGTGTCACATAAGAGGTCTACAGGTGATTTAAGAAGTGGAAGCTTGATTTAGATATCTTCTTGAGAGACCCCTTCTTCCAAATTGTTAGATAACTAATTCAGACATATTCTTGCTGCTCTAGCAAATAGCACAGTTGCCAATGCAAAGTGGGGTCCAACAGGTCTTTAAGGAGCGAAGACTACTCTGTAGGAAAAATAGAACTCCTTGGTAATCTGGCAACTGTGAGATCCACCTTGGGAAGATGTTCCCAGACCAAGGTCTGTGTCTGATCCGTCTATAAATATTTTTGAATCTAGCCCCGAGATCAAAGTTCTTTTCAGGTTTCACCCACTCAGTCTGGAGACATTAATTTAAGACTGGATGTACAGAAAATGCTCTGTCTTTTAGGCCTCCTTCATACTTTCGTGTTTCCAGTATGCATAGCTCTCAACTTTGGAAGAAGAGAAAGAGGGACACATCATGCGTAGCGCATCGTGGCAAATTGTGGCCACACCCCAATCCACACCCATTTACCATTTCTTTCTCCCAGGGCCGGCTCCAGGTTTTTGCAGGCCCCGGGCGAAAGAGTCTCAGTGGGCCCCTTTAACACATACCACGATTCATGATGCACAGATACGGCAGAGAAATATATATATATAGTACAATGCAAAGATTTCACTTCTTACATTACATGAGTGATATCTATTGTAAATTCTACAATAGCTCAGAAATCGGTGAATCCTCGCAGCGCACAGTGCGTGCCCTGGGGGATTTAAAAGTTTTCATTTTAGACCGGACAGTATAGTCCTCCATACAGTATTATGGGCACTACATAGTCCTCCATACAGTATAGTGAGCCCCATATATTGTTCCATACAGTATAATGAGCCCCATATATTGCTTCATACAGAATAATGGACCCCACATAATGCTCCATACAGAATAATGGACCCGATATAATGCTCTATACAGAATAATGGGCCCCATATAATGCTTCCTACAGAATATTGGACCCCATATAATCCTGCATACAGAATAATGGGCCCCATATAATGCTTCATACAGAATAATGGACCCCATATAAAGCACCATACAGAATTTTGGACCCCATATACTACTCCATACAGAATAATGGGCCCCATATAATGCTAAATACAGAAAATTGGACCCCATATATTGCTCCATACAGAATAATTGGCCCCATATAATATAATGCTGCATACAGAATACTGGACCCCATATAATGCACCGTACAAAATATTGGACCCCATATATTGATCCATACAGAATAATGGGCCCCATATAATGCTCCATACAGAATATTGGACCCCATATAATGCGCCATACAGAATAATGGACCCCACATGATTTTTTCCCTCCAAAAATACCAGTTATTAATGGGGGAACTCTCCTACACCTCTATTAAGGTCCGATATTAATTATTACCATTGAACTTGACTATTATTAATTAATATCCACTAAGTTATGCCTTAACGTTATCTGTGCCTTATACTATATACTAACTGAGACAAAACCGTGTACTAATAAAGAATATTTATTACACACACATAAGTTTACAGTCTATTACATACATATATATTTATACCCAAACTGGCGACTATATATATATATATATTTTATATATATATATATATATATATATATTGATGATACGACAATAATACAGTAATATCACAACAATACCACACATTAAACCCACAATTACCTAGTAGTATATTTCCCACCCACGTTACATCCAATAAGCAGCACTCTCGTCTAACATGAATTAACTATCCCTGTGTATGCAGGGCCTAGTAAGTAAGTAAGGGGGTTACAGGACAAAATTTCCATATATATATTTATACATATATATGGAAATATATATATATATATATATATTGCATATTAGCCCATGCATGCAAGTATATATATATATATATATATATATATATATATATATATATATATATACCTATATATACACTACCGTTCAAAAGTTTGGGGTCACCCAGACAATTTTGTGTTTTCCATGAAAACTCATACTTTTATTTATCAAATGATTTGCAAAATGAATAGAAAATATAGTCCAGACATTGACAAGGTTAGAAATAATGATTTTTATTAGAAAGAATAATTTTCTCCTTCAAACTTTGCTTTCGTCAAAGAATGCTCCCTTTGCAGCAATTACAGCATTACAGACCTTTGGCATTCTAGCTGTTAATTTGCTGAGGTAATCTTGAGAAATTTCCCCCCATGCTTCCTGAAGCCCCTCCCACAAGTTGGATTGGCTTGATGGGCACTTTTTGCGTACCATACGGTCAAGCTCCTCCCACAACAGCTCAATGGGGTTGAGATCTGGTGACTGCGCTGGCCACTCCATTACAGATAGAATACCAGCTGCCTGCTTCTTACCTAAATAGTTCATGCATAATTTGGAGGTGTGCTTTGGGTCATTGTCCTGTTGTAGGATGAAATTGGCTCCAATCAAGCGCAGTCCACAGGGTATGGCATGGCGTTGCAAAATGGAGTGATAGCCTTCCTTATTCAAAATCCAATTTACCTTGTACAAATCTCCCACTTTACCAGCACCAAAGCAACCCCAGACCATCGCATTACCTCCACCATGCTTGACAGATGGCATCAGGCACTCTTCCAGTATCTTTTCAGTTGTTCTGCATCTCGCAAATGTTCTTCTGTGTGATCCAAACACCTCAAACTTTGATTCGTCTGTCCATAAAACTTTTTTTCCAATCTTCCTCTGTCCAATGTCTGTGTTCTTTTGCCCATATTAATCTTTTCCTTTTATTAGCCAGTCTCAGATATGGCTTTTTCTTTGCTACTTTGCCCTGAAGGCCAGCATCCTGGAGTCGCCTCTTCACTGTAGACGTTGACACTGGCATTTTGCGTGTACTATTTAATGAAGCTGCCAGTTGAGGAGCTGTGAGGCGTCGATTTCTCAAACTAGAGACTCTAATGTCCTTGTCTTGTTGCTCAGTTGTGCAGCGAGGCCTCCCACTTCTCTTTCTACTCTGGTTAGAGCCTGTTTGTGCTCTCCTCTGAAGGTAGTAGTACACACCGTTGTAGGAAATCTTCAGTTTCTTGGCAACTTCTCGCATGGAATAGCCTTCATTTCTAAAAACAAGAATAGACTGTCAAATTTCACCTGAAAGTTCTCTCTTTCTGGCCATTTTGAGAGTTTCATAGAACAAACAAATGTAATGCACCAGATTCTCAACTAGCTCAAAGGAAGAAGACCTACATATATGACACATAAACTAAATGATATATAAAATATAACATTTATTGTTGATATATTAAAAGATACATAATTGAAGTAAAATGGGGAAAGGAAACACAAAGAGGAGGTCACAGAGGTAAGTAGCAGCGATTGTTAGATATACATGCAGAAAATTAATTCATAAAATCCATCCTCCACAGAAAAAGGTGCATGAGTATATTGCAGATAAGAAAGTGAGACAGTGGTAAAGTGCAAAGTGCTAGTACAATTCTCACAATACTGAGTATATAATAAAGCAACAGAGCTGGGTGAGCATGGTGTACAAAATAAAGCATGTACTGAGTAACTGAGCTGGTACTGACCCGTGTGACCTGGATCCAACGCGCGTTTCGCCGGAGCTTTAACGAGGATGTAGTGAGAGGAGGAGTAGGAAGATATTTATGGGAGGTCCAGCCAATGAGAGACAGGGAAACAATGAAAATAAAGTGTTTGCACACAAATTGCCCTGTTGATATGGCGCCATATGTCGCTTTATTTTGTACACCATGCTCACCCCTCACCCCCCAGTCCTGGTATGCATGGTCCCCTCACCCCCCCAATGCTGGTATGTGTGGTACCCCTCATCATGGTATACATGGCACCCCATTCCTCAACCTGGTATGCATGGCACCCCTCATCCCCCAATCCTGGTATGTATGGTACCCCTCATCCCCCAATCCTGGTATGTATGGCACCCCTCATCCCTTTCACGCTGCACACATACAAAAAAATAAACACTTATACTCACCTTTCTTCCCTGTGCTCCAGCGCTGCAGTGTCCTGTTCTGCCAGAAGCCGGGGGAGGAGTGTGGCGCCGTAGTATGCGCATGCCCATACCGTGCTGTCCATAAACACTAAACTATGGAGGGCACCATCCAAATCAAAAAGGGGATCAACATGCTGCACACCACATAAATACACGTGAAAAAAGGGAAAAGAGGTGTGCTATGAAGCAGTGATCACCCAGCAATACTTCAATAAATTATCAAACGTTATAAAAAGTGACAATAAATTTTATTCATTACAAATATAAATACATACAAACAACGTCAAAAAACCCAAATTGCTAAAACACAAGTAAAATCAATATAGTGGGGTTACCCACTAATTTGAAGCCCACCTGCTCCAAAAAAACATCCCTAGTTACAACAGAACAAGCAGTACCATAATACAACAAGTGCCAGTATTATCCCTGGTGATCAATATCATACACATGCAAATTAGTTATGACTGCCTGACATTAGTATACAAGGAGGTGTACTATAGTCCAGAAAGATGAAGAGGGAAATATGTGCCTACTACAGCAGAGTATATATTGAAAAATACAAAGAGTCCCAAACATAAATGAAGCCCATATAGAATATCTGAGCTGACAAATACTATATACTCACATACCACAAAAAGTACTATTCAGGGTATAAATAAATACAAAACCCTTTCATGCTGTAAGTATCCCTCCTGCACATAATAGCGCTACGATCAATCACCTCCCTGAGCACAAAATCCTATGCTGGGATGAAGCAGGCGGGCATTCAGTGCCCAACGCGTGTCGCCACTACACGTGGCTTCATCAGGGGTCATGGCACCCCATTCCTCAACCTGGTATGTATGGCACCCCTCATCCCCCAATCCTGGTATGTATGGTACCCCTCATCCCCCAATCCTGGTATGTATGGCACCCCTCATCCCTTTCACGCTGCACACATACAAAAAAATAAACACTTATACTCACCTTTCTTCCCTGTGCTCCAGCGCTGCAGTGTCCTGTTCTGCCAGAAGCCGGGGGAGGAGTGTGGCGCCGTAGTATGCGCATGCCCATACCGTGCTGTCCGGCGCCATTTTGCTGAAGACACACTGCAAATGTGTCTTTAGTAAAATGGCGTCGGATAGCGCTATGCGCATGCTCCGATTCCGACGCCTCACTCCTGCCCCGGTCTCCGGCCAGAAGAGAGGCGTCGCAGCAACGCTCCTCCCGGTCAAGTAAGTATGTAAGTATGGCGCCGGAGATCGCGGTATGCGTACAGTGTCTACGCATACCGTGATCTCCGGCGCCATACACATTCCGCTTACCTGTAATGGCTCCATGCGTTCTTCTGTCTGGAGCCAGACTGCGCTTGCGCAATCTATAAAGGCTTCAGACAGAGACACTCATCTCCCGTTATATTATAGATAATCCTCCCACATGTATTAATGCCCCACTGATATAATTCCCCTCATGTATAGTGTCACAGTGTGGTTGCTGAAGGGGGAGGATTCAATAGAATGTATGCAAGCCCCCTCCTCCATCCAGGGTTCTCCATTGCCTTGAGACAAGGTAGCCATGTGCTAAAATAAGTTTTGAGTGAACAAAGAATCTTAGCCAGTGGGTGAGGTCTAATGCAATAGACTGACCTCATTTCCTCTCTGGACACTTCCTGGACTTATAACCCCAGCTCTAGCCACAGGTGGCTCTCTCTTTGGCTGTGTGCCCACGTAGCGTTTTTCAAGCGTTTTTGATGCGGAATTTCCGCAGCGGAAACGCTTGTAAAACGCTTGGTAACCCGCACCCCATGGTCCCCAATGGGATTCCGCAAGTTCTATGCACATGCTGCGGATTTTTCCGCAGCGTTTATGCTGCGTTCAAAAATCCGCAGCATGTCAATTAATTTTGCGTTTCCGCAAGCAGAATTGCCTTTGTCCAATGCATAAAAAACGCAAGGCAATTCCGCATGTGGAAAACGCGTGATAAACGCGCGAAAAATGCGCGATAAACGCGTGCGGAATTCCGCATGCGTTTTTCCGGGAGAGGACTTGCAGAAATGAAGCAGAAATTTTCTGCTTCATTTATGCAACGTGGGCACATAGCCTTTGACTCAATGGACACCATGAGACATGTGTCTTTCTGTCACTTGATGGACCCAGGATAAACACATGGACTAAGTATCTTCTCCTGTAATCCCTTACATACTAGGCCCTGCATACATAGGGATAGTTAGTTAATGTTAGACGGGAGGGCTGATTATTGGATGTAACGTGGGTTGAAAATACACTGCTCAAAAAAATAAAGGGAACACTTAAACAACAGAATATAACTCCAAGTAAATCAAACTTCTGTGAAATCAAACTGTCCACTTAGGAAGCAACACTGATTGACAATCAATTTCACATGCTGCTGTGTAAATGGAATAGACAATAGATGGAAATTATTGGCAATTATCAAGACACACTCAATAAAGGAGTGGTTCTGCAGGTGGGGACCACAGACCACATCTCAGTACCAATGCTTTCTGGCTGATGTTTTGGTCACTTTTGAATGTTGGTTGTGCTTTCACACTCGTGGTAGCATGAGACGGACTCTACAACCCACAGAAGTTGCTCAGGCAGTGCAGCTCATCCAGGATGGCACATCAATGCGAGCTGTGGCAAGAAGGTTTGCTGTGTCTGTCAGCGTAGTGTCCAAAGGCTGGAGGCGCTAACAGGAGACAGGCCAGTACACCAGGAGACGTGGAGGGGGCCGTAGAAGGGCAACAACCCATCAGCAGGACCACTACCTCCGCCTTTGTGCACGGAAGAACAGGAGAAGCACTGCCAGAACCCTGCAAAATGACCTCCAGCAGGCCAAAAATTTGATGATTTTTGTGTGATTTTGTTGTTAGCACATTCAACTTTGTACAGAACAAAGTATTCAATGAGAAAATTTCATTAATTCAGATCTAGGATGTGTTATTTGAGTGTTCCCTTTATTTTTTTGAGCAATGTATATTGCTAGGTAATTGTGGTTTGAATGTGGGGTATTGTTGTGATATTACTGTATTACTGTTATAGTATCAATATACAGTGGTGGCCAAAAGTATTCGTACCCCTGCAATTCTGTCAGATAATACTTAGTTTCTTCCTGAAAATGATTGCAATCACAAATTCTTTGGTATTATTATCTTCATTTAATTTGCTTGCAAGGAAAAAACACAAAAGAGAATGAAGCAAAAATCAAATCATTGATCATTTCACACAAAACTCCAAAAATGGGCCAGACAAAAGTATTGGCACCCTCAGCCTAATACTTGGTTGCACAACCTTTAGCCAAAATAACTGCGAACAACTGCTTCCGGTAACCATCAATAAGTTTCTTACAATGCTCTGCTGGAATTGTAGACCATTCTTCTTTGGCAAACCGCTCCAGGTCCCTGATATTTGAAAGGTGCCTTCTCCAAACTGCCATTTTGAGATCTCTCCACGGGTGTTCTATGGGATTCAGCTCTGGATTCATTGCTGGCCACCTTAGAAGTCTCCAGTGCTTTCTCTCAAACCATTTTATAGTGCTTTTGGAAGTGTGTTTTGGGTCATTGTCCTGCTGGAAGACCCATGACCTCTGAGGGAGACCCAGCTTTCTCATACTGGGCCCTACATTATGCTGCAAAATTTGTTGGTAGTCTTCAGACTTCATAATGCTATGCACACGGTCAAGCAGTCCAGTGCCAGAGGCAGCAAAGCAACCCCAAAACATCAGGGAACCTCCGCCATGTTTGACTGTAGGGACCGTGTTCTTTTCTTTGAATGCCTCTTTTTTCTCCTGCACACTCTATGCTGATGCTTTTTCCCAAAAAGCTCTACTTTTGTCTCATCTGACCAGAGAACATTCTTCCAAAACGTTTTAGGCTTTCTCAGGTAAGTTTTGGCAAACTCCAGCCTGGCTTTTTATGTCTCGGGGTAAGAAATGGGGTCTTCCTGGGTATCCTACCATACAGTCCCTTTTCATTCAGACGCCGACGGATAGTACGGGTTGACACTGTTGTACCCTCGGACTGCAGGGCAGCTTGAACTTGTTTGGATGTTAGTCGAGGTTCTTTATCCACCATCCGCACAATCTTGCGTTGAAATCTCTCGTCAATTTTTCTTTTCCGTTCACATCTAGGGAGGTTAGCCACAGTGCCATGGTCTTTAAACTTCTTGATGACACTGCGCACGGAAGACACAGGAACATTCAGG
Organism: Phyllobates terribilis; assembly: GCF_046119375.1. Lineage (NCBI taxonomy): Eukaryota > Metazoa > Chordata > Amphibia > Anura > Dendrobatidae > Phyllobates > Phyllobates terribilis. The sequence continues at coordinate 705,093,508 of NW_027362761.1, forward strand.
TCTTTGGAGATGGACTTGTAGCCTTGAGATTGCTCATGCTTCCTCACAATTTGATTTCTCAAGTCCTCAGACAGTTCTTTGGTCTTCTTTCTTTTCTCCATGCTCAATGTGGTACACAGAAGGACACAGGACAGAGGTTGAGTCAACTTTAATCCATGTTAACTGGCTGCAAGTGTGATTTAGTTATTGCCAACACCTGTTAGGTGCCACAGGTAAGTTACAGGTGCTGTTAATTACACGAATTAGAGAAGCATCACATGATTTTTCAAACAGTGCCAATACTTTTGTCCACCCCCTTTTTTAGGTTTGGTGTGGCATTATATCCAATTTGGCTTTAGGGCAATTGTGTTTTGTGTTTTTTCATTGAAGACAAATTAAATGAAGATAATAATACCAAAGAATTTGTGATTGCAATCATTTTCAGGAAGAAACTGAGTATTATCTGACAGAATTGCAGGGGTGCCAATACTTTTGGCCACCACTGTATATGTATATATATTTATAGTCGCCAATTTGGGTATAAATATATATGTATGTAATAGACTGTAGACTTATGTGGGTTTAATAAATATTCTTTATTAGTACACGGTTTTATCTCAGTTAGTGTTTAGTATAAGGCACAGATAAGATTAAGGCATAACTTAGTATATATTAATAATTAATAGTTAAGTTCGACGGTAATAATTAATATCGGACCTTAATAAAGGTGTAGGAGAGTTCCCCCATTAATAACTGGTAAACTGCGGCAAACATCCTTTATCAATGGCGATCCAGACCCACTGTTGAGATTTTTTTTTGTGTGTTTTGCTGTGTGAATATCTGTGGTCATTGTCTGTGAACTGATCAGGCCGGAGAGACATGGACAGGTTTCATTGATACAGGGTGAACTATTGTGTAATTCTGTGCGTTCAGAGCGCTGATAGTTCAGACAAATTATGCAACTTTTCAACACGAGTATACACGGGACAAAATCTATAGCAGAGAACCAAATCTTTTGTTTTCAGATTTCTAAAGTTTTTCTGTTTGCTTTGTAATCTTTGAGCTTTTGGGTTGATCTATACCAAAGCATTCTTCCAAAGAGGCATAGTCGTTGTTCTCAAGGGAAAGTCCAGCTGGTCGGGAAAAGGCGTTCCAGAGGTAAAGGGACCTTTTTCAAGCAGCACAGAAGGGACAAGGAGGATGACCAAGATGGTTCCAAGAAGAGTGAGCATGGATTTATCCATCCTGAAATGCTTGACAAAACATAGTAAATTTAACCCAGTACACCCAATTACACCCAAATCTGTAAAATTGCTGTGGTCTGCTCTATTGGAGCAAGCATGTGCTCATGATAGCATGTGTATAAACAGACAGTCGGTCTTGAATAAAACAAGCTAACCTCTACATGCTAGAAAAACTGATTTGTGTATATGAGGACTCACTGTGTAAGGAAGATCCCCCAAAGTTTCACTGCATGTGTTGTGTAACAAATTACTTACAGACACAACTGGCAGAGAATGGTGAATGTGATATGGATAGAGATAAGCAGATCTGCATGCTAGAATAACAACTGTTGGAGATGAAAAATTATTGTCTTGATATTGGTGCACAGCTGACTCAGTCTGGGGTTGAGATCAAAGCTTTTAAGGACAAGGCAGCAGCTAGTGATGCCATAATCAATCAGTTGAGTGTTGATCTTGATACTAGATCCCAACTGATTACAAATTTGCAAAATATCATCAATGATTTTTCAAACATTGTTCCGGCCTTCTCTTTGTCTCTGAGACCAAGGCCAGATTCTCTACCAATTGTGCCCTGTGCAGGGCAAAAAGGGGGGGAGTGATGGATCCAATATTCCATCAAATTTTGATCCAATCAATAAATGTAACGACACGTCTAAAATAATGAGAAAATGCAAACATAAAATTGTTAAAAGTGCATCCCTAGTAATAAAACAGTTTAAGAGATCCAGACAAAAGGAAGTATGTTCTGTTAGGGGCCCTACATCAAGCATAGCTTCCATTAGATGTTATGCCTGTGCTGGCTCAGGTCATAGTGCCAGGTACTGCAAATGGTCAGGTACAAGGAGAGAGAGGAAATATTGCTCTGTTAAATGTTTTCAATGTGGTCACTTTGGAGATATTGCAAGGAATTGTCATTGCACAATTGTGAGGAGTCCAGCAATATTGTCATGGAGAACAGACATTTACAGAGACAGAACAGTATTTTCTCTTGGTCTCATTTGCACCACCATGTGTAGACATGTCAAAATGTCCGACTACAAGCAAGGGATGAAAGGGAAAATTTTGCACCCTAGTAAGGCCTTGATTTAAACTCAATCAGCAGAGTTTCTAACAGGCCTGTACTCTTTCTTTATATACAGTGAAGGAAATAATTATTTGATCCCTTGCTGTTTTTGTACGTTTGCCCACTGATAAAGACATGAACAGTCTATAATTTTAAGGGTAGATTCATTTTAACATTGAGAGATAGAATATTCGAAAAAAATCAAGAAAATCACATTGTATAAATTAGATAAATGTATTTGCATTTTGCAGTGAGAAATAAGTATTTGATCCCCTACAAACCATTATGAGTTCTGGCTCCTACAGACCAGTTAGACACTCCTAATCAACTCATTACCTGCATTAAAGACAGCTGTCTTACATAGTCACCTGTATAAAAGACTCCTGTCCACAGACTCAATTAATCAGTCAGACTCTAACCTCTACAACATGGGCAAGACCAAAGAGCTTTCTAAGGATGTCAGGGACAAGATCATAGACCTGCACAAAGCTGGAATGGGCTACAAAACCATAAGTAAGACGCTGGGTGAGAAAGAGACAACTGTTGGTGCAATAGTAAGAAAATGGAAAAAATACAAAATGACTGTCAATCGACATTGATCTGGGGCTCCATGCAAAATCTCACCTCGTGTGGTATCCTTGATCATGAGGAAGGTGAGAGATCAGCCTAAAACTACACAAGAGGAAACTTGTTAATGATCTCAAGGCAGCTGGGACCACAGTCACCAAGAAAACCATTGGTAACACATTACGCCTTAAAGGTTTAAAATCCTGCAGTGCTCACAAGGTCCCTCTGCTCAAGAAGGCACATGTGCAGGCCCGTCTGAAGTTTGCCAATGAACACCTGGATGATCCTGTGAGTTATTGGGAGAAGGTGCTGTGTTCAGATGAGACAAAAATTTAGCTCTTTGGCATTAACTAAACTCGCCGTGTTTGGAGGAAGAGAAATGCTGCCTATGACACAAAGAACACCGTCCCCACTGTCAAGCATGGAGGTGGAAACATTATGTTTTGGGGGTGTTTCTCTGCTAAGGGCACAGGACTACTTCACCGCATCAATGGGAGAATGGATAAAGCCATGTACCGTAAAATCCTGAGTGACAACCTCCTTCCCTCCGCCAGGACATTAAAAATGGGTCGTGGCTGGGTCTTCCAGCAAGACAATGACCCAAAACATACAGCCAATGCAACAAAGGAGAGGCTCAAAAAGAAGCACATTAAGGTCATGGAGTGGCCTAGCCAGTCTCCAGAACTTAATCCCATAGAAAACTTATGGAGGGAGTTGAAGCTCCGAGTTGCCAAGCGACAGCCTCAAAATCTGAATGATTTAGAGATGATCTGCAAAGAGGAGTGGACCAAAATTCCTCCTGACATGTGCGCAACCTTCATCATCAACTACAAAAAACGTCTGACTGCTGTGCTTGCCAACAAGGGTTTTGCCACCAAGTATTAAGTGTTGTTTGCCAGAGGAATCAAATACTTATTTCTCACTGCAAAATGCAAATAAATTTATCTAATTTATACAATGTGATTTTCTTGATTCTTTTTGGATATTCTATCTCTCAGTGTTAAAATTGATCTACCTTTAAAATTATAGAATGTTCATGTCTTTGTCAGTGGGCAAACTTACAAAAACAGCAAAGGATCAAATAATTATTTCCTTCACTGTAAATGGTTGTTTTGTCTTATTAGTTTATTTTACCTTTCTGTTTACTAGGTTTGTTCTTTTACAATTTAAATATATTGTTAGACCTGTGAGGCTCAGACAGGTGGCAGAAAGGTTTTATATGAGTCTCAGTGTGTATGCAATTTATAACAGGAGTTGTTTTTGTGCTGGTTGTTCTCTGTTTTCTATCAGACCCCCTGTGAAGTCTTATTTTAGCTCCAGTTTTTCCATAGGATTCATAAGGGTAAGAGTAGCAGAAATTGCAGGAATGTTTATTTTTTTTTAATTTCATTTGATAATGGAGCCACATCTATGGATGAGCTGGTTTTGTTGCATGGGCTAAGATAGGTAGAGAGGTGTGGACAGGTAGATATTGTGCACCTAGGCCTTGAAGTTCAAGCTGTTGCGGTTCCTTAAACATCTTAATCAGAGATATGTGGCAACGGGGAGTACGGAACCCAGGGATGGTCAGTTTCATGGTAAGGCATGAGGCTGGCAACGGGCCATTGGGACGTTGCTCCAGAAATCCTGACTTAGTTCAAGCCAACTATACACGACGAGCCTTTGTCTCTGTACAGTTGGTTTGAATCTATGTACAGGAGAATAAGTGGCTGTGAGGGTTGTATGCTACTCTTTTGTATTGTCAAAAACTGGAAGGGGTGTCTGTATAGGAAACAGAAGCAATTGACTAGGACCAGACTAAAGGAAAATTGCATTTATTTTGTGGGGTTCAAGAGAGTTGAGGCTGGGCAGCTCAGGAAAGGTTAATGGGGAGGTCACGCTGAAAGCATAAAGAATGAGTGAGTTTGATGGGACAGGGAAGGAAAAAAATAAAGGGAGGTTATCCAGTGCCAGGATGTTGATTAACTGCACCAGGAGAACTCCCAGGAGTGTATTGTTCCCTTAATCCCCATTTTAGGTATCAATGTAGCAGAACACCTATCACTCCTGAGAGAAGACGTGACCTTCACCCAGATAACCCTGAGGGACGCCAAAAGATCCCTCTTGCATTTGTCACTGAGCTGAAACATCTCCTCTCAGATGTCAGCCATGAGGAGGAGACTTTAATAAAGCACCAAAGCTACCTCTTCCTGTCATTGCCTCCTGGTCGTAATCATATATATTGGACTGTTTCTGATTTGTGGGAGAATCAAAAGACTGTCTGCCCCACTGCACAGAAGTCAGGCTGAGCACCATGAGCTCAGCCGGAGATGGGGGTTAAGGACAAAAGACAAATACAGTCCTTTATCCCAAATCTAATGTATATATTGTGTATATTTGATTTTATGTAAATTTATGGGTTTTACTGTATACTGAATTTTCATGTGTGTGCATATAGACACTTCAGGTGTAAGTACGGAACTAGCTGTACATGGACATACTCAGGTACCACAGCAAGTGTGTTCATGTGAGGGTATTCATGCATTTACAGCCGGTAGTCCAATTGCACATGGGTCAATGATCTGCATGTGCTCTACGCAGGCTGGGCCGGAGGGTAGAGGGGCAACCTGACTGGTCCTCCAGCAGAGGTTTTGGGCCGCCAGCCATCGCCTCAATACTGCCGCGGCCACTCTCCTTTGCACGCGCCCTCCCATCATGGCGCGCGGCCTGATGGGAGAGCGCGCGGCCTGATGGGAGAGCGCGAGGTCTGTTGGGAGAGCGCGAGGTCTGTTGGGAGATCGTGCAGCCTGTTTGGAGGGCACGTGCAGAGGAGAGTGGCTGCGGTGCTAGTGAAAGGGAGATGGCGTGCGTGCTGACAAGGGTGAGGGGATGGCCCATGGACCCACAGGTAGGTAGTGATCAGCGTTGGAATGGCAGAGGTGAGTATTTATTTATTTTTTTAATCTGGAGCCATTATAATGTAAGGAGCTCCATGTGGGGCCATGTATACTGTGTGGAGCACCATGTGGGGCCGTGTATACTGTGTGGAGCACCACGTGAGGCCATGTATACTGTGTGGAACACCATGTGGGGCCACGCATACAGTACGGAGCACTATGCGGGGCCATGTATACAGTATGGAGCATTATGCGGGGCCATGCATACAGTACGGAGCACTATGCGCGGTCATGTACACAGTACGGAGGACTATGTGGGACCCATTATAATGTATGGAGGACTATGTGGGGCCCATTTTACTGTATGGAGGACTATATGGGGCCCATTATACTGTATGGAGGACTATGTGGGGCCCATTATACTGTATGGAGGACTATGTGGGGCCATTATACTGTATGGAGGACTAGATGGGGCCCATTATTCTGTATGGAGGACTATGTGGGGCCCATTATACTGTATGGAGGACTATGTGGGGCCATTATACTGTATGGAGCATTATGTGGGGCCATTATACTGTATGGAGGACTATGTGGGGCCCATTATACAGTATGGAGGACTATGTGGGGCCCATTATACTGTATGGAAGACTATGAGGGGCCCATTATACTGTATGGAGCACTATGTGGGGCCATCATACTCTATGGAGGACTATGTGGGGCCTCTTATACTGTATGGAGGACTATGATGGGCCATTATACTGTATGGAGCACTATGTGGGGCCCATTATACTGTATGGAGCACTATGTGGGGCCATTATACTGTATGGAAGACTATGTGGTGCCCATTATACTGTATGGAAGACTATGAGGGGCCCATTATACTGTATGGAGCATTATGTGGGGCCATTATACTCTATGGAGGACTATGTGGGGCCTCTTATACTGTATGGAGGACTATGATGGGCCATTATACTGTATGGAGCACTATGTGGGGCCATTATACTCTATGGAGGACTATGAGGGGCTCAGTATGTACTCTATGGAGGACTATGAGGGGCTCAGTATACTGTATGGAGCACTCTTTGTGGCCATTATACTGTATGGAGCACTATGTGGGGCCCATTATACTGTATGGAGCGCTATGTGGGGCCATTATACTATATGGAGGACTATGAGGGGCCATTATACTGTATGGAGGACTATTTGTGGCCATGATGCTGTATGGAGGGCTATGTGGGACCATTATACTGTATGGAGGACTATGTGGGACCATTATACTGTATGGAGCACTATGTGGGGCCCATTATACTGTATGGAGGACTATGTGGGGCCCATTATACTGTATGGAGGACTATGAGAGGCCAAATATACTGTATGGAGGATTATGTGGGGCCATTATACTGTATGGAGGACTATGTGGGGCCATTATACTGTATGGAGGACTATGAGGGGCTCAGTATATTGTATGGAGGACTATGTGGGGCCATTATACTGTATGGAGCTCTATATGGGGCCCATTATACTGTATGGAGGACTATGTGGGGCCATTATACTGTATGGAGGACTATGAGAGGCCCATCATACTGTATGGAGGACTATGTGGGGCCATTATACTGCATGGAGGACTATGTGGGGCCATTATACTGTATGGAGGACTATGAGGGGCTCAGTATATTGTATGGAGGACTATGTGGGGCCATTATACTGTATGAAGCACTATGTGGGGCCCATTATACTATATGGAGCGCTATGTGGGGCCATTATACTATATGGAGTACTATGTGAGGCCCATTATACTGTATGGAGGACTATGTGGGGCCATTATACTCTATGGAGGATTATGAGGGGCTCAGTATATACTCTATGGAGGACTATGAGGGGCTCAGTATACTGTATGGAGGACTCTTTGTGGCCATTATACTGTATGGAGCACTATGTTGGGCCCATTATACTGTATGGAGCGCTATGTGGGGCCATTATACTATATGGAGTACTATGTGGGGCCCATTATACTGTATGGAGGACTCTTTGTGGTCATGATGCTGTATGGAGGGCTATGTGGGGCCATTATACTGTATGGAGGATTATGTGGGGCCATTATACTGTATGGAGCACTATGTGGGGCCCATTATACTGTATGGAGGAATATGTGGGGCCCATTATACTGTATGGAGGACTATATGGGGCCCATTATACTGTATGGAGGACTATGTGGGGCCCATTATACTGTATGGAGGACTATTTGTGGTCATTATACTGTATGGAGGACTATGTGGGGCCATTATACTGTATGGAGGGCTATGAGAGGCCCATTATACTGTATAGAGGAATATGTGGGCCATTATACTGTATGGAGGACTATGTGGGGCCATTATACTGTACGGATAACTATGAGGGGTTCAGTATACTGTATGGAGGACTCTTTTTGGCCATTATACTGTATGGAGCACTATGTGAGGCCATTATACTGTATGGAGGACTATGTGGGCAGGGCCGGCGTCAGCACCCAGCGCACCCGGGCAAGTGCCGGGGCCCTGAACAGGCAGGGGGGCCCACTGGCGGTCGCGCACCCCGCTGGGTTATGGGGGGAGGAGAGCGGTGCCAGCGCCCGCCCTTCTCCCCCGCTTGCTCAGGGCCCCGGCAGCTGGATACTTACCTCTCCCCGTGCCTCCGCAGATTTGCCGTCTTCCTGCTCTGCGCTCCCTGTGACGTCTCAGGTCAGGGGGTGCGGTGACATCTTTCCACCGTGCCCTCCCCCTGAGCCGTCACAGGGAGCGCAGAGCGGGAAGACGCCGCCGATGCTGGAGTCCGGACCCGAGCAGCTGCAGCAGGTGAGGAGGAGGGAGGTGAGTATTTTTTATTTATTTTTTTTTAATGTATGGATGCATGGGGCATAATATGGGGGGGTAACATCCTGCATGGGGCATTATAAAGAGAGGGAGGGTGACATCCTGCATGGGGCATTATAAAGAGAGGGGGGGGTGAAATCCTGCATGGGGCATTATAAAGAGAGGGGGGGTGACATCCTGCATGGGGCATTATAGAGAGAGGGAGTGACAGCCTGCATGGGGCATTATAGAGAGAGGGGCTGACATCCTGCATGGGGCATTATAAAGAGAGGGGGGGTGACATCCTGCATGGGGCATTATAGAGAGAGGGGGTGACATCCTGCATGGGGCATTATAGAGAGAGGGGGTGACAGCCTGCATGGGGCCTTATAAAGAGGGGTGGTACATCCTGCATGGGGCATTATAAATAGAGTAGGTGACATCCTGCATGGGGCATTATAAAGAGAGGGGGTGACATCCTGCATGGGGCATTATAAAGAGAGGGGGTGACATCCTGCATGAGGCATTATAAAGAGAGGGGGTGACATCCTGCATGGGACATTATAAAGAGAGGGGGTGACATCCTGCATGGGGCATTATAAAGAGAGGGGGGTGACATCCTGCATGGGGCATTATAAAGAGAGGGGGTGACATCCTGAATGGGGCATTATAAAGAGGGGGGGGGGGTGACATCCTGCATGAGACCTTATAAAGAGGGGGGGTACATCCTGCATGGGGCATTATAAAGAGGAGGGGTGACAGCCTGCATGGGCCAATATAAGGGGGGGAACAGCCTGCATGGGGCATTATAAGGGGGGGGGACAGCCTGCATAGTGCATTATAAGGGGGGGACGACAGTCTGCATGGAGCATTATAAGGGGGGGACAGCCTGTATGGGGCATTATGTGGGGGGTAACAGCCTGCATGCAGCATTATATGGGGGCCAGTATCCTGTATGGAGCATTATAAGGGGACCAGTATTCTGTATGGAGCATTATATGGGGGCCAGTATCCTGTATGGAGTTTATAAGGGGACCAGTATCCTGTATGGAGCGTTATATGGGGGCCAGTATTCCGTATGGAGCCTTATATGGGGGCCAGTATTCCGTATGGAGCCTTATATGGAGGCCAGTATTCCGTATGGAGCCTTATATGGGGGCCAGTATTCCGTATGGAGCCTTATATGGGGGCCAGTATTCCGTATGGGGCCTTATATGGGTGCCAGTATTCCGTATGGGGCCTTATATGGGGGCCAGTATTCCGTATGGGGCCTTATATGGGGGCAAGTATTCCGTATGGGGCCTTATATGGGGGCCAGTATTCCTTTATGGAGCCTTATATGGGGGCCAGTATTCCGTATGGGGCCTTATATGGGGGCCAGTATTCCGTATGGGGCCTTATATGGGGGCCAGTATTCCGTATGGGGCCTTATATGGGGGCCAGTATTCCGTATGGGGCCTTATATGGGAGCCAGTATTCCTTTATGGAGCCTTATATGGGGGCCAGTATTCCGTATGGGGCCTTATATGGGGGCCAGTATTCCGTATGGGGCCTTATTTGGGGGCCAGTATTCTGTATGGGGCCTTATATGGGGGCCAGTATTCCGTATGGGGCCTTATATGGGGGCCAGTATTCCGTATGGGGCCTTATATGGGAGCCAGTATTCCGTATGGGGCCTTATATGGGGGCCAGTATTCTGTATGGAGCAATATATGGGGCCCATAATACTGTATGGAGGGCTATGTGGTGCCCATTATATTGTACAAGGACTATGTGGGGTCATTATTCTGTATGGAGCAATATATAATGGGGCCCATAAAACTGTATGGAGGACTTAGTGGTGCCCATAATACTGTATGGAGGACTATATTGTCCGGTCTGCACTGTGTGCTGTGAGGATTCGCCGGTTTCTGAGCTATTGTGGAATTTACAATAGATATCACTCATGTAATGTAGTAAGTGAAATCTTTGCATTGTACTATATATATAGATTTCTCTGCGGTATCTGTGCATCATGAATCGTGGTATGTATTAAAGGGGCCCACTGAGACTCTTTCGCCCGGGGCCCAGAAAAACCTGGAGCCGGCCCTGTATGTGGGCCCATTATTCTGTATGGAGGACTCTTTGTGGCCATTATGCTGTATGGAGGGCTGTGTGGGGATTACAGTTGGAGAATCGTACTATGATGGGGGTCACCATTCTTTGTTGGGGGTATTGAGGGAGAGGGGTACAGTAGGGTCATCATACTGTGAGTCTGGAGGAATTCACTGTGGGGATATTATACTGTGTTTGGGGGCACTTTTGTTTGCATCATACATTATTATCTGTTTCATTCAAGGATTTTTATCCTCTGTTAAATTACATATTTAAATTAGGCCATTGGCCCATATGCTTTTTACTGCTTTTACATAACATATTATAAGATTCAACTATCATTTTTAAATTAATCGTTTTATTTGATAAAGAAAAACTTCCTCAATTGTAGTTACTTTTTTAATAAATATCAAGGTTGGTCCGCTACTTTGTCCAAGCTTTGCACTTTGCCCCTCTGTGTATTTGAGTTTGACATCCCTGGCTTTAGGGGGAACCTGTCATGTCGTTTCTAATATCTACACTGCCCCCATTGCTTTGTTAATGATGCAATGTGCATCACTAACAAGCTTTTTTCCTTAAAATTAGTAGTAGTATAATGATTATATAACATTAATAATAATAATAATTTTTATAGCGCCAACATGTTCCACAGCACTTTACATTTTAGTGGGGACTTGTACAGACAATAAAAGACATTAAAGAATAACGATAATCACATAAATCAACAGATACCACGAGGAATGAGGACCCTGCTCGCAAGCTTACAATCTATGAGGAAACAGGGGAGACACGAAAGGTGGATGGTAACAATTGCTTGTATTGTACAATCCAGGGGCGGACACAGACTGTAGTGGGCCCCTGTGCAAGAATTTTTTTGGGCCCCCCCCCCTGCCCTTCATAGGGGGCATGAAGGACCCCCCCCCCCCGTGCATCTCTCATCCCCCCGTGCATCTCTGATTCCCCCCACTCCTAATTAATTAATTGTATTTAAAAAAAATAAAACTTGTTATACTTACCCCCAGGGCCGGCTCCAGGTTTTTGTGGGCCCTGGGCGACAGAGTTTCAGTGGGCCCCTTTAACACATACCATGATTCATGATGCACAGATACCACAGAGAAATATATATATAGTACAAGGCCAAGGATTTCACTTACTACATTACATGAGCGATATCTATTGTAAATTCTACAATAGCTCAGAATCCGGCGAATCCTCACAGCGCACAGTGCAGACCGGACAATATAGTCTTCCATACAGTATTATGGACACCATATAATGCTCCATACAGGATACTGACCCCCTTATAATGCTCCATACAGGATACTCGTCCCCATATAATGCTCCATACAGGATACTGGTCCCCATATAACGCTCCATACAGGATACTGGTCCCCATATAACACTGCATACAGAATACTGGCCCCCATATAACGCTCCATACAGAATACTGTCCCCCATATAATGCTCCATACAGAATACTGACCCCCATATAACGCTCCATACAGAATATTGGCTCCCATATAACGCTCCATGCAGGCTGTTCCCCTCTTATAATGCCCCATTACACGAGCGATATCTATTGTAAATTCTACAATAGCTCAGAAACCGGCGAATCCTCACAGCGCACAGTGCAGACCGGACAGTATAGTCCTCCATACAGTATTTTGGGCACAATATAATGCTCCATACAGGATACTGACCCCCTTATAATGCTCCATACAGGATACTGGTCCCCATATAATGCTCCATACAGGATACTGGTCCCAATATAATGCTCCATACAGGATACTGGTCCCCATATAACACTGCATACAGAATACTGGCCCCCATATAACGCTCCATACAGAATACTGTCCCCCATATAACGCTCCATACAGAATACTGACCCCCATGTAACGCTCCATACAGAATATTGGCCCCCATATAACGCTCCATGCAGGCTGTTCCCCCCTTATAATGCCCCATTACACGAGCGATATCTATTGTAAATTCTACAATAGCTCAGAAACCGGCGAATCCTCACAGCGCACAGTGCAGACCGGACAGTATAGTCCTCCATACAGTATTATGGGCACCATATAATGCTCCATACAGGATACTGACCCCCTTATAATGCTCCATACAGGATACTGGTCCCCATATAATGCTCCATACAGGATACTGGTCCCCATATAACGCTCCATACAGGATACTGTCCCCCATATAACACTCCATACAGAATATTGGCCCCCATGTTACGCTCCATGCAGGCTGTTCCCCCCTTATAATGCCCCATGCAGGATGACACCCCCCTTTTAATGCCCTATGCAGGATGTCACCTCTCCCCCCCATATAATGCCCCATGCAGGATGTCACCTCCCTCCCCATATAATGCCCCTTGCAGGATGTCACTTCCCCCCTTTTCAATGCCCCATGCAGTAGGTCAGACCACCCCTGCCTTATAATGCCCCATGCAGGAGGTCACACCCCCCCTCCTTATAATGCCCCATGCAGTATGTCACACACCCACCCTCCTTATAATGCCCCATACAGGATGTCAATTCCCCCCTCCCCCTCTTATAATGCCCCATGCAGGATGTCACTTCCCCCCTTCCCCTCTTATAATGCCCCATGCAGGATGTCACACTCCCCCCCACCCCCATATAATGCCCCATGCAGGATGTCAATTCCCCCCTCCCCCTCTTATAATGCCCCATGCAGGATGTCACACTCCCCCCCACCCCCATATAATGCCCCATGCAGGATGTCAATTCCCCCTCCCCCTCTTATAATGCCCCATGCAGGATGTCACACTCCTCCCCACCCCCATATAATGCCCCATGCAGGATGTCAATTCCCCCCTCCCCCTCTTATAATGCCTCATGCAGGATGTCACCCCCCACCCCCAAATAATGCCCCATACAGGATGTCAATTCCCCCCTCCCCCATATAAAGCCCCATGCAAGCTGTCAATTCCCCCCTTCCCCTCTTATAAGGCCCCATGCAGGATGTCACCCCCCCACCCCCAAATAATGCCCCATGCAGGATGTCAAGTCCTCCCTCCCCCTCCCCCATATAAAGCCCCATGCAGGATGTCAATTCCCCCCTCCCCCTCTTATAATGCCCCATGCAGGATGTCACCCCCACCCCCAAATAATGCCCCATACAGGATGTCAATTCCCCCCTCCCCCATATAAAGCCCCATGCAAGCTGTCAATTCCCCCTCCCCCTCTTATAATGCCCCATGCAGGATGTCACACCCCCTCCCTTATAATGCCCCATGCAGGATGTCACTTCCCCCCTTCCCCTCTTATAATGCCCCATGCAGTATGTCACCCCCCCATGTAATGCCCCATGCGGTATGTCACCCCCCCCATATAATGCCCCATGCAGGATGTCACGCCCACTCTCCTCCCACCATATAATGCCCCATGCCCCCATACATAAAAAAAAAATCAAATACTCACCTCGCTTCTCACCTGATGCTGATCCGGACTCCAGCATGTGACAGCTCAGGAGAGATCGCGCGCGGTGTAAACCTGAGACGTCACAGTCAGAGGACGCGGAAGACGCTGCGGAGGCACGGGGAGGGGTAAGTATTGTGCCGGCGCCGTCACATGACCGGAGATGTCCCTGCGCTCAGCATGGGGCCGGGGGCTCATGCTGAGCGCAGGGACATCTCCGGTCATGTGACGACGGGGGCTCATGTGACGGCGAGGGGTCCTGCGGGGGGGGGCCCCATGAGGAGACGCACAAGAGGGGGGCCCCAACGGGGCTCCGAGGAGGCCTCGACAGCCCGGGCCCCATGCTGGAGTCAGGGCGGTCATGCCCTGATGGCGGCCTTGCTGGAGGCTGGAGGGGCCCCCTCTCCCTCGGGGGCCCCCGTTCAATGAACCGGCTGCACAGGCGGTAGGTCCGCCCCTGGTACAATCAGCCATTAATGTAATAAAAAGGGTATTTACATAGTGCTAAATGAATCAGTCACCAACCAGTATTAGAACAAGTACAGACACAGTAGTCTTAAGTGATGGGGTGTGTAAACAGAAGATACGAGGGACCTGATTTGCAAGGAAGTTTTGCATGGGGGCAAAAAAAGGGGTAGTTAGGTAAGTGAGGTGAGGTGATAGGCCAGTCTAAAGTAATGCGTTTTTAGGGCACGCTTAAAACTGTGGGTATTGGGGATTAATCGAAGAGTCCTCGGTAATGCGTTCCAAAGAAATGGTGCAGCACGTGAGAAGTTTTGGAGACGGGAGTGGGAGGTTCGGATTATTGAGGATGTTAATCTTAGGTTATTAGCAAAACGGAGGGCATGGGTAGGGTGGTAGACGGAGACGAGAGAGGAGATGTAGGGTGGTGCTGAAGCATGAAACGCTTTGTGGGTGAGTTTATATTGAACTCTGTAGCGAATGGGTAACCAATGCAACGACTGGCACAGGGAAGAAGCATTGGTGTATCGGTTGGTAAGAAATATGATCCTGACTGCTGCATTTAGGACAGATTGGAGAAGGGAAAGTTTAGTAAGAGGGAGACCGATTAGTAGAGAGTTGCAGTAGTCCAGACAAGAATGAATCAGTGCGACAGTAAGTGTTTTTGCAGAGTCAAAGGTAAGAAAAGGTCGGCTTGTAGAAATGTTTTTGAGGTGTAGATGACATGAACGAGCGAGTGATTTGATCTGGGGAGAGAAGGAAAGATCTGAATCAAGTATAACTACAAGACAGCGGGCTTGTTGCTGGGGAGTAATGGTGGAGCCACACACGGAGATGGCAATATTGGGCATAGGTAGATTAATGGAGGGTGGCAAAACAATCACTGGCGTTTTGTAATAATTCAGGGGTGAGGTCGGGAGACGATGTGTATAATTGGGTGTCATCAGCGTAGAGATGGTACTGAAAGCCAAATCTACTGATTGTTTGTCCAATAGTGGTGGTATATAAGGAGAAGAGGAGGGGGCCTAGGACCGATCCTTGAGGAACCCCAACAGTAAGGGGAAAAGGGGAGGAAGAGGAGCCGGCAAAAGACACAGAGAGGAGCGGTCAGATAGGTAGGTGGAGAACCAGGAGAACCAGGAGAGAGCGGTGTCCTTGAGGCCGATAGAGCGGAGCATAGTGAGGACGAGCTGGTGATCCACAGTTTCAAATGCTGCAGAGAGATCCAGGAGAATCAGCAGGGAGTAGTGATCATTAGATTTAGCTGTTAGTAGATCAGTAGATTTAGCTGTTAGTAGTGAGGGCAGTTGCAGTGGAGTGTAAAGAGTGGAAACCGGATTGTAGAGGGTCATGAAGAGAGTTATCTGAGAGATAGTGGATTAGACAGGAGTGGAATTCCAGGAGTTTAGAGATGAAGGGAAGATTGGAAACAAGTCTGTAGTTAGCAGCACAGTTTTGGTCGAGGGATGGTTTTTTAAGTAATGGGTGTATTCTGGAATGTTTAAATGAGGAAGGAAAGATACCGGATGAGAGAGAGTGATTAAATATTTTAGCTAGGCGAGTGGTGACAGCCTGGGAAAGGGACTGAAGGAGATGTGAGGGAATAGGGTCACTGTTGCAGGTGGTAGGGCGAGAAGATGCAAGGAGCCTGAGCACTTCTTCTTCCGTACCTGGTTCAAAGACAGAAAGTGATATAGGGTAATGGGAGAAAATTTCCTGTCTGGTATGGTCAATTTTATCTTTGAAATAATTAGCCAGATCGTCAGTGCTGAAGTCGGTAGTCGGGGCTTTCACTCTTGGATGGAGGAGGGAATGAAAAGTGTCAAAGAGGCGTTTAGGATTTTTGGAAAGTGAGGTGACGAGGATATTGAAATAGGTTTGTTTGGAGAGGTGAAGGGCGGAGATGTATGTTTTAAGCATAAATTTATAATGGATGAAGTCTTCGGCCAGATTAGATTTTCTCCACAGACGTTCAGCACACCTGGAGCACCGCTGTAAAAGACGTGTTTGCAGCGTGTGCCAGGGTTGTCGCCGTCTGTGCCGAGTTGTTCTAAGTGTAGGAGGAGCAGCTTCATCCAGGGCACTCTGCAATGTATCATTATAATGTTTCAGTGCAGAGTCAGGACATGAGAGGGAGGAGATCGGGGTCAATGATGACTGCAATTTCTTGACAAGTTTCTGGGTGTTAATTGCGTGTATATTTCTATAGGTGTGGTATATATACTTTGTCCTACCTGCTCAGTTTCAGTCATAGGGGTGTGATTCTCACATTCAGTCAGGGGCGGCGCCGCATACAATCACTGCTGGTGACGCCCACGTATTTAAATATTGCTCCCGGCAAGCGCTATTAATGTGGGGCGCATGCGCATTTCTACATGTCCGGCCACTGGTCCCACGCCTGCGCAGTGAGGCTGTGCCACTGCTCATGGGCCACTGCTCTTTGCTTGCCCCCTAGGCCAAAATTTGCCAGTCAGCCATTGGCTCTACGGACCAGTAGTATACAGTACATGCTATTTTTGCTCAAGTCTCTATATGCATTCAAATCAAAAGCTTATTTTTGAATGGAATTGTAATATGTGTTTTGTGTGAATGGGGAAATAGAGTGAGGTCAGGTCCCCTCACTTTCTAAAGTATTTTCCACTTCAACCCTGTCAATGGTGAAGTTAGAAAGAGATGGCTTGAATGTCTGTTAGAATCAGACGGTGTTTCTTTCCGCAGTCAACTTAGGTATTGTGACCTGACCCCCTACTCAAGAAATTCTGACCTGCCTAGTAAAGATCTGCATATCTATCCATGGAAGAAACTCATCAACGATCTTCAATCAAGACTACAGGAAAAGTGCCTGATGAAAGTCGTGCCTGATGAAAGTCGTGCCTGAGGCAAGTTGTGACTGATGGAAGTCGTGCCTCCGCTGAAAGAATGCCTTGAGGCCCAACTGACGCGCCCCCTGGGCCATATTCAGGGGATACCCGGAGCCGGATCTGGATAGGGGTAGTAGTCCTTGTGGCGGTGACCCGGTCCGTGCCCAGGGTGTCAAACTAAATGGCAGTCTATGGCAGTAGATGTTAACTTGGATGTCGACTACGCCACCCGTTGAGTGCGGCTTTGCAGCCGCTGCTGCAGAACAGTCCGCTGAGGCCGGTGGTATGGGTGCAGCGATGATGTTATAACCCCCAACGGGAGGGGTATGGCCTCAGGGCAGCAGGGATAGATGATGGGGGTGATGGTGGTACACGAGCGCAACAAAGACAACTCGGAGTCTTGGTGGTGCAGTTCAGGGTCTTTACTCACGGTTACTCGGTTACTGCTCCAGGCCACCGCTGCAGAGGTGGCCGCCTGTGTCGCGCTGTGCTCACCAGGTGAGGGGCTCGGTTAACTCCCAGGTCTTTCTGGAGTGCTTTGCAGGACCCCCTTTATGTCCCCTGTCTCTGGTCTTCAACCCCACTAGTGACCACGCTTATGTCCAGCTGCCTCGGACCTTCTTGGTGGGCAAACGTTGGCCTGCGTTTCCCAGGTCCTATGTGGTGCCTTTCTAGCGGGTGTGGTGAGGGGCTGCTCCACATGTAATGTCGCAGCCTCCGGTTCTTAGTTGAGGGTAGTTTCTCTCCTCCACTAATTTGGGATCCGGTTCCCATCTTCTTGACCTGACCCCCCTACTCAGGTAGCGGCGGGCGTGTGGTGGCTACCAGCCAGTCCACACCCCTGGGGTCCCCTCTGTCCTTCCTGGAGCCCAGTCTGCTCCTCTTCCTCCTTCTCCAGGCTCAGGCCTCCTGACAGGGCCTGCCTGTGGAGCAGAGCCCATAAAGCAGCTCTGCTCCCTGTCTTCTCCTCTCTCAACTCACTCCCTTTCCAAGATGGTGCCTCCCTTTATACTCCTGTACAGAGTGCACCCAGGATCTACTTCCCCCACGCACACACTACCGGGTTCCCTTCTCTAGGTGTTCCCTCCCCCCACTCCAGCCAGGGACATGCTCACTCGTGCCTGCATAACTAATTGGAGCACCGTCGAGCTGTCCCCCGGAAATGTGGTGTAGTGCATGTGGGTGTTAGGGTCCTGAGCCACACTCCATCCTTACCTGGAAGTGAGATATCGCACATCTGGGTGAGATGCAATACCTCTGTAGCAACCGAACCCTCGGGGTGCTACATTCCCCCCTGGCAAAACCCAGCACGTCCGCGGGCTGGAACTGAGCAAAAGACAGGGTATACATTAGAACATGCAAATTTTTCATAAACAACAAGTATAACAGGTATCAACATTCAGTTTCCCTTTATGGGAACGGCTCTCTCTTAAACGGTATAAGTGCATATGTACTGTTCTGGAACTCTTTTTCATAGTAACACATTCTAGCATATAAATTTTTCATATAAAACATTTCTAGCAGCAGATCCACAAAGAAGTCTCTTTATAACAGGTCACAGTTTATTCTGCAACCAGGTGTCCATTTTCCTAAAACAGGGAGACGTAACCAGGTAGGGGTCTGTCCTGCCCCGAGTCCTTAACAGTCTTTTAGTCCATCCTGGGTTACGCTCCACTAACTGTACAAAGGATTCCCGGTAAATCCACCAAGGACTCCTATACATTACTAGAAACACATAATTATTTACAGGATATGGCCGCTCTCAGTCCTCGGCCAGGTAGGGGTGGCTGTTCTCAGTCCCCAGCCAGTTAGAGGGAAAAAGGGGTGGCTGTTCTCAGTCCCCAGCCAGGTAGGGGGTAAGGGAAACAGTTCTCTTTCTGTCCCAACGGGGACCACACTCTTGGTGGAAACAGTCCCACAACAGTCCTTATACCCGGTCGGGTAACTATTTACATCTCCTCTTTTACCGTTTACGATTAACGGTGTGCTCCACACGCTCCTTTCTCTTTCTCAGGTTCAGACCCGTCCGGGCCCTCTTGGTACTCGGGGTCTGAGTGGTACTGTTAATGACGCCCGGGGTCAGGGGGTGCGACTTTGGGCCTGGGCGCGGGCTGGTGGTGGCAGTGCCCAGGTCTGGAGGGCTCGGCTGCAGGGCTTGTTGCGGGGTCCGGAGCAGGTCTGCGTCTGCAGAGCCCGGGATCGGCGGGTCCACCGGGTGGCCCGGGAGCAGGCTGACGCTGGCAGCGTCCGGGACTGGGAGACTCCTCTTACCTGCTCCCGCGACCGCTCCTGCGTCACGCGTCTTCTCCTGGTGCTGGTCGGGACCCGCGACGGCTGGGGCGCTGCCGATGCTGGGCAGCTTAGTCTGCTGCCGGTCCGCCATCTTGCTGTCCGTTCCTGGTGTCCTCCTCCCCCCTGGTGGACCGTGGCCTACCTGGCGATGATCCTCTTCTGTAGGCCGCGGCTCCGCAGTTGATCATCAGGGTCGAGGACCTTCCGTCGCGCTCCAGTGACGTCGGCGTCTGCTGGGCTCCTTCCAGGACCTTACGCAACGTCCGGACGTGAGGCGGGGCTTCAGTTCTCGCGCACTTTCGGAGTCCACGCCCCTCTTCTTCCCGCGCGGCGTCCTCAAGATGGCGCCCAATGGCGGGAAAACTCTACAGATGGCGGGAAGAAGGCTGAAGATGGCGCCGGATGGCGGGAATCTTCACGGATGGCGGGAAGAAGGCTGAAGATGGCGCCGGATGGCGGGAAAACTTCACGGATGGTAAGTTTTAAAAGTCTCTTTTTCAGGCACGCAGTACCTGCGGGCACGAAATCCTGCCGACTACGCCATTAGTTGACGCGCCCCCTGGGCCATATTCAGGGGATACCCGGAGCCGGATCTGGATAGGGGTAGTAGTCCTTGTGGCGGTGACCCGGTCCGTGCCCAGGGTGTCAAACTAAATGGCAGTCTATGGCAGTAGATGTTAACTTGGATGTCGACTACGCCACCCGTTGAGTGCGGCTTTGCAGCCGCCGCTGCAGAACAGTCCGCTGAGGCCGGTGGTATGGGTGCAGCGATGATGTTATAACCCCCAACGGGAGGGGTATGGCCTCAGGGCAGCAGGGATAGATGATGGGGGTGATGGTGGTACACGAGCGCAACAAAGACAACTCGGAGTCTTGGTGGTGCAGTTCAGGGTCTTTACTCACGGTTACTCGGTTACTGCTCCAGGCCACCGCTGCAGAGGTGGCCGCCTGTGTCGCGCTGTGCTCACCAGGTGAGGGGCTCGGTTAACTCCCAGGTCTTTCTGGAGTGCTTTGCAGGACCCCCTTTATGTCCCCTGTCTCTGGTCTTCAACCCCACTAGTGACCACGCTTATGTCCAGCTGCCTCGGACCTTCTTGGTGGGCAAACGTTGGCCTGCGTTTCCCAGGTTCTATGTGGTGCCTTTCTAGCGGGTGTGGTGAGGGGCTGCTCCACATGTAATGTCGCAGCCTCCGGTTCTTAGTTGAGGGTAGTTTCTCTCCTCCACTAATTTGGGATCCGGTTCCCATCTTCTTGACCTGACCCCCCTACTCAGGTAGCGGCGGGCGTGTGGTGGCTACCAGCCAGTCCACACCCCTGGGGTCCCCTCTGTCCTTCCTGGAGCCCAGTCTGCTCCTCTTCCTCCTTCTCCAGGCTCAGGCCTCCTGACAGGGCCTGCCTGTGGAGCAGAGCCCATAAAGCAGCTCTGCTCCCTGTCTTCTCCTCTCTCAACTCACTCCCTTTCCAAGATGGTGCCTCCCTTTATACTCCTGTACAGAGTGCACCCAGGATCTACTTCCCCCACGCACACATTACCGGGTTCCCTTCTCTAGGTGTTCCCTCCCCCCACTCCAGCCAGGGACATGCTCACTCGTGCCTGCATAACTAATGGGAGCACTGTCGAGCTGTCCCCCGGAAATGTGGTGTAGTGCATGTGGGTGTTAGGGTCCTGAGCCACACTCCATCCTTGTTAGAACCTTGCTGTTAGGTTTTTTTTCCTTTGCTGGTCACATGACCTTGTTGGCCTATTTAATCCTGCTCCGCCCTTCTGGCTTTGCTGGACTTCATTGTATATCTACTTTCTAGCTAGCCTGTGCTCTGTATCTAACTCTGTTAGTTTGCTTGGTCTACGGACCTCTATGTTCTATCTATTTTGTTTGTTCGTCTGTCTGCTACTATTTCTGTTAGGAGGTGTCCCATATTCCTCCCAGTCCTTAGTGTTATGTTCTGCTACCAAAGCTAAGGAAAGAGAGGAGATCTGTCCCTACTATAAGACTCAGCTGAATCCCTACGATGTAACAGGGAACCTGATCCTGCGATCAGACCTGCTAAAGTCCTAATCTAGTCTGTACGGAGACCTATAGATGTGAGGAGGGAATCCCTACAAGTACTAAGGACTGGGAGGAATATGGGACACCTCCTAACAGAAATAGTAGCAGACAGACGAACAAACAAAATAGATAGAACATAGAGGTCCGTAGACCAAGCAAACTAACAGAGTTAGATACAGAGCACAGGCTAGCTAGAAAGTAGTTATACAATGAAGTCCAGTAAAGCCAGAAGGGCGGAGCAGGATTAAATAGGCCAACAAGGTCATGTGACCAGCAAAGGAAAAAAAAACTAACAGCAAGGTTCTAACAGTACCCCCCCTTCTAAGAGGATCCTCCGGATCCCCTAGGACCAGGCTTATCAGGAAATCTCCTGTGAAACGCTCTGATAAGTCTGGACGCGGAAACATCATCTGACCTCACCCAAGAGTTATCCTCGGGTCCGAAACCTTTCCAGGCCACAAGATACTGCAAACTACCTCTATACCGTCTAGAGTCAAGGATGCGAGAAATTTCATATTCCCCGTCCTCCACCACCGGAGGAACAGAGGCAGAGGCGTCACCATCCGACACAACAGCTTTTTTTAACAGAGAGACATGAAAGACCGGATTAATTCTCCAGGAGGTAGGAACCTCCAACCTAACAGCAGATTGGTTGACAACCTGAAGCACCTTAAAGGGCCCTACAAACTTGGGACCCAATTTCTTAGAAGGAATCCTCAACCGCAGATTCCTAGAGGACAACCAAACCATGTCACCAACAGCGAACAAAACCTCCTGTCGTTTCCTATCAAAGTAGTCTTTAGATTTTCTGTTGGCCTCCTGAAGATTACCACGCACATCCGTCCAAACTCTTTCCAAATCACCGGAAAAATTCTCCTCCTCAGGCACGGCAGATCCCAACTTGGAGAACGACCCAAACGACGGATGTCTCCCAGAACAACAAAAAAAAGGCGAACAACCAGCAGAAGAAGATGTATGATTCTTCAGAGCAAATTCGGCAAGTGGCAGAAACTCAGACCACCCCTCTTGATTGTCTGCCACAAAACAACGCAAGAACTGCTCAACATCCTGGTTTTTCCTTTCTGTCTGGCCATTAGATTCAGGATGATATCCGGACGAAAACGACAAATGAATTCCCAACCTGTCACAAAAGGCACGCCAAAAACGAGCCACGAACTGAGGACCCCTATCAGAAACAATGTCAGTAGGAACGCCATGAAGTCTGACAATTTCCTTGACAAAGGCCTTAGCGAGAGTTTTAGCGCAGGGCAGTTTGACGAAGGGAACCAAGTGACACATCTTGCTAAAACGGTCCACGACCACCCAGATGACAGTAAAACCCTCAGAGGGGGGAAGGTCAGTTATAAAGTCCATAGCCAAATGTGTCCAAGGAGCACTGGGGACCTCCAAAGGACAAAGCAACCCCGCAGCAGGAGTATGTGAGGACTTAGATCTAGCACATATAGTACATTGGCGCACCCACTTAATGACTTCCTTCTGCCATCCAGGCCACCAAAAACTGCGACCCACCAGTCTCTTGGTCTCAGAGATTCCGGGATGACCTGCCAACCGAGATTCGTGACACTCAACAAACAAATCTCTCCTAAAGGTCCCAGGCACAAACAACCTCCCATGAGGAGTGTTAGATGGGGCATTCTCCTGAGCTTTAAGAATCTCATCTTCCAAAACGGAGTCTAAAGCAGCTATCACAACACCTTCTTGTAAAATGTTTTCCTCTTTCTCAGCACCGACTATGGGAGAAAAACTGCGAGACAAGGCATCCGCCTTAACATTCTTAGTACCAGGGATGTAAGTAACGGAGAAATTAAACCGCGAGAAAAACAGTGCCCACCTAGCCTGACGGGCATTCAGGCGCTTGGCAGCATCAAGATATATCAGATTTTTATGATCCGTAAGAACCTGAACGGGAAATTCCGCACCTTCCAAGAAGTGGCGCCAGTGTTCAAATGCGAGTTTAATAGCCAATAATTCCCGATTACCAATATCGTAATTCAGTTCAGTCTCCGAAAATTTTTTTGAAAAAAAGGCACAGGGATGTAATCCATCCCCGTTATCCTGAGACAATACTGCGCCAACCCCCACCGAAGAAGCATCAACCTCAACCAAAAACGGCTTAGTCACATCAGGCTGCATAAGGATGGGAGCAGAGGTGAACCTCTCCTTGAGATACACAAAAGCTTCAATGGCCTCAGAAGACCACTGAACCGCATCAGCACCTTTCCTGGTGAGATCAGTCAGAGGTTTGACAATACTAGAAAATTTTTTTATGAATTTTCTATAGTAATTGGCGAAACCCAAAAACCTCTGTATCGATTTCAAACCAATAGGCCTAGGCCATTCCTGCACAGCCTGAACCTTAACCGGATCCATCTCAAAACCTTTGCTGGAGATAATGTAGCCCAAAAAACTAATTCTCTGTACAGCGAACTCACATTTCTCCAGCTTAGCAAAAAGCGAATTGTCCATTAATAACTGTAATACCTCACGCACGCTCCGCCAATGAGACTCCAGATCTGGTGAATAAATCAAAATGTCATCCAAATACACAACCACATTTTTACCGCTCAAAGGTCTAAGGATGTCATTAATCAGATTCTGAAAAAATGCAGGAGCATTAGTAAGACCAAAAGGCATAACCAGATTCTCAAAATGACCCACAGGAGTGTTAAAAGCAGTCTTCCATTCATCACCCTCCTTCATGCGCAACAGATTGTATGCCCCCTTAAGGTCAATTTTAGAGAACCACTTGGCCCCCAATAACTGGTTAAACAGATCAGGAATCAATGGCAGTGGGTAAGGATTGCGTACCGTTATTTTGTTAATCTCACGAAAATCCAGACAAGGACGTAAACCGCCGTCCTTTTTTTTTACAAAAAAAAATCCAACCGCCACAGGAGACTTAGAGGGCCTAATGTGACCGGCGGCCAAACTTGTCTGTATGTATTCCTCCAAAGCCTTCCTCTCAGGAATGGTAAGGTTAAATAAACGACTTTTAGGAAGAGTCGCTCCAGGGACAAATTCAATAGAACAATCATAGTCTCTATGGGGAGGCAAAACCTGCGATTCCTTCTCAGAAAAAACTCTCCAAAAATCCTGAATAGGAACAGGCAATTCTCCCCTATCCAAAGCTGCAATACGCCCGTTACAACACTTGTCATAACATTTATGGCTCCAGGATTTAATTTCACTGGTAGACCAATCCAGTACAGGATTGTGAAATTTTAACCAGGGCAAACCCAATATTACTGGAGAAGGCAAGTTATTCAACACTACCAAATCCAATTTCTCATGGTGAACACCATTAATAGTGAGAGGAAATTCACTGACCTTGAGAGTAATATTCTTCAAAGGGGAGCCATCCACAGAAACCACAGCAATGGGGGATGATAAAGGTTCAGGTTTTAAATTGAGTTTTTCCACGAATCCCCCATCAATTACATTCAGTGTAGACCCGCAATCAACAAACACCCGAAATTCCATTAATTTTTCCTGAGCAATCGTGGAAGCAGCTAAAAATATACCCTTGGAATTTAAACAGGCAATACGGGCGTGACTGACCATTTTTTTTTTCTTTCTTCATACGAAGCTCACAGCCTTTAATCAAATGACCAGATTTTCCGCAATAGAAACACAAGCCTTCTGAAAAACGACGGTCTTTTTCTTGAGAGCGAGGTGCCACCGATCCAATCTCCATCGGTTCACCACTGTTAGTACACACATTATCATAACCAGAAACTGACATAGCAGAGGATTTGCTCTCATTAACCCTAGCACGCAGTCTTCTATCCACCCGTATAGCTAATTGCATAGCCTGTTGCAAATCCTCAGGTGTAGGATAAGCAATTAGCAGGTCTTTAACCCTTTCACTGAGCCCAGCAAGAAATAGACTTTTCAGAGCAGAATCGTTCCACCCTGTTTGAGTGGACCAACGACGAAAATGAGTACAATATTTTTCGACATTACCTGATCCTTGTTTTAAACGTCTCAACTCAGTCTCAGCTGATGCCACACGGTCAGGATCATCATATAATAGTCCTAAAGCAGAAAAAAAACTATCCATTGATCTGAAGCATGTATCACTAGGTTGCAAAGAAAAGGCCCACTCCTGAGGCTCTTTGCGCAAAAGTGACATTATGAACCCTACGCGCTGGGATTGATCCCCAGAGGACTTGGGTCTCAAACGAAAATACAATAAGCAAGCATTTTTAAATGAAAAAAATTCTCGATGTTCACCAAAAAATAAATCCGGCAAACATACCTTAGGCTCCAAGAAATATGCTCCAGGACAGTTACTCACGTGCTGACGGAGCTCGGCCACTTCCAGAGAGAGTCCCTGCAGGTGTTTAGCCAAATCCTGAACCGACACCATGATGGAACAAAAAAAAAAAAAAAAAAAAATCTTTCCTTAGAGAATTTGCAGGCTGGACTTACTGTTATGTTCTGCTACCAAAGCTAAGGAAAGAGAGGAGATCTGTCCCTACTATAAGACTCAGCTGAATCCCTACGATGTAACAGGGAACCTGATCCTGCGATCAGACCTGCTAAAGTCCTAATCTAGTCTGTACGGAGACCTATAGATGTGAGGAGGGAATCCCTACAAGTACTAAGGACTGGGAGGAATATGGGACACCTCCTAACAGAAATAGTAGCAGACAGACGAACAAACAAAATAGATAGAACATAGAGGTCCGTAGACCAAGCAAACTAACAGAGTTAGATACAGAGCACAGGCTAGCTAGAAAGTAGTTATACAATGAAGTCCAGCAAAGCCAGAAGGGAGGAGCAGGATTAAATAGGCCAACAAGGTCATGTGACCAGCAAAGGAAAAAAAAACTAACAGCAAGGTTCTAACACTTAGTACTTGTAGGGATTCCCTCCCCACATCTATAGGTCTCCGTACAGACTAGATTAGGACTTTAGCAGGTCTGATCGCAGGATCAGGTTCCCTGTTACATCGTAGGGATTCAGCTGAGTCCTATAGTAGGGACAGATCTCCTCTCTTTCCTTAGCTTTGGTAGCAGAACATAACAGTAAGTCCAGCCAGCAAATTCTCTAAGGAAAGATTTTTCTGTTCCATCATGGTGTCGGTTCAGGATTTGGCTCATCGCCTGCAGGGACTCTCTCTGGAGGTGGCCGAGCTCCGTCAGCACGTGAGTAACTGTCCTGGAGCACATTTCTTGGAGCCTAAGGTATGTTTGCCGGATTTATTTTTTGGTGAACACCGAGAATTTTTTTCATTTAAAAATGCTTGCTTATTGTATTTTCGTTTGAGACCTAAGTCCTCTGGGGATGAATCCCAGCGCGTAGGGTTCATAATGTCACTTTTGCGCAAAGAGCCTCAGGAGTGGGCCTTTTCTTTGCAACCTAGTGATTCATGCTTCAGATCAGTGGATAGTTTTTTTTCTGCTTTGGGACTATTATATGATGATCCTGACCGTGTCGCATCAGCTGAGACTGAGTTGAGACGTTTAAAACAAGGATCGGGTAATGTGGAAAAATATTGTACACATTTTCGTCGTTGGTCCACTCAAACAGGGTGGAATGATTCTGCTCTGAAAAGTCTATTTCTTGCTGGGCTCAGTGAAAGGGTTAAAGACCTGCTAATTGCTTATCCTACACCTGAGGATTTGCAACAGGCTATGCAATTAGCTATACGAGTGGATAGAAGACTGCGTGCTAGGGTTAATGAGAGCAAATCCTCTGCTATGTCAGTTTCTGGTTATGATAATGTGTGTATTAACAGTGGTGAACCGATGGAGATTGGATCGGTGGCACCTCGCTCTCAAGAAAAAGACCGTCGTTTTTCGGAAGGCTTGTGTTTCTATTGCGGAAAATCTGGTCATTTGATTAAAGGCTGTGAGCTTCGTATGAAGAAAGAAAAAAAAATGGTCAGTCACGCCCGTATTGCCTGTTTAAATTCCAAGGGTATATTTTTAGCTGCTTCCACGATTGCTCAGGAAAAATTGATGGAATTTCGGGTGTTTGTTGATTGCGGGTCTACACTGAATGTAATTGATGGGGGATTCGTGGAAAAACTCAATTTAAAACCTGAACCTTTATCATCCCCCATTGCTGTGGTTTCTGTGGATGGCTCCCCTTTGAAGAATATTACTCTCAAGGTCAGTGAATTTCCTCTCACTATTAATGGTGTTCACCATGAGAAATTGGATTTGGTAGTGTTGAATAACTTGCCTTCTCCAGTAATATTGGGTTTGCCCTGGTTAAAATTTCACAATCCTGTACTGGATTGGTCTACCAGTGAAATTAAATCCTGGAGCCATAAATGTTATGACAAGTGTTGTAACGGGCGTATTGCAGCTTTGGATAGGGGAGAATTGCCTGTTCCTATTCAGGATTTTTGGAGAGTTTTTTCTGAGAAGGAATCGCAGGTTTTGCCTCCCCATAGAGACTATGATTGTTCTATTGAATTTGTCCCTGGAGTGACTCTTCCTAAGAGTCGTTTATTTAACCTTACTATTCCTGAGAGGAAGGCTTTGGAGGAATACATACAGACAAGCTTGGCCGCCGGTCACATTAGGCCCTCTAAGTCTCCTGTGGCGGTTGGATTTTTTTTTGTAAAAAAAAAGGACGGCGGTTTACGTCCTTGTCTGGATTTTCGTGAGATTAACAAAATAACGGTACGCAATCCTTACCCACTGCCATTGATTCCTGATCTGTTTAACCAGTTATTGGGGGCCAAGTGGTTCTCTAAAATTGACCTTAAGGGGGCATACAATCTGTTGCGCATGAAGGAGGGTGATGAATGGAAGACTGCTTTTAACACTCCTGTGGGTCATTTTGAGAATCTGGTTATGCCTTTTGGTCTTACTAATGCTCCTGCATTTTTTCAGAATCTGATTAATGACATCCTTAGACCTTTGAGCGGTAAAAATGTGGTTGTGTATTTGGATGACATTTTGATTTATTCACCAGATCTGGAGTCTCATTGGCGGAGCGTGCGTGAGGTATTACAGTTATTAATGGACAATTCGCTTTTTGCTAAGCTGGAGAAATGTGAGTTCGCTGTACAGAGAATTAGTTTTTTGGGCTACATTATCTCCAGCAAAGGTTTTGAGATGGATCCGGTTAAGGTTCAGGCTGTGCAGGAATGGCCTAGGCCTATTGGTTTGAAATCGATACAGAGGTTTTTGGGTTTCGCCAATTACTATAGAAAATTCATAAAAAATTTTTCTAGTATTGTCAAACCTCTGACTGATCTCACCAGGAAAGGTGCTGATGCGGTTCAGTGGTCTTCTGAGGCCATTGAAGCTTTTGTGTATCTCAAGGAGAGGTTCACCTCTGCTCCCATCCTTATGCAGCCTGATGTGACTAAGCCGTTTTTGGTTGAGGTTGATGCTTCTTCGGTGGGGGTTGGCGCAGTATTGTCTCAGGATAACGGGGATGGATTACATCCCTGTGCCTTTTTTTCAAAAAAATTTTCGGAGACTGAACTGAATTACGATATTGGTAATCGGGAATTATTGGCTATTAAACTCGCATTTGAACACTGGCGCCACTTCTTGGAAGGTGCGGAATTTCCCGTTCAGGTTCTTACGGATCATAAAAATCTGATATATCTTGATGCTGCCAAGCGCCTGAATGCCCGTCAGGCTAGGTGGGCACTGTTTTTCTCGCGGTTTAATTTCTCCGTTACTTACATCCCTGGTACTAAGAATGTTAAGGCGGATGCCTTGTCTCGCAGTTTTTCTCCCATAGTCGGTGCTGAGAAAGAGGAAAACATTTTACAAGAAGGTGTTGTGATAGCTGCTTTAGACTCCGTTTTGGAAGATGAGATTCTTAAAGCTCAGGAGAATGCCCCATCTAACACTCCTCATGGGAGGTTGTTTGTGCCTGGGACCTTTAGGAGAGATTTGTTTGTTGAGTGTCACGAATCTCGGTTGGCAGGTCATCCCGGAATCTCTGAGACCAAGAGACTGGTGGGTCGCAGTTTTTGGTGGCCTGGATGGCAGAAGGAAGTCATTAAGTGGGTGCGCCAATGTACTATATGTGCTAGATCTAAGTCCTCACATACTCCTGCTGCGGGGTTGCTTTGTCCTTTGGAGGTCCCCAGTGCTCCTTGGACACATTTGGCTATGGACTTTATAACTGACCTTCCCCCCTCTGAGGGTTTTACTGTCATCTGGGTGGTCGTGGACCGTTTTAGCAAGATGTGTCACTTGGTTCCCTTCGTCAAACTGCCCTGCGCTAAAACTCTCGCTAAGGCCTTTGTCAAGGAAATTGTCAGACTTCATGGCGTTCCTACTGACATTGTTTCTGATAGGGGTCCTCAGTTCGTGGCTCGTTTTTGGCGTGCCTTTTGTGACAGGTTGGGAATTCATTTGTCGTTTTCGTCCGGATATCATCCTGAATCTAATGGCCAGACAGAAAGGAAAAACCAGGATGTTGAGCAGTTCTTGCGTTGTTTTGTGGCAGACAATCAAGAGGGGTGGTCTGAGTTTCTGCCACTTGCCGAATTTGCTCTGAACAATCATACATCTTCTTCTGCTGGTTGTTCGCCTTTTTTTTGTTGTTCTGGGAGACATCCGTCGTTTGGGTCGTTCTCCAAGTTGGGATCTGCCGTGCCTGAGGAGGAGAATTTTTCCGGTGATTTGGAAAGAGTTTGGACGGATGTGCGTGGTAATCTTCAGGAGGCCAACAGAAAATCTAAAGACTACTTTGATAGGAAACGACAGGAGGTTTTGTTCGCTGTTGGTGACATGGTTTGGTTGTCCTCTAGGAATCTGCGGTTGAGGATTCCTTCTAAGAAATTGGGTCCCAAGTTTGTAGGGCCCTTTAAGGTGCTTCAGGTTGTCAACCAATCTGCTGTTAGGTTGGAGGTTCCTACCTCCTGGAGAATTAATCCGGTCTTTCATGTCTCTCTGTTAAAAAAAGCTGTTGTGTCGGATGGTGACGCCTCTGCCTCTGTTCCTCCGGTGGTGGAGGACGGGGAATATGAAATTTCTCGCATCCTTGACTCTAGACGGTATAGAGGTAGTTTGCAGTATCTTGTGGCCTGGAAAGGTTTCGGACCCGAGGATAACTCTTGGGTGAGGTCAGATGATGTTTCCGCGTCCAGACTTATCAGAGCGTTTCACAGGAGATTTCCTGATAAGCCTGGTCCTAGGGGATCCGGAGGATCCTCTTAGAAGGGGGGGTACTGTTAGAACCTTGCTGTTAGTTTTTTTTTCCTTTGCTGGTCACATGACCTTGTTGGCCTATTTAATCCTGCTCCGCCCTTCTGGCTTTGCTGGACTTCATTGTATATCTACTTTCTAGCTAGCCTGTGCTCTGTATCTAACTCTGTTAGTTTGCTTGGTCTACGGACCTCTATGTTCTATCTATTTTGTTTGTTCGTCTGTCTGCTACTATTTCTGTTAGGAGGTGTCCCATATTCCTCCCAGTCCTTAGTACTTGTAGGGATTCCCTCCCCACATCTATAGGTCTCCGTACAGACTAGATTAGGACTTTAGCAGGTCTGATCGCAGGATCAGGTTCCCTGTTACATCGTAGGGATTCAGCTGAGTCCTATAGTAGGGACAGATCTCCTCTCTTTCCTTAGCTTTGGTAGCAGAACATAACAATCCTTACCTGGAAGTGAGATATCGCACATCTGGGTGAGATGCAATACCTCTGTAGCAACCGAACCCTCGGGGTGCTACACAACTACAGACTGTGACACCCAGCAGTCTCATCACACCAGACATACTCAAAATCCCGCAGAAGCAAGCTGCAAGAGAGAAATGGAAAGTCTGACAGGGTGAGGGGTGTAAATAGGTTGACATTGGCCGACATATGGACTGTGTGAGGGTGAAGCCACTCTAGAGTCTGACCAGTCAGATGACTTTGGGATAGGCAGATACCTGAAGATTGGCAACGACATGACTGAGATGGCAAAAAGACTTTGATTAAAAAAAAGACTTTGAGACCAAGAAAGATCCAGAAGGAAGAAAACGATGTATTCTATGGATGGCAGGGAAGAGCTGATGGCCGTGATGGGAGATGTCTAGATACCTAAGTGCAAAATTATACTTCATTCCATCCTGAATGGTCACAACTTATAAATGGGTTTGAGTAGGCAAATAAAATGCTGCATAAAGAATAATGGGCCCCATATAATGCTTCATACAGAATAATGGGCCCCATATAATGCACCGTACAGAATATTGGACCCCATATAATGCTGCATACAGAATAATGGGCCCCATGTAATGCTCCGCACAGAATAATGAGTCCCATATAATGCTCCATACAGAATGGGCCCCATATATTACTCCATACTGAATAAAGTGCCCCCATATAATGCTTCATACAGAATAATGGGTCCCATATAATGCTCCATACAGAATAATGAGTCCCATATAATGCTCCATTCAGTAAGTGCCCGATATATTGCTCCATTCAGTACGGACCCCATATTTTGCTCCATTCACTATGGGCCCCATATATTGCTCCATTCAGTATGGGCCCCATATATTACGCCATTCAATAAGGGCCCCATATATTGCTCCATTCAGTATGGGCCCCATATATAGCCACATACAGTATGAGCCCCATATATAGCCACATACATTATGGACCCTAAATATATAGCCACATACAGTATGGGCCCCATATATAGCTCCATACAGTATGGGCCCCTTCTGTAGCCACATACAGCATGGGCCCTAAATATATAGCCACATACAGTATGGGCCCCATATATAGCTCCATACAGTATGGGCCCCATATATAGCTCCATACACTATGGGCCCCATCTTTAGCCACATACAGTATGGGCCCCATCTATAGCCACATACAGTATGGGCCCCACCCATATATATATATATATATATATATATATATATATATATATATATATATATATATATACAGTACAGACCAAAAGTTTGGACACGCCTTCTCATTTAAAGATTTTTCTGTATTTTCATGACTATGAAAATTGTACATTCACACTGAAAGCTTCAAAACTATGAATTAACACATGTGGAATTATATACTTAACAAAAAAGTGTGAAACAACTGAAAATATGTCTTATATTCTAGGTTCTTCAAAGTAGCCACCTTTTGCTTTGATGACTGCTTTGCACACTCTTGGCATTCTCTTGATGACCTTCAAGAGGTAGTCACCAGAAATGGTCTTCCAACAATCTTGAAGGAGTTCCCAGAGATGCTTAGCACTTGTTGGCCCTTTTGCCTTCACTCTGCGGTCCAGCTCACCCCAAACCATCTCAATTGGGTTCAGGTCTGGTGACTGTGGAGGCCAGGTCATCTGGCATAGCACCCCATCACTCTCCTTCTTGGTCAAGCAGCCCTTACACAGCCTGGAGGTGTGTTTGGGGTCATTGTCCTGTTGAAAAATAAATGATGGTCCAACTAAACGCAAATTGGATGGAAAGCATGCCGCTGCAAGATGCTGTGGTAGCCATGCTGGTTCAGTATGCCTTCAATTTTGAATAAATCCCCAACAGTGTCACCAGCAAAGCACCCCCACACCATCACACCTCCTCCTCCATGCTTCACGGTGGGAACCCATCCATTCACCTTTTCTGCGTTGCACAAAGACACGGTGGTTGGAACCAAAGATCTCAAATTTGAACTCATCAGACCAAAGCACAGATTTCCACTGGTCCAATGTCCATTTATTGTGTTCTTTAGCCTAAACAAGTCTCTTCTGCTTGTTGCCTGTCCTTAGCAGTGGTTTCCTAGCAGCTATTTTACCATGAAGGCCTGCTGCACAAAGTCTCCTCTTAACAGTTGTTGAATAGATGTGTCTGCTGCTAGAACTCTGTGTGGCATTGTCCTGGTCTCTAATCTGAGGTGCTGCTAACCTGTGATTTCTGAGGCTGGTGACTCGGATAAACTTAACCTCAGAAGAGGTGACTCTTGGTCTTCCTTTCCTGGGGCGGTCCTCATGTGAGCCAGTTTCTTTGTAGTGCTTGATGGTTTTTGCAACTGCACTTGGGGACACTTTCAAAGTTTTCCCAATATTTCGCACTGACTGACCTTCATTTCTTAAAATAATGATGGCCACTTTTTTTTCTTTACTTAGCTGCTTTTTTCTTACCATAATACTAATTCTAACAGTCTATTCAGCAGGACTATCAGGTGTATATACACCAGACTTCTGCACAACACAACTGATAGTCCCAACCCCATTTATAAGGCAAGAAATCCCACTTATTAAACCTGACAGGGCACACCTGTGAAGTGAAAACCATTTCCGGTGACTACCTCTTGAAGCTCATCAAGAGAATGCCAAGAGTGTGCAAAGCAGTCATCAAAGCAAAAGGTGGCTACTTTGAAGAACCTAGAATATAAGACATATTTTCAGTTGTTTCACACTTTTTTGTTAAGTATATAATTCCACATGTGTTAATTCATAGTGTTGAGGCATTCAGTGTGAATGTACAATTTTCATAGTCATGAAAATACAGAAAAATCTTTAAATGAGAAGGTGTGTCCAAACTTTTGGTCTGTACTGTATATGAAAATCAAATACTGTCCTCTCCTTGCTGGCGTCAAGTCAGGA
The DNA here is from genome assembly GCF_046119375.1 of Phyllobates terribilis. NCBI lineage: Eukaryota > Metazoa > Chordata > Amphibia > Anura > Dendrobatidae > Phyllobates > Phyllobates terribilis. The sequence continues at coordinate 705,127,815 of NW_027362761.1, forward strand.
TTCCTCAGTGTCTTCCCGCACTCTGCACAGGAATGGGGAGAGGTGGAAGAATTGTTTTATTCTTCAGTGGTGAGTGCTAGGGACTGTTTGATCAAGAAAAAAATTCTAAATAGAGTCTATTATACTGTGAAAAGGTTGAGGAGATTTGGAATATTCCCAAAAGATTTGTGCTTTCATTGTCAAGCGACGGTGGGCTCATTTCTACACTCAATTTGGTCCTGTCCAAAAATTCTTCCATTCTGGTCTGACCTACTTCTGTTTCTTCATGAACACTTTGAATTCCCAAGGGTGTTGTCCCCTAAAGTGTGCCTGCTGGGCATTATAGATGAGCCTATTGATTTCTGTTTTTCTGTGCTAGAAAGAAAATTATAATGGCATGGAAATCTACAGAAGCCCCTGGTATGCTACATTGGCTGCAATTAGTCAAAATATACAGTGCATTGTGAAAGTATTTGGCCCCCTTGAACTTTTCTACCTTTTTGCCACATTTCTGGCTTCAAACATAAAGATATAAAAATTTTTGGGAAGAATCAACAACAAATGGGACACAATCGTGAAGTGGAACGAAATTTATTGGATATTTTAAACTTTTTTAACAAATTAAAAACTGAAAAGTGGGGCGTGCAATATTATTCGGCCCCCTTGAGTTAATACTTTGTAGTGCCACCTTTTGCTGTGATTACAGCTGCAAGTAGCTTGGGGTATGTCTCTATCAGTTTTGCACATCGAGAGGCTGAAATTCTTGACCATTTTTCCTTGCAAAACAGCTCGAGCTCATTGAGGTTGGATGGAGGGCGTTTGTGAATAGCAGTTTTCAGCTCTTTCCACAGATTCTCGATTGGATTCAGGTCTGGACTTTGACTTGGCCATTCTAACACCTGGATACGTTTATTTTTGAACCATTCCATTGTAGATTTTGCTTTATGTTTGGGGTCATTGTCTTGTTGGAAGATAAATCTCCGTCCCAGTCTCAGGTCTTTTGCAGACTCCAACAGCTTTTCTTCCAGAATGGTCCTGTATTTGGCTCCGTCCATCTTCCAATCAATTTTAATCATCTTCCCTGTCCCTGCTGAAGAAAAGCAGGCCCAAACCATGATGCTGCCCCACCATGTTTGACAGTGGGGATGGTGTTTTGAGGGTGATGAGCTGTGTTGCTTTTACGCCAAACATATCGTTTTGCATTGTGGCAAAAAAGTTCCACATGTTTGGTGTGTCTCCCAGGTGGCTTGTGGCAAACTTCAAACGAGACTTTTTATGGATATCTTTGAGAAATGGCTTTCTTCTTGCCACTCTTCCATAAAGGCCAGATTTGTGCAGTGTACGACTGATTGTTGTCCTATGGACAGACTCTCCCACCTCAGCTGTAGATCTCTGCAGTTCATCCAGAGTGATCATGGGCATTTTGGCTGCATCTCTGATCAGTCTTCTCCTTGTTCGAGATGAAAGTTTAAAGGGACAGCCGGGTCATGGTAGATTTGCAGTGGTCTGATACTCCTTCCATTTTAATATGATCGCCTGCACAGTGCTCCTTGAGATGTTTAAAACTTGGGAAATCTTTTTGTATCCAAATCCGGCTTTAAACTTCGCCACAGCAGTATCTCGGACCTGGTGTGTTCCTTGGTATTCATGATGCTCTCTGCACTTGAAACAGAACCCTGAGACTATCACAGAGCAGGTGCATTTATACGGAGACTTGATTACACACAGGTGGATTCTATTTATCATTACCAGTCATTTAGGACAACACTGGATCATTCAGAGATCCTCACTGAACTTCTGGAGTGAGTTTCATGCACTGAAAGTAAAGGGGCCGAATACTATTGCACGCCCCACTTTTCAGTTTTTAATTAGGTAAAAAAGTTTAAAATATCCAATAAATTTCATTCCACTTCACGATTGTGTCCCACTTGTTGTTGATTCTTCCCCCCAAAATTTGAATTTTATATCTTTATGTTTGAAGCCAGAAAGGCAAAAAGGTAGTAAAGTTCAAGGGCGCCAAATACTTTCACAAGGCACTATATATTGCACTATATAAAGTTCTCTATACTAATAGGAAATGTGGTTATAAATTTGATAAGGTATGGGGACAGTGGTTAGCAATAGCTTACACTGCCCAATAGGATTCCCAGGAGAGTCTTCTGTATATTTAGTTTTATCATATGTCTGCATAAGGTGTTACTTAATGGCATTTTGGAGGAGGGAATAACGGGCATGGGGATTGGTATGATTGTGTGCTATGTTTGAGATTGTATTTATTGAGTGTATGGATATGGTTCTTTGGTTGTTGTTGATTCTTTATATGCAACTACATTATATTAATCTAAAGTATGACATTGAACTGGCTTCAATGGACATTGATGTTTCTTATTGATTCTAATGGTTGGTAATGTTAAGGGGAACCTGTCACCAGCAAAAACCTGAAGATATGGGCTTAATCTGCAGGTCAATAGTGTTTCTAACCTGCCTGGCGCCTGCACTTAGCTGAACGTTGCAGGGAGAAAATTAACTTTATTCTCCCTGGCTGCGTTCCAGTTTCAGTCATGGGGGTGTGGATTCAGTCACTACTCTGATAATACAGAGTGGCGGTTGTAACCACACCCTGACCCTGACTGTCAGCCAGCCCCAATGCTGAGCCAGTGTCAGTCAGGGTCGGGGGATCGGCTACAGCCACCGCTCTGAGCGATGACTGAACCAGCTCCGGCGCTGCCCCCATGACTGAAACCGAATGTTGCTAGGGAGAATAAAGTTTATTTTCTCCCCACACAGTTCGGCTGCATTCAGGCGCCTGGCAGGTTAGTATTGCTATTAACTTGCAGATTAACCCCATATCTGCAGGTTAATAGCGTTTTTGCTGGTGACAGGTTCTCTTTAATATTTTTATTGTGTTAAAAATGGAAAATAAAGCCTCTAAAAAAAATAATATATATATACACTGCTCAAAAAAATAAATCGAACACTTAAACAACAGAATATAACTCCAAGTAATCAAACTTCTGTGAAATCAAACTGTCCACTTAGGATGCAACAATGATTGACAATCAATTTCACATGCTGTTGTGCAAATAGAATAGACAATAGATGGAAATTATTGGCAATTAACAAGACACCCTCAATAAAGGAGTGGTTCTGCAGGTGGGGACCACAGACCACGTCTCAGTACCACTGCTTTCTGGCTGATGTTTTGGTCACTTTTGAATGTTGGTTGTGCTTTCACACTCGTGGTAGCATGAGATGGACTCTACAACCCACAGAAGTTGCTCAGGTAGTGCAGCTCATCCAGGATGGCACATCAATGCGAGCTGTAGCAAGAAGGTTTGCTGTGTCTGTCAGCGTAGTGTCCAGAGGCTGGAAGTGACTCGCCCCCTGGGCCGTGGGGCACTCGGAACCGGGCTTCAGGGCAATGCTGGGAGTAGTAGTGGCGACCCGGTCCCGTGGCTCAGGGTGGTCAGACCAGTGGCAGTCTTTTGTATGTTTTAGGTAATGTCCGACTACGCCACCCGTGGATTGCGGCTATTATGACCAGCCGCTGCAAGGCAGTCCACTGAGGCTGATGGTGTGAGCAGCTGAGATAGTATAACTCCCCACGGGAAGAGTGTAGCCTCAGGGCAGTGAGCGTAGATGGTGGGGATTGTAGTGCAGGGCGTCCCAGCACTGGTAGTGCTGGTGTGGCAAGAAATGCAAAGACAACATGTTGCAGTCCAGGGTCTTTTACTCACAGTTCGTATAGTCCAAGTCACTTCTGCAGGGAATGACTGCCCAAGCCGTGCTGCGTCCACCAGGTGAGGGGCTCGGTCAACCCCCAGGCAATTCAGGAGCATGGCACAGGACTCCCTTCTATCCTTCCTCTGGCTCGTGCCCCACCAGTGACCAAGCTTTTGTCCAGCTGCCGCGGATCTATGCGGGTAAACGTGGGCCCCGTTTCCCGCTATCCTATATGGTGCTTTCCCAGCAAGGTTTAGCAGGGGGTCGCACCAAGTGATGATCACGACCTCCGGTTCTTGGCTGAGGGATCATTTACCTCCACCAATTTGGGATCCGGTACCCTTTTCTTGCCTGACCCGTCACCCGATTTCACGTTGGTCCTTAGGGTCCCTTCTGCCTTCTTGTTTCTGAGCCCTTTTGTTTCTCTGTCACTTCTCCTCCTCTCCTGTTCCTTCTTCTCCTCCTTCCCTCGGCCTCTACTCCAGGCCTACTTCTCCTTCTCCTCCCAGGCTCCGGCCTTCACCCTAGGCCTGCCTTTGAGCAGAGCTCCTACAGAGCCTCCGCTCCCTGTCTTCTCCTCTCACTGACCGTCTGACTCCTGTCCTAAGATGGTGCCCACCTTTTATACCTCCCCTCTGAGTGTGAGCTCAGGTGACCAGCACCCAATGAGCTCCTACCTATGCTCAGAAACCGTCCCCTTCTGCTCCTACATTACTGGGTTTTCCTCCCCCCTCCCCACTCCAGCCAGGGACATGGTCTGTCGTGCCTGCATTACTATATAAATGGGAGCACCGTTGAGCTGTCCCCCGGAAATGGGGTGTGTGTGATGCATGCAGCTAACTGAGCCCTGGTCCATACTCCATCCTTACCCGGAAGTGGAATATCACACCTCTAGCAGAGGTGCAATACCCCTGTAGCGGCCGAACCCTCGGGGCACTACATTCCCCCCCGGTAAACCACAGCACGTCCTCGGGCTGGAAAAGAGTAAAGACATTTGATTACAAGGCATGCACAACTTTTTCAAAACTTTTCACATTAGAAAACGGACGACATTGTTCAATTCCCTTTATGGGAAACACTTTTCTTTGTCACTGTTAATACTACCGGAACTCTTTTGTCATATAAAACATTCTCATTATCATATAGCAGCATATAAAACTCTTCATATAAAACATTTTTAAGTAAAACATATTCTTGGGTACTGGCCGCGGTGCAACTTGCGACCAGGTGTTCATTCTTCTTAAAGGTGCAACACTCTAGCGAACTTGTCTTGAGGTAGACGTTGCAGTTCTTTTATAAAACCAATAGGGGGCGCTTTAGGAAGCGCAACTATTTACAGAGACGGCCGTTCTCAGTCCCGGGCCAATTTTGGGAAGGGGAATGGCTGCTCTCAGTCCTCAGCCAGTTAGGGAAGAGGATGGCTGCTCTCAGTCCTCAGCCAGGTTAGGAAGGGGATAACTTTGCACAGGTAACAGTCCCATAACAGTCCCAATGGGGACCACACTCAAATCTGAAACAGTCCCACATACCCTGTCGGGTAACTATATACAATGGTATGCTACTGTTCACTGGTAGCGATACCCTCCAGCCGCGCCTTGCTCCTCATGGTGACGATCTTCAGACCCTTCCGGGTCCTCTTGGTACTCGGGTTCGGCGAGCTGGCTGTACAGGTCAGTCCCAAGGGGTGGTGGCTTCGGGACCGGGGGCACACGCGGTTGGGAGGCGCCTGGGGAGTTCAGGCCTTGCGACCGGGCCTGGAGAGGGCCGCTGTTGATGACGCCCGGGATCGGCGGCTCCACCAGGGGGCTCGGGAGCAGGCTGACGCTGGCAGCATCAGGGACAGGGAGACTCCTCTTACCTGCTCCCGCGACCGCTCCTGTGTCACGCGTCTTCTCCTGGCGCTGGTCGGGGCCCGCGACGGCTGGGGCACTGCCGATGCTGGGCAGCTTAGTCTGCTGCCGGTCCGCCATCTTGCCCTCCATTCTTGATGTCTTCTTCCCCCCTGGATAACCGTGGCCTACCTTCCGGCGGTCCTCTTCTGTAGGCCGCGGCTCCGCTGACGATGGTCTGCGTTGAGGACCTGGCGTCACACGCTGCTGACGTCAGCACTCGCTGGGCTCCTTCCAGGACCTTGTGCGGCGTCGGCGCGTGGGGCGGGGCTTCAGACTTTGCGCGTTTTCTGTGCTCACGCCCCTCTTCTTCCCACGCGGCGTCTTGAAGATGGCGTCCGATGGCGGGCAAACGGCTGAAGATGGCGGGAAATGGCTCTGGATGGCGGGAAATCTCTTTTTAAGGTATGCACACAGTCTTTTCAGGCACGCAATTCCCGTTTGTGGCGGGTTGGTCACAATCCTGCCTACTACGCCAAAGCTGACTCGCCCCCTGAGCTGTGGGGCACTCGGGACCGGGCTTTAGGGCAATGCTGGGAGTAGTAGTGGCGACCCGGTCCCGTGGCTCAAGGTGGTCAGACCAGTGGCAGCCTTTTATATGTTTTAGGTAATGTCCGACTACGCCACCCGTGGATTGCGGCTATCATGAACCGCCGCTGCAAGGCAGTCCACTGAGGCTGATGGTGTGTGCAGCTGAGGTAGTGTAACTCTCCACGGGAAGAGTGTAGCCCCAGGGCAGTGAGTGTAGATGGTGGGGATTGTAGTGCAGGGCGTCCCAGCACCGGTAGTGCTGGCGCGGCAAGAAATGCAAAGACAACGTGTTGCAGTCCAGGGTCTTTTACTCACAGTTCGTATAGTCCAAGTCACTTCTGCAGGGAATGACTGCACAAGCCGTGCTGCGTCCACCAGGTGAGGGGCTCGGTCAACCCCCAGGCAATTCAGGAGCATGGCACAGGACTCCCTTCTATCCTTCATCTGGCTCGTGCCCCACCAGTGACCAAGCTTTTGTCCAGCTGCCGCGGATCTATGCGGGTAAACGTGAGCCCCATTTCCCGCTATCCTATATGGTGCCTTCCTAGCAAGGTTTAGCAGGGGGTCGCACCAAGTGATGATCACGACCTCCGGTTCTTGGCTGAGGGATCATTTACCTCCACCAATTTGGGATCCGATACCCTTTTCTTGCCTGACCCGTCACCCGATTTCACTTTGGTCCTTAGGGTCCCTTCTGCCTTCATGTTTCTGAGCCCTTCTGTTTCTCTGTCACTTCTCCTCCTCTCCTGTTCCTTCTTCTCCTCCTTCCCTCAGCCTCTTCTCCAGGCCTACTTCTCCTTCTCCTCCCAGGCTCCGGCATTCACCCTAGGCCTGCCTTTGAGCAGAGCTCCTACAGAGCCTCCGCTCCCTGTCTTCTCCTCTCACTGACTGTCTGACTCCTGTCCTAAGATGGTGCCCACCTTTTATACCTCCCCTCTGAGTGTGAGCTCAGGTGACCAGCACCCAATGAGCTCCTACCTATGCTCAGAAACCGTCTCCTTCTGCTCCTACATTACTGGGTTTTCCTCCCCCCTCCCCACTCCAGCCAGGGACATGGTCTGTCGTGCCTGCATTACTATATAAATGGGAGCACCATTGAGCTGTCCCCCGGAAATGGGGTGTGTGTGATGCATGCAGCTAACTGAGCCCTGGTCCATACTCCATCCTTACCCGGAAGTGGAATATCACACCTCTGGCAGAGGTGCAATACCCCTGTAGCGGCCGAACCCCCGGGGCGCTACAGAAGCGCTACCAGGAGACAGGCCAGTACACCAGGAGATGTGGAGGGGGCGGTAGGAGGGCAACAACCCAGCAGCAGGACTGCTACCTCCGCCTTTGTGCAAGGAGGAACAGGAGGAGCACTGCCAGAGCCCTGCAAAATGACCTCCAGCAGGCCACAAATGTGTATGTGTCTACACAAAATGTTAGAAACAGACTCCATGAGGGTGGTATGAGGGCCCGACGTGCACAGATGGGGGTTGTGCTCACAGCCCAACACCGTGCAGGACGCTTGGCATTTGCCACAGAACACCAGGATTGGCAAAGTCGCCACTGGCACCCTATGCTCTTCACAGATGAAAGCAGGTTCACACTGAGCACATGTGACAGACGTGACAGAGTCTGCAGATGCCGTGGAGAGCAATCTGCTGCCTGCAACATCCTTCAGCATGACCGGTTTGGCAGTGGGTCAGTAATGGTGTGGGTGGCATTTCTTTGGAGGGCCGCACAGCCCTCCATGTGTTCACCAGAGGTAGCCTGACCACCATTAGGTACCAAGATGAGATCCTCAGACCCCTTGTGAGACCGTATGCTGGTGTAGTTGGCCCTGGGTTCCTCCTAATGCAGGACAATGCCAGACCTCATGTGGCTGCAGTGTGTCAGCAGTTCCTGCAAGATGAAGGCATTGAAGCTATGGACTGGCCCGTCCGTTCCCCATACCTGTATCCGATTGAGCACATCTGGGACATCATGTCTTGCTCCATCCACCAACGTCACGTTGCACCACAGCCACAGACTGTCCAGGAGTTGGCGGATACTTTAGTCCAGGTCTGGGAGGAGATCCCACAGAAGACCATCCGCAACCTCATCAGGAGCATGCCCATGCATTGTAGGGAGGTCAAACAGGCACGTGGAGGCCACACACAATACTGAGCCTCATTTTGACTTGTTTTAAGGACATTACATCAAAGTTGGATCAGCCTGTAGTGTGTTTTTCCACTTTAATTTTGGGGGTGACTCAAAATCCAGGCCTCCATTGGTTAATAAATTTGATTTCCATTGATGATTTTTGTGTGATTTTGTTGTCAGCACATTCAACTTTGTACCGAACAAAGTATTCAATGAGAATATTTCATTCATTCCAATCTAGGATGTGTTATTTGAGTGTTCCCTTTATTTTTTTGAGCAGTGTATATATATATATATATACAGTACAGACCAAAAGTTTGGACACACCTTCTCATTTAAAGATTTTTCTGTATTTTCATGACTATGAAAATTGTACATTCACACTGAAGGCATCAAAACTATGAAATAACACATGTGGAATTATATACTTAACAAAAAAGTGTGAAACAACTGAAAATATGTCTTATATTCTAGGGTTTTCAAAGTAGCCACCTTTTGCTTTGATGACTGCTTTGCACACTCTTGGGATTCTCTTGATGAGCTTGAAGAGGTAGTCACCGGAAATGGTCATCCAACAATCTTGAAGGAGTTCCCAGAGATGCTTAGCACTTGTTGGCCCTTTTGCCTTCACTCTGCTGTCCAGCTCACCCCAAACCATCTCGATTGGGTTCAGGTCTGGTGACTGTGGAGGCCAAGTCATCTGGCGTAGCACCCCATCACTCTGCTTCTTGGTCAAATAGCCCTTACACAGCCTGGAGGTGTGTTTGGGGTCATTGTCCTGTTGAAAAATAAATGATGGTCCAACTAAACGCAAACCGGATGGAATAGCATGCCGCTGCAAGATGCTGTGGTAGCCATGCTGGTTCAGTATGCCTTCAATTTTGAATAAATCCCCAACAATGTCACCAGCAAAGCACCCCCACACCATCACATCTCCTCCTCCATGCTTCATGGTGGGAACCAGGCATGCAGAGTCCATCAGTTCACCATTTTTGCATCGCACAAAGACACGGTGGTTGGAAAAAAAGATCTCAAATTTGGACTCATCAGACCAAAGCACAGATTTCCACTGGTCTGATGTCCATTCCTTGTGTTCTTTAGCCCAAACAAGTGTCTTCTGCTTGTTGCCTGTCCCTAGCAGTGGTTTTCTAGCAGCTATTTTACCATGAAGGCCTGCTGCACAAAGTCTCCTCTTAACAGTTGTTGTAGAGATGTGTCTGCTGCTAGAACTCTGTGTGGCATTGGTCTGGTCTCTAATCTGAGCGGCTGTTAAACTGCAATTTCTGAGGCTGGTGACTTGGATAAGCTTATCCTCAGAAGCAGAGGTGACTCTTGGTCTTCCTTTCCTGGAGCGGTCCTCATATGAGCCAGTTTCTTTGTAGCACTTGATGGTTTTCGCAACTGCACTTGGGGACACTTTCAAAGTTTGCCCAATTTTTCGGACTGACTAACCTTCATTTCTTAAAGTAATGATGGCCACTTGTTTTTCTTTACTTAGCTGCTTTTTTCTTGCCATAATACAAATTCTAACAGTCTATTCAGTAGGACTATCAGCTGTGTATCCACCAGATTTCTGCACAACACAACTGATGGTCCCAACCTCATTTATAAGGCAAGAAATCCCACTTATTAAACCTGACAGGACACACCTGTGAAGTGAAAACCATTTCCGGTGACTACCTCTTGAAGCTCATCAAGAGAATGCCAAGAGTGTGCAAAGCAGTCATCAAATTTGTTTGAAATAATATGACTTTTTGTTCTCGGTTTAGCCAAATATCAAATAAGTATGCCATGGATATAATCTTATTGAATATTGATTACTTGCAGCAGGAAATTGTGAAAATGACAAGTAACATCATGGATACAGAGGAAAAACTAAAATTACAGCTTAAAACTGAGGAATGGAATGTCGTTAAGGATTCAGTAGCAGCTAAGACAGAGAGGTTGAGAATAGAATTGGAGGACGTAAAACGTTGTAAATGGAATCGAGATATGGAGAATTATCAGACTGGACACGTATATAATTTGCAAAAAGGGAATGGTACACCATGGAACAGAAGAGGTTATTTAAGGAACAACAAAAGATGGAAAGATCATGATATAAATAGACATTTATATGTATGTGATAACTCTTTCTCTAGATCCAGACCAGGAACAACAGAGGGGAGCCAATGGAAAAGAAGAGGGGGTAGACGGCATCGAAGGCATCAGAAAAAAACAGGACAAGACCAAACCATGACAACAGAGACAAGTGTTAACACACAAGAAAGAAACAAACTAGTGGTAAATATTTCTAATAAAATATTGACTGAATCACAAATGACAGTATTAAATAAGGGGTTATCTTTCAGTCCAAGTAAACACTTGGACTGGTATCAGCTGGAGATACAGTACAGACCAAAAGTTTGGACACACCTTCTCATTTAAAGATTTTTCTGTATTTTCTTGACTATGAAAATTGTACATTCACACTGAAGGCATCAAAACTATGAATTAACACATGTGGAATTATATACTTAACAAAAAAGTGTGAACAACTGAAAATATGTCTTATATTCTAGGTTCTTCAAAGTAGCCACCTTTTGCTTTGATGACTGCTTTGCACACTCTTGGCATTCTCTTTCACTTCACAGGTGTGCCCTGTCAGGTTGAATAAGTGGGATTTCTTGCCTTATAAATGGGGTTGGGACCATCAGTTGTGTTGTGCAGAAGTCTGGTGGATACACAGCTGATAGTCCTACTGAATAGACTGTTAGAATTTGTATTATGGCAAGAAAAAAGCAGCTAAGTAAAGAAAAACGAGTGGCCATCATTACTTTAAGAAATGAAGGTCAGTCAGTGCGAAAAATTGGGCAAACTTTGAAAGTGTCTCCAAGTGCAGTTGCAAAAACCATCAAGCACTACAAAGAAACTGGCTCACATGAGGACCACCCCAGGAAAGGAAGACCAAGAGTCACCTCTGCTTCTGAGGATAAGTTTATCCGAGTCACCAGCCTCAGAAATAGCAGGTTAACATAGCTCAGATTAGAGACCAGGTCAATGCCACACAGAGTTCTAGCAGCAGACACATCTCTTCAACAACTGTTAAGAGGAGACTTTGTGCAGCATGCCTTCATGGCAAAATAGCTGCTAGGAAACCACTGCTAAGGACAGGCAACAAGCAGAAGAGACTTGTTTGGGCTAAAGAACGCAAGGAATGGAAATCAGACCAGTGGAAATCTGTGCTTTGGTCTAATGAGTCCAAATTTGAGATCTTTGGTTCCAACCACAGTGTCTTTGTGCGATGCAGAAAAGGTGAACGGATGGACTCTACATGCCTGGTTCCCACCGTGAAACATGGAGGAGGAGGTGTGATGGTGTGGGGGTACTTTGCTGGTGACACTGTTGGGGATTTATTCAAAATTGAAGGCATACTGAACCAGCATGGCTACCACAGCATCTTGCAGCGGCATGCTATTCCATCCGGTTTGCGTTTAGTTGGACCATCATTTATTTTTCAACAGGACAATGACCCCAAACACACCTCCAGGCTGTGTAAGGGCTATTTGACCAAGAAGGAGAGTGATGGGGTGCTACGCCAGATGACCTGGCCTCCACAGTCACCAGACCTGAACCCAATCGAGATGGTTTGGGGTGAGCTGGACCGCAGAGTGAAGGCAAAAGGGCCAACAAGTGCTAAGCATCTCTGGTAACTCCTTCAAGATTGCTGGAAGATCATTTCCGGTGACTACCTCTTGAAGCTCATCAAGAGAATGCCAAGAGTGTGCAAAGCAGTCATCAAAGCAAAAGGTGGCTACTTTGAAGAACCTAGAATATAAGACATATTTTCAGTTGTTTCACACTTTTTTGTTAAGTATATAATTCCACATGTGTTAATTCATAGTTTTGATGCCTTCAGTGTGAATGTACAATTTTTATAGTCAAGAAAATACAGAAAAATCTTTAAATGAGAAGGTGTGTCCAAACTTTTGGTCTGTACTGTAGATCTCCAAAATTTCTTTAGAAATATTAAATAAAAAAATTGGTTTTCTAATATTGTGGTTCCCCCCGAATGCACAGTTAGTGAACTTAATCTACAACAAATACAAATGACTTAAAAAGGCATTTTTGTACCATCTATAAACCCTCCAATTATTGAGGCATTCATAGAAGCTGTGCAGAGAGATGTGAAGGTAGTAAAAGAGAATGTAAATGTTAAACTGAATTCTCCTAATTTAACTGCGGATGAGTTACAGGCTTTCAATGACCTTGCCCATGACGACATAATAATAATAAAACCAGCAGACAAAGATGGGGCGGTCGTCGTCATGGACAAGGTCATGTATGTTGAGGAAATAAGGAGACAATTGAGTGAAAGTGAGGTCTATGTAAGATTAGATAGAGATCTAAAATTTGAATTCCTGGATCTTTTGAAAACCATTTTGGGTGAAGCTTTGAAAAAGAACATAATTGATAAAGATCTATATGATTTTCTATATGTGTAGTATCCTACTATTCCCGTACTATATATGCTCCCTAAAATTCATAAGAATTTAAATAATCCTCCTGGACGGCCCATAGTCTCCGGAATAGACTCACTAACTAATAAAATTGGAACTTATCTGGATAAAATATTGAACCCCTTGGCTAAAAACACAAAATCATTCGTGCGTGACACTACTGATTTTTATTGAAATTACAGGAGATAGAATTGGAGGATGAGGTTATTTTGGCCTCATTTCATGTGGTCTCTCTTTATACCTCAATTGACAACATTAGGGGAATGGATGCACTTAAACGGAGGTTATTATTTACTGATCGTACAAACAATAGCCAAGAATTCATTATTGAATTATTAGATTTTGTATTACATCATAATTATTTTTTATTTGGGGATGAATTTTTTCTCCAGAAGAGAGGAACTGCAATGGGGGCCAATATGGCCCCCGCCTATGCAAATCTTGTTATGGCCGCATTGGAGGAGGACCTCGTCTATGTATCCCACCACTTCAGACATGTTTTGGCGTGGTGGCGGTACATAGACAATGTCTTCCTCCTTTGGACAGGCACACAGAAAGAATTGGAGGAATTTCATACATATTTAAACCAAGTGGATAGGATGATCAAATTTACACTAGTTTGTTCTAATGAAGTACCGTAATTCAGTTTTTGGGTGTTCTTGTCACTCAAAAAAATAGGAAACTGATGACCTCTCTGTTCACAAAACAAACAGATAAAAATGACATCTGAATATTCAACAGTCATCATCCCAAAAGGACAGTAAAATCATTGCCGTATAGCCAATACCTAAGGGTTAAGAGAATAGAAAGTAATGAGGATGGTTTATGTAATAGTTTGAAGGAATTGACAAAAATAATTGAAACAAGAGGTTACCCCAATAAGCTTCTGGCTGAACAAAGAGAAAAAGTGAATAGAGTAAACAGAGATACCTTATTAAAAGCAACTAATAAGAGAAAGAATGAAGGGAGAATACCCATGGTTTCAACATTTGGGGAAGAAAGTGAACAAGTGGCTAACATAATTAGAAACCATTGGAAAATATTAGGAAAATGTTTACCAAACGTACCGGAATTTAAAGATCCCCCATTATTCTCATATAAAAGAAATAAAAATATCAGGGATGTACTAGTACATTCGGACATTGGTCCGTTTAGAACTAAGACCCAAACATATATAACAGGGAGAGAAAGGAAGGGATGTTATCCATGTCTCTCATGTGTTAACTGTTCACTTATGTTAAAAGGAGATCAATTTGTCCATCCAAAAACTCAGAAGAAATATTATATCAAACACTATTTAACTTGTGACTGTGATCATGTTATATATTTATTAGAATGTCCATGTCAACTTTGGTATATTGGAGAAACTATATGTGAATTTAAAACCCGCATAAATAATCATAGACACTCAATTAGAAAAAGGAGAATGGATTTACCCATATCGAAACATTTTGTGGAAGCAGGCCATACAGTAACTCAATTGAGAGCCAGAATTAGAGATACTGTACCTATACAAAGACAAGGAGGTGATAGAATAAAATTATTGAGGAAAAGAGAACTGGAGTGGATACATAAATTAGAAACACTAAGGCCTAATGGGTTAAATGTGGAATTCAATATAGCCGGAATAACTTGAGAATTACGTTCTGACAAATTAACAGTATATGAAATATGGAGTATTTTTAAATAATGTAGTAATAATGTATGTATTTTAATTTATATGATTATAATTTTAATTTTTGATTATTTGCAGATCTTTATAAAATTGTGATGTGGAGACGACTCACCCTGCAACAATCGACATATTAAGAATGACTCCTCTGATAATTAATTGAATTCTATTCACTTAGAGTGATTAAACTGCCTATCATTTGAAAATAATGAAAAAACATTCAATTGGATTAAAATATGTTCCCATAGATGGAGAGAGATCTTAAATTGACCAAATATATCACCTTAAGATAAGGAAAGAGGTTGGGATCCAAAAGGTTCCGCCTCTGATTCTTAATCTTTCTCCATGGACGGACTCAGAGATGGGAAAATCCATGGAAGGGTGACTGGGCTTGAGAAATATATAAAATATCTCTCAAAATATCTATTAATGGGACATTATTATGCACACTAGTCTAAGATATTGTAACTAATGATGATTATTTCCTGAGGGAGGATATTGTTGGTGGTATTATAGAAATGGAGAATAGTATGATGATAGGACTGGTGTGCAAAGAAAAGATGAGTGTTTAGTCATAGTTTTCTTAATATATATATCTGAAAAATGTCAGGATTGAATGAAAAATCCTATATATGGCAGTAGACCTCTTTAAAGATGGCGACTGCAGCGTCGCGAATGTAATGCGCATGCCCAGTGACGTCCTCATGTGGGCGGATCACTAAAGCTCCGGTCACGTGACGGACAGTGGCGTGCCGCCAATGGCGGCAGGCCACGCGGCTGCTATGGGGCCCGTGAGCTGGGGAGGCCCCATAGCAGTAGCCTCCCTCCTGCACTCCCCTCTCAGCTGCTTGATTGCCGCCGTCACCCACTGGCACTGTCTTCAGGCATGGCCGCAAGCAGTGCGCTTTGCGCTGTGCGGCTGTGTATTGTAGTATTGACACGGCAGGGGCGACACTGCACCTTTAATTGTGCTTGTGTCGCCCCTCCCGTCATTACTAGCAGACACAGCCGCACAGCGCACTGCGCGCGGCCATGCCTGAAAACAGTGCCGGGGGGCAGCGGCGGCAATCAAGCAGCGGAGCGGGGGGGGTGCTGGAGGGGGGCCCCGATGAAGAAGGGGTCCTGATGAAGGGAGGCCCTGATAAAGGAAGGTCCCGAGGGGGGCCCTGAAGAAGGCAGGCCCTGAGGGGGGCACTGATGAAGGGAGGCCCCGAGGGGGGCCCTGATGAAGTGCCATCAATTAAGCAGCACCGGTGGAGCAGGAGGGGGGCCCTGATGAAGTGCTGGCAATCAAACACCGCCAGAGGTCCTCCCTGCGGAGATGCTGGGGAAGCGGTGTGGGCCCCAATGGCGAGTGGGCCCCTCTGATGGTCCAGGGCCTGTGATGGCCATCAGACAAGCTGGCGGCCCTGCACAGCTGGACTGGACACAGGCCAAGGGGCAGGTGAGTGAGGCTTGTCGCCAGATTCCCCAATCCCCATATTAAATATATTTCTAATGTGTCTTGTGTGTATGTCAGTGTGTATGACTGTGTATATATATATATTTATGTCTATTTTATGTGTTTTTAAGAATGTGTTCAAATATGTACGTATGTCTGTATGTGTACTTATCTGTGTATGTGCATATCTGTGTACCATGTGCATGTCTGCTTACCGTGTGTGTGCATGTCTGCTTACCGTGTGCGTGCATGTCTGCGTACCAAGTGAGTGCATGTCTGCGCACCATATGCGTGCATGTCTGCGTACCGTGTGTGTGCATGTCTGCGTACTGTGTGTGCGTGCATGTCAGCATACTGTGTGCGTGCATGTCTGCGTACTGTGTGTGTGCATGTCTGCATACTGTGTGTGTGCATGTCTGCGTACTGTGTGTGTGTGCATGTCTGCATGTCTGCATACTGTGTGTGTGCATGTCTGCGTACTGTGTGTGTGCGCATGTCTGCATACTGTGTGTGTGCATGTCTGCGTACCATGTGCATGTCTGCGTACTGTGTGTGTGCATGTTTGCATAGTGTGTGTGCATGTCTGCGTACTGTGTGTGTGCGTGTCTGTGTACTGTTTGTGTGCGTGTCTGCGTACTGTGTGTGTGCATGTCTGCATACTGTGTGTTTGCGCATGTCTGCATACTGTGTGTGTGCGCGTGTCTGCGTACTGTGTGTGCGCGCGTGTCTGCATACTGTGTGTGTGCGTGTCTGCATACTGTGTGTGTGCATGTCTGCGTACTGTGTCTGTGTGCGTGACTGCGTACTGTGTGTGTCTGCGTACTGTGTGTGTGCGTGTCTGCGTACTGTGTGTGTGCGTGTCTGCGTACTGTGTGTGTGCGTGTCTGCGTACTGTGTGTGTGCATGTCTGTGTACTGTGTGTGTGCGTGTCTGTGTAATGTGTGTGTGTGCGTGTCTGTGTAATGTGTGTGTGTGTGTCTGCGTACTGTGTGTGTGTGTACTGTGTGTGTGTGTGTGCATGTCTGCATATATGAAGGATGAGGGGACAGCCTGGGCCCTGTGTACTATACCTATATTTCTCCGCCGTATCTGTGCATCATGAATGTTGGTATGTATTAAAGGGCCCACTGAGACTCATTCGCCCGGGGCCCACGAAAACGTGGAGTCGGCCCTGGTTGATAGCAATGATGGAGGAGGGAACGTCATGTGACACTCTCTCTCCCATCATTCCTCCTCTGCGTCTGATGCAGCGGTGTGATGACGCTCCACGCTCTGTCAGACAGTGGAGCTGGCAGCTGTCGAGGGGAGGAGATGCGCTGCAGAGACTGAAGCAGCGGGGAACGAGGAGCGGTAAGTATGTATTTATTTATAAATCAGTGAGTACTGATAAAATTGGAGGACTGGGGGCTGCATTTTACCCTATGGTGGGAGGAAACTGCATTTTACCGTATGGGGGGCTGCATTATACTGCGTACAGAATCATGGGGTGCATTATACTGTGTTGAGGACCATGGGGAGTTCATTATACTGTGTGGAGGACCATGGCGAATGCATTATACTGCATACAGGACCATGGAGAGAGCATTATACTGCGTAGACGACCATGGGGAGTGCATTGTACTGTATGGAGGAATATGGCAAGAGCATTATACTGTGTGGAGGACCATGGCGAGTGCATTTATACTGCATACAGGACCATGGGGAGAGCATTATACTGCGTGGAGGACCATGGGGAGTTCATTTTACTGCGTGGAGGACCATGGGGAGTTCATTATACTGTGTGGAGGACCATGGCGAATGCATTATACTGCATACAGGACCATGGCGGGTGCATTATACTGTGTGGAGGACCATGGCGAGTGTCTTATACTGTGTGGAGGACCATGGCGAGTGCATTATACTGTGTGGAGGACCATGGCGAGTGTCTTATACCGTGTGGAGGACCATGGCGAGTGCATTATACTGTGTGGAGGACCATGGCGAGTGCATTATACTGCATACAGGACCATGGGGAGAGCATTATACTGCGTGGAGGACCGTGGGGAGTTCATTATACTGTGTGGAGGACCATGGCGAGTACATTATACTGCGTGGAGGACCATGACGAGTGCATTATACTGTGTGGAGGACCATGGCGAGTGCATTATACTGCATACAGGACCATGGAGAGAGCATTATACTGCGTAGACGACCATGGGGAGTGCATTGTACTGTATGGAGGAATATGGCAAGTGCATTATACTGTGTGGAGGACCATGGCGAGTGCATTTATACTGCATACAGGACCATGGGGAGAGCATTATACTGCGTGGAGGACCATGGGGAGTTCATTTTACTGCGTGGAGGACCATGGGGAGTTCATTATACTGTGTGGAGGACCATGGCGAATGCATTATACTGCATACAGGACCATGGCGGGTGCATTATACTGTGTGGAGGACCATGGCGAGTGTCTTATACTGTGTGGAGGACCATGGCGAGTGCATTATACTGTGTGGAGGACCATGGCGAGTGTCTTATACCGTGTGGAGGACCATGGCGAGTGCATTATACTGTGTGGAGGACCATGGCGAGTGCATTATACTGCATACAGGACCATGGGGAGAGCATTATACTGCGTGGAGGACCGTGGGGAGTTCATTATACTGTGTGGAGGACCATGGCGAGTACATTATACTGCGTGGAGGACCATGACGAGTGCATTATACTGCGTGGAGGACAATGGCGAGTGCATTATACTGTGTGGGGGACCATGGCGAGTGCATTATACTGTGTGGA
Source organism: Phyllobates terribilis (assembly GCF_046119375.1). Lineage (NCBI taxonomy): Eukaryota > Metazoa > Chordata > Amphibia > Anura > Dendrobatidae > Phyllobates > Phyllobates terribilis. The sequence goes on from NW_027362761.1 coordinate 705,146,454, forward strand.
GGACCATGGCGAGTGTCTTATAGTGTGTTGAGGACCATGGCGAGTGTCTCATACTGTGTGGAGGACCATGGCGAGTGTCTTATACTGTGTGGAGGACCATGGGGAGTGCATTATACTGTGTGGAGGACCATGGCGAGTGTCTTATACTGTGTGGAGGACCATGGCGAGTGCATTAAACTGAGTGGATGACCATGGTGAGTGTATTATACTGAGTGGAGGACCATGGTGAGTGCATTATACTGTATGGAGGATCATGGCGAGTGCATTATACTGTATGGAGGATCATGGCGAGTGCATTATACTGTGTGGAGGACCATGGCGAGTGCCTTATACTGTATGGAGGACCATGGCGAGTGCATTATACTCTGTGGAGTGTGGAGAGGTGTGGGGCCATTATACTGTATGTAGGGCCATTATACTGCATGGAGGGCTGTGTGGGGGTCACAGTTGGGGGATCATACTGTGTTGGGGTCACCATACTTTGCCTTGGGAGTTCAGGTGGGGTACAATAGGGTCATTATACTGTGAATGTGGAGGAATTCACCATGGGGGTATCATACTGTGTTTGGGGACACTTTTGTTGGCATTGTTGGCATCACACTTTATGGGGCAATGAAAAAGGAATCTAGGACTGTGACTCTTCTGTGACCCCGACAATTATTTACTTTTTTGGGGGTGGGGGGGCCCAATTAGAACTTCTGCTATGGGGCCCCATGATTCCTATGTACGCCCCTGGTGACGGAATTCAAGATGAATCATGGGAGACATGTGCAGTGTGGAGTGGAGGACGCTAAGAACAGCGTGATAAACAAAGAATACGTGATATGTGAGATTGCTGAAGGGTGAGTCGTACCCCCATTTTAGGAGATGCACCTGACACTATTTATCATTAATCTGGTCACTTAGCACTTTATATAGAGAATGAATTATTGAAATATAAAAAATGAATTATATTAAATTTGACACGAATGATGTAAAACAAAATGGAAAGTAATGAGAATATATTATGCACTAATTTATTATGAAAAAGACATAAAGTACAGACCAAAAGTTTGGACACACCTCCTCATTTAAAGATTTTTCTGTATTTTCATGACTATGCAAATTGTACATTCAAACTGAAGGCATCAAAACTATGAATTAACACATGTGGAATTATATACTTAACAAAAAAGTGTGAAACAACTGAAAATATGTCTTATATTCTAGGTTCTTCAAAGTAGCCACCTTTTGCTTTGTTGACTGCTTTGCACACTCTTGGCATTCTCTTGATGAGCTTCAAGAGGTAGTCACCGGAAATGGTTTTCACTTCACAGGTGTGCCCTGTCAGGTTTAATAAGTGGGATTTCTTGCCTTATAAATGGGGTTGGGACCATCAATTGTGTTGTGCAGAAGTCAGGTGGATACAAAGCTGATAGTCCTACTGAATAGACAATTAGAATTTGTATTATGGCAAGAAAAAAGCAGCTAAGTAAAGAAAAACGAGTGGCCATCATTACTCTAAGAAATGAAGTTCAGTCAGTGCGAAAAATTGGGAAAACTTTGAAAGTGTCCCCTAGTGCAGTTGCAAAAACCATCAAGCGCTAGAAAGAAACTGGCTCACATGAGGACCGCCCCAGGAAAGGAAGACCAAGAGTCACCTCTGCTTCTGAGGATAAGTTTATCCGAGTCACCAACCTCAGAAATCGCAGGTTAACAGCAGCTCAGATTAGAGGCCAGGTCAATGCCACACAGAGTTCTAGCAGCAGACACATCTCTACAACAACTGTTAAGAGGAGACTTTGTGCAGCAGGCCTTCATGGTAAAATAGCTGCTAGGAAACCACTGCTAAGGACAGGCAACAAGCAGAAGAGACTTGTTTGGGCTAAAGAACACAAGGAATGGACATTAGACCAATGGAAATCTGTGCTTTGGTCTGATGAGTACAAATTTGTGATCTTTGGTTCCAACTACCGTGTCTTTGTGCGACGCAGAAAAGGTGAACGGATGGACTCTACATGCCTGGTTCCCACCGTGAGGCATGGAGGAGGAGGTGTGATGGTGTGGGGGTTTTAGCTGGTGACACTGTTGGGGATTTATTCAAAATTGAAGGCATACTGAACCAGCATGGCTACCACAGCATCTTGCAGCGGCATGCTATTCCATCCGGTTTGCGTTTAGTTGGACCATCATTTATTTTTCAACAGGACAATGACCCCAAACACACCTCCAGGCTGTGTAAAGGCTCTTTGACCAAGCAGGAGAGTGATGGGGTGCTATGCCAGATGACCTTGCCTCCACAGTCACCAGACCTGAACCCAATCGAGATGGTTTGGGGTGAGCTGGACCGCAGAGTGAAGGCAAAAGGGCCAACAAGTGCTAAGCATCTCTGGGAACTCCTTCAAGATTGTTGGAAGACCATTTCCGGTGACTACCTCTTGAAGCTCATCAAGAGAATGCCAAGAGTGTGGAAAACAGTCATCAAAGCAAAAGGTGGCTACTTTGAAGAACCTAGAATCTAAGGCTTATTTTCAGTTGTTTCACACTTTTTTGTTAAGTATATAATTCCACATGTGTTAATTCAGTTTTGATGCCTTCAGTGTGAATGTACAGTTTTCATAGTCATGAAAATACAGAAAAATCTTTAACCCCTTAAGCCCCGAGGGTGGTTTGCACGTTAATGACCGGGCCAATTTTTACAATTCTGACCACTGTCACTTTATGAGGTAATTACTCTGGAACGCTTCAACGGATCCCCCTGATTCTGAGATTGTTTTTTCGTGACATATTGTACTTCATGATTGTGGAAAAATTTCTTCGATATCACTTGCGTTTATTTGTGAAAAAAATGGAAATTTGGCGAAAATTTTGCAATTTTCAAAATTTTAATTTTTAAGCCCTGAAATCAGAGCGATATGTCACACAAAAGAGTTAATAAATAACATTTCCCACATGTCTACTTTACATCAGCACAATTTTGGAACCAAAATTTTTTTTTGTTAGGGAGCTATAAGGGTTAAAAGTTGACCAGCGATTTCTCATTTTTCCAACAAAATTTATAAAACCATTTTTTTAGGGACCACATCACATTTGAAGTCACTTGGAGAGGTCTTTGTGACAGAAAATACACAAAAGTGACACCATTCTAAAAACTGCACCCCTCAAGGTGCTCAAAACCACATTCAAGAACTTTATTAACCCTTCAGGTGCTTCACAGGAATTTTTTGAATGTGGAAGAAAAAAATGAACATTTAACTTTTTTCACAAAAATGTTACTTTAGACCCAATTTTTTTTATTTTCACAGGGGTAACAAGAAAAAATGGACCCCAAAATTTGTTGTGCAATTTCCCCTGGGCACGTAGATACCCAATATTTGGGGAAGAAACACTGTTTGGGCGCACGGCAGGGCTCGGAAGGGAAAGAGCGCCATTTGACTTTTTGATTGTAAAATTTGCTTGAATAATTAGCGGACGCCATGTTGTGTTTGGAGAGCCCCTGTGTGCCCAAACTTTGGAGCTCCCCCACAAGTGACCCCATTTTGGACACTAGACCCCCCAAGGCACCTATCTAGATTCATAGTGAGCACTTGGAACCCCAGGTGCTTCACAAATTGATTCATAAAAATGAAAAAGTGTTTTTTTTTTTCACTTTTTCATTATTACGAATCAATTTGTGAAGCACCTGGGGGTTCCAAGTGCTCACTATGCATCTAGAAAGGTGCCTTGGGGGTCTAGTTTCCAAAATGGGGTCACTTGTGGGGGAGCTCCAAAGTTTGGGCACAGAGGGGCTCTCCAAACGCAATGTGGTGTCCGCTAACAATTTGAGCCGATTTTCCATTCAATTTGTTGGCGGATACCATGTTGCATTTAGAGAGTCCCTGTGTGCCCAAACATTGGAGCTCCCCCACAAGTGACCCCATTTTGGAAACTAGACCCCCCAAGGCACCTATCTAGATTCATAGTGAGCACTTGGAACCCCAGGTGCTTCACAAATTGATTCATAAAAATGAAAAAGTGTTTTTTTTTCACTTTTTCATTTTTACGAATCAATTTGTGAAGCACCTGGGGGTTCCAAGTGCTCACTATGCATCTAGATAGGTGCCTTGGGGGGTCTAGTTTCCAAAATGGGGTCACTTGTGGGGGAGCTCCAATGTTTGGGCACACAGGGGCTCTCCAAACGCAACATGGCGTCCGCTAACAATTTGAGCCGATTTTCCATTCAATTTGTTAGCGGACACCATGTCGCGTTTGGAGAGCCCGTGATGTGCCTAAACAGTGGAGCTCCCCCACAAGTGTCCCCATTTTGGAAACTATACCCCTCAAGGATTTTATTAAGGTGTATAGTGAACATTTTGAACCCAGAGGTACGGCACAGAATTTGTTTACATTAAGTCATCATATTGAATAAGTTGTCATTATTCTTGAGCGCAAGTGCTCGCTACTTGAGTTTGCATCGGGTACTCAGGTATGCACCATGTACAGCGTGTGCTCGAGTGACATGCTCGAGTCCCTGCTCCGCATGTTTCACGGTTATTAGACACCCAAAAAAAAACATGCGGGGATCGCTTGTGCATGGCAGGCAATCCCCGTAAAGTTTTTTGGCCGCGAAGCATATGGGGCAGAGACTCGAGCATGTCACTCAAATACCCACGATACTCAATGCATACCAGAGCACCCGATGCAAACTCAAGTAGCGAGCACTTGCTCTCAACACTAGTCGCCATATCGTCATCTTTTTTTCTTACTTTTGAAAAAAATCCCAACCCCAGCCCTAACCCTAGCCCTAGCACAACCCTAGCCCCAGCACAACCCTAGCCCCAGCACAACCCTAGCCCCAGCACAACCCTAGCCCCAGCACAACCCTAGCCCCAAACCCAGCCCTAACCCTAGCCCAATCCTAACCCAAGAGTTTATTTTTGATGCCGTTCCTTGTGCGGTATAAGTGATTAGACGACTTTATTCTTCGGGTCGGTGTGATTACAGCAATGCCAGAATTATATGGGGTTTTTATGACTGACAGCTGTCACACACTAAAAGACGCATTTTTTGTAAAATCTAGTTTTTGCATCGCCATATTTTGAGAGCTATAATTTTTCCAGATTTTGGCAGACAGTCATGTGACGGCTCGTTTTTTGCGGGATGACTTGACGTTGTTATTGGTGCCATTTTCAGGCACGTGACATTTTTTGATCGCTTTGTATTCCGATTTTTGGGAGGCAGAATAAACAAAAACCAACAATTCAGGAATTGTTTTTTTTTTTTTTTTTATTCTGTTCCGCGTGTGGTAAAATTGATGAGGTAGCTTTATTCTTCGGGTCAGTACGTTTACAGTGGTACCACATTTGTATCATTTTTCTATGTTTTGGCGCTTATACACAATAAAAGCTATTTTATAGAAAAAAATATTTTTTAGTATCGCTTTATTCTGAGAGCTATAACTTTTTAATTTTTCGGCTGATGGAGCTGTATGGTGGCTTGTTTTTTGCGGGACGAGATGACGTTTTCAGCGGTATCATGTTTATTTATATGCGTCTTTTTGATCGCGTGTTATTCCACTTTTTGTTTGGCGGTATGGTGATAAAGCATTGTTTTTTGCTTCGTTTTTTTTTTTTTTACCGTGTTCACTGAAGGGGTTAACTAGTGGGACAGTTTTATAGGTCAGGTTGTTCCGGACGCGGCAATATCAAATATGTGTACTTTTATTGTTTTTTTTTTTATTTTTTTTATAATAATATTTATTGATGGGTACATTATATTTTTATTTTTGGTGTATTATTTTTTTTATTTTTTTATAATATTTTTGCACATTTTTTTTTTTTTTTCCACTTTCACACAGTTTATACACTTTATTACTTTGTCCCACTCTGGGACTTTCACTTTTTTTTTTCTGATCGCCTGCATGGCACAGGAATGGAGCACTATCCCTATGCCATGAAGGCTGTCAGAAGTGCACAGTGTGAAGATTGCTTGGAGATGCACTGCGCATGTCCAAGCAATCTTCCTGCTCTCTGGTGACCCGGATGTTGTCATGACGACATCGGGTCGTCATGGCAACACCCGGGAAGCCTTTGCAGACTGCGCTGGAAGCCGGAAGAGGAGGTGAGTATCGCCGATCACCTCCCCTTGCCCCCGCAATGCCGCGATCGACTTCGATCGACTTCGATCGCAGCATCGCGGGGGTTAATGTGCTGGGAGCGGTGCAGGACCGCTCCCTGCACATAGTACCGGGTGTCAGCTGTGACAATCAGCTGACACCCGGCGGCGATCGCGCCCGCACAGCCTGTGTGCGCGCGCGATCGCGATGACGTACTAATACGGGTCTGGCTCTTAAATCCCAGGGCACAGACGCGTATTAGTACGTCAGATGTTATTAAGGGGTTAAATGAGAAGGTGTGTCCAAACTTTTGGTCTGTACTGTATATGTTAATGAATTGTAATGATGATAATCACAAATTTCACCTATAAATGTGTAGCACCCCGAGGGTTCGGTTGCTACAGAGGTATTGCATCTCACCCAGATGTGCGATATCTCACTTCCAGGTAAGGATGGAGTGTGGCTCAGGACCCTAACACCCACATGCACTACACCACATTTCCGGGGGACAGCTCGACGGTGCTCCCATTAGTTATGCAGGCACGAGTGAGCATGTCCCTGGCTGGAGTGGGGGGAGGGAACACCTAGAGAAGGGAACCCGGTAGTGTGTGCGTGGGGGAAGTAGATCCTGGGTGCACTCTGTACAGGAGTATAAAGGGAGGCACCATCTTGGAAAGGGGAGTGAGTTGAGAGAGGAGAAGACAGGGAGCAGAGCTGCTTTATGGGCTCTGCTCCACAGGCAGGCCCTGTCAGGAGGCCTGAGCCTGGAGGAGGGAAGAAGGAGGAAGAGGAGCAGACTGGGCTCCAGGAAGGACAGAGGGGACCCCAGGGGTGTGGACTGGCTGGTAGCCACCACACGCCCGCCGCTACCTGAGTAGGGGGGTCAGGTCAAGAAGATGGGAACCGGATCCCAAATTAGTGGAGGAGAGAAACTACCCTCAACTAAGAACCGGAGGCTGCGACATTACATGTGGAGCAGCCCCTCACCACACCCGCTAGGAAGGCACCACATAGGACCTGGGAAACGCAGGCCAACGTTTGCCCACCAAGAAGGTCCGAGGCAGCTGGACATAAGCGTGGTCACTAGTGGGGTTGAAGACCAGAGACAGGGGACATAAAGGGGGTCCTGCAAAGCACTCCAGAAAGACCTGGGAGTTAACCGAGCCCCTCACCTGGTGAGCACAGCGCGACACAGGCGGCCACCTCTGCAGCGGTGGCCTGGAGCAGTAACTGAGTAACCGTGAGTAAAGACCCTGAACTGCACCACCAAGACTCCGAGTTGTCTTTGTTGCGCTCGTGTACCACCATCACCCCCATCATCTATCCCTGCTGCCCTGAGGCCATACCCCTCCCGTTGGGGGTTATACCACCACGCTGCACATCCTCATAGACCTGGCCTCAGTGGACTGTTCTGCAGCGGCGGCTTCAAAGCCGCACTCAACGGGTGGCGTAGTCGATCAAGTTAACATCTACTGCCATAGACCGCCACTTAGTCTGACTCCCTGGGCACGGACCGGATCACTGCCACGAGACTACAACCCTAAAGAGATCCGGCTCCGGGTAGGCTCCCGCGTGCGCAACGCTACTCAGCACAGGCCCAGGGGCGCGTCAACTTTTGGCGTAGTCGGCAGGATTTCGTGCCCGCAACCACCGGGTACTGCGTGCCTGAAAAAGAGACTTTTAAAACTTACCATCCGTGAAGTTTTCCCGCCATCCGGCGCCATCTTCAGCCTTCTTCCCGCCATCCGTGAAGATTCCCGCCATCCGGCGCCATCTTCAGCCTTCTTCCCGCCATCTGTGGAGTTTTCCCGCCATTGGGCGCCATCTTGAGGACGCCGCGCGGGAAGAAGAGGGGCGTGGACTCCGAAAGCGCGCGAGAACTGAAGCCCCGCCTCACGTCCGGACGTTGCGTAAGGTCCTGGAAGGAGCCCAGCAGACGCCGACGTCACTGGAGCGCGACGGAAGGTCCTCGACCCTGATGATCAACTGCGGAGCCGCGGCCTACGGAAGAGGATCATCGCCAGGTAGGCCACGGTCCACCAGGGGGGAGGAGGACACCAGGAACGGACAGCAAGATGGCGGACCGGCAGCAGACTAAGCTGCCCAGCATCGGCAGCGCCCCAGCCGTCGCGGGCCCCGACCAGCACCAGGAGAAGACGCGTGACGCAGGAGCGGTCGCGGGAGCAGGTAAGAGGAGTCTCCCTGTCCCGGACGCTGCCAGCGTCAGCCTGCTCCCGGGCCACCCGGTGGAGCCGCCGATCCCGGGCGCTGCAGACGCAGACCTGCTCCAGACCCCGCAACAAGCCCTGCAGCCGAGCCCTCCAGACCTGGGCACTGCCACCACTAGCCCGCGCCCAGGCCCAAAGTCGCACCCCCTGACCCCGGGCGTCATTAACAGTACCACTCAGACCCCGAGTACCAAGAGGGCCCGGACGGGTCTGAACCTGAGAAAGAGAAAGGAGCGTGTGGAGCACACCGTTAATCGTAAACGGTAAAAGAGGAGATGTAAATAGTTACCCGACCGGATATAAGGACTGTTGTGGGACTGTTTCCACTAAGAGTGTGGTCCCCGTTGGGACAGAAAGAGAACTGTTTCCCTTACCCCCTACCTGGCTGGGGACTGAGAACAGCCACCCCCTTTTCCCTCTAACTGGCTGGGGACTGAGAACAGCCACCCCTACCTGGCCGAGGACTGAGAGCGGCCATATCCTGTAAATAATTATGTGTTTCTAGTAATGTATAGGAGTCCTTGGTGGATTTACCGGGAATCCTTTGTACAGTTAGTGGAGCGTAACCCAGGATGGACTAAAAGACTGTTAAGGACTCGGGGCAGGACAGACCCCTACCTGGTTATGTCTCCCTGTTTTAGGAAAATGGACACCTGGTTGCAGAATAAACTGTGACCTGTTATAAAGAGACTTCTTCGTGGATCTGCTGCTAGAAATGTTTTATATGAAAAATTTATATGCTAGAATGTGTTACTATGAAAAAGAGTTCCAGAACAGTACATATGCACTTATACCGTCTAAGAGAGAGCCGTTCCCAAAAAGGGAAACTGAATGTTGATACCTGTTATACTTGTTGTTTATGAAAAATTTGCATGTTCTAATGTATACCCTGTCTTTTGCTCAGTTCCAGCCCGCGGACGTGCTGGGTTTTGCCAGGGGGGAATGTAGCACCCCGAGGGTTCGATTGCTACAGAGGTATTGCATCTCACCCAGATGTGCGATATCTCACTTCCAGGTAAGGATGGAGTGTGGCTCAGGACCCTAACACCCACATGCACTACACCACATTTCCGGGGGACAGCTCGACGGTGCTCCCATTAGTTATGCAGGCACGAGTGAGCATGTCCCTGGCTGGAGTGGGGGGAGGGAACACCTAGAGAAGGGAACCCGGTAGTGTGTGCGTGGGGGAAGTAGATCCTGGGTGCACTCTGTACAGGAGTATAAAGGGAGGCACCATCTTGGAAAGGGGAGTGAGTTGAGAGAGGAGAAGACAGGGAGCAGAGCTGCTTTATGGGCTCTGCTCCACAGGCAGGCCCTGTCAGGAGGCCTGAGCCTGGAGGAGGGAAGAAGGAGGAAGAGGAGCAGACTGGGCTCCAGGAAGGACAGAGGGGCCCCCAGGGGTGTGGACTGGCTGGTAGCCACCACACGCCCGCCGCTACCTGAGTAGGGGGGTCAGGTCAAGAAGATGGGAACCGGATCCCAAATTAGTGGAGGAGAGAAACTACCCTCAACTAAGAACGGGAGGCTGCGACATTACATGTGGAGCAGCCCCTCACCACACCCGCTAGGAAGGCACCACATAGGACCTGGGAAACGCAGGCCAACGTTTGCCCACCAAGAAGGTCCGAGGCAGCTGGACATAAGCGTGGTCACTAGTGGGGTTGAAGACCAGAGACAGGGGACATAAAGGGGGTCCTGCAAAGCACTCCAGAAAGACCTGGGAGTTAACCGAGCCCCTCACCTGGTGAGCACAGCGCGACACAGGCGGCCACCTCTGCAGCGGTGGCCTGGAGCAGTAACCGAGTAACCGTGAGTAAAGACCCTGAACTGCACCACCAAGACTCCGAGTTGTCTTTGTTGCGCTCGTGTACCACCATCACCCCCATCATCTATCCCTGCTGCCCTGAGGCCATACCCCTCCCGTTGGGAGTTATACCACCACGCTGCACATCCTCATAGACCTGGCCTCAGTGGACTGTTCTGCAGCGGCGGCTTCAAAGCCGCACTCAACGGGTGGCGTAGTCGATCAAGTTAACATCTACTGCCATAGACCGCCACTTAGTCTGACTCCCTGGGCACGGACCGGATCACTGCCACGAGACTACAACCCTAAAGAGATCCGGCTCCGGGTAGGCTCCCGCGTGCGCAACGCTACTCAGCACAGGTCCAGGGGCGCGTCAACTTTTTCACCATTTGCTCTTGAACTCTGCTTGAGAAAAAAAAAGGCTTGAGAAAGGTTCTGTTGCCATTTGGGCTCAATAAAGTCAATTTTTTCTAAGAACCGAATTTACTTGGAGTGCTGCCTTAATATATTTTTTCTATTAAGATGCAACTTGGACAGGTTGCCTGGAGGCCTGGCACCCACTGTGAGTATATGTGAAATGGTGCTGTTCCAATATATCTTTTCCATATATATATATATATATATATATATATATATATATATATATATATATATATATATATATATATATATATGTATATATATATATATATATATATACAGTGGTGGCCAAAAGTATTGGCTCCCCTGCAATTCTGTCAGATAATACTCAGTTTCTTCCTGAAAATGATTGCAATCACAAATTCTTTGGTCTTATTATCTTCATTTAATTTGCTTGCAAGGAAAAAACACAAAAGAGAATGAAGCAAAAATCAAATCATTGATCATTTCACACAAAACTCCAAAAATGGGCCAGACAAAAGTATTGACACCCTCAGCCTAATACTTGGTTGCACAACCTTTAGCCAAAATAACTGCGAACAACTGCTTCCGGTAACCATCAATGAGTTTCTTACAATGCTCTGCTGGAATTGTAGACCATTCTTCTTTGGCAAACTGCTCCAGGCCCCTGATATTTGAAGGGTGCCTTCTCCAAACTGCCATTTTGAGATCTCTCCACAGGTGTTCTATGGGATTCAGGTCTGGACTCATTGCTGGCCACCTTAGAAGTCTCCAGTGCTTTCTCTCAAACCATTTTATAGTGCTTTTGGAAGTGTGTTTTGGGTCATTGTCCTGCTGGAAGACCCATGAACTCTGAGGGAGACCCAGCTTTCTCACACTGGGCCCTACATTATGCTGCAAAATTTGTTGGTAGTCTTCAGACTTCATAATGCCATGCACATGGTCAAGCAGTCCAGTGCCAGAGGCAGCAAAGCAACCCCAAAACATCAGGGAACCTCCGCCATGTTTGACTGTAGGGACCGTGTTCTTTTCTTTGAATGCCTCTTTTTTTTTCCTGTACACTCTATGTTGATGCTTTTGCCCAAAAAGCTCTACTTTTGTCTCATCTGACCAGAGAACATTCTTCCAAAACGTTTTAGGCTTTCTCAGGTAAGTTTTGGCAAACTCCAGCCTGGCATTTTTATGTCTCGGGGTAAGAAGTGGGGTCTTCCTGGGTACCCTACCATACAGTCCCTTTTCATTCAGACGCCGACGGATAGTACGGGTTGACACTGTTGTACCCTCGGACTGCAGGGCAGCTTGAACTTGTTTGGATGTTAGTCGAGGTTCCTTATCCACCATCTGCACAATCTTGCATTGAAATCTCTCGTCAATTTTTCTTTTCCGTCTACATCTAGGGAGGTTAGCCACAGTGGCATGGGCTTTAAAATTCTTGATGACACTGCGCACGGAAGACACAGGAATATTCAGGTCTTTGGAGATGGACTTGTAGCCTTGAGATTGCTCATGCTTCCTCACAATTTGGTTTCTCAAGTCCTCAGACAGTTTTTTGGTCTTCTTTCTTTTCTCCATGCTCAATGTGGTACACACAAGGATACAGGACAGAGGTTGAGCCAACTTTAATCCATGTTAACTGACTGCAAGTGTGATTTAGTTATTGCCAACACCTGTTAGGTGCCACAGGTAAGTTACAGGTGCTGTTAATTACATGAATTAGAGAAGCATCACATGATTTTTCAAACAGTGCCAATACTTTTGTCCACCCCCTTTTTTAGGGTTGGTGTGGAATTATATCCAATTTGGCTTTAGGACAATTCTTTTTGTGTTTTTTCATTGAAGACAAATTAAAGAAGATAATAATACCAAAGAATTTGTGATTGCAATCATTTTCAGGAAGAAACTGAGTATTATCTGACAGAATTGCAGGGGTGCCAATACTTTTGACCACCACTGTATATATATATATATATATATATATATATATATATATATATATACACTACCGTTCAAAAGTTTGGGGTCGCCCAGACAATTTTGTATTTTCCATGAAAACTCATACTTTTGTTTATCAAACGAGTTGCAAAGTGATTAGAAAATATAGTCCAGACATTGACAAGGTTAGAAATAATGATTTTTATTAGAAAGAATAATTTTCTCCTTCAAACTTTGCTTTCGTCGAAGAATGCTCCCTTTGCAGCAATTACAGCATTGCAGACCTTTGGCATTCTAGCTGTTAAATTTGCTGAGGTAATCTTGAGAAATTTTACCACATGCTTCATGAAGCCCCTCTCACAAGTTGGATTGGCTTGATGGGCACTTTTTGCGTATCATACGGCCAAGCTGCTCCCACAACAGCTCAATGGGGTTGAGATCTGGTGACTGCGCTGGCCACTCCTTTACAGATAGAATACCAGCTGCCTGCTTCTTCCCTAAATAGTTCATGCATAATTTGGAGGTGTGCTTTAGGTCATTGTCATGTTGTAGAATGAAATTGGCTCCAATGAAGCGCTGTCCACAGGGCATGGCATGGCGTTGCAAAATGGAGTGATAGTCTTCCTTATTCAAAATCCCATTTTCCTTGTACAAATCTCGCACTTTACCAGAACCAAAGCAACCCCAGACCATCATATTACCTCCACCATGCTTGACAGATGGCGCCAGGCACTCTTCCAGCATCTTTTCAGTTGTTCTGCGTGTCACAAATGTTCTTCTGTGTTATTCAAATACCTCAAACTTTGATTCGTCTGTCCATAAAACTTTTTACAATCTTCCGTTGTCCAATGTCTGTGTTCTTTTGCCCATATTAATCTTTTCCTTTTATTAGCCAGTCTCAGATATGGCTTTTTCTTTGCCACTTTGCCCTGTAGGCCAGCATCCTGGAGTCGCCTCTTCACTGTAGATGTTGACACTGGCGTTTTGCGTTTATAATTTAATGAAGCTGCCAGTTGAGGAGCTGTGAAGCATCGATTTCTCAAACTAGAGACTCTAATGTTCTTGTCTTGTTGCTCAGTTGTGCAGCGGGGCCTCCCACTTCTCTTTCTACTCTGGTTAGAGCCTGTTTGTGCTCTCCTCTGAAGTGAGTAGTACACACCGTTGTAGGAAATCTTCAGTTTCTTGGCAATTTCTCACATGGAATAGCCTTCATTTCTAAGAACAAGAATAGACTGTAGAGTTTCACATGAAAGTTCTCTTTTTCTGGCCATTTTCAGAGTTTCATAGAACAAACAAATGTAATGCGCCAGATTCTCAACTAGCTCAAAGGAAGGTCAATTTTATAGCTTCTCAAATCAGCCAAACCGTTTTCAGCTGGACTAACATACTCGTGCAAGGGTTTTCTAAACATCCATTAGCATTCTTGCACAGTTAGCAAACACAATGTACCATTAAAATACTGGATTGGTGGTTGTTGGAAATGGGCCTCTATACACCTATGTAGATATTGCAATAAAAACAAGATGTTTGTAGCTAGAATAGTCATTTACCACATTAACAATGTATAGAATGTATTTCTGAATCATTTAATGTTAGCTTGATTGAAAAAAAAAGTGCTTTTCTTTAAAAAACAATGAAATTTCTAAATGACCCCAAACTTTTGAACGGTAGTGTGTATATACTGTATATATACAGCACAGTACAGACCAAAAGTCTGGACACACCTTCTCATTTAAAGATTTTTCTGTATTTTCATGACTTTGAAAATTATACATTCACACTGAAGGCATCAAAACTATGAATTAACACATGTGGAATTATATACTTAACAAAAAAGTGTGAAACAACTGAAAATATGTCTTATATTCTAGGTTCTTCAAAGTAGCCACCTTTTGCTTTGATGACTGCTTTGCACACTCTTGGCATTCTCTTGATGAGCTTCAAGAGGTAGTCACCGGAAATGGTTTTCACTTCACAGGTGTGCCCTGTCAGGTTTAATAGGTGGGATTTCTTGCCTTATAAATGGGGTTGGGACCATCAGTTTTGTTGTGCAGAAGTCTGGTGGATACACAGCTGATAGTCCTTCTGAATAGACTGTTAGAATTTGTATTATGGCAAGAAAAAAGCAGCTAAGTAAAGAAAAACGAGTGGCCATCATTACTTTAAGAAATGAAGGTCAGTCAGTGCGAAAAATTGGGAAAACTTTGAAAGTGTCCCCAAACCATCAAAAACCATCAAGTGCTACAAAGAAACTGTCTCACAACAGGACAGCCCCAGGAAAGGAAGCCCAAGAGTCACCTCTGCTTCTGAGGATAAGTTTATCCGAGTCACCAGCCTCAGAAATCGCAGGTTAACAGCAGCCCAGATTAGAGACCAGGTCAATGCCACACAGAGTTCTAGCAGCAGACACATCTCTTCAACAACTGTTAAGAGGAGACTTTGTGCAGCAGGCCTTCATGGTAAAATAGCTGCTAGGAAACCACTGCTAAGGACAGGCAACAAGCAGAAGAGACTTGTTTGGGCTAAAGAACACAAGGAATGGACATTAGACCAGTGGAAATCTGTGCTTTGGTCTGATGAGTTCAAATTTGAGATCTTTGGTTCCAACCACCGTGTCTTTGTGCGACGCAGGAAAGGTGAACGGATGGACTCTACATGCCTGGTTCCCACCATGAAGCATGGAGGAGGAGGTGTGATGGTGTGGGGGTGCTTTGCTGGTGACACTGTTGGGATTTATTCAAAATTGAAGGCATACTGAACCAGCATGGCTACCACAGCATCTTGCAGCGGCATGCTATTCCATCCGGTTTGCGTTTAGTTGGACCATCATTTATTTTTCAACAGGACAATGACCCCAAACACACCTCCAGGCTGTGTAAGGGCTATTTGACCAAGGTGGAGAATTATGGGGTGCTACGCCAGATGACCTGGCCTCCACAGTCACCAGACCTGGACCCAATCGAGATGGTTTGGGGTGAGCTGGACCGCAGAGTGAAGGCAAAAGGGCCAACAAGTGCTAAGCATCTCTGGGAACTCCTTCAAGATTGTTGGAAGACCATTTCCGGTGACTACCTGTAACATACCTGGCGGCATCCTTGCATAGTGGTCCATCTCCCACTGTGCAAGAGCGCGCACTTGATCTCCAGTCCAGTCTGCTAGCCTGGCTTCCCTCCATGCCTCTGTGTCTGCTGCTTAAGGGCGGCGCCCGATCACTTCCTGCTTTTTGTACCTGCTGTAGGCACACCCCTTGTGCGTCCTCAGCCTATTGCTGTCTGTCATCTGGTATTTAACCCAGCTGCTCCAATGAATCCCTGCCTGAGCATTGTGTTCTGTCAGTTGGCCTTTGGTCACTGTTATGCCAGGTCCCGTTTATGTTTCCTGCCTTCGGTATCAGTTCCCGTGTCTGAACTGTGTCCTGTCTGTATTATCTTCTAGCCTGTTGTCTTCTGCCTATCCTGGAGGCTGTATTTCCAGGCCTGTGTGAACTCGCTCCTGCCTGTTCGTTCCGCCTTCTAGGGGCCGCTCCTGTATCTTGCTGCTGTGTCTGTTCTTGTCTGTATACTCTCCTAGCCTGTTTTGTTTTTCTCTATGTCCGTACTTTCCCTTTTTCTGCAGAGTCTGAACTCGTACCTAACTCCTGCTCGTTGTCACTGTGCTTCCGTTTGTGAGTTTGTGGTCCACTCGCTACTTCTCTGCAAGTACCCTGTGGGTATCTGGTTCTGCGTTTCCCTTCTAGTCTGTTCCGTTTTCCGGTTTTCGCTTTGCTCAGCTCTGTCCACCGCGTCTGCGGTTTTCGCTTTGCTCAGCTCTGTCCACCGCGTCTGCGGTTTTCGCTTTGCTCAGCTCTCTCCACCGCGTCTGCGGTTTTCGCTTTGCTCAGCTCTGTGCACCGCGTCTGCGGTTTTCGCTTTGTCAGCTCTGTCCACCGCGTCTGCAAACAAACCTGATTGCCTTCTACGAGGAGGTGAGCTCACAGCTGGACCGGGGAGAGTCAGTGGATGTTGTATACCTTGACTTCTCCAAAGCGTTTGATACCGTGCCACACAAAAGGTTGGTATATAAAATGAGAATGCTTGGTCTGGGGGATAATGTGTGCAAGTGGGTAAATAGCTGGCTGAGTGATAGAAAGCAGAGGGTGGTTATCAATGGAGTAAGCTCAGGGTGTGTCAGGGTTACTAGCGGGGTGCCTCAAGGGTCTGTCTTGGGCCCTATATTATTTAATATATTTATTAATGATCTAGTGGAAGGGTTGCATAGTAAAATAGCAATATTTGCAGATGATACTAAACTTTGTAAAGTAGTTAATACCGATGAGGATAGGGCACAGCTACAGGAGGATTTAGATAAATTGGGGAGTTGGGCCAAAAAATGGCAAATGGGGTTCAATGCCGATAAATGTAAGGTCATGCAAATGGGAAAGAAAAACAGCAGTCACCCATACATATTAAATGGGAAACCGTTGGGGAAATCTGACATGGAGAAGGACCTGGGCGTCTTGGTTAATAGCAAATTAAATTGGAGTGCCCAGTGTCAGGCAGCAGCTGCGAAGGCAAATAGAGTCATGGCATGCATCAGAAGAGGAATAGGGGCATATGATGAGAACATTGTTTTTCCTCTGTATAAAGCGCTGGTAAGGCCGCACTTAGAATATTGTGCACAGTTCTGGGCTCCGGTGCTCAGGAAAGACATATTGGAGCTAGAGAGGGTACAAAGGAGAGCGACTAAGGTAATAAAGGGAATGGAGGGACTAGAATACCCAGAGAGGTTGTCAAAATTAGGCCTATTTACGTTGGAAAAGAGAAGGCTTAGGGGAGACCTCATAAACATGTATAAATACATCAGGGGGCAGTACAGAGATCTCTCCCATGACCTGTTTATACCAAGGATGGTGACAAAGACGAGGGGGCACACTATGCGTCTGGAGGAAAGGAGGTTCCTGCACCAGCATAGAAGGGGATTCTTTACGGTCAGAGCCGTGAGACTCTGGAACTCTCTGGGAGAGGAAGTGGTGATGTCCAACTCACTTAATGAGTTCAAGAGAGGCCTGGACGCCTTTCTTGAGAACAATAAAATTACATCTTATGCTTAGTTAATTAATCCATGGATTTAATCTGACTGCCAGATTGGAGTCGGGAAGTGAATTTTTCCTCAATGATGTAAATTGGCCTATACTGCATGTTTTTTTTTTGCCTTCCCCTGGATCAACGCTGCGGAATAGCTGCAGTGCACTAGAAATAGGCTGAACTGGATGGACGCTTGTCTTTTTTCGGCCTTATAAACTATGTAACTATGTAACTACCCAGCCTGCACTCTAGTCTGCCTGTTCCTGTATTCCCCGGTGTGGGTCAACAGCCGTGTCCGGAGTCTGACCTGGAGTAGACCCTGGTTCCTCTGCTCGGTTCCTCTCTGGTGCACTGGCGTCGTGTGCCGTTGTGCGACCTTGGTCGGATCGGGCAGATACTTAGTTACGCCCCTCCAGGCACTCTCCGGTTCATGGCACAGTGGAATGTACAACTTTCATAGTCATGAAAATTCAGAAAAATCTTTAAATGAGAAGGTGTGTCCAAACTTTTGGTCTGTACTGTATATGTATATATATGTATATATATATACAGTGCCTACAAGTAGTATTCAACCCCCTGCAGATTTAGCTGGTTGACACATGCGGAATTAACTTGGCATTGTGACATTTGTACTGTAGATCAGCCTGGAAGTGGGAAATGCACTGCAGCAAATTTTTTTTTTTTTTTAAAACGTTAAAAGTTAATTCAGAGTGTCATTTATTATTCAACCCCTCAAACCACAAGAATTCTGTTTGGTCCCCCTAAAGTATTAAGAAGTAGTTCAGGCACCAAGAATAATGAGCTTCACATGTGTGGATTAAAGATCTCTTTTGCCAGCCTTTTCTGACTATTTAAGACCCTCCCCAAACTTGTGAACAGCACTCAGACATGGTCAACATGGGAAAGACAAAGGAGCATTCCAAGGCCATCAGAGACAAGATCGTGGAGGGTCACAAGGCTGGCAAGGGGTACAAAACCCTTTCCAAGGAGTTGGGCCTACCTGTCTCCACTGTTGGGAGCATCATCCGTAAGTGGAAGGCTTATGGAACTACTGCTAGCCTTCCACGGCCTGGACAGCCTTTGAAAGTGTCCTCCCGTGCTGAGGCCAGGCTTGTCCGAAGAGTCAAGGCTAACCCAAGGACAACAAGGAAGGAGCTCCGGGAAGATCTCATGGCAGTGGGGACATTGGTTTCAGTCAATACCATAAGTAACGTACTCCACCGCAATGGTCTCCGTTCCAGACGAGCCTGTATGGTACCTTTACTTTCAAAGCGTCATGTCAAGGCTCGTCTACAGTTTGCTCATGATCACTTGGAGGACTCTGAGACAGACTGGTTCAAGGTTCTATGGTCTGATGAGACCAAGATCGAGATCTTTGGTGCCAACCACACACGTGACGTTTGGAGACTGGATGGCACTGCATACGACCCCAAGAATACCATCCCTACAGTCAAGCATGGTGGTGGCAGCATCATGCTGTGGGGCTGTTTCTCAGCCAAGGGGCCTGGCCATCTGGTCCGCATCCATGGGAAGATGGATAGCACGGCCTACCTGGAGATTTTGGCCAAGAACCTCCTCTGGTATATATGTCCCCATCCTGTGTCCATCCTGTTATATATGTCGTCCACCCTGGGCCCATCCTGGTATATATGTCCCCTATCCTGGGTCCATCCTGGTATGTATGTCCTCCATCCTTTTATACAGCGGTGTAATTAGAGTCTAATGGGCCCTGGTGCAAGATTTGGACCGAGGCCCCCACCCATCCTGAATAAATTATATATATGTGTGTATATATAAATATATGTATATATATATATATACATATATATATATGTGTGTGTCCTCTATCCTGGTATATATGTCCCTCATCCTGGCCGCAGGAAGGAGACGAGTTCTGTGTCCTAGAGATGAATGAGCTTTGTCCGACATTTGTTTATCAACCCAAGGACAAAAGCAAAAGACCTTGTGAAGATGATGGCGGAAGCTGGTAAGATTGTGTCAATATCCACAGTGAAACGAGTACTGTATCAACATGGTCTCCTTCCTGAGCGGTATGATGGCTGGACATTCCCATCTTGTTTGTACTTGCATATAATTGTTTGTACAGATGAATGAGGCACCTTCAGGTACTTGAAATTGTACCAAGGATGAGCCAGACTTATGCAAGTCCACAATTCTTTTCCTGATATCTTGGCTGATTTCTTTAGACTTTCCCATGATGCTACACAAAGAAGCAGTGTGTTTCAGGTATGCATTAAAGTACATCCACAGGTGTGTCTCTAATTAACTCAGATGTTGCCAAAAAACAGAAGCTTCCAAACACATGACATCATCATATGGGCAGTTCAGAATTGTTTAAAGGCATAGTAATCTTAGTGTATGTAAACTTTTGACTTTGCAGTAAGTAATAAAAATGCCTTAAAACATTCTCTCTCTTTCATTATTCTGGCATTTGGCAAATATTAAAAATTATTGTAATCCTATTTGACCTAAAACGGGAAGGTTTATTCTGATTTCATGTCAGATATTGAGAAAAACATGCATATGTGTCTTTATATATAATGTATGTAAACTTCTGGTTTCAACTGTATATGTTCCCCATTCTGACATTGTTCTTTAATGCATATAAAAAACAAACAATTCTACTCACCTTTCCCTGCTCCCACGACACGCGTTATCTTCTATAGCCGGCGCAGAGGCCACTAGCTGACTTCAGCGAGAAGCTACGGGCAGTGCATTACGTCACTGACATGCGTAGCCAGTGATTTGCACGCCGTTTTCAGCTGCCAGCCTCTAATTGGCCAGCGACATGTATCACCATGCAGGGACTAGGCGGATCTCTGCGTCGCAATGCATTTCCTTGGACGCACAACTGAAATATGCTCAGGACCCCTCCCGCACTGGCCCGGTCACATTTTCTGTGACCACGATTGTTACACCCCTGTTGGAAAGTATAGGAGAAGCTTTGTAATTTCTTTCTTTATCTATACCAGAAAAACAGTGATGACAACTGATGGTAAAAACGAACACACGGATGACACACTGATGACACAATGATGGAAAACACTGATGACACCGTTATCAGTTTTCCATGTATGTGTTTTACACAGATGTGTGAAGAAGGCCTTAGTGGAGGAAAATAAAACAGTTTCTGTTTCTTTGATTTATGGTCTATGACTTTGTTTGACTCGACAACTTTCTTGACAGCTTTTATAATAGAAGGGGTTGAATCATTATTAGGGTAGGCTCACACTGGCGTATATTCTATCTTGCGAGAGAATCGTGCTGATTATGCTAATGACATCTTAGTGTCACCTTAGTGTGTTCCGATTCTCTCACGTGTGAGAATCGGAGCATAGGTGCGGAGAGGATGGAGAACTTAATTTCTCTATCTTCTCTATTGATTCTGTGCGAGTACATCGGACTGCACTCAGATGACATCCCACCCATAAACCTGTATGTGTGTGTATGATGAGACTATCGGATGCACTCGCAGCATGCCTCGATTATTTTTTCACGACGAATGGGCATGAAAAAATAATCACCGATCTGTACTGCTCCATAGCATAACATTGGGCCGATTGCTATCTGATAAAATATCAGAAAGCACTTGGCCGTGTTATACGTCAGTGTGAGCGTACCCTTAAATAGATATAGGTCATCCATAGGAAACTCTGCCGTGTCTGAGGAGCTTCCGCTTTCAGACTGTGAAGATGACGCTGTTAGAATCTATGTTGTTTTATTATCGGCCATCTTGTTGTGGTTTGCTGGCTTCTAGTCTTTCGCTCTGATGTTGGGTTTCTTGGTCACGCTGGACATCAGTGTTGTAATGCTCGTGCTCTAGCTAAGTAGCCTGGTTTAGTTCTTCTTGCTTTGAACTATTGTTATCCTGGGACTTCTTGTTCCACCAGTTTTGTTTCCTTTAATTTTCATTTCTGCAACTAGCTTTTCTGTTAGGAGGTCTCCTGCTTTTGCTCCCAGTCCTTAGATCTTTTAGGGACCCCTTTCCCTTTCCTACAGGTCTTCGTTTGAGTTCAGTGCAGGAGTTTCGATGGGGCAATTCATAAGGAATAGGGCACCCACCCCAGCATAGGGTTAAGCTGAGTCTCAGTGCAGGGACAGCTTTTCCCTCCTATTCCTTAGTTCTAAGTTGCAGAACATAACAGACGCAGAGTTCAATACTTGGGGAGTGTGCTCCCTGTGATGTTTCTTAGACCCCCTTTTTTCATAGCTCCTGAACTCCTGAAAGGTCTTTGACAGCTGACCTCTGAACCAGCTGAGGAATGATGCAGCATCTGACTGAAGGGAGATCACACAGGAGGAACATAAATCCCGAGCACAGTCGTCAGGTAAAAGCTGGTCTCAGGCAGAGCAGAGCCTGTGCCTTGATTTCCTTTTCCTTTTTTGCAGAGCTGACATCTGAAAAGGAAAAAGGATAAGACCAGGAGACCCAGTGTAAGGCCATGGCCCCACTATCAGTATTTGGTCAGTATTCGGTCAGTATTTTTTCTCAGGAGTGGGAGCCAAAACCAGGTGAGGAACAATCAGAGAAAAGGTATCATAGAAACAAGTGCACCAATTCTGCATTCATCACCCTCTCCTGGTTTTGGCTCCCACTCCTGAGAAAAAATACTGACCGAATACTGACCAAATACAATAGTGGGGCCGTCAGGGGTGCATTAAGAGTAGTAAGGGCCCCGGGCTGTTTAGAAGGCGCGGCCACCACCCCCACACACCTGATTTATCAAGTGACATGTCACATGATCCCCTGTGATAGATCATGTGATAGTTCACATGAAATTAATTTGGCACAATATTAATTATAATATTTTTTTTTAGGCTGTGTGCCCACTATGCGTTTTTTAAGCGTTTCCACAGCGGCAATTCCGCTGCAGAAACGCTTAAAAAACGCTTGGTAGAAGGTCTGCCATGTTCTCCAATGATAATCCGCATGTGCTGTGTACATGCTGCTGAAATTTCCGCTGCGGATTATCATTGCGGAAAAATCCGCAGCATTACCAATTATTTTGCGGAAGCGCGGCGCTTTCGCCGCCATTGACTTGCATTAGAACGCATGGAATCCGCATCCCTGCATCTGTAGATTCGGAATCCATGCGTTTCAATGTGCGGATGGTACCCGGGTGTGGAGGACAGGAGACTCTCCTCCGGACCCGGGTACCATAGAACCTGTAAAAAAAGAATAAAATAAAAAATAAATATTATACTTACCTTCTGATGGCCCCTGGTGTCTTTATCCGATGCGTCCTGGCTTGCCGGCAGCTCGCGATGGTCTGAAAAGGACCTGCCGTGATGTCATTTAGTCATGTGACGGGTCACGCGACCGCTGACGTCGGCAGGCCATCAGAAGGTAAGTATATATTTTTTATTTTTTACCATTCTTTTACAGTCACACTATATAAATCCATGCTGGTTGCTGGCTCCTGCGCCAGCTTTAAAAGAGGACCCCACACAATGTGGAAGCGTGGGGATAGGTAAGTAGTATCATGTGTTTTTAATTTATTACAAAACAGGGCACATTATAGTAGAAAGGGGCACATATATACCAGGATAGGGCACATTATATGAGGACCGGGCTCATTATACGAGGACCGGGCTCATTATACGAGGACGAGGCACATTATACCAGGATGGGGGACATGTATATGAGGATGGGGGGCATGTATACCAGGATGAGGCACATTATATCAGGGAGGGGCACATTATACCAAGATGGGGCACATACGAAGGTAGGAGACATGTACACCAGGATGGGGGACATGTATACCTGGATGGGGCACATTATACCAGGATAGGGGACATATGAGGGTAAGGGACATGTACACCAGGATGGAGGATGGGGGACATGTATACCAGGATGGGGAACATGTATACCTGGATGAGGCATATTATACCAGGATGAGAGACATTATACCAGGAAGGGGACTAGGATGGGGACATCATACCAATAAGAAGGCCAGGTTGGGAGACATTATTCCAGGAAGGAGCCCAGTATAGCCCATATATATATGATTCTATGGTGAGTTCCCCTTCAATGGACGTCTTCAAACAGAGGCTGGACAGACATCTGTCTGAGATGATCTAGTGAATCCTGCTTTGAGCAGGGGGTTGGACCAGATGACCCAGGAGGTCCCTTCCAACTCTACCATTCTATGATTCTATGATTCTATGAGGGGACATTATTACTAGAAAAGGCCTCTCTTATTACGTACTATCCTCTCTGGTTATGTATGGGGCAGTACCTTATTATGTAGCGCCCTCTGTTGTTATGTACAGTCCTGTCCCATTATTACGTAATATCATATCTTGTAATTTATAGCACAGTCACTTACATAGCCTATTCTCGTTATTTTTGTTAGTCACATCACCCTCTCTTTATTAAATAGTCCTCTCTTGTTAGATATAAAATGACTGCTGATGGGGTAGCATCAGACCAGGAGACTAGTCCATCAGCCTCCTCCATCAGAAAAGAAACCAATAGGTAAAGGACATAACTAGAGAGGGCACTTTGTAATAAGGGACGGTAATATACATAATGAGAGGAGACTATGTAATGGATATACAGTCATGGCCAAAAGTGTTGGCACCCTTGAAATTGTTCCAGAAAATGAAATATTTCTCCCAGCAAATTATTGCAATTACACTTCTTTTGTTATACACATGTTTATTTCCTTTGTGTGTATTGGAACAACACAAAAAAAGCGAAAAAAGGCAAATTCGACATCATTTCACACAAAACCCCAAAAATGGGCCTGACAAAATTGTTGTCATCCTCAACTTAATATTTGGTTGCACACCCTTAGGAAAAAATAACTGCAATCAATCACTTTCTGTAACCGTCAACAAGCTTCTTACACCAACACTCAACTGGAATTTTGGAACAATCTTTTGCAAACTGTTCCAGGTCTGTCATCTTTGAAGGGAGCTTTCTCCCTACAGAAATTTTAAGATCTCTCCACAGGTGTCTTGAGGTATGTTTTGGGTCATTGCCCTACTGGAAGACCTATGATGCAAACCCAGCTTTCTGACACTGGGCACTACATTGTGACCCAAAATCCTTTAGTAATCTTCAGTTTTCATGATGCCTTGTACACAGTCAAGCCCCCCCAGTGCCAGAGACAGCAAAACCACCTCAAAACATCTTTGAACCGCCACCATATTTGACTGTAGGTACTGTGTTCTCTCCTTTGTAGGCCTCATTTCATTTTTGGTAAACAGAAGAATAGTGTGCTTTACCGAAAAAGCTCTATCTTGGTCTCTTCTGTCCACAAGACGCTTTCCCAGAAGGATGTTGGCTTATTCACGTACATTTTGGCAAATTGCAGTCTAGATTTTTTATCTCTCTGTGTCATTCAATTGTCAACGTATAGATCGCGCTGACACTGATGCACCCTGAGCCTTCAGAACAGCTTGAATTTCTTTTGAACTTGATTGGGGCTGCTTATCCACCATTCGGATTATCCTACGTTGCAATCTTTCATCAATTTTTCTCTGCCGTCCACGCCCAAGGAGATTAGATACAGTGTCATGGGTTGTAATATTCTTGATTATGTTACACACCTTGGCCAAAGAAACATCAAGATCTCTGGAGACGGGCTTGTAACCTTGAGATTGTTGATATTTTTCAACAATTTTGGTTCTCAAGTCTTCAGACAGTTCTCTTCTCCTCTTTCTGCTCTCCATGCTTAGTCTGGCACACACAGACACACAATGCAAAGTTTGAGTCTACTTCTCCCCTTTTTATCTGGTTTCATGTGTGATTTTCATATTGCCCATACCTGTTACTTACCACAGGTAAGTTTGAATGAACATCACATGCTTGAAACAAAGTTGTTTACCCACAATTTTGGAAAGGTGCCAACAATTGTGTCCGACCCACTTTTGGGGTTTTCTGCGAAATTATGTCTAATTTGCTATTTTTTCTGTTGTTTTTTGTTGTTCCATTGCACACAATACATAACAAAACATGTGTAAGTGCAATTTTTTTCTGGGTTAAATGCTTAATTTTCTGGATCAATTTCAAGGGTGCCAACACTTTCGGCCATGACTGTATCCACCACTGACTATCCATCTGTAGTGGGTGGGGACCCACTCCAGCACAGGGGTCCACTAGGAGATTCACCTATACACCAATGGGTCCAGTGCAAATCTGTGCACAACCCTTTAGATATTACCTACTTTTACATTGTTATATACCGTGGGTTGAAAAAAAAGACTTAAGTCCATCAAGTTCACCCTTTCTACACAAGTTAAACATGACTTCTTGATATGGGATGGACCCTCATTTATTAGCACATGACACAAACTACATGGCCAAATAAAATAAAACACGCAACTCGTTATTTTGGTTTAAAAAAGGCTTTTATTTAAAATCACATTAGTATAGTACAAGTCAAGGGAAATGCTAGGCAAGTATATTCTGAGATTCGAAGATTCTGTGAGATCCCCGAGCTGATGCCATACAGCAATCATCATGCAGCAATCTAAGGGCGGCACGTTCTGACTTGCCACAGTAGCAAAGGTAATCCACTTCAAGGGCTCCAATAACCTTACCAAAGATCCTTATTTCTGTGCTTAATAGCTAAGCTGCCTCTGGATGACGTTACCATTATCACATCTTTCAGGCTGGCCAGTGCCACCAAAGCTCAGCCTATTTGCCACCATTGTGTAACAGCCTTTATTAATTAAATTTCGCCCACCATAACTTGCTGTCCACTTCCACCCGCCTCCCCAACCGTAACATCATATCTGAGACAATAGACCAATCTGATTTTATTAAATTGCCTTTCATTCTGTATTTTTATTTTTTTAATTATCTATTATTTATTTTTATTTTTTTTAATAAAATCAGACTAAATCTCTAAAAAAAGACACTAAACCCTCAACTCATGAAGAGTCATCCTTCAGCACTCAGGAGTGGAAAAATCCCCTGTGGAGGAAAGCTCTAGGGAGCCATGACTAAAGGATTGCCTTCCCTTGGGCTTCGAATGTTAATGCCCAAAATGCCAATCAACATGTTTTCTTTTAAATTACATGATAACATGTACAAAGGAAGGTTATAGATAAAGGATGCAATAATACATAAAGTTAACCTAAACAGGGTACGCAGTCAAGTAATATATCAAATATACAATTGCACAGTAAAACAAAAAAAAGGAGGCAGGTGGGTGGGAAATGCTTTTGTTATTTTTTCTGGTAGGAGAAAGAGGAAATGACAGTGAGACAGGAAGTTATGTTTTCCATAAACTCCTCCCCTCCAGCATCAATGAAAATAAAGGCACAATAATAATAAAAAACAGGCATACAAACGTACTCCCATTTATAAAAAAGGAAACACCCAGCCTAATACAATCAATATCAATATACAGTACAGACCAAAAGTTTGGACACACTTCTCATTTAAAGATTTTTCTGTATTTTCATGACTTTGAAAATTGTACATTCACACTGAAGGCATCAAAACTATGAATTAACACATGTGGAATTATATACTTAACAAAAAAGTGTGAAACAACTGAAAATATGTCTTATATTCTAGGTTCTTCAAAGTAGCCACCTTTTGCTTTGATGACTGATTTGCACACTCTTGGCATTCTCTTGATGAGCTTCAAGCGGTAGTCACCGGAAATGGTTTTCACTTCACAGGTGTGCCCTGTCAGGTTTAATAGGTGGGATTACACAGCTGATAGTCCTACTGAATAGACTGTTAGAATCTGTATTATGGCAAGAAAAAAGCAGCTAAGTAAAGAAAAACGAATGAAATGAAGGTCAGTCAGTGCGAAAAATTGGGAAAACTTTGAAAGTGTCCTCAAGTGCAGTTGCAAAAAACATCAAGCGCTACAATGAAACTGGCTCACATGAGGACCGCCCCAGGAAAGGTAGACCAAGAGTCACCTCTGCTTCTGAGGATAAGCTTATCCGAGTCTCCAGCCTCATAAATTGCAGGTTAACAGCAGCTCAGATTAGAGACCAGGTCAATGCCACACAGAGTTCTAGCAGCAGACACATCTCTACAACAACTGTTAAGAGGAGACTTTGTGCAGCAGGCCTTCATGGTAAAATAGCTGCTAGGAAACCACTGCTAAGGACAGGCAACAAGCAGAAGAGACTTGTTTGGGCTAAAGAACACAAGGAATGGACATTAGACCAGTGGAAATCTGTGCTTTGGTCTGATGAGTCCAAATTTGAGATCTTTGGTTCCAACCACCGTGTCTTTGTGCAATGCAGAAAATGTGAACGGATGGACTCTACATGCCTGGTTCCCACCATGAAGCATGGAGCAGGAGGTATGATGGTGTGGGGGTGCTTTGCTGGTGACACTGTTGGGGATTTATTCAAAATTGAAGGCATACTGAACCAGCATGGCTACCACAGCATCTTTCAGCGGCATGCTATTCCATCCGGTTTGCGTTTAGTTGGACCATCATTTATTTTTCAACAGGACAATGACCCCAAACACACCTCCAGGCTGTGTAAGGGCTATTTGACCAAGAAGGAGAGTGATGGGGTGCAACGCCAGGTGACCTGGCCTCCACAGTCACCAGAACTGAACCCAATCGAGATGGTTTGGGGTGAGCTGGACCGCAGAGTGAAGGCAAAAGGGCCAAGTGCTAAGCATCTCTGGGAACTCCTTCAAGATTGTTGGAAGACCATTTCCGGTGACTACCTCTTGAAACTCATCAAGAGAATGCCAAGAGTGTGCAGAGCAGTCATCAAAGCAAAAAGTGGCTACTTTGAAGAACCTAGAATATGACATATTTTCAGTTGTTTCACACTTTTTTGTTAAGTATATAATTCCACATGTGTTAATTCATAGTTTTGATGCCTTCAGTGTGAATGTACAATTTTCATAGTCATGAAAATACAGAAAAATCTTTAAATGAGAAGGTGTGTCCAAACTTTTGGTCTGTACTGTAGATCATAAAAACTCCAGGAGTTGATGGTCCCCCTCTTCCTACAGTCATGCATCCCCTTCGCTTAGTACTCCGAGGAGTTTATTCTCTTTCATTAGATTATTTATAATCCACAATGCAATTGTTGTGAGACAGGCATGTACCCCTTTTTTAAACTTTGATTTCTTTTGTAATTTGGCAATAAGAGCTACTATGAGAAGACCTAAACAGGTAACAGCAAATTACTAACTAATTAAAAAAAATGACATTTGAATCTAGTCGGGATCGTGCCTTCTCCCCTATATTAAATGAAAAAAATAAAAATTAAAAGGGTAAGACTCGAAAGGTCATATCTGTGCTCTGCTTCTGTAATCAGGTCAGAGATGTTTAGAGTGTCCGTATATACAAGATATTTTGGTTCAGAGGCAGCTACAGACATTACTTAGAAAAGAAGTCTTGCGTCATACTGCTTAGCAGAAATGACCCTTAGAGCTTTTTGTAATACAGGGTGTGGCTGGGATGTCGCTGCTAGCATAATTTACTGGCATTCTTTCCAGTAGCTTTTGAGGGAATGCATCTGCATTTTTATTTCTCCGATGTCTCCCTAAGGCTGTTTGGAGACATCTAGGTAATCACTGAAATTATGAAACATTTCCCATTACCAATTATTAAAAAATGTAATGTGAACAAAATAAGAATGAACTATTGATCAGCCCAGGTAAAGTACTGATTATTCTTTGTAAGGTTTGAATGAACTACAGCTGATTAACTATTGGGTTTCAATAGGAATTCCGCCTTTCATTCATTCTGACTTTCATAAATGTAGACAATGATATGGATCTTTTAGAAGTAACTTGCATGCAGACTAAAAGAAGAAACACTGGAGACCTAAGGGGTGGAAAATGAATTCTAGCTTCGCATGTATGTTTTAGCATAAAAAGGCAAAAAGATGACATGGCATTCATATTCTGCCGTGCTTATTTCTTACATACCTTTACCTCTGAAAACCTCTGACATACTGCATAAATTTGTTTCAATTGATGCAATAAATGCGTGTGAACTATATGCATATTGTTAGGATCCAGTGGAGTAGCTAGAATCTGATGGGCCCCGGTGCAAGATTTGGACCCGCCCCCCCATCCTGATTATATATCTGTATGTATATGTAGCACCCTGAGGATTCGGCTGCTACAGGGGTATTGCACCTCACTCCAGAGGTGTGGTATTCCACTCCCGGGTAAGGATGGAGTGTGGGACTGAGCTCAGTAGGCTGCATGCACTACATACATCCCATTTCCGGGGGACAGAACTACGGTACTCCCACCAAGTATATGTGCAGGTACGACAGCGTCTGTCCCTGGCTGGAGTGGGAGGGGGGTGGAACATCCCAGTAGTGTAGGGGCAGATAGGGGGAGTAGTCTGGGTAAAGCTAGGAGCTCATTGGGTGCTAGTCACCTGGGCTCACACATAGAGGGAGTATATATGGTGGGCACCATCTTAGATCAGGGTTCAGTTCAGAGAGGAGGAGAAGCAGAGCAGAGGAGCTCAGCCAGGAGGGCTGACAGGGAGCTGTGGCTCCGGCTGGGCCCAGCTCCAGAGCCAAGCCTGCAGAGGAGAGAGGAGAAAGAAGGACCCAGAGAGAAAGACAGAGGGAACCCCAAGAACCCAGAAACAGACCAGAAAGGGTGAAGGGTTGGCGGACACGGGTACCGGAACCCGAACTGGTGGAGGCCACTTATCCTCAGCCAGGAACCCGAGGTCGTGGTCAAGATTTGCCACGACCCTCACCAAATCCACCAGAAAGGCACACCAAGCATAGGGTCAGGGAACCCAGAGGAGGTTTGACCACTAAGAGACCCGAGGGAGCCGGCCAAAGGTGGATCCCTGGTGGGAACGGCCAGAGACAGAGAGAGAGAAGGGAGCTCAGGACCACGCTCCAGAACTGCCTGGGGGTTAGCCGAGTCCAGGACCTGGTGGACGCAGCACGGCTCGGGTGGTCACTCAAGGCCAGAGTGACTGAGAGAACAACCGTGAGTAAAAACCCTGAAACTGCACCTCAAGTCTCTGACTCTCCTTTCTACGACATAACTGCACCCATCATCCACACCTGCTGCCCTGAGGCCATACCCCTCCCGTTGGGGGTTATACCATCACTGCTGCACATATACCACCGGCCTCAGCGGACTGTTCTGCAGCGGCGGCTTCAAAGCCGCACTCAACGGGTGGCGTAGTCGATCAAATTAACATCTACTGCCATAGACTGCCACTTAGTTTGACACCCTGGGCACGGACCGGGTCACCGCCACAAGGACTACTACCCCCATCGAGATCCGGCTTCGGGTATCCCTTGCACATGGCCCAGGGGGTGCGTCAACTTTTGGCGTAGTCGGCAGGATCACGTGCCCGCAACCATCGGGTACTGCGTGCCTGAAGAAAAGTTCGCATTTACCTCAAAAAGAAGTCTCCCGCCGGTTCCGGAGGGTCCCCGCCATCGGACGCCATCTCGGATCGGTTCCCGCCATTTGCCCGCCATCTGCAGTGTTTCCCGCCACTGGGAAGCGGTTCCCGCCATCTGAGAAGATTTCCCGCCCTGGCCGAGCGGACGCCATTATGGGCGTGCCAGAGGGTGGTAAGAGACGACCTCCCATCGTGGGCCAGGACCAAGAATGGCGCCAAAAATGAAGACCGCCCCCACCAGCAGAGACTGCAATGATTGAGATGTCCATCAGCGTGGGGGGTCGGCCCCTGGAACTGACAATCACCAAGTTGCCCCAGGACCGCCCTCAATGGGGGCGGAGACAGAACAAAAGAGAGAAGATGGGAGCAGCTTGGAGGAGTCTGGAGGAGCCGTACCCGGAGATGGAGGGAGAGGCAGGCAGCACCGACCCTGTGGTCAGGAGCCTGATGCAAGCCACCACCCCACAAGACCTGGTGGAGATCCTGGCACAGCTCCCCCGAGACCGGGAGCGTGCACAGACCACGCTGGAGGGCCTCGCACGGAGGATGGCTCAAGTGCAGCGAGAAACGCTGATGGAGTGGAGCAGGGAGATGGCCCAGCAGGCTGGAACCCGCCAGCAGAGCACACCACCCGCAACGAGGAGCACGCCTGCCCCTGAAGAGGATGCAGAAGGGACGGAGGCCGGAGACGACGCCGCAGAGGGAGCTGAAGAGACGGAGGCAAGTAAAGGGGACGTCACTACCCCAAGCCCAGCCACCGTAAGTCTACCCCCGCTCCCCGTCGCAGAGCCCGAAATCCCACCGATCGTGCCCGTTGCCGCACCGCTACCGCTCCAGACTAGGCCCCAAGCAGGAGCCGCGACCACGCCCCCTGTGACGTCACGCGCCTCAACCCTGAGCGCGGCCAAGCAGGAGACGCCACCGGCCTGGTCGCAAGGCCGAGTGCCCCCGGGCGCCGCCGTCTTCACGGTGCCCTTTACCTTCAGGGTACCCCAAGCCTGGTCGCAAGGCCTAGTGATCCCGGGCGCCGCTGCCACCACCGCGCCCTCAACTTCCACTGTGCCGCACCTGGGTGAAGACTTGTTTGCCCAGCACACTTGCCCGGATGGGCAGCCCTTTGCGTGGCCACCGGAGTACCACCATCCCCGACTCCGGAAAGAAAGACCCCTGGATGAGCCCCTAATCCCGGTTCCGGCGCCCGTCAAGATGACCCCGCTCTCGTTAGAGGAGGCGCAGTTTGAGTGGGACCCCGCAGGAGGAGACCTCATCGGGTTCACTCAAGAGACCCGGGCGGCTGCAGCGGAGCGTGCAGAGTGCTGCCGCCAGCAGTTGGAAGTCTTTGAGCGAGAACGGAGAGAGAGACGGGTCCGCGAGGAGCGGCTGCAAGTAAAGAGTGCAGAACAAAAGAGCCGGACCCGAAGGAACCCCCGTGCAGCCCACGGTCCCCGTGCCACCGGGACTGTAATCAAATTCCAACTGCAGCACGGTTGGGGCTTCATCAGAGATCATCACACCCCCGGCGACGTCTTCGTGACCAGAAGAGATGTCGAGTCCCACCTACCGGAGGGACACAGAGGTCGTGATCTTTACCTGGGTGATGAGGTCACCTTCACCCGGCACCAATGTGCCAAAGGACCCTATGCCCTTCATGTGCACCGACTGACAGAGAAAGAGCTGAGGTGTCAGGAGGAGCAAGAGGACCCGGACGGGTCTGAAGAATACAGGGAGGAAGCATCAGGAGGACGCCGTTATTAGAGTACGGTAAAAAAAAAAACAAAAAAAAACTGTATATAGTTACCCGTCGGGGTATGAGAACTGTTATAAGTACTGCTGCTAGTTAAAATATAGTCCCCGTTGGGACCAGCGAACTGTTACCCGTGTGTCCCTATCCCTTACCAGGCTGAGGACTGTGAGCAGCCATCCCTAATCCCACTGGCCGAGGACTGAGAGCGGCCACCTTCCCTTGTATATAGTTGCGCTTCCTAAGGCGCCCCCTACTGGTTTTAGAAGGAACTGTGTTTTTTTTTCAGAAGAGACTGTTGCACTTTACCCGGTCACAAGTTGCACCGTGGCCGGAGGAACAAGAATGTTTATAATGAAAAGTTTTATATGAAGAGTATTATGCTGCTGATATATATATAGTGTTTTATATGTTTATGATGTTTTGAAAAAAAATTGTATGTTTTTGGATATTTTATTCTTTTACAGCCCGAGGACGTGCTGTGGTTTACCAGGGGGGAATGTAGCACCCTGAGGATTCGGCTGCTACAGGGGTATTGCACCTCACTCCAGAGGTGTGGTATTCCACTCCCGGGTAAGGATGGAGTGTGGGACTGAGCTCAGTAGGCTGCATGCACTACATACATCCCATTTCCGGGGGACAGAACTACGGTACTCCCACCAAGTATATGTGCAGGTACGACAGCGTCTGTCCCTGGCTGGAGTGGGAGGGGGGTGGAACATCCCAGTAGTGTAGGGGCAGATAGGGGGAGTAGTCTGGGTAAAGCTAGGAGCTCATTGGGTGCTAGTCACCTGGGCTCACACATAGAGGGAGTATATATGGTGGGCACCATCTTAGATCAGGGTTCAGTTCAGAGAGGAGGAGAAGCAGAGCAGAGGAGCTCAGCCAGGAGGGCTGACAGGGAGCTGTGGCTCCGGCTGGGCCCAGCTCCAGAGCCAAGCCTGCAGAGGAGAGAGGAGAAAGAAGGACCCAGAGAGAAAGACAGAGGGAACCCCAAGAACCCAGAAACAGACCAGAAAGGGTGAAGGGTTGGCGGACACGGGTACCGGAACCCGAACTGGTGGAGGCCACTTATCCTCAGCCAGGAACCGGAGGTCGTGGTCAAGATTTGCCACGACCCTCACCAAATCCAGCAGAAAGGCACACCAAGCATAGGGTCGGGGAAACCCAGAGGAGGTTTGACCACTAAGAGACCCGAGGGAGCCGGCCAAAGGTGGATCCCTGGTGGGAACGGCCAGAGACAGAGAGAGAGAAGGGAGCTCAGGACCACGCTCCAGAACTGCCTGGGGGTTAGCCGAGTCCAGGACCTGGTGGACGCAGCACGGCTCGGGTGGTCACTCAAGGCCAGAGTGACTGAGAGAACAACCGTGAGTAAAAACCCTGAAACTGCACCTCAAGTCTCTGACTCTCCTTTCTACGACATAACTACACCCATCATCCACACCTGCTGCCCTGAGGCCATACCCCTCCCGTTGGGGGTTATACCATCACTGCTGCACATATACCACCGGCCTCAGCGGACTGTTCTGCAGCGGCGGCTTCAAAGCCGCACTCAACGGGTGGCGTAGTCGATCAAATTAACATCTACTGCCATAGACTGCCACTTAGTTTGACACCCTGGGCACGGACCGGGTCACCGCCACAAGGACTACTACCCCCATCGAGATCCGGCTTCGGGTATCCCTTGCACATGGCCCAGGGGGTGTGTCAACTTTTGGCGTAGTCGGCAGGATCACGTGCCCGCAACCATCGGGTACTGCGTGCCTGAAGAAAAGTTCGCATTTACCTCAAAAAGAAGTCTCCCGCCGGTTCCGGAGGGTCCCCGCCATCGGACGCCATCTCGGATCGGTTCCCGCCATTTGCCCGCCATCTGCAGTGTTTCCCGCCACTGGGAAGCGGTTCCCGCCATCTGAGAAGATTTCCCGCCCTGGCCGAGCGGACGCCATTATGGGCGTGCCAGAGGGTGGTAAGAGACGACCTCCCATCGTGGGCCAGGACCAAGAATGGCGCCAAAAACGAAGACCGCCCCCACCAGCAGAGACTGCAATGATTGAGATGTCCATCAGCGTGGGGGGTCGGCCCCTGGAACTGACAATCACCAAGTTGCCCCAGGACCGCCCTCAATGGGGGCAGAGACAGAACAAAAGAGAGAAGATGGGAGCAGCTTGGAGGAGTCTGGAGGAGCCGTACCCGGAGATGGAGGGAGAGGCAGGCAGCACCGACCCTGTGGTCAGGAGCCTGATGCAAGCCACCACCCCACAAGACCTGGTGGAGATCCTGGCACAGCTCCCCCGAGACCGGGAGCATGCACAGACCGCGCTGGAGGGCCTCGCACGGAGGATGGCTCAAGTGCAGCGAGAAACGCTGATGGAGTGGAGCAGGGAGATGGCCCAGCAGGCTGGAACCCGCCAGCGGAGCACACCACCCGCAACGAGGAGCACGCCTGCCCCTGAAGAGGATGCAGAAGGGACGGAGGCCGGAGACGACGCCGCAGAGGGAGCTGAAGAGACGGAGGCAAGTAAAGGGGACGTCACTACCCCAAGCCCAGCCACCGTAAGTCTACCCCCGCTCCCCGTCGCAGAGCCCGAAATCCCACCGATCGTGCCCGTTGCCGCACCGCTACCGCTCCAGACTAGGCCCCAAGCAGGAGCCGCGACCACGCCCCCTGTGACGTCACGCACCTCAACCCTGAGCGCGGCCAAGCAGGAGACGCCACCGGCCTGGTCGCAAGGCCGAGTGCCCCCGGGCGCCGCCGTCTTCACGGTGCCCTTTACCTTCAGGGTACCCCAAGCCTGGTCGCAAGGCCCAGTGATCCCGGGCGCCGCTGCCACCACCGCGCCCTCAACTTCCACTGTGCCGCACCTGGGTGAAGACTTGTTTGCCCAGCACACTTGCCCGGATGGGCAGCCCTTTGCGTGGCCACCGGAGTACCACCATCCCCGACTCCGGAAAGAAAGACCCCTGGATGAGCCCCTAATCCCGGTTCCGGCGCCCGTCAAGATGACCCCGCTCTCGTTAGAGGAGGCGCAGTTTGAGTGGGACCCCGCAGGAGGAGACCTCATCGGGTTCACTCAAGAGACCCGGGCGGCTGCAGCGGAGCGTGCAGAGTGCTGCCGCCAGCAGTTGGAAGTCTTTGAGCGAGAACGGAGAGAGAGACGGGTCCGCGAGGAGCGGCTGCAAGTAAAGAGTGCAGAACAAAAGAGCCGGACCCGAAGGAACCCCCGTGCAGCCCACGGTCCCCGTGCCACCGGGACTGTAATCAAATTCCAACTGCAGCACGGTTGGGGCTTCATCAGAGATCATCACACCCCCGGCGACGTCTTCGTGACCAGAAGAGATGTCGAGTCCCACCTACCGGAGGGACACAGAGGTCGTGATCTTTACCTGGGTGATGAGGTCACCTTCACCCGGCACCAATGTGCCAAAGGACCCTATGCCCTTCATGTGCACCGACTGACAGAGAAAGAGCTGAGGTGTCAGGAGGAGCAAGAGGACCCGGACGGGTCTGAAGAATACAGGGAGGAAGCATCAGGAGGACGCCGTTATTAGAGTACGGTAAAAAAAAAAACAAAAAAAAAACTGTATATAGTTACCCGTCGGGGTATGAGAACTGTTATAAGTACTGCTGCTAGTTAAAATATAGTCCCCGTTGGGACCAGCGAACTGTTACCCGTGTGTCCCTATCCCTTACCAGGCTGAGGACTGTGAGCAGCCATCCCTAATCCCACTGGCCGAGGACTGAGAGCGGCCACCTTCCCTTGTATATAGTTGCGCTTCCTAAGGCGCCCCCTACTGGTTTTAGAAGGAACTGTGTTTTTTTTTCAGAAGAGACTGTTGCACTTTACCCGGTCACAAGTTGCACCGTGGCCGGAGGAACAAGAATGTTTATAATGAAAAGTTTTATATGAAGAGTATTATGCTGCTGATATATATATAGTGTTTTATATGTTTATGATGTTTTGAAAAAAAATTGTATGTTTTTGGATATTTTATTCTTTTACAGCCCGAGGACGTGCTGTGGTTTACCAGGGGGGAATGTAGCACCCTGAGGATTCGGCTGCTACAGGGGTATTGCACCTCACTCCAGAGGTGTGGTATTCCACTCCCGGGTAAGGATGGAGTGTGGGACTGAGCTCAGTAGGCTGCATGCACTACATACATCCCATTTCCGGGGGACAGAACTACGGTACTCCCACCAAGTATACGTGCAGGTACGACAGCGTCTGTCCCTGGCTGGAGTGGGAGGGGGGTGGAACATCCCAGTAGTGTAGGGGCAGATAGGGGGAGTAGTCTGGGTAAAGCTAGGAGCTCATTGGGTGCTAGTCACCTGGGCTCACACATAGAGGGAGTATATATGGTGGGCACCATCTTAGATCAGGGTTCAGTTCAGAGAGGAGGAAAAGCAGAGCAGAGGAGCTCAGCCAGGAGGGCTGACAGGGAGCTGTGGCTCCGGCTGGGCCCAGCTCCAGAGCCAAGCCTGCAGAGGAGAGAGGAGAAAGAAGGACCCAGAGAGAAAGACAGAGGGAACCCCAAGAACCCAGAAACAGACCAGAAAGGGTGAAGGGTTGGCGGACACGGGTACCGGAACCCGAACTGGTGGAGGCCACTTATCCTCAGCCAGGAACCGGAGGTCGTGGTCAAGATTTGCCACGACCCTCACCAAATCCACCAGAAAGGCACACCAAGCATAGGGTCAGGGAACCCAGAGGAGGTTTGACCACTAAGAGACCCGAGGGAGCCGGCCAAAGGTGGATCCCTGGTGGGAACGGCCAGAGACAGAGAGAGAGAAGGGAGCTCAGGACCACGCTCCAGAACTGCCTGGGGGTTAGCCGAGTCCAGGACCTGGTGGACGCAGCACGGCTCGGGTGGTCACTCAAGGCCAGAGTGACTGAGAGAACAACCGTGAGTAAAAACCCTGAAACTGCACCTCAAGTCTCTGACTCTCCTTTCTACGACATAACTACACCCATCATCCACACCTGCTGCCCTGAGGCCATACCCCTCCCGTTGGGGGTTATACCATCACTGCTGCACATATACCACCGGCCTCAGCGGACTGTTCTGCAGCGGCGGCTTCAAAGCCGCACTCAACGGGTGGCGTAGTCGATCAAATTAACATCTACTGCCATAGACTGCCACTTAGTTTGACACCCTGGGCACGGACCGGGTCACCGCCACAAGGACTACTACCCCCATCGAGATCCGGCTTCGGGTATCCCTTGCACATGGCCCAGGGGGTGCGTCAACTTTTGGCGTAGTCGGCAGGATCACGTGCCCGCAACCATCGGGTACTGCGTGCCTGAAGAAAAGTTCGCATTTACCTCAAAAAGAAGTCTCCCGCCGGTTCCGGAGGGTCCCCGCCATCGGACGCCATCTCGGATCGGTTCCCGCCATTTGCCCGCCATCTGCAGTGTTTCCCGCCACTGGGAAGCGGTTCCCGCCATCTGAGAAGATTTCCCGCCTTGGCCGAGCGGACGCCATTATGGGCGTGCCAGAGGGTGGTAAGAGACGACCTCCCATCGTGGGCCAGGACCAAGAATGGCGCCAAAAACGAAGACCGCCCCCACCAGCAGAGACTGCAATGATTGAGATGTCCATCAGCGTGGGGGGTCGGCCCCTGGAACTGACAATCACCAAGTTGCCCCAGGACCGCCCTCAATGGGGGCGGAGACAGAACAAAAGAGAGAAGATGGGAGCAGCTTGGAGGAGTCTGGAGGAGCCGTACCCGGAGATGGAGGGAGAGGCAGGCAGCACCGACCCTGTGGTCAGGAGCCTGATGCAAGCCACCACCCCACAAGACCTGGTGGAGATCCTGGCACAGCTCCCCCGAGACCGGGAGCGTGCACAGACCGCGCTGGAGGGCCTCGCACGGAGGATGGCTCAAGTGCAGCGAGAAACGCTGATGGAGTGGAGCAGGGAGATGGCCCAGCAGGCTGGAACCCGCCAGCGGAGCACACCACCCGCAACGAGGAGCACGCCTGCCCCTGAAGAGGATGCAGAAGGGACGGAGGCCGGAGACGACGCCGCAGAGGGAGCTGAAGAGACGGAGGCAAGTAAAGGGGACGTCACTACCCCAAGCCCAGCCACCGTAAGTCTACCCCCGCTCCCCGTCGCAGAGCCCGAAATCCCACTGATCGTGCCCGTTGCCGCACCGCTACCGCTCCAGACTAGGCCCCAAGCAGGAGCCGCGACCACGCCCCCTGTGACGTCACGCGCCTCAACCCTGAGCGCGGCCAAGCAGGAGACGCCACCGGCCTGGTCGCAAGGCCGAGTGCCCCCGGGCGCCGCCGTCTTCACGGTGCCCTTTACCTTCAGGGTACCCCAAGCCTGGTCGCAAGGCCTAGTGATCCCGGGCGCCGCTGCCACCACCGCGCCCTCAACTTCCACTGTGCCGCACCTGGGTGAAGACTTGTTTGCCCAGCACACTTGCCCGGATGGGCAGCCCTTTGCGTGGCCACCGGAGTACCACCATCCCCGACTCCGGAAAGAAAGACCCCTGGATGAGCCCCTAATCCCGGTTCCGGCGCCCGTCAAGATGACCCCGCTCTCATTAGAGGAGGCGCAGTTTGAGTGGGACCCCGCAGGAGGAGACCTCATCGGGTTCACTCAAGAGACCCGGGCGGCTG
The DNA here is from genome assembly GCF_046119375.1 of Phyllobates terribilis. Taxonomy (NCBI): domain Eukaryota; kingdom Metazoa; phylum Chordata; class Amphibia; order Anura; family Dendrobatidae; genus Phyllobates; species Phyllobates terribilis. Next base: position 705,185,669 of record NW_027362761.1, read on the forward strand.
CAGCGGAGCGTGCAGAGTGCTGCCGCCAGCAGTTGGAAGTCTTTGAGCGAGAACGGAGAGAGAGACGGGTCCGCGAGGAGCGGCTGCAAGTAAAGAGTGCAGAACAAAAGAGCCGGACCCGAAGGAACCCCCGTGCAGCCCACGGTCCCCGTGCCACCGGGACTGTAATCAAATTCCAACTGCAGCACGGTTGGGGCTTCATCAGAGATCATCACACCCCCGGCGACGTCTTCGTGACCAGAAGAGATGTCGAGTCCCACCTACCGGAGGGACACAGAGGTCGTGATCTTTACCTGGGTGATGAGGTCACCTTCACCCGGCACCAATGTGCCAAAGGACCCTATGCCCTTCATGTGCACCGACTGACAGAGAAAGAGCTGAGGTGTCAGGAGGAGCAAGAGGACCCGGACGGGTCTGAAGAATACAGGGAGGAAGCATCAGGAGGACGCCGTTATTAGAGTACGGTAAAAAAAAAAAAAAAAAAAAACTGTATATAGTTACCCGTCGGGGTATGAGAACTGTTATAAGTACTGCTGCTAGTTAAAATATAGTCCCCGTTGGGACCAGCGAACTGTTACCCGTGTGTCCCTATCCCTTACCAGGCTGAGGACTGTGAGCAGCCATCCCTAATCCCACTGGCCGAGGACTGAGAGCGGCCACCTTCCCTTGTATATAGTTGCGCTTCCTAAGGCGCCCCCTACTGGTTTTAGAAGGAACTGTGTTTTTTTTTCAGAAGAGACTGTTGCACTTTACCCGGTCACAAGTTGCACCGTGGCCGGAGGAACAAGAATGTTTATGATGAAAAGTTTTATATGAAGAGTATTATGCTGCTGATATATATATAGTGTTTTATATGTTTATGATGTTTTGAAAAAAAATTGTATGTTTTTGGATATTTTATTCTTTTACAGCCCGAGGACGTGCTGTGGTTTACCAGGGGGGAATGTAGCACCCTGAGGATTCGGCTGCTACAGGGGTATTGCACCTCACTCCAGAGGTGTGGTATTCCACTCCCGGGTAAGGATGGAGTGTGGGACTGAGCTCAGTAGGCTGCATGCACTACATACATCCCATTTCCGGGGGACAGAACTACGGTACTCCCACCAAGTATATGTGCAGGTACGACAGCGTCTGTCCCTGGCTGGAGTGGGAGGGGGGTGGAACATCCCAGTAGTGTAGGGGCAGATAGGGGGAGTAGTCTGGGTAAAGCTAGGAGCTCATTGGGTGCTAGTCACCTGGGCTCACACATAGAGGGAGTATATATGGTGGGCACCATCTTAGATCAGGGTTCAGTTCAGAGAGGAGGAGAAGCAGAGCAGAGGAGCTCAGCCAGGAGGGCTGACAGGGAGCTGTGGCTCCGGCTGGGCCCAGCTCCAGAGCCAAGCCTGCAGAGGAGAGAGGAGAAAGAAGGACCCAGAGAGAAAGACAGAGGGAACCCCAAGAACCCAGAAACAGACCAGAAAGGGTGAAGGGTTGGCGGACACGGGTACCGGAACCCGAACTGGTGGAGGCCACTTATCCTCAGCCAGGAACCCAAGGTCGTGGTCAAGATTTGCCACGACCCTCACCAAATCCACCAGAAAGGCACACCAAGCATAGGGTCAGGGAACCCAGAGGAGGTTTGACCACTAAGAGACCCGAGGGAGCCGGCCAAAGGTGGATCCCTGGTGGGAACGGCCAGAGACAGAGAGAGAGAAGGGAGCTCAGGACCACGCTCCAGAACTGCCTGGGGGTTAGCCGAGTCCAGGACCTGGTGGACGCAGCACGGCTCGGGTGGTCACTCAAGGCCAGAGTGACTGAGAGAACAACCGTGAGTAAAAACCCTGAAACTGCACCTCAAGTCTCTGACTCTCCTTTCTACGACATAACTACACCCATCATCCACACCTGCTGCCCTGAGGCCATACCCCTCCCGTTGGGGGTTATACCATCATTGCTGCACATATACCACCGGCCTCAGCGGACTGTTCTGCAGCGGCGGCTTCAAAGCCGCACTCAACGGGTGGCGTAGTCGATCAAATTAACATCTACTGCCATAGACTGCCACTTAGTTTGACACCCTGGGCACGGACCGGGTCACCGCCACAAGGACTACTACCCCCATCGAGATCCGGCTCCGGGTATCCCTTGCACATGGCCCAGGGGGTGCGTCAACTTTTAAAAAGCTGACGCGCCCCTGGGCCTACTTAGTGTAGCGTTGCGCACGCGGGAGCCTACCCGGAGCCGGATCTGATAGGGGTAGTAGTCTCGTGGCGGTGACACGGTCCGTGCCCAGGGAGTCAGACTAAGTGGCGGTATATTAGCAGTAGATGTAGGACGACTACGCCACCCGTTGAATGCAGCTATGGAGCTGCCGCTGCAGGGCAGACCGCTGAGGCCGGTGGTAGGATAGTGCAGCGTAGATGGTATAACCCCCAACGGGAGGGGTATGGCCTCAGGGCAGCCGACGTGGATGATGGGGGTAGTAGGAACCACTCAGAGACGATGCGGTGTAGTTCAGGGTCTTTACTGGTGACAAAGATAGACCCTCCCGGAGTACTGGCTAGCGGTCGGGGCCTGGTCAGTCCTTGAGCAGATGGGATCCCCCTTGGCCAGGCGGAGTTGTAGGCCTCCCCAACTAATTGTACTCTTCTGGCTTCCTTGCTAGAGGCGGGTAAAGGTAGCCCACGTCCCTGAGTGTACCGTGTGGTGCTCACCCGTATGGCCGGTGACTCGGGGCCTTCTAGTGGCTTCCGCTCCACGACGGCGGTGCTGGTCCCACGCGTGTGACCGTGCCTTCGGGTTTCTTGGCCAGAGGACCTGAAATCCCCTGCCGGGCGGTTTCTGCTGCTGGGTCTGGGTTAATCCCCACAGCCTCGGACTCCAGGTCCGGTGGTAACTCTTCAATCAGGGCGAGCTCTTCAGCTGCCAGCCCCTGATTCCTTTTAGCACTGCTCCCACTGAGCTCCTGATCTTTCTTTCCTAAGCTGCTCCTCTTCTTCTCTCTACTCTACTCACTAACCCTGCCTCAGCCCCAGCTTTATATAGGGGAAGTTCTTCCCCTCCCAGGACTGGGCAGGAGGTGTGGCATGCATAGGATTCCTGACCAAGAGACCTCCCACCTGCTCTCAGACGTAATATCTCTATTACTGTGGCAACCAGACCCCTGGGGTGTCACATTACCCCCTAGTAAAATTTAGTACTCCGGGACTAAACATATTTTTGTAACATAACAAATTACAAACAGAAACAACGCAATAAAGAAAAACATTAGGATGGTCACGGCGTGTCCGCAACCGGGTGCAGTTTTTCAAGAAAACAAGGGTGTCCATTTCACCAAAAACAGGGAGACGTAACCAGGTAGGGGTCTGTCCTGCCCCGAGTCCTTAACAGTCTTTAGTCCGTCCTGGGTTACGCTCCAACTATATGCACAAAGGATTCCCGGTAAATCCACCAAAGACTCCTACAATTAACTAGAAACACATAATTATACACAAGCAACAATAAACAGGTAAACATTAATAAAATAGCTTGAATATTTAGATCCTCCACCGTATGGGCAACTGGCCTCTAGTGACCCTAGTGGACCTATGGAGCTGGCTGACTGGTCCTGAGCTACAGGGTATAGGAGCTGTCAAGGGTAAACTGGGCAGCCGTCTACGGACTCTTTGGCTCACTAGGGGTATGGCAGGCTCACTATAAGCAGAGGGTTGATTTTCCTGGTCTGCTTGTGTGGGGCCTTCTGCCTCCTGGACCGGCTGTTCTTCCAGTTCTACCTGTGTCTCCGTAGGCACTTGGGATGCTGGTTGGAGGAACGTGAGGACGGGTACCACAACAGCACCATTGACTTGAGTCCAAGACCGAGGGAAGTCTCCGAGCACAGTACTAACCATATCTTCCCTTTCCTCTACGGGTCGAGGGTCCTCTTGTTCCTCTTCAGGGTTCCGTAGCTGTTCGGGACACTTCTTTAGGTGATCCCGGGATACAATGGCTGTGGTTTCCCCTCCGTCTTTACTGATTGTACAGATCTTCGGGTTGTCGTGGCTTGAGGGCAGTACGGTGTACGGGTCCTTCTCCCACTGGTCGTCCAACTTGTGGAGCCGTCTTTTCCTCTTCAAGACCTGCTCTCCGGGCACCAGGGGAACAGCGGGAGCATACTGGTTGTAAGTTTTCTCTTGTCTTTCCCTAGCTTGACAGAGACTTCGCTCCACGCTCTCCTGTACTTTCCGGTACTGCTGCTGCCTCTCTGTGTCCCAGTCTGCTTCTGGTGAAGTGTCCTCGGGTGTCAGGACTCCCATCTCCAGATCAACAGGAAGCTTACCAGGTCTTGCCCTCATTAGGTAAGCCGGGGTACAGTTGGTGGAACCTACAGGGATGTGGTTGTATAGGTCCACCAGGTCGGGCAGCTTTTCAGGCCACAGACTACGTTCTTCCAGGGGCAATGTTTTCAGAAGATCTATCACCACCTGGTTCATTTTCTCACAAAGTCCATTAGTTTGCGGGTGATAGGGTGTTGTTCTAATCTTCCGGCAGCCATACAGGGTGCAGAACTCCTGGAAGACTTCCGCTTCAAAGGCAGGCCCCTGGTCCGTCAGCACCTGCTCCGGGTATCCGTGCGGACGGCAGAAGTGCTGCTGGAAAGCTCTAGCTGCTGTTTGAGCCGTTAAGTCCTTGACGGGAACGACAACCAAGAATCGGGAGTAGTGATCCACGATGGTTAACGCATAGACGTAGCCACTTCTGCTTGGGGTCAGTTTTACATGATCCAAGGCTACCAGTTCCAACGGCTGTCTGGTGATGATGGACCGCAGGGGAGTCTTCTGGCTGGCACGGTCCCTCCTTCTTAAGTTGCATGGGCCACAGTCTCTGCACCACCTCTCGATGGTTCCTCTCATGCCTACCCAATGGAACCGCCCGCGCAGCAGGAACTCCAGCTTCTTCCATCCGAAGAGCCCAGCTCCATCGTGGTATGCCTCCATCACCATAGCTGCGTCTCTTCTTGGCACCACTACTTGCCAGATTAGTTCATGCGTCCGGGAGTTAACCATTCTGCGGCACAACTTCCCCTTGTAAAGGAACAGTCGACTCTTCTCAGCCCACAGTTGCTTGGCTTCCTCCGGAGCGTCTGGGTCAAGGCGTGCATCTGGCCGAGTCAGCATCTCCTTTACCAGACGGACGGCAGGGTCACTGTCTTGCGTCTCCACCCAGTTGAAATGAGGTAAGGGGTTGAACGTAGCGGTTTGCTTACTTCTTACACGGTGGGAATACTGGATAGTCCCATGACGGTGGAACGCGGGGAGCTCAACTTCTTCCAGTTCCTCTGAATCTTCCCCTACGTCCGGTAGGTTTGGCATCCTGGACAGGGCGTCTGCGTTGGTATTGGAGCGTCCTGCCCGGTATTTGATTGTAAACTCATAGTTGGACAAGCGGGCCATCCATCTCTGCTCTAGGGCACCGAGTCTTGCAGTGTCCAGGTGTGTCAACGGGTTGTTATCCGTGTACACGGTGAACCGGGAAGAAGCGAGGTAGTGCTTAAAGCGTTCGGTGACTGCCCACACCACTGCCAGGAACTCTAGCTTAAATGAGCTGTAATTCTCAGGGTTTCTTTCGGTGGGTCGCAGTTTTCGGCTGGCGTAAGCAATTACCCGTTCTTTCCCCTGCTGGATCTGGGACAGTACGGCTCCTAGCCCGATGTTACTGGCGTCGGTGTAGAGGATAAAGGGTTGGCTATAATCAGGGTACGCCAGGATTTCATCCCCCGTGAGGGCCATCTTCAGCTGGCGGAAGGACTCTTCTTCCAGCTTCTCCCATCTGAAGGGCGGCTTCTGGTTCTTGGCCTTCCTGGACTGGCCTATCAGGAGGTCCTGCATAGGAGCTGCCTTTTTGGTGAAACCGGGAATGAACCTTCGGTAGTAGCCTACCAACCCGAGGAACTGCCTCACTTCCTTTACGCTGGAGGGGCTTGGCCATTCCTTAATTGCGGTGATCTTATCAGGGTCGGGAGCCACTCCGTCAGCACTCACCAAGTGTCCCAGGTACTGCACCTTTGGCTTCAGGAGGTGACACTTGGAGGGTTTCACCTTTAGGCCGTAACTTGCCAGAGCTTCGAACACTTCCGCCAGGTGTTTCAGGTGGTCCTCGTAGGTCTTGGAATAGACGATGACATCGTCCAGGTATAACAGGACCGTCTCAAAGTTTCGGTGTCCCAGACAGCATTCCATCAATCGCTAGAAGGTTCCTGGTGCGTTGCAGAGTCCGAACGGCATGCAGGTAAACTCGCTAAGTCCCATCGGGGTGGTGAATGCGGTCTTCTCCCGGTCCGCCTCTGCTACAGGAACCTGCCAGTACCCGCTAGTGAGATCCAAGGTGGAGAAGAAGTTAGCAGATTTTAAAGCAGCCAAAGACTCCTCTATTCTTGGTAAGGGGTACGCATCTTTGTGTGTGATACGGTTAATTTTCCGGTAATCTACACACATTCTCATGGTGTTGTCTTTCTTTTTGACCAAGACTAGTGGAGCTGCCCAGGGGCTACAGCTATCCCTGATTACCCCAGCCTCCTTCATGTCTCTAAGCATCCCCTTGGCGTGTTGGTAGTGTGCAGGGGGTACGGGTCGATACCTCTCTTTTATGGGAGGATGGTCTCCCGTGGGGATGTGGTGTTCTACCCCCTTGACTCGCCCGAAGTCTAACGGGTGTTTACTAAACACTCTCTCGTACTCTTGAACCACCCGGTAGACTCCCTGTTTCTGGTGGGACGGAGTGTAGTCAGTACCCAAATGTAGTTGCTGACACCAATCCTCCATTATTTTCGTAGAGCCGTTACCTTCCTCCGGGTGAGATGGAGGCAAGGGTTCCACAGACTGTATAGAATTTTGGTTGATAGTATATAATTTGGCTAGCGTAGCATACCGGGGCAGGTATATTTCCCTTTTCCCAATATTTATTATGCGAACGGGTACCCTCCCATGGCGTACATCAACTACCCCCCGTGCTGTCAAAATGGTGGGCCTACTGTCTGAGTAGACTGGTTCTACCATGGCCTGGTAATCTCTACCTCTCAGACCAATAGCTGCCCGGCACCAAATCATCATTTCACTTTTCGGGGGCATGGCAATAGGGAAAGGGTCACACATTCTTACGCTACCAATATCACCACCGGAGAGTTCCACCTGTTGCCGTCGCATCAGTGCCCGGATCTCTTTCTGGAGCACTCGCTGTTGGCCGGAGCTGGCGTTCTTGGCAACCTGCTGTAAAATGAAAATCACCTCTGCAAGACAATTTTCAATCACATTAGTTCCTAGAGTTATCTTTGGGTGACTCTCGCGCTTGTCAATGTCCACAATGATCAGTCCCTGTGCTGCCAGTTCGACTCTACCGATTTTAATGGTCATTTCTTTAAATCCGATCTGCGGCACGGGTTGACCATTGCTGGCAATGATACTCAAGTCGTCGTCAGGGTAGCGGGTTATATCCGAGTCATTCCAGTACTGCTTGAAGAGCACGTACGGGATGGTGGTGACCTGTGACCCGGTGTCCAGTAGGGCACTCATAGGAATGCCATCCAGTACCACAGGCAAGACTGGACGTCCTCCCACATATTTGTCGCGCCAGCTCGATGGGCCTGGTGATCTTTTTCCTGGGGGTTGGCCCTCTACCCCAGGTTGTGCCAGTTTAAAGGACAGTACCTTGCCATATGTCCGGGTTGATTGCAGCGGCGGCAGATGGGTTGTCCGTCCTCGTTGTATCGGTCGCTGGGTCTTCCTCTGGCCGGTGGGGTCCTCCTTGGTCGACGCCACGGGATGTCCTCCGGTCCGGATGCCAGCTGGATCTTCCCTGGAGTGGAAACCTGTAAAGACTGCACAGTTCGGGTTAGCGCAGCAACGCTTTTAGCTAGCTCTTGGACCTGATGGTACAGGTCTGGAGCCGGGTCATTGTTCAAAGCCTGCGCATCAGCCCCCACAGGCCCTGCCGACAAGGGCGCCGCCTCCTGGTGGTAAGTGATAGCTGGGCGCCTGTGGGTCACAACGCCACCCGGTGCCGGTTCTCGGAGCACCCGGATGGCTCTGTCCTTGAACTGTGCAAAGTCCAGATGAGGATCCTGTAAGGCTATGGCCCGCAACTGGGTTCGGTGGACATTGCAATATAGTCCCTCTATAAATTGTTCGGTCAACAGCCTGTCCTCGTTTCCCACGCTGTCGGGGTCGGTCTGCTTAATGGCTCTCAGGGCCTCTTGTAGGTTTAGTGCATAGTCCCTTATACTCTCATGTGCTTGCTGCTTGCACCCATAGAATTTAAGCTTAATCTCGGCTGAGGTGCGGGTATCAAAGGTGTCCCTCAGCCGGGTTAGTATCCCCGCGACAGTCCACCTCCCAGGTGGCCAGGACTTTACCTCCCTTTGGGCTGCCCCGGTTAGTTGGGCCACCAGGATGCTCACTTTTTGCTCTTCTGTGAGGGGGTACACCTGGAAGAGGCTATCCAGCTTTTCTCTAAAGTCATTCAGGGTATGTGACTCCCCTGAGTATTGGGGTAGCCAGGCTGCTCCCGGGATATAGGGCATGGTAAAAGGCATGACTGCAGCAGCGCTGGCGCTGGCGTGGGTTGAGGCAGTGAAGCTCTCCTCCGTATCCGACATCTTTCTCCCCCCCGAGTGGACCGTGGCCTACCTTGCGATGATCCTCTTCCATAGGCCGCGGCTCCGCAGTGGATCGTCAGGGTTGAGGACCTTCCGTCGCGCTCCTGTGACGTCGGCGTCTGCTGGGCTCCTTCCAGGACCTTACGCAACGTCCGGACGTGAGGCGGGGCTTCAGTTCTCGCGCGCTTTCGGAGTCCACGCCCCTCTTCTTCCCGCGCGGCGTCTTCAAGATGGCGTACAACGGCGGGAAAACTCCACGGAAGGCGGGAAGAAGGCTGAAAATGGCGCCGGATGGCGGGAAAACTTCACGGATGGCGGGAAGAAGGCTGAAGATGGCGCCGGATGGCGGGAAGAAAGCTGAAGATGGCGCCGGATGGCGGGAATCTTCACCACAGGTTAGTTTAAAAGTCTCTTTTTTCAGGCACGCAGTACCCGGTGGTTGCGGGCACGAAATCCTGCCGACTACGCCAAAAGTTGACGCGCCCCTGGGCCTACTTAGTGTAGCGTTGCGCACGCGGGAGCCTACCCGGAGCCGGATCTGATAGGGGTAGTAGTCTCGTGGCGGTGACCCGGTCCGTGCCCAGGGAGTCAGACTAAGTGGCGGTATATTAGCAGTAGATGTAGGACGACTACGCCACCCGTTGAATGCAGCTATGGAGCTGCCGCTGCAGGGCAGACCGCTGAGGCCGGTGGTAGGATAGTGCAGCGTAGATGGTATAACCCCCAACGGGAGGGGTATGGCCTCAGGGCAGCCGACGTGGATGATGGGGGTAGTAGGAACCACTCAGAGACGATGCGGTGTAGTTCAGGGTCTTTACTGGTGACAAAGATAGACCCTCCCGGAGTACTGGCTAGCGGTCGGGGCCTGGTCAGTCCTTGAGCAGATGGGATCCCCCTTGGCCAGGCGGAGTTGTAGGCCTCCCCAACTAATTGTACTCTTCTGGCTTCCTTGCTAGAGGCGGGTAAAGGTAGCCCACGTCCCTGAGTGTACCGTGTGGTGCTCACCCGTATGGCCGGTGACTCGGGGCCTTCTAGTGGCTTCCGCTCCACGACGGCGGTGCTGGTCCCACGCGTGTGACCGTGCCTTCGGGTTTCTTGGCCAGAGGACCTGAAATCCCCTGCCGGGCGGTTTCTGCTGCTGGGTCTGGGTTAATCCCCACAGCCTCGGACTCCGGGTCCGGTGGTAACTCTTCAATCAGGGCGAGCTCTTCAGCTGCCAGCCCCTGATTCCTTTTAGCACTGCTTCCACTGAGCTCCTGATCTTTCTTTCCTAAGCTGCTCCTCTTCTTCTCTCTACTCTACTCACTAACCCTGCCTCAGCCCCAGCTTTATATAGGGGAAGTTCTTCCCCTCCCAGGACTGGGCAGGAGGTGTGGCATGCATAGGATTCCTGACCAAGAGACCTCCCACCTGCTCTCAGACGTAATATCTCTATTACTGTGGCAACCAGACCCCTGGGGTGTCACATATAGATATATATACATAGTCTCATTGCACCTGTCATATACATGTTGTTCCAGTCACACTGTCAGTCACTTCTTAGTATGGTGTATACTATTAAAGGGTTTTCTATAAGTTTTGAAAATTGGTACTAAAGGAACGCTGCTTAAATTGGCAAGGATAACCACCTGTCCATCAGTCACTTCAACTGTCTGCGGCACCTAAGCTCTGGCCTCAGCAGCTACAGGCCAAATATGCGCAAAATAACATAACACCCTGACCAGACCACATATTACCACCACATAGTCACCGAATAATACCACATATCAGGGAAAAGATACCACACTGTAACCACATCACATATTACCACCACTTCATGACCAAATAATACCACATACAAGGGAGAAATACTGCCACATCATGAACAGACCACATATTACCACCATACAGTGACCAAATAATACCACATACAAGGGACATATACTGCCACATCATGACCAGACCACATATTACCACCATACAGTGACCAAATAATACCACATACAAGGGACATATACTGCCACATCATGACCAGACCACATATTACCACCACGTAGTGACCGAATAATACCACAAAAAAGGGACAAATACTGCCACATCATGACCAGACCACATATTACCATCACATAGTGACAGAATAATATGACATACATGGGACAAATACCACCACATCATGACTCGATGACATATAACCATGACACAGTGACAAAATAATATGACTTGCAAGGGACAAATAGTGCTACATCATGACCCGACAACATATAACCATGACACAGTGACAAAATAATATGACATGCAAGGGATAAATACCTCTACACCATGATCAGATCACATATTACCACCACACAGTGACTGAATAGTACCACATACAAGGGAAAAATACCGACACACCATGACCAGACCTCATATTACCATCACATAGTGACTGAATAATACCACATACAAGGAACAAATATCGCCACACCACCAGACCACATATTGCCACCACATAGTGCCCGAATAGTACCACATACAATAAACAAATACCGCTACACCATGAACAGACCACATATTACCACCACATAGTGACTGAATAATACCACATACAAGGAAAAAATTCCACTACACCATGACCAGACCACATATTACCACCACATAGTGACAGAATAATACCACATACAAGGAACAACTACATCCACACCATGACCAGACCACATATTACCACCACATAGTGACCGAATAATACCACAAAAAAGGGACAAATACTGCCACATCATGACCAGACCACATATTACCATCACATAGTGACAGAATAATATGATATACATGGGACAAATACCGCCACACCATAACCAGATCACATATTACCTCCACACAGTGACTGAATACTACAATAATGATCATTAATCAAAACCACAATACTAATAACACTAATATTACCACAGGTGACATTATACACAGGAGTTCTGTATATGGTGCAAGTGTACAGGTAATACAGTGATCACCAGTGACATTATGCACAGGAGCTCTGTATACAGTGTATAGTGTACAGGTAATACAGTGATCACCAGTGACATTATACACAGGAGCTCTGTATATAGTACATAGTGGATAATGTAAGTGTACAGGTAATAAAATGATCACCAGTGACATTATACACAGGAGCTCTGTACATAGTGTACAGTATACATGTATCAAGATGGAGAATGAATGGAAAGGTGACCATGCATGGGTGCAACTGTCTCTATTTTAATCTTTATGTAATTTCCAAAGTGTTGGGAAAATGTGCTAAGGGACTATGCTGCCATTTTTATTTAAGAAAACAATGGGCAGCCCTAAATTAATGATTTTAATAAATAACAAGTATAAAATTAAAATTTTTAGCAAAAGTCGGCCCTGAACTTCTGGGTTGTGGGACCTGACATCTGTCTGTGGCCCCATTAACAGTGAAAATGTGTGTGATATCGCCCTTTGAACAAGACCAGCTCTGCTACATCCTTTACTAAGCGGCTACTGAATGGTAATATCATTAGAACAGTTACTGATGGGTAACTGCTTAGTAAAGGATGTAGCAGTGCTGATTTAGATCAAGGCGTGAGATCTCATGCTTTCACTCTGAGGGGGGGGGGGCACAGAAGGTTGTGGGATTGTGCAACCTGGAAATTCGGATCTGACTTTTGCTGGAAAGTTGGGGCTCTTAGGGCAGCTTTTTGTTCAATACATGTTATTTAGTAAAATCACCAATTTTTGGCTGTTCATTGTTTTCATAAATAAAAAGGGCAGTCACAGACAGGCTGTGAAGAGCCGGGGTCTTCCTTGGGCGTAATACTACTCAGACAACACAGGGTGAGGGAAAAACAGTGTGCCAATACTTTATTGAACCAAAAAGCGGACAATAAACACATAGAACAGTCCCAGTAAATACCCAAGATGGTACAACATTACTCAGTCTCACCCTTCCGCTGGCCCACCTGGAATAGAACAGCTGCGACTTTGAGACTGCCAGGGCCAACTACCTCAACCAGTGGCAGGCCTTCTGGCGGACCCCCACAGAGAGAATGTAGTGGCAAGCTTAGGAAGCTAGCAGTCTATTGAGGTACAAGGCTAGGAGACCCGAGGGTCTCGCCCTGGCCTCTCTGAGAGTTTCAATAGCCAGATGATCGGCTGGTCCCAATCTGGCTTCGCTGAAGAAACAAAATAAATAAAATAAATAAATACCTTGCTGTAAGTAATTGAGTAAAAGCAAGTGCATATAAATAACATCGAGTAAAAGCGTAAAAGCCATCCCACCAACGTCAAGGTGTACCCAAGTTCGGGATGGTCCTAACCTCTAATATTAAAACCTTATCCTGCGTCATAGTGACGTCCTGTGTGAATAAGGGCTGAGCAGGATCGGGTCCCGAATATGGACACACAGCTAGTGAGGAGCTTTTAAAATGTGATGTCCAGCTCAAAGGAAGGGAGGCCACACCCTTACCTGCACTCAATGCAGAAACCTGAAGCTAAAACGAAAAAAATGAACAGGAGTCAAGTTGGTATGCATGCAAAATAGGAGCATGTTCACACTGGGCGAAAAATAGACAAAACCCAAAACAGAAACAAAATAAATAAAATAAATTAATACCATTTATTTTATTTGTTTTGTTTCTGTCTTGGGTTTTATCTGCTTTTTGGGCCCACCAGTAACCAATTCCAGGGTCCCACTTTTCAGCTACATGGTGCTCATAGGACTCTATACAGTTCCACATATGATAACAATCACACAGATTTTGAATGAGCACAGGTTAGAGAGGGAGATGCATACGACAGCTCCTGTCACACCTTTACACTCCTGTGGGCCAGTCCAAGCCTGCACATGGGTATGGGGCATCTGGGACTGGCATACACGGGTATGGAACATCTAGAACTGGCACACACAGGTATTGGGCATGTGCCACTGGCACACACGGGTATGGAGCCTCTGGGACTGGCACACACAGATATAGTCCTGCTCATCGTTATTGGCACCCATGAAGTTTAAGTACATAATGTGGAATATCTCCTGAAAAAATTAATCAAGCAAAAGAGTTTTTTTGTATAGAGCACTCATGTTAAATGCAAAAGAGCAAATGATAAACACTCATTTAAATAAAAAAACAATGGGAGGGAAAAATAGAAAAACCTAAAGCTTGCTATGCCACTGATATTGGCACCCTTTACATTAATTTAGTCTGGAAACACATATTGGCTCACCTGTGGTTAATCACAAAAGAGATTCACCTGTGATTAATTGTCGGTTCCCATGCGACATAAATTAGCCAATGCATGATGACTTCAGTGTTTTAAAAAGCCACATGGTAGGCACTGTTACTTTGTCACAATGGTGAAGACAAAGGAGCTGTCGGAGGACATCAGAACTGATATCATTAGAAAACACAAGACTTTCAAAGGGTATAAGGCCATTTCCAAAGACCTTAGTATTACAATTTCAACAGTATGCAATGTTATTAAGAAGTTTGCCAAGCATGGAACCGTCAATAACCTCCCTAGACATGAGGGAATGAAGAAAATTGACAAGAGATGTCTTCAAAAGTAGGTATCAATGGTGGAAAAAACACCATGTCAAACATCCAAAGACCTGAAGGCAATGGCGGACATACCGCCCATGCAGCCTATGCAGCTGCACTGGCGCGAAGAGGGTCAGGGGGGCCCTTGCCTGGCAGCTAATATTAAGGGCAATCTGGCCTGCTTCTCAGAGCCCAAAGCTCCAGGTAAAGCCCATGGCCAGAGTGCCCTCTTATGTGCGGCGGGCAGGGAGCGATCCCTCCAGCTCCGCTGCTGACAGGAGAAAATGGCAGCGGAGCCGAGGGATCCATCCTCTGCTTCCTGCCCGCTCAGCATTTTCTCTCTGAGGCAGGCATGACCGGCTTAATGACGTCATCATGCAGTGCTCGTCTGTGTCAGAGAGAAAGTTACCAGCGACGAAGACGCTTCTGGGGAACAAGTAGAAAGGTGAGTATGTTTTTTTTTTAACCAATACTCAAGGGAGAGCAATGACAGGGGTGCTAGGAGAGAGCAATGATGGGGGTGCTGGGAGAGAGCAATGATGGGGTTGGTGGGCGAGAGCAATGATGGGGGTGCTGGGAGAGAGCAATGATGGGGGCGCTGGGAGAGAGCAATGATGGGGGCGCTGGGAGAGAGCAATGATGGGGTGGTGGGAGAAAGCAATAATGGGGGTGATGGGAGAGAGCAATGATGGAGGAGCTGGGAGACAGCAATGATGGGGGTGATGGGAGAGAGCAATGATGGAGGAGCTGGGAAAGAGCAATGATGGGGTGCTGGGAGAGAGCAATGATGGAGGAGATGGGAGAGAGCAATGATGGAGTGCTGGGAGAGAGCAATGATGGAGGTGCTGGGAGAGAGCAATGATGGGGGTGATGGTAGAGAGCAATATTGGAGGTACTGGGAGAGAGCAATGATGTGGGTGGTGGGAGAGAGCAATGATGGGGGTGATGGGAGAGAGCAATGATGGAGGAGCTGGGAGACAGCAATGATGGCGGTGATGGGAGAGAGCAATGATGAAGGAGCTGGGAAAGAGCAATCATAGGGGTGCTGGAGAGAGCAATGATGGGGGTGCTGGGAGAGAGCAATATTGGAGGTACTGGGAGAGAGCAATGATGGAGGTGGTGGGAGAGAGCAATGATGGGGTTGCTGGGAGAGAGCAATGATGGAGGTGCTGGGAGAGAGCAATGATGGAGGAGCTGGGAGAGAGCAATGATGGGGTTGCTGGGAGAGAGCAATGATTGGGTTGCTGGGAGAGAGCAATGATGGAGGTGCTGGGAGAGAGCAATGATGGGGTGGCTGGGAGAGAGCAATGATGGGGTTGCTGGGAGAAAGCAATGATGGTGGTGGTGTAAGAGAGCAATGATGGGGTTAATGGGAGAGAGCAATGATGGGTGTGCTAGGAGAGAGCAATGATGGGGTTGCTGGGAGAGAGCAATAGTGGGGGTGCTGGGAGAGAGCAATGATGGGGTGCTGGGAGAGAGCAATGATGGAGGTGATGGGAGAGAGCAGTGATTGGGTTGCTGGGAGAGAGCAATTAAGAAGGTGGTGCGAGAGAGCAATGATGGCGTGCTAGGAGAGAGCAATGATTGGGGTGATGGGAGAGAGCAATGATGGAGGTGCTGGGAAAGAGGACTGATGGGGTGGCTGGAAGAGAGCATTGATGAGGTTGCTAGGAGAGAGCAACGATGAGGGTGCTGGGAGAGAACAATTATGGGGGTGCTGGGAGAGGGCAATGATGGAATTGTTGAGAGAGAGAGCAATGATGCGGGTGCTAGGAGAGAGTAATAATGGGGCTGCTGGGAGAAAGCAATGATAGAGGTGCTGGGAGAGAGCAATAATGGGGGTGCTGGGAGAGAGCAATGATGGGGTTGCTGGGAGAGAGCAATGATGGGGTTGCTAGGGTTGCAGGGAAAGAGCAATGATGGTGGTGGTGTGAGAGAGCAATGATGGGGTTGCTGGGAGAGAGCAATAATGGGGGTGCTGGGAGAGAGCAATGATGGGGTTGCCGGGATAGGGCAATGATGGGGTGATGGGAGAAAGCAATGATTGAGGTGCTGGGAGAGAGCAATAGTGGGGGTGGTTGGAGAGAATAATGATGGGAGTGATGGCAGAGAGCAATGACGGGGTTGCTGGGAGAGAGCAATGATGAAGGTGGTGGGAGAGAGCAATGATGGCATGCTGGAAGAGAGCAATGATGGAGGTGCTGGGAGAGAGCAATGATGGGGGTGATGGGAGAGAGGAATGATGGAGGTGCTGGGAAAGAGGAATGATTGGGTTGCTGGAAGAGAGCATTGATGAGGTTGCTGGGAGAGAGCAACGATGAATCATAGAATCATAGAATCATAGAATGGTAGAGTTGGAAGGGACCTTCTGGGTCATCTGGTCCAACCCCCTGCTCAAAGCAGGATTCACTAGATCATCTCAGACAGATGTCTGTCCAGCCTCTGTTTGAAGACGTCCATTGAAGGGGAACTCACCACCTCTCGTGGCAGCCTGTTCCACTCATTAATCACCCTAACTGTCAAAAAGTTTTTTCTAATATCTAATCTGTGTCTCCTCCCATTTAGTTTCATCCCATTGCTTCTAGTCTTTCCTTGTGCAAATGAGAATAAAGATGATCCTTCTACAATGTGACAGCCCTTGACATATTTGTAGACAGCTATTAAGTCTCCTCTCAGTCTTCTTTTTTGCAAGCTAAACATTCCCAAATCCTGCAACCGTTCCTCATAGGACATGGTTTGCAGACCAGTCACCATTCTGGTCGCTCTTGTCTGAACTTGCTCCAGTTTGTCTATGTCTTTTTTAAAATGTGGTGCCCAAAACTGTACAGATGATGTCTGACCAAAGAGGAGTAAAGACCGATAATGATTTCACGTGATCTAGACTGTATGCTTCTGTTAATACATCCCAGAATTGTATTTGCCTTTTTTGCTGCTGATCACACTGTTGACTCATGTTCAGTCTATGATCTATTAGTATACCTAAGTCTTTTTCACATGTACTGTTGCTTAGCTCTATTCCTCCCATTCTGTATATGCTTTTTTCATTTTTATTGCCCAGATGTAGTACTTTGCATTTTTCCCTGTTAAAAACCATTCTGTTGGTTGCTGCCCACTGCTCCAGTTTATTTAGGTCTTTTTGAATCCTCTCTCTCTCTTCTCTAGTATTAGCTATCCCTCCTAGCTTTGTGTCATCAGCAAATTTAATCAGTTTACCCTCAATTCCTTCATCTAAATCATTGATAAAGATGTTGAACAATACAGGTCCCAGGACGGAGCCCTGTGGTACCCCACTTGAGACATTCATCCAGCTGGATGTGAAGCCATTTACAACCACCCTTTGAGTCCGATCACTAAGCCAGTTATGAATCCACCTAACAGTTGCCTGGTCCATTGCATACTTGGTCATTTTTTCAATAAGGATGGTGTGAGATACTTTGTCAAATGCTTTGCTGAAGTCAAGATATACTATATCTACAGCATTTCCCTGATCCACCCAGTCAGTGATTCTGTCATAGAAGGAAATTAAGTTAGTCTGACATGACTTGTTAGTTACAAACCCATGCTGACTCTGGTTAATCACTTCATTCTTATCCATGTACTTACATACATGTTGTTTAATAATTTGTTCAAAGATCTTTCCTGGTATAGAAGTCAGACTCACCGGCCTATAGTTCCCTGGGTCCACCTTCTTCCCCTTTTTGAAGATAGGAACAACATTTGCTCTTCTCCAGTCTTCTGGGACTTCTCCTGTTCTCCAAGAATTTTCAAAGATTATGGAGAGTGGTTCTAAAATTTCTTCTACGATCTCCTTCAGTACTCTGGGGTGTAATTCATCTGGACCTGGAGACTTGAACTCATTCATGTTAGCTAAATATTCCCTCACAATCTTTCTGTTTACAGATAACTTGGATTCCTCTATTCCTTTAAAAGGACAGTGAAGATCAGTTGATGTTACATTTTCTTTCTGAGAGAAAACAGATGCAAAATAGGAATTAAAAAGTTCGGCCTTCTCAACATCCTCTCTTACCATTTCTCCATTTTCATCCTGTAAAAATCCTATAGCATCTTTGACTTTTCTTTTACTTTTGACATACCCCCAAAATTCTTTTTTATTGCTTTTGACATCTCTTGCAAGCCTTAATTCATTGTCAGCTTTAGCTAACCTGATACGTGCCCTACAGGATCTGCAGACTGCATTATAATCTTCTTTAGATATGCCTCCCTCTTTCCATTTAATAAACATTTCTTTCTTTCTTTTTAGCATGTGTTTAAGTTCTGTGTTTATCCATCCTGGTTTCCTTAAATGCTTCCCATTCTTCCTACTTTTCGGGATTGTTAACGATTGTGCTTTGAGAATCTCATTTTTAAAAATTTCCCATCCTTCCTGGACAATTTTGTCCTTAAGGACATCCAGCCATTGGATCCCTCCTATTCTCTTTCTGAGTCTCTTAAAATCTGCCTTTCTAAAATCTAACCTTGAAGTTTGAGTCTTCACATGTCTTCCTCCTCTAGTTATCCAAAATTCTATAATAGCATGATCACTGCCTCCTAGGGTCCCAGCCACCTTTACCTCCTCAACCATTTCCTCCCTGTTTATAAGGATTAGATCCAAAGTAGCAGATCCCCTTGTTTTCTCCCCTACCTTTTGGAAGATAAAGTTGTCAGCAAGAGAGGATATGAATTTGCTTGACCTGTTAGTTTTACTTGAGAGAGATTCCCAACAAATGTCTGGATAGTTGAAATCTCCCATGACCACTACGTCATATTTTTTGGAGAACTTGGTCATTTGATACATAAAGAGTTCATCCATATCTTCAGCTTGCCCAGGTGGCCTGTAGTAAATGCCTACAATGGTGTCCTTTCCGTTGTTCTCTCCTTGTATTCTTACCCAAACAGTTTCCACAGAACTCCCAGTCTCTGAAGCTTCAATCTCTGTGCAGATATACGCTTTTCTAACATACAATGCAACACCTCCTCCTCGTTTATCAAGTCTGTTTCTTGCAAATAAGTTGTATCCTTTTAGCCTTTTATTCCAATCATGTGTATCGTCCCACCAAGTTTCAGTGATTCCAATGACATCATATTCCTTTTCCTGCATTAGTAGTTCCAATTCTCCTTGTTTGTTGCCCATGCTTTGTGCATTTGTATAAAAACATTTTAGTTTGTGATTGGTTTCTCTTCCTCCCATATTTTTATTATTTCAATTGTTTTGTCTTTGTTCTTCTTTTCCACTTCCAGTAGCAGAGATCTCAATAGTATTTGTCAGCTGTATGGCTTTTTCTGGCCTTTTGCTTCCCTTCCCACATTGTTCTAGTTTAAAGCTCTTCTGATGAGTGTAGCAAGGCGACTTCCAAATACATGTTTTCCAGTCTTCGTAAGGTGCACCCCATCTCTAGCAAGTAGTCCATCGTATAGGTAATTCATTCCGTGATCCAGAAATCCAAATCCTTGTTGACGGCACCATCGACGTAGCCAGTTGTTCACCTGTAGAATCTTATTCCACCTCATTGTTCCATGGCCATCCACTGGGAGGATGGATGAGAAGACCACCTGCGCTCCCAATTCTTTCACTTTCTTGCCTAAGTCTTCAAAGTCACTGCAGATGGTTTCCAGGTCCTTTCTTGCGGTGTCATTTGTCCCCACATGTATTAGCAGGAATGGGTAGTGATCTGTAGGTCTGAAGAGTCTTGATATCCTGTCAGACACATCTTTAATTTTTGCTCCTGGAAGACAGCACATTTCTCTTGAGGTTATGTCTGGTCTGCAGATAGTGGCCTCTGTTCCTCTTAACAGGGAATCCCCCATGACCACCACTCTCCGTTTTTTCTTCACAACATTCTTCTTTCTCCATCCAGGAGGATTCTGAGGGCTTACAAGGTTATTCATTGCTGGCAAAGTCTTATTTTGCTGTATTTCTTGATGGTTCTCCTGCGTGAGAGCCTGGTACTGGTTCCTGAGCAGTATGGGTGCTGACTGCCTCTCGATCCTCCTGCTTCTGTGGGTCACATGCTTCCATTCCTCTGTTTCGTCAGGTGCAGTTCGAATTTCTTCTCTTTCTGAATCATGAAGAGATAATTCTGCTCTGTCTAAGAACTCTTCACCTTCCTTAATGATTTTCAAGGTAGTTAACCTCTCTTCTAGATTTCGCAACTTTTCCTCCAACAGGGACACAAGCTTGCATTTCTGGCATGTGAAGTTTGGCTTTTCCACTGCCAAGTCAGTGAACATGTAGCAGGATATGCAGCTCACCAAATGGCTCCTGGACTCTTCCATGTTCTTATTGTTAATGTTCTGAAAACAGTGAAAAAAAGCTTAAAAAAAGCTTCAAAATGCGCACGCCGGTAGGCACGCGGTTTACTGATGTCCTCTTTTCAGCTCCAACAGCCAAAATCCAGTGTTCTTTGAGCTCGCGGAGACTCTTCACTTACCCCAAAATGCAGTGGGAATATGCAAATTATCTCCTCAGGACTCCTCCCCTGGTTTACCGATGTCCTCTTTTCAGCTCCAACAGCCAAAATCCAGTGTTCTTTGAGCTCGCGGAGACTCTTCACTTACCCCAAAATGCAGTGGGAATATGCAAATTATCTCCTCAGGACTCCTCCCCTGGTTTACCGATGTCCTCTTTTCAGCTCCAACAGCCAAAATCCAGTGTTCTTTGAGCTCGCGGAGACTCTTCACTTACCCCAAAATGCAGTGGGAATATGCAAATTATCTCCTCAGGACTCCTCCCCTGGTTATGAGGGTGCTGGGAGAGAACAATGATGGGGGTGCTGGGAGAGGGCAATGATGGAATTGTTGAGAGAGAGTATTGATGCGGGTGCTGGGAGAGAGCAATGATGGAGGTGCTGGGAGAGAGTAATAATGGGGCTGCTGGGAGAGTGCAATGATGTAGGTGCTGGGAGAGAGCATTGATGAGGGTGATTAGACAGAACAATGATGGGGTTACTGGGAGAGAGCAACGATGGGGATGCTGTGAGAGAGCAATGATGGGGCTGCTGGGAGAGAGCAATGATGGGGTTGCTGGGAGAGAGCAATGATGGTGGTGCTGGGAGAGAGCAATAGTGGGGGTGGGGGGAGACAACAATAGTGGGGTTGCTGGGAGGGAGCAATGACAGGGTTGCTGGGAGAGAGCAATGACGGGGTTGCTGGGAGAGAGCAATGATGGAGGTGCTGGGAGAGAGCAATGATTGGGTTGCTGGGAGAGAGTAATGATGAAGGTGGTGGGAGAGAGCAATGATGGGGTTGCTGGGAGAAAGCAGTGATAGGGGTGCTGGTAGAGAACACTGATGGAGGTGCTGGGAGAGAGCAATGATGGAATTGTTGAGAGAGAGCAATGATGCGGGTGCTGGGAGAGAGGAATGATGGAGGTGATGGGAGAGATCAATAATGGGGCTGCTGGGAGAGACCAATTACTGGGTTGCTGGGAGAGAGCAATGATGGAGGTGCTGGGAATGAGCAAAGATGAGGTGGCTGGGAGAGAACAATGAATGGGTTGCTGGGAGCGAGCAATGATGATGGTGGTGTGAGAGAGCAATGATGGGGTTGATGGGAGAGAGCAATGATGGGCGTGCTGGGAGAGAGCAATGATGGGGTTGCTGGGATAGAGCAATAGTGGGGCTGGTTGGAGAGAACAATGATGGGGGTGCTGGGAGAGAGCAATGATGGAGTGCTGGGAGAGAGCAAAGATGGAGATGCTGGGAGAGAGCAATGATTTGGTTGCTGGGAGAGAACAATTATGAAGGTGGTGGGAGAGAGCAATGATGGTGTGCTGGGAAAGAGCAATGATGTAGGTGCTGAGAGAGAGCATTGATGAGGGTGATGGGAGAGAACAATGATGGGGTTGCTGGGAGAGAGCAATAGTGGGGGTGCTGTGAGAGAGCAATGATGGGAGTGGTGAGAGAGAGCAATGATGGAGGTGCTGGAAGAGAGTAATGATGGGATTGCTGGGAGAGAGCAATGATGAAGTTGTGTGAGAGAACAATGATGGGGCAGCTGGGAGAGAGCAATGATGGGGGTGCTGGGAGAGAATAATGATGGGGTTGTGGGAGAGAGCAATGATGGAGGTGCTGGGAGAGAGCAATATTGGGGATGGTGGGAGACAACAATAGTGGGGTTGCTGGGAGAGAGCAATGGCGGGGTTGCTGGGAGAGAGCAATGATGGAGGTGGTGGGAGAGAGCAATGATTGGGTTGCTGGGAGAGTGCAATGATGAATGTGGTGGGAGAGAGCAATGATGGGGGTGCTGGGAGAGAGCAATGATGGGGTTGCTGGGAGAAAGCAGTGATAGGGGATTTGGTAGAGAGCAATGATGGAGGTGGTGGGAGAGAGCAATGATGGAGGTGCTGGGAGAGAGCAATGATGGCGGTGCTGGGAGAGAGCAATGAAGGGGATACCGGGAGAGAGCAAAGATGAGGTGGTGGGAGACAGCAATGATTGAGGTGCTGGGAGAGAGCTATAGTGGGGTGGTGGGAGAGAACAATGATGGGGGTGATGGGAGAGAGCAATGACGGGGTTGCTGTGATAGAGCAATGATGGAGGTGCTGGGAGAGAGCGATGATTAGGTTGCTGTGAGAGAGCAAGGAAGAAGGTGGTGAGAGAGAGCAATGATGGGGGTGCTAGGAGAGAGGAAGGATGGAGGTGCTGGGAGAGAGCAATGATGAGGGTGATGGTAGAGAGCAATGATGGGGTTGCTGGGAGAGAGCAATGAAGGGGTGGTGGGAGAGAGCAATGAATGAGGTGCTGGGAGAGAACAATGAACGGGGTGCTGGGAAAGAGAATTGATGGGGTTGCTGGGAGAGAGCAATGATGGTGGTGCTGGGAGAGAGCAATGGATGAGGTGCTGGGAGAAAGCAATGATGGGGTTGCTGGGAGAGAGCAATGATGGGGTTGCTGGGAGAGAGCAATGATGGGGGTGCTGGTAGAGAGCAATGATGGAGGTACTGGGAGAGAGCAATGATGGGGGTGCTGGGAGAATGCAATGATGGAGGTACTGGGAGAGGGTAATGATGAAGGCGCTGGGAGAGAGCAATGATGGAGGTGGTGGGAGAGAGCAATGATAGGGGTGCAAGGAGAGAGCAATGATGGAGGTGCTGGGAGACAGCAATGATGGGGGTGATGGGAGAGAGCAATGATGGGGTTGCCGAGATAGAGCAATGATAGGGTGCTCGGACAGAGCAATGATGGAGGTGCTGGGAGAGAGCAATGATGGGGTTGCTACGGTTGCTGTGAGAGAGCAATGATGGTGGTGATGTGAGAGAGCAATGATGGGGTTGCTTGGAGAGAGCAATGATGGGCGTGTTGGGAGAGAGCAATGATGGGGTTGCCGGGATAGAGCAATGATGGGGTGGTGGGAGAGAGCAATGATTGAGGTGCTGGGAGAGAGCAATAGTGGGGGTGGTTGGAGAGAATAATGATGGGGTTGCTGGCAGAGAGCAATGATGAAGGTGGTGGGAGAGAGCATTGATGGCGTGCTGGGAGAGAGCAATGATGGCGTGCTGGGAGAGAGCAATGATGGAGGTGCTGGGAGAGAGCAATGATGGGGGTGATGGGAGAGAGCAATGATGGAGGTGCTAGGAGAGAGGAATGATGGGGTTGCTGGAAGAGAGCATAGATGGGGTTGCTGGGAGACAGCAATGATGGGGATGCTGGGAGAGAGCAATAGTGGGGGTGCTTTGAGAGACCATTGATGGGGATGCTGTGAGAGAGCACTGATGGGAGTGGTGGGAGAAAGCAATGATGGAGGTGCTAGTAGAGAGTAATGATGGGGTTGCTGGGAGAGAGCAATGATTGGGGTGGTGTGATAGAGCAATGATGGGGCTGCTGGGAGAGAGCAATGATGTGGGTGTTGGGAGAGAACAATGATGGGGTTGCTGGGACAGAGCAATGATGGAGGTGCTGGGAGAGAGCAATAGTCGGGGTGGTGGGAGACAACAATAGTGGGGTTGCTGGGAGAGAGCAATGATGGGGGTTGCAGGGAGAGAGCAATGACGGGGTTTCTGGGAGAGAGCAATGATGGAGGTGCTGGGAGAGAGCAATGATTGGGTTGCTGGGAGAGAGCAATGATGAAGGTGGTGGGAGAGAGCAATGATGGAGGTGCTGGGAGAGAGCAATAATGGGGTTGCAGGGAGAGATCAATGATTGGGTTGCTGGGAGAGAGCAATGATGGGGTTGCTGGGAGAAAGCAGTGCTGGGGGTGCTGGAAGAGAGCAGTGATGGAGGTGCTGGGAGAGAGCAATGATGAAGGTGCTGGGAGAGAGCAATGAAGGGGTTGCCAGGAGAGAGCAATGATGGGGTGGTGGGAGACAGCGATGATTGAGGTGCTGGGAGAGAGCAATAGTAGGGGTGGTGGGAGAGAACTATGATGGGGGTGATGGGAGAGAGCAATGACGGGGATGCTGGGAGAGAGCAATGATGGAGGTGGTGAGAGTGAGCAATGATGGGGGTGCTAGGAGAGAGCAAGGATGGAGGTGCTGGGAGAGATAAATGACGAGGGTGATGGGAGAGAGCAATGATGGGGTTGCTGGGAGAGAGCAATGATGGGGTGATGGGAGAGAGCAATGAATGAGGTGCTGGGAGAGAGCAATGATGGGGGTGCTGGGAGAGAGCAATGATGGGGTTGCTGGGAGAGAACAATGATTGGGTTGCTGGGAGAGAGCTATTATGGAGGTGCTGGGAGAGACCATTGAAGAGGGTGCTGGGAGAGAGCAATGATGGGGGTGCTGGGAGAGAGCAAAGAATGAGGTTCTGGGAGAGAGCAATGATGGGGGTGCTGTGAGAGAGCAATGATGGGGTTGCTGGGAAAGAGCAATGATGGGGGTGCTGGGAGAGAGCAATGATGGAGGTAATGGGAGAGAGCAATGATAGGGGTTCTGGGAGAGAGCAATGATGGAGGTGGCGGGAGAGAGCAATGATGAGGGTGCTGAGAGAGAGCAATGATGGAGGTGCTGGGAGACAGCAATGATGGGAGTGATGGGAGAGAGCAATGAAGGAGTTGCTGGGAGAGAGGAATGATGGGGTTGCTGGAAGAGAGCATTGATGGGGTTGCTGGGAGAGAGCAATGATGGAATTGTTGAGAGAGAGCAATGATGCGGGTGCTGGGAGAGAGGAATGATGCAGGTGCTGGGAGAGAGCAATAATGGGGCTCCTGGGAGAGAGCAATGATTGGGTTGCTGGGAGAGAGCAATGTTGGAGGTGCTGGGAGAGAGCAATGACGGGGTAGCTGGGAGAAAGCAATGATGGGGTTGCTGGGAGAGAGCAATGATGGTGGTGGTGTGAGAGAGCAATGATGGGGTTGATGGGAGAGAGGAATGATGGGCGTGCTGGTAGAGAGCAACATAGGGTTGCTGGGAGAGAGCAATAGTGGGGGTGGTTAGCGAGAACAATGATGGGGGGTGTTGGGAGAGAGCAATGATGGGGTGCTGGGAGAGAGCAATGATGGAGATGCTGGGAGAGAGCAATGATTGGGTTGCTGGGAGAGAACAATTATGAAGGTGGTGGGAGAGAGCAATGATGGAGTTGCTGGGAGAGAGCAATGATGGAGGTGCTGGGAGAGAGCAATAGTGGGGGTGCTGGGAGAGAGCAATGATGGAGATGCTGGGAGAGAGCAATGATGGGGTTTCTGGGAGAAAGCAGTGATTGGGGTGCTGGTAGAGAGCAATGATGGAGGTGCTGGGAGAAAGCAATGATTTAGGTGCTGGGAGAGAGCAATAATGGGGGTGCTGAGAAAGAGCAATGATGGAGGTGATGGGAGAGAGCAATGATGGGTTTTGTGGGATAGAGCAATAGTGGGGGTGATGGGAGAGAGCAATGATGGGGTGCTGGGAGAGAGCAATGATGGAGGTGCTAGGAGAGAGCAATGATGGGGTTGCTGGGAGAGAGGAATGATGCAGGTGCTGGGAGAGGGCAACAATATTTGTCTGCTGGGAGAGAGCAATGATTGGGTTGCTGGGAGAGAGCAATTTTGGAGGTGCTGGGAGAGAGCAATGATGGGGTAGCTGGGAGAGAGCAGAGCATTGATGGGGTTGCTGGGAGAGAGCAATGATGGTGGTGGTGTGAGAGAGCAATGATGGGGTTGGTGGGAAAGAGCAATGATGGGCATGCTAGAAGAGAGCAATATGGGGTTGCTGGGAGAGAGCAATGATTGGGTTGCTGGGAGAGAGCAATGATGAAGGTGGTGGGAGAAAGCAGTGCTGGGGGTGCTGGGAGAGAGCAATGATGGAGTTGCTGTGAGAGAGCAATGATGGAGGTGCTGGGAGAGAGTAATGATGGGGGTGCTGGGAGTAAGCAATGAAGGGGTTGACGGGAGAGATCAATGATGGGGTGGTGGGAGACAGCAATGATTAAGGTGCTGGGAGAAAGCAGTAGTGGGGGTGGTGGGAGAGAACAATGATGGAGGTGCTGAGAGAGAGCAATGATGGGGTTGCTGGGGGAGAGCAAGGATGGAGTTGCTGGGGTTTCTGGTAGATAGCAATGATGGAGGTGCAGGGAGAGAGCAATGATGGTGTAGCTGGGAGAGAGCATTGATGGGGTTGCTGGGAGAGAGCAATTATGGTGGTGGTGTGAGAGAGCAATGATGGGGTTGATGGGAAAGAGCAATGATGGGCATGCTAGAAGAGAGCAATATGGGGTTGCTGGGAGAGAGCAATAGTGGGGGTGGTTGGAGAGAACAATGATGGGGTTGCTGGGAAAGAGCAATGATGGGGTGCTGGGAGAGAGCAATGATGTAGGTGCTGGGAGAGAGCATTGATGAGGGTGATGAGAGAAAACAATGATGGGGTTGCTGGGAGAGAGCAATGATGGGGGTGCTGTGAGAGAGCAATGATGGGAGTGGTGGGAGAGAGCAATGATGGAGGTGCTGGGAGAGATTAATGATGGGGTTGCTGGGAGAGAGCAATGATGTGGGTGCTGGGAGAGAACAATGATTGGATTGCTGGGACAGAGCAATGATGGAGGTGCTGGGAGAGAGCTATAGTAGGGGTGGTGGGAGACAACAATAGTGGGGTTCCTGGGAGAGAGCAATGACCGGGTTGCTGGGAGAGAACAATTATGAAGGTGGTGGGAGAGAGCAATGATGTAGGTGCTGGGAGAGAGCATTGATGAGGGTGATGAGAGAAAACAATGATGGGGTTGCTGGGAGAGAGCAATGATGGGGGTGCTGTGAGAGAGCAATGATGGGAGTGGTGGGAGAGAGCAATGATGAAGGTGGGGGGAGAGAGCAATGATGGAGGTGCTGGGAGAGAGCAATAATGGGGTTGCAGGGAGAGATCAATGATTGGGTTGCTGGGAGAGAGCAATGATGGGGTTGCTGGGAGAAAGCAGTGCTGGGGGTGCTGGAAGAGAGCAGTGATGGAGGTGCTGGGAGAGAGCAATGTTGAAGGTGCTGGGAGAGAACAATGAAGGGGTTGCCAGGAGAGAGCAATGATGGGGTGGTGGGAGACAGTGATGATTGAGGTGCTGGGAGAGAGCAATAGTAGGGGTGGTGGGAGAGAACTATGATGGGGGTGATGGGAGAGAGCAATGACGGGGATGCTGGGAGAGAGCAATGATGGAGGTGGTGAGAGTGAGCAATGATGGGGGTGCTAGGAGAGAGCAAGGATGGAGGTGCTGGGAGAGATAAATGACGAGGGTGATGGGAGAGAGCAATGATGGGGTTGCTGGGAGAGAGCAATGATGGGGTGATGGGAGAGAGCAATGAATGAGGTGCTGGGAGAGAGCAATGATGGGGGTGCTGGGAGAGAGCAATGATGGGGTTGCTGGGAGGGAACAATGATTGGGTTGCTGGGAGAGAGCTATTATGGAGGTGCTGGG
Source organism: Phyllobates terribilis (assembly GCF_046119375.1). Lineage (NCBI taxonomy): Eukaryota > Metazoa > Chordata > Amphibia > Anura > Dendrobatidae > Phyllobates > Phyllobates terribilis. The sequence goes on from NW_027362761.1 coordinate 705,213,589, forward strand.
AGAGACCATTGAAGAGGGTGCTGGGAGAGAGCAATGATGGGGGTGCTGGGAGAGAGCAAAGAATGAGGTTCTGGGAGAGAGCAATGATGGGGGTGCTGTGAGAGAGCAATGATGGGGTTGCTGGGAGAGAGCAATGATGGGGGTGCTGGGAGAGAGCAATGATGGAGGTAATGGGAGAGAGCAATGATAGGGGTTCTGGGAGAGAGCAATGATGGAGGTGGCGGGAGAGAGCAATGATGAGGGTGCTGAGAGAGAGCAATGATGGAGGTGCTGGGAGACAGCAATGATGGGAGTGATGGGAGAGAGCAATGAAGGAGTTGCTGGGAGAGAGGAATGATGGGGTTGCTGGAAGAGAGCATTGATGGGGTTGCTGGGAGAGAGCAATGATGAGGGTGCTGTGAGAGAACAAAGATGTGGGTGCTGGGAGAGAGCAATGATGGAATTGTTGAGAGAGAGCAATGATGCGGGTGCTGGGAGAGAGGAATGATGCAGGTGCTGGGAGAGAGCAATAATGGGGCTCCTGGGAGAGAGCAATGATTGGGTTGCTGGGAGAGAGCAATGTTGGAGGTGCTGGGAGAGAGCAATGATGGGGTAGCTGGGATAGAGCAATGATGGGGTTGCTGGGAGAGAGCAATGATGGTGGTGGTGTGAGAGAGCAATGATGGGGTTGATGAGAGAGAGGAATGATGGGCGTGCTGGTAGAGAGCAATGATGAGGGTGCTGCGAGAGAACAATGAAGGGGGTGCTGGGAGAGAGCAATGATGGAATTGTTGAGAGAGAGCAATGATGCGGGTGCTGGGAGAGAGGAATGATGCAGGTGCTGGGAGAGAGCAATGATTGGGTTGCTGGGAGAGAGCAATGTTGGAGGTGCTGGGAGAGAGCAATGATGGGGTTGCTGGGAGAGAGCAATGATGGTGGTGGTGTGAGAGAGCAATGATGGGGTTGATGGGAGAGAGCAATGATGGGCGTGCTGGTAGAGAGCAATATGGGGTTGCTGGGAGAGAGCAATAGTGGGGGTGGTTGGGGAGAACAATGATGGGTGTGTTGGGAGAGAGCAATGATGGGGTGCTGGGAGAGAGCAATGATGGAGATGCTGGGAGAGAGCAATGACTGGGTTGCTGGGAGAGAACAATTATGAAGGTGGTGGGAGAGAGCAATGATGGAGGTGCCGGGAGAGAGCAATAGTGGGGGTGCTGGGAGAGAGCAATGATGGAGATGCTGGGAGAGAGCAATGATGGGGTTTCTGGGAGAAAGCAATGATTGGGGTGCTGGTAGAGATCAATGATGGAGGTGCTGGGAGAAAGCAATGATGTAGGTGCTGGGAGAGAGCAATAATGGGGGTGCTGAGAAAGAGCAATGATTGAGGTGATGGGAGAGAGCAATGATGGGTTTGCTGGGATAGAGCAATAGTGGGGGTGATGGGAGAGAGCAATGATGGGGTGCTGGGAGAGAGGAATGATGCAGGTGCTGGGAGAGAGCAGCAATATTTGGCTGCTGGGAGAGAGCAATGATTGGGTTGCTGGGAGAGAGGAATGATGCAGGTGCTGGGAGAGAGCAGCAATATTTGGCTGCTGGGAGAGAGCAATGATTGGGTTGCTGGGAGAGAGCAATTTTGGAGGTGCTGGAAGAGAGCAATGATGGGGTAGCTGGGAGAGAGCATTGATGGGGTTGCTGGGAGAGAGCAATGATGGTGGTGGTGTGAGAGAGCAATGGTGGGGTTGATGGGAAAGAGCAATGATGGGCATGCTAGAAGAGAGCAATATGGGGTTGCTGGGAGAGAGCAATAGTGGGGGTGGTTGGAGAGAACAATGATGGGGGGGTGCTGGGAAAGAGCAATGATGGGGTGCTGGGAGGGAGCAATGATGGAGATGCTGGGAGAGAGCAATGATTGGGTTGCTGGGAGAGAACAATTATGAAGGTGGTGGGAGAGAGCAATGATGTAGGTGCTGGGAGAGAGCATTGATGAGGGTGATGAGAGAAAACAATGATGGGGTAGCTGGTAGAGAGCAATGATGGGGGTGCTGTGAGAGAGCAATGATGGGAGTGGTGGGAGAGAGCAATGATGGAGGTGCTGGGAGAGATTAATGATGGGGTTGCTGGGAGAGAGCAATGATGTGGGTGCTGGGAGAGAACAATGATGGGATTGCTGGGACAGAGCAATGATGGAGGTGCTGGGAGAGAACAATAGTAGGGGTGGTGGGAGACAACAATAGTGGGGTTCCTGGGAGAGAGCAATGACCGGATTGCTGGGAGAGAGGAATGACGGGGTTGCTGGGAGAGAGCAATGATGGAGGTGCTGAGAGAGAGCAATGAATGGGTTGCTGGGAGAGAGCAATGATGAAGGTGCTGGGAGAAAGCAATGATGGAGGTGCTGGGAGAGAGCAATAATGGGGGTGCTGAGAAAGAGCAATGATGGAGGTGATGGGAGAGAGAATGATGTTGGTGCTGAGAAAGAGCAATGATGGAGGTGTTGGGAGAGAGCAATGATGGGGTTGCTAGGAGAGAGCAATGATGGAGGTGCTGGGAGAGAACAATGATGGGGTTGCTAGGAGAAAGCAATGATTGGGTTGCTGGGAGAGAGCAATGATGAAGGTGGTGGGAGAGAGCAATGATGGGGTGCTGGGAGAAAGCAATGATGGGGTTGCTGGGAGAAAGCAGTGCTGGGGGTGCTGGGAGAGAGCAATGATGGAGGTGCTGGGAGAGAGCAATGATGGAGGTGCTGGGAGAGAGCAATGATGGGGGTGCTGGGAGTAAGCAAGCAATGAAGGGGTTGCCGGGAGAGATCAATGATGGGGTGGTGGGAGACAGTAATGATTAAGGTGCTGGGAGAAAGCAGTAGTAGGGGTGGTGGGACAGAAAAATGATGGAGGTGCTGAGAGAGAGCAATGATGGGGTTGCTGGGAGAGAGCAATGATGGAGTTGCTGGGGTTGCTGTTAGAGAGCAATGATGGAGGTGCAGGGAGAGAGCAATAATGGGGCTGATGGGAGAGAGCAATGATTGGGTTGCTGTGAGAGAGCAATGATGGAGGTGCTGAGAGAGAGCAATGATGGGGGTGCTGGGAGAGGGCAATGATGAGGATGCTGGGAGAGAACAATGATGGGGGTGCTGGGAGAGGGCTATGATGGAATTGTTGAGAGAGAGCAATGATGCGGGTGCTGGGAGAGAACAATGATGGGGGTGCTGGGAGAGGGCAATGATGGAATTGTTGAGAGAGAGCAATGATGCGGGTGCTAGGAGAGAGGAATGATGGAGGTGCTGGGAGAGAGCAATATTGGGGCTGCTGGGAGAGAGCAATGATTGGGTTGCTGGGAGAGAGCAATGATGGGGTGGCTTGGAGAGAGCAATGATGGGGTTGCTGGGAGATAGCAATGATGGTGGTGGTGTGAGAGAGCAATGATGGGGTTGATGGGAGAGAGCAATGATGGGCGTGCTGGGAGAGAGCAATGATGGGGTTGCTGGCAGAGAGCAATAGTGGGGGTGCTGGGAGAGAGTAATGATGGAGGTGATGGGAGAGAGCAATGACGGGGATGTTAGAAGAAAGCAATCATGGAGGTGCTGTAGGAGAGCAATGATGAAGGTGGTGAGAGGGAGCAATGATGGTGGTGCTAGGAGAGAGCATGGATGGAGGTGCTGGGGGAGAGCAATGATGAGGGTGATGGGAGAGAGCAATGATGGGGTTGCTGGGAGAGAGCAATGATGGGGTGCTGGGAGAGAACAATGAACGAGGTGCTGAGAGACAGCAATGATGGGGGTGCTGGGAGAGAGCAATGATGGGGTTTCTGGGAGAGAGCAATGATGAAGTTGCTGGGAGAGCAATGATGGGACTGCTGGGAGAAAGCAGTGATAGGGGTGCTGATAGAGAGCAATGATGGAGGTGCTGGGAGAAAGCAATGATTTAGGTGCTGGGAGAGAGCAATAATGGGGGTGCTGAGAAAGAGCAATGATGGAGATGATGGGAGAGAGCAATGATGGGTGTGCTGAGAAAGAGTAATGATGGAGGTACTGGGAGAGCAATGATGGGGTTGCTGGGAGAGAGCAATGATTGGGTTGCTGGGAGAGAGCAATGATGAAGGTGGTGGGAGAGAGAAATCATGGAGTGCTGGGAGAGAGCAATGATGGGGTTGCTGGGAGAAAGCAGTTCTGGGGGTGCTGGGAGAGAGCAATGATGGAGGTGCTGAGAGAGAGCAATGATGGAGGTGCTGGGAGAGAGCAATGATGGGGGTGCTGGGAGTAAGCAATGAAGGGGTTGCCTGGAGAGAGCAATGATGGGGTGGTGGCAGACAGCAATGAAGGGGGTGTTGGGAGAGAGCAATTATGAAGGTGGTGGGAGAGAGAAATGATGGAGTGCTGGGAGAGAGCAATGATGGGGTTGCTGGGAGAAAGCAGTTCTGGGGGTGCTGGGAGAGAGCAATGATGGAGGTGCTGGGAGAGAGCAATGATAGAGGTGCTGGGAGAGAGCAATGATCGGGTTGCTGGGAGAGAGCAATGATTGGGTTGCTGGGAGAGAGCAATGATGGAGGTGCTGGGAGAGAGCAATGAAGGGGGTGTTGGGAGAGAGCAATGATGGGGTTGCTGGGAGAGAGCAATGATGGGGGTGCTGGGAGAGAGCAATGAATGAGGTGCTGGGAGAGAGGAATGATGGGGGTATTGGGAGAGTGCAATGATGGGGTTGCTGGGAGAGAGCAATGATGGGGGTGCTGGGAGAGAGCAATGATGGAGGTACTGGGAGAGAGCAATGATGGGGGTGCTGGGAGAGAGCAATGATGGGGGTGCTGGGACAGAGCAATGATGGAAGTACTGGGAGAGAGCAATGATGGGGGTGCTGGAGAGAGTAATGATGGAGGTGGTGGGAGAGAGCAATGATGGGGTGCTGGGAGATAGAAATGATGGAGGTGTTTGGAGACAGCAATGATGGCAGTGATGGGAGAGAGCAATGATGGGGTTGCTGGGAGAAAGCAGTTCTGGGGGTGCTGGGAGAGAGCAATGATGAGGGTGCTGGGAGAGAACAATGATGGAGGTGCTGGGAGAGAGCAATGATGGGGGTGCTGGGAGTAAGCAATGAAGGGGTTGCCTGGAGAGAGCAATGATGGGGTGGTGGGAGACAGCAATGAAGGGGGTGTTGGGAGAGAGCAATGATTGGGTTGCTGGGAGAAAGCAGTTCTGGGGGTGCTGGGAGAGAGCAATGATGGAGGTGCTGGGAGAGAGCAATGATGGAGGTGCTGGGAGAGAGCAATGATCGGGTTGCTGGGAGAGAGCAATGATTGGGTTGCTGGGAGAGAGCAATGATGGAGGTGCTGGGAGAGAGCAATAGTGGGGGTGGTTGGAGAGAACAATGATGGGGGGGTGCTGGGAAAGAGCAATGATGGGGTGCTGGGAGAGAGCAATGATGTAGATGCTGGGAGAGAGCAATGACTGGGTTGCTGGGAGAGAACAATTATGAAGGTGGTGGGAGAGAGCAATGATGTAGGTGCTGGGAGAGAGCATTGATGAGGGTGATGAGAGAAAACAATGATGGGGTAGCTGGGAGAGAGCAATGATGGGGGTGCTGTGAGAGAGCAATGATGGGAGTGGTGGGAGAGAGCAATGATGGAGGTGCTGGGAGAGATTAATGATGGGGTTGCTGGGAGAGAGCAATGATGTGGGTGCTGGGAGAGAACAATGATGGGATTGCTGGGACAGAGCAATGATGGAGGTGCTGGGAGAGAGCAATAGTAGGTGTGGTGGGAGACAACAATAGTGGGGTTCCTGGGAGAGAGCAATGACCGGGTTGCTGGGAGAGAGGAATGACGGGGTTGCTGGGAGAGAGCAATGATGGAGGTGCTGAGAGAGATCAATAAATGGGTTGCTGGGAGAGAGCAATGATGAAGGTGCTGGGAGAAAGCAATGATGGATGTGCTGGGAGAGAGCAATAATGGGGGTGCTGAGAAAGAGCAATGATGGAGGTGATGGGAGAGAGAATGATGTTGGTGCTGAGAAAGAGCAATGATGGAGGTGCTGGGAGAGAGCAATGATGGGGTTGCTAGGAGAGAGCAATGATGGAGGTGCTGGGAGAGAACAGTGATGGGGTTGCTAGGAGAAAGCAATGATTGGGTTGCTGGGAGAGAGCAATGATGAAGGTGGTGGGAGAGAGCAATGATGGGGTTGCTGGGAGAAAGCAGTGCTGGGGGTGCTGGGAGAGAGCAATGATGGAGGTGCTGGGAGAGAGCAATGATGGAGGTGCTGGGAGAGAGCAATGATGGGGGTGCTGGGAGTAAGCAAGCAATGAAGGGGTTGGCGGGAGAGATCAATGATGGGGTGGTGGGAGACAGTAATGATTAAGGTGCTGGGAGAAAGCAGTAGTAGAGGTGGTGGGACAGAAAAATGATGGAGGTGCTGAGAGAGAGCAATGATGGGGTTGCTGGGAGAGAGCAATGATGAAGTTGCTGGGGTTGCTGGTAGAGAGCAATGATGGAGGTGCAGGGAGAGAGCAATAATGGGGCTGATGGGAGAGAGCAATGATTGGGTTGCTGTGAGAGAGCAATGATGGAGGTGCTGAGAGAGAGCAATGATGGGGGTGCTGGGAGAGGGCAATGATGAGGGTGCTGGGAGAGAACAATGATGGGGGTGCTGGGAGAGGGCAATGATGGAATTGTTGAGAGAGAGCAATGATGCGGGTGCTGGGAGAGAACAATGATGGGGGTGCTGGGAGAGGGCAATGATGGAATTGTTGAGAGAGAGCAATGATGCGGGTGCTAGGAGAGAGGAATGATGGAGGTGCTGGGAGAGAGCAATATTGGGGCTGCTGGGATAGAGCAATGATTGGGTTGCTGGGAGAGAGCAATGATGGGGTGGCTTGGAGAGAGCAATGATGGGGTTGCTGGGAGATAGCAATGATGGTGGTGGTGTGAGAGAGCAATGATGGGGTTGATGGAAGAGAGCAATGATGGGCGTGCTGGGAGAGAGCAATGATGGGGTTGCTGGCAGAGAGCAATAGTGGGGGTGCTGGGAGAGAGCAATGTTGGAGGTGATGGGAGAGAGCAATGACGGGGATGTTGGAAGAAAGCAATCATGGAGGTGCTGTAGGAGAGCAATGATGAAGGTGGTGAGAGGGAGCAATGATGGTGGTGCTAGGAGAGAGCATGGATGGAGGTGCTGGGGGAGAGCAATGATGAGGGTGATGGGAGAGAGCAATGATGGGGTTGCTGGGAGGGAGCAATGATGGGGTGCTGGGAGAGAGCAATGAAAGAGGTGCTGGGAGACAGCAATGATGGGGGTGCTGGGAGAGAGCAATGATGGGGTTTCTGGGAGAGAGCAATGATGAAGTTGCTGGGAGAGCAATGATGGGATTGTTGGGAGAAAGCAGTGATAGGGGTGCTGATAGAGAGCAATGATGGAGGTGCTTGGAGAAAGCAATGATTTAGGTGCTGGGAGAGAGCAATAATGGGGGTGCTGAGAAAGAGCAATGATGGAGATGATGGGAGAGAGCAATGATGGGTGTGCTGAGAAAGAGTAATGATGGAGGTACTGGGAGAGCAATGATGGGGTTGCTGGGAGAGAGCAATGATTGGGTTGCTGGGAGAGTGCAATGATGAAGGTGGTGGGAGAGAGAAATCATGGAGTGCTGGGAGAGAGCAATGATGGGGTTGCTGGGAGAAAGCAGTTCTGGGGGTGCTGGGAGAGAGCAATGATGGAGGTGCTGAGAGAGAGCAATGATGGAGGTGCTGGGAGAGAGCAATGATGGGAGTGCTGGGAGTAAGCAATGAAGGGGTTGCCTGGAGAGAGCAATGATGGGGTGGTGGCAGACAGCAATGAAGGGGGTGTTGGGAGAGAGCAATTATGAAGGTGGTGGGAGAGAGAAATGATGGAGTGCTGGGTGAGAGCAATGATGGCGGTGCTGGGAGAGAGCAATGATTGGGTTGCTGGGAGAGAGCAATGATGGAGGTGCTGGGAGAGAGCAATGAAGGGGGTGTTGGGAGAGAGCAATGATGGGGTTGCTGGGAGAGAGCAATGATGGGGGTGCTGGGAGAGAGCAATGAATGAGGTGCTGGGAGAGAGGAATGATGGGGGTATTGGGAGAGTGCAATGATGGGGTTGCTGTGAGAGAGCAATGATGGGGGTGCTGGGAGAGAGCAATGATGGAGGTACTGGGAGAGAGCAATGATGGGGGTGCTGGGAGAGAGCAATGATGGGGGTGCTGGGACAGAGCAATGATGGAAGTACTGGGAGAGAGCAATGATGGAGGTGCTGGAGAGAGCAATGATGGAGGTGGTGGGAGAGAGCAATGATGGGGTGCTGGGAGAGAGAAATGATGGAGGTGTTTGGAGACAGCAATGATGGCAGTGATGGGAGAGAGCATTGATTGGGGTTTCTGGGAGAGAGCAATGATGAGGGTGCTGGGAGAGAACAATGATGGAGGTGCTGGGAGAGAGCAATGATGGGGGTGCTGGGAGTAAGCAATGAAGGGGTTGCCTGGAGAGAGCAATGATGGGGTGGTGGGAGACAGCAATGAAGGGGGTGTTGGGAGAGAGCAATGATTGGGTTGCTGGGGGAGAGCAATGATGAAGGTGGTGGGAGAGAGAAATGATGGAGTGCTGGGAGAGAGCAATGATGGGGTTGCTGGGAGAAAGCAGTTCTGGGGGTGTTGGGAGAGAGCAATGATGGAGGTGCTGGGAGAGAGCAATGATGGAGGTGCTGGGAGAGAGCAATGATCGGGTTGCTGGGAGAGAGCAATGATTGGGTTGCTGGGAGAGAGCAATGATGGAGGTGCTGGGAGAGAGCAATGAAGGGGGTGTTGGGAGAGTGCAATGATGGGGTTGCTGGGAGAGAGCAATGATGGGGGTGCTGGGAGAGAGCAATGATGGAGGTACTGGGAGAGAGCAATGATGGGGGTGCTGGGAGAGAGCAATGATGGGGGTGCTGGGAGAGAGCAATGATGGGGGTGCTGAGAGAGAGCAATGAATGGGTTGCTGGGAGAGAGCAATGATGAAGGTGCTGGGAGAAAGCAATGATGGAGGTGCTGGGAGAGAGCAATAATGGGGGTGCTGAGAAAGAGCAATGATGGAGGTGATGGGAGAGAGAATGATGGTGCTGAGAACGAGCAATGATGGAGGTGCTGGGAGAGAGCAATGATGGGGTTGCTAGGAGAGAGCAATGATGGAGGTGCTGGGAGAGAACAATGATGGGGTTGCTAGGAGAAAGCAATGATTGGGTTGCTGGGAGAGAGCAATGATGAAGGTGGTGGGAGAGAGCAATGATGGGGTGCTGGGAGAGAGCAATGATGGGGTTGCTGGGAGAAAGCAGTGCTGGGGGTGCTGGGAGAGAGCAATGATGGAGGTGCTGGGAGAGAGCAATGATGGAGGTGCTGGGAGAGAGCAATGATGGGGGTGCTGGGAGTAAGCAAGCAATGAAGGGGTTGCCGGGAGAGATCAATGATGGGGTGGTGGGAGACAGTAATGATTAAGGTGCTGGGAGAAAGCAGTAGTAGGGGTGGTGGGACAGAAAAATGATGGAGCTGCTGAGAGAGAGCAATGATGGGGTTGCTGGGAGAGAGCAATGACGGAGTTGCTGGGGTTGCTGTTAGAGAGCAATGATGGAGGTGCAGGGAGAGAGCAATAATGGGGCTGATGGGAGAGAGCAATGATTGGGTTGCTGTGAGAGAGCAATGATGGAGGTGCTGAGAGAGAGCAATGATGGGAATGCTGGGAGAGAGCAATGATGGGGTTGCTGGGAGAGAGCAATGATTAGGTTGCTGGGAGAGAGCAATGATGGAGGTGCTGGGAGAGAACAATGAAGGGGGTGCTGGGAGAGAGCAATGATGGGGTTGCTTTGAGAGAGCAATGATGGGGGTGATGGGAGCGAGAAATGAATGAGGTGCTGGGAGAGAGCAATGATGGGGGCACTGGGAGAGAGCAATGATGGGGTTGCTGGGAGTGCGCAATGATGGGGTGCTGGGAGAGAGCAATGATGGAGGTACTGGGAGAGAGCAATGATGGGGGTGCTGGGAGAGAGCAATGATGGAGGTACTGGGAGAGAGCAATGATGGGGTTGCTGGCAGAGAGCAATAGTGGGGGTGCTGGGAGAGAGCAATGATGGAGGTGATGGGAGAGAGCAATGACGGGGATGTTGGAAGAAAGCAATCATGGAGGTGCTGTAGGAGAGCAATGATGAAGGTGGTGAGAGGGAGCAATGATGGTGGTGCTAGGAGAGAGCATGGATGGAGGTGCTGGGGGAGAGCAATGATGAGGGTGATGGGAGAGAGCAATGATGGGGTTGCTGGGAGGGAGCAATGATGGGGTGCTGGGAGAGAGCAATGAACGAGGTGCTGGGAGAGAGCAATGATGGGGGTGCTGGGAGAGAGCAATGATGGGGTTTCTGGGAGAGAGCAATGATGAAGTTGCTGGGAGAGCAATGATGGGATTGTTGGGAGAAAGCAGTGATAGGGGTGCTGATAGAGAGCAATGATGGAGGTGCTGGGAGAAAGCAATGATTTAGGTGCTGGGAGAGAGCAATAATGGGGGTGCTGAGAAAGAGCAATGATGGAGATGATGGGAGAGAGCAATGATGGGTGTGCTGAGAAAGAGTAATGATGGAGGTACTGGGAGAGCAATGATGGGGTTGCTGGGAGAGAGCAATGATTGGGTTGCTGGGAGAGAGCAATGATGAAGGTGGTGGGAGAGAGAAATCATGGAGTGCTGGGAGAGAGCAATGATGGGGTTGCTGGGAGAAAGCAGTTCTGGGGGTGCTGGGAGAGAGCAATGATGGAGGTGCTGAGAGAGAGCAATGATGGAGGTGCTGGGAGAGAGCAATGATGGGGGTGCTGGGAGTAAGCAATGAAGGGGTTGCCTGGAGAGAGCAATGAAGGGGGGGTGGCAGACAGCAATGAAGGGGGTGTTGGGAGAGAGCAATTATGAAGGTGGTGGGAGAGAGAAATGATGGAGTGCTGGGTGTGAGCAATGATGGAGGTGCTGGGAGAGAGCAATGATTGGGTTGCTGGGAGAGAGCAATGATGGAGGTGCTGGGAGAGAGCAATGAAGGGGGTGTTGGGAGAGAGCAATGATGGGGTTGCTGGGAGAGAGCAATGATGGGGGTGCTGGGAGAGAGCAATGAATGAGGTGCTGGGAGAGAGGAATGATGGGGGTATTGGGAGAGTGCAATGATGGGGTTGCTGTGAGAGAGCAATGATGGGGGTGCTGGGAGAGAGCAATGATGGAGGTACTGGGAGAGAGCAATGATGGGGGTGCTGGGAGAGAGCAATGATGGGGGTGCTGGGACAGAGCAATGATGGAAGTACTGGGAGAGATCAATGATGGAGGTGCTGGAGAGAGCAATGATGGAGGTGGTGGGAGAGAGCAATGATGGGGTTCTGGGAGAGAGAAATGATGGAGGTGTTTGGAGACAGCAATGATGGCAGTGATGGGAGAGAGCATTGATGGGGTTTCTGGGAGAGAGCAATGATGAGGGTGCTGGGAGAGAACAATGATGGAGGTGCTGGGAGAGAGCAATGATGGGGGTGCTGGGAGTAAGCAATGAAGGGGTTGCCTGGAGAGAGCAATGATGGGGTGGTGGGAGACAGCAATGAAGGGGGTGTTGGGAGAGAGCAATGATTGGGTTGCTGGGGGAGAGCAATGATGAAGGTGGTGGGAGAGAGAAATGATGGAGTGCTGGGAGAGAGCAATGATGGGGCTGCTGGGAGAAAGCAGTTCTGGGGGTGTTGGGAGAGAGCAATGATGGAGGTGCTGGGAGAGAGCAATGATGGAGGTGCTGGGAGAGAGCAATGATCGGGTTGCTGGGAGAGAGCAATGATTGGGCTGCTGGGAGAGAGCAATGATGGAGGTGCTGGGAGAGAGCAATGAAGGGGGTGTTGGGAGAGTGCAATGATGGGGTTGCTGGGAGAGAGCAATGATGGGGGTGCTGGGAGAGAGCAATGATGGAGGTACTGGGAGAGAGCAATGATGGGGGTGCTGGGAGAGAGCAATGATGGGGGTGCTGGGAGAGAGCAATGATGGGGGTGCTGAGAGAGAGCAATGAATGGGTTGCTGGGAGAGAGCAATGATGAAGGTGCTGGGAGAAAGCAATGATGGAGGTGCTGGGAGAGAGCAATAATGGGGGTGCTGAGAAAGAGCAATGATGGAGGTGATGGGAGAGAGAATGATGGTGCTGAGAAAGAGCAATGATGGAGGTGCTGGGAGAGAGCAATGATGGGGTTGCTAGGAGAGAACAATGATGGAGGTGCTGGGAGAGAACAATGATGGGGTTGCTAGGAGAAAGCAATGATTGGGTTGCTGGGAGAGAGCAATGATGAAGGTGGTGGGAGAGAGCAATGATGGGGTGCTGGGAGAGAGCAATGATGGGGTTGCTGGAAGAAAGCAGTGCTGGGGGTGCTGGGAGAGAGCAATGATGGGGGTGCTGGGAGTAAGCAAGCAATGAAGGGGTTGCCGGGAGAGATCAATGATGGGGTGGTGGGAGACAGTAATGATTAAGGTGCTGGGAGAAAGCAGTAGTAGGGGTGGTGGGACAGAAAAATGATGGAGCTGCTGAGAGAGAGCAATGATGGGGTTGCTGGGAGAGAGCAATGACGGAGTTGCTGGGGTTGCTGTTAGAGAGCAATGATGGAGGTGCAGGGAGAGAGCAATAATGGGGCTGATGGGAGAGAGCAATGATTGGGTTGCTGTGAGAGAGCAATGATGGAGGTGCTGAGAGAGAGCAATGATGGGAATGCTGGGAGAGAGCAATGATGGGGTTGCTGGGAGAGAGCAATGATTAGGTTGCTGGGAGAGAGCAATGATGGAGGTGCTGGGAGAGAACAATGAAGGGGGTGCTGGGAGAGAGCAATGATGGGGTTGCTTTGAGAGAGCAATGATGGGGGTGATGGGAGCGAGCAATGAATGAGGTGCTGGGAGAGAGCAATGATGGGGGCACTGGGAGAGAGCAATGATGGGGTTGCTGGGAGTGCGCAATGATGGGGTGCTGGGAGAGAGCAATGATGGAGGTACTGGGAGAGAGCAATGATGGGGGTGCTGGGAGAGAGCAATGATGGAGGTACTGGGAGAGAGCAATGATGGGGTTGCTGGCAGAGAGCAATAGTGGGGGTGCTGGGAGAGAGCAATGATGGAGGTGAAGGGAGAGAGCAATGACGGGGATGTTGGAAGAAAGCAATCATGGAGGTGCTGTAGGAGAGCAATGATGAAGGTGGTGAGAGGGAGCAATGATGGTGGTGCTAGGAGAGAGCATGGATGGAGGTGCTGGGGGAGAGCAATGATGAGGGTGATGGGAGAGAGCAATGATGGGGTTGCTGGGAGAGAGCAATGATGGGGTGCTGGGAGAGAGCAATGAACGAGGTGCTGGGAGACAGCAATGATAGGGGTGCTGGGAGAGAGCAATGATGGGGTTTCTGGGAGAGAGCAATGATGAAGTTGCTGGGAGAGCAATGATGGGATTGCTGGGAGAAAGCAGTGATAGGGGTGCTGATAGAGAGCAACGATGGAGGTGCTGGGAGAAAGCAATGATTTAGGTGCTGGGAGAGAGCAATAATGGGGGTGCTGAGAAAGAACAATGATGGAGATGATGGGAGAGAGCAATGATGGGTGTGCTGAGAAAGAGTAATGATGGAGGTACTGGGAGAGCAATGATGGGGTTGCTGGGAGAGAGCAATGATTGGGTTGCTGGGAGAGAGCAATGATGAAGGTGGTGGGAGAGAGAAATCATGGAGTGCTGGGAGAGAGCAATGATGGGGTTGCTGGGAGAAAGCAGTTCTGGGGGTGCTGGGAGATAGCAATGATGGAGGTGCTGAGAGAGAGCAATGATGGAGGTGCTGGGAGAGAGGAATGATGGGGGTGCTGGGAGTAAGCAATGAAGGGGCTGCCTGGAGAGAGCAATGATGGGGTGGTGGCAGACAGCAATGAAGGGGGTGTTGGGAGAGAGCAATTATGAAGGTGGTGGGAGAGAGAAATGATGGAGTGCTGGGAGAGAGCAATGATGGGGTTGCTGGGAGAAAGCAGTTCTGGGGGTGCTGGGAGAGAGCAATGATGGAGGTGCTGGGAGAGAGAAATGATGGAGGTGCTGGGAGAGAGCAATGATCGGGTTGCTGGGAGAGAGCAATGATTGGGTTGCTGGGAGGGAGCAATGATGGAGGTGCTGGGAGAGAGCAATGAAGGGGGTGTTGGGAGAGAGCAATGATGGGGTTGCTGGGAGAAAGCAATGATGGGGGTGCTGGGAGAGAGCAATGATGGAGGTACTGGGAGAGAGCAATGATGGGGTGCTGGGAGAGAGCAATGATGGGGGTGCTGGGAGAGAGCAATGAATGAGGTGCTGGGAGAGAGGAATGATGGGGGTAATGGGAGAGTGCAATGATGGGGTTGCTGGGAGAGAGCAATGATGGGGGTGCTGGGAGAGAGCAATGATGGAGGTACTGGGAGAGAGCAATGATGGGGGTGCTGGGAGAGAGCAATGATGGGGGTGCTGGGACAGAGCAATGATGGAAGTACTGGGAGAGAGCAATGATGGAGGTGCTGGAGAGAGCAATGATGGAGGTGGTGGGAGAGAGCAATGATGGGGTGCTGGGAGAGAGAAATGATGGAGGTGTTTGGAGACAGCAATGATGGCAGTGATGGGAGAGAGCATTGATGGGGTTTCTGGGAGAGAGCAATGATGAGGGTGCTGGGAGAGAACAATGATGGAGGTGCTGGGAGAGAGCAATGATGGGGGTGCTGGGAGTAAGCAATGAAGGGGTTGCCTGGAGAGAGCAATGATGGGGTGGTGGGAGACAGCAATGAAGGGGGTGTTGGGAGAGAGCAATGATTGGGTTGCTGGGGGAGAGCAATGATGAAGGTGGTGGGAGAGAGAAATGATGGAGTGCTGGGAGAGAGCAATGATGGGGTTGCTGGGAGAAAGCAGTTCTGGGGGTGCTGGGAGAGAGCAATGATGGAGGTGCTGGGAGAGAGCAATGATGGAGGTGCTGGGAGAGAGCAATGATCGGGTTGCTGGGAGAGAGCAATGATTGGGTTGCTGGTAGAGAGCAATGATGGAGGTGCTGGGAGACAGCAATGAAGGGGGTGTTGGGTGAGTGCAATGATGGGGTTGCTGGGAGAGAGCAATGATGGGGGTGCTGGGAGAGAGCAATGAATGAGGAGCTGGGAGAGAGGAATAATGGGGGTATTGGGAGAGTGCAATGATGGGGTTGCTGGGAGAGAGCAATGATGGGGGTGCTGGGAGAGAGCAATGATGGGGGTGCTGAGAGAGAGCAATGAATGGGTTGCTGGGAGAGAGCAATGATGAAGGTGCTGGGAGAAAGCAATGATGGAGGTGCTGGGAGAGAGCAATAATGGGGGTGCTGAGAAAGAGCAATGATGGAGGTGATGGGAGAGAGAATGATGTTGGTGCTGAGAAAGAGCAATGATGGAGGTGCTGGGAGAGAGCAATGATGGGGTTGCTAGGAGAGAGCAATGATGGAGGTGCTGGGAGAGAACAATGATGGGGTTGCTAGGAGAAAGCAATGATTGGGTTGCTGGGAGAGAGCAATGATGAAGGTGGTGGGAGAGAGCAATGATGGGGTGCTGGGAGAGAGCAATGATGGGTTTGCTGGGAGAAAGCAGTGCTGGGGGTGCTGGGAGAGAGCAATGATGGAGGTGCTGGGAGAGAGCAATGATGGAGGTGCTGGGAGAGAGCAATGATGGGGGTGCTGGGAGTAAGCAAGCAATGAAGGGGTTGCCGATAGAGATCAATGATGGGGTGGTGGGAGACAGTAATGATTAAGGTGCTGGGAGAAAGCAGTAGTAGGGGTGGTGGGACAGAAAAATGATGGAGCTGCTGAGAGAGAGCAATGATGGGGTTGCTGGGAGAGAGCAATGACGGAGTTGCTGGGGTTGCTGTTAGAGAGCAATGATGGAGGTGCAGGGAGAGAGCAATAATGGGGCTGATGGGAGAGATCAATGATTGGGTTGCTGTGAGAGAGCAATGATGGAGGTGCTGAGAGAGAGCAATGATGGGAATGCTGGGAGAGAGCAATGATGGGGTTGCTGGGAGAGAGCAATGATTGGGTTGCTGGGAGAGAGCAATGATGGAGGTGCTGGGAGAGAACAATGAAGGGGGTGCTGGGAGAGAGCAATGATGGGGTTGCTTTGAGAGAGCAATGATGGGGGTGATGGGAGCGAGCAATGAATGAGGTGCTGGGAGAGAGCAATGATGGGGGCACTGGGAGAGAGCAATGATGGGGTTGCTGGGAGTGAGCAATGATGGGGGTGCTGGGAGAGAGCAATGATGGAGGTACTGGGAGAGAGCAATGATGGGGGTGCTGGGAGAGAGCAATGATGGAGGTACTGGGAGAGAGCAATGATGGGGTTGCTGGCAGAGAGCAATAGTGGGGGTGCTGGGAGAGAGCAATGATGGAGGTGATGGGAGAGAGCAATGACGGGGATGTTGGAAGAAAGCAATCATGGAGGTGCTGTAGGAGAGCAATGATGAAGGTGGTGAGAGGGAGCAATGATGGTGGTGCTAGGAGAGAGCATGGATGGACGTGCTGGGGGAGAGCAATGATGAGGGTGATGGGAGAGAGCAATGATGGGGTTGCTGGGAGAGAGCAATGATGGGGTGCTGGGAGAGAGCAATGAACGAGGGGCTGGGAGACAGCAATGATAGGGGTGCTGGGAGAGAGCAATGATGGGGTTTCTGGGAGAGAGCAATGATGGGATTGCTGGGAGAAAGCAGTGATAGGGGTGCTGATAGAGAGCAATGATGGAGGTGCTGGGAGAAAGCAATGATTTAGGTGCTGGGAGAGAGCAATGATGGGGGTGCTGGGAGTAAGCAATGAAGGGGCTGCCTGGAGAGAGCAATGATGGGGTGGTGGCAGACAGCAATGAAGGGGGTGTTGGGAGAGAGCAATTATGAAGGTGGTGGGAGAGAGAAATGATGGAGTGCTGGGAGAGAGCAATGATGGGGTTGCTGGGAGAAAGCAGTTCTGGGGGTGCTGGGAGAGAGCAATGATGGAGGTGCTGGGAGAGAGCAATGATGGAGGTGCTGGGAGAGAGCAATGATCGGGTTGCTGGGAGAGAGCAATGATTGGGTTGCTGGGAGGGAGCAATGATGGAGGTGCTGGGAGACAGCAATGAAGGGGGTGTTGGGAGAGAGCAATGATGGGGTTGCTGGGAGAGAGCAATGATGGGGGTGCTGGGAGAGAGCAATGATGGAGGTTCTGGGAGAGAGCAATGATGGGGGTGCTGGGAGAGAGCAATGATGGGGGTGCTGGGGCAGAGCAATGATGGAAGTACTGGGAGAGAGCAATGATGGGGGTGCTGGAGAGAGCAATGATGGAGGTGGTGGGAGAGAGCAATGATGGGGTGCTGGGAGAGAGAAATGATGGAGGTGTTTGGAGACAGCAATGATGGCAGTGATGGGAGAGAGCATTGATGGGGTTTCTGGGAGAGAGCAATGATGAGGGTGCTGGGAGAGAACAATGATGGAGGTGAGGTGCTGGGAGAGAGCAATGATGGGGGTGCTAGGAGTATGCAATGAAGGGGTTGCCTGGAGAGAGCAATGATGGGGTGCTGGGAGACAGCAATGAAAGGGGTGTTGGGAGAGAGCAATGATTGGGTTGCTGGGGGAGAGCAATGATGAAGGTGGTGTGAGAGAGAAATGATGGAGTGCTGGAAGAGAGCAATGATGGGGTTGCTGGGAGAAAGCAGTTCTGGGGGTGCTGGGAGAGAGCAATGATGGAGGTGCTGGGAGAGAGCAATGATGGGGGTGCTGGGAGAGAGCAATGAATGAGGTGCTGGGAGAGAGGAATGATGGGGGTATTGGGAGAGTGCAATGATGGGGTTGCTGGGAGAGAGCAATGATGGGGGTGCTGGAGAGAGCAATGATGGAGATACTGGGAGAGAGCAATGATGGGGGTGCTGGGAGAGAGCAATGATGGGGGTGCTGGGACAGAGCAATGATGGAAGTACTGGGAGAGAGCAATGATGGGGGTGCTGGAGAGAGCAATGATGGAGGTGGTGGAAGAGAGCAATGATGGGGTGCTGGGAGAGAGAAATGATGGTGGTGTTTGGAGACAGCAATGATGGCAGTGATGGGAGAGAGCATTGATGGGGTTTCTGGGAGACAGCAATGATGAGGCTGCTGGGAGAGAACAATGATGCAGGTGCTGGGAGAGGGCAATGATGGAATTGTTGAGAGATAGCTATGATGAGGGTGCTGGGAGAGAGGAATGATGGAGATGCTGGGAGAGAGCAATAATGGGGCTGCTGGGAGACAGCAATGATTGGATTGCTGGGAGAGAGCAATGATGGGGTGGCTTGGAGAGAGCAATGATGGGGTTGCTGGGAGAGAGCAATGATGGGCGTGCTGGGAGAGAGCAATGATGGGGTTGCTGGCAGAAAACAATAGTGGGGGTGTTGGGAGAGAGCTATTATGAAGGTGGTGGGAGAGAGCAATGATGGCGTGCTGGGAGAGAGCATTGATGGAGGTGCTGGGAGAGAGCAATGATGAGGGTGATGGGAGAGAGCAATGATGGAGGTGCTGGGAAAGAGGAATGATGGGGTTGCTGGAAGAGAGCATTGATGGGGTTGCTGGGAGAGAGCAATGATGAGGGTGCTGGGAGAGAATAATAATGGGGATGCTGGTAGAGGGCAATGATGGAATTGTTGAGAGAGAGCAATGATGCGGGTACTGGGAGAGAGCAATGATGGAGGTGATGGGAGAGAGCAATAATGGGGCTGCTGGGAGAGAGTAATGATGGAGGTGCTGGGAGAGAGCAATAATGGGGCTGCTGGGAGAGAGCAATGATGGAGGTGCTGGGAGAGAGCAATGATGGAGGTGGTGGGAGAGAGCAATGATGGGTTGCTGGGAGAGAGAAATGATGGAGGTGTTTGGAGACAGCAATGATGGCAGTGATGGGAGAGAGCATTGATGGGGTTTCTGGGAGAGAGCAATGATGAGGGTGCTGGGAGAGAACAATGATGGAGGTGCTGGGAGAGGGCAATGATGGAATTGTTGAGAGAGAGCTATGATGAGGGTGCTGGGAGAGAGGAATGATGGAGGTGCTGGGAGAGAGCAATAATGGGGCTGCTGGGAGACAGCAATGATTGGATTGCTGGGAGAGAGCAATGATGGGGTGGCTTGGAGAGAGCAATGATGGGGTTGCTGGGAGAGAGCAATGATGGGCGTGCTGGGAGAGAGCAATGATGGGGTTGCTGGCAGAAAGCAATAGTGGGGGTGTTGGGAGAGAGCTATTATGAAGGTGGTGGGAGAGAGCAATGATGGCGTGCTGGGAGAGAGCATTGATGGAGGTGCTGGGAGAGAGCAATGATGAGGGTGCTGGGAGAGAGCAATGATGAGGGTGATGGGAGAGAGCAATGATGGAGGTGCTGGGAAAGAGGAATGATAGGGTTGCTGGAAGAGAGCATTGATGGGGTTGCTGGGAGAGAGCAATGATGAGGGTGCTGGGAGAGAATAATAATGGGGATGCTGGGAGAGGGCAATGATGGAACTGTTGAGAGAGAGCAATGATGGAGGTGCTGGGAGAGAGCAATGATGGGGTTGCTGGGAGAGAGCAATGATGGGGGTGCTGGGAGAGAACAATGATGGGGTTGCTGGGAAAGAGCAATGATGGGGGTGCTGTGAGAGAGCAATGATGGTGATGGTGTGAGAGAGCAATGATGGGGTTGATGGGAGAGAGCAATGATGAGCGTACTGGGAGAGAGCAATGATGGGGTTGCTGGCAGAGAGCAATAGTGTGGGTGCTGGGAGAGAGCAATGATGGAGGTGCTGGGAGAGAGCAATTATTGGGTTGCTGGGAGAGAGCAATTATGAAGGTGGTGGGAGAGAGCAATGATTGCATGCTGGAAGAGAGCAATGATGGAGGTGCTGCGACAGAGCAATGATGGAGGTACTCTGAGAGAGCAATGATGGGGTTTCTGGGAGAGAGCAATGATGGGGGTGCTGGGAGAGAACAATGATGGGGTTGCTGGGAGAGAGCAATGATGGGGGTGCTGTGAGAGAGCAATGATGGGAGTGGTGGGAGAGAGCAATGATGGAGGTGCTGGGATAGATTAATGATGTGGTTGCTGGAAGTGAGCAATGATGGGGTGGTGTGAGAGAGCTATGATGGGGCTGCTGGGAGAGAGCAATGATGGGGGTGCTGGGAGAGAACAATGATTGGGTTGCTGGGACAGAGCAATGATAAAGGTGCTGGGAGAGAGCAATAGTGGGGGTGGTGGGAGACAACCATAGTGGGGTTGCTGGGAGAGAGCAATGATGGGGTTGCTGGGAGAGAGCAATGACTGGGTTGCTGGGAGAGAGCAATGATGGAGGTGCTGAGAGAGAGCAATGATGGGGGTGCTGAGAGAGAGCAATGATGGAGGTGCTGGGAGAGAGCAATGATGGGGTTGCTGGGAGAGAGCAATGATTGGGTTGCTGGGAGAGAGCAATGATGAATATGGTAGCAGAGAGCAATGATGGGGTGCTGGGAGGGAGCAATGATGGGGTTGCTGGGACAAAGCAGTGCTGGGGGTGCTGGGAGGGAGCAATGATGGAGGTGTTGGGAGAGAGCAATGATGGAGGTGCTGGGAGAGAGCAATGATGGGGGTGCTGGGCGACAGCAATGAGGGGGTTGCCGGGAGAGATCAATGATGGGGTGGTGGGAGACAGCAATTATTGAGGTGCTGGGAGAGAGCAATAGTGGGGGTGGTGGGAGAGAACAATGACGGGGTGATGGGAGAGAGCAATGATGGGGATGCTGGAAGAGAGCAATGATGGAGGTGCTGTGACAGAGCAATGATGAAGGTGGTGAGAGAGAGCAATGATGGGGGTGCTAGGAGAGAGCAAGGATGGAGGTGCTGGGAGAAAGCAATGATGAGGGTGATGAGAGAGAGCAATGATGGGGTTGCTGGGAGAGAGCAATGATGGGGTGCTGGGAGAGAGCAATGAATGAGGTGCTGGGAGAGAGCAATGATGGGAGTGCTGGGAGAGAGCAATTGTGGCACCCTGCTGCGCTCGGTGCCACAGAACCCAGAAGGCTGCACGGACGGATTTCTCCACAAGAGGCCCTCACTGCATGCAAACACCTCCACCTTCCACCTCATACCAGCAGAGGGAGCCCTCTTAGGGACATATATAAAGGGAAGGTGGCGCCAGGCACCTCAGTTAGTCTAGAGTGGAGTTGATTCTAAAGTTAGTGTTCAGAGAGGAGCACGCTGGCTGTTGTGTGAGGCAAGCTAGGCCTCCAGCAGTACTGAAGCCTAGTGAGGGTCCCGAGCGTGGCCGAAGGCGAGTGGAAGAAAGGAGTGATAAAAGGGGGCAGAGGAGCATACCAGGCTCACCCCAGTATATATACCGGACAATGGGTCCGAGCCTACAGGGCCACTTTACACCCAGTAGGGGTAACCGGAATCCCAGGAGGACTACAGGTCCCTGGCAAACCTGAAGCTAGACACATCCACGACCAGGAACCACGAAGGCCCCGACATCCAGGGAAAGTGGTTACCAACCGGAGGTCCTACTTCAGAGCAACAGTTGGAGTAGAAAAAGCAAGACACATAAGCTAGGCACAGTTGCAGGCTGGCCAGGAGCTTACACAGAGGCAGACACGGATCAGGAGGCCTTATACCCGCTCCCTGGGGAGAAGTCCAAAAGTGCGCTCTTCACCTAGAGTACCCTGGACCGTATCTACCAGCTGTACCAGTAAAGGTAACGAAGCAAAACCCCCTGTCTCTGTCCATTACTCCTGCTGCGTTCTCTACCTGCACAACAACGCCCAGCGCACCCACCATCTATCTATCTACACTGCCCTGAGGTCCGCTCCATCTGTGGGGAGCTGTACCATCTTTAGCTGCCTTGTCACCTCCCTCAGAGGACTGCTGCAGCGCTGGTGACCTTCACCAGACACCACAGGTGGCGTCACGAATTTCTCCGAACTTTATTAGTAATCGCTACCCCTTTTGTGCACTGTCCACCCTGGGCCAGCCACCGTGATATATATATACTGTCCCCAAACAGTAAGGCCCCCGGGGGCGCAACATCCCAACTGGCGTCACGAACAGGATTGAGTGCCCGTTGCCACCGGGTACTGTGAGCCTTTAAAAGACTGTAAATCTTACTGTGGTGAAGTTTTTCCCGCCAATTGCCGCTGTTTCCCGCCATTATCCGCCATTTTCGGGTTGCCGCGCGGGAAGAAGAGGGGCGTAACCGCTGAAAGCGTGCGAAGTCGAGGACACGCCCCGCCCCTGACGTCGTATCAGGAAGCGTAAGGTCCTGGAAGGAGCCGAGAGGACGCTCTGACGTCAGAAGCGAGCGACGCAAGGTCCTGAAAGAAGACCGTCGCCCGCGGACCTGCGGCCTACCTAAAAGAAAAGTTCAGAAGGTAGGCTCCGGTTCACTAGGGGGGTGCAACGATGTCTGAAGCCCAGCAGAGCGCCGGAGTACTGGTTAATGGCCCCGATGTCCCACTTGCGCTCTGCGCTGAGCAGGCTGAAGCGGCCGCTCCACCAGCAGGGCCTGTAACCTCTGTCATACCTATGACCCTGCCGGGAGCGAAGTGGTTCCCCCAGTATAACGGCAAACTGGACTCCCTGTCCGGATTCAAGAGGAAGATATGCGGCATACTGGACATGTACTCTATGACTGGCAAGCAGAGAGCCGCTGTAGTGTTGGGACAATTGACTGGTGCCGCTGAGCGAGAAGTTGAAACCTGGCCAGCCGCAGACCGAGAATCAGTGTCCACCATCTCTAAAAGACTGCAAACCGCGTTTGAAAACCGCACTGAAACAGATCTCCGGATGAGGTTCTACCATTGTGTCCAAAAACCTGAGGACAGTATCCGGGACTATGCCTGGCGCTTACAGGAGGCCCTGCGGTCCCTGAAACAGGTTAGTCCAGCCAGCATCCATGATGAAAATAAAATGCTGACGGAATAGTTCATCCGGGGGTTAAAATCCCAAGAAGAGAGCAGAACTGTACGGTGGTGGGTCTTAGAGCATCCAGATGCTACCTTTGACACCCTTAAGGACATGGCTATAAAGGGACTGCAGCCCCTGGAAACCACAGACACTGCTATCCAGCATTACCAGGGTGGGGCCAGCCCAGTGCCTGCAGCACCCACCACTCCTTCATTAACGGCGGAAACAAGGATGCAAACAGTGCCCCCTAGCGAGCTGGACAGCCTACGCTCTGAGGTGTGCCAGCTAAGTTAAACCCTGGCCACTGTCATGAGCACCCTGCAGCTGCGGACGGAGCCTGAGCCGGAAGGAAGGATCTTGCTAGCCGACAGCCCTGAGGATGTCCCCTGGATGAGAAGAAGAAGGAGGACAACACCACCCCGGAGGGGGACAAAGCCACCCCGTGGAAGGACCAACGACCAACGCCGCCCTCCAGAAGACTTCATCTGCTACCGCTGCCATAAAGCAGGCCACACCACGAGGAGGTGTCCTTTCAACGAGAAAACCCTGGGGCCGAGGGCCGACACCCAGGAGTAGACCAACCAGGCCCAACAAACTGGTACTGCCGGTTCGTGGGAGGAAGACTTTTCCTGTCCATTGTGCTGGATGGCATCGCGACCCCTGCCCTGCTGGACACAGGATCTCAGGTAACCATTATGCCTGATGTCCTCTACAAAAGGTTCTGGTCCATAGATGAACTGAGCCCGCCAGCTCCAAACCTTTCCGTGAATGCCTCCAATGGCCTTCCCGTTAACCTAGTCGGGGTTAAGGATGTGGCAGTAAAGGTGGGAAGAGTGGAACTGAAGAACCAGGGACTAATTGTAGTAGAGACTAATCCTGATGATACAGACTTGGTACTTGGCACAAATATTGTTAGTAACTGTTTGGGAGAAGTATTGTTCTTGCTCCAACAGATGGCTGACATCGCCAGACCAGGGCAGAGGAGGGTGCTCCAGAAAGAGATCCGAGCCCTTATGTACCAGCAACAGGTAAAGCTATCAGGTGGTGAAATTGGTAATGTACGGGTGACAGACCCGATACCCATTGTGATTCCCCCAATGAGGGAAATGCTGATTTCGTGTAGAGCAGCAATAGGTCTCAAAGGACGGAGCTACCAGGCGGTAGTAGAGCCCCTCAGCTCAGAGCATAGACTCTTGACTGCCAGAGGGGTAGTGGATGTACGCAATGGGAGGGTGCCGTACGCCTCCTAAACTATGGGGAGGACGAGATAAGATTACCATGCTACGCCACTGTTGCCAAACTGTACACAGTAGATAACAACTCCATACACACGGCGGAGTCCTTAACCTCACCAGACGAAGTGGAGGATAATGACCCGGGAACCCAGGGGGAGGATTGGTGTCAACAGCTCCATGTTGGGACAGACACCACTCCTGTCCATCAGAAGTAGGGTGTACACCGGGTGGTTCAGGAATACGAGCAGGTATTCAGTAAACACCCACTTGACTTCGGGAGGAATAAAGGGGTACAACACCATATCCCCAAAGGTGACCATCCACCCATCAAAGAACGTTACAGGCCTATACCACCAGCACACTACCAGAAGGCGAAGGAGATGTTGCATGACATGAAGAAGGCAGGGGTAGTAAGGGATAGTTGTAGTCCCTGGGCAGCTCCCCTAGTTCTAGTCAGGAAAAAGGACGGAAGCATGAGAATGTGTGTAGATTACAGACAAGTAAATCGCATTACACATAAAGATGCATACCCTTTACCACGCATAGAGGAATCCCTGGCTGCCTTAAAGTCTGCAAATTACTTCTCCACCCTTGACCTCACTAGTGGGTACTGGCAAGTAGCTGTTGCTGAGAAGGATCGGGAGAAGACGGCCTTCACCACCCCGATGGGACTCTGCGAGTTCAACAGTATGCCGTTCGGACTCTGCAACGCCCCCGGAACTTTCCAGAGATTGATTGAGTGCTGCCTGGGACACCGCAACTTCGAGACTGTACTACTATACCTGGATGACGTGATAGTGTACTCCAAAATGTACGAGGACCATTTGAAGCACCTGGCAGAGGTATTTGAGTTGCTGTCCCGGTATGGGATGAAGCTGAAGCCCTCAAAGTGCCACCTGCTCAAGCGAAAGGTACAGTACCTGGGGCACGTCGTTAGTCCAGAGGGAGTAGCACCAGACCCGGAGAAGGTCACTGCCATCCAGAAATGGCCGGAGCCGAAGAGCCTCAAGGAGGTACGTCAGTTCTTGGGACTAGTTGGGTATTACTGGAGGTTTGTGAAGGACTATACCAACAAAGCGGCACCTTTGCAAGATCTCCTGGTAGGACAGTCTGGGAGAGGCAGAAACCCCCCGTTCCAGTGGGGTACGGAGCAAGCTGAATCCTTTAAGGTGATGAAGGAGATCCTGACCAGCGAAGAGATCCTAGCCTACCCTGACTACAGCCAACCGTTCCTGCTGTACACAGATGCCAGCAACGAGGGATTAGGAGCTGTGTTAAGTCAGAAGCAGAATGACCAAGAAAAGGTGATCGCCTATGCAAGCAGGAAGCTCCGCCCGACCGAGATGAACCCAGAGAACTATAGCAGCTTCAAGTTGGAGTTCCTGGCCCTGGTCTGGCCTATCACCGAGCGGTTCAAACACTACCTAGCCTCCAGTAAGTTCACTGCCTACACAGACAATAACCCCTTGACTCATCTGGAAACAGCCAAGTTAGGAGCCATGGAACAACGATGGATGGCTCGGCTGTCAAACTACCAATTCACTATTAAGTACCGGGCGGGCCGCAAGAACGCCAACGCCGATGCCCTGCAGGATGCCTCACCAGTCGGACACTGAAGAAGAAGTGGATGACCTGGAAGAGCTACCTGCCTTCCACCGTAATGGAATGGTAAACGAGCACCGAGCCTCCAGGAGGCATCGCGGTAAGACGCTAAACCCTCTGCCTCACCACAGCTGGAAAGAGACCCAGGACAGCGACCCGGTTGTCAGCCGTATTAAAGAACTGATAACCCAGGAAGGTTCCTCCCTGGAGAAGGAAGCGTCTCTACAAGCCAAGCAAGTGTGGGGTGAGAGAAGCCGGCTGTTCATCTATAGGGAGAAGCTGTGCCGAAGGTACGTCAACCCGAGGACCCATGAGAAGGTGTGGCAGATTGTAGTGCCCAAGACGGACATCCAGATGGTGTTGGAGGCCTACCACGATCAAGCGGGGCACTTTGGCTGGAAGAAGCTAGAAACCCTGCTAAAAGGTTGGTTTTACTGGGTTGGAATGCGGAGCTCCATAGAGAGATTGTGCCGAGACTGTGGACCCTGTAGCTTCAGAAGGAAAGACTACAGCAGCCAGAAGGCACCCCTGCAACCCATCAAGACACCTCGGCCCTTGGAGATCGTGGCCCTGGATCATGTCAAGCTGTCACCCAGCAGGTCAGGATACTCCTATGCCCTGACCATGGTGGATCACTACTCCTGGTTCCTGGTGGTCGCCCCCGTCAAGGATCTGACGGCAGAAACTGCGGCGAAGATGTTTCAGGCATACTTCTGCAGGCCCCATAGATACCCGGAGCAGGTGCTGACAGATCAAGGCTCAGCCTTTGAAGCCAAATTGTTCAAGGAGTTCTGCCATCTGTACGAGTGTAAAAAGATCCGGACTACACCGTACCACCCCCAAACCAACGGTCTCTGTGAAAAGATGAATAACATCGTCATCGACCTGCTGAAGACCTTACCATTAGAGGCGAGAAATCAGTGGCCAGACCTACTACCTGACCTGGTAAATCTGTACATCCACATACCTGTGAGTTCCACCAATTGTACTCCAGCATATCTCATGCGAGCAAGACCCGGAAAGTTGCCCATGGACCTGGAGCTTGGTGTAGTTGAACCTGAAGCAGATATGTCCACTGAGGACTGGGACACGACCAGACAGGAGCAGTACAGAAGAGTACAGGCAGGAAGCTCACTACGATAAAAGCGCACCAGCAGAACCCTTCACACCAGGAGAAGTGGTGTTAAAGAGAAAGAGGAGAAATCACAAACTTGATGACCAGTGGGAGAGAGAACCCTCCACTGTGTTAAAGTCAAGATTTGATAGCAGGAAGACCTGTCTAATTACCAAGGACGGAGGAAGAACAACTGCAATGGTATCAAGAGACCACCTGAAGTTGTGTCCAGGTCTGCTAAAGCCCCAGGAGGAAGTGCCTCTCACTGAACCGGAGGAGCTCAAAGAAGCAGTGATACACACTGAATTAGGAGATTTCCCGGCAGATTGGCCCCAAATAGGAGGAGCAGTGATAATACCTGTGATCCCCTTCTTCCAACAGCCAGAAGACCCTCCACAGCAAGAAGAACCTATAAGTGCTCCAGAAGAGCCTGCTCAAGAAGAATCCCCGGTTGAAGGATCCCCGGTTGGAGCAGAGCAAGAAGGCCCAGCCAATGGTACACTTGCCAGTCCCATGGAGAGGTTAAGGCAGCATTACAACCTACCCACACATAGAACTGACAGGGTAACAAACACAGATACCATCCACACTCCCATACTACGTAGATCCACACGTAGCACCAAAGGCCAGGCCCCTGTTAGGTTTAGCGAATAAGCAGAGATACCTACAGTATAAATAGTTGCCCCTGGGCTATATTATAATTGTGAAATTGCCATGTATTTTAATCATTGTTTTGTTTTGCCTTGCTTAAGGACAATTTACGTGACATGGACACTTTTCTATTGTATTTAGTCACCCGTAAGGGTATACAGTTATATGAAAAAGTTTGGGCACCCCTATTAATCTTAACTTAATGTTTTATAAAAATTGGTGTTTTTGCAACAGCTATTTCAGTTTGATATATGTAATAACTATTGGACACAGTAATGTTTCTGCCTTGAAATGAGGTTTATTGTATTAACAGAAAATGTGCAATCTGCATTCAAACAAAATTTGACAGGCGCATAAGTATGGGCACCCTTATCATTTTCTTGTTTTAAATACTCCTACCTACTTTTTACTGACTTACTAAAGCACTTTTTTTGGTTTTGTAACCTCATTGAACTTTGAACTTCATAACCAGGTGTATGCAATCATGAGAAAAGCTACTTAAAGTGGCCACTTGCAAGTTGTTCTCCTGTTTGAATCTCCTCTGAAGAGTGGCATCATGGGCTCCTCAAAACAACTGTCAAATGATCTGAAAACAAAGATTATTCAACATAGTTGTTCAGGGGAAGGATACAAAAAGCTGTCTCAGAGATTTAACCTGTCAGTTTCCACTGTGAGGAACATAGTAAGGAAATGGAAGAACACAGGGACAGTTTTTGTTAAGGCCAGAAGTGGCAGGCCAAGAAAAACATCAGAAAGGCAGAGGAGAAGAATGGTGAGATCAGTCAAGGACAATCCTCAGACCACCTCCAGAGAGCTGCAGCATCAACTTGCTGCAGATGGTGTCACTGTGCATCGGTCAACTATACAACGCACTTTGCACAAGGAGAAGCTGTATGGGAGAGTGATGCGAAAGAAGCCGTTTCTGCAAGCATGCCACAAACAGAGTCGGCTGAGGTATGCAAAAGCACATTTGGAGAAGCCAATTTATTTTTGGAAGAAGGTCCTGTGGACTGATGAAACCAAGATTGAGTTGTTTGGTCATACAAAAAGGCGTTATGCATGGCGGCAAAAAAACACAGCATTCCAAGAAAAACACTTGCTACCCACAGTAAAATTTGGTGGAGGTTCCATCATGCTTTGGGGCTGTGTGGCCAATGCCGGCACCGGGAATCTTGTTAAAGTTGAGGGACGCATGGATTCCACTCAGTATCAGCAGATTCTTGACAATAATGTTCAAGAATCAGTGATAAAGTTGAAGTTACGCAGGGGATGGATCTTTCAGCAAGACAATGATCCAAAACACCGCTCCAAATCTACTCAGGCATTCATGCAGAGGAACAATAACAATGTTCTGGAATGGCCATCCCAGTCCCCAGACCTGAATATCATTGAACATCTGTGGGATCATTTGAAGAGGGCTGTCCATGCTCGGCGACCATCAAACTTAACTGAACTGGAATTGTTTTGTAAAGAGGAATGGTTAAAAATACCTTCATCCAGGATCCAGGAACTCATTAAAAGCTACAGGAAGCGACTAGAGGCTGTTATTTTTGCAAAAGGAGGATCTACTAAATATTAATGTCACTTTTCTGGTGAGGTGCCCATACTTATGCACCTGTCAAATTTTGTTTGAATGCAGATTGCACATTTTCTGTTAGTACAATAAACCTCATTTCAAGGCAGAAACATTACTGTGTCCAACAGTTAATACATATATCAAACTGAAATAGCTGTTGCAAAAACACCAATTTTTATAAAACATTAATATTAAGATTAATAGGGGTGCCCAAACTTTTTCATATAACTGTATATAAAAAGACTCTGTGGCTGAGGACTGTGAGCAGCCCAAAAACTATTCATGTACATAATTGCACTCCCTGGAGTGCCTTGTTGCTGACCACTGAACAAAAACCCGTTTGGCGTGGCAGAAGACGTGGTCCATCACCTGGATCACCTATGCCCTGCAGCCACGCCCAGGGCCTACGTGGAGGGTTTGCGGACGGGTCCCTCATGCTACTTATCTACTTTTGGTGAAAAGGACACCAGGTTACGGGACTTGCTGTAACCAAAATGTTATTATTGTAAATATTAATGGAATTGTTATTATTGTTGTTTAACTTGATTTTGCAAAAATGCTTCAGTCCAGGAGTACTGAGTTTTACTAGGGGGGAATGTGGCGCCTGCTGCGCACGGTGCCACAGAACCCAGAAGGCTGCACGGACGGATTTCTCCACAAGAGGCCCTCACTACATGCAAACACCTCCACCTTTCACCTCATACCAGCAGAGGGAGCCCTGAGAGGGACATATATAAAGGGAAGGTGGAGCCAGGCAGATCAGTTAGTGTAGAGTGGAGTTGAGTCTAAAGTTAGTGTTCAGAGAGGAGCACGCAGGCTGCTGTGTGAGGCAAGCTAGGCCTCCAGCAGTACTGAAGCCTAGTGAGGGCCCCGAGCGTGGCCGAAGGCGAGTGGAAGAAAGGAGTGATAAAAGGGGGCAGAGGAGCATACCAGGCTCACACCAGTATATATACCGGACACCGGGTCCGAGCCTACAGGGCCCCTTTACACCCAGTAGGGGTAACCGGAATCCCAGGAGGACAACAAGTCCCTGGCAAACCTGAAGCTAGACACATCCAGGACCAGGAACCAGAAGGCCCCGACGTCCAGGGAAAGTGGTTACCAACCGGAGGTCCTACTTCAGAGCAACAGGTGGAGTAGAAAAAGCAAGACACATAAGCTAGGCACAGTTGCAGGCTGGCCAGGAGCTTACACAAAGGCAGACACGGATCAGGAGGCCTTATACCCGCTCCCTGGGGAGAAGTCCAAAAGTGCGCCTTTCACCTAGAGTACCCTGGACCGTATCTACCAGCTGTACCAGTAAAGGTAACGAAGCAATACCCCTTGTCTCTGACGGTTACTCCTGCTGCGTTCTCTACCTGCACAACAACACCCAGCGCACCCACCATCTATCTATCTACACTGCCATGAGGCCCGCTCCACCTGTGGGGAGCTGTACCATCTTTAGCTGCCTTGTCACCTGCCTCAGAGGAATGCTGCAGTGCTGGTGACCTTCACCAGACACCACAGGTGGCGTCACGAATTTCTCCGAACTTTATTAGTAATCGCTATCCCTTTTGTTCACTGTACGCCCTGAGCCAGCCACCGTGATATATATATACTGTGCCCAAACCGTATGGCCCCCGGGGGCGTGACACAATGATGGGGGTGCTGGTAGAGAGCAATGATGGAGGTACTGGGAGAGAGCAATGATGGGGGTGCTGGGAGAAAGCAATGATGGAGATACTGGGAGAGAGCAATGATGGGGGTGCTGGGAGAGAGCAATGATGGAGGTGGTGGGAGAGAGCAATGATGGGGGTGCTGGGAGAGAGCAATGATGAAGGTGCTGGGAGACAGCAATGATGGGAGTGATGGGAGAGAGCAATGATGGAGGTGCTGGGAGAGAGGAATGATGGGGTTGCTGGAAGAGAGAATTGATGGGGTTGGTAGGAGAGAGCAATGATGGGGGTGCTGGGAGAGAACAATGATGGGGGTGCTGGGAGAGGGCAATGATGA
Organism: Phyllobates terribilis; assembly: GCF_046119375.1. Classification (NCBI taxonomy): domain Eukaryota; kingdom Metazoa; phylum Chordata; class Amphibia; order Anura; family Dendrobatidae; genus Phyllobates; species Phyllobates terribilis. The sequence goes on from NW_027362761.1 coordinate 705,244,625, forward strand.
AATTGTTGAGAGAGAGCAATGATGTGGGTGCTGGGAGAGAGGAATGATGGAGGTGCTGGGAGAGAGCAATAAGGGAGCTACTGGGGGAGAGAAATGACTGGGTTGCTAGGAGAGAGCAATGATGGAGCTGCTGGGAGAGAGCAATGATGGGGTGGCTGGGAGAGAGCAATGATGGGGTTGATGGGAGAGAGCAATGATGGGCTTGCTGGGAGAGAGCAATATTGGGGGTGCTGGGAGAGAGCAATGATGGGGTAATGGGAGACTGCAATGATGGGGTTGCTGGGTGAGAGCAATGATGGGGTTGCTGGGAGAGAGCAATGATGGGGTTGCTAGGGTTGCTGGGAGAAAGCAATGATGGTGGTGGTGTGAGAGAGCAATGATGGGGTTGCTGGGAGAGAGCAATGATGGGGGTGCTGGAAGAGAGCAATGATGGGGTTGCCGGGATAGAGCAATGATTGAGTGGTGGGAGAGAGCAATGATTGAGGTGCTGGGAGAGAGCAATAGTGGGGGTGGTGGGAGAGAACAATGATAGGGATGATGGGAGAGAGCAATGACGGGTTGCTGGGAGAGACCAATGATGGAGGTGCTGGAAGAGAGCAATGATTAAGTTGCTGGGATACAGCAATGATGAAGGTGGTGGGAGAGAGAAATGATGGGGGTGCTAGGAGAGAGCATTTACGAAGGTGGTGGGAGAGAGCAATGATGGCGTGTGGGGAGAGAGCAATGATGTAGATGCTGGGAGAGAGCAATGATGGGGGTCGTGTGAGAGAGCAATGATGGGCCTGCTGGGAGAGAGCAATGATGGGGTGGTGGGAGACAGCAATGATTGAGGTGCTGGGAGAGAGCAATGATGGGGATGCTGGGAGAGAGCAATGATGGAGGTGGTGGGAGAGGGCAATGATTAGGTTGCTGTGAGAGAGCAATGATGAAGGTGGTGAGAGCGAGCAATGATGGGGGTGGAAGGAGAGAGCAAGGATGGAGGTGCTGGGAGAGAGCAATGATGGGGTGGCTGGGAGAGAGTAATGATGGTATTGCTTGGAGAGAGCAATGATGGGGTTGATGGGAGAGAGCAATGATGGGCGTGCTGGGAGAGAGCAATACTGGGGGAGCTGGGAGAGAGCAATGATGGGGTGCTGGGAGAGAGCAATGATGGGGGTGCTGGGAGAGAGAAATGATGGGGTTGCCGGGATAGAGCAATGATTGGGTGGTGGGAGAGAGCAATGATGGAGGTACTGGGAGAGAGCAATGATGGGGGTGCTGGGAGAAAGCAATGATGGAGGTACTGGGAGAGAGCAATGCTGCGGGTGCTGGGAGAGAGCAAAGATGGAGGTGGTGGGAGAGAGCAATTATGTGGGTGCTGGGAGAGAGCAATGATGGAGGTGCTGGGAGAGAGCAATGATGGGGGTGCTGGGAGAGAGGAATGATGGGGTTGCTGGAAGAGAGCATTGATGGGGTTGCTGGGAGAGAGCAATGATGAGAGTGCTGGGAGAGAACAATGATGGGGATGCTGGGAGAGGGCAATGATGAAATTGTTGAGAGAGCAATGATGCGGATGCTGGGAGAGAGGAATGATGGAGGTGCTGGGAGAGAGCAAGGATTGGGTTGCTAGGAGAGAGCAATAATGGAGGTGCTGGGAGAGAGCAATGATGGGGTGGCTGGGAGAGAGCAATGATGGGATTGCTGGAAAGAGTAAGGATGATGGTGGTGTGAGAGAGCAATGATGGGGTTGATGGGAGAGAGCAATGATGGAGGTGCTGGGAGAGAGCAATGATGGAGGTGCTGGCAGAGAGCAATGATTGGATTGCTGGGAGATAGCAATGGTGGAGGGACTGGGAGAGAGCTATGATGGAGGTACTGGGAGAGAGCAATGATGGGGGTGCTGGGAGAGAGCAATGATGGAGGTGCTGGGAGAGAGGAATGATGGGGTTGCTGGAAGAGAGCATTGATGGGGTTGCTGGGAGAGAGCAATGCTGAGGGTGCAGGGAGAGAATGATGGGGGTGCTGGTAGAGGGCAATGATGGAATTGTTCAGAGAGAGTAATGATGTTGCTTGTGCTGGGAGAGAGGAATGATGCAGGTGCTGGGAGAGAGCAATAATGGGGCTGCTGGGAGAGAGCAATGATTGGGTTGCTGGGAGAGAGCAATGATGGTGGTGGTGTGAGAGAGCAATGATGGGGTTGATGGGAGAGAGCAATGATGGGCGTGCTTGGAGAGAGCAATGATGGGGTTGCTGGGAGAGAGCAATAGTGGGGAAGGTTGGAGAGAACAATGATGGGTGTGCTGAGAGAGATCAATGATGGGGTGCTGGGAGAAAGCAATGATGGAGATGCTGGGAGAGAGCAATGATTGGGTTGTTGGGAAAGAACAATTATGAAGGTGGTGGGAGAAAGCAATGATGGCATGCTGGGAGAGAGCAATGATGAGGGTGATGAGAGAGAACAATAATCGGGTTGCTGGGAGAGAGCAATGATGGGAGTGCTGTGAGAGAGCAATGATGGGAGTGGTGGGAGAGTGCAATGATGGAGGTGCTGGGAGAGAGTAATGATGGGGTTGCTGGGAGAGAGCAATTATGGGGGTGCTGTGAGAGAGCAAAGATGGGAGTGGTGGGAGAGAGCAATAGTGGGGGTGGTGGGAGACAACAATAGTGAGATTGCTGGTAGAGAGCAATGATGGTGTTGCTGGGAGAGAGCAATTACGGGGTTGCTGGGAGAGAGCAATGATGGAGATGCTGGGAGAGAGCAATGATTGGGTTGCTGGGAGAGAGCAATGATGATGGTGTTGGGAGAGAGCAATGATGGAGGTGCTGGGAGAGAGCAATGATGGGGGTGCTGAGAGAGAGCAATGATGGAGGTGCTGGGAGAGAGCAATGATGGGGTTGCTGGGAGAGAGCAATGATTGGGTTGCTGGGAGAGAGCAATGATGAAGGTGGTAGGAGAGAGCAATGATGGGGTGATAGGAGAGAGCAATGATGGGGTTGCAGAGAGAAAGCAGTGCTGGGGGTGCTGGGAGAGAGCAATGATGCAGGTACTGGGAGAGAGCAATGAAGGGGTTGCCGGGAGAGAGCAGTGATGGGGTGGTGGGAGACAGCAATGATTGAGGTGCTGGGAGAGAGCAATAGTGGGGGTGGTGGGAGAGAACAATGATGGGGGTGATGGGAGAGAGCAATGACGGGGATGCTGGGAGAGAGCAATGATGGAGGTGCTGGAAGAGGGCAATGATTAGGTTGCTATGAGAGATTAATGATGAAGGTGGTGAGAGAGAGCAATGATGGGGATGCTAGGAGAGAGCAAGGATGGAGGTGCTGGGAGAGAACAATGATGGGGAGATGGGAGAGAGCAATGAATGAGGTGCTGGGAGAGAGCAATGATGGGTGTGCTGGGAGAGAGTAATGATGGGGTTGCTGGGAGAGAGCAATGATTGGGTTGCTGGGAGAGAGCAGTGATGGAGGTGCTGGTAGAGACCAATGAATGGGGTGCTGGGAGAGAGCAATGATGGGTTTGCTGGGAGAGAGCAATGATGGGGGTGCTGGGAGATTGCAATGAATCAGGTGATGGAAGAGAGCAATGATGGGGATGCTGGGGGAGAGCAATGATGGGGTTGCTGGGAGAGAGCAATGATGGGGGTGCTGGGAGAGAGAAATGATGGAGGTACTGGGAGAGAGCAATGATGGGGGTGCTGGGAGAGAGCAATGATGGAGGTACTGGAATAGAGGAATGACGGGGTTGCTTGAAGAGAGCATTGATGGGGTTGCTGGGAGAGAGCAGTGATGAGGGTGCTGGGAGAGAACAATGATAGGTGTGCTGGGAGAGGGCAATTATGGAATTGTTGAGAGAGATCAATGATGCGGGTGCTGGGAGAGAGGAATGATGGAGAGCTGGGAGAGAGCAATAATGGGCTGCTGAGTGAGAGCAATGATTGATTTGCTGCGAGAGAGCAATTATGGAGGTGCTCGGAGAGAGCAATGATGGGGTGGCTGGGAAAGAGCAATGATGGGGTTGATGGGAGAGAGCAATGATGGGCGCGCTGGGAGAGAGCAATGATGGGGTTACTGGGAGAGAGCAATAGTGGGGGTGCTGGGAGAGAGCAATGATGGGGGTGCTGTGAGAGAGCAATGATGGGAGTGATGGGAGAGAGCAATGATGGAGGTGCTGGTAGAGAGCAATGATGGGGTTGCTGGGAGAGAGCAATAATGGGGGTGGTGTGAGAGAGCAATGATGGGGGTGCAGGGAGAGAACAATGATGGGGTTGCTGGGACAGAGCAATGATGGAGGTGCTGGGAGAGAGCAATAGTGTGGGTAGTGGGAGACAACAATAGTGGGGTTGCTGGGAGAGAGCAATGATGGGGTTGCTGGGAGACAGCAATGACGGGGTTGCAGGGAGAGAGCAATGATGGAGGTGCTGGGAGAGAGCAATGATTGGGTTTCTGGGAGAGAGCAATGATGAAGGTGGTGGGAGAGAGCAATGATGGAGGTGCTGGGAGAGAGCAATGGTGGGGGTGCTGAGAGAGAGCAATGATGGAGATGCTGGGAGAGAGCAATGATGGGGTTGCTGGGAGAGAGCAATGATGGGGTTGCTGGGAGAGAGCAATTATTGGGTTGCTGGGAGAGAGCAATGATGGAGGTGCTGGGAGAGACCAATGAAGGGGGTGCTGGGAGAGAGCAATGATGGGGTTGCTGGAAGAGAGCAATGATGGTGGTGCTGGGAGAGAGCAATGAATGAGGTGCTGGGAGAGAGCAATGGTGGGAGTGCTGGGAGAGAGCAATGATGGGGTTGCTGGGAGAGAGCAATGATGGGCGTGCTGGGAGAGAGCAATGATGGAGGTACTGGGAGAGAGCAATGATGGGGGTGCTGGGAGAGAGCAATGATGGAGGTGGTGGGAGAGAGCAATGATGGGGGTGCTGGGAGAGAGCAATGATGGAGGTGCTGGGAGACAGTAATGATGGGGGTGATGGAAGAGAGCAATGAAGGAGGTGCTGGGAGAGAGGAATGATGGGGTTGCTGGAAGAGAGCATTGATGGGGTTGCTGGGAGAGAGCAATGATCAGGGTGCTGGGAGAGAACAATGATTGGGGTGCTGGGAGAGGGCAATGATGAAATTGTTGAGAGAGAGCAATGATGCGGGTGCAGAGAGGAATGATGGAGGTGCTGGGAGAGAGCAATAATGGGGCTGCTGGGTGAGAGCAATGATTGGGTTGCTCCGAGAGAGCAATGATGGAGGTGATGGGAGAGATAAATGATGGCGTGGCTGGGAAAGAGCAATAATGGGGTAGCTGGGAGAGAGCAATGATGGTGGTGGTGTGAGAGAGCAGTGATGGGGTTGATGGGAGAGAGCAATGATGGGCGTGCTGGGAGAGAGCAATGATGGGGTTGCTGAGAGAGATCAATAGTGGATTTGCTGTTAGAGAGCAATGATGGGGGTGCTGTGAGAGAGCAATGATGGTAGTGGTGGGAGAGAGCAATGATGGAGGTGCTGGGAGAGAGTAATGATGGGGTTGCTGTAAGAGAGCAATGATGGGGGTGGTGTGAGAGAGCAATGATGGGGCTGCTGGGAGAGAGCAATGATGGGGGTGCTGGGAGAGAGCAATGATGGGGTTGCTGGGACAGAGCAATGGTGGAGGTGCTGGGAGAGAGCAATAGTGGGGGTGGTGGGAGACAACAAAAGTGGGGTTGATGGGAGAGAGCAATGATAGTGTTGCTGGGAGAGAGCAATGACGGGGTTGCTGGGAGAGAGCAATGATGGAGGTGCTGGTAGAAAGCAATGATTGGGTTTTTGGGAGAGAGCAATGATGAAGGTGGTGGAAGAGAGCAATGATGGAGGTGCTGGGAAAGAGCAATGATGGGGGTTCTGAGAGAGAGCAATGATGGAGGTGCTGGGAGAGCAATGATGGGGTTGCTGGGAGAGATTAATGATTGAGTTGCTGGGAGAGAGCAATGATGAAGGTGGTAGGAGAGAGCAATGATGGGGTGCTGGGGGAGAGCAATGATGGGGTTGCTGGGAGAAAGCAGTGCTGGGGGTGCTGGGAGAGAGCAATTATGGAGGGGTTGGGAGAAAGCAATGATGGGGGTGCTGGAAGAGAGCATTGAATGAGGTGCTGGGAGAGAGCAATTGACTCGCCCCCTGGGCCGTGGGATCCGGGCAATAGGGGAACGATGGGGGTAAGTAGTGGCAACCCGGTTCCGTGGCTCAGGGTGGTCAGGCCAGTGGTAGTCTGCTATGTGCTACGCCACCCGTGGATTTGCGGTCATTAGGAACCGCCGCTGCTGGGCAGACCGCTGGGGCTGATGGTGTATGCAGCTGAGGTGGTGTGACTCCCCACGGGAAGAGTGCAGCCCCAGGGCAGTGTAGTGGATGGTGGGAGTGATTGTGGTGAGAGTCCCAGTGCTGATAGTGCTGGAGGAGCAAGGAGCACACAGACAACAGATTGCAGTCCAGGGTCTTTACTAGAGCAGGTAAACTGACCCACAAACAGTCCCGGCTAGGAGGGGACCTGGATGTCTGAGAGCAATTGGGAAATTGGCCCTGGTCAGGGTGAGGGTGTAGGCCTACCGTGCTTTCTGCGCTCCTTCTGGCTTTCTCCTCCTTATAGGGTAACAGCCCACGTTTCCGAGCTTTCCGTGTATTCTCGCCTGTATGGCCTGCGATGTGGGTTCCTTTCTGCTCCCGGCCTGGTACGGCTTTACTGGTCCCTTCTGTTGTGGCAGAGCCTCCAGGTTTCTTAGGCCAAGGAACATACAGTCCCCTGTGGACTGGTTATCTGCTGTAGGATGTGGAATCCTCCCAGCCTCAGACACCAAAGTCTGGAAAATTAAGTCCTTTATCTGCCAAGACAGGCTCACTTCGCCTCTTGTCTCTGGCTTGTGGCTCTCCTCCTGCCACACTTCCTCTTAGGTGCAATACAACTTTCTGTCCCTGCTCTGCTCTGGGACAAGTCTCAGTCCTGAGACAGGTTGTCCAGTTCTCTCTAACCCTGCCCCCAGTTCCAGCTTTTATAGGGGCAGCCTGCTCCTCCTACTGGCCTGTGACAGGAGGTATTGCATGCTAATGTTCCCCTGACTAGAGAACCTCCCCCTTGCTCTCAGACACAGCTTTATTATACTTGTGGCATCCAGGCCAGGGTGACACATTCCCCCCTAGTAAAATTTAGTACTCTGGGACTAAACAATAAACAAAGACAATATGCATAACCATAAAACATTAACAGACAGAAGACGCACAGCTTGAGTTCTTAAGGTCACAGTGTGGTCTGTGACTGGGTGTCCATATCACCAATACAACGGGGAGCCTTAACCAGGTGGGGGTCTGTCCTACCCCAAGTCCTTTACAGTCTTAGTTCATTCCTTGGTTAGGCTCCGAACGCAGTCCATACAAGGTCCCGGTTATTAAAAGTCCATAACCTTTGAGTCCTTACGGTAACTGCAAGAAACTGAAACACAGAATTACCAAACATGCATGTAACTTGGCAAACATTTCAACATTTGGCAACAGGGTTATTTACAATTTTAGTGCACCCTATATTCTCCAGCGAGCGGGTATCTGCCCCTTTGTACTCCTGGTTGACCTGCGTAACCCACTGTCTGGTGGTGGACCGACCTGGCTTTCCCCACTAGCGTTAGGGGTACAGCTACCAGCTGGACTTACAGGCAGGGCAGGCAGCTGTCTGCGGGTCCTTTGGCTTACCGCAGGCATGGCAGGCTCACTGTCAGCAGAGGGTTGATTCTCCTGGGCTGCAGGTACAGGCTCTTCTGCCTCTGGAACTGCTTGCTCCTCTTCACCTTCCGGCTCTGGTGCAGGTTGTTGCTCAGTCGGTTGCAGGAAATGCAGGACGGGTACCACTATGGCATCGTTTATCTGAGTCCAGGACTGAGGGAACTCTCCGAGAACGGTGCTGATCATTTCTTCCTTGTCCTCTGCGGGTTCAAGGTCACTTTGATCCTCTTCTGCACTACGGAGTTGCTCGGGGCATCTTTTGAGGTGGTCCCTGGAGACGGTACTAGTGGTTTCTCCTCCGTCCTTGGTGATCACGCACACCTTCGGGTTGTCGTGATCAGACTGCAGTACGGTGTAGGGTTCCCTTTCCCACTGGTCGTCCAACTTATGTAGCCTTCTCTTTCGCTTCAGGACCTGCTCACCAGGTTCTAGGGGACCAGCAGGGGCGTGTTGGTTGAAGAGTCTTTCTTGCCTCTCTCTCACCTGGGCCAGGCTCTTCACACTCTCCTGTACCTTCTTGTATTGCAGTTGCCTTTCCGTATCCCAGTCCACATCCGGGGAGGTATCCTCAGGTGTTAGGACTCCCATCTCCAGGTCTACAGGCAGCTTACCTGGTCTAGCTCGCATCAGGTAAGCCGGGGTGCAGTTTGTAGCATTCACCGGGATATGGTTGTATAAGTCTATTAGATCCGGCAGTTTTTCTGGCCACAGGCTGCGTTCCTCCAGGGGCAACGTCTTCAGGAGATCAATGACTATATTGTTCATTTTCTCACACATCCCGTTGGTTTGTGGGTGGTAAGGCGTTGTCCGAATCTTCTTACAGCCATAGAGGTTGCAGAACTCTTGGAAGATTTCAGCCTTGAACGCTGGACCCTGGTCTGTCAGGACCTGTTCCAGATACCCATGTGGACGGCAGAAGTATTGCTGGAAGGCTCTGGCCACTGTTTGGGCTGTCAAGTCCTTTACCGGGACCACCACTAGAAAACGGGAATAGTGGTCCACGATTGTCAGGGCATAGATGTATCCTGACCGGCTTGGAGCCAATTTAACGTGGTCCAGAGCTACCAGCTCAAGAGGCTGCGTGGTGACGATGGGCCTCAAGGGTGTCATCTGGCTGGCACGTTCCTTCCTCCTTAGGTGACAAGGGCCACAGTCTCTGCACCACTTCTCTACAGCCCCTCTCATGCCGACCCAAAAGAACCGTCCTCTTAGCAGGAACTCCAGTTTCTTCCAACCGAAGTGCCCCGCTCTGTCATGGTAAGCCCCCAGGACCATAGCTGCATCCCGCTTCGGAACCATGACTTGCCAGGTCAGCTTGTGCGTCCGGTGGTTGACAATCCTTCTGCACAGTTTGCCTTCGTAGAGGAACAGCTTGCTCTTCTCTTTCCATAGCTGCTTGGCTTCCTCTGGAGCTTCCGGATCCATGCGGGCGTCTTCCTAGGTCAGCAGATCTTTCACTAGGCGGATGGCAGGGTCACTATCTTGGGTCTCGGCCCAGCTGTGGTGAGGTAGGGGATTGATCATCACGGTTGTTAGAGCCTCCTCCTTCACGCGGTGGGAGTATTGAGCGGCTCCATACCGGTGAAACGCAGGGAGTTCTACCTCCTCCAGCTCTTCTGGGTCTTCGTCACCTTCAGGTAAGTGAGGCATTCTCGATAGGGCGTCAGCGTTGGCATTGGTTTTGCCTGCTCGGTACTTGATCACGAAGTCATAATTGGAGAGACGGGCCATCTACCGCTGTTCCAGGGCACCGAGTCTTGCATTGTCTAGGTGTGTTAACGGGTTGTTGTCCGTGTACACCCTGAACTTTGCGGAGGCCAGGTAATGCTTGAAGTGTTCCGTTACGGCCCACACCACCGCCAAGAATTCTAGCTTGAAGGAGCTGTAATTCTCCGGATTCCTCTCGGTGGGCCTCAGCTTCTGGCTGGCGTACGCGATCACCCTTTCTCTGCCCTGTTGGTTTTGGGACAGTACGGCTCCTAGTCCCACATTACTGGCGTCTGTGTGGAGAATAAAAGGCTGGCCATAGTCAGGGTAGGCCAGGATCTCATCCCCCGTGAGGGCCATCTTTAGCTGGCGGAAGGACTCCTCTTCCGGTTTATCCCACTTGAAGGGTGGCTTTTGACTTCTGGACTTAGACTGTCCGATCAGGAGGTCCTGCATAGGAGCTGCCATCTTAGTGAACCCGGGGATGAACCTTCGGTAGTAGCCTACCAACCCGAGGAACTGCCTCACTTCTTTGATGTTCGAGGGGCTTGGCCAGCTCTTGATTGCCGTCACCTTGTCAGGGTCGGGGGCTACTCCTTCCGCACTTACCACGTGCCCTAGGTACTGGACCTTCGGTTTCAACAGGTGACACTTTGGTGGTTTCACCTTCAGGCCATAGCCTGCCAGGGCTTCGAACACCTCGGCCAGGTGCTTTAGATGGTCCTCGTAAGTCTTCGAATAGACGATCACGTCGTCCAGGTAAAGGAGGACCGTCTCGAAGTTTCGGTGCCCTAGACAGCATTCCATCAGCCTCTGGAAGGTCCCTGGTGCGTTGCAGAGCCCGAAGGGCATACAGTTGAACAAGCTCAGTCCCATCGGGGTGGTGAAGGCAGTCTTCTCCTTGTCAGCCTCTGCCACAGGAACCTGCCAGTACCCGCTAGTAAGGTCCAAAGTAGAAAAGAAGTTAGCTGATTTTAGTGCGGCTAATGACTCTTCTATTCTAGGCAGCGGATATGCGTCTTTGTGGGTGATACGGTTGATTTGTCTATAGTCCACGTACATTCTCATGGTGCCGTCTTTCTTTTTTACCAGAACCAGGGGGGCTGCCCAGGGGCTACAGCTATCTCTAATGACCCCAACTTCTTTCATTTCCCTCAGCATACCCTTGGCGTTCTGATAATGTGCAGGGGGTACAGGCCTGTGTCTCTCTTTTATTGGTGGGTGGCTCCCTGTGGGGATGTGGTGTTCTATCCCTTTTACTCTGCCGAAGTCTAGTGGGTGCTTACTAAAGACTCTCTCGTACTCCTGTACCACCCGGTAGACTCCTTGTTTTTGGTGCAGGGGAGTGGAGTCAGCACCCACATGGAGTTTCTGGCACCAGTCCTCCTTTTGTTTCTGGGAGCCATTACCCTCCGCCTGTGGAGATGGAGGCAAAGGCTCCACGGCCCTGATAGCTTTGTGTTCGACAACAAACAGTTTGGCAAGTGTAGCGTACCTGGGTAAGTGTACCTCTCTCTCCCCAATGTTGAGGATGCGAACGGGCACCCTCCCATGACGGACATCAACCACCCCCCCGGCTGTCAAAATGGTGGGCCTGCTGTCCGAGTACACGGGTTCTACCATGGCTTGGTAGTCTCTACCTCTCAACCCGATTGCAGTCCGACACCAGATCATCATTTCACTTTTGGGAGGCATGGAAATGGGGAATGGGTCACTCAGTCTTACGCTACCGATCTCACCACCAGACAGTTCTACCTGCTGCTGTCTCGTCAGGGCTTTTATCTCCTTGTTGAGGACTCTCTGTTGGCTGGAACTAGCATTCACCGCCACCTGTTGTAGAATTACAATTACCTCTGAAAGACAATTTTCAATCACGTTTGTACCCACAGTTATTTTAGGGTGACTTTCACGACGGTCAATGTCCACAATAATCACTCCCTGTGCCGGTAGTTCAACTTTACCAATTTTAATGGTCATCTCCTTGAACCCCATCTGGGGCACGGGTAAGCCATTACTGGCGATGATGCTCAAGTTACTGTCTGGATACCGTGTGATATCAGCATCAGTCCAATACTGCTTAAAAAGTACATAAGGGATAGTGGTTACTTGCGACCCAGTATCCAGCAAGGCGCTCATGGGGATACCGTCCAGCACCATGGGTAAAACCGGGCGCCCCCCAACATACTTATTACGCCAATTGTAAGGGCCTGGTGATCTTATGCCTGGGGGTTGGCCCTCTGCCCCAGGTTGGACCTGTTTAAATTACAGTACCTGGAAATGTGTCCGGGCTGGTTGCATTGACGGCAAATGGGCTGTCCATCCTCTGCGTAGCGGTCTGTGGGCCTCCCTCGGAACGACGGGATCCTCCTCTGTCGACGCCACGGGACATCCTCCGGACTTGAAGCCAGCTCGATGGGTCTTGATGGGTCCACTTGTAACACCTGGACGGTCCTGGTCAGCGCCGCGATGCTCCTGGTCAGCTCCTGGACTTGGTGGTGCAGGTCTTTCGACGGTGCTTGGTTCAGGGCCTGAGCATCAGCCCCCACAGAGTCCATAGGGGAGGGCGCTGCCTCCTGGTGGTAGGTGAGAGCAGGACGTCGGGGGTTTATAGCGCCACTGGTTGCGGGTTCACGGAGCACCCTTATGGCCCGGTCCTTAAATTGGGCAAAGGTCAGATCAGGGTTCTGAAAGAACATGAGGCGCAGTTGGGCCCTGTGGCGCTAGACAGCAGACCTTCTATGAATTGTTCTGTTAGCAGCTTGTCCGTTTCCTGCACGCTGCCAGGGTCAGTTTGTTTGATGGCCCTCAAGGCTTCCTGCAAATTTAGGGCATAGTCTCTGATGCTGTCCTGTGCCCGCTGCTTACATCCATAGAACCGCATTTTAATTTCAGTGGAGGTACGGGTATCAAAGGTACCTCGCAGCCGAGCCAGAATGTCCTTCACAGTCCTTTTCTCCTCAGCGGGCCATGACTTTACCTCCCTTTGGGCTGTGCCAGTTAACTGCCCTGTCAGTATGCTAATCTTCTGTTCCTCTGTCAGGGGGTAAACTTGGAACAAACTGTACAGCCTTTCCTTAAAATCAGTCAGGGCATGGGGCTCCCCTGAGTACTTAGGCAGCCAGGCCGCTCCAGGGATGTAGGGCAGGGAAAATGGCATCACTGCTGCTGCAGCTGCGCTGGTGGTAGTGGGCGCCTCTGTGTCCGACATCTTCCTCCCCCCTAGTTAAGCCTGGTCTACCTTCCGACGATCCTCTTCTGTAGGCCACGGCTCCGCTGATGCTGCTCCGGACGAGGACCTTGCGTCGCGTCCTGGTGACGTCAGCGTCGCTCTCTCGCCCTTCCAGGACCTTGCGCAGAATCGCTGCGTGGGGCGGAGCTTCAGGTCTCGCGCGGTTTGGACGTCCACGCCCCTCTTCTTCCCGCGCGGCGTCCTGAAGATGGCGTCCGATGGTGGGAAAACGGCTGAAGATGGCGGGAAGCGACGGAAGATGGCGGGAGACGGCTGGAAATGGCGGGAAACGGCTCCGGATGGCGGGAAACCTCTTTTCAGGTAGGTGCACAGTCTCTTTCAGGCACGCAATACCCGTTTGTGGCGGGTTGGTTACTATCCTGCCGACTACGCCAAAGCTGACTCGCCCCCTGGGCCGTGGGGCACTCGGATCCTGACAATAGGGGAACGATGGGGGTAGTAGTGGCAACCCAGTTCCGTGGCTCAGGGTGGTCAGGCCAGTGGTAGTCTGCTATGTGCTGTTGATAACGTCCGACTACGCCACCCGTGGATTTGCGGTCATTAGGAACCGCCGCTGCTGGGCAGACCGCTGGGGCTGATGGTGTATGCAGCTGAGGTGGTGTGACTCCCCACGGGAAGAGTGCAGCCCCAGGGCAGTGTAGTGGATGGTGGGAGTGATGGTGGTGAGAGTCCCAGTGCTGATAGTGCTAGAGGAGCAAGGAGACAACAGATTGCAGTCCAGGGTCTTTACTAGAGCAGGTAAACTGACCCACAAACAGTCCCAGCTAGGAGGGGACCTGGATGTCTGAGAGCAATTGGGAAATTGGCCCTGGTCAGGGTGAGGGTGTAGGCCTACCGTGCTTTCTGCGCTCCTTCTGGCTTTCTCCTCCTTATAGGGTAACAGCCCACGTTTCCGAGCTTTCCGTGTATTCTCGCCTGTATGGCCTGCGACGTGGGTTCCTTTCTGCTCCCAGCCTGGTACGGCTTTACTGGTTCCTTCTGTTGTGGCAGAACCTCCAGGTTTCTTAGGCCAAGGAACATACAGTCCCCTGTGGACTGGTTATCTGCTGTAGGATGTGGAATCCTCCCAGCCTCAGACACCAAAGTCTGGAAAATTAAGTCCTTTATCTGCCAAGACAGGCTCACTTCGCCTCTTGTCTCTGGCTTGTGGCTCTCCTCCTGCCACACTTCCTCTTAGGTGCAATACAACTTTCTGTCCCTGCTCTGCTCTGGGACAAGTCTCAGTCCTGAGACAGGTCATCCAGTTCTCTCTAACCCTGCCCCCAGTTCCAGCTTTTATAGGGGCAGCCTGCTCCCCCTACTGGCCTGTGACAGGAGGTATTGCATGCTAATGTTCCCCTGACTAGAGAACCTCCCCCTTGCTCTCAGACACAGCTTTATTATACTTGTGGCATCCAGGCCAGGGTGACACACAATGATGGGGGTACAGGGAGAGAGCAATGATGGGGTTGCTGGGAGAGAGCAATGATGTGGGTGCTGGGAGACAGCAATGATGGAGGTACTGGGAGAGAGCAATGATGGGGGTGCTGGAGAGAGCAATGACAGAGGTGGTTGGAGAGAGCAATGATGGGGTGCTGGGAGAGAGCAATGATGGAGGTGCTTGGAGACAGCAATGATGGGGTTGATGGAAGAGAGCATTGATGGGGTTGCTGGAAGAGATCAATGATGAGGGTGCTGGGAGAGAACAATGATGGGGGTGCTGGGAGAGGGCAATGATGGAATTGTTGAGAGAGAGCAATGATGCGGGTGCTGGGAGAGAGGAATGATGGAGGTGCTGGAAGAGAGCAATAATGGGGCTGCTGGGAGAGAGCAATGATTGCGTTGCTGGGAGAGAGCAATGATGAAGGTGCTGGGAGAGAGCAATGATGGGGTGGCTGGGAGAGAGCAATGATGGGGTTGCTGGGATAGAGCAATGACGGTGGTGGTGTGAGAGAGCAATGATGAGGTTGATGGGAGAGAGCAATGATGGGCGCACTGGAGAGAGCAATGATGGGGTTGCTGGGAGAGAGCAATAGTGGGGGTGCTGGGAGAGAGCAATGATGGAGGTGCTGGGAGAGAGCAATGATTGGGTTGATGGGAAAGAGCAATTGTGAAGGAGGTGGGAGAGAGCAATGATGGAGTGCTGGGAGAGAGCAATGATGGAGGTGCTGGGAGAGAGCAATGATGGAGGTGCTGGGAGAGAGCAATGATGAGAGTGCTGGGAGAGAACAATGGTGGGGGTGCTGGGAGGGGGCAATGATGGAATTCTTGAGAGAGAGCAATGATGCGGGTGCCTGGAGAGAGCAATGATGGAGGTGCTGGGAGAGAGCAATAATGGGGCTGCTGGGATAGAGCAATGATGGAGGTGCTGGGAGAGAGCAATGATGGAGGTGCTGGGAGAGAGCAATGATGGAGGTGCTGGGAGAGAGCAATGATGGGGTGCTGGGATAGAGCAATGATTGTGGTGGTGTGAGAGAGCAATGATGGGGTTGATGGGAGAGAGCAATGATGGGCGCACTGGAGAGAGCAATGATTGTGTTGCTGGGAGAGAGCAATAGTGGGGGTGCTGGGAGAGAGCAATGATGGAGGTGCTGGGAGAGAGCAATGATTGGGTTGATGGCAAAGAGCAATTGTGAAGGTGGTGGGAGAGAGCAATCATGGCGTGCTGGGAGAGAGCAATGATGGAGGTGCTGGGAGAGAGCAATGATGGGGGTGATGGGAGAGAGCTATGATGAGAGTGCTGGGAGAGAACAATGGTGGGGGTGCTGTGAGAGGGCAATGATGGAATTCTTGAGAGAGAGCAATGATGCGGGTGCCTGGAGAGAGCAATGATGGAGGTGCTGGGAGAGAGCAATAATGGGGCTGCTGGGATAGAGCAATGATGGAGGTGCTGGGAGAGAGCAATGATGGAGGTGCTGGGAGAGAGCAATAATGGGGTTGCTGGGACAGAGCAATGATGGGGGTGCTGGGAGAGAACAATGATAAGGTTGCTGGGAGAGAGCAATGATAGGAGGGGTGGAAGAGAGCAATGATGGAGGTGTTGTGAGAGAGCAATGATGGGGGTGATGTGAGAGAGCAATGATGGGGCTGCTGGGAGAGAACAATGATGGGAGTGCTGGGAGAGAACAATGAAGGGGTTGCTGGGACAGAGTAATGATAGAGGTGCTGGGAGAGAGCAATAGTGGGGGCGGTGGGAGAGAACAATAGTGGGGTTGCTGGGAGAGAGCAATCATGGGGTTGCTGGGAGAGAGCAATGACGGGGTTGCTGGGAGAGAGCAATGATGTAGATGCTGGGAGAGAGCAATGATTGGGTTGCTGGGAGAGAGCAATGATGGAGGTAGTGGGAGAGAGCAATGATGGAGGTGCAGGGAGAGATCAATGATGGGGGTGCTGAGAGAGAGCAATGATGGAGGTGCTGGGAGAGAGCAATGATGGGGTTTCTGGGAGAGAGCAATGATTGGGTGGCTGGGAGAGCGCAATGATGAAGGTGGTAGGAGAGAGCAATGATGGGGTGCTGGGAGAGAGCAATAATGGGGTTGCTGGGAGAAAGCAGTGCTGGGGGTGCTGAGCGAGAGCAATGATGGAGGTGCTGGGAGAGAGCAATGATGGAGGTGCTGGGAGAGAGCAATGATGGGGGTGCTGGGAGAGAGCAATGAAGGGGTTACCGGGAGAGAGCAATGATGGGCTGGTGGGAGACAGCAATGATTGAGGTGCTGGGAGAGAGCTATAGTGCGGGTGGTGGGAGAGAACAATGACGGGGGTGATGGGAGAGAGCAATGACGGGGATGCTGCGAGAGAGCAATGATGGAGGTGCTGGGAGAGGGCAATAATTAGGTTGCTGTGAGAGAGCAATGATGAAGGTGGTGAGAGATAACAATGATGGGGGTGCTGGGAGAGAGCAATGATTGGGTTGCTGGGAGAGAGCAATGATGGAGGTGCTGGGAGAGACCAATGAAGGGGGTGCTGGAAGAGAGCAATGATGGGGTTGCTGTGAGAGAGCAATGATGGGGGTGCTGGGAGAGAGCAATGATGGGAGTGCTGGGAGAGAGCAATGATGGGAGTGCTGGGAGAGAGCAATGATGGGGTTGCTGGGAGAAAGCAGTGCTGGGGGTGCTGGGAGAGAGCAAAGATGGAGGTGGTGGGAGAGAGCAATGATGGAGGTGCTGGGAGAGAGGAATGATGGGGTTGCTGGAATAGAGCATTGATGGGGTTGCTGGGAGAGAGCAATGATGAGGGTGCTGGGAGAGAACAATGATGGGGGTGCTGGGAGAGGGCAATGATGGAATTGTTGAGAGAGAGAGCAATGATGTGGGTGCTGCGAGAGAGCAATGATGGGGTTGCTGGCGGAGAGCAATGATGGGGTTGCTGGGAGAGAGCAAGGATGTAGGTGCTGGGAGAGAGCAATGATGAGGGTGATGGGAGAGAGCAATGATGGGGTTGCTGGGAGAGAGCAATGATGGAGTGATGGGAGAGAGCAATGAATAAGGTGCTGGGAGATAGCAATGATGGGGTTGCTGGGAGAGAGCAATGATGGGGGTGCTGGGAGAGAGCAATGATTGGGTTGCTGGGAGAGAGCAATGATGGAGGTGCTGGGAGAGACCAATGAAGGGGGTGCTGGAAGAGAGCAATGATGGGGTTGCTGTGAGAGAGCAATGATGGGGGTGCTGGGAGAGAGCAATGATGGGAGTGCTGGGAGAGAGCAATGATGGGGTTGCTGGGAGAGAGCAATGATGGGGTTGCTGGGAGAAAGCAGTGCTGGGGGTGCTGGGAGAGAGCAAAGATGGAGCTGTTGGGAGAGAGCAATGATGGAGGTGCTGGGAGAGAGGAATGATGGGGTTGCTGGAATAGAGCATTGATGGGGTTGCTGGGAGAGAGCAATGATGAGGGTGCTGGGAGAGAACAATGATGGGGGTGCTGGGAGAGGGCAATGATGGAATTGTTGAGAGAGAGAGCAATGATGTGGGTGCTGCGAGAGAGCAATGATGGGGTTGCTGGGGGAGAGCAATGATGGGGTTGCTGGGAGAGAGCAATGATGGGGTTGCTGGGAGAGAGCAATGATGGGGTTGCTGAGGTTGCTGGGAGACAGCAATGATGGAGGTGCTGGGAGAGAGCAAAGATGGAGGTGCTGAGAGAGAGCAATGATGGAGGTGCTGCGAGAGAGCAATGATGGGGTTGCTGGGAGAGAGCAATGATGGAGTTGCTGTGGTTGCTGGGGGAGAGCAATGATGGTGGTGGTGTGAGAGAGCAATGACGGGGCTGCTGGGAGAGAGCAATGATGGGGGTGCTGGGAAAGAGCAATAATGGGGTTGCCGGGATAGAGCAATGGTGGGGTGGTGGGAGAGAGCAATGATTGAGGTGCTGGGAGAGAGCAATCGTGGGGGTGGTGGGAGAGAACAATGATGGGGGTGATGGGAGAGAGCAATGACGGGGTTGCTGGGAGAGAGCAATGATGGAGGTGCTGGGAGAGAGCAATGATTAGGTTGCTGGGAGAGAGCAATGATGAAGGTGGTGGGAGAGAGCAATGATGGGGGTGCTAGGAGAGAGCAATGATGGAAGCGCTGGTAGAGAGCAATGATGAGGGTGATGGGAGAGATCAATGATGGGGTGGTGGGAGAGAGCAAGGAATGAGGTGCTGGGAGAGAGCAATGATGGGGGTGCTGAGAGAGAGCAATGATGGAGGTGCTGTTATGAACTGCTACAAACACTCAGGAAAGATAGGAAAACTGTCCCTACAATAGGACTAAGCTGATTCCCTACGATGCAGCGGGGGACCTGTTCCTTGTGAACAGACCCACCTAAGTCCTCGGCTAGTCTGAACGCAGACCTATAGATATAAGGGAGGGGTCCCTACAAGAACTAAGGACTGGGATATAGTTGGACACCTCCTAGCAGAAATTGTAGCAGAGCAAAGACAAACAAACAAACAGAAGTACTAGTGGTCAAAAGACCAAGCAAACTACAGAGTAAGGTACAAAGCACCTGGCTAGCTTAAGAGTAAAAGTAACACTGAAGTCCAGCAAGGCCAGGAGGGCGGAGCTGGATTATATAGGCAAAAAGTCACGTGACCAGCAAAATAGAAAAAACTAACAGGAGGGTTCTAACAGTACCCCCTCTTCTATGAGGATCCTCCGGATCCTCCAGGCCCAGGTCTTTCAGGAAACCTCCTGTGAAACGCTCCGACAAGTCTAGGAGCAGAGACATCATCCGCCCTTACTCAGGAGTTATCCTCGGGACCGAAACCTTTCCAAGCGACGAGATACTGCAATCTCCCTCTATGCCATCTAGAATTAAGAATGCGAGAAATTTCATATTCACCGTCTTCCTCCACCGGAGGAACAGAGACTGTGGCGTCCCTATCAGAAACATCAGCTTTTTTCAATAAGGAAACATGAAACACCGGATTAATCTTCCAGGAGGTTGGAACCTCCAACCTAACAGCAGATTGGTTAACTACCTGAAGCACTTTAAACTGACCTATAAACTTTGGGCCCAATTTCTTAGAAGGAATCCTCAACCGCAGATTCCTAGAGGACAACCAAACCATGTCACCAACAGTAAACAAAACCTCTTGACGTTTCCTGTCAAAGTACCTCTTGGATTTTTTGTTAGCCTTTTGAAGGTTACGATGTACATCAGTCCAAACTCTCTCCAAATCACCGGAAAAATTCTCCTCCTCCGGCACAGCCGATACCAATTTGGAGAATGACCCAAACGACGGATGTCTCCCAGTACAACAAAAAAAAGGAGAACACCCAACAGAAGAGGATGTATGGTTGTTAAGAGCAAATTCAGCCAGTGTCAGAAACTCAGACCACCCCTCTTGATTGTCAGCCACAAAACAACGCAAAAACTGTTCAAC
Source organism: Phyllobates terribilis (assembly GCF_046119375.1). Lineage (NCBI taxonomy): Eukaryota > Metazoa > Chordata > Amphibia > Anura > Dendrobatidae > Phyllobates > Phyllobates terribilis. The sequence goes on from NW_027362761.1 coordinate 705,264,126, forward strand.
ATCCTGGTTCTTTCTTTCTGTCTGTCCATTAGACTCAGGATGATAACCAGACGAAAATGACAAATGGACTCCCAACCTGTCACAAAAGGCACGCCAAAAACGAGCCACGAACTGAGGTCCCCTATCGGAAACAATGTCGGTAGGAACACCATGGAGCCTGACAATTTCTTTAACAAAAGCCTTAGCGAGTGTCTTGGCGCAGGGCAGTTTGATGAAGGGAACCAAGTGACTCATCTTGCTAAAACGGTCCACGACCACCCAGATAACAGTGAAACCCTCAGAGGCAGGAAGGTCAGTAATAAAATCCATAGCAAGATGCGTCCAAGGAGCACTAGGAACCTCCATAGGGCAAAGCAACCACGCAACAGGAGCATGTGAAGACTTAGATCTAGCACACACAGTACATTTGACTCGCCCCCTGGGCCTAGTGTGGACGTGTGTGGGATACCCGGAGCCGGGTCTCTGGGGGTTGTAGAATCCGTGGCGGTGATCCGGTCCCGTGGCTCAGGGTGGTCAGGCCGATGGCGGTATTTTGTGGGGGTTTTAGGTTAATTGTCCGACTACGCCACCTGTGGATTGCGGTCAGCGCGGACCGCCGCTGCAAGGCAGACCGCTGGGGCTGATGGTGTGTGCAGCTGAGGTAGTGTGACTCCCCACGGGAAGAGTGGAGCCCCAGGGCAGTGTAGTTGATGGTGAGGGTGATAGTGCACGGGAGTCCCAGCACTAGTAGTGCTGGTGCGGCGATGAAGCAGGAACGACTCAGAGTCTTTGCAGTGCAGTTCAGGGTCTTTACTGGTGATATTAAGGCAGACCCTCCCGGGAGTACTGGCTAACATAAGGGGCCTGGTCAGTCTGCGAGCAAACAGGAGTTCCCCTGGCCAGGTGGAGTTGTAGGCCTCCCCGTCTATCTGCACTCTTTCTGGCTACCTTGCTGTAAGCGGGTAGAAGTAGCCCACGTCCCTGAGTATACCGTGTGGTGCTCACCCGTATGGCTGGTGACTTGGGGCCTTCTGTTAGCCTCCGCTCCTGGATGGCGGTGCTGGTCCCTTCCTTGTGACTGAGCCTCCGGGCTTCTATGGCCAGAGGACCTGGAATCACCTGCCGGCTGGTTTCTGCTGCTGGGTGGATATCAGTCCCCACAGCCTCGGACTCCGGTGTCCGGTTATTAGATTCTTCTGCCAGGGCGAGCTCTGCTCTGCTCCAGCCCCTGGTCTTCAGCTACTGCTCCTACAGAGCTCCTGCTGTAACTCTCCCTGTGTCTGGAACTGTCTCCAGGCTCTGACTGAACTCCCTAATCGCGCCCAGACACAGTTTATAAGGGCAGATTCCTCCCCTCCCAGGTCTGGGCAGGAAGTGTTGCATGCTTAGGGCTCCTGACCAGAGAAACCTCCCACTTGCTCTCAGACGTAATATTTCTATTACTGTGGCAACCAGACCCCTGGGGTGCCACACATTGACGCACCCACTTAATGACTTCCTTCTGCCACCCAGGCCACCAAAAACTGCGACCTACAAGTAGTGTTGAGCCACCCCCGTAGTGTTCGAGTTCGGTTCGGTTCGTCGAACACCCGTGTGTTCGCCGAACTGTTCGTCGAACTGTTCGTCGAACACCTTCGAACACCGTTAAAACCAATGGCAGGCAAACAAAAACACATAGAAACACATAGAAAACACCTTCAAAGGTGTCCAAAAGCTGACAAACTGCTCAGAAGACACAACTAACACATGGAAAAGTGACAAGTACATATAGTCATGCGAAAATAAAAGAGGTGGAGGAGTAAAAGGAGGGGGAGACACAGATATAGGCATGTCATGCCCTTCTAAAATCCAAAAAGTGAGAAGCCGACACGGCCAGTCCGCTCCTGCCCGTGCCACCTCCGTATCGCCGGGTTTGTGCCAGAGCCGCGGTGAACCCTGATGGCCAGCCCCCCTCTCCCAATACTGGTGCCTGTCCGCTGGTGGGTCGAGCGAGCCCCCCTGTGGTGGAGGCAGCTCTAAGCTTTTTAATTTAAATTGTCTCTCTAATTTGAATGAATACACTTTAAATCCATTTACAAGGATCTATTGGAGGGCAAGTCTCATGCCAGCAGCCGCGTAATTCCAGCTCCAGTAGCGTCCACTAAAGCTGCTGCAGTTAAAAAGCTTTTATAAGGATCGAGCTCGGCTGTCCACCGCAAGGCATCCTACTGCCAATCCCAGCCCCTATGCCTTGGGGTGCCTCCTGATGCTCTTCACTGAGTATCCCATGGTCCCGAAGCATTTCCTTTGAAAAAATTAAGTGTCTAAACTACAGGTGGTGTAGCTTGCTTAACAGCCGGGATAATCCGCTGACTAGCAGACACTGCTACTAGGCACAAAGTATTTCCTGGGCTAGATGCAGTTAAAAATTTGTAATTAGATACTCTCGTTGGATGCTGAGAAAGCATTCCATAGAGTCTCCTGGCACGCCATATATGATTCTCTTAAAAAGCTTGGGGTAGGGGTCTAGGGGACCCTTTTATAGCCAAAATCACGGCCCTGTATCGCAATACGTCACCTAGGCTGAAGATAAATGGAACTGTAGCACCCTGAGGGCTCGGTTGCTACAGACGTATTGCACCTCACCCAGAGGTGTGATATCTCACTCTCAGGTAAGGATGGAGTGTGGATCAGGACCCGACACCTGCATGCATTACACCACATTGCCGTGGGGCAGGGCGACCAATATGCCCCTGAGATGGGCACGACAGTCCCTGTCCCTGGCTGGAGTGGGGGGAGGGAACACTGAGGAAGGGGAACCCTGTAGTGCAGGAGCAGGGAGGAAGCAGTTCCTGGGTGCATTGAGAAGGGAGTATAAAAGGTGGGCACCATCTTAGTTCAGTGCAGAGAAGTCTGAGCAGAAGTGGCAGGGAGCAGGGGCTCTGCATGAGCTCTGCTCCGGAGGCGGGCCTAGTAACAGAGGCCCAGGCCTGGAAGAGGGAGAAGGAAGGAAGAGGAGCGGAGAAGGCTCCAGGAACGAGGAATGAAGGGATCCCAGGGGTGCGGACGGGCGAGTCGCCACCGCACGCCCGAATCCACCTGCGTGGAGGGGTCAGGCCAAAGGGGGAGACCGGTCCCCGAACTAGTGGAGGCAGGAAACGACCCTCAGCTAGAAACCGGAGGCTCTGCCATTTTATGTGGCGCAGCCCCTCGCTACACCCGCTAGGAAGGCACCACATAGGGTCAGGGAAACTGGCGCCAAGTTTACCAAAAGGAGGCCCGAGGCAGCCGGACAGAAGTGTTGGTAAGAAAGGCCAGACAAAGGACACACAAAGGGGGTCCTGTGAAGTGCTCCAAAGTTATCTGGGAGTTGTCTGAGCCCCTCACCTGGTGAGCACAGTACGACGTGGGCAGCCGTTACCTGCAGACGTGGTCTGGATAATAAGAACTGTGAGTAAAGGCCCTGGACTGCATCACTGACTCCGTGTCATTACTGCTGCTACCCTGCACCATCACCCCCATCCTCCGCATACACTGCCCTGAGGCTATACTCCTCCCGTGGGGAGTTATGCTACGCTCTGCTGCACCCACAACACCAGCCTCAGCGGTCTGCCCTGTAGCGGCGGTTCACTCTGACCGCAATCCACGGGTGGCGTAGTCGGACATTTAAACATCAAAACCACATAAATAGTTCCGCCACTGGTTTGACCGCCCTGAGCCACGGAACCGGGTCGCCGCCACGAAGACTACAACCACCAGCATCCACCAAAAAGGGTCCGGCTCCGGGTGTCCCAAGGCCCAGGGGGTGCGTCAGAACATTTTCATCACCTTTCACAATCACCAATGGCACAAGGCAGGGATGTCCTCTGTCCCCTCTCTTATACATCCTAGTGACGGAGCACCTGCTCTCATCAATTCGCCATAACCCCAATATTAGGTGGATTGAGGTGGGAGGCACCGAGTACAAGTGCTCTCTATTTGCTGATGATGTCCTAGTGTATATCACTCAATCACATATATCCATCCATGCTGTTATGGCTGAAATAGATCACTTTGTTACATGGTAAAATTTTAAAATCAATGCAGCGAAGTCTGAGGCCCTCGATGTCTCCCTCCCCAAATCCATATAGGATTCCATCCAGTCCAACTTTCCCTTTGCCTGGCCCTCACAGGGTATCAAATACTTAGGAATTCCTATTCATAGAGACCTCTCCCATCTATGTTATCTTAATTTTGGGCCCTTTATTGAACAATTCCATACAGACCACGGTTGGCAAGTTAGAACTGTAAGATTCACTACGTGAACCGCTGGTGTTTTGTGGAAAAGCACATGTACACCGTGTTCCAAATTATTATGCAAAAAGTGTTTAGGAGTGATAAGGGAAGAATTTGTTTGTTTGTCAGTTAAACTCATTGATGGTGATGTGTGTCAGGGCTCTTTATATCACTGTAAGCAATTGCAGACACCTGTGCTAATTAGTTTGGCAGGTGTGTCCAATGAAAGGCAAGACTACTTAAGAAGGCTCTCTCACATTATTAAGCAGCCTACATTTTCTGCCAAAATGGGAAAGAAAAAGGATGTGTCGGCTGCTGAGAAGCAACAAATTGTGTAGTGTTTAGGTCAAGGCATGACTACAATCAACATTGTGCGATGATCAGGATGAAGTGTCTTGGCAATCAAGAAGTATGTAGCTGATTCACAGTACACACGTGTGCGTGCTGATAAGGGCAAATTGAGGACTCTTTCCTACAGGCAATTACGTCAGGTTGAAAGAGCAGCGGCAAAAAAGCCTTGTCATAGCAGCAGACAAGTTTTTGAAGCTGCTTGTGCCTCCAACGTCCCCCGAACAACAAGATGCAGGGTCCTTCAGAGGTTTGCAGCTGTGCATACGCCATCCTGTCGACCTCCTCTATCCACTTCACACAAGCAGAAACGGCTCCAGTGGGCCAAACATTACATGAAGACTGATTTCAAAACTGTTTTGTTCACGGATGAGTGCCGTGCAGCGCTCGATGGTCCAGATGGATGGAGTGGAGGATGGCTGGTTGATGGACACCCCACGCAAACACGGCTACAGCGCCAACAAGGAGGAGGTGGAGTAATGTTTTGGGCTGGAATCATGGGGAGAGAGATTGTCGGCCCCTTTAGGATCCCTGAAGGCGCTAAAGATGAACTCCATAATGTATGTGGATTTTCTCAAACAGCACTTCCTGCCATGGTTCAAGAAGAAGAACCGTGTATTTCACAGCAAGATCATTTTTCTGCATGATAATGCACCATCTCATGCTGCACATAAAACATCTGCATCTCTGGCTGATATGGGCATAAAAGGGGACAAACTTATGGTGTGACCCCCATGCTCCCCTGACCTCTACCCCATTCAGAACCTTTGGAGCATCATTAAAAGGAGTGTCTATGATGGCGGGAGGCAGTTCACATCTAAGCAACAGCTCTGGGAGGGTATTCTGTCCTCATGCAAAACAATTGAAGCAGAAACCATCCAAAACCTGACAAATTCAATGGACGAGAGAGTTCAGAAGCTCCTTTCGAACAAGGGGTCCTATGTGAAAATGTAACATCACCTAGAATAAAGTTTTGAGTTGAAAACTGTTTGATTTCAGTTTCTAACAACCTGCTAATGCTTATAATTTCAAAAATGACCATTTTTTTGGTCTTTATTAAAATGAAAAGGTTGATCGAAAAGTTTGGGGGATCTAAGAGTGTGGCAACCCAGTAGTCATGATTACTTCGAATTCTGACAATATGAGGGTCATGCTGCAGGTAGTGCAGCAAGAAGGCACTTATGTGTCTTGCGCATCTCGGAGCCCCAAAATTATTTTCCGGGCTAGATGCAGCTAAAAATTATTTTTAATTTTAAATCTGGTGGAGCTTATTATAGATGGCCTAATAGGATCAGTGCTGCACACTGCTACAAAGCCCAAATTATTTTCCAGTCAAGATACAGATAAACATGATTAGTAATTTGAAAGCTTAAAACGTTTGGTAGGGTGATTTTAACCAATCATCAAGCTTTTACTCTCCCCAGGATGACACAGGGGTAGAAAAGTCGTTTCGGATCCATGATTTGTTCATCTTTATGAACGTGAGTCTGTCTACATTATCAGTGGAGAGCCGCGTGCGCTTATCTGTCAGCACACCACCAGCAGCGCTGAACACACGTTCAGACAGAACGCTGGCTGCGGGGTATGACAAGATATCCAAGGCGTAAGTGGCTAGCTCCGGCCATTTATCCAGATTGGAAGCCCAAAAAGAGCAAGGGTCCAGTGACACAGTCGTGGCTTCAATGTTTACTTGGAGATACTCCTGTACCATCGTCTCTAGGCGTTGACTATGTGTCAGACTTCTTGTCTCCTGTGGCCTTGCAAAGGATGGGCTAAAAAAGTGGTGAAATGATTCCGCAAAATTGATGTTACCAGCAGATACTGTGGTTCTGTTACGGTTTGAGTGCTGAACACTTGACGGTCCCACGGTTGGCAAGTTGGAACTGTGAGATTCACTACGTGCACCACTGGTATTTTTTGGAAAAGCACATGTAAGATTCTGCAACAGTCTCTGCTGATACTCCTGCATGTGTGCATCCCTTTCTATGGCAGGAATAATTTCTGCAAATTTACTTTTGTACCGGGGATCTAACAGTGTGGCAACCCAGTAGTCAGGATTATTTCTAATTCTCACAATTCGAGGGTCATGTTGCAGGTAGTGCAGCAAGAAGGCACTCATGTGTGTTGCGCATCCAGGAGCACCAAGTCCCTGTTGTGTTGGTGGCGAGGTAACAATCATGCTTCCTTCCTCTGTCCTCTCCCCCCAACCTCGCACAACAGAAATGTGATCAAGGTCTCCCTCATCTGATGAGTCTTCCATCAGTTCGTCCTCCACTTCTTCCTGGGCTCCTGCACCTTCCTCACTAGTTTGGCTGCTACCATGCGCCCTGGTAAAACCATCTCCCCCACCCTCACATGCCTGCCGCCTTGGTGCTGCCGACCTTCTGGACCTTGCAGATGTTAGCCCTTCCGCATACAACTCCTCCTCCTCTACTTCCTCCACCTCCTCTTGTGCCACCACCTGACTCCGAATTCTGTTTAACATGTGCTCCAGCATGTAAATCACCGGAATAGTCATGCTGATAATGGCATCGTCAGCACTAAACATCTTCGTCGCCATTTCAAAACTGTGCAGAAGGGTGCATAGGTCCCTGATCTGAGACCACTCCTCCAGCGTGATTTACCCCACCTCTGAATCTCGTTGGCCCAGGCTATACGTCAGAACGTATTGCACCAGGGCTTGTCGGTGCTGCCACAGTCGCTGCAACATGTGCAGAGTTGAATTCCACCGGGTAGGCTCATCGCATTTTAGCCGGTGAAGTGGCAGGCCCAACGACTTCTGTAGAGATGTAAGTCGCTGAGCTGCGGGATGCGAACGGCGGAAGTGAGCACACAGCGACCGTGCCCTCTGCAGAAGGCCATCTAGTCTGGGATAGTGGGCTAAAAATTGCTGGACAACCAGGTTCAACACGTGAGCCATACAAGGCACGTGTGTGACATTGCCCCGGCGAAGGGCCGCACCCAGGTTTGCAGCATTGTCGCACACGGCCTTCCCTGGTTTCAGGTCCAGTGGAGACAACCATTCATGAAATTGGTTCTCCAGAGCTGACCACAACTCCTCAGCTGTGTGACTCACATTTCCCAGACATTTCAATGTAAAAACCGCCTGATGACGTTGAGCCCTACTGCCAGCATAGTAAGGAGGTGTGCAGAATCCCTTCTGCGCAGTTAGAAAGCTTGTGGCATGACCAGACAGGCTTTGGGTGCAGGTGGAAGACCGAGAGGAGGTTGAGGAGGCAGAAGCAGTGGAGGAACTTTGACATAAAGAGGATTGACGCACAACTCGTGGGGACGGCAAGACTTGGACAGCAGCCCCTTGTCCTGCTGTCACCATAGTTACCCAGTGCCCAGTCAGCGACATGTAACGCCCCTGTCCATGCCTACTCGTCCAAGTGTCTGTGGTGAAATGCACCCTGTCACACACAGAGTTTCTCAAAGAAGCGGTGATGTTGTGTGCGACATGCTGGTGGAGCGCAGGCACACCTTTCTTTGAGAAGTAGTGCCGACTGGGCATCTGGTACTGGGGCACTGCGACGGACATAAGGTCTCGAAAATCCTCTGTGTCCACCAGGCGGAAAGGCAGCATTTCTGTAGCCAAGAGCTTGCAGATGGTGAAATTCAACCTCTTAGCTTTCTCATGGCTAGGAGGAAATGGTCTTTTACTTGTCCACATCTGAGGGACCGAGGGCTGGCTATTGTGCTTAGACGGGGTTGATAAGGGTGTCCCCGGCAAACTGCCGGTCTGTGAGGAAGATGCAGGCGGACATGTTAGGTTGCCTTCATCCAAAGGTGGTGCTATCGATGTCGGACAGCGCTCAACACCAGCTGGTGTTACCACCTCCAAAGAAAATGATGACCTGCCAATCACGCTGGCTGTTGCGGTTAAAGAGGTGGCAGGTCTGCGCCCCAAAACAGGTGTGACTGCTGTCCCCCCAGTCACAGAGGATGAAGAGGCCGCGGATGCACAAGATATGGCAGACGGTGGTTGGCCCGGCCGGCTAGGCCGCATTGTAGCACACTGAGCTTCCCACTGCAACTTATGCTTCATGTCCATGTGCCGGTTCATGCATGAAGTACTCAAACTATGTATTTTTTGGCCTCTACTTAGCTTTTGCTGACAAATGTTACAGATAACACGAGTTGGGTCATCTTTATCGATCTGAAAAAATGCCCAGGCTATGCAAGGCTTAGCACCCATGCGACCTGAAGAGCCACCACGACTTGTGGTGAGAGGCAGAGTTGTGTTTGAGGATGCAGTTGTTGACGTGCTTCCAGTACTACGTCTCTGTCCAGGAAGGCGCAACCTGACCTCGTCGTCACTAGCATCTTCCTCCACCTCCTCTGCTGACCTCATCTCTTGGCTGACTGTGGGTTGACAGTAAGTGGGATCTCCGACCTCATCATCATCACCCTGTGCGTTATCACACCCATCGTCCTCAGAGCCAACCTGTTCCTGCCCTGACAAAAAACTAAAGTTGTCGCTCCAATCAGGTATTTGAGTCTTATCATCGTCTTCCTCATTGTCTCCACCAACAGGAGTTACAGTTTGGGAATGAGGGTCTACATTATGGTCAGAACCTTCTGCGTCTGGTCCTGGATCCGACTCATAAAGATTCTGGGCATCAGTGCAGATCATTTCCTCGTCTGGATTCACAGAAGCGCTGGAGTCGACCTCTGATTCCCAGGCTATAGTATGAGTAAACAGCTCTGCAGACTCAACCATCTGTTCTACCTCATACTCAGACGGGCAGCTGGAGATTTGGGAGCTGTGAGGAAGCAAGTGCGATTTGGGTGACACCTTTGAGGACTGGAGTATTTGTGATGTTGAAGTTGATGTGGAGGAGAGCCCACTTAAAGGAGCACTTGATATCCGTTGAAGCACCTGCTGTTTTTGTGCCTCATCTGGAATTTGTAGCGATTGGCGTGGCCGTAAGAAAGGGATCTTATCACATTGTCCGCTAAAAGAAGTAGACATTTTAGTTTGGCTGGAAGATGGTCTTTCTTCTGCAGATGTTACTGTTGCTTTAACACCTACCCCACGGACACAACCTTTTTTCCCCTTCCCAACACGCCTATTCCCCTTTCCACCAGCAGCAGGCCTTTTTCCACTCATTTTGGTGGTTAACTAATTCACAACTCTGGAGTTGTTTGCACAAAAAAACAATGGATGGTAACCGAGCAGAGCTGAGTGGCCAAACTGTGGTATTAGGCCAAAACTATTGGCTGGGTTAGATGCAGAAAAAAATTATTTTGAATTTGCAACCTGATGGAGGTCAGTATAGATGGACTAATAGAGAAAGTCCGACACACTACTAGAAGGCCAAATATTTTTTCAGAGGTAGATGCAGAAAAAAATATATTCAGTTTGCAACCTGATGGAGGTCAGTATAGATGGACTAATACAACAAGTCCCGCACACAGCTAGAAGCCCAAATATTTTTTCAGAGGTACTGTAGATGCAGATAAAAATTATTTTTAATTTGCAACCTGATGGAGGTCAGTATAGATGGACTAATAGAGAAAGTCCGACACACTACTAGAAGGCCAAATATTTTTTCAGAGGTAGATGCAGAAAAAAATATATTCAGTTTGCAACCTGATGGAGGTCAGTATAGATGGACTAATACAACAAGTCCCACACACAGCTAGAAGCCCAAATAATTTTTCAGAGGTACTGTAGATGCAGATAAAAATTAGTTTTAATTTGCAACCTGATGGAGGTCAGTATAGATGGACTAATAGAGAAAGTCCGACACACTACTAGAAGGCCAAATATTTTTTCAGAGCTAGATGCAGAAAAAAATTATATTCAGTTTGCAACCTGATGGAGGTCAGTATAGATGGATTAATAGAACAAGACCCACACACAGCTAGAAGCCCAATATTTTTTCAGAGGTAGATGCAGAAAAAAATATATTCAGTTTGCAACCTGATGGAGGTCAGTATAGATGGACTAATAGAGAAAGTCCGACACACTACTAGAAGGCCAAATATTTTTTCAGAGCTAGATGCAGAAAAAAATTATATTCAGTTTGCAACCTGATGGAGGTCAGTATAGATGGACTAATAGAGAAAGTCCAACACACTACTAGAAGGCCAAATATTTTTTCAGAGGTAGATGCAGAAAAAAATATATTCAGTTTGCAACCTGATGGAGGTCAGTATAGATGGATTAATAGAACAAGACCCACACACAGCTAGAAGCCCAATATTTTTTCAGAGGTAGATGCAGAAAAAACTATATTCAGTTTGCAACCTGATGGAGGTCAGTATAGATGGACTAATAGAACAAGTCCCACACACTGCTAGAAGCCCAAATATTTTTTCAGAGGTACTGTAGATGCAGATAAAAATTAGTTTTAATTTGCAACCTGATGGAGGTCAGTATAGATGGACTAATAGAGAAAGTCCGACACACTACTAGAAGGCCAAATATTTTTTCAGAGGTAGATGCAGAAAAAAATATATTCAGTTTGCAACCTGATGGAGGTCAGTATAGATGGATTAATAGAACAAGACCCACACACAGCTAGAAGCCCAATATTTTTTCAGAGGTAGATGCAGAAAAAACTATATTCAGTTTGCAACCTGATGGAGGTCAGTATAGATGGACTAATAGAACAAGTCCCACACACAGCTAGAAGCCCAAATATTTTTTCAGAGGTACTGTAGATGCAGATAAAAATTACTTTTAATTTGCAACCTGATGGAGGTCAGTATAGATGGACTAATAGAATGATGCTATGCCCAAAAGATTTTACTTCACTAGGTGCAGTAAAAAAATTGGTATTCTATACACAGGTGGTATATCTTGCAACACAGATAGGCTACTCCACTGACTAACACACTCTGCAATAGGCCAAAAAGGATTAGCTTTGCTAGATTCAGCCAAATGCTGTGAAAAAAACTTGCACAGCACTGGCACAGACCTGCCTGGCAAAAACTGATAGGAACTCATGTAACCTAGTCCTGAAAAGGACTCCAATTACAATTAGTCTTTACTCCCACAACCTATCTATTTAAGAGCACAGACCTCCCTGATAAAAGTCGTAGGAAATGCTGTAACCTAGTCCTTAAAAGGACTGCAATCACAACTATTCCCTACTCCCAAGCTATCTGTATATTTGTGCGAAAATTGGCTTGAAATTAACAAGGTATAGCGCACACAGCAACAGCAGTGCCGTCTAACACGCAGCTGCAGCAGTGAGAAAATGGTGGCGACGGGGAAAATGGCTTGGTCTTATAGGGCAAGGACATGTGACATACACTGCCAATGACACATGCCCTTGCTTGTGTGAAAAAAAGCACTTCGCTCCGTGTGTGCGCTGCTGATAGGCTGACAGATTGCACCTCCCCACTGTAAATGCGGGAAAGAGAAAAAAAATGGAGATCTTCATTGTTCCTGCAGAGATCCATCCCCTGCCCCTCCCCCCACCCCGCTGTACACTCAAACTGCGTATTAACATTAATTTTCATCATTACTGAGAAAAAATCCAGTTATGATTTTGGTGCACGAACAGTTATCGAACATAACCTCGAACAGCCGAATTTTTCTCAAATTGTTCGTGTTCGCCGAACGGCTCGAACACCGCCCAAAACAGCTCGAATTTGAGATTGGCGAACAGTTCGAGTAGAACAACGCTCATCTCTACCTACAAGTCTCTTAGTCTCCGAAATTCCTGGATGACCTGCCAACCGAGACTCATGACACTCCACAAACAAATCTCTCCTAAAGTTCCTAGGCACAAACAACCTCCCATGGGGAGTGTTAGATGGGGCATCCTCCTGGGCTTTCAGAATCCCATCTTCCAAAACGGAGTCCAATGCTGCTATCACAACACCTTCCTGTAAAATGCTCTCCTCCTCCTCGGTACCAACCATGGGAGAAAAACTGCGAGATAAAGCATCAGCTTTTACATTCTTGGTACCCGCGATGTAAGTAACAGAAAAATTAAACCGTGAAAAAAAAGTGCCCACCTAGCTTGACGGGCATTCAAGCGCTTGGCAGCATCAAGATAGATCAGATTCTTATGATCAGTAAAAACCTGAATGGGAAATTTAGCACCTTCCAAGAGATGACGCCAATGTTCAAATGCGAGTTTAATCGCCAGCAATTCCCGATTACCGACATCGTAATTAAGTTCGGTCTCAGAAATTTTTTTTGAAAAAAAAGCACAGGGATGTACTCCATCCTTGTTTTCCTGAGACAAAACAGCACCGACCCCCACCGAAGAAGCATCAACCTCGACCAAAGAAGGCTTGGTCTCATCAGGCTGCATAAGGATGGGGGCAGAACTGAACCTCTCCTTGAGATACACAAAAGCTTCAATGGCCTCAGTAGTCCACTGAACCGTATTTGCACCTTTCCTGGTGAGATCGGTCAGCGGCTTAACAATTATAGAAAAATTCTTAATGAATTTTCTGTAATAATTAGCGAAACCCAAAAATCTCTGTATTGGTTTCAAACCAATAGGCCTAGGCCATTCCTGCACTGCCTGAACCTTCACCGGGGCTATCTCAAAGCCCTCGCTGGAGATAATGTAGCCCAAAAAACTAATTCTCTGCCCAGCGAACTCACATTTCTCCAGCTTAGCAAAAAGTGAATTGTCGCTTAACAACTGCAATACCTCACGTACGCTCTGCCAATGAGACTCCAGATCCGGCGCAAAAATCAAAATGTCATCCAAATACACCACCACATTCTTACCGATCAATGGTCTTAGGATGTCATTAATAAGGTTCGGAAAAAACGCTGGTGCGTTGGTAAGACCAAAGGGCATAACCAGATTCTCAAAATGACCCACTGGAGTGTTAAAAGCAGTTTTCCACTCATCACCTTCCTTCATAAGTAACAAATTGTATGCCCCCCGGAGATCAATCTTAGAGAACCACTTGGCCCCCACTAACTGGTTGAACAAGTCAGGAATTAATGGCAGTGGGTAGGAATTGCGTACTGTAATTTTATTAATTTCGCGAAAGTCCAGACATGGACGTAAACCGCCGTCCTTTTTTTTTACAAAAAAAAATCCAATAGCCATAGGTGACTTAGAAGGTCTAATGTGACCGGCGGCCAAGCTTGTCTGTATGTATTCCTCCAAGGCCTTTCTCTCAGGGATAGTAAGATTAAATAAGCGACTCTTGGGAAGAGTTGCTCCAGGGACAAACTCAATAGTACAATCATAGTCCCTATGAGGAGGCAAAACTTGCGACTCCTCCTCAGAAAAAACCTTCCAAAAATCCTGAATAGGTACAGGTAATTCCCCTCTTTCCACAGCAGCAATGTGACCGTTACAACATCTATCATAACACTTAGGACTCCAAGACTTAATTTCATTGGTAGACCAGTCCAGTACAGGATTGTGCAATTTTAACCAAGGTAACCCCAAAACCACTGGAGCAGGCAAATTATTTAATACCGCCAAATCCAAATTCTCTTGGTGGATACCATTAATGGTGAGGGGAAATTCAGAAACCTTGTGAGTAATACCTTTCAAGGGAGAGCCATCAACAGCAACCACAGAAATAGGAGATGACAAAAGTTTGGATTCTAATTTAAATTTTTCCAAAAAACCCTCATCAATCACATTGAGTGTAGAACCACAATCCACAAATACCCGAAATTCAATCAACTCCTCCTGGAATGAGGTGCTTCCAGAACGAAATACTCCTTTTGAGTTTAAACACGCTATGCGGGCGTAACTGACCTCTTTTTTTTTTTCTTTGTTCAAACGAAGCACACAGTTCTTAATAAAGTGGTCAGATTTACCGCAATAAAAACACACTCCTTTAGTAAACCTGCGGTCCTTTTCCTGAGAGTGAGGTGAAATCGCCCCAATCTCCATCGGTTCTCCACCCTCCAAGCAGACCCTCTGAAAACTAGGAGCTGCCATAGCAGTAGATTTCTCTTCATTAATCCTAGCACGCAGTCTCCTGTCCACACGTATGGCTAATTGCATTGCCTCCTGCAAGGTTCCAGGTTTTGGGAAGGCAATCAGCAGATCCTTAACCCTTTCACCTAGACCATCAAGAAACAAACATTTTAATGCTGAGTCATTCCATTCCACTTCAGCCGACCATCTTCTGAAGTATGTACAATAATTTTCCACATCACCTGATCCCTGCTTCAAACGTCTTAATTCAGTTTCAGCAGATGAGACTCGATCAGGATCATCATACAACAACCCCATAGCAGAAAAAAAATCTTCCACAGATCTAAAACATGGATCATTAGGTTGTAGAAAAAAGGCCCATCCCTGTGGTTCTTTGCGCAAAAGTGACATTATAAACCCAATGCGCTGTGATTCGTTCCCCGAGGATCTGGGTCTTAAACGAAAATATAATAAACAAGCGTTTTTAAAGGAAAAAAAATCTTGCCGTTTACCATAAAAAAAATCTGGAAGTCCTACCTTCGGTTCGACAAAATGCGCTCCAGGACAGCTACTCACGTGTTGCTGGAGCTCGGCCACCTCCAAAGACAGTCCCTGCAGGCGTTGAGCCAACTCCTGAACCGACACCATGCTGAAATCAGGATTTCTTTCCTTAGAGTGTTTTATTTTTGGGCTGGACTTACTGTTATGAACTGCTACAAACACTAAGGAAAGATAGGAAAACTGTCCCTACAATAGGACTAAGCTGATTCCCTACGATGCAGCGGGGGACCTGTTCCTTGTGAACAGACCCGCCTAAGTCCTCGGCTAGTCTGAACGCAGACCTATAGATATAAGGGAGGGGTCCCTACAAGAACTAAGGACTGGGATATAGTTGGACACCTCCTAGCAGAAATTGTAGCAGAGCAAAGACAAACAAACAAACAGAAGTACTAGTGGTCAAAAGACCAAGCAAACTACAGAGTAAGGTACAAAGCACCTGGCTAGCTTAATGTCAAGGGTGTGTCGCCACGAAGATCGTCACGATTACACAGCCTGACTTCTCGCAGCTGACTTTTTGGTGCTTTGTGTTTTTCGGCAGTGAGGGAGTTAATTCTCTCTCTCTCTGTGCTAGACAAGGTCCAGCCTCGCCCAGCTGCAATCAATGCTGCTGTAGTGAGACTCCTTCAAATGCCTGCTGGTCTGTTAGGGAAGTGTCGGTGAAAGCATTTCATGCAGACTAACAGAGCGGATCGTGGTATTTGGAGTTTCAGAGATAAGTGTATTTGGAGTGTTTTTTCCCTTCCTCGCTTTATCATTTATCTCCTTTCCCGTTGGTGTTCCCTCTGTTGTAGTTGTGTAGTTTTTGTATGCAAGGTGGTTTTGGTTTTTCCCTTGTACTGTCTCGTTCGTCTAAGTACTGTGTGTGGGCATATTATTACTTGTCCCCTTTTGTTGTGATCGGGGTCCTTCTCAGGACTAGATTACTTAGGTGCAGGGATCCTCAGGAGGTAGGGGTTACGCTGGCGGCCTGGACCTCTGTACCTTTAACAGTACCTCCAGGTTGAGGGATTAGTCAGGGCCTCAGCTTAGGGTCAGCTTAGGCCCCCTACCTCCAGTATACAGAGACAGCGTGACATTTTCACCGACCACTTAGTTTTTCTCCAGCTACCATGGATCCAGTAGCCGGTCTAGCTCGGCAGTTGCAGAGTTTGTCCATGGAGCTGGCGGACATTAGGTCCAAGGTTTTGTATCCTCAGGAGCAAGCCGGACCAGAACCTAAAGTAGCTCTCCCTGACAGGTTCACTGGGGGGCGGGACAAGTTTTTTGTTTTCCGGGAGGCATGCAAGTTGTACTTTCGGCTGCGGCCTCGGTCATCGGGGAGTGAAGAACAAAGGGTGGGAATTGTCATCTCGCTCCTACAAGGGGACCCACAATCTTGGGCGTTCTCTCTTCCCCCGGGCTCCCCGGCTCTCCAGTCAGTGGATAGGTTTTTCGCTGCTCTGGGACTCGTATATGATGACCCAGATCGGATCTCCCTTGCTGAGTCTAAGTTACGTAGGATCCAGCAGGGAGATCGTCCGGCGGAGGAATTCTGTTCGGAGTTCCGTAGGTGGGCCACGGACACCCAGTGGAATGACCCGGCTCTTAGGAGCCAGTTTTGTCAAGGTTTATCCGACAAATTACAGGATGTGTTGGCACAGTATGACTCTCCCGCGTCACTGGAAGCCGCTATGGCCCTTGCTATTCGCGTTGACAGACGGCTTCGGGAGAGGTGCGGGATAACTCTACCCCCTGTGATGACTCCACCTCCTACAAGGTCCCCTCATATGGTGGTTCCCCTGGTCAGTCCAGAGGAGCCTATGCAATTAGGAGGGACATCATTTCGGGGGAGGGGACCGGTGGTGCGCCATAAGACAGGAAGGTGTTTCTTCTGCGGGAGAAAGGGACATTTTATTGGGGGGTGTCCATCCCGTCCCTTGCAGAGTGAAGAGTCGTCGGAAAACTGTTGATCCCAGGTTGTGTGGTGGACGGCAATCTGGGAGTAGGTATTTCGTCCCTAGGTTCGTCTCAGTTTCTCGTACCGGCGGAGGTGGTGGTGGGTACGAGAACTGAGAGGATATCTGTTCTTCTGGATAGTGGGGCCGGGGCTAATCTGGTTGATGCTCGGTTTGCCCGGGTTCAAGGTATGCGATTGAGTGAGTTGGCTAAACCCATCCCCATATTCTCGATCGATGCCAGGCCTCTCGGTCAGGGAAGTTTTTTGCAAGCTGTGCATGACGTAAAACTTCAAGTGGGGGCGATACATAAAGAACTGTTGTCTTGCTACGTGTTGGAGGGTCTTCCCACTCCTATAGTGTTGGGCCTTCCTTGGTTAACTAAGCATAACCCGGTTATTAATTGGCAAACCAGAGAGATAAGCCAATGGAGTAAATTCTGTAATAAAAACTGCATGAACACGGTCATCGGTGCGGTTACTCCTTGGGTCTTACCTCCATTTCTGGCGGACTTTGAGGATGTATTCTCGGAGAAAGGGTGCCAGGAACTACCTCCTCATCGCGAGTATGACTGTTCTGTAAAACTGCTCCCTGAGGCCAAGTTACCTAAAGCTAGGTTGTATAACCTTTCTGGTCCTGAGAGGCAGGCCATGAAGGATTATATTTCAGAAAGTCTGGCTAAGGGGCATATTAGACCTTCATCTTCACCGGTGGCTGCGGGGTTCTTCTTTGTTAAGAAGAAAGATGGAGGCCTACGCCCTTGCCTGGATTTCCGTGAACTTAATCGGATTACGGTCCGAGATCCGTATCCGCTCCCACTTATTCCCGATCTCTTTAATCAGATCGTGGGCGCCAAATGGTTCTCTAAGTTGGATCTCAGGGGGGCGTACAATCTGATTAGGATGAAGGAGGGGGATGAGTGGAAGACGGCGTTTAACACTCCGGAGGGGCATTATGAGAACCTTGTCATGCCATTCGGTCTGACTAATGCCCCGGCGGTGTTCCAACACTTTGTTAATGACATTTTTCGCCGCCTGGTGGGACAGTTTGTTGTCATATATCTGGATGATATCTTAATTTACTCGCCGGATCTGGTGTCTCATCAGGAGCACGTTAGGCAGGTGTTACAGATCTTGCGGGA
Organism: Phyllobates terribilis; assembly: GCF_046119375.1. Classification (NCBI taxonomy): domain Eukaryota; kingdom Metazoa; phylum Chordata; class Amphibia; order Anura; family Dendrobatidae; genus Phyllobates; species Phyllobates terribilis. The sequence goes on from NW_027362761.1 coordinate 705,282,212, forward strand.
TAATAAACTGTATGCCAAATGGGAAAAGTGTGTGTTCGCCGTACAGGAACTCCAGTTTTTAGGCTTCCTGGTTTCAGCGTCCGGTTTTCGTATGGACCCTGGGAAAGTGCGGGCAGTTCTTGAGTGGGATCGGCCTGAGAATCTTAAGGCACTACAACGTTTCCTGGGGTTTGCTAATTATTACCGGAAGTTAATTCGTAATTTCTCGTCCATGGTTAAGCCTCTCACAGACATGACTAAAAAGGGGACGGATTTTTCTAGGTGGTCTGACAAGGCTTGTCAAGCATTCTCCTCCTTGAAAAAATGTTTTGCCTCGGCACCCATACTCATTCAACCTGATGCGTCACAGCCATTCATTGTAGAGGTAGACGCTTCCGAGGTAGGGGTGGGAGCAGTATTGTCACAAGGTTCGTCCCCTGGTAAGTGGCATCCGTGCGCCTTTTTCTCTAAAAAATTGTCGTCCGCTGAGAGGAATTACGATGTCGGCAATAGGGAACTCTTGGCCATTAAGTTAGCTTTTGAGGAGTGGCGCCATTTTTTGGAGGGGGCAGTCCATCCGGTCACCGTCATCACCGATCACAAGAACCTGCTATATCTGGAGTCCGCGAAACGTCTGAATCCCAGACAAGCTAGGTGGTCATTGTTTTTTACCAGGTTTAATTTTGTCGTTACATATCGTCCTGGGTCAAAAAATGTAAAGGCGGATGCCTTATCTCGTAGTTTCCCTGGGGCCGGGAATACGGACGACCCGATTCCTATCCTTCAGGAGGGGGTGGTGGTTTCGGCAGTATGCTCTGAGCTGGAGGAGGAGGTATTGGAGGCTCAGGGGGACGCCCCTGTTGGACCTCTGGGGAGACTGTTTGTTCCAGATCAGTTGCGACAAAAGGTGATCGAGGCACACCATAACTCAGTTTTTGCAGGACACCCGGGGAGTAGAGCAACTGTGGATCTCCTCTCGCGTCGGTTTTGGTGGCCTAACTTACATAAGGAGGTGGTAACTTTTGTCGCGTCCTGTGGGGTTTGTGCGCGCTCTAAGACCTCACATACCCGTCCGTCTGGGGCCCTCTTACCTTTGAAGATCCTGCAGCGTCCTTGGACTCATCTGTCTATGGACTTTATTACGGACCTCCCTCCGTCTTCGGGTAAAACGGTCATACTCGTTGTAGTGGACAGGTTCAGCAAGATGGCACATTTTATCGCTCTTCCGGCTCTCCCTAATGCTAAAACTCTTGCGCGGGTGTTCATTGGGGAGATTGTGAGGCTTCACGGGGTACCCTCCGAGGTGGTGTCTGATCGGGGGTCTCAGTTTGTGTCCAAGTTCTGGAAGGCGTTTTGTGCACGGCGGGGGATGCATTTGTCGTTCTCATCGGCTTTTCATCCTCAGACCAATGGTCAGACGGAACGTATGAACCAGAGCTTGGAGACATATCTCCGGTGTTTTGTGTCAGAGAACCAGGAGGACTGGGCTTCTTTCTTACCTCTGGCAGAGTTTGCTCTTAATAATAGGCGGAGCGAGTCCACTGGTAAGTCCCCGTTTTTTGGGGCATATGGTTTTCACCACCAGTTTTGTACTTTCAGTAGGGGGGGCTCTTCGGGGGTTCCTGAGGAGGAACGATTTTCCTCATCACTCGCTTCAGTATGGAGAGGGGTGCTGAAGAATCTGAATACTATGGGGAACCGATACAAACGTATGGCTGATAGAAGGAGAGTGTGTGGTCCGGACCTAAGTGTGAACGATCGGGTATGGTTGTCTACCAGGAATATAAAACTTAAGGTTCCCTCCTGGAAACTGGGTCCCAGGTTCATCGGGCCATACAGAATCAGTTCTATTATTAATCCGGTGGCATTCCGTCTTGACCTCCCCCCTACGTTTAAAATTCACAACGTGTTCCACAGATCGTTGCTTAAGAGGTATGTGGCGCCGGTGGTACCGTCACCTTTACCTCCCCCTCCAGTGGTGGTCAAGGGTAACTTGGAGTTCCAGGTATCGAGGGTCATCGATTCACACTTTAATCGCCGGTCCCTTCAGTACCTGGTTCATTGGAAAGGGTATGGTCCTGAGGAGAGGATGTGGGTTCCTGCGTCGGATATTAACGCAGACCGATTAGTTCGGGCCTTCCACACAACTCACCCGGATAAACCTGGCCCTGAGGGTCCGGAGGCCCCTCGTAGAAGGGGGGGTACTGTCAAGGGTGTGTCGCCACGAAGATCGTCACGATTACACAGCCTGACTTCTTGCAGCTGAATTTTTGGTGCTTTGTGTTTTTCGGCAGTGAGGGAGTTAATTCTCTCTCTCTCTGTGCTAGACAAGGTCCAGCCTCGCCCAGCTGCAATCAATGCTGCTGTAGTGAGACTCCTTCAAATGCTTGCTGGTCTGTTAGGGAAGTGTCGGTGAAAGCATTTCATGCAGACTAACAGAGCGGATCGTGGTATTTGGAGTTTCAGAGATAAGTGTATTTGGAGTGTTTTTTCCCTTCCTCGCTTTATCATTTATCTCCTTTCCCGTTGGTGTTCCCTCTGTTGTAGTTGTGTAGTTTTTGTATGCAAGGTGGTTTTGGTTTTTCCCTTGTACTGTCTCGTTCGTCTAAGTACTGTGTGTGGGCATATTATTACTTGTCCCCTTTTGTTGTGATCGGGGTCCTTCTCAGGACTAGATTACTTAGGTGCAGGGATCCTCAGGAGGTAGGGGTTACGCTGGCGGCCTGGACCTCTCTACCTTTAACAGTACCTCCAGGTTGAGGGATTAGTCAGGGCCCCAGCTTAGGGTCAGCTTAGGCCCCCTACCTCCAGTACACAGAGACAGCGTGACACTTAAGAGTAAAAGTAACACTGAAGTCCAGCAAGGCCAGGAGGGCGGAGCTGGATTATATAGGCAAAAAGTCACGTGACCAGCAAAATAGAAAAAAAGAACAGGAGGGTTCTAACAGGTGCTGGGAGAGAGCACTGATTGGGTTTCTGGGAGAGAGCAATGATGGAGGTGCTGGGAGAGAGCAATAATGGGGGTGCTGGGACAGAGATATGATGCAGTTGCATGGAGAGAGAGCATGATAGGGGTGCTGAGAGAGAGCAATGAATTAGGTGCTGGGAGAGTGCAATGATGGCGGTGCTGGGAGAGAGCAATGATGGGGTTGCTGGGAGAGAGCAATGATGGGGTGCTGGGAGAGAGCAATGATGGAGATGCTGGGAGAGAGTAATGATGGACGTGCTGGGAGAGAGCAATGATTGGGTTTCTGGGAGATAGCAATGGTGGAGGTACTGGGAGAGAGCAATGAAGAAGGTACTGGGAGAGAGCAATGATGGAGGTGGTGGGAGAGAGCCAAGATGGTGGTGCTGGGAGAGAGCAATGAAGGAGGTGCTGGGAGACAGCATTGATGGGGGTTCTGGGAGAGAGCAATGATGGAGGTGCTGGGAGAGAGCAATAATTGGGTTGCTGGGAGAGAGCAATTATGAAGGTGGTGGGAGAAAGCAATGATGGCGTGCTGGGAGAGAGCAATGATGTAGGTGCTGGGAGAGAGAAATGATGAGGCTGATGGGAGAGAACAATGATGGGGTTGCTGTGAGAGAGCAATGATGGGAGTGGTGGGAGAGAGCAATGATGGAGGTGCTGGTAGAGAGCAATGATGGGATGGTGGGAGTGGTGTGCGAGAGCAATGATGGGGTTGCTGGGAGAGTGCAATGATGGAGGTGCTGGGGGAGAGCAATAGTGGGGGTGGTGGGAGACAACAATAGTGGGATTGCTGGGAGAGAGCAATAACGGGGTTGCTGGGAGAGAGCAATGACGGGGTTGCTGGGAGAGAGCAATGATGGAGGTGCTGGGAGAGAGCAATGATTGGGTTGCTGGAGATAGCAATGATGAAGGTGGTGGGAGAGAGCAATGATGGGGTGCTGGTAGAGAGCAATGATGGGGTTGCTGGGAGAAAACAGTGATAGGGGTGCTGGTAGAGAGCAATGATGGAGGTGCTGGGAGAGAGCAATGATGGAGGTGCTGGGAGAGAGCAATGATGGGGGTGCTGAGAGAGAGCAATGATGGAAGTGCTGGGAGAGAGCAATGATGGGGTTGCTGGGAGAGAGCAATGATTGTGTTGCTGGGAGAGAGCAATGATGAAGGTAGTGGGAGAGAGCAATGATGGTGTGCTGGGAGAGAGCAATGATGGAGGTGCTGGTAGAGAGCAATGATGGAGGTGCTGGGAGAGAGCAATGATGTGGGAGCTGGGAGAGAGCAATAATGGAGGTGGTGGTAAAGAGCAATGATGGAGGTGGTAGAAGAGAGCAATGGTTGGGGTGCTGGGAGAGAGCAATGATAGAGGTGTAGGGAGAGAGCAATGATGGGGGTGATGGGAGAAAGCAATAATGGAGGTGCTAATGTGTTCTACCACCCCCAAATTCATTATGATGCTATCAAGGACTTTTAATGAATAGGAGGGCACAGGACAGTGACTAAGGTTATGTTCACACTAGATGGTGGCCCGATTCTAATGCATCGGGTATTCTAGAATAGGTATGCGGCCGACGGGGCGCAATTAGCAGAGCGGTGTTTAAATTTTGCGCCAGAATCGCTGATTGGTCGCGTTCGGCAACCGCGACCAATCAGCAAAGCGGTGTTTCAATTTGGCGGCAATATTGGTGATTGGTCGCGGGCGGCGGCCGCGACCAATCAGCGAACCGTGTTAGTGAGGACTGGAGAGCGTGTTTAAATTTGGCACCAAAATCGCTGATTAGTCACGACCAATCAGCAGAGCGGTGTTTAAATTTGGCGCCAATACTGCTGATTGGTCGAGGCCGCCGGCCGCGACCAATCAGCGATTTTGGCGCAAAATTTAAACAACGCTCTGCTGATTGGTCGCGGCCGTCAGCCGCGACTAATCAGCGACTTTGGGGCCAAATTTAAACCCCGCTCTGCATCGCTCTGCTAATTGGTCGCGGTCGCCGGCCTCGACCAATCAGCAGAGCGTTGTTTAAATTTGGCGCCAATCTGGCTGATTGGTCGCGGATGGCGGCCGCAACCAATCAGCAGAGCGGTTTTTAAATTTGGCGCCAGAATCGCTGATTGGTCACGGGCGGCGGCCGCGACCAATCAGCGAACCGTGTTAGTGAGGAATGGAGAGCGTGTTTAAATTTGGCACCAAAATCGCTGATTAGTCGCGGCCGGCGACCAATCAGCAGAGCGTGTTTAAATTTGGCGCCAATCTCGCTGATTGTTCGCGGCTGACGGCCGCGATCAATCAGCAGAGTGAGGTTTAAATTTGGCGCCAATACTGCTGATTGGTCGCGGCCGGCGACCGCGACCAATCAGCAGAGTGGGGTTTAAATTTGGCGCCAATACTGCTGATTGATCTCGGCCAGCGACCGCGATCAATCAGCAGAGCGTTGTTTAAATTTGGCACCAATCTCGCTGATTGGACGCGTCTGGCGTCCGCGACCAATGAGCAGAGCGTTGTTTAAATTTGGCGCCAAGCTCGCTGATTGGTCGCGGCTGGCGTCCGCAACCGATTAGCACAGCAGTGTTTAAATGTCGCGGCAAGATCGGTGATTGGTCAAGGCCGCTATTTAAATGTGGCGCCCAAATCGGTGATTGGTCACGGTCGGCGTCCGTGACCAATCCGCACAGCAGTGTTTAAATGTGGCGCTAAGATCTGTGATTGGTCGCGGCCGCTATTTAAATGTGGCACCCAAATCGGTGATTGGTCGCGGGCAGCGGCCGCGACCAATCAGCAGAGCGGTGTTTAACTTTAGCGCCAAGATCACTGATTGGTCTCGTGCGGAGAGCGCGACCAATCAGCGAATCGTATTGGTGAGGAGCGGGGAGCGGAATCGTATTAGTGAGGAACGGGGAGCGCCGCTGTCTGTGCGGATACTTCCACTTCGAGAAGCCGGGAGATGAGCGACAGCTCGCAGCAGAAGTATCCCGACCCGCAGCGCCGCTCCCCGGTCCTCCCTTCACACCCTAGCCGCTGATGTCTCCACAGTATCCGCATAGTGTTACAAAGGTCCGGACATTTGTGTGAAAAATCGCTGATTGGTCGCTGGCGCTGCCCGCGACCAATCACCGATTTGGGCGCCAAATTTAAATATCGGCCGAGACCAATCACCGATCTTGGCTCCACATTTAAACTTGGCGCCCAAATCGGTGATTGGTCGCGGGCAGCGCCAGCGACCAATCAGCGATTTTTAACATAAATGTCCGGACCTTTGTAACACCATGCGGATACTGTGGGGACATCAGCGGCTAGGGTGTGAAGGGAGGACCGGGGAGCGGCGCTGCGGGTCCGGATACTTCTGCTCCGAGCGCCCGCTCATGTCCCGGGTTCTCGGAGCGGAAGTATCCGCACAGGCAGCGCCGCTGACATCCATGCGGCTAGGGCGTGAAGGGAGGACCGGGGAGCGGCGCTGCGGGTCCAATTGGTCGCGGCCGCTATTTAAATGTGCCGCACAAATCGTTGATTGGTCGCGGACTTGGCCCGCGACCAATCACTGATCTTGCGGTCAAAGTTAAACACTACTGTGCTGATTGGGCGCCAAATTTAAATATCGGCCGTGACCAATCACCGATCTTGGCTCCACATTTAAACACCGCTGTGCTGATTCTTGCAGCGGAAGTATCCGCACAGGCAGCGCCGCTGACATCCAATTGGTCGCGGTCGCTATTTAAAATTGCCGTACAAATCGGTGATTGGTCGCTGTCTTGGCCCGCGACCAATGACTGATCTTGGCGCCAAAGTTAAACACTATTGTGCTGATTGGTCACGGACGCTGACCGCGACCAATCACCGATTTGGGCGCCAAATTTAAATATCGGCCGCGACCAATCACCGATTTGGGCGCCAAATTTAAATATCGGCCGCGACCAATCACCGATCTTGGCTCCACATTTAAACACCGCTGTGGTGATTGGTCGCGGCCGATATTTAAATTTGGTGCCCAAATCGGTGATTGGTCGCGGGCAGCGTCGGCGACCAATCAGCACAATAGTGTTTAAGTTTTGCGCTAAGATCAGTGATTGGTCGGGTCCGAAGACCGCGACCAATCATCGAATCGTCTTGGTGAGGACCGGGGAGCTGCGCTGCCTGTGCGGGTACTTACGCTGCGAGAACCCGGGACATAGCGGGCGCTCGCAGCAGAAGTATCCCGACCCGCAGCGCCGCTCCCCGGTTCTCCCTTCCGCATGGAGGTCAGCGGCGCCGGCGGTCCTTCCGCTGCTACCGGCCGGGAGATGAGCGCCTCGCGCCGCTCATCTCCCGGCTGCATCTCCGTCCCGCAGATGGGTCCGGCGGTCGGGTTCCTTCTGCTGTTGCCGGCGATGCAGCCGGGAGATGACCGGCGCGAGGCGCTCATCTCCCGGCTGCATCGCCGCTCAGCTCCGTCCCACAGATGAGCCGCTAATGGCCGCCATATTTTTTTAGAAATCCCCTGGCGCTGATTGGCCGCTGCCGAACCAATGAGCGACGCGGGATTTCCTGGACAGACAGACACACAGACAGACGGGATAAGACGATTATATATATAGATGTTCAGATCTGTTACAAATTAAAATCAACACATTTAGAACTTTTTGTTTTATCTTATCCTCATGAAGAAGTTGGGCAAAACTTCAAAAAATCCTTTATTGTAACCATTGGTATGGTGTCTTAACGTGGACTAACCAGCAGCGCAGTGTAAACCATTTTGTACTCCTCTTCTTAGAGGCTGTCTCTCTAGGACCCAGCGGCTACCTTCCTCTGGCTATTTAACACCCTGGCCTCGGTATAAATACCTGCTGTCTGCCAGAGTGAGCAGCCGGTGATACTCAAATTACCCTTTGTGAATGCTCGGAGCAAGTGCATTACTTCATCCTCTCTGGAACTATGAGGACAGGTGTTCATTAGTGTTGAGCGAGCACTAAAATGCCCGGGTGCTCGAAGCTCGGGCCGAGCTCGCCGTGATACTCGGGTACTCGACCCGAGCAACGAGCCCAATGTTAGTCTATGGGAGACTCGAGCATTTTTGCGGTGGCACCCCCGGCAGTCTTTTAAAAGCCTAACAAGTGCCCAAAACGATAGTGACAGAGCTCAAATGACATGGGGACAGCATGGGGATCGCCCCAGGAAGCATTTCTGACCCCCAGGTCACTGCTGTCAACAACGTCAGAGGTATTAAGCCACTTTTACGGGCTCACAATAAAACGTTCAAAAATGAAAGTGAAACTTTTTTCCTGTGAAATATGTTAAGGAACATCCTTTCCAGGGAAAAGACTTGTGTATAAGTTAAAATAAATGACCAAAAACAAAAATACTCCTCCACACCTTCGGCTATGTTCACAAGTAGCATTTTTTATGCGTTTTTGCACTTTTGTATTGCTTTCAACTATGACAAATGCATTCACCGGGAAATGTAATTTTAACATTTTACAACCTTATCTGGCCATGTGATGTGTGACACATGCATAAAGTGCTGAAAAGACATGGGAACAGCATGGGGAAGACCCCTGGAAGCATCTCTGACTCCCAGGTCACTGTCTAAAAGTGTGCCCATGATAAGTGATCCTTGCCACATCAGAAGATGCAGACTTGCAACTGTCCCCATGCAAGTTCTAGTCCCAGGGCAGTGTTCAATTGTACCTCCCCCATTCCTTGCAATACAAGCGCAAGTATGCAGCCTGCCACCCACCCACCCCCAGGCTGCAATACCATACTGCTTGCTTGCTTGAACTTGAAATTGGGCCTTTTAGGCATGTGGAGGCGGAATCTGGCCACCACGTCATGGCTGTGTTGGCGGCCTGGAATCCAGGCCACACACGGTCCCCAGCCGCCTGGGGGCAGCCGGGTGTCCATAAACGGTCCCCAGCCGCCCCTATTTCTCCTTGGAACATCCCCCCACACACTTTTCTTAGCTCGGCCTGCTTTAGGCAGCATTGGACGAGCCCACCAGAGAACCAGACTCCTCCGGTGGGCCCTGACTTCTCCATCGGTGGAGTTGAGAGTGCCAAGGTGAGGAGCATGATGATGATGACAGAAGTTAGCATCTGCTATGTTTTCTTTTAATGCAAGTGTAAGTGTGCAGCCTGCCACCCACCCACCCCCAGACTGCAATTCCATACTGCTAGCTTGCACTTGAAATGGGGCCTTTTAGTTTGGAGGAGGCCGAAGCTGGCCACTACCTCATGGCTGCTTCGGCAGCGAGGTATCCATACTCAGTCCCCAGCCGCCGCTATTTGTCCTGGTGTGCCTTATACATAAGATTAAGCGCGTATACCAAAACATTACCTGTGCCCTCCCCAGTGCATTTAGTGGGAAGGAGAGCCTATTCCGCTGTAGTGTGTGCATGCCAAACCCCTGTTCATGGTACATGCGAAGATGCCTCCCACCTTGCACCTGTCGTTGCAGACTTGCAACTATCCCCATTCAAGTCCTTGTCCCATGGCAGTGTTCAATTGTACCTCTCCCATTCCTTGCAATGCAAGCGCAAGTATGCAGCCTGCCACCCACCCACCCCCAGGCTGCAATACCATACTGCTTGCTTGCTTGCACTTTAAATTGGGCCTTTTAGGCATGTGGAGGCGGAATCTGGCCACCACGCCATGGCTGTGTCGGCGGCCTGGTATCCATACTCAGTCCCCAGCCGCCTGGTGGCCGGGTGTCCCCGCTTGCTCCCCAGCCTCCAGGGGGTGGCCGGGTGTCCATACTCGGTCCCCAGCCGCCCCTATTTGTCCCGGTAACCTTTCCCACACTTTTCTTAGCCTGGCCTGCTTTAGGGCAGCATTGGCCGAGCCCATCGGACTATCAGACTCCTCCGGTGGGCCCTGGCTTCTCCATCAGGGGAGTTGAGAGTGCCAAGGTGAGGAGCATGATGAGGATGATAGAAGTTAGCATCTGCTTTGTTTTGTTGTAATGCAAGCGCATGTATGTAGTAGCGGCTAGGCCTGAGGTGGTCAGCGTTTTGGCGCATATCCTACCTCCTCCGAGGATTGCTGGATGTTTTCCTGCTACTATCCAAGTTCTATGACTCCCGTTAAAACAAAGCTTCAGGTGATAAATGATGGATGAGGTAGTGGCAAAGGAGAAAGAGCAGGAGGAACAGGGACCATTCACATCAATATCAGGCCAGTCAACCAGATATGTCTTGTAGGATATGTTTCTGTAACAAAAGGAGCGGTTCGGCTACACAGTTATAGGGCATACAGTGAGTGCAATGCCTACCAAAAATTTCGAGGCACTCCAATGCCCCTTGGAAATGACATGGAGGTCAGAGGGCGTTAACTAAACCTTTTTTTCCATTTATAGCAACTGGGTCTCCTGTGCACTGTTGGCCTAAGCAGTGAATGGAAGGCTTTCCAAAAATTATGAGGAACTGCAATGCCCCTTACAAGAGCCATGTGTGGCACCCCAGGGGTCTGGTCACCACAGTAATAGAGATATTACGTCGGAGAGCAAGTGGGAGGTTTCCTGGTCAGGATCCCTTAAACATGCAACATCCTCCTGCCCCAGTCCTGGGAGGGGAGAATTCTGCCCTTATAAACTGGATCTGGGGCGGGGTTGAGTGAGTCAGAGAACAGAGAACAGTCAGAGTCAGAGTGAGAGAAAGGGAAAGTTTCAGCAAGGAGCTCTGTAGCAGCTAGGAGCTAAAGACCAGGGGCTGGAAGCTGAGCAGAGCTCGCCCTGGCAGAAGACAATGGGAACCGGACACAGGAGTCCGAGGCTGTGAGGACTTATATATCCAGCAGCAGAAACCATCCGGCAGGGGATTTCAGGTCCTCTGGCCATAGAAGCCCGGAGGCTCAGTCACAAGCAAGGGACCAGCACCGCCGTCGTGGAGCGGAGGCTAACAGAAGGCCCCAAGTCACCAGCCATACGGGTGAGCACTACACGGTACACTCAGGGACGTGGGCTACTTCTACCCGCTTACAGCAAGGTAGCCAGGAAGAGTGCAGACAGACGGGGAGGCCTACAACTCCACCTGGCCAGGGGAACTCCTGCTTGCTCACAGACTGACCAGGCCTCTTATGCTAGCCAGTACTCCCGGGAGGGTCTACCTTATAATCATCAGTAAAGACCCTGAACTGCACTGCAAAGACTCTGAGTCGTTCCTGCTGCGCTCGTGCACCATCACCCCCATCATCCACACTCACTGCCCTGAGGCTATAGTCCTCCCGTGGGGAGTTATCCCATTCTCTGCTGCGCACACAACACCAGCCTCAGCGGTCTGCCTCGCAGCGGTGGTACTCCCTGACCGCAATCCACGGGTGGCGCAGTCGGACAATTAACCTCAAAACCTAAGAAAGACTGCCACTGGTTTGACCAGCCTGAGCCACAGGACCGGGTCACCGCCACGGAGACTACAGACCCCAGAGACCCGGCACCGGGTATCCCACACATGTGTATGTAGCACCCTGAGGATTCGGCTGCTGCAGGGGTATTGCACCTCAACCCAGAGGTGTGATATTCCACTCCCGGGTAAGGATGGAGTGTGGAACTGAGCTCAGTTAGCTGCATGCACTACACACATCCCATTTCCGGGGAACAGACCGATGGTACTCCCACTAGAGAAATGTGCAGGTACGACAGTGTCTGTTCCTGGCTGGAGTGGGAGGGGGGTGGAACATCCCAGTAGTGTAGGGGCAGATAGGGGGAGCAGCCTGGGTAAAGTTAGGAGCTCATTGGGTGCTGGTCACCTGAGCTCACACATAGAGGGAGTATTTAAGGTGGGCACCATCTTAGATCAGGGTCAGTCAGTTGTCAGTCAGCCAGTCAGCCAGTCAGACAGTCTGTCTGAGAGCCTGAGAAGCAGAGCAGAGGAGAAGGAAGAGAGACCCAGAGGCGCAGGAAGAGGGGACCCCAAGAGCCCATAAGAGAGCTAATAGGGTGAAGGGTCGGCAACAGGGTACCGGATCCCAAGCTGGTGGAGGCCACAGCACTAATCCTCAGCCAGAGACCGGAGGTCGTGGGCAGGATCTGCCACGACCACCCACTAAATCCACCCGGAAGGCAAACCAAGAATAGGGTCAGGGAACCCAGAGACAAGGGTTTACCAACAGGAGGCCCGAGGGAGCCGGACTTAGGTGGATCCCTGGTGGGGAAGGCCGGAGAGGAGGACAAGTCAGAAAGGGAGCTCAGGACCACACTCCGGAGTTGCCTGGGAGTTGACCGAGTCCAGGACCTGGTGGACGCAGCACGGCTTGGGTGGTCACTGCTGTACACAGTGACCCGAGCAACACCAGTAAGTAAAACCCTGGAACTGCATTTTATGCCTCTGAGTCTCCTTGCTGCACCTTCACAACCACCATCCTCCACGGCTGACCCCCTGAGGCTATACCCCTCCCGTTGGGGGTTATACTACCGCAGCTGCACACACACCACCAGCCTCAGCGGACCCTGCTGCAGCGGCGGCCTTTTGACCGCAAATCAACGGGTGGCGTAGTCGACACAAAGAACTCTAATAACATCTGTAGGACTGCCACACACTGAGCTTGACACCCTGGGCACGGACCGGGTCACAGCCACTCGGAGACTACAACCCCCATCTGATCCGGCTCCGGGTATCCCTAACAACATGGCCCAGGGGGCGCGTCAACTTTGGCGTAGTCGGCAGGATTACGTGCCCGCAACAACCGGGTACTGCGTGCCTGAAGAAAAGTTCACCGTTACCTCAAAAAGAAGTCTCCTGCCGGTTCCGGAGGGTCCCCGCCAACGGACCCCATCACAGGTCGTTTCCCGCCGGTTGTCCGCCATTTGCAGCTTTTTCCCGCCATCCATGGATTTTCCCGCCACTGGGAGACGATTCCCGCCATTTCCGAAGATTTCCCGCCTCGGAAGAGCGGACGCCATTATGGGCGTGCCAGAGGGTGGCAAAAGGCCACCTCCCATCGTGGGCCAGGTCGAAGAATGGCGCCAAAAGCGGAAACCGCGCCCACCAACAGAGACTGTGATGCTGGAAGTGTCCATCAGCGTGAGAGAACTGCCCCTGGAACTGACAATCACTAAGTTGCCCCGGGACCACCCTCAATGTGGGCGGAGACAGAACAAGAGAGCAAAGATGGGTGTCGCCTGGAGCAGTCTGGAGAGAGCACACCCGGAGACAAGACGTCTGGAAGAGAGTCCAGAGAGAGCCTACCCGGAGATGGAGGGAGAGTCAGGCAGCACCGACCCAGTGGTCAGGAGCCTGTTGCAGGTCGCCACTCCAGAAGGCCTGCTGGAGATCCTAGCACAGCTCCCCCGAGACCGGGAGTGTGCACAGACTGCGCTGGAGGGCCTCGCACGGAGGATGGCCCGGGTGCAGCGAGAGACGTTGGCGGAGTGGAGCCGAGAGATGGCCCAGCAGACCGGCACCCGTCAGCGGAGCACGCCACCCGAGACGAGGAGACAGACCGCCTCTGAGGATGGTGCAGGAGGACTCAAGGCCGGAGACGGCGCCGAGAAGGGAGCTGAATGGACGGAGGCAGGTAAAGGGGACGTCTCTACCCCGAGCCGGGAAACCGCGTGCCTGCCCCAGCTCCCCGTCGCAGAGCCCGAAATTCCCCCTGCCGTGCCCGTCGCTGCATCGTCACCGCCGCCGACTAGGCCTCAACCGGAAACCGCGGCCGCGACCCCTGTGACGTCACACGCCTCGACTTCGAGCGTGGCCAAGCAGGAAATACCACCGGCCTGGTCGCAAGGCCTAGTACACCCGGGCGCCGCAATTCCAACAGCGCCCCCTACCTCCGCGGAGCCACCGGCCTGGTCGCAGGGCCGAGTAACCCAGGGCGCCGCCGTTCTTACGGTGCCCTTTGCCTTTAGGGTGCCCCAAACCTGGTCGCAAGGCCTGGTCAACCCGGGCGCCACTACCACCACAGCGCCCATAACACCTAAAGTACCGCACCTGGGTGAGGACCTGTTCGCCCAGCATACGTGCCCGGATGGGCAGCCCTTTGTATGGCCCCAGGAGTACATTCAGCTGGAACTCCAGAGAGCAAGGCCCATGTGCGAGCCCCTGATTCCGGCTCCGAAGCCTGTAAAGAGGACCTCGCCCCCGCTAGAGGAGGCACAGTTTGAGTGGGACCCCACCAGAGGAGACCTCATGGGGTTCACTCAGGAGACTCGGGCGGCCGCAGCGGAGCGTGCAGAGTGCTGCCGCCAGCAGCTCGAGGTCTTCGAGAGGGAGCGGAGAGAGAGGCGGGTCCGGGAACAGCAGATGCAAATAAGAAGCGCGGAGCAGAAGAGCCGGACCAGGAGGAAACCCCGTGCAGCTCATGGTCCCCGTGCCACCGGGACTGTGATAAAATTCAATATGCAGCACGGATGGGGCTTTATCAGAGACCATCAGACCCCCGGCGACGTCTTTGTAACTCGCAGAGACGTAGAAAGCCATCTGCCGGAGGGACACAGAAGTCGTGACCTGTATGTAGGGGACGAGGTCACCTTCACCCGGCACAAGTGTGCCAAAGGACCCTACGCCCTCCATGTGCATCGCCTGACGGAGGAGGAGCTGCGGTGTGAGGAGGAGCAAGAGGACCCGGACGGGTCTGAAGAATCTAAAGAAGGAGCAGGAGGACGCCGTCGTTAAAGTACGGTAAAGAGACTGTACATAGTTACCCGTCAGGGTATAAGAACTGTTCTAGTTAAAATATAGTCCCCGTTGGGACCAGCAGATTGAACTGAAACCCGTGTGTCCCTATTCCCACTGACCGAGGACTGAGAGCGGTCAATCCTCCCTAATACCTGGCCGAGGACTGAGAGCGGCCATATTTCCCTTGTATATAGTTGCGCTTCCTAAAGCGCCCCCTACCGGTTTTATAGGAAACTGTTTTCTTCCAAAAGAGACTGTCGCACTTTACCCGGTCACAAGTTGCACCGTGGCCGGAGGAACAAGAATGTTTCTAATGAGGAGTTTTATATGAAAAGTTTTATGATATATATATATTGTTTTATATGTTTATGATGTTTATGAAAAAAAAAAAAATTGTATGTTTTTGGATGTTTTGTTATTTTACAGCCCGAGGACGTGCTGTGATTTACCAGGGGGGAATGTAGCACCCTGAGGATTCGGCTGCTGCAGGGGTATTGCACCTCAACCCAGAGGTGTGATATTCCACTCCCGGGTAAGGATGGAGTGTGGAACTGAGCTCAGTTAGCTGCATGCACTACACACATCCCATTTCCGGGGAACAGACCGATGGTACTCCCACTAGAGAAATGTGCAGGTACGACAGTGCCTGTTCCTGGCTGGAGTGGGAGGGGGGTGGAACATCCCAGTAGTGTAGGGGCAGATAGGGGGAGCAGCCTGGGTAAAGTTAGGAGCTCATTGGGTGCTGGTCACCTGAGCTCACACATAGAGGGAGTATTTAAGGTGGGCACCATCTTAGATCAGGGTCAGTCAGTTGTCAGTCAGCCAGTCAGCCAGTCAGACAGTCTGTCTGAGAGCCTGAGAAGCAGAGCAGAGGAGAAGGAAGAGAGACCCAGAGGCGCAGGAAGAGGGGACCCCAAGAGCCCATAAGAGAGCTAATAGGGTGAAGGGTCGGCAACAGGGTACCGGATCCCAAGCTGGTGGAGGCCACAGCACTAATCCTCAGCCAGAGACCGGAGGTCGTGGGCAGGATCTGCCACGACCACCCACTAAATCCACCCGGAAGGCAAACCAAGAATAGGGTCAGGGAACCCAGAGACAAGGGTTTACCAACAGGAGGCCCGAGGGAGCCGGACTTAGGTGGATCCCTGGTGGGGAAGGCCGGAGAGGAGGACAAGTCAGAAAGGGAGCTCAGGACCACACTCCGGAGTTGCCTGGGAGTTGACCGAGTCCAGGACCTGGTGGACGCAGCACGGCTTGGGTGGTCACTGCTGTACACAGTGACCCGAGCAACACCAGTAAGTAAAACCCTGGAACTGCATTTTATGCCTCTGAGTCTCCTTGCTGCACCTTCACAACCACCATCCTCCACGGCTGACCCCCTGAGGCTATACCCCTCCCGTTGGGGGTTATACTACCGCAGCTGCACACACACCACCAGCCTCAGCGGACCCTGCTGCAGCGGCGGCCTTTTGACCGCAAATCAACGGGTGGCGTAGTCGACACAAAGAACTCTAATAACATCTGTAGGACTGCCACACACTGAGCTTGACATCCTGGGCACGGACCGGGTCACAGCCACTCGGAGACTACAACCCCCATCTGATCCGGCTCCGGGTATCCCTAACAACATGGCCCAGGGGGCGCGTCATGTACACACGGCCCAGGGGGCGCGTCACATGCAGTATAGCATATTACAAACATAAGTCCCATTATTGGGGAGTGGGTCTCCCATAGTATTTGCTTATGCCTTGCAAGCAAAAGCTGCCAAAAATTAGGACGGAGCAACTTGCAATGCCCCTTACAAGAGCCATGCAGTACAGCATATTACAAACATAAGTCCCATTATTGGGGAGTGGGTCTCCCATAGTATTTGCTTATGCCTTGCAAGCAAAAGCTGCCAAAAATTAGGACGGAGCAACTTGCAATGCCCCTTACAAGAGCCATGCAGTACAGCATATTACAAACATAAGTCCCATTATTGGGGAGTGGGTCTCCCATAGTATTTGCTTATGCCTTGCAAGCAAAAGCTGCCAAAAATTAGGACGGAGCAACTTGCAATGCCCCTTACAAGAGCCATGCAGTACAGCATATTACAAACATAAGTCCCATTATTGGGGAGTGGGTCTCCCATAGTATTTGCTTATGCCTTGCAAGCAAAAGCTGCCAAAAATTAGGACGGAGCAACTTGCAATGCTCCTTACAAGAGCCATGCAGTACAGCATATTACAAACATAAGTCCCATTATTGGGGAGTGGGTCTCCCATAGTATTTGCTTATGCTTTCCAAGCAAAAGCTGCCAAAAATTAGGACGGAGCAACTTGCAATGCCCCTTACAAGAGCCATGCAGTACAGCATATTACAAACATAAGTCCCATTATTGGGGAGTGGGTGCCCCATAGTATTTGCTTATGCCTTGCAAGCAAAAGCTGCCAAAAATTAGGATGGAGCAACTTGCAATGCCCCTTACAAGATCCATGCAGTACAGCATATTACAAACATAAGTCCCATTATTGGGGAGTGGGTGTCCCATAGTATTTGCTTATGCCTTGCAAGCAAAAGCTGCCAAAAATTAGGATGGAGCAACTTGCAATGCCCCTTACAAGAGCCATGCAGTACAGCATATTACAAACATAAGTCCCATTATTGGGGAGTGGGTCTCCCATAGTATTTGCTTATGCCTTGCAAGCAAAAGCTGCCAAAAATTAGGACGGAGCAACTTGCAATGCCCCTTACAAGAGCCATGCAGTACAGCATATTACAAACATAAGTCCCATTATTGGGGAGTGGGTCTCCCATAGTATTTGCTTATGCTTTCCAAGCAAAAGCTGCCAAAAATTAGGACGGAGCAACTTGCAATGCCCCTTACAAGAGCCATGCAGTACAGCATATTACAAATATAAGTCCCATTATTGGGGAGTGGGTGTCCCATAGTATTTGCTTATGCCTTGCAAGCAAAAGCTGCCAAAAATTAGGATGGAGCAACTTGCAATGCCCCTTACAAGAGCCATGCAGTACAGCATATTACAAACATAAGTCCCATTATTGGGGGTGGGTGTCCCATAGTATTTGCTTATGCCTTGCAAGCAAAAGCTGCTAAAAATAAGGACGGAGGAACTTGCAATGCTGGCACCCTGGTGGTATTGTGGTGGTGGAGGCTGAGGATAAGGAGAAGAAGATAAAACAGCCGAAACGTGGAAGCGTATACCCATGTGTGGGTGTGAAGCGGTGCATGTGAATACACCTCCCGAAATAACACAGTGGATTTGACTTTATGTTACTCTGCTGTCATTTGGTGGTGATGAGAAGTCTGGCCCAATCCAGCCCTTGTTCATTTTGATAAGGGTCAGCTTGTCAGCATTGTCAGTTGACAGGCGAGTGCGCTTATCAGTTATAATTCCCCCAGCGGCACTAAAAACACGCTCCGATAACACGCTAGCGGCAGGGCAGGACCTCCAAGGCGTACAGAGCGAGTTCATTCCAAGTGTCCAGCTTGGATACCCAATAATTAAAAGGCACAGAGGAATCACGGAGGACGCTGGTACGGTCGGCGAGGTACTCCCTCACCATCTTTTGAAACTTTCCACTCCTTGTGAGAGTAACCCGCGCCTCAGGGCCTGTAAGCTGGGCGGGTGTCAGAAAACTGTCCCAGAACGTTGACAGTGTTCCCCTGCCTCTGCTGGATTGGAGTTGCATCTCTCTCGCCTGTACGCCTTGGTTGGGCAACGAACTGTGACCTCTGCCACTAGCGTGTTCAGATGGGAATTTTTTTAAGAGTTCTGCAGCAAGGGCCTTCTGGTACTGCCCCATTTTTGTAGACCTCTCCACCTCAGGAATAAGAGAGTGAAAGTTCTCCTTGTAGCGGGGGTCTACAAGTGTCACCAACCAGTAATGACTGTCACCCAACATTTTGACAACGCGAGGGTCACGGTTAAGGCAGCGTAACATAAAGTCAGCCATGCGTGCCAGACTGGTAACGGGCAAGATTTCCGTGTCCTCACCAAGATGACGACTGACCATGCTCTCCTCCTCCTCTTCCTCCTTCCCCCTGTCCTCAGGCCACCCACGCTGAACCGACGGTATGACACTTGTACAGGTACTACCGTCTACAACGCATGATAGCAGCTCCTGTTCTTCCTCCTCCTCCTCCTCTCCCTCATTCTCCCCCAATGCACGTTGGGATGAGATTAGGCTGGGCTGTGTGTAATCGCCCGCTACGGCTTCTTGATCCATCTCATCATACTCTGGCTGCAATGCGTCCTATTTAATTCTCTGCAGAGAGCGTTGCAAAGGACAGACAAGTGGGAGGCTGACACTAATGACGGCGTCATCGCCACTCACCATCTTGGTGGCCTCCTCAAAGTTTGTCAGGATGGTACATATGTCAGACATCCAGGTCCACTCCTGAGGTCTTATGTGTGGAGTCTGACCTGAATATCGACGGCCTTGTTGCAGCTGGTACTCCACAACTGCTCTCTTCTGCTCACAAATCCTTTTTAACATGTGGAGGGTAGAGTTCCAACGTGTGGGGACATCACACACCAGTCGGTGTGCCGGAAGCTGCAAACGCTGCTGCAACACAACAAGGGCGGCGGAAGCTGTAGCCGACTTGCGAAAATGAGCTGACAGGCGGCGTACTTTCACGAGCAGATCTGGCAACTCGGGGTACGATTTAAGAAACCGCTGAACCACGAGGTTAAGCACATGAGCCAGGCATGGTACGTGTGTGATCTCACCTCGCCTCAGAGCCGCCACCAGGTTACGGCCATTGTCACACACGACCATGCCGGGATGTAGGTTCAGCGGTCTCAGCCACAGATCTGCCTGCTCTTTCACAGCTGTCCACAACTCACAAGCAGTGTGAGGTTTATCACCTAAGCTTATGAGTTTCAGCACAGCCTGTTGCCGCTTGGCGGAGGCAGTACTGCAATGCTTCCAGCTTGTAACTGATGTGGTGATATCTGAGATGGAGGCTGAACATGAGGAGGAGGAGGAGGATGCGCAGGAGCTGTACACTGTGGGGGCAACTCTGACTGACATAGGGCCCGCAATCCTCGGTGTGGGGAGGATGTGTTCCGTCCCAAGGTCCGACTGAGTCCCGGCTTCCACTATGTTTACCCATTGTGCCGTCAGAGAGATGTACCGTCCCTGGCCACAAGCACTTGTCCACGTGTCCGTTGTCAGGTGGACTCTCCCAGTAACTGCATTGTTGAGGGCACGGCAGATGCTTTGGGACACGTGCTTGTGTAGTGCAGTATGGCACACCGGGTAAAATAGTGTCGGCTGGGGACCGAGTACCGAGGGACGGCCACCGCCATAAGATTGCGGAAGGATTCTGTCTCCACCAGCCTAAAAGGCAGCATTTCCAACGCAAGCAGTCGTGAAATGTGCGAATTTAGGACTGTGGCCTGTGGGGCGTTAGCTGCGAATTTCAGCTTTCGTTCAAAGGTCTGGGATATGGACAATTGAACGCTGCGGTGGGACGTGGACGTGGACGTTGATGCTGTTTCTTGAGAAACTGCCATAACAAGTGAAGACTGAGAGGAGGGGGCATCTTTACATGCAGTATGGACAGGGGATTGCCTTGCACACACAACAGGGGGTTCTATTGCATGCACAACAGTGGAAGAAGCAGTGGTGACACCCGCTGACACTGGTCGTGGACCCTGGGTTTCGCCCCACAAAGTCGGGTGCTTTGCTGCCATGTGCCTGATCATGCTGGTGGTGGTCAGGCTGGTAGTTTTGTCACCCCTGCTGATGCTGGCATGGCAGGTGGAACATATGGCCTTTTTGGGGTTATCAGCAGAGTCTTTAAAAAAATTCCAGACTCTGGAAGACCTACCGCTTGTACTGGCAACGTCCCTCGTGTTGGTGTTACGGGGAACGGTTGCCTGCCTTCTGTCTGCGGCCACCACACTGCTTCTTCCTGCCTGTTGGGGTACTCTGCCTCCCTCCCCCTGTGTGCTGCTGGCCTCACTCTGCATGTCCTCCTTCCACGTTGGGTCAGTTACTAGATCATCCACCACCTCCTCCTCTTCCACTTGCGCACCACGATCCTCCTCCTCACTTCCTGGCAATTGTGTCTTGTCATCGTCCACCTCTTGCGACAGATTGCCAACGTTGACTTCCTGTGGCCGTGGCTGTTCAAATATTTGGGCATCGCAACATGGGATCTCCTCTTCCACCACTTCAAGCGTATCAGGCGAGGGGCCCAAATATGGAAATGGACCAGTGAACAGCTCTTCAGAGTGTCCAAGTGTGGGATCACTTGCTGTCTGACGACACTCGGCATGGTGGGAGGAAGGAGCATCAGGGTGAGGAGGAGTGTGCGGTCGAGACTCACGGCTACTAAGAGTTGACCGTGTGGAAGACAAACCGGAGGTGGTGGTACCCAGGTAACTGGAAGTATTATCTGCTATCCAATTAATAACCTGTTCACACTGATCAGTTCTCAATACTGGTGTTGTTCTGTGCTTCCCTAGTAATTCGGTCAAGAAGTGGGAGCGAGAAGATGTGACTGTTGGTTGTGGCACATTTTCACCTTGGCCATGGCCCCGTCCTATGCACGAACCATCACCAGAACGTCCAGTTCCACGTCCCTTGCCACGCGCCTTGCCCATTGTAAATGAAGTAAAATAGCTTACACTTGCACTATCAATGGAAAAAGGGTAATAAAGAATAGATTAGAACCGTGGAAGAGGAAAACCACAGTTATTGTTTACTGGGGTATACCACACTTTTTTAAATAGAGATATTTGCGGCTGACCAGTGAGCGACACACTCAAACTGCTTTTTTTTTAGATACCAAAGGCCCAAAACTTGATAGTACAGCGATTTGACCCGTGGAACTGCGAAACCACACTGGGATGTCGGGCCTACACAAGACTATTTTCAACAGATATATTTTTGTGTCACAACAGTCAGGAGACACTACTGTTTTTCCTTACGGAAAAAACTACCAAAAGCTGAATAATAGAGATTTTTTACCGTGGGATGGCAAAACCACAGTTATTGTTTACTGGGGTATACCACACTTTTTTAAATAGAGATATTTGCGGCTGAACAGTGAGCGACACACTCAAACTGCTTTTTTTTTAGATACCAAAGGCCCAAAACTGGATAGTACAGCGATTTGACCCGTGGAACTGCAAAACCACACTGGGATGTCGGGCCTACACAAGACTATTTTCAACAGATATATTTTTGTGTCACAACAGTCAGGAGACACTACTGTTTTTCTTTACGGAAAATATACCAAAACCTGAATAATAGAGATTTTTTACCGTGGAATGGCAAAACCACAGTTATTGTTTACTGGGGTATACCACACTTTTTTTAAATAGAGATATTTGCGGCTGAACAGTGAGCGACACACTCAAACTGCTTTTTTTTTAGATACCTAAGGCCCAAAACTGGATAGTACAGCAATTTGACCCGTGGAACTGCGAAACCACACTGGGATGTCGGGCCTACACAAGACTATTTTCAACAGATATATTTTTGTGTCACAACAGTCAGGAGACACTACTGTTTTTCTTTACGGAAAAAACTACCAAAAGCTGAATAATAGAGATTTTTTACCGTGGGATGGCAAAATCACAGTTATTGTTTACTGGGGTATACCAAACTTTTTTAAATAGAAATATTTGCGGCTGAACAGTGAGCGACACACTCAAACTGCTTTTTTTTTAGATACCAAAGGCCCAAAACTGGATAGTACAGCGATTTGACCCGTGGAACTGCGAAACCACACTGGGATGTCGGGCCTACACAAGACTATTTTCAACAGATATATTTTCGTGTCACAACAGTCAGGAGACACTACTGTTTTTCTTTACGGAAAATATACCAAAACCTGAATAATAGAGATTTTTTACCGTGGGATGGCAAAACCACAGTTATTGTTTACTGAGGTATACCACACTTTTTTAAATAGAGATATTTGCGGCTGAACAGTGAGCGACACACTCAAACTGCTTTTTTTTTAGATACCAAAGGCCCAAAACTAGATAGTACAGCGATTTGACCCATGGAACTGCGAAACCACACTGGGATGTCGGGCCTACACAAGACTATTGTCAACAGATATATTTTTGTGTCACAACAGTCAGGAGACACTACTGTTTTCCTTTACGGAAAAAACTACCAAAAGCTGAATAATAGAGATTTTTACCGTGGGATGGCAAAACCACAGTTATTGTTTACTGGGGTATACCACACTTTTTTAAATAGAGAATTTGCGGCTGAACAGTGAGCGACACACTCAAACTGCTTTTTTTTTAGATACCAAAGGCCCAAAACTAGATAGTACAGCGATTTGACCCATGGAACTGCGAAACCACACTGGGATGTC
This sequence comes from Phyllobates terribilis, assembly GCF_046119375.1. Lineage (NCBI taxonomy): Eukaryota > Metazoa > Chordata > Amphibia > Anura > Dendrobatidae > Phyllobates > Phyllobates terribilis. The sequence continues at coordinate 705,305,076 of NW_027362761.1, forward strand.
GGGCCTACACAAGACTATTTTCAACAGATATATTTTTGTGTCACAACAGTCAGGAGACACTACTGTTTTCCTTTACGGAAAAAACTACCAAAAGCTGAATAATAGAGATTTTTACCGTGGGATGGCAAAACCACAGTTATTGTTTACTGGGGTATACCACACTTTTTTAAATAGAGATATTTGCGGCTGAACAGTGTGCAACACACTCAAACTGCTTTTTTTTAGATACCAAAGGCCCAAAACTGGATAGTACAGCGATTTGACCCGTGGAACTGCGAAACCACACTGGGATGTCGGGCTTACACAAGACTATTTTCAACAGATATATTTTTGTGCCACAACAGTCAGGAGACACTACTGTTTTTCTTTACGGAAAAAACTACCAAAAGCTGAATAATAGAGATTTTTACCGTGGGATGGCAAAACCACAGTTATTGTTTACTGGGGTATACCACACTTTTTTAAATAGAGATATTTGCGGCTGAACAGTGAGCGACACACTCAAACTGCTTTTTTTTTAGATACCAAAGGCCCAAAACTGGATAGTACATCGATTTGACCCGTGGAACTGCGAAACCACACTGGGATGTCGGGCCTACACAAGACTATTTTCAACAGATATATTTTTGTGTCACAACAGTCAGGAGACACTACTGTTTTTCTTTACGGAAAAAACTACCAAAAGCTGAATAATAGAGATTTTTTACCGTGGGATGGCAAAACCACAGTTATTGTTTACTGGGGTATACCACACTTTTTTAAATAGAGATATTTGTGGCTGGACAGTGAGCGACACACTCAAACTGCTTTTTTTTTAGATACCAAAGGCCCAAAACAGGATAGTACAGCGATTTGACCCGTGGAACTGCGAAACCACACTGGGATGTCGGGCCTACACAAGACTATTTTCAACAGATATATTTTTGTGTCACAACAGTCAGGAGACACTACTGTTTTTCTTTACGGAAAAAACTACCAAAAGCTGAATAATAGAGACTTTTTACCGTGGGATGGCAAAACCACAGTTATTGTTTACTGGGGTATACCACACTTTTTTAAATAGAGATATTTGCGGCTGAACAGTGAGCGACACACTCAAACTGCTTTTTTTTAGATACCAAAGGCCCAAAACTGGATAGTACAGCGATTTGACCCATGGAACTGCGAAACCACACTGGGATGTCGGGCCTACACAAGACTATTTTCAACAGATATATTTTTGTGTCACAACAGTCAGGAGACACTACTGTTTTTCTTTACGGAAAAAACTACCAAAAGCTGAATAATAGAGATTTTTTACTGTGGGATGGCAAAACCACAGTTATTGTTTACTGGGGTATACCACACTTTTTTAAATAGAGATATTTGCGGCTGAACAGTGAGCGACACACTCAAACTGCTTTTTTTTTAGATACCAAAGGCCCAAAACTGGATAGTACATCGATTTGACCCGTGGAACTGCGAAACCACACTGGGATGTCGGGCCTACACAAGACTATTTTCAACAGATATATTTTTGTGTCACAACAGTCAGGAGACACTACTGTTTTTCTTTACGGAAAAAACTACCAAAAGCTGAATAATAGAGATTTTTTACCGTGGGATGGCAAAACCACAGTTATTGTTTACTGGGGTATACCACACTTTTTTAAATAGAGATATTTGTGGCTGGACAGTGAGCGACACACTCAAACTGCTTTTTTTTTAGATACCAAAGGCCCAAAACAGGATAGTACAGCGATTTGACCCGTGGAACTGCGAAACCACACTGGGATGTCGGGCCTACACAAGACTATTTTCAACAGATATATTTTTGTGTCACAACAGTCAGGAGACACTACTGTTTTTCTTTACGGAAAAAACTACCAAAAGCTGAATAATAGAGACTTTTTACCGTGGGATGGCAAAACCACAGTTATTGTTTACTGGGGTATACCACACTTTTTTAAATAGAGATATTTGCGGCTGAACAGTGAGCGACACACTCAAACTGCTTTTTTTTTAGATACCAAAGGCCCAAAACTGGATAGTACAGCGATTTGACCCGTGGAACTGCGAAACCACACTGGGATGTCGGGCCTACACAAGACTATTTTCAACAGAAATATTTTTGTGTCACAACAGTCAGGAGACACTACTGTTCTTCTTTACGGAATATATACCAAAACCTGAATAATAGAGATTTTTTACCGTGGGATGGCAAAACCACAGTTATTGTTTACTGGGGTATACCAGACTTTTTTAAATATATAGATTTGCGGCTGAACAGTGAGCGACACACTCAAACAGTTTTTTTTGTTTAGATACAAATGGCCCAAAATGGATAATACAGAGGTTTGAACCGTGGAAGTGCAAAACAACACTTCTGTTTCTCTAGCCTACACCAGACTATTTTCAACAGTTATATTTGTGTCTGAAAAATCAGAGACACGCTTTTTTTTTTGGGGGGGTACACACCAAAAGGTTAATAAGACGGGTATTTGTACAGTGTGAAGGAGGAAAAAAAAATGGAGGATTTAGATGAAAAAAAAAGCATTTTTCCTGACCCCCGACACCTGGTGCTAAGTCCAGCAATTTCAGCAACAGGAGCACACAGGACTGTAATGCAGCGTTTGCTGGTATAACCACTGTGTCTCCTATACAGCCTGCCTGCCTGGTATCTGGGATGGATATTAGTCCTGAAAAGGACTGTTTGTTTGTTCTGGCAGCCTTTACAGACCCTACACTAACTATTTCGCAGTTTATATCTCTCCCTAAATCAGCAGCACTGTCCCTACACTGTCTAATCCGGAGCGACTGTGTCCAAGATGGCGGCGCCCGGTTTTAAATACTCGAGGTGACGCTGTGCGGCCAGCCAATCACTGTAATGCCCACAACCAACATGGCTGCAGCATTACAGTGACTGGATGGCAATCCCTGCATGTTCATTGGCTCTGTAAAGAGCGCCAAACATGCAGGGCGGAGACCCGAGCTCCCGCCCGAGTAACCCGGAAATGCTCGGTGCTCGCCGAACATCCCGAGTAGCGTGATGCTCGGGCGAGTACCGAGCAGTGTCGAGCATGTTCGCTCAACACTAGTGTTCATCTCTCTGAAGTCGACTAAAAGCTAAGCTATCTTCCCTTGTTTGTTCCCCCTTGTTGTCTTTAGTGGTCTCCCTTCCCTAGCCAGGGCCAAACGCCAGAGAAAGACAGGGTGAGGTTCACGTGCGGCGAATGGTGAAGAGCCAGTATAGGGATATTACTGGAGACAGGGTGACGCTTGATCAGCCTAGAAGGTCTCCACTTCCCCCTTTCCCTAGAGTCTGGGCTCCCTTTCCCTCTTTCCTTTGTGTTTCACTAAGTCTTTCCCACAACTTGCGTGACATTATCGCCGGCCGGGCACATTTTGAAAAGGGAAAAAAAAACAACTGACACTTGTTTTTTTTTGTGTGCGCGTTTTTTGGGTGTGGTCTTTTTTTTTTTTTTCTCTACTTTCTCCTTGGTATGGTTTCAGTTGCAGAGCTCGCAGAGCGGCTGCGCAGGCTGTCTCTGGAGGGGAATGACCTTTGCTGTGAGGTTCAGCAGCAGCATCAGCGGCTACAGGTTGCCAACATGGGGGTCTCTGAAGGTAGGCCTGTCCTGCCTGAACCCAAGGTTGCCCTCCCGCACAGGTTTTCAGGAGGTAGGGACAGTTTTTTTGCATTCAAGGAGGCCTGCAAATTGTATTTTAAATTTTTCCTTACTAATGATGAGCGAACATGCCCGATGGTGCTCGACAAGTATTTCTGGGATGCTCGGGCGGGAACTCGGGTCCCCTTCCTGCATGTTTGGCTCTCTTTAGAGAGCCAATGAGCATGTGTGGCGCCCCTGTGGGTTCAGTCGCCACAGATGTACTGAATCTCACCCAGAGGTGTGGTATCTCACTCTCAGGTAAGGATAGAGTACTGCCCGGGACCCTAACACCTGCATCTAACACTACACTACTCCAGACCAGCAGGAGGGGCAAGATGCTCCTCTGCTGAGCCCTGTCACTGGCTGGAGTGGGGGGGGACCAAGAGAGGGGGAACCATGTAGTGGGTGTGGGTGGAGGAAGGAGTTTAGGGGAGCACTTCAGCAGGTGTATAAAAAGGGATGGAACCATCTAGAAGGGTTCCAGTCAGAGGAGGACAGTGAGTGGGAGCAGGAACTCTGCAGGAGCTCTGCTCAGGCGGAGCGGGCCTAGTGAGAGGCCCAGGAGGTGAGACTGACTGAAGAGAGGAGAGCAGCAGGAAGGAAGGCTCCAAGGAAAGAGGGGATCCTAGAGGTATGGGAAGTGCTGGATGCCGCCCGTGCTCCCGAATCTACCAGGATGTGGAGGGATCAGGCCGCAGAGGGGACCGGCCCCTAACTAGTGAGAATTACAAAGTTCAACTAGAAACTGGAGGTTTGAGGCTTCTGTACTTTCAGGGTGAGAGCCTGCGCAGGAAGACGGCTGAGAAGGGCATATAGGATGGGGTCCTGTCAGGCACTCTTGAAATACCTGAGGGATAGCTGAACCCCTGCCCGATGAACGCAGCACGACGTGGGAAGTTATGATCTGCAGTTGTAACCAGGAGCAAAGTGAGAACTGTGAGTAAATCCAGAAGACTCCACCCTACTGTCTCTGTGAATTATTACTGCTGCGCCATCACCCTCTGCACTACAGTGCACCACAACCGCTACCTCAAATAAAAACTTGTGCGCTCCTGAATAGTATAAAATAATATTGCTGCCCTTGCAAATAAGAACCGATGCCGACGATAGGCAACATCTACACTGCCCTGTAGCTAAGCTCTACCTGTGGAGAGCTAAACCAACTCTGCTGCATTAACAACAGCTCCAGAGGACCTGCTCCGCAGCGGCGGCTCCCTTTAGCCGCATGCCACAGGTGGCATCACGAACATTAAAAGAACTTTAAATACCCTTTATTAAATCCTTCCCCTTTTCATTGACTGCCCTGGGTCACGGAGCGGGTCACTGCCAGTGTGACATCCCCAGCATCGACCGGCCCGGCTACCGAGTACCCCACTGCCCAGGGGACGCTTCACATACAGGGATTGCCTGCCACACACTGTAATGCCGTAGCCATGTTGGTTGTGGGCATTACAGTGATTGGCTGACTGCACAACGTTATCAGGTCCTGTCTGCTGCTGCTGTAATAATTACAGATATTTGTAGACATAGCACCAGATATCAGGGGCCAGGGAAATTTTTTTTTTTATCTTAATTCTGGTTATTTGCTTAAAAAGCAATCCAGAGTACACCATTTTTCTGCTCCATTTGCTTGTTAGCACTGCAGAATACAGCCAGATCTGTTCCATATTTCAGCTATAAAAATCCAGAAATTTGAGCTGAACGTGCAAAATATTGGTCTCCTTAGTCCATTCTGTTGCAGAATGTCTGTGAAGAATAGTATTAGTAAATTACAGACCTTCTATTTAAAACCGTGGTTCTCTGTCAGACATAACACCTATAAGAGTGTTCCAAAATCAGCCATTTTTTCCATTTTCATTTCATTGCAGTGTGTTGGTCAAGCTATTCACACTAGGTCTCTGTGCAGAATAATATTAGTAAATTACAAGTCTGCCATTTAAAACCGTGGTTCTCTGTCAGACGTATCACGCATAACTGCGTTCCAAAATCAGCCATTTCTCGTGAACGTGGAAAATATTGTACTCCATTTAAAATGGGCAAGGTGCGTGGCAAAGGACAGGGAAGTGGATGTGATGGTGTATGCAGAGGCCGAGGACAAGGACGTGGCCGTGGGCAAGCTGAAATTGTGCCACAAAAAACACCCACATCTTGTCGCTCAACCTTCCTGTCCCAATTACTAGGGGACCGCAATACATTACTATTGAACCCAGAGCTGTGTCAAAAGGTTGTTGGTTGGATAGCAGATAATGCTTCCAGTCACTTTGCCACCACCACCACCCTGTCTTCCACACAGTCAAGTCTCAGTAGCCGTGAGTCTGGACCGCATATTCCTCACCCTGATCCTCCTTCCTCCCACCATGCCGAGTGCCCGGAGACAACTGATCCCACACTTGGACACTCAGAAGAGCTGTTCACTTTTCCATTTGTAGATTTGGGCCTGTCGCCCGGCCAGCTTCAAGCGAGTCAAGAGGAGAACGCGTGTAGCGGTGCCCAAATATTGGAGCAGCCACGGTCACACAAAGGCAATGGTGGGAAAGTGCAATTACTATCACAGGAGGTGGATGATGATGATGATAAGACACAATTACCAGAAAGTCAGGAGGAGGACCAGGGTGCGGAAGTGGAAGATGAGGTGGTGGATGATATAGTAACTGACCCAACCTGGCAGGGGGACATACAGAGCGAGGGCAACAGCACACAGGGGGAGGGAGGCGTAGCACCACAACAGGCAGGAAGAAGCAGTGTTGTGGCCGCAGACAGAAGGCGGGAAAGCGTTCCTCGCAACGGCAACACGACAGAAGTTGCCAGTACAGCTGTTAGGTGTTCCCAAGTCTGTTTGTTTTTTAAAGACTCTGCAGATAACCCCAAAAAGGCCATTTGTACCACCTGCCAGGCCAGCATCAGCAGGGGTAGCAAAAGTAGCAGCCTGACCACCACCAGCATGTTCAGGCACATGGCAGAAAAGCACCCGACTAAGTGGGCTGAACCCCAGAGTCCAGAAACAGTGTCTGCGGGTGACACAACTGTTTCTTCCGCTGTTGTGCGTGCACGCCAATCCCCTGTCCATGGCGCATGCCAAGATGCCTCCCACCCTGCACGTGTCGTTGCACACTCTCAACTAGCACCATCAGGAAGCACGTCCACGTCCTTATCCCAGTGCAGCGTTCAATTGTCCCTACCCTAGTTCTTGAAGCGTAAATACGCAACAAACGCCCCACAGGCCACATTACTAAATTCACACATTTCGCGAATGCTTGCGCTCGAAATGTTGCCTTTTAGGCTCGTGGAGACGGAAGCTTTCCGAAACCTGATGGTGGCAGCCGTCCCTCGGTACTCGGTCCCCAGCCGCCACTATTTCTCCCGGTGTGCCGGGCTTGTTGTGGGACGTTGCACGTGTCCCACAACATTAGCCGTGCGTTAAACAACGAACTGGGAAAATCCACCTAACCCCGGACATGTGGACATGTGCTTGTGGGAAGGAAATGGTACATCTCATTGACGGCACACTGGGTTAATATAGTGGAAGCCGGGACGAGTCGGACCTTGGGATGGAACACGTCCTCCCGACGCCGAGGATTGCAGGCCCTGGGTCAATCAGGGTTGCCCCCACATTCTACAGCTCCTGCACCTCCTACTCCTCTTCAGCCTCCATCTCCAAAATTACCACATCAGTCGCAAGCTGGAAGCACTGCAGCACTGCCTCCGCCAAGCGGCAACAGGCTGTGCTAAAGTTAATATGCTTAGGTAACAAACCGCACAATGCTAAAGAGTTGTGGACAGCTCTGAAAGAGCAGGCAGATCTGTGCCTGACACCGCTAACCCTACAGCCAGGCATGGTTGTGTGTGACAATGGCCAGAACCTGGTGGCGGCCCTGAGGTGAGGGTCACACACGTACCATGGCTGGCCCATGTGCTTAACCTTGTGGTTCAGCGGTTTCTCAAAACCTACCCGGATCTGCTTGTTAAAGTACGCCGCCTGTATGCCCATTTTAGATAGTCAGCTACAGCTTCCGCCGCCCTTGCCATGCTTCAGCAGCATTTGCAGCTTCCAGCTCACCGACTGATCTGCAATGTCCCCATGCATTGGAACTCTACTTCAGATGTTGGGAAGGATTTGTGAGCAGAAGAGGGCAGTTGTTGACTACAAGCATCAACAAGGCCGTCGGTATTCAGTTCAGACTCCACACAAGACCTCAGGAGTGGACATATGTACCATCCTCCAAAACTTTGAGGACTCCACCAAGATGGTGAGTGGCAGCGAAGCCATAATTAGTGTCACCATCCCGCTTCTCTGTCCTCTGAAATGCTCTCTGCTCACAATTAAAGATGATGCATTGCAGGCTGAGCACGATGAGATGGAGCAAGGAACCATACAGTGTGATTCCACACAGCCCAGCCTCATCACATCCCAATGTGGATTGGTTGACAATGAGGAAGAGGAGGAGGAGGAGAAAGGACAGGAGCTAGTTTTCTGTGCTATAGACGGTACTACTTGCACAACTGTTATACTGTCTGTTCAACGTGGATGGCCTGAGGACAGGGAGGAAGAGGAGGAGGAGGAGGAGGAGAACATGGTCAGTCATCCTCTTGGTGAGGACACGGAAGTCTTGCCTGTTAGCAGTCTGGCAAACATGGATGAGTTTATGTTACGCTGCCTTTCCCTTGACCCTCGCGTTGTCCAAATTTTGGATGAAAGTCATTACTGGTTGGCAACACTTCTAGACCCACGCTACAAGGAGAACTTTCTGTCTTGTTTCCCGCGCAGGACAGGCCTAATAAAATGGTGCAGTACGAGAAGGCCCTTGTTGCGGAATTATTAAAAAAATTCCCATCTGAAAACGCTGGTGGCAGAGGTCACAGTTCGTTGGACAACCAAGGAGTACAGATGAGAGAGACACAAATGCATTCCAGCAGAGGCAGGGGAACACTGTCAAAGTTCTGGGACAGTTTTCTCACACCCTCCCATCGCACAGGCCCTGAGGCGCGGGGTACTCTCCCAAGGAGGGAAAAGTTTCGGAAGATGGTGAGGGAGTACCTTGCTGACCGCACCAACGTCCTCCGTGATTCCTCTGTGCCTTATAATTATTGGGTATCTAAGCTGGACATGTGGCATGAACTGGCTCTCTACGCCTTGGAGGTCCTGGCTTGCCCTGCCTCTAGCATTTTGTCAGAGCGGGAATTATAACCGATAGGTGCATCCGCCTGTCAACTGAAAATGCTGACAGGCTGACTCTTATAAAAATTAACAAGGTTCTGGATTGCGCCAGACTTCTCAACACCACCGAATGATAGCAGAGTAGCATAAACTCAAATATAGTGGTTTTTTTTTGGGGAGGTCTAACTCTATTCCCAAGCACCTCTGTCTTCACACCCAGACATGGGTTTATGCTTCCTCATTTTGTCTATTTGCTCTTGTCCTCCTTCTTCTCCTCATCCTCCATATCCTACTCCATATCACCACCATATCTACCATTTCACCATATCTACGTCTCTTGCAAGGGATATTGGAGCTCCTCCAAATTTTTGGTAGCCGTTGCATTCACTGTATAGGCAAACAGTATGGGGAGACCCACTACCTAATAATGGGAGCATTGTTTTCAGGAGGCCCTCCGACCTCTACCTCTCTTGCAAGGGGCATTGGAGTACCTCCAAATTTTTGGCAGCCATCCTATTCACTGCATAGGCAAACAGTATGGGAGACCCACTTCCTAATAATGGCAACATTGTTTTCAGGAGGCCCTCCGACCTCTACATCTTTTGCAAGGGGCATTGGAGTGCCTCCAAATTTTTGGCAGCCGTTGCATTCACTGCATAGGCAAACAGTATGGGAGACCCACTCCTTTTTAATGCGAACATTTCGTACTCGTTACTGTCATAGAATCATAGAATCATAGAATGGTAGAGTTGGAAGGGACCTCCTGGGTCATCTGGTCCAACCCCCTGCTCAAAGCAGGATTCACTAGATCATCTCAGACAGATGTCTGTCCAGCCTCTGTTTGAAGACGTCCATTGAAGGGGAACTCACCACCTCTCGTGGCAGCCTGTTCCACTCATTAATCACCCTAACTGTCAAAAAGTTTTTTCTAATATCTAATCTGTGTCTCCTCCCATTTAGTTTCATCCCATTGCTTCTAGTCTTTCCTTGTGCAAATGAGAATAAAGATGATCCTTCTACAATGTGACAGCCCTTGACATATTTGTAGACAGCTATTAAGTCTCCTCTCAGTCTTCTTTTTTGCAAGCTAAACATTCCCAAATCCTGCAACCGTTCCTCATAGGACATGGTTTGCAGACCAGTCACCATTCTGGTCGCTCTTCTCTGAACTTGCTCCAGTTTGTCTATGTCTTTTTTAAAATGTGGTGCCCAAAACTGTACACAGTATTCCAGATGAGGTCTGACCAAAGAGGAGTAAAGACCGATAATGACTTCACGTGATCTAGACTGTATGCTTCTGTTAATACATCCCAGAATTGTATTTGCCTTTTTTGCTGCTGCATCACACTGTTGACTCATGTTCAGTCTATGATCTATTAGTATACCTAAGTCTTTTTCACATGTACTGTTGCTTAGCTCTATTCCTCCCATTCTGTATATGCTTTTTTCATTTTTATTGCCCAGATGTAATACTTTGCATTTTTCCCTGTTAAAAACCATTCTGTTGGTTGCTGCCCACTGCTCCAGTTTATTTAGGTCTTTTTGAATCCTCTCTCTCTCTTCTCTAGTATTAGCTATCCCTCCTAGCTTTGTGTCATCAGCAAATTTAATCAGTTTACCCTCAATTCCTTCATCTAAATCATTGATAAAGATGTTGAACAATACAGGTCCCAGGACGGAGCCCTGTGGTACCCCACTTGAGACATTCATCCAGCTGGATGTGAAGCCATTTACAACCACCCTTTGAGTCCGATCACTAAGCCAGTTATGAATCCACCTAACAGTTGCCTGGTCCATTGCATACTTGGTCATTTTTTCAATAAGGATGGTGTGAGATACTTTGTCAAATGCTTTGCTGAAGTCAAGATATACTATATCTACAGCATTTCCCTGATCCACCCAGTCAGTGATTCTGTCATAGAAGGAAATTAAGTTAGTCTGACATGACTTGTTAGTTACAAACCCATGCTGACTCTGGTTAATCACTTCATTCTTATCCATGTACTTACATACATGTTGTTTAATAATTTGTTCAAAGATCTTTCCTAGTATAGTAGTCAGACTCACCGGCCTATAGTTCCCTGGGCCCACCTTCTTCCCCTTTTTGAAGATAGGAACAACATTTGCTCTTCTCCAGTCTTCTGGGACTTCTCCTGTTCTCCAAGAATTTTCAAAGATTATGGAGAGTGGTTCTAAAATTTCTTCTACGATCTCCTTCAGTACTCTGGGGTGTAATTCATCTGGACCTGGAGACTTGAACTCATTTATGTTAGCTAAATATTCCCTCACAATCTTTCTGTTTACAGATAACTTGGATTCCTCTATTCCTTTAAAAGGACAGTGAAGATCAGTTGATGTTACATTTTCTTTCTGAGAGAAAACAGATGCAAAATAGGAATTAAAAAGTTCGGCCTTCTCAACATCCTCTCTTACCATTTCTCCATTTTCATCCTGTAAAAATCCTATAGCATCTTTGACTTTTCTTTTACTTTTGACATACCCCCAAAATCCTTTTCTATTGCTTTTGACATCTCTTGCAAGCCTTAATTCATTGTCAGCTTTAGCTAACCTGATACGTGCCCTGCAGGATCTGCAGACTGCATTATAATCTTTTTTAGATATGCCTCCCTCTTTCCATTTAATAAACATTTCTTTCTTTCTTTTTAGCATGTGTTTAAGTTCTGTGTTCATCCATCCTGGTTTCCTTAAATGCTTCCCATTCTTTCTACTTTTCGGGATTGTTAACGATTGTGCTTTGAGAATCTCATTTTTAAAAATTTCCCATCCTTCCTGGACATTTTTGTCCTTAAGGACATCCAGCCATTGGATCCCTTCTATTCTCTTTCTGAGTCTCTTAAAATCTGCCTTTCTAAAATCTAACCTTGAAGTTTGAGTCTTCACATGTCTTCCTCCTCTAGTTATCCAAAATTCTATAATAGCATGGTCGCTGCCTCCTAGGGTCCCAGCCACTTTTACCTCCTCAACCATTTCCTCCCTGTTTATAAGGATTAGATCCAAAGTAGCAGATCCCCTTGTTTTCTCCCCTACCTTTTGGAAGATAAAGTTGTCAGCAAGAGAGGATAAGAATTTGCTTGACCTGTTAGTTTTACTTGAGAGAGATTCCCAACAAATGTCTGGATAGTTGAAATCTCCCATGACCACTACGTCATATTTTTTGGAGAACTTGGTCATTTGATACATAAAGAGTTCATCCATATCTTCAGCTTGCCCAGGTGGCCTGTAGTAAATGCCTACAATGGTGTCCTTTCCGTTGTTCTCTCCTTGTATTCTTACCCAAACAGTTTCTACAGAACTCCCAGTTCCATGTGTCTTTAAATTGTTAGCAGGGATTTTCCTAAATTTTGGCAGCAGTTGGACTCACTGCATACCCTATAAGTGGATAGCAGACCCTCTCCTTTCTAATGGGAACATGTCGTTACTGTGGCCCAGCTCTATATGTCTTTAAATTGTTAGTGGTGCTTTTCCTAAATGTTGGCAGCCGTTGGACTCACTGCATACCCTATAACTGGATAGCAGACCCTCTCCTTTCTAATGGGAACATGTCATTACTGTGGCCCAGCTTTATGTGTCTTTAAATTGTTAGTAGGGATTTTCCTAAATTTTGGCAGCCGTTGGACTCACTACATACCCTATAACTGGATAGCAGACCCTCTCCTTTCTAATGGGAACATGTCGTTACTGTGGCCCAGCTCTATGTGTCTTTAAATTGTTAATGGGGTTTTTCCAAAATTTTGGCAGCCGTTGGACTCACTGCATACCCTATAACTGGATAGCAGACCCTCTCGTTTCTAATGGGAACATGTCGTTACTGTGGCCCAGCTCTATGTGTCTTTAAATTGTTAATGGTGTTTTTCCTAAATGTTGGCAGCCATTGGACTCACTGTATACCCTATAACTGGATAGCAGACCCTCTCCTTTCTAATGGGAACATGTCGTTACTGTGGCCCAGCTCTATGTGTCTTTAAATTGTTAGTAGGGATTTTCCTAAATTTTGGCAGCTATTGAACTCACTGCATACCCTATAACTGGATAGCGGACCCTCTCCTTTCTAATGGGAACATGTCATTACTGTGGCCCAGCTCTATGTGTCTTTAAATTGTTAGTGGGATTTTTCCTAAATTTTGGCAGCTGTTGGACTCACTGCATACCCTATAACTGGATAGCAGACCCTCTTCTTTCTAATGGGAACATGTCTTTACTGTGGCCCAGCTCTATGTGTGTTTAAATTGTTATTGGGGTTTTTCCCAAATTTTGGCAGCCCTTGCAATCACTGCATGGGCATTACCACTATAGGAGATCCACTCTTTTATAATGGGAACATTTTTTTACTGAGACCCTCCTCTATGTCTCTTCAAAGGGGTATTGGGGTGCGTCCAAATTTTTAGCACCCCTTGCAGTCACTGCATATGCAATAACAGTATAGAAGACCCACTCTTTAATAATGGGAACAACAAAACATAGCCGACTGCTGGCCCTTTAAGAATAGTAAGGCTGTAAAAATAGTGTTTGTGACTTTCACAATCCCTCCTTCATAAATGAAACAGGATGTGTTTCACACACCACATGGCCAGATAAGGTTGTAAAATGTTAAAATGACATTTCCTGGTGAATGCATTTGTCTTGGTTGAAAGCAATGGAAAAGTGCAAAAACGCATCAAAACACTACGTGTGAACATAGCCCAAGGTGTGGAGGAGCATTTTTGTTTTTGGTTATTTATTTTGCCTTATATACAAGTCATTACCCTGGAAAGGATGTTCCTTAACATATTTCCCAGGAAAATCTATTTTGGTTTCATTTTTGTATGTTTTATTGTGAGTCCGTAAAAGTGGCGTAATACCTCTGACAACATTGACAGCAGTGACCTGGGAGTCAGAAATGCTTCCAGGAGTATTTCCCATGTTGTTTCTATGTCATTTGAGGTCTACTCCCATCGATTTGGGCAATTTTTAGGTCCTCTGCAGACCACCGTGTGGAGTCGCCGGAAAAATGCTTGAGTTTCCCATAGACTTACATTGGGCTCGTTACTTGGACCGAGCATTCGAGCATTCCAATTTGCTCGAACCGAGTAACGAGTACCCGAGCATTTTAGTGCTCTCTCATCACTAGTCCTTACTCCTCCAGAAATGGGGAGCAACGGGTTGGAATTGTGATCTCTCTGCTGCAGGGAGATCCTCAGTCGTGGGCGTTTTCTTTACCACAGGACTCGGTTTGTCTCTAGTCTGTGGAGGGTTTTTTCGGGGCTCTGGCCCTCATCTATGATGACCCTGACAGAGCCGCCTTAGCTGAGTCTAGGCTACGCCGCCTTCAGAAGGGGAATCAGTCAGTGGAGACGTACAGTTCTGAATTCCGTAGATGGGCAACGGATTCCAAATGGAATGACTCAGCCCTTAGAATTCAATTTTGTGAGGGTCTTATTGAAGGGTTGAAAGATACCTTGGCAGTATATGAAACCCCTCAGTCCTTGGAGGCTGCCATGTCATTGGCCATACGTCTTGATAGACGCCTTCGGGATAGATGGGTGAGACCGCCTTCCCGGGGCCTTCTTGTCGGAGTTGTGTACCTCTGCCAGGGGAGTGGCCTGGGGGTGAACCAGTACTGGGGGAGGTGGAGGAACCTATGCAGTTAGGGGGTGTCTCTGTGTGGCACCCCAGGGGTCTGGTTTCCACAGTAACAGCAATGTTATGTCTGAGAGCAGGTGGGAGGTCTCTTGGTCAGGAATCCTATGCATGCCACACCTCCTGCCCAGTCCTGGGAGGGGAAGAACTTCCCCTATATAAACCTGGGGCTGAGGCAGGGTTAGAGAGTTCAGAGGGAGAGTTCAGCCAGGAGGGCTGACAGGGAGCTGTGGCTCCGGCTGGGCCCAGCTCCTGGGCCATGCCAGAAGTAGAGACAGAGAAGAGAAGCAGCTATGGGAAGAAACAACAGGAGCTCTGTGGGAGCAGTGTTACAAGGAGTCAGGGGCTGGCAGCTGCAGAGCTCGCCCTGACTGAGAAGATTTCTTACCGGACCCGGAGTCCGAGGCTGTGGGGACTAACTCCTACCCAGCAGCAGAATCCATCAGGCAGGGGATTTCAGGTCCTCTGGCCAAGAAACCCGAAGGCACGGTCACACGCATGGGACCAGCACCGCCGTCGTGGAGCGGAAGCTACTAGAAGGCCCCGAGTCACCGGCCATACGGGTGAGCACCACACGGTACACTCAGGGACGTGGGCTACTTATACCCGCCTCTAGCAAGGTAGCCAGAAGAGTATCGTTAGTTTGGGAGGCCTACAACTCCGCCTGGCCAGGGGAGATCCCATCTGCTCAAGGACTGACCAGGCCCCAATCGCTAGCCAGTACTCCGGGAGGGTCTATCGTTGTCACCAGTAAAGACCCTGAACTACACCGTACCGTCTCTGAGTGGTTCCTGCTACCCCCATCATCCACGTCGGCTGCCCTGAGGCCATACCCCTCCCGTTGGGGGTTATACTATCACGCTGCACAATCCTACCACCGGCCTCAGCGGTCTGCCCTGCAGCAGCAGCTCCTTTGCTGTACTCAACGGGTGGCGTAGTCGTCCAACATCTACCGCTAATACAGCGCCACTTAGTCTGACTCCCTGGGCACGGACCGGATCACCGCCACGAGACTACAACCCTCAAGAGATCCGGCTCCGGGTAAGCTCCCGCATGCGCAACGCAGCGCGACACAGGCCCAGGGGCGCGTCAACTTTTGGCGTAGTCGGCAGGATTTCGTGCCCGCAACCACCGGGTACTGCGTGCCTGAAAAAGACTGTTCAAACTTACCTGTGGTGAAGATTCCCGCCATCCGGCGCCATCTTCGCTTCCTTCCCGCCATCGGTGGAGTTTTCCCGCCATCCGGCGCCATCTTCAGCCTTCTTCCCGCCATACGTGGAGTTTTCCCGCCATTGGACGCCATCTTGAGGACGCCGCGCGGGAAGAAGAGGGGCGTGGACTCCGAAAGCGCGCGAGAACTGAAGTCCCGCCTCACGTCCGGACGTTGCGTAAGGTCCTGGAAGGAGCCCAGCAGACGCCGACGTCACAGGAGCGCGACGGAAGGTCCTCAACCCTGACGATCCACTGCGGAGCCGCGGCCTACGGAAGAGGATCATCGCAAGGTAGGCCACGGTCCACTAGGGGGGAGAAGGATGTCGGATACGGAGGAGAGCTTCACCGCTTCAACCCCCGCCAGCGCCACCGCTGTTGCGGTCATGCCTTTCACCATGCCCTATATCCCGGGGGCAGCCTGGCTACCCCAGTACTCAGGGGAATCGCATACCCTGCATGACTTTAGAGAAAAGCTGGATAGCCTCTTCCAGGTGTACCCCCTTACAGAAGAGCAAAAAGTGAGCATCCTGGTGGCCCAATTAACCGGGGCAGCCCAAAGGGAGGTAAAGTCCTGGCCACCTGGGAGGAGGACTGTCGCAGAGATACTAACCCAGCTAACCGAGGAGGAGCTGCAGTACTACCAATACGAGGAAAGCCAAGAGGACCCGGACGGGTCTGAGGACTACCCTCAGGAGGGAGCACAAAGAGGACATAGCTACTGAAGGGAAGTAGCGTGAATAAAGAGCTGTAAATAGTTACCCGTAAGGGTACAAGGACTGCTGCTAATTAAAATATGGTCCCCGTTGGGATTAGTGAATTGTTCCCCATGTGCCCCTATCTTAAACCAGGCTGAGGACTGTGAGCAGCCATTCCTTATCCCCACTGACCGAGGACTGAGAGCGGTCGTTCTTTCCCTCTACCTGGCCGAGGACTGAGAGCGGCCATATCCTGTAAATAATTATGTGTTTCTAGTAATTTATGGGAGTCTTTGGTGGATTTAACGGGAATCCTTTGTACATGGTTGGAGCGTAACCCAGGAATGGACTAAAGACTGTTAAGGACTCGGGGCAGGACAGACCCCTACCTGGTTACGTCTCCCTGTTTTGGTGAAATGGACACCTTACTTTTCTTCAAAGACTGCACCCGGTTGCGGACACGCCGTAACCATCTTTATGTGTTTTTCTTATTGTATTATTATTGTTTATACCTTGTTATGTTTTTCTAAAAATATGTTTAGTCCCGGAGTACTAAATTTCACTAGGGGGGAATGTGGCACCCCAGGGGTCTGGTTTCCACAGTAACAGCAATGTTATGTCTGAGAGCAGGTGGGAGGTCTCTTGGTCAGGAATCCTATGCATGCCACACCTCCTGCCCAGTCCTGGGAGGGGAAGAACTTCCCCTATATAAACCTGGGGCTGAGGCAGGGTTAGAGAGTTCAGAGGGAGAGTTCAGCCAGGAGGGCTGACAGGGAGCTGTGGCTCCGGCTGGGCCCAGCTCCTGGGCCATGCCAGAAGTAGAGACAGAGAAGAGAAGCAGCTATGGGAAGAAACAACAGGAGCTCTGTGGGAGCAGTGTTACAAGGAGTCAGGGGCTGGCAGCTGCAGAGCTCGCCCTGACTGAGAAGATTTCTTACCGGACCCGGAGTCCGAGGCTGTGGGGACTAACTCCTACCCAGCAGCAGAATCCGTCAGGCAGGGGATTTCAGGTCCTCTGGCCAAGAAACCCGAAGGCACGGTCACACGCATGGGACCAGCACCGCCGTCGTGGAGCGGAAGGTACTAGAAGGCCCCGAGTCACCGGCCATACGGGTGAGCACCACACGGTACACTCAGGGATGTGGGCTACTTATACCCGCCTCTAGCAAGGTAGCCAGAAGAGTATCGTTAGTTTGGGAGGCCTACAACTCCGCCTGGCCAGGGGAGATCCCATCTGCTCAAGGACTGACCAGGCCCCAATCGCTAGCCAGTACTCCGGGAGGGTCTATCGTTGTCACCAGTAAAGACCCTGAACTACACCGTACCATCTCTGAGTGGTTCCTGCTACCCCCATCATCCACGTCGGCTGCCCTGAGGCCATACCCCTCCCGTTGGGGGTTATACTATCACGCTGCACAATCCTACCACCGGCCTCAGCGGTCTGCCCTGCAGCAGCAGCTCCTTAGCTGTACTCAACGGGTGGCGTAGTCGTCCAACATCTACCGCGCCACTTAGTCTGACTCCCTGGGCACGGACCGGATCACCGACACGAGACTACAACCCTCAAGAGATCCGGCTCCGGGTAAGCTCCCGCATGCGCAACGCAGCGCGACACAGGCCCAGGGGCGCGTCAACTTCATCATACATTTCCCCGGAGAGTCGCAAGAAAATAGGAGCATTTTTTTTTGTGGGAAAAATGGACATTTTGTTGGGACCTGTCCTTCAATTCCTAAACAAAAGGAGACTCGATTAACTCTTGATAGTCTGGAGTTGGATAAACAAGGGGTGCATTTGTTGCCAACCTGCAGTTTCCGGTTTGTCCTGACAGCAGAGATGGTGCTAGAGAGCAAAACCGAGAACATTTCTGTGTTTGTTGACAGTGGAGACGGAGTCAGCATGGTTGATGCTGAGTTTGTGAAAACTCATGGTCTTGCTTGCTGTTATTTAGCTAAACCTATTTCCATCTTCGCCATCGACTCGGTGCCACTTGCACAGAAAGCATTTACTCAGATTGTACATAATGCAAAACTGAGAGTGGGGTCAGTTCATTGTGAAATAATCCCTTGCTATGTCCTTGACTATCTTCCCACACCTATTGTTTTGGGTATTCCTTGGCTTGTTAAACATAATCCGTTGGTGGATTGGCAAGCAGGGGAGATTATTGAAATGGGAGATTACTGCCATGAGAACTATTTAGATATTTCCCTTGCTACTGTCTCAACGGAAATATTACCTGCTTTTCTGTATGGTTTTGAGGATGTTTTTTCTGAGAGGGGTGTCAGGATTTGCCTCCATATCGTGCATATGACTGTCCTATTAACCTGACCCATGGAGCTAAACTACCGAAGTCCTGACTGTAAAATATTTCTGGCCCTGAGAGACAAACCATGAAGGATTTATTGCGGAAAGTCTGGAGAAGGGACATAACAGACCCTCGCGGTCTACGTCCCTGTTTAGATTTCCGGGAATTAAATCAAATTACCATCCGTGATCTATACCCTCTTCCTCTGATTCCTGATTTGTTCAGCCAGGTTGTAGGAGCTAGGGTATTCTCCAAGTTGGATTTAATGGGAGCCTACAATCTGGTTAGAATCAGAGATGGGGACGAATGGAAAACAGCGTTCAATACCCCTGAAGGGCATTTCGAGAGTCTGACTATGCCTTTCGGTTTGACCAATGCACCGCGGTATTCCAGCATTTCATAAATTATATTTTCCATCATTTGGTGGGGAGGTTTGTGATGGTCTATCTGGACGATATTTTGGTTTACTCACCTGATTTGGAGACACATCGGGGGCATGTTAAGCAGGTTCTTCAGATATTACGGGATAACAAACTTTCTGACAAACTGGAAAAATGTGTTTTCGCTTTTCAGGAGGTGCAGTTTTTGGGGTACTTGTTGTCATCTTCGGGTTTTTGGATGGATCCGGAGAAGATCTGTGCAGTCCTTGATTGGGACCGTCCCGAGAACCTGAAGGCTCTACAATGTTTTCTGGGCTTTACTAATTTTTACTGGAAATTCATCCAAAATTACTCTGTAATTGTGAAACCCCTTACTGACATGACTAAGAAGGGGTCTGATTATTCCAAAGGGTTGGATGCCTCCCTCCAGGCTTTTTCTTCCTTAAAAAATAATTTTGCCACTGCACCTATACTCAATCAACCCAATGTTTCTCAACCCTTTATTGTGGAGGTTGATGCGTCGGATGTCGGGGTTGGGGCTGTGTTGTCTCAGGGTTCGTCCCCTGGTAAATGCGCCTTCTTTTCTAAAAAATTGTCTTCGGCTGAGAGAAATTATGACGTGGGTAATAGGGAACTTTTGGCAATCAAATTGGCGTTCGAGGAATAGCGACACTAGTTGGAGGGAGCTGTCCATCCTATTACTGTTATTACTGACCAAAAGAACTAGTCATATCTCCAGTCAGCTAAAGGTCTCAACCCTAGGCAAGCCAGATGGTCCCTGTTTTTTACTAGGTTCAATTTTGTTGTCACTTTTCGTCCAGGGGTCAAAAACGTCAAGGCTGATGCTTTGTCCCGGAGCTTCCCTGGTGGTGGTGACCATGAGAACCCTGCCCTGATATTACAGAAAAGGGTAGTCATTTCGGCACTTTATCATGAATTGGAGGGTGAGGTGTTGGAGGCTCAGGGGGAAGTCCCTGCCTCCTGCCCTTCAGGAAGGTTATTTGTACCATCTAATTTGCGCCGCAAAGTAATTAAGGAACATCATAACTCTGTGCTTGCTGGGCATCCAGGTGGTAAGACAACGGCGGACCTCCTCTCTCGTCGTTTTTTGTGGTCAGGGTTGCATTGGGATGTGATTGAACACATATCTGCTTGTAGTATTTGCACGCGTTCTAAGGTTTCGCATACCCGTCCATCTGGTACTCTTTTTCTGCTACCTATCCCTAGTAGGCCATGGACACATTTGTCCATGGATTTTATTACTGACCTACCGGTTTCTGCAGGCAAAATGATGGTTTTTGTGGTTTTAGATAGGTTCAGTAAAATGGTTCACTTCATCGCATTACCTGTACTTCCAAAGGCCAAGACACTTGCTCAGGTGTTCATAAATGAGATTGTGAAGCTTCACGGGGTTCCCTCCCATGTGGTGTCAGATCGGGGGACCCAGTTTGTTTCCAAGTTCTGGAAGGCATTCTGTTCTCGACTGGGGGTGCAGCTGTCCTTTTCCTCTGCCTTCCATCCTTAGTCGAATGGACAGACCAAGTGTGTCAATCAGAATTTGGAGACCTACCTCAGGTCTTTCATCTCTGAAAATCAGGAGGATTGGGCATCCTACTTACTGCTGGCAGAATTTGCCATTAATAATCATCGTCAAGAATCCACTGGCAGGCCACTGTTCTTCAGTGCATACAGTTATCACCTATAGTTTGATACCTTTAGTGGGGGAGGCGCTTCGGGAGTTCCTGAGGAGGAATGGCTTGTTTCGTCGCTCTCCTCAGTATGGCAGGGTGTTCTGAGTAATTTAAAGATCATGAGAGACAGGTATAAACGTATGGCTGACGGAAAGCGCTTGCCAGGTCCGGACCTAAGTGTGAATGACTTTGTGTGGTTGTCTACCAGGAATATAAGATTGAAAGTTTCTTCATGGAAGATGGGAGCTAGGTTTATTGGTCCCTATAGTATAACCGCCGTTACTAATCCAGCAGCGTTTCTTCTTAAACTTCCTCAGGCCCTTAAGGTCCACAACGTGTTCCACAGGTCCTTGGTCAAGAAGTATGTGGAACCTCTTGAGCCCTCACCTCTACCACCGCCCCCAGTAATGGTTCCAGATTTCGAGGATTGTAGATTCTCGTCTGCAACATCGTTCTTTACAATACTTGGTGCACTGGAAGGGTTATGGTCCAGAGGAGAGGATGTGGGTTTCTCCCAGGTTGATTCGTTCATTCCACAACTCTTATCCTGAGAAACCTGGTCCTGAGTGTCCGGGAGGCCACTCGTAGAGGAGGGGGTACTGTCACGGGTGTGTCAGAAGTGACAGTCACCCTGCAGTTGGTTGCAGAAGATCTCTACGGTTGGCATTACAGACACCTTCTTAGAGGCTTTCTCTCTAGGACCCAGTGGCTGCCTTCCTCTGGCTAATTAACACCCTGGCCTGGGTGTATAAATACCTGCTGTCTGCCAGAGGGAGGTGCCGGCGATACTGAGATTACCCTTTGTGAAGGCTCGGAGCAAGTGCATTATTTCATCCTTTCCGGAGCTATGAGGACGGGTGTTTATCTCTCTGAAGTCGACTAAAAGCTAAGCTATCTTCCCTTGTTTGTTCCCCCTTGTTGTCTTTAGTGGTCAGTGGGGATCGACTAGCGCTCATCCCCCTCCCTTCCCTAGCCAGGGCCTAACGCCAGGGAAAGACAGGCTAGGTTCACGTGCGGCGATTGGTGAGGAGCCAATATAAGGACATTAGTGCAGACAGGGTGACGTTTGATCAGCCTTGGAGGTCTCCACTCCCCCTTTTCCATAGAGTCTGGGCTCCCTTTCCCTCTTCCCTTTGTGTCTTTCCCACTCCTTGCGTGACACTAGGCCTCACAAATGTATTATTACCATTTTTATTATTATCGCACTATTACAATTACAAATGAACCAGTTTATAATTTTTTAATTAGTTCTATTTTTGTATTACTCTTATGATTCTAATAATGGTATTAGTAAAATCCGAAATATGCTGCAAGAATTGACATTATACATATTTTAATCTGCTGCAAATCTGCAAGGAAAAAATAAGCAACATGTTCATGAGACTTTAGGGATCTCATTCACTTTGCTTGTACTGTAAAACCTTGCATATTTTCTGTGTGCACATAGCCTTACAGTTAATTGGGGAGAGTCACAGAGACTGAATAATTTATATTATTGGCCGGTGGAGATTATAGTTAATGGGGTGCACAGTGATGCTTATCACTTTATATTTTGATCACTAAGTTGCTAATAGTATATTAATGAGGGAGGGAGGTACATATCTGTAGTCAGGGGCGCAGTGTGGGGGAGACACATGTACAGTATATATAAAATATATGTGACCTTGTTATTTTTATGGCTGCACTGATGATCGTGACAAGACGAGTCGTGGCTGGAAGATGTCAACATGAAGGTCTGACCAGATGGAGAAGATGCAGCAGAAACCGACTCTGATCAGATGAGATATCAGTGGTAAGTGCCTGGATGTAAATATTATTCTGTATCTGCACTGTGTGACTTATAGTGATAATGTTATCTGTAAAATCCCTTAGGCTGCATTCTCACATTAGTGTGAAATGTCCGTGTGCTGCCAGATTTTTTTATTGGATGGTCCAAGGACTCGTAGAGTTTTATAGATCCATTCACACACCCATGAAAATCACTGAAAGAGATCTGAGAGGGTTAGAGAATGTCCTGCTCTGATCCGATTTTGAGGATCAGAATAGGACATACTCAATGCGTCTGTAAAAGTGGGCAGCACTCCGACACTGCACACAGATGCAGTAATGTAGCTTTATTATGTATAGCACAGTCCCATAGTATATAATGTACTCACTTATTATGTATAGCGCCATCCCTAGTTACATAGTTTCCTCTTTTATTATGCATAACACCGTCCCTTATTACGTACCATCCTCTCTGCTGTTATGTACAGTGCTGTCCCTTACATAGCGTATTCTTGTTATTTTTGTCCGTCACAGTGCCCTCTTTTATTACATAGTCGTCTCTTGTTAGATATAAAATGACTGCTAATGCAGCAGCCGGTGACCAGAAGACCAGTCCATCAGCTCCTCCATCAGAAAAGAAGCTTTCCCATGCTCAATCAGCCGTCATTGCATTATATATCTAACAAGAGAGGACGGTATGTAATAAAGATAGGGGGCTATAAATAATCCAATATGTAAGGGATGGTGCTGTACATAACAAGAGTGGGAGCTGTGTAATAAGGGACAGCAATATACATAATAAAGGAGACTATGTAAAGGTATATATGTGTGTGTGGCTATATATACATCTGTAGCTTTGTCGACATAAAAGGTGGGGGCCAAGACACATTTCTTGCACAGGGGCCACAAGCAGTCAGTGTCTGCCCCTGCCTGAAGGCCAACCTGGAACAGTCTGGGGTCATGGCTTCAACAAGTACCATATGCCGAACACTAAATCAAGCTGAGCTTTATGGGCGAAGGCTAAGGAAGAAACCATTGCTGAAGAAAAGACATAAAAAGGAACGATTGATCTTTGCCAAAGAGTACCTTGACGAACCAAAATCCTTCTGGGAAAATGTTCTATGGACAGATGAAACAAAAATAGAGCTTTTTGGCAATGCAAAGCAACAGTTTGTTTACAGACAGCGCAATGAAGCTTATAAGGAAAAGAACACTTTACCAAACGTTAAGCATGGTGGAGGATCTGTTAGAACCCTCTTGTTTGTTTTTTTTATCTTGTGTTGTGCTGAACTTCAGTGTCTGACTGTTTCTCTAGCCAGGTGCTTCGGTGCCTTTCTCTGTCAAGTTCGCTTGGTCCTCTGGGACCTCTAGTACATTTTTGTCAGACCTAATTCTCTAGGTCTTTGTTCAGACTAGCCGAGGACTAAGGCGGCTCTGTTCACTAGGAACAGGCAGCCCGCTACATCATAGAGATTCAGCTTAGTCTTACTGTAGGGACAGCTTTCCCCTATCTTTCCTTAATACTTGTTGCAGATCATAACAGTAAGTCCAGCCCAAAAAAATAAACTAAAAGGAAAGAAATTCGGGGATCAGTATGGTTTCCGTCCAGGATTTGGCTCAACGCCTGCAGGGATTGACTCTGGAGGTGGCCGAGCTTCAGCAACACGTGAGTAGCTGTTCTGGAGCGCATTTTGTCGAACCCAAGGTAGGACTGCCTGATGTTTTTTATGGTAAACAACAAGATTTTTTTTCCTTTAAAAATGCTTGTTTGTTAGATTTTTGTTTGAGACCAAGGTCCTCTGGGAATGAATCACAGCGCATTGGTTTTATTATGTCACTTTTACGCAATGAACCACAGGGGTGGGCCTTTTCTCTCCAGCCTAATGATCCGTGTTTAAGGTCTGTTGAAGAATTTTTTTCTGCTATGGGGCAATTATATGACGATCCTGATCGAATCTCATCTGCTGAATCAGAACTCAGACGTTTGAATCAGGGGTCAGATGATGTTGAAAATTATTGCACACACTTCAGGAGATGGGCTTCAGAAGTTAAGTGGAATGATCCTGCGCTGAGATGTTTATTTCTTGCTGGTCTGAGTGAAAGGGTTAAGGATTTGCTAATTGCATTCCCCGCACCTGAGACTCTGCAGGATGCTATGCAGTTAGCTGTTCGTATTGACAGGAGACTGAGGTGCAGGCTCAATGTGGTAAAGACTCCTGTAATGTCAGCTCCTAGTCCCCAGAAAATCTGCTCTGACGGCGGAGAACCAATGGAGGTTGGGGCGATGTCACTCCGCTCTCAGGAAAGAGACCGGAGGTTTACCGAGGGATTGTGTCTTTATTGTGGTAAAGCTGAACATTTGATTAAGTATTGTGAGCGTCGTTTAAGTAAAGAAAAAAAAAGGTCAGTTAAGCCCGTATAGCTTGTTTACGCTCTGCAGGAGTATTTCTTTCTGGGAGTACTACTCTGCAGGGAGATTTGATTGAATTTCAGGTATTTGTGGATTGTGGTTCAACACTTAATGTGATTGATAAAGGGTTTTTGGAAAACCTTAAATTGAAATCCAAACCTTTGTCATCACCTACAGTTAGGTCCATATATATTTGGACAGAGACAACATTTTTCTAATTTTGGTTCTAGACATTACCACAATGAATTTTAAACAAAACAATTCAGATGCAGTTGAATTCAGACTTTCAGCTTTCATTTGAGGGTATCCACATTAAAATTGGATGAAGGGTTTAGGAGTTTCAGCTCCTTAACATGTGCCACCCTGTTTTTAAAGGGACCAAAAGTAATTGGACAATTGACTCCAAGGCTATTTCATGGACAGTTGTGGACAATCCCTTTGTTATATCATTCTCAATTAAGCAGATAAAAGGCCTGGAGTTGATTTGAGGTGTGGTGCTTGCATTTGGAAGGTTTTGCTTTGAAGTAAACATGGGGTCAAAGGAGCTCTCCATGCAGGTGAAACAAGCCATCCTTAAGCTGCAAAAACAGAAAAAACCCATCCGAGAAATTGCTACAATATTAGGAGTGGCAAAATCTACAGTTTGGTACATCCTGAGAAAGAAAGAAAGCACTGGTGAACTCATCAATGCAAAAAGACCTGGGCGCCCACGGAAAACAACAGTTGTGGATAATCGCAGAATAATCTCCATGGTGAAGAGAAACCCCTTCACAACAGCCAACCAAGTGAACAACACTATCCAGGAGGTAGGCGTATCAATATCCAAATTTACCATAAAGAGAAGACTGCATGAAAGTAAATACAGAGGGTTCACTGCACGGTGCAAGCCACTCATAAGCATCAAGAATAAAAAGGCTAGACTGGACTTTGCTAAAAAACATCTAAAAAAGCCAGCACAGTTCTGGAAGAACATTCTTTGGACAGATGAAACCAAGATCAACCTCTACCAGAATGATGGAAAGAGAAAAGTATGGCAAAGGCGTGGTAGAGCTCATGATCCAAAGCATACCACATCATCTGTAAAACATGGTGGAGGCAGTGTGATGGCTTGGGCATGCATGGCTGCCAGTGGCACTGGGTCACTAGTGTTTATTGATGATGTGACACAGGACAGAAGCATCCAAATGAATTCTGATGTATTCAGAGCCATACTGTGTGCTCAGATCCAGCCAAATGCAGCCAAACTGATTGGTCGTCGTTTCATATTACAGATGGACAATGACCCAAAACATAAAGCCAAAGCAATCCAGGAGTTTATTAAAGCAAAGAAGTGGAATATTCTTAAATGGCCCAGTCAGTCACCTGATCTCAACCCAATTGAGCATGCATTTTACTTGTTAAAGACTAAACTTCAGACAGAAAGCCCCACAAACAAACAGCAACTGAAAACCACCGCAGTGAAGGCCTGGCAGAGCATCAAAAAGGAGGAAACACAGCGTCTGGTGATGTCCATGAGTTCAAGACTTCAGGCAGTCATTGCCAACAAAGGGTTTTCAACCAAGTACTAGAAATGAACATTTTATTTACAATTATTTAATCTGTCCAATTACTTTTGGTCCCTTTAAAAACAGGGTGGCACATGTTAAGGAGCTGAAACTCCTAAACCCTTCATCCAATTTTAATGTGGATACCCTCAAATGAAAGCTGAAAGTCTGAACTTCAACTGCATCTGAATTGTTTTGTTTAAAATTCATTGAGTTACTGTCTAGAACCAAAATTATAAAAATGTTGTCTCTGTCCAAATATACAGTGGTGGCCAAAAGTATTGGCACCCCTGCAATTCTGTCAGATAATACTCAGTTTCTTCCTGAAAATGATTGCAATCATAAATTCTTTGGTATTATTATCTTCATTTAATTTGCTTTCAAGGAAAAAACACAAAAGAGAATGAAGCAAAAATCAAATCATTGATCATTTCACACAAAGCTCCAAAAATGGGCCAGACAAAAGTATTGGCACCCTCAGCCTAATACTTGGTTGCACAACCTTTAGCCAAAATAACTACGAACAACCACTTCCGGTGACCATCAATGAGTTTCTTACAATGCTCTGCTGGAATTGTACACTATTCTTCTTTTGCAAACTGCTCCATGTCCCTGATATTTGAAGGGTGCCTTCTCCAAACTGCCATTTTGAGATCTCTCCACAGGTGTTCTATGGGATTCAGGTCTGGACTCATTGCTGGCCACCTTAGAAGTCTCCAGTGCTTTCTCTCAAACCATTTTATAGTGCTTTTGGAAGTGTGTTTTGGGTCATTGTCCTGCTGGAAGACCCATGACCTCTGAGGGAGACCCAGCTTTCTCACACTGGGCCCTACATTATGCTGCAAAATTTGTTGGTAGTCTTCAGACTTCATAATGCCATGCACATGGTCAAGCAGTCCAGTGCCAGAGGCAGCAAAGCAACCCCAAAACATCAGGGAACCTCCGCCATGTTTGACTGTAGGGACCGTGTTCTTTTTTTTGAATGCCTCTTTTTTTTTCCTCTACACTCTATGTTGATGCTTTTTCCCAAAAAGCTCTACTTTTGTCTCATCTGACCAGAGAACATTCTTCCAAAACGTTTTAGGCTTTCTCAGGTAAGTTTTGGCAAACTCCAGCCTGGCTTTTTTATGTCTCGGGGTAAGAAGTGGGGTCTTCCTGGGTATCCTACCATACAGTTCCTTTTCATTCAGACGCCGATGGATAGTACGGGTTGACACTGTTGTACCCTCGGTCTGCAGGGCAGTTTGAACTTCTTTGGATGTTAGTCGAGGTTCTTTATCCACCATCCGCACAATCTTGCGTTGAAATCTCTCGTCAATTTTTCTTTTCCGTCCACATCTAGGGAGGTTAGCCACAGTGACATGGGCTTTAAACTTCTTGATGACACTGCGCACGGAAGACACAGGAACATTCAGGTCTTTGGAGATGGACTTGTAGCCTTGAGATTGCTCATGCTTCCTCACAATTTGGTTTCTCAAATCCTCAGACAGTTCTTTGGCCTTTTTTCTTTTCTCCATGCTCAATGTGGTACACACAAGGACACAGGACAGAGGTTGAGTCAACTTTAACCCATGTTAACTGGCTGCAAGTGTGATTTAGTTATTGCCAACACCTGTTAGGTGCCACAGGTAAGTTACAGGTGCTGTTAATTACACGAATTAGAGAAACATCACATGATTTTTCAAACAGTGCCAATACTTTTGTCCACCCCCTTTTTTAGGTTTGGTGTGGAATTATATCCCATTTGGCTTTAGGACAATTCTTTTTGTGTTTTTTCATTGAAGACAAATTAAATGAAGATAATAATACCAAAGAATTTGTGATTGCAATCATTTTCAGGAAGAAACTGAATTGCAGGGGTGCCAATACTTTTGGCCACCACTGTATATGGACCTAACTGTATTTCTGTGATTGCAATTGATAACACTCCTTTGAAATGTATTACTCACAAGACTGCTGCATTTCCCCTCACTATTAATGGAGTTCACCAAGAAATTTTAGACTTGGTTGTTTTAGATAATTTACCCTCTCCAGTTGTTCTAGGATTGCCTTGGTTAAAACTGCACAATCCTTTATTGGACTGGTCTACTAATGTGATTAAGTCTTGGAGTCCGAAGTGCTATGATAAATGTTGTAATGGTCGCATTGCGGCTGTGGAAAAAGGGGAATTACCTGTACCTATTCAAGATTTTTGGAGGGTTTTTTCAGAGGAGGATTCGCAAGTTTTACCTCCTCATAGGGATTATGATTGCGCCATTGAGTTTGTTCCGGGAGCTACTCTTCCCAAGAGTCGCTTGTTTAATCTGAATATCCCTGAAAGAAAGGATTTGGAGGAGTACATACAGACTAGCCTGGCTGCTGGTCACATTAGACCTTCTAAGTCGCCTGTGGCAGTTGGATTTTTCTTTGTTAAAAAAAGGACAGCGGTTTACGTCCATGTCTGGATTTTCGTGAAATTAATAAGATTACCGTACGCAATTCCTACCCATTGCCGTTAATTCCTGACTTGTTTAACCAGTTAGTGGGGGCCAAGTGGTTCTCCAAAATTTATCTCCGGGGGGCATACAATTTGTTACGAGTGAAGGAGGGTGGTGAATGGAAAACTGCTTCTAACACCCCGGTAGGTCAGTTTGAGAATCTGGTGATGCCTTTTGGTCTTACCAATGCACCTGCATTTTTTCAGAACCTTATTAATGACATCCTAAGACCTTTGATTGGTAAGAATGTGGTTGTGTATTTGGATGACATTTTGATTTACTCACCAGATCTAGAGCCCCATTGGCAGAGTGTATGTGAAGTTCTGCAGTTAGTGAGTGATAATTTACTCTTTGCTAAGATGGAGAAATGTGAGTTCGCTGTGCAGAAAATTAGTTTTTTGGGCTACATTGTCTCCAGCGAGGGCTTTGAGATGGACCCTGTGAAGGTTCAGGCTGTGCAGGAATAGCCTAGGCCTATTGGTTTGAAATCGATACAGAGATTTTTGGGTTTTGCCAATTATTACAGGAAATGCATTAAGAATTTTTCTGTAATTGTTAAACCTCTACCCGATCTCACCAGGAAAGGTGCGAACACGGTCCAGTGGACTACCGAGGCCATTGAAGCGTTTGAGTATCTCAAAGAGAGGTTCAGTTCTGCCCCTATCCTTATGCAGCCGGATGAGACCAAGCCTTTTTTGGTCGAGGTCGATGCTTCATCGGTGGGGGTCGGAGCAGTTTTGTCTCAGGAGAACAAGGGTGGAGTACATCCTTGTGCCTTCTTTTCGAAAAGTTTTTCGGAAACCGAACTGAATTAAGATGTTGGAAATCGGGAGTTGCTGGCTATTAAACTTGCGTTTAAACATTGGGGTCATTTTTTGGAAGGCGCTAGATTTCCTATTCAGGTTTTCACAGATCATAAGAATTTGATCTATCTGGATGCTGCCAAGCACTTGAATGCCCATCAAGCTAGGTGGGCACTTTTTTTTTCTCGGTTTCATTTTTCTGTTACCTATATCCCTGGTACTAAGAATGTTAAAGCCTATGCTTTATCTCGCAGCTTCTCTCCTACGGTCGGTGCCGAAGAGCAGGAGAGCATTTTACAGAAAGGATTTGTGGTGGCGGCATTGGACTCCGTTTTGGAGAATGGGATTCTGAAAGCTCAAGATGATGCTCCATCTAACACTCCCCATGGGAGGTTGTTTGTGCCTAGAGCCTTTAGGAGACATTTGTTTGTGGAGTGTCATGAGTCTCTGTTGGCAGGTCATCCAGGAATTTTGGAGACTAAGAGACTTATCAGTCGCAGTTTTTGGTGGCCTGGATGGCAGAAGAAAGTCATCAAGTGGGTGCGTCAGTGTACTGTGTGTGCTAGATCAAAGGCTTCACATACTCCTGCTGCGGGGTTGCTTTGCCCTCTGGAGGTTCCTAGTGCAACTTGGACGCATCTCACAATGGATTTTATTAATGATCTTCCTGTGTCCGAGGGTTTTACTGTCATCTGGGTGGTCGTGGACCGTTTTAGTAAGATGTGTCATTTGGTTCCATTCATTAAGTTGCCCTGCGCCAAGACACTCGCTAAGGCGTTTGTTAAGGAGATTGTCAAGCTCCATGGCGTTCTCACGGATATTGTTTCTGATAGAGGGCCTCAGTTTGTGGTTCGCTTTTGGCGTGCTTTTTGTGACAGGTTGGGAGTCCATTTGTCATTTTCGTCTGGTTATCATCCTGAGTCTAATGGACAGACTGAAAGAAAGAAAGAACCAGGATGTTGAACAGTTTTTGCGTTGTTTTGTGGCGGACAATCAAGAGGTGTGGTCTGAGTTTCTGCCTCTCGCAGAATTTGCTCTTAACAATCATACATCCTCCTCCGCTGGGTGTTCTCTTTTTTTTTGTTGCACTGGGAGACATCCGTCTTTTGGTTCGTTCTCCAAATTGGGGTCGGCGGTGCCGGAAGAGGAGAATTTTTCCGGTGATTTGGAGAGAGTTTGGACTAATGTACGTTGCAACCTTCAAGAGGCTAACAAGAAGTCCAAGAAGTATTTTGACAGGAAACGTAAGGAGGCTTTGTTTACAGTGGGTGACATGGTTTGGTTGTCCTCGAAGAACCTGCGGTTGAGGATTCCCTCTAAAAAACTGGGTCCTAAGTTTGTGGGTCCATTTAAAGTGCTTCAGGTTGTTAACCCATCTGCTGTTAGGTTGGATGTCACTACTTCCTGGAAGATTAATCCTGTGTTTCATGTTTCCTTGTTGAAAAAGGCTGATGTATCTGATAGGGACGCCACTGTCACAGTTCCTCCTGTTGTGGAAGACATCGAATATGAAATTTCTCGTATCTTGAATTCTAGATGGCATAGAGGGAGATTACAGTATCTTGTCTCCTGGAAGGGTTTCGGTCGCGAAGACAACTCCTGGGTAAGGACGGATGATGTCTCTGCTCCTAGGCTTGTTAAAGCTTTCCACAGGAGGTTTCCGGATAGGCCTGGGCCTGGAGGATGCTGAGGATCCTCATAAAAGAGGGGGTACTGTTAGAACCCTCGTTTGTTTTTTCTATCTTGTGTTTTGCAGTCACGTGACCATCTGCCTTTATATTCCAGCTCCGCCCTTGTGGCAGTGCTGGACTTCAGTGTTTGACTGTTTCTCTAGCCAGGAGCTACGGTGCCTTTCTCTGTCAAGTTCGCTTGGTCCTCTGGGACCTCTAGTACATTTTTGTCAGTTTGTCTTTTTGTGTTCTGCAACAACTTCTCTGTTTAGGAGGTGTCCCATTTTTGGCCCAGTCCTTAGTTCTTTTAGGGACCCCTCCCTTAATTCTATAGGTCTTCGTTCAGACTAGCCGAGGACTAAGGCGGGTCTGTTCACTAGGAACAGGCAACCCACTACATCATAGGGATTCAGCTTAGTCTTACTGTAAGGACAGCTTTCCCCTATCTTTCCATAGTACTTGTTGCAGATCATAACAGGATCCATGATGCTGTGGGGTTACTTTACTACGTCTGATACTGGAGGCCTTGACTGTATCACAGGAATCATGAAATCAGAGAATTATCAAGAGATTTTAGAGAGAAGTGTAAGAAAACATGGTTTTGAGTCAAAGATCATGGGTCCTCCAGCAAGACAATGACCCAAAGTACACATGAATGGTTGAAAAAGAAAACATGGACTGTTTTAAAATGGCCAGCAATGAGTAATGACCGCAATCCCTTTGAAATACTTTGGGGTGAGTTGAAATCTGCCATTGGGAAAAAGAACCCTGCAAACATCCAAGCGCTTGAACAAACTGCAAAGGAAGAGTGGGAGAAAATTACAGATGAGAAGTGCAAGAAGCTTATAGATGGCTACAAAAAACGTTTGGAGGCTGTCATCAATGCCAAAGGGTGTGCAACCAAATATTAATTAGGGGTGCCTTTATTGCTGCACATGCTGTTTATTCTGTTTTTTTCTTTGAAATTGCATGGAAGTTGAAAAACAATGTTTTATTGTTGTATTACCTTGGACCACTAATTAAAAAATCCTGAGGATATAACTTTGGTACATTTCCATTTATTTCTGAAGATATTGTACAGTCTATGAAAAAAATGAAGGGTGCCAATAATGGTGAGCAGCACTGTAAGGCATCTTTGACTGGCACACACAAGTATGGGACACCTGGGACTGGCACACACACAGGTATAAGTTAGACTCCTTATCCCCATGTAGAAGTACATGTCATGTAGCTGGATATAATGGTGACATTGCAGAGAAGTAGCTTCCACAGCAGCAGTGCACCTATCCCCTCCTCACACACTGGGTGCTGTCATTGCAGACCTCACATTACATGACTGGCCCCCAGTACTCACACTCAGCTCCTGCAGCACCCACACACTGACTTTGGTTTCCATGGTGATAGAATCAGGAAGCTCTAAGCGGGAGGGGCAGAACTTCAGTGCAGCTCCGCCTCTTCAGCCATGGGTCACTGATAGGCCATTTTAACTATTGCAGTGCACGAAGCCGATAGCTTTGTGCACCGCAAATACATTTAAACAAAATGAATCCCTGGATTTCTGGCTCTTCCAGGTTCTGGGAACCCCCCTACGCATGTTTCGCTTGTATAAATGACCACTTGATACAAGCGAAACGTGCGTAGGGGACATGGGGAATCTTCTCACCAGGTTGACGGTCCCATTGGCGTCCATCTCCAACTGGTGGGTATGTTCATGAGTCCAATTATTTAATATGTATTCTTCCTTGAGCCTATTGACAACTACCAAGATGTACTAGGTACTATACCTTCTCCTTGGCTCAGGGTTTAACTTATGTACTCATTAGATACTATCAGTATGTACAGTGCCTACAAGTAGTATTCAACCCCCTGCAGATTTAGCTGGTTGACACATGCGGAATTAACTTGGCATTGTGACATTTGTACTGTAGATCAGCCTGGAAGTGGGAAATGCACTGCAGCAAATTATTTTTTTTTTTTTAAAACGTTAAAAGTTAATTCAGAGTGTCATTTATTATTCAACCCATCAAACCACAAGAATTCTGTTTGGTCCCCCTAAAGTATTAAGAAGTAGTTCAGGCACCAAGAATAATGAGCTTCACATATGTGGATTAAAGATCTCTTTTGCCAGCCTTTTCTGACTATTTAAGACCCTCCCCAAACTTGTGAACAGCACTCAGACATGGTCAACATGGGAAAGACAAAGGAGCATTCCAAGGCCATCAGAGACAAGATCGTGGAGGGTCACAAGGCTGGAAAGGGGTACAAAACCCTTTCCAAGGAGTTGGGCCTACCTGTCTCCACTGTTGGGAGCATCATCCGTAAGTGGAAGGCTTATGGAACTACTGTTAGCCTTCCACGGCCAGGACAGCCTTTGAAAGTGTCCTCCCGTGCCGAGGCCAGGCTTGTCCGAAGAGTCAAGGCTAACCCAAGGACAACAAGGAAGGAGCTCCGGGAAGATCTCATGGCAGTGGGGACATTGGTTTCAGTCAATACCATAAGTAACGTACTCCACCGCAATGGTCTTCGTTCCAGACGAGCCCGTAAGGTACCTTTACTTTCAAAGAGTCATGTCAAGGCTCGTCTACAGTTTGCTCATGATCACTTGGAGGACTCTGAGACAGACTGGTTCAAGGTTCTATGGTCTGATGAGACCAAGATCGAGATCTTTGGTGCCAACCACACACGTGACGTTTGGAGACTGGATGGCACTACATACGACCCCAAGAATACCATCCCTACAGTCAAGCATGGTGGTGGCAGCATCATGCTGTGGGGCTGTTTCTCTGCCAAGGGGCCTGGCCATCTGGTCCGCATCCATGGGAAGATGGATAGCACAGCCTACCTGGAGATTTTGGCCAAAAACCTCCACTCCTCCATCAAGGATCTTAAGATGGGTCGTAATTTCATCTTCCAACAAGACAACGACCCAAAGCACACAGCCAAGAAAACCAAGGCCTGGTTCAAGAGGGAAAAAGTCAAGGTGTTGGAGTGGCCTAGTCAGTCTCCTGACCTTAACCCAATTGAAAACTTGTGGAAGGAGCTCAAGAATAAAGTCCACATGAGACACCCAAAGAACCTAGATAACTTGGAGAAGATCTGCATGGAGGAGTGGGCCAAGATAACTCCACAGACCTGTGGCGGCCTGATCAGGTCTTATAAAAGACGATTATTAGCTGTAATTGCAAACAAGCGTTATTCCACAAAATATTAAACATAGGGGTTGAATAATAATTGACCCACACTTTTATGTTTAAAATTTAATAAAATTCAACTGAGCAACATAACTTTTTGGTTTGTAAGATTTATGCTTCTGTTCATAAAACCTACTCTCGTTTGCAGTTTGAAGGCTCTAACTTATTTGCATCTTATCAAACCAGCTAAATCTGCAGGGGGTTGAATACTACTTGTAGGCACTGTACTATGTATAGGAATGCCCTTGTGGCATAGTCACTATTCATGATACCACATTGTAATTGGCGCCACTGGCTACTCACAGCCTGAGGTCTGTGTTGATCACTTTTTTGTGCCTAAATGTTATATGGGTGTTTTTTGTTACTGATTTTAATCTTTATATGTAATAAAATTTGAATAATCGTTCTAAGCTATTGAAGGCTCCATTTTTCTCTTTGCTATAAATTATGTAGTATAATACACAGTCCATAATCATACATATAATGCATAGCCCATAGTCATCCATGTAATATAATGTACAGCCCATAGTCATCCATATAGTATAATGCACAGCCCATTGTCATCCATGTAGTATAAAGCACAGCCGATAGTCATCCATGTAGTATAATGCATAGTCCACAGTCATACATGCAATATAATGCACAGCCCATTGTCATCCATGTAGTATAATGCATTGCCGATAGTCATCCATGTAGTATAATGCACAGCTCATAGTCATACATGAAGTATAATGCACAGCCCGTAGTCCTCCATGTAGTATAATGCACAGTCCATAATCATACATATAATATAATGCACAGCTCATAGTCATCCATGTAGTATAATGTACAGGCCACAGTCATCCATGCAGTAGTAGTAGTAGTAGCTCATAGTTATCTATATAGTGTAATACACAGTCCATAGTCATGCATGTAGTATAAAGCACAGCCCATAGTCATCCATGTAATATAGTGCACAGCCCATAATCATACTTATAATATAATGCACAGCCCATAGTCATCCATGTAATATAATGCACAGTCCATAGTCATCCATGTAGTATAATGCACAGCTCATAGTCATCCATATAGTGTAATGCACAGCCCATAGTCATCCATGTAGTATAATGCACAGCCCACAGTCATCAATATAATAATAATATTATGCACAGTCCATAGTCATTCATGTAATATAATGCACAGCCCATAGTCATCCATGTAGTACAAGTACAGTTCACAGTCATGCATGTAATATAATGCACAGCCCATAGTCATCCATTTGGTATAATGCACAGCCCATAGTCATCCATGTAGTATAATGTACCGGCCACAGTCATCCATATAATATAATGCACAGTCCATAGTCATACATGTAATATAATGCACAGCCCATAGTTATCCATGTAGTACAATTTACAGTCCACAGTCATGCATGTAATATAATGCACAGCCCATAGTCATCCATATAGTATAATGCACAGCCCATAGCCATCCATGTATTATAATACACAGCCCATAGTCATCCATATAATATAATGCACAGCCCATAGTCATACATGTAGTATAATGCACAGCCCATAGTCATCCATATAATATAATGCACAGCCCATAGTCATACATGTAGTATAATGCACAGCCCATAGTCCCCCATGTAGTATCAAGCATAGCTCATAGTCATTCATGTAGTATAATGCACAGCCCATAGTCATACATGTAGTATAATGTACAGGCCACAGTCATCCACATAGTATAATGCACAGCTCATAGTCATCTATATAGTATAATGCACAGCTCATAGTCATGCATGTAATATAATGCACAGTCCATAGTCATCCATATAGTATAACGCACAGCCCATAGCCATCCATGTATTATAATGCATAGCCCATAGTCATCCATATAATATAATGCACAGTCCATAGTCATACTTGTTGTGTAATGCACAGCCCATAGTCATCCATGTAGTATAAATCACAGCCCATGGTCATACATGTAGTGTAATGCACAGCCCAAAGTCATCCATGTAGTATAAATCACAGCCCATAATCATCCATGTAGTATAATGCACAGCCCATAGTCATCCATATAATATAATGCACAGCCCATAATCATCCATGTAGTATAATGCACAGCCCATAGTCATTCATGTAGTATAATGCACAGCCCATAGTCATACATGTAGTATAATGCACAGCCCATAATCCCCCATGTAGTATCATGCATAGCCCATAGTCATCCATGTAGTATAATGCACAGCTCATAGTCATTCATGTAGTATCATGCATAGCCCATAGTCATCCATGTAGTATAATGCACAGTCCATAGTCATAAATGCAGTAGTATGGCCATGGGCACCGTGTACTCACTTATTTAAAAAAACCTAAACTACTATACTCACCTCCCATCCGCTCCCCTGCGGCGTGGCTTCCTCTTCTGAAGCCACAAGCTGACTTCAGAGTGCAGATGACAGGAGCGCATGACGTCACTACCATGCACCCCTGGTCACGTGCACGCCAACGTCAGCTGCTGACCTCTGATTGGCCGACTTAATTTACGGGTTAAATACACATGGCATATCCAATAGAATACCCATTCAAAAATAACGTTTATTCGATTATTTAAAATTAGTCTCAAATAACAAAAAAAACTGTGAAAAACTAACATAAATGTGTGTTGATTCGTAAATAATAGTTACGGAATATAATAGGCTATCTTGCCCTGATAGTACCCTAATAGGTTCACCTTACCTGGCAGCGGAGGTTGGCACCCTATTGAACGCAATGTAGGACCTCCGCTCCCGACGGCTGTCCCTAGTAGCCCTGTTAATCCCTAACTAGTACATATAAGCAAAACATAAAACATAGACCTAATTGAACCAGCCTCAATATACAATACAATACATGCTGTCCAATCCAAGTGATTTCAGCCAGGTATGTTTGACTCTGAAACACCACAACATTTCAGAAAAAACACATAGTTTACAAGCTGCCAGGGACCAAGCTTCAGAATAACTAGTCGGAAAGGCCAGTTCCCAGCAACCTTTCCCCACTGCTCACCTTGAGTGATAGGGCTATCACTATGTGTGTGCATAGGGAGGGATCAGTTAGTAAGATGCCTCTGGGAACCCACCTTTCCAAGTGGTCACCTATGTGGCTTGATCGGTTTTAAAGTATTTTTTTCTATGAAACGATACAACGATTTAACGTCAACCATACCTGGCTGACATCATACAGCCGATGTCTGATACATGCTGCCTGTTTATTAGGCAGCATGTATCAGCTGTCAGGTTCCCTTTAAGCTATAAATGTTCTCTGCAGGGTTCATGACTGCTGCTTTCATTTGAATGCTTCTTCCTCTGTTATGATGATGTGCAAGTTATGTTATAAAAAATAGATTCAATGATTTAATGACACATAGAATTGTTCAATCTGTGACATGAATTTTACACTTGTTTATTACATGTTTTTCTCTAGAAATTGGGGGTTGGTTGGGTTCTGGTACTTTTCTTACACTGTTGTGTTACACATACTGTTGCTTAGTAGGAGCAGGGTTAACTTGATGTTGTGAGGGGGAGGCCAGCACCGTGGCTGCCGAGAAGTAGATGTAAATGTTCCTGGTATAGGACAGGAAGCAACTGTGGGTAACCAAGAAGGGAGGGTGAAAGGTTAGTTTCACAGATACCCCCTCTTTGTTGTTATATATGCATATA
Source organism: Phyllobates terribilis (assembly GCF_046119375.1). Taxonomy (NCBI): domain Eukaryota; kingdom Metazoa; phylum Chordata; class Amphibia; order Anura; family Dendrobatidae; genus Phyllobates; species Phyllobates terribilis. Next base: position 705,343,348 of record NW_027362761.1, read on the forward strand.
ATTTATTTAGTTCACCTTTAGCCAAATTGAAGCTGGTTGGAAGGAGCCCACCATAGACTGGAAAAAAAAACATTTTTTAAATCAATAAAAGTTATACGTTTCTATGATATACATATTGCTGTAACCGTGGGACATCATACAGTGGGGAAAATAAGTATTTGATACACTGCCGATTTTGCAAGTTTTCCCACCTACAAAGAATGGAGAGGTGTGTAATTTTTATCGTAGGTACACTTCTCCTGTGAGAGACAGAACCTAAAAATAAAAACCAGAAAATCACATTGTATGATTTTTACATAATTAAATTGCAGTTTATTGCACAAAATAAGTATTTGATCACCTACCAACCAGCAACAATTCTGGATTTCACAGACCTATTAGTTTTTCTTTAAGAAGCCCTCCTACTCTGCACTCATTACCTGTATTAATTGCGCCTGTTTTAACTCATTACTTGTATAAAAGACACCTGTCCACACACTCAATCAATCACACTGCAACCTCTCCTCCATGCCCAAGACCAAAGAGCTGTCTAAAGACACCAGGGACAAAATTGTAGACCTGCACAAGGCTGGGATGGGCTACAGGACAATAGCTTGTTGAGAAGGCAACAACTGTTGGCACAATTATTAGAAAATGGAATTAACAGAAGATGACTGTCAAGCTTCCTCGGTCTGGGGCTCCATGCAAGATCTTGCCTCGTGGGGTAAGGATGATTCTGGGAAAGGTCAGGAATCAGCTCAGAACTACAAGGGAGGACCTGGTCAATGACCTGAAGAGAACTGGGACCACAGTCTCCAACATTATTGTTAGTAACACACTACGTCGTCATGGATTAAAATCATGCAGGGCACGCAAGGTTCCCAGGGGAACCAACCATGTCCAGGCCCATTTGAAGTTCGCCAATGACCATCTGGATGATCCAGAGGAGTCATGGGAGAAAGTCATGTGGTTAGATGAAACCAAAATAGAACTCCACTCGCCGAGTTTGGAGGAAGAAAAGGATGAATACAACCCCAAATCATACATTGGGGGTGCTTTTCTGCAAACAGGGGCAGGACAACTGCAATAAACTGAATGGAGGATGGATGGGGTCATGTATTGTGGGATTTTGGCCAACAACCTCCTTCCCTCAGTAAGAGCATTGAAGATGGGTCGTGGCTGGGTCTTCCAGAATTTCAATGACTTGAATCACACAGCCAGGGAAACTAAGGAGTGGCTCCATAAGAAGCAATTCAAGGTCCTGGAGTGGCCTAGCCAGTCTATAGACCTGAACCCAATAGAAAATCTTTAGAGGGAACTGAAACTCAATGTTGCCCAGCAACAGCTCTGAAACCTGAAAGATCTGGAGAAGATCTGTATGGAGGAGTGTGCCAAAATCCCTGCTGCAGTGTGTGCAAGCTTGGTCAAGAACTGCAGGAAACATCTGACCTCTGTAATTGCAAACAAAGGTTTCTGTACCAAATATTATTTCTGTTTTTCTATTGTATCAAATACTTATTTCATGTAATAAAATGCAAATTAATTATGTAAAAATCATACACTGTGGTTTTCTGGATTTTTTTTTATATTCTGTATGTCACAGTTGAAGTGTACCTACGATAAAAATTACAGACCTCTCCATTCTTGTAGGTGGGAAAACTTGCAAAATCTGCAGTGTATTAAACAATTATTTTCCCCACTGTATGTATATACAGTGAAGGAAATAATTATTTGATCCCTTGCTGTTTTTGTAAGTTTGCCCACTGACAAAGACATAAACAGTCTATAATGTTAAGGGTAGGTTAATTTTAACATTGAGAGATAGAATATGACCCCAAAAAATCAACAAAATCACATTGTATAAATTAGATACATTTATTTGCATTTTTCAGTGAGAAATAAGTATTTGATTCCTCAGGCAAACAACACTTAATACTTGGTGGCAAAACCCTTGTTGGCAAGCACAACAGTCAGACATTTTTTGTAGTTGATGATGAGGGTTGCGCACATGTCAGGAGGAATTTTGGTCCACTCCTCTTTGCAGATCATCTCTAAATCATTCAGATTTTGAGGTTGCCGCTTGGCAACTTGGAGCTTCAACTCCCTCCATAAGTTTTCAATGGGATTAAGGTCTGGAGACTGGCTAGGCCACTTCATGACCTTAATGTGCTTCTTTTTGAGCCTCTCCTTTGTTGCCTTGGCTGTATATTTTGGGTCATTGTCTTGCTGTAAGACCCAGCCATGACCCATTTCTAATGTCCTGGTGGAGGGAAGGAGGTTGTCACTCAGGATTTTACGGTACATGGCTCCATCCATTCTCCCATTGATGCGGTGAAGTAGTCCTGTTCCCTTATCAGAGAAACAACCCCAAAACATAATGTTTCCACCTCCATGCTTGACAGTGGGGACGGTGTTCTTTGGGTCATAGGCAGCATTTCTCTTCCTTCAAACATGGCGAGTTGAGTTAATGTCAAAGAGCTCAATTTTTCTCTCATCTGACCACAGCACCTCCTCCCAATAACTCACAGAATCATCCAGGTGTTCATTGGCAAACTTCAGACGGGCCTGCACATGTGCCTTCTTGAGCAGAGGGACCTTGCGGGCACTGCAGGATTTTAAACTTTTAAGGCGTAATGTGTTACCAATGGTTTTCATGGTGACTGTGGTCCCAGCTGCCTTGAGATCATAAACACGTTCCCCGTGTAGTTTTAGGCTGATCTCCTTATGATCAAGTATACCCCACGAGGTGAGATTTTGCATGGTGCCCCAGATCGATGTCGATTGACAGTCATTTTGTATTTCTTCCATTTTCTTACTATTGTGACGCGCCCTGGGCCTATGTGATGCAGCGTTGCGCACGCAGGGACTACCCGGAGCCGGATCTGATAGGGGTAGTAGTCTCGTGGCGGTGACCCGGTCCGTGCCCAGGGAGTCAGACTAAGTGGCGGTATATTAGCAGTAGATGTAGAACGACTACGCCACCCGTTGAATGCAGCTATGGAGCTGCCGCTGCAGGGCAAACCGCTGAGGCCGGTGGGAGGATGGTGCAGCGTGGATGGTATAACCCCCAACGGGAGGGGTATGGCCTCAGGGCAGCCGACGTGGATGATGGGGGTAGCAGGAATCACTCAGAGACGATACGGTGTAGTTCAGGGTCTTTACTGGTGACAAAGATAGACCCTCCCGGAGTACTGGCTAGCGGTCGGGGCCTGGTCAGTCCTTGAGCAGATGGGATCCCCCTTGGCCAGGCGGAGTTGTAGGCCTCCCCAACTAATTGTACTCTTCTGGCTACCTTGCTAGAGGCGGGTAAAGGTAGCCCATGTCCCTGAGTGTACCGTGTGGTGCTCACCCGTATGGCCGGTGACTCGGGGCCTTCTAGTAGCTTCCGCTCCACGACGGCGGTGCTGGTCCCACACGTGTGACCGAGCCTTCGGGTTTCTGGGCCAGAGGACCTGAAATCCCCTGCCGGTCGGTTTCTGCTGCTGGGTAGGAGTTAGTCCCCACAGCCTCGGACTCCGGGTCCGGTAAGAAATCTTCAATCAGGGCGAGCTCTACAGCTTCCAGCCCTGATCTCCTCTTAGCACGACTCCCACAGAGCTCCTGATCTTTCTTTCCTATCACTGCTTCTCTTCTTCTCTCTACTCTTCTTCTCTAACCCTGCCTCAGCCCCAGGTTTATATAGGGGAAGTCCTTCCCCTCCCAGGACTGGGCAGGAGGTGTGGCATGCATAGGATTCCTGACCAAGAGACCTCCCACCTGCTCTCAGACATAACACTGCTGTTACTGTGGAAACCAGACCCCTGGGGTGCCACATTCCCCCCTAGTGAAATTTAGCACTCCGGGACTAAACATATTTTAGAAAAACATAACCAATACAAACAGAAACGGTACAATAGAAAAAAAAACATATTAGAATGGTCACGGCGTGTCCGCAACCAGGTGCAGTTTTTGAAGAAAAGCAAGGTGTCCATTTCACCAAAACAGGGAGATGTAACCAGGTAGGGGTCTGTCCTGCCCCGAGTCCTTAACAGTCTTTAGTCCATTCCTAAGCTACGCTCCAACCAATTGTACAAGGATTCCCGGTAAATCCACCAAGGACTCCTAAAAATAACTAGAAACACATAATTATTTACAAGTAACAGACAGGTGACCACAAATAAAACAATTTAAACACTTCAAATTCTCCAACGTGCGGGTAACTGGCCTTTAGTGGCCCTAGTGGACCTACGGAGCTGACTGTCTGGCCCTGAACTACAGGGTGTAGGAGCTGTCAAGGGTAAACTGGGCAGCTGTCTACAGGCTCTTTGGCTCACTAGGGGTATGGCAGGCTCACTATAAGCAGAGGGTTGATCCTCCTGATCTGCTTGTGTGGAGTCTTCTGCCTCCTGGACCGGCTGTTCTTCCAGCTCTACCGGTTGCTCCGTGAGTACTTGGGATGCTGGTTGGAGGAACGTGAGGACGGGTACCACAACTGCACCATTGACTTGAGTCCAGGACCGAGGGAAGTCTCCGAGCACAGTACTAACCACATCTTCCCTTTCCTCTACGGGTCGAGGGTCTTCTTGTTCCTCTTCAGGATTCCGTAGCTGTTCGGGACACTTCTTCAGGTGATCCCGGGATACAATGGTTGTGGTTTCCCCTCCGTCTTTACTGATGGTACAGACCTTCGGGTTGTCGTGGCTTGAGGGCAGTACGATGTACGGGTCCTTCTCCCACTGGTCGTCCAACTTGTGGAGCCGTCTTTTCCTCTTCAAGACCTGCTCTCCGGGTACCAAGGGAACAGCGGGAGCATACTGGTTGTAAGTTTTCTCTTGTCTTTCCCTAGCTAGACAGAGACTTCGCTCCACACTCTCCTGTACTTTCCGGTACTGCTGCTGCCTCTCTGTGTCCCAGTCTGCTTCCGGTGAAGTGTCCTCGGGTGTCAGGACTCCCATCTCCAGGTCAACAGGTAGCTTACCGGGTCTTGCCCTCATTAGGTAAGCCGGGGTACAGTTGGTGGAACCTACAGGGATGTAGTTGTATAGGTCCACCAGGTCGGGCAGCTTCTCAGGCCACAGACTGCGTTCTTCCAGGGGCAATGTTTTTAGAAGATCTATCACCACCTGGTTCATTTTCTCACAAAGTCCATTTGTTTGCGGATGATAGGGTGTCGTCCTGATCTTCCGGCAGCCATACAGAGTACAGAACTCTTGGAAGACCTCCGCTTCAAAGGCAGGTCCCTGGTCCGTCAGCACCTGCTCTGGGTAGCCGTGTGGACGGCAGAAGTGCTGCTGGAAGGCTCTAGCTGCTGTTTGAGCCGTTAAGTCCTTGACGGGGACGACAACCAAGAACCGGGAGTAGTGATCCACGATGGTTAATGCGTAGACGTAGCCACTTCTGCTTGGGGTCAGTTTTACATGATCCAAGGCTACCAGTTCCAACGGCTGCCGGGTGACGATGGACTGAAGGGGGGTCTTCTGGCTGGCACGGTCCTTCCTTCTTAGGTTGCATGGGCCACAGTCTCTGCACCACCTCTCGATGGTTCCTCTCATGCCTACCCAATGGAACCGCCCGCGCAGCAGGAACTCCAGCTTCTTCCATCCGAAGTGCCCAGCCCCGTCGTGGTATGCCTCCATCACCATAGCTGCGTCCCTTCTTGGCACCACTACTTGCCAGATCAGTTCATGCGTCCGGGAGTTAACCATTCTGCGGCACAACTTCCCCTTGTAAAGGAACAGTCGACTCTTCTCTGCCCACAGTTGCTTGGCCTCCTCCGGAGCGTCTGGGTCAAGGCGAGCTTCTGGCTGAGTCAGCATCTCCTTCACCAGCCGGACGGCAGGGTCACTGTCTTGCGTTTCCGCCCAGTTGTAGTGAGGTAAGGGGTTGAATGTAGCGGCTTGCTTACCCCTTACACGGTGGGAATACTGGATAGTCCCATGACGGTGGAACGCAGGGAGTTCGACCTCTTCCAAATCTTCTGAATCCTCACCCTCGTCCGGTAGGTTTGGCATCCTGGACAGGGCGTCCGCGTTGGTATTGGAGCGTCCTGCCCGGTATTTGATTGTAAACTCATAGTTGGACAAGCGGGCCATCCATCTCTGCTCTAGGGCACCGAGTCTTGCAGTGTCCAGGTGTGTCAACGGGTTGTTATCCGTGTACACGGTGAACCGGGAAGAAGCGAGGTAGTGCTTAAAGCGTTCGGTGACTGCCCACACCACTGCCAGGAACTCTAGCTTAAATGAGCTGTAATTCTCAGGATTTCTTTCGGTGGGTCGCAGTTTTCGGCTGGCGTAAGCAATTACCCGTTCTTTCCCCTGCTGGATCTGGGATAGTACGGCTCCTAGCCCGATGTTACTGGCGTCGGTGTAGAGGATAAAGGGTTGGCTATAATCAAGGTACGCCAGGATTTCATCCCCCGTGAGGGCCATCTTCAGCTGGCGGAAGGACTCTTCTTCCAACTTCTCCCATCTGAAGGGCGGCTTCTGGTTCTTGGCCTTCCTGGACTGGCCTATCAGGAGGTCCTGCATAGGAGCTGCCTTTTTGGTGAAACCGGGTATGAACCTTCGGTAGTAGCCTACCAACCCGAGGAACTGCCTCACTTCCTTTACACTGGAGGGGCTTGGCCATTCCTTAATTGCGGTGATCTTATCAGGGTCGGGAGCCACTCCGTCAGCACTCACCACGTGTCCCAGGTACTGCACCTTTGGCTTCAGGAGGTGACACTTGGAGGGTTTCACCTTTAGGCCGTAACTTGCCAGAGCTTCAAACACTTCCGCCAGGTGCTTCAGGTGGTCCTCGTAGGTTTTGGAGTAGACGATGACATCGTCCAGGTATAACAGGACCGTCTCAAAGTTCCGGTGTCCCAGACAGCACTCCATCAATCGCTGGAAGGTTCCTGGTGCGTTGCAGAGTCCAAACGGCATGCAGGTAAACTCACTAAGTCCCATCGGGGTGGTGAATGCGGTCTTTTCCCGATCCGCCTCTGCTACAGGAACCTGCCAGTACCCGCTAGTGAGATCCAAGGTGGAGAAGAAGTTAGCAGATTTTAAAGCAGCCAAAGACTCCTCTATTCTTGGTGAGGGGTACGCATCTTTGTGTGTGATACGGTTTATTTTCCGGTAATCTACACACATTCTCATGGTGTTGTCTTTCTTTTTGACCAAGACTAGTGGAGCTGCCCAGGGGCTACAGCTTTCCCTGATTACCCCAGCCTCTTTCATGTCTCTAAGCATCCCCTTGGCGTGTTGGTAGTGTGCAGGGGGTACGGGTCGATACCTCTCTTTTATGGGAGGATGGTCTCCCGTGGGGATGTGATGTTCTACCCCCTTGACTTGCCCGAAGTCTAACGGGTGTTTACTAAACACTCTCTCGTACTCTTGAACCACCCGGTAGACTCCCTGTTTCTGGTGGGAGGGAGTGGAGTCAGTACCCAAATGTAGTTGCTGACACCAATCCTCCATTTGTTGTTTAGAGCCGTTACCTTCCTCCGGAGAAGATGGAGGCAAGGGTTCTACGGACTGTATAGAATTCTGATTGATGGTATACAATTTGGCTAGCGTGGCATACCGGGGTAGGTACACTTCCCTCTTCCCGATATTTATTATGCGAACGGGCACCCTCCCATGGCGTACATTGACCACCCCCCGTGCTGTCAAAATGGTGGGCCTACTGTCTGAGTAAACTGGTTCTACCATTGCCTGGTAATCTCTACCTCTCAGACCAATAGCCGCCCGGCACCAAATCATCATTTCACTTTTTGGGGGCATGGCAATAGGGAAAGGGTCACACATTCTCACGCTACCAATCTCACCGCCGGAGAGTTCCACCTGTTGCCGTCGCATCAGTGCCCGGATCTCTTTTTGGAGCACTCGCTGCTGGCCGGAGCTGGCGTTCTTGGCAACCTGCTCTAAAATAAAAATCACCTCTGCAAGACAATTTTCAATTACATTAGTTCCTAGAGTTATCTTAGGGTGACTCTCGCGCTTATCAATGTCCACAATGATCAGTCCCTGGGCTGCCAGCTCGACTCTACCGATTTTAATGGTCACCTCTTTAAATCCAATCTGTGGCACGGGCTGACCATTGCTGTCGATGATACTCAAGTCGTCGTCAGGGTAGCGGGTTATATCCGAGTCATTCCAGTACTGCTTGAAGAGCACGTACGGGATGGTGGTGACCTGTGACCCAGTGTCCAGTAGGGCACTCATAGGAATGCCATCCAGTACCACAGGCAAGACTGGACGTCCTCCCACATATTTGTCACGCCAGTTTGATGGGCCTGATGATCTTTTTCCTAGGGGTTGGCCCTCTACCCTAGGTTGTGCTAGTTTAAAGGACAGTACCTTGCCATATGTCCGGGTTGATTGCAGCGGCGGCAGATAGGTTGTCCGTCCTCGTATCGGTCGCTGGGTCTTCCTCTGGCCGGTGGGGTCCTCCTTGGTCGGCGCCACGGGATGTCCTCCGGTCCGGATGCCAGCTGGATCTTCCCTGGAGTAGAAACCTGTAAAGACTGCACAGTTCGGGTTAGCGCAGCAACGCTTTTAGCTAGCTCTTGGACCTGATGGTGCAGGTCGGGAGCCGGGTCATTGTTCAAAGCCTGCGCATCAGCTCCCACAGGCCCTGCCGACAAGGGCGCCGCCTCTTGGTGGTAAGTGGTAGTGGGGCGTCTGTGGGTCACAACGCCACCTGGTGCCGGTTCTCGGAGCACCCGGATGGCTCTGTCCTTGAACTGTGCAAATCCCAGATGAGGGTCCTGTAAGGCCATTGCCCGCAACTGGGTTCGGTGGGCATTGCAATATAAACCCTCTATAAATTGTTCAGTCAACAGCCGGTCCTCGTCTCCCACGCCGTCAGGGTCGGTCTGCTTAATGGCTCTCAGGGCCTCTTGTAGGTTTAGTGCATAGTCCCTTATACTCTCTTGTGCTCGCTGCTTGCACCCGTAGAATCTAAGCTTGATCTCGGCTGAGGTGCGGGTATCAAAGGTATCCTTCAGCCGGGTTAGTATCCCTGCGACAGTCCTTCCCCCAGGTGGCCAGGACTTTACCTCCCTTTGGGCTGCCCCAGTTAATTGGGCCACCAGGATGCTCACTTTTTGCTCTTCTGTGAGGGGGTACACCTGGAAGAGGCTATCCAGCTTTTCTCTAAAGTCATGCAGAGTATGTGACTCCCCTGAGTACTGGGGTAGCCAGGCCGCTCCCGGGATATAGGGCATGGTGAAAGGCATGACTGCAGCAGCGGTGGTGCTGGCGGGGATTGAGGCAGTGAAGCTCTCCTCCGTATCCGACATCTTCCTCCCCCCTAGTGGACCGTGGCCTACCTTGCGATGATCCTCTTCCGTAGGCCGCGGCTCCGCAGTGGATCGTCAGGGTTGAGGACCTTCCGTCGCGCTCCTGTGACGTCGGCGTCTGCTGGGCTCCTTCCAGGACCTTACGCAACGTCCGGACGTGAGGCGGGGCTTCAGTTCTCGCGCGCTTTCGGAGTCCACGCCCCTCTTCTTCCCGCGCGGCGTCTTCAAGATGGCGTCCAACGGCAGGAAAACTCCACGGATGGCGGGAAGAAGGCAGAAGATGGCGCCGGATGGCGGGAATCTTCACCACTGGTAAGTTTGAACAGTCTGTTTCAGGCACGCAGTACCCGGTGGTTGCGGGCACGAGATCCTGCCGACTACGCCAAAAGTTGACGCGCCCTGGGCCTATGTGATGCAGCGTTGCGCACGCAGGGACTACCCGGAGCCGGATCTGATAGGGGTAGTAGTCTCGTGGCGGTGACCCGGTCCGTGCCCAGGGAGTCAGACTAAGTGGCGGTATATTAGCAGTAGATGTAGAACGACTACGCCACCCGTTGAATGCAGCTATGGAGCTGCCGCTGCAGGGCAAACCGCTGAGGCCGGTGGGAGGATGGTGCAGCGTGGATGGTATAACCCCCAACGGGAGGGGTATGGCCTCAGGGCAGCCGACGTGGATGATGGGGGTAGCAGGAATCACTCAGAGACGATACGGTGTAGTTCAGCGTCTTTACTGGTGACAAAGATAGACCCTCCCGGAGTACTGGCTAGCGGTCGGGGCCTGGTCAGTCCTTGAGCAGATGGGATCCCCCTTGGCCAGGCGGAGTTGTAGGCCTCCCCAACTAATTGTACTCTTCTGGCTACCTTGCTAGAGGCGGGTAAAGGTAGCCCACGTCCCTGAGTGTACCGTGTGGTGCTCACCCGTATGGCCGGTGACTCGGGGACTTCTAGTAGCTTCCGCTCCACGACGGCGGTGCTGGTCCCACACGTGTGACCGAGCCTTCGGGTTTCTGGGCCAGAGGACCTGAAATTCCCTGCCGGTCGGTTTCTGCTGCTGGGTAGGAGTTAGTCCCCACAGCCTCGGACTCCGGGTCCGGTAAGAAATCTTCAATCAGGGCGAGCTCTACAGCTTCCAGCCCTGATCTCCTCTTAGCACGACTCCCACAGAGCTCCTGATCTTTCTTTCCTATCACTGCTTCTCTTCTTCTCTCTACTCTTCTTCTCTAACCCTGCCTCAGCCCCAGGTTTATATAGGGGAAGTCCTTCCCCTCCCAGGACTGGGCAGGAGGTGTGGCATGCATAGGATTCCTGACCAAGAGACCTCCCACCTGCTCTCAGACATAACACTGCTGTTACTGTGGAAACCAGACCCCTGGGGTGCCACATTCCCCCCTAGTGAAATTTAGCACTCCGGGACTAAACATATTTTAGAAAAACATAACCAATACAAACAGAAACGGTACAATAGAAAAAAAAACATATTAGAATGGTCACGGCGTGTCCGCAACCAAGAGACCTCCCACCTGCTCTCAGACATAACACTGCTGTTACTGTGGAAACCAGACCCCTGGGGTGCCACAATTGCACCAACTGTTGTCTCCTTCTCACCCAGCATCTTACTTATGGTTTTGTAGCCCATTCCAGCTTTGTGCAGGTCTATGATCTTGTCCCTAACATCCTTAGAAAGTTCTTTGGTATTGCCCATGTTGTAGAGGTTAGAATCTGACTGATTAATTGAGTCTGTGGACTGGAGTCTTTTATACAGGTGACAATGAAAGAAAGCTGTCTTTAATGCAGGTAACGAGTTGATTAGGAGTGTCTAACTGGTCTGTAGGAGCCAGAACTCATAATGGTTTGTAGGGGATTAAATACTTATTTCTCACTGCAAAATGCAAATAAATTTATCTAATTTATACAATGTGATTTTCTTGATTTTTTTTCGGACATTCTATTTATCAATGTTAAAATTAACCTACGCTTAAAATTATAGACTGTTCATATCTTTGTCAGTGGGCAAACTTACAAAAACAGAAAGCGATCAAATAATTATTTCCTTCACTGTATGTACACTGCTCAAAAAAATAAAGGGAACACTCAAATAACACATCCTAGATCTTAATGAATGAAATATTCTCATTGAATACTTTGTTCTGTACAAAGTTGAATGTGCTGACAACAAAATCACACAAAAATCATCAATGGAAATCAAATTTATTAACCAATGGAGGCCTGGATTTAGAGTCACCCCCAAAATTAAAGTGGAAAAACACACTACAGGCTGATCTAACTTTGATGTAATGTCCTTAAAACAAGTCAAAATGAGGCTCAGTATTATGTGTGGCCTCCACGTGCCTGTATGACCTCCATACAATGCCTGGGCATGCTCCTGATGAGGTTGCAGATGGTCTCCTGTGGGATCTCCTCCCAGACCTGGACTAAAGCATCCGCCAACTCCTGGACAGTCTGTGGCGTGTAGTATCGGTGTCTCTGCCCCCTGACAGGCAGAGACGCCGTCCCCCTTACCGCCGCGCTCCCCGCCCTGTGTGTTCTGGCTCTCCTGCTGATGCTGCCGGCGCACGCAGCTTTCCGGGCACTGTGCTTAGGGCGCGCGCGTGCTCCCTCCCTCTTACAGGGGCCGCGCGCGCCGTCCCAAGGAGTCCCCGGCCAATGGCTGGAGGACTTCTCACATAAAAGGCACCTCCTCCAAAATGGAGGTGCCCGTGCAAGATTGTAGCTTTGTGTTCTAAACTCTGCTTCAGCCCTCAGGTCCCACTGCTAGTCTGACTACCAGTCCAGTCCGCCAGCCTGACTACCAGTGCAGTCCGCCAGTCTGACTACCAGTCCAGTCCGCCAGCCTGACTACCAGTCCAGTCCGCCAGCCTGACTACTAGTCCAGTCCGCCAGCCCGACTACCTGCCTCCGCCATCAAGTACACTCTCCAGCCCGACGGTCTGCCTACGGTCCAAACCCGCCAGTCTGTCTATGGGCCAGTCTTGCCTGTCTACCCAGAGAACATACCAGCTACCTGCCGTGCCTACAAGCCAGCCTACCTGGAGGCTCTTGCCAGTTACCCGCGGAGTCTGCCAGTCCGTCTACCCAGTTCACCCGTCAGCCTGCCTGCCGTGCTCTTCTGCTGTACCGGTCAGTCCCTGCCTTCTGTCCCGTGGGAGTCACCTGCTCTCATACAAGGACTGGTCCAGAGTAGCACCTGGTCCCTCTGCTCGGTCCTTCCCTGGTTCACGGAGTCGATTGAGCCACCGTACAACCTTGGTCAGTCCGAATTGATACCCAGTTAAGCCCCTCTGGTCCCTCCTTGCACCGCAGCACAGAGGTTCCACCACCCGGATCCGTAACAGTTTGCACCGGCCATGGAACCCGGTGGCCCCCAGGTTCCTTCGCTTGCTGACCTGTACCAGTAGGTTTCTCGTCAGAGATCCCAACAGGAAACCATCCTGACCTACCTGCGGTCTGTCAACTCTCGCCTGGACACGCTGTCTGTCCCGCCTGTGCCCGCCTCAAGTCGAGCGACACCCACTCCGGCAGCGCCGCTGCCTACCAGTACCACGGCATCCAGCTCAGGACCCCGGCTCTCTGCGCCTCCTCGTTTTGGGGGTGACCCCGTCTTGTGTCAGGGTTTTCTGAACCAGTGTACGCTGCACTTTGAACTACTGGCACATCAGTTTCCCTCCGACCGGGCCAAGGTGGCGTTCATCATGTCTCACCTCACCGGGGAAGCATTGGCATGGCTAAACCCTCTATGGGAGAGAGGGGATTCCCTGGTGCCCGACCTTCCGGCTTTCCTCACTCACTGCCTTCCGGAGGGTCATCGATGAGCCTGGACGAAGGACTTCTACTGCCTCCTCATTGCTCCGTCTCCGCCAAGGGAGTCTCACCATGGGCCAGTATGCCATACAGTTCCGTACCCTCGCTTCTGAGCTTGCCTGGAACAACGAGGCCCTGGTGTCCACCTTCTGGGAGGGTCTTTCCGGTCGGATTATGGACGAGCTAGCAGGCCGGGACATTCCTACCACCCTGGATGACCTGGTGTCACTAGCTACCCGGATTGACATCCGTTTCCTAGAATGTGCCAAGGAGACTACCCGGGAGAGAAGATTTCCTCGTCTTGCTTCTGTTTTCCAGAAACCTGCCTCCCAACCAGCACCCCCCCGTGCACGCTCGCCCGAACCCATGCAGATCAACCAGACCAAGATGGTCAAGTCTCGCCAAGAAACACGCCGAGCCGAGGGGAGATGTTTCTACTGTGGTAGTAAGGAGCATCTGATCCGTTCCTGTCCGGTGAAGCCGGGAAACTCCAGCGTCTAGGACCGCTCGGAGAGGTCGTCCTAGGCAAGAGTAAATCCTCTCCGTACTTGACTTTATCCTGTGGAGAGAACCGCTTCTTTGAAACCACCCACCTGGATTCCGGAGCCGCTTGGAATCTCATTTCCCAGTTCCTTGTAGAGAAGTATCAGATTCCTACCAAACCTCTGGCTGAACCATTGGCAGTCGCTTCCGTGGACGGAAGATTCCTTCCGGTGACCATCTTGCTCGTCACTGAGCCCGTAACCCTTCAGGTGGGAATGCTGCACTCGGAGAGGATCTCCTTCCATGTGCTATCCGGACTCTCTCACTCCCTTTTGCTAGGTCTACCCTGGCTACAGAGACATGAACCCGTTCTGAATTGGCAATCCGGTGAGGCGCTCCGTTGGGGGCAGGATTGCCATGAGACCTGCCTGGTTCCGGTTCGCCCCGTTCGTCCTCCATCTTCTCTGGCTAATTTACCTGGTCTACCGGCACCTTACTGGTCCTATGCAGATGTCTTAGACGAGAAGGAAGCAGAGACACTGCCACCTCGTAGGCCATATGATTGCCCTTTCGACCTGGTACCCGGTGCCACTCCACCTCGTGGGCGTATCTACCCTTTGTCGTTGGCCGAAACCCGGGCCATGTCGGAGTACATTGAATAAAATCTGGCTAGGGGATTCATCCAAAAATCTACCTCCCCGGCTGGAGCTGGTTTCTTCTGCGTAAAAAAGAAAGACGGTTCACTACGCCCCTGCATTGATTATAGAGGACTCAACCTGATTACTATCAAAAATAAATACCCCCTGCCCCTCATCTCTGAGCTGTTCGACCACAATAAAGGCGCAAAGATCTTTACCAAGCTCGATCTTCGTGGGGCGTATAACTTGGTCCTGATCCGCCAAGGAGACGAGTGGAAGACGGCTTTCAATACCGGATACGGCCACTATGAATACCGTGTGATGCCCTTCGGCCTCTGTAATGCTCCAGCCGTCTTCCAAGAACTAGTTAACGACATCTTCCGTGACCTCTTATATTCTTGCGTGGTGGTGTACCTGGATGACATCTTGGTCTTCTCTCCGGATCTTCCCACACACTGGAGGGATGTTCGTCAGGTCCTGCTAAGGCTCAGGCAGAATCACCTATACACAAAATTTGAGAAATGCCTCTTCGAGCAGTCCTCTCTTCTGTTCCTGGGCTATATTATCTCTAAGACAGGTTTACGGATGGACCCCGAGAAGGTCTCTGCCGTCTTAAAGTGGCCCCGTCCAGAGGGGTTGAAGGCGATTCAGCGATTCCTGGGCTTCGCTAACTATTACCGTCTCTTCATCCTACATTTCTCTTCCCTGACTGCACCCATCTCTGCGCTCACCCGTAAGGGAGCAAATCCTAAGGAATGGATGTCTGAAGGGGAGGAGGCCTTCCTTTCCTTAAAACAAGCCTTCTCTTCTGCCCCGGTGCTGCACCGTCCAGATTGCAACAAACAGTTCTTTCTGGAGGTTGATGCTTCCTCTTCCGGAGCCGGATTGGTGCTCACCCAGAAATCTCCGTACGGGGGAATGGTAACCTGCGGCTTCTTCTCCAAGATCTTCTCCTCGTCCGAACACAACTATTCCATAGGAGACCGAGAACTGCTAGCCATCAAATTGTCGCTGGAGGAGTGGCGTTACCTGCTTGAGGGGGCTCTGCACCCGGTGGTCATCTACACTGACCACAAAAACCTGGCATATCTACAGAATGCCCAAAGACTCAATCCGCGTCAGTCCCGGTGGTCTTTGCTCTTTGCCCGCTTCATCTTTACCCTACATTACCGCCCTGCGGACAAGAACGTTAAAGCCGACGCCTTGTCCCGATCCTACCTGTCTTCCGATCTAGAGGAGGAGCCTATGCACGTCATCGATCCCTCCAAAGTGATGAATGTGGCTCCCTTGGACCTGTCTCATCTCCCACCCGGTAAGACATTTGTGGCGGTCCCGGATCGTAAGAACGTTCTTCACTGGGGTCATTCGTCTAAACTAGCCGGCCATGCTGGCCAGAAGAAGACCTTCCTGCTCATTACCCGGCATTACTGGTGGCCTAACCTGCGCAAGTGTGGCGCCCTGCTGCGCATTAGTGCCACAGATCCTAGAGGGGTGCATGGACGGATTCCTCCACAAGAGGCCCTCATAGCATTCACACACCTCCACCTTCCACCTCAGAACACCAGAGGGAGCTCGTTAGGGATATAAATAGGGAAGGTGGAGCTAGGCAGTCAGTCTGGTCTGGAGTCGGGTGTAAGTCTGAAGTCCAGTTTCCTCAGGGGACAGAGCTAGTTCCAGTCTGTAGAAGGAAGCCTGTTGAGAGGAGCTCCTGCAGAAGCTATCCTGTAGTGGAGCACAGTCCAGACTCAGGGAGCTCAGGTTAGTGAGCCCAAGGTCTGCTGTGTGTAGCCTAGTGAGGGCCCGAGCGTGGCCGAAGCAAGTGGATTAGCGAGCTACATAGGGGGCAGAGGAGCTTAGCCAGCTCACCCCAAGACCATATACCGGACACCGGGTCCGTGTCTGCAAGGATCTCTAGGACCAGCAGAAACCACCGGAACCCCTGGCGAACTATAAGTCCCAGGTTAACCCAAACGCTGACAACGTACCAGGGTCAGGAGTTACAAAAAAACCCAGAAACTAGGGAGTGTGAACTCCAACAGAAGGCCCTATCACCGGGATCAGCAGATGCAAGACAGAGACAAAGTTAGGCCTAGGTCCAGGCAGGTCAGAAACTTATTAAGGAAAAGGCAAGAAACAGGAGGCCCCACACCCGCTTACTGGGGAGAGTTCTGAAATGCACCCTTCACCCTACAGTGCCCTGGATCGTGCCAGAAACACCACCAGTAAAGGTACTGAAGTGAACTATCGTGTGTGTGCCTATTCTTCCTCCGACCCGGCTGGGTCCCCTCTGTCCTGCATCCCCTCTTCTACGCTGCCCTGAGGCCCTGCTCCACCTGTGGGGAGCTACACCATCTTAGCTGCCAGAACACCGGCCTCAGAGGACTGCTGCAGTGCTGGTGGTCCTCACCAGAAACCACAGGTGGCGTCACGAACATTCCCCTTTCCCAAATAAACTTTCCCCCCTTCCTTTTTAAGAGTGACCCCAGGGTACAGGCCCGGGAGCCGACCACCGCGACATCCCCCAAGGTCAGGCAACAACAAGGCCCGGTCGCCGAGTCGTCCCCATCCCCTGGGCGCGTCATCTCTTCCTGGCGTGACGAACAGAATTTTGTGCCCGTTGCAACGACGGAGTGTTGTGCCCATTGCCACCGGGTACTGTGCACCTTTAATCAAAAACTGTGTATTTAACTGTGGCGAAGATTGGCGCCATTGTTGGGCCGCAGAGCGGGAAGAAGGGCGTAACCGCGGGAAACTGAGGGGCGTACCTGCTGAAGTGCGCGAAGCCCCGGACACGCCCCACACCTCGACATCAAACCAGGAAGCGCCAGGTCCTGGAAGGAGCCCCGTTGAGCGCTCTGACGTAGGACTCAAGCGACGCAAGGTCCTGAAGAAGACCGTCACCTGCGGAGCTGCGGCCTACCGGAAGAAAAGAAAAGAAGGCAGGCTACGGTTCGCTAGGGGGGCGCCAGAATGTCCGAGGAACAGCACAACGCCGGAATACCGGTTAACCGCCCTGATGTTCGGCCCGAGCTCGACGCCGAGCAGGCCGGAGCGGCCGCTCCACCAGCAGGGCCTGTGACCCCTGTCATACCCATGGCCCTACCGTACATCCCTGGAGCGAAGTGGCTCCCCCAGTACAGCGGCAAACCAGATACCCTGTCTGGATTTAAAAGGAAAATATGCGGTATACTGGACATGTACTCTATGTCAGGCAAGCAAAGAGCCGCTGTTGTATTGGGACAATTGACTGGTGCTGCGGAGCGAGAAGTAGAAACCTGGTCGGCCACAGACCAGGAGTCAGTGTCCGCATTCTTTAAAAAGTTACAGACTGTCTTTGAGAATCGTACTGAGACAGACCTCCGGATGAGGTTCTACAACTGCACTCAGCAACCTGAGGACAGTGTTCGGGACTATGCCTGGCGTTTACAAGGGGCCCTGCGAGCTCTGAAACAGGTTAGTCCAACCAGCATCGATAATGAAAATAAAATGCTGAAGGAACAGTTTATCCGGGGACTGAGGTCTCAAGAGGAGAGCAGGACTGTGCGTTGGTGGTCCCAGTATCATCCAGATGCCACCTTTGATACCCTTAAGGACATGGCTATAAAAGGACTGCAGCCCCTGGAAACAACTGCTATCCAATGTTACCAGGGTGGGGCCACCCCAGTGCCTGCAGCGTCCACCTTTTCCCCGGTGGCTGCTGAAGCCAAGGTGCAAGCAACGTCCCCTAGTGAGCTGGACAGCCAGCGCTCTGAAGTGCGTCAGTTGAGCAAAACCCTGACCACTGTGCTGAGTGCCGTGCAGCTGAAGACGGAGCCCGAGGCAGAAGGAAGGATCCTGCTAGCCGACAGCCCTGAGGATGTCCCCTGGATGAGAAGGAGGAGGACAACGTCGCCCCCTGGGAGGACCAGTGACCAACGCCGCCCGCCGAGGGACCCTGTCTGCTACCGCTGCCACAAGACAGGTCACACCGTCCAGAGCTGTCCTTTAAACGAGAAAACCCTGGGGCCGAGGGCCAACACCCAGGAGTAGACACCCCAGGCCCATCAAACTGGTACCGTAGGTTCGTGGGAGGAAGACCATTCCTGTCCATTGTGCTGGACGGCATCTTGACACCCGCTCTGCTGGACACAGGATCTCAGGTAACCATCATGCCTGATGTCCTCTACAAGAGGTTCTGGTCCATAGACGAACTTCACCCACCGGCTCCAAATCTTTCCGTCTATGCCTCAAATGGCCTCCCCCTTAACCTAGTCGGGGTTAAGGATGTGGCAGTAAAGGTGGGAAGAGTGGAACTGAAGGACCAGGGACTAATTGTAGTAGAGACTAATCCTGATGATACACACTTGTATATGGTACTTGGCACAAATATTGTTAGTAACTGTTTGGGAGAAGTGGTGTTCTTGCTCCAACAGATAGCTGACACTGCCAGACCAGGGCAGAGAAGAGCACTGCAGAAAGAGATCCGAGCCCTTATGTACCAGCAACAGGTAAAGCTAACAGGCGGTGAAATTGGTAACGTACGGGTGACAGACCCGGTACCCACTGTGATTCCCCCGATGAGTGAAATGCTGATTTGGTGTAGAGCAGCAATAGGTCTCAAAGGACGGAGCTACCAGGCGGTAGTAGAGCCCCTTAGCTCGGAACATAGGCCTACACTCTTGACTGCCAGAGGGGTAGTGGATGTACGCAATGGGAGGGTGCCCGTACGCCTCCTAAACTATGGGGAGGACGAGGTTAGATTACCACGCTACGCCACTGTTGCCAAACTGTACACAGTAAATAACAACTCCATACACGCGGCGGAGTCCTTAACCTCACCAGAAGAAGTAGAGGATAATGACCCGGCAACCCAGGTGGAGGATTGGTGTCAATAGCTCCATGTTGGGACAGACACCACTCCTGCCCATCAGAAGCAGGGTGTACACCGGGTGGTTCAGGAATACGCGCAGATATTCAGTAAGCACCCACTTGACTTTGGGAGGATTAAGGGGGTTCAACACCATATCCTCACAGGTGACCATCCACCCATCAAAGAACGTTACAGGCCTATACCACCAGCACACTACCAGAAGGCAAAGGAGATGTTGCACGACATGAAGAAGGCAGGGGTAGTAAGGGATAGTTGTAGTCCCTGGGCAGGTCCCCTAGTTTTAGTCAGGAAAAAGGACGGAAGCATGAGAATGTGTGTAGGTTACAGACAAGTAAATCGCATTACACATAAAGATGCATACCCTTTACCACGTATAGAGGAATCCCTGGCTGCCTTAAAGTCTGCAAATTACTTCTCCACCCTTGACCTCACTAGTGGGTACTGGCAAGTAGCTGTTGCTGAGGAGGATCGGGAAAAGACAGCCTTTACCACCCCGATGGGACTCTGCGAGTTCAATAGTATGCCGTTTGAACTCTGCAACACCCCCAGAACGTTCCAAAGATTGATGGAGTGCTGCCTGGGACACCGCAACTTCGAGACTGTACTACTATACCTGGATGATGTGATAGTGTACTCCAAAACGTATGAGGACCACTTGAAGCACCTGGCGGAGGTATTTGAGTCACTGTCCCGGTATGGGATGAAGCTGAAGCCCTCAAAGTGCCACCTGCTCAAGAGAAAGGTACAGTACCTGGGGCACATCGTTAGTTTAGAGGGAGTAGCACCAGACACGGAGAAGGTCACTGCCATCCAGAAATGGCCGGAGCCGAAGAGCCTCAAGGAGGTACGTCAGTTCCTGGGACTAGTCGGGTATTACCGGAGGCTTGTGAAGGACTATACTAAGAAAGCAGAGCCTCTGCAAGATCTCCTGGTAGGACAGTCCCCCAGATGCAGAAAGCCCCCATTCCAGTGGGGTAAGGAGCAAGCTGAATCCTTTAATGTGATGAAGGAGATCCTGACCGGCGAAGAGATCCTAGCCTACCCTGACTACAGCCAACCGTTCCTGCTGTACACTGATGCCAGCAATGAAGGATTAGGAGCTGTACTGAGTCAGAAGCAGAATGGCAAGGAGAAGGTAATCGCTTATGCAAGCAGGAAGCTCCGCCCGACCGAGAGGAACCCGGAGAACTATAGCAGCTTTAAGTTGGATTTCCTGGCCCTGGTCTGGGCCATCACTGAGCGGTTCAAGCAATACCTAGCCTCCAGTAAGTTCACTGCCTTCACTGATAATAACCCCTTGACTCATCTGGAGACAGCCAAGCTAGGAGCCATGGAACAACAATGGATGGCTCGGCTGTCAAACTACCAATTCACTATTAAGTACCGGGCGGGCCGCAAGAACGCCAACACCAATGCCCTGTCCAGGATGCCTCACCAGTCGGACACTGAAGAAGAAGTGGATGACCTGGAGGAGATTGAACTACCTGCCTTTCATTGGAATGGAATGGTCCACGAGCAACGAGCCTCCAGGAGGCTCCACAGCTGGAAGGAGACCCAGGACAGTGACCCGGTTGTCAGCCGTATCAAAGAACTGATAACCCAGGAAGGTTCCTCCCTGGAGAAGGAAGTGTCTCTCCAAGCCAAGCAGCTGTGGAATGAGAGGAGCCGGCTGTTTATCTACCGTGAGAAGCTGTGCCGGAGGTACGTCAATCCCAAAACCCATGAGATGGTATGGCAGATAGTGGTACCCAAGACAGACATCCAGATGGTGTTGGAAGCCTACCACGATCAGGCGGGACACTTTGGCTGGAAAAAGCTAGAGATCCTGCTGAAGTGTCGATTCTACTGGGTGGGAATGCGCAGCTCCATTGAGAGGTGGTGCCGAGACTGTGGACCCTGTGGCCTCAGAAGAAAAGAATACAGCAGCCAGAAGGCGCCCCTGCAACCCATCAAGACAACTCGACCTTTGGAGATCGTGGCCCTGGATCATGTCAAGCTGTCACTTAGCAGGTCAGGATACTCCTATGCCCTGACCATGGTGGATCACTACTGCCGTTTCCTGGTGGTTGCCCCCGTCAAAGACCTGACGGCAGAGACAGCAGCAAAGACGTTCCAAGCGTACTTCTGCAGACCCCATGGATACCCGGAGCAGGTGCTGACAGACCAGGGCTCAGCCTTTGAGGCCGAATTGTTCAAGGAGTTTTGCCATTTGTACGGGTGTAAAAAGATCAGGACTACACCGTACCACCCCCAAACCAACGGTCTCTGTGAAAAGATGAATAACATCATCATCGACCTGCTGAAGACCATACCACTAGAGGAGAGAAATCAGTGGCCAGACCTACTACCTGACCTGGTAGATCTGTACAACCACATACCTGTGAGTTCCACCAATTGTACTCCGGCATATCTCATGCGTGCAAGACCTGGGAAGTTGCCCATGGACCTGGAGCTTGGTGTAGTAGAACCAGAAGCAGATATGTCCACTGAGGACTGGGACACGACCAGACAAGAGCAGTACAGAAGAGTACAGGCCTGTGTCGAAAACAGTCTCACTCGGGTGAGGGACAAGCAGGAAGCCCACTACAATAAAAGTGCGCCCGCAGAACCCTTCACACCAGGAGAAGTGGTGTTAAAGAGGAAAAGGAGAAACCACAAACTTGATGACCAGTGGGAGAGAGAACCCTACACTGTGTTAAACTTAAGGTTTGATAATAGGAAGACCTGCCTAATTAGTAGAGACGGAGGAAGAACGACTGCAACAGTATCCAGGGACCATCTGAAGTTTTGTCCGGGTCTGCTAAAGCCCCAAGAAAAAGTGCCTCTCACCGTACCGGAGGAGCCTAAAGAAGCAGTAATACACACTGACTTAGGAGATTTCCCAGCAGATTGGCCCCAACTAGGAGGAGCAGTAATCATACTTGTAATCACCTCCTACCCAAAACAAGAAGAACCAGTAGGTGCCCCAGAAGAGCCTGCTCAAGAAGAGTCCCCGGAAGAAGGATCCCCGGCTGGAGCAGAGCAAGAAGGCCCAGCTAATGGTATATTTGCCAGTCCCGCAGAGAGGCCAAGGCAGTCTTGTAGCCCCTCCACACCTAGTACTGACAGAATGGGAGGTAGAGCAAATACTAGTGCCTCACGTATCCCGATACCACGCAAGTCCACACGTAGTACCAAAGGTCAGACCCCTGTCAGATACAGAGAGTAAGAAGGAAACTCTGACTGTTAGAACCTTGCTGTTAGGTTTTTTCCTTTGCTGGTCACATGACCTTGTTGGCCTATTTAATCCTGCTCCGCCCTTCTGGCTTTGCTGGACTTCATTGTATATCTACTTTCTAGCTAGCCTGTGCTCTGTGTCTTGCTCTGTTAGTTTGCTTGGTTTACTGACCTCTATGTTCTTTATATTTTGTTTGTTCGTCTGTCTGCTACTATTTCAGTTAGGAGGTGTCCCATATTCCTCCCAGTCCTTAGTACTTGTAGGGATTCCTCCCCCACATCTATAGGTCTTCGTACAGACTAGCTTAGGACTTTAGCAGGTCTGATCGCAGGATCAGGTTCCCTGTTACATCGTAGGGATTCAGCTGAGTTCTATCGTAGGGACAGATCTCCTCTCTTTCCTTAGCTCTGGTAGCAGAACATAACAGTAAGTCCAGCCAGCAAATTCTCTAAGGAAAGATTTTTCTGTTCCATCATGGTGTCGGTTCAGGATTTGGCTCATCGCCTGCAGGGACTCTCTCTGGAAGTGGCCGAGCTCCGTCAGCACGTGAGTAACTGTCCTGGAGCATATTTCTTGGAGCCTAAGGTATGTTTGCCGGATTTATTTTTTGGTGAACATCGAGAATTTTTTTCATTTAAAAATGCTTGCTTATTGTATTTTCGTTTGAGACCCAAGTTCTCTGGGGATGAATCCCAGCGCGTAGGGTTCATAATGTCACTTTTGCGCAAAGAGCCTCAGGAGTGGGCCTTTTCTTTGCAACCTAGTGATACATGCTTCAGATCAGTGGATAGTTTTTTTTCTGCTTTAGGACTATTATATGATGATCCTGACCGTGTCGCATCAGCTGAGACTGAGTTGAGACGTTTAAAACAAGGATCAGGTAATGTCGAAAAATATTGTACACATTTTCGTCGTTGGTCCACTCAAACAGGGTGGAACGATTCTGCTCTGAAAAGTCTATTTCTTGCTGGGCTCAGTGAAAGGGTTAAAGACCTGCTAATTGCTTATCCTACACCTGAGGATTTGCAACAGGCTATGCAATTAGCTATACGGGTGGATAGAAGACTGCGTGCTAGGGTTAATGAGAGCAAATCCTCTGCTATGTCAGTTTCTGGTTATGATAATGTGTGTACTAACAGTGGTGAACCGATGGAGATTGGATCGGTGGCACCTCGCTCTCAAGAAAAAGACCGTCGTTTTTCGAAAGGCTTGTGTTTCTATTGCGGAAAATCTGGTCATTTGATTAAAGGCTGTGAGCTTCGTATGAAGAAAGAAAAAAAAATGGTCAGTCACGCCCGTATTGCCTGTTTAAATTCCAAGGGTATATTTTTAGCTGCTTCCACGATTGCTCAGGAAAAATTAATGGAATTTCGGGTGTTTGTTGATTGCGGGTCTACACTGAATGTAATTGATGGGGGATTCGTGGAAAAACTCAATTTAAAACCTGAACCTTTATCATCCCCCATTGCTGTGGTTTCTGTGGATGGCTCCCCTTTGAAGAATATTACTCTCAAGGTCTGTGAATTTCCTCTCACTATTAATGGTGTTCACCATGAGAAATTGGATTTGGTAGTGTTGAATAACTTGCCTTCTCCAGTAATATTGGGATTGCCTTGGTTAAAATGTCACAATCCTGTACTGGATTGGTCTACCAGTGAAATTAAATCCTGGAGCCATAAATGTTATGACAAGTGTTGTAACGGGCGTATTGCAGCTTTGGATAGGGGAGAATTACCTGTTCCTATTCAGGATTTTTGGAGAGTTTTTTCTGAGAAGGAATCGCAGGTTTTGCCTCCCCATAGAGACTATGATTGTTCTATTGAATTTGTCCCTGGAGCGACTCTTCCTAAAAGTCGTTTATTTAACCTTACTATTCCTGAGAGGAAGGCTTTGGAGGAATACATACAGACAAGTTTGGCCGCCGGTCACATTAGGCCCTCTAAGTCTCCTGTGGCGGTTGGATTTTTTTTTGTAAAAAAAAAGGACGGCGGTTTACGTCCTTGTCTGGATTTTCGTGAGATTAACAAAATTACGGTACGCAATCCTTACCCACTGCCATTGATTCCTGATCTGTTTAACCAGTTATTGGGGGCCAAGTGGTTCTCTAAAATTGACCTTAAGGGGGCATACAATCTGTTGCGCATGAAGGAGGGTGATGAATGGAAGACTGCTTTTAACACTCCTGTGGGTCATTTTGAGAATCTGGTTATGCCTTTTGGTCTTACTAATGCTCCTGCATTTTTTCAGAATCTGATTAATGACATCCTTAGACCTTTGATCGGTAAAAATGTGGTTGTGTATTTGGATGACATTTTGATTTATTCGCCAGATCTGGAGTCTCATTGGCGGAGCGTGCGTGAGGTATTACAGTTGTTAATGGACAATTCGCTTTTTGCTAAGCTGGAGAAATGTGAGTTCGCTGTACAGAGAATTAGTTTTTTGGGCTACATTATCTCCAGCAAAGGTTTTGAGATGGATCCGGTTAAGGTTCAGGCTGTGCAGGAATGGCCTAGGCCTATTGGTTTGAAATCGATACAGAGGTTTTTGGGTTTCGCCAATTACTATAGAAAATTCATAAAAAATTTTTCTAGTATTGTCAAACCTCTGACTGATCTCACCAGGAAAGGTGCTGATGCGGTTCAGTGGTCTTCTGAGGCCATTGAAGCTTTTGTGTATCTCAAGGAGAGGTTCACCTCTGCTCCCATCCTTATGCAGCCTGATGTTACTAGGCCGTTTTTGGTTGAGGTTGATGCTTCCTCTGTGGGGGTTGGCGCAGTATTGTCTCAGGATAACGGGGATGGATTACATCCCTGTGCCTTTTTTTCAAAAAAATTTTCGGAGACTGAATTGAATTACGATATTGGTAATCGGGAATTATTGGCTATTAAACTCGCATTTGAACACTGGCGCCACTTCTTGGAAGGTGCGGAATTTCCCGTTCAGGTTCTTACGGATCATAAAAATCTGATATATCTTGACGCTGCCAAGCGCCTGAATGCCCGTCAGGCTAGGTGGGCACTGTTTTTCTCGCGGTTTAATTTCTCCGTTACTTACATCCCTGGTACTAAGAATGTTAAGGCGGATGCCTTGTCTCGCAGTTTTTCTCCCATAGTCGGTGCTGAGAAAGAGGAAAACATTTTACAAGAAGGTGTTGTGATAGCTGCTTTAGACTCCGTTTTGGAAGATGAGATTCTTAAAGCTCAGGAGAATGCCCCATCTAACACTCCTCATGGGAGGTTGTTTGTGCCTGGGACCTTTAGGAGAGATTTGTTTGTTGAGTGTCACGAATCTCGGTTGGCAGGTCATCCCGGAATCTCTGAGACCAAGAGACTGGTGGGTCGCAGTTTTTGGTGGCCTGGATGGCAGAAGGAAGTCATTAAGTGGGTACGCCAATGTACTGTATGTGCTAGATCTAAGTCCTCACATACTCCTGCTGCAGGGTTGCTTTGTCCTTTGGAGGTCCCCAGTGCTCCTTGGACACATTTGGCTATGGACTTTATAACTGACCTTCCCCCCTCTGAGGGTTTTACTGTCATCTGGGTGGTCGTGGACCGTTTTAGTAAGATGTGTCACTTGGTTCCCTTCATCAAACTGCCCTGCGCTAAAACTCTCGCTAAGGCCTTTGTCAAGGAAATTGTCAGACTTCATGGCGTTCCTACTGACATTGTTTCTGATAGGGGTCCTCAGTTCGTGGCTCGTTTTTGGCGTGCCTTTTGTGACAGGTTGGGAATTCATTTGTCGTTTTCGTCCGGATATCATCCTGAATCTAATGGCCAGACAGAAAGGAAAAACCAGGATGTTGAGCAGTTCTTGCGTTGTTTTGTGGCAGACAATCAAGAGGGGTGGTCTGAGTTTCTGCCACTTGCCGAATTTGCTCTGAACAATCATACATCTTCTTCTGCTGGTTGTTCGCCTTTTTTTTGTTGTTCTGGGAGACATCCGTCGTTTGGGTCGTTCTCCAAGTTGGGATCTGCCGTGCCTGAGGAGGAGAATTTTTCCGGTGATTTGGAAAGAGTTTGGACGGATGTGCGTGGTAATCTTCAGGAGGCCAACAGAAAATCTAAAGACTACTTTGATAGGAAACGACAGGAGGTTTTGTTCGCTGTTGGTGACATGGTTTGGTTGTCCTCTAGGAATCTGCGGTTGAGGATTCCTTCTAAGAAATTGGGTCCCAAGTTTGTAGGGCCCTTTAAGGTGCTTCAGGTTGTCAACCAATCTGCTGTTAGGTTGGAGGTTCCTACCTCCTGGAGAATTAATCCGGTCTTTCATGTCTCTCTGTTAAAAAAAGCTGTTGTGTCGGATGGTGACGCCTCTGCCTCTGTTCCTCCGGTGGTGGAGGACGGGGAATATGAAATTTCTCGCATCCTTGACTCTAGACGGTATAGAGGTAGTTTGCAGTATCTTGTGGCCTGGAAAGGTTTCGGACCCGAGGATAACTCTTGGGTGAGGTCAGATGATGTTTCCGCGTCCAGACTTATCAGAGCGTTTCACAGGAGATTTCCTGATAAGCCTGGTCCTAGGGGATCCGGAGGATCCTCTTAGAAGGGGGGGTACTGTTAGAACCTTGCTGTTAGGTTTTTTCCTTTGCTGGTCACATGACCTTGTTGGCCTATTTAATCCTGCTCCGCCCTTCTGGCTTTGCTGGACTTCATTGTATATCTACTTTCTAGCTAGCCTGTGCTCTGTGTCTTGCTCTGTTAGTTTGCTTGGTTTACTGACCTCTATGTTCTTTATATTTTGTTTGTTCGTCTGTCTGCTACTATTTCAGTTAGGAGGTGTCCCATATTCCTCCCAGTCCTTAGTACTTGTAGGGATTCCTCCCCCACATCTATAGGTCTTCGTACAGACTAGCTTAGGACTTTAGCAGGTCTGATCGCAGGATCAGGTTCCCTGTTACATCGTAGGGATTCAGCTGAGTTCTATCGTAGGGACAGATCTCCTCTCTTTCCTTAGCTCTGGTAGCAGAACATAACACTGACAGTGTAGATAGTTGCCCCTGGGGTATTGTATTATATTGTGTATTTTCATGTATGTATATATTAACTTGTGTTTTGCCTTATAATGGACAATCTAAGTGAAATGTGTAGCGTCGGCGTCCCTGCCTCCTGCTAGGCAGGGACGCCGTTCCCCTCACCTCTCCGCTCCGTGCCCGGCGTCCTCCTCCCACTCTGCTGGCAGCGCACGCTGCTTCCCGGTCACTGTGCTTAGGGCGCGCGGGATCCCTCTCTCTTAAAGGAGACGCGCGCGCCATCCTAAGGAGTCCCCGGCCAATGGCCGGAGGATCTCACCATATATAAGGCACCTCCTCCAAAATGGAGGTGCCCGAGCAATGTTGTTGCAAAGCCTTTCAACTCTGCTTCAGCCCTCAGGTCCCGTGGCCAGCTTGTTTTCCAGTGCTGTCTACCTGCTTGCAATCCTGCGGTCCGACAGTCTGCCTACCAGCATCTGCCAGTCTGTCTATGGATCAGTCCGCCTGCGGACCAGGAAGCACCTGCCAGATACCTGCCTGATACCTGTCTACCTGCTTGCAATCCTGCGGTCCGACAGTCTGCCTACCAGCACCTGCCAGTCTGTCAATGGATCAGTCCACCCGCGGACGAGGAAGCACCTGCCAGATACCTGCCAGATACCTGCCTGATACCTGCCTGATACCTGCCTGCCAGCCTGTCCAGAGACTCTTACCCGCTCACCTGGGAGCGCTCACCTGCTACCCGCCTGCTAGCCTACCTGGAGGCTTAGCCGTCACTTGCTGTGACCACCTGCCTGTCCAGAGACTCTTACCCTGCTGTCACTTGCCGTGACCACCCGCCTGTCTAGAGACTCTTATTCTGCTGTCACTTGCCGTGACCACCCGCCTGTCAAGAGACTGTCCCCGTCACTCGCCGTGACCTCCTGCCCTTCTACCCAGAGACTATCCCTGTCACTTGACGTGACTGCCTGCCCGCTTTCCCTGGGAGCCACCCGCTTCCTTACAAGGACTGTCCCTTTGTATAGTAGCTCAGAGGTTTCACCCCCCAGACCCGTTACAGGTTTTTTCGGGCCATGGAACCCGGTGGCACCCAAGCTCCCTCACTCTCGGACCTATGCCATGAACTATCCCGTCAAAGGTCCCAACAGGAGTCCATCCTGAGCCACCTGAGTAGTGTTAACTCCCGCCTGGACACACTGACTACCTCTTCGGGACCTGCTTCCAGTCGCACGACTCCTACCCCGGCAGCGTTGCTGCCCATCAATACCATGGCATCCCCTCCCGGTCCCCGCCTTTTGGCCCCGCCTCGTTTTAGTGGAGATCCCGGTCAGGCACGGGGCTTCATTAACCAGTGCACCCTGCACTTCGAACTTTTGGCACACCAGTTTTCCACCGACCGAGCCAAAGTGGCCTTCATCATGTCCCATTTCACTGGGGAGGCGCTGGCTTGGCTAAATCCTCTATGGGAGAGAGGAGACCCCCTGGTGTCCAACTTGCCAGTCTTTCTCACGGCCTTCCGGAAAGTCTTCGACGAACCAGGATGAAAGACCTCATCCGCCTCATCTCTGCTACGCCTCCATCAAGGGAGTCTCACTGTGGGTCAATATGCCATACGGTTCCGTACCCTTGCTTCTGAGCTTGCCTGGGATAACGACGCTCTGGTGTTCGTCTTCTGGGAGGGTCTATCCGGTCGAATTAAAGATGAACTTGCCGGTCGGGACATTCCTACCACTCTCGACGACTTAATAACACTTGCCACCCGGATTGACATCCGGTTCCAGGAGCGTACCAAAGAGGTCACCCGTGAGAGGAGGTTTCCTCGCCTTGCTCCTACCTTCCAGAATCCCGTCACTTCCTCTGTTACTCCCCAGGCGCACTCACCCAAGCCTATGCAGGTCGACCAGACCAAGATGGTCAAAACCCGTCAAGAATCACGCCGTGCCAAGGGGAGCTGCTTCTACTGTGGCAGTAAGGAGCACCGGATCCGTTCCTGCCCGGAGAGGTCGGGAAACGCCTGTGTCTAGGATCGCTCAGAGAGGTCGTCCTAGACAAGAATAAACCCTCTCCATCTCTGATGCTGTCGGTCTCTATCATCTGCGGGGAGAACCGTTACTTCGAACTAGCTCAACTTGATTCTGGAGCTGCCGGAAATCTCATTTCTCAGTCCCTGGTAGAGAAATACCGCATTCCCACCAAACCTCTGGCTGTACCCTTATCTGTCGCCTCCGTGGATGGGGGTCTCTTACCGCATCCCATCCAACTCATCACCGAATCCATAACTCTGCAGGTGGGAATGCTGCACTCTGAGAGCATCTTCTTCCATGTTCTGCCTGGACTCTCTCACGCCCTCTTGCTAGGCCTACCTTGGCTCCAGAGACATGCACCCATGCTTGATTGGCAGACAGGAGAAGTCCTTCGTTGGGGGCAGGACTGCCATAAGACTTGTTTAGTTCCCATTCGTTCTGCCCGTCCTTCTCCTACCCCAGCCAATCTACCCGGCCTACCGGTTCCCTATTGGTCTTATGCGGACGTCTTTAACAAAAGAGAAGCAGAGACATTACCCCCTCATAGACCATACGATTGCCCAATCGACCTGATACCCGGCGCTACTCCTCCCCGTGGGCGTATTTACCCTTTGTCCGCTGCTGAAACCCGGTCCATGTCTGAATATATCGAGGAGAATCTGGCCCGGGGATTTATCCAGAAATCTACCTCCCCGGCTGGAGCAGGCTTCTTCTTCGTCAAAACGAAAGACGGCTCACTCCGTCCCTGTATAGACTATAGAGGCCTCAACCAGATCACGGTGAAAAATAAATACCCCCTTCCGCTCATTCCTGAATTATTTGACCGTCTGAGGGGTGCTAGAATCTTCACCAAGCTGGATCTCCGTGGGGCATATAACCTGGTCCGTATCCGTCAGGGAGATGAATGGAAGACGGCATTCAACACCCGGGACGGCCACTATGAATACCTCGTAATGCCCTTCGGTCTCTGTAATGCTCCCGCTGTCTTTCAAGAGTTGGTCAATGACATCTTCCGTGACCTTCTCTACTCCTGCGTGGTGGTGTACCTGGACGGCATCTTGGTATTCTCTCCGGATCTTCCCACACACCGGAGGGATGTTCGTCAGGTCCTGCTCAGGCTCAGGCAGAACCACCTCTATGCAAAATATGAGAAGTGCCTCTTTGAGCAGACCTCGCTTCCGTTTCTGGGCTACATAATCTCTCAGACCGGCCTACGAATGGATCCTGAGAAACTGTCTGCCATCCAGAAGTGGCCCCGACCGGAGGGGTTGAAGGCTATTCAGCGGTTCCTGGGCTTCGCCAACTACTACCGCCTCTTCATTCCGCACTTCTCTTCCCGGACTGCCCCTATCTCTGCGCTCACCCGTAAGGGCGCTAATCCCAAAGAATGGCCGCCTGAAGCAGAGGAGGCCTTCCTTTCCTTGAAACAAGCTTTCTCCTCCGCCCCTGTGCTGCATCGTCCGGACGGCAACAAACAATTCTTCCTAGAAGTAGACGCTTCCTCCTCCGGAGCCGGAGCGGTACTCACCCAAAAGTCGTCTTCCGGAGAATGGTAACCTGCAGCTTCTTCTCAAAACTCTTCTCCTCTTCTGAGCGCAATTATTCTATAGGAGACCGAGTATTATTAGCCATTAAGCTGGCACTGGAGGAGTGGCATTACCTGCTCGAGGAGGCTCTTCACCCGGTAATAATTTACACGGACCACAAGAACTTGGCTTACCTCCAGAGTGCCCAGAGACTTAACCCGTGCCAAGCCCGGTGGTCCTTGTTCTTCGCCCGCTTTGATTTCATTCTTCATTTTCGCCCGGCAGACAAAAACATCAAAGCTGATGCCTTGTCCCGATCCTTTTTGGTCTCTGATCTAGAGGAGGAGCCTAAGCACATCATCGACCCCGCCAAAGTAATGCAGGTGGCCCCCGTGAATCTAAATCGTCTTCCACCCGGTAAGACGTTCATAACAGTACCTGATCGTGAGAAGGTCCTACACTGGGGACATTCGTCTAAGCTAGCTGGCCATGCTGGTCAGAAAAAGACCCTCCAGCTTATTACCCGGCATTACTGGTGGCCTACCCTGCACTAGGACGTAATAGACTTTGTTTCAGCCTGTGCGTCCCGCGCCCGCAACAAGGTTCCTAGACACCTGCCAGGCGGCCGCCTCCTGCCTCTTCCTGTACCTGCTGCCCCGTGGCAGCATATAGCCATTGACTTTATAACGGACCTCCCTGTCTCTGCCGGTTGCACTGTTATTTGGGTGGTCGCTGACCTCTTTTCTAAGATGGCTCACTTCATTCCCCTGCCGGGCCTCCCGTCTGCGTCTGAGTTGGCTAAAGACTTTATCCATCATATTTTCCGTCTTCATGGTCTCCCTCTCCACATCGTATCCGACCGAGGAGTTCAGTTCACCTCTCGCTTCTGGCGAGCCATGTGTAAATTGCTGGGGGTTACCTTGGACTTCTCTTCTGCTTATCACCCACAGTCCAATGGTCAAGTAGAGCGGATCAACCAAATTTTAACCAGTTACCTCCGGCACTTTGTTAATGCTCACCATTCCGATGGGACTCTGCGAGCTCAATAGTATGCCGTTTGAACTCTGCAACACCCCCGGAACGTTCCAAAGATTGATGGAGTGCTGCCTGGGACACCGCAACTTCGAGACTGTACTACTATACCTGGATGATGTGATAGTGTACACCAAAACGTATGAGGACCACTTGAAGCACCTGGCGGAGGTATTTGAGTCACTGTCCCGGTATGGGATGAAGCTGAAGCCCTCAAAGTGCCACCTGCTCAAGAGAAAGGTACAGTACCTGGGGCACATCGTTAGTTTAGAGGGAGTAGCACCAGACACGGAGAAGGTCACTGCCATCCAGAAATGGCCGGAGCCGAAGAGCCTCAAGGAGGTACGTCAGTTCCTGGGACTAGTCGGGTATTACCCGAGGTTTGTGAAGGACTATACTAAGAAAGCAGAGCCTCTGCAAGATCTCCTGGTAGGACAGTCCCCCAGATGCAGAAAGCCCCCATTCCAGTGGGGTAAGGAGCAAGCTGAATCCTTTAATGTGATGAAGGAGATCCTGACCGGCGAAGAGATCCTAGCCTACCCTGACTACAGCCAACCGTTCCTGCTGTACACTGATGCCAGCAACGAAGGATTAGGAGCTGTACTGAGTCAGAAGCAGAATGGCAAGGAGAAGGTAATCGCTTATGCAAGCAGGAAGCTCCGCCCGACCGAGAGGAACCCGGAGAACTATAGCAGCTTTAAGTTGGATTTCCTGGCCCTGGTCTGGGCCATCACCGAGCGGTTCAAGCAATACCTAGCCTCCAGTAAGTTCACTGCCTTCACTGATAATAACCCCTTGACTCATCTGGAGACAGCCAAGCTAGGAGCCATGGAACAACAATGGATGGCTCGGCTGTCAAACTACCAATTCACTATTAAGTACCGGGTGGGCCGCAAGAACGCCAACGCCAATGCCCTGTCCAGGATGCCTCACCAGTCGGACACTGAAGAAGAAGTGGATGACCTGGAGGAGATTGAACTACCTGCCTTTCATTGGAATGGAATGGTCCACGAGCAACGAGCCTCCAGGAGGCTCCACAGCTGGAAGGAGACCCAGGACAGTGACCCGGTTGTCAGCCGTATCAAAGAACTGATAACCCAGGAAGGTTCCTCCCTGGAGAAGGAAGTGTCTCTCCAAGCCAAGCAGCTGTGGAATGAGAGGAGCCGGCTGTTTATCTACCGTGAGAAGCTGTGCCGGAGGTACGTCAATCCCAAAACCCATGAGATGGTATGGCAGATAGTGGTACCCAAGGCAGACATCCAGATGGTGTTGGAAGCCTACCACGATCAGGCGGGACACTTTGGCTGCAAAAGGCTAGAGATCCTGCTGAAGTGTCGATTCTACTGGGTGGGAATGCGCAGCTCCATTGAGAGGTGGTGCCGAGACTGTGGACCCTGTGGCCTCAGAAGAAAAGACTACAGCAGCCAGAAGGCGCCCCTGCAACCCATCAAGACAACTCGACCTTTGGAGATCGTGGCCCTGGATCATGTCAAGCTGTCACTTAGCAGGTCAGGATACTCCTATGCCCTGACCATGGTGGATCACTACTGCCGTTTCCTGGTGGTTGCCCCCGTCAAAGACCTGACGGCAGAGACAGCAGCAAAGACGTTCCAAGCGTACTTCTGCAGACCCCATGGATACCCGGAGCAGGTGCTGACAGACCAGGGCTCAGCCTTTGAGGCCGAATTGTTCAAGGAGTTCTGCCATTTGTACGGGTGTAAAAAGATCAGGACTACACCGTACCACCCCCAAACCAACGGTCTCTGTGAAAAGATGAATAACATCATCATCGACCTGCTGAAGACCATACCACTAGAGGAGAGAAATCAGTGGCCAGACCTACTACCTGACCTGGTAGATCTGTACAACCACATACCTGTGAGTTCCACCAATTGTACTCCGGCATGTCTCATGCGTGCAAGACCTGGGAAGTTGCCCATGGACCTGGAGCTTGGTGTAGTAGAACCAGAAGCAGATATGTCCACTGAGGACTGGGACACGACCAGACAAGAGCAGTACAGAAGAGTACAGGCCTGTGTCGAAAACAGTCTCACTCGGGTGAGGGACAAGCAGGAAGCCCACTACAATAAAAGTGCGCCCGCAGAACCCTTCACACCAGGAGAAGTGGTGTTAAAGAGGAAAAGGAGAAACCACAAACTTGATGACCAGTGGGAGAGAGAACCCTACACTGTGTTAAACTCAAGGTTTGATAATAGGAAGACCTGCCTAATTAGTAGAGACGGAGGAAGAACGACTGCAACAGTATCCAGGGACCATCTGAAGTTTTGTCCGGGTCTGCTAAAGCCCCAAGAAAAAGTGCCTCTCACCGTACCGGAGGAGCCTAAAGAAGCAGTAATACACACTGACTTAGGAGATTTCCCAGCAGATTGGCCCCAACTAGGAGGAGCAGTAATCATACTTGTAATCACCTCCTACCCAAAACAAGAAGAACCAGTAGGTGCCCCAGAAGAGCCTGCTCAAGAAGAGTCCCCGGAAGAAGGATCCCCGGCTGGAGCAGATCAAGAAGGCCCAGCTAATGGTATATTTGCCAGTCCCGCAGAGAGGCCAAGGCAGTCTTGTAGCCCCTCCACACCTAGTACTGACAGAATGGGAGGTAGAGCAAATACTAGTGCCTCACGTATCCCGGTACCACGCAAGTCCACACGTAGTACCAAAGGTCAGACCCCTGTCAGATACAGAGAGTAAGAAGGAAACTCTGACAGTGTAGATAGTTGCCCCTGGGGTATTGTATTATATTGTGTATTTTCATGTATGTATATATTAACTTGTGTTTTGCCTTATAATGGACAATCTAAGTGAAATGTGTAGCGTCGGCGTCCCTGCCTCCTGCTAGGCAGGGACGCCGTTCCCCTCACCTCTCCGCTCCATGCCCGGCGTCCTCCTCCCGCTCTGCTGGCAGCGCGCGCTGCTTCCCGGTCACTGTGCTTAGGGCGCGCGGGCTCCCTCTCTCTTAAAGGAGACGCGCGCTGTCCTAAGGAGTCCCCGGCCAATGGCCGGAGGATCTCACCATATATAAGGCACCTCCTCCAAAATGGAGGTGCCCGAGCAATGTTGTTGCAAAGCCTTTCAACTCTGCTTCAGCCCTCAGGTCCCGTGGCCAGCTTGTTTTCCAGTGCTGTCTACCTGCTTGCAATCCTGCGGTCCGACAGTCTGCCTACCAGCATCTGCCAGTCTGTCTATGGATCAGTCCGCCTGCGGACCAGGAAGCACCTGCCAGATACCTGCCTGATACCTGTCTACCTGCTTGCAATCCTGCGGTCCGACAGTCTGCCTACCAGCACCTGCCAGTCTGTCAATGGATCAGTCCACCCGCGGACGAGGAAGCACCTGCCAGATACCTGCCAGATACCTGCCTGATACCTGCCTGATACCTGCCTGCCAGCCTGTCCAGAGACTCTTACCTGCTCACCTGGGAGCGCTCACCTGCTACCCGCCTGCTAGCCTACCTGGAGGCTTAGCCATCACTTGCTGTGACCACCTGCCTGTCCAGAGACTCTTATGCTGCTGTCACTTGCCGTGACCACCTGCCTGTCGAGAGACTCTTACCCTGCTGTCACTTGCCGTGACCACCCGCCTGTCTAGAGACTCTTATCCTGCTGTCACTTGCCGTGACCACCCGCCTGTCAAGAGACTGTCCCCGTCACTCACCGTGACCTCCTGCCCTTCTACCCAGAGACTATCCCTGTCACTTGACGTGACTGCCTGCCAGCTTTCCCTGGGAGCCACCCGCTTCCTTACAAGGACTGCCCCTTTGTATAGTAGCTCAGAGGTTCCACCTCCCAGACCCGTTACAAAATGGACACTTTCCCTTGTTGCCTCTAACTACCCGTAAGGGTACTTAAAGAACTCTGTGGCTGAGGACTGTGTGCAGCCCAAAAACTGCTTCTTGTAAATAATTGCGCTCCCTGGTGTGCCCCTTTAGGTGACCTCAGAAGTAAAACCTGTCTGGTGTGGCCCTACTGGAGGTCCAACTCCGGATCTCCATGCCCTGCATCCACCCCAGGGCCTACGTGGAGGGTTTTGGACAGGTCCCTCAAGCTACCATGTACTCTACCCTGTGAGATGGAAATCCTGTTGGGGAACCTCGCCGGAAGAGACTTGAGTACTGGGGTTGCTTATTAAATTGTATATATCTATTTATTATTTATAATGTTTTATATGCAACGTTCAAGCCAAATTGCCTCCCGTAAAGGGAAGATTGTTATTATTATTGTTGTTATAAAAAGTACTTCAGTCCGGGAGTACTGAGCTTTGCTAGGGGGGAATGTGCCGCCCTGCTGCGCATTAGTGCCACAGATCCTAGAGGGGTGCATGGACGGATTCCTCCACAAGAGGCCCTCATAGCATTCACACACCTCCACCTTCCACCTCAGACCACAAGAGGGAGCCCGTTAGGGATATAAATAGGGAAGGTGCAGCTAGGCAGTCAGTCTGGTCTGGAGTCGGGAGTAAGTCTGAAGTCCAGTTTCCTCAGGGGACAGAGCTAGTTCCAGTCTGTAGAAGGAAGCCTGTTGAGAGGAGCTCCTGTAGAAGCTATCCTGCAGTGGAGCACAGTCCAGACTCAGGGAGCTCAGGTTAGTGATCCCAAGGCGTGCCGACGCCATAAGAGCGGTGAAGAGTAGTGAGGCCTACTGCTGTGTGTAGCCTAGTGAGGGCCCGAGCGTGGCCAAAGACAAGTGGAGTAGCGAGCTACATAGGGGGCAGAGGAGCTTAGCCAGCTCACCCCAAGACCATATACCAGACACCGGATCCGTGTCTGCAAGGATCTCTAGGACCAGCAGAAACCACCGGAACCACTGGCAAACTATATGTCCCAGGTTAACCCAAACGCTGACAACGTACCAGGGTCAGGAGTTACCAAAACCCCAGAAACCAAGGAGTGTGAACTCCAACAGAAGGCCCTATCACCGGGATCAGCAGATGCAAGACAGAGACAAAGTTAGGCCTAGCTCCAGGCAGGTCAGAAACTTATTAAAGAAAAGGCAAGAAACAGGAGGCCCCACACCCGCTTACTGGGGAGTGTCCTGAAATGCACCCTTCACCCTACAGTGCCCTGGATCGTGCCTGAAACACCACCAGTATGGTACTGAAGTGAACTATCGTGTGTGTGCCTATTCTTCCTCCGACCCGGCTGGGTCCCCTCTGTCCTGCGTCCCCTCTTCTACGCTGCCCTGAGGCCCTGCTCCACCTGTCGGGAGCTACACCATCTTAGCTGCCAGAACACCGGCCTCAGAGGACTGCTGCAGCGCAGGTGGTCCTCACCAGAAACCACAGGTGGCGTCACGAACATTCCCCTTTCCCAAATAAACTTTCCCCCCTTCCTTTTTAAGAGTGACCCCAGGGTACGGACCCAGGAGCCGACCACCGCGACATCCCCCAAGGTCAGGCAACAGCAAGGCCCAGGCGCCGAGTCGTCCCCATCCCCTGGCACGTCATCTCGATGTGATAGACTTCGTCATGGCCTGTTCGTCCTGTGCCCGCAACAAGGTTCCCAGACATCTTCCAGCCGGCTGTCTCCTGCCTCTTCCCGTACCTGCTGCCCCGTGGCAACACATTGCTATGGACTTTATTACTGATCTCCCTGTTTCTGCCGGTTGTACTGTCATTTGGGTGGTCGCTAACCGCTTTTCTAAAATGGCCCACTTTATCCCTCTGCCTGGTCTCCCGTCTGCATCTGTGCTGGCTAAGGACTTCATCCATCACATCTTCCGTCTTCACGGCCTACCCCTCCACATTGTGTCTGATTGCGGAGTCAAGTTTACTTCGCGCTTCTGGAGAGCTATGTGTAAGCTGCTGGATGTCACCCTGGATTACTCCTCTGCTTACCACCCACAGTCCAATGGTCAAGTGGAATGTATCAACCAGATCCTTATCAGCTTCCTCCGGCACTTCGTCAACGCTCACCATACAGATTGGGCAGAGCTCCTACCATGGGCCGAGTTCTCCTATAACAACCATGAGAGCGAATCTTCTTCCCCGTTCTTTGTGGTCTACGGTCAACATCCCCGGATTCCATTTCCCATCTCCACTTCAGTGAACAATCCTGCCGCGGAGTCTCTGGTCAGCGAATTTTCCACCATTTGGGAGGACACTAGATCCGCACTTCTTCAATCCTCCGAGCGGATGAAGAGACATGCCGACAAGCGACTTCTGGACCCACCTCAATTCCGTCTGGGAGACAAGGTTTGGCTCTCCTCCAAACATGTTCGTCTCAAAATACCCTCCTATAAGTTGGGTCCACGGTTCATCGGTCCATTTGAAGTCCTCAAGCAAAACAATCCAGTGGCCTACAAGTTAAAACTCCCGGCCTCCTTACGGATTCCCAACTCCTTTCACGTATCTCTCCTCAAACCAGTTCTTCTTAATTCTTTTTCCGACGATCCAGGTACCTCCCCAGCTCCGGTCTCCGCTGAGGACATCTATGAGGTAGAGAACATTCTGGCCACCAAGAGGGTAAGAGGAAAAAACTTTTTTCTGGTGGATTGGAAGGGGTTTGGCCCAGAGGAGAGAACTTGGGAACCCAGGGAGAACATCCACGCCCCGCTTCTCCTTAAAAAATTTCTTTCAGACCTAAAAAAGAGGGGGAGTAAAGGGGGGGGTACTGTAGTATCCGCGTCTCTGCCCCCTGACAGTCAGAGAATCCGTCCCTCTTACCGCCACGCTCCCCGCCCGGCGTCTTCCGGCTCTCCTGCTGCTGCTTCCGGCACGCGCAGCTTTCGTTGCACTGTGCTTAGGGCGCACGTGCGCTCCCCCCCTCTTAAAGGGGCCGCGTGCGCCGTCCTAAGGAGTCCCCGGCCAACGGCAAGGTGCAAGGTTGTGGCTTTGTGTTCTAAACTCTGCTTCAGCCCCCAGGTCCCGCTGCTAGTCTGACAACCAGTCCAGTCCGCCAGTCTGACTACCAGTCCAGTACGCCAGCCTGACTACCAGTCCAGTCCGCCAGTCTGACTACCAGTCCAGTCCGCCAGCCTGACTACTAGTCCAGTCCACCAGCCTGACTACCTGTCTCCGCCAGCAAGTACACTCTCCAGCCCGACGGTCTGCCTACGGTCCAAACCCGCCAGTCTGTCTATGGGCCAGTCTTGCCTGTCTACCCAGAGAACATACCAGTTACCTGCCGTGCCTATCAGCCAGCCTACCTGGAGGCTCTTGCCAGTTACCCGTGGTGTCTGCCAGTCCGTCTACCCGGTTCACCCGTCAGCCTACCTGCCATGCTCTTCTGCTGTACCGGTCAGTCCCTGCTTTCTGTCCCATGGGAGTCACCTGCTCTCATACAAGGACTGGTCCAGAGTAGCACCTGGTCCCTCTGCTCGGTCCTTCCCTCGTTCACGAAGTCGATTGAGCCGCCATGCGACCTTGGTCAGTCCAAGTTGATACCTAGTTACGCCCCTCTGGTCCCTCCTTGCACTGCAGCACAGAGGTTCCACCACCCGGATCCGTAACATGGTGCAACGTGACGTTGGTGGATGGAGCGAGACATGATGTCCCAGATGTGCTCAATCGGATTCAGGTCTGGGGAACGGGCGGGCCAGTCCATAGCTTCAATGCCTTCATCTTGCAGGAACTGCTGACACACTCCAGCCACATGAGGTCCGGCATTGTCCTGCATTAGGAGGAACCCAGGGCCAACCGCACCAGCATATGGTCTTACAAGGGGTCTGAGGATCTCATCTCAGTACCTAATGGCAGTTAGGCTACCTCTGGCGAGCACATGGAGGGCTGTGCGGCCCTCCAAGGAAATGCCACCCCACACCATTACTGACCCACTGCCAAACCGGTCATGCTGAAGGATGTTGCAGGCAGCAGATCGCCCTCCACGGCATCTTCAGACTCTGTCACGTCTGTCACATGTGCTCAGTGTGAACTTGCTTTCATCTGTGAAGAGCACAGGGCGCCAGTGGCGACTTTGCCAATCCTGGTGTTCTGTGGAAAATGTCAAGCATCCTGCATGGTGTTGGGCTGTGAGCACAACCCCCATCAGTGGACGTCGGGCCCTCATACCACCATCATGGAGTCAGTTTCTGGAGTCGGTTGTGGCCTGCTGGAGGTCATTTTGCAGGGCTCTGGCAGTGCTCCTCCTGTTCCTCCTTTCACAAAGGCAGAGGGAGCGGTCCTGCTGCTGGGGTGTTGCCCTCCTACGGCCCCCTCCACAGCTCCTGGTGTACTGGCCTGTCTCCTGGTAGCGCCTCGAGCCTCTGGACACTACGCTGACAGACACAGCAAAACTTCTTGCCACAGCTCGCATTGATGTGCCATCCTGGATGAGCTGCACTATCTGAGCAACTTCTTTGGGTTGTAGAGTCCGTCTCATGGTACGTCAATTGTGAAAGCACAACCACCATTCAAAAGTGACCAAAACATCAGCCAGAAAGCATTGTTATTGAGATGTGGTCTGTGGTCCCCACCTGCAGAACCACTCCTTTATTGAGTGTGTCTTGATAATTGCCAATAATTTCCATCTATTGTCTATTCCATTTGCACAACAGCATGTGAAATTGATTGTCAATCAGTGTTGCTTCCTAAGTGGACAGTTTGATTTCACAGAAGTTTGATTTACTTGGAGTTATATTCTTTTGTTTAAGTGTTCCCTTTATTTTTTTGAGCAGTGTATATACATACATATATATAGTGTGTGCGTATATATATACTGTATGTATATATATATATATATATATATATATATATATATATATATATATACCGTATTTTTCGGACTATAAGACACACTTTTTTCCTCAAAAATTTTGGAGGAAAATGGGGGGTGCGTCTTATAATCCGAATGTTGGGGGGTGTATATATATGTGAGGTGTGGGGGGAGCGGTAGCGGTGGAGGAGCAGGGCACAGGAGGCAGCAGCTGCCCACTGCAGCCTACACTGTCCCCGCTGCTAAAGAAAATGAATATTCACTGCTCCCCATGCACATGGGGCGTGGGGAGCACTGAATATTCATGCTCCTTAATAGCAGCACACAGTGTAGCCACGCTGCGGCTCCTGCTGCTGCCGGAATCGCCTGTGCCCGCTGTTAGAGGGCATGAATTTTCAACCTCTGTCCATGCCCATGGGCGTGGGGAGGGGTGAATATATACAGTTTTTTTTTTCTTGTGCCATTACTGAGGTCCACACAAAGACAGCAGGGCACATGTCATAGAAGTCTTTTGTGCACTGCTTCTACTGTGCTCCATGCAGGAGTACACCTTTAAAAATCTATTTTTTTCAGTTGCTAACATTATACAGCAAGCCATAGTAGCCCACCTTGCTATTTTGTGGGGGTGAAATTCAGCTGTCAGTAGACTGAGTAAAAAATAAAAAAAATTTCAGTTGCTAACAAACAGTAAGAGAGTATTTTTTTTTCTGTGAGAAACGTGACGTAGTACACCATATGTCACCTTGTCATTTTGTGGAGTTGAAATTCAGCTGTACGCAGACTGAGTAAAAAAACAATTTTTTTCAGTTGCTAACAAGAGTAAAAAAATATTTTTTTTTCAGTGAGAAACGTGATACAGTACACCATATGTCACCTTGTCATTTTGTGGTGTTGAAATTCAGCTGTGTGCAGACTGAATACAAAAAAACTTTCTTTTAGTTGCTAACAAGACAAAAAAAAAATGTTTTTTCTGTGAGAAACGTGATACAGTACGCCTTATGTCATCTTGTCATTTAGTGCCGCTGAAATTCAGCTGTATGCAAAGTAAAAAATTTTTTTTTTTGCTGTGAGTAAAGTGACGTAGCACGTCATAAGCCACCTTATCATTTTGTGGCGTTGAAATTCAGCTGTATGCAGAGTAAAAAAAATCAATTTTTTTCTGTGAGTAACGTGACGCAGCATGCCATAAGCCACCTTGTGTCACGGGTGTGTCGGGTGTGACAGACAGTCATTCTGCATCTGGCTGTAGAAAGTCGTTGAGCTTGGCTTTGCAGACACCTTCCTGATCCTTTCACCATCCTTCCCTCTCTAGGACCCAGCGGTGAGCTCTCCTTTCTGCTGCTAATTAACACACCCTTGCTGGACCTTTAAATAACACCCAGTCTCTCCGGAGAAACGCTTGTGATAAAAGCATTTTCCTCTTTTCAGGCCTGGAGTTCTAGGGTCAGTAAGGATTAGGTATCCTGCTTGGGGATAGGTGAGGAACCTATTTAGGAACGATAGGGGAGCCAGGGTGTTGTAAGATCTACCTAGGGGTCTCCACTCCCTCTTTCAATAGTTGCTGGGTTCCCCCCTTTTCCCCTTGTCGTATGCTGGGTCCTTCCCTAGTATGACATGATCACCAGCTAGGTGTGGTTTTTTTGGGTGTGTTTTTTTTCCCTGGGTTCATGGATCCCTTTTTGGTGCTGGCAGAGCAGCTTCGGAGTTTGTCACTGGAGGAGGCTTTTTTGTATTTAAAGAAGCTTGTTGTATTTTAAAGTTCAACTACTCTGGAGATGAGGAGCAGCAAGTGGGGATTGTAATCTCAATGTTGCAGGGAGATTCTCAATCCTGGGCTTTCTCTTTGCCACAGGGTTCTGTTTGTCTCCAATCAGTAAAAGGGTTTTTCAGGGCTTTGGCCCTCATCTATGATGATTCTGACTGAATTGCCTTGCCTTAATCCAGGCTGCGTCGCCTTCAGCAGGGACATCGGTCAGTGGAGAATTATAGTTCCAAATTCCGTAGATGGGCAACCGATACCAAAAGGAATGACCGAGCTCTTAGAAGCCAATTTTGTCAGTGTTTTTCAGAAAAGTTGAAGGATGCCTTGGCCGTTTACGAAACCCTGGGGTCCTTGGAGGCTGCCATGTCATTGGCCATATGTGTGGATAGACGCCTTCAAGTTTGGTGGGTGAGACCACCTTCTCCTTAACCCTCTTTTCGTGGCAACGTCCCTTTACCGGGAGGACGGTCTGGGGGTGGACCTGTGCTTATGGAGTTGGAGGAACCCATGCAGTTAGGGGGAGCTACTGCGTCACATATTTCCCCTGAAATCCGCAAGAGGAAAGGGGGTGTTTTTTGTTGTAATAAGGGACATTTTATTGGGGTCTGCCCCTCGATTTCTAAGCAAAAAGAAACTCAATTAACCCGTGGTAGTGTGGAGTTGGATAATCAGGGGATGTGTTTGTCTTCAACATGCAGTTCTCGATTTGTCCTGATGGCAGAGGTGGTGCTAGAGAGCAGGACTGAGAAAATTTTTGTGTTTTTGACAGTGGAGCTGGAGACACCATGGAGTCAGTATTTTTGATGCTGGGTTTCGGAGAACTCATGGGCTTTCTTGCTGTACATTAACTAAGCCCATTCCTATTTATGCTATCGACTCAGCGCCACTTGCAAAGAGAGCTCTGACTCAGATTGTACATAATATAAGACTGAGGGCGGGGTATATTCATTATGAGTAGTGTTGAGCGAGCACTAAAATGCTCGGGTGCTCGAAGCTTGGGCCGAGCTCACCGTGATACTCGGGAGCTCGACCCGAGCAATGAGCCCAATGTTAGTCTATGGGAGACCCGAGCATTTTCTGTAGAAAGCCTAAAAAGTGCCCAAAACGATAGTGACAGTGCTCAAATGACATGGGGTCAGCATGGGGATCGCCCCAGGAAGCATTTCTGACCCCCAGGTCACTGCTGTCAACAACGTGGTCAGAGGTATTAAGCCACTTTTACG
Organism: Phyllobates terribilis; assembly: GCF_046119375.1. Classification (NCBI taxonomy): domain Eukaryota; kingdom Metazoa; phylum Chordata; class Amphibia; order Anura; family Dendrobatidae; genus Phyllobates; species Phyllobates terribilis. The sequence goes on from NW_027362761.1 coordinate 705,386,817, forward strand.
GGCTCACAATAAAACATTCAAAAACGAAAGTGAAACTGTTTTCCTGTGAAATATGTTAAGGAACATCCTTTCCAGGGTAAAGACTTGTGTATAAGGTAAAATAAATAACCAAAAACAAAAATACTCCTCCACACCTTGGGCTATGTTCACAAGTAGCATTTTTTATGCGTTTTTGCACTTTTGTATTGCTTTCAACCGTGACAAATGCATTCACCGGGAAATGTAATTTTAACATTTTACAACCTTATCTGGCCATGTGCTGTGTGACACATGCATACAGTGCTGAAAATACATGGGAACAGCATGGGGAAGACCCCTGGAAGCATCTCTGACACCCAGGTCACTGCCTAAAAGTGTGCCCAAGAGAAGTGATCCTTGCCGCATCAGAAGATGCAGACTTGGAACTATCCCCATGCAAGTCCTTGTCCCAGGGCAGTGTTCAATTGTACCTCCCCCATTCCTTGCAATGCAAGCGCAAGTATGCAGCCTGACACCCACCCACCCCCAGGCTGCAATACCATACTGCTTGCTTGCACTTGAAATTGGGCCTTTTTAAGCATGAGAAGGCAGAATCTGGCCACCAAGTCATGGCTGCGTCGGCGGCCTGGTATCCATACTCAGTCCCCAGCCGCCCGGCGGCCGGGTGTCCATACTCGGTCCCCAGCCGCCCCGCGGCCGGGTGCCCACACACGGTCCCCAGCCACCCCTATTTGAAGGACAGCCTAACCACAAACACGTGGACAAGTGAATGTGGCCAGGGATGGTCCATCTCACTGACGCCTTCACACTGGGTTAATATTGTGGAAGCCGGGACACAGTTGGACACTGGGATGCAACACGTCCTCCAGACATAGAGGATTGCGGGTCCTGGGTCAATCAGGCTTCAACACAAAGTTCAGAAGGTAGACAGCAGCAGTGGTCGGCCTCCTACACAACGAGTAAATTATTCATGATCATGAGGCTATCCATCTCCTTAGCTTTCTGTTCCATGGAATGCAAGCGCATGTATGTAGTAGCGGCTAGGCCTGAGGTGGTCAGCGTTTTGGCGCATATCCTACCTCCTCCAAGGATTGCTGGATGTTTTCCTGCTACTATCCCAGTTCTATGACTCCCGTTAAAACAATGAGGTGGTGGCAAAGGAGAAAGAGCAGGAGGAACAGGGACCATTCACATCAATATCAGGCCAGTCAACCACACATGTCTTGTAGGATATGTTTCTGTACCAAAAGGAGCGGTTCGGATACGCAGTTATAGGGCATACAGTGAGTGCAATGCCTACCAAAAATTTCGAGGCACTCCAATGCCCCTTGGAAGTGACATGGAGGTCAGAGGGCCTTAACTAAACCGTTTTTTCCATTTATAGCAACTGGGTCTTCTGTACACTGTTGGCCTAAGCAGTGAATGGAAGGCTTTCCAAAAATTATGAGGAACTGCAATGCCCCTTGAAACAGACGTGGATTACAGCATACTGAAAACCTTCTACCCATTATTGGGGAGTGGGTCTCCCTTAGTGTTCGCCTATGCATTGAAAAGCAAAAGCTGACTAAAATTAGGAGGGAATGCAATGCCAGTTGGAAGAGTCGTGGAGGTTAGAGTTAATTAAAAACAACATTTCAATGCCCCTTGGAAGAGCTGTGGAGTTTAGAGTGGTTTAACAAGACGCTTTTAATGCCGCTTGGAAGAGACGTAGAGGTCAGAGTGGTTTAACAAGACGGTTTTAATGCCCCTTGGAAGAGACGTGGAGGTCACAGTAGCTTAATAAGACAGTTTTAATGCCCCTTGCAAGAGTGGTGGAGGTCGCAGTGGAATAAAAAGACAATATCAATGCCCCTTGGAAGAGTGGTGGAGGTCGCAGTAGCTTAACAAGACGGATTTAATGCCCCGTGGAAGAGACGTGGAGGTCAAAGTAGCTTATCAAGACGGTTTTAATGCACCTTGGAAGAGTGGTGGAGGTAGCAGTAGCTTAACAAGATGGTTTTAATGCCCCTTGGAAGAGTGGTGGAGGTCGCAGTAGCTTAACAAGACAGTTTAAATGCCCCTTGGAAGAGACGTGGAGGTCACAGTAGCTTAACAAGACGGTTTTAATGCCCCTTGGAAGAGTGGTGGAGGTTGCAGTGGAATAAAAAGACAATATCAATGCCCCTTGGAAGAGTGGTGGATGTCGCAGTAGCTTAACAGGCCGTTTTTAATGTCCCTGGGAAGAGTGGTGGAGATCGCCGTAGCTTAACAAGACGGTTTTAATGCCCCTTGGAAGAGTGGTGGAGGTTGCAGTGGAATAAAAAGACAATATCAATGCCCCTTGGAAGAGTGGTGGATGTCGCAGTAGCTTAACAGGCCGTTTTTAATGTCCCTGGGAAGAGTGGTGGAGATCGCAGTAGCTTAACAAGACGATTTTAATGCCCCTTACAAGAGCCATGCAGTACAGCATATTAAAAACATTATTTCCATTATTGGGGAGTGGGTCTCCCATAGTCTTTGCCTATGCCTTCCAAGCAAAAGCTGCCAAAAATTAGGACGGAGGAACTTGCAATGCTGGCAACACGGACCACGGTCACCCTGGTGGTATAGTGGTGGTGGAGGCTGAGGATAAGGAGAAGAGCAAAAAACAGCCGAAATGAGGAAGCGTATACCCATGTGTGGGTGTGAAGCGGTGCATGGGAGTACACCTTCCGAAACAACACAGTGGATTTGACTTTATGTTACTCTGCTGTCATTTGGTGGTGATGAGAAGTCTGGCCCAATCCAGCCCTTGTTCATTTTGATAAGGGTCAGCTTGTCAGCATTGTCAGTTGACAGGCGAGTGCGCTTATCAGTTATAATTCCCCCAGCGGCACTAAAAACACGCTCCGATAACACACTAGCGGCAGGGCAGGCTAGGACCTCCAAGGCATACAGAGCGAGTTCATTCCAAGTGTCCAGCTTGGATACCCAATAATTAAAAGGCACAGAGGAATCACGGAGGATGCTGGTACGGTCGGCAAGGTACTCCCTCACCATCTTTTGAAACTTTCCACTCCTTGTGAGAGTACCCCGCGCCTCAGGACCTGTAAGCTGGGCGGGTCTCAGAAAACTGTCCCAGAATGTTGACAGTGTTCCCCTGCCTCTGCTGGATTGGAGTTGCGTCTCTCTTGCCTGTACGCCTTGGTTGGGCAACTAACTGTGACCTCTGCCGCTAGTGTGTTCAGATGGGAATTTTTTTAACAGTTCTGCAGCAAGGGCCTTCTGGTACTGCCCCATTTTTGTAGACCTCTCCACCTCAGGAATAAGAGAGTGAAAGTTCTTCTTGTAGCGGGGGTCTAAAAGTGTCACCAACCAGTCATGACTGTCACCCAACATTTTGACAACGAGAGGGTCACGATTAAGGCAGCGTAACATAAAGTCAGCCATGCGTGCCAGACTGGTAACGGGCAAGACTTCCGTGTCCTCACCAAGATGACAACTGACCATGCTCTCCTCCTCCTCTTCCTCCTCCTCCCCCCTGTCCTCAGGCCACTCACGCTGAACCGACGGTATGACAGTTGTACAGGTACTACCGTCTACAGCGCATGATACCAGCTCCTGTTCTTCCTCCTCCTTCTCCTCCTCTCCCTCATTGTCCCCCAATGCACGTTGGGATGAGATGAGGCTGGGCTGTGTGTAATCACCCGCTACGGCTTCTTGATCCATCTCATCATACTCTGGCTGCAATGCCTCCTTTTTAATTCTCTGTAGAGAGCGTTGCAAAAGACAGACAAGTGGGATGCTGATGCTAATGATGGCTTCATCGCCACTCACCATCTTGGTGGACTCCTCAAAGTTTGTCAGGATGGTAAATACAGTATGTCAGACATCCAGGTCCACTCCTGAGGTCTTATGTGTGGAGTCTGACCTGAATATCGACGGCCTTGTTGCAGCTGGTACTTCACAACTGCTCTCTTCTGCTCACGAATCCTTTGCAACATGTGGAGGGTAGAGTTCCAACGTGTGGGGACATCACGCACCAGTCGGTGTGCTGGATGCTGCAAATGCTGCTGCAACACAGCAAGCGTGGCGGAAGCTGTAGCCGACTTGCGAAAATGAGCTGACAGGCGGCGTACTTTGACGAGCAGATCTGGCAACTTGGGGTACGATTTAAGAAACCGCTGAACCACGAGGTTAAGCACATGAGCCAGGCATGGTACGTGTGTGATCTCGCCTCGCCTCAGAGCCGCCACCAGGTTACGGCCATTGTCACACACGACCATGCCTGGATGTAGGTTCAGCAGTCTCAGCCACAGATCTGCCTGCTCTTTCACAGCTGTCCACAACTCACAAGCAGTGTGAGGTTTATCACCTAAGCTTATGAGTTTCAGCACAGCCTGTTGCCGCTTGGCTGAGGCAGTACTGCAGTGCTTCCAGCTTGTAACTGATGTGGTGATATCTGAGATGGAGGCTGGACATGAGGAGGAGGAGGAGGAGGAGGATGATGCGCAGGAGCTGTACACTGTGGGGGCAACTCTGACTGACATAGGGCCCGCAATCCTCGGTGTGGGAAGGATGTGTTCCGTCCCTAGGTCCGACTGGGTCCCGGCTTCTACTATGTTTACCCAGTGTGCCGTCAGGGAGATGTACCGTCCCTGGCCACAAGCACTTGTCCACGTGTCCGTTGTCAGGTGGACTCTCCCAGTAACTGCGTTGTTGAGGGCACGGCAGAGGTTTTGGGACACGTGCTTGTGTAGTGCGGGGATGGCACACCGGGCAAAATAGTGTCGGCTGGGGACCGAGTACCGAGGGACGGCCACCGCCATAAGGCTGCAGAAGGATTCGGTCTCCACCAGCCTAAAAGGCAGCATTTGCAACGCAAGCAGTCGTGAAATGTGCGAATTTAGGACCGTGGCCTGTGGGGCGTGGATGTGGACTTTGATGCTCTTTCTTGAGAATATGCTATAACAAGTGAAGACTGAGAGGAGGGGGCATCTATGCATGCAGTATGGACAGGGGATAGCCTTGCACGCACAACAGGGGGTTCTCTTACATGCACAACAGCGGAAGAAGCAGTGGTGACACCCGCTTACACTGGTCGTGGACCCTGGGGTTCGCCCCACAAAGTCGGGTGCTTTGCTGACATGTGCCTGATCATGCTGGGGGTGGTCAGGCTGGTAGTTTTGTCACCCCTGCTGATGCTGGCCAGGCAGGTGGTACAAATGGCCTTTTGGGGTTATCAGCAGAGTCTTTAAAAAAATTCCAAACTCTGGAAAGACCTACCGGTTGTACTGGCAACGTCCCTCGTGTTGGTGCTACGGGGAACGGTTGCCCGCCTTCTGTCTTCGGCCACCACACTGCTTCTTCCTGCCTGTTGGGGTACTCTGCCTCCCTCCCCCTGTGTGCTGCTGGCCTCGCTCTGCGTGTCCTCCTGCCACGTTGGGTCAGTTACTAGATCATCCACCACCTCCTCCTCTTCCACTTGCGCACCACGATCCTCCTCCTCACTTCCTGGCAATTGTGTCTCGTCATCGTCCACCTCTTGTGACAAATTGCCAGCGTCGACTTCCTCTGGCCGTGGCTGTTCAAATATTTGGGCATCGCTACATGGGATCTCCTCTTCCACCACTTCAAGCGCAGCAGGCGAGGGGCACAAATATGGAAATGGACCAGTGAACAGCTCTTCAGAGTGTCCAAGTGTGGGATCAGTTGCTGTCTGACGACATGGTGGGAGGAAGGAGCATCAGGGTGAGGAGGAGTATGCGGTCGAGACTCATGGCTACTAAGATTTGACCGTGTGGAAGACAGACCGGAGGTGGTGGTGCCCAGGTAACTAGAAGTATTATCTGCTATCCAATTAATAACCTGTTCACACTGATCAGTTCGTAATACCGGTGTTGTAGTGTGTTTCCCTAGTAATTCGGTCAAGAAGTGGGAGCGAGAAGATGTGGCTGTTGGTTGTGGCACATTTTCACCTTGGCCACGGCCCTGTCCTCTACACGCACCATCACCAGAACGTCCACTTCCACGTCCCTTGCCACGCGCCTTGCCCATTGTAAATGAAGTAAAATAGCTTACACTCGCACTATCAATAGAAAAAGGGTAATAAAAAGGAGATTAGAACCGTGGAAGAGGAAAACCACAGTTCTGTTTCTCTGGCCTACACCAGACTCTTTTAAACAGATATATTGGTGTCTGAACAGTCAAGGAGACACTATTACACTTTTTTTTTTATAGAAAAAATGCCAAAAGCAGGATAATATAGAGATTTGACCTGTGGAACTGCAAAACCACAGTTCTATTTCTCTGGCCTACACCAGACTCTTTTAAACAGATATATTTGAGTCTGAACAGTCAGGGAGACACTATTACTGTTTTTCTTTACGGAAAAAATGCCAAAAGCAGGATAATACAGAGATTTGAACCGTGGAACTGCAAAACCACAGTTCTAGTTATCTGGCCTACACCAGACTCTTTTAAACAGATATATTGGTGTCTGAACAATCAGGGAAACACTATTACACTTTTTTTTATGGAAAAAATGCCAAGAGCAGGATAATACAGAGATTTGACCCGTGGAACTGCAAAACCACAGTTCTATTTCTCTGGCCTACACCAGACTCTTTTAAACAGATATATTTGTGTCTGAACAGTCAGGGAGACACTATTACTGTTTTTTTTACGGAAAAAATGCCAAAGCAGGATAATACAGAGATTTGAACTGTGGAACTGCAAAACCACAGTTCTATTGCTCTGGCCTACACCAGACTCTTTTAAACAGATACATTTGTGTCTGAACAATCAGGGAGACACTATTACTGTTTTTTTTTATGGAAAAAATGCCAAAAGCAGGATAATACAGAGATTTGTCCCGTGGAACTGCAAAACCACAGTTCTAGTTATCTGGCCTACACCAGACTCTTTTAAACAGATATATTTGTGTCTGAACAGTCAGGGAGACACTATTACAGTTTTTTTTTACGGAAAAAATGCCAAAAGCACGATAATACAGAGATTTGACCCGTGGAACAGCAAAACCACAGTTCTATTTCTCTGGCCTACACCAGACTCTTTTAAACAGATATATTTGTGTCTGAACAGTCAGGGAGACACTATTACAGTTTTTTTTTTTACAAAAAAAATGCCTAAAGCAGGATAACACAGAGATTTGACCCGTGGAACTGCAAAACCACAGTTCTATTTCTCTGGCCTACCCCAGACTCTTTTAAACAGATATATTAGTGTCTGAACAGTCAGGGAGACACTATTACTGTTTTTTTATGGAAAAATGTCAAAAGCAGGAAAATACAGAGATTTGAACTGTGGAACTGCAAAACCACAGTTCTATTTCTCTGGCCTACACCAGACTCTTTTAAACAGATATATTTATGTCTGAACAGTCAGGGAGACACTATTACTGTTTTTTTTTTTACGGAAAAAATGCCAAAAGCGGGATAATACAGAGATTTGAACTGTGGAACTGCAAAACCACAGTTCTATTTCTCTGGCCTACCCCAGACTCTTTTAAACAGATATATTAGTGTCTGAACAGTCAGGGAGACACTATTACTGTTTTTTTATGGAAAAATGTCAAAAGCAGGAAAATACAGAGATTTGAACTGTGGAACTGCAAAACCACAGTTCTATTTTTCTGGCCTACACCAGACTCTTTTAAACAGATATATTGGTGTCTGAACAGTCAGGGAGACACTATTACTGTTTTTTTTACGGAAAAAATGTCAAAAGCAGGATAATACAGAGATTTGAACCGTGGAACTGCAAAACCACAGTTCTATTTCTCTGGCCTACACCAGACTCTTTTAAACAGATATATTTGTGTCTGAACAGTCAGGGAGACACCATTACTGTTATTTTTTACGGAAAAAATGCCAAAAGCAGGATAATACAGAGATTTGACCCTTGGAACTGCAAAACCACAGTTCTAGTTATCTGGCCTACACCAGACTCTTTTAAACAGATATATTGGTGTCTGAACAGTCAGGGAGACACTATTACAGTTTTTTTTTACAGAAAAAATGCCAAAAGCAGGATAATACAGAGATTTGACCCGTGGAACTGCAAAACCACAGTTCTATTTCTCTGACCTACACCAGACTCTTTTAAACAGACATATTTGTGTCTGAACAGTCAGGGAGACACTATTACTGTTTTTTTTTACGGAAAAAATGCCAAAAGCAGGATAATACAGAGATTTGAACTGTGGAACTGCAAAACCACAGTTCTATTTCTCTGGCCTACACCAGACTCTTTTAAACAGATATATTTGTGTCTGAACAGTCAGGGAGACACTATTACAGTTTTTTTTACGGAAAAAATGTCTAAAGCAGGATAATACAGAGATTTGACCCATGGAACTGCAAAACCACAGTTCTAGTTATCTGGCCTACACCAGACTCTTTTAAACAGATATATTTGTGTCTGAACAGTCAGGGAGACACTATTATTTTTTTTTTTTACGGAAAAAATGTCAAAAGCAGGATAATACAGAGATTTGAACCGTGGAACTGCAAAACCACAGTTCTATTTCTCTGGCCTACACCAGACTCTTTTAAACAGATATATTTGTGTCTGAACAGTCAGGGAGACACTATTACTGTTTTTTTTTATGGAAAAAATGCCAAAAGCAGGATAATACAGAGATTTGTCCCGTGGAACTGCAAAACCACAGTTCTAGTTATCTGGCCTACACCAGACTCTTTTAAACAGATATATTTGTGTCTGAACAGTCAGGGAGACACTATTACAGTTTTTCTTACGGAAAAAATGCCAAAAGCACGATAATACAGAGATTTGACCCGTGGAACAGCAAAACCACAGTTCTATTTCTCTGGCCTACACCAGACTCTTTTAAACAGATATATTTGTGTCTGAACAGTCAGGGAGACACTATTACAGTTTTTTTTTTTACAAAAAAAATGCCTAAAGCAGGATAACACAGAGATTTGACCCGTGGAACTGCAAAACCACAGTTCTATGTCTCTGGTCTACACCAGACTCTTTTAAACAGATATATTTGTGTCTGAACAGTCAGGGAGACACTATTACTGTTTTTTTTACGGAAAAAATGCCAAAAGCAGGATAATACAGAGATTTGACCCATGGAACTGCAAAACCACAGTTCAAGTTATCTGGCCTACACCAGACTCTTTTAAACAGATACATTTGTGTCTGAACAATCAGGGAGACACTATTACTGTTTATTTTTACGGAAAAAATGCCAAAAGCAGGATAATACAGAGATTTGAACCATGGAACTGCAAAACCACAGTTCTAGTTATCTGGCCTACACCAGACTATTTTAAACAGATATATTGGTGTCTGAACAGTCAGGGAGACACTATTACTGTTTTTTTTTACGGAAAAAATGCCAAAAGCAGAATAATACAGAGATTTGACCCGTGGAACTGCAAAACCACAGTTCTATTTCTCTGGCCTACCCCAGACTCTTTTAAACAGATATATTAGTGTCTGAACAGTCAGGGAGACACTATTACTGTTTTTTTTATGGAAAAATGTCAAAAGCAGGAAAATACAGAGATTTGAACTGTGGAACTGCAAAACCACAGTTCTATTTCTCTGGCCTACACCAGACTCTTTTAAACAGATATATTTATGTCTGAACAGTCAGGGAGACACTATTACTGTTTTTTTTTTACGGAAAAAATGCCAAAAGCGGGATAATACAGAGATTTGAACTGTGGAACTGCAAAACCACAGTTCTATTTTTCTGGCCTACACCAGACTCTTTTAAACAGATATATTGGTGTCTGAACAGTCAGGGAGACACTATTACTGTTTTTTTTACGGAAAAAATGTCAAAAGCAGGATAATACAGAGATTTGAACCGTGGAACTGCAAAACCACAGTTCTATTTCTCTGGCCTACACCAGACTCTTTTAAACAGATATATTTGTGTCTGAACAGTCAGGGAGACACCATTACTGTTTTTTTTTACGGAAAAAATGCCAAAAGCAGGATAATACAGAGATTTGACCCTTGGAGCTGCAAAACCACAGTTCTAGTTATCTGGCCTACACCAGACTCTTTTAAACAGATATATTTGTGTCTGAACAGTCAGGGAGACACTATTACTGTTTTTTTTACGGAAAAAATGCCAAAAGCAGGATAATACAGAGATTTGAACCGTGGAACTGCAAAACCACAGTTCTAGTTATCTGGCCTACACCAGACTCTTTTAAACAGATATATTGGTGTCTGAACAGTCAGGGAGACACTATTACAGTTTTTTTTTACAGAAAAAATGCCAAAAGCAGGATAATACAGAGATTTGACCCGTGGAACTGCAAAACCACAGTTCTATTTCTCTGACCTACACCAGACTCTTTTAAACAGAGATATTTGTGTCTGAACAGTCAGGGAGACACTATTACTGTTTTTTTTTACGGAAAAAATGCCAAAAGCAGGATAATACAGAGATTTGAACTGTGAAACTGCAAAACCACAGTTCTATTTCTCTGGCCTACACCAGACTCTTTTAAACAGATATATTTGTGTCTGAACAGTCAGGGAGACACTATTACAGTTTTTTTTACGGAAAAAATGCCAAAAGCAGGATAATACAGAGATTTAACCCGTGGAACTGCAAAACCACAGTTCTGTTTCTCTAGCCTACACCAGACTCTTTTAAACAGATATATTGGTGTCTGGACAGTCACAGACACACTCAATTTTTTTTTTGGGAGGGGGGCAATACCAAAAGGTTGATAAGACGCGTATTTGTACAGTCTGACTGAGGAAAAAAGAAAATAAAGGATTTAGATGAAAAAAAAATGATTTTTCCTAGCCCCTGAGACCGGGGGATAAGTCTAGCAATTTGACCAGCAGGAGCACACTGGACTGTAATGCACTGTTTGTTGGTATAACCACTGCGTCTCCTATACAGCCTGCCTGCCTGCCTGATATCTGCGATGGATATTAGTCCTGAGAAGGACTGTTTGTTTGATTTGGCAGGTTTTAGAGACCCTACACTACCTATTTCACTCTATATATCTCTCCCTAACTCAGCAGCACTCTCCCTACACTGTCTGATCCGGAGCGACTGTGTCCAAGATGGCGGCACCCGGTTTTAAATACTCGAGGTGACGCTGTGCGGCCAGCCACTCACTGTAATGCCCACAAACAACATGGCTGCGGCATTACAGTGACTGGCTGGCAATCCCTGCATGTTCATTGGCTCTGTAAAGAGCGCCAAACGTGCAGGGCAGAGACCCGAGCTCCCGCCCGAGTAACCCGGAAATGCTCGGTGCTCGCAGAACATCCCGAGTAGTAAGATGCTCGGGCGGGTACCGAGCAGTGTCGAGCATGCTCGCTCAACAATACCTATAAGAAAAAATCTCAATAACATATTGTTTGTGGGCACATAAATCCGTTGGGACCGGTTGTGCACCACTACAAACAAACAACTCCAAAGAAACATGAAATAAGCAGAGAACACGGAGTCTTTCAAATTATATATAAAGATATAACTTTATTAATTCATACATTTAATCAAAACATATAGGTAAAAAAAGGGGGGGGGAGACATGGACTGGAGGGATATGGAAAACAGCAGCGAGGGTGCAAGCACTACCAGGGAGATGTATAATTCTGCAATAGATTCAAGCCAGGGGAGGGCTCCAGGCTCAAGCTTAATGTAAAGCTAGGCAACCTAACACAGCCTAATGATCGATGACAGGTGTATTTAACATTAATTAGCCATAGTGGCAATACAAAAATAGAATCTGGAGCGGAAAACCCAATCAGCACAAGAAAATCCAAGCAATATATATAAACAGCAGCATTGCTTACCCCGACTAAGCGCAGCACCCCAGATGTCCAGTGACTAATTACCACTTCCACTACTTTCCATATCCCTCCTGTCCATGTCTTCCCCCCTTTTTTTACCTATATGTTTTGATTAAATGTATGAATTAATAAAGTTATATTTATGTTTATATATAATTTGAAAGACTCCGTGTTCTCTGCTTATTTCATGGTTAGTACCTAGTATCACCCCCTTTTGAAAGTATCACAGCTTGTAAACGCTTTTTGTAGCCAGACAAGAGTCTTTAAATTCTGGTTTGAGGGATTCTCATCCATTCTTCCTTGGAAAATTCTTCCAGTTCTATGAGATTCCTGGGTCGTCTTGCATGCACTGCTATTTTGAGTTCGGGCCACAGATTTTCAATGATGGTCAAATCAGGAAACTGTGAGGGCCATTGTAAAACCTTTAGTGTTTTGAGGTAGTCTATGGCTATGTGCCCACAATGCAGAAATGCTCCGGAAATGCATCTCCCTGGCAGAAAAAAACACATGCGGATTGTATATGCGTTTTCCTGCCAGGTACAAGCGGATGTGAAGCGTTCTTCACATGCATTTCCGCATGCGGGTTGACAAGCGCTTTCCAAGCGATTTTAGCATCACTTGGAAAGTGCTTGTCAACTTGGTCACATTATATAAATCCATGCAAACAGCATGGATTTATATAGTGTGACCCAAGAGAATGTCAAAAAATAAAAAATAAATCTATACTTACCTTCCGATGGCCCCCGCAGTCTTGCTTCGCTCGGTCCTGGCTGCCGGCAGATCGCGGTACACTGAAGGACCTGCCGACGTCAGAGTCGCGTGACCCGTCACATGACTATGATGTCAGCGCAGGTCCTCCAGTCCATCGCGAGCTGTCGGCATGGGAGGATGAGCGCAGCGGGGGCTGTCAGAAGGTAAATATAATATTTATTTTTTATTTTATTCTTTTTTTTTTTACAGTTTCTATGGTAATCGGGTCCGGAGGAGAGTCTCCTCTCCTCTAGACCTGGGTACCATCCGCACATTGAACGCATGTATTCTGCATGTGCTTATCTAGTGAAGTGGAATCCATGCGTTCTAATGCAAGTCAATGGCAGCGAAAACGCAGCGCTTCCGCAAAATAATTGGTAGTGCTGCGTTTTTTTCCGCAATGATAATCCGCAGCGGAAATTTCCGCAGCATGAGCACAGCACATGAGGATTATCATTGGGGAACATGGCAGGCCTTCTACCATGCTTTTTTAAAGCGTTTCTGCAGCGCTTTTGCCGCTGCGGAAACGCTTAAAAAATGCATTGTGGTCACACAGCCTATTGTGGATTTTGACGTGTGTTAAGGATCGATATCTATTTGTAGAAGCCATCCTCTTTTCAACTTCAGCTTTTTTACACATGGTGCTATGTTTGCATGAAGAATTTGTTGAAATGTCATTGGATCCATTCTTCCCTCTATCTGTGAAATGTTCCTCGGGCCATTGGCTGCAACACAAACTCAAAGCATGATTGATCCACCCCCATGCTTAACGGCTTGCGATATGTTCTTTTCCTGAAATTCTTTTTTCTCCACACATACCTCATTGATCATTGTGGCCAAAGAGTTCTATTTTAACCTCATCGGTCTAAAGGACTTGTTTCCAAAATGTGTGTCACCCCAGGCCTGGATGCCACAAATAATAAAGGCTGTGTCTGAGAGCAGGAGGGAGGTTCCCTGGTTAGGGACAATTAGCATGCAGCACCTCCTGTCCCAGGCCAGTAGAGGGAGCAGGCTGCCTTATAAAAGCTGGAACTGGGGGCAGGGTTAGAGAGACCTGGGACACCTGAGACCGTGACGGAGTCTAGGCCCAGAGAGTAAGGGTCAGCAGCAGGCTGAGGAGGTCGTGAGGCAGTGGAGGAACTGCTAGCCAGGGACGTACGGCGCTGAGAGCCTGTCCTGGCAGAAAGGGAGAACTACCTACCGGACATTGGGGTCCGAGGCTGTAAAGACTCTAAGTCCAGCAGCAGAGAACCAATCCGCGAGGGATTTCATGTCCTTTGGCCTAAAAAGCCCGGAGGCTCTGCCACAACAGAAGGGACCAGCAAAGCCAAGAGAGGCCAGAGGTAAAAGGAGCCCAAGTTGCAAGCCATACGGGTGAGAATACACGGCACGCTCAGGGACGTGGACTAATTTACCACTAAGAGGACAATAGTCAGAAAGAGCATAGAGAGCACGGTAGGCCTACACCCTCACCCTGACCAGAGGGGCTTCCCGAGTGTTCTCAAACATCCAGGCCCCTTCTAGCCGGTACTGTTGTTGGGTCATTACCATCTGTTATAATAAAGACCCTGAACTGTTTAAGCGGACTCTGCATTCTGACCATCGCGGCCGGAACTATTACCCCCAACATCCACCTACACTGCCCTGGGGCTACACTCCTCCCGTGGGGAGTTATACCAATCCTGTGCTGCTCACCAACACCAGCCCCAGCGGTCTGTCCTGCAGCGGCGGTTATCCCTGACCGCAATCCACGGGTGGCGTAGTCGGACTTTCATATGAATATATATATAAAGAGACTGCCACCATTTTAGCTTGACACCCTGAGCACGGGACCGGGTTGCCACTACTACCCCCATCAGCACCGCGCAACCTAGAGACCCGGTCTTGAGTACCCCACGGCACAGGGGGCGAGTCAAATGCATCAGGCTTGTTTAGATGTTCTTTTGCATACTTCTGAGGCTGAATTTTATTGTGAGGATGCAGGAGAGGTTTTCTTCTGATGACTCTTCCACGAAGGCCATATTTGTGCCGGTGTCTCTGAAGAGTAGAATAATGTACCACAACTCTAGAATCTGCTAAATCTTTCTGAAGGTCTTTTGCAGTCAAGCGGGGGGTTCTGATTTGCCTCTCTAGCAATCTTATGTGTAGCTCTCACTGAAATTTTTCTTGGTCTTATCTTGACCTCTACTGTTCCTGTTAACTGCCATTTCTTAATTACATTTCAAACTGAGGTAAGGGCAACTTGAAAACGCTTTGCTACCTTCTTATAGCCTTCTTCTGCTTTGTGGGCCTCCACCATTTTCAGCTTCAGAGTGCTAGACAGCAGCTTAGAAGAATCAATGGCTGCTGTTTTTTGGCACAAAGTTAGAGGAGGCTGGGTTTTTATAAAGCTTGGAAATTTGCATCATCTTTCCTAACGATGATAGTGAACAAGCCATAACTCTTACAGGCTAATTAAAGTCTGAAACCTTGGTGAAAGTTATCGGGGCACACAAATATCCAAGGTTGCCCAAAATTTTTGCATCTGCCAATTTTCCTTTTTGTGATTTTTAAAATGTTAAAAATGTCAATAAATATATTTTTTGTCTAAAATACAACTTTAACTTTCATTTCATCTTCAACTTGCTTAATTGTTCACAATATCAGTAATTTTGACCAGGGTGCCCAAACTTTTACATGCCACTGTATATGGTTTGTTATACTGATGAATTATCTACTCATAGGCAGCACTCCTTTCCATGTTTATTGGCTATTCCCTCTGTTTTGATTAAGTATGAGAAGAAAGAAGGACCTCATCCTCAGGGACTTTTGTTACACAGGATTCTATTATTTCAGAGGAGCAAGGATAAAGCATTATTTGAGGATTGAAAGACATGGGTTTCTCCTCTCGCCTCTATCTGGTGTTTCGTGGGATAAAACAGAGATCATGGCAGTTGGAGATCTTTTAACCGCTATTCAGTGTCTAGGAACTTTTGCACCTGGGCAAAAAAAATCAGGATATATGGGTACTCTGGTTTCATTGGTGAATAACTCTTTAAAGAGGTTGTCCGGTCCAAATTGATAAATCTGCAGTCACTCTGTGTGACTTCAGACTTATGAATCTCTCAAGCGCACGCATTGTAGGTGTGAGTGTATGTATGTGACGCACCCCTGGGCCTGTGTCGCGCAGCGTTGCGCACGCGGGAGCTTACCCGGAGCCGGATCTGTTGAGGGTAGTAGTCTCGTGGCGGTGACCCGGTCCGTGCCCAGGGAGTCAGACTAAGTGGCGCTGTATTAGCGGTAGATGTTGGATGACTACGCCACCCGTTGAATGCAGCTATGGAGCTGCCGCTGCAGGGCAGACCGCTGAGGCCGGTGGTAGGATTGTGCAGCGTGATAGTATAACCCCCAACGGGAGGGGTATGGCCTCAGGGCAGCCGACGTGGACGATGGGGGTAGCAGGAATCACTCAGAGACGATGCGGTGTAGTTCAGGGTCTTTACTGGTGACAAAGATAGACCCTCCCGGAGTACTGGCTAGCGATTGGGGCCTGGTCAGTCCTTGAGCAGATGGGATCTCCCCTGGCCAGGCGGAGTTGTAGGCCTCCCAACCTAACTGTACTCTTCTGGCTACCTTGCTAGAGGCGGGTAAAAGTAGCCCACGTCCCTGAGTGTGCCGTGTGGTGCTCACCCGTATGGCCGGTGACTCGGGGCCTTCTAGTAGCTTCCGCTCCACGACGGCGGTGCTGGTCCCATGCGTGTGACCGTGCCTTCGGGTTTCTTGGCCAGAGGACCTGGAATCCCCTGCCTGACGGATTCTGCTGCTGGGTAGGAGTTAGTCCCCACAGCCTCGGACTCCGGGTCCGGTAAGAAATCTTCTCAGTCAGGGCGAGCTTTGCAGCTGCCAGCCCCTGACTCCTTGTAACACTGCTCCCACAGAGCTCCTGATGTTCTGTTCCTATATTTGCTTCTTTTCTCTGTCTCTACTTCTTCTCTACTCACTAACCCTGCCTCAGCCCCAGGTTTATATAGGGGAAGTCCTTCCCCTCCCAGGACTGGGCAGGAGGTGTGGCATGCATAGGATTCCTGACCAAGAGACCTCCCACCTGCTCTCAGACATAACATTGCTGTTACTGTGGAAACCAGACCCCTGGGGTGCCACATTCCCCCCTAGTGAAATTTAGTACTCCGGGACTAAACATATTTTAGAAAAACATAACAAGATATAACAATAACAATACAATAAAGAAACACATAAAGGTGGTCACGGCATGTCCGTAACCGGGTGCAGTCTTTGAAGAAAGCAAGGTGTCCATTTCACCAAAACAGGGAGACGTAACCAGGTAGGGGTCTGTCCTGCCCCGAGTCCTTAACAGTCTTTAGTCCGTCCTGGGTTACGCTCCAACTATGTACACAGGATTCCCGGTAAATCCACCAAAGACTCCTATAAACAACTAGAAACACATAATTATACACAAGCAACAAGAAAAACAGGTAACCACAAATAAAACAATTTATACACTTCAAATCCTCCAACGTGCGGGTAACTGGCCTCTAGTGGCCCTAGTGGACCTACGGAGCTGACTGTCTGGCCCTGAACTACAGGGTGTAGGAGCTGTCAAGGGTAAACTGGGCAGCTGTCTACGGGCCCTTTGGCTCACTAGGGATATGGCAGGCTCACTGCAAGCAGAGGGTTGATCCTCCTGATCTGCTGGTGTGGGGTCTTCTGCCTCCTGGACCGGCTGTTCTTCCAGCTCTACCTGTTGCTCCGTAGGTGCTTGGGATGCTGGTTGGAGGAAGGTGAGTACGGGTACCACAACTGCACCATTGACTTGAGTCCAAGACCGAGGGAAGTCTCCGAGCACAGTACTAACCATATCTTCCCTTTCCTCTACGGGTCGATGGTCTTCTTGTTCCTCTTCAGGGTTCCGTAGCTGTTCAGGACACTTCTTCAGGTGATCCCGGGATACAATGGCTGTGGTCTCCCCTTCGTCTTTACTGATGGTACAGACCTTCGGGTTCTCGTGGCTTGAGGGCAGTACGGTGTACGGGTCCTTCTCCCACTGGTCGTCCAACTTGTGGAGCCGTCTTTTCCTCTTCAAGACCTGCTCTCCGGGCACCAGGGGAACAGCGGGAGCATACTGGTTGTAAGTTTTCTCTTGTCTCTCCCTAGCCTGACAGAGACTTCGCTCCACGCTCTCCTGTACTTTCCGGTACTGCTGCTGCCTCTCTGTGTCCCAGTCTGCTTCTGGTGAAGTGTCCTCGGGTGTCAGGACTCCCATTTCCAGGTCAACAGGTAACTTACCAGGTCTCGCCCTCATTAGGTAAGCCGGGGTACAGTTGGTGGAACCTACCGGGATGTGGTTGTATAGGTCCACCAGATCGGGCAGCTTCTCAGGCCACAGACTGCGTTCTTCCAGGGGCAACGTTTTCAGAAGATCCATTACCACCTGGTTCATTTTCTCACAAAGTCCATTAGTTTGCGGATGATAGGGTGTTGTCCTTATCTTCCGGCAGCCATACAGATTGCAGAATTCCTGGAAGACCTCCGCTTCAAAGGCAGGTCCCTGGTCCATCAGCACTTGGTCCGGGTACCCGTGTGGACGGCAGAAGTGCTGCTGGAAGGCTCTAGCTGCTGTTTGAGCCGTTAAGTCCTTGACGGGGACGACAACCAAGAACCGGGAGTAATGATCCACGATGGTTAACGCGTAGACGTAGCCACTTCTGCTTGGGGTCAGTTTTACATGATCCAAGGCTACCAGTTCCAACGGCTGCCGGGTGACGATGGACTACAGGGGAGTCTTCTGGCTGGCACGGTCCTTCCTCCTCAGGTTGCACGGGCCACAGTCTCTGCACCACCTCTCGATGGTTCCCCTCATGCCTACCCAATGGAACCGCCCGCGCAGCAGGAACTCCAGCTTCTTCCATCCGAAATGCCCAGCTCCATCGTGGTATGCCTCCATCACCATGGCTGCGTCTCGTCGTGGCACCACTACTTGCCAGATTAGTTCATGCGTCCGGGAGTTAACCATCCTGCGGCACAACTTCCCCTTGTAAAGGAACAGTCTACTCTTTTCTGCCCACAGTTGCTTGGCTTCCTCCGGAGCGTCTGGGTCAAGGCGAGCCTCTGGCCGAGTCAGCATCTCCTTCACCAGCCGGACGGCAGGGTCACTGTCTTGCGTTTCCGCCCAGTTGTAGTGAGGTAAGGGGTTAAGCGTAGCGCCTTGCTTACTCCTTACCCGATGGGAATACTGGATAGTCCCATGACGGTGAAACGCGGGGAGTTCGACTTCTTCCAGTCCCTCTGGATCTTCTCCTACGTCCGGTAGGTTTGGCATCCTGGACAGGGCGTCCGCGTTGGTATTGGAGCGTCCTGCCCGATATTTGATGGTGAACTCGTAGTTGGACAGGCGGGCCATCCATCTCTGCTCTAGGGCACCGAGTCTTGCCGTGTCCAGGTGTGTCAACGGGTTGTTATCCGTGTACACGACGAACCGGGAAGAAGCGAGGTAGTGCTTAAAGCGTTCGGTGACTGCCCACACCACTGCTAGGAACTCTAGCTTAAATGAGCTGTAATTCTCAGGGTTTCTTTCGGTGGGTCGCAGTTTTCGGCTGGCGTAAGCGATTACTCGCTCTTTCCCCTGCTGGATCTGGGACAGCACGGCTCCTAGCCCGATGTTACTTGCGTCGGTGTAGAGGATAAAGGGCTGGCTGTAATCCGGGTACGCCAAGATTTCATCCCCCGTGAGGGCCATCTTCAGCTGGCGGAAGGACTCTTCTTCCAACTTCTCCCATCTGAAGGGCGGCTTCTGGTTCTTGGCCTTCCGGGACTGGCCTATCAGGAGGTCCTGCATAGGAGCTGCCTTTTTGGTGAAACCGGGGATGAACCTGCGGTAGTAGCCTACCAACCCGAGGAACTGCCACACTTCCTTTACACTGGAGGGACTTGGCCATTCCTTAATTGCGGTGATCTTATCAGGGTCGGGAGCCACTCCGTCAGCGCTCACCACGTGTCCCAGGTACTGCACCTTTGGTTTCAGGAGGTGACACTTGGAGGGTTTCACCTTTAGGCCGTAGCTTGCCAGAGCTTCGAACACTTCCGCCAGGTGTTTCAGGTGGTCCTCATAAGTCTTAGAATATACGATGACATCGTCCAGGTACAACAGGACCGTCTCGAAGTTTCTGTGGCCCAGACAGCACTCCATTAATCGTTGGAAGGTTCCTGGTGCGTTGCAGAGTCCGAACGGCATACAGGTAAACTCGCTAAGTCCCATCGGGGTGGTGAATGCGGTCTTCTCCCGGTCCGCCTCTGCTACAGGAACCTGCCAGTACCCACTAGTGAGATCCAAGGTAGAGAAGAAGTTAGCAGATCTTAAAGCAGCCAAAGACTCCTCTATCCTTGGTAAGGGGTACGCATCCTTGTGTGTGATACGGTTGATTTTCCGGTAATCTACACACATCCTCATGGTGTTGTCTTTCTTTTTGACTAAGACTAGTGGAGCTGCCCAGGGGCTACAGCTATCCCTGATCACCCCAGCCTCCTTCATGTCTCTAAGCATCCCCTTGGCGTGTTGGTAGTGTGCAGGGGGTACGGGTCGATACCTCTCTTTTATGGGAGGATGGTCTCCCGTGGGGATGTGGTGTTCTACCCCCTTGACTCGCCCGAAGTCTAACGGGTGTTTACTAAACACTCTCTCGTACTCTTGAACCACCCGATAGACTCCCTGTTTCTGGTGTGAGGGAGTGGAGTCAGTACCCAAATGTAGTTGCTGACACCAGTCCTCCATTGTTTTCTTAGAGCCGTTACCTTCCTCCGGGTGAGATGGAGGCAAGGGTTCCACAGATTGTATAGCATTTTGGTTAATGGTATATAATTTGGCTAGCGTGGCATACCGGGGCAGGTACACTTCCCTCTTCCCGATATTGATTATGCGAACGGGCACCCTCCCATGGCGTACATTAACCACCCCCCGTGCTGTCAAGATGGTGGGCCTACTGTCTGAGTAAACTGGTTCTACCATTGCCTGGTAATCTCTACCTCTCAGACCAATAGCTGCCCGGCACCAAATCATTTCACTTTTTGGGGGCATGGCAATAGGGAAAGGGTCACACATTCTCACGCTACCAATCTCACCGCCGGAGAGTTCCACCTGTTGCCGTCGCATCAGTGCCCGTTTCTCTTTTTGGAGCACTCGCTGCTCGCCGGAGCTGGCGTTCTTGGCAACCTGCTGTAAAAGGAAAATCACCTCTGCAAGACAATTTTCAATTACATTAGTTCCTAGAGTTATCTTTGGGTGACTCTCGTGTTTGTCAATGTCTACAATGATCAGTCCCTGTGCTGCCAGTTCAACTTTACCAATTTTAATGGTCACCTCTTTAAATCCGATCTGTGGCACGGGCTGACCATTGCTGGCGATGATACTCAAGTCGTCGTCAGGGTAGCGGGTAATATCCGAGTCATTCCAGTACTGCTTGAAGAGCACGTACGGGATGGTGGTGACCTGTGACCCGGTGTCCAGTAGGGCACTCATAGGAATGCCATCCAGTACCACAGGCAAGACTGGACGTCCTCCCACATATTTGTCGCGCCAGTTCGATGGGCCTGATGATCTTTTTCCTAGGGGTTGGCCCTCTACCCTAGGTTGTGCCAGTTTAAAGGACAGTACCTTGCCATATGTCCGGGTTGATTACAGCGGCGGCAGATGGGTTGTCCGTCCTCGTTGTATCGGTCGCTGGGTCTTCCTCTGGCCGGTGGGGTCCTCCTTGGTCGACGCCACGGGATGTCCTCCGGTCCGGATGCCAGCTGGATCTTCCCTGGAGTAGAAACCTGTAAAGACTGCACAGTTCGGGTTAGCGCAGCAACGCTTTTAGCTAGCTCTTGGACCTGATGGTGCAGGTCTGGAGCCGGGTCATTGCTCAAAGCCTGCGCATCAGCTCCCACAGGCCCTGCCGACAAGGGCGCCGCCTCCTGGTGGTAAGTAGTAGTGGGGCGTCTGTGGGTCACAACGCCACCTGGTGCCGGTTCTCGGAGCACCCGGATGGCTCTGTCCTTGAACTGTGCAAATCCCAGATGAGGGTCCTGTAAGGCCATTGCCCGCAACTGGGTTCGGTGGGCATTGCAATATAAACCCTCTATAAATTGTTCAGTCAACAGCCTGTCCTCGTCTCCCACGCCGTCAGGGTCGGTCTGCTTAATGGCTCTCAGGGCTTCTTGTAGGTTTAATGCATAGTCCCTTATACTCTCATGTGCCCGCTGTTTGCACCCGTAGAATCTGAGCTTGATCTCGGCTGAGGTGCGGGTATCAAAGGTGTCCCTCAGCCGGGCCAGTATCCCTGCGACAGTCCTCCCCCCAGGTGGCCAGGACTTTACCTCCCTTTGGGCTGCCCCGGTTAATTGGGCCACCAGGATGCTCACTTTTTGCTCTTCTGTAAGGGGGTACACCTGGAAGAGGCTATCCAGCTTTTCTCTAAAGTCATGCAGGGTATGTGACTCCCCTGAGTACTGGGGTAGCCAGGCCGCTCCCGGGATATAGGGCATGGTGAAAGGCATGACCGCAACAGCGGTGGCGCTGGCGGGGGTTGAAGCGGTGAAGCTCTCCTCCGTATCAGACATCCTTCTCCCACCTAGTGGACCGTGGCCTACCTTGCGATGATCCTCTTCCGTAGGCCGCGGCTCCACAGTGGATCGTCAGGGTTGAGGACCTTCCGTCGCGCTCCTGTGACGTCGGCGTCTGCTGGGCTCCTTCCAGGACCTTACGCAACGTCCGAACGTGAGGCGGGGCTTCAGTTCTCGCGCGCTTTCGGAGTCCACGCCCCTCTTCTTCCCGCGCGGCGTCCTCAAGATGGCGTCCAATGGCGGGAAACCTCCACGGATGGCGGGAAGAAGGCCGAAGATGGCGCCGGATGGCGGGAAAACTTCGCGGATGGCGGGAAGAATGTAGAAGATGGCGCCGGATGGCGGGAATCTTCACCACTGGTAAGTTTGAACAGTCTTTTTCAGGCACGCAGTACCCGGTGGTTGCGGGCACGAGATCCTGCCGACTACGCCAAAAGTTGACGCACCCCTGGGCCTGTGTCGCGCAGCGTTGCGCACGCGGGAGCTTACCCGGAGCCGGATCTGTTGAGGGTAGTAGTCTCGTGGCGGTGACCCGGTCCGTGCCCAGGGAGTCAGACTAAGTGGCGCTGTATTAGCGGTAGATGTTGGACGACTACGCCACCCGTTGAATGCAGCTATGGAGCTGCCGCTGCAGGGCAGACCGCTGAGGCCGGTGGTAGGATTGTGCAGCGTGATAGTATAACCCCCAACGGGAGGGGTATGGTCTCAGGGCAGCCGACGTGGACGATGGGGGTAGCAGGAATCACTCAGAGACGATGCGGTGTAGTTCAGGGTCTTTACTGGTGACAAAGATAGACCCTCCCGGAGTACTGGCTAGCGATTGGGGCCTGGTCAGTCCTTGAGCAGATGGGATCTCCCCTGGCCAGGCGGAGTTGTAGGCCTCCCAACCTAACTGTACTCTTCTGGCTACCTTGCTAGAGGCGGGTAAAAGTAGCCCACGTCCCTGAGTGTGCCGTGTGGTGCTCACCCGTATGGCCGGTGACTCGGGGCCTTCTAGTAGCTTCCGCTCCACGACGGCGGTGCTGGTCCCATGCGTGTGACCGTGCCTTCGGGTTTCTTGGCCAGAGGACCTGGAATCCCCTGCCTGACGGATTCTGCTGCTGGGTAGGAGTTAGTCCCCACAGCCTCGGACTCCGGGTCCGGTAAGAAATCTTCTCAGTCAGGGCGAGCTTTGCAGCTGCCAGCCCCTGACTCCTTGTAACACTGCTCCCACAGAGCTCCTGATGTTCTGTTCCTATATTTGCTTCTTTTCTCTGTCTCTACTTCTTCTCTACTCACTAACCCTGCCTCAGCCCCAGGTTTATATAGGGGAAGTCCTTCCCCTCCCAGGACTGGGCAGGAGGTGTGGCATGCATAGGATTCCTGACCAAGAGACCTCCCACCTGCTCTCAGACATAACATTGCTGTTACTGTGGAAACCAGACCCCTGGGGTGCCACATATGCGTTATACATACTCTCGGCCAAAGCCCGTCCATTGGGCGTGGCCTCACTCAATACAAGTGTATGGAGCGAGGCCGCGCCCACAGGATGGGCTCTGGCTGGAAGTATGTCTAACCAGGGGTTGTATTTAGGTTTTCTAGCACCCAGGGCAAGAATTCAGTTTGGCGTCCTCCTCCCAAGCACATATGCAATTTGCACACTTAGGCCGGGTTCCCACTAGCTAATGGCATCCGATGCTAGAGCATTGGATGCTATATACTAATGACACTCGGCTCCTACTCTGCTGCAAGTGGGAACCGATTGTCAGTGCACTGTGCTCCGATCCTCTCGCATGATTAGGATTAATTTCTCCGTCTCCTCTGTTGCCGACGTCTGCGGGAATCGCACTGCACTCGGGTGTTACACGAGTGTGTGGCGCCCCTGCGGGTTCAGTCGCCACAGAGGACTGCACCTCACCCAGAGGTGTGGTATCCCACTCTCAGGTAAGGATGGAGTACTGCCCAGGAACCAAACACCTGCATCCAACACTACACTACTCCAGACCAGCAGGAGGGGCAAGATGCGCTGCTCCTCTGCTGAGCCCTGTCCCTGGCTGGAGTGGGGGGAACCAAGAGAGGGGGAACCATGTAGTGGGTGTGGGCGGAGGAAGGAGTTTAGGGGAGCACTTCAGCAGGTGTATAAAAAGGGATGGAACCATCTAGAAGGGTTCCAGTCAGAGGAGGACAGTGAGTGGGAGCAGGAGCTCTGCGGGAGCTCTGCTCAGGCGGAGCAGGCCTACACTGTGTGCCGAATTATTAGGCAAATGAGTATTTTGATCACATGATACTTTTTATACATGTTGTCCTACTCCAAGCTGCATAGGCTTGAGAGCCAACTACCAATTAAGTAAATCTGGTGATGTGCATCTCTGTAATGAGGAGGGGTGTTGACTAATGACATCAACACCTTATATAAGGTGTGCTTAATTATTAGGCAACTTCCTTTCCTTTGGCAAAATGGGTCAGAAGAGAGATTTGACGGGCTCTGAAAAGTCCAAAATTGTGAGATGTCTTGCAGAGGGATGCAGCAGTCTTGAAATTTCCAAACTTTTGAAGCGTGATCACCGAACAATCAAGCGTTTCATGGCAAATAGCCAACAGGGTCGCAAGAAGCGTGTTGGCCAAAATAGGTGCAAAATAACTGCCCACGAATTGAGGAAAATCAAGCGTGAAGCTGCCAAGATGCCATTCGCCACCAGTTTTGCCATATTTCAGAGCTGCAACATTACTGAAGTATCAAAAAGCACAAGGTGTGCGATACTCAGGGACATGGCCAAGGTAAGGAAGGCTGAAAAACGACCACCTTTGAACAAGAAACATAAGATAAAACGTCAAGAATGGGCCAAGAAATATCTTAAGACTGATTTTTCAAAGGTTTTATGGACTGATGAAATGAGAGTGACTCTTGATGGGCCAGATGAATGGGCCAGAGGCTGGATCAGTAAAAGGCAGAGAGCTCCACTCCGACTCAGACGCCAGCTGTTAGAACTCTCCTGTTAGGTTTTTTTTAGTTTGCTGGTCACATGACTATTTTTGCCTATTTAATCCGGCTCCACCCTCCTGGCCTTGCTGGACTTCATTGTATTTACTACTCTTGAGCTAGCTTGGTGCTCTGTTACCGTTCTCTGTTAGTTTTGCTAGGTCTTCTGACCTCTATGCTTTTTGTTGTGTGTTTGTCTTTGACTGCTACTATTTCTGCTAGGAGGTGTCCAACTTATCCCAGTCCCTAGTTCTTGTAGGGATCCCTCCCTCACATCTATAGGTCTTCGTACAGACTAGCCGAGGACTTTAGCGGGTCTGATCGCAGGATCAGGTTCCCCGTTACATCGTAGGGATCTAGTTTAGTTATATTGTAGGGACAGATCTCCTGTCTTTCCTTAGTTCCTGTAGCAGATCATAACAGTAAGTCCAGCCTAAAAAAAAAAAAAATAATAATTTTTTCTAAGGAAAGACCTCCAGTTTCCATCATGGTCTCGGTTCAAGATTTGGCTCAACGCCTGCAGGGACTCTCTCTGGAGGTGGACAAGCTCCAACAACAAGTGAGTAGCTGTTCTGGAGCACATTTTGTGGAACCAAAGGTACGTCTGCCTGATCTATTTTTTGGCGAACAACAAGATTTTTTTTCTTTTAAAAATGCTTGTTTATTGTATTTTCGTTTGAGACCCGGATCCTCTGGTGATGAATCACAGTGCATAGGGTTCATAATGTCACTTTTGCGCAAAGATCCTCAGGGATGGGCCTTCTCTCTCCAACCTAGTGATCCATGCTTTAGATCAGTGGATAGTTTTTTTTCTGCTTTGGGTTTGTTGTACGATGATCCTGATCGTGTCTCAGCTGCTGAGTCTGAATTGAGACATCTGAGGCAGGGATCAGGTAATGTGGAAAAATATTGTTCTCACTTCCGTCGGTGGTCTTCCCAGGTGGGGTGGAATGATTCAGCTTTGAAAAGCTTGTTTCTTGCAGGGCTTGGTGAAAGGGTTAAGGATTTACTGATTGCTTATCCCACACCTGGAAACTTGCAGGAGGCAATGCAATTAGCTATACGGGTGGACAGGAGACTGCGTGCAAGGGTTAATGAGAGCAAATCCTCTGCTATGTCAGCTCCGAGTCCTGAGAGGGTCTGTGCTGACAAAGGAGAGCCGATGGAGATTGGGGCGATGGCACCCCGCTCTCAGGAAAAAGACCGTAGGCTTTCTGAAGGTTTGTGCTTCTATTGCGGAAATTCTGGTCATTTTATTAAGAACTGTGTGCTTCGTATGAAGAAAGAAAAAAAAATGGTCAGTCATGCACGAATAGCCTGTTTAAATTCTAAGGGAGTATTCCTATCTGCTACTACTGCTGCTCAGGATGAATTAATTGAATTTCGGGTTTTTGTGGATTGCGGTTCAACTCTGAATGTGATTGATGGGGGATTCTTGGAAAAACTTAAATTAAAACCTAAAACTTTGTCATCCCCTATTACTGTGGTTTCTGTTGATGGCTCTCCCTTGAAGAGTGTTACTCATAAGGTCTGTGAATTTCCCCTCACTATTAATGGTATTCATCAAGAGAATTTGGATTTGGTAGTATTAAATAATTTGCCTTCTCCAGTAATATTGGGGTTGCCCTGGTTAAAATTGCACAATCCTGTACTGGATTGGTCTACCAATGAAATTAAGTCCTGGAGCTCTAAGTGTTATGACAAGTGTTGTAACGGGCGCATTGCTGCTGTGGATAAAGGGGAATTACCTGTACCTATTCAGGATTTTTGGAGAGTTTTTTCTGAGGAGGAGTCACAAATTTTGCCTCCCCATAGAGACTATGATTGCACCATTGAATTTGTCCCTGGAGCGACTCTTCCTAAAAGTCGTTTACTTAATCTTACTATTCCTGAGAGAAAGGCTTTGGAGGAATACATACAGACAAGCTTGGCCGCCGGTCACATTAGGCCTTCCAAGTCTCCTGTGGTTGTTGGATTTTTTTTTGTTAAAAAAAAAGATGGCGGGTTACGTCCTTGTCTGGACTTTCGTGAGATTAATAAAATTACTGTACGCAATCCTTACCCACTGCCATTGATTCCTGATTTGTTTAACCAGTTAGTGGGGGCCAAGTGGTTCTCTAAAATTGATCTCCGGGGGGCATACAATTTGTTGCGCATGAAGGAGGGTGATGAATGGAAGACTGCTTTTAACACTCCTGTGGGTCATTTTGAGAATCTGGTGATGCCTTTCGGTCTTACCAATGCTCCAGCATTTTTTCAGAATCTTATTAATGACATCCTTAGACCTTTAATCGGCAAAAATGTGGTTGTGTATTTGGATGACATTCTGATTTATTCGCCTGATCTGGAGTCTCATTGGCGGAGCGTACGTGAGGTTTTACAGTTATTCATGGACAATTCGCTTTTTGCTAAGCTGGAGAAATGTGAGTTCGCTGTACAGAGAATTAGTTTTTTGGGCTACATTATCTCCAGTGAAGGTTTTGAGATGGATCCGGTTAAAGTTCAAGCTGTGCAGGAATGGCCTAGGCCTATTGGTTTGAAATCGATACAGAGGTTTTTGGGTTTCGCCAATTATTACAGAAAATTCATAAAAAAATGTTCTATTATTGTCAAACCGCTGACCGATCTCACCAGGAAAGGTGCTAATACGGTTCAGTGGACTTCTGAGGCCATTGAAGCTGTTGTGTATCTCAAGGAGACGTTCACCTCTGCCCCCATCCTTTGCAGCCTGATGTGACTAAGCCGTTTTTGGTTGAGGTTGATGCTTCCTCTGTGGGGGTCGGTGCGGTGTTGTCTCAGGAAAATAAGGATGGAATACATCCCTGTGCCTTTTTTTCAAAAAAATTTTCTGAGACTGAACTTAATTACGATATTGGTAATCGGGAATTGCTGGCGATTAAACTCGCATTTGAACACTGGCGTCATCTCTTGGAGGGTGCTGAATTTCCCATTCAAGTTTTCACTGATCATAAAAATCTGATCTACCTTGATGCTGCCAAGCGCTTGAATGCCCGTCAGGCTAGGTGGGCACTTTTTTTCTCGCGGTTTAATTTTTCCGTTACTTACATCCCGGGTACCAAGAATGTTAAAGCGGATGCTTTGTCTCGCAGCTTTTCTCCCATGGTCGGTGCTGAGGAGGAAGAGGAGAGCATTTTACAAGAAGGTGTTGTGATTGCTGCATTGGACTCCGTTTTGGAAGATGAGATTCTTAAAGCCCAGGAGGATGCCCCATCTAACACTCCCCATGGGAGGTTGTTTGTGCCTAGGACCTTTAGGAGAGATTTGTTTGTTGAGTGTCATGAGTCTCGGTTGGCAGGTCATCCAGGAATTTCTGAGACCAAGAGACTTGTGGGTCGCAGTTTTTGGTGGCCTGGATGGCAGAAGGAAGTCATTAAGTGGGTGCGCCAATGTACTGTGTGTGCTAGATCCAAGTCTTCGCATGCTCCTGCTGCGGGGTTGCTTTGCCCTCTGGAGGTTCCTAGTGCACCTTGGACACATCTGGCTATGGACTTTATTACTGACCTTCCCCCCTCTGAAGGTTTCACGGTCATCTGGGTGGTCGTGGACCGTTTTAGCAAGATGTGTCACTTGGTTCCCTTCATCAAACTGCCTTGCGCTAAGACACTCGCTAAGGCCTTTGTCAAGGAAATTGTCAGACTACATGGTGTTACTACTGACATTGTTTCTGATAGGGGACCTCAGTTCGTGGCTCGTTTTTGGCGTGCCTTTTGTGACAGGTTGGGAGTTCATTTGTCGTTTTCATCCAGATATCATCCTGAGTCTAATGGCCAGACAGAAAGGAAGAACCAGGATGTTGAGCAGTTCTTGCGTTGTTTTGTGGCAGACAATCAAGAGGGGTGGTCTGAGTTTCTGCCACTTGCTGAATTTGCTCTTAACAACCATACATCCTCTTCTGCTGGGTGTTCGCCTTTTTTTTGTTGTTCTGGGAGACATCCGTCTTTTGGGTCATTCTCCAAATTGGTATCGGCTGTGCCTGAGGAGGAGAGTTTTTCCGGTGATTTGGAGAGAGTTTGGACGGATGTACGTGGTAATCTTCAGGAGGCTAACAAAAAATCTAAGAGGTACTTTGATAGGAAACGGCAAGAGGTTTTGTTTGTTGTTGGTGACATGGTTTGGTTGTCCTCTAAGAATCTGCGATTGAGGATTCCTTCTAAAAAATTGGGTCCCAAGTTCGTAGGGCCCTTTAAGGTGCTTCAGATAGTTAACCAATCTGCTGTTAGGTGGGAGGTTCCTACCTCCTGGAAGATTAACCCGGTGTTTCATGTTTCTCTGTTGAAAAGAGCTGACGTGTCGGATGATGACGCCTCTGCCACTGTTCCTCCGGTGGTGGAGGACGGGGAATATGAAATTTCCCGCATCCTAAATTCTAGACGGTATAGAGGGAGTTTGCAGTATCTCGTCGCTTGGAAGGGTTTCGGACCTGAGGATAACTCATGGGTGAGGGCGGATGATGTTTCTGCTTCCAGACTTGTCAGAGCGTTTCACAGGAGGTTTGCTGATAAGCCTGGGCCTAGGGGATCCGGAGGATCCTCTTAGAAGAGGGGGTACTGTTAGAACTCTCCTGTTAGTTTTTTTTTAGTTTGCTGGTCACATGACCATTTTTGCCTATTTAATCCGGCTCCGCCCTCCTGGCCTTGCTGGACTTCATTGTATTTACTACTCTTGAGCTAGCTTGGTGCTCTGTTACCGTTCTCTGTTAGTTTTGCTAGGTCTTCTGACCTCTATGCTTTTTGTTGTGTGTTTGTCTTTGACTGCTACTATTTCTGCTAGGAGGTGTCCAACTTATCCCAGTCCCTAGTTCTTGTAGGGATCCCTCCCTCACATCTATAGGTCTTCGTACAGACTAGCCGAGGACTTTAGCGGGTCTGATCGCAGGATCAGGTTCCCCGTTACATCGTAGGGATCTAGTTTAGTTATATTGTAGGGACAGATCTCCTGTCTTTCCTTAGTTCCTGTAGCAGATCATAACACCAGCAAGGTGGAGGTGGGGTACTGGTATGGGCTGGTATCATCAAAGATGAACTTGTGGAACCTTTTCGGGTTGAGGATGGAGTGAAGCTCAACTCCCAGACCTACTGCCAGTTTCTGGAAGACAACTTCTTCAAGCAGTGGTACAGGAAGAAGTCGGTATCGTTCAAGAAAAACATGATTTTCATGCAGGACAATGCTCCATCACATGCATCCAACTACTCCACAGCGTGGCTGGCCAGTGAAGGTCTAAAAGAAGAAAAAATAATGACATGGCCCCCTTGTTCACCTGATCTGAACCCCATAGAGAACCTGTGCTCCATCATAAAATGTGAGATCTACAGGGAGGGAAAACAGTACACCTCTCGGAACAGTGTCTGGGATGCTGTGATGGCTGCTACACACAATGTTGATCGAAAACAGATCAAGCAACTGACAGAATCTATGGATGGAAGGCTGTTGAGTGTTATCATAAAGAAAGGTGCCTATATTGATCACTAATTTTTTTGGTTTTTGTTTTTGCATGTCAGAAATGTTTATCTCTAAAGTTTGTACACTGATGTTGGTTTACCTGGTGAAAATAAACACGTGAGATGGAATTATATTTGGTTTTTATTAAGTGGCCTAATAATTCAGCACAGTAATAGTTACCTGCACAAACAGATATCCTCCTAAGATAGCCAAATCTAAAAAAAACCCACTCCAACTTCCAAAAATATTAAGCTTAGATATTTATGAGTCTTTTGGGTTGATTGAGAACATATATGCAGATCAATAATAAAAATAATCCTCTAAAATACAACTTGCCTAATAATTCTGCACCCAGTGTAGTGAGAGGCCCAGGAGGTGAGACTGACTGAAGAGAGGAGAGGAGCAGGAAGGAAGGCTCCAAGAAGGAAAGAGGGGATCCTAGGGGTACGGGAAGTGCTGGATGCCACCCGTGCGCCTGAATCTACCAGGACATGGAGGGATCAGGCCACAGAGGGGACCGGCCCCTAACTAGTGAGAATTGCAACGTTCATCTAGAAACCGGAGGCTTCTGTACTTTTAGGGTGCAGTTGCCACAGCCACAATTATATCGCCGAAAAGGTGGCCACAGAGGGTCCAGGGGACTGCAGGTCGCCCGACAAATCTGAGGCTACCGGCTCGGGACACTGATTGTGAGGCGCAGGGCAGGAGGGTGAGAGCCAGCGCAGGAAGATGACTGAGAAAGGCACACAGAAGGGGGTCCCGTTATGTGCTCCTGAATTATCTGGGGGATTGCTGAACCCCTTCCTTGGTGAACACAGGACGACGAGGGTGGTTATAATCTGGAAAGTGTAACCTGAGGAACTTAACAGCTGTGCATGTAATAGTGGGGAAGGACCTAGCCTTCCTTTGGCACTGAAGTAGTTAAAGAAAGTGTTCCCGTAGTTTGACCTCTCTGAACTGTTGGTAGGCCAAGCTAAGGGGTTAAATTTAGTGGTCCAGTCAGTAGAGTAGAGGGGGAACTTAGTGCCCTGATCAAGCCTTGAGTGTTATAGAGCTTGTTCCCGGCATAATTCCTTGTGGGCTGCAGTACCTGTAACCAGCCACAAGATGCCACTGTCCTGGGTGCAGATGTCAGGTTGAGTCTGCTAGCAGTGTTACAGACAGTGATGGGGTTAATGCTGTGTGATGGCAGCCCATAGAGGGTGGGCACATTAGGAAGATCCCTGTTTAGTTTCCAGGAGCAGGAAGTGATGAGTGAGTAAGAGATAGGACAGTGAACTGTGCGGGTAGCCTGACTATATGGTGGCTGCTAGGGTATACGGGAGCTCCATACCCTCAGACAGTGGGATCACCAGTGTAAAAGTCTCCCTACGCAAGAGTCCTGTTAGCCAGCTGGAGAAACTCAACAGAGGTATTGAGGACCCGGGGCACTTCTAGTCTGCAGGAAGCAGAGGAAGATAAATAGGACTCCAGGCTAAGACGTGGGGAAGATATTGAATCCGGAACACTGTTGGCATTGCAGAAGAGTCTCTTGGGCTAGAGATTAGAGTCACAGAGATGCTTCACCTAAAGAGGGAACCAGGGCTGAAGATGTTGCCAGCACCTGTGAGGGAGATAATAACCTGTCGGGCCTTATCTATTATATCTGCCTGTAAATATTGTACATATACCTCTTCCCCAAGTAAAGTCCAAGTTCTGGTTAAGAACCTCGTGTCCTCTGAATTTATTGCTGCCCTGGTCGCAGAAGAGAAATGCCTGGAGACAGCCACTATCGGATGGTTTGAAGTAAGTGGAGAGCCCTACATACACAGCCACACATCAGAAGGAGGACACGAATTGTCTGTAGGGTGCCAGAGCGAGAGGGGGCTACAGCTCGCCCACGACTACCTCGCTAGGGCACCTTACATTTGCCATAGTCGGCAGGATGCGAGCTCCTCGCACGAAGAAAACGGGGAAGAGCCGACGCAGAACACTGAGGAGAAAGTGTTGGAAGGTATGCGGCCCAAGTTGGCGGCCCGAAGCATGGATTCCAAGGTGGTGATAGTGGCGGTAAAGTCTGGGAGAAGAACTGCCTATCGTGGGAGTGAACGGCGCCAGAGAGCGCGAAAAGATGTCCAGCTCCTACGAGTTCCGGCCCAAAGAAGGATGGGCCCAGCAGTGAAGATGCGTCCCAGGATGGGACATCCAGTGAAGAAGAAGGCGCGGCGCAAAGCGAAGTTCGGCCCAGTGAGTATCAGCGCGCACAGAGAAGGGGTGCGGCTGAAGGCGGAGCTGCCGAGAGTGACGAGTGACACGGCGGTCGCGTCCGAAGGCCGGCCCATAAAGAGGAGGAGTTGGACGCGCGGACGCGCGTCACAGGTAAGCGACCAGCGCCATTTTCTGTCCATCGCACGAGGAGAAGGAGGTGCTGAAGGACGCTCTAGGAAGATGGCAGCCGGAAAATCTGATGACATGGCCGAGATGAGCGGTGAGGAAGAAATTCTGAACCTGATCACCCCGGGGGCCGCAGCCGGGAGCTACTCACCCGCGGGCGCTGCCCGTGAGCCTTTGCCCTTACCACCAGTGGCTATCCAGTGGTCTACTAGGCCTGAACCAGAGGTGGGTCTGCTCGTTCATGAGCTACATATGTGGTGCTGGAGCCGGATGCCGGAAGATGCTTCCTCCTCGGCGGGGGGCGAAGAACATCCCGGTGGGGCCGAAGCAGCTGCTACGGCGTGGCCTGATGAAGGTGAGCGGCCTATACCCTGGTGGCTGGTCCCGCCCGCGGAGTCGATAGTGATAACTCCCGGGGCGACGGCGGAGGCCTCTAGGCCTGAAGAGGTTGATGCGGAGGTGAGGCCTCCTAGAAGGAAGGCCGCACAGGAAAATTTCTGGCAGTTGGCACTAGAGGCCCTAAACACCCCCTCGGCGAAGCGTTACGCCGAACTTGGTAGTCTGAAGTGGACTACACGTAACCCCCCAATGACGCCACGGGAGCAGCAGCGGTGGACCGATACGTTCCTGAGAGGCTGGCTGGAAGGGTCCAACGTGGTGCGGAGGGAGTTGGTGGAGGCTTCCCAGACTCGGGGACGAGTCCCTGAGTTCCACATCCGTGAGGGGTACGGATTCCTGGAGGAAGAGTGGATCGGGCACGAGGTGTTCGTTACTCGTGAGGTAATTAAGCGGGATTATCTGCCCGATCGTTTCCACAATCTGCGTGTGGGAGACATAGTGCACTTCGTGAAGTACGAGTGTTTCAGAGGGTGGTACGCGGCTGCGCTCACCCGACCGTATGAATGGAAGGATGTCCTTGAGAAGGACGAAGAGGTCTTCCGACGGAGGGCCAAAAGAGAGGCTCTACAGCATTGGGCTAGGCAAGCCCCTAAGGGATTTCTACCCCTTCATAAGGCCGGTGTCCTGCAAGAAGAGGAGCCAAGGAAACGGCAATGGGGAGAGATAGAAAGTGAAGAGGAGGGAGGCTTCGCAAGCTGCAGGGGAGCTGACTCTCCCAGTGAGGCACATGTGGAAGAGTCTTTATCAAAACACCCAGGAGGGGCTGAGGCAGTTGATTAGGGAACTGCCGCAAGATCTCAGGCTGGCGCCAGTAACGTGGTCCATAATTTTACGGTTACTAGCTATGGCCCTACTAAGGTTGGCTGCGGCAGTGCCATGTCCTCGGATGAGGACCCTGGGCCCAGCAAGTACCCTGACCAGCCTTGGAGGTGGGAGAAGCCACCTTCGTCTACAGCATGGGCCGCCTTCATGAAAGATCGGAGTGAGGCCCGGAAGAAGTGAGCTGGTCTGCAAAAAGGTCCATTGACCTTACCATTTCTTCTTACATGAGGATCCACCAGTTGTGGTTCTGCTTCTGGGACTGTTTCCCAATGGGGGCGAAGTGCCCCATGTTGAGTTAAAGTTGGAGAAGAGTTGAAAGGAGAGAGAACCGGAGGACTGTTCCCCTACCTCCCAGGCCAGGAAGGCCTTAAGCAGCACTAAGTTGTGAGCCCAAGAGAGCTGCTCTTTTTGTTTTTACTTTTAATTTTATTTTTGTTGTGCTTGTTGCGCCTTTTTCTGCTGGAATTTGAAACACTGAGGCACACTGTGAGGATGACTGTCCTCTAAATCTAAGAGACTTGCGGCCTAGCGGGAAGAAAGAGACTCACGGGGTGTTCCCTGTGACCGTGTGCCTCGGAATGCAGGCCTTGAAGGAGATTGAGGGCTATTGGTGTGTTGACCTGTCATAATAATATGGACATGGACACTGTGTTTCCGGGGTCCTTACCAAGAAGGACCGGTACTTGTGAGAAGTTTGAAAGTTGGTAATGAACTGTCCTGAATTGCTGTTCCAGTGCCCTTAACAGAGAAGGGCCACTCTCCTACTCAAGAAGAAGACTTCAGTACCAGTCTTTTACTAAAATGTTTTAATAAATGTAGTAATGTGATAGGATGTTATAAATGCTGATACGTATTGATTGTTTAGTGTGGTCGGGGATGACCAACATTACAGTGTGGGGGAATGTAATAGTGGGGAAGGACCTAGCCTTCCTTTGGCACTGAAGTAGTTAAAGAAAGTGTTCCCATAGTTAGACCTCTCTGAACTGTTGGTAGGCCAAGCTAAGGGGTTAGCTTTAGTGGTCCAGTCAGTAGAGTAGAGGGGGAACTTAGTGCCCTGATCAAGCCTTGAGTGTTATAGAGCTTGGCATAATTCCTTGCGGGCTGCAGTACCTGTAACCAGCCACAAGATGCCACTGTCCTGGGTGCAGATGTCAGGTTGAGTCTGCTAGCAGTGTTACAGACAGTGATGGGGTTAATGCTGTGTGATGGCAGCCCACAGAGGGTGGTCACATTAGGAAGATCCCTGTTTAGTTTCCAGGAGCAGGAAGTGATGAGTGAGTAAGAGATAGGACAGTGAACTGTACAGGCAGCCTGACTATATGGAGGCTGCTAGGGTAGACGGGAGCTCCATACCCTCAGACAGTGGGATCACCAGTGTAAAAGTCTCCCTACGCAAGAGTCCTGTTAGCCGGCCGGAGAAACTCAACAGAGGTATTGAGGACCCGGGGCACTTCTAGTCTGCAGGAAGCAGAGGAAGATAAATAGGACTCCAGGCTAAGACGTGGGGAAGATATTGGATCCGGAACACTGTTGGTATTGCAGAAGAGTCTCTTGGGCTAGAGATTAGAGTCACAGAGATGCTTCGCTTAAAGAGGGAACCAGGGCTGAAGATGTTGCCAGCGCCTGTGAGGGAGATAATAACCTGTCGGGCCTTATCCATTATATCTGCCTGTAAATATTGTACATATACCTCTTCCCCAAGTAAAGTCCAAGTTCTGGTTAAGAACCTCGTGTCTAGTGTTGAGCCACCCCCGTAGTGTTCGAGTTCGGTTCGGTTCGTCGAACACCCGTGTGTTCGCCGAACTGTTCGTCGAACTGTTCGTCGAACACCTTCGAACACCGTTAAAACCAATGGCAGGCAAACAAAAACACATAGAAACACATAGAAAACACCTTCAAAGGTGTCCAAAAGCTGACAAACTGCTCAGAAGACACAACTAACACATGGAAAAGTGACAAGTACATATAGTCATGCGAAAAGAAAAGAGGTGGAGGAGTAAAAGGAGGGGGAGACACAGATATAGGCATGTCATGCCCTTCTAAAATCCAAAAAGTGAGAAGCCGAGACGGCCAGTCCGCTCCTGCCCGTGCCACCTCCGTGTCGCCGGGTTTGTGCCAGAGCCGCGGTGAACCCTGACGGCCAGCCCCCCTCTCCCAATACTGGTGCCTGTCCGCTGGTGGGTCGAGAGAGCCCCCCTGTGGTGGAGGCAGCTCTAAGCTTTTTAATTTAAATTGTCCCTCTAATTTGAATGAATACACTTTAAATCCATTTACAAGGATCTATTGGAGGGCAAGTCTCATGCCAGCAGCCGCGTAATTCCAGCTCCAGTAGCGTCCACTAAAGCTGCTGCAGTTAAAAAGCTTTTATAAGGATCGAGCTCGGCTGTCCACCGCAAGGCATCCTAGTGCCAGTCCCAGCCCCTATGCCTTGGGGTGCCTCCTGATGCTCTTCACTAAGTATCCCGTGGTCCCGAAGCATTTCCTTTGAAAAAATTAAGTGTCCAAACTACAGGTGGTGTAGCTTGCTTAACAGCCGGGATAATCCGCTGACTAGCAGACACTGCTACTAGGCACAAAGTATTTCCTGGGCTAGATGCAGTTAAAAATTTGTAAGTAGATACTCTCGTTGGATGCTGAGAAAGCATTCCATAGAGTCTCCTGGCACGCCATATATGATTCTCTTAAAAAGCTTGGGGTAGGGGTCTAGGGGACCCTTTTATAGCCAAAATCACGGCCCTGTATCACAATACGTCACCTAGGCTGAAGATAAATGGAACTGTAGCACCGAGGGCTCGGTTGCTACAGACGTATTGCACCTCACCCAGAGGTGTGATATCTCACTCTCAGATAAGGATGGAGTGTGGATCAGGACCCGACACCTGCATGCATTACACCACATTGCCGTGGGGCAGGGCGACCAATATGCCCCTGAGATGGGCACGACAGTCCCTGTCCCTGGCTGGAGTGGGGGGAGGGAACACTGAGGAAGGGGAACCCTGCAGTGCAGGAGCAGGGAGGAAGCAGTTCCTGGGTGCATTGAGAAGGGAGTATAAAAGGTGGGCACCATCTTAGTTCAGTGCAGAGAAGTCTGAGCAGAAGTGGCAGGGAGCAGGGGCTCTGCATGAGCTCTGCTCCGGAGGCGGGCCTAGTAACAGAGGCCCAGGCCTGCAAGAGGGAGAAGGAAGGAAGAGGAGCGGAGAAGGCTCCAGGAACGAGGAATGAAGGGATCCCAGGGGTGCGGACGGGCGAGTCGCCACCGCACGCCCGAATCCACCTGCGTGGAGGGGTCAGGCCAAAGGGAGAGACCGGTCCCCGAACTAGTGGAGGCAGGAAACGACCCTCAGCTAGAAACCGGAGGCTCTGACATTTTATGTGGCGCAGCCCCTTGCTCCACCCGCTAGGAAGGCACCACATAGGGTCAGGGAAACTGGCGCCAAGTTTACCAAGAGGAGGCCCGAGGCAGCCGGACAGAAGTGTTGGTAAGAAAGGCCAGACAAAGGACACACAAAGGGGGTCCTGTGAAGCGCTCCAAAGTTATCTGGGAGTTGTCTGAGCCCCTCACCTGGTGAGCACAGTACGACGTGGGCAGCCGTTACCTGCAGACGTGGTCTGGATAATAAGAACTGTGAGTAAAGGCCCTGAACTGCATCACTGACTCCGTGTCGTTACTGCTGCTGCCCTGCACCATCACCCCCATCCTCCGCATACACTGCCCTGAGGCTATACTCCTCCCGTGGGGAGTTATGCTACGCTCTGCTGCACCCACAACACCAGCCTTAGCGGTCTGCCCTGTAGCGGCAGTTCACTCTGACCGCAATCCACGGGTGGCGTAGTCGGACATTTAAACATCAAAACCACATAAATAGTTCCGCCACTGGTTTGACCGCCCTGAGCCACGGAACCGGATCGCCGCCACGAAGACTACAACCACCAGCATCCACCAAAAAGGGTCCGGCTCCGGGTGTCCCAAGGCCCAGGGGGTGCGTCAGAACATTTTCATCACCTTTCACAATCACCAATGGGACAAGGCAGGGATGTCCTCTGTCCCCTCTCTTATACATCCTAGTGACGGAGCACCTGCTCTCATCAATTCGCCATAACCCCAATATTAGGTGGATTGAGGTGGGAGGCACCGAGTACAAGTGCTCTCTATTTGCTGATGATGTCCTAGTATATATCACTCAATCACATATATCCATCCCTGCTGTTATGGCTGAAATAGATCACTTTGTTACATGGTAAAATTTTAAAATCAATGCAGCGAAGTCTGAGGCCCTCGATGTCTCCCTCCCTAAATCCATATAGGATTCCATCCAGTCCAACTTTCCCTTTGCCTGGCCCTCACAGGGTATCAAATACTTAGGAATTCCTATTCATAGAGACCTCTCCTGACGCGCCCCCTGGGACATATTCCTTTTTGAGGGGAATACCCGGCACCGGATCAGATGGGGGGGGGGGTTGTAGTCTCCGAGCGGCTGTGACCCGGTCCCGTGCCCAGGGCGTCAAGCTCAGTGTTATGTGGCAGCTTTACAGATGTTACTAAAGTTCTTTTGTGTCGACTACGCCACCCGTTGTAATGCGGTCACTGTGGCCGCCGCTGCAGCAGGGTCCGCTGAGGCTGATGGTGGATGCGCAGCTTGGTGGGATAACCCCCAACGGGAGGGGTATAGCCTCAGAGGGGACAGGCGCAGAGGATGGGGGTTGTGGTGGTGCGGTGCAGCCGGCAATGAAGACAGACTCGGGTTGTGCAGTTAAGGGTGTTTACTTACTGCAGATGTTGTACTGGTCACTCCAGCTGCTAGTGACCACCCGAGCCGTGCTGCGTCCACCAGGTCCTGGATCCAGCCAACTCCCAAACAAGTCCGGAGCGTGGCCCTGAGCTCTCCCTCTGTCCTTTCTTCAGCCGTCCCCACCAGTGATTCACCTAGGTCCAGCTCCCTCGGGCCTTCTGTTGGGACACCCTTGGCCCTGGGTTCCCTGACCCTTCATGTGGTGTGCCTTCGGGGTGAATGTGGTGGGTGACCGTGGCAAACGCTGCCCACGATCTCCGGTCTCTGGCTAGGGATTGTTTTTGCCCCCACCAGCTTGGGTTCCGGTACCCTGATGCTGACTCCTCACCCGGTGCTCTAATTTGGGTTCTTGGGTCCCTTCAGTCTTCCCCCTCTGGGTCTTTCTCTGCTCCACTCTCTCTCTCTCCAGGGCTGCTGTTTCCTTCTCTCTCCTCTCCAACTCACTTTCTGCGTCTGAACTTGTCCTCTGCAGCTGACTGACCCTGATCTAAGTTGGTGCCCTCCTTATATATCCCTCTATGTGTGAGCTCAGGTGACCAGCACCCAATGAGCTCCTATCACTACCCAGACTGCTCCCCCTATCTGCCCCTACACTACATGGGATGTACCACCCCCCTCCCACTCCAGCCAGGAACAGGCTCGGTTGTACCTGCACATTTCTAAGTGGGAGTACCGTCGGCCTGCTCCTCTGAAATGGGATGTATGTAGTGCATGCAGTCTATCTGAGCTCAGTTCCACACTCCATCCTTACCCGGGAGTGGAATATCACACCTCTGGGTTGAGGTGCAATACCCCTGTAGCAGCCGAATCCTCAGGGTGCTACATTCCCCCCTGGTAAATCACAGCACGTCCTCGGGCTGTAAAGACATAAAACACCAAAACATACAATTTTTTTCATATAAACATATAAAACATATAAAACATTATATATATAAAACTTTTTTATATAAACATTCTCGTAGACTTCTCTTGTCTCTGGTTCCTCCTCCGGACACTGTGCAACGTGTGTCCGGGAAAAGTGCGACAGTCTCTTAGAAAAACTGGTTTTCTATAAAACCGGTAGGGGGCGCTTTAGGAAGCGCAACTATATACAGGGAAAGTTGGCCGCTCTCAGTCCTCGGCCAGGTAGAGGGAAGGGAATGGCTGCTCACAGTCCTCAGCCTGTAGGATGAAGGGGTTAACGGGTAAACAGTTCACTGGTCCCAACGGGGACTATTTTAGCAGCAACGGTTCACTGTGCCCCGACAGGCAACTATATACAGTCTCTACTCCCGTCCTCAACGACGGCTCCCTCCTGCTTTTTCTTGGTGATATGGTGTTGCTTCAGACCCGTCCGGGTCCTCTGGCTCCTCCCAGATGCGGTACTCTTGGTCTTATGGGCACGGTGGTGGTGGCGCCCGGGTTGCCCGGGCCTTGCGGCCAGGCCTGGGGCACCTGGAAGGTGAAGGGCACCGTTAATACGGCGGCGCCCTGGGCTACCTGGCCTTGCGGCCAGGCCGGAGGCTCCGCGGAGGTAGGGGGCGCTGTTGGTGGTGCGGCGCCCGGGGGTACTAGGCCTTGCGACCAGGCTGGTGGTAATTCCTGCTTTGTCACGCTCCGGATCGAGGCGCGTGACGTCACAGGGGTCGCTGCGGCGGCTTCCGGTCGGGGCCTAGTCCATAGCGGTGACATGGCGGCTACGGGCACAGCAGGGGGACTTTCGGGCTCTGCGACGGGGAGCTGGGGCAGGTAAGCGGTGTCACGGCTTGGGGTATAGGCGTCCCCTTTACCTGCCTCCATGCGTTCGGCTCCCTCCTCGGCGCCGTCTCCGGCCTTGGGTCCTCCCGCGCCATCCTCAGAGGCGGTCTGCTTCCTCTTCCAGGGTAGCGTGCTCCGTTGACTGGTCTCTGCTTGCTGGGCCATCTCCCGGCTCCACTCCGCCAGTATCTCACGCTGTACCCGGGCCATCCTCCTTGCGAGGCCCTCCAGGGCAGTTTGTGCACACTCCCGGTCTCGGGGGAGCTGCGCTAAGATCTCCGCTAGACCTAGCGGGGTTGTGGACTCTAGCAGGCTCCTGACCATCGGGTCGGTGCTGCTCTGCTCTGCTTCCGGCAGGCTCCTGGCCAGCGGGCCGGTGCTGCTCTGCCCTCCTTCCTCGGTCTCTAGCAGACTCCTGGCCAGCGGGCCGGTGCTGTTCTGCTTTCTCTCCATCTCCGGGTGAGCTCCTTCGCTACTCCTCGTTAGACCTCTTGCCTCCGGGTGCGCTCGCTCCAGACTGCTCCAAGCGACACCCATCTTTTTTCTTCTCTTTCGTCTCCTCCCACTTCGAGGGCGGTCCCGGGGCAACTCGGTGACTGTCAGCTCCAGGGGGAGTTCTTTCACGCTGACAGACACCTCCAGCATCACAGTCTCTGTTGGTGGGGGCGGTTTCCACTTTTGGCGCCATTTTCTGTCCTGGCCCACGATGGGAGGCGGCCTCCTGCCCTCCTTTGGCACGCCCATAATGGCGTCCGCTGCTCTTCCAAGGCGGGAAATCTGCGGTTTTGGCGGGAAGCGTCGCCCAGTGGCGGGAAACTCTGCAGATGGCGGGAACAAGTTGGAAATGGCGGACAATCGGCGGGAAACGACTGGTGATGGAGTCCGATGGCGTGGACCCTCCGGAACCGGCGGGAGACTTCTTTCTGAGGTAAACTTGCACTTTTCTTCAGGCACGCAGTACCCGGGTGCTGCGGGCACGTAATCCTGCCGACTACGCCAAAGTTGACGCGCCCCCTGGGACATATTCCTTTTTGAGGGGAATACCCGGCACCGGATCAGATGGGGGGGGGGTTGTAGTCTCCGAGCGGCTGTGACCCGGTCCCGTGCCCAGGGCGTCAAGCTCAGTGTTATGTGGCAGCTTTACAGATGTTACTAAAGTTCTTTTGTGTCGACTACGCCACCCGTTGTAATGCGGTCACTGTGGCCGCCGCTGCAGCAGGGTCCGCTGAGGCTGATGGTGGATGCGCAGCTTGGTGGGATAACCCCCAACGGGAGGGGTA
Source organism: Phyllobates terribilis (assembly GCF_046119375.1). Lineage (NCBI taxonomy): Eukaryota > Metazoa > Chordata > Amphibia > Anura > Dendrobatidae > Phyllobates > Phyllobates terribilis. The sequence goes on from NW_027362761.1 coordinate 705,428,747, forward strand.
TAGCCTCAGAGGGGACAGGCGCAGAGGATGGGGGTTGTGGTGGTGCGGTGCAGCCGGCAATGAAGACAGACTCGGGTTGTGCAGTTAAGGGTGTTTACTTACTGCAGATGTTGTACTGGTCACTCCAGCTGCTAGTGACCACCCGAGCCGTGCTGCGTCCACCAGGTCCTGGATCCAGCCAACCCCCAAACAAGTCCGGAGCGTGGCCCTGAGCTCTCCCTCTGTCCTTTCTTCAGCCGTCCCCACCAGTGATTCACCTAGGTCCAGCTCCCTCGGGCCTTCTGTTGGGACACCCTTGGCCCTGGGTTCCCTGACCCTTCATGTGGTGTGCCTTCGGGGTGAATGTGGTGGGTGACCGTGGCAAACGCTGCCCACGATCTCCGGTCTCTGGCTAGGGATTGTTTTTGCCCCCACCAGCTTGGGTTCCGGTACCCTGATGCTGACTCCTCACCCGGTGCTCTAATTTGGGTTCTTGGGTCCCTTCAGTCTTCCCCCTCTGGGTCTTTCTCTGCTCCACTCTCTCTCTCTCCAGGGCTGCTGTTTCCTTCTCTCTCCTCTCCAACTCACTTTCTGCGTCTGAACTTGTCCTCTGCAGCTGACTGACCCTGATCTAAGTTGGTGCCCTCCTTATATATCCCTCTATGTGTGAGCTCAGGTGACCAGCACCCAATGAGCTCCTATCACTACCCAGACTGCTCCCCCTATCTGCCCCTACACTACATGGGATGTACCACCCCCCTCCCACTCCAGCCAGGAACAGGCTCGGTTGTACCTGCACATTTCTAAGTGGGAGTACCGTCGGCCTGCTCCTCTGAAATGGGATGTATGTAGTGCATGCAGTCTATCTGAGCTCAGTTCCACACTCCATCCTTACCCGGGAGTGGAATATCACACCTCTGGGTTGAGGTGCAATACCCCTGTAGCAGCCGAATCCTCAGGGTGCTACATTCCCCCCTGGTAAATCACAGCACGTCCTCGGGCTGTAAAGACATAAAACACCAAAACATACAATTTTTTTCATATAAACATATAAAACATATAAAACATTATATATATAAAACTTTTTTATATAAACATTCTCGTAGACTTCTCTTGTCTCTGGTTCCTCCTCCGGACACTGTGCAACGTGTGTCCGGGAAAAGTGCGACAGTCTCTTAGAAAAACTGGTTTTCTATAAAACCGGTAGGGGGCGCTTTAGGAAGCGCAACTATATACAGGGAAAGTTGGCCGCTCTCAGTCCTCGGCCAGGTAGAGGGAAGGGAATGGCTGCTCACAGTCCTCAGCCTGTAGGATGAAGGGGTTAACGGGTAAACAGTTCACTGGTCCCAACGGGGACTATTTTAGCAGCAACGGTTCACTGTGCCCCGACAGGCAACTATATACAGTCTCTACTCCCGTCCTCAACGACGGCTCCCTCCTGCTTTTTCTTGGTGATATGGTGTTGCTTCAGACCCGTCCGGGTCCTCTGGCTCCTCCCAGATGCGGTACTCTTGGTCTTATGGGCACGGTGGTGGTGGCGCCCGGGTTGCCCGGGCCTTGCGGCCAGGCCTGGGGCACCTGGAAGGTGAAGGGCACCGTTAATACGGCGGCGCCCTGGGCTACCTGGCCTTGCGGCCAGGCCGGAGGCTCCGCGGAGGTAGGGGGCGCTGTTGGTGGTGCGGCGCCCGGGGGTACTAGGCCTTGCGACCAGGCTGGTGGTAATTCCTGCTTTGTCACGCTCCGGATCGAGGCGCGTGACGTCACAGGGGTCGCTGCGGCGGCTTCCGGTCGGGGCCTAGTCCATAGCGGTGACATGGCGGCTACGGGCACAGCAGGGGGACTTTCGGGCTCTGCGACGGGGAGCTGGGGCAGGTAAGCGGTGTCACGGCTTGGGGTATAGGCGTCCCCTTTACCTGCCTCCATGCGTTCGGCTCCCTCCTCGGCGCCGTCTCCGGCCTTGGGTCCTCCCGCGCCATCCTCAGAGGCGGTCTGCTTCCTCTTCCAGGGTAGCGTGCTCCGTTGACTGGTCTCTGCTTGCTGGGCCATCTCCCGGCTCCACTCCGCCAGTATCTCACGCTGTACCCGGGCCATCCTCCTTGCGAGGCCCTCCAGGGCAGTTTGTGCACACTCCCGGTCTCGGGGGAGCTGCGCTAAGATCTCCGCTAGACCTAGCGGGGTTGTGGACTCTAGCAGGCTCCTGACCATCGGGTCGGTGCTGCTCTGCTCTGCTTCCGGCAGGCTCCTGGCCAGCGGGCCGGTGCTGCTCTGCCCTCCTTCCTCGGTCTCTAGCAGACTCCTGGCCAGCGGGCCGGTGCTGTTCTGCTTTCTCTCCATCTCCGGGTGAGCTCCTTCGCTACTCCTCGTTAGACCTCTTGCCTCCGGGTGCGCTCGCTCCAGACTGCTCCAAGCGACACCCATCTTTTTTCTTCTCTTTCGTCTCCTCCCACTTCGAGGGCGGTCCCGGGGCAACTCGGTGACTGTCAGCTCCAGGGGGAGTTCTTTCACGCTGACAGACACCTCCAGCATCACAGTCTCTGTTGGTGGGGGCGGTTTCCACTTTTGGCGCCATTTTCTGTCCTGGCCCACGATGGGAGGCGGCCTCCTGCCCTCCTTTGGCACGCCCATAATGGCGTCCGCTGCTCTTCCAAGGCGGGAAATCTGCGGTTTTGGCGGGAAGCGTCGCCCAGTGGCGGGAAACTCTGCAGATGGCGGGAACAAGTTGGAAATGGCGGACAATCGGCGGGAAACGACTGGTGATGGAGTCCGATGGCGTGGACCCTCCGGAACCGGCGGGAGACTTCTTTCTGAGGTAAACTTGCACTTTTCTTCAGGCACGCAGTACCCGGGTGCTGCGGGCACGTAATCCTGCCGACTACGCCAAAGTTGACGCGCCCCCTGGGACATATTCCTTTTTGAGGGGAATACCCGGCACCGGATCAGATGGGGGGGGGGTTGTAGTCTCCGAGCGGCTGTGACCCGGTCCCGTGCCCAGGGCGTCAAGCTCAGTGTTATGTGGCAGCTTTACAGATGTTACTAAAGTTCTTTTGTGTCGACTACGCCACCCGTTGTAATGCGGTCACTGTGGCCGCCGCTGCAGCAGGGTCCGCTGAGGCTGATGGTGGATGCGCAGCTTGGTGGGATAACCCCCAACGGGAGGGGTATAGCCTCAGAGGGGACAGGCGCAGAGGATGGGGGTTGTGGTGGTGCGGTGCAGCCGGCAATGAAGACAGACTCGGGTTGTGCAGTTAAGGGTGTTTACTTACTGCAGATGTTGTACTGGTCACTCCAGCTGCTAGTGACCACCCGAGCCGTGCTGCGTCCACCAGGTCCTGGATCCAGCCAACCCCCAAACAAGTCCGGAGCGTGGCCCTGAGCTCTCCCTCTGTCCTTTCTTCAGCCGTCCCCACCAGTGATTCACCTAGGTCCAGCTCCCTCGGGCCTTCTGTTGGGACACCCTTGGCCCTGGGTTCCCTGACCCTTCATGTGGTGTGCCTTCGGGGTGAATGTGGTGGGTGACCGTGGCAAACGCTGCCCACGATCTCCGGTCTCTGGCTAGGGATTGTTTTTGCCCCCACCAGCTTGGGTTCCGGTACCCTGATGCTGACTCCTCACCCGGTGCTCTAATTTGGGTTCTTGGGTCCCTTCAGTCTTCCCCCTCTGGGTCTTTCTCTGCTCCACTCTCTCTCTCTCCAGGGCTGCTGTTTCCTTCTCTCTCCTCTCCAACTCACTTTCTGCGTCTGAACTTGTCCTCTGCAGCTGACTGACCCTGATCTAAGTTGGTGCCCTCCTTATATATCCCTCTATGTGTGAGCTCAGGTGACCAGCACCCAATGAGCTCCTATCACTACCCAGACTGCTCCCCCTATCTGCCCCTACACTACATGGGATGTACCACCCCCCTCCCACTCCAGCCAGGAACAGGCTCGGTTGTACCTGCACATTTCTAAGTGGGAGTACCGTCGGCCTGCTCCTCTGAAATGGGATGTATGTAGTGCATGCAGTCTATCTGAGCTCAGTTCCACACTCCATCCTTACCCGGGAGTGGAATATCACACCTCTGGGTTGAGGTGCAATACCCCTGTAGCAGCCGAATCCTCAGGGTGCTACATTCCCCCCTGGTAAATCACAGCACGTCCTCGGGCTGTAAAGACATAAAACACCAAAACATACAATTTTTTTCATATAAACATATAAAACATATAAAACATTATATATATAAAACTTTTTTATATAAACATTCTCGTAGACTTCTCTTGTCTCTGGTTCCTCCTCCGGACACTGTGCAACGTGTGTCCGGGAAAAGTGCGACAGTCTCTTAGAAAAACTGGTTTTCTATAAAACCGGTAGGGGGCGCTTTAGGAAGCGCAACTATATACAGGGAAAGTTGGCCGCTCTCAGTCCTCGGCCAGGTAGAGGGAAGGGAATGGCTGCTCACAGTCCTCAGCCTGTAGGATGAAGGGGTTAACGGGTAAACAGTTCACTGGTCCCAACGGGGACTATTTTAGCAGCAACGGTTCACTGTGCCCCGACAGGCAACTATATACAGTCTCTACTCCCGTCCTCAACGACGGCTCCCTCCTGCTTTTTCTTGGTGATATGGTGTTGCTTCAGACCCGTCCGGGTCCTCTGGCTCCTCCCAGATGCGGTACTCTTGGTCTTATGGGCACGGTGGTGGTGGCGCCCGGGTTGCCCGGGCCTTGCGGCCAGGCCTGGGGCACCTGGAAGGTGAAGGGCACCGTTAATACGGCGGCGCCCTGGGCTACCTGGCCTTGCGGCCAGGCCGGAGGCTCCGCGGAGGTAGGGGGCGCTGTTGGTGGTGCGGCGCCCGGGGGTACTAGGCCTTGCGACCAGGCTGGTGGTAATTCCTGCTTTGTCACGCTCCGGATCGAGGCGCGTGACGTCACAGGGGTCGCTGCGGCGGCTTCCGGTCGGGGCCTAGTCCATAGCGGTGACATGGCGGCTACGGGCACAGCAGGGGGACTTTCGGGCTCTGCGACGGGGAGCTGGGGCAGGTAAGCGGTGTCACGGCTTGGGGTATAGGCGTCCCCTTTACCTGCCTCCATGCGTTCGGCTCCCTCCTCGGCGCCGTCTCCGGCCTTGGGTCCTCCCGCGCCATCCTCAGAGGCGGTCTGCTTCCTCTTCCAGGGTAGCGTGCTCCGTTGACTGGTCTCTGCTTGCTGGGCCATCTCCCGGCTCCACTCCGCCAGTATCTCACGCTGTACCCGGGCCATCCTCCTTGCGAGGCCCTCCAGGGCAGTTTGTGCACACTCCCGGTCTCGGGGGAGCTGCGCTAAGATCTCCGCTAGACCTAGCGGGGTTGTGGACTCTAGCAGGCTCCTGACCATCGGGTCGGTGCTGCTCTGCTCTGCTTCCGGCAGGCTCCTGGCCAGCGGGCCGGTGCTGCTCTGCCCTCCTTCCTCGGTCTCTAGCAGACTCCTGGCCAGCGGGCCGGTGCTGTTCTGCTTTCTCTCCATCTCCGGGTGAGCTCCTTCGCTACTCCTCGTTAGACCTCTTGCCTCCGGGTGCGCTCGCTCCAGACTGCTCCAAGCGACACCCATCTTTTTTCTTCTCTTTCGTCTCCTCCCACTTCGAGGGCGGTCCCGGGGCAACTCGGTGACTGTCAGCTCCAGGGGGAGTTCTTTCACGCTGACAGACACCTCCAGCATCACAGTCTCTGTTGGTGGGGGCGGTTTCCACTTTTGGCGCCATTTTCTGTCCTGGCCCACGATGGGAGGCGGCCTCCTGCCCTCCTTTGGCACGCCCATAATGGCGTCCGCTGCTCTTCCAAGGCGGGAAATCTGCGGTTTTGGCGGGAAGCGTCGCCCAGTGGCGGGAAACTCTGCAGATGGCGGGAACAAGTTGGAAATGGCGGACAATCGGCGGGAAACGACTGGTGATGGAGTCCGATGGCGTGGACCCTCCGGAACCGGCGGGAGACTTCTTTCTGAGGTAAACTTGCACTTTTCTTCAGGCACGCAGTACCCGGGTGCTGCGGGCACGTAATCCTGCCGACTACGCCAAAGTTGACGCGCCCCCTGGGACATATTCCTTTTTGAGGGGAATACCCGGCACCGGATCAGATGGGGGGGGGGGTTGTAGTCTCCGAGCGGCTGTGACCCGGTCCCGTGCCCAGGGCGTCAAGCTCAGTGTTATGTGGCAGCTTTACAGATGTTACTAAAGTTCTTTTGTGTCGACTACGCCACCCGTTGTAATGCGGTCACTGTGGCCGCCGCTGCAGCAGGGTCCGCTGAGGCTGATGGTGGATGCGCAGCTTGGTGGGATAACCCCCAACGGGAGGGGTATAGCCTCAGAGGGGACAGGCGCAGAGGATGGGGGTTGTGGTGGTGCGGTGCAGCCGGCAATGAAGACAGACTCGGGTTGTGCAGTTAAGGGTGTTTACTTACTGCAGATGTTGTACTGGTCACTCCAGCTGCTAGTGACCACCCGAGCCGTGCTGCGTCCACCAGGTCCTGGATCCAGCCAACCCCCAAACAAGTCCGGAGCGTGGCCCTGAGCTCTCCCTCTGTCCTTTCTTCAGCCGTCCCCACCAGTGATTCACCTAGGTCCAGCTCCCTCGGGCCTTCTGTTGGGACACCCTTGGCCCTGGGTTCCCTGACCCTTCATGTGGTGTGCCTTCGGGGTGAATGTGGTGGGTGACCGTGGCAAACGCTGCCCACGATCTCCGGTCTCTGGCTAGGGATTGTTTTTGCCCCCACCAGCTTGGGTTCCGGTACCCTGATGCTGACTCCTCACCCGGTGCTCTAATTTGGGTTCTTGGGTCCCTTCAGTCTTCCCCCTCTGGGTCTTTCTCTGCTCCACTCTCTCTCTCTCCAGGGCTGCTGTTTCCTTCTCTCTCCTCTCCAACTCACTTTCTGCGTCTGAACTTGTCCTCTGCAGCTGACTGACCCTGATCTAAGTTGGTGCCCTCCTTATATATCCCTCTATGTGTGAGCTCAGGTGACCAGCACCCAATGAGCTCCTATCACTACCCAGACTGCTCCCCCTATCTGCCCCTACACTACATGGGATGTACCACCCCCCTCCCACTCCAGCCAGGAACAGGCTCGGTTGTACCTGCACATTTCTAAGTGGGAGTACCGTCGGCCTGCTCCTCTGAAATGGGATGTATGTAGTGCATGCAGTCTATCTGAGCTCAGTTCCACACTCCATCCTTACCCGGGAGTGGAATATCACACCTCTGGGTTGAGGTGCAATACCCCTGTAGCAGCCGAATCCTCAGGGTGCTACATTCCCCCCTGGTAAATCACAGCACGTCCTCGGGCTGTAAAGACATAAAACACCAAAACATACAATTTTTTTCATATAAACATATAAAACATATAAAACATTATATATATAAAACTTTTTTATATAAACATTCTCGTAGACTTCTCTTGTCTCTGGTTCCTCCTCCGGACACTGTGCAACGTGTGTCCGGGAAAAGTGCGACAGTCTCTTAGAAAAACTGGTTTTCTATAAAACCGGTAGGGGGCGCTTTAGGAAGCGCAACTATATACAGGGAAAGTTGGCCGCTCTCAGTCCTCGGCCAGGTAGAGGGAAGGGAATGGCTGCTCACAGTCCTCAGCCTGTAGGATGAAGGGGTTAACGGGTAAACAGTTCACTGGTCCCAACGGGGACTATTTTAGCAGCAACGGTTCACTGTGCCCCGACAGGCAACTATATACAGTCTCTACTCCCGTCCTCAACGACGGCTCCCTCCTGCTTTTTCTTGGTGATATGGTGTTGCTTCAGACCCGTCCGGGTCCTCTGGCTCCTCCCAGATGCGGTACTCTTGGTCTTATGGGCACGGTGGTGGTGGCGCCCGGGTTGCCCGGGCCTTGCGGCCAGGCCTGGGGCACCTGGAAGGTGAAGGGCACCGTTAATACGGCGGCGCCCTGGGCTACCTGGCCTTGCGGCCAGGCCGGAGGCTCCGCGGAGGTAGGGGGCGCTGTTGGTGGTGCGGCGCCTGGGGGTACTAGGCCTTGCGACCAGGCTGGTGGTAATTCCTGCTTTGTCACGCTCTGGATCGAGGCGCGTGACGTCACAGGGGTCGCTGCGGCGGCTTCCGGTCGGGGCCTAGTCCATAGCGGTGACATGGCGGCTACGGGCACAGCAGGGGGACTTTCGGGCTCTGCGACGGGGAGCTGGGGCAGGTAAGCGGTGTCACGGCTTGGGGTATAGGCGTCCCCTTTACCTGCCTCCATGCGTTCGGCTCCCTCCTCGGCGCCGTCTCCGGCCTTGGGTCCTCCCGCGCCATCCTCAGAGGCGGTCTGCTTCCTCTTCCAGGGTAGCGTGCTCCGTTGACTGGTCTCTGCTTGCTGGGCCATCTCCCGGCTCCACTCCGCCAGTATCTCACGCTGTACCCGGGCCATCCTCCTTGCGAGGCCCTCCAGGGCAGTTTGTGCACACTCCCGGTCTCGGGGGAGCTGCGCTAAGATCTCCGCTAGACCTAGCGGGGTTGTGGACTCTAGCAGGCTCCTGACCATCGGGTCGGTGCTGCTCTGCTCTGCTTCCGGCAGGCTCCTGGCCAGCGGGCCGGTGCTGCTCTGCCCTCCTTCCTCGGTCTCTAGCAGACTCCTGGCCAGCGGGCCGGTGCTGTTCTGCTTTCTCTCCATCTCCGGGTGAGCTCCTTCGCTACTCCTCGTTAGACCTCTTGCCTCCGGGTGCGCTCGCTCCAGACTGCTCCAAGCGACACCCATCTTTTTTCTTCTCTTTCGTCTCCTCCCACTTCGAGGGCGGTCCCGGGGCAACTCGGTGACTGTCAGCTCCAGGGGGAGTTCTTTCACGCTGACAGACACCTCCAGCATCACAGTCTCTGTTGGTGGGGGCGGTTTCCACTTTTGGCGCCATTTTCTGTCCTGGCCCACGATGGGAGGCGGCCTCCTGCCCTCCTTTGGCACGCCCATAATGGCGTCCGCTGCTCTTCCAAGGCGGGAAATCTGCGGTTTTGGCGGGAAGCGTCGCCCAGTGGCGGGAAACTCTGCAGATGGCGGGAACAAGTTGGAAATGGCGGACAATCGGCGGGAAACGACTGGTGATGGAGTCCGATGGCGTGGACCCTCCGGAACCGGCGGGAGACTTCTTTCTGAGGTAAACTTGCACTTTTCTTCAGGCACGCAGTACCCGGGTGCTGCGGGCACGTAATCCTGCCGACTACGCCAAAGTTGACGCGCCCCCTGGGACATATTCCTTTTTGAGGGGAATACCCGGCACCGGATCAGATGGGGGGGGGGGTTGTAGTCTCCGAGCGGCTGTGACCCGGTCCCGTGCCCAGGGCGTCAAGCTCAGTGTTATGTGGCAGCTTTACAGATGTTACTAAAGTTCTTTTGTGTCGACTACGCCACCCGTTGTAATGCGGTCACTGTGGCCGCCGCTGCAGCAGGGTCCGCTGAGGCTGATGGTGGATGCGCAGCTTGGTGGGATAACCCCCAACGGGAGGGGTATAGCCTCAGAGGGGACAGGCGCAGAGGATGGGGGTTGTGGTGGTGCGGTGCAGCCGGCAATGAAGACAGACTCGGGTTGTGCAGTTAAGGGTGTTTACTTACTGCAGATGTTGTACTGGTCACTCCAGCTGCTAGTGACCACCCGAGCCGTGCTGCGTCCACCAGGTCCTGGATCCAGCCAACCCCCAAACAAGTCCGGAGCGTGGCCCTGAGCTCTCCCTCTGTCCTTTCTTCAGCCGTCCCCACCAGTGATTCACCTAGGTCCAGCTCCCTCGGGCCTTCTGTTGGGACACCCTTGGCCCTGGGTTCCCTGACCCTTCATGTGGTGTGCCTTCGGGGTGAATGTGGTGGGTGACCGTGGCAAACGCTGCCCACGATCTCCGGTCTCTGGCTAGGGATTGTTTTTGCCCCCACCAGCTTGGGTTCCGGTACCCTGATGCTGACTCCTCACCCGGTGCTCTAATTTGGGTTCTTGGGTCCCTTCAGTCTTCCCCCTCTGGGTCTTTCTCTGCTCCACTCTCTCTCTCTCCAGGGCTGCTGTTTCCTTCTCTCTCCTCTCCAACTCACTTTCTGCGTCTGAACTTGTCCTCTGCAGCTGACTGACCCTGATCTAAGTTGGTGCCCTCCTTATATATCCCTCTATGTGTGAGCTCAGGTGACCAGCACCCAATGAGCTCCTATCACTACCCAGACTGCTCCCCCTATCTGCCCCTACACTACATGGGATGTACCACCCCCCTCCCACTCCAGCCAGGAACAGGCTCGGTTGTACCTGCACATTTCTAAGTGGGAGTACCGTCGGCCTGCTCCTCTGAAATGGGATGTATGTAGTGCATGCAGTCTATCTGAGCTCAGTTCCACACTCCATCCTTACCCGGGAGTGGAATATCACACCTCTGGGTTGAGGTGCAATACCCCTGTAGCAGCCGAATCCTCAGGGTGCTACACTCCCATCTATGTTATCTTAATTTTGGGCCCTTTATTGAACAATTCCATACAGACCACGGTTGGCAAGTTAGAACTGTAAGATTCACTACGTGAACCACTGGTGTTTTGTGGAAAAGCACATGTACACCGCGTTCCAAATTATTATGCAAAAAGTGTTTAGGAGTGATAAGGGAAGAATTTGTTTGTTTGTCAGTTAAACTCATTGATGGTGATGTGTGTCAGGGCTCTTTATATCACTGTAAGCAATTGCAGACACCTGTGCTAATTAGTTTGGCAGGTGTGTCCAATGAAAGGCAAGACTACTTAAGAAGGCTCTCTCACATTATTAAGCAGCCTACATTTTCTGCCAAAATGGGAAAGAAAAAGGATGTGTCGGCTGCTGAGAAGCAACAAATTGTGGAGTGTTTAGGTCAAGGCATGACTACAATCAACATTGTGCGATGATCAGGATGAAGTGTCTTGGCAATCAAGAAGTATGTAGCTGATTCACAGTACACACGTGTGCGTGCTGATAAGGGCAAATTGAGGACTCTTTCCTACAGGCAATTACGTCAGGTTGAAAGAGCAGCGGCAAAAAAGCCTTGTCATAGCAGCAGACAAGTTTTTGAAGCTGCTGGTGCCTCCAACGTCCCCCGAACAACAAGATGCAGGGTCCTTCAGAGGTTTGCAGCTGTGCATACGCCATCCTGTCGACCTCCTCTATCCACTTCACACAAGCAGAAACGGCTCCAGTGGGCCAAACATTACATGAAGACTGATTTCAAAACTGTTTTGTTCACGGATGAGTGCCGTGCAGCGCTCGATGGTCCAGATGAATGGAGTGGAGGATGGCTGGTTGATGGACACCCCACGCAAACACGGCTACAGCGCCAACAAGGAGGAGGTGGAGTAATGTTTTGGGCTGGAATCATGGGGAGAGAGATTGTCGGCCCCTTTAGGATCCCTGAAGGCGCTAAAGATGAACTCCATAATGTATGTGGATTTTCTCAAACAGCACTTCCTGCCATGGTTCAAGAAGAAGAACCGTGTATTTCACAGCAAGATCATTTTTCTGCATGATAATGCACCATCTCATGCTGCACATAAAACATCTGCATCTCTGGCTGATATGGGCATAAAAGGGGACAAACTTATGGTGTGACCCCCATGCTCCCCTGACCTCTACCCCATTCAGAACCTTTGGAGCATCATTAAAAGGAGTGTCTATGATGGCGGGAGGCAGTTCACATCTAAGCAACAGCTCTGGGAGGGTATTCTGTCCTCATGCAAAACAATTGAAGCAGAAACCATCCAAAACCTGACAAATTCAATGGACGAGAGAGTTCAGAAGCTCCTTTCGAACAAGGGGTCCTATGTGAAAATGTAACATCACCTACAATAAAGTTTTGAGTTGAAAACTGTTTGATTTCAGTTTCTAACAACCTGCTAATGCTTATAATTTCAAAAATGACCATTTTTTTGGTCTTTATTAAAATGAAAAGGTTGATCGAAAAGTTTGGGGGATCTAAGAGTGTGGCAACCCAGTAGTCATGATTACTTCGAATTCTGACAATATGAGGGTCATGCTGCAGGTAGTGCAGCAAGAAGGCACTTATGTGTCTTGCGCATCTCGGAGCCCCAAAATTATTTTCCGGGCTAGATGCAGCTAAAAATTATTTTTAATTTTAAATCTGGTGGAGCTTATTATAGATGGCCTAATAGGATCAGTGCTGCACACTGCTACAAAGCCCAAATTATTTTCCAGTCAAGATACAGATAAACATGATTAGTAATTTGAAAGCTTAAAACGGTTGGTAGGGTGATTTTAACCAATCATCAAGCTTTTACTCTCCCCAGGATGACACAGGGGTAGAAAAGTCGTTTCGGATCCATGATTTGTTCATCTTTATGAACGTGAGTCTGTCTACATTATCAGTGGAGAGCCGCGTGCGCTTATCTGTCAGCACACCACCAGCAGCGCTGAACACACGTTCAGACAGAACGCTGGCTGCGGGGCATGACAAGATCTCCAAGGCGTAAGTGGCTAGCTCCGGCCATTTATCCAGATTGGAAGCCCAAAAAGAGCAAGGGTCCAGTGACACAGTCGTGGCTTCAATGTTTACTTGGAGATACTCCTGTACCATCGTCTCTAGGCGTTGACTATGTGTCAGACTTCTTGTCTCCTGTGGCCTTGCAAAGGATGGGCTAAAAAAGTGGTGAAATGATTCCGCAAAATTGATGTTACCAGCAGATACTGTGGTTCTGTTACGGTTTGAGTGCTGAACACTTGACGGTCCCACGGTTGGCAAGTTGGAACTGTGAGATTCACTACGTGCACCACTGGTATTTTGTGGAAAAGCACATGTAAGATTCTGCAACAGTCTCTGCTGATACTCCTGCATGCGTGCATCCCTTTCTATGGCAGGAATAATTTCTGAAAATTTACTTTTGTACCGGGGATCTAACAGTGTGGCAACCCAGTAGTCAGGATTATTTCTAATTCTCACAATTCGAGGGTCATGTTGCAGGTAGTGCAGCAAGAAGGCACTCATGTGTGTTGCGCATCCAGGAGCACCAAGTCCCTGTTGTGTTGGTGGCGAGGTAACAATCATGCTTCCTTCCTCTGTCCTCTCCCCCCAACCTCGCACAACAGAAATGTGATCAAGGTCTCCCTCATCTGATGAGTCTTCCATCAGTTCGTCCTCCACTTCTTCCTGGGCTCCTGCACCTTCCTCACTAGTTTGGCTGCTACCATGCGCCCTGGTAAAACCATCTCCCCCACCCTCACATGCCTGCCGCCTTGGTGCTGCCGACCTTCTGGACCTTGCAGATGTTAGCCCTTCCGCATACAACTCCTCCTCCTCTACTTCCTCCACCTCCTCTTGTGCCACCACCTGACTCCGAATTCTGTTTAACATGTGCTCCAGCATGTAAATCACCGGAATAGTCATGCTGATAATGGCATCGTCAGCACTAAACATCTTCGTCGCCATTTCAAAACTGTGCAGAAGGGTGCATAGGTCCCTGATCTGAGACCACTCCTCCAGCGTGATTTGCCCCACCTCTGAATCTCGTTGGCCCAGGCTATACGTCAGAACGTATTGCACCAGGGCTTGTCGGTGCTGCCACAGTCGCTGCAACATGTGCAGAGTTGAATTCCACCGGGTAGGCACATCGCATTTTAGCCGGTGAAGTGGCAGGCCCAACGACTTCTGTAGAGATGTAAGTCGCTGAGCTGCGGGATGCGAACGGCGGAAGTGAGCACACAGCGACCGTGCCCTCTGCAGAAGGCCATCTAGTCTGGGATAGTGGGCTAAAAATTGCTGGACAACCAGGTTCAACACGTGAGCCATACAAGGCACGTGTGTGACATTGCCCCGGCGAAGGGCCGCACCCAGGTTTGCAGCATTGTCGCACACGGCCTTCCCTGGTTTCAGGTCCAGTGGAGACAACCATTCATGAAATTGGTTCTCCAGAGCTGACCACAACTCCTCAGCTGTGTGACTCACATTTCCCAGACATTTCAATGTAAAAACCGCCTGATGACGTTGAGCCCTACTGCCAGCATAGTAAGGAGGTGTGCAGGATCCCTTCTGCGCAGTTAGAAAGCTTGTGGCATGACCAGACAGGCTTTGGGTGCAGGTGGAAGACCGAGAGGAGGTTGAGGAGGCAGAAGCAGTGGAGGAAAAATGACATAAAGAGGATTGACGCACAACTCGTGGGGACGGCAAGACTTGGACAGCAGCCCCTTGTCCTGCTGTCACCATAGTTACCCAGTGCCCAGTCAGCGACATGTAACGCCCCTGTCCATGCCTACTCGTCCAAGTGTCTGTGGTGAAATGCACCCTGTCACACACAGAGTTTCTCAAAGAAGCGGTGATGTTGTGTGCGACATGCTGGTGGAGCGCAGGCACACCTTTCTTTGAGAAGTAGTGCCGACTGGGCATCTGGTACTGGGGCACTGCGACGGACATAAGGTCTCGAAAATCCTCTGTGTCCACCAGGCGGAAAGGCAGCATTTCTGTAGCCAAGAGCTTGCAGATGGTGAAATTCAACCTCTTAGCTTTCTCATGGCTAGGAGGAAATGGTCTTTTACTTGTCCACATCTGAGGGACCGAGGGCTGGCTATTGTGCTTAGACGGGGTTGATAAGGGTGTCCCCGGCAAACTGCCGGTCTGTGAGGAAGATGCAGGCGGACATGTTAGGTTGCCTTCATCCAAAGGTGGTGCTATCGATGTCGGACAGCGCTCAAGACCAGCTGGTGTTACCACCTCCAAAGAAAATGATGACCTGCCAATCACGCTGGCTGTTGCGGGTAAAGAGGTGGCAGGTCTGCGCCCCAAAACAGGTGTGACTGCTGTCCCCCCAGTCACAGAGGATGAAGAGTCTGCGGATGCACAAGATATGGCAGACGGTGGTTGGCCCGGCCGGCTAGACCGCATTGTAGCACACTGAGCTTCCCACTGCAACTTATGCTTCATGTCCATGTGCCGGTTCATGCATGAAGTACTCAAACTATGTATTTTTTGGCCTCTACTTAGCTTTTGCTGACAAATGTTACAGATAACACGAGTTGGGTCATCTTTATCGATCTGAAAAAATGCCCAGGCTATGCAAGGCTTAGCACCCATGCGACCTGAAGAGCCACCACGACTTGTGGTGAGAGGCAGAGTTGTGTTTGAGGATGCAGTTGTTGACGTGCTTCCAGTACTACGTCTCTGTCCAGGAAGGCGCAACCTGACCTCGTCGTCACTAGCATCTTCCTCCACCTCCTCTGCTGACCTCATCTCTTGGCTGACTGTGGGTTGACAGTAAGTGGGATCTCCGACCTCATCATCATCACCCTGTGCGTTATCACACCCGTCGTCCTCAGAGCCAACCTGTTCCTGCCCTGACAAAAAGCTAAAGTTGTCGCTCCAATCAGGTATTTGAGTCTTATCATCGTCTTCCTCATTGTCTCCACCAACAGGAGTTACAGTTTGGGAATGAGGGTCTACATTATGGTCAGAACCTTCTGCGTCTGGTCCTGGATCCGACTCATAAAGATTCTGGGCATCAGTGCAGATCATTTCCTCGTCTGGATTCACAGAAGCGCTGGAGTCGACCTCTGATTCCCAGGCTATAGTATGAGTAAACAGCTCTGCAGACTCAACCATCTGTTCTACCTCATACTCAGACGGGCAGCTGGAGATTTGGGAGCTGTGAGGAAGCAAGTGCGATTTGGGTGACACCTTTGAGGACTGGAGTATTTGTGATGTTGAAGTTGATGTGGAGGAGAGCCCACTTAAAGGAGCACTTGATATCCGTTGAAGCACCTGCTGTTTTTGTGCCTCATCTGGAATTTGTAGCGATTGGCGTGGCCGTAAGAAAGGGATCTTATCACATTGTCCGCTAAAAGAAGTAGACATTTTAGTTTGGCTGGAAGATGGTCTTTCTTCTGCACCTACCCCACGGACACAACCTTTTTTCCCCTTCCCAACACGCCTATTCCCCTTTCCACCAGCAGCAGGCCTTTTTCCACTCATTTTGGTGGTTAACTAATTCACAACTCTGGAGTTGTTTGCACAAAAAAACAATGGATGGTAACCGAGCAGAGCTGAGTGGCCAAACTGTGGTATTAGGCCAAAACTATTGGCTGGGTTAGATGCAGAAAAAAATTATTTTTAATTTGCAACCTGATGGAGGTCAGTATAGATGGACTAATAGACCAAGTCCCACACACCGCTAGAAGCCCAAATATTTTTTCAGAGCTAGATGCAGAAAATTTTTTTATTCAATTTGCAACCTGATGGAGGTCAGTATAGATGGACTAATAGACCAAGTCCCACACACTGCTAGAAGCCCAAATATTTTTTCAGAGCTAGATGCAGAAAAAAATTATTTTTAATTTGCAACCTGATGGAGGTCAGTATAGATGGACTAATAGACCAAGTCCCACACACCGCTAGAAGCCCAAATATTTTTTCAGAGCTAGATGCAGAAAAAAATTATTTTTAATTTGCAACCTGATGGAGGTCAGTATAGATGGACTAATAGACCAAGTCCCACACACTGCTAGAAGCCCAAATATTTTTTCAGAGCTAGATGCAGAAAATTTTTTTATTCAATTTGCAACCTGATGGAGGTCAGTATAGAAGGACTAATAGAACAAGTCCCACACACTGCTAGAAGCCCAAATATTTTTTCAGAGCTAAATGAAGAAAAAAATTATTTTTAATTTGCAACCTGATGGAGGTCAGTATAGATAGACTAATAGACCAAGTCCCACACACTGCTAGAAGCCCAAATATTTTTTCAGAGCTAGATGCAGAAAAAAATTATTTTTAATTTGCAACCTGATGGAGGTCAGTATAGATAGACTAATAGACCAAGTCCCACACACCGCTAGAAGCCCAAATATTTTTTCAGAGCTAGATGCAGAAAATTTTTTTATTCAATTTTGCAACCTGATGGAGGTCAGTATAGATGGACTAATAGACCAAGTCCCACACACTGCTAGAAGCCCAAATATTTTTTCAGAGCTAGATGCAGAAAAAAATTATTTTTAATTTGCAACCTGATGGAGGTCAGTATAGATGGACTAATAGACCAAGTCCCACACACCGCTAGAAGCCCAAATATTTTTTCAGAGCTAGATGCAGAAAAAAATTATTTTTAATTTGCAACCTGATGGAGGTCAGTATAGATGGACTAATAGACCAAGTCCCACACACCGCTAGAAGCCCAAATATTTTTTCAGAGCTAGATGCAGAAAAAAATTATATTCAATTTGCAACCTGCTGGAGGTCAGTATAGAAGGACTAATAGAACAAGTCCCACACACTGCTAGAAGCCCAAATATTTTTTCAGAGCTAAATGAAGAAAAAAAATATTTTTAATTTGCAACCTGATGGAGGTCAGTATAGATAGACTAATAGACCAAGTCCCACACACTGCTAGAAGCCCAAATATTTTTTCAGAGCTAGATGCAGAAAAAAATTATTTTTAATTTGCAACCTGATGGAGGTCAGTATAGATGGACTAATAGACCAAGTCCCACACACTGCTAGAAGCCCAAATATTTTTTCAGAGCTAGATGCAGAAAAAAATTATATTCAGTTTGCAACCTGATGGAGGTCAGTATAGATGGACTAATAGAATGATGCTATGCCCAAAAGATTTTACTTCACTAGGTGCAGTAAAAAAATTGGTATTCTATACACAGGTGGTATATCTTGCAACACAGATAGGCTACTCCACTGACTAACACACTCTGCAATAGGCCAAAAAGGATTAGCTTTGCTAGATTCAGCCAAATGCTGTGAAAAAAACTTGCACAGCACTGGCACAGACCTGCCTGGCAAAAACTGATAGGAACTGATGTAACCTAGTCCTGAAAAGGACTCCAATTACAATTAGTCTTTACTCCCACAATCTATCTATTTAAGAGCACAGACCTGCCTGATAAAAGTCGTAGGAAATGCTGTAACCTAGTCCTTAAATGGACTGCAATCACAACTATTCCCTACTCCCAAGCTATCTGTATATTTGTGCGAAAATTGGCTTGAAATTAACAAGGTATAGCGCACACAGCAACAGCGGTGCCGTCTAACACGCAGCTGCAGCAGTGAGAAAATGGTGGCGACGGGGAAAATGGCTTGGTCTTATAGGGCAAGGACATGTGACATACACTGCCAATCACACATGCCCTTGCTTGTGTGAAAAAAAGCACTTCGCTCCGTGTGTGCGCTGCTGATAGGCTGACAGATTGCACCTACCCACTGCAAATGCGGGAAAGAGAAAAAAAAATGGAGATCTTCATTGTTCCTGCAGAGATCCATCCCCTGCCCCTCCCCCCGCCCCGCTGTACACTCAAACTGCGTATTAACATTAATTTTCATCATTACTGAGAAAAAATCCAGTTATGATTTTGGTGCACGAACAGTTATCGAACATAACCTCGAACAGCCGAATTTTTCTCAAATTGTTCGTGTTCGCCGACCGGCTCGAACACCGCCCAAAACAGCTCGAATTTGAGATTGGCGAACAGTTCGAGTAGAACAACGCTCATCTCTACTCGTGTCCTCTGAATTTATTGCTGCCCTGGTCCCAGAAAAGAAATGCCTGGAGACAGTCGCGATCGGATGGTAAGTAAATGGAGAGCCCCACATACACAGCCACACATCAGAAGGAGGACACGAATTGTCTGTAGGGTGCCAGAGCGAGAGGGGGCTCCAGCTCGCCCATGACTACCTCGCTGGGGCACCTTACATGAGTAAATCCTGAAGACTGCACCCCACTGTCTCTGTGAATTATTGCTGCACCATCATCCCCCTGCACCATACTGCACAGCAACATCTACCTCATACAACATCTACACTGCCCTGAAGCTAAGCTCTACCTGTGGAGAGCTAAACCAACTCTGCGGCATTAACAGCAGCTCCAGAGGACCTGCTCCGCAGTGGCGGCTCCCTTTAGCCGCATACCACAGGTGACGTCACGAACATTAAACTATAAAAACTATAATCCCCTTTTATTGACCCCCCTGGGTCACGGACCGGGTCACTGCCACTGTGACATCCCCTGCACCGACCGGCCCGACACCGAGTACCCCACGGCCCAGGGGGCGCGTCAAGTGCACTGTGATGTTTCACAAGCACCCATAGACTTATAAGGGTGCATGCAATACAATTTGAGGATGCAATCGCAGCATGCCAAATAAGGTAACTTTGGGGCGAGTGCAATCCGATTTTTTAGTGGATTGTACTTGTGCAGCCCTTAGTCACGTGCCGACGAGCAGCTCTCCTTAATTCTCTCAATGATCAGCGAAACACTGAGAGAAGCAGGAAGAAAAGCTAGTTGCTACATGACCGTCAGTATTTAAATCACATATGAGTGAAGTGGCCATTAGAGATGAGCGTTGTTCTACTCAAACTGTTCGCCAATCTCAAATTCGAGCTGTTTTGGGTGGTGTTCGAGCCGTTCGGCGAACACGAACGATTTGAGAAAAATTCGGCTGTTCGAGGTTATGTTCGATAACTGTTCGTGCACCAAAATCATAACTGGATTTTTTCTCAGTAATGATGAAAATTAATGTTAATACGCAGTTTGAGTGTACAGCGGGGTGGGGGGAGGGGCAGGGTATGGATCTCTGCAGGAATAATGAAGATCTCCATTTTTTTTTCTCTTTCCCGCATTTACAGTGGGGAGGTGCAATCTGTCAGCCTATCAGCAGCGCACACACGGAGCGAAGTGCTTTTTTCACACAAGCAAGGGCATGTGTCATTGGCAGTGTATGTCACATGTCCTTGCCCTATAAGACCAAGCCATTTTCCCCGTTGCCACCATTTTCTCACTGCTGCAGCTGCGTGTTAGACGGCACCGCTGTTGCTGTGTGCGCTATACCTTGTTAATTTCAAGCCAATTTTCGCACAAATCTACAGATAGCTTGGGAGTAGGGAATAGTTGTGATTGCAGTCCTTTTAAGGACTAGGTTACAGCATTTCCTACGACTTTTATCAGGCAGGTCTGTGCTCTTAAATAGATAGATTGTGGGAGTAAAGACTAATTGTAATTGCAGTCCTTTTCAGGACTAGGTTATATCAGATTCTATCAGTTTTTGCCAGGCAGGTCTGTGCCAGTGCTGTGCAAGTTTTTTTCACAGCATTTGGCTGAATCTAGCAAAGCTAATCCTTTTTGGCCTATTGCAGAGTGTGTTAGTCAGTGGAGTAGCCTATCTGTGTTGCAAGATATACCACCTGTGTATAGAATACCAATTTTTTTACTGTACCTAGTGAAGTAAAATCTTTTGGGCATAGCATCATTCTATTAGTCCATCTATACTGACCTCCATCAGGTTGCAAATTGAATATAATTTTTTTCTGCATCTAGCTCTGAAAAAATATTTGGGCTTCTAGCAGTGTGTGGGACTTGTTCTATTAGTCCATCTATACTGACCTCCATCAGGTTGCAAACTGAATATAATTTTTTTCTGCATCTACCTCTGAAAAAATATTTGGCCTTCTAGCAGTGTGTGGGACTTTCTCTATTAGTCCATCTATACTGACCTCCATCAGGTTGCAAACTGAATATATTTTTATTCTGCATCTACCTCTGAAAAAATATTGGGCTTCTAGCTGTGTGTGGGACTTGTTCTATTAATCCATCTATACAGACCTCCATCAGGCTGCAAACTGAATATAATTTTTTTCTGCATCTACCTCTGAAAAAATATTTGGGCTTCTAGCTGTGTGTGGGACTTGTTCTATTAGTCCATCTATACTGACCTCCATCAGGTTGCAAATTAAAAATAATTTTTATCTGCATCTACCTCTGAAAAAATATTTGGGCTTCTAGCTGTGTGTGGGACTTGTTCTATTAGTCCATCTATACTGACCTCCATCAGGTTGCAAACTGAATATAATTTTTTTCTGCATCTAGCTCTGAAAAAATATTTGGCCTTCTAGCAGTGTGTGGGACTTTCTCTATTAGTCCATCTATACTGACCTCCATCAGGTTGCAAATTAAAAATAATTTTTATCTGCATCCAGCTCTGAAAAAATATTTGGCCTTCTAGCAGTGTGTGGGACTTTCTCTATTAGTCCATCTATACTGACCTCCATCAGGTTGCAAATTAAAAATAATTTTTTGTCTGCATCTAGCTCTGAAAAAATATTTGGCCTTCTAGCAGTGAGTGGGACTTTCTCTATTAGTCCATCTATACTGACCTCCATCAGGTTGCAAATTAAAAATAATTTTTATCTGCATCCAGCTCTGAAAAAATATTTGGCCTTCTAGCAGTGTGTGGGACTTTCTCTATTAGTCCATCTATACTGACCTCCATCAGGTTGCAAATTAAAAATAATTTTTTGTCTGCATCTAGCTCTGAAAAAATATTTGGCCTTCTAGCAGTGTGTGGGACTTTCTCTATAAGTCCATCTATACTGACCTCCATCAGGTTGCAAACTGAATATATTTTTTTTCTGCATCTACCTCTGAAAAAATATTGGGCTTCTAGCTGTGTGTGGGACTTGTTCTATTAATCCATCTATACAGACCTCCATCAGGTTGCAAACTGAATATAATTTTTTTCTGCATCTACCTCTGAAAAAATATTTGGGCTTCTAGCTGTGTGTGGGACTTGTTCTATTAGTCCATCTATACTGACCTCCATCAGGTTGCAAACTGAATATAATTTTTTTCTGCATCTACCTCTGAAAAAATATTGGGCTTCTAGCTGTGTGTGGGACTTGTTCTATTAATCCATCTATACAGACCTCCATCAGGTTGCAAACTGAATATAATTTTTTTCTGCATCTACCTCTGAAAAAATATTTGGGCTTCTAGCTGTGTGTGGGACTTGTTCTATTAGTCCATCTATACTGACCTCCATCAGGTTGCAAACTGAATATAATTTTTTTCTGCATCTAGCTCTGAAAAAATATTTGGGCTTCTAGCTGTGTGTGGGACTTTCTCTATTAGTCCATCTATACTGACCTCCATCAGGTTGCAAATTAAAAATAATTTTTTGTCTGCATCTAGCTCTGAAAAAATATTTGGCCTTCTAGCAGTGTGTGGGACTTTCTCTATAAGTCCATCTATACTGACCTCCATCAGGTTGCAAACTGAATATATTTTTTTTCTGCATCTACCTCTGAAAAAATATTGGGCTTCTAGCTGTGTGTGGGACTTGTTCTATTAATCCATCTATACAGACCTCCATCAGGTTGCAAACTGAATATAATTTTTTTCTGCATCTACCTCTGAAAAAATATTTGGGCTTCTAGCTGTGTGTGGGACTTGTTCTATTAGTCCATCTATACTGACCTCCATCAGGTTGCAAACTGAATATAATTTTTTTCTGCATCTAGCTCTGAAAAAATATTTGGGCTTCTAGCTGTGTGTGGGACTTTCTCTATTAGTCCATCTATACTGACCTCCATCAGGTTGCAAATTAAAAATATTTTTTTGTCTGCATCTAGCTCTGAAAAAATATTTGGCCTTCTAGCAGTGTGTGGGACTTTCTCTATTAGTCCATCTATACTGACCTCCATCAGGTTGCAAACTGAATATATTTTTTTTCTGCATCTACCTCTGAAAAAATATTGGGCTTCTAGCTGTGTGTGGGACTTGTTCTATTAATCCATCTATACAGACCTCCATCAGGTTGCAAACTGAATATAATTTTTTTCTGCATCTACCTCTGAAAAAATATTTGGGCTTCTAGCTGTGTGTGGGACTTGTTCTATTAGTCCATCTATACTGACTAGAGATGAGCGTTGTTCTACTCGAACTGTTCGCCAATCTCAAATTCGAGCTGTTTTGGGCGGTGTTCGAGCCGTTCGGCGAACACGAACAATTTGAGAAAAATTCGGCTGTTCGAGGTTATGTTCGATAACTGTTCGTGCACCAAAATCATAACTGGATTTTTTCTCAGTAATGATGAAAATTAATGTTAATACGCAGTTTGAGTGTACAGCGGGGTGGGGGGAGGGGCAGGGGATGGATCTCTGCAGGAACAATGAAGATCTCCATTTTTTTTTCTCTTTCCCGCATTTACAGTGGGGAGGTGCAATCTGTCAGCCTATCAGCAGCGCACACACGGAGCGAAGTGCTTTTTTTCACACAAGCAAGGGCATGTGTCATTGGCAGTGTATGTCACATGTCCTTGCCCTATAAGACGAAGCCATTTTCCCTGTCGCCACCATTTTCTCACTGCTGCAGCTGCGTGTTAGACGGCACCGCTGTTGCTGTGTGCGCTATACCTTGTTAATTTCAAGCCAATTTTCGCACAAATATACAGATAGCTTGGGAGTAGGGAATAGTTGTGATTGCAGTCCTTTTAAGGACTAGGTTACAGCATTTCCTACGACTTTTATCAGGCAGGTCTGTGCTCTTAAATAGATAGGTTGTGGGAGTAAAGACTAATTGTAATTGGAGTCCTTTTCAGGACTAGGTTACATCAGTTCCTATCAGTTTTTGCCAGGCAGGTCTGTGCCAGTGCTGTGCAAGTTTTTTTCACAGCATTTGGCTGAATCTAGCAAAGCTAATCCTTTTTGGCCTATTGCAGAGTGTGTTAGTCAGTGGAGTAGCCTATCTGTGTTGCAAGATATACCACCTGTGTATAGAATACCAATTTTTTTACTGCACCTAGTGAAGTAAAATCTTTTGGGCATAGCATCATTCTATTAGTCCATCTATACTGACCTCCATCAGGTTGCAAACTGAATCTAATTTTTTTCTGCATCTAGCTCTGAAAAAATATTTGGCCTTCTAGCAGTGTGTCGGACTTTCTCTATTAGTCCATCTATACTGACCTCCATCAGGTTGCAAATTCAAAATAATTTTTATCTGCATCTACAGTACCTCTGAAAAAATATTTGGGCTTCTAGCTGTGTGTGGGACTTGTTGTATTAGTCCATCTATACTGACCTCCATCAGGTTGCAAACTGAATATATTTTTTTCTGCATCTACCTCTGAAAAAATATTGGGCTTCTAGCTGTGTGTGGGACTTGTTGTATTAGTCCATCTATACTGACCTCCATCAGGTTGCAAACTGAATATATTTTTTTCTACATCTACCTCTGAAAAAATATTGGGCTTCTAGCTGTGTGTGGGACTTGTTGTATTAGTCCATCTATACTGACCTCCATCAGGTTGCAAACTGAATATAATTTTTTTCTGCATCTAGCTCTGAAAAAATATTTGGCCTTCTAGTAGTGTGTCGGACTTTCTCTATTAGTCCATCTATACTGACCTCCATCAGGTTGCAAATTAAAAATAATTTTTATCTGCATCTACAGTACCTCTGAAAAAATATTTGGCCTTCTAGCAGTGTGTCGGAATTTCTCTATTAGTCCATCTATACTGACCTCCATCAGGTTGCAAATTCAAAATAATTTTTATCTGCATCTACAGTACCTCTGAAAAAATATTTGGCCTTCTAGCAGTGTGTGGGACTTGTTGTATTAGTCCATCTATACTGACCTCCATCAGGTTGCAAACTGAATATATTTTTTTCTGCATCTACCTCTGAAAAAATATTGGGCTTCTAGCTGTGTGTCGGACTTTCTCTATTAGTCCATCTATACTGACCTCCATCAGGTTGCAAATTCAAAATAATTTTTATCTGCATCTACAGTACCTCTGAAAAAATATTTGGGCTTCTAGCTGTGTGTGGGACTTGTTGTATTAGTCCATCTATACTGACCTCCATCAGGTTGCAAACTGAATATATTTTTTTCTGCATCTACCTCTGAAAAAATATTGGGCTTCTAGCTGTGTGTGGGACTTGTTGTATTAGTCCATCTATACTGACCTCCATCAGGTTGCAAACTGAATATATTTTTTTCTGCATCTACCTCTGAAAAAATATTGGGCTTCTAGCTGTGTGTGGGACTTGTTGTATTAGTCCATCTATACTGACCTCCATCAGGTTGCAAACTGAATATAATTTTTTTCTGCATCTAGCTCTGAAAAAATATTTGGCCTTCTAGCAGTGTGTCGGACTTTCTCTATTAGTCCATCTATACTGACCTCCATCAGGTTGCAAACTGAATATATTTTTTTCTGCATCTACCTCTGAAAAAATATTGGGCTTCTAGCTGTGTGTGGGACTTGTTGTATTAGTCCATCTATACTGACCTCCATCAGGTTGCAAACTGAATATATTTTTTTCTGCATCTACCTCTGAAAAAATATTGGGCTTCTAGCTGTGTGTGGGACTTGTTGTATTAGTCCATCTATACTGACCTCCATCAGGTTGCAAACTGAATATATATTTTTCTGCATCTACCTCTGAAAAAATATTGGGCTTCTTGCTGTGTGTGGGACTTGTTGTATTAGTCCATCTATACTGACCTCCATCAGGTTGCAAATTGAATATAATTTTTTTCTGCATCTAACCCAGCCAATAGTTTTGGCCTAATACCACAGTTTGGCCACTCAGCTCTGCTCGGTTACCATCCATTGTTTTTTTGTGCAAACAACTCCAGAGTTGTGAATTAGTTAACTACCAAAATGAGTGGAAAAAGGCCTGCTGCTGGTGGAAAGGGGAATAGGCGTGTTGGGAAGGGGAAAAAAGGTTGTGTCCGTGGGGTAGGTGTTAAAGCAACAGTAACATCTGCAGAAGAAAGACCATCTTCCAGCCAAACTAAAATGTCTACTTCTTTTAGCGGACAATGTGATAAGATCCCTTTCTTACAGCCACGCCAATCGCTACAAATTCCAGATGAGGCACAAAAACAGCAGGTGCTTCAGCGGATATCAAGTGCTCCTTTAAGTGGGCTCTCCTCCACATCATCTTCAACATCACAAATACTCCAGTCCTCAAAGGTGTCACCCAAATCGCACTTGCTTCCTCACAGCTCCCAAATCTCCAGCTGCCCGTCTGAGTATGAGGTAGAACAGATGGTTGAGTCTGCAGAGCTGTTTACTCATACTATAGCCTGGGAATCAGAGGTCGACTCCAGCGCTTCTGTGAATCCAGACGAGGAAATGATCTGCACTGATGCCCAGAATCTTTATGAGTCGGATCCAGGACCAGACGCAGAAGGTTCTGACCATAATGTAGACCCTCATTCCCAAACTGTAACTCCTGTTGGTGGAGACAATGAGGAAGACGATGATAAGACTCAAATACCTGATTGGAGCGACAACTTTAGTTTTTTGTCAGGGCAGGAACAGGTTGGCTCTGAGGACGACGGGTGTGATAACACACAGGGTGATGATGATGAGGTTGGAGATCCCACTTACTGTCAACCCACAGTCAGCCAAGAGATGAGGTCAGCAGAGGAGGTGGAGGAAGATGCTAGTGACGACGAGGTCAGGTTGCGCCTTCCTGGACAGAGACGTAGTACTGGAAGCACGTCAACAACTGCATCCTCAAACACAACTCTGCCTCTCACCACAAGTCGTGGTGGCTCTTCAGGTCGCATGGGTGCTAAGCCTTGCATAGCCTGGGCATTTTTTCAGATCGATAAAGATGACCCAACTCGTGTTATCTGTAACATTTGTCAGCAAAAGCTAAGTAGAGGGCAAAAAATACATAGTTTGAGTACTTCATGCATGAACCGGCACATGGACATGAAGCATAAGTTGCAGTGGGAAGCTCAGTGTGCTACAATGCGGCCTAGACGGCCGGGCCAACCACCGTCTGCCATATCTTGTGCATCCGCGGCCTCTTCATCCTCTGTGACTGGGGGGACAGCAGTCACACCTGTTTTGGGGCGCAGACCTGCCACCTCTTTACCCGCAACAGCCAGCGTGATTGGCAGGTCATCATTTTCTTTGGAGGTGGTAACACCAGCTGGTGTTGAGCGCTGTCCGACATCGATAGCACCACCTTTGGATCAAGGCAACCTAACATGTCCGCCTGCATCTTCCTCACAGACCGGCAGTTTGCCGGGGACACCCTTATCAACCCCGTCTAAGCACAATAGCCAGCCCTCGGTCCCTCAGATGTGGACAAGTAAAAGACCATTTCCTCCTAGCCATGAGAAAGCTAAGAGGTTGAATTTCACCATCTGCAAGCTCTTGGCTACAGAAATGCTGCCTTTCCGCCTGGTGGACACAGAGGATTTTCGAGACCTTATGTCCGTCGCAGTGCCCCAGTACCAGATGCCCAGTCGGCACTACTTCTCAAAGAAAGGTGTGCCTGCGCTCCACCAGCATGTCGCACACAACATCACCGCTTCTTTGAGAAACTCTGTGTGTGACAGGGTGCATTTCACCACAGACACTTGGACGAGTAGGCATGGACAGGGGCGTTACATGTCGCTGACTGGGCACTGGGTAACTATGGTGACAGCAGGACAAGGGGCTGCTGTCCAAGTCTTGCCGTCCCCACGAGTTGTGCGTCAATCCTCTTTATGTCAAAGTTCCTCCACTGCTTCTGCCTCCTCAACCTCCTCTCGGTCTTCCACCTGCACCCAAAGCCTGTCTGGTCATGCCACAAGCTTTCTAACTGCGCAGAAGGGATCCTGCACACCTCCTTACTATGCTGGCAGTAGGGCTCAACGTCATCAGGCGGTTTTTACTTTGAAATGTCTGGGAAATGTGAGTCACACAGCTGAGGAGTTGTGGTCAGCTCTGGAGAACCAATTTCATGAATGGTTGTCTCCACTGGACCTGAAACCAGGGAAGGCCGTGTGCGACAATGCTGCAAACCTGGGTGCGGCCCTTCGCCGGGGCAATGTCACACACGTGCCTTGTATGGCTCACGTGTTGAACCTGGTTGTCCAGCAATTTTTAGCCCACTATCCCAGACTAGATGGCCTTCTGCAGAGGGCACGGTCGCTGTGTGCTCACTTCCGCCGTTCGCATCCCGCAGCTCAGCGACTTACATCTCTACAGAAGTCGTTGGGCCTGCCACTTCACCGGCTAAAATGCGATGTGCCTACCCGGTGGAATTCAACTCTGCACATGTTGCAGCGACTGTGGCAGCACCGACAAGCCCTGGTGCAATACGTTCTGACGTATAGCCTGGGCCAACGAGATTCAGAGGTGGGGCAAATCACGCTGGAGGAGTGGTCTCAGATCAGGGACCTATGCACCCTTCTGCACAGTTTTGAAATGGCGACGAAGATGTTTAGTGCTGACGATGCCATTATCAGCATGACTATTCCGGTGATTTACATGCTGGAGCACATGTTAAACAGAATTCGGAGTCAGGTGGTGGCACAAGAGGAGGTGGAGGAAGTAGAGGAGGAGGAGTTGTATGCGGAAGGGCTAACATCTGCAAGGTCCAGACGGTCGGCAGCACCAAGGCGGCAGGCATGTGAGGGTGGGGGAGATGGTTTTAACAGGGCGCATGGTAGCAGCCAAACTAGTGAGGAAGGTGCAGGAGCCCAGGAAGAAGTGGAGGACGAACTGATGGAAGACTCATCAGATGAGGGAGACCTTGATCACATTTCTGTTGTGCGAGGTTGGGGGGAGAGGACAGAGGAAGGAAGCATGATTGTTACCTCGCCACCAACACAACAGGGACTTGGTGCTCCTGGATGCGCAACACACATGAGTGCCTTCTTGCTGCACTACCTGCAACATGACCCTCGAATTGTGAGAATTAGAAATAATCCTGACTACTGGGTTGCCACACTGTTAGATCCCCGGTACAAAAGTAAATTTGCAGAAATTATTCCTGCCATAGAAAGGGATGCACGCATGCAGGAGTATCAGCAGAGACTGTTGCAGAATCTTACATGTGCTTTTCCACAAAATACCAGTGGTGCACGTAGTGAATCTCACAGTTCCAACTTGCCAACCGTGGGACCGTCAAGTGTTCAGCACTCAAACCGTAACAGAACCACAGTATCTGCTGGTAACATCAATTTTGCGGAATCATTTCACCACTTTTTTAGCCCATCCTTTGCAAGGCCACAGGAGACAAGAAGTCTGACACATAGTCAACGCCTAGAGACGATGGTACAGGAGTATCTCCAAGTAAACATTGAAGCCACGACTGTGTCACTGGACCCTTGCTCTTTTTGGGCTTCCAATCTGGATAAATGGCCAGAGCTAGCCACTTACGCCTTGGAGATCTTGTCATGCCCCGCAGCCAGCGTTCTGTCTGAACGTGTGTTCAGCGCTGCTGGTGGTGTGCTGACAGATAAGCGCACGCGGCTCTCCACTGATAATGTAGACAGACTCACGTTCATAAAGATGAACAAATCATGGATCCGAAACGACTTTTCTACCCCTGTGTCATCCTGGGGAGAGTAAAAGCTTGATGATTGGTTAAAATCACCCTACCAACCGTTTTAAGCTTTCAAATTACTAATCATGTTTATCTGTATCTTGACTGGAAAATAATTTGGGCTTTGTAGCAGTGTGCAGCACTGATCCTATTAGGCCATCTATAATAAGCTCCACCAGATTTAAAACTAAAAATAATTTTTAGCTGCATCTAGCCCGGAAAATAATTTTGGGGCTCCGAGATGCGCAAGACACATAAGTGCCTTCTTGCTGCACTACCTGCAGCATGACCCTCATATTGTCAGAATTCGAAGTAATCATGACTACTGGGTTGCCACACTCTTAGATCCCCCAAACTTTTCGATCAACCTTTTCATTTTAATAAAGACCAAAAAAATGGTCATTTTTGAAATTATAAGCATTAGCAGGTTGTTAGAAACTGAAATCAAACAGTTTTCAACTCAAAACTTTATTGTAGGTGATGTTACATTTTCACATAGGACCCCTTGTTCGAAAGGAGCTTCTGAACTCTCTCGTCCATTGAATTTGTCAGGTTTTGGATGGTTTCTGCTTCAATTGTTTTGCATGAGGACAGAATACCCTCCCAGAGCTGTTGCTTAGATGTGAACTGCCTCCCGCCATCATAGACACTCCTTTTAATGATGCTCCAAAGGTTCTGAATGGGGTAGAGGTCAGGGGAGCATGGGGGTCACACCATAAGTTTGTCCCCTTTTATGCCCATATCAGCCAGAGATGCAGATGTTTTATGTGCAGCATGAGATGGTGCATTATCATGCAGAAAAATGATCTTGCTGTGAAATACACGGTTCTTCTTCTTGAACCATGGCAGGAAGTGCTGTTTGAGAAAATCCACATACATTATGGAGTTCATCTTTAGCACCTTCAGGGATCCTAAAGGGGCCGACAATCTCTCTCCCCATGATTCCAGCCCAAAACATTACTCCACCTCCTCCTTGTTGGTGCTGTAGCCGTGTTTGCGTGGGGTGTCCATCAACCAGCCATCCTCCACTCCATCCATCTGGACCATCGAGCGCTGCACGGCACTCATCCGTGAACAAAACAGTTTTGAAATCAGTCTTCATGTAATGTTTGGCCCACTGGAGCCGTTTCTGCTTGTGTGAAGTGGATAGAGGAGGTCGACAGGATGGCGTATGCACAACTGCAAACCTCTGAAGGACCCTGCATCTTGTTGTTCGGGGGACGTTGGAGGCACCAGCAGCTTCAAAAACTTGTCTGCTGCTATGACAAGGCTTTCTTGCCGCTGCTCTTTTAACCTGACGTAATTGCCTGTAGGAAAGAGTCCTCAATTTGCCCTTATCAGCACGCACACGTGTGTACTGTGAATCAGCTACATACTTCTTGATTGCCAAGACACTTCATCCTGATCATCGCACAATGTTGATTGTAGTCATGCCTTGACCTAAACACTCCACAATTTGTTGCTTCTCAGCAGCCGACACATCCTTTTTCTTTCCCATTTTGGCAGAAAATGTAGGCTGCTTAATAATGTGAGAGAGCCTTCTTAAGTAGTCTTGCCTTTCATTGGACACACCTGCCAAACTAATTAGCACAGGTGTCTGCAATTGCTTACAGTGATATAAAGAGCCCTGACACACATCACCATCAATGAGTTTAACTGACAAACAAACAAATTCTTCCCTTATCACTCCTAAACACTTTTTGCATAATAATTTGGAACGCAGTGTACATGTGCTTTTCCACAAAACACCAGTGGTTCACGTAGTGAATCTTACAGTTCTAACTTGCCAACCGTGGTCTGTATGGAATTGTTCAATAAAGGGCCCAAAATTAAGATAACATAGATGGGAGAGGTCTCTATGAATAGGAATTCCTAAGTATTTGATACCCTGTGAGGGCCAGGCAAAGGGAAAGTTGGACTGGATGGAATCCTATATGGATTTGGGGAGGGAGACATCGAGGGCCTCAGACTTCGCTGCATTGATTTTAAAATTTTACCATGTAACAAAGTGATCTATTTCAGCCATAACAGCAGGGATGGATATATGTGATTGAGTGATATATACTAGGACATCATCAGCAAATAGAGAGCACTTGTACTCGGTGCCTCCCACCTCAATCCACCTAATATTGGGGTTATGGCGAATTGATGAGAGCAGGTGCTCCGTCACTAGGATGTATAAGAGAGGGGACAGAGGACATCCCTGCCTTGTCCCATTGGTGATTGTGAAAGGTGATGAAAATGTTCTGACGCACCCCCTGGGCCTTGGGACACCCGGAGCCGGACCCTTTTTGGTGGATGCTGGTGGTTGTAGTCTTCGTGGCGGCGACCCGGTTCCGTGGCTCAGGGCGGTCAAACCAGTGGCGGAACTATTTATGTGGTTTTGATGTTTAAATGTCCGACTACGCCACCCGTGGATTGCGGTCAGAGTGAACCGCCGCTACAGGGCAGACCGCTGAGGCTGGTGTTGTGGGTGCAGCAGAGCGTAGCATAACTCCCCACGGGAGGAGTATAGCCTCAGGGCAGTGTATGCGGAGGATGGGGGTGATGGTGCAGGGCAGCAGCAGTAACGACACGGAGTCAGTGATGCAGTCCAGGGCCTTTACTCACAGTTCTTATTATCCAGACCACGTCTGCAGGTAACGGCTGCCCACGTCGTACTGTGCTCACCAGGTGAGGGGCTCAGACAACTCCCAGATAACTTTGGAGCACTTCACAGGACCCCCTTTGTGTGTCCTTTGTCTGGCCTTTCTTACCAACACTTCTGTCCGGCTGCCTCGGGCCTCCTCTTGGTAAACTTGGCGCCAGTTTCCCTGACCCTATGTGGTGCCTTCCTAGCGGGTGTAGCGAGGGGCTGCGCCACATAAAATGTCAGAGCCTCCGGTTTCTAGCTGAGGGTCGTTTCCTGCCTCCACTAGTTCGGGGACCGGTCTCCCCCTTTGGCCTGACCCCTCCACGCAGGTGGATTCGGGCGTGCGGTGGCGACTCGCCCGTCCGCACCCCTGGGATTCCTTCATTCCTCGTTCCTGGAGCCTTCTCCGCTCCTCTTCCTTCCTTCTCCCTCTTCCAGGCCTGGGCCTCTGTTACTAGGCCCGCCTCCGGAGCAGAGCTCATGCAGAGCCCCTGCTCCCTTCCACTTCTGCTCAGACTTCTCTGCACTGAACTAAGATGGTGCCCACCTTTTATACTCCCTTCTCAATGCACCCAGGAACTGCTTCCTCCCTGCTCCTGCACTACAGGGTTCCCCTTCCTCAGTGTTCCCTCCCCCCACTCCAGCCAGGGACAGGGACTGTCGTGCCCATCTCAGGGGCATATTGGTCGCCCTGCCCCACGGCAATGTGGTGTAATGCATGCAGGTGTCGGGTCCTGATCCACACTGCATCCTTACCTGAGAGTGAGATATCACACCTCTGGGTGAGGTGCAATACGTCTGTAGCAACCGAGCCCTCAGGGTGCTACAGTTCCATTTATCTTCAGCCTAGGTGACGTATTGCGATACAGGGCCGTGATTTTGGCTATAAAAGGGTCCCCTAGACCCCTACCCCAAGCTTTTTAAGAGAATCATATATGGCGTGCCAGGAGACTCTATGGAATGCTTTCTCAGCATCCAATGAGAGTATCTAATTACAAATTTTTAACTGCATCTAGCCCAGGAAATACTTTGTGCCTAGTAGCAGTGTCTGCTAGTCAGCGGATTATCCCGGCTGTTAAGCAAGCTACACCACCTGTAGTTTAGACACTTAATTTTTTCAAAGGAAATGCTTCGGGACCATGGGATACTTAGTGAAGAGCATCAGGAGGCACCCCAAGGCATAGGGGCTGGGACTGGCAGTAGGATGCCTTGCGGTGGACAGCCGAGCTCGATCCTTATAAAAGCTTTTTAACTGCAGCAGCTTTAGTGGACGCTACTGGAGCTGGAATTACCGCGGCTGCTGGCATGAGACTTGCCCTCCAATAGATCCTTGTAAATGGATTTAAAGTGTATTCATTCAAATTAGAGAGACAATTTAAATTAAAAAGCTTAGAGCTGCCTCCACCACAGGGGGGCTCGCTCGACCCACCAGCGGACAGGCACCAGTATTGGGAGAGGGGGGCTGGCCGTCAGGGTTCACCGCGGCTCTGGCACAAACCCGGCGACACGGAGGTGGCACGGGCAGGAGCGGACTGGCCGTGTCGGCTTCTCACTTTTTGGATTTTAGAAGGGCATGACATGCCTATATCTGTGTCTCCCCCTCCTTTTACTCCTCCACCTCTTTTATTTTCGCATGACTATATGTACTTGTCACTTTTCCATGTGTTAGTTATGTCTTCTGAGCAGTTTGTCAGCTTTTGGACACCTTTGAAGGTGTTTTCTATGTGTTTCTATGTGTTTTTGTTTGCCTGCCATTGTTTTTAACGGTGTTCGAAGGTGTTCGACGAACAGTTCGACGAACAGGTCGGCGAACACACGGGTGTTCGACGAACCGAACCGAACTCGAACACTACGGGGGTGGCTCAACACTAATACTGACCTCCATCAGGTTGCAAACTGAAAATAATTTTTTGTCTGCATCTAGCTCTGAAAAAATATTTGGCCTTCTAGCAGTGTGTGGGACTTTCTCTATTAGTCCATCTATACTGACCTCCATCAGGTTGCAAATTAAAAATAATTTTTATCTGCATCTACCTCTGAAAAAATATTTGGCCTTCTAGCAGTGTGTGGGACTTTCTCTATTAGTCCATCTATACTGACCTCCATCAGGTTGCAAACTGAATATATTTTTTTTCTGCATCTACCTCTGAAAAAATATTTGGCCTTCTAGCAGTGTGTGGGACTTTCTCTATTAGTCCATCTATACTGACCTCCATCAGGTTGCAAACTGAATATATTTTTTTTCTGCATCTACCTCTGAAAAAATATTGGGCTTCTAGCTGTGTGTGGGACTTGTTCTATTAATCCATCTATACAGACCTCCATCAGGTTGCAAACTGAATATAATTTTTTTCTGCATCTACCTCTGAAAAAATATTTGGGCTTCTAGCTGTGTGTGGGACTTGTTCTATTAGTCCATCTATACTGACCTCCATCAGGTTGCAAACTGAAAATAATTTTTTGTCTGCATCTAGCTCTGAAAAAATATTTGGCCTTCTAGCAGTGTGTGGGACTTTCTCTATTAGTCCATCTATACTGACCTCCATCAGGTTGCAAACTGAATATAATTTTTTTCTGCATCTACCTCTGAAAAAATATTTGGCCTTCTAGCAGTGTGTGGGACTTTCTCTATTAGTCCATCTATACTGACCTCCATCAGGTTGCAAACTGAATATATATTTTTTCTGCATCTACCTCTGAAAAAATATTTGGGCTTCTAGCTGTGTGGGGACTTTCTCTATTAGTCCATCTATACTGACCTCCATCAGGTTGCAAATTGAATATAATTTTTTTCTGCATCTAACCCAGCCAATAGTTTTGGCCTAATACCACAGTTTGGCCACTCAGCTCTGCTCGGTTCCCATCCATTGTTTTTTTGTGCAAACAAATCCAGAGTTGTGAATTAGTTAACCACCAAAATGAGTGGAAAAAGGCCTGCTGCTGGTGGAAAGGGGAATAGGCGTGTTGGGAAGGGGAAAAAAGGTTGTGTCCGTGGGGTAGGTGTTAAAGCAACAGTAACATCTGCAGAAGAAAGACCATCTTCCAGCCAAACTAAAATGTCTACTTCTTTTAGCGGACAATGTGATAAGATCCCTTTCTTACGGCCACGCCAATCGCTACAAATTCCAGATGAGGCACAAAAACAGCAGGTGCTTCAACGGATATCAAGTGCTCCTTTAAGTGGGCTCTCCTCCACATCAACTTCAACATCACAAATACTCCAGTCCTCAAAGGTGTCACCCCAATCGCACTTGCTTCCTCACAGCTCCCAAATCTCCAGCTGCCCATCTGAGTATGAGGTAGAACAGATGGTTGAGTCTGCAGAGCTGTTAACTCATACTATAGCCTGGGAATCAGAGGTCGACTCCAGCGCTTCTGTGAATCCAGACGAGGAAATGATCTGCACTGATGCCCAGAATCTTTATGAATCGGATCCAGGACCAGACGCAGAAGGTTCTGACCATAATGTAGACCCTCATTCCCAAACTGTAACTCCTGTTGGTGGAGACAATGAGGAAGACGATGATGAGACTCAAATACCTGATTGGAGCGACAACTTTAGTTTTTTGTCAGGGCAGGAACAGGTTGGCTCTGAGGACGACGGGTGTGATAACACACAGGGTGATGATGATGAGGTTGGAGATCCCACTTACTGTCAACCCACAGTCAGCCAAGAGATGAGGTCAGCAGAGGAGGTGGAGGAAGATGCTAGTGACGACGAGGTCAGGTTGCGCCTTCCTGGACAGAGACGTAGTACTGGAAGCACGTCAACAACTGCATCCTCAAACACAACTCTGCCTCTCACCACAAGTCGTGGTGGCTCTTCAGGTCGCATGGGTGCTAAGCCTTGCATAGCCTGGGCATTTTTTCAGATCGATAAAGATGACCCAACTCGTGTTATCTGTAACATTTGTCAGCAAAAGCTAAGTAGAGGGCAAAAAATACATAGTTTGAGTACTTCATGCATTAACCGGCACATGGACATGAAGCATAAGTTGCAGTGGGAAGCTCAGTGTGCTACAATGCGGCCTAGACGGCCGGGCCAACCACCGTCTGCCATATCTTGAGCATCCGCGGCCTCTTCATCCTCTGTGACTGGGGGGACAGCAGTCACACCTGTTTTGGGGCGCAGACCTGCCACCTCTTTACCCGCAACAGCCAGCGTGATTGGCAGGTCATCATTTTCTTTGGAGGTGGTAACACCAGCTGGTGTTGAGCGCTGTCCGACATCGATAGCACCACCTTTGGATCAAGGCAACCTAACATGTCCGCCTGCATCTTCCTCACAGACCGGCAGTTTGCCGGGGACACCCTTATCAACCCCGTCTAAGCACAATAGCCAGCCCTCGGTCCCTCAGATGTGGACAAGTAAAAGACCATTTCCTCCTAGCCATGAGAAAGCTAAGAGGTTGAATTTCACCATCTGCAAGCTCTTGGCTACAGAAATACTGCCTTTCCGCCTGGTGGACACAGAGGATTTTCGAGACCTTATGTCCGTCGCAGTGCCCCAGTACCAGATGCCCAGTCGGCACTACTTCTCAAAGAAAGGTGTGCCTGCGCTCCACCAGCATGTCGCACACAACATCACCGCTTCTTTGAGAAACTCTGTGTGTGACAGGGTGCATTTCACCACAGACACTTGGACGAGTAGGCATGGACAGGGGCGTTACATGTTGCTGACTGGGCACTGGGTAACTTTGGTGACAGCAGGACAAGGGGCTGCTGTCCAAGTCTTGCAGTCCCCACGAGTTGTGCGTCAATCCTCTTTATGTCAAAGTTCCTCCACTGCTTCTGCCTCCTCAACCTCCTCTCGGTCTTCCACCTGCACCCAAAGCCTGTCTGGTCATGCCACAAGCTTTCTAACTGCGCAGAAGGGATCCTGCACACCTCCTTACTATGCTGGCAGTAGGGCTCAACGTCATCAGGCGGTTTTTACTTTGAAATGTCTGGGAAATGTGAGTCACACAGCTGAGGAGTTGTGGTCAGCTCTGGAGAACCAATTTCATTAATGGTTGTCTCCACTGGACCTGAAACCAGGGAAGGCCGTGTGCGACAATGCAGCAAACCTGGGTGCGGCCCTTCGCCGGGGCAATGTCACACACGTGCCTTGTATGGCTCACGTGTTGAACCTGGTTGTCCAGCAATTTTTAGCCCACTATCCCAGACTAGATGGCCTTCTGCAGAGGGCACGGTCGCTGTGTGCTCACTTCCGCCGTTCGCATCCCGCAGCTCAGCGACTTACATCTCTACAGAAGTCGTTGGGCCTGCCACTTCACCGGCTAAAATGCGATGTGCCTACCCGGTGGAATTCAACTCTGCACATGTTGCAGCGACTGTGGCAGCACCGACAAGCCCTGGTGCAATACGTTCTGACGTATAGCCTGGGCCAACGAGATTCGGAGGTGGGGCAAATCACGCTGGAGGAGTGGTCTCAGATCAGGGACCTATGCACCCTTCTGCACAGTTTTGAAATGGCGACGAAGATGTTTAGTGCTGACGATGCCATTATCAGCATGACTATTCCGGTGATTTACATGCTGGAGCACATGTTAAACAGAATTTGGAGTCAGGTGGTGGCACAAGAGGAGGTGGAGGAAGTAGAGGAGGAGGAGTTGTATGCGGAAGGGCTAACATCTGCAAGGTCCAGACGGTCGGCAGCACCAAGGCGGCAGGCATGTGAGGGTGGGGGAGATGGTTTTAACAGGGCGCATGGTAGCAGCCAAACTAGTGAGGAAGGTGCAGGAGCCCAGGAAGAAGTGGAGGACGAACTGATGGAAGACTCATCAGATGAGGGAGACCTTGATCACATTTCTGTTGTGCGAGGTTGGGGGGAGAGGACAGAGGAAGGAAGCATGATTGTTACCTCGCCACCAACACAACAGGGACTTGGTGCTCCTGGATGCGCAACACACATGAGTGCCTTCTTGCTGCACTACCTGCAACATGACCCTCGAATTGTGAGAATTAGAAATAATCCTGACTACTGGGTTGCCACACTGTTAGATCCCCGGTACAAAAGTAAATTTGCAGAAATTATTCCTGCCATAGAAAGGGATGCACGCATGCAGGAGTATCAGCAGAGACTGTTGCAGAATCTTACATGTGCTTTTCCACAAAACACCAGTGGTGCACGTAGTGAATCTCACAGTTCCAACTTGCCAACCGTGGGACCGTCAAGTGTTCAGCACTCAAACCGTAACAGAACCACAGTATCTGCTGGTAACATCAATTTTGCGGAATCATTTCACCACTTTTTTAGCCCATCCTTTGCAAGGCCACAGGAGACAAGAAGTCTGACACATAGTCAACGCCTAGAGACGATGGTACAGGAGTATCTCCAAGTAAACATTGAAGCCATGACTGTGTCACTGGACCCTTGCTCTTTTTGGGCTTCCAATCTGGATGAATGGCCGGAGCTAGCCACTTACGCCTTGGAGATCTTGTCATGCCCCGCAGCCAGCGTTCTGTCTGAACGTGTGTTCAGCGCTGCTGGTGGTGTGCTGACAGATAAGCGCACGCGGCTCTCCACTGATAATGTAGACAGACTCACGTTCATAAAGATGAACAAATCATGGATCCGAAACGACTTTTCTACCCCTGTGTCATCCTGGGGAGAGTAAAAGCTTGATGATTGGTTAAAATCACCCTACCAACAGTTTCAAGCTTTCAAATTACTAATCATGTTTATCTGTATCTTGACTGGAAAATAATTTGGGCTTTCTAGCAGTGTGCAGCACTGATCCTATTAGCCCATCTATACTAAGCTCCACCAGATTTAAAATTAATAATAATTTGTAGCTGCATCTAGCCCGGAAAATAATTTTGGGGCTCTGAGATGCGCAAGACACATAAGTGCCTTCTTGCTGCACTACCTGCAACATGACCCTCACATTGTCAGAATTCGAAGTAATCATGACTACTGGGTTGCCACACTCTTAGATCCCCCAAACTTTTCGATCAACCTTTTCATTTTAATAAAGACCAAAAAAATGGTCATTTTTGAAATTCTAAGCATTAGCAGGTTATTAGAAACTGAAATCAAACAGTTTTCAACTCAAAACTTTATTCTAGGTGATGTTACATTTTCACATAGGACCCCTTGTTCGAAAGGAGCTTCTGAACTCTCTCGTCCATTGAATTTGTCAGGTTTTAGATGGTTTCTGCTTCAATTGTTTTGCATGAGGACAGAATACCCTCCCAGAGCTGTTGCTTAGATGTGAACTGCCTCCCGCCATCATAGACACTCCTTTTGATGATGCTCCAGAGGTTCTGAATGGGGTAGAGGTCAGGGGAGCATGGGGGTCACACCATAAGTTTGTCCCCTTTTATGCCC
Source organism: Phyllobates terribilis (assembly GCF_046119375.1). Classification (NCBI taxonomy): domain Eukaryota; kingdom Metazoa; phylum Chordata; class Amphibia; order Anura; family Dendrobatidae; genus Phyllobates; species Phyllobates terribilis. The sequence continues at coordinate 705,467,735 of NW_027362761.1, forward strand.
ATATCAGCCAGAGATGCAGATGTTTTATGTGCAGCATGAGATGGTGCATTATCATGCAAAAAAATGATCTTGCTGTGAAATACATGGTTCTTCTTCTTGAACCATGGCAGGAAGTGCTGTTTGAGAAAATCCACATACATTATGGAGTTCATCTTTAGCGCCTTCAGGGATCCTAAAGGGGCCGACAATCTCTCTCCCCATGATTCCAGCCCAAAACATTACTCCACCTCCTCCTTGTTGGCGCTGTAGCCATGTTTGCGTGGGGTGTCCATCAACCAGCCATCCTCCACTCCATCCATCTGGACCATCGAGCACTGCACGGCACTCATCCGTGAACAAAACAGTTTTGAAATCAGTCTTCATGTAATGTTTGGCCCACTGGAGCAGTTTCTGCTTGTGTGAAGTGGATAGAGGAGGTCGACAGGATGGCATATGCACAGCTGCAAACCTCTGAAGGACCCTGCATCTTGTTGTTCTGGGGACGTTGGAGGCACCAGCAGCTTCAAAAACTTGTCTGCTGCTATGCCAAGGCTTTTTTGCCGCTGCTCTTTTAACCTGACGTAATTGCCTGTAGGAAAGAGTCCTCAATTTGCCCTTATCAGCACGCACACGTGTGTACTGTGAATCAGCTACATACTTCTTGATTGCCAAGACACTTCATCCTGATCATCGCACAATGTTGATTGTAGTCATGCCTTGACCTAAACACTCCACAATTTGTTGCTTCTCAGCAGCCGACACATCCTTTTTCTTTCCCATTTTGGCAGAAAATGTAGGCTGCTTAATAATGTGAGACAGCCTTCTTAAGCAGTCTTGCCTTTCATTGGACACACCTGCCAAACTAATTAGCACAGGTGTCTGCAATTGCTTACAGTGATATAAAGAGCCCTGACACACATCACCATCAATGAGTTTAACTGACAAACAAACAAATTCTTCCCTTATCACTCCTAAACACTTTTTGCATAATAATTTGGAACACAGTGTACATGTGCTTTTCCACAAAACACCAGTGGTTCACGTAGTGAATCTTACAGTTCTAACTTGCCAACCGTGGTCTGTATGGAGTTGTTCAATAAAGGGCCCAAAATTAAGATAACATAGATGGGAGAGGTCTCTATGAATAGGAATTCCTAAGTATTTGATACCCAGTGAGGGCCAGGCAAAGGGAAAGTTGGACTGGATGGAATCCTATATGGATTTGGGGAGGGAGACATCGAGGGCCTCAGACTTCGCTGCATTGATTTTAAAATTTGACCATGTAACAAAGTGATCTATTTCAGCCATAACAGCATGGATGGATATATGTGATTGAGTGATATATACTAGTACATCATCAGCAAATAGAGAGCACTTGTACTCGGTGCCTCCCACCTCAATCCACCTAATATTGGGGTTATGGCGAATTGATGAGAGCAGGTGCTCCGTCACTAGGATGTATAAGAGAGGGGACAGAAGACATCCCTGCCTTGTCCCATTGGTGATTGTGAAAGGTGATGAAAATGTTCTGATGCACCCCCTGGGCCTTGGGACACCCGGAGCCGGACCCTTTTTGGTGGATGCTGGTGGTTGTAGTCTTCGTGGCGGCGACCCGGTTCCGTGGCTCAGGGTGGTCAAACCAGTGGCGGAACTATTTATGTGGTTTTGATGTTTAAATGTCCGACTACGCCACCCGTGGATTGCGGTCAGAGTGAACCGCCGCTGCAGGGCAGACCGCTGAGGCTGGTGTTGTGGGTACAGCAGAGCGTAGCATAACTCCCCACGGGAGGAGTATAGCCTCAGGGCAGTGTATGCGGAGGATGGGGGTGATGGTGCAGGGCAGCAGCAGTAACGACACGGAGTCAGTGATGCAGTCCAGGGCCTTTACTCACAGTTCTTATTATCCAGACCACGTCTGCAGGTAACGGCTGCCCACGTCGTACTGTGCTCACCAGGTGAGGGGCTCAGACAACTCCCAGATAACTTTGGAGCGCTTCACAGGACCCCCTTTGTGTGTCCTTTGTCTGGCCTTTCTTACCAACCCTTCTGTCCGGCTGCCTCGGGCCTCCTCTTGGTAAACTTGGCGCCAGTTTCCCTGACCCTATGTGCTGCCCTCCTAGCGGGTGTAGCGAGGGGCTGCGCCACATAAAATGTCACAGCCTCCGGTTTCTAGCTGAGGGTCGTTTCCTGCCTCCACTAGTTTCGGGGACCGGTCTCCCCCTTTGGCCTGACCCCTCCATGCAGGTGGATTCGGGCGTGCGGTGGCGACTCGCCCGTCCGCACCCCTGGGATCCCTTCGTTCCTCGTTCCTGGAGCCTTCTCCGCTCCTCTTCCTTCCTTCTCCCTCTTCCAGGCCTGGGCCTCTGTTACTAGGCCCGCCTCCGGAGCAGAGCTCATGCAGAGCCCCTGCTCCCTGCCACTTCTGCTCAGACTTCTCTGCACTGAACTAAGATGGTGCCCACCTTTTATACTCCCTTCTCAATGCACCCAGGAACTGCTTCCTCCCTGCTCCTGCACTACAGGGTTCCCCTTCCTCAGTGTTCCCTCCCCCCACTCCAGCCAGGGACAGGGACTGTCGTGCCCATCTCAGGGGCATATTGGTCGCCCTGCCCCACGGCAATGTGGTGTAATGCATGCAGGTGTCGGGTCCTGATCCACACTCCATCCTTACCTGAGAGTGAGATATCACACCTCTGGGTGAGGTGCAATACCTCTGTAGCAACCGAGCCCTCAGGGTGCTACAGTTCCATTTATCTTCAGCCTAGGTGACGTATTGCGATACAGGGCCGTGATTTTGGCTATAAAAGGGTCCCCTAGACCCCTACCCCAAGCTTTTTAAGAGAATCATATATGGCGTGCCAGGAGACTCTATGGAATGCTTTCTCAGCATCCAACGAGAGTATCTAATTACAAATTTTTAACTGCATCTAGCCCAGGAAATACTTTGTGCCTAGTAGCAGTGTCTGCTAGTCAGCGGATTATCCCGGCTGTTAAGCAAGCTACACCACCTGTAGTTTGGACACTTAATTTTTTCAAAGGAAATGCTTCGGGACCACGGGATACTCAGTGAAGAGCATCAGGAGGCACCCCAAGGCATAGGGGCTGGGACTGGCAGTAGGATGCCTTGCGGTGGACAGCCGAGCTCGATCCTTATAAAAGCTTTTTAACTGCAGCAGCTTTAGTGGACGCTACTGGAGCTGGAATTACGCGGCTGCTGGCATGAGACTTGCCCTCCAATAGATCCTTGTAAATGGATTTAAAGCGTATTCATTCAAATTAGAGAGACAATTTAAATTAAAAAGCTTAGAGCTGCCTCCACCACAGGGGGGCTCGCTCGACCCACCAGCGGACAGGCACCAGTATTGGGAGAGGGGGGCTGGCCGTCAGGGTTCACCGCGGCTCTGGCACAAACCCGGCGACACGGAGGTGGCACGGGCAGGAGCGGACTGAACGTGTCGGCTTCTCACTTTTTGGATTTTAGAAGGGCATGACATGCCTATATCTGTGTCTCCCCCTCCTTTTACTCCTCCACCTCTTTTCTTTTCTCATGACTATATGTACTTGTCACTTTTCCATGTGTTAGTTGTGTCTTCTGAGCAGTTTGTCAGCTTTTGGACACCTTTGAAGGTGTTTTCTATGTGTTTCTATGTGTTTTTGTTTGCCTGCCATTGGTTTTAACGGTGTTCGAAGGTGTTCGACGAACAGTTCGACGAACAGTTCGGCGAACACACGGGTGTTCGACGAACCGAACCGAACTCGAACACTACGGGGGTGGCTCAACACTAGTGGCCATGTGAGTATAGTAGAAACACTGCTAGGATTGGCATGCTACAGGGCTTCATTTTATAATTAAAGGGCTTGACCAGGTTTGAGATGAAAGTTTGCAGTCACTCTTTGTGACTTCAGACTTCTGAATTCTCACAGCACATGCACTGCACAATTTAAGAATTCTCCCTTGCCAATGGCAAGAGTGGACAGTCATGTGAGTGTGAGGGGTGCAGGGTGGTAGTGGTGGCGAGGGGCTGCTGCTGTGCTTCCACACTCTGACTCCCCACAAATAAATTATAATGTCCAGCCCTTTGGCTCATATAGAAGCACCCAGGTCAGTTGCTGATTAATAAATGTGAGCACCTGATTTGTTAGGAAACACCCCGGTGGGTGTATATAAGAGTATGTAAGTGAAGTGTTTTTCATATGTATTTTGCCTGATGAAAAGGCTGGAGCAGCCTTGAAACATGCTGCAATAAATATTTAATTTTGGAATAACCTTTGCAACATTGATTCCTGGGCAGCGCTAATTATCATCCACCCGCATTCTCTTCATTGATCTCTTGACTCCGTTTCGAACCCAGTGGGTGAAGCTGCAGTCTTTAAGGAGTTTCACACTATACATCTTAGCAGTGTTGTGCCTGTGAGAACAGCATCTCAGGGTGAGTAGATCTCACTGCATAAACACCCTATCTATCCTGTATGAATTGCACTAGGGGCATTTCCCCTTTCTCCTTTTACTATTCATTGAGTGAGGCCACGCATGTCTAGTCAGCACATGACCACATATATGTAAATCGCCGGCACGATAGAATCCTGACAGCTTTGAGAATTCAAAAGCCTGTAGTCACAGAGAATGACGGCAGACACATCACAACCTCTTTAATACTCCTAACATAAATAAAAATATGAGAATTAGTCAGTATCACAAATAACATTTCCATCCAGGTACCTGATAGATGATGTTGTCTCTGGAGTCGTTCTCTTTCTTTTCATCTTCCTCTTGTCCAGACACAATGATGACTTTTTTCATCCACAGCTCGTCTCTACAGACTTCCATCTTCTCCAGTCTTTTGCAGCACATCCCCATGCGATGCCCTTAAAGATAGTGGTGTAATTATAATGCTCCTGAATAAAAATATCAGCCCTACGCCGAGCCCCTGAATAAATAATTGCCCCTCACTATATTCCTGGAACAAAATATGAGCATCGCACTGTCCCTCTTATGGTACATGTGTGTCACCCTGGCCTGGATGCCACAAGTGTAATTAAAGCTGTGTCTGAGAGCAAGGGGGAGGTTCTCTGGTCAGGGGAACATTAGCATGCAATGCCTCCTGTCTCAGGCCAGTAGGGGGAGCAGGCTGCCCCTATAAAAGCTGGTACTGGGGGCAGGGTTAGAGAGAACTTGATGGCCTGTCTCAGCACTGAGACTTGTCCCAGAGCAGAGCAGAGCAGGGACAGACAGTTTTGTATTGCACCTAAGAGGAAGTGTGGCAGGAGGAGAGCCACAAGCCAGAGACAAGAGGCGAAGCAAGCCTGTCTTGGCAGATAACGGACTTAATCTACCAGACTTTGGTGTCTGAGGCTGGGAGGATTCCACATTCTCCAGCAGATAACCAGTCCGCAGGGGACTGTATATTCCTTGGCCTAAGAAGCCTGGAGGCCCTGCCACAACCGAAGGGACCAGTAAAGCCGTACAAGGCTGGGAGCAGAAAGGAACCCACGTCGCAGGCCATACAGGCGAGAATACACGGAAAGCTTGGAAACGTGGGCTGTTACCCTATAACGAGGAGATAGCCAGAAGGAGCGCAGAAAGCACGGTAGGCCTACACCCTCACCCTGACCAGGGCCAATTTCCCCGTTGCTCTCAGACATCCAGATCCCCTCCTAGCTGGGACTGTTTGTGGGTCAGTTTACCTGTTCTAGTAAAGATCCTGGACTGCAACCTGTTGTCTGCGTGATCCTTGCTCCTCCAGCATTATCAGCACTGGGACTCTCACTACCATCACTCCCAACATCCATTATACTGCCCTGGGGCCGCACTCTTCCCGTGGGGAATCACATTACCCTAGCTGCACACCTCATCAGCCCCAGCGGTCTGCATGCAGCGGCGGTTCCTAATAACCGCAATCCACGGGTGGCGTAGTCGGACATTATCAACCAGTACATAGCAGACTACCATTGGCCTGACCACCCTGAGCCGCGGGACCGGGCAGCCACTACTACCCCCATCGTTTCCCTATTGCCCGGATCCGCGTGCCCCACGGCCCAGGGGGCGAGTCAGCTTTGGCGTAGTCGGCAGGATTTCGTGCCCGCAACCACCGGGTGCCTGAAAAAGACTTTTGTAACTTACCTGTGGCGAAGTTTCCCGACGTCCGGTGTCGTTTCCCGCCATCCGGAGCCGATTCCCTCCATCAGAGGCCATCTTGGACCGTTTCCCGCCGTCTTCTGCCGTCTTCCCGCCATCCGCAGCTGTTTCCCGCCAACGGACGCCATCTTCAGGACGCCGCACGGGAAGAAGAGGGGCGTGGACGTCAAAACCGCGCGAGATCCGAAGCTCCGCCCCACGCACCGACGCTGCGCAAGGTCCTGGAAGGGAGAGAGAGCGACACTGACGTCATCGGAGAGCGACGCCAGGTCCTCGTCCATAGCAGCAGCAGCGGAGCCGCGGCCTACAGAAGAGGATCGTCGGAAGGTAGTCCACGCTTAACTAGGGGGGAGAAAGATGTCGGATACAGAGGCGCCCACTACCACCAACGCGGCTGCAGCAGCGGTGATGCCCTTTTCCCTGCCCTACATCCCTGGAGCGGCCTGGCTGCCCAAGTACTCAGGGGAGCCCCATGCCCTAACTGACTTTAAGGAAAGGCTGTACAGTTTGTTCCAAGTCTACCCCCCTGACAGAGGAACAGAAGGTCAGCATATTAACAGGGCAGTTAACTGGCGCAGCCCAAAGGGAGGTAAAATCATGGCCCACTGAGGAGAAAAGGACCGTGAAGGGTGTTCTGGCCCGGCTGCGGGGTACCTTTGACACACGTACCTCCGCTGAAATTAAAATGAGGTTCTATGGATGTAAGCAGCGGGCACAGGACAGCATCAGAGACTATGCCCTAAATCTGCAGGAAGCCTTGAGGGCTATTCAACAAACTGACCCTGGCAGTGTGCAGGAAACGGATAAGCTGCTAACAGAACAATTCATAGAAGGTCTGCTGTCTAGCGCCCACAGGGCCCAACTGCGCCTCATGTTCTTTCAGAACCCCGACCTGACTTTTGCCCAATTTAAGGACAGGGCCATAAGGGTGCTCCGTGAATCTGCAACCAGTGGCGCTATAAACCCCCGGCGCCCTGCTCTCACCTACCACCAGGAGGCGGCGCCCTCCTCTATGGACCCCGTGGGGGCAGACGCACAGGCCCTGAACCAAGCCCCGTCGAAAGACCTGCACCACCAAGTCCAGGAGCTGACCAGGAGTGTCGCGGCGTTGACCAGGACCGTCCAGGCGTTGCAAGTGGACCCGTCAAGACCCATCGAGCTGGCTTCAAGTCCGGAGGATGTCCCGTGGCGTCGACAGAGGAGGATCCCGTCGTTCCGAGGGAGGCCCACAGACCGCTACGCAGAGGATGGACAGCCCATTTGCCGTCGATGCAACCAGCCCGGACACATTTCCAGGTACTGTAATTTAAACGGGTCCAACCTGGGGCAGAGGGCCAACCCCCAGGCATAAGATCACCAGGCCGTTATAATTGGCGTGATAAGTACGTTGGGGGGCGCCCGGTTTTACCCGTGGTGCTGGACGGTATCCCCATGAGCGCCTTGCTGGATACTGGGTCGCAAGTAACCACTATCCCTTATGTACTTTTTAAGCAGTATTGGACTGATGCTGATATCACACGGTATCCAGACAGTAACTTGAGCATCATCGCCAGTAATGGCTTACCCGTGCCGCAGATGGGGTTCAAGGAGATGACCATTAAAATTGGTAAAGTTGAACTGCCGGCATAGGGAGTGATTATTGTGGACATTGACCGTCGTGAAAGTCACCCTAAAATAACTGTGGGTACTAACGTAATTGAAAATTGTCTTTCAGAGGTAATTGTAATCTTACAACAGGTGGCGGTGAATGCTAGTTCCAGCCAACAGAGAGTCCTCAACAAGGAGATAAAAGCCCTGATGAGACGGCAGCAGGTAGAAATGTCTGGTGGTGAGATCGGTAGCGTAAGACTGAGTGACCCATTCCCCATTTCCATGCCTCCCAAAAGTGAAATGATGATTTGGTGTCGGACTGCAATCGGGTTGAGAGGTAGAGACTACCAAGCCATGGTAGAACCCGTGTACTCAGACAGAAGGCCCACCATTTTGACAGCCCGGGGGATGGTTGATGTCCGTCATGGGAGGGTGCCCGTCCGCATCCTCAACATTGGGGAAAGGGAAGTACACTTACCCAGGTACGCTACACTCGCCAAACTGTTTGTTGTCGAACTCAAAGCTATCAGGGCCGTGGAACCCTTACCTCCATCTCCTCAGGCGGAGGGTAATGGCTCCCAGAAACAAAAGGAGGACTGGTGCCAGAAACTCCATGTGGGTGCTGACTCCACTCCTCTGCGCCAAAAACAAGGAGTCTACTGGGTGGTACAGGAGTACGAGAGAGTCTTTAGTAAGCACCCGCTAGACTTCGGCAGAGTAAAGGGGATAGAACACCACATCCCCACAGGGAGCCACCCACCAATAAAAGAGAGACACAGGCCTGTACCCCCTGCACATTATCAGAACGCCAAGGGCATGCTAAGAGAAATGAAAGAAGCTGGGGTCATTAGAGACAGCTGTAGCCCCTGGGCAGCCCCCTTGGTTCTGGTCAAAAAGAAGGACGGCACCATGAGAATGTGCGTGGACTATAGACAAATCAACCGTATCACCCACAAAGACGCATATCCGCTGCCTAGAATAGAAGAGTCTTTAGCCGCACTAAAATCAGCTAACTTCTTTTCTACTTTGGACCTTACTAGCGGGTACTGGCAGGTTCCTGTGGCAGAGGCTGACAAGGAGAAGACCGCCTTCACCACCCCGATCACTGTATGCCTTTTGGGCTCTGCAACGCACCAGGGACCTTCCAGAGGCTGATGGAATGCTGTCTAGGGCACCGAAACTTCGAGACGGTCCTCCTTTACCTGGACGACGTGATCGTCTATTCGAAGACCTACGAGGACCATCTCAAGCACCTGGCCGAGGTGTTCGAAGCCCTGGCAGGCTATGGCCTGAAGGTGAAACCATCGAAGTGTCACCTGTTGAAACCAAAGGTCCAGTACCTAGGGCACGTGGTAATCGCGGAAGGAGTGGCCCCCGACCCTGACAAGGTCACGGCAATCAAGAGCTGGCCAAGCCCCTCGAACATCAAAGAGGTGAGAGTTTCTCGGGTTGGTAGGCTACTACCGAAGGTTCATCCCCGGGTTCACTAAGATGGCAGCTCCTATGCAGGACCTCCTGATCGGACAGTCTAAGTCCAGGAGTCAAAAGCCACCCTTCAAGTGGGATAAACCGGAAGAGGAGTCCTTCCGCCAGTTGAAGATAGCCCTCACGGGGGATGAGATCCTGGCCTACCCTGATTATGGCCAGCCTTTTATCCTTCACACAGACGCCAGTAATGTAGGACTGTCCCAAAACCAACAGGGCAGAGAAAGGGTGATCGCGTACGCCAGCCTGAAGCTGAGACCCACCGAGAGGAACCCGGAGAATTACAGCTCCTTCAAGCTAGAATTCTTGGCGGTGGTGTGGGCCGTGACGGAACGCTTCAAGCATTACCTGGCCTCCGCAAAGTTCACCGTGTACACGGACAACAACCCGTTGACACACCTGGACAATGCAAGACTGGGTGCCCTGGAACAGCGGTGGATGGCCCGTCTCTCCAACTATGACTTCGTGATCAAGTACCGGGCAGGCAAAACCAATGCCAACGCGGATGCCCTATCAAGGATGCCTCACTTACCTGAAGGTGACGAAGACCCAGAAGAGCTGGAGGAGGTAGAACTCCCCGCGTTTCACCGGTATGGAGCCACTCAATACTCTCACCGCGTGAAGGAGCAGGATCTAACAACTGTGATGATCAATCCCCTACCTCACCACAGCTGGGCCGAGACCCAAGATAGTGACCCTGCAGTCCGCCTGGTGAAAGATCTGCTGACCCGGGAAGACGCCCGCCTAGATCCAGATGCCCCAGAGGAAGCCAAGCAGCTGTGGAAGGAGAAGAGCAAGCTGTTCCTCTACAAAGGCAAGTTGTGCAGAAGGATTGTTAACCACCGGACGCACGAGCTGACCTGGCAAGTCGTGGTCCCAAGGCGGGATGCAGCTATGGTCCTGGGGGCTTACCATGACAGAGCGGGACACTTCGGTTGGAAGAAACTGGAGTTCCTACTAAGAGGAAGGTTCTTTTGGGTCGGCATGAGAGGAGCTGTAGAAAAATGGTGCAGAGACTGTGGCCCTTGTCACCTGAGGAGGAAGGACCGCACCAGCCAGAAGACACCCTTGAGGCCCATCGTCACCACGCAGCCTCTTGAGCTGGTAGCTCTAGACCATGTCAAGTTGGCTCCAAGCCGGTGAGGGTACATCTACGCCCTGACAATCGTGGACCACTATTCCCGTTTTCTCGTGGTGGTCCCGGTAAAAGACTTGACAGCCCAAACAGCGGCCAGAACCTTCCAGCAATATTTCTGCAGTCCACACGGGTATCCGGAACAGGTCCTGACAGACCAGGGTCCAGCGTTCGAGGCTGAAATCTTCCAGGAGTTCTGCAACCTCTATGGCTGTAAGAAGATTCGTACAACGCCTTACCACCCCCAAACTAACGGGATGTGTGAGAAGATGAACAATATAGTCATTGATCTCCTGAAGACGTTGCCCCTGGAGGAACGCAGCCTGTGGCCAGAAAAACTGCTGGACCTGATAGACCTATACAACAATATCTCGGTGAATGCTACAAACTGCACCCCGGCTTACCTGATGCGAGCTAGACCAGGTAAGCTGCCCGTAGACCCTGAGCCGCGGGACCGGGCCGCCACTACTACCCCCATCGTTTCCCTATTGCCCGGATCCGCGTGCCCCACGGCCCAGGGGGCGAGTCACATGCCCTCCACACTGCCCCCTCCTTTCATACTGGGCACCCTCTTCACACTGTCTTCTCACCCTGTGTCCCCTCCATAGGGCCCAGTCTCTATACTTTGCCCCGTCATCACACTCCCCCTCCTCTTCTTTATTCTGTGCCCATTCACACTTTTCTCCCCCCGTACTGTTTCCTCACACTATTCCCCTCACACATTTCCCTTTCCCTCCTCATGCTGTCTCCCCTCACGTCCACCCTGCTAACCATACTGTCTCCTCAGATATTTACTCCCTTTCTCCATACTTCCTCCTCACACATCCCTCTGACTACCCATACTGTGTCCGCACATATCACATCATTCTTGCTCCCTATACTGTGTCCACACACATCCCATCACCCTCGCTTCCCCATGCTGTGTCCGCAACCATCTATCTCCCCACTCACCATACTGTGTCTGCACCCACCCCCCCACTCGCTCCCCACAGAATAAATCTCCCCCCCTCCACACAGAATAAATCTCCCCCCTCCACACAGAATAAATCTCCCCAATCACACAGAATAAATCCCCCCCTTCATGCAGAATAAATCACCCTCCACGCACAATAAATTTCCCCCCTCTACACAGAATAAATCTCCACAACACAGAATAAATCTCCCCCTCCATACAGAATAAATCTCCCCCCTCCATACAGAACAACTCCCCCTCCATATAGCATAACCCCCCTCCATATAGAATAACCCCCATGCATACAGAATAATACCCCCTCCATACAGTATAATACCCCCTCCATACAGAATAAACCCCCCATCCATACAGAATAATACCCCCCCTCCATACAGTATAATGCCCCCCTCCATTCAGAATAAATCTCCACTCCCCTACGCTGAATCTTCGGTGTCTTCGGCTCAGAGAACGTCCGAATCCCAGTGTGGGAGTGGGCGGCAGAATGCAGCCGGGGGAGACATCTCAGACCACGACATTAGGCGGCTCGACTGCGCCCATCTGCTGGCTGACCCCGGGGCAGATGCCCCACCTGCCTCCCTAGATACACATCTGTGTATAACCCATACACACCCTCTGGTCCGGTCTAAGAAACTGACGAATCCCCGCAGCGCACAGTGCCTGCGCTGGGGGGATGTCACGTAAGGTGTAGAAAAGACTTAGTGCAACACAAATGGAAGAGGGAAAGGGAGCCCAGACTCTAGGGAAAGGGGGTAGTGGAGACCTCCTAGGCTGATCTAATATCACCCTGTCTCCACTAACGTCCCTGTATTGGCTCCTCACCAATTGCCGCACGCGAACCTCACCCTTTCTTTCCCTGGCGTTTGGCCCTGGCTAGGGAAGGGAGGGGGATGAGCGCTAGTCGATCCCCACTGAGCACTAAAGACAACAAGGGGGAACAAACATCTGAAGCATCGACCTCCACAATAATGGGTTGGGAAACATTGGGTTGACTGAGTATAGGTGTAGTGGCAAAATTATTCTTTAAGGAAGAAAAAGCATGGAGGAAGGCATTCGACCATTTGGAAAAATCAGACCCCTTCTTAGTCATGTCAGTAAGGGGTTTCACAATTACAGACTAATTTTGGATGAATTTCTGGTAAAAATTAGTAAAGCCCAGAAAACGTTGTAGAGCCTTCAGGTTCTTGAGACGGTCCCAATCAAAGACTGCACGGATCTTCTCCGGATCCACCCGAAAACCCGAAGATGACATCAATTAACCCAAAAACTGTACCTCCTGAACAGCGAAAACACATTTTTCCAGTTTGGCATAAAGTTTGTTATCCCTTAATATCTGGAGAACCTGCTTAACATGCCCCCGATGGGTCTCCAAATCAAGTGAGTAAACCAAAATATCGTCCATATAGACCACCACAAACCTCCCCACCAAATGATGGAAAATATAATTTGTGAAATGCTGGAATACCGCAGGTGCATTTCACGTGCCCCCTGGGGCCGTGGGGTACTCGGTAGCCGGGCCGGTCCTGTATTTAGGTAGTCATGGTGGCAGTGACACGGTCCGTGGTCCAGGGCGTTCAAATAAAGAACAGTCAATTGGGGAAATAAAGATTTGGGGATAATGTTCGTGTCGCCACCCGTGGTATGCGGCTATATGGGGCCGCCGCTGCAGTGCAGATCCACTGGGGCTGATGGTGACACAGCAAAGATAGTTCAGCTCTCCACGGGCAGAGCTAAGCTCCAGGGCAGTATATGGTGATTTAAAAAGGTAGATGTTGTCGGCAGGGACAGTGTAGTGCAGGGCTGAGGGCGCAGATAATGACCAGACAACACAACAATGGCGGTTTCCTCTACCTTTACTTGAGGTGTGACGTGCAGACCAGGGCACTGGTAATAGCTTGTGATGGAGATCCGGGGGGCCTAGAAGCAATTTGGGAATCCACCTCGCTAGGTGGAGTTGTAGTCCTTCCTTCTGCACTATCTTCTTTGGCCCTGCTGCTTAAAGCTATGCTGCGGACCACGGACTCCGTTGTCCTATTTCTTGCGCTTTTTTCTGGGGCGAGTTTGGTCACAGCTCCGTTCCCCAGGTTCTCCCTCGTCGCTCTCCTGTCTCCAACTCCCTTTTCTCACTTCAACTGACTTTTCTCAACCCTGCCTCCAGGCTCCAATTTAAAGAGGAAGCTCCCCTGAAACCGGGTTAGAGCTCCCCCTTCTGGTCTGGAGCCAGGAAATGTGTTGGATGCTGGTGTTACCTGATAAGGGGACCCCTCCTTGCTTCTAGGCATGGCATCACCCCCTGTGAGGGAGGCAATGTCAATGTGGCATCCGGACTCCTGGGGTGACACATTCCCCCCTAGTTAAATTCAGTACTTCCGGACTGAGGACACCTTTTAGAGTTAAACAATTAACAACAATAACGATTTATATTCCAAAAAATCTACAAAGTCTCAGAAAGGCAAAAATTGCAGAACAAAAAAAAAAAAAAGAAGAAATTGGGAGCAGTCATTGCGGCACTTAGTCTTTACGCCGCTATCCTGGAATTGTCTTTTTCCGGGTACTTGAAGGTTGGTTGGTGGGAACCGCCTCAACCCACTTCGTGTATCGTCCCTGGGCGTGGCTTCAGGGCACTCTGTCGGTGGGCCTGGTTTTCGGCCACACCTGTGGTTTATTTTCAAGGCCAAAAATTAACTTTACTCAACATTGTTCTGACCACATCTAGTCCTGTGGTCCATTTGTCCATAAATATAATAACTATATACACTCACAATTGCTTAAAGGTTCTTACAGGAAGTCTCTGTAGGCTCTCATGCTTAACGGTTGCAATTATATACTATACACTATTATCTTATTACACCTTAGTCCCTATAACGGGCAGGGAGCTGACCTCTGGTACTACGGGTTGATCTACACAGTACAGTTATTGCCAATGATCTACCCGGGTCTCTAGTGTCTACCGCTGGTGTGGTGGGAGCACTATGGACTACACTACGGTTAGTCTGACGTAACACCGGTAGGCTTGGTAGTCTTCTACGACATCTTTGACTCACCATGGGTACGACAGATTCACCGCTAGCAGGGGGTGGATTCACTTGTTCCACTGCGGTTGTGGCATCTGTTGCTGGGGCCGTCTGGTCTCCCAGCTGCTCTGGAGTCTCTGCGGCTTCCGGTAAGGCTACTTGGGGAAAGGTCAGAACAGGTACCACGATTGCTTGGTTCACCTGCGTCCAAGACCGGGGAAATTCTCCAAGGATGGTTTGAACCGTCTCTTCCACCTTTTCTGTGTGCTGGGGGCTGTTCTGGTCTTCCTCTTGGTGTCTCAATTGATCAGTGCATATCTTCAGGTGGTCTCTTGAGACTGCTCCCGAAGTCTCTCCTCCATCTTTACTGATGAGGCATACCTTGGTGTTGACGAAATTTGAAGGTAAGACGGTGTATGGCTCAACCTCCCACTGATCGTCTAATTTGTGAACTCGTCTCTGACATTTTGACTACCTGTTCTCCAGGTGACAAGGGAACTGCAGGTGCGTGCTGATTATAAGTTCTTTCCTGCCTCTGTCTCGCCTGGGACAAACTTCTCTCTACACATTCTTGCACCTTGCGGTATTGTTGCTGTCGCTCCATATCCCAGTCTGCATCTGGTGATGTCGTCTCAGGTGTTAAAACTCTCATGTCTAAGTCAATGGGTAACTTGCCAGGTCTTGCCCTCATCAGGTAGGCGGGTGTACAGTTGGTGGAGTTCACCGGGATGTAGTTATATAGGTCTACCAAATCCGGTAACTTCTCTGGCCACAGGCTACGTTCTTCAAGGGGCAACGTCTTCAACAGATCTATCACCACCTGGTTCATTTTCTCGCACAACCCGTTGGTCTGGGGATGATACGGCGTCGTCCTTATTTTCTTGCAGCCGCACAAGTTACAGAATTCCTGAAACATTTCTGCTTCAAAGGCTGGGCCTTGGTCGGTAAGCACTCGTTCAGGGTAACCGTGCGGGCGACAAAACTGTTGTTGAAACACTTTGGCTGCCGTCTTAGCCGTCTGATCCTTCACTGGCACTACTACCAGGAACCGGGAGTAGTGGTCTACTATGGTGAGAGCATAGACATAAACTGACCGGCTTGGGACTAGCTTCACGTGGTCCAAGGCTACCAATTCAAGTGGTTGTTTGGTGATTATGGGCTGCATGGGAGCCCTCTGGCTATCATGGTTTTTCCGTCTCAGGTTGCATGTACCACATTCTCGACACCATCTCCCGATTGTTTTCCTCATGCCAACCCAGTAGAATCGCTCACGTAGCAGGACTTCCAACTTCTTCCACTCGAAATGTCCTGCTCCATCGTGGTACGCCTCTAAGACCATTGGCGTATCCCGCTTCGGGACTACCACCTGCCAGACCAGATTGTGTGTCCGGGAGTTGATGCTCCTCCGATACAGCTTTCCCTCGTACATGAACAGCTTGCCCTTCTCCTTCCACAACTGTTAGGTCTCCTGTGGAGCATCGGGACCAGGGTGCGAGTCAGCTTGTGTCAGCAACTCCTTTACTAGGTGGACAGCCGGGTCGCTATTCAGCGTCTCTGCCCATCCATGGTGGGGCAATGGGTTAAATGTGGCTTCTCTGTTGGCGGAGCGCTTGTCCCTCACACAGTGGGAGCACTGGGTAACCCTGTGATGATGGAAAGCCGGTAGCTCTATCTCCTCCAGCTATTCCGGGTTTTCTCCCCCATCTGGTAAGTTGGGCATCCTGGACAGCGCGTCAGCATTAGCGTTTTTATGCCCCGCCCGATACTTGATAGTAAACTCATAGTTGGACAGCAGGGCCATCCATCGCTGCTCCAGCACACCTAGCTTCGCCGTTTCAAGGTGGGTCAGCGGATTATTGTCTGTAAAAATTGTAAACTTCGCTGAAGCCATGTAGTGTTTGAAGAGCTCTGTTACAGCACAGACTATGGCTAAAAACTCCATCTTGAAGGGACTATAGTTGTTGGGGTTCCTTCCGTGGGACGGAGCTTTCTGCTGGCGTAGGCAATCACTCTCTCTCTGCCCTGCTGTACCTGGGACAGCACCGCTCCCAATCCCATGTTGATGCCATCCGTATAGAGTATAAAGGGTTGGTCATAGTCGGGGTAGGCCAGGACTTCGTCTCCCGTAAGCGAGTGAAGGATTCTTCTTCTTTTTTACCCCACTCGAACAGAGGATTCGGGTTCTTGGCCTTCTTGGACTGACCCACTAAGAGGTCCTGCATGGGTGCCGCTATCTTGGTGAAACTCTTGATGAATCTCCTGTAGTAGCCTACCAGCCCAAGGAACTGCCGCACTTCCTTGAGAGTGGAGGGTCTTGGCCAGCCCTTGATCACGGTGACTTTTTCAGCGTCTGGTGCTACAACTTCGGCGTTTACCACATGGCCTAGGTACCACACCTTGGGCTTCAACAGGTGGCACTTGGACGGCTTTACTTTCAGGCCAAAACCAGACAGGGCCTCGAACACCTCGGCCAGGTGCTCCAGGTGGTCTTCGTATGTCTTTAAGTAGACGATTACGTCGTCTAGGTACATCAGAACTGTTTTGAAGTTTTTGTGTCCTAGGCAACACTCCATTAACCGCTGGAATGTTCCCGAGGCATGGCAGAGCCTGAATGGCATGCCGTTGAACTCGCAGAGGCCCATTGGTGTCGTAAACGCGGTCTTCTCTCTGTCCGCCTCTGCCACGGGAACCTGCCAATACCCACTGGTGAGATCTAAAGTGGAGAAATAGTTAGTGGATCTCAGTGCAGCTAATGATTCCTCAATTCTGGGTAATGGGTAGGCGTCCTTATGTGTAATGCGGTTAACCTGCCTATAATCAACACACATCCTCATTGTACCATCTTTCTTTCTAACGAGGACTAATGGAGCTGCCCAGGGGCTACAACTATCTCTGATCACCCCAGCCTCCTTCATCTCCCGTAACATTCCCTTGGCACATTGATAGTGAGCTGGGGGTACAGGCCGGTACCTCTCTTTAATGGGCGGATGGTCTCCTGTGGGGATATGATTATGATGTTGGACCCCTTTTACCTGCCCAAAGTCTAGTGGGTGTTTGCTAAAGACTCGCTCATATTCTTGGACCACCCGGTACACCCCATGCTTTTGGTGCAAAGGGGTGGAGTCAGTGCCTACTTGTAGCTTCTGACACCAATCCTCCTTCTGCCCCTTGGAGCCATTGTCTTCCGCCTGTTCGGACGGAGGCAAGGATTCCACTGCCTTTATTGCGTTGTTAGTGACAGTAAACAGCTTAGCAAGGGTGGCATACCGGGGTAACTGGACCTCTTTCTCCCCACAATTTAGGATGCGTATCGGTACCCTCCCCTTGCGGACATCGACTACCCCCCTGGCTGTCAAGATGGTGGGCCTACTATCAGAGTACACGGGTTCTACCAGGGCCTGATAATCTTGACCCCTGAGACCTATTGCTGCCCGACACCATATTAACATTTCACTCCTAGGGGGCATTGCAATGGGGAATGGATCACTCACTCTGACACTGCCGACTTCTCCACCAGACAGCTCTACCTGTTGTCTCTGCATCAGGGCTTTGATCTCCTTCTGCAGAACTCGCTGCTGACTAGAACTGGCAGTCTCCACGACCTGTTGCAACAAAACAATAATTTCCCCAAGACAATTCTCTATCACATTTGTGCCTAAGGTTATCATAGGGTGGCTTTCTCGGCGATCAATATCTACAATGATCAACCCTTGTGATGGCAATTCTACTCGGCCAACTTTTATGGTCACTTCTTTATACCCCACCTGAGGCAGGGGCTGACCATTGCTGGCAAAGATGTTAAAGTGTTCATCTGGACTGCGGGTAATGTCTGAATCAGCCCAGTATCATTTAAAAAGGATATATGGCATCGTTGTCACCTGGGAACCAGTGTCCAGTAACGCGTTCATCGGGATGCCATCAAGCACGACAGGTAGGACAGGTTGTCCTCCCACATACTTGTCTCGCCAGCTTTGTGGGCCTGGTCGTCTTACTCCTGGGGGTTGACCCTCTGCCCCAGGGGTTGCTCGTTTAAATCGCAGAATCTTGCGAGGTGCCCTGCCTTTTGACAGCGGCAGCAGATGGATTGTCCGTTCTTGCCATAGCGATCGCTGTCTCTCCCTCTGGTCGGTGGAATTCTTCTCTGCTGTCGCCACGGGACGTCATCTGGACTTGCAGGGCCTGCATGGTTTGGGTTAGTGTAGCTACACTTTTCGTCAGCTCCAGGACCTGAAGGCGTAGGTCGACAGAGGGATCATTATCTAGGGTCTGCGAGTCAGCCTCCACAGGTGCTGGGGAGAAGGACGCCGCCTCCTAGTGGTATGTGATAGCTGGGCACTGGAGGCATGCAGCGCCACTTGGGGTTGATTCTCAAAGCACCCGGATGGCCTGGTCTTTAAATTGCGCAAAGTCCAGATTAAGGTTTTGCAGAGCCATAATGCGCAGCTGTGTCCGGTGAGCGTTAGACAGGAGCCCCTCGATAAACTGTTCGGTTAGCAATCTGTCCTCGTCTCGCACACTGTCGGGGACTACCTGATTAATGGCCCGCAGCACCACCTGCAGGTTTAGAGCATAGTCCCTCCCGTACACTGTCCTGCACCCTTTGTTTGCACCCGTAGAACTTCATTTTAATCTCCGCTGCTGTGCGGGTGTCAAAGGTATCCTTCAACCTGGCCAGAATTTGCTTAACAGTGCTTTTGTCCTTGCCCGGCCAGGACTTCACCTCCCTCTGGGCTGCACCGATTAGCTGGCCTATAAGAATGCTGACTTTTTGCTCCTCAGACAGGGGGTACACTTGGAACAAACTGCGCAGTCTCTCCTCAAATTCATTCAGGGTGTGCGACTCCCCTGAGTACTGAGGCAACCACGCCGCCCCTGGGATATACGGCATGGATAAAGGCATTATAGTGGCGGCGGCTGCGCCCACAGCTAGCTCCTCTTCCAGGTTGGGCATCCCCCCCCCCCCCCCAGTGAACCTCAGCCAGGTCCGGGGTTTCGGCAGGTGTACCAGTCTGCTGCTGTGCAGGCGAGAGGGATCGGTTACCAGGCGGTTCCGGATCGGGGCCTCCTGCTTCCCCTCCGCTGACGTCAAATGACGTGATTATACAAAGTCTATGGCCCACAGTACCCGGTTATACTGAGCTTCGAATCCTGTTTGTGACGCCAAGATGACGCGCCCCCTGGGGCCGTGGGGTACTTGGTAGCCGGTCCGGTCCTGTATTGGGGTAGTCACGATGGCAGTGACCCGGTCCGTGGCCCAGGGCGGTCAAATAAAGAACAGTCAATTGGGGAAATAAAGATTTGGGGATAATGTTTGTGACGCCACCCGTGATATGCGGCTATATGGGGCCGCCACTGCGGTGCAGGTCCCCCGGTGCTGAAGATAGTTCAGCACTCCAAGGGCAGAGCTAAGCTCCAGGGCAGTATATGGTGATTTGAAAAGGTAGATGTTGTCGGCAGGGACAGTGTAGTGCAGGGATGAGGGCGCAGATATTGACGAGACAACACAAGAATGGCGGTTTCCTCTACCTTTACTTGAGGTGTGACGGTGCAGACCGGAGCACTGGTAATAGCTGGTGATGGAGATCCGGGCGGCCTAGAAGCAATTTGGGGATCCACCTTGCCAGGTGGAGTTGTAGGCCTTCCCTCTGCGCTATCCTCTTTGGCCCTCCTGCTTAAAGCTATGCTGCGACCCTCGTTCCTGAGCTATCGTTTATTCCTCGCCCGTATGGCAGGCAGCTCGAGCCCTTTTCAGGTGTCGCTCCTTCATGGCGGCGCCGGGCCCTAGTATTCTACTGAGCCGCCGGGCATTTGGTGGGGCCAGGAGACCTGCAATCTCCTGCCCTCCGGATTTAGCTGTCGGGACTTTAGTACCCGAACAACCATGGACTCTGGTGTCCTGTTTCTTGCACTTTTCTCTGGGGCGAGCTTGGTCACAGCTCCCTTCCCCAGGTTCTCCTCCGTCGCTCTCCTGTCTCCAACTCCCTTTTCTCACTTTAACTGACTTTTCTCAACCCCACCTCCAGGCTCCAATTTAAAGGGGAAGCTCCCCTGAAACCGGGTTAGAGCTCCCCCTTCTGGTCTGGAGCCAGGAAATGTGTTGGATGCTGGTGTTACCTGATAAGGGGACCCCTCCTTGCTTCTAGGCATGGCATCACCCCCTGTGACGGAGGCAATGCCAATGTGGCATCAGGACTCCTGGGGTGCCACACACCAAACTGAAAGGCATAACCAGACTCTCGAAATGCCCTTCAAGGGTATTGAACGCTGTTTTCCATTCGTCCCCTTCTCTGATTCTAACCAGATTATAGGCTCCCCTTAAAGGGAACCTGTCACGTCCTAGCTGCCCTCTACACTGCCCCCATAGCGTTGTTAGTGATGCAATGTGCATCACTAACAAGCTGTTTTCATGAAGATTGGTGCTGCTATAATGATTTTATAATGTTTAATATATTTAGATCCTACCTGCGTTTTCAGTCATAGGGGCGTGCTTGTCATATTCAGTCATGGGCGGGCGCAGCATTCACTCACTGCTGGTGACGCTGATATTGTGGGACACAGGCGCACTTGTATATGTCCGGCCACCTGCGCAGTGAGGCTGCGTGATTACCAGCTTCACTACGCATGCGCCGGGAAAATAGAGCGTCATAGCGCATGCTCAGTGAAGCTGTGTAGTTCGCAGCTGCACTGCGCATGCGCTATGACGCTCTATTCCCCGCGCATGCGCAGTGAGGCTGTGTGATTAGCAGCTTCACTGCGTATGCGCTATGATGCCCTATGTTCCCAGTGCATGCTCAGTGAAGCTGGTAATCACACAGCCTCAATGCCCAGACGGCCGGAAATATACAAGTGCGCCTGCGCCCCACAATGTCAGCGCTTGCCGGGAGCAAGATTCAAATACATGGGCGGCCCCAGCAGTGAGTGAATGCTACACGCCCAAAAAACACACAATTAAGCCAGTGTCAGTTTTTTTTTTTTCTTTTCAAAGTATGCATAGCCTGCGATAATGTCACGCAAGGTGTGGGAAAGACTTAGTGCAACACAAATGGAAGAGGAAAAGGGAGCCCAGACTGTAGAGAAAGGGGGTAGTGGAGACCTCCTAGGCTGATCTAATATCACTCTGTCTCCACTAACATTCCTGTATTGGCTCTTCACCAATCGCCGCACATGAACCTCGCCCTGTCTTTCCCTGGCGTTTGGCCCTGCCTAGGGAAGGGAGCGCTAGTCGTTCCCCACTGAGAACTAAAGACAACAAGGATTAACAAACAAGGGAAGATAGCTTAGCTTTTAGTCGACTTCAGAGAGATGAACACCCGTCTTCATAGCTCCAGAGAGGATGAAGTAATGTACTTGCTCCGAGCCTTCACAAAGGGTAATGTGAGTATCACCGGCACCTCCCTCCAGCAGACAGAAGGCGTTTATACACCCAAGCCAGGGTGTTAATTAGCCAGAGGAAGGTAGCTGCTGGGTCCTAGAGAGACAGCCTCTAAAAAGGTGTCTGCAATGCCAAATGTAGAGATCTCCTGCAACCAACTGCAGGGCGACTGTTTGTCATTTCTGACAGGGGATTCGGAAGTCTGCAGTCACTGTCAGTGTGACTGTAGACTTATCGATTTGGACCAGACAACCCCTTTAAGTTTTATGGCTTTGCATAGAATAGAATCTTTGTCCTTAAAGTGCACTAGTTTGATAAGAGCCGAGCTCAAGGAGCATCTGCTGGAAGCGAGTGGGTGGTTACCACTGAGCCTGTTCGAAATGTAGACAGGGCATCTTTCCAATAACATGAGGTTTCCATGATTCAAAGAAATCCACTAGGTTGCAACCCTCCATCTTTTATGGGCTCTTGCACCAATCTCAGATTATTTCAATGGAGTCTATTCTCCTAACTGACTGTTAATCAATGTACCTCAGGCTCTATAATTTTTTGCTGCAAGAATAAAGGAGTAGGTTTTAGTATATAAGAGGTCATTTGCATATCACCCACCAGGGCCTCTGAATCATCTAGTGCTAGAAGGAGAAATATGCTTATTATCATTGGAGGTAGGCATGGAAAGTGCTGTAGCTGTTCTGACACCCCCTTTCATTTTGCAGCTGTATGAGCTGCCATGTCACAAATAGGAGTACTGAGAAGAGCTGCCATGCTAAAAAGTCCTGTAATGATACCTTTCTCCTTCCTTCTTGCGTTCAGTCATGACCATCTGAAAACAAGACAGGAATGCTAGGTACTATATAATGTTCAGCGTCCACTTGAGTCTCTCCAAACAGCATGAGTTAGCTGTTATCGGTTATCCAAGGATATAGAACTAGAACTAAGGCTGAGTTCACACGATGCGTTTTTCATGCGTTTCCGCGGCGTTTTTGCAGTTGCGGAAACGCCGCGGAAACGCATGAAAAACGCATGGTAGAAGGGCAGCAATGTTCCCCAATGGAAATCCGCATGTGCTGTGCCCATGATGCGGATTTTTCCGCAGCGTAAACGCTGCGGTCAAAAATCCGCAGCATGTCAATTAATTTTGCGGAAACGCTGCTCTTTTGCCGCCATTGACTTGCATTAGACCGCATGGAATCCGCATCACTGTATATGTTGATGCGCTTTTCATGCGGTCTAATGTGCGGATGGTACCCGGGTGTGGATGAGAGGACTCTCATCCAGACCCAGGTACCATTAAAAAAAAAAGAATAAAATAAAAAATATATATATTCTCACCTTCTGACGGCCCGCGCTGCGTCCTGCTGGCTTCCCGCGCACTTCGCGGTTGAATGAAGGACCTTCGCTGACGTCAGAGTCATGTGACGGGTCACGTGACGCTGACGTCGGAAGGTCCTACAGTCTTCACTGCTGGCAGCCGGGACCGATGAAGCAGGACACCGGGGGCCATCAGAGGGTAAAGTATATATTTATTTTTTATTTTTTGACATTTACCACACTATATAAATCCATGCCGGCTGCATGGATTTATATAGTGTAAAGTTGACAAGCACTTTCCAAGTGATGCTAAAATCGCTTGGGAAGCGCTTGTCAACCCGCATGCGGAAATGAAAGTGAAGACCGCTTCATTTCCGCATGTCCCTGGCAGGAAACCGCATGTACAATCCGCATGCGTTTTTTCCTGCCAGAGAGATGCAGAAACGCTCAGGAAAAAATCCTGAGCATTTCTGCATCGTGTGCACATACCCTAAGTGCTGCAATGTCTCCCTCACATGCCGCTCACGCCCTGCCCCTGTCTCCCAATTCGAAGTCGCAGGCTTGGAGTCAGCATGGAGATCCACAACTCAAAATCATGCTCAAAGGTGTATGCTAAAGCTGACAACTGTGCATAGTCCTGAGCCCAATCTACTACATACCCATACTGTACCCACACATATGCATACCTCCCAACTTTTCAGTGAAGGAAAGAAGGACAACAGCGCGCCGCGGCAAATTTTTCAACCACGCCCCCTACCCACACCCATGTCCATGCCCGCAACAACACCCATTCAGCACTGCAGATCACATTGTTTTATAAAGCATAATCAAAAACAGAAAAAAAAATATTTCCAGCAAAGTAATGAATCAAAGTATAAATGCAAACTTGGTAGTGTCACTTTAAATAAGAATATTTTAAACTACAAAATTCTATATTAAAGCAGATCTGTCACCTAAATATGCACTATGTAAAAGCTGCACATTACATGACAGCTCCACTCTATTAGATAAAATATATGGTTCTTTAGGTTAATAGGAGCAATTAGAGAATACAGTCAACTCATTGTGTCTGCTGAACTCTTGACAAGAATTACCCTCACCTCTCTCAACAGTGAGGGGAAATGAAGCCACAGAATCACCGTCAGGACCACTGAGCCAGCACAGATCGTGCCGGGCAGAACAGGCAGGTAGTTTGCAACTACTTGCTAGTAAGTTCTTAGACCCTTAAGAAAAAAAAATACTAAAGTCCCGGATAACCCCTTTACTTGCCTCAATTATTCAATCACATTATTATTTGTGTCATTTTGGCCTTAAAGAAGCGTGGATCTGTCACGTTAAGGCTATGTTCACACTGTGTTTTTGCCACATGTCAGTTGCTCCATCAGGGCTTCTGTGTGAAGCCCTAAAAAATAGGATAACAGTACAACCTGTGACAGGGCTGTTGACTTTAATGAAGCAAACAGTGTCATTTTGTGCTTTATCTGACCTCACTTTTGGCAGTGTCCAGTTCTGAGGATTGCACAAAAATATGGTAGATTTTGTGTCCACCTCAGAAAGGTAGACACTGCCAAAGCGACTGTCTGCCTCATTGAAGTCAATGGAAATGCGCTAGAAAGAGAGGAGAGTATTATATAGGGTATTTTTATTTTACAAGGGGAACTACATTAATATATAATATAATAAAATGTATTCTTTATCTTAAAGGGGATGTCCAGGCTTGACGTTAAAGTCAAACTTTTGAATCCTAACAGCAACTGTACGGTGTGCTGTGAGGATTCTCTAGTGTCGGCAGCGGGCAGATGTGGCATCCTGCTGCACACAGGTACCACAGGACCCAAAACGGTGCATGGACGGACTTCTCCACAAGAGGCCCTTATTACACACAGACACCTCCACCCTTCCACCTCATACCACCAGAGGGAGCCCTGTTAGGGATATATATACTGGAGGGTGGAGTTAGGGAGGCAGAGTGTGCTGGCACTTGAGATCAGTGAAGAGGCAGCACCTGTTGAGCTGCTGTGCTGAAGGCAAGCCAAAGCCTAAAGCACGTGCTGAAGCCTTTGGGCCTAGAGCGTGGCCGGAGGCAAGGAGAGGAGAGAGGAGTTAAGGGGGCAGAGGAGCATCTTAAGCTCACCCCAGAACACAAGCCAGACACCGGGTCCGCTCCTACAGGGTCCTCTATGCCCAGTAGGAATAACCGGTATACCAGGAGGATTCCAGACCCCTGGTCAACCTGAAGCTACAATCATCTACAGAACTAGGAACCACGAAGGCCCCAGCTTCCAGGGATAGTGGTAGCCAGAGAAAAGTTCTTACTATCAAGCAGACAGGTGAGAGAGTGAAACAGTACAGAAGCTAGGCCTAGATCCAGGCTAGTCAGCAGCTGCAGAGAGAGAGGAAGAAACGGATCAGGAGACCTACTACCCGCTCATTGGGGAGAACCCAGAAGTGCACCCTTCCTACTAAGTACCCTGGACCATACCTGTCATCTACACCAGTAAAGGTACTGAAGTGAATCCCCTGTGTGCGTGCCTGTTATTCTCCCCTGACCCGGCCGGGCCACCTGTCACCTGCATCCCTTTCATCAACCCTGCCCCGGAGGCCCGCTCCACCTGTGGGGAGCAGAGACATCTCAGCTGCCATCCCATCACCCCCGGAGGTCTGCAGCAGCGCTGGTACCCATTACCAGGAACCACAGGTGGCGTCACGAAACAAAACTGTTATTGATCCCTTCAAGTAACAAACCCCTTTTAAAGAGTGACCCCAGGGTACGGGCCCGGGAGCCGACCGCCGTGACATCCCACAGAAGGTCAAGGCCTGGGTACCGAGTTTCCCCCATATCCCCCTGGGCGAGTCATCTCTTCCTGGCGTCACGAACAGGATTTCGTGCCCGTTGCCACTGGGTACTGTGTGCCGTATTTGAACTGTGTTTGAACTGTGGTAAACATCACCGTCAGGCGTAACCGCGGGAACCAGAGAGGCGTGACCGTTGGTAGCGCACGACACCCAAGCCCCGCCTCGCGCTCTGACGCCGCACCAGGAAGCGTCAGGTCCTGGAAGGAGACCGCGATCTGCGGAGCTGCGGCCTACCCGATAAAAGCAAAGAAGGTAGGCTACGGTTTACTAGGGGGGCGCAGCCATAGCCGACGACCAGCAAAACGCCGGAGCACCAGTTAACGCTCCCGATGCTCAACTCGCGCCCGGCGCTGCTCAGGCTGGAGCGGCCGCCCCACCAGCAGGGGTCGTGACTCCAGTGATACCCATGGCCCTGCCGTACATCCCCGGAGCGAAATGGCTTCCCCAGTATGACGGTGTGGCGCCCCTGAGGGTTCAGTCGCCACAGGGGTACTGCACCTCAGTCCGAGGTGTGGTATCTCCTCCTCCGAGGTAAGGATGGAGCACTTCTCAGGACCCTACTTCACCATCCAACACTACACCTCTCCCACCTGAGGGGGGCTTATAAGCACCAGGGTGCTGCCACAGCCGGGATAAGAGGAGATGGGGGGAACCAAAGATAGGGGGAACCATGTAGTGGGTGAGGGTGGAGGACGCACTTTAGGTTACACCACAAAATTCATATTTAATAAACGGCCATCTTGGGCTTATGGTCTTTGATTGTGATCTTCATCACTGAACGTGGCTTTCTGTGTGAACCTGCAGCTGATTGAAGATACACGGTCCTCGTGCTCTGGCCTTGAGGCGAGGAGCGGGCTAGAGTTAACGGTTGTCTCTACCCGGTCAAGGTCCCTACCTAAGAAGGCCTGGAGGGGAGCAGGGGAGACAAGCTCCGCAGGTAAAAGGATCCCAGGGGGATGCAGACGGAGCGGCATACGCCACCTGTCCTCACTATTCTGGCCTAGTTAGAGGGATTCCTGCTGCAAAAGGGGTGACCGGCCCCCGATATCTGGCTTTGCTACTTCACGTCTCAGTCAGAGAAGCCCGGAGGCTTAGTGGATCCCAGGAGGGATACGGATGGAGCGGCATACGCCACCTGTACCTCTCTACCTGCGTTTTATCCAGAGGGACCCGGCCTTACACCTAGTTCTAACAACACATACAGTCAAGTGAAGACTTAGTGGGAGAACTCACCTAGGCGAGGAACACACACCAGAGGGGTCTCGACAGGTGCTCCTGATCTATCTGGAAAGTGCTGGACCCCCTTCCTGGTGGCCGCACAACGCTGCGAGGAGCAGAGGGAAGCTTTGCGGCTAAAGTACATCTGAATGTGAGTAAAAACCCTTGATGACTTCACACCCCGCTTCAGCCTGTTATTTACTGCGCGGCACTGCACCCACCATCCTTCCTCACACTGCCCTGAGGCCCGCTCCACCTGTGGGGAGCCGTCCCATCTTAGCTGTCCGTAACACCGGCCTCAGTGGACTGAAACAGTGCCGGTGTCCGTCACCGGGAACCGTAGGTGGCGTAGTCGGAAAATACCACTCAACCCTGAAAGCCCATTACATCTTTTATTGTGACCACCCTGGGCACGGACCGGGTCCGGGCCACGACTGCTAACCCCCCAACATCTGACCCGGCTCCGAGTAACCCCACTTCCCAGGGTGAGGGCTGTGAGCGCCACAACGGCAAACCAGACACCCTGTCTGGGTTCAAAAGAAAAATATGCGGTGTATTGGACATGTACTCAATGACTGGTAAACAGAGAGCCGCTGTTGTGCTGGGACAATTGGCTGGTGCCGCAGAGCGGGAAGTTGAAACCTGGCCAGCCGCAGACCAGGAATCAGTATCTATTATATTTAAGAGACTGCAAACTGTCTTTGAAAACCGCACTGAGACAGATCTTCGGATGAGGTTCTACCACTGTACCCAGAAACCTGAGGACAGTATCCAGGACTATGCCTGGCGTTTACAAGAGGCCCTGTGGGCCCTGAAACAGGTTAGTCCAGCCAGCATACATGATGAGGACAAAATGCTGATAGAACAATTCATCCGGGTGTTAAGGTCCCAGGAGGAGAGCAGAACTGTACGGTGGTGGGCCTTAGATCATCCAAATGCCAGCTTTGATGCCCTGAAGGACATGGATATTAAGGGCCTTCAGCCCCTGGAAACATCAGATACTGCTATCCAGCATTACCAGGGTGGGGCCACCCCAATGCCCACAGCACTCACTGCCCCTTCATTAGCGGCTGAGGAAAAAGTACAAACAACGTCCCCTAGCGAGCTGGACAGCCTTCGCTCTGAAGTGCGTCAGCTAAGTAAAACCCTGACCACTGTCCTGAGCGCCCTGCAGCTACAGACGGAGCCCGAGCCGGAAGGAAGGATCCTACTCGACGACAGTCCTGAGGATGTCCCCTGGATGCGGAGAAGAAGGAAGACCAATATAACAAGCATGCACCAGCAGAACCCTTGGCACCTGGAGAAATAGTGCTAAAGCGGAAAAGAAGAGGTCACAAGCTCGATGACCAGTGGGAAAGAGAGCCCTTAACCATGTTAAATTCCAGATTTGACAACACCAAAACCTGCCTGATCAGCAAAGATGGGGGTAGGACAGCCATAACAGTCTCAAGCGACCACTTGAAATTGTGCCCAGGTCTACTGAAGACACAGGAGGAAGAAGTACCTCTTATAATACTGGAAAAACCCAAGGAAAATGTAGTTCATACAGTTCTAGGAGACTTCCCCGCGGACTGGCCTCAACTAGATGGAGCAGTTATCATACCAGTGATACACTTCTGTCAGGCACCAGAAGAACCTCCACCACAAGAAGAACCTGTGAGCGCCCTGGAAGAACCTGCTCAGGAACAGGAAGAGTCCCCAGTAAGAGAGGGATCACCAGTTGAAGCAGAACCTGAGGGTCCAGTAAACAGTGCACTTGCCAGTCCTATAGAGATGTTGAGGCAGTTCTATAACTTACCCGAATGTAGACCTGATAAGTTAGCGGATAGTGCATGCACAGACACCAGTATCAACCCAGTGCTACGTAGATCCACACGCAGAACACAAGGCCAAATCCCTACCAGGTATAGGGAATAAGGTACAAAATGCCTACAGTGTAAATAGCTACCCGGAAGGGTATAGCATTGTTTGTGTAAACTGAAAAAGTTATGTGTGTGCATTTAGTTACCCTTGAAGGGTATAAAGACTTGCAGGCTGAGGACTGTGAGCAGCCAAAAACTGTCCATTGTAAATAGTTGCACTTATTAAAGTGCCCCCTATTGGTTTTATATTAAGAGACCGCTGAACAAAAACCCGTTTGGCGTGGCCGAAGACGTGGTCCAACACCTGGATCACTTATGCCCTGTAGCCACGCCCAGGGCCTACGTTGAGGGTTTTCAGACGGGTCCTTCATGCTATTCATGTTGCACCTTCACCAGGGAGATGGACACCTGGTTATGGGACTCACTGTAACTTTGATATGTGTTATTGTTATCGTAATTGTTGTTGTGACCTGTTTACAAAGAAAAAAAATGCTTCAGTCCAGGAGTACTGAGTTGTACTAGGGAGGAATGTGGCACCCTGCTACACACAGGTACCACAGGACCCAAAAGGGTGCATGGACGGACTTCTCCACAAGAGGCCCTTATTACACCCAGACACCTCCACCCTTCCACCTCATACCACCAGAGGGAGCCCTGTTAGGGATATATATACTGGAGGGTGGAGTTAGGGAGGCAGAGTGTGCTGGCACTTGAGATCAGTGAAGAGGCAGCACCTGTTGAGCTGCTGTGCTGAAGGCAAGCCAAGGCCTAAAGCATGTGCTGAAGCCTTTGGGCCTAGAGCGTGGCCGGAGGCAAGGAGTGGAGAGAGGAGTTAAGGGGGCAGAGGAGCATCTTAAGCTCACCCCAGAACACAAGCGGGACACCGGGTCCGCGCCTACAGGGTCCTCTATGCCCAGTAGGAATAACCGGTATACCAGGAGTATTCCAGACCCCTGGTCAACCTGAAGCTACAATCATCTACAGAACTAGGAACCACGAAGGCCCCAGCGTCCAGGGATAGTGGTAGCCAGAGAAAAGTTCTTACTACCAAGCAGACAGGTGAGAGAGTGAAACAGTACAGAAGCTAGGCCTAGTTCCAGGCTGGTCAGGAGCTTCAGAGAGAGAGGAAGAAACGGATCAGGAGGCCTACTACCCGCTCATTGGGGAGAGTCCAGAAGTGCACCCTTCCTACTATGTACCCTGGACCATACCTGCCGTCTACACCAGTAAAGGTACTGAAGCGAATCCCCTGTGTGCGTGCCTGTTATTCTCCCCTGACCCGGCCGGGCCACCTGTCACCTGCATCCCTTTCATCAACCCTGCCCCGGGGGCCCGCTCCACCTGTGGGGAGCAGAGACATCTCAGCTGCCATCCCATCACCCCCGGAGGTCTGCAGCAGCGCTGGTACCCATTACCAGGAACCACAGGTGGCGTCACGAGACAAAACTGTTATTCATCCCTTCAAGTAACAAACCCCTTTTAAAGAGTGACCTCAGGGTACGGGCCCGGGAGCCAACCGCCGTGACATCCCACAGAAGGTCAAGGCCTGGGTACCGAGTTTCCCCCATATCCCCCTGGGCGAGTCACAGACATGTGACCACAAGTATACACATGACCGCCTGCTGTTGACACTGGGGAATTCTCACGGCATGCGTTGCGCACGCTGAGAGGATTCAAAAGTCTGCAGTCACATAGAGCGACTGCAGACAGTGGCGTAACTAGAGTCTGATGGGCCCCAGTGCAAAATTTGAACAGGGCCCCTCTCATCCTAAATATTATATATATATGCCCTCAATCTTGGTACAAGGCCCTGGCATATATATCCCCCATCCTGGTATATATGACCCCCATCCTGGTATATACCCTCCCATTCTGCCGCTGTTCTTTAATATATAGAAAAGAATAAACCATTATACTCACCTTTCTCTGCCGCGTGGCGTCCTCTTCTAAAGCCGACAGCTGACTTCACCGTGCAGGCGATAGGAGCATGATGTCACTGCCATGTGCCCTCAGTCACATGCACGGCGACGTCAGCTGCTGGCCTCTAATTGACGGGTCTCTGCCGCAATAAACTTCAGTTGAATGTGCGTCCGAGGACACACTGTCACGCTGTCTCTGTATACTGGAGGTAGGGGGCCTAAGCTGACCCTAAGCTGGGGCCCTGACTGTTAGAACCTTGCTGTTAGGTTTTTTTTTCCTTTGCTGGTCACATGACCTTGTTGGCCTATTTAATCCTGCTCCGCCCTTCTGGCTTTGCTGGACTTCATTGTATATCTACTTTCTAGCTAGCCTGTGCTCTGTATCTAACTCTGTTAGTTTGCTTGGTCTACGGACCTCTATGTTCTATCTATTTTGTTTGTTCGTCTGTCTGCTACTATTTCTGTTAGGAGGTGTCCCATATTCCTCCCAGTCCTTAGTACTTGTAGGGATTCCCTCCCCACATCTATAGGTCTCCGTACAGACTAGATTAGGACTTTAGCAGGTCTGATCGCAGGATCAGGTTCCCTGTTACATCGTAGGGATTCAGCTGAGTCTTATAGTAGGGACAGAACTCCTCTCTTTCCTTAGCTTTGGTAGCAGAACATAACAGTAAGTCCAGCCTGCAAATTCTCTAAGGAAAGATTTTTTTTGTTCCATCATGGTGTCGGTTCAGGATTTGGCTAAACACCTGCAGGGAATCTCTCTGGAAGTGGCCGAGCTCCGTCAGCACGTGAGTAACTGTCCTGGAGCATATTTCTTGGAGCCTAAGGTATGTTTGCCGGATTTATTTTTTGGTGAACATCGAGAATTTTTTTCATTTAAAAATGCTTGCTTATTGTATTTTCGTTTGAGACCCAAGTCCTCTGGGGATGAATCCCAGCGCGTAGGGTTCATAATGTCACTTTTGCGCAAAGAGCCTCAGGAGTGGGCCTTTTCTTTGCAACCTAGTGATACATGCTTCAGATCAGTGGATAGTTTTTTTTCTGCTTTAGGACTATTATATGATGATCCTGACCGTGTGGCATCAGCTGAGACTGAGTTGAGATGTTTAAAACAAGGATCAGGTAATGTGGAAAAATATTGTACTCATTTTCGTCGTTGGTCCACTCAAACAGGGTGGAACGATTCTGCTCTGAAAAGTCTATTTCTTGCTGGGCTCAGTGAAAGGGTTAAAGACCTGCTAATTGCTTATCCTACACCTGAGGATTTGCAACAGGCTATGGAATTAGCTATACGGGTGGATAGAAGACTGCGTGCTAGGGTTAATGAGAGCAAATCCTCTGCTATGTCAGTTTCTGGTTATGATAATGTGTGTACTAACAGTGGTGAACCGATGGAGATTGGATCGGTGGCACCTCGCTCTCAAGAAAAAGACCGTCGTTTTTCGGAAGGCTTGTGTTTCTATTGCGGAAAATCTGGTCATTTGATTAAAGGCTGTGAGCTTCGTATGAAGAAAGAAAAAAAAATGGTCAGTCACGCCCGTATTGCCTGTTTAAATTCCAAGGGTATATTTTTAGCTGCTTCCACGATTGCTCAGGAAAAATTAATGGAATTTCGGGTGTTTGTTGATTGCGGGTCTACACTGAATGTAATTGATGGGGGATTCGTGGAAAAACTCAATTTAAAACCTGAACCTTTATCATCCCCCATTGCTGTGGTTTCTGTGGATGGTTCCCCTTTGAAGAATATTACTCTCAAGGTCAGTGAATTTCCTCTCACTATTAATGGTGTTCACCATGAGAAATTGGATTTGGTAGTGTTGAATAACTTGCCTTCTCCAGTAATATTGGGTTTGCCCTGGTTAAAATTTCACAATCCTGTACTGGATTGGTCTACCAGTGAAATTAAATCCTGGAGCCATAAATGTTATGACAAGTGTTGTAACGGGCGTATTGCAGCTTTGGATAGGGGAGAATTGCCTGTTCCTATTCAGGATTTTTGGAGAGTTTTTTCTGAGAAAGAATCGCAGGTTTTGCCTCCCCATAGAGACTATGATTGTTCTATTGAATTTGTCCCTGGAGCGACTCTTCCTAAAAGTCGTTTATTTAACCTTACTATTCCTGAGAGGAAGGCTTTGGAGGAATACATACAGACAAGTTTGGCCGCCGGTCACATTAGGCCCTCTAAGTCTCCTGTGGCGGTTGGATTTTTTTTTGTAAAAAAAAAGGACGGCGGTTTACGTCCTTGTCTGGATTTTCGTGAGATTAACAAAATTACGGTACGCAATCCTTACCCACTGCCATTGATTCCTGATCTGTTTAACCAGTTATTGGGGGCCAAGTGGTTCTCTAAAATTGACCTTAAGGGGGCATACAATCTGTTGCGCATGAAGGAGGGTGATGAATGGAAGACTGCTTTTAACACTCCTGTGGGTCATTTTGAGAATCTGGTTATGCCTTTTGGTCTTACTAATGCTCCTGCATTTTTTCAGAATCTGATTAATGACATCCTTAGACCTTTGATCGGTAAAAATGTGGTTGTGTATTTGGATGACATTTTGATTTATTCGCCAGATCTGGAGTCTCATTGGCGGAGCGTGCGTGAGGTATTACAGTTATTAATGGACAATTCGCTTTTTGCTAAGCTGGAGAAATGTGAGTTCGCTGTACAGAGAATTAGTTTTTTGGGCTACATTATCTCCAGCAAAGGTTTTGAGATGGATCCGGTTAAGGTTCAGGCTGTGCAGGAATGGCCTAGGCCTATTGGTTTGAAATCGATACAGAGGTTTTTGGGTTTCGACAATTACTATAGAAAATTCATAAAAAATTTTTCTAGTATTGTCAAACCTCTGACTGATCTCACCAGGAAAGGTGCTGATGCGGTTCAGTGGTCTTCTGAGGCCATTGAAGCTTTTGTGTATCTCAAGGAGAGGTTCACCTCTGCTCCCATCCTTATGCAGCCTGATGTTACTAGGCCGTTTTTGGTTGAGGTTGATGCTTCCTCTGTGGGGGTTGGCGCAGTATTGTCTCAGGATAACGGGGATGGATTACATCCCTGTGCCTTTTTTTCAAAAAAATTTTCGGAGACTGAATTGAATTACGATATTGGTAATCGGGAATTATTGGCTATTAAACTCGCATTTGAACACTGGCGCCACTTCTTGGAAGGTGCGGAATTTCCCGTTCAGGTTCTTACGGATCATAAAAATCTGATATATCTTGATGCTGCCAAGCGCCTGAATGCCCGTCAGGCTAGGTGGGCACTGTTTTTCTCGCGGTTTAATTTCTCCGTTACTTACATCCCTGGTACTAAGAATGTTAAGGCGGATGCCTTGTCTCGCAGTTTTTCTCCCATAGTCGGTGCTGAGAAAGAGGAAAACATTTTACAAGAAGGTGTTGTGATAGCTGCTTTAGACTCCGTTTTGGAAGATGAGATTCTTAAAGCTCAGGAGAATGCCCCATCTAACACTCCTCATGGGAGGTTGTTTGTGCCTGGGACCTTTAGGAGAGATTTGTTTGTTGAGTGTCACGAATCTCGGTTGGCAGGTCATCCCGGAATCTCTGAGACCAAGAGACTGGTGGGTCGCAGTTTTTGGTGGCCTGGATGGCAGAAGGAAGTCATTAAGTGGGTGCGCCAATGTACTATATGTGCTAGATCTAAGTCCTCACATACTCCTGCTGCGGGGTTGCTTTGTCCTTTGGAGGTCCCCAGTGCTCCTTGGACACATTTGGCTATGGACTTTATAACTGACCTTCCCCCCTCTGAGGGTTTTACTGTCATCTGGGTGGTCGTGGACCGTTTTAGCAAGATGTGTCACTTGGTTCCCTTCGTCAAACTGCCCTGCGCTAAAACTCTCGCTAAGGCCTTTGTCAAGGAAATTGTCAGACTTCATGGCGTTCCTACTGACATTGTTTCTGATAGGGGTCCTCAGTTCGTGGCTCGTTTTTGGCGTGCCTTTTGTGACAGGTTGGGAATTCATTTGTCGTTTTCGTCCGGATATCATCCTGAATCTAATGGCCAGACAGAAAGGAAAAACCAGGATGTTGAGCAGTTCTTGCGTTGTTTTGTGGCAGACAATCAAGAGGGGTGGTCTGAGTTTCTGCCACTTGCCGAATTTGCTCTGAACAATCATACATCTTCTTCTGCTGGTTGTTCGCCTTTTTTTTGTTGTTCTGGGAGACATCCGTCGTTTGGGTCGTTCTCCAAGTTGGGATCTGCCGTGCCTGAGGAGGAGAATTTTTCCGGTGATTTGGAAAGAGTTTGGACGGATGTGCGTGGAAATCTTCAGGAGGCCAACAGAAAATCTAAAGACTACTTTGATAGGAAACGACAGGAGGTTTTGTTCGCTGTTGGTGACATGGTTTGGTTGTCCTCTAGGAATCTGCGGTTGAGGATTCCTTCTAAGAAATTGGGTCCCAAGTTTGTAGGGCCCTTTAAGGTGCTTCAGGTTGTCAACCAATCTGCTGTTAGGTTGGAGGTTCCTACCTCCTGGAGAATTAATCCGGTCTTTCATGTCTCTCTGTTAAAAAAAGCTGTTGTGTCGGATGGTGACGCCTCTGCCTCTGTTCCTCCGGTGGTGGAGGACGGGGAATATGAAATTTCTCGCATCCTTGACTCTAGACGGTATAGAGGTAGTTTGCAGTATCTTGTGGCCTGGAAAGGTTTCGGACCCGAGGATAACTCTTGGGTGAGGTCAGATGATGTTTCCGCGTCCAGACTTATCAGAGCGTTTCACAGGAGATTTCCTGATAAGCCTGGTCCTAGGGGATCCGGAGGATCCTCTTAGAAGGGGGGGTACTGTTAGAACCTTGCTGTTAGGTTTTTTTTTCCTTTGCTGGTCACATGACCTTGTTGGCCTATTTAATCCTGCTCCGCCCTTCTGGCTTTGCTGGACTTCATTGTATATCTACTTTCTAGCTAGCCTGTGCTCTGTATCTAACTCTGTTAGTTTGCTTGGTCTACGGACCTCTATGTTCTATCTATTTTGTTTGTTCGTCTGTCTGCTACTATTTCTGTTAGGAGGTGTCCCATATTCCTCCCAGTCCTTAGTACTTGTAGGGATTCCCTCCCCACATCTATAGGTCTCCGTACAGACTAGATTAGGACTTTAGCAGGTCTGATCGCAGGATCAGGTTCCCTGTTACATCGTAGGGATTCAGCTGAGTCTTATAGTAGGGACAGAACTCCTCTCTTTCCTTAGCTTTGGTAGCAGAACATAACACTGACTAATCCCTCAACCTGGAGGTACTGTTAAAGGTACAGAGGTCCAGGCCGCCAGCGTAACCCCTACCTCCTGAGGATCCCTGCACCTAAGTAATCTAGTCCTGAGAAGGACCCCGATCACAACAAAAGGGGACAAGTAATAATATGCCCACACACAGTACTTAGACGAACGAGACAGTACAAGGGAAAAACCAAAACCACCTTGCATACAAAAACTACACAACTACAACAGAGGGAACACCAACGGGAAAGGAGATAAATGATAAAGCGAGGAAGGGAAAAAACTCTCCGAATACACTTATCTCTGAAACTCCAAATACCACGATCCGCTCTGTTAGTCTGCATGAAATGCTTTCACCGACACTTCCCTAACAGACCAGCAGGCATTTGAAGGAGTCTCACTACAGCAGCATTGATTGCAGCTGGGCGAGGCTGGACCTCGTCTAGCACAGAGAGAGAGAATTAACTCCCTCACTGCCGAAAAACACAAAGCACCAAAAAGTCAGCTGCGAGAAGTCAGGCTGTGTAATCGTGACGATCTTCGTGGCGACACACCCGTGACAGTACCCCCCCTTCTACGAGGGGCCTCCGGACCCTCAGGGCCAGGTTTATCCGGGTGAGTCGTGTGGAAGGCCCGAACTAATCGGTCTGCGTTAATATCCGACGCAGGAACCCACATCCTCTCCTCAGGACCATACCCTTTCCAATGAACCAGGTACTGAAGGGACCGGCGATTAAAGCGTGAATCGATGACCCTCGATACCTGGAACTCCAAGTTACCCTTGACCACCACTGGAGGGGGAGGTAAAGGTGACGGTACCACCGGCGCCACATACCTCTTAAGCAATGATCTGTGGAACACGTTGTGAATTTTAAACGTAGGGGGGAGGTCAAGACGGAATGCCACCGGATTAATAATAGAACTGATTCTGTACGGCCCGATGAACCTGGGACCCAGTTTCCAGGAGGGAACCTTAAGTTTTATATTCCTGGTAGACAACCTGGTAGACAACCATACCCGATCGTTCACACTTAGGTCCGGACCAGACACTCTCCTCCTATCAGCCATACGTTTGTATCGGTTCCCCATAGTATTCAGATTCTTCAGCACCCCTCTCCATACTGAAGCGAGTGATGAGGAAAATCGTTCCTCCTCAGGAACCCCCGAAGAGCCCCCCCTACTGAAAGTACAAAACTGGGGGTGAAAACCATATGCCCCAAAAACTGGAGTTCCTGTACGGCGAACACACACTTTTCCCATTTGGCATACAGTTTATTATCCCGCAAGATCTGAAACACCTGTCTAACGTGCTCCTGATGAGACACCAGATCCGGCGAGTAAATTAAGATATCATCCAGATATATGACAACAAACTGTCCCACCAGACGGCGAAAAATGTCATTAACAAAGTGTTGGAACACCGCCGGGGCATTAGTCAGACCGAATGGCATGACAAGGTTCTCATAATGCCCCTCCGGAGTGTTAAACGCCGTCTTCCACTCATCCCCCTCCTTCATCCTAATCAGATTGTACGCCCCCCTGAGATCCAACTTAGAGAACCATTTGGCGCCCACGATCTGATTAAAGAGATCGGGAATAAGTGGGAGCGGATACGGATCTCGGACCGTAATCCGATTAAGTTCACGGAAATCCAGGCAAGGGCGTAGGCCTCCATCTTTCTTCTTAACAAAGAAGAACCCCGCAGCCACCGGTGAAGATGAAGGTCTAATATGCCCCTTAGCCAGACTTTCTGAAATATAATCCTTCATGGCCTGCCTCTCAGGACCAGAAAGGTTATACAACCTAGCTTTAGGTAACTTGGCCTCAGGGAGCAGTTTTACAGAACAGTCAT
The DNA here is from genome assembly GCF_046119375.1 of Phyllobates terribilis. Classification (NCBI taxonomy): domain Eukaryota; kingdom Metazoa; phylum Chordata; class Amphibia; order Anura; family Dendrobatidae; genus Phyllobates; species Phyllobates terribilis. The sequence goes on from NW_027362761.1 coordinate 705,505,659, forward strand.
ACTCGCGATGAGGAGGTAGTTCCTGACACCCTTTCTCCGAGAATACATCCTCAAAGTCCGCCAGAAATGGAGGTAAGACCCAAGGAGTAACCGCACCGATGACCGTGTTCATGCAGTTTTTATTACAGAATTTACTCCATTGGCTTATCTCTCTGGTTTGCCAATTAATAACCGGGTTATGCTTAGTTAACCAAGGAAGGCCCAACACTATAGGAGTGGGAAGACCCTCCAACACGTAGCAAGACAACAGTTCTTTATGTATCGCCCCCACTTGAAGTTTTACGTCATGCACAGCTTGCAAAAAACTTCCCTGACCGAGAGGCCTGGCATCGATCGAGAATATGGGGATGGGTTTAGCCAACTCACTCAATCGCATACCTTGAACCCGGGCAAACCGAGCATCAACCAGATTAGCCCCGGCCCCACTATCCAGAAGAACAGATATCCTCTCAGTTCTCGTACCCACCACCACCTCCGCCGGTACGAGAAACTGAGACGAACCTAGGGACGAAATACCTACTCCCAGATTGCCGTCCACCACACAACCTGGGATCAACAGTTTTCCGACGACTCTTCACTCTGCAAGGGACGGGATGGACACCCCCCAATAAAATGTCCCTTTCTCCCGCAGAAGAAACACCTTCCTGTCTTATGGCGCACCACCGGTCCCCTCCCCCGAAATGATGTCCCTCCTAATTGCATAGGCTCCTCTGGACTGACCAGGGGAACCACCATATGAGGGGACCTTGTAGGAGGTGGAGTCATCACAGGGGGTAGAGTTATCCCGCACCTCTCCCGAAGCCGTCTGTCAACGCGAATAGCAAGGGCCATAGCGGCTTCCAGTGACGCGGGAGAGTCATACTGTGCCAACACATCCTGTAATTTGTCGGATAAACCTTGACAAAACTGGCTCCTAAGAGCCGGGTCATTCCACTGGGTGTCCGTGGCCCACCTACGGAACTCCGAACAGAATTCCTCCGCCGGACGATCTCCCTGCTGAATCCTACGTAACTTAGACTCAGCAAGGGAGATCCGATCTGGGTCATCATATACGAGTCCCAGAGCAGCGAAAAACCTATCCACTGACTGGAGAGCCGGGGAGCCCGGGGGAAGAGAGAACGCCCAAGATTGTGGGTCCCCTTGTAGGAGCGAGATGACAATTCCCACCCTTTGTTCTTCACTCCCCGATGACCGAGGCCGCAGCCGAAAGTACAACTTGCATGCCTCCCGGAAAACAAAAAACTTGTCCCGCCCCCCAGTGAACCTGTCAGGGAGAGCTACTTTAGGTTCTGGTCCGGCTTGCTCCTGAGGATACAAAACCTTGGACCTAACGTCCGCCAGCTCCATGGACAAACTCTGCAACTGCCGAGCTAGACCGGCTACTGGATCCATGGTAGCTGGAGAAAAACTAAGTGGTCGGTGAAAATGTCACGCTGTCTCTGTATACTGGAGGTAGGGGGCCTAAGCTGACCCTAAGCTGGGGCCCTGACTAATCCCTCAAACTGGAGGTACTGTTAAAGGTACAGAGGTCCAGGCCGCCAGCGTAACCCCTACCTCCTGAGGATCCCTGCACCTAAGTAATCTAGTCCTGAGAAGGACCCCGATCACAACAAAAGGGGACAAGTAATAATATGCCCACACACAGTACTTAGACGAACGAGACAGTACAAGGGAAAAACCAAAACCACCTTGCATACAAAAACTACACAACTACAACAGAGGGAACACCAACGGGAAAGGAGATAAATGATAAAGCGAGGAAGGGAAAAAACTCTCCGAATACACTTATCTCTGAAACTCCAAATACCACGATCCGCTCTGTTAGTCTGCATGAAATGCTTTCACCGACACTTCCCTAACAGACCAGCAGGCATTTGAAGGAGTCTCACTACAGCAGCATTGATTGCAGCTGGGCGAGGCTGGACCTCGTCTAGCACAGAGAGAGAGAATTAACTCCCTCACTGCCGAAAAACACAAAGCACCAAAAAGTCAGCTGCGAGAAGTCAGGCTGTGTAATCGTGACGATCTTCGTGGCGACACACCCGTGACACACACATCCAGCTGAAGTAATGGCTGGCAATGGCGGGCCCCTCACCCGCTGGCACTGGTCGCAGTGGCAACCTCTACGAACGTGGTAGTTATGCCCCTGGTTGCAGACTTTTACCTCAAGCCTGGAGAACCCTTTTAATAAACTAAACTAAAATTATGAAAAAAAATATTTGTACACACACACATACACAGATTATTCACAGGATTTGTCAACCACCAGAAAGCTCTTAAAAATGTAGTTGTTTTCCATATTTTCTACTGCTCCCTTTACCTGAGTCTCACTAGGAGCTGCAGTTACAGGGAGAAGTCACCAGCAGGGCAGAACTGGGTGTGCATCTAGGATTCAGCAGAACTGGGTGTGCATCTAGGATCCAGCAGAACTGGGTGTGCATCTAGGATTCAGCAGAACTGGGTGTGCATCTAGGATTCAGCAGAACTGGGTGTGCATCTAGGATCCAGCAGAACTGGGTGTGCATCTAGGATCCAGCAGAACTGGGTGTGCATCTAGGAACCAGCAGAACTGGGTGTGCATCTAGGATCCAGCAGAACTGGGTGTGCATCTAGGATCCAGCAGAACTGGGTGTGCATCTAGGATCCAGCAGAACTGGGTGTGCATCTAGGATTCAGCAGAACTGGGTGTGCATCTAGGATCCAGCAGAACTGGGTGTGCATCTAGGATCCAGCAGAACTGGGTGTGCATCTAGGATCTAGCAGCTCTGGAGGCGATCATGTGATAGCATGGCCAATACTTATTTCATGTCAATGACCAAATGCTGTGCCTGCAAGAGAGGAGACAATCGTGTCTTCTACTCAGGGCCACCCCCAGCAGCAGCAGCTCCTGTGTGCTCTGTTCTAGCTGCCTTCTGAGTCCCCATGTGTGTCTTCTTCACTGCTATGTCTGCTGCAGGCACACAAAGGGACTCAGAGAGCAGCCACAACGAAAAACACAGGCGCTGATCCTGGGGGTGACTGTTTTTGCTCTGGCTGCTGAAATTACCTCAGTCCAGGAGAACAGAGGGATATGGCAGGAACTCTCTGAACAACAAGAAGAGGTGGAGACAGAGAGGGAGTAGCCTGATACAAGAGGGGGCATAGCCTGATACAAGAGGGGGCGTGCTGGTTGATTCTCACTCCAGTGCAGGACTAGTAGCTCCTGGCCAGGACTGCGGGGCAGAGTATCAAAATGGGGACTGTCCTGCTGTATCCGGGATGATTGGGAGCTATGCATACATACCTCCCAACTTTTGAAGAACAGAAAGAGGGACAGATGATGCGCTATGTGCACTGCAACAAATTTTGACAATGCCCCTGGCCACACCTTAATCAACGCCCATTTACCATTTTTTTCTCCCCTGGCAGGAGGAGATGTCAGGCGGGTGCTGGTGACGCGCCCCCTGGGCCGTGGGGCACCCGGGACCGGACTTCAGGGCAATGTTGGGAGTAGTAGTGGCGACCCGGTCCCGTGGCTCAGGGTGGTCAGACCAAGGTTGTGGCAGTCTCTGTATCAGTGTAATGCAAAGTCCGACTACGCCACCTGTGGATTGCGGTCAATAAGAACCGCAGCTGCTGAGCAGACCTCTGAGGCTGATGTTGTGAGGGCAGCAGAGTGTAGTACAACTCCCCACGGGAGGAGTTTAGCCTCAGGGCAGTGTAGAATGATGATGGTGGTTGTAGTGCGGGGCGTCCCAGTACTAGTAGTGCTGACGCGGTGAGAAAGCACAGAGACAAGGTGTTGCAGTTCAGGTTTTTTACTCACAGTTCTCATCCAGGTCACTTGTGCACAGGTAGGACCGCCTGAGCCGTGCTGCGTCCACCAGGCAGGGGGCTCGATCAACCCCCAGGTAATTCCGGAGTGTGGCACAGGACTCCCTTCTATCCTTTCGTCAGCCGTGCCCCACCAGTGACACTACTCCTGTCCAGCTGCCTCGGGTCTTCTCCTGGGAGGGCTGGGTGCCCACTTCCCTGACCCTATGTGGTGTGCCTTCCTAGTAGGTGTAGTGAGGGGTCGCACCAGTAAATGATCACGACCACCAGTTCTTGGTTAAGGATTAGTCACCTCCACCAACTTGGGATCCGGTACCCTGTTCTGCCAACCCATCACCCTCAATCTCCTGGGTCCTTAGGGTTCCTTCTGCCTTCGTGTCTCTGGGCCTCTCTTGGTGTTCTGTTCCTTCTTACTTTCCTTTCTGTTCTCCTCTCTTCTCTCGGGCCCCGGCCTCTACTCTAGGCCTGGCCCTGGAGCAGAGCTCCTGCAGAGCCTCTGCCCCCGGTCACCTCTCCTCACAGACTGCACTTCTTCTCTGAACGACTGAACACTGTTCTAAGATGGTGCCACCTTTTTTACCTCCCTCTCTGTGTATGAGCCAAGGTGACCTGCAACCAATGGGCTCCTACCTATGCCCAGAAACCAGCCCCTATATGCTCCCACATCACTAGGTTCCCCCCCTCCCCACTCCAGGCAGGGAACAAGGTCACTCGTGCCTGCATTTATATTAATGGGAGCACCATCGAGCTGTCCCCCCCCCCCTGAATGAGGAGTGAAATGTGTGCAGCTACCTGAGCCCTGGTCCACACACCATCCTTACCCGGGAGTGGGATATCACACCTCTGGGTGAGGTGCAATACCTCTGTAGCGACCGAACCCTTGGGGCGCTACACTGGCAGTGAGGAACATTCAGCAGATGCCCGAGACTGCAAGGCGTAGACCTAAATCTGGGACTGTCCGCCGTATCCGGGACAGTTTGGAGTAGAGATGAGCGGATGGATTCCCGAGACTCTGGTCCAGCGTCCAGGTCAGTGGTATCCGGCGGCTGGATAGGAGGCGGTGAATCTCTTACCTTCTGACGTCCCCAGCACAGCGTTTGATTTGCTAGGGTCAGTGCAACGTCATTTGTGCATCTTGCTCATCTCTCATTAGGACCTGTGGATTATTTTTTGTTCCCTCATTCACAGTCGGAGCCGCCAGAACTTTCTCATCTTTATGTAGCTTCAATATATGACATCTGCCTTTTTTGTGTCTGTAAGGTCGTGTTCACACGTTGCAGAAAGACTGTGGGTTTTTTTTATGTTTTCTGCAGGATCCACACCAAACTACACAATAACAATCTTCTCCCCCTTATTTGATGCATTTTTGTTGCAGATTTTAACCCTTTTGCCCCCCAGGGTGGTTTGCACGTTAATGTATGTAAAGCGCTGCGGAATATGTTAGCGCTATATAAAAATAAAGATTATTATAATGACCGGGCCAATTTTTACAAATCTGACCACTGTCACTTTATGAGGTAATACCTCTGAAACGCTTCAACGGATCCCGCTGATTCTGAGAATGTTTTTTCGTGACATATTGTACTTCATGATAGTGGTAACATTTCTTCGATATCACTTGCGTTTATTTGTGAAAAAATCAGAAATTTGGCAAAAATATCTCAATTATCAAAATTTAAATTTTTATGCCCTTAAATCAGAGAGATATATCACACAAAATAGTTAATAAATAACATTTCCCACATGTCTACTTTACATCAGCACAATTTGGTAACCAAATTTTTTTTTTATTAGGGAGCTATAAGGGTTAAAAGTTGACCAGCGATTTCTCATTTTTACAAGAAAATTTACAAAACCATTTTTTTAGGGACCACATCACATTTGAAGTAACTATGAGGGGCCTTTATAACAGAAAATACCCAAAAGTGACACCATTCTAAAAACTGCACCCCTCAAGGTGCTCAAAACCATATTCAAGAAGTTTATTAACTCTTCAGGTGCTTCACAGGAATTTTTAGAATGGGGAAGAAAAAAATGAACATTTAACTTTTTTCACAAAAGTGTTACTTTAGCCCCAATTTTTTTTATTTTTGCAGGTGAAACAGGAAAAAATGGACCCCAAAATTTGTTGTGCAATTTCCCCTGAGCACGCAGATACCCCATACGTGGGGAAAAAACACTGTTTGTTGCACACGGCAGGGCTCAGAAGAGAAGGAGCGCCATTTGACTTTTTGAATGTAAAATTTGCTTGAATAATTAGCGGACGCCATGTTGCGTTTAGATAGCCCCTGATGTCTCTAAACAGTGGAAACCCCCCATAAGTGACACCATTTTGGAAATAAGACCCCTCAGGGAACTTATCTAGATGTGTGGTAAGCACCTTGAACCCCCAGGTGCTTTACAGAAGTTTATAACATGGAGCCGTGAAAATAAAAAAATCAAACTTTTTCCACAAAAATGATCTTTTAGCCCCAAATTTTTTATTTTTACAAGGGTAAGAGGAGAAAATGGGACCTAAAAACTGTTGTGCAATTTCTCCTGAGTATGTCAATACCCCATATGTGGGGAAAATACACTGTTTGGGCTCACGACAGGGTTCAGAAGCGAAGGAGCACTGTGTGACTTTTTGAATGCAAAATTGGCTGGAATCAAGAGAGGACGCCATGTCTCATTTCGGGAGCCCCTGATGTGCCTAAATAGTGGAAACCACCCGCACAATTGACTCCATTTTGGAAACTAAACCCCTCAAGGATTTTATTAATGGGTATTGTGTACATTTTGAACCCAGAGGTAAGACAGAATTTGATAACATTAGGTCATCATATTGAATAAGTTGTCATTAGTCTTGAGCACAAGTGCTCACTACTTGAGTTTGCATCGAGTACTCAGGCATGCACCATGTATCACGGGTGCTCGAGTGACATGTTCGAGTCCCTGCCCCGCATGTTTCACGGTTGTTAGACACCCAAAAAAAACATGCGGGGATCGCTCTTGCATGGCAGGCGATCCCAGCAACCTTTTTTTTGGCCGCGAAGCATATGGGGCAGAAACTCAAGCATGTCACTCGAACACCCGCAATACTCAGTGCATACCCGAGCACCCGATGCAAACTCAAGTAGCGAGCACTTGCGCTCAACACTGGTCGCCATATCGTCATCATTCTTTTTTTCTTTACTTTTGAAATAATCCCAACCCGAACCCCAACCCTAATACAACACCAACCCTAACCCTAGCCCAACCCTAACCCCAACCCCAACCCTAGCCCGACCCTAACCCTAGCCCAACCTTAACACTAGCTCAACCCTAACCCTAGCCCAACCCTAACCATAGCACAACCCTAGCCCCAACCCTAATACAGCCCCAACCCTAATACAACCCCAACCCTAGCCCAACCCTAACCCTAGCCCAACCCTAAACCTAGCACAACCCTAACCCCAACCCTAATACAACCCTAACCCTAGCACAACCCTAACCCTAGCCCAACCCTAACCCTAGCCCAACCCTAACTCTAGCACAACCCTAACCCCCAACCCTAATACAACCCTAACCCTAGCTCAACTCCAAACCTAGAGATTATTTTTTTACACCGTTCCTCGTGTGGTATAAGTGATTAGACGACTTTATTCTTTGGGTCGGTGCGATTACAGCGATACCAGATTCATAGCTGGTTTTTATGATTGACAACTGTCACACACTAAAAGACGCTTTTTTTTGCAAAGACTAGTTTTTGCATCGCCACATTTTGAGAGCTATAATTTTTCCATATTTTTTCCGACAGAGTCATTTGATGGCTTCTTTCTTGCGGGACAAGTTGACGTTTTTATTGGTACCATTTTCGGGCATGTGACTTTTTTCATCGCTTTCTATTCCGATTTTTGGGAGGCAGAATAAACAAAAAACAGCAATTCCGCGTGTGGTAAAATTGATAAGGCAGCTTTATTCTTTGGGTCAGTATGTTACAGCGGTACCGCATTTATATCGTTTTTTATGTTTTGGCGCTTTTACACAATAAAAACTATTTTCTAGAAAAAAAATATTTTTTTGGATCACTTTATTCTGAGAGCTAGATCTTTTTTATTTTTCGGATGAAGGAGCTGTGTGGCAGCTTGTTTTTTGTGGGACAAGATGATGTTTTCAGCGGTACCATTTTTATTTACATTCGTCTTTTTTGTTTGGCGGTATGATGATAAAGCATTGTTTTTTGACTGTTTTTTTTTTTACCGTGTTCACTAAAGGGGTTAACTAGTGGGACAGTTTTATAGGTCAGGTCGTTCCGGATGCGGCGATACCAAATATGTGTACTTTTATTGGTTTATTTATTTTTTCATAATAAATAAACATTATGGATACAATATATTTTTATTTTTTGGGGATTATTTTTTTCATTTTTTTTAAATATTTTTGCAATTTTATTTTTATTTTTTTCACTTTACTACACTTTTTTTTTACTTTTACACATTGTCCCACTATGGTACTTTTACTTTTTGCAGCCTGATCAGCTGTATAGCATAGAGAGCAGCAGCTCCCTATGCCATGCAGCCTGTCAGCGCTGCACACAGGGAGACATACTTTGGTCATGCACTGCGAATGACCAAAGTAACGTCCTGCCTCCTGGTGACCCGGATGTTGTCATGACGACATCGGGTCATCATGACAACATCCGGGAGCCGCAGCACACATCGCTGGAGGCCGGAGAGGAGGTGAGTATCGCGCTTACCTCCCCCTTGCCCTCGCAATGCTGCGGTCGACTTTGATCGCAGCATTGCGGGGTTTAATGCGCAGGGAGAGGTGCGGGACCGCTCCCTGCACATAGCACCGGGTGTCAGCTGTGAGAAGACGAGGGGCCTCGCCAGATCCAACCACGAACACACGGCGGCTTAATTGACTCCGTGGTCCGAGGAGGGACGTGGGAGGTGGCCCAGGTGCTACTCCAGGTCAGACCCCGGTCACAGCTGTTGACCCACACCGGGGAATGCAGGAACGGGCGGGAACGGCTAGTATGCCAAAAGGCGGGTACTGGCAGGCACGGCTGGTATGCAGACTGGCGGGTACTGGCAGGCACAGCTGGTATGCAGACTGGCGGGTACTGGCAGGTAGGAAAACAGGCTGGAAAGGGCCAGTACAGACTGGGATACAGGAACAGAGCCGCAGGTGCGGAGGACAAGCGGAGCAGAGCAGAACTGCAGGTGTGGAGGACAAGCGGAGCAGAGCAGAACTGCAGGTGTGGAGGACAAGCGGAGCAGAGCAGAACCGCAGGTGCGGAGGACAAGCGGAGCAGAGCTGAGCAGAACCGCAGGTGCGGAGGACAAGCGGAGCAGAGCAGAACCACAGGTGCGGAAGACAAGCGGAGCAGAGCAGAACCGCAGGTGCGGAGGACAAGCGGAGCAGAGCAAAGCTGCAGGTGCGGAGAACAAGCAGGGCAGAGCAGAGCCACAGGTGTGGAGGACAAGCAGGGCTGAGCAGAGCAAAGCTGCAGGTGCGGAGGGCAAGCAGAGCAGAGCAGGGCCGCAGGTACAGGCAGACAGGACAGGGCTCTGTTCACATGGAACAGACTGGGAAACACAGGAAGATAGCTAGAACACAGGAGGTAGAAATGGAGGCCGGGAAATGGGACAAGCAGAACCAGATACACACAAGGTACTTGCAATGAAGTAGCAAGTGGACACAAAACTCACAAACAGAAGTACAGAGACAACAAGTTGGCGTTAGGTACTGATTCAGACACTGCAGGAAAAGGGAAGGATAGGACATAGAGACAAACAGGTAACAGGCTAGGACACAGTGTGGACAGGAACTGACCCAGGAGCGAGATACAGGAACGAGCCTGGGCATCCAGCCCCCAGGGTGGCAGAAATAGACTAGAAGTCACAGATACAGGTAATCGGTATGGGTACTCAGACCCCAGGGTGGCGGAAACAGACAAGAAGACACAAATACACGTAACGGGCCTGGGTACTCAGCCCCCAGAGTGGCAGAAACAGACAAGATACAGGACAGGACCTGGCAACTCAGTTGCGCAGAACACACTGAAAGAAGGTGTTGCTCAGGCACCTCCCACTGGGTGGGGGAGGTTTAAGTATCCAGTGACTCACAGCAATAGGCTGGGGACACATTAGGACTGCGCACACTGTAGCTTTAAGAATCAGGAAGTACCAGCGCCGCCGCCGTAAACCAGCAGACAAGAGACATGCTCACAGCAAGTAAAGGAGTATAGTGCGCAGCCTGGACTGATAGGTAAGTTGGCGGTCTTGCATGGTGTGAGACGGTAAGCCATGCCAGCACGCTGCCAGGGATGTTACAGTACCCCCCCTTTACGCCCCCTCTTCTTCAAGCCTGCAAGGATTTTCTGCAGAGAAGTTGGAGGCCGATCCTTCACAATGGATTCCCAAGACTTCTCTTCAAGAAGACTACCTCTTCTGTTCACTAGAGGGAACGAGACTGGTCTCGCCATCCTGGTGACTAGGATGCTTCGTCCCATTGAGCCATCCTCAGCATCAGATGAAATGGACGAAGTACCAGGAGCAGGGTGTAAGAAAGTCTCTCGCCATTTGTAAATATCAGGTAGCACCCCGGAGGATTCAAGAGACAACTGGAGGTCCTCCGCCTGGTAGGGGGGGTGCAGAGACTTGGGGGTAGCCACCGCCTCGACATACACTTTGCCAAGCTTACTGGATCAAGTGGGCGAAGTACCAGGTACATGGTGTAGGAAAGTCTCTCGCCATTTGTTATCAGGTATCACCCCGAAGGATTCAAGAGACAACTGGAGGTCCTCCGCCTGGTTGGAGGGGTGCAGAGACTTGTAGGTAGCCATCGGCTTGATGGACTTATTGCCAGACTTACAGGTGCATCTCACAAAATTAGAATATCATCAAAAAGTTAATTCATTTCAGTTCTTCAATACAAAAAGTGAAACTCGAATATTATATAGAGTCGTTGCTAACAGAGTGATCTATTTCAAGTGTTTATTTCTGTTAATGTTGATGATTATGGCTTACAGCCAATGAAAACATAAAAGTCATTAGCTTAGTAAATTAGAATACTTTATAACACCAGCTTAAAAAATGTTTTCAAAATCTGAAATGTTGGCCTACTGAAATGTATGTTCAGTAAATGCACTCAATACTTGGTCGGGGCTCCTTTTGCATCAATTACTGCATCAATGTGGTGTGACATGGAGGTGATCAGCCTGTGGCACTGCTGAGGTGTTATGGAAGCCCAGCTTGCTTTGATAGCAGCCTTCAGCTCGTCTGCATTGTTGGGTCTGGTGTCTCTCATCTCCCTCTTGACAATACCCCATAGAATATCTATGGGGTTAAGGTCAGGCGAGTTTTCTGGCCAATCAAGCACAGTGATACTGTTGTTTTTAAACCAGGTATTGGTACTTTTGGCAGTGTGGACAGGTGCCAAGTCCTGCTGGAAAATGAAATTTCCATCTCCAAAAAGCTTGTCGGCACAGGGAAGCATGAAGTGCTTTAAAATTTCCTGGTAGACGGTTGTGCTGACTTTAGTATTGATAAAACACAGTGGACCTATACCAGTAGATGACATGGCTCCTCAAGCCATCACTGATTGTGGAAACTTCACACTAGACCTCAAGCAGCTTGGATTGTGTGCCTCTCCACTCTTCCTCCAGACTCTGGGACCTTGATTTCCAAATGAAAATTGGAATTCTGGGACTTTAAGGAGTGTGTCAATGACTGCCTTCTGGACATCTGTCAAGTCAGCAGTCTTCCCTATGATTGGTGGAACCTACTGAAACAGATTAAGGGACCTTTTTAAACGCTTAGGAAGCCTTTACAGGTGTTTTTTGTTAATTATTGTAATTTACTGAGATAATGACTTTTGTGTCTTCATCGGCTGTAAGCCATAATCATCAACATTAACAGAAATAAACACTGGAAATAGATCACTCTGTTTATAATGACTGTATATAATATATGAGTTTCACTTATTGTAATGAAGAACTGAAATAACTTAACTTTTTGATGATATTCTAATTTAGTGAGATGCACCTGTATTAGAGATGGAAGATCCTTGCTTCGAGACCATCTTCAGTCTGGTTTCTAAGATGACACGTCTGCGAGGCGGGGCGGTACCTGAAGCCAGATCATTGGTTCAATCGTCGAGACTGTGTGGGGACATTGCCTCCGCTTCCCTTCCTTCGGAGACTTCAGTGCACAGCGAGTCAGCGACTAGCAGATCTGGTGAAGCAGGAGACATTGCTGACTGTCCTGAAGGTATGGGGACTGGACACCCCTTGTTCCTCAGCAGTCCCCCAGGAAACACCATGCAGGATCTCCAGACCTGAGCTCTGGACGACCTGTGGGTAAACCAGACAGCACTTGGAATGTGAACTTCTTCATGTGTAATGCTCCAATCTGGAGCTTAATTTGTACAGACATATTTTGACTGTTTCTGAGTAGGGCTCGCCCTACCCCTGACAATGCCCAAACCGGATTCTGTAGTTGTCGGACAGGGATCAGACACCGACTCTTCACGGCTTTCAGCCCGAAACTTCTGGTTAATCGGAGGCCTTCACTTGCCACGGAGACAGTCATGGTCATCTGTGGAGAGGAGACACTAACGCCAAGGGCAGCCTCTCCTACAGGCCAAATGTCTTGGGACTCTCCAATCTTCGCTGGACAAAGATCATCAGGGTGTCCCAAACAACCGCAGTGGATCCGCAATCCGATTTTATGACTGAGTTCCGGCCTCTGCTTTGCCTGATGAACATGGTCAACCTTCATGAATTCTGTGCGGGTAGCTGCCTCTACAGGCTGGGGAACAGGAGGTCTTTAGGAGGACAGAACCTGATGTGACAGTCTACCTCTATGCCTTGCACATCTGGACTGCCTCTTGAGGTTGGGAAGAGAAGCATTGTCATCCTGTGTGGATTCTGCGTGGGCAGCAGCCTCTTCAGGCTGGGGAACTGGTGGGCTACCTACACGCATCACCCATCTGGACAGCTCCAGGATATTGGGAAGGGAAGCTTTAGCAGAAGCTTCAGGGTTAGGGTCATCGAAGACCATTAGAAAGGCCACCAGGAAAGCCTGCAGGTCAGAGACAATAGGATCCCTTGCTTCCCATAGGGGGTGATCCAATTCAAGGCATCACCCGCTAGGTAGGACATCAGAAATGCTACTTTAACCCGATCGGTGTGAAAATAGTGAGTATAGAATTTGAAATGCAGCATGCATTGCTCCACACATGCACAGCTTTGTTTTGGATCCCCATAGTACCGTTGTGGATCCGCAGGAACAAGTACTGATAGCTCCATTTGGGCTGGTACGTAAATCGCCTGGACCGCAGCTTGAGAAAATTATTTTTCTTGGTGCACGTATTCGCCAGACAAGGATTCAAATGTCTCCGAGAGTGAAGGGATGTGGGACTCAACGGGGACCATGGCCTGAGCAAACTGTTGCGCTCACACCCAGACTGCCTGGCGTGAGCGTGGTTAGTGGTCCCACTGGGCCACAAACCGAGGAGTGCCTGAAGGGGCGTGACTAGGGGCCTCGCCAGATCCGACCACGAACACACGGCGGCTTAATCGACTCCGTTGTCCGAGGAGGGACGTGGGAGGTGGCCCAGGTGCTACTCCAGGTCAGACCCCGGTCGCGGCTGTTGACCCACACTGGGGAATGCAGGAACGGGCGGGTTTGGCTGGTATGCAGACAGGTGGGTACTGGTTGGCACGGCTGGTATGCAGACTGGCGGGTACTGGCAGGCACGGTTGGTATGCAGACTGGCGGGTACTGCCAGGCACGGCTGGTATGCAGACTGACGGGTACTGGCAGGCATGGCTGGTATGCAGACTGGCGGGTACTGGCAGGTAGGAAAACAGGCTGGATAGGGACCAGTACAGACTGGGATACATGAACAGAGCCGCAGGTGCGGAGGACAAGCGGAGCAGAGCAGAACCGCAGGTGTGGAGGATAAGCGGAGCAAAGCAGAACCGCAGGTGCGGAGGACAAGTGGAGAAGAGCAGAGCAGAACTGCAGGTGCTGAGGACAAGCGGAGCAGAGCAGAGCAGAACCGCGGGTGCGGAGGACAAGCGGAGCAGAGCAGAACCGCAGGTGCGGAAGACAAGTGGAACAGAGCTGAACCGCAGGTGTGGAGGACAAGCGGAGCAGAGCAGAGCAGAACCGCAAGTGCGGATGACAAGCAGGGCAGAGCAGAGCCGCCTGTGCGGCGGACGGGCAGAGCAAAGCAAAGCAGAGCAGAGCAGAGCCGCAGGTGCAGGCAGGGCTCTGTTCACATGGAACAGACTGGGAAACACAGGAAGATAGCTAGAACACAGGAGGTAGAAACGGAGGCAGGGAAACGGGACAAGCAGAACCAGATACACACAAGGTTATTGCAATGAAGCAGCAAGTGGACACAAACCTCACAAACAGAAGTACAGAGACAACTAGTTTGAGTTAGGTACTGATTCAGACACTGCAGGAAAAGGGAAGGATAGGACATAGAGACAAACAGGTAACGGGCTAGGACACAGTTCAGACAGGAACTGACACAGGAACGAGATACAGGTAACGGGCCTGGGTACTCAGCCCCCAGGGTGGCGGAAACAGACAAGATACAGGACAGGACCTGGCAACTCAGTTGCGCAGAACACACTGAAAGAAGGTGTTGCTCAGGCACCTCCCACTGGGTGGGGGAGGTTTAAGTATCTAGTGACTCACAGCAATAGACTAGAGACGCATTAGGACTGTGTATACTGTAGTTTTAAGAATCAGGAAGTGCCAGCGCCGCCGCCCTAAACCAGCAGACAAGAGACATGCACACAGCAAGTAAAGGAGTATAGTGCACAGCCTGGACTGATAGGTAAGTTGGTGGTCTTGCTTGGTGGGAGATGATAAACCATGCCAGCACGCGGCCAGGGATGTTACATCAGCTGATTGATCACGTGACCATCAGCTGATCGTGACGTCAGCGATCAGCTGATCGGTGACGTGACCGATCAGCTGATGCTCACATGATCTGACCCTGGGAACATTTGCAAGAATGTTCCCAGGGTGGTAAGCTCACCGGGGCTGATCAGGTGATCTTCAGCTGTTCAACTCCAGTGACCTCACTCCTGCACAGCAATTTACACTGACTGGAGTGATTTTACACTCCTTGTCAGTGTACAATGCTGTTTTCTACAGCAGTGACATCAGTAATTTCTGATGTCCCTGCTGTAGAAGTGACCCAGATCGCCGTGGGACACTCGGCATAATCGTGGACTAGTGGACTACGTCGTTGATGGTGGACAGGTGAGGGACATGGTTGTTTGTTATTTTACTTTTTTTCAGGAGATCAATGGCTTTGCGGATGGAGGGTAATAAAAAAATAGTAGAATCATGTGTTTTTTATTTCATTAAAATACTTTATTCTGGCAGTGTCTTTTATTGAAAAAGCGGTGACCATTTTACTACGCGGTTAGTGATGGGGGCGTCTTATAGACGCCATCCATTACTAGCCTGGGCTTCACGTCAGCTGCCAATACAAGGCTGACGGGAACCCCAACCCCATTACCCCACTTGCCACCGCTACAGAGCAGTGGGAAGAGCGGAGGCTTAGCACCAGATTTGGCGCATCTTATGGATGCGTCATTTCTGGGACTGCTGAGGGGTGATATCATTAGCCGTGGAGGGGGCTAGTATTCATGGCCCCTTCCCTGGCTATTAATATCAGCCTGCAGCTGTCTAGTTTAGCCTTTGCTGGTTACATTTTATAGGAGGACCCCACATCAATTTTTTTCTGGGGACCCCCTGTAATCTAGCCAGTAAAGGGTAAACAAACAGCTGTGGGCTGATATTAATAGCCAGGGAACATTGTTGGCTAATGGCCCCTTCCCCGGCTACTAATATCAGCCCCAGCAGTTGGCTTTCCCTCTGCTGGTTATAAAAATGATGCAGGAGCCCACGTAATTTTTTTTTTAAATTTTAGGTTCTGTGCCCACGATCCGGACGTAGCAGCGCTTTGGATGCATATTTTTTGCTGTGTTCAAAACGTTGTATACTATTGAACGCAGGTAAATCCACATGTGTTCACTGTTATGGAGACTAGCAACTCCGCAAGAGGATTTGACATGCTGTGGTCCTGAAAGATGCACCGCATGTCAGTGTCCACGGGTGATTCGCAGCCACTGATGAACGCATAGTGGACATGGGATTTCTAGAGATGCAGAAACGCTCAGGAAATTTCTGCTTCAAATCCTGATCGTGCGCACATAGCCATAATGTGCTTTTTATAGCACAGAAAAGCTTTGATTCTGCACTTAGAAAAGTATCTGCATTTTTTTACATGCAATATTTTAGCTCCACATACAAGAATCTAGAGAAAAAAAAGCACCAAAACTGCACAGCTCAGCATTGTCCTTGGGCGCACACCGGGCGCCTTTTTTGTTAAAGTATTTTTATTAAGGCTTTTTTACATAAAGGGGGGGAATATATTATAAATGCACAGTAATATAGAAGCAAACGAGAACAAAAAAAGCAAAAAAGATACATTTAAAGGGATGAAAGATATAGGCAAAATAAAGGGTGGAAAGGTTTAAGGATGAGAAGGGGGAAGGAAAAATATGGTTTACTAAAGAAAATGGGAAAAAAGGAAAAAGAAAAAATGAAAGGGATAAAAGGAAAATGAAAAAGATTGGTATGTATAGAATAGGCAAGGGAAAGGGGTTATGATATACATATAATATACCTTATATATAAATAGTGTTGAGCGAGTATGTTCTGTTCCGTGTATGCTCGGGCGAGCGCCGAGTATTTACAGCTGCTCGGTGTTATGTTTGAATCGCTCCCGTGTGCATGATTTGCAACTGTTTGGCAGCTTTATTACATGTGAGGAATGTGTAAGAAATAGACATATTTGGTATTGCCGCGTTCAGAATCGCCCCATCTATCAATATAAAAAAATAATTAATCCGAACGGTGAACGCCGTAACGAGAAAAAATTCTAAACCCCAGAATTACGTTTTTTGGTCGCTGCAACATTGCAATAAAATGCAATAACAGGCGATCAAAACATCGGATCTACCCCAAAATGGTATCAATAAAAATGTCAGCTCGGCGTGCAAAAAATAAGCCCTCATCCGGCCCCAGATCCCGAAAAATAGAGACGCTATGGGTCTCAGAAAATTACGTAATTTTTTTTTAAGCAAATTTTGGATTTTTTTTCACCACTTAAATAAAAAAGAACCTATACATGTTTGGTGTCTACGAACTCGTAATGACCTGGAGAATAATAATGGCAGGTCAGTTTTAGCATTCAGTGAAAGTGGTAAAAAAAAAAACATCTGTGGTATTGCACTTTTTTTGCAATTTCACCACACTTGGAATTTTTTCCCCGTTTTCCCGTACACGATATGGTAAAACCAGTAATTTCGTTCAAAAGTACAACTCATTCCGCAAAAAATAAGCCCTCACACGGCCATATTGACCAAAAAATAAAAACAAACAAAAAGAATTGGCGGGCACAACTCAATGATTAGATATATATACACATGGAGGGGTGCTACAGAAGCCCCACATGGGGATAAATTCGTATGGTGAAGAGAAAAGGATGTTGGGCAAAACAAAGAGCCGTGCACTCCCAAGAATAATGCAAAATATCAAAAATCTTTATTAATAATACACAAGCAACACACAAGCAACATTTAAAAACAATTAAAACACATCATGTGCAGATAATATTATAAACCAGGAGGTATGGACATGGTAGCCAAAGGGTGTAAAAAAACTTTTAACTTTGCAGGCACTGTGAAAAATCCTCTATATGTTAAGTCCAGGTAAAATAAACCAGGACAGCACCTCAGATCAAAATCCACAACGCTAATATATTAGTATAAAATAAAAACGCTATGGCTCTGGGAACAAGGGGAGCAAAAAACGAAAATGCAAAAATGGAAAATCCCAGGGTCCTTAAGGGGGTAAGTACGCTTGTTCTCAATTATTGTTCAGAGTAAACATGGCGCCAATCACCTGATGAACGAAGCCTCATTGTTGGGTGATTAGATCATTTATGCTGGCATAAAAATCCTCGTTATTGGCGGCACATCACTCCACGTAAACAGCGATGTCTTGTTTGTTGCTTTCCCATCAGTACTCCTCAACTTATAAGCAGGCTAATAAATGAAGCTCTGATTGACTTGTACATAGGCCCATCTGCATGCACCTTTATCCTCTTGACTGATATATGACCCATAACCCCTGGAAACATAATCTCTTTTATGTATAAATAGGCTTCTTCTTTTCCAATAAACCTAATTTTAAACTTTAATGCATCTTTATTTAATGTATACCTACAGCCAGGTGAGTTTTAAACTGCAACACAGCCCTCTAAATGTTTCTTTTATTCATTTTTTTAAACTTTGGATCATTCTACTGTCATTCTCCTTTCTGCCCCCTCCCTACTCTCTGTCCTTCTGCTCCCTCCTACACCCACCCTCCTGTCTTTCCCCTCTCTTCTCCTCCTCCCTTTACATTCCTTTCAGTATTCACTGGAACACTAAGGTTTTACTGGTGGCACCAGAGAAAACAGGAGGGGGCAGTGATGGTTATGAAGGATATAAGAGGGTGTCCAGATTAGGGAAAGGGTGCTGCTAATTGGAAATAAATCTATCTGTTCTCCTCTTATGCATCACAGTCATAGTTGGGTAGTTTTTTTATCTTCAATAAGGTCATCACAGAATTGAGGCCTGTGTGGAGTGACCTAAAATGAAAGGGAATCTGTCACTCCCTGGCACTTATCAAACCTCTAATATGGGCATACAGAGGATAGAAATGTAAATGTATTCCTACCTGTATGCCTCATATTAGAGGTCTTGTTGCTGTGAAATGTCTTTTTATTCTTTCAAGTTTCTGACGCTTGTTTGCCCTGGAACGAGAAGAAATCCCTGCCTGTTTGAATTATAATTCCCCCCCCTCCCCTGCACGTCACAGTGCCCTGTGACGTTTATTTTCATAGGACATATCCCGCACCTGCGCAATTTACATTATACGCAAGGCACACTTTATCCTCCAGTCTATGTTCAGGTATGTTGTGCGCAGGCGCCGGCGAGTCACTGGAACTTCCGCTCCAGTGACCTCCGGCGTGCGCAACACTAAGGTTCACTCCCCACTTCCTCCCGGCATCTTTATCATTAAGAACCACATTATATAAATGTATACAAGTGTATATATGTATATACACTACCGTTCAAAAGTTTGGGGTCATTTAGAAATGTCATTATTTTTGAAAGAAAAGCACTTTTTTTTCAATGAAGCTAACATTAAATTAATCAGAAATACACTCTATGCATTGTTAATGTGGTAAATGACTATTCTAGCTGCAAACGTCTTGTTTTTATTGCAATATCTACATAGGTGTATAGAGGCCCATTTCCAACAACCACCACTCCAGTGATTTAATGGTACATTGTGTTTGCTAATTGTGTAAGAAGGCTAATGGATGTTTAGAAAACCCTAGAAAACCCTTGCACAAGTATGTTAGCCCAGCTGAAAATGGTTTGGCTGATTTGAGAAGCTATAAAATTGACCTTCCTTTGAGTTAGTTGAGAATCTGGAGCATTACATTTGTTTGTTCTATGAAACTCTCAAAATGGCCAGAAAAAGAGAACTTTTATGTGAAACTCGACAGTCTATTCTTGTTCTTAGAAGTGAAGGCTATTCCATGCGAGAGATTGCCAAGAAACTGAAGATTTCCTACAACCATTTGTATTAGTCACTTCAGAGGAGAGCACAAACAGGCTCTAACCAGAGTAGAAAGAGAAGTCGGAGGCCCCGCTGCACAACTGAGCAACAAGACAAGTACATTAGAGTCTCTAGTTTGATAAATCGACGGCTCACAGCTCCTCAACTGGCAGCTTCATTAAATAGTACGCAAAACGCCAGTGTCAACGTCTACAGTGAAGAGGTGCCTCCAGGATGCTGGCCTTCAGGGCAAAGAAAAAGCCGTATCTGAGACTGGCTAATAAAAGGAAAAGATTAATATGAGCAAACGAACACAGACATTGTACAGAGGAAGGTTGGAAAAAAGTTTTATGGACAAACAAATCAAAATTTGAGGTGTTTGGATCACACAGAAGAACATTTGTGAGACACAGAACAACTGAAAAAATGCTGGAAGAGTGCCTGACGCCATCTGTCAAGCATGGTGGAGGTAATGTGATGGTCTGGGGTTGCTTTGGTGCTGGTAAAGTGGGAGATTTGTACAAGACAAATGGGATTTTGAATAAAGAAGGCTATCACTCCATTTTTCAATGCCATGCCATACCCTGTGGACAGCACTTGATTGGAGCCAATTTCATCCTACAACAGGACAACGACCCAAAGCACACCTCCAAATTATGCATGAACTATTTAGGGAAGAAGCAGGCAGCTGGTATTCTATCTGTAATGGAGTGGCCAGCGCAGTCACCAGGTCTCAACCCCATTGAGCTGTTGTGGGAGCAGCTTGACCTTATGGTACGCAAAAAGTGCCCATCAAGCCAATCCAACTTGTGGGAGGGGCTTCAGGAAGCATGGGGTGAAATTTCTCAAGATTACCTTAGCAAATTAACAGCTAGAATGCCAAGGGTCTGCAATGCTGTAATTGGTGCAACGGGAGCATTCTGTGACGAAAGCAAAGTTTGAAGAAGAAAATTATTCTTTCAAATAAAAATCATTATTTCTAACCTTGTCAATGTCTGGACTATATTTTCTATTCATTTTGCAACTCATTTGATAAATAAAAGTATGAGTTTTCATGGCAAACACAAAATTGTCTGGGTGACCCCAAACTTTTGAACGGTAGTGTATATACAGTACAGACCAAAAGTTTGGATACACCTTCTCATTTAAGGTTTTTTCTGTATTTTCATGACTATGAAAATTGTACATTCACACTGAAGGCATCAAAATTATGAATTAACACATGTGGAATTATATACTTAACAAAAAAGTGTGAAACAACTGAAAATATGTCTTATATTCTAGGTTCTTCAAAGTAGCCACCTTTTGCTTTGATGACTGCTTTGCACACTCTTGGCATTCTCTTGATGAGCTTCAAGAGGTAGTCACCGGAAATGGTTTTCACTTCACAGGTCTGCCCTGTCAGGTTTAGTAAGTGGGATTTCTTGCCTTACAAATGGGGTTGGGACGATTAGTTGTGTTGTGCAGAAGTCTGGTGGATACACAGCTGATAGTCCTACTGAATAGAATGTTAGAATTTGTATTATGGCAAGAAAAAAGCAGCTAAGTAAAGAAAAACGAGTGATCATCATTACTTTAAGAAATGAAAGTCAGTCAGTCCGAAAAATTGGGAAAACTTTGAAAGTGTCCTCAAGTGCAGTTGCAAAAACCATCAAGCGCTACAAAGAAACTGGCTCACATGAGGACCGCCCAAGGAAAGGAAGACCAAGAGTCACCTCTGCTTCTGAGGATAAGTTTATCCGAGTCACCAGCCTCAGAAATCGCAGGTTAACAGCAGCTCAGATTAGAGACCAGGTCAATGCCACACAGAGTTCTAGCAGCAGACACATCTCTACAACAACTGTTAAGAGGAGACTTTGTGCAGCAGGCCTTCATGGTAAAATAGCTGCTAGGAAACCACCGCCAAGGACAGGCAACAAGCAGAAGAGACTTGTTTGGGCTAAAGAACACAAGGAATGGACATTAGACCAGTGGAAATCTGTGCTTTGGTCTGATGAGTCCAAATTTGAGATCTTTGGTTCCAACCACCGTGTCTTTGTGCGACGCAGAAAAGGTGAACAGGTGGACTTTACATGCCTGGTTCCCACCGTGAAGCATGGAGGAGGAGGTGTGATGGTGTGGGGGTGCTTTGCAGGTGACACTGTTGGGGATTTTTTCAAAATTGAAGGCATACTGAACCAGCATGGCTACCACAGCATCTTGCAGCAGCATGCTATTCCATCGGGTTTGCGTTTAGTTGGACCATCATTTATTTTTCAACAGGACAACAGGACAATGACCCCAAGCACACCTCCAGGCTGTGTAAGGGCTATTTGACCAAGAAGGAGAGTAATGGGGTGCTACGCCAGATGACCTGGCCTCCACAGTCACCAGACCTGAACCAAATCAAGATGGTTTTGGGGTGAGCTAGACCGCAGAGTGAAGGCAAAAGGACCAACAAGTGCTAAGCATCTCTGGGAACTCCTTCAAGATTGTTGGAAGACCATTTCCGGTGACTACCACTTGAAGCTCATCAAGAGAATGCCAAGAGTGTGCAAAGCAGTCATCAAAGCAAAAGGTGGCTACTTTGAAGAACCTAGAATTTAAGACATATTTTCAGTTGTTTCACACTTCTTTGTTAAGTATATAATTCCACATGTGTTAATTCATATATATACAGGGTGGTCCAAAAGTAGGTGGACAGAAAGTGTAATAAAATGTCCCTGTGCTGAGATAATCTTATAAATGTTCCCCTGCTGTGTACTGTGTAATGGCTGTGTCTGACCGTACAGGAACATGGTCTGATCATACCACAGCTCCTGGGCAGGGGAGGAAGAAAGAGTGTACAGATATTACAGCAGGGGGATCACAGCTGATTCTTTTTGTGAGATAAAACATTTCCCTGCCTGTTTTTTAAACAATATTTTTCTTCAAAGAAAGAATCAGCTGTGATCCCCTGCTGTAATGTCTGTATACTCTTTCTTCCTCCTCAGCACAGGAACATTCTGTTGCACTTTCTGTCCACCTACTTTTGGACCACCCTGTGTATATATATATATATATATATATATATATATATATATATAAATAGCTTATGGCACCTGTCAAGCACTGGGTTTTATTAGGCACAATCACTTTTTAAAGGTGATCTATTGAAAGCAGCATAAATAGGCATGCGTAAGGATCTTAATAATTTTTACAAGGGCCAAATACTAATGAGTAGACGACTGGGTCACAGCATGTCCAGAACTGCAGATGTTGTGGTCTGTATTCAGCTGTTAGTGTGTATGACGCGCCCCCTGGGCTGTGTGTGGGGGAATAGCCGGAGTCAGGCCTCTGTGTAATGCTCCGTGGCGGCGACCCGGTCCCGTGGCTCAGGGTGGTCAAACCAGTGGCGGATCTGTTTATTTGGTTTTTAATGTTTAAATGTCCGACTACGCCACCCGTGGATTGCGGTCACTGAGAACCGCCGCTGCGGGGCAGACCGCTGAGGCTGATGTTGTGTGCGCAGCAGAGGGTAGTATAACTCCCCACGGGAGGAGTATAGCCTCAGGGCAGTGAGTGCAGATGGTGGGGGTGATGGTGCGCGGGAGCAACAGTAATAACTCAGAGTCCAGTGATGCAGTCTAGGGTCTTTACTCACAGTTTTACACTCCAAGCCACTTCTGCAGGTAATGGCTGCCCACGTCGTACTGTGCTCACCAGGTGAGGGGCTCGGCCAACTCCCAGGTACCTTTGGAATGCTTTTCAGGACCCCCTTTGTGTGTCCTTTCTCTGGCCCGTCATACCCCACAATTGACCACGTTTCTGTCCAGCTGCCTCGGGCCTTGGCGGGCAAACATATGTTCCGTTTCCCTGGGCCCTATATGGTGCCTTCCTAACGGGTGTAGTGAGGGGCCGTAACACGTGCAATGCCACGGCCTCCGGTTACTAGCTGAGGGTAGTTGCTCTCCTCCACTAGATGAGGGATCTGGTTCCCTTTCTTGGCCTGACCCCCCTACTCTGGTAACGGCGGGCGTACGGTGGTGACTGGCCGGTCCGCACCCCTGGGGTCCCTTCACTCCACTCCTGGAGCCTCCTCCGTTCCTCTCCTCTCTGACTGAACTCAGCAGCTCTTCTCTTCTCTAGGCTCAAGCCTAGAGACTTGGCCTCCCTGCGGAGCAGAGCCTGTCAGAGCCCCTGCTCCCAGTCTTCTTTTCTCTCTTTTTCTTTTCTTCTCCAAGATGGTGCCCACCTTATATACTCCTCTTTCCAGTACACCCTGGATCTACTCTCCCCACCCACACACTACCGGGTTCCCCCTTTCTAGGTGTTCCCTCCCCCCACTCCAGCCAGGGACAGGGGCAGTTGTGCTCACTCTTGGGAGCATTGTCGCCCTGCCCCCCGGAAATGTGGTGTAGTGCATGTGGGTGTTAGGGTCCTGAGCCACACTCCATCCTTACCTGGAAGTGAGATATCACACCCCTGGGTGAGATGCAATACCTCTGTAGCGACCGAACCCTCGGGGCGCTACATGTACAGTTAGTACCTATAGTAGACTACGTCTGAGTGTCTGCCTCCTGTAGGCATATATGCCCGGAAATGATACAAGTCAGGGCACACGTTGACTCTGTTGGCACCATTATAGTCTATGGCCCCGTCGGCGCATATGTCCGAATCCTGTTTTGCAGGGGGCAACGAACGTGGACAAAAATGCTGTGTGAAAGCACCCTTATCTAAACTGGACAAAAGAGCAATGGTTGAAAGTGGCCTGGTCTGATAAATAACAGTTGTTTTCCCTAATGTGAATGACTGGGTGCATGTGCATCATTTAAACGCCATTTGGGCTATGTGCCCACGATGCAGAAATGCTCCGGATTTTTCCTGAGCGTGTCTGCATCTCCCTGGCAGAAAAAACGCATGCAGATTGTTCATGCGTTTTTCCTGCCAGGGACAAGTGGAAGCGAAGCGTTTTGAACATGCATTTCCGCATGCGGGTTGGCAAGCGCTTTCCAAGCGATTTTAGCATCACTTGGAAAGTGCTTCACAACTTGGTCACACTGTATAAATCCATGCAACCGGCATGGATTTATATACTGTGACCGAAAGAATGGTAAAAAATAAAAAATAAATATTATACTTACCTTCTCTTGGCCCCCGGAGTCTTTATCTGATGCGTCCTGGCTTGCCGGCAGCTCGCGGTAGACTAAAGGACTTGCCGACGTCAGCGGTCACGTGACCCGTCACATTGTAACACGGGTACTTTAGATGCAGCGACACAGAAACACAGAGCAGCCAATACAGGGTTAATAAACAGGGAAAGTTTATAATAACAGGGTAAATCTCCACGCAGGGAGTATCAGGGGAAAATATGGGGGAAAACAAGGGAAGTAGCAGGTAAAAGTCTTTAACTGACAGTTCACAGTTTAACTAGATATAGCAGTGTCGAACCGGTTGTAAACGACAGTTTTTACACTTAGCTGACTCTTTTCCTCCACAAGGCAGTTGCCAGCTGAGGCCGGTGTTGATTTCTTAAGGCTTCCCCGCCCAAACAATGCTCCATCTTCTGGCGGCAGCGGGCGGTCTCCGGTTTTACCCGCTGAGCCCCTAGTCCATAACACGGCACCTCACCTGCCCGGTGCCACTGACCCTGCGTCTCTTCTCTAGTCGGCTTGACTCCTCCGGTCCACTGCACTCGGCTCTTGCTCCCAGTCCTGGAGCCAGGAGCCTGGACCCTCTCACACTGCTCTGCTGAGCAGGACCCAGCTCCGCTTTCCCACACAAACGTCCTCGTCTCTTCCTCTCTCTACCCACGCCATCAGTCTATCGGTCACCTGACCTCCCACCTCTCACTCTGGACACGCCCCCAGCTTCCAAGTCACCTGACTCCTGTGCTCGCAGTCTGTCTTCCCCCTGCAACCAGAGGCACGGCCCCGGCAGTTCCGGATCCCTTGCTCTGAAAGTACTTACGCCCCGGTCTTCCCCCTTACACTCCCGCTCTCCCTTAACTCGCCATTCCACAGGCAAGAGTTCCTTCATCAAATGTTCACATTCTTGGACTTCCTGGACGATACGGTACCATATGAATTGATCTTGTTCGTAACGGTGAGGAGGCACTCCTGCTGTTGTCCGTTCTGACCGGAGTAACTCAGTCTGACCTATGGGGGGTGCAGGGTCACTCGGATTTCCAATCTCCGCCTGCCCGGTGGCTTCAACCGATGTTGTTCCCTCGCCGCCTGCACTGGGGACTGCAGGTAATCGAGTGCTGTGACAGGACCCTCTCTAGAAGCAGGTGATTCTTCTCCATCCTCGTCATCTTTAGACAGACAGGGTCGCAGCATACTACGATGAACCACTCTGGTAGGGGCTCCTTCAGCCCTCTCGAGTTGAACTTCATACACAGGTACTTCAGCGCCAATCCTGCACTTCACTCAGTGCGGGGTCCGTTCCCTACTCAATTTGCCCCGGGGCCGCCTGTCCCGAACCAACACCCGCTCCCCGGGCCTGAGAGCTGTCCCTCGAAGAGGCAATGTCTCATGATGTTTGAGCTCCTGAAACTTTTGTTGTACCAACCGTCGGAGAGTCTGCAGTCGATGCCGATGTTCCCAGACCCAGGAATATACCCCCGTTCGTGGGTAGTCCTCCTCGGGGTCCAGCTCTAACTCGGTAATCTCTCGCCCCTTTTGCCTGAACAGCAAGGTATAAGGAGTGAACCCCGTTGTACTATTCACTCGGTTGTTGAAAACCCACACCAGCTCGGCCACAAACTCAGGCCACCGTACCTTCCGATCTTCCTCCAATGTGTGGAGCATTTGGATCAGTGTCCGATTAAAGCGTTCACAGGCCCCATTTCCTTGAGGGTGGTAAGGAGTAGTCCGTGACTTCTCAATCTTGTACAACTGGTGCAGCTCTTCCATCACCCGGCCTTGGAAGCAGGCGCCTTGATCGGAATGAATCCTCTTTGGGCAGCCGTACACCCGAATGAAGTTTCTGCAGATGGCCAGCGCAGCAAACTCGGCGGTCTGGTCTCTGGTCGGGGTCACTACCGCAAAATTTGTGAATTGGTCTGTCATTACCAGGCTATGTTCATACCCGAGATGCGCCGGTCCAACAGTCAAATAGTCGATCATCAGCACCTCCAAGGGGGCAGAAGTCACAATAGTTTGTATGGGGACCCGCTGCTCCCGGGGCTTAACCAGCTCACAGCTCCGACATCTTCGACAAGTGTCTTCTATTGTTGCTCGCAGTCGGGGATGATACACCAGCCTCTGCAACCACTGAAACGTCTTCTCTGGTCCGAAGTGAGCCCCTCGTTCATGAGCCTCCTTAGCCACTACTCTGACCAACTTCTCTGGGATCACCACTTGCCAGGTGGTCCCGAACTCTCGCAGTAGCTGCACGCGTCGGTACAGCAGTCCGTCTCGCAAACACAGTCTCTCCCATTGTCCTAGCATCTTCAGTGCTCCCGGGGACACGGTACTCCTCTCTTCTCGACTGGGACTTGCCGCAAAGCCACCTATTGATGTAATTAAGCAACTTCTCTGTCAGTCTGTTGAAGTCGGATCCAGTCATCTCTTGGCCGCCCTAGCTCTTGTTCTTCTGACGGCTCTCCGATCTGTCCCTGCGCCGCGGCCTGCGGTCCCACAAAACTTCAGAAGCTAGGGGTCTCATCCGCCTCCAAATCTTCATCGCGGTCATGATCAGGCCGTTCATATGTCACTCTGCAGAGGGCATCGGCATGAGTATTCTCTGCCTTAGGCCGGTAGGCGATCTTATACCGGTACCTGGCCATGCGGGCCACGCACCGCTGCTCCAGGGCCTCCAATTTCGCATTCTTCAGGTGGGCCAGCGGGTTGCTATCTGTTCTCACCAGTGCTTCGGACCCGGACAAATACTCTGCAAACTTCTCGGTCATTGCCCAAACCAGAGCCAGCAACTCTAATTTGAAAGAGCTATAATTATCCGGGTTCCTCTCGGAGTCGTGAAGGGAGCGGCTGGCGTACGCAATCACGCGCTCTTTCACCTCCTGTACTTGGGATAATACGGTTCCTAGACCATGTAGGCTCCCATCAGTGTGGAGTATGAAGGGTTGGGAGAAATCCGCATAGGCAAGTATTGGGGCCTCCGTCAGGGCCATTTTTAGGGCATGGAAGGCCTCTTCCTGGCTGCTTCCCCACCGAATCGCCTGATTCTTGGAGCCCGCCGGCACTCCCTTAAGTAGCTCCAGCAATGGGTTGGCTATGCGGGTGAAGTTCTTCACGAATCTTCGGTAGTACCCGGCAAGTCCCAGGAAGGCCCGAACGTCCTTCACTGTCTTCGGGGTAGGCCACTCCTGTACGGCGGCCACCTTTTCCTGGATGGGCCTGACTCCTTCACCGGACACAGTATGACCAAGATATTCGATCTGTTTGCGAAACAGGTGGCACTTCTGGAGCTTCACCTTTAGGCCATGACTCTGTAGGCGACTCAGTACTTGCTCCAGTCGCTGGAGGTGCTCCTCGAAGGTGACGGCAGAGACAATTATGTCGTCAAGGTAAATCAGTGTCGCCTCGAAGTTTAAATCGCCCAGGCACCTCTCCATCAGACGCTGGAACGTCCCGGGGGCATTAGTCAGGCCGAAGGGCATCCGATTGAACTCGAACAGTCCCATGGGTATTATGAACGCCTTCTTCGCACGGTCATGTTCGGCCACGGGCACCTGCCAGTACCCACTGGCCAGATCCAAGGAAGAGAGGCATCTTGCCTTCCCTAAGGCCGGCAGGGACTCTTCGATTCGGGGTAGTGGGTAAGAGTCCCGACTGTACAGGCATTCAGTCGTCTATAGTCCACACAGAACCGCTGGGTCCCATCTTTCTTCCGGACCAGGACAATCGGGGCTGCCCACGGACTCTGACTCTCCCGTATCACACCATTCTGTAACATATGGGCTAGCATCTCCTTAACCTCTTTATACATCTGGGGAGGTATCTGCCGGTATCTCTCCCGCACTGGGGCGGCGCTCCCCATGGGAATCTTGTGGGTAATGGCTTCGGTGCAACCAAAATCATCCTCATGGCGAGCAAAGACTTCCTGGTACCGCTCCGGCACCTTTTCAACCTGCTGCACCTGTTGAGGTGTAAGTCCCGTCAATTCAGCCCGCATTCATTCTAGGATTCTTCGTCCCCCCTTCGCACTCGCCCGGAGGGATTCCGGCGGCACGGTGACCGCCAGAGTCCAGGGGTCTCCTCGTACAGCGGACAGCTGTACCACATCAGGTCGCACCAACTTCTTTGGCATTCCCAGCATCTGGGCTATTTCCGTCCTGGGAGGGAGTGTGAGATCATCTTCACCCAGATTAACACACCGCACTATAACATTGCCACCCCGAACGGTGGCCAGTGTCCGAGCCACCAAGAGTCCGGGGGGTACTTTGTCCATCGATGTTGGCTCTATCTGAACTTCGAACCCCTCAAGAGGTGTGCAGGCCCGTGTGGATAACATGAGTACAGTTTGTCCGGGCGGTAAGGTGATCACCGTA
This sequence comes from Phyllobates terribilis, assembly GCF_046119375.1. Taxonomy (NCBI): domain Eukaryota; kingdom Metazoa; phylum Chordata; class Amphibia; order Anura; family Dendrobatidae; genus Phyllobates; species Phyllobates terribilis. The sequence goes on from NW_027362761.1 coordinate 705,534,627, forward strand.
GCTGCTGGCGTTATTATTTTCCCCAGGATCTTCCCTTCACTCAACGTCTCCTGAGCCTGGGCAGTTCGGATTAGTTGTTGAAAGACCCTCCTTTGGGGGGTTCGCGGGTCCCACTGGTCTAGAGGAATCTCCTTCGGCTCACTAATCAGGATTTGCCCGATCTCTTTCAGCACATTCATTCCGAGGGTTACCGGGGGTCCACTTCTGGTTCCCCCTGCAACCAGGACGACTCCTTTTTTTCCCACATCTTTTCCACACACTCGGATCTTCATCCACACCACCCCTGCGACCGGGATGGGTAATTGATTAGCTGCCATGAGTCTAATTACTTGTCCCCATTCAGGCCGCGCTATCTCTGGAAATCGCTGTTGAAAGTAGGCTTCTGTCATCGTAGTCACCTGGGATCCTGTGTCAATCAGGCAGTGAACAGCCCGACCGCTTATTTCGACCCAGACAGTCGGGCTGGTGGAAACCAGGTCCTTGGGACTTCCTCTTTTTCTTTTCCCTTCCTCAGGCTCCGGGCTGTGTCCCCCAAACACGGAGCCCGTTAGTTTAACGGCTGCCGCGACAGGGGCCGCCCTCGGCTAGCACAGCCCCTGGCGTAATGTCCTGCGCCTCCACACTTCCAGCAGGTCGTGTCTCTGTCTGTGTAGGCCTGCCTCACTCCCCTACGGAACTCTCCTGCAGGGGGGGTCCTGAATTCAATTCTTTCCATAACTGGAGCAATCGATCTGGGTATCTCTGGTGTCGGGGCAGGGGTCTTCTTGAGACTGTATAAAGAAGGTAAAATCCGGTGCCACATGCGATAAATCCTTTTATTCCAAAAATAAAAATCACAACATGTCCCTAGGAGGGGAGCTGGACGCGTTTCGAGGACACAGCCCCTTAATCGTCAGACTTGAGACTTGAGACTGGACCCCGCATCTTCTGTATCTCCTTTCGCATCTCTCGAACCCATTCTAGTTCAGCTGCAGGCGGGGTGGGTACCTCGTTACTCCGGACTATCCTTGCCAGGGCCGTCACCCCATCTCCTGATCTCTCACACGTGCCTCCGCCCCCACTTCTAGAAAAGTCATACGTGGGTTGGCGCGCAGGCGCTGCCGCAAGGCCTACTTCAGCTGCACATCCCTGAGGTCTGCCACAAACTGGTCCCTTAAGATCACGTCAGGGGAGCCCATTCCCAAATTCCCCATGTCGTCTTTTCTAGTGATATAGGCATGCACCCTCTGTAAGGCATTAACATACTGCGTCACAGTCTCCCCCTCCTGCTGCACTTGGTGAAACAGCTGTATCCTCAGCTCTCCTACATTGGTGGGATCCCCATGCATCTCCTCCAATATCTGCACCACTTTTTCTACAGTCATGGGGAGGGCGGTACATCACGGATTGTCGGGCCTCGACATCCAGGGCCAGTAAGGCTATTTCGGCTTGCATAGCTGGGGTCATCGGATGCATATGTAACATACTCCTAACTCTCTCAATCCAGTCCCACAGCATCATATTGTTCCCGGTGAACTTTGGGAGATTGCTGAGCATGGCCCCCAGTGGCAAGCTAGATTTAGGGTCTCCCAGGATGGACTGCTCTGCAGTGTCTGTGTCTAACGACTGCATCCTGCCGACTACGCCAAATGTAACACGGGTACTTCAGATGCAGCGACACAGAAACACAGAGCAGCCAATACAGGGTTAATAAACAGGGGAAGTTTATAATAACAGGGTAAATCTCCACGCAGGGAGTATCAGGGGAAAATATGGGGGAAAACAAGGGAAGTAGCAGATAAAAGTCTTTAACTGACAGTTCACAGTTTAACTAGATATAGCAGAGTCGAACCGGTTGTAAATGACAGTTTTTACACTTAGCTGACTCTTTTCCTCCACAAGGCAGTTGCCAGCTGAGGCCGGTGTTGATTTCCTAAGGCTTCCCCGCCCAAACAATGCTCCGTCTTCTGGCGGCAGCGGGCGGTCTCCGGTTTTACCCGCTGAGCCCCTAGTCCATAACATGGCACCTCACGTGCCCGGCTCCACTGACCCTGAGTCTCTTCTCTAGTCGGCTTGACTCCTCCGGTCCACTGCACTCGGCTCTTGCTCCCAGTCCTGGAGCCAGGCGCCTGGACCCTCTCACACTGCTCTGCTGAGCAGGACCCAGCTCCGCTTTCCAGTGCAAACGTCCTCATCTCTTCCTCTCTCTACCCACGCCACCAGTCTCTCGGTCGCCTGACCTCCCAGCTCTCACTCTGGACACGCCCCCAGCTTCCCAGTCACCTGACTCCTGTGCTCGCAGTCTGTCTTCCCCCTGCAACCAGAGGCACGGCCCCGGCAGTTCCGGATCCCTAGCTCTGAAAGTACTTACACCCCAGTCTTCCCCCTTACAACATGACTAAATGACGTCATGGCAGGTCCTTTTAGACCATCGCGAGCTGCCGGCAAGCCAGGACGCATTGGATAAAGACACCCGGGGCCATCGGAAGGTAAGTATAATGTATATTTTTTATTTTATTCTTTTTTTTACAGGTACTATGGTACCCAGGTCTGGAGGAGAGTCTCCTCTTCTCCAAACCCGGGTACGATCCACACATTGAAATGCATGTTATCCGCATGTACAGATGCAGTGATGCGGATTCCATGCGTTCCAATGCAAGTCAATGGAGGCGAAAACGCAGCGATTCCGCAAAATAATTGGTAGTGCTGCGGATTTTTCCACAATGATAATCAGCAACAGAAATTTCCGCAGCATGTACACAGCACATGCGGATTATCATTGGGGAACATGGCAGACCTTCTACCAAGCGTTTTTTAAGCGTTTCTGCAGCGGAATTGCCGCTGCGGAAACGCTTAAAAAACGCATAGTGGGCACACAGCCTAACACTGGCTAATAATCTGTCAGACTCTAACATTAACCACCCATCATTCACGGTAATTGTGTAATGTGAGTGGGTTGAGTGGCTGAATGATATGTCCAAAAAGCTCTTTCATCGTGCAAGAAATCATTTATGCAAGCAAAAAAATTCTTGTTCATCTGGCACAAGGTGGAAATTCACGTCCTAAATAGGGTTGATCGTTTTTCAAGGCAATAGTTCAGTAGCAGTTGGAGCTTTGGAACGCTGACATGTTCGTGATTATTTAAAAATGTTTCAATTTACTAATTCAATGAAATATTCTTTTTTACATTAGCAATGGAAATGTTTGTACACTATCTTATGAATTCATGTATTCAATATAAATAGTATCACTTATGGGATTTGAACATTGAACATAAATACACTATCTGTGTGAACACAGTGCACGATGTTTATTGCTACGATGTAACAATCGATATTCAACCATTTCATTCAGGTATCTCTTCCTGTACAGCAAGGTTGGGGAACCATTTTTCTGCCAAGGGCCATTTAGATATTTATACCAATGTTCGGAGGCCATACAAAATTATCAACTTGAAAATTACCCTGCTGTATTTGGTCAAACAAATAATTAACTCACCCCTATTGTGATGGCTGGTACTGCTTCTCTTTGGTGCGATATGTGATGTTAAATGGTATTGATAATGTTGCCACTTGTAACTGCTTTTCCAGATTTGCGTTGGTCTGGAGCACAGGTGACTCTTTGTGATAAGTTTTGTAAAAAACTCGCAGCAGTAAGTTGTACCGGACACAGATGTGTATTACACTGAAAGTCTCCTCACAGTGGGACATTCATTACTGCTATTACTGCTCATGTTACATTTATAGAACTCAAGCAGTGTGAGGTCTTCTGTATACATCACATAGGGGACACCGAGACTGCTGTTTCACATAGGAGACACAGAGAGAGCTGTATATGGCGCGCCCCCAGGGTCGTGGGGTGCTCGGTAGCCAGGCCGGTCGGTGCTGGGGGATGTCACAGTAACAGTGACCCGGTCCGTGACCCAGGGCGGTCAATTAAAGGGAAAGTAAAAGGGGAATAAAGTTTTTATAGAGATAATGTTCGTGACGCCACCTGTGGTATGCGGCTATATGGGGCCGCCGCTGCTGTGCAGATCCACTGGAGCTGATGGTGATGCAGCAGAGTTGGTTCAGCTCTCCACAGGCAGAGCTTAGCTCCAGGGCAGGATGTAGGGGTTTTATGAGGTAGATGTTGTTGGTGCTGTGTAGTGCAGGGCTGGTGATGGCGCAGCAATAATTCCAGGACACAGTGGGATGCAGTCTTCAAGGTTTACTCACAGTTGTTCAAGACTCCAGGTTACCAAGGCCAGTGTGTAACCTCCCACGTCGTCCTGTGTTCACCAGGGAAGGGATTCAGCAACTCTCAAGTCTCTCAGGAGTACTTAAACGGGACCCCGTTCTATGTTCCTTCCTCGGTCGTCTTCCCTGCGCTGGCTCTCTCCCTCCTGCCCTGCGCTTCACAATCAGTGTCCCAAGCCAGTAGCCTTGGGTCTTGTCGGGCGACTTGCAATCCCCTTGACCCTATGTGGCCACCTTTTCGGCGATATAATTGTAGTGGTTGGCAGCTGCACCTTGCAAGTACAGCAGCCTCCGGTTATCTAGCTAAGCCTGATTGTTCTCCACTAGTTTAGGGGCCGGTCCACTCTGCGGCCTGATCCCTCCACGTCCGTGTAGATTCGGGCGCACGGGTGGCTTCCTGCACTCACCGTGCCCCTGCGATCCCTTCTGTCTCTGGAGCCTTCCCTTTGCTACCATCCTCTCTCACTCTCTCTCCTGGGCCTCTTAGACTAGGCCCACTCTCCTCAACTCCTGCTCCAAGCACTGGAGCCAGGAGCTTGGACCTCCTACACTGCTCTCCTGAGCAGGACGGGCTATTTCAAGATGGTTCCCCTTCTTCTTATACTCTTCCTGTCTGAGCTCCCCTGATCTACTTCCTCCACCCACACCCACTACATGGTTCCCCCTCTCTTGGTTCCCCCCCTTCCAACCAGGGACAGGGCTCAGCAGTGGATTCATGCATCTTGCCCTTCCTGCTGGTCTGGAGTGGTGTAGTGTTGGATATGGGTGTGTGGGTCCCGGGTAGTACTCCCTCCTTACCTGAGAGTGGGGTACCACACCTCTGGGTGAGATGCAGTACCTCTGTGGTGACTGAACCCGCAGGGGCGCCACATATACATCACATAGGATACACCAAGACTGCTCTATATATCACAGGAAACACCAAGACTGCTGTATATACATCACAGGAGACATGGGCCTGGGGCATAAACATCACAGGAGACATGGGACTGCGGTATATACAGTACATCACAGGAGACATGGGGCTGGGGCATATACATCACAGGAGATGCTGTGGATGGGGCACATACATGCCCGAAGACATGGGGATGGTGCACATACATCACAGGAGATGTGGCTGTGGCACATACATCACAGGAGACATGGGGCTGGGGCATATACATCACAGGAGACATGGGGCTGGGGCATATACATCACAGGAGACGTGGCTGCAGCATAGATATCACAAAAGACATGGGGCTGGGGCACATACATCACAGGAGACATTGGGCTGCGGTATATACATCACAGGAGACATGGGGCTGCAGTTTAATCATCACAGGAAACGCTGGAGCTGTAGTATAATCATAACAGGAGAGGTTGGAGCTGTGGTATAGACATCTCAGGAGACGCGGGACGTGAGGGGATCGCACACTAACTCCGCCCACAAAGTACGTCCTCACGTGGACAATGACTAGCATATGTGCTGGCACTGCGGTGTGTGCAATCTTTCATTGCACACATCGCAGCATTCAATAGCAAACGCTGCATGCACATGCTCATTGAGTAAGAAGAATTTAAAGGGCCGGCAGCTGTCAAAACGCAGCTGCCGGCCTGAGCACTGCGGTTGCCGGGAATCTGGAAAAGTGCTGGAGGTTTCCCACCCCTGCTGTACAGTATAAACACTTGTCTGACATTGTTTGCAAGTCATGAGTTACGATTGCATATTTTAAACGATTATCTGTTCATGGAGATGAACCTTTACATGTGGAAAAGATAGCATCAGGATGCAATATGGGAAGCAGGCAAGGAGCTTGATCCAGCATGATGCTCAGAGCATTATATCTTCAGCTGGGACACTTTGGCTCCTGGCATTCATGTAGATTAAGTTTGACACGTATATCTATCTAAACTATGCACACAACGTACACCCCTCCATGGATACTGTATTCCCTAATTGCAATGTCTCCTTTTAGCAGAATAATGTGTCCAGACAAATTGCAAAAATTGTTCAGGAATGGTTTGCGGAACATGACTAAGAATTCATAGTGTTGACTTTGCCTCCCAATTTCCTAAAACCAAATCCAGTTGAGCATCTTAGACATGTGCTGTAAAAATAGGGTTGATCCATGGTACATATGGTAGAGATACAGGATTTAAAGGATCTGTTGCTAACGTCTTGGTGCAAAATACCACAGGACCTTCATAGGTCTTGTGTAGACCATACCTTGACTGGCAGAGCAGTTTTTTTGTGGCACAAATGGGAACCAATACAATATTAGGCAAAACACAAAAAAAGAGACTTACATGGAGTAAGCAGCATCTTTATTATAGCACCAAAAGAAAACAAAAACAAAAAACAACATAAATATTAAAATAGAATGTACACCAAATCAAGATGGAAGTCACTGGGTCTGTGTGGTATAAAGGTTCTAAAATTGCATATACCCACAATACAATAAATATCACAGTAAAAACTATTGTACACACTAGGCTATAAATTATTACATATACCTACAATACAATTATATCAATAAAAGCATATACATAAATCGGGATAAATCTAGATATACTTTTTTGGGAGCAATCGGCAAGTGTTTTTAATGTATGCAAGCACATAGAAAATACATGTTTGTTGAAAATAATGTAATAATTATGAAACATGAAAATATCATCTAAATTATGAAAAGCATACATGTTTTTAAGTGGTTTTACTATGAATAAGGAGTTAAAATGACATTAACATATGGAGTGATAGAATGCCAGAGACAAGCAGATGTATTCAGAGACAGGCAGATGGAGAAAGAGACTGCCAGAGACAGGCAGATGGATGGAGAGACTGCCAGAGTGAGGCAGATGGACAGAGAGAGTGAGAGGAGGAAGGATTAATGAATCAAAGCTTTCTTGAAGAACCACAAAAGCCCTTCTGTCTGTGCATGAGGGCATTACACTGTGTGTCACTTCTGTCCAGTTGGTTGTGGGCTATATTACTGTGTCCTCTTTCCTCTGCAGCAGTGTACTCTGTGCTGTTAGTAATTCTGTGGTGTGACTGCATTACTATAGCCTTTGTTCCCATACTTTATTCTGTCTGCTGTGTCCCGACCGTATCAATGACTCTATTAGTACATCAAGTAGAACATTTCAGATCCCTTGCCATGTCTTCCTGTACAGGGACTATACTGTGTCACTGGGCTATAGCTTGTAAAATGGTATGTCTAATATATGGATAGCAGATGTTGCTGTTAGATGTGTTTGTACTGTAATATGTAACTGTTTATTTAAAGATCACTATCTTCCTATTTATATGACGCATGCACAACCAGTAGCCCAGGAGGCTGAGGTAGCCCATAAGGCCTTTCTGTACAGCCGTCAATATAAATGACAGGCATAATGCACAGCACATCAGTCTAACAGTGGCTTGTGAAAGTATTCACCCCTCCCCCCCCCTGACATTTTTCATATTTTGCTACCTCACAACCTGGAATTTCACTGTTTTTATGAGGGTTTGCAGCAGTTCATGTAAAGAACATGACCACAACTGACGAAACCTGAAAACCCATCTTTTCAAACAAGCTTACAGCCTGCCATGACCTTACTGCCACCTCAACAACACTGGAGCTACTGCAACCCCCCAACCTACTGTCTCTTCTCCATTTCTCCAGAATATAAGCCCACAAGGGCAGGGTCCTCTTCCCTCTGTACCAGTTTATCATTAGTTCGTTTACTGTAAGTGATACCTGTATTTGGTATGTAACCCCTTCTTATGTACAGCACCATGGAATCAATGGCGCTATAAAAAAAATAATAATAATAAATAACTGTGAACATTTGGTTTTCTTTTTATTGTGAAGCAAACAACAAATAGGAAAAAAATACTGAAAACTTCAGTGTGCATAACTATTCACCACCCCTAAAGTCAGTACTTTGTAGAGCCTCCTTGTGCGGCATTTACAGCTGCAAGTCACTTTGGATAAGTCGTAATGAGCTTTCCACAGCTTGCCACTGGGATTTTTGCCCATTCCTCAAGGAAAAACTACTCTAGCTCCTTCAAGTTGTAGCGTCGGCGTCTCTGCCTCCTGCTGGGCAGAAACGCCGTTCCCCTCACCACCGCGGTTCCGGTCCGGCGTCCTTCAGCTCCCCTGCTGCTGTTTCGCGCACCGTGCGCAGCTTCCCGGGCACTGTGCTTAGGGCACGCGCACGCTCCCTCTTAAAGGGGCCGAGTGCTCCGTCCTAAAGAGACCCCGGAGGACCACTCCTATTTAAATGGAGGTGCCTGTGCAAGGTTGTTGTTTGTGTGCTAACACTCTCCTCAGCCCTCAGGTTCCAATGCCCGCCAGTCGGTCTGTCAGCCGTGCTCGCCAGCCTGTCTATCAGCCGTGCCCGCGAGCCTGTCTATAAGCCGTGCCCGCCTCCCTGTCTATCAGCCGTGCCCGCCAGCCTGTCTATCAGCCATGCCCACCAGCCTGTCTACCTGCCGTGGCCCCCGGCTTGCCTACCCGGATCACCTTTCAGGTTACCTGCTGTGCCCGCCTGCTTGCCTACCCAGATCACCTGTCTGGCTACCTGCCGTGCTCATCCACTGTACCTGTCAGCCTCAGCCGCCTGCTCTTACACAAGGTCGGTCCCAGAGTGGCACCTGGTTCACCTGCCCGGTCCCTCCTTGGTTCATGGAGTCGACTAAGCCGCCGTGTGACCAGGGTCGGTCTGAGTTGGCACTTAGTTACGCCCCTCTGGTCCCTCCTTGCATCTCAGCACAGTGGTTCCACCACCCGGATCCGTAACAGTTTGCACAGGCCATGGAACCCGGTGGCTCCCAGGCTCCTTCGCTCTCAGACCTGTACCAAGAGGTCTCTCGCCAGAGATCCCAACAGGATACCATCCTGTCTTATCTGTGGACAGTCAACTCCCGCTTGGACACGCTGTCTACTCCGATTGTGCCCCCCTCTAACCGAGCGGCACCCGCTCCGGCGGCACCTCAACCCAGTGGCGCTGTGGCACCTGGCTTTGGACCCCGGCTTTCTGCACCTCCATATTTTGGTGGTGACCCTGTCCTATGTCGGGGCTTCATAAATCAGTGCACGCTGCACTTTGAACTCCTGGCACACCAGTTCACCTCCGACCGGGCCAAGGTGGCATTCATCATGTCTCACCTCACCGGAGAGGCGTTGGCGTGGCTTAACCCTCTGTGGGAGATAGGGGATCCTCTGGTGTCCGATCTCCAGGCTTTCCTCGCGGCTTTCCGGAAGGTGTTCGATGAGCCCGGACAAAAATCTTCTACTGCCTCCTCACTTGTCCGACTCCGCCAAGGGAGTCTCTCTGTTGGCCAGTATGCTGTGCATTTCCGAACCCTTGCATCTGAACTTGCCTGGAACAATGAGGCCCTGTTGTCCACCTTTTGGGAGGACCTTTCCAGACGGATCAAGGATGAGCTAGCCGGTCGGGACATACCTCCCTCCCTGGACGACCTGGTGTCATTAGCTACCCGGATTGACATCCGTTTTCTCGAACGCGCTAAGAAGATGACCCGTGAGAGGAAACCTCTGCGCCTCGCTCCCGTCCTCCAAAGTCCAGCCTCACAACCAGCATTCCCCCGGGTGTCTTCTCCAGAGCCTCTGCAAATTGACCAAGTTAAGATGGTCAAGTCTCGCCAGGAGACCCGTCGTGCCGAGGGGAGCTGCTTCTATTGTGGCAATATAGAGCATCAGATCCGCTCTTGCCCGGTGAGACCTGGAAACTCCAGTGTCTAGGACCGCTCGGAGAGGTCGTCCAAGGCAAGAGTTCTTCCTCTCCGCCCTTGACTCTGTCCGTTTCCATTACCAGTGGTGAGACCCACTTCTTCGAGACTGCCCATCTGGATTCCGGAGCCGCTGGGAATCTCATCAAACAGGCCGTTTTGGAGCGTTCTCAGATTCCTACCATACGTCTGGCGGATCCTTTAGCGGTTTCCTCTGTGGATGGAAAGCCTCTCCCTGAAACCATTTTGTTGATCACTGAGCCGGTAACTCTTCAGGTGGGAATGTCGCACTCGGAGAAGTTCTCCTTTTACGTACTGTCCAGTCTCTCTCATCCCCTCTTGCTTGGCCTGCCTTGGTTACAGAGACATGAGCCCGTCCTGAATTGGAGCTCGGGTGAGGTGCTCCGTTGGGGTCATGAATGCCATAAGACCGGTCTGGTTCCGGTTCGTCCTGCTCAACCCCCGTCTACTCCGGCTAACCCACCTGGTCTGCCAGCACCCTACTGGTCCTATGCGGATGTCTTTGATAAAAAGGAGGCAGAGACTCTACCACCTCATAGGCCGTATGATTGCCCCATCGACCTAATACCTGGTGCTTCACTTCCTCGTGGGTGAATCTACCCCTTGTCGCTGGCCAAGACCTGTGTCATGTCTGAATACAAGGTAGAAAATCTTGCTAGGGGATTTATCCAGAAATCCACCTCTCCGGCTGGAGCAGGATTCTCTTTCGTCAAAAAAAAAGATGGCTCTCTTTGTCCTTGTATCGACTATAGGGGCCTAAACCAGATTACCATCAAGAATAAGTACCCCCTGCCTCTCATCTTGGTGCTGTTTGACCGCCCAAAAGGCGCAAAGATCTTCACTAAGCTCGATGTGCGTGGGGCGTACAATCTGGTCCGAATTCGCCAGGGAGACGAGTGGAAGAGGGCATTCAACACTCGGGATGGTCACTACGAGTACCGCGTGATGCCCTTCGGCCTCTGTAATGCTCCAGCCGTCTTCCAGGAGTTAGTAAACAATATATTTCGAGATCTCCTGTATTCCTGCGTGGTGGTGTACCTGGACGATATCTTGGTGTTCTCCCCTGAACTGCCCTCTCAGTTCATCAGGTCTTGCTGAGGCTCCGGAAGAATCGCTTGTATGCTAAGTTTGAGAAATGCCTCTTTGAGCAGATCTCCCTGCCGTTTCTGGGGTATATCATCTCTGAGACCGGACCGCGGATGGATCCCGAGAAGGAGTCTGCCGTCTTAAAGTGGCCCCGACCGGAGGACTTGAAGGGTATTCAGCGGTTTCTGGGATTCGCTAACTATTACCGCCTCTTCATTCCTCATTTCTCCTCCCGGACAGCTCCCATCTCTGCTCTTACCCGTAAGGGAGCAAATCCCAGGGAGTGGTCTTCCAAGGCAGATAATGCCTTTATCTCTCTTAAACAACCCTTCTCCTCCGCTCCTGTGCTACACCGTCCGGATTGCAATAAACAGTTCTTCCTGGAGGTTGATGCCTCTTCCTCAGGAGCAGTGCTTACCCAGAAATCCTCGTCTGGGCGAATGGTGACCTGCGGCTTCTTTCCAAACTCTTCTCTCTGTCCGAGCACAATTATTCCATAGGAGATCGAAAACTGCTGGCCATCAAATTAGCACTGGAGGAGTGGCGCTACTTGCTTGAGGGGGCTCAGCACCTGGTGGTCATCTACACTGATCATAAAAATCTCTCTTATTTGCAGACCGCCCAAAGACTAAACCCGGGTCAGGCCAGATGGTCTTTGTTGTTTGCTCGATTCTGCTTCACTCTCCATTACAGCCCGGCAGACAAGAACATTAAAGCCGACTCTCTATCCCGCTCTTTTCTGTCTTCCGACATAGAGGAGGAGCCTCTACACATCATTGACCCCTCCAGAATTATGACTGTTGCTCTATTTGACCAGTCTCATCTACCTCCTGGTAAGACCTTTCTAGCGGCTCAGGATCGAAAGAGGGTCTTACTCTGGGGCCATTCGTCCAAACTGGCTGGCCATGCCGGCCAGAGGAAGACGCTTCTGCTCATTGCCCGGCATTATTGGTGGCCCACCCTGTGCAAGGATGTTGCTGATTTTGTCGAGGCTTGTTCCTCTTGTGCCCGTAACAAGATACCTAGGCACCTTCCAGCCGGTCATCTCCTTCCTCTTCCCATGCCTTCCGCTCCGTGGCAACATATTGCAATGGATTTCATCATGGATCTTCCTGTATCGGCCGGTTGTACTGTCATTTGGGAGGTCGCCGACCACTTCTCCAAGATGGCTCACTTCATCCCTCTGCCTGGTCTTCCGTCTGCACCTGTGCTGGCTAAGGACTTCATCCGTCACATCTTCCGTCTCCACGGCTTACCCCTCCACATTGTCTCGGACCGAGGAGTTCAGTTCACTTCACACTTTTGGCTTTTGGAGAGCCACGTGCAAGCGGCTGGATGTCTCTTTGCATTTTTCTTCGGCCTATCATCCTCAGTCCAATGGTTAAGTGGAACGGATCAATCAGATCCTCACCAGTTTTCTTCGGCACTTTGTCAACGCTCACCATAGCGATTGGGTTGAGCTCCTGCCCTGGGCCAAGTTTTCCTATAACAACCGTGTGAGTGAGTCTTCTGCTAAGTCTCCGGTTTTTGTGGTCTACGGTCGACACCCCCGGATTCCGTTTCCCATCTCCTCTTCAGTGGACAATCCTGCCGCGGAGTCTCTCGTCAGTGAATTTTCTGCGATTTGGGAAGACACTAGATCTGCGCTTCTTCAGTCTTCCGAGCGGATGAAGAAGCATGCTGATAAGAGACGTCTGGATCCGCCTCAATTCCGTCTGGGAGACAAGGTCTGGCTTTCCTCCAAATATGTCCGTCTCAAGATACCATCATAGAAGTTGGGTCCGCGGTTCATTGGTCCGTTCGAGATTCTGAACCAAATAAATCCAGTGGCTTACAAGCTGAAACTCCCAGGCCTCCTTACGGATCCCAACTCCTTTCACGTGTCTATCCTCAAACCGGTTGTCCTTAATTCTTTCTCTGATGATTCAGGTACCACTCCAGCTGAGGACATCTTTGAGGTAGAAAACATTTTGCCCATCAAGAGGGTAAGAGGAAAGACTTTCTTTCTTGTGCATTGGAAGGGGTTTTGTCCTGAGGAAAGGTCTTGGGAGCCCAGGGAGAACATTCATGCTCCTCGTCTTCTAGAAAAATTTCTTGCAGGCCTAAAGAAGAGGGGGTGTAAAGGGGGGGTACTGTAGCGCCGGCGTCTCTGCCTCCTGCCGGGCAGAGACGCCGTTCCCCTGACTGCCACGGTCCCGGTCCGGTGTCCTCCAGCTCCCCTGCTGCTGTTGCGCCCACCCCGCGCAACTTCCCGGGCACTGTGCTTAGGGCATGCGCGTGCTCCCTCCCTCTTAAAGGGGCCATGTGCTCCGTCCTAAAGAGTCCCCGGCCAATGGCCGGAGGACCACTCCTATTTAAAGCACCTCCTCCAAAATGGAGGTGCCTGTGCAAGGTTGTTGTTTGTGTGCTAGACCTCCCATCTCTCCTGCTTCACACAGCCATGTGGGATGTATATGACCAAGAGAAATTAAAGAAGCTGGCCACTACTTTTTTCATTGATGGCCTATCCTGAGCATAGGCTATCAATATCTGATCGGTTGGGGTGCGGCCAGATCCATTTGAATAAGGAGTGGATCTGTAGTACCCGGCTGGAGTCACTATAAAATGACAAAGCAGTTGTGTTCCAGCAGCATCCGTGAACTTCCGTCCAGCATCAGTAACAGCTTATCGGCAGGGGTGCCAGGTGTCATAACCAAATAAATCAGATATTGATGGCCTATCCTAAGGATAGAACATAAGAAAAAAGTAGTGGCCAACCACTTTAAGGCCCCAGACACATGAGATGGCTGTGGCCGAACAATGTTTCAGCGTTTGTTCAGACGACAGTTATCTCGGCAATCTCTCGCACACATAGGAGCACTCGTTTGGCCAAAAGTCAGACATCTCTGCTGGTGGCTTATCTCCGGGAGAACAAAGCGATCTGGGGTCCAAAATTAGACATGACCGATCGACAATCAGTTGGCTGGTGCCCCCCACACACATTAGAGTGACTTTTGGATATGGGACGGACCCACACTCCATCTTAAAACAACCTGAACTACAGTAAACCTAGACACTGGAATAAATACACAACACATTATTTTGGTTGTCAAAATGGCCACAGGTTTATTTAAATCAGAGAATTAAAACAAGCACAGTAGGAGTCAGGTGGAGGGCTAGTACATTATGATTCACAAGTACTGTGATATCCCCAGCTGTCTGACATACAGCACCAGGACAGACAGCCATAAAGGGCAGGCATGCACTAGCTTGCCATTCACGCAGAGCCAGTAAACTTTCAGGGCAAGAATTACCCTATTATCTTTACTCCTGTGCTTAACCACCGTGCCTGCCCCTTATAGACGTTACCATTACAACATCATTCAGGCTGGCCACCAAAGCCGAGCCTGTTCACCACCATGAGGGTTTACATTCTCTATTAGTTAAAATGAGACCACCTTAATGTAACTGGTCTGGGAGGTGGAACCTCTGAGCTACTATACAAAGGGGCAGTCCTTGTAAGGAAGCGGGTGGCTCCCAGGGAAAGCGGGCAGGCAGTCACGTCAAGTGACAGGGACAGTCTCTGGGTAGAAGGGCAGGAGGTCACGGCGAGTGACGGGGACAGTCTCTTGACAGGCGGGTGGTCACGGCAAGTGACAGCAGGATAAGAGTCTCTAGACAGGCGGGTGGTCACGGCAAGTGACAGCAGGGTAAGAGTCTCTCGACAGGCAGGTGGTCACAGCAAGTGACAGCAGGATAAGAGTCTCTGGACAGGCAGGTGGTCACGGCAAGTGACAGCAGGGTAAGAGTCTCTGGACAGGCAGGTGGTCACAGCAAGTGACGGCTAAGCCTCCAGGTAGGCTAGCAGGCGGGTAGCAGGTGAGCGCTCCCAGGTGAGCGGGTAAGAGTCTCTGGACAGGCTGTCAGGCAGGCAGGTATCAGGCAGGTATCTGGCAGGTGCTTCCTGGTCCGCGGGCGGACTGATCCATAGACAGACTGGCAGGTGCTGGTAGGCAGTCTGTCGGACCGCAGGATTGCAAGCAGGTAGACAGGTATCAGGCAGGTATCAGGCAGGTATCTGGCAGGTGCTTCCTGGTCCGCAGGCGGACTGATCCATAGACAGACTGGCAGGTGCTGGTAGGCAGACTGTCGGACCGCAGGATTGCAAGCAGGTAGACAGGTATCAGGCAGGTATCAGGCAGGTATCTGGCAGGTGCTTCCTGGTCCGCAGGCGGACTGATCCATAGACAGACTGGCAGATGCTGGTAGGCAGACAGTCGGACCGCAGGATTGCAAGCAGGTAGACAGCACTGGAAAACAAGCTGGCAAAGGGACCTGAAGGCTGAAGCAGAGTTGAAAGGCTTTGCAACAACATTGTTCGGGCACCTTCATTTTGGAGGAGGTGCCTTATATATGGTGAGATCCTCCGGCCATTGGCCGGGGACTCCTTAGGATGGCGCGCGCGGCCCCTTTAAGAGAGAGGGAGCGCGCGCACGCGCCCTAAGCACAGTGACCGGGAAGCAGCACGCGCTGCAAGCAGAGCGGGAGGAGGACGCCCGGCACGGAGCAGAGAGGTGAGGGGAACGGCGTCCCTGCCTAGCAGGAGGCAGGGACGCCGACGCTACAGTACCCCCCCCTTTAGGCCCCCCCTTTTTTAGGCCAGAGAGAAATTTATCAAGGATGAGAGGGGCATGGATGTTCTCCCGGGACTCCCACGTTCTCTCCTCAGGACCAAACCCCATCCAATCCACTAGAAAAAAGGTCTTTCCTCTTACCCTTTTGGTGGCCAGAATGTTCTCTACCTCAAACTCGTTTTCAGCGGAAACCGGAGCAGGAGGCGTACCTGTAGACTTGGAAAAAGAGTTAAGCACGACGGGTTTGAGTAGAGATACATGGAAGGAGTTAGGGATCCGCAAGTTGGCCGGGAGTTTCAATTTATAGGCCACCGGGTTGATTTGTTTGATAACTTCCAGTGGGCTGATGAACCGAGGCCCTAACTTGTAGGAAGGAATCTTGAGCCGGACATATTTGGACGAGAGCCAGACTTTATCTCCAGGACGGAATTGTGGCGGATCCAGACGTCTTTTATCAGCCTGTTTTTTCATCCGCTCGGATGACTGAAGAAGTGCAGATCTGGTACTTTCCCAAATGGAGGAAACAAGAGATTCCGCAGCCGGATTGTCCACCGAGGTGGAGATGGGAAACGGGATCCGAGGATGCTGACCGTAGACTATAAAAAACGGGGATTTGGAGGAAGATTTGCTCTCGTGATTATTGTAGGAAAATTCGGCCCACGGTAGAAGATCCACCCAGTCGGAATGGTGAGCATTAACAAAGTGCCGGAGGTAACTGGTTAAAATTTGGTTGATCCGCTCTACTTGACCATTGGACTGTGGGTGATAAGCAGAAGAGAAGTCCAAGGTGACCCCCAGCAATTTACACATGGCTCGCCAGAAGCGAGAGGTGAACTGAACTCCTCGATCGGATATGATGTGGAGAGGAAGACCATGAAGACGGAAAATATGATGGATAAAGTCTTTAGCCAACTCAGATGCAGACGGGAGGCCCGGCAGGGGAATGAAGTGAGCCATCTTAGAAAAGCGGTCAGCGACCACCCAAATGACCGTACAACCGGCAGAGACAGGGAGGTCCGTTATAAAGTCCATGGCTATATGCTGCCACGGGGCAGCAGGTACAGGAAGAGGCAGGAGGCGGCCAGCTGGCAGGTGTCTAGGAACCTTGTTGCGGGCGCAGGACGCACAGGCTGAATCAAAGTCTATTACGTCCTTGTGCAGGGTAGGTCACCAGTAATGCCGGGTAATAAGCTGGAGGGTCTTTTTCTGACCAACATGGCCAGCTAGCTTAGACGAATGTCCCCAGTGTAGGACCTTCTCACGATCAGGTACTGTTACGAACGTCTTACCGGGTGGAAGACGATTTAGATTCACGGGGGCCACCTGCATTACTTTGGCGGGGTCGATGATGTGCTTAGGCTCCTCCTCTAGATCAGAGACCAAAAAGGATCTGGACAAGGCATCAACTTTGATGTTTTTGTCTGCCGGGCGAAAATGAAGAATGAAATCAAAGCGGGCGAAGAACAAGGACCACCGGGCTTGGCGCGGGTTAAGTCTCTGGGCACTCTGGAGGTAAGCCAAGTTCTTGTGGTCCGTGTAAATTATTACCGGGTGAACAGCCCCCTCGAGCAGGTAACGCCACTCCTCCAGTGCCAGCTTAATGGCTAATAATTCTCGATCTCCTATAGAATAATTGCGCTCAGAAGAGGAGAAGAGCTTGGAGAAGAAGCCGCAGGTTACCATTCTTCCGGAAGACGACTTTTGGGTGAGTACCGCTCCGGCTCCGGAGGAGGAAGCGTCTACTTCTAGGAAGAATGGTTTGTTGCCGTCCGGACGATGCAGCACAGGGGCGGAGGAGAAAGCTTGTTTCAAGGAAAGGAAGGCCTCCTCTGCTTCGGGCGGCCATTCTTTGGGATTAGCGCCCTTACGGGTGAGCGCAGAGATAGGGGCAGTCCGGGAAGAGAAGTGCGGAATGAAGAGGCGGTAGTAGTTGGTGAAGCCCAGGAACCGCTGAATAGCCTTCAACCCCTCCGGTCGGGGCCACTTCTGGATGGCAGACAGTTTCTCAGGATCCATTCGTAGGCTGGTCTGAGAGATTATGTAGCCCAGAAATGGAAGCGAGGTCTGCTCAAAGAGGCACTTCTCATATTTTGTGTAGAGGTGGTTCTGCCTGAGCCTGTGCAGGACCTGACGAACGTCCCTCCGGTGTGTGGGAAGATCTGGAGAGAAGACCAAGATGTCGTCCAGGTACACCACCACGCAGGAGTAGAGAAGGTCACGGAAGATGTCATTGACCAACTCTTGAAAGACGGCGGGAGCATTACAGAGACCGAAGGGCATTACGAGGTATTCATAGTGGCCGTCCCGGGTGTTGAATGCCGTCTTCCATTCATCCCCCTGACGGATATGGACCAGGTTATACGCCCCACGGAGATCCAGCTTGGTGAAAATTCTAGCACCCCTCAGACGGTCAAATAATTCAGGAATGAGCGAAAGGGGGTATTTATTTTTCACCGTGATCTGGTTAAGGCCTCTATAGTCTATACAGGGACGGAGTGAGCCGTCTTTCTTTTTGACGAAGAAGAAGCCTGCTCCCGCCGGGGAGGTAGATTTCCGGATAAATCCCCGGGCCAGATTCTCCTCGATATATTCAGACATGGACCGGGTTTCAGCAGCGGACAAAGGGTAAATACGCCCACGGGGAGGAGTAGCGCCGGGTATCAGGTCGATTGGGCAATCGTATGGTCTATGAGGGGGTAATGTCTCTGCTTCTCTTTTGTTAAAGACGTCCGCATAAGACCAATAGGGAACCGGTAGGCCGGGTAGATTGGCTGGGGTAGGAGAAGGACGGGCAGGACGAACGGGAACTAAACAAGTCTTATGGCAGTCCTGCCCCCAGCGAAGGTCTTCTCCGGTCTGCCAGTCAAGCACGGGTGCATGTCTCTGGAGCCAAGGTAGGCCAAGCAAGAGGGCGTGAGAGAGTCCAGGCAGAACATGAAAGAAGATGCTCTCAGAGTGCAGCATTCCCACCTGCAGAGTTATGGATTCGGTGATGAGTTGGATGGGATGCGGTAAGAGACCCCCATCCACGGACGCGACAGATAAGGGTACAGCCAGAGGTTTGGTGGGAATGCGGTATTTCTCTACCAGGGACTGTGAAATGAGATTTCCGGCAGCTCCAGAATCAAGTTGAGCAAGTTCAAAGTAACGGTTCTCCCCGCAGATGATAGAGACCGACAGAATCAGAGAAGGAGAGGATTTATTTTTGTCTAGGACGACCTCTCTGAGCGATCCTAGACACAGGCGTTTCCCGACCTCTCCGGGCAGGAACGGATCCGGTGCTCCTTACTACCACAGTAGAAACAGCTCCCCTCGGCACGGCGAGACTCTTGACGGGTTTTGACCATCTTGGTTTGGTCGACCTGCATGGGCTCTGGCGCTCCTGGAACCGGATGTCAATCCGGGTGGCAAGTGTCACTAAGTCATCGAGAGCGGTAGGAATGCCCCGACCGGCAAGTTCATCTTTAATCCGGCCGGACAGGCCCTCCCAGAAGACAGAAACCAGTGCCTCATTATCCCAGACAAGCTCGGAAGCAAGGGTACGGAACCGTATGGCATATTGGCCCACGGTGAGACTCCCTTGACGGAGGCGTAGCAGAGATGAGGCGGATTAGGTCTTTCGTCCTGGTTCGTCAAAGACTTTCCGGAAGGCCGTGAGAAAGGCTGGCAGGTTGGATACCAGGGGGTCTCCTCTCTCCCATAGAGGATTTAGCCAAGCCAGTGCCTCCCCAGTGAGATGGGACATGATGAAGGCCACCTTGGCTCGGTCAGTGGTGAACTGGTATGACAAAAGTTCAAAGTGCAGGGTGCACTGGTTAATGAAGCCTCGTGCCAGGCCGGGATCTCCACCAAAACGAGGCGGGGCGGAAAGGCGTGGACCGGGAAGGGATGCCATGGTGTTGATGGGCAGCGGCGCTGCCGGAGTAGTAGTTGTGCGGGTGGAAGCAGCTCCCGATGAGGCGGTCAGTGTGTCCAGGCGGGAGTTAACACTACGCAGGTGGCCCAAGATGGAGTCCTGTTGGGACCGCTGACGGGATAGTTCATGACATAGGTCCGAGAGCGAGGGAGCTTGGGTGCCACCGGGTTCCATGGCCCGAGCAAACTGTAACGGGTCTGGGAGGTGGAACCTCTGAGCTACTATAGAAAGGGGCAGTCCTTGTAAGGAAGCGGGTGGCTCCCAGGGAAAGCGGGCAGGCAGTCACGTCAAGTGACAGGGACAGTCTCTGGGTAGAAGGGCAGGAGGTCACGGCGAGTGACGGGGACAGTACCTTGACAGGCGGGTGGTCACGGCAAGTGACAGCAGGATAAGAGTCTCTAGACAGGCGGGTGGTGACGGCAAGTGACAGCAGGGTAAGAGTCTCTCGACAGGCAGGTGGTCACGGCAAGTGACAGCAGGATAAGAGTCTCTGGACAGGCAGGTGGTCACGGCAAGTGACAGCAGGGTAAGAGTCTCTGGACAGGCAGGTGGTCACAGCAAGTGACGGCTAAGCCTCCAGGTAGGCTAGCAGGCGGGTAGCAGGTGAGCACTCCCAGGTGAGCGGGTAAGAGTCTCTGGACAGGCTGTCAGGCAGGCAGGTATCAGGCAGGTATCAGGCAGGTATCTGGCAGGTGCTTCCTGGTCCGCGGGCGGACTGATCCATAGACAGACTGGCAGATGCTGGTAGGCAGACTGTCGGACCGCAGGATTGCAAGCAGGTAGACAGCACTGGAAAACAAGCTGGCAACGGGACCTGAAGGCTGAAGCAGAGTTGAAAGGCTTTGCAACAACATTGCTCGGGCACCTCCATTTTGGAGGAGGTGCCTTATATATGGTGAGATCCTCCGGCCATTGGCCGGGGACTCCTTAGGACGGCGCGCGCGGCCCCTTTAAGAGAGAGGGAGAGCGCGCGCCCTAAGCACAGTGACCGGGAAGCAGCGCGCGCTGCCAGCAGAGCGGGAGGAGGTGAGGGGAACGGCATCCCTGCCTAGCAGGAGGCAGGGACGCCGACGCTACACTTAACTTGTCTGCAACTTCCACCTGACTCCTAAACTGCCACCAAAGAAGCCATTTGACACCTAAAATGGACTCGACCGCCATCAACCATGCCTAATAAAGCCATCAGCCTGTTCTACATGCTCTGGAAAGACTGTGCATACAAGTATCAAAATTCAAGAGCCACGACAGATTAATTCCCACAATTCAACACTGCCAAATTGTGATTGATAGTATGGTAACTAAAGCAAAATAACAGTCACTAAACATCCTGTAATGAGGATCCCATAATGGGGAATGTGGAAAGTAAACCATAATAAAGGAGGAAGCCACAGTGTGCCTCAAAACTATTATGCTGCAGCCAGTTCTAATAATTCACCAATTCACAGTTTTTGGTTCTGGAAACCACTATTATGTACAGTAGCTGTGCAGTAATAATTTCCTAAACCCACTTACTACTAACTGAAAAGTGATGCGTATATATAAAAGAGAAAGATATTATAATGAGAGAGTACTTAAAAGTTATATATGAGCATATAACATCAATATTAATAACTGACTTAAATAACTTTCATAAGATAGGGAATCTAGACTATAAAGCCTGTAAAGCGCCGCGGAATCAATGACGCCATACAAGTGAGCAAAACAAACAAAATAAATAAATAATATTTGTATATAATAATTGAAATAAAACCTATAGCAGAAAAAGTCTACTACACTCCCTGACAGAAGTTATGTCGCTTATCCATGTTATGTAAATAAAAGCTTATAACCTGACGTTAAATTCATCCATTGGTTTTATAAATTACTCTTTTGAAAGCTGAAACCCTCCCAAATTTGGTTTGGGTTAAGAAAATAATTTGGCATCAATGCTGAAATATTGATCATTTCATGAACACAGAATGGTCAGATTTTGGCAAGACAAAAGTTTTGTTGCCCACAGAAAGTAATGTGATATTCAACAAAATAATTATCTTAAAATACAAATATATGTTGCATAACATTGGTGAATGAAGTTTTGCTGTTATTAGAGTCATATTTAATATTTTGTGTGACTTCCATGAGCTTGAAGGACTGCATCCATGCGGTTCAACAATGATTCATACAATTTATTAATGTAGTCATCAGGAATAGCAGAGAATGCAGTCTTGCATGCCTCCCAGAGTTCATCTAGATTCTTTGGTTTTGTGTTCCAAGCTTCCGCTTTCATCCTACCCCAATCCTGCTCAATGATGTTCATGTCTGGTGACTGGGCTGGCCAGTCCTTGAGCACCTTGATCTTTTTTGCCTGGAGGAACTTTGTTGTAGAGATGGATGTATGAGATGGAGCACCATCCTGCTGCAGAATTTGAGCCCTTTTATGATTTGGAATGTAAGAGGTAGCTAATACTTCTTGATATTTTAGGCTATTGATATTGCCTTCCACCTTGCAAATGTTTCGCACACCCCATACTGAATGTAACCCCAGACCATGATCTTTCCACCACCAAATTTAACTGTTTTCTGGGTGTATTTTGGATCCATATGGGCTCCAGTAGGTCTCCTGCAGTATTTGCAGCGGCTGTGGTGTAATGCTACTGAAGATTCATCAGAGAAATCCACCTTCTGCCACTTTTGCAGCGTCCATCTGTTTAGCAGGCTGTGGGACTTTGCAAATGCTTTTTATTTGCCTTTTGTTTAGTGCTGGCTTCTGGGCACTGATTCGACCATGGAGGCCATTTCGAGACAGAATCCTACAAACCGTTCTAGTTGACACAGGGACTTGAGGTGACCAGGCCTGTTGGAGCTCTGCTGCAGTGGAAGAGGTGCTTGCTTTGGATTTTCTAACCAACAAACGTTAGTCCTGAGCAGTTGTCTTGCCGGGTCTGCTGGACCTGGGCTTGTCAAACACATCTCCAGTCTCTTCAAATCTTTTTTTAATTCTTTGTACTTGAAGCTAAGACACATTAAAGGTGCCAGCCACCTCTGCAGTGGATCTGGTCTTCAGCCTCTTGATAATCAAGGCTTTGGTCGCAGTGTGGATTTTTGGCATGTTGTCAGAGCTCAAGTTGCAGTTAAAGTGAAGGTCTGGGGTGCTGGGTTTCTTTTTATACACACCCACTAATTAACCGATCATTTACTGAGCACTGGTGAGGATGTAAACTAGGAATTGGGTGCATTTTATCACCAGGCGACAAAACTTTTGTCTTGCCAAAATCTGACCATTCTGTGTTCATTAAATGATCAATATTTCAGCATTGATGCCAATTTATATTCTTAACCTAAACCAAATTTGGGAGGGTTTCAGCTTTCAAAAGAGTAATTTATAAAACCAATGGATGAATTTAACGTCAGGTTATAAGCTTTTATTTACATAACATGGATAAGCGACATAACTTCTGTCAAGGAGTGTAAGGCATTATTAATAACCCTGCCACTCCATAGTCAATTGTTTTTAAGACACTTGATAACATTTACCCTTAGCCGCTCCTACCAACTCAAGGGCACCCATATTAGACATATATTGCCCTAAGTTTGAAGTTTACTTGATGACATGTGCCCTTAGCCGCTCCCAGGGCTGGTGTTATGGGCAGGCAGACTAGGCAGCTGCCTAGGGCCCCCAGGCACAGAAGGGACCCCTGCTGCGATGGAACTTACAATTCAAATAACACTAGGCAGTGCTGCACTCAGTCAGAGAAGAGGCAGAGATATCTGCTTCTGTTCTACAGCAATGCTAGTCTTACCCTCAGCTGCGCTGCCTAGTGTGATTTATACTTCCATCGGTGATCACAGAGGCAGAAGCTGTCAGGAGTGTATTACTGACCTGCCGCTGCGCTCTGCATCTTCTCATGCTCTGGCTTGTATTCTATACTGTGTCTTGAGCTGCTGTCCAGCGGCAGGACCTTACTAAGTGACGAATGACTAGTGACGTAGTCCTGACGTTGCACAGCAGCGCCTGTCAGGATACAGCACAGAAGCTGCAGCCACCCAGAAGTGTTCCCATAAGACAACACTGCAGCACTGGTCACTGGTGAGTTTTTTACTGCACCTCCACACCAATAATAATAATAAGAATCTTTTTATTTATATAGCGCAAACATATTCCGCAGCACTTTACAATTCAGACAATTTCCAGACATTATGGACACTGTCCCCATTGGGGCTCACAATCTGCATTCCCTGTCGGTATGTCTTTGGAGTGTGGGAGGAAACCCACGCAAACAAGGGGAGAACATACAAAATCCTTGCAGATGTTGTCCTTGGTGGGATTTGAACCCAGGACCCCAGCGCTGCAAGCAGGGTCAGGCTAGGCTGGCGGGGTACCGGGGATTTCCCCGGGGGGGCCCCAGCCCCTGCTGCAGAGGGGAGGGGGAAGAAGAGAAGGGGAAAAAAAAACAAAAAAACTTGTGGTTTTAAGGGGCACGGGCCCTTTAAAAGCGCAGGCAGAATGTATGCAGGGACGCGCGCACGCTGCGTTCATTACCTGAACCGCCGTGGCGCACGTCCCGGTGGAGCAGCTGAAGCTGTGCATCTCCCTTTGCCGGCCGGCGTATAACGTCTTCGTCATGCGCCTGCTGCGAAAGAAGCGTGCAACTCAGCCGCCGGCCTCTGCTGCCAGCGCGCTGGATCTCAACAGAGGAGGAGGACACCGCACGGGAGCACAGGAAGGTAAGAGGTATCTTTTTTTTTTAATGTGTGTGTGTGTGAATGCAGAATGGGATGGGGTCCTGGCTGGACACATGGCAGGGGGGTCCTGGCTGGACACATGGCGGGGGGGCCTGGCTGGACATATGGCGGGGTGGGCGTGGCTGGACACATGGCGGGGGGGGCCTGGATGGACACATAAAGGGGGGGCCTGGCTGGACACATTAGGGGGGGCCTGGATGGACACATAAGGGGGGGCCTGGCTGGACACATGGTGGTGGGGGCCTGGCTGGACACATAAGGGGGGGCCTGGCTGGACACATGGAGGCCAGGATGGATATATGGGGGGCAGGCTGGACACATGGGGGGGCTGGCAGGACACATAAGGGGGGGCCTGGCTGAACACAAAAGGGGGGGCCTGGTTGGACACATGGTGGGGGGGCCTGGCTGGACACATGGTGGTGGGGGCCTGGCTGGACACATAAAGGGGGGCCTGGCTGGACACATGGAGGCCAGGATGGATATATGGGGGGGCAGGCAGGACACATGGGGGACCAGGATGGATATATGGGGGGCAGGCTGGACACATGCGGGGCCAGGATGGATATATGGGAGGGGGCAGGGTGGACACATGGAGGCCAGAGTGGATATATGGGGGTGTGGGGGGCAGAATGTATATATGCGAGTGGGTGTCAGAATGGATATATGCGGGGGGCGGTGGCAGAATGTATGTATGGGGGTGCAAGATGGATACATGCGGGGGGGCCAGGATGGATATATGGGTGAGGAGGCAAGGCTGGACACATGGGGGGCCAGGCAGGACAAGGAACATGGGGGCCATGCTGGAAAAGGGACTTAATTACTGTTTGGGGGCAGTTTGAGGAACATACATTATTAGTTTATGGTGGCAAGTGGGGAACATTATTACTTTAGAGTCCAATTAGGGACATTATTACTTCTGTAATATAATTTACTTTTTAGGAAACTGTTTTCCATGGGAGGGGACAAAAGGGGGGTCCTGTTACTGTGCAGGGCGGCACTATGTCGCTCTTTTTCTTCAACTGGTGTAGTGTAGAAGTCGGGGGGAAAAAGTGGGAATGTGCTCTAGAAGAGATCAGTTATTGATAACTGTGTGTTATTTTCCGCAGAGATGAGTCCTGGCTGGAAGAAGTGATGGCGGTCTGTGCCAGATGAAGAAGAGCGAAGATGAAGGACTTCACCTAGAGACGTCACTGGTGAGTCAGTGTATTACATGTACACTTACACTATATAGTTTATACAGAGCTCCTGTGTATGTCACTGGTGACCACTGTATTACCTATACACTACACTGTGTTCAGAATTATTAGGCAAGTTGTATTTTCGAGGATTATTTTTATTATTGATCAACAACTATGTTCTCAATCAACCCAAAAGACTCATAAGTATCCAAGCTTAATATTTTTGGAAGTTGGAGTGTTTTTTTTTTTAGATTTGGCTATTTTAGGAGGATATCTGTTTGTGCAGGTAACTATTACTGTGCCGAATTATTAGGCAACTTAATAAAAAACAAATATAATCCCATCTCACTTGTTTATTTTCACCAGGTAAACCAATATCAGTGCACAAAATTTAGAAATAAACATTTCTGACATGCAAAAACAAAAAAATTAGTGATCAATATAGCCACCTTTCTTTATGATGACACTCAACAGCCTTCTATCCATAGATTCTGTCAGTTGCTTGATCTGTTTTCGATCAACATTGTGTGCAGCAGCCACCACAGCCTCCCAGACACTGTTCCCAGGGTGTACTGTTTTCCCTCCCTGTAGATCTCACATTTTATGATGGACCACAAGTTCTCTATGGGGTTCAGATCAGGTGAACAAGGGGGCCATGTCATTATTTTTTCTTCTTTTAGACCTTTACTGGCCAGCCACGCTGTGGAGTAGTTGGATGTATGTGATGGAGCATTGTCCTGCATGAAAATCATGTTTTTCTTGAACGATACCGACTTCTTCCTGTACCACTGCTTGAAGAAGTTGTTTTCCAGAAACTGTCAGTAGGTCTGGGAGTTGAGCTTCACTCCATCCTCAACCCAAAAAGGTCCCACAAGTTCATCTTTGATGATACCAGCCCATACCAGTACCCCACCTCCACCTTGCTGGCGTCTGAGTCGGAGTGGAGCTCTCTGCCCTTTACTGATCCAGCCTCTGGCCCATCTATCTGGCCCATCAAGAGTCACTCTCATTTCATCAGTCCATAAAACCTTCAAAAAATCAGTCTTAAGATATTTCTTGACCCATTCTTGACGTTTTATCTTATGTTTCTTGTTCAAAGGTGGTCGTTTTTCAGCCTTCCTTACCTTGGCCATGTCCCTGAGTATCGCACACCTTGTGCTTTTTGATACTCCAATAACGTTGCAGCTTTGAAATATGGCAAAACTGGTGGCGAATGGCATTTTGGCAGCTTCACGCTTGATTTTCCTCAATTCATGGGCAGTTATTTTGCGCCTTTTTTGGCCAACACGCTTCTTGCGACCCTGTTGGCTATTTGCCATGAAACGCTTGATTGTTCGATGATCACGCTTCAAAAGTTTGGAAATTTCAAGACTGCTGCATCCCTCTGCAAGACATCTCACAATTTTGGACTTTTCAAAGCCCGTCAAATCTCTCTTCTGACCCATTTTGCCAAAGGAAAGGAAGTTGCCTAATAATTAAGCACACCTTATATAGGGTGTTGATGTCATTAGTCAACACCCCTCCTCATTACAGAGATGCATATCACCAGATTTACTTAATTGGTAGTTGGCTCTCAAGCCTATGCTGCTTGGTGTAGGACAACATGTATTAAAAGTATCATGTGATCAAAATACTCATTTGCCTAATAATTCTGCAGACAGTGTATATACAGAGCTCCTGTGTATAATGTCACGGTGATCACTGTATTACCTGTACACTGACACTATATACAGAGCTCCTGTGTATAATCTCCCTGGTGGTAATAACAGTGTTGTTAGCATTGTTGTTTGTATTTAGGATCAGTATTGTGTATTTGGTCACTATGTGGTGGTAATATGTGGTCCGGTCATGGTGTGGCAGTATTTGTTCCTTGCATGTGATATTATTCGGTCACTTTGTGGTGGTAATATGTTGTCTGGTCATGGTGTGGCGGTATTTGTTCCTTTTATGTGGTATTATTTGGTCACTTTGTGGTGGTAATATGTGGTACGGTCATGGTGTGGCAGTATTTGTTCCTTGTATGTAGTATTATTCGGTCACTATGTGGTGGTAATATGTGGTCCGGTCATGGTATGGCAGTATTTGTTCCTTGTATGTGGTATTATTCAGTCACTTTGTGGTGGTAATATGTGATCTGGTCATGTTGTGTCGGTATTTGTCCCTTTTTTATGTGGTATTATTGGTGTTGGTATAGTCAGGGCCGACCCCAGGTTTTTGTGGGCCCTGAGCGAAAGAGTCTCAGTGGGTCCCTTTAACACATACCACAATTCATGATGCACAGATGTAGCGCCCCGAGGGTTCGGCCGCTACAGGGGTATTGCACCTCTGCCAGAGGTGTGATATTCCACTCCCAGGTAAGGATGGAGTGTGGACCAGGGCTCAGTTAGCTGCATGCAGCACACACACCCCATTTCCGAGGGACAGCTCAACGGTGCTCCCACTAGACATAAGTGCAGGCACGACCGACCATGTCCCTGCTGGAGTGGGGAGGTAGGGGTGGAACACCCAGTGCTGTAGGGGCAGATAGGGGGCGGTTTCTGAGTGTAGGAAGGAGCCCATTGGTTGCTGGTCACCTGGGCTCATGGCTAGAGGGAGGTATAAAAGGTGGGCACCATCTTAGTTCTGGGTCAGTTCAGCCAGAGGAGAAGACAGGGAGTAGAGGCTCTGTAGAAGCTCTACTCCAGAAGGGCCTAGTGAGAGGACGAGGAGGAGGTGAAGGGGAGCTGAGATTTTGGCTCATCTCAGCTCCAAGAGAAAGGAACAGAAAGGAACAGAACTGGAAAGAAAGAGAAGGAGAGACAGAGAAACAGAAGGGCTCAGGAACAAGAAGGTGGAAGGGACCCTAAGAACCCACGAGAATCCAGGGTGCAGGGTCAGGCAGATTAAGGGTACCGGATCCCAAGTTGGTGGAGGAGAAACAACCCTCAGCCAAAGACCGGTCGTCGTGATCATCTATTGGTGCGACACCTCATCAAACCTGCTAGGAAGGCACCATATAGGACAGCGGAGGACGGGGCCCACGTTTAACCGCACAAGTCCGCGGCAGCTGGACAAAAGTGGGTCACTGGTGAGGCAGGCCAGAGAAAGGATTAAAGGGGGTCCTGTGCCATGCTCCTGAACTGCCTGGGAGTTGACCGAGCCCCACACCTGGTGGACGCAGCGCGGCTCGGGCGGTCACTGCTGACAAAAGTGACCCGGAACAAATGAACTGTGAGTAAAGACCCTGGACTGTAACTTGTTGTCTGTGTGCTCCTTCACGCCTCCAGCACTACCGGTACTGGGACTCTCACCACCATCACTCCCACCATCCACTACACTGCCCTGGGGCCGAACTCTTCCCGTGGGGAGTCACATCATCCCAGCTGCACACGTCATCGGCCCCAGCGGACTGCCTTGCAGCGGCGGTTCCTAATAACCGCAATCCACGGGTGGCGTAGTCGGACATTATCTGAAGCACGTAGCAGACTACCATTGGTCTGACCACCCTGAGCCGCGGGACCGGGCCGCCACTACTACTCCCAGCATCTTCCTATCGCCCGGATCCGCGTGCCCCACGGCCCAGGGGGCGAGTCACAGACACCGCAGATAAATATATATATATATATATATATATATATATACAGTACAGACCAAAAGTTTGGACACACCTTCTCATTTAAAGTTTTTTCTGTATTTTCATAACTATGAAAATTGTACATTCACACTGAAGGCATTAAAACTATGAATTAACACATGTGGAATTATATACTGAACAAAAAATTGTGAAACAACTGAAAATATGTCTTATATTCTAGGTTCTTCAAAGTAGCCACCTTTTGCTTTGATGACTGCTTTGCACACTCTTGGCATTCTCTTGATGAGCTTGAAGAGGTAGTCACCGGAAATGGTTTTCACTTCATAGGTGTGCCCTGTCAGGTTTAATAAGTGGGATTTATTGCCTTATAAATGGGGTTGGGACCATCAGTTGTGTTGTGCAGAAGTCTGGTGGATACACAGCTGATAGTCCTACTGAATAGACTGTTAGAATTTGTATTATGGCAAGAAAAAAGCAGCTAAGTAAAGAAAAACGAGTGGCCATCATTACTTTAAGAAATGAAGGTCAGTCAGTCCGAAAAATTGGGAAAACTTTGAAAGTGTCTCCAAGTGCAGTTGCAAAAACCATCAAGCGCTACAAAGAAACTGGCTCACATGAGGACCGCCCCAGGAAAGGAAGACCAAGAAGACCTCTGCTTCTGAGGATAAGTTTATACGAGTCACCAGCCTCAGAAATCGCAGGTTAACAGCAGCTCAGATTAGAGACCAGGTCAATGCCAAACAGAGTTCTAGCAGCAGACACATCTCTTGAACAACTGTTAAGAGGAGACTTTGTGCAGCGGGCCTTCATGGTAAAATAGCTGCTAGGAAACCACTGCTAAGGACAGGCAACAAGCAGAAGAGACTTGCTTGGGCTAAAGAACCCAAAGAATGGACATTAGACCAGTGGAAATCTGTGCTTTGGTCTGATGAGTCCAAATTTGAGATCTTTGGTTCCAACCACCGTGTCTTTGTGCGACGCAGAAAAGGTGAACGGATGGACTCTACATGCCTGGTTCCCACCGTGAAGCATGGAGGAGGTGTGATGGTTTGGGGGTGCTTTGCAGGTGACGCTGTTGGGGATTTATTCAAAATTGAAGGCATACAGAACCAGCATGGCTACCACAGCATCTTGCAGCGGCATGCTATTCCATCCACTTTGCGTTTAGTTGGACCATCATTTATTTTTCAACAGGACAATGACCCCAAACACACCTCCAGGCTGTGTAAGGGCTATTTGACCAACAAGGAGAGTGATGGAGTGCTGCACCAGATGACCTGGCCTCCACAGTCACCAGACCTGAACCCAATCGAGATGGTTTGGGGTGAGCTGGACCGCAGAGTGAAGGCAAAAGGGCCAACAAGTGCTAAGCATCTCTGGGAACTCCTTCAAGATTGTTGGAAGACCATTTCCGGTGACTACCTCTTGAAGCTCATCAAGAGAATGCCAAGAGTGTGCAAAGCAGTCATAAAAAAAAAAAGGTGGCCACTTTGAATAACCTAGAATATAAGACATATTTTCAGTTGTTTCACACTTTTTTGTTAAGTATATAATTCCACATGTGTTAATTCATAGTTTTGATGCCTTCAGTGTGAATGTACAATTTTCATAGTCATGAAAATACAGAAAAATCTTTAAATGAGAAGGTGTGTCCAAACTTTTGGTCTGTACTGTATATATATATAGTACAAGTCCAAAGATTTCACTTACATTACATGAGCGATATCTATTGTAAATTCCACAATAGCTCAGAAACCAGCGAATCGCTCCATACAGAATACTGGCCCCCATAAAATGCTCCATACAGGATACTGGCCCCCATATAACACTCCATACAGGATATTGGCCACCTTATAACGTTCCATACAG
Organism: Phyllobates terribilis; assembly: GCF_046119375.1. Classification (NCBI taxonomy): domain Eukaryota; kingdom Metazoa; phylum Chordata; class Amphibia; order Anura; family Dendrobatidae; genus Phyllobates; species Phyllobates terribilis. The sequence goes on from NW_027362761.1 coordinate 705,565,536, forward strand.
GATACTGGCCCCCTTATAACGCTCCATACAGGATACTGGCCCCCATATAATGCTCGATACAGAATACTGGCCCCCATATAATGCTCCATGCAGGTTGTGCCCCCACATAATGCTCCATGCAGGCTGTTCCCCACACATAATGCTCAATGCAGGATGTCAGCTTCCCCATTATAATGCCCCATGCAGGCTGTTCCCCCCTTATAATGCCCTATGCAGGATGTCACCCCCCCATATAATGCCCCATGCAGGATGTCACCCCCTCCTTATAATGCCCCATGCAGGATGTCACTCCCCCCCTTTTAATGCCCCATGCAGGATGTCATCCCCCTCCTCCCTTATAATGCCCCATGCAGGATGTCACCCCCCCATATAATGCCCCATGCAGGATGTCACCCCCCCTTATAATGCCCCATATAGGATGTCATACACCCCCGCCTTATAATGCCCCATGCCTCCATACATTAAAAAAAAAAATCAAATACTCACCTCACTTCTCCTCACCTGCTGCCGCTGCTCCGGACTCCAGCGTCGCCGGCGTCTTCCCGCTCTGCGCTGTGACGTCTCAGCAAAGGGCGCGGTGTAAAGACGTCACCACGTCCTCTGACCTGAGACATCACAGTCAGAGGATGCGGAAGAGACCGGAGCTGCTGCGGAGGCATGGGGAGGGGTAAGTATTGTGTGACCGGCTGTCGGGGCCCTGAGCAAGTGGGGGAGAGCGGGCGCTGACACCGCTCTCCTCCTCTCATGGGTCCCATAGCGTGGCGAGGTGCCCGATGGTGAGTGGGCCCCCCCACCTGCTCAGGGCCCCAGCACTTGCCCCGGTGCTGGAGCCGGGCCTGGGTATAGTGGATTGTGTTGTGTATAGCGGTCATTTTTTCTCACTGATATTAACTAGGAAAAATTTTTTTTTTCCATTAGGCCGTGGCCCCACTATCAGTATTTGGTCAGTATTCGGTCAGTATTTTTTCTCAGGAGTGGGAGCCAAAACCAGGCGTGGGAGATAAATGCAGAATTGGTGACTTGTTTCTATTATACCTTTTCTCTGATTGTTCCTCACCTGGTTTTGGCTCTCACTCCTGAGAAAAAATACTGACCGGATACTGACCAAATACTGATAGTGGGGCTGTGGCCTTAGAGATTAAATACTTGGGCGAGAGCGGCAGAGATGCACTTACAGGGGTTCTCTGGTGAAAACAAGTAATCACCTCCCCACAGGATAAGTGATAATATTGATTGGTGGGGTCTGACTGCTGGGACTCAATCGGCAGAATGCATAGATGCATAGTGAGCACTTGGAACCCCCAGGTGCTTCACTAATTAATCCGTAAAAATAAAAAAGTGTTTTTTTTCCCCACTTTTTCATTTTTACGAATCAATTTGTGAAGCACCTGGGGGTTCCAAGTGCTCACTATGCATCTAAATAGGTGCCTTAGGGGGTCTAGTTTCCAAAATGGGGTTACTTGTGGGGGAGCTCGAATGTTTAGGCACACAGGAGCTCTCCAAACGTGACATGGTGTCCGCTAACAAATTGGAACCATGTCGCGTTTGGAGAGCCCCTGTGTGTCTAAACATTGGAGCTCCCCCATAAGTGACCCCATTTTGGAAACTAGACCCCCCAAGGCACCTATCTAGATGCATAGTGAGCACTTGGAACCCCTAGGTGCTTCACAAATTGATTCGTAAAAATTAAAAAGTTTTTTTTTTTTCCACTTTTTCATTTTTACAAATCAATTTGTGAAGCACCTGGGGGTTCCAAGTGCTCACTATGCATCTAGATAGGTGCCTTGGGGGGTCTAGTTTCCAAAATGGGGACACTTGTGGGGGAGCTCCAATGTTTAGGCACACAGGGGCTCTCCAAACGCAACATGGTGTCCGCTAACAATTTGAGTCGATTTTCCATTCAATTTGTTAGCGGACACCATGTCGCGTTTGGAGAGCCCCTGTGTGCCTAAACAGTGGAAACCCCCCACAAGTGACCCCATTTTGGAAACTAGACCCCTCAAGGATTTTATCAAGGGGTATAGTGAACATTTTGAACCCAGAGGTATGACAGAGAATTTGATAACATTAGGTCATCATATTGAATAAGTTGTCATTAATCTTTAGCGAAAGTGCTCGCTACTTGAGTTTGCATCGGGTACTCAGGTATGCACCATGTACTGCGTGTGCTCGAGTGACATGCTCGAGTCCCTGCCCCGCATGTTTCACGGTTATTAGACACCCAAAAAAAACATGCAGGGATCGCTCGTGCATGGCAGGCAATCCCCGCAAAGTTTTTTTGGCCGCGAAGCATATGGGGCGGAGACTCGAGCATGTCACTCAAATACCCACGATACTCAATGCATACCAGAGCACCCGATGCAAACTCAAGTAGCGAGCACTTGCACTCAACACTAGTCGCCATATCGTCATCTTTTTTCTTACTTTTGAAAAAAATCCCAACCCCAACCCTAACCCCAACCCCAGCCCTAACCCCAGCCCTAACCCTAGCACAACCCTAACCCTAGCACAACCCTAACCCGAGAGTTTATTTTTTACGCCGTTCCTCGTGCGTGCGGTATAAGTGATGAGATTACTTTATTCTTCGGGTCAGTGCGATTACAGTGATACCAGAATCATATGGGGTTTTTATGACTGACAGCTGTCACACACTAAAAGACGCATTTTTTGTAAAATCTAGTTTTTGCATCGCCATATTTTGAGAGCTATAATTTTTCCATATTTTGGCAGACAGAGTCATGTGATGGCTTGTTTTTTGCGGGATGAGTTGACGTTTTTATTGGTGCCATTTTCAGGCACGTAACATTTTTTGATTGCTTTCTATTCCGATTTTTGGGAGGCAGAATAAACAAAAACCAACAATTCAGGAATTGTTTTTTTTTTTTTTTTTTTTATTCTGTTCCGCGTGTGGTAAAATTGATAAGGTAGCTTTATTCTTTGGGTCAGTACGTTTACAACGGTACCACATTTATATTGTTTTTCTATGTTTTGGCGCTTTTACACAATAAAAGCTATTTTATAGAAAAAATTATTTTTTTGCATTGCTTTATTCTGAGAGCTATAACTTTTTGATTTTTTGGATGATGGAGCTGTATGGTAGCTTGTTTTTTGCGGGACAAGATGACGTTTTCAGCGGTACCATTTTTATTCATATTCGTCTTTTTGATCGTGTGTTATTCCATTTTTTGTTTGGCGGTATGATGATAAAGCATTGTTTTTTGCTTTGTTTTTTATTTATTTTTTTACCGTGTTCACTGAAGGGGTTAACTAGTGGAACAGTTTTATAAGTCAGGTCGTTTCGGACGCGGCGATACCAAATATGTGTACTTTTATTGTTTGTTTGCTTTTTTTTCATAATAATATTTATTGATGGGTACATTATATTTTTATTTTTGGTGGATTATTTTTTTTATTTTTTTTTAAATATTTTTACAATTTTTTTTTCTTTTTTTTTCACTTTCTGAGAGTTTTTACACTTTTTTACTTTGTCCCACTCTGGGACTTTAACTTTTTTTATTCTGATCACCTGCACAGCATAGGGATGAAGCACCATCCCTGTGCTATGCAGGCAGTCAGCGCTGCACAGTGAGAACATTGTGTGGTCATGCACTGCGCATGACCAAACAATGTTCCTGCTGCCTGGTGACCCGGATGTTGTCATGACGACATCGGGTCGTCATGGCAACACCCGGGAAGCCGCGGCAGACAGCGCTGGAGGCCGGAAGAGGAGGTGAGTATACCGATCACCTCCCCTTGCCACCACAATGCTGCGATCGACTTCGATCGCAGCATTGCGAGGGTTAATGTGCCGGGAGCGGCACATAGTACCGGGTGTCAGCTGTGACAATCAGCTGACACCCGGAGGCGATCGCGCCCGCACAGCCTGTGTGCGCACGCGATCGCGATGACGTACTAATACGGGTCAGGCTCTTAAAGCCCAGGGCACTGACGCGTATTAATATGTCATGGGCTGTAAAGGGGTTAAAATGGGGGATAAGTGTCCTGTCATAGATAAAACTTCCCCATTCTTCCGATCGGTGCGGTTTCCACTGTTTGGACCTAAATGATCAATAAGTGATCACCTATCCTGTAAAGCCCATGGATCGGTGATAACTTGTTTTAACCTAAGAAGCTCTTTAATGCAAACTACAGTAATTGTACATCCCAGTTATAGCATGTACACAGTAGATGTGCAGGAGCCGCCAGTCAATGCTCCACTATAACAGGGATAGCGGATAACAGATATTTGCATATTGCTGTAGGTGGGCTCCTAAAGTCAATTCCCCCTGTAGGCCCCAGACACCCCAGTCCGACTCTGACTGCAGTGCTAACCACTGAGCCACCATGCCACCACACACCACACAGCAACACAAACCTCCAATGTAATAAAAGGAAAAAAGAAATGGAAAAAAAACAAAAACAAACATAAAGTGATATAAAAAAAAAGAATGGTACCTGCTGTCACTCATCAGGATCCTGCACAGGCGGCTCTGTGGTGTGCGCTGGCAGCAGGAGTAATGACGTCACTGCGATCTCTAGCCACATGACCACTGCGTTCTGCAAGAGCGCTCGCTCACACTGGCGTATATCCTCTCAAGTGAGAGAATCCGGTCAATTATTCTAATGACACTCGACACAATCACTCATCAGAGTTTGAGCCAAGTGTCAGTTCACTGCTATTCGATTCCCTCGCATGAGAGAATTGTATCACAGGTGCGGAGAATACGGAGAACGTAATTTCTCCATCTTCTCCATTGTCTCTGTGCTCGTACATCGGACTGCACTCGTATAACATATGAGTGCAGTCAGTCCAATGTCTTACATGCACCTATAGACTTGTATAGGTGCATATGGTCCAATTTGCGGAGCCACTCGCAGCATACTGGGATTCTTTTCTCATGCCAAATCGCACGGCGCTGCCCCATAGTATAACATTAGGTGGAGTGCTATCCGATAAAACATTGCATAGCACTCGGCCGTGTTATACGCTAATTGTATGTTCATTGTATGTTTTTCTGATTGCACTCTGCTCAAGTCACCTGACTGCTGCAGCTTATTACAGAACGCAATGGTTGTGTGGCTAGAGATCACAGGGACATCATCACTCATGGTGCCAGTGCACACCACAGAGTGGCCTGTGCAGGATCCTGATGAGTGACAGCAGGTTTCAATGATTTAATTATTTTTAGTGAATCCAAGGCGCCATGTAATATACATGTTATATTACATTTAGCCCAGACAACACTCTTGAAGGGGTGTTCTCAAGTTTAAAAGATATCGCTTATCCACTGGATAATTTTTGGATCTCTGGGGTCCAACTGCCGCGGCCCCCACCAATTCCAAGGATCAGGATTCTGAAGAGCCCCAGGTGAATAGAGTGGAGGTCGATTATGTGCACCACCACTCCATTCATGGGAAGGTTCCTGGTTATTTGGCCCTTCCCAGCCTAAAAATAGCAGCCCGCAGCCACCCCGGAATTGATGTATCACATTAGATGCGCCGATTATGGTGCTTTGCCCAGCTCTTCCCGATTGCCCTGGTGCTGTGGCAATCAGAGTAATGGGGTTGGTATCAGCTGTTATTTGTGAAAAATCACAGCTGGCATCAAGCTCTGGGGTTAAGTAATGGAGAGGTGTCCATCAGACACCCCCATTACTAATCCAGTAATAAAAAATAAAAACACCCTCACTCTCCCATCATTCCCCCTCTGTGTCTGCTGTCTCAGCTCAGCAGGCATGATTAGGTCACTTCATCACACCACACTGTGGAGCTGCTGAGGAGACACGTTGCAGAGACTGGAGCAGTGGGGGAACGGGGAGAGGTGAGTATTTATTTTTTTTAAATCAGTGAGGACGTGGTGGACATATTACAGGAGGACTATGGGGGCTGCATTATACTATATGTACTATATGGAACTGGAGGACTATGGGGGCTGCATTATACTATATGGAACTGGAGGACTATGGGGAGTACATTATACTATGTGGAGGACTATGAGGTGTGCATTATACTATATGGAGGACTATAGGGTGCATTATACTATATGGAGGATTATGGAGAGTGCATTATACTATATGGAGAACTATAGGAGTGCATTATACTATATGGAGGATTATGGAGAGTGCATTATACTATATGGAGAACTATAGGAGTGCATTATACTATATGGAGGACTATGGGGCACATTATACTATATGAAGGACTATTGGGTGGCATTATACATTTTGGAGGACTATGGGGAGTGCATTATACTATATGGAGGACTATGGGGAGTGCACTATACTGTATGGATGACTATGGGGTGTGTATATACTGTATGGAGGACTATGGGGTGTGCATATACTATATGGAGGACTATGGAGTGTGCATTATACTACATGGAGGACTATAGGGTGTGCACTATATTATTAATATTATTATTAATTATTATAGCTCCATTTATTCCATGGCACTTTACATGTGAAAAGAGGTATACATAATAACAACAAATACAATAATCTTAAACAATACAAGTCACCGACTTATACATACCAGGATGGGGATGAGGGGGGCCATACATACTAGGATGAAGGGTGCAATACATACCAGGAAGAGGGATGAGGGGGGCCATACATACCAGAATGAGGGATGAAGGGTGCCATACATACCAGGATGAGGGATGAAGAGTGCCATAAATACCAGGAAGAGGGTTGAGGGGTGCCATACATACCAGGATGAGGGATGAGGGGGCCATACACACCAGGATGAAGGGTGCAATACATACCAGGAAGAGGGATGAGGGGGGCCATACATACCGGAATGAGGGCTCAAGGGTGCTATACATACCAGGATGGGGATGAGGGGGGCCATACATATCAGGAAGAGGGATGAAGAGTGCCATATATGCCAGGAAGAGGGATGAGGGGTGCCATACATACCAGGATGAGGGGGTCCATACATACCAGGATGAAGGGTGCAATACATACCAGGAAGAGGGATGAGGGGGGCCATACATACCAGGATGAGGGATGAAGGGTGCCATACATACCAGGATGGGGATGAGGGGTGCCATGCATACCAGGATGGGGATGAGGGGTGCCATGCATATCAGGATGGGGATGAGGGCCACATATAACAGGAAGGAGGGGGCCATATATACCAGGATGGGGGATATTAACAGAATTGGGGGATATTACCCCTATAATAGTGTCAGCAGCAGACCCCCTCCCCCTTAACAGTGCATCATGACCACATTTATTGCTTAAATTTTTTTTCTGTTTTCCTCCTCTGAAACCTAGGTGCATCTTATGGTCTGGTGCGTGTTATAGTCCGAAAAATATGGTAAGTTACAGTTTACAACCAAGGTATACAATAGGTTGATACTGGAAAATATCCCATCATATGGTTAGATATAGTCAGTGATGAACAATGTTGTATTATATAGTGTAACAATAAATGAGAATACGCCACCTGCTCCTCTGGTTACAGAAAGGCTCTGTAATCACCAGCTGCACATAAATAGTAAGAAATATAACGTGTAGGTCTAGTATCAGCTGCATGCAGCCATAGTTGATTGTGCGGAAGACTGCAAGGTCTGTGCCCCAGTCATTCACACTACCTACACACTACACCTGATAGACAGGGTTGAAAACTGAGCCTGTGATGTGTCCCCCAGAGCTGGGTGCAGCATCACACTGGCAGTGCCCACTCACTGCCCCGTCATGTGCCTGAGTTATTAGTGCCACTCACTGCCCGTCATGTGCAGAGTTATTAGCGCCCACTCACTGCCTGCCATGTGCTGAGTTATTAGTGCCCACTCATTGCCCGTCATGTGCTGAGTTATCAGTGCCCACTCACTGCCCGCCATGTGGTGAGTTATTAGTGCCCACTCACTGCCCGCCATGTGCTGAGTTATTAGTACCCACTCACTGCCTGCCATGTGCTGAGTTATTAGTGCCCACTCACTGCCCGCCATGTGCTGAGTTGTTAGTGCCCACTCACTGCCTGCCATGTGCTGAGTTATTAGTGCCCACTCACTGCCCGCCATGTGCTGAGTTGTTAGTGCCCACTCACTGCCTGCCATGTGCTGAGTTATTAGTGCACACTCACTGCCCGCCATGTGGTGAGTTATTAGTGCCCACTCACTGCCCGCCATGTGCTGAGTTATTAGTGCCCACTCACTGCCCACCATGTTGTGAGTTATTAGTGCCCACTCACTGCCCACCATGTGCTGAGTTATTAGTGCCCACTCACTGCCCGCCATGTGCTGAGCTATTAGTGCCCACTCACTGCCCGCCATGTGTGAGTTGTTAGTGCCCACTCACTGCCCGCCATGTGCTGAGTTATTAGTGCCCACTCACTGCCCACCATGTGGTGAGTTATTAGTGCCCACTCACTGCCCGCCATGTGCTGAGTAGAGATGAGCGTTGTTCTACTCGAACTGTCCGCCAATCTCAAATTCGAGCTGTTTTGGGCGGTGTTCGAGCCGTTCGGCGAACACGAACAATTTGAGAAAAATTCGGCTGTTCGAGGTTATGTTCGATAACTGTTCGTGCACCAAAATCATAACTGGATTTTTTCTCAGTAATGATGAAAATTAATGTTAATACGCAGTTTGAGTGTACAGCGGGGCGGGGGGAGGGGCAGGGGATGGATCTCTGCAGGAACAATGAAGATCTCCATTTTTTTTTTCTCTTTCCTGCATTTACAGTGGGGAGGTGCAATCTGTCAGCCTATCAGCAGCGCACACACGGAGCGAAGTGCTTTTTTTCACACAAGCAAGGGCATGTGTCATTGGCAGTGTATGTCACATGTCCTTGCCCTCTAAGACCAAGCCATTTTCCGCGTCGCCACCATTTTCTCACTGCTGCAGCTGCGTGTTAGACGGCACCGCTGTTGCTGTGTGCGCTATACCTTGTTAATTTCAAGCCAATTTTCGCACAAATCTACAGATAGCTTGGGAGTAGGGAATAGTTGTGATTGCAGTCCTTTTAAGGACTAGGTTATAGCATTTCCTACGACTTTTATCAGGCAGGTCTGTGCTCTTAAATAGATAGATTGTGGGAGTAAAGACTAATTGTAATTGCAGTCCTTTTCAGGACTAGGTTACATCAGTTCCTATCAGTTTTTGCCAGGCAGGTCTGTGCCAGTGCTGTGCAAGTTTTTTTCACAGCATTTGGCTAAATCTAGCAAAGCTAATCCTTTTTGGCCTATTGCAGAGTGTGTTAGTCAGTGGAGTAGCCTATCTGTGTTGCAAGATATACCATCTGTGTATAGAATACCAATTTTTTTACTGCACCTAGTGAAGTAAAATCTTTTGGGCATAGCATCATTCTATTAGTCCATCTATACTGACCTCCATCAGGTTGCAAATTGAATATAATTTTTTTCTGCATCTACCTCTGAAAAAATATTGGGCTTCTAGCTGTGTGTGGGACTTGTTGTATTAGTCCATCTATACAGACCTCCATCAGGTTGCAAACTGAATATATTTTTTTCTGCATCTACCTCTGAAAAAATATTGGGCTTCTAGCTGTGTGTGGGACTTGTTCTATTAATCCATCTATACAGACCTCCATCAGGTTGCAAACTGAATATATTTTTTTCTGCATCTACCTCTGAAAAAATATTGGGCTTCTAGCTGTGTGTGGGACTTGTTGTATTAGTCCATCTATACTGACCTCCATCAGGTTGCAAACTGAATATATTTTTTTCTGCATCTACCTCTGAAAAAATATTGGGCTTCTAGCTGTGTGTGTGACTTGTTCTATTAATCCATCTATACAGACCTCCATCAGGTTGCAAACTGAATATATTTTTTTCTGCACCTACCTCTGAAAAAATATTGGGCTTCTAGCTGTGTGTGGGACTTGTTGTATCAGTCCATCTATACTGACCTCCATCAGGTTGCAAACTGAATATATTTTTTTCTGCATCTACCTCTGAAAAAATATTGGGCTTCTAGCTGTGTGTGGGACTTGTTCTATTAATCCATCTATACAGACCTCCATCAGGTTGCAAACTGAATATATTTTTTTCTGCATCTACCTCTGAAAAAATATTTGGCCTTCTAGCAGTGTGTGGGACTTTCTCTATTAGTCCATCTATACTGACCTCCATCAGGTTGCAAATTGAATATAATTTTTTTCTGCATCTAACCCAGCCAATAGTTTTGGCCTAATACCACAGTTTGGCCACTCAGCTCTGCTCGGTTCCCATCCATTGTTTTTTTGTGCAAACAACTCCAGAGTTGTTAATTAGATAACCACCAAAATGAGTGGAAAAAGGCCTGCTGCTGGTGGAAAGGGGAATAGGCGTGTTGGGAAGGGGAAAAAAGGTTGTGTCCGTGGGGTAGGTGTTAAAGCAACAGTAACATCTGCAGAAGAAAGACCATCTTCCAGCCAAACTAAAATGTCTACTTCTTTTAGCGGACAATGTGATAAGATCCCTTTCTTACGGCCACGCCAATCGCTACAAATTCCAGATGAGGCACAAAAACAGCAGGTGCTTCAACGGATATCAAGTGCTCCTTTAAGTGGGCTCTCCTCCACATCAACTTCAACATCACAAATACTCCAGTCCTCAAAGGTGTCACCCCAATCGCACTTGCTTCCTCACAGCTCCCAAATCTCCAGCTGCCCGTCTGAGTATGAGGTAGAACAGATGGTTGAGTCTGCAGAGCTGTTTACTCATACTATAGCCTGGGAATCAGAGGTCGACTCCAGCGCTTCTGTGAATCCAGACGAGGAAATGATCTGCACTGATGCCCAGAATCTTTATGAGTCGGATCCAGGACCAGACGCAGAAGGTTCTGACCATAATGTAGACCCTCATTCCCAAACTGTAACTCCTGTTGGTGGAGATGTAGCACCCTGAGGATTCGGCTGCTACAGGGGTATTGCACCTCAACCCAGAGGTGTGATATTCCACTCCCGGGTAAGGATGGAGTGTGGAACTGAGCTCAGATAGACTGCATGCACTACATACATCCCATTCCAGAGGAGCAGGCCGACGGTACTCCCACTTAGAAATGTGCAGGTACAACCGAGCCTGTTCCTGGCTGGAGTGGGAGGGGGGTGGTACATCCCATGTAGTGTAGGGGCAGATAGGGGGAGCAGTCTGGGTAGTGATAGGAGCTCATTGGGTGCTGGTCACCTGAGCTCACACATAGAGGGATATATAAGGAGGGCACCAACTTAGATCAGGGTCAGACGCTGAGAACAAGTCAGTTGGAGAGGAGAGAGAAGGAAACAGCAGCCCTGGAGAGAGAGAGAGTGGAGCAGAGAAAGACCCAGAGGGGGAAGACTGAAGGGACCCAAGAACCCAAATTAGAGCACCGGGTGAGGAGTCAGCAAGAGGGTACCGGAACCCAAGCTGGTGGGGGCAAAGACATTCCCCAGCCAGAGACCGGAGACCGTGGGCAGTGTCTGTCACGGTTACCCACCACATTCACCCCGAAGGCACACCACGTGGAGGGTCAGGGAACCCAAGGCCAAGGGTGTCCCAAAAGAAGGCCCGAGGGAGCTGGACCTAGGTGAATCCCTGGTGGGGACGGCTGAAGAAAGGACAGAGGGAGAGCTCAGGGCCACGCTCCGGACTTGTTTGGGGGTTGGCTGGATCCAGGACCTGGTGGACGCAGCACGGCTCGGGTGGTCACTAGCAGCTGGAGTGACCGAAACATCAGCAGTAAGTAAACACCCTTAACTGCACAACCCGAGTCTGTCTTCATTGCCTGCTGCATCGCACCACCACAACCCCCATCCTCTGCGCCTGTCCCCTCTGAGGCTATACCCCTCCCGTTGGGGGTTATCTCACCAAGCTGCGCACCCACCATCAGCCTCAGCGGACCCTGCAGCAGCGGCGGCCACAGTGACCGCATCACAACGGGTGGCGTAGTCGACACAAAAGAACTTTAATAACATCTGTAGGACTGCCACATAACACTGAGTTTGACGCCCTGGGCACGGGACCGGGTCACAGCCGCTCGGAGACTACAACCCCCATCTGATCCGGTGCCGGGTATTCCCCTCAAAAGGAATATGTCCCAGGGGGCGCGTCAACTTTGGCGTAGTCGGCAGGATTACGTGCCCGCAACACCCGGGTACTGCGTGCCTGAAGAAAAGTGCAAGTTTACCTCAGAAAGAAGTCTCCCGCCGGTTCCGGAGGGTCCACGCCATCGGACTCCATCACCAGTCGTTTCCCGCCGATTGTCCGCCATTTCCAACTTGTTCCCGCCATCTGCAGAGTTTCCCGCCACTGGGCGACGCTTCCCGCCAAAACCGCAGATTTCCCGCCTTGGAAGAGCAGCGGACGCCATTATGGGCGTGCCAAAGGAGGGCAAGAGGCCACCTCCCATCGTGGGCCAGGACAGAAAATGGCGCCAAAAGTGGAAACCGCCCCCACCAACAGAGACTGTGATGCTGGAGGTGTCTGTCAGCGTGAAAGAACTCCCCCTGGAGCTGACAGTCACCGAGTTGCCCCGGGACCGCCCTCGAAGTGGGAGGAGACGAAAGAGAAGAGAAAAGATGGGTGTCGCTTGGAGCAGTCTGGAGCGAGCGCACCCGGAGGCAAGAGGTCTAACAAGGAGTAGCGGAGGAGCTCACCCGGAGATGGAGAGAGAGCAGAACAGCACCGGCCCGCTGGCCAGGAGTCTGCTAGAGACCGAGGAAGGAGGGCAGAGCAGCACCGGCCCGCTGGCCAGGAGCCTGCCGGAAGCCGAGCAGAGCAGCACCGACCCGATGGTCAGGAGCCTGCTAGAGTCCACAACCCCGCTAGGTCTAGCGGAGATCCTAGCGCAGCTCCCCCGAGACCGGGAGTGTGCACAAACTGCCTTGGAGGGCCTCGCAAGGAGGATGGCCCGGGTACAGCGCGAGATACTGGCGGAATGGAGCCGGGAGATGGCCCAGCAAGCTGAAACCAAGACGCAAGCTGAAACCAAGACCCGGAGCACGCCAGCCGAGATGAGGAAGGAGACCGCCTCTGAGGATGGCGCGGGAGGACCCAAGGCCGGAGACGGCGCCGAGGAGGGAGCCGAACGCATGGAGGCAGGTAAAGGGGACGCCTATACCCCAAGCCGTGACACCGTTTACCTGCCCCAGCTCCCCGTCGCAGAGCCCGAAAGTCCCCCTGCTGTGCCCGTAGCCGCCAGGTCACCGCCATGGACTAGGCCCCGACCGGAAGCCGCCGCAGCGACCCCTGTGACGTCACGCGCCCCGACCCGGAGCGTGACAAAGCAGGAAGTACCACCAGCCTGGTCGCAAGGCCTAGTACCCCCGGGCGCCGCACCACCAACAGCGCCCCCTACCTCCGCGGAGCCTCCGGCCTGGCCGCAAGGCCAGGTAGCCCAGGGCGCCGCCGTCCTAACGGTGCCCTTCACCTTCCAGGTGCCCCAGGCCTGGCCGCAAGGCCTGGGCAACCCGGGCGCCACCACCACCGCGCCCGCCCCCGCAATACCTAGGGTGCCACACCTGGGGGAGGACCTCTTTGGCCAGCTCACATGGCCGGACGGGCGGCCCTTCATCTGGCCCGAAGGGTACCCTGAGCTGGAGCGGCAGCAAAGACTAGGGCCCTTGTGTGAGCCCCTAATTCCGGCTCCGAAGCCCGTGGCTCGGGTCTCGCCTCCTCTAGCAGAAGCCCAATTCGTGTGGGACCCCACGGGAGAAGATTTGATGGGGTTCACCGGAGAAACTCGGGCAGCCGCAGCTGAACGTACAGAGTGTTGCCGTCAACAGCTGGCAGAGTTTAAGAGAGAACGGGAGGAGAGGCGGGTCAGAGAACAACAGGCCCAAATCCAGAGCGCGGAGCAGAAGAGCCGGACTAGGAGGAACCCCCGTGCAGCGCATTGTCCCCGCACCATCGGGACAGTGATAAAGTTCAACCCGCAACATGGGTGGGGCTTTATTCGGGACCGTAATAACCGCGGTGACGTTTTTGTGACCCGCAGAGACGTCGAGTCCCACCTGCCGGAAGGTCACAAAGGCCGTGACCTCTACGTCGGAGACGAGGTCACTTTCACCCGGCACAAGTGTGCCAAAGGACCTTACGCCCTCCACGTACACCGCTTGACGGAGGAGGAGTTGCGGTACGGGGAGGAGGAGCCAGAGGACCCGGACGGGTCTGAAGAAACATCATATCAAGAAAGAGCAGGAGGAAGACGCCGTTGAGTGCGGCAGAGCAGGAGTTGTAAATAGTTACCCAATCGGGGTATAAAGGAACTGAAACTGGAACTGTTGCTGCTGCTAAAATAGTCCCCGTTGGGACCAGTGAACTGTTTTACCCGTTAACCCCTTCATCCTACAGGCTGAGGACTGTGAGCAGCCATTCCCTTCCCTCTACCTGGCCGAGGACTGAGAGCGGCCAACTTTCCCTGTATATAGTTGCGCTTCCTAAAGCGCCCCCTACCGGTTTTATAGAAAACCAGTTTTTCTAAGAGACTGTCGCACTTTTCCCGGACACACGTTGCACAGTGTCCGGAGGAGGAACCAGAGACAAGAGAAGTCTACGAGAATGTTTATATAAAAAAGTTTTATATATATAATGTTTTATATGTTTTATTATGTTTATATGAAAATTTTGTATGTTTTGGTGTTTTATGTCTTTACAGCCCGAGGACGTGCTGTGATTTACCAGGGGGGAATGTAGCACCCTGAGGATTCGGCTGCTACAGGGGTATTGCACCTCAACCCAGAGGTGTGATATTCCACTCCCGGGTAAGGATGGAGTGTGGAACTGAGCTCAGATAGACTGCATGCACTACATACATCCCATTCCAGAGGAGCAGGCCGACGGTACTCCCACTTAGAAATGTGCAGGTACAACCGAGCCTGTTCCTGGCTGGAGTGGGAGGGGGGTGGTACATCCCATGTAGTGTAGGGGCAGATAGGGGGAGCAGTCTGGGTAGTGATAGGAGCTCATTGGGTGCTGGTCACCTGAGCTCACACATAGAGGGATATATAAGGAGGGCACCAACTTAGATCAGGGTCAGACGCTGAGAACAAGTCAGTTGGAGAGGAGAGAGAAGGAAACAGCAGCCCTGGAGAGAGAGAGAGTGGAGCAGAGAAAGACCCAGAGGGGGAAGACTGAAGGGACCCAAGAACCCAAATTAGAGCACCGGGTGAGGAGTCAGCAAGAGGGTACCGGAACCCAAGCTGGTGGGGGCAAAGACATTCCCCAGCCAGAGACCGGAGACCGTGGGCAGTGTCTGTCACGGTCACCCACCACATTCACCCCGAAGGCACACCACGTGGAGGGTCAGGGAACCCAAGGCCAAGGGTGTCCCAAAAGAAGGCCCGAGGGAGCTGGACCTAGGTGAATCCCTGGTGGGGACGGCTGAAGAAAGGACAGAGGGAGAGCTCAGGGCCACGCTCCGGACTTGTTTGGGGGTTGGCTGGATCCAGGACCTGGTGGACGCAGCACGGCTCGGGTGGTCACTAGCAGCTGGAGTGACCGAAACATCAGCAGTAAGTAAACACCCTTAACTGCACAACCCGAGTCTGTCTTCATTGCCTGCTGCATCGCACCACCACAACCCCCATCCTCTGCGCCTGTCCCCTCTGAGGCTATACCCCTCCCGTTGGGGGTTATCTCACCAAGCTGCGCACCCACCATCAGCCTCAGCGGACCCTGCAGCAGCGGCGGCCACAGTGACCGCATCACAACGGGTGGCGTAGTCGACACAAAAGAACTTTAATAACATCTGTAGGACTGCCACATAACACTGAGTTTGACGCCCTGGGCACGGGACCGGGTCACAGCCGCTCGGAGACTACAACCCCCATCTGATCCGGTGCCGGGTATTCCCCTCAAAAGGAATATGTCCCAGGGGGCGCGTCAGAGACAATGAGGAAGACGATGATAAGACTCAAATACCTGATTGGAGCGACAACTTTAGTTTTTTGTCAGGGCAGGAACAGGTTGGCTCGGAGGACGACGGGTGTGATAACGCACAGGGTGATGATGATGAGGTTGGAGATCCCACTTACTGTCAACCCACAGTCAGCCAAGAGATGAGGTCAGCAGAGGAGGTGGAGGAAGATGCTAGTGACGACGAGGTCAGGTTGCGCCTTCCTGGACAGAGACGTAGTACTGGAAGCACGTCAACAACTGCATCCTCAAACACAACTCTGCCTCTCACCACAAGTCGTGGTGGCTCTTCAGGTCGCATGGGTGCTAAGCCTTGCATAGCCTGGGCATTTTTTCAGATCGATAAAGATGACCCAACTCGTGTTATCTGTAACATTTGTCAGCAAAAGCTAAGTAGAGGCCAAAAAATACATAGTTTGAGTACTTCATGCATGAACCGGCACATGGACATGAAGCATAAGTTGCAGTGGGAAGCTCAGTGTGCTACAATGCGGCCTAGCCGGCCGGGCCAACCACCGTCTGCCATATCTTGTGCATCCGCGGCCTCTTCATCCTCTGTGACTGGGGGGACAGCAGTCACACCTGTTTTGGGGCGCAGAACTGCCACCTCTTTACCCGCAACAGCCAGCGTGATTGGCAGGTCATCATTTTCTTTGGAGGTGGTAGCACCAGCTGGTGTTGAGCGCTGTCCGACATCGATAGCACCACCTTTGGATCAAGGCAACCTAACATGTCCGCCTGCATCTTCCTCACAGACCGGCAGTTTGCCGGGGACACCCTTATTAACCCCGTCTAAGCACAATAGCCAGCCCTCGGTCCCTCAGATGTGGACAAGTAAAAGACCATTTCCTCCTAGCCATGAGAAAGCTAAGAGGTTGAATTTCACCATCTGCAAGTTCTTGGCTACAGAAATGCTGCCTTTCCGCCTGGTGGACACAGAGGATTTTCGAGACCTTATGTCCGTCGCAGTGCCCCAGTACCAGATGCCCAGTCGGCACTACTTCTCAAAGAAAGGTGTGCCTGCGCTCCACCAGCATGTCGCACACAACATCACCGCTTCTTTGAGAAACTCTGTGTGTGACAGGGTGCATTTCACCACAGACACTTGGACGAGTAGGCATGGACAGGGGCGTTACATGTCGCTGACTGGGCACTGGGTAACTATGGTGACAGCAGGACAAGGGGCTGCTGTCCAAGTCTTGCCGTCCCCACGAGTTGTGCGTCAATCCTCTTTATGTCAAAGTTCCTCCACTGCTTCTGCCTCCTCAACCTCCTCTCGGTCTTCCACCTGCACCCAAAGCCTGTCTAGTCATGCCACAAGCTTTCTAACTGCGCAGAAGGGATCCTGCACACCTCCTTACTATGCTGGCAGTAGGGCTCAACGTCATCAGGCGGTTTTTACATTGAAATGTCTGGGAAATGTGAGTCACACAGCTGAGGAGTTGTGGTCAGCTCTGGAGAACCAATTTCATGAATGGTTGTCTCCACTGGACCTGAAACCAGGGAAGGCCGTGTGCGACAATGCTGCAAACCTGGGTGCGGCCCTTCGCCGGGGCAATGTCACACACGTGCCTTGTATGGCTCACGTGTTGAACCTGGTTGTCCAGCAATTTTTAGCCCACTATCCCAGACTAGATGGCCTTCTGCAGAGGGCACGGTCGCTGTGTGCTCACTTTCGCCGTTCGCATCCCGCAGCTCAGCGACTTACATCTCTACAGAAGTCGTTGGGCCTGCCACTTCACCGGCTAAAATGCGATGTGCCTACCCGGTGGAATTCAACTCTGCACATGTTGCAGCGACTGTGGCAGCACCGACAAGCCCTGGTGCAATACGTTCTGACGTATAGCCTGGGCCAACGAGATCCAGAGGTGGGGCAAATCACGCTGGAGGAGTGGTCTCAGATCAGGGAGCTATGCACCCTTCTGCACAGTTTTGAAATCGCGACGAAGATGTTTAGTGCTGACGATGCCATTATCAGCATGACTATTCCGGTGATTTACATGCTGGAGCACATGTTAAACAGAATTCGGAGTCAGGTGGTGGCACAAGAGGAGGTGGAGGAAGTAGAGGAGGAGGAGTTGTATGCGGAAGGGCTAACATCTGCAAGGTCCAGACGGTCGGCAGCACCAAGGCGGCAGGCATGTGAGGGTGGGGGAGATGGTTTTACCAGGGCGCATGGTAGCAGCCAAACTAGTGAGGAAGGTGCAGGAGCCCAGGAAGAAGTGGAGGACGAACTGATGGAAGACTCATCAGATGAGGGAGACCTTGATCACATTTCTGTTGTGCGAGGTTGGGGGGAGAGGACAGAGGAAGGAAGCATGATTGTTACCTCGCCACCAACACAACAGGGACTTGGTGCTCCTGGATGCGCAACACACATGAGTGCCTTCTTGCTGCACTACCTGCAACATGACCCTCGAATTGTGAGAATTAGAAATAATCCTGACTACTGGGTTGCCACACTGTTAGATCCCCGGTACAAAAGTAAATTTGCAGAAATTATTCCTGCCATAGAAAGGGATGCACGCATGCAGGAGTATCAGCAGAGACTGTTGCAGAATCTTACATGTGCTTTTCCACAAAATACCAGTGGTGCACGTAGTGAATCTCACAGTTCCAACTTGCCAACCGTGGGACCGTCAAGTGTTCAGCACTCAAACCGTAACAGAACCACAGTATCTGCTGGTAACATCAATTTTGCGGAATCATTTCACCACTTTTTTAGCCCATCCTTTGCAAGGCCACAGGAGACAAGAAGTCTGACACATAGTCAACGCCTAGAGACGATGGTACAGGAGTATCTCCAAGTAAACATTGAAGCCACGACTGTGTCACTGGACCCTTGCTCTTTTTGGGCTTCCAATCTGGATAAATGGCCGGAGCTAGCCACTTACGCCTTGGAGATCTTGTCATGCCCCGCAGCCAGCGTTCTGTCTGAACGTGTGTTCAGTGCTGCTGGTGGTGTGCTGACAGATAAGCGCACGCGGCTCTCCACTGATAATGTAGACAGACTCACGTTCATAAAGATGAACAAATCATGGATCCGAAACGACTTTTCTACCCCTGTGTCATCCTGGGGAGAGTAAAAGCTTGATGATTGGTTAAAATCACCCTACCAACCGTTTTAAGCTTTCAAATTACTAATCATGTTTATCTGTATCTTGGCTGGAAAATAATTTGGGCTTTGTAGCAGTGTGCAGCACTGATTCTATTAGGCCATCTATAATAAGCTCCACCAGATTTAAAATTACTAATCATGTTTATCTGTATCTTGACTGGAAAATAATTTGGGCTTTGTAGTGTGGCACCCCAGGGGTCTGGTTTTCCACAGTAACAGCAATGTTATGTCTGAGAGCAGGTGGGAGGTCTCTTGGTCAGGGATCCTATGCATGCCACACCTCCTGCCCAGTCCTGGGAGGGGAAGAACTTCCCCTATATAAACCTAAGGCTGGGGCAGGGTGAGTGAGTAGAGAAGAAGCAGAGAAAAGAAGCACATATAGGAAGAAACAACAGGAGCTCTGTGGGAGCAGTGTTACAAGGAGTCAGGGGCTGGCAGCTGCAGAGCTCGCCCTGACTGAGAAGTTATCACCGGACCCGGAGTCCGAGGCTGTGGGGACTAACTCCTATCCAGCAGCAGAAACCGACCGGCAGGGGATTGCAGGTCCTCTGGCCCAGAAACCCGAAGGCCCCGAGTCACCGGCCATACGGGTGAGCACCACACGGTACACTCAGGGACGTGGGCTACTTATACCCGCCTCTAGCAAGGTAGCCAGAAGAGTACAGTTAGTTTGGAAGACCTACAACTCCGCCTGGCCAGGGGAGATCCCATCTGCTCAAGGACTGACCAGGCCCCAATCGCTAGCCAGTACTCCGGGAGGGTCTATCTTTGTCACCAGTAAAGACCCTGAACTACACAGTACCGTCTCCGAGTGGTTCCTGCTACCCCCATCATCCACGTCGGCTGCCCTGAGGCCATACCCCTCCCGTTGGGGGTTATACTATCACGCTGCACAATCCTACCACCGGCCTCAGCGGTCTGCCCTGCAGCAGCAGCTCCTTAGCTGTACTCAACGGGTGGCGTAGTCATCCAACATCTACTGCTAATACAGCGCCACTTAGTCTGACTCCCTGGGCACGGACCGGATCACCGCCACGAGACTACAACCCTCAACAGATCCGGCTCCGGGTAAGCTCCCGCGTGCGCAACGCAGCGCGACACAGGCCCAGGGGCGCGTCAACTTTTGGCGTAGTCGGCAGGATCTCGTGCCCGCAACCACCGGGTACTGCGTGCCTGAAAAAGACTGTGAAAACTTACCCGTGGTGAAGATTCCCGCCATCCGGCGCCATCTTCCGCTTTCTTCCCGCCATCGGTGGAGTTTTCCCGCCATCCGGCGCCATCTTCGGCCTTCTTCCCGCCATCCGTGGAGTTTTCCCGCCATTGGACGCCATCTTGAGGACGCCGCGCGGGAAGAAGAGGGGCGTGGACTCCGAAAACGCGCGAGAACTGAAGCCCCGCCTCACGTCCGGACGTTGCGTAAGGTCCTGGAAGGAGCCCAGCAGACGTCACAGGAGCGCGACGGAAGGTCCTCAACCCTGACGATCCACTGCGGAGCTGCGGCCTACGGAAGAGGATCATCGCAAGGTAGGCCACGGTCCACTAGGGGGGAGAAGGATGTCGGATACGGAGGAGAGCTTCACCGCTCCAACCCCCGCCAGCGCCACCGCTGTTGCGGTCATGCCTTTCACCATGCCCTATATCCCGGGGGCAGCCTGGCTACCCCAGTACTCAGGGGAGTCACATACCCTGCAGGACTTTAGAGAAAAACTGGATAGCCTCTTCCAGGTGTACCCCCTCACAGAAGAGCAAAAAGTAAGCATCCTGGTGGCCCAATTAACCGGGGCAGCCCAAAGGGAGGTAAAGTCCTGGCCACCTGGGGGGAGGACTGTCGCAGGGATACTAACCCGGCTGAGGGACACCTTTGATACCCGCACCTCAGCCGAGATCAAGCTTAGATTCTACGGGTGCAAACAGCGGGCACATGAGAGTATAAGGGAACCTACAAGAGGCCCTGAGAGCCATTAAGCAGACCGACCCTGACGGCGTGGGAGACGAGGACAGGCTGTAAACTGAACAATTTATAGAGGGTTTATATTGCAATGCCCACCGAACCCAGTTGCGGGCAATGGCCTTACAGGACCCTCATCTGGGATTTGCACAGTTCAAGGACAGAGCCATCCGGGTGCTCCGAGAACCGGCACCAGGTGGCGTTGTGACCCACAGACGCCCCACTACCACCTACCACCAGGAGGCGGCGCCCTTGTCGGCAGGGCCTGTGGGAGCTGATGCGCAGGCTTTGAACAATGACCCGGCTCCAGACCTGCACCATCAGGTCCAAGAGCTAGCTAAAAGCGTTGCTGCGCTAACCCGAACTGTGCAGTCTTTACAGTCTTTACAGGTTTCCACTCCAGGGAAGATCCAGCTGGCATCCGGACCGGAGGACATCCCGTGGCGTCGACCAAGGAGGACCCCACCGGCCAGAGGAAGACCCAGCGACCAATACAACGAGGACGGACGACCCATCTGCCGCCGCTGTAATCAACCCGGACATATGGCAAGGTACTGTCCTTTAAACTGGCACAACCTAGGGTAGAGGGCCAACCCCTAGGAAAAAGATCATCAGGCCCATCAAACTGGCGCGACAAATATGTGGGAGGACGTCCAGTCTTGCCTGTGGTACTGGATGGCATTCCTATGAGTGCCCTACTGGACACCGGGTCACAGGTCACCACCATCCCGTACGTGCTCTTCAAGCAGTACTGGAATGACTCGGATATTACCCGCTACCCTGACGACGACTTGAGTATCATCGCCAGCAATGGTCAGCCCGTGCCACAGATCGGATTTAAAGAGGTGACCATTAAAATTGGTAGAGTTGAACTGGCAGCACAGGGACTGATCATTGTAGACATTGACAAACACGAGAGTCACCCAAAGATAACTCTAGGAACTAATGTAATTGAAAATTGTCTTGCAGAGGTGATTTTCCTTTTACAGCAGGTTGCCAAGAACGCCAGCTCCGGCGAGCAGCGAGTGCTCCAAAAAGAGATCCGGGCACTGATGCGACGGCAACAGGTGGAACTCTCCGGCGGTGAGATTGGTAGCGTGAGGATGTGTGACCCTTTCCCTATTGCTATGCCCCCAAAAAGTGAAATGATGATTTGGTGCCGGGCAGCTATTGGTCTGAGAGGTAGAGATTACCAGGCAATGGTAGAACCAGTTTACTCAGACAGTAGGCCCACCATCTTGACAGCACGGGGGGTGGTTAATGTACGCCATGGGAGGGTGCCCGTTCGCATAATCAATATCGGGAAGAGGGAAGTGTACCTGCCCCGGTATGCCACGCTAGCCAAATTATATACCATTAACCAAAATGCTATACAATCTGTGGAACCCTTGCCTCCATCTCACCCGGAGGAAGGTAACGGCTCTAAGAAAACAATGGAGGACTGGTGTCAGCAACTACATTTGGGTACTGACTCCACTCCCTCACATCAGAAACAGGGAGTCTATCGGGTGGTTCAAGAGTACGAGAGAGTGTTTAGTAAACACCCGTTAGACTTCGGGCGAGTCAAGGGGGTAGAACACCACATCCCCACGGGAGACCATCCTCCCATAAAAGAAAGGTATCGACCCGTACCCCCTGCACACTACCAACACGCCAAGGGGATGCTTAGAGACATGAAGGAGGCTGGGGTGATCAGGGATAGCTGTAGCCCCTGGGCAGCTCCACTAGTCTTAGTCAAAAAGAAAGACAACACCATGAGGATGTGTGTAGATTACCGGAAAATCAACCGTATCACACACAAGGATGCGTACCCCTTACCAAGGATAGAGGAGTCTTTGGCTGCTTTAAGATCTGCTAACTTCTTCTCTACCTTGGATCTCACTAGTGGGTACTGGCAGGTTCCTGTAGCAGAGGCGGACCGGGAGAAGACCGCATTCACCACCCCGATGGGACTTAGCGAGTTTACCTGCATGCCGTTCGGACTCTGCAACGCACCAGGAACCTTCCAACGATTAATGGAGTGCTGTCTGGGCCACAGAAACTTCGAGACGGTCCTGTTGTACCTGGACGATGTCATCGTATATTCTAAGACTTATGAGGACCACCTGAAACACCTGGCGGAAGTGTTCGAAGCTCTGGCAAGCTACGGCCTAAAGGTGAAACCCTCCAAGTGTCACCTCCTGAAACCAAAGGTGCAGTACCTGGGACACGTGGTGAGCGCTGACGGAGTGGCTCCCGACCCTGATAAGATCACCGCAATTAAGGAATGGCCAAGTCCCTCCAGTGTAAAGGAAGTGCGGCAGTTCCTCGGGTTGGTAGGCTACTACCGCAGGTTCATCCCTGGTTTCACCAAAAAGGCAGCTCCTATGCAGGACCTCCTGATAGGCCAGTCCCGGAAGGCCAAGAACCAGAAGCCGCCCTTCAGATGGGAGAAGTTGGAAGAGGAGTCCTTCCGCCAGCTGAAGATGGCCCTCACGGGGGATGAAATCCTGGCGTACCCGGATTACAGCCAGCCCTTTATCCTCTACACCGACGCAAGTAACATCGGGCTAGGAGCCGTGCTGTCCCAGATCCAGCAGGGGAAAGAACGAGTAATCGCTTACGCCAGCCGAAAACTGCGACCCACCGAGAGAAACCCTGAGAATTACAGCTCATTTAAGCTAGAGTTCCTGGCAGTGGTGTGGGCAGTCACCGAACGCTTTAAGCACTACCTCGCTTCTTCCCGGTTCGTCGTGTACACGGATAACAACCCGTTGACACACCTGGACACAGCAAGACTCGGTGCCCTAGAGCAGAGATGGATGGCCCGTCTGTCCAACTACGAGTTCACAATCAAATACCGGGCAGGACGCTCCAATACCAACGCGGACGCCCTGTCCAGGATGCCAAGCCTACCGGACGTAGGAGAAGATCCAGAGGGACTGGAAGAAGTCGAACTCCCTGCGTTCCACCGGCATGGGACTATCCAGTATTCCCACCGGGTAAGGAGTAAGCAAGCCGCTACGTTTAACCCCTTGCCTCACTACAACTGGGAGGAAACGCAAGACAGTGACCCTGCCGTCCGACTGGTGAAGGAGATGCTGACTCGGCCAGAGGCTCGCCTTGACCCAGACGCTCCGGAGGAAGCCAAGCAACTGTGGGCTGAGAAGAGTCGACTGTTCCTTTATAAGGGGAAGTTGTGCCGCAGAATGGTTAACTCCCGGACGCATGAACTAATCTGGCAAGTAGTGGTGCCACGAAGAGACGCAGCCATGGTGATGGAGGCATACCACGACGGGGCTGGACACTTCGGATGGAAGAAGCTGGAGTTCCTGCTGCGCGAGCGGTTCCACTGGGTAGGCATGAGGGGAACCATCGAGAGGTGGTGCAGAGACTGTGGCCCGTGCAACCTAAGAAGGAAGGACCGTGCCAGCCAGAAGACTCCCCTGCAGTCCATCGTCACCCGGCAGCCGTTGGAACTGGTAGCCTTGGATCATGTAAAACTGACCCCAAGCAGAAGTGGCTACGTCTACGCACTAACCATCGTGGATCACTACTCCCGGTTCTTGGTTGTCGTCCCCGTCAAGGACTTAACAGCTCGAACAGCAGCGAGAGCCTTCCAGCAGCATTTCTGCCGTCCACACGGGTACCCGGACCAAGTGTTGACAGACCAGGGACCTGCCTTTGAAGCGGAGGTCTTCCAAGAATTCTGCACTCTGTATGGCTGCCGGAAGATAAGGACGACACCCTATCATCCGCAAACTAATGGACTTTGTGAGAAAATGAACCAGGTGGTAATGGATCTTCTGAAAACGTTGCCCCTGGAAGAACGCAGTCTGTGGCCTGAGAAGCTGCCCGATCTGGTGGACCTATACAACCACATCCCGGTAGGTTCCACCAACTGTACCCCGGCTTACCTAATGAGGGCGAGACCTGGTAAGTTACCTGTTGACCTGGAAATGGGAGTCCTGACACCTGAGGACACTTCACCAGAAGCAGACTGGGACACAGAGAGGCAGCAGCAGTACCGGAGAGTACAGGAGAGCGTGGAGCGAAGTCTCTGTCAGGCTAGGGAAAGACAAGAGAAAACTTACAACCAGTATGCTCCCGCTGTTCCCCTGGTACCCGGAGAGCAGGTCTTGAAGAGAAAAAGACGGCTCCACAAGTTGGACGACCAGTGGGAGAAGGACCCGTACACCGTACTGCCCTCAAGCCACGACAACCCAAAGGTCTGTACCATCAGTAAAGACGGAGGGGAAACCACAACCATTGTATCCCGGGATCACCTGAAGAAGTGTCCCGAACAGCTACGGAACCCTGAAGAGGAACAAGAAGACCCTCGACCCGTAGAGGAAAGGGAAGACATGGTTAATACTGTGCTCGGAGACTTCCCTCGGTCTTGGACTCAAGTCAATGGTGCAGTTGTGGTACCCGTACTCACCTTCCTCCAACCAGCATCCCAAGCACCTACGGAGCAACAGGTAGAGCTGGAAGAACAGCCGGTCCAGGAGGCAGAAGACCCCACACCAGCAGACCAGGAGGATCAACCCTCTGCTTGCAGTGAGCCTGCCATATCCCTAGTGAGCCAAAGGGCCCGTAGACCGCTGCCCAGTTTACCCTTAACAGCTCCTACACCCTGTAGTTCAGGGCCAGACAGTCAGCTCCGTAGGTCCACTAGGGCCACTAGGGGCCAGTTACCCGCACGTTGGAGGATTTGAAGTGTATAAATTGTTTTATTTGTGGTTACCTGTTTATTGTTGCTTGTGTATAATTATGTGTTTCTAGTTATTTTTAGGAGTCCTTGGTGGATTTACCGGGAATCCTTTGTACATAGTTGGAGCGTAACCCAGGACGGACTAAAGACTGTTAAGGACTCGGGGCAGGACAGACCCCTACCTGGTTACGTCTCCCTGTTTTGGTGAAATGGACACCTTGCTTTCTTCAAAGACTGCACCCGGTTACGGACATGCCGTGACCACCTTTATGTGTTTCCTTATTGTTATTGTTATATCTTGTTATGTTTTTCTAAAATATGTTTAGTCCCGGAGTACTAAATTTCACTAGGGGGGAATGTGGCACCCCAGGGGTCTGGTTTTCCACAGTAACAGCAATGTTATGTCTGAGAGCAGGTGGGAGGTCTCTTGGTCAGGGATCCTATGCATGCCACACCTCCTGCCCAGTCCTGGGAGGGGAAGAACTTCCCCTATATAAACCTAGGGCTGAGGCAGGGTGAGTGAGTAGAGAAGAAGCAGAGAAAAGAAGCACATATAGGAAGAAACAACAGGAGCTCTGTGGGAGCAGTGTTACAAGGAGTCAGGGGCTGGCAGCTGCAGAGCTCGCCCTGACTGAGAAGTTATCACCGGACCCGGAGTCCGAGGCTGTGGGGACTAACTCCTATCCAGCAGCAGAAACCGACCGGCAGGGGATTGCAGGTCCTCTGGCCCAGAAACCCGAAGGCCCCGAGTCACCGGCCATACGGGTGAGCACCACACGGTACACTCAGGGACGTGGGCTACTTATACCCGCCTCTAGCAAGGTAGCCAGAAGAGTACAGTTAGTTTGGAAGACCTACAACTCCGCCTGGCCAGGGGAGATCCCATCTGCTCAAGGACTGACCAGGCCCCAATCGCTAGCCAGTACTCCGGGAGGGTCTATCTTTGTCACCAGTAAAGACCCTGAACTACACAGTACCGTCTCCGAGTGGTTCCTGCTACCCCCATCATCCACGTCGGCTGCCCTGAGGCCATACCCCTCCCGTTGGGGGTTATACTATCACGCTGCACAATCCTACCACCGGCCTCAGCGGTCTGCCCTGCAGCAGCAGCTCCTTAGCTGTACTCAACGGGTGGCATAGTCATCCAACATCTACTGCTAATACAGCGCCACTTAGTCTGACTCCCTGGGCACGGACCGGATCACCGCCACGAGACTACAACCCTCAACAGATCCGGCTCCGGGTAAGCTCCCGCGTGCGCAACGCAGCGCGACACAGGCCCAGGGGCGCGTCAGTAGCAGTGTGCAGCACTGATCCTATTAGGCCATCTATACTAAAGCTTCACCAGATTTAAAATTAATAATAATTTTTAGCTGCATCTAGCCCGGAAAATAAATTTGGGGCTCCGAGATGCGCAAGACACATAAGTGCCTTCTTGCTGCACTACCTGCAGCATGACCCTCATATTGTCAGAATTCGAAGTAATCATGACTACTGGGTTGCCACACTCTTAGATCCCCCAAACTTTTCGATCAACCTTTTCATTTTAATAAAGACCAAAAAAATGGTCATTTTTGAAATTATAAGCATTAGCAGGTTGTTAGAAACTGAAATCAAACAGTTTTCAACTCAAAACTTTATTCTAGGTGATGTCACATTTTCACATAGGACCCCTTGTTCGAAAGGAGCTTCTGAACTCTCTCGTCCATTGAATTTGTCAGGTTTTGGATGGTTTCTGCTTCAATTGTTTTGCATGAGGACAGAATACCCTCCCAGAGCTGTTGCTTAGATGTGAACTGCCTCCCGCCATCATAGACACTCCTTTTAATGATGCTCCAAAGGTTCTGAATGGGGTAGAGGTCAGGGGAGCATGGGGGTCACACCATAAGTTTGTCCCCTTTTATGCCCATATCAGCCAGAGATGCAGATGTTTTATGTGCAGCATGAGATGGTGCATTATCATGCAGAAAAATGATCTTGCTGTGAAATACACGGTTCTTCTTCTTGAACCATGGCAGGAAGTGCTGTTTGAGAAAATCCACATACATTATGGAGTTCATCTTTAGCGCCTTCAGGGATCCTAAAGGGGCCGACAATCTCTCTCCCCATGATTCCAGCCCAAAACATTACTCCACCTCCTCCTTGTTGGCGCTGTAGCCGTGTTTGCGTGGGGTGTCCATCAACCAGCCATCCTCCACTCCATCCATCTGGACCATCGAGCGCTGCACGGCACTCATCCGTGAACAAAACAGTTTTGAAATCAGTCTTCATGTAATGTTTGGCCCACTGGAGCCGTTTCTGCTTGTGTGAAGTGGATAGAGGAGGTCGACAGGATGGCGTATGCACAGCTGCAAACCTCTGAAGGACCCTGCATCTTGTTGTTTGGGGGACGTTGGAGGCACAAGCAGCTTCAAAAACTTGTCTGCTGCTATGACAAGGCTTTTTTGCCGCTGCTCTTTCAACCTGACGTAATTGCCTGTAGGAAAGAGTCCTCAATTTGCCCTTATCAGCACGCACACGTGTGTACTGTGAATCAGCTACATACTTCTTGATTGCCAAGACACTTCATCCTGATCATCGCACAATGTTGATTGTAGTCATGCCTTGACCTAAACACTCCACAATTTGTTGCTTCTCAGCAGCCGACACATCCTTTTTCTTTCCCATTTTGGCAGAAAATGTAGGCTGCTTAATAATGTGAGACAGCCTTCTTAAGTAGTCTTGCCTTTCATTGGACACACCTGCCAAACTAATTAGCACAGGTGTCTGCAATTGCTTACAGTGATATAAAGAGCCCTGACACACATCACCATCAATGAGTTTAACTGACAAACAAACAAATTCTTCCCTTATCACTCCTAAACACTTTTTGCATAATAATTTGGAACACAGTGTACATGTGCTTTTCCACAAAACACCAGTGGTTCACGTAGTGAATCTTACAGTTCTAACTTGCCAACCGTGGTCTGTATGGAGTTGTTCAATAAAGGGCCCAAAATTAAGATAACATAGATGGGAGAGGTCTCTATGAATAGGAATTCCTAAGTATTTGATACCCTGTGAGGGCCAGGCAAAGGGAAAGTTGGACTGGATGGAATCCTATATGGATTTGGGGAGGGAGACATCGAGGGCCTCAGACTTCGCTGCATTGATTTTAAAATTTGACCATGTAACAAAGTGATCTATTTCAGCCATAACAGCATGGATGGATATATGTGATTGACTGATATATACTAGGACATCATCAGCAAATAGAGAGCACTTGTACTCGGTGCCTCCCACCTCAATCCACCTAATATTGGGGTTATGGCGAATTGATGAGAGCAGGTGCTCCGTCACTAGGATGTATAAGAGAGGGGACAGAGAACATCCCTGCCTTGTCCCATTGGTGATTGTGAAAGGTGATGAAAATGTTCTGACGCGCCCCCTGGGCCTTGGGACACCCGGAGCCGGACCCTTTTTGGTGGATGCTGGTGGTTGTAGTCTCCGTGGCGGCGACCCGGTTCCATGGCTCAGGGCGGTCAAACCAGTGGCGGAACTATTTATGTGGTTTTAATGTTTAAATGTCCGACTACGCCACCCGTGGATTGCGGTCAGAGTGAACCGCCGCTCCAGGGCAGACCGCTGAGGCTGGTGTTGTGGGTGCAGCAGAGCGTAGCATAACTCCCCACGGGAGGAGTATAGCCTCAGGGCAGTGTATGCGGAGGATGGGGGTGATGGTGCAGGGCAGCAGC
Source organism: Phyllobates terribilis (assembly GCF_046119375.1). Lineage (NCBI taxonomy): Eukaryota > Metazoa > Chordata > Amphibia > Anura > Dendrobatidae > Phyllobates > Phyllobates terribilis. The sequence continues at coordinate 705,594,869 of NW_027362761.1, forward strand.
AGTAATGACACGGAGTCAGTGATGCAGTCCAGGGCCTTTACTCACAGTTCTTATTATCCAGACCACGTCTGCAGGTAACGGCTGCCCACGTCGTACTGTGCTCACCAGGTGAGGGGCTCAGACAACTCCCAGATAACTTTGGAGTGCTTCACAGGACCCCCTTTGTGTGTCCTTTGTCTGGCCTTTCTTACCAACCCTTCTGTCCGGCTGCCTCGGGCCTCCTCTTGGTAAACTTGGCGCCAGTTTCCCTGACCCTATGTGGTGCCTTCCTAGCGGGTGTAGCGAGGGGCTGCGCCACATAAAATGTCACAGCCTCCTGTTTCTAGCTGAGGGTCGTTTCCTGCCTCCACTAGTTTCGGGGACCGGTCTCCCCCTTTGGCCTGACCCCTCCACGCAGGTGGATTCGGGCGTGCGGTGGCGACTCGCCCGTCCGCACCCCTGAGATCCCTTCGTTCCTCGTTCCTGGAGCCTTCTCTGCTCCTCTTCCTTCCTACTCCCTCTTCCAGGCCTGGGCCTCTGTTACTAGGCCCGCCTCCGGAGCAGAGCTCATGCAGAGCCCCTGCTCCCTGCCACTTCTGCTCAGACTTCTCTGCACTGAACTAAGATGGTGCCCACCTTTTATACTCCCTTCTCAATGCACCCAGGAACTGCTTCCTCCCTGCTCCTGCACTACAGGGTTCCCCTTCCTCAGTGTTCCCTCCCCCCACTCCAGCCAGGGACAGGGACTGTCGTGCCCATCTCAGGGGCATATTGGTCGCCCTGCCCCACGGCAATGTGGTGTAATGCATGCAGGTGTCGGGTCCTGATCCACACTACATCCTTACCTGAGAGTGAGATATCACACCTCTGGGTGAGGTGCAATACCTCTGTAGCAACCGAGCCCTCAGGGTGCTACAGTTCCATTTATCTTCAGCCTAGGTGACGTATTGCGATACAGGGCCGTGATTTTGGCTATAAAAGGGTCCCCTAGACCCCTACCCCAAGCTTTTTAAGAGAATCATATATGGCGTGCCAGGAGACTCTATGGAATGCTTTCTCAGCATCCAACGAGAGTATCTAATTACAAATTTTTAACTGCATCTAGCCCAGGAAATACTTTGTGCCTAGTAGCAGGGTCTGCTAGTCAGCGGATTATCCCGGCTGTTAAGCAAGCTACACCACCTGTAGTTTGGACACTTCATTTTTTCAAAGGAAATGCTTCGGGACCACGGGATACTCAGTGAAGAGCATCAGGAGGCACCCCAAGGCATAGGGGCTCGGACTGGCAGTAGGATGCCTTGCGGTGGACAGCCGAGCTCGATCCTTATAAAAGCTTTTTAACTGCAGCAGCTTTAGTGGACGCTACTGGAGCTGGAATTACGCGGCTGCTGGCATGAGACTTGCCCTCCAATAGATCCTTGTAAATGGATTTAAAGTGTATTTATTCAAATTAGAGAGACAATTTAAATTAAAAAGCTTAGAGCTGCCTCCACCACAGGGGGGCTCGCTCGACCCACCAGCGGACAGGCACCAGTATTGGGAGAGGGGGGCTGGCCGTCAGGGTTCACCGCGGCTCTGGCACAAACCCGGCGACACGGAGGTGGCACGGGCAGGAGCGGACTGAACGTGTCGGCTTCTCACTTTTTGGATTTTAGAAGGGCATGACATGCCTATATCTGTGTCTCCCCCTCCTTTTACTCCTCCACCTCTTTTCTTTTCGCATGACTATATGTACTTGTCACTTTTCCATGTGTTAGTTGTGTCTTCTGAGCAGTTTGTCAGCTTTTGGACACCTTTGAAGGTGTTTTCTATGTGTTTCTATGTGTTTTTGTTTGCCTGCCATTGGTTTTAACGGTGTTCGAAGGTGTTCGACGAACAGTTCGACGAACAGTTCGGCGAACACACGGGTGTTCGACGAACCGAACCGAACTCGAACACTACGGGGGTGGCTCAACACTAGTGCTGAGTTATTAGTACCCACTCACTGCCTGCCATGTGCTGAGTTATTAGTGCCCACTCACTGCCCGCCATGTGCTGAGTTGTTAGTGCCCACTCACTGCCCGCCATGTGCTGAGTTATTAGTGCCCACTCACTGCCCGCCATGTGGTGAGTTATTAGTGCCCTCTCACTGCCCGCCATGTGCTGAGTTATTAGTGCCCACTCACTGCCTGCCATGTGCTGAGTTATTAGTGCCCACTCACTGCCTGCCATGTGCTGAGTTATTAGTGCCCACTCAATGCCCGCCATGTGCTGAGTTGTTAGTGCCCACTCACTGCCCGCCATGTGGTGAGTTATTAGTGCCCACTCACTGCCCGCCATGTGCTGAGTTATTAGTGCCCACTCACTGCCTGCCATGTGGTGAGTTATTAGTGCCCACTCTCTGCCCGCCATGTGCTGAGTTATTAGTGCCCACTCACTGCCCGCCATGTGCTGAGTTGTTAGTGCCCACTCACTGCCCGCCATGTGCTGATTTATTAGTGCCCACTCACTGCCCACCATGTGGTGAGTTATTAGTGCCCACTCACTGCCCGCCATGTGCTGAGTTATTAGTACCTACTCACTGCCGGCCATGTGCTGAGTTATTAGTGCCCACTCACTGCCCGCCATGTGCTGAGTTATTAGTGCCCACTCACTGCCCACCATGTGCTGAGTTATTAGTGCCCACTCACTGCCCGCCATGTGGTGAGTTATTAGTGCCCTCTCACTGCCCGCCATGTGCTGAGTTATTAGTGCCCACTCACTGCCTGCCATGTGCTGAGTTATTAGTGCCCACTCACTGCCCGCCATGTGCTGAGTTGTTAGTGCCCACTCAGTGCCCGCCATGTGCTGAGTTATTAGTGCCCACTCACTGCCTGCCATGTGCTGAGTTATTAGTGCCCACTCACTGCCCGCCATGTGCTGAGTTGTTAGTGCCCACTCAGTGCCCGGCATGTGGTGAGTTATTAGTGCCCACTCAGTGCCCGCCATGTGCTGAGTTTTAGTGCCCACTCACTGCCCACCATGTGCTGAGTTATTAGTGCCCACTCACTGCCCGCCATGTGCTGAGTTATTAGTGCCCACTCACTGCCCGCCATGTGCTGAGTTATTAGTGCCCACTCACTGCCCGCCATGTGCTGAGTTTTAGTGCCCACTCACTGCCCACCATGTGCTGAGTTATTAGTGCCCACTCACTGCCCGCCATGTGCTGAGTTATTAGTGCCCTCTCACTGCCCGCCATGTGCTGAGTTATTAGTACCCACTCACTGCCTGCCATGTGCTGAGTTATTAGTGCCCACTCACTGCCCGCCATGTGCTGAGTTTTAGTGCCCACTCACTGCCCACCATGTGCTGAGTTATTAGTGCCCACTCACTGCCCGCCATGTGCTGAGTTTTAGTGCCCACTCACTGCCCACCATGTGCTGAGTTATTAGTGCCCACTCACTGCCCGCCATGTGCTGAGTTATTAGTGCCCACTCACTGCCCGCCATGTGCTGAGTTTTAGTGCCCACTCACTGCCCACCATGTGCTGAGTTATTAGTGCCCACTCACTGCCCGCCATGTGGTGAGTTATTAGTGCCCTCTCACTGCCCGCCATGTGCTGAGTTATTAGTGCCCACTCACTGCCTGCCATGTGCTGAGTTATTAGTGCCCACTCACTGCCCGCCATGTGCTGAGTTGTTAGTGCCCACTCAGTGCCCGCCATGTGCTGAGTTATTAGTGCCCACTCACTGCCTGCCATGTGCTGAGTTATTAGTGCCCACTCACTGCCGCCATGTGCTGAGTTATTAGTGCCCACTCACTGCCCGCCATGTGCTGAGTTATTAGTGCCCACTCACTGCCCGCCATGTGCTGAGTTATTAATGCCCACTCACTGCCCGCCATGTGCTGAGTTTTAGTGCCCACTCACTGCCCACCATGTGCTGAGTTATTAGTGCCCACTCACTGCCCGCCATGTGCTGAGTTCTTAGTGCCCTCTCACTGCCCGCCATGTGCTGAGTTATTAGTACCCACTCACTGCCTGCCATGTGCTGAGTTATTAGTGCCCACTCACTGCCCGCCATGTGCTGAGTTTTAGTGCCCACTCACTGCCCACCATGTGCTGAGTTATTAGTGCCCACTCACTGCCCGCCATGTGCTGAGTTTTAGTGCCCACTCACTGCCCATGTGCTGAGTTATTAGTGCCCACTCACTGCCCGCCATGTGCTGAGTTATTAGTGCCCACTCACTGCCCGCCATGTGCTGAGTTTTAGTGCCCACTCACTGCCCACCATGTGCTGAGTTATTAGTGCCCACTCACTGCCCGCCATGTGCTGAGTTATTAGTGCCCTCTCACTGCCCACCATGTGCTGAGTTATTAGTACCCACTCACTGCCTGCCATGTGCTGAGTTATTAGTGCCCACTCACTGCCCGCCATGTGCTGAGTTTTAGTGCCCACTCACTGCCCACCATGTGCTGAGTTATTAGTGCCCACTCACTGCCCGCCATGTGCTGAGTTTTAGTGCCCACTCACTGCCCACCATGTGCTGAGTTATTAGTGCCCACTCACTGCCCGCCATGTGCTGAGTTTTAGTGCCCACTCACTGCCCACCATGTGCTGAGTTATTAGTGCCCATTCACTGCCCGCCATGTGCTGAGTTATTAGTGCCCTCTCACTGCCCACCATGTGCTGAGTTATTAGTGCCCACTCACTGCCCGCCATGTGCTGAGTTATTAGTGCCCACTCACTGCCCGCCATGTGCTGAGTTTTAGTGCCCACTCACTGCCCACCATGTGCTGAGTTATTAGTGCCCACTCACTGCCCGCCATGTGCTGAGTTATTAGTGCCCACTCACTGCCCGCCATGTGCTGAGTTATTAGTGCCCTCTCACTGCCCGCCATGTGCTGTGTTATTAGTGCCCACTCACTGCCCGCCATGTGCTGAGTTATTAGTGCCCACTCACTGCCTGCCATGTGCTGAGTTATTAGGGCCCACTCACTGCCTGCCATGTGCTGAGTTATTAGTGCCCTCTCACTGCCCGCCATATGCTGAGTTATTAGTGCCCACTCACTGCCTGCCATGTGCTGAGTTATTAGTGCCCTCTCACTGCCCGCCATGTGCTGAGTTATTAGTGCCCACTCACTGCCTGCCATGTGCTGAGTTATTAGTGCCCTCTCACTGCCTGCCATGTGCTGAGTTATTAGTGCCCACTCACTGCCCGCCATGTGCTGAGTTATTCCCAAAATATTTCATCATTTTATATATGAGAAAACATATTTGATAAGGCTCCAGGTAATCCACTCAGGCCTGTGCTATCCACCATCTTAGGTAATGTAAAATAAGCACATGGTGCGTCTACACGGATCCTGCAAACACATGAGGGGGACAATATAAAGAAGCAGGATGGATATATCGGGCAGGGCAGCATGTAAAATAAGAGGACTAAAGGCTGCCATATCTCCAGAGATAAAGCACTGAGCTGGAAGTCATGTACAGATTATATTTATATACGAGAATAACCCTGTACCACAGGATCTGTATACACAGCATGATCCGCATATAGCAGAGAAGGAGGTCACATACAAATACCACATATATAGTGAGGAATGAGGAATGAAAACCTGGATATATTGGATCTGTATACATGATAAGTATACAGCAAAGGGATTGATCTTACCCAGATTACATAGCACCCAACCGTCCCATTTTCCACGGGACAGTCCCATCACGACTCAGCTGTTCTCCTGGCTTCTATACTTACCTCTCTCCAGGTCCTCATCGCTCTGTAGCTCCTCCTCTGGGGGCGGGGCCAATCATCTCTTCTTAGTGCATAAATTATATATTCAACTTCTCTCACCCAGGACTCAAAAGCACATCACAGTGTCAACATCAGGGGCGGAACTACCGCCCGTGCAGCCGGTTCATTGAACGGGGGCCCCGAGGGAGAGGGGGCCCCTCCAGCCTCCAGCAGGGCCGCCATCAGGGCATGTCTGCCCTGACTCCAGTGTGGGGCCCAGCCGGTAGGGGCCCCCTTGGAGCCCCGTTGGGGGCCCCCTCTTGTGAGTCTCTCTCCTCATGGGGCCCCCGGCCCCATGCTAAGCGCCGGGTCCGGGACATCTCAGCGCTGCGCTGCGCTACTGCGGCAGCGCCTTCATGATTCCCCTGATTTCCGGTCATGTGACGGCGCCGTCACATGGCCGGAAGTCAGAAGAACCTGGTGTCAGCGATTTGGACGAGCGCCAGGATTCTGCAGGGATCGCATGGGGGTAAGTATAACAAGTTTTGTTTTTTTCAAAATACAATTTACTAGGAGTGGGGGGAATGGGAGGTGTGTGTGTGTGATAAGAGATGCATGGGGGGGGGGAGATGATAAAAGATGCACATGGGGTGGGGGGGATGAGAGAGGTGCACATGTGGGGGGAGGGGGATGAGAGAGGTGCACGTGGGGGGGAGGGGGATGAGAGAGGTGCACGTGGGGGGGAGGGGGATGAGAGAGGTGCACGTGGGGGGGGATGATAAAAGATGCACATGGGGTGGGGGGGTGAGAGAGGTGCACATGTGGGGGGGGATAAGAGATCCACATGGGGGGGAGATAAGAGATGCACATGGGGGGGAGATAAGAGATGCACATGGGGGAGGGGGATAAGAGATGCACATGGGGGAGATAAGAGATGCACATGGGGGAGGGGGATAAGAGATGCACATGGAGGGGAGATAAGAGATGCACATGGGGGGGTGAGAGAGGTGCACATATGGGGGAGGGGGATGAGAGATGCACATGGGGGGGATGAGAGAGGGGCACATGTGGGGGAGGGGGATGAGAGAGGGGCACATGTGGGGGAGGGGGATGAGAGAGGGGCACATGTGGGGGAGGGGGATGAGAGAGGGGCACATGTGGGGGAGGGGGATGAGAGATGTGCACATGGGGGGGTGGTGAGAGCTGCACATGGGGGGGATGAGAGAGGGGCACATGTGGGGGAGGGGGATGAGAGAGGGGCACATGTGGGGGAGGGGGATGAGAGAGGGGCACATGTGGGGGAGGGGGATGAGAGATGTGCACATGGGGGGGTGGTGAGAGCTGCTCATGGGGGGGTGAGAGCTGCACATGGGGGAATTGGGAGAAAATGAGCTGCACATGGGGGAATTGGGAGTAGGGGGATAATGAGCTGCACATAATGAATGTGGGGTGGGGGAGAGTAAATGATAAATGACGATGGGGTGGGGAGAGCACGGACATGATATAATGAATTGGGGCAGGGGGTGCATGTAAATAATGAATGCGGGGAGCAGGAAGTATAGAGTAGAGGTTCTAATTAAATTATATATTAAGTGCCTATTTACAGTTAATGGGGGCACCGTGGTGGATTACAATTTATATTTGGAATGGTAGGTTGCATAATAACTAACCATATATTGATGGTGGATGCACGTCTGTATTCAGCTGCGTAATGTAGAAGTTGGGGAATGTGCTCTAGATAACTGTGTTATTTTATGCAGAGACGAGTTCTGGCTGGAAGACGTGATGGCGGTCTGTGCTGGATGAAGGAGAAAAGCGTAGCTGAAGGACTTCACCTAGAGACGTCACCAGTGAGTCAGTGCATTACATGTACACTTACACTATATACTATGTACCGGGCTCCTGTGTATAATGTCACTGGTGATCACTGTATTACCTGTACACTATATACAGAGCTCCTGTGTATAATGTCACTGGTGATCACTGTATTACCTGTACACTGACACTATATACAGAACTCCTGTGTATAATGTCACTGGTGATCACTGTATTACCTGTACACTGACACTATATACAGAACTCCTGTGTATAATGTCACTGGTGATCACTGTATTACCTGTACACTGACAATATATACAGAGCTCCTGTGTATAATGTCACTGGTGATCCCTGTATTACCTGTACACTATATACAGAGCTCCTGTGTATAATGTCACTGGTGATCCCTGTATTACCTGTACACTATATACAGAGCTCCTGTGTATAATGTCACTGGTGATCCCTGTATTACCTGTACACTATATACAGAGCTCCTGTGTATAATGTCACTGGTGATCCCTGTATTACCTGTACACTATATACAGAGCTCCTGTGTATAATGTCACTGGTGATCACTGTATTACCTGTACACTGACAATATATACAGAGCTCCTGTGTATAATGTCACTGGTGATCCCTGTATTACCTGTACACTATATACAGAGCTCCTGTGTATAATGTCACTGGTGATCCCTGTATTACCTGTACACTATATACAGAGCTCCTGTGTATAATGTCACTGGTGATCACTGTATTACCTGTACACTGACACTATATACAGAGCTCCTGTGTATAATGTCACTGGTGATCACTAGATTACCTGGACACTTACATTATACATACCATGTATAGAGCTCCCGTGTATAATGACACTTATGGTAATATTAGTAATGTGGTGGTAATATTAGTAATGTGGTGGTAATATGTGGTCTGGTCATGGTGTGGCAGTTTTTCTCCCTTCTGTGTGGTATTATTCGGTCACTATGTTGTGGTAATATGTGGTCTGGTGATGGTGTGGCGGTATTCCCTGTATGTGGTATTATTGGTCATTTAAAAAAAAAATGTATATGACACATTCCCTTAAAGAAAACTAAATAAAAATATATCTAAAAAGAGTATTGGATATTTTAAGAAAATTTTAATAGGTTAGAGTAGGGCCCGGCCAGAAGAGTCTACCTTATCGTGGTGGCGGCTTTAAAAATCTTTTGGCCAAAACAAAAGCTGTTGGCTATGTATGTGGCACCGTCACATGGCCGAATGTCAGGAGAGCCTGGTGGCAGCGACGTGGACGAGCGCCAGGATTCTGCAGGGATCGCATGGGGGTAAGTATAACAAGTTTTATTTTTCTTAAATACAATTAATTAACTAGGAGTGGGGGGGATGAGAGATGCACATGGGGGGGATGAGAGATGCACATGGGGGGGATGAGAGATGCACATGGGGGGGATGAGAGATGCACATGGGGGGGTGAGAGATGCACATGGGGGGGTGAGAGATGCACATGGGGGGGTGAGAGATGTACATGGGGGGGTGAGAGATGCACGGGGGGGGGATGAGAGATGCATCGGGGGGGTGAGCTGCACATGGGGGGGTTATGTTTACATAACTTTGTTGCCTTATGAAGCGCAGGGGGGGGGGCCCCCAAAAATTTCTTGCACAGGGGCCCACTACAGTCTGTGTCCGCCCCTGGTCAACATGCTTCCCAATGCTCACAGGCTGTTTGCTCTAACCACTGAGCTACAGCCCATAATGGTAAAAATTGGAGAATTTGCTTATATTGACTCTACATTGCAATGAATCCAGAAGCCGAGTATACATCTCCATATAAATACATTGTATATATAACAATGTATTTTTATGGTGCCTGCATACTGAGGTGAAGAAAAATATGTATCTTGTTCCTATAAGGCTATAAACCCACGATCAGGAAGAGCAGCTTTTTGAATGCAGCTGCTCACCTGCACTGCGTCCAAAACGCTGCGTTCTACATTACAAGCACAATGGATTTATAGAAATCCCATGCCCACTGTGCTTCTATTTGACACTGTGTAAACTCACCAGCGGCGCGGATTTACAGATCGCAGCATATCAGTTTCTGTTGCGGAGACGCTGGTCTCCACTATGAAATTTCCACACTAGAAAGTCATTAGATGCGGTAACTCCACATGGTTCAGTGAACACATGCGGATTTACCTGCTAAATTATAATCCAGCGAGAATACGCTGCGTCCAAAGCGCTGCTGTTCCTGATCGTGGTAATGTAGCCTAAAAGTATTAAAAATAATAAGCAATTACAACATTTTTTTTGTGTGTCTACTCAGGTCTTGAATCCACAACCTTTCCACATTACAGATAGATGGAACTTTATTGTGCTGCACCACAAGCTCTAATGGTGTAATGAGCAGAATTCCATGTACTTGATTTGTACTGCAAACTCTGACTAGGCTGATATATTGTACACAGCAGTGTATTCCTATGTATTTTTATTCTACAGGGAGAATCAGGGTATGTGCCCACGATGCGTACCATCCTGCGGCCCTGACACTGCAGAATGGCCGGCGGCGGCTTCCTCTCAATATGCAAATCAGCGGCACCATTTATTTTTTTTTCACCTGTGGACTTTCCTCATGGAAGTTAGGTCTATGGGGAAAGCCCGCATGCAGACCCGCAAGAGAAATTGACATCCTGCTGTATGGAAAGACGCGCCGCATGTCAGTTTCCGGGGGTGATCCGCAGGTGCACGGTATGTATAGTGGACATGGGACTGCTACAAATCCCATCCGTTATGCTCTAATATGTGGACGCTGCGGGTTTGGCGCTGCATAAACACGCATCGTCAAACCCGCAGCGGCTCCGGATCGTGTGCACATACCCTAAGAAATTTTTTCATCTTATAAAATTACTAAAAAAAAATAATAATGAAAAACCCTTGAAAATGAATTTTTTTTTATTTTTAATGCGTTTATTTTGAAATAATAAACATCACAAATCAGCAATTAACACGGACATATTTAGTGTCCCTGTAATCGTAACGACCCGCACAACACTGCGATCAGATTATTTATGGGGATCGGTAAATGACGTATAAAAAAAAATGGCGGAATTTATATTTTTCTCTATGAATCCAAAAAAATGTAATAAAACGGCAATGCTGAGGCCGTGTTCACACATAGCTAAATGCTGCGTTCTTTCTGCTGCTTTTTTCTGCAGGTGTCCGCACCACATGACACAGTAACAATCTTCTCTGATTATTGGTGATTGCTGCGTTTCTTTTATGCGTTTTCCATGCAATTTTGGGGAAGATATGAAGCAGAGTTTTTAACACTTTTTAACAGTACAGAAAAGATATGAATCTTTGTGGAGTTTGGTGCGGATCCTGCAGAAAACAAAAAACACAGTATTTCTGCAACGTGTGAACATCTATCAAGTCAGCAGTCTTCCCCATGATTGTGGAGCCTACTGAAACAGACTAAGGGACCTTTTTAATCGCTTAGGAAGCCTTTGCAGGTGTTTTTCGTTAATTACTTCAATTTACGGAGATAATGACTTTTGTGTTTTCATTGGCTGTAAGCCATAATCATCAACATTAACAGAAATAAACACTTGAAATAGATCGCTCTGTTTGTAATGACTCTATATAATATATAAGTTTCACTTTTTGTATTGAAGAACTGAAATAAATTAACTTTTTGATGATATTCTAATTTTGTCAAGCCTGGTGTGAGTGCAACACAGAGAGTCACGCCAGGTGTGAATGCAACACAGAGAGGAAAGGGAAAGGGAGCCCAGACAATAGGGAAAAGGGGCGGGGGTGACCTCCTAATCTGGACTAGCGTCACCCTGTCTTCTCCTAACGTCCCTATACAGCCTCCGCAGCTGTCGCCGATCACGTGCCTCACCCTACTATCTCTGGCTATAGCTGGGGGTGGAAGGAGATGAGCACTAGTCAACCTCTGCTAGCACTCTAAAGACAAAAGGGGAAGACAACACAGGGGAACAACAACTCAGCTTTAGAAGAACTCCAACAGGGCACACAGCCTCAAGACTCCAGAGAGGACGTGATGGTGCTTCAGCCATGTTCCAAGTAGAAATGAATACAATCGGCGATGCCCACCTTGACACACCAGGTATATATACACCCAGACTAAAGGGAGGTAGTCGCTGGGTCCTAAACACAGCCTCCTATCTAGGCAGCTCTCTGTATTGCCAAACATGGAGATCTACTGCAAACCATTGCAGGGCGACTGTCTATCACCTCTGACACACCCGTGACAGTACCCCCCCTCTACGAGTGGCCTTCAGACACTCAGGACCGGGTTTCTCAGGAAAAGAGGTGTGAAAAGAGCGTACCAATCTGGGAACGTTCACCTCTGATGCTGAAACCCACGTCCTCTCCTCCGGATCATAGCCTTTCCAGTGCACCAAGTATTGCAGAGAACGACGTTGGAGACGAGAATCTACTATCCTCGAAATCTCAAACTCCAAATTACCATCAACCATTACTGGGGGCGGTGGTAGAGGTGAGGGCTCAAGAAGTTCTACGTACCTTTTGAGTAAGGACCTGTGGAACACATTGTGAACCTTAAGGGCCCGAGGAAGCTCAAGACGAAATGCTGCTGGGTTAATGTAATTTTGTAGGGACCAATAAACCTAGGTCCCAGCTTCCAAGAAGGAACTTTCAATCTTATATTCTTGGTAGACAACCACACAAAGTCATTCACATTCATTTACGGACCTGGTAAGCGTTTTCTGTCTGCCATACGTTTATACCTGTCTCCCATGGTCTTCAAATTACACAGAACACCCTGCCACACCGAGGAGAGCGACGAAGCAAACCATTCCTCTTCAGGAACTCCGGAAGCTCCACCCCCACTGAAAGTACCAAACTGTGGATGATCAGCGTATGCACCGAAAAACGGTGACCTGCCAGTGGATTCTTGACGATGATTATTGATGGCTAATTCTGCCAGCAGTAAGTAGGATGCCCAATCCTCCTCCTACATCGGAGGGAAACCCGCAAAGCTTCACAATCTCATTTATGAACACCTGAGCAAGTGTCTTAGCATTGGGAAGTGCAGGTAAAGCGACGAAGTGAACCATTTTACTGAACCTATCTACTACTACCAAATCCACCGTTTGGCCTGCAGAAACCGGTAGGTCAGTAATAAAATCCATGGACAAGTGTGTCCATGGCCTGCTAGGGATAGGTAGCGGAAGAAGAGTCCCAGACGGGCGGGTGTGCGAAACCTTAGAACGTGTGCAAATACTACAAGCAGCTACGTGTTCAATTACATCCCGATGCAACCCCGGCCACCAAAAACGACGAGAGAGGAGGTCCGCGGTTGCCTTACCACCTGGATGCCCAGCAAGCACAGAGTTATGATGTTCCTTGATTACTTTACGGCGCAGATCAGGTGGTACAAATAACTTTCCTGAAAGGCATGAGACAGGGGCGTCCCCCTGAGCCCTCAGCACCTCATCCTCCAGTTCAGCAAAAAGAGCCGAAATAACTACCCCTTTCTGTAACATCGGGGCAGGGTTCTCATGGTCACCACCACCAGGGAAGCTGCGGGACAAAGCATCAGCCTTGACGTTTTTGACCCCTGGACGAAAAGTGACATCAAAATTGAACCTAGTAAAAAACAGGGACCATCTGGCTTGCCTAGGGTTGAGACATTTAGCTGACTGGAGATATGGCAGGTTCTTAAGGTCAGTAATAACAGTAATAGGATAGACAGCCCCCTCCAACCAGTGTCGCCATTCCTCGAACGCCAATTTGATTGCCAAAAGTTCCCTATTACCCACGTAATGATTTCTCTCAGCCGAAGACAATTTTTTTAGAAAAGAAGGTGCATTTACCAGGGGACGAACCTTGAGACAACACAGCCTCAACCCCAACATCCGAAGCATCAACCTCCACAATAAAGGGTTGAGAAACATCGGGTTGACTGAGAATAGGTGCAGTGGCAAAATGATTCCTTAAGGAAGAAAAAGCCTGGACCGGTTGGAAAAATCAGACCCATTCTTAGTCATGTCAGTAAGGGGTTTCACTACCACCGAGTAATTTTGGATGAATTTCCTATAAAAATTAGTAAAGCCCAGAAACATTGTAGGGCCTTCAGGTTCTTGGGACGTTCCCAGTCAAAGACTGCACGGATCTTCTCCGGATCCATCCTAAAACCTGAATATGACAACAAGTACCCCAAAAACTGCACCTCCTGAACAGCAAAAACACATTTTTCTAGTTTGGCATAAAGTTTGTTATCCCTTAATATCTGGAGTACTTGCTTAACATGCACCCGATGGGTCTCAAAATCAGGTGACTAAACCAAAATATCGCCCAGATAGACCACCACAAACCTCCCCATCAAATGATGAAAAATATCATTTATGAAATGCTGGAATACCGCACGGGCATTGGTCAAACCAAAAGGCATAACCAGACTCTCAAAATAACCGTCCGGGGTATTAAACGCTGTCTTCCATTCGTCCCCCTCTCTGATTCTAACCAGATTGTAGGCTCCCCTTAAATCCAACTTGGAGAATACCTTAGCTCCCACAACCTGGCTGAACAAATCAGGAATCAGAGGAAGAGGGTATGGATCACGGATGGTAATTTGATTTAATTCCCGGAAATCTAAACAGGGACATAGACCGCCATCTTTTTTCTTTGCAAAGAAGAACCCTGCCACCACAGGCGAAGATGAGGGTCTGATATGTTCCTTCTCCAGACTTTCCGCAATGAAAACCTTCATGGCTTGTCTCTCAGGGCCAGAAAGATTATATAGTCTGGACTTCGGTAGTTAGCTCCGGGGGTCAGGTTAATAGGACAGTCATAAGCACGATGAGGAGGCAAATCCTGACACCCCTTTTCAGAAAAAACGTGATCAAAATCAGAAAGAAAAGCAGGCAGTATCCCCGTAGAGACACCAGCAATAGAAACATTCAGACAGTTCTCATGGCAGTAATCTCCCCTTTCAGTAATCTCCCTGGTTTGCCAATCCACCAACGGATTATGTTTAACAAGCCAGGAGATACCTAAAACAATCGGAGTAGGGAGATTTTCCAAAACATAGCAAGGGATGATTTCACAATGAACTGACCCCACCCTCAGTTTTACATTATGTACAATCTGAGTAAATGCTTTCTGTGCAAGTGGCGCCGAGTCAATGACAAAGATGGGAATAGGTTCAGCTAAAGCACAGCAAGCAAGACCATGAGTTTTCACAAACTCAGCATCAACCATGCTGACCCTGGCTCCACTGTCAACAAATACAGAAATTTTTTTGGTTTCGCTCTCTAGCACCACCTCTGCTGTCAGGAAAAAGCAGGAACTGCAGTTTGGCCACAAATGCACCACTTGTTTATCCAACTCCAGACTACCGAGAGTTAAACAAGTCTCCTTTTGTTTAGAAATTGAAGGACAGGTCCCAACAAAGTGTCCCTTATTCCCACGAAAAAAAACATATGCCTCTTTTCTTGTGAATCTCCGGGGAGATGTATGATGTAGAGACACCCCCTAACTGCATAGGTTCCTCCACCTCCCCCAGTACTGGTTCACCCCCAGACCGCTCACTTGGCAAAGGTACACAACCCCGACCAGAAGGCCCCGGAGAAGAAGGTTGCACCCGTCTATCCCGAAGGCGCCTATCCAGACGTATGGCCAAAGACATGGCAGCCTCCAAGGACTGAGGGGTACCATATACAGCCAAGGCATATTTCAACCTTTCAGTAAGCCCCTCACAAAATTGACTTTTAAGGGCAGAGTCATTCCATTTGGAATCTGTTGCCCATCTACGGAATTCTGAACTGTACGTTTCCACTGACCGAATCCCCTTCTGAAGGCGACGTAGCTTAGACTCAGCCAAGGCGACTCAGTGAGGGTCATCATAGATGAGGGCAAGAGCTCCAAAAAACCCCTCCACAGACTGGAGACAAACTGAGTCCTGCGGTAACGAAAACGCCCACGACTGAGGATCTCCCTGCAAAAGAGAAATCACAATACCAACCCGTTGCTCCTCATTACCGGAGGAGTAGGGACGAAGTTTGAAGTACAATTTGCATGCCTCCTTAAACACAAAAAACTTGTCCCTATCTCCTGAAAACCTGTCCGGGAGGGCAACCTTGGGTTCAGACTGGACAGGTCTACCAGCTGAAACCCCTACATTGGCGGCCTGTAACCGCTGATACTGCTGCTGAACCTCACAGCGGAGGTCATTCACCTCCAGAGACAGACGGCGGAACTGCTCTACAAGCTCTGCAACTGATCCCATACTAAAGGGAGTAAGGAAAAAAAAAGGTGCACGCCCAAAAACACACAAAGAAAAAAAAAACTAAATGTCAATCTATTGTCGTTTTTTTTTTCTTTTTTTTCCAAAACGTGCTCGGCCGGTTATAATGTCACGCAAGGTGTGAGTGCAACACAGAGAGTCACGCCAGGTGTGAGTGCAACACAGAGGAGAAAGGGAAAGGGAGCCCAGACACTAGGGAAAGGGGGAAGAGGTGACCTCCTAATCTGGACTAGCGTCACCCTGTCTCCCCCTAACGTCCCTATACAGCCTCCGCAGCTGTCACCGATCATGTGCCTCGCCCTACTATCCCTGGTGTAAGGCTATAGCTGGGGGTGGAAGGAGATGAGCACTAGTCAACCTCCGCTAGCACTCTAAAGACAAAAGGGGAAGACAACACAGGGGAATAACAACTCAGCTTTAGAAGAACTCCAACAGGGCACATGGCCTCAAGACTCTAGAGAGGACGTGATGCTGCTTCATCCAAGTTCCAAGTAGAAATTAATACAAACGGCGACGCCCACATTGACACACCAGGTATATATACACCCAGACTAAAGGGAGGTAGTCGCTGGGTCCAAAACACAGCCTCCTATCTAGGCAGCTGTCTGCATGGCCAAATGTGGAGATCTCCTGCAAACCATTGCAGGGCGACTGTCTGTCACCTCTGACACACCCGTGAAAAATTTAGTGAGATGCACCTGTATAGTAAGGAGAATACCCTGGATACACAGGATCTGTATACATGATAAGTATGTGACATGCAGAGGAAGTGTTGTGCTTCAGAAGCATCCAGCAACTAGAGGGGTTAACACAGTCACAAGAGACAGGGAGTGGTTATCAGAGCCCCAGGGGGATTGTGGGGAACTTGTTTACTATTCTGGCTGCAGCCAAAGGGAGAAGTGGTGTGTGTGATCTGTATCTCACAGAAGTGCAGGAAAGAGAACAGGATTGAAGTCCAGAGTGAAGCTCAACACAGGTTAGATACCCTGCACTGTTAGTTCAGGAAGTCTATCATCGGGCAGCAACATAAGGACTGGAAGGAATTGTGTCAGAGAGATCATCTCCCTCATCAAACCCTCCCCCCTCCATCTCCATGCAGGATAAAGAATGCTGTGTACTAGTGAGTCCTTGTTAAGGAAAAGCCTGCTGTTTATGCATAGAAGTGTGCTGCTAAGAGATCTAATCTGTGCTGAATTATGCTACTGAAGAGACTGTAATACTGTGCCTTGTGAAGAAACTACTGTATTATTACTGGAGCCGGTTGCTCAAGAAACTCAGACTGTACTGTAATGAAGATTGTTGCTGTAATATCCCTGAATTGCACTGGTCGTGCATCAGATTAAATTCCACTGTTAAACTGTTAAAAAAGACTCTTGTTAGATGTGTCTGGTCAGCAATTTAATCTATCGTGTGCCTGAGAGAAGCTGCAGCCTATGGTCGCCCTGAGTAACGGTTCCCCCAGGATTCCAAAGAATTCATGAAACCCGTCTCGCCCTATCTGAACCTAGCAGCGTGCGTGTAAAATTTGGTGAATCACCCCAAAGTTTCTTGTTCAGAGCAATTGAATTTAAGGATAGACTATAGTTTGCATCTAGAGATGTAGAAGCGGAGGAGAAGTTTGATGCTGGACTAGTCCAGAAGAAGTTCTTGAAATCATTGGGAACGGGGTTAATCAGCAAAGACATCAAGTTGCAGCTGAAACAGTACCTAGAAGATCCTGACATTCTGGACGAAGTCCTAATTGAAAAAATGAATGAGGCAGTTAGTTTGGAGTCAGAGAGCGAACAGAAGTTAAAGAAAGGCTCTGCTCCTAAAATCACCAAAATGAGTCAGCTGAAGTTGGAGACCCCCGGTAGCCAGTCCGAAGATCATCATGGAGACCCTCCAGTGCCACAACCGAGAGGGAACCTTAAATCACTAACAAAAGAGAGGACCGCCAGCGCTGACTGGGAGGAAGTAATTGGAGAACTGTGAGCCCAGTTGATTGAGGTGAAAAAGTTGATTCGTTCCAGGCCAGAACCTGTATCCCTCAGACCCAGGAGCGGGTTCCAAAACAGAAGATACCCGGCTTGTGAGGCGTGTCATTCATCAAATCAGAGTATGGTGTGTGTCCACTATCTAAGATGTGGTGAGGAAGGACATTATGCAAAGGAATGCCAATGGTCATGGTTGTTTGGGTTAAAAGACAGGAGGTTGCCAGTGCAGGGCGACTGGTAATTGCGATACGGAGGAGGCCCCAGAAACAAATCCAAATCTCACCAAATCCTAGAAGGACACATGAGGTAAAACGGCTGCATCAGTACTATCCCCAAGTGTGTTCCCGTCTACAACATTTGCAAGACAGACAGGGGCATCAGTTACTTAATGCCCAGTGCGGAGGTCAAACGATGTACTCCTGGGAGGAGGATCCCTCGGTCAGTAAAGATAACCTCATCAGCCTAATCGGTGAAAGGTGCTTTATACAGTGCCAGCTAGCTGGACTCCTGGTAAAAGCACTGTGGGACACAGGGGCCCAAGCGAGTCTTTTAAATGAAGAATGGAGAAGGCGCTACCTGCCACATACGTGCCTTCGGTCGCTAAAAGAACTCTTAGGACCAGTGGAACTCCATGGCAAAGCTGTCAACCAGGCCGAAATCCCTTTCATAGGCTGGGTGGAAGTGACTTTCCAACTGAGGGCCACAAACAACAGCAACACCATTGAGCTTTTGGTACCTTTTCTCGTGACCAGTGATCAGAACGTGGCAGAGGATCCCATCCTGGGTTATAATGTAATCAGTGAGGTCATCATGAAACACAAGACAGGGACGCTGGTGGTGGATGCAATTGCCACATCGCTAGCCGTACCCAACGCCGTGGTGGAAAATGTGATTCATAGAGTAAAGAAAGCACAGAATACAATGGACCTAAAAGAAGTGTAAAGTGCTGCGGAATATGTTGGAGCTATAAAAATTATTATTATTATAAGTAGTCTAGGTAGGCTGGCGCCCAACCATCATCCCTGAAAACCAAATGGTGGGGGAGAGGTGTGGAGTCCGGGTAGAACTGGGAAGAAAAGTCCTGAAAAGACTGTTCATGTGAAAAGACTCCTCAGAACTTCCAGAAGGCCTAGTTCAAGGTGAGACTGTGCTTACGATTCCTCCTGGTGGGTTTGCTTGAGTGACAGTACCGGTGATGAATACTACGAAACACAAAATTAGACTGGATCCAAAGACTGTGTTAGGTCACATTGAAACAGTTAAAACGGTATATCCAGCCAGTGTGAGACCCACCCAGGGGTCTACCGTGAATTCAGTCTCCCCACCAAGGAACAGGAGTTGCCCAGGGGAGGAAATTGCACGACCCACCTCAGGGTCCTGGGATTCCCCTAGTATCTCTGGAAAACTTGTGTGCTGAAGATATAGCGATGTGGCATACCGGGGCAAGTGTACTTCTCTTTCCCCAATATTTAGGATGCGAATGGGTACCCTCCCATGGTGGACATCAACCACCCCCAGTGCTGTCAAAATGGTGGGCCTACTGAGTAAACGGGTTCTACCATAGCTTGATAGTCTCTACCTCTTAACCCGATTGCAGTCCGGCACCAGATCATCATTTCACTTTTTGGGGGCATAGCGATAGGGAATGGGTCACTCATCCTAACGCTACCAATCTCACCACCAGACAGTTCTACCTGTTGCCGCTTCGTCAGGGCTCTGATCTCTTTTTGTAAGACACGCTGCTGGCTGGAGCTGGCATTCATTGCAACCTGCTGTAATATACCAATTATCTCTGAAAGACAATTTTCAATAACGTTAGTACCCAAGGTTATTTTAGGGTGACTTTCACGACGGTCAATGTCCACAATAATTAGTCCTTGCGCCGGCAGTTCGACTTTACCAATTTTGATGGTCACCTCCTTGAACCTCACCTGCGGCACGGGCTGACCATTGCTGGCGATGATGCTCAAGTCATTATCTGGGTAGCGGGTAATATCCATGTCATTCCACTACCGCTTGACAAGTACATAGGGGATGGTGGTTACCTGTGACCCAGTGTCCAACAGTGCACTCATAGGAATGCCATCCAGTACCACAGGCAAGACCGGTCGTCCCCCCACATACTTGTCACGCCAGTTTGACGGGCCTGATGATCTTACGCCTGGGGGTTGGCCCTCTGCCCCAGGTTGGGCTCGTTTAAATTACAGTACCTCCCAATATGTCCTGGCTGGCTGCAGCGGCGGCAGATGGGCTGTCCATCCTGGTCGTAGCGGTCCGTTGGCTTCCCTTTGGACGGTGGGATCCTCTTCTGTCGGCGCCACGGGACATCCTCCGGACTGGTAGCCAACTGGATCTTTCCTGGAGAGGATACCTGTAACGACTGCACAGTCCTGGTTAGTGTGGCAACGCTTTTGGTCAGTTCTTGGACCTGATGGTGCAGGTCTGTAGGCGGGGTACTATTCGTAGTCTGTGCATTGGCTCCTGCAGGTTCTATAGACTGGGGAGCCGCCTCCTGGTAATAAGTGATAGCAGGGTGCCTGGAGGCCGCAACGCCACCGGGTGCGGGTTCTCGGAGTACCCGTATGGCTTTGTTCTTAAACTGTGCAAAGTCTAACTCAGGGTTCTGCAGGGCCATTAGGCGTAACTGGGTTCGGTGGGCGCTGGACAGCAGACCCTCAATGAATTGTTCAGTCAGCAGTTTATCTGCATTCCGCACACTGTCAGGGTCTGCCTGCTTAATGGCTCTCAGGGCCTCTTGCAAATTCAAAGCATAGTCTCTTATACTGTCTTGGGCCCGCTGCTTGCACCCATAAAATCTCATTTTGATCTCTGCTGAGGTGCGGGTATCAAGTGTCCTTTAGACGGGCTAAAATCTCCTTCACAGTTCCCTTGTCCCTGACTGACCAGGACTTTACTTCACGTTGGGCCGCACCGGTTAACTGGCCTATCAGTATGCTCACTTTTTGTTCCTCCGTCAGGGGGTACACCTTGAATAGGCTATACAGTCTCGCTTTAAAGTCGCTCAGGGTATGCGACTCCCCTGAGTACTGGGGCAACCAGGCCGCTCCGGGGATATAAGGCATCGTGAACGGCATTACTGCGGCAGCGGCCGCGCTGGCGGTGGCAGTTCCCTCCGCTTCCGACATCTTCTTCCCCCCTAGTCAACCGTGGCCTACCTTCCGTTGCTTTTCTTCTGTAGGGGTTGAGGACCTTGCGTCGCGTCCTGGTGACGTCAGCGTCCGCTCGGCTCCTTTCAGGACCTTGCGCAGCGTCCGTGCGTAAGGCGGGGCTCCAGTTCTCGCGCGCTTTCGTCGTCCACGCCCCTCTTCTTCCCGCGCGGCGTTCCAAAGATGGCGCCCGATGGCGGGAAAATGGCTGCGGATGGCGGGAAACGGCTGCGGATGGCGGGGAACTCCACCAAGGTAAGTATTACAGTCTTACTTCAGGCACGCAGTACCCGTTGGTGGCAGGCACGAAATCCTGCCGACTACACCAAAGTTGACGCGCCCCCTGGGCCGTGTGTGTGTGGGGATACCCGGAACCGGACCTGTTGTGGATGCTGGGGGTTGTAGTCTCCGTGGCGGCGACCCGGTCCGTGCCCAGGGCGGTCAAACCAAATGGCAGTCTATATGCTGAATGTCCGACTACGCCACCCGTGGATTGCGGCCAGAGTGAACTGCCGCTGCAGGGCAGACCGCTGAGGCTGGTGTTGAGGGTGCAGTAGAGGGTAGTATAACTCCCCACGGGAGGAGTATAGCCTCTGTGCAGCGAGTGCGGATGTTGGGGGTGATGGTGCGTGGGAGCAGCAGTAACGACACAGAGTCTATCATGCGATTCAGGGTCTTTACTGTTGGTGGTATTAAGGGACCCGTCCGGAATACAGGTTAACAATGGAGGCCTGGTCAGTCTGAGAGGAACTGGGAAATCCCGCTGGTCAGGGGGTGTTTGTAGGCCTACCGTGCTGACTTCACTCTTTCTTGGCTATCCCGCTGTAGTGTAGTGGTAGCCCACGTCTCTGAGTGTACTCTGTTGTTCTCACCCGTATGACTGGTGACTCGGGCCTTCCGTACTTCTCACCCCTCCGGGGCTGTAGTGGTCCCTCTCGTGTGGCTGAGCCTCCGGGCTTCCTTGGACCAGAGGACTTGAAGTCCCCTGCGTGGTGGTTTTCTGCTGCTGGGCTTATAACCCTCACAGCCTCGGACTCCAGTGTCCGGCTTTGTAAGTCTCTAGCCAGGACGAGCTCTGCTAGCTCCCTTCCTGGCCTCATGTTCCTCCTCTGCCTACAGGGACTCCTCAGCCTGCAGCTGACCTGTCCCTATCTGCAACTTCACTGGAACTTGGTCTCTAACTTGTCTCTAACCCCACCCCAGATCCAGTTTATAAAGGGCAGGTTTCTCCTCTCCCTGGACTGAGGCAGGAGGTGCTGCATGCTAATTCTCCCCAACCAGGGAACCTCCCACCTGCTCTCAGACATGACATTGCTGCCACTGTGGCGACCACAGCGATAACAAAACAGATGCTGAGAGAAGAGTGTCATGCATTCCCTAAAGATGACTCTGATATAGGCTATATCCAGTCATTGCAATTGAAAATGAATTTGAAAGACACGACCCCAGTAATCAGAAGTTACATGTCTGTGCTGAAACCATTACACCGTGAAGTGAAAAAGTATTTACAAGATCAACAGAGGTTGGGTCCAAAAGTCGAAGTCGTCTTATTCCTCTCCAATTGTTTGTGTTAGAAAGAAGGACGGTACGTTTAGACTCTACTGTGATTACCGGGAACTAAACCGAAAGTCAGTACCTGATCGGCACCCAATACCAAAGATTTAAGATATGCTGAATAGCCTATCAGGAAGTACCTGGTTCTCTGTCCTCGATCAGGGTAAAACATACCATCAAAGGTTTGTTGAAGAGTCCAGTAGACCCTTGACAGCATTCATCACACCATGGGGGTTATATGAGTGGATCCGCATACCGTTTGGGCTCAGTTCAGCTCCAGCAGAATTTCAGAGGAGCATGGAGACCTGTTTGGAAGGACTGAGGGACAATATCTGCCAGCCGTACTTAGATGACAATGAGGTACACAGCAAAACCTTGCGGGAGCATGTTGAACACATGAGGACTGTATTACAGCGGTATCAACAACACAGAGTTAAGTTGACCCCAAGGAAATGTGAGCTGTTCAAAAGGCAAGTCCGATTTCTAGGGAAAATTGTGTCCGGAGAAGGATATACCATGGACCCAGCAGACATCGCTCCGGTACTGACCTTAAAAGACAAGTGGTCCTCTACTGATTTGAGGCAGATCTTAGGATTCCTCTCCTACTATCGTACTTACTGGCGGAACTTCTCCAGGATTGCCGCCCTGCTATACCTCCTCTTGGAGGGGACGACAGAGTCAACAACACCCACGGAGAAAAAGAAGAACGTGGCTTAAAAGAAAAGTTTCGCCCCAACAGCCCATTCTCTGGACAGCAGACCACCAGGAGGTATTGGAAGAACTAGTAGACTACCTGGTAAAACCACCCATCTTGGAATATCCTGATTTCAACTTACCATTTGTTCTTCATTGTGACGCTTCTCAAGTTGGACTGGGAGCTGCCTTGTATGAGCATCAAGATGGAAAATTGAGAGTCATCGGTTACGGCTCTAGAACATTGACAGACGCAGAGAAAAATTACCATCTACATTCTGGAAAATTGGAGTTCCTGGCATTGACATGGGCTATCTGTGAATGATTTAAAGATTATCTTTACTACAGCAAAGAGTTTGAGGTATACACTGACAACAACCCTTTGACCTATGTCCTCACTACAGCCAAACTGAATGCAATGGGTCAGAGATGGGTCGCTGAACTAGCTGACTTCAATTTCAGCATCAGGTACAGGCCAGGAAAATGCAATGCAGATGCTGATGGATTGTCAAGAATGCCACTGGAGTGTAAGGAGTTCATGCAAGAATGCTCGAAGGAAGTCAGTCTGGAAGCAATTGAGAGCACTACCCAAGCAGTGCAAGCTTATCAAGAGGAAGACACACCATTGTGGTGTCCTTTGACGGTGGAAACCACCATAAAAGCGAGAGAACAAGATCACTCCCTGTCCATTCCACAACTACCAAAAGGAAAAATCCGTAGAGCACAATGGGAAGATCAGATAATTGGTAGAATACTACTTTATGTGGACCAAAATCGGTTTCCAAGTAAACGGGAGAGAAACAATGAGTCACCAGCAGTATCTGTTTTAGTTAAAGAATGGACGAAGCTCTACCTCAGTGAAGATGTATCGTAAAGGACGCAGTTGGTACTACCCAGAGTATTCCGTAGGTTGGTCTTCAAAGAACTCCATGAAAACATGGGACCCCTGGGAGTGGAAGGGACAACCAACTTGATTTGTGAACGTTTCTTCTGGCCGTACATGCAGAGAGATATTGAGAGTTACGTGACCAGGGAGTGTGGGTGTCTGAAAGACATCAACTTGGGCACCTATGGGCAACATCCAACCTACGTATCCGTTCGAGATGGTCTCAATAGACTTTCTACATCTCGAGACATGCAAGGGTGATTACGAATACATCTTGGT
The DNA here is from genome assembly GCF_046119375.1 of Phyllobates terribilis. Classification (NCBI taxonomy): domain Eukaryota; kingdom Metazoa; phylum Chordata; class Amphibia; order Anura; family Dendrobatidae; genus Phyllobates; species Phyllobates terribilis. Next base: position 705,619,205 of record NW_027362761.1, read on the forward strand.
GGTGATGGACCATTTTACTCGATTTGCTCAAGCATATGCCACCACCAATAAAGTGGGTCGAATAGCGGCAGAGAAGATCTTCAATGATTTTGCTTTGAGGTTTGGGTTCCCTAAGAGGTTATACCACGACCAAGGAACAGAATTTGAGAACCAGCTCTTTGCCAAGCTAGGGAAGTACTGTAGGATTCAGAGATCCCACACAATGCCCTATCACCCAGAGGGTAATGGACAAGTGGAATGTTTTAACCGGACATTATTGTCGATGTTGCGCACTTTAACAGCTGACAAGAAGAAAGACTGGAAGAGTTCTCTGTCAAAATGGTACATGCCTATAACTGTACAAAGAGCGATGCAACGGGTTACCCACCCTTCTTTCTATTGTATGGACGATCGCCAAGACTGCCAATCTACATCATGTTCGATACTCTGGTGTCAAAGACTTACAGAACGTATCCGGAGTACGTTTGGAAATGGAAGGAGCGGATGGCAGAGGCATACAACATAACGTCCAAAGTGGTTACGCAAGGACAGAGCAAGAGCAAGGAGTACTATGATCGAAAATGTTATGGAGCAGAATTGGCACCGGGAAGCCGGGTGCAAGTCAAGAACGGACGTGAGAAAGGCGGTCCAGGAAAACTTCATTCGTACTTGGAAGACAAGGTGTATGTGGTCGTAAGGAGGAAAGCCGATGACAGCCCAGTGTATGAAATCTGGTTGAAAACGGGAAACAAGAAAACCAGAATAGTCCATCAGAATTTATTACTACCCTGTGATTATGTCCCACCACAACAAGACTTGCCAGAAGTAGACCGACATTGTCCGAGATCGATTAAGGGACTACCACAGACTGAAGCTCCGAATGTGGATAGTGAACTTGAAAGTTCAGATGAAGAAAAACACACCGTTGTATTTCTTGGACCAGCAAAAAGAGGGATGTACCATCCTCAGGAGAGTGAACTAAGTTCCAAGGCTCCAGAGTTTGTACCAAGGAGTACAGATGAAGTCCAATTCAGATCTGATGATCGAACACCGGTCACTGAAGAGACCAATCGACACTTAGGAGTAGCAGAATTCCCAGACCAGGTGGAAACAGACGATTCAAGAGAAGTACAGGAACTTTCAGAGGCAGCTCCAAGATCATCTAAGGAAGTACGAGAAATGAGTGCGGCAGAAGAAACTCCTGCAACCGAGGAACCCGTGGTATTTGAGGAACAACCTACCAGGAGGATGTCGACTCGAGAAGTGAGGAGGCCTGTGATGCTGACGTATGAGACACTTGGTGAACCGAGCCAAGTGCCAAGGACTGTCGATTGGAAACAGATATCTCTGCCTACAGACCAGGTAAGCTCATTTGAGTGGTATTCACCACCCAGAGACACTATGGACAATGTTACCTAGTGGAAAGACTTGTTTTGACCTAGTGAGAGAGAGAGAGCTGGTTGAAGACATACGAAAAGCTCCAGCGGAAGAGATGCAGATTGTTTTAATTGTGTATTTCTTACAGGAGTTCTACAAGCAAAAGGTCGTAAGAATAGGTTGTTATTGATGTTTGTAAATGTTATGCCAATTTGACAATGCCAATTTGTATATAAAGTTATTCAACTTTTACCACTGTCTCAGAATTGGTCAGATTGACCAATTAAGACGAATGTTGAGGACGACATTCAAAAAGGAGGGAAGAGTGTGACATGCAGAGGAAGTGTTGTGCTTCAGAAGAATCCAGCAACTAGAGGGGTTAACACAATCACAAGAGACAGGGAGTGGTTAGCAGAGCCCCAGGGGGATTGTGGGGAACTTGTTTACTATTCTGGCTGCAGCCAAAGGGAGAAGTGGTGTGTGTGATCTGTATCTCACAGAAGTGCAGGAAAGAGAACAGGATTCAACTCCAGGGTGATGCTCAACACAGGTCAGATACCCTGCACTGTTAGTTCAGGAAGTCTATCATCTGACAGGAAGATAAGGACTGGAAGGAATTGTGTCACAGAGATCATATCCCTCATCAAACCCTCCCTCCCTACATCTCCATCTCCATGCAGGATAAAGAATGCTGTGTACTAGTGAGTCCTTGTGAAGGAAAAGCCTGCTGTTTATGCATAGAATCGTGCTGCTAAATTATGCTACTGAAGAGACTGTAATACTATGTCTTGTGAAGAAACTACTATATTATTACTGGAGCCGGTTGCTCAAGAAACTCAGACTGTACTGTAATGAAGATAGTTGCTGTAATATCCCTGAATTGCACTGACCGTGCTTCTGATTAAATTCCATTATTAAACTTTTGAAAAAGACTCTTGTCAGATGTGTCTGGTCAGCAACTGAATCTGTTGTGTGCCTAAGAGAAGCTGCAGCCTATGGTGGCCCTGAGTAACGGTTCCCCCAGGATTCCAAAGAATTCATGAAACCTGTCTCGCCCTATCTGAACCTAGCGCCGTGCGTGTAACAAGTATATCACACAAGGATGGATCTTTACCCAGATTACACATATATAGTGAGGAAAATACCCTTCATACCCAGGATCTGTACACAAGCATGATCAGTATGTAGTACATAGAAGAGGTCACATACAGGTCACCAGACTCGATAACATGGGAAGAGGGGGTTAATCAGCCCACAGCAGGGTCAGTATACACTGCACTGACATTATGTGCAGCCTCTCCTCATCATACATATATTGTAACATACCCCGGCCCCAGCTGCTCCTCTCTCACCAGTCTCTAGTAAATGTGACTACCCAGCTCCACCATACAGAGCATTGTAATGGCAGACACTGTATGTGCCCATGCTCTGTCCTATCATACATATAACATCCCCCGGCCATGGCTGCTCCTCTCTCACCAGTCTGTAGTATGTGTGACTGCCCAACTCCACCATAGTAATGACAGACATTATACATGTCCATGCTCTGTCCTCCACTATTACACAGTGATGGCAGATATCTGATCACAACCCTTGTTCCCCATATAATACAGTCACCAGAAGATCAGAACTGATGAAGAATCTGTATAATACAGCAGTAATGTGTGATCTATCAGCCATGTCTGCAGTGAGGTCACACAGGAGCTGCATCTGCAGTGTGTGAGGTATGAAGAATGGCACCAGAAAGATCCTGCAGAATCCCACCGCTGCCACCACTTGTGAAGAATGGCATCAGTGGGATCCTGCAGAATCCCACAGCTGCCTCCACATGTGAAGAATGGCAGCAGAGAGACCCCGCAGAATCCCACCGCTGCCACCACTTGTTACGAATCCACACCTCGCCTGCCGCCTGATGTCAGAATTACATCAGACGGATCACGTGATACGGATCTCCCCTTTGCACCAATGTGACGTTCCACACCCCCGTCGGGGACGCATAAGGTCAGATTGGTACAGTTCTACACAGACATCCCCTCTCCACACAGGTACAGGAAGGCACCGGGAGTGAGAAGAGGTGGCCCACTCAGTCACTGACGTGGCACCAAACTCGCTCATGCCCCTGACAGGCTGAGAGGTCCCTTCACTAGCCCCAGTGAAACAGAACCTTGTCGGCTTGGTAGAGCTTCCACCAGTTCCTATTAAATATAATTCCCGCTAGCGGACCGGGGAACTATATAGGGCCAGGAACCAGCCCCGGTAGCGTGTTCATGAGATCGAACAATGGACGTGAGAGTTCATGGATTGAGATAAAAGAGCAGCCCAAGGTTAAATTATATATTTAATCGCATTAAGGGCACACTAGACAATACACTATATACATAAGGGTTATACATAAATACATAATGGAGATGCAAACACAATAGTAGTGGTACAAAGGTATAAGCAGTTATTAAGAGCCAGTTACCAGTCAAATGGAAGGCCTGGCTTGCGGGGGAGGGGCTAGTGGTCCCCTTTGTTGCAGGACTTCTCCCACACGATGTGTCGTCGCGACCTCCCAGGGAAAAAGACACTGAGCTAGGGCTGCTGGAGTTCTTGACCCCTCTGGGTCACTCCCCCTCCTGCCCCCTGGCTGGACCTAAATCTCCACCCCTGGTCTCTCTCATCTACAAACTCCAAAAACTAAAATAGGCTAAACTACTTTAATGGACGGTCTTAGGGAGCCGGTTCTGTTGTCATCAGATCCAGCTGGGCCCCTGCTACGTGGGGAGACCAAACACAGTGGCTGTGCCGTGTATCTCCCCATCCCTACTCGCTAGACTGTGCTGGAAGCCAGGGAGACATTCCTCCTGTTCGTGTGATTCCTAAAATCTATTTGGTGTATCACTGGGATGTATCATATTCCCATATCTCGGTATTGAATTATACTTGTATGACACAAAGGACATGCCACATGGCTGGGGTTCACAGGGGGTCTTCCTGTGGCAGCTCCACAGCAGAAGGTGGGGGTTTTGTCACTCACTGTCCCTCAGCCCCCTCCCTTCTTCCTTTGCTGCAAAAGTGTCCGATTTCAGCTGTACATTGTAGACCTCTATAATCCCCCGCCAAACAGGGCACAATGATTGACATGGGATTATAGCTTCAATATTCTTCACATGAGGTGTTCATTTACAAACAGTCGGCTCCCTGCTGTGTACGATGGGAGCCGACACCCCAGTGAGAGCCACTAAATTCTCAGAATGGCTCTCACTGGGAGTAAAATTCCGGTGTTTGGAGGACTTAATGCCGTCCACCCAAACCAAACCCCGTCCACTCATTGATTTAATTGGTTATCAGTAGTGTTGAGCGAGCACTAAAATGCTCAGGTGCTCGAAGCTCGGGCCGAGCTCACCGTGATACTCGGGTGCTCGACCCGAGCAAAGAGCCCAATGTTAGTCTATGGGCGACCCGAGCATTTTTACGACGGCACCCCCGGCAGTCTGTAGAAAGCCTAAAAAGTGCCCAAAACAATAGTGACAGTGCTCAAAAGACATGGGGACAGCATGGGCATCGCCCCAGGAAGCATTTCTGACCCCCAGGTCTCTGCTGTCAACAACGTGGTAAGAGGTATTAAGCCACTTTAACGGGCTCACAATAAAACGTTCAAAAACGAAACTGAAACGGTTTTCCTGTGAAATATGTTAAGGAACTTCCTTTCCAGGGTAAAGACTTGTGTATAAGGTAAAATAAATAACCAAAAACAAAAATACTCCTCCACACCTTGGGCTATGTTCACAAGTAGCATTTTTTATGCGTTTTTGCACTTTTGTATTGCTTTCAACCGTGACAAATGCATTCACCGGGAAATGTCATTTTAACATTTTACAATCTTATCTGGCCATGTGCTGTGTGACACATGCAAACAGTGCTGAAAAGACATGGCAACAGCATGGGGAAGACCCCTGGAAGCATCTCTGACACCCAGGTCACTGCCTAAAAGTGTGCCCATCTGAAGTGATCCTTTCCGCATCAGAAGATGCAGACTTGCAACTATCCCCATGCAAGTCCTTGTCCCAGGGCAGTGTTCAATTGTACCTCCCCCATTCCTTACAACGCAAGCGCAAGTATGCAGCCTGCCACCCACCCACCCCCAGGCTGCAATACCATACTGCTAGCTTGCTTGCACTTGAAATGGGGCCTTTTAGTTTGGAGGAGGCCACGGGCGGCCGGGTGTCCATACTCGGTCCAAAGCCGCCCCGTGGCCGGGTATCCACACACGGTCCCCAGCCACCTGGGGGTGGCCGGGTGTCTATAAACGGTCCCCAGCTATCCCTATTTCTCCTTCAAACTTCCCCCACACTTTTCTTAGCCTGGCCTGCTTTAGGGCAGCATTGGACGAGCCCACCAGAGAGCCAGACTCCTCCGGTGGGCCCTGGCTTCTCCATCAAGGGAGTTGAGAGTGCCAAGGTGAGGAGCATGATGATGATGATAGAAGTTAGCATCTGCTTTGCTTTCTTGGAATGCAAGCGTAAGTGTACAACCAAACACCCACCCATCCCCAGGCTGCAATACCATACTGCTAGCTTGCACTTGAAAAGGGGCCTTTTAGTTTGGAGGAAGCCAAAGCTGGCCACTACCTCATGGATGCTTCGGCAGCGAGGTATCCATACTCAGTCCCCAGCCGCCCCGCGGCCAGGTGTCCACACACGGTCCCCAGCCGCCTGGGGGCGGCCGGGTGTCCATAAACGGTCCCCAGCCGCGCCTATTTCTCCTTCAAACTTCCCCCACACTTTTCTTAGCCTGGCCTGCTTTAGGGCAGCATTGGACGAGCCCACCAGAGAACCAGACTCCTCCGGTGGGCCCTGGCTTCTCCATCAGGGGAGTTGAGAGTGCCAAGATGAGGAGCATGATGATGATAGAAGTTAGCGTCTGCTTTGTTTTCTTGGAATGCAAGCATATGTATGTAGTAGCGGCAAGGCCTGAGGTGGTCAGCGTTTTGGCGCATATCCTACCTTCTCCGAGGATTGCTGGATGTTTTCCTGCTACTATCCCAGTTCTATGACTCCCGTTAAAACAAAGCTTCAGGTGATGATTGATGGATGAGGTGGTGGCAAAGGAGAAAGAGCAGGAGGAACAGGGACCATTCACATCAATATCAGGCCTGTCAGCAACACATGTCTTGTAGGATATGTTTCTGTACCAAAAGGAGTGGTTCGGCTACACAGTTAAAGGGCATGCAGTGAGTGCAATGCCTAACAAAAATTTCGAGGCACTCCAATGCCTCTTGGAAGTGACATGGAGGTCAGAAGGCCTTAACTAAACCGTTTTTATCATTTATAGCAACTGGGTCTCCTGTGCACTGTTGGCCTAAGCAGTGTATGGAAGGCTTTCCAAAAATTATGAGGAACTGCAATGCCTCTTGAAACAGACGTGGACTACAGCATACTAAAAACCTTCTACCCATTATTGGGGAGTGGGTCTCCCTTAGTGTTCGCCTATGCATTGAAAAGCAAAAGCTGACTAAAATTAGGAGGAAATGCAATGCCCGTTGGAAGAATGGTGGAGGTCGCAGTGGAATAAAAAGACAATATCAATGCCCCTTGGAAAAGTGGTGGAGGTCACAGTAGCTTAACAAGACCGTTTTAATGCCCCTGGGGAAAGTGGTGGAGGTCGCAGTAGCTTAACAAGACGGTTTTAATGCCCCTTGGAAGAGATGTGGAGGTAGCAGTAGCTTAACAAGACGGTTTTAATGCCCCTTGGAAGAATGGTGGAGGTCGCAGTGGAATAAAAAGACAATATCAATGCCCCTGGGAAAAGTGGTGGAGGTTGCAGTAGCTTAAGAAGACGGTTTTAATGCCCCTTGGAAGAGACGTGGAGGTCGCAGTAGCTTAACAAGATGGTTTTAATGCCCCTTGGAAGAGACGTGGAGGTTGCAGTATCTTAACAAGACGGTTTTAATGCCCCTTGGAAGAGATGTGGAGGTTGCAGTAGCTTAACAAGACGGTTTTAATGCCCCTTGGAAGAGCGGTGGAGTTCGCAGTAGCTTAACAAGTGGGTTTTAATGCCCCTTAGAAGAGACGTGGACGTTGCAGTAGCTTAACAAGACAATATCAATGCCCTGAGGAAAAGTGGTGGCGGTCGCAATAGCTTAAGAAGATGGTTTTAATGCCCCTTGGAAGAGACGTGGAGGTCGTAGTAGCTTAACAAGACGGTTTTAATGCCCCTTAGAAGAGACATGGAGGTTGCAGTAGCTTAACAAGATGGTTTTAATGCCCCTTGGAAGAGATGTGGAGGTTGCAGTAGCTTAACAAGACGGTTTTAATGCCCCTTGGAAGAGCGGTGGAGGTCGCAGTAGCTTAACAAGTCAGTTTAAATGCCCCTTGGAAGAGACATGGAGGTCACAGTGGAATAAAAAGACAATATCAATGCCCCTTGGAAGAGTGATGGAGGTCGCAGTGGAATTAAAAGACAATATCAATGCCCCTTGGAAGAGTGGTGGAGGTCGCAGTAGCTTAACAAAACGGTTTTAATGCCCCTTGGAGAAGTGGTCGAGGTCGCAGTAGCTTAACAAGACGGTTTTAATGCCCCTTGGATGAGACGTGGAGGTCGCAGTGGAATAAAAAGACAATATCAATGCCCCTTGGAAAAGTGGTGGAGGTAGCAGTAGCTTAACAAGATGGTTTTAATGCCCCTGGGAAAAGTGGTGGAGGTCGCAGTAGCTTAACAAGACGGTTTTAATGCCCCTTGGAAGAGACGTGGAGGTTGCAGTGGAATAAAAAGACAATATCAATGCCCCTTGGAAAAGTGGTGGAGGTCGCAGTAGCTTAACAAGACGGTTTAAATGCCCCTTGGAAGAATGGTGGAGATCGCAGTAGCTAGCAGGACAGTTTTAATGCCCCTTGGAAGAGACGTGGAGGTCGCAGCAGCCTAACAAGACGGTTTTAATGCCCCTTGGAAGAGACGTGGAGGTCGCAGTAGCTTAACAAGACGGTGTTAATGCCCCTTGGAAGAGACGTGGAGGTTGCAGTAGCTTAAGAAGACGGTATTAATGCCCCTTGGAAGAGACGTGGAGGTTGCAGTAGCTTAACAAGACGGTTTTAATGCCCCTTGGAAGAGACGTGGAGGTTGCAGTAGCTTAACAAGACGGTTTTAATGCCCCTTGGAAGAGACGTGGAAGTTGCAGTAGCTTAACAAGACGGTTTTAATGCCCCTTGAAAGAATGGTGGAGGTTGCAGTAGCTTAACAAGACGGTTTTAATGCCCATTGGAAGAGTGGTGGAGGTCACAGTAGCTTAAAAAGACGGTTTAAATGCCCCTTGGAAGAGGCGACGAGGTCGCAGTGGAATAAAAAGACAATATCAATGCCCCTGGGAAAAGTGGTGGAGGTCGCAGTAGCTTAACAAGACCGTTTTAATACCCCTTGGAAGAGACGTGCAGGTCGCAGTAGCTTAACAAGACTGTTTTAATGCCCCTTGGAACAGACGTGGAGTTTGCAGTAGCTTAGCAAGACGGTTTTAATGCCCCTTGGAAGACACGTGGAGGTTGCAGTAGCTTAACAAGACAGTTTTAATGCCCCTTGGAAGAGACGTGGAAGTCGCAGTAGCTTAACAAGACGGTTTTAATGCCCCTTGGAAGAGACATGGAGGTCGCAGTGGAATAAAAAGACAATATCAATGCCCCTTGAAAAAGTGGTGGAGGTCGCAGTAGCTTAAAAAGATGGTTTTAATGCCCCTGGGAAAAGTGGTGGAGGTCGCAGTAGCTTAACAAGACGGTTTTAATGCCCCTTGGAAGAGTGGTGGAGGTCACAGTAGCTTAAAAAGACGGTTTTAATGCCCCTTGGAAGAGACGTGGAGGTCACAGTGGAAAAAAAAGACAATATCATTACCCCTTGGAAGAGTGGTGGAGGCCGCAGTGGAATAAAAAGACAATATCAATGCCCCTTGGAAGAGTGGTGGAGGTCACAATAGCTTAGCAAAATGGTTTTAATGCCCCTTGGAGAAGTGATGGAGGTTGCAGTAGCTTAACAAGACGGTTTTAATGCCCCTTGGAAAAGACGTGGAGGTCGCAGTGGAATAAAAAGACAATATCAATGCCCCTTGAAAAAGTGGTGGAAGTCGCAGCAGCTTAACAAGACGGTTTTAATGCCCCTGGGAAAAGTGGTGGAGGTCGCAGTAGCTTAACAAGACGGTTTTAATTCCCCTTGGAAGAGACGTGGAGATCGCAGTGGAATAAAAAGACAATATCAAAGCCCCTTGGAAAAGTGGTGGAGGTCGCAGTAGCTTAGCAAGACGGTTTTAATGCCCCTGGGAAGAATGGTGGAGGTCGCAGTAGCTTAACAAGACAGTTTTAATGCCCCTTGGAAGAGACGTGGAGGTCGCAGTAGCTTAACAAGATGGTTTTAATGCCCCTTGGAAGAAACGTGGAGGTTGCAGTAGCTTAAGAAGACGGTTTTAATGCCCCTTGGAAGAGACGTGGAGGTTGCAGTAGCTTAACAAGACGGTTTTAATGCCCCTTGGAAGAGACGTGGAGGTTGCAGTAGCTTAACAAGACGGTTTTAATGCCCCTTGAAAGAATGGTGGAGGTCGCAGTAGCTTAACAAGACGGTTTAAATGCCCCTTGGAAGAGACGACGAGGTCGCAGTGGAATAAAAAGACAATATCAATGCCCCTGGGAAAAGTGGTTGAGGTCGCAGTAGCTTAATAAGACCGTTTTAATGCCCCTTGGAAGAGACGTGCAGGTCGCAGTAGCTTAACAAGACTGTTTTAATGCCCCTTGGAACAGACGTGGAGTTTGCAGTAGCTTAGCAAGACGGTTTTAATGCCCCTTGGAAGACACGAGGAGGTTGCAGTAGCTTAGCAAGACAGTTTTAATGCCCCTTGGAAGAGACGTGGAAGTCGCAGTAGCTTAACAAGACGGTTTTAATACCCCTTGGAAGAGACGTGGAGGTCGCAGTGGAATAAAAAGACAATATCAATGCCCCTTGAAAAAGTGGTGGAGGTCGCAGTAGCTTAAAAAGATGGTTTTAATGCCCCTGGGAAAAGTGGTGGAGGACGCAGTAGCTTAACAAGACGGTTTTAATGTCCCTTGGAAGAGATGTGGAGGTTGCAGTAGCTTAACAAGACGGTTTTAATGCCCCTTGGAAGAGATGTGGAGGTTACAGTAGCTTAACAAGACAGTTTTAATGCCCCTTGGAAGAGTGGTGGAGGTCACAGTAGCTTAAAAAGACGGTTTTAATGCCCCTTGGAAGAGACGTGGAGGTCACAGTGGAAAAAAAAGACAATATCATTACCCCTTGGAAGAGTGGTGGAGGCCGCAGTGGAATAAAAAGACAATATCAATGCCCCTTGGAAGAGTGGTGGAGGTCGCAATAGCTTAGCAAAATGGTTTTAATGCCCCTTGGAGAAGTGATGGAGGCTGCAGTAGCTTAACAAGACGGTTTTAATGCCCCTTGGAAGAGACGTGGAGGTCGCAGTGGAATAAAAAGACAATATCAATGCCCCTTGAAAAAGTGGTGGAAGTCGCAGCAGCTTAACAAGACGGTTTTAATGCCCCTGGGAAAAGTGGTGGAGGTCGCAGCAGCTTAACAAGACGGTTTTAATTCCCCTTGGAAGAGACGTGGAGGTCGCAGTGGAATAAAAAGACAATATCAAAGCCCCTTGGAAAAGTGGTGGAGGTCGCAGTAGCTTAGCAAGATGGTTTTAATGCCCCTTGGAAGAATGGTGGAGGTCGCAGTAGCTTAACAAGACAGTTTTAATGCCCCTTGGAAGAGACGTGGAGGTCGCAGTAGCTTAACAAGATTGGTTTTAATGCCCCTTGGAAGAAACGTGGAGGTCGCAGTAGCTTAACAAGACAGTTTTAATGCCCCTTGGAAGAAACGTGGAGGTCGCAGTAGCTTAACAAGACGGTATTAATGCCCCTTAGAAGAGACGTGGAGGGTGCAGTAGCTTAAGAAGACGGTTTTAATGCCCCTTGGAAGAGACGTGGAGGTTGCAGAAGCTTAACAAGACAGTTTTATTGCCCCTTGGAAGAATGGTGGAGGTCGCAGTAGCTTAACAAGACGGTTTTAATGCCCCTTGGAAGAGCGGTGGAGGTCGCAGTAGCTTAACAAGTCAGTTTTAATGCCCCTTGGAAGAGTGGTGGAGGTCACAGTAGCTTAAAAAGACGGTTTAAATGCCCCTTGGAAGAGACGTGGAGGTCACAGTGGAATAAAAAGACAATATCAATGCCCCTTGGAAGAGTGGTGGAGGTTGCAGTGGAATAAAAAGACAATATCAATGCCCCTTGAAAAAGTGGTGGAGGTCGCAGTAGCTTAACAAGACGATTTTAATGCCCCTGGGAAAAGTGGTGAAGGTCACAGTAGCTTAACAAGACGGTTTTAATGCCCCTTGGAAGAGACGTGGAGGTCGCAGTAGCGTAACAAGACGGTTTTAATGCCCCTTGGAAGAGACGTGGAGGTCGCAGTAGCTTAACAAGATGATTTTAATGCCCCTTGGAAGAGACGTGGAGGTCGCAGTAGCTTAACAAGACGGTTTTAACACCCCTTGGAAGATACGTGGAGGTTGCAGTAGCTTAACAAGATGGTTTTAATGCCCCTTGGAGAAGTGGAGAAGGTCGCAGTAGCTTAACAAGACGGTTTTAATGCCCCTTGGAAGAGACGTGGAGGTCGCAGTGGAATAAAAAGACAATATCAATGCCCCTTGAAAAAGTGGTGGAGGTCGCAGTAGCTTAACAAGACGGTTTTAATGCCCCTGGGAAAAGTATTGGAGGTCGCAGCAGCTTAACAAAATGGTTTTAATGCCCCTTGGAAGAGACATGGAGGTCGCAGTGGAATAAAAAGACGATATCAATGCCCCTTGGAAAAGTGATGGAGGTCGCAGTAGCTAAACAAGACGGTTTTAATGCCCCTTGGAAGAGACGTGGAGGTCGCAGTAGCTTAACAAGACAGTTTTAATGCCCCTTGGAAGAGACGTGGAGGTCACAGTAGCTTAACAAGATGGTTTTAATGCCCTTTGGAAGAGACTTGAAGGTTGCAGTAGCTTAACAAGACAGTTTTAATGCCCCTTGGAAGAGACGTGGAGGTTGCAGTAGCTTATCAAGACGGTTTTAATGTCCCTTGGAAGAGACGTGGAGGTTGCAGTAGCTTAACAAGACGGTTTTAATGCCCCTTGGAAGAGACGTGGAGGTTGCAGTAGTTTAACAAGACGGTTTTAATGCCCCTTGGAAAAATGGTGGAGGTCGCAGTAGCTTAACAAGACGGTTTTAATGCCCCTTGGAAGAGTGGTGGAGGTTGCAGTAGCTTAAAAAGACGGTTTAAATGCCCCTTGGAAGAGACGTGGAGGTCGCAGTGGAATAAAAAGACAATATCAATGCCCCTGGAAAAAGTGGTGGAGGTCGCAGTAGCTTAACAGAACAGTTTTAATGCCCCTTGGAAGGGACGTGGAGGTTGCAGTAGCTTAACAAGACGGTTTTAATGCCCCTTGGAAGAGCCATGCAGTACAGCATCTTAAAAACATTATTCCCATTATTGGGGAGTGGGTCTCCCATAGTCTTTGCCTATGCCTTCCAAGCAAAAGCTGACAATAATTAGGACGGAGGAACTTGCAATGCTGGCAAACAAGAGCCATGCAGTACAGCATCTTAAAAACATTATTCCCATTATTGGGGAGTGGGTTTCCCATAGTCTTTGCCTATGCCTTCCAAGCAAAAGCTGCCAAAAATTAGGACGGAGGAACTTGCAATGCTGGCAACATGGACCAAGGTCACCTTGGTGGTATAGTGTTGTTGAAGGCTGAGGATAAGGAGAAGAGCAAAATACCGCCGAAATGAGGAAGCGTATACCCATGTGTGGGTGTGAAGCGGTGCATGGGAATACACCTCCCGAAATAACACAGTGGATTTGACTTTATGTTACTCTGCTGTCATTTGGTGGTGATGAGAAGTCTGGCCCAATCCAGTCCTTCTTCATTTTGATAAGGGTCAGCTTGTCAGCATTGTCAGTTGACAGGCGAGTGCGCTTATCAGTTATAATTCCCCCAGCGGCACTAAAAACACGCTCCGATAACACGCTAGCGGCAGGGCAGGCCAGGACCTCCAAGGCGTACAGAGCGAGTTCATTCCAAGTGTCCAGATTGGATACCCAATAATTAAAAGGCTCAGAGGAATCACGGAGGATGCTGGTACGGTCGGCAAGGTACTCCCTCACCATCTTTTGAAACTTTCCACTCCTTGTGAGAGTACCCCGCGCCTCAGGGCCTGTAAGCTGGGCGGGTCTCAGAAAACTGTCCCAGAACGTTGACAGTGTTCCCCTGCCTCTGCTGGATTGGAGTTGCGTCTCTCTCGCGTGTACACCTTGGTTGGGCAACGAACTATGACCTCTGCCGCTAGCGTGTTCAGATGGGAATTTTTTTAACAGTTCTGCAGCAAGGGCCTTCTGGTACTGCCCCATTTTTGTAGACCTCTCCACCTCAGGAATAAGAGAGTGAAAGTTCTCCTTGTAGCGGGGGTCTAAAAGTGTCACCAACCAGTAATGACTGTCACCCAACATTTTGACAACGCGAGGGTCACGGTTAAGGCAGCGTAACATAAAGTCAGCCATTCGTGCCAGACCGGCAACGGGCAAGACTTCCGTGTCCTCACCAAGATGACGACTGATCATGCTCTCCTCCTCCTCCCCCCTGTCCTCAGGCCACCCACGCTGAACCGACGGTATGACAGTTGTACAGGTACTACCGTCTACAGCGCATGATACCAGCTCCTGTTCTTCCTCCTCCTCCTTCTCCTCTCCCTCATTGTCCCCCAGTGCACGTTGGGATGAGATGAGGCTGGGCTGTGTGTAATCGCCCGCTACGGCTTCTTGATCCATCTCATCATACTCTGGCTGCAATGCCTCCTCTTTAATTCTCTGCAGAGAGTGTTGCAAAAGACAGACAAGTGGGATGCTGACGCTAATGATGGCGTCATAGCCACTCACCATCTTGGTGGACTCCTCAAAGTTTGTCAGGATGTTACATATGTCAGACATCCAGGTTCACTCCTGATGTCTTATGTGTGGAGTCTGACCTGAATATCGACGGTCTTGTTGCAGCTGGTACTCCACAACTGCTCTCTTCTGCTCACAAATCCTTTGCAACATGTGGAGGGTAGAGTTCCAACGTGTGGGGACATCACACACCAGTCGGTGTGCCGGAAGCTGCAAACGCTGCTGCAACACAGCAAGGGCGGCGGAATCTGTAGCCGACTTGCGAAAATGAGCTGACAGGCGGCGTACTTTGACGAGCAGATCTGGCAACTCGGGGTACGATTTAAGAAACCGCTGAACCACGAGGTTAAGCACATGAGCCAGGCATGGTATGTGTGTGATTTCGCCTCGCATCAGAGCCGCCTCCAGGTTACGGCCATTGTCACACACGACCATGCCTAGATGTAGGTTCAGCGGTCTCAGCCACAGATATGCCTGCTCTTTCACAGCTGTCCACAACTCACAAGCAGTGTGAGGTTTATCATCTAAGCTTATGAGTTTCAGCACAGCCTGTTGCCGCTTGGCTGAGGCAGTACTGCAGTGCTTCCAGCTTGTAACTGATGTGGTGATATCTGAGATGGAGGATGAACATGAGCAGGAGGAGGAGGATGATGTACACTGTGGAGCTGTACACTGTGGGGGCAACTCTGACTGACATAAGGCCCTCAATCCTCGGTGTGGGGAGGATGTGTTCCGTCCCAAGGTCCGACTGAGTCCCGGCTTCCACTATGTTTACCCAGTGTGCCGTCGGGGAGATGTACCGTCCCTGGCCACAAGCACTTGTCCACGTGTCCGTTGTCAGATGGACTCTCCCAGTAACTGCGTTGTTGAGGGCGCGGCAGATGTTTTGGGACACGTGCTTGTGCGGGGATGGCACACCGGGCAAAATAGTGTCGGCTGGGGACTGAGTACCGAGGGACGGCCACCACCATAAGGTTGCGGAAGGATTCCATCTCCACCAGCTTTAAAGGCAGCATTTCCAATGCAAGCAGTCGTGAAATGTGCGAATTTAGGACTGTGGCCTGTGGGGCATTGGCTGTGAATTTGCGCTTTCGTTCAAAGCTCTGGGGTATGGACAATTGAATGCTGTGGTGGGACGTGGACGTGGACGTTGATGCTGTTTCTTGAGAAACTGCCATAACAAGTGAAGACTGAGAGGAGGGGGCATCTTTGCATGCAATATGGACAGGGGATTGCCTTGCACGCACAAGAGGGGGTTCTATTACACGCACAACAGCGGAAGAAGCAGTGGTGACACCCGCTGACACTGGTCGTGGACCCTGGGGTTCGCCCCACAAAGTCAGGTGCTTTGCTGCCATGTGCCTGATCATGCTGGTGGTGGTCAGGCTGGTATGGCAGGTGGTACAAATGGCCTTTTTGGGGTTATCAGCAGAGTCTTTAAAAAAATTCCAGACTCTGGAAGACCTCCCGGTTGTACTGGCAACGTCCCTCGTGTTGGTGTTACGGGGAACTGTTTCCCGCCTTCTGTGTGCAGCCACCACACTGCTTCTTCCTGCCTGTTGGGGTACTCTGCCTCCTTCCCCCTGTGTGCTGCTGGCCTCGCTCTGTGTGTCTTCCTGCCACATTGGGTCAGTTACTAGATCATCCACCACCTCCTCCTCTTCCACTTGCACACCACGATCCTCCTCCTCACTTCGTGGCAATTGTGTCTCGTCATCGTCCACCTCTTGTGACAAATTGCCAGCGTCGACTTCCTGTAGCTGTGGCTGTTCAAATATTTGGGCATCGCTACATTGGATCTCCCCTTCCACCACTTCAAGCGGAGCAGGCGAGGGGCACAAATATGGAAATGGACCCGTGAACAGCTCTTCAGAGTGTCCAAGTGTGGGATCAGTTGCTGTCTGAAGACACTCGGCATGGTGGGAGACAGGAGCATCAGGGTGAGGAGGAGTATGCGGTCGAGACTCATGGCTACTAAAACTTGACTGTGTGGAAGACAGACCGGAGGTGGTGGTGCCCAGGTAACTGGAAGTATTATCTGCTATCCAATTAATAACCTGTTCACACTGATCAGTTTGCAATACTGGTGTTGTAGTGTGCTTCCCTAGTAATTCGATCAAGAAGTGGGAGCGAGAAGATGTGGCTGTTGGTTGTGGCACATTTTCACCTTGGCCACAGCCCCGTCCTCTACACGCACCATCACCAGAACGTCCAGTTCCACGTCCCTTGCCACGCGCCTTGCCCATTGTAAATGAAGTAAAATAGCTTACACTCGCACTATCAATGGAAAAAGGGTAATAAAAAGGAGATTATAACCGTGAAAGAGGAAAACCACAGTTCTATTTGTCTGGCCTACACCAGAGTCTTTTAAACAGATATATTTGTGACTGAACAGACAGGGAGACACTATTACTGTTTTTTTTTTCGTAAAACAGGCCAAAAGCTGGATAATACAGAGATTTGAACCGTGGAGCTGCAAAACCACAGTTCTAATTTACTGGCGTATACCAGACTTTTTTAAATAGATATATTTGGGGCTGAACAGTCACCGACACACTCAAACTGTTTTTTTTATGTAAAAAAGACCCGAAAGTGGATAATACAGAGATTTGACCGTGGAACTGCAAAACCACAGTTATAGCTATATGGCGTACACCAGACTCTTTTAAACAGATATATTTGTGTCTGACCAGTCAGGGAGACACTATTAGTTTTTTTTTATGGCAAAAAATGCCAAAAACAGGATAATACAGAGATTTGACCCGTGGAACTGCAAAACCACAGTTATAGTTATGTGGCGTACACCAGACTCTTTTAAACAGATATATTTGTGTCTGACCAGTCAGGGAGACACTATTACAGGTTTTTTTTAATGGCAAAAAATGCCAAAAACAGGATAATACAGAGATTTGACCCGTGGAACTGCAAAAGCACAGTTCTATTTTTCTGGCCTACACCAGACTCTTTTAAACAGATATATTGGTGTCTGAACAGTCAGGGAGACACTATTACATTTTTTTTTTACGTCAAAAAATGCCAAAAGCAGATTAATACAGAGATTTGACCCGTGGAACTGCAAAACCACAGTTCCATTTTTCTGGCCTACACCAGACTCTTTAAAACAGATATATTGGTGTCTGAACAGTCAGGGAGACACTATTACTGTTTTTTTTTACGGCAAAAAATGCCCAAAACAGGATAATACAGATATTTGACGCGTGGAACTGCAAAACCACAGTTCTATTTTTCTGGCCTACACCAGACTCTTTTGAACAGATATATCTGTGTCTGAACAGTCACAGACACACTCAATTTTTTTTTGGGGGGGGGGGGTGGGGGGAATGCCAAAAGGTTAATAAGACGCGTATTTGGACAGTCTGGCTGAGGAAAAAAAATATACAGGATTTAGATGAAAAAAAAAAAAATTTTCCTGGCCCCTGAGACCGGGGTGATAAGTCTAGCAATTTGACCAACAGGAGCACACAGGACTGTAATTAGGCGGAGTTTAGATCGTATATGGGCGGGGTTTCGGTCATATTAACATCAGCTTAAATATGTGTTCACCTGTTGTGAACACATATTTAATAGGGATCCATTTAGGATCCAAAAGAGCCAGCTCTTTTTGGTGAGCAGAGCTGTAGCGCCCCGAGGGTTCGGCCGCTACAGGGGTATTGCACCTCTGCCAGAGGTGTGATATTCCACTCCCGGGTAAGGATGGAGTATGGACACACCCCATTTCCGAGGGACAGTTCAACGGTGCTCCCATTAGACAGTAATGCAGGCACGACAGACCATGACCCTGTCTGGAGTGGGGAGGAGGGGGAACCCAGTGATGTAGGAGCAGAAGGGGACGGTTCCTGAGCGTAGATAGGAGCCCATTGGTTGCTGGTCACCTGGGCTCATGCTTTAGAGGGAGGTATAAAAGGTGGGCACCATCTGAGGAGAGGAGAGTGGAGGAGAGTCTGTTCAGTCAGAGGAGAAGACAGGGAGCAGAGGCTCTGTAGGAGCTCTGCTCAGGAGTGGGCCTAGAGAAAAGGCCGAGAAAGAAGGAACAGGAGAAGAAGGAACAGGAGAAGAAGAAACAGAAGGGCTCAGGAACAAGAAGGTGGAAGGGACCCTAAGAACCCATGAGAATACCGGGTGAAGGGTCAGGCAGATTAAGGGTACCGGATCCCAAGTTGGTGGAGGAGAAACTACCCTCAGCCAAAGACCGGAGGTCGTAACCATTTATTGGTGCGACACCTCATCAAACCTGCTAGGAAGGCACCATATAGGACAGCGGGGAACGGGGCCCACGTTTACCCGCGCAGATCCGCGGCAGCTGGACAAAAGTGGGTCACTGGTGAGGCAGGCCAGAGAAAGGACAAAAGGGGGTCTTGAGCCAGACTTCTGAACTGCCTGGGAGTTGACCGAGCCCCACACCTGGTGGACGCAGCACGGCTTGGGCGGTCACTACCTGTACAGAAGTGACCCGGAGCACATGAACTGTGAGTAAAAGACATTGAATTGCAGTACGTTGCCTGAGTATTCCTTGCTCCTCCAGCACTAATGGTACTGGGACTCTCGTCACCATCACCCCCACCATCCACTGCACTGCCCTGGGGTTACACTCTTCCCGTGGGGAGTTACACTACCTCAGCTGCATATACCATCAGCCCCAGCGGTCTGCCTTGCAGCGGCAGTTCATAATAGCTGCGATCCACTGGTGGCGTAGTCGGACAATATCAATAGTACATAGCAGACTACCATTGGTCTGACCACCCTGAGCCACGGAACCGGGTCGCCACCACTACCCCCATTGTCTCCCTATTGCCCGGCTCCGAGTGCCCCACGGCCCAGGGGGCGAGTCAGCTTTGACGTAGTCGGCAGGATAGTAACCAACCAGCCACAAACGGGTATTGCGTGCCTGAAAAGAGACTGTTTAATCGGAATTGACTGTGTTGAAAATGGCGCCCGCCCCAGCAGAACGGACGCCATAATGTGCGCGCCAAAAGACAGCAGGAAGCCACCCCCATCGTGGGCCAGGTCCCAGAATGGCGCCAAAGAAGGAGCCCGCCCCCAACAGCCATGAGTGTGGCTGTAGAGATGTCCATCAGCGTGGGGGGGCTGCCCCTGAAAATGATTGTTACCAAGTTGCCCCAGGACCACCCCCAATGGGGGTGGGAAGAGAAGAAAACTGTGGGGCAGGGCGCGGTCTGGATCAGTCTGGACGGACCGCACCCGGGAATGGAGGAACGATTCAACCGCACCCATACCTTGGCCCGGAGCCTGCTGCAGGCTGAACCGCCATGCAGCCTAGCGGAGATCCTGGCGCAGCTCCCTAGAGATCCGGAGCGTGCGCAAGCTGCACTGGAGGACCTGGATCGGAGGATGGTCCGGGTGCAGCGGGATGCGCTTGCCGGGTGGAGAGAAGAACTGGCCCGGCAGGCTGGAACCCGCCAGTGGCAGGCATCACCCGCACCCCAGAGTACGCCTGCCTCTGAGGACGGTGAAGGAGGAGTGAGGGCCGGAGACGGCGTCGCAGAGGGAGCCACGAGGACCGAGGCAAGTACAGGGGAGGTTACCACCCCAGGCCCAGCAGCTGCAAGCCTGCCCCAGCCTCCCGTCGCAGAACCCGAAGCCCCACTCACAGCACCTGTTGCCACGCCGCCACTGCTCCCAGCTAGGTCTCAAGCGGCGAGCGCCGCGGCCACGCCCCGCCCGGCGCCACGCCCCTTGACCCCGGGCGCCGTAAAGAGGGAAGTGTCACCGGCCTGGTCGCAAGGCCTAGTTAATCCGGGCGCCGTTACCCAACCAGTGCCCCCTTCCCGGACTGGGCCGCCACCGGGCACAACCAAAAGACCCCTGACCTGGTCGCAAGGCCGAGTGCCCCCGGGCGCTGCTCCCAAATCGGGGTCCTCCGCTATACCACCGCTGGGCGCGGACCTGTTTGCCCAGCACACCGATCCGGATGGACTGCCGCTGGAGTGGCCGGCCGAACTGACCAGCGGTCAGCCATGGAAGATCCAGCCCCCGCGCGAGCCCCTGATACCTGCTCCGGAGCCCGTAAAGGTCACCCCGCCACCACTAGAGGACGCCCAATTTGAGTGGGACCCCGCTGGTGAGAACTTAATGGGGTTCACTCAGGAGACCCGGGCGGACGCGGTCCGTCGTCTGGAGGCCTGCCAACAGCAGCTGGTGACCTTCGAGCGGGAACGGCGGGAGAGGCGCGTCAGAGAGGAGCGGCTCCAGGCCCAGAGTGCCGAGCAGAAGCGCAGGGCCCGTCAAGATCCCCGGGCTGCCCGCGGTCCCCGAGCCACCGGGACCGTGATAAAGTTCCACATGGAAAATGGCTGGGGCTTTATAAGAGATCCGGAAACCGTCGGCGACGTCTTTGTGACCCGCAGGGACGTTGAAAGTCATCTACCTGAGGGACACCGTGGACGTGACCTCTACCCTAGTGATGTGGTCACCTTTACCCGACACGAGGGCGCAAAAGGACCGTATGCCCTCCATGTCCATCGGCTTACCGAGGAAGAACTGCAGCACTACGGCTACGAGGAGAGCCAAGAGGACCCGGATGGGTCTGAAGACTATCACGAGGAAGGTGCGCAAGGAGGACATCGCCGCTGAAAAATTGCAGCGCATAACTGTAAATAGTTACCCGTCGGGGTAAAGGAACTGTTTTTGGGACTGTTCCCGTTTTGAAAATGTGGTCCCCATTGGGACAAATATTGAACTGTTACCTGTTTGAACATTGCCCCTCATCCCTAACCTGGCTGAGGACTGAGAGCAGCCATTCCCCCTTTCCAACCGGCCGAGGACTGGGAACGGCCAATCCCCTGTAAATAGTTGCACTTCCTAAAGCGCCCCCTACTGGTTTTATAACAAGACTGCAACGTCTACCTCGGGACAGAAAGTCCCTCACGTTTAAAAGTTTGCTGAAGTTTTGGCACTTAAAAGAAGAATGAACACCTGGTCGCAAGTTGCACCGCGGCCAGGATCCAAGAATGTGTTTTGCTTAAAAATGTTTTATATGAAAAAGTTTTATATGCTGCTAAATAGTAATGTGAAAGTTTTCTATAATGTTTATGTGACAAAAGAGTTCCGGAGGCATTAGCAAGGTGTTTCATAGTAGTGTAACAAGTGAGGAAAGTGTTTCCCATAAAGGGAATTGAACTGTCGTCCGTTTTCAAATGTGAAAAGTTTTGAAAAGTTTTGCATATCCTGTATTTAATTGTTTTTTGCTCTGTTCCAGCCCGAGGACATGCTGTGGTTTACCAGGGGGGAATGTAGCGCCCCGAGGGTTCGGCCGCTACAGGGGTATTGCACCTCTGCCAGAGGTGTGATATTCCACTCCCGGGTAAGGATGGAGTATGGACCAGGGCTGCATACAGCACACACACCCCATTTCCGAGGGACAGTTCAACGGTGCTCCCATTAGACAGTAATGCAGGCACAACAGACCATGTCCCTGTCTGGAGTGGGGAGGGGGGAGGAAAACCCAGTGATGTAGGAGCAGAAGGGGACGGTTCCTGAGCGTAGATAGGAGCCCATTGGTTGCTGGTCACCTGGGCTCATGCTTTAGAGGGAGGTATAAAAGGTGGGCACCATCTGAGGAGAGGAGAGTGGAGGAGAGTCTGTTCAGTCAGAGGAGAAGACAGGGAGCAGAGGCTCTGTAGGAGCTCTGCTCAGGAGTGGGCCTAGAGAAAAGGCCGAGAAAGAAGGAACAGGAGAAGAAGGAACAGGAGAAGAAGAAACAGAAGGGCTCAGGAACAAGAAGGTGGAAGGATGCCTCCCAGGGGCGAAGATCAAGGATGTTACCGATAGGATACCGAAGCTCATCAGCTCCAAGGATGTCCACCCATTTCTTCTGATACATGTTGGCACCAATGACACGGCAAAGAAGGACCTACCGACAATCTGCAAGGACTTTGAAGCATTGGGGAAGAAAGTAAAAGAACTGGATGCGCAGGTAGTTTTTTCTTCTATCCTTCCAGTAGACGGGCATGGCGTCAGGAGATGGAACAGGATCCTTGAGGTGAACAACTGGCTGAGACGATGGTGCAGACAACAAGGATTTGGATTCCTGGACCACGGTGTGAATTACCTCTATGACGGACTCCTTGCTAGAGACGGACTACACCTCAACAAACCCGGGAAACACACATTCGCCAGGAGACTCGCAACACTCATCAGGAGGGCGTTAAACTAGAAGAAGAGGGGATGGGAAGAAAAACGTCAGACACAAACATGCAACCAGAGAACATACTAATGAAAGATATGAAGTGCGACAAAGAAGGTCCAAGACAAGATACTTGGAAGGGAGGTAAGAAAATTTCTAATACAATCCACAGGGAGAAGATTGGAACAAAACAAAATCGTGTAAACTGCGTGCTAGCAAATGCCAGGAGCCTGACAAACAAGATGGATGAACTGGAAGCAGAAATATCTACAGGTAACTATGACATAGTGGGAATAACCGAGACATGGTTAGATGAAAGCTATGACTGGGCAGTTAACTTACAGGGTTACAGTCTGTTTAGAAGGGATCGAAGAAATCGGAAAGGAGGTGGAGTCTGTCTATATGTAAAGACGTGTCTAAAGCCTACAATACGGGAGGATGTATGGGAGGGAAATGAGGAGGTCGAGTCCTTATGGGTGGAGATACATGGGGCAAAAAACAATAATAAAATTATCATAGGAGTCTGTTATAAACCACCAAATATAGCAGAAGCCACGGAAAGTCTATTAATGAGACAAATAGACGAAGTAGCAAAAAATAACGAGGTGATTATTATGGGGGACTTCAACTACCCCGATATAGACTGGGAAACCGAAAGTTGTAGATCTCAGAAAGGAAACAGGTTTCTATCAATTATCAAAGACAATTATTTGTCACAACTTGTGCAGGAACCAACTAGAGGGACGGCCCTTTTAGACTTAATATTAACTAACAGGCCAGACAGAATAACTGAGGTGCAGGTCGGGGGGCACCTGGGAAATAGTGACCACAACATTATACAATTCCACATGTGCTTCAGTAGGGTGCCCAGCAAGGGAGTCACAAAAACACTGAACTTCAGGAGGGCAAAGTTTGATCAGCTAAGAGATGCCCTTCACCTTATAGACTGGGATAGTATCTTTAGTAATAGGAGCACGGAGAGAAAATGGGAAATTTTCAAAACAGTCCTACATAGTCACTGTAGAAGGTACATACCTTATGGGAATAAAAGGCTAGGAATAGGAGGAAGCCAATGTGGCTAAATAAGGAAGTCAAGAGGGCAATGAAAAACAAAAAAAGGGCTTTCGGTAAACTTAAACAAGAAGGCAGTGAGGAAGCGCTAATATCTTATAGGGAAAAAAACAAAATCTGTAAGAAACAAATAAGAATAGCAAAAGAGGAGACAGAGAGACTAATTGCCAAGGAAAGTAAAACGAATCCCAAACTGTTCTTTAACTATATAAACAGTAAAAGGATTAAAACTGATGGCGTTGGGCCATTGAAAAATAACCTGGGTAAAATCATAGAGGGCGATGAGGGTAAAGCAAACCTACTCAATAGCTTCTTCTCCACTGTTTTCACAAAAGAAAACAATTTATCGGAGGAAATGCAGAGTGATAAAGTAAACCCTCCGCTAAATATCACCCACCTAACCCAGGAGGAAGTTCAGAAACGCCTAAATAATATCAAAATAGACAAGTCACCAGGCCCAGATGACATACACCCCCAGGTACTAAAAGAATTAAGTAATGTGATAGACAGGCCGCTGTATCTTATATTCAAGCACTCTTTATGGACAGGGACTGTCCCACTAGACTGGCGCCAAGCAAATGTGGTACCAATATTCAAAAAGGGGTCTAAAAGTGACCCTGGGAACTATAGACCAGTCAGCTTAACGTCTGTTGTGGGTAAATTGTTTGAAGGATTTCTTAGAGATGCTATTGTAGAATATCTTAATGATAATAACTGTCTAACTCCATATCAACATGGATTCATGAGGGATCGCTCCTGCCAAACAAACCTGATCGCCTTCTACGAGGAGGTGAGCTCACAGCTGGACCGGGGAGAGTCAGTGGATGTTGTATACCTTGACTTCTCCAAAGCGTTTGATACCGTGCCACACAAAAGGTTGGTATATAAAATGAGAATGCTTGGTCTGGGGGATAATGTGTGCAAGTGGGTAAATAGCTGGCTGAGTGATAGAAAGCAGAGGGTGGTTATCAATGGAGTAAGCTCAGGGTGTGTCAGGGTTACTAGCGGGGTGCCTCAAGGGTCTGTCTTGGGCCCTATATTATTTAATATATTTATTAATGATCTAGTGGAAGGGTTGCATAGTAAAATAGCAATATTTGCAGATGATACTAAACTTTGTAAAGTAGTTAATACAGATGAGGACAGGGCACAGCTACAGGAGGATTTGGATAAATTGGGGAGTTGGGCTAAAAAATGGCAAATGGGGTTCAATGCCGATAAATGTAAGGTCATGCA
This sequence comes from Phyllobates terribilis, assembly GCF_046119375.1. Taxonomy (NCBI): domain Eukaryota; kingdom Metazoa; phylum Chordata; class Amphibia; order Anura; family Dendrobatidae; genus Phyllobates; species Phyllobates terribilis. The sequence goes on from NW_027362761.1 coordinate 705,643,986, forward strand.
CATGGGAAAGAAAAACAGCAGTCACCCATACATATTAAATGGGAAACCGTTGGGGAAATCTGACATGGAGAAGGACCTGGGCGTCTTGGTTAATAGAAAATTAAATTGGAGTGCCCAGTGTCAGGCAGCAGCTGCGAAGGCAAATAGAGTCATGGCATGCATCAGAAGAGGAATAGGGGCATATGATGAGAACATTGTTCTTCCTCTGTATAAAGCGCTGGTAAGGCCGCACTTAGAATATTGTGCACAGTTCTGGGCTCCGGTGCTCAGGAAAGACATATTGGAGCTAGAGAGGGTACAAAGGAGGGCGACTAAGGTAATAAAGGGAATGGAGGGACTAGAATACCCAGAGAGGTTGTCAAAATTAGGCCTATTTACATTGGAAAAGAGAAGGCTTAGGGGAGACCTCATAAACATGTATAAATACATCAGGGGGCAGTACAGAGATCTCTCCCATGACCTGTTTATACGAAGGATGGTGACAAAGACGAGGGGGCACACTATGCGTCTGGAGGAAAGGAGGTTCCTGCACCAGCATAGAAGGGGATTCTTTACGGTCAGAGCCGTGAGACTCTGGAACTCTCTGGGAGAGGAAGTGGTGATGTCCAACTCACTTAAAGAGTTCAAGAGAGGCCTGGACACCTTTCTTGAGAACAATAAAATTACATCTTATGCTTAGTTAATTAATCCAGGGATTTAATCTGACTGCCAGATTGGAGTCGGGAAGTGAATTTTTCCTCAATGATGTAAATTAGCCTATACCGCATGGTTTTTTGTTGCCTTCCCCTGGATCAACGCTGCGGAATAGCTGCAGTGCACAAGAAATAGGCTGAACTGGATGGACGCTTGTCTTTTTTCGGCCTTATAAACTATGTAACTATGTAACTATGAAGGGACCCTAAGAACCCATGAGAATACCGGGTGAAGGGTCAGGCAGATTAAGGGTACCGGATCCCAAGTTGGTGGAGGAGAAACTACCCTCAGCCAAAGACTGGAGGTCGTGACCATTTATTGGTGCGACAACTCATCAAACCTGCTATGAAGGCACCATATAGGACAGGGTGGAAAGAGGCCCACGTTTCCCCGCGTAGATCCGCGGCAGCTGGACAAAAGTGGGTCACTGGTGAGGCAGGCCAGAGAAAGGACAAAAGGGGGTCCTGAGCCAGACTTCTGAACTGCCTGGGAGTTGACCGAGCCCCACACCTGGTGGACGCAGCACGGCTCGGGCGGTCACTACCTGTACAGAAGTGACCCGGAGCACATGAACTGTGAGTAAAAGACATTGAATTGCAGTACGTTGTCTGAGTATTCCTTGCTCCTCCAGCACTAACGGTACTCGGACTCTCGTCACCATCACCCCCACCATCCACTGCACTGCCCTGGGGTTACACTCTTCCCGTGGGGAGTTCCACTACCTCAGCTGCATATACCATCAGCCCCAGCGGTCTGCCTTGCAGCGGCGGTTCATAATAGCCACGATCCACGGGTGGCGTAGTCGGACAATATCAATAGCACATAGCAGACTACCATTGGTCTGACCACCCTGAGCCACGGAACCGGGTCGCCACCACTACCCCCATCGTCTCCCTTATGGCCGTCTCCGAGTGCCCCACGGCCCAGGGGGCGAGTCAGAGCCATGAGAGCCAGATCACCAAAGACTGCCCATCACTAGTGAGGTAAGTGGTAGTAGAAACATGAGGGAGCATGGTGGCTACATGAATTTCTGAGGTAATATTGATCAGATATGTGATGTAGGAGCTGATACTACACCAGTACATGATGTCTTAGGTGAATGTAATCACATCATCAGTAATGTGAGGTGATAACCCCAGTATTATACTCCCTGACACTGCAAACATGTTTCCTCCAGTTCATCCAGTGAGAGAAAGAGAGAAAGTCAAGTCAGAGAGTTACCTCCTTTATGTCAGCCCCACCCTCCACACCAGTCACAGACAATACTGTGATCCTTCCTCTTAAAGCAGAATCACTCTTGCTAAAAGTCTGCACAGTGTGGTAGATCGACTCACTTGGTTGCACATAAAGGTACACAGGAACACTGTCTCTTTAAATCTTCTGCTGAGTTTATTAAGAGCACTGCATAAGCTACAGCAATGTTAGCAAAACAAACACAGCCTTCCTGGCCTAACAGAAATACCAAAACATAACCATAATGTATGGCACAGTCCTTGTTGCTCCGGGAAAACCGCCCACTTCAGGAACCAAAAAACACCAAGGTTTAGCTTTCCTTAACATGCACACCACAGCTCCAGAGCTTGTGCCTCCAGGCCCTACCCATACCAAATGTTCTGAAAGGCTGTGATTTTATCCTCTGAGTTCCTCCCTTTCTACAGGTGTTTAATCACCCTAGCACTAAGATAGTTGATTAACCCACTCATGTGCTGGAACCTTTTTCCTATGTTTAATTACTGCAGCTATTAATCTCAGTGCTACATATCTCCTCTCCAGTATTTTGCCAGTGGCTTTGTCACATATTCCCCTCCTCTGCCCAAAGGCTTAGGTTTTGGCACCTTCAGTCTCCAAACAGGAGAGTCTAAACTGGCATCTGCGTTACTATGCAGCTTCCCAGGCCTTTGTTCACATTGAAATATGAAGTCCTGTAGCCCTGAGTCTCAACTCTTGGACTGCTTCTGACTAGCCCAGGGCATGGGGATGACTCGGTACCCGGGCCTTTGCCTTGGGGATGTCGCGATGGTCGGCTCCCGGGCCCGTACCCTGGGGGCTCTCTTTAAAAGGGTGGATATTTGTTAATTTTAAGAAAGAGTTCGTGACGCCACCTGTGGCTTCTGGTGAGAATCACCAGCGCTGCGCAGTCCTCTGAGGCCGATGATAAGGCAGCTTGATGGTATAGCTCCCCACAGGTGGAGCTAGGCCTCAGGGCAGTGTATGACGGGGTATGCAGGACAGACGAGACCCAGCCGGGTCTGAGCAAGAACAGGGTCAGACACGTCCCAGAGCACTGTAGGGTGAAGGGTGCATGTCAGGATCCTCCCCAATGAGCGGGTTTTTGGCCTCCTGTTTCTTGCTTCTGCGTAGTAAGTTTCTGACCTGCCAGGAGCTAGGCCTAACTTTGTCTCTGTCCTGCGCTGGTTGACCTTGTGGTAGAGCCTTTTCTTGGCGTACACGCACCTTAGCTGCGGGCCTATGTGTCTCCTGGCTCTGTTACGTATCAGCACTTTAGCGATCCTGGAACTTGTAGTTCTCCAGGGATTCCGGTTATATCTTACTGGGTGGTGGAGATCCCGGTAAGCTTCGGACCCGGTGTCCGGTAACTTCTTCGTGGTGAGCAGGTTAAGCTCCTCTGCCCCCACGTACTAACTCTCCACTCGTCTTCGGCCTACTCGGGCCCTCTCTAGGCTACTCACACTAACGGCAGCTTGCCGCCCTTCACCGATCTTATGGCGCCGGCACACCTAAAGCTCACTACTCTGAGCTGCAACTGAGTCTGGACTGTGCTCCACTGCAGACTGACCTCTCTCAGGCTTCTCTACTGCAGGAACTCTCTCAACAGGTTTGCTCTCTGTCGACTCCAGTCTAGACCAACTGCTGCCTGGCTCCACCTTCCCTATTTATCTATCCCTAACGGGCTCCCTCTGGTGGTCTGAGGTGGAAGGTGGAGATGTGTGAATGGTTATGGGGGCCTCTTGTGGAGGAATCCATCAATGCACACTTCTAGGATCTGTGATACCAAGCGCAGCTGGGCGTCACATTCCCCCCTAGTTAAACTCAGCACTCCTGGGCTGAAGTACATTTTATAAAACAATAATACTAGGAAATATAAACAATACAAGAACAATCTTCCCTTTATGGGAGGCACGAATCTTAAATGTTACATAACAGTATAACAAATACAGAGTGTCCTCAGAATTCAAGTCTCCTATGGAGAGGTTCTCATACAGGATGTCCATCACACAGGGTAGAGTACTTGATGGTCTTGAGGGACCTGTCTTAAACCCTCAATGTAGGCCCTGGGGTGGCTGCAGGGCATGAAGATCCCGAGTTGGACCTCCATTACACTGTGTTCCAAATTATTATGCAAATAATATTTTCTCAGATTTTCCCAAATTACCTATATGAATTGCAGTCATTGTAATTTTCCAGTCAAATAACTAATAGAGTACAATTAAAAGGTTTTTGTACAAACTGCCTATGATAACAGTATATTTTTAAAAAAATAAAAAACTCAAACTGCACTCAAAATGCATGTTCCAAATTATTATGCACAGCAGAGTTTTCAACCTTTTCATTTTAATAAAGAACAAAAAAATGGTCATTTTTGAAATTATAAGCATTAGCAGGTTATTACAAACTGAAATCAAACAGTTTTCAACTAAAAACTTTATTCTAGGTGATGTTACATTTGCACATAGGACCGCTTGTTCAAAAGGAGCTTCTGAACTCTCTCGTCCATTGAATTTGTCAGGTTTTGGATGGTTTCTGCTTCAATTGTTTTGCATGAGGACAGAATACCCTCCCAGAGCTGTTGCTTAGATGTGAACTGCCTCCCGCCATCATAGACACTCCTTTTGATGATGCTCCAGAGGTTCTCAATGGGGTTGAGGTCAGGGGAGCATGGGTGCCACACCATTAGTTTGTCCTCTTTTATGCCCATAGCAGCCAGAGATGCAGATGTGTTATGTGCAGCATGAGACGGGGCATTATCATGCATGAAAATGATCTTGCTGCGGAATGCATGGTTCTTCTTCTTGAACCATGGAAGGAAGTGCTGTTTGAGAAACTCAACATACATTATGGAGTTCATCTTTGCCCCATCAGGGATCCTAAAAGGGCCAACAATCTCTCTCCCCATGATTCCAGCCCAAAACATTACTCCACCTCCTCCTTGTTAGCGCCGTAGCCGTGTTTGCATGGGGTGTCCATCAACCAGCCATCCTCCATTCCATCCATCTGGACCATCGAGATCATTTCATGCATGATAATGCCCCGTCTCATGCTGCACATAACACATCTGCATCTCTGTCTGCTATGGGCATAAAAGGGGACAAACTTATGGTGTGGCACCCATGCTCCCCTGACCTCAACCCCATTGAGAACCTCTGGAGCATCATCAAAAGGAGTGTCTATGATGGCGGGAGGCAGTTCACATCTAAGCAACAGCTCTGGGAGGGTATTCTGTCCTCATGCAAAACAATTAAAGCAGAAACCATCCAAAACCTGACAAATTCAATGGACGAGAGAGTTCAGAAGCTCCTTTCGAACAAGGGGTCTTATGTGCAAATGTAACATCACCTAGAATAAAGTTTTGAGTTGAAAACTGTTTGATTTCAGTTTGTAATAACCTGCTAATGCTTATAATTTCAAAAATGACCATTTTTTTGTTCTTTATTACAAAGAAAAGGTTGAAAACTCTGCTGTGCATAATAATTTGGAACATGCATTTTGAGTGCAGTTTGAGTTTTTTATTTTTTTAAAAATATACTGTTATCATAGGCAGTTTGTACAAAAACCTTTCAATTGTACTCTAATAGTTATTTGACTGGAAAATTACAATGACTGCAATTCATATAGGTAATTTGGGAAAATCTGAGAAAATATTATTTGCATAATAATTTGGAACACAGTGTAGAGCCACTCCAGACAGGTTTTTCTTCTGAGGTCACCTAAAAGGGGCACTCCAAGGAGGGCAATTATATACAAAAGCAGTTTTTGGGCTGCACATAGTCCTCAGCCTCGAAGTTCTTAGGTAAATAAGAAAGTAATTAATAAGGTGAGACACAAATTGATAAACATATGCACGAAAATAAACAATTAATTCAGTACATTACAATTTAATACTCAATACCCCAGGGGTAACTATCTACATTTGTCAGCAGTTTTAACTATTTTATTCAGTGTACCTGACAGGGGTTTTACCTCTCGTGCTACGTGCTGATCTGCGCAGTACTGGTATGCGTGAAGTACTAATAGGTGTACTACTTCCGAATGTGTCAGTACTAGATGTGGAGGGGCTACATGACTGTATTGACCTCACTACTGGACTAGCAAGCATACCATTGGCTGGGCCTTTTTGCTCTGTTCCTACCGGGGATCCTTCTTCCGGAGATTCTGCTTGAGCAGGCACTTCTGCAGCACTTATAGGTTCCTCTTGCTGTGGGTAGAAGGTAATTACAGGGATGACTACTGCTCCTCCTAGTTGGGGCCAATCTGCTGGGAAGTTTCCTAAGTCAGTGTGGATCACTGCTTCTTTAGCTTCTTCATGGATTGTGAGAGGCACTTTTTCTTGGGGTTTCAGTAAGTCTGGACACAACTTTAAGTGGTCCCTGGACACTGTAGCAGATGTTCTTCCTCCATCTCGACTGATTATGCAAGTCTTCTTGTTGTCAAACCTTGACGGTAACACAGTGTAGGGGTCTTTTTCTCACTGGTCATCAAGTTTATGGTTGTGTCTTTTCCTTTTCAATACTGTTTCACCAGGTGTGAAGGGTTCTGCGGGTGCGTTTTTGTTGTAGTGCGCTTCCTGCTTTTCTCTCACCCGAGTAAGACTGTCCTTGACACAAGCTTGTACTCTTCTGTACTGCTCTTGTCTGGTCGTGTCCCAGTCCTCAGTGGTCATATCAGCTTCAGGTTCAACAACACCAAGCTCCAGATCCATGGGCAGCTTTCCTGGCCTTGCCCGCATGAGATATGCCGGAGTGCAGTTGGTGGAACTTACTGGTATATGATTATACAGATCCACTAGGTCAGGTAGTACGTCTGGCCACTGGTTTCTCTCCTGAAGTGGTATGGTCTTTAGCAGGTCGATGATGATGTTGTTCATCTTTTCGCAGAGACCGTTGGTTTGTGGGTGGTACGGTGTAGTTCTTATCTTTTTACAACCGTACAAATGGCAGAACACCTTGAACAACTCAGCCTCAAAGGCCGGGCCTTGGTCTGTCAGCACCTGCTCAGGATAACCATGGGGTCTACAGAAATACGCTTGGAACGTCTTTGCTGCTGTCTCTGCCGTTAGGTCTTTGACGGAGGCGACCACCAGGAAACGTGAGTAGTGATCCACCATAGTCAGAGCATAGGAGTACCCTGATCTGCTGGGGGAGAGCTTGACATGGTCCAGGGCCATGATCTCCAGAGGTCGAGTCGTCTTGATGGGTTGTAGGGGTGCCTTCTGGCTGCTGAAGTCTTTTCTTCTAAGGCCACAGGGTCCACAGTCTCGGCACCACCTCTCAATGGAGCTGCGCATTCCTACCCAGTAGAATCGACACTTCAGCAGGGTCTCTAGCTTTTTCCAGCCAAAGTGCCCCGCCTGATCGTGGTAAGCCTCTAATACCATCTGGATGTCTGTCTTCGGGACCACTATCTGCCATACCATCTCATGGGTTTTTGGATTGACGTACCTCCGGCACAGCTTCTCACGGTAGATAAACAGCCGGCTTCTCTCGTTCCACAGCTGCTTTGCTTGGAGAGACGTATCCTTCTCCAGGGAGGCACCTTCTTGGGTTATCAGCTGTTTGATGCGGCTGACAACCGGGTTACTGTCCTGGGTCTCTTTCCAGCTGTGGTGAGGCAGGGGGTTTAATGTCTTTCCACGTTGCTTCCTGGAGGCTCGTTGCTCGTGGATCATCACACTCCGATGAAAGGCAGGTAGCTCTATCTCTTCCAGGTCATCCACTTCTTCTTCTGTGTCTGACTGGTGAGCATCCTAGACAGGGCATCGGCGTTGGCGCTCTTGCGGCCCGCCCGGTATTTAATTGTAAATTGGTAGTTTGACAGCCGAGCCATCCATCGTTGTTCCAGTGCCCCCAACTTAGCTGTTTCAAGATGGGTCAAGGGGTTGTTATCAGTGAAGGCAGTGAACTTGCTGGAGGCCAGGTAGTGCTTAAACCTTTCAGTGATGGCCCAGACCAAGGCCAGGAACTCCAACTTGAAGCTGCTATAGTTCTCTGGGTTTCTCTCAGTCGGGCGGAGCTTCCTGCTTGCGTATGCGATCACCTTCTCTTGGCCATTCTGCTTCTGACTTAGGACTGCGCCCAGCCCTTCGTTGCTTGCATCTGTATACAGCAGGAACAGTTGGCTGTAGTCAGGGTAGGCTAGGATCTCATCACCTGTCAGGATCTCCTTCATCTCCTGAAACGACTCGGCTTGCTCCTTACCCCAGTAGAATGGGGGATTTCTGCCTTTGGGGGACTGCCCTACCAGGAGGTCTTGCAGAGGGGCTGCTTTCTTGGTGTAGTCTTTTACAAATCTCCGGTAGTATCCTACTAGTCCCAAGAACTGACGCACCTCCTTGAGGTTTTTCAGCTCTGGCCACTTCTGGATGGCTATGACCTTCTCCGGATCTGGTGCTACCCCTTCCGGACTGACAATGTGCCCCAGGTACTGTACCTTTCTCTTGAGCAGGTGGCACTTTGAGGGCTTCAACTTCATCCCGTACCGGGACAGTGATTCAAATACCTCTGCCAGGTGTTTCAAGTGGTCCTCGTACGTTCTGGAGTACACTATTATGTCGTCCAGGTAAAGTAACACAGTCTCGAAGTTGCGGTGTCCAAGGCAGCACTCCATCAATCTCTGGAACGTTCCGGGGGCATTGCAGAGTCCAAACGGCATACTGTTGAACTCGCAGAGTCCCATTGGGATGGTGAAGGCCGTTTTCTCCCGATCCTCCTCAGCCACAGCTACTTGCCAGTACCCACTAGTGAGGTCAAGGGTGGAAAAGTAATTTGCAGACTTTAAGGCAGCTAGGGACTCCTCTATGCGTTGTAAAGGGTATGCATCCTTATGTGTAATGCGATTTACTTGACGGTAATCTACACACATTCTCATGCTCCCGTCCTTTTTCCTAACCAGTACTAGGGGAGCTGCCCAGGGACTACAACTATCCCTTATTACTTCCGCCTTCCTCATGTCATGCAGCATTTCTTTTGCCTTCTGGTAGTGAGCTGGGGGTATAGGCCTATAACGTTCTTTGATTGGGGAATGGTTGCCTGTGGGGATATGATTTTGAACCTCCTTAACCCTCCCGAAGTCAAGTGGATGTTTACTGAACACCTGCAAGTATTCTTGAACCACCCGGTGTACACCCTGTTTTTGATGGGCAGGAGTGGTGTCTGTTCCAACATGGAGCTGTTGACACCAATCCTCCACCTGGGTTGCAGGGTCATTATCCTCCACTTCATCTGGTGAGGTTAAGGACTCCGCCTCGTGAATACAGTTGTTATTGACAGCATGTAAATTGGCAACAGTGGCATAACGTGGCAATCTGACCTCATCTTCCCCTAAGCTGAGAAGACGGACGGGCACCCTCCCATTACGTACATCTACCACTCCCCTGGCGGTTAAGAGAGTGGGTCTATGCTCGGAGCAAAGGGGTTCTACTACCGCCTGGTAGCTCTGTCCTCTAAGACCTATAGCAGCTCTACACCAGATGAGCATTTCACTCATTGGGGGGATGACAATGGGTATGGGGTCTGTTACCCGAACGTTACCGATTTCACCGTCTGTTAACCTTACTTGCTGTTGATACATCAGGACTCGGATCTCCCTTTGCAGTGCCCTTCTCTGTTTTGGTCTGGCAATGTCGGCGATCTGTTGGAGTAAGAACACAACCTCTCCCAAACAGTTACCAACAATGTTAGTGCCTAGTACCATATACGGATTGGTGTCATCAGGATTAGTCTCTACTACAATTAGTCTCTGGTCCTTCAGCTCCACTCTCCCCACCTTCACAGTCACATTCTTAACCCCGAGTAGGTTAAGGGGGAGTCCATTTGAGGCATATACAGACAGATTTGGAGCTGGCGGACGTAGCTCGTCCATGGACCAGAACCTCTTGTGGAGGACGTCAGGCATGATGGTTACCTGAGATCCTGTGTCCAGCAGAGCATGCGTCGGGATCCCGTCCATTACAATGGACAGGAAAGGTCTTCCTCCGACGAACCTGTTGTACCAGTCTGATTGGCCTGGTGAGTTTACTCCTGGGTGTCGGCCCTCGGACCCAGGGTTTTCTCGTTTAAAGGACAATTCTGGGCGATGTGTCCGGCCTTGCGGCAGCGGTAGCAGGCAGGGTCCTTCTGTGGACGGCGCTGGTCAGTGGTCCTCGGCGAGGGCGGTGTTGGCCTCCTCCGCATCCAGGGGACATCCTCAGGGCTATCGGCTAACAGGATTTTCCCTCCTTCCTCAGGCTCCGTCCGCAGCTGCAGAGCACTCAGCACGGTGGTCAGGGTTTTGCTCAACTGACGCGCCTCAGAGCACAGACTGTCCAGTTCTTTAGGGGACATTGCTGGAACCTTAGCTTCAGCAGCCACTGGGGAAAAGGTGGGTGTAGCAGGCACTGGGGTAGCCCCACCCTGGTAACATTGGATGGCATTTGTTTCCAGGGGCTGCAGTCCTTTTATAGCCATGTCCTTCAGATTGTCAAAGGTGGCATCTGGATGATCCAGGGACCACCAACGCACTGTCCTGCTCTCCTCTGGAGACCTCAGCCCCCGGACAAACTGTTCCTTCAGCATTTTGTTCTCATTCTCAACGCTGGTTGGACTAACCTGGTTCAGAGCCCGCAGGGCCCCTTGTAGTAGTCCCGAACATTGTCCTCCGGCTGTTGGGAACAGCTGTAGAACCTCATCCGGAGGTCCGCCTCAGTAAGGTCCTCAAAGACAGTCTGTAGTTTTTGAAATATTGCGGACACTGACTCCTGGTCTGCGGCCGACCAAGTTTCCACTTCCTGTTCCGCAGCACCAGTCAGTTGCCCTAATACAACGGCGGCTCTTTGTTTGCCTGTCATGGAATACATGTCCAAGATACCACATATCTTCCGTTTGAATCCAGACAGGGTATCTGGTTTGCCTTTGTATTGGGGGAGCCACTTTGCTCCAGGAATGTAGGGTAACGTCATAGGAATTACAGGTGTTACAGGCGCTGCTGGTGGAGCGGCGGCTTCGGCCTGCTCATCATCGGGCGCGGGCTGAACTTCAGGGACGTTGGCCGGCATGTCGGCATTCGGCTGCTCGTCGGACATCTTGGCGCCCCCCTAGTTAACCGTGGCCTACCTTCTAGCTTTTCTTCCGGTAGGCCGCAGCTCCGCAGGTGACGGTTGTCTTCAGGACCTTGCGTCGCTTGCGTCCTACGTCAGAGCGTTCAGCGACGCTTATTACAGGACCTGGCGCTTGTTGGTTTGACGTCGAGGCGTGGGGCGTGTCCGAGGCTTCGCGCTCTTTTGCAGGTACGCCCCTAATTTTCCCACGGTTATGCCCTTCTTCTCGCTCAGCAGCCCAACAATGGCGGCAACCTTCACCACAACTTTACGTACACAGTTCAGAATAAAGGCGCACAGTACCCGGTGGCAACGGGCATAACACTGCGTCGTTGCAGCGGGCACGCGATCTTGTTCGTGATGCCAGAAGAGATGACTAGCCCAGGGGATGGGGATGACTCGGTACCCGGGCCTTTGCCTTGGGGATGTCGCGATGGTCGGCTCCCGGGCCCGTACCCTGGGGTCTCTCTTTAAAAGGGTGGATATTAGTTAATTTTAAGAAAGAGTTCGTGACGCCACCTGTGGCTTCTGGTGAGAATCACCAGCGCTGCGCAGTCCTCTGAGGCCGATGATAAGGCAACTTGATGGTATAGCTCCCCACAGGTGGAGCTAGGCCTCAGGGCAGTGTATGACAGGGTATGCAGGACAGACGAGACCCAGCCAGGTCTGAGCAAGAACAGGGACAGACACGATAGTCACTTCAGTACCTTTTACTGATGGAAATTCAGGCACGTCCCGGAGCACTGTAGGGTGAAGGGTGCATGTCAGGATCCTCCCCAATGAGCGGGTTTTGGGCCTCCTGTTTCTTGCTTCTGCGTAGTAAGTTTCTGACCTGCCTGGAGCTAGCCCTAACTTTGTCTCTGTCCTGCGCTGGCTGACCTTGTTATAGGGCCTTTTCTTGGAGTACACGCACCTTAGCTGTGGGCCTATGTGTCTCCTGGCTCTGTTACGTATCAGCACTTTAGCGATCCTGGAACTTGTAGTTCTCCAGGGATTCCAGTTATATCTTACTGGGTGGTGGAGATCCCGGTAAGCTTCGGACCCGGTGTCAGGTAACTTCTTTGGGGTGAGCAGGTTAAGCTCCTCTGCCCCCTACGTACTAACTCTCCACTCGCCTTCAGCCTACTCGGGCCCTCACTAGGCTACTCACACTAACGGCAGCTTGCCGCGCTTCACCGATCTTATGGCGCCGGCACACCTAAAGCTCACTACTCTGAGCTGCAACTGAGTCTGGACTGTGCTCCACTGCAGACTGACCTTTCTCACGCTTCTCTACTGCAGGAACTCTCTCAACAGGTTTGCTCTCTGTCGACTCCAGTCTAGACCAACTGCTGCCTGGCTCCACCTTCCCTATTGATATATCCCTAACGGGCTCCCTCTGGTGGTCTGAGGTGGAAGGTGGAGATGTGTGAATGGTTATGGGGGCCTCTTGTGGAGGAATCCATCAATGCACACTTCTAGGATCTGTGATACCAAGCGCAGCTGGGCGTCACACTTCCACCTTATTCACTTGCGACTTCACTTTGCTTCTTCCAATGATGTAGCCCAGGTCTTTTTCCCGATGACACATTTCTTTGGGTTCATGGTAAACCCATGGCCTGGACGTTCCGCAAATGACTTCCCCAATCCAGGCTGAATATCACAATATCATCGAGGTAAGCTGTGGCATACTTTTTGTGAGGGGCTAAGATCTGGTCTATGGCCCTTCGGAAGGTAACATAGTAACGTAGGTTGAATAAAGACCTAGGTCCATCAAGTTCAACCTTTCTCCCCCAATTATACTCCCCATACCAACACTACACTAACTTACTGGAACTAGGCCTCACAAATGAATTACCATTTTTATTTTTACTGCACTATTACAATTACAAATAAACCAGTTTATATTTTTTTTATTTGTTTTATTTTCGTATTACTGTTCTGGTATTACTAAAATCCCTGTACCTAAATCTGTTAATCCAGAAGAAGGCAAAAACCCAGGATACATTCAGCCAATTTGCATCACAAGGAAAAATTCCTTCTTGACCCTGAGAAAGGCGATCAGTACAAGAACCCTGGATCAAAATTACTACTATAGGTGTAACATTTTGTCTAATTTAACTGTAGCCCACAATGTTATGTGTATCAAGGAAATCATCCAGCCCTTTTTTGAACGCTGTTATAGTATCTGCCATTACTAAGGCTATATGCCCACGCTGCGGAAATGAAGCAGAAATTTTCTGCTTCATTTCTGCATGTCCTCTCCTGGATAAACGCATGCGGAATTCCGCACGCGTTTATCGTGCGTTTATCGCGCGATTTCCACATGTGGAATTGACTTGCGTTTTTTATTGCATTACAAAGGCAATTCTGCTTGCGGAAACGCAAAATTAATGGACATGCTGCGGATTTTTCCGCGCATCAAAAACGCTGCGGAAAAATCCGCAGCATGGGCAATGAACTTGCGGAATCCCCTTGGGGACCATGGGGGGCGGATAACATAGCGTTTCACAAGCGTTTACGTTGTGGAAATTCCGCAGCATATACGCTTGAAAAACGCTACGTGGGCACATACCCTCACTCTTGAGGTAGGGCATTCCACAGCCTGACTGCTTTGACTGTAAAGAACCCTTTCCTGTTTAGGTGCCGGAATCGCCTTTCTTCCACCCGTAATGAGTGCCCCCTGGTCCTTAGTATAGTCTTTGGAAGGAATAAGTCATGGGCTAGACCTTTGTACTGACCACACACATATTTATACATGTAAATGAGATCCCCTCTGAGGCGTCGTTTTTCTAAGCTAAACAAGCTCAACTTTTTCAACCTCTCATCATATGAGAGGCCTTCCATTTGGCTGACCCTACCTTCAATATGAGTTTGTCGCGGGGTATCGGATACGCAAACTTTTTAGCCCCTTCCTTTGAAATCACCTTGGGGCGGACTTCGGGGACTCAATACTGTTTTTGGTTCATCTGCACATGTGGTTCCGTCAGGATTTCTTGTTCATCAACCTGCGGGTCCCGGTTCCGCTGAAGTAGTTCTCGCCACTGTTGTTTCTGGGCCAGTGACAGTGTCTCTGCCACTGTGAAAACCTCAGTGTCCCCTTCTGGCTTGTCCTGCCCACATGAAGGTGCAACGGGATCCCTCTGTTGCCTTGCCTTGATGGATATCGGCATGAGAGGATTTTGGAAGAGATCTTGGTAGCAGTTAACTGGCAGGTAAGACAGGACGTGCAATATCTTAGGATTTCTCTGTGACATCTGGGCTAATAGAACCTCTGCATGACTCGTTCTTGAGTTTTGTCCACCTCAAGATGGTCACCTAAGACATGTGAATAGGCTCTATTCAACACCCTTTGTCTATAGGGTGCTGGTACCAACAACTGCTCCACTATCTCCTCCCTCACTTTATTATCTCGGTACAATAATTCCCAACATAAAATAGGGAAACCTGGTGTCAGCCCTCGACTCCTGAGCTATGCCGTTTATGACGGTTACCTTATTGAATGCTTCTTTTAGCGAAAGGTCTGTATGTTGGGTGAACCCCAAATTTTCTCTTGTCACTCCTATCTCAGGAATGTCTGCCTCAGGGAATACTACTTTCTCCTCATTTCCCATTACACAGAAAGGAAACTCAACAGACTCTGGGGCTGATGAGGCTCTTTTAGGGCCAACCCGTTTCTTACCCGAGTAACCCAGGTCTCTGCCACCCCCCCCCCGCACAAGTCCCAAAACAACACAAAGTCCCAGCCTATGATGATTGGGTGCAACAAATCCTGGACCACCTCGACCTCTTGGGACTCAGTACCTCGGGCCGTCTCAATGACCACTCTGACCACCGGATATTTTTACATCCCCATCAATGCAGCGGACGCCCACCTTCTTCCCAGGGATCAATTGGAGAGGGAGAGTGTCACTCATGAGGGTCACCAAACTCCCTGAGTCTAGTAGTCCAGTCATTTGCAGGCCATTCACTTTGACAGGACAAGTTTGGGGCCCCTTCCCGGGTGGACAGTCCACACTGCAAGCTGGATATGCGTAGAACGAACACCAACGTCCCATGCTACCGTCCATTTGCTTGGTGGTCAGGGGACAATGGGCAGCTATATGACCTGGACTGTGACATCTCCAGCAAATTACATCCCCTGATGAGGGCTTTGGTATGACCTCTGCCGCCCCCTTGGACTTTGGACGCCCCACCCCCTTTTTAACCTCCAGCCCCCAGTATGGAATGGAAAAACCTACAAGAAGCAAAATGAAAACAAACCCTGCTGTAAATAAATAAAAAGCAAGTGCATTTAAATAAAATAGGGTTCTTAGTAACACTGTTTTTGATCAAAAATAGTATGAAAGCTATCCCACCAGCGACAAGGTGAACCCGTTCGGGATAGAACCTACTCTGTCTAATATTAAAAACCTTACTATGTGTCAAAGTTGACCTCTGTGTGAATAAGGGCAGACTGAGGCCCCAGTCCCACACTAGGAACACCAGCCAAGGGAAGCTTTTAAATGTGTCATCCAGCTCTGGGAAGGGAGGCCACACCCAGGTTTGCACAGAATGCAAAATATACAAAGAAAAAAACACAAAATTTGAGCTTGGTTTAAAATGGTATACATGCAGCACATAAATGCATGTTTCACAATGGCCATGAATCAGAAAAACCTACAAGAAGCAAAATGAAAATAAACCCTGCTGTAAATAAATAAAAAGCAAGTGCATTTAAATAAAATAGGGTTCTTAGTAACACTGTTTTTGATCAACCTTACCATATGTCAAAGTTGACCTCTGTGTGAATAAGGGCAGACTGAGGCTCCGGTCCCAAACTAGGAACACCAGCCAAGTAAAGCTTTTAAATGTGTTAAAAACACATGAAGGACTCCCAGACTATGAGAAATAAGATTCTCTGGTCTGATGAGACGAAGATAGAACTTTTTGGTGATAAATCTAAGCGGTATGTGTGGAGAAAACCAGGCACTGCTCATCACCTGCCCAATGCAATTACAACAGTGAAACATGGTGGTGGCAGCTGTAGCATCGGCGTTTCTGCCTCCTGCCGGGCAGAGGCGCCGTTCCCCTCACCGCTGCGGTCCCGGTCTGGCGTCTTCCTGTTCCCCTGCTGCTAAGGCGCGCACTACGCGCAGCTTCCCGGGCACTGCGCTTGGGGCGCGCGCACTCCCTCCCTCTTTAAGGGGCCGCGCGCCATCCTAGAGTCCCCGGTCAATGGCCGGGACTGGCCCTGTATTAAGTACCTCCTCCAAAATGGAGGTGTCTGTGCAAGGTTGTTGTTTGTGTGCTAACACTCTCCTCCACCCTCAGGTTCCTTGCCCGCCAGTCTGTCTAACAGTCCTGCCCGCCAGTGTGTCTAACAGTCCTGCACGCCAGTCTGTCTAACAGTCCTGCCCACCAGTCTGTCTAACAGCCGTGCCCGCCAGCCTGCCTACCTGGAGCACCTGCCAGGTTACCTGCCGTTCCCGCGAGCCTGCCTACCTGGAGCACCTGCCAGTTACCCGCTGTGCCCGCCAGCCTGCCTACCCGGAGCACCTGCCAGATCACCTGCCGTGCCCGCCTGCCTGCTTACCCGGAGCACCTGCCAGTTACCTACCGTGCTCGCCAGTCTGTCAACCCGGAGCACCTGCCAGTTACCTGCCATACTCGCCTGCTCGTTTACCTGGAGTACCTGTCTGGCTATCCGCCGTACCCGCCTACTTGTCTACCCGGATCACCCGCCAGCCTACCTGCCATGCTCATCCGCTGTAACGGTCAGCTCCTGTCATCTGACCCGTGGGAGTCACCTGCTCTCACACAAGGTCGGTCCCAGAGTGGCACCTGGTTCACCTGCCCGGTCCCTCTTTGGTTCACGGAGTCGACTAAGCCGCCGTGTGACCTGGGTCAGTCCGAGTAGGCACTTAGTTACACCCCTCTGGTCCCTCCTTGCATCAAAGCACAGAGGTTCCACCACCCAGACCTGTAACAGCAGCATCATGCTATGGGGCTGTTTTTCATCTGCGGGGACTGGACGACTGGTTGCAATTGAAGGAAACATGAATGCGGCCAAGTACAGAGATATCCTGGATGAAAACCTCTTCCAGAGTGCTCTGGACCTCAGACTTGGCCGAAGGTTCACCTTCCAACAAGACAATGACCTTAAGCACACAGCTAAAATAACAAATGAGTGGCTTCAGAACAACTCTGTGACCATTCTTGACTGGCCCAGCCAGAGCCTTGACCTAAACCCAATTGAGCATCTCTGGAGAGACCTGAAAATGGCTGTCCGCCAATGTTCACCATCCAACCTGACGGAACTGGAGAGGATCTGCAAGGAAGAATGGCAGAGAATCCCCAAATCCAGGTGTGAAAAACTTGTTGCATCATTCCCAAGAAGACTCATGGCTGTAGTAGCTCAAAAGGGTGCTTCTACTCAATACTGAGCAAAGGGTCTGAATACTTATGGCCATGTGATATTTCAGTTTTTCTTTTTTAATAAATTTGCAAAAAAATCTACATTTCTGTTTTTTTTCAGTCAAGATGGGGTGCAGAGTGTACTTTAATGAGAAAAAAAATGAACTTTATAGAATTTACCAAATGGCTGCAATGAAACAAAGAGTGAAAAATTGAAAGGGGTCTGAATACTTTCCGTACCCACTGTATATACACATACAGTCATGGCCAAAAGTGTTGGCTATCTTGGAATTGTTCCAGAAAGTGAAGTATTTCTCCCAGAAAATTATTGCAATTACACGTTTTGTTATACACGTTTATTTCCTTTGTGTTTATTGGAACAACACAAAAAAAGAGAAGAAAAGGCCAATTGGACATAATTTCACACAAAACCTCAAAAATGGGCTGGACAAAATTGTTCATGATTATTGAAATTGTTTTTATTATGTATACCCCTTTCCACATGTAAAGTGCCATGGAATATATGGCGCTATAATAATAAAAAATAATAATATTATCGGAGGGTACTGTTGCACTTTACTACTTAGTAAAATTTGCTCTTGAGATATTAACACTTTTTTTACAGCTCGTTGCCTAGGAGGCTGTATTTCTTGTAAACCCTATGCTGAAGCTGGCCAGGATTAGTCGGTAACAGCATGCACCAGTGATCCTGGTTAGTTTTCAAACAGTTCTTACAAGCTCAATAGCAAAAGCACTGCACATGTTCAGCTATCTAGCAGCGGTGGTCTGTCTTCAAGGCAACAACCTGTAACAAAAAAAAAAGTAAAGTGAGCGGCTGAAAAATATAAAAAGCAGTAAATTACTAAATTGCTTGTATTTACAAGAACTCTCCGACAATACCCATTTATAAAGATAGGAATAAAATTTTAACCCCTTTCTGACGTGGGGCGTAATAATACGTATCTGAACCCTGGGCCTTTTGGACCAGATACGTATTATTACGCCCTGGCGATCACGCCCGCACAGAGACTGTGCAGGCGCGATCGCTGCCGGCTGTCAGCTGATTTTCACAGCTGACACCCGGTACTATGTGCCAGGAGCGGTGTTGCACCTCTCCCGGAACATTAACCCCCGAAATGCTGCTATTGAAGTCGATCGCAGCATTTCCGATGCAGGCACCGGTAAGAGCGCGCCTCTTACCTTCTATCCGGCGTCCCGCGCTGTGTATACCAGGTCCGGATAGTTGCTTTGGTGACCCGATGTTGTTATGACCAGGCATCAGCATGTTGTAGATTGTACTTAGTGCACAATCTACCTAACTTGTGTGTACAGGGCTGAAGCCTGCACAGCATAGAGGATGATGCTTCATCCTTATGCTGTGCAAGCGATCAGACTGCAAAAAATGGTGGGGCAAAGTGTAAAAGTTAAAAAAAAGTCTCAGAAAGTGAAAAAAAAAAATTAACAAAATTCTAAAAAATATAAAAAAATAAATAAAATATAATCCAAAAAAATAAAAATATACTGTACCCATAAATAAATATTATAATGAAAATAAAACAAAAAAACAATAAAAGTATACATATTTGGTATCGCTGCGTCCGGAACGATCTGACCTATAAAAATGTCCCACTAGATAACCTATTTGGTGAACGTGGTATAAAAAAAAAAAAAGTAAAAAACAATGCTTTATCATCATACCGCCAAACAAAAAATGGAATAAAACGCGATCAAAATAAGGAATGTAAATAAAAATACTACCGCTGAAAACGTCATCTTGTCCCGCAAAAAAACAAGCTGCCATAGAGCTCCATCAGCCAAAAAATAAAAAAGTTATAGCACTCAGAATAAAGAGATGCAAAAACAATTATTTTTTCTATAAAATACTTTTTATTGTGTAAAAGCGCCAAAACATAAAAAATATATAAATATGGTATCGTTGTAAACGTACTGACCCAAACAATAAACCTGCCTTATTAATTTTACCACACGCGGAACGGCATAAAAAAAAAACAAAAAAAACAATTCCTGAATTGTTGTTTTTTGTTTATTCTGCCTCCCAAAAATCGGAATAGAAAGCGATCAAAAAATGTCACCTGCCCGATAATCTTACCAAGAAAAACATCAACTTGTCTTTACATGACTTTGTCAGCAGAAATATGGAAACATTATAGCTCTCAAAATATGGCGATACAAAAACTAGTCTTTGCAAAAAAAGGGTTTTTTAGTGTGTGTCAGCTGTCAGTCATAAAAACCCGATATAAATCTGGTATTGCTGTAATCGAACAGACCCGAAGAATAAAGTCTAATCACTTATACTGCACGAGGAACAGCGTAAAAAATAAACTCTAGGCTTAGGGTTGTGCTAGGGTTAGGGCCAGGGTTGTGCTAGGGTTAGAGTTAGGGATGTGCTAAGGTTAGGGTTGTGCTAGCGTTAGGGTTGTGCTAGGGTTAGGGTTATGCTAGGGTTAGGGTTGTATTAGGGTTGTGTTGGGGTTGGGATTTTTTCATAAGTAAAGGAAAAAAAAATGCCGACAATTTGGTGACTAGTGTTGAGCGCAAGTGCTCGCTACTTGAGTTTGCATCAGGTGCTCGGGTATGCACTGAGTATCGCGGGTGCTCGAGTGACGCACTTGAGTCTCCGCCCCATATATTTTATGGCTGTTATACAGCCAAAAAAGCACGCAGGGATTGCCTGCCATGCACAGGCAATCCCCGCATGTTTCTTTTGGGTGTCTAACAACCGTGAAACATGTGGGGCAGGGACTTGAGCATGTCACCCGAGCACCCGCGATACTCAGTGCATACCCGAGCACCCGATGCAAACTCAAGTAGCGAGCACTTGCGCTCAAGACTAATGACAACTTATTCAATATGATGACCTAATGTTATCAAATTCTGTGTCGCACCTCTGGGTTCAAAATGTTCACTATACCCCTTGATAGGTTTAGGTGCATCAGGGGCTCTCCAAACGCGACATGGCGTCCGCCCTCGATTCCAGACAATTTTCCGTTCAAAAAGTCACACAGTACTCCTTCCCTTCTGAACCCTGCCGTGCGCCCAAACAGTGTTTTTTCCCCACATATGGGGTATCGGCGTACTCAGGAGAAATCGCACAACAAATTGCATGGTGCAATTTCTCCTGTTACCCTTACGAAAATGCAAAATTGGGGGCTGAAAAACATTTTTGTGGGAAAAATGTGAAAATTTTATTTTTACGGCTAAATGTTATAAACTTCTGTGAAGCACCTGGAGGTTCAAGGTGCTCACTACACATCTAGATAAGTTCCCTGAGGGGTCTAGTTTCCAAAATGGTGTCACTTGTGGGGGGTTTCCACTGTTTAGGCACATCAGGGGCTTCACAAATGCGACATGGCGTTCGCTAATTATTCAAGCAAATTTTGCATTCAAAAAGTCAAATGGCGCTCCTTCCCTTCTGAACCCTGCCGCGCGCCTCAATAATGGTTTTCCCCCACGTATGGGATATTGGCTTACTCAGGAAAAATTGCACTACAAATTTTGCAGTCCATTTTTTCCTGTTACCTTGCGAAAATAAAAAAAATTTGGGTCTAAAGTAACATTTTTGTGAAAGAAGTTGAATGTTCATTTTTTTCTTCCACATTCCAAAAATTCCTGTAAAGCACCTGAAGGGTTAATAAACTTCTTGAATGTGGTTTTGAGCACCTTGAGGGGTGCAGTTTTTAGAATGGTGTCACTTTTGGGTATTTTCTGTCATAAAGGCCTCTAAAAGTCACTTCAAATGTGATGTGGTCCCTAAAAAAATGTTTTTGTAAATTTTGTTGGAAAAATGAGAAATCTCTGGTCAACTTTTAACCCTTCTAACTTCCTAACCAAAAAAATGTTGGTTCTAAAATTGTGCTGATGTAAAGTAGACATGTGGGAAATGTTATTTATTAACTATTTTGTGTGTCATATCTCTCTGATTTACAGGTATGAAAATTTTTCATTTTGAAATATCGATATCGAAGAAATTTTACACTATCATGAAGTACAATATGTCACGAAAAGACAACTTCAGAATCAGTGGGATCCATTGAATCATTCCAGAGTTATCACCTCATAAACTGACAGTGGTCAAAATTGTACAAATTGGCCTGGTCATTATAGTGCAAACCAACTTTGGGGGTAAAGGGGTTAAAGAGGACCTTTCACCAAATTTTGGCTTATAAACTGTATATTTTTGAGCACACAGTAGCAGGAATGTACATCAATTTATTTAAAAATGTTTCCAATTCATTGTGGAGATACAGGACACTGAAATTACTGGTGTCTAATGTGTTAATTTCAGTTGGGCGTTTCATTTTGTTTTGCTCTGAGGGTGTGTACTTTCATCCCACTATGACGCTGTCCCAGGGGCGGAACTACCGCCCGTGCAGCCGGTTCATTGAACGGGGCCCCGAGGGAGAGGGGGCCCCTCCAGCCTCCAGCAGGGCCGCCATCAGGGCATGTCTGCCCTGACTCCAGTGTGGGGCCCAGCCGGTAGGGGCCCCCTTGGAGCCCCGTTGGGGGCCCCCTCTTGTGAGTCTCTCTCCTCATGGGGCCCCCGGCCCCATGCTAAGCGCCGGGTCCGGGACATCTCAGCGCTGCGCTGCGCTACTGCGGCAGCGCCTTCATGATTCCCCTGATTTCCGGTCATGTGACGGCGCCGTCACATGGCCGGAAGTCAGAAGAACCTGGTGTCAGCGATTTGGACGAGCGCCAGGATTCTGCAGGGATCGCATGGGGGTAAGTATAACAAGTTTTGTTTTTTTCAAAATACAGTTTACTAGGAGTGGGGGGAATGGGAGGTGTGTGTGTGTGATAAGAGATGCATGGGGGGGGGGGAGATGATAAAAGATGCACATGGGGTGGGGGGGATGAGAGAGGTGCACATGTGGGGGGAGGGGGATGAGAGAGGTGCACGTGGGGGGGGAGGGGGATGAGAGAGGTGCACGTGGGGGGGGATGATAAAAGATGCACATGGGGTGGGGGGGTGAGAGAGGTGCACATGTGGGGGGGAGATAAGAGATGCACATGGGGGGGAGATAAGAGATGCACATGGGAGGAGATAAGAGATGCACATGGGGGGAGATAAGAGATGCACATGGGGGGGTGAGAGAGGTGCACATATGGGGGAGGGGGATGAGAGATGTGCACATGGTGGGGATGAGAGATGCACATGGGGGGGATGAGAGAGGGGCACATGTGGGGGAGGGGGATGAGAGAGGGGCACATGTGGGGGAGGGGGATGAGAGAGGGGCACATGTGGGGGAGGGGGATGAGAGAGGGGCACATGTGGGGGAGGGGGATGAGAGAGGGGCACATGGGGGGGTGGTGAGAGCTGCACATGGGGGGGATGAGAGAGGGGCACATGTGGGGGAGGGGGATGAGAGATGGGCACATGTGGGGGAGGGGGATGAGAGAGGGGCACATGTGGGGGAGGGGGATGAGAGATGTGCACATGGGGGGGTGGTGAGAGCTGCTCATGGGGGGGTGAGAGCTGCACATGGGGGAATTGGGAGAAAATGAGCTGCACATGGGGGAATTGGGAGTAGGGGGATAATGAGCTGCACATAATGAATGTGGGGTGGGGGAGAGTAAATGATAAATGACGATGGGGTGGGGAGAGCACGGACATGATATAATGAATTGGGGCAGGGGGTGCATGTAAATAATGAATGCGGGGAGCAGGAAGTATAGAGTAGAGGTTCTAATTAAATTATATATTAAGTGCCTATTTACAGTTAATGGGGGCACCGTGGTGGATTACAATTTATATTTGGAATGGTAGGTTGCATAATAACTAACCATATATTGATGGTGGATGCACGTCTGTATTCAGCTGCGTAATGTAGAAGTTGGGGAATGTGCTCTAGATAACTGTGTTATTTTATGCAGAGACGAGTTCTGGCTGGAAGACGTGATGGCGGTCTGTGCTGGATGAAGGAGAAAAGCGTAGCTGAAGGACTTCACCTAGAGACGTCACCAGTGAGTCAGTGCATTACATGTACACTTACACTATATACTATGTACCGGGCTCCTGTGTATAATGTCACTGGTGATCACTGTATTACCTGTACACTATATACAGAGCTCCTGTGTATAATGTCACTGGTGATCACTGTATTACCTGTACACTGACACTATATACAGAACTCCTGTGTATAATGTCACTGGTGATCACTGTATTACCTGTACACTGACAATATATACAGAGCTCCTGTGTATAATGTCACTGGTGATCCCTGTATTACCTGTACACTATATACAGAGCTCCTGTGTATAATGTCACTGGTGATCCCTGTATTACCTGTACACTATATACAGAGCTCCTGTGTATAATGTCACTGGTGATCCCTGTATTACCTGTACACTATATACAGAGCTCCTGTGTATAATGTCACTGGTGATCACTGTATTACCTGTACACTGACACTATATACAGAGCTCCTGTGTATAATATCACTGGTGATCACTAGATTACCTGGACACTTACATTATACATACCATGTATAGAGCTCCCGTGTATAATGACACTTATGGTAATATTAGTAATGTGGTGGTAATATTAGTAATGTGGTGGTAATATGTGGTCTGGTCATGGTGTGGCAGTTTTTCTCCCTTCTGTGTGGTATTATTCGGTCACTATGTTGTGGTAATATGTGGTCTGGTGATGGTGTGGCGGTATTCCCTGTATGTGGTATTATTGGTCATTTAAAAAAAAATGTATATGACACATTCCCTTAAAGAAAACTAAATAAAAATATATCTAAAAAGAGTATTGGATATTTTAAGAAAATTTTAATAGGTTAGAGTAGGGCCCGGCCAGAAGAGTCTACCTTATCGTGGTGGCGGCTTTAAAAATCTTTTGGCCAAAACAAAAGCTGTTGGCTATGTATGTGGCACCGTCACATGGCCGAACGTCAGGAGAGCCTGGTGGCAGCGACGTGGACGAGCGCCAGGATTCTGCAGGGATCGCATGGGGGTAAGTATAACAAGTTTTATTTTTCTTAAATACAATTAATTAACTAGGAGTGGGGGGGATGAGAGATGCACATGGGGGGGGATGAGAGATGCACATGTAGCACCCTGAGGATTCGGCTGCTACAGGAGTATTGCACCTCAACCCAGAGGTGTGATATTCCACTCCCGGGTAAGGATGGAGTGTGGATCTGAGCTCGGTAGGCTGCATGCACTACACACATCCCATTTCCGGGGAACAGGCCGACGGTACTCCCACTTAGAAATGTGCAGGTACGACCGAGTCTGTTCCTGGCTGGAGTGGGAGGGGGGGTGGTACATCCCATGTAGTGTAGGGGCAGATAGGGGGAGCAGCCTGGGTAAAGATAGGAGCTCATTGGGTGCTGGTCACCTGAGCTCACACATAGAGGGTGTATATAAGGTGGGCACCAACTAAGATCAGGGTCAGATGCAGAGGATCAGATGCAGAGAGTCAGTCAGCTGCAGAGAACAAGTCAGGAGCAGAGGAGAGGAGAAAGACAAAGACCCAGAGTGAGAGAGGAGAAAAGAGAGAGACCCAGAGCACAGAAGAGAAGGACTCTGAGATCCCAACTAAAAGCACCGGGTGAAGAGTCGGCATCAGGGTACCGGAACCCAAGCTGGTGGGGGTAAAAACATTCCCCAGCCAGAGACCGGAGACCGTGGGCAGCGTCTGCCACGGTCACCCATCACATCCACCCCGAAGGCACACCACATGAAGGGTCAGGGAACCCAGGGCCAAGGGTGTCCCAACAGAAGGCCCGAGGGAGCTGGACCTAGGTGGATTACTGGTGGGGACGGCCAGAGAACGGGACAGAAAGAGAGCTCAGGGCCACGCTCCGGACTTGTTTGGGGGTTGGCTGGATCCAGGACCTGGTGGACGCAGCACGGCTCGGGTGGTCACTAGCAGCTGGAGTGACCAGTACAACATCTGCAGTAAGTAAACACCCTTAACTGCACAACCCGACTCTGTCTTCACTGCCGTCTGCACTACACCACCACAACCCCCATCCTCTGCGCCTGTCCCCTCTGAGGCTATACCCCTCCCGTTGGGGGTTATCCCACCAAGCTGCGCACCCACCATCAGCCTCAGCGGACCCTGCTGCAGCGGCGGCCACAGTGACCGCATCACAACGGGTGGCGTAGTCGACACAAAAGAACTCTTAATAACATCTGTAGGACTGCCACATAACACTGAGCTTGACGCCCTGGGCACGGGCCGGGTCACAGCCGCTCGGAGACTACAAACCCCCCCATCTGATCCGGTGCCGGGTATTCCCCTCAAAAAGGAATATGTCCCAGGGGGCGCGTCAACTTTGGCGTAGTCGGCAGGATTACGTGCCCGCAACACCCGGGTACTGCGTGCCTGAAGAAAAGTGCAAGTTTACCTCAGAAAGAAGTCTCCCGCCGGTTCCGGAGGGTCCACGCCATCGGACCCCATCACAAGTCGTTTCCCGCCGATTGTCCGCCATTTCCAGCTTGTTCCCGCCATCTGCAGAGTTTCCCGCCACTGGGCGACGCTTCCCGCCAAAACCGCAGATTTCCCGCCTTGGAAGAGCAGCGGACGCCATTATGGGCGTGCCAAAGGAGGGCAAGAGGCCACCTCCCATCGTGGGCCAGGACAGAAAATGGCGCCAAAAGTGGAAACCGCCCCCACCAACAGAGACTGTGATGCTGGAGGTGTCTGTCAGCGTGAAAGAACTACCCCTGGAGCTGACAGTCACCGAGTTGCCCCGGGACCGCCCTCGAGGTGGGAGGGGACGAAAGGAGAGAACAAAGATGGGTGCCGCCTGGAGCAGTCTGGAGCGAGCGCACCCGGAGACAAGAAGTCTGGAGAGGAGTAGCAGAGAAGCTCACCCGGAGATGTCCAGAGAGCAGAGCAGCACCGGCCCGCTGGCCAGGAGCCTGCTGGAAGAAGAGCAGAGCAGCACCGACCCGTTGGTCAGGAGCCTGCTGGACACCACGACCCCACTAGGCCTAGTGGAGGTCCTTGCACAGCTCCCCCGAGACCGGGAGTGTGCGCAGACTGCCCTGGAGGGCCTCGCACGGAGGATGGCCCGGGTACAGCGCGAGATATTGGCGGAATGGAGCCGGGAGATGGCCCAGCAAGCTGAAACCAAGACGCAAGCTGAAACCAAGACCCGGAGCACGCCAGCCGAGATGAGGAAGGAGACCGCCTCTGAGGATGGCGCGGGAGGACCCAAGGCCGGAGACGGCGCCGAGGAGGGAGCCGAACGCATGGAGGCAGGTAAAGGGGACGTCTATACCCCAAACCAGGACACCGCTTACCTGCCCCAGCTCCCCGTCGCAGAGCCCGAAAGTCCCCCTGCTGTGCCCGAAAACGCCATGTCACCGACGCAGACTAGGCCCCAACCGGAAGCCGCCGCCGCGACCCCTGTGACGTCACACGCCTCGACCCCGAGCGTGACCAAGCAGGAAGTACCACCAGCCTGGTCGCAGGGCCTAGAATTCCCGGGCGCCGCAACACCAACAGCGCCCCCTACCTCTGCGGACCCTCCGGCCTGGTCGCAAGGCCAGGTAGCCCAGGGCGCCGCCGTCCTAACGGTGCCCTTCACCTTCCAGGTGCCCCAGGCCTGGCCGCAAGGCCTGGGCAACCCGGGCGCCACCACCACCGCGCCCGCACCCGTAAAACCAAGGGTGCCGCGTCTGGGAGAGGACTTGTTTGCCCAGCACACGTGGCCGGACGGGCAGCCTTTCATCTGGCCCCAGAAGTATTACGAACTGGAGCACCAGAGGAGGGTTGGGGCCATGTGTGCACCCCTGATTCCGGCTCCGAAGCCCGTAATAAGGATCTCGCCCCCGCTAGCGGAAGCACAGTTTGAGTGGGACCCCACCGGAGAAGATCTAATGGGGTTCACTCAGGAAACTAGGGCAGCTGCAGCAGAGCGTGCGGAGTGCTGCCGCCAACAGCTCGAGGAGTTTGCGAGGGAGCGGAGAGAGAGGCGGGTCCGGGAACAACAAGCCCAGATAAGGAGCGCAGAGCAGAAGAGCCGGGCCAGGAGAGACCCCCGTGCAGCGCATTGTCCCCGCACCATCGGGACAGTGATCAAGTTCAACCAGCAGCATGGGTGGGGCTTCATCAGAGACCACAACACCCCCGGCGACGTTTTTGTAACGCGCAGAGACGTTGAGTCCCATCTGCCGGAGGGGCACAGAGGTCGTGACCTCTACATCGGAGACGAGGTCACCTTTACCCGGCACAAGTGTGCCAAGGGACCTTATGCCCTCCACGTACACCGCCTGACGGAGGAGGAGTTGCGGTGCGAGGAGGAGGAGCAAGAGGACCCGGACGGGTCTGAAGTTACCACCAGCTATAAGCAAAGAGCAGGAGGAAGACGCCGTTGAGTGCGGCAGAGCAGGTGCTGTAAATAAGTTACCCAATCGGGGTATAAAGAAACTGAAACTGTTGCTACATATATATAGTCCCCGTTGGGACCAGCTGAGTGAACTGTTTACCCGTTTACCCCTTAATCCCACAGGCTGAGGACTGTGAGCAGCCATTCCCTTCCCTCTACCTGGCCGAGGACTGAGAGCGGCCAACTTCCCCTGTATATAGTTGCGCTTCCTAAAGCGCCCCCTACCGGTTTTATAGGAAAACCAGTTTTTCTAAGAGACTGTCGCACTTTTCCCGGACACACGTTGCACAGTGTCCGGAGGAGGAACCTGAAACAAGAGACGACGAGAATGTTTATATGAAAAGTTTTATATATATAATGTTTTATATGTTTTATTATGTTTATATGAAAAAAAAAAAAAATTGTATGTTTTGGTGTTATTTATGTCTTACAGCCCGAGGACGTGCTGTGATTTACCAGGGGGGAATGTAGCACCCTGAGGATTCGGCTGCTACAGGAGTATTGCACCTCAACCCAGAGGTGTGATATTCCACTCCCGGGTAAGGATGGAGTGTGGATCTGAGCTCGGTAGGCTGCATGCACTACACACATCCCATTTCCGGGGAACAGGCCGACGGTACTCCCACTTAGAAATGTGCAGGTACGACCGAGTCTGTTCCTGGCTGGAGTGGGAGGGGGGGTGGTACATCCCATGTAGTGTAGGGGCAGATAGGGGGAGCAGCCTGGGTAAAGATAGGAGCTCATTGGGTGCTGGTCACCTGAGCTCACACATAGAGGGTGTATATAAGGTGGGCACCAACTAAGATCAGGGTCAGATGCAGAGGATCAGATGCAGAGAGTCAGTCAGCTGCAGAGAACAAGTCAGGAGCAGAGGAGAGGAGAAAGACAAAGACCCAGAGTGAGAGAGGAGAAAAGAGAGAGACCCAGAGCACAGAAGAGAAGGACTCTGAGATCCCAACTAAAAGCACCGGGTGAAGAGTCGGCATCAGGGTACCGGAACCCAAGCTGGTGGGGGTAAAAACATTCCCCAGCCAGAGACCGGAGACCGTGGGCAGCGTCTGCCACGGTCACCCATCACATCCACCCCGAAGGCACACCACATGAAGGGTCAGGGAACCCAGGGCCAAGGGTGTCCCAACAGAAGGCCCGAGGGAGCTGGACCTAGGTGGATTACTGGTGGGGACGGCCAGAGAACGGGACAGAAAGAGAGCTCAGGGCCACGCTCCGGACTTGTTTGGGGGTTGGCTGGATCCAGGACCTGGTGGACGCAGCACGGCTCGGGTGGTCACTAGCAGCTGGAGTGACCAGTACAACATCTGCAGTAAGTAAACACCCTTAACTGCACAACCCGACTCTGTCTTCACTGCCGTCTGCACTACACCACCACAACCCCCATCCTCTGCGCCTGTCCCCTCTGAGGCTATACCCCTCCCGTTGGGGGTTATCCCACCAAGCTGCGCACCCACCATCAGCCTCAGCGGACCCTGCTGCAGCGGCGGCCACAGTGACCGCATCACAACGGGTGGCGTAGTCGACACAAAAGAACTCTTAATAACATCTGTAGGACTGCCACATAACACTGAGCTTGACGCCCTGGGCACGGGCCGGGTCACAGCCGCTCGGAGACTACAAACCCCCCCATCTGATCCGGTGCCGGGTATTCCCCTCAAAAAGGAATATGTCCCAGGGGGCGCGTCACACATGGGGGGGATGAGAGATGCACATGGGGGGGATGAGAGATGCACATGGGGGGGATGAGAGATGCACATGGGGGGGGGATGAGAGATGCACATGGGGGGGGATGAGAGATGCACATGGGGGGGATGAGAGATGCACATGGGGGGATGAGAGATGCACATGGGGGGGATGAGAGATGCACATGGGGGGGGATGAGAGATGCACATGGGGGGGATGAGAGATGCACATGGGGGGGATGAGAGATGCACATGGGGGGATGAGAGATGCACATGGGGGGGATGAGAGATGCACATGGGGGGGTGAGAGATGCACATGGGGGGGTGAGAGATGCACATGGGGGGGTGAGAGATGTACATGGGGGGGTGAGAGATGCACATGGGGGGGATGAGAGATGCACGGGGGGGGATGAGAGATGCACGGGGGGGGGATGAGAGATGCATCGGGGGGGTGAGCTGCACATGGGGGGGATGAGAGCTGCACATGGGGGGGTTATGTTTACATAACTTTGTTGCCTTATGAAGCGCAGGGGGGGGGGCCCCCAAAAATTTCTTGCACAGGGGCCCACTACAGTCTGTGTCCGCCCCTGCGCTGTCCAATCATAAAAAAGCAGCTTCCAGAGGTAGGAACAAGTAGACGTCCATAGTTCTGACCTAAATGAGCACCCACTGAGGTCAGGAACGGGGCCAGCATGATACTGACCTGTCTTTGGTCCACTACTGCTCTCGCGACACTCCTCTCTCAGCACTTCAGCAGGAAGTCCCAGGAGAAAGGCATGATTACATGAGACTGATATAGGGTCATAAGGTCACCGCTTCATGGAGGCCTCCATCTTGTGCCAGTCATTACACTCGTTACCCATTCGCTACAGGGTCCAATATAAACTCATCGCTCTCACCCACAAAGCTCTCCACAGTTCTGCACCGCCTTATATCTCCTCTCTCATCTCTGTCTATCGCCCTACACGTGCCCTCCGTTCAACAAATGACCTAAGACTAACATCCCCCATAATCCGAACCTCGCATCTCTGTCTCCAAGACTTCTCTCCTGCTGCGCAAGTTCTCTGGAATGCTCTACGCCAGATGATCCGACTGATGCCTAGCCCCCACGTCTTCAAGCGCGCTTTAAAAACCCATCTCTTTAAACAAGCCTACCACCTCAACTACTCAGTAAACTAACTTTCCCCTGTTCCCTCCTAAATACTATTCAGAATCTGCTCCCTACTCTTCATTTATCTCCACACCCTCCATGCACACGATAACTGCACTCGATACTTGATTATTGCGCTTAAACATACAGGCTGATGACCGGATCATGCAGCTTTATATGAAAACCCCTATTGATTATAATTGCCAGACCTGAAATAACAAGCACTTTTCACCTATTGTCCCCCCCCCCATTTCCTTGTAGATTGTAAGCTTGCGAGCAGGGGCCTCACTCCTAATGTAACTGTTTAAACTGTCTTAACTTGTATTGAATTTATTGTCTGTACATGTCCCCGCTTAATTGTAAAGTGCTGCGGAATATGTTGGTGCTATATAAATAAAAATTATTATTATTACAATAAATGTACATACATACACAAAGGTAGTTTTAATCTGCTTTCTCCTACTTAGTGCTTTCATCAGCTTTGCAGGCTAAAAACTACTGACAAACTCCCTATCAACAAACATGTTCACATGCAAAAACACACAAATGTGCTATGGCCAGGGGTGGATTAAGAGTAGCAAGGGCCCCGGGCAGTTTAGAAGGAGCAGGCCCCCCACACACACACACCTGATGTATCACGTAACATGTCACATGATCCCCTGTGATAGATCATGTGATAGTTCACGTGAAATTAATTTGGCACAATATTAATATATTAATTATAATATTTTTTTTTACATTAATCGTATGACTTAATATTGAGCACAATTAAATATGCTGACATCCCCTATATACAGTATGAGACTCTACACACAATATGAGCTGCCACAATCCTCCCATGCACAGCAGGAGGCCGCACGTAGCCATCTATACACAGCAGGAGGCCGCACGTAGCCATCTATACACAGCGGAAGGCCGCACGTAGCCATCTATACACAGCGGGAGGCCGCAAGGTGCCATCTATACACAGCGGGAGGCCGCACGTAGCCATCTATACACAGCGGGAGGCCGCACGGTGCCATCTATACACAGCAGGGGGCCACACGGCGCCATCTATACACAGCGGGAGGCCACACAGTGCCATCTATACACAGCGGGAGGCCACACGTAGCCATCTATACACAGCAGTGGGCCGCATGGCGCCATCTATACACAGCAGGAGGCCGCACGGCACCCCCCAGATACAGCGGGAGGCCGCACGGTGCCCTCCCAGAGACAGCGGGAGGCCCCACAGCGCCCCCCCAGAGACAGCGCGAGGCCGCACGGCACCCCCCCAGAGACAGCGGGAGGCCGCACGCAGTCACACACGCACACACAAACATATACAGACATATACATACACGCATAAACTCATTTGAAACACAAAAATACATATAAACAGACATCACACAATGATATCTGCACACACACACACACTCACTCACTCACCATCCCCCGGCTCCTGTCGTCCAGCTCCTCTCCAGTGGTAAGTAGCAGTGCAGGGCGTGTCTCCTAGCTGTGACGCGGCCGGGCCAGCACACAGGGAAGTTAACAGGTGCAGTGCTGGCCCGGCCGAAGAAGAAGCAGCGGCAGTGCGCAGCTGCTGGGGGAGCGGTCCGGGGGCCCCCCGCCTCTGACTGCCGGTATGTGCCGCGATGCCGCACATATTATAATGAGGGCAATCTGGCCACGGTTCCCAGGCGGTAGCCCAGATTGCCCTCATTATAATCCGCCTATGGCTCCATAGGAAAAGAGTTTGTTTTTGGAATGTGGAAGGAAACTGAAACACCAGGAGGAAACCCATAGTCGCAAGGGTAGGATCTTGTGCAGATGATGGATTTAAATCCAAGACTAAGCAAGACAATGTTGCTGATGGTTTTTCTTTCTTCTGTTTTATAGAGGAGGAATGAAAGGGGGTTCTTTAGAGATAAAAAAAAGAAAAAGTAAAACAATTATGACCTATTTCTAAGATAGGACATAAGAATGTGATCATAAGACTCTGCCATCCAGGAAAAATGAACAGGGCACGCCAGTGAGTAGTTTGGTTTGTACCCCTTCAATATCTATGCAGCGACTCATAATTACATCCAAATGGCATGTAAAAGTTTGGCATCCCTGGTCAAAATTACTGTCATTGTGAACAGTTAAGCAAGTTGAAGATGAAATGATCTCTAAAAGGCAAAAAGTTAAAGATGACATATTTCCTTTGTATTTTAGGCAAAAAAATATATATAGTAATTTTTTACATTTTAAAAATTACAAAAATGAAAATGGGCAGATGCAAAAGTTTGGGCACCCTTGGAGATTTGTGTGCTCAGATAACTTTGACCAAAGTTTCAGACTTTAATTAGCCTGTTAAGCTTATGGCTTGTTCACGATCATCATTAGGAAAGGCCAGGTGATGCAAATTTCCCATCTTTATAAAACCCAGCCTCCTCTAACCTTGTGCCAAAAAACAGCAGCCATGGGTTCTTCTAAGCAGCTGCCTAGAACTCTGAAAATGAAAATGATGGAGGCCCCAAAAGTAGGAGAAGACTATAAGAAGATAGCAAAGTATTTTCAAATTGCCCTTTCCTCAATTTGAAATGTAATTAAGAAATGGCAGACAGGAACAGAGGAGGTCAAGATAAGGTCTGGAAGACCAAGCAAAATTTCAGTGAGAGCTACTTGTAGGATTGCTAGAGAGGCAAATCAGAACCCCCGCTTGACTGTAAAAGACCTTCAGAAAGATTTAGAAGACTTTGGAGTTGTGGTACATTGTTCTACTGTTCAGAGACACCGGCACAAATATGGCCTTCATGGAAGAGTCATCAGAAGAAAACTTCTCCTGCGCCCTCACCAAAAAGATCAGCATCAGAAGTATGCAAAAGAACATCTAAACAACCACTATATAGTGCAATAATCTGTAAATTAAACAGATAATCAACCTAAGGAATATAGTACAGAAAAAGTGTAGAGGATGCATTTTTAAAACATACAGTAACTTTTAATTCTACTAATAAAACATAACCATTCAGCCCTCTCTTAATGTGGAGAAAGGGCATATCAGGGTGGAACCACTCTCACAAAAACACCCCAATGTATTCTAATCTTTAAACCTCTGTCCGTCAGGAAAATTAGATATTACTAAAAGACCCTTCAGGGTCCAATAATTAATCATACACAGGCGGAAACAACAACAATAATTTGAGACTCTCCCAGTTATACCAATTACAGTGAGTACGGAAAATATTCAGACCCCTTTAAGTTTTTCACTCTTTGTTTCATTGCAGCCATTTGGAAAATTCTAAAAAGTTAATTTTTTTTCTCATTAAAGTACACTCTGCACCACATCTTGACTGAAAAAAAAAAGAAATGTAGACATTTTTGCAAATTTATTTAAAAAGAAAAACTGAAATATTACATGGTCATAAGTATTCAGACCCTTTGCTCAGTATTGAGTAGGAGCACCCTTTTGAGCTAGTACAGCCATGAGTCTTCTTGGGAATGATGCAACAAGTTTTTCACACATGGATTTGGGGATCCTCTGCCATTCTTCCTTGCAGATCCTCTCCAGTTCCTTCAGTTTAGATGGTGAACGTTGGTGGACAGCCATTTTCAGATCTCTCCAGAGATGCTCAATTGGCTTTAGGTCAGGGCTCTGGCTGGGCCAGTCAAGAATGGTCACAGAGTTGTTCTGAAACCACTCCTTTGTTATTTTAGCTGTGTGCTTAGGGTTATTGTCTTGTTGGAAGGTGAACTTTTGGCCAAGTCTGAGGTCCAGAGCACTCTGGGAGAGGTTTTCATCCAGGATATCTCTGTACTTGGCCGCATTCATGTTTCCTTCAATTGCAACCAGTCATCCTGTCCCTGCAGCTGAAAAGCACCCCCATAGCATGATGCTGCCACCACCATGTTTCACTGTTGAGATTGTATTTGGCAGGTGATGAGCAGTGCCTGGTTTTCTCCACACATATCGCTTAGAATTATCATCAAATGTTCTCTCTTCATCTCATCAGACCAGAGAATCTTATTTCTCATAGTCTGGGAGTCCTTCATGTGTTTTTGAGCAAACTCTATGCAGGCTTTCATATGTCTTGCACTGAGGAGAGGCTTCCATCGGGCCACTCTGCCATAAACGCCCGACTGCCGGAGGGCTGCAGTGATAGTTGACTTTGTGGAACTTTCTCCCATCTCCCTACTGCATCTCTGGAGCTCAGCCACAATGATCTTGGGGTTCTTCTTTACCTCTCTCACCAAGGCTCTTCTCCCACGATTGCTCAGTTTGGCTGGACGGCCGGGTCTAGGAAGACTTCTGGTGGTCCCAAACGTCTTCCATTTAAGGATTAAGGAGGCCACTGTGGTCTTAGGAACCTTGAGTAATGCAGAAATTCTTTTGTAACCTTGGCCAGATCTGTGCCTTGCCACAATTCTGTCTCTGAGCTCCTTGGGCAGTTCCTTTGAGCTCATGATTCTCATTTGAACTGACATGCACTGTGAACTGTGAGGTCTTATATAGACAGGTGTGTGCCTTTCCAAATCAAGTAATATCAGTTTAATTAAACACAGCTGGATGCCAATGAAGGAGTAGAACCATCTCAAGGAGGATCACAAGGAAATGGACAGCATGTGACTTAAATATGAGTGTCTGAGCAAAGGGTCTGAATACTTATGAACATGTGATATTTCAGTTTTTCTTTTTTAATAAATTTGCAAACATTTCTGGGTTTTTTTCAGTCAAGATGGGGTGCAGAGTGTACTTTAATGAGAAAAAAATGAACTTTTTAGAATTTACCAAATGGCTGCAATGAAACAAAGAGTGAAAAATTTAAAGGGGTCTGAATACTTTCCGTACCCACTGTATATCTACTTGTTGAGGCCAGAGCACCAATAAA
Source organism: Phyllobates terribilis (assembly GCF_046119375.1). NCBI lineage: Eukaryota > Metazoa > Chordata > Amphibia > Anura > Dendrobatidae > Phyllobates > Phyllobates terribilis. The sequence continues at coordinate 705,679,433 of NW_027362761.1, forward strand.
AGACACGCCCCATAGCAGGAGCATCTCATTAACTCAAGCTGCAAACACAGATTAAACAAGAACCACAACACAGATTTCTTCAACCCAGGTATCAATTTAATCAGTGTAACAGTGCCGACCTGCCAAAGCCTGTAGTTTACTAAGCAAAATCTTGATAGCAGGTTTGCTTTAAAGTTTGGTATGGATAGTGACGCCCCCGGGTCGTGGGGTACTCGGTAGCCGGGCCAGTCGGTGCTGGGGGATATCACAGTGGCGGTGACCCGGTCCGTGACCCAGGGCGGTCAATAAAAAGGGGATTATAGTTTTTATAGTTTAATGTTCATGATGCCACCTGTGGTATGCGGCTATATGGAGCTGCCACTGCGGTACAGATCCTGTGGAGCTGATGGTGACGCAGCAGAGTTGGGACAGCTCTCCACAGGCAGAGCTTAGCTCCAGGGCAGGATGTAGGGGTGTTATGAGGTAGATGTTGTTGGTGCTGTGTAGTGCAGGGCTGGTGATGGCGCAGCAATTATTCAAGGACACAGTGGAATGGAGTCTTCAGGTTTTACTCACAGTTGTTAAGTTCCTCAGGTTACACTTTCTGGATTATAACCGCCCACGTCGTCCTGTATTCACCAAGGAAGGGGTTCAGCAGCTCTCAAGTATTTCAGGAGTACTTAAACGGGACCCTGTTCTATGTTCCTTTCTCGGTCGCCTTCCTGCTCTGGCTCTCACCCTCCTGCCTGCGCCTCACAATCAGTGCCCCAAGCCGGTAGCCCCGGATCTTGTCGGGCGACGTGCAGTCCCCTGGAACCTCTGTGGCCACCTTTTCGGCGATATAATTGTGGTGATTGGCAGCTGCACCCTGCAAGTACAGTAGCCTTCAGTTTCTAGCTGAGCCTTGTAGTTCTCCACTAGTTAGGGGCCGGTCCCCTCTGCGGCCTGATCGCTCCACGTTCTGGTAGATTCGGGCGCACGGGTGGCTTCCTGCACTTCCCGTGCCCCTAGGATCCCCTCTGTTCCTCTTGGAGCCTTCCTGTTGCTCCCGTCCTCTCTCACTCTCTCTCCTGGGCCTCTCTTACTAGGCCCCACTCCTCTGAGCAGAGCTCTTACGGAGCTCCTGCTCCCAACACTCTCTCCTTTCACTGATCCCTCTGACTCCCCTGTCTCTCCCAAGATGGTTCCCTTTTATACTCCTATTGAAGTGCTCCCATAAGCTACTTCCTCCACCCACACCCACTACATGGTTCCACCCTCCAGCTAGGGACCAGGGACTGTGCTCTCCCTTAGGAGCAATCTCGCCCTTCCCTACTGAAGTGGAGTGTAATGTATGCAAGTGTGTGGGTCCCGGGCAGTACTCCATCCTTACCTGAGAGTGGGATACCACACCCCTGAGTGAGATGCAGTACGTCTGTGGTGACTGAACCCGCAGCGGCATCACAATAGGACTTTAGAGGCTGAGAAATCGGCATTCGAACGCAGGTTCCCCAAACTGCCACTTGGTTAACAAGTGCTGGTTGTAGTACCAAAAAACAGCCACAAGATGTCACAATTGAGTTAATATTACCTTGTGTGTGGATTGCCCAAATCTTGGGGTGCTGACCTCCCACACATGGGAGGAGTCTGTGGAAAGAGGAGATCTAGGGCTTCAAAACGGATATCTCGAATTTTTGATTGGACCCTCGGTACCGGAGAAAAAGTTACCGGACTTTGACTTAACCTGGTACCCAAACTCCTAGGTCGAAAAATGAATGCCTTCCCTCTTTGTGTAGGACTAGATGAGCTCTGTTCACCCTAAAAGTTTGGTGTCAATGGATATTTTATAGGCTGAGAAACCGGCGCCGGAGCACGGGTTCCCCACACCACCATTTAGTGAACATTGGCCAGTTGTAGTACAGAAAAACAGCCACTAGATGCCACCATTGAGTTAACATTGGCCAGAGTGGGGGTGCTGCTTCTCCTTGAAAAGGCTCATTTACATATGTGAGGAGTCTATGGAAAGAGAAGATCAAGGGCGACAAAGAGTATAATTGTTACGATATTGGCGCAGTACTGCTGTAAACCAGTGGCCGAAGGAGCTCGAGCAGGAACAGCAAGCGGTAGTAGAAGTTCTTGGAGTTAGCAAAAGGAGTTGTAGGGAACAATCCATAGATAGGTGAGAACAGTCTGGGTAAGAATTTTCAGGAGATGGAGACTGGAACTAGCCTAACAGCTAGACTCAATACTCAAGCAATGAGAGAGAGATCTATGCGGCTTTAAGTAGGCCCAAACAGGAAACAAAATGGATCCCACAGGTTCAGAATATACCATTTTAGAAAAGGGCAATTGCAGAACACAACTGCAGCCTCCAGTGGTAAGGAGTGGGGTTGCAGCACAATTAAGGTGAACAATAGCAGCCACTAGTGGTCAAACTGTAGAAGGACAACAGGAATTCTGACAATAATACACAAGAATAGGTACACCTGATCAATTGATTGAAGTATAAAATAAACAGGTGATCCCAAGAGCGCCGTATGGCCATGGCCTTACATCACAGTACATCAAATCATATTGGACAGTGGACCCTAAGTGGTGACACTGACATGATCTGTGTCCGGGGTAATCCAACTAATTATTATGCTCTGTCCAATATGACCTGATGTACTGTGCGGTAAGGCCATAAGGTGTTCTTGGGATCACCTGTTTATTTTATACTTCAATCGATACATAGTAACATAGTTTTTAAGGTTGAAGGAAGACTAAGTCCATCTAGTTCAACCCATAGTTTAACATGTTGATCCAGAGGAAGGCAAAAAAAATCCATGTGGCAAACACTAAGCTCCACATTGGGGAAAAAAATTCCTTCCTGACTCCATACGACAATCGGACTAGTTCCCTGGATCAACGCCCTATCAAGGAATCTAGTGTATATAACCTGTAATATTATACTTTTCAAGAAAGCATTCATGCCCTTCTTAAATTTTAGTAGTGAATCACTCATTACAACATCATGCTGCAAAGAGTTCCATAGTCTCACTGCTCTTACAGTAAAGAATCCGCGTCTGTGATTATGATTAAACCTTCTTTCCTCCAGACGTAGAAGATGCCCCCTTGTCTCCATCTCAGGCCTCAGAGTAAAAAAGATCAGTAGAAAGGTCTTTGTACTGTCTCCTCATATACTTGTACATAGTAATAAGATCGCCCCTAAGCCTTTATTTTTCCAAACTAAATAACCCCAAGTGTAATAACCTGTCTTGGTATTGCAGACCCCCCAGTCCTCTAATAACCTTGGTCGCTCTTCTCTGCACCCCCTCTAGTTTAGCTATGTCTTTCTTATACACCGGAGACCAGAACTGTACACAGTATTCTAAGTGTGGTCAGACTAGTGACTTGTATAGAGGTAAAATTATGTTCTCCTCATGAGCATCTATGCCTCTTTTAATGCATCCCATTATTTTATTTGCCTTTGCAGCAGCTGCCTGACACTGGCCACCAAACGTGAGCTTGTCGTCCACCAATACACCCAGGTCTTTTTCAGTGACAGTTTTGCCCAGTGTTTTACAATTAAGAAGATAATTATACATTTTATTTACTCTGCCCAAGTGCATTACCTTACATTTATCCCCATTAAAGCTCATTTGCCATTTATCAGCCCAAGCTTCTAGTTTACATAGATCCTCCTGTAATATAAAATTGTCATCCTCTGTATTGATTACCCTGCAGAGTTTAGTGTCATCTGCAAATATTGAAATATTACTCTGTATGCCCCCTACAAGGTCATTAATAAAGATGTTAAAAAGAAGCAGGCCCAATACTGACCCCTGTGGTACCCCACTGTTAACTGAGACCCAGTCTGAGTGTTTTCCATTAATAACCACCCTTTGTTTCCTATCACTGAGCCAATTCTTAACGCACATACATATATTTTCCCCTATCCCCATTGTTCTCATTTTATGTATCAACCTTTTGTGTGGAACAGTATCAAAAGCTTTTGAAAAGTCCATATACACAACATCCACCGCATTTCCTTGGTCCAGTCCAGAACTTGCCTCCTCATAAAAACTGATCAGATTAGTTTGACAGGAATGGTCCCTCGTAAACCCATGTTGATATTGGGTCATGAGGTTATTCTTCTTCAGATACTAGTATAGCATCTCTTAGGAAACCCTCCAGGATTTTACCCACAGTAGAGGTTAAGCTTACTGGCCTAGAATTTCAAAGTTCGGTTTTTGTCTTCTTTTTGAATATTGGCACCACATTTGCTATACGCCAGTCCTGTTGTACAGACCCAGTTATTATGGAATCTTTAAAGATTAAAAATAATGGTCTATCTATGACGTTACTTAATTCCTGCAGTACTCGCAGGTGTATCCCATCCGGGCCCAGGGATTTGTCAACTTTAGTGATTTTAGTGACTTTAGTGATTTTTAGACGTCGCCTTACTTCCTGCTGGGTTAAGCAAGTGACATTTAATGGAGAATTTTTGTTATCGCTAATCATGTTTTCTGTCATGCGATTTTCTTGTGTAAATACTGTTGAAAAAAAATCATTTAGCATATTGGCTTTTTCCTCATCCTCATCCACCTTTTCACCCAGACTATTTTTAAGGGGGCCAACACTATCATCTATTTAATGCCTCATCACTACCTACTTGCTTTAGTTCTCTAAATGTTTTCTTTTTGTCACTTATTGCACCTCTTATAGCTCTATTTAGCCATAATGGTTTCCTCCTATTTCTAGCATGTTTATTCCCATAGGGTATATATTGTGCACAGGTCCTATTCAGGATGCTAATAAATGTCTCCCATTTGCTTTGTGTAGTTTTATGTCTCAGGATATTGTCCCAGTTTATTGCACTTGAGTTTGCATCGGGTGCTCGGGTACGCATTGAGTATCGCGGGTGCTCGAGTCTCCGGCCCATATGCTTCGCTGCCAAAAAAAACCTTGCGGCGATTGCCTGCCATGCACGAGCAATTGCCGCATGTTTTTTTGGGTGTCTAATAACCGTGAAACATGCGGGCGGGGTCTCAAGCATGTCACTCGAGCACACGCGATACATGGTGCATACCTGAGTACCCGATGCAAACTCAAGTAGCGAGCACTTGTGCTCAAGGCTAATGACAACTTATTCAATATGATGGCCTAATGTTATCAAATTCTGTGTCGTACCTCTGGGTTCAAAATGTTCACTATACCCCTTGATAAAATCCTTGAGGGGTGTAGTTTCCAAAATGAGGTCACTTGTGAGGGGTTTCCACTATTTAGGCACATCAGGGGCTCTCCAAACGCGACATGGCGTCCGCTCTCGATTTCAGCCAATTTTGCGTTCAAAAAGTAACACAGTGCTCCTTCCCTTCTGAACTCTGCCGTGCGCCCAAACACTGTATTTTCCCCACATATGGGGTATTGGCGTACTCAGGAGAAATTGCACAAACTTTTTGGGGTCCATTTTCTCCTCTTACCCTTGTGAAAATAAAAAAATTGGGGCTAAAACATAATTTTTGTGGAAAAAGTTAGATTTTTTTTATTTTCACGGCTCCATGTTATAAACTTCTGTAAAGGACTTGGGGGTTCAGGGTGCTCACCACGCATCTAGATAAGTTCCCTGAGGGGTCTAGTTTCCAAAATGGTGTCACTTGTGGAGGGTTTCCACTGTTTAGGCACATCAGGGGCACATCAGGGGCACATCCGCTAATTATTCAAGTAAAGTTTACATTCAAAAAGTCAAATGGTGCTCCTTCCCTTCCGAACCCTGCTGTATACCCAAACAGTAGTTTTACCCCACATATGGGGTATCTGCTTACTCAAGAGAAATTGCACAACAAATTGCATGGTGCAATTTCTCCTGTTACCCTTATGAAAATGCAAAATTGGGGGCTGAAAAACATTTTTGTGGGAAAAATGTGAAAATTTTATTTTTACGGCTCAATGTTATAAACTTCTGTGAAGCACCTGGAGGTTCAAGGTGCTCACCACACATCTAGATAAGTTCCCTGAGGGGTCTAGTTTCCAAAATGGTGTCACTTGTTGGTGGTTTCTACTGTTTAGGCACATCAGGGGCTCTCCAAACGCAACATGGCATCCGCTAATTATTCAAGCAAATTTTACATTTAAAAAGTCAAATGGCGCTCCTTCCCTTCCGAACCCTGCTGTGCGCCAAAGCAGTGGTTTTCCCCCACATATGGGGTATCTGCGTGCCCAGGGGAAAGTGCACAACAAATTTTGGCATCTATTTTTTCCTGTTACCCCTGTAAAAATAAAAAAAAATGGATCTAAAGTAATATTTTTGTAAAAAAAAGTTAAATATTCATTTTTTTCTTCCTCATTCCAAAAATTCCTGTGAAGCACCTGAAGAGTTAATAAACTTCTTAAATGTGGTTTTGAGCACCTTGAGGGGTGCATTTTTTAGAGTGGTGTCACTTTTGGGTATTTTCTGTCATAAAGACCCCTCAAACTGACTTCAAATGTGATGTGGTCCCTAAAAAAATGGTTTTGTAAATTTTGTTGGAAAAATGAGAAATCACTGGTCAACTTTTAACCCTTATAGCACCATAACAAAAAAAAATTTGGTTCCAAAATTGTGCTGATGTAAAGTAGACATGTGGGAAATGTTATTTATTAACTATTTTGTGTGACATACAGTATCTCTCTGGTTTAAGGGCATAAAAAGAAAATTGCTAAATTTTCAACATTTTCGCCAAATTTTCATTTTTTTCACAAATAAACACAAGTGATATCGAAGAAATGTTACCGCAATCATGAAGTACAATATGTCACGAAAAAACAGTCTCAGAATCAGGGGGATCCATTGAAGTGTTCCAGAGTAATAACCTCATAAAGTGACAGTGGTCAGAATGGTAAAAATTGGCCTGGTCATTAACGTGCAAACCACCTTGGGTTATAAAGACGTTAATGGATACATGAAAACTTATTATTTTATGATCACTATTACCCAAGTGACCCCCAACTCGTATATTTGATATGCGGTCTGGCCTGTTGGTTAATATTAGGTTTAGCAGTGCTCCCCTTCTTGTTGGGTCCTGAACCAGTTGTGAAAGGTAATTGTCTCTCATAGTTGTCAAAAACCTATTACCTTTACTTGAACTACATGTTTCTGTTCTCCAATGTATTTCAGGGTAGTTGAAGTCCCCCATAATAATGACTTCTCCTTGAGTTGCTGCTTCATCTATTTGCTTTATGAGGATATTCTCCGCTGCTTCCATTATTTTTGGAGACTTACAACAAACCACTATCAGTAATTTATTATTTTTTCCCCCTCCCCTTATCCCCACCCACAGGGACTCTACATTTTCATTAGATTCACATATATTCTCACGCAAGATGGGTTTTAAGGATGATTTTACATATAAACACACACCCCCCCTCGTTTGTACGGTCATTTCTGAACAGACTATATCCCTGTAAATTAACTGCCCAGTCATGGCTCTCATCCAGCCATGTCTCAGATATCCCCACCATGTCATAATTATTTTCCAACAAATTTAATTCTAATTCCTCCATTTTGTTGGTGAGGCTTCTGGCATTAGTGTACATGCATTTTATGTATCTCTCTGTACCTCTATACCTTCTTACTATATTGACTGTTCTAACCCCACCCCCAATTTCTTTATTTGTGCCCAGGTCACTATCTGCACTATCTTCCCCAACTATAAAATGAATACCCTCTCCCCCATGGGTGTACCGATTATTGTGCATTATACTCTTGGGCCTCCACAGGTTCAGCCTGCCAAATATCACCAGCCAGATCGTATGATGGGTGTGCGAAACATAAACTCTGCCACAATACTCTCATGCCGAAAAGCGCCTTCTTGCCCTACACTTGTCACACACTAACCAAATGGCCAAGAGAGTATACCGGGAAATGACACTTGAAGATATGTGTCATGCCCATGAACTGTTGGTGCATTCAGGGGAGGACGATGGAGCCACCAGACAGTCCTCAGGGTTGGCTCAGCACAATTTTTCAGAGAACCAGCAGGAGTGTCACAGGAAAATCGTCAGTGCGGTATCCCAGTATACTGAATCGAGAGGCTGCTAGCGGATTTGGCACATGCCACTCAAGAAGGTGGCTCGTATTGTAATGGAGGGTGGGGGCCCGTGAAGCTAGGAAACAGCCCAGTTCTGTCACACCAATAAAATATATATGTTTGCATAAAATACATGACACCCCTTTTTTGTAGGTTTAGTTGAGCTCTGTTCACCCTGAAAGTTTTGGTGTGGCTGGAACCTTTACCAGTTGGGAATTGGAATGCAGGTACTCTCAGCCACTTATTGACTTAACATTGGCCGGTGTGAGGATGCCTCGGCTCGGTTAGGTGAGAGGCTAAAACTGGGATCTAAGGGGTAAGATTTCATCTTGTGGAGAGTGACATGCCAGGTCTGGCACGCCAGTATGAGGAAACATAATTGCCTTGCAATGCTCCGCTGGGAAATTCAATATGCAAATTGTCTCTTCAGAGAGGAAGAGGACTTGAACTCTAGTGCCATCTAATGGAAGTAGCACTAGAGTTCAAGTCCTGTTTGTGTAGGTCTAGGTGAGTCTGTTCACCCTGAAAGTTTGGTATGTATAGGAACTTATAGGAACTTAAAGGCTGAGAAACTGGCATTGGAACGTGAGTTCCCATGCCGCCACTTAGTTAACATGGGCCAGTTGTAGTACCAAAAACAGCCACAAGATGCCACCACTGAGTTAACATTGGTTGGAGTGGGGGTGCCTCGGCTCTCAGGGTGCTGCTCCTCAGAGAAAAGTTCCATCCACATATGTGTCCATGGAAAGAGGAGATCTAGCGCTACAAAACATTTATCTCGGATTTTTGATCGGACCCTCGAAACCGGAGCAACTTTGGCTTAACCTAATACTTGAACCCCTGGGTTGAAAAATGAGTGTCGCCCTCCTTTGTGTTATGATCTGCTACAAGCACTAAGGAAAGACAGGAGATCTGTCCCTACAATAGAACTAAACTGGATCCCTACGATGTAACGGGGAACCTGATCCTGCGATCAGACCCGCTAAAGTCCTCAGCTAGTCTGTACGAAGACCTATAGATGCAAGGGAGGGATCCCTACAAGAACTAGGGACTGGGACAAAGTTGGACACCTCCTAGCAGAAATTGTAGCAGTAAAAGACAAACACACAACATAGAACATAGAGGTCTGAAGACCTAGCAAAACTAACAGAGAAAGGTAACAGAGCACCAAGCTAGCTCAAGAGTAGTAATTACAATGAAGTCCAGCAAGGCCAGGAGGGCAGAGCCGGATTAAATAGGCAAAAAAGGTCATGTGACCAGCAAACTAGAAAAAAAACAACAGGAGAGTTCTAACAGTACCCCCTCTTCTAAGAGCATCCTCCGGATCCCCTAGGCCCGGGCTTATCAGGAAACCTCCTGTGAAACGCTCTGACAAGTCTGGAAGCAGAAACATCATCCACCCTCACCCATGAGTTATCCTCGGGTCCGAAACCCTTCCAAGCGACGAGATACTGCAAACTCCCTCTATACCGTCTAGAATTTAGGATGCGGGAAATGTGATATTCCCCGTCCTCCACCACCGGAGGAACAGTGGCAGAGGCGTCACCAACCGACACATCAGCTCTTTTCAACAGAGAAACATGAAACACCGGATTATTCTTCCAGGAGGTAGGAACCTCCAACCTAACAGCAGATTGGTTAACTATCTGAAGCACCTTAAAGGGCCCTACAAACTTGGGACCCAATTTTTTAGATGGAATCCTCAATCGCAGATTCTTAGAGGACAACCAAACCATGTCACCAATAGCAAACTAAACCTGTTGCCGTTTCCTATCAAAGTACCTCTTAGATTTTTTGTTAGCCTCCTGAAGATTATCACGCACATCCGTCCAAACTCTCTCCAAATCACCGGAAAAACTCTCCTCCTCAGGCACAGCCGATACCAATTTGGAGAATGACCCAAAAGACGGATGTCTCCCAGAACAACAAAAAAAAGGTGAACACCCAGCAGAAGAGGATGTATGGTTGTTAAGAGCAAATTCAGCAAGTGGCAGAAACTCAGACCACCCCTCTTGATTGTCTGCCACAAAGCAACGCAAGAACTGCTCAACATCCTGGTTCTTTCTTTCTGTCTGGCCATTAGACTCAGGATGATACCCAGACGAAAATGACAAATGGACTCCCAACCTGTCACAAAAGGCACGCCAAAAACGAGCCACGAACTGAGGTCCCCTATCAGAAACAATGTCAGTAGGAACGCCATGTAGTCTGACAATTTCCTTGACAAAGGCCTTAGCGAGTGTCTTAGCGCAAGGCAGTTTGATGAAGGGAACCAAGTGACACATCTTGATAAAACGGTCCACGACCACCCAGATGACCGTGAAACCTTCAGAGGGGGGAAGGTCAGTAATAAAGTCCATAGCCAGATGTGTCCAAGGTGCACTAGGAACCTCCAGAGGGCAAAGCAACCCCGCAGCAGGAGCATGCGAAGACTTAGATCTAGCACACACAGTACATTGACGCACCCACTTAATGACTTCCTTCTGCCATCCAGGCCACCAAAAACTGCGAACCACAAGTCTCTTGGTCTCAGAAATTCCAGGATGACCTGCCAACCGAGACTCATGACACTCAACAAACAAATCTCTCCTAAAGGTCCTAGGCACAAACAACCTCCCATGGGGAGTGTTAGATGGGGCATTCTCCTGAGCTTTAAGAATCTCATCCTCCAAAACGGAGTCCAAAGCAGCAATCACAACACCTTCTTGTAAAATGCTCTCCTCCTCCTCCTCAGCACCGACCATGGGAGAAAAGCTGCGAGACAAAGCATCCGCTTTAACATTCTTGGTACCCGGGATGTAAGTAACGGAAAAATTAAACCGCGAGAAAAAAAGTGCCCACCTAGCCTGACGGGCATTCAAGCGCTTGGCAGCATCAAGATAGATCAGATTTTTATGATCAGTGAAAACCTGAATGGGAAATTCAGCACCTTCCAAGAGATGACGCCAGTATTCAAATGCGAGTTTAATAGCCAGCAATTCCCGATTACCAATATCGTAATTAAGTTCAGTCTCAGAAAATTTTTTTGAAAAAAAGGCACAGGGATGTACTCCATCCTTGCTTTCCTGAGACAACACCGCACCGACCCCCACAGAAGAAGCATCAACCTCAACCAAAAACGGCTTAGTCACATCAGGCTGCATAAGGATGGGAGCAGAGGTGAACCTCTCCTTTAGAAACACAAAAGCTTCAATGGCCTCAGAAGTCCACTGAACCGCACTAGCACCTTTCCTGGTGAGATCAGTCAGCGGTTTGACAATAATAGAAATTTTTTTTATGAATTTTCTGTAATAATTGGCGAAACCCAAAAACCTCTGTATCGATTTCACACCAATAGGCCTAGGCCATTCCTGCACAGCTTGAACTTTAACCGGGTCCATCTCAAAACCTTCACTGGAGATAATGTAACCCAAAAAACTAATTCTCTGTACAGCGAACTCACATTTCTCTAGCTTAGCAAAAAGCGAATTGTCCATTAATAACTGTAAAACCTCACGTATGCTCCGCCAATGAGACTCCAGATCAGGCGAATAAATCAGAATGTCATCCAAATACACAACCACATTTTTGCCGATTAAAGGTCTAAGGATGTCATTAATAAGATTCTGAAAAAATGCTGGAGCATTGGTAAGACCAAAGGGCATAACCAGATTCTCAAAATGACCCACAGGAGTGTTAAAAGCAGTCTTCCATTCATCACCCTCCTTCATGCGCAACAAATTGTATGCCCCCCGGAGATCAATTTTAGAGAACCACTTGGCCCCCACTAACTGGTTAAACAAATCAGGAATCAATGGCAGTGGGTAAGGATTGCGTACAGTAATTTTGTTAGTCTCACGAAAGTCCAGACAAGGACGTAAACCGCCATCTTTTTTTTTTGCAAAAAAAAATCCAACAGCCACAGGAGACTTGGAAGGCCTAATGTGACCGGCGGCCAAGCTTGTCTGTATGTATTCCTCCAAAGCCTTTCTCTCAGGAATAGTAAGATTAAATAAACGACTTTTAGGAAGAGTCGCTCCAGGGACAAATTCAATGGTACAATCATAGTCTCTATGGGGAGGCAAAATGTGTGACTCCTCCTCAGAAAAAACTCTCCAAAAATCCTGAATAGGTACAGGTAATTCCCCTTTTTCCACCGCAGCAATACGTCCGTTACAACACTTGTCATAACATTTAGGGCTCCAGGACTTAATTTCATTGGTAGACCAATCCAGTACAGGATTGTGCAATTTTAACCAGGGCAACCCCAAAATTACTGGAGAAGGCAAATAATTTAATACTACCAAATCCAAATTCTCTTGATGAATACCATTAATAGTGAGGGGAAATTCACAGACCTTGTGAGTAACACTCTTCAAGGGAGAGCCATCAACAGAAACCACAGCAATAGGGGATGACAAAGGTTTAGGTTTTAATTTAAATTTTTCCAAGAATCCCCCATCAATCACATTCAGAGTAGAACCACAATCCACAAATACCCGAAATTCAATTAATTCTTCCTGAGCAGCGGTAGTAGCAGATAGGAATACTCCTTTAGTATTTAAACAGGCTATACGTGCATGACTGACCTTTTTTTTTTCTTTGTTCATACGAAGCACACAGTTCTTAATGAAATGACCAGAATTTCCGCAATAGAAGCACAAACCTCCGGAAAGCCTGCGGTCTTTTTCCTGAGAGCGGGGTGCCATCGCCCCAATCTCCATCGGCTCTCCTTTGTCAGCACAGACCCTCTCAAGACTCGGAGCTGACATGGCAGAGGATTTACTCTCATTAACCCTTGCACGCAGTCTCCTGTCCACCCGTATAGCTAATTGCATTGCCTCCTGCAAGTTTCCAGGTGTGGGATAAGCAATCAGCAAATCCTTAACCCTTTCACCTAGCCCTGCAAGAAACAAACTTTTCAAAGCTGAATCGTTCCACCCCACCTGGGCAGACCACCGACGGAAGTGAGAACAATATTTTTCCACATTACCTGATCCCTGCCTCAGATGTCTCAATTCAGACTCAGCAGATGAGACACGATCAGGATCATCGTACAACAAACCCAAAGCAGAAAAAAAACTATCCACTGATCTAAAGCACGGATCACTAGGTTGGAGAGAAAAGGCCCATCCCTGAGGATCTTTGCGCAAAAGTGACATTATTAACCCTATGCGCTGTGATTCATCACCAGAGGATCTGGGTCTTAAACGAAAATACAATAAACAAGCATTTTTAAAAGAAAAAAAATCTTGTTGTTCACCAAAAAATAGATCAGGCAGACGTACCTTTGGCTCCACAAAATGTGCTCCAGAACAGCTACTCACGTGTTGTTGGAGCTCGACCACCTCCAGAGAGAGTCCCTGCAAGCGTTGAGCCAAATCTTGAACCGAGACCATGATGGAAACTGGAGGTCTTTCCTTAGAGAATTTTTTTTTTTTTTTGGGCTGGACTTACTGTTATGATCTGCTACAAGCACTAAGGAAAGACAGGAGATCTGTCCCTACAATAGAACTAAACTGGATCCCTACGATGTAACGGGGAACCTGATCCTGCGATCAGACCCGCTAAAGTCCTCAGCTAGTCTGTACGAAGACCTATAGATGCAAGGGAGGGATCCCTACAAGAACTAGGGACTGGGACAAAGTTGGACACCTCCTAGCAGAAATTGTAGCAGTAAAAGACAAACACACAACATAGAACATAGGACCTAGCAAAACTAACAGAGAAAGGTAACAGAGCACCAAGCTAGCTCAAGAGTAGTAATTACAATGAAGTCCAGCAAGGCCAGGAGGGCGGAGCCGGATTAAATAGGCAAAAAAGGTCATGTGACCAGCAAACTAGAAAAAAACCAACAGGAGAGTTCTAACACTTTGTGTTGGTCTGGATGAGCTCTGTTCATGTTTTGTATGGATAGGACCATTTACAGGCTGAAAAACTGGCACCATAACGCAGGTACCTTCAGCCGCCCATTGACTTAACTTTGGTCGGAATGGGGGTGCCTCAGCTCTCAGGTTGTAGTACCAAAAAACAGCCACAAGATGCCGCAAATGAGTTAACATTGGCCACTGTGGAGGTGCCCCGGCTTTCGGGGTGCTGCTCCTGAGAGAAAAATCCCACCCACACATTTGAGGATTTTTTGGAAAGAGGAGATCTATGGCTATAGCATTTCATCCAGGCTCCTGGATGAAGTGCTTGGCAGTGTGAAATGCCCATTGCTCTTTTTTCTGCCTGTCTTTATCCTCCTCCCGGATGTACTAACGTAATAACTTTTTAGACACTGGGTGAGTGCCACAGTTTTTTCTCTGTCCTTATTTTTGACATTGCCCGTCTCCTGTTGAGCACCACATGGGGCTATATAATAACAGACTTGGGATTTAAAAAAATGATATTTATCTCCATATGTTCAAGGCGGTCCTTGAAAGCAAGCATTTAGTTAATCATAATTGATGTGAGACCAGTGATTTGACAAAAGAAAATGGAAAATCATTTCCTGAAGAAATAAAGTAGTCCCTATTTCTTCTTAGAAGTCGAAGAAAAATGGGAAGACATGAAGGAGAAGGAAAGGCCTGCTACACTTACGCCGTGACTATCCTGTAATGACACAGTGTGGTAACTGGCAGGCACACTCTCGTCTTCCTCATCATCGCTATGTGAACTGTATTGGCAATGATTGAAAACCCTTCATTGACGCACATTATTTTCCTTCTCTTTACTTGTCATACTGTCATACTTTTGACTTTTTGGTTTCTTCTCTTGGGATTTATACCCTTTGGAAATGACAGGATCATTTTTTAACGTCACAAAATTACTAAATGAGTGAAGACAAGCAATGCAAGTAGCAAACACATTCAGAGATGTGCAAGAAAACATGTAAGCACAGTTACAGTCCTTGGAGTCCTTGGAAAGAGGAGATATATGGCTACAAAACATATATCTCTGATTTTTGATTGCATCCTAGATACTGGAGCAAACATTACCAGATTTTGTCCTAACCTAATACCCGAACCACTGGGTCAAAAAATAAGTTTCACCCCACTTTGTGTAGGTCTAGATGAGCTCTGTTCAACCTGAAAGTTTGGTGTGGATAGGTCTTTTATAGGCGGAGAAACCGTCACCGGAATGCAGGTTCCCCACACCGCCACTTGGTTAGCATATTACAGTTGTAGTACCAAAATACAGCCACAAGATGCCGCCATTGAGTTAAAATTGGCCGGAGTGAGGGTGCCCCGTCTCTCTGATGTGGCTACTCGAGGAAAACTCCCATCCACATATATGAGGAGTCTATGAAAAGAGGAAATCTAGGGCTACAAAACGTATATCTTGGATTTTTGATTGGACCCTCTTAACCGGAGCAAACATTATCAGACTTTGGCCTAACCTGGTACCCAAACTCCTGGGTCAAAAAATATTTGCCTCCCTTCTTTGTTTAGGACTAGATGAGCTCTGTTCACCCTTAAAGATTGGTATTATTAGGCCCTTTAGAGGCTGATAAACCGGCATCGGAAAGGGGGTTCCTCACTCCACCTGTCACGATTCCACCCCTCAGTGTGTCTAGGATGCAGTTACTGACTGCTCACCAGTCCAATCTGGTCTAGGGACTTGCTGAAGCTGTCAGTACTTTCAATGACAGCTCAGTGTCCAGTCTGGTGCAGGGGTGTGCTGAGTTGTCAGTGTTTTGATTGACAGCTCAGCAGTCCAATCTGAGACTGGGACTTGCTGGCTGTCTCCAGGTGTTCATTGTCCCAGGTAATTGCCCAACTACTTAACTGGACTGTTAGTCCCACTCCTCTGCCGGACGTACATTCAGCTTTTGTTTGGTTTGTCTCTCTGTACCTTGTGTTCTGTTGGTTGATCTTTCGTTGCCTGACTTTGGACCTCGTTCTGACCATCCGTCTGTTTAAACCTTTGTCCTGATCTGCCATCTTCCTGGTATTTTGACCTCAGACCATTACCTGACTACTCCTTTGTATCTTCCTTCTGTTTATGACGTTCCCTTTGGGCTTTTGACCTCGTACTGCTTGACTATCCAGACTCACAGCTTGTCCTTGAGCAGTGACTTAGCGTCACACTGCCACTTAGTTGTAGAACCAAAAACGGCCAAAAAGACATCCCGACCAGTGGACGCCGCCGCCACCATGCCAATTTTTTTTTTAAAAGAACACAATATTAAATACCCAGGCACAGTATCTAAAATAGGAGGCTGTCATTTAAGCCCAGAATGATGACGATGAGGCCAGAGCACCAATAAAAGACACGCCCTGGAGAACGAGCATCTTATTAACTCAAACTGCAAACACAGATTAAACAAGAACCACAACACGGATTTCTTCAAACCAGGTATCAATTTAATCAGTGTAACAGTGCTGATCTGCCAATGCCTGTAGTTTGCTAAGCAAAATCTTGATGGCAGGTTCACTTTAAAGTTTGGTATGGATAGGACTTTAGAGGCTGAGAAACTGGCATCAGAACGCAGTTTCCCCACACTGCCACGTGGCTAACAAGGACTGGTTGTAGTACCAAAAAACGGCCACAAGATGTTGCAATTGAGGAAATATTACATTGTGTGTGGATATCCCAAATCTTGGGGTGCTGCTCCTGAGGAAAATCCCCATCTACACATGGGAGGAGTCTACGGAAAGAGGAGATCTAGGGCTTCAAAACATATATCTCAAATTTTTGATTGGACCCTCGGTACCAGAGAAAAAGTTACAGATTTGACAGAGTCACTGGTATGGTATATGAGGGGAGGTATGTGTCGCCTGTGTGTACTGAAACCAGTGGACTTTCTGCCAGCATGTTATATGCTGGTGGGTTAACGCACTTAAAGGGCGTGGTTTTAAGGGAATGACATAGTGATGGGAGGGACGTCATTCCCCATACCTCCACCTCAGGGTGTGGCTGAGCATCGTTTAAATGTTCAGTCCTGTTTTTTTTTTTCTTTGAGTTGTGTTTGGAGAGACAAGGTCTCCAGACTGGACAGCCATAGCTCAGGAGGGAGATGAAGGCTGGATATAACTTGTGCGTGCGACCCGCACACACATATATGGACTGTGCTATAGTTTATCTTTTGCTTTGTTGTTTAGTCAAGTAAGGCTGTATTTATTTTGCTGGAGTTCAGAGCTTTATGCTGTTAATAAAGCCTGCAAAGAAAACCCGGGTTCCTGAGTCTACTTCCGGAAGTGGCCGAGCGAGTCTTCTTACCACAGTTGGTGCGAGAGTGCGTGCAAGATTCCAGGAACACGTGTACCTGCCACAGAGACCAGTGGATGTCCTGGGTAAAGGCCGCCAGCAAGCTAGAGAAGTCCGGCAGCATGGAGGAGCCATTAAGCACCTGGTCCAAAGCCAGCAGAGCATGCAGCAGATCCAGCAGAGCATGCAGCAGCAGCAGCACAGAGAGTAGCTTCAGCAGCAATGGGAGCAGCAGCAGGAGACAAATAAAGTCCTAATAGGCTATGTGCCCACGATGCAGAATTTAAGCGGAAAATTTCCGCTTCATTTCTGCATGTCCTTGCCAGTAAAAAACGCGTGCGGATTTTAACACGCGTTTTTGAAGCGTTTTTGACATGCGGATTTGCCATACGTTTTTCTAATGCATTGAGTAGGCAAATCCGCATGCGTAAACGCACAAATAATGGACATGCTGCGGATTTTTCCGCACATAAAATCAGCTGTGGAAAATTCCACAGCATGGGCACAGAACATGCGGATTGTCATTGGGGACCATGGGGCACGTATTACCAAGAGTTTTTCAAGCGTTTCCGCTGCAGAAATTCCACAGCAAAAACGCTTGAAAAATGCATCATTGGCACGCAGCCTTACAGAAAATCCAGCAGCAGCAACGACAGATGGAGCTCCTAGCAGGGGAGATCCGTGGCAGAATATCCGCTCCACCCCCAGATCCAGGTGAGGACGCACACATCAGGAAAACGGTAAGGAGAACCTTACAGAAGATGACCCCGGGGGTTGACGTTGAGGCGTTCCTGACTGTTTTTGAAAGTGTGGCGGAACGGGAGAGATTACCTCAGGAGCAGTGGGCAGAGGTTCTGGCGCCATATTTGACCGGGGAGCCGCAGAAGGCCTATTACGATCTGACTTTACAAGATGCAAAGGAGTACGCGAAATTAAAAAATTAGATATTGGCACGCTCAGGAGTGACAATGTCTCTCAGAGCGCAAAGGGTCCACCGCTGGGCGTATGCTGGCGACAAACCTCCATGCTCACAGATGTTCGACTTGTTACATCTAGTCCAGAAGTGGCTGCAGCCAGAGTCTTCCACTCCTGCCCAGATGGTTGAGCGTGTAGTGATGGACAGGTTCATCCATTCCCTACCCAGGCCGGTGCAGACCTGGGTTGCCCAGGGCGACCCTCAGAATGCGTAAGACCTTGTTGGCCTGGTAGAGAGGTACCAAGTAGTCGAAAAATCCCTAGGGAAACCCGACATAATCACCTCTCCCTACTGGAGTGCCCAAAAGGGGGCGGGTTCCCCACGGAAGGGGTTCAGAGCCACAATTGGGGGGCGTCTCACTTCCACTGAAGGTGCCGCAAGGACTATTGTTAAGGATGTTATCTGTTGGCGGTGGCGCAATCCGGGACACATAGCCGCCCAGTGTCATACGTCTGCTGAACCAATGGAATGCAGCCTAGGCAGACGATGTTCATCTTATGCTTACCCAGCCTGCAGTGTGGACTGTCAACCCAGCGAGGGTCCCCAGGCGTGTGCCATATCTGTTAACGGAGTGATGGTCCTGGGGCTGTTGCCACCCTTCCCCATCAGCTGATCCCTACCAAATCTGTGGGCGTCCGTTGCATACATGGGGATGCCAAGAACTACCCGGTGGCCAGAGTGACAGTCGGAACAGACTGTGGCGCCCAACCCCACAAGGTCGGGGTGGTCAGGGGCCTGATACATCCCATCATTTTGGGGCGCGATTTTCCCTTGTTCTGGGACTTGTGGGGGAAGGGATCCAGACCGAGTCCTGTGGTAAAAAGCCAGGACCCTAGAGAAATACCCCGGTCGACATCGGAAGTAGATGAGTTCCCACTATGTGTCCTTGTCGGCGATGAGGATGAGACTGTGTCTGAGGTGATCGACCTCCCTGAATTAGAGGTGCCTAGAGGGAACTTGGGGGTCAGCTCAGGTTCGGGACTTGACCCTGAAAGGGGCGTGGGATAATTTTACTGTTTGTAATGGTGTTGCTCAAGAGCCGGGAGCGGACACCAGGTACCCACACTTTGCAGTTCAGGGGGAGCTATTATACCTGGTGACCAAATTAAAAAGTGAAGAGGTGAGGTAGTGGAACAGCTGTTAGTTCCAGGTTCATACCATGATAGGGTATTAAACATGGCACACTCACATATTCTGAGGGGACACCTAGGGGTTGAGAAAACCCAGGAGAGAATTATAAGGAGGTTTTATTGGCCAGGTTGTTATCGGTAAATCTTAAACTATTGTAGGTCCGGCCCCACCTGCCAGATAACCGCGCCCACCTCCCACTTCCGTAGTCCCTTAGTTCCACTACCTGTCATAGAGGTTCCCTTTGAGAGGATTGCCATGGGTCCCTTAGTTAAATCAGTCCGGGGCCACCAATACATCCTGGTGGTCATGGACTATGTGACCCGGTACCCCGAAGCGGTACCCCTAAGGAGCTTGTCCAGTAAAAGTATAGCCCGAGAGCTAGTTCATATTTTTGCTCGGACAGGTCTGCCAAAAGAGATTTTGACAGACCAAGGAACCCCCTTCATGAGTAAGGTGATGAAGGAGCTATGCAGAGTCCTTCAGATTGCCCAGATTCGGACCTCAGTTTATCATCCACAGACGGACGGCTTAGTGGAACGCTTCAATAAGACCTTAAAAGCGTTGAAAAGGATGGGCGAGACTGGGACTACCTGCTCCCATTTCTGCTTTTCTCTGTCAGAGAAGTTCTTCAAGCCTCCACTGACTTCTCTCCATTTGAGCTCCTGTATGGACGGCATCCTAGAGATCTCCTAGACATCGCCAAGGAAATCTGGGAGGCTGAGGTCACGCCCCACCGGAGCATCATCGAACATGTTGCCCAGTTACAGGAGAGAATGGCGAAGGTGATGCCCATCGTGAAGGAACATCTCCTCCAGGCGCAGGAAGCCCAGGCGAGGGTGTATAACCGGTCGGCAAGGCTGAGACAGTTCCAACCTGGGGATCGCATCCTGGTTCTTATTCCCACCATTGAAAGTAAGTTTCTGGCCAAGCGGCAAGGCCCATATGAGGTGGTGGAGAAGCTCGGTGAAGTGAACTACAGAGTCCACCAGCCTGGCCAAAGAAAGCCACACCAGGTGTACCATGTAAACCTGCTCAAGCCGTGGCGAAATTGGGAACCCGTGGGAACTCCTTGCCTGGGAGCCACTCCCGAAGGCCAGGTGGAAGATGTCACGATAGCGGAGACCCTTTCGCCAGCCCAGAAGCAACAGCGTCGAGAACATGTTCTCAGAGTTGCCGGGACATACCCAGGTGGTAGAACATGATGTGCTAACAGAGCCGCATATAAGGGTGAACCTGAAGCCATACAGGATTCCTGAAGCACCACGGGAGGTGATCTCGGCCGAGGTGAAGAGGATGTTTGACCTCGGTGTGATAGAGGAGTCAAAGAGTGGATGGTCGAGCCCCATCGTCCTCGTGCCAAAACCCAACGCAGAGAGGAGGTTTTGTAATGATTACCGACGGCTGAATGAGGTGTCCAAGTGTGACGCATACCCGATGCCCCGGGTCGATTAACTCATCGAAAGGCTTGGACCAGTGAGGTACATCACCACTCTGGACCTGACGAAGGGCTACTGACAGATCCCCATGTCCCAGACAGCCAAGGAGAAGACGGCTTTCTCAACACCTGATGGGTGCTTCCAATACACTCGAATGCCGTTCGGACTACAGGGGGCCCCAGCCACCTTCCAGAGGGCTATGGATCGGATCCTAGCCCCACATGAGAAGTATGCCGCAGCCTACCTTGACGTCATTGTAGTCTTTAGCCCAGACTGGGAAAGTCATCTACGTAACCTATAGGCCGTTCTGGATGCTCTAAGGAAGGCGGGATTTACAATAAATCCAAAAAATGCGCCATTGGAAAAGAGGAGGCCAAGTACTTGGGCTATGTCGTCTGGAGAGGCGAAATAAAGCCGCAAGTTAATAAAGTGGAGGCAATCCAGACCTGGCCGAAACCGCTCTCCAAGAAGCAAGTGAGAGCATTCCTGGGAATGGTGGGATATTACCTGCGGTTTATCCCAAATTTTGCCACGATGGCCGCGCCACTGACGGATCTCCTAAAAGGCACCAGATCAACCATGTTGAAGTGGACGGAGGAAACAGAGACTGCATTTCAACTGTTGAAGTAAGCACTGTGTAAACAGCCGGTCCTGGTCGCACCAGACTTCAAGAAAGAGTTTGTGGTCCAGACAGACACTTCAGAGGTTGGTCTAGGAGCCGTACTCTCTCAAGAGATAAATGGAGAAGAACATCCCATTCTCTATCTGAGCCGGAAACTTTCATCCTGCGAGAAAAACTACGCAATAGTAGAAAAAGAGTGTCTAGACATAAAATGGGCCATAGATACACTAAGATACTACCTACTAGGCCGGAAGTTTAAGTTGATATCAGACCATGCCCCATTGAGATGGTTGAGGTAAAAGAGGGGTAAAAATGCCAGGGTAACTAGATGGTTCCTAGCTCTTGAGGACTTCAACTTTCACGTGGATCATAGGCCCGAGACGTTACACGGGTACGCTGATGCCCTTTCTAGAATTCCCTGTCTGGTATCGGAAGGTGCCCAAACCCCCGGCTTTGGGCAGAGGGGGGGAATATGTGACAGAGTCACTGGTATGGTATATGAGGGGAGGTATGTGTCGCACAGGTTGCTAGCCTGTGTGAACTGAAACCAGTGGACTTTCTGCCAGCATGTTATATGCTGGTGGGTTAACTCACTTAAAGGGTGTGGTTTTAAGGGAATGACATAGTGATGGGAGGGATGTCATTCCCCATACATTCACCTCAGGGTGTGGCTGAGCATTGTTTAAATGTTCAGTCCTGTTTTTTTCTTCTTTGAGTTGTGTTTGGAGAGACAAAGTCTCCAGACAGCCATAGCTCAGGAGGGAGCTGTAGGCTGCACATAACTTGTGTGTGCGACCCGCACACACATATATGGACTGTGCTATAGTTTATCTTTTGTTTTGTTGTTTAGCCAAGTAAGGCTGTATTTATTTTGCTGGAGTGCAGAGTTTTATGCTGTTGATAAAGCCTGCAAAGAAAACCCGGGTTCCTGAGTCTACTTCCGGAAGTGGCTGAGCTAGTTGTCTTATCACACCGGACTTTGACCTAAACTAGTACCCAAACTCCTAGGTCGAAAAATAAATTCCTCCCCTCTTTGTGTGGGTCTAGATGAGCTCTGTTCACCCTAAAAGTTTGGTGTGGATAGATATTTTGCAGGCTGAGAAACCAGCAACGGAACACGGGTCCCCCACACCACCACTTAATTAACATTGACCAGTTGTAGTACCAAAAAAAGACCACAAGATGCCACCATTGAGTTAACATTGGCCAGAGTGGGGGAGCCCCGGCTCTCGGGGTTCAGCTCCTCATTGACAAGGCCCATCTACATATGTGAGGAGTCTATGGAATGAGAAGATCAAGGACGACAAAGAGTATAATTGTTACAATACTGGCGTAGTACTGCTGGAAACCAGTGGCTGAAGGAACACGAGCAGGAACAGCAAGCGGTAGTAGAATTTCTTGGAGGCAGCAAAAGGAGTTATAGGGAACAATCCATAGATAGGTGAGAACAGTATGGGTAAGAATTTTCAGGAGCTGGAGACTGGAACTAGGCTAACAGCTAGGCACAATACTCAAGCAATGAGTGAGAGATCCATGCAGCTTTAATTAGGCCCAAACAGGAAACAAAATGGATCCCACAGGTTTAGAATCTACCATTTTAGTAAAGGGCAATTGCAGAACACAACTGCAGCCTCCAGTGATAAGGAGTGGGATTGCAGCACAATTAAGGTGAACAATAGCAGCCACTAGTGGTCAAACTGTAGAAGGACAACAGGAATTCTGACAATAATACACAAGAATCGGTACACCTGATCTATGGATTGAAGTATAAAAGAAACAGGTGATCCCAAAAGCACCTTATGGACATGGCCATACATCACAGTACATCAGATCATATTAGATAGTGGACCCTAAGTGGTGACACTGACGTGATCTGTGTACGGGGTAATCCAACTAATTATTATGCTCTGTCCAATATGACCTGATGTACTGTGCGGTAAGGCCATAAGGTGTTCTTGGGATCACCTGTTTATTTTATACTTCAATCGATAGATCAAGTGTACCGATTATTGTGCATTATACTCTTGTGCCTCCACAGGTTCAGCCTGCCAAATATCACCAGCCAGATCGTATGATTGGTGTGCGAGACATAAACTCGGCCACAGTACTCTCATGCTGAAAAGCGCCTGCTTGCCCTATACTTGTCACACACTAACCAAATGACCGAGAGAATATACTGGGAAACGACACTTGAAGATATGTGTCATGCCCATGACCTGTTGGTGAATTCAGGGGAGGACAATGGAGTCACCAGACTGTCCTCAGGGTTGGCTCAATGCAATCATTCAGAGAACCAGCAGGAGTGTCACAGGAAAATCGTCAGTGCGGTATCCCAGTATACTGAATTCAGAGGCTGCTACTGGATTTGGCACATGCCACTCAAGAAGGTGGCTCGCAATGTAATGGAGGGTGGGGGCCCGTGAAGTAGGAAACAGCCCAGTCCTGTCACACCAATAAAATATATATGTTTGTATAAAATACATGACACCCCTTTTTTGTAGGTTTAGTTGAGCTCTGTTCACCCTGAAAGTTTTGGTGTGGCTGGGACCTTTACCAGTTGAGAATCAGAATGCAGGTACTCTCAGCCACTTATTGACTTAACATTGGCCGGTGTGAGGATGCCTCAGCTCGGTTAGGTGAGAGGCTAAAACTGGGATCTAAGGGGTAAGATTTCATCTTGTGGAGAGTGACATGCCAGGTCTAGCATGCCAGTATGAGGAGACATAAATGCCTTGCAATGCTCCTCTGGGAAATTCAATATGCAAATTATCTCTTCAGAGAGGAAGAGGACTTGAACTCTAGTGCCATCTAATGGAAGTAGCACTAGAGTTCAAGTCCTGTTTGTGTAGGTCTAGGTGAGCTCTGTTCACCCTGAAAGTTTGGTATGTATAGGAACTTATAGGAACTTAAAGGCTGAGAAACGGGCATCGAAACGCGGGTTCCCACGCCACCACTTAGTTAACATGGGCCAGTTGTAGTACCAAAAACAGCCACAAGATGCCACCATTAAGTTAACATTGGTTGGAGTGGGGGTGCCTCGGCTCTCAGGGTGCTGCTCCTCAGAGAAAAGTTCCATCCACATACAGTTGTGCTCAAAAGATTATATACCCCGGCAGAATTTTTGTTTCAGAGAATATGAATGATAACAAAAAAACTTTTCTCCACTCATAGTTATTGGTTGAGTGAAACCATTTATTGTCAAACTATTGTGTTTTCTCTTTTTAAATCTTAATGACAACCAAAAATATCCAAATGACCCTGATCAAAAGTTCACATACCCCAGTTCTTAATACCGTGTATTGCCCCCTCTAACATCAATGACAGCTGGAAGTCTTTTGTGGTAGTTGTGGATGAGGTTCTTTATTTTCTCATATGGTAAAGCTGTCTATTCTTCTTGGTAAAAAGCCTCCAGTTCCTGTAAATTCCTGGGCTGTGTAGCATGAACTGCGCGCTTGAGATCTCCCCAGAGTGGCTCAATGATCTTGAGGTCAGGAGACTGAGATGGCCACTCCAGAACCTTCACTTTGTTCTGCTGTAGCCAATGACCGGTCGACTTGGCCTTGTGTTTTGGATCGTTGTCATGTTGGAACGTCCAAGTATGTCCCATGCGCAGCTTCCAGGCTGATGGGTACTTTTCCCGTAGATCCATTGACAATTCTTTTGCTTTCCCCATGACTCACAATCCAGAAACATCAGTGGTTGGATGAAAGATGTAAGAGTCTGTCTGGATCCCAGAAACTGATTCAGCTGTTATGCACACACACTGATTACAAGCAAACAGGTCACAGGTGAGTATGTTACCTTTAGCCATTCAAATCCATTTGTGTCAAATTCTGTGCATGTTATTAGGCCAAAATCACCAGGGTATGTGAACTTTTGATCAGGGTCATTTGGATGTTTTTGGTTGTCATTAAGATTTAAAAAGAGAAAACACAGTAGTTTGACAATAAATAGCTTCACCCAATCAATAACCATGAATGGAGAAAAAGATTTTTTGGTATCATTCATATTCTCTGAAACACGGCCAAGAAAGGAAAAATTCTGCCAGGGAATGTAAACTTTTGAGCACAGTTGTAAGTGTCCATGGAAAGAGGAGATGTATCTCGGATTTTTGATTGGACCCTTGAAACCGGAGTAACTTTGGCTTAACCTAATACTTGAACCCCTGGGTTGAAAAATGAGCGTCGTCCTCCTTTGTGTTGGTCTGGATGAGCTCTGTTCATGTTTTGTATGGATGGGACCTTTTACAGGCTGACAGTTTTTTCTCTGTCCTTATTATTGACATTGCCCGTCTCCTGTTGAGCACCACATGGGGCTATGTAATAACAGACTTGGGATTTAAAAAATGATATTTATCTCCATATTTTCAAGGCGGTCCTTGAAAGCTAGCATTTAGTTAATCATAATTGATGTGAGACCAGTGATTTGACAAAAGAAAATGGAAAATCATAAAATAATTTCCTGAAGAAATTAAGTAGTCCCTATCTCTTCTTAGAAGTCTAAGAAAAATGGGAAGACATGAAGGAGAAGGAAAGACCTGCTATACTTACGTCGTGGCTATCCTGTAATGACACAGTGTGGTAACTGGCAAGCACACTCTCATCCTCCTCATCATCGCTATGTGAACTACATTGGCAATGATTGAAAACCCTTGATCGACGCACATTATTTTCCTTCTCTTTACTTGTCATACTGTCATACTTGTGACTTTTTGGTCTCTTCTCTTGGGATTTACACCCTTTGGAAATGACAGGATCAATTTTCAAAGGCACAAACTTACTAAATGAACGAAGACAAGCAATGCAAGTAGCAAACACATTCAGAGATGTGCAAGAAAACATGTAAGCACAGTTGCAGTCCTTGGAGTCCTTGGAAAGAGGAGATATATGGCTACAAAACATATATCTCTCATTTTTGATTGGACCCTAGATACTGGAGCAAGCATTACCAGATTTTGGCCTAACCTAATACCAGAACCACTGGGTCAAAAAATAAGTTTCACCCCACTTTGTGTAGGTCTAGATGAGCTCTGTTCAACCTGAAAGTTTGGTGTGGATAGGTCTTTCATAGGTGGAGAAACCAGCACCGGAATGCAGATTCCCCTCACCGCCACTTGGTTAACATATGCCAGTTGTAGTACCAAAATACAGCCACAAGATGCCGCCATTGAGTTAAAATTGGCCAGAGTGAGGGTGCCCCGTCTCTCGGGGTGCGGCTACTCAAGGAAAATTCCCATCCACATATATGAGGAGTCTATGAAAAGAGGAAATCTAGGGCTACAAAACGTATATCTTGGATTTTTGATTGGACCCTTGTAACCGGAGCAAATGTTATCGGACTTTGGCCTAACCTGGTACCCAAACTCCTGGGTCGAAAAATAAGTGCCTCCCCTCTTTGTGTAGGACTATATGAGCTCTGTTCACCCTTAAAGATTGGTATTATTAGGCCCTTTAGAGGCTGATAAACCGGCATCGGAATGGGGGTTCCTCACTCTGCCTGTCACGATTCCACCCCTCAGTGTGTCTAGGATGCAGTCACTGACTGCTCACCAGTCCAATCTGGTCTAGGGACTTGCTGAAGCTGTCAGTACTTTCAATGATAGCTCAGTGTCCAGTCTGGTGCAGGGGCGTGCTGAGATGTCAGTGTTTTCATTGACAGTTGGCAGTCCAATCTGAGACTGGGACGTGCTGGCTGTCTCCAGGTGTTCATTGTCCCAGGTAATTGCCGACTACTCAACTGGACTGTTAGTCCCACTCCTCTGCCGGACGTACATTCAGCTTTTGTTTGGTTTGTCTCTCTGTACCTTGTGTTCTGTTTGTTGATCTTTCGTTACCTGACTTTGGACCTCGTTCTGACCATCCGTCTGTTTAAACCTTTGTTCTGATCCGCTATCTTCCTGGCATTTTGACCTCAGACCATTACCTGAATACGCTTTTTTATCTTCCTTCTGTTTATGACGTTCCCTCCGGGCTTTTGACCTCATACTCCTTGACTATCCAGACTCACAGCTTGTCCGTCAGCAGTGACTCAGCGTCACACTGTCACTTAGTTAACAGGGGCCGGTTGTAGAACCAAAAATGGCCAAAAAGAGGAGGCTGTTATTTAAGCCCAGAATGATGACGATGAGGCCAGAGCACCAATAAAAGACATGCCCCGGAGCACGAGCATCTCATTAACTCAAACTGCAAACACAGATTAAACAAGAGCCACAACACCGATTTCTTCAACCCAGGTATCAATTTGATCAGGGTAACAGCGCCGATCTGCCAATGCCTGTAGTTTACTAACCAAAATCTTGATGGCAGGTTCACTTTAAAGTTTGGTATGCATAGGACTTTAGAGGCTGAGAAACCGGCATCAGAACGCAGGTTCCCCACACTGCCACTTGGTTAACAAGGGCTAGTTGTAGAACCAAAAAACAGCCACAAGATGTTGCAATTGAGTTAATATTACCTTATGTGTGGATTGCCCAAATCTTGGGGTGCTGCTCCTCAAGGAAAATCCCCATCCAAACATGGGAGGACTCTGTGGAAAGAGGAGATCTAGGGCTTCAAAACGTATATCTCAAATTTTTGATTGGACCCTGGGTACTGGAGAAAAAGTTACCGGACTTTGGTCTAATCTGGTACCCAAACTCCTAGGTCGAAAAATAAATTCCTCCCTTCTTTGTGTAGGTCTAGATGAGATCTGTTCACCCTAAAAGTTTAATGTGGATAGATATTTTACAGGCTGAGAAACCGGCACCGGAACACGGGTTCCCTACACCACCACTTAGTTAACATTGGCCAGTTGTAGTACCAAAAAACGGCCACAATTGAGTTAACATTGGCCAGAGTGGGGGTGCTGCTCCTCATTGAAAAGTCCCATCTACATATGTGAGGAGTCTATGGAAAGAGAAGATCAAGGGCGACGAAGAGTATAATTGTTACGATATTGGCGTAGTACTGCTGGAAACCAGTGGCCGAAGGAGCACGAACAGGAACAGCAAGCAGTAGTAGAAGTTCTTGGAGTTAGCAAAAGGAGTTCTAGGGAACAATCCATAGATAGGTGAGAACAGTCTGGGTAAGAATTTTCAGGAGCTGGAGCTTCAACTAGGCCAGTGGTGGTGAACCTATGGCACGCGTGCCACAGGGGGCATGCAGGGCCGTCCCTGTGGGGATGCACGCCATTGTCTCAGCACCAGCGCTCGGGTTAGGGTAGCAGCACAGTTCGGCGGTGCAGCATACACCCTGCACGAGTGCACGATTTCCCCTCCAGCCGGGCGCACATGGAGCCGGAGCCCGCACCAGTTCCACACAGGCGGGCGGAGGCTATGGGGCAGGCGGTCAGGTGCTCCTGGGTGCACTGTGGGCAGTGGAACAGGACCTCCGAGGAGAATGGGGTGGTGCCCACTGCAGACAGGAAGAGCAGCAAGTGCCCCGGGGAGATACATCCTGCAGCGCGCACGGAAACCACTGCCTGTCAGTAACCTGACCTGCCCTGCACTGGGGATCGCACTACGGCCCCTCTCACTGCCTGTCACTGGGTTCTGCCTGTTAACCCTCTGCTCTTCTTTATCTCTATTTCCTCTCGACACTGTCTACTTTGCTTTCTGCTATCTCTGCTCTTTCTTGATTCTGCAATTTACCACTGTCTCTCCTCTGCCAGCTGCCTGCACTTTACTGCTCGTTATATCTGCAGTCTGGTGTCCTGCTCCTGTCTGTGGCTGCACTTAGTTGCCACCACCTGCTCTCTGTCGCCCCCACCTTCTCTAATGCCCCGGCCTGCTCTCTGTTGCCCCCACCTTTTCTAATGCCCCGCCTGCTCTCTGTCGCCCCCACCTTCTCTAATGCCCCGCCTGCTCTCTGTCACTCCACCTTCTCTAATGCCCGCGCCTGCTCTGTCGCCCCACCTTCTCTAATGCCCCGCCTGCTCTTTGTCGCCCCCATCTGCTCTCTGTCGCCCCCACCTTCTCTAATGCCCCCGCCTGCTGTCTGTCGCCCCCCCTTCTCTAATGCCACGCCTGCTCTTTGTCGCCCTCACCTGCTGTTTGTTGCCCCCACCTTCTCTAATGCCCCGTCTGCTCTGTGTCGCCTCCCCTGCTCTGTGTCGCTCCCCCTGCTCTGTCACCCCCGCCTTCTCTCTGTCGCCCCCGCCTGCTCTCTGTCGCCCCCGCCTGCTCTATTTCCCCCGCCTGTTCTCTGTCCCCCTCGCCTGTTCTCTGTTGCCTGTCTTCTCTGGTGCCCCTGCCTGTTCTCTGTCGCCCCCATCTGCTCTCTGTCGCCCCCACCTTCTCTAATGCCCCCGCCTGCTCTTTGTCATCCCCGCCTGCTTTCTGTCACCCCCACCTTCTCTAATGCTCCTGCCTGCTCTTTGTCGCCCTCACCTGCTCTGTGTCACCCCCGCCTGCTCTGTGTCTCCCCATCTGTTCTCTGTTGCTTGTCTGCTCTGTTGCCCCTGCCTGCTCTCTTTCACCCCATCTGTTCTCTGTTGCCTCTGCCTGTTCTCTGTCGCCTTGCCTGCTCTGTCGTGCCGCCTGCTCTGTTGCCCCCGCCTGCTTTCTATTGTCCCTGCCTGCTCTGTTGCCCCTGCCTTCTCTCTGTTGCCCCTGCCTGCTCTCTGATATGCCTGCTCTCTGTTGCCCCTGCCGGCTCTTTTTTGCCCCTGCCTGCTCTCTGATATGTCTGCTGTGTTGGTCCTGCCTGCTCTCTGATATGTCTGTTCTCTGTTGCCCTTGCCTGCTCTCTTATATGCCTTCCTACTCTGTTGCCCTTGCCTGCTCTTTGTTGCCCTTACCTGCTCTATGTTGCCCCTGCCTGCTCTGTTGCCCCTGCCTGCTTTCTGATATGCCTGCTCTCTGTTTTCCCTGCCTGCTCTCTGATATGCCTGCTCTCTATTGCCCCTGCCTGCTCTCTGTTGCCCCTGCCTGCTCTCTGATATGCCTGCTCTGTTTTCCCTGCCTGCTGTCTGATGTGCCTGTTCTCTGTTGCCCCTGCCTGCTCTCTGATGTGCCTGCTCTCTGCTGCCCCTGCCTGCTCTGATGTGCCTGGTCTCTGTTGCCCCTGCCTGCTCTCTCATGTGCCTGCTCTCTGTTGCCCCTGCCTGCTCTCTCATGTGCTTGCTCTCTTTTGCCCCTGCCTGCTCTCTGATGTACCTGCTCTCTGTTGCCCCTGCCTGCTCTCTGATATGCCTGCTCTCTGTTGCCCCTGCCTGCTCTTTGTTGCCCCTACCTGCTCTCTGATATGCCTGCTCTTTGTTGCCCCTGCCTGCTCTCTTTTGTCCCTGCCTGCTCTCTGATGTGCCTGCTCTCTGTTGCCCCTGCCTGCTCTCTGATGTGTCTGTTCTCTTTTGCCCCTGCCTGCTCTCTGATGTGCCTGCTCTCTGTTGCCCCTGCCTGTTCTCTGATGTGCCTGCTGTCTGTTGCCCCTGCCTGTTCTCTATGCCTGCTCTCTGTTGCCCCTATCTGCACTGTGTTGCCCCTGCCTTCTCTCTGATATGCCTGCTCCTTGTTGCCCCTGCCTGCTCTCTTTTGCCCCTGCCTGCTCTCTGATATGCCTGCTCTGTTGGTCCTGCCTGCTCTTTGATATGCCTGATCTCTGTTGCCCTTGCCTGCTCTCTTATATGCCTGCCTACTCTGTTGCCCTTGTCTGCTCTCTGTTGCCCTTCGCTGCTCTCTGTTGCCTCTGCCTGCTCTTTTGTTGCCCCTGCCTGCTCTCTGATATGCCTGCTCTTTGTTTCCCCTGCCTACTCTCTGATATGCCTGTTCTCTGTTGCTCCTGCCTGCTCTCTGATGTGCCTGCTCTCTGTTGCCCCTGCCTACTCTCTGATGTGCCTGCTCTCTGTTGCCCCTGCCTGCTCTTTGATGTGCCTGCTCTCTGTTGTCCCCGCCTGCTCTCTGTTGCCCCTGTCTGCTCTCTGATATGCCTGTTCTCTGTTGCCCCTGCCTGCTCTCTGATGTGCCTTGCTCTCTGTTGCCCCTGCCGGCTCTTTTTTGCCCCTGCCTGCTCTCTGATACGTCTGCTCTGTTGGTCCTGCCTGCTCTCTGATATGTCTGTTCTCTGTTGCCCTTGCCTGCTCTCTTATATGCCTTCCTACTCTGTTGCCCCTGCCTGCTCTGTTGCCCCTGCCTGCTTTCTGATATGCCTGCTCTCTGTTTTCCCTGCCTGCTCTCTGATATGCCTGCTCTCTATTGCCCCTGCCTGCTCTCTGTTGCCCCTGCCTGCTCTCTGATATGCCTGCTCTGTTTTCCCTGCCTGCTGTCTGATGTGCCTGTTCTCTGTTGCCCCTGCCTGCTCTCTGATGTGCCTGCTCTCTGTTGCCCCTGCCTGCTCTGATGTGCCTGGTCTCCGTTGCCCCTGCCTGCTCTCTCATGTGCCTGCTCTCTGTTGCCCCTGCCTGCTCTCTCATGTGCTTGCTCTCTGTTGCCCCTGCCTGCTCTCTGATGTACCTGCTCTCTGTTGCCCCTGCCTGCTCTCTGATAAGCCTGCTCTCTGTTGCCCCTGCCTGCTCTTTGTTGCCCCTGCCTGCTCTCTGATATGCCTGCTCTCTGTTGCCCCTGCCTGCTCTCTTTTGTCCCTGCCTGCTCTCTGATGTGCCTGCTCTCTGTTGCCCCTGCCTGCTCTCTGATGTGTCTGTTCTCTTTTGCCCCTGCCTGCTCTCTGATGTGCCTGCTCTCTGTTGCCCCTGCCTGTTCTCTGATGTGCCTGCTGTCTGTTGCCCCTGCCTGTTCTCTGATATGCCTGCTCTCTGTTGCCCCTATCTGCACTGTGTTGCCCCTGCCTTCTCTCTGATATGCCTGCTCTTTGTTGCCCCTGCCTGCTCTCTTTTGCCCCTGCCTGCTTTCTGATATGCCTGCTCTGTTTGTCCTACCTGCTCTTTGATATGCCTGATCTCTGTTGCCCTTGCCTGCTCTCTTATATGCCTGCCTACTCTGTTGCCCTTGTCTGCTCTCTGTTGCCCTTGCCTGCTCTCTGTTGCCTCTGCCTGCTCTTTTGTTGCCCCTGCCTGCTCTCTGATATGCCTGCTCTTTGTTTCCCCTGCCTACTCTCTGATATGCCTGTTCTCTGTTGCCCCTGCCTGCTCTCTGATGTGCCTGCTCTCTGTTGCCCCTGCCTACTCTCTGATGTGCCTGCTCTCTGTTGCCCCTGCCTGCTCTTTGATGTGCCTGCTCTCTGTTGTCCCCGCCTGCTCTCTGTTGCCCCTGTCTGCTCTCTGATATGCCTGTTCTCTGTTGCCCCTGCCTGCTCTCTGATGTGCCTTGCTCTCTGTTGCCCCTACCTGCTCTTTGTTGCCCCGGCCTGCTCTCTGTTGCCCCTGTCTGCTTTCTGATATGTCTGTTCTCTTTTGCCCCGCCTGCTCTCTGATATGCCTGCTCTCTGTTGCCCCTGTCTGCTCTCTGTTGCCCCTGCCTGCTCTCTGATATGTCTACTCTCCGTTACCCCTGCCTGCTCTCTGATATGTCTGTTCTCTGTTGCCCTTGCCCACACTCTGATTATGCCTGCTTACTCCTCCCCCCACCCCCCGCTCTCTGTATTAGTTGTTTGTTCTAAACTAAAACCTCAGTATTCAGGTTAAATTGCAGTGTTGGCACTTTGCAATAAATAAGTGGGTTTTGGGTTGCAGTTTGGGCACTCAGGCTCTAAAAGGTTCGCCATCACTGAGCTAGGCTAACAGCTAGACACAATACTCAAGCAACGAGTGAGAGATCCATGCGGCTTTAAGTAGGCCCAAACAGGAAATAAAATTGATCTCACAGGTTCAGAATCTACCATTTTAGTAAAGGGCAATTGCAGAACACAACAGCAGCCTCCAGGGGTAAGGAGTGGGATTGCAGCACAATTAAGGTGAACAATAGCAGCCACTAGTGGTCAAACTGTAGAAGGACAACAGGAATTCTGACAATAATACACAAGAATCGGTACACCTGATCTATGGATTGAAGTGTAAAATAAACAGGTGATCCCAACAGCACTTTATGGCCACGGCCATACATCACAGTACATCAGATCATATTGGACAGTGGACGCTAAGTGGTGACACTGATGTGATCTGTGTCCGGGGTAATCCAACTAATTATTATGCTCTGTCCAATATGACCTGATGTACTGTGCGGTAAGGCCATAAGGTGTTCTTGGGATCACCTGTTTATTTTATACTTCAATCGATAGATCAGGTGTACCGATCATTGTGTATTATACTCTTGGGCTATCTGCATATAAAGCATGGATGATATAGATATTGAAATTAACTTTGAAATCACTTTTTTGATCCTGCTTTATATGAAATATATACCCAGGAGGTATTCCAACACTCTCCAGCATCTATTTTTCCCGTCTACCTGTCAAGCAGACTACCCCTCTGCTGCACATTGCACTTTTTGCAATCTGAACTTTTTGCAATCTGCACTTTCTAAGAATCTACATCACTTTGTTGATCTATGCACTTTATATATTTACTATGTATGCAATAACTTACAGAGTGACTGCAGAAATTTGTCTAGAGCTTGAAAAACAGTATTGGAAAAAAAAGTGTGCGGCTTGGAAATTGTATGTTGTCCTCATAGAATTGATTCATATATATTCGCCTCCATTGTAAAATAGACAAAACAGTCCATATTAGTAATTGGGTAAAGTTTCAACACCACTACAATTCAAGGCGAGATAGCGCTAAGTGAATGCACATATAACTCCTCACCCACCAGGCACGGTCCAGGAGTGCTAGTGCTGAGGAGGAAACTGGAACAAGAAAATTTTGCAGAAAGAAACCAGATGGATATACTGTCTGTGAACTACTACATCAAATGGTCTGAATGAACAAATTTCATAAGAAAGTTTTCAATACATGAAGGGCGTTATAGGGACAGGAATAATAGGGGAAGTCGACGAGGAGTGGGTGCACAGGTTTTTAGGATGCCAACCTCTGCGGTAAGGTAGATGGCAGACCAGACTAGACAATAGGGTGCTGTTTAGGCACACTTTAAAAAAAAAGAAAAAATGCACCCCACCCATTGCCCTCACCCCCGACCCCTATCTTTCTGCTGAATGCCATCCTCTCAAAGCACCCCTTATCCATCATGCTAATAACCTGTCATTTTATTTGTGATGAACCTGCAATCATCAGGAATACCTGTGCCTAATTGTCGCCTTGAATCCACTATACTGCTCCTCTCCCTGCTGTTACTCTTGATAGGGTTAAATATATCAAGAACAATGAAATGGATTAGATGCTGTTATTTTCAATATATACAGTAGTTTGCACCAATTCTTTTAATGCAAGATTGTGCCTGGAAGAAGGGGTAAGCGATTAAAAGGAAACTCACTTAAAGAAGTTGTCCACTACTTTTTAAGAGACCCCCGATATATTAACTCAGTGATTATAAGACGTTTTGTAAATACCTTGCTGCGTCCTTCTTGCATGCGAGTGGCGCTACTGCTGGCCGTTCACAGGCATCACGTAACCCCCTGCTTATGTCACATCAAGTGAGGCGTGACATCAGTCACGTGGTCCCCGCGGTGGATGCTGGGTTGTGGGTGGGGTTACCCAGCCCCACACCGAGCATCCACCGCGCGCTTTCCCAATGAATGAGGAGAGGAAAAGCGCGCGGTGGATGCCGGGTGTGACTTGCTGGGTATCCCCGCCCACAGCCCATCACTCACCGTGGAACACAGAAGGGAGTCACCCCCGGCTGCAGCCGTAACTTGTCATGACATCAGCGGATGTCAGAGGAGGCTGCAGCCGGGGGTTACGTGATATCTATGAGCGGCCAAGGATAGCACCACTCACAGGCAAGAAGGACACAGCAAGGTATTTACAAAACGTCTTATAATCACTGGGTTAATACATTGGGGGTCTCTTAAAAAGTAGTGAACAACTCCTTTAAGGGTTTCGTCCTGTGGCATGTAATATGGGCGGTACGGAGTGTTAATACCAGCCCACAACATCCACCCCCTATGATTACCTCACCAGAATGGAGGTGCAGTGAATAATGTGTACGCGTCACCCGGAAGTGATGTATGTGGGTCACTGCCAAGGATATGCGTTCCACCAACCGGAAATAGTATTCATATTCCCAGACGTTACGTTGCAGTGACAGCTGAGCGCGGCAAGTATGAAATAAGGCATAATGCTCTTGGGCACTACTGCACAGAGGGTCAGAGAAGCACGACTTGCGGCAGTTTGGTGCAGGCATGGTGATAATATAGCCCACTATTTAGATAAGACTCCCCTGATGATCCTAGAAAAACACGAAATGCATTCAGAGCGGCGCACCTCAGATGTTAAAGAGTTACGGTTATAGTGTTGTTTAACATGACAACTATCTGACCATGATGGGCTTGGGGAGCTGATCCCTTATTTCATATATGGGTGACACTGTTCCAACTTATGTATTTTATGGTTGTTTACTGATGGTTCTCCCTATGCAGTAAGGAGTCCCCGCCTTCACGTGTATATTTACCTTATAGGGCATCATTGTGTCAGAGGCAGGACTGTTTGTTCGACGCCAATCATTTCCATAGCAGGTTTTGTGTACCTTGGGTAGGTTATGAGACGTTACCCCCTAGTCCTCTGCGATATCCCTTTATAGGTATTCTTTTTTGTCTTTGCACTTTACGTTCAAAGGGACACTATTTTAATTGTATATATTATGTTGTTTTAATTAATGATATTAAAAGTTATATTTTAACTATATACCACTTAGTGCTATCTAACCTAGACAAAACAGTCCACCTAAAGAAGTCGCCATTAACTTTTTTTTCTCTAAACCTGTGTAAATGTTAGTTTAGTGTAGTGTCAGTGTGTTAATATACTCACTGATCGCCATCTTCTACAGTGTCCAGCGCTGCTCAGCTCCTCTTCTGAGTCACTTGAAGGCTGTTCAGACTCATGCTGTGCACTTTGTAACCCATAACTGGCTGTTACAATATAAGTCTATGGAGTGTGAGTACAAGGCTCAAAATGAGGATCCATAGGCTTACACTGTAAAAAGACTTCCAGGTCAGCATAGAGTGATCCGAAGAATCTGAAGACTGATAACGTCACTCAGAGGAGAAGCAGAGCAGTGCTCGATACTGGAGAAGACAGGGGTAGATGAGTATATTAACACACTGACACTACTCTAAGGCTATGTTCACACATCATAGTTTTTTTGGCGTCACAAATCTGAAGCAAAACTCTGTCAGGAAAGAAGCTGTGTCAAAAATGCAGGTTTTGCTGCATTTTTATGTGTTTTTTCAGCGTTTTTTTACTGTCCTTTTGTCTCTTTATGAATGGACATAAAGTTCAGTGAAAAAATACATCTCATTCTGGTTTTGGCATAGTGGGGGAGGTGAATTGTTCAGGAATAGTTTAGACACTGGCAATACATTGAGTTTGTATGACACTATTTACTTTCACACTATGGGTTCTACAGTCAGTTTGCACAGGCATTGTTCAATTTCACACCTCACTGGGCCTCGGGTATTGTTCAATCTCACAAGTATCTCAGCTAATGTTTACACTTTACACATCACTAATTTATTTACACTCTCCTAATACAAACAACCATCTCAGTGACCAAGACAAGATGGTAAAATCACAAAAATAAACGAGTTTCACATACTGCTGTAACTGCTTATTTTCACTAAAAACGGAGCAAAACCTGATAGCTATGTTCACACATCATAGTTTTTTCACTACCCATTACTTTCAATGGGTGAAAAACGCTGAAAGACGCGTTCTATTTTCCAAAAGGAGGCTGCAAGGCACAAAATACGCAACAACAAAAAAACTATTATGTGTGAACAGAAAATTCTGGTTTCACATAGACTTTGCTCCATACTGCAAAAGGCAGCAGAAAATTTGCATAAAAATCTGCAGCAAAAAACACTTGAAAAACCCATGATGTGAGAAGATAGCCTACCATCTATACAGAATTAGGGGAGGAAAAGTTAATGGGAGGATTCTTTAAAGTAGAATATAATTGACATACAGTCATATCTTTCTGTTTAGTAGACCTGCTTATGACGCGCCCCCTGGGCCGTGGGAGTACTCGGCAGCCAGGCCTCTGCGTATGCCGGTGGGGGATATCACGGTGGCTGGCCCGGTCCGTGACCCAGGGCAGTCAGTAAAAAGGGGAATTTATAGGGGATTTGGAAAGTTTGTGACGCCACCTGTGGAATGCGGCAAAAGGGGTGCCGCCGCTGCGGAGCAGTCCTCTGGAGCGGGTGTTACGGCAGCAGGGATGGTGTGGCTCTCCACAGGTAGAGCTAGCTCCAGGGCAGCGTGGGGTGTAATGGAGGATGCTAGGATGCTAGGGAGAGACGGCAGGACAGTCCCGGAGGAAAGACGGACACTCACACGGGGGTAAGCTTCAGTACCTTTACTGGTGATGCTGCAGGCACGGTCCAGGGTACTTCAGGCAAAGGGTGCACTTTTGGACTCTCCCCAGTGAGCGGGTATAGGGCCTCCTGATCCGTGGCTTTTCTCGTTAAGCTTCTGGCCTGCCTGGAACTAGGCCTAGCTTGGTTACTGTCTCTCTCTCCCTTGCGCCTGCTGACCTGGTGGTAGGGCCTTCTCTTTGGAGAGCACTCTCCCTGGACGCTGGGGCCTCCGTGACTCCTAGCCCTGGTACTGTAGTCAGCGTTTGGCAAACCTGGGACCTGTAGTCCTCCAGGGGTTCCAGTAGTCCCTACTGGGTGTAAAGAGTCCCTGTAGGCGCGGACCCGGTGTCTGGTATATATCTCGGGGTGAGCCTGGTATGCTCCTCTGCCCCCCTTGCTACTTCTTCCTTCTCCTCTCACCTTCGGCCCACTCAAGGCCCTCACTAGGCCTCCACACGTGCTGTAGGCCTTGGCTCGCCTAAGCACAGCAGCCAGCGTGCTGCCTCTTCGCTGCTTTCTGAGCGTCAGCACGCTCTCTGCTCAACTCTGGGCTCTGTCCCTTTCTGTGTCTCAGCAGGAACTAAACTGCACAGCATAGCTCCACCCTCCCTATATATATCCCTATCAGGGCTCCCCCTGCTGGTCTGAGGTGGTAGGGTGGAGGTGTGTGAATGTGTGAGGGCCTCTTGTGGAGAAGTCCATCCATGCACCCTTCTGGGTTCTGTGGCACCAAGGCGTAGCAGGGCGCCACATTCCCCCCTAGTAAAACTCAGTACTCCTGGACTGAAGCATTTTTCAAAAACAGGTTAATCAAACACAACTTTTCTTCCCTTTATGGGAGGCACACTGCTTGAACGTTACAGGTAACAAAAACGTAATAAATAACAAATATATGTACAATAGTTAGAGTTTTTGAGCAATTGTCAGTGAGTCCTCTAACAGGGTGTCCATTTCACTGCAAAGTACATGGTAGCTTGAGGGACCTGTCCGTAAACCCTCCACGTAGGCCCTGGGCGTGACTGCA
This sequence comes from Phyllobates terribilis, assembly GCF_046119375.1. Lineage (NCBI taxonomy): Eukaryota > Metazoa > Chordata > Amphibia > Anura > Dendrobatidae > Phyllobates > Phyllobates terribilis. The sequence goes on from NW_027362761.1 coordinate 705,718,139, forward strand.
GGGCATAGGTGATCCGGAGTTGGACCACGTCTTCCGCCACGCCAAACAGGTTTTTGTTCAGTGGTTACCTAAAAGGGGTACTCCAGGGAGTACAATTATGGACAAATAAACAGTTTTTGGCCTGCACACAGTCCTCAGCCACAGAGTCTTTTATATATACCCTTATGGGTAACTAAATGCGTATATAAATTGTCCATTGTGAGGCAAAAATAAGTCAATAAATATATACATGAAAATTACACAAGAATAACATACCCCAAGGGGCAACTATTTATACTGTCAGAGTTTCTCTGTCTACTATCTGTGTCTGACAGGGGTCTGACCTTGCATGCTACGTGTTGACCTACATAGTACTGGGATGCGTGTGGTACTGGTGTTTGTACTACCTCCCATTCTGTCAGTTCTAGGTGTGGAGGGACTGCAAGACTGCCTTAACCTCTCTACGGGACTGGCAAGTGTACCATTGGCTGGGCCTTTTTGCTCTGCTCCAACCGGGGATCCTTCTTCCGGGGATTCTTCCTGAGCAGGCTCTTCTGGGGCACCTACAGGTTCTACTTGCTGTGGAGGGTCTTCTGGTTGTTGGAAGAAGTGGATCACAGGTATTATCACTGCTCCTCCTAGTTGGGGCCAATCTGCCGGGAAATCTCCTAATTCAGTATGTATTACTGCTTCTTTAGGCTCCTCCGGTACGGTGAGAGGCACTTCCTCCTGGGGCTTCAACAGACTTGGGCACAACTTCAGATGGTCTCTAGATACCGTTGCAGTCGTTCTTCCTCCGTCCTTGGTAATTAAACAGGTCTTCCTGTTATCAAATCCTGAGTTTAACACAGTGTAGGGTTCCCTCTCCCACTGGTCATCAAGTTTGTGGTTTCTTCTTTTTCGTTTTAGCACAACTTCTCCAGGTGTTAAGGGTTCTGCTGGTGCACTCTTGTTGTACTGTGCTTCCTGTTTGTCTCTTACCCTCTTCAGACTGTTTTCGACACAGGCCTGTACTCTCCTGTACTGCTCCTGTCGAGTCGCATCCCAGTCTTCAGTGGACATATCTGCTTCTGGCTCTACCACTCCAAGCTCCAGGTCCATGGGCAACTTTCCGGGTCTTGCTCTCATGAGGTACGCTGGAGTACAATTGGTGGAACTCACAGGTATGTGATTGTACAGATCTACAAGGTCAGGTAGTTTGTCTGGCCACTGATTTCTCTCCTCTAGCGGTAAGGTCTTCAATAGGTCGATGACTATGTTATTCATCTTTTCACATAACCCATTGGTTTGGGGGTGGTACGGTGTAGTCCGGATCTTCTTACACCCGTACAGATGGCAGAACTCCTTGAACAATTCGGCTTCAAAGGCAGGGCCTTGATCCGTCAGCACCTGCTCCGGGTATCCATGGGGCCTGCAGAAGTACGCTTGAAACGTCTTTGCCGCAGTCTCTGCCGTCAGATCCTTGACGGGGGCGACCACCAGGAACCGGGAGTAGTGATCCACCATGGTCAAGGCATAGGAGTATCTTGACCTGCTGGGTGACAGCTTGACGTGATCCAAGGCAAGAATCTCCAAAGGTCGAGTTGTCTTGATGGGCTGCAGGGGTGCCTTCTGGCTGCTGTAGTCTTTTCTTCTGAGGCTACAGGGTCCACAATCCCGGCACCATCTCTCTATGGAACTGCGCATTCCAACCCAATAAAACCAACCCTTCAGCAGGGTTTCTAGCTTCCTCCAGCCAAAGTGCCCCGCTTGATCGTGGTAGGCCTCCAACACCATCTGGATATCTGTCTTGGGCACTACTATCTGTCATACCATCTCATGGGTCCTAGGGTTGACATACCTTCAGCACAGCTTCTCTCTATAGATGAACAGTCGGCTTCTCTCATTCCACAGTTGCTTGGCTTGGGGAGGAGCGTCTTTCTCCAGGGAGGAACCTTCCTGAGTTATCAGTTCTTTGATACGGCTGACAACCGGGTCGCTGTCCTGGGTCTCCTTCCAACTATGATGAGGTAAAGGGTTTAGTGTCTTACCACGATACCTCCTGGAGGTGCGCTGCTCGTGGACCATCCCATTTCTGTGGAAGGTAGGTAGCTCAATCTCCTCCAGGTCATCCATTCTTCTTCCGACTCCGACTGGTGAGGCATTCTGGATAGGGCATCGGCGTTGGCGTTCTTGTGGCCTGCCCGGTACTTGATGGTGAACTGATAGTTTGACAGTCGGGCCATCCAACACTGTTCCATGGCTCCCAACTTGGCTGTCTCTAGATGCGTCAAGGGGTTGTTGTCAGTGTAAGCCGTGAATTTACTGGAGGCCAACTAGTGCTTGAATCGTTCAGTGATAGCCCAGACCAAGGCCAGGAACTCCAACTTGAAGGAGCTATAGTTTTCCGGGTTTTTCTCGGTCGGACGAAGCTTCCTGCTAGCGTAGGCGATCACCTTCTCCTTGCCATACTGCTTCTGACTCAACAGCTCCTAGTCCCTCGTTGCTGGCATCAGTGTACAGCAGGAACGGTTGGCTGTAGTCAGGGTAGGCCATGATTTCTTCGCCGGTCAGGATCTTTTTCATCACTGCAAAGGACTCAGCCTGCTCTTTATCCCACTGGAAGGGGGGGTTCTTTCCTCTGTGGGACTGTCCTACCAGGAGATCTTGCAAAGGTGCTCCCTTCTTGGTGTAGTCCTTTACAAACCTCCGGTAATACCCAATCAGTCCCAAGAACTGACGTACCTCCTTGAGATTCTTCGGTTCTGGCCATTTCTGGATGGCAGTGACCTTCTCCGGGTCTGGTGCTACTCCTTCTGGACTGACGATGTGCCCCAGGTACTGAACCTTCTGCTTGAGCAGGTGGCACTTGGAAGGCTTCAATTTCATCCCATACTGGGACAATGACTCAAATACCTCCGCCAGGTGCTTCAAATGGTCCTCATACGTCTTGGAGTACACTATCACGTCATCCAGGTATAGCAGCACGGTCTCAAAGTTACGGTGTCCCAAACAGCACTCCATCAATCTCTGGAACGTTCCCGGGGTGTTGCAGAGTCCAAACGGCATACTGTTGAACTCGCAGAGTCCCATCGGGGTAGTGAAGGCCGTCTTCTCTCGGTCCTCCTCAGCAACTGCTACTTGCCAGTACCCACTAGTGAGGTCAAGGGTAGAGAAGTAATTTGCAGACTTTAGTGCAGCCAGGGATTCCTCTATATGGGGCAAAGGGTATGCATCTTTGTGTGTTATGCGATTTACCTGTCTGTAATCTACACACATCCTCATGCTTCCATCCTTTTTCCTAACTAGGACCAGGGGAGCTGCCCAGGGGCTACAGCTATCTCTTATTACCCCTGCCTTCCTCATGTCATACAACATTTCCTTCGCTTTCTGGTAGTGTGCTGGTGGTATGGGCCTGTAACGTTCTTTGATGGGTGGATGGTCACCTGTGTATATATGGTGTTGTACCCCTTTAATCCTCCCGAAATCAAGTGGGTGTTTGCTGAATACTCCCTCGTATTCCTGAACCACCCTGTGTACACCTTGCTTCTGATGGACAGGAGTGGTGTCAGTCCCAACATGGAGCTGTTGACACCAATCCCCCACCTGGGTTTCCGAATCGTTATCCTCCACTCTGTCTGGTGAGGTTAAGGATAGTGTTGAGCCACCCCCGTAGTGTTCGAGTTCGGTTCGGTTCGTCGAACACCCGTGTGTTCGCCGAACTGTTCGTCGAACTGTTCGTCGAACACCTTCGAACACCATTAAAACCAATGGCAGGCAAACAAAAACACATAGAAACACATAGAAAACACCTTCAAAGGTGTCCAAAAGCTGACAAACTGCTCTGAAGACACAACTAACACATGGAAAAGTGACAAGTACATATAGTCATGCGAAAAGAAAAGAGGTGGAGGAGTAAAAGGAGGGGGAGACACAGATATAGGCATGTCATGCCCTTCTAAAATCCAAAAAGTGAGAAGCCGACACGTTCAGTCCGCTCCTGCCCGTGCCACCTCCGTGTCGCCGGGTTTGTGCCACAGCCGCGGTGAACCCTGACGGCCAGCCCACCTCTCCCAATACTGGTGCCTGTCCGCTGGTGGGTCGAGCGAGCCCCCCTGTGGTGGAGGCAGCTCTAAGCTTTTTAATTTAAATTATCTCTCTAATTTGAATGAATACACTTTAAATCCATTTACAAGGATCTATTGGAGGGCAAGTCTCATGCCAGCAGCCGCGTAATTCCAGCTCCAGTAGCGTCCACTAAAGCTGCTGCAGTTAAAAAGCTGTTATAAGGATCGAGCTCGGCTGTCCACCGCAAGGCATCCTACTGCCAGTCCCAGCCCCTATGCCTTGGGGTGCCTCCTGATGCTCTTCACTGAGTATCCCGTGGTCCCGAAGCATTTCCTTTGAAAAAATTAAGTGTCAAAACTACAGGTGGTGTAGCTTGCTTAACAGCCGGGATAATCCGCTGACTAGCAGACACTGCTACTAGGCACAAAGTATTTCCTGGGCTAGATGCAGTTAAAAATTTGTAATTAGATAATCTCGTTGGATGCTGAGAAAGCATTCCATAGAGTCTCCTGGCACGCCATATATGGTTCTCTTAAAAAGCTTGGGGTAGGGGTCTAGGGGACCCTTTTATAGCCAAAATCACGGCCCTGTATCGCAATACGTCACCTAGGCTGAAGATAAATGGAACTGTATTACCCTGAGGGCTCGGTTGCTACAGAGGTATTGCACCTCACCCAGAGGTGTGATATCTCACTCTCAGGTAAGGATGGAGTGTGGATCAGGACCCGACACCTGCATGCATTACACCACATTGCCGTGGGGCAGGGCGACCAATATGCCCCTGAAATGGGCATGACAGTCCCTGTCCCTGGCTGGAGTGGGGGGAGGGAACACTGAGGAAGGGGAACCCTGTAGTGCAGGAGCAGGGAGGAAGCAGTTCCTGGGTGCATTGAGAAGGGAGTATAAAAGGTGGGCACCATCTTAGTTCAGTGCAGAGAAGTCTGAGCAGAAGTGGCAGGGAGCAGGGGCTCTGCATGAGCTCTGCTCCGGAGGCGGGCCTAGTAACAGAGGCCCAGGCCTGGAAGAGGGAGAAGGAAGGAAGAGGAGCGGAGAAGGCTCCAGGAACGAGGAATGAAGGGATCCCAGGGGTGCGGACGGGCGAGTCGCCACCGCACGCCCGAATCCACCTGCGTGGAGGGGTCAGGCCAAAGGGGGAGACCGGTCCCCGAAACTAGTGGAGGCAGGAAACGACCCTCAGCTAGAAACCGGAGGCTGTGACATTTTATGTGGCGCAGCCCCTCGCTACACCCGCTAGGAAGGCACCACATAGGGTCAGGGAAACTGGCGCCAAGTTTACCAAGAGGAGGCCCGAGGCAGCCGGACAGAAGGGTTGGTAAGAAAGGCCAGACAAAGGACACACAAAGGGGGTCCTGTGAAGCGCTCCAAAGTTATCTGGGAGTTGTCTGAGCCCCTCACCTGGTGAGCACAGTACGACGTGGGCAGCCGTTACCTGCAGACGTGGTCTGGATAATAAGAACTGTGAGTAAAGGCCCTGGACTGCATCACTGACTCCGTGTCGTTACTGCTGCTGCCCTGCACCATCACCCCCATCCTCCGCATACACTGCCCTGAGGCTATACTCCTCCCGTGGGGAGTTATGCTACACTCTGCTGCACCCACAACACCAGCCTCAGCGGTCTGCCCTGGAGCGGCGGTTCACTCTGACCGCAATCCACGGGTGGCGTAGTCGGACATTTAAACATCAAAACCACATAAATAGTTCCGCCACTGGTTTGACCGCCCTGAGCCACGGAACCGGGTCGCCGCCACGGAGACTACAACCACCAGCATCCACCAAAAAGGGTCCGGCTCCGGGTGTCCCAAGGCCCAGGGGGCGCGTCAGAACATTTTCATCACCTTTCACAATCACCAATGGGACAAGGCAGGGATGTTCTCTGTCCCCTCTCTTATACATCCTAGTGACGGAGCACCTGCTCTCATCAATTCGCCATAACCCCAATATTAGGTGGATTGAGGTGGGAGGCACCGAGTACAAGTGCTCTCTATTTGCTGATGATGTCCTAGTATATATCACTCAATCACATATATCCATCCATGCTGTTATGGCTGAAATAGATCACTTTGTTACATGGTCAAATTTTAAAATCAATGCAGCGAAGTCTGAGGCCCTCGATGTCTCCCTCCCCAAATCCATATAGGATTCCATCCAGTCCAACTTTCCCTTTGCCTGGCCCTCACAGGGTATCAAATACTTAGGAATTCCTATTCATAGAGACCTCTCCCATCTATGTTATCTTAATTTTGGGCCCTTTATTGAACAACTCCATACAGACCATGGTTGGCAAGTTAGAACTGTAAGATTCACTACGTGAACCACTGGTGTTTTGTGGAAAAGCACATGTACACTGTGTTCCAAATTATTATGCAAAAAGTGTTTAGGAGTGATAAGGGAAGAATTTGTTTGTTTGTCAGTTAAACTCATTGATGGTGATGTGTGTCAGGGCTCTTTATATCACTATAAGCAATTGCAGACACCTGTGCTAATTAGTTTGGCAGGTGTGTCCAATGAAAGGCAAGACTACTTAAGAAGGCTGTCTCACATTATTAAGCAGCCTACATTTTCTGCCAAAATGGGAAAGAAAAAGGATGCGTCGGCTGCTGAGAAGCAACAAATTGTGGAGTGTTTAGGTCAAGGCATGACTACAATCAACATTGTGCGATGATCAGGATGAAGTGTCTTGGCAATCAAGAAGTATGTAGCTGATTCACAGTACACACGTGTGCGTGCTGATAAGGGCAAATTGAGGACTCTTTCCTACAAGCAATTACGTCAGGTTAAAAGAGCAGCGGCAAAAAAGCCTTGTCATAGCAGCAGACAAGTTTTTGAAGCTGCTGGTGCCTCCAATGTCCCCCGAACAACAAGATGCAGGGTCCTTCAGAGGTTTGCAGCTGTGCATACGCCATCCTGTCGACCTCCTCTATCCACTTCACACAAGCAGAAACGGCTCCAGTGGGCCAAACATTACATGAAGACTGATTTCAAAACTGTTTTGTTCACGGATGAGTGCCGTGCAGCACTCGATGGTCCAGATGGATGGAGTGGAGGATGGCTGGTTGATGGACACCCCACGCAAACACGGCTACAGCGCCAACAAGGAGGAGGTGGAGTAATGTTTTGGGCTGGAATCATGGGGAGAGAGATTGTCGGCCCCTTTAGGATCCCTGAAGGCGCTAAAGATGAACTTCATAATGTATGTGGATTTTCTCAAACAGCACTTCCTGCCATGGTTCAAGAAGAAGAACCGTGTATTTCACAGCAAGATCATTTTTTTGCATGATAATGCACCATCTCATGCTGCACATAAAACATCTGCATCTCTGGCTGATATGGGCATAAAAGGTGACAAACTTATGGTGTGACCCCCATGCTCCCCTGACCTCTACCCCATTCAGAACCTCTGGAGCATCATCAAAAGGAGTGTCTATGATGGCGGGAGGCAGTTCACATCTAAGCAACAGCTCTGGGAGGGTATTCTGTCCTCATGCAAAACAATTGAAGCAGAAACCATCCAAAACCTGACAAATTCAATGGACGAGAGAGTTCAGAAGCTCCTTTCGAACAAGGGGTCCTATGTGAAAATGTAACATCACCTAGAATAAAGTTTTGAGTTGAAAACTGTTTGATTTCAGTTTCTAATAACCTGCTAATGCTTATAATTTCAAAAATGACCATTTTTTTGGTCTTTATTAAAATGAAAAGGTTGATCGAAAAGTTTGGCGGATCTAAGAGTGTGGCAACCCAGTAGTCATGATTACTTCGAATTCTGACAATATGAGGGTCATGTTGCAGGTAGTGCAGCAAGAAGGCACTTATGTGTCTTGCGCTTCTCGGAGCCCCAAAATTATTTTCCGGGCTAGATGCAGCTAAAAATTATTATTAATTTTAAATCTGGTGGAGCTTAGTATAGATGGCCTAATAGGATCAGTGCTGCACACTGCTACAAAGCCCAAATTATTTTCCAGCCAAGATACAGATAAACATGATTAGTAATTTTAAATCTGGTGGAGCTTATTATAGATGGCCTAATAGAATCAGTGCTGCACACTGCTACAAAGCCCAAATTATTTTCCAGCCAAGATACAGATAAACATGATTAGTAATTTGAAAGCTTAAAACGGTTGGTAGGGTAATTTTAACCAATCATCCATCTTTTACTCTCCCCAGGATGACACAGGGGTAGAAAAGTCGTTTCGGATCCATGATTTGTTCATCTTTATGAACGTGAGTCTGTCTACATTATCAGTGGAGAGCCGCTTGCGCTTATCTGTCAGCACACCACCAGCAGCGCTGAACACACGTTCAGACAGAACGCTGGCTGCGGGGCATGACAAGATCTCCAAGGCGTAAGTGGCTAGCTCCGGCCATTTATCCAGATTGGAAGCCCAAAAAGAGCAAGGGTCCAGTGACACAGTCATGGCTTCAATGTTTACTTGGAGATACTCCTGTACCATCGTCTCTAGGCGTTGACTATGTGTCAGACTTCTTGTCTCCTGTGGCCTTGCAAAGGATGGGCTAAAAAAGTGGTGAAATGATTGTGCAAAATTGATGTTACCAGCAGATACTGTGGTTCTGTTATGGTTTGAGTGCTGAACACTTGACGGTCCCACGGTTGGCAAGTTGGAACTGTGAGATTCACTACGTGCACCACTGGTGTTTTGTGGAAAAGCACATGTAAGATTCTGCAACAGTCTCTGCTGATACTCCTGCATGCGTGCATCCCTTTCTATGGCAGGAATAATTTCTGCAAATTTACTTTTGTACCGGGGATCTAACAGTGTGGCAACCCAGTAGTCAGGATTATTTCTAATTCTCCCAATTCGAGGGTCATGTTGCAGGTAGTGCAGCAAGAAGGCACTCATGTGTGTTGCGCATCCAGGAGCACCAAGTCCCTGTTGTGTTGGTGGCGAGGTAACAATCATGCTTCCTTCCTCTGTCCTCTCCCCCCAACCTCGCACAACAGAAATGTGATCAAGGTCTCCCTCATCTGATGAGTCTTCCATCAGTTCGTCCTCCACTTCTTCCTGGGCTCCTGCACCTTCCTCACTAGTTTGGCTGCTACCATGCGCCCTGGTAAAACCATCTCCCCCACCCTCACATGCCTGCCGCCTTGGTGCTGCCGACCGTCTGGACCTTGCAGATGTTAGCCCTTCCGCATACAACTCCTCCTCCTCTACTTCCTCCACCTCCTCTTGTGCCACCACCTGACTCCGAATTCTGTTTAACATGTGCTCCAGCATGTAAATCACCGGAATAGTCATGCTGATAATGGCATCGTCAGCACTAAACATCTTCGTCGCCATTTGAAAACTGTGCAGAAGGGTGCATAGGTCCCTGATCTGAGACCACTCCTCCAGCGTGATTTGCCCCACGTCTGGATCTCGTTGGCCCAGGCTATACGTCAGAACGTATTGCACCAGGGCTTGTCGGTGCTGCCACAGTCGCTGCAACATGTGCAGAGTTGAATTCCACCGGGTAGGCACATCGCATTTTAGCCGGTGAAGTGGCAGGCCCAACGACTTCTGTAGAGATGTAAGTCGCTGAGCTGCGGGATGCGAACGGCGGAAGTGAGCACACAGCGACCGTGCCCTCTGCAGAAGGCCATCTAGTCTGGGATAGTGGGCTAAAAATTGCTGGACAACCAGGTTCAACACGTGAGCCATACAAGGCACGTGTGTGACATTGCCCCGGCGAAGGGCCGCACCCAGGTTTGCAGCATTGTCGCACACGGCCTTCCCTGGTTTCAGGTCCAGTGGAGACAACCATTCATGAAATTGGTTCTCCAGAGCTAAACACAACTCCTCAGCTGTGTGACTCACATTTCCTAGACATTTTAAAGTAAAAACCGCCTGATGACGTTGAGCCCTACTGCCAGCATAGTAAGGAGGTGTGCAGGATCCCTTCTGCGCAGTTAGAAAGCTTGTGGCATGACCAGACAGGCTTTGGGTGCAGGTGGAAGACCAAGAGGAGGTTGAGGAGGCAGAAGCAGTGGAGGAACTTTGACATAAAGAGGATTGACGCACAACTCGTGGGGACGGCAAGACTTGGACAGCAGCCCCTTGTCCTGCTGTCACCATAGTTACCCAGTGCCCAGTCAGCAACATGTAACGCCCCTGTCCATGCCTACTCGTCCAAGTGTCTGTGGTGAAATGCACCCTGTCACACACAGAGTTTCTCAAAGAAGCGGTGATGTTGTGTGCGACATGCTGGTGGAGCGCAGGCACACCTTTCTTTGAGAAGTAGTGCCGACTGGGCATCTGGTACTGGGGAACTGCGACGGACATAAGGTCTCGAAAATCCTCTGTGTCCACCAGGCGGAAAGGCAGCATTTCTGTAGCCAAGAGCTTGCAGATGGTGAAATTCAACCTCTTAGCTTTCTCATGGCTAGGAGGAAATGGTCTTTTACTTGTCCACATCTGAGGGACCGAGGGCTGGCTATTGTGCTTAGACGGGGTTGATAAGGGTGTCCCCGGCAAACTGCCGGTCTGTGAGGAAGATGCAGGCGGACATGTTAGGTTGCCTTGATCCAAAGGTGGTGCTATCGATGTCGGACAGCGCTCAACACCAGCTGGTGTTACCACCTCCAAAGAAAATGATGACCTGCCAATCACGCTGGCTGTTGCGGGTAAAGAGGTGGCAGGTCTGCGCCCCAAAACAGGTGTGACTGCTGTCCCCCCAGTCACAGAGGATGAAGAGGCCGCGGATGCACAAGATATGGCAGACGGTGGTTGGCCCGGCCGGCTAGGCCGCATTGTAGCACACTGAGCTTCCCACTGCAACTTATGCTTCATGTCCATGTGCCGGTTCATGCATGAAGTACTCAAACTATGTATTTTTTGGCCTCTACTTAGCTTTTGCTGACAAATGTTACAGATAACACGAGTTGGGTCATCTTTATCGATCTGAAAAAATGCCCAGGCTATGCAAGGCTTAGCACCCATGCGACCTGAAGAGCCACCACGACTTGTGGTGAGAGGCAGAGTTGTGTTTGAGGATGCAGTTGTTGACGTGCTTCCAGTACTACGTCTCTGTCCAGGAAGGCGCAACCTGACCTCGTCGTCACTAGCATCTTCCTCCACCTCCTCTGCTGACCTCATCTCTTGGCTGACTGTGGGTTGACAGTAAGTGGGATCTCCAACCTCATCATCATCACCCTGTGAGTTATCACACCCGTCGTCCTCAGAGCCAACCTGTTCCTGCCCTGACAAAAAACTAAAGTTGTCGCTCCAATCAGGTATTTGAGTCTCATCATCGTCTTCCTCATTGTCTCCACCAACAGGAGTTACAGTTTGGGAATGAGGGTCTACATTATGGTCAGAACCTTCTGCGTCTGGTCCTGGATCCGACTCATAAAGATTCTGGGCATCAGTGCAGATCATTTCCTCGTCTGGATTCACAGAAGCGCTGGAGTCGACCTCTGATTCCCAGGCTATAGTATGAGTAAACAGCTCTGCAGACTCAACCATCTGTTCTACCTCATACTCAGACGGGCAGCTGGAGATTTGGGAGCTGTGAGGAAGCAAGTGCGATTGGGGTGACACCTTTGAGGACTGGAGTATTTGTGATGTTGAAGTTGATGTGGAGGAGAGCCCACTTAAAGGAGCACTTGATATCCGTTGAAGCACCTGCTGTTTTTGTGCCTCATCTGGAATTTGTAGCGATTGGCGTGGCCGTAAGAAAGGGATCTTATCACATTGTCCGCTAAAAGAAGTAGACATTTTAGTTTGGCTGGAAGATGGTCTTTCTTCTGCAGATGTTACTGTTGCTTTAACACCTACCCCACGGACACAACCTTTTTTCCCCTTCCCAACACGCCTATTCCCCTTTCCACCAGCAGCAGGACTTTTTCCACTCATTTTGGTGGTTAACTAATTCACAACTCTGGAGTTGTTTGCACAAAAAAACAATGGATGGGAACCGAGCAGAGCTGAGTGGCCAAACTGTGGTATTAGGCCAAAACTATTGGCTGGGTTAGATGCAGAAAAAAATTATATTCAATTTGCAACCTGATGGAGGTCAGTATAGATGGACTAATAGAACAAGTCCCACACACAGCTAGAAGCCCAAATATTTTTTCAGAGGTAGATGCAGAAAAAAAAATATTCAGTTTGCAACCTGATGGAGGTCAGTATAGATGGACTAATAGAGAAAGTCCCACACACTGCTAGAAGGCCAAATATTTTTTCAGAGCTAGATGCAGACAAAAAATTATTTTGAATTTGCAACCTCATGGAGGTCAGTATAGGTGGACTAATAGAACAAGTCCCACACACTGCTAGAAGGCCAAATATTTTTTCAGAGCTAGATGCAGAAAAAAAATATATTCAGTTTGCAACCTGATGGAGGTCAGTATAGATGGACTAATAGAGAAAGTCCCACACACTGCTAGAAGGCCAAATATTTTTTCAGAGCTAGATGCAGAAAAAAATTATATTCAGTTTGCAACCTGATGGAGGTCAGTATAGATGGACTAATAGAGAAAGTCCCACACACTGCTAGAAGGCCAAATATTTTTTCAGAGCTAGATGCAGAAAAAAATTATATTCAGTTTGCAACCTGATGGAGGTCTGTATAGATGGATTAATAGAACAAGTCCCACACACAGCTAGAAGCCCAATATTTTTTCAGAGGTAGATGCAGAAAAAAATATATTCAGTTTGCAACCTGATGGAGGTCAGTATAGATGGACTAATACAACAAGTCCCACACACAGCTAGAAGCCCAATATTTTTTCAGAGCTAGATGCAGAAAAAAATTATATTCAATTTGCAACCTGATGGAGGTCAGTATAGATGGAGTAATAGAACAAGTCCCACACACAGCTAGAAGTCCAAATATTTTTTCAGAGGTAGATGCAGATAAAAATTATTTTTAATTTGCAACCTGATGGAGGTCAGTATAGATGGACTAATACAGAAAGTCCCACACACTGCTAGAAGGCCAAATATTTTTTCAGAGCTAGATGCAGAAAAAAATTATATTCAGTTTGCAACCTGATGGAGGTCTGTATAGATGGATTAATAGAACAAGTCCCACACACAGCTAGAAGCCCAATATTTTTTCAGAGGTAGATGCAGAAAAAAATATATTCAGTTTGCAACCTGATGGAGGTCAGTATAGATGGACTAATACAACAAGTCCCACACACAGCTAGAAGCCCAATATTTTTTCAGAGCTAGATGCAGAAAAAAATTATATTCAATTTGCAACCTGATGGAGGTCAGTATAGATGGAGTAATAGAACAAGTCCCACACACAGCTAGAAGCCCAAATATTTTTTCAGAGCTAGATGCAGATAAAAATTATTTTTAATTTGCAACCTGATGGAGGTCAGTATAGATGGACTAATAGAGAAAGTCCCACACACTGCTAGAAGGCCAAATATTTTTTCAGAGATAGATGCAGAAAAAAATTATATTCAGTTTGCAACCTGATGGAGGTCAGTATAGATGGACTAATAGAGAAAGTCCCACACACTGCTAGAAGGCCAAATATTTTTTCAGAGCTAGATGCAGAAAAAAATTAGATTCAGTTTGCAACCTGATGGAGGTCAGTATAGATGGACTAATAGAATGATGCTATGCCCAAAAGATTTTACTTCACTAGGTGCAGTAAAAAAATTGGTATTCTATACACAGGTGGTATATCTTGCAACACAGATAGGCTACTCCACTGACTAACACACTCTGCAATAGGCCAAAAAGGATTAGCTTTGCTAGATTCAGCCAAATGCTGTGAAAAAAACTTGCACAGCACTGGCACAGACCTGCCTGGCAAAAACTGATAGGAACTGATGTAACCTAGTCCTGAAAAGGACTCCAATTACAATTAGTCTTTACTCCCACAACCTATCTATTTAAGAGCACAGACCTGCCTGATAAAAGTCGTAGGAAATGCTGTAACCTAGTCCTTAAAAGGACTGCAATCACAACTATTCCCTACTCCCAAGCTATCTGTAGATTTGTGCGAAAATTGGCTTGAAATTAACAAGGTATAGCGCACACAGCAACAGCGGTGCCGTCTAACATGCAGCTGCAGCAGTGAGAAAATGGTGGCGACGGGGAAAATGGCTTGGTCTTATAGGGCAAGGACATGTGACATACACTGCCAATGACACATGCCCTTGCTTGTGTGAAAAAAAGCACTTCGCTCCGTGTGTGCGCTGCTGATAGGCTGACAGATTGCACCTCCCCACTGTAAATGCGGGAAAGAGAAAAAAAAATGGAGATCTTCATTATTCCTGCAGAGATCCATCCCCTGCCCCTCCCCACACCCCGCTGTACACTCAAACTGCGTATTAACATTAATTTTCATCATTACTGAGAAAAAATCCAGTTATGATTTTGGTGCACGAACAGTTATCGAACATAACCTCGAACAGCCGAATTTTTCTCAAATCGTTCGTGTTCGCCGAACGGCTCGAACACCGCCCAAAACAGCTCGAATTTGAGATTGGCGAACAGTTCGAGTAGAACAACGCTCATCTCTAGTTAAGGACTCAACTGTGTGGATAGCGTTGTTATTTACAGTGTACAATCTGGCAACAGTGGCATATCGTGGTAATTTGACTTCATCCTCTCCATAGTTTAGGAGGCGTACGGGCACCCTCCCATTGCGTACATCCACTACCCCTCTGGCAGTTAAGAGTGTAGGTCTATGTTCCGAGCTAAGGGGCTCTACTACCGCCTGGTAGCTCTGTCCTCTGAGACCTATTGCTGCTCTACACCAAATCAGAATTTCACTCATCGGGGGAATCACAATGGGTATTGGGTCTGTCACCCGTACATTACCAATTTCACCACCTGTTAGCTTTACCTGTTGCTGGTACATAAGGGCTCGTATCTCTTTCTGGAGCACCCTCCTCTGCCCTGGTTTGGCAGTGTCGGCCATCTGTTGGAGCAAAAACAACACTTCTGCCAAACAGTTACCGACAACATTAGTACCAAGTATCATGTACAAGTCTGTATCATCAGGATTAGTCTCTACTACAATTAGTCCCTGGTCCTTCAGTTCCACTCTTCCCACCTTTACTGCCACATCCTTAACCCTGACTAGGTTAAGGGGAAGGCCATTGGAGGCATACACGGAAAGATTTGGAGCAGGCGGGCGAAGTTCGTCTATGGACCAGAACCTTTTGTAGAGGACATCTGGCATGATGGTTACCTGAGATCCAGTGTCCAGCAGGGCAGGTGTCGCGATGCCGTCCAGCACAATGGACAGGAAAGGTCTTCCTCCCACGAACCGATGGTACCAGTTTGATGGGCCTGCTTGATTTACTCCTGGGTGTCGGCCCTCGGCCCCAGGGTTTGCTCGTTTAATGGACAGTTCCGCACTGTGTGGCCTGCCTTCTGGCAGCGGTAGCAGATGAATTCTCCTGGAGGCCGACGCTGGCGTTGTCCTCCTTCTTCTTCTCATCCAGCGGACATCCTCAGGGCTGTCGGCGAGTAGTATCCTTCCTTCCAGCTCAGGCTCCTCCTGTAGCTGCAGGGTGCCCATGACAGTGGCCAGGGTTTTACTTAGCTGGCACACTTCAGAGCGCAAGCTGTCCAGCTCGCTAGAGGGCACTGTTTGCATCCTTGTTTCAGCCGTCAATGGAGGAGCCATGGGTGCTGCAGGCACTGGGGTGGCCCCACCCTGGTAACGCTGCAAAGCAGTATCTGTTGTTTCCAGGGGCTGCAGACCCTTTATAGCCATGTCCTTAAGGGTGTCAAAGGTGGCATCTGGATGATCTAAGGCCCTCCACGGTACAGTACTGCTCTCTTCCTGGGACTTCAACCCCCGGATGAATTGTTCCATCAGCATTTTATTTTCCTCATGGATGCTGGCTGGACTAACCTGTTTCAGGGCCCGCAGGGCCTCCTGTATGCGCCAGGCATAGTCCCGGATACTGTCCTCGGGTTTCTGGACACACTGGTAGAACCTCATCCGGAGATCTGTCTCAGTTCGGTTTTCAACCGCTGTTTGAAATCTTTTAAAGATGATGGACACTGATTCTTGGTCTGCGTCTGGCCAGGTTTCAACTTCTCGCTCAGCGGCACCAGTCAATTGTCCTAACACTACAGCGGCTTTCTGCTTGCTAGTCATAGAATACATATCCAGTATGCCGCATATTTTCCTCTTGAATCCGGACAGTGTGTCTGGTTTACTATTATACTGGGGGAACCACTTCGCTCCAGGAATATACGGCAGGGCCATAGGTATCAACGGAGTTATGACCCCTGCTGGTGGAGCGACCGCTCCGGCCTGTGCAGCGCCGGGCGCAGGTTGGGCATCAGGAGCGTTAACCGGTGCTCCGGCGGCTTGCTGGTCGTCGGCCATGGTTGCGCCCCCCTAGTGAACCGGAGCCTACCTTCTTCACTTTCTTTACCAGGTAGGCCGCAGCTCCGCGGGCGACGGTCTTCTTCCAGGACCTTGCGTCGCTCGCGTCTGACGTCAGAGCGTCCTCTGGCTCCTTCCAGGACCTGACTCTTCCTGGTTCGACGTCAGGGGCGGGGCGTGTCCTCAACTTTGCGCCCTTCCAGCGGTTACGCCTCTCCGATTCCCGCGGTTACGCCCCTCTTCTTCCCGCGCGGCGACAGGAAGATGGCGGACAATGGCGGGAAATCTCGGGAATGGCGGGAAAACTTCACCACAGTGAGTACTACAGTCTTTTAAGGCGCACAGTACCCGGTGGCAACGGGCACGAAATCCTGTTCGTGACGCCAGAAGCTGACGCGCCCCCTGGGCTGTGGGAGTACTCGGCAGCCGGGCCTCTGCGTATGCCGATGGGGGATATCACGGTGGCTGGCCCGGTCCATGACCCAGGGCGGTCAGTAAAAAGGGGAATTTATAGGGGATTTGGAAAGATCATGACGCCATCTGTGGAATGCGGCAAAAGGGGTGCCGCCGCTGCGGAGCAGTCCTCTGGAGGGGGTGTTATGGCAGCAGGGATGGTGTGGCTCTCCACAGGTAGAGCTAGCTCCAGGGCAGCGTGGGGTGTAATGGAGGATGCTAGGGAGAGACGGCAGGACATTCCCGGAGGAAAGACGGACACTCACACGGGGGTAAGCTTCAGTACCTTTACTGGTGATGCTGCAGGCACAGTCCAGGGTACTCCGGGCGAAGGGTGCACTTTTGGACTCTCCCCAGTGAGCGGGTATAGGGCCTCCTGATCCGTGGCTTTTCTCGTTAAGCTTCTGGCCTGCCTGGAACTAGGCCTACATTGGTTACTGTCTCTCTCTCCCTTGCGCCTGCTGACCTGGTGGTAGGGCCTTCTCTTTGGAGATCACTCTCCCTGGACTCTGGGGCCTCCGTGACTCCTAGCCTTGGTACTGTAGTCAGCGTTTGGCAAACCTGGGACCTGTAGTCCTCCAGGGGTTCCGGTAGTCCCTACTGGGTGTAAAGAGTCCCTGTAGGCGCGGACCCGGTGTCTGGTATATATCTCGGGGTGAGCCTGGTATGCTCCTCGGCCCCCCTTGCTACTTCTTCCTTCTCCTCTCGCCTTCGGCCCACTCAAGGCCCTCACTAGGCCTCCACACGTGCTGTAGGCCTTGGCTCGCCTAAGCACAGCAGCCAGCGTGCTGCCTCTTCGCTGCTCTCTGAGCGTCAGCACGCTCTCAGCTCAACTCTTAGCTCTATCCCTTTCTGGGTCTCAGCAGGAGCTAAACTGCACAGCCTAGCTCCACCCTTCCTATATATATCCCTATAAGGGCTCCCTCTGCTGGTCTGAGGTGGTAGGGTGGAGGTGTGTGAATGTGTGAGGGCCTCTTGTGGAGAAGTCCAACTATGCACCCTTCTGGGTTCTGTGGCACCAAGGCGTAGCAGGGTGCCACACTTACATTTAAAAACACGGTTACAGAATGATATGTGAATGGTGTAACATCCCTGGCGGCGTGCTTGCATAGTGCACCACCTCCCACTATGCAAGACCGCAATCTTACCTGTCAGTCCAGCCTTGCTCCAGTTCATGCTATGTGCATGTCTCTTGACTGACTGTTTAGGGCGGCGGCCCGGTTACTTCCTGATTCTTATAGCTGCTGTGGGCGCACCCCTAATGCGTCTCCAGCCTATTGCTGTGAGGCACTGGATGTTTAAACCCCCTCCACCCAGTAGGAGGGGCCTGAGCAACACCTTCACTCAGTTAGTCTTTGCTACTGAATTGCCAGGTCCTGTCCTGTTTCTAGTCTGTCTCCGCCATTCTGGGGGCTGCAATCCCAGACCTGTTATCTCTGACTTTTAGTCTGTTCCCGCCACTCTGGGGGCTGTATACCCAGGCTCGTTCTTGTATCTCATTGCAGTAGCAGTTCCTGTCTGAACTGTATCCTAGCCTGTTACCTGTTTGTCTCTATGTCCATACCTTCCCTTTTCCTGCAGTATCTGAACCTGCACCTAACTCCAACTCGTTGTCTCTGTACTTCTGTTTGTGAGTTTTGTGTCCACTCGCTACTTCATGTGAAGTACCTTGTGTGTATCTGGTTCTGCTTGTCCCTTTTCCCTTCCTACGTATCTTCCTCCTGTGTTCTAGCCATCTTCCTGCATTTTCCTGTCTGTTCCATGTGAACAGAGCCCTGTCCTCTCTGCCTTGTCCACCGCACTTGCGGTTTCGCTCCGCTCTGTCTTGCCCACCGCTCCGGCGGTTTCTCTCCGCTCTGACTTGCCCACCGCTCCGGCGGCTTCCCTCTGCTCTGCCTTACCCACCGCTCCGGCGGTTTCTCTCTGCTCTGACTTGCCCACCGCTCCGGCGGCTTCCCTCTGCTCTGCCTTACCCATCGCTCCGGCGGTTTCTCTCTGCTCTGCCTTGCTCACCGCTCCAGCGGTTTCTCTCTGCTCTGACTTGCCCACCGCTCCGGCGGCTTCTCTCTGCTCTGCCTTGCCCACCGCTCCGGCGGTTTCTCTCTGCTCTGCCTTGCTCACCGCACCAGCGGTTTTTCTCTGCTCTGACTTGCCCACCGCTCCGGCGGCTTCTCTCTGCTCTGCCTTGCCCACCGCTCCGGCGGCTTCTCTCTGCTCTGCCTTGCCCACAGCTCCGGCGGTTCTGCTCTGCTTTGCCTTGTCCACCGCACCTGTGGTTTCTCTCTGCTCTGCCTTGTCCACCGCTCCAGCGGTTTCACTCTGCTCTGCCTTGCCCATCGCACCTGCGGTTTTCGCTCCACTCTGCTTGCTCACCGCACCAGCAGTTCCTCTCTGCTCTGCCTTGTCCTCCGCTCCGGCGGTTTCGCTTTACTCTGCTTGTCTACCGCATCTGTGGCTCTGTACCTGTCTCCCAGTCTGTACTGTGCTAGTACCTCCCTCTCTGCACTCCAGCCGTGCTTGCCAGTATCTCCCTGTCTGCATACCAGCCGTGCTTGCCAGTATCTCCCTGTCTGCATACCAGCTGTGCTTGCCAGTGCCCACCTGTCTGCATACCAGCCGTGCTTGCCAGTGCCCACCTGTCTGCATACCAGCCGTGCTTGCCAGTACCCACCTGTCTGCATACCAGCCGTACTTGCCAGTACCCACCTGTCTGCATACCAGCTGTACTTGCCAATACCCACCTGCCTGTATGCCAGTCTAACCTGCCTGTTCCTGCATTCCCCGGTGGGGGTCAACAACTGTGACCGGGGTCTGACCTGGAGTCGCACCTGGTCCCTCTGCTCGGTTCCTCCTTGGTCCACGGAGTTGACTAAGCCGCCGTGCGACCTTGGTCGGATCGGGTTGATACTTAATTACGCCCCTCCAGGCACTCCTCAGTTCATGGTACAGTGGGATCACTAATCACGCTCACGCCAGTCAGTCCGGGCGCGAGCGTAACAAATGGTATATGATACATCAGAGACATATCATCTGTATATAATATCAAATCTCTGCGCACACAGTATATTACATAAAGTATACAGGACTATATATACTGATATATTGTACTATGAGTACAGACAGCATATATTATACTATTCACATTTTATCCTGTATATAATATCAGATGTCCGTGCACATAGTATATTACATAAAGTATACTGTATAGGACAATATATGACTGGTATGTGATATACTATGAGTACAGACATCATAGATATTGTCACGTATTTTCCTGTATATAACATATGTCTGTGCACATAGTATGGGCGAATAAGTTTTCAGAGGGGCCACATGACAAACCATGACTGTCATGGAGGCCAAACCAATAGGCTGAAATTAATTCTGCTCAATATTATTATTAACATATTAATTACAATTAATGTTAAAATAATAATTATATCATATAATATTATAGAGCATGTGGGGGCTCTTCTTCGTGTGGATGACGCGTCCTACATCACCCACACATTGTCCACCATCGCGCTCCTGAGCAGTTGCACTTCTCTCTGCCCTACTGAGGGCAGAGCAAAGTACTGTTCTGCGCATGTTTGGGGAAAGGCCAAAAAGCCCCAGCGCATGCGCACTACAGTACTTTGCTCTGCCCTCAGTAGGGCAGAGAGAAGTGCAACTGCTCAGGAGCACGACTGTGATGATGACGTAGGACGAGTCATCCACACGAAGCAGAGAAGGAGGACAGCATCGCAAGAAGAGAGGAGGCGCTGGATCAAGACCAGCAACTGCTCCTTAGGTGAGCCTTAGGTGAGTATAGTAAAACATTTTTTTTTTGCTTTACAAGGCGTCATATATACAGTACAGACCAAAAGTTTGGACACACCTTCTCATTTAAAGATTTTTCTGTATTTTCATGACTATGAAAATTGTACATTCACACTGAAGGCATCAAAACTATGAATTAACACATGTGGAATTATATACTTAACAAAAAAGTGTGAAACAACTGAAAATATGTCTTATATTCTAGGTTCTTCAAAGTAGCCACCTTTTGCTTTGACGACTGCTTTGCACCCTCTTGGCATTCTCTTGATCAGCTTCAAGAGGTAGTCACCGGAAATGGTCTTCCAACAATCTTGAAGGAGTTCCCAGAGATGCTTAGCACTTGTTGGCCCTTTTGCCTTCACTCTGCGGTCCAGCTCACCCCAAACCATCTCGATTGGGTTCAGGTCTGGTGACTGTGGAGGCCAGGTCATCTGGCATAGCACCCCATCACTCTCCTTCTTGGTCAAATAGCCCTTACACAGCCTGGAGGTGTGTTTGAGGTCATTGTCCTGTTGAAAAATAAATGATGGTCCAACTAAACGCAAACCGGATGGAATAGCCTGCCACTGCAAGATGCTGTGGTAGCCATGCTGGTTCAGTATGCCTTCAATTTTGAATAAATCCCCAACAGTGTCACCAGCAAAGCACCCTCACACCATCACACCTCCTCCTCCATGCTTCACGGTGGGAACCAGGCATGTAGAGTCCATCCGTTCACCTTTTCTGCGTTGCACAAAGACACGGTGGTTGGAACCAAAGATCTCAAATTTGGACTCATCAGACCAAAGCGCAGATTTCCACTGGTCTAATGTCCATTCCTTGTGTTCTTTAGCCCAAGCAAGTCTCTTCTGCTTGTTGCCTGTCCTTAGCAGTGGTTTCCTAGCAGCTATTTTACCATGAAGGCCTGCTGCACAAAGTCTCCTCTTAACAGTTGTTGAAGAGATGTGTCTGCTGCTAGAACTCTGTGTGGCATTGACCTGGTCTCTAATCTGAGCTGCTGTTAACCTGCGATTTCTGAGGCTGGTGACTCGGATAAACTTATCCTCAGAAGCAGAGGTGACTCTTAGTCTTCCTTTCCTGGGGCGGTCCTCATGTGAGCAAGTTTCTTTGCAGCGCTTGATGGTTTTTGCAACTGCACTTGGGGACACATTCAAAGTTTTCCCAATTTTTCACACTGACTAACCTTCATTTCTTAAAGTAATGATGGCCACTCGTTTTTCTGCTTTTTTCTTGCCATAATACAAATTCTAACAGTCTATTCAGTAGGACTATCAGCTGTTTATCCACCTGACTTCTGCACAACACAACTGATGGTCCCAACCCCATTTATTAGGCAAGAAATCCCACTTATTAAACCTGACAGGGCACACCTGTGAAGTGAAAACCATTTCCGGTGACTACCTCTTGAAGCTCATTAAGAGAATGCCAAGAGTGTGCAAAGCAGTCATCAAAGCAAAAGTTGGCTACTTTGAAGAACCTAGAAAATAAGACATATTTTCAGTTGTTTCACACTTTTTTGTAAAGTATATAATTGCACATGTGTTAATTCATAGTTTTGATGCCTTCAGTGTGAATGTATAATTTTCATAGTCATGAAAATACAGAAAAATCTTTAAATGAGAAGGTGTGTCCAAACTTTTGGTCTGTACTGTACAACATTCCAGAATGCTGTGATTTAGGGCTGAAAGGTGGTGGCCTTAGGTTATAAGGGAAAAATCTGGTGACAGGTTCCCTTTAAGTATACTGAGCTGACATCTGCATGTAGGCGGTTTTGAATTGTTGGGCAATCTGGTAACAATAACCCAGCACTGGTTAAGTGAGTCAAAAGGAAAGCATATTGCGCGTTGAACTTTACAGGGTGGAGAGGAAGAGGGTTAAGTCATCGCGAAAGTCCTGGGCCTCAGCTAACTAGAGTTAGCGTTGTTGGGCTGGCTTGGATTCAGTTTAAAGGATATAGTTAGTGTGACAGAGTCACTGGTGTGATATACGAGGGGAGGTATGTGTCACTCAGGTTGCTAGCCTGTGTGAACTGAAACCTACAACATTTCTGACAGCATGTTATATGCTGGGAGTTAACTTACTTGAAGGGTTTGTTTTTTTGTGAATAGCAAAGAGGGTGGGAAGCCATTCACACTACCTCTCCTCAGGGTGTGGCTGAGCAAGGTTTAAATGCTCCGTCACTATTTTTCCTCTCTGTAGTGTGTGGTCTGGAGAGTGAAGTCTCCAGGCTGTGTTAGGATGAAGCCAGAGAGCAACACCGGGTACTGGTGTTGCTGAGACTTCACTGTGCTACCTGGAGTGGGCAAAGCCTCGCTAGCTAAAGGACTCTGTTATACTTTATCTTTTGTTTTGCCGTTAACCCCGAGAGGGACTGTTTATTTTTATGGGACGCTGCTGGAGTTTATGCCACAAAATAAACACGCAGGAAGTTTACCCAAACTGTGTGTCCTGTGTCTGCCTCTGGAGAGCCAAGCAAGTCGCTTTACCACACTAGTTAATGAGGTCACAGTCTGAAGTTTTGTTAGTCCGGGTAGTGTGGAAAAATGAAGGTTTATGAGTAGTGACTTCTGTGACTGAAGATGCAATTATAATAAATGGCCACTAGGTGTCAGCAGCGGCCTACAATATATTTCCACAAGTGTAGGATTAACCCTAAGGAAGTCAAACTGTGTTTAATCAAATGGATGTATATGAGGGATATCCTTGCGTATAGATAAGAATTAATAAGACCCTGTGTCCTTAAAGGAGTTGTCCACTACTTTTGACAAATGCCCCAATGTATTTACCTTGGGTCCATAAGTGTTTTTGTAATTTGCTGTGTCTTTATGGCCTGTGAACGGCGCTATCGCGGGCCGCTCACAGGCATCATGTGACCCCCGGCTGCAGCCGGCTCTGACATCCGCTGATGTCATGTCAAGTTCCAGCTGCAACCAGGCGTGATTCAGTGCTGCGTTCCACGGTGAGTGATGGGCTGTGGCGGGGTTACCCCACATGTCACACCCAGCATACACTGCACGTTTTCCCTCTTCTCATTCATTGGAAAGCGCGCGGTGGATGCTGGGTGTGACGCGCGGGGTAACCCCGACCACAGCCCAGCATCCACCGAGGGAGCGCATCACTGATGTCAAGCCTCACTTGACGTGACATCAGAGGAGGCAGCAGCCGGGGGTCACGTGATGTATGTGAGTGGCCCGTGATAGCGCCGCTCACAGGCCATAAAGACACAGCAAGGTAATTACAAAAACACTTATGTGCTCAAGGTAAATACATTGGGGGACATTGGGGCATTTATCAAAAGTACTGGACAACTTCTTTAAGCCTGGGGAAATCCTATTGAGTGGCTGCTTGGAGTCACCTGAATGCAGTTTTATTGCCAGGTAGTTGAAGACAGAGAATGCGGGCAGGAGCCCAGCTGGGCTGTGAATGTAACCAGAAGGGGGCTATATTGGGTAGGTGGTTTCTCTCCCAAGTAGCTGCTTCATCCAGGAGAGGTGGACCCATTGAGAGTGGCATGTGCGCAGTCCATGCAGGCCTCAGCATGTGTCAGCGCTGGCGCCCGTCCAGCTGGATGTCAGAGCTGTGGGGAATCCCTTCCCGCCGAGGAACACGAGTGTCTCTCACCTCCGGAGCCTCAGGTCATCAGCTGGAGCCATCCCACCACTGGAGGGACCAAGGAACCTCACAACTCCGAGCAGGACGGGCGGGTGCAGGAAAGGCAGCGGCTTCAGGCCTTCAGGTAGGCCTCAATGTCGGCGGTGCCGCAGAACAGCAGAAGCAGGCTCATTAGGATCTGGGCAACAGCGTGGAGCAGGGGTATGTAGTCTGGGAGGGAAATGGCTTTGAATTCACGCCGGATTGATGGGGATTAAACCTGACGAGTCCGGCACGCTTGACTTCCGGTCACAGCGCGACACCATCCATTTTATCATACAAAGTACTGGAAAACAGGAAAAAAATTCCAAGTGAGGTATAATTGCTAAATAAATGCAATTGTGATTTTTTTTTTTGTATTTTGTTTTTAATGCATTCATTCTGCATTAAAAATGACTTCAAAATATGATTATCCAAGTCATTACGATTACGACGATACCAAACTTGCATATTTTTATTTTCAGTGGTGGAAAAAAATAAAAAATTTGTGAATAGAAAAAATTGTTTTTATTTTTTGCTTGAGTTGCCAATTTTCAAGACCCAGAACATTTTTGTTTTTCAGTCAATGGAGCAATTTTGGGGTACATACAATGCTTTGATAGTGATGGAGAAACCTATATGGAATTTTTTAAGAGAAGCTCAAGAGGTTTCACACGTTTGCCAGTTTTGATCAAATCAGGGAGTCGATCGATCGGAGACAAGAGAAACACAAACCAATTCTGTCTGTGTCCCAGACTTGTTTGCCCTCAGATGCCTGGTTACAAGTTTTTATTACAAACCACAAAGATAAGGAAAGTGGGAGTGGCTTACATTACGTTACCTAAAAAGGGAAGATAAGTTGGGAAAACAAAGTTGTAAATTATGCATTCTGCTAAATTCCTTAGACTGGTTATATCTAGCTTTACTATACTTTCAGAAACAAAGGAAAGCTTCATACAGAGACAGATCTGTATTAGATACAACAAAATAACACTTATAAAGCTAATATTGAAATACAAAATTATCAATTAGATATATGAATTGTCTAAATAATACAGCATAGCATAAATATTTACCATAACAATAGCTTCTCGCTGAATTTTTTGCAGAGTTGCAGGAACAAAAACCCCGTAATTTTTGCATTTCAATGATTTTTTTCTCTTTACAGTTTTTACTGATCTAGTTAAGTAACTTTATATTTTGATAGATCAGACTTTTATGAATGCGGAGATACCAAATATACTTATTTTTTACACCTCTTTATTAGTGGTGGGTGAGCGTGCTCGGCACTGCTCGATACTCAATTGAGCATCGGGGTGCTCCGGCACACTTGGTACTCGACCGAGTATCACGGGTGCTCAAGCTGCACGCTCGAGTCCCCGCCCAGCACGTTTGCAGTCTGTTAGACAGCCATTGAATATACGGAGATTGCGCGCCATGCACAATAATGCCGTAGTGATGTTGGCTACTGGCATTACTGTGATTGGCCGCCGCATCATGGGGTCATATATAAGACCCGGTGAAGCGTTGCTCGGCACAGTGTGTTCAGGAAGCAGTTCAGGGAGAGTTGTTATACTGTATGAGGGAGAGCATAGTTTAGAGCAGGGATATAGACAAGGTTTAATAATGTTGCTATAGGAGTACTTGTACACTGCTCCTGTAGCATTAAAACAACAGTCCTTTTCAGGGCTAAATATTTTTTTCTTTCAGTTGTAAAACTGCTATTACCTGCATTCAGTGGAGGGAAAAATCTTAGTTACTGTATTTTTGGGACTATATGACTCACCCAGGTTTTAGAGGAGGAAAATAGAAAAAAAATTAAGCAAAAAATGTGGTCATAATGCACTGTTATGAGGGAGGGGGTCTGCTGCTAACACAGTTATAGGGGTAATGTCTCCCAATTCTGTACTAATATCCCCAATCCTGGTATATATGGCCCCCCTTCCTGTTATACGTGGCCCCCATCCCCATCCTGGTATGCATGGCACCCCTTCTCCCCATCCTGGTATGCATGGCGCCCCTCATCCCCATCCTGGTATGCATGGCACTCCAGTACCTTATCCTGGTATGCACGGCACCCCTCATCCTGGTATGCATGTCACCCCTCATCCTGGTATGCACGGGACTATGGACATGGGGAGCAGTGACTCTCCTTAATACCGCGCACAATACAGCGCACACTGTAGCCGCAGCTGTGGCTCCTGCAGCTGCTGGGCGATTGCGTGTGCCTGCTATTAAAGAGCATGAATATTCACTGCTCACCACGCCCATGGGAGTGGAGAGGAGTGAATATTCATGCTCTTTAATAGCGGGCACATGTGACCCCTAGTCTCTGCAGGAGCCGCGGCTGCTGCTGACACTGTGCGCCCGCTATTAAGGAGAATTAATATTCACTGCTCCCCATGCCCATGGGCGTGGGGAGCAGTGAATTTTAATTTTCTTTAGCAGCAGGCACACACAGGAGCTGCAGCAATGGCCCCTGCCTCCTGTGCCCCGCTCCTCCCCTGCTGCTGCTCCCCCCAACCCCTCCACCCACAGCAACATTACAACATTATAGTAGATTCAGACTATAAAACGCACCCCCCACTTTCCTCCAAAAGGAAGGAAAAAAGTGCGTCTTATAGTCCGAAAAATACGGTACTTACTGGTAACGGGATTTTACAGAGCCCATGATAGCACCACCTGAGAGAGGGTATCCGCCCACCAAAGACAGGAAACCTACTGAATAAAAGAGCGGTACCTCTCCTCCACATCAGTTGGGTTTCAGAGCATGCGAGGACCTCCAGGCAGTATGCTAGTACACAACTACCACCAATAAGACATTTCAACTATACACCCGTACATAGTGCACACAATTAGTGATAACAAATAGGGAATATAAGGGTGCTGTCATGGGCTCTGTAAAATCCCGTTACCAGTAAGTAACTAAGATTTTTTTCCCTTCTCCCATGATCAAACAAGCTGAATAACTTGCTCAGTGCAAGTCCTATCTTTCAGAATCATATAAACATATAGCAGGAAAGATACTTTAAAACATGATATTTAATTAAATTATTAAAAACCAGTATATCGCTGGATGTACCAACCTAGATAGGTCCAACAAGACAAATTAACTAGGTATCCAATGCTAGTCCAGTTAAATAATATAGAACCGCATGATCCTTATGGCACAGAAAAAATAAAAAAATATATACATATGCAATTGCAGGGGGCATGACAGGGCATTTAGGTCACATTTGCTGTCCAGTGATATCCGTGTGTGACATGCAAAAGTAGTACTGTTGCTTTCAAAACATCCAGCAACTGTTACAAATAACACAAGCACAGGAGACAGGAAGTGTTGTGCTTCAGAAGCATCCAGCAACTAGAGGGGTTAACACAGATACAGGAGACAGGGAGTGCTTTAGCAGGGCCCCAGGGGGATTGTGGGGAACTTGTTATTGTAGTCTGGCTGAAGCTGAAGAGAAAGATGGTGTGTTATCTGGATCTGACAGAAGGCAACTGAACAGGATTCAGATCAGGAGAGAAACTAAACACAGGTCAGATAAACTCCCTGAACTAACAGTGCAGAGTATTATCAGGCAGGAAGATAAGGACTGGAAAGAATTGTGTTACAGGGATCATTTCCCTCATCAACCCCCCCCCCCCCTCCATCTCCATGCAGGATAAAGAATGTTGTGTACTATTGTGTCCTCGTGAAGGAAAAACTTGTGGTTGTACATGCATAGAAGTGTGTTGCTAAAAGATCTAATCTATGCTGAATTATGCTTCTGAAGAGACTGTAATACTGTGCCTTGTGAAAAAACGACTGTATTGTTACTGGAGCTGGTTGCTCAAGAAACTCAGACTGTACTGTAATGAAGATTGTTGCTGTAATATCCCTGAATTACACTGGCCGTGCTTCAGATTAAATTCCACTGTTAAACTGTTGAAAAAGACTCTTGTCAGATGTGTCTGGTCAGCAATTGAATCTATTGTGTGCCTGAGAAAATCTGCAGCCTATGGTCGCTCTGGGTAACGGTTCCCCCAAGATTCCAAAGAATTCATGAAACCATTCTCGCCCTATCTGAACCTAGTGGCATGCGTGTAACATTGATGGCCCGTACAGGGAATTAACATGTAGAGGGAGAAGAGGAAAAGTGTCAGGAAAAACACAGCAACACAGCACAATTCAACTCTGCTACACCAGTTAAAGGGGACCAGCCCTAAAGAAAACTCACTAGCAGCAATGGATGTGGAAATACAAATGGACAGAAAGAGAAACTGTCTTATATGAACTTGTTGCACCAGATCAATGCAGGCTTACAAAAAGCCTGCCAGCCAGATGAGATCGTTGAGGGGGTGGTGAAAGCGATCAGCCCAGGACTGAACCTCCGTAGTATGCTAGAAACGAAGAGTCAATTGACCTTGTAACAGCTGAAGATGATTTTAAAAGGGCACTATAAAGAAGACAGTACTTCAGAATTGTTCCACCGACTCATTAACCTCTCACAGAAAAATAATTAATCACCCCAAAGTTTCTTGTTCAGAGCAATTGAACTTAAGGATAGACTATTGTTTGCATCCAGAGATGTAGAAGCGGAGGAGAAGTTTGATGCTGTACTAGTCCAGAAGAAGTTCTTGAAATCATTGGGAACGGGGTTAATCAGCAAAGACATCAAGTTGCAGCTGAAACAGTACCTAGAAGATCCTGGCATTCTGGACGAAATCCTAATTGAAAAAATGAATGAGGCTGCTAGTTTGGAGTCAGAGAGCGAACAGAAGTTAAAGAAAGGCTCTGCTCCTAAAATCACCAAAATGAGTCAGCTGAAGTTGGAGACCCCTGGTGGCCAGTCTGAAGATCATCATGGAGACCCTCCAGTGCACCGAGAGGGAACCTTAAATCACCAACAAAAGAGAGGACCGCCAGCGCTGACTGGGAGGAAGTAATAGGAGACCTGCGAGCCAAGTTGATTGAAGTGAAAAAGTTGATTCATTGCATGCCAGAACCTGTATCCCTCAGACCCAGGAGTGGGTTCCAAAACAGAAGATACCTGACTTGTGAAGCGTGCCATTCATCAAATCAGAGTACGGTGTGTGTCCACTGTCTAAGATGTGGTGAGAAAGGACATTATGCCAAGGAATTCCAATGGTCACGGTCGATTGGGTTAAAAGACAGGAAGTTGCCAGTGCGGGCAACTGGTAACCGCAACAAGAAGGAGGCCCCAGAAGCAAATCCAAATCTCACCAAACCCCAGAACGGCGCATGAGGTAAAACAGCTGTGTCAGTACCATCCCCAAGTGTGTTCCCATCTACAACAGCTGCAAGAGAGACAGGGGCATCAGTTCCTAAATGCACAGTGCGGAGGTCAAACGATGTATTCCTGGGAGGAGAATTCCTCGGTCAGTAAAGATAGTCTCATCAGCCTAATCGGTGAAAGGTGCTTTATACAGTGCCAGCTAGATGGACTCCTGGTAAAAGCACTGTGGGACACAGGAGCCCAAGCGAGCCTTTTAAATGAAGAATGGAGAAGGCGCTACCTGCCACATACCTGCCTTCGGTCGCTAAAAGAACTCTTAGGACCAGAACTCCACGGCAAAGCTGTCAACCAGACCGAAATCCCTTTCATAGGCTGGGTGGAAGTGACTTTCCAACTGAGGGCCACGAAGAACTGCAACACCATTGAGCTTTTGGTACCTTTTCTCATGAACAGTGGTCAGAATGTGGCAGAGGATCCTATCCTGGGTTATATTGTAATCAGTGAGGTCAGCACGAACACAAGTCTGGGACACTGGTGGTGGATGCAATTGCCACATCACTTGCCATACCCAACGCCGTGGCAGAAAATGTGATTCATAGAGTAAAGAAAGCACAGAATACAATGGACCTAAAAGAAGTCAAGGTAGGCTGGTGCCCAACCATCATCCCTGCAAACCAAATGGTGGGGGTGAGGTGTGGAGTCTGGGTAGAACCGGGAAGAAAAGTCCAGAAAAGACTGTTCGTGCCAAAGACTCCTCAGAACTTCCAGAAGGCCTAGTTGAAGGTGAGACTGTGCTTACGATTCCTACTGGTGGGTTTGCTTGAGTGACAGTACCGGTGATGAATACTACGAAACACAAAATTAGACTGGATCAAAAAACTGTGTTAGGTCACATTGAAACTGTTAAAACGGTATATCCAGCCAGTGTGAGACCCGCCCAGGGGTCTACCGTGAATTCAGTCTCCCCACCAAGGAACAGTAGTTGCCCAGGGGAGGAAATTGCACGACCCACCTCAGGGTCCTGGGATCCCCCAGTATCCCTGGAACACTTTTGAGCTGAAGATATAGCGATAGCAAAACAGATGCTAAGAGAAGAGTGTCATGCATTCTCTAAAGATGACTCTGATATAGACTGTATCCCGTCGTTGCAATTGAAAATCAATTTGAAAGACACGACCCCAGTAACCAGAAGTTACATGTCTGTGCCGAAACCATTACACCATGAAGTGAAAGAGTATTTACAAGATCTAATCAACAGAGGTTGGGTCCAAAAGTCGAAGTCGTCTTATTCCTCTTCTATTGTTTGTGTTAGGAAGAAGGACGGTACGTTGAGACTCTGCTGTGATACCAAAGATTCAAGATATGCTGGATCAACAACACGGAGTTAAGTTGACTCCAAAGAAGTGTGAACGATTTCTAGGGAAAATTGTGTCCAGAGAAGGATATACCATGGACCCAGCAGAAATTGCTCGGTTACTGGCCTTAAAAGACAAGCGGTCCTCTACTGTGGGGGAGTTGAGGCAGATCTTAGGATTCCTCTCCTACTATCGTACTTACGTTCAGAATTTCTCCAGGATTGCTGCCCCTCTATACCTCCTCTTGGGGACGATGACAGAGTCAACAACACCCACGGAGAAAAATAAGAAAGCGGGTAGGACCGGGCTTAAAAGAAACAACATTGTTTTGTTCCCACAGCCCATTCTCTGGACAGCAGACCACCAGGAGATATTGGAAGAACTAGTAGACTACCTGGTAAAACCACCCATCTTGGGATATCCTGATTTCAACTTACCATTTGTGCTTCTTCATTGTGACGCTTCTCAAGTTGGACTGGGAGCTGCCATCAGCATCAAGATGGAAAATTGAGAGTCATCGGTTACGGTTCTAGAACGTTGACAAACGCCAAGAAGAATTTCCATCTACATTCCGGAAAATTGGAGTTCCTGGCATTGAAATGGGCTATCTGTGAACGATTTAGAGATTATCTCTACTACAGAAAAGAGTTTGACGTATACACTGACAACAACCCTTTGACCTATGTCCTCACTACAGCCAAACTGAATGCAATGGGTCAGAGATGGGTCTCTGAACTAGCTGACTTCAATTTCAGCATCAAGTACAGGCCAAGAAAATGTAATGCGGATGCTGACGGATTGTCGAGAATGCCACTAGAGCCTGAGGAGTTCATGCAAGAATGCTCAGAGGAAGTCAGTCTGGAAGCACCGGCATGTAGCACCGGCGTCTCTGCCTCCTGCCCGGCAGAGACGCAGACCCCCTTACCGCCACGGCTCTGCTCCAGCGTCCTCCGCTCCACTGGCTGTGCATGCCCGGGGTGCAGATCCCTGGGCACTGTGCTTAGGGCGCGCACACACTCCCTGCTTCTTAAAGGGGCCGCGCGCGCCGTCCTAATATGTCCCTGGCCAATGGCCAGAGGACAGCCGATATTTTAGGCACCTCCTCCAAGATGGAGATGCCTGTGCAATGTAGTAGTTTGTGTGCTAACACTCTCTCCAGCCCTCAGGTCCCAGTGCTGCCCGCCAGCCTGTCTATCTGCTGTGTCCGCCAACCTGCCTATCTGCCGTGCCCGCCAGCCTGTCTATCAGCCGTGCCCGCCAATCAACCTGCCACACAAGCCTATCCGTCAGTCAGCTCCGTCCGCCTGCCTACCAGCCGTGCACATCTATCTGCCCATCTGTCGTGCCAGTCCGCTTGGGCTATCAGCCCCATGGGAGTCGCCTGCTCTCACACAAGGTCGGTCCCATAGTGGCACCTGGTTCACTTTCCCGGTCCCTCCTTGGTTCACGGAGTCGACTAAGCCGCCGTGTAGCCAGGGTCGGTCTGGGTAGGCACTTAGTTACGCCCCTCTGGTCCCTCCTTGTACCACAGCACAGTGGTTCCACCATCCGGACCCATAACACAGTGCAAGCTTATCAAGAGGAAGACACGCCATTGTGGTGTCCATTGACGGCGGAAACCACCATAAAAGCGAGAGTACAAGATCACCCCCTGTCCATTCAACAACTACCAAAAGGAAAAATCCATAGAGCACAACGGGAAGATCAGATAATTGGTAGAATACTACTTTATGTGGACCAAAATCGGTTTCCAAGTAAACGGGAGAGAGATAATGAGCAGCAGTATCTGTTTTATTTAAAGAATGGACGAAGCTCTACCTCAGTGAAGACGGTATCCTGTATCCAGTTGGTACTGTCCAGAGTATTCCGTAGGTTGGTCTTCAAAGAACTCCATGAAAACATGGGTCACCTGGGAGTGGAAAGGACAACCAACTTGATCCGTGAACGTTTCTTCTGGCCGTACATGCAGAGAGATATTAAGAGGTACGTGACCAGGGAGTATGGGTGTCTGAAAGATAAACGTCCCAACACATCAACCCGGGCACCTATGGGCAACATCCAAGCTACGTATTCATTTGAGATGGGCTCAGTAGACTTTCTACATCTCGAGACGTGCAAGGGTGGTTATGAATACATATTGGTGGTGATGGACCATTTTACTCGATGTGCCCAAGCATATGCCACCACCAATAAAGCTGGTCGAACAGCGGCAGAGAAGATCTTCAATGATTTTGCTTTGAGGTTTGGGTTCCCTACGAGGTTACACCACAACCAAGGAAGAGAATTTGAGAACCAGTTCTTTGCCAAGCTAGGAAAGTACTGTAGAATTCAGAGATCCCACACAACGCCCTATCACCCAGAGGGTAATGGACAAGTTGGACGTTTTAACCGGCCATTATTGTTGATGTTGCGCATTTTAACAGCTGACGAGAAGAAAGACTGGAAGAGTTCTCCGTCAAAAGTGGTACATTCCTATAACTGTACAAAGAGCGATGCAATGGGTTACTCACCCTTCTTCCTATTGTTTGGACGATCGCCAAGACTGCCAATCGACATCATGTTCGATACTCCGGTGTCAGAGACTTACAGAACATATTCGGAGTACGTTCGGAAATGGAAGGAACGGATGGAAGAGGCATACAACGTAGCTTCCAAAGTGGTTATACAAGGACAGAGCAAGAGTAAGGGGAACTATGATTGAAAATGTTATAGAGCAGAATTGGCACCGGGAAGCTGGGTGCTAGTCAAGAACGTACGTGAGAAAGGTGGTCCAGGAAAACTTTGTTCATACTGGGAAGACAAGGTGTATGTGGTCATAAAGAGGAAAGCCAATGACAGTCCAGTGTATGAAATCTGATTGGAAAGAGGGGACAAGAAAACCAGAATAGTCCATCGGAATTTATTACTACCCTGTGACTATGTCCCACCACAACAAGACTTCCCAGAAGCAGACTGATATCGGCCGATATCGACTAAGGGACCACCACAGACTGAAGCTCTGGAGTTGGATAGTGACCTTGAAAGTTCCAATGAGGAAGAGCACACCGTTGTATTACTCGGACCGGCAAGGAGAGGGATGTGCCATCCTCAAGAGAGTGAACTAAGTCCCGAGGCTCCAGAGTTTGTACCAAGGAGTACAGATGAAGTTCAATTCAGATCTGATGATTGATCACCGGTCACTGAAGAGACCAATCGACACTTGGGAGTAGAAGAATTACCAGACCAGATGGAAACGGATGATTCAAGAGAAGTACAGGAACTTACAGAGGCAGTTCCAAGATCATCTGAGGAAGTACGAGAAACGAGTGCGGCAGAAGAAACTCCTGTAACCGAAGAACCCGTGGTATCTG
Source organism: Phyllobates terribilis (assembly GCF_046119375.1). Classification (NCBI taxonomy): domain Eukaryota; kingdom Metazoa; phylum Chordata; class Amphibia; order Anura; family Dendrobatidae; genus Phyllobates; species Phyllobates terribilis. The sequence goes on from NW_027362761.1 coordinate 705,752,349, forward strand.
AGGAACAAACCACCAGGAGGATGTCGACTCGAGAAGTGAGGAGGCCCGTGATGCTGACATACGAGACACTTGGAGAACCGAGTCAAGTGCCAAGGACTGTCGACTGGAAATAGGTACCTCTGCCTGGGGACCAGGTAAGCCCACCTGAGTGGTATTCACCACCGAGAGACAGTATGGACAATGTTACCTGGTGGAAAGACTTGTTTTGGCCTAGTGAGAGAGAGAGCTGGTTGAAGACGTACGAAAAGCTCCAGCGGAAGAGATGCTGATTGTTTTAATTGTGTATTTCTTACAGGAGTTCTACAAGCAAAAGGTCATAGGAATAGGCTGTTATTGATGTTTGTAAATGTTATGCCAATTTGACAATGCCAATTTGTATATAAAGTTATTCAACTTTTACCACTGTCTCAGAATTGGTCAGATTGACCAATTAAGACGAATGTTGAGGACGACATTCAAAAAGGAAGCCTTTTTGACCGGCAACAGATGACGCCATATTCATGGCTTTTTTCATTGGCCAGTTCTCAGTATTTAATCCAGCATGCCCCTCAGTTAGACACGCCCCCCGAAGAAGCTGGGCGAAACGTGCACGTCGGGGCTGAGTGCAGGGGCTCCCACACCGTCAGCATAAGTGATTTGTATCAGGTAAATGACAACTTGGATTCTAATTATGTTTGGAATATTTAAGTAGGACTTTCATGCCTGAGATGTTAATGCCTATACACTCCCTGACAGAAGTTATGTCGCTTATCCATGTTATGTAAATAAAAGCATATAACCTGACGTTAAATTCATCCATTGGTTTCATAAATTACTCTTTTGAAAGCTGAAACCCTCCCAAATTTGGTTTAGGTTAAGAAAATAAATTGGCATCAATGCTGAAATATTGATCATTTAATGAACACAGAATGGTCAGATTTTGGCAAGACAAAAGTAATGTGATATTCAAACAAATAATTATCTTAAAATACAAATATATGTTGCATAACATTGGTGAATGATGTTGTGGTGCTATTAGAGTCATATTTAATATTTTGTGTGACTTCCATGAGCTTGAAGGACTGCATCCATGCGGTTCAACAATGATTTATACAATTTATTAATGAAGTCATCAGGAATAGCAAAGAATGCAGTCTTACATGCCTCCCAGAGTTCATCTAGATTCTTTGGTTTTGTCTTCCAAGCTTCCTCTTTCATCCTACTCCAAACATGCTCAATGATGTTCATGTCTGGTGAGTCCTTGAGCACCTTGATCTTTTTTGCCTGGAGGAACTTTGTTGTAGAGATGGATGTATGAGATGGAGCACCATCCTGCTGCAGAATTTGAGCCCTTTTATGATTTGGAATGTAAGAGGTAGCTAATACTTCTTGATATTTTAGGCTATTGATATTGCCTTCCACCTTGCAAATGTTTCGCACACCCCCATACTGAATGTAACCCCAGACCATAATCTTTCCACCACCAAATGTAACTGTTTTCTGGGTGTATTTTAGATCCATACGGGCTCCAGTAGGTCTCCTGCAGTATTTGCGGCAGCTGTGGTGTAATTCTACTAAAGATTCATCAGAGAAATCCACCTTCTGCCACTTTTCCAGCGTCCATCTGTTCAGCAGGCTGTGGGACTTTGCAAATGCCACACAATTTTTTATTTGCCCTTTGTTTAGTGCTGGCTTCTGGGCACTGATTCGACCATGGAGGCCATTTCGAGACAGAATCCTACAAACTGTTCTAGTTGACACAGGGACTTGAGGTGACCAGGCCTGTTGGAGCTCTGCTGCAGTGGAAGAGGGGCTTGCTTTGGATTTTCTAACCAACAAACGTTCCTCCTGAGCAGTTGTCTTGCGGGGTCTGCCAGACCTGGGCTTGTCAAGCACATCTCCAGTGTCTTCAAATCTTTTTTTAATTCTTTGTACTTGACGATGAGACACATTAAAGGTGCCAGCTACCTCTGCAGTGGATCTGGTCTTCAGCCTCTTGATAATCAAGGCTTTGGTCGCAGGGTGGATTTTTGGCATGTTGTCAGAGCTCAAGTTGCAGTTCTGGGGTGCTGGGTTTCTTTTTATACACACCCACTAATTAACCAATCATTTGCTGAGCACTGGTGAGGATGTAAACTAGGATTGGGTGTATTATATGACCAGGCGGCAAAACTTTCGTCTTGCCAAAATCTGACCATTCTGTGTTCATTAAATGATCAATATTTCAGCATTGATGCCAATTTATTTTCTTAACCTAAACCAAATTTGGGAGGGTTTCAGCTTTCAAAAGAGTAATTTATAAAACCAATGGATGAATTTAACGTCAGGTTATAAGCTTTTATTTACATAACATAGATAAGCGACATAACTTCTGTCAGGGAGTGTAGGTCTTGGTTAAACCTCCAGGGTATAACCTGTAGGTTTAGATATGCAGCTTGACCTTTATATTTATATTGTTTTATGCACCTGTGAGCCCAAATAATGTGACTCCTCATTAAGGTCCTATTGTTACAAAGGACGGAAATCTTGGGGAAAGTATACTAAATTTGGAGGCTATAGGGCAGTATGCAATAAGGTATAATGATTAATATTGTTTTACAATTGCACTAGCACCTTAATTTGTATGAAATTCAACCTCCCTGATTTAATTTATGGCCTTAGAGCTTCAAAATAGTATCTGGTCATGGAGGACTAGCAATAAAACAGCATCTTAATAGCGTCTAGGGCACTGTGCATTAGTAATTCAAGCTAAAGGGCAATGTGCAAATGGAGGTCTAGGTAAATACATATTTATTACGAATCAGGACTTTAATTGTTGATATTTACAAATTGTCGCTTTTACATTCTGTGATTTATAGCTCCTGCACCTTTTTTCCTGCACCCTTTTTTCTGTATTTTTAATTTAATAATTTTAAAAATATTTCTAAATAAAAAACTATTTTTAAACTAATTTGTGCCACTTCTAATTACCACCAGGAGCAAATAGAACATCTAGTGGGATCTTTTGATTATATCTTTGCATTTGAGAAGTGCCAATTCAGTGTTGCCAGGTATTGTGGTAAAAATAAGGACATTTTGATTAAATGATTGTTTTAATTGTGTTAATTGTTTATTTCTTACAGGAGTCCTACAAGAAAAAGGTTGTAAGAATAGGTTGTTATCAATGTTTATAAATGTTGTATCAATTTGACAATGACAATTTTATATATATAGTTACTAAGCTTTCACCACTGTCTCAGAATTGGTCAGATTGACCAATTAAGAAGAATGTCGAGGACGACATTCAAAAAAGAGGGAAGAGTGTGACATGCAGAAGTAGTGCTGTTGCTTTCAGAGCATCCAGCAACTGTTACAAATAACACAAGCACAGGAGACAGGAAGTGTTGTGCTTCAGAAGCATCCAGCAACTAGAGGGGTTAACACAGTCACAGGAGACAGGGAGTGTTTTAGCAGAGCCCCAGGGGGATTGTGGGGAACTTGTTATTGTAGTCTGGTTGAAGCCAAAGAGAAAGGTGGTGTGTTATCTGGATCTGACAGAAGGCAACTGAACAGGATTCAGATCAGGAGAGAACCTAAACACAGGTCAGATAAACTCCCTGAACTAACAGTGCAGAGTATTATTAGGCAGGAAGATAAGGACTGGAAGGAATTGTGTCACAGGGATCATCTCCCTCATCAAACCCTCCACCCCTCCATCTCCATGCAGGATAAAGAATGCTGTGTACTATTGTGTCCTTGTGAAGGAAAAGCCTGTGGTTGTGCATGCATAGAAGTGTGCTGCTAAGAGATCTAATCTATGCTGAATTATGCTACTGAAGAGACTGCAATACTGTGCCTTGTGAAGAAACTACTGTATTGTTACTGGAGCCAGTTGCTCAAGAAACCCAGACTGTACTGTAATGAAAATTGTTGCTGTAATATCCCTGAATTACACTGGCCGTGCTTCAGATTATATTCCACTGTTAAACTGTTGAAAAAGACTCTTGTCAGACGTGTCTGGTCAGCAATTGAATCTATTGTGTGCCTGAGAGAAGCTGCAGCCTATGGTCGCCCTGGGTAACGATTCCCCCAGGATTCCAAAGAATTCATGAAACCCGTCTCACCCTATCTGAACCTAGCGGCGTGCATGTAACACGTGGAAGTCAGCCGAATATGATGGCCCCCTGCATCTGAATTGGGTGAGATCTAATCTACTAATCTCTTTTCTTTGCACTTGTCACTTTTTTCTGTGTGTATTTGTATGGTACTGATGATATGAGCTATGTATATATTTTTTAGATTTTTTCAGTGCCATAAGGATCATGCGGTTCTATGTTATTTAACTGGACCCGCATAGGATACCTAGTTAATTTGTCTTGTTGGACCTATCTAGGTTGGTACATCCAGGGATATACTGTTTTTTAATAATTTAATTAAATATCATGTTTTAAATTATCTTTCCTGCTATATGTTTTTTTCCCCTTCTCCCATGACAGCACTGCCTGAGAGATTTATATAGAACAGAAACTTTAGGGAGGGATAACCGCTTATAACACCTTTCTCCCAAAGGATAGATCAGCAGATGAAGATAGATCAAGCCGGTAATGGTTATAGAAGGTGGAAGGAGATGACCATGTTGCTGCCTTACATATTTTGTCAATAGACATTTCTGCCTTCTCAGCCCAAGAGGTCGCCACAGCCCTGGTGGAATGAGCCCTCAAGTTCTTTGGGACTGAGATGACCATGTCACTGCCTTACATATTTTGTCGGTAGACACTTCCGGCCTCTCAGCCCAGGAGGTCGCCATAGCCCTGGTGGAATGAGCCCTCAAGTTCTTTGGAACTGACACATTACTGGAAGAATATGCTAAGCTAGCTATAGTGCCCCTTGTAACTTTAAGGCCCTTCCTAGCTCCCTGGAAGGACACTAATAAGGCTTTATTCTTCCTCCATGGCTTGGTTCCCGCTAAATATTGAATCAAAACAAATCTTACATCTAGTGTGTGGAGTCTCTGTTCCTCTGAATTTTTAGGGTTAGGATAGAACAAAGGGAGAAAGATTTCCTGGGTTCTATGAAATTTGGAGGCCACTTTCGGAAGGTAGGACGGGTATGGTCTTAATGTAACTCTATCTACAGTGACCTGTGTGAAAGGATGATTAACTGATGCATGTAAGAGATGTTAGAGCTATCAGTATGACTGTCTTTAGAGTCAGGGCTCTTAGGCTGCGTGCCCACGATGCGGATTTAATGCGTTTCTGCGGCTGCATTTCCGCCGCGAAAATGCATTAAAACGCATGTTAAGTTGTCTGCCATGTTTCCCAATGATAATCCGCATGTGCTGTGTATTTGCTGCGGAAATTTCCGCTGCGGATTATCATTGCGGAAAAATCCAAAGCACGACCATTAATTTTGCGGAATCGCGGCGAAATCGCCGCCATTGACTTGCATTGGACCGCATAACATCCGCATGACTACACATACACATGCGGATATTATGCGTTTCAATGCGCGGATGGTACCCGGGTCTGGAGAAGAGGAGACTCTCCTCCAGACCCGGGTACCATAGTACCTGTAGTTAAAAAACAATTAAAATAAAAAAAAACATATACTTACCTTCTCATGGCCCCCTGTCTGCTGGCGGTGCTGCTGGCTCTTCGGGTGCTCGCGGTGGTAAAAGGTCCTTCCATGTCGTCATTTAGTCATGTGACAGGTCACGCGACCGCTGACGTTGGCGGTCGCGTGACCTGTCACATGACTAAATGACGTGATGGACGGTCCTTTTACCACCGCGAGCAGCCGAAGACACCGGACGCACCAGAGAAGGAGACTGGGGGCCATCGGAAGGCAAGTATAATGTTTTTTTTTTATTTTTCAACATTTTTTTTTTACTATTGATGCTGCATTTGCAGCAACGTAACTTGGTCACACAAAATAAATCCATGTCGGTTGCATGTTTTTATATCGTGTGACCAAGTTGTCAAGCACTTTTCCAAGTGATGCTAAAATCGCTTGGAAAAACGCTTGACAACCCGCATGCGAAATCGCATGTTCAAAACGCTTCACAAACGCTTCTACCTGGCAGAAAAAATGCAAAATCCACATGCGTTTTCTCTACCAGGGAGATGCAGAAACGCTCCGCAGCATTTCTGCATCGTGGGCACTTAGCCTTACTGTCACCTCTTCTAATGGCTCGAAGGGAGGCTTAGTCAGGGCTTCTAGGACCAGGTTCAGATCCCATGGAGGTATTCTCGGGGTTGTAACTGATCTGGATCTGTCAAATGGTTTTATGAATCTTATGACCCACCTATCTGCCGCCAGATTGTAGTTATACAGGGCTCCTAGAGCAAACACTTGCACCTTAAGCATTGACCTCTCAAACCCCAGGCCGTCAAATGCAGGACCGACCTCTGAGGATGGAAGACTGGGCCCTGCTTGAGGAGACCTTATGAACCATGGTCTCTTGGGCCAGAATGGAGCTATCAAAATAACTCTTGCCCACTCCTCTCGAACCTTCCTCAAGACTGTTGGAATTAATATTAGTGGGGGGGGGGGACATAGGCTAGGCCGAAGTTCCAGGGAATCTGCAGTGCATCCATTGCATAGGGCTTTTTCTTCAGATTCAAGGAGCAGAAGATTTTTGTTTTCCTGTTCTGCCTATTTGCGAACAGATCTATTTCTGGCCGACCCCAGCGGTCCACAATTTGTTGGAATACTGTCGGATTTAGCTCCCATTCCCCAAGTCTTAGTGTATTCCGACTCAGGAAATCTGCTCTTTCGCTTTCTTTCCCTCATATATGCAGAGCCGAGAGTGTAAATTGATGTTGCTCCATAAATTGCAGGATCTCTTCTGTCACCAACATAAGAGGGCGAGATCTTGTACATGTAAGTCTAACTCTACAGGCTGATGTTAGAGCTATCAGTATGACTGTCTTTAGAGTGAGGGCTCTTACCATCACCTCTTCTAAAGGCTCAAAAGGAGACTTTGAGATAGGCGACATAGGCTGGTTGACATAGGCAACTGTTGTGCGATTGTCTGACATAATGCGGACATGGCGCCTCTACAATTGGTAACTGAGTTTCATTACTGCATTTTTTACGGCCAACAGCTCCTTCATATTTGAGGAGTAACTCCTTTCGGTGTCCAACCGGACTCCATGGATTACACAATCCCTCAGATGTGCTCCCCATCCATATTAGCTTGCGTCTGTCATAATTATGTCATTGATCTAATAAGACCATGGCACTTCCTGCGACAGCTTCTCCAATTCCAGCCACCATGTGACTGATCTGATGGCCGAACTGGAAAGTATTATTTTCCTGTCTAAGTGTCCTTTGAGTTGTTTCTCCGCTAATAGGATATCCTGCTGCAAATGTCAGGAGTGTATTTGAGCTCATTGTACAGCTGGGATACATGATGTCATTGTACCTAATAGAGACATTGCTTTCCTTAGAGTCGTAAATGGATTCCTGACTGCTCCTGAGACTAGGGCCACGATCCTGTCTTTTTTGTTTTCCGGTAGTAGACAAGTCTGTTCCTCTGAGTCCAAGATAAGCCCTAAGAAAGACTTAACTTTTTGCGGCTCCAGCCTTGACTTCTTCAGATTTAGTATCCCCCCAAGTTCGACCAGACTGATTCTGACCTCTGTCAGCTTGCAATTGCAGTGTTCTACTGACCTGCCCAATACCGAAAGCAGTCCAAGTACGGGACTACCAGGGTATCTCGTTCTCATAGATGTGCCGTGACCTCCAGAATGATCTTTGTAAAGATCCTCGGAGCCATAGAAAGACCGAAGGGCAAAGCTGTGAATTGAAAATGCCTGACACGCTTGTTGATATATATAGCCACTCTCAGGTACTGCTGATCTTTCGCATGTTTCTGAAGGTGCCGTCTGTTTTTTTTTATTAGAAATAAAGGAGAATAGAACCCTTTCCCTTTTTCGCTTATTGGTGTTTCCTTCAGAACCTTCCTTTCCACTATTAACACTTCCTTCTTCAGGGCTGCTTGCTCCCTGGGACTCCTGGGAGACGAGATCCTGAAGGTCTGCTGAGGGATAGATGTGAATTCCAGTCTCAGTCCTGATCTTATTATCCCTAATATCCAAGCACTGGATGTAATTTTTCCCCAGGCAGGCAGGAAGTGGGACAGTCTTCCTCCTACCTGGGGAGGCCCGTCGCTTAGGGGTTTTCCTATTCTCAGAGGAAGGACCTCCGAAAATGAAGCCTCCACTTTTTGGCTTCCTGTCCTTCCATTTCCCCTGTTCTCTCGAGAATTTACCCCTGCTATATGTTCTCTTGAGAAAGGAGTTTTTGTATTGTGATATCAACACACTGGGAAACCCTTTCTTTTTATAGCCTTTTATCGCCTTATCCACTATGTCATCCAGAGCTCTGCCGAAAAGAAATTCCCCTTCACACGGGACTGAACAGAATTTGGTCTTGGACTGGACGTCCCCTGGCCAGCTCTTGAGCCATAACGCTCTGCGAGCCGCATTGGACAAATTTTCAGATCTAGCTGCCAGTCTCACCGAATCCGCCGATGCGTCCACGAGGAAGGCAGCCGCCCCCTGCATTAGCGGAAGACTGGCCAGGATCTTTTCCCTGGGAACGTCCTCCTTAATTTGGTCCTCTAGTTGCTGCAACCAGACCATTATTGATCTGGCTGTACAAGTGGCTGCGACTGCCGGATTTAATGCTCCCGCTGAGGACTCCCATGTTTTTTTCAGAAAAGACTCTGCTTTCTTGTCAAAGGGATCTTTGAAAGCTCCCAAATCCTCAAACGGCAGGTTGGATCTCTGAGGGGATTTTGACATCGCCACATAAATTTTAGAGGTTTTATCCCACCTGGCTGTATCCTCTTCCTCAAACGGGTATCTTCTTTTTGAAGGTGTTGGTAGCTGCCCCTTCTTTTCAGGTCCCCTCCACTCTTTGTCCATGAGAATTTTAATTCTCTCATTGACCGGGAATGTGCGCCTTTTCTTTTGATTCAGACCCCCGAACATGATGTCTTGAACTGTTCTAGGGGTCTTGGTATCAGCTATGCCCATAGTTGTTCTTATAGCCTTTATTAACTTATCCGTGCTTTCTGCTGGAAAACACGGCCTACCCCACCGCATCACTCTCTGAGGAAGATGATGATGAGGACGAAGAGGAGGTAGAAGAGGAATTAGACTTCTCCTTGTCTTGGAATACTACTGATCTAATCAGAGTTTTCAGGGAGTCTCTAACCTCAGTTGGATTAACGATTTTAAATCCATGGCAAAGCTAGGGGTTTCTTTCGATATAGTTTTTTGGATACAGCCAGGGCAGATCTTTTTAGTATATGTGCTGGGACAATTAACCCCACACAGCGCACATTCTCTGTTATTCTTTTTGGTGCTACATTTTTTGGGCCTTTCCAAGTAGAAAAATCCACACAGAAAGAGACGTATTTATTATGGTGAACTTTCAAGAAGATCATTCACTCTGCCGTTCAGTCTAGGGTACTGGAGATGGAGGCTGGATCAGTTCACATGATCTCTCCCGCCTGGAGGTGGTGGACTCCCAACTTGCCCTGCTCCTCTGGCTGGTCTTGCTGCCGCTTGTATGACTGCCACTGCTGCGTCCTTGATGGTGGTACTGAGGTGGTTGCTTTGGCTGCTGCTGCTCAGGTGACTGCTGCTCTTGATCCATGTTGGAAAAGATGTGAAGGCACCACCATCTTGCAGCTTTCCCTCTCTTAAGTAGCCAAGGAATGCCTCTCCACCCCCAGTCCGGCCCACCCCCAAATATCCAGGTAGACAATGTTTTATTCTTTTTTTTTTTTACACCATCACAATGCTTTCCGGCACGCTCAGGCCCCAGGGCGCGTCAGACCTCCTGACATGCGCCCCGCGCATGCGCAGTCCCAGGCAGCTCTGTATTCTGGTACGCTGCATCATCAGGGCGCGCTGGAACTTCCTGTCATGCGCCCTGTGCGTGCGCAGACCCGAAAGTCCCACACTAGGCATTGGGCACGCAAGACATAATCACCAGCATGCCCGTGCAGCCCCGGAAGCAGGTCCTGGCGCACGCCACCGGAGGCCTCCTGCCCAACCTACCTGTGCAGACCCGGAACGTAACCTGGCGCGCTAAGCCCAACCTGCAGGTAGACACCAATGCGCGCAGTCCCAGGATGCGTGTCAGCTGGGGACATTATAAAAATGACCCCGCCTGCATGACTACTGCACCGCTGACCTCCTGGCCAGCAGTACATCTCAGGCCAGAAGGCATCCTCCGTCCATGGACACCCACCAGCCTGGTAAATTCCTTGATGCACGGCTCTTTAGAGGTTCCCTTCAAGCACAGGAAACCAAACTGATGAGGAGGAGAGGTACCACCTTTTTATTCAGTAGGTTTTCTGTCCTTGGTGGGCAGATACACTCTCTCAGGTGGTGCTGTCATGGGAGAAGGTGAAAAGTTTAGGATTAGAGGCATCTAGATAGGGTTTAATATTACTATTGCAGTACTAGTATACCACCGCTGCTGCTGCATCATTAAAACAACAATCCTTGTCAAGGCAAAAAAATGTGTTCCCTATTATTAGTACCGTAAAGTTTGAAGGCATAAATACCTAATTTAAAGTGTGCAAGGCGTGCGGTAAGGTACGGGGAAGAGGACATGGTGCACGCAGAGGCCCAGGCCGTGGGCCAGGTGAAACTGTGCCTGCTGCGGGGGCACAACAAACACACTCATCCATGAGACCTAGCTTCCTGTACCACTTTGTAGAGGGGTGCGGGACACCACTCTTGAAGCCAGAACAGTGTGAACAGGTGGTCGGTTGGATGGCAGATAATGCTTCCCAGCACCACCTTGTCTTCCACATGGTTCAGTCTCACTAACCAAGAGTCTGGAGCACATAATCCTCACCCTGATCCTCCTTCCTCCCACCATGGCGACTCCCAAGAGACAAGTGAACTGAAACTCGGACACTCCAAGGAGCTCTTTACATTTCCATTTATTGATTCTGGCCTCTCTGCCTGCACGTTTCAAGAGGGACATGAGGAGCTTGTGTGTAGTGACGCTTAAAAATTTGAGCACCCACGGTCAGTAAAAGACAATGGTGGAGAACAGCAATTAGTGTCTCAAGAGGTAGATGATGATGAGACACAGTTGCCAACAAGTGATGTTAAGTCAACAAGTCAGGAGAACCAGATTGCGGAAGAGGAAGTCGAGGTGGTGGATGATGAAGCCATTGATCCAACCTGGGAAGGTGCCATGCAGAGTAAGGACAGCAGCCCAGAGGTGGAGGGATCCGCAGCACCACAACAGGCAGGGAGAGGCAGTGGGGTGGCCAGAGGGAGAAGGCGGGCAACTGTTCCCCAGAGCACCCACACGCGGCGAGTTCCCAGACCAAGGGTTAGATGATCCCCAGTCTGGCGCTTTTTTAAAGAAAGTGTGGATGATAAAAGAACGGTCATTTGCAACCTGTTATGCCAAAATCAGCAGGGGCTTGGGCACTACTAGCCTGACCATCACCAGAATGTTCAGGCACATGCCATTAAAGCACCCTACTAGGTGAGCCGAACACCTGGGTCCACAATCAGTGTCGGGGGGGTGTCACCACTGCCTGTGCTACATTCTTGCCAATCCTGTCCAGGACGCAGGCGAGGATGCTTCCCCCCCGCACCTGTCATTGCACATTCACAAGCACCATCAGCAACCAAGTCCAATTCTCTGTCTCAGCACAGTGTTCAGCTGTCCCTACCCAAGGCCTTGGAACACAAATGCAAATACCCAGCCACCCACCCACAAACCCAAACACTAAACGGCACTTTTCTAGACTGATTGCTCTGGAAATGTTGCCAATTAGGCTTGTGGACACTGAGGCTTTCTGCAACCTCAGTCCCCAGCCACTACTATTTTCCTGGTGTGCCTTCCCTGCCTTACGCCACGTAAGGCACATCACCCGTGCCCTAACCAACACAGTTACTGTGAAGGTCCACTTAACAACTGACACGTGGACAAGTGCCTGTGGCCAGGGATGCTACATTTATTCGTTCACCCATGACAGCACCACGAGAGAGGGGATTTGCCCACCAAGGGCAGGAAACCTACAGGCTTAAAAGGGCGGCACCGCTCTCCTGCCTCAGTTTGGTTTCCTATCCTTGATGGGAACCTGTGCAGGCTTACCTGTCAAAAGAAAGAAGATCTTCCTGTCCCAGGCCTGGCCGGCCGGTTCAGGCGGGGATGCTTTCTCTGCCTCGGTGGGTCCAGGGTCCCTGGAGACGCCACGGAGGGCTCAAAGGGGCCTGCTCCATGAGCATTCGGGGTCTGATCGGCGTCCCCTGCCTGGGGACTTGCCGCTCACGCGTGGCTCAGACGGAGGGTGGTTAATCCCCGCGAGTGCAGAAGTTCCCCCACCTACTGCACAAACAGCAAGCACGGGCCGCGCCGGCGAGGGACACGGCGTGAGCGTCAGAGCCTGAGCATGAGCGTCAGAGCCTGAGCATGAGCGTCAGAGCGTGAGCGTCAGAGCCTGAGCATGAGCATCAGAGCCTGAGCATGAGCGTCAGAGCGTGAGCGTCCGAGAGTGAGCGTCCGAGCGTGAGCGTCAGAGCGTGAGCGTCTGAGCGTCAGCGTCTGAGCGTGAGCATGAGCGTGAGCATGAGCGTCAGAGCATGAGCGTCCGAGCGTGAGCGTCAGAGCCTGAGCATGAGCATCAGAGCGTGAGCGTGAGCGTCCGAGCGTGAGCGTCAGAGCGTGAGTGTCTGAGCGTGAGCGTCTGAGCGTGAGTGTCTGAGCGTGAGCGTCTGAGTGTGAGCGTGAGAGTCCGAGCGTGAGAGTCCGAGCGTGAGCGTCAGAGCGTGAGCGTCTGAGCGTGAGCGTCAGAGCGGGAGCGTGAGCGTCAGAGTGGGAGCGTCCGAGCGTGAGCGTCCGAACGTGAGTGTCAGAGCGTGAGCATGAGCGTCAGAGAGTGAGCGTCAGAGCGTGAGCGTCTGAGCGTCCGAGCGTGAGCGTCAGAGCCTGAGCATGAGCGTCAGAGCGTGAGCGTCAGAGCGTGAGCGTCTGAGCGTCCGAGTGTGAGTGTCAGAGCGTGAGCATGAGCGTCAGAGCGTGAGCGTCAGAGCGTGAGCGTCTGAGCGTCAGAGCGTGAGCGTCAGAGCCTGAGCATGAGCGTCAGAGCGTGAGCGTCCGAGTGTGAGCGTCTGAGTGTGAGCGTCTGAGCGTGAGCGTCAGAGCGTGAGCATCAGAGCGTGAGCGTCCGAGAGTGAGCGTGAGTGTCTGAGCGTGAGCGTCTGAGTGTGAGCGCCAGAGCGTGAGCGTAAGCGTCAGAGCGTGAGCGTCAGAGCTTGAGCGTCAGAGCGTGAGCGTCTGAGCGTCAGAGCGTGAGCGTCAGAGCGTGAGCGTCCGAGCGTGATCGTCCGAGCGTGATCGTCCGAGCGTGAGCGTGAGCGTCCGAGCGTGAGCGTCAGAGCGTAAGCGTCCGAGCGTGAGCATCCGAGCGTGATCGTGAGCGTCAGAGCGTGAGCGTCAGAGCGTAAGCGTCCGAGAGTGAGCGTGAGCGTCTGAGCGTGAGCGTCAGAGCGTGAGCGTCAGAGCCTGAGCGTCAGAGCGTGAGCGTCTGAGCGTCAGAGCGTGAGCGTCCAAGCGTGAGCGTCAGAGCGTGAGCGTGAGCGTCCGAGCGTGATCGTCCGAGCGTGAGCGTGAGCGTCAGAGCATAAGCGTGAGCGTCCGAGCGTGAGCGTCTGAGCGTGATCGTGAGCGTCAGAGCGTGAGCGTCCGAGCATGAGTGTGAGCGTCTGAGCGTGAGAGTCAGAGCGTGAGCGCAGATCGTCTGAGCGTGAGCGTCAGAGCATGAGCGTCAGAGCGTGAGCGTCAGAGCGTCAGCGCCCGAGCGTGAGCATCAGAGCGTGAGCGTCCGAGCATGAGCGTCCGAGCGTGAGCGTCAGAGCGTGAGCATCAGAGCGTGAGCGTCTGAGCGTGAGTGTCAGAGCATGAGCGTCAGAGCCTGAGCATGAGCGTCAGTGTGAGCGTCAGAGCGTGAGCGTCAGAGCGTGAGCGTCTGAGCGTGAGCGTCTGAGCGTGAGCGTGAGCGTCCAAGAGTGAGCGTCAGAGCGTGAGCGTCAGAGCGTGAGCGTCTGAGCGTGAGCATGAGCGTCAGAGCGTGAGCGTCCGAGCGTGAGCGTCAGAGCGTGAGCGTCAGAGCGTGAGCGTCAGAGCCTGAGCGTGAGCGTCCGAGCGTGAGCGTCAGAGCGTGAGCGACAGAGTGTGAGTGTCAGAGCGTGAGCGTCCGAGCGTGATCGTCCGAGCATGAGCGTGAGCGTTCGAGCATGAGCGTCAGAGCGTAAGCGTGAGCGTCAGAGCGTAAGCATGAGCGTCCGAACGTGAGCGTCCGAGCGTGAGCGTCAGAGCGTAAGCGTGAGCATCCGAGCGTGAGCGTCCGAGCGTGAGCGTCCGAGCGTGATCGTGAGCTTCCGAGCGTGAGCGTCCGAGCGTGAGAGCCCGAGCGTGATCGTGAGCGTCCGAGCGTGAGCGTCCGAGCGTGATCGTGAGCGTCAGAGCGTGAGCATCCGAGTGTGAGCGTCTGAGCGTGAGCGTCAGAGCGTCTGAGCGTGAGCGTCAGAGCACGAGCGTCAGAGCGTGAGCGTCCGAGCGTGAGCGTCAGAGCGTGAGCGTGAGCGTCAGAGCGTGAGCGACAGAGTGTGAGTGTCAGAGCGTGAGCGTCCGAGCGTGATCGTCCGAGCATGAGCGTGAGCGTTCGAGCATGAGCGTCAGAGCGTAAGCGTGAGCGTCAGAGCGTAAGCATGAGCGTCCGAACGTGAGCGTCCGAGCGTGAGCGTCAGAGCGTAAGCGTGAGCATCCGAGCGTGAGCGTCCGAGCGTGAGCGTCCGAGCGTGATCGTGAGCTTCCGAGCGTGAGCGTCCGAGCGTGAGAGCCCGAGCGTGATCGTGAGCGTCCGAGCGTGAGCGTCCGAGCGTGATCGTGAGCGTCAGAGCGTGAGCATCCGAGTGTGAGCGTCTGAGCGTGAGCGTCAGAGCGTCTGAGCGTGAGCGTCAGAGCACGAGCGTCAGAGCGTGAGCGTCCGAGCGTGAGCGTCAGAGCGTGAGCGTGAGCGTCAGAGCGTGAGAACCCGAGCGTGAGCGTCAGAGCGTGAGCGTGAGCATCCGAGCGTGAGCGTCAGAGCGTGAGCGTGAGCGTCCGAGCGTGAGTGTCAGAGCGTGAGCGTCAGAGCGTGAGCGTCAGAGCCTGAGCATGAGCGTCAGAGCGTCAGAGCCTGAGCATGAGCGTCAGAGCGTGAGCGTCCGAGAGTGAGCGTCCGAGCGTGAGCGTCAGAGCGTGAGCGTCTGAGCGTCAGCGTCTGAGCGTGAGCATGAGCGTGAGCATGAGTGTCAGAGCATGAGCTTCCGAGCGTGAGCGTCAGAGCCTGAGCATGAGCATCAGAGCGTGAGCATGAGCGTCCGAGCGTGAGCGTCAGAGCGTGAGTGTCTGAGCGTGAGCGTCTGAGCGTGAGTGTCTGAGCGTGAGCGTCTGAGTGTGAGCGTGAGAGTCCGAGCGTGAGAGTCCGAGCGTGAGCGTCAGAGCGTGAGCGTCTGAGCGTGAGCGTCAGAGCGGGAGCGTCAGAGCATGAGCGTGAGCGTCAGAGTGGGAGCGTCCGAGCGTGAGCGTCCGAGCGTGAGTGTCAGAGCGTGAGCATGAGCGTCAGAGAGTGAGCGTCAGAGCGTGAGCGTCTGAGCGTCCGAGCGTAAGCGTCAGAGCCTGAGCATGAGCGTCAGAGCGTGAGCGTCTGAGCGTCCGAATGTGAGTGTCAGAGCGTGAGCATGAGCGTCAGAGCGTGAGCGTCAGAGCGTGAGCGTCTGAGCGTCAGAGCGTGAGCGTCAGAGCCTGAGCATGAGCGTCAGAGCGTGAGCGTCCGAGCGTGTGCGTCAGAGCGTGAGTGTCTGAGCGTGAGCGTCTGAGCGTGAGAGTCCAAGCATGAGCGTCTGAGCATGAGCGTCCGAGCGTGAGCATCAGAGCGTGAGCATCCGAGCGTGAGCGTCAGAGCGGGAGCGTCAGAGCGTGAGCGTGAGCGTCAGAGCGGGAGCGTCAGAGCGGGAGCGTCAGAGCGGGAGCGTCCGAGCGTGAGCGTCCAAGCGTGAGCATCAGAGCATGAGCATGAGCATGTGAGCGTGAGCGTCCGAGCGTGAGCGTCCAAGCGTGAGCGTCAGAGCGTGAGCGTCAGAGCCTGAGCATGAGCGTCCGAGCGTGAGCGTCAGAGCGTGAGTGTCTGAGCGTGAGTGTCTAAGCGTGAGTGTCTGAGCGTGAGAGTCTGAGCGTGAGCGTCAGAGCGTGAGCGTCTGAGCGTGAGCGTCTGAGCGTGAGTGTCTGAGCGTGAGCGTCTGAGTGTGAGCGTGAGAGTCCGAGCGTGAGAGTCCGAGCGTGAGCGTCAGAGCGTGAGCGTCTGAGCGTGAGCGTCAGAGCGGGAGCGTCAGAGCATGAGCGTGAGCGTCAGAGTGGGAGCGTCCGAGCGTGAGCGTCCGAGCGTGAGTGTCAGAGCGTGAGCATGAGCGTCAGAGAGTGAGCGTCAGAGCGTGAGCGTCTGAGCGTCCGAGCGTAAGCGTCAGAGCCTGAGCATGAGCGTCAGAGCGTGAGCGTCAGAGCGTGAGCGTCTGAGCGTCCGAATGTGAGTGTCAGAGCGTGAGCATGAGCGTCAGAGCGTGAGCGTCAGAGCGTGAGCGTCTGAGCGTCAGAGCGTGAGCGTCAGAGCCTGAGCATGAGCGTCAGAGCGTGAGCGTCCGAGCGTGTGCGTCAGAGCGTGAGTGTCTGAGCGTGAGCGTCTGAGCGTGAGAGTCCGAGCATGAGCGTCTGAGCGTGAGCGTCCGAGCGTGAGCATCAGAGCGTGAGCATCCGAGCGTGAGCGTCAGAGCGGGAGCGTCAGAGCGTGAGCGTGAGCGTCAGAGCGGGAGCGTCAGAGCGGGAGCGTCAGAGCGGGAGCGTCCGAGCGTGAGCGTCCAAGCGTGAGCATCAGAGCATGAGCATGAGCATGTGAGCGTGAGCGTCCGAGCGTGAGCGTCCAAGCGTCAGCGTCAGAGCGTGAGCGTCAGAGCCTGAGCATGAGCGTCCGAGCGTGAGCGTCAGAGCGTGAGTGTCTGAGCGTGAGTGTCTAAGCGTGAGTGTCTGAGCGTGAGAGTCTGAGCGTGAGCGTCAGAGCGTGAGCGTCTGAGCGTGAGCATGAGCGTCCGAGCGTGAGCATCTGAGCGTGAGCACGAGCGTCTGAGCGTGAGCGTCAGAGCGTGAACATCCGAGCGTGAGCGTCAGAGCGGGAGCGTCCGAGCGTGAACGTCAGAGCGTGAGCGTCCGAGCGTGAGCGTCAGAGCGTCCGAGCGTGAGCGTCCGAGCGTGAGCGTCAGAGCGTAAGCGTCCGAGCGTGAGTGTCAGAGCGTGAGCGTCAGAGAGTGAGCTTCAGAGCCTGAGTGTCAGAGCGTCAGAGTCAGAGCGTGAGCGTGTGTGTCAGAACGTGAGCGTCAGAGCATGAGCGTCTGAGCGTGAGCGTCTGAGTGTCAGCGTCCGAGAGTGAGCGTCAGAGCGTGAGCGTGAGCGTCAGAGCGTGAGCATCTGAGCGTGAGCGTCTGAACGTGAGCGTCCGGGCGTGAGCGTCAGAGCGTGAGTGTCTGAGCGTGAGCGTCCGAGCGTGAGCGTCCGGGCGTGAGCGTCAGAGCGTGAGCGTCCGAGCGTGAGCGTCCGGGCGTGAGCGTCAGAGCGTGAGCATCCGAGCGTGAGCATCAGAGCGTGAGCGTCAGAGCGTGAGCGTGTGAGCGTGAGCGTCCGAACGTGAGTGTCCGCGCGTGAGCGTCAGAGCGTGAGCGTCTGAGTGTGAGCGTCAGAGCGTGAGCATGAGTGTCAGAGCGTGAGCGTGTGAGCGTGAGCGTCAGAGCGTGAGCGTCAGAGCGTGAGCATGAGTGTCAGAGCGTGAGCGTGTGAGCGTGAGCGTCAGAGCGTGAGCGTCAGAGCCTGAGCATGAGCGTCAGAGCATGAGCGTCCGAGCGTGAGCGTCAGAGCGTAAGCATCCGAGCGTGAGTGTAAGAGCGTGAGCGTCAGAGTGTGAGCGTCAGAGCCTGAGCATGAGCGTCAGAGCGTGAGCGTCAGAGCGTGAGCGTGAGCTTCAGAATGTGAGCGTCAGAGCGTGAGCGTCAGAGCGTGAGCGTGAGCGTCAGAACGTGAGCGTCAGAGCGTGAGCGTCTGAGCATGAGCGTCTGAGTGTGAGCGTCCGAGAGTGAGCGTCAGAGCGTGAGCGTGAGCGTCAGAGCGTGAGCATCTGAGCGTGAGCGTCCGAGCGTGAGCGTCCGGGCGTGAGCGTCAGAGCGTGAGCGTCAGAGCGTGAGCGTCTGAGCGTGAGCGTCTGAGTGTGAGCGTCCGAGAGTGAGCGTCAGAGCGTGAGCGTGAGCGTCAGAGCGTGAGCATCTGAGCGTGAGCGTCCGAGCGTGAGCGTCCGGGCGTGAGCGTCAGAGCGTGAGCGTCTGAGCGTGAGCGTCAGAACGTGAGCGTCAGAACGTGAGCGTCAGAGCGTGAGCGTCAGAGCGTGAGCGTGAGCGTCAGAACGTGAGCATCAGAGCGTGAGCGTCTGAGCATGAGCGTCTGAGTGTGAGCGTCCGAGAGTGAGCGTCAGAGCGTGAGCGTGAGCGTCAGAGCGTGAGCATCTGAGCGTGAGCGTCCGAGCGTGAGCGTCCGAGCGTGAGCGTCCGGGCGTGAGCGTCAGAGCGTGAGCGTCTGAGCGTGAGCGTCCGAGCGTGAGCGTCCGGGCGTGAGCGTCAGAGCGTGAGCGTCCGAGCGTGAGCGTCCGGGCGTGAGCGTCAGAGCGTGAGCATCCGAGCGTGAGCGTGAGCGTCCGAGCGTGAGCGTGTGAGCGCGAGCGTCCGAACGTGAGCGTCCGCGCGTGAGCGTGAGCGTCAGAGCGTGAGCGTCTGAGTGTGAGCGTCAGAGCGTGAGCATGAGCGTCAGAGCGTGAGCGTGTGAGCGTGAGCGTCAGAGCATGAGCGTCAGAGCCTGAGCATGAGCGTCAGAGCGTGAGCGTCAGAGCGTGAGCATCCGAGCGTGAGCGTCAGAGCGTAAGCATCCGAGCGTGAGTGTCAGAGCGTGAGCGTCAGAGTGTGAGCGTCAGAGCCTGAGCATGAGCGTCAGAGCGTGAGCGTCTGAGCGTGAGCGTCCGGGCGTGAGCGTCAGAGCGTGAGCATCCGAGCGTGAGCATCAGAGCGTGAGCGTCAGAGCGTGAGCGTGAGCGTCCGAGCGTGAGCGTGTGAGCGTGAGCGTCCGAGCGTGAGCGTCAGAGCGTGAGCATGAGCGGCAGAGCGTGAGCGTGTGAGCGTGAGCGTCCGACCGTGAGCGTCAGAGCGTGAGCGTCAGAGCGACTGAGCGTGAGCGTCCGAGCGTGAGCGTCTGAGCGTGAGCGTCCGATCGTGAGCATCCAAGCGTGAGCGTCAGAGCGTGAGCATGAGCATCCGAGCGTGAGCATCCGAGCGTGAGCGCCCGAGCGTGAGCGTCAGAGCGTGAGTGTCAGAGCGTGAGCGTCAGAGTGTGAGCGTCCGAGCGTGAGCGTCTGAGTGTGAGCGTCAGAGCGTGAGCATGAGCGTCAGAGCGTGAGCGTGTGAGCGTGAGCGTCCGAGCGTGAGCGTCAGAGCGTGAGCGTCAGAGCGTGAGCATGAGCGTCAGAGCGTGAGCGTTCGAGCATGAGTGTCTGAGCGTGAGAGTCCGAGCGTGAGCGTCAGAGCGTGAGCGTCAGAGCGTGAACGTCTGAGCATGAGCGTCTGAGTGTGAGCGTCTGAGCGTGAGCATGAGCGTCCGAGCGTGAGCGTCAGAGCGTGAGCATCCGAGCGTGAGCGTCAGAGCGTGAGCGTCCGAGCGTGAGCGTCCGAGCGTGAGCGTCTGAGCGTGAGCGTCAGAGCGTGAACGTGAGCGTCCGAGCGTGAGCGTCAGAGCGTGAGCGTCAGAGCGTGAGCGTCCGAGCATGAGCATCAGAGCGTGAGCGTGAGCGTCCGAGCGTGAGCGTCCGAGCGTGAGCGTGAGCGTCAGAGCGTAAGCGTCCGAGCGTGAGTGTCAGAGCGTGAGCGTCAGAGCCTGAGCATGAGCGTCAGAGCGTGAGCGTCAGAGCGTGAGCGTGAGCGTCAGAGCGTGAGCGTCTGAGCGTGAGCGTCTGACCATGAGCGTGAGCGTCTGAGCGTGAGCGTCCGAGAGTGAGCGTCAGAGTGTGAGCGTGAGCGTCAGAGCGTGAGCGTCTGAGCGTGTGCGTCTGAGCATGAGCATGAGCGTCTGAGCGTGAGCGTCAGAGCGTGAGCGTCAGAGCGTGAGCGTCAGAGCCTGAGCATGAGCGTCAGAGCCTGAGCATGAGCGTCAGAGCGTGAGCGTCCGAGCGTGAGCGTCTGAGCGTGAGCGTCCAAGCGTGAGCGTCAAAGCGTGAGCGTTAGAGCGTGAGAGTCTGAGCGTGAGCGTCCGAGCGTGAGCGTCAGAGCGTGAGCATCCGAGCGTGAGCGTCCGAGCGTGAGCATCCGGGCGTGAGCGTCAAAGCGTGAGCATCCGAGCGTGAGCATCAGAGCGGGAGCGTCAGAGCGTGAGCATTCGAGCGTAAGCGTCAGAGCGTGAGCGTCAGAGCGTGAGCGTGAGCGTCAGAGCGTGAGCGTCAAAGCGTGAGCATCCGAGCGTGAGCGTCAGAGCGGGAGCATGAGCGTCAGAGCGTGAGCGTGAGCGTCCAAGCGTGAGCGTCAGAGCGTGAGCGTCAGAGCGTGAGCGTCCGAGCGTGACCGTGAGCGTCCAAGCGTGAGCGTGAGCGTCAGAGCGTGAGCATGAGCATCCGAGCGTGAGCATCCGAGCGTAAGCGTCCGAACGTGAGCGTCAGAGCGTGAGCGTCAGAGCGACCGAACGTGAGCGTCCGAGCGTGAGCGTCAGAGCGTGAGGGTGAGCGTCTGAGGGTGAGCGTCTGAGCGTGAGCGTCCGAGAGTGAGCGTCAGAGTGTGAGCGTGAGCGTCAGAGCGTGAGCGTCTGAGCGTGTGCGTCTGAGCATGAGCGTGAGCGTCAGAGCGTGAGCGTGAGCGTCAGAGCGTGAGCGTCAGAGCCTGAGCATGAGCGTCCGAGCGTGAGCGTCAGAGCGTGAGCGTCTGAGTGAGCGTGAGCGTCCAAGCGTGAGCGTCAGAGCGTGAGCGTTAGAGCGTGAGAGTCTGAGCGTGAGCGTCCGAGCGTGAGCGTCAGAGCGTGAGCATCCGAGCGTGAGCGTCCGGGCGTGAGCGTCAAAGCGTGAGCATCCGAGCGTGAGCATCAGAGCAGGAGCGTCAGAGCGTGAGCATTCGAGCATGAGCGTCAGAGCGGGAGCGTGAGCGTCAGAGCGTGAGCGTGAGCGTCCGAGCGTGAGCGTCAGAGCGTGAGCGTCCGAGCGTGACCGTGAGCGTCCAAGCGTGAGCGTGAGCGTCAGAGCGTGAGCATGAGCATCCGAGCGTCAGCATCCGAGCGTAAGCGTCCGAACGTGAGCGTCAGAGCGTGAGCGTCAGAGCGACCGAACGTGAGCGTCCGAGCGTGAGCGGCAGAGCGTGAGCGTCTGAGCGTGAGCGTCAGAGCGTGAGGGTGAGCGTCTGAGGGTGAGCGTCTGAGGGTGTGAGGGTGAGCAGATGAGGGTGAGGGTGAGCGTGTGCGGGTGAGCGTGTGAGGGTGAGCCGCTAACGGCCGCCATCTTTTTCTGAAATCCCGCGTCGCTGATTGGCCGCGGCCTGACCAATCAGCGACGTGGGATTTCCTGGACAAACAGACAGAAAGACAGACAGACAGACGGGATAAGACAATTATATATATTAGATTGTGACGCATTCCAAATATCACAATGACAATAAAAATGCTGAAAAAAGGGAGAATGAAGGATAAAATCACCAATAGGTCTGGAGGAAGAAGAAAGACGGAGTCATTACGAACTAACCACATTTTCAAGGGCCAAATTCAAATCCCTCTGCCAGACTCTTGCCTAAAAAAGCTCTGTCAATCATGTATTGACTGGACAATGGCTGAAGAAACCCCTAGCTTCTTTCTGGTTTGAGGTCCCTGATTAAGGAAGAGATAGGCACGGCCCTTTCTAAAAAGATGAGAGGAGGGCGAAAAAGGGATCCTTTTCCAGTGTCTGGAAACTCTTCTTTTTCCATTCATACCTAAAATTCAAGTACGATGCAAGGGTTAATTAATAGAGAATGGAAGAAACAAGAAAGAAAAGGTTCTCTTCCACCCTCATTGAAGATGAAGTATCCCTTTGAAGATACATCATCCTCCTCTTGGTCCAAAGCTCCTAAATTAGTTGTGGCCATAACTAAAGTCTCCAGAAAATCCTCCTTGCCCTTTGATGACATGAAGGCTTTGAAGGACCTGCTGGATAGGAGAGCGGATACCTTTCTAAAAGGTACCTGGGAAACTGCAGCAGGTGCCTTGAAACCAGTGGTAGCAGCTACCCGCACTTCCAGATCTCTAATGATTTGGTTGGAGCAGTTGGAATCTCAGTTAAAGGAGGGGGTGTCAAGAAAACAAATCCTGTCTTCCATACCTCTCGTTCAGGGTGCTGCAGCCTTCCTTGCCGATGCATCAGCTGACTCTATAAGAGTGGCAGCAAGGTCGGCCACCCTGTCAAATGCTGCCCATCGGGCCTTATGGCTTAAATGTTGGGCGGGAGACATACAAGCCAGATCCAGATTGTGTTCTATCCCCTGTGAAGGAGAGTACCTGTTCGGTCCCGCTATGGATGAAATACTGGAAAAGGCAGGGAATCTAAAAAAGGTTTTCCTTCGGTGTCCTTACCTACCTACAAGTGGTCTTTCCGGAAAAAGGAATTTGTCCGTAGAAGACCAACAAAATAACAGGACAAGTATGAAGACCGCAGGCAGAAAGGTAGAGGTCTGCTATTCGGGCGTTCTTCTCAGGGCACTCAGAAATCAGGACAATGACGCCTAGCCCAGGTGGGGGAAAGGCTGTCCTCCTTTTTCCCTGCCTGGAAACACATTACAGTGAGCAGCTGGATCCTCGGGTTGGTGGAATCGGGACTGAGGTTGGAATTTCAATCACTACCCCAGGGAAGATTTAGGGTTACCCCTTCCCGTTCTTCCCCAGAACAGCAGCTAGCCATTCAGTTACAGGTCCAGAACCTAATTGAAAAATCAGTCCTGATTGAAGTCCCAGAAGCAGAGAGAGGAAAGGGGTTTTACTTCCCTCTCTTCTTAGTTCCTAAACCAGATGGTAATTAATCTGAAGTCCCTGAATAAATACCTTAAAGTGCATGTGTTTAAAATGGAGTCTTTGAACGCAGCAATAACATTTATTTTTCCCGACTGTTACATGGCAGTCTTGGATCTTAAAGATGGGTACTATCACGTACCCATTTACGAGGTCTATCAAAAATACCTAAGGGTGGCAGTGGAAATGGAGGATGTAATTAAACATTTCCAATACATGTCCATTCCCTTTAGTCTAGCTATAGCACCTAGAGTTTTCACTAAAGTGGTGGCTAAAGCTATGGCTCATGTTAGAGAAAAATATATTCTTAACATCCCCTATCTGGATGATTTCCTCATAGTGAGCAATTCCTTCCATCAGTGTGAAGCCCATTTAGTGGAGGTAATGTCCATCTTAGAGAGCCTGGGAGTCATACTGGATTCAGAAAGACAGGAGTCACATCTAACAGTCTTGAAAGTTAAAATGATTCAGCATCAGGTGATGGAAGCCATAGATAGCCCCTCTATGACTCTTTGAAGGGCAATGTCTTTATTAAGCACCTTAACATCCTGTTTCCCCGCAGTCTTATGGGCACAATTCCACTCTAGGGCCCTACAGTAGGATGTGCTATATAATGAGTCGATCCATGGGGGACACCTAGAAGGTAAAATAACATTATCCCTTCGCTCTACACAATCCCTTCAATGGTGGCTGGATAGTGGAACCTGTCCAGGGAGTCCCCGGGGGGGTAAATCCAACGCATGTTTTAACCACAGACACAAGTCCCACAGGATGGGGAGCCCATCTAGATGGTGAAATAGTCCAGGGAGTTTGGACGGAGGACGAGAAAAAGTTTTCCTCTAATGTGAAAGAACTATTAGCAGTAGTAGAGTGGTAAGCGGGTTCCTTGTATCTCTACAGGGCCGGGACGTCAGGGTGCTATCGGACAACCGTGTATCCGTGGCTTATATAAATGAACAAGGGGGTATCAAGTCAAAAATCTGATGAAAGTTGCGGCAAGCTGTTGCAGAAGGCAGAAAGTAATTTACTCTCACTTACTGCCTTACATTTAAAAGGAAAGGAAAACACCTAGGCAGACTTCCTGAGCAGCAATATTTTAAAAGAGGGAGAATGGGTGCTGAATAGTGATGAGCGAACGTGCTCGCCACTACTCGGTACTCGCCCGGGCATCACGGTGCTCGACAAGCTCGGCGAGTATTTCCGGGTTTCTTGGGCGGGAGATCTGGTTCCCCGCCCTCCATGTTTGTTTGCCGTAGCCATGTTGTTTGTGGGCATTACAGTGATTGGCTGGCCGCACAGCGTCATCAGGTCTATTTAAGACCCGGTGACGCTAGGCTGACGATTACCCCGGAAACAGGCAGAGTAGGGAGAGCTGCTGCTGAGTCAGGGTGAGATTTGCTTGTTTATAATTAGTAAAAGTATTCTTCCACAGCATATCTATATATCCATCTGAACTAACAGTCCTTCTGAGGACTAATCCAGCTGCATATATTCAGTGGTGATAGCAGGAGTTAGGGAGGGAGGCAGGGTATGTGGCAGACTACAGTGCATACAGCACAAGAGGGTCCATAGCACAGTCTGTCTGCTGCTGCTGTGACAGATATTTGTAGACATAGCCCCAGATATCAGGGGCCAGGGCAATTTTTTTTTTTATCTTAATCCTGGTTATTTGCGTAAAAAGCAATCCAGAGTATACCCTTTTTCGGCTCCATTTGCTTTTTAGCACTGCAGAATACAGCCAGATCTTTTCCATATTACAGCGATAAAAATCCAGAAATGTGAACTGAACGTGGAAAATATTGGCCTCCATTTCCATTTTGTTGCAGTTTGTCGGTGAAGCTATTTACACGATGTCGCTGTGAAGAACAGTATTTGTAAACTACAGGTCCGCTATTTAAAACCGTGGTTCTCTGTCAGACGTATCACATATAACTGTGTTCCAAATTCAGCCATTTCTGGCTTCCATTTACATTTTGTTGCAGTGTGTCAGTGAAGCTATTCACACGAGGTCGCTGTGAGGAATAGTATTAGTAAACTACAGGCCCGCTTTTTAAAACCATGGGTCTCCGTCACATGTATCACATATAACTGCGGTTCAAATCCAGCCATTTGTAGTGAACGTGAAAAATATTGTCCTCCATTTAAAATAGGCAAGGTGCGGGGAAGTGGATGTGATGGTGTTGACTCGCCCCCTGGGCCGTGGGGCACTCGGAACCGGGCCTTCAGGGCAATGCTGGGAGTAGTAGTGGCAACCCGATCCCGTGGCTCAGGGTGGTCAGACCAGTGGCAGTCTTCTATACGTTTGCAATGTCCGACTACGCCACCCGTGGATTGCGGTCAGAGTGAACCGCCGCTGCAGAGCAGACCGCTGAGGCTGGTGTTGTGGGTGCAGCAGGGAATAGTACAACTCCCCACGGGAGGAGTGTAGTCTCAGGGCAGTGATGGTGGGGGTTGTGGTGCAGGGCGTCCCAGTACCGTTAGTGCTGGCGCGGCAAGAAACACAACGACAACGTGTTGCAGTCCAGGGTCTTTTACTCACAGTTCGTATACTCCATGCCACTTCTGTACAGGTAGTGACTGCCCAAGCCGTGCTGCGTCCACCAGGTGAGGGGCTCGGTCAACCCCCAGGCAATTCAGGAGTATGGCACAGGACTCCCTTCTGTCCTTTCTCTGGCTCGTGCCCCACCAGTGACCAAACTTCTGTCCAGCTGCCGCGGATCTATGCGGGCAAACGTGGGCCCCGTTTCCCGCTATCCTATATGGTGCCTTCCTAGCAGGTTTGGCAGGGGGTCACACCAATAAATGATCACGACCTCCGGTTCTTGGCTGAGGGATAATTTACCTCCACCAACTTGGGATCCGGTACCCTTATTCTGCCTGACCCTTCACCCGTTATCTCGTGGGTTCTTAGGGTCCCTTCTTCCTTCTTGTTTCTGAGCCCTTCTGCTTCTCTGTCTCTTCTCCTCCTTTCCTGTTCCTTCTTCTCCCCCTTCCTCTGCCTCTTCTCCAGGCCTACTTCTCCTTCCTTCCTCCTCTCTGGCCCCGGCCTTTTCTCTAGGCCTGCCTCTGAGCAGAGCTCCTACAGAGCCTCTGCTCCCTGTCTTCTCCTCACAGACTGAACTTCTCTTTTCTCCCAGAACTAAGATGGTGCCCGCCTTATATACCTCCTCCTCTGTGTGTGAGCTCAGGTGACCAGCACCCAATGAGCTCCTACCTATGCTCAGAAACCGTCCCCTTCTGCTCCTACATCACTGGGTTTTCCTCCCCCCTCCCCACTTCAGCCAGGGACATGGTCAGATGTGCCTGCATAACTATATAAATGGGAGCACTGTAGAGCTGTCCCCCAGAAATGGGGTGTGTGTGATGCATGCAGCTAACTGAGCCCTGGTCCATACTCCATCCTTACCCGGGAGTGGAATACCACATCTCTGGTTGAGGTGCAATACCCCTGTAGCAACCGAACCCTCGGGGCGCTACAGTGTATGCAGAGGCCAAGGCCGTCGCCATGGGCAAGCTGAAATTGTGCCACAACTAACACCCACATCTTGTCGCTCGACCTTCCAGTCTCAATTACTAAGGCACCACAGAACACCACTATTGAACACTGTGCAGAGGTGGAAGACGAGGTGGTGGATGATATAGTAACTGACCCAACCTGGCAGGGGGACATGCAGAGCGAGGACAGCAGCACACAGGGGGAGGGAGGCATAGCTCCACAACAGGCTGGTAGAACAGTGTGGTGGCCACAGACACAAGACGGGAAAGTATTCCTTGTAACGCCAACACGATGGAAGTTGCCAGTACAACTATTAGGTCTTCCTGATTCTGGTTGTTTTTTAAAGACTCTGCAGATAACCCCAAAAAGGCCATTTGCACCACCTTCCAGGCCAGCATCAGCAGGGGTAGCAAAACTAGTAGCCTGACCACCACCAGCATGATCAGGCACATGGCAGCAAAGCATCCAACTAAGTGGACAGGGAATCAGATCTAACATAAGTGTAGCACACATAAATACAGAGCATATAACATCCCTCCTTTTTTAAACAATAAGGCATATCAGAAATAACAGAGAAAGACAACCGCAAAAATTGACCAATTACAGAGGAAAAAAATCAAGATGTATAAATAAAAAATCAAGATGTTTAAATAAAAAATCTGCATACAAAAAAATCAGAATGTTCAAATGGAAAATCTGTATACAGAAAATCAGGATGTTCAAATGGAAAATCTGTATGTAAAAAATCAGGATGTTTAAATGGAAAATCTGTTTGTAAATTTTGGCAGCCATTGTACTCACTACATACCCTATAACTGGATAGAAGAACCGCTCCTTTCTAGGAACATGTCACAGAGGCCCAATCTCTATGTGTTTTTAAATTGTTATTGGGGTTTTTCCTAAATTGTGGCAGCCCTTGTACTCACTGCATACACTATAATTGGATAGCAGACCCTCTCCTTTCTAATGGGAACATGTCGTTACTGTGGCCCACCTCTATGTGTCTTTAAATTGTTATTGGGGTTTTTCCTAAATTTTGGCAGCCCTTGTACTCACTGCATACCCTATAACTGGATAGCAGACCCGCTCCTTTCTAATGGGAACATGTCATTACTGAGGCCCACCTCTATGTGTCTTTAAATTGTTATTGGGGTTTTTCCCAAATGTTGGCAGCCCTTGCAGTCACTGCATGGGCATTACCACTATAGGAGACCCACTCCTTTATAATGGGAACATTTTTTTTACTGAGGCCCTCCTTTATGTCTCTTCAAAGGGGTATTGGGGTGCGTCCAAATTTTTGGCAGCCCTTGCAGTCACTCATACGCTATAACAGTATAGGAGACCCACTCTTTAATAATGGGAAAAACAAAGCATAGCCTGCTGATGGCCCTCTAACAATAGTAAGGGCCACCTGATGGCCCTATAAAAATAGTCTTTGTTACTTTCAGAGTCCCTCCTTCATAAATGAAACAGGATGTGTCTGATGATGTCTCACATACCACATGGCCAGATAAGGTTGTAAAATGTTAAAATTACATTTACCGGTGAATGTATTTTTCACCGTTGAAACCAATGCAAAAGTGCAGAAACGCATCAAAAACGCTACATCTGAACATAGCCCAAGGCGTGGAGGAGCA
The DNA here is from genome assembly GCF_046119375.1 of Phyllobates terribilis. Lineage (NCBI taxonomy): Eukaryota > Metazoa > Chordata > Amphibia > Anura > Dendrobatidae > Phyllobates > Phyllobates terribilis. Next base: position 705,780,621 of record NW_027362761.1, read on the forward strand.
TTTTTGTTTTCATATATTTATTTTGCCTTATATACAAGACATTACCCTGGCAAGGATGTTCCTTAACATTTTTCCCAGGAAAATTAATTTTGGTTTTCTTATTGTATGTTTTATTGTGAGTCCGTAAAAGTGGCGTAATACCTCTGACAACATTATTGACAGCAGTGACTTGGGAGTCAGAGATGCTTCCAGGGGTCTTCACCATGCTGTTCCTATGTCATTTGAGCACTGTTCCCATAGATTTGGGCAATTTTTAGGCCCTCTGCAGGCCGCCGGGGGGGCCGCCGGAAAAATGCTCGAGTTTCCCATAGACTATAGCAACGAGTACCCGAGCATTTTAGTGCTCGCTCATCACTAGAGCTGAATCAACAGATCTTCTCTTAGATAATTCTGATCTGGGGTCTTCCGGTGGTGGATCTGTTCGCCACCAAGCAGAATTGGAAGATGAGAGAATTCTGTTCCCTAAATCCCAGGGAAGATCCTCTGGTGATGGACTCTCTCCTAATCCCCGTTATTAAAGAATAAAGGGTTCTCATCAAACCTCATGAACTCTCTTTTATGTAGTAGGAAGGCACCTATAGGAAAGATATTAGAATTCCTACAAAAAGGCCTGGAGTTGGGGCTGTCCACTAGTACCCTGAGGGTTCAGGTCTCAGCACTTGGTGCCTTATTTTCCTATGATTTGGTGGGAAATTACTGGGTCTCACGATTTATTAAAGCATCGTCGCGATCCTGCCGTCCACATCCTCTCCTGCTATGTGCCTCCCTCATCCAGGAAAGGTCCGGCCACAGGGGGGCTGAGAGAGCTGTCCCTATTCCTGGCGGCCACGGCCCCACCGCTGATGACTCCTTCCGATCCGTGCTTTCCTCACTCACGAGATGTCTGGTCACCGGGGGCTGGAAGCGGTGTCCCAGCTCACGCTGGCAGGCTGAGGTTGCCACGTGCGGCTGGAGCCATCGCAGCCCCGCAGCTGTTAATCTCTCTCACTCCGGAGAAGTTCGGTGGCCGCCCTCAAGCCCCTTTTGAAGTTTGGCACCCCGTGGAATGTGGAGCGCCGGGGGAGGAAAGCGGCTACGCACTTATTGGCGGGGTCTTCCCTCCCTGCACAGCCGGACCCCGGTGCTAGTGACTGAGGAGAACAGGAAGCTGGAGAGACTAATCTGGGAGTCACCCCTTCTTTATTAACCTACAGCAAGGGGACCCCCCTTGCCAACAGTCCATCTTCATTTGGGGACATTCTGTCACCTAGGTCAGGATCTGATGGAACAACTACAGGGACATTTCTTAGGACACAAAAGAAGAATGTTTCACTGCAAACAAGAATGCGTTGAAGGGGTAACTCATATGCTTGTAATAAATCTGGGTTTCCCTCTCAAAATTACTCTGGATCAGAAGAGGATATTCAAAGAGACCCACAAATAACTGGACGGTCAGCTCTGGGGGATTATCATATTAAGGCTGTGTGCCCACTATGCGTTTTTTAAGCGTTTACGCAGCGGCAATTCCGCCACAGAAATGCTTAAAAAACCCTTGGTAGAAGGTCTGCCATGTTCCCCAATGATAATCCGCATGCGCTGTGCACACCAATTATTTTGCGGAAGCGTTGCGTTTTCGCCGCCATTGACTTGCATTGGAATGCATGGAATCCACATCACTGAATCTGTACATGCGGATTCCATGCATTTCAATGTGCGGATGGTACCCGGGTTTGGAGAAGAGGAGACTCTCCTCCGGATCCGGGTACCATAGTACCTGTAAAAAAAGACGTCGGCAGGTCCTTTAGTCTACCGCGAGCTGCCGGCAAGCCAAGACAAGGACATCGGGGGCCATCAGAAGGTAAGTATAATATTTATTTTTTATTTTTTTACCATTCTTTCGGTCACACTATATAAATCCATGCATGGATTTATATAGTGTGACCAAGTTGTCAAGAAGTTGCTAAAATCGCTTGGAAAGCACTTTACAATCCGCATGCGGAATTGCATGTGAAGAACGCTTCACTTCCGCTTGTCCCTGGCAGGAAAAACGCATGTACAATCCGCATGTACAATCCGCATGCGTTTTTTCTGCCAGGGAGATGCAGAAACGCTCAGGAAAAATCCGGAGCATTTTGCATCGTGAGCACACAGCCTAATGGTTCTTTTTGTAAGGTGTCTGCTAATTCTTCAGGGGATTCTGAGCTGGGTCAGGTATCTTCTAAGCAGTGCGTGCTTTGTTCTTTGATTTCTCTAGTGCGTTCAACACATTACAGCCACTCTTACTGCGAGGAAAGTTGATTAAAATGGCGGTGGATGAGGGACTTGTGAATTGGATAATTGACTACCTGTCGGATAGGCCACAGTTTGTTAGGTGGGGGACGGCTACATCAGATAGTGTACTGAGCAGTGTCGGAGCCCCGCAGGGAACAGTGCTGTCGCCATTCCTCTTTACATTGTACACAGCTGACTTTCAGTATAAATCAGACCGTTGTCACCTCCAGAAGTACTCGGATGACTCTGTGATAGTTGGCGGTATTGGGAAGGACCAGGACGAAGAGGAATATAGAAGGGTGGTTGCGGACTTTGTAGTATGGTGCCAGGCTAACCATCTAGAACTAAATGTTAAGAAAACCAGGGAGTTGGTGATGAGCTATGGAAGGTGCAAGAAGGTATGCCTACCTGTTACCATTGACGGTCAGGATGTGGAGATGGTGGACAGTTTCAAATATTTGGGGGTTTACCTGGATAGCAAGCTAGACTGGAAGTGCCACATGGAGAAGGTCTACAAGAAGGGGATGAGTAGATTGTACTTCCTAAGGAAGTTAAGGTCTTTTAATGTGTGTGGCAAAATGCTTGAGGTGTTCTACCAATCCATTGTGGCTAGTGCCACCTTTGCGGCAATAATTTGCTGGGGTAACAGTGTGCGTGTTGCTGACGCCAACAAGCTCAACAAACTTATAAAGAAGGCTAGCGCGACGGTGGGCCTACAGCTTGGGACTTTTGAAGAGGTGGTAGAGGATAGGATTAAGAAGAAGTGCAGAGCTATAATGGGCAACAACACACACCCGCTTTATGAACTGTTTGCGAAACAGAAGAGCACATTCAGCAATCGCCTAATACAACTAAGGTGTAAAAAGGAAAAATACAGGAGATCGTTTGTTCCAACAGCTATGGGGGTGTTTAACAAATGTCTGAAAAGCAATGTCTAAAGCATTCCAAATGTTTTGTTATTATATGTGTCATGTTCGAGATCTGTGTTCTGCTGCTGTGATACCGCAATTTCCTCCGGGATAAAATAAAGTATATCTTATCTTAATATCAGTAAACAGAATGACAGGTTACAGTTATCACCAGCGCAATATCTGTAACATAAAGTTAGTGATCCTATTTTATTTAATAACACTAAATATTTGGGAGAGGACCACTTAGTGGGGGAAGATACTTATAATGATATAGATCTTTTAAATCAACCTGTACTGGCTATAACACTGATATCAATATGGTTGTAGCTCAGATTCCTTCTCTTCTGACTTGTGTCATTCTTTGGAGTCGGATCGGGACAGCATCCCCTCCATCCTCAATCAAAACTTTCCATAGTTCAGATGGTGCTTATACTGTATTGTAGATTCTTTCTCATCAGACGAAGAAAGTGCAGAAAAAAAAAACACGCTAACACATCTTCATTAGAAGAATCGTTGGGGAGAAATAAAAACAATCCTGACGAAATTAATGACAATTTTATTCATAGTACGTCGCTTTGCGACATCCACGCAACTGACAAACCACCAACAAAATTGTTTATCAGAGAGCTGTAATGCACTTAAGCTGTCCTTTTAAAAATAGTCAGGGAAATTCACCCCAAATATCCTTTCCTCAGTAGCTAAAACGCAAAGCCTCTCTTTACATAGTTAATGACATAAATGATTCGTTGTCTGATATCTCAGATAACAATAAACTTGCCACAGAAGTGTTTATAAAACAAACAATTAATAACCTATTATTATCTATACAACAGACTATAACCCCACAGACAATGGAATTAATATCAGAAATTAAAAATGTCCAAAACAGAATTGATATAACAGAAAACACCATAATTAATATGGAAAAAAACAAAGAGGCTCTGACAAATTCAGTTGAATCCCTTCATAAAGAAGTTATTTTTATTAAACAACAACAAGCTTACTCAGAAAATAACTCCAGAAAAAAATAACTTAAAAATTAGGGGAATTTCAGAAAAAATATCCCCCCTAGACCTCAAAGCCTTCATTACAGAGATGACTGTTGATTTGTTTCCAGATCTCTCTGATGAAAAAATCGTCGCTAATGTCGACAGAATCCCAAAACCCAACTTCTTACCCAGAGAAGTCCCTAGGGACATCATTGTCAAATTATATTCTTCTAAGGTAAGAAACAGTTTATTAAATCTAACTAGTGTGAGGCAGTGACCGGGATCTTATACGAGGGACATTATATCTCCCCCAGAATGTGTACAGAGACCTATTAAACCCATTGGAGTGCATTGCAGTCACAAACTCACCTGCGGCTGCAATGCAGTGCAGGAATGAAGGTGAGCATGGACCTGGTCAGGCTATCTGGCAAAGGCAGATTAAGTAAAACCCGGCAGGGCCTTCATTTCTTGAGGGAGGCTACAGGAAGGCAATGGGGCGGCCTCCTCCCTCCAACCCGGGTTTTCCAGTGGCTCTTGCCACAGGTCATTTAAAAACCCTGCACTAATGATTAGTGTTGTTCTATGTTGAAACCTGCTAGGAGCACAGCAGGAAAGCTCAGTGGGATTGAGTGTGGCTGAACCCACGCCTGGGAAGGCTCTGCACCTGTGTTACGGATCCGGATGATGGAACCTCTGTGCTGCAGTGCAAGGAGGGACCCAGAGGGGCGTAACTAAGTATCAACTCGGACCGACCCCGGTCGTACGGCGGCTAACGACTCCGTGACCAGGGAGGGACCGAGCAGAGGGACCGGTGCTACTCTGGGGATGACCTTGTAAGAGAGCAGGTGACTCCCACGGGTCAGATGGCTGAGACTGACCGATACTGCAGATGGGCACAGCAGGCAGGCTGACGAGAGATCCGGGTAGATGAACTGGCAGAGACAGCAGGCGACAGGCGGGAGCCACTAGGTAGGCTGTCAGGTGGTCACGGCAAGTCACGGGAAGGAGCCTCCAGGTAGGCTGACAGGTGGTCACGGCAAGTGACTGGCGGGAGCCTCTAGGTAGGCTGTCAGGTGGTCACGGCAAGTGACAGGCAGGAGCCTCCAGGTAGACAGACAGGTGTTCACGGCAAGTGACGGGCAGGAGCCTCCAGGTAGGCAAACAGGTAACAGGCAGGTGCTTCCAGGTAAGCAGGCGGGCAAAGCCCATAGACAGACTGGCGGACTGAACGGAAGACAGACTGTCGGGCTGGAGAGTAGTCAGGCTGGCGGACTGGACTGATAGTCAGGCTGGCGGGCAGGACTAGAAGTCAGGCTAGCAGCGGGACCTGAGGGCTGAAGCAGAGGTAAGTACACTGTGCATCAACTATTGCTCGGGCACCTCCATTTTGAAGGAGGTGCCTTATATATGGGAGGACCTCCTGCAATTGGCCGGGGACTCCTTAGGGCGGCGTGCACGGCCCCTTTAAGAGGGAGGGAGCGCGCACGCACCCTAAGCACAGTGCCCGGGAAGCTGCGAGCGCCGGCAGCAGAAGCAGGAAGAGGAGCGCTGGAAGACGCCGGGCAGGGAGCGCGGCGGTGAGAGGGATGGCGTCTCTGCCTGGCAGGGGGCAGAGACGCCGATGCTACAGTACCCCCCCCCCCCCTTTACGCCCCCTCTTTTTTAGGCCAGAAAGAAATTTTTCAAGAAGAAGCGGGGCATGAATGTTCTCCCTGGGTTCCCAAGTTCTCTCCTCTAGGCCAAACCCCTTCCAATCCACCAGAAAAAAGGTTTTTCCTCTTACCCTCTTGGTGGCCAGAATGTTCTCTACCTCAAAAACGTCCTCAGCGGAAACCGGAGCAGGGGGAGTACCTGGATTGTTGGAAAAAGAATTAAACACAACTGGTTTGAGGAGAGATACGTGGAAGGAGTTGGGAATCCATAAGGTGGCCGGGAGTTTTAACTTGTAGGCCACTGGGTTGATTTGTTTGAGGACTACAAATGGACCGATGAACCACGGACCCAACTTGTAGGAGGGTATTTTGAGCCGAACATGTTTGGAGGAGAGCCAAACCTTGTCTCCCGGACGGAATCGAGGCGGATCCAGACGTCTCTTGTCAGCATATCTCTTCATCCGCTCGGAGGACTGAAGAAGTGCGGACCTAGTATTCTCCCAAATGGTGGAAAATTCGCTGACCAGAGACTCCGTGGCAGGGTTGTCCACAGAAGCGGAGACGGGAAACGGAATCCGGGGATGTTGACCATAGACTATAAAGAACGGGGACTTGGAAGTTGATTCGCTCTCATGGTTGTTGTAGGACAATTCGGCCCATGGTAGGAGGTCCACCCAATCGGTATGGTGAGCATTAACAAAGTGCCAGAGGTAGCTGGTAAGGATCTGGTTGATACGCTCCACTAGCCATTGGACTGTGGATGGTAAGCGGCTGAGAAATCCAGGGTGACATCCAGCAGCTTACACGTAGCTCTCCAGAAGCGTGAGGTGAACTGAACCCCTCGATCCGACACAATGTGGAGGGGTAGGCCATGGAGACGGAAAATGTGAAGGAAGAAGTCCTTAGCCAGCTCTGATGTAGACGGGAGACCAGGCAGAGGGGTGAAGTGGGCCATTTTAGAAAAGCGGTCGGCGACCACCCAAATGACTGTACAGCCGGCAGAAACAGGGAGATATGTAATAAAGTCCATAGCAATGTGTTGCCAAGGGGCAGCAGGTACGGGAAGAGGCAGGAGGTGACCAGCTGGAAGATGTCTGGGAACTTTGTTGCGTGCACAAGACGAACAGGCCGAGACGAATTCTACCACATCCTTGCGCAGGGTGGGCCACCAGTAATGCCGGGTAATGAGCAGGAAAGTTTTCTTCTGACCGGCATGGCCGGCTAGTTTAGATGAATGACCCCAGTGAAGAGTCTTCTCCCGATCTGGTACTGCTACAAACGTCTTACCGGGTGGGAGACGAGTCAGATCTAAGGGGGCCATACTCATCACTTTGGAGGGGTCGATGATGTGCGTAGGCTCCTCCTCTAGATCGGAGGACAGGAAGGATAGGGACAAGGCGTCAGCTTTAACATTCTTGTCCGCCGGGCGGAAATGTAGGATAAAGTTGAAGCGAGCGAAGAACAAAGACCACCGGGCGTGACGCGGATTGAGTCTTTGGGCATTCTGGAGATATGCAAGGTTTTTGAGATCAGTATAGATGATCACTGGGTATAGAGCCCCTTCAAGCAGGTAACGCCACTCCTCCAGCGCCAATTTGATGGCTAGCAGTTCTCGGTCTCCTATGGAGTAGTTGCGCTAAGACGAGGAGAAGAGTTTGGAGAAGAAGCCGCAGGTTACCATTCTCCCGGATGAAGATTTTTGGGTGAGCACCGCTCCGGCTCCGGAGGAGGAAGCATCAACCTCCAGGAAGAACTGTTTGTTGCAATCCGGACAGTGCAGCACTGGGGCAGAAGAGAAGGCTTGCTTTAAAGAAAGGAAGCTTCCTCAGCTTCGGGCGGCCATACCTTGGGATTTGCTCCCTTACGGGTGAGCGCAGAGATGGGAGCAGTCCGAGAAGAGAAGTGCGGGATGAAGAGACGGTAGTAGTTGGCGAAGCCAGGAATCGCTGAATCGCCTTCAACCCCTCTGGACGGGGCCATTTTAAGAGGGCAGAGAGCTTCTCGGGGTTCATTCGTAGACCTGTCTGGGAGATAATATAACCCAGGAACGGAAGGGAGGTCTGCTCGAAGAGGCACTTCTCAAATTTGGCATAGAGGTGATTCTGCCTGAGCCTAAGCAGGACCTGACGAACATCTGTGGCACCCCAGAGGGTCTGGTTGTCACAGTGGTAGTAATACCATGTCTGGGAGCAAAACAGGAGTTTCCTGGTCAGGGAACACACTACATGCAACACCTCCTGCCCCAGGCCAGAAAAGGGGAGGATCCTGCCCTATATAACTGGATCTGGAGGCGGGGTTAGTCAGTCTAAGTTTAGTCTGAGTCTAGACAGTGTCAGGAGTCTAGCAGGACACAGCAGCAAGAAGCCAGGGACTGGAGCTGTGCGAAGCTCGTCCTGGCCAGAGTACATACAGAGAACCGGACACCGGAGTCCGAGGCAGTGGGACCCTTCAAGCCCAGCAGCAGGTACCGCAAGGCAGGAGATTGCAGGTCTCCTGGCCCCCAGAAGCCCGGAGGCTCAGCCACACGAAAGGACCAGTACCGCCACAGAGGAGCGATGAATACACGGGATCCGAGTCGCCAGTCATACGGGTGAGCACAGCACGTCACACTCAGGGACGTAGGCTACAACATGATTATAAGCGGGATAGCTAAAAGAGTACAGTCAGAACGGCAGGCCTACAACTCCACCTGGCCAGCGGAATTCTAGGATTGCTCCCAGACTGACCAGGCCCTCATCCCTAGCAAGTACTCCCGTTGGGGCCTATATAATTACCACCAGTAAAGACCCTAGGACTGCACTGCAAAGACTCCGTGTCATCATTACTGATCCAGGCAATATCACCACCATCATCCATACACGCTGCCCTGAAGCTACACTCTTCCTGTGGGGAGTTACACTACCTTGCTGCACGTACCACCAGCTTCAGCGGACTGCTCCGCAGCGGCGGTTACCAATGACCGCAATCCACAGGTGGCGTAGTCGGACTATTTAAACCAGATACACATAGACTACCGTGGTTTGACCGACCTGGGTCACGGACCGGGTCGCCGCCACGGTGACTACTACCCCCAGCATCTACAAGGCCCGGCTCCGGGTTTCCCCACGGCCCAGGGGGCGCGTCAACTTTGGCGTAGTCGGCAGGATTACGTGCCCGCTACCACCGGCTACTGAGCGCCTTCACAGACTGTGTCGCATACCATGGTGAAGATTTCCCGCCATCTGCTGCCATTTTCCCGCCATTGTCTGCCATTTTCGGGTCGCCGCGCGGGAAGAAGAGGGGCGTGTTCGCTGAAAACGCGCGAACTCCAAAGCCCCGCCCCACGCACTGACGCAGTGCCAGGTCCTGGAAGGAGCCACAGCGCACGCTGACGTCAGACGTATGCGATGCCAGGTCCTCGACGGAGACCATCAACTGCGGCCTACGGAAGGAAAGAGAAGGAAGGTAGGCCACGGTTCACTAGGGGGGAGGAAGACGTCCGATATGGAGGGAACTTCAACCACCGACACGGCCGCTGCCGCAGTAATGCCATTCACCATGCCATATATACCGGGAGCGGCGTGGTTGCCCCAGTACTCAGGAAAGTCGCACACCCTGAGTGACTTCAAGGAGAGACTCAGCAGTTTATTTAAAGTATACCCCCTGTCCGAGGAGCAGAAAGTGAGCATCCTTATAGGCCAGTTGATTGGTGCAGCCCAGAGAGAAGTAAAGTCCTGGTCAACCAGGGAAAAAGGGACTGTAAAAGAGATACTGGCCCGCCTAAAGGACACTTTTGACACCTGTACTACAGCTGAGATAAAGATGAAGTTTTATGGGTGCAAACAACGGGCACAGGACAGTGTACGGGACTATGCTTTAAACCTGCAGGAGGCGCTGAGGGCCATCAAACAGGTAGACCCTGACAGTGTGCGTGATGAAAATAGACTGTTAACTGAACAATTTATTGAGCATTTACTGTCCAGTGCCCACCGAACCCAGCTGCGCATAATGGCTCTGCAAAACCCTGACTTGGACTTTGCTCAGTTTAAGGACAGGGCCATCCTGGTGCTACGAGAACCAGCACCAGGTGGCGCTACAGCTCACCGCCGCCCAGCTATCACCTACCACCAGTAGGTGGCACCCTTTTCCCCGGAGCCTGTAGGAGCTGATGCACAGACTCTGGACAATGCCCCCTCTACAGACCTGCACCATCAGGTCCAAGAGTTAACTAAAAGTGTAGCTGCGCTAACCAAAACTGTGCAGTCCTTGCAGGTGTCTCCCAAAGGAAAGATCCAGCTGGCTTCCAGTCCGGAGGACGTCCCGTGGCGCCGACAGAAGAGGATTCCACCATCCAGAGGGAGGAACAGTGACCGCTACGACCAGGACGGACAACCCATCTGCCACCGCTGCAACCAGCCAGGACATGATGCAAGGTACTGTCATTTAAACGAGCAAAACCTGGGGCAGAGGGCCAACCCCCAGGCATAAGACCACCAGGCCCATCAAGCTGGCGAGACAAATATGTGGGAGGACGACCGGTCCTACCTGTCGTGCTGGACGGCTTTCCAATGAGCGTGTTGCTTGACACTGGATCCCAGGTGATCACCATCCCCTACATTCTTTTCAAACGGTACTGGACTGACTCTGACATCACCCGCCATCCAGATGAACATTTGAGCATTTATGCCAGCAATGGTCAACCCGTACCTCAGGTGGGGTTCAAAGAAGTGACCATAAAGGTTGTCAAAGTCGAACTGCCAGCACAAGGACGGATTATTGTCGACATTGATCGCCGAGAAAGTCATCCCATGATAACCTTAGACACTAATGTCATTGAAAATTGTCTTGCAGAAATAATTGTCTTGTTACAGCAGGTTGTGGAAACCGCCAGTTCCAGCCAGCAGCGGGCTCTACAAAGAGAGATCAGAGCCCTGATGAAAAGACAACAGGTAGAACTGTCTGGTGGTGAGATTGGCAGTGTTAGGATGAGTGACCCATTCCCTATTGCCATGCCCCCAAGAAGTGAAATGCTGATATGGTGCCGGGCAGCCATTGGTCTAAGGGGTAGAGATTACCAGGCCCTGGTAGAGCCCGTCTACTCTGACAGTAGGCCCACCATTTTGACAGCCAGGGGGGTGGTTGATGTTCATCATGGGAGAGTGCCAGTCCGCATCCTGAACATTGGGGAAAAAGAAGTCCATTTGCCCCGGTATGCCACCCTAGCCAAGCTATTCACCGTCAACCAAAATTCTATAAAGACAGTGGAACCCTTACCTCCATCCAAACAGGCGGAGGATAATGGCTCCAAGGGACAGATGGAGGACTGGTGCCAGAAGCTGCATGTGGGCACTGACTCCACCCCTCCACATCAAAAACAAGGAGTATACCGGGTGGTCCAGGAGTATGAGAGGGTCATCAGTAAACACCCACTCGACTTCGGGCAGGTAAAGGGGATTCAACACCATATCCCCACGGGAGACCATCCACCCATTAAAGAAAGGTACCAGCCTGTACCGCCAGCACGCTACCAAAATGCCAAAGGGATGTTACGAGAGATGAAGGAGGCTGGGGTAATAAGAGACAGTTGTAGCGCCTGGGCAGCTCCATTAGTTCTTGTAAAGAAAAAGGATGGCACAATGAGAATGTGTGTAGACTACAGGCAAATTAACCGCATAACTCATAAAGATGCGTACCCGATACCCAGGATAGAGGAGTCACTGGCTGCGTTAAAATCTGCTAATTATTTCTCTACTTTGGATCTTACTAGTGGGTATTGGCAGGTTCCTGTAGCAGAGGCGGATAAGGAAAAGACCGCATTCACCACCCCGATGGGCCTCAGCAAGTTCAACTGCATGCCATTCGGGCTCTGCAACGCCCCAGTAACCTTCCAGCGGTTGATGGAGTGCTGTCTAGGACATAAGAATTTCGAGACAGTCCTCCTGTACCTGGATGACGTCATAGTATACTCCAAGACATATGTGGATCATCTGAAGCACCTGGCGGAAGTGTTTGAAGCCCTGGCTAGCTTTGGCCTGAAGGTGAAGCCATCAAAGTGCCACCTGCTGAAGCCCAAAGTACAGTACTTGGGACATGTGGTAAGCGCTGATGGTGTAGCACCAGACCCCGACAAGATCACCGTAATCAAGGACTGGCCGAGACCTTCCACCATCAAAGAAGTGCGGCAGTTCCTCGGGTTGGTAGGCTACTACCGAAGGTTTATACCAGGCTTCACCAAGATGGCAGCACCCATGCAGGACCTCCTGATAGGCCAGTCCAGGAAGGCCAAGAACCAGAAACCACCATTCAAATGGGACAAGCTGGAAGATGAGTCCTTCACCAGGTTCAAGATGGCCCTAACAGGAGACGAGTTCCTGGCCTACCCTGATTATGGACAGCCCTTCATCCTCCACACAGACGCGAGCAACGTGGGACTAGGAGCGGTGCTGTCCCAGATCCAGCAAGGCAGAGAAAGGGTGATAGCCTGCGCCAGCAGGAAGCTCCGGCCCACAGAAAGAAACCCAGAGAACTACAGCTCCTTCAAGTTGGAGTTCCTGGCCATCGTCTGGGCCATGACAGAGCGCTTCAAGCATTATCTCGCCTCCTCCAAATTCACCATCTTCACGGATAATAACCCGCTGACACACCTGGACACTGCAAAACTTGGTGCCCTGGAACAAAGATGGATGGCCCGACTGTCTAATTATGAATTCACCATCAAGTATCGGGCTGGGCACAAGAATGCAAATGCAGATGCGCTGTCCAGGATGCCTAACTTGCCAAACGGGGGAGAAGACCCAGAGGAGCTGGAAGAGATAGAAATCCCCGCGTTCCACCGCCATGGGATAAAGCAGTGCTCCCATTGTGCGAAGAACAGGTGCTCTGCCAACAGAGAAGCCACGTTCAATCCATTGCCCCACCATGGATGGGCAGAAACACAAGACAGTGACCCGGCTGTTCGCCTAGTCAAAGAGTTGCTGACACAAGCTGACTCATACCCTGATTCAGATGCTCCAGAAGAGACCAAACAGCTGTGGAAATAAAAGAGAAAGCTGTTCATCTATGAAGGGAAGCTGTGTCGAAGAACTGTCAACTACCGGACACATGAGCTGGTCTGGCAGGTAGTAGTCCCGAGGCGAGATGCGTCTATGGTCCTGGAAGCATACCACGATGGAGCGGGACATTTTGGATGGAAGAAGCTGGAAGTCCTGCTACGTGAACGGTTCTATTGGGTTGGCATGAGGAAAGCAGTCGAGAGGGGGTGTCGAGAATGCGGACCATGCAACCTGAGAAGAAAAGACCGTGACAGCCAGAGGGTTCCCCTGCAGCCCATCATCACCAAGCAGCCACTCGAACTGGTAGCCCTGGACCATGTGAAGCTATCCCCGAGCAGGTCAGGCTATGTCTACGCTCTCACCATCGTAGACCACTACTCCCGGTTCCTGGTAGTAGTGCCAGTCAAGGACCAAACGGCTCAGACAGCAGCCAGAGCTTTCCAACAGCACTTCTGCCGCCTGCATGGTTTTCCAGAACGTGTGCTAACTGACCAAGGGCCGGCCTTTGAAGCAGAAGTATTCCAGGAATTCTGCAACCTGTACGGCTGCAAGAAGATCAGGACAACGCCTTATCACCCCCAGACCAACGGGATGTGTGAAAAGATGAACCAGGTGGTGATAGACCTACTGAAGACATTGCCCCTGGAGGAACGCAGTCTGTGGCCAGAAAAGTTGCCAGACCTGGTGGACCTCTACAATCATATCCCAGTGAATTCCACCAACTGCACACCAGCTTACCTGATGAGAGCGAGACCTGGTAAGCTGCCCATCGATCTGGATATGGGAGTTCTGACGCCAGAGGACGCCTCACCAGATGCAGATTGGGGTACTGAGCGGCAACAGCAATACCGTAAGGTACAGGAAAGTGTTGAAAGAAGTCTGTCCCAAGCAAGAGAAAGGCAAGAGAGGACTTACAATCAAAATGCACGTGCTGTTCCCCTGTCACCTGGAGAGCAAGTCCTAACGAGGAAAAGGCGACTCCACAAGTTGGATGACCAGTAGGAAAAAGAGCCGTACACCATTCTACCCTCAAACCATGATAACACCAAAGTGTGCCTCATAAGTAAGGACGGAGGTGAGACAACAGCAACAGTTTCCAGAGACCACCTGAAGAAATGTCCCGAGCAGCTACAGCACGCTGAAGAATGCCAAGATATCCCTCAACCCGCAGAGGAAGTGGAAGAAATGGTCAGCACAGTACTCAGAGAATTTCCACAGTCATGGACACAAGTAAATAATGCAATAGTTGTGCCAGTCCTTACATTTCTCCAACCAGCCCCTCAAGAAGCTGTAGAAGTCCCAGTAGAGTTGGAGGAACCATTGGCCCCGGAGACAGAAGATTCCTCATCAGCAGACCAGGAGAATCTACCCTCTGCTTGTAGCGAGCCTGTCGTACCCACAGTAAGCCAAAGGATCCGTAGGAAGCTGCCCAACCTACCAGAGACACCTCCAAACACCCGTAGTGAGGTGAACATTGAGCCCACCACACCAGGGGTAAATACAGGGGACCAAGGTAGAGCACTGACAGAAAGTGTACTCCTTAGATCTACCAGAATCACCAGAGGTCAGATCCCTGCTTGTTGGAGAATTGAAATGTAACTATAACTGTAATGTTGAAATGTTTTATGTGTGTATTGAATATGTTTTTCCAGTTACCCGACAGGTTTCAGAGACTTTCAGGTTATGGACAATGGATAACCAAAAAACTTTGCCTGTAAATAGTTGCACCTGGAAAGTGCCCCTTTTGTGCCAGACTACAGAACAAAAACTCGTGGAGGTGGCTGAAGACGTGGTCCAGCATCCGGATCATCAATGCCCTGTAGCCACCCCAGGGCCTCCGTGGAGGGTTTGGAACGGGTCCCTCAAACTACATCTTCAGTGGAGTGGACACCTGGTTACGGACGAAACCGTGACCTATAAAGACTGTAATGTTTGTAATATTCTAATGTACATTGTTTATTGTTATCTGTTATATTTCTGCAAAATATGTTCAGTCCCGGAGTACTGAAATTTACTAGGGGGGAATGTGGCACCCCAGAGGGTCTGGTAGTAATACCATGTCTGGGAGCAAAACAGGAGTTTCCTGGTCAGGGAACACACTACATGCAACACCTCCTGCCCCAGGCCAGAAAAGGGGAGGATCCTGCCCTATATAACTGGATCTGGAGGCGGGGTTAGTCAGTCTAAGCTTAGTCTGAGTCTAGACAGTGTCAGGAGTATAGCAGGACACAGGAGCAAGAAGCCAGGGACTGGAGCTGTGCAGAGCTCGTCCTGGCCAGAGTACATACAGAGAACCGGACACCGGAGTCCGAGGCAGTGGGACCCTTCAAGCCCAGCAGCAGATACTGCAAGGCAGGAGATTGCAGGTCTCTTGGCCCCCAGAAGCCCGAAGGCTCAGCCACACGAAAGGACCAATACCGCCACAGAGGAGCGAGGAATACACGGGATCCGAGTCGCCAGCCATACGGGTGAGCACAGCACGTCACACTCAGGGACGTGGGCTACAACACGACTATAAGCGGGTTAGCCAAAAGAGTACAGTCAGAACGGCAGGTCTACAACTCCACCTGGCCAGAGGAATACTAGGATTGCTCCCAGACTGACCAGGCCCTCATCCCTAGCAAGTACTCCCATTGGGACCTATATAATTACCACCAGTAAAGACCCTAGGACTGCACTGCAAAGACTCCGTGTCATCATTACTGATCCAGGCAATATCACCACCATCATCCATACACGCTGCCCTGAAGCTACACTCTTCCTGTGGGGAGTTACACTACCTTGCTGCACGTACCACCAGCTTCAGCGGACTGCTCCGCAGCGGCGGTTACCAATGACCGCAATCCACAGGTGGCGTAGTCGGACTATTTAAACCAGATACACATAGACTACTCTGGTTTGACCGCCCTGGGTCACGGACCGGGTCGCCGCCACGGTGACTACTACCCCCAGCATCTACAAGGCCCGGCTCCGGGTATCCCCACGGCCGAGGGGGCGCGTCACATCCCTCCGGTGTGTGGGAAGGTCCGGAGAGAAGACCAAGATGTCGTCCAGGTACACCACCACGCAGGAATATAGAAGATCACGGAAGATGTCATTGACTAATTCTTGGAAGACGACGGGAGCATTGCAGAGACCGAAGGGCATTACACGGTATTCATAGTGACCATCCCGGGTATTGAATGCCGTCTTCCACTCGTGTCCTTGACGAATCCGGACCAAGTTATACGCCCCACGTAGATCCAGCTTGGAAAAGATCCTAGCGCCCTTAAGGCGGTCAAACAACTCGGAGATGAGTGGCAGGGGGTATTTGTTTTTGACGGTGATTTGGTTGAGTCCTCGATAGTCTATACAGGGGCGTAGTGAACCATCCTTCTTCTTGACGAAGAAGAATCCGGCTCCAGCCGGGGAGGTAGATTTCCGGATGAATCCCCTAGCCAGATTCTCCTTAATGTATTCCGACATGGCCCGGGTTTCGGCCGACGACAACGGGTAAATACGCCCACGGGGTGGAGTGGCACCAGGTACCAGGTCGATCGGGCAATCATATGGCCTATGAGGTGGCAGTGTCTCTGCTTCCTTTTTGTCGAAGACATCTGCATAGGACCAGTAAGGTGCCGGTAAACCGGGTAGATTAGCCGGGGTGAGAGGCGGACAAACCGGGCGGACCGGGACCAGGCAGGTCTTATGGCAATCCTGCCCCCAACGGAGAACTTCACCGGATTGCCAGGTCAGTACGGGTTCATGTCTCTGAAGCCAGGGTAGACCTAGCAATAGGGAGTGAGAGAGACCGGAAAGCACATGGAAGGAGATCCTCTCAGAGTGCAGCATTCCCATCTGCAGGGTTATAGGTTCTGTGACGAGCAGGATGGTCACCGGAAGGAGTCTTCCATCCACGGAGGTGACTGCCAATGGTTCAGCCAGAGGTTTGGTGGGAATGTGATATTTCTCTACCAGGGACTGGGAAATGAGGTTCCCAGCAGCTCCGGAATCTAGGTGTGCAATTTCAAAGTAGCGGTTCTCTCCCCAGGAGATGGAGACAGACAAAGTCAGGGAAGGAGAGGGTTTACTTTTGCCTAGGACAACCTCTCTGAGCGGTCCTAGGTACTGGCATTTCCCAGCTTCACCGGGCAAGAACGGATGAAGTGCTCCTTACTGCCACAGTAGAAACAGCTCCACTCGGCTCGGCGTGACTCTTGGCGAGATTTGACCATCTTGGTCTGGTCGACCTGCATAGGTTCGGGCGAGCGTGCCAGGGGAGTTGCTAATTGAGAGACGGGTCTCCGGAAAGTAGGAGCAAGACGAGGAAATCTTCGCTCCCGGGTAGTCTCTTTAGCACGTTCCAGGAAACGGATGTCGATCCGGGTAGCTGGCGACACCAGGTCATCCAGGGTGGTAGGAATGTCCTGGCCGGCTAACTCATCCTTAATCCGACCGGAAAGGCCCTCCCAGAAGATGGACACCAGCGCGTTGTCTCAGGCAAGCTCAGAAGCGAGGGTACGGAACCGTATGGCATATTGGCCCACGGTGAGACTCCCTTGGCGGATACGAAGCAGAGATGAGGCAGTGGAGGATTTTCGTCCTGGTTCATTGAAGACTTTCCGGAAAGCAGCGAGGAAAGACGATAGATCGGACACCAGGGGATCCCCTCTCTCCCACAGGGGATTTAGCCATGCCAGTGCTTCTCCAGTGAGGTGACACATGATGAACGCCACCTTGGCCCGGTCGGAGGGAAACTGATGTGCTAAAAGTTCAAAGTGCAGGGTGCACTGGTTTATGAAACCCCGAGCTAGAGCGGAGTCGCTTCCAAAACGAGGAGGTGCGGAAAGCCGGGGACCTGGGTTGGATGCCGTGGTATTGGTGGACAGTCAGTGTGTCCAGGCGGGAGTTGACACTCCGCAGGAAGTTCAGGATAGTTTCCTGTTGGGATCTCTGACGAGAAACCTCCTGGTACAGGTCAGAGAGCGAAGGGGCTTGGGGGCCACCGGGTTCCATGGCCCAAGCAAACTGTTACGGATCCGAATGGTGGAACCTCTGTGCTGCGGTGCAAGGAGGGACCCAGAGGGGCGTAACTAAGTATCAACTCGGACCGACCCAGGTCGTACGGCGGCTAACGACTCCGTGACCAGGGAGGAACCGAGCAGAGGGACCAGGTGCTACTCTGGGGACGACCTTGTAAGAGAGCAGGTGACTCCCACGGGTCAGATGGCTGAGACTGACCGATGCTGCAGATGGGCACAGCAGGCAGGCTGACGAGAGATCCGGGTAGATGAACTGGCAGAGACAGCAGACGACAGGCGGGAGCCACTAGGTAGGCTGTCAGGTGGTCACGGCAAGTGACGGGAAGGAGCAGAAGCAGGACGAGGAGCGCTGGAGGATGCCGGGCAGGGAGCGCGGCGGTGAGAGGGACGACGTCTCTGCCTGGCAGGGGGCAGAGACGCTGATGCTACAACCTGTCAGGCTCTGAGCGGCCTAGTGCAGCCGTGGCCCCCAGCAACCGTTGTTTAAGGACTCGTGTTAACCCTGCTGTGAACCGGAGGACTTTTCTGTTTTCCCGTGAGTTGCTGAAAAAAGCTGTTTATGTTGGACTTGCTTGGGTCACTGCCTCAGTTACTGCACGGTGTGAACACTGCCGCCTTACAGCTTGGTAGAGAATGCGGGCATAGTGACTGAGGCATACCCCACTGGCCACTGCATGACCACAATCCGGCCGGCCACCTTTCAGCCCCACCCCATGGACAAAATGGAGGAGCTGTTTAAGCAGCTGGTACATACCCAGCAGCAGCGGAAGTCTCAGCGGCAGGAGCGGGAACAGCAGCGTAATCAGCAGCAGCAGCTTCTGTACAAGCAGCAGCAAAAAACAAGCGAACTGTTGCTGCAACAGATTGCTGCCCTGCGGGAGACGCCGACTGCACCAGCCCCGGAACGTCGCGAGGCCCAGGGCAAGGTTCACTAAGCGTTGAGGAAGATGGGACCGGAGGACGATGTGGAAGCCTTACTGACCATTTATGAGCGCACAGCGGAACGGGAAAACCTACCGGTCGGCCAGTGGGCAGAAGTGGTGGCTCCGTTTCTGGTCGGCGATGCCCAAAAAGGCCTACTTCGACCTCAGTCGGAAGGACGCCCAGGACTACCAGAGGCTCAAAGGTGAGATCCTTGCCCGACTGGGGGTCAATACATACGTGAGGGCTCAGCGTGTATTTTCATGGGCCTATGTGGAGACCCGACCCGCCCGGTCTCAGGCTTATGACCTCCTGCAGCTGGTAAAGAGGTAGCTCCAGCCTGAGACTTTGTCTCCAGCCCAGATGGTGGAGAGGGTGGTGGTTGACCGTCTGGTGAGGACTCTCCCAGCCGTTATCCAACGTTGGGTGGAGCAAGGGGACCCCGGCACACTCTACCAGGTGGTTAGCCTGATCGAGCGCTATTCGGCCTCTCAGGACTTTATCCGGGACTCTGCCCCCTCGTGGCTGTCACGCCGATCCCTGCCAACCCAGGAACCGGGAAAGTCAGCACCGTACTCGTGTTGAAGGGGTATCCTGGAATGAGAGTGGCAGGAGACAGCTTGCCTCCTAAACAGTCATAACACCTAACAGTACCTCCACCATTAGATGCTGGCAGTGTCAGGGGCCGGGACACGTGGTTGCTAACAGCCCCCTGACTATGGAACCCATGGACTGCGGGTTTATCCTCCGGGTCTCAATGTACGCCCAGACTGTCTGCACTGTGAGCGACGACCCCCCGGACAGTGAACCCCAACTGTGCTAGGTACTGGTTAATGGGTACCCCACGGAGGCCCTCCTAGATTCGGGGAGCCTAGTGACTTTGGTACATGGGTCGCTGGTGGCAAGAGACAACCCTAGTGGACGGACAGTCGGGGTTGTGTGTATCCATGGGGACCTCCGACAGTACCCAACCGCGGAGGTAGTGTTGTCCACGCCATGTGGAAACATAAAACATGTGGTGGGGGTGGTAAAAACTCTTCCCTATGGGACTGTGTTGGGAAGAGACTTGCCCCTGTTCTGGACTCTGTGGAAAAACAAAATCCACTCTCCCCCGGTAAAATGTATTACAGGCGCTGTACCCAACAAAGCCGAGTCAGGGGTACCTGCCATAGGGGTGTCCAACCAAGGGACAGAGGGTGACCCCGATAGGTTTACCCTAGAGGTGCTGGCAGGAGGTTGAGGAGATCCCATCGATCCCCGAGCTGGAAGTGTCCCGGGACACGTTTGGGACAGCCCAGCTACAGGATCCCACTCTGACTCGGGCGCGGGAAAGGCTGTTAGAGGTAAATGGCGTAGCTCAACAGCCCGGTGCAGATACTGTGTTCCCACGCATGGTAGTCAACAGTGAGTTGCTCTATAGGGTAGACAAAATCAGGGACGAGGTTGTGGAACAGTTAGTGGTACCTCAGTCGTACCGTCAGGCGGTTCTGGAGTTGGCACACACACCCGCTGGGTGGACATTTAGGGGTTAAAAAGACGCAAGAGTGTATCTTGCAGCGGTTCTTTTGCCCGGGGATTTACACGGAGGTTCAAAAGTACTGCGAATCCTGCCCCGAATGTCAGTTGACCACACCCACCGCAAGTTTCCGTAGCCCATTCCGTACCCCTGCCAGTGATAGAGGTACCTTTTGAACGGATTGCAATGGACTTGGTAGGGCCCATTGTAAAATCCGCTCGTGGCCACAAACATATACTGGTGGTCTTCGACTATGCCACCCGGTACCCGGAGGCTATACCGCTACGCCATACTTCGGCAAAACTGATTGCACGGGAGCTGTTTGCCATGTTCTGTCACCTTGGACTACCTCAGGAGATCCTGACGGATCAAGGGACCCCTTTTATGTCCAAAGTGACAAGGGAACTGTGCAAACTGCTAAAAATTAAACAATTGCGCACCTCGGTGTGCAACCCTCAAACCGACGGGCTAGTAGAACGGTTCAATAAAACCCTCAAGTCCATGTTAAAAAAGGTGGTTCATAAGGACGGAAGGGATTGGGACATGTTGCTACCCTATTTGATGTTTGCCGTCAGTGAGGTACCCCAGACTTCCACAGGGTTCTCTCCCTTTGAGTTATTGTACGGCAGACACCCTAGGGGTCTGTTGGACATAGCCAAAGAGACGTGGGAACAAGAGTCGACTGCACATAGGAGTATAATTGAACACGTGGCTAGTATGCAGGACCGGATCGCGGCGGTCATGCCCATCGTGAAAGAACATCTTTTAGATGCCCAGGCAGCCCAGAGGTGCACATATAGTAAAAGAGCCAGAGTCACGTCTTTTAACAAGGGCGATCGGGTGTTGGTACTGGTACCCACAGCCGAGAGTAAGCTCATGGCCAAGTGGCAAGGGCCATATGAGGTTCGAGAAAAGGTGGGGGAGGTAAATTACCGGGTGTATCAGCCCGGAAGGAGGAAACCTGAGCAGCTTTATCATGTAAACCTGCTAAAACCTTGGAAATATCGAGAGTGTTTAGTTACAGACGTCACTTCGGGCATGCCGTCAGAGAGTTCTCTACCTTCAGCCAGGGATGCGTCCGGAGGAGAGGTCAGGATAAGTGATGCTCTCACTAAACAGCAGCAACGGGAGGCTCGCTCACTGGTGCAGCAGAATACCGACGTGTTCTCAGAGCTACCGGGTAGGACTTCAGTTCTCCAACATGACATTGTCGCCGAACCTGGGGTAAGGGTGCGAATGAGACCGTACCGGGTACCCAAAGCCCAGAGGCAAGCCATCATTGCTGAGGTAAAACAGATGCTCCAGTTAGGCGTCATCGAGGAATCGCAGAGTGAGTGGGCTAGCCCCATCGTACCGATTCCGAAACCAGATGGATCGTTACGCTTCTGTAACGATTTCCGAAAACTAAATGAAGTGTCGAAGTTTGACCTTTATCCAATGCCCAGGGTGGATGAGCTGATGGAGAGACTGGGGCAGGCCCAGTACTTTACCACGCTCGATCTCACCAAAGGTTACTGACAGGTATCTCTCACAAAATCGGCGAAGGAAAAGACCGCATTCATAACTCCGGAGGGTCTATATCACTATGTGGTCTTACCTTTTGGGTTACATGGGGCCCTGGCTACATTCCAGAGGTCCGCGTATCTAGATGATATTATCATCTTTAGCACCAACTGGCCTACGCACCTATCCCAGGTACAAGCAGGGCTGGATTCTCTCAGAGCCGCGGAGTTAACGGCAAACCCAAAAAAATGTGCGATAGGGCTAGAGGAAGCCCGATATTTGGGATATGTGATTGGCCATGGAGTTATCAAGCCCCAAATCAATAAAGTTGAGGCCATAAAAAATTGGCCTAAACCGTCAAGTACAAAGCAGGTGAGGGCATTCCTTGGCATCCTTGGGTATTACCACCGGTTTATACCTAATTTTGCTGGGAGAACGGCGGCCCTGACCGATCTTTTGACAGGAAAAAAATCGGTAATGGTTCAGTGGAACCCTCAGGCGGAAGAAGCCATTCAGTCCATGAAGTTGGCCCTGTGTGGACAGCCGGTCCTCATCAGCCCCAACTTCAAGGAAACCTTCATTGTACAGACAGATGCCTCGGAGGTAGGCTTAGGGGCGGTATTGTCACAAAAAGTGAAAGGTGAAGAGCACCCAGTCACCTACTTGAGTAGAAAACTTGTCCCAGCAGAGAAAAACTATAGCGTGGTAGAGAAGGAGTGTTTGGCTATTAAGTGGGCCTTGGAATCACTACGTTATTATTTACTCGGTCATCAGTTCCGCTTGGTGACGGACCACTCACCCTTGGTATGGATGAGAAATGCCAAGGAGAGGAATGTGCGAGTCACCAGGTGGTTCCTGTCACTGCAAAATTTCGGTTTCTCTGTAGAACATCACCCTGGGAAGTCGAAGGCAAACGCGTATGCCCTGTCCCGGGCACCCTGTATGGTGACAAATGTTCAACCCCACAAGTTTGAACAGAGAGGGGGTATGTGAGGCAGTGACCAGGATCGTATACGAGGGACGTTATATATCCCCCAGAATGTGTACAGAGACCTATTAAATCCATTGGAGTGCATTGCAGTCACAAACTCACCTGTGGCTGCAATGCAGGAATGAAGGTGAGCATGGATCTGGTCAGGCTATCTGGCTAAGGCAGATTAAGTAAAACCCGGCAGGGCCTTCATTTCTTGGAGGAGGTTACAGGAAGGCAGTGGGGCGGACTCCTCCCTCCAACCCGGGTCTTCCAGTGGCTCTTGCCACAGGTCCTTTAAAAACATTGCACTAAGGATTAGTGTTGTTCTATGTTGAAACCTGCTAGGAGCATAGCAGGAAAGCTCAGCAGGATTGAGTGTGGCTGAACCCACGCCTGGGAAGGCTCTGCACCTGTCAGGCTCTGAGTGGCCCGGCGCGGCCGTTGCCCCCGGCAACCGTTGTTTAAGGACTCGTGTTAACCCGGCATTTAACCGGAGGACTTTTCTGTTTTCCCGTGAGTTGCTGAATAAAGCTGTTTATGTTGGACTTGCTTGGGTCACTGCCTCAGTTACTGCACGGTGTGAACACTGCCGCCTTACACTAGAAAAATGAAAAAACTCCCTAATCCCTATAACCCCATCTTACTTTTTAAAGATCTATCCAAAGCCACCCTCTTAGCTAGGAAATCTTTCCGAAACATTACAAGCGAACTCGCAAGGTTAGGCGTACAATATAGATGGATAGGATCTGCAACTCTTCAGATCTACAATAAAAATGGGATTTCTCTGATCATGACTCCAGAGGAAGGCACAGATTGGATACAGCAATCAATTACTTGATTTTCCTCTCCCAATAAGACTGTAAATTTCTCTGGGATATAACTATCGCCTCATCCTTGTCTTCTTCTTTTAAGTTTTTCATGACTTATGTTCAATCCATATGCGGAGCACCTGTGATTTCACAAATATGATCATAGCTCTCACGGTCTGTTGCTCAGCTCTTAACTATATTTGGGGTTCTCTCCGAGACTTCACTTTTGAAATCCCAAAACCGGACACTTTCCCCCGAACAGGGCCATGATGGCCCCTGACAAGAGTGCCTATAAGCAACTGATAAAGAATGTCTAGCGTGCTATACTAACCTTATTTGTCTTTGTCTTTATACTTCTCTCTATGATAAGCCGTCAATTGTAATCAAACTTTAATCAATTTTAGTCGTATAAGAGATTAGAAACACAATGTAACATTGTCATTGTCCCTTTTTAGGGACTATTTTCTCCATTTTACCCTTGGTTTCCACTATCCCTCCCTTCTTTCCTAACCTATTAAAATTGTATTTATCTTTTCCTTCCTCCCTCCATTTTCTCCTCCTCCTCTCCCATATTTACCCCTTAAAAAAGTTTAATAAAAATTATTGAAAAAGGAAAGGGTGTAGGGCCTCAAAACCTACTATCGCCAGGTGGATAAGGGATGCCATCGCTCTTGCCTACTCGTAAAGCGGCGAGGAAGTGTCAGAAGGTCTGAGAGCCCATTCCACTCGGTCCGTGGCGACCTCCTGTGTGGAGAAGTCGGATGTCTCCATTGAAGAGATATGTAAGGCCGCTACCTGGTCCTCACCCTCTACCTTTTATAGACACTACAGACTAGATGTGGGTGTTTCTACCGATCTCACGTTTGGTAGAAGGGTGCTCCAGGCTGTGGTCCCTCCCTAGAATTTTTCTTCTCTGTAATTCTCTCGTGGTTCAGTCATGGGTGTAACATACCTGGCGGCGTCCTTGCATAGTGGTCCATCTCCCACTGTGCAAGAGCGCGCACTTGATCTCCAGTCCAGTCTGCTAGCCTGGCTTCCCTCCATGCTGTCTGCTTGCCTCTGTTTCTGCTGCTTAAGGGCGGCGCCCGATCACTTCCTGTTTCTTGTACCTGCTGCGGGCACACCCCTTGTGCGTCCTCAGCCTATTGCTGTCTGTCATCTGGTATTTAACCCAGCTCCTCCCAAGAAACCCTGCCTGAGCATTGTGTTTCATTCAGTGTGCTCTTTCACTCTGAATTTGCCAGGTCCTGTTCTGTGTTTGCTTGCCTGCCCTTCCTGGAGGCTGTATTTCCAGGCCTGTCTGAACAAGCTCCTTGCCTGTTTGTTCCGCCTTCTAGGGGCTGCATACCTAGACCCGCTCCTGTATCTTGTCTGTCCTGTCTGAACACGCTCCTAGCCTGTTCCTCCCGCCTTCTAGGGGCTGCATACCTAGACCCGCTCCTGTATCTTGCTACTGTGTCTGTTCTTGTCTGTATTCTCTTCTAGCCTGTTTCCTGTGTTTCTCTATGTCCGTACCTTTCCTTTTTCTGCAGAGTCTGAACTCGTACCTAACTCCTGCTCGTTGTCACTGTACTTCCGTTTGTGAGTTAGTGGTCCACTCGCTACTTCACTGTAAGTACCCTGTGGGTATCTGGTTCTGCCTTTCCCTTCCTGCCTGTTCCGTGTGTACAGAGCCCTGTCCCCCCCTCTCTGCCTTGCTCACCGCTCCAGGCGGCCTCGTCCTGCTCTACTGTTGCTCACCGCTCCAGACGGCCTCGTCCTGCTCTACTCTTGCTCACCGCTCCAGGCGGCCTCGTCCTGCTCTACTCTCGCTCACCGCTCCAGGCGGCCTCGTCCTGCTCTACTCACGCTCACCGCTCTAGGCGGTCTCGTCTTGCCCTGCTCTCGCTCACCACTCTGGGCGGCCTTACTCTGCTGTGTTTGTCCGCCACATCTGTGGTTCTGTTCCTGAGTCCCAGTGTGTACTGGGTCCTATCCCGCCTGTGTTCCTACCTGCTAGTGCCTCCCTGTCTGCACTCTAGCCGTGCTTGCCTGTACCCTCCTGCCTGCATACCCACCTGCCTGCATACCAGTCGTGCCTGCCTATACCCACCAGTCTGTGTGCCAGCCTAACCTGTCTGTTCCTGTATTCCCTTGTGTGGGTCAACAGCCGTGTCCGGGGTCTGTCCTGGAGTAGCACCTGGTCCCTCTGCTCGGTTCCTCCTTGGTGCACTGGCGTCGTATGCCGTCGTGCGACCCTGGTCGGATCGGGTGAATACCTAGTTACGCCCCTCAAGGCATTCACTCTCCGGCACGGTCCAGTGGAATCACACGCACACGCCGCTCAGCCCGGGCATGTGCATTACAGCGGGTGAACGAATAGTGAAGTCTTAGATACTTACCGGTAACGGGATTTTTCAGAACCCATGACAGCACCCTTATATTCCCTCCCTTCACGTTTGTGGGAGCACTCCCTTAAGTATATAACTCACTCTTATATGGTGTCTAAAAAAAAAAAAAGGTTTGAAAGTGGATAAACACGTTGCTGTTTTTGGATTGTTGTTGTACTAACATTGGAGGTCCTCTCATGCTCTGTAAACCAAACTGAGGCGGGAGAGAGGTGCCGTCCTTTTAAGCCTGTAGGTTTCCTGTCCTTGGTGGGCGGATCCCCTCTCTCGTGGTGCTGTCATGGGTTCCAAAAAATCCTGTTACCAATAATTAACTAAGACTTTCCCTGATAGCACACTGGGCGAACCTTGTGGAGGCCGGGACCGAGTCGGACCCTGGAACAACACATGTGCTACCAATGCAGAGGATTTCAGGCCCTAGTTCCATCAGGGTTTACCCTGCCTCCTACACCAGTTCCTGCACCCCTTGCTCATTCTCCATCTCTGATTGTCATCTTCGAGCACGTTGCCCATATCAGTCGCAAGCTGGAAGCACTGCCTCGGTGAAGTGGCAACAGGCTCTGCTGAAATATTTTTTTTTAGGTGACAAAAAGCCCACCACCGCAAAGTTGTAGAAAGACATCACAGAAAAAACAAGCCTTACCAACACCAGGTCAGATTACCTGTGAGGAGCAGCCCACTTACTAAAGACTATGATACTTTTCCAGCAATGGACCACCATTTTTGTCAATATTATTGTGTTTTATTAGTGATTTACTTGTTATGTTTTATATAGTTCTGCTAACTTGTCAGTATGTACACTAGATTCACTTGTAAAATGTCCAGCATTCCACTAATCTGTATCTCAGGATATCTGTATCTCAGGAGTATCTAACCATTGTTCCAACAGCCAATAAGCTCATTATGTGTGTGTAGATTGTAGAGACAGTGGAGCCGTCACCACAGGGGGTCTTACATGCAGTCTCAGATGAAGGCTTCTAGAATATTCTTCATTGTTTTTAGCTAACAGTAAATGCTTAAGGGGGAGGGTGATCACTTCTTACCTGGGAGGGGACTGATCCCAGTGAAAGAAAGGATAGTCATGTTTTAGTAAGAGTTGTGTGGTAGGATTGAAGGAAGAGGATGGAGACCGTGGACTTGGAAGGATGGATGGATAAACATGTTACCATTATGGATTATGTCGGTTGGATTTAAACTTTCTTAAAAGGACTGTTGATACTGGATACTTGTGCTTTTATCATTTTATCTGCCGTCTAGAGAACCATGGACTCTGGCTACAAATTATACTGGCTGGAGATACGAAATCTGTGGGACAACCAAAAGTTGGGAGACAGTGAGTATGGTCTTATACAAAGCCAGTGGAACTACTGAACCCAGATTGGGAACTTGAGAACTGAGAGAACTGTATTTTAGCCATTTACCTGGAATTGCTTTATTACAATGGCTGTGATCAATAAAATATTGTTGCATCATTAACCTGCCTAGGTGATTACTTACAACCCACAACCTCAGATCTTTACATTACCAAAGCACAAGCAGGATGCAGCAGACCCTCATGATAAAGGCGGGGGCAAGCAGAGGTGCAAAATACTGATGCGACAGCCACCACCTCCATGAATTGGCAGATTTGTGAGTGGCTGTGTAGTATTACAAATGCACACAGATGGGGCTTGCATAGGACGTGTTATGATCTGCAACAAGTACTAAGGAAAGATACAGTCCCTACAGTAAGTCTAAGCTGAATCCCTATGATGTAGCGGGCTGCCTGTTCCTAGCGAACAGACCCGCCTTAGTCCTCGGCTAGTCTGAACGAAGACCTATAGCATAAGGGGAGGGGTCCCTAAAAGAACTAAGGACTGGAACAAAAATGGGACACCTCTTAAACAGAGAAGTTGTTGCAGAACACAAAAAGACAAACAGACAAAAAGGTACTAGAGGTCCCAGAAGGACCAAGCTAACTGACAGAGAAAGGCACAGAAGCACCTGGCTAGAGAAACAGTCAAACACTGAAGTCCAGCACAGCCAAAAGGGCGGAGCTGGAATATAAAGGCAGGTGTTCACATGACCACAAAACACAAGAAAGAAAAACAAACAAACAGGAGGGTTCTAACAGGATGCCAGTCACACAGATAGGTGTAATGCACAGTATCTGGCTTACAGCCTATTAATGACGCCCATAATTTTAAATCAAGCGGGCTGTCCATCATTTTTTACGTGCACCCCACAAGACAGACGCCCCAATTCACCCAACCAACACTAAAAGGCCTGGCTGCATCCTGCAAATGTTGAAAAATGTGCAATAAAAAGATGAAAAATAATGTATAAGATAAATACATTACATTAGGTATTGGGCAATATTTTGGCCAAAATATGCAAGCTCGCAACCCGTGTCAAGGGTCCTCACACTTGCGAGTCCCTACTCTAAAATTAAAAACGGCGCACAGAAAAGGACATGAATTCAAAAAAACATCACAGAAAAAAACAGGCCTTGCCAACACAAGGTCAGATTACCAAAGAACAAGCAGGATGCAGCAGACCCCCATGATAAAGGCGGGGGGCAAGCACAGGTGCAAAATACTGATGCGAAAGCCACCCCCTCCATGATTTGGAAGATATGTGAGTGACTGTGTGGAAAGGTATAACACACCAGACGGATCTGTGGCTCTCGCCGTTGAACTAACAACCAGGCATGGTCGTGTGTGATAATGGCCGTAACCTGGTGGTGGCTATGAAGCTTGGCCTCGCACACGTACCATACCTGGCCCACGTGCTCAGCTTAATAGTTCAGTGGTTTCTGAAAACCTACCTAGATTTGCCTGAGCTAATTGGGAAGGTAAGCCATGTGTGCCCATTTCTTAAAGACAGCTACAGCAGCCGCCGGTCTGGCAGTGCTGCAGGAGCGATTGCAAGTGCCAGCTCACCGATTGTGGTGCAACGTGACCACAAGCTGGGACTCCACATTACCCATGTTGGCAAGGCTTTGTGAGCAGGCGGCAGTAATTGAATACTAGTTATAACATGCCTGACTGTATTCCGGTCAGCCTCCGAACATAGCAACCAACAAGTGGACATGGATGTCTGACAACTGTGAAGTTCTACAAAACTTTGAGAAATCAACCAAGATGGTGATTGATGATACCATAATCAGAGTAACCATCCTGCTTCTGTGTCCACTCAAAAGCTTGCTGATCACAATTAAGGAGGAAGCTTTGTACGTTGTCCAGGTGGAGATGGAGGAAGAAAGTACACAAAGTGATACTACCCAGCCCAGCCTCATCTCCTCTTCTCAGCGCAGACTGGGTGATAAAAAAGAGGGGACTGAGGAGGACGTGTCACGGGTGTGTCAGAGGTGACAGACAGTCGCCTGCAGTGGTTGGCAAGAGATCTCCACGTTTGGCAATGCAGACAGCTGCCTAGATAAGAGGCTGTCTTTAGGACCCAGCGACTACCTCCCTCTGGCCTGGGTGTATATATACCTAATCTCTCCAGGTGGGCGTTGCTGGTTATACTCATTTCTACATGGAACTTGGCTAAAGCAGCATCACATCCTCTCTAGAGTCTTGAGGCCGTGTGCCCTGTTGGAGTTCTTCTAACGCTAAGTTTTATTCCCCTGTGTATTCTTCCCCTTTTGTCTTTTGAGTGCTAGCGGAGGTTGACTAGTGCTCATCTCCTTTCATCCCCAGCTATAGCCTTACGCCAGGGATAGTAGGGCGAGGCACATGATCGGCGACAGCTGCGGAGGCTGTATAGGGAATTAGGGGGAGACAGGGTGACCCTAGTCCAGATTAGGAGGTCCCCTCAGCCCCCTTTCCCTAGTGTCTGGGCTCCCTTTCCCCTCTGTGTTGCACTCACTCCTGGCGTGACTCTCTGTGTTGCACTCACACCTGGCGTGACAGGACGAGGAACAGGAGATGGTTGCCTGTTCTACAAAGGGTACAATGCACACCAGCTTCATCCTGACTGTTTAGCGTGGATGGGGAGGAGAGGGAGGAGGAGATGGAGAGTCGTCCTCCCGATGAGACAGGGAAGTCTTGCCTTTTGGGAGTCTGGCACACATGGCTGACTTTATGTCCCGCTGCCTTTCCCGTGACCCTCACGTTATACGTATTTTGGCCAACACTGATTACAGGTTGTTCACCCTTCTCGACCCACTCTACAAAAAGAACTTGCCATCTCTCCTTCCTGCAGCAGAGATGGCTAGTAAAATGGTACAATACCAGAAGACCCTAGTCGAACAAGTAGTACAAAAATTCTCATCTGACAATGCTGGCGGCAGAGGTCAAAGTTCCTTGGGAAAATAAGGAGGAGAGACGAGGGAGAAACACACCTGGTCCAATAGAGGCAGCAGAACACTATCAAAGATCTTGGACAGTTTCATTAGACCCTCCCAGCGCCAGGCCCTGATGCACAGTGTAGTATGAGAAGAGGGAAATGTTTTGGAAGATGGTGAAGGAGTACCTAGTCAACTGTACCAGCGTTTTGTCAGAGCGGGTTTTTAGTGTTGTCTGGGGCAGCACTTTTGACTCTCATCAAAATAAACAAGGTCTGGGTTGGCCCAGACTTCTCAAGAAAAAAAAAAATAAGGAAGGATTCCAGCTTCTAAAGTGCAGCAGACAGATCTTTATTCCATAAAAACAGATTCCGCAGTCAACCCAGAATTAGCTACGCGTTTCGAACGCTCCAATCTGCTCATAGCACAGGACCATTTCTGCTGCATGCAGGGGATCTGCTCGTCCCCTGTATGTAGCAGAGACGATCAGACAACTACTGCTTCTAGTCTCCTATGGAGACTATTGAAGCATGCAGTAAGTGAAAAAAAAAAGTTTTTAAAAATATAAAAAAAATTAAAAAATGTATATAAGTTTAAATCACCCCCCTTTCACCCCATTCAAAATAAAATATATATAAAAAAAAACCTACATAGACATATTTGGTATCGCCGCGTTCAGAATCGCCCCATCTATCAACATAAAAAAGAATTAATCCGATCGGTAAACGGTGTAACGAGAAAAAAATTCTAAACTCCAGAATTAAGTTTTTTGGTCGCCGCAAAATTGCAATAAAATGCAATAACGGGCGATCAAAACATCGGATCTACCCCAAAATGTTATCAATAAAAACGTCAGCCCGGCGAGCAAAAAATAAGCCCTCACACAGCCCCAGATCACGAAAAATGGAGACGCTACAGGTCTCGGAAAATGGTGCTATTTTTTTTTATTTGTTTTTACCCAATTTTGGATTTTTTTTCACCACTTAAATATAAAAGAACCTATACCTGTTTTGTGTCTACGAACTCATAATGACCTGGAGAATAATAATAGCAGGTCAGTTTTAGCATTCAGTGAACGTGGTAAAAAAATAAATAAAAAACAACTGTTGTATTGCACTTTTTTTGCAATTTTACCGCACTTGGAATTTTTTCCCCGTTTTACCGTACACGATATGGTAAAACTAGTAATGGCGTTGAAAAGTACAACTCGTCCCCCCAAAAATAAGCCCTCAGGTGGCCATATTGACAAAAAAATAAAAACGCTATGGCTCTGGGAACAAGGGGAGCAAAAAACGAAAAAGCAAAAACGACAAAACCCAAGGTTGCGAAGGGGTTAAACAGGATGTGTCTGACCATGTCACATACACTACATGTACAGATAAGGTAGTAAAATGTTAAAATTACATTTACCGGTGACTACTGGTGCGTTTAGTTTTATTTCCCCCTCTACTATTTCATCTACTGTAGTCATAGGTGAAAGATGGTCCAGCTATTAACCCCTTCACCCCCCAGCCTATTTTCACCTTCATGACCAGGCCAAATTTTACAATTCTCACCAGTGTCACTTTATTTGGTGATAACTCTGGAACGGAAATGGACCCCAGTGATTCTGAGACTGTTTTTTCTAGACACGTAGTACTTCATGTTTGTGGTAAAATTTGTTCGATATGACTTGTGTTTATTTGTGAAATTATTGGTAATTTGCTGAAAAATTCACAATTTTCAAACTTTGAATTTTTATGCTCTTAAACCAGAGAGTTATATCACACAAAATATTTAATAAATAAAATTCCCATATGTGTACTTTACATCTGCATCATTTTTGAAACACAATTTGTTTTGTTAGGAAGTTAGAAGGGTTAAAAGTTGATCAGCAATTTCTAATTTTTCCAACAAAATTTACAAAACCTTTTTTTTTTAGGGACCACATCCCATTTGAAGTGACTTTGGGGGACCTATATGACAGAAAATACCCAAAAGTGACACCATTCTAAAAACTGCACCCCTCAAAATGCTCAAAACCACATTTAAGAAGTTTATTAACACTGTAGGTGCTTCACAGAAATTAAAGCAATCTGGAAGGAAAAAATTAAGATTTTACTTTTTTATTACAAAAATGTTAATTTAGCCCCAAATTTTTTATTTTCACAAGGGTAACAGGAGAAAATAGACTTGGTTGTGCTGTTTCTCCTGAGTACGCAGATACCCTATATGTGGGAGAAAACTACTGTTTGGGTGCATGGCAGGGCTCGGAAGGGAAGGAGCACCATTTGATTTTTTTAACGCAGATTTGGTTGGAACAGAGAGCTGATGTTGCGTTTGGAGAGCCCCTGATGTGCCTAAACAGTGGAAACTCCCCACAAGTAACCCTATTTTGGAAACTAGACCCCTCAAGGAATTTATCTAGATGTGTGGTGAGCCCTTGAACCTCCAGTTTAACATTGAACCGTGAAAATAAAAAATCACATTTTTTCCACAAAAATGTTTTAGCCTCAAATTTTTTTAGTTTCACAAGGATAGGAGGATAAAATAGACGCATAATGTATTGTGCAATTACTTCTGAGTACACTGATACCCATATGTGGGCGAAAACTACTTTTGAGGCACAGTGCATAGCTCAAAAGGGAAGAAGAGCCATATTGGAGTTCAGATTTTGCTGGAATGGTTTGAGGGTGCCATGTCACATTGGCAGAGCCCCTGAGGTGCCGGAACAGCAGTGACCTCATTTTATAAACTACACCCTCCAATGAATTCATCTAGGGGTGCAGGGATCAAATTGATACCACAGGTGTGTTGCAGAATTTTATGCAATTGGGCAGTGAAGAAAAAATAATTACATTTTTACCACAAAAAATTTTGTTTTAGCCCCAGATTTTACATTTTCATAAGGGCAAATGGATAAAGATGGCACCAAAATTTGTCGCACAATTTCTGCTGAATGTAGAAATACCCCATATGTGGCTATACAGTACTGCTTAATCACACGGTGACACCATGCTATTTGACTCCTGGAGCACATATTTTTCTAGAATAGTTTGCGGACTCCATATACAGAGCCCCTAAGTGTTGGCATATCATATTTGAAAAGACGCTATATAGCTTCTATTGGTTATTCTGGCTCTTTGTTGCATGTATTCCTGTCAATAGTGGGTTAAAAGTTTGTTTGTTACCCGCTGACGTCAGGGTGCAGGCCGCCTATCTGTGTTGTGGTATCTATGATGACTTCGCCCCTCCGTGACGCGA
The DNA here is from genome assembly GCF_046119375.1 of Phyllobates terribilis. NCBI lineage: Eukaryota > Metazoa > Chordata > Amphibia > Anura > Dendrobatidae > Phyllobates > Phyllobates terribilis. Next base: position 705,814,097 of record NW_027362761.1, read on the forward strand.
GTATCCTTGCACGTGACGTGGCGACTCCTTATTGGCTCCAAGGTATGGGGCTTGGGAGTGGCCTGTGTCTGGTCGCGTCAATGGAAGGGGGGCGGAGTATCATCTATAAAGGTTTGGCGTCCGTGCCGCCGCATGCATCTCTCATAATAGCCGGGAGCCGAGACTCCTGCAAATGTATAAGCAAATAACATAGTGCTTTAGCCTCCGGATGTGCCCATAAAACTATCTTATGGGTGAAATGCATAGAGGTGTACATGAATGTTTTGGGCATGTATGTTGATATAGGGACGCACATGCCAAGATGCTGCTGTGATACCCTGAGCTATAAATAAAGGGGCAGCAATTCTTAAAGGAACAGCGTAATGAGAGACGATCTATTGGGTCTGTACGTGATAAAATAAGAGCTGTGTCCTATGTAGATGTAGAGCTGCCATTGAGCCATCTGTGATTCAGCAGAAACTAATAGGCAGTAAATTTATATCACATACCAATTGCTTAAAGATATGATAGGAGTCTAACATAGGTAATACTGTGCTATTTACATCCCCTATTAGTGGACTGGAGTCTATAGATTATTTTTAAAACTCCAACTGTATATTAAAGGTGTCCACATTCTGATATCTTACAGAGGGCAAAGTGTAATAATAATTATATGCTCCATTTGTGGGAATAATTGATATCTGCTCAAGAGTTGGTAATTAGGGATACAGATATATTGAGAGCAGTATCTAGGTACTGGGTGTGACACATTGGGTGATTGGTTGTAGGGAATATTAGTATCCAGAGTATGACCCTTATGATAAAATACTTGGGCATACAGGATAGACTGCATACAGTATGGTGGTTTTGATTATGGGATTTTAATATTTATAATAAAGTATTGTTTTTTAACTATTGCTATTCCACCTCAGTCAGTGATTTTTGTTTATTTTGATGGTGTAAATATTTTTACTTGTTGGTCCTCAGTCAGTGAATTACAAATACCGTCACACCATGACCGGACCACATATTACCACCACATAGTGACCTAATACTACAATACTGATCATTAATAAAAAAAACACAATACTAATATTACCATAAAAGTCATTATACACAGGAGCGCTGTACATAGTATGCAGTGTATAGTGTCAGTGTACAGATAAGACACTGACTTACTGGTGATGTCTATAGTTGAAGTCCTTCATCTTTTCTTGTTCATCCAGCAGAGACCGCCATCACTTCTTCCAGCCAGGACTCATCTCTGCATAAAATAACACAGTTATCTAGAGCATTGCTTCCAGAGCACATTTCCCAATTTTTCCCCAACTTCTACACTATACCAGATGAAGAAAAATAAGTGACATAGTGCTGCCCTGCACAGTTACAGGACCCCCTACTGAAAACAGTATCCTCAAAAATAAAATACATCACAGTAGTAATAATATCCTTTAATTAGCCCCTACAGTAATAATATCCCACATCCTGACGCCATGTCTCCACCCTCTCCTCCATTTTGCCCCCATGTCTCCATTTGTCTCCATTCTACCCCCATGTCTCCATCCTGCCCCCATTGTCCCCATCCTGCCCTCATTGTCTCCATTCTGCCCCCATGTATTCAATTGTCTCCATCTTGCCTCCGTGACTCCATTCTGCCCCATTGTCTCCATCCTGCCCCCGTGTCTCTCCATCCTGCCCCCCATTTCTCTCCATCCTGCCCCCATGTTTCCATCCTGCCCCCATAGTGCGGCTTTACAAAAAAAAAGTTTCCCCTTACCATGCAGCACTTCAACGGCCCCGGGCTCTCCCCTCACCCAAAGCACAGTCGCAGGCACATGACAGTGCACTCTGATGTCAGCTGCTGGCCTCTGATTGGCTGGTAGCTGTTAATTTGTCTCCATCCTGCCCCCCAATGTCTCTCCATCCTGCCCCCCAATGTCTCTCCATTCTGCCCTCCATGTCTCTCCATTCTGCCCCCCATGTCTGGATTTGGGGAGCGCTGAATTTCTTTTGGGGAGCGAGGAGCCATAGCGCTTTTCCAGACCCTTTGTGCTACCAGTAAAATGGACGCCCCCTATATTTCCATTGACAGATGACGGACATGAGTGGGGACTTGCTTTTTTTGTGGATTGACTTGAAGCTTTTATTGGGTATATTTTACATAACATTTTGGATCACATTTATCCTGTGCTCTACACTGAACACTTACATCGGGGTTTCCATCTAAATCTCAGAGTGACGTGATTCAGATGAAACCCCTGAGGGATCCATTTACTATAATGAGACAGAAGTTACTCTGGACTCAGTCTGGCCTCTGTTATCCATGTCCTTGATAAAATTGTGGTCAACCGCACTTTGAAGCACGTTTAAAAAGATAGACACTGCCAGATCATAGGCCAGATGGCGTCCACAGTGCCTCCATTTGCATCATTATAGGGAATTCTCGGCTTGATGTTCAGTTTAAATCACATATTTCAGATATTTACACGGAAACCCTGGTGTAAGCACTCAGTGAAGAGCGCAGGAGAAATGGGAGCTGAGCCTTACTGCGATCTTTGGGAGGCAGAATGAACAAATCAACAGCAGGTGAAGAATTGGTTTTATTTATTTTTTACGTTGTTCCTCGTGTAGTATGAAAGTGATTAGGTGACTTTTTTCTTCGGGCCAGTGCGATTACTGTGATACCAGATTTATATAGTTTTTTATGTTTGGCTGCTATCGGACACTAAAATATGCTTTTTTTTTGCAAAAAAGTTTTTGCATCGCCAGATTTTGAGAGGTATAATTTTTCCATTTTTCACAGACAGAGTCATGCGAGGGTTTGTTTATTGTGGCACGAGTTGACTTTTTTACTGGTACCATTTTTGGTCACGTCATTTTTTGATCGCTTTCTATTTTGATTTTTGGGAGGCAGAATGAAACATAACAAGTAATTCAGGAGTTTTTTTTGTTTGTTTTTTATGCCATTTTGCGTGTGGTAAAATTGATGACAGCTTTATTCTTCGGGTCAGTACGACTACAGCGATATCACATTTATATCATTTTTTTATGTTTTGCTGCTTTTACACAATGAAAACTATTTTATATAAAAAATAATTATTTTTGCATCGCTTTATTTTGAGAGCTATAACGTTTGTATTTTTCCGCTGATGGAGCTGTACGGTGACTTTTTTTTTGCGGGACAAGATGACGTTTTCAGTGATACCATTTTTATTTACATTTGTATTTTTGATCGTGTTTTATTCCACTTTTTGTTCAGTGATATTTTTATTCCACTTTTTGTTCTGTGATATGATTAATAAGCATAGTTTTTCACCTCATTTTTTTTTTTTTTACTGTGTTCACAGTTTTATAGGTAGGGTCGTTCCGGAAGCGGTGAAAATGTGTACTTTTTTTTACATTGACAATACGTATTTATGGGTATAAGATTTTTTTATTATTAATTTTGTGATTTTTTTTTTTGATTTTTTTTTTTTACTTTCTTACTTGCTTTATACATGTCAGTGCTGCACTGACAGAAGCATGGTCTAACAGGCTTTCCGTAGCCTGGTGACCCAGATGTCGTCCTGACAACCGCAGGTCACCATTGCAATGATCGGGCCCTCCCGAAGACGTCGGGTCACGGCTCCCTCTGAAGAGCGGTGACCTCAGTGACCTCACTGCTCTTTAGACGTTCCTGGTCACTCTGCGCTCTCAACTGCATTAGATATAGTGGACTATGGCAGGCCTGCGTGGGAATTTATTTTTTAATAAATTGGTGAACGAGGGATAGTGTCAGGGGGTGTTTATTTCAATAAAGTATTTTTGTGTGTTTTTCCTTCTGGGCTAGTAATCGGTGTCTGATTGACACCTTGCTGTTACTAACAGCAGGGCTTGATGCCAGCTGTGTTTTTGGACAATTCACAGCTGACATCAACCCCAAGCCCCATTACACCGATTGCCAATGCACCAGGGCATCGGGAAGAGCCAAGGCAAAGTGCCACTGTGATACGCCACTTCTGGAGCAGCTGCGGGCTGGCATTTCTAGGCTGGGATGGGCCCAATAACCAGGGACCTTCCCAGACTGATAATATCAGCTCACAGCTGTCTGCTTTACCTTTGCTGTTTACAAAAAATGGTGGGGACCTCAAGTAGTATTTTTTTCATTTATTTAATCATAAAAAGCTGTCCAATAAGCTCCTCAGGTTTCAATTTTATAATATGTCGGGGGGTTGTGCAATTATATGTGTGTCGCTCTTATATGTCTATTTGTCTATACATACAGTTATATGAAAAAGTTTGGGCACCCCTATTAATCTTAAGCTTATTGTTTTATAAAAATTGGTGTTTTTGCAACAGCTATTTCAGTTTGATATATATAATAACTGTTGGACACAGTAATGTTTCTGCCTTGAAATGAGGTTTATTGTACTAACAGAAAATGTGCAATCTGCATTCAAACAAAATTTGACAGGTGCATAAGTATGGGCACCTCACCAGAAAAGTGACATTAATATTTAGTAGATCCTCCTTTTGCAAAAATAACAGCCTCTTGTCACTTTCTGTAGCTTTTAATGAGTTCCTGGATCCTGGATGAAGGTATTTTTGACCATTCCTCTTTACAAAACAATTCCAGTTCAGTTAAGTTTGATGGTCGCCGAGCATGGACAGCCCTCTTCAAATGATCCCACAGATGTTCAATGATATTCAGGTCTGGGGACTGGGATGGCCATTCCAGAACATTGTAATTGTTACTCTGCATGAATGCCTGAGTAGATTTGGAGCGGTGTTTTGGATCATTGTCTTGCTGAAAGATCCATCCCCTGCGTAACTTCAACTTTATCACTGCTTCTTGAACATTATTGTCAAGAATCTGCTGATACTGAGTGGAATCCATGCGTCCCTCAACTTTAACAAGATTCCCGGTGCCGGCATTCGCCACACAGCCCCAAAGCATGATGGAACCTGTAACATACCTGGTGGCGTCCTTGCATAGTGGTCCATCTCCCACTGTGCAAGGGCGCGCACTTGATCTCCAGTCCAGTCTGCTAGCCTGGCTTCCCTCCATGCTGTCTGCTTGCCTCTGTGTCTGCTGCTTAAGGGCGGCACCCGATCACTTCCTGTTTCTTGTACCTGCTGCGGGCACACCCCTTGTGCATCCTCAGCCTATTGCTGTCTGTCACCTGGTATTTAACCCAGCTGCTCCAATGAATCCCTGCCTGAGCATTGTGTTTCATTCAGTGTGCGCTTTCACTCTGAATGTGCCAGGTCCCTTTCTGTGTTTGCTTGCTTGCCTTTCTTGTAGGCTGTATTTCCAGTCCTGTCTGAACACGCTCCTTGCCTGTTCGTTCCGCCTTCTAGGGGCCGCATACCTAGACCCGCTCCCGTATCTTGTCTGTCCTGTCTGAACACGCTCCTAGCCTGTTCCTCCCGCCTTCTAGGGGCTGCATACCTAGACCCGCTCCTGTATCTTGCTACTGTGTCTGTTATTGTCTGTATACTCTTCTAGCCTGTTTCCTGTGTTTCTCTATGTCCGTACCTTTCCTTTTTCTGCAGAGTCTGAACTCGTACCTAACTCCTGCTCGTTGTCACTGTACTTCCGTTTGTGAGTTTGTGGTCCACTCGCTACTTCACTGCAAGTACCCTGTGGGTATCTGGTTCTGCCTTTCCCTTCCTGCCTGTTCCGTGTGTACAGAGTCCTGTCCCCCCTGCTCTGCCTTTGCTCACCGCTCCGGCGGTTCTAGCCTGCTCTGCCTTTGCTCAATGCTCCGGCGGTTCAGGCCTGCGCTGACCCTTTGCTCACTGCTCCGGCAGTCTTGCTCCGCTCTGACCCTTTGCTCACTGCTCCGGCAGTCTTGCTCCGCTCTGACCCTTTGCTCACTGCTCCGGCAGTCTTGCTCCGCTATGACCCTTTGCTCATGGCTCCGGCAGTCTTGCTCCGGTCTGACCCTTTGCTCACTGCTCCGGCAGTCTTGCTCCGCTCTGACCCTTTGCTCACTGCTCCAGCAGTCTTGCTCCGCTCTGACCCTTTGCTCACTGCTCCGGCAGTCTTGCTCCGCTCTGACCCTTTGCTCACTGCTCCGGAAGTCTTGCTCCGCTCTGACCCTTTGCTCACTGCTCCGGCAGTCTTGCTCCGCTCTGACCCTTTGCTCGCTGCTCCAGCAGTCTTGCTCCGCTCTGACCCTTTGCTCGCTGCTCCGGCAGTCTCGCTCCGCTCTGACCCTTTGCTAGCTGCTCCGGCAGTCTCGCTCTGCTCTGACCCTTTGCTCGCTGCTCCGGCAGTCTCGCTCTGCTCTGACCCTTTGCTCACTGCTCCGGCAGTCTCGCTCTGCTCTGACCCTTTGCTCACTGCTCCGGCAGTCTCGCTCTGCTCTGACTCCTTTGCTCACTGCTCCGGCGGTTTCGCTCTGCTCTGACTCCTTGCTCACTGCTCCGGCAGTCTCGCTCAGCTCTGACCCTTTGCTCACCGCTCCAGGCGGCCTCGTCCTTCTCTACTCTTGCTCACCGCTCCAGGCGGCCTCGTCCTGCTCTACTCTTGCTCACCGCTCCAGGCGGCCTCGTCCTGCTCTACTCTTGCTCACCGCTCCAGGCGGCCTCGTCCTGCTCTACTCTTGCTCACCGCTCCAGGCGGCCTCGTCCTGCTCTACTCTTGCTCACCGCTCCAGGCGGCCTCGTCCTGCTCTACTCTTGCTCACAGCTGCAGGCGGCCTCGTCCTGCTCTACTCTCCCTCACCGCTCCAGGCGGCCTCGTCCTGCTCTACTCTCGCTCACCGCTCCAGGCGGCCTCGTCCTGCTCTACTCTTGCTCACCGCTCCAGGCGGCCTCGTCCTGCTCTACTCTTGCTCACCGCTCCAGGCGGCCTCGTCCTGCTCTACTCTCGCTCACCACTCCAGGCGGCCTCGTCCTGCTCTACTCTCGCTCACCGCTCTAGGCGGTCTCGTCTTGCCCTGCTCTCGCTCACCACTCTGGGCGGCCTTACTCTGCTGTGTTTGTCCGCCACATCTGTGGTTCTGTTCCTGAGTCCCAGTGTGTACTGGGTCCTATCCCGCCTGTGTTCCTACCTGCTAGTGCCTCCCTGTCTGCACTCTAGCCGTGCTTGCCTGTACCCCCCTGCCTGCATACCCGCCTGCCTGCATACCAGTCGTGCCAGCCTATACCCACCAGTCTGTGTGCCAGCCTAACCTGTCTGTTCCTGTATTCCCCTGTGTGTGTCAACAGCCGTGTCCGGGGTCTGTCCTGGAGTAGCACCTGGTCCCTCTGTTCGGTTCCTCCTTGGTGCACTGGCGTCTTATGCCGTCGTGCGACCCTGGTCGGATCGGGTGAATACCTAGTTACGCCCCTCCAGGCATTCACTCTCCGGCACGGTCCAGTGGAATCACACGCACAAGCCGCTCAGCCCGGGTGTGTGCATTACAGCATGCTCAGGCCATGGTTCCCGTTGAGCCCCACGGCCTTCGCTCTCTGAGACGTTTTCCAGCGAATCCCTGCATTAAAAATAAATAAATTAAAAAAAAATAAAAAAAAAATTTCTTTAGCTGAGCTCCAGGCGAAGTACGCAAATGTCCAGATGGATCTATCAGCACTCGTTCCTGCGGATCCGCCACGGTACTTTGGGGATCCAAAACAAAGTCGTGCATTTGTGGAGCAATGCATGCTACACTTCAAGGCCTACCCTCTCTATTTTCCTTCCGATTGGGCTAAAGTGGCCTTTATGATTGACTACCTAGCGGGTGATGCCTTGAAATGGGTCACCCCCCTATGGGAAGCATGGGATCCTGTCGTCCTTGACCTGCAGGCCTTCCTGGTAGCCTTTCGTATGGTCTTCGAGGACCCTAACCCTGAAGCCCCTGCTGAAGCTTCACTTCCCCATATCCCGGAGCAGCCCCGACGGATAATGTGTGTGGGTAGCGCACTAGTCCTCCTGCCCGAAGAGACTACTGCCCACCCAGAATCCACACAGGATAACTATGCTCTCCGGAATACTTCTCACGACCTCAAGAGGCAGTCCAGACGTGCTAGGCGTAGAGGCAAGCCGTCACGCCAGGGTCTGGTCTCCCAAAGACCTCCTGATTCCAACCTTGAGGTTCCTGCTGAAGCTTCATTTCCCGGTATCCCGGAGCAGCCCCGACGAGTAATGTGCGTGGGTAGCGCACCAGTTCTCCTGCCCAAAGAGACTACTGCATAGCCAGAATCCACACAGGAGGACTTCCTGCACCCGGTATCTGATGCTTCACCCACTTTAACTGGTGAGCCTGTCCAAGGGTACTCTGAAGCAGTGATTACCTCCGAGTCTCTGCATCTCTGCTACCTGGCGGAGGACCCCCTGTTGCCTCCTGAATCCTCCGGGATACCACCTGATGACAAATGGAGAGAGACTTCCCTATACTCGGTACCCGATACTTCGTCCGCTAAGTCCTGTGAGCTTGACAATGGGTACCTTAAAGCGGTAGTTACCCCCGAGTCTCTACACTCCTCCGACCAGGCGGAGGACCTCCAGTTGTCTCCAGAACCCTTCGGGGTGCTACCTGGTAGCGAATGAACAGAGTCTTCCCTATACTCAGTACATGATACCTCGGCCGCTTCGTCCTGTGAGTCCGACCTAGTGTACTCCGAAGCAGAGGTTATCCCCGAGTCTCTACACCCCTCCGACCAGGCGGAGGACCTCCAGTTATCTCCTGAACCCTTCGGGGTGCTACCTGATAGCGAATGGACAGAGACTCTCCTATACTCGGTACCTGATACCTCGGTCGCTTCTTCCAGTGAGTCTGACCTAGCGTACTCCGAAGCAGAGGTTATCCCCGAGTCTCTACACCCCTCCAACCAGGCGGAGGACCTCCAGTTGTCTCCTGAACCCTTTGGGGTGCTACCTGATAGCGAATGGACAGAGACTCTCCTATACTCGGTACCTGTTACCTCGCCCATCTCATCCTTTGAGCTTGACAAGATGTACCCCGAAGCAGAGGTTACCCCCGAGTCTCTGCACCCCTCCAACCCGGCGGAGGGCTTCCAGTTGTCTCCTGAACCCTCTGGGGTGCTACCTGATAATAAGTGGAGAGGGACTTCCTTGTGTGCTGTTCCTGGTACTCCACCCGTTTCGTCTATTGCTGAGGATGGCTGGATAGGAGGTAGCATCCTAGCAACCCAGAGGAGACCAGTTTTTCCGGTGGACAGAGGTAGTGATCTCCTTGAAGTGAAGGATTGGCCCTCGAATTCCCTGTGGAACATTCTGGCAGGCCTGAAGAAGAGGGGGCGTAAGGGGGGGTACTGTAACATACCTGGTGGCGTCCTTGCATAGTGGTCCATCTCCCACTGTGCAAGGGTGCGCACTTGATCTCCAGTCCAGTCTGCTAGCCTGGCTTCCCTCCATGCTGTCTGCTTGCCTCTGTGTCTGCTGCTTAAGGGCGGCGCCCGATCACTTCCTGTTTCTTGTACCTGCTGCGGGCACACCCCTTGTGCGTCCTCAGCCTATTGCTGTCTGTCACCTGGTATTTAACCCAGCTGCTCCAATGAATCCCTGCCTGAGCATTGTGTTTCATTCAGTGTGCTCTTTCACTCTGAATGTGCCAGGTCCCTTTCTGTGTTTGCTTGCTTGCCTTTCTTGTAGGCTGTATTTCCAGTCCTGTCTGAACACGCTCCTTGCCTGTTCGTTCCGCCTTCTTGGGGCCGCATACCTAGACCCGCTCCTGTATCTTGCTACTGTGTCTGTTCTTGTCTGTATACTCTTCTAGCCTGTTTCCTGTGTTTCTCTATGTCCGTACCTTTCCTTTTTTCTGCAGAGTCTGAACTCGTACCTAACTCCTGCTCGTTGTCACTGTACTTCCGTTTGTGAGTTTGTGGTCCACTCGCTACTTCACTGCAAGTACCCTGTGGGTATCTGGTTCTGCCTTTCCCTTCCTGCCTGTTCCGTGTGTACAGAGCCCTGTCCCCCCTGCTCTGCCTTGCTCACCGCTCCGGCGGTTCTAGCCTGCTCTGCCTTTGCTCACCGCTCCGGCGGTTCTGGCCTGCTCTGATCCTTTGCTCACTGCTCCGGCAGTCTTGCTCCGCTCTGACCCTTTGCTCACTGCTCCGGCAGTCTTGCTACGCTCGGACCCTTTGCTCACTGCTCCGGCAGTCTTGCTCCGCTCTGACCCTTTGCTCACTGCTCTGGCAGTCTTGCTCCGCTCTGACCCTTTGCTCACTGCTCCGGCAGTCTTGCTCCGCTCTGATCCTTTGCTCACTGCTCCGGCAGTCTTGCTACGCTCGGACCCTTTGCTCACTGCTCCGGCAGTCTTGCTCCACTCTGACCCTTTGCTCACTGCTCTGGCAGTCTTGCTCCACTCTGACCCTTTGCTCACTGCTCCGGCAGTCTTGCTCTGCTCTGACCCTTTGCTCACTGCTCCGGCAGTCTCGCTCCGCTCTGACCCTTTGTTCACTGCTCTGGCAGTCTCGCTCTGCTCTGACCCTTTGCTCGCTGCTCCGGCAGTCTCGCTCTGCTCTGACCCTTTGCTCACTGCTCCGGCAGTCTCGCTCTGCTCTGACTCCTTTGCTCACTGCTCCGGCGGTCTCGCTCTGCTCTGACTCCTTGCTCACTGCTCTGGCAGTCTCGCTCAGCTCTGACCCTTTGCTCACCGCTCCAGGCGGCCTCGTCCTGCTCTACTCTTGCTCACCGCTCCAGGCGGCCTCGTCCTGCTCTACTCTTGCTCACCACTCCAGGCGGCCTCGTCCTGCTCTACTCTTGCTCACCTCTCCAGGCGACCTCGTCCTGCTCTACTCTTGCTCACCGCTCCAGGCGGCCTCGTCCTGCTCTACTCTCGCTCACCACTCCAGGCGGCCTCGTCCTGCTCTACTCTCGCTCACCGCTCTAGGCGGTCTCGTCTTGCCCTGCTCTCGCTCACCACTCTGGGCGGCCTTTCTCTGCTGTGTTTGTCCGCCACATCTGTGGTTCTGTTCCTGAGTCCCAGTGTGTACTGGGTCCTATCCCGCCTGTGTTCTTACCTGCTAGTGCCTCCCTGTCTGCACTCTAGCCGTGCTTGCCTGTACCCCCCTGCCTGCATACACGCCTGCCTGCATACCAGTCGTGCCTGCCTATACCCACCAGTCTGTGTGCCAGCCTAACCTGTCTGTTCCTGTATTCCCCTGTGTGGGTCAACAGCCGTGTCCGGGGTCTGTCCTGGAGTAGCACCTGGTCCCTCTGCTCGGTTCCTCCTTGGTGCACTGGCGTCGTATGCCGTCGTGCGACCCTGGTTGCATCGGGTGAATACCTAGTTACGCCCCTCCAGGCATTCACTCTCCGGCACGGTCCAGTGGAATCACACGCACACGCCGCTCAGCCCGGGCGTGTGCATTACAGAACCTCCACCAAATTTTACTGTGGGTAGCAAGTGTTTTTCTAGGAATGTTGTGTTTTTTTGCCGCCGTGCATAACGCCTTTTTGTATGACCAAACAACTCAATCTTGGTTTCATCAGTCCACAGGACCTTCTTCCAAAAAGAAATTGGCTTCTCCAAATGTGCTTTTGCATACCTCAGCCGACTCTGTTTGTGGCGTGCTTGTAGAAACGGCTTCTTTCACATCAGTCTCCCATACAGCTTCTCCTTGTGCAAAGTGCGTTGTATAGTTGACCGATGCACAGTGACACCATCTGCAGCAAGTTGATGCTGCAGCTCTCTGGAGGTGGTCTGAGGATTGTCCTTGACTAATCTCACCATTCTTCTTCTCTGCCTTTCTGATGTTTTTCTTGGCCTGCCACTTCTGGCCTTAACAAGAACTGTCCCTGTGTTCTTCCATTTCCTTACTATGTTCCTCACAGTGGAAACTGACAGGTTAAATCTCTGAGACAGCCTTTTGTATCCTTCCCCTGAACAACTATGTTGAATAATCTTGCTTTTCAGATCATTTGACAGTTGTTTTGAGGAGCCCATGATGCCACTCTTCAGAGGAGATTCAAACAGGAGAACAACTTGCAAGTGGCCACTTTAAGTAGCTTTTCTCATGATTGCGTACACCTGGCTATGAAGTTCAAAGCTCAATGAGGTTACAAAAACAAAAAAAATGCTTTAGTAAGTCAGTAAAAAGTAGGTAGGAGTATTTAAAACAAGAAAATGATAAGGGTGCCCATACTTATGCACCTGTCAAATTTTGTTTGAATGCAGATTGCACATTTTCTGTTAGTACAATAAACCTCATTTCAAGGCAGAAACATTACTATGTCCAACAGTTATTACATATATCAAACTGAAATAGCTGTTGCAAAAACAATTTTCATAAAACATTAAGCTTAAGATTAATAGGGGTGCCCAAACTTTTTCATATAACTGTATCTATCTATAATCTAGCTCTATTATCTATATCTATAGCATTTACTACTGTCTAAAACCACATGCAAAAACGCTATAAAAACGTACGTGAGGGAACACTTAGCTAATTTACATGAATTTAAATCTCCTGCTCCAAATGAATTACATCCTAGGGTACTGAAAGAGAGAGTAAATTCAAGAACCTCTAGCCAGTATCTTTGAAAAATCCTGAAGAACAGGAGAAGTCCCAGAAGATTGAAGAAGATCAAATGTTGTCCCTGTCTTCAAAAAAAGGAAAATGGAGCCAGGAAATTACAGGCTAGTGAGCGGTACTTCTATACCAAGAAAGATCTTTGAGCAAATTATTAAACAGCATGTATGTAAGTACTTTGATAAGAATACAGTAGACTAATCTAATTTCCTTCTATGATGGAATCACTAACTGGGTGGATCAGGGACATGCGGTAGATATAGAATATCTTGACTTAAGTAAAGCATTTGATAAAGTATCTCATACTATCCTTATTGAAAAAATGACCAAGTATGGAATTGATTGACAAGGCTACAGTTAGGCGGATTCATAACTGGCTCAGTGACCATACTGAAAGAGTGGAAGTAAATGGTTGTGAGGGGTGGTTGCTCTGCTTCCACCCCTCAAACCTTCCACAGTCCCACCGCGCACTCTTGGAAAAACTCTACTTTTGCACCCCATCCTCACCAATCACACATTATCCGTGTCCCATTGAACACCATATCACATACAAAGCCATCAGCTTTTGTTTTGGCCAAAAGATTTTTTAAGCCACCACGACAAGGAGACTCTTCTCTCAAGGCCCTACTCTACTCTAACCTATTAAACATTTGTTAAAATTTCCAATACTCTTTTTAGGTATATATTTCTTTATTTTTCTTTAAGGGAATGTGTCACATACATTTTTTAAAATGACCAATAATATCACATACAAGAGCGAGTTACTTTCACACCATGGCGTGACCACATATTACCACCACATAGTGACTGAATAATACCACATACAAGGGACAAATACTGTCACACCATGACCAGACCACATATTACCACCACATAGCAACTAAATAATACCACATACAAGGAACAAATATCGCCACACCATGACCAGGTCACATATTACCACCACATAGTAACCGAATAATACCACATACAAGGAACAAATACCGCCACACCATCATCAGACCACATATTACCACCACATAGTGACCGAACATTACAATACTGATCATTGATAAAAATATACAATACTGATATTACCATAAGTGCCATTATACACGGGAGCTCTGTATATAGTGTCACCTTATAGGTAATACAGGGATCACCAGTGACATTATACACAGGAGTGTATAGTGTACAGGTAATACAGTGAACACCAGTAATATTATACACAGGAGCTCTGTATATAGTGTATAGTGTACTGGTAATAGTGATCACCAGTGACATTATACACAGGAGCTCTGTATATAGTGTATAGTGTACAGGTAATACAGTGAACACCAGTGATATTATAAACAGGAGCTCTGTACATAGTATACAGTGTATAGTATCAGTGTACAGGTAATACCCAGTGATATTATACACAGGAGCTCTGTACATAGTATACAGTGTATAGTATCAGTGTACCGGTAATACAGGGATCACCAGTGACATTATACACAGGAGCTCTGTATATAGTGTATAGTGTACAGGTAATACAGTGAACACCAGTGATATTATACACAGGAGCTCTGAATATAGTGGACAGGTAATACAGTGAACACCAGTGATATTATACACAGCAGCTCTGTACATAGTATATAGTGTCAGTGTACAGGTAATACAGGGATCACCAGTGACATTATACACGGGAGCTTTGTACATAGCATGTATTTAGTGTACAGTGTGTAGTGTAAGTGTACAAGTAATACACTGATTCACCAGTGAAGTCTTGCGTTGAAGTCCTTCATCTTTGCTTTTCTTTTTCATCCAGCGCAGACCGCCATCACTTCTTCCAGCCAAGACTTGTCTCTGCATAAAATAACACACAGTTATCTAGAGCATCGATTCCAGAGCACATTCCCCACGTTTTCCCCTTCTTCTACTCAGCTGAGTACAGATGTGCACCTACCATTAATATATCATTAGTTATTATGCAACTGACCATTCCAAATATAAATTGTGATCCACCACTGTGCCCCACTAACTATAAATAGCCACTTTTCCCCACCTAATATATAAATTAGTTAGCACCCATACTCTTTCTGCCAATTCAATATCAGTCACACTCCTGCAACCTCAATGCCCCCTACGTCATCATTTGGAATCCCCCTTCCCCCTCACTTCATCATTTGCAGTGCCCCTCCTTTTATCATTTGCAGTTCCCCCTCACGTCATTATTTGCAGTCCCCCTCCCCCTCACTTCATCATTTGCAACCCCCCTCACTTAGTAATTAGCTGTCCCCTCTCACTTCATCATTTGCAGTCCCCTGTCCCCCCCTCATTCCATCATTTGCAGCCTCCCTCTCACTACATCATTTGCAGTCACCCTCCCCCTCTCACTTCATTATTTGCAGTTACCCTCCCCCTCTCTCAATCATTTGCAGTCCCTGGTTCCCCCCACTCCATAATTTGAAGTCCCCCATCCCTCCCCTCACTCCATCATTTGCAGCCCCCTCACTCCATCATTTGCTGCCCCCTCCCCTAACTCCATCATTTGTAGTCCCTCATTCCCCCCTCACTTCATCATTAGCTGTTCCCCCTCACTTCATCATTAGCTGTCCCCCCTCACTTCATCATTTGCAGCCCCCCTCTCACTTCATCATTTGCAGTCTCTCACGCCATCATTTGCAGTCCCCCCATCCCTTCATCACTTGCAATCACCCTTCCCCTCATTCCATCATTTGCAGCCCCCTCCCCTCACTCCATCATTTGCAGCCCCCCTCACTCCATCATTTGCAGCACCCTCCCCTCACTCCATTATTTGCAGCCCCCCCCACTCCATTATTTGCAGCCCCCCCTCAATCCATCATTTGCAGTCCCCCTCACTTCATCACTTGCAGTCCCCCTCCCTCACCCATTTAATTAATTTTATAAAGAAAAAGGAAAAAAAAAGTTGTTCATACTTACTTCACTTACGATCCCCTGCAGGCACAGCTCGGCTTCTGGTGTCCTGGCAACAGCCAGTGGCCCGCATACGCGGTGATGTCATTGTGTACGCGCCGTCACCTGACCAGAAGTCAGGAGAAGTGTGAGGGAGCTGCGCAGCCGTTCAGGTTTGACAGCCGTGTAGATCCGGGGAAGCACCCAGCGCTGAGGTGTGCGCTGCTCGGCGCCCCGCACTTTATTGCACCATGGGGCACGGTGAGCAGAAGCACAAGAGTTAGGGCCCTGACTGTGCCCAGGTTCCACCTCTGTACTGCTGCTCACCGGGCCCCATACAGCAGTAAGGGCAGTAATGCCCTGATGGCGGCCCTGTATAGAGCACTCATGTTAAATACAAAAGAGCAAATGATAAACAATAATTTAAAACAAAAAACAATGGGAGGGAAAAATAGAAAAACCTAAAGCTTGCTGTGTACTGGTATTTGCACCCTTTACATTAATTTAGTATGGAAACACATTTTGACTTGCCTGTGGTAAGTGTAACGGGTCTGGGAGACGGAACCTCTGAGCTACTATACAAGGGGGCGGTCCTTGTAAGGGAGCGGGTGGCGACCAGGGAAGACGGGCTGGAAGTCTCAGCAGGTGAACGGGACAGTCTCTGAGTGAACGGGACAGTCTCTGAGTGAACGGGCTGGAGGTCACGGCAAGTGACCGGGGCAGTCTCTAGGTATAGGGTTGGTACGACCTGTGGCGGCTGAAGATAGACGTGAGCTCCCAGGTGAGCAGGCGAGAGTCTCTGGATGAACGGGTGGTCACAGCATGTGACGGCGGAGCCTCCAGGAAGACCAGCGGACAGGCGACAGATGAGCGCTCCCAGGTGAGCGGGCAGAAGTCTCTGGACAGGCGGGTGGTCACAGCACGTGACGGCAGAGCCTCCGGGTAGGCAAGCAGACTGGTAGCAGATGAGCGCTCCCAGGTGAGCGGGCAGGAGTCACTGGACAGGCAGGTGCTCACAGCACGTGACGGCGGAGCCTCCAGGTAGGCTAGCAGGCAGGTAGCAGATGTGCGCTCCCAGGTGAGCGGGCAAGCTGGTCCATAGACAGACTGACAGGAGTTGGAAGGCAGACCGTCGGACCACAGGCAAGCAGGCAGGTAGCTGATGTGCGCTCCCAGGTGAGCGGGCAGGCTGGTCCTTAGACAGACTGACAGGATTAGTAAGGCAGACCGTCGGACCTCAGACTAGCAGGCAGGTAGCAAATAAACAGGCAGGAATCTGGCAGGTAACTGGCAGGTAACTGGCAACGGGACCTGAGGGCTGAAGCACAGGTGAGACACAGGTGCAAACAACATTGCTCGGGCACCTCCATTTTGGAGGAGGTGCCTTATATATGGTAAAGTCCTCCGGCCATTGGCCGGGGACTCCTTAGGACGGCGCGCTCGGCCCCTTTAAGAGGGAGGGAGGGCGCGCGCGCGCACCCTAAGCACAGTGGCCGGGAAGGAGCGCGCGCTGCCAGCAGAGCGGGAGAGGGACGCCGGGCACGGAGCAGAGCGGTGAGGGGAACAGCGTCCCTGCCTAGCAGAGGGCAGGGAAGCCGGCACTACAGTACCCCCCCCTTTAGGCCCCCCCCTTTTTTAGGCCAGATAGAAATTTAGCTAGGATGAGAGGGGCATGGATGTTCTCCCGGGGCTCCCACGTTCTCTCCTCAGGACCAAACCCCTTCCAATCTACCAGAAAAAAGGTCTTTCCTCTTACCCTTTTGGTGGCAAGAATGTTCTCTACCTCAAACTCGTCCTCAGCAGAAACCGGAGCAGGAGGCGTACCTGTAGACTTGGAAAAAGAGTTAAGCACCACGGGTTTGAGGAGAGATACATGGAAGGAGTTAGGGATCCGTAAGTTGGCCGGGAGTTTCAATTTATAGGCCACCGGGTTGATCTGACTGATGACCTCCAGAGGACCGATGAACCGAGGACCTAACTTGTAAGAAGGTATCTTAAGTCGAACATATTTAGATGAGAGCCAGACTTTATCTCCTGGACGAAATTGTGGAGGATCCAGGCGTTTTTTGTCAGCGTGTCTTTTCATACGCTCGGATGACAGAAGGAGTGCGGACCGGGTACTCTCCCATATGGAGGAAAATTTGCTAACGAGAGATTCCGCAGCCGGGTTGTCCACAGAGGTGGAGACAGGAAAAGGAATCCGAGGATGCTGACCAAAGACTACAAAAAACGGGGATTTGGAGGAGGATTCGCTCTCGTGATTATTATAAGAGAACTCGGCCCATGGTAGGAGATCCACCCAGTCAGAATGGTGGGCATTAACGAAGTGCCGGAGGTAACTGGTCAGGTTCTGATTGATCCGCTCCACTTGACCATTGGACTGTGGGTGGTAAGCGGAAGAGAAGTCCAGGGTGACGTCTAGTAGTTTACAAGTGGCTCTCCAGAAACGTGAGGTGAACTGTACCCCACGATCCGACACGATGTGGAGGGGCAGGCCATGAAGACGGAAGATGTGGCGGATAAAGTCTTTAGCCAGCTCGGGTGCAGACGGAAGGCCTGGCAGGGGAATAAAGTGAGCCATCTTGGAAAAGCGGTCAGCGACCACCCAAATGACCGTACAACCGGCAGAGACGGGGAGATCAGTTATAAAGTCCATTGCTATATGCTGCCAGGGGGCAGCAGGTACAGGAAGCGGAAGGAGGCGTCCGGCTGGCAGATGTCTCGGGACTTTGTTGCGGGCGCAGGACACACAGGCGGAAACAAAGTCTATTGTGTCCTTGTGCAGGGTAGGCCACCAATAGTGCCGGGCAATAAGCTGGAGGGTCTTTTTCTGACCGGCGTGGCCAGCTAGTTTAGACGAATGGCCCCAGTGTAGGATCTTCTCCCGATCAGGTACTGAAACAAACGTCTTACCGGGAGGGAGACGATTTAGACTCACGGGAGCCACCTGCATTACTCTGGCGGGATCGATGATATGTTTAGGTTCTTCCTCGAGATCGGACACCAGAAAGGATCGGGACAAGGCGTCTGCTTTGACGTTTTTGTCAGCCGGGCGAAAATGAAGAACAAAATCAAAGCGAGCAAAAAACAATGACCACCGGGCTTGGCGCGGGTTAAGTCTCTGGGCATGCTGGAGGTAAGCCAAGTTCTTGTGGTCAGTGTAAATTATTACCGGATGAAGAGCCCCCTCGAGTAGGTAACGCCACTCCTCCAACGCCAGCTTGATGGCCAATAACTCTCGGTCTCCTATGGAATAGTTGCGCTCAGAAGAGGAGAAGAGTTTGGAGAAGAAGCCACAAGTTACCATTCTCCCGGAAGATGATTTTTGAGTAAGTACCGCTCCGGCTCCAGAGGAGGAGGCGTCAACTTCCAGGAAGAACTGCTTGTTGCCGTCCGGGCGATGCAGCACCGGGGCGGAAGAGAAGGCCTGTTTTAGGGAAAGAAAGGCCTCCTCTGCTTCGGGCGGCCACTCTTTGGGATTAGTACCCTTACGGGTGAGCGCGGAAATTGGGGCAGTCCGGGAAGAGAAGTGCGGGATGAAGAGGCGGTAATAGTTGGCGAAGCCCAGGAACCGTTGAATAGCCTTCAACCCCTCTGGTCGGGGCCATTTCTCGATGGCAGACAGTTTCTCAGGATCCATTTGTAGGCCGGTCTGAGAGATAATGTAGCCCAGAAACGGAAGCGAGGTCTGCTCAAAGAGGCACTTCTCATATTTAGCGTAGAGATGGTTCTGCCTGAGCCTGAGCAGGACCTGACGAACATCCCTCCGGTGAGTTTGGAGATCCGGAGAGAAGACCAAGATGTCGTCCAGGTACACCACTACGCAGGAGTAGAGAAGGTCCCGGAAGATGTCATTGACCAACTCTTGAAAGACGGCAGGAGCGTTACAGAGGCCAAAGGGCATTACCAGATATTCATAGTGGCCGTCCCGGGTGTTGAATGCCGTCTTCCATTCATCCCCCTGACGGATACGAACCAGGTTGTACGCCCCACGGAGGTCCAGTTTGGTGAAGATTCTAGCCCCCCTCAGACGATCAAATAACTCCGGAATGAGCGGAAGGGGGTACTTATTCTTCACCGTGATCTGGTTAAGGCCTCTATAGTCTATACAGGGACGGAGAGAGCCGTCCTTCTTTTTGACGAAAAAGAAGCCTGCTCCCGCCGGGGAGGTAGATTTCCGGATGAATCCCCTGGCCAGATTCTCCTCAATATATTCGGACATCGACCGGGTCTCAGCAGCGGATAATGGATAAATACGCCCACGGGGAGGAGAAGTACCAGGTAACAGGTCGATAGGGCAGTCGTATGGTCTATGAGGGGGTAGTGTCTCTGCCTCCTTTTTATTAAAGACATCAGCATAAGACCAATAAGGAATCGGAAGTCCAGGTAGATTAGCTGGGGTAGGAGAAGGACGGACGGGATGAACGGGAACCAGACAGGTCTTATGGCAGCCCTGTCCCCAGCGAAGGACTTCTCCGGTCTGCCAGTCAAGAACGGGTGCATGTTTCTGGAGCCAAGGTAGGCCTAGCAAGAGGGCGTGAGAGAGTCCAGGCAGAACATGGAAGGAGATACTTTCAGAATGCAGCATTCCCACCTGCAGAGTAATGGATTCGGTGATGAGTTGGATGGGGTGTGGTAAGAGCCCCCCATCCACGGCAGCAACAGACAAGGGTACAGCCAGAGGTTTGGTGGGGATGCGGTATTTCTCTACCAGGGACTGTGAAATAAGATTCCCGGCTGCTCCAGAGTCCAGTTGGGCTAGTTCGAAATAACGGTTCTCCCCGTAGACGATTGAAACAGACAACAGCAGGGATGGAGAGGATTTATTCTTGTCTAGGTGGACCTCTCTGAGCGAACCTAGACACAGGCGTTTCCCGACCTCTCCGGGCAGGCACGGATCCGGTGCTCCTTACTGCCACAGTAGAAGCAGGTCCCCTCGGCACGGCGTAAGTCCTGACGGGTCTTGACCATCTTGGTCTGGTCGACCTGCATAGGCTCAGGAGGGTGTACCTGGTTAGAGACAGAAGGAGTGACGGGTTTCTGAAAAGTAGGAGCTAGACGTGGTAACCTCCTCTCACAGGTGACCTCTCTGGCACGCTCCTGGAACCGTAGGTCAATCCGGGTGGCAAGAGTTATTAAGTCATCGAGAGTGGTAGGAATGTCCCGACCGGCAAGTTCATCTTTAATACGGCCGGACAGACCCTCCCAGAAGACGGAAACCAGAGCGTCGTTATCCCAGGCCAGCTCCGAGGCAAGGGTACGGAACCGTATGGCATATTGGCCCACGGTGAGACTCTCCTGACGGAGGCGTAGCAACGATGATGCGGATGAGGTCTTCCGTCCGGGTTCGTCGAAGACTTTCCGGAAAGCCGAGAGAAAGGCAGGCAAGTCGGACACCAGGGGGTCTCCTCTCTCCCATAGAGGATTTAGCCAGGCCAGGGCCTCCCCGGTGAGATGGGACATGATGAAGGCAATTTTGGCCCGGTCGGAGTTAAACTGGAGGGACAATAGTTCAAAGTGCAGGGTGCACTGGTTTATGAAGCCCCTAGCTTGAGCGGGGTCGCCTCCGAAGCGTGGAGGTGTAGAAAGCCGGGGTCCGGGGCAGGATGCCATGGTATTGGTGGGCAGCGGCGCTGCCGGGCTGCGAATCATGACACTAGCGGTGGTTGCTGGTGGAGCAGTCAGAGTGTCCAGGAAAGAGTTGACATTCCGCAGATGACTCAGGATGGACTCCTGTTGGGACTTCTGACGAGACAGTTCATGACGTAGGTCCGAAAGCGAGAGAGCTTGGGTGACACCGGGTTCCATGGCCCGAGCAAACTGTAACGGGTCTGGGAGGCGGAACCTCTGAGCTACTATACAAGGGGGCGGTCCTTCTAAAGGAGCGGGTGGCGACCAGGGAAGACGGGCTGGAAGTCTCAGCAGGTGAACGGGACAGTCTCTGAGTGAACGGGACAGTCTCTGAGTGAACGGGCTGGAGGTCACGGCAAGTGACCGGGGCAGTCTCTAGGTATAGGGTTGGTACGACCTGTGGCGGCTGAAGATAGACGTGAGCTCCCAGGTGAGCAGGCGAGAGTCTCTGGATGAACGGGTGGTCACAGCATGTGACGGCGGAGCCTCCAGGAAGACCAGCGGACAGGCGACAGATGAGCGCTCCCAGGTGAGCGGGCAGAAGTCTCTGGACAGGCGGGTGGTCACAGCACGTGACGGCAGAGCCTCCGCGTAGGCAAGCAGACTGGTAGCAGATGAGCGCTCCCAGGTGAGCGGGCAGGAGTCACTGGACAGGCAGGTGGTCACAGCACGTGACGGCGGAGCCTCCAGGTAGGCTAGCAGGCAGGTAGCAGATGTGCGCTCCCAGGTGAGCGGGCAAGCTGGTCCATAGACAGACTGACAGGAGTTGGAAGGCAGACCGTCGGACCACAGGCAAGCAGGCAGGTAGCTGATGTGCGCTCCCAGGTGAGCGGGCAGGCTGGTCCTTAGACAGACTGACAGGATTAGTAAGGCAGACCGTCGGACCTCAGACTAGCAGGCAGGTAGCAAGTAAACAGGCAGGAATCTGGCAGGTAACTGGCAGGTAACTGGCAACGGGACCTGAGGGCTGAAGCACAGGTGAGACACAGGTGCAAACAACATTGCTCGGGCACCTCCATTTTGGAGGAGGTGCCTTATATATGGTAAAGTCCTCCGGCCATTGGCCGGGGACTCCTTAGGACGGCGCGCGCGGCCCCTTTAAGAGGGAGGGAGGGCGCGCGCGCGCGTCCTAAGCACAGTGGCCGGGAAGGAGCGCGCGCTGCCAGCAGAGCGGGAGAGGGACGCCGGGCACGGAGCAGAGCGGTGAGGGGAACAGCGTCCCTGCCTAGCAGAGGGCAGGGACGCCGGCACTACAGTAAGTCACAAAAGAGATTCACTTGTGCTTAATTGTTGGTGCCCATCTGACATGAATCAGCCAATGATTGATGACTTCAGTGTTTTAAAAAGACACATGGCTTCACAATAGTGAAGACAAAGGAGATGTCTGAGGACATCAGAACTGCTATTATTAGCAAACACAAGACTTCCAAAGGGTATAAGGCCATCTCCAAAAACCTTGGTATCCCAGTTTCAACAGTGCGCAATGTTATTAAGAAGTTTGCCAAGCATGGACCCATCAAGAACCTCCCTGGACATGGGGGAGAGAGGAAAATTTACAAGAGATGTCTTCGAAGGTTGGTGCAAATGGTGGAAAAAACACAACTTCAAACATCCAAATACCTGAAGGCCAACCTGGAACAGTCTGGGGTCATAGTTTCAACAAGTACCGTATGCCGCACACTAAACAAAGCTGAGCTTTATGGGCGAAGGCCAGGGAAGAAACCATTGCTGAAGAAAAGACATAAAAGGAACAACTGATCTTTGCCAAAGAGTACCTTGACAAACCACAATCCTACTGGGAAAATGTTCTGTTGACAGAAGAAACAAAAATAGAGCCTTTTGGCAATGCAAAGAAACAGTTTGATTACAGACAGTGCAATGAAGCTTATAAGAAAAAGAACACCTTACCAACAGTTAAGCATGGTGGAGGATCCATAATGCTGTGGGGCTGCTTTGCTGCGTCTGGTACTGGAGTTCTTGATCGTATCACAAAATCAGAGAATTATCAAGAGATTTTAGAGTGAAATGTCCTAACCAGTGTAAGAAAACTTGGTTTGAGTCGAAGATCATGGGTCCTCCAGCAAGACAATGACCCAAAGCACACATCCAAAAGTACACAGGAATAGTTGAAAAAGAAAAAATGAACTGTTTTAAAATGGCCAGCAATGAGTCCTGACCTTAATCCCAATCAAAATCTTTGGGGTGAGCTGAAATCTGCCATTGGGAAACAGAACCCTGCAAACATTCAAGAGCTTGAACAAGCTGCAAAGGAAGAGTGGGAGACAATTCCAGCTGAGAAGTGCAAGAAGCTTTTAGATGGCTACAAGAAATGTTTGGAGGCTGTCATCAATGCCAAAGGGTGTGCAACCAAGTATTAATTAGGGTTGCCTTTATTGCTGCACATGCTGTTTATTCTGTTTCTTCTTTGAAATTGCAACATGGAAGTTGAAAAACAATGTTTTATTGTTGTATTACTTTGGACTACTAATTAAAAAATCCTGAGGATATAACTTTGATACATTTCCATTTACATGTATTTCTGAAGATATTGTATAGTCTTCAGAAAAAAAAATGAAGGGGTGCCAATAATGTTGAGCAGTACTGCATGGGCCAGATATACATCTCTCGGAGAGTCTATTTTTAGAGCTTATTTTAAATGGAAAGGGGGTTACCAATGCGACATATAATGCCTGACAGTAGGAACTGCATTGATATGACGACATGTGGGTCACTAGAGCTAGGAAACTTGGTAGATCATGCGCAGTGCATGATCTAACAAGTTTGCCTGTCAGTGCAGCACTGCTCCTGCATCCCTATACTATACAAGTGATCAGCCTGCAATCAGTGAAAGTCCCATAGTGGGACAAAGTGTAAGAGTAAGAAAAAGTAAAAAAAAAAAGTGTAAAAATATAAAAAAAATTAAAAAATCACAAAATAATAGTAAAAAAATAAAAATATATTGTAACCAGAAATAAATATTTTTATGAAAAAAACAAAAAAACAAATAAAGTACATATATTTGGTATTGCTGCGTCAGGAACAACCTGACCTTTCCCGCTAGTTAACCCCTTCAGTGAACACCGTAAATAAAAAAATGTAAAAAAGGCAAAAAACAATGCTTTATCATCATACCGCCGAACAAAAAGTTGAATAAATCGCAATCAAAAAGACGAATGTAAATAAAAATTTTACAGCTTGAAAACGTCATCTTGTCCCGCAAAAATCAAGCCGCCATACAGCTCCATTAGCAGAAAAATAAAAAAGTTATAGCTCTCAGAATAAAGCGATGCAAAAATAATTATTTTTTCTATAAAATAGTTTTTGTGTAAAAGCACCAAACATAAAAAAACGCTATAAATGTGGAACTGCTGTAATCGTATTGACCCGAAGAATAAAGCTGCAAAACTACATAAGAAACACCCCAAAAAACAATTCCTGAATTGCTGTTTTTTATTCATTCTGCCTCCCAAAAATCAGAATAGTAAGTGATCAAAAAAGTCATGTGCCCGAAAATGGTACCAATAAAAACGTCAAGTCGTCCCGCAAAAAAACAAGCCGTCGCATGACTCTGGGAAACAGAAAACTGCAAACATTCAAGAGCTTGAACAAGCTGCAAAGGAAGAGTGGGAGAAAATTCCAGCTGGGAAGTGCAAGAAGATTTAGATGGCTACAAGAAACATTTGGAGGCTGTCATCAATGCCAAAGGGTGTGCACCCAAGTATTAATTAGGGGAGCCTTTATTGCTGCACATGCTGTTTATTCTGTTTCTTCTTTGAAATTGCAACATGGAAGTTGAAAAACAATGTTTTATTGTTGTATTACTTTGGACTACTAATTAAAAAATCCTGAGGATATAACTTTGGTACATTTCCATTTATTTCTGAAGATATTGTATAGTCTATGAAAAAAATGAAGGGTGCCAATAATGGTGAGCAGCACTGTATGGGCCAAAAATACATCTCTCAGAGAGTCTATTTTTAGAGCTTATTTTAAATGGAAAGGGGGTTACCAATGCGACATATAACGCCTGACAGTAGGAACTGCATTGATATAATATGCATAGGGCCTAGTAGGGTTGTGCATTGTTATATTAACCCCTTTCTGACGTGAGACGTATCCTTATGTCGTTGTGGCCTGGTACTTATTGACTAGGGATGTATGGTTCCTTTTCTGCGATTTGAACGCTGCCGGGTGTCAGCTGATTTTGACAGCTGACTTCTGGCACTCAGTGCAAGGAGCGGTGCTGCAGCATTTAGCAGGCAGAGGGAAGAAATCCCCTCTGCCTTAGGATCGGACACCCCGCGACGTCATCCTGGGGTCCCGATCGTTGTCATCATGACCCGATGTCATGACGACATGTGGGTCACCAGAGCTAGGAAACTTGGTAGATCATGCGCAGTGCATGATCTAACAAGTGTGAGGCAGTGACTGGGATCGTATACGAGGGACGTTATATATCCTCCAGAATGTGTACAGAGACCTATTAAATCCATTGGAGTGCATTGCAGTCACAATCTCAGCTGCGGCTGCAATGCAGGAATGAAGGTGAGCATTGACCTGCTCAGGCTATCTGGCTAAGGCAGATTAAGTAAAACCTGGCAGGACCTTCATTTCTTGGTGGAGGCTACATGAAGGCAGTGGGGCGACCTCCTCCCTCTAACCTGGGTTTTCCAGTGGCTCTTGCCAAAGGTCATTTAAAAACCCTGCATTAAGGATTAGTGTTGTTCAGTGTTGGGGCTTGTTAGGAGCATAGCAGGAAAACTGGGCAGGACTGTGTATAGCTGAACCCACGCCTAGGAAGGCTCTGCATCCGTCAGGCTCTGAGCGGCCCGGCGCGGCCGTTGCACACGGCAACCATTGTGTATGGACTTCTGTTAACCCGGCTGTGAACCAGAGGACTTTCTGTTTACCAAGTAAGTTGCTGAAATAAAAGCTGTTTATCTTGGACTTGGTTGGGTCACTGCCTCAGTTACTTCATGATGTGAACACCGCCACCTTACAGCTTGGTGGAGAATGCGGCCAATGTGACTGAGGCATACCTCACCGGCAGCTGCATGACCACAATCCGGCCTGCCACCTTTCAGCCCAAACCTGTGGACAAAATGGAGGAGCTGTTAAGGCAATTGGTCCACACGCAGCGGCAGCAACAGCAAACCAATGAGCTGATCATGCAGCAGCTCACAGCTCGGCGGGAGACGCCGACGTCACCAGCCCCGGAACGTCGAGAGGCCCGGGACCGGAGGACAATGTGGAAGCCTTCCTGACCATTTATGAGCACACAGCAGAGCGGGAAAACCTACCAGCCGGCCAGTGGGCAGAAGTGATAGCTCCGTTTTTGTTCGGCGATGGCCAGAAGGCCTACTTCGACCTCAGTCGGGAGGACGCCCAGGACTACCAGAGGCTCAAAGGTGAGATCCTTGCCCGACTGGGGGTCAATACATACGTGAAGGCTCAGCGCGTCTTTTCGTGGGCCTATGTGGAGACCGACCCTCCCAGTCTCAGGCTTATGACCTTCTGCAGCTGGTAAAGAGGTGGCTCCAGCCTGAGACTTTGGCTCCAGCCCAGATGGTGGAGAGTGGTGGTTGACCGGCTGGTGAGGACTCTGCCGGCCGCTATCCAACATTGGGTGGGGCAAGGGGACCCCGGCACACTCGAACAGGTGGTCAGCCTGATCGAGAGCTATTCGGCCACTCACTCAGGACTTTATCCGAGACTCTGCCCCCTCGCGGCTGTCATGCCAATCCCTGCCAACCCAGGAACTGGGAAAGGGGTCGCGACCCTCTGCTAAGGGCAGTCAGGACCGTACCCGTGCTGAAGGGGTACCCCGGAGTGAGAGTGGCGGGAGACCGGTTCCCTCCCAAACTGTCACAAGAACTAACAGTGCCTCCTCCATTATGTGCTGGCGGTGTCAGGGGCCGGGACATGATGTTGTTAACTGCCCCCTGACTACAGAGTTCATGGACTGCGGGTATAACTGCCGGGTCTCAATGTACGCCGAGACCGTCTGCACTGCAAGTGCCGACCCCCCGGACAGTGAACCTCAACTTTTCCAGGTACTGGTTAATGGGTACCCCAAGGAGGCCCTCCTAGATTTGAGCAGCCTAGTGACTTTGGTACATGGGTCGCTGGTGGTGGGAGACAACCCCAGTGGACGGACAGTCGGGGCTGTGTGTATCCATGGGGACCTCCGAGAGTACCAAACCGCGGAGGTAGTTTTGTCCACGCCATGTGGAGACATAAAACATGTGGTGGGGGTGGTAAAAACTCTTCCCTATGGGACTGTGTTGGGAAGAGACTTGCCCCTATTCTAGACTCTGTGGAAAAATAAAATCCACTATCCCCCGGTAAAAGTTATTACAGGCGCTGGACCCGAAAAACCCGAGTCAGAGGTACCTGCCGTAGGGGTGTCCAACCTAGGGACAGAGTGTGACCCCGATAGGTTTCCCCTACAGGTGCTGGCAGGAGAGGTCGAGGAGACCCCATCGATCCCCGAGCTGGAAGTGTCCTTGGGCACGTTTGGGACCGCTCAGCTACAGGATCCCACTCTGACTCGGGCGCGGGAAAGGGTGTTAGAGGTGAATGGCGTAGCTCAACAGCCCACTGCAGATACTGTGTTCCCACGCATGGTGGTCAACGATGAGTTGCTCTATAGGGTAGACAAAATCAGGGACGAGGTCGTGGAACAGTTAGTGGTTCCTCAGTCGTACCGTCGGGCGGTTCTGGAGTTGGTACACACACACCTGCTGGGTGGACACTTAGGGGTTAGAAAATCTTGCAGGGGTTCTTTTGCCCGGGGATTTACGCGGAGGTCCAAAAGTACTGCGAATCCTGCCCTGAATGTCAGTTGACCACACCCACCGCAAGTTTCCGTAGCCCATTGGTACCCCTGCCAGTGATAGAGGTACCTTTTGAACGGATTGCAATAGACTTGGTAGGGCCCATTGTAAAATCCGCTCGTGGCCACCAACATATACTGGTGGTCGTTGACTATGCCACCCGGTACCCGGAGGCTATACCGCTACGCCACACCTCGGCGAAACTGATTGCACGGGAGCTGTTTGCCATGTTCTGTCGCCTTAGACTACCCAAGGAGATCCTGTCGGATCAAGAGACCCCTATTATGTCCAAGGTGACGAGGGAACTGTGCAAACTGCTAAAAAAAAAACAATTGCGCACCTCGGTGTACCACCCTCAAACCGACGGGCTAGTAGAACGGTTCAATAAAACCCTCAAGTCCATGTTAAAAAAGGTGGTTTCTAAGGACGGAAGGGATTGGGACATGTTGCTACCCCATTTGATGTTCGCCGTCTGTGAGGTACCCCAGGCTTCCACAGGATTCTCTCCCTATTGTACGGCAGGCACCCTAGGGGTCTGTTGGACGTAGCCAAAGAGACGTGGGAACAAGAGCCGACTCCACATAGGAGTATAATTGAACACGTGGCTAGTATGCAGGACCGGATTGCGGAGGTCATGCCCATCGTGAAAGAACATCTGTTAGATGCCCAGGCAGCCCAGAGGGGCACATATAATAAAAAAGCCACGGTCAGGTCTTTTAACAAGGGCGATCGGGTGTTAGTACTGGTACCCACAGCCGAGAGTTAGCTCATGGCCAAGTGGCAAGGGCCATATGAAGTTCGAGAAAAGGTGGGGGAGGTAAATTACCTGGTGTTTCAGCCCGGAAGGAGGAAACCTGAGCAGCTTTATCATGTAAACCTGCTAAAACCTTGGAAAGATCGAGAGTGTTTAGTTACAGATGTCACTCCGGGCATATCACCTGAGAGTTCTCTACCTTCAGCCAGGAATGCGTCCGGGGGAGAGGTCAGGATAAGTGATGCTCTCACTAAACAGCAGCAACGGGAGGCTCGCTCGCTGCTGCAGAAGAATACCGACATGTTCTCAGAGCTACCGGGTAGGACTACGGATCTCCAACATGACATTGTCACCGAACCTGGGGTAAGAGTACGAATGAGACCGTACCAGGTACCCGAAGACCAGAGGCAAGCCATCACGGCTGAGGTAAAACTTATGCTCCAGTTAGGCCTCATCGAGGAATCACGGAGTGAGTGGGCTAGCCCCATCGTACTGATTCTGAAACCAGATGGATCGCTAAGCTTCTGTAACGATTTCCGGAAATTAAATGAAGTGTCGAAGTTTGACCTTTATCCAATGCCCAGGGTGGATGAGCTGATTGAGAGACTGGGACAGGCCCAGTACTTTACCACGCTCGATCTCACCAAGGGTTACTGGCAGGTACCTCTCACGGAATCGACGAAGGAAAAGACCGCCTTCATAACTCCAGAGGGGCTATATCACTATGTGGTCTTACCTTTTGGGTTACATGGGGCCCTGGCTACATTCCAGAGACTGATGGACATAGTGCTCAAGCCTCATCAGGTGTACGCGTCCGCATCTTTAGCACTGACTGGCCTACGCACCTATCCCAGGTACAAGCAGGGCTGGATTCTCTCAGAGCCACGGGGTTAACGGCAAACCCCCAAAAATGTGCGATAGGGCTAGAGGAAGCCTGATATTTGGGGTATGTGATTGGCCAAAGAGTTATCAAGCCCCAAATCAATAAAGTTGAGGCCATTAAAAACTGGCCTAAACCGTTAAGCACAAAACAGATGAGGGCGTTCCTTGGCATCTTTGGGTATTACCGCCGGTTTATACCTAATTTTGTGGGGAGAACGGCGGCCCTGACTGATCTCTTGAAAGGAAAAAAATTGGTAATGGTTCGGTGGAACTCTCAGGCAGAAGAATCCTTTCAGTCCATGAAATTGGCCCTGTGTGGACAGCCAGTCCTCATCAGCCCCAACTTCAAGGAAACCTTTATTGTACAGACAGATGCTTTGGAGGTAGGCCTCAGGGCGGTATTGTCACAAAAAGTGAATGGTGAATGTTACGCTCGCGCCCGGACTGACTGGCGTGAGCGTGATTAGTGATCCCACTGTACCATGAACCGAGGAGTGCCTGGAGGGGCGTAACTAAGTATCAACCCGATCCGACCAAGGTCGCACGGCGGCTCAGTCGACTCCGTGAACAAAAGAGGAACCGAGCAGAGGGACCAGGTGCTACTCCAGGTCAGACCCCGGTCACAGCTGTTGACCCACACCGGGGAATGCAGGAACAGGCAAGTTAGACTGGCATACAGACAGGTGGGTATTGGCAGGCACGGCTGGTATGCAGACAGGTGGATACTGGTAAGCACGGCTGGTATGTAGACAGGTGGGTACTGGCAAGCACGGCTGGTATGCAGACAGGTGGGCAGTGGCAAGCACAGCTGGTATGCAGACAGGTGGGCACTGGCAAGCATGGCTGGTATGCAGACAGGTGGGTACTGGCTAGCATGGCTGGAGTGCAGACAGGGAGATACTGGCAAGCACGGCTGGAGTGCAGACAGGGAGGTACTAGCAGGTTGGAGCGCAGGCTGGAAAGGGTCCAGTACAGACTGGGAGACAGGAACAGAGCCGCAGATGCGGTAGACAAGCAGAGTAAAGCGAAACCGCCGGAGCGGAGGACAAGGCAGAGCAGAGCGGAACCGCCGGAGCGGTGGACAAGGCAGAGCAGAGAGGAACCGCCGGAGCGGTGGACAAGGCAGAGCAGAGCGAAACCGCGGGTGCGGTGGACAAGGCAGAGCAGAGCGAAACCGCAGGTGCGGTGGACAAGGCAGAGCAGAGCGAAACCGCCAGTGCGGTGGACAAGGCAGAGCAGAGCGAAACTGCCGGAGCGGTGGACAAGGCAGAGCAGAGCGAAACCGCCGGTGCGGTGGACAAGGCAGAGCAGAGCGAAACCGCAGGTTCGGTGGACAAGGCAGAGCAGAGCGAAACCGCAGGTGCGGTGGACAAGGCAGAGCAGATCGAAACCGTCGGAGCGGTGGGCAAGGCACAGCAGAGCAAAACCGCAGGTGCGGTGGACAAGGCAGAGCAGAGTGGAACAGGGCTGAAGGTGCAGGCAGAGAGGACAGGGCTCTGTTCACATGGAACAGACTGGAAAATACAGGAAGGTGGCTAGAACACAGGAGGTAGATATGGAGGAAGGGAAAAGGGACAAGCAGAACCAGATAAACACAAGGTACTTACAATGAAGTAGCGAGTGGACACAAAACTCACAAACAGAAGTACCGAGACAACGAGTTGGAGTTAGGTGCAGGTTCAGACACTGCAGGAAAAGGGAAGGTACGGACATAGAGACAAACAGGTAACAGGCTAGGATACATAAAACCAAAAAAGTTGACCGAGTCTTATGATTTAAAATATATGGTCAGTACGAAAAGAACCAGAAATAGTGATAATATGATAACAGTATCTAAAGGTTCCTTGTAATAATTAAGATCGAATGAACAAGACCAGATGACTCCAATCAGAAAAAAACTGCAGGATCAGTTTCATTATACATATAACAAAATTTTTTTATCAAAGACATATATTCATAGAAATGGAATATCCATAAAAAGGTGAGACAGAATAAATTGCTAAAGTTATTTGAGAAAGATTGTGTGCAAATAGAAACCATGAGAACACATTGGATCCCCAGCCCTAATCACTAAAGGTAATTGAACAGGCAGCAAGTAGCATGTACTCCTTCAGGGATAGGTAAAAGATAAACAAGATTGTGCATATAAATGATGCGCAATTACATACAAGTACCTGATAAGTTAACAAAACATTGTAGACATTGTATGGACAAAACTATACCTGAAGACATGCTGGTGTGCCCTAAAACGGGTGGGGGATCCAAAGAAGCGCCTCGACGCACGTTTCTCCTTCCGGCTTCGTAACCGTTGTGTATAGACTTCTGTTAACCCGACTGCGAATCAGAGGACTTTCTGTTTACCCGTTGCTGAAATAAAAGCTGTTTATGTTGGACTTGCTTGGGTCACTGCCTCAGTTACTGCACGGTGTGAACACCACCGCCTCACACAAGTTTGCCTGTCAGTGCAGCACTGACTGTTTGTATAGTATAGGAATGCTCCTGCATCCCTATACTATACAAAGGATCAGCCTTCAATTAGTGAAAGTCCCATAGTGGGACAAAGTGTAAGAGTAAGAAAAAGTTAAAAAAAAAGTGTAAAAATATTTAAAAAAATCACAAAATAATAATAAAAAAATAAAAATATATTGTAACCATAAATAAATATTTTTATGAAAAAAAACAAAAAACAAATAAAGTACATATATTTGGTATTGCTGCGTCAGGAACAACCTGATCTTTCCTGCTAATTAACCCCTTCAGTGAACACCGTAATTAAAAAAATTTAAAAAAGGCAAAAAACAATGCTTTATCATCATACCGCCGAACAAAAAGTTGAATAAATCGCAATCAAAAAGACGAATGTAAATAAAAATGTTACAGCTGAAAATGTCATCTTGTCCCGCAAGCAAAAAACAAGCTGCCATACAGCTTCATTAGCGGAAAAATAAAAAAGTTATAGCTCTCAGAATAAAGCGATGCAAAAATAATTATTTTTTCTATAAAATATTTTTTGTGCAAAAGCACCAAACATAAAAAAAAGCTATAAATGTGGAACTGCTGTAATCGTATTGACCCGAAGAATAAAGCTGCGAAACTACATAAAAAAAACACCCCAAAAAACAATTCCTGAATTTCTGTTTTTTATTCATTCTGCCTCCCAAAAATCAGAATAGAAAGCGATAAAAAAAGTCATGTACCAATGGTACCAATAAAATGTCAAGTCGTCCCGCAAAAAAACAAGCCGTCGCATGACTCTGTAGGCCAAAATATGGAAAAATTTTAGCTCTCAAAATATGGCAATGAGTTTTTGCAATAAAAAGCGTCTTTTAGTGTGTGACAGCAGCCAAACATAAAAACCCGATATAAGTCTGGTATCGCTGTAATTGCACCGATCCGAAGAATAAAGTCACCTTATCAATTATACGAGGAATGGTGTAAAAAATAAATAAAACCAATTCTTCACCTGCGGTTGATTTATTCATTCTGTCTCCCAAAGATTGGTTCACATTTATTCTGCGTAGACCACTTACACCGGTTTTCCGTGTAAATCTCTGAAATACGTGATTCAGACAGAACCCCTGGTGGAAGATTCCCTGTAATGAGGCAGATGGGTGCACTGTGGATGCCGTCTAGCCTATGATCTGTTGGCATCCGTCTTTTTATTAGGCATGCATAAAAGTGTCGTCACCCACAGTTTTATGCACTTCTGAAAAAAAGGACAACGCTGAACAGAGGGCAGACGGAGTCCAGAGTAACTCTGCTGCCTCATTATAGTGGATGGATCCTTGGGGGTTCATCTGAATCACGTCACTCGGAGATTTAGATGGAAACCCCGATATAAGTGCTCAGCGTAAAGTGCAGGATAAATGTGATGCAAAATGTTATGTAAAATGTTCCCAACAAAACCTTCAACTGAATCCACAAAAAAAAGCAAGTCCCCGCTCAGGTCCGTCATCAGTTATTGGAAATATAAGGGCTTCCACATTACTAGTAGCACAAAGGCTCTGGAAAAGCGTCATGGCTCATAGCCCCACAAAAGAAATTAAGCAAATTCCGCACTCCCAAATCCAAATGCCCCTCTTCCTTCTGTGCTCCAGTGTGTGCCTAAACCGCAGTTAGAGTCCACATGTTTGGCATTTCACTAGCGATGAGAGCCCGCCTAATTTACAGGTGCTGGGCACAACGTACTGGTCACTACAATTTAATGGTCACAACAACGGCAGTTTGCAATTTTCACTCAGCAACATCCACTGCTGCTTGTTTCTGGAAAAGACCCATGGAGTCAAAATCATCACTACACCTGTAGATACATTCCTAAAGTGGTATAATTTCCAAAATGGGGTCACTTGAGAGAGGTTTCTGCAATTCTAGCATTTAGGGGCTCTGTATATGGAGATTGGTCTTCACTGCCCAATGATATCAAATTCTGTGATCTACCTGTGGTGTCAATATGCTCACTGCACCCCTAGATTAATTCATTGAAAGGTGTAGCTTGTAAAATGCAGACCATTATGGGGGGTCTGCTGTTCTGGCAGCTCAGGAGTTTTGCCAATGTGACATGGCACTCTCAAACCAGTCGAGCAAAATTTGAACTCCAATATGGTGCTTCCTCCCTTCTGAGCTTTGCACTGTGCATCAAAAGTTGTTTTCAACCATGGGGTATCAGTGTACATAGGAAAAATTGCACAACAAATTTTGGGATCCATTTTCTCCTTTGGGGCTAAAACATTTTTGTGGGAAAAATATATATATTTTTTCATTTTTACATATCCACGTTGTAAAATTCTGTGAAGCACCTGTGGGTTCAAAGTGCTCACCACAAATCTAAATAAATTCCTTGAGGGGTCTAGTTTCCAAAATGGGGTCACATGTGGGGGTTTTCAACTGTTTAGGCACATCAGGGGCTCTCCAAATGCTAAATGACACCCGCAGACCATTCCATCAAAGGCTACTTTCCAAAATTTCACTCCTTCCTTCCAGAGCCCTGTCGTGCACCCAAACAAAAGTTTTCCCCCACATATTGGGTATCTGCGTGCTCAGGAGAAATTGCACAACAAATTTTGTGCTCCATTTTCTCCAGTTACTCCTTTGAAAATAAAAAATTTGGGGCTAAAAAACATTTTTGTGGGAAAAATAGGATTTTTTTATTTTCACGGCTCCACGTTATAAACTTCTGTGAAGCACCTGGGAGTTCAAGGTGCTTACCACACATCTAGATAAGTTCCCTGAGGCATCTAGTTTCCAAAATGGTGTCACTTGTGGGGTGTTTCCACTGTTTAGGCACATCAGGGGCTCCCCAAATGTGACATGGCGCCCACTAATTGTTCAAGCAAATTTTACATTCAAAAAGTCACATGGAGCTCCTTCCCTTCCAAGCCCTGCAGAGCACCGAAATGGTGGTTTTCCTCCACATGTGGGGTATCGGCGTGCTCAGGAGAAAATACAGAACAAATTTTTGGGTCCATTTTTTCCTGTTACCCTTGCAAAAATTACAAAATTTGGGTCTAAAGTAAAATTTTTGTGAAAAAAGTTAAATGTTCATTGTTTTCTTCCACGTTCCAAAAATCCTGTGAAGCACCTAAAGGGTTAATAAACTTCTTGAATTTGGTTTTGAGCACCTTGAGGGGTGTAGTTTTTAGAATGGTGTCACTTTTGGGCATTTTCTGTCATAAAGGTCCATCAAAGTCACTTCAAATGTGATGCGGTCCCTAAAAAAATGGTTTTGTAAATCGCTGGTCAACTTTTAACCCTTATAACTTCCTAACAAAAAAATGCTGGTTCCAAGGTTGTGCTGATGTAAAGTAGACATGTGGGAAATGTTATTTATTAAGTATTTTGTGTGACATCTCTCTCTGATTTAAGGGCATATAAATTCAAAGTTTCAAAATTGCTAAATTTTCGGCAAATTTCAGATTTTTTCACAAATAAACGCAAGTCATATCAAATAAATTTTACCACTGTCATGAAGTACAATATGTCATGAAAAAACAATCTTAGAATCAGTGGGATCCATTGAAGCGTTCCAGAGTTATTACCTCATAAAGTGAAGGTGGTCAGAATTGTAAAAATTGGCCTGGTCATTAACGTGCAAACAGCCTTTGGGGGTAAAGGGGTTAAACAGCAGTAAACACAGTATCACTTCACTATAGTTTACAAAAACTAAAGACATCAGTAAGGGTATGTGCACACGATCCGGAGCCGCTGCGTGTTAAGCAGCGTCAAACCTGCAGCAACCAGATGTTACAGCATAGTGGATGGTGTTTCTAGAAATCCCATGTCCACTATGCGTATCTGTGCACCTGCGGATCACCCGCAGAAACTGACATGCAGCGCATCTTTACAGACCGCAGCATGTCAATTTCTCTTGCAGGTCCACATGCAGGCATTCCCCATAGACTTAACGTCTATGAGGAAAGTCCGCAGGTGGAAATAAAAATGGCGCCGCTCATTTTCATAAAGAGCAGAAGCTGCCGGCAGCTTTTCCGCAGTGTCTGGGCTGGCTCCGGACAGTGAGCACATACCCTAAAGGAAGAAAACAAGCAAGGTTGATAGCTTGAAATATTTGGCTGATTTAGTGATTAGGAACACTTATCAGGAAAAGGTACAAGTTAAAATCCTCTGGCCAATGTCACGTAGACAATGGGTATCAGTAAGACATCTGCTGTATATGGCCAAGCTTTAACAAGTTGATTTACAGATGTTTTGCATGCAAACACAAAGTAATTATGCAAAATGTAGTTGCCGCCCTGAAGAAACTTATGTGTAAATTGACTACATGCATACATTGGGAGATGGGGGAAGTCACAATTGCTCCTTTCTGATTGCAAAGCACAAATTTAACCACAAGGCGACAGGAGATTACTCCCTAAGGCTATGCGTAGAAAGTCTTTTAACTCCTACATTTGTTGTATACATGAGGAAAGCTATCAATATATGCAAATTTCGATTGTATAGGAAAGGGATCTTTAAAAGGATTTGTATAGGAAAGAGATCTGAAAGGATATAGGATCTGTTGGCATTCCCCCAAGACCAAAAGTGTCCTTTTATTAGGGTGGTAAAAATCCTCCTTTTTTTTCAAATGATCAGGAAAGTGAAACGTTTCCCTCTACAGAAAGACACCACAAAAAATGTATACCATGCTGTATACTTTTTTTTTTTACAACTGGAGTCAAAAGACAGCATATGAGACTGTCTTCTGTCACAGGAATATGTCAGGAAACCTTCGAATATGTTAAAACATTTTTCTTCTGCATGACAACCAGCTGGAATGCAGTCTGGACAGAGCCCTAGGAGGAGATTTATCAAAGTGTTTTCACCAGAAAAAAGAATTGACATGCTGCATCTTGGCAAAAGCACAGCAAGGCTAAAAATGCACATTCTGAATATGTGCATGGGATTTTAGAAATCTCATTGATTATGCTGGTCCTTAAAATGCTGTGTATTTTAAGCACCAAATACGCTGAATAAAATAAACACAACAAAACCGCCACGCGTGAACACACCCATAGAAAAA
Source organism: Phyllobates terribilis (assembly GCF_046119375.1). Classification (NCBI taxonomy): domain Eukaryota; kingdom Metazoa; phylum Chordata; class Amphibia; order Anura; family Dendrobatidae; genus Phyllobates; species Phyllobates terribilis. The sequence goes on from NW_027362761.1 coordinate 705,851,055, forward strand.
CAATCTGAAATGGAAACTGAATAAATATCATGAAGACGAAATTGATTTTAGGTTATCAGGTCAGTGCTTTAGATCGGGGTCACATGAGCGTATAGCATCCGATGCGAGAGTATGCGATGCGATATGCTAGTGACACCTGGCTCAAGTTCTGCTGCACGTGTGAGCCGAGTGTCAGTGCGCTGTGCTCCCGTTCACTCGCATGCGAGAATCGCATCACAGGTGAACAGAAGAAATTAATTTCTCCATCTTCTCCATTGCCTGTCTTGGTGTATATTGAACTGCACTCAGATGACATCAGAGTGCAGTCTGATGTTTTGCACACACCCACTGACTAGAATGGGTGCGCGCCGTGTGAGATACGCTGCCAATCACAGCATGCTGCGATATTTTTTCTTATGCTGTCTTATCATGAGAAAAAATTTGCAGATCTGCTCTGCCTCATTGAATAACACTGATTATTAGAGTTTCTCGCATTGTACTCCTCTGTATTATACGCCAGTGTGCGTGAGCCCTTAGTGGTAGTGTTTAAACAAAAATTTGTAGAGGTAGTCTTTTTTGTGCGGTATATATTGGAGACTAATTGTTATTTTACATATTTTGTACACTATACTAAGAAACCTGTTAGGCTACGTTCACATGGGCATGGCCGGTGTTCTATAAGACGCCCCCATTACTAAGTGCATAGTAAAATGGTCGCCGCTTTTTCAATAAAAGACACGGCCAGATAAAAGTATTTTAATGAAATAAAAAACACACTTAATTTTATTACACTCCGTCCGCAAAGCCATCAATCTTCTGAAAAAAACGTAAAATAACAAACAACCATATCCCTCACCTGTACCGCCAACGATTGTACCACGACGATCCGGGTCATTTCTACAGCAGTGACATCAGCCATCACTGATGTCACTGCTGTAGAAGACAGCAGTGTATTCTGACAGGGGTGTAAAATCACTCCTATCAGTATACATGCTTCTGCAGGAGGTCACGGGTTGATCAGCTGAAGAGCAGCTGATCAGACCCGATGAGCTTACCACCCTGGGAACATTCTTGCGACCTATTAACAAGCGTTTTCGCAGCAGGAAAACCGCCGCGAAAACGCATCAAAAACGCATTGTGGGAACTTAACCTAAATTTGGAAAATAGCAACCTTGAGGCAAAGCATTTTTAATCGCTTTATTACACCCTCCTTTATCTATAATATAACGCTGCAAGCATCCCTCTGTCTGAAGCCTCTATAGACAGCGCAAGCGCGACACGCAGCCTCGCTCCAGACAGAAGAACGCATGGAGCCGTTACTGGTAAGAGGAGTGTATGGTGCCGGAGATCGCGGTATGCGTAGACACTGAACGCATTCCGCGATCTCCGGCGCCATACTTACATACTTACCTGACCGGGAGGAGCGTTGCCGCGGCGCCTCTCTTCTCGCCAGAGACCGGGACAGGAGTGAAGGCGTCGGAGTCGGCGCATGCGCATAGAACTATCCGGCACCATTTTACTGAAGACACATTAGCAGTGTGTCTTCAGCAAAATGGTGCCGGACAGAGCGGTATGGGCACGCGCGTACTCCGGCGCCACACTCCTCCCCCGGCCTTCGGCAGAACAGGACACCGCAGCGCTGGAGCACAGGGAAGAAAGGTGAGTATAAGTAGGTTTTTTTTGTATGTGTGCAGCGTGAAAGGGATGAGAGCGCCACACATACCAGGATTGGGGGGTGAGGGGGCCACACACACCAGGATTGGGGAGTGAGGGGACCACACATACCAGGATTGGGGGGTGAGGGGGCCACGCATACCAGGATTGGGGGTTGAGGGGGCCAATCATACCAGGATTGGGGAGTGAGGGGGCCACGCATACCAGGATTGGGGGGTGAGGGGGCCACGCATACCAGGATTGGGGGGTGAGGGGGCCACGCATACCCGGATTGGGGGGTGAGGGGGCCACGCATACCAGGATTGGGGGGTGAGGGGGCCACGCATAGCAGGATTGGGGGGTGAGGGGGCCACGCATATAAGGATTGGGGGGTGAGGGGGCCACGCATATCAGGATTGGGGATGAGGGGTACCATGCATACCAGGATTGAGGGGTGAGGGGACCATGCTTACCAGGATTGGGGGGTGAGGGGACCATGCTTACCAGGATTGGGGGTGAGGGGACCATGCATACCAGGATTGGGGGATGAGGGGTACCATGCATACCAGGATTGGGGGATGAGGGGGACCATGCATACCAGGATTGGGGGGTGAGGGGACCATGCATACCAGGATTGGGAGGTGAGGGGGGCCATGCATACCAGGATTGGGAGGTGAGGGGTACCATGCATACCAGAATAGGAATATGTGGTGCCATGCATACCAGGATTGGAGGGTGAGGGGTGCCATGCCTACCAGGATGGAATGCGGGGTACCATGCGTACCAGGATGATGGATGGGGTGCCATGCATACCAGGATAAAGGGTACCATGCATACCAGAATAGGGATGAGGGGTACCATGCATACCAGAATAGGAATATGTGGTGCCATACATACCAGGATTGGGGGATGAGGAGTGCCATGCATACCAGGATAGGGATGAGGGGGCCATACATACCTGGATTTGGGGATGAGGAGGCCATACATACCAGGATTGGAGGATGAGGGGTGCCATACATACCAGGATTGGGGGATGAGGGGTACCATGCATACCAGGATTGGAGGATGAGGGGTGCCATTCATACCAGAATTGGGGTGAGGGGTGCCATGTATACCAGGATGAGGGGTATCATACATACCAGAATAGGGATGTGGGGTGCCATGCATACCAGGATGAGGGATACCATGCATACCAGAATAGGGATGAGGGGTACCATGCATACCAGGATTGAGGGATGAGGAGGCCATACATACCAGAATTGGGATGAGGGGTGCCATGTATACAAGGATGAGGGGTAACATACATACCAGAACAGGGATGCGGGGTAGCATGCATACCAGGATAAGGGATGGGGTGCCATGCATACCAGGATGAGGGGTACCATGCATACCAGGATAGAGATGCAGGGTACCATGCATACCAGGATGAGGGATGGGGTGCCATGCATACCAGGATTGAGGATGAGGAAGCGATGCATACCAGGATGAGGGATTGGGTACCATACATACCATGATTGGGGGATGAGGGGTGCCATACATACCAGGATTGCAATGAGGGGTGCCATGTATATTAAATTTGGGATGAGGGGGCCATGTATACCTGGATGAGAAATGGGGTGCCATGCATACCATGACTGGGGATGAGGGGTGCCATGCAAACCAGGATTGGGGATGAGGGGTGCCAAAAAATACCAGGATTGGGGATGAGGAGTGCCATGCATACCAGGATTGGGGATGATAGGTGCCATGCATACCAGGATTGGGGATGAGGGGTGCCATGCATACCAGGATTGGGGATGAGGGGTGCCATGCATACCAGGATTGGGGATGAGGGGTGCCATGCATACCAGGATTGGGGATGAGGGGTACCATGCATAACAGGATTGGGGTTGAGGTGTGCCATGCATAACAGGATTGGGGATGAGGGGTGCCGTGCATACCAGGATTGGGGATGAGGGGTGCCATACATACCAGGATAGGGATGAGAGGTACCATGCATACCAGGATAGGGATGAGGAGTACCATGCAAACCAGGATATGGATCTGGGGGGGGCCATGTATACCAGGATTCGGATGAGGGGCCATGTATATCAGGATGAGGGATGGGGTGCCATGTATACCAGGATGAGGGGTACCATACATACCAGGATAGGGATGAGGGATAGGGTACCATGCATACCAAGATTGGTTATGAGGGAGCCATGCATACCAGGATGAGGGGCACCATGAATGCCAAAATTGGGGATGAGGGGTGCCATGCATACCAGGATTGGGGGTGAGGGGTGCCATGCATACCAGGATTGGGGGTGAGGGGTGCCATGCATACCAGGATTGGGGATGAGGGGTGCCATGCATACCAGGATTGTGGATGAGGGGAGACATGCATACCAGGATTGGGGGTGAGGGGTGCCATGCATACCAGGATTGGGGGTGAGGGGTGCCATGCATACCAGGATTAGTGGTGAGGGGTGCCATGCATACCAGGATAGGGATGAGGCGTGACATGCATACCAGGATAGGGATGAGGGCAGCACAAATACCAGGATGGGGGCAGCACAAATACCAGGATACGGGCAGCACAAATACCAGAATGGGGGCAGCACATACCAGCATGGGAGACCATATACCAATAAAAATGCTCGCCACCCGGGCGTAGAACGGGCTCAATATCTAGTTTATGTATAATAAAAGACGGATTTTGGTAAGACCTTACCTGTAAAATCCTTTTCAGCGAAGGAAGGAAGGGAGACACAGTCATTACTAGTGGGTAGGCGGAGCCCACATAGGATAGAACACCTCAGATTAAAAAAGAGTGTTGTCCGGCCCCTCCAGCTTGGGCTCCTCCTACTCCAGCTCTCCAGTCCGTACACAAGCTAAGGAAGAGCAAATATCACCAGCGGAGCAACATAACCCCTTCTGAAGAACTTCAGAGAAAAAACAAGAGACAGGTTATGCATATAACAGAAAAACCACACAGTCCCAGGTACTACTCACTGGACCTGACCACTGCGATGAGCTGGCAATGCTGGAACAGAGCCTTAGCGCGCCGACCTCAGCCCAGATAATCGCTATCAGAGAAGGGTCACGCTGCATCTGAAAACACAACAACACACTTCTGCCATGGGAGGGAGCTGTGTCTCCCTTCCTTCCTTCGCTGAAAAGGATTTTACAGGTAAGGTCTTACCAAAATCCGTCTTTCAGTAGCAGATGGAAGGAAGGGAGACACAGTCATTACTAGTGGGACGTCCCAAAGCAGTCCAAAAATTAAGGGTGGGAAAAAACCAACAGAGGCAGAATCCCAACAACCTAGAAAAATGCGCAACTAGCGCTAAATACAAGTTAACGATAACTTAAACTACAGCCGCCTGCAGGACCCTACGTCCTAAGGCTGCATCAGCGGAAGCACTGACGTCCACCTTATAAAACTTTGTAAAAGTGTGGACGGAGCGCCAGGTAGCCGCCCGGCAGAGTTGAGCTGCCGAGGCCCCTTGATGAAAAGCCCACGATGAACCCACAGCTCTCGTGGAGTGAGCTCGAATCTTAATTGGACAAGATTCGCCCTTGAGTCGGTAAGCCTCTAAAATGGCCGACCGAATCCATCGAGCTATAGTGTCCTTGGAAGCTCGTTGACCACGCCGACGACCTGCTGGAATCACAAACAGAGAGTCCGATTTCCGAAAACCTTGAGTAATAGACAAATAGAACTTCAAAGCCCGCACTAAATCCAATGAGTGCAAGGCCCGTTCCTTCGCATTCCTCGGTTCCGGACAGAGCGAGGGCAACACAATATCCTGGTTAACATGAAATTGTGACACCACCTTAGGTAGAAAGTCGCCCCGTGTGCGAAGCACCACGCGATCCGGGAGAAACTCCAGAAAAGGAGGCGAGCAAGAAAGAGCCGTCAGTTCAGAAACCCTTCTCAAAGAGGTGACTGCCACTAAAAAGGCAACCTTCCAAGAAAGCAAAGAAAGGCTAACGGAGTCCATAGGCTCAAAAGGCCCATGTTGAAGAGCCTCCAAGACCAGATTGAGCCGCCAAGGGGACACAAGCGCCTTCCGCGGCGGAAACTGACGGGTTACCCCGCGAAAAAAGGAACGAACGTCCCTACGCGAGGCGATAGCCTTCCGAAACAGCAAGGACAAAGCAGAAACCTGACCCCTCAGAGTGTTAACTGCCAAACCCTTGTCCAGGCCATACTGCAAAAAGGCCAACAAATTGGGAATGGAAAAAATCCTCGGGTTCCTTGAAGAACCCGAACACCATGAAAAGAAGGCCTCCCAAGTCTTGTGATAGATCCTAGTAGTGGCAGGACCCCTGGCAGCTCGCAGAGTGGCAATGACTTCGGCTGAAAAACCTTGACGAGTCAAGATTTCGGTCTCAAGAGCCACGCCGTCAAACGCAGAGACTTCAGGTCCGGATGACGAACGGACCCTTGGGTTAACAGGTCCGGGCGAAGAGGGAGAGGAAGTGGAGGAGCAGCCAGAAGTGACACCAACGTCGAGAACCACGTCCTCCTTGGCCAGTCTGGGGCTACTAACATAGCCGGGACTCTTTCCAGTCTGATCCGACGCAACACCAGAGGAAGTAAGGATATCAGCGGGAACACATAGATTAGCTCGAATTGGTCCCACGGAGCCACCAGAGCATCCACCGCCACAGCCTTCGGGTCCTTGTACCTGGACATGAACGTCGGTAACTTGGTGTTGAACCTTGATGCCATCAAATCCACTTGAGGAGTTCCCCAACGGGAGCACAGCTGTGCAAAAATTTCTGGGTGAAGACTCCATTCTCCGGGATCCACCTTCTCGCGACTGAGGAAGTCCGCCGTGATATTCTGAACTCCCGGAATGTGAATCGCAGAGATGGCTGGCACCTTGGCCTCGGCCCATACCAGGATCCGAGACACTTCCATCATGAGCCTGGAGCTCCTCGTTCCACCTTGATGGTTGATATACGCGACTGCCGTCGCGTTGTCTGTCTGCACTCGGACTGGCAGACCGTTTAAAGGGACCGTCCAGTGTTGGAGGCAAAGGAAAATCGCCCTCAATTCCAGGATGTTGATCGGCAGGACAGACTCTTCCGACGACCATACTCCCTGAATCCAGAGATCGTTCCAGACACCCCCCCAGCCTGACAGGCTGGCATCGGTGGTTATGACCGACCACCTCGGAAGGAGGAAGGACTTCCCCAGGGATAACGCTTCCGGACGTAACCACCATTCTAGAGACTCTCGCACCCTGTGGGAGATGATGACACTGCGATCCAGCGAAGCCTGTGATCGATCCCAACGGTTCAGAATGAGCATTTGGAGAGTCCTGGAATGAAATTAGGCAAACGGAAGTGCCTCCATTGACGCCACCATCAAACCCAAAAGGCGCATACACCTTCGAAGGGACATTGCTGTCGAAGACTTCATAACCTGTACATGTCGAAGAAGACTTGCTTGCTTGTCTGGAGGCAGGGACACCACTGCTCGTACCGTGTCGAAATGCATCCCCAAAAACAGGATTGACTGCGACGGTTCCAGAGACGACTCCTTCCAATTGACCAGCCACCCGAAGTCCTCCAGGAGCTGAAGGGATAGATTGCGAGCCGTCACCGCCTCCTCCTTTGAGGACGCCACAATCAAAAGGTCGTCCAGGTAGGGAAGAACCGTAACCCCCTGTCTTCGAAGGATCGCCATGAGAGGTGCCAGAATTTTTGTAAAAACTCTGGGCGCCGAGGCCAACCCGAATGGTAGGGCCACAAACTGGAAATGGTCCTGACCTATGGCAAAACGAAGGAAGCGTTGGTGGGCCCTTCCGACGGGAAAATGCAAATAAGCGTCGCGAATGTCGATTGACACCAAAAAGTCGTTCTGCGACAGGGCCGCCACAACCGAGCGAAGCGACTCCATGCGGAATTTCCGGGTGCGGACATGCCGATTCAATCTTTTGAGATCCAGAATGGGGCGAAATTTGTCCTCCTTTTTGGGGACCACAAAGAGGTTTGAATAAAACCCTCTTCCCCGGTCCTCCGGCGGAACCGGTACCACCACACCCTTCTGCAGAAGGGAATCGACCTCCTGCCGTAGAGCGGCAACTAGCTCGGACTCTGACGGAATGCGAGATCGGCAAAACCTGTCCGGGGGTCGAGAAAGAAACTCTATGAAGTAGCCTGCTGACACAACCCGCGTCACCCAGGCGTCCGAAACGCGGGACGCCCAAGTCGATTCGAATTGGAGCAGGCGACCCCCCACTCGAGAGCCCTCGAGTGAAAACCTGGCGTCAGTCCGCCTTAGCGGGCTTTTTGTCAGCTTCCCGCTTGTCTTGACGGAAGCTCTGTTTCCAGGGAGTGCGGGATTTCTGAGAAGCCTTTTTTCCTGAAAAAGAGGGACGACCCGATCCCCAAGAGGGCTGACCGTCCCCCGGACCGAAAGGGCCGCCGACTACTACCGGCACTAGGCCTGCCCGACGCAGAAGCCACAGTTCTTCGCTGTGGTAAGGCCGCTTCTTTTGCCTTTGCCTTGACAATCAGCTCCGTGAGGTCAGATCCAAATAACTGACCACCCTTGTAAGCTAAAGATAGCAAACCTTGCTTGGAAACCGCGTCCCCGGTCCACTGTCTGAGCCACAGTGCTCTTCTGACTGTGAAGCCCATCTACTTCGGATAGCGGGGATCCATCCTGCCACGCCGTCCGTAGACGGTCCAACCAGCTTAGGGAAGCTTTACAAGCACACATGGATCCTAGCACCGCTCTGAATCCATGACCCGCGGCCTCATAGATGGATTTCGCCGCCATCTCCGTTTTTCTGTCCAGCGGATCCTGCAGACTCGCCTTCCCTTTAACAGGCAGTAATGAGGATTTGCTAAGCTGGGATAAAGGGACATCCACTTCAGGAGAAGGAATCCAATTATCAATCAACTCCGTGGAACACGGATACAGTGCCTCAAAAAACCGTGTCCCCTGAAAACGTTTATCTGGACACAGGCGTTCCTTCTCCACTGCCCCATTAAGCTCATCCAGAGATGGTAATGCCAAGCGCGACCTATGCGACTCCTGAAACATCCGGGCCGACTTACCAGGACGTCTAGTTACCTCCTCCGGAAACTGTAACGCCTCCCTCATGGCTCCAATAAAAGCCTCTGCACGGCCCAAAAAAGAGGCAGAGTGCCCCTGCCGATCCTCCTTATCCGAATCGGACATCTCCCCATCTGAGCTTGAAGGGGAACCCTCCATAACAGAGATCTCCGAGTCGCTGCGCGGGGAGGGCAGTACCGGCCTGTGGCGCTTCCTGCCATGAGAGGATCTAGCTGACACCCAATAACCTAGAAGGTCAGACAGGCCATCAATAGAACGAGTGAGGGCCTCCATTTTGACCACTGCCCCATCACCGAAACCCCCGACCGCTGCGCTTGACGCCGTCGAGGACTCCTGCGTGTCAGACACGCGAGACTGATCCTGTAGCGGACCTGGGAGACGGTCCGCACCTCCTGGACCCTGATCTGACATGCCCTCACACAGTATATGGCAGGTTAAACCTGTCAGTAAGTAGGACAGTGTGGTTTCTTAAAAGAAAGCTGAAGGGTTAAAGCTCTTAAAGAGAGAGCTATCCCAGCTGACCCCCAATTAAGGGATAACCGCCTAATAAGGGGTTAATGTCGCAGACTCCCCACAACCTCTGTGAAATGAAAAGGATGTGCGAGCCCCAGACAAAAAAAGGAACCTCTATATGAGGTAATAGCTGCAGGACAGCACAGTCTGCCACCTTATAGTGCCTCAGAAAGGTGCCCTGCGCTGAGGGGGTGAGGGGTTAAGCTTCTGCCCTGACAGGCAGAAGCGACTCACCCAGCTGGCCGCGGTGCAGTGTTCCTTCGGTCTGTCGGGAGGAGAGGAGAGTGAGGAGCCCGATGGAAGCCGTTCAGTAATGGCCGCCGCGCTGTGAGGAGAGAGAAGCCGGAAGAGGAGGGGCAGGAGAAAGCGCGCGCTCAGAGAGCTTCCTGCCCGCGAAAGACCGGGAAGGCGCGAAGCCACGCCCCCCGCCGGCTTCAAAAAAAGCGCGCGCGACTCCTCCGCTCTCCGCTCCTGCCCCGCTTCCATGTCCTGCAGGCATCCACCTGCGGACAAAAAAACACAAGTCACCACCTGAATACATGTAGCAGCGGCTGCCGCAGCAGCCGCTGAAGCACTCAAAACACATTAACATGCTGAGTACTCACCCAGCTGAGCGCCACAGGGACCCCCAGGGATTTGTGGCGCTGTGCCCAAGCTTCCCCCCAGGGCGGAGAACGCAGTGACCCCAGATGCGCGGTTTGCGTCCCCGCCAGGGAAGCATCCCTCATCCCCCGGGGCCGGCAGGGTTCTGCAGGGACCTCTCTCAAAGGGTAATGCAGATCCGCCAAGGGAGGGGTGGGGGTCCAGCAGCGCTGAGACCCCTGAGACCTCAAGACCACGGGGGTCCAAGTCTCTGTCCGATAAAAATAAAAAAATTTTCTGAGGAGCTGCTTCCAGCAGCGACCATCCTCTGTGACCTCAAATTTTAGACTGGAGAGCTGGAGTAGGAGGAGCCCAAGCTGGAGGGGCCGGACAACACTCTTTTTTAATCTGAGGTGTTCTATCCTATGTGGGCTCCGCCTACCCACTAGTAATGACTGTGTCTCCCTTCCTTCCATCTGCTGCTGAAAGCTACGTTTTAGGTCCTGTTAGTGGAGGATATTTAGTGGGGGTTCTCCCCTTTTGGCATGTAATTTAGAATCCCTCCCAGGACTATATATACCCTATTGTTTTTTCAGTCTACAGATGGATTGAAAAGAAAGCATAGGCTACAAAGACACTTCCCCAGGGTCTATACCCCAGGGTCCCCGGCTGTGTCTGACAGCTAGTGAGCAGACCTGTTCCTGCTAGACTTCAGGAGCTTTAAAGAGGTTGTCCACTACTTTTTCATTGATAGAATGAAAAAGTAGGATTGGATAGGTCATCAATATCTGATCGGTTGTGGTCCGATCAGCTGTTCTTGGTTTCGGCGGCCAGAACTGCTCTATTATGGAGCTGCTCAGTCTTCTGGTAGTGGCCACGGCTGGGTACTGCACATCCGCCTCCTATTCAATAGTGGCTAGGGATGCCGGTTGTTGGACCCCATCCTATCAAACATTGATGACCCGTCCTAAGGATAGGTCATCAATGAAAAAGTAGTGGACAACCTCTTTAACTCCATGTAGCCTCGGGCTTGTGGCTGAGAGGAAAGCGCTCCTACTCTGGGGATCTGTGGCAGCTGGACCCTCATTGATCTAGATTTTATCACCTATTTAGTGGATAGGTGATACATGCTTCTCATGACAATACCCCTTTGAATGCTAAGAAATGTTAGCATTTAGGTTACAGCAACAGGGTGACTGACATCTGGCCACTGTAGCTTGTGAAATAGGCTGCTTTTCCTGCTGTTCTGGTTTATCCAGTCTACAATACCATGAGGCAATGAAACTGCATTGTGATTGACAATGTTGCATCCTGTTGCTGCTTTAGCAGATATGATAAAAAAACTTAATTTTGCTCAGTAGTAAGTGATACTATTAATATAATTATAATGAATGTGTTAATATTAAAAGGGTTGTCCACTACTATTGAAAATAGTCCAATGTATTTTTATGATGAAAAGAGGTTTTTTTTTAATTACCTACCTCTGCTGTTTCTGCCTGTGAGCGGCGCTATCACTGGCCGCTCACAGGCATCACGTGACCCCCGGCTGCAGCCGGCTCTGACATCCGCTGATGTCACATCATGATTCCAGATGCAGCTGGGGGTCTCCTCTTCTGCGTTCCACGGTGGCTGCTGGGTTACCTCCAGTATCACACCCAGCATCCACCCCGCGCTCTCCCTCTCCTCATTCATTGGGAAAGTGAATGGTGAATGCTGGGTGTGACGTGTGGGGGTAACCCCATCAACAACTCAGAAGCCACCATGGGGACCCCAGCGCTGAGTCACACCTCACTTGACATGACATCAGCGGGGGGGGGGTCACAATCTGCCTGTGAGCGGCCACCGATAGCGCCGCTCACAGGCAGAAACAGCAGAGGAAGGTATTTACAAAGAAACTTCTATTCATCATAAAAATACATTGGGCTATTTTCAATAGTAGTGGACAACCCTTTTAATATTGAGAATTAATTTCAGCCTATTGATTCAGCCCTCCAAAAAAGTAATGGTCTTGCATGTGGCCCCTCAGGAAAATGAATTACCCACCCCTGCTCTAGATGACTGCAGACTTCCAAATCGTCATGGTTTGTGATGCACACACTATCACGATTCCCCTATATGCTCCGTGAGCTGTCACATGACCGCAAGGAAACATTTTTATACATGTGGTCAGGTACCGACTAGTCTCAACCAGCTTCTTTCAACTGAGAGAAGCAGGATGAGACTAGTGGGCACATGACCGCAAGTATGCAAATCACCCACTCGGCATGCAGGGGAATTGTGACAGGGCGCATTGCCCACTGTCACATTTTGGTGGTCTGCAGTCACTTTGGGTAACTGCACACTTTGCTTCTTAAACCGGACAACCCTTTTAATATAATTATTACTTTTCAGTCAACTGCGGTAAATGGCAAGTCACCACTGAGGCCAGTTATTGAATACAGTGGACACGTGAACGATGGAGAACAGTTGTTTTAGGTGAATATATACCGGTATATTTTTTTAACCCTAGACAACCTGGATAAGGTGGGCTCAAATGCTGTTTTTGTTGCATGTTTTGTGCTAAGCAAAAATATGAAATCCTCTACACATATCATTTTATCAGAGTGCATTTTCGGGACCCTGGCATATTTTTTTTCTTAAACACATGTTCTAGATATGCCAATTTTTCAGACATTTTCCCATAGACTTCTGTATAAGACAAAAAAATAAATGTGTCTGTTTAAAGAAACAAAAAACTCATCACGTCTTTTTTTTTTAAATTCACAGCTGACTTCTTCTCTGCTTAAAGATGTCCACTCTCCCTTTTTCTCTATCAGCCCAGACATCTTTACTTCCATGCTTTTCCATCAGCCATCCATCTTTACATTTGATGACATGCTGTTCCAGATACCTTACCATTGCAGCCAATTACAGGCTTCAGGAGTCCTGAGACATTTGAATGGCAGTCGTCACTTTTGGAGCCACCACAATGGCTTGAGCTGGGTATGTTTTATGGTTGCTATTCTATAACAGCCCATACCCCCCAAAAAAATATATAATGCTAGACCACCCCTTTAAAGAACTGTTACTGCAAAGTGCCCCTAAATACGGTACTGAGCTTTTGAACAAATTCAAAAACCCAACAAACAAAAATATTGTGTCATAACTACAGTTTAATGGTAGAAAGTAATGTTCCAGTGTCAGAATAAAATTTAAAAACTTGTAAATTTATTATAGAAAATTAAGTAAAAACATCACCATAGGTCTCCAAACCAAACCAGAATGTGTTTAACTGCAAACGCGTTTCAGACCTGAGTCTTTATTCATTGCATTGTGTGACTGAGAATAATAAAACAGTAGCCATAAGCTTAGGATGTAGATACAGTTAAAGGTGGTTTTACCAAGTTTAAACTTTATACCCTATCCTTGGGATAGCAAATAGCTTGCCGATCGTTGGTGGTCAAACCACTGGGCCCCCCCATTGATCCTGAGAACCAGGGTTGATCATAAGCATCTCCGCTCCCTTCATTCTTCATGGGAGTGCTGAAGACCAACCAAATACTGTGCTCGGCTCTCTCCGAATGAATGGAACAGAGGTGCACATGATCAACCACTGTTCCATTCACACAGGGCTCTTTAGAGCCCGATTCCTGGGAACAGTGGGAGTCCCAGTGGTTGGACCCCAGTGAACAGGAAGTTATCCCCTATCCAAACTTAGCACAAGCTCTTTAAATATGGCCCTGTGCTGTTGTGTGGTGTACACTGTTCACAGTGAATACAGAGGAGCGCCAAGTATGGTGCAGAAGATCCCTGTAGGCATTTCTCTGGATTGCATGTAACTTTTTCCCTTTATCACATGTGACTCTTTTAGCAGTGAATATCTCCATAAGGGTATGTGCACATTAAGTTTTTGGAGCAGAAACTCTCCCAAATACTCCTTAAGGCTATGTGCGCATGGTCAGGATTTGAAGCAGAAATTTCCTGAGCGTTTCTGCATATCCTTGGCAGGAAAAAATGGGTGTTTTTTTTATGCGTTTTTTGTACATCAATGAATGCTTTTTGAAGCTAAATAAAGTTATTTGGTGGGACATTGCTTAAACACTTGGAATACCATCAGAACTGGGGTGAGTATATTGGTTAATTTAAATGATTAAATAATGTGTCTGTTGTATTTCAAATAAAGTGCTTACTCAGTGTCTGTGTGTTTAACTCTTTACTTTAATTAGGTTTGGTGATGAAAGGGTCTGATTGACACCTTGTCATCACCAAACAAAAGAGCTATGTGTCAGCTAATCCCATTTTTCCAATCTCATTAGCATTTCCATTCATGTAATTTATGCAGCAGCTGTGAGCTGCTATTTTTAGCCGAGGAAGGTGCCATTTGCAAACATCTTCCCCCCCGATCAGCACTCAGCAGCGCTTTGGACGCATCGTATTTTTGCTGCGTCCAAAACGTGGCGTTCTAATGCCAAACTTTTGTTGTTGGTACATGTGAATCCACCGCATATAATGACACTTCAATCAGTCAAAATCTGTATTGGAGACTAGCGTGTACGCTACAGAAATTGACATGCTGCGGGTGAGTTTGGGTACGTGGCCACGATCAGGAGCCGCTGCAGGTTTGACACTGCATGTTTATACAGTGTCAAACATGCAGCGTCCAGATGGTACAGCATCGTGGATGGGATCTCTAGAAATCCCATGTCCAATATGCGTGCATCTGAGGCGGTGGACACTGACATGCGGCACATCTTTCAAGACAGCAGCATGTCAAATTCTCTTGCGGAGTCGCTAGTCTCCGCAACATAAATTTGACCACTAGAATGTATTGAATGCGGTAAATCTGCATGGTTCAGTGAACACATGTGGATTTACCTGCGTTCAATAGAATGCAACGTTTTGGAAAAAATTGACGTGGGGTCCCCCTATAAAATCTAAACAGAAAAGGCTAAACAGACAGCTGCGGGTTGATAATAGTAGCCAGGGAAGGGGCCATGAATACTAGCTCCGTCCGTGGCTATTAATATCACCCCTCAGCAGTCCCAGAAATCTGGCGCTTAGCGTCCGCTCTTCCCACTGCCCTGTAGTGGTGGGGTAATGAGGTTGGGGTTCACGTCAGACTTGTATTGGCGTGAAGCCCAGCTTAGTAATGGAGGGCGTCTATAAGACGCCCCCATTAGCAACTGCATAGTAAAGTTATCGCCGCCTTTTTAATAAAAGACAAGGCCAGAATAAAGTATTTTAATGAAATAAAAAACACATGGGTTTAAAAAATGTTTTTATTGTACTCTGTCCTCGAAGCCTTCGATCTTCTGAAAAAAAGTAAGAAAACAAACAACCATATCCCTCACCTGTCCACCGTCACAACGCAGTCCACGATTATGCCAACGATTGTCCCTCGGCGATCCAGGTCACTTCTACAGCAGTGACATCAGTAAAATGGGTGTAAAATCACTCTTGTCAGTATACATGCTGCTGCAGGAGGTCACTAGGGTTCATCAGCTGAAGATCAGCTGATCAGCCCCGGTGAACTCACCACCATGGGAACATTCCTGAGATCACCGTCCTTCTTTCTTCAAGTTGATGATGAGTCCTACATCATCCACACAGTGTCTTCCATCACGCGATGGCAGAGGCTGTGTGGATGACGTTGGACGCGTAATCCACACTAAGCAGAGAGGGAGGACTGCGCCGGATGAAGACCAGCGACATCCATAGGACTGGATTGCCCCGTAGGTGATTACAGTAAAGTTATTTTTTTACATTATGCAAATTGGCTTGGGAACATGTGCACAGCATTCTAGAATGGTGTATAAAGGGGCATATGTTATGACCTGCTACAAGCACTAAGGAAAGACAGGAGATCTGTCCCTACAATAGAACTAAACTGGATCCCTACGATGTAACGGGGAACCTGATCCTGCGATCAGACCCGCTAAAGTCCTCAGCTAGTCTGTACGAAGACCTATAGATGCAAGGGAGGGATCCCTACAAGAACTAGGGACTGGGATAAAGTTGGACACCTCCTAGCAGAAATTGTAGCAGTAAAAGACAAACACACAACATAGAACATAGAGGTCTGAAGACCTAGCAAAACTAACAGAGAAAGGTAACAGAGCACCAAGCTAGCTCAAGAGTAGAAATTACAATGAAGTCCAGCAAGGCCAGGAGGGCGGAGCCGGATTAAATAGGCAAAAAAGGTCATGTGACCAGCAAACTAGAAAAAAATCAACAGGAGAGTTCTAACAGCATACAGGTGGTGGCCATTCCTTATATGGGGAAAACCTTGATACAGTGGGTATGGAAAGTATTCAGACCCCTTTAAATTTTTCACTCTTTGTTTCATTGCAGCCAAAGTCAACTATCACTGCAGCCCTCCACCAGTCGGGCCTTTATGGCAGTGTGGCCCGACGGAAGCCCCTCCTCAGTGCAAGACATATGAAAGCCCGCATAGAGTTTGCTCAAAAACACATGAAGGACTCCCAAACTATGAGAAATAAGATTCTCTGTTCTGATGAGACGAAGATAGAACTTTTTGGTGATAATTCTAAGCGGTATGTGTGGAGAAAATCAGGCACTGCTCATCACCTGCCCAATACAATTCCAACAGTGAAACATGGTGGTGGCAGCATCATGCTATGGGGGTGTTTTTCAGCTGCAGGGACAGGACGACTGGTTGCAATTGAAGGAAACATGAATGCGGCCAAGTACAGAGTTCCTCCAAACTTTGTCTATTTGACCTATAAGCTCCTGCAAGGTATAATAATCCAAAGAAAGCACGCAGTTCTATTTCATCTGTGGCCTTGATGGTTCTGTTGCAGATGAACTTGTCCTTTATAATGTCTATATATTGGTTGCTATATGTGACAATAGAGTCCAGAATGTCATCTGTGAATAAACTATTCCAGCATTCAACTGCAGTTTTTGCATTACTTGCAGTTCCTATAACTGCAGGAAGGTGAGTAATAATGTTTTGAGGTTCCCTACGTTTTTTCTGGAGTGGCTTCTTGTTCCATTGGTTTTTTTTTATCTTTTCCCATATAATAAGATTCTACATCTTCATCCTCATCACTGTCACCATCTTGCTCTGTTTCAGAATCCACTTCACATACTTCCACCTCATCATGAGAATCAATCTCACTTTCCTCTTCTAAATCCTCATTCAGTGTGGGGTCTGCATCATCTAACAGCATGTTTGTTACTTCCTCAACATCAAGGTTTTTTGATAAATTGTACATTTTCCTCTCCATTTCAGCAGATAATCTGAAGCAAGAGAAGGAATATGTGTTAGGGAACTACTGTATATGCCTGAGCAGCACACTTTCTTTTTTAATCTGCCTTATTTCTTTGAAATATCCTCACACTTTGTGCTATACATTCATAAAACAAGCTAAATAAACAATTGTGATGAATAAAAACATAAAATACCAACCTTATTGAGTGTGACGTGTTCACATACAATG
The DNA here is from genome assembly GCF_046119375.1 of Phyllobates terribilis. Classification (NCBI taxonomy): domain Eukaryota; kingdom Metazoa; phylum Chordata; class Amphibia; order Anura; family Dendrobatidae; genus Phyllobates; species Phyllobates terribilis. Next base: position 705,868,305 of record NW_027362761.1, read on the forward strand.
AGCCTGAGAGATTAGCGCAGTTATATCTGTCCTCCTGAAGCTCTGCAATCCAACTGTGGTATGAGGTTTCACAGAGCTGCTAGAGACAGGAGACTATCTGGAGGGAGGGGTTTCCTCACAATCTGGTGAGGAAGGAGAAATGAAAGTAAAAGAGATGTGCCTGTCAGGCCTATTGTATGTGACGGAGGGATAATGTACCCACCAATAAATATTATTATGAAAAAAAACAAAACAATAAAAGTACACATATTTGGTATTGCCGCGTCCGGAACGACCTGACCTATAAAACTGTCCCACTAGTTAACCCCTTTAGTGAACACGGTAAAAAAAATAAATTAAAAAACAATGCTTTATCATCATACTGCCAAACAAAAAATGGAATAACACGCGATCAAAAAGACGAATATAAATAAAAATGGTACCGCTAAAAATGTCATTTTGTCCCGCAAAAAACAAGCCGCCATACAGCTCCATCAGCCGAAAAATAAAAAAGTTATAGCTCTCAGAATAAAGCGATGCAAAAAAATATTTTTTTCTATAAAATAGCTTTTATTGTGTAAAAGCGCCAAAACATAGAAAAACTATATAAATGTGGTACCGCTGTAAACTTACTGACCCGAAGAGTAAAGCTACCTTATCAATTTTACCACACGCGGAACAGCATAAAAAAAAACCCATAAAAACAATTTCGGAATTGCTGGTTTTTGTTTATTCTGCCTCCCAAAAATCGGAATAGAAAGCGATCAAAAAATGTCAAGTGCCTGAAAATAGTACCAATAAAAACATCAACTCATCCCGCAAAAAACAAGCCGTCACATGACTCTGTCGGCCAAAATATGGAAAAATTATAGCTCTCAAAATATGGCGATGCAAAAACTAGATTTTACAAAAAAAATGCGTCTTTTAGTGTGTGACAGCTGTCAATCATAAAAACCTGATATGATTCTGATATCTCTGTAGTCGCACCGACCCGAAGAATAAAGTCGTCTAATCAGTTATACCGCACGAGGAATGGCGTAAAGAATAAACTAGGGTTAGGGTTGTGTTGGGGTTAGGGTTGGGCTAGGGTTAGGGTTGGGGTTATGGTTGGGCTAGGGTTAGGGTTGGGCTAGGATTGGGATTTTTTTCAAAAGTAAAAAAGACGAAAAAGATGACGATATGGCGACTAGTGTTGAGCGCAAGTGCTCGCTATTTGATTTTGCATCGGGTGCTCGGGTATGCACTGAGTATTGCGGGTGCTCGAGTGACATGCTCGAGTCTCCGCCCCATATGCTTCGTGGCCAAAAAAACATTGCGGGGATTGCCTGCCATGCACGAGCGATCCCCGCATGGTTTTTTTGGGTGTGAAACATGTGAGCGGGAACTCGAGCATGTCACTCGAGCACGCGTGATACATTGTGCATACCTGAGTATCCGATGCAAACTCAAGTAGCGAGCACTTGCACTCAAGACTAATGACAACTTATTCAATATGACCTAATGTTATCAAATCCTGTGTCGTACCTCTGGGTTCAAAATGTTCACTATACTCCTTGATAAAATCTTTGAGGGGTGTAGTTTCCAAAATGGGGTCACTTGTGGGGGATTTCCACTATTTAGGCACATCAGGGGCTCTCCAAACGCGACATGACATAAGCTCTCAATTCCAGCCAATTTTGCGTTCAAAAAGTCACACAGTGCTCCTTCCCTTCTGAACTCTGCCGTGCGCCCAAACAGTGTATTTTCCCCAAATATGGGGTATCGGCGTACTCAGGAGAAATTGCATAACAGTTTTTGGGGTCCATTTTCTCCTCTTAACCTTGTGAAAATAAAAAAATTGGGGCTAAAACATCATTTTTGTGGAAACAGTCTGATTTTTGATTTTCACGGCTCCATGTTATAAACTTCTGTAAAGCACTTGGGGGTTCAGGATGCTCACCACACATCTAGATAAGTTCCCTGAGGGGTCTAGTTTCCAAAATGGTGTCACTTGTGGGGGTTTTCCACTGTTTAGGCACATCAGGGGCACATCCGCTAATTATTCAAGCAAATTTTACATTCAAAAAGTCAAATGGCGCTCCTTCTCTTCCGAGCCCATCCGTGCGCCCAAACAGTGGTTTTCCCCCACATATGGGATATCGGCGTGCTTAGGAGGAATTGCACAACAAATTGCATGGTGCAATTTCTCCTGTTACCCTCAAGAAAATGCAAAATTGGAGGCTGAAAAACATTTTTGTTGCAAAAATTTGAAAATTTTATTTTTACGGCTCAATGTTCTAAACTTCTCACCACACATCTAGATATGTTACTTGAGGGGTCTAGTTTCCAAAATGGTGTCACTTGTGGGAGATTTCCACTGCTTAGGCACATCAGGGGATCTCCAAATGCAACATGGTGTCCGCTAATTATTCAAGCAAATTTTACAATCAAAAAGTCAAATGGCGTTCCTTCCCTTCCGAACCCTGCCGTGCGCCCAAACAGTGTTTTTTCCCCACGTATGGGGTATCTGCGTGCTCAGGGGAAATTGCACAACAAATTTTGGTGTCCATTTTTTCCTGTTACCCCTGCAAAAAATAAAAAAAATTGGGTCTAAAGTAACATTTTTGTCAAAAAAGTTAAATGTTAATTTTTTTCTTACACATTCCAAAAATTACTGTGAAGCACCTGAAGGGTTAATAAAGTTCTTGAATGTGGTTTTGAGCACCTTGAGGGGTGTAGTTTTTAGAATGGTGTCACTTTTGGGTATTTTCTGTCATAAAGACCCCTCAAAGTGACTTCAAATGTGATGTGGTCCCTAAAAAAATGGTTTTGTAAATTTTGTTGGAAAAATGAGAAATCACTGGTCAACTTTTAACCCTTAATCCCTAATAAAAAAAAAAATGTTGGTTCCAAAATTGTGCTGATGTAAAGTAGACATGTGGGAAATGTTATTTATTAACTATTTTGTGTGACATATCTCTCTGATTTAAGGGCATAAAAATTCAAATTTTGAAAATTTTCGCCAAATTTCCGTTTTTTTCACAAATAAACGCAAGTGATATTGAAGAAATTTTACCACAATCATGAAGTACAATAAGTCACGAAAAAACAATCTCAGAATCAGGGGGATCTGTTTAAGCGTTCCAGAGTAATTACCTCATAAAGTGACAGTGGTCAGAATTGTAAAAATTGGCCTGGTCATTAACGTGCAAACCACCTTGGGTTGTAAAGAGGTTAATTAATCATTTTTAAATGGGGATGAATCATGTCTTCAAAGATCCAACAGTGGTGATTGATCTATAAGAGAAGAAAACATAACTTCATTAAAAATCTGTCTAATAATCATATCACAGAAGATAATCACAAGTAAGGAACGGGCAAACAGTCAAACCTAAAGAGTAATACTCAATTTATAATCCACATTTAATCTAAATGGTTTTAGTGTATTCAATCGCCTAATCCATTCTAATTCTTTTATTTTCAACAAACGTACTCTATGCCCCCACGTCACAAAGGTGGTATATGGTCAATGATTCTAAATCTCAGTTGTTTTTCTAAATGTCTCATCTCAGTAAAGTGTTTAGGAACAGATAAGTCAAGTCTTTTCTTCCTAATCGTCTCTCCAACATAAAGAAGATTGCACGGGCACTGCAATAAATAGATGACATGGTCTGATGTACATGTAAGAAAATGATTAATGTGATAAATCTCACCATTATTGGGATGTTGAAATGTATTTCCCTTTTGTATGTGAGCACAATTAAGACAGGGGAAACAACCCGTCCTTCGTTGTCCTGTCAATGTGTTCTGAGCTCCCCTTTTTTGAGAACCAATGTCCGCCCGGATCAGTCTGTCTTTAATATTTTTGGCACATTTATAAGAGATCAGAGGAGGAGCTTTAAATTCTTTAATATCAGGTAAACATCTGTTTAACATTGGCCAATGGTGTTTTACAATACTCGCCACCATCTTACTCTCCTTACAAAATGAAGTTACCAATGGTATCGTATCCAAAGTTGTAACTTTTCTAGTTGTTCTATGAAGAAGAACAATTCGATTCACTTCCTTTTTCCATTTATTCAGGAGTTTTCATGGATAATTCCTTACACCTTGATTATCTTCTGTGATGTGATTATTAGACCGATTTTTTTATGAAGTTATGTTTTCTTCTCTTATAGATCAATCACCACTTTTGGATCTTTGAAGACATGATTCATCCCCATTCAAAATGATTAATTTATACATATCTAATTGTTGTTAGTTTTTGAATTAATATAGCGCAATGTTTGTACAGGAATATTATCTAATTATACTATTTATTTGAAATATTGATTTGAGAAAATGATAATGGGGTTGCTATATAACAGTGCTTGTGGGTAAACATGCTGTAACTCAGCCTTGGTTTGTGGGAAGGTAGAGATTAGTGCCCTTTGGGTACGTGTCTCCCATCCCCTTTAGGCCACTGGGTTGCCATCCTCAGCTAATGGGGGGTGTTCCCATGCCTCCTAGGTTTTGACAGCTTTTACTCTTTTATTCCACTCTATACAGTTAAAATGATGAATCTTCTGTTTTATTTAACTTGCACCCTAGAACTCTGTATCTATTTGGAGTTATCTTCTTTGAATTTATATATGTGCTGTACGCCTTTCCTCCATATTCCTGACAATTTGCCCTGATCGATAATGGCATTTTTCCTCTGAGTCTTGTGAGGACTGTGCTGTCATCATTTTACGCATGCACAGTCACTGATATCAAATATGGCGCCGGTATTTCCGGCTGCTGGAGCGCAGGTGCGCTCCAAGATATAACATGGCGCCGGCTCTTCCGGTTGCTGGAGAGCAAATGCGTTCCAAAAGTGATATATTCCTTCCACACATGCGCATTAGCATTAATATAGACGCAGAGTTATGGCGCGATCTACATATAATGTGGGGTGAGTCATGTTGTTAATTAAACATACACAGCTGGTGTATGATCAATTATGCTGATAAATGAATTTTACTGCTTTTTATATAAATATTGGTCACTTTACTGCACTTTGACACTTTATTTAATGTTTACACAGTATATCATATATGGAATAATCATGTTAATGTAATGTAAGTCATGTATAAAAATAAATGTCTATGTAAATTGCTGCTAATTATTGTTGTGAATGAGCAGCCTTAAATATCTCACACTTTCACATTGCTTGAGAAAGGTCCACAATATTGGACCGAAACGTCGCCACAGCTACATAGGCTAATAAATCAGATATTTTTTTCATTTTCTATTTGTGTGCTTCCTCCCAATTTTTGTGGATATTCATAGGTATGGTACGTACCTGGGTGGCTTAGCACCTCCTGCTACAATTTTTGTGCTGCTTTTGTTTTTTTAGGTTTAAAATTAACATTTTTAACCATCAAAAAAATGTTATTTAAATATTCAGGATGGCTGATCTGCAGGCAGTTTGTCTCACTTCATCATATATGTTTAAATGTGAAATGTTGCAGTTTTCCAATTACAATATAATTTTAGAAGCCATAGACTTCATCGTTAGACTGTCTCTGTGGAGAATCCTCTGGTGGGTCCAGGCCTCTCCTTCAGGTGCATCTATAACGCCAGACCTCGTAGCTGGTATGGTGTCACTGAGATTATAATGTTATTTACTGTTGAATATGATGGTGGAAGACAGACATGATTGCTCCCTCCTTTACCATTCAGCTAATACGTCAGATTGGAAGCGACATGAGGCCGTTACTAGATATTGCCTGCCGTGCCTCGAACCACACGTGAGGACGTTTAGAATGTCCCTCAGACCACACGTGAGGACTTTACTAGATTGTGTCTGCAGTGCCTCGAACCACACGTGGCGACATTACTAGATTGTCCCTCAGACCACACGTGAGGACTTTACTAGACGTTACTAGATTGTGCTTGCCATGCCCCAGACAACACGAGGACGTTACTAGATAGTGCCTGCCATGACCCAGACCACACATGAGGACGTTACTAGATAGTGCCTGCCGTGCCCCAGACCACACGAGGACATTACTAGATAGTGCCTGCCGTGCCCCAGACAACACATGAGGACATTACTAGATAGTGCCTGCCGTGCCCCAGCCAACACGTGAGGACATTACTAGAATGTCCCTCAGACCACAAGTGAGGACTTTACTAGTTAGTGCCTGCCGTGCCCCAGACAAAACATGAGGACGTTACTAGATAGTGCCTGCCGTGGCCCAGACCACACATGAGGACATTACTAGAATGTCCCTCAGACCACACGTGAGGACTTTACTAGATAGTGCCTATAGAATGTCCCTCAGACCACAAGTGAGGACTTTACTAGTTAGTGCCTGCCGTGCCCCAGACCACAAGTGAGGACGTTACTAGATTGTGCTTGCCATGCCCCAGACAACACATGAGGACGTTACTAGATAGTGCCTGCCGTGCCCCAGACCACACATGAGGACGTTACTAGATTGTGCCTGCCGTGCCTCAGACCACAAGTGAGGACGTTACTAGATTGTGCCTGCCGTGCCCCAGACCACACGTGAGAACGTTACTAGATTGTGCCTGCCGTGCCCCAGACCACACATGACATTACTAGATTGTGCCTGCCGTGCCTCAGACCACAAGTGAGGACATTACTAGATTGTGCCTGCCGTGCCTCAGACCACACGTGAGGACATTACTAGATTGTGTCTGCCGTGCCCCAGACCACACATGAGGACATTACTAGATTGTGCCCACCGTGCCCCAGACCACACGAGGACATTACTAGATTGTGCCTGCCGTACCCCAGACAAGTGAGGACATTACTAGATTGTGCCTGCCGTGCCCCAGACCACAAGTGAGGACATTACTAGTTTGTGAAAAAAGAGGAAAGTAGATTCAGCTCACCTGATTGCTGTAGGCTTTGGAAGGAAGCACGGGTACGTGTGGCCTCACGTGTTTGCATGAAAAAAAAGTTGAAGAAACCAGCTTCCAAAAGTGCAAATATTTATTGAAGCAAATCCACGCAGTTTAAAAATTTCCAAATTACATAGGGGAATCTCACATGGAAAAAACGCAACGCGTTTCGAACACAGAGCTGTGTTCTTTGTCAAAGCTAACATGCATATGACACTCTATAGTATTATATCCAATAACAACCAATCAGATCGATATGCTTGGTCACATGAGAGTGTGAATAGGGTGCATAATTAGTGTGAGCCAATCACATAAAATGGAAAAAACAATAAAACCATTATGGAGAGAAAGAACAAAAAAAGAGATAAAATTCATTTTAACATAGAATGTTACATGAAATAAATAAAATAAACTGACAGAAAAATGAAGTAGAATCAATAATGAAATATGATTTCACGGCGTGCATTGAGTCCGTCTGGGAAACGGGATCCAAGGTTGTAAATCCAGAATGCTTCTCTGGTGAGTAAACGGTGTCTGGAATCTCCTCCTCGATGTGCAGGTTTAACCCTCTCTATACCAATGACCTGTAGAGAACTGCACGATCTCTGGTGAAATTAAATAAAATGCCTAGAGGCATGTGAAATATTACGGTTGGTACTAGAAAGAGAAGATATATCAGTTAAATGTTCTGAAATGCGAACTTTAAGATTTCTTGTTGTGCAACCAACATATATAAGATCACAAATTTAGCATAGAATTATATAAACCACATTTGTGCTGTTACAATTTATGTGTCCTTTGATTTTGATAGTTTCTGTGTGGTTATAATTGAAAAATTCTTTAGTAGCTGATGTATATTTGCATGTCCGACATCTATTTTGGCCGCACTTATAGAAACCAGAGTAATTTAGCCAAGTATTACTTTTTAAATTATTAGAGGAGAAAAAAGACGGTGAAATGATGTTACCAATAGTGACACCTCTCCTTGCTACTACAGAGCAATTGGATTGTAAAATTTTAGATAAAGTTGCATCCTCATACAAAATGGATATGTGTTTGAAAAAAATAGATTTGATTATATTAAACTGAGGGCTATACTGCAATGACAGGACTAGTCTATTAGAATTATTGTGAACAATACGTGGTCCCAAATTTTGGTGTCTCTTGTGTTTGATTATATGTTTGGCTCTATTCAGGGTCCATTTAGGATACCCCCTTTCTGAAAGTTTGGACCATGTATGTGTAAGTTCTGTAGATAGAGTGTTTTTTTTATCATTGCAGTTCCTTGCAACACGTGTAAATTCACCCACAGGTAATGCTTTGATAGTATGGGGCGGATGACTACTACTTGCATGCAAAATAGTATTTCCAGACTGTGGTTTACAGTAAGTACTAGTCAATATGTGTTGATCTGGAATGCCCCGCAAATTCAAATCCAAAAATGAAATGGCAGAAATTTCAACCCTATGCGTAAATGTCAGATTGCAATGATTGACATCTAAATATTGCACAAAGTCGGGTATGGCAGACACATCGCCCGACCAAACGAACAGTAGGTCATCTATGTACCTGCCATACCAAACCAGGTGTTTGGTAAAAGGATTATCAGTACTGTAAAGATAACCTTCCTCCCAATAGGCCATAACTAGATTGGCTAATGATGGAGAGTGTTTAGCACCCATTGACACGCCTCTCGATTGTAAATAATATTGGCCATCAAAAGAAAAATAATTACATGTCATAAGAAAATTGACCACTTGTATAATAAATGTACATAGGTCTTCCGTATAATCACTATATTTTTTCAGATGATATGAGAGTGCTTCCACTGCAATTTCTCGGGGGATTGAGGTATATAATGCCGTTGCGTCAAAGCAATCCATGCAAAATCTTGTCTCCAAACTATATTAGAAAGTTGTCCCAATACATCTCCAGTATCTTTGAGAAAACCAGCTGTTCGTTGTGATAATGGTTGCAAAAGCGAGTCAACCCACTCACTTAATCGTTCAGTTTATTTTATTTATTTCATGTAACATTCTATGTTAAAATAAATTTTATCTCTTTTTTGTTCTTTCTCTCCATAATGGTTTTATTGTTTTTTCCATTTTATGTGATTGGCTCACACTAATTATGCACCCTATTCACACTCTCATGTGACCAAGCATATCGATCTGATTGGTTGTTATTGGATATAATACTATAGAGTGTCATATGCATGTTAGCTTTGACAAAGAACACAGCTCTGTGTTTGAAATGCGTTGCGTTTTTTCCATGTGAGATTCCCCAATGTAATTTGGAAATATTTAAACTGCGTGGATTTGCTTCAATAAATATTTGCACTTTTGGAAGCTGGTTTCTTCAACTTTTTTTTCATTACTAGTTTGTGCCTGCCGTGCCTCAGACCACACGTGAGGACATTACTAGATTGTGCCCACCGTGCCCCAGACCACACGTAAGGACATTACTAAATTGTGCCTGCCGTGCCTCAGACCACAAGTGAAGACATTACTAGATTGTGCCCACCGTGCCCCAGACCACAAGTGAGGACATTACTAGATTGTGCCCACCGTGCCCCAGACCACAAGTGAGGACATTACTAGATTGTGCCTGCTGTGCCCCAGACCACAAGTGAGGACATTACTAGATTGTGACTGCCGTGCCTCAGACCACAAGTGAGGACATTACTAGATTTTGCCTGCCGTGCCCCATTACACACGTGAGGACATTACTAGATTGTGCCTGCCAAGGCCCCAGACCACACGTGAGGACATTACTAAATTGTGCCTGCCATGCCTCAGACCACAAGTGAGGACATTACTAGATTGTGCCCGCCGTGCCCCAGACCACAAGTGAGGACATTACTAGATTGTGCCTGCTGTGCCCCAGACCACACGTGAGGACATTACTAAATTGTGCCTGCCGTGCCTCAGACCACAAGTGAGGACATTACTAGATTGTGATGGCCGTGCCCACACGAGGACATTACTAGATTGTGCCTGCCGTGCCTCAGACCACACGTGAGGTCATTACTAAATTGTGCCTGCCGTGCCTCAGACCACAAGTGAGGACATTACTAGATTGTGCCCACCGTGCCCCAGACCACACGTGAGGACATTACTAAATTGTGCCTGCCGTGCCTCAGACCACAAGTGAGGACATTACTAGATTGTGCCCACCGTGCCCCAGACCACAAGTGAGGACATTACTAGATTATGCCTGCCGTGCCTCAGACCACAAGTGAGGACATTACTAGATTGTGCCCGCCGAGCCCCAGACCACAGGTGAGGACATTACTAGATTGTGCCTGCCGTGCCCCAGACCACAAGTGAGGACATTACTAGATTGTGCCCACCGTGCCCCAGACCACAAGTGAGGACATTACTAGATTGTGCCTGCCGTGCCCCAGACCACAAGTGAGGACATTACTAAATTGTGCCTGCCGTGCCTCAGACCACAAGTGAGGACATTACTAGATTGTGCCCACCGTGCCCCAGACCACAAGTGAGGACATTACTAGATTATGCCTGCCGTGCCTCAGACCACAAGTGAGGACATTACTAGATTGTGCCCGCCGAGCCCCAGACCACAGGTGAGGACATTACTAGATTGTGCCTGCTGTGCCCCAGACCACACGTAAGGACATTACTAGATTGTGACGGCCGTGCCCACACATGAGGACATTACTAGATTGTGCCTGCCGTGCCTCAGACCACATGCTGCAGATAGTGGAGCAGAAAGGCAGTTATATATTTATACGGGGCTGTTCACCGTATCCGGTACAGTTGGGACTAGAGCTGAACGGATCAATTAACGGGACTGCGGTCTAGATCAGTGGCAGCGGGACAGGCCACAAATCTCTTACCTTCCCTCATCCGGCGCGGCTTTTGATTAGCCAGGGCTAGCATGATGTCATCTGTGCGTCGTGCTTATTTCAGTTGGGATCTATGGATTTATTTTCTGTTCATTGAACTTTCTCATCTTGTATGTAGCTTCACTATATGACATCTGACTTTTTTGTGTCTGCAAGGCCGTGTTCACAGGCTGAATAAATACTGTGTTTTTTGTTTTCTGTAGATGTCCGCACCAAACAACACAATAACAATCATCTCGGGTTATTGCATTTTTGCTGACATTTTTTATGCCTTTTCCCCCTTATTTGATGTTTTTTTGGTGCAGATGTGAAGCCACGTGCATTTTTTGCAAAATGACTTCCAAAAAAGCAGCTGAAAAAACACAGCATTTCGGCAACATCTGAACACGGCGTAAATGTCCAAGCACAGTGGATGTGATTTAATGAACTCTACGCCTGCAGTGCGTCAGACACTGCTGAACTGTGCGGATTTCGGGCATGTTTTTTTATATGGGCTGCAGTCAGGACCTGCAGGACACAATACATTCTAGGCTCTACCCTAGCGCCACACATGACCCTCCATGCAGCCGCCATTTTGAGACCCCCACCCCAATAGAAGCTATAGAAAGAAGGCTCACTCCTCACACACGAGTGTCATGACTTCATACGTCACACGGTGATTTCTCGTATTGGAGCCATAACGCCCGTATGCCCTGAGCACCATGTCACAAAGAAACTGCTTCAGCCAGTGAGCTGGAGTCAACCCCCGAATCTAAAATGGCGCCAACACGCCCTGCTGCCGCCTCTGGGCTCACGCGTAATGGCGGACAATGCTCCCCTCCCCCGCAGTTAGTCATGCCTCACGTAACGAGTCAGTCCCACTCTTCCTGTAGGGCTGTGATACAAGCAGCCCTTTTCATGGAAATGTAGCTCGCACAATAGCCCTTTCACACATGCTTATTTTCTTTTTTTTTCAGTACAACCAACAGCCTATTTAGCGCTGCATTGCTTTAGCAGACACACCCAGGAACAAGCCGTTGAAAGGCACAGACGTCACCTCCGTGGCATAAATGGTTCAGTCCGCCGTGTTGCATAATTCATGAGGAGGGCGGGGCCATCTTGGCTATATAAGTACGGGGTGGGCGGTTGCTACGTACTCTGAATTGCTGACTTGCAGGCGGTGTGTGGCACGGATACACTAAGGTGAGGCAACGTGTGGTGTTCCGGGGCTGGGTGCTTGTAGCCACGGTCTCACAAACCCTCTAGTCTGATGGTTAACGGGTGTTTTGCCGCTTGTTATTTTTATATAGTGGCATGCTGAATGCGAGGACTTGTCTGTGAGCTTTGCTTCTGTGTGCCGTCTAGTTTTTCCCACTTCCTGTTCGGTGGCGCCATTTTGAGTGCAGTTGTTGCATGCTGCGCATCTAGGCAGCCGCCATTTTCTAGTCTTCAGCTGTTGTTACCCCCAACTGTTGTCTCCTCCATAGAGATCATCATGTCTTCAGATGAAGGAAAGCTTTTTATCGGCGGACTGAGCTTTGATACCGATGAACAGAGTCTGGAGCAGGTGTTCAACAAGTATGGCCAGATCTCCGAAGGTGAGTGCTATCCCGGCTGTATGCCTCCTAGGCCCAGGCTGTCTTAGTGGGATCGTTTCTTTTCTCACCCCCTCCCCCACACAGACGCTCTGGCACCGGAAGGCCTGTAGTTGCTGACTGGTGTTAACCCTTCCTGTTACCTTAAATTATGGGGGTTGTCTCTAAGCACGTGTATAATCAAGCTTGCCTTGTAGCAATACCTACAGTGGGGGAGTGCTTACAGGGTTATTCCCATCACTTACAGGCTAGGTGACTACAGAGCCATGTCTGCCTGGACCCCCACTGTCCCTGAGAATGGCAGGCTGAAAGGGAGCCCCTTATCAGTTTTGGAATGTTGAACTGGCCACATCATTCCTCCTCTATTGGAGAGATACTAGCTCTTATGTTGAAGGGACCTTGAGTAGGATTTGCTCCTGGTAACTAGTTATTGTAATGCTGACTTCTGGCAACCTCTGAAGGATGTATACAAATCAAGAACGTCATTGCCAAAACAGAAAATTGGTGTGTACTAAGAGTAGCCATCTCCATACATGATAAAGTAGCCTTCTGTAATGCTAAGTAAGCTAACATGAAAAGTAAGCTAACATGAAAAGTAAGCTAACATGAAAAGTAAGCTAACATGAAAAGTAAGCTAACATGAAAAGTAAGCTAACTTACTGCTGTAGAAAATAGAAGTTTCATGTTTGCATACTTAGCGTTAGTGTTACTCTATATGGAGGTAGCTGCTCCTAGTAAGCACCTGTACACACCTATTTCTTGTTTTGCATGTGCTGGTCAGTTTATGTATAGGCTCTGACTGAGCACTCTGCCTCTAGGCCACAGGCGGTCTTAATTACATCAGGATATTCCCTTCCCATACTAATGCTGACTTAAAGTGCACCTGTCAGCAGGACTGTGCTTTGTAAACTACATACACTCAGGTGGGTGACATTACATTGAGTAAAATGATACCTTTGAGATCCGTGCAGTGGTTCTTCTGTAGTCTTTTTTTTCAGTTCTGCCATAATGATATTCATGTGCTCCTTTTTCCTAAAGCTAAATGGCACCCGCACAGTAGCCTCTCTCGGCAACCAAATGCTACTGCGCATGTGTGGTGGCCATAGTGTGGTGGCTAAATTTTCAGTTTTGAACAGAAATTACACAGGCAATACTTAAAACAGCAGGCAGGTCACTGAAAGCAGTGACCTATCACAAAGCACAGATAGGAATACAAAGGTACATAATGAGAGCACATGCAGAACTGAAAATAACGATTACAGAAGAACCACTGGATGGATTTCATCATCAGTATCATTTGTGTTGCCTGCTGGAGGTCATTTTACAGTGCTCCTCCTGTTCCTCCTTGCACAAAGGTGGAGGTAGCAGTCCTGCTGCTGGGTTGTTGCCCCCTCCACGTCTCCTGGTAGCGCCTCTGGACACTACACTGACAGATGCAGCAAACCTTCTTGCCACAGCTCTCATTGATGTGCCATCCTGGATGAGCTGCACTACCTGAGCGACTTCTGTGGGTTGTAGAGTCCATCTCATGCTACCACGAGTGTGAAAGCACAACCAACATTCAAAAGTGACCAAAACATCAGCCAGAAAGCATTGGTACTGAGATGTGGTCTGTGGTCCCCACCTGCAGAACCACTCCTTTATTGAGTGTGTCTTGATAATTGCCAATAATTTCCACCTATTGTCTATTCCATTTGCACAACAGCATGTGAAATTGATTGTCAATCAGTGTTGCTTCCTAAGTGGACAGTTTGAGTTCACAGAAGTTTGATTTACCCTAGTTATATTCTGTTTAAGTGTTCCCTTTATTTTTTTGAGCAGTGTATTTAGCATGTGCCCATAAGTGTTTTTGTAATTACCTTTTAGTTGTCCTTCTTGCCTGTGAGTGGCGCTATAGCTGGCCACTCACAGGCATCACCGTGACCCCCGACGGCAGCCAGCTTTCTTCTGCTGATGTCGCATCAAGTGAGGCGTGATGTGGGGTTACCCCGCGCATCACACCAAGCATCCACCGCATGCTTTTCCAATGAATGAGGAGAGGGAGAGTGCATGGTGCATGCTGGGTGTGACTCGTGGGGTAACCCCACCCATAGCCCAGTGTCCACCATGGAACGCAGCACTGAGTCATGCCAGCTATAGCACTGTTCGCAGGCAATACATACACCTAAAGGTAATTACAAAAAAAAACTTATGGGCACATGCTAAATACATTGGGGCAATTGAAAAAAGTACTGGACAACTCCTTTTTAAAGTGAACCAGTCAGCTGGATTTAGCCCTATAAACTAAAGGCATGACTATAATGGCACTGTGATGCTGATTATGATACCTGATGTGAAGGGATCTACTCAATGGCTGCTGAATACTCCCCTTATGAGGTTTTCATAAAATGAGGTCTTGTGGGGGTGTGGTCTTCTCCACCTCCTGTTTCTTCTGCATGTCACTGATTACTTGGCAGTGCAAATTTTAAAAAGGAGGCAAGTGACCATCAGTGGAAGCTGGCATCCTGTGTGCAGGACTTCAATAACATGGAGGTGGCACCTGTGCAGATCTGGATCTTGATCTACACATGTTCCACTTCTGGCACCATTTTATTGAAGTCCTGCTCACAGGATGCCAGCTCCCACTGCACACACTGTCCACACAATTAGGGAGACTGGGCGGAATTTTAAAAAGGAGGAAAGTCGCTGAATAATCTGTGACCTGCACTTTAAACAGAAGAGGCTAGTGGGGGTAAATGAGAAAACCCTGCCCCAGAGCCCAGATGTCATTTTCTGAATACTTCATACGGTGAGTATTCAGCAGCCACTGAGTGGATCCCTTCACATCAGGCAGGTATCATATTAATCAGCATCACAGCACCATTATAGCCATGCCTTTAGTTTATGGGGCTAAATCCTGCTGAGGTAGGTTCTCTTTTGGTCAACAGGTTTTTGCTACTTCATCTGAGAGCAGCCTGATGTAGGCAAGTAGAAGCTGAATCCAACAATGTATCACTTGGGATGCTCTTTAGTTACTCAGTGAGCCCTGTCGGGTCTTGGGTGCAACCCCCCCCCCCCCTGCAAAACCGGATGTGGGTGTATGTACCTAAATACAATCAAATGGTGCTTTCACATTGTATCAGAACAGCTGCCCACAATCTGCTTTTAGATTTAGCAATACTGCAGAGCTGAAGCCCCCCCCAGGCTCTGCATACACAATGTCCATAGACACTGAGGTGCCTATCACAGGAGGGGGATGTCATATGCTGTTGTGTCCCAGCAGTAGGATCCTGGTGCTAAAATCATTGCAAGAAAACACAACCATTTGAGGTTGATGAGTCATCAGACAGCTGTGTTTTAACCCCTACAGCATTCAGTCTTCATCTTACATGGTAAAAACCTGCTGAGATTCCCTTAAGTCACACAAATGACCTCAGCTACCATGTTGTCAGGCGTGGACAATGATGTGCCACTGGGCATCAAACTGTGCAGATGGACACTTCTGTGATCTCACAGCAGATTGGAGTTCCTTACTGCTAGAGCCATGTAGAGCATGTGGCTTTGTCAACCATCTGACACACTAGACATGGAGGATGTGTTGTAGAGTATAAATCAGGGCTGTGCGGTTGGTAAGCCAAACCTCCAACTCAATTTCTGTGACTTCGACACCAACTCCCTCATACATGGCTCATGTTTAAGTGATACATTTACTGTAGCACAGATTCATCTCTGCTAAAAGTCTAGACCCTTAGATCAGGAATAGGACAGACATTTATAGGACATTTCATAACTTTCCCAAATTCTTATGGAAAAATATTCCCCACAAACTGCATTGAACTACTGTATCCAATTTTAGGAGTCTGTCCATTTTATACCGACTCCACAGCCCTGGTATAAACTGTCAGCAGTTTTCAGATGTCATACTGCCAGCTTATTTCTATAACTTTCTGGTTTAAAAAAAAAAAAAATCCTAATGGGAATAAAGTGTAGATTGTATGGTCATGCTACTCAACACTTTATTTTTGCTACCGGTGGGTCTAGTGACTAATGTTTCTATTTCCTATGATGAATAGCTAATTCATTTTTCCTCTTTTCTCTAGTGGTGGTTGTGAAGGACCGAGAGACCAAGAGATCTAGGGGCTTTGGGTTTGTTACATTTGAAAATCCAGAAGATGCAAAAGATGCCATGGAAGCTATGAATGGAAAGGTGAGATTTGTCTGTGATTCTTCAGTGTCCTAAACTGCTTTTTTTTCTTATTTGCCACAGGATAGACTTGATCTGAAATGGCTTCCGATCCCACTGCTGGGACTTGTGCCAAGTCCACCTGCATACATGTATTTTACTTCAGTTTGTGTAAGCCAAAACCAGGAGTGGGTGATAGAAGTGGTGATGTTTCTAGTATACTTTTCCTGAGTGTTCCACTTCTGATTTTTGGCTTGCAAGTACTGATGTAAACTACTGAATGTGGCCTAACCATGAGTATTGGGATCTTGTGTACTTTTTCACAGTAACTTCCTTTGTTCTGGTTATGAAAATGCCATTGGAGTACCTGCTCTCTTGTGTAAAAAGATACAAGATTTATGTCTACATAACTTGATTTTTGAGATAATGTTGCATGTATGTAGTTATGTTGCAAACTTGTGAGTGGCATGTTTTTATTTTATGTATGTAAAATAAATTTTCCCTGGTCAAAGTACAGCTCTAAACTGGTCCAACAAGTTGTGCAAATGTTTCTCCTAGTAGAACTAATGTGATGTTTAAGTAGCACGATACATGCATGCATGGAAACCAGTTTGGCAAGCAAATGGATGTAAATTTGAACAGATAGTATAACTTGGCAAAGAAATCTGACTTGAGTTCTCCATTTTCAGTCTGTTGATGGAAGACAGATCCGTGTTGATCAGGCTGGCAAGTCTTCAGGTGACAGGCGTGGAGGCTATAGGGGAGGATCCTCTGGAGGACGAGGATTTTATCGAGGTGGCCGAGGACGTGGTATTTAATGTTTTCATAGCCTACAATTTAAAATGTCTTTCAAGGCATCATTCAGAAGTCTATTCCTGCATGTTAAGTACTTTTCCTGGATAGAACACATCCTCGTTAGTCTATGGGGTGTTTGGATCAAACATGCCCAACAAAGTAAATGCATTTTGTCAAAAAAAAAAAAATTAAAAGCACTTGGATGCCATTCATGTATCTTCTGTTGGGGTTTTCCACTTAGCAGTTCTTGGGTGAAGCTTTGAGAAACACATTGTAAAGATGGTTACAAGATGAACACTTTAATGTGAATTTTTATTTATTAGAACTGCTTAACACTAATGCTGCTCTTCCCGTTTAGGTGGCGGAGACAGAGGCTATGGAAGCAATCGTTTTGATAACAGGAGTGGCGGTTATGGTGGAAGTGGTGGATCTAGAGATTATTATGGAGGGTAAGATACAAGTATTAATGTGACCAAAATGAATTTCTTGCTTTAATTGTGTAGTAACTTTTTTTTTTTTTTTTTTTTTTTTTCTCTTGTATATAGTGGAAGGAGTCAAGGGGGATATAGTGACAGATCAGGAGGATCCTACAGAGATGGCTATGACAGCTATGGTAAGTAACTAGGCTAAAGGGTCTATGTATGGTTTAACATCAAAGGCTAAATGTCAGTAATGCAGCCTTGTCTTGCTTCCTGAACTTGTTTCTCTATGGTGCTGTAGTACTCATTCTACATGGGGTTTGGGGGTGGTGGGTGGGTTTAGCCAACTAGTGTAGGGGATGGGTATAATGTTCTGACATGTGCTTCAAGTGACATTACAACTGTGCCTGCTTCTTGTCCTCAGCTACACACGACTAAAACTCCTGACTCAAGATCCTCCTTCCAGTGGCTGTATTTATAAAGATTTTTGGAGCTTCGCATAACAGTTAATGTGTAGTCAGTCTAATTGTGTTCACTTTTATATCAACTTGTTGAATTATCCTTACAGCCTCACTGGTAGTACATGGAACAGTTTTTTTTTTTTTTTTTTTTTTCCTTTAAGTTGTAACATTACGACTGTTAACTTGGTTCTAATGTTATGAGTTTGCTGTTCTATCGGGCTGCTCAGGTGGGGGCTCCTTATTGCTGTTTTAAATTGGCAGACCTATGCCTTGTTGACCTACTGGTCCCTGCCCACAGTATAGCTATATTGTATTAGCAGAATTGTCAGTTAATGTACAAGCACTATTCTGTACCATTATCTTTTTGATAACTTTAAGTTCTGTATTGATTGAGTCAAGGGGGACTTAACCCTGGGACTAAATTTTTTTTTTTTTTTTAAAGCACACGACTCTGAGAATCCTTTAGTATAACAAGTGGGGTATAGCCAAGGTGCATTGTAAATATTGGCTATACCTTCTTGCTATATCTAAAGCGATCTAATTTCGTAATATCACAAGAAGTTCTTGAAAATGTTTGTTTATATTGTCCTTTTTTACTGAAAGAAATACAAATATTGTAATTGGCTAAATTGTATTTTTACTTTCATTTGGCTTCACGAAGCCTATTAAAAGACCATCTGAAAAGAAATGCTGCTCTTGACATTTACATTCTGCACAACACTGATTAGGTAGATGTCATCCCATTAGGTTGCTTTGCTGGTTCACACTTAAAGTTGAATCTGCAGCAGTTGTCCCATATAATGCCCCCCCCCCACACACACTTTTGTTGTACATCTCAGAAAAACTAGAGGAAACTGTGAAGGTTCTTAAAGGGATTCTCCAGGAATAGAAAATGTAATTGACTATATGAAAGGTCATTATAAAATGCATTTAAAGAGGTTGTCCACTACATCATTGACAGATCCCAACAGATCAGACATTGATTACCTATTCTAGGGATAGAACGCCCAGCACCCCCACCAATCAGCTGCTCTGTGTCGGCGGCCGCTGACTGAAACTGCTCAATTGCGGAGTCGCTCATAGGAGGTGGATGTTGGTACCCAGCCACGACCACTATCAGAAAATGAAGCTATCCTAAGGATGGGTCATCAATGAAAAAGTGGACAACCTTTAATTTGAGATTCGCCATTGTCTAGAGGGGTAATCCCTATACAATTAATATGGCTGTCACCTTGTTACACTGACCAGGAGACTTGTCCTAGAATGATGAGACAGATGCATGTGCAGTAGGAAGCTCCATGGTTGTGACTTAGAGATGCTTGCATTATTATAAAGACTAGCCACAGATGTTTGTGGCCTCATCTTTCCTCCACACCATTATTAGTGGAGTACATGTAAAGGAGAGCAGAACTCACTTACTACTTATTAGGCATTGCTTGTATAGTGCCATCATATGCTGCAGCGCTTTACATACACTGGGGACCACAATCTAAATTCCTCAGTGAAGTCTTTGGAGTGTGGGAGGAAACAAGAGTACCCGGAGGAAGCCCACACTAGCTCCTTGCAGATGTTGTCATTGGTGGTATTTGAACACCGCTGCAAAGCAGCAGTACTAACCACTGAGCCACTGCTACCCTACTGCACAGGCACCTGCCTAACATTCCAGGATCAGTTTGTGTAAGAAGGTGAAAGCCATTGCAATAGTGGTTGCCTCACTAGGGAAAGTGTGATTTGCAAAGTAAAGGTGCTAAGGAAACGGATCACTGGAGAACCCTTATGTAAGATATTTTGCCTGTATGCTAGGTGATTTACTGTAATGTTCCTTGATTAGCTCATTTGTATGGGCTAAAACGTTAAACCGATCGCCTGTTTCCAGCAACTTGGCTACTTTGCTCTTCCACTCTCCTCCAGGTTGAGAATTCAAATTATGACCTGATCCTTAAAGGATTTGTCCCACGATCAAAGTTAATTTTAATCAAATATCTTGGAATTAAAGTTCCACAGTTGGATGTTTAAAAATAATGTTCCTGTGCTAAGTAGTATAACTGCCCCTATGTACGGCTATGTGCCCGCATAGCATCTTTGTAGCGTTTTTACCGCCACAAACGCTTATAAAACAGTCTGCCATTCAAAGCAGTGTGAATTCGGATGTGTGCAAATTTGTGCACCGAATTCGCATTTCTTTGCAAAACTCTGCATGACCATTTCTACTGCCATTACGCTGCAGCGTAATTGCGGTGCGTGTGGTACCTGGGATGAAGAAGACTACAACTCTTCATCCCGGCTACCACGCGGTGAAAAAAAGAAATAAAAAGTTAACAAACTGTATATGCACCTCTCCAGCGGCCCCTGGTCTGCTCCCAGCCACATCTCTCTTCAGCGTCCTGCAGTGTACTGTCAGGACCTGCGGTGACGTCATTTAGTCAGCTGATTGTCACGTTACCGCAGGTCCTGACAGTACACTGCGGGACGCTGAAGAGATGATGTGGCCGGGGGCTGCTGGAGAGGTGAATATACTTTTTTTTTTTTTTTTCTTCTGCCAGAGGCAAAAACGCTCTGCATCAAATCTGCTACGTGGGCGCACAGCCTAATGGCTGTCTCCCCTGGATAGAGGAAGAAGCAAGAGTATACACATGGGGAAAGCCTGGAAGCGCAAATAATTCATTCTTTGAAGTAAAACTTTGTTTTTTTGGTTTTTTTTTTATTAAAGAATTTCCCAGCCTTTTTTTTTTTTTTTTTTTTTCTTACAAAGAATCAGCTACAATCCCCTGTTGCAATACTGGTACTTTTTGCATCATCTTCGTGCCCAGGAGATGTGTGTGTGGTATGATAAGACCATGTCCCTGGCATGGTCAAACTGCCATTACAAAGGATATAGCAGGGGCACGTTTTGAAGTGTTGCTTAGTACAGGAATTTTTTTTTTTTTTTTTTTTTTTATTCCAAGATCTTTTGATATGGACTTTGTTTGTGGGACAACCCCTTTAGCATAGTTAAAGTATCCAGGTCAGAGGTTGATACCCACTGGTAAGATAGTTATAACCCAAGTTTAGCAATATGGCTGTGTAGTAGGTACTCTGTTCATAAAGTCTGGTGATCAGCATATTCCAGAGTGGATGGCCTTGAGTGGTTATTTTTCTATAATTTATTTTTTTTTTTTTATTAGAAAGTGGCAGCAGGGCCCCACCTAAATGTCAAGCTTTTCTAGCTGTAATGTCACTTGTAACAACATCAAGGTGACATCTTGGCATGGCACAAGAACGACCTTTCACAATGAGGGATGAGTATGGTTGTTGAATCCTGCTCTGCTTGCTAGGATGTCAGATCTCAGATCTGGAATATGTATAACCTCGGTCACACCACTGACTGCTTTCTGTCTATGTAATCTGGGGGTGAGGTAATACAGAGCTCACGTCTACTAGTCCCCCTGTGAAATATATATTTCTTCTATACTATCAAACTACAGCAAGCAGCCCAGTAAGTGGCACATTGTGGCAATTTGTCACTACATTTTGCTGCTCTTGGCAAAACCTGGTGACTGGTCCTTTTTACATTTTCAATTTATTTTTACTTGTTGCTTTTGTAGGACGTCAATTTAAAGTTGTGCATTACTTAAATGCCTTCCGTTGCAGATAATGCTTGTGAACGGTGCAATCTGTGGCTGCTCACAGGCATCACGTGACCCCCCTGCTGAAATCACGACAAGTGAGGCGTGACTCGGCCCAGTCACACCAAGCATCCACTGCGTGCTTTCCCAATGAATGGGGAGAGGTAAAGTGCGCAGTGGGGGGAGGGGGGGTGTAAACCCCCCCACAGCCTGGCATCCACCATAGAACCAAGTCTTTGCCTTCTTATCATGACATCAGCGGATGTCAGAGCTGGCTGCAGCCGGGGGTCATGTGATGCCTGTGAGCGGCCAGTGATGGCGCCGCTCACGGGCATTATTTGTAATGGATGGCATTTACAAAGTCTGTCGTGCTGGGGGGATACATTGGGGGGTGAGGGGGGGTAATCTAAAGTGGTGGACAACCCCTTTAATTTGTCAGACTGCACAAAACTGGTTTAATGATTCACACAGGAGTCTGCTGTGAAATGTCTCATGTGACCCACAAGATCCTGCATTTTAACTTTCTGTCCTTGGTGGTTATGGAAAGGTGCTAAGCATGCACAGAATCTCTTAACATGAAAGTTAGGATGCAGGAATTGTACAATCAAGTAAAATAAGCAGTTTTTGGTAACTAGTCTGCTATAAATTGCCAAAACTGGAGTCCCCTTACAGTACCACTAAACTTTAAAAATGCTGTCCAGCACAAAGTATTTACTGATGCTGTCGTGGGACAATTGCCTAGGCAGCCATAGGTGCACATTCCCTTTGACATGTGCAAAGCTAAAGCTGCTAGAATGGTCTGTGTTTCCAGATACATTACTGGCATGCTTTCCTAAGACATTAACTTGGCGTGAGCCTAGGAGTTCCAACAACAGTTGGTCATGGTGAGCTGGCATATGGCTCATTTATCTGGCTGAATATTGGGCCGGGCTTCCAGGAGAGTGGCATTTGTGGATTGGACTAGTATTAAAGCCTATGTGCAGTAAGTTACCACTAATAGTTAGCTACAGATGTGGGCTTCAGATTCTCTTTAGAGGGTGGGATTAAATGTCAGTACAAATCTGTTGCCTTGAGAATCTCCTGCTAGAATACAGACTCTGCAATGTCCTTGGAGAAGTCAAGTGTTGTGCATCCTGTGAAGCCTGACGAAAGCTGCTCTTGGCTAGTTCAGTTGTGGAATTAGTCCGGTATTTTGAGGTAACTCTTTTGCTCATGTCCACATCCCTCTTTCTTGAGTTCATGATGTGCCTGTGAAACATTCAAATAGCTTTAATTATACAATATCTGGTACTACTGTGCTACTTGTCATTGACAAAACATCATGTCTGGAAATTTGCCAGTTTGCCTACTGCCCATTACCCAGAAAATACTGGCAAACTCCTTGTTACAAAGTCTTATTTTTATTTTTTTTCTCTCCTTCAGTACTTCACTACATGTGCATATATAGCCATATTTTACCCCCTCTACTTTCCCAGTCACTGTTGGACACTGCCATTCAGTAGGCTACAGTCAAAATAAAAGTGGTGACATACTTATAAGAATCTATTAATCTTTGGTTTCCTTCCAAGCTCACCAATTTTATGTATTTTTTGTTTTCCAGGATGAAGCTGATAAATTATGGTTGAGAAGTGCCATTGTTGGTTAGCATTCTAGCTCTACACGCTAATAAAGTTTGCAAAGTGTGAATTCCAGGTATGTGTCCAAATCACATTTTGTGATTAAAAACATATTCCGGACTCTGGCTGTGGGGACAGGAAATTGGTAGCTTTTACTGCAAAACACTCAAAGATGTGTAGCTGTTTTAACACTAGTTTTGCATATATTAAACTAATTTGAGCATGGTGTCTGTCCATAGGAGATTATGGATTTAAGAAAGTTGATTTGTAGTGTATGTATACACTCAGACTTAAAGTAACCTTTTAACAATGTTAATTGTGTTTTTTTTTTTTTATCCATAGGTGCATCGATGAATTTAATGGCTGTCATTGTTAATAAAGTTTTATTTGCATAAAACGTGGTTTCTCTGCTTACTATAGATGGGGCCTCTCTAGGAAGAAAACTGCAAAAGGTGTGAATGCTGCTAATCTGTGCCATATGAAGTATGGTTGAAACTGCAGCTTAGAAAATCTTGAACTTTAGGAAGGGGAAGCTTTTTTTTTTTTTTGTACACTGCAGGAGAACTGTGAATACCCCCATCAAGTCTTCCTGAGCCAAATCCCATATGCTCAACCAAACTTAACACATCTTGAGCTTTTAACCCCCTTCCTCAACATGACTACTTTCACACTTTATGATCTAAATTTTTTTTTTTATTATTTCCGAGAACCATAACTTTTTTTTTTTTTGCAGAATATTCAGACTAGGATAACAGCAATACTAAACTGCTGGTCACATGCTCTGAATTCTGTCAGATCAGCTGCATTTAAGATAACAGCAGGTTAAGTCTACCTATAGCTGGTTAGAGGTAGATGATAGCTGAGTAAAATGGCAATCTGCTGAGAAAGATGCATGCTTGGCTCCTAAGCCAGCATCAGAGTGGACCACAATTAAATATACCAATACATGCAATGTCTTTAAGGGTTTTAATGGGACTGTCAACATTTTTTGTTAAGTAATGAGAGCATCATGCTGTAGGGGAGAAGAATCTGATTCCTCTTGCTGGCATGCATGCTGTCATTTCAATAAAATCCTCTGCTGCAGAGCTCTGTATGACCCCCACCTACACCACTCATTTACCAGCTAGTCCTCACGTGATCTGCTGGTAAAACTAATTTTAATGAAACTAGAGCGAGTGGCCTAGTAAGTGATACATAATGGAATCGGGGTCTCTGTCCCTACATCATGCTGCTCTCATATTTTAAAGTAAAAAAAAAATACCCGCTGACCGATTGCCTTTAATGGATTTTCACCTTCCTGACCAGGCCAAATTTTACAACTCTGACCAGCGTCGCTGTATGAAATAACTCATTTTAAAAGGAACCTGTCATGTCTTATCTGCTATGTAAACTGCCCCCATTGCATTGTTAGTGTTGATGCCAATATCAGGAGTTTAACGTTTTATACATTTATATCCTACCTGCTTGTTTAGTCATAGGGGTATGATTCTCTCATTCAGTCATGGCTGGTGCCACCCACGCATTTGAATTTTGCTCCTGGCAAGCGCTGATGTAAATGGGGTGCTCACGCAGTATGACATGGCCAGCTGCAGCTCCCTGTGCATGCGCAGTAAGGCTGTGTGCCCACAATGCGTTTTTTAAGCGTTTCTGCAGCGGAAAAAACACTGCAGAAACGCTTAAACGCATGGTAGAAGGCCTGCCCTGCTCCCCAATGATAATCCGCATGTGCTGTGCACATGCTGTGGAAACTTCCGCTGCAGATTATCATTGCAGAAAAAAACACAGCACTACCAATTTTGCGGAAGTGCTGCGTTTTTGCCACCATTGACTTGCATTAGAATCAGGGCTGTGGAGTCGGTAAGCCACAGTTGCGACTCCCGACTCCTGGATTTTATCAGGTTCCGACTCCTTCATAAATGGCCAATTCGTAACAATAAATTTACTGTTGTAAAATATTAACATCGTGCTTATTCAGTTTCTCACCATCATATAAGTAATCAGACCACTTAGAGCAAAAACTATATTTAGTAGAATACAATTAGAATATGGCAAATAACTTTTATAAACTTTTATAAACTCTTGTAAGTAAATATGCAGTTAATAAGAAGAAATCTATAAATTTGTCCTCAGAGAGTATTGCCTCTGTCAGATCCTCCTTCATAGATGCCCTCAAATCTGATCTAATTTTGAGAGCAGAGAACAACCTCTCTACACTAACTTGGGTTGGTGGCAAAGCAGTAACCACTCGGGCAACATCTCTGACAATGTCAGGATACAGAGGAATCGCTTGTTGCACTGTTATTTTTGATGACCGGTCAAATTTCTCAATTTCTTTTAGTGCACATGAAAAATTCTGCAGAAATGTACTGGCTGTGTTCTTTGATGGGGGTGACTCTTCCATGCAGGAACGCTTTGCACGGTCCTTGTGATCCAAATATTTTTCTAAATTAAATTCTTCATCAGTTGATGAGGGTGAAGATGTGATGTGGCAGGGCGACCAAATTCTTCTTGTTCCTCCTGACTGTTCTGCAACCCTTTCATCCTTACTGCTATTTCAAACAGCTTCTTTTTCCCCTTCTCCCATGACAGCACCACCTGAGAGAGGGTATCCGCCCACCAAGGACAGGAACCTACTGAATAAAAAGGCGGTACCTCTTCTCCGCATCAGTTTTTGGTTCCTGTCCCTGATGGGAGCCTCACCAGGTGGTACCTCACGTACCTGGATTATGGACGGTGCGGCCTGGAGGCCGTGGAAGCAGCAGATGGTCCCTGTTCCCAGCCCGTCTGGCTGCTGCCCGGGTCTGCGTGTGGGGAGGAGGTGCTGTTTTCCTTCGGATGCCTCCCCGCGTGCGCCGGGGCCTGCGGCCGGGTCTGCGCCTCGCAAAGATGAACTGAGCGCGCCGGCCGGCAGGTCTTCCGGGCTGCGCACGTGGGGGTCGCGTCGCACCCTGTGACGGAGCGCGCTGGAAGTCCGGGCTGCGCACGCGCGGGGTGCTGACGCGCCCTATCATGGAGTGCGCCGGAAACCGGGTCTGCGCATGCGCGGGTGGGAAGCTGTCATCCCGCTGCAAGCGCGCCGGGTGCCGCTGGGCTGCGCACGCGCAGAGGCAGGTGGATCTGCGGGTAGCGCGCCAGCTGGCTAAAATTAAAAAAAAAAAAGGAAAAAGAGAGATGAGCACGCTGCCGGAAGGGGAGGAGCCGAAAGGAGGTGGAGCCCTACTGCTTTTAAGGATGGGGAGCAATCAGGATGGCGGTGTCTGCATCCCCGCCATGATGAATGAGGAACCGCAGTCACCTGGGCAGCAGCTGTCACCGCCACAGGAAGTACAGCAGCAGCCACAGCCATCAAAGCAGCTCAAACAAATGGAACGGGAATCTTCCCATCGACAAAGTCATAGCAGTGAGGGGCGTACGAGTTCCGGCAAGACTGGTCAGAAAAGACTTCGTCAGTCCACCTCCGCCAGATGGGAGCCCTCATGTGAACGGCAACCACCGCCTCCGGTACCCTAGTCTGAACGGCAGTGTGGTGAGTGATCTTCGTGAAAGTCTCACCTTGAATAATGTGCTTCTCTCTCTCTCTCTCTCTCTCTCTCTCTCTCTCTCTCTCTCTCTCTCTCTCTCTCTCTCTCTCTCTCTCTCTCTCTCTCTCTCTCTCTCTCTCTCTTTTCCTCCTCCTCCTTCTCCTTTTAATTCTTGGGGCAGGAGGCGAAGAAGTGTAGTGCTAAAAATAAAAACAGGGAGTGTGCTTTATGCAAAATCGGTCTTCCCACCTCATATGCCAAAAACCTATGCTCAGACTGTATTCAGAAAACCATTGCAGAGGAGTCCCCCAGGTTTTCTTTAGAATTAAAGGATCTAATCCAGACAGAGGTCAGAGAGTCTTTAAGAGGCTTAACCTC
The DNA here is from genome assembly GCF_046119375.1 of Phyllobates terribilis. NCBI lineage: Eukaryota > Metazoa > Chordata > Amphibia > Anura > Dendrobatidae > Phyllobates > Phyllobates terribilis. The sequence goes on from NW_027362761.1 coordinate 705,895,559, forward strand.
ACTCAAAAAGAAGAAGCGAAAACTAGTTTCTTCAGAATCAGAGGAATCAGTGGAGTCCCGTTTTACGAGAGAACTGCCTTCCTCCTCTAATCACTCCTCATCGTCATCGGAGTCTTCGGATGATAATGGGGGGGGCAGACCTTGTTTTTCGGTTGATAATACTGAGAGACTAGTTAAAGCCGTCAGAGGGACTATGGGTATTACCGATACCAAAGTGCCCAGAACAGTCCAGGATGTTATGTTCGGGGGCTTAGACCAAAGGAGGAGACGCTCATTCCCGGTCAATGACAGGATTAAATCTCTGATAGAAAGGGAATGGAAGAAACCGGAGAGGAAGGGTCAGCTGCCGTCATCCTCCAAGCGGAGGTACCCCTTTGAGGATGAGGATGCGGCTAAATGGGACAAAACCCCTAAGATTGACGTGGCCATTTCAAAATCTTCAAAAAAATCCCCTCTGCCCTTTGAGGATTTAGGAGCCTTAAAAGACCCGCTGGATAAAAAAGCGGAGTCCTTCCTTAAGCAAACCTGGGAGTCGTCAGCAGGGGCCCTTAAACCGGCAGTAGCAGCGACCTGCACTGCTAGATCTATGATGATCTGGCTTCAACAATTGGAAGACCAGATCAGGGGGAATGTGTCTAGGGAGAAAATTCTATCAGACCTTCCTCTTGTGCAGGGAGCGGCTGCATTCCTGGCAGATGCATCGGCAGATTCAGTTAGGCTGGCTGCCCGGTCTGCAAACCTCTCTAATGCAGCCCGTAGGGCGCTATGGCTCAAGAGCTGGCCAGGAGATGTGCAGTCAAAGTCTAAACTGTGCTCAATCCCTTGTGAAGGGGACTTCTTGTTCGGCAAAGGTCTAGATGACATCCTAGATAAAGCCGCAGACAAAAAACATGGATTTCCCACGGTGTCTGGTTCCCGATTTAACAGTTCCTTTAGGAAGAGAAAATACAGCCGCAGTAAAGCTCCCAGAGACCAAGGTAGCTGGAAAGACCGAAAGCCGTATAGCAGAGGCTTCATGTTTGGGGGTCCCTCCTCCGAGAATAAGAAAGCCCCTAAGTGACAGTTCCCCCCAGGTGGGAGGAAGATTGTCCCACTTCCTGCCTGCCTGGAAGAAAATTTCATCCAATTCTTGGATCTTGGGGATAATCAGGAGGGGGCTCACACTAGAGTTCAAGAGCAGGCCCAAGAACACTGTCAAAATATCAGCCCCCAGAGGTTTAGTGGAACAGATAGCCTTACAGCAGGAAGTTCTCTCTCTGCTCAGGAAAGGAGTTCTGGTGGAAACACCTGTACCCGAGCAAGGAAGAGGATTCTATTCGACCCTCTTCCTAATAAAGAAGCCGGACGGCTCCTTCAGGACCATTGCGAACTTAAAAAGACTGAACGACCATTTAATCTACAGGCCTTTCAAGATGGAAACAATAAAATCAGCCATAAAGATGTTATTTCCGGACTGTTTTATGTGCGTCCTCGATCTGAAGGACGCCTACTACCACGTCCCGATTTTGCCAGATCATCAACAGTTTCTAAGAGTAGCTGTACAATTCGGCAGGCACGTAAGGCATTTTCAGTTCGCAGCTCTTCCCTTTGGCATTTCCATGGCGCCGAGAGTCTTCACAAAAATCATTCTGGAGGTCACAGCGCACTTGAGGGAAAGAGATATTTTAGTCATCCCTTATCTGGACGACTTCTTAGTAGTGGGCAGATCAAGTCAACTCTGTGCTCTAGCCCTGGCGGACGTCATGGCCAGTCTAAGACGCCTAGGTTGGCTGTTAAATCTGGAGAAGTCAAGGCTGGAACCAAAGAGGGTTCAGTCTTTCCTGGGTCTCATTCTGGACTCGGAAAACCAAACCTGTCTTCTGCCAGAGGAAAAGAAACTGAAGATCAGATCCCTAACATCTCAGATTGTCAGCAATCCGACCATCACCCTGAGGAGTGCAATGTCTCTGTTGGGTACAATGACGTCTTGCATTCCGGCGGTTCAGTGGGCCCAGCACCATTCCAGGTGTCTTCAACAGGAGATTCTGGCAGCGGACAGGCGGCTCAAAGGTCGCCTGAATGGGAAAATATCTCTTCCAGATGTTGTGATCAACTCCCTGGACTGGTGGACATCTCCGGTCAACCTATCTTTGGGGGTTCCTTGGACCTTCCAGGTGTCGGATACAATTACAACAGACGCAAGTGCGGAAGGTTGGGGAGCTCACCTAAGGGATCGTTCTGTACAAGGCCTCTGGTCGGACAGCGAGACAAGCCTCTCTTCCAACATGAAAGAGCTGTTGGCAGCCAGAAACGCGCTAAAAGAATTCAGTTCTGTTCTTCAGGGTCCTCACGTCAGGATAATGTCAGACAACAGATCAACAGTCGCCTACATCAACCATCAGGGGGGTACCAGGTCTCTCCCTCTGATGTTAATAGCGGATCAGATCTTCAGTTTTGCCGAGAGTCGGCTGGTTACGCTCTCGGCACTGCATATAAAAGGGGAAGAGAACATAAAGGCCGATTTCTTGAGTCGTCACATCTTGAAAGAAGGAGAGTGGGAGTTGAATCCAGCCGTTTTTCAGCAGATTGTGGATCGGTGGGGACAGCCCCAGATAGATCTATTTGCAAACAGACACAATCGGAAGACCGAAACCTTTTGCTCCCTGAATCCAAAAGAGGGGGCGTTTGCGGTGGACGCGCTGCAGATTCAGTGGGATTTCACTCTAGCTTATGCCTTTCCCCCTTTAGTACTGATCCCTACTATCCTGAGGAAGATCCGAGAGGAACGGGCGAGGGTTATATTGATCGCCCCGTTCTGGCCCAAGAGACCATGGTTCACTTGGATGAAGAGAATGTCCCAAGCAGATCCATGGGTTCTTCCGGACATCCCGGATCTCCTCAGGCAGGGCCCAGTCTGTCATCCCCAAAGAGCGGGCCTGCATTTGACGGCTTGGATTTTGAGAGGTCGCTATTGACGCAAAGGGGGTTTTCTCCAGATCTTGTTACTACCCTTCTAGCAAGTAGAAAGCCCATAACAACTAGAATCTATGGTAGAACCTGGGCTAAGTTCTTGTCTACCTCGGGTCAGTCTGCCAAAGGGAGGGTTCCTATTGAGGCCATACTAGAATTCCTCCAGAAGGGGTTAAACATGGGACTAGCCACCAGTACTCTTAAGGTACAGGTATCTGCTCTGGGGGCACTGTATAATTATGACTTGGCAGCAAATAGATGGATCATTAGATTTATTAAAGCCTGTCATAGATCCAGACCTATTCCTGTTCCAAGAATGCCTCCTTGGGACCTTAATTTAGTTCTGGAAGCATTAACCAAACCTCCCTTCGAGCCCTTAGAGAAGGTTTCAGAAAAAATCTTAACTTTAAAGACTGCGCTATTGGTGGCCCTGACATCAGCTCGTAGAGTCAGTGACTTACACGCACTATCCATTAACCATCCATTCACTCAAGTATGTATGGATAGAGTAATCTTAAGACCAGACCCGGCCTATCTTCCAAAGGTAGCCTCCAAGTTCCATAGGACTCAAGTAATCACTCTCCCTTCCTTCTATCCTAATCCTAGGGATTCTGAGGAATATAAGCTTCACACCTTAGATGTTAGGAGGGTGTTAGTCCAGTATTTGGAAGTGACAAAAGCCTGGAGAAAGAGTGACGCTTTATTTATATCCTTTCAGGGGGCTAGGAAAGGACTTAAGGTTACAAGGGGGACCATAGCTAGATGGGTCAGGGATACTATTACCTTAGCCTACTCTTCTAGCAATCTGCCGGTTCCTGAGAACCTGAAGGCCCATTCCACCAGAGCGGTAGCTGCTTCCTGGGCTGAGAAGGCGGATGTGCCCATCGACATTATATGTAAGGCGGCAACTTGGTCATCCCCTGCTACATTTTACAAACATTACCGTCTTGACCTTTCCTCTTCTACTGATCTGTCCTTTGGTAGAAGGGTGTTGCAAGCGGTGATCCCTCCCTCTGGTATTTAATCTCTATAAATCTCTCAGGTGGTGCTGTCATGGGAGAAGGGGAAAAGATCCTAGTTACTTACCGGTAACGGGATTTTACAGAGCCCATGACAGCACCCTATTAATTCCCTCCCCTTTATCACTGTGGTGTGCACTTTTTTTAAGGTGTTTAGTACATATGTTGAGGTGGTGGTTATGTATTAACCTGTCTTCGGAGGCCCTCTCATGCTCTGAAACAAAAAACTGATGCGGAGGAGAGGTACCGCCTTTTTATTCAGTAGGTTCCTGTCCTTGGTGGGCGGATACCCTCTCTCAGGTGGTGCTGTCATGGGCTCTGTAAAATCCCGTTACCGGTAAGTAACTAGGATCTTTCCTTTAGTTAGCTGTTGATCATCTAGAAGAATCCGATGCATTGGGTCTACATAAACAGCTGCCAAAAGAATGTTATTTTGTAATAGTAGCTCCTCTCCATTTCATTGATGTAGCAATGCCACTTGCAATTAACCCTCCTCTCTGGGACAGGCGAAACATCCGGTTCTTCCACTCCTTTAAGAAAATACCTGGAGTTAAGTCCTCTGCTTGTAATTTTTTAGTTGCTGTAAATGGGTGCTCTAGCAATTTTTCCAGCTCAGTCACCTGATTCCACTGACTTTCATTTAGCGTCAGTTGAGGGTTAGCCATGTCTACAAGAAAGGTTTTCAGTTCAACCAAGCGCTGAATCATTAAGTACTGCCCCATCGTGTGGCTTGATCAATAATTGCCCCTTTTCCAGCACGTCTCTTCAAAATTGAGTCAACTTTAGGGGTTCTGGAAACAGTAGCCAATTTTTTCACCTTGCCAATCAGTGCACCAGCATGTCCTTCTTGCAGACTGTCTTATAGCCAGCTGTAGCATATGCACAACACAGTGCATGTGATGAATGAAAGAACGAACGTATTGACAGTTTCAACAAGATCATCTAAACTATCATGTTGCTGTTCATCTGAAGAAACTTCAGTTTGCTCCTCAGTTACAATACTGTGTTCCTCTATTTCAAACATTTCTGTGTCTGTGGACCTAGAATGTTCTAGCTGCTGGTCACCATTACACTCATTCATTAGCTTAATCGTACTTATATTTGAAGCATTGTCAGTTACGACAGAAAGAACTTGCTCTTTTTTAAGTTCATAGTTTTGCAGAACCTTTTCCACAAAGACCTGGAGAAACTCACTGGTGTGATGAGCTTTGGTGTCTTTTACTGCCAATGTCTTGGTAACTTTCATTTTTGTCACAAATCGGACATTGATGGCAAAATAGTTCACTCTGTGGTGTGTGCAGGCATCCATTTTAAGAAAAAAAGCGTCCCTTGGGAGTTTTTTTTTAAGTTCTTCCTTTTGTTTAAAAGCTTCTTCGATTACTAATTTTCTAATACTCTCTCTCCAGAGAAACACCAAGCATGTGGGCCATTTCCCCATTCAGACACACAAAAGCTGGTCGTGAAAATAATGAAATAGGCACACTATTCTTTACAACAAGCTCTGATACATTTAAAAAACAGATCTGTCATTGTCACAGTAACTTTGTCACTGACAAAATATCTTTAAACTGATGGCTGCAAAGTTCTCTGCTCCTTTGTTTGGCTGGAAGAGCTGGGCACTGGTTCATTGGTTTGGATGCAGTCTTTCTCATACACTGCTTTCAGTACTTCTGGATGAAAGCGCTGTAAATGTCTCTTTAGATTAGAAGTTCTGGTAGGAGCATTTTTATCTTTGCCTGAATATGCACTGATCTTGGCTTTACAGCATTTGTTTTCGTCTGGATCATTTGTCATACACAGAAAACATTGTCTGTCAATCTTGAGTGATGGTGAAATGTTCAAATACAGCTGATTTAATGTGATGCTTCTTTGACATTCTCAGGTTTTTAATTCTGCATTCACAATCCAAATGACAATTGTTTTTCCTAAAAACAATTGTACAAAATTGCCAGGTCGTACAACTGATATAGTGGTCAGTAATACTGTTATTCCTCATGTACTCACAGTTAACTGATGCAAAGCTTGCTGAAAGGATACTACTTAGTCTTCCTCTTCTGAGTAGCAGCTGTGACATGCTTGGAAGACACTCACCTAGTAACCATCTGGTCTAGAGGAGGAGCTTTACTACTAAGAATTTGCAACACATTTTCAGTTTCATACATTGTAAGTAGGGGGGTTGGGGCAGCATGAGGTTAACCAAGTATAAGATTAGATAAGGGCAGTGGAGAACAGTAACACACAAGAAGTAAGACATGTCTCTATCTCCAGCAGAACTGCTTATCACTGTTCATAGTTTGATAGAACATATATATTTGAGTAACATTTATAAAATTCATATGAAAGTTCAATTATGAAATATTAATACTCCGACTCCACTACTCTGACTCCACAGCCCTGATTAGAATGTGTAAATTCCGCAAGACTGCATCTGTACTTGCGTAATTGGTGCGTTCTAATGTGCGGATGATACCCGGGTGTGGAGGAGAGTCTCATCCACACCCAGGTACCATTAAAAAAAAAAAAAAGCTGTAAAAGAATACACTTCGCGATGGAATGAAGGACCTGCGCTGATGTCGGCAGGTCCTTCAATCCACCGCTGCCGGGATGGTGAAGCAAGACAGCGCGGGCCATCGGAGGGTAAGTATACATTCATTTTGACATTCTCTCGGTCACACTATATAAATCCATGCTGTTTGCATGGATTTATATAGTGTGACCAAGTTGACAAGCACTTTCCAAGTGATGCTAAAAGCGCTTGACACCTGCATGCGGAAATGCAAGTGAAGAACGCTTCGCTTCCGCATGTCCCTGGCAGGAAAACGCATGTACAATCCACATTCGTTTTTTTCTGTCAGGGAGATGTAGAAACGCTCAGGAAAAAATACTGAGCATTTTTCTGTCACCCATGACGGCACAACGAGAGAGGGGATCTGCCCTTCAAGGACAGGAAACCTTCAAGATAAAAAGGGCGGCGCCTCTCCCCTCTTCAGTGGTTTCCTGTCCTTGATGGGGGACCTTCCTTCTCGTCGGGCACAAGAATGACAGCATCGGTAACAAGTGTGCTTCCAGGTTCGTGAGGGCATGTAGTAGAGCCAATCCAGTCCCTACAGTAAGGGTCTCTTCTTGGGATTTAAACTTAATGCGTTTAGCACCAACAGGTTCTCCCTTTGCGCCCCTTAGCTCAGGGTCCATAAAACTACTTACCCTAAAAACAATACTTCTGGTGGCCTTAACATCAGCACGGAGGGTTAGTGAGTTACAGGCTTTGTCGGCAGATCCACCTTTTACCCTAGTACTAGACGATAGGGTAGTTTTGAGACCAGACCCTGCTTTCCTACCTAAAGTGGTTTCTAGGTTTCATATGTCTCAGGAGATAGCCCTACCATCCTTCTATCCTGAACCCAAAAATAGCAAGGAGGAAAGGTTTTATACCTTGGATGTCAGGAGATGCCTTATACATTATTTAACATCCACAAGCTCATGGAGGAAGGATGGGTCTCTCTCTTCCAGGGCTCCCAAAAGGGATTGAGGGTCTCAAAAGGCACTCTGTCAAGGTGGATCCGGGAAGCCATTGCGAGGGCCTACACAGGGTCAGGCAGAGATCCCCCTGACAATTTGAAGCCCACTCTACTCGGGGCATGGCTGCTTCCTGGGCAGAAAGGGCGGACGTGCCCGTTGAGCAAATATGTAAGGCGGCCACATGGTCATCTCCGTCCACTTTCTATAACCACTATAGACTTGATCTTTCTGCCTCCTCTGATCTCACGTTTGGGAGAAGGGTTCTGCAGGCTGTGGTCCCTCCCTCACATACTTAGTTCTCTGTAATTCTCTCGTTGTGCCGTCATGGGTGACAGAAAAACACGTATATTACTTACCGGTAATGTGTTTTTTCAGAACCCATGACTGCACCTTTTATATTCCCTCCCTGTCCCTGTGGTGTACACCTTTCGGTGGGTGGGTGTGGAGTGTTCACATGGGTGAAATTCGTTATAGTTATTAAAATTATGTGCTCTAACTGGAGAGTCCTCTCATGCTCTGTGGGGTGGGGATGGGGGTGAGTGTTTCTGTACACATACTGATTGGTGTCATTACCTGTTTTAGGAGAGACCCAAGAAAGCAGTGACTGACAAGTAGGGAAGCATAGCCAAAATCTTATGCTAAAAAACTTTGCCATGTCTGTATAGAAAAAACGGTAATTGAGGAATACCTGTCCCTATTTCAGGAAGTCAAAACCTTTTAAAGACTAGGTTTAAAATCCAGTAAAAAGGGAAATTTGGCATACTTGAGGCTTTTACAGTTCTCAGGCATACAACATTCAAAGTCAGGTTAGCTCAGATGAGGAGAAAGGAATCTGGAGAATTGATTGACTCTTGACAGCTCAGAACCATCATCTGATGGGGAATATGGCCAAAAAACATCACAGTAAAAGATGATGCCTTACCAACACCAGGTCAGATTAACAATGCACTGCAGGATGCAGCAAGCCTCCATGATAAAGGCAGGGGCAGCATATGGCCAACCAAGTTTTCTGGCGAAAGAAACAGCAAAACTACTAAAAATCATCTGGTCTACTATGGGGGTAGAGACTCCGAAAGAGCGTAGATCCGTGCAAGATTCCATGTTAAGTAACTTGGCGGAGGGCAAATATCTGGTATTCCCGGTCCATAAAAGCTTCCGTTCCTTGATTAAAAAAGAATGGCAAAGACCGATTAAAAAGGTGGCAGTTCCTAATACTCTTAAACATAAATATCCATTTGGAGATTTTTCCAAAATAGTCAATTCGTTCTCAAAGATTGATGTGGCTATTGCCAGAGTTTCTAGGCAGATGGCCCTTCCCTTTTGAGTATTTGGGGTGTCTAAAAGATCCAGTGGATAGGAATGCTGACACGTTCCTCAGGGGCACATGGGAGACCACAGCCGGTTTGTTTAATCCTAGCATAGCAGCCACGTGTACTTCCAGATCTCTAGTTAAATGGATTCAGGGGCTGGAGTCCCAGATAAGGAATAAATGCCCTAGAGAACAACTCTTAGCTGCTTTTTGAACCGTGGGAACTGTTCCTGACGCCTCAGTGGATCGTGTTGGGTTTACGGCCTGGGCCTGTGGTCTCAAATTCAAGTACACAAAAAAGAAAAAGTGGGTACTGCTGGGGAATAATAATCACAAATAAAAAGGGGTGCTACTGTGGGGGTCGTGATGACATTCCACTCGTCCTCCAGTCACTCCAAATTCAAACTATGAGCATGGGTCAACCATTCAAAGAATGAGTCAGACAACAAGCTGGTTCAAGCTCAGAGCATGCTCAGAAGGCTACTACAGACAACGTCCTCAGCAATGTTCTGAATTTATTTTTTACATGCACAAATCTAAATATACTACATAATGGGAGGGGAAAGAGGTTGTCCGGAGCGGGGTAAGCCATGAAAGGCCAGTGTCTAGCCACTCCTGATTGGTCCACATCTCCTTATCTCAGTCTCTGGGCAGATATTGCAGCCTTCAGCTTATAATCTTGTTTCGTTTCTCTGAAATAAATCTTGGCAACACTGGAACTGTCTTAGTTTAAGTTTCGATTTGAGTATTACGTAGCAAGGAAAGCTTATTGTTATAAGACACAAAATGGTGGTTAGTACATTAGCAAAAAAACGTATAAAAGTTACAAAAGTATAAAAGTTACAAATATATATATTCTCTTTTACCCCGACATTCCCCCCTAAACACTAAGCTTTCCTTTGCTTCGGGTCCTTTGAGACTGTCCATGTGTGGGGAGAGGGGAGGTGGATTTCTTCACCCAATCATCTTAGAAGCTGCCCCTTTATGGGACGCCCCCCAGACAATCGAGCCCTATCCTGGGTGACACATGGAGTTCTCCCAACTGATCCTAAACTGAATCTTTCAATTGAACTTTGTTATGGGGGGGGTCTGGTTAGACTTGTTCAAAGAAGTGTATTTCTCCATATCTTCTCTTGATTCAGAAAGGTCCCGGAGGTTGGGACAGCATTGGTTATATTTTCCTGTTATAAGGGGACTATGCAGCACAGAACCACCAGGCCTAATACTAGTAGACTTCCCATTACTAGACAAACTTGTTGGAGGAATCCCTTGAGCCCTCCCAACCAACCTGAGAAAAAGGAGGTATCTACCCCTGTGTGGTAGCTGTCCACCCTGGAACAGACAGTAAACATATGGAAAGGATATAGAAGAAGGTAGTCATCTTTTATAGACTCGTTCTGTCTCTTGCAGTGGGAGGCGTGAATCCAGGTGCTCTTGCCCTCAAGCTTCAGAGCCGTCGGGGTGGTGAGAAGCACAGTATACGGTCCCTCGAACCGCGGCTGGAGGCAGTCTTTCCGGACAAACTTCTTCACATACACTAGATCGCCTGGGATGAAATCATGTACTGCATCACCTGTAGATTCTGGGAGAGAAACAGATACTGGAGAGCGGGTGTTAGTCAATTCTCTAGACAAGGCAATCACAAATTTTACCACTCTATCATATGTTTCAGACAACTCTTGGGGCCTAATCTCTCCTATCTTGGGTGGGGTCCCAAAGAAAATTTTATAGGGAGTCAGCCCATGTTTGGCCTGAGGAGTGTGTGTGATATGATACAATACTATGGGGAGTAGGTCGGGCCAGGGGAGGGGATGATCTTGGGTCATTTTCAAGAGCTGGGTCTTGAGTGTGGAATTCATCCTTTCCACTTTGCCTGAACTGGCAGGATGGTATGGAGTGTGGAGGCCCAAATCTGTTCCCAACATGTTCCAGAGTTCTTCGTAGATATTTGCTGTGAAAGCTGGTCCTTGATCCGATTCTATGACTTGGGGAACTCCAAATCTGCAGGCAATTTCGGTGATCAGTTTCTTGGTTGTGACTTTAGCAGTCATGTTGACAACCGGGTAGGCCTAGGGCCAGGCTGAGAACATATCCACGGCTACCAAAACGTACTCCTATTTTCCTGCTTTAGGCATTTGGATATGGTCGACTTGTATTCTCTGCCAAGGGTAGTCTGGTTTAGCCAGGTGTTGGAGAGGGACCCGTGCCGTACACGTTGGGTTGCAGGTAGCGCAGACAGAGCAGGATTTTGAGTACGCAGTCACAGTGGAAGAGATTCCGGGTGCAAAGTACAGTTTCTTGATACATGCCAAGGCTTGATTCTTTCCTCTGTGTGTAGGCCCGTGAGCCCATGCTGCCACAGCTGAGTACATGCGTCTAGGCAAGCAAGGCTTCCCATCCACTTGGTAAAAAGTCGAGTTGACCTTTGAATCTTTGCGACCTGCCAGCACGGCTCCCGCCGCTTTCCATTGCTTGACTTCTTCAGTGGGGGTCTTCCTTTGTTCCTCACACAATTTTTCTTCAGGCATCCTGACCCCCCTGGATTCCACTCGTGTCTCCGCTGGACTCGTATGGTCTTTCGCCGGCTGTTCTTTGGCTCTTTCTCTAGTGAGCGCCACAGCTACGGTTTGCAGGGTCTCCCCCATCTCTTCTTCCTTTTCCTGCCACTTTGATGACACATTCTCCACTGCTGCAGTCTTGGCTGCTTGGTCAGCTAGGTGGTTGCCCCTGGCTTCCCTGGAATCTAGTCTTCCATGAGCCTTGACCCTGATAACAGCAACCTGAATGGGTAGTTCCAGGGCCTTCATTAGGGCCTTAATCCATGAGACATGTTTCACTGGTGTACCTGCAGCTGTGATGAATCCTCTAGACTTCCACAAGAGTCCAGAATCATTGCAAATTCCATGTCCATACCTGGAATCGGTATATACATATTCGCCTTTGTTCCTGCTGCCAGGTGGCAGGCCTCTGTGAGAGCCACAAGTTCAGCCTCTTGTGCAGACATGTATGGTGGTAGAGCTTCAGCCTTGAGGACTGTTAGGTCCGTTGTGACAGCATATCCCGTGTGGAACTTCCCTTGAGGGTCTGCGAGCGGATGTGCCACCATATTCTCTGGAGCAGAAGTCTCTTCCTGCAAAATTTTTATACAATCATGAGGTTCTACCAATGGACCTTCACCCTCCTCACCTTCCCCCCTAGAAGGTGGAAGCAAAGTGGCAGGATTGATAGTCAGACATCTGGTCAGCTGACTTGTCAAGGAGGATGTGAGCAGCGTGGAACGCCTTAAGGCACGGGGGGGGGGGGCAGTTCGGGCGACAGGGTCCAGGCGGGCTGAGTAGTAGCCCAAAGGCCGATACTTATGATCATAGCGTTGTGCTAGAACTCCAGAGGCATGACCTTCCGATTCCGAGACAAAAAGATAAAATGGCTGAGTATAGTCTGGTAAGCCCAAGGCCGGGGCAGAGACAAGAGCCTGTTTAAGGCGGTCAAAACATAGTCTGTGTTGATGAGAAACACGTGGATCTTCAGCATGAAGCCAAACTGAGCCTTCATCCTTGAGACAATCGTACAGGGGTTGCATGAGCTTTGAGGCATCAGGGATCCATTGCCTGCAGTAAGTGATGAGGCCAAGGAAAGTCTGCATAGCGGAGTAGGTGGTTGGGAAGGTGATATCCATGATGGCTTGTTTTCTTTCTTCAGTCAGATGTCTAGCACCTTGTGATATACAATGTTCGAGGAAAATGACCTTGGGCAGACACCATTGGACTTCGCCTTTCGAAACTTTACAGTTAGCTGAGTGAAGAAACCAGAGAAGGGATGCTGACATCTCTGGCAAATTTTCTTCAGTGCCACAGAGTAAAAAATTATCCACATACTGTAGAAGGGTGACCTGAGGGTTCTCTTGAACTCATGGCTCCAGAATAGACTTCATAGAATGAGTGAATTGGTTAGGAGAGTTCTGGGCTCTTTGCGGAGTCCTGGTCCATGTAAGCTGTGCTCCTTGAAAGGTGAAGGCAGAAAGAAACCACGAATCTTCATGTAAGGGTATACTGAAGAAGGCGTTGGCCAGATCTAACACCGTAAACAAGGTGGCCGTTGGAGGCACCTGAGACAAAAGGGTGTTTGGGTTGGGTACCACTGGAGTTTCTAAAATGGTAGCTGCATTGACGGCTCTGAGATCCTGAACCAACCGGTATCTTGGAGACTCTCCCGGAGCGGTTTTCTTTTTTTTTTTTTTTTTTACAGAAAAGAGGGGTGTATTGCATGGAGATATACATTTGACAAGGACTCCTGATTCCAGGAGGGAAGCGATTTGGGTACCCAAGCTTTGTTCTTGTGCAGCCTTGAGGGGGTATTGTGGCAACCGTGGGTACCTGTGTCCAGGCTTGAGGTGTACTCGGACCGGGGGAACCTGCAGGAGGCCGACGTCCTCTGGACCACAGAGAGTGAGGGAACTGTGAGGTATTAAGAAGAGTGTGAGGTTGTATGGTCATCATCATGAGAGGGAAGGCTTTAAGAACACAGCGGTCTTCAGTCCCTTGTTCGGAATGAGGGTCCCGCAAAAGAAGCTCCATACCATGGTTTCCGAAGGTAATTGTTGCCTTCATCTGCTCTAAGAGATCGGCTCCCAACAGATTGATAGGGCAAGTTTCAGAGACCAAGAATCTTGTGAGTACTCCGGTGAACGGTCCTGCAGACACAGGGACTGTGAGTGGAGAGGAAATATGTTGGCCTTCCACCCCAATACAGGTGAGGGTATCCGGTGATAGGGATACAGAAGGAGGGAGCTGTGCAGAGGAAATGACAGATGTGGCCACCCCAGTGTCCACTTGTAAAGTGACAGTCCCACAGGCGGCCGTGAGATGCGTAGCCGGGAAAGTGGACACTGGTTGACCGAGCCGTCATTGGCGTGGATGAGATGGTTCACGGGAAGGTCCATGGTTGTGTGGACCGTCACGGAACGACCGGTCATGGTACTGTCTGCGGGTTGGACAGTCTCTGAGGATGTGGTCAAGGTTACCACATTCCTAACACAACATTCGTCTTTCAGAATCACGAGGTTGTCTTCTGTTTCTAGATGATCCCTTGTCATCTCTTCTGTTTTGTTTTCTATATGTGGGAGGAGTATCATCACTTGTGTCTTTAACCATTACTCACTTGATTCTATGTTGGTTGCCAGGGGGTGGGTAGCTTTCTTGAGCTTGATATACCATGGCAGGAGCGGTTTTCTTCTTTGGCTTAGTATCCTTTTCCATTTTTAGCATTGATTTTTGGAAAGCTTTAACGAAGTTCACCGCGTTGTTGAAAGAAGAAGAACGAATCTCGGGCCGTACTCTCAGGACTTCATCTCTGAGAGCGTCTTGTAGGCCATCTACTAGGGCCTGAACCAACAGAGCGGCCTGCGTCTTGACGTGAAAACTGTATCCGAGATCCTCAAAATGCATGCTGAGTCTTGCAGCATATCTTTCCACAGATTCATCAGGGTTTTGTTGAACATCTTGTACAGACCCAGCTTGATCTGACAAGCGATTCTGAGCCCAGGCTTTTAACTGTTTTATGTATTCTAGGCCGGATTCATACGTACTAAGAGATTCTGCTTTTGTGGAATCCATGGCCTTTTGAAAGCTCTCCGTTTTCGGCTAAGTGAGCCTGGCATTCTGCAGCCAGAGTAGAACCAGCAGCAAGGGAAATTTTGCGAGCCAATCCTCCAACATGGCTCATACAGGTGTTTGCAGGGTTGACTATGGCCCCCCACCCGATGTGTAAGGATGTCACCATAGCCTATTGACAGAGTGACAGGGCGTCCTGATGGGTCTACTAGGTTCCGGGAGCGGCAGGGGTCCCAGACTTCTGAGGGGCTGGGGGGGTGGTGCTCTTTCAGCAGTTGCTTGGAGCAAGGGCCGGAGTACGGGTAATGGATGTGGGGTGGAGGATGCCATAGGAGACGTATGGGGTAAAGGGGGGGGGGGGGCTGGAGTATCTTGAGCCCATCCCTCATCTGGCTCCGTATCGTCTTGAGTAACAGTATGTTGGCGGAGGGAGAGCAGTCTGGCCTGAAATTCTGGGGGGTTGAGGAGGATATCCCCAGGGTTGTGGGTGACTCCCATAGGAAACAGGGGAAACGTCTCAGCATTGTGGACTGGAGCAGAGGGTGTCACATTAGTTTCAGATGGGTGCTCTGGGACTGCGGGCTTTTCCACCTGTGCTGGTGGCTGGTAATATGCACCGGACGGATCTAGTAGTGGATATAGGCCGGATTGGGGCTTTCCGGGCCTCCCACAACAAGTAAGAGGTGTAGCAAGATGGCCGTGGGAGGGAGGAGTTGGAGTGGAAATGGGATAGTTCTTGGAGGCAGGAAAAGGTGTAGTAAGATGGCCGTTGGAGGGAGGAGGTGGAGTGGGATTGTTCTTGGAGGCAGGCTGGGCATCGTGCCGTGGGTGCCCCCCCCCCCCCCCCCCCCCAGACACAGCAGAACTCCGCCCAAAATGGGTTTTGCTCTCCACACACCCGACAGTGTAGAGACACCTCAATACACTGTTTCCTAACCTTGACTTTACAGCAGTCTCTGTGTTAGATGAAGAGCACTCCTCAATTCGTCACAGATTCTTTCTCCCTTACACTACAATTCAGGAATGCTTTGAAACTTCGACTATCAGTTACGGGAGGCAGCTATCTAAGAAAAGTACAGTGACCGGGGGAGGAGGAGGTGGTGTGCACACGAGCACGCGCAGGCATGCGACGTCACTCGTTTTAACACTTGCTGGTTCAGGACGTGGTGCAGGACGCCTGAGGTCTCACCACTCGACCGATCACCCACCCAGATCCAACCTGACAACCCAACAGGAACCGCTGCGGCTGACACACAGGCAAGTGAGACATATAAAATACATCTCAACTTACCGTGTTCGATGGAGGTTGATCAGGCCTCAAATTCAGCCACCGCGGTCACCACCAGGGAAGTCAGCAATATGGGTCCGGGAGGGCGGCGTACCGCTAGCCACGCCGCACGTTGAGCGCCATTTCTGGGGGTCGTGATGACATTCCACTCGTCCTCCAGTCACTCCAAATTCAAACTATGAGCATGGGTCAACCATTCAAAGAATGAGTCAGACAACAAGCTGGTTCAAGCTCAGAGCATGCTCAGAAGGCTACTACAGACAACGTCCTCAGCAATGTTCTGAATTTATTTTTTACATGCACAAATCTAAATATACTACATAATGGGAGGGGAAAGAGGTTGTCCGGAGCGGGGTAAGCCATGAAAGTCCAGTGTCTAGCCACTCCTGATTGGTCCACATCTCCTTATCTCAGTCTCTGGGCAGATATTGCAGCCTTCAGCTTATAATCTTGTTTCGTTTCTCTGAAATAAATCTTGGCAACACTGGAACTGTCTTAGTTTAAGTTTCGATTTGAGTATTACGTAGCAAGGAAAGCTTATTGTTATAAGACACAAAATGGTGGTTAGTACATTAGCAAAAAAACGTATAAAAGTTACAAAAGTATAAAAGTTACAAATATATATATTCTCTTTTACCCCGACACTACAGTAACCTGATGTAAAGTCACAAAATTATTCGGAAGAAAAAGACTTAGGATCTATAACCATGCACACCCAATGTTGGAAAAGTGAAAAAAATCTTTATTACATGATTCAAATTCAACACGCAGAGCCCTCTGGATTTAAAATTTTGTCACCTGACTTCCAATCAAAAATGAAGCCAGGGTGACTTTGTTTGGTACGGTCCTCGATGACCTATTAGAAAAAGCTGCAAAAAAAAAAAAAAGAGTAATTTTCCCCTCGGAGATATAGAAATTCCTTTTGGGGATCAGCATCCAGAGTAAGAAGCCGGAGAGAGGATAGTGGAAGGGGTGGATGAACCTGGAGAAAAGACAGTAGTCAGTCTAAAGCAGTGGTTCTTAACCTTGTTTGAGGTACCGAACCCACCAGTTTCAAATGCACATTCACCGAACCCTCCTTTAGTGATCAATCAAATGATTTTTTTCCAAATTCAATACATAGGTATGTTTTTTTTTTTTTTTTTTTACTGGTACACAAAATGAACCGTGCATGAACATCACCTTGATCAAAGAACAAAACCAACACAGTGCATGAACTCACAAAAAATTACATATCTGCAAATCAGTGTGACTTATGCTGTTGTTTTTGAGAGACCAGTTCAGATATGCATGGCTTCACCTTGGCAAGTGATACTCTCATGTCATTTTCACAGCAAAGTCTGTTCCTTTTCTTTGTTTTTATGTCCAGCATTCTCAAAAAGGATTGTTCGCAGAGATATGTTGTAACAAATGGTAAAAAATTCCAGGGCTTTCTTAGCAATAATTTGGGTAATTTTCCAACTGTCGACACCAAAACGTTGAGAGTGTTGTTGTGCTGAAGAGTTGCTGTTGAACCTGGCTTTGCTGAATTTCAATGATTTCACCGAGGTATTCATAATTTACATCTGCTGTCTCAACAGCAAACGTGAGCGGCTGTCTCACCCATGCTGGATATGACTCTTGTAGGGAAATATCCGTCGAGAGACTTTGCAAGCTCATCTAAGTGCATGGCAATTGTTTGCTTCAGTTCCATGGATGCAGAAATGTCTCCGATTCCAGACACATCTTCGATCTTACTTACACAGTCGTCCAGAAGGGGAAAGTTTGCGAGGTTATTGTTCTCTGTTCGTCATTTCCATAACTGTAGTTTTTTTTTTTTTTTTAAAGCCTTCAGGTTTTCTTCTGCTTCCATGATGTTGACTCCACCACCCTGCATCTGCTGATTGAGATGATTTAGAGCTGCAAATATATCAGCCATGTATGCTAAAATGAGAATGAACTCAGGATTTTTGAAGCAATCTGCATGACAATGTTGGTGCTCTTGCAAAAACAGGGCTAATTCCACACGCATGGCAAAAACACGATTCAGCACCTGTCCCCGGGATAACCACCGAACATTAGAATGGTACAGGAGTACCTCGAATTCAGAGCCTATTTCTTTACACAGCTCACTAAATATGCGGTGCCTCAGCACTATTTCGCACATAGTTCACACATTCCACTACAGTTTTTAATACTTCTGCCATTTTTGGAGGCAAGGGTTTTGTTGCCAACGCATGCCTGTGCAGAATACAATGCGTAACAATGATGTGTGGTGCATCGGCTTTTACTAGCGCACCAAAACCAGACTTTCTTCCTAGCATGACTGGAGCTCCGTCCGTACAAACTGCAGAAACCATATCCCATGAAAGATTGTTGTCTCTGAGGAAGTCATCCACAAGCTTCTTCACATCGGCTGCCTTAGTTGTTGTAAGAAACAAATAAAGTAGCACACTGTAACACTGAGTATATAGATATGAAATATGAATAGCATAACTGCTGTAAAAAATAGAAATAAATGAAAAATTTTTTGAAAAATTTTATTTATTTTTTTTTATTTATTTTTTTTTAGCGCATGAAATATGAAGTATGGAAAATGAATAGCATTACTGCTGTAAATAAATGAGAAATCTTAGCGCATAAATTGGCCAATTCATGTGTACCTCACAGCCGCGGTAAGGCGTTTCTCGATGTCAGGACCTACCAATGTGAATACCTCTCTAAGAGACCTCCGTCTGCTTATGTGTGGGAAAGACAGATCCTGATGCATTTAAAACCACCTGCGGCATGGGGGTGGGGGTGGAGTGCTCAGTCAACGCTAAATCTAGTAACAAAGAAAATGACGGCACTTCCACTACAAAAACTAGGTGTGAACAGGTGCTTACTAAGAGCAGCTACCTCCATATATAATGAACAAATAAAGTAGCACACTGTAACACTGAGTATATAGATGTGAAATATGAAATATGAATAGCATAACTGCTGTAAAAAATAGAAATAAATGAAAAATTTTTTGAAAAATTTTTTTTTTTTTTTTAGCGCATGAAATATGAAGTATGGAAAATGAATAGCATTACTGCTGTAAATAAATGAGAAATCTTAGCGCATAAATTGGCCAATTCATGTGTACCTGACAGCCGCGGTAAGGCGTTTCTCGATGTCAGGACCTACCAATGTGAATACCTCTCTAAGAGACCTCCGTCTGCTTATGTGTGGGAAAGACATCCTGATGCATTTAAAACCACCTGCGGCATGGGGGTGGGGGTGGAGTGCTCAGTCAACGCTAAATCTAGTAACAAAGAAAATGACGGCACTTCCACTACAAAAACTAGGTGTGAACAGGTGCTTACTAAGAGCAGCTACCTCCATATATAATGAACAAATAAAGTAGCACACTGTAACACTGAGTATATAGATATGAAATATGAATAGCATAACTGCTGTAAAAAAAAAAAAAAAAATTTCAAAAAATTTTTCATTTATTTCTATTTTTTACAGCAGTTATGCTATTCATATTTCACATCTATATACTCAGTGTTACAGTGTGCTACTTTATTTGTTCATTATATATGGAGGTAGCTGCTCTTAGTAAGCACCTGTTCACACCTAGTTTTTGTAGTGGAAGTGCCGTCATTTTCTTTGTTACTAGATTTAGCGTTGACTGAGCACTCCACCCCCACCCTCATGCCGCAGGTGGTTTTAAATGCATCAGGATCTGTCTTTCCCACACATAAGCAGACGGAGGTCTCTTAGAGAGGTATTCACATTGGTAGGTCCTGACATCGAGAAACGCCTTACCGCGGCTGTCAGGTACACATGAATTGGCCAATTTATGCGCTAAGATTTCTCATTTATTTACAGCAGTAATGCTATTCATTTTCCATACTTCATATTTCATGCGCTAAAATAAATAAAAATTTTCAAAAAATTTTTCATTTATTTCTATTTTTTACAGCAGTTATGCTATTCATATTTCACATCTATATTTTCAGTGTTACAGTGTGCTACTTTATTTGTTCATTATATATGGAGGTAGCTGCTCTTAGTAAGCACCTGTTCACACCTAGTTTTTGTAGTGGAAGTGCCGTCATTTTCTTTGTTATTAGTTGTTGTAAGAGGCTTACAAAATAAAAACTTCTTTTATCATGTTGTCTTTCACATAGCGCACGAAAACAGCAAGCTGGCTTAGATTAGAATCGTCTGTGGTCTTGTCGAGTTGAAGGCTGAATTTTGCCGGACTTGAAATTAGATCTGCGACTACTTGAGCCAAGATGTCTTTACTCATGCACTCTATTCTGTCACTGATGGTGTCATTTGAAAGAGGAATTTGGGATAATTTACCTTCGGCCGCTGTTCCGAGTATCAGATTCGCCATCTTTAACGCTGCTGGTTTTATGAGTGTTTCACCGATGGTGTGCTGCTTGCCCTGCTTTGCGATCAGGTAAGTAACTTCGTACGATGCGGTGAGGATCGGTTTGTTCACGGGTACAAATCCAAGATCAGGCAGAGTGGCCCTTTCATCGAATCTGGCTCTTTTCACCTTGAATTCAGCAAGCGTTGTGTTCTTGTATTCCCCATCTCCATGCAGCTTCAAGAAGTGTTCCTTCAGTTTTGCCGGTGCGAGACTAGAGTTGCTCAACTTGGCATTGCAAATCATGCAGATAGGACGCTGACTCCCATCATGTTCCGTGATACATGTGAATCCATGTTGTACATATTCGTCCAACCACTTTCTTTTTTTGCTCGACATAGTATGGATTAAAATATTAAGAAAGAAACCACACAACGTACGACTACGACAGTCACACGGTGACTACTGAGCACACTAAATTTCCCGCAGCACTGATTGGCCAATTAATGTAACGTGATCATCTGCAGCAAGTGATGGCCAAGCGTGGCGTGTCATCACAAATTTACTTAATGAGTCGGGTGTGTCTTGACCTCCGTGGCGGAGGCTCCGCCGAACCCCTGAGACCGACTCACCGAACCCCGGTTAAGAACCACTGGTCTAAAGGATTCCTATTTAATAAAGGCGCCACCTACAAAGGGGTGCCCAAACATTAATGATGTCAGATTACCAGTGGGGGGGAGGTTAAAAATGTTTTGTCATCAATGGGCTACTGTCCGCTACCCAATGGGTAGTGGATACTCTTTCCAGAGGCCTAACATTCGATTTTTCTTCCATTCCCCCACTCCGGATGATAGAGACCCGTATAGGCAAGAAGAAGCAAGTGGCATTAGAAACGGCGGTCATACAATTATTAGACAAATGGGTGCTAGTCAGAGTGCCAGAATTAGAGAGGGATTTTACAGCAATTTATTTCTAATAAAAAAAAAAAAACGGATGCGTATTATCACAGCCCAATCCACCCAGACTACCAAAAATATCTGAGTGGCAATAGAATTCCAAGGCGATCTGCATGTACAATTTCAGTGCCTGCCCTTCGGGGTGGCTCTAGCACCCAGAATTTTTACCAAGGTAGTGGTGGAGATGACATCCTATATAAGAAAAAGGGACATATTAATAGTGCCATACCTAGACAACTTTATAATAGTTGGAGACTCAGAAAAAACCTGCACAATAGCGGTCAAACAAGTTCTATCCATCCTAAAAAGATTGGGTTGGATAGTAAAGAAAAATCAAGACTTGAGCGTATTCAAGTTAAAATTTTCTTGGGCATCAGCGATACTGCCTCCTGGCAGAAAAGATGAAAAGAATCAAACAAAAGATTGTAAATATCCAGAAAAAGTATATAGTCTCAGTAAGAGAAGCCATGTCCTTGCTAGGATCCCTGACTGCCACAATTCCAGCTGTGCAGTGGGCTCAGTTCCACACAAGAAGTCTACAGTAGGAAAACCTGGCAATACAGGCCACTGTAGGAGATCAGCTGTATTACAAATTTCAGCTATCTACAAAAACTCTAAACTCACTAAGA
Organism: Phyllobates terribilis; assembly: GCF_046119375.1. Lineage (NCBI taxonomy): Eukaryota > Metazoa > Chordata > Amphibia > Anura > Dendrobatidae > Phyllobates > Phyllobates terribilis. The sequence goes on from NW_027362761.1 coordinate 705,917,167, forward strand.
TGGTGGATGGATATGGAAAATATCTTGACCCCTGTCCCATGGACAGTACAAAATCCAGTAGTACCTAGAAGGGTTTTGTTTTCAGGGTCTGTGGGATTCCAAGCTAAAAAGTGGTTTCTCCAACTTAGTCAGAAAAGCACTACAGGCAACCTTGAGATGCAGTATAGAATCACCACATTCTTTTCTATCAGACAACAACAAAACAGCGGCTTATTTAAATCACCAAGAAGGAACTTGTTCAGGCCCATTAATGTCAGAGGTAGAAAGAATATTCTCCATAGCAGAGCAAAATTTTCTATCACTTTCAAGCCGTCACTTAAGGGGATCAGAAAACATCATTGCTGTGACGGCACCGAGAGCCCGAGTAACCTCTCATAAAATAGCAGCTTATGCTGATGACCTCTTATTTTTCATCACCAACCCAGTGGTCTCTCTCCCGTGCCTGTTGTCCGAGCTGGACAGATATTCAGCTTTGTCCAATTTTAAGATAAATTGGTCCAAATCAGAGGCTCTCAATATAAATCTCCCTGATCGGACGATGATGAATCTCCGGTCGAGCTGTAAGTTTCGATGGGCGGGGTCCTCCTTGAAATATCTGGGAATTAATTTAACAGCCGACTTGGACCTGCTGTACAGAGCGAATTTTGTGCCTCTGTTGAAGAAGCTGCGAGAGGACTGCCTTAGATGGTCGAAGGGTCATTTTTCTTGGTTTGGGAGGTGTGAAATCCTGAAGATGAATGCTTTGCCGCGGGCCCTTTACCTCATACAGGCAATCCCAATTAGGGTCCCGGAATCCTTTTTTAGGGAATTCTCTCTCCAAACTAGATTTATTTGGGCAGGAAAACCGGTCAGATTGGACAGATCCATGTTGTGCAGACAAAAGTCGAAGGACTTGAAATCTTATTATGCTTCCGCACAACTGGTTAGGGTGGTAGACTAGTGTAGACATGGATTGACTAAGCAATGGGTGGGCATTGAGCAGACCTTCACGGACATCCCCTTGCAGGCCCTTCCATGGTTGCCTAGGATGCTGACCCTGGTCTGAAAGCCCACCCTACTATTGGACCCACCTTGCGATGTTGTTCCTCTACACGGGTACGCTCACGTTTAATTCCTTACCCGTCACCCCTGACCCCAATCCTCAGATCCCCTGACTTTGGACCTGGACTGGTAGATCCGATTTTTCGGACATGGATTGTAGAGGGACATTTCAGAGCTGGGCAGTTTATCAGGGACTCTACTTGGATGAGAGGGGAAGATATCCGATCGGGACTAGCGCTGTCCCAGCTAGGACCTTGGAGGAGGATGCAGTTGAGACACTATATGACATCTCTCCCGGAGGCCTCGTTATTTTCAAGCCCACCCACTACATTTGAGAGAATATGTTTGGAACAGGAACCCCTTTCCTATTCGTTATCGTTGATAAAATCCATACTGGTTAATTCGGAGGACTTATCCCCACCACGTTTCCTAATGTGTTGGGAACGAGATTTACACATCCAACTCACCCCTGAACAGAGAGAGCAAATTCTGACCCTGGCCCATAAAACCACAATTAGCTCCAACCTCCAAGAGGCGAATTACAAGATATTGACCAGGTGGTATAGGGTCCCCCAGAGGATCCACTCTATGTTCCCATCTGTAGAGCCAACGTATTGGAAGTGTGGAAAAGAGGAGGGGACTTTCCTGCATATCTTTTGGGCCTGCGAGAAATTGAATCATTTTTGGGCAGATGTAAAGAGTATAATAAGACGAGTCACAAACGTTGGGTCCGGAGCTCTTTTTGCTCCAACTTTCCTCCTGCCCGGCGAAGACTTACAAAGTCTCTCTTTTATGGTGATGGCTGCTAGAGCTTGCATCCCGCAGTGCTGGAGGTCCCCCTCCCCACCGAGTATTAGCATGTGGGTGAATAAAATAAATTACCTGATGCAGATGGAGGATTTGACTGCGTCCCTCAAGAATAGTTATACGGAATTCTTTGGTACCTGGTATCAGTGGTCCGACTTTAAAGCCTCCCCAAAGTATCCTCTGTTGTTGCTGAGGGTTTGAATAGCTTCCTATGGAGACTAACCTCGCTCCCTGACCCCCCCTCTGCCCCCCCTCCTTCTTGACCCTGTGGTTCCTCCCTCCCCTCCCTTTTCCTGCTTCATTTCGCTACACTATACTTTTCTTTGTATCCTTTCTGATCTCTCTAATCTTTCCTTTTTTGTTCTTCTCTTTCCCTCAATAGTCAGTTTCAGGCTCGTACCAGAAACTGGCCTTATTATAGCCTATGGCCTTTGGCCCTATTGACAAGTGTAAATGAAGTGGTTCACCATGTTCGGGTAGGACCGCATAAAAACGGGGCAATAGAATTGATGTTGTCCTATGAAAGTTAACTTTTTTTTTTTCTCTTTTAACAACTGTTGAATATAATCCCATTCATGTTATGTAATGCAGGGTCCATTTTTGGGCCACTAAGATACATATATCCACCTATGCTTTGTACTAGGGAGTTCCTATGTGGGCTTCTACGATGTCGGAAAGTACTATTAGGGGACTAAGGTTTGGTATTAGAGATTATCTGGCGATGATCCTTTCTATGTTTTGGGATCTTTTATTTCTGTTTTATGAATGCATTTGTTGTACTGCCTTTGCCCTTTGATAAATAAAAAATTAAAAAAAAAAAGAAAACATCATTGCTGACTACCTAAGTCGCTATTTGCGCAATCAGGGGGAATGGGTTCTAAACTGAAAAGTCTTTGAGCAAATTTGCTCGGCGTGGGGTCTTCCGGAAGTAGATATATTTGCCACCAGGGAAAATCGTCAGGTATAAAATGTATTTTCACTAAATCCAAGGGAGTCGCGCAAATGGGGTAGATGCTCTGCTACAGAAATGGGAGTTTAACCAAGCGTATGCCTTTCCTCCCTTTTCCTTAATTCCCATGGTATTAAAAAAAAGATACTCAAGGACTATACCAGAGTAAGGCTATGTGCCCACGATGCATGTCCTTGCTGGAAAAACGCGTGCGGAATTTGACACGCGTTTTTGAAGCGTTTTGCACATGCGGAATTGCCTTGCGTTTTCTAATGCATTGAGAAGGCAATTCCGCATGCGTAAAAGTAGAAATAATGGACATGCTGCGGAATTTTCCGCACATCAAAAACGCTGCGGAAAATTCCGCAGCATGGGCATTGAAATTGCGGATTTACATTGGGGACCATGGGTGAAGGATTACCAAGCATTTACGCTGCAAAAATTCTGCAGCAAAAACGCTTGAAAAACGCATCGTGGGCACGGACCTTTATACTAATTGCCCCCGTTTTGGCTTTGGCCTTCAGAGCTTGGTTTACTTGGCTAAGGGTCATGTCAGTCTCTGACCCCTGGATCCTACCCGATAGTCCAGGGTGCCTGTCCCAGGCACCAGTGACCCACCCTCTGGTTCCCAGCTTACACCTGACTGCCTAGAACTTGAAAGGGGTTTCTCGTAGAATTTAATTTCAACTCACCTGTTAAGCAGGAAAAAAGTTGCCTCACTTAAGTATGAAAAAATATGGAATACATTTCTGGAATTCTCTGGTCGGGTCATGACCCCCCAAAGTCAGCTAGTCCCCATTTCAGATATACTAAAATTTCTCCAAAAAGGTCTGGAGAGGGACCTCTCCACTAGCTCTTTACCCCCGAAGGTGGTTTGCACGTTAATGACCAGGCCAATTTTTACAATTCTGACCACTGTCACTTCTTGAAGTAATTACTCTGGAACAGGTCAACGGATCCCACTGATTTTGATATTGTTTTTTCATGACATATTGTACTTCATGGTAGTGGTAAAATTTCTTCGATATGACTTGCGTTTATTTGTGAAAACATCTGAAATTTGGTGAAAATTTAGCAATATTCAAACTTTGAATTTTCATGCCCTTAAATCAGAGATAGATGTCACACATAAATAGTTAATAAATAACATTTCCCACATGTCTACTTTACATCAGCATAATTTTGGAACCAAAATTTTTTTGGTTTAGGAAGTTATAAGGGTTAAAAGTTGACCAGCGTTTCTCATTTTTCCAACAAAACCATTTTTTTAGGGACTACATGACTTTACATGACTTTACATGACTTTAAAGTGACTATGAGGGGCCTCTGTGACAGAAAATACCCAAAAGTGACACCACTCTAAAAACTGCACCCATCAAGGTGCTCAAAAACACATTCAAGAAGTTTATTAATTAACCCTTCAGGTGCTTGACAGGAATTTTAAAATGTGGAAAACAATGAACATTTACCTTTTTTTCACAAAAAAGTTACTTAAGACGCAATTTTTTTTTATTTTCGCAAGGCTAACAGGAAAAATGGACCCCAAAATTTGTTGTGCAATTTCTCCTGAGCAGGCAAGGGAAAAAGAGCCACATTAAAGATCAGCACACCTGTCGAACATAAGTAAGTATATCAATCAAAATTTTATTCCAAAACAAATGAACAAACAATTAAAACATTTTAAAAAACACACCATGTGTCCCTCTCTGAATCGCCTGCAATATTCAAGGATTTATATCCACATAAATATATCCATATTGTAATGCAGCGACTTGCAGCATTACTATAATGGTCCAGGGGGTGTGTTTTACCTGACCATGTACCTCTCCCTCAGGTAACTGATCACATGACTGTGACATCAGCACAGGTCCTGTGCACACAGAAGGTCTGATCACATGACTGTGACATCAGCACAGGTCCTGTGCACACAGAAGGTCTGATCACATGACTGTGACATCAGCACAGGTCCAGTATGCATTGGAAGATATATAAACCCTGGTAGCTTGAAACAGAGAGAGTGTGTGGCCTGGTGAGGCCTGAAGAGAGAGCCAGGCCTGGTGAAGCCTGGTGTAGTCCTGGAGTGCGAAGGCTGGATCGCTGGGTGTGTGTGAGATACCAGTAGCCTTGGACGGAGTGAGGCAAGAAGCCTCGTCCCTGTGTATGGGACTCTACTAGCCTGAAGGAAGCAGCTGACACACAAAGGTAAAGCGGTGTGTTATATGGACATTGATATAGTTACTTTGCTGAAGGCTGTAACTGGAGCCAAGTGGGCATGTCTGCCATTGGAAAGGTCTCCTGGATGTTATGTGTATAACCATGCCGGTGAGCCACTGAGATGGACTATGTTATGTGCAGTTCTGAAGTGTAATAAACTACTGGATGTCGTGTTATCAGAAAACGTGGCTGGTGTGCTTTAATTAACCCTGTGAAGCGAGTGTCCCCCAGCGTGATGAATAGCGCTACCTTACAATATAAATAATCATAATAGATACAATTGCAAAAGGAAGTAATCAGAATATTTGTCGTATAAGAAGCCTCAAATAACACACTATGGTAATGATACAAGGTATATCTCATTGATGGTAGTGATTATAGTATCTTGAAGCAGTGCAGAATATACACAGCTCGAAAAAAATAAAGGGAACACTTAAACAACAGAATATAACTCCAAATAAATGAAACTTCTGTGAACTCAAACTGTCCACTTAGGAAGCAACACTGATTGACAATTTCACATGCTGTTGTGCAAATGGAATAGACAATAGATGGAAATTATTGGCAATTATCAAGACACCCTCAATAAAGGAGTGTTTCTGCAGGTGGGGACCACAGACCACATCTCCGTACCAATGCTTTCTGGCTGATGTTTTGGTCACTTTTGAATGTTGGTTGTGCTTTCACACTCGTGGTAGCATGAGACGGCCTCTACAACCCACAGAAGTTGCTCAGGTAGTGCAGCTCATCCAGGATGGCACATCAATGCGAGCTGTGGCAAGAAGGTTTGCTGTATCTGTCAGCGTAGTGTCCAGAGGCTGGAGGCGCTACCAGGAGACGTGGAGGGGGCCGTAGGAGGGCAACAACCCAGCAGCAGGACCGCTACCTCCGCCTTTGTGCAAGTAGGAACAGCAAAATGACTTCCAGCTGGCCACAAATGTGCATGTGTCTGCACAAACGGTTAGAAACCGACTCCATGAGGGTGGTATGAGAGCCAGACGTCCACAGATGGGGGTTGTGCTCACAGCCCAAAACTGTGCAGGATGCTTGGCATTTGCCACAGAACACCAGGATTGGCAAAGTTGCCACTGGCACCCTGTGCTCTTCACAGATGAAAGCAGGTTCACACTGAGCACATGTGACAGTCTGGAGATGCCATGGAGAGCGATCTGCTGCCTGCAACATCCTTCAGCATGACCGGTTTGGCAGTGGGTCAGTAATGGTGTGGGGTGGAATTTCTTTGGAGGGCCGCACAGCCCTCCATGTGCTCGCCAGAGGTAGCCTGACTGCCATTAGGTACCGAGATGAGATCCTCAGACCCCTTGTGAGACCATATGCTGGTGCAGTTGGCCCTGGGTTCCTCCTAATGCAGGACAATGCCAGACCTCATGTGGCTAGAGTGTGTCAGCAGTTCCTGCAAGATGAAGGCATTGAAGCTATGGACTGGCTCGCCCGTTCCCCAGACCTGAATCCGATTGAGCACATCTGGGACATCATTTCTCGCTCCATCCACCAGCAGCACAGACTGTCCAGGAGTTGGCGGATGCTTTAGTCCAGGTCTGGGAGATCCCACAGGAGACCATCCGCAACCTCATCAGGAGCATGCCCAGGCGTTGTAGGGAGGTCATAGAGGCAAAGGTGGCCACACACAATACTGAGCCTCATTTTGACTTGTTTTAAGGACATTACATCAAAGTTGGATCAGCCTGTAGTGTGTTTTTCCACTTTAATTTTGGGGGTGACTCCAAATCCAGGCCTCCATTGGTTAATAAATTTGATTTCCATTGATGATTTTTGTGTGATTTTGTTGTCAGCACATTCAACTTTGTACAGAACAAAGTATTCAATGAGAATATTTCATTCATTCAGATCTAGGATATGTTATTTGAGTGTTCCCTTTATTTTTTTGAGCAGTGTATATACCCCTCTTTGTAGAGCAAGTAGGGATATTAAGCACATTAACAAATGCAATGGTACAATAGTATGCAAGCTATGGTGAACACATTTGTTGCTAAACAATAATAGTCCTGAACTAGATATGAACCTACTCAACATAGAGGGCCCAAATGCACAAAATCCTCTATCCAGAGTATTTGCAAGTTCCCACAAAGTGCAGTAACATGAAAATAGTACCAATAACGAATGGAGAAGACCTGTGTCATCTAGTCAGTAGTCATAGTTATAAATATGTGTCTCCACGCTGTGCATATAGCGCCAGATATAGAAAAGCAAGGAACTCCTACTGCGATCTTATCTATAGAGTACAAAGACTACAAGGAGAAAAGGGGGGAGAAGGAGGGGAAAGGGGAGGGAAGTCCATTTGTAATGGGATTTCTTAAATAGAACGATTAATCATTTAGAAATTACCTACCGGTGGTAATCCCAGTTGAGCCGTGCTGTATCCTGCTGCACGCTGGATAGAAGGTGGAAGTGTCAGTGCCGGCCGGATGCATAGCAGTATGGGCAGAGATTTTGCCCGTCTCCCATACTGCGCATGCGCATACCGGCTAGATGCAAGTCAGTGTGGGCAAAGCCTTGCCCAACTCTTACACTGCGCATGGGCTAAGGGAGCCTGTCCAAAGCCATACGGCTGGCAAGTAGTGCTATGAGAGAAGACCTCTCTATCATATCTAGCATGCATGCATGTCCAAGTACTATATATTGAGCATATAGAGCTAAAATGCCTTATAATATTGCTGATTAGTCCACAGCATATATCAAACAGTCCTTAAATAAAGGGTTAGCATTATGGTAAAGTATACCTGGACAAAAGGTTTGCATAATAAATTATATATGGACAATCATAAGGTGCCAGGTAGTGCCTAGATGAAGGTGACATTATTTGTTTAAGGGAATAAATTTGCCACAAAGCAATCATAGTAACCCCCTATATGTACATTTTAAAGGCATCACCATAATATCTTGCTCGAGACCGACTGTTAACCCCTTAACCACCGCCGTAACGCATTTTTACGGCGGCAGTAAAGGGTACTTATTCCTCAGCGCCGTGAAGATGCGTCGCTGAGAAATAAGGCTGTAGCGCCCCCCAGAGTCAGAAATTCTCCAGGATCTCAGCTACCCCCGAGAATATGATCAGGGCTGGTTTTTCCGGTCCCCTATCAGAGTGATAAAAATAAAAAAAAAAAATAAATCAAATCCTCCTTTGTCCCCCCCTTAGTTAGATAAAAAATATAAAATGAAAAAAATATTTTTTTCCATTCTTTGCGGTTAGGGTTAGGGTTGTGTTAGGATTAGGGTTGAGCGAGTATGTTCTGTCCGAGTATGCTCGGGCCGAGCTCCGAGTAGTTACAGCTGCTCGGTGATATGTTTGAATCGCTCCCATGTGCATGATTTGCAACTGTTTGACAGCTTTATTACATGTGAGGAATGTGTAAGAAATAGACATTCCTCCCATGTAATAAAGCTGTCAAACAGTTGCAAATCATGTACACGGGAGCGATTTAACCTTATCACTGAGCAGCTGTAAATACTCGGAGCTCGCCCGAGCATACTCGGCGAAAGGGTTAATAGAACATACTCGCTCAACACTAGTTAGGATTAGTGTTAGGGTTGTGTTAGGATTAGGGTTAGGGTTGTATTATGGTTGCGGTTGGGATTTTTTCAAAAGTAAAGAAAAAAAATGATGATAATATGGAGACTAGTGTTGAGCGCCAGTGCTCGCTATTTGAATTTGCATCGGGTGCTCCAGTATGCACCGAGAATCGCGGGTGCTCGAGTGAAATGCTCGAGTCTCCACCCCATATGCTTCGCGGGGATTACCTCCCATGCATGAGCGATCCCAGCATGTTTTTTTTTGGGTGTCTAACAACCGTGAAACCAAGGCTGTGGAGTCGGAAAGCAAAACCTCCGACTCCTCAATTTCCATGACTCCACGACTCCGACTCCCTCATGCATGGCTCATGTTTAAGTGATAAATTTACTGTAGCACAGATTCATCTCAGCTAAAAGTCTAGACCCTTAGATCAGGAATAGGACAGACATTTATAGGACATTTCATAACTTTCCCAAATTCTTATGAAAAAAATATTCCCCACAAACTGAATTGAGCTACTGTACCCAATTTATTATATATTTTAGGAGTTGGAGTCGGTCCATTTTATACTGATTCCAACTCCACCAAAATGGACCACGACTCTGACTCCACAGCCCTGCGTGTGAGTACCCGATGAAAACTCAAGTAGCGAGCACTTGCGCTCAAGACTAATGACAACATATTTAATATGAAGACCTAATGTTATCAAATTCTGTGTTGTACCTCTGGGTTCAAAATGTTCACTATATCCCTTGATAAAATCCTTGAGGGGTCTAGTTTCCAAAATGGGGTCACTTTTGGGGGGTTTCCACTGTTTAGGCGCGTCAGGGGCTCTCCAAACAACGCGACATGGCGTCCGCTCTCGAATCCAGACAATTTTGCGTTCAAAAAGACACACAGTGCTCCTTCCCTTCTGAACCCTGCCTTGTGCCCAAACAGTGAACAGTGCCCTGTGAAAATAAAAAAAATTGGGGCTATAAGATCCTTTTTTTTTTTTTTTTCACGGCTCTATGTTATAAACTTCTGTGAAGCACCTGGGGGTTCAGGGTGCCCAACACAAATCTAGATAAGTTACTTGAGGGGTCTAGTTTCCAAAATGGTGTCACTTGTGGGGGGTTTCCACTGTTTAGGCACATCAGGGGCTCCCCAAAGGCGACATGGCATCCGCTAATTATTCAAGCAAATTTTACATTCAAAAAGTCAAATGGCGCTCCTTCCCTTCAGAACCCTGCCATGCGCCCAAACAGTGGTTTTCCCGCACATATGGGGTATTGGCTTACTCAGGAGAAATTGCACAACAAATTGCATGGTGCAATTTCTCCTCTTACCCTTATGAAAATCCAAAATTGGAGGCTGAAAAACACTTTTGTGGGAAAAATGTGAAAGCACATGAGAAATTGCACAACAAATTTTGGGGTCCATTTTTTCCTCTCACCCTTGCGAAAATATAAAAAATTGGGTCTAAAGTAACATTTTGGTGAAAAAAGTTAAATGTTCATTTTTTTTCTTCCACATTCCAAAAATTCCTGTGAAGCACCTGAAGGGCTAAACTTATTGAATGTGGTTTTGAGCTCCTTGAGGGGTGCAGTTTTTAGAATGGTGTCACTTTTGGGTATTTTCTGTCATAAAGGCCCCTCAAAGTCACTTCAAATGTGATGTGCTCCCTATAAAAATGGTTTTGTAAATTTTGTTGGAAAAATGAGAAATCGCTGGTCAACTTTTAACCCTTATAACGTCCTAACTAAAAATAATTTTGGTTCCAAAATTGTGCTGATGTAAAGTAGACATGTGGGAGATGTTATTTATTAACTATTTTGTGTGACATCTCTCTTTGATTTAAGGGCATGAAAATTCAAATTTTGAAAATTGCGAAATTTTCACCAAATTTCCGATTTTTTTCCCCAAATAAATGAAAGTCATATTGAATAAATTTGAATATAAAAACTACATTGCAAATTTAGATCAAAAGATTAAAAAAAGAGGATAAAAGATGCCACAGTATACCCAATAGTGTCATGATGTACTAAAAGCAGGGATTATAAGTAAAATAAAAGGCATAAAATGTAAAATAAATAAAAACTGGTAATGCGTGAATAAGAACCAAGAGAGAACCAGGGCTAATGAATCGCATTCTAAATAGTTAAATTAAGGCCCTCAGGGGACAGAGTGCCCAATCTAAAAATCCAATAACTCTCACGATTAATTAAACGACCCAAGCGGTCCGTCGTGGTTTCAGAAATCTGATCAATAATTTTAAGCCTTAAGTCAGTAGGATCCTTATTATGCGCCACAGAAAAATGTTTGGAAACGCTATGTAAAAGGAAACCACTACGAATGTTAGACCTATGCTTATTCATCCGTGTATGCATGGCCTGTATCGTATGGCCCACGTATTGTAGGCCGCACGTACATTCAAGAAGATATACCACGAACATGGAGTGACAGTTTAAAAATTGTCTAATGGTATATGTTTTGCCAGTAGTATTTGAAGAGAAAGTCTTTGAACCACTCAATATGCTCTGGCAACACATGCATTTTGGGGACCCACAAGAGAAACCACCACTGATCAGATTGCCCATACAGATAGGTTTGGTTGGAGAGTATTCACATAGCGTGTTGCTAGGAGCTACCATATTGCGGAGGTTCTTACCCCTTCTGAACACCACCCTTGGTTTATCAGGGAGGTGCCTAGAGAGGACCGGATCGCTCTTAAGCATGAACCAGAATTTGTCTAGTAACTTCTGGATGTTCCTGTGAGACTGGTTATAAGTAGTCACCAGGCTCCAGTTACTCAACTCAGTAGCGTCATCAGGTGTATTATGACTGACCGAAGTCGTACTCTTAACAATACTGTCCTGGGAACGGAGCTGGAGTTTTTTGATACAGGACTCCTGAGATAATGCTCTACATTTCTGAAAGGCATCACTCAGTAGTTTCCGTGGATATCCTTTTTGCCTGAACTGTTTCTTTATGATTTTGGCCTTCAGGGTAAAATCAGAATCATTGGTACAGTTTTTTCTAATCCTCCAGTATTGGCCATATGGTACGTTTCTGACCCATCTAGGGAGGTGTCCACTGTCAAAACAAAGGTAGCTGTTAACATCAACCTGTTTAAAATGGGTGGACGTGGACAACCTCCCCGATGGGCCAACCCACACCAAAAGGTCTAAATAATGGAGGGCTGTTTCTGACACAGTTGCTGTAAGGGTATGTGCACACGTAGTGTATTTCAAGCGTATATACTGCGGAATTTTCGCAGCGTAAACGCTTGTGAAACGCTTGGTAATCCGTCCCTCATGGTCCCCAATGAGAATCTGCAATTTCAATGCCCATGCTGCGGATTTTTCCGCAGCGTTTTTGATGCGCTCAAAAATCTGCAGCATGTCCATTCATTTTGCATTTACGCATGCGGAATTGCCTTGTCAATGCAATAAAAAACGCAAGGCAATTCCGCATGTCCCAAACGCTTCTAAAACACGCGAAAAACGCTTGCCAAATTCCGCAAGCGTTTTTCCGGGAAAGGACATGCAGAAATTTTCTGCTTCATTTCTGCAACGTGGGCACATAGCCTAAAGGTAAGACCCCATGTATTCAAATTGAATTCTTCCACAAACATAGATGCCTCCTCTTTAGTCCCTGACCACAGAAAGAAGTTAAAGCAGACAGGTAGGAAGCACAGCTAAATGTGAGAGGGGTGCTACAGTCAACCTGTGAAATGCATGTAATGAGAAAAAAAAAGGAGAAAAGCCACAGGTATAGAGAGCCAAGCACACCCAAATAATTGTTTTGTAAACATATAATAATTTTATTACACAGAGTTTGACAAAAACAATGTGACCATACTAGAAAAAGTTAAAAACATTTAAAACACAAAAGACCCATGCAAGGGTAGAATCATCCCAAACATGCACCAACAGGTATTTGTGTAATTTGTATAATTTGATTCTGGCATTATGATCAAAGTTTAGATTCAAGATAGTCTTGACCATAGAGTTAATCAATGGCAACTCAATGTGCAAATAGATGCAATAGTATATAAGCATAAACACAATACAATGCATATAGGCACCATTAAAAGGTCAAGGTCATAGTACCTGTTGTGGTCACCCAACGCGTGTAAATGCCTATGACGCGCCCCCTGGGCCATATTCTTTAGGGGAATACCCGGAGCCGGATCAGATGGGGGTTGTAGTCTCCGAGTGGCTGTGACCCGGTCCGTGCCCAGGGTGTCAAGCTCAGTGTATGTGGCAGTCCTACAGATGTTACAAAGTTCGTTATGTCGACTACGCCACCCGTTGGATTGCGGTCACTACGGCCGCCGCTGCAGCAGGGTCCGCTGAGGCTGATGGTGTTGGTGCAGCTTTAGATAGTATAACCCCCAACGGGAGGGGTATGGCCTCAGGGGGGTCAGGTGCAGAGGATGGGGGTTGTGGTGGTGCAGCGTAGATGATAATTAAAGACAGAGTCGGGTTGTGCAGTTCAGGGTGTTTACTTACTGCAGATATTCCGGTCACTCCGGCCTTGAGTGACCACCCGAGCCGTGCTGCGTCCACCAGGTCCTGGATTCAGCCAACCCCCAAGCAAGTCCGGAGCGTGTCCCTGAGCCCTCCTTCTTGTCCTTTCTTCTGGCCGTCCCCACCAGGGATCCACCTAGGTCCAGCTCCCTCGGGCCTTCTGTTGGGAGACCCTTGGCCTTGGGTTCCCTGACCCTACACGTGGTTTGCCTTCAGGGTGGATGTGGTGGGTGGCCGTGGCAGATCCTGCCCACGGCCTCCGGTCTCTGGCTGAGGTATGCTTTAGCCCCCACCAGTTTGGGATCCGGTACCCTGTTGCCAACTCTTCACCCTAGGGTTGTACTTGGGTTCTCAGAGCTCCTTCTGTCTCCCCCTCTGGGTCTTTCTTGCTCTCCTCTCTCACTCTCTCTGGGCCTGGGGCTGCTCTGCTCTTCTGCTCTCTTCCACTGCTCTGCAAAAGGCTGACTTCTCACAGACTGACCTCTCACAGACTGACCCTGATCTTAGATGGTGCCCACCTTAAATACTCCCTCTATGTGTGAGCTCAGGTGACCAGCACCCAATGAGCTCCTATCTTTACCCAGGCTGCTCCCCCCTATCTGCCCCTACACTACTGGGATGTACCACCCCCCCTCCCACTCCAGCCAGGAACAGACTCGGTCGTACCTGCACATTTCTAAGTGGGAGTACCGTTGGTCTGCTCCTCGGAAATGGGATGTGTGTAGTGCATGCAGCTTTCTGAGCTCAGTTCCACACTCCATCCTTACCCGGGAGTGGAATATCACACCTCTGGGTTAAGGTGCAATACCCCTGTAGCAGCCGAATCCTCAGGGTGCTACACCTACTTGCAGCTTCGTCAGGGTTAATCCCAAAAGTGTGGTACACTGTCTATATAAAGGAAGTTCAGGGAGGGAGGATCAGCTGTGGTAAATTGATCAATATTAGACTCACAAATTGTTTGGATCCAAGGTGGACACATGCATAAGCCGTCATAGTCAGTAGCAGCCATTGCATGTGTCCTAGAGGTATGCGGTGTGCGTTTCACCGCAGCAGCTGTGGAGCGCAGTGTGCACCATTTCCGTCCGGATGTGCACGTGTGACGTTATGAACTTCACTTCCGGTCCGGCTTAATCTTATGTGTTCCACCAAGAATAACGGTGGAACGCAAAAGGCGTCACTTCCAGCCTGAAGTGACGTGACATTAGAGCAAGGTAACATATGCATTACAGTGATATGGAACGCAAGCTTCCACATTATAATAAAGCCCAAATGGGTAAAAGTAAAGTGCGCTGCGCTAAAGAGGAGATCCAAAAAAGCCACCATATAGAAGATAAAGTATATGCACACACAAGAATGACTGTAAAAGAAAGTCATGAATACACTAAGAGTCCGGAGGGGGTCTCAGAGAGGGGGCATATTGGAACTGGCAATTATCCTGCAAATAGCAGGGAAAAGTAAACAGCTCCATAAATGGGGGAATCCCACAGATGCAACGACCACCAATGGCCAATAGACTTACGCCAAGCAACCAACAAGTCATGGAGGATAGTGCAAAACAATGTCATGAGGACATCCAAGGACCATGAACACAGCAAGAAGTCAATACATAAACGAGATTTGGGAGATAGGAACAGCAGGTCAAAAATAACCATCCAAGGTATCCATAAATGGGTCAAGCAAACCAAAACCAAGTTATAGCGAATACGATTAAAGGGAAAGGGGAATACGGAATATAGAAGCAATTTCCAATATTTTTAGAGAGACCACCCAAAAACTGGTTTTGCACTGTCCCACCTGTTACTATTTGATCAGAAAACCTGTAAAGGAATGATCCTCATTGATACCATTAGGTGCTACGGAGTCCAAGGTGTAGATCCACCTCGACTCCAATTTTAAAAGTTGGCTAGAATAATCCCAGCACCGTGGGTTCGGCTGGACCTTTTGAAGACCAACTACACGTAATCCACGGGGTGTACCACCATGAAAGTTGAAAAAATGTGATGCCACTGTGGATTTTTTTTTTCCTTTTTGTAGATCCTGATTGGCTAAATTGATGTTAGAAATATGTTTTTGGATTCTTTTGCATAGTTCCTAACTTGTTTGCCCTACATAAACTTTAGGACAAGGGCATAATAATGCATAGATTACATTTTGGGTTTTACAATTGATATAATTTTTAAGGTGTGTAGTCAATTGGTCAGTAGGGTTGATAAACACCTTGGTTGGCTGCATGGAGGGACAAATCGAGCATTCGCCACAGGGGTAGGAACCCCTGAGACGAATGCCCGTGGAGATAGTTGTAGTGGGTCGTCTATAGTGGCCCCTAACCAGTGTGTCAGCCAAGTTAGGAGCCCGTTTAGTCGTTAGCAGTGGTTTCTCAGAGATAATTTTTGACAAGTGGTGATCAGTGGTAAGTATACTCCAATGTCGCTGTAACACTTGATTAACTCGAAACCATTGGTTATTAAAAATGGTAACAAATCTAATACGGTTATCGCCTTCACGTATAACAGGATTTAACAAAGAGTCACGTGATCTAGCAGAAGCCTTCCGTCAAGCCTTGGTGATGACCGACCGAGGATAGCCACGTTGTCTGAACCGAGTAATCAAATTATTCTCCTCCACTTTGAAGGAGTCCGGACATGAACAATTCCTCTTAGCCCTGGTAAATTGGCCAACCGGAATACCGTCTTTCAGAGGCTTGGGATGAAAACTCTGATAGTGGAGCAGGCTATTAGTTGCTGTTTTCTTCCTGTAAAGCTCGGTAGTAATGAAGCCATCAGCCATGGCAATTTTGAGATCCAGAAAGTTGACTGAAATGGATGAGATTTCAAAGGTTAGGTGGATATTAAGAGAATTGTTGTTAAGCTCCTCAATAAACAATTCAGCCTCTTGTCTGGTCCCTGTCCATATAATAAAAATGTCATCTATAAAGCGTAGCCATTTAAAAACACTCTGCTGGAAAACCGTAGATGGATACAAGTGTGCGCCCTCCCACCAACCTAAAAAGAGATTGGCGAAGGAGGGCGCACACCATGCACCCATCGCTGTACCCGATACCTGTCGGTAAAAAGAATAGTCAAAAATGAAATAATTGTGCGTCAGCACAAACCACAACAGGTCAATGACAAAAGAATCATGAAGGCGATTACCTCCACTATCAAGGTCCAAAAAAATGCATCACAGCTGTAACCCCATCCTGATGGCCGATGTTCGAGTATAAAGATTCCACGTCAATTGTGATTAACAAAGCATTGGCAGGGATCTCCACTGTGTCCAGAAGCTGTATCAAATGTGATGAATCTCTAAGGTAAGAAGGCAGGTTAGTTACTAAAGGTTGCAAAAAGAAGTCTATATAAATTCATGCCTTCTCACTAATACTGCCAATGCCCGACACTATCGGCCTACATGGGGGAGAGTCAATGTTCTTGTGCACCTTGGGCAACAGATAGAAAGTCGGGATGATTGGCTTCCCAACACAGATAAATTCCTTATCTCGTTTATTGATTATCCCGAGTTCAAAGGTTCGGTTGAAAAGGCGTTCTTATTTTGCAGAAAAAATTGTTGTGGGGTCCGAAGGAAGCTTAAAATAAAAATTGGTGTTACTCAACTGTCTTTTTACCTCCGTTAAATACATTTTTCTTGGACATAGTACCACGT
Source organism: Phyllobates terribilis (assembly GCF_046119375.1). Taxonomy (NCBI): domain Eukaryota; kingdom Metazoa; phylum Chordata; class Amphibia; order Anura; family Dendrobatidae; genus Phyllobates; species Phyllobates terribilis. Next base: position 705,933,905 of record NW_027362761.1, read on the forward strand.
TACCCCCCTTGTGCGCTTCTTTGATTAAGAAATCTTGGTTATGTTGCAGGGAAATTAATACCCGTCTCTCAGCCAATGTTAGGTTTTGTGAGGTGGATGTATCAGTAGGTAGTTTTTTTATTTCTTCTTTCATAACCTCAAAAAATGTATGTACTCAGGGGACTATTGAAAGTGCTGGTATGGCTTGAGAAGGGGAACGGTGTGGAAACCTCCTTCTACCCTCAACATTCTGGTTTTCCCGTAAGAGATCCAACAAATCTGTAAATACTTGTCTGTCCGTAGGTGAGCTAGGTAGGAGATCAGGCTTATCATATAGAGCTCTAAAGATAACTCTCCTGCAAAAAAGATAAAGGTCCTTTATTAAAGTAAATCTGTCCAATTGTAACATAGGTGAGAATGTTAAACCCTTTTCCAATACAGACCTCTCATCTGGTGTTTATAATATGTGAAGAGAGGTTGATAATCTGTAATGGTAGATTATCAGAAGTTAGTATTGGTTTCTCCTCCGGTTGGGACGTGCTGTCATTTTTTGTTATTTTTTTGGCCCTGTCCTTTTCCTGCGATTCCCCCGTCTCGTTCTCCGTCCGTATCGCAGGTTTCTGAGCTTAAAAAATCACTCCTATCAATTTCTGATACCTTAGGGAGATTGGATGGACTAGAGGTTCGTATACCGCGTTGATTTCCCAAGTGCCGCCATTTAAAGATCTGCTTTTTTTCATAGTCCTTCTTATCCCGATTCAATTTTTGCCTCTTTTTGTCCATTGTATCCCTGTCCAGTCTATCAATGATCTCCTTCAGTTTCTGTTGGAAAGGTGCTATTTGTTTGGTATGATCAAATTTAGATAGTTTAGCCTCAAGTGTTTTGATTCTATTCTTAAGAGTTAATAATAACTCCCTATCGTATTGTATTAGAAGGTTAATCAAAATTATAGAGCACTGTGAAAGCCCTTTCTCCCAGATATCTTTAAAAGAATCCGATGGTTCCCAGGCTGGGAAGATTTGAATACGCAGTCCCCGTGGACATATTGCTAGTTTGAGGTATTCCTCGAGACTTCTGATATTCCACCAAACTCATGTCAATGACTTGCGTGTGTCAATCAATTCGTTGGTAATAATATTAAAATCATTATCCTCCCGCAAGGACTGGGCTGGAAAGGCCTCCAACAATTGGCTGTTCCATGCCGCCTCCCTGGCTTCCAAGTCAAACGCCATAAGAATTATGCGAGAGAAAATTTTTTAGACAATCTGAAATAAAGTAATAATTATTAGTATATAAGAAAATACATAAATGCGTGCTACTCCTATAGAGAACCAGTAAGAACTGGGCAAAGGCAATAGTTAAAGCAGAGAGGTAGGAGGCACAGCTAAATGTGAGAGGGGTGCTACAGGCAACCTGTGAAATGCATGTAATGAGAAAAAAAAGGAGAAAAGCCACAGGTATAGAGAGCCAAGCACACCCAAATAATTGTTTTGTAAACATATAATAATTTTATTAGACAGAGTCTGACAAAAACAATGTGACCATACTAGAAAAAGTTAAAAACATTTAAAACACAAAAGACCCATGCAAGGGTAGAATCATCCCAAACATGCACCAACAGGTATTTGTATAATTTATAATGCCAGAATCAAAGTTTAGATTCAAGATAGTCTTGACCATAGGGTTAATCAATGGCAACCCAATGTGCAAATAGATACAATATAAAGTGCAATAGTATATAAGCATAAACACAATACAATGCATATAGGCACCATTAAAAGGTCAAGGTCATAGTACCTGTTGTGGTCACCCAACGCGTGTCGCTGCCTACTTGCAGCTTCGTCAGGGGTAATCCCAAAAGGTGGTACACCGTCTAAATATAGGAAGTTCAGGGAGGGAGCATCAGCTGTGGTAAATTGATCAATATTAGACTCACGAATTGTTTGGATCCAAGGTGGACACATGCATAAGCCATCATAGTCAGTAGCAGCCATTGCATGTGTCCTAGAGGTATGCGGCATGCATTTCACCGCAGCAGCTGTGGAGCGCAGTGCACACCATTTCCGTCCGGATGTGCACGTGTGACGTTATGAACGTCACTTCTGGTCCGGCTTAATCATATGCGTTCCAACAAGAATAACGGTGGAAAGCAAAAGGCGTCACTTCCGGCTGGTGACACTAGAGCAAGGTAACATATGCGTTCCAGAATCTTTTGATCTAAATTTGCAATGTAGTTTTTATTTTCATACTTATATGATATTCATTTTCTTTTTATTTTTATATATATATATTTGTGCAAGGAGAAACAGGAGGAGTGTTAGGGGTCGGACGGCGGCTAACGACACCGTAACCAGGGAGGGACCGAGCAGAGGGACCAGGTGCTACTCTGGGGACGACCTTGTAAGAGAGCAGGTGGCTCCCACGGGTCAGACAGCTGGGACTGACCGGTCTAGCGGAAGGACACAACAGGCAGGCAGGAGTCTCTGGGTTAGCTGACGGGAGATCACGGTACGTGACGGAAGAAGTCTCTTGGCAAGCAGGCAGGTGGTCACGACAAGTGACAGCGGGAGCCTCCAGGTAGGCTATCAGATGGTCACGGCAAGTGACGGCAAGCAGGCTGTAGTCTCTAGGCTGGCAGGCAGGTGGTCACGGCATGTGACGGCAGAGCATCCACTTAGGCTAGCAGGTAACAGGCGGGTAGCAGACGTGCGCTCCCAGCTAGCGTGTTTAGCAGACACGACAGGTAGCAGGCTGGTAACTGGCAGGTGCTTCCTGGTACGCAGGTGGACTTGCCCATAGACAGACTGGCGGATGACCGGAGGCAGACTGTCGGGCTGGAGAGTAGACAAGCTGGCAGACAGGACTGGTAGTCATGCTGGCAACGGGACCTGAGGGCTGAAGCAGAGGTAAGTATTCTGTGCAACAACTTTGCTTGGGCACCTCCATTTAGGAGGAAGTGCCTTATATATGGGAGGTCCTCTGACAATTGGCGGGGGACTCCTTAGGACGGCGCGCGCGGTCCCTTTAAGAGAGGGGGAGCGCGCGCGCGAGCCCTAAGCACAGTGTTGGGGAAGGAGCGCGCGCCGGCAGCAGCGGGGAGAGGAGCGCTGGAGGACGACGCGCCAGGAGCGGGAAGGTGAGAAGGACGGCGTCTCTGCCTGGCAGAGGGCAGAGACGCCGATGCTACAGTACCCCCCCTTTAGGCCCCCTCTTTTTTAGGCCAGAAAGAAATTTTTCAAGGAGAAGCGGGGCGTTGATGTTCTCCCTGGGTTCCCAAGTTCTCTCCTCAGGACCAAACCCCTTCCAATCTACCAGAAAAAAGATTTTTCCTCTTACCCTCTTAATGGCCAGAATACTCTCTACCTCAAAGACGTCCTCAGCGGAAACCGTGGCCGGGGAAGTACCTGGATTGTTGGAAAAAGAGTTAAAGACAACGGGTTTGAGGAGAGATACGTGGAAGGAGTTGGGAATCCGTAAGGTGGCCGGGAGTTTTAACTTGTAGGCCACTGGATTAATTTGCTGGAGGATTTCGAAAGGGCCGATGAAGCGAGGACCTAACTTGTAGGAGGGTATCTTGAGCCGCACATGTTCGGAGTAGAGCCAAACCTTGTCTCCCGGACGGAATTGAGGCGGATCCAGACGTCTCTTATCAGCATATCTCTTCATCCGCTCGGAGGACTGAAGAAGTGCGGACCTAGTACTCTCCCAAATGGTGGAAAATTCGCTGACAAGAGACTTAGCGGCAGGGTTGTCCACAGAAGTGGACACGGGAAACGGAATCCGGGGAAGTTGGCCATAGACTATAAAGAACGGGGACTTGGAAGAGGATTCGCTCTCGTGGTTATTATAAGAGAATTCAGCCCAAGGAAGGAGGTCCACCCAATCAGAATGGTGGGCATTAACAAAGTGCCGGAGGTAGCTGGTAAGGATCTGATTGATCCGCTCCACTTGACCATTGGACTGAGGATGGTAAGCGGAGGAGAAATCCAGGGTGACATCCAGCAGTTTACATGTGGCTCTCCAGAAGCGTGAGGTGAACTGAACCCCTCGATCCGACACGATGTGGAGGGGTAGGCCATGGAGACGGAAGATATGGCGGATAAAGTCCTTAGCCAGCTCAGGTGCAGACGGGAGACCAGGCAGGGGAATGAAGTGGGTCATTTTAGAAAAGCGGTCCGCGACCACCCAAATGACAGTACACCCGGCAGAAACAGGGAGATCGGTAATGAAGTCCATAGCGATGTGTTGCAACGGGGCAACAGGTACGGGAAGCGGCAAGAGATGACCGGCTGGTAAGTGTCTGGGAACTTTGTTGCGGGCACAAGATGAACAGGCAGAGACGAAGTCTACCACATCCTTACGCAGGGTAGGCCACCAGTAATGCCGGGAAATGAGTAGGAAGGTCTTCTTTTGGCCAGCATGGCCAGCTAGTTTAGAAGAATGACCCCAGCGAAGAACCTTCTCACGGTCTGGAACCGCTACAAACATCTTGCCGGGTGGAAGACGAGTCAAATCCAAGGGGGCCACATTCATCACCTTGGAGGGGTCGATGATGTGCATAGGCTCCTCCTCTTGATTGGAGGACAGGAAGGATCGGGACAAGGCATCAGCTTTGACATTCTTGTCCGCCGGGCGGAAATGAAGAATGAAATCGAAGCGGGCAAAAAACAAAGACCACCGGGCCTGACGCGGATTAAGTCTCTGGGCATTTTGGAGATATGCCAGATTTTTGTGATCTGTGTAGATGATCACCGGGTATAGAGCCCCTTCAAGCAGATAGCGCCACTCCTCCAGCGCCAATTTGACGGCTAGCAATTCTCGGTCTCCTATGGAGTAGTTGCGCTCAGAAGAAGAGAAGATTTTGGAGAAGAAGGCGCAGGTTACCATTCTTTCGGAAGAAGATTTTTGGGTAAGTACTGCTCCGGCTCCGGAAGAGGAGGCATCAACCTCCAGGTAGAATTGTTTATTGCAGTCTGGATGGTGCAGAACTGGGGCAGAGGAGAAGGCTTGCTTTAAGGAAAGGAATGCCTCCTCGGCTTCGGGCGACCATAACTTGGGATTTGCCCCCTTACGGGTGAGCGCAGATATGGGAGCAGTCCGAGAAGAGAAGTGTGGAATGAAGAGACGATAGTAATTGGCGAAGCCCAGGAATCGCTATATCGCCTTCAACCCCTCCGGACGGGGCCACTTTAGGACAGCAGAGAGCTTCTCTGGATCCATTCGTAAGCCTGTCTGGGAGATAACATAGCCCAGGAATGGAAGAGAGGTCTGCTCGAAAAGGCACTTCTCGTATTTAGCATAGAGGTGGTTCTGCCTGAGCCTAAGCAGGACCTGACGAACATTCCTCCTGTGTGTGGGAAGATCCGGAGAGAAGACCAAGATATCATCCAGGTATACCACCACGCAGGAGTACAGAAGGTCACGGAAGATGTCGTTGACCAGTTCTTGGAAGACGGCGGGAGCATTGCAGAGGCCGAAGGGCATCACACGGTACTCATAGTGTCCGTCCCGGGTATTAAATGCCGTTTTCCACTCGTCTCCTTGACGGATACAGACCAGGTTATATGCTCCACGTAGATCCAGCTTGGAAAAGATCTTGGCGCCTTTAAGGCAATCAAATAACTCGGAGATGAGCGGCAGGGGGTATTTATTTTTAACTGTGATCTGATTGAGTCCTCTATAGTCAATACAGGGGTGTAGCGAGCCATCCTTTTTTTTGACAAAGAAGAATCCGGCTCCAGCCGGGGAGGTAGACTTCCGGATGAATCCCGTAGCCAGGTTCTCTTCAATGTACTCAGACATGGCCCGGGTTTCGGCCGCAGACAATGGGTAAATACGCCCACGGGGTGGAGTGGCGCCAGGTACCAGGTCGATCGGGCAATCATATGGCCTATGAGGTGGCAAAGTCTCTGCTTCCTTTTTACCGAAGACGTCCGCATAGGGCCAGTAAGGAGCCGGAAGACCGGGTAAATTAGCTGGAATAGGTGGTTGACGAACCGGGTGAACCGGAACCAGGCAGGTCTTATGGCAGTCCGGCCCCCACCGTAGTACTTCACCGGATTGCCAGTTCAACACGGGTTCATGTGTCTGGAGCCAAGGTAGGCCTAGCAATAGTGAGTGAGAGAGTCCGGGTAGCACATGGAAGGAGATTTTCTCAGAGTGCAGCATTCCTACCTGCAGGGTTATGGGTTCCGTGACGAACAGGATGGTCACTGGAAGGAGTCTTCCATCCACGGAGGCGACTGACAATGGTTCAGCCAGAGATTTGGTGGGATTACGGTATTTCTCAACCAGGGACTGGGAAATGAGGTTTCCAGCAGCTCCAGAATCCAGGTGGGCGAGTTCAAAGTGACAGTTTTCTCCCCAGGAGATAGAGACAGACAAAGTCAGGGACGGAGAGGGCTTACTTTTGTCTAGGACGACCTCTCCGAGTGGTCCTAGACACTGGCATTTCCCGGCTTCTCCGGGCAGGAACGGATGAAGTGCTCCTTACTGCCACAATAGAAACAGCTTCCCTCGGCTTGGCGTGACTCTTGGCGAGATCTAACCATCTTGGTCTGGTCGATCTGCATAGGTTCAGGCGAGTGCGCCCGTGGAGTGACTGGTTGAGAGGCAGGTCTCAGGAAAGTAGGAGGAAAGCGAGAAAAGTCTTTCTCCCGGGTAGTCTCTTTGGCACGTTCTTGGAACTGGATGTCAATCCGGGTAGCTAGTGACACCAGGTCATCCAGGGTGGTAGGAATGTCCCGACCAGCTAACTTGTCCTTAATCCGACCGGAAAGACCCTCCCAGAAGACGGACACCAGAGCCTCATTTTCCCAGGCAAGCTCAGAAGCGAGGGTACGGAACCGTATGGCATATTGGCCCACGGTGAGACTCTCTTGGTGGAGACGTAGCAGAGAGGAGGCAGAAGATGTTTTCTGTCCAGGTTCATCGAAGACTTTCCGGAAAACAGCGAGGAAAGACGACAGGTCGGACACCAGGGGGTCCCCTCTCTCCCACAGGGGATTTAGCCATGCCAGTTCCTCCCCAGTGAGATGGGACATGATGAAGGCCACCTTGGCCCGGTCGGAGATGAACTGGTATGCCAAGAGTTCAAAGTGCAGGGTGCACTGGTTTATGAAACCCCGAGCTAAAGCTGGGTCGCCGGCAAAGCGTGGAGGTGCCAGGAGCCAAGGTCCATAGCCGGGTGCCATAATGGGACTGGATTGCGGTGCCGCAGGAACAGGCACGGCTGGGCCAGAGATAGACATAGACGAGTCAAACAATGCGCCTAGACGAGAGTTAACGGACCGTAGATAGGACAGTACCACTTCCTGCTGAGTTCTCTGACGTAAGACTTCCTGGTGCAGATCGGAGATCTGGGAGCCACCGGGTTCCATGGCCCGAGCAAACTGTTACGGGTCCGGGTGGTGGAACCTCTGTGCTGCGGTGCAAGGAGGGACCCAGAGGGGTGTAACTAAGTATCAACCCGGACCGACCCTGGTCGGACGGCGGCTAACGACACCGTAACCAGGGAGGGACCGAGCAGAGGGACCAGGTGCTACTCTGGGGACGACCTTGTAAGAGAGCAGGTGGCTCCCATGGGTCAGACAGCTGGGACTGACCGGTATAGCGGAAGGACACAACAGGCAGGCAGGAGTCTCTGGGTTAGCTGACGGGAGATCACGGTACGTGAAGGAAGAAGTCTCTTGGCAAGCAGGCAGGTGGTCATGACAAGTGACAGCGGGAGTCTCCAGGTAGGCTATCAGATGGTCACGGCAAGTGACGGCAAGCAGGCTGTAGTCTCTAGGCTGGCAGGCAGGTGGTCACAGCATGTGACGGCAGAGCCTCCAGGTAGGCTAGCAGGTAACAGGCGGGTAGCAGACGTGCGCTCCCAGGTGAGCGGGTTTAGCAGACACGACAGGTAGCAGGCAGGTAACTGGCAGGTGCTTCCTGGTACACAGGTGGACTTGCCCATAGACAGACTGGCGGATGACCGGAGGCAGACTGTCGGGCTGGAGAGTAGACAAGCTGGCAGAGAGAACTGGTTGTCAGGCTGGCAACGGGACCTGAGGGCTGAAACAGAGGTAAGTATTCTGTGCAACAACTTTGCTCGGGCACCTCCATTTTGGAGGAGGTGCCTTAAATATGGGAGGTCCTCCGACAATTGGCGGGGGACTCCTTAGGACGGCGCGCGCGGTCCCCTTAAGAGAGGGGGAGCGCGCGTGCGAGCTCACTAAGCACAGTGTCGGGGAAGGAGCGCGCGACGGCAGCAGCGGGGAGAGGAGCGCTGGAGGACGCCGCGCCAGGAGCGGGAAGGTGAGAAGGACGGCGTCTCTGCCTGGCAGAGGGCAGAGACGCCGATGCTACAAAGAGCATTGCCAGAGCCCTGCAAAATGACCTCCAGCAGGCCACAAATGTGCATGTGTCTGCACAAACGGTTAGAAACCGACTCCATGAGGGTGGTATGAGGGCCCGACATCCACAGATGGGGGTTGTGCTCACAGCCCAACACCGCGCAGGACGCTTGGCATTTGCCACAGAACACCAGGATTGGCAAAGTCGCCACTGGCGCCCGGTGCTCTTCACAGATGAAAGCAGGTTCACACTGAGCACATGTGACAGATGTGACAGAGTCTGGAGACACCGTGGAGAGCGATCTGCTGCCTGCAACATCCTTCAGCATGACCGGTTTGGCAGTGGGTCAGTAATGGTGTGGGGTAGCATTTCTTTGGAGGGCTGCACAGCCATCCATGTGCTCGCCAGAGGTAGTCTGACTGCCATTAGGTACCGAGATGAGATCTTCAGACCCCTTGTGAGACCATATGCTGGTGCGGTTGGCCCTGGGTTCCTCCTAATGCAGGACAATGCCAGACCTCATGTGGCTGGTGTGTGTCAGCAGTTCCTGCAAGATGAAGGCATTGAAGCTATGGACTGGCCTGCCCGTTCCCCAGATCTGAATCAGATTGAGCACATCTGGGACATCATGTCTCGCTCCATCCACCGTCACGTTGCACCACAGATGGTCCAGGTGTTGGCGGATGCTTTAGTCCAGGTCTTGGAGGAGATCCCACAGGAGACCATCCACAACCTCATCAGGAGCATGGCCAGGCATTGTAGGGAGGTCATACAGGCACATGGAGGCCACACACAATACTGAGACTCATTTTGACTTGTTTTAAGGACATTACATCAAAGTTGGATCAGCCTATAGTGTGTTTTTCCACTGTAATTTTGGGGGTGACTCAAAATCCAGGCCTCCATTGGTTAATAAATTTGATTTCCATTGATGATTTTTGTGTGATTTTGTTGTCAGCACATTCAACTTTGTACAGAACAAAGTATTCAAGGAGAATATTTCATTCATTCAGATCTAGGATGTGTTATTTGAGTGTTCCCTTTATTTTTTTGAGCAGTGTATATATATATATATATATATATATATATATATATACAGTGCCTACAAGTAGTATTCAACCCCCTGCAGATTTAGCTGGTTGACACATGCGGAATTAACTTGGCATTGTGACATTTGTACTGTAGATCAGCCTGGAAGTGGGAAATGCACTGCAGCAAATTTTTTTTTTTTTTTTTTAAACGTTAAAAGTTAATTCAGAGTGTCATTTATTATTCAACCCCTCAAACCACAAGAATTCTGTTTGGTCCCCCAAAAGTATTAAGAAGTAGTTCAGGCACCAAGAATAATGAGCTTCACATGTGTGGATTAAAGATCTCTTTTGCCAGCCTTTTCTGACTATTTAAGACCCTCCCCAAACTTGTGAACAGCACTCAGACATGGTCAACATGGGAAAGACAAAGGAGCATTCCAAGGCCATCAGAGACAAGATCGTGGAGGGTCACAAGGCTGGCAAAGGGTACAAAACCCTTTCCAAGGAGTTGGGCCTACCTGCCTCCACTGTTGGGAGCATCATCCGTAAGTGGAAGGCTTATGGAACTACTGTTACCCTTCCACGGCCAGGACAGCCTTTGAAAGTGTCCTCCCGTGCCGAGGCCAGGCTTGTCCGAAGAGTCAAGGCTAACCCAAGGACAACAAGGAAGGAGCTCCGGGAAGATCTCATGGCAGTGGGGACATTGGTTTCAGTCAATACCATAAGTAACGTACTCCACCGCAATGGTCTCCGTTCCAGACGAGCCCGTAAGGTACCTTTACTTTCAAAGCGTCATGTCAAGGCTTGTCTACAGTTTGCTCATGATCACTTGGAGGACTCTGAGACAGACTGGTTCAAGGTTCTATGATCTGATGAGACCAAGATCGAGATCTTTGGTGCCAACCACACACGTGACGTTTGGAGACTGGATGGCACTGCATACGACCCCAAGAATACCATCCCTACAGTCAAGCATGGTGGTGGCAGCATCATGCTGTGGGGCTGTTTCTCTGCCAAGGGGCCTGGCCATCTGGTCCGCATCCATGGGAAGATGGATAGCACGGCCTACCTGGAGATTTTGGCCAAGAACCTCCGCTCCTCCATCAAGGATCTTAAGATGGGTCGTAATTTCATCTTCCAACAAGACAACGACCCAAAGCACACAGCCAAGAAAACCAAGGCCTGGTTCAAGAGGGAAAAAGTCAAGGTGTTGGAGTGGCCTAGTCAGTCTCCTGACCTTAACCCAATTGAAAACTTGTGGAAGGAGCTCAAGAATAAAGTCCACATGAGACACCCAAAGAACCTAGATAACTTGGAGAAGATCTGCATGGAGGAGTGGGCCAAGATAACTCCACAGACCTGTGCCGGCCTGATCAGGTCTTATAAAAGACGATTATTAGCTGTAATTGCAAACAAGGGTTATTCCACAAAATATTAAACATAGGGGTTGTAGAATAATTGACCCACACTTTTATGTTTAAAATTTAATAAAATTCAACTGAGCAACATAACTTTTTGGTTTGTAAGATTTATGCTTCTGTTCATAAAACCTACTCTCGTTTGCAGTTTGAAGGCTCTAACTTATTTGCATCTTCTCAAACCAGCTAAATCTGCAGGGGGTTGAATACTACTTGTAGGCACTGTATATATATTTTTTATATTTACTTCCTGTTTTGCATTCCTGTGTTGTCATAATTGTTAAGTGTCTTTTGACTGGTGCTCCTTCCCTATATAATGGTTGATCTTTCATTTGCTCTCTAATCTACCTGAGGAAGATAGCTTCTGCTATCGAAACACGTAATAAAAGGTTTGTGTGTTATAACCTTAATCCCCTGTCTAGTTTTTCTAGTGCTTCCCTAACACCGCACAAGTCTTGCTTTCTTGATTACCTTATAAAGTGACAGTGGTCAGAATTGTAAAATTTGGCTTGGTCATTAAGGACATAATTGGCTCTGTCCTTAAGGGGTTAAACTAAATCTGAGAATTGTCTTGAGGGATCATACCCATGCGGGGATTGCAATATACTGTATGTTGATTTATGCATCCAGTACGTGACATTTTTATCAATCCTCTAGACTCAGCACGACATCCTTTGAAAACCTACGTGAACTGTAAATCAAAAGATGTCATTTATGCCAATGTAGCACCCTGAGGATTCGGCTGCTACAGGGGTATTGCACCTCAACCCAGAGGTGTGATATTCCACTCCCGGGTAAGGATGGAGTGTGGAACTGAGCTCGGTAGGCTGCATGCACTACATACATCCCATTTCCGAGGAACAGACCAACGGTACTCCCACTTAGAAATGTGCAGGTACGACCGAGTCTGTTCCTGGCTGGAGTGGGAGGGGGGTGGAACATCCCATGTAGTGTAGGGGCAGATAGGGGGAGCAGTCTGGGTAGTGATAGGAGCTCATTGGGTGCTGGTCACCTGAGCTCACACATAGAGGGATATATAAGGTGGGCACCAACTAGAATCAGGGTCAGATGCAGAGGACAAGTCAGCTGTACAGAACAAGTCAGTTGGAGAGGAGCCTGTCTGATGCAGAGAACAAATCAGCAGAGAGAAGGAAACAGCAGCCCTGGAGAGAGAGAGAGTGGAGCAGAGAAAGACCCAGAGGGGGAAGACTGAAGGGACCCAAGAACCCAAATTAGAGCACCGGGTGAGGAGTCAGCAAAAGGGTACCGGAACCCAAACTGGTGGGGGCAGAAAACAATCCCCAGCCAGAGACCGGAGGCCGTGGGCAGCATCTGCCACGGCCACCCACCACATTCACCCCGAAGGCACACCACATGAAGGGTCAGGGAACCCAAGGCCAAGGGTGTCCCAACAGAAGGCCCGAGGGAGCTGGACCTAGGTGGATCACTGGTGGGGACGGCTGAAGAAAGGACAGAGGGAGAGCTCAGGGCCACGCTCCGGACTTGTTTGGGGGTTGGCTGGATCCAGGACCTGGTGGACGCAGCACGGCTCGGGTGGTCACTAGCAGCTGGAGTGACCAGTACAACATCTGCAGTAAGTAAACACCCTTAACTGCACAACCCGACTCTGTCTTCACTGCCGTCTGCACTACACCACCACAACCCCCATCCTCTGCGCCTGTCCCCTCTGAGGCTATACCCCTCCCGTTGGGGGTTACCATCACAAGCTGCACCTACACCATCAGCCTCAGCGGACCCTGCTGCAGCGGCGGCCACAGTGACCGCATCACAACGGGTGGCGTAGTCGACACAAAAGAACTTTAGTAACATCTGTAGAACTGCCACATCTCACTGAGCTTGACGCCCTGGGCACGGGACCGGGTCACAGCCGCTCGGAGACTACAACCCCCCATCTGATCCGGTGCCGGGTATTCCCCTCAAAAAGGAATATGTCCCAGGGGGCGCGTCAACTTTGGCGTAGTCGGCAGGATTACGTGCCCGCAACACCCGGGTACTGCGTGCCTGAAGAAAAGTGCAAGTTTACCTCAGAAAGAAGTCTCCCGCCGGTTCCGGAGGGTCCACGCCATCGGACTCCATCACCAGTCGTTTCCCGCCGATTGTCCGCCATTTCCAACTTGTTCCCGCCATCTGCAGAGTTTCCCGCCACTGGGCGACGCTTCCCGCCAAAACCGCAGATTTCCCGCCTTGGAAGAGCAGCGGACGCCATTATGGGCGTGCCAAAGGAGGGCAAGAGGCCACCTCCCATCGTGGGCCAGGACAGAAAATGGCGCCAAAAGTGGAAACCGCCCCCACCAACAGAGACTGTGATGCTGGAGGTGTCTGTCAGCGTGAAAGAACTACCCCTGGAGCTGACAGTCACCGAGTTGCCCCGGGACCGCCCTCGAGGTGGGAGGGGACGAAAGAGAAGAGAAAAGATGGGTGCCGCTTGGAGCAGTCTAGAGCGAGCGCACCCGGAGGCAAGAGGTCTCACGAGGAGTAGCGGAGGAGCTCACCCGGAGATGGAGAGAAAGCAGAACAGCACCGGCCCGCTGGCCAGGAGTCTGCTAGAGACCGAGGAAGGAGGGCAGAGCAGCACCGGCCCGCTGGCCAGGAGCCTGCCGGAAGAAGAGCAGAGCAGCACCGACCCGATGGTCAGGAGCCTGCTAGAGTCCACAACCCCGCTAGGTCTAGCGGAGATCTTAGCGCAGCTCCCCCGAGACCGGGAGTGTGCACAGACAGCCCTGGAGGGCCTCGCACGGAGGATGGCCCGGGTACAGCGCGAGATACTGGCGGAGTGGAGCCGGGAGATGACCCAGCAAGCTGAGACCAGTCAACGGAGCATGCTCCCCTGGGAGAGGACACCAACTGCCTCTACGGATGACGCGGGAGGACCCAAGGCCGGAGACGGCGCCGAGAAGGGAGCCGAACGCATGGAGGCAGGTAAAGGGGACGCCTATACCCCAAGCCGTGACACCGCTTACCTGCCCCAGCTCCCCGTCGCAGAGCCCGAAAGTCCCCCTGCTGTGGCCGTAGCCGCCATGTCACCGCTATGGACTAGGCCCCGACCGGAAGCCGCCGCAGCGACCCCTGTGACGTCACGCGCCTCGACCCGGAGCGTGACAAAGCAGGAAATACCACCAGCCTGGTCGCAAGGCCTAGTACCCCCGGGCGCCGCATCACCAACAGCGCCCCCTACCTCCGCGGAGCCTCCAGCCTGGCCGCAAGGCCAGGTAGCCCAGGGTGCCGCCGTCCTAACGGTGCCCTTCACCTTCCAGGTGCCCCAGGCCTGGCCGCAAGGCCTGGGCAACCCGGGCGCCACCACCACCGCGCCCGCGCCCGTAAAACCAAGGGTGCCACACCTGGGGGAGGACTTGTTCAGCCAGCTCACATGGCCGGACGGGCGGCCCTTCATCTGGCCCGAAGGATACCATGAGCTGGAACGACAGCAGAGACTAAGACCCCTGGATGAACCCCTGATTCCGGCTCCGAAGCCCGTGGCACGGATCTCGCCCCCGCTAGCGGAAGCACAGTTTGAGTGGGACCCCACCGGAGAAGATCTAATGGGGTTCACTCAGGAAACTCGGGCAGTCGCCGCTGAGCGTACTGAGTGTTGTCGTCAGCAGCTAGCAGAGTTTGCGAGAGAACGGGAGGAGAGGCGGGTCAGAGAACAACAGGCCCAAATCCGGAGCGCGGAGCAGAAGAGCCGGACTAGGAGGAACCCCCGTGCAGCGCACTGTCCCCGCACCATCGGGACGGTGATAAAGTTCAACCCGCAGCATGGGTGGGGCTTTATTCGGGACCGTAACAACCGCGGTGACGTTTTTGTGACCCGCAGAGACGTCGAGTCCCACCTGCCGGAAGGTCACAAAGGCCGTGACCTCTACGTCGGAGACGAGGTCACTTTCACCCGGCACAAGTGTGCCAAAGGACCTTACGCCCTCCACGTACACCGCTTGACGGAGGAGGAGTTGCGGTACGGGGAGGAGGAGCCAGAGGACCCGGACGGGTCTGAAGTAACACAATATCACCAAGAAAAAGCAGGAGGGAGCCGTCGTTGAGGACGGGAATAGAGACTGTATATAGTTGCCCGTCGGGGCACAGTGAACCGTTGCTGCTAAAATAGTCCCCGTTGGGACCAGTGAACTGTTTACCCGTTAACCCCTTCATCCTACAGGCTGAGGACTGTGAGCAGCCATTCCCTTTCCCTCCTTAACTGGCCGAGGACTGAGAGCGGCCATATTCCTTGTAAATAGTTGCGCGTCCTAAAGCGCCCCCTACCGGTTTTATAGAAAACCAGTTTTTCTAAGAGACTGTCGCACTTTTCCCGGACACACGTTGCACAGTGTCCGGAGGAGGAACTTGAAACAAGAAACGACTACGAGAATGTTATATGAAAAGTTTTATATATATAATGTTTTATACGTTTTATGATGTTTATATGAAAAATTTTGTATGTTTTGGTGTTTTTGTCTTTACAGCCCGAGGACGTGCTGTGATTTACCAGGGGGGAATGTAGCACCCTGAGGATTCGGCTGCTACAGGGGTATTGCACCTCAACCCAGAGGTGTGATATTCCACTCCCGGGTAAGGATGGAGTGTGGAACTGAGCTCGGTAGGCTGCATGCACTACATACATCCCATTTCCGAGGAACAGACCAACGGTACTCCCACTTAGAAATGTGCAGGTACGACCGAGTCTGTTCCTGGCTGGAGTGGGAGGGGGGTGGAACATCCCATGTAGTGTAGGGGCAGATAGGGGGAGCAGTCTGGGTAGTGATAGGAGCTCATTGGGTGCTGGTCACCTGAGCTCACACATAGAGGGATATATAAGGTGGGCACCAACTAGAATCAGGGTCAGATGCAGAGGACAAGTCAGCTGTACAGAACAAGTCAGTTGGAGAGGAGCCTGTCTGATGCAGAGAACAAATCAGCAGAGAGAAGGAAACAGCAGCCCTGGAGAGAGAGAGAGTGGAGCAGAGAAAGACCTAGAGGGGGAAGACTGAAGGGACCCAAGAACCCAAATTAGAGCACCGGGTGAGGAGTCAGCAAAAGGGTACCGGAACCCAAACTGGTGGGGGCAGAAAACAATCCCCAGCCAGAGACCGGAGGCCGTGGGCAGCATCTGCCACGGCCACCCACCACATTCACCCCGAAGGCACACCACATGAAGGGTCAGGGAACCCAAGGCCAAGGGTGTCCCAACAGAAGGCCCGAGGGAGCTGGACCTAGGTGGATCACTGGTGGGGACGGCTGAAGAAAGGACAGAGGGAGAGCTCAGGGCCACGCTCCGGACTTGTTTGGGGGTTGGCTGGATCCAGGACCTGGTGGACGCAGCACGGCTCGGGTGGTCACTAGCAGCTGGAGTGACCAGTACAACATCTGCAGTAAGTAAACACCCTTAACTGCACAACCCGACTCTGTCTTCACTGCCGTCTGCACTACACCACCACAACCCCCATCCTCTGCGCCTGTCCCCTCTGAGGCTATACCCCTCCCGTTGGGGGTTACCATCACAAGCTGCACCTACACCATCAGCCTCAGCGGACCCTGCTGCAGCGGCGGCCACAGTGACCGCATCACAACGGGTGGCGTAGTCGACACAAAAGAACTTTAGTAACATCTGTAGAACTGCCACATCTCACTGAGCTTGACGCCCTGGGCACGGGACCGGGTCACAGCCGCTCGGAGACTACAACCCCCCATCTGATCCGGTGCCGGGTATTCCCCTCAAAAAGGAATATGTCCCAGGGGGCGCGTCACCATCATATGTCCATGTTGGCAAGTCTACGTGGGACAAACTTCGCAAGAACTTAGAAGAAGGATCCAGAAACACATGTCTACCATCAATTTGGCTGCATCAGATGTAGAAAAAGGTAAAACACTCACATCTGTAGCAGCACACTTCCTGAATTTCCATCACGGTGCTGTCACTGACACCCGGGTGGTGGGCCTAGAAAAAGTTAGAAACTCTGGAAGGGGTGGAAATCATAGTAAAATACTACTCCAAAGAGAATCATGCTGGATTTTTGAGCTCCAGTCTGTGTTCCCTAATGGCATGAAAGAGGAATTACTTTTTACTGGATTTTTGGGATCTTAAGTCCGTGAAGTCATGGTGGATCTACTATGCATTATCATTGTTTCCATCTTCTACAGGCACTCTTGGAAGAACTACATGTGATCACTGAAAAGGGCCGGAAAACAAGATCAGGCACTAAGATCCTTTGGAAGCCCCCCTCTTTATAACCAACATCCAGGGGACAATGTCAATAAACTCTTCTAATCAGAACCACTGAAGGGACGCCAAACGACAACATCTAAGGACTTGACACCAGCGCAATATGGCCTGCCCTAGAACTGGCATTGTGGGGGCTATCACTTACTTGATCCTGGAAAACATCGTTCCATTTATAACTTCCTAGAGGAAACACCGGAAGCTTTTGAAATAATGGGTGCCCACCTTACACGAACTGGAATACAGTAATTCTTCATTACTAGAAGGATTGTTAATTTTTGGGACTATATTGGACATATGATATATGCCTTACTACACCATCTCAGTATTATTATATTTTGTTTCATTTTTTATATTTTTTTTTCCATTATACTCATTTCTTGGGTTTCCTTTATGACAGGGCCTCTAATCCAAATAGGTTAACTTCTTATATGTTGTTCACTGTATCGGCAAAATCTGGGTTATTTCCCAAATGATCCCTATGCATAATTGGTTTACTGGTATAATTTTGTCTAGGGGAGTGATTTGAGAGAGACATACTCTATAGATCCTTCACGATCCAAAAATACTAATGGGTCATGTAAAGAGGTCATTTTATGGACACTGAAATTCTGACTTCCTTAGGTAGTTTTTGTGCCTGCATAATCCCTTAAAATCATGCAACATCATTATTAAATTAATCTATATGACTGGCTAAGTCGTGCCCCGCTTCCTATATTCCTATGGTGTGGTATGTCTGAGACACGTATGGTTGTTTAGGTATCTAAGATAACTAAGAGACGTAACAATGTGGGCTTCAATACCTCCATTGGTGAGGAATGACTCGCTCTGGTGGTTATGATTATGACACGACAGAGGACATATCCATAATAAACTGTCTATTCTGGTGACCCATGGCAAGGACATTCGATATCTAACCTGGTCTCACATGTCTCCCTATAATGTACACTAATTTTAGATCATAATATGTCTCCCCATAATGTACACTCATTTTAGATCATAATATGGTGTGCCAAATCTTATTAGGCCCGCCTTGGGGGACAGGGGATCCAGAAATAAAGAATCAAGTGACTGTACACTGTTTCTTCATATCCATGCTAAGAAGCATATTAGAATGCTGGATATGCCTTCTTATACAAACAGATCCTTATGCCTGGTGCCTGGTAATGAGGTGTGATACATTAGCAATCGTGAACAAGATACTATGGTCAGCAGCGTACCACGTGTGCCCGCTGCTAAAGGGACATAAATATTCCCTCTTCTCCACTCCCATGGGTGTGGAGAAGAGGGAATATTCATTCTCTTTAGTAGCGGGCACGGAGGAGCGCTGAGCCGCGACTCTTGCTAACAGTGCCCGCCAGGGCCGCCATCAAGGCATTACTGCCCATACTGGCGTATGGGGCCCGGTGGAACTGAGCTTGCGTCCTTGCTCGGACGCAGGTTCACTTTAAAGCTATTGCCATGCGGGAGTCTGGCGTATGACGTCAGTTCTGGCCTGTGACTGGCTGGCGTCCGCTCTTCACATCAGGAGCGTCGTCGCTGGAGCAACAGCAAGGTAAGGAGGAATGTTTTTTTTTTTTTGAGACATGGGGTGCAGAGCTATAAGGGGGGGTGAGCTGAGACATGGGGGTGTGAGCTGAGACATGGGGGTGTGAGCTGAGACATGGGGGGTGAGATGAGACATGAGGTGTAGAGCTGAGACATGGGGTGAGCTGAGACATGGGGGTGTGAGCTGAGACATGGGGGGGTGAGCTGAGACATGGGGGGGTGTGAGCTGAGACATGGGGGGTGATATGAGACATGAGGTGCAGAGCTGAGACATGGGGTGAGATGAGACATGGGGTGCAAAGCTGAGACATGGGGTGCAGAGCTGAAACATGGGGGGCAGAGATGAGACATGGAGGGCAGAGCACAGTCATGGGGGGATGAGATGAGACATGGGTTGCAGACCTGAGACATGGAGGGCAGAGAGGAGACATGGGGACATGGGGTGCAGACCTGAGACATGGAGGGCAGAGCGGAGACATGGGGTGGTGAGATGAGACATGGGGTGCAGAGCAGAGACATGGAGGGCAGAGCGGAGACATGGGATGCAGAGCGGAGACATGGGAGGGAGAGCAGGGACATGGGGTGCAGAGCCGAGACATGGGGGGGAGAGCGGAGAAATGACATGAGGGCAGGATGAAGTCACATAGGGGCATGATGTGAGAAATTATTACTTTTTTGGAGACATGGGGTGCAGAGCTATGGGGAGTGAGCTGAGACATGGGGGTGTGAGATGAGACTTGGGGTGCAGAGCTGAGACATGGGGGGGTGAGCTGAGACATGGGGGGTGAGATGAGACATGAGGTGCAGAGCTGAGACATGAGGTGCAGAGCTGACACATGGGGGCAGAGATGAGACATGGGGTGCAGAGCTGTAACATGGTGCAGAGCTGAGACATGGGGGGGGTGAGATGAGACATGGGGTGCAGAGCTGAGACATTGGGGCTGAAATGAGACGTGGGAGGTGAGATGAGAAATGGGGTGCAGAGCTGAGACACGGTGTGCAGAGCTGAGACATGGGGGGCAGAGCTGAGACATGGGGGGCAGAGATGAGACATGGGGTGCAGAGCTGAGACATGGTGCAGAGATGAGACATGGGGGGGTGAGATGAGACATGGGGTGCAGAGCTGAGACATGGGGTGCAGAGCTGAGACATGGGGGGTTGAGATGAGACATTGGGGGTGAAATGAGACGTGGGAGGTGAGATGAGACATGGGGTGCAGAGCTGAGACATGGGGGGGTAAGATGAGACATATGGGGTGCAGAGCTGAGACATGGGGCGGTGAGAGGAGACTGGGGGGGTGAGATGAGACATGGGGTGCAGAGCGGAGACATGGAGGGATGAGATGAGACATGGGGGACAGAGATGAGATATGGGGGGCAGCGCTGAGACATGGGGGGGATGAGATGACACATAGGGTGCAGAGCGGAGACATGGGGGGTAAGATGAGACATATGGGGTGCAGAGCTGAGACATGGGGCGGTGAGAGGAGACTAGGGGGGTGAGATGAGACATGGGGTGCAGAGCGGAGACATGGGGGACAGAGATGAGACATGGGGGACAGAGCTGAGACATGGGGGGATGAGATGAGACATGGAGGGCAGAGCGGAGACATGGAGGGATGAGATGAGACATGGGGTGCAGACCTGTGACATGGAGGGCAGAGCGGAGACATGGGGGGCAAAGCGGAGACATGGGGTGCAGAGATGAGACATGGGGTGCAGAGCTGAGATATGGTGCAGAGATGAGACATGGGGGGGTGAGATGAGACATGGCGTGCAGAGCTGAGACATGGGGTGCAGAGCTGAGACATGGGGGGTTGAGATGAGACATTGGGGGTGAAATGAGACGTGGCAGGTGAGATGAGACATGGGGTGCAGAGCTGAGACATGGGGGGGTAAGATGAGACATATGGGGTGCAGAGCTGAGACATGGGGCGGTGAGAGGAGACTGGGGGGGTGAGATGAGACATGGGGTGCAGAGCGGAGACATGGGGTGCAGAGCGGAGACATGGAGGGATGAGATGAGACACGGGGGACAGAGATGAGACATGGGGGACAGAGCTGAGACATGGCGGACAGAGCTGAGACATGGGGGGGATGAGATGACACATAGGGTGCAGAGCGGAGACATGGGGGGGTAAGATGAGACATATGGGGTGCAGAGCTGAGACATGGGGCGGTGAGAGGAGACTGGGGGGGTGAGATGAGACATGGGGTGCAGAGCGGAGACATGGGGGGCAGAGCTGAGACATGGGGGGCAGAGCTGAGACATGGGGGGCAGAGCTGAGACATGGGGGACAGAGATGAGACATGGGGGACAGAGCTGAGACATGGGGGGATGAGATGACACATGGGGTGCAGAGCGGAGACATGGGGGGATGAGATGAGACATGGGGTGCAGAGCTGAGACATGGAGGGCAGAGCGAAGACATGGAGGGATGAGATGAGACATGGGGTGCAGACCTGTGACATGGAGGGCAGAGCGGAGACATGGGGGGCAAAGTGGAGACATGGGGGGCAAAGCGGAGACATGGGGTGCAGAGCGGAGACATGGAGGGCAGAGCGGAGACATGGGGTGCAGAGTGGAGACATGGAGTGAGATGAGACATGGGGTGCAGAGCGGAGACATGGGGGGTGAGATGAGACATGGGGTGCAGAGCGGAGACATGGGGGGGTGAGATGAAACATAGGGTGCAGAGCAGAAACATGGAGGGCAGAGCGGAGACATGGGTTGGAGAGGGGAGACATGGGGTGCAGAGCCGAGACATGGGGGGGAGAGCGGAGACATGACATGGGGGCAGGATGTGGGACATTATTACTGTTGGGGCTATTTAAGGGATATTATTACTGCTGTGATGTATTTTATTTTTGAGGATACTGTTTTCAGTGGGGAGGGGGGTCCTGTTACTGTGCAGGGCGACACTATGTCACTTTTTTTCTTCATCTGGTGTAGTGTAGAAGTTGGTGAAAAAGTGGGGAATGTGCTCTGGAAACTGCTGTCGATAACTGTGTGTTATTTTCTGCAGAGACATGTACTGGATGGAAGAAGTGGTGGTGGTCTGTGTTGGATGCACAAGAAAAGCGAAGATGAAGGACTTCATCTAGGGACGTCACCAGTGAGTCAGTGTGTTACCTGTACACTGACACTATACACTACATACTATACACAGGACTCCTGTGTATAATGTCACTGGTGATCCCTGTATTACCTGTACACTGACACTATATACAGAGCTCCTGTGTATAATGTCACTGGTGATCATTGTATGACCTGTACACTGACACTATATACAGAGCTCCTGAGTATAATGTCACTGGTGATCATTGTATTACCTGTACACTGACACTATATACAGAGCTCCTGTGTATAATGTCACTGGTGATCACTGTATTACCTATACACACAAACTGACACTATATACAGAGCTCCTGCGTATAATGTCACTGGTGACCATTGTATTACCTGTACACTGACACTATATACAGAGCTCCTGTGTATAATGTCACTGGTGATCACTGTATTACCTATACACACAAACTGACACTATATACAGAGCTCCTGCGTATAATGTCACTGGTGACCATTGTATTACCTGTACACTGACACTATACACTGTATATTATGTGCAGAGCTCCTGTGTATAATGGCACCTATGGTAATATTAGCATTGTGTTTTTTTATTAATGATCAGTATTGTAGTAGTCAATCACTATGTCATGGTAATATGTGGTCCTGCCATGGTGTGGCGGTATTTGTTCCTCGTATGTGACATTATTCAGTCACTATGTGATGGTAATATATGGTCTGGTTATGGTGTGGCGGCATTTGTTCCTTGTATGTGACATTATTCAGTCACTATGTGGTGGTAATATATGGTCTGGTCATGGTGTGGCGGTATTCCTTGTATGTGGTATTATTCGGTCACTATGTGGTGGTAATATGTGGTCTGGTAATGGTGTCGCAGTATTTGTTCCTTGTACTTAGTATTATTGGTCATTTTTAAAAAAAATTTATGTGACACATTCCCTTAAAGAAAAATATACTTAAAAAAAGTATTGGGTATTATAAGAAATGTTTAATAGGTTACAGTAGAGTAGGATCTGGCCAGAAGAGTCTACCTTGTCCTGGTAGTGGCTTAAGAAATCTTTTGGCCAAAACAAAAGCTTCTGCTTATGTGTGTGATCTGGTGTTCAATGGGAACTGTTAATGTGTGATTGGTGAGGACGTGGTGCAGAAGTGGAGTTTTCCAAGAGTGGGCAGTGGGTCTGTGGAAGGTTCAAGGGGTGGAGGCGGAGCTGGGGTGGAGCCTGGGGCAGAGTCTCAGGGGGGCCCAAAAATTTTGCCAGTATGGGGCTCTGAAATTCCTATTGGCAGCCCTGGTGCCCGCTACTAAACAGAATGCATATTCACGCTTCTCCACGCGCATAGTCCCGGCGGGGAGAAGAGTGAATGTGCCGGCAGCAGCTCACCTCGGCGTCTGAGAGCGCGCGCTGCTCAGATGCCGACATGAGCTGCTGGCAGACAGGACACAGCGCTGGAGCAGAGGTGAGGAAGGAAGGTGAGTATAAGTGTTTATTTTTTTATGTGTAAAGTGATTGGGACACACATACCAGGATTGGAGGATGAGGGGGGCCACACATACCAGGATTGGGGAATTAGGGGGCCCACACATAACAGGATTGGGGGATGAGAAGGCCATGCATTCCAGGATTGGGGGATGAGGAGACCATGCATACCCGGATTGGGGGATGAGGGGGCCATGCATACCAGGATTGGGGGATGAGGGGGCCCACACATACCAGGATTGGGTGATGAGAGGGCCACACATACCAGGATTGGGGGATGAGGAGGCCATACATACCAGGATTGGGGGATGAGGGAGGCCATGCATACCAGGATTGGGGGATGAGGATGGCCACACATACCAGGATTGGGGGATGAGGGGGCCCACACATATCAGGAATGGGGGATAAGGGGGCCACGCATATCAGGATTGGGGGGATGAGGGGGCCACGCATACCAAGATTGGGGGGATGAGGGGGCCACGCATACCAGGATTGGAGGGATGAGGGGGCCATGCATACCAGGATTGGGGGGATGAGGGGGCCATGCATACCAGGTTTGGGGGGATGAAGGGGCCATGCATACTAGGATTGGGGGGATGAAGGGGCCATGCATACCAGGATTGGGGGGATGAGGGGGCCATGCATACCAGGATTGGGGGGATGAGGGGGCCATGCATACCAGGATTGGGGGGATGAGGGGGCCATGCATACCAGGATTGGGGGATGAGGAGGCCATGTATACCAGGACTGGGGGATGAGGAGGCCCATACATGCCAGGATTGGGGGATGAGGAGGTCCATACATACCAGGATTGGGGGGATGAGGGGGCCATGCGTACCAAGATTGGGGGGATGAGGAGGCCATGTGTACCAGGATTGGGTGATGAGGAGGACATGCATACCAGGATTGGGGGATGAGGGGTGCCATACGTACCAGGATTGGGGGATGAGGGGTGCCATACGTACCAGGATTGGGGGATGAGGGGTGCCATACATACCAGTATGGGGAAATTTACCAGTAGCTGCTGCATTTCCCACCCTAGGCTTATACTTGAGTCAATACGTTTTCCCAGTTTTTTGTGGTAAAATTAGGGGCCTCAGCTTATACTCGGGTCGGCTTATTTAAAATATACGGTATTTTAAAATCAGTGTGTACGTGGTGCCCATAATACTGCAGGACTGTGGGGTACATTATACTATATGGGGGCTGCATTTTTCCCTATGGGGTGCGTAATATACTGTATGGGGGACTATGGGGAGTGCATTATATTCTATGGCGGACCATGGGAAGTTCATTATAATATATGGAGGATTATGGGGGGTGCACTATACTATATGGAGGATTATGGGGGGCACATTATGCTATATGGAGGATTATGGGTGGCGTATTATACTGTATGGAAGGCTATGTGGAGCCATTATAATATTTTGAGGGCTATGTGGGGGGCCATTATACTGTATGAAAGCAATTATACAGTGTGAAGGTTTGTGTTGGGTCCATCATACTGTTTGGAGGGCTAGTGCGGGCCATTATACTGTATGGAGGGCTGTGTGGGAGTCACAGTTGGGGGATTATACTGTGTTGGGGTCACCATACTTTGCCTTGGGAGTTGAAGTGGGGTACAATAGGGTCATTATACTGTGCATGTGGAGGCTAATGTGGAGAAATGCACCATAGGGGTTTCATACTGTGTTTAGGGGGGGCACTTTTATTGGCATCATACTTTATGGAGCAATGAAAAGGGGATCTAGGACTTCAGCAGGAGGAAAATTACTAAGTAAAGACAGGAAAGTTGTGAGATCTGCTCTTCTGTGACACAGACAAATATATACAGTACAGACCAAAAGTTTGGACACACCTTCTCATTTAAAGATTTTTCTGTATTTTCATGACTATGAAAATTGTACATTCACACTGAAGGCATCAAAACTATGAATTAACATATGTGGAATTATATACACAACAAAAAAGTGTGAAACAACTGAAAATATGTCTTATATTCTAGGTTCTTCAAAGAAGCCACCTTTTGCTTTGATGACTGCTTTGCACACTCTTGGCATTCTCTTGATGAGCTTCAAGAGGTAGTAACCGGAAATGGTCTTCCAACAATCTTGAAGGAGTTCCCAGAGATGCTTAGCACTTGTTGGCCCTTTTGCCTTCACTCTGCGGTCCAGCTCACCCCAAACCATCTCGATTGGGTTCAGGTCATCTGGTGTAGCACCCCATCACTCTCCTTCTTGGTCAAATAGCTCTTACACAGCTTGGAGGTGTGTTTGGGGTCATTGTCCTGTTGAAAAATAAATGATGGTCCAACTAAACGCAAACCGGATGGAATAGCATGCCGCTGCAAGATGCTGTGGTAGCCATGCTGGTTCAGTATGCCTTCAATTTTGAATAAATCCTCAACAGTGTCACCAGCAAAGCACCCCCACACCATCACACCTCCTCCTCCATGCTTCACGGTGGGAACCAGGCATGTAGAGTCCATCCGTTCACCTTTTCTGAGTCGCACAAAGACACAGTGATTGGAACCAAAGATCTCAAATTTGGACTCATCAGACCAAAGCACAGATTTCCACTGGTCTAATGTCCATTCCTTGTGTTCTGTAGCCCAAACAAGTCTCTTCTGCTTGTTGCCTGTCCTTAGCAGTGGTTTCCTAGCAGCTATTTTACCATGAAGGCCTGCTGTACAAAGTCTCCTCTTAACAGTTGTTGAAGAGATGTGTCTGCTGCTCGAACTCTGTGTGGCATTGACCTGGTCTCTAATCTGAGCTGCTGTTAACCTGCGATTTCTGAGGCTGGTGACTCGGATAAACTTATCCTCAGAAGCAGAGGTGACTCTTGGTCTTCCTTTCATGGGGCGGTTCTCATGTGAGCCAGTTTCTTTGTAGCGCTTGATGGTTTTTGCAACTGCACTTGGGGACACTTTCAAAGTTTGCCCAATTTTTCGCACTGACTGACCTTCATTTCTTAAAGTAATGATGGCCACTCAGTTTTCTTTACTTAGCTGCTTTTTTCTTGCCATAATACAAATTCTAACAGTCTATTCAGTAGGACTATCAGCTGTGTATCCACCAGACTTCTGCACAACACAACTGATGGTCCCAACCCCATTTATAAGGCAAGAAATCCCACTTATTAAACCTGACAGGGCACACCTGTGAAGTGAAAACCATTTCTGGTGACTACCTCTTGAAGCTCATCAAGAGAATGCCAAGAGTGTGCAAAGTAGTCATCAAAGCAAAAGGTGGCTACTTTGAAGAACCTAGAATATAAGACATATTTTCAGTTGTTTCACACTTTTTGTTAAGTATATAATTCCACATGTGTTAATTCATAGTTTTGATGCCTTCAGTGTGAATGTACAATTTTCATAGTCATGAAAATACAGAAAAATCTTTAAATGAGAAGGTGTGTCCAAATTTTTGGTCTGTACTGTATGTGGGAGTCGAAGTCGTGGAGTCGGTGTAAGGGAAATTGAGGAGTCAGAGTCGCAGTTCTGGCTTACCGACTCCATAGCCCTGATTATAAGGCATTTTAGCTCTCTACAGTGCTGGCCAAAAGTATTGGCACCCCTGCAATTCTGTCAGATAATACTCAGTTTCTTCCTGAAAATGATTGCAATCACAAATTCTTTGGTCTTATTATCTTTATTTAATTTGCTTGCAAGGAAAAAACACAAAAGAGAATGAAGCAAAAATCAAATCATTGATCATTTCACACAAAACTCCAAAAAAGGGCCGGACAAAAGTATTGGCACCCTCAGCCTAATACTTGGTTGTACAACCTTTAGCCAAAATAACTGGGAACAACCGCTTCCGGTAACCATCAATGAGTTTCATACAATGCTCTGCTGGAATTGTAGACCATTCTTCTTTGGCAAACTGCTCCAGGTCCCTGATATTTGAAGGGTGCCTTCTCCAAACTGCCATTTTGAGATCTCTCCACAGGTGTTCTATGGGATTCAGGTCTGGACTCATTGCTGGCCACCTTAGAAGTCTCCAGTGCTTTCTCTCAAACCATTTTATAGTGCTTTTGGAAGTGTGTTTTGGGTCATTGTCCTGCTGGAAGACCCATGACCTCTGAGGGAGACCCAGCTTTCTCACACTGGGCCCTACATTATGCTGCAAAATTTGTTGGTAGTCTTCAGACTTCATAATGCCATGCACACGGTCAAGCAGTCCAGTGCCAGAGGCAGCAAAGCAACCCAAAAACATCAGGGAACCTCCGCCACGTTTGACTGTAGGGACCATGTTCTTTTCTTTGAATGCCTCTTTTTTTTCCTGTACACTCTATGTTGATGCTTTTTCCCAAAAAGCTCTACTTTTGTCTCATCTGACCAGAGAACATTCTTCCAAAACGTTTTAGGCTTTCTCAGGTAAGTTTTGGCAAACTCCAGCCTGGCTTTTTTATCTCTCGGGGTAAGAAGTGGGGTCTTCCTGGGTATCCTACCATACAGTCCCTTTTCATTCAGACGCCGACGGATAGTACGGGTTGACACTGTTGTACCCTCGGACTGCAGGGCAGCTTGAACTTGTTTGGATGTTAGTCGAGGTTCTTTATCCACCATCCGCACAATCTTGCGTTGAAATCTCTCGTCAATTTTTCTTTTCCGTCCACATCTAGGGAGGTTAGCCACAGTGCCATGGGCTTTAAACTTCTTGATGACACTGCGCACGGAAGACACAGGAACATTCAGGTCTTTGGAGATGGACTTGTAGCCTTGAGATTGCTCATGCTTCCTCACAATTTGGTTTCTCAAGTCCTCAGACAGTTCTTTGGTCTTCTTTCTTTTCTCCATGCTCAATGTGGTACACACAAGGACACAGGACAGAGGTTGAGTCAATTTTAATCCATGTTAACTGGCTGCAAGTGTGATTTAGTTATTGACAACACCTGTTAGGTGCCACAGGTAAGTTACAGGTGCTGTTCATTACACAAATTAGAGAAGCATCACATGATTTTTCAAACAGTGCCAATACTTTTGTCCACCCCCTTTTTAGGTTTGGTGTGGAATTATATCCAAGTTGGCTTTAGGACAATTCTTTTTGTGTTTTTTTCATTGAAGACAAATTAAATGAAGAGAATAATACCAAAGAATTTGTGATTGCAATCATTTTCAGGAAGAAACTGAGTATTATATGACAGAATTGCAGGGGTGCCAATACTTTTGGCCAGCACTGTATATGCTCAGTATGTAGTACTTGGACACACATACGTGCTGGATATGATAGAGAGGTCTTCTCTTATAGCACTACTTCCCAGCCGTATGGCTTTGGACAGGCTCCCTTAGCCCATGCGCAGTGTGAGAGTTGGGCAAGGCTTTGCCCACACTGACTTGCATCCGGCTGGTATGCGCATGTGCAGTATGGGAGATGGGCAAAATCTCTGCCCATACTGCTATGCATCCGGCCGGCACTGACACTTCCACCTTCTATCCAGCGTGCAGCAGGATACAGCGAGGCTCAACTGGGATTACCACCGGTAGGTAATTTCTAAATAATTAATCGTCCTATTTAAGAAATCCCATTACAAATGGACTTCACTCCCCTGACGTGCTAGACACGGCGATACATGTGGGGTCCTCATTCCTATCCCCTCCTGCGTTGCTTATGCCTCTCTGTACCACCGCCATTTCGGACTCTCTCACAACCAAGGGCCATGGTATTTATACTAAACACCGATGGGTAACTTGAGCTTTACTTGAGTAGTGCTCTCCCCTTCTTCCCCCTCCCCCCACCCCCTTTCTCCTTGTAGTCTTTGTACTCTATAGATAAGATCGCAGTAGGAGTTCCTTGCCTTTCTATATCTGGCGCTATATGCACAGCGTGGCGATACATATTTATAACTATGACTACTGACTAGATGACACAGGTCTTCTCCATTCGTTATTGGTACTATTTTCATGTTACTGCACTTTGTGGGAACTTGCAATATACTCTGGATGGAGGATTTTGTGCATTTGGGCCCTCTATGTTGAGTAGGTTCATATCTAGTCCATGACTATTATTGTTTAGCAATAAATGTGTTCACCATAGCTTGCATACTATTGTACCATTGCATTTGTTAAAGTGTTTAATATCCCTACTTGCTCTACAAAGAGGAGTATATATATTCTACACTTCTTCAAGATACTATAATCACTACCATCAATGAGATATACCTTGTATCATTACCATAGTGGCTTTGAGGCTTCTTATGTGACAAATATTCTGATTACTTCCTTTTGCAATCGTATCTATTATGATTATTTATATGGATATATTAATGTGGACATAAATCCTTGAATATTGCAGGAGATTCAGAGAGGGACACATGGTGTGTTTTTAAAATGTTTTTGTTTGTTCATTTGTTTTGGAATAAAATTTTGATTGATATACTTACTTATGGTCGACAGGTGTGCTGATCTTTAATGTGGCTCTTTTCTCCATGTCTGCTAATTGCTGCTTTGCCACATGATTAAGCACCCGTCTTGGATATATTTTTTTAATTTTGGTAGTGCACTACCAAATATATATCTCAATAAATATATATACCGTATATCTTTGCTAAAATATGAAGACAGCACTCCTCTTTGAAAAAAGTGATTTATTAGCCCATAAGGGCTGATGCGACGTTTCGGCTCCAAATGTGAGCCTTTCTTAAGGTTGGAGCCGAAATGTCGCATCAGCCCTTATGGGCTAATAAATCACTTTTTTCGCTTTTTTCAAAGAGGAGTGCTGTCTTCACATTTTTGCATCTATTTAAAAGGTTTGGTATTTACCTGGAGGACTTTCACCCATTCAGTCCTGTATGTCTGCTGGTGCTGCCTCTTCTTTTTTATATCTATATATCCACATTTCTCCTGAGCACGCCGATACCCCATATCGGGAAGGAGCGCCATTTGACTTTTTGAATGTAAAATTTGCTTGAATAATTAGCGGACGCCATGTCGTGTTTGGGGAGCCCCTGATGTGCCTAAACAGTGGAAACCTCCCACAAATGACATCATTTTGGAAACTAGACCCCTCAGGGAACTTATCTAGATGTGTGGGAAGCACCCTGAACCCCCAGGTGTTTCACAAAAGTTTATAACGTAAAGCCGTGAAAATAAAAAAATCTAACTTTTTCCACAAAAATGATTTTTTTGCCCCGAATTTTTTATTTTCACAAGGGTAAGAGGAGAAAATGGACCCCAAAAACTGTTGGGCAATTTCTCCTGAGTACGCCGATACCCCATATATGGGGAAAATACACCGTTTGGGCGCACAGCAGGGTTCAGAAGGGAAGGAGCACTGTGTGACTTTTTGAACGCAAAATTGGCTGGAATCGAGAGCAGATGCCATGTCGCGTTTGGAGATCCCCTGATGTACCTAAACAGTGGAAATCCCCCACAAGTGACCCCATTTTGGAAACTAGACCCCTCAACGATTTTATCAAGGGGTATAGTGAACATTTTGAACCTAGAGGTACGACACAGAATTTGATAACATTAGGTCATCATATTGAATAATATAGTGAGAGACAGAAACACAGATGCAAACAACACAGTGAAGATAAATCTAATCCCAATGGACCCATGTTATTGCATATAGGACTAATAAAGAGAACGGGCCATCATCTTGTAACAGTAAAGGAAAGGGGGGATTGTTCCTCTGTGAAGCAGAGAAACAAAAAGATGGTCACACAAGTTCAAAATTGTAAAGAAGTAAGAAAATTCCTTTATTAACACATGTAGTAAACACAAATTACAAAGATAAATGCGGACGACAGAGTAGACACAGAGTGCTGGATCCACATGAATAAAACAATGTTAAAAACTGTGACACAGCGCCCGAAAGGTCAGCCTATATAGCAAGTGGAAATATAAGGGGGACAGCGACAGGGTCACATGTATTAATAAATATATACCACCCATCAAGAATACCTTTTCTAAATTGTACCCCCAAAACAATAATATCCCATCACAATCAAAATACCCAGAAACAAAAGGGTTAAAACCCTTATACAGATGGAAGTAATACAAACAATTGGTCATAAATAAAATAGCTATGTACCTGGGTAAGGCCACCAGACAGGCTCTGCTACCGTCACCCCAAATGCAAAAAAGAATATAAAAACAACTGAGGACATCACATGCAGACCGGAAATTAAAGAAATGGGACGAAGCTAATACTCTCGTTCAACCCCTTCGGTTGTAGGGTTTTAAGTGCCCATATCCATTTAGACTCCAGCTGGGCCAACCTCTGGGTCACTCGACCACCACGGATACCTACAACTATATTGTCTATACCTCTCACTCTCAGCCCAGTGGAGTCACATCCATGGTATAATTTGAAGTGGCGTGGGATGGTCTTGAGGGTGGATGCATCAGTGTGGCCAAGTGCCGCCTCTATGCCCAGTACGTGTTCCCTTACCCGTGTTTTAAAATGACGAGTAGTCATGCCCACATAGATGAGACCACACGGGCAGGTTGCATGGTATATCACGTACCGTGTTTGGCAGGTGATGTAACTAGTGATCGGAAATCTATTACCGTCAGAGTCCCAAAATTCATTACTTCGATCAATGTTGAATAAGTTGTCATTAATAAGTTGTCATTAGTCTTGAGTGCAAGTGCTCACTACTTGTGTTTGCATCGGGTACTCGGATATGCACCATGTATCGCGGATGCTCAAGTGACATGCTAGAGTCCCTGCCCCGCATGTTTCACAGTTGTTAGACACCCAAAAAAAAACATGCGGGGATCGCTCGTGCATGCCAGACAATCCCGGCGTGTTTTTTTTGGCTGTATAACGGCTGCGAAACATATGGGGCGGAGACTCGAGCATGTCACTCGAGCACCCGAAGCAAACTCAAGTAGCAAGCACTTGTGCTCAACAAAAGTCGCCATATCGTCATCATTTTTTTCTTTACTTTTGAAAAAATCCCAACACAATCCTAACCCCAACCCTAATACAAGCCTAACCCTAGCACAACCCTAAGCCTAACACATCTCTAACCTTAGAGTTTATTTTTTACGCCGTTCCTCATGTGGTATAAGTAATTAGACGACTTTATTCTTCGGGTCGGTGAGATTACAGCGATTCCAAATTCATATTGGGTTTTTATGTTTGGCAGCTGTCACACACCAGAAGATGCTTTTTTTTGCAAAGACTAGTTTTTGCAATCATTTTTCCATATTTCGGCCGACAGAGTCAAGTAAGGGCTTGTTTTTTGCGGAAAATCCGCAGCAAATACGCTTGTAATCCGCAACGTGGGCACGCAGCCTCATTCTGAGAACTATAACTTTTTTATTTTTGGGCTGATGGAGCTGTATGGTGGCTTGTTTTTTTGCTCAGAATCCAAATATGTACGCGGTGAATCCAAATATGTACTTTTATTGCTTGTTTTTTCATAATAATATTTATTTATGGGTACAATATTTTTTTATTCTTTTTGGATTATTTTTTTATTTTTTTTTATATTTTTACAATTTTTTTTATTTTTTTCTACTTTTTTACACTGTTTTTTACTTGTACACTTTGTCCCACTATGGGACTTTCATTTTTTGCAAGCTGATCGCTTGCATAGCATAGAGATGCAGCAGCATCCCTATGCTATGCAGGCTGGCACAAGTTAGATAGATCGAGCACTGCGTGATCAAATTGTCATAATATTATGTTCCTGGTCCATAAGGCCCAGGCACAGGGACGTACGATTACTGACAATGTCAGAAAGGGGTTAAAAGTTCAGGTATCAGCCTTAGGGGCATTGTTTGATCATAAGATTGCCGATCATCCATGGATACATAGGTTTATAAAAGCCTCTTTTTCATCCAGACCAGTAGCCGGTCCTTATGTGGCCCTCTGGGACCTTAATTTAATTTTAAATGCCCTTACAAAGGCTCCCTTTGAACCCATTTCATACACCACTATTAAGGGGCTTACACTAAAAACAGTACTGCTGGTGGCACTAACCTCTGCCAAGTGGGTGAGCAAGTTACAGGCTATATCGGTCAACACTCCTTTTACAAACATCTTGCAAGATAGGGTTATATTGAGACCAGATCCAGCATTCCTCCCAAAAGTAAGTTCTAGATTTCACAGAAGTCAGGAAATAGTTTTTCCTTCATTTTGGGATAAACCAAAAACCCAAGGGGAAATAGCGTTTCTCTCTCTGGATGTGAGAAGGTGTATCCTAAGATACCTTGAGGTAACGAGTCAGTGGAGAAAGTCCTCGGCCATGTTTATTCTTTTTCAGGGGCCAAACAAAGGATAAAGGGGCCACTAAATCCACGATTGCCAGATGGGTTAGAATGGCCATAACCTTAGCCTACCCTGCCTCTGATCGTGATCCCCCTCAGGGTATAAAAGCACACTGTACAAGGGCCATAGCTACCTCTTAGGCAGAAAGAGCCAATGCCTCAGTGGACCAGATCTGCAAGGCAGCAATCTGGTCTTCTCCTACCACCTTCTTTAAACACTACAGGTTGGATCTAGGGCTGTCTGATCTTTCCTTTGGGAGAAAGGTTCTTTCAGAGGTGGTTCCTCCCTAGGGATTTCATCTATTTTAACCTCTCTGTACGGTGCTGTCATGGTGAAGGGGAAAGATGATAATTGCTTATTGGTAATTTGATTTTTCAGAACCATGATAGCACCGTGCTATTTCTATCCCTTATTTTTCTGGTGGTAGAAGACTTTCCTCTTTTCACAAAAAAAATAATAATTTGTATTTAATAGCATATGGTGAAGGTTGATAACTATTTTTGAATGCATTTATGTTCTAACAAGGCGGTTACCTCTTATACTCTGTAAACACACTGGGGAGGTAGAGAGGTCCCGCCCCTTTTATTTTGGTAGGTTTCCACTTCCTAGGGGCGGATACTCTCTGTACGGTGTGTCATGGTTCTGGAAAATCAAATTACCGGTAAGCAATTATCATCTTTCCTCTTCGCTCTGTCGACGGGGAGGGACTTCTGACGCCATTCTGATTGACAACCGGATCTCTACTGCCTAACTGGGGGGAGCCAGCTGTTAATCAGAATGACGTCAGAAGTCACACCCTGTTGCATCAGCAGATGCAGCGGAATCCCCAGCAGGAGCAGCCTATGACCACTCTGTGCTGGGGAAGAACGGTGTTGGGAACAACAGGCAGGTAGGTTTCAATTAGCTGCCTGTTGGTGCTTAGGCACACTTTTTGTTTTTACATAAAGTCCTGGATATATACTTTAATTGGATTAAATTAATGGTGTGAAAGTTTTATAGTCCCAATATCCATGTAAGATCTGAGGTCTGGTGCCCTCCTGTCTCTGGCGCAGATTCTTCTGATATTGTCGTAAGTCATAAATGACAGATTTAGTCCTGTGAGGAGGGTATCAAACACTCTTAAGATTGTATTCCCAAACCCTTCTATGTTTTTGTAATTTAAACCCTTTACACCCCAAGCCTGTTTGCACCTTCATGACAAGGCCAAATTTTACAATTCTGACCAGTGTCACTTTATGAGGTAATAACTCTGGAACTCTTCAACGGATCCTGCTGATTCTGAGAATGTTCTATCGTGACATATTGTACTTCATGATACAGGTAACATTTCTTCGATATGAATTGTGTTTATTTGTGAACAAAACGTAAATTTGGTGAAAATTTTGCAATTTTCAAACTTTTCATTTTTGTGCCCTTAAATCAGAGTTATATCACACAAAATAGTTAATAAATAACATTTCCCACATGTTTACTTTTCATCAGCACAATTTTTGAATTATTTTTTTTGCTAGGAAGTTAAAAGGGTTAAAAGTTGACCAGCGATTAGGGGTCTCTATGACAGAAAATACCCAAAAGTGACACCATTCTAAAAACTGCACTCCTCAGGGTGCTCAAAACCACATTCAAGAAGTTTATTAACTGTTCAGATGCTTCACAGGAATTTTTGGAATGTGGAAAAAAAATGAACATTTAACTTTTTTCGCAAAATTTTACTTTAGAACAAATTTTTTTAGGCTAACAGGAAAAAATGTACCGTAGAATTTGTTGTGCAATTTCGCCTGAGTACGCCGATACCCCATATGAAGGAGAAAACTACTGTTTGGGCGCAAGGCAAGGCTCTGAAGAGAAGGAGTGCCATTTGACTTTTTGAATGTAAAATTTGCTGGAATAATTAGCGGATGCCATGTCATGTTTGGAGAGCCCCTGCTGTGCCTAAACAGTGGAAACTGCCCATAAGTGACCATTTTGGAAACTAGACTCCTCAGGGAACTAATCTAGATGAGTGGTGAGCACCTTGAATCCCCAGGTGCTTCACAGAAGTTTACAACATTGAGACGTGAAAATAAACAAATCTCATTTTTCCCACAAAAATGTTCTTTTAGCCCCAAATTTTGCATTTTCACAAGGGTAACAGGAGAAATTGCACCACACAATTTGTTGTGCAATTTCTCTTGAGTATGTTGATACCCCATATATGGGGGAAAACTACTGTTTGGGCACACTGCAGGGCATAGAAAGGAAAGAGTGACGTTTTGGAATGCAGACCTTGATGGAATGGTTTGCGGGTGTCATGTCGCGTTTGGAGAGCCCCTGATGTGCTTAAACAGTGGAACCCCCAACAAGTGAACCCATTTTGGAAACTAGAACCCTCAAGGAATTTATTTAGACATGTGGTGAGCACCTTGAACCCCCTGGGGTTTCACAAAATTTTACAACTTTGATGTGTGAAAATGAAAAAAATATATTTTCCCCCAAAAAATGATGTTTAAGCCCCGAATGTTTTAATTTTCACAAGGATAGCAGGAGAAAATTAAATCCAAAATTTATTGCGCAATTTCTCAGGAGTACATCAATACCCAAAACTACTTTTGAGGCACTGTGCAAGGCTCCATATTGAAGCGCCATATTGGAGTTCAGATTTTGCTGGAATGGTTTGAGGTTGCCATGTCACATTGGCAGAGCTCCTGAGGTTCCAGAACAACAGAAACCACCATATGTGACCTCATTTTACAAACTACACCCCCCAATAAATTCATTTACGGGTGCAGTGATTGTATTGACACCACATGTGCCTCATAGAATTTTATACCATTGGGCAGTGAAGAAGTGAAGAAAGAATAATTACATTTTTTCCCTCCCCATGACAGCACCACGGAGAGAGGGAGAGGGGATCCGCCCTTCAAGGACAGGAAACCTACAGATAAAAAGGGGGGTACCTCTTCCCGCATCAGTTGGTTTCCTTGATGGGGGACCTGCAGTGCCTGCAAGAAAGAAGAAACCTATAAATGAAGATTCAGGCCTGGCCGGTCCGATCCAGGCAGCGGGGGTTCCCTGCCTCGGCCGACGCAGGGACCTGAAGCGCCACCGCTGGGTCCGGCGAGCCTGCAGGGTGAGCGGAGTAGCACATCACGCTGTTGGTGCTGGGCCTCCCATATGCGCATACACCGGAGGCGCTTCCTCATGACATGGCCAAGGGGGGCCTGATCGGAAGTAATACCCGGCACGGAGCCAGGGAGTGAAATTTTTTTTTAATGAAGGATGAGGCTCCCGCCCTTAAAAGGGAGCATGGACGCTCAGTAATGCTCTGCATGGCAGCTGTTTGAGCAGCTCATCCAGATGGAGGGTGCCACGGAGCAGAAGTCTGTAGAGGTTCCCCTTCAGCAGCCAGGCAAGGATCCTTCCCATCGTCATGGTCGTGGCTGGAAGATCTGGCAGGTCTACCCAGTCCAGCGGAGGCTCAAGTGCGGCTTAAACCTCCAGAGGAAATCCTTCGGCAAGCCTGCTTCCTCCACTTATCCCGGTACTCCCTAGTTGCGTCATATTGGTAAGTGATCTTCGTGAATGTTCACCTTTTTTAATTAGGGCCCCCTTTTTCTTCTCTTTCAGGAAAGAAAAAGTGTAGGCAAGAATAAGCACAGGATTTGGGCCCTCTGCCCTGAAGAACTGCCCGCTTCATATGTTGAAAGGCTCTGTAGTTCTTGCATACAGCAGACAATCTCGGAAGAAACCCCAAGATTCGCGTCAGAAATTTGATCTATAGTGAAATCGGAGGTGGAGAGTACCTTCATATCTTTACAAGGGGGTAAAAGAAAGGAGCACAAAAAGAGAGCCTCTTCCCCCATCACTGCATCCGGTAGTTCAGAGGACGATGGAGGGTCAGAATCTTCCAGCACTTCCTCGTATTCTTCCTCATCTAAGGAAGGGGTGGGAAGAATTGTTTTCCCATAGATGAAACTGATACTCTGGTTAAAACAGTAAGACCCACTATGAGGCTGATAGACCCACGTCCAGAAAAATCTGTTGAAGACATCATGTTGGTGGGTTGGATCAGAAAAAACGTAGAGTTTTTCCACTAAATGAGAAAGTCCGGTCCCTAATTAAAAAGGAATGGGATAGGCCAGAAAGAAAAGATCTTTCTACCCCTAAAAGGAAATATCCCTTCGATGAACCAGTCTGTTCCTTTTGGGAAAAAGCCCCGAAATTAGATGTGGCCATTGCTAAGGCCTCTAAAAAATTTGCCCTTCCCTTCGACGATATGAGGGTACTGAAGGATCCCCTAGATAAGAAGGCTGACTCCTACTTAAAGGGATCGTGGGAAGCCTGGGGGGGCTCAAGCCCGCTGTCGCCGCAACCTGCACGGCTAGATCCCTAATGATGTGGCTTAGTCAGTTGGAATCTCAGCTCCGGGAGAAGGTGTCTAGGGATAAAGTTTTGGATACCATCCCCTTGATGCGTGGTGCGGCTGCCTTTCCGGCGGATGCCTCAGCTGACTCTGTTAGGTTGGCAGCCAGATCCGCAGCTTTTTCCAACGCTGCCCAGCGAGCACTGTGGCTTAAGTGCTGGCCAGGAGACCTTCTGACGAAAACAAAGTTATGCTCTATTCCCTGTGAGGGTGAGTTTCTGTTCGGCCCCACTCTAGATGACATTCTAGATAAAGCAGAGGATAATAAAAAAGTGTTTTCCCACCCTCGCCGTACTATCGTATAAAAGATCTTTTCAGAGTAGGAAGTTTATCCGTAGGAAGCCCCCTAAAGAGCAGGATAAGTGGGAAGATAGGAGGAAAAAGAACAGAGGGTTCGTGTTTAGTGGTTCCTCCAATGATAATAAAAAATCCTCCCAATGAAGTTTTTCCCCAAGTGGGAGGAAGGTTATCCCTCTTTCTTCCGGCCTGGGAAAAGATCTCCAGCAGTGCCTGGAGTTTGGGCCTGATAAAATTAGGTCTGAAATTATATTTCACAATAGTCCCCAGTCGAATTTTTCAGTTACTCCCTTACGGACCTCAGTAAAGGAACAGTTATCCCTAGAATAGGAGGTGTTAGGTCTGGTAGACAAAGCAGTCCTGCAGGAAGTCCCCCTCCTGGAAAGAGGAAAAGGTTTCTACTCTCCTTTGTTCCTAGTGAAGAAACCAGACGGAACTTTCAGGACGATTATAAACTTAAAGAAACTGAACAAGTCACTGGAATCTCAAACTTTCAAAATGGAGACAATAAAGACAGCTATAAAAATCTTGTTTCCAGACTGTTTTATGACCGTCTTGGACTTTTAGGACGCTTACTATCACGTCCCCAAATACAAAGAATTTTGGAGATTCCTCAGAGTAGCGGTCTCTGTACAAGGGAGAATAGCACACTATCAGTACACAGTTCTACCGTTCTATCTGGCTGTCGCCCCCAGAGTATTTACCAAGTTGATGTCAGAAGTGATGGCATATCTGAGGGAGCGAGACATAGTAATTGTCCCATAGTTATGGGAGTTTAATTTTTTTTTAAATTCTGTGGAAGCAGGGTTGAAAAGCAATGTCTGACTTTCATTTGTTCACTTTCATAGATTTTTAATTTCTTATTACTTTTGTCAGATTCAAGTTATTTCTGTGACCATTGTGGGTTTTTCTTTCATTAAACGAGGGGTACCAACATTTTTGACCATGTGTGTAACTCTTCTCTTAAGAATTTATCTCTCAAAACGGCATTGTTGGTAGCGTTGACCTCGGCCCGTAGGGTCAGCGATATCCAGGCCCTATCTACTGGCCCTCCTTTTACATAGATCCCGGAGGATAGGGTTATTCTTAGCCCAGACCCAACTTATCTGCTGAAGGTGGCGTCACGGTTCCACAGGTCCCAGGAGGTTATTTTGCCATCTTTTTGCCCTAATCCCAAAAATAAAGCGGAACAAGACCTCCATAAGCTAGATGTCAGGAGGTGTTTGTTACATTATCTTTCAGCCACCAGAGAGTGTAGGAAGAATAGGGACGCTATGTCTCTGGCATACTCCTCAAGTGGGGGAACTGCTCCAGATGGTATAAGAGCTCACGCAACCAGAGCAGTGGCAGCTTCCTGGGCGGAAAGATACGATGTCTCCATAGAGCAAATATGTAAGGCGGCGACATGGTCTTCCCCTTCTACCTTTTACAAGCATTACCGTCTAGATTTAACCTCTTCCTCTGATCTCACCTTTGGGAGAAAGGTTCTGAAAGCGGTGGTCTCTCCCTAGTATACAACTCTATGCAATTCTCTCCGTGGTGCTGTCATGGGGGAGGGAGACAGATGTAGTTACTTACCGGTAAGGGGTTTTCTCTGAGCCCATGACAGCACCCCTATATTCCCTCCCTGCACGCGTGGTGAGCACACTTATTTGTTAATTTTGTTTTAGTCACAAGGTGTTCCTGATAAGCATGACAATAATGATGTTTTTTTGTTGTAATAATCTGGAGGTCCTCTCATGCTCTGTAAACAACTGATGCGGGGGGAGGTACCGCCCTTTTTATCTGTAGGTTTCCTGTCCTTGAAGGGCGGATCCCCTCTCTCCGTGGTGCTGTCAAGGGCTCAGAGAAATCCTGTTACTTGTAAGTAACTACATCTTTTACCACTAAAATGTTGTTTTAGCCCCAAGTTTTTAATTTTTATAAGGGCTAATAGGAAAAAATGGACTTCATAGTTTGTTGTGCAATTTCTCCCGGGTGTGCTAATACTCTACATGTAAGGCTATGTGCCCACGATGCAGAAATGCTGCTTATTTTTTCTGCATCTCCCTGCAGCCGTGTTTGCATGGGGTGTCCATCAACCAGCCATCCTCCACTCCATCCATCTGGACCATCGAGATCATTTCATGCATGATAATGCCCCGTCTCATGCTGCACATAACACATCTGCATCTCTGGCTGCTATGGGCATAAAAGGGGACAAACTTATGGTGTGGCACCCATGCTCCCCTGACCTCAACCCCATTGAGAACCTCTGGAGCATCATCAAAAGGAGTGTCTATGATGGCGGGAGGCAGTTCACATCTAAGCAACAGCTCTGGGAGGGTATTCTGTCCTCAGGCAAAACAATTAAAGCAGAAACCATCCAAAACCTGACAAATTCAATGGACGAGAGAGTTCAGAAGCTCCTTTCGAACAAGTGGCCCTATGTGCAAATGTAACATCACCTAGAATAAAGGATTGAGTTGAAAACTGTTTGATTTCAGTTTGTAATAACCTGCTAATGCTTATAATTTCAAAAATGACCATTTTTTTGTTCTTTATTAAAATGAAAAGGTTGAAAACTCTGCTGTGCATAATAATTTGGAACGTGCATTTTGAGCGCAGTTTGAGGTTTTATTTTTTTAAAAATATACTGTTATCATAGGCAGTTTGTACAAAAACCTTTCAATTGTACTCTAATAGTTATTTGACTGGAAAATTACAATGACTGCAATTCATATAGGTAATTTGGGAAAATCTGAGAAAATATTATTTGCATAATAATTTGGAACACAGTGTATAATGTACCCATCAATAAATATTATTATGAAAAAACAAACAAACAATAAAAGTACAAATATTTGGTATCGCCGCGTGTGGAACGACCTGACCTATAAAATTGTCCCACTAGTTAACCCCTTCAGTGAACACGGTAAAAAAAAATAATAAAAAAACGAAGCAAAAAACAATGCTTTATCATCATACTGCCAAACAAAAAATGGAATAACACGCGATCAAAAAGACGAATATAAATAAAAATGGTACCGCTGAAAACGTCATCTTGTCCCACAAAAAACAAGCCGCCATACAGCTCCATCATCTGAAAAATCAAAAAGTTATAGCTCTCAGAATAAAGCGATGCAAAAAAATATTTTTTTCTATAAAATAGGTTTTATTGTGTAAAAGAGCCAAAACATAGAAAAACAATATAAATGTGGTACCGCTGTAAACATACTGACCCGAAGAATAAAACTACCTTATCAATTTTACCACACGTGGAGCAGAATAAAAAAATGTAAAAAAAACACAATTCCTGAATTGTTGGTTTTTGTTTGTTCAGCCTCCCAAAAATCGGAATAGAAAGCGATCAAAAAATGTCACGTGCCTAAAATGGCACCAATAAAACAGTCAACTCATCCCGCAAAAAACATCCATCACATGACTCTGTCGGACAAAATATGGAAAAATTATAGCTCTCAAAATATGGCGATGCAAAAACTAGATTTTACTAAAAAATGCGTCTTTTAGTGTCTGACAGCTGTCAATCATAAAAACCCGATATGATTCTGGTATCTCTGTAGTCGCACCGACCCGAAGAATAAAGTCATCTAATCACTTATACCACACTAGGAACGGCGTAAAAAATAAACGCTAGGGCTGGGGTTGGGGTTGGGGTTGTTTGTTTTTTTCAAAAGTAAAAAAAAAAAAAAAAAGTTGATGATATGGCAACTAGTGTTGAGCGCAAGTGCTCGTTATTTGAGTTTGCATCGGGTGCTTGGGTATGCATTGAGTATCGTGGGTGCTCGAGTGACATGCTCGAGTCTCCGCCCCATATGCTTCGTGGCCAAAAAAAACTCGCGGGGATTGCCTGCCATGCACGAGCGATCCCCGCATGTTTTTTTTTGGGTGTCTAATAACCATGAAACATGCGAGCGGGGACTCGAGCATGTCACTTGAGCACCCTTGATACATGGTGCATACCTGAGTTCCCGATGCAAACTCAAGTAGCGAGCACTTGCGCTCAAGACTAATGACAACTTATTCAATATGATGACCTAATGTTATCAAATTCTGTGTCGTACCTCTGGGTTCAAAATGTTCACTATACCCCTTGATAAAATCCTTGAGGGGTGTAGTTTCCAAAATGGGGTCACTTGTGGGGGGTTTCCACTATTTAGGCACATCAGGGGCTCTCCAAACACGACATGGCGTCCGCTCTCGATTCCAGCCGATTTTGCGTTCAAAAAGTCACACAGTGCTCCTTCCCTTCTGAACTCTGCCATGCGCCCAAACACTGCATTTTCCCCACATATGGGGATTTGGCGTACTCAGGAGAAATTGCACAAAAGTTTTTGGGGTCCATTTTCTCCTCTTACCCTTGTGAAAATAAAAAAATTGGGGCTAAAACATAATTTTTGTGGAAAAAGTTTGATTTTTTGATTTTCACGGCTCCATGTTATAAACTTCTGTAAAGGACTTGGGGGTTCAAGGTGCTCACCACACATCTAGATAAGTTCCCTGAGGGGTCTAGTTTCCAAAATGGTGTCACTTGTGGGGGGTTTCCACTGTTTAGGCACATCAGGGGCACATCCGCTAATTATTCAAGCAAATTTTACAATCAAAAAGTCAAATGGCGCTCCTTCCCTTCCGAACCCTGCCGTGTGCCCAAACAGTGGTTTTCCCCCACATATGGGGTATCGGCTTACTCAGGAGAAATTGCACAACAAACTGCATGGTGCAATTTCTCCTGTTAACCTTATAAAAATGCAAAAGTGGGGGCTGAAACACATTTTTATGGGAAAAATGTGAAAATTTTATTTTTACGGCTCAATGTTATAAACTTCTGTGAAGCACCTCGGGGTTCAAGGTGCTCACCACACATCTAGATAAGTTCCCTGAGGGGTCTAGTTTCCAAAATGGTGTCACTTGTGGGGGGTTTCCACTGTTTAGGCACATCAGGGGCTCCCCAAATGCAACATGGCATCCGCTAATTATTCAAGCAAATTTTACGTTCAAAAAGTCAAATGGCGCTCCTTCCCTTCCGAACCCTGCCGTGTGCCCAAACAGTGGTTTTTCCCCACATATGGGGTATCTACATGCTCAGGGGAAATTGTACAACAAATTTTGGGGTCCATTTTTTCCTGTTACCCCTGCAAAAATAAAAAAAAATTGGGTCTAAAGTAACATTTTTGTGAAAAAAGTTAAATGTTAATTTTTTTCTTCCACATTCCAAAAATTCCTGTGAAGCACCTGAAGGGTTAATTAAGTTCTTGAATGTGGTTTTGAGCACCTTGAGGGGTGCAGTTTTTAGAATGGTGTCACTTTTGGGTATTTTCTGTCATAAAGACCCCTCAAAGTGACTTCAAATATGATGTGGTCCCTAAAAAAATGGTTTTGTAAATTTTGTGGGAAAAATGAGAAATCGCTGGTCAACTTTTAACCCTTATAGCTCCCCAATAAAAAAAAATTTTGGTTCCAAAATTGTGCTGATGTAAAGTAGACATGTGGGAAATGTTATTTATTAACTATTTTGTGTGACATATCTCTCTGATTTAAGGGCAT
The DNA here is from genome assembly GCF_046119375.1 of Phyllobates terribilis. Classification (NCBI taxonomy): domain Eukaryota; kingdom Metazoa; phylum Chordata; class Amphibia; order Anura; family Dendrobatidae; genus Phyllobates; species Phyllobates terribilis. The sequence continues at coordinate 705,977,485 of NW_027362761.1, forward strand.
AAAAATTAAAATTTTGAAAATTTCAACATTTTTGCCAAATTTCCGTTTTTTTCCACAAATAAACGCAAGTGATATCGAAGAAATTTTACCACAATCATGAAGTACAATATGTCACGAAAAAACATTCTCAGAATCAGGGGGATCCGTTTAAGCACTCCAGAGTAATTACCTCATAAAGTGACAGTGGTCAGAATTGTAAAAATTGGCCTGGTCATTAACGTGCAAACCACCTTGGGTTGTAAAGGGGTTAAGCGTTTCTGCAGCGGAATTGCTGCTGCGGAAACGCTAAAAAAATACATAGTGGGCACACAGCCTTACTGCGATCTTGGAAGGCAGAATGAACAAATCAACAGCAGGTGAAGAATTGGTTTTATTTATTTACGCCGTTCCTTGTGCAGTATAAGTGATTAGACGACTTTATTCTTCGGGTTGGTGCGATTACAGTGATACCAGATTTATATTGCTTTTTGTGTTTGGCTACTATCACACACTAAAAAATGTTTTTTTGTTTTCTTTTTTTGCATCGCCATATTTTGAGAGCTATAATTTTCTATATTTCTGCTGACAGAGTCATATGATAGCTTGTTTTTTTGCGGGACGAGTTGACGTTTTTATTGATACCATTATTGGTCACATTTTTTGATTGCTTTGTATTCCGATTTTTGGGAGGCAAAATAAACAAAAACCAGCAATTTAGGAATTGTTTTTTTTTTTTTTTATATCATTCACCCATTCACCATATGGTAAAAGTGATAAGGCAGCTTTATTCTTTGGGTCACTACGATTACAGCGATGCCACATTTATATAATATTTTTTTTCTTTTGCCGCTTTTACACAATAAAAACTATTTTATAGAGACAAGAATTGTTTTTGCATCTCTATATTCTAAGAGCTATAACCTTTTTTTCTCAGCTGATTCCACTTTTTTTGGCAGTATGATGAAAAAGCATAGTTTTTTTGCCACCCTTTTTATTTTTTTTTACAGAGATCACTGAAGGGGTTAAATAGTGTGACAGTTTTATAGTTCAGGTCGTTCCAACTATGTGGTTTTGTTTATTTTATTTTTTATACATAAATATATATTTTTATTGGTTTAATATTTTTTTTTATGATTTATTTAAACTTTTTTTTTTTTTACTTATGCGTAGTCCATCTATGGGACTTTACCTTTTATTAATCTGATCGCTAGTATAATGCATTGCAATGCATTATACCTGTCAGTGATGAACCGACAGATCGCCCTGTAGACCATGCTCTGAGTATGGTATAACAAGTCTGGGTTAATGAAAAAAATCGCACCGCACTTGGATGCCATCTGCTTGTGGTCCAATTTTCACAGACTTGTCAGAAAGGAGAAGATGGAGAATTTTTTTATTTATTTTTTTCTTTATGTACCATATTTTTCGGACTATAAGACGCACCGGACAATAAGGCTAAGTGCCTATGATGCAGAAATGCTGCATATTTTTTACGCTTCTCCCTGGCAGGAAAAACGCATGCGGATTTTAAATGCGGTTTCCCGCCAGGTAGAAGCATTTGTGAAGCGTCTTTGCATGCATTTCTGCATGCTTTATCAAGCGCTTTTCCAAGCGATTTTAGCATCACTTGGAAAAGTGCCTGACAACTTGTTCACACTATATAAATCCATGCAACCGGCATGGATTTATAGTAGTTTGACCAAGTTAGTTAAAAAAAAGAATAAGAATGGTGAAAAATAAAAAAAATAAAGTTTATACTCACCTTCTGATGTCTTCCCGGTGTTTTGTCTGCTCCGTCCGGTGTCTTGCACTGCTTGTTGGGGTGTGAAGGACCTGCGGTGACGTCATTGAGCCATGTGATGGGTCACATGACTCAGTAACGTCATGGCAGGTCCTTCGCATCTACACGAACATTGCAAGACACCGTCCCGGAGCAGACAAAACACCGGGAAGACATCAGAAGGTGAGTATAAACTTTATTTTTTATTTTAAATTATTTTTTTACAGTTTCTATGGTACCCAGGTCTGGATGAGCGTCTTCTCTCCTCCAGACTTGGGTACCATCCGCACATTGAACCGTGTGATATCCGCATGTACAAATGCAGTGATGCGGATGTCACGCGGTCCAATGCAAGTCAATGGCGGCGATTGCACTGCGTGTCCGCAAAATTAATGGACATGCTGCGGATTTTTGAGCGCAGCATAAAAGCTGCGGAAAAATCCGCAACATGGGCATTGAAAGTTCGGCTTGTCATTGGGGACCATGGGGGGCGGATTACCAAGCGTTTCCCAAGCGTTTATGCTGCGGAAATTCCGCAGCATAAACGCTTGTAAAACGCTACGTGGGCACCCAGCCTAAGAGGCACCCAAAATTTTGGGGTGGAAAATAGAAAAAAAATTTTTTTGTATAATATGGGGGTCCGTCTTATAGTCTGATTAGGTACAGTATCTTACCTGGGGGGGGCAGTGGAGCGGGGGTCACAGCAGGCAGGGTCCTTCAGGAAGCCAGCAGAAGTGGAGGAATGCTGCGAACCCTGGGTGCGAGAAGGCGATGCTCCAGCAGCGGGGAGTTGCAGTGGTGGAGCAGGATTGCAGGGCCCTCCGTTCCCTCCCTTAGGAACCCAGCGGCGGCAGCAGAAGAGGTGAGGTGCTGCGCTGGCTGTGAGACAGAGAGTGAGTCTGGCTGTGAGGCAGAGCGTGAGTCTGGCTGTGAGGCAGAGCGTGAGTCTGGCTGTGAGGCAGAGAGTGAGTCTGACTGTGAGGCAGAGCGCTGCTTTCCGGTGGCCACGGCCATCTTCCTGAAGCCGTGATCTACAGGGAATGGCAGCCGAGATCCCAGTTTGCGCATGCGCCGGCTCCGGTGGCCATTTTCCTGCAGATCGCGGCTTCAGGAAGATGGGTGCGGCCACCAGAAAGCAGCGCTCGCCGTTCTGCCTCACTTACTCACCGTCGACAGCCAGACAAAGGCCCGGCAGCACCTCATCTCTTCTGCAGCCGCCAGGTTCCTGTGGGAGGGAGGGAACGGAGGCCCCTTTTATCCCGCTCTACCACCACCGCAACTATCCTGTAAGCTTAGGTTCCGACCATAAGACGCATCCCCCATTTTCCTCCCAAATTTGGGGGGAAAAAGTGCGTCTTACGGTCCTAAAAATACGGTATAACGGGTGTTTATGTTTGGCAGATGTCACACACTAAAAAATGTTGTTTTTTTTTTGCAAAGACTAGGTTTTGCATCGCCATATTTTGAGAGTTATAATTTTTCCATATTTCGGCCCACAGAGTCATGTAAGGCTGAGTTCACACGATGCGTATTTAATGCGTTTCCGCGGCGTTTTTGCAGTTGCGTAGAAGGGCAGCAATGTTCCCCAATAGAAATCCGCATGTGCTGTGCCCATGATGCGGATTTTTCCGCAGCGTAAACGCTGCGCTCAAAAATCCGCAGCATGTCAATTAATTTTGCGTAAACGCGGCGTTTTCGCCGCCATTGACTTGCATTAGAACGCGCCAATTCCACAAGACTGCATTTGTACTTGCGTTATTGGCGCGTTCTAATGTGCGGATGGTACTCTCATCCACACCCAGGTACCATTAAAAAAGCTGTAAAACAAGAATAAAATAAAAAATAAATGTATATTTACCTCCTGCTTGGTTCCCGGCACTTGCAGTGAGTTGTAGGACCTGCGCTGACGTCAGAGTCATGTGACGGGTCACGTGACGCTGACGTCGGCAGGTCTTTCAATTCAAAGTTGCCGGCAGCCGGGAGAACGGAGTGAGCAGGACAGCGCGGGCCATCGGAGGTAAGTATATACACTCTCTCGGGTCACACTATATAAATCCATGCTGTTTGCATGGATTTATATAGTGTGACCTAGTTGTCAAGCACTTTCCAGGTGATGCTAAAATCGCCTGGAAAGCGCTTGTCAATCCACATGCGGAAACGCATGTGAGTCCGCATGTAATCCGCAGGAAAAACGCATGCACAATCTGCATGCGTTTTTTCTGCCAGGGAGATGCAGAAATGATGCAGAAATTTTCTGCTTAATTTCTGCATCGTGTGCACATACCCTAAGGGCTTGTTTTTTGCAGGACAAGTTGACGTTTTTATTGGTACCATTTTCAGGCACGTGACATTTTTTGATCGTTTTCTATTCCGATTTTTGGGAGGCAGAATAAATAAAAAACAACAATTCAGGAATTGTTTTTTTGGAGTTTTTTTATGCTGTTCCGTGTGTGGTAAAATTGATAAGGCAGCTTTATTCTTCGGGTCAGTACGTTTACAGTGATACTATATATTTTTTTATATTTTGGCGCTTTACACAATAAAAAACATTTTATAGAAAAAATAATTTTTTTTGCACAGCTTTATTCTGAGAGCTATAACTTTTTTTTATTTCTCGGCTGATGGAGCTGTATGGTGGCTTGTTTTTTGCGGGACAAGATGACTTTTTTCAGCAGCACCATTTTTATTTACATACGTCTTTTTGATCGTGTTTTATTCCACTATTTGTTCGACAGTATGATGATAAAGCACCATTTTTTGCTTTGTTTTTTTATTTTTTATTTTTACGGTGTACAGGGGTTAACTAGTGGCAGGTTAGGTCGTTCCAGATGCGGTGATGCCAAATATGTGTACTTTTATTGTTTTTTTTTTCTCCATAAATAAATAAAATACTTATTTATAGGTACAATACATATATATATATATTTTTATTGTTATTTTTAAAAAAATATTTGTCCATTTTTTTTTTCCTTTTTCACTTAGTCCCACTATGGGACTTTCACTTTCTGCAGTCTGATCACAGTTATAATGTATAGCAGTGCAGGATTGCTGCTATACATTATAACCTGTCAGTGCTGCAGACACAAGTTTGTTTGATCATGCACTGTGCATGATCAAACTAATTTGCTGGTGCCTGGTGACCGAATGTTGTCATGACTAGAGATGAGCGAATGTTTTAACATTCGGTTCGGATTACGATTGTCGAATCTGTAATATTCGCCGATTTGTCGAATATTCGCCGAACATTACCGAACGCCATAGGATTCAATGGGGGGCAAAAACAAACCCATATACAACACCTTAAAATGGACCCAAAAGCTGCCAAAACACATCAAATTAGGGGTAGACACCAGGAAAGTGCCATAAATTGACCCAGAGTACAAGTATTATAATTATTATTACAGCGACATTTATTCCGTGGTGCTTTACATGTGAAAAGGGGTCACCGACTGGTACAAGAGGAGAGAGGACCCTGCCCGCGAGGGTGCACAAACAATCTTCAATGGATGGGTGAGGATACAATAGGTCAGAGTGCAGCAGTATGCTGGAGCGAGGGTTACTGCAGATTGTACGCTTGTCAGAGGAAGTGGGTCTTCAGCTTCCTTTTCAAGGTTTCCAGGGTAGGCGACAGTCTGATGTGTTGGGGTACAGAGTTACACAGTAGGAGAGATGCACGGGACAAATCTGCTGAGAGCCTAAATGAAGGAAAGCTTCCAGGAGCTCACAACTGAGCAGATTAACCTCTGCACCGTTTAATATGAAGGCGAAAGGCTTCTAATGACTGCAGGAGTGGGAGGAATCAGATGCTGCGGTCTTCTGGCTCCTCTCTGTCATGGTGACACCTTGCAAGCTTCAACACAATGTTCACAAGGTAGACAGCAGCGGTGGTCGGTCTCCTAGACAACGACCTAACTCCTTTATGATGATAGATGCCACCATCTTCTTAGCTTGCTGCTCGTACTTTTCTGTGGGAATGAGCTCGTCTTCAACTAGCCTGGAATATTTCCAGTGACTTATGGCACGCCATGGTATTAGCAGTGCATCCAGTACCAGAAGCGAAGTCATCCAAAATTTCCTTCTCAGGAATTTTATTTGGTAGACTGAGTGGCTACCCAAACATTAGTTTCTCACAAAGGAGCTGAAGACACTGAGTGCCAGTAGTTGCAAGTTCCTCCAGCGTGTTAGATATCAGAGGGACAACAGAGAGAGCAGCACGGTGGCTCAGTGGTTAGCACTCCAGCCTTGCAGTGCTAGAGTCCTGGGTTCAAATCCCACCAAGGACAACATCGGCAAGTAGTTTGTATGTTCTCCCCGTGTTTGCAGGGGTTTCCCACAGGTTCTCCGGTTTCCTCCTCAGTAAAAAAGCAGCCATACAGTGTCTGGGAACCTTAACACAAACTTTTTTTAGCCAGGGCTGCTTCCAGAGTTGGACGGGCCCACCAGAGAACTGGAGAATCCTCCGGTGGGCCCTGGCTTCTCCTTCAGGAGAGTTCATAGCGCAAATCTTGCAGCTGCTATGGGGCTCTTGAGCGGGGGAGAAAGGTGGGCCCTCAGAATCAAATCCTCTGGTGGGCCCAATCTTCTTCAGTCTTACACTGCTTCTCGGTGACAGTTGTATTTCACCTCAGCCATATTATTTAGGTCGGTGAAAGGATTGGCATAGAGGGAAACCATATCTACTCCGGCTGTCATTTCTCCCATGAAGTCCTCTAATGCAGCTTGTTCCAAAAGCAATGGCAGAACATCCAACATCATCTCACATTCCTCGGTGGTGCTTAGTCACACACAAAAATCTTTCTTTACACCTTGAATTTCATGACTACAGAGTTGGGAAATGACTTGATCTGCAATGCGTTTTGAGAAATAACGTGCATAAGCAAAGCCACTGTTTAGGCTACTGAAGGTCATCATTAAGCGAAACTCTTACAGCTTTCCCACAGAATGAAAGAGGGGTATCAAGACTTCAGAGACAGCCAAGACTTCCCTGTCCTCATCAAGAGGATGACTGTTTATGTTCTCCTCATCATCATCAACCAATCCGCGTTGAGATGAGGCTGGGCTGTGTAGCATCATCCTGTATAGTTCCTTGTTCCGCCTGCAATGCTTCCTCTTTAATTCTGAGCAGCGAGCGTTTCAGTTGACAGAGAAGCGGGTTGGTGATGTTAATTATGGTGTCTTTGCCGCTCACCATCTTAGTGAAGTCCTCAAAGTTTTGGAGGACGGCACAGATGTCAGACATCCATGCCCACTCATCAGCTCTTATGTGCAGAGGCTGACCTGAATTCCAACGGGCGTGTTGAAGCTGGTACTCAACAACTGACCTCTGCTGCTCACAAATCCTTCTCAACATCTGCAACGTTGATTTACAACGTGTGGTCACATTGCACACCAGTCGGTAAGCCGGAAGCTGCAAACAATGCTGAAGCACTGCCAGGGTGGCGGAAGCTGTAGCTGACTTTCTGAAATAGACACACACGCGGCATACTTTCACAAGCGGCTCTGGCAGATCTGGGTAGATTTTGAGAAACCGCTGAACCACTAAGTTGAGCACATATAGTGCTCACTCATCACTAATGTGTACCCCTGTGTGGAGAACAATATCAGCACCAAATAATTAAAAGATGAAATGTAGCCTGCTTTATATACCACGGTAGTAAGAAAACCTATTTTGATTATATCATGTGTACCCCTGTGACAACAATATCTGCACCAAATAATTAATTTCACTAGAGTAGAACTAGTACAATGGAGATAGACAACTCTTCCACTACAGACAACCCAGCAGATGGAGACCCAACCAGTAGTGTTCACATTTAAAAAAATTAGGGCCTGACACCACCATTTCCGTGGCCAACAGATTGGAGATGGTGGAGTTCAACCTCTTAGCTTTTTCATGTGTAGGAGGAAACAATCTTTTACGTTACCACAACTAAGGAGAGAGAGGGCTGTCTGCTGTGCTGAGAGAGGGCGGAGTATGGTGGAAAGTGAGTGAGATGCAGGTGGAGATGTTACGATGGATTGATAAAGTTGTCGTGTGCTTGTTTTCTAGATCGGTCAAAAACAGCAGGCATGTCCACTTCCGTTACAGCTGACGGGCTCTCACTTAGCTTGACTGGAGCGGATAAAGAACCGGAGGTTCTGCGGTGGGAGACTTGCGTGACAATACTTGGCACGGTAACAGAGGAGGAGGAAGAAGAGCAGATGCGGTTGATGGGGTGGCTGATGGTTGTTGAGGTCCTCATTTTATCTGAGTGAGATTGCCAGAGTAAAGCATGTTGCTTGCGCATGTGAAGGTTCATGCATGTAATAGTTAAATTATTGCCCTTTTTCCCTCTACTGAGTTTTTTCTTGCTAAGTTGCCAGATAACGTGAGTTGGCTCATCCTTTGCGGTGTCAAAAAAGGCCCAGGCTAGACAACCCTTGCCGCCCCTGCGAGCTGCAGACCCGCGACCGGTGCTGGTCACTGCCACGGTTGTGGCTAAGAATGCAGTGCTCGTCGTGGTTGCATAACTCTGTCTTCACCTTAGGATGCAACGTAACCTCCTCGTCTTCCTCCTCAGATAAGCTACTCAGCTGCATGCCTCTGGGTTCACACCAAGTGGGATCTACAACCTCATCATCATTCAATGTGATACCCCATTCCTCGCCCTGAGAGTCACCCTACTTCTCTTCTTGCCCTGACAGCACAGTACAGTCGAGGGTCAGGAAGCTGCTCGGACCCAACCTTTTTTTTTTCCCTGTATTGAGAACAATATTTGCCCAAAAGAATGTTAAGCTGAGATGTAGTCTGCTTTATATACTAATTTTGAGTTTATCATGTCTGTGTACCCCTGTGTGGAGAACAAAATCAGCCCCAAATAATTTTAAGCTGAGATGCAGTCTACTTTCTATACCAATTTTGAGTTTATCATGTTTGTGTACCTGTTATGTTCTGCAACTTAGAACTAAGGAATAGGAGGGAAAAGCTGTCCCTGCACTGAGACTCAGCTTAACCCTACGCTGGGGTGGGTGCCCTATTCCTTGTGAATAGCCCCACCGAAACTCCTGCACTGAACTCAAACGAAGATCTGAAGGAAGGGGAAAGGGGTCCCTAAAAGATCTAAGGGCTGGGAGCAAAAACAGGAGACCTCCTAACAGAAAAGTTAGTTGCAGAAACGAAGATTAAAGAGAACAAAACTGTAGGTACAAGAAGTCACAGGATATCAATTGTCCAAAGCACAAAGAACTTAACAAGGCAACTTAGCCAGAGCACAAGCGTAACAACACTGAAGTCCAGCGGGGAATGGGAGACAGGTGATGAGTAATAAAAAGAGTGAAGAGATCACGTGACCAAGACACCCAGCACCAGAGGAAAAGACTAGAAGCCAGCAAACCACAACAAGATGGCTGATAGTAAAACAACATAGATTCTAACAGTACCCTTGTGTGGAGAACAATATCTGTCCCAAAGAATTTTAAGCTGAGATGTAGTCTGCTTTATATACCACGGTAAAAAGAAAGCCAATTTCAATTTTAACATGTGTTCCCCTGTGAGAACAATATCTGCACCAAACAATTAATTTCAACACAGTATAAGTATTATAATGGGGACCAACACCTCTTCCACTACAACCAATCCAGCAGATGGAGACACAATCAGTAGTGTTCACATTTCAAAAAATTAGGGCCTAACACCACCATTTCCGTGGCCAACAGATTGGAGATGGTGGAGTTCAATCTCTTAGCTTTGTCATGTGTAGAGGAAACAACCTTTTACTTTACCACAACTGCGGGACCGAAGGCTGGCTGCAGTGCTGAGAGAGGGTAGAGTACGGTGAACCAGACAAACTGCTGGACCGTGAGTGAGGTGCAGGCGGAGATGTTATGGTGGATTGAGAAAGATGTGGTGTCCTCGGTGAAACAAACATAGCAGGCATGTCCGCTTCCGTTTAATACATGTGAGGAATGCCTGTTTTTCCAGCATTCCTCACATGTATTAAATCTGTCAAACAGTTGCAAATCATGTTCACGGAGCGACGAAAACTTAAAGCCCGAGCACGCTGTAAATACTCGGTGCTCGCCCAAGTATACTCGGCGAAAGGGTTAACAAAACATACTCGCTCATCACTACTGTCCACAACTTTTCAGCTGCGATCTCCAAGGCATATTAATTTTAAGACTGGCTGATTGCAGTGAGCCCTGACTGCGCAGTATGGCGGTGGTGTGGATTCGATCTGCACTGTTGGAACGCGTGTTTCGTTAAGGCAGAGGTTGAGTGCGCAGGTGGAGGCACTAGAGGAGGTGGAGGAGGCAGAAGCAGTGGAGGAAGTATGAAATACAGGTAGTCTGCTTTATATACCACGGTAAAAAGAAAGCCAATTTCAATTTTAACATGTGCTCCCCTGTGAGAACAATATCTGCACCAAACAATTAATTTCAACACAGTATAAGTATTATAATGGGGACCAACACCTCTTCCACTACAACCAATCCAGCAGATGGAGACACAATCAGTAGTGTTCACATTTCAAAAAATTAGGGCCTAACACCACCATTTCCGTGGCCAACAGATTGGAGATGGTGGAGTTCAACCTCTTAGCTTTGTCATGTGTAGAGGAAACAACCTTTTACGTGACCACAACTGCGGGACCGAAGGCTGGCTGCAGTGCTGAGAGAGGGTAGAGTACGGTGAACCAGACAAACTGCTGGACCGTGAGTGAGGTGCAGGCGGAGATGTTATGGTGGATTGAGAAAGATGTGGTGTCCTCGGTGAAACAAACATAGCAGGCATGTCCGCTTCCGTTTAATACATGTGAGGAATGCCTGTTTTTCCAGCATTCCTCACATGTATTAAATCTGTCAAACAGTTGCAAATCATGTTCACGGAGCGACGAAAACTTAAAGCCCGAGCACGCTGTAAATACTCGGTGCTCGCCCAAGTATACTCGGCGAAAGGGTTAACAAAACATACTCGCTCATCACTACTGTCCACAACTTTTCAGCTGCGATCTCCAAGGCATATTAATTTTAAGACTGGCTGATTGCAGTGAGCCCTGACTGCACAGTATGGCGGTGGTGTGGATTCGATCTGCACTGTTGGAACGCGTGTTTCGTTAAGGCAGAGGTTGAGTGCGCAGGTGGAGGCACTAGAGGAGGTGGAGGAGGTAGAAGCAGTGGAGGAAGTATGAAATACAGGTTTGTTCTGCAAGCCTTGGGGATTTCAAGATTTGTGGAGCAGCCCCTTCCCCGCCTGCCCCCATAGCCACCAGTCACCCAGTGCCCAGTCAGCAACATGTAACGCCCTTGGCCATGCTTACTTGTCCAGATGTCTGTGGTGAAATGCACCCTGGCAGACATAGATTTAGTCAAGGAATGGGTGATGTTGTCTGCGACATGCTGATGTAGCGCAGGCACAGCTTTCTTAGAGAAGTAATGGCGACTGGGCAACTGGTACTGTGGGACTGCGCCGGCCATCAGCTTTCGGAAACCTTCTGTATCTACCAGGCGGAAAGGCAGCATTTCCGTGGCCAACAGATTGGAGATGGCAGAGTTCAACCTCTAAGCTCTCTCATGTGTAGGATGAAACAATCTTTTACATGTACTGTACTGTACTGTGTGTGATGTTGAGATGGAGGAAGAAGAGGAGAGGCCACTTGAATCAGCGCTTGCCATCCACTGGAGCAGCTGCTCTTTCTGGCCCTTATCAACAAGGTGTATCGCTGTGCGGCTGCCAAAGAAAGGAAATGGAGTGGCCCATTCAGTAACAGAAGTTGTCTGTTGTCTTTGGATAGGAAATGATGGTGTTGGTTCACTAGTGCTTTCACTAACAATACCACCTACCCCACCTATACCTTGAACACCAAGCCTATTTCCCCTTCCACCAAGACCTCTTTTTTCCCACTCATGTTGCTCAGATACTGTGGTAGGAGCATGCTATTAGCAAAACAAAACACCAAGGTTACTTACCGGTAGCCGTTTTTTCCTGAACCCATGACAGCACACCTTGAGAGAGGGATCTGCCCCATCAAGGACAGGAAACCGTCTGAAATAAAAGAGCAGTACCTCTCCCTCACTTAAGTTGATTAGAGAGCATTGAGAAGACCTACCAAAAAGGTTAGACACATAACCAACACCTACAATATATATGTAACACCCAAAAAGTGCACACCAGGATGTGAGAAACAGAAAACAGGGGGGGGGGGGAACTATGGGTGCTGTCATGGGTTCCGGAAAAACCGGCTACCGGTAAGTAACCTTGGTGTTTTCCCCTCACCCATGACAGCACACCTTGAGAGAATTTTGGAGAATTATGAGCACCCTAGGGAGGGACCTCCGCCTGAAGTACCCTTCTCCCAAAGGTAAGGTCAGAGGAGGACAGATCCAACCGATAGTGCTTATAGAAGGTGGATGGTCTAGACCAAGTAGCAGCTCTACATATCTGATCGATTGAGACGTCTGCCCTCTCCGCCCAGGAGGCTGCTACGGCTCTGGTGGAATGAGCCTTGACATTGTCCGGGGCCAGAACTCCTGTGGATGTATAGGCTAGACAAATGGCCTCCCGAAGCCACCTGGAAATGGTACCCTTGGACACCCTGTGACATTTTCTACTCCCCTGAAAGGCCAGGAACAAGGAATGGTCCTTCCTCCATTCACTAGTCATGTTAATGTACTGTAGCAGGGATCGCCTAACGTCTAGGTTATGAAATCTAACTTCCCCGGGGTTTTTCGGATTGCTGCAAAACGAGGGTAATACAATCTCCTGGTTACAGTGGAATCTAGACACCACTTTGGGAAGATATGCTGGATCTGGACGCAAGGTGACCCTATCATCATGAATTTGCGTGTATGGAGGATCGACCGAAAGGGCCTGCAGGTCACCCACCCTACAGGCTGATGTTTCGGCCACTAAGAGGATGGTTTTAAGGGTGAGGATCTTTGGAGAGACGTCCTGTAGCGGCTCGAATCGGTCACTGGTAAGTGCGTTCAAGATCAGATTCAGGTTCCAGGAAGAAACTTTAAGGGACCGAACCGGTCTGGCTCTGGCACAGGACTTAATAAATCTAGAGACCCACCTGTTCCCTGCCAAGTTACAATTATAGTGCGCCCCCAAGGCAGACACCTAAACTTTAAGAGTCCCCGTGGCTAGACCCAGGTCACGCCCCTTTTGCAGAAACTCCAGGATTCCCTTGATTGGAGGCTTGTCTGATAACGGGGCATCTATAAAATCTAGGAACTTTCCCCAGACTCGGCTATAAATTTTAGTTGTTGTTGGTTTCCTACTACCCAGTAGGGTAGAGACTAAACCTGGTGAAAACCCCTTGTTACTTAGTAGTGACCTCTCAAATTCCACGCCGCAAGATGGAATCCTCTGGCTTGGGCATGGAATACCAGTCCCTGAATGAGAAGGTCCGGCCTCTCTGCTAGAACCCAGGGATCTGAAACCGACATTAGTCGAGAAAATCTGGGCAGTGAGAAAGATAAAAACTGGGAAGAGAAAGGAGCGCTATCTGAGTGCAGTAAATTACATCACATAGAATTTTGAAAAGGTAACTGGAGAGGATCACCTTTGTGGTTTGTGCAGATCCAGTCACAACTCTAGTAGAGATTTAATAAAATGTTTTACAGGGTCTCCACCAATGGTCTGCCGCTCATCCGAAAGCCGTGGTTGCAGACCTTGTCCTGGCCCGACAGGTTGCCTCCACATGGGTTTGTGACAAGATATAACCGGAGGTGCTCCCGTGGATAATGATAGAGACTCCACTGTAAGTTTAGTGGAAACGTTCCAATAGGCTCGCAGGTAACTTCTCAAAAGGGCATAGGTTCAAGATATAAAAATTTATTTTGAATTAAAAACCACTCAAGGGATGAGTGGTTGACATATAATAGCATATAATGGCACAACGCGTTTCTGCTCTCAAAGAGCTTTTATCAGGTGCATATTGAGATAATATACAAGTTTTAAATACCCTATTTGTATAGTGAGGGGTGGGGCTCTCTCCCCCTGCATTGAGCTGAACTTCATTATATCAAACAGCCTACACCTTCCCACCCACACACAGGCTGAAAGAACACAAGAAAAAAAAAGCCTGCCAGTATCCAAAAAATGACCTGCATACACATGAAATACACAGTTAATTAAAAGGATTCCATACAAAAATAAAACCAAGAGAATAACCAAGGAGAAATTGAGATTCTCACAACCCAATATGTTATATTGGATTGATAAAATAGATCTCTAAAGGAACCATTTTTGATTTTTAGTTTTATATTTGCATTCCCCATTTACTTCATATTCACTCATAAATGGATTCATGTTTTGTATAGTTAGATATACTTTAGATATATAGCAAAATATATGTATGTATTATAAATTATAAATATTATAACTCTTCCCCCCCTTTCTTTCCTTTGCAATAGAATAAATATATTAAAATGGCACGACCCCCCCTCAAGTCCGAAAGCCTTTCCTCCCATGTGAATTCAAACCATGGGCTATATTTGTATATATTTTATATATTCCATCTGTGAATAAAGAACATTGCAAATGTGAAACTGTTTTGCTTTGATAATGGATAGTAAATAACCGTTTGATAACACTATATTTGTATAGTTTATTGTCATCTTGAGATTGAAAAAAATAAAATAAATAATAAAAAAAAAATGAATAAATAAATAATAAATATATATATATATAAAAAAAATGTAGGAAAAAAAATATTTAAATAATAGAAAAATAAAATAAAAATAGAAATAAATAGGGGACTCGTATAATCACTAATGTGATGTGCTTGGATAGACTTTGCTTGAGAAAGCCTGTTTTGGCATTATGCCTGTGGCCGTTCATACGGTTCCGCAAGGTCTGAACTGTGCGTCCCACATAATTGAGCCCACAGTTACATGTGACTGCATATATAAGAAATTCAGAACCACATGTGAGCTCATGTGTAGGCTTTGCAGTAACCTGAGCTATTTTATCGTTTGGGGCTCTCTTGTCAAAGTTGATAATTCTACAACAATAACATTTTTTGTTCCCGCATTTAAAGATTCCCACCTTTTCTTTATCAGGCCTCTGTACAGTATAAATATTTTCATTCCTCAACAGACTGGGCGCTATGCTATTTTTTTATAGTTTTGCCCCTTCTAAACACTATATTGGGTCTCGGGGGGACTAGATCTTTTAAAATGGGGTCCTTCCTAACAAGAAACCAATATTTATTTAATATTTTACGAATTATGTGGTTTCCTTTATTATATATTGTAATAAAACTATGTGTCAAGTCAGATTTGCTATTCTCTGGATTGCTTGGTGGTTTCTGAATCAAACAATCATTTTGAGTGAGCGCTAGATTATTTTGATAGGAGGATGCAATTAATGCTCTAGGGTAACCCTTCTCTTTGAATCTTGTGATCAATGTGTTTGATTGTTCCTGGTAATCTGCTGTTGAGGTACAGTTACGCCTAATGCGTCGGAATTGACTAAAAGGGATATTTTTCTTCCACTTGGGGTAATGTGCGCTTGAGTAATCAAGGTATCCATTTGTGTCTACCGATTTGAAATATGTTCTACTTTAGATTTTTTGACCTACAGTATATAGTTCAAGATCCAAATAAACATTTTTTTCTTTAGATGTGTATTGCTAGTGAACGATAAGCCCCAATCATTTTGGTTTAACTCTTTCACAAAGGACTCTGCTCCGCTTGTTGTGCCCCTCCATATTATGATCAAATCATCGATATACCTGCGATAATATCGAATGTGATCCTTATATTTGAGGGCTGTGAGTGGCGACAGGGACTCGAATCGCCCCATGAATAAATTTGCGAAACTGGGAGCAACCCGAGTCCCCATCGCAGTCCCGAACTGCTGCAGGTAAAGTGTGTTTTGGAACCAAAAAAGATTGTAGTTGAAGCAAGGAGAACCAGGGTCTCTTTGGTCAAAAAGGGGCTATAAGAATTATCCTCGCCCCATCCTCCCGAATGTTCCTCACCACTGCCGGAACCATTACTAACGGGGGAAAGGCATAGGCCTTCCTGAACTTCCAAGGAATCTGGAGGGCATCTACAGCATGGGGATTTTCTGCTGGGTTCAAGGAACAGAATCTGTCTACCTTCCTGTTTGGTCTTGTGGTGAACAGATCTATGTCTGGTTTCCCCCATAACTGGACAATCTGTCGGAAGACCAACGGGTTTAGGCTCTACTCCCCCTGTCTTAGGGTGTGGCAGCTGAGAAAATCTGCCCTTGTGTTTTCCACCCCCTTATGTATAGGGCATTGAGGGATTGGAAATGTTGCTCTACCAGATGTAGGATTCTGTCTGCCACAGTCATCAGGGAGAGTGACCTTGTTCCCCCCTGGTGATTTACATAGGCTACTGTTGTCTGGTTGTCGGACCTGACCTGGACATGGTGACCCTGAATGTGAGGATGGAAGCCTATCAGGGATTTCTCCACTGCTCAAAGTTCTTTTAAGTTTGAGGATGCCCCCATCTCGTGGTATGCCCAGTGACCCTGTACTCAGAGCTCTGCTAGATGACCCCCCCATCTGGAGCTGCTCGCATTGGTTGTAATCACCCGGTCTACTGGTCTGGACCACTGTATGCCTGAGGTCATATTTTCCCTGTTTGTCCACCATGAAAGGGAATCTACAGTTTCTAGGGAGAGAGAAAACTTCCTTTCTAAATGCCCGTTGAAGGATCTCTGTGCTGACAGGACCTCCCACTGAAGAAGTCTCATATGCCCTTAAGCCCATCTGACTGCTGGTAGACAGGCTGTCATAGAGCCCAGGAGGGACATTGCTTCTCTTAGGGACATCACTGGAGACTGTATGGCTTTTGAGACTAAACTGATTACTTTGCGGACCTTGTCTTCTGGGAGGAAGCAGGCTTGGAGACGAGAATCCAGGATTAGACCCAGGAAGATTTGAGTCCTTCAGGGGGTTAATTTTGATTTTTGGGTATTTATCAACCATCCTAGCTGTTGCAACACCGCCGGGACTTCTAGAAGTTGACTGGAGCAGTGGACTTCTGATTTCCCTATTACCAAAAAGTCATCTAAGTAGGGAACGATCACTACGTTTTTGATTCGAAGAAAGGCTGTTACTTCTGCTATTAATTTCGAGAATACTCTTGTGGCTATGGAAAGGCCGAAGGGTAGGGCAGTAAACTGAAAATGCCTCAGTTCCTCCTGAATGAACAGGGCTACTCTCAGATATTTCTGGTAGTCTGGATGAATTGGGACATGATAATATGCGTCCTTCAAGTCTATTGCTGCCATAAAGCAATTGTGGTGCAAGAGCTTCACTGCCAAGCTTACTGACTCCATCTTGAAAGTCTGGTTCTCTATCAACCGGTTTAGACTCTTGAGTTTGATGATGATCCTTAAGGACCCATTTGTTTTTTTTTATCATGAACAGAGGGGAATAGAATCCCTTCACCCTTTATGGTATCGGAACTTCGAGAAGGACCCTTTTCTCTACTAGCTCTAATATTTCTGACTGCAGAGCTATCTGTTCTTCCTGGACCTTCCTCTTGGGGGTAATCATAAAGGTCCGGCGAGGAATCTGGATGAACCGCATCTTTAGGCCACCACTCACAATATTCAGAATCCAGGGGTTTGATGTAACAGCTTCCCAAGCTGGAATAAAGTGGTAAAGTCTTCCCCCTACTTCCGGCCTGGCGTCATTGGGAAGATTTTTTAGTATTGGAGGATGGTCCTCCAAACATATAGCCTGACTCCTTCTTTGATTTGGACTCCCATCTTCTCCTGTCTCCTGGAGGGTGACCCCGATTAAATTTCCTTCTCCGAAAACTAAATCTTTTTGAGTCCCCCGAAAATCCTGGGAAACCTTTGTTCCTATCGCCAGCTTTCTCTAAAAGGTCATCCAGCTTCTGGCCAAGCAGGAGTCTGCCGTCACAAGGGAGGGAACATAACTTATGTTTGGATTGTAGGTCACCCGGGCAACCCTTGAGCCACAAGGCCCGTCTGGCAACATTAAATAAATTTGCTGATCTAGCCAAGAGTCTAACTGAGTCCGCTGAAGAGTCTGCCAGGAAGGCCGTCACTGCCTGCATTAGGGGCAGATTAGAAACGATTCTATCCCTAGGGATCTTTTTATCCCTAAGCTGGTCTTCTAATTGTTGGAGCCACACCATGAGAGATCTTGCAACACAGGTGCCTGCTACCGCAGGCTTCAGGCCTCCTGCTGCAGCCTCCCAAGTGTGACGTAGAAAGGAGTCAGCCTTTGTATCAAGGGCATCTTTTAGGACGCCTGAATCCTCCAAGGGTAGGGATGATTTTTCGGATGATCTGGCCACTGCCCTGTCAACTTTGGGGATTTTATCCCAAGGCTCAGAGTCCTTCTCCTCAAAGGGGTACCTTCTCTTAGAGAAGGAGGGTAAGGCCCCTGATCTTTCTGGTTTCCTCCATTCTAGGTCAATGAGGCCCTGAATTTTAGGGTTTACCGGAAAGGAGCGTCTCTTTTTTTCTCCAAGGCCCGCAAACATAATGTTTTCCCGGGATCTGGTTGCTTTCTCCTCTCCCAGACCCATGGTTGATCTGACCGCTCTGACCAGTTTGTCCATACCCTCAATTGGGAAGCAGGGTCTACCATTATCCGATGAGGAAGATGAATCACTCAGCCATAGATCCTCGGACTGGGAGGAATCAGAGTCGGAGGAGACATCCTTATGGGATTTTTTCTTCCCTCTAAGTAACCCCTTCAGGGACCCTTGAACCTCTGCGTGGACTACGGATTTCAGATTGGATGCGAAATCCAGAGAACTTTCTGCTATGGTTCTATTAATGCAGTTTGAGCAAAGCTGTTTTTGCCAATCTATGGGAAGGGAAATTTGCCATAGGGCACAAATCCTGTGCTTTTGCTTGGCGCTACTCTTCTTAGGCTCCTACAGAAGGAAGCACATAAGAGACTTCCCATTACTAAAAGGTGACATTCACGAAGATCACTCACACCGGAAGTCACAAACGGGTACCGGATTCGGAGGCTGTGGTGGAATATGCGATGATTCCTTTCTGGATGGTTCAGAGATGTCCGATACCTTACTCCTGCGACTGCCACTACGATTGCTCGAGCGGCTGTCCGTGTGAGAGACGTCAGTCTGCCTCTTCTGTTGCTGAGGTGGGGGGTTAGCTGCTGCTCCTGACTGTCCTGGTCAGCCATGGTCACCCAGACTTGTGCGCTGGAGCGTGAGCAGCTCACCCAGGATAACCCCCCCCCCTTAAAATAGGGCCATCCCAAACCTCCTCCGGTTCAAGGGCCCTTCCCCCCTTGCCAGGCTGAGGCTCCAAAAAAAAAAAATTGGCCCGGGAGCGCTTTACAGGGCGCCACCATCTTGGATCAGGAGCCGCCCCCTGACGTTACTCGGCACGCCTCTCCCAGCGTGCCCTGCGCCGTGACGTCAGGCGCGTCACACTCGGAAGTTGTCACTCCGGAAAGCGGCCAACTGAGGCGGCAGGGGGAGGGCGGCGCAGCAGTCTGCGGGAGCTTGCCTCACCACGTGCGCCCGCTCGGACAAAGGCCCCAAGGGAGCTGCGGACAGCGCTTCTGGAGGCTGGAACCCGGTGCACAGGCCAACGCCCGTTCTTCCACACCGGAACAGACCCAGGTAAGCTTTGCATCTTCTTTCCAGACAGGTTCCCATCAGGTACAGGAAACCAACTGAAGCTAGGGAGAGGTACCGCCCTTTTATTTCAGACAGTTTCCTGTCCTTGATGGGGCGGATCCCTCTCTCAAGGTGTGCTGTCATGGGTGAGGGGAAAATTAGATTTTTTCCTCTGCAACAGCTCTGCACACGCCTTAATTTCAGTGGCACTAAATGACAAGGTAAGATATAGCTTACTGTATAACGTTACTACCAGAAAAGAGTATTTTTTTTAGTGTGGATGAGGCCTGTATAACATAGGAGATATGCTACGAATAATTTCAAACTGAGATGTCCCCTGCTGCATAACGTTAGGAACAGAAGAAAATATATTTTTTTATTGTGGATGAGGCCTGTATAACATACGAGATATTCTCCAAACTATTTCAAACTGAGATGCCCCTGCTGTATAATGTTAGGAATCAAAGAAAGTATTTTTTTTTACTGTGGATGAGGCCTGTATAACGTAGGAGATATGATGCGAAAAATGTCAAACTGAGATGTCCCCTACGGTATCACATTAGTAACAGAAGAAAGTATTTTTTTTAGTGTGGATGAGGCCTGTATAACATGGAAGATATTCTCCAAACTATTTCAAACTGAGATGTCCCCTGCTGTATAATATTTGGAACCGAAGAAAGTATTTTTTTAGTGTTGATGAGGCCTGTATAACATGCGAGATATTCTCCAAACTATTTCAAACTGATATGTCCCCTGCTGTATATTATTTGGAACCGAAAGAAGTATTTTTTTAGTGTTGATGAGGCCTGTAAAACATGCGAGATATTCTCCAAACTATTTAAAACTGAGATGTCCCCTGCTGTATAACGTTAGGAATAAAGTATTTTTTTTTTTACTGTGGATGAGGCCTGTATAACATGAGATATTCCCCAAACTATTTCAATCTGAGATGTCCCCTGCTGTATAACGTTAGGAATCGAAGAAAGTATTTTTTTTTTTTACTGTGGATGAGGCCTATATATCATACGAATATATGCTCCAAGATATTTCAAACTCATATCTAGCCTGCTGTATCACGTTAGTTACAGCAAAAAAAATTGACTTTTTTTACTCTGCATAAGCTCTGCATACAGCTAAATTTCACCGCCACTAAAGGACCAGGTGGCTTATAGCAGAGTGTAACATGTTTGCGACAGAAAAAAATATTTTTTGTAGTCTGGCTACCAACATAAAAAATATATATTTTTTTACTGTGCATACAGCTGAATTTCACCCACAAGAAATGGTAAAGTGGACCACTATAGCTTGTGCTATCACATTAGCAAATGAAAAAAAAAAGTTTTGTGCTCTGCACTCAGGAGCTCTGCAGAGTCTGCATACAGCTGAATTTCAACCCCACTAAATGAACAGGTGGGCTAGTAGGGCTTGCTTTCTGTATCACATTAGCAAGTGAAAAAATAGATTCAAGGGATACTGGTGCATAGAGCACAATACAACCGGTGCATAACACAGTTCTATGCCATGGGCCCTGCTGTTTTTGTCTTAACCTGAGTAACTGCACAAGAAAAAAAAAGTAGAGGTAATTAGATGAATGATTTGACAGAAAAATTGTAAACAAGGCATATACCAAGTGGGAGAAAAACTCCTCTTCTTGGCATGAGCCTCTCAGTCAGATCAGCTAACTTCAGCTGAAGTAGCCACCAGGGGAATCCCCACTTTCCCCTGCAGTGCTGACGTCACTCTCCCATAATGCATAGCATGAGGAAAGTGAGCTTCAGGCTGCAGGGCTGTGCTCAGGCACTGTGATGATGCTGGTTGTGCTCAGTGCTGCTGACATCTATGTGTAGGGTAAGCAGTGCTGGTCCAGATGCAGAGCAGGGTCGCTGGGCTGCTGTATATAAGGGCAGCCATTGTGCTGTGAGTCAGCAGTAACCCTGCGATCCTGCTCTGGATCACTCGGGGCAGCTCTGTGTCTGCAAAGAATCTAATTGCTGCCTTATACCTCCCTTTTCTGTAAAGCCCTGCTTGATGTCCTTGTTGTGGGCTGCTATTACCTCCCTCCTCCTCCTCCTCACACACCATCCTCCACTGAAAGACTCCAGTTTGTCAGTGTACTCATTGTGCCCCTCCCCCACTGTGTCACAGCCAACAGGGGTGAGATGAGAGTTGCTGGCAACAAAACTATCTACTCAAAGAAGTGATATGCAGGACAAGATGGGTTTTATTTATTTCCAATACCTGTATATGGGCAGTGTATATGCATGCCTGCGTGTGTGTATACACATCTGTGAAATGTTTGCATATGTGTAAAGTGCATGCGTGAGTGTAAAGTGTATATAAGGGCTGTTTATAAACATGTGCAATGCGTGTGAATGTATATTGTCTGTTTACAGCGTGTGTAGACATATATAAACTGTGCATACGTATATATATATATATATCCTTTTCGCAGCGCATGTGTATATATATATATATATATATATATATATATACATATATATATATATATATATATATATACACACACACACACACACAGACTGTATATGTATATACACACACACACTCAATGTCTGCAGCGTATGTATATATATAATATACACATTTTGTGTGTGTATATATACACACTGTCACTGCGTGCGTGTGTGTAGAGATGTATATAATGATATATATATATAGAGACACACTGTCACTGCGTGTATGTGTGCATATGTATATATATACACATACATACACCCATGCTGCGCACAGACTGTATATATATATGTATATATATATATATATATATATATATACATATATATATATATATACACAGTTATATGAAAAAGTTTGGGCACCCCTATTAATTTTAAACTTATTGTTTTATAAAAATTGGTGTTTTTGCAACAGCTATTTCAGTTTGATATATGTAATAACTGTTGGACACAGTAATGTTTCTGCCTTGAAATGAGGTTTATTGTACTAACAGAAAATGTGCAATCTGCATTCAATCAAAATTTGACAGGTGACAGGTGCATAAGTATGGGCACCTCACCAGAAAAGTGACATTCATATTTAGTAGATCCTCCTTTTGCAAAAATAACAGCCTCTAGTCGCTTCCTGTAGCTTTTAATGAGTTCCTGGATCCTGGATGAAGGTATTTTTGACCATTCCTCTTTACAAAACTATTCCAGTTCAGTTAAGTTTGATGGTCGTCGAGCATGGACAGCCCTCTTCAAATGATCCTACAGATGTTCAATGATATTCAGGTCTGGGGACTGGGATGGCCATTCCAGAACATTGTAATTGTTCCTCTGCATGAATGCCTGAGTAGATTTGGAGCGGTGTTTTGGATCATTGTCTTGCTGAAAGATCCATCCCCTGCCTAACTTCAACTTTGTCACTGATTCTTGAACATTATTATCAAGAATCTGCTGATACTGAGTGGAATCCATGCGTCCCTCAACTTTAACAAGATTCCTTGTGCCGGCATTGGCCACACAGCCCCAAAGCATGATGGAACCTCCACCAAATTTTACTGTGGGTAGCAAGTGTTTTTCTTGGAATGCTGTATTTTTTTGCCGCCATGCATAACGCCTTTTTGTCCAAACAACTCAATCTTGGTTTTATCAGTCCACAGGACCTTCTTCCAAAAAGAAATTGGCTTCTCCAAATGTGCTTTTGCATACCTCAGCCGACTCTGTGGCGTGCTTGCAGAAACGGCTTCTTTCGCATCACTCTCCCATACAGCTTCTCCTTGTGCAAAGTGCGTTGTATAGTTGACCGATGCACAGTGACACCATCTGCAGCAAGTTGATGCTGCAGCTCTCTGGGGGTGGTCTGAGGATTGTCCTTGACTGATCTCACCATTCTTCATCTCTGCCTTTCTGATGTTTTTCTTGGCCTGCCACTTCTGGCCTTAACAAGAACTGTCCCTGTGTTCTTCCATTTCCTTACTATGTTCCTCACAGTGGAAACTGACAGGTTAAATCTCTGAGACAGCTTTTTGTATCCTTCCCCTGAACAACTTTGTTGAATAATCTTTGTTTTCAGAACATTTGACAGTTGTTTTGAGGATCCCATGATGCCACTCTTCAGAGGAGATTCAAACAGGAGAACAACTTGCAAGTGGCCACTTTAAGTAGCTTTTCTCATGATTGCATACACCTGGCTATGAAGTTCAAAGATCAATGAGGTTACAAAACCAAAAAAGTGCTTTAGTAAGTCAGTAAAAAGTAGGTAGGAGTATTTAAAACAAGAAAATAAGGGTGCCCATACTTATGCACCTGTCAAATTTTGTTTGAATGCAGATTGCACATTTTCTGTTAGTACAATAAACCTCATTTCAAGGCAGAAACATTACTGTGTCCAACAGTTATTACATATATCAAACTGAAATAGCTGTTGCAAAAACACCAATTTTTATAAAACATTAAGCTTAAGATTAATAGGGGTGCCCAAACTTTTTCATATAACTGTATATATATATATATCTGCACATATACACACACAGACGGTGTGTGTGTATATATATATATTATACACATCTACACACACGCATGCACAGTGTGTGTATATATATGTGCACATATACACACACACACAGACTGTGTGTGTGTGTGTATATATATATATATATATATATATATATATATATATATACTAGATGGTGGCCCGATTCTAACGTATCGGATATTCTAGAATATGTATGCGGCCGACCGGGCGCAATGAGCAGAGCGGTGTTTAAATTTGGCGCCAATATCGCTGATTGGTCGCGGCCGCCGGCCGCAACCAATCAGCGAACCGTATTAGTGAGGACCGGCGCTGCCTGTGCGGGTACTTCCGCTGCGAGCAGCTGGGAGATGACCGGCTGCTCGCAGCAGAAGTATCCCGACCGGCGGCGCCGCTCCCCGGTCCTCCCTTCACACTTGCCGTCGGGAGATCAGCGGCCCTAGCCGCTGATCTCCCGATGGTAGCCGCATGGAGGTCAGCGGCGCCGCCGGTCGGGGTAGTTCTGCTGCGAGCAGCCGGGAGATGACCGGCTAGCGGCGGTCATCTCCCGGCTGCATCGCTGCTGACCTCCATGTGGCAGATGAGCCGCTAACGGCCGCCATCTTTTTCTAAAATCCCGCGTCACTGATTGGCCGCGGCCGGAACAATGAGCGACGCGGGATTTCCTGGACAGAAGGGCAGACAGACGTGATAAGACGATTATATATATTAGATACACACACTGCTCAAAAAAATAAAGGGAACACTCAAATAACACATCCTAGATCTGAATGAATGAAATATTCTCATTGAATACTTTGTTCTGTACAAAGCTGAATGTGCTGACAACAAAATCACACAAAAATCATCAATGGAAATCAAATTTATTAACCAATGGAGGCCTGGATTTGGAGTCACCCCCAAAATTAAAGTGGAAAAACACACTACAGGCTGATCCAACTTTGATGTAATGTCCTTAAAACAAGTCAAAATGAGGCTCAGTATTGTGTGTGGCCTCCATGTGCCTGTATGACCTCCCTACAACGCCTGGGCATGCTCCTGATGAGGTTGTGGATGGGCTCCTGTGGGATCTCCTCCCAGACCTGGACTAAAACATCCGCCAACTCCTGGACAGTCTGTGGTGCAACGTGATATTGGTGGATAGAGACGAGACATGATGTCCCAGATGTGCTCAATCGGATTCAGGTCTGGGGAATGGGCGGGCCAGTCCATAGCTTCAATGCCTTCATCTTGCAGGAACTGCTGACACACTCCAGCCACATGAGGTCTGGCATTGTCCTGCATTAGGAGGAACCCAGAGCCAACCGCACTAGCATATGGTCTCACAAGGGGTCTGAGGATCTCATCTCGGTACCTAATGGCAGTCAGGCTACCTCTGGCGAGCACATGGAGGGCTGTGAGGCCCTCCAAAGAAATGCTACCCCACACCATTACTGACCCACTGCCAAACCTGTCATGCTGAAGGATGTTGCAGGCAGCAGATCGCTCTCCATGGCATCTCCAGACTCTGTCACATGTGCTCAGTGTGAACCTGCTTTCATCTGTGAAGAGCACAGGGCGCCAGTGGCGACTTTGCCAATCCTGGTGTTCTGTGGGAAAGAAATGCCAAGCGTCCTGCACGGTGTTGGGCTGTGAGCACAACCCCCATCTCTGGACATCGGGCCCTCATAACACCCTCATGTAGGTTTCTAACCGTTTGTGCAGACACATGCACATTTGTGGCCTGCTGGAGGTCATTTTGCAGGGCTCTGGCAGTGCTCCTCCTGTTCCTCCTTGCACAAAGGCGGAGGTAGCAGTCGTGCTGCTGGGTTGTTGCCCTCCTACGGCCCCCTCCACGTCTCCTGGTGTACTGGCCTGTCTCCTGGTAGCGCCTCCAGCCTCTGGACACTACGCTGACAGACACAGCAAAGCTTCTTGCCACAGCTTGCATTGATGTGCCATCCTGGATGAGCTGCACTACCTGAGCAACTTCTGTGGATTGTAGAGTAAGTCTCATGCTACCACGATGTGGTATGTGGTCCCCACCGGCAGAACCACTCCTTTATTGAGTGGGTCTTGATAATTGCCAATAATTTCCATCTATTGTCTATTCCATTTGCACAACAGCATGTGAGATTGATTGGCAATCAGTGTTGCTTCCTTAGTGGACAGTTTGATTTCACAGAAGTTTGATTTACTTGGAGTTATATTCTGTTGTTTAAGTGTCCCTTTATTTTTTTGAGCAGTGTATATACACACACAATGAATGTATGTGTGTACATATACTGTATGTGCTGATGCGCATGCGGTGTTTTATGCAGCCAATACTGAACACCTGTGGAGGTTTCTCTACACCTCTCTGTATTTCTATTTGGCACTCGGCCCCACCACAACCCTCCAATCAAGCCCCTTTATATAAACTTTCCGTGTTTCTATAACGGTACAATTTCCTAAATGAGCTGTTAGGCTGCGTGCCCACTATGCGTTTTTCAAGCGTTTTTGACGCGGAATTTCTGCAGCGAAAACGCTTAAAAAACGCTTGGTAATACGTGCCCCATGGTCCCCAATGATAATCCGCATGTGCTGTGCACATGCTGCGGAAATTTCCGATGCGAATTATCATTGCGGAAAAATACGCAGCATATCCATTAAGTTTGCGGACACGCAGCATAATTGCCGCCATTGACTTGCATTGAAACGCATATTATCGTGTCAGCACATTTGCACACACGGATAATATGCGTTTCTATATGCGGATGGTACCTGGGTCTGGAGAAGAGGAGACTCTCCTCTAGACCCAGGTACCATAGAACCTGTCAAAAAAAGAATTTAAAATAAAAAATAAAGATTATGCTTACCTTCTGATGGCCCCCGGCCTCCTCAGCGATGCGTCCGGTCTGTTGTATGGGTCGCGGTGGTGTGAGGATCTGCCATGATGTCATTTAGTCATGTGACAGGTCATGCGACCGCTGACGTCGGCGGTCACGTGACCTGTCACGTGACTCAATGACGTCATCGCAGGTCCTTTCACATCACCGCGACCCATACAACAGACTGGATGGAGCGGAGAAAATACCGGGGGCCATCGGAAAGTAAGTATAATCTTTATTTTTTACCTATTACTTGGTCCCACTATATAAATCCATGTCGGTTGCATGGATTTATATAGTGTGACCAAGTTGTCAAGCACTTTTCCAAGTGATGCTAAAATCGCTTGGAAAAGCGCTTGATAACCCGCATGCAGAAATGCATGCAAAAACGCTTCTACCTGGCAGGAAAAACGCATGTATAATCCGCATGCGTTTTTCCTGCCAGGGAGAAACGGAAAAAATATGCAGCATTTCTGCATCGTGGGCACATAGACTTAGGCTGTGTGCCCACGTAGCGTTTTTCAAGCGTTTATGCTGCGGAATTTCCGCAGCGGAAACGCTTGTAAAACGCTAGGTAATCCGCACCCCATGGTCCCCAAGGGGATTCCGCATGTTCTATGCACATGCTGCGGATTTTTCCGCAGCGTTTATGCTGCGTACAAAAATCCGCAGCATGTCATTTAATTTTGCGGAAGTGCAGCGGAACTCCCGCCATTGACTTGCATTGAGACGCACAGAAACCGCGACTGTACATTTTTACAAGCGGCTTCTATGCGTCTCTATGTGCGGATGGTACCCAGTTCTGGAGGAGAGGAGACTCTCATCCAGACCTGGGTACCATTGTACCTGTAAAAAAAGAATAAAATAACAAATAAAGTTTATACTCACCTGTCCGGCGTCTTCTCTCTGAATGCCAGCAGCGCTGAAGGACCTTCGGTGATGTCACAGTCATGTGACCGCAGGCCCTTCACCGCTCTGTCTCGCGATATGCCGGCAGCCGGGAACCAGCCAGGAAGCAGCGCTGCAGCCACGCCGGGGCCTCGGAGGTAAGTATAGCTTTATTTGTTTTAATTTTTACGGTTCACACTGTATAAATCCATGCTGTTTGCATGGATTTATACAGTGTGACCTAGTTGTCAAGCACTTTCCAAGCGATGCTATCGCCTGGAAAGTGCTTGTCAATCTGCATGCGGAAACGCATGTGAATCCGCATGTATACTGCAGGAAAAACGCATGCACAATCTGCATGCGTTTTTTTCTGCCAGGGAGATGCAGAAATGCTGCAGAAATTTTCTGCTTCATTTCTGCATCGTGGGCACATAGCCTTAGGCTGTGTGCCCACGTAGCGTTTTTCAAGCGTATATGCTGCGGAATTTCCGCAGCGTAAACGCTTGAAAAACGCATGTATATCCGCACCCCATGGTCCCCAATGGCATTCCGCAATGTCAATGCCCATGCTGCGGATTTTTCCACAGTGTATATGCTGCGGTCAAAAATCCGCAGCATGTTCATTAATTTTGCGGAAGCGCAGCGGAATCAATGTGCGGATGGTACCCAGGTCTGGAGGAGAGGAGACTCTCCTCCAGACCTGGGTACCAAAGAACCTGTAAAAAAAAAGAATAAAATAAAGTTTATACTTATCTTCTGATGTTTTCCCTCCGTCGCGCTGTTGTCTGAAGGACCTGCCACGTCATTGAGTCATGTGACCTACCACATGACTCAATGACGTCACCGCAGGTCCTGCACACAACAGCGTGAGCCGCTCAAGCCTCCGGACGGGGCAGAGAATGCATCAGAAGGTGAGTATAAAGTTTATTTTTTACCATTCTGAACAAGTTGTCAAGCACTTTTCCAAATGATGCTTGGAGAAGTGCTTGATAACCCGCATGCGGAAATGCATGCAAAGACGCCTCACAAACGCTTCTACCTGGCGGGAAAACCGCATGTAATATCCGCATGCGATTTTCCCGCCAGGGAGAAGCGTAAAAAATATGCTTCAGGTCCGCAACGTGGGCACATAGCCTTAGGGTTGCTCCACTGCTGCTGACCAGAGGCGCTGCCTAGCAACCAGCCTGTAATCTGGGGGCGTGTCTCATTAGAACCCCGCACGCTGAGCTGCCAATCCCAAGATGGTGGCTCCCATAAACTGATTTTCTCATAACTTAATTTACGTAATTATAGTCATTATTCTTCCAAAGGTAATTTATTTGTATCTAAAGTCTCCTTACTGTAAAATACCATAGTATGCATGAAGGCAATAGGTCCTCTTTAAAGTTACAGAGGGAAAAAAAATATATAACTGCGCCGCTCCTCTGATCTCTTCTGAGCTCTCCCCAGCCCCTCCACTCAACATACACAAGCACTATGCTAACCAAACTGTTAAAAACACTGCAGTTGCCCCGCAATCATTTTCCCCGCCCTTATTCACCAAATGTTATTGATTTTCCCGAATGTAAGTTAAAATGCTTGCCTTTCTGATCACAAATCTGAATGTGCCATATTCGTGTTGAATTTAACTTTTGACATCGGATTTCGAACATATTCGCTCATCAATAGTCATGACAACAGTGGATCACCATGGCAACAATCAGGACCCCACACTGACTGCGTGGGGTCTCCGATCCAAGAGCAGAGGGGCTTTTGTCCCTCTGCTCACTCTTGAAATGCTGCGCATTTAGGGGGTTAAAGTGCCAGGTGTCAGCTGTCAGAATCAACTGGATGGATACATACCTGGTCCATAAAGCCCAGTGAAGTATTTTTACACACAATGTCAGAAAGGTGTTGTTTGGGATCTCAAGAAAATTGATCAAGAACAGGATATGGTAGAAAATGCTATTTCCCACTGCTCCTCTGTAGACATATCATACATCATATACATGACTGCTGGAGCCCATCACTGGCCTCATTGGTGATGCTTGAGGCCAGTCAGAGGCTGCTGCAGTATGTATGTGATGTCAATGCAGTAGAACTGAATTATGTTATTGTGGTGGTGATTTCGGCGAGTAATGGTTATTTTATGCCATTTTCTACCATTAAGTAATTTTCTGAAAAGTCTGGTCAACCCCTATGATGCAAAAGATGCAAGTTTTAAATCAAATCAGAACTACCATAAAGCTGGTCTTGGTGAGTTATGTTACTGCAGTACTGGTTGCATTTCACCATAAGCCCATGTTCACACTATCAGTATTTGGTCAGTATTTTACCTCATTATTTGTATGATAAAACCAGGAGTGGGTGATAAATACAGAAGTGGTGATGTGTTTCTATTATACTTTTCCTCTGATTGTGCCACTCGGCTTACACATACTGACCAAATACTAATGTGTGAACGAGCCCTTGGCTTCAGGCCGTATTCACATGTCCCTGCTCTGACCCGGATTTTTTCCTCAGACAGCTCACTGACCCATAGTTTTATTGATCAGTTATAAGTATAAAAACGTAGCCATGCCTCCTTGTACTCCGGAGTGCCATCTGTGTCCACACGTCCTTTGCAAAGAGTCAATAGAAAAAAATGCTCTCTACCTGCTCCAGTGAATAAACGGAGACAACTAGATGAGGAACAATCCGTGTATCTCTCATCTGGCAGCACAGGGATGATGGCTGCCGCGGTCACATGGGCATACGTCATGGTCCGTACAGGCCGCTATGCCCAGCCAGCACACAGCCTTGTATCTATGGGGCCAGGAGACACAGTAACGGACATTGCGGGCTGCACACAGACCGTGTAGACGCTGGTGTGAACCCGGACCTATGGCTAATATGTGTAACGTGCAGTTATTGTGCGGAGTGAGCAGCTCAGTCCCTGCCGGAATAACGCAGGCCATACCATACAGTAATCTAGAGAATGCCGCTCGTGAAGCAGCGCATGCATTCACTTGAGCAAAACGATTTCCTCATTGTCTGACGCGCTACATTTTACCGCCTTTCGTCTAAACACGCGCTCTCAGGCGGTGAGGCAGACTTCGCCCGACCACGCTTTACAAAATGGCGCCTCTCCCCAAACCCTGTCCTTTGTTTCCTGCCCCCAAACCGCCCGGCAACAGGACCCACCAATCAGAGCGCTCGCATTGCAAAGCGCGGGATGCATATTAAGTTGATGACGCAATTGCTAGTCGGAATATTCCATTATGTTATATATGGAATTTTTATAATAACGTGCCGAAGAAGCAATTAAACGTGAAAATAACTATTCTCAACATTTTTTCCATAGCCCATCGTACTACTGTATTAGTTAGTATCTTTCTTATGCTTCGTCTTTCTCCCCACGCTGATATGGTTCATTCCAGACGTGGTGTTGAATTGTAGATTAGGTGGGCGGAGTTATGGTAGCAATATAAGGCGGTGTCGGCGGCTTTCCAAGTCCTTTGTCTGCAGCAGTCGTGTGAGCGTGTCCATCCATCCTCCGCAGAGGTACGGTGAGTGGCCGGGTGTGGTCGTGGGGGCATTGTACGGTGTACAGCAGTTCTGTGAAGCCATTAGTAACCTCTCCTCTTTGTGAGACTACGTGCTCGCCATGAAAGCACTGTGCCGGTTAATACGGGCTCCAACTGGCGCCGCAGTAAATGTACAGGGAGACGTCGCAGTGCTACTTCAGCTGAAATTGGGATGGCCGGGAAGAGAAAACGTCGTGAAACGCGTATTCCTCGGTAGAGAACGTGGCGCCCTAATGGCGGGCGACTCCCGCAGTGGTGAACTGCTGTGGCGTGACTAGGACTGCAGGGAACGCCCCCTGAGCACGTGGCGGGCGCCATCTTTGCCCATTGTGAAGCTGACGTCTGATCGGTCTTTCTTCACAGAAACCGTCATCATGTCTTCAGATGAAGGAAAGCTTTTTATCGGCGGCCTGAGCTTTGATACCGATGAACAGAGCCTGGAGCAGGTGTTTGGCAAATATGGCCAGATCGCCGAAGGTGAGTGCTATGGCCCTTTTTTTCTCTATTACATGTACTTTTTCTCTGGCTATAGCGATTTAATGATATATTGTGCATTTGCAGTGGTGGTAGTGAAAGATCGTGAGACAAAGAGATCAAGAGGCTTCGGTTTTGTTACATTTGAAAGCCCCGATGATGCAAAGGATGCTATGCAAGCAATGAATGGGAAAGTGAGTAGACTAATTTACTGCTTCAGGGTTTGTCGAAACTAGGATTCTTAAAAGATGTGTGGCATGTTAAGACTCCAGGGTGGTGGTCTGGCAAAATTCGCTGATGGTTCTACTTTCGTGTAGCTGTTTTCCGGACACTTGTAATTCTTGCTTTCTCTTTAGTCTGTGGATGGGCGTCAGATTCGTGTAGACCAGGCTGGCAAGTCGTCTGGTGATAGACGTGGGGGTTACAGAGGAGGCTCTTCAGGTGGCAGAGGATTCTTCCGTGGTGGTAGAGGACGTGGTATGTATGCCAACATGGCTGCAGTAGTTTCTCCTGCTCTGTATGGACTGTTCTGAAACGGTTCTAAGCCCTTGTAATCTGACCAGGTGGTGGAGACCGAGGTTATGGAAGCAG
Source organism: Phyllobates terribilis (assembly GCF_046119375.1). Classification (NCBI taxonomy): domain Eukaryota; kingdom Metazoa; phylum Chordata; class Amphibia; order Anura; family Dendrobatidae; genus Phyllobates; species Phyllobates terribilis. The sequence continues at coordinate 706,009,680 of NW_027362761.1, forward strand.
CAGGTTTGATAACAGGAGTGGAGGATATGGTGGTGGGTCTCGTGACTACTATGGAAGGTGAGACAATAACTTAACTATTTTTACCATGTCTTGTGTTAAATTTTTATTCCCTACCCACTTTCAAATTGGCAGCTCCTTATCAAATGATTGTATGCAGTGTCTGTTCCATAAACTCCTCATCTAGGTCTTGAGTCACAAATTTTCCACCCCTCTGCATACTTTTGCATGATAGGTTTTGTGATGAGGTGCAAGACAGTCAGCTTTGCTCTTGTGTGCTCTGCTTAAAGGGGTAGGTCTTATTATCTTAAAATTAGTTTACTACACTATACACATCCTGAAGCTTTTCTGGCAAACTCTAAATATATCACATATGAACCTAACATTGCTTGACATATGCCTAGGCTGCAAGACTAAACACTGCCTATATGGCAGTGTCTGGTGACATCTGACTCCCACGGAGCTCTCATAACTTTTATGGAGCAGTATCCCACTAATACAGTATAAACTAATCGGTGTCTTGCAGATGCTGTCAGCAATTTTACCTCCCACTACCACAGGCAGGTAGTACTGTCCCCTAAAAAAGTGGATATTCAGACTGCACACTCCCCACCCTCCATAGTGATGCCTTTGGTTTCTGGTGGTTCTGAAATTAGCACAATTTTATTCCTGTTTTATGAAGGTTGTTGGTGTAAAATTTAAACTAGTGTTTTTGTTTCTAGCGGCAGAAGCCAAGGCAGTTACGGGGATAGGTCCGGAGGCTCATACAGAGACAGCTATGACAGTTATGGTAAGTAATTGCTGACAGGGATTTAGTATTGAGGGTTTGGGCGCATGTTTGTACTTTATAGCAGACACTGCAAGTGCTTTTTAAAGGGGCTTTCCGGTTTAAAGAAGTCCCCTGGCTGCGATTTAAAGTGTCTTTTTTTTTTTTGGTCACTTTTATTGTCCAGTGAGTTTGCAGACTGTAGTGTTAATGCGCTGCAGCACATAGCTTGTGCTATCACCTTGGCCAGAGCACTCACTGGCTGCTAATCTTTCAATGTGATGTCTGGAGGTGGGCAATAATACAGAGCAGTGCTGGACCTGCATAAGGTGAAAAATGGTGTCCTATGTCTAAGGGATGGGTTTCTTTTGTAACTGGTAAGTTTAGTACAAAATTGTTAATGTAATGCATGTTAAGGTTCTGATCTACAGTTTATATTGCTGTAAGACCCTAAGCTTCAATCTAGACCTGAATGGGATAAGGGGCAAAATTAGAATAGGAGTTTATTCTGACATCTGTCCATATGCAAGTGCTTTACAACTGTGCCTGCTTCTTGTCCTCAGCTACACACAACGAGTAAAATACCTTCCTGACTCAAGATCGTCCTTCCAATGGCTGTATTTATAAAGATTTTTGGAGCTTCGCAGAATCGTTATTGTGTAGTACTTCTACTTCTGTTCATTTTTTTTTTATATACATTTCATATTCCTCACTGCCTCTAATTTATGTGAAACAGCTGTCCTTTAGGGTCTGACCTGGGGCACTTGCTTTTATTTTAATCTTACTTTTGGTAAATATTTCTTTCATAATGTTACTAATGCATTGACGGGCATGGTTTCCTGTCAGAGCTGTTTCACTTGAGGCATACTAGTTTGCGTTTACCTTGCGTTATGTGGAGTGTATTGGAGTAGATCAGCTCCTTCAGCAACAGAATTTTTTTTTTTAGTGGCACTTCTTGAAACAATTGCCTGTTTGCTGTTGGACTTGGTCTTTTTGACGCAACACTGTCTTATACATGCCTGTTGCTACTGTACATAGTGCCAGGGGTTAATGTCCCCAAATACTTTAAGAATACTTTTGAAAACATTCCTTTAGTGTAACAAGGTAGATCAGAGCCTGGGTGCGATGTAAATAGTGGCCAAGCCTCCTTGATATACTTAAAGCGAAACTCCTGTCCAATCTCTCCAATAACAGTCACAAGAAGTTCTTGAAATGTTTGTTTATATTGTCCTTTTTTACTGGATGGAATTGTATTGAAGTGGTTACAGAATTCTTGTATTCAACTTGCGTTTGGCTTCACGAAGCCTATTAAAAGACCGTATGAAAAGAAACATGCTCCTGACATTTACCTTCTGCACAACATGGATGTGGCTGGGCATGATACACACTGGGGGTTGGTTTTATTGGGCAGCTAAATCAAATTAAACTTGTAGCCTCAGCTATAGTATTGTGGTAACCACATACAAGATATTAAGTACAGCAGTTCTAGTTAGTCAAAAAGACTAGTGGATTTCAACAAGACACTTAACTATTAGTCATTCTTTAACCATTGTGGATGTATGTCTTCATCCCTAGACTCTTGCTGAAACAATGCTTTTCTTGCATAAAAATACCATGAGCCTTCACTCTGCCAGTGTTCCTAAAACATGGCAGAGGGTGAAATTGTACAACACAACATCCAGTTATGGAGTAATGTATCCAGTTGAAGTAATGTATTTGTGAATGAAATATATTTTAGTTAGAATGTTCTACACAGTTTTAGGGATTAAGCTTTTATACACCATATTAGATGGTACAAAACTGCCTTCTGAGAATCCTCTACTAGAGTACAGACTCTGCAATGTCCTTGGAGAAGTCAAGTGTTGTGCATCCTGTGAAGCCTGACGAAAGCTGCTCTTGGCTAGTTCAGTTGTGGAATTAGTCCGGTATTTTGAGGTAACTCTTTTGCTCATGTCCACATCCTTATTCCTTGAGCTCACGCCATGCTTAGTGTACAACTTGCTCATTCACCTTTAAAATGTATAAAGCACTGGTTTCTCTTGCATTATTAACTTGGTTCAAAAGTCATCCAATTTGCTGGAAAACGGCACAATGGTTTCCACCTTTTTTAAATTGTGAAGCCTATTGGATTTCTTAAATACTGACTTCTGAAGGATTGTTTCCTTTAGTTTGTGTAATTTGCTAAATGTGTACTTCCAGACATAAATGCTGGTCTTGCATGTTAATGCATTAAGCCCCATAATCAGTGGGTGCAAGTTGTATAGGCACATAGGTTAAGGCTGTGCCATCAATGCTTTAAGCACCACTATAAGACTGCCAGCCATGACATGTGTGCAACTGCAGATTTAAATGACCAGTGCAGTTTAAAAGATCTTAATTACTTTTTCTGTAGTTCCTAAGCTCTCAAGCAAGAACATTTCTGTTGTCACTGTTAAATTGCAACATGGGGGTTGTTGGGTTCACAATGAATTGGTTGCATTTCATGTTGCTAAATGGATCATTACCCCCCCCTGCAAACTAATAATCTGTAGGAATGTTTGCAGTTGACTTCAGTAGACTCCTCTTGGTCATACAGCCATTTTTTAGATTTCTTTGCAATATGTGACTCCAAGCTGTTTTTATTTAGTTGTGATTTAAATGTTGTCTTTTTTATCTTTCAGAATAACAGCTAATTTCTGAATCTAGACCTGTTTGTCCAAGGTGACTAACAGAAACTCCTTTGTATCTACCTCTTAGAGGTCAGTGTATGTATCTATATCTAACTTAATCAACTGACGTGCATGGTTTATCATTGTTTTAAGTATGAAGGTGCATTTTAAGAGTATATAATTGACAAACTACTGTTTAAGCAATTGCCAGCATGTTTATGCAGGCAGAAAATCTTACAATGAACATGCAAACCACTTGGGGTGCTTTCAAAAAAGCTACCTGGCAGCACATTGCTATGCAAACAGGATGTGCTTTACATATAATGTGCCATGTTTGAACAATTTTACTAGTGATCTGTTCCCTGCATTGTTTGCCTGTAAGCAGGCTGTAAACAGATGTTTCAGCACATCAATGTACATTCACCAAGCAGCTTGTCTGAGTGCACCATTCTAAATGTTGCTCAAAGTATGATGCTTGGGTCCTTGCCATGCATTGTTCATGTATTGGGGCAAGAGGGGCTTTTAACATTTTTATGCTGATTCTCCCCCTATTCTGTTAGTCTATACTTATGGAGTCTGAACTCCAAACACCAAGGTTCCTATAGAAAGCTTCACTCAGCATTTTGGAGTTTTCTGCAGTTATTGGGTAAAAGTGCTTGCATTGAAGGTGCTTTTTAGCTCGCATATGTTAAAAAAAAAAGTCAAGATATGAATGCAGCCTCAAAATTGCCCAAAAGGCTGAAAAAAATTCTAAGCACTCATCAGTTTTCATACTCAATATATTGTAATCATGTTATATAGCATGGTATACTCACAACTACTTATTTACTTTGCAGCAAACTGGTACCTGTAATGAATGCAGTGCGAGAAAACTATTCAAGCAGCAACATAATTTTTATTTTTTTTCTTCCAGCTGGCCTCAAGGATGTGGAAGACTTGTTTTTTTTTTTTCTTATTTTTGCAATAAAGTTTCTTAAAAGGATTTGAGTACTTGTATTTTTTTCTGAGCATCTCCATAGTTGGTCATAAATGATAACCAACACTGCCTTTTAGATTTTCAGCAGCTCAACACCTTCCTTACACTTAGTGCACATTATAATGGGGTAGGTGATCCTATATTAATGCAGTTACTCATACAGGAGTTAACTTCAGTATTACTTCCAGGAACTCTCCTTAAATGATTCCCTCCCCCATAGATTCAAGGTGACAACCAGTGCTTGTGCCATAACAAACTTTGCTGTGTAACACTCTGATGCAATAAGCAACTATGGCACTGGAAGTGGCTGCTTACCCCATCCACTACACTGCTGGACACCCTATAAAAGTGTTTCTGCAGGTGCTGACCAGATCATTTCACTGCTCTCATCCTCCAAGAAGGGTAGCTGTCAGTGTTCAGAGCATGAGGCAGATACCAGGAGACAGGCCAGTACTACATGAGACCTGGAGGGGGCCATATGAGGGGAAACAGTCCAGCAGTAGGACTAGTACCTCCTTTGTGCAAAATGAAAAACTTTTTCCATCACCCATGACTGCACCCCTGAGGATCCACACACTAAGGACAGGAAATCTCAAATAAAAGGTTGGTACCTCTCTCCTGCTTCCGTTGGTTTCCTTTGCTTGATGGGAATCCTTGTTTAATACTGTAGATATGGACCTACCCAGGCTGGTGCTGGAAGAATGGGCTGTGGTGCCAGCATTCAGGTACTCGTGCCATTCACAGGTGCTGAATAGGCTTCTACACACCCCTCTGCCATATACGTGACTGGAAGCTACAAGCTCTGCAGCCTTGGGGGTGGCACCAGTACATCTCCAGTGGGAGATCCTGTCAGCACAGACATTGTTAAAAGGGTGTTTGGAAGTGAAGGTACATAGCAACTTAGAAACTCCCTCTTGTGGATACATGTCAAATTTGACACTCTGGGTCCAATGGGGCACACCAATAAAGGGTGTCAACATGACTGATACAAGCTGCTTCGGTTGGGGGGACATACCTGAGGCACCACATAATTCAAGGGTCTTGGTTAGTCCCAGAAAGAGGGCCCATCAAATCTAAAAAAAAAAAAACCTGCAGTACGGAACACCGTGGAGGCCTTCCAGTCACAGCTACGGGATCTTCCTGTTCAGATAATGTCAGACAACTGAGCTACTGTAGCATATAAACCACCAAGGAGGAACGAGGTCCCACTCCCTTATGGAAGCGGTGAGCAGACTTTCAGATAGAACAAAGTCTCCCATCTCATGGCACTACACTTATAGGGTATAGAGAACACAAGGGCAGCATTTCTTAAGCTGCAACAAGCTGAGGCAAGTGCAATGGACCCTGAACCCTGGGATGTTCTGGCAGATAGTACAGCTATGGGGGCTGCCAGAGATCAATTCATTTGCAGACAAATCACAAAGGTAGAGAGGTTCTGTTCTCTAGACCCAAGGGGTCGGATGCTTTCCAGATCTGGAACTTCCAAATTGGCCTACGCCTTCTCTCTGCTAGCTATGGTTCGTCTTATTGTGAGATCAGGGAGGATTAGGTGAGAGTGATTCTCATTGCACCCTTTTGGCCAAAGAGACCATGGTTCTCTCCTGAGAATGATGTCACTATCAGACCCATGGATCCTACCGGAGATCCTGGACCTTCTTGCTCCGGGATCACTTTCGGGTAAAGGGTTTCCACCTTGCAGTGTGGAATTTGAGGGCGATATTGATTGGCAAAGGTTTTTCACCAGGCTTAGTTTCTATGCTGTTGAAAAGCAGCCATGCGAGGGCTTATTTTTTGTGGGACGAGTTGTACCATATCGTGTACTGGAAAGCAGGAAAGAAATTCCAAGTGCGGTGAAATTGCAAAAATTAAAAGCAATTCCACAGTTTTTTGGTTTTTTTTTTTTCCCCTCGTTCACTGAATGCTAAAACTGACCTTATTCTCCAAGTTATGAGTTCATAAACGCCAAACGTGTATAGGTTCTTTTTTTACACTGCTCAAAAAATAACACTCAAATAATACATCCTAGATCTGAATGAATGAAATATTCTCATTGAATGCTTTGTTCAGTACAAAGTTGAATGTGCTGCTAACAAAATCACACACAAATCATCAATGGAAATCAAATTTATTAACCAATGGAGGCCTGGATTTGGAGTTACCCCCAAAATTAAAGTGGAAAAACACACTACAGGCTGATCCAACTTTGATGTAATGTCCTTGGATTCAGGTCTGGGGAACGGGTGGGCCAGTCCATAGCTTCAATGCCTTCATCTTGCAGGAACTGCTGACACTCCAGCCACATGAGGTCTGGTATTGTCCTGCATTAGGAGGAACCCAGGGCCAACCGCACCAGCATATTAAGGGGTCTGAGGATCTCCTCTCGGTACCTAATGGCAGTCAGGCTACCTCTGGTGAGCACATGGAGGGCTGTGCGGCCCTCCAAAGAAATGCAGCCCCACACCATTACTGACCCACTGCCAAACCGGTCATGCTGAAGGATGTTGCAGGCAGCAGATCGCTTTCCACGGCTTCTCCAGACTTTGTCACATCTGTCAAATGTGCTCAGTGTGAACCTGCTTTTATCCGTGAAGAGCACAGGGCGTCCTGCACTGTGTTGGGCTGTGAGCACAACCCCCATTTGTGGACGTTGGGCCCTCGTCCCACCCTCATGGAGTTGGTTTCTAACCGCTTGTGCAGACACATGCACATTTGTGGCCTGCTGGAGGTCATTTTGCAGGGCTCTGGCAGTGCTCCTCCTGTTCCTTCTTGCACAAAGACGGAGGTAGCGGTCCTGCTGCTGGGTTGCTGCCCTCCTACGGCCCCCTCCACGTCTCCTGGTGTACTGGCCTGTCTCCTGGTAGTGCCTCCAGCCTATGGACACTACGCTGACAGACACAGCAAACCTTCTTGCCACAGCTCGCATTGATGTGCCATCCTGGATGAGCTGCACTACCTGAGCAACTTCTGTGAGTTGTAGAGTCCGTCTCATGCTACCACTAGTGTGAAAGCACAACCAACATTCAAAAGTGACCAAAACATCAGCCAGAAAGCATTGGTACTGAGATGTGGTCTGTGGTCCCCACCTGCAGAACCACTCCTTTGAGTGTCTTGATAATTGCCAATAATTTCCATCTATTGTCTATTCCATTTGCACAACAGCATGTGAAATTGATTGTCAATCAGTGTTGCTTCCTAAGTGAACAGTTTGATTTCACAGAAGTTTGATTTATTTGGAGTTATATTCTGTTGTTTAAGTGTTCCCTTTATTTTTTTGAGCAGTGTATTTAAGTGGTGAAAGATTCCAAAGTTTGCTTAAAACAATAAATACAATGGCGCCATTTTCTGAGACCCGAAGCGTCTCCATTTTTCGTGAACTGGGGCCGGGTGAGGGCTTATTTTTTGCGCGCCGGGCTGACGTTTTTATTGATACCATTTTGGGCTAGATCTGATGTTTTTATTGCCTTTTATTGCAATGTGGCGGCGACCAACGTAAAAAACGTAATTCTGGCGTTAGGAATTTTTTTCTCGTTACGCCGTTTACCGATCGGATTAATTCTTTTTTTACATTGATAGATCGGGCGATTCTGAACGTGGCGATACCAAATATGTGTATGTGGGGTTTATTTTTTATTTTATTTTGAATGGGGCAAAAGGGTGGTAATTTAAACTTTTATATTTTAATTTTTTAAATATTTTTAAACTTTATTTATTTTTTTTACACTTTTTGCTTGCTTCTATAGGCTCCGTAGGATACTAGAAGCAGCAACTGTTTGATCGCCTCTGCTACATAGAGGCAATGAGCAGATCACCTCTATGTAGCAGAAATGCTTCTGTGCTATGAGTGCCACCCACTAGGTGGCGCTCATAGCAATCTTTTCATGACAACCACTAGGGTCTGCTGCAGACCCCGGGTTGTCATGCCCACGCATCGGTGACCTGCGATCACTTGACGGGGTCACCGATGGGCGGGGTAAGTGACGTGCTTCTGGCGCAGAGCTGTTAACAGCCGCAATTAAGTTAACAGCTGCGGGTGGATCGTGATTAAACCCGTGGCTGTTGCGGGCACGTCAGCTGTATAAATCAGCTGACATGTGCCTGGTTCAATGAGGGCTCAGCGCTGGAGCTGAACAGGGGGTGCCGACGTGGTGCGTACTACTACGTACCACGGCGGAAAGGGGTTAAGCCAAAAAACCTCCACTCAACGCCATCTTGGAGTTCCTGCAGAAGGGGTTCGAATTAGAACTAGCTTCCAGCACGATCAAGGTCCAGGTATCAGCCTTGGAGGCATTACGTAATTTCAAGCTCACAGCTAATAAATTGATTGCAAGGTTCATCAAATCCTGTGGTAGATCCAGGCTGGTCACAATACCCAAGGTTCCCCCATGGAACCTGAACCTGGTATTTGAGGCTTTAACTGAGGTTACTTTTGAACCAGTTCAAAAGTGGTCAGCAAGATACCTTACTCAAGACAATTATTTTGGTAGCCTTTATTGTCGACACGTAGAGTAAGTGATTTACAGGCCCTGTCCATTAATCCTCCATATACACAAATATTGGAGGATAGGATAGTGTTAAAACCTGATCCAGCATACCTCCATAAGATAGCGCTTAAATTTAATAGGAGTCAAGAAATTGTTCTGTCCTCCTTTTGTGACACCCCAAAGACCTCAGAGGAACAGAAATTTCATAACCTTGATGTTAGAAGGGCTCTTTTGTAATACATCCATGTAACTAGCTAGTGGAGACGAGGCCAATCCCTGGCCGTAGCTTTCCAGGGGAATAGTAAGGGTTGCGGAGTAACAAAAGGGACTATAGCCAGATGGATTAGGGAGGCCATTTGCTTAGGTATTTCAATTTCTCCAAAGGTCTCTCAGGTGTGCTGTCATGGGTGAAGGGAAAACACCAAGGTTACTTTCCGGTAGCAGGTTTTTCCAGAACCAATGATGCTGTTCCACAGAGTATAATGCCGCCCCACAGAGTATAATGCAGCCCCATAGAGTGCATAGAGTATAATGCAGACCCATAGAGTACAATGCTACCCCATAAAGTATGATGCAGCCCCCATACAGTACGTATTGTATAATGCACTCCCCATAGTCCTCGATAGAGTATAATGCAGCCCCCATATAGTACATGTAGTATAATGCACACCTCATAGTCCTCCATTATTATGGCCACCACATACTAACCGATTTAAAAAAATAAATACAATACTTACAGTGGGGAAAATAAGTATTTGATATACTGCTGATTTTGCAAGTTTTCCCACCTACAAATAATGGAGAGGTCTGTAATTTTTATCGTAGGTATACTTCAACCGTGAGAGACAGAATCTTAAAAACTTAGAAAAATTCAAGAAAATCACCTTGTATGATTTTTAAATAATTTTGTTGCATGAAATAAGTATTTCATCACCTGCCAACCAGCAAGAATTCTCTCTCACAGACCTGTTAGTTTTTCTTTAAGAAACCCTCCTACTCTGCACTCATTACCTGTATTAATTGCACCTGTTTGAACTCGTTACCTGAATAAAAGACACCCGTTCACACAATCAACCACATTCCAACCTCTTCATCATGGCCAAGACCAAAGAGCTGTCTAAGGACACCTGGGACAAAATTGTAGACCTGCTGAAGGCTGGCATGGGCTACATGACAATAGGCTAGCAGCTTGGTGATAAGGCAACAACTGTTGGCACAATTATTACAAAATGGAAGAAACACAAGACGACTGTTAATGGTCCTCAGTTTGGGGCCCCATGCAAGATCTCGCCCCGGATGATTTTGAGAAAGGTCAGGAATCAGCCCAGAACTACATAGGGGGCCCTGGTCAATGACTTGAAGAGATCTGGGACCAGAGTCTCAAACATTACCATTAGTAACACACTACGCCATCATGGATTAAAATCTTGCAGGGCACGCAAGGTCCCCCTCCTCACATCAGCACATATCCAGGCCAATTTGACGTTCACCAGTGACCATCTGGATGATCCAGAGGAGTCATGGGAGAAGGTCATGTGGTCAGATGAGGCCAAAATAGAACTTTTTGGTATCAACGTCACTCGCTGTGTTTGGAGGAAGAAGAAGGATGAGTACAACCCCAAGAACACCGTCCCAACTGTGAAGCATGGTGGGGGAAACATCATATTTTGGGGGTGCTTTTCTGCAAAGTGAACAGGACAACTGCACCGTATTGAAGGGAGGATGGATGGGGTCATGTATCGCAAGATTTTGGTCAACAACCTCCTTCCCTCAGTAAGAGCATTGAAGATGGGTCGTGGCTGGGTCTTCCAGCATGACAATGACCTGAAACATGCAGCCAGTGCAAGTAAGGATTGTATCCATAAGAAGTATTTCATGGTGCTGGAGTGGCCTAGCCAGTCTCCAGACCTGATGCCAATAAAAAAAATCTTTAGAGGAAGCTGAAACTCAATGTTGCCTAGCGACAGCCCCAAAACCTGAAAGAGCTGGAGAAGAACTGTATGGAGGACCTATAGGAAACATCTGACCTCTGTAATTGCTAGCAAAGGTTTCTGTACCAAATATTAAATTCTGTTTTTCTATTGTAGCAAGATGTACAATACAAAGTTATATTGTGGTACCGTATTAGCCAGAAAAATCGATGTAAATACTTTTATACCAAAAATGACAAAAGTATTCTCGGAGTGATACCTTTTGTAACATACATGGCGGCGTGCTTGCATAGTGCACCATCTCCCACTATGCAAGATCGCATCTTAACCTTCAGTCCAGTTTGTAAGCCGTGCTCCTGTTCTACTGTGTGCATGCTCTGGTGTGACTGTTTAGGGCGGTGGCCCGGTTACTTCCTGTTTCTTATAGCTGCTGTGGGCACACTCCTAATGCGTCCCCAGCCTATTGCTGTGAGTCACTGGATATTTAAACCCACTCCACCCTGTAGGAGATGCCTGAGCAACTCTTACCTTCAGAGGGCTCCTTGCCTCTGATGTGCCAGGTCCCGTTCTGTTTCTTGCCTGTCTGCCAACCTGGGGGCTGTATTCCCAGGCCTGTCTGAACTATCTCTTAGCCTGTTTGTCCGCCTCTCTGGGGGCCGTATACGCAGACTCGCTCCTGTATCTCGTTGCAGTGTCAGTTCCTGTCTGAACACTCTCCTAGCCTGTTTGTCCGCCTCTCTGGGGGCTGTATACCCAGACTCGTTCCTGTATCTTGTTGCAGTGTCAGTTCCTGTCTGAACACTCTCCTAGCCCGTTTGTCTCTATGTCCGTACCTTCCCTTTTCCTGCAGTATTTGAACCTGCACCTAACTCCAACTCGTCTCTGTACTTCTGTTTGTGAGTTTTGTGTCCAGTCGCTACTTCATGTGTAGTACCTTGTGTGTATCTGGTTCTGCTTGTCCCTTTTCCCTTCCTCCGTATCTTCCTCCTGTGTTCTAGCCATCTTCCTGCATTTTCTTGTCTGTTCTATGTGAACAGAGCCCTGTTCTCTCTGCCTTGTCCACCGCACCTGCGGTTTCGCTCTGCTCAGCCTTGTCCACCGCACCTGCGGTTTCGCTCTGCTCAGCCTTGTCCACCGCTCCTGCGGTTTCGCTCTGCTCAGCCTTGTCCACCGCACCTGCGGTTTCGCTCTGCTCAGCCTTGTCCACCGCACCTGCAGTTTCGCTCTGCTCAGCCTTGTCCACCGCACCTGTGGTCTCGCTTTGCTCTGCTTGACTACCGCATCTGCGGCTCTGAACCCGTCTCCCAGTCTGTACTGGACCCTATCCAGCCTGCTCTCCAACCTGCTAGTACCTCCCTGTCTGCACTCCAGCCGTGCTTGCCAGTGCCCACCTGTCTGCATACCAGTCGTGCTTGCCAGTGCCCACCTGTCTGCATACCAGCCGTGCTTGCCAGTGCCCACCTGTCTGCATACCAGCCGTGCTTGCCAGTGCCCACCTGTTTGCATACCAGCCGTACTTGCCAGTGCCCACCTGTTTGCATACCAGCCGTACTTGCCAATACCCACCTGCCTGTCTGCCAGTCTAACCTGCCTGTTCCTGCATTCCCCGGTGTGGGTCAACAACTGTGACCGGGGTCTGACCTGGAGTCGCACCTGGTCCCTCTGCTCGGTTCCTCCTTGGTCCACGAAGTTGACTAAGCCGCCGTGCGACCTTTGTCGGATCAGGTTGATACTTAGTTACGCCCCTCCAGGCACTCCTCGTAACACCTTTATTGGCTACCCAGAAAAAAAATAAATACCGTATTTTTCGGACTATAAGACGCACCTTACCATAAGACGCCCCCCAAATTTTGGGGTGGAAAATAGGAAAAAAAATATTTTTTATAAGATGGGGTCCGTCTTATAGTCTGATTAGATATCTTACCTGAGGGGTGGTGGAGCAGGAGGCAGGGTCCTTCAGGAAACCGGCCTGGCGGAAGTGGAGGAATGCTGCGGACCCTTGATACATGAAGCCGGTGCTCCAGCAGCTGTGAGTTGCGGTGATGGTGGAGCAGGATCGCAGGTCCCTCTGTTCCCTGCCTCAGGAACCCGGCGGTAGCAGAAAAGGTGAGATGCCAGTGTCTGATTGAAGCCTGTGGACTGACCTGGGGTCTGGGTCCTGTGGACTGGCCTGGGGTCTGTGGACTGGCCTGGAGTCTGGGTCCTGTGGACTGGCCTGGGGCCTGTGGACTGACCTGGGGTCTAGGGCCTGTGGACTTACCTCGGGTCTGGGGTCTGTGGACTGACCTCGGGTCTGGGGTCTGTGGACTGACCTCGGGTCTGGGGTCTGTGGACTGACCTCGGGTCTGGGGTCTGTGGACTGACCTCGGGTCTGGGGCCTGTGGACTGACTTCGGGTCTGGGGCCTGTGGACTGACCTCGGGTCTGGGGCCTGTGGACTGACTTCGGGTCTGGGGCCTGTGGACTGACCTCGGGTCTGGGGCCTGTGGACTGACCTCGGGTCTGGGGCCTGTGGACTGACCTTGGGTCTGGGGCCTGTGGACTGACCTTGGGTCTGTGGACTGGCCTGTGGACTGACCTGGGATCTGGGGCCTGTGGACTTGCCTGGGGCCTGGACCTGTGAGTGGCGTCTCCAGTGAAGCAGAGGAGCCGGGGCCTGTGCCGGGCTGTGAGTGGTGTCTGGCAGTGAGGCAGAGGAGCCGGGGCCTCTGCCGGGCTGTGAGTGGTTTCCAGCGATGCGGCAGAGCAGCGTGTGCAGCTTCCGGTGGCCGCGGCCATCTTCCTGAGGCTGTGATATACAGGAAAATGGCCGCCGGAGCTCTGGGTTGGCGCAAGCGCCGGCTCCGGCGGCCATTTTCCTGTGGATCTCGGCCTCTGGAGGAAGGCCGCGGCCACCGGAAGCCGCACACGCTGCTCTGCCGCATCGTCGGAAACCACTCACAGCCCGGCAGAGGCCCCGGCTCCTCTGCCTCACTGCCCGGCACAGGCCCCGGCTCCGTTGCCTCACCGCCCGATACCAGCACAGGTACAGGCCCCGGCTCCAGCCGCATCTCACCTCTGCCGCTGCCGGAGGAGCCTGCAATCTCCGCTCCACCACCACTGGTAAAGTACCGTTCGGACCATAAGACGCACCCCCCATTTTCCTTCCAAATTTTGGGGAAAAAAGTGCGTCTTATGGTCCGAAAAATACGGTACATACAGTATATATAAGCAAGCTTTCAGAGCACAGAGGCTGCTTCGTCAGGCAAGATTACAAATGAATTCATAATACAAAAGGCACAACATTTGAGAGATGTTACAACAAGACATTTGTTCATGAGGTGTAAGTTGTGATGCCTCCTACTGATAAGTCAGGGACATCAAATTTTTTTTGTTGCAAAATTAGAGGCCTTGGGAATGTTTAATTATCTGGAGGTGTGAATTGTGTCCATGTAGTGAATCATAAACCCAGGTGTTATATTTATTCCTGTTGTCAGTGAATTGAATATCCTTATCAATTTGAATTCCCAAATTTTTCTTTCTCTGTTGCCCTTGAAGTGACCTTTTAGTATTAAAACTTTTAGATCTTTCATACAGTGTCCCTGGCCAGAGATATGTTTTCCCACAGGTGTGTCCAGTTCATTCTTAATTGTGTGTCTGTGTAAATTCATTCTCGTTTGCAGTTTTTGCATCGTTTCTCCAATATAAACTCCTTCTGGGCACCTTGTACATTATATCGTGTACACCACATTTGAGGATGTACATGAAAAGACATCCATGATTTTGTAGTCCTGATTTGTGTTAGGTATGCAGACTGTATTTGATGGTAATATGTGGGTACAAGTTTTGCATTTTTTGTTTTTACATGGGAATGTGCCCGTCGCTGATGGTGATGAGAGGACACTTCTGACAAGGAGATTCCTTAAGTTAGGGGGCTGTTGGTAGGAGAGAAGTGGTAGTATTGGGAATATTTCTTTCAGTTTGTGGTCTCTGAAATATGGGTTGGAGATCAGCACCAATTTTCCTTAGGATGTTCATGTGGGGGTTGTATGTGACCACAAGAGGTACCCTGTTGTTGTCCTCCCTCTGTCTATAATCCAGGAGGCTACTTCTTGGTATTCTTGTAGCTCTGTGAATCTGTTCATCTATTACCAGTGGATGGTATTCTTGTTGTAGGAATGTATTCCTCAGTGATAGTAGCTGCAGTTTTCTGTCCTTGCTGTCTGAACAGATTCGAATGTACCTCAGAGTTTGACTGTATATGATGGATCTTTTTGTGTGTCTTGGATGAAAGCTGTTCCATCTAAGATATGCCGGACGTCCTGTGCACTTATGGTAAATTGATGTTTTTATGGTGTTGTCTTTGATGTATATGGTCGTGTTCAGAAAATGTATTTGGGATTTTGAGAAGTTGAGGGTGAGCTTCATGGTTGGGTGGAACCTGTTGAAGTTACTGTGGAAGGTGAGCAGATCATCTTTTGAGCCTGCCCAGATTTTTAGCAGAAGTATGCTAGGGGGGTTTAATAGAGCACGATGACAAAAACTCCTCCTCTCGTTTAGCCAAAAATAGGTTAGCATATTGTGGGGACATTTTGCTTCCCATGGCGCTGCCCATACATTGTTGGTATATATTGTTCCCAAAGGAGAAATAATTGTGATTGAGCTCAAACCTGATGAATTGCAGAGTTGGTTCTGTGGCCAGATTGTTTTTTTGTAGGAGATGTTTGCATGCAGCAATCCCATCCTCATGAGGAATGTTGGAGTAGAAAGACGCTACATTCATGGTAGCTAGAAATTGTGTCCTCCGGAAGTGGGCCCAGGGCTGACAATTTGCAGAGAATATCCGTGGTGTCCTGGATTTAGCTGGGTGTGCTCCTCACCAAGGGTTTCAGAATGTTCTCCACCCAGCCTGAGATATTTTCCGTTAATTTCCCAATGCCAGAAATAATTGACCTCCCAGGATTACCTTTTTTACGTATTTTAGGTAACATGTAGAAGGTACATGTTTGGGGATTGATGATATGTGTTAGTTCCTCTGTGTATTCTTTGATGGGATCTTCCTGAAGTGGAGTGTAGTATTTTATATCCAAGAATTGTCTGTGTGCTTCCTGGATGTAATCTGACATGTTCATAATGACTACAGCTCCTCCTTTGTCTGCTGGTTTGATGATGATGATGTTGTTGGCTTTTAAAGATTGTATGGCTTGTCTTTCCTCCATACTGATATTGTGTGGCACTTTGTGGTGTCTGTCCAAAATGTCAAATTTAACTTTTTTACGGAAACAGTCTATGTAGTGATCCAGAGTTTGGTTGTGCCCAGGTTGTGGGGTCCAGTTTGTCCTCTTTTTCTTTTTTGATGTGTTGTTCAGATTATCTTGTGGTGTGATATCTGCATGGTTGTGAAAGAATTCTTTAAACCGTAATCTGCAGAAGAATTCCTCGATATCACTACAAAACTGAGCTGTATCAAGTTGTTTTGTAGGACAGAATGTTAGTCCCTTTGATAAAACATTAATTTCTCCTGTGTTTGGCTCATATTGTGAGAGGACAATGTATTAAAATGATTGTGTAAATTGGGCTTACCTTCAACTACATTGAGACCTGCTTTGTTCCTCAGTCTGTCAAGTTTCTTTTTCTTATTGATAATAAGGTGATGTTACAGTTTTTTGTAAAAATCCTTTAACCCCTTTACAGCCTGGGACATATTAGTACGCACCAGGCTATAACCCCCGGTTCAGCACGGGCTCCGGGCACATGAGCCAGGCACATGTCAGCTGATTATTACCGCTGACATGTGCCCGCAACAGCCGCGGGTGGAATCGCGATCCACCCGCGGTGTTAACATGTTAAATGCCGCTGTCAATCTCTGACTGTGGCATTTAACATCGCCGGAAGCATGTCACTTACCCCGGCCATCAGTGACCCCATCACGGGATCGCGGGTTACCGATGCGTGGGCATGACAACTCTGGGTCTGCAGCAGACTCCAGTGGTTGTCATTAGCTGATTGCTATTAGCGCCACCTAGTGGTCGGCGCTCATAGCACAGGAGTATTTCTGCTACATAGAGGTGATCTGCTAATTACCTCTATGTAGCAGAGGCGATCAGACAGTTGCTGCTTCTAGTCTCCTATGGAGACTATAGAAGCAAGCAAAAAGTGAAAAAAATGGTTTAAAAAATATTAAAAAAATTAGAAAAATATAAAAGTTTAAATTACCCCCCTTTCGTCCCATTCAAAATAAAATACTAAAAAAAAAACCCACATACACATATTTGGTATCGCCGCGTTCAGAATCGCCCGATCTATCAATATAAAAAGAAAATTATCCAATCGGTAAACGGCGAAAAGAGAAAAAAATTCTAAACACCAGAATTACGTTTTTTGGTTGCCGCAAAATTGCAATAAAATGCAATAATGGGCGATGAAAACATCAAATCTACCCCAAAATGGTATCATTACAAACTTCAGCTCGGCGCGCAAAAAATAAGCCCTCACCCGGCCCCAGATCTCGAAAACTGGAGACGCTACAGGTCTTGGAAAGTGGCGCCATTTTTTTATTTTTTTTTTTAGCAAACTTTGGAATTTTTTTTCACCACTTAAATAAAAAAGAACCTGTACATGTTTGGTTTCTACGAACTCGTAATGACCCGGAGAATAAGAATGGCAGGTCAGTTTTAGCATTCAGTGAACATGGTAAAAAAAAAAAAAAAAAACATCTGTGGTATTGCACTTTTTTGCAATTTCACCGCACTTGGAATTTTTTTCCAGTTTTCCCGTACACGATATGGTAAAACCAGTAATGTCGTTCAAAAGTACAATTCGTCCCGCAAAAAAATAAGTAAGCCCTCACACAGCCATATTGACCAAAAAATAAAAACGCTATGGCTCTGGGAACAAGGGGAGCAAAAAACGAAAATGCAAAAACGGAAAATCCCAGGGTTGCAAAAGTGTTAATGTCTCCTTGATTAGACATGAATCTGGTCCTTGTATTCGGTCCTGTAGAGAAGTTATCTCCTCATGGATGGTCCTCTTCTGGTTGTAGAAAAATCCAATGAGGTGATTCCGCAGTCTCTCCGATGATCTGTAGCAAAGTTTCTGTAAAAAATGGGTATTGTAGGTATTGTAATGCAGCGGCTTGCTTAGCATTACTGTAATGGTCCAGGATGTGTTTTGGGCTGACCATGTACCTCCCCCTCAGGTGACTGGTCAAATGACTGTGACATAGTGCAGGTCCTGTGCACACAAAATGTCTGATCACATGACTGTGACATCAGCACAGGTCCTGTGGGTGTGTACTACAGGATATATAAACCCTGGTAGTCTTGACACAGGGCGTGTGTGTAAGGCGTGAGGCCTGTTCCTGTGTGGGACACCGCTAGAGTGTGAGGCCTAGTGAGGCCTATTGAAGCCTGGTGAAGCCTGAAAGGCGGAGGCTGGATCCTTAGCTGTGTAAGCGAACCCAGTAGCCTTGGAGGGCCAGAGGCTTGGAAGGCAAGAGCCTGAAAGGCAGAGGCTGGATGTTGGCTGTGTAAGCATACCAGTAGCCTTGGATGGTACGAGGGCTGGAGACCCCCATCTGGGAAGCCGTAAAGCCACAGTGGTGGCAGAATAAACCTGAAGCAGCTAAAACCCGCCAAAGGTAAAAACACTGCGTTATATAGACATTTATGTTATTGCCTAGCTGAGGGCTGTAGCTGGAGCCAAGTGGACGTGACTGTCGCTGGAAAGGCTCCCGAATGTTATGTGTATAATATGCCGGGGAGCCACTAAGATGGACTGTGTGATAAGCAGTTCAGCAGTTTATTGCACTTCATAAGTGTGAAAACTGAAAAAGGTGGCTGGTGTGCTTTAATTGACCCGGTGCAGCGAGTATCCCCCAGTATGATGACTAGCGCTGCCTTACATGTGGTTCGAGAATGCGGGCAATTGCAGCCCGGTTGCTAGGGGCAGCTGCAGCCCAGTTGCAACTGACGGTGACACTACAAAAGTAGAAAGAGAGTTCAGTCAGGAGGGGCTAGACGAGGGGAGAGAGTCCACCTCTCGTCGTCGACGGCGCAAGGGCCACATAAAGGTTGCTCCTGTAGTCTTTGCTGCAAGTGAAAATAAAGAAAATGTAGTTCTGTGTGCCTTTGTTTCAAGTGTGGATCCTCCTTTAGAAGCAAAAGAGGAGGCGGCCAGTCCTGACCAAGAGCTGGAGCCTATCAGGCAGCAGTATCAGAGTGACGTGCAGCAACTAAGGGAAAACCTGGGGAACGTGTCCTCAGACCAGCTGAGCCTGGAGTCTGAACGGCAGAAAATAAACCAGGTTGTGAGGAACTGGCAGCGAGACCTGGCGGGAAGCGCTGGGGAGGTTAACCAATGGAAGGAAGCGTTCTACGAAATAGAGGAGGACCGCCGCAAAATCAAGGAGGAGGTTTTTCAATTAGAGATTGACAAAGCGCAGTGTGAAGATGAGTTATGCGAGGTGAAAGATCGCTTCTCCCTGGTACAGTTAGAGCTGTCTGCCCTCAAAGGGCGCTGCAGGATGAAGTTTCTGGGCGTGAACAAAACCTAGAACGACTGCGCGAACTGTTCAACCGGGAGCTGTGTGACTCTAAGAAGGAATATGGTGAACTCATGAGGGAGCTGCAGCAATTCCAGGACCAAATAAAGCCTCTAATGCAGGAGAAGGAGCGGCTGGTGGACTCTCTGTACCAGCGAGACCGGGAGCTATCCTGTCACACTGACTCTGCGTACAGGAGGTCAGGGGCCTAAGCTGACCCTAAGCTGGGGCCCTGACTAATCCCTCTTCCTGGAGGTACTGTTAAAGGTACAGAGGTCCAGGCCGCCAGCGTAACCCCTACCTCCTGAGGATCCCTGCACCTCAGTAATCTAGTCCTGAGAAGGACCCCGATCACAACAATAGGGGACAGGAAATAATATGCCAACACTCAGTACTAAGACAAACGAGACAGTACAAGGGTCAAACCAAAAACCACCTTGCATACAAAAACTACACCACAATTACAGAGGGAACAACAGCAGGTTAGGAGATAAATGATAAAGCGAGGAAGGGAAAAACCACACCAAATACACTTAGCTCAGAACTCCAAAATACCACGATCCGCTCTGTTTGTCTGTATGAAATGCTTTCACCGACACTTCCCTAACAGACCGGCAGGCATTTGAAGGAGTCCCACTACTGCAGCATTGATTGCAGCTGGGCGAGGCTGGACCTCGTCTAGCACAGAGAGAGAGAGTTAACTCCCTCACTGCCGAAAAACACAAAACACCAAAAACTCAGCTGCGAGAAGTCAGGCTGTGTAATCGAGACGATCTTCGTGGCGACACACCCGTGACAGTACCCCCCCTTCTACGAGGGGCCTCCGGACCCTCAGGGCCAGGTTTATCCGGGTGAGTCGTGTGGAAGGCCCGAACTAATCGGTCTGCGTTAATATCCGACGCAGGAACCCACATCCTCTCCTCAGGACCATACCCCTTCCAATGAACCAGGTACTGAAGGGACCGGCGATTAAAGCGTGAATCGATGACCTTCGATACCTGGAACTCCAAGTTACCATTAACCACCACTGGAGGGGGAGGTAAAGGTGACGGTATCACCGGCGCCACATACCTCTTAAGCAACGATCTGTGGAACACGTTGTGAATTTTAAACGTAGGGGGGAGGTCAAGACAGAATGCCACCGGATTAATTATAGAACTGATCCTGTACGGCCCGATGAACCTGGGACCCAGTTTCCAGGAGGAAACCTTAAGTTTTATATTCCTGGTAGACAACCATACCCGATCGTTCACACTAAGGTCCGGGCCAGACACTCTCCTCCTATCAGCCATACGTTTGTATCGGTTCCCCATAGTATTCAGATTCTTCAGCACCCCTCTCCATACTGAAGCGAGTGATGAGGAAAATCGTTCCTCCTCAGGAACCCCCGAAGAGCCCCCCCTACTGAAAGTACAAAACTGGGGGTGAAAACCATATGCCCCAAAAAACGGGGACTTACCAGTGGACTCGCTCCGCCTATTATTAAGAGCAAACTCTGCCAGAGGTAAGAAAGAAGCCCAGTCCTCCTGGTTCTCTGACACAAAACACCGGAGATATGTTTCCAAGCTCTGGTTCATACGTTCCGTCTGACCATTGGTCTGAGGATGAAAAGCCGATGAGAACGATAAATGCATCCCCCGCCGTGTACAAAATGCCTTCCAGAATTTGGACACAAACTGAGACCCCCGATCTGACACCACATCGGAGGGTACCCCGTGAAGCCTCACAATCTCCCCAATGAACACCTGCGCAAGAGTTTTAGCATTAGGAAGAGCGATAAAATGTGCCATCTTGCTGAACCTGTCCACTACAACGAGTATGACCGTTTTACCCGAAGACGGCGGGAGGTCCGTAATAAAGTCCATAGACAGATGAGTCCAAGGACGCTCCGGGATCTTCAAAGGTAAGAGGGCCCCAGACGGACGGGTATGTGAGGTCTTAGAGCGCGCACAAACCCCACAGGACGCGACAAAAGTTACCACCTCCCTATGTAAGTTAGGCCACCAAAACCGACGCGAGAGGAGATCCACCGTTGCTTTACTCCCCGGGTGTCCTGCAAAAACTGAGTTATGGTGTGCCTCGATCACCTTTTGTCGCAACTGATCTGGAACAAACAGTCTCCCTGGAGGTCCAACAGGGGCGTCCCCCTGAGCCTCCAATACCTCCTCCTCAAGCTCAGAGCATACTGCCGAAACCACCACCCCCTCCTGAAGGATAGGAACCGGGTCGTCCGTATTCCCGGCCCCAGGGAAACTACGAGATAAGGCATCCGCCTTTACATTTTTTGACCCAGGACGATATAGAACGACAAAATTAAACCTGGTGAAAAACAATGACCACCTAGCTTGTCTGGGATTCAGACGTTTTGCGGACTCCAGATATAGCAGGTTCTTGTGATCGGTGATGACGGTGACCGGATGGACTGCCCCCTCTAAAAAATGGCGCCACTCCTCAAAAGCTAACTTAATGGCCAAGAGTTCCCTATTGCCGACATCGTAATTCCTCTCAGCGGACGACAATTTTTTAGAGAAAAAGGCGCACGGATGCCACTTACCAGGGGACGAACCTTGTGACAATACTGCTCCCACCCCTACCTCGGAAGCGTCTACCTCTACAATGAATGGCTGTGACGCATCAGGTTGAATGAGTATGGGTGCCGAGGCAAAACATTTTTTCAAGGAGGAGAAAGCTTGACAAGCCTTGTCAGACGACCTAGAAAAATCCGTCCCCTTTTCTGTCATGTCTGTGAGAGGTTTAACCATGGACGAGAAATTACGAATGAACTTCCGGTAATAATTAGCAAACCCCAGGAAACGTTGTAGTGCCTTAAGATTCTCTGGCAGATCCCACTCAAGAACTGCCCGCACTTTCCCAGGGTCCATACGAAAACCGGACGCTGAAACCAGGAAGCCTAAAAACTGGAGTTCCTGTACGGCGAACACACACTTTTCCCATTTGGCATACAGTTTATTATCCCGCAAGATCTGTAACACCTGCCTAACGTGCTCCTGATGAGACACCAGATCCGGCGAGTAAATTAAGATATCATCCAGATATATGACAACAAACTGTCCCACCAAGCGGCGAAAAATGTCATTAACTAAGTGTTGGAACACCGCCGGGGCATTAGTCAGACCGAATGGCATGACAAGGTTCTCATAATGCCCCTCCGGAGTGTTAAACGCCGTCTTCCACTCATCCCCCTCCTTCATCCTAATCAGATTGTACGCCCCCCTGAGATCCAACTTAGAGAACCATTTGGCGCCCACGATCTGATTAAAGAGATCGGGAATAAGTGGGAGCGGATATGGATCTCGGACCGTAATCCGATTAAGTTCACGGAAATCCAGGCAAGGGCGTAGGCCTCCATCTTTCTTCTTCACAAAGAAGAACCCCGCGGCCACCGGTGAAGATGAAGGTCTAATATGCCCCTTAGCCAGACTTTCAGAAATATAATCCTTCATGGCCTGCCTCTCAGGACCAGAAAGGTTATACAACCTAGCTTTAGGTAACTTGGCCTCAGGGAGCAGTTTTACAGAACAGTCATACTCGCGATGAGGAGGTAGTTCCTGACACCCTTTCTCCGAGAATACATCCTCAAAGTCCGCCAGAAATGGAGGTAAGACCCTAGGAGTAACCGCACCGATGACCGTATTCATGCAGTTTTTATTACAGAATTTACTCCATTGGCTTATCTCTCTAGATTGCCAATTAATAACCGGGTTATGCTTAGTTAACCAAGGAAGGCCCAACACTATAGGAGTGGGAAGACCCTCCAACATGTAGCAAGACAACAGTTCTTTATGTATCGCCCCCACTTGAAGTTTTATGTTATGCACAGCTTGCAAAAAACTTCCCTGACCGAGGGGCCTGGCATATATCGAGAATATGGGGATGGGTTTAGCCAACTCACTCAATCGCATACCTTGAACCCGGGCAAACCGAGCGTCCACCAGATTAGCCCCAGCCCCACTATCCAGAAGAACAGATATCCTCTCAGTTCTCGTACCCACCACCACCTCCGCCGGTACGAGAAACTGAGATGAACCTAGGGACGAAATACCTACTCCCAGATTGCCGTCCACCACACAACCTGGGATCAACAGTTTTCCGACGACTCTTCACTCTGCAAGGGACGGGATGGACAGCCCCCAATAAAATGTCCCTTTCTCCCGCAGAAGAAACACCTTCCTGTCTTAAGGCGCACCACCGGTCCCCTCCCCCGAAATGATGTCCCTCCTAATTGCATAGGCTCCTCTGGACTGACCAGGGGACCCTCCATATAAGGAACCCTTGTAGAAGGTGGAGTCATCACAGGGAGCGGAGTTGCCCCGCACCTCTCCCGAAGCCGTCTGTCAATGCGAATAGCAAGGGCCATAGCGGCTTCCAGTGACGCGGGAGGGTCATACTGAGCCAACACATCCTTTAATTTGTCGGATAAACCTTGACAAAACTGGCTCCTAAGAGCCGGGTCATTCCACTGGGTGTCCGTGGCCCACCTACGGAACTCCGAACAGAATTCCTCCGCCGGACGATCTCCCTGCTGGATCCTACGTAACTTAGATTCAGCAAGGGAGATCCGATCCGGGTAATCATATACGAGACCCAGAGCTGCAAAAAACCTATCCACTGACTGGAGAGCCGGGGAGCCTGGGGGAAGAGAGAACGCCCAAGATTGTGGGTCCCCTTGTAGGAGCGAGATGACAATTCCCACCCTTTGTTCTTCACTCCCCGACGACCGAGGCCGCAGCCGAAAGTACAACTTGCATGCCTCCCGGAAAACAAAAAACTTGTCCCGCCCCCCAGTGAACCTGTCAGGGAGAGCTACTTTAGGTTCTGGTCCGGCTTGCTCCTGGGGATACAAAACCTTGGACCTAACGTCCGCCAGCTCCATGGACAAACTCTGCAACTGCCGAGCTAGACTGGGTACTGGATCCATGGTAGCTGGAGAGAATCTTAGTGGGTCGGTGAAAATGTCACACTGACTCTGCGTACAGGAGGTCAGGGGCCTAAGCTGACCCTAAGCTGGGGCCCTGACTAATCCCTCTTCCTGGAGGTACTGTTAAAGGTACAGAGGTCCAGGCCGCCAGCGTAACCCCTACCT
Organism: Phyllobates terribilis; assembly: GCF_046119375.1. Classification (NCBI taxonomy): domain Eukaryota; kingdom Metazoa; phylum Chordata; class Amphibia; order Anura; family Dendrobatidae; genus Phyllobates; species Phyllobates terribilis. The sequence continues at coordinate 706,034,103 of NW_027362761.1, forward strand.
CCTTAGGATCCCTGCACCTCAGTAATCTAGTCCTGAGAAGGACCCCGATCACAACAATAGGGGACAGGAAATAATATGCCAACACTCAGTACTAAGATGAACGAGACAGTACAAGGGTCAAACCAAAAACCACCTTGCATACAAAAACTACACCACAATTACAGAGGGAACAACAACAGGTTAGGAGATAAATGATAAAGCGAGGAAGGGAAAAACCACACCAAATACACTTAGCTCAGAACTCCAAAATACCACGATCCGCTCTGTTTGTCTGTATGAAATGCTTTCACCGACACTTCCCTAACAGACCGGCAGGCATTTGAAGGAGTCCCACTACTGCAGCATTGATTGCAGCTGGGCGAGGCTGGACCTCGTCTAGCACAGAGAGAGAGAGTTAACTCCCTCACTGCCGAAAAACACAAAACACCAAAAACTCAGCTGCGAGAAGTCAGGCTGTGTAATCGTGACGATCTTCGTGGCGACACACCCGTGACATATCCGCCCTGAAAGAGGCAATAAAAGATGAAGTGTCGGGTCACGATCGTGAGGCAGATGAAGACGGCATGGTGTCATTCTCCGCTGTAGGAGCGGAAGACAGCCTGGAATATATGCGCATGCATGAGTACCGAGTGACCTACCTGCGAGAGGTAGAACAGTTGAATCTCGCCAGACGACAAATGGAAAGGCAGCATCGCCTGAGCAGCAGAAAGTGGCAGCCGTCTAGAAATTGTGAGACCAGACAGAGAAAGGGCCCCCTAAATAACAGAACAGCTACAGCTGAAGTTAGGGACCTTTCAAGATGCCCTGAGAGTAGTGGGCGTGGGTTTAGAGGTAGTGAGACCTCCAGTAACTCAGGTCTGAGTGACCTATACAAATGACCCAATAGAGGACTGGACAGTACGGAGTCAAACCGGACCTTAGATACCAGGGCATGTGAGTCACACTGCTGTATTGACCGCTGGGAGCGGGGGAGGTCTGACAAGGTTACGACTGACCGCTGGGAGCGGGGGAGGTCTGACAAAGTTATGACCCGGAAATGTGACTTGACGAGGTCAGTGACAATGACGAATGGTAGGTCCCTAAGGAATGGGCTACCGTCGATGACTAATGTTCCAGGCGCTGAACAGCGCAATTGTCAAGTACATGGTCTTGGTGTGAACTGTGGGTTATGAGGTAATTGTGTATACTATGTGTTCAACCCAACAAGTTTGAACAGAGGGGGGGATATGTAATGCAGCGGCTTGCTTGGCATTACTAAATTAAAATTGAAAGAAAGAGAAGCCTTTTGGATCTTTCGCCTCAATACTTTGGAACCCTGTGGCCTTAATCGAGAATATGACATTTTATATTGAGATTTCTCTTTCCCTTTATATATATATATATATATATATATATATATATATATACTTTTTTTTTTTGGGGGGTTATATATTTTTGGTGATATTGATAGGCATGACATATACCATATCTAACATTTTTGCATTTTGATACACAATTTATAATGTGTTTTTTTAATGTACGGTATTCTGACTGAATTGACAGTTGTATTGATAAAATATTGAAAAATGTTTTCTTTCTTCTTCATTTTTTTCTTTTTTGCAGCCACTTTAGGGATCTATGAGGCATCTGTTGTCTGCCCACTTAAGGTTTCTTAGTATTTTTCTTAATATTATATATATAATTTTTATTTTTATTATTATCATTATTTTTTATTTTTCATTTTTGTTATATACATATTATACACATGATCCCTGCTCAATTTTAATGTATATTGTGCACTAATCATGAGGCATATTGTTCAGTACCTATTTCATATGGAGGTGACACCATTCTCTATATATGAAATGCTTGTGTAACACATTTAGTGTTAGCTTCATCAGCTGCCCCTCCTATTTTGTCTTAGCTGGAAGCAAATTGTGTGTGTGCAGTCAGGCACACTCTCCCAGCTTCTCTTTTACATAGAGATGACATCATTTCCTTGGTATGGAACGCTTGTGGCACGCACTCAGCATTAACACTGTCAGCTGTTTCCTCCTCTCTGCTCACTGGTGCATGTATTTAACAGCTACCAGCTGACTTTTCACACACAGACATGCTCTACATGCAGTGACAACACCACATTTTCTGAGCCCCGAGCTTCAACCCAGGTAATTTATGATCTCCTTTTGCTTTTGCTGTTACATGTGTTTGATTCTAGTATTAATTTATTATTATTGATTATGGTATTTTTGTGGGACTTTGTGTGGATAGACGCTTTTGCCCTTATTTTCCTGACTTATGTGATCTCTGATACGATTTTTTTGTCTATTTTTGTTTTTCAGTTTCTGCAAGGTCATCCTATTTGCTTCTTTTTGATTTAATATATCACTTATCAATTTGCTAATGAGTGTATGTTATATAAATAATTTTTTTGTTTATGATTATATATTTATGACCTTATATTTGGATGTTTCTTTAGATAACCTTGATAAAGGCAAATAGCCGAAACGTTGGATGGATTGTACTGTCTTCCATTTTTGGGTTGCTCTGAATAAAACTTCCTTTTTGGCATTACACTAGTAGTCTTTCTTTTGTGCCAAGGGTATCAAATATATATTTGCTTGGCATTACTGTAATGGTCCAGGATGTGTTTTGGGCTGACCATGTACCTCCCCCTCAGGTGACTGGTCACATGACTGTGACACAGTGCAGGTCCTGTGCACATAGAATGTCTGATCACATGACTGTGACATCAGCACAGGTCCTGTGGGTGTGTACTACAGGATATATAAACCCTGGTAGTCTTGACACAGGGCGTGTGTGTAAGGCGTGAGGTCTGTTTCTGTGTGGGACACCGCTAGAGTGTGAGGCCTATTGAAGCCTGGTGAAGCCTGAAAGGCGGAGGCTGGATCCTTAGCTGTGTAAGCGAACCCAGTAGCCTTGGAGGGCCAGAGGCTTGGAAGGCAAGAGCCTGAAAGGCAGAGGCTGGATGTTGGCTGTGTAAGCATACCAGTAGCCTTGGATGGTACGAGGGCTGGAGACCCCCATCTGGGAAGCCGTAAAGCCAGAGTGGTGGCAGAATAAACCCGAAGCAGCTAAAGCCCGCCAAGGGTAAAAACACTGCGTTATATGGACATTTATGTTGTTGCCTAGCTGAGGGCTGTAACTGGAGCCAAGTGGACGTGACTCTCGCTGGAAAGGCTCCCGAATGTTATGTGTATAATATGCCGGGGAGCCACTAAGATGGACTGTGTGATAAGCAGTTATAAAGTGCAATAAACTGCTGAAGTGTGAAAACTGAAAAACGTGGATGGTGTGCTTTAATTGACCCGGTGCAGTGAGTATCCCCCAGTATGATGACTAGCACTGCTTTACAGTATACTGAGTCGGATTCCTTATTATTAGTGTTGAGCGAGCACTAAAATGCTCGGGTGCTCGAAGCTTGGGCCGAGCTCACCGTGATACTCGGGTGCTCTACCCGAGCAACGAGCCCAATGTTAGTCTATGGGAGACCCGAGCATTTTTGCGGCGGCACCCCCGGCAGTCTGTAGAAGGCCTAAAAAGTGCCCAAAACGATTATGACAGTGCTCAAAAGACATGGGGACAGCACGGGCATCACCCCAGGAAGCATTTCTGACCCCCAGGTCACTGCTGTCAACAACGTGGTCAGAGGTATTAAGCCACTTTTACGAGCTCACAATAAAACGTTCAAAAACTAAACAAACTGTTTTCCTGTGAAATATGTTAAGGAACTTCCTTTCCAGGGTAAAGACTTGTGTATAAGGTAAAATAAATAACCAAAAACAAAAATACTCCTCCACACCTTGGGCTATGTTCACAAGTAGCATTTTTTTATGTGTTTTTGCACTTTTGTATTGCTTTCAACCGTGACAAATGCATTCACCGGGAAATGTCATTTTAACATTTTACAATCTTATCTGGCCATGTGCTGTGTGACACATGCATACAGTGGTGAAAAGACATGGGAACAGCATGGGGAAGACCACTGGAAGCATCTCTGACACCCAGGTTACCGCCCAGAAGTGATCCTTGCCGCATCAGAAGATGCACACTTGCAACTATCCCCGTGCAAGTCCTTGTCCCAGGGCAGTGTTCAATTGTACCTCCCCCATTCCTTGCAATGCAAGCGCAAGTATGCAGCCTGCCACCCACCCACCCCCAGGCTGCAATACCATACTGCTAGCTTGCACTTGAAATGGGGCCTTTTAGTTTGGAGGAGGCTGAAGCTGACCACTACCTCATGGCTACTTCGGCAGCGAGGTATCCATACTCAGTACCCAGCCGCCCGGCGTCCGGGTGTCCACGCTCGGTCCCCAGCCGCCAGGGGGCGGCCGGGTGTCCATACTCGGTCCCCAGCCGCCCCGTGGCCGCTTGTCCACACACGGTCCCCAGCCGCCTGGGGGCGGCCGGGTGTCCATAAACGGTCCCCAGCCGCCCCTATTTCTCCTGGGAACTTCCCCCACACTTTTCTTAGCCTGGCCTGCTTTAGGGCAGCATTGGACGAGCCCACCAGAGAACCAGACTCCTCCGGTGGGCCCTGGCTTCTCCATCAGGGGAGTTGAGAGTGCCAAGGTGAGGAGCATGATGATGATAGAATTTAGCGTCTGCTTTGTTTTCTTGGAATGCAAGCGCATGTATGTAGTAGCGGCTAGGCCTGAGGTGGTCAGCGTTTTGGCACATATCCTACCTCCTCCGAGGATTGCTGGATGTTTTCCCGCTACTATCCCAGTTCTATGACTCCCGTTAAAACAAAGCTTCAGGTGATGAATGATGGATGAGGTGGTGGCAAAGGAGGAACAGGGACCATTCACATCAATATCAGGCCAGTCAACCACACATGTCTTATAGGATATGTTTCTGTACCAAAAGGAGCGGTTCGGCTACACAGTTATAGGGCATGCAGTGAGTGCAATGCCTACCAAAAACTTCGAGGCACTCCAATGCCCCTTCGAAGTGACATGGAGGTCAGAAGGCCTTAACTAAACAGTTTTTTCCATTTATAGCAACTGGGTCTCCTGTGCACTGTTGGCCTAAGCAATGAATGGAAGGCTTTCCAAAAATTATGAAGAACTGCAATGCCCCTTGAAACAGACGTGGATTACAGCATACTAAAAACCTTCTTCCCATTATTGGGGAGTGGTTCTCCCTTAGTGTTCGCCTATGCATTGAAAAGCAAAAGCTGACTAAAATTAGGAGGAAATGCAATGCCCGCTGGAAGAATGGTGGAGGTCGCAGTAGCTTAACTAGACGGTTTTAATGCCCCTTGGAAGAGACGTGGAGGTCGCAGTAGCATAACTAGACGGTTTTAATGCCCCTTGGAAGAGACGTGGAGGTCGCAGTATCTAAACAAGACGGTTTTAATGCCCCTTGGAAGAATGATGGAGGTCGCAGAGGAATAAAAAGTCAATATCAATGCCCCTTGGAAAAGTGGTGGAGGTTGCAGTAGCTTAACAAGACGGTTTTAATGCCCCTTGGAAGAGACGTGGAGGTCGCAGTAGCTTAAGACGGTTTTCATGCCCCTTACAAGAGCCATGCAGTACAGCATATTAAAAACATTATTCCCATTATTGGGGAGTGGGTCTCCTATAGTCTTTGCCTATGCCTTCCAAGCAAAAGCTGCCAAAAATTAGGATGGAGGAACTTGCAATGCTGGCAACACGGACCACGGTCACCCTGGTGGTATAGTGGTGGTGGAGGCTGAGGATAAGGAGAAGAGCAAAATACAGCCGAAATGAGGAAGCGTATACCCATGTGCGGGTGTGAAGCGGTGCATGGGAATACACCTCCCGAAATAACACAGTGGATTTGATTTTATGTTACTCTGCTGTCATTTGGTGGTGATGAGAAGTCTGGCCCAATCCAGCTCTTGTTCATTTTGATAAGGGTCAGCTTGTCAGCATTGTCAGTTGACAGGCGAGTGCGCTTATCAGTTATAATTCCCCCAGCGGCACTAAAAACACGCTCCGATAACACGCTAGCGGCAGGGCAGGCCAGGACCTCCAAGTTCATTCCAAGTGTCCAGCTTGGATACCCAATAATTTAAAGGTACAGAGGAATCACGGAGGATACTGGTACGGTTGGCAAGGTACTCCCTCACCATCTTTTGAAACTTTCCACTCCTTGTGAGAGTACCCCACGCCTCAGGGCCTGTAAGCTGGGCGGGTCTCAGAAAACTGTCCCAGAATGTTGACAGTGTTCCGCTGCCTCTGCTGGATTCGAGTTGCGTCTCTCTCGCCTGTACGCCTTGGTTGGTCAACGAACTGTGACCTCTGCCGCTAGCGTGTTCAGATGGGAATTTTTTTAACAGTTCTGCAGCAAGGGCCTTCTGGTACTGCCACATTTTTGTAGACCTCTCCACCTCAGGAATAAGTGAGTGAAAGTTCTCCTTGTAGTGGGGGTCTAAAAGTGGTACCAACCAGTAATGACTCTCACCCAACATTTTGACAACGCGAGGGTCACTGTTAAGGCAGCGTAACATAAAGTCAGCCATGCGTGCCAGACTGGTAACGGGCAAGACTTCCGTGTCCTCACCAAGATGACGACTGACCATGCTCTCCTCCTCCTCCCCCCCCGTCCTCAGGCCACCCATGCTGAACCGACTGTATGACAGTTGTACAGGTACTACTGTCTACAGCGCATGATACCAGCTCCTGTTCTTCTTCTATCATCATCATCATCATCTACGGCTTCTTGATCCATCTCATCATACTCTGGCTGCAATGCCTCCTCTTTAATTGTCTGTCTTTTGCAACGCTCTCTGCAGAGAAGTGGGATGCTGACGCTAATGATGGCGTCATCTCCACTCACCATCTTGGTGGACTCCTCCAAGTTTGTCAAGATGGTACATATGTCAGACATCCAGGTCCACTCCTGAGATCTTATTTGTGGACTCTGATCTGAATATCGACGGTCTTGTTGCAGCTGGTACTCCACAACTGCTCTCTTCTGCTCACAAATCCTTTGCAACATGTGGAGGGTAGAGTTCCAACGTGTGGGGACATCACACACCCGTTGGTGTGCCGGAAGCTGCAAACGCTGCTGCAACACAGCAAGGGCGGCGGAAGCTGTAGCCGACTTCCGAAAATGAGCTTACAGACGGCGTACTTTGACGAGCAGATCTGGCAACTCGGGGTGCGATTTAAGAAACCGCTGAACCATGAGGTTAAGCACATGAGCCAGGCATGGTACGTGTGTGATCTCGCCTCGCCTCAGAGCCGCCACCAGGTTACAGCCATTGTCACACACGACCATGCCGGGATGTAGGTTCAGCAGTCTCAGCCACAGATCTGCCTGCTCTTTCACAGCTGTCCACAACTCACAAGCAGTGTGAGGTTTCTCACCTAAGCTTATGAGTTTCAGCACAGCCTGTTGTCGCTTGGCTGAGGCAGTACTGCAGTGCTTCCAGCTTGTAACTGATCTGGTGATATCTGAGATGGAGGCTGAACATGAGGAGGATGATGCGTAGGAGCTGTACACTGTGGGGGCAACTCTGACTGACATAGGGCCCGCAATCCTCAGTGTGGGGAGGATGTGTTCCGTCCCAAGGTCTGCCTGCGTCCCGGCTTCCACTATGTTTACCCAGTGTGCCGTCAGGGAGATGTACCGTCCTTGGCCACAAGCACTTGTCCACGTGTCCGTTGTCAGGTGGACTCTCCCAGTAACTGCGTTGTTGAGGGCACGGCAGATGTTTTGGGACACGTGCTTGTGTAGTGCGGGGATGGCACACTGGGCAAAATAGTGTCGGCTGGGGACGGCCACCGCCATAAGGTTGCGGAAGGATTCCGTCTCCACCAGCCTAAAAGGCAGCATTTCCAACGCAAGCAGACGTGAAATATGCGAATTTAGGACTGTGGCCTGTGGGGCGTTGGCTGCGAATTTGCGCTTTCGTTCAAAGCTCTGGGATATGGACAATTGAACGCTGCGGTGGGACGTGGACGTTGATGCTGTTTCTTGAGAAACTGCCATAACAAGTGAATACTGAGAGGAGGGGGCATCTTTTCATGCAGTATGGACAGGGGATTGCCTTGCACGCACAACAGGGGGGTTCTATTACAAGCACAACAGCGGAAGAAGCAGTGGTGACACCAGCTGACACTGGTTGTGGACCCTGGGGTTCGCCCCACAAAGTCGGGTGCTTTGCTGCCATGTGCCTGATCATGCTGGTGGTGGTCAGGCTGGTAGTTTTGTCACCCCTGCTGATGCTGGCATGGCAGGTGGTACAAATGGCCTTTTTGGGGTTATCAGCAGAGACTTTAAAAAAATTCCAGACTCTGGAAGACCTACCGGTTGTACTGGCAACGTCCCTCGTGTTGGTGTTACGGGGAACTGTTGCCCGCCTTCTGTGTGCGGCCACCACACTGCTTCTTCCTGCTTGTTGGGGTACTCTGCCTCCCTCCCCCTGTGTGCTGCTGGCCTCGCTCTGCGTGTCCTTCTGCCACGTTGGGTCAGTTACTAGATCATCCACCACCTCCTCCTCTTCCACTTGCGCACCACGATCCTCCTCCTCACTTCATGGCAATTGGTGTCTCGTCATCATCCACCTCTTGTGACAAATTGCCAGCGTCGACTTCCTGTGGCTGTTCAAATATTTGGGCATCGCTGCATGGGATCTCCTCTTCCACCACTTCAAGCGGAGCAGGCGAGGGGCACAAATATACAAATGGACCAGTGAACAGCTCTTCAGAGTGTCCAAGTGTGGGATCAGTTGCTGTCTGACGACACTCGGCATGGTGGGAGGAAGGAGCATCAGGGTGAGGAGGAGTATGCGATCGAGACTCACGGCTACTAAAACTTGACCGTATGGAAGACAGACTGGAGGTGGTGGTGCCCAGGTAACTGGAAGTATTATCTGCTATCCAATTAATAACCTGTTCACACTGATCAGTTCGCAATACTGGTGTTGTAGTGTGCTTCCCTAGTAATTTGGTCAAGAAGTGGGAGCGAGAAGATGTGGCTGTTGGTTGTGGCACATTTTCACCTTGGCCACGGCCCCGTCCTCTACACGCACCATCACCAGAACGTCCAGTTCCACGTTCCTTGCCACGCGCCTTGCCCATTGTAAAGGAAGTAAAATAGCTTACACTCACATTATCAATGGAAAAAGGGTAATAAAAAGGAGATTAGAACCGTGGAAGAGGAAAACCACAGTTCTATTTCTCTGGCCTACACCAGACTGTTTTAAACAGATATATTTGTGTCTGAACAGTCAGACACTCAATTTTTTTTTTTTGGTGGGGGGAAATACCAGAAGGTTAATAAGACGCGGATTTGTACAGTCTGACTGAGGAAAAAAAAAATACAGGATTTAGATGAAAAAAAAAAAAAAAAATTTTCCTGGCCCCTGAGACCAGGGGATAAGTCTAGCAATTTGACCAACAGGAGCACACAGGACTGTAATGCAGCGCTTGCTGGTATAACCACTGCGTCTCCTATACAGCCTGCCTGCCTGATATCTAGGATGGATATTAGTCCTGAGAAGGACTGTTTGTTTGATTTGGCAGGCTTTAGAGACCCTACACTACCTATTTCGCACTATATAGCTCTCCCTAACTCAGCAGCACTCTCCCTACACTGTCTGATCCGGAGCGACTGTGTCCAAGATGGCGGCGCCCGGTTTTAAATACTCGAGGTGACGCTGTGCGGCCAGCCACTCACTGTAATGCCCACAAACAACATGGCTGCGGCATTCCAGTGACTGGCTTGCAATCCCTGCATATTCATTGGCTCTGTAAAGAGCGCCAAACGTGCAGGGCGGAGACCCGAGCTCCTGCCCGAGTAACCCGGATATGCTCGGTGCTCGCCGAACATCCCGAGTAGTGAGATGCTCGTGCGAGTACCAAGCAATGTCGAGCATGCTCGCTCAACACTACTTATTATGAGGCCTTTGGGGATTAAGTTTTCCTTTTTGCATCTGGATAGAAAGAAAATGTCGCTGTTCATTTGTGCCAGTTTCTTCAGGAGGTTTTTCAGATCCCTCTGTGATCGGTACATTGGGGTATCTTCCATTATCATGATGTACAATACAAAGTTATATTGTGGTACCGTGTTAGCCAGAAAAATCTATGTAAATACTTTTATGCCAAAAATGACAAAAGTATTCTCTAAAAGTTTTAATACTAAAAAGTCACTTTAAGGGCAACAGAAAAAGAAAAATTTGGGAATTCAAATTGATAATGATGTTCAATTCACTGACAACAGGACTAAATATAACACCTGGTTTTATGACTCACTACATGGACACCATTCACATCTCCAGATAATTAAACATCTCCAAGGCCTCTCATTTTGCAACAAAAAAACTAATTTGATCTCCCTGACTTATCAGTAGGATGCATCACAACTTACACCTCATGAACAAATGTCTTGTTGTAACATCTCTCAAATGTTGTGCCTTCTGTCTTATGAATTCATTTGTAATCTTGCCTGATGAAGGAGCCTCTTTGCTCTGAAAGCTTGCATATACAGTACAGACCAAAAGTTTGGACACACCTTCTCATTTAAAGATTTTTCTGTATTTTCATGACTATGAAAATTGTACATTCACACTGAAGGCATCAAAACTATGAATTAACACATGTGGAATTATATACTTAACAAAAAAGTGTGAAACAACTGAAAATATGTCTTATATTCTAGGTTCTTCAAAGTAGCCACCTTTTGCTTTGATGACTGCTTTGCACACTCTTGGCATTCTCTTGATGAGCTTCAAGAGGTAGTCACCGGAAATGGTCTTCCAAAAATCTTGAAGGAGTTCCCAGAGATGCTTAGCACTTGTTGGCCCTTTTGCCTTCACTCTGCAGTCCAGCTCACCCCAAACCATCTCGATTGGGTTCAGGTCTGGTGACTGTGGAGGCCAGGTCATCTGGCTTAGCACCCCATCACTCTCCTTCTTGGTCAAATAGCCATTACACAGCCTGGAGGTCATTTTGAGGTCATTGTCCTGTTGAAAAATAAATGATGGTCCAACTAAACGCAAACCGGATGGAATAGCATGCCGCTGCAAGATTCTGCGGTAGCCATGCTGGTTCAGTATGCCTTCAATTTTGAATAAATCCCCAACAGTGTCACCAGCAAAGCACCCCCACACCATCACACCTCCTCCATGCTTCATGGTGGGAACCAGGCATGTAGAGTCCATCCGTTCACCTTTTCTGCGTCGCACAAAGACACGGTGGTTGGAACCAAAGATCTCAAATTTGGACTCAGACCAAAGCACAGATTTCCACTGGTCTAATGTCCATTCCTTGTGTTCTTTAGCCCAAACAAGTCTCTTCTGCTTGTTGCCTGTCCTTAGCAGTGGTTTCCTAGCAGCTATTTTACCATGAAGGCCTGCTGCACAAAGTCTCCTCTTAACAGCTGTTGAAGAGATGTGTCTGCTGCTAGAACTCTGTGTGGCATTGACCTGGTCTCTAATCTGAGCTGCTGTTAACCTGCGATTTCTGAGGCTGGTGACTCGGATAAACTTATCCTCAGAAGCAGAGGTGACTCTTGGTCTTCCTTTCCTGGGGCGGTCCTCATGTGAGCCAGTTTCTTTGTAGCGCTTGATGGTTTTTGCAACTGCACTTGGGAACACTTTCAAAGTTTGCCCAATTTTTCGGACTGACTGACCTTCATTTGTTAAAGTAATGATGGCCACTCGTTTTTTTTTTTACTTGGCTGCTTTTTTCTTGCCATAATACAAATTCTAACAGTCTATTCAGTAGGACTATCAGCTGTGTATCCACCTGACTTCTGCACAACACAACTGATGGTCCCAACCCCATTTATAAGGCAAGAAATCCCACTTATTAAACCTGACAGGGCACACCTGTGAAGTGAAAACCATTTCCGGTGACTACCTCTTGAAACTCATCAAGAGAATGGCAAGAGTGTGCAAAGCAGTCATCAAAGCAAAAGGTGGCTACTTTGAAGAACCTAGAATATAAGACATATTTTCAGTTGTTTCACACTTCTTTGTTAAGTATATAATTCCATATGTGTTAATTCATAGCTTTGATGCCTTCAGTGTGAATGTACAGTTTTCAAAGTCATGAAAATACAGAAAAATCTTTAAATGAGAAGGTGTGTCCAAACTTTTGGTTTGTACTGTATATTAGAGATTTAATAAAACCATGAAGGGCGGAGACCAGCCCACAACCCGGTCCATGTGAGTTCATCACAGGGAGAGTGTGTGGGCGGGGTCCCAATTCCGCAAAAAGATCAAGCCGAATATTGATCTGTGGTCATGCTGAGAGATACATTTTTTCATATAAGTAGGGGCCACGTTCTCAGAACGGCCAAATCGAAGTGCTCTCCTTCAGCTAAACTGAATCGTCTCTACGGTCGGTATAGTAAGTTCTTCTGTTAATCTCTTCTTTTCTGTAAATGTATATGCTGTATTGTTATGTCCCCTTTGTAAAATCTTTTGTATATTTTTTTCATAAACACTGCCTCCCTTTGGATTAAATATAAAATGTAATAGTTGTTTCTTTTGCTCTGTAATCGTGCCTCCCCCAAAGCCATATGTGCTACCAGAAAGCAGGCTGGCCCCCATTTGGCCTGTATTGTATTTTCATAGTTAAAAAGAAACTGATTGGTGGTGGTAGCTAATAACCCCAGAAAAGATTATCATAAAGTTAGCAGTGATCATACGGTGGCATATACACATATTCCATGCGTTAGAATCCGGAGGTGTGTATGCCATATGCTCACTGTTAGCTTTCCGATAACTAATAAGTGAGAACAGCCTGCGACCTCCTCGGTGATCGTCGGCAAATTATGCAATTGTCTGGAAAATAGGGGGCAGCAGAGAGCTGTTCGCTCCAGAGATCACAGTGGGTGGTCTCTGTGATTATTCGGGATCATGTGTATCTCTAACAATGTCTATCCCTGTTCCCCATGTTACTTCATATGACTATGATGCTTGGGCCATGTACCTTGCTGCTTTCCTGAATCAGCCCTTATCTGTCCCCTCCCCCACTCAGGGAAGTGGGAAGGAATAGTTTATGTAAATACACCAACCAGACAAACAAGGTAGGACATAGAGTGTTTGGTATTTTCATTTGTCCCTCTAAGTATGCACTCACAGGCAGAGGGATACACCGAAAGAATTATGAAGGTAAACAAAAATAGAAGAGGATGGGACTATGCACACAACCAAATCTCCAAGCAACAGTCACAGAATAACTCTCGTTAAATGTCTCAACTGAACAACGAATCCTCCACTCCTCACCAGGCTGTACAAAACTTAACACTGGCAATTCAGATTGCCAGAGCAGAGACTATATTGGATGGGGGAGTGGCTGATGCTGCACTCAGAACTTCCAGAAGGAAGCTTCAGAGACTCAAAGTTGAGCAGTTTAACTCCGGCACTCCTGAAAGAAACTAGCACCATTTAATAAGAGGGAGAAGTGCTTCAATTCAATGCCGGAGTACGTGAAGTCAGATGCTGCGGTCTTCTGGCTCCTCTAGTGGAAAACCTGTGACAGTACCCCCCTTTCTAAGAGGGACCTCCTGAACCTCATGGCCAGGTTTACCAGGATGTGCAGCATGAAAGGACCAGACCAACCTAACCGCATGGATGTCAGATGATGGTACCCACATACACTCTTCAGGACCGGAGCTCTTCCAATGTACCAAATACTTAAAAGACCAACAAACCAAGCGTGAATCCATGATTAGCAATTTGAAACACCAAATTCCCATCAACCATAACCTGAGATCGAGGCAGTGGTGATGGTTCAGAGGACGCAACATATTTTTTGAGCAACGACCAGGAAAAAACATTATGAATCCTAAAAGTTGGGGGCAAAGTAAGGTGGAATGCTGCAGGATTGATGACCGCCACAATCTTGTAAGGACCAATGAACTTGGGACCCATTTTCCAAGAGAGAACCTTCAACTTAATGTTCCTTGAGGACAACCATAGCAAGTCACAGGTCCGGACCCACCAAACGTCTCTGATTAGCCACACTCTTATATTTGGACCCCATCTTCTTCAAATTATTAAGAACTTTTTGCCACACGGACATAATAGATGATGAAAGTCGTTCCTCTTTAGGTATTCCTGGGGAGCGATTTTTATTAAACCAGCTGAACTGAGCATGAAAACTGTAGGCCCCGAAGAACGGGGACATACCAGTAGACTCATCACAATGGTTGTTTACCGCAAATTCAGCTAGAGGTAAATAAGTAACCCAATATGCGTTATAAGCTGCGAGGCCGCGGTCACTGGATGGGCTCTGGCCTGGAGTATGTATAATACTTGTATAACACTTTGGTCCTGGCTCAGAAACTGGCGAATCCCTGCAGCGCAAAAGTAGGTGCGCTCGGGGGATTCATAAGTCTGCAGTCACACAGAGTGACTGCAGACTTATCGATTTGGACCAGACAACCCCTTTAAATCCACCTAGCCAATGTAGGTTTGCTGGCTTTACTTCCTTTATTGCGACCAAGGTATTGAAGGAATAGAGCTTTCTCTTTCTACAACTGATCACCATATCCAGGTATATAAGTACTGCTCTCCTTACATCCAGAAGATGTACAGCATGATGTAGATGGTCAGTAGAATAAGAATGAAAAACTAGATTCAAAGTAAAAACTGATTAAAAAAAAAAGATGAGAAGACACATTTGGCAAGAAGGAGGGTACGGTTCTTAAATCACCACTCCAGTATTTTTTTTTTATTCTGCCCCTAGTTTTTTACAACGCCGTCAGCTTGTGACCGCAACTTCTGACTGACTGGAAGTCAGAGGTAACGGTCACAAGCTCTCAATGTAAGTCTATGGGAGCCTCGTTCTGGCTCTTATTTACATTGCGTTGTGGCTTCCGGATCGCCCAGCAAATACTGAAGAGATCCGGCAGGACATAACCTGCAGAAGACAGACCGGAGCCACGCTGATAACAGTTGAAGACAACAGCTAGTAAGTAAAATACTAAGGGCAGGGAACTTAGATTAGTGACACCACTCTAGCATTAAAATAAAAAAAATAAAAAATAAAAAGTTGGAGTGGTGCTTTAAAGGGAATCTGTCAGTAGGATCAACCCTCCTAAGCCATCTATATGGGCATGCAGGTCATAGAAAGTTGAATAAAATTATACCTTGATATATGTGATCCGATATCTTTTTACATAGAAATCACCTTTTTTTTATATATGTATAATTGAACTGTTAAGCTCTATGGACTGGACACTGATCTGCATGAGAATCTGCCTGTCACGCAAGGTGTGGGATAGACTAAGTGCAACACTAAGGGAAGAGGGGGAGGTATCCCAAACAGTAGGAAAAGGGGGAGCGGAGACCCCTAGGCAGATCTAATATCACCCTACCTATCCTACCGTCCCTATATAGGTTCCACACCTATCGCTAAGCAGGAAACCTAAGCCCTGTATATCCCTAGAGCTAAGCACTAGATAGGGAGTGGGAGGGGTGAGCACTGGTCAGGCCCAACTACAAACTAAAGACAACAAGGAAGACAAACAAAGGGGAAAACTTAGATTGAGCAGACACCAGAGGAGAAACACCAACTGTCCTCCAAGGGCACCAGAGAAGAAGCTAGCTGACTGCTGGAGCTCCAAGTTGCACCCAGGAAGATAGAAATATCACCGGCAATTCCCTGGAGCAAACTGAGTGTATTTAACACCCAGACCACGGTGTGTCAATCAGCGGCCAAAGGAAGGTAGCCGCTGGGTCCTAAAGAAAGAAGGATTAAAGTTATGTGCCCACGATGCAGAAATGCTCCGGATTTTTCCTGAGCGTTTCTGCATCTCCCTGGTAGAAAAAACGCATGCGGATTGTACATGCGGATTGTACATGCGTTTTTCCTGCCAGGGACAAGCGGAAGTGAAGCGTTCTTCACATGCATTTCCACATGCTGGTTGTCAAGCGCTTTCCAAGCGATTTTAGCATCACTTGGAAAGTGCTTGACAACTTGGTCACACTATATAAATCCATGCAACCGGCATGGATTTATATAGTGTGACCGAAAGAATGGTGAAAATTAAAAAATAAATATTATACTTACCTTCTGATGGCCCCCGGTGTCTTTATCCGATGCATCCTGGCTTGCCGGCAGCTCGCGGTAGACTAAAGGAGACTAAAGAACCTGCCGACGTCAGCGGTCGCGTGACCCGTCACATGACTAAATGACGTCACCGCAGGTCCTTGAGTCCACCGCGAGCTGGCGGCAAGCTCAGACAAGGACACCGGGGGTCATCAGAAGGTAAGTATAATGTATATTTTTTATTTTATTCTTTAACATGTACTATGGTTCCCGGGTCTGGAGGAGAGTCTCCTCTTCTCCAAACCCGGGTACCATCCACACATTGAAATGCAAGGAATCCGCATGTACAGATGCAGTGATGCAGATTCCATGCGTTCCAATGCAAGTCAATGGCGGCAAAAACGCTGAGCTTCCGCAAAATAATTGGTAGTGCTGCATATTTTTCCGCAATGATAATCCGCAGCGGAAATTTCCGCAGCATGTGTACAGCACATGCGGATTATCATTGGGGAACATGGCAGGCCTTCTACCAAGCGTTTTTTAAGCGTTTCCGCAGCTGAATTGCCGCTTATATATATATATATATGTATAGGTATATTTTTGAGTAAAATGTACATTGTTGTTTCATTCTATAAACTACTGACAACATGTCTCCGAAATTCAAAGCTAAAAATTTTGTATTTATTTGCAGCAAATGAGAAATCGTCAAAATAATAAAAAAGAAACAGCACTTTCAGACCTCAAATAATGCAAAGAACAACGTTCTTATTCATTTACAAACAACAATACTCATGTTTTAATTCAGGAAGAGTTCAGAAATCAATATTTGGTGGAATAACCATGATTTTAAATCACAGCTTTCATGCGTCTTGGCATGCTTTCCACCAGTCTTTCACACTGCTTTTGAGTGACCTTCTGGCACAAAAATTTAAGCAGTTCTTCTTTGATGGCTTGTGACTATCCATCTTCCTCTTGATTTCATTCCAGAGGTTTTCAATGGGGTTCAGGTCTGGAGATTGGGCTGGCCGTGACAGGGTCTTGATGTGGTGCTCCTTCATCCACACATTGATTGACCTAGCTGTGTCGCATGGGGCATTGTCCTGCTGGAAAAAAACAGTCCTCAGAGTTGGGGAACATTGCCTGAGCAGAAGGAAGCAAGTGTATTTCAAGGATAACCTTGTATGCGGCTTGATTCATATGTCCTTCGCAAAGATTAACCTGCCCAATTCCAGCCTTGCTGAAGCATCCCCAGATCATCACCGATCCTCCACCAAATTTCACAGTGGGTGCAAGACGCTGTGGCTCGTATGCCTCTCCAGTAGTGATGAGCGAGCACTAAAATGCTCGGGTACTCGTTACTCGGGTCGAGCAAATTGAAATACTCGGGTGCTCGACCCGAGCAACGAGCCCAATGTAAGTCTATGGGAAACTCGAGCATTTTTCTGGCGGCTCCACCCGGCGGTCTGCATAGGGCCTAAAAATTGCCCAAATCGATGGGAACAGTGCTCAAATGACATGGGAACAGCATGGGGAAGACCCCTGGAAGCATCTCTGACTCCCAGATCACTGCTGTCAACGTGGTCAGAGTATTACGCCACTTTTACGGACTCACAATAAAACATACAAAAACAAAACCAAAATGGATTTTCCTGGGAAATACTGTATGTTAAGGAACATCCTTTCCAGGGTAATGACTTGTATATACGGCAAAATAAATAACCAAAAACAAAAATACTCCTCCACACCTTGGGCTATGTTCACACATAGCGTTTTTGATGCGTTTTTTGCACTTTTTGCATTGCTTTCAACCAAGACAAATGCATTCACCGGGAAATGTCATTTTAACATTTTACAACCTTATCTGGCCATGTGGTGTGTGACACATCATCAGACTCATGCATACAGTGCTGAAAAGACATGGGAACAGCATGGGGAAGACCTCTGGAAGCATCTCTGACTCCCAGGTCACTGCCTAAAAGTGTGCCCATCATAAGTGATCCTTGGTGCATGCGAAGATGCCTCCCACCATGCACCTGTCATTGCAGACTTGCAACAATCACCGTCCACGTCCTTGTCCCACTGCAGCGTTCAGTTGTCCCTACCCCATTCCTTGGAATGCAAGCGCAAGTATGCAGGCAGCCAAACAGGCTGCAATACTATACTGCCAAATTTTTGACAGCTGCTTGCACTTGAAATGTGGCCTTTTAGGCTCTTGGAGGCGGAAGCTTTTCAGAACCTCATGCCGGTGGCGGCCGGGTGTCCATACTTGGTCCCCAGCCGCCACTATATTTCCCGGTATCGCCTCCGCCTTCCACAAGCACGGGTCCCACAATATTACCCGTGCCCTCCCCAGTGCACTTACTGTGAAGGACCGCCTAACCACAAACACGTGGACAGGTGAATGTGGCCAGGGACGGTATGGAGCCCATCCACCACTTTTTTTGCTGAGAGTTGTATTTAGCTCGGTGAAAGGACTGGCATAGAGGGAAACCGTATCTACCCTGCGTGTCATTTCTCCCAGGAAGTCCTGTAATTGAGCTTGTTGCAGAAGCAATGGCAGCCCATCCAGCATCAACTCGCACTTGTCGGTGGTGCTTTGACACACAAACGTCTTTCTTTGCGCATTTAATTTCTTGAATACAGAGTTGGACAATGGCCTGATCTGTAATGCGTTTTGAGAAATAACATGCATAAGCATGGCCGACCAACATTAAAAAAGCAGGCATACAGTGTCCGGGAACTTTCCCCCACACTTTTCTTAGCCAGGGCTGCTTTTCGGCAGGGTTGGACGGGCCCACCAGAGAACCGGAGACTCCTCCAGCAGGCCCTGGCTTCTCCTTCAGGAGAGTTCATAGTGCCGAGGTGAGGCCATGATGATGATAGAGGCCACCATCTGCTTAGTTTTCTGTTACTTGGAATGCAAACGCAAGTATGCAGCCAGCCACCCACCCACAGGCCGCAATACTAAACGGTCAGATTTCTGGGCAGCTGCTTGCACTTAAAATGTGGCCTTTTAGGCTCGTGGAGGTGGAAGCTGTCCACAACCTCATGGCGGCGGTGGCCGGGTGTCCATACTCAGTCCCCAGCCGCCACTATTTCTCCCGGTATTGTCTCCACCTTCTACAAGTGCGGGTCCCTGAACATTACTGCTGGTACTTTTTTTGTGGGAATCTGCTTGCCTCCTACCAGCCTGAAATATTTCCAGTAAACTATGGTACGACGCCATGGTATTAGCATTGCCCCCAGTACCAGTAGCGAAGCCATCCCCAATTTCCTTCTCAGGAATTCTATTTGGTAGACTGAGTGGCTGCCCAAATACATTAGTTTCTCACAAAGGAGCTGAAGATAGAGTGGCAGTAGGTGCAAGTTTCTCCAGCCTGTTAGATATTAGAGGGTGAATGGCAGCACATTGTATCAGTGGTTAGCACTGAAGCATTGCAGCGATGGGATCCTGGGTTCAAATCCCAGCAAGGACAACATCTGCAAGGGCTTTGTATGTTCTCCCCATGTTTGCGTGTGTTTCCTCCTCAGTAAAAAAGCAGCCATAGAGTGTCCGGGAACCTTCCCACACACTTTTCTTAGCCAGGACTGCTTCTCGGCAGGGTTGGACGGTCCCACCAGAGAATCCTCTGGTGTGCCTTGGCTTCTACCTCAGGAGAGTTCATGATAGCGCTAACTCTTCAGCTGCTATGGGGCTCTTGAGCGGGTGAGAAAGGTTAGCCCTCAGAATCAAATCCTCTGGTGGGCACAATGTTTTTCAATCTGAAACAGCTTTTCAGTGGGAGTAGTATTTCACCACAGCCATATTCTTTAGCTCGGTGAAAGGACTGGCATAGAGGGAAACCGTATCTACCCCGGCTGTCATTTCTCCGTCACCAGGTTCCACCTATTGTCACACACGACCATGCCTGGCTGTATGTTCAGCGGTGAGAGCCACAGATCAGGCTGCTGTGTTACAGCTTTCAGCAACTCTGCAGCGCTGGGCGGTTTGTCAATTAAGCATGTTATCTTCAGCACAGCCTGTTGCCGCTTGGCCCAGGCAGTGCTGCAGCTTGTGACTGATGTGGTCATTTTGGAGATGGAGGAGGAGGAGGTGCATGAGCTGAACAATGTGATTACATTGAGGTTAAATTGGTGAGGCTGTTTTTTATACTAAAGAAAGATCCTAGATCTTATTGTTTTTTTTTTTTTTACGTTATTTTTTTAAGACAAATGCATTTACCAGGAAATGTCATTTTAACATTTTACAATCTTATCTGGCAATGTGGTGTGTGACACATCATCAGACACATCCTGTTTTATTTATGATGGAGGGACTCTGAAAATCATAAAGACTATTTTTATAGGGACATCACACGGCCCTTACTATTCTTAAAAGGACAGCAGTCGGCCCTAGCTATTGTTAGAGAGCCATCAGCCCTCTATGCTTTGTTGTTCCCATTATTAACAAGTGGGTCTCCTATACTGTTATTGCGTATCCAGTGACTGCAAGGGCTGCCAAAAATTAGGACGCAACCCAATACCCCTCTGAAGAGACATAGAGGAGGGTCTCAGTAAAAAAAATGTTCCCATTATAAAGGAGCGGGTCTCCTATAGTGGTAATGCCCATGCTGTGACTGCAAGGGCTGCCAAAATTTGGGAAAAACCCCACTAAGAATTTAAAGACACATAGAGCAGGGCCACAGTAACAAGGTACGACATGTTCCCATAAGAAAGGAGAGAGTCTGCTATACAGATATACGGTATGCAGTGAGTCCAACGGCTGACCAATTTTAGGAAAAACCCCACTAAGAATTTAAAGACACACAGAGCAGGGCCACAGTAACAAGGTACGACATGTTCCCATTAGAAAGGTGAGGGTCTGCTATACAGCTATAGCGTATGCAGTGAGTCTAACGGCTGACTAATTTTAGGAAAAACCCCATTAAGAATTTAAAGACACATGGAGCAGGGCCACAGTAACGACAAATTCCCATAAGAAAGGAGAGAGTCTGCTATACAGTTATATGGTATGCAGTGAGTCCAACGGCTGACCAATTTTAGGAAAAACCCCGCTAAGAATTTAAAGACACACGGAGCAGGGCCACAGTAACAAGGTATGACATGTTCCCATTAGAAAGGAGAGTCTGCTATACAGTTATAGGGTATGTAGTGAGTCCAACGGCTGACCAATTTTAGGAAAAACCCCGCTAAGAATTTAAAGACACACGGAGCAGGGCCACAGTAACAAGGTATGACATGTTCCCATTAGAAAGGCGAGTCTGCTATACAGTTATAGGGTATGCAGTGATTCCAACGGCTGACCAATTTTAGGAAAAACCCCACTAAGAATTTAAAGACACACAGAGCAGGGCCACAGTAACGACAAATTCCCATAAGAAAGGAGAGAGTCTCCCATAGTGTTGGCCTATGCAGTGAATGCAAGGGCTGCCAAAAATTTGGAGGCACTTCAATGACCCTTGGAAGAGACGTGGAGGAGGTCCTCATAAAAAATGTTCCCATTAGAAAGGAGCGGGCCTCCTATACTTGTAATGCCCATGCACTAAGTGTATACAATTTTTTTACGGGCATCATAAACTCCCTTTAAAAAATTATGTGGGTGTTGCATCACAGACCACGGTCACCCTGGTGATATGGTGGTGGAGGATGAGGAGAAGGAGGAGGACAAGAGCAAAAAGCCAAAATCAGGAAGCATATACCCATGTGTGGGTGTGAAAAGGAGCATGGGAATACACCTCCCAAGAAAAGACACTGGATTTGAGTTTGTTACGCTGCTATCATTCGGTGGTGTTGAGAAGTCTGGCCCAATCCAGCCCTTGTTTATTTTTAAAAGAGTCAGCCTGTCAGCATTTTCAGTTGACAAGCGGATGCGCTTATCAGTTATAATTCCACCAGCGGCACTAAAAACCCGCTCTGATAAAACGCTGGCGGCAGGGCAGGCCAGGACCTCTAAGGCACAGAGAGCCAGTTCATTCCACGTATCCAGCTTGGATACCCAATAATTATAAGGCACAGCGGAATCACGGAGGATGTTGGTACTGTCGGCAAGGTACTCCCTTAGCATCTTCCCAAACTTTGCACACCTTGTGAGAGTACCCCGCGCCTCAGGGCCTGTGCGATGGGAGGGTCTGAGAGAACTCTCCCAGAACTTTGACAGTGTTCCCCTGCCTCTGCTGGATTGGAGTTGTGTCTCTCTCACCTGTACTCCTTGGTTGTCCAACGAAGTGTGCCCTCTGCCGCCAGCGTTTTCAGATGGGAATTTTTTTAATAGTTCCGCAACAAGAGCCTTCTGGTACAGCCCCATTTTTGTAGACCTGTCCGCCTCACGAATAAGAGATATATAATTCTGCTTGTAGCATGGGTCTAGAAGTGTCACCAACCAGTAATGACTGTCACCCAAAATTTTGAGAACGTGAGGGTCATGGGAAAGGCAGCGTAACATAAACTCAGCCATGCGTGCCAGACTACTAACAGGCAAGACTTCCGTGTCCTCACCAAGAGGATGACTGACCATGCTCTCCTCCTCCTCCTCCTACTCTCTGTCCTCTGGCCATCCATGCTGAACAGACGGTATGACAGCTGTGCAGGTAGTACCGTCTATAGTGCATGAAACTAGCTCCTGTCCTTCCTCCTCCTCTTCCTCATTGTTACCCAATCCACGTTGGGATGAGATGAGGCTTGGCTGTGTGTAATCACCCTGTATGGTTCCTTGCTCCATCTCATCGTGCTCCGCCTGCAATGCATCCTCTTTGATTGTGAGCAGAGAGCGTTTCAGAAGACAGAGAAGCGGGATGGTGACGCTAATAATGGCGTCATCGCCGCTCACCATCTTGGTGGAGTCCTCAAAGTTTTGGAGGATGGTACATATGTCTGACATCTATGTCCAATCTTGAGGTCTTATGTGTGGAGTCTGAACTGAATACCAACTGCCTTGTTGATGCTGGTACTCAACAACTGCCCTCTTCTGCTCACAAATCCTTCCCAACATCTGCAGTGTAGAGTTCCAACGCGTGGGGACATCACACACCAGTCTGTGAGCCGGATGCTGCAAACGCTGCTGAAACACGGCAAGGGCGGCGGAAGCTGTAGCTGACTTTCTAAAATGGGCACAGGTGGCGTACTTTAACAAGCAGATCCAGCAGCTCCGGGTAGGATTTGAGAAACCGCTGAACCACGAGGTTAAGCACATAGGCCAGGCATGGTACGTGTGTGAGCTCGCCTCAGAGCCGCCACCAGGTTCCGGCCCTTGTCACACACGACCATGCCTGGCTGTGGGTTCAGAGGTGTGAGCCACAGATCTGCCTGCTCTTTCAGAGCTGTCCACAACTCTTCAGCATTGTACGGTTTGTCACCCAAGCATATTAGCTTCAGCACAGCCTGTTGCCGCTTGGCCGAGGCAGTGCTTCCAGCTTGTGACTGATGTGGTCATTTCGGAGATGGAGGCTGAAGAGGAGGAGGATTAGGTGCAGGAGCTGTAGACCGTGGGGGCAACCCTGATTGACCTAGGGCCCGCAATCCTTGGCGTCGGGTGGACGTGTTCGTCCCAAGATCCGACTGGGTCCCAGCTTCAACTATGTTAACCCAGTGTGCTGTCAGCGAGATGTACCATCCCTGCCCACAAGCACTTGTCCACGTGTCCGTGGTTAGGTGGACTTTCCCGGTAACTGCGTTGTTGAGGGCACGGCTAATGTTTTGGGACACATGCTTGTGTAATTTGGGGACGGCACACCGGGAGAAATAGTGGCGGCTGGGGACTGAGTACCGAGGTGTAGCCTGTGGGGCGTTGGCTGCATATTTGCTTCCAAGGACTGGGGTATGGAAGAGAAAGGGAGAAAAAGCGCGCTATGTGAAGGACCTGATAGGTAGATGTGACGGAAACAGCCAAAAGGCCACTCACCTATTGGAGTTGTGCACCCCTGCACAACTCCGGTGTTAGTGTGAGGATGGAAGGAGCAGGCACGTCTCACCGCAAGGTATAGGTAGCTTGGCACACCACTGTGCTGTGTGCTGCAGACTGTCGCTCGTGCTCACCGCTTCCAGGTTCCAAAATCGCAGGCCACCTAAGGAAGATAGTTTATTATCGAAACGCGTTGTGGAAAGGGCTCATTAAATTTATTTTTTAGCCCTAAAAATTTTTCACCTCTAGTTCTCATTCTTTTAGCGCCCTATAGACCGCTTTTTATTTTATTCAATTTGGACCAAGACTGGGGTATGGACAACTGAACGCTGCGCTGGGACAAGGACATGGACATGCTTCCTGATGCTGCTACTTGAGAGTGTGCAACGACAGGTGCAGGGCAGGAGGCATCTTCGCATGCACCATGGACAGGGGATTGGCTTGCATGAACAACAGCGGAAGAAGCAATGGTGCCACCTGCAGACACTGTTCCTGGACCCTGGGGTTCGGCCCACAGTCGGGTGATTTGCTGCCATGTGCCTGATCATGCTGGTGGTGGTCAGGCTGGTTGTTTTGCCACCCCTGCTGATGCTGGCCTGGCAGGTGGTGCAAATGGCCTTTTTGGGGTTATCGGCAGAGTCTTTAAAAAACAACCAGACTCGGGAAGACCTAACAGTTGTACTGGCAACTTCCTTTGTGTTGTTACGGGGAACGTGCCTGCCTTCAGTCTGCGGCCACCACACTGCTTCTTCCTGCCTGTTGGGGTGCTCTGCCTCCCTCCCCCTGTGTGCTGCTGTCCTCGCTCTGCATGTCCTCCTGCCAGGTTGGGTCAGTTACTATATCATCAACCACCTCGTCTTCCACTTCCGCACCCTGGTCCTCCTCCTGACTTTCTGGCAATTGTCTCATCATCGTCCACCTCTTGTGACACTTTCCCACCGTCGCCTTCGTGTGACCATGGCTGCTCAAATATTTGGGCATCGCTACAGGCGATCTCCTCTTGCCCAGCTTCAAGTGGACTGAGCGAGAGGCCCGAGTCTATAAATGGAAAAGTGAACAGCTCTTCAGAGGGTCCAAGTGTGGGATCAGTTGTCTCTGGATACTCTGCATGGTGGGAGGAAGGAGGATCAGGGTGAGGAATATGCGGTCCAGACTCGCGTCTACTGAGACTTGACCGTGTGGAAGACAGGGTGGTGGTGGTGGTGGCTAAGTGACTGGAAGCATTATCCGCTATCCAACCAACAAACTTTTGACACTGCTCTGGGTTCAATAGTGGTGTGCTGTGGTCCCCTAGAAATTGGGACAGGAAGGTCAGGCGAGAAGATGTGGGCGTTTGTTGTGGCACAATTTCGGCTTGCCCACGGCCTTGTCCTCGGCCTCTGCATGCACCATTACCATCACGTCCAGTTCCCCGTCCCTTGCCACGTGCTTTGCCCATTTTAAATGGATGACAGAATTTTCCACGCTCACTACAAATGACTGAGTTTGGAGCGAACTTATATGTGATCCGTGTGATGGAGAAAACATAGTTTTAAATACCTGGCCTGTAGGTAAGTAGTTTGAACAGCAAACTGCTGTGAATTGCTTCACTGACACACTAAAGGAAATTTTTAATGGAGGCCAGAAATGGCAGTATTTTCTGACAACGTATATGTGATCCGTGTGATGGAGAAAACACAGTTTTAAATAGCTGCTCTAATATGGAAAGGACCTGGCTGTATTCTGCAGTGTCAACAAGCAAATGGCGCAGAAAAAACGGTGTTCTCTGGATTGCTTTTTAAGCAAATAATGAGGATTAAGATCCAAAGAAAAGTATTCCTGGCCCCTGAGACCTGGGCCTTTGTATAGAAATATCTAACAGCAGCAGAAGGCAGAATTGGAATGGAGCCTCTTGTGCTATATGCACTGCAGTCTGCTGTATACACTGCGTGCCTATACACCGTACCTGCCTGATATCTCTGCAGATGGATTAGTCCTCAGAAGGACTGTTTGCTAAGATGGATATGTGTAATGTACGGTTTTTCTCCCTACACTACCTACAATCAAGTCTCTCCCTAACGCAGCAACAGCTCTCCCTACACTGTCGGATCCGGAGTGACTGTGACGAGCATGGCGGCGCCAGGTCTGATATAGACCTGATGACGCTGTGCGGCCAGCCAATCACTGTAATGCCCACAACCAACATTGCTACGGCATTACAGTGCATGGCAGGCAATCCCTGCATGTTCATTGGCTCTCTAAAGAAAGCCAAACATGCAGGGAGGGGACCCGAGTTCCCGCCCGATCAACCCGGAAATACTCGGTGTGCGTCAAGCAGTGAGATGCTCGGGGGGGCACCGAGCAGTAGCGAGCATGCTCGCTCATCACTACTCTCCAGGTCTCCGTCTAACCATTAGACGACCAGGTGTTGGGCAAAGCTGAAAATTAGACTCATCAGAGAAGATTACCTTACTTCAGTCCTCTATGGTCCAATCCTTATGGTCTTTGGCAAACTTCAGCCTGGCTCTCCTTTGCTTCTCATTGATGAAAGGCTTTTATCTAGCTTTACATGACTTGAGGCCTGCCTGTAGGAGCCTGTTACAAACTGTTCTTGCCGTGCACTTCACCCCAGCTGCCATTTGCCATTCCTTTTGTAGGTCACTTGATGTTACCCTGCGGTTGCTGAGTGACATTCGAATAAGATGACGGTGATCCCGATCAGTGGAGAGTCGCTTTCGCCCTCTGCCGGTCTGTAGCTTTGTTGTCCCCAATGTCTGCTGCTTGACCTTGTTGTAATGGACTGCCGTCTTCGTAATTTTAAGGATGGAGGCAACATGACGCTCACTACATCCCTCTGCTAGTAAAGCCAGAATTGAGCCCTTCTTTCCGTCACTCAAGACTTTTCTTTCCAACTCCTTTGGCATGGTTGAAAGTTATTTTTTCATTAAATTACTTTTGGGCTATTCCTAGCACTTGTTTTGCCATCCAGCTTGTCCTATTGCAAGAGGATTGTGAAGACCACAGCAGTGTTCTTTATACTTTCCCTCGTTACATAAGATTTGGTTCAGGTGATCACCTAATCAGAAGCACATTAAGTAGAATGAGGTGTACTTTGGTGACCATCAGCTGACTAAATGACATCACCGCAGGTCCTGACAGTACACCGCGGGCCGCCGAGGAGAGAGGATTGCCACTGGGAGGAGACCGGGGGACGCTGGAGAGGTGAGTATAAGGTTTTTTTTTTCTTTTCACTTTTTAATTCTTTTCATTTACACTAGATGCACGATTTGAAGCAGAAATATCCTCATAAGTTGGTCACACAATATAAATCCATACCAATTGCATGGATTTATATTATGTGACCAATTTGTCAAGCCTTTTTCCAAGTGATGCTCAAAATCGCTTGGAAAACCACTTGAAAAAAACACATGCATAAACGCATGTAAAAACGCTGAAAAAAAACGCATGTAAAATCTGCATGCGTTTTTTCTGCCAAGGAGATGCAGAAATGCTCAGGAAATTTTTGCTTCAAATCTGCATCGTTGGCACATAGCCTCACACTCAGACCGTTGGTTAAGGGTCTAAGAGAAAGGAAAACGCGTTAGATGTCGGCTCACGATAAGTCATTAGATACATTCTACCCCATCTGCCACCATGTCCTACGAAACCAGAAAAGAATGGTAAAAAATAATGGGAACAACTCGTCATTAATGGTTACACACCTAGTGAGATAGTATACCCAATGGCTATAGAGAGAACTAAAAATGAATGGGAACATATTAACCAGTGCACCCCAACAGATGTACCACCCTGAACTCATAAAGGGAAAGAAAGACAATGACAATGGAAATATAAACATAACATAAACTACCTTACCAGTGCACTGGCTGAATATGTGGATATACAACTCCAGAGGTTTGTACTGAGGCTAACCGGTTATTTGCAGGACTGTGTGCATTTATTGTCCCTTTTGAAGGATATTGAGTGGGAAAATGATATGATTTGGGTAACGCTAGATGTTAATGCTCTCCATACCAGCAAACCACATGACAAAGGTTTGAGATTGGTGGGAAAGTGGTTAGAGACTGACCCCCTGATGGTGGATACACAAAAGAATTCATTGTTGACTCTGGAATACATCCTTGAACATAATTATTTTGTTTTTGAGGGGGAATTTTATTTGCAGTGTAATGGGATCGCAATGGGCGGGAAGTGTGCACCGATTTACACTACCGTTCAAAAGTTTGGGGTCACCCTGACAATTTTGTGTTTTCCATGAAAACTCATACTGTTATTTATCAAATGAGTTGCAAAATGAATAGAAAATATAGTCCAGACATTGACAAGGTTAGAAATAATAATTTGAAAGAATAATTTTCTCCTTCAAACTTTGCTTTCGTCAAAGAATGCTCCCTTTGCAGCAATTACAGCATTACAGACCTTTGGCATTCTAGCTGTTAATTTGCTGAGGTAATCTTGAGAAATTTCACCCCATGCTTCCTGAAGCCCCTCCCACAAGTTGGATTGGCTTGATGGGCACTTTTTGCGTACCATACGGTCAAGCTGCTCCCACAACAGCTCAATGGGGTTGAGATCTGGTGACTGCTTTGGCCACTCCATTACAGATAGAATACCAGCTGCCTGCTTCTTTCCTAAATAGTACATGCATAATTTGGAGGTGTGCACTGTCCTGTTGTAGGATGAAATTGGCTCCAATCAAGCGCTGTCCACAGAGTATGGCATGGTGTTGCAAAATGGAGTAATAGCCTTCCTTATTCAAAATCCCATTTACCTTGTACAAATCTCCCACTTTACCAGCACCAAAGCAACCCCAGACCATCACATTACCTCCACCATACTTGACAAATGGCGTCAGGCACTCTTCCAGCATCTTTTCAGTTGTTCTGCATCTCACAAATGTTCTTCTGTGTGGTCCAAACACCTCAAACTTTGATTCGTCTGTCCATAAAACTTTTTTCCAATCTTCCTCTGTCCAATGTCTGTGTTCTTTTGCCCATATTAATCTTTTCCTTTTATTAGCCAGTCTCAGATATGGCTTTTTCTTTGCCACTTTGCCCTGAAAGCCAGCATCCGGGAGTCGCCTCTTCACTGTAGACGTTGACACTGGCGTTTTGCGTGCTGCCAGTTGAGGAGCTGTGAGGCGTCGATTTATCAAACTAGAGACTCTAATGTACTTGTCTTGTTGCTCAGTTGTGCAGCGGGGCCTCCCACTTCTCTTTCTACTCTGGTTAGAGCCTGTTTGTGCTCTCCTCTGAAGGGAGACACCGTTGTAGGAAATCTTCAGTTTCTTGGCAATTTCTCGCATGGAATAGCCTTCATTTCTAAGAACAAGAATAGACTGTCGAGTTTCACATGAAAGTTCTCTTTTTCTGGCCATTTTGAGAGTTTCATAGAACAAACAAATGTAATGCTCCAGATTCTCAACTAGCTCAAAGGAAGGTCACTTTTATAGCTTCTCAAATCAGCCAAACCATTTTCAGCTGGGCTAGCATACTTGTGCAAGGGTTTTCTAGGGTTTTCTAAACATCCATTAGCCTTCTTACACAGTTAGCAAACACAATGTACCATTAAAACACTGGAGTGGTGGTTGTTGGAAATGGGCCTCTATACACCTATGTAGATATTGCAATAAAACAAGACGTTTGCAGCTAGAATAGTCATTTACCATATTAACAGTGTATAAAGTGTATTTCTGATTCATTTAATGTTAGCTTCATTGAAAAAAAAATGTGCTTTTCTTTCAAAAATAATGAAATTTCTAAATGACCCCAAACTTTTGAACGGTAGTGTATTGCTCCATACATAATAATGTACTCCATATAATACTCCATGCAGAATAATGGGCCCCATATAATGCTCCATACAGGATACTGGCCCCCATAAAATGCTCCATGCAGAATACTGGCCCCCATATAACGCTCTATGCAGAATACTGGCCCCCATATAACGCTCTATGCAGAATACTGGCCCCCATATAACGCTCCATACAGAATACTGGCCCCCATATAACGCTCCATACAGAATACTGGCCCCTTATAATGCTCCATACAGAATACTGGCCCCTTATAATGCTCCATACAGAATACTGGCCCCCATATAAAGCCCCATGCAGACTGGGCCCCCATATAATGCCCCATGCAGGTGCCCAATATAATGCCCATGCAGGTGCCTCCATACATAAAAAAAAATTTAAAAAATCAAATACCTCACCTGCTGCCGCTGCTCTCATCGCTGCCACTGCTCCGGATTCCTCAGCCGCGCCGCCGTCTTCCCACTCTGCGCTGTGACTGCTCAGTAGAGGGCGCGATGGAAAGACGTCATCGTGCCCTCTGACCTGAGACGTCACAGTGCAGCAGCCGCGGAAGTCACCGGACCTGCTGCGGAGGCATGGGGAGAGGTAAGTATTGTGCCCGGGCCCTGAGCAAGCAGGGGGGCAGGCGCTGGCACCGCTCTCCTCCGCTCACGGGTCCCATAGTGCGCCAGGGTGCCCGACGGTGAGTGGGCCCCCTGCCTGCTCAGGGCCCAGGCACTTGCCCGGGTGCTGACGCAGGGGCTGCCCATGGCCTCCTCCATGCACAGCCAGAGGGTCCCATAGCCTCCCCAATGCACAGTCAGAGGCTCCTGCTTGTTACCTGCCGTGTCTACCTGGAGGCTCCTGCTTTCTACCTGCCGTGCCTACCTGGAGGCTCCTGCTTTCTACCTGTCGTGCCTTCCTGGAAACTCCTGCCCGTCACTTGCCGTGACCACCTGTTAGCCTACCTGGAGGCACCTGCCTGTCACTTGCCGTGACCACCTGTCTGCCTACCTGGAGGCACCTGCCTGTCACTTGCCATGACCACCTGACAGCCTACCTAGAGGCTCCGGCCTGTTGCCTGCCGTGTCTGCCAGTCCATCTACCCAGATCACTCGTCAGCCTGCCTGCTGTGTCCATCTGCTATATCGGTCAGTCCCTGCCATCTGACCCGTGGGAGTCACCTGCTCTCTTACAAGGTCGTCCCCAGAGTAGCACCTGGTCCCTCTGCTCGGTCCCTCCCTGGTCACGGAGTCGTTAGCCGCTGTACGACCTAGGTCGGTCCGAGTTGATACTTAGTTACGCCCCTCTGGGTCCCTCCTTGCACCGCAGCACAGAGGTTCCATCACCCGGATCCGTAACAGACCTGCGGTCTGTCAACACTCGCCTGGACACGCTGTCTGTACCACCTGTGTCCGCCCCAAGTCGAGCGACACCCGCTCCGGCAGCGCCGCTGCCCACCAATACCACGGCATCCAACCCAGGTCTCCGGCTCTATGCGCCTCCTCGTTTTGGAGGTGACCCCGTCGCATGTCAGGGTTTTCTGAACCAGTGCACGCTGCACTTTGAACTTTTGGCACATCAGTTTCCCTCCGATTGGGCCAAGGTGGCGTTCATCATGTCTCACCTCACCGGGGAGGCACTGGCATGGCTTAACCCCCTATGGGAGAGAGGGGATTCCCTGGTGTCTGATCTTCCGACTTTCCTCTCTGCCTTCCGAAAGGTCTTCGATGAACCCGGACGTAGGATTTCTACTGCCTCCTCATTGCTCCGTCTCCGCCAAGGAAGTCTCACCGTGGCCCAGTATGCCATATGGTTCCGTACCCTCGCCTCTGAGCTTACCTGGGACAATGAGGCACTGGTGTCCACCTTTTGGGAGGGTCTTTCCGGTCGGATTAAGGATGAGCTCGCCGGTCGGGACATCCCTACCACTCTGGATGACCTGGTGTCGCTAGCTACCCGGATCAACATCCGTTTCCTGGAAAGTGCTAAAGAGACTACCCGGGAGAGAAGATTTCCTCGTCTTGCTCCTACTTTCCAGAGACCTGCCTCTCAATTAACAACTCTTCGGGCACGCTCGCCCGAACCTATGCAGGTCGACCAGACCAAGATGGTCAAATCTCGCCAAGAGTCACGCCGAGCCGAGAGGAGCTGTTTCTACTGTGGCAGTAAGGAGCACTTCATCCGTTCCTGCCCGGTGGAGCCGGGAAACGCCAGTGTCTAGGACCACTCGGAGAGGTCATCCTAGGCAAAGGTAAACCCTCTCCTTCCCTGACTTTGTCTGTCTCTATCTCCTGGGGAGAGAACCGCTACTTTGAAATTGCACACCTGGATTCCGGAGCTGCTGGGAACCTCATTTCCCAGTCTCTGGTAGAGAAATATCACATTCCCACCAAACCTCTGGCTGAACCATTGGCAGTCACCTCCGTGGATGGAAGACTCCTTCCGGTGACCATCCTGCTCGTCACAGAACCTATAACCTTGCAGGTGAGAATGCTGCACTCTGAGAGGATCTCCTTCCGTGTGCTTTCCGGTCTCTCTCATTCCCTATTGCTAGGTCTACCCTGGCTTCAGAAATATGAACCCGTGCTGAATTGGCAATCTGGTGAAGTTCTCCGTTGAGGGCAGGATTGCCATAAGACTTGCCTGGTCCCGGTCCGCCCGGTTCGTCCTCCACCCATCCCGGCTAATCTACCCGGTTTACCGGCACCTTACTGGTCCTATGCAGATGTCTTCGACAAAAAGGAAGCAGAGACACTGCCACCTCATAGGCCATATGATTGCCCGATTAACCTGGTTCCCGGTGCCACTCCACCCCGTGGGCGTATTTACCCGTTGTCGTCAGCCGAAACCCGGGCCATGTCGGAGTACATTGAGGAAAATCTGGCTAGGGGATTCATCCGGAGATCTACCTCCCCGGCTGGAGCCGGATTCTTCTTCATCAAGAAGAAGGATGGTTCACTACGCCCCTGTATTGACTATAGAGGACTCAACCAAATCACGGTCAAAAACAAATACCCCCTGCCGCTTATCTCCGAGTTGTTTGACCGCCATAAGGGCGCCAGAATATTTTCCAAGCTGGATCTACGTGGGGCGTATAACCTGGTCCGGATCCGTCAAGGAGACGAGTGGAAGAAGGCATTCAATACCCGGGACGGTCACTATGAATACCGTGTGATGCCCTTCGGTCTCTGCAATGCTCCCACCGTCTTCCAAGAATTAGTCAATGACATCTTCCGTGACCTTCTATATTCCTGCTTGGTGGTGTACCTGGACGACATCTTGGTCTTCTCTCCGGACCTTCCCACACACCGGAGGGATGTTCGTCAGGTCCTGCTTAGGCTCAGGCAGAATCACCTCTATGCCAAATTTGAGAAGTGCCTCTTCGAGCAGACCTCCCTTCCGTTCATGGGCTATATTATCTCCCAGACAGGTCTACGAATGGACCCCGAGAAGATCTCTGCCGTCTTAAAGTGGCCCCGTCCGGAGGGGTTGAAGGTGATTCAGCGATTCCTGGGCTTCGCCAACTACTACCGTCTCTTCATCTCGCACTTCTCTTCCCGGACTGCTCCCATCTCTGCACTCACCCAAAAATCTTCATCCGGGAGAATGGTAACCTGCGGCTTCTTCTCCAAACTCTTCTCCTCGTCTGAGCGCAACTACTCCATAGGAGACCGAGAACTGCTAGCCATCAAATTGGCGCTGGAGGAGTGGCGTTACCTGCTTGAAGGGGCTCTATACCCGGTGATCATCTATACTGATCACAAAAACCTAGCATATCTCCAGAATGCCCAAAGACTCAATCCACGTCAGGCCCGGTGGTCTCTGTTCTTCGCTCCCTTCGACTTCATCCTACGTTACCGCCCGGTGGACAAGAATGTTAAAGCTGACGCCTTGTCCCGATCCTTCCTGTCCTCCGATCTCGATGAGGAGCCTATGCACATCATCGACCCCTCCAAAGTGATGAGTATGGCCCCCTTGGATCTGACTCGTCTCCCACCCGGTAAGACGTTTGCAGCGGTTCCAGATCGGGAGAAAATTCTTCACTGGGGTCATTCATCTAAACTAGCCGGCCATGCCGGTCAGAAGACGGCCTTCCTGCTCATTACCCGGCATTACTGGTGGCCTACCCTGCGCAAGGATGTGGTAGACTTCGTCTCGGCCTGTTCGTCTTGTGCCCGCAATAAAGTTCCCAGACATCTTCCAGCCGGTCACCTCCTGCCTCTTCCCGTACCTGCTGCCCCGTGGCAGCACATTGCTATGGACTTTATTACAGATCTCCCTGTTTCTGCCGGTTGTACAGTCATTTGGGTGGTCGCCGACCGCTTTTCTAAAATGGCCCACTTCATCCCTCTGCCTGGTCTCCCGTCTGCGTCGGAACTGGCTAAGGACTTCATCCTTCACATCTTCCGTCTCCATGGCCTACCCCTCCACATTGTGTCGGATCAAGGGGTTCAGTTCACCTCACGCTTCTGGAGAGCTACGTGTAAGCTGCTGGATGTCACCCTGGATTTTTCCTCCGCTTACCATCCACAGTCCAATGGCCAAGTTGAACGTATCAACCAGATCCTTACCAGCTATCTCCGGCACTTTGTTAACGCTCACCATACCGATTGTGTGGAGCTCCTACCATGGGCCGAGTTCTCCTACAACAACCATGAGAGCGAATCGACTTCCAAGTCCCCGTTCTTTGTAGTCTACGGTCAACATCTCCGGATTCCATTTCCCATCTCCGCTTCTGTGGACAACCCTGCCGCGGAGTCTCTGGTCAGCGAATTTTCCACCATTTGGGAAAATACTAGGTCCGCACTTCTTCAGTCCTCCGAGCGGATGAAGAGACATGCGGATGAAGAGACATGCTGACAAAAGACGTCTGGATCCGCCTCAATTCCGTCCGGGAGACAAGGTTTGGCTCTCCTCCAAACATGTTCGGCTCAAAATACCCTCCTATAAGTTGGGCCCTCGGTTCATCGGTCCATTTGAAGTCCTCAAACAAATCAACCTAGTGGCCTACAAGTTAAAACTCCCGGCCACCTTGTGGATTCCCAACTCCTTCCACGTATCTCTCCTCAAACCAGTTGTGTTTACTTCTTTTTCCAACAATCCAGGTACTCCTCCTGCTCCGGTTTCCGCTGAGGACGTTTTTGAGGTAGAGAACATTCTGGCCACCAAGAGGGTAAGAGGAAAAACCTTTTTTCTGGTGGATTGGAAGGGGTTTGGCCCAGAGGAGAGAACTTGGGAACCCAGGGAGAACATTCATGCCCTGCTTCTCCTTTAAAAAATAGTTTTCTGGCCTAAAGAAGAGGAGGCGTAAAGGGGGGGGGGTACTGTAGCATCGGCGTCTCTGCCCCCTGCCAGGCAGAGACGCCGTCCCTCTCACCACCGCGCTCCCCACCCGGCGTCCTCCAGCGCTCCTCTTCCTGCTGCTGCCGGCGCGCGCAGCTTCCCGGGCACGGTGCTTAGGGCGCGCGCGCGCGCGCTCCCCCCCTCTTAAAGGGGCCGCGCGCGCCGCCCTAAGGAGTTCCCGGCCAATTGCCAGAGGTCCTACCGTATATTAGGCACCTCCTCCAAAATGGAGGTGCCCGAGCAATAGTTGTTGCATAGTGTACTTACCTCTGCTTCAGCCCTCAGATCCCCCTGCTAGCCTGACTACTAGTCCAGTCCGCCAGCCTGACTACTCTCCAGCCCGACAGTCTGTCTTCCGTTCAGTCCGCCAGTTTGTCTATGGGCTCTGTCCGCTTCCTTACCTGAAAGCACCTGCCCGCTACCTACCATGCCTACCTGGAGGCTCCTGCTTGTTACCTGCCGTGTCTACATGGAGGCTCCTGCTTTCTACCTGCCGTGCCTACCTGGAGGCTCCTGCTTTCTACCTGCCGTGCCTACCTGGAGGCTCCTGCTTTCTACCTGCCGTGCCTACCTGGAGGCTCCTGCCCATCACTTGCCGTGACCACCTGTCTGCCTACCTGGAGGCTCCTGCCTGTCACTTGCCGTGACCACCTGTCTGCCTACCTGGAGTCACCTGCCTGTCACTTGCCGTGACCACCTGACTGCCTACCTGGAGGCTCCTGCCCGTCACTTGCCGTGACCACCTGACAGCCTACCTAGAGGCTCCCGCCTGTCGCCTGCCGTGTCTGCCAGTCCATCTACCCGGATCACTCGTCAGCGTGCCTGCTGTGCCCATCAGTCTATATCGGTCAGTCCCTGCCATCTGACCCGTGGGAGTCACCTGCTCTCTTACAAGGTTGTCCCCAGAGTAGCACCTGGTCCCTCTGCTCAGTCCCTCCCTGGTCACGGAGTCGTTAGCCGCCGTACAACCTAGGTCGGTCTGAGTTGATACTTAGTTACGCCCCTCTGGGTCTTTCCTTGCACCGCAGCACAGAGGTTCCACCACCTGGATCCATAACAGACAGTACAGATAAGTTAAAGAGATTCATTTTCAATTTCAAGTTTTGGTCCTATGGATAAAAGAATTAGAACAGCAATTCTGAAAAACTGGCATCTTGTCACGGCAGACAGGGATTTCCAGGTGGGAGTGGGGAACCCATTGATTACCTACCACCGGGGACCAAATTTGAAAGACAAGCTTGTAAAGAATCGCATAGAGGGTAACTCTGCGAGGAATTGGTTAAATAAATCAGTAATCACGGGCAATCACAAATGTGGTACGAGTAATTTTTGCAGTTTTCATGAGAATGCCCGGCAAATAGAACTTGGAGGAGTACACCATGTGATCAGGGATCTGATTACATGTAGAACCAAATTCACGGTTTATGCAATTTTTTGCCTGTGTAGAAGGTTCTATATAGGCAAAACAATTAGACCCCTGTTCACACGGTTCAGAGAGCATTTCAATTCAATCCTTTCAGGGAAGGGCTCTAAAAGGTTAATAGAGCATATTCGCACTGAGCACAGGGCTAATCCTGAAGTCATGAGCTTCATAGGATTAGAAAAAGTGGAATTGCCACGCAAGGGAGGAAACCACAATAGGATCCTCTTACAGAGGGAAGCGAAATGGATCCTCCGAACTAATGCCCAGGGACCCCTCGGCTTAATCGACAAGCTAGACATGGCAGTATTTTTATGATGGTTGCATGAATATTTTGTATATTTTTTTCATAACAATTGTTTTTAATTTTGTATTTCTTGTTGTAACATTTTGTATGGCTGTTTGGTCCAGGGGGTAGGGTCGGGAGTATTTTAACTCCTGCCCACCCCCAGGACCATATGCCTGGACCCGTAGAAGCGTGATAGACACGCGAAACGGCCGTCGTCCGTAAAAGGTGCCGCTTCCCTGCATTTTTAATGGAAATGGAATAAAAGAAGATTTTATTACATCGGTGTGCCACCTCGCTTTCTTCATGTATGAATTGTGGCTTACTTTGTTTCTGGAGGGAGTTGCACCCGATGGTAAGACTGATTGCTCCAGCTGATGAGGTCGAGCTTCTGGAGTCTCTGCACAAGGACTGAGTCGCTGCAGTGCTGGTTGCCTGTGCATTTGTATTTGGAGATACCGACTTTTTCTCAAATAATAATGTGATGAACTCTGGAGTAAGTTTTCCGTGGTCGTCCAATTCTAAGTTTGTCCGCTGTTCCATAACCTTCTTTTTCTTTCTTTAACATACGTGACCAGTAGCGTAGCTACCGGGGAGGCAGAAGGGGGGTGGCCCCGGGCCCTGCTCTCTGAGGGGGCCCACCCGAAGCTACGCCAGTGTAACTGTATTGGCGTGCGCAGCACACCTTTCCAGTTACACTCCGGGCAGAGCAGGAAGACTGGATGTCCCTGCACTGCACGTTGGTCGATATGGGGCCCTTGAGCAGGAGGGGGGGCCCCGATGCCAGCATCAGCCCCCCCCGCCCATCACCGCAAGCTCAGTGATGAGAGAGGGAGCACGATGCTCCCTCTCCTATCAGTCCCCTCTGCGTCTGACGTCATCACTTGGCGCCCGGTCTGCTGTGCTTAGATGTGTGCAGTCACTCGGAGCAGCGGGGGAACATGGAGGAGAGGTAAGTATTGTCTTTGTTTATTCATTTATTTCTCCTATGGGGGGCGGGGAAGTATGCCCCAGACTCTGCCTCTGGGGGAGGATTATGCCACAGACTCTGCTTTTGGGGGGGGGGATTATGCCACAGACTCTGCCTATGGGGGGGGGGGGGGATTATGCCACAGACTCTGCCTATGGGGGGGGAGATTATGCCACAGACTCTGCCTATGAGGGGGGATTATACTACAGACTCTGCCTATGAGGGCGATTATGCTACAGACTTTGCCTATTGGCGGGATTACACTATATACTCAGCCTATGGGGGGGGATTTTATGAACTCACAATAAAACCTACAAAAACGAAACCAAAATGGATTTTCCTGGGAAATATGTTAAGGAATATCCTTTCCAGGGTAATGACTTGTGTATAAGGAAAAATAAATAGCCAAAAACAAAAATGCTCCTCCACACCTTGGGCTATGTTCACAGGTAGCGTTTTTGTTGCGTTATTGCACTTTTGCATTGCTTTCAACCAAGACAAATGCATTCACCGGGAAATGTCATTTTAACCTTTTACAACCTTATCTGGCCATGTGGTGTGTGACATGGGAATAGCATGGGGAAGACCCCTGGAAGCATCTCTGACTCCCAGGGCACTTCCTAAAACTGTGGTCATCTCATCAGATGTGATCCTATATTACTGCGGCAATAATAGACATTTTTGGCAACGTGACAAATCTTAAACTCCATTTAAAATGGGCAAGGTGTGTGTCAAGGGATGGGGAAGTGGACGTTATGGTGATGGTGATAGTGCACGCAGAGGCTGTGAGCAAGATGAAACTGTGCCTGCTGAGGGAGCACAACAAGCACCCATGTCATGTCGAACTACCTTCCTGTCCCAATTTCTAGGGGGCCAGGGAACACCACTATTGAAGCCAGAGCAGTGTGAAAAGGTTGTTGGTTGGATAGCAGATAAAGTTTCCAGTCAGTTTGCCACCGCCACCACCACCCTGTGTTCCACATGGTCCAGTCTCAGTAGATGTGAGTCTAGATCACATTATTATTATTACTTTATCGCCATTTATTCCATGGCGCTTTACATGTGAAAAAGGGGTATACATCGCAAAAACAATTACAATAATCTTGAACAAAAGTGTGACAGCGACTGGTACAGGAGAGGAGAGGACCCTGCCCGCGAGGGCTCAGTCTACAAGGCATGGGTGAGGATACAGAAGGTGAGGATAGAGCTGGTCTTGCAGCGGTATGGTGGAGCGAGGGTTACTGCAGGTTGTGCGCATGTCGCAAGAGGTGGGTCTTTAGCTTCCATTTAAAGTTTCAACAGTAGCCGAGAGTCAGAAATGGTGGGGTAGAGAGTTACAGAGAAGGGGGGATGCACGGGAGAAATCTTGTATGCGATTGTGGGAGGAAGGGATAAGAGGGGAGTAGAGAAGGAGATCTTGTGAGGATCGGAGGTTGCGTGCAGGTAAGTACCGGGAGACTCGGTCACAGATGTATGGAGGAGATAAGTTGTGGATAGGTTTGCATTCCAAGGTTAGGGTTTTGAACTGGAGTCTCTGGGTAATGGGGAGCCAGTGAAAAGATTGACAGAGAGGAGAGCCCAGGGAATAGCGAGGGGACAGGTGGATTAGTCGGACAACAGAGTTTGGATAGATTGGAGAAATGCAAGAGTGTTAGAAGGGAGGCCACAGAGCAGTAGGTTGCAGCCGTCAAGAAAAGAGATGAGGAGTGCGTGCACTGGTATTTTTGTAGATTCGTGGTTGAAGAATGTGCGGATCCAGGAGATTTTTTTTTACTTGGAGTCGGCATCTTCCTCATCCTGATCCTCCTTCCTCCCACCATTCCGAGTGCCCTGAGACAACTGATCCCACACTTGGACACTCCGAAGAGCTGTTTTGGTCATCTTTCCATTTATAGTTTCTGGCCTCTTGCTCGGTCCTCTCGGAAGTGGAAAGAGCTTGGATATGTGGTTTGAAGGAGAGATTAGAGTCCAGGGTTACCCCAAGAGCTGTTCACTTTTCCATCGATAGATTCAGGCCTCTCGACGGGCCAGTTTTGAGCAGGGTGTAGCATCGGTGTCTCTGCCTCCAGCCGGGCAGAGACGCCGTTCCCCTCACCGCCGCGGTCCAGGTCCAGCGTCCTCCCACTCCCCTACTGCTGTGGCACGCTCTGCGCGCAGCTTCCCGGGCTCTGTGCTTAGGGTGCTTCCTCCCTCTTAAAGTGGCCGCGCGCGCCGTCCTATAGAGTCCCCGGCCAATGGCCGGAGGACTTCCCCTATATTAGGCACCTCCTCCAATATGGAGGTGCCTGTGGAAGATTGTTGTTCCGTGTGCTAAACACTTGCTCCAGCCCTCAGGTCCCGCTGCCTGTCAGTCTAGCCCGCCAGACTGTCTAACAGTTCTGTTCTCCAGTCTGTCTACAGTTGTGCCTGCCAGCCTGCTTACCTAGAGCACTTGTCTGTAACCTGCTGTGCCCACCAGTCTGCCTACCTGGTGCACCTGCCTGTAACCTGTCGTGCCCGCCAGCCAGTCTACCCGAAGCGCTTGCCAATTACCTGCCGTGCCCGCCTGCTCGCCTACCCGGAGCACCCGTCTGGCTATCTGCCGAACCAGCCTGGTTATCTACCCGGTCCACCCGTCAGCCTTCCTGCCGTGCTCATCCGCTGTACTGGTCAGTCTCTGCCATCTGACCCGTGGGAGTCACCTGCTCTCACACAAGGTCGGTCCCAGAGTGGCAACTGGTCCACCTGCCCGGTTTCTCCCTGGTTTACGGAGTCGACAAAGCCGCCATGTAAACTTGGTTGGGCAGTGTAGGCACTTAGTCACACCCCTCTGGTCCCTCCTTGCACCGAAGCACAGAGGTTCCACCTCCCGGACCCATAACAGTTTGCACAGGCCATGGAACCCGGTGGCCTCCAGGCTCCTTCGCGCTTTGATCTGTATCAGGAGGTCTCACGTCAGAGATCTCAACAGGAAACCATCCTGTCCTATCTGCGGACTGTCAACTCCCGCCTGGACACGCTGTCCACCCAGTCTGTGTCCGTCTCTAGCCAAGCGGCACCCGCTCCGGCGGCACCTCATCCCACTGGCGCTATGGCACCCGGCTTTGGAC
Source organism: Phyllobates terribilis (assembly GCF_046119375.1). NCBI lineage: Eukaryota > Metazoa > Chordata > Amphibia > Anura > Dendrobatidae > Phyllobates > Phyllobates terribilis. The sequence continues at coordinate 706,074,882 of NW_027362761.1, forward strand.
CCCGGCTCTCTGAGCCTCCACATTTTGGTGGTGACCCCGTCTTATGTCGGGGCTTCTTGAATCTGTGCACTCTGCACTATGAACCCCTGACACATCAGTTCCCCTTCGACCGTTCATCATGTCTCACCTCACCGGGGAGGCATTGGCATGGCTAAACCCTCTGTGGGAAAGAGGGGATCCCCTGGTGTCCGATCTTCTGGCTTTCCTCGCTGCTTTCTGGAAGGTCTTCGATGAGCCCGGACGAAAATCTTCTACTGCCTCCTCACTTCTCCGTCTCCGCCAAGGGAGTCTCTTCGTGGGCCAGTATGCCAAACGTTTCCGAACCCTCGCATCTGAGCTTGCCTGGAACAACGAGGCCCTGGTGTCCACCTTCTGGGAGGGTCTTTCCGGACGGATCAAGGATGAGCTAGCCGGTCGTGACATCCCTTACACCCTGAACGACCTGGTGTCATTAGCTAACCGGATTGACATCCGTTTTCTGGAACGTGCTGAGGAGACTACCCGGGACAGAAGATTTCCGTGTTTCACTCCTGTATTCCAAAAGCCAGCCTCGCAACCAGCAATTCCCCGGGCATGTTCGCCTGAGCCCATGCAAATTGACCAAACCAGGATGGTCAAGTCTCGCAAGGAGACGCGCCAAGCCGAGGGGAGTTGCTTCTACTGTGGCAGTAAAGAGCATCTGATCCATTCCTGCCCGGTGAGGCCGGGAAACTCCAGTGTCTAGGACCGCTCGGAGAGGTCATCCTAGGCAAGAGTAAATCCTCTCCGTCTTTGACTCTGTCTGTTTCTATTTCCAGTGGCGAGACCCGCTTCTTCGAGATTGCCCATCTGGATTCCGGAGCCACTGGGAATCTCATTCAACAGGCTGTTGTGGAGTGGTATCAGATTCCTACTGTACGTCTGGCTGAACCGTTGGCGGTTGCCTCCGTGGATGGGAGGCTTCTTCCGGAGACCATCTTACTCGTCACAGAGCGTGTAACCCTTCAGGTGGGAATGCTGCACTCTGAGAAAATCTCCTTTCATGTGCTGTCCAGTCTCTCTCACCCCCTCTTGCTTGGTCTACTCTGGTTACAAAGACATGAGCCCGTCCTGAATTGGAGATCTGGTGAAGTGTTCCGTTGGGGTCAGGCATGCCATGAGTCCTGTCTGGTTCCGGTTCGTCCAGCTCGACCCCCGTCTACTCCGGCTAATCTACCTGGTCTGCCGGCACCCTATTGGTCCTATGTGGACGTCTTCGACAAAAAGAAAGCAAAGACACTACCACCTCATAGGCCGTACGATTGCCCCATCAACCTGGTATCTGGTGCTTCTCCTCCCCGTGGGCGTATCTACCCCTTGTCGCTGGCTGAGAACCAGACCATGTCTGAGTACATAGAAGAGAATCTTGCTAGGGGATTTATCCAGAAATCCACCTCTCCGGCTGGTGCAGGATTCTTCTTCGTCAAGAAGAAAGACGGCTCTCTACGTCCCTGTATCGATTACAGGGGTCTTAACCAGATTACCATCAAAAATAAGTACCCCCTGCCTCTCATCTCTGAGCTGTTCAACCGCCTTAAAGGTGCAAAGATCTTCACTAAGCTCGATCTTCGTGGGGCGTATAATTTGATCCGGATCCGCCAGGGAGATGAGTGGAAGATGGCATTCAACACTCGGGATGGTCAATACGAGTACCGCCTGATGCCCTTTGGTCTCTGTAATGCTCCAGCTGTCTTCCAGGAGCTGGTTAACGACATCTTCCGTGATCTTCTGTATTCTTGCGTAGTGGTATACCTGGACAATATCTTGGTCTTCTCTCCAGATCTGCCCTCACACCGGAGGGATGTTCGTCAGGTTCTGCTAAGGCTCCGGCAGAATCGCCTTTACGCTAAGTTCGAGAAATGCCTCTTTGAGCAGACCTCTCTGCCGTTCCTGGGCTATATTATCTCCGAGACTGGTCTGCGGATGGATCTCGAAAAGGTCTCTGCCATCTTAAAGTGGCCCCGTCCGGAGTGGTTGAGGGCGATTCAGCCATTCCTGGACTGCTCCCATCTCCGCGCTCACCAGTAAAGGAGCAAATCCCAGGGAATGGACTTCCGAAGCAGAGGAGGCCTTCGTCTCCCTGAAACAAGCCTCCTCTTCCGCCCCTGTGCTACACCGTTTGGATTGCAACAAGCAGTTCTTCCTGGAGGTTGATGCATCCTCCTCCGGAGCCGGAGCGGTGATCAACCAGAAGTCCTCGTCCAGGAGAATGGTAACCTGCGGCTTCTTCTCCAAGCTCTTCTCCTCGTCTGAGCGCAATTACTCCATAGAAGATCGTGAGCAGCTGGCCATCAAATTACACTGACCACAAAAACCTCGCTTATTTGCAGAACGCCCAAAGATTAAATCCGTGCCAGGCCAGGTGGTCTCTTTTCTTTGCCCGATTCTGCTTCACTCTGCATTACCGCCCGGCAGACAAGAACATTAAAGCTGACGCTCTATCCCGCTCATTCATGTCTTACGACCAAGAGGAGGAATCTCTACATATCATCGACGCCTCCAAAGTAATGACTGTGGCACCGTTTGACCTGTCTCATCTTCCACCCGGTAAGACCTTTGTAGCGGTTCCTGATCGTAAGAAGGTTCTACTCTGGGGCCATTCATCCAAACTAGCCAGTCATGCTGGCCAGAGGAAGACCTTTTTGCTCATCGCCCGACATTACTGGTGGCCTTCCCTGCGCAAGAATGTTGCAGACTTTGTCGCGACTTGTTCCTCCTGTGCCCGTAACAAGGTTCCCAGGCACCTTCCATCCGGCCGTCTTCTTCCTCTTCCCGTGTCTTCCGCTCTGTGGCAAAACATTGCAATGGACTTCATTATGGATCTCCCTGTTTCTGCCGGTTGTACTGTTATTTGGGTGGTCGCTGACCGCTTTTCTAAAATAGCCCACTTCGTCCCTGTGCCTGGTCTTCCGTCTGCATCTGTGCTGGCTAAGGACTTCATCCATCACATCTTCCGTCTTAACAGCCTACCCCTCTACATTGTGTCTGATCGCGGGGTTCAGTTCACTTTGCGCTTCTGGAGAGCTACATGTAAACTACTGGATGTCTCCTTGGATTTCTCCTCTGCTTATCATCCTCAGTCCAATGGTCAAGTGGAGCGTATTAACCAGGTTCTTACCAGCTTTCTTCGGCACTTTGTCAACGCTCACCATAACGATTGGGTTGAGCTCCTGCCCTGGGCCGAGTTCTCCTATAATAACTAGAGATGAGCGTTGTTCTACTCGAACTGTTCGCCAATCTCAAATTCGAGCTGTTTTGGGCGGTGTTCGAGCCGGTCGGCGAACACGAACAATTTGAGAAAAATTCGGCTGTTCGAGGTTATGTTCGATAACTGTTCGTGCACCAAAATCATAACTGGATTTTTTCTCAGTAATGATGAAAATTAATGTTAATACGCAGTTTGAGTGTACAGCGGGGCGGGGGGAGGGGCAGGGGATGGATCTCTGCAGGAACAATGAAGATCTCCATTTTTTTTTCTCTTTCCCGCATTTACAGTGGGGAGGTGCAATCTGTCAGCCTATCAGCAGCGCACACACGGAGCGAAGTGCTTTTTTTTCACACAAGCAAGGGCATGTGCGATTGGCAGTGTATGTCACATGTCCTTGCCCTATAAGACCAAGCCATTTTCCCCGTCGCCACCATTTTCTCACTGCTGCAGCTGCGTGTTAGACGGCACCGCTGTTGCTGTGTGCGATATACCTTGTTAATTTCAAGCCAATTTTCGCACAAATATACAGATAGCTTGGGAGTAGGGAATAGTTGTGATTGCAGTCCTTTTAAGGACTAGGTTACAGCATTTCCTACGACTTTTATCAGGCAGGTCTGTGCTCTTAAATAGATTGTGGGAGTAAAGACTAATTGTAATTGGAGTCCTTTTCAGGACTAGGTTACATCAGTTCCTATCAGTTTTTGCCAGGCAGGTCTGTGCCAGTGCTGTGCAAGTTTTTTTCACAGCATTTGGCTGAATCTAGCAAAGCTAATCCTTTTTGGCCTATTGCAGAGTGTGTTAGTCAGTGGAGTAGCCTATCTGTGTTGCAAGATATACCACCTGTGTATAGAATACCAATTTTTTTACTGCACCTAGTGAAGTAAAATCTTTTGGGCATAGCATCATTCTATTAGTCCATCTATACTGACCTCCATCAGGTTGCAAATTAAAAATAATTTTTTTCTGCATCTAGCTCTGAAAAAATATTTGGGCTTCTAGCAGTGTGTGGGACTTGGTCTATTAGTCCATCTATACTGACCTCCATCAGGTTGCAAATTGAATAAAAAAAATTTCTGCATCTAGCTCTGAAAAAATATTTGGGCTTCTAGCGGTGTGTGGGACTTGGTCTATTAGTCCATCTATACTGACCTCCATCAGGTTGCAAATTAAAAATAATTTTTTTCTGCATCTAGCTCTGAAAAAATATTTGGGCTTCTAGCAGTGTGTGGGACTTGGTCTATTAGTCCATCTATACTGACCTCCATCAGGTTGCAAATTAAAAATAATTTTTTTCTGCATCTAGCTCTGAAAAAATATTTGGGCTTCTAGCAGTGTGTGGGACTTGGTCTATTAGTCCATCTATACTGACCTCCATCAGGTTGCAAATTAAAAATAATTTTTTTCTGCATCTAGCTCTGAAAAAATATTTGGGCTTCTAGCAGTGTGTGGGACTTGGTCTATTAGTCCATCTATACTGACCTCCATCAGGTTGCAAATTGAATAAAAAAAATTTCTGCATCTAGCTCTGAAAAAATATTTGGGCTTCTAGCGGTGTGTGGGACTTGGTCTATTAGTCCATCTATACTGACCTCCATCAGGTTGCAAATTAAAAATAATTTTTTTCTGCATCTAACCCAGCCAATAGTTTTGGCCTAATACCACAGTTTGGCCACTCAGCTCTGCTCGGTTACCATCCATTGTTTTTTTGTGCAAACAACTCCAGAGTTGTGAATTAGTTAACCACCAAAATGAGTGGAAAAAGGCCTGCTGCTGGTGGAAAGGGGAATAGGCGTGTTGGGAAGGGGAAAAAAGGTTGTGTCCGTGGGGTAGGTGCAGAAGAAAGACCATCTTCCAGCCAAACTAAAATGTCTACTTCTTTTAGCGGACAATGTGATAAGATCCCTTTCTTACGGCCTCGCCAATCGCTACAAATTCCAGATGAGGCACAAAAACAGCAGGTGCTTCAACGGATATCAAGTGCTCCTTTAAGTGGGCTCTCCTCCACATCAACTTCAACATCACAAATACTCCAGTCCTCAAAGGTGTCACCCAAATCGCACTTGCTTCCTCACAGCTCCCAAATCTCCAGCTGCCCGTCTGAGTATGAGGTAGAACAGATGGTTGAGTCTGCAGAGCTGTTTACTCATACTATAGCCTGGGAATCAGAGGTCGACTCCAGCGCTTCTGTGAATCCAGACGAGGAAATGATCTGCACTGATGCCCAGAATCTTTATGAGTCGGATCCAGGACCAAACGCAGAAGGTTCTGACCATAATGTAGACCCTCATTCCCAAACTGTAACTCCTGTTGGTGGAGACAATGAGGAAGACGATGATAAGACTCAAATACCTGATTGGAGCGACAACTTTAGTTTTTTGTCAGGGCAGGAACAGGTTGGCTCTGAGGACGACGGGTGTGATAACGCACAGGGTGATGATGATGAGGTCGGAGATCCCACTTACTGTCAACCCACAGTCAGCCAAGAGATGAGGTCAGCAGAGGAGGTGGAGGAAGATGCTAGTGACGACGAGGTCAGGTTGCGCCTTCCTGGACAGAGACGTAGTACTGGAAGCACGTCAACAACTGCATCCTCAAACACAACTCTGCCTCTCACCACAAGTCGTGGTGGCTCTTCAGGTCGCATGGGTGCTAAGCCTTGCATAGCCTGGGCATTTTTTCAGATCGATAAAGATGACCCAACTCGTGTTATCTGTAACATTTGTCAGCAAAAGCTAAGTAGAGGCCAAAAAATACATAGTTTGAGTACTTCATGCATGAACCGGCACATGGACATGAAGCATAAGTTGCAGTGGGAAGCTCAGTGTGCTACAATGCGGTCTAGCCGGCCGGGCCAACCACCGTCTGCCATATCTTGTGCATCCGCGGCCTCTTCATCCTCTGTGACTGGGGGGACAGCAGTCACACCTGTTTTGGGGCGCAGACCTGCCACCTCTTTACCCGCAACAGCCAGCGTGATTGGCAGGTCATCATTTTCTTTGGAGGTGGTAACACCAGCTGGTCTTGAGCGCTGTCCGGCATCGATAGCACCACCTTTGGATCAAGGCAACCTAACATGTCCGCCTGCATCTTCCTCACAGACCGGCAGTTTGCCGGGGACACCCTTATCAACCCCGTCTAAGCACAATAGCCAGCCCTCGGTCCCTCAGATGTGGACAAGTAAAAGACCATTTCCTCCTAGCCATGAGAAAGCTAAGAGGTTGAATTTCACCATCTGCAAGCTCTTGGCTACAGAAATGCTGCCTTTCCGCCTGGTGGACACAGAGGATTTTCGAGACCTTATGTCCGTCGCAGTGCCCCAGTACCAGATGCCCAGTCGGCACTACTTCTCAAAGAAAGGTGTGCCTGCGCTCCACCAGCATGTCGCACACAACATCACCGCTTCTTTGAGAAACTCTGTGTGTGACAGGGTGCATTTCACCACAGACACTTGGACGAGTAGGCATGGACAGGGGCGTTACATGTCGCTGACTGGGCACTGGGTAACTATGGTGACAGCAGGACAAGGGGCTGCTGTCCAAGTCTTGCCGTCCCCACGAGTTGTGCGTCAATCCTCTTTATGTCATTTTTCCTCCACTGCTTCTGCCTCCTCAACCTCCTCTCGGTCTTCCACCTGCACCCAAAGCCTGTCTGGTCATGCCACAAGCTTTCTAACTGCGCAGAAGGGATCCTGCACACCTCCTTACTATGCTGGCAGTAGGGCTCAACGTCATCAGGCGGTTTTTACATTGAAATGTCTGGGAAATGTGAGTCACACAGCTGAGGAGTTGTGGTCAGCTCTGGAGAACCAATTTCATGAATGGTTGTCTCCACTGGACCTGAAACCAGGGAAGGCCGTGTGCGACAATGCTGCAAACCTGGGTGCGGCCCTTCGCCGGGGCAATGTCACACACGTGCCTTGTATGGCTCACGTGTTGAACCTGGTTGTCCAGCAATTTTTAGCCCACTATCCCAGACTAGATGGCCTTCTGCAGAGGGCACGGTCGCTGTGTGCTCACTTCCGCCGTTCGCATCCCGCAGCTCAGCGACTTACATCTCTACAGAAGTCGTTGGGCCTGCCACTTCACCGGCTAAAATGCGATGTGCCTACCCGGTGGAATTCAACTCTGCACATGTTGCAGCGACTGTGGCAGCACCGACAAGCCCTGGTGCAATACGTTCTGACGTATAGCCTGGGCCAACGAGATTCAGAGGTGGGGCAAATCACGCTGGAGGAGTGGTCTCAGATCAGGGACCTATGCACCCTTCTGCACAGTTTTGAAATGGCGACGAAGATGTTTAGTGCTGACGATGCCATTATCAGCATGACTATTCCGGTGATTTACATGCTGGAGCACATGTTAAACAGAATTCGGAGTCAGGTGGTGGCACAAGAGGAGGTGGAGGAAGTAGAGGAGGAGGAGTTGTATGCGGAAGGGCTAACATCTGCAAGGTCCAGACGGTCGGCAGCACCAAGGCGGCAGGCATGTGAGGGTGGGGGAGATGGTTTAACCAGGGCGCATGGTAGCAGCCAAACTAGTGAGGAAGGTGCAGGAGCCCAGGAAGAAGTGGAGGACGAACTGATGGAAGACTCATCAGATGAGGGAGACCTTGATCACATTTCTGTTGTGCGAGGTTGGGGGGAGAGGACAGAGGAAGGAAGCATGATTGTTACCTCGCCACCAACACAACAGGGACTTGGTGCTCCTGGATGCGCAACACACATGAGTGCCTTCTTGCTGCACTACCTGCAACATGACCCTCGAATTGTGAGAATTAGAAATAATCCTGACTACTGGGTTGCCACACTGTTAGATCCCCGGTACAAAAGTAAATTTGCAGAAATTATTCCTGCCATAGAAAGGGATGCACGCATGCAGGAGTATCAGCAGAGACTGTTGCAGAATCTTACATGTGCTTTTCCACAAAATACCAGTGGTGCACGTAGTGAATCTCACAGTTCCAACTTGCCAACCGTGGGACCGTCAAGTGTTCAGCACTCAAACCGTAACAGAACCACAGTATCTGCTGGTAACATCAATTTTGCGGAATCATTTCACCACTTTTTTAGCCCATCCTTTGCAAGGCCACAGGAGACAAGAAGTCTGACACATAGTCAACGCCTAGAGACGATGGTACAGGAGTATCTCCAAGTAAACATTGAAGCCACGACTGTGTCACTGGACCCTTGCTCTTTTTGGGCTTCCAATCTGGATAAATGGCCGGAGCTAGCCACTTACGCCTTGGAGATCTTGTCATGCCCCGCAGCCAGCGTTCTGTCTGAACGTGTGTTCAGCGCTGCTGGTGGTGTGCTGACAGATAAGCGCACGCGGCTCTCCACTGATAATGTAGACAGACTCACGTTCATAAAGATGAACAAATCATGGATCCGAAACGACTTTTCTACCCCTGTGTCATCCTGGGGAGAGTAAAAGCTTGATGACTGGTTAAAATCACCCTACCAACCGTTTTAAGCTTTCAAATTACTAATCATGTTTATCTGTATCTTGACTGGAAAATAATTTGGGCTTTGTAGCAATGTGCAGCACTGATCCTATTAGGCCATCTATAATAAGCTTCACCAGATTTAAAATTAAAAATAATTTTTAGCTGCATCTAGCCCGGAAAATAATTTTGGGGCTCCGAGATGCGCAAGACACATAAGTGCCTTCTTGCTGCACTACCTGCAGCATGACCCTCATATTGTCAGAATTCGAAGTAATCATGACTACTGGGTTGCCACACTCTTAGATCCCCCAAACTTTTCGATCAACCTTTTCATTTTAATAAAGACCAAAAAAATGGTCATTTTTGAAATTATAAGCATTAGCAGGTTGTTAGAAACTGAAATCAAACAGTTTTCAACTCAAAACTTTATTCTAGGTGATGTTACATTTTCACATAGGACCCCTTGTTCGAAAGGAGCTTCTGAACTCTCTCGTCCATTGAATTTGTCAGGTTTTGGATGGTTTCTGCTTCAATTGTTTTGCATGAGGACAGAATACCCTCCCAGAGCTGTTGCTTAGATGTGAACTGCCTCCCGCCATCATAGACACTCCTTTTAATGATGCTCCAAAGGTTCTGAATGGGGTAGAGGTCAGGGGAGCATGGGGGTCACACCATAAGTTTGTCCCCTTTTATGCCCATATCAGCCAGAGATGCAGATGTTTTATGTGCAGCATGAGATGGTGCATTATCATGCAGAAAAATGATCTTGCTGTGAAATACACGGTTCTTCTTCTTGAACCATGGCAGGAAGTGCTGTTTGAGAAAATCCACATACATTATGGAGTTCATCTTTAGCGCCTTCAGGGATCCTAAAGGGGCCGACAATCTCTCTCCCCATGATTCCAGCCCAAAACATTACTCCACCTCCTCCTTGTTGGCGCTGTAGCCGTGTTTGCGTGGGGTGTCCATCAACCAGCCATCCTCCACTCCATCCATCTGGACCATCGAGCGCTGCACGGCACTCATCCGTGAACAAAACAGTTTTGAAATCAGTCTTCATGTAATGTTTGGCCCACTGGAGCCGTTTCTGCTTGTGTGAAGTGGATAGAGGAGGTCGACAGGATGGCGCATGCACAGCTGCAAACCTCTGAAGGACCCTGCATCTTGTTGTTCGGGGGACGTTGGAGGCACAAGCAGCTTCAAAAACTTGTCTGCTGCTATGACAAGGCTTTTTTGCCGCTGCTCTTTCAACCTGACGTAATTGCCTGTAGGAAAGAGTCCTCAATTTGCCCTTATCAGCACGCACACGTGTGTACTGTGAATCAGCTACATACTTCTTGATTGCCAAGACACTTCATCCTGATCATCGCACAATGTTGATTGTAGTCATGCCTTGACCTAAACACTCCACAATTTGTTGCTTCTCAGCAGCCGACACATCCTTTTTCTTTCCCATTTTGGCAGAAAATGTAGGCTGCTTAATAATGTGAGAGAGCCTTCTTAAGTAGTCTTGCCTTTCATTGGACACACCTGCCAAACTAATTAGCACAGGTGTCTGCAATTGCTTACAGTGATATAAAGAGCCCTGACACACATCACCATCAATGAGTTTAACTGACAAACAAACAAATTCTTCCCTTATCACTCCTAAACACTTTTTGCATAATAATTTGGAACACAGTGTACATGTGCTTTTCCACAAAACACCAGTGGTTCACGTAGTGAATCTTACAGTTCTAACTTGCCAACCGTGGTCTGTATGGAATTGTTCAATAAAGGGCCCAAAATTAAGATAACATAGATGGGAGAGGTCTCTATGAATAGGAATTCCTAAGTATTTGATACCCTGTGAGGGCCAGGCAAAGGGAAAGTTGGACTGGATGGAATCCTATATGGATTTAGGGAGGGAGACATCGAGGGCCTCAGACTTCGCTGCATTGATTTTAAAATTTTACCATGTAACAAAGTGATCTATTTCAGCCATAACAGCAGGGATGGATATATGTGATTGAGTGATATATACTAGGACATCATCAGCAAATAGAGAGCACTTGTACTCGGTGCCTCCCACCTCAATCCACCTAATATTGGGGTTATGGCGAATTGATGAGAGCAGGTGCTCCGTCACTAGGATGTATAAGAGAGGGGACAGAGGACATCCCTGCCTTGTCCCATTGGTGATTGTGAAAGGTGATGAAAATGTTCTGACGCACCCCCTGGGCCTTGGGACACCCGGAGCCGGACCCTTTTTGGTGGATGCTGGTGGTTGTAGTCTTCGTGGCGGCGATCCGGTTCCGTGGCTCAGGGCGGTCAAACCAGTGGCGGAACTATTTATGTGGTTTTGATGTTTAAATGTCCGACTACGCCACCCGTGGATTGCGGTCAGAGTGAACCGCCGCTACAGGGCAGACCGCTAAGGCTGGTGTTGTGGGTGCAGCAGAGCGTAGCATAACTCCCCACGGGAGGAGTATAGCCTCAGGGCAGTGTATGCGGAGGATGGGGGTGATGGTGCAGGGCAGCAGCAGTAACGACACGGAGTCAGTGATGCAGTTCAGGGCCTTTACTCACAGTTCTTATTATCCAGACCACGTCTGCAGGTAACGGCTGCCCACGTCGTACTGTGCTCACCAGGTGAGGGGCTCAGACAACTCCCAGATAACTTTGGAGCGCTTCACAGGACCCCCTTTGTGTGTCCTTTGTCTGGCCTTTCTTACCAACACTTCTGTCCGGCTGCCTCGGGCCTCCTCTTGGTAAACTTGGCGCCAGTTTCCCTGACCCTATGTGGTGCCTTCCTAGCGGGTGGAGCAAGGGGCTGCGCCACATAAAATGTCAGAGCCTCCGGTTTCTAGCTGAGGGTCGTTTCCTGCCTCCACTAGTTCGGGGACCGGTCTCCCCCTTTGGCCTGACCCCTCCACGCAGGTGGATTCGGGCGTGCGGTGGCGACTCGCCCGTCCGCACCCCTGGGATCCCTTCATTCCTCGTTCCTGGAGCCTTCTCCGCTCCTCTTCCTTCCTTCTCCCTCTTGCAGGCCTGGGCCTCTGTTACTAGGCCCGCCTCCGGAGCAGAGCTCATGCAGAGCCCCTGCTCCCTGCCACTTCTGCTCAGACTTCTCTGCACTGAACTAAGATGGTGCCCACCTTTTATACTCCCTTCTCAATGCACCCAGGAACTGCTTCCTCCCTGCTCCTGCACTGCAGGGTTCCCCTTCCTCAGTGTTCCCTCCCCCCACTCCAGCCAGGGACAGGGACTGTCGTGCCCATCTCAGGGGCATATTGGTCGCCCTGCCCCACGGCAATGTGGTGTAATGCATGCAGGTGTCGGGTCCTGATCCACACTCCATCCTTATCTGAGAGTGAGATATCACACCTCTGGGTGAGGTGCAATACGTCTGTAGCAACCGAGCCCTCGGTGCTACAGTTCCATTTATCTTCAGCCTAGGTGACTTATTGTGATACAGGGCCGTGATTTTGGCTATAAAAGGGTCCCCTAGACCCCTACCCCAAGCTTTTTAAGAGAATCATATATGGCGTGCCAGGAGACTCTATGGAATGCTTTCTCAGCATCCAACGAGAGTATCTACTTACAAATTTTTAACTGCATCTAGCCCAGGAAATACTTTGTGCCTAGTAGCAGTGTCTGCTAGTCAGCAGATTATCCCGGCTGTTAAGCAAGCTACACCACCTGTAGTTTGGACACTTAATTTTTTCAAAGGAAATGCTTCGGGACCACGGGATACTTAGTGAAGAGCATCAGGAGGCACCCCAAGGCATAGGGGCTGGGACTGGCACTAGGATGCCTTGCGGTGGACAGCCGAGCTCGATCCTTATAAAAGCTTTTTAACTGCAGCAGCTTTAGTGGACGCTACTGGAGCTGGAATTACGCGGCTGCTGGCATGAGACTTGCCCTCCAATAGATCCTTGTAAATGGATTTAAAGTGTATTCATTCAAATTAGAGGGACAATTTAAATTAAAAAGCTTAGAGCTGCCTCCACCACAGGGGGGCTCTCTCGACCCACCAGCGGACAGGCACCAGTATTGGGAGAGGGGGGCTGGCCGTCAGGGTTCACCGCGGCTCTGGCACAAACCCGGCGACACGGAGGTGGCACGGGCAGGAGCGGACTGGCCGTCTCGGCTTCTCACTTTTTGGATTTTAGAAGGGCATGACATGCCTATATCTGTGTCTCCCCCTCCTTTTACTCCTCCACCTCTTTTATTTTCGCATGACTATATGTACTTGTCACTTTTCCATGTGTTAGTTGTGTCTTCTGAGCAGTTTGTCAGCTTTTGGACACCTTTGAAGGTGTTTTCTATGTGTTTCTATGTGTTTTTGTTTGCCTGCCATTGGTTTTAACGGTGTTCGAAGGTGTTCGACGAACAGTTCGGCGAACACACGGGTGTTCGACGAACCGAACCGAACTCGAACACTACGGGGGTGGCTCAACACTAATAATAACCATGAAAGCGAGTCTTCTTCCAAATCCCCATTCTTTGTGGTCTACGGTCAACACCCCCGGATTCCGTTTCCCGTCTCCTCTTCAGTGGACAATCCTGCCGCAGAGTCTCTGGTCAGCAAATTTTCAGCTATTTAGGAAGACACTAGATCTGCACTTCTTCAGTCCTCCGAGCGGATGAAAAAACATGCTGATAAGAGATGCCTGGATCTGCCTCAATTCCGTCCGGGAGACAAGATCTGGCTTTCCTCCAAATATGTTCGTCTCAAGATACCTTCCTATAATTTGGGTCCGCGGTTCATCGGTCCGTTCGAGGTTCTGAACCAAATCAATCCCGTGGCTTACAAGCTGAAACTCCCGGTCACCTTACGGATTCCCAACTCCTTTCATGTATCCCTCCTCAAACCTGTTGTCCTTAATTCTGTCTCTGACGATCCAGGTACCGCTCCAGCTCCTGTCTCTGCTGAGGACCTCTTTGAGGTGGAAAACATTTTGGCCACCAAGAGGATAAGAGGAAAGACTTTCTTTCTTGTGGATTGGAAGGGGTTTGGCCCCAGGGAGAACATTCATGCCCCTCATCTTCTTAAAAAATTTCTTGCGGGCCTGAAGAAGAGGGGGCGTAAAGGGCGGGGTACTGCAGCATCGGCGTCTCTGCCTCCAGCCGGGCAGAGACGCTGTTCCCCTCACCGCCGCGGTCCAGGTCCAGCGTCCTCCCGCTCCCCTGCTGCTTTGGCACGCTCTGTGCGAAGCTTCCCGGGCTCCGTGCTTAGGGCGCGCGCGCGATCCCTCTGTCTTAAAGAGGCCGCGCACTCCGTCCCATAGAGTCCTTGGCCAATGGCCGGAGGACTTCCCCTATATTAGGCACCTCCTTCAATATGGAGGTGCCTGTGCAAGGTTGTTGTTCCGTGTGCTAAACACTTGCTCCAGCCCTCAGGTCCCGCTGCCTGTCAGTCCTGCTTGCAAGCCTTCTGTCAGTCTAGCCCGCCAGCCTGTCTAACAGTTCTGTTCTCCAGTCTGTCTACAGTTGTGCCCGCCAGCCTGCTTACCTGGAGCACCTGTCTGTAACCTGCCATGCCCGCCAGTCTGCCTACCTGGAGCACCTGCCTGTTACCTGTCGTGCCTGCCAGCCAGTCTACCCGAAGCGCCTGCCAGTTACCTGCCGTGCCCGCCTGCTCGCCTACCCGGAGCACCCGTCTGGCTATCTGCCTAACCAGCCTGCTTATCTACCCGGTCCACCCGTCAGCCTTCCTGTCGTGCTCATCCGCTGTACCGGTCAGTTCCTGCCATCTGACCCATGGGAGTCACTTGCTCTCACACAAGGTCGGGCCAAGAGTGGCACCTGGTCCACCTGCCCGGTTCCTCCCTGGTTCACGGAGTCGACTAAGCCGCCATGTGACCTTGGTTGGGCAGTGTAGGCACTTAGTCACGCCCCTCTTTTCCCTCCTTGCACCAAAGCACAGAGGTTCCACCACCCGGACCCATAACACAGGGCAATAGAAGATCGCATGTAGCGATTTGAGCAGCCATGGTCACCCGAAGGTGACGGTGGGAAAGTGCAATTACTGTCGCAAGAGGTGGATAGTGATGATAAACAATGGATAGAAAGTCAGGAGGAGGGCCAGGGTGCGGAAGTGGAAGACGAAGGGGTGGATGATGAAGTCACTGACCCAACCTGGCAAGGGGACATGCAAAGCGAGGACAGCAGCACACAGTGGGAGGGAGGTGTAGCACCACAACAGGCAGGAACAAGCAGTGTGGTGGCCACAGACACAAGGCGGGCAACTGCTCCCCGGAACACCAACACAATGGAAGTTGCCAGTACAACTATTAGGTCTTCCCGAGTCTGGTTCTTTTTTTAAGGACTGTTCAGATAACCCCAAAAAGGCCATTTGCAACATTTGCCAGGCCAGCATCAGCAAGAGCACCAAATCTACCAGCCTGACGACCACCAGCATGCTCAGGCACATGACAGCATAGCACCTGGCTAGCTGGGCCAAACACCTAGGTCCAGAAACAGTGTCTGCGGGTGACACCACTGCCTCTTCCGCTGTTGTGCGTTCACGCCAATCCCCTGTCCATGGTGCATGCGAAGATGCCTCCCCCTGCACCTGTCATTGCAGACTTGAAACCTGCAACCATCATCGTCCACATCCTTGTCCCTTTGCAGCGTTCAGTTGTCCCTACCACAGTCCTTGGAATGCAAGCGCAAGTATGCAGCCAGCCATCCACCCACCCACAGGCCGCATTACTAACTTGCCACATTTCTGGACTGCTTGCACTTGAAATGTTGCCTTTTAGGCTCGTGGAGGCGGAAGCTTTCCAAAACCTCATGGTCCCGGTATCGTCTCTGCCTTCCAGAAGCGCGGTTCTCAGAACATTACCCGTGCCCTCCCCAGTGCACTTAAATGGGAAGGACCGCCTAGCCACAAACAAGTGGACAAGTGAATGTGGCCAGGGACGGCACATCTCACAGACGCATGTCACTGGGTTAATATTGTGCTCGGTCTCCTAGACAACGACCAAATTATTCATGATGATTGGATCATCCATCTCCTTATCTTTGTGTTACTTGGAATGCAAGCGCAAGTATGCAGCCAACCACCCACCTACCCACAGGCCGCAATACTAAACTGACACATTTCTGGATTGCTTGCTTGCACTTGAAATGTTTCCTTTTAGGGTCGTGGCGGCGGAAGCTTTCTAAAACCTCATGGTGGCGGCTGGGTGTCCATACTCAGTCCCCAGCCGCCACTATTTCTTCCAGTATCGTCTCCGCCTTCCTCAAGCATGAGTCCCAGATCATTACCCGTGCCCTCCCCAGTGCCCTTAAGTGGGAAGGACTGTCTAACCACAAACACGTGGACAAGTGAGGTCAATTCATTTTTTCAGGACATATTCCATCTTATTTACTTAAACTTCGTGTGTGCCAATAAGCAGGACTGTATGCTTAAGCAACAAACCGCACACCATTGCAGAGTTGTTGAAATCTGCAGTTCTGCAGTTTCTCAAAATCTACATGGATCTGCCAGAGCTGCTTGTGAAAGTACGCCCCCTGTGTGCCCATTTCAAATAGTCAGCTACATCTTCCGCCGCCCTGGCAGGGCTTCATCAGCGTTTGCAGCTTCCAGCTCACCGACTGGTGTGCGATGTGACTAAGCGTTGGAAATCAACGTTGCAGATGTTTGGAATGATTTTGAGCAGCAGAGAACAGTTGTTGAGTACCAGCTTCAACACATCCGTCGGCATTCAGGTCAGCCTCCGCACATAAGAGCTGATGAGTGGGCATGGATGTCTGACATCTGTGCCCTCCTCCAAAACTTTGAGGACTCCACCAAGATGGTGAGCTGCGATGACGCCATAATTAGCATCACCATCCCACTTCTCTGTCTACTGAAATGCTCGCTGCTCACAATTAAAGAGGAGGCATTGCAGGCGGAAGAGAACATAGACAGTCATACTCTTGGTGAGAACAGGGAAGTCTTGGCTATTGGCAGTCTGGCACACAAGGCCGACTTTATGTTCCCCTGCCTTCACCGTGAGCATCGCGTTGTACGCATTTTGGGCATTACAGAAAACTGGCACGGCATGAGAGAATTCTTGGAGACGGAGGTGTGAGGTTCTGATTAAGGAGGATGTCTGTCTTAGATCAGTTGCAGAACGGAGGGCACAGGAGGGTTGATACACAGAAATGAGGGAAGAGATATAGGCCGGTGAAGAACTGTGGACAGCTTGGTGAATGAGAGAGATGAGTTTGTATTGTATTCTGTAGTGATTGTTTAACCCGTACAATGACTGGCACAAGGTAGATGCGTCGGTGAAGCGGCTTGAATATGACCCTGGCTGCTGCATTTAGAAGGGATTGGAGAGGAGACAGTTTGTTTAGAGGGAGACAGAATAGAAGAGAGTTGAACTAGTGAATAAGCGCGTCAGTAAGAGATTTTGTGTAGCATCGGCGTCTCTGTCTCCTGCCGGGCAGAGACGCCGTTCCCCTCACCGCCGTGGTCCCGGTCCGGCGGGTTCCTGCTCCCCTGCTGCTGCTGTGGTGCGCATTGCGCACAGCTTCCCGGGCACTGTGCTTAGGGTGCGCGCTCCCTCTTAAAGGGGCCGTGCGCGCCGTTCCAAAGAGTCTCCGGCCAATGGCCGGAGGACTTCCCCTTTATAGGGCACCTCCTCCAAAATGGAGGTGCCTGTGCAAGGTTGTTGTTCCGTGTGCTAACACTTGCC
This sequence comes from Phyllobates terribilis, assembly GCF_046119375.1. Lineage (NCBI taxonomy): Eukaryota > Metazoa > Chordata > Amphibia > Anura > Dendrobatidae > Phyllobates > Phyllobates terribilis. The sequence continues at coordinate 706,092,228 of NW_027362761.1, forward strand.
TCAGCCCTCAGGTCCCGCTGCCTGTCAGTCCTGCCCGCCAGTCTGCCAGTTACCTGCCGTGCCCGCCACCCTGCCTACCTGGAGCACCTGCCAGTTACCTACCGTGCCCGCCAGCCTGCCTACCTGGAGCACCAGCCAGTAACCTGCCGTGCTCGCCAGCCTGTCTACCTGGAGCACCTGCCTGTTACCTGCCGTGCCCGCAAGCCTGCCTACCTGGAGCATCTGCCAGTTACCTGCCGTGCCCGCCAGCCTACCTACCTGGAGCACCTGCCAGTAACCTGCCGTGCCCGCCAGCCTACCTACCCGGAGCACCTGTCTAGCTATCCGCCGTACCCGCCTGCTTGCCTATCCGGAGCACCTGTCTGACTATCTGCCATACCTGCCTGCTGATCAACCCGGACCACCCGTCAGCCTTCCTGCCGTGCTCATCTGCTGTACCGGTCAGCTCCTGTCTTCTGACCCGTGGGAGTCACCTGCTCTCACACAAGGTCGGTTCCAGAGTGGCACCTCATGCACCTGCCCGGTCCCTCCCTGGTTCACGGAGTTGACTAAGCCGCCGTGTGACCTGAGTCAGGCCGTGTAGGCACTTAGTCACACCCCTCTGGTCCCTCCTTGCGCCGAAGCACAGAGGTTCCACCACCCGGACGCGTAACAGTTTGCACAGGCCATGGAACCCGGTGGCCCCCAGGTGCCTTCGCTCTCTGACCTGTACAAGGAGGTCTCACTTCAAAGATCCCAACAGGAAACTATCCTGTCCTATCTGCGGACTGTCAACTCCTGCCTGGACATGCTGTCCACCCTGTCTGTGTCCGTCTCTAGCCAAGCGGCACCCGCTCCGGCGGCACCTCAACCCAGTGGCGCTGTGGCACCTGGCTTTTGACCCCGGCTCTCTGCGCCTCCACGTTTTGGTGGGGACCCCCTCTTATGTCGGGGTTTCATAAATCAGTGCATGCTGCACTTTGAACTCCTGGCACACCAGTTCACCTCCGACCGGGCCAAGGTGGCATTCATCATGTCTCACCTCACCGGGGAGGCATTGGCATGGCTAAACCCTCTGTGGGAAAGAGTGGATCCCCTGGTGTCCGATCTTCTGGCTTTCCTCGCTGCCTTCTGGAAGGTCTTCGATGAGCCCGGACGAAAATCCTCTACTGCCTCCTCACTTCTCCGTCTCCGCCAAGGGAGTCTCACTGTGGGCCAGTATGCCATAGGTTTCCGAACCCTCGCATCTGAACTTGCCTGGAACAACGAGGCCCTGGTGTCCACCTTTTGGGAGGGTCTTTCCGGACGGATCAAGGATGAGCTAGCCGGTTGGGACATCCCTTCCACCCTGGACGACCTGGTGTCATTAGGTACCCGGATTGACATCCATTTTCTGGAACGTGTGGAGGAGACTACCCGGAAGAGAAGATTTCCGCGACTCGCTCCAAATTTCAAAGGTCAGCCTCACAACCAGCAATTCCCCGGGCATGTTCGCCAGAGCCTATGCAAATTGACTAAACCAAGATGGTCAAGTCTCGCCTGGAGACACGCCGAGCCGAGGGGAGTTGCTTCTACTGTGGCAGTATAGAGCATCTGATCCGTTCCTGCCCGGTGAGGCCGGGAAACTCCAGAGTCTAGGACCGCTCAGAGAGGTCATCCTAAGCAAGAGTAAATCCTCTCCGTCCTTGACTCTGTTGGTTTCTATTTCCAGTGGTGAGACCCGCTTCTTCGAGACTGCACATCTGGAATCCGGAGCCGCTGGGAACCTCATTCAACAGGCTATTGTGGAGCGGTATAAGATTCCTACCGTATGTCTGGCTGAACCGTTGGCGGTTGCCTCCATGGATGGGAGGCTCCCTCCGGAAACCATCTTGCTCGTCACAGAGCATGTAATCCTTCAGGTGGGAATGCTGCACTCAGAGAAGATCTCCTTTCATGTGCTGTCCGGTCTCTCTCACTCCCTCTTGCTTGGTCAACCCTGGTTACAAAGACATGAGCCCGTCCTGAATTGGAGATCTGGTGAAGTGCTCCGTTGGGGTAAGGAATGCCATGAGTCCTGTCTGGTTCTGGTTCGTCCTGCTCGACCCCAGTCTACTCCGGCTAATCTACTTGGTCTTCCGGCACCCTACTGGTCCTATGCGGACGTCTTTGACAAAAAGGAAGCGGAGACACTACCACCTCCATAGGCCGTATGATTGCCCCATCAACCTGTTACCTGGTGCTTCTCCTCCCCGCGGGCGAATCTACCCCTTGTCGCTGGCTGAGACCCGGGCCATGTCTCAGTACATAGAAGAGAATCTTGCTAGGGGATTTATCCAGAAATCCACCTCTCCGGTTGGTGCAGGATTCTTCTTCGTCAAGAAGAAAGACTGCTCTCTACGTCCCTGTATCGATTACAGGGGTCTTAACCAGATTACCATCAAAAATAAGTACCCCCTGCCTCTCATCTCGGAGCTGTTTGACCACCTTACCGGCGCGAAGATCTTCACCAAGCTCGATCTTTGTGGGGCGTACAATTTGGTCCGGATTCGCCAGGGAGACGAGTGGTAGACGGCATTCAACACCCAGGATGGTCACTGCGAATACCGCGTGATGCCCTTTGGTCTCTGTAATGCTCCGGCCGTCTTCCAGGAGCTGGTTAACGACATCTTCCGTGATCTCCTGTATTCTTGCGTGGTGGTGTACCTGTACGATATCTTGGTTTTCTCTCCGGATCTGCCCTCTCACCAGAAGGATGTTCGTCAGGTTCTGCTAAGGATCCGGAAGAATCGCCTATACGCTAAATTCGAGAAATGCCTCTTTGAGCAGACCTCTCTGCCGTTCCTGGGCTATATTATCTCCGAGACTGGTCTGCGGATGGATCCCAATAAGTTTTCTGCCATCTGAAAGTGGCCCCGACCGGAGGGATTGAAAGCGATTCAGCGATTCCTGGGCTTCGCAAATTATTGCCGCCTCTTCATTCCTCATTTCTCCTCCCGGACTTCTCCCATCTCCGCGCTCACCCGTAAAGGAGCAAATCCCAGGGAATGGACTTCCGAAGCAGAGAACGCCTTCGTCTCCCTTACACAAGCCTTCTCCTCCACTCCTGTGCTGCACCGTCCGGATTGCAACAAGCAGCTCTTCCTGGAGGTTGATGCATCCTCATCCGGAGCTGGAGCGGTGCTCACCCAGAAGTCCTTGTTTGGGAGAATGGTAACCTGCGGCTTCTTCTCCAAGCTCTTCTCCTCGTCCGAGTGCAACTACTCCATAGGAGATCATGAGCTGCTGGCCATCAAATTAGCACTGGAGGAGTGGCGCTACTTGCTGGAGGGGGCTCTGCACCCGGTGGTCATCTACACTGACCATAAAAACCTCACTTATTTGCATAACGCCCAGAGACTAAATCCGCGTCAGACCAGGTGGTCTCTATTCTTTGCCCGATTCTGCTTCACTCTGCACTCCCGCTCGACGGACAAGTACATTAAAGCTGATGCTCCATCCCGCTCATTCCTATTTTCCAACCAAGAGGAATAGCCTCTACATATTATTGATCTGTTGACTGTTGCTCCGTTTGACTTATCTGATCTTTCACGTGGTAAGACCTTTGTAGCGGTTCTGGATCGGAAGAAGGTTCTACTCTGGGGCCATTCATCCAAACTAGCCGGTCATGCTGGCCAGAGGAAGACCTTTCTGCTCGTTGCCCGACATTACTGGTGGCCTTCCCTGCTCAAGGATGTTGCAGACTTTGTCGCGGCTTGTTCTTCTTGTGCCCGTAACAAGTTTTCCAGGCACCTTCCAGCTGGCCTTCTTCTTCCTCTTCCCGTGTCTTCCGCTCTGTGGCAACACATAGCAATGGACTTCATTACGGATCTCCCTGTTTCTGCCGGTGGTACTGTCATTTGGGTGTTCGCTGACCGCTTTTCTAAGATGGCCCACTTCATCCCTCTGCCTGGTCTTCCATCTGCATGTGTGCTGGCTAAGGACTTCATCCATCACATCTTCCGTCTTCACAGCCTACCCCTCCACATTGTGTCTGATCGCGGAGTTCAGTTCACTTCGCGCTTCTGGAGAGCTACGTGCAAGCTGCTGGATGTCTCTCTATTTCTCCTCTGCTTATCATCCTCAGTCCAATGGTCAAGTGGAACGTATCAACCAGATCCTTACCAGCTTTCTTCGCCACTTTGTCAACACTCACCATAGCGATTAGGTTGAGCTCCTGCCCTGGGCCGAGCTCTCCTATAACAACCATGAGAACGAGTCTTCTACTAAATCCCCGTTTTTTGTGGTCTACGGTTGACACCCCCAGATTTAGTTTCCCGTCTCCTCTTCAGTGGACAATCCTGCCGCGGAGTCTCTCGTCAGTGAATTTTCGGCTATTTGGGAAGACACTAGAGCTGTGCTTCTTCAGTCTTCCGAGCGGATGAAGAAACATGCTGATAAGAGATGTCTGGATTCACCTCAGTTCCGTCTGGGAGACAAGGTCTGGCTTTCCTCCAAAGATGTCTGTCTCAAGATACCTTCTTATAAGTTGGGTCCGCGGGTTCATCGGTACGTTCGAGGTTATGAACCAAATCAATCCCGTGGCTTACAAGCTGAAACTCCCGGTCACCTTACGGATTCCCAACTCCTTCCATGTATCCCTCCTCAAACCAGTTGTCCTTAATTTCTTCTCTGACGATCCAGGCACCACTCCAGCTCCAGTCTCCGCTGAGGACGTCTGTGACGTAGAAAACATTTTGGCCACCAAGAGGGTAAGAGGACAGACTTTCTTTCTTGTGGATTGGAAGGGCTTTGGCCGGAGGAGAGGTCTTGGGAACCCAGGGAGAACATTCATGCCCCTCATCTTCTTAAAATTTTTTTTGCGGGCCTAAAGAAGAGGGGGCGTAAAGGGGGGGGTACTGTAGCATCTGCCAGGCAGAGACGCCGTTCCCCTCACCGCCGTGATCCCGGTCCGGTGTCTTCCTGCCCCCCCCCCCGCTGCTGCTGTGGCGCGCTCTGCTCGCAGCTTCCCGGGCACTGTGCTTAGGGCGCGCGCGCTCCCTCCCTCTTAAAGGGGCCGTGCGTGCCGTCCTAAAGAGTCCCCGGCCAGTGGCCGGAGGACTTCCTCTTTATAAGGCACCTCCTCCAAAATGGATGTGCCTGTGCAAGGTTGTTGTTCCGTATGCTAACACTTGCCTCAGCCCTCAGGTCCCGCTGCCTGTCAGTCCTGCCCACTAGTCTGTCAGTTACCTGCCGTGCCCGCCAGCCTGCCTACCTGGAGCACCTGCCAGTTACCTACTGTGCCCGCCAGCCTGCCTACCTGGGGCACCAGCCAATAACCTGCCATGCCCGCAAGCCTGCCTACCTTGACCAACTGCCTGTTACCTGCCATGCCCGCCAGCCTGCCTACCTGGAGCACCCGCCAGTTACCTGCCATGCCCGCCAGCCTACATACGTGGACCACCTGCCAGTAACCTGCCGTGCCTGCCAGCCTGCCTACCCGGAGCACCTGTTTGGCTATCCGCGTTACCCGCCTGCTTGCCTACCCGGAGCACCTGTCTGACTATCTGCCGTACCTGCCTGCTCATCAACTCGGACCACCCGTCAGCCTTCCTGCCGTGCTCATCGCTGTACCGGTCAGCTCCTGTCTTCTGACCCGTAGGAGTCACCTGCTCTCACACAAGGTCGGTCCAAGAGTGGCACCTGGTTCACCTGACCAGTCCCTCCCTGGTTCACGGAGTCGACTAAGCCGCCGTGTGACCTGGGTCAGGCCGAGTAGGCACTTAGTCACGCCCCTCTGGTCCCTCCTTGCACCGAAGCACAGAGGTTCCACCACCCGGACCCGTAACATTTTGCAGTATCAAAGGTGAGAAAAGGTCGACTTCTGGAGACGTTTTTAAGGTGCAGGTGATATGAGCGAGTGAGTGATTTTCCACATTGAATAAAGGAAAGATGTGTGTCAAATATGACTCCAAGATAGCAGGCGTGCCGAGTGGGAGTTATGGTGGCAGCACCTAAAGGAAATTGCAAAGTCAGGTATAGGTAGGTTAGTAGAGGGAGGAAACCGAAGGAGTTCATTTTTGGAGATATTAAGTTCAGGCTCTTGTTGAAGAATAATAACAAAAAAAAAATTCCCATCTGACAACGCTGGCGGCAGAGGTCACAGTCAGACAGCTCATTGGACAACCAAGGAGTACAAGCGAAGAAGACACAAACCAGATGCGGAGAATGCTGTCAAAGGTCTGGGACAGTTTTCTCAGACCCTCCCAGCGCCCAGGCCCTGATACACGGGGTACTCTGACAAGGAGGGAAAAGTTTTGGAAGATGCAAGCTGGACACATGGCATGAACTGTTTTTGCAGGTCCTGTCCGCTAGCGTTTTGTCAGAGATAGTTTTTAGTGCCGCCGGGGGCATTATAACTGATAAAACTGATAGGTGCATCCGCCTGTCAACTGAAAATGCTGACATGCTGACTCTTATAAAAATGAACAAGGGCTGAATTGCGCCAGACTTCTCAACACCACCAGATGATAGCATCAAGCATAAACTCAAATCCAGTGGTTATTTTTTTGGGGGTCTATTCCCATGCACCCCTTCACATCCAGAAATGGGTGTACCCTTGAGGAATTGTTCTATTTTATGTCGCCCTCCTCCTTCTCATCCTCCACCACCATATCACCAGGGAGACCATGATGCAACACCCACATAATTTTTTAAGGGTGTTTCTGATTAGAGACGAGAAATATTTCAATATTCGTTTTGGATTACAATCGCCGTTTTTGCAATATTCGCAAATGTAATTGTCGAATATTCGCCGGACATTGCCAAACGCCATTAGATTTAATGGGTGCCAAAACCAAACATATACACAACACCTTCAAACGGGACCAAAAGCTGCCAAAATACATCAATTTAGGGGCAGTCACCAGGAAAGTGCAATCAATTGACCCAGAGTACAAGTAGTATAATTATTATTATTTATTATTATAGCGCCATTTATTCCATTGCGCTTTACATGTGAAAAGAAGTACTGACTGGTACAAGAGCAGAGAGGACCCTGCCCGTGAGGGCACACAAACAGTCTATAAAGGATGGGTGAGGATACAGTAGGTGAGGGTACAGCTGGTCGTGCAGCGGTATGGTGGAGGGAGGGTTACTGCATGTTGTAGGCTTGTCGGAAGAGGTGGGTCTTCATCTTCCTTTTAAAGGTTTCAACAGTAGGCCAGAGTCTGATATGTTGGAGTACACAGTTCAAGAGTAGAAGGATGCACAGGAAAAATCTTGTATGCGATTGTGGGAAGAGGAGAGAAGATGGGAGTAAAGAAGGAGATCTTGTGAGGATCGGAGGTTGCATGCAGGTATGTACCGGGAGACTAGGTCACAGATATGGAGCAGACAGGTTGTGGATGGCTTTGCATGTCATGGTTACGGTTTTGAAGTCTCTGGCCAATGGGGAGCCAGTGAAGGGATCATAGATTGCAATCTTATAGATTGCTGGAGCCAGTCCACTGTAAAAAAGCAGCCCGTGCCCAGGAACCTTCACACAGACTTTTCTTAGCTAGGGCTGCTTCTCGGCAGGGTTGGACAGGCACACCAGAGAACCGGAGACTCCTCCGGTGGGCCCAGGCTTCTCCTTCAGGAGAGTTCATAGTGCCGAGGTGAGGTTGTGATGATGATTGAGGCCACCATCTCCTTAGCTTGCTGCTGGTACTTTTCTATGGGAATTAGCTTGGCTCCAACCAGCCTGGAATATTTCCAGTGAACTATGGCACGACGCCATGGCATTAGCAGTGCCCCCAGTACCAGTAGCAAAGCCATCCATAATTTCCTTTTCCTCTGCCCAAATACATTCGTTTCTCAAAAAGGAGCTGAAGATACTGAGTGGCAGTAGGTGCAAGTTTCTCCAGAATGTTAGATATCAGAGGGAGAACAGAGAGGGCAGCACAATGGCTCAGTGGTTAGCACTGAAGCCTTGGCGGCACTGGGGTGCTGGGGTCCTGGGGTCCTGGGTTCAAATCCCACCAAGGACAACATCTGCAAGGATTTTGTATGTTCTCCCCGTGTTTGCATGGTTTCCCCCTCAGTAAAAAAGCAGCAATAGGGTGTCCAGGAACCTTCCCACACACTTTTCTTCGCCAAGGCTGATTCTCGGCAGGGTTTTACGTGCCCACCAGAGAATCCTCGGGTGGGCCCTGGCTTCTCTATCAGGAGAGTTCATGATAATGCAAACTTTGCAGCTGCTATGGGGCTCTTGAGCGGGGGAGAAAGATGGGCCCTCAGAAATCAAATCCTCTGGTGGGCCCAATGTTTTTCAGTCTGACACTGCTTCTCGGTGAGAGTTGTATTTCACCATAGCCATATTCTTTAGCTCGGTGAAAGGACTGGCATAGAGGGAAACCTTATCTGCTCTGGCTGTCATTTCTCCGCCACCAAGTTCCGCCCATTGTCACACACGACCATGTCTGGCTGTATGTTCAGTGGTGAGAGCCACAGATAAGGCTGCTGTGTTACAGCTTTCAACAACTTTGCAGTGGTGGGCGGTTTGTCACCTAAGTATCAAGCATACTATCTTCAGCAAAGCTTATTGCCTCTTGGCCAAGACAGTGCTGCAGTGCTTTCAGCTTGTGACTGATGTGGTCATTTTGGTGATGGAGGCCGAACTGGAGGAGGAAGTGCAGGAGTTGTTTACTTTTCTTGTGTTTTCCATCTGGTCCAGACCAACATGACTTCTTCTTCTCCACACCTCATCTGCAGAGTTCATAAGAAAAACACATTTGTTTTCTCATATTTCCAGCACCATCACTAAGTGTTCCTAATCTACAGAAATTTCTCATCCTGTCAACACCCGCGGCAGTGACGGACTGGAGTGTCTGGGACCCACAGGAGGAATTGACCCTACGGGCCCACCCTACACATACAGTGGGTATGGAAAGTATTCAGACCCCTTTAAATTTTTCACTCTTTGTTTCATTGCAGCCATTTGGTAAGTTCTAAAAAGTTCATTTTTTTCTCATTAAAGTACACTCTGCACCCCATCTTGACTGAAAAAAAACAGAAATGTAGAAATTTTTGCAAATTTATTAAAAAAGAAAAACTGAAATATCACATGGTCATAAGAATTCAGACCCTTTGCTCAGACACTCATATTTAAGTCACATGCTGTCCATTTCCTTGTGATCCTCCATGAGATGGTTCTATTCCTTCATTGGAGTCCAGCTGTGTTTAATTAAACTGATAGGACTTGATTTGGAAAGGCACACACCTGTCTATATAAGACCTCACAGCTCACAGTGCATGTCAGACCAAATGAGAATCATGAGCTCAAAGGAACTGCCCAAGGAGCTCAGAGACAGAATTGTGGCAAGGCACAGGTCTGGCCAAGGTTACAAAAGAATTTCTGCATTACTCAAGGTTCCTAAGAGCACAGTGGTCTCCATGATCCTTAAATGGAAGAAGTTTGGGACCACCAGAAGTCTTCCTGTCACGCTGTCTCTGTATACTGGAGGTAGGGGGCCTAAGCTGACCCTAAGCTGGGGCCCTGACTAATCCCTCAACCTGGAGGTACTGTTAAAGGTACAGAGGTCCAGGCCGCCAGCGTAACCCCTACCTCCTGAGGATCCCTGCACCTAAGTAATCTAGTCCTGAGAAGGACCCCGATCACAACAAAAGAGGACAAGTAATAATATGCCCACACACAGTACTTAGACGAACGAGACAGTACAAGGGAAAAACCAAAACCACCTTGCATACAAAAACTACACAACTACAACAGAGGGAACACCAACGGGAAAGGAGATAAATGATAAAGCGAGGAAGGGAAAAAGACTCCAAATACACTTATCTCAGAAACTCCAAATACCACGATCCGCTCTGTAAGTCTGTATGAAATGCTTTCACCGACACTTCCCAAACAGACCAGCAGGCATTTGAAGGAGACTCACTACAGCAGCATTGATTGCAGCTGGGCGAGGCTGGACCTCGTCTAGCACAGAGAGAGAGAGAATTAACTCCCTCACTGCCGAAAACACAAAGCACCAAAAAGTCAGCTGCGAGAAGTCAGGCTGTGTAATCGTGACGATCTTCGTGGCGACACACCCGTGACAGTACCCCCCCTTCTACGAGGGGCCTCCGGACCCTCAGGGCCAGGTTTATCCGGGTGAGTCGTGTGGAAGGCCCGAACTAATCGGTCTGCGTTAATATCCGACGCAGGAACCCACATCCTCTCCTCAGGACCATACCCTTTCCAATGAACCAGGTACTGAAGGGACCGGCGATTAAAACGTGAATCGATGACCCTTGATACCTGGAACTCCAAGTTACCATTGACCACCACTGGAGGGGGAGGTAAAGGTGACGGTACCACCGGCTCCACATACCTCTTAAGCAACGATCTGTGGAACACGTTGTGAATTTTAAACGTAGGGGGGAGGTCAAGACGGAATGCCACCGGATTAATAATAGAACTGATTCTGTACGGCCCGATGAACCTGGGACCCAGTTTCCAGGAGGGAACCTTAAGTTTAATATTCCTGGTAGACAACCATACCCGATCGTTCACACTTAGGTCCGGACCAGACACTCTCCTCCTATCAGCCATACGTTTGTATCGGTTCCCCATAGTATTCAGATTCTTCAGCACCCCTCTCCATACTGAAGCGAGTGATGAGGAATATCGTTCCTCCTCAGGAACCCCCGAAGAGCCCCCCCTACTGAAAGTACAAAACTGGGGGTGAAAACCATATGCCCCAAAAAACGGCGACTTACCAGTGGACTCGCTCCGCCTATTATTAAGAGCAAACTCTGCCAGAGGTAAGAAAGAAGCCCAGTCCTCCTGGTTCTCTGACACAAAACACCGGAGATATGTCTCCAAGCTCTGGTTCATACGTTCCGTCTGACCATTGGTCTGAGGGTGAAAAGCCGATGAGAATGACAAATGCATCCCCTGCCGTGCACAAAACGCCTTCCAGAACTTGGACACAAACTGAGACCCCCGATCAGACACCACATCGGAGGGTACCCCGTGAAGCCTCACAATCTCCCCAATGAACACCTGCGCAAGAGTTTTAGCATTAGGGAGAGCCGGAAGAGCGATAAAATGTGCCATCTTGCTGAACCTGTCCACTACAACGAGTATGACCGTCTTACCCGAAGACGGAGGGAGGTCCGTAATAAAGTCCATAGACAGATGAGTCCAAGGACGCTCCGGGATCTTCAAAGGTAAGAGGGCCCCAGACGGACGGGTATGTGAGGTCTTAGAGCGCGCACAAACCCCACAGGACGCGACAAAAGTTACCACCTCCTTATGTAAGTTAGGCCACCAAAACCGACGCGAGAGGAGATCCACAGTTGCTTTACTCCCCGGGTGTCCTGCCAAAACTGAGTTATGGTGTGCCTCGATCACCTTTTGTCGCAACTGATCTGGAACAAACAGTCTCCCCGGAGGTCCAACAGGGGCGTCCCCCTGAGCCTCCAATACCTCCTCCTCCAGCTCAGAGCATACTGCCGAAACCACCACCCCCTCCTGAAGGATAGGAATCGGGTCGTCCGTATTCCCGGCCCCAGGGAAACTGCGAGATAAGGCATCCGCCTTTACATTTTTTGACCCAGGACGATATGTAACGACAAAATTAAACCTGGTAAAAAACAATGACCACCTAGCTTGTCTGGGATTCAGACGTTTCGCGGACTCCAGATATAGCAGGTTCTTGTGATCGGTGATGACTGTGACCGGATGGACTGCCCCCTCCAAAAAATGGCGCCACTCCTCAAAAGCTAACTTAATGGCCAAGAGTTCCCTATTGCCGACATCGTAATTCCTCTCAGCGGACGACAATTTTTTAGAGAAAAAGGCGCACGGATGCCACTTACCAGGGGACGAACCTTGTGACAATACTGCTCCCACCCCTACCTCGGAAGCGTCTACCTCTACAATGAATGGCTGTGACGCATCAGGTTGAATGAGTATGGGTGCCGAGGCAAAACATTTTTTCAAGCAGGAGAATGCTTGACAAGCCTTGTCAGACCACCTAGAAAAATCCGTCCCCTTTTTAGTCATGTCTGTGAGAGGCTTAACCATGGACGAGAAATTACGAATGAACTTCCGGTAATAATTAGCAAACCCCAGGAAACGTTGTAGTGCCTTAAGATTCTCTGGCCGATCCCACTCAAGAACTGCCCGCACTTTCCCAGGGTCCATACGAAAACCGGACGCTGAAACCAGGAAGCCTAAAAACTGGAGTTCCTGTACGGCGAACACACACTTTTCCCATTTGGCATACAGTTTATTATCCCGCAAGATCTGTAACACCTGCCTAACGTGCTCCTGATGAGACACCAGATCCGGCGAGTAAATTAAGATATCATCCAGATATATGACAACAAACTGTCCCACCAGGCGGCGAAAAATGTCATTAACTAAGTGTTGGAACACCGCCGGGGCATTAGTCAGACCGAATGGCATGACAAGGTTCTCATAATGCCCCTCCGGAGTGTTAAACGCCGTCTTCCACTCATCCCCCTCCTTCATCCTAATCAGATTGTACGCCCCCCTGAGATCCAACTTAGAGAACCATTTGGCGCCCACGATCTGATTAAAGAGATCGGGAATAAGTGGGAGTGGATACGGATCTCGGACCGTAATCCGATTAAGTTCACGGAAATCCAGGCAAGGGCGTAGGCCTCCATATTTCTTCTTAACAAAGAAGAACCCCGCAGCCACCGGTGAAGATGAAGGTCTAATATGCCCCTTAGCCAGACTTTCTGAAATATAATCCTTCATGGCCTGCCTCTCAGGACCAGAAAGGTTATACAACCTAGCTTTAGGTAACTTGGCCTCAGGGAGCAATTTTACAGAACAGTCATACTCGCGATGAGGAGGTAGTTCCTGACACCCTTTCTCCGAGAATACATCCTCAAAGTCCGCCAGAAATGGAGGTAAGACCCAAGGAGTAACCGCACCGATGACCGTGTTCATGCAGTTTTTATTACAGAATTTACTCCATTGGCTTATCTCTCTGGTTTGCCAATTAATAACCGGGTTATGCTTAGTTAACCAAGGAAGGCCCAACACTATAGGAGTGGGAAGACCCTCCAACACGTAGCAAGACAACAGTTCTTTATGTATCGCCCCCACTTGAAGTTTTACGTCATGCACAGCTTGCAAAAAACTTCCCTGACCGAGAGGCCTGGCATCGATCGAGAATATGGGGATGGGTTTAGCCAACTCACTCAATCGCATACCTTGAACCCGGGCAAACCGAGCATCAACCAGATTAGCCCCGGACCCACTATCCAGAAGAACAGATATCCTCTCAGTTCTCGTACCCACCACCACCTCCGCCGGTACGAGAAACTGAGACGAACCTAGGGACGAAATACCTACTCCCAGATTGCCGTCCACCACACAACCTGGGATCAACAGTTTTCCGACGACTCTTCACTCTGCAAGGGACGGGATGGACACCCCCCAATAAAATGTCCCTTTCTCCCGCAGAAGAAACACCTTCCTGTCTTATGGCGCACCACCGGTCCCCTCCCCCGAAATGATGTCCCTCCTAATTGCATAGGCTCCTCTGGACTGACCAGGGGAACCACCATATGAGGGGACCTTGTAGGAGGTGGAGTCATCACAGGGGGTCGAGTTATCCCACACCTCTCCCGAAGCCGTCTGTCAACGCGAATAGCCAGGGCCATAGCGGCTTCCAGTGACGCGGGAGAGTCATACTGTGCCAACACATCCTGTAATTTGTCGGATAAACCTTGACAAAACTGGCTCCTAAGAGCCGGGTCATTCCACTGGGTGTCCGTGGCCCACCTACGGAACTCCGAACAGAATTCCTCCGCCGGACGATCTCCCTGCTGGATCCTACGTAACTTAGACTCAGCAAGGGAGATTCGATCTGGGTCATCATATACGAGTCCCAGAGCAGCGAAAAACCTATCCACTGACTGGAGAGCCGGGGAGCCCGGGGGAAGAGAGAACGCCCAAGATTGTGGGTCCCCTTGTAGGAGCGAGATGACAATTCCCACCCTTTGTTCTTCACTCCCCGATGACCGAGGCCGCAGCCGAAAGTACAATTTGCATGCCTCCCGGAAAACAAAAAACTTGTCCCGCCCCCCAGTGAACCTGTCAGGGAGAGCTACTTTAGGTTCTGGTCCGGCTTGCTCCTGAGGATGCAAAACCTTGGACCTAACGTCCGCCAGCTCCATGGACAAACTCTGCAACTGCCGAGCTAGACCGGCTACTGGATCCATGGTAGCTGGAGAAAAACTAAGTGGGTCGGTGAAAATGTCACGCTGTCTCTGTATACTGGAGGTAGGGGGCCTAAGCTGACCCTAAGCTGGGGCCCTGACTAATCCCTCAACCTGGAGGTACTGTTAAAGGTACAGAGGTCCAGGCCGCCAGCGTAACCCCTACCTCCTGAGGATCCCTGCACCTAAGTAATCTAGTCCTGAGAAGGACCCCGATCACAACAAAAGAGGACAAGTAATAATATGCCCACACACAGTACTTAGACGAACGAGACAGTACAAGGGAAAAACCAAAACCACCTTGCATACAAAAACTACACAACTACAACAGAGGGAACACCAACGGGAAAGGAGATAAATGATAAAGCGAGGAAGGGAAAAAGACTCCAAATACACTTATCTCAGAAACTCCAAATACCACGATCCGCTCTGTAAGTCTGTATGAAATGCTTTCACCGACACTTCCCAAACAGACCAGCAGGCATTTGAAGGAGACTCACTACAGCAGCATTGATTGCAGCTGGGCGAGGCTGGACCTCGTCTAGCACAGAGAGAGAGAGAATTAACTCCCTCACTGCCGAAAACACAAAGCACCAAAAAGTCAGCTGCGAGAAGTCAGGCTGTGTAATCGTGACGATCTTCGTGGCGACACACCCGTGACACTTCCTAGACCTGGCCGTCCAGCCAAACTGAGCAATCGTGGGAGAAGAGCCTTGGTGAGCGAGGTAAAGAAGAACCCCAAGATCACTGTGGCTGAGCTCCAGAGATGCAGTAAGGAGATGGGAGAAAGTTCCACAAAGTCAACTATCACTGCAGCCCTCCACCAGTCGGGCCTTTATGGTAGAGTGGCCCAACGGAAGCCTCTCCTCAGTGCAAAACATATGAAAGCCCGCATAGAGCTTGCTCAAAAACACAAGAAGGACTCCCAGACTATGAGAAATAAGATTCTCTGGTCTGATGAGACGAAGATAGAAATTTTTGGTGATAATTCTAAGCAGCATGTGTGGAGAAAACCAGGCACTGCTCATCACCTGCCCAATACAACCCCAACAGTGAAAAATGGTGGTGGCAGCATCATGCTATGTAGGTGTTTTTCAGCTGCAGGGACAGGACAACTGGTTGCAATTGAAGGAAACATGAATGTGGCCAAGTACAGAGATATCCTGGATGAAAACCTCTTCCAAAGTGCTGTGGACCTCAGACTTGGCTGAAGGTTCACCTTCCAACAAAACAATGACTCTAAGCACGCAGCTAAAATAACAAAGGAGTGGCTTCGGAAAAACTCTGTGACCATTCTTGACTGGCCCAGCCAGAGCCCTGACCTAAACCCAATTGAGCATCTCTGGAGAGACCTGAAACTGGCTATCCACCAACATTCACCATCCAACCTGACGGAACTGGAGAGTATCTGCAAGGAAGAATGGCAGAGGATCCCCAAATCCAGGTGTAAAAAACTTGTTGCATCATTCCCAAGAAGACTCATGGCTGTACTAGCCATAAAGGGTGCTTCTACTCAATACTGAGCAAAGGGTCTGAATATTTATGACCATGTGATATTTCAGTTTTTCTTTTTTAATAATTTTGAAAAAAAATTCTACATTTCTGGTTTTTGCCAGTCGAGATGGGGTGCAGAGTGTACTTTAATGAGAAAAAAAAATGAACTTTTTAGAATTTACCAAATGGCTGCAATGAAACAAAGAGTGAAAAATTTAAAGGGGTCTGAATCCTTTCCGTACCCACTGTATATATATCTTACATAGTCTCCTTTATTATGTATATTGCCGCCCCTTATTACACAGTGTCCTCTCTTGTTATGTACAGCACCGCCCCTTACATATCGGATAACATAGCACCCTGTTTTTTATTACATAGAGTCTTCTCTTGTTAGACATATAATGCAATGACGGCTGATGGAGCATGGGAAAGCTTCTTTTCTGATGGAGGAGATGATGGACCAGTCTTCTGGTCACTGGCTGCTCCATCAGCAGTCATTTTATATCTAACAAGAGACGACTATGTAGTAAAAGAGGGCACTGTGACTGACAAAAATAACAAGAATATGCTATGTAAGGGACAACACTGTACATAACAGCAGAGGAAGCTATATAATAAGAGATGGCACCATATATAACTAGAGAGGATGGTACGTAATAAGGGAGGGTGTTATACATAATAAAAGATGAAACTATGTAACTAAGAATGGCGCTATACATAATAAGTTAGTACACTATATACTAAGGGACTATGCTATACATAATAAGACTACAATCCTGTATCCGTGTGCAGTGTCAGTGTGCTGCCCGCTTTTACAGACGCATTGAGTATGTCCTATTCTGATCCTCAAAATCGGAGGTGCATGGACCCTGAAAACTCTACGAGTCCATGTGCCGTCCGATAAAAAAATCTGGTAGCTCACGGACATTTCACATAAATGTGAGAATGTGGCCTAAGGGATTTTACAGATAACATTATTACTGCAAGTCATACAGTGCAGATACAGAATAATATTTACATCCAGGCACTTACCACTGATGTTTCATCTGATTAGAGTCAGTTTCTGCTGCTTCTTCTGCAATTGGTCAGACCTTTATGACTACATCTCCCAGCCACGACTCGTCTTGTTATGATGATCACTGCAGCCCTAAAAAAACAAGGTCACATATATAGTATACATACATGTGTCTGCCCCGCACTGCGCCCCTGAATACAGATATGTACCCCACCATTAATATACTATTAGCCACGCACCAATCAAAATATGTCCATCATTGTCCTATCCCCCCCCACCTCCATCATTGTCCTAAGGTGTGAGAAAGACTTAGTGCAACACAAAGGGAAGAGGGAAAGGGGAGTCCAGACTCTAGGGAAAGGTGGAAAGTGGAGACCTCTTAGGTTGATCTAGCATCACCCAGTCTCCCCTAACATCCCTGTATTGGCTCTTCACAAATTGCTGCACGCGATTGCCTCATCCTGTCTTTCCATGGCGTATGGCTAAGGCTAGGGAGGAGATGAGCACTAGTCGATCTCCACTAAACACTATAGACAACAAGGGTGGACAAACAGGGGGAAATTGCTCAGCTTTAGATGAATCCAGACAAATGCGCACACGTCCTCAAGCTCCAGAGATGATGAGGTACTGCTCTTGCTAAAGCCTTCACAAATACTAATGAATATCTCTGGCACCTCCCTCTGAAACCCAGCAAGTATTTATACACCTAGGCAGGGTGTTAATTAGCCAGAGGGAGGTAGCCGCTGGTTCATAGAGACAGCCTCTAAGAAGATGTCTGTAATGCCAAATGTTGACATCTCCTGTAACCAACTGCAGGGCGACTGTCTGTCACCTCTGACACACCCGTGACACCTATCTCCCCCACTTCCATCATTGTCATATCTCCCCTACCCCCATCATTGTCATCTCCCCCACCTCCATCATTGTTCTTCCCCCACCTCCTCCATCATTTCTCATCCAATCCCCATCATTTCTCTCCCTCATAATTTTTCTCCCCATCATTGCGCTTCCCATCCTCATCATTGCTCTCCCCATCCCCATCATTGCTTGCCCCATCATTGCTTTCCCCATCCTCATCATTGCTCTCACCATCATTGCTCTCCCCATCCCCATCATTGCTCTCCCCATCCACATCATTGCTCTCCCCATCATTGCTCTCCTCATCCACATCACTGCTCTCCTCATCCCCATAATTAATCTCCCCATCCTCATCATTGCTCTCCCCATCCTCATCATTGCTCTCCCCATCCCCATCATTGCTCTCCCCATCCCCGTCATTGCTCTCTCAATCCTCATCATTGCTTTTCCCGTCCCCATCATTGCTCTCCTCATCCATATCATTGTTCTCCCCATCCTCATCATTGCTCTCCACATCCCCATCATTGCTCTCCTCATCCATATCATTGTTCTCCCCATCCTCATTATTGCTCTCCACATCCCCATCATTACTCTCCCTATCCCCATTATTGCTCTCCCTATCCCCATCATTGCTCTCCCCATCCTCATCATTCCTCTCCCCATCATTGCTCTCCCCATACCCATCACTGCTCCCCCACCTCCTCCATCATTTCTCACCCCATCCTCATCATTGCTCTCCCTCATCATTTTTCTTCCCATCCCCATCATTGCTCTTCCCATCCCCATCATTGCTTGCCCCATCCCCATCATTGCTTTCCCCATCCTCACAATTGCTCTCCCCATCCTCATCATTGCTCTCCCTATCATTGCTCTCCCCATCCCCATCATAATTAATCTCCCCATCCTCATAATTCCTCTCCCCATCTTCATCATTGCTCTCCCCATCCTCATCATTGCTCTCCCCGTCCCCATCATTGCTCTCTCAATCCTCATCATTGCTTTTCCCGTCCCCATCATTGCTCTCCCCTTCCTCATCATTGCTCTCCCAATTCCCATCATTGCTTGCCCCATCCTCATTATTGCTCTCCACATCCCCATCATTGCTCTCCCTATCCCCATTATTGCTTTCCCTATCCACATCATTGCTCTCCCCATCCTCATCATTCCTCTCCCCATCCTCATCATTCCTCTCACCATCATTGCTCTCCCCATCCTCATCATTGCTCTCCCCATCATTGCTCTCCTCATCCTCATCATTGCTCTCCCCATTCCCATCATTGCTCTCCCCATCATTGCTCTTCCCATCCTCATCATTGCTCTTCCCATCCTCATCATTGCTCTCCCCATCCTCATCATTGCTCTCCTCATCCTCATCATTGCTCTCCCCATTCCCATCATTGCTCTCCCCATCATTGCTCTTCCCATCCTCATCATTGCTCTTCCCATCCTCATCATTGCTCTCCCCATCCTCATCATTGCTCTCCCCATCCTCATCATTGCTCTCCTCATCCTCATCATTGCTCTCCCCATCCTCATCATTACTCTCCCCATCCCCATCATTGCTATCCTCTATCATTGCTCTCCCCACCCCCACCATCATTGCTCTCCCCATTCTCATCATTGATCTCCCCATCCCCATCATTGTTCTCCCCATCTCCACCATCCTCATCATTTCTGTCCCCATCATTGCTCTCCCCATCCCCACCATCCTCATCATTTCTGTCACCATCCTCATCATTGCTCTCCCCATTCCCACCATCCCCATCATTGTCTCCCCCACCACCCTTCATTGTCCTGTTCCTCTCCCAGTGTATCAGTAAAAAAAAACAAACAAAAACAAACAACTTACCTCTCTGCCCCGTTCCCCTGCAGCATCCTCGTTGCTGGCAACTTTCTCTCTGACACAGGCCCGCGCTGCATGATGATGTCATCAAGCTGCGTGAGCCTGTGGGAGAAAGTGCCGGACAGGAAGCAGAGGACGGATCCCTCAGCTCCACTGCCATTTTCCTCCTGTCAGCAGTGAAGCTGAGGGATCGCTCCCTGCCTGCCGCACACAATGAGGGTAATCTGGCCATGGGCCCCCAGATCCTCGGGCTCCAAGAAGCAGGCCAGATTGCCCTCATCATTAGTCGCCCTGCAAGGGCCCCCCTACACCTCCTGGTCCCGGTGCAGCAGCTCCGGCGGTATGTCCGCCACTGCGTCAGCCACTGATAGGTCGGTGGCCATGTTAACCAGCGGGCCCCCTATGCATCCTGAATTCTCTGGTGTCCCGGTGCCCCAGTCCTACCCTGCGGTATGGAACAGTAACCCAAAAATTACAATGATTACCTTCTCCCCTCAAAAGGCTACACAAACTGTGTGCTAGATTGGTAGTGCCCATGAAAATAAGTGTCCCATAGAAAGTATTACTGCCCTCACTGTGCAATCTAGAAAGTAATAATGCCCCATATGCGCTTTAGAAGGTTATAATGTCCCAATTGCCCCCTTCAAGCATTGAATACCCTTGCGCACTCACTTAAAGTAATAATGTCATCCAAAAAAATAATAATGTACACAAATCAAAACTAATAATGTCCCCATTTAAAACAAATTATGTCCTGCGAGTGCCCACGCAGCTCTGTATATACAGTATGATGGCCCCACAGCTCTCTATATATAGTGTGACGCCCACAAAGCCATCTATATACAATATGATGTCTCCACAACTTCTTATATACAATGTGATAACTCCCACAGCTCCGTGTATACATTGTGAGGCCCCCAGAGCTCCCAATATACAATGTGAAGTCCTAACAGCTCCCTATTGTCACGGCGATAACTCACATGCATCCTCAGCGCACGTCTACTCACCGTGCAATTTCTCCTTGAGTTAGGTCTTCCCGCTTAGTCTGCTTCTTACAGCACTGGTGAATTTGCCGTTCATTTAGTCTTGGGGGAACATGGTTGGTCTCTGCACTTAACCCTGCTGTGTCCTGCAGAGATTAGCTTCCCCGACCTATCCTGTGCTAACAGGGCCTTTATCAGGCAACTCCTCTTACCACTACCAGCCTGAATATTGGTTCCTACCCTGTCAGTTCACATTTAAACTTTCCTCAGTCAGGAATTCCTGCCACCAGGAATTTCAGGGCCCAATATTGGCAATATTTTTGGGCCCCCATGAGACTCTGCCTCTACCCTTCCACAGTCCCACCGCCCAACCTTGAAAAAACTCCACTTCTGCACCAAATCTTTACCAATCACACATTAACAGTTTCCATTGAACACCATATCACATACATAGCCAGCAGCTTTTGTTTTGGCCAAAAGATTTTTTTAAGCCGCCACCTGACAAGTCTTCTGGTTGGGCCCTACTCTACTCTAACCTATTAAAAATTTGTTAAAATTCCCAATACTCTTTTTAGGTATATTTTTATTTATTTTTCTTTTAGGGAATGTGTCACATACATTTTTTAAACTGTTCAATAATACGACATGCAAGGGACAAATACCATCATATCATGGCCGGACAACATATTACCACCACATAGTGACCGAATAATGCCACATACAAGGGACAAATACCACCACATAATGACCAGATGACCAGACCACATATTACCACCACATAGTGACAGAACAATACCACATACAAGGGACAAATACCACCACACCATGACCAGACCACATATTACCACCAGATAGTAACCGAATAATACCACATACAAGGGACAAATACCACCACATAATGACCAGATAACCAGACCACATATTACCACCACATAGTGACAGAACAATGCCACATACAAGGGACAAATAACACCACACCATGACCATACCACATATTACCACCACATAATGACCGGATAACACCACATACAAGGGACAAATACCACTTCCCCATGACCAGACCACATATTACCATCACATAATTACTAGTGATGAGCAAGCATATTCGCAAGTACTCGGATCTCGCCGAGTACTTGCGAGATGCTCAGGGGGATGCTTGGGTCCCCTCCCTGCAAGTTTGGCGCTCTTTAGAGCGCCAATCAACATGCAGGCATTGCCTGCCACTCACTGTAATGCTGCAGCCATGTTGGTTTGCTTAAAAAGCAATCCAGAAAACACCGTTTTTCTGCTCCATTTGCTTGTTGGCACTGCAGAATACAGTCAGGTTCTTTCCATATTACAGCGCTAAAAATCCAGCTATTTAAAACTGTGGTTTGTCCGTCACACGGATCACATATAATTGCGCTGAAAATACTGCCATTTCTGGCCTCCATTCAATTTTTTTTCAGTGTGTCAGCAAAGTTTTTGACACCGGTTTGCTGTTCGAAATAGTTACCTACAGGCCAGGTATTTAAAACTATGGTTTGTCCGTCACACGATCACATACAGTGCTGGCCAAAAGTATTGGCACCCCTGCAATTCTGTCAGATAATACTCAGTTTCTTCCTGAAAATGATTGCAATCACAAATTCTTTGGTATTATTCTCTTCATTTAATTTGCTTGCAAGGAAAAAACACAAAAGAGAATGAAGCAAAAATCAAATCATTGATCATTTCACACAAAACTCCAAAAAAGGGCCGGACAAAAGTATTGGCACCCTCAGCCTAATACTTGATTGCACAACCTTTAGCCAAAATAACTGCGAACAACCGCTTCCAGTAACCATCAATGAGTTTCTTACAATGCTCTGCTGGAATTGTAGACCATTCTTCTTTGGCAAACTGCTCCAGGTCCCTGATATTTGAAGGGTGCCTTCTCCAAACTGCCATTTTGAGATCTCTCCACAGGTGTTCTATGGGATTCAGGTCTGGACTCATTGCTGGCCACCTTAGAAGTCTCCAGTGCTTTCTCTCAAACCATTTTATAGTGCTTTTGGAAGTGAGTTTTGGGTCATTGTCCAGCTGGAAGACCCATGACCTCTGAGGGAGACCCAGCTTTCTCACACTGGGCCCTACATTATGCTGCAAAATTTGTTGGAAGTCTTCAGACTTCATAATGCCATGCACACAGTCAAGCAGTCCAGTGCCAGAGGCAGCAAAACAACCCCAAAACATCAGGGAACCTCCGCCATGTTTCACTGTAGGGACCGTGTTCTTTTCTTTGAATGCCTCTTTTTTCTCCTGTACACTGCATGTTGATGCTTTTTGCCAAAAAGCTCTACTTTTGTCTCCTCTGACCAGAGAACATTCTTCCAAAACGTTTTAGGCTTTCTCAGGTAAGTTTTGGCAAACTCCAGCCTGTTTTTTTTATGTCTCGGGGTAAGAAGTGGGGTCTTCCTGGGTATCCTACCATACAGTCCCTTTTCATTCAGACACCGACGGATAGTACGGGTTGACACTGTTGTACCCTCGGACTGCAGGGCAGCTTGAACTTGTTTGGATGTTAGTCGAGGTTCTTTATCCACCATCCGCACAATCTTGCGTTGAAATCGCTCGTCAATTTTTCTTTTCCGTTCACATCTAGGGAGGTTAGCCACAGTGCCATGGGCTTTAAACTTCTTGATGCCACTAGAGTTTTATCATAGCGGGTTTTTAGTGCCGCTGGTGGAATTATAACTGATAAGCGCATCTGCCTGTCAACTGAAAATGCTGACAAGCTGACTCTTATAAAAATGAACAAGGGCTGGATTGGGCCAGACTTCTCAACACCATCGAATGATAGAAGGCGTAACATAAACTCAAATCCAGTGTCTTTTTTTAGGAGGTGTTTTTCCATGCACCTCTTCACACCCACATATGGGTATACGCTTCCTGATTTTGGCTATTTGTTCTTTTCCTCCTCCCTCTCCTCATCCTCCCCCTCCATATCACCAGGGTGACCGTGGTCCGTGATGCAACACCCACATAATTTTTTTAAAGGGTGTTTATGATGCCCGTAAAAAAAAAAAATTTATACAGTATGTTCAAGTATACCCCCCAGGTGCACTTAGTGCATGGGCATTACAAGTATAGGAGACCCGCTCCTTTCTAATGGGAACATTTTATATGAGTGCCTCCAAATTTTTGACAACCCTTGCATTCACTGCATAGGCAAACACAACGGGAGACCCAATTCCTAATAAAGGGAAAATTGTTTTCAGGAGGCCCTCTGACCTCCACGTCTCTTCCAAGGGGCATTGGAGTGCCTCCAAATTTTTGGCAACCCTTGCATTCACTGCATAGGCAAACACAATGGGAGACCCACTTCCTAATAATGGGAACATTGTTTTCAGGAGGCGCTCCTCTAAGTCTCTTCAAAGGGGTATTGGGGTGCGTCCAAATTTTGGGCAGCCCTGCCACTCACTGCATATGCAATAACAGTATAGACCCACTTTTTAGTAATGGGAACAATAAAGCATAGCCAGATGGTGGCTCTCTAAGAATAGTGAGGGCCGACTGCTGGCCCTTTAAGAATTGTAAAGGCTGCCTGATGGCCCTATAAAAATAGGCTTTGTGACTTTCAGAGTCCCTCCTTCTTAAATGAAACACGATGTGTCTGATGATATCTCACACACCACATGGCCAGATAAGGTTGTAATATGTTAAAATGACATTTCCCGGTGAATGCATTTGTCATGGTTGAAAGCAATGCAAAAGTGCAAAAATGCATCAAAAACGCTAAGTGTGAACATAGCCCAAGTTGTGCAAGAGTATTTTTGTTTTTGTTATTTATTGTGCTTTATATACAAGTCATTACCCTGGAAAGGATGTTCCTTAACATATTTGCCAGGAAAATCCATTTTGGTTTCATTTTTGTATGTTTTATTATGAGTCTGTAAAAGTGGCGTAATACCTCTGACAATGTTGCTCACAGCAGTGACCTGGCAGTCATAAATGCTTCCAGGGGTATTCCCCATGTTGTTCACATGTCATTTGAGCACTGTTCCCATCGATTTGGGCAATTTTTAGGCCCTCTGCCGACCGCCGGGGGGAGCTGCCTGAAAAATGCTCGAGTTTCCCAAAGACTTACATTGGGCTCGTTGCTCGGGTCGAGCACCCGAGTGTTCCAATGTGCTCGACCTGAGCATTGAGCACCAGAGCATTTTAGTGCTCGCCCATCACTAATAATTACCGAATAATACCACATACAGGGGATAAATATCACCACACCATGACCAGTCCACAAAGTGATCGAATACCACCACATACAGTACAAGGGAGAAATACCAATACACCATGACCAGACCACATATTACCACTACATAGTGACCAAATAATACCACATACAAGGAACAGATACCGTTACACCGTGACTAGACCACATATTACCACCACATAGTGACTGGATACTACAATACTGATCATTAATAAAAAAAATTATTAACATAAGTGCCATAATATACAGGAGATCTGTACATAGTATACAGTGTATAGTGTAAGTTTACTGGTAATACAGTGATCACCAGTGACATTTTACACAGGAGCTCTGTATATAGTGTTAGTGTACAGGTAATAGTGACTCACCAGTGACATTATACACAGGAACTCTCTATGCATTGTCTGTGTACAGGTAATACAGTGATCACTAGTGATATTATACACGGGAGCTCTGTATGTATTGTCAGTGTACAGGTAATACAGGGATCACCTGTGATATTATACACAGGAGCTTTGTATGTAGTATGTGTACAGGTAATACAGTGATCACCAGTGACATTATACACAGGAGCTCTGTATATAGTGTCAGCAGTGTCGGACTGGGTTGTCTGGGGCCCACAGGAGGAATTGATCCTCCAGGCCCACCCTACAGCTATATGCAAATAGCCGTTATCCCTGTTATAGTGGAGTGTCGACTGTAAATCACAGATGGCTCCTGTACATCTACTGTGCACATACTATAACTGGGATGTACAATTACGGTATGTCAGGGATCACCACAGGGACGACACCGGGGAGATCATGCAATATCTCGCTGTTGCCGTCACGCTGACAGTATTTCGTCCGGAATCGCGAGCACGCGATCCAGACTACTCGCTACGTGGATATCGGCAAGCGACCAGTGAGAGTATGGCGTCACACCTCGGGATTCCGTGTTTACGCCCCGTACAGTCACTGTCAGCTTCACGATAGCCCAATTATTATTATTCTCTGCCACCACAGTCCGAGTTTGAAATATAATACAAGCCTGGGCGGATGCCTTCTTTCTGGTAGCGTATGTGGCTTCGGGAGGAAGGGAACGATTACAGGACAAAAGAAACAGAACTGTTACATTTTATATTTAATCCAAAAGGGAGGCAGTGTTTAGGAAAAATATATACAAAGATGTTACAAATGAGACATTAAAATACCTAAGCAGTTACATAAAATAAACAGGATAAAAGAAGACAACTTACTCTATAAAGATCGCTGCGACGTTTCAATAATGGTGGAGGAGGGGCTCCCCAGTTTGATTTGAGCATTATCGAACGTGACCCTTTGCTTATAATCCTTATACCCACCTGGCAATGAGTGAGTCTGTAATGTCCATGAGTTCTCTTATACCTTTAGGGAGATTTACCCACACACCCCTTGTGGTGACATCATGTGGGCTGATCTCCAGCCTGTACATTTTTATTAAAAACGCTAACTTCTGCAATAACTCATCGCTCGTTGATCGCAGAAGCGTGCAAACGACGCCATTTTTCCAGTTATGATTTTACCTTCATTTAGAGACCACACATCCCATAGCTGCGGTCTGCTATTCTGGTATTTTTGCGCTACAGCGCAATGGAAAACTATGGAAACATTCCTGGGTTGTTGCTATCACTAAAAATATGGGTCCCGTTATTGTCAGACGCATGGAACTTACAATATTTCATATTTCACTTTGGAGTCAGAGCATCTGAAAATTTCTGTTTAAGCTCGAGAAACCAGCTTTTCCCAGTTACAAGCAAATTAGTACAATCCTGCCACTAATTACCCCCTGCGTCTTTCAGGGACAAGATGCTTGCATCTTAATGAAGTTATGACACTTCTTGGCTGCCATTTGTTTGTGTAAGCTATTTTGGCTATGGGTGATAACTTGCAGGGAGACACTGTAGATTGTCATCTCCGGACTGTCAGCTCTCAAAAGATGGATAAGGGAGGGGATGAACAGGAGTTTGGGAGGAATGGTCAATTTCTATGAGAGACTTTCAATATTCCTCAATATTTCCCTGACATAATAGTTTGCATTAAAGGGATTCTTTGGTTAAAACAAGTTATCACCGATCCATGGGATCCACAAAATAAGTGATAACTTATTGATCGTTTGGGTCCGAACATTGGAAAATGCACCAATTGGAAGAATGGGGAAGTTTTATCCCTGTCAGGACACTTATCCCCATTTTAAAATGCAGCGACAGGTTGGACATCTGACCACAGCTCAATTCATTCTCTTTGGGGCTTCCAGAAAAAAACAAGAACAGCCACAGTGGAAAGGTGATTACTTGTTTTCACCAGAGAACCCCTGTAAGTGCATCTTGTTCGAAGTATTTAATGGAAATAAAGAATCTTCTCCTAATTAATATCAGAGAGAACAAATGACCGCCATACACAACACAATCCACTATACCAACACCAATAGTACCACATACAAGGGAGAAATACCGCCACACCATGACTGGACTACATATTTCCAGCATATAGCGACCAAATAATACCACCACATACAAGGGACAACTACCGCCACACCGTGACCAGACCAGATATTACCAGCATATAGCAACCAAATAATTCCACATACTAGGGACAAATACCGCCACACCGTGACTAGACCACATATTACCACCACATAGTCACCGAATAATACCACATACTGTACAAGGGAGAAATACCACCACACCATGACCAGACCAGATATTAACAGCATATATTGTCCAAATAATTCTCCATCATTGCTCTCCTCAACCTCCATCATTGCTCTCCCCCACCTTCTCCATCATTGCCATATCTCCCCCACCTTCTCAATCATTGCCATATATCCTCCACCTCCTCCATCATTGCTCTCCCCCACCTTCTCCATCATCATTGCCATATCTCCCCCACCTCCTCCATCATTGGCATATCTTCCCCAACCTCCTCCATCATTGCCATATTTCCCCTCACCTCCTCCATCTTCATTGCCATATCTCCCCACCTCCTCCATCATCATCATTGCCATATCTCCCCCCACCTCCTCCATCATCATCATTTCCATATTTACCCCCACCATCATTGCCATATCTACCCCACCATCATTGCCATATCTCCCCCCCACCTCCTCCATCATCATCGCCATATCCCCCCACCTCCTCCATCATCATTGCCACATCTCCCCCCAACTCCTCCATCATCATCATTGCTATATCTCCCCCACCTCCTCCATCATCGTCATTGCCATATCTCCCCCCACCTCCTCCATCATCATCATTGCCATATCTCCCCCCA
The DNA here is from genome assembly GCF_046119375.1 of Phyllobates terribilis. Classification (NCBI taxonomy): domain Eukaryota; kingdom Metazoa; phylum Chordata; class Amphibia; order Anura; family Dendrobatidae; genus Phyllobates; species Phyllobates terribilis. The sequence continues at coordinate 706,120,132 of NW_027362761.1, forward strand.
CCTCCTCCATCATCATCATTGCCATATCTCCCCCCACCTCCTCCATCATCATCATTGCCATATCTCCCCCCACCTCCTCCATCATCATCACCATATCCCCCCACCTCCTCCATCATCATCATTGCCATATCCCCCCCCACCTCCTCCATCATCATCACCATATCTCCCCACCCCACCTCCTCCATCATCATTGCTCTCCCTCATCCCCAGTGTATTAGTTAAAAAACAAAAAAACAATAACACTTACTTCTCAGTCTGTTCCCCTGCAGCATCGTCATTGTCTGTAACTTTCTCCCTGACACAGGCCCGTGCTGCATGATGACGTCATCAAGCCGCATGAGCCTGTGTCAGGGAGAAAGCGCCGGGCACGAAGCAGAGGACGGATCCCTCAGCTCCACTGCCATTTTCCTCCTGTCAGCAGTAGAGCTGGAGGGATCGCTCCCTGCCCGCCGCACACGATGACAGCAATCTGGCCATGGGCCCCCCGGAGCCTGAGGGTCCGAGAAGCAGGCAGATTGCCCTCATTATCAGCCGCACTGCAAGGGCCCCCCTGCACTTCCGGCAGCCATATAAACCAGCGGGCCCCCGTGCGTCCTGCTCAGGAGCCCGCTGAGAACCCGGGCCCACCGGAGAATTCTCTGGTGTCCCAGTCCATACCTGAGTGTCAGTGTACAGGTAATACAGGGATCACCAGTGATATTATACACAGGAGCTTTGTATGTAGTGTGTGTACAGGTAATACAGGGATCACCGGTGACATTATACACATGAGTTCTGTATATGATATATAGTGTATAGTGTAAGTGTACAGGTAACACACTGACTTACCAGTGACGTCTCTAGTTGAAGATATTCATTTTCGCTTTGCTTCTTCATCCAATGCAGACCACCATCACTTCTTCCAGCCAGGACTCGTCTCTGCAGAAAATAACAGTTATCTAGAGCACATTTCCCAACTTCTACACTACGCCAGATGAAGAAAAAAAATGAAAGTGTCACCCTGCACAGTAACAGGACCCTCCCCCCCATTGAAAACAATATCCTCAAAAATAAAATACATCACAGCAGTAATAATATCCCTTAATTCGCCCCTACAGTAATAATGTCCTACATACTGGCACCTTCCTGTAATAATGTCCCCCATGTGTCTCATTCCTGGCCCCATGTGTCTCCATCCTGTCCCCCCACATGTCCTCTCATCCTGTCCCCACATGTCTCTATCCAGCCCCCATATATGTCCTCTCATCCTGGCCCCATATGTCTCTATCCTGCCCCCATATATGTCCTCTCATCCTGGCCCCACATGTCTCTATCCAGCCCCCATATATGTCCTATCCTGGCCCCACATGTCTCCATCCAGCCCCCATATATGTCCTCTTTTCCTGTCCCCTCATCCTGGTCCCACATGTCTCCATCCTGCCCCCCCCCCCACGTCTCCATCCTGCCTCCCCACATGTCTCCGTCATGCCCCCATATATACCTTCTCATCCTGCCCCCCCACATCTCAATCCTGCCCCCATATATGTCCTCTCATCTTGGTCCCACATGTCTCTATCTTGCCCCTATATACGTCCTCTCATCCTGGCCCCACATGTCTCCATCATGCCGCCATATGTCCTCTCATCCTGGCCCCACATGTCTCCATCCTGCCCCCATTTATGTACTCTCATCCAGGCCCCACGTCTCTATCCTGCCCTTCCACATGTCTCCATCCTGCCCTCATATATGTCCTCTCATCCTGGCCCCATCTGTCTCTATGATGTCCCCCGTATGTCGTCTCATCCTGGCCCCACGGCTCCATCCATCATGCCGCCTACATGTTTCCATCCTGCCCCCATATACTGTATGTCCTCTCATCTTGGCCCCACTTTAACGCACAGTGTGGGAAAGACTAAGTGCAAAACGAAGGGATGAGGGGAAGGAAGCCCAGACACTAGGGAAAGAGAGAGTAAAACCCCTAGGCAGATCTAATAACACCCTGAATACTCTACCGTTCCACACCAATCGCCGAGCAGGAAACCTAAGCCCTGTGTATCCCTAGAGCTAGGCCCTAGATAGTGAGAGGGGGCACTGGTCAGTCCCCACTATAAACTAAAGACAGCAAGGGAGACAAACAAAGGGTGGAAACTTAGCTTGAGCAGACACCAGAGAGAAACCAAACGTCCTCCAAGGGCACTAGAGAGGAAGCTCTCTTTCTCTGCCTCTTGCTATATCACTGCCGACCTTCAGCCCACTGGCCCTGAACTTCTCTACTCCTCTCAGTTATCCCTCCTGCACAGACTTTAACCCCTTCACTCCGAAGCCTGTTTTCACCTTTCTGACCAGGCCATTTTTTTAAATTCTGACCACTGTCACTTTATGAGGTAATAACTCTGGATTGCTTCAACTGATCTAAGTGATTCTTTGTTTCTCTACTGAATCTAGAGATTGTTTCCTCATGACATATTGTACTTCATTATAGTGGTAAAATTTCATCGATATGACTTGCGTTTATTTGTGAAAAAAATGGAAATTTGCAAAAATTTAGAAATTTTGAATCTTTATGCCCTCAAATCAGAGAGTCATGTCACACACATAGGCGGATTATAATGAGGGCAATCTGGGCTACCTCCCGGGGTACGAGGCTCCAGGGGGGGGGGGCCATGGCCAGATTGCCCTATAATGTTTTGTGCGCCATTGGTGGCGCAAGTGGTGGTGATGTAAATCCGGGGACTTCTTTGCCTGAGCCTCGGATCTCCTGTGACTACCGCACTTAACTTTGCCAACCAGAGGAGAGCTGCGCCGGTCCCCAACCAACTGTTGAGAGGCCTGCAGTCTTAGCAGCCGCCAGCTGGCACTGTACTTCTGCATGCTGTGGGCCCCCCGGTATAGCAGACGCAGCCGCATGACGCACCATGCTGTGCATGGTCGTGTCTGCCAGCCTCCATGTAATGGAGGCGGGGAGACTTGAAGAAGAACTGGATCCCAACTAGGAGTGTGGGCTGGACCGGACCGGAGGCAAGCCGCACAGCAGGTGAGCGCTATGTGTCTGGATGCTCTAATCAAGGGCTGTAAAAGCATCCAAAATGTATTTGTATGTATCTGAGGTTGTATATATCTGTAAATGTATGTTTGTGTGTATATATGTGAATATATCTATGTATGTTGACTTGTGTGTATTTGTAGATGTGTGTGTGCGTATGTGCGTGTATGTATGTGTGTATATATGTGTGTGTGTGTATATATATATATTATACACAGATTATAATGAGGGCAATCTGGGCTACCGCCTGAGGCTCCAGGGTGGCCCATGGCCAGGTTGCCTCTCATTATGTTTCATGCACCGCCTGTGCAGCTCACATATTCCGGCTGGCTGGGCCAGGGAGACCGGGCCGCTCCCCCAGCAGCTGTGCAGGCCCCTGCTTCTTCTTCGGCCGGGCCAGCACTGCACCTGTAAACTTGTTTGTGTGCTGTCCCGGCCATGTCACAGCTAGCAGACACGGACCTGTGCACAGCCGTATCTGCTGAAGTGACGTCCTGCACTGCTACTTACCACTGGAGAGGAGCTGGAAGGGAGCCAAGCTGGGTGAAGGTGAGTGACGTGTACATGTGTGACACAGTGTGTCTGTGTGCATATATGATTGTGTATATCTATGTATGTGTGATATGTCTGCTTATGTGCAGTTTTCTGTATGTTTTCAAATGTGTTTATGCCTGTATGTGTCTTTGCATATGTCTGTATATGTTTGTGTGTGTGCACATTTCTGCAACCTGTATATGTGCAAGTCTGCATGTATATACATGACTGCGTGTGCGACTGCATGTGTGTGTGTATGTGCGTGTGTGTACAAGACTGCGTGTGCGTGCCTGTTGGTGTCTCACTGCGTGTGTGTGTATGTGCGTGACTGCATTTGTGTGTGTGACTGCATGTGCATAACTGTGTGTGTGTGTTTCCTGGTGTCTGACTGCATGTGTGTATTGTATCTAGGGAGCTGCGTGCGGCTTCACACTGTACCTAGGGAGCTGCGTGCGGCCTCACACTGTATCTAGGGAACTGCGTGCGGCCTCACACTGTATCTAGGGAGCTGTATGCGGCCTCACACTGTATCTAGGGAGCTGCATACGGCCTCACACTGGTGTCTGACTGCATGTGTGTATTGTATCTAGGGAGCTGTGTGCGGCCTCACACTGTATCTAGGGAGCTATGTGTGGCCTCACACTGTATCTAGGGAGCTGCACGTGGCCTCACACTGTATCTAGGGAGCTATGTGCGGCCTCACACTGTATCTAGGGAGCTACAGTGCATTGTGAAAGTATTTGGCCCCCTTGAACTTTTCTACCTTTTGCCACATTTCTGGCTTCAAACATAAAGATATAAAATTTAAATTTTTTTGGGAAGAATCAACAACAAGTGGGACACAATCGTGAAGTGGAACGAAATTTATTGGATATTTTAAACTTTTTTAACAAATTCAAAACTGAAAAGTGGGGCGTGCAATATTATTTGGCCCCCTTGAGTTAATACTTTGTAGCGCCATCTTTTGCTGCGATTACAGCTGCAAGTCGCTTGGGGTATGTCTCTATCAGTTTTGCACATCAAGAGGCTGAAATTCTTGCCCATTCTTCCTTGCAAAACAGCTCGAGCTCATTGAGGTTGGATGGAGGGCGTATATCATACTGGATATAGGGAACTATGTGGGGAATCATACTGTATATAGGGGGATGTCCGCATACTTAATTGTGCTCAATATTAAGTCATGCAATTAAATTTTAATTATTATAATTAATATGTTAATATTAATATTGAGCACAATTAATTCTAGACTATTGCTTCGGCCTCCACAGGAGTCATGATTTCTCATGTGGCCCCTTGGGAAAATGAATCTCCCACTCCAGCTCTATTTTATATAGTGCTAGGTTTTACATAGTGCTGTACACAAGGGAAACATTTGCGCGGCGCGTTATGCATGCCACTATCTGTCTTTTTCCATCCACAGATCTGCACCAGAGCACCTGTGTGTTACTCACATGACCTCACATGACCTATCACATGATCTATCAAAAAGGATCAAGTGGCATATCATGCGATCCATTGGGTACCTGGGGGGGGGGGGGCACCCCTTCTAAACTGCCCGGAGCCCTGGCTACCCTTAATCTACCCCTGGTCACACAAAATAGTTAATAAATAACATTTCCCACATGTCTACTTTACATCAGCACAATTTTGTAAACAAAATTTTTTTTTGTTACGAAGTTAGAAGGGATAAAAGTTGACCAGTGATTTCTCATTTTGACAACAAAATTTACAAAACCATTTTTTTAGGGACCACATCATATTTGAAGTGATTTTGAGGGATCTATAAGACAGAAAATACCCAAAAGTGACACCATTCTAAAAACTGCACCCCTCAAGGTGCTCAAAACCACATTCAAGAAGTTTATTAACCTTTCAGGTGCTTCACAGGAATTAATAGAATGTGGAAGGAAAAAATGAACATTTTACTTTTTAGTCACAAAAATGATCTTTTTGCCCTAAATTTTTTATTTTCACAAGGGTAAAAGGAGAAAATAGACACCAAAAGTTGTTGTACAATTTCTCCTGAGTACGCTGATACCTCATATGTTGGGTAAAACCACTGTTTGGGAGCACGGCAGGACTCGGAAGGGAAGGAGCACCATTTGACGTTTTGAACGCAAAATTGGCTGGAATTGAGAGTGGACGCTATGTCGCATTTGGAGAGCCCCTGATGTGTCTAAACAGTGGAAACCCCCCATAAGTGACCCCATTTTAGAAACTAGACCCCTCAAGGAATGTATCTAGATGTGTAGTGAGTACTTCGAAACCCCAGGTGCTTCACAGAAGTTTATAACGTAGAGGAGTGGAAAAAAACAAATTTTTTCCACAAAAATGATCTTTTCACCCAATTTTGTTTTATTTTCACAAGGGTAACAGGAGAAAATGGACACCAAAAGTTGTTGTGTAATTTCTCATGAATATGCTGATACCCCATATGTGGAGGAAAACCACTATTTGGGTACATGGCAGGGCTCAAAAGGGAAGGAGTGCCATTTTGGAATGCAGGCTTTGATGGAATGGTATGCGGGCGTATTTTCACGTTTGGAGAGTCCCTGATGTGCCTAAACAGTAGAAACCCCCACAATTGACCTCATTTTGGAAACTAGACCCCCCAAGGAACTTATCTAAATGTGTGGTGAGCACTTTGAACCCCCAGGTGCTTCACAGAAAATTATAATGTTGAGTTGTGAAAATAAAAAAATCTAATTTTTTTCAACAAAAATGATCTTTTCGCCCCAATTTCTTTATTTTCACAAGGGTAACAGGAGAAATTGGACCCCAAAAGTTGTTGTGCAATTTCTCCTGAATATGCTGATACCCATATGTAGAGGAAAACCACTATTTGGGCACACGGCAGGGCTCGAAAGGGAAGGAGTGACTTTTTGGGATGCAGACTTTGATGGAATGGTCTGCGGGCATTTTGTCACGTTTGGAGAGCCCCTGATGTGCCAAAACAGTGGAAATCCCCCACAAGTGACCCTATTTTGGAAACTACACCCCTCAAGGAATTAATCTAGAGGCATAGTTTTATAGTAATGATTGTAATGCTTTTGGTTTTACTGGTGTATGAATTCATAATGTGATATGTGTGAATTGTGCGGCGTACATCAGATTATAAAAGTGTGTTGTGTCAACAGGGTAAAAATAAATTTTATTAATTTGTGGACATGTTGTACGCTTTGAAGCAATTCTTAATGCAAAGGCCAGGTTTCTCAGGGCAGGTTTCACAATGCTAAATTGTGCATTTTCAGATTCCCCTTTTGGAGCATTCTCTGCACCATTTTTGTGATCTTCCCTTCCTCGTAGTTTGGGGAACCTCTCCTGTAAAATGCTGACCTGGGACGATATGGGCACTATCAGTTTCAGAAGTACTGGGACCCTCAACTTCCTGAGTGCCAAACATTAGGGTCTTGATGACTGCCTCCTGAAACTGAAGGAAGGACCCCAAATTGCCTGCAGATCTAAACAGCACAAAAGCATTGTACAGTGCCATCTGTACAATGTGCACGGCTAATTTTTTGTAACATACTTTAGCTTTTCGCATGGCACTGTATGGTTTGAGAACCTGATCTGAGAGATCTACACCCCCATGGACCTATTATAGTCCAAGATACAATCTGGCTTTGGGACTTGTGTTGTGGTACCTCGGACAGTGACAAGGGAGCTGTTGTCACGGTGTGTGGTGGTCAAGATAAGGACATCCCTCTTGTCCTTATACTTGACCACCAACATGTTGTCGCAGCATTGGGCTCTGCTTTTGCCCCTTCTCAGCAGTTGCCCAATTAGTGGCTTAGGGAGGCCTCTCTGATTTTTTCACACGGTGCTGCATGCAACTGTACCTCTGACAAAGAGGGTATTGAAGAGCGGGATGCTGGTTTAAAAGTTATCAATGTAGAGGTGATAACCCTTATCCAGCAGTGGGTGCAGCAATTCCCACTCACCCCCAGGACAGGCGGGCATTCAGGGGGGCAATCTGGGTATCCTTCCCTTCGTAGACCCTAAATCTGTGGGTGTACCATGAGGTACTCTCGCACAGCTTGTACAGTTTTATTCCGTACCTGGCCCTCTTACTGGGCAGGTATTGTCGGAGTTTTAGTCTCCCTTTAAAATGAACCAGAGGTTCATCTATAGCGATATCCCTTTGGGGGTTGTACACCTCAGCAAATTTTCTGCTGAAGTGTTCAACTACTGGCTGAGTTTTGTATAGACGATCAAAGTTAGGATCGTCTCGGGGAGGACACTGCACATTACCATTATAATGCCAAAATTTTTGGATCGCTTCAAATCATGTCCTTTTCATGGCCATATTGAATACCAGTGTGCTGTAGAGAATATCAGTACTCCAGTATTGCCGAAGTTCTGTTTTTTTGATTATGCCCTTATGTAGCACAATGCCCCAAAATGTCATAATCTCTGCTGCATTTACAGGGCTCCATCTGGCATATGATGACGTTGGGTTTTGGGTGAAAAATTGATGGGCATACCAATTTGTCTGAGCCATCATAACATTTATTATTTCCTTGCTGAAAAATAATTTGAAGAAGTCAATTTCAGTGAGGCCTGTAACATCAAATTGGATTCCTAAGTTGCCAATGAAATCCAGAATTACAGGGTGCTAATTTTTGGGGGGTGCAGTCCATATGGGATTGATTGCTGTAGGGGTTGACTGGGTCCTAGGATGCCTTGCTGGGGGTCCTTCTTCACTAGATGAGGAGGTAGAAGAGGAATAGAGGAACGTGGGGGATGTGTGACTAATCGGTGCTTTTACACGTGTACTGTGTGGGGCCTGTGTAAGGGGTACTATTTATTATATTCAAATATTTTTTTTATTAAATTTTCAAGAAGAATGAAAAAAAAATATATATATAGATTTCATACTAACAGAACATTTATAGTGAAATAGAGGTACACAAGTAAGCAAGGTGAATACCGTCGTAAACCTGAAATTATTCGGATGGTGAAGAAGTAGAGAGAGAGAAAAAGTAAAAATTTTGAAGAAACACTTAAAAGAAAAAAAGATGTAAAAAAAAAGAAAAAAAAAAGTTTGTTTAACCCCTTGGTTTGCACGTTAATGACCAGGCCAATATTTACAATTCTAACCACTGTCACTTTTTGAGTTAATTACTCTGAAACCCTTCAACGGATCCCCCTGATTCTTAGATTGTTTTTTCGTGACATATTGTACTTCATAATAGTGGTAAAATGTCTTAGATGTCACTTGCGTTGATTTGTGAAAAAATTGGAAATTTGGCGAAAATTTTGAAAATTTCACAATTTTCAAAATTTGAATTTTTATTCCATTAAGTCAGAGAGATACAGTACAGACCAAAAGTTTGGACACACCTTCTCATTTAAAGATTTTTCTGCATTTTCATGACTATGAAAATTGTACATTCACACTGAAGGCATCAAAACTATGAATTAACACATGTGGAATTATATACTTAACAAAAAAGTGTGAAACAACTGAAAATATGTCTTATATTCTAGGTTCTTCAAAGTAGCCACCTTTTGCTTTGATGACTGCTTTTCACACTCTTGGCATTCTCTTGATGAGCTTCAAGAGGTAGTCACCGGAAATGGTCTTCCAACAATCTTGAAGGAGTTCCCAGAGATGTTTAGCACTGTTGGCCCTTTTGCCTTCACTCTGCGGTCCAGCACACCCCAAACCATCTGGATTGGGTTCAGGTCTGGTGACTGTGGAGGCCAGGTCATCTGGCGTAGCACCCCATCACTCTCCTTCTTGGTCAAATAGCCCTTACACAGCCTGAAGGTGTGTTTGGGGTCATTGTCCTGTTGAAAAATAAATGATGGTCCAACTAAACGCAAACCGGATGGAATAGCATGCCGCTGCAAGATGCTGTGGTAGCCATGCTGGTTCAGTATGCCTTCAATTTTGAATAAATCCCCAACAGTGTCACCAGCAAAGCACCCCCACACCATCACACCTCCTCCTCCATGCTTCACGGTGGGAACCAGGCATGTAGACGTTCACCTTTTCTGCGTCGCACAAAGACACGGTGGTTGGAACCAAAGATCTCAAATTTGAACTCATCAGACCAAAGCACAGATTTCCACTGGTCTAATGTCCATTCCTTGTGTTCTTTAGCCCAAACAAGTCTCTTCTGCTTGTTGCCTGTCCTTAACAGTGGTTTCCTAGCAGCTATTTTACCATGAAGGCCTGCTGCACAAAGTCTCCTCTTAACAGTTGTTGAAGAGATGTGTCTGCTGCTAGAACTCTGTGTGGCATTGACCTGGTCTCTAATCTGAACTGCTGTTAACCTGCGATTTCTGAGGCTGGTGACTCGGATAAAATTATCCTTAGAAGCAGAGGTGACTCTTGGTCTTCCTTTCCTGGGGCGGTCCTCATGTGAGCCAGTTTCTTTGTAGCGCTTGATGGTTTTTGCAACTGCACTTGGGGACACTTTCAAAGTTTTGCCAATTTTTCGGACTGACTGACCTTCATTTCTTAAAGTAATGATGGGCACTCGTTTTTCTTTATTTAGCTGCTTTTTTCTTGCCATAATACAAATTCTAACAGTCTATTCAGTAGGACTATCAGCTGTGTATCCACCAGACTTCTGCACAACACAACTGATGGTCCCAACCCCATTTATAAGGCAAGAAATCCCACTTATTAAACCTGACAGGGCACACCTGTGAAGTGAAAACCATTTCCGGTGACTACCTCTTGAAGCTCATCAAGAGAATGCCAAGAGTGTGCAAAGTAGTCATCAAAGCAAAAGGTGGCTACTTTGAAGAACCTAGAATATAAGACATATTTTCAGTTGTTTCACACTTTTTTGTTAAGTATATAATTCCACATGTGTTAATTCATAGTTTTGATGCCTTCAGTGTGAATGTCCAATTTTCATAGTCATGAAAATACAGAAAAATCTTTAAATGAGAAGGTGTGTCCAAACTTTTGGTCTGTACTGTATGTAACACAAAATAGTTAATAAATAACATTTCCCACATGTCTACTTTGCATCAGCACAATTTTGGAACCAAATTTTTTTTTATTAGTGCGCTATAAGGGTTAAAAGTTGATCAGCCATTTCTCATTTTTCCAACAAAATTTACAAAACCAGTTTTTAGGAACCACATCACATTTGAAGTGACTTTGAGGGGCCTTTATGACAGAAAATATGCAAAAGTGACACCATTCTAAAAACTGCACCCCTCAAGGTGCTCAAAACCACATTCAAGAAGTTTAATAACCCTTCACGTGCTTCACAGGAATTTTTGGAATGGGGAAGAAAAAAATGAACATTTAACTTTTTTCACAAAAATGTTACTTTAGACCCCAATTTTTTTATTTTTGCAGGGGTAACAGGAAAAATGGACCCCAAAATTTGTTGAGCAATTTCCCCTGAGCACGCAGATACCCAATATGTGGGGAAAAAACACTGTTTGGGCACACAGCAGGGCTCAGAAGGGAAGGAGCGCCATTTGACTTTTTGAATGTAAAATTTGCTTCAATAATTAGCGGATGCCATGTTGCGTTTGGAGAGCCCCTGATGTGCCTAAATAGTGAAAACCCCCCACAAGTGACACCATTGTGGAAACTAGACCCCTCAGAGAACTTATCTAGATGTATGGTGAGCACCTTGAACCCTCAGGTGCTTCACAGAAATTTATAACATGGAGCTGTGAAAATAACATTTTCACATTTTTCCCACAAAAATGTTTTTCAGCCCCCAGTTTTGCACTTTCATAAGGGTAACAGGAGACATTGCACCATGCAACTTGTTGAGCAATTTCTCCTGAGTAAGCCGATACCCCATATGTGGGGGAAAACCACTGTTTGGGCGCAAGGCAGGGTTCAGAAGGGAAGGAGCGCCATTTGACTTTTTGAATGAAAAATTTGCTTGAATAATTAGCAGACGCCATGTTGCGTTTGGAGAGCCCCTGATGTGCCTAAACAGTGGAACCCCCCCACCAAGTGACACCATTTTGGAAACTAGACCCCTCAGGGGACTTATCTAGATGTGTGGTGAGCACCCTTAACCCCCAGGTGCTTCACAAAAGTTTAGAACATGAATCCGTGAAAATAAAAAAATCTAACTTTTTCCACAAAAATGATCTTTTTGCCAAAATTTTTTAGCTTCACAAGGATAAGAGGAGAAAATGGAACCTAGAAACTGTTGTGCAATTTCTCCTGAGTACGCCAATATCCCATATGTGGGGCAAATACACTGTTTGGGCGCACGTCAGGGTTCAGAAGGGAAGGTGCACTGTGTGACTTTTTGAACAAAAAATTGGCTGGAATCAAGAGCGGACGCCATGTCGCATTTCGTGAGCCCCTGATGTGCCGAAATAGTGGAAACCCCCCACAATTGACTTCATTTTGGAAACTAGACCCCTCAAGGATTTTATCAAGGGGTATAGTGTACATTTTGAACCCAAAGGTACGACAGAATTTGATAACATTAGGTCATCATATTGAATAAGTTGTCATTAGTCTTGAGCGCAAGTGCTCGCTACTTGAGTTTGCATCGGGTACTCGGGTATGCACCAAGTATCGCGGGTGCTCGAGTGACATGCTCGAGTCCCTGCCCCGCATGTTTCACAGTTGTTAGACACCCAAAAAAAAAACATGCGTGGATCGCTCGTGCATGGCAGGCGATCCCAGCGACGTTTTTTTGGCTGTGAAGCATATGGGGCAGAGAATCGAGCATGTCACTCGAACACCCGCGATGCTCAGTGCATACCCGAGCACCCGATGCAAACTCAAGTAGCGAGCACTTGCGCTCAACACTGGTCGCCATATTGTCATAATTTTTTTTTCTTTACTGTTGAAAAAATCCCCAACCCCAACTCTAATACAACCCTAACCCCAACCCTAGCACAACCCTAACCCTAGAGTTTATTTTTTTACACCGTTCCTCGTGTGGTATAAGTGATTAGACGACTTTATTCTTCCAGTCGGTGCGATTACAGCGATACCAGATTCATATCGGGTTTTTATGATTGACAGCTGTCACACACTAAAAGACGCTTTTTTTGCAAAGACTAGTTTTTGCATCACCATATTTCGAGAGCTATAATTTTTCCATATTTTGGCCGACAGAGTCATGTGATGGTTTGTTTTTTGCGGGACAAGTTGACGTTTTTATTGGTACCATTTCGGGCATGTGACATTTTTTGATGATTTCTATTCTGATTTTTGGGAGGCAGAATAAATAAAAACCAACAATTCAGGATTTATTTTTTTTTTATGCTGTTCCGCGTGTGGTAAAATTGATAATGCAGCGTTATTCTTCGGGTCAGTACGTTTACAGCGGTACCGCATTTATATCTTTTTTTTATGTTTTGGCGCTTTTACACAATAAAAACGATTTTCTAGAAAAAATAATTTTTTTGCAACGCTGAGAGCTATAACTTTTTTATTTTTTGGACAAGATGACGTTTTCAGCGGTACCATTTTTATTTATATTCGTCTTTTTGATCGCGTGTTATTCCATTTTTTGTTTGGCTGTATGATGATAAAGCATGTTTTTTTGCTTCGTTTTTTATTTATTTTTTTTTACCATGTTCACTAAAGGGGTTAACTAGTCAGACAGTTTTATAGGCCAGGTCGTTCCGGATACGGCGATACCAAATATGTGTACTTTTATTGGTTTATTTTTTTTATAATAAATAAATATTATGGGTTCAATATATTTTTATTTTTTGGGGATTATTTTTTTATTTATTTTTTTAAATATTTTTACAATTTTTTTTTTTTTTCCTTTCACTTTTCTACTTATTTTTTTACTCTTACACATTGTCCCACTATGGGACTTTCACTTTTTGCAGCTTGATCGACTGCATGGCATAGAAAGCAGCAGCTCCCTATACCATGCAGCCTGTCAACGCTGCACACAGGGGAGACATTACTTTGGTCGTGCACTGCGCATGACCAAAGTAACGTCCTGCCTCCTGGAGACCCGGATGTTGTCATGACAACTTCGGGTCGTCATGGCAACATCCGGAAGCCGCCGCAGACATCGCTGGACGCTGGCAGGAGAGGTGAGTATACCGATCACCTCCCCCCTTGCCACCGCAATGCTGCGATCGCCTTCGATCGCAGCATTGCGGGGGTTAATGTGCAGGGAGCGGTGCGGGACCGCTCCCTGCACATAGCACCGGGTGTCTGCTGTGACAATCAGCTGACACCCGGCGGTGATCGCCCCGCACCGCTTGTGTGCGGGCGCGATCGCAGCGCGCGTAATAATACATAGTTGGCCCATAAGTCCCAGGGCACAGCTACGTAATATTACTGACAAGGTCGGAAAGGGGTTAAAAAAAATTACAGTGATGTTCACTACACTAATGCCCTACCTAGAAATTTACCTGACGCTAACGATTCTTTTTTTTTTTTGCAAAAGAAAAACATACGTCACCAACACTGTAATGCACACTCCCTTAATGCACTCACTAAAAATTTACTCGCCGCAAATAATTATTTTATTTTTGCAAAAGAAAAACGGACGTCACCAAACACTGTGACGTCCGCTAGTCTAATACGCCACCACGCTATCTATAAAACTATTCCGAAGTATTTTTTTTCCTCTAAGGCTAAGTGCCCACGTTGCGGAACTGAAGCATATTTTTTACGCTTCTCCCTGGCGGGAAAATCGCATGCGGATTTTACATGCGGTTTTCCCGCCAGGTAGAAGCGTTTGTGAGGCATCTTTGCAGCGTCTTTGCATGCATTTCCGCATGCGGGTTATCAAGCACTTCTCCAAGTGATTTAAGCATCACTTGGAAAAGTGCTTGACAATTTGTTCACACTATATAAATCCATGCAACCGGCATGGATTTATATAGTGTGACCAAGTAATAGTTTAAAAAAAAGAATCAGAATGGTAAAAAATGAAAAAATAAAGTTTACACTCACTTTCCGATGCATTCTCTGCCCCGTCCGGAGTCTTGAGCGGCTCACGCTGTTGTGTGCAGGACCTGCGGTGAAGTCATTGAGTCATGTGATGGGTCACATGACTCAATGACGTGGCAGGTCCTTCAGACAACAGCGCGACGGAGGGAAAACATCAGAAGATAAGTATAAACTTTATTTTATTCTTTTTTTTACAGGTTCTTTGGTACCCAGGTCTGGAGGAGAGTCTCCTCTCCTCCAGACTTGTGTACCATCCGCACATTGATTCCGCAGCGCTTCCGCAAAATTAATGAACATGCTGCGGATTTTTGACTGCAGCATATACGCTGCGGAAAAATCCGCAGCATGGGCATTGACATTGCGGAATGCCATTGGGGACCATGGGGTGCGGATATACATGCGTTTTACAAGCGTTTACGCTGCGGAAATTCCGCAGCATATACGCTTGTAATACGCAACGTGGGCACACAGCCTAAAACAAAATCGGATGTTACCAAACACTGTTACGTTTGCTACTCTAATACGCCACCACGCTATCTATAAAACTACTCTGCATTATTTTTTTTTCTCTTAAAGAAAATCGGAAGTCACCAAACGCTGTGACGTCCGCCACTCTAGTACACTACCTCGCTACCTATAGAACTACACTATACTAACTACTATATTTTTTTCTAAAAAAAAAAAAAAATTGGACGTCACTTACACTGTGACGTTCGCTACTCTAACTAAAAAAAAAAGTCCCTTGGCGTAGACTCTGATCAGCAGCGATACTGATCAGAGCGTTGCAGCCACGGGAAGAGCACGGATGCTCAGCGCAAGACACCACGTGCAAAAAAAGTGCGCAAAAAAATTAATTTGGAGTGGGGGTAGGGAAAGGGAGTGGGGACTGGAACAGGGATTGGGTAACTGCTGCTGCTGCTGCTGTGATAAGAGGAGTCACACAGCAGCCAACAGCACACAGCAGCAAAGGAGGAGATCTGAGCACACAGC
Organism: Phyllobates terribilis; assembly: GCF_046119375.1. Classification (NCBI taxonomy): domain Eukaryota; kingdom Metazoa; phylum Chordata; class Amphibia; order Anura; family Dendrobatidae; genus Phyllobates; species Phyllobates terribilis. The sequence continues at coordinate 706,135,560 of NW_027362761.1, forward strand.
TCAGATCACGCAGGAGATCGCAGGAGCAGGAGGCTCCACACACAGGCTCTGGATCGCAGGAGGGATCGCACTGGCCACCAATGAAGTCTCTCTCTCAAGTACGCAGGGGGGTCTCACAACCACTCTGCACGCCAACACTGAGGTAAAGATGGCGTGCAGAGCGGTGATCGCTATTTTGGATTAACCCCTTTGGTGCTGATTGGTCAGAAACGATTGTTCAGCCAATCAGCGCCACAGGGGTTGATCAGAAGAGGTCACGTCGTGATCACCCCACCCATTGTGACGACTGTCACACAGCACCGATCACAGCATGTCACGGTTTGTTTGTTTTTTCCGAACTTAATTGAAACATTGCTGTGAGTGGCTGGTCAGAATTGACCAGCCAGTCACAGTGATTGCCGATGTGGGGGGCGGTACAGACTCCGGGGCGACGTGCAGGGATGGCCTGCTGTCAGAGACTGGAAATAGCGGCACTGTATATATACTGCTCGTTGTGGGAACTCAGTTCCCGCAGAACAGTACATGTACTGCGCATGTCAGGAAGGGGGTAACGTTACAACCAACAACTACATCTCTGACTAGAAAAAACGTCACTCTTTGGCTCAAACTTCTCCCCCTTTATCTGAACCAATCACCACCTGTCTCCATTGGTTGCTGGGCAAGCTTCAACCTTCACCACTTAACTGCAGTCACTACCCTCTAAAAACGTGCACTGAACTTCTTACGTACTAAACTATGCCTTAAATCTTATAAACTAATAGGCCCATCACTGCCTATCAGCCCTAATGTTTCTATCTATCACTAACTAAACCCTAAGCTATATCCTATGCTTTCCCTATACACTATACATGAATAACATCATCCATTAATCACAATACATTACATTAACTGTGTACATTAGTGCCTATGAAACAATGCAAATTCACATATTAATCTAGTCATAAAAATATAATAAAACCATACACTTGTTACAAACCCTGTTTAGAGAGGGAGAGGCATATGACAGCCCCTGTGACACCCTCACACCCCGACCTTGGACCACCTGACTACGCCTGTAGGGCCGGCGTCCCTGCCCTCTGCTAGGCAGGGACGCTGTTCCCCTCACCTCTCTGCTCCGAGCCCGGCGTCCTCCTCCCGCTCTGCTGGCAGCGCGCGCTCCTTCCCGGCCACTGTGCTTAGGGCGCGCGCGCGCTCTCCCTCCCTCTTAAAGGGGCCGCGCGCGCCGTCCTAAGGAGTCCCCGGCCAATGGCCGGAGGACTTCACCATATATAAGGCACCTCCTCCAAAATGGAGGTGCCCGAGCAATGTTGTTGCACTGTTCACTACTCTGCTTCAGCCCTCAGGTCCCGTTGCCAGTTACCTGCCAGATACCTGCCAGATTCCTGCCAGCTTGCTGTCTTATTCCTGCCTGATATTCTGCTACCTGCCTGCTAGCCTGAGGTCCGACGGTCTGCCGTACAACTCCTGTCAGTCTGTCTGAGGACCAGCTTGCCCGCTCACCTGGGAGCGCACATCAGCTACCTGCCTGCTTGCCTGAGGTCCGACGGTCTGCCTTCCAACTCCTGTCAGTCTGTCTATGGACCAGCTTGCCCGCTCACCTGGGAGCGCACATCTGCTACCTGCCTGCTAGCCTACCTGGAGGCTCCGCCGTCACGTGCTGTGACCACCTGCCTGTCCAGTGACTCCTGCCCGCTCACCTGGGAGCGCTCATCTGCTGCCTGTCTGCTAGCCTACCTGGAGGCTCTGCCGTCACGTGCTGTGACCACCCGCCTGTCCAGAGACTTCTGCCCGCTCACCTGGGAGCGCTCATCTGCCGCCTGTCTGTTGATCTTCCTGGAGGCTCCGCCGTCACATGCTGTGACCACCCGTTTATCCAGAGACTCTTGCCTGCTCACCTGGGAGCTCACGTCTACCATCAGCCGCCACAGGTCGTACCAACCCTTTACCCAGAGACTGCCCCGGTCACTTGCCGTGACCATCTGCCCGTTCATCCAGAGACTGCCCCGGTCACTTGCCGTGACCTCCTGCCCGTTCTTCCAGAGACTGTCCCGGTCACCTGCTGTGACTGCCTGCCTGGTCGCCACCCGCTCCCTTACAAGGACCGCCCCCTTGTTTAGTAGCTCAGAGGTTCCGCCTCCCAGACCCGTTACAGTTTGCTCGGGCCATGGAACCCGGTGGCACCCAAGCTCCCTCGCTCTCGGACCTGTGTCATGAACTGTCCCGTCAGAGGTCCCAACAGGAGTCCATCCTGAGTCACCTGCGGAATGTCAATTCTCGCCTGGACACTCTGACTGCTCCGCCAGCAACCTCCGCCAGTGCCATGACTCGCAATCCGGCAGCTCCGCTGCCCACTAATACCATGGTATCCTACCCCGGACCCCGGCTTTCTGCACCTCCTCGCTTCGGAGGCGACTCCGCCCAGGCTCGGGGCTTTATAAATCAGTGCACCCTGCACTTTGAACTCCTGTCCCACCAGTTTAACTCCGACCGGGCCAAAATTGCCTTCATCATGTCCCATCTCACCGGGGAGGCCCTGGCCTGGCTAAATCCTCTATGGGAGAGAGGAGACCCCCTGGTGTCCGACTTGCCTGCCTTTCTCACGGCTTTCCGGAAAGTCTTCGACGAACCCGGACGGAAGACCTCATCCGCATCATCACTGCTACGCCTCCGTCAGGGAAGTCTCACCGTGGGCCAATATGCCATACGGTTCCGTACCCTTGCCTCGGAGCTGGCCTGGGATAACGACACTCTGGTATCTGTCTTCTGGGAGGGTCTGTCCGGCCGTATTAAAGATGAACTTGCTGGTCGGGACATTCCTACCATTCTCGATGACCTAATAACTCTTGCCACCCGGATTGACCTACGGTTCCAGGAGCGTGCCAAAGAGGTCACCCGTGAGAGGAGGTTTCCACGTCTAGCTCCTACTTTTCAGAAATCCGTCACTCCCTCCGTCTCTCCCCAGGTACACTCTCCTGAGCCTATGCAGGTCGACCAGACCAAGATGGTCAAAACCCGTCAGGACTTACGCCGTGCCGAGGGGAGCTGCTTCTACTGTGGCAGTAAGGAGCACCGGATCCGTGCCTGCCCGGAGAGGTCGGGAAACGCCTGTGTCTAGGTTCGCTCAGAGAGGTCGACCTAGACAAGAATAAATCCTCTCCATCTCTGCTGCTGTCAGTCTCAATCGTCTGCGGGGAGAACCGTTATTTCGAACTAGCCCAACTTGACTCTGGAGCAGCCGGGAATCTTATTTCACAGTCCCTGGTAGAGAAATACCGCATCCCCACCAAACCTCTGGCTGTACCCTTGTCTGTTGCTGCCGTGGATGGGGGTCTCTTACCACGCCCCATCCAACTCATCACCGAATCCATTACTCTGCAGGTGGGAATGCTGCATTCTGAGAGTATCTCCTTTCATGTTCTGCCTGGACTCTCTCACGCCCTCTTGCTAGGTCTACCTTGGCTCCAGAGACATGCACCCGTGCTTGACTGGCAGACCGGAGAAGTCCTTCGCTGGGGACAGGACTGCCATAAGACCTGTCTGGTTCCCGTCCATCCCGTCCGTCCTTCTCCTACCCGAGCTAATCTACCTGGACTTCCGATTCCTTATTGGTCTTATGCTGATGTCTTTAATAAAAAGGAGGCAGAGACACTACTCCCTCATAGACCATACGACTGCCCTATCGACCTGTTACCCGGTACTACTCCTCCCCGTGGGCGTATTTATCCATTATCCGCTGCTGAGACCCGGTCGATGTCCGAATATATTGAGGAGAATCTGGCCAGGGGATTCATCCGGAAATCTACCTCCCCGGCGGGAGCAGGCTTCTTTTTCGTCAAAAAGAAGGACGGCTCTCTCCGTCCCTGTATAGACTATAGAGGCCTTAACCAGATCACGTTGAAGAATAAGTACCCCCTTCCGCTCATTCCGGAGTTATTTGATCGTCTGAGGGGGGCTAGAATCTTCACCAAACTGGACCTCCGTGGGGCGTACAACCTGGTTCGTATCCGTCAGGGGGATGAATGGAAGACGGCATTCAACACCCGGGACGGCCACTATGAATATCTGGTAATGCCCTTTGGTCTCTGTAACGCTCCTGCCGTCTTTCAAGAGTTGGTCAATGACATCTTCCGGGACCTTCTCTACTCCTGCGTAGTGGTGTACCTGGACGACATCTTGGTCTTCTCTCCGGATCTCCAGACTCACCGGAGGGACGTTCGTCAGGTCCTGCTCAGGCTCAGGCAGAATCACCTCTTCGCTAAATACGAGAAGTGCCTCTTTGAGCAGACCTCGCTTCCGTTTTTGGGCTACATTATTTCTCAGACCGGCCTACGAATGGATCCAGAGAAACTGTCTGCCATCGAGAAATGGCCTCGACCGGAGGGGTTGAAGGCCATTCAGCGGTTCCTGGGCTTCGCCAACTACTACCGCCTCTTCATACCACACTTCTCTTCCCGGACTGCCCCAATTTCCGCGCTCACCCGTAAGGGTACTAATCCCAAAGAGTGGCCGCCCGAAGCAGAGGAGGCCTTTCTTTCCTTAAAACAGGCCTTCTCTTCCGCCCCGGTGCTGCATCGCCCGGACGGCAACAAGCAGTTCTTCCTGGAAGTTGACGCCTCCTCCTCTGGAGCCGGAGCGGTACTTACTCAAAAATCATCTTCCGGGAGGATGGTAACTTGCGGCTTCTTCTCTAAACTCTTCTCCTCCTCAGAGCGCAATTATTCCATAGGAGACCGAGAGTTATTGGCCATCAAACTGGCATTGGAGGAGTGGCGTTACCTGCTCGAGGGGGCTCTTCACCCGGTAATAATTTACACTGACCACAAGAACTTGGCTTACCTCCAGCATGCCCAGAGACTTAACCCGCGCCAAGCCCGGTGGTCCTTGTTTTTTGCTCGCTTTGATTTTGTTCTTCATTTTCGCCCGGCTGACAAAAACGTCAAGGCGGACGCCTTGTCTCGATCCTTTCTGGTGTCTGATCTCGAGGAAGATCCGAAACACATCATCGATCCCGCCAGAGTACTGCAGGTGGCTCCCGTGAGTCTAAATCGTCTCCCTCCCGGAAAGACGTTCGTATCAGTAGCTGATCGGGAGAAGATCCTTCACTGGGGTCACTCGTCTAAACTGGCTGGCCACGCCGGTCAGAAAAAGACCCTCCAGCTTATTACCCGGCACTACTGGTGGCCTACCCTGCACAAGGACGTAATAGACTTTGTTTCTGCCTGTGTGTCCTGCGCCCGCAACAAGGTTCCGAGACATCTGCCAGCCGGTCGCCTCCTTCCGCTTTCTGTACCTACTGCCCCCTGGCAGCATATAGCAATGGACTTTATAACGGACCTCCCAGTCTCTGCCGGTTGTACGGTCATTTGGGTGGTCGCTGACCGCTTCTCCAAGATGGCTCATTTCGTTCCCCTGCCAGGCCTCCCGTCTGCACCCGAGCTAGCTAAAGACTTTATTCGTCACATCTTTCGTCTTCATGGCCTGCCCCTCCACATCGTGTCGGATCGTGGGGTACAGTTCACCTCACGCTTCTGGAGAGCCACTTGTAAACTGCTAGACGTCACCCTGGACTTCTCTTCCGCTTACCACCCACAGTCCAATGGTCAAGTGGAGCGGATCAATCAGAACCTGACCAGTTACCTCCGGCACTTCGTTAATGCCCATCATTCAGACTGGGTGGATCTCCTACCATGGGCCGAGTTCTCTTATAACAATCACGAGAGCGAATCCTCCTCCAAATCCCCGTTTTTTGTAGTCTTCGGTCAGCATCCTCGGATTCCTTTTCCTGTCTCCACCTCTGTGGACAACCCGGCTGCGGAATCTCTCGTTAGCAAATTTTCCTCCATTTGGGAGAGTACCCGATCTGCACTCCTTCAGTCGTCCGAACGGATGAAAAGACACGCTGACAAAAAACGCCTGGATCCTCCACAATTTCGTCCTGGAGATAAAGTCTGGCTCTCATCTAAATATGTCCGACTCAAGATACCTTCTTACAAGTTAGGGCCTCGGTTCATCGGTCCTCTGGAGGTCATCAGTCAGATCAACCCGGTGGCCTATAAATTGAAACTCCCGGCCAACTTACGGATCCCTAACTGCTTCCATGTATCTCTCCTCAAACCTGTGGTACTTAACTCTTTTTCCAAGTCTACAGGTACGCCTCCTGCTCTGGTTTCTGCTGAGGACGAGTTTGAGGTAGAGAACATTCTTGCCACCAAAAGGGTAAGAGGAAAGACCTTTTTTCTAGTAGATTGGAAGGGGTTTGGTCCTGAGGAGAGAACGTGGGAGCCCCGGGAGAACATCCATGCCCCTCTTATCCTTGCTAAATTTCTGTCTGGCCTAAAAAAGGGGGGGCCTAAAGGGGGGGGTACTGTAGCGCCGGCGTCAATGCCCTCTGCTAGGCAGGGACGCTGTTCCCCTCACCTCTCTGCTCCGTGCCCGGCGTCCTCCTCCCGCTCTGCTGGCAGCGCGCGCTCCTTCCCGGCCACTGTGCTTAGGGCGCGCGCGCTCTTCCTCCCTCTTAAAGGGGCCGCGCGCGCCGTCCTAAGGAGTCCCCGGCCAATGGCCGGAGGACTTCACCATATATAAGGCACCTCCTCCAAAATGGAGGTGCCCGAGCAATGTTGTTGCACTGTTCACTACTCTGCTTCACCCCTCAGGTCCCGTTGCCAGTTACCTGCCAGATTCCTGCCAGCTTGCTGTCTTATTCCTGCCTGATATTCTGCTACCTGCCTGCTAGCCTGAGGTCCGACGGTCTGCCGTACAACTCCTGTCAGTCTGTCTAAGGACCAGCTTGCCCGCTCACCTGGGAGCGCACATCAGCTACCTGCCTGCTTGCCTGAGGTCCGACGGTCTGCCTTCCAACTCCTGTCAGTCTGTCTATGGACCAGCTTGCCCGCTCACCTGGGAGCGCACATCTGCTACCTGCCTGCTAGCCTACCTGGAGGCTCCGCCGTCACGTGCTGTGACCACCTGCCTGTCCAGTGACTCCTGCCCGCTCACCTGGGAGCGCTCATCTGCTGCCTGTCTGCTAGCCTACCTGGAGGCTCTGCCGTCACGTGCTGTGACCACCCGCCTGTCCAGAGACTTCTGCACGCTCACCTGGGAGCGCTCATCTGCCGCCTGTCTGTTGATCTTCCTGGAGGCTCCGCCGTCACATGCTGTGACCACCCGTTTATCCAGAGACTCTCGCCTGCTCACCTGGGAGCTCACGTCTACCATCAGCCGCCACAGGTCGTACCAACCCTTTACCCAGAGACTGCCCCGGTCACTTGCCGTGACCATCTGCCCGTTCATCCAGAGACTGCCCCGGTCACTTGCCGTGACCTCCTGCCCGTTCTTCCAGAGACTGTCCCGGTCACCTGCTGTGACTGCCTGCCTGGTCGCCACCCGCTCCCTTACAAGGACCGCCCCCTTGTTTAGTAGCTCAGAGGTTCCGCCTCCCAGACCCGTTACAACACCTCTGTTTTGCCCCTGTGTACCTCATACTGTGCCTCTGACCTTCCAGCCAGCTGATGCAGAACTGGGGACTGCCGCGGAGTGGTACCTGGTGACTACTGGCAGCCAAGCCTATCTTCACCATCAGAGGTTCTTACGAATACCCGGTAGTCACTTAGTTATGCCCCTCCTAGGTAAGCCCGGCCAATGGTGCAGTGGGTCCACACCCACCAGCGTTATATTACTTTTGGGCCATGGACCCCGCTGACAAGTCAGGACCCTGAGAACCCAAGATGACAGTTCAAGTGTTGTACAAGGAGGTCCGCTCTCAGCGTGAAAATCAGGGCCAGCTGATGCAGGCCATCAATGTGGTGTCAACCCAGCTGCAGGGTCTGTCGCTATGTCTGCCCTGCCCAGTCCACCTCTGGACAATCAGCCTCTACAAAGGATCCACCTTATGCTCCATTTACTGGTGGAACTGCTAAACTCCAGCTCCCACTTCCGTCCTGGTGTTATGGAGACCCCAAGGAGAGCTGTGGTTTCATTAATCAGTGTAAGATACACTTTACGCTTCACACTTTACACTTTTCTGTCTGGATAAGCCCTGGCCCTGTTTGGGAGCCTGGTGGTCCAGAGACCCGTGACGTTGAGAAGTTCCTGGATATGTTCCCTCCGGTTTTTGAGTTTCCAGGCCATATATCTTCTGCAGCTTCTTCTCTGTTGAGTCTAAGGCAGAGCACGGATATCGTGGCCCAGTATGCCTTATGCTTCCGTACCTTGGAATGAAGAAGCTCTGGTAGTGACCTTCTGGCAGAGTCTGTCCAGTCGAGTTAAGGATGAGCTGAGGTGCAGACACTTACCTTCCTCGCTGGATGCCATTATACACCTGGCCACCAGGATTGACCTCTGCTTCTATGAGCGAGTTCTGGAACAAGCTTCATCGTCTCCTCATGCCAGAGGACCTACCAGACTGACTTCGATCTCTCGGGATCCTTTGCTACTGCAAGTGACACCACCAGCTTCTGAACCAATGCAGGTTGAGTGGGCTACACTTTTTGCACAGGAACGACAGCAGAGGTAAAGATAGAATGTTTGTATGTATTGTGGAGGCAAGGGACATTTTGTTCGCCAGTGCACAGTGAGACCAAGAAACTCCAGCACCTAGGGTTGGCCAGGGAGATGACCCTAGGTGAGCGTAATTGCTCTCCAAGACTAATATGTCTGAAGTTACCTTGAATTGGCAGGAGAGGTCCCTCTCCGTTGCTGGCCATCTGGATTACGCCTCCGCAGGCAACTTCATTCACCTTGATCTCATCCGTCGACTACAGCTCCCTACACAATGGCTGGATCATCCCCTGACTGTTGCCTCCAAAGACGGACAACTCCTTGCTGAACCCATTTGATTCATTCCATGCCAGTTACGGTGCGGATTGGTGTGCTGCATATCGAGAGGATCTTCTATGTGCTATCGAGATCAGTGAATTCTGTTCTCTTGGGCCTTCCATGGCTGTGTCTACACCCGCTGGTTATTGACTGGTCATCCGATCAGGTACTTCATTGGGGATCGCACTGTGCTTCCAACTGCCTAGGCAAGAGTCCAAGTCTCTGCCTCCTATCTCTTCGAACCTTGCCTCGTTACCTTTCATCAGCTATATTGTCTCAAACCAAGGTCTCGAAATGGATCCTGAGATGGTTTCTGCTGTTCTATCCTGGCTCCGTCCTAAAGGTCTGTGTACTATCCTGCGCTTCATGGGTTTCACCAACTTCTACAGGCAATTTATCCCACACCTCTTTTCCCTTTTGGCACCCATCTCTGCCTTAATCAAGAAGGGGGTCAATGTCAGAGACTGGCCTGGGTCGGTAGTGTCGGCCTTCCAGCATTTTAAAAAGGTTTTTGCGATTGCACCGGTGCTGCATCACCCCGATCCCAAGAAGTAGTTTCACTTGGAGGTAGATGCCTCATCTGTCGGTGCTGGGGCAGTGCTTCTGCAAAAAACTTCTTCAGAGAGGTCTGTCTCTTGTGTTTTTTCTCTAAACTTTTTTCACCAGCTGAGCGAATTTATACTATTAGGGATCGCAAACTTCTGGCTATCAAGATAGTGCTTGAGGAGTGGAGGGTGTCAGCTATCTGGTGATAATTTAGACGGATCATAAGAATCTGACCTTCCTGTAGTCCACCCAGCAGTTGAATCTTCGCCAAGCCCGGTGGGCACTCTTCTTCGCCAAGCCCGGTGGGCACTCTTCGCTTGTTTTGACTTAAAATTGCACTTCCATCCTGTAGAGAAGAATGTTAAGGCAGATGCCATGTCTCGATCCTTTAATGCGATCAATTCCATGGAAGAGCCTCAGTACATCATCGACCCAGTCAGGATTATTGAGGCAGCCCCTGTCCTTTTTAAGGACATTTCTATGGGCAAGACCTTTGTCCCCTCTGCTAGAAGGAAGAATATTCTGTCCTGGTGACATATGAGTCCAAGTTGACTGGTCACATGGGCGTACGTAAGTTTACCGAGCTGATTGCTCACCGCTTCTGATGGCCCTCGATGGTCAAGGAAGCACGGGACTTCGCAACCGTGCCAGTAGCAAGTCTTCTAGGAATAAGCCTGCTGGTCTCCTCCAGCCTCTGTCAGTTCCTTCTGCTCCCTGGCAACACATCACTATGGATTTCATCACGGATCTGCCCCTCTCCGAGGGTTGCAACACCATCTGGGTCATGGTGGACCACTTCTCAAAGATGGCTCATTTCATACCCCTAGCCAGCCTTCCCTCCGCTCCTAAGCTCACCACGCAGTTCTTCCAGCATGTATTTCATCTCCACGGTCTTCCTGTCCACATAGTCTCTGATCGGGGAGTCCAGTTCACTTCTAAGTTTTGGAGAGCCCAGTCCAATCTGCTGAGTGTCCAGCTGAACTTCTCCGCGTATCATTCGCAAACCAATGGGCAAGTGGAACGAGTAAATCAGATCCTCGAGAGCTACCTTTTCCACTTCATCCCTGCCGGTCAGGATGACTGGGTGCAACTACTCCCCTGGGCAGAATTTTCTTATAATAACTACATTGGGGAGTGTTACAGAGCATCTCCTTTCTTCGTGGTATACTCCCAGCATCCTCAAGTACCCTCTCCTATGTCTGCTTCTTCCGTGGTACCAACTGCTGATTCCTCTTATGGCAACTTTCTTCAGATCTGGTGACAAACTCAGTCCTCCCTCCTGAATGCTGGGTTTCAGATGAAGATTCATGCAGATAAGAAGAGTGGTTCGCCACCTCAGTACCACCCCGGAGATAAGGTCTTCTTATCTTCTCAGAACATTCGGCTGAAGGTGCCTTCGTACAAGTTTGCTCCTCGGTACCTTGGACCATTCAAGATTCTCAAGCAGGTCAACACGGTGTCCTATAAGCTTCAGCTGCCGCCCAATCTTTGGATCCACAATGCCTTCCACGTCTCACTCTTGAAACCAGTAGTTCTAAAACGGTTCAACAAGGTTCATTCTCCTGCCCTTACATCTGTTTCTGGAGGTCATGGACATTTTGGACTTTAAGAAGGTTCGGGAAAAGACCTTCTATTTGGTTAACTGGAAGGGTTTCGGTCTTGAGAGCCCACGGGGAACATCCATGCCCGTGTCATTCTTGAAGGGTTCCTCTGACAGACTTTCCAAAAAAGGAGAGGGTGTAAGGGGGGGTGTGTGTGTGTGTGTGTGAGTACTGTCAAGGCGGTAACTCGCATGCCTCCTCAGTGCACCTCTACTCACAGTGCGGTTTCTCCTTGCGTCAAGTCATCCCGCTAAGTCTGCTTCTTCCAGCTCTGCTGCATATTCCGTTCATTTAGCCTTAGGGGGCGTGGCTGGTCTCTGCAGGAATTTAACCCTGCTGTGTGCTGCAGAGATTAGCTTCCCTGACCTATCCCGTGCTAGCAGGGTTTTATCAGACAGCTCCTCCTACCACTCCCTGCCCGAACGATGTTTCCTACCCTATAAGTTTACTTTTATGGTTTCCTCAGTATTCCGCTTCCTGTTACTGACCCGGCTAGTTTTCCCATCCTGCCTAACCTCTCCGCTGCTGACCTCGGCTATGTTTACTGATCCTGGCTGCCTGCCCTGACCTTGCACCTGACTACTCCTGTTTTCCCCCTCTGTACCTCATACCCTCTGACCTTCTGGCCAGCTGCTGCAGACCCAGGGACTGCCTTGGAGTGGTACCTGGTGTCTATTGGCGGCCAAACCTATCCTCACCATCAGAGACTCAAGCGAAGTAGTCACTTAATTACACCCCTTCTAGGTAAGCCTGGCCCATGGTGCAGTGGGTTGTTACACCTATATATACTATGAGGCCCCCACAGGCCCAATATTGACAACATGATGGTCCCCACATCTACCTATCTATAGTATGATGATCCCCACAGCCTCCCTATATGTAGTATAATGTCCCCACAACCTCCCTATGTAGAATATAATGTCTCCACAGCATCACTATGCAGTGGGTACGGAAAGTATTCAGACCCCTTTAAATTTTTCACTCTTTGTTTCATTGCAGCCATTTGGTAAATTCTAAAAAGTTCATTTTTTTTCTCATTAAAGTACACTCTGCACCCCATCTTGACTGAAAAAAAATAAAAAATGTAGAAATTTTTGCGAAATTATTAAAAAAGAAAAACTGAAATATCACATGGTCATAAGTATTCAGACTTTTTGCTCAGACACTCATATTTAAGTCACATGCTGTCCATTTCCTTGTGATCCTCCTTGAGATGGTTCTACTCCTTTATTGGGGTCCAGCTGTGTTTAATTAAACTGATAGGACTTGATTTGGAAAGGCACACACCTGTCTATACAAGACCTCACAGCTCACAGTGCATGTCAACCAAATGAAAATCATGAGCTCAAAGGAACTGCCCAAGGAGCTCAGAGACAGAATTGCGGCAAGGCACAGATCTGACCAAGGTTATAAAAGAATTTCTGCATTACTCAAGGTTCCTAAGAGCACAGTGGCCTCCATAATCCTTAAATGGAAGAAGTTTGGGACCACCAGAAGTCTTCCTAGACCTGGCCGTCCAGCCAAACTGAGCAATCGTGGGAGAAGAGCCTTGGTGAGAGAGGTAAAGAAGAACCCCAAGATCACTGTGGCTGAGCTCCAGAGATGCAGTAGGGAGATGGGAGAAAGTTCCACAAAGTCAACTATCACTGCAGCCCTCCACCAGTCGGGCCTTTATGGCAGAGTGGCCCTGACGGAACTGGAGAGGATCTGCAAGGAAGAATGGCAGAGGATCCCCAAATCCAGGTGTGAAAAACTTGTTGCATCATTCCCAAGAAGACTCATGGCTGTACTAACTCAAAAGGATGCTTCTACTCAATACTGAGAAAAGGGTCTGAATACTTATGACCATGTGATATTTCAGTTTTTCTTTTTTAATAAATTTGCAAAAATTTCTACATTTCTGATTTTTTTCAGTCAAGATTCGGTGCAGAGTGTACTTTAATGAGAAAAAAATGAACTTTTTAGAATTTACCAAATGGCTGCAATGAAACAAAGAGTGAAAAATTTAAAGGGGTCTGAATACTTTCCGTACCCACTGTATTAATATAATGTCCCCATAGCCTCCCTTATATGTAGTATAAGAGTCCCAGGAGCCTTTCTTACTGTATGTGGTATAGTGTCCCCACTGCCTCCCTGATATGTAGTATAAGGGTCCCCACTGCCTCCTTAAGTTTTTTTTTTTACAGCAGTGAAAGACTTGCATCTTTTTGCACGCAAGCTGGTATTGAATAAATTGCATGAGCGGACACCTAATGAGGGCTCTTTTGGAAAAATGTAATAAAATACCTACCAGTATACACAATGATAACCTTAACTCTGAACAGAGGTGTGCATTAAAAGAACATTAAAATGAATGCATTAAAAACATGGTCATTAAACCTGCCAATAAAGGGGGTAATGTGGTACTGTGGCCCACACCCCTCTATGAGAAAGAGGTCTTCTGACAACTGAGAGACCTGAGCTGCTATAGGAGATTATCCTTCAATCCAACAACTGACTTCCAGGGACAACTTCAGGACTTCGTTGAGCAGGCCTTCTACAAAGGTATAATTTCCAAGGATGTCATGAATGAACTTAATCCCTTACATCTCCCTTCAGTCCCTCTCCCCAGCTGTCACTGGTCATCTAACTAAAATATTTAACCTCTCTCTTTCTTCCAGTATCTTTTCCTCTTCTTCATTCAAACATGCTGTCATAACCCCTGTACTAAAAAAACATCCCTTGACCAGAACTTCACTGCTAACTACAAACCTGTCTCTAATCTTCCCTCTTCATCTCTGAACTCCTGGAACACTTGTGTTTAATCCACTATCTCTCAGATAACTCTCTTCTTGACCCTTTACAAACTATTTTCTGCTCTTTGCACGCTACTAAAACTGACCTTACTAAAGACTCAAACGATCTACTAACAGCTTAATCTAATGGTCACTACTCCCTGCTGATTCTCCTGGATCTCTCTGCAGCTTTTGACACGGTGGATCACCAGCTCTACCTCGCTGTGCTCCACTTTATTGACCCCATTCTCTCCCCACTGTAACACCACTGCCTGCGTTCCTGCATGGCTTTCCATCTCCCACCATGCAGGGACACCCATGCACTCATCACTCCAGGCCGTGCAGTGAGTTCCTTGTCCTCTGCTTGCTGTGTGCAGTGAGCTCCTTGTCCTCTGTTTGCTGTGCATATTTCCTGGCTGCATGCTTAGGGTGCCTGCGCGTGCACTTCCTGATTCTTAAAGAAACAGTGCGTGCATTCCTTATGTGTCCCCAGCCTATGGCTGGGAGGCACTTGGTACTTAAGGCACCTCCACCTGTTGGGAGGTGCCTGAGCAACATTCTCTTTCAGTGTGTTTGTGTAACTACTGAGTTGCCAGGTCCTGTCCTGTTTCTGTCCCTGTTTCTGCCACCCTGAGGGCTGAATGCCCAGGCCTGAATCCTGAACCTGTGTCTGTTCTTGTCTGAATTAGGACCTATTCCTGAACCTGTTTGTATTTGTGTCTGGATCTTTCCCTTAACCTCCTGTGTCTGTACCAGCACCTATCTCTAAAACCTGCCGTATCTGAATCAGTACTCATCTCAAAACCCGCAGTGTCTGAACCTATCTCTAATCTGTTGTCTCTGTGCAACATTAGTGAGTTGTGAGTACACTTGCTACTTCATAGTAAGTACAGTGTGTGAATCTGGCTCTGTCTGTCCCGTGAACCTGTCCTTGTATTGGTCTTGTTTGAACTTGTTCCAGTCTACCCTGTCTGTACCTATCCTTGTATGTGTCCTGTGTGAACCTGACCATGTCTGTTCCATGTGAAGAAAGTCCTGTTGGATACAGGTCACCGTTTTATTTCCATCAGCGTTTTTGGTTATTGTGTTTTTCGTGTCTTTTTATTGCCATTTTCCATCATTTTCTTGAAATCCATTAAATCAATGAATAAAATGCTAGAATTTGTTTAGACAAAAATTGTTACAAATTTCTCAGAATAATACCCAGGCATTTTGCAGGTGTTTGTTTAGCCTTTTGTAAGGCGGCAGTGTTCACACCGTGCAGTGACTGAGGCAGTGACCCAAGCAAGTCCAACCTAAACAGCTTTATTCAGCAACTCACGGGTAAACAGAAAAGTCCTCCGGTTAGCAGCCGGGTTAACATGAGTCCTTAAACAACGGTTGCCGTGGGCAACGGCCACGCCGGCCGCTCAGAGCCTGATGGTGCAGAGCCTTCCCAGGCGTGGGTTCAGCTACTCACAGGCCCGCCAAACTTTCCTGCTATGCTTCTAGCAGGTCCCAACACTGAACAACCCTAATCCTTAGAGCAGGGTTTTTAAAGGACCTGTGGCAAGAGCCACTGGAAAATGTGGGTTGGAAGGAGGAGGCCGCCCCGCTGCCTTCCTGTAGCCTCCCCCAAGAAATGAAGGCCCTGTCGGGTTTTACTAATCTGCCTTAGCCAGATAACCTGACCAGGTCAATGCTCACCTTCATTACTGCATTGCAGCCACAGGTGAGTTTGTGACTGCAATGCACTCCAATGGATTTAATAGGTCTCTGTACACATTCTGGGGGATATATAACGTCCCTCGTATACGATCCCGGTCACTGCCTCACATATCCCCCCCCCCTCTGTTCAAACTTGTGGGGTTGAACATTTGTCACCATACAGGGTGCCCGGGACAGGGCGACTTCCCGGGGTGATGTTCTACAGGGAAACTGAAATTTTGCAGTGAAAGGAACCACCTGGTGACTCGCGCATTCCTCTCCTTGGCATTCCTCATCCATACCAAGGGTGAGTGGTCCGTCACCAAGCGGAACTGACGCTCGAGTAAATAATAACGTAGTGATTCCAAGGCCCACTTAATAGCCAAACACTCTTTCTCTACCACGCTATAGTTTTTCTCTGCCGGAATAAGCTTTCTACTCAAGTAGGTGACCGGGTGTTCTTCGCCATTCTTTTTTTGTGACAATACTGCCCCAAGGCCTACCTCCGAGTCATCTGTCTGTACAATGAAGGTTTCCTAGAAGTTGGGGCTGATGAGGACCGGCTGTCCACACAGGGCCAACTTCATGGACTGAAACGCTTCATCTGCCTGAGGGTTCCACCGAACCATTACCGATTTTTTTTCCTTTCAAGAGATCGGTCAGGGCCGCCGTTCTCCCAGCAAAATTAGGTATAAACCGGCGGTAATACCCAAGGATGCCAAGGAACGCCCTCACCTGCTTTGTACTTAGGCCAGTTTTTTATGGCCTCAGCTTAATTGATTTGGGGCTTGATAACTCCTCGGCCAATCACATACCCCAAATATCGGGCTTCCTCTAGCCCTATCACACATTTTTTTGGGTTTGCCGTTAACCCCGCGGCTCTGAGAGAATCCAGCACCGCTTGTACCTTGGATTAGTGATGAGCGAGCATGCTCGCTACTGCTCGGTGCTCGCCCGAGCACCTCACTGCTCGAGATGCTCGGCGCTCGCCGAGTATTTCCAGGGTTGCTCGGCGGGAGCTCGGGTCCCCTCCCTGCATGTTTGGCACTCTTTAGAGCGCCAATCAACATGCAGGGGTTGCCTGCCACTCACTGTAATGCCGTAGCCATGTTGGTTGTGGCATTACAGTGATTGGCTAGCCGCACAGCGTCATCAGGTCTATATCAGACCTGGCGCCGCCATGTTCGTCACAGTCACTCCGGAATCAGACAGTGTAGGGAGAGGTGCTGCTGCGTCAGGGAGAGATTTGCTTGTGTATTAGGTAGTGTAGGGAGAAAAAACCTACATTACACATATCCATCTTAACAAACAGTCCTTTTGAGGACTAACTAATCCATCTGCAGAGATATCAGGCAGGCCGTGTATATAGGCAGGCAGGCAGGGTATATCGCAGACTGCAGTGCATATAGCACAAGAGGCTCCATTCCAATTGTGCCTTCTGCTGCTGTTAGATATTTCTATACAAAGGCCCAGGTCTCAGGGGCCAGGAATACTTTTCTTTGGATCTTAATCCTAATTATTTGCTTAAAAAGCAATCCAGAGAATACCGTTTTTCTGAGCCATTTGCTTGTTGGCACTGCAGAATACAGCCAGGTCCTTTCCATATTAGAGCAGCTATTTAAAACTGTGTTTTCTCTGTCAAACGGATCACATATACGTTGTCAGAAAATACTGCCATTTCTGTCCTCCATTAAAAATTTCCTTTAGTGTGTCAGTGAAGCAATTCAAAGCAGTTTGCTGTTCAAACTACTTACCTACAGGCCAGGTAGAGTTTTGGACAGCTCTGAAAGGGCAGGCAGATCTGTGGCTCACACCGCTGAACCTACAGCCAGGCTTGGTCGTGTGTGACAATGGCCAGAACCTGGTGGCGGCTCTGAGGCGAGGCGAGCTCACACACGTACCATGCCTGGCCCATGTGCTTAACCTCGTGGTTCAGCGGTTTCTCAAATTCTACCGGGAGCTGCCGGATCTGCTTGTTAAAGTACGCCGCCTGTGTGCCCATTTTAGAAAGTCAGCTACAGCTTCCGCCGCCCTTGCCGTCTTTCAGCAGCATTTGCAGCTTCCGGCTCACAGACTGGTGTGTGATGTCCCCACACGTTGGAACTCTACACTGCAGATGTTGGGAAGGATTTGTGAGCAGAAGAGGGCAGTTGTTGAGTACCAGCATCAACAAGGCCGTCGGTATTCAGTTCAGACTCCACACATAAGACCTCAGGAGTGGACATGGATGTCAGACATATGTACCATCGTCTAAAACTTTGAGGACTCCACCAAGATGGTGAGCGGCGATGACGCCATAATTAGCGTCACCATCCCCGCATCCCCGCATCTCTGTCTTCTGAAACGCTCTCTGCTCACAATCAAAGAGGATGCATTGCAGGTGGAGCATGATGAGATCGAGCAAGGAACCATACAGGGTGATTACACACAGACAAGCCTCATCTCATCCCAACGTGGACTGGGTGACAATGAGGAAGAGGAGGAGGAGGAGGAAGGACAGGAGCTAGTTTCATGCACTATAGACGGTACTACCTGCACAGCTGTCATACCGTCTGTTCAGCGTGGATGGCCAGAGGACAGAGAGGAGGAGGAGGAGGAGGAGGAGAGCATGGTCAGTCATCCTCTTGGTGAGGACACGGAAGTCTTGCCTGTTAGTAGTCTGGCACGCATGGCTGAGTTTATGTTACGCTGCCTTTCCCATGACCCTCGTGTTCTCAACATTTTAGGTGACATTACTGGCTGGTGACACATCTAGACCCACGCTACAAGGAGAACTTTATATCTCTTATTCCTGAGGCAGACAGGTCTACAAAAATGGGGCTGTGCCAGAAGGCCCTTGTTGAGGAACTATTAAAAAAATTCGCATCTGAAAATGCTGGCGGCAAAGGGCACACTTCGTTGGACAACCAAGGAGTACAGGCGAGAGAGACACAACTCCAATCCAGCAGAGGCAGGGGAACACTGTGAAAGTTCTGGGAGAGTTCTCTCAGACCCTCCCATCGCACAGGCCCTGAGGCGCAGGGTACTCTCACAAGGAGTGCAAAGTTTTGGAAGATACTGAGAGAGTACCTCCGTGATTCCTCTGTGCTTTATAATTATTGGGTATCCAAGCTGGATACGTGGAATGAACTGGCTCTCTATGCCTTGGATGTCCTGGCCTGCACTGCCGCCAGCATTTTATCAGAGCAGGTTTTTATTGCTGCTGGTGGAATTATAACTGATAAGCGCATCCGCGTGTCAACTGAAAATGCTGACAGGCTGACTCTTTTAAAAATGAACAAGGGCTGGATTGGGCCAGACTTCTCAACACCACCGAATGATAGCAGCGTAACATAAACTCAAATCCAGTGTCTTTTCTTCGGAGGTGTATTCCCATGCACCTTTTCACACCCACACATGGGTATACGCTTCCTGATTTTGGCTATTTGCTCTTGTCCTCCTCTTTCTCCTCATCCTCCACCACCATATCACCAGGGTGACCGTGGTCCGTGATGCAACTGTGGCACCCTGCTGCGCATTGGTGCCATAGATCCTAGAGGGGTTCATGGACGGATTCCTCCACAAGAGGCCCTCATAGCATTCACACACCTCCACCTTCCACCTCAGACCACCAGAGGGAGCCCGTTAGGGATATAAAAAGAGAAGTTGGAGCTAGGCAGTCAGTCGGTCTGGAGTCTACAGTCAGTCTGCTGCAGCCAGATAGGTTGCCAGTCCAGCCCCGACTCAGGGAGCTCAGGTTAGTGAGCCAAAGGCGTGCCAACGCCATAAGAGCGGTGAAGAGTAGCGAGGCCTACTGCCAGTGTGAAGCCTAGTGAGGGCCCCGAGCGTGGCCGAAGGCGAGTGGAGTAAGCGAGCTACATAGGGGGCAGAGGAGCTTAGCCAGCTCACCCCAAGACCATATACCGGAACACCGGGTCCGTGTCTGCAAGGATCTCTAGGACCAGCAGAAACAACCGGAACCCCTGGTGAACTACATGTCCCAGGAACACCAGAAGCTGACCGTTATCCCAGGGTCAGGAATCACAGAGGCCCAAGAGACCAGGGAGTGTGATCTCCAACAGAAGGCCCTACCACCAGGTCAGCAGGTGCCAGACAGAGACCAAGTTAGGCCTAGCTCCAGGCAGGTCATAAACTTACCAGGAAAAGGCAAGAAACAGGAGGCCCCACACCCACTCACTGGGGAGAGTCCTGAAATGCACCCTTCACCCTACAGTGCCCTGGATCATGCCTGAAACACCACCAGTAAAGGTACTGAAGTGAACTGTTGTGAGTGTGCCTATTCTTCTCCTGACCCGGCTGGGTCCTCTCTGTCCTGCATCCCTTCTCCTACGCTGCCCTGAGGCCCCGCTCCACCTGTGGGGAGCCGCATCAACTAAGCTGCCTGATCACCGGCCTTAGAGGACTGTAGCAGCGCTGGTGATCCTCATCAGACACCACAGGTGGCGTCACGAGCATTTCCTTATCCCATATAACTTCCCCCCTTCTTTTTAAGAGTGACCCCAGGGTACGGGCCCGGGAGCCGGCCACCGCGGCATCCCCAAAAACAACAACAAGGCCCGGGCGCCGAGTCGTCCCCCATCCCCTGGGCGCGTCACAACACCGACATAATTTTTTTAAAGGGTGTTTATGATGCCCGTAAAAAATTTTTTTTTAAACAGTATGTTCATGTATACCCCCCAGGGGTAAATGTTTGTCAGCCCATACACTTAGTGCATGGGCATTACAAGTATAGGAGGCCCACTCCTTTCTAATGGGAACATTTTTTTATGAGGTCCTCCTTCACGTCTCTTCCAAGGGGCATTGAAGTGCCTCCAAATTTTTGGCAGCCCTTGCATTCACTGCATAGGCCAACACTATGGGAGATTCTCTCCTTTCTAATGGGAATTTGTCGTTACTGTGGCCCTGCTCTATGTGTCTTTAAATTCTTAGTGGGGTTTTTCCTAAAATTTTTCAGCCGTTGGACTCACTGCATACCCTATAACTGTATAGCAGACTCTCTCCTTTCTAAATGGAATTTGTCGTTACTGTGGCCCTGCTCTGTGTGTCTTTAAATTCTTAGTGGGGTTTTTCCTAAAATTGGTCAGCCGTTGGACTCACTGCATACCCTATAACTCTATAGCAGACCCTCTCCTTTCTAATGGTAACATGTCGTACTTGTTACTGTGGCCCTGCTCTGTGTGTCTTTAAATTCTTAGTGGGGTTTTTCCTAAAATTGGTCAGCCATTGGACTCACTGCATACCCTATAACTGTATAGCAGACTCTCTCCTTTCTAATGGGAACATGTCGTACCTTGTTACTGTGGCCCTGCTCTATGTGTCCTTAAATTCTTAGTGGGGTTTTTCCTAAAATTGGTCAGCCGTTGGACTCACTGCATACCCTATAACTGTATAGCAGACCCTCTCCTTTCTAATGGGAACATGTCGTCCTTGTTACTGTGGCCCTGCTCTGTGTGTCTTTAAATTCTTAGTGGGGTTTTTCCTAAAATTGGTCAGCCGTTGGACTCACTGCATACCCTATAACTGTATAGCAGACTCTCTCCTTTCTAAATGAAATTTGTCGTTACTGTGGCCTTGCTCTAAGTGTCTTTAAATTCTTAGTGGGGTTTTTCCCAAATTTTGGCAGCCCTTGCAGTCACAGCATGGGCATTACCACTATAGGAGCTCCTTTATATTGGGAACATTTTTTTTTACTGAGATTCTCCTCTATGTCTCTTCAAAGGAGTATTGGGTTGCGTCCAAATTTTTGACAGTCCTTGCAGTCACTGTATACGCAATAACAGTATAGGAGACCCACTTGTTAATAATGGGAACAACAAAGCATAGCCGGCTGATGGCTCTCTAACAATAGCGAGGGCCGGCTGCTGGCCTTTTAAGAATAGTAAGGGCCGTCTGATGTCCCTATAAAAATAGGATTTATGATTTTCAGAGTCCCTCCATCATAAATAAAAAAGGATGTGTCTGATGATGTGTCACACACCACATTGTCAGATAAGGTTGTAAAATGTTAAAATGACATTTCCCGGTGAATTCATTTGTCTTAAAAAATAACGTAAAAAAACCCCAAAACAATAGGATCTTTCTTTAGTATCAAAAACAGCATCACCAATTTAACCTCAATGTAATCACATTGTTCAGCTCCTGCACCTCCTCCTCCATCTCCGAAATGACCACATCAGTCACAAACTGACAGCACTGCAGCACTGCCTTGGCCAAGCGGCAACAGGCTGTGCTGAAGATAACATGCTTAATGCTTAATTGACAAACCTCCCAGCGCTGCAGAGTTGTTGAAAGCTGTAACACAGCAGCCTGATCTGTGGCTCTAACCGCTGAACATACAGCCAGGCATGGTCGTGTGTGACAATGGGCGGAACCAGGTGACGGAGAAATGACAGCCAGAGTGGATACGGTTTCCCTCTATGCCAGTCCTTTCACCGAGCTAAATACAACTCTCAGCAAAAAAAGCTGTTGACTTGCTCCGTACCGTCCCTCTCCACATTCACCTGTCCACGTGTTTGTGATTAGTCGGTCCTTCCCAGTAAGTGCACTGGGGAGGGCACGGGTAATGTTGTGGGACCCGTGCTTGTGGAAGGCGGAGACGATACCAGGAAAAATAATGGCGGCTGGGGGCCGAGTATGGATACCCGGTCGCCGCCGCCATAAGATTGTGGACAGCTTCCGCCTGTTAGAACCCTCCTGTTAGTTTTTTTCTATTTTGTTGGTCATATGACTTTCTGCCTATATAATTCAGCTCCGCCCTTCTGGCCTTGCTGGACTTCAGTGTTACATTTACTCTTAAGCTAGCCAGGTGCCTTGTACTTAACTCTGTAGTTTGCTTGGTCCTTGCACCACTAGTGCTTTTTGTTTGTTTGTCTTTGCTCTGCTACAATTTCTGCTAGGAGGTGTCCAACTATATCCCAGTCCTTAGTTCTCGTAGGGACTCCTTCCTTATATCTATAGGTCTGCGTTCAGACTAGCCGAGGACTTAGGCGGGTCTGTTCACAAGGAACAGGTCCCCCACTACATCGTAGGGAATCAGCTTAATCCTATTGTAGGGACAGTTTTCCTATCTTTCCTTAGTGCTTGTAGCAGTTCATAACAGTAAGTCCAGCCGAAAAAATAAAACACTCTAAGGAAAGAAATCCAGATATCAGCATGGTGTCGGTTCAGGAGTTGGCTCAACGCCTGCAGGGACTGTCTTTGGAGGTGGCCGAGCTCCAGCAACACGTTGAGTAGCTGTCCTGGAGCGCATTTTGTCGAACCGAAGGTAGGACTGGCAGATTTTTTTTATGGTCAACAGCAAGATTTTTTTTCCTTTAAAAACGCTTGTTTATTATATTTTCGTTTAAGACCCAGATCCTCGGGGAATGAATCACAGTGCATTGGGTTTATAATGTCACTTTTGCGCAAAGAACCACAGGGATGGGCCTTTTCTCTACAACCTAATGATCCGTGTTTTAGATCTGTGGAGGATTTTTTTTCTGCTATGGGGTTGTTGTATGATGATCCTGATCGAGTCTGTAGCGCCGGCGTCCCTGCCCTCTGCTAGGCAGGGACGCTGTTCCCCTCACCTCTCTGCTCCGTGCCCGGCGTCCTCCTCCCGCTCTGCTGGCAGCGCGCGCTCCTTCCCGGCCACTGTGCTTAGGGCGCACGCGCGCGCTCTCCCTCCCTCTTAAAGGGGCCGCGCGCGCCGTCCTAAGGAGTCCCCGGCCAATGGCCGGAGGACTTCACCATATATAAGGCACCTCCTCCAAAATGGAGGTGCCCGAGCAATGTTGTTGCACTGTTCACTACTCTGCTTCAGCCCTCAGGTCCCGTTGCCAGTTACCTGCCAGATACCTGCCAGATTCCTGCCAGCTTGCTGTCTTATTCCTGCCTGATTATCTGCTACCTGCCTGCTAGTCTGAGGTCCGACGGTCTGCCTTACTACTCCTGTCAGTCTGTCTAAGGACCAGTCTGTCCGCTCACCTGGGAGCGCACTTCAGCCACCTGCCTGCTTGCCTGAGGTCCGACGGTCTGCCTTCCAACTCCTGTCAGTCTGTCTATGGACCAGCTTGCCTGCTCACCTGGGAGCACACATCTGCTACCTGCCTGCTAGCCTACCTGGAGGCTCCGCCGTCACATGCTGTGACCACCCGCCTGTCCAGAGACTTCTGCCCGCTCACCTGGGAGCGCTCATCTGCCGCCTGTCTGTTGGTCTTCCTGGAGGCTCCGCCGTCACATGCTGTGACCACCCGCCTGTCCAGAGACTTCTGCCCGCTCACCTGGGAGCGCTCATCTGCCGCCTGTCTGTTGGTCTTCCTGGAGGCTCCGCCGTCACATGCTGTGACCACCCGTTCATCCAGAGACTCTCGCCTGCTCACCTGGGAGCTCACGTCTATCATCAGCCGCCACAGGTCGTACCAACCCTTTACCCAGAGACTGCCCCGGTCACTTGCCGTGACCATCTGCCCGTTCATTCAGAGACTGCCCCGGTCACTTGCCGTGACCATCTGCCCGTTCATTCAGAGACTGCCCCGGTCTCTTGCCGTGACCATCTGCCCGTTCATCCAGAGACTGCCCCGGTCACTTGCCGTGACCTCCAGCCCGTTCACTCAGAGACTGTCCCGGTCACCTGCTGTGACTTCCTGCCCGTCTTCCCTGGTCGCCACCCGCTCCCTTACAAGGACCGCCCCCTTGTATAGTAGCTCAGAGGTTCCGCCTCCCAGACCCGTTACAGAGTCTCATCTGCTGAAACTGAATTAAGACGTTTGAAGCAGGGATCAGGTGATGTGGAAAATTATTGTACATACTTCAGAAGATGGTCGGCTGAAGTGGAATGGAATGACTCGGCATTAAAATGTCTGTTTCTTGCTGGTCTAGGTGAAAGGGTTAAGGATCTGCCGATTGCCTTCCCAAAACCTGGAACCTTGCAGGAGTCAATGCAATTAGCTATACGTGTGGACAGGAGACTGCGTGCTAGGATTAATGAAGAGAAATCTACTGCTATGGCAGCTCCTAGTTTTCAGAGGGTCTGCTCGGAAGGTGGAGAACCGATGGAGATTGGGGTGATGTCACCCCACTCTCATGAAAAAGACCGCAGGTTTGCTAAGGGATTATGTTTTTATTGCGGTAAATCTGACCACTTTATTAAGAACTGTGTGCTTCGTTTGAACAAAGAAAAAAAAAAAGAGGTCAGTTACGCCCGTATAGCTTGTTTAAACTCAAAAGGAGTATTTCTTTCTGGAAGCACCTCATTCCAGGAGAAGTTGATTGAATTTCGGGTATTTGTGGATTGTGGTTCTACACTCAATGTGATTGATAAGGGATTTTTGGAAAAATTTAAATTAGAATCCAAACTTTTGTCATCTCCTAGTTCTGTGGTTGCTGTTGATGGCTCTCCCTTGAAATGTATTACTCATAAGGTTTTTGAATTTCCCCTCACCATTAATGGTATTCACCAAGAGAATTTGGATTTGGCGGTATTAAATAATTTGCCTTCTCCAGTGGTTTTGGGGTTACCTTAGTTAAAATTGCACAATCCTGTACTGGACTGGTCTACTAATGAGATTAAGTCTTGGAGTCGTAAGTGTTATGATAAATGTTGTAACGGTCGCATTGCTGCTGTGGAAAGAGGGGAATTACCTGTACCTATTCAGGATTTTTGGAAGGTTTTTTCTGAGGAGGAGTCGCAAGTTTTGCCTCCTCATAGGGACTATGATTGTACTATTGAGTATTGTACTATCCCTGACAGAAAGGCCTTGGAGGAATACATACAGACAAGCTTGGCCGCCGGTCACATTAGACCTTCTAAGTCACCTGTGGCTGTTGGATTTTTTTTTGTTAAAAAGAAGTACGGCGGTTTACGTCCATGTCTGGATTTTCGCGAAATTAATAAAATTACAGTACGCAATTCCTACCCACTGCCATTAATTCCTGACTTGTTCAACCAGTTAGTGGGGGCCAAGTGGTTCTCTAAAATTGATCTCCGGGGGGCATACAATTTGTTACGTATGAAGGAAGGTGATGAGTGGAAAACTGCTTTTAACACTCCGGTGGGTCATTTTGAGAATCTGGTTATCCCTTTTGGTCTTACCAACGCACCAGTGTTTTTTCAGAACCTTATTAATGACATCCTAAGACCGTTGATCGGTAAGAATGTGGTGGTGTATTTGGATGACATTTTGATTTATTCGCTGGATCTGGAGTCTCATTGGCACAGCGTACGTGAGGTATTGCAGTTGTTAAGTGACAATTCACTTTTTGCTAAGCTGGAGAAATGTGAGTTCGCTGTGCAGAGAATTAGTTTTTTGGGCTACATTATCTCCAGCGAGGGCTTTGAGATGGACTCGGTGAAGGTTCAGGCAGTGCAGGAATGGCCTAGGCCTATTGCTTTGAAATTGATACAGAGATTTTTGAGTTTCGCCAATTATTACAGAAAATTCATTAAGAATTTTTCTATAATTGTTAAGCCGCTGACCGATCTCACCAGGAAAGGTGCGATTACGGTCCAGTGGACTACTGAGGCCATTGAAGCTTTTGTGTATCTCAAGGAGAGGTTCAGTTCTGCCCCCATCCTTATGCAGCCTGATGAGGCCAAGCCTTTTTTGGTCGAGGTTGATGCTTCTTCGGTGGGGGTCGGTGCTGTTTTGTCTCAGGAAAACAAGGATGGAGTACATCCCTGTGCTTTTTTTTCAAAAAAATTTTCTGAGACCGAACTTAATTACGATGTCGGTAATCGGGAATTGCTGGCGATTAAACTCGCATTTGAACATTGGTGTCATCTCTTGGAAGGTGCTAAATTTCCCATTCAGGTTTTCACTGATCATAAGAATCTGATCTATCTTGATGCTGCCAAGCGCTTGAATGCCAGTCAGGCTAGGTGGGCACTTTTTTTTTCGCAGTTTAATTTTTCTGTTACTTACATCCCGGGTACCAAGAATGTAAAAGCTGATGCTTTATCTCGCAGTTTTTCTCCCATGGTTGGTACCGAGGAGGAGGAGAGCATTTTACAGGAAGGTGTTGTGATAGCAGCATTGCACTCCGTTTTGGAAGATGGGATTCTGAAAGCCCAGGAGGATGCCCCATCTAACACTCCCCATGGGAGATTGTTTGTGCCTTTAGGAGAGATTTGTTTGTGGAGTGTCATGAGTCTCGGTTGGCAGGTCATCTAGGAATTTCGGAGACTAAGAGACTTGTCGGTCGCAGTTTTTGGTGGCCTGGGTGGCAGAAGGAAGTCATTAAGTGGGTGCGTCAATGTACTGTGTGTGCTAGATCTAAGTCTTCACATGCTCCTGCTGCGGGGTTGCTTTGCCCTCTGGAGGTTCCTAATGCACCTTAGACGCATCTTGCCATGGATTTTATTACGGACCTTCCTGCCTCTGAGGGTTTCACTGTCATCTGGGTGGTCGTGGACCGTTTTAGCAAGATGTGTCACTTGGTTCCTTTCATCAAACTGCCCTGTGCTAAGACACTTGCTAAGGCTTTTGTTAAGGAAATTGTCAGGCTCCATGGCGTCCCTACCGACATTGTTTCTGATAGGGGACCTCAGTTTGTGGCTCGTTTTTGGCGTGCCTTTTGTGACAGGTTGGGAGTCCATTTGTCATTTTCATCTGGATATCATCCTGAGTCTAATGGACAGCCAGAAAGAAAGAACCAGGATGTTGAACAGTTTTTGCGTTGTTTTGTGGCTGACAATCAAGAGGGGTGGTCTGAGTTTCTGCCACTGGCTGAATTTGCTCTTAACAACCATACATCCTCTTCTGCTGGGTGTTCTCCTTTCTTTTGTTGTACTGGGAGACATCCGTCGTTTGGGTCATTCTCCAAATTGGTATCGGCTGTGGCGGAGGAGGATAATTTTTCCGGTGATTTGGAGAGCCTTTGACTGATGTACGTTGTAACCATCAAGAGGCTAACAAAAATTCCAAGAGGTACTTTGACAGGAAACGTCAAGAGGTTTTGTTTACGGTTGGTGACATGGTTTGGTTGTCCTCTAAGAATCTGCGGTTGAGGATTCCTTCTAAGAAATTGGGCCCGAAGTTTGTAGGGCCGTTTAAGGTGCTTCAGGTAGTTAACCAATCTGCTGTTAGGTTGGAGGTTCCTACCTCCTGGAAGATTAATCCGGTGTTTCATGTTTCCTTATTGAGAAAAGCTGATGTTTCTGATAGGGACGCCACTGTCTCTGTTCCTCCGGTGGTGGAAGACGGTGAATATGAAATTTCTCGCATTCTTAATTCTAGATGGCATACAGGGAGATTGCAGTATCTCGTCGCTTGGAAAGGTTTCGGTCCCGAGGATAACTCCTGGGTAAGGGCGGATGATGTCTCAGCTCCTAGACTTGTCGGAGCGTTTCACAGGAGGTTTCCTGATAGACCTGGGCCTGGAGGATCCGGAGGATCCTCATAGAAGAGGGGGTACTGTTAGAACCCTCCTGCTAGTTTTTTTCTATTTTGTTGGTCACATGACTTTCTGCCTATATAATCCAGCTCCGCCCTTCTGGCCTTGCTGGACTTCAGTGTTACATTTACTCTTAAGCTAGCCAGGTGCCTTGTACTTAACTCTGTAGTTTGCTTGGTCCTTGGACCACTAGTACTTTTTGTTTGTCTTTGCTCTGCTACAATTTCTGCTAGGAGGTGTCCAACTATATCCCAGTCCTTAGTTCTTGTAGGGACTCCTTCCTTATATGTATAGGTCTGCATTCAGACTAGCCGAAGACTTAGACTGGTCTGTTCACAAGGATCAGGTCCCCCGCTACATCGTAGGGAATTAGCTTAGTCCTATTGTAGGGACAGTTTTCCTATCTTTCCTTAGTGCTTGTAGCAGTTCATAACACCGCCTCCACGAGCTTAAAAGGCCATATTTCAAGTGCAAACAGCTGCCCAGAAATCTGGCAGTTTAGTGTTGCGGCCTGTGGGTGGGTTGCTGGCTGTATACTTGCGCTTGCATTCCAAGTAACAGAAAACTAAGCAGATGGTGACCTCTATCATCATCATGGCCTCACCTCGGCACTATGAACTCTCCTGAAGGAGAAGCCAGGGCCCACCGGAGGAGTCTCCGGTTCTCTGGTGGGCCCGTCCAACCCTGCCGAGAAGCAGCCCTGGCTAAGAAAAGTGTGGGGTAAGGTTCCCGGACACTCTATGGCTGCTTTCTAATGTGGATCGGACATGCTTATGCATGTTATTTCTTAAACCGCATTGCAGATCAGGCCATTGTCCAACTCTGTATTCATGAAATTAAATGCGTAAAGAAAGATGTTTGTGTATCAAAGCACCACCGACAAGTGCGAGTTGATGTTGGATGGGCTGCCATTGCTTCTGCAACAAGCTGCATTAGAGGACTTCCTGGGAGAAATGACACCCAGGGTAGATATGGTTTCCCTCTATGCCAGTCCTTTTACCGAGCTAAATACAACTCTCAGCAAAAAAAGCTGTGGACTGGCTCCGTACCGTCCCTGGCCACATTCACCTGTCCACGTGTTTGTGGTTAGGCGGTCCTTCCCAGTAAGTGCACTGGGGAGGGCACGGGTGATGTTGTGGGACCCGTGCTTGTGGAAGGCGGAGACGATACCTGGAAAAATAGTGGCGGCTGGGGACCAAGTATGGACAACCGGCCGCCGCCGGCATGAGGTTGTGAAAAGCTTCCGCCTCCATGAGCCTAAAAGGCCATATTTCAAGTGCAAGCAACAGGCCAAAAATCTGGCAGTTTAGTGTTGTGACCTGTGGGTAGGTGGGTGGCTGGCTGCATACTTGCGCTTGCATTCCAAGTAACAGAAAACTAAGCAGATGGTGACCTCTATCATCATCTTGGCCTCACCTCGGCACTATGAACTCTCCTGAAGGAGAAGCCAGGGCCCACCGGAGGAGTCTCCGGCTCTCTGGTGGGCCCGTCCAACCCTGCCGAGAAGCAGCCCTGGCTTAGAAAAGTGTGGGGGAAGGTTCCCGGACACTCTATGGCTGCTTTTTTAATGTGAATCGGACATGCTTATGCATGTTATTTCTTAAACCGCTTTGCAGATCAGGCCATTGTCCAACTCTGTATTCATGAAATTAAATGCGCAAAGAAAGATGTTTGTGTGTCAAAGCACCACCGACAAGTGCGAGTTGATGTTGGACAGGCTGCCATTGCTTCTGCAACAAGCTGCATTAGAGGACTTCCTGGGAGAAATGACACCCAGGGTAGATACGGTTTCCCTCTATGCCAGTCCTTTCATCGAGCTAAATACAACTCTCAGCAAAAAAAGCTGTGGACTGGCTCCATACCGTCCCTGGCCACATTCACCTGTCCACGTGTTTGTGGTTAGGTGGTCCTTCCCAGTAAGTGCACTAGGGAGGGCACGGGTAATGTTGTGCGACCCGTGCTTGAGGAAGACGGAGACGATACCGGGAGAAATAGTGGCGGCTGTGGACCAAGTATGGACACCCAGCCGCCGCCGGCATGAGGTAATGAAAAGCTTCCACCTCCACGAGCCTAAAAGGCCACATTTCAAGTGCAAGCAGCTGTCAAAAATTTGGCACTATAGTATTGCAGCCTGTGGGTGGGTGGGTGTCTGGCTGCATACTTGCGCTTTCATTCCAAGGAATGGGGTAGGGACAACTGAACGCTGCACTGGGACAAGGACGTGGACGGTGATTGTTGCAAGTCTGCAACGACAGGTGCATGGCGGGAGGCATCTTCGCATGCGCCAAGGATCACGTATGATGGGCACACTTTTAGGCAGTGACCTGGGAGTCAGAAATGCTTCTAGAGGTCTTCCCCATGCTGTTTCCATGTCTTTTCAGCACTGTATGCATGTGTCTGATGATGTGTCACACACCACATGGCCAGATAAGGTTGTAAAATGTTAAAATGACATTTCCCAGTGAATGCATTTGTCTTTGTTGAAAGCAATGCAAAAGTGCAAAAACGCATCAAAAACGCTACGTGTGTACATAGCCCATGGTGTGGAGGAGTATTTTTGGTTTTGGTTATTTATTTTGCCTTATATACAAGTCATTACCCTGGAAAGGATGTTCCTTAACATATTGCCCGGGAAAATCCATTTTGGTTTTGTATGTGTTATTGTGAATCCGTAAAAGTGGCGTAATACTCTGACAACGTTGTTGACAGCAGTGACCTGGGAGTCAGAAATGCTCCCATTGGTCTTCCCTATGCTGTTCCCATGTCATTTGAGCACTTTTCCCATCGATTTGGGCAATTTTCAGGCCCTCTGCAGACCGCCGGGGGGAGCCGCCTGAAAAATGCTCGAGTTTCCCATAGACTTACATTGGGCTCGTTGCTCGGGTCGAGCACCCGAGCATTCCAATTTGCTCGACCCGAGCAACGAGTACCCGAGCATTTTAGTGCTCGCTCATCACTACCTGGTATAGGTGCGTATGCCAGTCGGTGCTAAAGATGATAATATCATCTAGATACGCGGACGCGTACTCCTGATGAGGCTTGAGCACTATGTCCACCAGCCTCTGGAATGTAGCCGGGGCCCCATGTAACCCAAAAGGTAAGACCACATAGTGATATAGACCCTCCAGAGTTATGAAGGCATTTTTTTCTTTCACAGATTCCGTGAGAGGTACCTGCCAATAACCCTTGGTGAGATCGAGCGTGGTAAAGTACTGGGCCTGCCCCAGTCTCTCAATCAGCTCATCCACCCTGGGCATTGGATATTGGTCATATTTCAACACTTCATTTAATTTCCGGAAATCGCTACAGAAGCGTAACGATCCGTCTGGTTTCGGAATCAGCACGATGGGGCTAGCCCACTCACTCCGTGATTCATCGATGATGCCTAACTGGAGCATTTGATTTACCTCAGCCGTGATGGCTTGCCTCCGGGCTTTGGGTACCTGGTACAGTCTCATTCGCACTGTTACCCCAGGTTCGGTGACAATGTCATGTTGGAGAACCGTAGTCCTACCCGGTAGCTCTGAGAACACGTCGGTATTCTGCTGCACCAGTGAGCGAGCCTCCCGTTGCTGCTGTTTAGTGAGAGCATCACTTATCCTGACCTCTCATCCGGACGCATCCCTGGCTGAAGGTAGAGAACTCTCTGGCGATATGCCCGAAGTGACGTCTGTAACTAAACACTCTCAATCTTTCCAAGGTTTTAGCAGGTTTACATGGTAAAGCTGCTCAGGTTTCCTCCTTCCGGGCTGATACACCCGGTAATTTACCTCCCCCACCTTTTCTCGAACCTCATATGGCCCTTGCCACTTGGCCATGAGCTTACTCTCGGCTGTGGGTACCAGTACTAATACCCGATCGCCCTTATTAAAAGACCTGACTGTGGCTCTTTTATTATATGTGCGCCTCTGGACTGCCTGGGCATCTAACAGATGTTCTTTCACGGTGGGCATGACCGCCGCAATCCGGTCCTGCATACTAGCCACGTGTTCAATTATACTCCTATGTGCAGTCGACTCTTGTTCCCACGTCTCTCTGGCTACGTCCAACAGACCCCTAGGGTGTCTGCCGTACAATAACTCAAAGGGAGAGAACCCTGTGGAAGCCTGGGGTACCTCACGGACGGCGAACATCAAATAAGGTAGCAACATGTCCCAATCCCTTCTGTCCTTAGAAACCACCTTTTTTAACATGGACTTGAGGGTTTTATTGAACCGTTCTACTAGCCCGTCGGTTTGAGGGTGGTACACCGTGGTGCGCAATTGCTTAATTTTTAGCATTTTGCACAGTTCCCTTGTCACCTTGGACATAAAAGGGGTCCCTTGATCCGTCAGGATCTCCTTAGGTAGTCCAAGGTGACAGAACATGGCAAACAGCTCCCGTGCAATCAGTTTCGCCGAGGTGTGGCGTAGCGGTATAGCCTTCGGGTACCGGGTGGCATAGTCGACAACCACCAGTATATGTTGGTGGCCATGAGCAGATTTTACAATGGGCCCTTCCAAGTACATTGCAATCCGTTCAAAAGGCACCTCTATCACTGGCAGGGGTACCAATGGGCTACGGAAACTGGCGGTGTGTGTGGTCAGTTGATATTCGGGGCAGGATTCGCAGTACTTTTGGACCTCCGCGTAAATCCTCGGCCAAAAGAACCGCTGCAAGATACGTTCTTGCTTCTTTTTAACCCCTAAGTGTCCACCCAGCAGGTGTGTGTGTGCCAAATCTAGAACCGCCCGACGGTACGGCTGAGGTACCACTAACTGTCTACCCTATAGAGCAACTCACCGTTGACTACCATGCGTGGAAATACAGTATCTGCACCGGGCTGTTGAGCTACGCCATTTACCTCTAACACCCTTTCCCGCGCCCGAGTCAGGGTGGGATCCTGTAGCTGAGCTGTCCCAAACGTGTCCCGGGACACTTCCAGCTCGGGGATTGATGGGGTCTCCTCGACCGCTCCTGCCAGCACCTTTAGGGGAGACCTACCAGGGTCACATCTGTCCCTAGGTTGGACACCCCTACGGCAGGTATCCCCGACTCGGGTTCGTAGGGTACAGAGCCTGTAATAAATTTTACCGAGGAAGAGTGGATTTTGTTTTTCCACAGAGTCCAGAACAGGGGCAAGTCTCTTCCCAACACAGTCCCATAGGGAAGTTTTTACCACCCCCACCACATGTTTTATGTCGCCACATGGCGTGGACAAAGCTACCTCCGCGGTTGGGTACTCTCAGAGGTCTCCATGGATACACACAACCCGACTGTCCGTCCACTGGGGTTGTCTCCTGCCACCAGCGACCCATGCACCAAAGTCACTAGGCTCCCCGATTCTAGGAGGGCCTTCGTGAGGTACCCATTAACCAGTACCTGGCACAGTTGGGGTTCACTGTCTTAGGGGTCGACACTCGCAGTGCAGACGGTCTTGGCGTACATTGAAACCCGGCGGTTATACCCGCAGGCCATGGGCTCCGTAGTCAGGGGGCAGTTAGCAACCACATGTCCCGGCCCCTGACACTGCCAGCACCTAATGGTGGAGGTATTGTTCAGTCTTATGACCGTTTGGGAGGGAACCGGTCTCCTGCTACTCTCACTCCGGGGTACCCCTTCAGCACGGACACGGTTCTGACTGTCCTCAGCAGAGGGACGCGACCCCCTTCCCGATTCCTGGGTTGGCAGGGATCGGCGTGACAGCCGAGAGGGGGCAGAGTCCTGGATAAAGTCCTGAGTGGCCGAGTAGCGTTCGATCAGGCTGACCACCTGGTTGAGGGTGCCGGGGTCCCCTTGTCCCACCCAACGTTGTATAGCAGCCAGCAGAGTCCTCACCAGCCTGTCGACCACCACCCTCTCCACCATCTGGGCTGGAGTCAAAGACTCAGGCTAGAGCCACCTCTTTACCAGCTGCAAAAGGTCATAAGCCTGAGACCGGGCGGGTCGGGTCTTCACAAAGGCCAATGAAAACAGGCGCTGAGCCCTCACGTACGTATTGACCCCCAGCTGGGCAAGGATCTCACCTTTGAGGTCGAAATAGGCCTTCTGGGCATCGCCGACCAAAAACGGTGCAACGACTTCTGCCCACTGGCCGGCTGGTAGGTTTTCCTGCTCTGCTGTGCATTCGTAGATGGTCAGGAAGGCTTCCACGTCGTCCTCCGGTCCCATCTTTCTCAACGCTGAGCGAACCTTGTCCCGGGCCTCTCGACATTCCGGAATCGGTGTTGTGGCTGTTTCCCGCAGGGCAGCAATCTGTTGCAGCAACAGTTCATTTGTTTTTTTGCTGCTGCTGGTACAGTAACTGATGCTGCTGTTGTGCTGCTGCTCCCACTCCTGCTGTTGCCGCTGAGACTGCAGCTGCTGCTGATTGTGCTGCTGCTTCCGCTCCTGCTGTTGCCGCTGAGACTGCAGCTGCTGCTGATTGTGCTGCTGCTTCCGCTCCTGCAGTTGCCATTGGAGACTCTGGTGCTGCTCCTGCTGTTGCCGCTGAGACTGCAGCTGCTGCTGCTCGGTAAGTACCAGCTGCTTAAACAGCTCCTCCATTTTGTCCACGGGGTGGGGCTGAAAGGTGGCAGGCCGGATTGTGGTCATGTCGCTGCCGGTGGGGTATGCCTTAGTCACAATGCCCGCTTTCTCCACCAAGTTGTAAGGCAGCGGTGTTCACACCGTGCAGTAACTGAGGCAGTGACCCAAGCAAGTCCAACATAAACAGCTTTATTCAGCAACTCACAGGTAAAAAGAAAAGTCCTCCGGTTTGTAGCCAGGTTAACATGAGTCCTTAAACAACGGTTGCCGTGGGCAACGGCCGCGCCAAGCCGCTCAGAGCCTGACGGGTGCATAGCCTTCCTAGGTGTGGGTTCAGCTACTCACAGGCCCGCCAAACTTTCCTCCTATGCTTCTAGCTGGTCCCAACACTGAACAACACTAATCCTTAATGCAGGGTTTTTAAAGGACCTGTGGCAAGAGCCACTGGAAAACCTGGGTTGGAGGGAGGAGGCCGCCCCACTGCCTTCCTGTAGCCTCCTCCAAGAAATGAAGGCCCTGCCGGGTTTTGCTAATCTGCCTTAGCCAGATAGCCTGACCAGGTCAATGCTCACCTTCATTCCTGCATTGCAGCCGCAGCTGTGTCTGTGACTGCAATGCACTCCAATGGATTTGATAGGTCTCTGTACACATTCTGGGGGATATATAACGTCCCTCGTATACGATCTCCGCCACTGCCTCACACTTTCCATTAACTTGTATTGTAAAGTATGGAGTGTTTTCCTATCAGAAAATGCCTGAAGAATTACCTTGTCACTTCTTTTAAATGCTGGGTGGTTTGGAAAGCCTGAAGTGTTTAAAAGATGCTCAAAAGTCTGAAAAATATGAACAAGCTCTTTTTGCATAGAAATAAATAGGAACATGAGCGTTCTGTGAGAACTTTTTCCAGAGTTTGTAAAAGCGATTCACTGAAAAAACGCTGTAAAAAGACACAAACTTAGTTTCTGGGCCAGGCAAGTCCCAATTAAACTATGTCCTCTTCTGTACAAAACTTCCTTAGCTATTATACATTTTTTTAAAAGACAGATTCCTTAGCTGCTCTATCGGGTAACGCAGAACAACTAAGACGGGAAGTAACACTGCATATGCCTATAAATATCTGTGATGTTCTCTCTGCCGAGGTGAGCTCTTTAATATAAAAATAAACCATCATATGACGTTGATTCCCTTACTCATTGGTGGAAATTATGTAGAACCTGATGGGTTAATGAATTACCTCAGCCCAGACTCCCTTTCGCTGTTTGCCATATACAGAAAGTTACCCTGACAACTATGCAAATGAAGGAATCTCAGAACATCATAGTGAACCAATCTCAGTACACAAAAGTGTCATCATGTGTGAGGAAAGGCATATAAGAGAAAGAAGGCAGTGGCATTGCTCAGTATGGCATGAGAATGCAGAAGACGAAGTGCTTCAAGAATTACCACTGCAACCCGATCATTGAGAACTAACAGCGGAAGGCCCAACAGAAAAGACCGTATTACAGTGCCATCACTTAAAAGAAAGAAAGGCTACTACATTCCAAGAACCTTACGTTTTAAAGGATATTAGGCTGCCAACAAGATATCCCATATGGACACAGGTATACTGTGGGAGCAGAACCTGAAATCACAAGCATTGCTAAACTTCTTAATGCTTTCTAACAAGGGAATACAGACGTCAACTTGTTTCACATTGCACCAGTGGATATGGAATTGCCCTTTTACCATGATGATTTATTGAATGTGTACCCGGTTTCCTTCCCTCATTCCCCTATTGCAAGCAAGATGATGAAAAAGGATGTGAATCTAAACATAATTGATGAAATGCTGCCATATGAAAAGCCTCACCATGTTGAGGGAAATGAACTAATAAACCTTATCGACATGGGACTTATGAACCTAACTTCACTTGATCTTGAGAGACGTATCCAGTCAAACAGTGTGGGTGCTACACATTCCACTAGTAGCCATTGTTTGTTTCCTAAGATGCCTGACGTGGAGCAGGGATTTTCTGAGGGATTTGTGCTGCCACTTGGGGACCTACATAAACAAAGCCAACTGAGCAATAGTATGAAAATTAGCTCAGTGTCTACTGGTGATCCTGTTCATCCTCCTGAACCCTTACATACCTCAGTTTATGTCAATCTTAACAATTATGGTATTGAAACTCTGGGCACTACAACAAGCTACAATACAGATCCTGTCTTTTACCATATTCTGCCAACTAACATGGAAGAACCGTCTGCCTATCCTACACAAAGACTGCATGCAGTAAAAGATGAACTTCAAATAGTCCCAGAGATGACTAGTTTTGGAGAAAGCCCTCCATTATCACCCATAAACATGGACAACCAGGAGAGAATCAAAGCAGAAAGAAAGAAACTCAGAAACAGAATAGCAGCTACCAAATGCAGAAAAAGAAAACTTGAACGGATTTCAAGGTTAGAAGACAAAGTAAAGAATCTTAAAATACAAAACACGGATCTAGCTTCCACTGCTAGTATACTAAAGGAGCAGGTGGCACAACTTAAACAGAAGGTGATGAGCCATGTCAACAGTGGCTGCCAGCTTTTGCCTTACCATGCCCAAGCATACTGAAGTCTACAAGGTGAGGATAAAATGTGTTTCATCTTGACTGTATTACCGAATGCACAGGACAATCCCCAAACTATAGATGAACATTTTTTATCACACGGACACTGTGCCGTTTGTAGAAACATAGTATCAAAGTTGTTATAACCATTGTTTCCATCTTTTAATGAAATAAAATAACCAAACCGCAAAGAATGTACATATAGCTAAAAACAAAATGAAAATGCTCACTAGACCCTCATCCTAAAATAATAGTTGGCATGCCGTATTTCTGCGCAGCATGAGGTCAAGCTGTTTACACTTCTCTTAGAATTCCTTTGCACTTTACCATTGTTTTAAATTTCACCATCAGTTATGCCATGTGTCCTCCAAATAGCAGATATTCTAACCACTTCTAATATTTTAGCACAAACGTTCTAGCTTAAAAGGTAAAATTCTCATACAAGCATGGTATGCTAATGCAAACATTGTTATGAGCAGGCTACTTTTCTTACAACTGTAAATGAAGATGCTGATGCCACAGGTAGCCAGACACCTTAGAGAACTGTTGGGCTAAAAACAGTTCATCAGACAGCTATTCCTCCTGAACTGACCATACACATCAAGCTTGACTCAACTAATTGGGGAGAAGGAAATAGGTTGTGAATTTAAAGAGATGCAAGACAGGACTTTCTTAAGATATCTGCAAATCCCAGAAGTGGGAGCTGTCTTTCAGACACTTATGGCACATCTTGTGGCAATGGCAGAGATTTCTGAGATGGGAATACTCCTTTAGGGTATGTTTACACTAGGTGTTTTTTTCTCTACAGCAAAACCTGATCTCTTGGCAGGAAAGAAGCTGCATCAAAAATGCAGGTTTTGGTGTGTTTTTTGGTGCGTTTTTTAGGATCCCAAAGTTCAGCTTTGCTTCCACCACAGAAGCACGAACACAGGTCACCAATGCAAGACAAATGTGAAACCTTATTAACCAGAATTTCAAATGTAACAGTGGGGGGAGGTGAATTGATCAGGAATAGTTACCTAAGACACTGGCAGTGCATTGAGTTTGTAGGACACTATTTATTTTCACACTATGGTCTGCCATTGAGTTGCTCAAGGATTGTTCAATTTCACACCTACGTGGGCCACAGGTATTGTTCAATCTCACACCTAGCTCAGCCAAAGTCTACATTTTACACATCACTAATTTAATTAAACTGTCCTAATCCAAACTGCCATCTCAAGTGAGCAAGACAAGATGGTAAAATCACAATGAGTTTCACATACTGCTGTACTTGCCTTTTTTCACTAAAAATGCAGCAAAACCTGATAGCTATGTTCACACTAGGCGTTTTTTCAGCATTTGTTCACCACTCATTACTTTCAATGGGTGAAAAACGCTGATAAAATGCAGAAAAAACGCTGAAAGAAGTGACATGCTCTGTTGTGCAAAAAAACATGCAAAGTACAAAATACTGATGACACAAAAACCAATGTGTGTGCATGAGATTTCTGAAATCTCATAGACTTTGCTGGTATTGTAAAACGCAGCTGAAAATTTGCATTTAAAAAAAAAAAAAAAAAAAAAATTCGCTGAAAAAACGCCTAGTGTGAGCATGGCCTTACACTCTGACCAACCTATCAGTTGTATTATGGCACCCAAACAAGTTTGCAAGCTTCTACTATAAAGCTATATGCTTTTGATGGCACATAGTGTTTTTTGCTGGAGGATTTAATATGAAACTGAGCAACACTCCATTGAACACAATACAATGGTGGTATTGTCCTGTTGCTTATAGCAGTGTTCCCCAACTCCAGTCCTCAAGGCCCACCAACAGGTCATGTTTTCAGGATTTCCTTAGTGTTACACAGGTGATAATTCCATCACCTGCACAGGCAATAATTCCATCACCTGTGCAATACTAAGGAAATCCTGAAATCATGACCTGTTGGTGGGTCTTGAGGACTGGAGTTGGGGAACACTGGCTTATAGGGAGAATAACTATAAGATTGAGTTGTGCAGAGATGCCATAATGCGTCACACAGAGACAAAGCATGTACCTTAGGCCAAGTTCCCACCACATTTGGGCATATGGTATAGAGATACATTTATGAATAAAGTAAACTTAAAGGCTATGTTTACATATACAACCATCTTCAATTATATAGCAAAAATAATATTTAGTAGTTTTTTTGTTGCTGTAGCAGCATACACTTTTCAGCAATCAATAATTGTGTTCAGGCAACAAGAACTGTAAGCCAAGTTCATAGAATCATAGACTGTTATAGTTGGAGGGGACCTCCAGGGTCATCGTGTCCCACCCCCTGCTCATTGCAGGATTCAATAAACCATCTCAGACAGATGTCTGTCCAGCCTCTGTTTGAAGACGTCCATTGAAGGAGAAATCACCACCTCTCGTGGCAGTCTGTTCTACTCATTGATCACCCTCAAGTTCCCAAGTAGCATACATGATATGTTTTTTTCTGCTGTGTTTAATTGCATAGAAAACTAATTTAACAATTCAAGCAAAGTGGATGTGATTTAATGAAAACTCATGCTTACTGTGTGTTTAAAGACGATGTTGAACTATTTGCTGCATTTTCCCCTGTAGGCTTTTATGCATAAAAAATGCATGTAAAAAAAAAGCAATAGCATTTTTAAGTGCGGAATCTCAGACATTTTTTAACTAAAAAACACTGAGTGAAATCTGCATCACGGACACGTGCAGAAAAATGCAGTGGAAAAAAAGCTGCGGTTTCACTCATGGGAATATGACCACTATTCTACTGACGTCTATGGGTACTGCATATTATATGTCTGTAAATTATGTGGTTTTGTACACTAAAGTATTTGCTTTACATAGGACAAAAGCATAGTACGAACCTACCCTAACTAGTCACCATTCATAGAGGGCAGTAGAAGTTATTTACAATAGTCCAGTAACACCTACAAAAAGTCTGACAAAGCTAAATCTTATCATGCTGTACATTAAACTGGGTAGATACTTAACCGGACATATATTTAAAAGACAAAATTATTTTTCTCTCTTATCAATTTTTGACTGCACAGCGTGGTTGTGTGGTTATAATTAAAATATGAAGCACAGGCTTACTTCTACACGTATTGTAAAATGCTCTTTCTGACATTTGGTTGTATAGGTATAACTGCGAACTGTCTGTATATTGTTAAGCATTTTTTATTAAAGTACATTCCATTAAATTATTTATCTTAGCTCTATTTAATAAAGCTTGGTAGCTAAACAATTTGTGATTCACATTTGTTCTTGATTCAGTATTCTGAAATTAAAGCAACATCGTTCCAGTTCAAAGGGATTGCAAAAAGTGTGAAAGTTATCCCCTACCAACAGTATAGGGGAGAACTTCCTAATCATTGGTAGTCCAATCACTGAAACCACCTCCGAACTGCAACTAATTAACCCCTTTACCACCCGGCCTGTTTTCACCTTCCTGACCAGGCCATTTTTTCAATTCTGACCAGTGTCATTTCATGAGGTAATGACTCTAGAACACGTCAACAGAACCAAGTGATTCTGAGATTGTTTTTTTGTGACATATTGTGCTTCATGTTCGTGGTACAGTAAATTTAGGATGATATTTTCAGAAATAAACGTAAAAATTATTGGAAATTTGGCGAAAATGTCACAATTTTCAAGCTTTGAATTTTTATGCCCTTCAACCAGATAATTATACCACACAAAATGCATAAAAAATTTACCACATGTCTACTTTACATCAGCACAATTTGTGAAACATCATTTTTTTTATTAGGAAGTTAAAAGGGTTAAAAGCAAAAACAGCAATTTCTATTTTTTTCCAACAAAATTTCTAAAACCATTTTTTTTGGGACCACATCACATTTGAAGTAAATTTGAGGAGTCTTTATGACAGAAAATACCCAAAAGTGACAGCTTTCTAAAACTTCTCAAAACCACATTCAACAAGTTTATTAACCCTTCAGCTGCTTCACAGGAACTAAATGTGGAAGGAAAAAATTAAAATTTTACTTTTTCCCCACAAAAATGTTGATTTAGCCCCAAATGTTGCATTTTCAAAAGGGTAATAGGAGAAAATTCGCCATACAATTTGTTGTGCAATTTCTCCTAGGCACGCCGATATCCCCATATGTGGTGGAAAACTACTGTTTGGGTGCACGGCAGGGCTCAGTAGGGAAGGAGCGCAAAATTATGCGCATTTGAATGTTGGAGCACAAAATTGTCTGGAACAGATAGTGGACGCCATGTCGTGTTTGCAGAGCCCCTGATGTGCCTAAACAGTGGAAATCCCCACAAGTGACCCCATTTTGGAAACTAGACCCCGGAAGGAATTTATCTAGATATGTGGTGAGCACCTTGAAGCCTCAGGCGCGTCACAGAATTTTTTAACCTTGAGCCAAGAAAATTAAAATATCATATTTTTCCCACAAAAATGTTGTTTTACCCCCAAATTTTTTATTTTAACAAGGCTAACAGAAGAAATTGCACCATAAAATTTGTTGTGCAATTTCTCCTGAGTACGCCGATACCCCATATGTGGTGGAAAACTACTGTTTGGGCGTACAGCAGGGCTTGTAAGGAAAGCAGCGCCATTTGACTTTTAGAACGCAAAACTGACTGGAATCATTAGCGGACGTCATGTCGCGTTTGAAGAGCCCCTGATGTGCCTAAACAGTGGAAACCTCCCACAAGTGACACTACTTTGGAAAGTAGACCCCTCAAGGAATTTATCTAGATGTGTGTTGAGCATTTTGAACCCCCAGGTGCTTCACAGGATTCTATATCATTGAGCCGTGAAAAAAAAATCTAGTTTTCCCCACAAAAATGTTGTTTTAGCCCCAATTTTTTTATTTTCACAAGGCTAACAGGAGAAATTTCACTATACAATTTGTTGTGCAATTTTTCTTGAGTACACCGATACTCCATATGTGGTGGAAAAACGACTGTTTGGGCGCATGACAGAGCTCGGAAGGGAAGGAGCGCTATTTGACTTTTTGAACCGAAAATTCACTGGAATCGTTAGCGGATGCCATGTCATGTTTGGAGAGCCTCTGATTTGCCTAAACAGTGGAGACCCCCCACAAGTGACCTCATTTTAGAAACTGGACCACTCGAGGAATTTATCTAGACATATCGGAAGCACTTTAAACTTCAAGGTGCTTCACACAATTTTCTAACGTTGATCTATGAAAAAAATATATAATTTTTCCCACAAAAATGTTGGTTTAGCCCCAAATTATTTCATTTTCACAAGGATAGCAGGAAAAAAATAGACCCAAAATTTGTTGAGCCTAAAAAGTAGAAACCATCACAAGTGACTCTATATTGGAATTGATCTAGTGTTTTCCTGGTATGTGAATTTTAGAATGTGGTGGCATACGTAAGTTGTGTAGTGTGCATCAGGTTGGCATATGTAAGTTGTGTAGAGAACATCAGGTAGGCATATGTAAGTTGTGTAGAGTACATCATTGTTGGCATATGTGAGTTATGTAAAGTACTGTACATCACGTTGGCATATGTGAGTTATGAAGAGTACTTCAGGTTACCATATGTCCATATGTGACTTGTGTAAAATACATCAGCTTGGCATACGTGAGTTGTGTAAAGTACATCAGGTTGGCATATGTGAGTTGTGTAGAGTGCATCAGGTTGGCATATGTAAGTTGTGTACAGTGCATCAGGTTGGCATATGTCAGTTGTATAGAGTACATCAAGTCGTGCAATAAATTACAGTAAGTCATAAATAAATTTAGTAGTCCATGGATGAGTGGTAGACTTTAACCATTCTTTTATACACAGTTTGTCGGCGCAGGTGTCGCATTACCAAGTGGTGTCCTTTCTTCTCCCCCTTCTGTAGCATCCTCTGCACCTTTTTTGCGACCTTCCATTCTTTGCAGTTTGAGGGATCTCACCTGGGAAATGTTGCCTTGGTACTATACAGGCATCTTCAGTTCCATAAGTATTGGGGCCCACTGCTGCTGACATCCAAATATTAGGGCATTGATCACTATCTCCTGGAACTGAAGGAATGTGCCAGTCTGGCCTGCACATCGTGATAGCATGTAAGCATTACAGTATGCCATCTGTGTAATGTGCACTGCCAGCTGTTTGTTCCACACCTTAGCTTTCCATATGGCACTGTAGGGCTGGAGGATCTGATCAGAGAGATCAACTTCCCCCATG
The DNA here is from genome assembly GCF_046119375.1 of Phyllobates terribilis. Lineage (NCBI taxonomy): Eukaryota > Metazoa > Chordata > Amphibia > Anura > Dendrobatidae > Phyllobates > Phyllobates terribilis. Next base: position 706,178,628 of record NW_027362761.1, read on the forward strand.
TTCTTATTGTACCCCAGGACACAGTCTGGCTTGGGGACCTGTGTAGAGGTATCTCGTACAGTGGTGGGGGAGCTGCCATCACCATCTACTGTTGTCAAGAAAAGAACATCCCTCTTGTCTTTGACCATCAGTAGGTTGTCGCTACATTGGGCTCTGCTCTCACCCTTTCTGAACAGCTGCACAATTAGTGACTTAGGGAGTCCTCTGGTTTTTGCGCACAGTACCGCCTGCTGTGGTAGCTCTGGCAGAGAGGGACTTGAAGAAATGAATGCTGGTATAAAAGTTATCTACATACAGGTCATAACCCTGATTCAGCTGAGGGTGCACCAAATCCCACACAATTTTCCCACTCACTTCGAGGACAGGGGGTTGAATTTGGGTGTCCTTTCCTTCATAAACCCTGAATCTGTGGTTGTACCATGAGGTACTCTCACACAGCTTGTAGAGTTTAATTCTGTACCTGGCCCTCTTACTGGGAAGGTATTGTTCGGAATTTAAGCCTCCCCTTGAAATGTATTAGAGACTCATCCATGCATTTGATGGCCCTTTGGGCAATGCATACCTCAGCAAACTTGCTGCTGAAGTGATCAATGACCGGCCGAATTTTGAAAAGTCGGTCAAACTTGGGGGCATCTTCGGGAGGACATTGTGCATCATTGTTGAAATGCAAAAAATTGTGGATGACCTCAAAGCGTTTACAGGTCATAGCCATGCGAAACACTGGAGTGTTATACACTGCTCAAAAAAATAAAGGGAACACTCAAATAACACATCCTAGATCTGAATGAATTAAATATTCTCATTGAAAACTTTGTTCTGTACAAAGTTGAATGTGCTGACAACAAAATCACACAAAAATCATCAATGGAAATCAAATTTATTAACCAATGGAGGCCTGGATTTGGAGTCACCCCCAAAATGAAAGTGGAAAAACACACTACAGGCTGTCCAACTTTGATGTAATGTCCTTAAAACAAGTCAAAATGAGGCTCAGTATTGTGTGTGGCCTCCACATGCCTGTATGACCTCCCTACAACGCCTGGGCATGCTCCTGATGAGGTTGCGGATGGTCTCCTGTGGGATCTCCTCCCAGACCTGGACTAAAGCATCCGCCATCTCCTGGACAGTCTGTAGTGCAACGTGACGTTGGTGGATGGAGCGAGACATGATGTCCCAGATGTGCTCAATCGGATTCAGGTCTGGGGAACGGGCGGGCCAGTCCATAGCTTCAATGCCTTCATCTTGCAGGAACTGCTGAAACACTCCAGCCACATGAGGTCTGGCATTGTCCTGCATTAGGAGGAACCCAGGGCCAACCGCACCAGCATAAGGTCTCACAAGGGGTCTGAGGATCTCATCCCAGTACCTAATGGCAGTCAGGCTACCTCTGGCGAGCACATGGAGGGCTGTGCGGCCCTCCAAAGAAATGCCACCCCACACCATTACTGACCCACTGCCAAACCGGTGATGCTGAAGGATGTTGCAGGCAGCAGATCGCTCTCCACGGCGTCTCCAGACTCTGTCACGTCTGTCACATGTGCTCAGTGTGAACCTGCTTTCATCTGTGAAGAGCACAGGGCACCAGTGGCGGCTTTGCCAATCCTGGTGTTCTGTGGTAAATGCAAAGCATCTTGCACGGTGTTGGGCTGTGAGCACAACCCCCATCTGTGGACATCGGGCCCTCATACCGCCCTCATGGAGTTGGTTTCTAACCTTTTGTGCAGACACATGCACATTTGTGGCCGGCTGGAGGTCATTTTGCAGGGCTCTGGCAGTGCTCCTCCTGTTCCTTCTTGCACAAAGGTGGAGGTAGCGGTCCTGCTGCTGGGTTGTTGCCCTCCTACAGCCCCCTCCATGTCTCCTGGTGTACTGGCCTGTCTCCTGGTAGCGCCTCCAGCCTCTGGACACTACGCTGACAGACACAGCAAACCTTCTTGCCACAGCTCGCATTGATGTGCCATCCTGGATGAGCTGCACTACCTGAGCAACTTCTGTGGGTTGTAGAGTCCGTCTCATGCTACCACGAGTGTGAAAGCACAACCAACATTCAAAAGTGACCAAAACATCAGCCAGAAAGCAGTGGTACTGAGACGTAGTCTGTGGTCCCCACCTGCAGAACCACTCCTTTATTGAGTGTGTCTTGATAATTGCCAATAATTTCCATCTATTGTCTATTCCATTTGCACAACAGCATGTGAAATTGATTGTTAATCAGTGTTGCTTCCTAAGTGGACAGTTTGATTTCACAGAAGTTTGATTTACTTGGAGTTATATTCTGTTGTTTAAGCGTTCCCTTTATTTTTTGAGCAGTGTATAAAACATCAACACTCCAATATTGCCAAAGTTCTGGCTTCTTCACTATCCCCATGTGAAGAACAAGGCCCCAAAACGTCATCATTTCTACTGCATCTATGGGAGTTCAGTTAGTAAATGATGAAGTGGGGATTTGGGCCAAAAATTGTTTGGCATATAAATTTGTGCTGGCCACCATGAGATTTACGAAATTCTTAGAGAAAAAGACTTTGGAAAAGTCGATTTCTGTGAGTCCGGCAGTATGAAATTGGAATCCTTATAGGACCACAAAATAAGGAATCTGTGGCTCATAATTTTCGAGATGGGGAGGTGAGGTCCACAGGGGGTCACTAATGGTGGGCGCTGGCTCATTTGCTGTCCTGGTGGGTCTGCATGGGGGTTCATTATCACTTGAGGAAGAAGAGGAGGATGATAAATTAAGGAAGGTGGGATCCTCTCCCTCACTATCAGAGTCGGAGGCAAGGACGCGTACGCCTCGTCGGCTGAATATCGTCTTTGGGACGAGTGGGGCATTTTATTTTTCACGAATGTGGTGTGTGTGTGAGTGTTTGGTGTAAACTTTTTTATTTATTAAAATAGAAGGAAGAGAAAAAAAAGAATATAAGGAGATAATCAGAAAGAAAAAGATAAAAATAAAATAAAAAGGAGAATATAAAAATTTGGTAAGCTAAAATACATACTTACTTTAGAATAACATCAGAATAAACAATTACTGAGCATCCACAACTAAATTACGCTAACTGTAATTCTATGCAGTAGAAAAACTGTAGCATAAGTACTACAAGATTTTACCACCAAAATTCTGAAACTACAAACAGATGTGAATAAAAAAAAAAATTACTGAGTGCCCGCAACTATCTGACATTAATTTTGACTATATTCAGTAAAAAATACTGTATTAGACACTGATTAGTACAGTATATTTTTCCTGTCCCTAATTTAGCCCTATCAACTAATCTAAATTATTATTTTTATTTGATTATTTTTTTACATTTCGTATTGCGACGGTGTTCACACTGTGCAGAAATGAGGCAGTGACCCAAGGAAAGTCCAACTGAAACGGCTTTACTTGCCAAAAACTCACAACTCAAATGCACATAAAGCTGTCCTCTGGATCGCAGCCGGGATATCTATACAGTCCGTGTAAACCTGTTGCCGTGGGAGACGGCCGCGCAGTGTTACTTAGGGTGCCTCAGATACGTTGACTTAACAGGCCTGTGTTCAACTTCACACAAGCTCGCAGAACTTCCTGCTCTGCTGTTAGCAATCCCAACACTGACACACCCAAACCTTTGTTGCAGGTTTTTAAAAGGAATTTGTGGCCATGAGCCACTTGTAAGACCCAGGCTGGAGGGAGTGTACCGCCCCACTGCCATCCTGTAGTCCACTCAAAGAATAAAAGCCCATGCCGGGTTAGCCAAAGAGCTTGACCAAGTTCAAACTTTACTTTTATTCTGCACTGCAATCACAGCTGTGTCTGTGATAGCAATGCACTCCAGCGGGTTCAATATGCCTCTATGCACATTGTAGGAGACAAATATCATCCCTTGCATATGATCCCTCTCACTGCCTCACAACTTGTAGGAAAAAAAACAAAAAAAAATACACAACAAACGGATGCCGATCAGTGATGTGCATCACTGATCAGTGGCTCAGTGACTGCAGAAGGGGAAAAAAATGGACAGGGAAAAAAAGAATCCTGGCCAAAAGAGAGTAAATGGACAGGGAAAAAAAGTCCTGGCCAAAAGAGAGCAGAGACACCAATCAGTGATGTGCATCACTGATCAGTGGCTCAGTGGCTGTAGGACACACGCACAGATGTGGTGCAAAATAGGGGAAAAAATGGACAGAAAAAAAAGAAAGTCCTGGCCAAAAGTGAGCAAGGACGCTGATCAATGATGTGCATCACTGATCAGCACTCTGCGGCTGCAGGACGCATGACGGATGTGGTGCAAAAGAAAAAAACTGCCAAAAATGAGCGATCAAGTACTGATCAGCACTCGGTGGCAGAAGAGGGGGATGGAGAAAGGGTTAGGGAGAGGGGCGAAGGAGGGAAGTGGGAAAGGAGGAGTTGGGGGGACTGGAAAAAAGCAGGGGGCAGGAACAGGAAAGGAAGATCTTCTTTCATCAGCAGCAGCATAAGAAGTGATGACACAGATGACATCCGAGTGCTGATTTTTTCACGGATCCATAGATTAATATAGATCAAGTTTTTGTGCAGATCAGTAGGTCTGAGGAAAAAAATCAGACATGTGAAAAACACAAATAGCACTCGGACGAGAGAAAGTAACGTCTGAATGAGCCCTAAAACTTACTAGTGTAATGCACTGCAATAAGTATTTGCATTGTATTACACCATCAATAAAAGGGTAAATTGTTCAAGTGCAATAGGGGACAAAGTAAAACTTTACACAAAATGGAAAAAAAAAGAATTTTGAAAAATAAAAAAAACTCATGTTACATAACGAAATCCCCCTTTCTCACTTTTTAAGTCTTTTATTATTGGAAAAAGAATAAAAATACAAAAAAATGATATATACTTGGCATCACTTTGTCTACAATGATCTGAACAATAAAACTAGCATGTCTGAAAAACACATATAAAATATGAAGTTGTATTAACAATGCAAAGTTCCAGCGTTTCTGCACTAAAATGTGCAATGAACCATCCTGGATGTTTTACTGGAACTGCTTCCTGTGCCTACCTCAGAACGCAACCGAGTGAAAAGATACCCTACAGTGTGTTATGCCTCTTAGTCAACTGCTCTGTGTACACAGAAAGTTGCGAATCAGTGCTGTGCGTGGGGTTATACAAAGCTAAGCATTTGCGGACTGCTAGATCTTCAGCAGAGAAAATAGTGATTGTATCAAAATGACAGCATGAAGACCAGTGATACATTGCTAGAATCAGGGTTTCCGCTTTTATATGATGCTGCTCTCAAATTACATAGCAAAAACCTTGTGACAGATTCCCTCTAATGGGTAGGGGAAGCATGGAATTTTTTGCCTTGCATAAAAGAATAATGGATGAAACAGTGCTATTAAAAAATGGAGACACAGACCAAACACCTATGAAAATTAGATCCAATAAACTAATGGAAATCGGTCTACCGTATTTTTCGGACCATCTTATGGTCCGAAAGTAAGCTTACCGGATAGTTGCGGTGGTGGTGGAGTGGGATCGCAGGGCCCTCCGTTCCCTCCCTTCCTCAGGAACCTGGCAGAAAAAGTGACATGCTGCGGGGCCGGTGTCTGGTTGTCGGCGGTGAAGCAAAGAGGCAGAGTGGGGTGCGCTGCTTTCCGGTGGCCACGGCCATCTTCCTGAACCCGTGATCTACAGGAAAATGTCTGCCTGAGCCGATGCATGTGCAGACTGGGATCTTGGTGGCCATTTTCCTGTAGATCATGGCTCAAGGAAGATGGCCGTGGCCACCGGAAAGCAGCGCATGCCGCTTTGCCTCACCACGGACAGCCAGACACCGGCCCCGCAGCATCTCACCTCTTCTGCTGCTGCCACCGGGTTCCTAAGGGAGGGAGGGAACAGAGGGCCCTGCGATCCTGCTCCACCACCAATGCAACTCCCCGCTGCTGCAGCACCGCCTTCTCGCACCCAGGGTCTGCAGCATTCCTCCACTTCCGCCGGCTTCCAGAAGGACCCTGCCTCCTGTGACCCCTGCTCCACCGCCCCCCAGGTAAGATACCATACCTATTCAGACTATAAGATGGACCCCCATCTTCTAAAAAAAAATGTTCTATTTTCCACCCCAAAATGTGGGGTGCGTCTTCTGGTCCGGTCTTATAGTCCGAAAAATACGGTATATTTTTCACATATGAGAAAAAAATATGTATAAATGAGGCCTCAGAGTGTGAAGAGACACATCCCTTTGCTAAAGAGAATAATAACACCCATTTGTCAATATATTTATACATTTCTAGTAGCTCATTTTTGGATGAAAGATCCCTGGAAATCCAATGTTTCTTAAAACATCCGTTTATTTCTTCATATTAAAAACAGGTAACCAGAAGGTCAGGCAGTTTGGATACACTCATGATTGCAAAAACGGCATAGAAACCAACATGTTTCGACCTAACCAGGTCTTAATCATGGAGTTGCATCTGTATGTCTGTTTAAAAGTCTTATAAAGAAGTCCAAGTTTCACAATTTCTTTCCGGGGGGAAAGGAAGCGCCCCTTTCCGGCCCAGTTGGAGTCCTCATCACCTGTGTTTCATTAGTCCCTGTTCTCATTAGTCTGGGCAATCCTCCTATTATTTTACACCAGCTTTATGTTATACATAGATCACCTCTGTGTAACATATAAAAGCAAAATGATTAACATTCACACAATAAATGAATGGAAACTATCTGTATGCATGCCCTCTATTTCTCATGTTTTTCTTATTTTTTAACCCATAAGAAACAAAGACCACATATTGAAGCATTTATATCTGCCTCCTTTAGAATTTAATACCACTGACACTCTGCAGCTATGTGCGGTGTTTTAATGCTGTTTGCTGCTGCGTTCATTATATACAATGTCATATGCATTATTTATCCACCTATCTATCACTATTATACATATGCCATTTCACACAGAAAAACTGAGCCTTTTAATTTATTTAGTTCAGGATGACAAATGTGAATGTGGTCCTAGCCTTTCTATGCATTATTCATCCACCTATCACTTTCAGGCACATACAATTCACATAGAACACCCCACATATTTGATTTTTTTAAATCGGCATGGCAAATGTGAACATGATCCTAGCGTTTTCTCTGAGAGATTACATTCTCAATCACAACAGCATATCTCGTCTGATGTTAAGCCCTACGGGCACCCTTGTGTTAAGTTGAGGGTTAAGTTTAAACATCCAAAAACTTTCCCCGTTCAGGATTTTTCTCTTGTGGTCCCGTCCTCTCTGTGGTTTAAAAAGTTTTTTTACAGCACAGAATTTCAAGTGTGACGTGTCCCCCCCCATGAACATTAGCAAAGTGCCTAGATACAGCCGAGCCATTCAGCTTCAGTTGGCCCGTGGAATCGGAAACGTGCCTGCGTATTCTTTTTTTCAAGGGGCCCGAGGTACATCCCACATATTGGACATTACACATTTCATATTCCACCAAGTATATTACATTTTTAGTATTACAATTCATAAATTAATTTATTTTATATGTTATACCTGTAGAAAAGGAAGAAAATTCTGTGCTTTTTTTTGACATGGCTACAGCACAGACACACTGTGTGTCCACATCTATAAAAACCTTTTATTTCCAACCATGTCTGCTTCTGTTCATCCTGATTTTTCACAAACAGATTTGGTGATATCATAGAACCAATTGTGGGTGCTTTTTTTTGCTACATATCTAATTGTAAAATAACCTATGGTTTAAAATTCGCGCTAATGGTAGTAAAAGAAGGATTCGGGAGAAGGAATGACTAAAAAGTATTTTTATTGATACAGGTATTTAAAAACAAAAAAGGGGGCTAAAAATAGACGATATAAGAAATTGATAAAAATTAATAAATAAATAAATATGGTTCTGAGTTAAAGGATAAAACGGCTTTCCATGGAGTCTTGAGGTAGTCGGTGCTTGAGTAGCAAAAAGGGTGGGCCTGGTAAAAAAGAAACCGTGTTACGGTATGGTAATATGGTGTGGTATCGCTGTACTTAAAGTATCGGTTCTTGATGGGTTAGGTATTTGTGTGGGTTACCTGTTATGATTAGTCTGTGTATCCTTGTGGTAACCCTGAGGCTCTTTAGACGGTGGACTCTAGTGTCAGTGGGAGGCTTCACATATTCTAGATACCTGGGGTGCAAGAGAAGTACATTAGAACTTGAGAGTAAATGGCTAGACGTTATTAGTGGAAGTTGTATTTTACCTGCTGTTATTGTGACGATCGGTGGGCAACAAGGACAGAGGCGTGCGGTATTTGTATTGCTTGGACCGTGATCCGCAGGGAGCCACCTATAGTGGTGGACTAGTCCGGGATGGATATGGTCCTAGGAACGTAGAAGATGTAGGTTGGGTATTGTAGGCACTTGGTTCTCGGGAGGTACGGCAAAATAAGGACTTACCCTAAGGTAGATGAGTTCTATTTGAAGTTTAATAGTCGTTGTTGTCCTTATAAGGGATGCAACAGGTGGGTCTGGTTTGTCCCTGTCCTTGTGAGAAAGGTGCAGCAAGGTGCTTCTGGTGGTACTGACGAGTTGGCGTCTATGTTGTACCCCTTATCCTGTTTGGGAAATTAATGGAGGGTTAGTATTGAAGGTATAGTGGGATTGGTCTGCAATTATTATGTTATATACCTTATTTCATGTATTGCAGACATGGGAGGACAGGTGCGTCGAGTATTCCGGTAGTACAGAGGGTGCAGCAGGAGGATCTGGATGAATTATGCAGCAATGGTTCTATGGTAGGAGGCTCTGATCCTGGATACCAATTAGGTGCAGTAGGAGGTTCTGACTGGGGGATCAGACGGTCATGCAGTAGTCAGAAGGTGCTGTCACGATGTAGCAGAAGGCTGTGGTAGCAGGATAAATACAGGGCAGACCGTGAGGTCTGTGGGTCTGCCTAGGATACAATACTGAAAGTTAGGGTATCTGCTCCTGTCAGTTATGTGTGATAGCAGGCGGTGGGGGCCGAGGCCCGAGGTTACTTACAGTCTGCAGTCCCGCGATTGTCAACGAGTGGTAGAGCCCGGGGCGAGAGCGGAGTCCCGGCCGGTGACCGCCGTAGCTCGCTTGCTTCCGGGTAGGCAGATCGGGAGAGAGAGAGAAGTGGGAGAGAGGGAGGAGGCGCGCTTTGGTGAAAGTGCGCGAGAGGGGCAGAGTGACGCGCTGTCACGTGGTAAGCAGCGTGCACTCAGTACGGAGGCCTGAGGGGGCCTGCTCAGCTGGGTCAAAAGATTTTCCAACGCGTTTCGACAGCTGCGGCTGTCTTCATCAGGGATAATCTGGCCCAGTGGGTGGTGTACTTTATATACCTGAGAGTGCTGACGTCATGGTAGCTGTCAATCATTAAAGGCAAACAATTCTATTTCGCTGTTGAGTCCCCGTGGTCTCAACGTGTTTAATTTAAAAATCCATTCGCTTTCTTTTTTTGACATGCTTTTTATAAAGTCACCTTGTCTCCAGTGTTTGTGAACTATTTCTATGCCCACCACTTGGATTCCTTGGGTGGATCCTTTGTGTTTTTCTAGAAAGTGCTTGGAGAGAGGGTGGCCTGTGAATTTGTTCTTAATATTCCTTAGATGTTCATTGATTCTGGTGCCCATGGCTCTCTTGGTTCTACCTATGTACATTTTATCGCATGGGCATATTAGTCCGTAAATGACCCCCGTGGTGGTACATGTGATGAAGTCAGTGATGGGATATGACTCTTTGTGGTGGCTAACTATTTGTTGTTTAGATGGTTTCAGGGTTTTACATATTTTACATTTTTTACAAGGGAAAAAGCCTATTATTTTTTGTTTAAATGGGGTAACTGTTTGTTTATTGGCAATATTGTGTTTTATGGTGGGAGCTATGATTGACCCTAGGTTCCGTGCTTTCTTGAATATGAACCTTGGTCTGTTAGGCATCTGGTCACCAATTGTTTTATCGTCTTTAAGTGTATACCAGTGTTTTTCTACGATTTTCCTAAAGATATGGGTGTTCGCAGAGTAGGGGGTGATAATGGGAATGGTCATATTGTGATTGGTTTGTCCTGATTTGTTGGTACCTGTCTCAGTTAGGAGATTTTGTCTGGGTATTATGGCTATTTTATCTTTGGTATTTTTTAGGAATTCTGCATTGTATCCTTTTTCCAGGAATTTGTTAGTGAGTAATTTTGCTTCATTATTATAATCTTGATGTTTGGAGCAATTTCTGTGGAGGCGCAGGTATTGGCTGCGGGGGACATTAACCCCTTAATAACATCTGACGTACTAATACGCGTCTGTGCCCTGGGACTTAAGAGCCAGACCCGTATTAGTACGTCATGGCGATCGCGCGCGCACACAGGCTGTGCGGGCGCGATCGCCGCCGGGTGTCAGCTGATTGTCATAGCTGACACCCGGTACTATGTGCAGGGAGCGGTCACGCACCGCTCCCAGCACATTAACCCCCGCGATGCCGCGATCGAAGTCGATCGAAGTCGATCGCGGCATTGCGGGGGCAAGGGGAGGTGATCGCCGATACTCACCTCCTCTTCCGGCTTCCAGCGCAGTCTGCAAAGGCTTCCCGGGTGTTGCCATGACGACCCGATGTCGTCATGACAACATCCGGGTCACCAGAGAGCAGGAAGATTGCTTGGACATGCGCAGTGCATCTCCAAGCAATCTTCACACTGTGCACTTCTGACAGCCTTCATGGCATAGGGATGGTGCTCCATTCCTGTGCCATGCAGGCGATCAGAAAAAAAAAAGTGAAAGTCCCAGAGTGGGACAAAGTAATAAAGTGTATAAACTGTGTGAAAGTGGAAAAAAAAAAAAAAAAAAAATGTGCAAAAATATTATAAAAAAATAAAAAAAATAATACACCAAAAATAAAAATATAATGTACCCATCAATAAATATTATTATAAAAAAAATAAAAAAAAAACAATAAAAGTACACATATTTGGTATCGCCGCGTCCGGAACAACCTGACCTATAAAACTGTCCCACTAGTTAACCCCTTCAGTGAACACGATAAAAAAAAAAAAAAAAAAACAAGCAAAAAACAATGCTTTATCACCATACTGCCAAACAAAAAGTGGAATAACACGCGATCAAAAAGACGCATATAAATAAAAATGATACCGCTGAAAACGTCATCTCGTCCCGCAAAAAACAAGCCGCCATATAGCTCCATCAGCCGAAAAATAAAAAAGTTATAGCTCTCAGAATAAAGCGATACTAAAAAATATTTTTTTCTATAAAATAGCTTTTATTGTGTATAAGCGCCAAAACATAGAAAAATTATACAAATGTGGTACCGCTGTAAACGTACTGACCCGAAGAGTAAAGCTGCCTCATCAATTTTACCACACGCGGAACAGAATAAAAAAAAAAAAAAAAAAACAATTCCTGAATTGTTGGTTTTTGTTTATTCTGCCTCCCAAAAATCGGAATAGAAAGCGATCAAAAAATGTCACGTGCCTGAAAATGGCACCAATAACAACGTCAAGTCATCCCGCAAAAAACGAGCCGTCACATGACTGTCTGCCAAAATTTGGAAAAATTATAGCTCTCAAAATATGGCGATGCAAAAACTAGATTTTACAAAAAATGCGTCTTTTAGTGTGTGACAGCTGTCAGTCATAAAAACCCCATATGATTCTGGCATTGCTGTAATCACACCGACCCGAAGAATAAAGTCGTCTAATCACTTATACCGCACAAGGAACGGCGTCAAAAATAAACTCTTGAGTTAGGATTGGGCTAGGGTTAGGGCTGGGTTTGGGGCTAGGGTTGTGCTGGGGCTAGGGTTGTGCTGGGGCTAGGGTTGTGCTAGGGTTAGGGCTGGGGTTGGGATTTTTTTCAAAAGTAAGAAAAAAAGATGACGATATGGCGACTAGTGTTGAGAGCAAGTGCTCGCTACTTGAGTTTGCATCGGGTGCTCTGGTATGCATTTAGTATCGTGGGTATTTGAGTGACATGCTCGAGTCTCTGCCCCATATGCTTCGCGGCCAAAAAACTTTACGGGGATTGCCTGCCATGCACGAGCGATCCCCGCATGGTTTTTTTTGGGTGTCTAATAACCGTGAAACATGCGGAGCAGGGACTCGAGCATGTCACTCGAGCACACGCTGTACATGGTGCATACCTGAGTACCCGATGCAAACTCAAGTAGCGAGCACTTGCGCTCAAGAATAATGAAAACTTATTCAATATGATGACCTAATGTAAACAAATAATGTGCCGTACCTCTGGGTTCAAAATGTTCACTATACACCTTAATAAAATCTTTGAAGGGTATAGTTTCCAAAATGGGGACACTTGTGGGGGAGCTCCACTGTTTAGGCACATCACGGGCTCTCCAAACGCGACATGGTGTCCGCTAACAAATTGAATGGAAAATCGGCTCAAATTGTTAGCGGACACCACATTGCGTTTGGAGAGCCCCTCTGTGCCCAAACTTTGGAGCTCCCCCACAAGTGACCCCATTTTGGAAACTAGACCCCCCAAGGCACCTTTCTAGATGCATAGTGAGCACTTGGAACCCCCAGGTGCTTCACAAATTGATTCGTAAAAATGAAAAAGTGAAAAAAAAAACACTTTTTCATTTTTATGAATCAATTTGTGAAGCACCTGGGGTTCCAAGTGCTCACTATGAATCTAGATAGGTGCCTTGGGGGGTCTAGTTTCCAAAATGGGGTCACTTGTGGGGGAGCTCCAATGTTTGGGCACACAGGGACTCTCTAAATGCAACATGGTATCCGCTAACAAATTAAATGGAAAATCGGCTCAAATTGTTAGCGGACACCACATTGCGTTTGGAGAGCCCCTCTGTGCCCAAACTTTGGAGCTCCCCCACAAGTGACCCCATTTTGGAAACTAGACCCCCCAAGGCACCTTTCTAGATGCATAGTGAGCACTTGGAACCCCCAGGTGCTTCACAAATTGATTCGTAAAAATGAAAAAGTGAAAAAAAAAACACTTTTTCATTTTTATGAATCAATTTGTGAAGCACCTGGGGTTCCAAGTGCTCACTATGAATCTAGATAGGTGCCTTGGGGGGTCTAGTTTCCAAAATGGGGTCACTTGTGGGGGAGCTCCAATGTTTGGGCACACAGGGACTCTCCAAATGCAACATGATATCCGCTAACAAATTGTCGGCTCAAATTGTTAGCGGATATCATGTTGCATTTGGAGAGTCCCTGTGTGCCCAAACATTGGAGCTCCTCCACAAGTGACCCCATTTTGGAAACTAGACCCCCCAAGGCACCTATCTAGATGCATAGTGAGCACTTGGAACCCCTAGGTGCTTCACAAATTAATTCGTAAAAATGAAAAAGTGTTTTTTTTTTCACTTTTTCATTATTACGAATCAATTTGTGAAGCACCTGGGGGTTCCAAGTGCTCACTATGCATCTAGAAAGGTGCCTTGGGGGGTCTAGTTTCCAAAATGGGGTCACTTGTGGGGGAGCTCCAAAGTTTGGGCACAGAGGGGCTCTCCAAACGCAATGTGGCGTCCGCTAACAATTTGAGCCGATTTTCCATTCAATTTGTTAGCGGATACCATGTTGCATTTAGAGAGTCCCTGTGTGCCCAAACATTGGAGCTCCCCCACAAGTGACCCCATTTTGGAAACTAGACCCCCCAAGGCACCTATCTAGATGCATAGTGAGCACTTGGAACCCCTAGGTGCTTCACAAATTGATTCGTAAAAATGAAAAAGTGTTTTTTTTTTCACTTTTTCATTATTACGAATCAATTTGTGAAGCACCTGGGGGTTCCAAGTGCTCACTATGCATCTAGAAAGGTGCCTTGGGGGGTCTAGTTTCCAAAATGGGGTCACTTGTGGGGGAGCTCCAAAGTTTGGGCACAGAGAAGCTCTCCAAACGCAATGTGGTGTCCGCTAACAATTTGAGCCGATTTTCCATTCAATTTGTTAGCGGATACCATGTTGCATTTAGAGAGTCCCTGTGTGCCCAAACATTGGAGCTCTCCCACAAGTGACCCCATTTTGGAAACTAGACCCCCCAAGGCACCTATCTAGATGCATAGTGAGCAGTTGGAACCCCCAGGTGCTTCACAAATTGATTCATAAAAATGAAAAAGTGTTTTTTTTTTCACTTTTTCATTGTTACGAATCAATTTGTGAAGCACCTGGGGGTTCCAAGTGCTCACTATGCATCTAGATAGGTGCCTTGGGGGGTCTAGTTTCCAAAATGGGGTCACTTGTGGGGGAGCTCCAATGTTTGGGCACACAGCAGCTCTCCAAACGCAACATGGTGTCGCTAACAATTTGAGCCAATTTTGCGTTAAATTTGTTAGCGGACACCATGTTGCATTTAGAGAGCCGCTGTGTGCCCAAATATTGGAGCTCCGCCACAAGTGACCCCATTTTGGAAACTAGACCACCCAAGGCACCTATCTAGATGCATAGTGAGCACTTGGAACCCTCAGGTGCTTCACAAATTGATTCATACAAATGAAAAAGTGTTTTTTTTTTCACTTTTTCATTGTTACGAATCAATTTGTGAAGCACCTGGGGGTTCCAAGTGCTCACTATGCATCTAGATAGGTGCCTTGGGGGGTCTAGTTTCCAAAATGGGGTCACTTGTGGGGGAGCTCCAATGTTTGGGCACACAGGGACTCTCTAAATGCAACATGGTGTCCTCTAACAAATTTAACGGAAAATCGGCTCAAATTGTTAGCGACACCATGTTGCGTTTGGAGAGCCGCTGTGTGCCCAAACATTGGAGCTCCCCCACAAGTGACCCCATTTTGGAAACTAGACCCCCCAAGGCACCTATCTAGATGCATTGTGAGCACTTGGAACACTCAGGTGCTTCACAAATTGATTCATAAAAATGAAAAAGTGTTTTTTTTTTCACTTTTTCATTGTTACGAATCAATTTGTGAAGCACCTGGGGGTTCCAAGTGCTCACTATGCATCTAGAAAGGTGCCTTGGGGGGTCTAGTTTCCAAAATGGGGTCACTTGTGGGGGAGCTCCAAAGTTTGGGCACACATGGGCTCTCCAAACACAACATGGCGTCCACTAATTATTCAAGCAAATTTTACAATCAAAAAGTCAAATAGCGCTCCTTCCCTTCCGAGCCCTGCCGTGCGCCCAAACAGTATTTTTTCCCCAAATATTGGGTATCTGCGTGCCCAGGGGAAATTGCACAACAAATTTTGGGGTCCATTTTTTCTTGTTACCCCTGTGAAAATAAAAAAAATTGGGTCTAAATTAACATTTTTGTGAAAAAAGTTAAATGTTCATTTTTTTCTTCCACATTCAAAAAATTCCTGTGAAGCACCTGAAGGGTTAATAAAGTTCTTGAATGTGGTTTTGAGCACCTTGAGGGGTGCAGTTTTTAGAATGGTGTCACTTTTGGGTATTTTCTGTCATAAAGACCTCTCAAAGTGACTTCAAATGTGATGTGGTCCCTAAAAAAATGGTTTTGTAAATTTTGTTGGAAAAATGAGAAATCGCTGGTCAACTTTTAACCCTTATAGCTCCCTAACAAAAAAAAATTTTGGTTCCAAAATTGTGCTGATGTAAAGTAGACATGTGGGAAATGTTATTTATTAACTCTTTTGTGTGACATATCGCTCTGATTTCAGGGCTTAAAAATTCAAATTTTGAAAATTGCAAAATTTTCAAAATTTTCACCAAATTTCTGTTTTTTTCACAAATAAACGCAAGTGATATCGAAGAAATTTTTGCACAATCATGAAGTACAATATGTCACGAAAAAACAATCTCAGAATCAGGGGGATCCGTTGAAGCGTTCGAGAGTAATTACCTCATAAAGTGACAGTGGTCAGAATTGTAAAAATTGGCCCGGTCATTAACGTGCAAACCACCCGCGGGGCTTAAGGGGTTAAGCAGCCAATTGGGAAGATGACAGCTGTCTAGTGGAATATAGCTATTAGCATCAGTGGGTTTATGGTATGTGCGAGTCCGTATAGAGTTGTTTTCCACATAGATATTGAGGTCTAGGAAATTGATAGTAGTGGTGCTAGTGGTTGAAGTGAATTCCAAAAAGAATTCGTTATTGTTGAGTTCTTGTATGAATAGGTCAAGAGATGCTTGGTCTCCTGACCAAATAAACAATATATCATCTATAAATCTCCGCCATAGGACCAGGTTCGCATGAGGGAGACCTCCCGGATGGATGGCTAGGGATTCCCACCAGCCAACATAAAGGTTGGCATAGCTGGGTGCGAACCTGGTTCCCATGGCGGTGCCCCACTGCTGGGAGTAGTAGTCCCCCTGGTAGAGAAAGTAATTGTGTGTTAGGATGAAAAGCATACAGTCTATAATGAATTGGCTTTGTTCTGGGGGCATTTTTTGGTTGAGAAAATGGAAAGAGGCTTCACATCCTTTGGTGTGTTGGATGTTCGTATATAATGACGTTATGTCCAATGTTCCTAGAATGTAGTGGCTTTCCCATGGGGTATTGTTCAGTATACGAATAGCATGTGTGCTGTCTTTCAAATGTGATGGAAGGGTTGGGACTAAGTCCTGTAGGTGATGATCCACCAGCCTGGAAAGGTTGGATGTCAGGCACTGAATGCCAGAGATAATAGGCCTTCCTGGTGGGTTTATATCATCCTTGTGAATTTTTGGTAGATGATAAAAGGCGGCTAGTCTTGGATATTGGATGTTCACATATTCAAATTCATTTTTATTTAGGTAACCTTCCCGAAGTCCCTTTATAGTTAGATCTCGTAGTTCTTTTTGGTACTTGCTTGTTGGGTCGGAGGGGAGTATTTGATAGGTTCTGTGGTCTCCTAGGAGTCTTAATGATTCCCTGTGGTAGTATTCTTGGTCGAGAATGACTATGCCCCCACCTTTATCGGCTGGTCTGATTACTATCTCATTGTTTTTTTGTAGTTGTTTCATGGCACGGATCTCTGGTTTAGTAAGGTTATTCTTAAATTTTTGGCATTTTTTATTGTTAATTTTGCGAATGTCGTCTGTAACATTTTTTTCAAAGGTCTTGATTGCCTCTGAATATTCTTGAAGAGGGTGGAAGTTGGATTTATTTTTTAGGGAGGTGTGTTGGAATTTAGGTGGTTCCGCATGGTCTGATGTTTCAGGAATATCTTTCTTTTTGGTGTAATATTTTTTTATAGCTAATTGTCGTAAAAACTTTTTAATGCCTATATATGCTTGAAATTTATCAAATTGTGTAGATGGGGCATATTTTAGGCCTTTTTTTTAGTAATGCATTTTCGTTGTTAGTTAATTGGTGTTTGCTTAGATTAAAGATGGACATTTGGTTATTTATCTCCTTTGGTTTGTTCTTTTTCTTTTGGGCGAGTTTCCCTCCCCTAGTGCCTCTTTTGCATTTTTTCTTGTGGCCATCCGAAAAAAATCAACGTTACTGGTATGTTTTCGTATTAATGGGCGTGAGGTGGCGGTGGCGATGACGGTAGGAACTGGGGTTGCAGACAATTGCGGAGGGGTTGCTTCTATGTGGGTAGGTTGTCCATGGGCTGAGGGTGGAGAAATAGTTTGATGTGGAGTTTCATCAATAGTGGTAAGAAGAGGCGAGAACCTATTGTGGGTGCTGATTGGGGTGATGATATCCTGTGGAGTAGGGTTAGTCTGACTTGAACCTGATTTGTTTTGAATAGGGGGGGATTCTATGTCCGAAGTGGGGTGGATAGAGATTCTGTCAATGGAATTGAGGGAGTTATTCGGGCTTCCGACCACCTCATCCAGGGTTTCAAAAAAGTTTAGTGGTTCCCTATCAGGGCGTTGGGTAGGGAGGGGGACTGCGTCTCTACCAAATTTGGCTCTTTTCTTTTCGACTATGTCATGTTCCTTCTGGTTGATTCTGCTTTTAATGCTGTTGGTTAGACTTAGGATTTCAGGGTGGTTCTGGTGTGGTTTTATTTCATTGAATAGTAAGTTAATTTTATTTTTATTTTCCATCAGCTGTCTTTTCCTTTTATTGATTATGAACCGAACGGCTTGTGTAGAGAAATTATGGAACATGGAGTTCCATTCCTCCAGGGTGGTTGGATCTCCTATGTCTCCCGATAGGGCTTTGGTCACTACCAGGCCGGAGGGTATAATATTAAAGGCCAGGTAGTGTTCGAGGGTGGCGACTTCCCATAGGTCCCTCATTTCTTTCAGTAATAATTGTTCTAAAGTCCTAAGTGAATCTTTTATTGATTTGATGGTTTCTGGGTTGGTAGTTATAGTTTTTTTCTGGGTATTATTGAAGAAAAGTTGGATGTTTTCTATTCTTTCCTTCCTGTCATGCCAGAGGTCTCCCATTGCCTTGAGTTCTAGGTTTGAGCCTAGCAGCCTGTTCAGTGGTTCGGGGGGAGTAAAGAGTGTTAGTATTGGAGGCGCTATTAGGCTACTTACTATCAAAGGCAGCGAATTTTTAGGACAGGAACCACTAAGTGTCCATAGTAGATGTACTAAATAAAATAACCTATGGTTTAAAATTCGCGCTAATGGTAGTAAAAGAAGGATTCGGGAGAAGGAATGACTAAAAAGTATTTTTATTGATACAGGTATTTAAAAACAAAAAAGGGGGCTAAAAATAGACGATATAAGAAATTGATAAAAATTAATAAATAAATAAATATGGTTCTGAGTTAAAGGATAAAACGGCTTTCCATGGAGTCTTGAGGTAGTCGGTGCTTGAGTAGCAAAAAGGGTGGGCCTGGTAAAAAAGAAACCGTGTTACGGTATGGTAATATGGTGTGGTATCGCTGTACTTAAAGTATCGGTTCTTGATGGGTTAGGTATTTGTGTGGGTTACCTGTTATGATTAGTCTGTGTATCCTTGTGGTAACCCTGAGGCTCTTTAGACGGTGGACTCTAGTGTCAGTGGGAGGCTTCACATATTCTAGATACCTGGGGTGCAAGAGAAGTACATTAGAACTTGAGAGTAAATGGCTAGACGTTATTAGTGGAAGTTGTATTTTACCTGCTGTTATTGTGACGATCGGTGGGCAACAAGGACAGAGGCGTGCGGTATTTGTATTGCTTGGACCGTGATCCGCAGGGAGCCACCTATAGTGGTGGACTAGTCCGGGATGGATATGGTCCTAGGAACGTAGAAGATGTAGGTTGGGTATTGTAGGCACTTGGTTCTCGGGAGGTACGGCAAAATAAGGACTTACCCTAAGGTAGATGAGTACTATTTGAAGTTTAATAGTCGTTGTTGTCCTTATAAGGGATGCAACAGGTGGGTCTGGTTTGTCCCTGTCCTTGTGAGAAAGGTGCAGCAAGGTGCTTCTGGTGGTACTGACGAGTTGGCGTCTATGTTGTACCCCTTATCCTGTTTGGGAAATTAATGGAGGGTTAGTATTGAAGGTATAGTGGGATTGGTCTGCAATTATTATGTTATATACCTTATTTCATGTATTGCAGACATGGGAGGACAGGTGCGTCGAGTATTCCGGTAGTACGGAGGGTGCAGCAGGAGGCTCTGGATGAATTATGCAGCAATGGTTCTATGGTAGGAGGCTCTGATCCTGGATACCAATTAGGTGCAGTAGGAGGTTCTGACTGGGGGATCAGACGGTCATGCAGTAGTCAGAAGGTGCTGTCACGATGTAGCAGAAGGCTGTGGTAGCAGGATAAATACAGGGCAGACCGTGAGGTCTGTGGGTCTGCCTAGGATACAATACTGAAAGTTAGGGTATCTGCTCCTGTCAGTTATGTGTGATAGCAGGCGGTGGGGGCCGAGGCCCGAGGTTACTTACAGTCTGCAGTCCCGCGATTGTCAACGAGTGGTAGAGCCCGGGGCGAGAGCGGAGTCCCGGCCGGTGACCGCCGCAGCTCGCTTGCTTCCGGGTAGGCAGATCGGGAGAGAGAGAGAAGTGGGAGAGAGGGAGGAGGCGCGCTTTGGTGAAAGTGCGCGAGAGGGGCAGAGTGACGCGCTGTCACGTGGTAAGCAGCGTGCACTCAGTACGGAGGCCTGAGGGGGCCTGCTCAGCTGGGTCAAAAGATTTTCCAACGCGTTTCGACAGCTGCGGCTGTCTTCATCAGGGATAATCTGGCCCAGTGGGTGGTGTACTTTATATACCTGAGAGTGCTGACGTCATGGTAGCTGTCAATCATTAAAGGCAAACAATTCTATTTCGCTGTTGAGTCCCCGTGGTCTCAACGTGTTTAATTTAAAAATCCATTCGCTTTCTTTTTTTGACATGCTTTTTATAAAGTCACCTTGTCTCCAGTGTTTGTGAACTATTTCTATGCCCACCACTTGGATTCCTTGGGTGGATCCTTTGTGTTTTTCTAGAAAGTGCTTGGAGAGAGGGTGGCCTGTGAATTTGTTCTTAATATTCCTTAGATGTTCATTGATTCTGGTGCCCATGGCTCTCTTGGTTCTACCTATGTACATTTTATCGCATGGGCATATTAGTCCGTAAATGACCCCCGTGGTGGTACATGTGATGAAGTCAGTGATGGGATATGACTCTTTGTGGTGGCTAACTATTTGTTGTTTAGATGGTTTCAGGGTTTTACATATTTTACATTTTTTACAAGGGAAAAAGCCTATTATTTTTTGTTTAAATGGGGTAACTGTTTGTTTATTGGCAATATTGTGTTTTATGGTGGGAGCTATGATTGACCCTAGGTTCCGTGCTTTCTTGAATATGAACCTTGGTCTGTTAGGCATCTGGTCACCAATTGTTTTATCATCTTTAAGTGTATACCAGTGTTTTTCTACGATTTTCCTAAAGATATGGGTGTTCGCAGAGTAGGGGGTGATAATGGGAATGGTCATATTGTGATTGGTTTGTCCTGATTTGTTGGTACCTGTCTCAGTTAGGAGATTTTGTCTGGGTATTATGGCTATTTTATCTTTGGTATTTTTTAGGAATTCTGCATTGTATCCTTTTTCCAGGAATTTGTTAGTGAGTAATTTTGCTTCATTATTATAATCTTGATGTTTGGAGCAATTTCTGTGGAGGCGCAGGTATTGGCTGCGGGGGACATTAAGCAGCCAATTGGGAAGATGACAGCTGTCTAGTGGAATATAGCTATTAGCATCAGTGGGTTTATGGTATGTGCGAGTCCGTATAGAGTTGTTTTCCACATAGATATTGAGGTCTAGGAAATTGATAGTAGTGGTGCTAGTGGTTGAAGTGAATTCCAAAAAGAATTCGTTATTGTTGAGTTCTTGTATGAATAGGTCAAGAGATGCTTGGTCTCCTGACCAAATAAACAATATATCATCTATAAATCTCCGCCATAGGACCAGGTTCGCATGAGGGAGACCTCCCGGATGGATGGCTAGGGATTCCCACCAGCCAACATAAAGGTTGGCATAGCTGGGTGCGAACCTGGTTCCCATGGCGGTGCCCCACTGCTGGGAGTAGTAGTCCCCCTGGTAGAGAAAGTAATTGTGTGTTAGGATGAAAAGCATACAGTCTATAATGAATTGGCTTTGTTCTGGGGGCATTTTTTGGTTGAGAAAATGGAAAGAGGCTTCACATCCTTTGGTGTGTTGGATGTTCGTATATAATGACGTTATGTCCAATGTTCCTAGAATGTAGTGGCTTTCCCATGGGGTATTGTTCAGTATACGAATAGCATGTGTGCTGTCTTTCAAATGTGATGGAAGGGTTGGGACTAAGTCCTGTAGGTGATGATCCACCAGCCTGGAAAGGTTGGATGTCAGGCACTGAATGCCAGAGATAATAGGCCTTCCTGGTGGGTTTATATCATCCTTGTGAATTTTTGGTAGATGATAAAAGGCGGCTAGTCTTGGATATTGGATGTTCACATATTCAAATTCATTTTTATTTAGGTAACCTTCCCGAAGTCCCTTTATAGTTAGATCTCGTAGTTCTTTTTGGTACTTGCTTGTTGGGTCGGAGGGGAGTATTTGATAGGTTCTGTGGTCTCCTAGGAGTCTTAATGATTCCCTGTGGTAGTATTCTTGGTCGAGAATGACTATGCCCCCACCTTTATCGGCTGGTCTGATTACTATCTCATTGTTTTTTTGTAGTTGTTTCATGGCACGGATCTCATGCGAACCTGGTCCTATGGCGGAGATTTATAGATGATATATTGTTTATTTGGTCAGGAGACCAAGCATCTCTTGACCTATTCATACAAGAACTCAACAATAACGAATTCTTTTTGGAATTCACTTCAACCACTAGCACCACTACTATCAATTTCCTAGACCTCAATATCTATGTGGAAAACAACTCTATACGGACTCGCACATACCATAAACCCACTGATGCTAATAGCTATATTCCACTAGACAGCTGTCATCTTCCCAATTGGCTGCTTAATGTCCCCCGCAGCCAATACCTGCGCCTCCACAGAAATTGCTCCAAACATCAAGATTATAATAATGAAGCAAAATTACTCACTAACAAATTCCTGGAAAAAGGATACAATGCAGAATTCCTAAAAAATACCAAAGATAAAATAGCCATAATACCCAGACAAAATCTCCTAACTGAGACAGGTACCAACAAATCAGGACAAACCAATCACAATATGACCATTCCCATTATCACCCCCTACTCTGCGAACACCCATATCTTTAGGAAAATCGTAGAAAAACACTGGTATACACTTAAAGACGATAAAACAATTGGTGACCAGATGCCTAACAGACCAAGGTTCATATTCAAGAAAGCACGGAACCTAGGGTCAATCATAGCTCCCACCATAAAACACAATATTGCCAATAAACAAACAGTTACCCCATTTAAACAAAAAATAATAGGCTTTTTCCCTTGTAAAAAATGTAAAATATGTAAAACCCTGAAACCATCTAAACAACAAATAGTTAGCCACCACAAAGAGTCATATCCCATCACTGACTTCATCACATGTACCACCACGGGGGTCATTTACGGACTAATATGCCCATGCGATAAAATGTACATAGGTAGAACCAAGAGAGCCATGGGCACCAGAATCAATGAACATCTAAGGAATATTAAGAACAAATTCACAGGCCACCCTCTCTCCAAGCACTTTCTAGAAAAACACAAAGGATCCACCCAAGGAATCCAAGTGGTGGGCATAGAAATAGTTCACAAACACTGGAGACAAGGTGACTTTATAAAAAGCATGTCAAAAAAAGAAAGCGAATGGATTTTTAAATTAAACACGTTGAGACCACGGGGACTCAACAGCGAAATAGAATTGTTTGCCTTTAATGATTGACAGCTACCATGACGTCAGCACTCTCAGGTATATAAAGTACACCACCCACTGGGCCAGATTATCCCTGATGAAGACAGCCGCAGCTGTCGAAACGCGTTGGAAAATCTTTTGACCCAGCTGAGCAGGCCCCCTCAGGCCTCCGTACTGAGTGCACGCTGCTTACCACGTGACAGCGCGTCACTCTGCCCCTCTCGCGCACTTTCACCAAAGCGCGCCTCCTCCCTCTCTCCCACTTCTCTCTCTCTCCCGATCTGCCTACCCGGAAGCAAGCGAGCTGCGGCGGTCACCGGCCGGGACTCCGCTCTCGCCCCGGGCTCTACCACTCGTTGACAATCGCGGGACTGCAGACTGTAAGTAACCTCGGGCCTCGGCCCCCACCGCCTGCTATCACACATAACTGACAGGAGCAGATACCCTAACTTTCAGTATTGTATCCTAGGCAGACCCACAGACCTCACGGTCTGCCCTGTATTTATCCTGCTACCACAGCCTTCTGCTACATCGTGACAGCACCTTCTGACTACTGCATGACCGTCTGATCCCCCAGTCAGAACCTCCTACTGCACCTAATTGGTATCCAGGATCAGAGCCTCCTACCATAGAACCATTGCTGCATAATTCATCCAGATCCTCCTGCTGCACCCTCTGTACTACCGGAATACTCGACGCACCTGTCCTCCCATGTCTGCAATACATGAAATAAGGTATATAACATAATAATTGCAGACCAATCCCACTATACCTTCAATACTAACCCTCCATTAATTTCCCAAACAGGATAAGGGGTACAACATAGACGCCAACTCGTCAGTACCACCAGAAGCACCTTGCTGCACCTTTCTCACAAGGACAGGGACAAACCAGACCCACCTGTTGCATCCCTTATAAGGACAACAACGACTATTAAACTTCAAATAGAACTCATCTACCTTAGGGTAAGTCCTTATTTTGCCGTACCTCCCGAGAACCAAGTGCCTACAATACCCAACCTACATCTTCTACGTTCCTAGGACCATATCCATCCCGGACTAGTCCACCACTATAGGTGGCTCCCTGCGGATCACGGTCCAAGCAATACAAATACCGCACGCCTCTGTCCTTGTTGCCCACCGATCGTCACAATAACAGCAGGTAAAATACAACTTCCACTAATAACGTCTAGCCATTTACTCTCAAGTTCTAATGTACTTCTCTTGCACCCCAGGTATCTAGAATATGTGAAGCCTCCCACTGACACTAGAGTCCACCGTCTAAAGAGCCTCAGGGTTACCACAAGGATACACAGACTAATCATAACAGGTAACCCACACAAATACCTAACCCATCAAGAACCGATACTTTAAGTACAGCGATACCACACCATATTACCATACCGTAACACGGTTTCTTTTTTACCAGGCCCACCCTTTTTGCTACTCAAGCACCGACTACCTCAAGACTCCATGGAAAGCCGTTTTATCCTTTAACTCAGAACCATATTTATTTATTTATTAATTTTTATCAATTTCTTATATCGTCTATTTTTAGCCCCCTTTTTTGTTTTTAAATACCTGTATCAATAAAAATACTTTTTAGTCATTCCTTCTCCCGAATCCTTCTTTTACTACCATTAGCGCGAATTTTAAACCATAGGTTATTTTATTTAGTACATCTACTATGGACACTTAGTGGTTCCTGTCCTAAAAATTCGCTGCCTTTGATAGTAAGTAGCCTAATAGCGCCTCCAATACTAACATATCTAATTGTGTTCGTGTCTATGATTTTTCTCAATTTTTCACCTTGGTTCAACATGAGGACATATTTTTTGATGATTTTTGTAATCTCATTATATTCTATGCTGTATTGTGTACTGAATGTGATATTCTTATTATCTCCCGGTTTTATTTGCAATGAGATTCTCTATTTACCAGTGTCACTTCTTTTTTCACGTTTTCTAGTGACTTTTGTCTATACCCACTTTCCGCCAACCGTTTTTGCACTATATTCATTTCTTTCTCTAATACAGAGATGTTTGAGCAATTTCTCCTTGTTCTTGGGAATATTACCCACTACATGAGCAGGGTGACAAGAACTCGCTCTGAGGATCGTATTCCTGTCTGTGTCTTTCCTGAAGAGGGTGATAAGCACTTTATTCCTGTCTTTCTCCACTGACAAAGTGACATCTAGGAAGCTGATTTTATACTTGTTGCATGTATATTTGAAATTCAGGTTGAAAGTGTTAGTGTTCATATACTGTACAAATCCTTTGGCTTCCTCCTCACTTCCCTTCCACACAAACAGAAAATCATCAATATACATGCCCATCCATTGTAATTTTTCATAGTATGGGTTCGTGGTGGAAAACATATATTTTTCTTCCCATAGGGCCATTGTAAGATTTGCCAGTGAAGGGGAAAATTCCCCCCCCATACTGACGCCTCTTTTCTAGATATAGAATTCTTTGTTGAAGGAAAAGTAGTTTTTAGTTAATAAAAAATCCACCACTTGGATAGCAAAGATCTGTACTTCTTGTTTTAAACCACTGTAATTTTTTAGGAAATATTCTAAAGCCTCCAAGCTTATTTTGTGGGGTATTGAGGGGTATAGAGCTACCACATCTGCAGTAATCCAACTCATGTCATTTTCCCAAAAATTTTCAAAGGTTTGTATCACTGATTTGGTGTCTTTAATAAACCCAGGAATGTCTTTTACCATTGGCTGCAATAGATGATCTAACCACGCTCCTAGCCTTTCTGTCAACGAGCCTATACCTGAACACAGGTGGAAAAACTTTCCTATGGATTTTAGGTAAAGCGTGGTAGATTGGTGTCACCGGGAATTGCACATATAAAAAGTCCACTAATTTTTGATCCAGGACCCCCATTGCTTTTCCCTCTTGTAATAGTTTATACATTTCCTCCTGGAATTCCCTGGTAGGATCTTTCCCTAATTTATCATAAATGTCAGTTATTCAACATATTTTGGTTACATTTATATTAAATATCTGCATCCATAACAACCACTCCTCGTCCTTTATCCGCTTTTTTATGGTAAGATTTTTATTATTCCTCAGCTTATTCAGTGCTTCAAATTCGTTTTTAGTTAAATTCCCTTTTTTCTTTTTTTTTGAGTGCAATTGTTTTTTCTAGTTGGACGAAATCTTGCTCTATTACCTCTTAAAAATGGTCAAGGACCTGTGGTCTTGATTGCACCGGATAGTAAAATGGATTGAGAATAGTGAAGCCTTCAATTCCTCTACTCTCATACCCTTCTGTTTCAGCTTCTAGTTGTCTTAAATCCACGGTGCTTTTTAACTCTTGGAAATTTGGCACAGAATTGTACAAAACATTGCTACTCTTATTATTTGTACAGGCACAATTTTGTTCCTCTTCCTCCGTAATTTCTAAAAAATGACATTTTAACATAATATTTCGAGCAAATTTGTTTACATCTAGTAGGGTCCTGAACAAATTAAATTTATTTGTGGGAGCAAAACCCATTCCTTTTGCAAGGACTGAGATTTCCTCCTCTGACAATATATAGGCAGTCAATATCTTCTTCCTCCCGTGTTTCCTCCCTACCCTGCGCCTCCGTTTTTTTGCCATAATACTTCTACGATTGTTCTGGTTACCCCTATCTATT
Source organism: Phyllobates terribilis (assembly GCF_046119375.1). Lineage (NCBI taxonomy): Eukaryota > Metazoa > Chordata > Amphibia > Anura > Dendrobatidae > Phyllobates > Phyllobates terribilis. The sequence continues at coordinate 706,205,374 of NW_027362761.1, forward strand.
GGTGCTTCTGTAGAATCGATAGTGTCAATGGAATTCCCTGAAGTCATGGAACCAATAGATGTGTCTGAATTTGAGAAACTAACATTCCTTTTTTGATTTTTATTTCGTTGTTCATGATTCTTTTTTAGAATTGACTTATGATGTTTCCATGTGTATACCTCATTCTTCTCATAGTTATTATAGTCTTTCTGAAATTTTAATTTCTTCATTTCTAATATCTCATTTTCCAGTTTGCCCATATCTTCACTAATTCTCCCCCTGAAATCCTCATAGTTTACATCGATTCTATTCTCAGGGGTTTGGAGAATGTTGTTAATTTCTTCCTTGGTTCTCACAATCTCCTGCTCCTCATATTTTATGATTAATTCAATCAGATTTAAAGAACATGTAGATAATATCTTGTTCCATTCACTTTCAAAGTCCCCTGGATATTTGTAAGTACAGCTTTTTCTTATTCTTAACCCTCTGGGCACCATTTTTTTTCTCAAATACATTTTTAAAAATTTCATATCAAGCCATTGTCTTATTTCCTTAGACTTCTTATGTTCCAGGCTTTTAATCAGCGTCATTAACTCATTATCTACGCCTTGTGAGGATCCACTGCTCTGACCTCCTTGAAAAAATACTGCATCAAATTTATTTTTCCTCCTGGTTTCCTCATCAGTCTGCCATTTCTCGTGTACAGTTTTTATGGGTCGCGTATTTATGTCCCCATGTTGAACCAAGATGAAAAATTGAGAAAAATCATAGACACGAACACAATTAGATATGTAGCAAAAATAGCACCCACAATTGGTTCTATGATATCACCAAGTCTGTTTGTGAAAAATCAGGATGAACAGAAGCAGACATAGTTGGAAATAAAAGGTTTTTATAGATGTGGACACACAGTGTGTCTGGGCTGTAGCCATGTAAAAAAAAAGCACAGAATTTTCTTCCTTTTCCACAGGTATAACATATAAAATAAATTCATTTATGAATTGTAATACTAAAAATGTAATATACTTGGTGGAATATGAAATGTGTAATGTCCAATATGTGGGATGTACCTCGGGCTCCTTGAAAAAAAGAATACGCAGGCACGTTTCCGAGTCCACGGGCCAACTGAAGCTGAATGGCTCGGCTGTATCTAGGCACTTTGCTAATGTTCATGGGGGGGACACATCACACTTGAAATTCTGTGCTATAGAAAAAGTTTTTAAACTGCAGAGAGGACGGGACCACAGGCGGAAAGTTTTTGGATGTTTAAACTTAAAAGGGTTGTCCAGTACTTTTAAAAATATGCCAATGTGTTTTAATGATAAATAGAAGCTTCTTTCTAATTACCTCCTGGCGCTGTTTCTGTCTGTGAGCGGTGCTATTGGTGGCCGCTCACAGGCAGCACGTGACCCCCCACTGACGTCACGTCAAGTGAGGCGTGACTCAGCACTGGGGTCCCCGCGGAGGCTGCTGGGCTGTGGGCGGGGTTATACCCCACGTCACACCCAGCATCCATCACGCGCTTTCCCAATGAATGGGGACAGGGAAAGCGCGTGGTGGATGCCGGGTGTGTCACGCGCTGGGTAACCCCACCCACAACCCAGCAGCCACCAGTGGAATGTGGAAGAGGGACCCTCTGCTGCAGCCTGGACTTGTCGTGACATCAGCGGATGTCAGAGCCGGCTGCTGCCGGGGGGTCACGTGATGCCTGTGAGCGGCAAGTGATAGCGCCTCTCACAGGCAGAAACAGCACCAGGAGGTAATTAGAAAGAAGCTTCTATTTATCATTAAAACACATTGACATATTTTTAAAAGTACTGGACAACCCCTTTAATATACAACAGTGTGTAGGGCTTAACATCAGACGAGATATGCTGTTGTGATTGAGAATGTAATCTCTCAGAGAAAACGCTAGGATCATGTTCACATTTGCCATGCCGATTTAAAAAAATCAAATATGTGGTGTGTTCTATGTGAATTGTATGTGCCTGAAAGTGATAGGTGGATGAATAATGCATAGAAAGGCTAGGACCACATTCACATTTGTCATCCTGAACTAAATAAATTAAAAGGCTCAGTTTTTCTGTGTGAAATGGCATATGTATAATAGTGATAGATAGGTGGATAAATAATGCATATGACATTGTATATAATGAACGCAGCAGCAAACAGCATTAAAACACCGCACATAGCTGCAGAGTGTCAGTGGTATTAAATTCTAAAGGAGGCAGATATAAATGCTTCAATATGTGGTCTTTGTTTCTTATGGGTTAAAAAATAAGAAAAACATGAGAAATAGAGGGCATGCATACAGATAGTTTCCATTCATTTATTGTGTGAATGTTAATCATTTTGCTTTTATATGTTACACAGAGGTGATCTATGTATAACATAAAACTGGTGTAAAATAATAGGAGGATTGCCCAGACTAATGAGAACAGGGACTAATGAAACACAGATGATGAGGACTCCAACTGGGCCGGAAAGGGGCGCTTCCTTTCCCCCCGGAAAGAAATTGTGAAACTTGGACTTCTTTATAAGACTTTTAAACAGACATACAGATGCAACTCCATGATTAAGACCTGGTTAGGTCGAAACATGTTGGTTTCTATGCCTTTTTTGCAATCATGAGTGTATCCAAACTGCCTGACCTTCTGGTTACCTGTTTTTAATATGAAGAAATAAACGGATGTTTTAAGAAACCTTGGATTTCCTGGGATCATTCGTCCAAAAAAGGTGCTGGATGCTTATTGTTTTGTGCATATCGACTTTCATCCAGTGGATCCGTGCAGCCCTGAGGACGTGGTAACCAGAGGAGGAGGTGAGCTGACAATCTCATCTTATATTATACCACGATGGGGACATTATACCAGGATGGGGGCATTATTATTATTATTTATTTATATAGCGCCATTGATTCCATGGCGCTGTACATAAGAAAGGGTTATATACCAAATACAGATATCACTTACAGTAAACTAACTAACAGTGATAGACGGGTACAGAGGGAAGAGGACCCTGCCCTTGCAGGCTTACATTCTACAGGAACCGGGAAGGAGACAGTAGGTTGGGGGTGGCAGCAAGCAAGGTTATGGCAGGCTGTAAGCTTGTTTGAAGAGATGGGTTTTCAGGTATAGTCTGAAGGATCCAAATGTGGAGGCTAATCGGACGTGTGGAGGCTAATTGGAAGTGTGGAGGCACAGAATTTCATAGGATGGGAGATATTCGGGATAAATCTTGAAGGCGATTGGCTTAGGAACGAATAAGTGTGGAGGAGAGAAGGAGGTCTTGGGAGGACCGAAGATTACGTAAGGGAATATAGCGGGAGATTAGTTCAGAGATGTACAGAGGAGAAAGGTTATGGATGGCTTTGTAGGTCAGTGTTAGTAGTTTGAACTGGATACGCTGGGCAATTGAGAGCCAGTGAAGGGATTTGCAAAGGGGGGTAGCAGAGGAGTAGCGAGGAGAAAGATGAACTAGTCGCACAGCAGAGTTGAGGATGGACTGGAGGGGTGCAAGAGTGTTAGCAGGTAGACCACAGAGGAGGATGTTGCAGTAGTCAAGGCGAGAGATGATGAAAGCATGCACAAGCAGTTTAGTAGATTGAGGGTTGAGGAAAGGACGGATTCTGGAACTATTTTTGAGCTGGAGGCGACAGGAGGTGGCAAGAGCTTGGATGTGGGGTTTGAAGGACAGGGCAGAGTCAAGGGTTACTCCGAGGCAGCGAACTGCCGGTACAGGGGAAAGTGTGATGTCATTTATTGTGATAGAAAGATCAGGTGGGGAAGATATGCAAGATGGGGGGGAAAGATGATGAGTTCAGTTTTGTCCACATTGAGTTTGAGGAAGCGAGAGGAGAAGAAGGAGGATATGGCTGATAGACATGCTGAGAATCTGGATAGCAGATAGGTGACAAATGGGCCAGAGAGGTAGATCTGGGTGTCATCAGCGCACAGATGGTACTGGAAGCCATGGGATTTTATGAGCTGTCCCAGGCCAAGGGTATAGATGAAGAAGAGTACGGGTCCTAGGACAGAGTCTTGAGGGACTCCAACAGAGAGGGGGCGGGATGAGGAGGTAGTGTGGGAGTGGGAGACGCTAAATGTGCGGTTAGAGAGGTATGAGGAGATCCAAGATAGGGCAAGGGCTTTGACGCTCTGTCAATCTGTAGTAGTCGATCTGTAGTAGGAGGCAGTGGTCAACTGTGTCGAAGGCAGAGGACAGGTCAAAAAGGAGTACAGAAAATTATCTGTTAGCTTTGGCTGTAAGTAAGTCATTAGTAATTTTGGTAAGGGCAGTTTCGGTGGAATGGTGGGGGCGGAAGCCAGATTGTTGGTTGTGTTATAACACATTTGGGACATTATACCAGGATGGGGACATTATACCTGAATGGGGGACATTATACCAGGATGGGGGCATTATACCAGGATGGGGACATTATAACAAAATGGGTATATTATACCAGGATGGGGGCATTATACCAGGGTCTGGACATTATACCAGGATGGAGGACATTATACAAGAAAGGGGGCATTATACCAGAATATTGGAAATTATACCAGAATGGGGACATTATACCAGGATGGAGGACATTATAAGAGAATGGGGGAAATTATACCAGAATAGGGACATTGTACTATGATGGGGAAATCATACAATGTGATTTTCTGGTTTTTATTTTTAGATTCTGTTTCTCACAGTTGAAGTGTACCTACGATAAAAAATTACAGATCTCTCCATTCTTTATAGGTGGGAAAGCTTGCAAAATCGGCAGTGTATTATTACTGTATCAAATACTTATTTTCCCCACTGCATATATAAAGACTAATGCAAGGAGCAGTAGCAATTCAGTTTCAGAAGCAAACTCATTGAGAACAAAATGACATATCAATGATCAAATGAAACCTTAATCATTAACCAAATGAGGATGGATTCCAAATCACCCCAAAGTACAAAAGTGAAACAATAGGAGGGTTCAACATGCCGATGTTTGGGGAAGCTCCTCATGAGATGGCAAATGGTGTCCTGTGGGATCTCCTCCCAGACCGGGAGCATTAGTGAGCTCCTGGACAATCTGTGGCATCAGATACATAATGTCCCAGATGTTCTCAATTACATACATAAAGTAAAACCGAAATAAATGAACTGGAGTAATAGTTGGTATACATGCAATGTGTAGGAGCATGTTCACACTGGCCCTTAAACAGACAAAACCTAAGATAGAAACAATGCTATGTTATTTATATGCACTATTGCTTTTTACTTACTTATAGCAGGGTATTTGTTCAGTTTGTTTCTATCTGTTTAGTGGCCACTGTGAACATGTTCCTACATGTCGCATGTATATCAACTTATATTCCAGTTCATTTCTTTCGGTTTTGCTTTAGTTTCTTGCACTCAGTGCATGTAAGGGTGTGGCCTCCCTTTCTTTGAGCTGGGCATTAAGTTTATATAGCTTCCCATTGCTGGGTGTCCATAGTTTGGTCCCTGTCCTGCTTTGCTGTTATCCACATTGAAGTAATTTTTGACACATGGTAAGGTCTTAATACTATAGGTTAGGACTGTCCCGTCTGGATACACCTTGGAGCTGGTGGGATGGCTTTTACGCTTTGTTTGATCAAAAATAGTGTTTAGCAAGTACTAGTGATGAGCGAGCATGCTCGCCACTACTCGAGATGCTCGGAGCTCGCCGAGTACTTGCGCGATGCTCGGGCGGGAGCTCGGGTCCCCGTCCTGCATGTTTGGCGCTATTTAGAGCACCAATCATGCAGGGATTGTCTGCCACTCACTGTAATGTCACAGCCATGGTGGTTGTGGCATTACAGTGATTGCCCAAATCGATGGGAACAGTGCTCACAGTGAAACATGAAAAGCCGGCAATTCATCAGCGGCATACACCGGTACCCGACAATTTAGAACAGAAAGAATAGAGCATCACACATAGATTAGATAGATAGAAACATGTCAGTCACCATATATAATACGTACAGTGACAGTGTTGATTACTGTACTTGTCATTTAGTGTTAAAATAAAGGATTCATTAAAAAAAAAAATTGGCGTGGGGTTCCCCGTAATTTTAGTCTCTAGCGGAGGTTAAGCAGACGGCTGGGGCAGATGTTTGAAGCCTGGGAAGGGGTAATACCCACGGAGCTTCCCAGGCTACTAATATCAGTCCCCAGCTGAATACCTAGCCTTTACTAGCTATTAAAATGGGGGACCCAAAAAAAAATGACGCGGGGTCCCCCCTATTTTAATAGCTAGCAAAGGCTAGGCAGACAGCTGGGGGCTGATATTAATAGCCCAGGAAGTGTGCCATGAATATTGACCCCCTCCCAGGCTAGAAACACCAGCCGTCAGCCGCCCCAGAAATGGCGCATCCATAGGATGCGCCAATTCTGGCACTTAGCCTCGCTCTTCCCACTGCCCTGTAGCGGTGGCAGTGGGGTAATAGGGCTGGGGTTGATGTCAGCTTATAATGCCTGCTGACATGAAGCCCAGGTTAGTAATGGAGAGGCGTCTATAAGACACCCCCATTACTAACCCCATAGTGAAAGTTAAAAAAAAACACCAACACCCAGAATAAAGTCCTTTAATTGAAATAAAGACACAATTCTTTAATGTTCTAAATTAAACTCTACTTACCGTCATGCCCATTCCAGCTGAAGCCAACGAACTCCTGCAATAAAAGTAAAATAATAAACCAACCTCATCCTTACCTTTCCATGGTTCCCAGGACGGCTTCAGCTCTGCTACATTGACATGACAGGCTGGATCGCAGCAGAACGCTGCCATCCAGCTTGCCATGCTGCAGACACTGAGAAGCTCCTCAGTGAAGCTCCTCAGTGTCTAGCTGTGACGGCATCCAGATGAACCGAGTTCATGTCCAATGAACTCAGCTCACCTCATGCACGTCACTGACAGCGTGAGAGACTTCTCCTGCGCATGCAGTGCCGGCAAATGACGTCACCGCTTGAGCAGGAGAATTTTCCCACGCTGGGATGGCATTGAGATGGCAGGCTGGATGGTAGCTGAACACAGCCATCTAGCATGCCATCATTCAGAGACACTGCGGAGCGCAGGCAATGTCTCTGAAGGATGAGAAGCTGGATGGCAGCGTTCTGCTACCATACAGCCTGCCATCTCAATGCCATCCCAGCGTAGGAGAATTCTCCTGCTCAAGCGGTGACGTAATTTGCCGGCACGGCATGTGCAGGAGAATTCTCCCACGCTGTCAGTGACGTGCATGAGGTGAGCTGAGTTCATTGGACATGAACTCGGCTCATCTGGATACCATCACAGCGAGACACTGAGGAGCGCAAGCATGCCTGCTCTTCTCAGTGTCTGCGGCATGGCAAGCTGGATGGCAGCTTTCTGCTGCGATCCAGCCTGTCATGTCAATGTAGCAGAGCTGAAGCCGTCCTGGGAACCATGCAAAGATAAGGATGAGGTTGGTTTATTATTTTACTTTTATTGCAGAAGACATTGGCTTCAGCTGGAATGGGCAATACGGTAAGTAGAGTTTAATTTAGAACATTAAAGGAATGTGTGTTTATTTCAATTAAAGGACTTTATTCTGGGTGTTGTGCTTTTTTTAAATACTTTACTAGAAATTCATGGCGGTCATGTCTAATATTGGTGTGACCCCATGAATTTCGGGCTTAGGGCCAGCTGATAATACCAAGCTGGCCCTAACCCCTTTATTACCCAGTGAGCCACCGCACCAGGGCCCTGGACGAGTTGGGTACAGCGCCAGAAGGTGGCGCTTGTATGAACGCGCCATTTTCTGGGGTGGCTGCGGACTGCAATTTGCAGCGGGGGGGGGGGGGGCAGAAAGCTTGGGCCTCCCTGCACTGCGGATTCCAGCCCCCAGCTGACTAGTTGTACCTGGCTGGACACAAAAATAGGGCGAAGCCCCACGTATTTTTTTTTTAATTATTTCATGAAATTCATGAAATAATTAAAAAAAAAAAGGGCTTCCCTATATTGTTGTGTCCGGCCAGGTACAAATAGGCAGCTGGGAGTTGGGGGCAGCCCGTTCCTGGATGCTGTACCTGGCTGGCATACAAAAATATGGCGAAGCCCATGTCAAAATTTTTGGAAAAAATTAATTAAAAAATAAAATAAAAAATAATAATTTAGGGACTGCATCTTTATTAACCCATCAAGCGGAGGGTTTAATAAAGATGCAGTCCCTAAATGTGTTTTTTTTTTAAACTTTAATGAATTTTTCACCAAAAATTTGAAGTGGCCTTCGCCATATTTTTGTGTCCAGCCAGGTACAGCAGGCAGGAACGGGCTGCCCCCAACCCCCAGATGCCTATTTGTACCTGGCTTGAAACAAAAATACAGGGAAGCCCTTTTTTTAATTATTTCATGAATTTCATGAAATAATTTAAAAGAAATTGACGTGGGGCTTCGCCCTATTTTTGTGTCCAGCCAGGTACAACTAAGCAGCTGGGGGCTGGAATCCGCAGCGTAGGGTGGCCCAAGCTTTCTTGGCCCCCCCCCTGCTGCAAATTGCAGTCCACAGCCACCCCAGAAAATGGCGCGTTCATAGAAGCGCTACCTTCTGGCGCTGTACCCAACTCATCCAGGGCCCTGGTGCAGTGGCTCACTGGGTAATAAAGGGGTTAGGGCCAGCTTGGTATTATCAGCTGGCCCTAAGCCTGAAATTCATGGGGTCATGCCAATATTAGACATGACCGCCATGAATTTCCAGTAAAGTATTTAAAAAAAACACAACACCCAGAATAAAGTCCTTTAATTGAAATAAACACACATTCCTTTAATGTTCTAAATTAAACTCTACTTACTGTATTGCCCATTCCAGCTGAAGCCAATGTCTTCTGCAATAAAAGTAAAATAATAAACCAACCTCATCCTTACCTTTCAATGGTTCCCAGGACGGCTTCAGCTCTGCTACATTGACATGACAGGCCGGATCGCAGCAGAAAGCTGCCATCCAGCTTACCATGCCGCAGACACTGAGAAGAGCAGGCATGCTTGCGCTCCTCAGTGTCTTGCTGTGACGGCATCCAGATGAGCCGAGTTCATGTCCAATGAACTCAGCTCACCTCATGCACGTCACTGACAGCGTGGGAGAATTCTCCTGCGCATGTGGTGCAGGCAAATGACGTCACCTCTTGAGCAGGAGAATTCTCCCACGCTGGGATGGCATTGAGATGGCAGGCTGGATGGTAGCAGAACGCTGCCATCCAGCTTCTCATCCTTCAGAGACATTGCCTGCGCTCCGCAGTGTCTCTGAAGGATGGCATGCTGGATGGCAGCGTTCTGCTACCATCCAGCCTGCCATCTCAATGCCATCCCAGCGTGGGAAAATTCTCCTGCTCAAGCGGTGACGTTATTTTCTGGCACCGCATGCGCAGGAGAATTCTCCCACGCTGTCAGGGACGTGCATGAGGTGAGCTGAGTTCATTGGACATGAACTCTGCTCATCTGGATGCCGTCACAGCGAGACACTGAGGAGCTTCACTTAGTGCTGGATGGCAGCATTCTGCTGCGATCAAGCCTGTCATGTCAATGTAGCAGAGCTGAAGCCGTCCTGGGAACCATGGAAAGGTAAGGATGAGGTTGGTTTATTATTTTACTTTTATTGCAGGAGATCGTTGGCTTCAGCTGGAATGGGCGTGACGGTAAGTAGAGTTTACTTTAGAACATTAAAGAATGTGTCTTTATTTAAATTAAAGGACTTTATTCTGGGAGTTTGTGTTTTTTTAACTTTCACTATGGGGTTAGTAATGGGAGTGTCTTATAGACGCCTCTCCATTACTAACCTGGGCTTGATGTCAGCTGGCATTAAGCTGACATCAACCCCAGCCCTATTACCCCACTGCCACCGCTACAGGGCAGTTGGAAGAGCGAGGCTAAGTGCTAGAATTGGCGCATCCTATGCATGCGCCATTTCTGGGGCGGCTGACGGCTGGTCTTTCTAGCCAGGGAGGGGGCCAATATTCATGGCACCCTTCCTGGGCTATTAATATCAGCCCCCAGCTGTCTGCCTAGCCTTTGCTAGCTATTAAAATAGGGGGAACCCACGTCATTTTTTTTGGGGGGTCCCCCATTTTAATAGCTAGTAAATGCTAGGTATTCAGCTGGGGGCTGATATTAGTAGCCTGTGAAGCTTCGTGGGTATTACCCCTTTCCCAGGCTTCAAACATCTGCTTCAGCCGTCTGCTTAACCTCCGCTAGAGACTAAAATTACGGGGAACCCCACGCCAATTTTTTTTTTTAAATAAATCCTTTATTTTAACACTAATTGACAAGAACAGTAACCAACACTGTCACTGTACTTATTATATATGTGACTGCTATGTTTCTATCTATCTAATCTATGTGTGATGCTCTATTCTTTCTGTTCTAAATTGCCGGGTACCGGTGTATGCCGCTGATGAATTGCCGGCCGGCTTTTTAAAAGACACGGGTGCATGAAAATCGGAGGGCACTAGTGTGTTCCAAGTGCCCTGCTTTGTTTTTCATGTACCCTCCTATATACCCTACCTGCCTATATATTGTGCCTGCCTGCCTGACATTTAATTGAGCACTGTTCCCATCGATTTGGGCAATTTTTGACCTTCTGCAGACCGCCGGGGGGGGGGGGGACAGCCAGAAAAATGCTCGAGTTTCCCATAGACTTACATTGGGCTCGTTGCGCGGGTCGAGCACCCGAGTATTCCAAGGTGCTCGACCCGAGCTTCGAGCACCCGAGCATTTTAGTGCTCGCTCATCACTACTATGTACTTAATGTTATTTATATGCACTATTGCTTTTTACTTATTGCAGGGTATATGTTCATTTTGTTTCTATCTTAGGTTTTAACTTGCAGGCCAACTGCGTCTCTGATAGGCACTGCACACAGACTGTTCGCACTTTTTCCTATTTGCGTCAAACCTCTTTTATCTATTACTTTTACCCCACCAAAAAAGTGTCTATAAGGAACAGTGTATTGGTCAAGAAGACTGTTATGCCAGTGGCCAACTACAGCATCATTATCTGGTGCAGAGCATTGATGAATAATAGTTACAAGAGACAAATATGTGGGTAAATTTATAAGAATATATACTTCAAGTACACATATATATATACTATATTAATTTAGAAACAAATAAATAACCCAACTAAGGACCAAAAAATGGAAAAAAGGGGACAGTCGCAGACATAATATATGAAAGAACCAAAGAAAAAACTTCAAAACAAAAGTCCAATAGATAATATAGAAATATTTTATTCATCAGTTTAGTACAGGTAACAAACAAAGGGGTTTAAAATCAATGACAAGAAAAAGGGGCGCCACAGCAGGAATATAAAGAGGGAAACTGTCGTCCTGATTATAACATGATCACCTATACTATAATAGCCATTACAAGGTGCTTGATTACTTCATAAATAATTCATAAAGTGCTTAGTGCTTAATGTATCAGTAAATCATGCATAAATGATTCCATAAAGTGCCCAATACAGAATATGTCAAATGAGACATAAACTAGGTAATAATATATAGATATAAACTTATGGCATTACAATAATACAAAGTTTGATCGTGCATCATAAGAATAGCATAGTATATAGCCCTGTGACATAGATCATGGAGCAATATTACCGCTGGTAAAAGCCTTAATAGTATGGCATGGAAGTCAGAAAAGTTTATTAAATACTCACAGCCTAATAACTATGACTCCTGCTCCACAATGGTGCCCACCCCAACGCACGTTTTGGCGTCCAGCTTTCGTCAGGGAGTGGCATCATTGGGCAGTATCAGGGTTTAAGAAGCCAGATAGGGCCAATAGAAAACCAAAGGTGTGTCCCATATCAACAAATAGTACTGGGGGTGCTTGGTGCGATGCATGACACACACCGGCGCTCCCAGGTAGTCACGGCAACCCGTCATGTGACCGGCAATGCTGCGAGCACATGACCGATCATAAGGCCAGCCATGTGATCGGATGTTACAGGGCACATAGAGATACGGCCCGCGAGGCAAACCCGGGGACCGCAGCTGTCATGCGTACCACCCATCCAGTAAGTATATGTGTCATGTGCAACACAAAGGGAAGAGGGGGAAGGAAGCCCAGACTCTAGGGAAAGAGGAGAGTGGAGACCTCCTAGGCTGATCTGATATCACCCTGTCTCCCCTACCGTCCCTGTATTGGTTCTTCACCAATCGTCGCACGGGAACCTATCCCTGTATTTCCCTAGCACTTGGCCCTGGATAAGGAAGGGGGGATGAAAACTAGTCGATCCCCACTAACAACTGAAGACAACAAGGTAGACAGACACAGGGGAAAGATAACTTAGCTTGAGCTGACTTCAGAGAGATAACATACAGGTCCTCTTAGCACCAGAGAGGAAGAAAACAGACTGCACTCGCTCCAAGCTTTCACAAGGAAACATGTGAATATCACATGCACTGCCCTGTAGCAAAGTGAAACTATTTAAACACCCAGGAAAGGGTGTCAATTAGAGCAGCAGGTAGCTGCTGGGTCCTAGAGTGAAACAACTAAGAAAGTGTCTGTAATACCAAATTAAGAGATCATCTGCAACCAACTGCAGGACGACTGTCTGTCACATCTGGCACACCCATGACAGTATCCTCTCCTCTACGAGTGGCCCCAGACACTCAGGACCAGGTTTCTCAAGATAAGAGGTGTGGAACGAACGAACCAACCTGAGAGCGTTCACCTCTGATGCTGAAACCCACATCATCTCCTCTGGACCATAACCCTTCCAGTGCACCAGATATTGTAGTGAACGACATTGGAGACGCGAATCTACAATCTTCGAAGTCTGAAACTCCAGATTACCATCAATCATTACTGGGGGCGGCGGTGAGGGCTCAAGAGGTTCCACATATTTCTTGAGTAAGGACCTGTGAACAACATTGTGGACCTTAAGGGCCTGAGGAAGCTCAAGATGAAATCCTGCTGGGTTAATGATGGCGGATATTTTATAGGGACCAATAAACCTAGGTCCAAGCTTCCAGGAAGGGACTTTCAACTTAATATTCCTGGTAGACAATCACACAAAGTCATTCACGCTTAGGTCTGAACCTGGCAAGCGTTTTCTGTCAGCCATGCATTTATACCTATCTCCCATTATCTTAAAATTACTCAGCATCCCCCGCCACACCGAGGAGAGGGAAGAAGTAAAACGTTCCTCCTCAGGAACTCCTGAAGCTCCTCCCCCACTAAAGGTACCAAACTGTGGATGGTAACCGTATGCTCCAAAGAACGGTGACCTGCCAATGGATTCTTGACGATTATTATTAATGGCAAATTCTGCCAGCGGTAAGTAGGATGCACAATCCTCCTGATTTTTGGAGACGAAACACTTGAGGTAGGTCTCCAAATTCTGACTGACACGCTCGGTCTGTCCATTCGACTGTGGAAAGCAGAGGAAAAGGACATCTGCACCCCCAGTCCAGAACAGAATGCTTTCCACAACTTGGAAACAAACTGGGCCTCCCGATCTGACAGCACATCGGAGGGAACCCCGTGAAACTTCACAATTTCATTTATAAACACCTGAGCAAGTGTCTTGGCATTTGGAAGTGCTGGTAATGCGACGAAGTGAACTATTTTACTGAACCTACAGTGGGGGAAATAAGTATTTGATCCCTTACGATCATTAAGATTTTGAGGCTGACGCTTGGCAACTCGGAGCTTCAACTCCCTCCATAAGTTTTCTATGGAATTAAGGTCTGGAGACTGGCTGGGCCACTCCATGACCTTAATGTGCTTCTTTTTGAGCCACTCCTTTGTTGCCTTGGCTGTAAGTTTTGGGTCATTGTCTTGCTGGAAGACCCAGCCACGACCCATTTTTAATGTCTTGGCGGAGGGAAGGAGGTTGTCACTCAGGATTTTACAGTACATGGCTCCATCCATTCTCCCATTGATGCGGTGAAGTAGTCCTGTGCCCTTAGCAGAGAAACACCCCCAAAACATAATGTTTCCACCTCCATGCTTGACAGTGGGGACGGTGTTCTTTGGGTCATAGGCAGCATTTCTCTTCCTCCAACCACGGCGAGTTGAGTTAATGCCAAAGAGCTCAATTTTTGTCTCATCTGACCAAAGGACCTTCTCCCAATAACTCACAAAATCATCCAGGTGTTCATTGGCAAACTTCAGACGGGCCTACACATGTGCCTTTTTGAACAGGGGGACCTTGCGGGCACTGCAGGATTTTAATCCTTTAAGGAGTAATCTGTTACCAATGGTTTTCTTGGTGACTGTGGTCCGAGCAGCCTTGAGATCATTAACAAGATGTCCCGTCCCCCCCCCCGTGTAGTTTCAGGCTGATCTCTCACCTTCCTCATAATCACGGATACCCCACAAAGTGAGATTTTGCATGGTAGCCCAGATCGATGTTGATTGACAGTTATTTTGTATTTCTTCCATTTTCTTACTATTGCACAAACAGTTGTCTCCTTCTCACCTAGCTTCTTACTTATGGTTCTGTAGCCCATTCCAGCTTTGTTCAGATCTATGATCTTGTCCCTGACATCATTAGAAAGCTCTTTGGTCTTGCCCATGTTGTAGAGGTTAGAGTCTGACTGATTAATTGAGTCTGTGGACAGGAGTATTTTATACAGGTGACTGCCTGTATAAAAGACTCCTGTGGGAGTCTTTAATGCAGGTAATGAGTTGATTAGGAACGTCTAACTGGTCTGTAGGAGCCAAAACTCATAATGGTTTGTAGGGGATCAAATACTTATTTCTCACTGCAAAATGCAAATACATTTATCTAATTTATACAATGTGATTTTCTTGATTTTTTTTTTTGGATATTCTATCTCTCAATGTTAAAATTAACCTACCCTTAAAATTATAGACTGTTCATGTCTTTGTCAGTGGGCAAACTTACAGCGGCACAGATTAGATGGTACACAATAACCTTCCTGGAGGGCAAGAGGCAGGAGCATCCCCCTGAGCCTCCAACACCTCATCCTCCAGTTCAGGATATAATGCCGAAATGACTACCCCCTTCTGTAATATCGGGGCAGGGTTCTCATGGTCACCGCCACCAGGGAAGCTCCGGGACAAAGCATCAGCCTTGACATTTTTGACCCATGGACGAAAAGTGACAACAAAATTTAACCTAGTAAAAAACAGGGACCATCTGGCTTGCCTAGGGTTGAGACGTTTAGCTGACTGGAGATATGGCAGGTTCTTATGGTCAGTAATAACAGTAATAGGATAGACAGCCCCCCCCCCAACCAATGTCGCCATTCTTCGAACACCAATTTGATCGCCAAAAGTTCCCTATTACCCATGTTATAATTTCTCTCAGCCAAAGACAATTTTTTTTAGAAAAGAAGGCGCATGGACGCCATTTACCAGGGGACAGAACCTGAAACACAGCCCCAACCCCCACAACCGACGTATCAACTTCTACAATAAAGGGTTAGGAAACATTGCGTTGACTGAGTATAGGAGCAGTGGCAAAATAATTCTGTAAGGAAGAAAAAGCCTGGAGGGAGGCATCTGACCATTTGGAAAAATCAGACGCCTTCTTAGTCATGTCAGTAAGCGGTTTACAATTACTGAGTAATTTTGGATGAATTTCCGGTAAAAATTAGTAAAGCCCAGAAAACGTTGTAGAGCCTTCAGGTTCTCAGGACGGTCCCAATCAAGGACTGCACGGATCTTTTCCAGATCCATCCGAAAACTCAAAGATGACAACAAGTACCTCAAAAACTGCACCTCCTGAACAACGAAAACACATTTTTCTAGTTTGGCATATAGTTTGTTATCCCTTAATATCTGGAGCACCTGTTTAACATACCCCAGATGTGTCTCAAAATCAGGTGAGTAAACCAAAATATCATCCAGATAGACCACCAGAAACCTCCCCACCAAATGATGGAAAATATAATTTATGAAATGCTGGAACACCACAGGTGCATTGGTCAAAACGAAAGGCATAACCAGACTCTCGAAATGCCCTTCAGGGGTATTGAACGCTGGTTTCCATTCATCCCCTTCTCTGATTCTAACCAGATTGTTGGCTCCCCTTAAATCAAACTTGGAGAATACCTTAGTTCTTACAACCTGGCTGAAAAAATCTGGAATCAGAGGAAGAGGGTATGGATCTCTGATGGTAATTTGATTTAATTCCCGGAAATCTGAACGGGACGTAGAGAGCCATCTTTTTTTCTTCACAGAGAAGAACCCTGCCGCCACAGGTGAAGATGAGGGCCTAATGTGTCCCTTCTCCAGACTTTCCGCAATGAAATCCTTCAAGACTTGTCTCTCAGGGCCAGAAAGATTATACAGTCTGGACTTCGGTAGTTTAGCTCCGGGGGTCAGGTTAATAGGACAGTCATATGCACGATGAGGAGGCAAATCCTGACACCCCCTCTCAGAAAAAACTTCCTCAAAACCAGACAGAAAAGAAGGTAATATTTCTGACGAAGCCATTTCCGGGCGAAACGCGCGTCGAGGCTGCCTTGCACTCCTGGCATTCTCTTTCACGCTGCCTTGGACTCCACTGACATGACCCAAGGTAATGGAAGCTCCATGTCTGTTTCTATGACTCACTGACATGTATATCTGCGCAATTATCATGATTACAGTCTATTTGACAGCATACAACCATTCTGATACCTACCTGCATGTACTTTATATACAGGATTATTGGTTTTATGCTAGACATGTTCTTAGCTTCCCCTAGAGGATTTGTAACCATTATTATCTGATATGGTCAGTGTTAGGATTTATCATCCATTAGCAGCATATTTACATCAGTTATGTATTGAATGCTATTCTGGGGTGTTAGTCTCTCTGTTATATTATTCACCTCATTACATTACTCTTTAGCTGTCCTCTCTCCCCCTCCCCTGCTGTCCTCACTTTGCACTTCATTATCTATATATATTGATTGTAATTTTTATGATATTTATAAAAGAATATTTTCTCTATTTTCCCTTATATGTGTCTGTTTGGAGAATATTTATCAATAGACTTTATTATCACCTATTTCGGAGGGAAAGGCTTCTCCTCTCCCCCGTATTGCAATTTCTTTCTCCAGAATAGATCTTTTTGGTTTTGCTGTTATTATAGGGATTTGCGGACCATGTATTATATGGTAGGCAGATAGGTTTTCAATATTTCTGTAGAGACTGTAGCAAGGGAAATATCTAAACAGTTTTCATGGCAGTAATCTCCCCATTCAATAATCTCTCCGTTTTGCCTATCCACCAATGCATTATGTTTCACCAGCCAGGGAAGACCCAAAACAATTGGGGTGGGAAGAATGTCCAGGACATAGCAAGGGATTATTTCACAATGAACCGACCCCACCCTTAGCATTTACTCAGATTGTACATAATGTAAAACTTTCTGTGCAAGTGGCGCCGAGTAGATGGCGAAGATGGGAATAGGCCTAGCTAAAGCACAGCAGGCAAAACTATGAGCTTTCACAAACTCCGCATCAACCATGCTGACACCGGCTCCACTGTCAACAAACACAGAAATTTTCTCAGTTTTGCTCTCTAGGATCACCTCTGCTGTCAGGACAAACCGGGAACGGCAGGTTGGCGACAAATGCACTCCTTGCTTATCCAACTCCAGACTACCAAGAGTTAATCGAGTTTAATTTTGTTTAGGCATTGAAGGACGGATCCTAATAAAAAGTCCCTTTTCCCCACAAAAAAACATAAAACTTTTTTCTTGCGAATCTCGGGGGAAATGTATGATACAGAGGCACCCCCTAACTGCATGGGTTCCTCTACCTCCCCCAGTACTGGTTCACCGCCAGACCGCTCCCCCAGCAGAGGTACATAACCACGACAAGAAGGCCCTGGAGAAGGTGGTGTCACCCGTCTATCCCGATAGGTGTCTATCAAGACATATAGCCAACGACATGGCAGCCTCCAAGGACTGATGGGTTTCATATACTGCCAAAGCATTTTTCAACCTTTCAGTAAGACCCTCACAAAATTGGCTTCTAAGGGCTGAGTCATTCCATTTAGAATCCGTTGCCCATCTACGGCATTCAGAACTGTACGTCTCCACTGGCAGACGTCCCTGCTGAAGGTGACATAGCCTAAACTCAGCCAAGGTGACTCGGTCAGGATCATCATAGATGAGGGCCAGCGCCCCCAAAAAAACCTCTACAGACTGGAGACAAGCCGAATCCTGCGGTAAAGAAAAAGCCCAGGATTGTGGATCTCCCTGGAAGAGTGAGATCACAATTCCTACTCGTTGCTCCTCACTTCCGGAGGAGTAAGGACGAAGTTTAAAATACAGTTTGCAGGCCTCCTTGAATACAAAAAACTTGTCCCTACCTCCTGAAAACCTGTCCGAGAGTGCAACCTCGGGTTCTGGTGGGATAGAACTACCTGCAGAGATCTCCACATTAGTGACCTGTAGCCGCTGATGCTGTTGCTGAACCTCACAACGGAGGTCATTCACCTCCAGAGACAGACCGCGCAGCCGCCCTGCAAGCTTTGCAACTGAACCCATACCAAGGAGAAAAGGAAAAAAAACACACCATATGGGTAGGGTGGGCTGAGGATGCATGAAGTAGTGAATTCACCGAAGTCTGTTTTCAGTAAATATCACTTTGTAAGGTGTTAATTGCGTCTCGTTTCACACAGACATCCAGAAACTCAACCGACAATGGATCGGCATGGTATCTTAGTCGGATATTATAATCATTGGTGTTTAAATCATTCATGAAAGAAGATAATGAATCAGGAAGTCCTTGCCAGATCAAAAAGATGTTGTCGATGTACTGCGCCCAAAACAGAACGCGCAACGACATCCGATCTGACAGGAAGAGGTCCCTCTCCCACAGCCCCAGGAACAAGTTGGCATACGAATGGGCAAAGGATGCCCCAATAGCTGTCCCCTGAAGCTGCAGGTAGATGGACCCCTTAACCACAAATTATGTGATTAAACATATTCCAGTAATTGAGTTATGAATTGAACCATGTCGCCTGAACAACTGGATGTCTGCAAAAAAGCACAAGTTGCTCGTATACCATCTGTATGCTTCATGTTGGTATATAGTGACTCTACGTCACAAGTGGCCAATTGCGTAGCCTCACCGATATACAGTCCGTCAATTTTTCTCAAGAAATCCCGCTATCTTTGATGAATGAGGGGAGACATTCCACTAGGAGTTGCAATTTGGCATCTATGTATTTACCAGCATGTTCCAAGTAATTCTCACAGCCAGATAAAATAAGTCTTCCTGGTGGTGGTTCTCTATTTTTATGTATTTTTGGGAATAAATACAATGTGGGAATTACTGGTTCTGGCACTTTAAGAGCCAAGCTAAATTCTTTTGTGCTGACATTGTCATCAACAGCTGTTTGTAATAGCTTCACATATTCGGAATAGAAAACACTAGCAGGGTTGTAGGTAAGTTTGTTTTTTTTGTAGTACTGGGTGTCGTTAAGTTGGCAGAATGCTTCTATTTCATAGAGCGATTTAGGCTAAATCACGAAACTCCCGCCTTTGTCTGCCTGTTTGATTTCTACATCTTTAAGATTTTTTAGCCGTTTTAGGGACATGCGTTTGTCTTTCGTAAGATTATTTGATGGAATCTTTTTAGAGATTTTGTCAGTCATTCAATGCAATTTGTACGAGCAAATCTACGTTAGGACATGTACATAGGGCTGGGATTTTTTTAGATTTGGGTACGATAGATAAAGGGATCTTACCGCCTTCGCGGGTTTCATGATCTTTTGCTAATTCCTCAAGCTCTCTCAGAGCCTTCTGTTTCTGTAGGAAACATATCATGAAGGGTATTATCATGGAAATATCTCTTAAAAAGCAATGTGCGCGCAAAAATATGCAGGTCTTCCACTGCCGTGAAATTATCAAATGCAGTACTAGGTGCAAAAGTTAAACCCCTTGTTAATACTCTCAAATCAATTTCAGAGAGAACATGCGTACTTAAATTAATTACCCCTTAAAGGGGTATTCCCATCTCCAAGATCCTATCCCAATATGTAGTAGGTGTAATAATAATAATATTAGCAAATACCTCCAATTAGAAATATAAGATAGTTTTTCTGATTTGCTATATCTCTTTCCTCATGTGCAGGCATTGCAGGACCTTAGGTATCCATGGTTATGACCACTAGCAACTAGCTAACTAACTGTCACTGTGTCACTGGTCGTGGCATTACTTTAATGCGAAGTCCCCTAGGGATTAGGTTTTTAAGTAAATAATTTTCTAAAAAAGTCCGGTTCCACCACAGCCTTGTACGTTTACAAAGAAACTGTTTGACGGAATCTGCTAGCTCTTCGGATCTCTGATCGCTTTGCCCTTGGCTTGTAGACCTATTATTGCCAAACACATGATCTATTTTACGAAGCCAGGTGAGTTCACTGGCTTTATAGTTCATGGGTCTTGTAGGTAACCTGTGCAAAACACAGACATTATTGGAAAGGATGAATAGTAGTTATCACAGGCAAATATGTGGGTAAATTTAAAAGAATACTGTGCTGGCCAAAAGTATTGGCACCCCTGCAATTCTGTCAGATAATACTCAGTTTCTTCCCGAAAATGATTGTAATCACAAATTCTTTGGTATTATTATCTTTATTTAATTTGCTTGCAAGGAAAAAAACACAAAAGAGAATGAAGCAAAAATCAAATCATTGATCATTTCACACAAAACTCCAAAAAAGGGCCGGACAAAAGTATTGGCACCCTCAGCCTAATACTTGGTTGCACAACCTTTAGCCAAAATAACTGCGAACAACCGCTTCCGGTAACCATCAATGAGTTTCTTACAATGCTCTGCTGGAATTGTAGACCATTCCTCTTTGGCAAACTGCTCCAGGTCCCTGATATTTGAAGGGTGCCTTCTCCAAACTGCCATTTTGAGATCTCTCCACAGGTGTTCTATGGGATTCAGGTCTGGACTCATTGCTGGTCACCTTAGAAGTCTCCAGTGCTTTCTCTCAAACCATTTTATAGTGCTTTTGGAAGTGTGTTTTGGGTCATTGTCCTGCTGGAAGACCCATGACCTCTGAGGGAGACCCAGCTTTCTCACACTGTGCCCTACATTATGCTGCAAAATTTGTTGGTAGTCTTCAGACTTCATAATGCCATGCACACGGTCAAGCAGTCCAGTGCCAGAGGCAGCAAAGCAACCCAAAACATCAGGGAACCTCCGCCATGTTTGACTGTAGGGACCGTGTTCTTTTCTTTGAATGCCTCTTTTTTTTTCCTGTACACTCTATGTTGATGCTTTTTCCCAAAAAGCTCTACTTTTGTCTCATCTGACCAGAGAACATTCTTCCAAAACGTTTTAGGCTTTCTCAGGTAAGTTTTGGCAAACTCCAGCCTGGCTTTTTTATGTCTCGGGGTAAGAAGTGGGGTCTTCCTGGGTATCCTACCATACAGTCCCTTTTCATTCAGACGTTGACGGATAGTACGGGTTGACACTGTTGTACCCTCGGACTGCAAGGCAGCTTGAACTTGTTTGGATGTTAGTCGAGGTTCTTTATCCACCATCCGCACAATCTTGCGTTGAAATCTCTCGTCAATTTTTCTTTTCCGTCCACATCTAGGGAGGTTAGCCACAGTGCCATGGGCTTTAAACTTCTTGATGACACAGCGCATGGAAGACACAGGAAGATTCAGGTCTTTGGAGATGGACTTGTAGCCTTGAGATTGCTCATGCTTCCTCGCAATTTGGTTTCTCAAGTCCTCAGACAGTTCTTTGGTCTTCTTTCTTTTCTCCATGCTCAATGTGGTACACACAAGGACACAGGACAGAGGTTGAGTCAACTTTAATCCATGTTAACTGGATGCAAGTGTGATTTAGTTATTGCCAACACCTGTTAGGTGCCACAGGTAAGTTACAGGTGCTGTTAATTACACGAATTAGAGAAGCATCACATGATTTTTCAAAGGGTGCCAATACTTTTGTCCACCCCCTTTTTTAGGTTTGGTGTGGAATTATATCCAATTTGGCTTTAGGACAATTCTTTTTGTGTTTTTTTCATTGAAGACAAATTAAATGAAGAGAATAATACCAAAGAATTTGTGATTGCAATCATTTTCAGGAAGAAACTGAGTATTATCTGACAGAATTCCAGGGGTGCCAATACTTTTGGCCAGCACTGTATATAATTCAAGTACACATACAGTGCGGGAAAAAAGTATTTAGTCAGCCACCAATTGTGCAAGTTCTCCCACTTAAAAAGATGAGAGAGGCCGGTAATTGACATCATAGGTAGACCTCAACTATGAGAGACAAAATGAGAAAACAAATCCTGAAAATCACACATTGTCTGATTTGGAAAGGAATTTTTTTCAAATTTTGGTGGAAAATAAGTAGTTGGTCAATTACAAAAGTTCATCTCAATACTTTGTTATATATCCTTTGATGGCAATGACAGAGGTCAAACGTTTTCTGTTAGTCTTCACAAGATTGGCACACACTGTTGCTGGTATGTTGGCCCATTCCTACATGCAGGTCTCCTCTAGAGCAGTGATGTTTTGGGGCTGTTGCTGAGCAACACGGACTTTCAACTCCCTACAAAGGTTTTGTATAGGGTTTAGATCAGGAGACTGGCTAGGCCATTCCAGGACCTTGAAATGCTTCTTACGAAGCCACTCCTTCATTGCCCTGGTGGTGTGCTTGGGATCATTCACATTTCATCTTCAATGTCCTTGCTGATGGAAGGAGGTTTGCACTCAAAATGTCACGATACATGGCCCCATTCATTCTTTCACGTACAGTACAGACCAAAAGTTTGGACACACCTTCTCATTTAAAGATTTTTCTGTATTTTCATGACTATGAAAATTGTACATTCACACTGAAGGCATCAAAACTATGAATTAACACATGTGGAATTATATACTTAACAAAAAAGTGTGAAACAACTGAAAATATGTCTTATATTCTAGGTTCTTCAAAGTAGCCACCTTTTGCTTTGATGACTGCTTTGCACACTCTTGGCATTCTTTTGATGAGCTTCAAGAGGTAGTCACCGGAAATTGTTTTCACTTCACAGGTGTGCCCTGTCAGGTTTAATAAGTGGGATTTCTTGCCTTATAAATGGGGTTGGGACCATCAGTTGTGTTGTGCAGAAGTCAGGTGGATACACAGCTGATAGTCCTACTGAATAGACTGCTAGAATTTGTATTATGGCAAGAAAAAAGCAGCTAAGTAAAGAAAAACGAGTGGAGTGACCATCATTACTTTAAGAAATGAAGGTCAGTCAGTACGAAAAATTGGGAAAACTTTGAATGTGTCCCCAAGTGCAGTTGCAAAAACCATCAAGCATTACAAAGAAACTGGCTCACATGAGGACCGCCCCAGGAAAGGAAGACCAAGAGTCACCTCTGCTTCTAAGGATAAGTTTATCCGAGTCACCAACCTCAGAAATCACAGGTTAACAGCAGCTCAGATTAGAGACCAGGTCAATGCCACACAGAGTTCTAGCAGCAGACACATCTATTCAACAACTGTTAAGAGGAGACTTTGTGCAGCAGGCCTTCATGGTAAAATAGCTGCTAGGAAACCACTGCTAAGGACAGGCAACAAGCAGAAGAGACTTGTTTGGGCTAAAGAACACAAGGAATGGACATTAGACCAGTGGAAATCTGTGCTTTGGTCTGATGAGTTCAAATTTGAGATCTTTGGTTCCAACCACCGTGTCTTTGTGCGACGCAGGAAAGGTGAACGGATGGACTCTACATGCCTGGTTCCCACCGTGAAGCATGAGGAGGAGGTGTGATGGTGTGGGGGTGCTTTGCTGGTGACACTGTTGGGGATTTATTCAAAATTGAAGGCATACTGAACCAGCATGGCTACCACAGCATCTTGCAGCGGCATGCTATTCCATCCGGTTTGCGTTTAGTTGGACCATCATTTAATTTTCAACAGGACAATGACCCCAAACACACCTCCAGGCTGTGTAAGGGCTATTTGACCAAGAAGGAGAGTGATGGGGTGCTACGCCAGATGACCTGGCCTCCACAGTCACCAGACCTGAACCCAATCAAGATGGTTTGGGGTGAGCTGGACCGCAGAGTGAAGGCAAAAGGGCCAACAAGTGCTAAGCATCTCTGGGAACTCCTTCAAGATTGTTGGAAGACCATTTCCGGTGACTAAATCTTGAAGCTCATCAAGAGAATGCCAAGAGTTTGCAGAGCAGTCATCAAAGCAAAAGGTAGCTAGTTTGAAGAACCTAGAATATAAGACATATTTTCAGTTGTTTCACACTTTTTTTTGTTAAGTATATAATTCCACATGTGTTAATTCATAGTTTTGATGCCTTCAATGTGAATGTACAATTTTCATAGTCATGAAAATACAGAAAAATCTTTAAATGAGAAGGTGTGTCCAAACTTTTGGTCTGTACTGTACATGGATCAGTCATCCTGGTTCCTTGGCAGAGAAACAGCCCCAAAGCATGATGTTGCCACCCCCATGCTTCGGATTAGGTATGGTGTTCTTTGGATGCAACTCAGCATTCTTTCTTCTCCAAACATGAGTTGTGTTTCTACCAAACAGTTCTACTTTGGTTTCATCTGACCATATGACATTCTCCCAACACTCTTCTGGATCACCCAAATGCTCTCTAGCAAACTTCAGATGGGCCCGGACATGTAATGGCTTAAGCAGGGGGACAAGTCTGGCACTGCAGGATCTGAGTCCCTGGCAGTGTAGTGTGTTACTGATGGTAGCATGTGTAACCTTGGTCCCAGCTCTCTGCAGGTCATTCACTAGGTCCCCCCGCGTGGTTCTGGGATTTTTGCTCACCATTCTTGAGATCATTTTGACCCCACGGGGTGAGATCTTGTGTGGAGCCCCAGATTGAGATGGGACTTGAGCCCAAAATTCTGTGTCCAGAAGCCAGTGCACTAACCACTGAGCTATAAACTCAGTTAAGGAAACCTAGGAGTTCTATTTAGTCACCCTGAGTATTTTCATGGTTGATCTCATAAGACAAGAAAAGCTGCTAGTTACTATCATTTGACTGGATAGCTCAATGGTAAGGCATCAGCCTCTGAAACTACAGTGTCAGGGTTCAAATCCCGATAGGAGTATTATTGCATTATTGCCTTTACAATAGAATGACAAAATTATAGTAGCCTCAATACATGACATCATTACCTTTATAATAAAATATATCAAACAGAATGACATAACCACAATATTACTTCAAGCCAAATTCAATCAATTATACTAATGCAATATACACTGTGTACAGAATTATTAGGCAAGTTGTATTTTAGAGGATTATTTTTATTATTGATCAACAACTTTGTTCTCAATCAACCCAAAAGAATCATAAATATTCAAGCTTAATATTTTTGGAAGTTGGAGTGTTTTTTTTTTAGATTTGGCTATTTTAGGAGGATATCTGTTTGTGCAGGTAACTATTACTGTGCAGAATTATTAGGCAACTTAATAAAAAACAAATATAATCCCATCTCACTTGTTTATTTTCTCCAGGTAAACCAATATCAGTGCACAAAATTTAGAAATAAACATTTCTGACATGCAAAAACAAAAAAAAAAATAGTGATCAATATAGCCACCTTTCTTTATGATGACAATCAACAGCCTTCCATCCATAGATTCTGTCAGTTGCTTGATCTGTTTTCGATCAACATTGCGTGCAGCAGCCACCACAGCCTCCCAGACACTGTTCCGAGAGGTGTACTGTTTTCCCTCCCTGTAGATCTCACATTTTATGATGGACCACAGGTTCTCTATGGGGTTCAGATCAGGTGAACAAGGGGGCCAGGTCATTATTTTTTCTTCTTTTAGACCTTTACTGGCCAGCCACGCTGTGGAGTAGCTGGATGCATGTGATGGAGCATTGTCCTGCATGAAAATCATGTTTTTCTTGAACGATACCGACTTCTTCCTGTACCACTGCTTGAAGAAGTTGTCTTCCAGAAACTGGCAGTAGGTCTGGGAGTTGAGCTTCACTCCATCCTCAACCCGAAAAGGTCCCACAAGTTCATCTTTGATACCATCCCATACCAGTACCCCACCTCCACCTTGCTGGTGTCTGAGTCGGAGTGGAGCTCTCTGCCCTTTACTGATCCAGCCTCTGGCCCATCTATGTGGCCCATCAAGAGTCACTCTCATTTCATCAGTCCAGAAAACCTTTGAAAAATCAGTCTTAAGATATTTCTTGGCCCATTCTTGACGGTTTATCTTATGTTTCTTGTTCAAAGGTGGTCGTTTTTCAGCCTTCCTTACCTTGGCCATGTCCCTGAGTATCGCACACCTTGTGCTTTTTGATACTCCAGTAACATTGCAGCTCTGAAATATGGCAAAACTGGTGGCGAATGGCATCTTGGCAGATTCACGCTTGATTTTCCTCAATTCATAGGCAGTTATTTTGCGCCTTTTTTGGCCAACACGCCTCTTGCGACCCTGTTGGCTATCTGCCATGAAATGCTTGATTGTTCGGTGATCACGCTTCAAAAGTTTGGAAATTTCGAGACTGCTGCATCCCTCTGCAAGACATCTCACAATTTTGGACTTTTCAGAGCCCGTCAAATCTCTCTTCTGACCCATTTTGCCAAAGGAAAGGAAGTTGCCTAATAATTAAGCACACCTTATATAGGGTGTTGATGTCATTAGTCAACACCCCTCCTCATTACAGAGATGCACATCACCAGATTTACCTAATTGGTAGTTGGCTCTCAAGCCTATGCAGCTTGGAGTAGGACAACATGTATAAAAAGTATCAAAGTGATCAAAATGCTCATTTGCCTAATAATTCTGCACACAGTGTATACAAATATAAAATATTTGTTATAAAAGAAGAGGAAGAGAAAAAGAAAAAAGAAAAAAAAAAGATAATGATTAGGCACCAAAATAAAATAGTAATAAATCTCTTAAGGGGATAATAATTATCCAAGTGGACAGTATAATTGGAAAATATGGCAAAAACATAACTAGCCAAACCAATGGCATAATAACACAGTTCCAGTGTGAATCTCCGATATGGCATGCATTGCATATTGTGCCAATAAATATGGAAGAGGAGAAAATTAGAGATAAATATACCAGCTACTGATTAAGGTATGTCGTATGTATGAAATTAATACAAAAAGAAAAAAAGGGGGGGGGGGAAGGGGGAAAAGTGTGGGGGAGAAGGGGGGAGAGGAAAGAGGGAGGAAGGGCGAGTGAGGGAAAAAGAAGGGAAAAGAAGAAAGAAAAAAGAAGAGGGAAAGGGGGGAAACAAAATAGAAAACCAATAATTATAATAAATACAAAAAACATTACATATAAATATGGCCAAATAGTATAGGATTATCCAATTAGGTCCTTTTCATATTAGATTCCACCATAATGGGTTATGGATATGAAAGTGTAATTCGTGAATATAACATTTGGTGGATAACTTGTTGACATCATGACATTGCAGCAACATAACCGAGTAAACTCGCAAAGGGGAAGTAGCCAGCATAATATTGAATATGA
This sequence comes from Phyllobates terribilis, assembly GCF_046119375.1. NCBI lineage: Eukaryota > Metazoa > Chordata > Amphibia > Anura > Dendrobatidae > Phyllobates > Phyllobates terribilis. The sequence goes on from NW_027362761.1 coordinate 706,232,799, forward strand.
GAGCTGTATATATAAGAACATAAAGGCTGTGTGCCCACGATGCATTTTTTAAGCGTTTCCGCAGCGGCAAAAACGCTGCAGAAACGCTTAAACGCTTGGTAGAAGGTCTGCCATGTTCCCCAATGATAATCCGCATGTGCTGTGCACATGCTGCGGAAATTTCCGCTGCGGGTTATCATTGCGGAAAAAAATGCAGCACTACCAATTATTTTGTGGACTTGCATTGGAACGCGTGGATTCCGCATCACTGGATCTGTACATGCGGAATCCAAGCATTTCAATGTGCAGATGGTACCCGGGTCTGGAGGAAAGGAGACTCTCCTCCGGACCCGTGTACCATAGAACCTGTGAAAAAAAGAATAAAATAAAAAATAAATATTATACTTGCCTTCTGATGGCCCCCGGTGTGCTTGTCTTCACTTGCCGGCAGATCGCGGTGGACTGAAGGACCTGCGCTGACGTCATTTAGTCATGTGACGGCAGGTCCTACAGTGTACCGCGAGCTGCCGGCAAGCCAGGACGGAGCGAATAAAGACTGCGGGGCCATCGGAAGGTAAGTATAGATTTATTTTTTATCATTCTTTAAGGTCACACTATATAAATCCATGCCGTTTGCATGGATTTATATAGTGTGACCAAGTTGTCAAGCACTTTCCAAGTGATGCTAAAATTGCTTGGAAAGCGCTTGTCAACCTGCATGCGGAAATGCATGTGAAGAACGCTATACAGCCGCATGTCCCTGAGAGAAAAAACGCATGTACAATCCGCATGCGTTTTTTCTGCCAGGGAGATGCAGAAATGCTCAGGAAAAAATCCGGAGCATTTCCGCATTGTGGGCACATAGCCAAATAGGGATAAGAAAAGAGAAGTCATAAACAAGGATATTTAAAATTGAACCCTACTTGAACATTACGTAATAAATAGTGTTGAGCGAACATGTTCGAAACTGCTCGTTACTCGCCCGAGCATCACGCTACTCGGGATGTTCAGCGAGCACCGAGCATTTCCGGGGTACTCGGGCGGGAGCTCGGGTCTCCGCCCTGCATGTTTGGCGCTCTTTACAGAGCCAATGAACATGCAGGGATTGCCAGCCAGTCACTGTAATGCCGCAGCCATGTTGGTTGTGGGCATTACATTGATTGGCTGGCCGCACAGCGTCACATCGAGTTTTAAAACCGGGCGCCGCCATCTTGGACACAGACGGCTGGGATCAGACATTGTAGGGACAGCGCTGCTGATTTAGGGAGAGATATATATACTGCGAAATAGTTACTGTAGGGTCTGTAAAGGCTGCCAGATCAAACAAACAGTCCTTCTCAGGACTACTACCCAGATATCAGGCAGGCAGGCTGTATAAGAGGCGCAGTGGTTATACCAGCAAACGCTGCATTACAGTCCTGTGTGCTCCTGTTGCTGAAATTGCTGGACTTAGCTCCAGGTCTTGGGGGCCAGGAAAAATCCTTTTTTTTTCATCTAAATCCTTTTTTTTTTTCCTCCTTCACACTGTAAAAATACCCGTCTTATTAACCTTTTGGTGTCCCGCCCCCCCCCCCCCCCCCTCCACAAAAAAAAAAAAAAAAAAGTGTGTCTGTGACAGTTCAGACACAAATATATCTGTTTAAAATATTCTGGTGTAGGCCAGAGAAACAGAAGTGTGGTTTTGCAGTTCCACAGTTCAAACCTCTGTATTATCGACTTTTGGGCCATTTGTACCTAAAAAAAAAAAAACAGTTTGAGTGTGTCGCTCACTGTTCAGCCAGAAGATTGTCTGGTATACCCCAGTAAACAATAACTGTGGTTTTGCCATTCTACGGTAAAAAATCTCTATTATCCAGCTTTTGGTATTTTTTCCGTAGAGAAAAACAGTAATAGTTTCTCCCTGATTGTTCAGATTGTTTAAAAGAGTCGGGTGTAGGCCAGAGAAATAGAACTGTGGTTTTCCTCTTCCACGGTTCTAATCTTCTTTTTATTACCCTTTTGCCATTGATAGTGCGAGTGTAAGCTATTTTACTTCCTTTACAATGGGCAAGGCGCGTGGCAAGGGACGTGGAACTGGAGGTTCTGGTGATGGTACGTGCAGAGGACGGAGCCGTGGCCAAGGTGAAAATGTGCCACAACCAACAGCCACATCTTCTCGCTCCCACTTCTTGACCGAATTACTAGGGAAGCACACAACAACACCAGTATTGAGAACTGATCAGTGTGAACAGGTTATTAATTGGATAGCAGATAATACTTCCAGTTACCTGGGCACCACCACCTCCGGTCTGTCTTCAACACGGTCAAATCTTAGTAGCCGTGAGTCTCGACTGCATACTCCTCCTCACCCTGATGCTCCTTCCTCCCACCATGCCGAGTATTGTCAGACAGCAACTGATCCCACACTTGGACACTCTGAAGAGCTGTTCACTGGTCCATTTCCAGATTTGTGCCCCTCGCCTGCTCCGCTTGAAGTGGTGGAAGAGGAGATCCCATGTAGCGATGCCCAAATATTTGAACAGCCACGGCCACAGGAAGTCGACGCTGGCAATTTGTCACAAGAGGGGGACGATGACGAGACACAATTGCCAGGAAGTGAGGAGGAGGATTGTCGTGCGCAAGTGGAAGAGGAGGAGGTGGTGGATGATCTAGTAACTGACCCAACGTGGCAGGAGGACATGCAGAGCGAGGCCAGCAGCACACACGGTGAGGGAGGCAGAGTATCCCCAACAGGCAGGAAGAAGCAGTGTGGTGGCCGCACAGAGAAGGCAGGCAACAGTTCCCCGTAACACCAACACGAGGGATGTTGCCAGTACAAGCGGTAGGTCTTCCAGAGTCTGGAATTTTTTTAAAGACTCTGCTGATAACCCCAAAAAGGCCATTTGTACCACCGGCCATACCAGCATCAGCAGCTGTGACAAAACTACCAGCCTGACCACCAGCATGATCAAGCACATGGCAGCAAAGCACCCGACTTTGTGGGGCGAATCCCAGGGTCCACGACCAGTGTCAGCGGGTGTCACCACTGCTTCTTCCGCTGTTGTTCATGCAATAGAACCCCCTGTTGTGTGTGCAAGGCAATCCCCTGTCCATACTGCATGCAAAGATGCCCCCTCCTCTCAGTCTTCACTTGTTATGGCAGTTTCTCAAGACACAGCATCAACGTCAACGTCCATGTCCCACCGCTGCGTTCAATTGTCCATATCCCAGACCTTTGAACGAAAGCGGAAATTCGCAGCCAACGCCCCACAGGCCACAGTCCTACATTCGCACATTTCACGACTGCTTGCGTTGGAAATGCTGCCTTTTAGGCTGGTGGAGACGAAATCCTTCCGCAACCTTATGGCGGTGGCCGTCCCTCGGTACTCGGTCCCCAGCCGACACTATTTTGCCCGGTGTGCCATCCCCTCACTACACAAGCACGTGTCCCAAAACATCTGCCGTGCCCTCAACAACGCAGTTACTGGGAGAGTCCGCCTGACAACGGACATGTGGACAAGTGCTTGAGGCCAGGGACGGTACATCTCCCTGACGGCACACTGGGTAAACATAGTGGAAGCCGGGACCCAGTTGGACCTTGGGACGGAACACATCCTCCCCACACCGAGGATTGCAGGCCCTATGTCAGTCAGAGGTGCCCCCACAGTGTACAGCTCCTGCGCATCATCCTCCTCCTTCTCCTCATGTTCAGCCTCCATCTCAGATATCACCACATCAGTTACAAGCTGCAAGCACTGCAGTACTGCCTCCGCCAAGCGGCAACAGGCTGTGCTGAAACTCATAAGCTTAGGTGATAAACCTCACACTGCTTGTGAGTTGTGGACAGCTGTGAAAGAGCAGGCAGATCTGTGGCTGAGACCGCTGAACCTACATCCAGGCATGGTCGTGTGTGACAATGGCCGTAACCTAGTGGCGGCTCTGAGGCGAGGCGAGATCACACACGTACCATGCCTGGCTCATGTGCTTAACCTCGTGGTTCAGCGGTTTCTTAAATCGTACCCCGAGTTGCCAGATCTGCTCGTCAAAGTACGCCGCCTGTCAGCTCATTTTCAGAAGTCGGCTACAGCTTTCGCCGCCCTTGCTGTGTTGCAGCAGCGTTTGCAGCTTCCATCACACCGACTGGTGTGTGATGTCCCCACACGTTGGGACTCTACCCTCCACATGTTGCAAAGGATTTGTGAGCAGAAGAGAGCAGTTGTGGAGTACCAGCTGCAACAAGGCCGTCGATATTCAGATCAGACTCCACACATAAGATCTCAGGAGTGGACCTGGATGTCTGACATATGTACCATCTTGACAAACTTTGAGGAGTCCACCAAGATGGTGAGTGGCGATGACGCCATCATTAGCGTCAACATTCCACTTGCCTGTCTTTTGCAACGCTCTCTGCAGAGAATTAAAGAGGAGGCATTGCAGCCAGAGTATGATGAGATGGATCAAGAAGCCGTAGCGGTCGATTACACGCAGCCCAGCCTCATCTCATCCCAACGTGCATTGGGGGACAATGAGGGAGAGGAGGAGGAGGAGGAAGAACAGGAGCTTGTAACATGCGCTGTAGATGGTAGTACCTGTACAACTGTCAGACGGTCGGTTCAGCGTGGGCGGCCTGAGGACAGGGGGGGGGGAGGAGGAGGAGGAGGAGGAGGAGAGCATGGTCAGTCGTCATCTTGGTGAGGACACGGAAGTCTTGCCCGTTACCAGTCTGGCACGCATGGCTGACTTTGTTACGTTACCTTAACCGTGACCCTCGCGTTGTCAAAATGTTGGGTGACAGTCATTACTGGTTGGTGACACTTTTAGACCCCCGCTACAAGGAGAACTTTCACTCACTTATTCCTGAGGTGGAGAGGTCTACAAAAATGGGGCAGTACCAGAAGGCCCTTGCTGCAGAACTGTTAAAAAAATTCCCATCTGAACACGCTAGCGGCAGAGGTCACAGTTCGTTGCCCAACCAAGGCGTACATGCGAGAGAGACGCAACTCCAATCCAGCAGAGGCAGGGGAACACTGTCAACTTTCTGGGACAGTTTTCTCAGACCCTCCCTTCGGACAGACCCTGAGGCGCGGGGTACTCTCACAAGGAGTGGAAAGTTTCATAAAATGGTCCTCCGTGATTCCTCTGTGCCTTTTAATTATTGGGTATCCAAGCTGGACACTTGGAATGAACTTTCTCTGTACGCCTTGGAGGTCCTGGCCTGCCCTGCCGCTAGCGTGTAATCGGAGCGTGTTTTTAGTGCCGCTGGGGGAATTATAACTGATAAGCGTACTCGCCTGTCAACTGACAATGCTGACAAGCTGACCCTTATCAAAATGAACAAGGGCTGGATTGGGCCAGACTTCTCATCACCACAAAATGAAAGCAGAGTAACATTAAGTCAAATCCACTGTGTTATTTCGGGAGGTGTATTCACATGCACCGCTTCACACCCACACATGGGTATATGCTTCCTCATTTCGGCTGTTTTATGCTCTTCTCCTTATCCTCAGCCTCCACCACCACTATACCACCAGGGTGACCGTGGTCCGTGTTGCCATTATTGAAAGTTCCTCCGTCCTTATTTTTGTCAGCTTTTGCTTGGAAGGCATAAGCAAAGACTGTGGGAGACCCACTCCCCAATAATGGGAATAATATTTTTAAGATGCTGTACTGTATGGCTCTTGTAAGGGGCATTAAAACAGTCTTGTTAAGATACTGTGACCTCCACGTCTCTTCCGAGGGGCATTAAAACCCTCTTGTTAAGCTATTGCGACCTCCACGTCTCTTCCGAGGGGCATTAAAACCCTCTTGTTAAGCTACTGCGACCTCCACGTCTCTTCCGAGGGTCATTAAAACCATCTTATTAAGCTACTGTGACCTCCACCACTTTTCCAAGGGGCATTAAAACCATCTTGATAAGCTACTGTGACCTCCACCACTTTTCCAAGGGGCATTAAAACCGTCTTGTTAAGCTACTGGAACCTCCACGTCTCTTTCGAGGGGCATTAAAAGCGTCTTGTTAAACCACTCTGAACTCCACAGCTCTTCCAAGGGGCATTGAAATGTTGTTTTTAATTAACTCTAACCTCCACGACTCTTCGAACGGTCATTGCATTTCCTCCTAATTTTTGGCACCTTTTGCTTGGAAGGCATAGGCAAAGACTATGGGAGACCCACTCCCCAATAATGGGAATAATGTTTGTAATATGCTGTACTGCATGGCTCTTGTAAGGGGCATTACAAGTTCCTCCGTCCTAATTTTTGGCAGCTTTTGCTTGGAAGGCATAGGCAAAGACTATGGGAGACCCACTCCCCAATAATGGGAATAATGATTGTAATATGCTGTACTGCATGGCTCTTGTAAGGGGCATTGCAAGTTCCTCCGTCCTAATTTTTGGCAGCTTTTGCTTGGAAGGCATAGGCAAAGACTATGGGAGACCCACTCCCCAATAATGGGAATAATGTTTTTAATATGCTGTACTGTATGGCTCTTGTAAGGGGCATTGCAAGTTCCTCCGTCCTAATTTTTGGCAACTTTTGTTTGGAAGGCATAAGCAAGGACTATGGGAGAACCACTCCCCAATAATGGGAATAATGTTAAGATACTGTACTGTATGGCTCTTGTAAGGGGCATTAAAACCGTCTAGTTAAGCTACTGCGACCTCCACCAGTTTTCCAAGGGGCATTAAAACCGTCTTGTTAAGCTACTGCGACCTCCACGTCTCTTCCAAGGGGCATTAAAACCGTCTTGTTAAGCTACTGCGACCTCCACGACTCTTCCAATGGGCATTGCATTTCCTCCTAATTTTAGTCAGCTTTTGCTTTTCAATGCATAGGCGAACACTAGGGGAGACCCACTCCCCAATAATGGGTAGAAGGTTTTTAGTACGCTGTAATCCACGGCTGTTTCAAGGGGCATTGCAGTTCCTCATAATTTTTGGAAAGCCTTCCATTCACTGCTTAGGCCAACAGTGCACAGGAGACCCAGTTGCTATAAATGTAAAAAATGGTTTAGTTAAGGCCCTCTGACCTCCATGTCACTTCCAAGGGGCATTGGAGTGCCTCTAAATTTTTGGTAGGCATTGCACTCACTGTATGCCCTATAACTGTGTAGCCGAACCGCTCCTTTTGGTACAGAAACATATCCTACAAGACGTGTGGTTGACTGCTGGCCTGATATTGATGTGAATGGTCCCTGTTCCTCCTGCTCTTTCTCCTTTGCCACCACCTCATCCATCATTTATCACTAGTGTTGAGTGAGCACTAAAATGCTCGGGAGCTCGAAGCTCGGGCCGAGCTCGCCGTGATACTCGGGTGCTCGATCCGAGCAACGAGCCCAATGTTAGTCTATGGGAGACTTGAGCATTTTTGTGGTGGCACCCCCGGCAGTCTTTTAAAAGCCTAACAAGTGCCCAAAACGATAGTGACAGTGCTCAAATGACATGGGGACAGCATGGAGATCGCCTCAGGAAGCATTTCTGACCCCCAGGTCACTGCTGTCAACAACGTGGTCAGAGGTATTAAGCCACTTTTACGGGCTCACAATAAAAAGTTCAAAAACGAAAGCGAAACTTTTTTCCTGTGAAATATGTTAAGGAACATCCTTTCCAGGGAAAAGACTTATGTATAAGTTAAAATAAATCACCAAAAACAAAAATACTCCTCCACACCTTCGGCTATGTTCACAAGTAGCATTTTTTATGCATTTTTGCACTTTTGTATTGCTTTCAACTATGACAAATGCATTCACCGGGAAATGTCATTTTAACATTTTACAACCTTATCTGGCCATGTGCTGTGTGACACATGCATAAAGTGCTGAAAAGACATGGGAACAGCATGGGGAAGACCCCTGGAAGCATCTCTGACTCCCAGGTCACTGTCTAAAAGTGTGCCCATCATAAGTGATCCTTGCCACATCAGAAGATGCAGACTTGCAACTATCCCCATGCAAGTTCTAGTCCCAGGGCAGTGTTCAATTGTACCTCCCCCATTCCTTGCAACACAAGCGCAAGTATGCAGCCTGCCACCCACCCACCCCCAGGCTGCAATACCATACTGCTTGCTGCTTGAACTTGAAATTGGGCCATTTAAGCATGTGGAGGCGGAATCTGGCCACCACGTCATGGCTGTGTTGGCGGCCTGGAATCCATACTCAGTCCCCAGCCGCCCGGCGGCCGGGTATCCATACTCGGTCCCCAGCCGCCTGGGGGCAGCCGGGTGTCCATAAACGGTCCCCAGCCGCCCCTATTTCTCCTTGGAACATCCCCCCACACACTTTTCTTAGCCCGGCCTGCTTTAGGCAGCATTGGACGAGCCCACCAGAGAACCAGACTCCTCCGGTGGGCCCTGACTTCTCCATCGGTGGAGTTGAGAGTGCCAAGGTGAGGAGCATGATGATGATGACAGAAGTTAGCATCTGCTATGTTTTCTTTTAATGCAAGTGTAAGTGTGCAGCCTGCTACCCACCCACCCCCAGACTGCAATTCCATACTGCTAGCTTGCACTTGAAATGTTTGGAGGAGGCCGAAGCTGGCCACTACCTCATGGCTGCTTCGGCAGCGAGGTATCCATACTCAGTCCCCAGCCGCCCCTATTTGTCCTGGTGTGCCTTATACATAAGATTAAGCGCGTATACCAAAACATTACCTGTGCCCTCCCCAGTGCATTTAGTGGGAAGGAGAGCCTATTCCGCTGTAGTGTGTGCATGCCAAACCCCTGTTCATGGTACATGCGAAGATGCCTCCCACCTTGCACCTGTCGTTGCAGACTTGCAACTATCCCCATTCAAGTCCTTGTCCCAGGGCAGTGTTCAATTGTACCTCTCCCATTCCTTGCAATGCAAGCGCAAGTATGCAGCCTGCCACCCACCCACCCCCAGGCTGCAATACCATACTGCTTGCTTGCACTTTAAATTGGGCCTTTTAGGCATGTGGAGGCGGAATCTGGCCACCACGCCATGGCTGTGTCGGCGGCCTGGTATCCATACTCAGTCCCCAGCCGCCTGGTGACCGGGTGTCCCCGCTTGCTCCCCAGCCTCCAGGGGGTGGCCGGGTGTCCATACTCGGTCCCCAGCCACCCCTATTTGTCCCGGTAACCTTTCCCACACTTTTCTTAGCCTGGCCTGCTTTAGGGCAGCAATGGCCGAGCCCACCGGACTATCAGACTCCTCCGGTGGGCCCTGGCTTCTCCATCAGGGGAGTTGAGAGTGCCAAGGTGAGGAGCATGATGAGGATGATAGAAGTTAGCATCTGCTTTGTTTTGTTGTAATGCAAGCGCATGTATGTAGTAGCGGCTAGGCCTGAGGTGGTCAGCGTTTTGGCGCATATCCTACCTCCTCCGAGGATTGCTGGATGTTTTCCTGCTACTATCCAAGTTCTATGACTCCCGTTAAAACAAAGCTTCAGGTGATAAATGATGGATGAGGTAGTGGCAAAGGAGAAAGAGCAGGAGGAACAGGGACCATTCACATCAATATCAGGCTAGTCAACCACATATGTCTTGTAGGATATGTTTCTGTGACAAAAGGAGCGGTTCGGCTACACAGTTATAGGGCATACAGTGAGTGCAATGCCTACCAAAAATTTCGAGGCACTCCAATGCCCCTTGGAAATGACATGGAGGTCATGCAATGCATGCCATGTCGGAGATTCACACTGGAACTGTGTTATTATGCCATTGGATTTGGCTAGTTATGTTTTTGCCATATTTTCCTATTATACTATCTACTTAGATAATTATTATCCCTTTAAGAGCCTTATTACTATTTTATTTAGGTGCTTAATCATTATCTTTTTTTTCTTTTTTCTTTTTCCCTTCCTTCCTCTTCTTTCATATCAAATATTTTATATTTGTATATATTGCATTGGTATTGGCTTGAATTACAGGTGCATCTCACTAATATAATCAAAAATGTATTACAGTTCTTCCATACAAAAAGTGAAACTCATATATTATATTGAGTCATTACAAACAGAGTGATCTATTTCAAGTGTTTTATTTCTGTTAATGTTGATGATTATGGCTTACAGCCAATGAAAACACTAAAGTCATTATCTCAGTAAATTAGAATACTTTGTAACAACAGCTTGAAAAATGTTATTAAAATCTGAAATGTTGGCCTACTGAAATGTATGTTCAGTAAATGCACTCAATACTTGGTCAGGGCTCCTTTTGCATCAATTACTGCATCAATGCTGCGTGGCATGGAGACGATCAACCTGTGGCACTGCTGGGGTGTTATGGAAGCCCAGGTTGCTTTGATAGCAGCCTTCAGCTCGTCTGCATTGTTGGTTCTGGTGTCTCTCATCTTCCTCTTGACAATACCCCATAGATTCTCTATGGGGTTAAGGTAAGGCGAGTTTGCTGGCCAATCAAGCACAGTGATGCTGTTGTTTTTAAACCAGGTATTGGTACTTTTGGCAGTGTGGACAGGTGCCAAGTCCAGCTGGAGAATGAAATTTACATCTCCAAAAAGCTTGTCGGCAGAGGGAAGCATGAAGTGCTCTAAAATTTCCTGGTAGCCGGCTGCGCTGACTTTGGTCTTGATAAAACACAGTGGATCTACACCAACAGATGACATGGCTCCCCAAACCATCACTGACTGTGGAAACTTCACACTAGACCTCAAGCAGCTTGGATTGTGTGCCTCTCCACTCTTCCTCCAGACTCTGGGACCTCTATTTCCAAATGAAAATTGGAACTCTGGAACCTTGTGGAGTGTGTCAATGACTGCCTTCTGGACATCTGTCAAGTCAGCAGTCTTCCTCAAGATTGTGGAACCTACTGAAACAGACTAAGGGACCTTTTTAAATGCTTAAGAAGCCTTTGCAGGTGGTTTTGTTAATTATTTTAGTTTACGGAGATGACTTTTGTGTTTTCATTGCATAATCATCAACATTAACAGAAATAAACACTTGAAATAGATCACTCTGTTTGTAATGACTCAATATAATATATGAGTTTCACTTTTTGTATTGAAGAACTGAAATAAATTAACTTTTTGATGATATTCTAATTTAGTGAGATGCACCTGTATATTGTGGTTATCTCATTCTGTTTGATATATTTTATTATAAAGGTAATGATGTCATGTATTGTGGCTATTATAATTTTGTCATATTCTATTGTAAAGGCAATAATGGCATATACTGTGGTCCATATAGTTCCCCCCCTTTCTTCCATATGGATCGTCATTTCACTTTAATTAAAAATCATTGTGAACTTCTGATCGTTCTGTGCATTTAGCTCTGTAAGGTACGCATGACAGCTGCGGTCTCCGGGTTTGTGCCTCGCCGGCCGTATCTCTATGTGCCCTGTGACGTTCGTTCACATGATCGATCATGGGCTCGCAGCATTGTTGGTCACATGACGCGGTTGCCGTGACGCAATAATAAAATGACGCCAGAATCAGCGAGTGAGCATACCGCAATCTCCGGCACCATTTTATTTAAGACACTATACACTGTCTTCAATAAAATGGCGCCGGATATCGCGGGATGCGCACGCATTGACTCTGGCGCTATTTTATTGAAGAATTCTACTACAACGTCGACATAGCAGTGCGCACATGCCAGCCGTCCCCATTATCCCTATGCCCGGCATGTGTGCACTGAAATGTTGACATTGTAGTACAATATTTCAATAAAATGGGGCCGAAGTCAGCACATACAGTACAGACCAAAAGTTTGGACACGCCTTCTCATTTAAAGATTTTTCTGTATTTACATGACTATGAAAATTGTACATTCACATTGAAGGCATCAAAACTATGAATTAACACATGTGGAATTATATACTTAACAAAAAAGGGTGAAACAACTGAAAATATGTCTTATATTCTAGGTTCTTCAAAGTAGCCACCTTTTGCTTTGATGACTGCTTGGCACACTCTTGGCATTCTCTTGGTGAGCTTCAAGAGGTAGTCACCGGAAATGGTTTTCACTTCACAGGTGTGCCCTGTCAAGTTTAATAAGTGGGATTTCTTGCCTTATAAATGGGGTTGGGACCATCAGTTGTGTTGTGCAGAAGTCTGGTGGATACACAGCTGATAGTCCTACTGAATAGACTGTTAGCTGCTTTTTTTCTTGCCATAATACAAATGCTAAGTAAAGAAAAAAGAGTGGCCATCATTACTTTAAGAAATGAAGGTCAGTCAGTCTGAAAAATTGGGCAAACTTTGAAAGTGTCCCAAGTGCAGTTGCAACAACCATCAAGTGCTACAAAGAAACTGGCTCACATGAGGACCGTCCCAGGAAAGGAAGACCAAGAGTCACCTCTGCTTCTGAGGATAAGTTTGTCTGAGTCACCAGCCTCAGAAATCGCAGGTTAACAGCAGCTCAGATTAGAGACCAGGTCAATGCCACACAGAGTTCTAGCAGCAGACACATCTCTTCAACAACTGTTAAGAGGAGACTTTGTGCAGCAGGCCTTCATGGTAAAATAGCTGCTAGGAAACCACTGCTAAGGACAGACAACAAGCAGAAGAGACTTGTTTGGGCTAAAGAACACAAGGAATGGACATTAGACCAGTGGAAATCTGTGCTTTGGTCTGAGTCCAAATTTGAGATCTTTGGTTCCAACCACCGTGTCTTTTTGCGATGCAGAAAAGGTGAAAGGATGGACTCTACATGCCTGGTTCCCACCGTGAAGCATGGAGGTGGAGGTGTGATGGTGTGGGGGTGCTTTGCTGGTGACACTGTTGGGGAGTTATTCAAAATTGAAGGCATACTGAACCAGCATGGCTACCACAGCATCTTGCAGCGGCATGCTATTCCATCCGGTTTGCGTTTAGTTGGACCATCATTTATTTTTCAACAGGACAGTGACCCCAAACACACCTCCAGGCTGTGTAAGGGCTATTTGACCAACAAGGAGAGTGAAGGGGTGCTACGCCAGATGACCTGGCCTCCACAGTCACCAGACCTGAACCCAATCGAGATGGTTTGGGGTGAGCTGGACCACAGAGTGAAGGCAAAAGGGCCAACAAGTGCTAAGAATCTCTGGGAACTCCTTCAAGATTGTTGGAAGACCATTTCCGGTGACTACCTCTTGTAGCTCATCAAGAGAATGCCAAGAGTGTGCAAAGCAGTCATCAAAGCAAAAGGTGGCTACTTTGAAGAACCTAGAATATAAGACATATTTTCAGTTGTTTCACACTTTTTTGTTAAGTATATAATTCCACATGTGTTAATTCATAGTTTTGATGCCTTCAGTGTGAATGTACAATTTTTCATAGTCAAGAAAATACAGAAAAATCTTTGAATGAGGTGTGTCCAAACTTTTGGTCTGTACTGTACATACAGTGATCTTCATCGCCTTTTTTTTTAAGACACTATATATATACTGCTCAAAAAAATAAAGGGAACACTCAAATAACACATCCTTGATCTGAATGAATGAAATATTCTCATTGAATACTTTGTTCTGCACAAAGTTGAATGTGCTGACAACAAAATCACACAAAAATCATCAATGGAAATCAAAAGTATTAACCAATGGAGGCCTGGATTTGGAGTCACCCTCAATATTAAAGTGGAAAAACACACTACAGGCTGATCCAACTTTCATGTAATGTCCTTAAAACAAGTCAAAATGAGGCTCAGTATTCTGTGCGGCCTCCACGTGCCTGTATGACCTCCCTACAACGCCTGGGCATGCTCCTGATGAGGTTGCGGATGGTCTCCTGTGGGATTTCCTCCCAGACCTGGACTAAAGCAACTGCCAACTCCTGGACAGTCTGTGGTGCAACGTGACGTTGGTGGATGGAGCGAGACATGATGTCCCAGATGTGCTCAATCGGATTCATGTCTGGGGAACGGGCGGGCCAGTCCATAGCTTCAATGCCTTCATCTTGCAGGGACTTCTGACACACTCCAGCCACATGAGGTCTGGCATTGTCCTGCATTAGGAGGAACCCAGGGCCAACAGCACCAGCATATGGTCTCACAAGGGGTCTGAGGATCTCATCTCGGTAACTAATGGCAGTCAGGCCACCTCTGGTGAGCACATGGCTGTGCGGCCCTCCAAAGAAATGCCATCCCACACCATTACTGAACCACGGCCAAACCGGTCATGCTGAAGGATGTTGCAGGCAACAGATAGCTCTCCACAGTGTCTCCAGACTCTGTCACGTCTGTCACATGTGCTCAGTGTGAACCTGCTTTCATCTGTGAAGAGCACAGGGCGCCAGTGGCAACTTTGCCAATCCTGGTGTTCTGTGGCAAATGCAAAGCGTCCTGCACGGTGTTGAGCTGTGAGCACAACCCCCATCTGTGGACGTCGGACCCTCATACCACCCTCATGGAGTCGGTTTCTAACCGTTTGTGCAGACATATGCACATTTGTGGCCTGCTGGAGGTCATTTTGTAGGGCTCTGGCAGTGCTCCTCCTGTTCCTCCTTGCACAAAGGAGGGGGTAACGGTCCTGCTGATGGTTTGTTGCCTTCCTACAGCCCCCTCCACGTCTCCTGGTGTACTGGCCTGTCTCTTGGTAGCGCCTCCTGCCTCTGGACACTATGCTGACAGACACAGCAAACCTTCTTGCCACAGCTCGCATTGATGTGCCATCCTGGATGAGCTGCACTACCTGAGCAACTTCTGTGGGTTGTAGAGTCCGTCTCATGCTACAACGAGTGTGAAAGCACAACCAACATTCAAAAGTGACCAAAACATCAGCCAGAAAGCATTGGTACTGAGATGTGGTCTGTGGTCCCCACCTGCAGAAGCACTCCTTTATTGAGGGTGTCTTGATAATTGCCAATAATTTCCATCTATTGTCTATTCCATTTGCGCAACAGCATGTGAAATTGATTGTCAATCAGTGTTGCTTCCTAAGTGGACAGTTTGATTTCACAGAAGTTTGATTTTCTTGGAGTTATATTCTTTTGCTTAAGTGTTCCCTTTATTTTTTTGAGCAGTGCATATACACTGCTCAAAAAAATAAAGGGAACACTCAAATAACACATCCTAGATCAGAATGAATGAAATATTCTCATTGAATACTTTGTTCTGTACAATGTTGAATGTGCTAACAACAAAATCACACAAAAATCATCAATGGAGATCAAATTTATTAACCAATAGAGGCCTGGATTTGGAGTCATCCCCAAAATTAAAGTGGAAAAACACACTACAGGCTGTCCAACTTTGATGTAATGTCCTTAAAACAAGTCAAAATGAGGCTCAGTATTGTGTGTGGCCTCCACGTGCCTGTATGACCTCCCTACAATGCCTGGGCATGCTCCTGATGAGGTTGCGGATGGTCTCCTGTGGGATCTCCTCCCAGACCTGGACTAAAGCATCCGCCAACTCCTGGACAGTCTGTGGTGCAACGTGACGTTGGTGGATGGTGCGATTCATGATATCCCAGATGTGCTCAATCGGATTCAGGTCTGGGGAACGGGCGGGCCAGTCCATAGCTTCAATGCCTTCATCTTGCAGGAACTGCTGACACACTCCAGCCACATGAGGTCTGGCATTGTCCTGCATTAGGAGGAACCCAGGGCCAACCGCACCAGCATATGGTCTCACAAGGGGTCTGAGGATCTCATCTCGGTACCTAATGGCAGTCAGGCTACCTCTGGCGAGCACATGGAGGGCTGTGCGGCCCTCCAAAGAAATGCCACCCCACACCATTACTGACCCACTACCAAACCGGTCATGCTGAATGACATTGCAGGAAGCAGATCACTCTCCACGGCATCTCCAGACTCTGTCATGTCTGTCACATGTGCTCAGTGTGAACCTGCTTTCATCTGTGAAGAGCACAGGGCACCAGTGGCGACTTTGCCAATCCTGGTGTTCTGTGGCAAATGCCAAGCGTCCTGCACGGTGTTGGGCTGTGAACACAACCCCCATCTGTGGACGTCGGGCAGTCATACCACCCTCATGGAGTCGGTTTCTAACCGTTTGTGCAGACACATATACATCTGTGGCCTGCTAGAGGTCATTTTGCAGGGCTTTGGCAGTGCTGCTCCTGTTCCTCCTTGCACAAAGGAGGAGGTAACAGTCCTGCTGAAGAGTTGTTGCCCTCCTATGGCTCCCTCCACATCTCCTGGTATCTGCTCCATGCTCTGGACACTGTGCCGACAGACACCGCTACCCTTCTTACCACAGCTCGCACTGAGCTGGCAAAATGAAAAAGTGACCAAAACAACAGCCAAAAAGGGTGAGAACAGAGAAATGGTCTGTGGTCAATAGCGAGTTATGGGAAGACGATATGTCCCAGCGATAAATCAACCAGATTTTTGGGAGCCTGAGGGAATGGGGAACGTTACCCTAGCTTTAAACACAGTCCAGAGTGCCCGGATGGGGAGATTCTCAGCACAGCCTTGCAGGGGCCCCTAGGACACCCGTGTTTGGTATCCCCGCATAGCAGGGGCCCGGCTGGATCCGATGACCCCAGCAGCAGCTCCCTAGGATCGTCCAGTAAGGAAGTATAGCCCGTTTTAGTTTTTAGAGTTGTAGCTGAGAGAGACCAGGGGGAGGAGATTTGAGTCCAGCCAGAAGGCAGGAGTAGGCGGAATCCAGAGAGTTTAACAGTTCAAGCAGTCCTGGCTCCATTGTCTTTTTTCTGGGGGGGGTCGTGACGTCAAGTCGTGTGGGAAAAGTCCTGCAACAACAAAAAAAAAGGCTCACAAACTTCCCATGTGGCAGTCCTTCCCCCGTAAGCCAAATCGTCCATCTAACATGTAATTGACTCGGAATAACTGCTTTATACCTTTTGTACCCATGCTATTGTGCTTGCAACTCTGACCATTGTGTATGTATAATCCTTATATATATAGTGTTTGTCTAGTGCGCCCTAATGGCTATTAAATATATCATTTAACCTTGGGCTGTTCTTTTATCTCGATCCACGAACCTCACGTCTGTTGTTCGGTCCAACAAACATGCTACCAGGCTGGTTTCTAGCCCGATATAAGTCCGTTATATCAAATACAAACTGGTGGCAGCTCTCCCAGGCCAACCAGGCGCTGCTTCACTGGAGCAAGTGAACGGAGCCTCTCAGCCTGTCAGGGTTGTGGGCGAGTGTGGTGCCACGTCAGTGGCTGCATAGACCTCCTCTCCTCACTCCCTGGTGCCTTCCTGTACCCATGTGGGCATGGGGTGTCTGTGCACAACTGTACCATTCTGACTTTACGCGTCCCTCAGGGGTGTGTGGAACGTCACATTGGTGCAAAGGGCAGATCAGTACCATGTGTTTCATCTGACGTAATTGTGACGTCAGGCTGGCGGCGGGGTGTGGATCCATCATAAGTGGTGGCAACAGCGAGATTCTCCCTGTTGCCGTTTCATCACATTGGTGGCAAGCGGTGTGGGATCAAGATAATAGGGTGTATGAGTGTGGAACGCATACTCACAGACACTAAAGACTGCTAGCAGTAGCTTCTGCTGCTGGAGTCTTAAGATTAGCTCAGCACTAGACAGTCAAAGTGCAAATACAGTAAGGTGTGTGGGTGCATCAAGTTGCAGTTCGGTGTCAGTGACCGTAGCGTGCAAGGATGGCCAGTGGCACCAGGAGCAAAACCAATGAGATGTCCAATGCTCCAGATGGTAGGGAGGAGGTGGAAGTCGATGTCGCTCCAGAAGGAGGGTAGTCCCGCCCAGGCAACCCAAGGAGAGTCGCCGGCGGTCAGTCCCGCAGTGAGCCACGACTGGGAGCGGTACCTCCCACACCTGCTATTTGCCTACTGAGAGGTTCCACAGGCCTCAACGGGGTTCTCCCCCTTTGAGCTCCTGCATGGCCGGTGTGCGCAGGGTCCTCTGGCTCTGGTGAAGGAGGTCTGGGAAGGGGACTTAGCCACCCCTGGAGTGTCGGTTATCGAATATGTTGTGCGCTTCTGTGACAAAATGCAGGCCTTGGCGCAGCTGGAGCATGACAATATGACGCAAGCCCAGGCCGACCAGAAGCGATGGTACGACCAGAATACTTGTGAGAGGACCTACAAGGTGGGTTAAAAGGTGTGGGTACTGGTCCCTTTACCCCAGGACAAGCTTCAGGTGGCCTGGGACCTCGTGCACAAGCAGCTCAATGCCGTGACGTATCTGGTCACCCTGGACCACGCCCGGGGAAGGCGGAAGGCCTTCCACGTAAACATGATGAAGGCACATCATGAGCGGGAGGCCTGCGACCTTCCTGTGGGCAACCTGCCAGAGGAGGGAGAGGCGGAGACCCTCCTGGACAAGCTCGCCCATGCTAGGGCGGGTGGGACCATCGAGGACGTTTGCCACCAGCTGCTGTCGGACCAACGGTCCCAGCTGTCGGCAACCCTGCACCCCTTCCAGGATTTGTTCAGCAACAAGCCCGGAAGGACAGAGTCGGCCGTTCATCACTTGGACACCGGGGATCACCCCCCAATCTGGCGTTCAGCATATCGGGTCTCCCTGGAAGTGCAGCAGCACATGCGCCAGGAGATTGACGAGACGCTGAAGCTGGGCGTCATCCAACCCTCCAGCAGTGCTTGGGCCTCGCTTATGGTCCTTGTCCCAAAGAAGGACTGGACAATCTGGTTCTGCGTGGACTACATTGGGCTCCCTGGACCACCGGCGACTCTCTCCATGGGGTGCCTGGGCGGGACTCCCCTCCTTCTGGAGCGACATAGACTTCCACCTCCTCCCTACCATCTGGAGCATTGGACATCTCATTGGTTTTGCTCCTGGAGCCACTGGCCATCCTTGCACGCTACAGTCACTGACACCGAACTCCAACCTGATACACCCACACACCTTACAGTATTTGCACTCTGTCTAGTGCTGAGCTGGTCTTACGACCAGGGCTGTGGAGTCGGTAAGCCAAACCTCAAACTTCGACTCCCCAATTTTCATGACACCTACTCCAACTCCGACTCCACGACTCCCTCATACATAGCTCATGTTTAAGTGATGAATTTACTGTAGCACAGATTAATCTCAGCTAAAAGTCTAGACCCTTAGATCAGGAATAGGACAGATATTTATAGGACATTTCATAACTTTCCCAAATTCTTATGGAAAAATATTCCCCACAAACTGCATTGAACTACTGTACCCAATTTATTATATATTTTAGGAGTTGGAGTCGGTCCATTTTATACCGACTCCAACTCCACAGCCCTTCTTAAGACTCCAGCAGCAGAAGCTACTACTGGCAGTCTTTAGTGTCTGTATGCGTTCCACACTCACACACCCTATTACCTCGATCCCACACCGCTTGCCACCAATGTGATGAAACGGCAACAGGGAGACCCCGCAGAATCTCGCTGTTGCCACCACTTATGATGGATCCACACCCCGCCGCCCACCAGATGTCACAATTACGTCAGACGAAGCACGTGGTACGGATCTGTCCTTTGCACCAATGTGACGTTCCACACCCCCCTGAGGGACGCGTAAGGTCAGATTGGTACAGTTGTGACCATTTAGTATTATTAATGGTCCAAGTAGATAAGGGGCCATGTTTCAGATTATGCTTCTGGAACTGTAAAAAACACACATTGGTACCAGTGTATACTACCTGAGACATAGTTATAGAGTAAGCAAAAGAAGAAGTTGCACCTGGCCAAGAAGGGACACACGTGTTCCTCAACCACATAAGAAGACAGAAGGACTATAAATGGTAGGTAACAAGCCTTGTCAGAGTCATAGCTAGGGTTTCTTTCACTCAAGACAAAATTAAGGTTTGCTTGTTTAACCCAGTATCTACATACTCTGACCAAAACAAATAGGGTTATTGGAGTCATTACAAACAGAGTGATCTATTTCAAGTGTTTATTTCTGTTAATGTTGATGATTATGGCTTACATCCAATGAAAACACAAAAGTCATTATCTGAGTAAATTAAAATAATTAACAAAAAACACCTGCAAAAGTTTCCTAAACCTTTAAAAAGATCCCTTAGTCTGTTTCAGTAGGTTCCACAATCATGGGGAAGACTGTTGACTTGACAGATGTCCAGAAGGCAGTCATTGACATACTCCACAAGGTCCCAGAATTCCAATTTTCATTTGGAAATCAAGGTCCCAGAGTCTGGAGGAAGAGTGGAGAGGCACACAATCCAAGCTGCTTGAGGTATAGTGTGAAGTTTTTCCACAATCAGTGACGGTTTGGGGAGCCATGTCATCTGCTGGTGTAGGTCCACTGTGTTTAATCAAGAACAAAGTCAGTGCAGCCGTCTACAAGGAAATTTTAGAGCACTTCATGCTTCCCTCTGCCGACAAGCTTTTTGGAGATGGAAATGTCATTCTCCAGCAGGACTTGGCACCTGTGCACACTGCCAAAAGTACCAACACCTGGTTTAAAAACAACAGTATCACTGTGCTTGATGGGCCAGCAAACTCACCTGACCTTAACTTCCAGCAGTGCCACAGGCTTATCGTCTCCATGCCACGCCGCATTGCTACAGTAATTGATGCAAAAGGAGCCGCGACCAAGTATTGAGTGCATTTACTGAACATACATTTCAGTAGGCCAGCATTTCGGATTTTAAAAACATTTTTCAAGCTGTTGTTATAAAGTATTCTAATTTACTGAGATGATGACTTTTGTGTTTTCATTGGCTGTAAGCCATAATCATCAACACTAACAGAAATAAACACGTGAAATAGATCACTCTGTTTGTAATGACTCTATAGAATATGAGTTTCACTTTTTGTATTGAAGAACTGAAATAAATTAACTTTTTGATGATATTCTAATTTAGTGAGATGCACTTGTATACCATAATAATAATAATAATAATTTTTATTTCTATAGCGCCAACATATTCCGCAGCACTTTACATTTTAGAGGGGACTTGTACAGACAATAAGAGACATTACAGAATAACAATATTATCACATAAATCAACAGATACCAGGAAGATAGAGGGCCCTGCTCGCAAGCTTACAATCTATGAGGAAATAGGGGAGACGAAAGGTGGATGGTAACAATTACTTGTATTGTACGGTCAACCATCAATGTAATAAATAGGGTAATCACCTAATGCTAAATGAACCAGTCACCAACCAGTATGTGAACAAGTATAGACACATCAGTCTATTAAGTACATGGGGGTGTGTGAACAGATGTTACGAGGGACCTGGTTTGGAAGGAAATTTTGTATGGTGGGAGGGGGAAATAGGGATAGTTAGATAAGGGAGGTGGGGCAATAAGCCAGTCTGAAGAAATGCGTTTTTAGGGCACGTTTAAAACTGTGGGTATTGGGGGTTAAGCGAAGAGTCCTCGGTAATGCGTTCCAAAGAATTGGCGCAGCACGTGAGAAGTTTTGGAGATGGGAGTGGGAGGTTTGGATTATTGAGGATGTTAATCTTAGGTCTTTAGCAGAACGGAGGGCACTGGTAGGGTGGTAGACTGAGACAAGAGGTGTAGGGCGGTGCTGAAGCATGGAGCGCTTTGTAGGTGAGGGTGATGAGTTTATATTGAACTCTGTAGCGGATGGGTAACCAGTGCAACAACTGGCACAGGGTGGAGGCATAGGTGTAGCGGTTGGTGAGGAAAATGATCCTGGCTGCTTTATTTAGGATGGACTGGAGAGGGGAGAGTTTAGTAAGAGGGAGACCGATTAGTAGAGACTTGCAGTAGTCTGGATGAGAATGAATCAGAGCGACAGTAAGAGTTTTTGCAGAGTCAAAGGTAAGAAAAGGTCGAATTCTAGAAATGTTTTTGAGGTGTAGATGACATGTGCGGGCGAGTGATTTGATCTGGGGAGAGAAGGAAAAATCTGAATCAAGTATAACTCCAAGACAGCAGGCATGTTGCTGGGGACTAATGGTGGAGCCAAACACGGAAACGGCAATGTTGGGCATAGGTAGGTTAGTGGAGGGAGGGAACACATGGAGTTCAGTTTTTGACGGATTCAGTTTCAGATAGAGGGAGGACATAATGTTAGAGATGGCGGAAAGACAATCACTGGTGTTTTGTAATAATTCAGGGGTTAGGTCAGGAGACAATGTGTATAATTGGGTGTCATCAGCATAGAGATGGTACTGAAAACCAAATCTACTGATTGTTTGTCCAGTAGGGGTGGTATAGAAGGAGAAGAGGAGGGGGCCTAGGACTGATCCTTAAGGAACCCCGACAGTAAGAGAAAAAGGGGAGGAAGAGGAGCCAGCAAAAGACACAGTGAAGGAGCAGTTAGATAGGTA
Organism: Phyllobates terribilis; assembly: GCF_046119375.1. Taxonomy (NCBI): domain Eukaryota; kingdom Metazoa; phylum Chordata; class Amphibia; order Anura; family Dendrobatidae; genus Phyllobates; species Phyllobates terribilis. The sequence goes on from NW_027362761.1 coordinate 706,254,877, forward strand.
GGAGAACCAGGAGAGAGCGGTGTCCTTGAGGCCAATAGAGTGGAGCATTGTGAGGGGGAGCTGGTGATCCACAGTGTCGAATGCTGCAGAGATCCAGGAGAATCAGTAGGGAGTAGTGACCATTAGATTTAGCTGTTAGTAGATCATTAGAGAATTTAGCGAGGGCAGTTTCAGTGGAGTGTAAAGAGCGGAAATCGGATTGTAGAGGGTCAAGAAGGGAGTTATCTGAGAGATCGCAGATTAGATGGGAGTGGACCAAGCAAGCGTTCCAGGAGTTTAGAGATGAAGGGAAGATTAGACAGAGGTCTGTAGTTTGCAGCACAGTTTTGGTCAAGGGATGGTTTTTTAAGTAATGGATGTATGCTGGAATATTTAAATGAGGAGGAAAAGATACCGGATGAGAGAGAGAGATTAAATATTTGTTAGGTGAGTGGTGACAGCCCGGGAAAGGGACTGAAGGAGATGTGAGGGAATAGGGTCACTGTTGCAGGTGGTAGGGCGAGAAGATGCAAGGAGCCTGAGCATTTCTTCTTCCGTGTCTGGTTCAAAGACAGAGAGTGAGCTAGATGTGATGGGAATGGGAGGATCGTGCATGGTATTAGCGTAGTGCGAGAAAATTTCCTGTCTGATATGGTCAATTTTTTCTTTGAAATAATTAGCCAGATCGTCAGTGCTGAAGTCAGTAGTCGGGGCTTTCACTCTTGGATGGAGGAGGGAATGAAAAGTGTCAAAGAGGCGTTTAGGATTTTTGGAAAGTGAGGTGATGAGGGTATTGAAATACTGCGGTAGAAGGCGTGTGCCAGGGTTGTCGCCGTCTGTGCCGAGTTGTTCTAAGTGTAGGAGGAGCAGCTTCATCCAGTATCATTATAATGTTTCAGTGCACAGTCAGGACGTGAGAGGGAGATCGGGGCCAGTCTAAAATGACAAGTCTGCAGACACTCCATGACTGACAAATAAATATAAATCAAATAGTGGTAAAATTTATCATGAAGTACAATATGTCACGAAAAAACAGTCAGAATCGGGGGGATCCGTTTTAGCGTTCCAGAGTAATTACCTCATAAAGTGACACTGGTCAGAATTGTAAAATTTGGCCTGGTCATGAAGGTGAAAGCAGTCTGCGTTGGGGGGGGTGGGGAGTAAAGTAAAGGGGTTAATATACTCACCTACTCGCCGGGATCCCGCACAGTTTTCCACTTCTCTGTGACATCACTGCACCTCACACTATCCATGAGCCTCGTTCTGACGCTCCATAGACTTCCATAGTAAAAGCCACTTCTGGGTCACACAGAGCACAGTGTGACTCGGAGAGTCTGAGGAGCGGTGACGTCGCTGGATCCCAGAGAGAGCGCGGTAGCTGAGTATATTAATACACTCACATTACACACCATACACACATTCAATGGAAAGGACTAGGCACAGGAGTGCTTCAGCGGCTTGGCCCCACTGCGCTGCACCTGTGCTTGTTTTGATCAGTCCTCCAGTACTGTGAGACACCCACTTTTTACACAAATATCTAAACCCAGCACAAGAGGGAAAGAGTTGCATTTTTTGAGTAATTGGGAGTCTGTGCACATGCACTTTTTATGTCCATTTATAGTGTACAAGGTGCTGAGAATGGAGGCTACAGAAATCCCTAAGGAGGGTCTGATACTGAGCACCCCAGCACGTCTCACCCGGAAAGGACAGCAACCTAACCATGCGCATTGGTTGTCGGGCGCTGATCCCGTATTGCGCATGCTCTGACCGCGGCTGACTTCCACTCCGGCCGGAGCTGTACCGTCACATGACACAAGACGGGTGATCCAGTGTCGACGTCACGTGACTTTGTTAGTGACGTGTCCGGTGCGTGTGGTCGAGGGGAGGGGCCGATGCAGGAAGTGGCGACGTCTGGGGCTGGAGTCATTACTACGGTGGCCGGTCAGCTGGTGAGTAGAGATGCCGTGTAGTGGTGCCGCCGCCGCCGCTCATGGGAGACATGACTTCATGTAGCGGTGCCTGAGGGAGCCGCATTGCCTGTGCTGCCCGGGCGGAATGGCAGGGTGTAGGCAGCGTTGTGTGTAGTACATGGCATGTGTGACCCCAGATGGCACATACTGCTGGTTGGGTGTGTTCTCCCACCAATGAGCCAGGACTCCTCCTGAGGTATCTGGCCTGGCACGCAGCCCCCAATCCTGGGCAATCATTAGGGGAAACTAGGTTGAATTTGTACTACTTTCACTCAATAGGGGGCAATATTCTTCCTTTACATCCCTACCATAGATTTGTGCTGTTTGGTGGCAAGCTTAGCAGCCACCCTTCCTCCCCAAGCCGCTGCTCCGACACTGTAGCCATGCTCCCCTGGTGACATCTCAAATGCAGTGCATGTAACCGCTGCAGCCAATCATTGGGCGACCTAAGGGCTCGTTCCGACAGGCGTCTTCTACAGACGTGTGCTATCCGGGCCACACGCTGACCAATGGGAGGCAATAGGCTGTTCAGGTGACATCTTTTCTCAGGCCGACTCTTGCAGCATGTATCATGTTTTCATTTGCTGTAAACCATAATCATCAACATTAACAGAAATAAACACCTGAAATAAATCACTCTGTTTGTAATGACTCTATATAATATATGAGTTTCACTTTTTGTATTGAAGAACTGAAATAAATTAACTTTTTGATGATATTCTAATTTAGTGAGATGCATCTGCATGACTGGTATTTTAAAAATAATTTCAATGAAAAGGGGAACACAACTTAATTTTTTTTTTTTGTGATTGTAAAATAAAATGTGAAAAATAGACTTGTATTTCCTTTTTTTTCTTTACATTTTCCCTCTGATATTAGAAAAAAAGGAATACAATAGTGACATTAAATCCTAAAAAACTATTTGAATATCCAAATGTCAACATTTTAGAGCCGTTAAGAGTGTATGTACTTAAAACAAAAATGTGCCTTGTCATCATAAAATGTTTAGTTTCTCTGCAAACTTTTTATTAAAGACCCGCTTTGTTTTTGTTCCTATGGACTTTTATAATGTATTTATTGGGGTCCTATTTATTTATTTTTCTTTATTGGTAGAAAAGTGCTGTGGAGTAATAGAAAGAAAACCTGACCAGTTCTCCATCTTTTCTCTAGCTAGAGTACTCTTATGTTTACCCCCCCATTGCCATTGTCCCCGCTGTTTTATCTTTTCTCCTCCTCATTCTTATCCTTTTGTTTTATAAGCCTGTTTGTTGACTGCCTCCTTTTCTTTTATTGTATGCTAAAGTTAATTATCAAAGGGAATTCTAATGATTTATGTAGGCAAAGACAAGCGGAGATCAATCATATGTATTAAGAATGGCACAAGACTGATTAAAGTGGCTGCCCCAGGTGACAATCAGGGACAATCTGTCACTTAACACAAGGATTTGTGGTAATGTGTACATAACTGAGCCATCCTTGATTGTACCCCAGTACTCTAGCCTTATCACCAGTGCATCAGGGGTTTGTGGCGTCTGATACAGACCTATTCAAATCTAGGAGCCCTGAAGGCTGTCTGGTTTCAGGGTTGGAGTGCTATTACTTTTGCAGGGCTTCACTGATTACTAGTGTTGAGCATTCCGATACTGAAATATCGGGTATCGGCCGATATTCGCGGTATCGGAATTCCGATACTTAATTCCGATACTATTGCAATATCGTATACCGGAATCGGAAGTTCCCATAATGCAATGAGACATTTTCATTTTATTCAGCCAATGAGGATCCTAAGAAGTGTGGGCACATCCTGTTAGGCATGTAGGCATCTTAACTAATGGCATGGCTGTGATTGGCTGCTGAAATGATGTCATGATGCACTATAAAAGCCACCGCCGCCATTTTGAGCTCACTCTGCTGTGAATTCAGTTAGGGATAGGACGCTGTTGTTCTGAGGGACAGTTTTAGCTACCTATTTGCTCTATACTGCTTTACCCAAGCTACTTTCTAAATCACTGTGCCTTGCAGTGCTAGTGCACAGTTCCCTGTGCTGTTCACCGCTATCTGCAAGGTCTGTGTGTGTGAGTGCAGCTCACCCTGTAGTGTGTGCTTCAGCCAAGTCTGGTTGTAGTGCACTCAGTGTGTGTCACTGCCTCATACATTGTCCTTTTTTGCCAATTCATAATTTTTCCTGATATCTCCTATTAGTGTGGTGGTTCCATCTGTATTCAGCTAAATTGGTTCCAAACACACTATATAGGAGTAGATAGAGAAATTTTTTTCCGTCTTGCAGCACTAGTGCACAGTGCTCTGCATCTGTACTGTTCACCGCTGTCTGCAAGGTCTGGTGTGTGAGTGCAGCTCACCCTGTAGTGTGTGCTTCAACCCCGTCTGGTTGTAGTGCACTCAGTGTGTGTCACTGCCTCATACATTGTCCTTTATTGCCAATTCATAATTTTTCCTGATATCTCCTATTAGTGTGGTGGTTCCATCTGTATTCAGCTAAATTGGTTCCAAACACACTATATAGGAGTAGATAGAGAATTTTTTTCCGTCTTGCAGCACTAGTGCACAGTGCTCTGCATCTGTACTGTTCACCGCTGTCTGCAAGGTCTGGTGTGTGAGTGCAGCTCACCCTGTAGTGTGTGCTTCAACCCCGTCTGGTTGTAGTGCACTCAGTGTGTGTCACTGCCTCATACATTGTCCTTTATTGCCAATTCATAATTTTTCCTGATATCTCCTATTAGTGTGGTGGTTCCATCCATATTCAGCTAAATTGATTCCAAACACACTATATAGGAGTAGATAGAGGAGCCTTTCTGCAGCATTGGGCCCTGCAGCCCCAGCCAGATTAGTATTAGCCTATTTTTTGCAGCCTCATCTATTGCATTGTAGGTTACCTTCCTACATTGTAATAGCTACAAAAAGTTTGTGATACTATCGTTATTACATCTTTAGGCACATCCAGTGTCTTTTTGTGACAAAAAAAACCTAAATAAAGTTCACCAAACACTCCACTTTACAGTTGTGTAGGCCACATTAGCTCATATTAAAGTCTAGTCCACACTTTATAAAATTAGTGTTTCTTATACCTGTTAGCAGCTGTTCAGGAATAAGCACACTAAGCCCTTAGTACTTTTCTGCCTATCTTTATCAGTCTACCAAGATGAAGAAGGCAGGGAGTAAGGCATGTGGTCGTGGTCGTGGGCGTGGGCGTGGAGTTTCTGCAGGGAGAGGACGTGAGGATTCTGTGCCTGCAGGGAGAGGACGTGGGGATTCTGTGCCTGCTGCGGGCACCAGTGACTCAGCATCCCCCAGTTTTACCAGGGAACAGTCCTTTATGCGCAGCTTTGTAGGAGCTAGCCGTACCCCACTGCTGCGCGAGGACCAAATTGAAGCCGTTGTCGGATGGATGGCAGCTAACGCATCGACTTCAATTAGTTCCAGATCCTCTCAGGTCCTGAGCACTGAAGAGCACCCATCTGTCTCTTCACCACCTGCCAAATTGCCCAGGCAGTCAGAGAGCCCTGGACAGGAGCCATCTCTACTTCTGTTCTCTGAATCTCTTGGCTTGGAAAGAGGGGGCCAGCCAAGCAGAATTCGAGAATTTGAAGAAGAGGTAGTATGCAGTGATGCGCAACCGTTTTGTCTCTCTGAATCTGAAGAGGCGGGTGGGCCAGTGCCTATGGTCAGCAGCACACCTCAGTACGCATCTGATGATGAGACTCAGGTGCCACTTTCTGGTGCGTACTGTGCTGTCGAGACTACCCAGGAGAAGCAGTTGTTTGAAGAGGGTGGTGTAGATGATGAGGTCCTTGACCCATCATGGCGTGAGGGACAGGAAGGTAGTGGGAGCAGCTCTGAGGAAGAGATTCCCCGAACGGCCCAAAAAGGAGGGAGAGGGAGGGGGCAGACTTGGTTGCCTGTAGCCTCCACTTCGGCACCCATTAGGAGCATGGCTCTTCCAAAATCCAAAGCGGGCGCTCCCAAGACTTGCAGTGCCTGGTCCTTTTTTGACACAGTTGCAGATGACATTTGCTTTGTCAAATGCAAGCTGTGTAATCAGAAGGTGAAAAGAGGGAAAAGTGTCAGCAACCTCAATACCACAAATATGTGGAAACATGTGCGGACCAAGCACGTGGTGGAGTTACACAAACACACTGAAGACCTAGGCCAACCTACAGCGCCACCTACCACCTCTTCAGCTCGTGTTGTAGCCTCTTCCTCCAGCTCACACACAGCTGGTTCGGCTTCCTCACAGGATCGCCATGGAAGAATCTCTGGCACTGTTGTACAGAGACACAGTGTAATTCCACCCACAGCACCACTTTCCCAGTCATCCTCACACTCCCAGGCCAGTCTACAGCCATCGTTAGCACAGGCATGGGAGAAAAGGCGCCCATACTCGGCAAACCACCCCCGAGCACAGGCTCTGAATGCTGGCATTGCTAAACTACTGGCCCTTGAAATGCTATCATTCAGGCTGGTGGAGACTGACACATTCCGTAACTTTATGGCATTGGCAGTCCCACAATACAACGTGCCCAGCCGCTTTTATTTCAGCAGGCAAGCCGTCCCTGCCCTGCAACATCATGTGGAGGGAAAAATTAAACATGCGCTACAAAACGCCGTCAGTAGCAAGGTCCACCTGACCACTGATGCGTGGACCAGTAAGCATGGACAGGGACGATACCTTTCCCTCACTGCCCATTGGGTAAATGTTGTGGAGCCGGGTACAGATCTTGAGAGTGGCGCTGTACGTGTTCTGCCAACTCCAAGGATTGCAGGAATCCAGTCTGTACACATTGACTCCTCCTCATACTCCAGTTCCTCTGAATCAGCGCTGCAGGAGCCGTCACGGTCTACCTCCACATCGACCCGTGAACGGTTACCTGTTATGATGACCGATATGAGCACAGCCGTGGCCAAACGTCAACAGGCCGTATTAAAATTAATTTCTTTGGGGAATCGAAGCCACACAGCGCAGGAGCTCTGGAATGCCATCAAGCAGCAGAGTGACGTGTGGTTTGTGCCAGCGAATCTCCAGCCAGGCATGGTAGTGTGTGACAATGGCCGAAATCTGGTGGCAGCTCTGGGCCTAGGCAACCTCACTCACATCCCATGTCTGGCACATGTGCTCAACTTGGTCGTGCAGAGTTTTTTGAGGGACTATCCGGATCTTGATGCACTGCTTCACAAGGTCCGCATAGAGTGCGCTCACTTGCGGCGTTCCAGCAATGCAAGATCACGCATTGCAGCTCTGCAGCGCCGATTATGTCTTCCGGAACATCGCATCATATGTGACCTACCCACCAGGTGGAATTCAACGTTACATATGTTGGAGAGGTTGTGTGAGCAGCAGGCAGCAGTAATGGAGTACCAGCTGCAGCAGGCGCAAACAAGTCGCAGTGCGCGCCGTTCACACTTCACCACCACTGAGTGGGCCTCTATGAAGGACATTTGCCACGTTTTGCGTGCCTTCGATTATTCCACGCGGATGGCGAGTGCAGATGATGCACTAGTCAGCATGACTATCCCCCTTATCTGCCTGCTTGAAAAAACACTGCAAGCACTAAGGGACGAGGTTTTGGAAGAGGTGGAGGATGAGGAGTCACAAATGCCATCTGCTTCTCTACAGTCTGCGCAACGTGGTTCCTCACAAAGGCCTAGGCAGGGGACACTTTGTGAGGAGGATGAGGAGGAGTCAATGGATGAGGAAGACATCTGTCCAGAGGAGGGAGGTACACAATGCTCTAGTAGTCAGTATCTAGAGCGAGGGTGGGGTGATGCAGAGCAGGCAGAGATCACGCCTCAAGCAGGGGACAGCGTTTCTTGGCCAGTTGGCAGTCTGCAGCACATGGTTGATTTCATGCTGCAGTGCCTCAGAAACGACCGCCGCATCGCCCACATTCTCAACACGGCTGATTATTGGGTGTCCACCCTCCTAGATCCTCGCTACCGGGACAACTTACAAAGCCTCATAACACCATTGAACCGGGAGCGTAAAATGCGGGAGTACCAAGACGCACTGGTGCATTCCATCATGTTCTCCATTCCAACCGAGAGCAGTGCTGCTAGTGCTTTACAAAGCAGCTCAGTGCGTCGAGGCAGTGGAGGAAGCTCTGCACAAAGAGGGAGCAGAAGCAGCGCCTCAGCACAAGGCAAGACCAGTATGGCCGAAATGTGGCAAAGTTTTGTGTCCCCGCCGCCACAAATGTCTACACCATCACAGACAGCTCCAGTCAGCAGGAGGCAACGTTTCCGTCAGATGGTGACAGACTACATGTCTTGCCCTCTTAGTGTACTCCCAGACGGCTCTTCTCCCTTCAAGTTTTGGGTCTGTAAGCTGGATACATGGCCAGAGCTTAGTCAGTATGCACTGGAGGTGCTAGCTTGCCCTGCTGCTAGTGTATTATCGGAACGCGTCTTTAGTGCCGCAGGTGGTGTACTAACAGACCGTCGCATGCGACTATCCTCCGATAACGTTGACCGGCTTACTTTTCTCAAAATGAACAAGGCCTGGATCTCTCATGAATTTGCCAGTCCTCTTCCAGAATAAATAATTGGTTGGCAACAGTATCCAGGTCTCCTGTTCTGTTCATGTTTCTACCACCTGAACTGTAATCCCTGAGCTCCAACACCGCCAGTTGGCGCTCGGAAGTGCCGTCTGCACAGTCAACACTTGCTGCCGTGTTATTGGGGTTCAGTAACGTCAGCTGTTCTCCTGCTGTGCGGACGGCAATTTCTCCTGATTTGTCCACATCCACTGTACTACACATTTTAAAGTTGCTCCAATTACTCCTCTGGCTCCTCTGTTTTCATTCTTATCCCTGGGCTCCAGCACCGCCAGTTGGCGCTCGGAAGTGCTGTCTGCACAGTCAACACTTGCTACCATGTTATTGGGGTTCAGTAACGTCAGCTGTTCCCCTGCTGTGCGGACGGCAATTTCTCCTGCTCTGTCCACATTCTCACTACTACAGATTTTAAAGTTGCTCCAATTACACCTCTGGCTCCTCTGTTTTCATTCTTATCCCTGGGCTCCAGCACCGCCAGTTGGCGCTCGGAAGTGCCGTCTGCACAGTCAACACTTGCTGCGGTGTTATTGGGGTTCGGTAACGTCAGCTGTTCCCCTGCTGTGTTCACGGCAATTTCTCCTGCTCTGTCCATATTCACTGTGCTACTTATTTAAAACTTGCTCCAATTACACCTCTGGCTCCTCCGTTTTTAGTATTTACCCTGGGCTCCAACACCGCCAGTTGGCGCTCGGAAGTGCTGTCTGCACAGTCAACACTTGCTGCCGTGTTATTGGGGTTCAGTAACGTCAGCTGTTCTCCTGCTGTGCGGACGGCAATTTCTCCTGCTTTGTCCACATCCACTGTACTACACATTTTAAAATTGCTCGAATTACACCTCTGGCTCCTCTGTTTTCATTCTTATCCCTGGGCTCCAGCACCGCCAGTTGGCGCTCGGAAGTGCCGTCTGCACAGTCAACACTTGCTGCGGTGTTATTGGGGTTCGGTAACGTCAGCTGTTCCCCTGCTGTGTTCACGGCAATTTCTCCTGCTCTGTCCATATTCACTGTGCTACTTATTTAAAACTTGCTCCAATTACACCTCTGGCTCCTCCGTTTTTAGTATTTACCCTGGGCTCCAATACCGCTAGTTGCTGCTCAGAAGTGCCGTCTGCACAGTCAACGCTTGCTCCAGTGTTATTGGGATTCAGTAACGTCAGCTGATCCCCAGCTGTGTGTCCGGCAAATTCTCCTGCTTTGTCCACATCCACTGTAGTACGGATTTAAAACCTCCTCCAAATACACCTCTGGCTCTTCTGTTTTTAGTATTTACCCTGGGCTCCAGCACCGCCAGCTGGTTCTCGGCAGTTCCATTGGCTCTTGTACCTTCTGCTACCCATCCGGGTTCCAGTACCGTCAGCTGGTTCTCGGCAGTGTCTTTGGCACGGGTACTCCCTCCTGCCCAGCCTGGTTCCAGCACGCCAGCTGTTTCCGGGTAGTGTCAACGTCACTTTGCCTCCAATGCGTTGTCCTGTCGTGTTGCGGTCGGGTTAGCCGACTCTATGGTGCCTGCAGTTTAGGTGACTCCTATGTGGGCTGCGGGATCTGGCAATGAAGGCTGGTTCCATAGTGCCAATAGGACAAGCACCCTCTGTAGGACTGTGGGTTTTGGTAACTGCGGCCGGCTCGCGGCCTTGAACTTTTTTTTTACATGGGTACCTTCTGCTACCCATCCGGGTTCCAGTACCGTCAGCTGGTTCTCGGCAGTGCCTTTGGATTAGGTGCCTCCTTCTCGGTATCCAAGTTCCACCAACGTCTGCTGGTCCTTGGTAGTGCTTTCTGGCACAGGTACCTCCTGCTTAGTAACCGAGTTCCAGTAACATCAGCTGGTCCTCGGTAGTTCCATTGGCTCTTGTACCTTCTGCTACCCATCCGGGTTCCAGTAACATCAGCTGGTCCTCGGTAGTTCCATTTGCTCTTGTATCTTCTGCTACCCATCCGGGTTCCAGTACCGTCAGCTGGTTCTCGGCAGTGTCTTTGGCACGGGTACTCCCTCCTGCCCAGCCTGGTTCCAGCACGCCAGCTGTTTCCGGGTAGTGTCAACGTCACTTTGCCTCCAATGCGTTGTCCTGTCGTGTTGCGGTCGGGTTAGCCGACTCTATGGTGCCTGCAGTTTAGGTGACTCCTATGTGGGCTGCGGGATCTGGCAATGAAGGCTGGTTCCATAGTGCCAATAGGACAAGCACCCTCTGTAGGACTGTGGGTTTTGGTAACTGCGGCCGGCTCGCGGCCTTGAACTTTTTTTTTACATGGGTACCTTCTGCTACCCATCCGGGTTCCAGTACCGTCAGCTGGTTCTCGGCAGTGCCTTTGGATTAGGTGCCTCCTTCTCGGTATCCAAGTTCCACCAACGTCTGCTGGTCCTTGGTAGTGCTTTCTGGCACAGGTACCTCCTGCTTAGTAACCGAGTTCCAGTAACATCAGCTGGTCCTCGGTAGTTCCATTGGCTCTTGTACCTTCTGCTACCCATCCGGGTTCCAGTAACATCAGCTGGTCCTCGGTAGTTCCATTGGCTCTTGTACCTTCTGCTACCCATCCGGGTTCCAGTACCGTCAGCTGGTTCTCGGCAGTGCCTTTGGATTAGGTGCCTCCTTCTCGGTATCAAAGTTCCACCAACGTCTGCTGGTCCTTGGTAGTGCTTTCTGGCACAGGTACCTCCTGCTTAGTAACCGAGTTCCAGTAACATCAGCTGGTCCTCGGTAGTTCCATTGGCTCTTGTACCTTCTGCTATCCATCCGGGTTCCAGTACCGTCAGCTGGTCCTCGGTAGTTCCTCAGCTTTCTTGTACCTTCTGCTACATTTCCAAGTTCAAGCTTTTTGAAATGGTTCTTGGTAATCACTCTGGATCTCCCTGACGAGGACCCTGAAGACGAGGACCCTGAAGACCAACCCTAAGAAGACGAGGACCCCGAAGACAATGACCCTGAAGACGAGGACCCTGAAGACCACCCCGAAGAAGACGAGGACCCTGAAGACCACCCCGAAGAAGACGAGGACCCTGAAGACCACCCCGAAGAAGACGAGGACCCCGAAGACGAGGACCCAGAAGACCAACCCGAAGAAGACGAGGACCCCGAAGACGAGGACCCCCGAAGACGACGACCCTGAAGACCACCCCGAAGAAGACCAAGAAGATGACCCTGAAGAAGTTGACCAAGAAGACAAAGAAGAGAAGACAAGCACCAAGATACAGAAAAACAAGAGACAGAAAACCAAGAAGCAGAAATACAAGAAGCTGCAGAACAAAAAGCGGAAGAACATTAAGCATAAGACTAAAAATCAGAGCAAAAGATAATATCTAAATTATAAGCAGAAGATGACTAAGCAGTGTATGGGGGTGAGTCCGTTCCTCCTCGTGGTGCCCCTGGAAAAGACCTGCTGCTGCAGGCCAAACTGAACGCGGACAAATCCTGTTGTAAATCTTTTGTGACGGGCAGAACGAAAGGTGTAATGTCCAACCTTTTATAGATAACAACTACAGGAATGCCTGTCACAAATAAGAATATGATGAAGAAGAAGAATATGAAGAAGATGAAGAAGTAGAATATGAAGAATGTAAAAAAAAGAATAATACGAAGAAGGTGAAGAAGAAGAAGGTGAAGAAGAAGTGGATGAAAAAGATGCTGAGGATGATGAAGGAGAAAGTGTGGGAGAAGTAAAAAAGAAGGTGAAGAGCATGGAAGTAGTGAAACATAAATATCTGACAAAATATAAAAATACTTAACATAGTTAATATTTCCGTAACTCAGAACATAATAAAAAAATATTAATTCCTGCTATTCCATTTGACTGGGCTAAACCTCTATGCCTTTATTGTCTCCCCCACCTCCCCCAATACATTCTACATTATTCTTAGTTGTTTTCCTTCATGTAGAAATAACCTACAAGGAAAGAAAGGGTTTATTTTAATTCCGATATTTATGTCCCATTGACTTGCATTGGTTTCCGGTATCGGAATCGGCGATATCCGATACTTTTTCGGTATCGGTCCGATCCAATCCGATCCGATATTTCCCGATATCGGAAGGTATCGCTCAACACTACTGATTACTGTAGACTTTAGGAGCGGCTACATACACACCATGAGCTGCTTTCTACTGAATTGCTGAAGTTTAACCTGTTCTGTATTGTAAAGTGTTAGCACATTTTTGTCATTTTAACATATTTTTTTTTTTATAATAGTAAGTAGAAGAACCACCGAAGGAAAAATCATCAGAATTATGGAGGTTAGTATGCTAAATCTTTGCATGTTTTGCTAATTCTAACTACAGAATACAACTGCCACATTCTCCCTTCATTCACTGAATACAAGCTCCATAAACTGACTTGTTTATTCTGTCGACTCAGTCAGGTAGGGCGGCAGTTTGGAATATGGTTTCCTGTTCCTGAACCCCCATTAGTAAAGGAAGTGGTATAGATGATAGTGCGGTAAGTTAATTGACCTAAATAAACAGTGAAGTAACATCAGTAGAGTCTGCATGATTGACGGAAAAAAATGGCATTTTCACAAAACGACTGACACCTTGTTGGAGCCTAGCAGACAGGATTAAAAGTGGGGTCCATCATGTAATGTAACAGAGCGGTGAAAAAGGGTATGGATTGCACATCCAAATATAATTGAGCTACTGCCTCTAAAAGAAAATTTGTATAATGCATTTGGCAGGATTGTTGTGTTTTTCTCTGCCTGGGTACTTTTTGTCTCTGAACTGGACTTCAACGTGCTCCATATTTTTTCCAAATGAGAAACTGCTGCCAAAAGGGTATAGCTTTAATATTTGCATCTAGAAGTGCATGTAAAATAGAATCTGTAACAATCTAGAATTAAATATCGCCATACAATTGTGAATGCAAAATCACAAAAAATAACCAAAGTACTGTATATATAAAAAGATAACAAAATACAGAGGCTTGTAAAAGGAGAAGGCTATAAGAAGATAGCAAAGCATTTTCAAGTTGCTCTTTCCTCTGTTCGAAATGTAATTAAGAAATGGCAGTTAACAGGAACAGTGGAGGTCAAGATGAGGTCTGGAAGACCAAGCAAAATTTCAGTGAGAGCTGCTCGTAGGATTGCTAGAGAGTCAAATCAGAACCCCCGCTTGACTGCAAAAGACCTTCAGAAAGATTTAGCAAACTCTGCAGTTGTGGTACATTGTTCTACTGTTCAGAGACACCTGCACAAATATGGCCTTCATGGAAGAGTCATCAGAAGAAAACCTCGCCTGCGTCCTTTTCATAAAATTCAGCGTCAGAAGTATGCAAAACATATCTAAACAAGCCTGATGCATGTTGGAAACAAGTCCTGTGGACCTATGAGGTTAAAGTAGAACTCTGACCACAATGATCAAAGGTATGTGTGGAGAAAAAAAGAGCACAGAATTTCAGGAAAAGAACATCTCTCCAACCATTAAGCGTGGGGGTGGTTCAATCATGTTTTGGGGTTGTGTTGCAGCCAATGGCACGGGGAACATTTCACGGGTAGAGGGAAGAATGGATTCCCTGAAATTTCAACAAGTTCTTGATGCAAACATAACACCATCTGTAAAAAAGCTGAAGTTGAAAAGAGGATTGCTTCTACAAATGGATAATGATCCTAAACACACAAAATCCACAATAGGGATTGCGAGCACCTTGACAAAAGCAGCCAAACATTCTTTACCTTTTCATTGGCTCTTTGTCATTGTTGAACCTAAATCATGCCTGTCGTTTTTTTGAGCTTTCCAAAATGACATAACATTAATTGATAAGTCAGGTCCTTGTCTTTGATGCAGGCTCAGGAGCTTGTCCCCCTGAGGTTAACCCTTCAAATGTACACCCGGCGCAATGACTTGTATGAAAGAAAGTCAAGTGCATGCCCAAGTTTTGCAGAGAGCTGGTGATGGATGACTCAACATGATTTGCAATTGCAAGAGACTATCATACCCACAGGGGCATAACATGCTGAGCAGGATGCCACACCTAGTCTGAGGAAAAAAAATGCCCAATGTACTAGCCAAAAGATTAATTAACATATGATAAACAGACTTTAGCTTATCTTTAGAAAAAAGTAATTTTAGTGTGTTAAATATAATAAAGGGCTTGTTAGGCAGGGAATTTATAAAAGAATAGATGAATGCTGGTGATTTGGGGGGCACAGGTGACCTGTCAGGTTCCCTTTTAATGCAATGTAAATAATCACCTGCTAGATATAAGGAGCTGTTACTAGGAATTTAACCACTTCGCACCAGAGCCTGTTTTTGCTTTCGTGACCGGGCCAATTTTTTCAATTCTGACCACTGTCACTTTATGAGGTAATTACTCTGGAACGCTTCAACGGATTCCCCTGATTCTGAGAGAGTTTTTTCGTGACTGTACTTCATGATAGTGGTAAAATTTCTTCGATATCACTTGCGTTTATTTGTGAAAAAATCGGAAAATTTTGAAAATTTTGCAATTTTCAAACTTTGAATTTTCATGCCCTTAAATCAGAGAGATATGTCACACAAAATAGCTAATAAATAACATTTCCCACATGTCTACTTCACATCAGCACAATTTTGGAACCAAAATATTTTTTTGTTAGGAAGCTATAAGGGTTAAAAGTTGACCAGCGATTTCTCATTTTTCCAACAAAATTTACAAAAACATTTTTTTAGGGACCACATCTTATTTGAAGTGACTTTGAGGGGCCTTTATGACAGAAAATACCCAAAAGTGATACCATTCTAAAAACTGCACCCCTCAAGGTGCTCAAAACCACATTCAAGAAGTCTATTAACCCTTCAGGTGCTTCACAGGAATTTTTGGAATGTGGAAGAAAACAATGAACATTTAACTTTTTTTTCACAAAACTGCTACTTTAACCTCAAATTTTTAATTTTCTCAAGGGCAGCCCCAAAATGTGTTGTGCAATTTCTCCTGAGCACGCTGATACCCCATATGTGGTGCAAAACCACTGTTTGGGCGCACGGCATGGCTTGGAAGGTAAGGAGCGCCATTTGACTTTTGGAATGGAAATTTGACTGGAATCTATAGCGGACGCCATGTTGCATTTGGAGAGCCCCTGAGGTGCCTAAACAGAGGAAACCCCCAACAAGTGACCCCATTTTGGAAACTAGACCCCTCAAGGAACTTATCTAGATGTGTGGTGAGCACCTTGAACCCCCAGGGGCTTCACAGAATTTTATAATGTTGAAGTGTGAAAATAAAAAAACACATTTTTAACACAAAACTGCTATTTTAGCCTCAAATTTTTAATTTTCACAAGGACAGCCAGAAAAAATGGACCCCAAAATGTGTTGTGCAATTTCTCCTGAGCACGCCGATACCCCATATGTGGTGCAAAACCACTGTTTGGGCGCACGGCATGGCTCGGAAGGTAAGGAGCGCCATTTGACTTTTGGAATGGAAATTTGGCTGGAATCGATAGCGGACGCCATGTTGCATTTGGAGAGCCCCTGAGGTGCCTAAACAGAGGAAACCCCCAACAAGTGACCGAATTTTACAATCTACTCCTCTGTATAAATTAATCTAGTGGTGGGAAAATAAGTAGATAGGTAAATGGTCACTAAACCCATAGATGAATTCCCAGAGAGGTGTCATTTCCAAAATGGGGTCACTTCAGGGGGGATTCTGCTGTTCTGGCACTTTTCAGAGGTGCTAAGTACCAGAACTAAAGAATCCCCCCTGAAGTGACCCCATTTTGGAAATGACACCCCTCTGGGAATTCATCTATGGGTTTAGTGACCATTTTAACTCAATGGATGATTTCCAGAAACAAGCACGCAATGGAAGGTTTAGATTCTGGAGAACCCCCCCCCTGGAAATTAAGTGAGCTCTACTCGAATGTGTCATTCACTAAATGAACCAAATGTTTGAATGACAAATTGGGATACATTTTTACAGTTTAAAAACGTGGTTCTGTGTGGAAGATTTTAAAGCATAAGGCTGGCAATGATGGGCATTGTGGGCAATAGTAGCGGGTATCACGCCTCATTCCTCTCTTAGTACATACACGACATCTTTTCTGGGGGTTCCTTCTTGTTTCCGTTGCTGGAATAAGTGCAATAAAATGTCGCTCAGTGAGTCTTTTCACATCCTCAGATTCTAATGGATCAGCGGGGCTAACACTTTGAAAGACAAGATTTTCAATTACCTTTTCTTGATCATCAAGAAAAGGATCTGAATTTCCTGCTTTTTTGTACAACACAAAAGAATTGTATGTGGCCACCTGAAACAAATAAATAACCAACTTTTTATACCAGGTATAGGACTTTCTTGATACCTGGTATGGCTGTAGAACCTGGTCTGCAAGGTCCACACCCCCCATGTGTTTGTTGTAGTCAATGACTGACACAGGTTTTTGCTTCGGAGTGGTGGATCCTAGTTCTACAGTGGCCCTTGTGGCATCTGTGTGGATCGAGCTGAGGACAAAAATATCCCTCTTATCCCTATATTTCAGGGCAAGCAGCTCTCCGTTGCATACAGCCCCTGACTGCCCCTTTTGAAACTGTTGGTTGACCAATGGTTGTGGAAACCCCTGACTGTTTTTACGGATGGTCCCACAAGCCCCGATGTTGTGTTCAACCAGACTTTTAAATAGGGGTATGCTGGTGTAATAATTGTCCACATATAGATTGTAGCCTTTTTGAAAAAATGGACTTATCAGCTCCCAAACAATTTTTCCAGATGTCCCCAGATAGTAGGGCATCCTGGTGGGTTTAGTTTGCTATCTTTCCCCTCATGTATGCGAAAAGCTTATGTGTATCCGGTTGAACTTTCGCACATTTTGTAGATCTTTATTCCAAACCTTGCCCTTTTAGATGGGATAAATTGCTTGAGGTGCAGTCTTCCTTTGAATTTTACAAGGGACTCATCTATAGAAATATTTTGTGTTGGGGTGTAGAGGCTTAAGAATTTTTCTGACAAATTTTCAATGATGGGTCTAATTTTATATAACCTGTCATATTCTGGGGCATTTCTGGGCAGGCATTGACTATTGTCGTTAAAATGCCAAAACCGCATGAGCATTTCATAACGGGTCCTAGGCAGAACGACTGAAAACATAGGGGTGGCTTGAACAGGGTGGTTGGACCAGTAGGATCGAGTGCTCGGTTTTTTAACAAGCCCCATGGCAAATGTAAGTCCTAAAATTTTTTTTATTTCCGGGACATTAGTTGGTGTCCATAAATTTGCCCTAGCATAGTAACATCGGGGATTCTGGCTTATGAATTGGGATGCATATAAATTTGTTTGCACGACAATATGCTCTAGCAAGCTGTCTGTAAAAAAACAAATTAAAAAAATGAATTGGTCCAAAATCTTCCACCTCCACATTTATACCAGGAATGGCTTTGAAATCAGGGCTGAATGGAGCAGCCGAATCCGAAGCCTCCCATCTGGGAAATGCTAGATCATGTGGCAAAGCCCCTTGTACACTGGCGTGCGCCAATTCACTGGTAGCAGGGACAGCGCTTGTACTGGGCAGTGTTCCCTGATTTGGAGGCGTTTCTCCAGTAGCGCTATTTGCCCCTATTGCTGTACTGGTCCTTGGGCTTGAGGATGGAACAGAATCACTGCTCATTTCTGAGCTCTGTGTCGCCGCTACTAAAGCCCTCAAAATCCATATCTCCATCTGAGATTGCACTGTCATCAGTGTCAGAACATAGCAGGGCATACACCACCTCTGCGGTATAAGTCTGATGGGCCATTTTATTTTTATATTTTTTGACTGGACTGAACGGATCGGACTGGACTGACTGATCGGACTGGACTGACTGATCGGACTGGACTGACTGATCGGACTGGACTGACTGATCGGACTGGACTGACTGATCGGACTGGACTGACTGATCGGACTGGACGGACTGATCGGACCGGACGGACTGACCTGACCGGACGGACTGACCTGATCGGACCGGACGGACTGACCTGATCGGACCGGACGGACTGACCTGATCGGACCGGACGGACTGACCTGATCGGACCGGACGGACTGACCTGATCGGACCGGACGGACTGACCTGATCGGACCGGACCGGACGGACCTGATCGGACCGGACCGGACGGACCTGATCGGACCGGACCGGACGGACCTGATCGGACCGGACCGGACGGACCTGATCGGACCGGACCGGACGGACCGACCTGACCGGACCGGACGGACCGACCTGACCGGACCGGACGGACTGACCCTAACCTTACTTTCTTTTTTGATTTTTATTTTTCATTTTCACAGTGGCAAGGCTGACAGCTCTTGTCACAGTGTTTCTCCTCTGCTCTCTCACTGAGATCAGAGGAGAAACAATGTATTTATCAGGCAGATCGCCCGGGAAAGTTTGTTGCTAAAACAAACTTCCCTGGTGATCTCTCTGATTGGCTGGTGTGACGCTGACGTCATCGAGA
This sequence comes from Phyllobates terribilis, assembly GCF_046119375.1. NCBI lineage: Eukaryota > Metazoa > Chordata > Amphibia > Anura > Dendrobatidae > Phyllobates > Phyllobates terribilis. The sequence continues at coordinate 706,273,771 of NW_027362761.1, forward strand.
CCTGAGCCAATCAGGTCTCGATGATGTCAGAGGTCACAGCACCGGGATCCCCGCCGCTGGTAAGGTATGTGGGGGGTCCCGATCGCCGACCACCGGCTGTCACTATCTTTTAAATGCCGCGATCGCTATGGATCGCGGCATCTAGAAGATAGGAACAGGTTAACATCATGGGGGCCTGATCCAATCAGGTCCCAATGATGCCACATGTCAGAGCTATCGCTCTGAACCGGTACCGCAGCGCTAGCAGGACCCTGGGGGTCCTGAGCGCTGTGGGACCACCCACCGTTTTTAAACGTTGGCGCTGCACAGAGCCCAGGCAGCGCCGACGTTTATGTACATTGGGCGGTCGGGAACCGGTTAAAGCTGCTGCTTGGTGTGGTAGTGCGTTCACTGATGTACGCAGTATACTGTCATAAGCACTATACGTTGTTTTCTAGGTTTACGTTCGGTATAGAGAATTTATTAAATCATACAGTGGCTTGTGAAAGTATTCACCCCCATTGGCTTTTTACCTATTTATTACAGGTTACAACCTGTGTTTAAATACTTTTTGTAATCCGATTTGTGTGTGGTGCATCAGCACTAAATAGTCTAAAAGTTGATGAAGTGATGTGAGAAAAATAGACATATAAATTAAATTTATGGGATCAAATAACTAAAAATTGGCATGTACATATATATTCACACCTTTTGCTATGTAGCCCCTAAAAATTTCTGGTGCCAATTGCTTTGTGAAAGGAAGTCCACCTGTGTGCAATATAAGCATTACATGGTCTATCAGTATACAAACCTTTTCTGAAAGGCCACAGAGACTGCAACACCATTAAGCAGGAGACACCACTAACCAAACAACAACATGAAGACCAAGGAGATCTCCAAACAAGTCGGGGACAAAGTTGTTGGGAAGTACAAGTCTGGGTTGGGTTTTAATAATAAAAAAAAAAATCGCAATCTGATGATACCCTGGAGCACCATCAATCCATTATCATCAAATGGAAAGAATATGGTATCACAACAAACCTGGCAAGAGAGGGCTGCCCACCAAAATTTTCAGCTCGGGCAAGGAGGGAATTATTCAAATGGGTAGCACAGAGACCAAAGGTAACCCTAAAGGAGCTGCATAGTTCCCAAGCAGAGACTGGAGTATCTGTCCATACGATCACAATAAGCCGTACACTCCATAGGGGTGGCATTTATGGAAGAGTGGGTAGAAAAAAGCCTTTAAATTGTGTCGCTCATTTTCAGTTTGCCGAAAGACATGTGGGAGACTCCCCAAATATATGGAGGAAGGTGCTGTGGTCAGATGAGAACAAAACTCAACTTTTTGGCCACCAAGGTAAACGCCATGTCTGGCGCCAAACCAACACAGCTCATCATCCCAAGAACACCATCCCCACAGTGAAACATGATGGTGGCAGCATCATGCTGTGGGGATAGTTTTCGACAGCAGCGACAGGGTAAATGGTCCGAGTTGACGGAAAGCGAGATATTCTTGAGCAAAACCTGTTTCAGTCTGTCGGTGATTTGAGACTGGGACAGCGGTTCACCCTCCAACAAGACAAATACCCAAAGCATACTGCTAAAGCAACACTCAAGTGGTTTAAAGGGAAACGTGTAAATGTTTTGGAGTGACCTAGTCAAAGCCCAGACCTTAATCCAATTGAGAATCTGTGGTCAGACTTGAAGATTGCTGTTCACCAGAGGAAGAAACAATCTGAAGGAGCTGGAGCAGTTTTGCCTTGAGCAATAGGCAAAAGTCCCAGTGGCAAGATGTGGAAAGCTCGGAGACTTATCCAAAAGCGACTTGCAGCTGTAATTGCCGCAAAAGAACGCTCTACAAAGTACTGACTTGGCGGGGGGGGGGGGTGTGAATAGTTGCGCACACTGAAGCTTTCAGTTATTTTGTCCTATTTGTTTGCTTCACAATGAAAAGAAATCTAATGTTCACAATTGTAGGAATGTTCTTTACATGAACTTATGCAAACCCTCAAACCCCCCACCCCCCCAAAAAAAAAAAACGAATTCCAGGTTGTGATGTAGCAAAACATGAAAAATGCCAATGGGGGTGAATACTTTTGCAAGTCACTGTATATTTTAAAATGCATTTTCAGATGTAAATACTATTGGTTGCAAGAAGCTGACTTGGAGCAAACCAATATTTGTTCTTGTGTATACTTATCGAGAAGTGTTTAGCAGCAGCTTATTCCCCTTTTTTCTATTTAAAGCGCACGTCAGCAGGATTGTGCTCAGTAAACTACATACATTGTCAGGTGGGTGCTGTTACACTGATTAAAATGATACCTTGGAAGTCGGAATCCATCCTGTGGTTCTTGTGTAATCTTTACTTTCAATTTGGAAATAATGATATGCTTGTGCTTCGGGGTGGCGTGTGGGGTGGGCGCTATCTTGTGTTCTGCTTAAATATTCATCTGCATGCTCTTATGACAGGTCACTTTGCCTTCACTGACCTGCCTCCTATTCTACATAATGCATCTAGTAGTGTGGGGCTAGGTAAAATAGGAGGCAGGTCAGTGAAGGCACAATGAGCTGTCATAAGAGCATACAGATGAAAATATGTAAGCAGAGCACCATATAGAGCACCCCCCCCCCCCTCCACAGGCCGCCCCAGAGCACGAACATATCATTATCTCCGAACTGAAAGTACAGATTACACAAGAACCACAGGACGGATTTCATCAACCAAGGTATCATTTTACCCACCTGACAGTGTATGTAGTTTACTGAGCATAATCCTGCTGACAGGTGCGCTTTAATGTGTGTGGGGGAGAAGAAATAGCTGTTGGCGAAAGATTGTCGGCTGACAGGTAACTTAACTAAATGGCCCACCTTAATGTGCTGACAATAAATGGATAAATTATGACCACCTAAGGCCGGTTTCACTCATCTGTGTTTCACAGACTGGTTGCCTATGAGAGGCTATTGAGTTTGGGTCAGGAGATCCGTGACTGTCTGTACTACGACTGTAAAACAAGGATATGTGAATCCGGCCTAATGGTTGAAAGATTAAATGGCTAGTCTGATAAGAATGGCTAGTTAGTATTTTTACTACTTCTATTTTCCTTTTGCTCTTTGGTGTACAATTCTGTTTATTCTTGCAGGTGTGGTGCTTCTCATGTCTACTGATATTTCTGGTACCTGTGGTTTTGAGTGGTGAAGGAAATGGTAATATTACAGTCCCTAGTTCAACAGTTACCACAAATTCTTCAATCACAAAACCTACTCAAATCACAAAAGCTACCCAGTTATCCTTCTGGGGAAACATTGAAATGATGCAGCGAGCCTTCTATGTACTGATTGGAATTAGTGTGTTGGCCGTACTCTACTTTGTGATCCGAACTTGTAGGTAAGAAATGCTTACTCCTTACCGTATACACCAGATGTCAGTTTTTACTTCCCATTGTAGAAAAGATCTTTTATTAAAGGGGTTGTCTGGGCTGAACTGAAAATTCTGTAGTCAGAGATTGGCTAATTGTGACGGCACACTGTAACATTTCCCCTTTATTTCCCATGCTGGTGGGTGGACATGTGACTGCATGGATATGATTTGCATAACTGTGGTCACAACTAGTCGCATAGCTTCTCTCAAAGGAAGAGAATTGAGAGATGTGCAGGAGTCTATTCGGCATGTGACCGGCCATCTGCCCCTTGGGAAATATAGTAGAATCATGGCAATATGTGCAGAGCTGTCACTATTCAGCAGTCTGCAGTCACATGGAGTGACTGCAGACTTTTCCTCTCAGACTTAAATAATCCTTTTAAATCATATAGTATAAAAAAGATTTACAGATGTCCTCTGTTGTATATTTGTCACACTTTTTTTTTTTTTTTTTCTAATCAAAAGTGTAATATGGAACCTTAGAAAGCTCGCATCATGGCTCTTCTCTTTATTTGGTTTTATAGGAAAGCTACACCTTTGGGGCATTCATTATTTACATACATGTAGATGGGGTTAAAACAAATTATTCCGTTTCTCCCATGACAGCACCACCTGAGAGAGGGTATCTGCCCATCAAGGACAGGAAACCTACTGAATAAAAGGGCGGTTACATCTCCTCTGCATCAGTTTAGTTTCCTGTCCTTGAAGGGAACTTCTGTAGAGCAGTGCTTCATGTTACCCAGGCTGGGGGGTGTCCAAGGATGGTAGATACCATCCGGTCTGGAGATGTGCTGCTGGCCAGGAGATCGGCGGCAGTGGTGTGCAGGCGGGATCCTTTTAATAATGTCCCTGGCCAACACGCTTCCCGGGACTGTTTACGCTGGGGTCTGCCTGCTGGCCTGGCCAAGCGTTCCGGGTTATGGCTCCGGGTCTGCGCAGGTAGGCTAGACGGGGGGGACCTCCGGTGAAGTGCGCCGGGATCGCGCATGTGCGGTTCCACTGGTGTTCATATCTGGCGCGCCCGATGACGTAGCGCACCGGAAAGCAGGGCTTCCGGGTCTGCGCAGGGTACATAACAGAAAGTGTCCGGTGCGCCCTGATGACATAGCGCGCTGGAAACTGGGTCGCCCGAGTCTGCACACGCGAAGGGCGCTGAACAGGGAGTATCCGGCGCTCACTGAAGATTATAGCGGCATTCCGGGCTGCGCATGCACAGAGCCAGTGTGATCTCTCTGCGCAAAGCGCGGTGGAAAACTTTGACCCGGATATCCAGGGGAGGGGGCGGACTGGAGGTGGAGTGACGTCCCTAAAGTATAAAATAGAGGGAAAGCCGCTGAATGGCTGTGCCTGTACATCTTATCTACAACAATGGATCAAGAACAGCAGTCACCTGAGCGGCAGCAGCAGTGGCAGTAGGATAAGCGGCAGCAAGACCAGCCAGAGGAACAGGGCAGGTCGTGAGTCCACCACCTCCAGGAGAGAAAGATCATGTGAACTGATCCAGCCTCCATCTCCGGTACCCTAGACTGAACGGCACAGTGGTGAGAGATCTTCGTGAAAGTTCACCATGCTAAACAGGTCCCTTTCTCTGTGTATTTTTCACTAGGGAAGGCCCACGAAATGTAGCGCCAAACAGAATAACAAGGAATGTGCGCTGTGTGGGGTTAATCCACCCAACACATAAACCCAGGGCAGAGTCTTCTGGTATATTAAAAAAACAAAACCAATCGGAGGAAACCCCCTGGTTCAATATGGACCTAAAGTCTATCATCAAAACTGAAGTTAGAGAATACCTTAAAACCCTAATTGAACGGAGAAAGGGAAAGAGGCCAAAACATCAGACATCAGTGTATAGTGATAAATGTTTTATAAGTGGTAGTTGTGTACTAACATACTGTCTGGAGGTCCTCTCATGCCCTGAAACCCAACTGATGCGGAGGAGAGGTACCGCTCTTTTATTCAGTAGGTTTCCTGTCCTTGGTGGGCAGATACCCTCTCTCAGGTGGAGCTGTCATGGGCTCTGTAAAATCCCGTTACCGGTAAGTAAGATATTTTTTTACATTTGGATTTCATTAATAATTTTGAACAAGTTGGTTTCTCCAGTCTTTTCTAAACTGGAGAAAGCAGGCATTGCAGGACCTTAGGTATCCATGGTTACGTCCACTGATAAAGTTACAGTTATCTAGCTGCTAGTGTTCGTAACCATGGATACCTAAGGTCTTGCAATGCCTGCACATGAGGAAGGCGATATAGCGAATCAGAAAAACTATACTACTTTTCTATTTGGAGGTATTTGCTAATATTATTATTATTACACCTACTACATATTGGGATAGGATCTTGGAGATGGGAATACCCCTTTAAGTGCCCATTCACATTAGACATTTCAGCAACCACTGTCAACTCTGTATATGGTTTTCCTGACTGTCTCCAAACTTCAGTTGTCAGGAAAATGGAGACTCAGATATTTGGGTTCCAACTTACACAGTGCTTTATTTCTACAGAAGAGGGGTCAGGCAGTGGTTTATTCCCCTCCCCTTATTAAAAACAAACAAACAAACTAGTGAGTATACCTTTGTCTAGGGCAATAGGGAAGAATTAGCGGTCATCCAATCAGCCGTAATCTATTGAAGGCGTTTGTGCACCATTAAACTAAATGACTGTCTTGTAGAAAATCTGTAACTAGAAACCAATCAAATGAGTTTTTGAAACATGTCTGTCTAAAATGTTACAGAGCCCTCTTATAATACACACTAGATGGTGGCCCGATTCTAACGCATCGGGCATTCTAGCATATGTCTCCCGACCCTCCTTTATAATGCCCCATGCAGGAAGTCACATCCCCCGTATATAATACCCCATGCAGGATGTCACATCCCCAGTATATAATACCCCATGCAGGAAGTCACATCCCCCGTATATAATACCCCATGCAGGATGTCACATCCCCAGTATATAATACCCCATGCAGGATGTCACATCCCCCGCATATAATGCCCCATGCAGGAAGTCACATCCCCCGCATATAATGCCCCATGCAGGAAGTCACATCCCCCGTATATAATACCCCATGCAGGAAGTCACATCCCCGTATATAATGCCCCATGCAGGATGTGACCTCTCCCCCATATAATTCCCCATGTAGGATGTCACCTCTCCCCCTCCATATAATGCCCCATGTAGGATGTCACCTCACCCCCCCCCCCCCATATAATGCCCCATGCAGAAAGTCATATCCCCTGTATATCCATCCCCCCATAGTGCCCCATGCAGGTCCCCTATGGCCCCATACAAAAAAAAAAAATCCAATACTCCCCTCCCTTCTCAGCTGCTTCTCTGGACTCCAGCGTAGCCGGCATGTTGACGCTGTGCGCTGTGACCGGTCAGGAGAGAGCGCAGTGTAAAGACGTCACCGCGCCCTCTGACCTGAGACGTCACAGCATCAGCGGATGACACAGGAGCTGCTGCGGAGGCACGGGGAGGGGTAAGTATGACGCCGGTGCCGGGGTCCTGATTGAGCGGGGGGGGGGGGAGGAGAGGGGAGAGGAGGGGAGGGGTAAGTATGACGCCGGGTGCCGGGGTCCTGATCGAGCGGGGGGAGGGACGGGACGGGAGGAGAGGCGAGAGGAGGGGAGATGAGGGGAGGGGTAAGTATGACGCCGGTTGCCGGGGTCCTGATCGAGTGGGGGGAGGGACGAGAGGAGGGGAGGGGCGTCACACTTGTCCTCGGGAGATAAGCGGCCTTAGCCGCTGATCTCCCGACGATAGCCGCATGTAGGTCAGCGGCGCCTGCGGTCGGGGGACTTATGCTGCGAGTAGCCGGCTGCATCTCCCGGCTGCATCGCCGCTGACCTCCGTGCCGCACATGAGCCACTAACGGCCGCCATGTTTTTCAGAAATGCCGCATCGCTGATTGGCCGCGGCCGGACCAATCAGCGACCCGGGATTTCCAGGACAGGCAGACAGGCAGGCAGACAGACAGACAGGATAAGACAATTATATAGTAGATTAGATGGTCATCCAGACCTGCTGATTACAGTGGGATTGCTGACCATCTTATCTGTATGATGGTGTCCTGAATCTCCTGATTGCATAGATGACATATCACCTGGGGCTGCTCCTTCTGCAAGTTTTGACCTTTTTAAGCTGATCTCTGCTTTAATATATTACCCACTTTTTAGGTACCATGTACATTGCTTATCGGACATCTATATCTGCCTCGCTTTATATCCGTAGGTGTCAGGCTTTATTTGACAGTTAGCCAGTGACTACTATTTTTTTTTCTGACTACTGGGTGATGCTATGTGTCATTTGACACTTTCTTGATGTGCTCTCAGACACATGTTGTGTTATTACTCCTTTCTGGATTAGCCACTTTGTCCTTCTTACAGGAATATACTGTTTTAATCATTATTGACTTTGACACACTATTTTTACTATTCCATCTTTGGATATTTATAAAAAAACCTTTAAATAAAACCACAATATCTATGGTATAACATTTTGTCTTTTTCTTCAAAATAGCCATCTGCTTATAGTTTCCTTTTATTTTAGTGTGTGTGCTATTTAATAAAAGATTTATTCTTAATATCCTTACCACACCTACAAAAACAACAAGAGTATATGTTCACTTTGGTCAGATATAGACATCCATTCAGAACATGTGTGCATGGGAAAGTCTGTCGGCATTGGGCACTTTTTTGGAGTAAACTGGACACATGGGGTCCTATGAATATGTAAAATATCAATATTTGCAGATGACACAAAGTTATGTAAAACAATTAATACAAAAGAGGACAGTGCAGACCTACAGAGGGATTTGGATAAGCTGGGTAGGTGGAGCATTAAATGGCAAATGAGGTTTAACGAGGAGAAATGTAAGGTCATACATATGGGAAGGAAAAATGGAAGTCACCAGTACTCACTGAATGGGAAATCATTGGGGAATTCAGAGATGGAGAAGGACTTGGGCATCTTGATTGATAGCAAACTAAATTGGAGTGCCCAAAGTCAGGCCGCTGCAGTAAGGGCAAACAGGGTAATGGGATGTATCAGAAGAGGTATAGCTGCAAAGGATGAGAACATTGTTCTTCCACTGTACAAAGCACTGGTCAGACCACACTTGGAATACTGTGCTCAGTTATGGGCCCCAATATATAGAAAGGATATAAATGAGCTTGAAAAGGTACAAAGGAGGGCAACAAAATTAATAAGGGGAATGGAGGGACTGCAATACCCAGAGAGGTTGGCAAAACTAGGACTATTCAGCCTGGAAAAGAGAAGGTTGAGGGGGGACATAATAAATGTGTACAAATATGTTAGGGGACAGTATAGAGACCTTGCCCGGGATTTGTTCAAAAGGAGGGATATTACGGTAACAAGAGGGCATTCACTAAGACTGGAAGAGAAAAGGTTTCAGCACCAGCATAGGAAGGGGTTCTTTACGGTAAGAGCAGTGAGAATATGGAATTCACTGAGTGAGGAGACGGTAATGTCGGATTCACTAAACCAGTTCAAGCGGGGACTGGATGCTTTTCTAGATACCAGGCAGATTTCTGCATATACTTAAAAATAGAATAAAATAGTAGGTTGATACAGGGATTTATTCTGACTGCTGGTTTCAGAGTCGGGAGGGAATTTTTCCTCAGGTGAAGATTGGCTAAATCATTTGGGGTTTTTGCCCTCCTCTGGATCAACTTTAGCAATTACAGAACTAACAGGTCGAACTTGATGGACGCAAGTCTTTATTCGGCTTTACTAACTATGTAACTATGTAAAACAAAGACAGCAGTCCAAAACACTACTCCAGTAGTCATGGTAGTGCTTTACTGAATTAGGTTCAGAACAGATTGTGATATTGTTCACATGAATGGGCATTTTGATGTCAGTGCCTCGATGATGGTCTGTAATTGCTTTATTTATTCGGTCGTCCATGACAGCACCACGTGAGAGAGAGGATCCGCCCATCAAGGACAGGAAACCTACAGGTTAAAAAGGGCGGCCCTCTCTTTCCGCCTCAGTTTAGGTTTCCTGTCCATGATGGGGGACCTTGCAGGCTTACGTGCAGAAGATGGACTCCTGTCCCAGAGAGGGCCACAGCAGGTGGTTGGAGCCGGTCCGTCCCGGTCCTCTGGAGACGCCACGGCAGGGCTCATGGGGGCGCCTCCGTGAGCGTTGCGGCAGGCGCGACATCGCCTCACGGGAGGTAGATGTCCGCCAGGTGTGGGGCCGCTAGCGGGCTTCCTTCCCCCCTCGCTACCGCTTGCAGGAGATCCAGGTCGCGCCGGCGGCGCACGTGACGGGCGCGACCTTCTGACGCGACTTCCGGTGCGCCGGGCAGGAAGCCCTGTGACGTCACCGGAAGGGGCGGGGCTCGTTTGAATTTTTTGGCGCGAGCAGCTGAACGCCGGGGGATTGAGGACCTGGCGGCGAGTAGCCCACCTGGATCCCACCTGGACCTGGGGAGGAAGACCAAGGAGCAGGTAACGCCCTCCTGGGTAAAAAAAAAAAAAAGGAAACACACACCCACACATGGTACCGGTATGGCCAGTATATAAAGGGTCTGGTAACATACAGAGGTGCTTCCCAGCCCATTCTTACATTGTAAGCTATGGAAGATTCACAGGAGCTGTCACCTAGGCAACAACATCTGCTGCAGGAGCAGCCCTCTGGGGAGCCCTCACAACTAGTGGCGCAGCGTCATTCCCGGCTAGGGTCTGGTCGTACAACTATTAAGAGCTACCACTAAGAGCAGGAAGGACGGTCCGGTGCGGCGTGATTCCTCGCCATGCATGCTGGATTCTTCTGCTTCTACGGTACCGAAGGTTCTGTGGGGTGAGTGGAATCTTCGTGAAAGTTCTACTAATGTTTCCTCCTTCTTTCTATCTATGACTTTCTTTTAGAGCAAGAAATGTTCCTCGAAGTCCAAGCACAGAGTGTGTGCCTTATGCAGCTGTCCACTCCCTGATTCTTATAGCAAAAGGTTGTGTCAGCAAAATGATATCGGAGGAGACCCCAGATTTTTCCCTAGGCTTAAGAACTTTAATAAGGGAAGAAATAGGCAAAGCATTGCAAGGTTCAGAGTCTGGGCATATTCCTCAAGAAACCCAGCCGGGTTCAGACTCTGAGCTATCGGTCGCTTCCTCCTCCGCCTTCTCTTCCTCTGATAGTGAGCCAGACAGACAGTGCTTCCCCCTGAAGGAGGTCGATGCCCTAGTAAAAGCCGTCCGATCTACAATGGGGATAGTGGACTCGAGGGTAGAGAAGTCAGCTGAGGATGTTATGTTTGGTGGTCTGGGGCTAAAGAAGAGAAGGGTCTTTCCAGTAAATTCAAGGGTGAAAGACCTCATTGATAAGGAATGGAGAAAGCCTGACAAGAAGGGTAGTGTTCCTCCATCCTTTAAAAGGAAATATCCGTTTGAGGATGCTATGTGTTCCTCCTGGTTAAAAGCACCCAAGCTGGATGTTGCTGTTACTAAAGCAGTGAAAAGAACTTCCCTCCCGTTCGATGATATGGGTGCATTGAGAGACCCCCTAGACAGACGGGCTGATACTTTCCTGAAAGGGGCATGGGAGACAGCTGCGGGAGCACTGAGACCAACAGTAGCAGCTACCTGTACGTCCAGAGCCCTGATGGTGTGGCTTGAACAGCTAGACAGTCAGTTGAAGGATGGGACTTCTAGGAAAGACATCATTTCTTCCCTTCCACTGGTTCAGGGGGCGGCAGCTTTTCTTGCTGATGCATCTGTGGACTCGGTGAGGTTGGCAGCAAAGTCAGCAGCACTGTCAAATGCGGCTCGGCGAGCCTTGTGGATTAAAAGCTGGCTAGGGGATTTACAGACTAAGTCCAGACTGTGTACAATCCCGTGTGAAGGGGAATACCTCTTTGGTCAGACCATGGACGACTTATTGGAGAAAGCGGGGGACCCTAAGAAGGGGTTTCCATCAGTTCCTCTACCCTCCTTTAAGAGATCGTTCCGGAAGAGATATTTCAGGGAGCAAGACAAGTCTGATGAAAGAGGTCGAAAAGGTAGAGGTCTACTCTTTGGTCCGTCTCCAAAAATTGAGCAGAAGCCAGTGGATACACAATCAGCCCAGGTGGGAGGGAGATTGTCATTTTTTGTCCCAGCTTGGGAACAGATTTCTCATAGTAATTGGATTTTGAGCCTGATTAAGTATGGTCTTAAGTTTCAATTTAAAGCATTGCCTCACAAAAGGTTCATGGTTGCTCCCTCCAGTTCTTCCCCAGAACGCCAGGCTGCCCTCGTTTCGGAAGTACAAACCCTAATAAGAAAGCACGTCCTGATTGAGGTTCCGGAAGCTGAAAAGGGTCTTGGTTTCTACTCCCCGCTCTTCTTGATTCCGAAACCGGATGGAAGTTTCAGGACAATTATAAATCTGAAATCCCTGAATAATTTCCTTAAAATACACACCTTTAAAATGGAGTCTTTGAAATCCGTAATAAAGTTACTTTTTCCCCACTGCTATATGGTAGTGCTCGATCTCAAAGATGCGTATTACCATATCCCAATTCATAGTGATTACCAGAAATACTTGAGGCTGGCCATTGAAATAGACGGGGTGGTTAAACACTTCCAATACACTGCACTCCCCTTCGGTTTAGCTATAGCCCCACGGGTTTTTACTAAAGTAATGGCGGAAGTTATGGCCCATATAAGAGAAAGGGACATTCTAATTATCCCTTACCTGGATGATCTCCTGATAGTGGGGAATTCGTTGGTTCAATGCGAGACCCACCTGCAGGAGACCATGTCGGTCTTAAAGAGTTTGGGGTGGTTTCTAAATTTAGAAAAATCTAGACTATCTCCACTCAAGGTACAACAATATCTGGGGGTCATATTAGATTCCAGGAAACAGCTATGTTGTCTTCCAGAAGAGAAAATTGATAGAATCCGGGAGTTGGTAGAACAATGTATACGTAAACCTTCTATTTCACTCCGTAGGGCCATGTCACTATTGGGAACCTTCACCTCCACTTTTCCTGCGGTTCGTTGGTCACAATTGCATTCAAGAGCCTTTCAGTGGGATGTGTTGTACAATAACGCAGCTTTAGACGGGCATCTAGACCGTAAGTTTACGCTAGGTCCTCGTGCCATATGGTCCCTTCGTTGGTGGTTACGACAAGACAATCTTGCTAAAGGGGTTCCCTGGGAATGTAGTCCAACTGCAGTCTTGTCCACTGATGCAAGTGCTACAGGTTGGGGAGCTCACTTTGAAGGGAAATTAGTGCAGGGAACCTGGTCAAGCAGTGAGCAACAGTTGTCATCAAATGTTAAGGAGCTTCTGGCGGTGCAGCATGCGTTCAACGAGTTCCTTATATATTTTCAGGACCAGCATGTCCGTGTACTCTCGGACAATCAAGTCACGGTAGCTTACATAAACCACCAAGGGGGAACCCGCTCAAGAAACTTGATGAGGGTAGCGAACGCACTTCTGCTGAAAGCCGAAGATCACTGTCTCTCTCTTTCGGCTACTCATCTAAAAGGCAAGGAAAACATCATAGCGGATTTCCTCAGCCGTACTTCTGTAAAAGAAGGAGAGTGGTCCCTAAATACACAAATATTCTCCAGAATCGTAGAAAGGTGGGGCCTTCCGTCTATGGACTTATTCGCAACAAGAGCCAATCGGAAAGTGAAAAATTTTTGTTCCTTAGACCCCAGAGAAGGACCCCTGGCAGTGGACGCCTTTATGGTTCCCTGGAGGTTTCCTCTGGCATATGCCTTCCCTCCCATGATCCTGCTCCCAGCGGTTTTAAAAAAAGATCAGGGCAGACCGGGCCAGAGTGATACTCATATGTCCCTTTTGGCCCAAAAGACCGTGGTTCCCTTGTCTCCGGAAGATGTCCATATCAGATCCCTGGGTTCTTCCGGAGATTCCGGACCTCCTCACTCAAGGGCCACTTTCCCATCCTCCAATCCCGAGTCTACATTTGACGGCGTGGAATTTGAGAGGGTGTTATTGACCAACAAAGGATTCCCCGCAAATGTAGTGAATACTCTCCTGGCTAGCAGAAAACCTGTTACCACCCGTATTTATGCCAGGACCTGGAGGAAGTTTCTGTCCTTTGCAGAAGTTAAGGTGGAGGAGGGGCCCCCTATTGGGAAAATTCTGGAATTTCTGCAGCGAGGCTTAGAATTAGGTCTCCCTACCAGTACCTTGAAAGTACAGGTGTCGGCGTTGGGAGCTTTATTTTCTTCCAATATTGCAGATAACTATTGGATAGGCCGTTTTATAAAAACTTCCTTTAGGTGTAGACCCATTACCAAAGCAAAGATATCTTCCTGGGATTTGAATTATGTCTTAGATGCCTTGACCAGTCCTCCTTTTGAGCCACTAGATTTAGTCTCCCCCAAAATTATTTTCCTAAAGACGGTCCTGTTAGTAGCCCTAACTTCAGCCAGGAGAGTCAGTGACCTACAGGCCCTTTCAATATGCCCTCCATTCACGCAAATTCTGGACGATAGGATTATATTAAAACCTGATCCAGCCTTTCTTCCTAAAGTGGCCACTCGATTCCATAGAACCCAGGAAATAGTTCTCCCAACTTTTTGCTTTCCGCCCAAAAATCAAAAAGAGGAGAGACTTCACACTTAGACGTTAGGAGGTGCGTACTAAGGTACTTAGAAGTATCACATGGCTTTAGAAAGGATAAGTCCCTATTTATTTGCTATCAGGGGGCTAGGAAGGGTTGTAAGGCCTCAAAGGCTACAATCGCTAGATGGATCAAGGAGGCCATTTCCCTCGCATACTCCTCAGGGGATAAAGAGATACCGGAGGGATTGAGGGCGCATTCTACCAGAGCGGTGTCAACCTCCTGGGCGGAGAAGACAGGGCTTTCCATTGAGGAAAGACCACTTGGTCTTCTCCCTCTACTTTCTATAGGCACTATAGATTGGATCTGGGTGGCTCTGCAGATCTCACTTTCGGGAGAAGGGTGCTTCAAGCTGTGGTCCCTCCCTAATTTCCTTCGTCTCTGTAATTCTCTCACGTGGTGCTGTCATGGACGACCGAATAAAGCCTTAGTTACTTACCGGTAACGGGATTTTTCGGAGCCCATGACAGCACCCGTATATTCCCTCCCTTCACTGGTGTTGTGCACTCCTGTAGATTTGATTTCTTTTTGTGCACCCTTGTGGGAAATTGATGAAAAGTAATGTACTTAATGTGATTATGTTTTGTTATAACTAACCTTGGCGGTACTCTCATGCTCTGTTAACTAAACTGAGGCGGAAAGAGAAGGCCGCCCTTTTTAACCTGTAGGTTTCCTGTCCTTGATGGGCGGATCCTCTCTCACGTGGTGCTGTCATGGGCTCCGAAAAATCCCGTTACCGGTAAGTAACTAAGGCTTTCTGTTCTACAACAAGACAATGATCCAAAATGCTGCATCAAAAACGCTCAAGAAAGGCAAATTTAATAGGGTTTATCCAGTTTAAATATTTTTTTCACAAAGGTTAGAAGGGTTTCTCAACCATATGCTTTTACCACAGGTTGTCCCACTGCTAGTATCCCTAGTGGTCAGCTGTACATTGGGTGGGAACTTGTCAGTGAGTGATCAGTTGTCTTGATCACCACCACTGGAGAAATGAAGCATTACACCCATCTCATTATAGGCAATGGTCTGTCTATGTAATGATTTAAAGGTGGTGTTCGGGCTTTTTTTTACCATTTTGTCTGTGTACCGAAGTGGCAAATGCTGAAAACTTAATATACTCACTGTTGGCATTCTGCACCATTGCCTAGATATCACACATAGTCATCCTCAGTCCTTACTTTAGAGGATCGTTCACATGCCGACTATAGTCTTTTACTGTTCAGAGACTAGTGGTAACCTCACAACTGACATCTTTCAGACCCTCCTCTGCTTCAATTCCAGCACTTGAACAGTGAGCCCCTTCAGCCTCCTGGTGCCTGCGCACTGTGGGTCAGTGTAAGTCAACGATGTCATGAAACAGCTAATTGGACTAACCTGCGCAATTAGCTGTTAGCAGGGATGTACAACTGTATGGAGCCAGGTTTTTTTTTTTCGTTTTTTTTTTTATACATTCTACATAGTTTTGTGTCAAAGACTAACACTTTACTCTCAATCCCATCCGCAAGGTAATTAATAAAAGCATGAAAAAGAATTGGCCCTAACACTGATGCTTGAGTGGTCTTTATCCCATTTAGAGACTGTACCACTGTTTCCTGTCCCTTAAGGCTATGTTCAGCTATGTTCACACTTTGCATTTTTACCAAAAAGAGGGGAGTAGAAAAACGTGTACATATAAACCCTTAAAAAGATTTTTAATTTAAATATTTTATAAAGCTCCACGTGTACAGTGAAGAAAAGTCACAATATAAATGTCTGCTCAAATGCTCAGAGACATAGAATGGTATAATCAGAGCACATAAAAAATAGGGAAGCAAAGATTTAGACAGTCAAGTTTATCCCTATATCAGATGATTATTGTGGTATGAAAGACAATAAAGGCCACCAAAATGACTATCTGATCGAATACTCAAGATGTGCACAATTGATGTGATCAGAGTTCATGTAGCCAACGTCGACAGGAAAACATTTAGAAGTCCTACCAATAAGTCACCCCTAATGCCGCCAATTATTGTGTTTAATTATATAGCACAAACTACAACATAAATGTCTGATTCAATACTCATAACCAATAGATGGTATAGTCAGAATGGATATAAATGGTATAAACAGGGAGACAGGTATAAAACTATGTCCTCACCAATCACACAATAACCGTTCCCATTGAACACCAGATCACATACACAGACAGCAGCTTTTGTTTTCGCCAAAAGATTTTTTTTTTAAGCCGCCACCATGACAAGTTAGACTCTAATCTATTAAACATTTCTTAAAATATCCAATACTTTTTAGGTATTTTTTCAAGTAAATTTTTTAAAATGACCAATAATATCACATACAAGGGAGAAATACCGTCACACCATGAGTAGACCACGTATTACCACCATATAGTGACCGAATAATACCACATACAAGGAGAAATGCCTCCGCTGTGACCAGACCACATATTACCATCACATAGTGACTGAATACTACAATACTGATTAGTAGAACAAAACAATGCTAATATTACGATAAGTGCCATTATACACAGGAACTTTGTATATAGTGTCAGTGTACAAGTAATACATTGATCACCGGTGACATTATACACAGGAGCTCTGTATATACAGTTCTCATCGTTATTGGCACCCATGAAGTTTAAGTACATAATGTGGAATATCTCCTGAAATAAACAAATCAAATATATAATAAATTGGGTTCAGTAGTTCAATGCAGTTTGTGGGGAATATTTTTTTCATAAGAATTTGGGAAAGTTATGAAATGTCCTATAAATGTCTGTCCTATTCCTGATCTAAGGGTCTAGACTTTTAGCTGAGATTAATCGGTGCTACAGTAAATTTATCACTTAAACATGAGCCATGTATGAGGGAGTCGGAGGTTTGCTGTATGAGGGAGTCGGAGGTTTGGCTTACCGACTCCACAGCCCTGGTGTTAAAGCAAACCTGTGCGGTCGAAGATCGAATCAATCCGCACAGGCTTCTGAATGACCATTAAAGCGAACCTGTCAGCAGGATTTTGCTAAGTAAACTACAGACAGTGTCATGTTGAGGTTTCTGCACTGATTAATATGATACCTGGGGTGAAGAAATCCGTCTTGTGGTTCTTGTGTAATCAGTGTTTGCGGTTTTGAGTTAATGATATGCCCGTGCTCCGGGGCGGAACTGTAGGCAGGGTCTCATCCTGGTGCTCTAGGCCAGATCAGCAAGAAAAGACCTGTATATAGTGTCAGTGAACAGATGTCACTGGTGAGTAGGTGTGTTGTCTCTAGTTGAAGTCCTTCATCTTCGCTTTTTTTCTTTATCCAGCACAGATCTTCATCACTTCTTCCAGCCAAAACTCTTCTCTGCATAAAATAACACACAATTATCTAGAGCACCTCTTCCAGAGCACGTTCCCCAACTTCTACACCTCGCAGCTGAATCCAGACGTGCACCCACCATTAATATATAATTAGTTATATAAATTGTAATCCCCCACTTTGCCTCCACTAACTATAAATAGCCACTTTATCCACCTAGTAAATATATAAATTAATTGCCACCTGTACTCTTTCCCGCAATTCATTACCAGTCATACTCCTGCATCCTCAGCTCCCCCGATTCATTGTTTTTACATGCCGCCCTCCGCCCCAATTCATTATGTCCCCTCTTTCCCACTTCATCATTTACTCTCCCCCAACCCCAATTCATTTTCATTTGCTCTCCTCAATCCACTCCCAATTCGTCATTTGTTCTCCCCCTTCCACTCCCAATTGGTCCTTTGCTCTCCCCCTCCACTCCCAATTCATCATTTGCTCCCCCCACTCCTAATTCGTCATCACCCCCCCCGCCACACACACACACACACTCCTAATTCATCATTTAATTAATTCTATTAAAAAAATAAAGTTTTCATACTTGCGTCTTATACAATCCCCTGCTGCTCCACTCCTGGACTGGCATACTGGCGCTCGATGCCGGCGAGTATGCAATGACGTCATCGCATACGCTCAGTCTTCCCAACGCGTCCCTGAATGGGAGGAGGTACCCCCTTGGAGCTGCACGGCCGTTCAGTTTTGATAGCTGTGACACACGATAGCCAGGGGTATCCGGAACAGGCCCGGGCCCCCGCTCTTTACTTCTGTTCACCAGGGCCCATACAGCAATAAGAGCAGTAATGCCCCGATGGAGGCCATGGAGCTTTATGACTGCTTACTTTTGCGAGGCAAGACGATGTTTATATTGATACCAAGTTAAGATAGATATGACGTTTTGATTAGTTGTTTCAGCATTTTTTGTGGTATTGCAGCAACTAAAAAAACAAATGTAATTTTGGCGTTTTTGAATTTTTTTTTTTCTTACCAATCGGGTTAATTTTTTATATTTTGATAGATCAGACTTTTCTGAACGTGGCAATACTACGTGTATTTTTTTATTTATTTTTACGGGGGAAAATGAATGTCATTTGATCTTTTATGTTTTTGGCTTATTTAACCCCTTCACCACCTTGGGATTTTTCGTTATTTTGCGTTTTCGTTTCTTGCTCCCCTTCTTCCCAGAGCCATAACTTTTTTTTTTTCCTGTCAATATGTCTGTGTGAGGGCTTGTTTTTTTGCGGGACGAGTTTACCATATAGTGAACTGGAAAACGGGAAAATTCCAAATGCTATGAAATTGCAAAAAAGTGCAATTCTACATTTTTTTTATTTTTTTATTTACCATGTTCATTAAATGTTAAAACTGACCCACCATTGTGATTCTCTTTTTTTAGGTGAGTGGTTTGTTTGTTGGTTTGTTTTGTTTTACAAAAAAAGAGCAATTTTCCAAGACTCGTATTGTCTCTATTTTTTGGAATCTGGGGCTTGTGAGGGCTTATTATTTGTGCGCTGAGCTGACGTTTCTATTGATACCATTTTGGGTTAGATACGATGTTTTGATTGCCTGTTATTGCATTTTATTTCAATATTGTGGCTAACAAAAAAAAATAAATTTAATTCTGGCAATTTTGTTTTTGTTTCTTCTTACCCTGTTTACCGATCGGATTAATTCTTTTTCTATTTTGATTTGGCATTTCTGAACATGGCGATACCAAATATGTGTATTTTTGAATTTTTTTTATTTTATTTTGAATTGGGCAAAAGCGATGTGATTTGAACTTTTATATATATTTTATTTTTAAGAACACTTTTTTTTACTCTTCACTTACGTCAATAGTCTCCTTAGGAGACTTGAAGCTGCAATTGTCTGATCCCTTGTGCTACACATAGCAGGGCTGTGTAGCTGAAATGCTCATCTGCTATGAATGCTGGCCAAGCATGAGGGTGTTCTGCAGACCCCTGGGGGTCATGCCAGCCCATTGGCACCCCGCGATCATGTGACATGGGCACCTATGGACGGACTTAGTGACAGCCACGGGTGGATCGGGATTTCACCTGTGGCTGTTTAAGGCACATGACATCGGCTGTCATGTGCCTGAAAAGATGCGGGCTCAGCGCTGGAGCTCACATCAAAGAGGGGGAGGTAACCTATGACGTGCCTTTACGTCATAGGCCATAAAAGGGTTACTTTTTTTTAAACTTTTTTTCTCCACTGTTCTTAAGTTCTCTTAGGGAAGCTGTGATGTTTGATTTCTTGTGCTCTGCTCCACCCACGATTGTTAAAGCAGGTCCTGGCTGTAATACACAGCCATCACCCACTTCCAACTTGCGCCATACATGTCGTGAAGGGGTTAAAGGGAATCTGTCAGTAGGTATTTGGCACCTAATCTGAGAGCAGCCTGATGTAGGGGCAGAGATTGTGATCCAAGTGAAGCGGCACTTACTGGGCTGCTTTATTGTAGTTTCGATAAGTTCAGTGTTTTATCAGCTGAAGATTATCACTACAGGACTAGTTGTATTGTGCCATGTAGTCCTCCTGCTCTGCTTAACTATGCCCCCACCGATTGGCAGTTTTCTGCCTATTAAACCTACAATAATCTCCCAAAGGAGTTACTTAAAGAATGTAATATACAGTTCAATGTCAATTTTTACATAATAAATCTGAAAGAGAAGACACTAGGAGAGCCAATAATGATTATTAAAAATACAAATTTTATTAACTTCATAATTATAAAACTATTTAAAAACGAAATAAAGATGACCCTATAGTTATGGTGGTTATTGCCAAAAAAAAAGGTCACCACAGAATGGCACATACACACCATAGAACATACAGGTTAAATGCAATAGATACCTTACATCCACAGATGGAATAGGGCTAATAATCAATATTGCCCCAATCGTAAATACATAAAACTACAGTGCAATGGGTTAATCTCCTATCCAGGTTACTCCCTTAGACCATCATAGGATAGGGGGTGGTAAGTGTAGTTTGTAAGATAGCAAAAACTTACATTGGTGTGGACGTGCCAGGCTGTGGTGCCACATCCCCTATGTTTGTTTCGGCAGGCGTGCCTTCGTCGGGGCAGTTTTCTGCCTATGCAGATTGTACACAGAAAGCTGACAATCAGTGGTGTGGGTGGGGTTATACTGTACAGGGCACTGCTAGATCTGTAGCAAAGAAAAGTGTGAATTTATCAAAACTGCATCAAGCAGCTCAGTAAGTGACAAATCGCTGGAATCAATGTCTCAGCCTTTACATTATACTGCTGTTGTTTTACATATCAAAAACCTGGTGATTTATTTCCTTTAAGATACTAGTGGAACTAGAATCAAACATCATGTATATGCACGCTATTGTATTATATAACCATTTCATAATTGGAAAATGGGCATCTTTTATGAATTGCCTTTTAATTATACCTATTGTTTTACAGCTTAAAAAAGAAGCCACAAAGGAAGAAGTATGGACTTCTCTCAGACTATGATGACACGATGGAATTGGGATCAATGGACAGTGATGAAGAAAAAATATTTGAGTCTAGAAGTATAAGAAGGTAAGTAAGCACTTGTGGGAGGCACACGGGTCAGTGACTTGTAGGTTTTGTAAAAAAAAAAAAAAAAAAAAAAAATTGTATTTTCTTTGACAGGTGATGAGTAAAGTTGCAAATCTTGGATCACTAACCACAAACAAGCCCTATCCTTGTGATGACACAGAAAAGGGTCTCCTGTGTTTTGAAGGGATGTGTGTCTCGCTGACCAAATTCATTCTAACATTAGCTGCTGCCGCTGGAAAAGCCTGACTGATTTGGACCATGGATTGTTTGATTCTGCTGGGTGCAATTCCATACTAAAGACTTAAGTGGGATATGTGATTCTCCGGCCTTTGCACAAAATGTACATTCCATCTTCACAGTGTGGACTATGCTTCTAATGTTGATCGGAACTAATGGTTGAATAACAAGTGCTTTCCTTTTTACTTTTTCCAGCAAAAAGTATTTGCTGAATTCTCTTGACAAGACCAGGTAATTGTATGGCTCACCTGTCAGGAAATTTGGCAAAGATGCAAGGTCTTACTTGCTCTGTGCTACTCATTTTTTATGTGGTTCAGGATATTTTGTAACAAACATTTATTTTTCCACTGTTCCTTTTTATATATGAATAAAATATTGATTAATCTGGTTATATGTTTGATTCCTATTTCCGCCAAATCATTGTGCTCACTGAGGAAGCCATTAGAAACAGTTCATGAAAACCCCTTCCCAAGCGAAAAATTTTCTCTTATTGCGCTTTCATTTCCTCCTTTTATTCCAAGAGCCATAACTTTTTCTTTTTTCCATTCACACACCTGTATGGGGACTTGTTTTTTTATTGCTGGAGTTGTAGTTTTGAATGACACCATTTATTTTACCATGCATTGTCCTGGAAAATGGGAACAAAATTCCAAGTCTATGTAATTTCGCAAAAAAGCTTTTCTGCAATTGTTTTTCAGTGTTTTTTTTTATTTTTTTAACAGCAATGTCAAACTTGTGTATATATATCTAAAGTGACTCACAGAAAAAGAAGCAGACTTACCAACACCAGGTCAGATTTCCAATGCACTAGTGGGATGTAACAGACCCCCATGATAATGGCAGGGGCAGCACAGGTGCAAATTACTGATGACACAACCACTCACAGCCTACCAATTCATGGAGGGGGGTGGGTGTCTCATATTAAAAATGCAATCAAATGAGATTTGCATAAAGCGCCAGTCACACAGATAGATGTGCTGCACACTGTCTGGCTTAAAGTCCTATTGATGACACCCATACGATTAGATCAGGCGGGCTGCCCAGCATTATATAAGTGCGCCCCACAAGATAGACGTCTCGATTCTATTAGTATGGGCATCATCAATAAGCTATAAGCTAGATACTCTGCATCACACCTATCTGTGTGACTGGCGTCTTATGCAAACCTCATTTGTGTGCTTTTTTAATATTAGATATCCACCCCCTCCATGAATTCATAGTTTGAGTGGTTGTTCATCAGTACACTGTGTTCCAAATTATTATGCAAATAATATTTTCTCAGATTTTCCCAAATTACCTATATGAATTGCAGTCATTGTAATTTTCCAGTCAAATAACTATTAGAGTACAATTGAAAGGTTTTTGTACAAACTGCCTATGATAACAGTATATTTTTAAAAAAATAAAACACTCAAAATGCATGTTCCAAATTATTATGCACAGCAGAGTTTTCAACCTTTTCATTTTAATAAAGAACCAAAAAATGGTCAATTTTGAAATTATAAGCATTAGCAGGTTATTATAAACTGAAATCAAACAGTTTTCAACTCAAAACTTTATTCTAGGTGATGTTACATTTGCACATAGGACCGCTTGTTAGAAAGGAGCTTCTGAACTCTCTCGTCCATTGAATTTGTCAGGTTTTGGATGGTTTCTGCTTCAGTTGTTTTGCATGAGGACAGAATACCCTCCCAGAGCTGTTGCTTAGATGTGAACTGCCTCCCACCATCATAGACACTCCTTTTGATGATGCTCCTGAGATTCTCAATGGGGTTGAGGTCAGGGGAGCATGGGGGCCACACCATAAGTTTGTCCCCTTTTATGCCCATAGCAGCCAGAGATGCAGATGTGTTATGTGCAGCATGAGACGGGGCATTATCATGCATGAAATGATCTTGCTGCAGAATGCACGGTTCTTCTTCTTGAACCATGGCAGGAAGTGCTGTTTGAGAAACTCAACATACATTATTGAGTTCATCTTTACCCCTTCAGGGATCCTAAAAGGGCCGACAATCTCTCTCCCCATGATTCCAGCCCAAAACATTACTCCACCTCCTCCTTGTTAGCGCCGTAGCCGTGTTTGCATGGGGTGTCCATCAACCAGCCATCCTCCACTCCATCCATCTGGACCATCGAGATCATTTCATCAAGTAATGATGGCCACTCGTTTTTCTTTACTTAGCTGCTTTTTTCTTGCCATAATACAAATTCTAACAGTCTATTCAGTAGGACTATCAGCTGTGTATCCACCTGACTTCTGCACAACACAACTGATGGTCCCAACCCCATTTATAAAGCAAGAAATCCCACTTATTAAACCTGACAGGGCACACCTGTGAAGTGAAAACCATTTCCGGTGACTACCTCTTGAAGCTGATCAAGAGAATGGCAAGAGTGTGCAAAGCAGTCATCAAAGCAAAAGGTGGCTACTTTGAAGAACCTAGAATATAAGACATATTTTCAGTTGTTTCACACTTTTTTGTTAAGTATATAATTCCACATGTGTTCATTCATAGTTTTGATGCCTTCAGTGTGAATGTACAATTTTCATAGTCATGAAAATACAGAAAAATCTTTAAATGAGAAGGTGTGTCCAAACTTTTGGTCTTGTGCGCAGGCGATACATATATGTACAGTACAGATCACTGTTGTACACAACATAGCTGGGAGCAGAAAGTGCGCCTTGCGCGAAAGGTTATGTTCGCATGCGCAAGATTTGGATGGCAAAACTGCACGTCACAGGGCACTGTGACATGCAGGCGCTGGGGTAACTTTGTAATTTACAAAGTAGGCGAGGATTTCTTGGGTGCCCTGGGCCTGCAAGCATCACAAACCTGAAAGAATAAAAAGCAATTTCACAGCAACCAGACTCTAATATGAGGCATACAGATAGATATAGATTTACATTTGTATCACCTGTATGCCCATAATAGAGGTCAGATAAGTGCCATGGGGTGACAGATTCCCTTTAACCCCTTCACAACCTTAGCTATATCCATACTTCCAGGTCGGTAGGTACTTACCGACCTTGGACATATGGATACATCCAGGCGATTTTGTGCTCACAGAGGCTGATTCTGACAGCTGACACCTGTCACTCAGTACCAGGAGCTGTCCTGCACCGCTCCTGGCACTTTAACCCCCTAAATGCTGCTATCTTAATCGATCGCAGCATTTAGAGAGCCAGGCAGGGGGAGGAAGCCCCTCTGCCCTTGGATCAGCGTCATTGTGAGGGGCCGATCATTGCTATGGTGACCCAGTCACCAGAGCTAGCAAGTTGCTAAATCATGCGCAGTGTATGATCTAGCAAGTTTGCCTGTCAGTGCAGCGCTGACATTTTGTATAGTATAGGAATGCCCCTGCATTCCCATGCTATACAAGCGATCAGCCTGCAAAAAGTAAAAGTCCCATAGTGGGACAAAGTAAAAAAGTGAAAGAAAAAAAAAAAGTAAAAATTTTATTAAAAAAAAAAACCTTTATATTTTGTACCCATAAATAAATATTTTTATGGAAAAAAAAATATATATATAAAAGCAAAAAAAGTACATAGTTGTTGCAGCATCCGGAACGACCCGACCTATAAAACTGTCCCACTAGTTAACCCCTTTAGTGAACACCGTAAAAAATAATAAACTAGGCAAAAAACGATGCTTTATCACACCACAAAACAAAAAGTGGAATAATACGCGATCAAAAAGACGGATGTAAGTTAAAATTGTACCGCTCAAAACGTCATCTTGTCCCACAAAAAAACAAGCCGCCACACAGCTCCATCAGCGGTTTCATCTGAATCATGTAACTCGGAGATTTTGATGGAAACCCCAATATAAGTGCTCAGTGTAGAGCGCAGGATAAATGTGATCTGAAATGTTATGTAAAATGTTCCATACAAAAGCTTTAACTCAATCCACAAAAATAACTCACTTAAGTCCGTCATCTGTTATCAGAAATATAGGGGGCTTCCACGTTACTGGTAGTACAAAGGCTCTGGAAAAGTGAAATGGCTCCTCACCCCCCAAAAAGAAATCCATTGAATTCTGTGCTCCCAAATCCAAATGCCCCCTCCCTTCTGAGCCCCAGTGTGACTAAACTGCAGTTAGCCTCCACAAGTTTGGCATTTCTGTAGCGATGAGAGCACGCCTAGTTTACAAGTGCATGACTCCAGAAACATGAGCTGGGCACTACAACGGCAGTTTGCAATTTTCACTCATCCACTGCTGCTTGTTTCTGGAAAACACCCATGGAGTCAAAATCGTCACTACAACTGTAGATAAATTCCCAAAGGGGTATGATTTCCAAAATGGGGTCACTTGAGGGGCGATTCTGCTTTTCTAGCACTCAGGGGCTCTATATGGAGTCTGCAAACTATTCTCAAAAAATCTGCGCTCCAGCAAGCAAGCAAATAGCGCCCCGACCCTCCAGAGTCTCGCCGTGTGGCTAAGCAGTACTGTACAGCCACATATGAGGTATTTTTTACATTCAATAGAAATTATGGGACAAACATTGGTGCCATTTTTTACCCATTTCCCAGTGTGAAAATGTAAACTCTAGGGCTAAAACAACATTTTTGTGGTAAAAATGTAATTATTTTTTCTTCACTGCCCAATGGTATAAAATTCTGTGATCCACCTGTAGTGTCAATATGATCACTGTACACCTAGATGAATTCATTGAGAGGTGTAGTTTGTAAAATGGGGTAATTTATGGGGGTTTTACTGTATTGGCACTTCAGGGGCTCTCCCAGTGGGTCATGGCACCCGCAAACCATAACCGTAAAATCTGCACTATAATATGGCGCTACTTCCCTTATGAGATTTGCACTGTGCCTGAAAAGTATTTCCCGATTACATGTAGGGTATTGGCGCGCTCAGAAAAAAAAATGGACCTCAGTTTGTTGCAAAAATTTATCCTATTAGCCCTTAGAAAAATTAAAAACTTGGTGCTAGAACAACATTTTAGTGTTAAAAATTTAATTTATTCTTTCTTCACCGCCCAATGCTATAAAATCCTGAGGCACATGTGGTGTCAATATGATCACTGCACCCCCAGATGAATTCACTGGAGAAGGGGGGGGTTGTAGTTTGTAAAATGAGGTCACATGGGGGGGTTCTATTGTTCTGGCACATCAGTGGCTTTGCCAATGTGACATGGCTCCCTCAAACCATCCCAGCAATATCTGAACTCCAATATGGCGCTTCTTTCCTTCTGAGCTTTTTCTGTGCATCACAAATAGTTTTTGACCACATATGGGGTATCTGTGTACTCAGGAAAAATTGCACAACAAATTTTCTCCTGCTATTCTTGTTAAATTTGAAAAATTTGGAGCTAAAGCAAAATTTTTGTGGGAAAAATATATATTTTTTCATTTTCACAGATCAAAGTTGTTGAAGCACCTGGTGTTATAATCTGCAGCAAGTACTAAGGAAAGAAAGGGGAAAGCTGTCCCTACAGTAAGACTAAGCTGAATCCCCACGATGTAGCGGGCTGCCTGTTCCTAGTGAACAGACCCGCCTTAGTCCTCGGCTAGTCTGAACGAAGACCTATAGCATAAAGGGGAGGAGTCCCTAAAAGAACTAAGGACTGGAACAAAAATGGGACACCTCCTTAACAGAGAAAGTTGTTGCAGAACACAAAAAGACAAACTGACAAAAAGGTACTAGAGGTCCCAGAAGGACCAAGCGAACTGACAGAGATAGGCAGAGAAGCACCTGGCTAGCAAAACCGTCAAACAACAATGAAGTCCAGCACAGCCAAAAGGGCGGAGCTGGAATATAAAGGCAGATGATCACGTGAGCGCAAAACACAAGATGGAAAAAACAAACAGGAGGGTTCTAACACCTGGGGGTTCAAAGTGCTGACCACATGTCTAGATAAATTCCTAGAGGGGTCTAGTTTCCAAAATGTGGTCACTTGTCAGAGGTTTCCACTGTTTAGGCACATCAGGGGCCCTCCAAATGCAACATGATCCCGCAGACCATTCCATCAAAGTCTGGTTTCCAAAACGTCACTTCTTCCTTTCTAAGCCCTGCTGTGCGCCCAAACCAGAAGTTTTCCTCCACATATTGCATACTCAGGAGAAATTGCACAACAAATTTTACGGTGCAATTTCTCCTGATACCCTTATGAAAATGCAAAATAAATAAATATATATCATTTATTTTGTGGGAAATGTTATTTATTACTATTTTGTGTGACATATCTCTCTAATTTAAGGGCATAAGAATGAAAAGTTTGAAAATTGCAAAATTTTCGCCAAATTTCCTTTTTTTCACAAATAAACGCAAGTACTATTGAAGAAATTTTACCATGGTCATGAAGTACAATATGTCACGAAAAAACTATCTCAGAATCAGGGGGAACCGTGGAAGCGTTCCAGAGTAATTACCTCATAAAGTGATAGTGGTCAGAATTGTAAACTTTGGCCTGGTCATGAAAGTGCAAACAACCTTGGAGGGTGAAAGGGTTAAGAGGTAATTCCAAAACCACCCCCCCCTCACGTTTTTGTTAATCATTTTGGGTTAGAAGTTTTGATCAGTCCTTATTGTATGACAGGCACTGGGGTGTTCAGCACAATGGCGCACCTCCTGAACCATCCGCTGAAAGTGCTGCTGTCAGAGATTGACCGTGACATTTGAGGAGTTAGCACTGGTAGGAGCTCCACTCCAACTGCTGCTGTTAAGAGGATGATGGCTTAGTAGTACAACCATCATGTGCCAGGAATAATGCGCAGACGAGTGCTATCCGATGTTTTATCGAATAGCACTCGGGCCAGTGTTATACTATGTGCCAATTTGGCCTGAGTAAAAAAAAAAATCACAGCATGCTGTGAGTGGCTCCAGAATTTGGATCACACGCTCCCATACAAGTCCATGGGTGCGTGTGAAACATGGGACTGCACTCGGATGTCATCTGAGTGCAGTTCAACATCTGCGACAATGGAGAAGATGGCAAAATTAAGTTCTCTGTCTTCTCCACACCTGTGCTCTGATTCTCTTGCATCACACTCAGATGACACTCTGCATCACACGGTATTCATAGTAGCCGTCCCGGGTATTGAATGCCATCTTCCACTCGTCTCCTTGGCGGATCCGGACCACGTTATATGCCCCACGAAGATCGAGCTTGGTGAAGATCTTCGCGCCTTTAAGGCGGTCGAACAGCTCTGAGATGAGTGGCAGGGGGGTATTTGTTTTTTATAGTAATCTGGTTGAGTCCCCTATAATCGATACAGGGGTGTAGTGAACCGTCTTTTTTTTTTTACGAAGAAGAATCCTGCTCCAGCCGGGGAGGTAGATTTCTGGATGAATCCCCTAGCCAGATTTTCTTCGATATACTCAGACATGGCCCGGGTTTCGGCCATCGACAAGGGGTAGATACGCCCACGGGGTGGAGAGGCACCGGGTACCAGGTCGATTGGGCAATCATATGGCCTATGAGGTGGCAGTGTCTCTGCTTCCTTCTTGTCGAAGACATCTGCATAGGACCAGTAAGGTGCCGGTAGACCAGATAAATTAGCCGGAGTAGACGGAGGTCGAGCCAGGCGAACCGGAACCAGGCAGGACTCATGGCAATCCTGCCCCCAACGGAGCACCTCATCGGATCACCAATTCAGAACGGGTTCATGTCTCTGTAGCCAGGGTAGGCCTAGCAAAAGGGAGTGATAGAGTCCGGATAGCACATGGAAGGAGATCCTCTCCGAGTACAGCATTCCCACCTGAAGGGTTACAGGCTCTGTGACGAGCAAGATGGTCACCGGAAGGAGTCTTCCATCCACGGAAGCGACTGCCAATGGTTCAGCCAGAGGTTTGGTGGGAATCTGATACTTCTCTACAAGGGACTGAGAAATGAGATTCCCCGCGGCTCCGGAATCCAGGTCGGCGGTTTCAAAGAAGCGGGTCTCTCTACAGGAAATAGAAACGGATAGAGTCAAGGACGAAGAGGATTTACTTTTGCCTAGGACGACCTCTCCGAGCGGTCCTAGACACTGGAGTTTCCCGGCTTCACCGGGCAGGAACGGATCAGATGCTCCTTACTACCACAGTAGAAACAGCTCACCTTGGCTCGGCGTGTTTCTTGGCGAGACTTGACCATCTTGGTCTAGTCGATCTGCATGGGTTTGGGCGAGCGTGTCCGGGGAGTTGCTGGTTGGGAGGCAGGTTTCTGGAAAACAGGAGCAAGACCAGGAAATCTTCTCTCCCAGGTAGTCTCCTTAGCTCATTCCAGGAAACAGATGTCAATCTGGGTAGCTAGTGACACCAGGTCATCCAGGGTGCTAGGAATGTCCCGGCCGGCTAGCTCGTCTTTAATCCGTCCGGAAGGACCCTCCCAGAAGGTGGACACCAGGGCCTCGTTCCAAGAAAGCTCAGATGCAAGGGTACGGAACTGTATGGCATACTGGCCCACGGTGAGACTCCCTTGATGGAGACGGAGCAATGAGGAGGCAGTAGAAGTCCTTCGTCCGGGCTCATCGAAGACCTTCCGAAAGGCAGTGAGGAAAGCCGGATGATCGGACACCAGGGGATCCTCTCTCTCCCATAGAGGGTTTAGCCATGCCAATGCTTCCCCGGTGAGGTGAGACATGATGAACGCCACCTTGGCCGGGTCGGAGGGAAACTGATGTGCCAGTAGTTCAAAGTGCAGCGTGCACTGGTTCAGAAAACCCCGACATAAGACGGGGTCACCCCCAAAACGAGGAGGCGCAGAGAGCCGGGGTCCAGAGCTGGATGCCGTGGCACTGGTAGGCAGAGGCGCCGCAGGAGTGGGTGCCGCTCGGCTCGAGGTGGACACAGGTGGGACGGACAGCGTGTCCAGGCGAGAGTTGACAGACTGCAGGTAGGTCAGGATGGTTTTCCTCTTGGGATCTCTGGCGAGAAACCTCCTGGTACAGGTCAGCCAGCGAAGGAGCCTGGGGGCCACGAGGTTCCATGACCGTTGTAAACTGTTCTGGATCCAGGTGGTGGAACCTCTGTGCTGCAGTGCAAGGAGGGACCAGAGTGGCGTAACTAGGTATCAACTCGGACTGACCAAGGCCGCACGGTGGCTCAATCGACTCCGTGAACCAGGGAAGGACCAAGCAGAGGGACCAGGTGCTACTGTGGGCCAGTCCTTGTATGAGAGCAGCTGACTCCCATGGGTCAGAAGGCAGGGGAATGACCGGTACAGCAAATGAGCACGGCAGGCAGGTAGACAGACTGGCAGACACCACGGGTAACTGGCAGGAGCCTCCAGATAGGCAGGCTGGTA
The DNA here is from genome assembly GCF_046119375.1 of Phyllobates terribilis. Classification (NCBI taxonomy): domain Eukaryota; kingdom Metazoa; phylum Chordata; class Amphibia; order Anura; family Dendrobatidae; genus Phyllobates; species Phyllobates terribilis. The sequence continues at coordinate 706,304,171 of NW_027362761.1, forward strand.
GGCACGGCAGGTATCAAGCAGGAGCCTCCAGGTAGGCTGGCTGGTAGGCAAGGCAGGTAAAGGCTCTGGATAAGCAGACTGGCCAAGCCCATAGAAAGACTGGCGGGCTGGGCTGTGAGCAGACTGGCGGGCTGGACTGGTAGTCAGGCTGGCGGACTGGACTTGTAGTCAGGCTGGCGGACTGGACAGGTAGTCAGGCTGGCGAACTGGACTGGTAGTCAGGCTGGCGGACTGGACTGGTAGTCAGGCTGGCGGACTGGACAGGTAGTCAGGCTGGCAGTGGGACCTGAGGGCTGAAGCAGAGTAAGTACACAGAGCTACAACCTTGCACGGGCACCTCCATTTTGGAGGAGGTGCCTTTTATATGAGAAGTCCTCTGGCCATTGGCGCACGCGGTCCCTTTAAGAGGGAGGGAGCGCCCTAAGCACAGTGCCCGGAAAGCTGCACACGCCGACAGCAGCAGCAGCAGGAGAGCCGGAAGACGCCAGGCCAGGAGCACGGCGGTAAGGGGGACGGCGTCTCTGCCTGTCAGGGGGCAGAGACTCCGATGCTAGAGTAACTTTTCAACAACTTTCACTGATTCACTGACTGAGCACCAACAACTCAAAATATATTTAAACCACCAAAATAAACAAAAATCACTGACTGAGGTGGAATAATAATAGTTAAAAACAATACTTTATTATAACTATTAAAATCCCATAAACAAAACCACCGTACTGTATGCAGTCTATCCTGTATGCCCAACTATTTTGTCACAAGGGTCATACTCAGGGCCGTATTTGGAGTTTCTGCTGCCCTAGGCACTGTCAGTGGTCGCCCACCCCGGTCACGCCCACCCTCACCCCCCGTCACGTCCCCCCCACGTCGTGTCCCCCTCGCATCCAATATCTTTCCCCATGTCGCGGCCATTTCCCCAAGTTTCATGTAGCTTCTCCCCCCCCATTCCATGTAGCACATATAAAAGGTTGGGGTGGGGGGGGGGGTGGGAGCGGCCCACACAGATCACAGGGTTGCAGCATTGCATATGGGGGTGGGGGGGGATGGGAGCGGCCCACACAGACCACAGGGCTGCAGTATTGTATATGGGGGTGGGGGGGGGATGGGAGCGGCCCACAAAGAACTGGGCTGCAGCAGGCACTGCAGCATTGCATATGGCCCATATGCAATGCAGCAGTGCCTGATGCAGCCCATGTCTGGGATTCAGACCCCACTGTGTCCCTCCCTGCTGCTGCCTGCCATCATGTCTGACCAGTGACAACAGTCACAGACTAGTCAGACTCCTCAGAGTCTGAGACTAGTCAGAGACTCAGGCAGTCTGGGCTCTGTCAGGCTGGCACTGCTGCCCGCTGGCTGTACTGTCTGTGCACAGCACAGAACACAGTATCGGCGGCAGCTGCTGACTGCGCGTCTGCGCCTAAACTATGATCCCGCCTGCTGCCCGCCATCATCAATTATGCTGCAGAACAGACTGTCTGCAGAAGCAGCAGCTCCTCAGCCAGCATCATGCACCGGCACCACGGCCCGGGTGGCAGTGTCGGCGCAATGGCACATCACAACAGGACACAATTAGCTGCCTGCTGAGATGAGCCGCCGCCAGCGATGTGCTGCCCGGGCCTCCGCAGGAACTTCAAGTGCCCGGGCTCCTCCTCTTTTTTCCAGATCGCAGCAGCAAAGCAGACTAGAGAGGTGAGGTGGGTGGGCGTGACCGGAGGGCGAGAGGGCGCGATCAGGGGTGGATTAAGAGTAGCAAGGGCCCCGGGCAGTTTAGAAGGCGCGGGCCCCCCCCCCCACACACACACACACCTGATGTATCACATGTCACATGATCCCCTGTGATAATTAATTTGGCACAATATTAATTATAATAATTTTTTTTAGGCTATATGCCCGCTATGCGTTTTTTAAGCAATTCCGCTGCAGAAACCTTTAAAAAACGCTTGGTAGAAGGTCTGCCATGTTCCCCAATGATAATCCGCATGTGCTTTGCACATGCTGCGGAAATTTCCGCTGCGGATTATCATTGTGGAAAAATCCACAGCACTACCAATTATTTTGCGGAAGCTCGGCGTTTTCGCCGCCATTGACTTGCATTGGAACGCATGTAATCCGCATCACTGCATCTGTGCATGCAGAATCCATGCGTTTCAATGTGCGGATGGTACCCGGGTTTGGAGAAGAGGAGACTCTCCTCCAGACCCGGGTACCATAGTACCTGTAAAAAAAAAGAATAAAATAAAAAATAAATATCATACTTACCTTCTGATGTCCCCCGGTGTCTTTATCCGATGCGTCCTGGCTTGCCGGCAGCTCACGATGGTCTGAAAAGGATCTTCCGTGACGTCATTTAGTCATGTGACGGGTCACGCGACCGCTGACGTTGGCAGGCCATCAGAAGGTAATTATATATTTATTTTTTACCATTCTTTTACGGTCACACTATATAAATCCATGCCGGTTGCATTGATTTATATAGTGTGACCAAGTTGTCAAGCACTTTCCAAGTGATGCTAAAATCGCTTGTCAACCCACATGCGGAATTGCAAGTGAAGAACGCTTCACATCCGCATGTCCCTGGCAGGAAAAACGCATGTAAAATCCGCATGCGTTTTTTCTGCCAGGGAGATGCAGAAACGCTCAAAAAAAATCCGAAGCATTTCTGCATCGTGGGCACATAGCCTTACATTAATTGTATGACTCAATATTGAGCACACGTAGCCATTTATACACGGCGGGAGGCCGCACGGCGCCACCTATACACGGCGGGAGGCCGCACGGCGCCATCTATACACGGCGGGAGGCCGCACGGTGCCATCTATACACAGCGGGAGGCCGCACGTAGCCATCTATACACAGCAGGAGGCCGCACGTAGCCATCTATACACAGCAGGAGGCCGCACGTAGCCATCTATACACAGCAGGAGGCCGCACGTAGCCATCTATACACAGCGGGAGGCCGCACGTAGCCATCTATACACAGCGGGAGGTCGCACGTAGCCATCTATACACAACGGGAGGTCGCACGTAGCCATCTATACACAGCGGGAGGCCGCACAACGCCATCTGTACACAGCGGGAGGCCGCACAGCGCCATCTATACACAGCGGGAGGCCGCACAGCGCCATCTATACACAGCGGGAGGCCGCACAGCGCCATCTATACACAGCGGGAGGCCGCACAGCGCCTTCTATACACAGCAGGAGGCCGCACAGCGCCATCTATACACAGCAGGAGGCCGCACAGCGCCATCTATACACAGCAGGAGGCCACACAGCGCCTTCTATACGCAGCAGGAGGCCGCAGAGCGCCATCTATACACAGCAGGAGGCCGCAGAGCACCATCTATACACAGCAGGAGGCCGCAGAGCGCCATCTATACACAGCAGGAGGCCGCAGAGCGCCATCTATACACAGCAGGAGGCCGCACGGCGGCATCTATACACAGCAGGAGGCCGCACGGCGCCATCCATACACAGCAGGAGGCCGCACGGCGCCATCCATACACAGCAGGAGGCCGCACGGCGCCATCTATACACAGCAGGAGGCCGCACGGCGCCATCTATACACAGCAGGAGGCCGCACGGCACCATCTATACACAGCAGGAGGCCGCACGGCGCCATCTATACACAGCAGGAGGCCACACGGCGCCATCTATACACAGCAGGAGGCCGCACGGCGCCATCTATACACAGCAGGAGGCCGCACGGCGCCATCTATACACAGCAGGAGGCTGCACGTAGCCATCTATACACAGCAGGAGGCCGCACAGCGCCATTTATACACAGCAGGAGGCCGCACGGTGCCATCTATACACAGCAGGAGGCCGCACGGCGCCATCTATACACAGCAGGAGGTTGCACAGTGCCATCTATACACAGCAGGAAGCCACACAGCGCCATCTATACACAGTAGGAGGCCGAACAGCGCCATCTATACACAGCAGGAGGAAGCACAGCGCCATTTATACACAGCAGGAGGCCGCACAGCGCCATCTATACACAGCGGGAGGCCGCACGGCGCCCCCCCAGAGACAACGGGAGGCCGCACGAAGTCACGCACACACAAACATATACATACACGCATAAACACATTTGAAACACAAAAATACATATAAACAGACATCACACAATGATATCTGCCTACACACACACACTCAATCACACATACACACACTCACTCTCTCATACACACACTCTCTCATACACACACACACTCTCACACACACACAGACTCACCATCCCCCGGCTCGGCTCCAGTCCTCTCAGGTGGTAAGTAGCACTGCAGGCCGGGCGCGCACTGCGTGACGTCACAGCTAGGAGACACTGCCGCGCACAGGGAAGTTAACTGCTGCAGTGCTGGCCCGACCGGAGAAGAAGCAGCGGCCGTGTGCCGCTGCTGGGGGAGCGGTCCGGGAGCCCCCCCACGCCACTGTCTGGTGGGGGGGGGGGGGCGGAGCCACCCGGCCGGCTCAGGGCACGAAAAAAAGAAAAAAAAAAAACACGCTCAGGCGCCGCCCTCCCCCAATTCCGGCGCCCTAGGCACGTGCCTACAAGTGCCTAAGGGCAAATACGGCCCTGGTCATACTCAGGATACTAATATTCCCTAAAACCAATCACCCAATGTGTCACACCCAGTACCTAGATACTACTCTTAATATATCTGTATCCTTAATTATCAACTCTTGAGCAGATATCAATTATTCCCACAGAAGGAGCATATAATTATTATTACACTTTGCCCTCTGCAAAATATTAGACTATGGACCCCTTCTAATATACAGTCGGAGTTATAAAAAAAAATGGATTTTTTTCTATTTTTACTATAGACTCCAGTCGACTAATAGGGGATGTAAATAGCACAGTATTCCCTATGTTAGACTCCTATCATATCTTAAAGCAATTGGTATGTGATATAAATTTATTGCCTATTAGATTCTGCTGAATCACAGATGGCTCAATGGCAGCTCTACATCTACATAGGACACAGCTTTTTCCCTGAGCTATAAATAAAGGGGCGGCAATTCTTAAAGGAACAGCGTAATGACAGACGATCTATTGGGTCTGTACGTGATAAAATAAGAGCTGTGTCCTATGTAGATGTAGAGCTGCCATTGAGCCATCTGTGATTCAGCAGAAACTAATAGGCAGTAAATTTATATCACATACCAATTGCTTTAAGATATGATAGGAGTCTAACATAGGGAATACTGTGCTATTTACATCCCCTATTAGTCGACTGGAGTCTATAGATAAAAATCTTTTTTTTTATAACTCCGACTGTATATTAGAAGGAGTCCATAGTCTGATATCTTACAAAGGGCAAAGTGTAATAATAATTATATGCTCCTTCTGTGGGAATAATTGATATCTGCTCAAGAGTTGGTAATTAGGGATACAGATATATTGAGAGCAGTATCTAGGTACTGGGTATGACACATTGGGTGATTGGTTGTAGGGAATATTAGTATCCTGAGTATGACCCTTGTGACAAAATAGTTGGGCATACAGGATAGACTGCATACAGTACCGTGGTTTCGTTTATGGGATTTTAATATTTATAATAAAGTGTTGTTTTTTAACTATTGCTATTCCACCTCAGTCAGTGATTTCTGTTTATTTTGGTGGTTTAAATGTATTTTGAGTTGTTGGTCCTCAGTCAGTGAATCTCTAATAATAATAATGGACCTATTCATGGCAGGTTTTCTGTCAGCAAATGTCAACACAGATAGATGGCTAGAAGAAGCCAGAAATGTTTTTTTCGGAGAAGGATATGCCAGTAGATATATGCCCTGTGTCAATTAATTTGGCTTTCAAAAAACTAACCTCTATGTATAAAGACTATATACGCTCGTGGTGGGAGGTCCAGGGACTGCACAACTATTTACTACACAAGATTGTCCCAAGAGGGTTGAGAATCCCTTTAGTCCAAAATAAGAGATTACGTACTGCGACTCTAGTGGCTAACTGGGAGAAGGAGGCCACTGAAAGTTCCTTGAGATTTATTGGGATATTACTAGAAGAGGAACAGAATATTTTGGAACAGAACGGGAAATTACTGAAAGAATTAATTGAGTAAACTAAGAAAATTTCAGCAGACCCCGAATTTGAGAAAAAGGAGAAAGCACTCCAATTAAGTATTGAAAATTTACTTAATTTATAAAAAGTAAAAAATATTATCAGTTCTTACGGGATTTGGCGGATTTTAAGGAAAATAGGGCCTATGATCCACAAAACCTAACTGGAGGTGATATCTCATCCTCAGAATACAAGACCTCTGATAGTGAGAGATCTGGGTCCAATTTTGGGAGAGGAGCGAGAAGTAAAAGTAAGAACAGGAGTTGGGGCAGAAATTTGGAAAGAGGAAGAGGGAGATTTGCGTATAATACCCAGTCAAGGGATAATCGAGTATGTACAGTAACGGATTAGAGATATGGAGATGCGCCTTCTGGGTCCAACTTGGGAGCATCGGCCTCCTCTTTTTTAGCTCGGGGGCCTCCGCTAACAATGGGCAGTGTGTTCAGAGAGAAAAAGATCTAATGAATGAGCAAGGAGGTTTGGTTGTACTTCTGTACTCTCATACAACTGGCGGTGATTTTTACTCCATGGCTAGAACTGGGGCTATGCCTAAAAGGAAGGTTGGGAATGCACAACAGATACACCAGGATTGTGAAGGATTAGGATCTATTGGTGTCCTGAATAGGGATAATCATTTTGGGGAGGAAAAGATGAAACCCTACGGATAATTAATTTGTCAAAAAGAATTTTGACCAAGGAAGAAATTAGTGTTTTAGCTAGAGGATTGTCATTTGTCCCGGCTATGCGTTTTTAAAGTTTTGATAGGATTAAGGATGTTGCCCTCTTCACGAGGAAATTGAGATGGATTAAATTCATGAGACAAAATGATCGTAACAAGTGTAAGGAAGCAGGCATTCTGGAGGTAGATTTACCAAATCTTAGACTATTAGAAGATATGTGGAGGGAGAGCCAGGGAAATATAGGAGATGGCCCTTTCACTGATTTAAAGGCTAAGAGTACAAAGGCACCACCTAACTTTGATACTAGCCATATAGATATCTTCGAGAAAATGGTAACAGAGAGTCTGGAAGGCATTCAGGAGGAAGGAGTTAAGAATGCCAACTTGACCAGAGTGGAGATGAATGTCCTCTTGGAGTTGGAAAGAGATTCATCTACAGTGATAAAGTCCTCCGACAAGGGGGGCAACATAGTTATCCTAGATAAGCCCCAATATAGGAAGATGTGTCTTGAGTTGTTGTCTGATCGAGAAGGCTATGAGATCCTTCGCAGTGAGCCTACGAAAACATATGGTCGGGAATTGGAAAGGCTACTACTAAGAACCCTGGAGGATAAGTTGATTGACAAAAGAGAGTTGTCTTTTCTTCTTCTAAAATGTACACAAATTGCTACATTTTATGGATTGCCTAAAGTCCATAAGGGGTGCAGCCCCTTAAAGGGACGCCCCATTGTCTCGGGCATAGGAAGTTTGACACGTGGTATTAGTACTTATGTAGATATCATCCTTCATCCATTCGTGCTGGCCCTCCCTTCCTATGTCCGAGACACAATGGACGTTTTGAGGAGACTTGAGGACTTGCAAGTCAAAGAGGGCGTTTACTTGGCAAGTTTGGACGTGGAGGCCCTCTACAGCTCAATATCGCATGAGGCGGGTTGTAGAGCTGTTAGGCATTTTTTGCAAACGAGAGGGACACACATGAGGAGACACAATGATTTTGTAATGGACTTGTTGAAATTTGTCTTGGAGCGGAATTATTTTCTGTTTGATGGGCGGTACTTCCACCAGCTCAGGGGTACTGCAATGGGGAGCCCCTGTGGTCCTACATATGCAAATGTATTCCTGGGCTGGTGGGAGGAAACCCTGGTCTTCAATGACATCAACGAGGAATGGACGTCTAAAGTATCCATATGGATACGGTTCATAGACGACGTCCTCGTTTTGTGGACCGGAACTACTGACCAACTTAATAAGTTAGTTTCTGTCCTCAATGCAAACAGTGTGGGCCTGAGACTTACTTCCACCATTCATGAACGACAAATTTATTTTTTGGACGTTTCTATCAGCATTTACCATAGTGGCTGCCAAGTGACAAATCTATTTAGAAAATCAACGGCTACGAATAGCCTTCTACAATGGAAAAGCCACCATCCTTCACCCCTCAAACATGGAATCCTCAAGGGGCAATTTTTGCGCCTTAGACGCAATTGTTCGTCCGTGGAGGGTTTTGAGAGGGAAGCATGGGAACTGAGAAAAAGGTTCAAGAAACGAGGCTATCCCTCGTATGTTGTGGAGCAGGCATACCATCATGCAAAGGAGGCAAACAGGATATCTTTATTGGTCCCCAAAGTGAGAAATGAGGACGATGGTTTGGTTCGTCTAATAGGGACCTTTGACGACAAATCAAAGAAAGTAATGAATGTCCTTCGTACCTTCTGGGAAGTATTAAATTTGGATCCGGATCTTAGTGGTGTCATCACCCTTCACCCTTCAGTGACGTATCATAGGGGACGAAATTTAAAGGATCGTCTGGTTCACAGCCATCTACAATCAGATAAAGCGGACCCTACCTGGTTAAATCGTACAAATTTGGTCGGTACGTTTAGATGTGGGGCTTTTAAGGCCTGTGATTTTATAGTGAAGAAAACATCATTCACAAGTGACACTGCTGGAAAAATCTACCAGAACAGAGAGTTTATTAACTGCCGAACAGAGGGCATTGTATATCTGGCAAAGTGTGACTGCTCCAAAACATATGTAGGAAAACCGTAAGACAATTTCGTATTAGAATTCTCGAACATTTAGGGGATATCCGGAGGAGCGAGGATACACCTATTCCCAGATACATATGGGAAGTACATGACGGTGACATGAGGACTATAGGTTTTCAGGGTATTGAAAAGATTAGAACATCTCAAAGGGGGGGTGATCAGTGTGGAGGTTTAGGAGTATATAGTTAGTATTGATGTTTAAGAACAATGATCGACTGTATCTGTATATATAGCATCAGCATCTTTATACTTGCTGAATGATTAACCACAACTATCAAAATGGACATTTCTCAGTCTCCCCAATCCTGGTATATCTTGTTTGAAAAGACGTTATATTGCTTCTATTGGTTATTCTGGCTCTTTGTTGCATGTATTCCTGTCAATAGTGGGTTAAAAGTTTGTTTGTTACAAGCTGACGTCAGGGTGCAGGCCGCCTATCTGTGTTGTGGTATCTATGATGACTCCGCCCCTCCGTGACGCGGGTATCCTTGCACGTGACATGGCGACTCCTTATTGGCTCCAAGGTATGGGGCTTGTGAGTGGCCCATGTCTGGTCGCGTCAATGGAAGGGGGGAGGAGTATCATCTACAAAGGTTTGGCGTCCATGCCGCCGCATGCAGCTCTCATAATAGCCGGGAGCAGAGACTCCTGCAAATGTATAAGCAAGGAACATAGTGCTTTAGCCTCCGGATGTGCCCATAAAAGTATCTTATGGGTGAAACGCGTAGAGGCGTACATGAATGTTTTGGGCATGTAAGTGTTAGAACTCTCATGTTAGTTTTTTTCTATCTTGCTGATCACATGACCTTGTTTGCCTATTTAATCCTGCTCCGCCCTCCTGGCCTTGCTGGACTTCATTGTAATTTCTACTCTTAAGTTAGCCTGGTGCTTAGTTACCTTTCTCAGTCTGTTTAGCTTGGTCTTCGGACCTTTATGTTCTATGTTGTGTGTTTGTCTTTTACTGCTACAATTTCTGCTAGGAGGTGCCCAACTTTATCCCAGTCCCTAGTTCTTGTAGGGATCCCTCCCTTGCATCTATAGGTCTTCGTACAGACTAGCCGAGGACTTTAGCGGGTCTGTTCGCAGGATCAGGTTCCCCGTTACATCGTAGGGATCTAGCTTAGTTCTGTTGTAGGGACAGATCTCCTTTCTTTCCTTAGTGCTTGTAGCAGATCATATCAGTAAGTCCAGCCCAAAAATATCTCTAAGGAAAGATTTCCAGTTTCCATCATGGTGTCGGTTCAGGATTTGGCTCAACGCCTGCAGGGACTCTCTCTGGAAGTGGCCGAGCTCCGTCAGCACGTGAGTAGCTGTTCTGGAGCACATTTTGTGGAGCCAAAGGTACGTTTGCCTGATTTATTCTTTGCTGATCAACAGGAATTTTTTTCCTTTAAAAATTCTTGTTTATTGTATTTTCGTTTGAGACCCAGATCCTCTGGTGATGAATCACAGCGCATAGGGTTCATAATGTCACTTTTGCGCAAAGAACCTCAGGGATGGGCCTTTTCTCTCCAACCTAGTGATCCATGCTTTAGATCAGTGGATAGTTTTTTTTCTGCTTTGGGTTTGTTGTATGATGACCCTGATCGTGTCTCATCAGCTGAGACTGAATTAAGACATTTGAGGCAGGGATCAGGTAATGTGGAAAAATATTGTTCTCACTTCCGTCGGTGGTCTGCACAGGTGGGGTGGAGCGATTCAGCTTTGAAAAGTTTGTTTCTTGCGGGGCTAGGTGAAAGGGTTAAGGATTTGCTGATTGCTTATCCCACACCTAGAAACTTGCAGGAGGCTATGCAATTAGCTATACGGGTGGACAGAAGACTGCGTGCAAGGGTTAATGAAAGTAAATCCTCTGCCATGTCAGCTCCGAGTCTTGAGAGGGTCTGTACTGACATTGGAGAGCCAATGGAGATCGGGGCGATGGCACCCCGCTCTCAGGAAAAAGACCGCAGATCTTCTGAAGGTTTGTGCTTTTATTGCGGGAAATCTGACCATTTTATTAAGAACTGTGTACTTCGTATGAACAAAGAAAAAAAAAAGATCAGTTACGCCCGTATTGCCTGTTTAAATTCTAAGGGGGTATTTCTTTCTGCTACTACTGCTGCTCAGGAAGCATTAATTGAATTTCGGATATTTGTGGATTGTGGTTCTGCTCTGAATGTGATTGATGGGGGATTCTTGGAAAAACTGAAATTAAAACCCAAACCTTTGTCATCCCCTATTGCTGTGGTTTCTGTCGATGGCTCCCCCTTGAAGAGTGTTACTCACAAGGTCTGTGAATTTCCCCTCACTATTAATGGTGTTCACCAAGAAAATTTGGATTTGGTGGTATTAAATAATTTGCCTTCTCCAGTAATTTTGGGGTTACCCTGGTTAAAATTGCACAATCCTGTACTGGATTGGTCTACCAATGAAATTAAGTCCTGGAGTCCTAAGTGTTATGACAAGTGCTGTAACGGACGTATTGCTGCAGTGGAAAAAGGGGAATTACCTGTACCTATTCAGGATTTTTGGAGAGTTTTTTCCGAGGAGGAGTCACAAATATTGCCTCCCCATAGAGACTATGATTGTACCATTGAATTTGTCCCTGGAGCGACTCTTCCTAAAAGTTGTTTATTTAATCTTACTATTCCTGAGAGAAAGGCTTTGGAGGAATACATACAGACAAGCTTGGCCGCCGGTCACATTAGGCCTTCCAAGTCTCCTGTGGCTGTTGGATTTTTTTTTGTTAAAAAAAAGGACGGCGGTTTACGTCCTTGTCTGGATTTTCGTGAGATTATTAAAATTACTGTACGCAATCCTTACCCACTGCCATTGATTCCTGATTTGTTTAATCAGTTAGTGGGGGCCAAGTGGTTCTCTAAAATTGATCTCCGGGGGGCATACAATTTGTTGCGCATGAAGGAGGGTGATTAATGAAAGACTGCTTTTAACACTCCTGTGGGTCATTTTGAGAACCTGGCTATGCCTTTTGGTCTTACCAATGCTCCAGCATTTTTTCAGAATCTTATTAATGACATCCTTAGACCTTTGATCGGCAAAAATGTGGTTGTGTATTTGGATGACATTTTGATTTATTCGCCTGATCTGGAGTCTCATTGGCGGAGCGTACGTGAGGTATTACAGTTATTAATTGACAATTCGCTTTTTGCTAAGCTGGAGAAATGTGAGTTTGCTGTACAGAGAATTAGTTTTTTGGGCTACATTATCTCCAGCGAAGGCTTTGAGATGGACCCTGTGAAGGTTCAGGCTGTTCAGGAATGGCCTAGGCCTATTGGTTTGAAATCGATACAGAGGTTTTTGGGTTTCGCCAATTATTACAGAAATTTCATGAAAAAATTTTCTATTATTGTCAAACCACTGACCGATCTCACCAGGAAAGGTGCTAATGCGGTTCAGTGGACTACTGAGGCCATTGGAGCTTTTGTGTTTCTAAAGGAGAGGTTCAGCTCTGCCCCCATCCTTATGCAGCCTGATGTGACTAAGCCGTTTTTGGTTGAGGTTGATGGTTCTTCGGTGGGGGTCGGTGCGGTGTTGTCTCAGAAAAACAAGGATGGAGTACATCCCTGTGCTTTTTTTTCAAAAAAATTTTCTGAGACTGAACTTAATTACGATATTGGTAATCGGGAATTGCTGGCTATTAAACTCGCATTTGAACACTGGCGTCATTTCTTGGAAGGTGCTGAATTTCCCATTCAGGTTTTCACTGATCATAAAAATCTGATCTATCTTGATGCTGCCAAGCGCTTGAATGCCCGTCAGGTTAGGTGGGCACTTTTTTTCTCGCGGTTTAATTTTTCCGTTACTTACATCCCGGGTACCAAGAATGTTAAAGCTGATGCTTTGTCTCGCAGCTTTTCTCCCATGGTCGGTGCTGAGGAGGAGGGGAGTATTTTACAAGAAGGTGTTGTGATTGCTGCATTGGACTCCGTTTTGGAAGATGAGATTCTTAAAGCACAGGAGAATGCCCCATCTAACACTCCCCATGGGAGGTTGTTTGTGCCTAGGACCTTTAGGAGAGATTTGTTTGTTGAGTGTCATGAGTCTCGGTTGGCAGGTCATCCAGGAATTTCTGAGACCAAGAGACTTGTGGGTCGCAGTTTTTGGTGGCCTGGATGGCAGAAGGAAGTCATTAAGTGGGTGCGTCAATGTACGGTGTGTGCTAGATCTAAGTCTTCACATACTCCTGCAGCGGGGTTGCTTTGCCCTCTGGAGGTTCCTAGTGCACCTTGGACACATCTGGCTATGGACTTTATTACTGACCTTCCCCCCTCTGAGGGTTTCACAGTCATCTGGGTGGTCGTGGACCGTTTTAGCAAGATGTGTCACTTGGTTCCTTTCATCAAACTGCCCTGCGCTAAGACACTCGCTAAGGCCTTTGTCAAGGAAATTGTCAGACTACATGGCGTTCCTACTGACATTGTTTCGGATAGGGGACCTCAGTTCGTGGCTCGTTTTTGGCGTGCTTTTTGTGACAGGTTGGGAGTTCATTGGTCGTTTTCATCCGGATATCATCCTGAGTCTAATGGCCAGACAGAAAGGAAGAATCAGGATGTTGAGCAGTTCTTGCGTTGTTTTGTGGCAGACAATCAGGAGGGGTGGTCTGAGTTTCTGCCACTTGCTGAGTTTGCTCTTAACAACCATACATCCTCTTCTGCTGGTTGTTCGCCTTTTTTTTGTTGTTCTGGGAGACATCCGTCTTTTGGGTCATTCTCCAAATTGGTATCGGCTGTGCCTGAGGAGGAGAGTTTTTCCGGTGACTTGGAGAGAGTTTGAACGGATGTGCGTGGTAATCTTCAGGAGGCTAACAAAAAATCTAAGAGGTACTTTGATAGGAAACGGCAAGAGGTTTTGTTTGCTATTGGTGACATGGTTTGGTTGTCCTCTGTAATGGGTCTGGGAGGTGGAACCACAGAGCAACTATACAAAGGGGCAGTCCTTGTAAGGAAGCGGGTGACACCCAGGGAAGGCAGGCAGGCAGTCACGGCTAGTGACGGGGACAGTCTCTTGACAGGCGGGTGGTCACGGCAAGTGATGGCTAAGCCTCCAGGTGTTAGAACCTTGCTCTTAGGTTTTTTCCTTTGCTGGTCACATGACCTTGTTGGCCTATTTAATCCTGCTCCGCCCTTCTGGCTTTGCTGGACTTCATTGTATAACTACTTTCTAGCTAGCCTGTGCTCTGTATCTAACTCTGTTAGTTTGCTTGGTCTACGGACCTCAGTGTTCTATATATTTTGTTTGTTTGTCTGTCTGCTACTATTTCTGTTAGGAGGTGTCCCATTTTCCTCCCAGTCCTTAGTACTTGTAGGGATTCCTTCCCCACATCTATAGGTCTCCGTACAGACTAGCTTAGGACTTTAGCAGGTCTGATCGCAGGATCAGGTCCCCTGTTAAATCGTAGGGATAAAGCTGAGTTCTATCGTAGGGACAGATCTCCTCTCTTTCCTTAGCTCTGGTAGCAGAACATAACAGTAAGTCCAGCCTGCAAATTCTCTAAGGAAAGATTTTTCTGTTCCATCATGGTGTCGGTTCAGGATTTGGCTCATTGCCTGCAGGGACTCTCTCTGGAGGTGGCCGAGCTCCGTCAGCACGTGAGTAACTGTCCTGGAGCACATTTCTTGGAGCCTAAGGTATGTTTGCCGGATTTATTTTTTGGTGAACACCGAGAATTTTTTTCATTTAAAAATGCTTGCTTATTGTATTTTCGTTTGAGACCCAAGTCCTCTGGGGATGAATCCCAGCGCATAGGGTTCATAATGTCACTTTTGCGCAAAGAGCCTCAGGAGTGGGCCTTTTCTTTGCAACCTAGTGATACATGCTTCAGATCAGTGGATAGTTTTTTTTCTGCTTTGGGACTATTATATGATGATCCTGACCGTGTCGCATCAGCTGAGACTGAGTTGAGACGTTTGAAACAGGGATCAGGTAATGTGGAAAAATATTGTACTCATTTCCGTCGTTGGTCTACTCAAACAGGGTGGAACGATTCTGCTCTGAAAAGTCTATTTCTTGCTGGGCTCAATGAAAGGGTTAAAGACCTGCTAATTGCTTATCCTACACCTGAAGATTTGCAACAGGCTATGCAATTAGCTATACGGGTGGATAGGAGACTGCGTGCAAGGGTTAATGAGAGCAAATCCTCTGCTATGTCAGTTTCTGGTTATGAGAATGTGTGTACTAACAGTGGTGAACCGATGGAGATTGGATCGGTGGCACCTCGCTCTCAAGAAAAAGACCGTAGATTTTTTGAAGGCTTGTGTTTCTATTGCGGAAAATCTGGTCATTTGATTAAAGGCTGTGAGCTTCGTATGAAGAAAGAAAAAAAAATGGTCAGTCATGCCCGTATTGCCTGTTTAAATTCCAAGGGTGTATTTTTAGCTGCTTCCACGATTGCTCAGGAAAAATTAATGGAATTTCGGGTGTTTGTCGATTGTGGGTCTACTCTGAATGTAATTGATGGGGGATTCTTGGAAAGACTCAATTTTAAACCCGAACCTTTATCATCCCCCATTGCTGTGGTTTCTGTGGATGGTTCCCCTTTGAAGAATATTACTCTCAAGGTCTGTGAATTTCCTCTCACTATTAATGGTGTTCACCATGAGAAATTGGATTTAGTAGTTTTGAATAACTTGCCTTCTCCAGTAATATTGGGATTGCCCTGGTTAAAATTTCACAATCCTGTACTGGATTGGTCTACCAGTGAAATTAAATCCTGGAGCCATAAATGTTATGACAAGTGTTGTAACGGGCGTATTGCAGCTTTGGATAGGGGAGAATTGCCTGTTCCTATTCAGGATTTTTGGAGAGTTTTTTCTGAGAAGGAATCGCAGGTTTTGCCTCCCCATAGAGACTATGATTGTTCTATTGAATTTGTCCCTGGAGCGACTCTTCCTAAAAGTAATTTATTTAACCTTACTATTCCTGAGAGGAAGGCTTTGGAGGAATACATACAGACAAGTTTGGCCGCCGGTCACATTAGGCCTTCTAAGTCTCCTGTGGCGGTTGGATTTTTTTTTGTAAAAAGAAAAGGACGGCGGTTTACGTCCTTGTCTGGATTTTCGTGAGATTAACAAAATTACTGTACGCAATCCTTACCCACTGCCATTGATTCCTGATCTGTTTAACCAGTTAATGGGGGCCAAGTGGTTCTCTAAAATTGATCTCCGGGGGGCATACAATCTGTTGCGCATGAAGGAGGGTGACGAATGGAAGACTGCTTTTAACACTCCTGTGGGTCATTTTGAGAATCTGGTTATGCCTTTTGGTCTTACTAATGCTCCTGCATTTTTTCAGAATCTTATTAATGACATCCTTAGACCTTTGATCGGCAAAAATGTGGTTGTGTATTTGGATGACATTTTGATTTATTCGCCGGATCTGGAGTCTCATTGGCGGAGCGTACGTGAGGTATTACAGTTGTTAATGGACAATTCGCTTTTTGCTAAGCTGGAGAAATGTGAGTTCGCTGTACAGAGAATTAGTTTTTTGGGCTACATTATCTCCAGCGAAGGTTTTGAGATGGACCCGGTTAAAGTTCAAGCTGTACAGGAATGGCCTAGGCCTATTGGTTTGAAATCGATACAGAGGTTTTTAGGTTTCGCCAATTATTACAGAAAATTCATAAAAAATTTTTCTAGTATTGTCAAACCTCTGACCGATCTCACCAGGAAAGGTGCTGATGCGGTTCAGTGGTCTTCTGAGGCTATTGAAGCTTTTGTGTATCTCAAGGAGAGGTTCACCTCTGCTCCCATCCTTATGCAGCCTGATGTGACTAAGCCGTTTTTGGTTGAGGTTGATGCTTCCTCTGTGGGGGTTGGCGCAGTATTGTCTCAGGATAACGGGGATGGATTACATCCCTGTGCCTTTTTTTCAAAAAAATTTTCGGAGACTGAACTGAATTACGATATTGGTAATCGGGAATTATTGGCTATTAAACTCGCATTTGAACACTGGCGCCACTTCTTGGAAGGTGCGGAATTTCCCGTTCAGGTTCTTACGGATCATAAAAATCTGATATATCTTGATGCTGCCAAGCGCCTGAATGCCCGTCAGGCTAGGTGGGCACTGTTTTTCTCGCGGTTTAATTTCTCCGTTACTTACATCCCTGGTACTAAGAATGTTAAGGCGGATGCCTTGTCTCGCAGTTTTTCTCCCATAGTCGGTGCTGAGAAAGAGGAGAACATTTTACAAGAAGGTGTTGTGATAGCTGCTTTGGACTCCATTTTGGAAGATGAGATTCTTAAAGCACAGGAGAATGCCCCATCTAACACTCCTCATGGGAGGTTGTTTGTGCCTGGGACCTTTAGGAGAGATTTGTTTGTTGAGTGTCACGAATCTCGGTTGGCAGGTCATCCCGGAATCTCTGAGACCAAGAGACTGGTGGGTCGCAGTTTTTGGTGGCCTGGATGGCAGAAGGAAGTCATTAAGTGGGTGCGTCAATGTACTATATGTGCTAGATCTAAGTCCTCACATACTCCTGCTGCGGGGTTGCTTTGTCCTTTGGAGGTTCCCAGTGCTCCTTGGACACATTTGGCTATGGACTTTATAACTGACCTTCCCCCCTCTGAGGGTTTTACTGTCATCTGGGTGGTCGTGGACCGTTTTAGCAAGATGTGTCACTTGGTTCCCTTCGTCAAACTGCCCTGCGCTAAAACTCTCGCTAAGGCCTTTGTCAAGGAAATTGTCAGACTTCATGGCGTTCCTACTGACATTGTTTCTGATAGGGGTCCTCAGTTCGTGGCTCGTTTTTGGCGTGCCTTTTGTGACAGGTTGGGAGTTCATTTGTCGTTCTCGTCCGGATATCATCCTGAATCTAATGGCCAGACAGAAAGGAAAAACCAGGATGTTGAGCAGTTCTTGCGTTGTTTTGTGGCAGACAATCAAGAGGGGTGGTCTGAGTTTCTGCCACTTGCTGAATTTGCTCTGAACAATCATACATCTTCTTCTGCTGGTTGTTCGCCTTTTTTTTGTTGTTCTGGGAGACATCCGTCGTTTGGGTCGTTCTCCAAGTTGGGATCTGCCGTGCCTGAGGAGGAGAATTTTTCCGGTGATTTGGAGAGAGTTTGGACGGATGTGCGTGGTAATCTTCAGGAGGCCAACAGAAAATCTAAAGACTACTTTGATAGGAAACGACAGGAGGTTTTGTTCGCTGTTGGTGACATGGTTTGGTTGTCCTCTAGGAATCTGCGGTTGAGGATTCCTTCTAAGAAATTGGGTCCCAAGTTTGTAGGGCCCTTTAAGGTGCTTCAGGTTGTCAACCAATCTGCTGTTAGGTTGGAGGTTCCTACCTCTGGAGAATTAATCCGGTATTTCATGTCTCTCTGTTAAAAAAAGCTGTTGTGTCGGATGGTGACGCCTCTGCCTCTGTTCCTCCGGTGGTGGAGGACGGGGAATATGAAATTTCTCGCATCCTTAACTCTAGACGGTATAGAGGTAGTTTGCAGTATCTTGTGGCCTGGAAAGGTTTCGGACCCGAGGATAACTCTTGGGTGAGGTCAGATGATGTTTCCGCGTCCAGACTTATCAGAGCGTTTCACAGGAGATTTCCTGATAAGCCTGGTCCTAGGGGATCCGGAGGATCCTCTTAGAAGGGGGGGTACTGTTAGAACCTTGCTCTTAGGTTTTTTCCTTTGCTGGTCACATGACCTTGTTGGCCTATTTAATCCTGCTCTGCCCTTCTGGCTTTGCTGGACTTCATTGTATAACTACTTTCTAGCTAGCCTGTGCTCTGTATCTAACTCTGTTAGTTTGCTTGGTCTACGGACCTCAGTGTTCTATATATTTTGTTTGTCTGTCTGCTACTATTTCTGTTAGGAGGTGTCCCATTTTCCTCCCAGTCCTTAGTACTTGTAGGGATTCCTTCCCCACATCTATAGGTCTCCGTACAGACTAGCTTAGGACTTTAGCAGGTCTGATCGCAGGATCAGGTCCCCTGTTACATCGTAGGGATAAAGCTGAGTTCTATCGTAGGGACAGATCTCCTCTCTTTCCTTTGCTCTGGTAGCAGAACATAACACCAGGTAGGCCAGCAGGCAGGTAGCAGGTGAACGCTCCCAGGTGAGCGGGCGAGAGTCTCTGGACAAGCGGGTGGTCACAGCAAGTGACGGCTGAGCCTCCAGGTAGGCAAGCAGGCAGGTAGCAGGTGGACGCTCCCAGGTGAGCGGGCGAGAGTCTCTGGACAAGCGGGTGGTCACAGCAAGTGACGGCAGAGCCTCCAGGTAGGCTAACAGGCAGGTAACAGGTGGACGCTCCCAGGTGAGCGGGTAAGAGTCTCTGGACGGGCAGGTGGTCACAGCACGTGACGGCAGAGCCTCCAGGTAGGCTAGCAGGCAGGTAACAGGTGAGCGCTCCCAGGTGAGCGGGCAAGAGACACTGGACGGGCAGGTGGTCACAACACGTGACGGCGGAGCCTCCAGGTAGGCTAACAGGCAGGTAGCAGGTGAGCGCTCCCAGGTGAGCGAGCAAGAGTCTCTGGACAGGCAGGTGGTCACAGCATGTGACGGCAGAGCCTCCAGGTAGGCTAACAGGCAGGTAACAGGTGAGCGCTCCCAGGTGAGCGGGCAAGAGACACTGGACGGGCAGGTGGTCACAGCACGTGACGGCAGAGCCTCCAGGTAGGCTAGCAGGCAGGTAGCAGGTGAGCGCTCCCAGGTGAGCGGGCAGACGGATCCATAGATAGACTGGCAGGGCTGGTAGGCAGACTGTCGGACCGCAGGAATAACAGCAGATAGACACGAGTCAGGCAGGTATCAGACAGGAAACTGGCAGGTAGCTGGCAGGTAACTGGCAGGTAACTGGAAACGGGACCTGAGGGCTGAAGCAGAGTGATGAACTATGCTACATTATTGCTCAGGCACCTCCATTTTGGAGGAGGTGCCTTATATATGGAGAGATCCTCCGGCCATTGGCCGGGGACTCCTTAGGACGGCACGCGCGGCCCCTTTAAGAGAGGGGGAGCGCGCGCGCGCGCCCTAAGCACGGTGACCGGGGAGGAGTGCGCGCTGCCAGCAGAGCGGGAGGAAGACGCCGGGCACGGAGCGGAGAGGTGAGGAGAACAGCGTCCCTGCCTAGCAGGAGGCAGGGACGCCGACGCTACATCCTCTAAGAATCTGCGGTTGAGGATTCCTTCTAAAAAAATTGGGTCCCAAGTTTGTAGGGCCCTTTAAGGTGCTTCAGGTAGTTAACCAATCTGCTGTTAGGTTGGAGGTTCCTTCCTCCTGGAAGATTAATCCGGTGTTTCATGTTTCTCTGTTGAAAAGAGCTTGTGTGTCGGATGGAGATGTCTCTGCCACTGTTCCTCCGGTGGTGGAGGACGGGGAATACGAAATTTCCCGCATCCTAAATTCTAGACGGTATAGAGGGAGTTTGCAGTATCTCGTCGCTTGGAAAGGTTTCGGACCCGAGGATAACTCATGGGTGAGGGCGGATGATGTTTCTGCTTCCAGACTTGTCAGAGCGTTTCACAAGAGGTTTCCTGATAAGTAGAGATGAGCGTTGTTCGACTCGAACTGTTCGCCAATCTCAAATTCGAGCTGTTTTGGGCGGTGTTCGAGCCGTTCGGCGAACACGAACGATTTGAGAAAAATTCGGCTGTTCGAGGTTATGTTCGATAACTGTTCGTGCACCAAAATCATAACTGGATTTTTTCTCAGTAATGATGAAAATTAATGTTAATACGCAGTTTGAGTGTACAGCGGGGTGGGGGGAGGGGCAGGGGATGGATCTCTGCAGGAATAATGAAGATCTCCATTTTTTTTTCTCTTTCCCGCATTTACAGTGGGGAGGTGCAATCTGTCAGCCTATCAGCAGCGCACACACGGAGCGAAGTGCTTTTTTTCACACAAGCAAGGGCATGTGTCATTGGCAGTGTATGTCACATGTCCTTGCCCTATAAGACCAAGCCATTTTCCCCGTCGCCACCATTTTCTCACTGCTGCAGCTGCGTGTTAGACGGCACCGCTGTTGCTGTGTGCGCTATACCTTGTTAATTTCAAGCCAATTTTCGCACAAATCTACAGATAGCTTGGGAGTAGGGAATAGTTGTGATTGCAGTCCTTTTAAGGACTAGGTTACAGCATTTCCTATGACTTTTATCAGGCAGATCTGTGCTCTTAAATAGATAGATTGTGGGAGTAAAGACTAATTGTAATTGCAGTCCTTTTCAGGACTAGGTTACATCAGTTCCTATCAGTTTTTGCCAGGCAGATCTGTGCCAGTGCTGTGCAAGTTTTTTTCACAGCATTTGGCTGAATCTAGCAAAGCTAATCCTTTTTGCCCTATTGCAGAGTGTGTTAGTCAGTGGAGTAGCCTATCTGTGTTGCAAGATATACCACCTGTGTATAGAATACCAATTTTTTTACTGCACCTAGTAAAGTAAAATCTTTTGGGCATAGCATCATTCTATTAGTCCATCTATACTGACCTCCATCAGGTTGCAAATTGAATATAATTTTTTTCTGCATGTAGCTCTGAAAAAATATTTGGCCTTCTAGCAGTGTGTGGGACTTGTTCTATTAGTCCATCTATACTGACCTCCATCATGCTGCAAATTCAAAATAATTTTTTGTCTGCATCTAGCTCTGAAAAAATATTTGGCCTTCTAGCAGTGTGTGGGACTTTCTCTATTAGTCCATCTATACTGACCTCCATCAGGTTGCAAATTAAAAATAATTTTTATCTGCATCTACCTCTGAAAAAATATTTGGGCTTCTAGCTGTGTGTGGGACTTGTTCTATTAGTCCATCTATACTGACCTCCATCAGGTTGCAAACTGAATATAATTTTTTTCTGCATCTAGCTCTGAAAAAATATTTGGCCTTCTAGCAGTGTGTGGGACTTTCTCTATTAGTCCATCTATACTGACCTCCATCAGGTTGCAAATTAAAAATAATTTTTATCTGCATCTAGCTCTGAAAAAATATTTGGCCTTCTAGCAGTGTGTGGGACGTTCTCTATTAGTCCATCTATACTGACCTCCATCAGGTTGCAAATTAAAATAATTTTTTGTCTGCATCTAGCTCTGAAAAAATATTTGGCCTTCTAGCAGTGTGTGGGACTTTCTCTATTAGTCCATCTATACTGACCTCCATCAGGTTGCAAATTCAAAATAATTTTTTGTCTGCATCTAGCTCTGAAAAAATATTTGGCCTTCTAGCAGTGTGTGGGACTTTCTCTATTAGTCCATCTATACTAACCTCCATCAGGCTGCAAATTAAAAATAATTTTTATCTGCATCTACCTCTGAAAAAATATTTGGCCTTCTAGCTGTGTGTGGGACTTGTTCTATTAGTCCATCTATACTGACCTCCATCAGGTTGCAAACTGAATATAATTTTTTTCTGCATCTAGCTCTGAAAAAATATTTGGCCTTCTAGCAGTGTGTGGGACTTTCTCTATTAGTCCATCTATACTGACCTCCATCAGGTTGCAAATTAAAAATAATTTTTTGTCTGCATCTAGCTCTGAAAAAATATTTGGCTTTCTAGCAGTGTGTGGGACTTTCTCTATTAGTCCATCTATACTGACCTCCATCAGGTTGCAAATTAAAAATAATTTATATCTGCATCTAGCTCTGAAAAAATATTTGGCCTTCTAGCAGTGTGTGGGACTTTCTCTCTTAGTCCATCTATACTGACCTCCATCAGGTTGCAAATTAAAAATAATTTTTTGTCTGCATCTAGCTCTGAAAAAATATTTGGCCTTCTAGCAGTGTGTGGGACTTTCTCTATTAGTCCATCTATACTGACCTCCATCAGGTTGCAAACTGAATATATTTTTTTTCTGCATCTACCTCTGAAAAAATATTGGGCTTCTAGCTGTGTGTGGGACTTGTTGTATTAATCCATCTATGCTGACCTCCATCAGGTTGCAAACTGAATATAATTTTTTTCTGCATCTAGCTCTGAAAAAATATTTGGTCTTCTAGCAGTGTGTGGGACTTTCTGTATTAGTCCATCTATACTGACCTCCATCAGGTTGCAAATTAAAAATAATTTTTATCTGCATCTAGCTCTGAAAAAATATTTGGCCTTCTAGCAGTGTGTGGGACTTTCTCTATTAGTCCATCTATACTGACCTCCATCACGCTGCAAATTCAAAATAATTTTTTGTCTGCATCTTGCTCTGAAAAAATATTTGGCCTTCTAGCAGTGTGTGGGACTTTCTCTATTAGTCCATCTATACTGACCTCCATCAGGTTGCAAATTAAAAATAATTTTTATCTGCATCTACCTCTGAAAAAATATTTGGGCTTCTAGCTGTGTGTGGGACTTGTTCTATTAGTCCATCTATACTGACCTCCATCAGGTTGCAAACTGAATATAATTTTTTTCTGCATCTAGCTCTGAAAAAATATTTGGCCTTCTAGCAGTGTGTGGGACTTTCTCTATTAGTCCATCTATACTGACCTCCATCAGGTTGCAAATTAAAAATAATTTTTAGCTGCATCTAGCTCTGAAAAAATATTTGGCCTTCTAGCAGTGTGTGGGACTTTCTCTATTAGTCCATCTATACTGACCTCCATCAGGTTGCAAATTAAAAATAATTTTTTGTCTGCATCTAGCTCTGAAAAAATATTTGGCCTTCTAGCAGTGTGTGGGACTTTCTCTATTAGTCCATCTATACTGACCTCCATAAGGTTGCAAATTCAAAATAATTTTTTGTCTGCATCTAGCTCTGAAAAAATATTTGGCCTTCTAGCAGTGTGTGGGACTTTCTCTATTAGTCCATCTATACTGACCTCCATCAGGCTGCAAATTAGAAATAATTTTTATCTGCATGTACCTCTGAAAAAATATTTGGCCTTCTAGCTGTGTGTGGGACTTGTTCTATTAGTCCATCTATACTGACCTCCATCAGGTTGCAAACTGAATATATTTTTTTTCTGCATCTAGCTCTGAAAAAATATTTGGCCTTCTAGCAGTGTGTGGGACTTTCTCTATTAGTCCATCTATACTGACCTCCATCAGGTTGCAAATTAAAAATAATTCATATCTGCATCTAGCTCTGAAAAAATATTTGGCCTTCTAGCAGTGTGTGGGACTTTCTCTATTAGTCCATCTATACTGACCTCCATCAGGTTGCAAACTGAATATATTTTTTTTCTGCATCTACCTCTGAAAAAATATTGGGCTTCTAGCTGTGTGTGGGACTTGTTCTATTTATCCATCTATACAGACCTCCATCAGGTTGCAAACTGAATATAATTTTTTTCTGCATCTACCTCTGAAAAAATATTTGGGCTTCTAGCAGTGTGTGGGACTTTCTCTATTAGTCCATCTATACTGACCTCCATCAGGTTGCAAATTCAAAATAATTTTTTGTCTGCATCTAGCTCTGAAAAAATATTTGGCCTTCTAGCAGTGTGTGGGACTTTCTCTATTAGTCCATCTATACTGACCTCCATCAGGCTGCAAATTAAAAATATTTTTTTGTCTGCATCTAGCTCTGAAAAAATATTTGGCCTTCTAGCAGTGTGTGGGACTTTCTCTATTAGTCCATCTATACTGACCTCCATCAGGTTGCAAATTCAAAATAATTTTTTGTCTGCATCTAGCTTTGAAAAAATATTTGGCCTTCTAGCAGTGTGTGGGACTTTCTCTATTAGGCCATCTATACTGACCTCCATCAGGCTGCAAATTAAAAATAATTTTTATCTGCATCTACCTCTGAAAAAATATTTGGCCTTCTAGCTGTGTGTGGGACTTGCTCTATTAGTCCATCTATACTGACCTCCATCAGGTTGCAAATTAAAAATAATTTATATCTGCATCTAGCTCTGAAAAAATATTTGGCCTTCTAGCAGTGTGTGGGACTTTCTCTATTAGTCCATCTATACTGACCTCCATCAGGTTTCAAATTAAAAATAATTTTTTGTCTGCATCTAGCTCTGAAAAAATATTTGGCCTTCTAGCAGTGTGTGGGACTTTCTCTATTAGTCCATCTATACCAGGGGTCTCAAACTCGGCTGGGTATATGGGCCGCACATGGAAAAAATTTGAATTTGGGGGGCCGCATTCTTTGTTCAATGTGACATTTTTAGTGATACCATTTTTTTTGTATACACCTTTTGAACATTTTTGCCATATAGAAATAATGGAAAACATCTTGTAGTAATGTTCCCCATCCAAGTCCCCATCTTGTACTAATGTGCCCCATCCAGGTCCCCATCCTGTGGCTATGTGCCCCATCCAGGTCCCCATCTTGTGGCTATGTTCCCCATCCAGGTCTCCATCTTGTGGTTATGTACCCCATGCAGGTCCCCATCCTGTGGCTATGTGCCCCATCCAGGTCCCCATCCTGTGGCTATGTGTCCCATCCAGGTCCCCATCTTGTGGCTATGTACCCCATCCAGGTCCCCATCCTGTGGCTATTTGCCCCATCCAGATCCCCATCCTGTGGCAATGTTCCCGATCCAGGTCCCCATCTTGTGTCTATGTGCCCCATCCAGGTCCCCATCTTTTGGCAATGTTCCCCATCCTGGCGCCCATCTTGTACTAATGTGCCCCATCCAAGTACCCTCTTGTGGCTATGTGCCCCATCCAGGTCCCCATGTTGTGGCTCTGGTCCCCATCTTGTGGCTCTGTGCCCCATCCAGGTCCCCATGTTGTGGCTCTGGTCCCCATCTTGTGGCTATGTGCCCCATCCAGGTCCCCTCTTGTGGCTATGTGCCCCATCCAGGTCCCCATCTTTTGGCAATGTTCCCCATCCTGGCGCCCATCTTGTACTAATGTGCCTCATCCAGGTCCCCATCTTGTGGCTATGTGCCCCATCCAGGTCCCCATCTTGTGGCTATGTGCCCCATCCAGGTCCCCATCCTGTGGCAACGTTCCCCATCCTGGCGCCCATCTTGTACTAATGTGCCTCATCCAGGTCCCCATCTTGGGGCTATGTGCCCCATCCAGGTCCCCATCCTGTGGCAATGTTCCCCATCCAGGTCCCCATGTTGTGGCTCTGGTCCCCATCCTGTGGCAATGTTCCCCATCCAGGTCCCCATGTTGTGGCTCTGGTCCCCATCTTGTGGCTATGTGCCCCATCCAGGTCCCCTCTTGTGGCTATGTGCCCCATCCAGGTCCCCTCTTGTGGCTATGTGCCCCATCCAGGTCCCCTCTTGTGGCTATGTGCCCCATCCAGGTCCCCATCCTGTGGCTATGTGCCCCATCCAGGTCCCCTCTTGTGGCTATGTGCCCCCTGTGTTGTTCTTCACACACATAAAATAGAAAAAAAAGATGATTCTCACCTGTCCTCCGTTCCCTCGGCGTCCTTCCTGCAGATGTGGCCCGCAGGCACCACAGAGTCCGACCCCTTGACGATCCCGACCAGGTCCAGGAGGAGCCGCCGACAGCAGCGCTGAATTGTCACACAGAGACTGTCTCCCAGCACTGCATTTCCAATGTCAGCCGCTGGCCAATCAGAGGCCAGCAGCTGATATCTGCATATGGCAATGACGTCATACTCGCTGCGCCGACACGCAGATATCAGCTGCTGGCCTCTGATTGGCCAGCGGCTGGCATTGGAAATGCAGTGCTGGGAGACAGTCTCTGTGCGGCAATGCAGCGCTGCTGTCGGCGGCTCCTCCTGGACCTGGTCGGGATCATCAAGGGGTCTGTGCCTGCGGGCCGCATAAAGCAACCTCAGGGGCCGCATGCGGCCCGCGGGCCGCATGTTTGAGACCCCTGATCTATACTGACCTCCATCAGGTTGCAAACTGAATATATTTTTTTTCTGCATCTACCTCTGAAAAAATATTGGGCTTCTAGCTGTGTGTGGGACTTGTTCTATTAATCCATCTATACAGACCTCCATCAGGTTGCAAACTGAATATAATTTTTTTCTGCATCTACCTCTGAAAAAATATTTGGGCTTCTAGCTGTGTGTGGGACTTGTTCTATTAATCCATCTATACAGACCTCCATCAGGTTGCAAACTGAATATAATTTTTTTCTGCATCTACCTCTGAAAAAATATTTGGGCTTCTAGCTGTGTGTGGGACTTGTTCTATTAGTCCATCTATACTGACCTCCATCAGGTTGCAAACTGAATATAATTTTTTTCTGCATCTAGCTCTGAAAAAATATTTGGCCTTCTAGCTGTGTGTGGGACTTTCTCTATTAGTCCATCTATACTGACCTCCATCAGGTTGCAAATTAAAAATAATTTTTTGTCTGCATCTAGCTCTGAAAAAATATTTGGCCTTCTAGCAGTGTGTGGGACTTTCTCTATTAGTCCATCTATACTGACCTCCATCAGGTTGCAAATTCAAAATAATTTTTTGTCTGCATCTAGCTCTGAAAAAATATTTGGCCTTCTAGCAGTGTGTGGGACTTTCTCTATTAGTCCATCTATACTGACCTCCATCAGGCTGCAAATTAAAAATAATTTTTATCTGCATCTACCTCTGAAAAAATATTTGGCCTTCTAGCAGTGTGTGGGACTTTCTCTATTTGTCCATCTATACTGACCTCCATCAGGTTGCAAACTGAATATATTTTTTTTCTGCATCTACCTCTGAAAAAATATTGGGCTTCTAGCTGTGTGTGGGACTTGTTCTATTAATCCATCTATACAGACCTCCATCAGGTTGCAAACTGAATATATTTTTTTTCTGCATCTAGCTCTCAAAAAATATTTGGGCTTCTAGCTGTGTGTGGGACTTGTTCTATTAGTCCATCTATACTGACCTCCATCAGGTTGCAAACTGAATATAATTTTTTTCTGCATCTAGCTCTGAAAAAATATTTGGCCTTCTAGCAGTGTGTGTGACTTTCTCTATTAGTCCATCTATACTGACCTCCATCACGCTGCAAATTCAAAATAATTTTTTGTCTGCATCTAGCTCTGAAAAAATATTTGGCCTTCTAGCAGTGTGTGGGACTTTCTCTATTAGTCCATCTATACTGACCTCCATCAGGTTGCAAATTAAAAATAATTTTTATCTGCATCTACCTCTGAAAAAATATTTGGGCTTCTAGCTGTGTGTGGGACTTGTTCTATTAGTCCATCTATACTGACCTCCATCAGGTTGCAAACTGAATATAATTTTTTTCTGCATCTAGCTCTGAAAAAATATTTGGCCTTCTAGCAGTGTGTGGGACTTTCTCTATTAGTCCATCTATACTGACCTCCATCAGGTTGCAAATTAAAAATAATTTTTATCTGCATCTAGCTCTGAAAAAATATTTGGCCTTCTAGCAGTGTGTGGGACTTTCTCTATTAGTCCATCTATACTGACCTCCATCAGGTTGCAAATTAAAAATAATTTTTTGTCTGCATCTAGCTCTGAAAAAATATTTGGCCTTCTAGCAGTGTGTGGGACTTTCTCTATTAGTCCATCTATACTGACCTCCATCAGGTTGCAAATTCAAAATAATTTTTTGTCTGCATCTAGCTCTGAAAAAATATTTGGCCTTCTAGCAGTGTGTGGGACTTTCTCTATTAGTCCATCTATACTGACCTCCATCAGGCTGCAAATTAAAAATAATTTTTATCTGCATCTACCTCTGAAAAAATATTTGGCCTTCTAGCTGTGTGTGGGACTTGTTCTATTAGTCCATCTATACTGACCTCCATCAGGTTGCAAACTGAATATAATTTTTTTCTGCATCTAGCTCTGAAAAAATATTTGGCCTTCTAGCAGTGTGTGGGACTTTCTCTATTAGTCCATCTATACTGACCTCCATCAGGTTGCAAACTGAATATATTTTTTTTCTGCATCTACCTCTGAAAAAATATTTAGGCTTCTAGCTGTGTGTAGGACTTGTTCTATTAGTCCATCTATACTGACCTCCATCAGGTTGCAAACTGAATACAATTTTTTTCTGCATCTACCTCTGAAAAAATATTTGGGCTTCTGGCTGTGTGTGGGACTTGTTCTATTAGTCCATCTATACTGACCTCCATCAGGTTGCAAATTGAATATAATTTTTTTCTGCATCTAACCCAGCCAATAGTTTTGGCCTAATACCACAGTTTGGCCACTCAGCTCTGCTTGGTTCCCATACATTGTTTTTTTGTGCAAACAACTCCAGAGTTGTGAATTAGTTAACCACCAAAATGAGTGGAAAAAGGCCTGCTGCTGGTGGAAAGGGGAATAGGCGTGTTGGGAAGGGGAAAAAAGGTTGTGTCCGTGGGGTAGGTATTAAAGCAACAGTAACATCTGCAGAAGAAAGACCATCTTCCAGCCAAACTAAAATGTCTACTTCTTTTAGCGGACAATGTGATAAGATCCTTTTCTTACGGCCACGCCAATCGCTACAAATTCCAGATGAGGCACAAAAACAGCAGGTGCTTCAACGGATATCAAGTGCTCCTTTAAGTGGGCTCTCCTCCACATCAACTTCAACATCACAAATACTCCAGTCCTCAAAGGTGTCACCCCAATCGCACTTGCTTCCTCACAGCTCCCAAATCTCCAGCTGCCCGTCTGAGTATGAGGTAGAACAGATGGTTGAGTCTGCAGAGCTGTTTACTCATACTATAGCCTGGGAATCAGAGGTCGACTCCAGCGCTTCTGTGAATCCAGACGAGGAAATGATCTGCACTGATGCCCAGAATCTTTATGAGTCGGATCCAGGACCAGACGCAGAAGGTTCTGACCATAATGTAGACCCTCATTCCCAAACTGTAACTCCTGTTGGTGGAGACAATGAGGAAGACGATGATGAGACTCAAATACCTGATTGGAGCGACAACTTTAGTTTTTTGTCAGGGCAGGAACAGGTTGGCTCTGAGGACGACGGGTGTGATAACGCACAGGGTGATGATGATGAGGTTGGAGATCCCACTTACTGTCAACCCACAGTCAGCCAAGAGATGAGGTCAGCAGAGGAGGTGGAGTAAGATGCTAGTGACGACGAGGTCAGGTTGCGCCTTCCTGGACAGAGACGTAGTACTGGAAGCACGTCAACAACTGCATCCTCAAACACAACTCTGCCTCTCACCACAAATCGTGGTGGCTCTTCAGGTCGCATGGGTGCTAAGCCTTGCATAGCCTGGGCATTTTTTCAGATCGATAAAGATGACCCAACTCGTGTTATCTGTAACATTTGTCAGCAAAAGCTAAGTAGAGGCCAAAAAATACATAGTTTAAGTACTTCATGCATGAACCGGCACATGGACATGAAGCATAAGTTGCAGTGGGAAGCTCAGTGTGCTACAATGCGGCCTAGGCGGCCGGGCCAACCACCGTCTGCCATATCTTGTGCATCCGCGGCCTCTTCATCCTCTGTGACTGGGGGGACAGCAGTCACACCTGTTTTGGGGCACAGACCTGCCACCTCTTTACCCGCAACAGCCAGCGTGATTGGCAGGTCATCATTTTCTTTGGAGGTGGTAACACCAGCTGGTGTTGAGCGCTGTCCGACATCGATAGCACCACCTTTGGATCAAGACAACCTAACATGTCCGCCTGCATCTTCCTCACAGACCGGCAGTTTGCCGGGGACACCCTTATCAACCCCGTCTAAGCACAATAGCCAGCCCTCGGTCCCTCAGATGTGGACAAGTAAAAGACCATTTCCTCCTAGCCATGAGAAAGCTAAGAGGTTGAATTTCACCATCTGCAAGCTCTTGGCTACAGAAATGCTGCCTTTCCGCCTGGTGGACACAGAGGATTTTCGAGACCTTATGTCCGTCGCAGTGCCCCAGTACCAGATGCCCAGTCGGCACTACTTCTCAAAGAAAGGTGTGCCTGCGCTCCACCAGCATGTCGCACACAACATCACCGCTTCTTTGAGAAACTCTGTGTGTGACAAGGTGCATTTCACCACAGACACTTGGACGAGTAGGCATGGACAGGGGCGTTACATGTCGCTGACTGGGCACTGGGTAACTATGGTGACAGCAGGACAAGGGGCTGCTGTCCAAGTCTTGCCGTCCCCACGAGTTGTGCGTCAATCCTCTTTATGTCAAAGTTCCTCCACTGCTTCTGCCTCCTCAACCTCCTCTCGATCTTCCACCTGCACCCAAAGCCTGTCTGGTCATGCCACAAGCTTTCTAACTGCGCAGAAGGGATCCTGCACACCTCCTTACTATGCTGGCAGTAGGGCTCAACGTCATCAGGCGGTTTTTACTTTGAAATGTCTGGGAAATGTGAGTCACACAGCTGAGGAGTTGTGGTCAGCTCTGGAGAACCAATTTCATGAATGGTTGTCTCCACTGGACCTGAAACCAGGGAAGGCCGTGTGCGACAATGCTGCAAACCTGGGTGCGGCCCTTCGCCGGGGCAATGTCACACACGTGCCTTGTATGGCTCACGTGTTGAACCTGGTTGTCCAGCAATTTTTAGCCCACTATCCCAGACTAGATGGCCTTCTGCAGAGGGCACGGTCGCTGTGTGCTCACTTCCGCCATTCGCATCCCGCAGCTCAGCGACTTACATCTCTACAGAAGTCGTTGGGCCTGCCACTTCACCGGCTAAAATGCGATGTGCCTACCCGGTGGAATTCAACTCTGCACATGTTGCAGCGACTGTGGCAGCACCGACAAGCCCTGGTGCAATACGTTCTGACGTATAGCCTGGGCCAACGAGATCCAGAGGTGGGGCAAATCACGCTGGAGGAGTGGTCTCAGATCAGGGACCTATGCACCCTTCTGCACAGTTTTGAAATGGCGACGAAGATGTTTAGTGCTGACGATGCCATTATCAGCATGACTATTCCGGTGATTTACATGCTGGAGCACATGTTAAACAGAATTCGGAGTCAGGTGGTGGCACAAGAGGAGGTGGAGGAAGTAGAGGAGGAGGAGTTGTATGCGGAAGGGCTAACATCTGCAAGGTCCAGACGGTCGGCAGCACCAAGGCGGCAGGCATGTGAGGGTGGGGGAGATGGTTTTACCAGGGCGCATGGTAGCAGCCAAACTAGTGAGGAAGGTGCAAGAGCCCAGGAAGAAGTGGAGGACGAACTGATGGAAGACTCATCAGATGAGGGAGACCTTGATCACATTTCTGTTGTGCGAGGTTGGGGGGAGAGGACAGAGGAAGGAAGCATGATTGTTACCTCGCCACCAACACAACAGGGACTTGGTGCTCCTGGATGCGCAACACACATGAGTGCCTTCTTGCTGCACTACCTGCAACATGACCCTCGAATTGTGAGAATTAGAAATAATCCTGACTACTGTGTCGCCACACTGTTAGATCCCCGGTACAAAAGTAAATTTGCAGAAATTATTCCTGCCATAGAAAGGGATGCACGCATGCAGGAGTATCAGCAGAGACTGTTGCAGAATCTTACATGTGCTTTTCCACAAAACACCAGTGGTGCACGTAGTGAATCTCACAGTTCCAACTTGCCAACCGTGGGACCGTCAAGTGTTCAGCACTCAAACCGTAACAGAACCACAGTATCTGCTGGTAACATCAATTTTGCAGAATCATTTCACCACTTTTTTAGCCCATCCTTTGCAAGGCCACAGGAGACAAGAAGTCTGACACATAGTCAACGCCTAGAGACGATGGTACAGGTGTATCTCCAAGTAAACATTGAAGCCATGACTGTGTCACTGGACCCTTGCTCTTTTTGGGCAATCTGGATAAATGGCCAGAGCTAGCCACTTACGCCTTGGAGATCTTGTCATGCCCCGCAGCCAGCGTTCTGTCTGAACGTGTGTTCAGCGCTGCTGGTGGTGTGCTGACAGATAAGCGCACGCGGCTCTCCACTGATAATGTAGACAGACTCACGTTCATAAAGATGAACAAATCATGGATCCGAAACGACTTTTCTACCCCTGTGTCATCCTGGGGAGAGTAAAAGCTTGATAATTGGTTAAAATCACCCTACCAACCGTTTTAAGCTTTCAAATTACTAATCATGTTTATCTGTATCTTGGCTGGAAAATAATTTGGGCTTTGTAGCAGTGTGCAGCACTGATTCTATTAGGCCATCTATAATAAGCTCCACCAGATTTAAAATTACTAATCATGTTTATCTGTATCTTGACTGGAAAATAATTTGGGCTTTGTAGCAGTGTGCAGCACTGATCCTATTAGGCCATCTATACTAAGCTCCACCAGATTTAAAATTAATAATAATTTTTAGCTGCATCTAGCCCGGAAAATAATTTTGGGGCTCCGAGATGCGCAAGACACATAAGTGCCTTCTTGCTGCACTACCTGCAACATGACCCTCATATTGTCAGAATTCGAAGTAATCATGACTACTGGGTTGCCACACTCTTAGATCCCCCAAACTTTTCGATCAACCTTTTCATTTTAATAAAGACCAAAAAAATGGTCATTTTTTAAATTATAAGCATTAGCAGGTTATTAGAAACTGAAATCAAACAGTTTTCAACTCAAAACTTTATTCTAGGTGATGTTACATTTTCACATAGGACCCCTTGTTCGAAAGGAGCTTCTGAACTCTCTCGTCCATTGAATTTGTCAGGTTTTGGATGGTTTCTGCTTCAATTGTTTTGCATGATGACAGAATACCCTCCCAGAGCTGTTGCTTAGATGTGAACTGCCTCCCGCCATCATAGACACTCCTTTTGATGATGCTCCAGAGGTTCTGAATGGGGTAGAGGTCAGGGGAGCATGGGCGTCACACCATAAGTTTGTCCCCTTTTATGCCCATATCAGCCAGAGATGCAGATGTTTTATGTGCAGCATGAGATGGTGCATTATCATGTAAAAAAATGATCTTGCTGTGAAATACACGGTTCTTCTTCTTGAACCATGGCAGGAAGTGCTGTTTGAGAAAATCCACATACATTATGGAGTTCATCTTTAGCGCCTTCAGGGATCCTAAAGGGGCCGACAATCTCTCTCCCCATGATTCCAGCCCAAAACATTACTCCACCTCCTCCTTGTTGGCGCTGTAGCCGTGTTTGCGTGGGGTGTCCATCAACCAGCCATCCTCCACTCCATCCATCTGGACCATCGAGCGCTGCATGGCACTCATCCGTGAACAAAACAGTTTTGAAATCAGTCTTCATGTAATGTTTGGCCCACTGGAGCCGTTTCTGCTTGTGTGAAGTGGATAGAGGAGGTCGACAGGATGGCGTATGCACAGCTGCAAACCTCTGAAGGACCCTGCATCTTGTTGTTCGGGGGACGTTGGAGGCACCAGCAGCTTCAAAAACTTGTCTGCTGCTATGACAAGGCTTTTTTGCCGCTGCTCTTTTAACCTGACGTAATTGCCTGTAGGAAAGAGTCCTCAATTTGCCCTTATCAGCACGCACACGTGTGTACTGTGAATCAGCTACATACTTCTTGATTGCCAAGACACTTCATCCTGATCATCGCACAATGTTGATTGTAGTCATGCCTTGACCTAAACACTCCAGAATTTGTTGCTTCTCAGCAGCCGACACATCCTTTTTCTTTCCCATTTTGGCAGAAAATGTAGGCTGCTTAATAATGTGAGACAGCCTTCTTAAGTAGTCTTGCCTTTCATTGGACACACCTGCCAAACTAATTAGCACAGGTGTCTGCAATTGCTTACAGTGATATAAAGAGCCCTGACACACATCACCATCAATGAGTTTAACTGACAAACAAACAAATTCTTCCCTTATCACTCCTAAACACTTTTTGCATAATAATTTGGAACACAGTGTACATGTGCTTTTCCACAAAACACCAGTGGTTCACGTAGTGAATCTTACAGTTCTAACTTGCCAACCGTGGTCTGTATGGAGTTGTTCAATAAAGGGCCCAAAATTAAGATAACATAGATGGGAGAGGTCTCTATGAATAGGAATTCCTAAGTATTTGATACCCTGTGAGGGCCAAGCAAAGGGAAAGTTGGACTGGATGGAATCCTATATGGATTTGGGGAGGGAGACATCGAGGGCCTCAGACTTCGCTGCATTGATTTTAAAATTTGACCATGTAACAAAGTGATCTATTTCAGCCATAACAGCATGGATGGATATATGTGATTGAGTGATATATACTAGGACATCATCAGCAAATAGAGAGCACTTGTACTCGGTGCCTCCCACCTCAATCCACCTAATATTGGGGTTATGGCGAATTGATGAGAGCAGGTGCTCCGTCACTAGGATGTATAAGAGAGGGGACAGAGGACATCCCTGCCTTGTCCCATTGGTGATTGTGAAAGGTGATGAAAATGTTCTGATGCACCCCCTGGGCCTTGGGACACCCGGAGCCGGACCCTTTTTGGTGGATGCTGGTGGTTGTAGTCTTCGTGGCGGCGACCCGGTTCCGTGGCTCAGGGTGGTCAAACCAGTGGCGGAACTATTTATGTGGTTTTGATGTTTAAATGTCCGACTACGCCACCCGTGGATTGCGGTCAGAGTGAACCGCCGCTGCAGGGCAGACCGCTGAGGCTGGTGTTGTGGGTGCAGCAGAGCATAGCATAACTCCCCACGGGAGGAGTATAGCCTCAGGGCAGTGTATGCGGAGGATGGGGGTGATGGTGCAGGGCAGCAGCAGTAATGACACGGAGTCAGTGATGCAGTTCAGGGCCTTTACTCACAGTTCTTATTATCCAGACCACATCTGCAGGTAATGGCTGCCCACGTCGTACTGTGCTCACCAGGTGAGGGGCTCAGACAACTCCCAGATAACTTTGGAGCGCTTCACAGGACCCCCTTTGTGTGTCCTTTGTCTGGCCTTTCTTACCAACCCTTCTGTCCGGCTGCCTCGGGCCTCCTCTTGGTAAACTTGGCGCCAGTTTCCCTGACCCTATGTGGTGCCTTCCTAGCGGGTGTAGCGAGGGGCTGCGCCACATAAAATGTCACAGCCTCCGGTTTCTAGCTGAGGGTCATTTCCTGCCTCCACTAGTTTCGGGGACCGTTCTCCCCCTTTGGCCTGACCCCTCCACGCAGGTGGATTCGGGCGTGCGGTGGCGACTCGCCCGTCCGCACCCCTGGGATCCCTTCATTCCTCGTTCCTGGAGCCTTCTCCGCTCCTCTTCCTTCCTTCTCCCTCTTCCAGGCCTGGGCCTCTGTTACTAGGCCCGCCTCCGGAGCAGAGCTCATGCAGAGCCCCTGCTCCCTGCCAATTCTGCTCAGACTTCTCTGCACTGAACTAAGATGGTGCCCACCTTTTATACTCCCTTCTCAATGCACCCAGGAACTGCTTCCTCCCTGCTCCTGCACTACAGGGTTCCCCTTCCTCAGTGTTCCCTCCCCCCACTCCAGCCAGGGACAGGGACTGTCGTGCCCATCTCAGAGGCATATTGGTCGCCCTGCCCCACGGCAATGTGGTGTAATGCATGCAGGTGTCGGGTCCTGATCCACACTCCATCCTTACCTGAGAGTGAGATATCACACCTCTGGGTGAGGTGCAATACCTCTGTAGCAACCGAGCCCTCAGGGTGCTACAGTTCCATTTATCTTCAGCCTAGGTGACGTATTGTGATACAGGGCCGTGAAAGGGTCTATAAAAGGGTCCCCTAGACCCCTACCCCAAGCTTTTTAAGAGAATCATATATGGCGTGCCAGGAGACTCTATGGAATGCTTTCTCAGCATCCAACGAGAGTATCTAATTACAAATTTTTAACTGCATCTAGCCCAGGAAATACTTTGTGCCTAGTAGCAGTGTCTGCTAGTTAGCGGATTATCCCGGCTGTTAAGCAAGCTACACCACCTGTAGTTTGGACACTTAATTTTTTCAAAGGAAATGCTTCGGGACCACGGGATACTCAGTGAAGAGCATCAGGAGGCACCCCAAGGCATAGGGGCTGGGACTGGCAGTAGGATGCCTTGCGGTGGACAGCCGAGCTCGATCCTTATAAAAGCTTTTTAACTGCAGCAGCTTTAGTGGATGCTACTGGAGCTGGAATTACGCGGCTGCTGGCATGAGACTTGCCCTCCAATAGATCCTTGTAAATGGATTTAAAGTGTATTCATTCAAATTAGAGAGACAATTTAAATTAAAAAGCTTAGAGCTGCCTCCACCACAGGGGGGCTCGCTCGACCCACCAGCGGACAGGCACCAGTATTGGGAGAGGGGGGCTGGCCGTCAGGGTTCACCGCGGCTCTGGCACAAACCCGGCGACACGGAGGTGGCACGGGCAGGAGCGGACTGAACGTGTCGGCTTCTCACTTTTTGGATTTTAGAAGGGCATGACATGTCTATATCTGTGTCTCCCCCTCCTTTTACTCCTCCACCTCTTTTCTTTTCGCATGACTATATGTACTTGTCACTTTTCCATGTGTTAGTTGTGTCTTCTGAGCAGTTTGTCAGCTTTTGGACACCTTTTGAAGGTGTTTTCTATGTGTTTCTATGTGTTTTTGTTTGCCTGCCATTGGTTTTAACGGTGTTCGAAGGTGTTCGACGAACAGTTCGACGAACCGAATCGAACTCGAACACTACGGGGGTGGCTCAACACTACTGATAAGCCTGGGCCTAGGGGATCCGGAGGATCCTCATAGAAGAGGGGGTATTGTTAGAACTCTCCTGTTAGGTTTTTTCTATCTTGCTGGTCACATGACCTTGTTTGCCTATTTAATCCTGCTCTGCCCTCCAGGCCTTGCTGGACTTCATTGTAATTTCTACTCTTAAGTTAGCCTGGTGCTTAGTTACCTTTCTCAGTCTGTTTAGCTTGGTCTTCGGACCTTTATGTTCTATGTTGTGTGTTTGTCTTTTACTGCTACAATTTCTGCTAGGAGGTGCCCAACTTTATCTCAGTCCTTAGTTCTTGTAAGGCTCCCTCCCTTGCGGGTCTGATCGCAGGATCAGGTTTCCCGTTCCATCGTAGGGATCTAGCTTAGTTCTATTGTAGGGACAGATCTCCTTTCTTTCCTTAGTGCTTGTAGCAGATCATAACAGTATGTTGATATAGGGACGCACATGCCAAGATGCTGCTGTGATACCCTGAGCTATAAATAAAGGGGCAGCAATTCTTAAATGAACAGCGTAATGACAGACGATCTATTGGGTCTGTACGTGATTAAATAAGAGCTGTGTCCTATGCAAATGAAGAGCTGCCATTGAGCCATCTGTGATTCAGCAGAATCCAATAAATTTATATCACATACCAATTGCTTAAAGATATGATAGGAGTCTAACATAGGGAATACTGTGCTATTTACATCCCCTATTAGTGGACTGTAGTTTATAGAAAAGGATAGATAAAAATCTTTTGTTTATAACTCCGACTGTATATTAGAAGGAGTCCATAGTCTGATATCTTACAGAGGGCAAAGTGCAATAATAATTACTCGTATATGCTCCATTTGTGGGAATAATTGATATCTGCTCAAGAGTTGGTAATTAGGGATACAGATATATTGAGAGCAGTATCTAGGTACTGGGTGTGACACATTGGGTGATTGGTTGTAGGGAATATTAGTATCCTGAGTATGACCCTTGTGACAAAATAGTTGGGCATACAGGATAGACTGCATACAGTACGGTGGTTTCGTTTATGGGATTTTAATATTTATAATAAAGTGTTGTTTTTTAACTATTGATATTCCACCTCACTCAGTGATTTGTGTATATACTG
This sequence comes from Phyllobates terribilis, assembly GCF_046119375.1. NCBI lineage: Eukaryota > Metazoa > Chordata > Amphibia > Anura > Dendrobatidae > Phyllobates > Phyllobates terribilis. Next base: position 706,342,394 of record NW_027362761.1, read on the forward strand.
ACAGACCATGTGACATTTAGATTGGACTTCCTATCACCAAGCATGTAACTTTAGGGGCTTCATCGCAAAAGGGGTGAATACATATGCGCATGACAATTTTTGTTTATTTGAACTCATAAATTTATTTTACTCACTTCACTTTACAAACTTAGACTATTTTGCGCTGTTGCATCACACACAATTCGGATTACAAAAATATTTAACCAAATGTTGTAATGTAACAAAATAGGTAAAAAGCCAAGGGGGGTCAATACTTTTGCAAGCCACTGTATGTGCACAAATCTTCATGTTTGTCCATGTGATGGTATGTCATCCAATTATGCTTATAAGAGGGGGTCCTTATATACTGTAGAATCTTTGTATGCAAATGGAGCCATACAGCAGCCCAATAGAGTAGTATGGAAGCCATATTACAACATGTTTACTAACGTGTATTTTTGAGGTGGTTAAAAACAAGTTTTCTAGTGGAAACCACTTCAGGAAACTTTCTATCTTCAAGCGTTTTTTGAGGGTTTGGTTTTTTTTTCCTGAAGCAATTTTTTCAGCCTTTTGATTTGGTCGTTGCCTAGTTTGGACTGTTCTTACTGAAGAGATGCTTCAAAGAACTGATATACACTTCCCTTTTTTTCCACAAGGCATTTTTCAAAACCTAAAGAGGAAAAAAACACTGAAACATCTGAACATATGACCAGAAAGATGTTTTACAGTAGAGATGAGTAGAAAAGAGTCTTTGGCTGCTTGCCCACTATGCGTTTTTTAAGCGTTTCTGCAGCGGCAATTCTGCCACGGAAACACTTAAAAAACGCTTGGTAGAAGGTCTGCCATGTTCCCCAATGATAATTCGCATGTGCTGTGCACATGCTGCGGAAATTTCCGCTGTGGATTATCATTGCGGAAAAATCCACAGCACGTTCATTAATTTTGCGGAAACGCAGCATAATTGCCGCAATTGACTTGCATTGAATCACATAATATCCGCATCACTACATGTGCACATGCAGATATTAAGTGGTTCAATGCACGGATGGTACCCGGGTCTGGAGAAGAGGAGACTCTCCTCCAGACTCAGGTACCATAGTACCTGTAGTTATCAAAGAAGTAAAATAAAAAAAACCATCATACTCACCTTCTGATGGCCCCTGGTATCCTGTACGGTGCGTCCAGTGTCTTTGGCTGATGTCGGCGGTCGCGTGACCTGTCACATGACTAAATGATGTCATGGAAGGTCCTTTTACACCACTGCGACCCATCGAAGACACCGGAGAAGGAGACCGGGGGCCATCGGAAGGTGAGTATAATGTTTTTTTTTATTATTCACCATTTTATTCTTTTTTTTTACTATTGATGCTGCATTTGCAGCATCGTAACTTGGTCACACTATATAAATCCATGCCGGTTGCAAGGATTTATATAGTGTGACCAAGTTGTCAAGTACTTTCCAAGTGATGCTAAAATCGCTTGGAAAGCGCTTGATAGCCCGCATGCAGAAATGCATGCAAAAACGCTTGACAAACGCTTCTACCTGGCAGGAAAAACGCATGTAAAATCCGCATGCGTTTTTCCTGCCAGGGAGATGCAGAAAACATCCGGAGCATTTCTGTTTCGTGGGCACTTAGTCTTACAAGCTTTTTTTTCAGATGTCTTTTGGAGAGGACGTACACATTCCTTACACTGCAAAATTCACTCCCCAAGACCATCAAGGAATATTCTCATGGCTCCTTTTGGATGTGGTTTTACTAAGCCCACCACCATTGTGGCCTGGCTTACATGACTCTTGGCAAGCATGTTATGGCTTACAACCACTTGATACTAAGTGCATGTGCATCAGGCTTCAGGTCTCATACTTGAGTAGTCACCTAAAAATGAGATTGTATTGCTTCTATCACACTGATTATTTCTAACTTCACCATCACACCGACAAACAGAAGATGGCAGCAGTGTGCTATTTACTTTCCTAAGAGCCGATGATTGACGAAGAAAATTTAAAGCCAGAGTTGAAAGATTGTTTGTCAAGCTAAATGTTGGCCTAATTTCTCTCACACAAGAAGTATTACAATGGCCATCAACTTATGTTCTTTAGCATTATACCATTCATACGATGCAAATAAATTGAACCGAGCTGGAGATCGTATTTGGGACGAAAGTGAGAGTTCTGATGGTCAAGGCAGCCACATTTCCTCACAAAAGGTTTGCTTGTTTTCGAAGCTTTTTTCTTTTCAGTGAAACTTTTAAGGATTACTGTTCCTATAATTTGTAAGCACCCGCCAAGGTTAATGCACCATTAGCAAACCTCTGAAAGGGAACTGTTCAGACAGGTTGTCAAAGACTTCTGAGATTAAAGAGCCAGATTCACAGAGGGATATCTCCTGTGCCTTGTGGGGGGAAGGGGTGCAAAATATGGCGTTGTTTTGTAAGAGGGCTTCTCTTACTCGTTAGCGCAGCTTCAATCTAATAAGGAGGTCACGTCAGAGTCTCAAGGGCACAGAACCCTTTCCTGATGTGAGAATGTGTATGCAGCCTGAGCACGTGCTGTTAACTCTTGTGTAGTAAACGGCATCCAAATCTAATACTTTGCTTCTGGATTTAGATACTACAGACAGATTAGTCAGTCACCCAGCACCCGATTAATTGGATGAAATGTTTATCAAGATCTGATTCTATTCAAATCTGAACGCATAAATGAGCACTGGAGGCCAGTTGCACCCATGTGACAATTTAGGATTAATTAACTAAACAGAATGTGGTGGGTTTTTTCTTTATAGGTCTCAAATTTATTATGTACTTGGTAAGCTAAAAATCCTTGCAATGTGTAGACAGAATTTCATACCAAAAATTAAAGGCAATTGTTTTTTTTAATTCTATTTTCATAAATTTAAATTCAGGAAAATAGAAAAATAGAAAATTGGCAATAATCAATCATTATTATATACAGACTGCCGGCAGGTGTTAAAAAACCCGAAGAAAGTGATATCAGTAATTATACTACTATACTGTTAGTAGGGTTAACCAGAAAAAAGTGTATATTGAGGATTTTAAAAAATTATCTCACATAGAAAAATAATCCCCTAATTAAAAATATATACTTTATTAATATTGATTAAAAGCCAAACAAATGATAACAATACCCCGGAACAAGAAACTCAAAGAAAGGGGTAGGTGACAGGGACTCATTAAACCCGGCCCAATAGCCGCAATCAAATCTTAATTGAGGGATAATTGTAGTAGGGAATGGGGAACAAAAGATACGGTTTTCGCTCATTTGTAACCCTAATTAAATTCCCTACCTAGCAGTGGAGGCTGCAACTTTAAATCAACAACACAATATGGCTCCCCTGCTCCACGTCATCTCGGCCTAGGAGACCCTGGACAAGCCTTATCCTACCATATCAATCTTTCCTAAGGGTATGTGCCCACGATGCAGAATTGAAGCTGAAAATTTCTGCAGCGTTTCCGCATGTTCTTGGCAGTAAAAACGCTTGCAGATTTTACACACGTTTTTGACGCGTTTTTGCAGCGTTTTTACATGCGGATTTGACTTGCGTTTTTCAAATGCATAGGGACCTCAGAAACGCACAAATAATGGACATGCTGCGGATTTTTCTGCAAGGAAAATCCGCTTCGGAAAATTCCGCAGCATGGGCACAGAACATGCAGATTTTCATTGGGGATCATGGGGCACGGATTACCAAGCGTTTTGCAAGCGTTTACGCTGCGGAAATTCCACAGCAAAAAAGCTTGAAAAACGCATAGTGGGCACGCAGCCTTATACAAGCTCCCCCAACATGAGGGGACCAAAAATTCATATCCATAGGGGAATAACAAGTAATTCACACTTAAAAAACACCACAACTACCCACCACAACTAGTGGTTATATATACAGTTATGGCAAATAAAGTGCTATAGTGCTTATGACCAAAGCGAAAACCCTGTAAATGGGGAGGGAAGGGATGGTATGATCAATATAAATCCCACAAAATACACAGAAGTCAGAGAGTAAATAAAAGTGAATAGGTTACATGGAACTGAACATAGCTACCATGTCACCTTGACCTTGCAACGTTTCTTCATCATAATATTGCTTCAATGGGAGGTACAGTGGTGTGAAAAAGTGTGTTCCCCCTTTCTGATTTCTTACTCTTTTGAATGTTTGTCACACTTAAATGTTTCAGATCACAAAACAAATTTAAATATCTGACAAAGATAACACAAGTAAACACAAAATGTAGTTTTAAGTGAAAATGTTTATTATTAAGGGAAAAAGAAATCCAAACCTACAGGGCCCTATGTGAAAAAGTCATTGCCCCCTAAACCTAATAACTGGTTGGGCCACCCTTAGTAGCAACAACTGTAATCAAGCGTTTGCTATAACTGGCAATGAGTCTTTTACAACGCTCTGGAGGAATTTTGTCCCACTCATCTTGGCAAAATTGCTGTAATTCAGCCACAATGGAGGGTGGCCCAACCAGTTATTACTCTTTCACACAGGGCCCTGTAGGTTTGGATTTTTTTTTCCCTTAATTATAGAGACCTTCATTTAAAAACTGAATTTTGTGTTTACTTGTTTTATCTTTGTCAAATATTTAAATTTATTGTGTGATCTGAAACATTTAAGCGTGACAACCATGCAAACTTTTTCACACCACTGTATATAACGGGTGTTCCATTTTGGAAGAAGTGTAAGTGTAAGATCCTCAGGATATCAGCATGTCTATCCACAATATCACCATCCTCTATATATAGGTTTCAAAAGAATCAAAGATGAAGTGGGAGGGGAGGGGCAAGGCAGATCCATCATCCCATGTTTCTAGACCGTTCCCAGAATCCTGAAATACACTGTGTGCAGAATTATTAGGCAAGTTGTAGTTTAGAGGATTATTTTTATTATTGATGAACAACTATGTTCTCAATCAACCCAAAAGACTCATAACTATCCAAGCTTAATATTTTTGGAAGTTGGAGTGTTTTTTTTTTAGATTTGGCTATCTTAGGATGATATCTGTTTGTGCAGGTAACTATTACTGTGCCGAATTATTTGGCAACTTAATAAAAACCAAATATAATCCCATCTCACTTGTTTATTTTCACCAGGTAAACCAATATCAGTGCACAAAATTTAGAAATAAACATTTCTGACATGCAAAAACCAAAACCAAAAAAATTACTGATCAATATAGTCACCTTTCTTTATGATGACACTCAACAGCCTTCCATCCATAGATTCTGTCAGTTGCTTGATCTGTTTTCGATCAACATTGCGTGCAGCAGCCACCACAGCCTCCCAGACACTGTTCCGAGAGTTGTACTGTTTTCCCTCCCTGTAGATCTCACATTTTATGATGGACCACAGGTTCTCTATGGGGTTCAGATCAGGTGAACAAGGGGGCCATGTCATTATTTTTTCATCTTTTAGACCTTTACTGGCCAGCCACGCTGTGGAGTAGTTGGATGCATGTGATGGAGCATTGTCCTGCATGAAAATCATGTTTTTCTTGAACGATACCGACTTTTTCCTGTACCACTGCTTGAAGAAGTTGTCTTCTAGAAACTGGCAGTAGGTCTGGGAGTTGAGCTTCACTCCATCCTCAACCTGAAAAGGTCCCACAAGTTCATCTTTGATGATACCAGCCCATACCAGTACCCCACCTCCACCTTGCTGGCGTCTGTGTTGGAGTGGAGCTCTCTGCCCTTTACTGATCCAGCCTCTGGCCCATCCATCTGGCTCATCAAGAGTCACTCTCATTTCATCAGTCCATAAAATCTTTGAAAAATCAGTCTTAAGATATTTCTTGGCCCATTCATGACGTTTTATCTTATGTTTCTTGTTCAAAGATGGTCGTTTTTCAGCCTTCCTTACCTTGGCCATGTCCCTGAGTAGCGCACACCTTGTGCTTTTTGATACTCCAGTAACGTTGCAGCTATGAAATATGGTAAAACTGGTGGCGAATGGCATCTTGGCAGATTCACGCTTGATTTTCCTCAATTCATGGGCAGTTATTTTGGCCCTTTTTGGCCAACACGCTTCTTGCGACCCTGTTGGCTATTTGCCATGAAACGCTTGATTGTTCGGTGATCACGCTTCAAAAGTTTGGAAATTTCAAGACTGCTGCATCCCTCTGCAAGACATCTCAGAATTTTGGACTTTTCAGAGCCCGTCAAATCTCTCTTCTGACCCATTTTGCCAAAGGAAAGGAAGTTGCCTAATAATTAAGCACACCTTATATAGGGTTTTGATGTCATTAGTCAACACCCCTCCTCATTACAGATATGCACATCACCAGATTTACTTAATTGGGAGTTGGCTCTCAAGCCTATGCAGCTTGTAGTAGGACAACATGTATAAAAAGTATCATGTGATCAAAATACTCATTTGCCTAATAATTCGGCACACAGTGTAGTGTGGCTATATCTATCGGAGACCAATGTCTACCTTTTTTGAGCATGTGCCTGGGCCCCCAAAAGATGACCACCACAAACTAATCCCTTATCGCTTGTGACGGTCCGACGTCTTTGTCCTCCTGCTGTGGGATTGGATGGGCATTAGCCATTCACAGGAGGACGCCAGCGTATGCGCGTTCAAGCCCTCGGGAGTTTGCACCTATACCTTATGAATGCTCAAGGAAAGTGCTGAAGCATGCCCTATCTGCATTCACGGGTGGCGCATGCGCCATGTGATTTAGAATCGCCGTCCTCTTGCTATAGAGTTAGATAGGTTAGTACCTATCCTTGGCAGGCGCCAGTGCATGCGTATGGCAACCCCCAGAGTCCACACTGAGCATAAGTATATACCTATAATGTGCCCTGCAGGTGACATCACCCCTAAATCCCGACACATAAATTAACCTCTAACCGGCTGATTTCAGCACTAACAATCAATATCAGAAAGCGCATGGTATAATGTTTTATTTTGAGGTATTAAAAAAAGGGAGGGCTATATACAAAAGTGATTCAAGAACAAATTTCAGGGTAGCAATTTTTGAGGGGTCTCAAGGGGGTAAATATGGAAGGTTCATTTATTAGTTATACCAATCTGTAGGCATTAACATCCTTTCCTTTATGAAAGGATCTGCTATGAGACCAATGTATTACCCTGGGAAAAGAGGAAGGTAGAAGGTTGGGAGAGAATGGTAAAAAAAGAAAGAGGTATCTATAAAAAAATATGTCACATATACCATTAATACAGTCATATCAAAGTTCTAGAAATGTGCAAAATCCCCTCCATTTCATAGGGCAATGGCACTAGGCAGGGCAAGCGATCATTATTTTATACAGAATGCCGGCAGGTGCGAAAAAACCCCATAAAAGTGACATCAGTATTGATACTACTATACTGTTAGTAGAAGAATATTAGAAATCACTAAACCTTCCTTTTCCTGCACTACATATGCTGCAACTACTATTACATACTGCAGAGCTAGGCAATATTGTACAATTTGGCATATATCGGCAGGGTGAGCTGACAGTCTAATGCGGAGGAAAGAGAGATCGGTGTGTTAGAATTCCAACTGCCGACCCTTTTATTCTCCCTAGAGAGAAGCCAATGCTAGAGGAGTCTGACAGCTGCTCTCTCATAGAGAACACAGAGCCAAGCGCTCCTGTGTATGGGGGTATAGGGAGAGGTAGCTGTTGGCAGAATGATTATTCGGCCGCCAGCTACCTAATGTGTACGGGGGACTTTATGCTCCGTAGTGTTAATGCATATGGCATAGCTAAATGTAATATGGCACATGCTTTTTTATTGTAAATGTATTTCATGCATGTATTGTATCCAATATAAAAAAGAGCTTACTAAGGTACTATTATACCCCACAGGTGTATTACAGGGCATACTATAACTACACGTGAGTCCTATACACTTATAGTATTACATAGTAACTTTCAAAGGCAATAACTGATGGTTTTAGTAGTATTAATATCAGAAAGTACCTGAATTGCTATAAACAATCCAAATTTCTTATTTCAAATGTGGTAACATTGTAGAGATGAGAAATGGTCGCACATGCCATGTCTAGAAACTAAAACGTTTGATATTTTTTTCGAGGAGCCAGGGGATCATAAACATATATAATCAAAATGTATTTCTGTGCTAGCTGGTTGTGTGGTCTCTCTGCTTTAGGGAAAAGCAGCAAGTATGAAAAATATTTTAGAATATTAGTCAATTGGTATTGTAAGTTATTAGGATGTTCCTATAACAGGACAGTATGAACTTTATCTGGCAAAGTAAGTCTACCATTGAAGACCTCACCAAATCATGGCTAAGCCAAACCCTTTTTAGCAGATCCTAGACAAATCTGTGTGTCTATGGAAATGTCTTGTGTACCGTATATAATTTACATGAGAGCAAATGGCTGGTCATTTCATGGGGAAAGGAGGAATTTGTAAATGTCATCCTCCCCCTTATGGTTGTTGAAGCCTACAGATGCTCTTATGTGGAGTCATTTCTCTATTGGGTCCCCACATTCTGTTGAGAAGTGAAAGACTCCTGGTAAGCCTCGCTCTCACCTTTGGTCACAGTTATGGAATGGTTTGAGATATTAGGAGTTGAATTGAGTTAGTTTTATCTTTTGTATTATTCTTGTGATTTTAATAATGGTATTACTAAAATCCCTATGCCTAAATCTGTTGATCCAGAAGAAGGCAAAAACCCCAGGACACATTCAGCCAATTTGCGTCACAAGGAAAAATTCCTTCTTGACCCCGAGAAAGGTAATTTAGATTGTGAGCTCCAATAAGGACAGTGATGATAATGTCTGTAAAGCGCTGTGGGATTAATGGCGCTATATAAGTGGGTAAAATAAATAAATGGATACTATAAGTTTCCTTGACTTATTCCGAAACAAAGATCTCAAACAAAGTTCAGTTTAGAATATTTGTTTTGGAAAGTAGAAGTTCACCTGCTGATTTGCCCCCACCAGCAGGCAGCTGCAGAGGTTGTGTTCACATATTGAGGCCGCTTGGCGTTTTTTTTGCCGTGATCATGATAGAACCGCATTGTTTTAGGTCACTTTTGAAAAATTGCATAAAAAATCCAAGTCTGCCAGAACCCATGACCGCACAATTGTGAACATATCCATCCATAGCAGTCACTATGCAATATAAAATAAGATGCACTGACATGTAAGGAGCGTATTTCTAATCCGCCCAACGTTCATGAAGTGTCGATTCCGTGCCTCTCTCTGCTGTGCAATAATTTAGTCAAATTTCTGCTCTTTAGCCCCTGATTGGGTAGAAGTGCTGAACCCCCTGCAGTCACACTGCAACTTTGTCTGGTTATTAGATCCCAGTAGAAATTTCTTGGTCATTTGAAAATCCCATTTCCCTGTTTTTTTTCCCCTTAATAGCCGTTTCTTTGGCTGCTATCTGGCGCCCAAGAGAGAGATCAAGTTCTGTAGACTAGGTCAGCCTCATGGCACAGGCTTGATTGTGGGGCTCAGTCTGCATTTTAGGAAGTGTTTGTAGCAGTGAGTGATATTAAACACAGATGCGTGTAATATAATGAAGGCCTCAGAGACTGGCAGCTGCTCGGACAAACAAAGCTGTGTTATTTGTGGCAGGTAGCACATCCCCTGAGGACAATGTGCTAATCATTGCATGAGCTGCTCTCTGTAATGAAGACCTGAGGGACACAGCGGGCCTATATGCCCCTGGACCAGGTGAAAGGGCAACCTTTGATGCTGTTGGTACAATGCCATGTCTGACATCTTATAGACAAAAACCTAGCAGCAGTTTCTACTTTCTTTTATTTAATTCACCCTCCCTCCTTGAAGTATAACACATTCTCTGACATTTATCAGTGCGAGTCTCTCCCATGGTAAAACAGACGGGCAATTTTTGGATAACTGTTGTGCAGGACGCAGGTGCTGCTAGGTAACACAGAGGGATTGTGAATAGTTTTCCTAAATCCTCACAAGGATCACAAGTCACTGATAATCCATTAACGCGTTCAGTCAAGGGTTGTCTTATAGAGAAGCAGAAAGTTGGTGCCAGGAAAGTAGAGCTGTTCACCAGTCTACCACTAGATGGCGGTATTGTTATTGTCACTCGTACATGAAGCTCTTAGCCAAATTTTGGAAAATAGTCCTGTAAGCCATTAAAGTCAAGTATGTTTTAAAAGCAAAAACTGATGTTTTAAAGAAATTTCATATAAACCAGCAAAATTTAAAAGAAGGAAATGTGCTGATCCGTTTATCAGCAGTAAGTGGTTTCTTGACTTCAATAGGTTTCATATTTGGAAATTACAAGTAGGGTATGACTTCAGCAATGGAGATGGGAAATAAAGCACAACTGATATATAAAACAATGAAAAGGTGAAAATTGGAGAACGACCAGAACTGAGGTGACAACACATAAGTAATGCACACAACTCCATAAGGCAATGTGCACACGTTCAGTATTTTACATCAGTATTTCTAAGCCAAAATCAGGAAAAATCCAGAAGTGGTGACGTTTTTCTATTGTACTTTTCCTCTGATTGTTCCTCTCCTGGTTTTGGATTACAAACACTGATGTAAAAAACTCACCAAATACTCAACGTGTGCACATGGCCTTACAAATCCATTTCATACAGAGCTTTAATTTGTCTCCCCTTGAGTAACATGGGGCCGCTACATTAGTAATGTCCAAACCTAACAAGAAAGTAGGAACCTACTCTTCCCTAAAAGCTTTACAATATGAAGCTCTGTGCTTAGGACTTTGCTCTTCATATGAGATCCAAGAAGCAAAGTACATAGTTAAGATATTTTTTCATTGGTGTCTTTTTTTTTGTTGCTTCAATTGATTCATTAGTCATATTTGCGGCATTTGCTTTTTTCAAGCCGAAACGTGTTACCACCATAGATGTGTTTTCCAATTAATGAGTAGGAACTGATTTTTTCATGTGGCTCTATGAGCAGAATCTGCTTCAAAATCCACCAACAAAAACTTTGTGGACCTTGAGTTGCCTTTCTTTTTTTGTTAAACAATTTGCTATTTTTTTAATACGCATATAAGAAAAATACTCAAGAGGCCGGAGGCTGGGTTCCCACAGAATTTTTTTGTTGGATTTTGAAGGGCATTTGCTCCAAAATCCCCATCAAAAATAGCTTCACATACTCTTTGAACACTGTTCCTATTTAATTCAGTGGAATATCTACTTTGATTACACGGCGAGTTTTATTTTTTTTTCCCAACGAGGTTTGAACACAGTGTGGAATAAGATGCTTCCAAAAACTGTTCAAAATCAGTGAAAAAAATGTTTTAGAAATGAATAATAAAAAGAGTCCAAAAACAACAACAAAAAAGCAGCGTTTCCTGAAGTGAATTCCAACAAATGCCATGTGAACATACCCTTGTGCAGTAGATTTTCCATCTTGGCTTTGCTAGCAGAAATTCCACAGTGTATTACAGTACCTGCAGTCTAAATGAGAGGAAAAAAAGCACAAAATCACAACATGTGAATGTATGCTATGGATAAATCTTTGATGAGAAAGCGGCGGCAAATATGACAATTCCCCCAATTCGGTTGGGACTTTGCCATTGCCAATGTCCAGTGTAGACATACTTTTATAATTGCATGTGGCAAATATATTGCAGTAATTTCTGTGCTTGGATCCATTCTGCAAGCCCCATTCATATGGCACAGCTGCAACGAGTCTGCAGTGAATATATTATAATCCTTTTAATTACCGTAAGTGAATATCTTACTTTAAGGACAGGGTCACACGAGCATATCAAAAAATCAGTCATTTTCATTTAGAAAACTGGGACAATTTTTTTCTCACTAGTCATTAAAGTGCAATCCATTTTTTTATACTCAGCAGCACTTAATCATTTAGAAGACCATTTACAGTTTCCTATGTTAAAGGATTTGCAATGTATCCGTAAAAATCGGATGTTGTATGGATGTTCCATATGGGATCCTTTTTTTCGTTTATGCACCCATAGACTTGAATGGGTGAGTCAGACCCGATATACGGAAGAAACTAATGCATGCTGTGATTTTTTTTTTTTCACATGCAGATTCTGTCAGTGAAAAAAACGCTCATCTGAAAAGTCCTCTTGAAGAACATTGGTCCTAGTGCAGTCTATTTTTTTCATGTTCAGCTCTCAGACCAAAAATACGATTGTGAGAATCTACCCCTAAAATACATTTATAGCTTATACAATATACCTTGAATGCCATTGACTAATATGCTTTAGAAACTATTCAGACGTCAGTTTTTCTTGTACGGATGCTCTCTGTGTTTTTTTAATGATAGTCTTTGGGGTAGTTCACATGTCTGATTTTTTTCTCTTGAGTGGTCAGACATGTCCGATATTGATTCCATTCTCAGATCAAAATTATCAATGCAAGCCAATGGATCAATAAAGAATTGGACAGAGCTTGATTGACATCATGGACTGTTAATAGAAGTTTGAGAAACCTCTTTCTTTTTTTTCTATCCGAGAAAAACTGATGAAACCCTGACGAAATTCTGATGGTAAAATATGACAATGACCAAACTCTGATGAAACTCGGACTATATTTCTTGTGCGAGAAAAATCATTGATGTGTGAATGAGCCCTAAGTATAACATAGGAGTATTATTTTAGTGTTATAGCAAAGCATTACCTTATGAAAGACTCAAGTGATCAGAAAAGCATCTACCTAACATGCTTCCTATGGCTATTTTTTACAATCCTTGCATCTGCTTCCACAAATCATTTTTCTTTTACTATTGCAGCAAAGCAAATGTTAGTTATTTCAGGATCCTATTAGCACTCCACTATGTATTTCCAATGTTTAGTTGATTCCAGCTATTTTCCTCTGAGACACTGAACATTTAGTGTTCCTATAGTAGATAGAAAGACACGGAGCCAGCAATAGAGCCACCCATAGTGTGGATGAAACTTGCCCTTCCACATTCCTGCACCCCGCTCTACCTCCACTGGAGGACGTTTCATTTGGGCAGCCTTCGCATATAACTCCCTCTTTAGTCGCACTGTGCACTCAAGAAAATGATCTGAAACTGTTTGTATGAACCTGGGTGACTTAATATAAACCCCTTTACAGTATAGAAAGGGATGGATTATAAGCATGGGGTAATTGGAGTAATTCTCCTGGGGTCTCCAAACCACCATTCCATCTAAAAATCATTCAAAGAGCTTGAAAAAGTTTATTAAAGGGAATCTGTCAGCAGATTTTTGCTATTTAACCTGAAAGCAGCATTATTTAAGGGCAGATATCTGGATTCTAGGGATGTGTCACTTACTAGGCTGTGTTTTGTAGCTTCAATACAATCAGAAGATTATCACTAGAGGACTAGGTCTCATGTGCAGGGCAGTCAGGAAGCTGTCAATCAGGGGTGTGTGTGGCATTATACATAGCTCAGCATTCTGACCCCTGCTACATGTGCAGAAGGGAAAACAGGGTTTTTATCCAAACTGCACCAGTCCAGTAAGTGAGATATCACTGGGACCAGGCTATCTGCCTCTACATTGTGGTGCTCTGACATTAAATAGCAAAAACTGCTGACAAATTCCCCTTAAATTATGATGTAATGTTTATTAACTTCCAATGTCATAAATTAATTCTCTTTAGAATACTAACCTCATTCCTCAAAGATTGCAGTGTTGGTCCTGAACTTGATCAGTCTTTACTTCTACAGGTACAGGGTTCATTATCAAATTATTTTTGATGCTGGTCTGTATCTTACACACACATGTTAATTGTATGTTCCATATTATCTGTTTTTCTCATACACAAAAATAATAAAAAAAGTAGGTTTACCAAGCTTTTTATTGCAACCAGTCAGTAAAAAGCTGACAGCAAATGAATAGCATCCATGTGCTGTCCATTTTTTTTCACTGACCTCATTCACTTGAATGAGTGAATATCATCCACTAAATGGACCAGAGTAGAATTTGTCTCCCTTTTTACATGTGGAGTATTGGTTAGCAAAAAAAAAGGTAATGTATGAATGACCCCAAAGAATATAATGGGTTCATGTGTTGTCAGTAAAAAAAAAAAAAAACTGACAAAACAAACACTGTTGTGTGAATAAGGCCTAACAGGTAAGTGATATTATATACCACTGAGTATTACATGACAAAAATCAAGCACTAGTGATGAGCGAGCACTAACATACTCGGGAACTCATTGCTCGGGTTGAGCAAATTGGAATGCTCAAGTGCTCGGTCCGAGTAACGAGCCCAATGTAAGTCTATGGGAAACTCGAGCATTTTTCCGCCCCCCCCCCTTCCTGGCGGTCTGCAGAAGGGCCTAAAAATTGTCCAAATCGATGGGAATAGTGCTCAACAATGTTGTCAGGGTATTACGCCACTTTTACGGACTCACAATAAAACATACAAAAACAAAACCAAAATGGGTTTTCCTGGGAAAAATGTTAAGGTACATCCTTTCCAGGGTAATGACTTGTATATAAGGCAAAATATATAACCAAAAACAAAAATGCTCCTCCACACCTTGGGCTATGTTAACACGTAGTGTTTTTGATGCGGTTTTGTACTTTTGCATTGCTTTCAACGGTAAAAAATACATTCACCGGTAAATGTCATTTTAACATTTTACTACCATATGTTACCATGTGGTGTATGAGACATGATCAGACACATCCTGTTTCATTTATGAACGAGGGACTCTGAAAGTCACAAACACTATTTTTATAGGGCCATCAGGCGGCCCCTACTATTCTTAACAGGCCAGCAGTCGGCTATGCTTTGTTGTTCCCATTATTAAAGAGTGGGTCTTCTATACTGTCATTGGGTATGCAGTGACTGCAAGGGCCAAAAATTTGGACGCACCCCAATACCCCTTTGAAGAGACATAGAGGAGGGCCTCAGTAAAAAAAATGTTCCCATTATAAAGGAGTGGGTCTCCTATAGTGGTAATGCCCATGCTGTGACTGCAAACATTTGGGAAAAACCCCAATAACATTTTAAATACACATAGAGCTGGGCCATTTCAGAAGACAGAGAAGCGGAATGGTGATGCTAATTATGGTGTCATCGCCGCTCACCATCTTGGTGGACTCCTCAAAGTTTTGGAGTATGGTACAGATGTCTGACATCCATGTCCACTCCTGAGGTCTTATGTGTGGAGTCTGACCTGAATACTGACGGCCGTGTTGATGCTGGTAGTCAACAACTGCACTCTTCTGCTCACAAATCCTTCCCAACATCTGCAATGTAGAGTTCCAACGCATGGGGACATCGCACACCAGTCGATGAGCTGGAAGTTGCAAACGCTGCTGAAGCACGGCAAGGGCGGCGGAAGCTGTAGCTGACTTTCTAAAATGGGCACACATGCGGCATACTTTGACAAGCAGATGCGACAGATCTGAGTAGGTTTTGAGAAACCACTGAACCACGAGGTTAAGCACATGGGCCAGGTATGTTACGTGTGTGAGCTCACCTCACTTCAAAGCCGCCACCAGGTTCCGGCCATTGTCACACATGACCATGCCGGGCTGTAGGTTCAGCGGTGTGTGTTAGAACCCTCCTGTTAGTTTTTTCTATCTTGTGTTTTGCGGTCACGTGACCATCTGCCTATATATTCCAGCTCCGCCCTTCTGGCTTTGCTGGACTTCAGTGTTGTTTGACTGTTTTGCTAGCCTGGTGCTTCGGTGTCTATCTCTGTCAGTTTGCTTGGTCCTCTGGGACTTTTAGTACTTTTTGTCAGTTTGTCTTTTGTGTTCTACAACAATTTCTGTTTAGGAGGTGTCCCATTTTTGTCCCAGTCCTTAGTTCTTTTAGGGACCCCTCCCTAAATTCTATAGGTCTTCGCTCAGACTAGCCGAGAACGAAAGCGGGTCTGTTCACTAGGAACAAGCAGCCTGCTACATTGTAGGGATTCAGCTTAGTCTTACTGTAGGGACAGCTTTCCCCTATCTTTCCTTAGTTCTTGTTGCAGATCATAACAGTAAGTCCAGCCAAAAAAAACTTAAAGAAATTCGGGGATCAGTATGGTTTCCGTCCAGGATTTGGCTTAACGCCTGCAGGGATTGTCTCTGGAGGTGGCCGAGCTTCAGTAACACGTGAGTAGCTGTCCTTGAGCGCATTTTGTCAAACCGAAGGTATGGCTGCTTGATGTTTTTTATGGTAAACAGCAAGATTTTTTTTCCTTTAAAAATGCTTGTTTGTTATATTTTCGTTTGAGACCAAGATCCTCTGGGAATGAATCACAGCGCATTGGTTTTATTATGTCACTTTTGCGCAAAGAACCACAGGGTTGGGCCTTTTCTCTCCAGCCTAATGATCCGTGTTTAAGTTCTGTGGAAGAATTTTTTTCTGCTATGGGGCTATTATATGACGATCCTGATCGAATCTCATCTGCTGAATCAGAACTTAAACATTTGAATCAGGGGTCAGATAATGTTGAAAATTATTGCACACACTTCAGGAGATGGGCCTCAGAAGTTAAATGGAATGATTCTGAGCTGAGATGTTTATTTCTTGCTGGTCTCAGTCAAAGGGTTAAGGATTTGCTAATTGCATTCCCTGCACCTGAGACTCTGCAGGAAGCTATGCAGTTAGCTGTTCGTGTGGACAGGAGACTGAGGTCCAGGGTGAGTGATGTAAAAACTCCTGTAACGTCAGGTCCTAGTTCCCAGAAATTCTGCTCTGACAGCGGAGAACCAATGGAGGTGGGGGCAATGTCACTCCGCTCTCAGGAAAGAGACCGGAGATTCACCGACGGTTTATGTCTTTATTGTGGTAAAGCTGATCATTTGATTAAGTATTGTAAGCGTCGTTTAAGTAAAGAGAAAAAAAAGGTCAGTTACGCCCATATAGCTTGTTTACGCTCTGCAGGAGTATTTCTTTCTTGGAGTACTACTCTGCAGGGAGATTTGATTGAATTTCAGGTATTTGTGGATTGTGGTTCAACACTTAATGTGATTGATAAAGAGTTTTTGGAAAACCTTAAATTGAAATCCAAACCTTTGTCATCACCTATTTCTGTGGTTGCATTTGATAACACTCCTTTGAAATGTATTGCTCACAAGACTGCTACATTTTCCCTCACTATCAATGGAGTTCACCAAGAAATTTTGGACTTGGTTGTTTTGGATAATTAGCCCTCTCCAGTTGTTCTAGGATTGCCTTGGTTAAAACTGCACAATCCTTTATTGGACTGGTCTACTAATGTGATTAAGTCTTGGAGTCCGAAGTGCTATGATAAATGTTGTAATGGTCGCATTGCGACTGTGGAAAAAGGGGAATTACCTGTACCTGTTCAGGATTTTTGGAGGGTTTTTTCGGAGGAGGAGTCTCAAGTTTTACCTCCTCATAGGGATTATGATTGCGCCATTGAGTTTGTTCCGGGTGCTACTCTTCCGAAAAGACGCTTGTTTAATCTGACTATCCCTGAAAGAAAGGCTTTGGAGGAGTACATAGAGACTAGCCTGGCTGCTGGTCACATTAGACCTTCTAAGTAGCCTGTGGCAGTTGGATTCTTCTTTGTTTAAAAAAAAGGACGGCGGTTTACGTCCATGTTTGGATTTTCGTGAAATTAATAAGATTACCGTATGCAATTCCTACCCATTGCCGCTAATTCCTGACTTGTTTAACCAGTTAGTGGGAGCCAAGTGGTTCTCCAAAATTGATCTCCAGGGGGCATACAATTTGTTACGAGTGAAGGAGGGTGATGAATGGAAAACTGCTTTTAACACTCCGGTAGGTCATTTTGAGAATCTGGTGATGCCTTTTGGTCTTACCAATGCACCTGCATTTTTTCAGAACCTTATTAATGACATCCTGAGACCTTTGATTGGTAAGAATGTGGTTGTGTATTTGGATGACATTTTGATTTATTCGCCAGATCTGGAGTCCCATTGGCAGAGTGTACGTGAAGCTTTGCAGTTATTGAGTGATAATTCACTCTTTGCTAAACTGGAGAAATGTGAGTTCGCTGTGCAGAAAATTAGTTTTTTTGGCTACATTGTCTCCAGCGAGGGCTTTGAGATGGACCCTGTGAAGGTTCAGGCTGTGCAGGAATGGCCTAGACCTATTGGTTTGAAATCTATACAGAGATTTTTGGGTTTTGCCAATTATTATAGGAAATTCATTAAGAATTTTTCTGTAATTGTTAAACCTCTAACCGATCTCACCAAGAAAGGTGCAAATACGGCCCAGTGGACTACTGAGGCCATTGAAGCGTTTGAGTTGAACCAAAGAGAGGTTCAGTTCTGCCCCTATCCTTATGCAGCCTGATGAGACCAAGCCTTTTTTGGTCGAGGTCGATGCTTCATCGGTGGGGGTCGGAGCAGTTTTGTCTCAGGAGAACAAGGGTGGAGTGCATCCTTGTGCCTTCTTTTCGAGGAAATTTTCGGAAACCGAACTGAATTATGATGTTGGAAATCGGGAGTTGCTGGCTATTAAACTTGTGTTTGAACATTGGCGTCATTTTTTGGAAGGCGCTAGATTTCCTATTCAGGTTTTCACAGATCATAAGAATTTGATCTATCTGGATGCTGCCAAGCGCTTGAATGCCCGTCAAGCTAGGTGGGCACTTTTTTTTTCTCGGTTTCATTTTTCTGTTACCTATATCCCTGGTACTAAGAATGTGAAAGCCGATGCTTTATCTCGCAGCTTCTCTCCTACGGTTGGTGCCGAGGAGGAGGAGAGCATTTTACAGAAAGGAGTTGTGGTGGTGTCTTTGGACTCCGTTTTGGAGAATGGGATTCTGAAAGCTCAAGATGATGCTCCATCTAACACTCCCCATGGGAGGTTGTTTGTGCCTATAGTCTTTAGGAGAGATTTGTTTGTGGAGTGTCATGAGTCTCGGTTGGCAGGTCATCCAAGAATTTCGGAAACTAAGAGACTTATCAGTCGCAGTTTTTGGTGGCTTGGTTGGCAGAAGGAAGTCATCAAGTGCGTGCGTCAATGTACTGTGTGTGCTAAGTCAAAGGCTTCACATACTCCTGCTGCGTTTCTGATAGAGGACCTCAGTTTGTGGCTCGCTTTTGGCTTGCTTTTTGTGATAGGTTGGTAGTCCATTTGTCATTTTCGTCTGGTTATCATCCTGAGTCTAATAGACAGACTGAAAGAAAGAACCAGGATGTTGAACAGTTTTTGCATTGTTTTGTGGCGGACAATCAAGAGGTGTGGTCTGAGTTTCGGCCTCTCGCAGAATTTGCTCTAAACAATCATACATCCTCCTCTGCTGGGTGTTCTCCTTTTTTTTGTTGTACTGGGAGACATCCGTCTTTTGGTTCGTTCTCCAAATTAGGGTCGGCGGTGCCGGAGGAGGAGAATTTTTCCGGTGATTTGGAGAGAGTTTGAACTAATGTACGTTGCAACCTTCAAGAGGCTAACAAGAAGTCCAAGAAGTATTTTGACAGGAAACGTGAAAAGGTGTTGTTTTCTGTGGGTGACATGGTTTGGTTGTCCTCGAAGAACCTGCGGTTGAGGATTCCCTCTAAAAAACTGGGTCCTAAATGTGTGGGTCCATTTAAAGTGCTTCAGGTTGTTAACCCGTCTGCTGTTAGGTTGGATGTTCCTACTTCCTGGAAGATTAATCCTGTGTTTCATTTTTCCTTGTTGAAAAAGGCTGACATATCTGATAGGGACACCACTGTCACAGTTCCCCCTGTGGTGGAAGACGGTGAATTTGAAATTTCGCGTATCTTGAATTCTAGATGGCATAGAGGGAGATGACAGTATCTTGTCTCCTGGAAGGGTTTCGGTCCCGAAGACAACTCCTGGGAAAGGACAGATGATGTCTCTGCACCTAGGCTTGTTAAAGCTTTCCACAGGAGGTTTCCAGATAGGCCTGGGCCTGGAGCTGGAGCTGTCCACAACTCTTCAGCGGTGTGCGGTTTGTCACCTAAGCATATTGGCTTCAGCACAGCCTGTTGCCGCTTGGCCAAGGCAGTGCTGCAGTGCTTCCAGCTTCTGACTGATGTGGTCATTTTGGAGATGGAGGCTGAAGAGGAGGAGGAGGTGTAGGAGCTGTAGACCCTGACTAACCCCGGGCCTGCAATCCTCAGCGTCGGGAGGTCGTGTTCCGTCCCAAGGTCCGACTGGGTCTCAGCTTCCACTATATTAACCCAGTGTGCCATCAGCGAGATGTACCGTTCCTGCCCACAAGCACTTGTTCATGTGTCCGTAGTTAGGTGGACTTTCCCAGTAACTGCATTGTGGAGGCCACGGCTAATGTTGTGCTCGTGTAATGTGGGGACGGCACACCGGGAGAAATAGTGGTGGCTGGGGACTGAGTACCGAGGGATGGCTGCCGCCATCAGGTTGCGGAAAGCTTCCATCTCTATGAGCCTAAAAGGCAACATTTCGAGCGCAAGCAGTCGCGAAATGTGTGAATTTAGTAGTGTGACCTGTGGGGCATTGGCTGCATATTTGCGCTTGCGTTCCAAGGATTTAGGTAGGGACAACTGAACGCTGCGCTGGGACAAGGACATGGACGTGCTTGCTGATGGTGCTAGTTGAAAGTGTGCAACGACACGTGCAGGGCGGGAGGCATCTTCGCATGCGCCATGGACAGGGGATTGGCGTGCACGCACAACAGAGGAAGAAGCAGTGGTCACACCCGCAGACACTGTTTCTGAACCCTGGGGTTCGGCCCACTTAGTAGGGTGCTTTGCTGCCATGTGCCTGACCATGCTGGTGGTGGTCAGGCAGCTAGTTTTTCTACCCCTGCTGATGCTGGCCTGGCAGGTGGTGCAAATGGCCTTTTTCGGGTTATCTGCAGAGTCTTTAAAAACAACCAGACTCTGGAAGATCTAACAATTGTACTGGCAACTTCCGTCTGCATGTCCCCCTGCCAGGTTGGGTCAGTTACTATATCATCCACCACCTCGTCTTCCACTTCCACTCCCTGGTCCTCCTCCTGACTTTCTGGCAATTGTCTCATCATCATCATCATCCACCTCTTGCGACAGTAATTGCATTTTCCCACTGTTGCTTTCATGTGACTGGCTGCTCAAATATTTGGGCATCACTACACACGTTCTCATCTTGACTCACTTGAATCTGACCAGGCGAGAGGCCCGAATCTACAAATGGAAAAGTGAACAGCTCTTCTGAGTATCCAAGTGTGGGATCAGTTGTCTCAGGGCACTTGGCATGGTGGGAGGAAGGAGGATCAGGGTGAGGAATATGCGGTCCAGACTCACGGCTACTGAGACTTGACCATGTGGAAGACAGGGTGGTAGTGGTGGTGGCAAAGTGACTGGAAGCAGTATCGGCTATCCAACCAACAACCTTTTGACATTGCTTTGGGTTCAATAGTGGTGTGCTGCGGTCCCCTAGCAATTGGGACAGGAAGGTCGAGCGACAAGATGTGGGTGTTTGTTGTGGCACTATTTCAGCTTGCCCTCGGTCTCTGCATGCACCATCACCATCACGTCCACTTCCCCGTCCCTTGCCATGCACCTTGCCCATTTTAAATGGAGGACAATATTTTCCACGTTCACTAGAAATGGCTGATTTTGGAACGCTGATATATATGTGATACGTCTGACAGAGAACCATGGTTTTAAATAGCAGGCCTATAATTTACTAATACTATTCTTCATAGAAACCTAGTGTGAATAGCTTGACTGACACACGGCAACAAAATGGAAGGCAGAAATGGCTGATTTTGGAACACAGTTATATATGTGATACGTTTGACAGAGAACCACGGTTTTAAATAGCAGGCCTGTAATTTACTAATATTGTTCTTCACAGAGACCTAATGTGAATAGCTTGACTGACACACTGCAACTAAATGGAAGGCAGAAATGGCTGATTTTGGAACACAGTTATATGTGATACGTCTGACAGAGAACCACGGTTTTAAATAGCAGGCCTGTAATTTACTAATACTATTTTTCACAGAGACCTAGTGTGAATAGCTTATCCGACACACTGCAATGAAATGGAAGGCAGAGATGGCTGATTTTGGAACGCTATTATATGTGAGATACGTCTGATAGAGAACCACGGTTTTAAATAGCAGGCCTGTAGTTTAGTAATACTATCCTTCTCAGAGACTCAGTGTGAATAGCTTGACTGACACACTGCAACAAAATGAAAATGTAAGCCAATATTTTCAACGTTCAGTTCACATTTCTGGATTTTTATTGCTGTAATATGGAAAAGATCTGTCTGTATTTTGCAGTGCTAACAAGCAAATGGAGCAGAAAAAATGTGTACTCTGGATTGCTTTTAAGTAAATAATCAGGATTAAGATAAAAAAACAAAATTGGCCCTGGCCCCTGATATATGGGGTTATGTCTACAAATATATGTCAGAACAGCAGCAGTAGACAAAACATTCAATGGACTCTCTTGTGCTGTATCATGCACTGCAGTCTGCCACATACAGTGGGGGAAATAAGTATTTGATCCCTTGCTGTTTTTGTCAGTTTGCCTACTGACAAAGACATGAACAGTCTATAATTTTAAGGGTAGGTTAATTTTAACATTGAGAGTTAGAATATCCCCCAAAAAAATCAAGAAAATCACATTGTATGAATTAGATACATTTTTGCATTTTACAGTGAGAATAAGTATTTGATCCCTCTGGCAAACAACACTTAATACTTGGTGGCAAAACCCTTGTTGGCAAGCAGAGCAGTCAGATGTTTTTGTAGTTTATGATGAGGTTTGTGTACATGTCAGGAGGAATTTTGATCCACTTTGCAGATCATCTCTAAATCATTAAGATTTTGAGGCTGTCGCTTGGCAACTCAGAGCTTCAACTCTCTCCATAAGTTTTCTATGGGATTAAGGTCTGGAGACTGGCTAGACCCCTCCATGAACTTACTGTGCTTCTTTTTGAACCACTCCTTTTTTGCATTGGCTGTATGTTTTGGGTCATTGTCTTGCTGGAAGACCCACCCATGACCCATCTTCAATGTTCTTACTGAGGGTAGGAGGTTATTTGCCAAAATCTCGTGATACATGACCCCTTCCATCTTCTCTTCAGTACGGTGCCGTTGTCATGAACCCCTTTGCAGAAAAGCACCCCCAAAGTATAATGTTTCCCCCACCATGCTTCACGGTTGGGACGATGTTCTTATAGTTGTACTCATCCTTCTTCTTCCTCCAAACACAGTGAGTTGAGTTAACGCCAAAGAGCTCAATTTTTGTCTCATCTGACCACAGCACCTTTTCCCAATAACTCACAGAATCATCCAGCTGTTCATTGGCAAACTTCAGACGAGCCTGCACATGTGCTTTCTTGAGCAGGAGAAAATGCAACAGGTAAAAGCTGGTGATAAAAAGCGCTAAGGCATATAAAATTCAGCAATTACTACCTTTATTAAGTCCTTGTAAAATCACAACGCGTTTCCACGGCATACAAGCCGTCTTCATCAGGTGATCACCTGATGAAGACGGCTTGCATGCCGTTGAAACGCTTTACATTACACATTACTAACCTGGGCTTGATGTCAGCTGGCATTATAAGCTGACATCAACCCCAGCCCTATTATCCCACTGCCACCGCTACAGGGCAGTGGGAAGAGCGAGGCTAAGTGCCAGAATTGGCGCATCCTATGGATGCACCATTTCTGGGGCGGCTGACGGCTGGTGTTTCTAGCCTGGGAGGGGGCCAATATTCATGGCACCCTTCCTGGGCTATTAATATCAGCCTCCAGCTATCTGCCTAGCCTTTGCTAGCTATTAAAATAGGGGGGACCCCACGTCATTTTTTTGGGGGTCCCCCATTTTAATAGCTAGCAAAGGCTAGGTATTCAGCTGGGGGCTGATATTAGTAGCCTGGGAAGCTCCGTGGGTATTACCCCTTCCCAGGCTTTAAACATCTGCCTCAACCGTCTGCTTAACCTCCGCTAGAGACTAAAATTACGGGGAACCCCACGCCAATGTTTTTTTAAATAAATCCTTTATTTTAACACTAAATGACAAGTACAGTAATCAACACTATCACTGTACTTATTATATATGTGACTGACATGTTTCTATGTATCTAATCTATGTGTGATGCTCTATTCTTTCTGTTATAAATTGTTGGGTACCGATGCTGAATTGCTGGCTGGCTTTTTTAAAGAGATGGTGCATGAAAACACTATTATTTTTTTTTATATATCCTTTAACACTAAATGACAAGTACAGTAAGCAACACTGTCACTGTACTTCTTATATATGTGACTGACATGTTTCTATCTATCTAATCTATGTGTGATGCTTTATTCTTTCTGTTCTAAATTGTCGGGTACCGGTGTATGCCGCTTCTGAATTGCCAGCCGGCTTTTTTAAAGACAGTGTCTTCTGAGCAGTTTCTTAGCTTTTGGACACCTTTGAAGGTGTTTTCTATGTGTTTTTCTTTGCCTGCCATTGGTTTTAACGGTGTTCGACGGTGTTCTAAGGTGTTCGACGAACAGTTCCACGAACATCCCGGTATTCGACGAACCGAACCGAACCCGAACACTTCGGGGGTGGCTCAAACTACTTTTTATCACCAGCTTTTACCTTTTGCATTTTCCACATTTCACCCCTTTGGGGTTACTGGTGAGCTGCTTTGGCTTACTTTTTAATTTTAGCTCATGGACTGTTTGCCCCTCATTTTGACATCCTAGCGCTTCTTACTACCAGCTTCAACGTCTTTTTTTATTTTCTTGAGCAGGGGGACCTTGCGGGCACTGAAGGATTTTAAACCTTTACGGCGTATTGTGTTACCAATGGTTTTCTTGGTGACTGTGGTCCCAGCTGCCTTGATATCATTAACAAGTTGTCCCCCCCGTGTAGTTTTAGGCTGATCTCTCACCTTCCTCATGATCAAACATACCCCACGAGGTGAGATTTTGCATGGCGCCCCAGATCGATGTTGATTGACAGTCATTTTGTATTTCTTCCATTTTCTTACTATTGCACCAACAGTTGTCTCCTTCTCACCCAGCATCTTACTTATTGTTTTGCAGCCCATTCCAGCTTTGTGCAGGTCTATGATCTTGTCCTTGATGTCCTTAGAAAGCTCTTTGGTCTTGCACATGTTGTAGAGGTTAGAGTCTGACTGATTAATTGAGTCTGTGGACAGGAGTCTTTTATACAGGTGACTTTATAAGACAGCTGTCTTTAATGCAGTTGATTAGGAGCGTCTAACTGGTCTGTAGGAGCCAGAACTCATAATGGTTTGTAGGTGATCAAATACTTATTTCTCGCTGAAAAGTGCAAAAAAAATTATCTAATTTATACAATGTGATTTTCTTGATTTTTTTGGGATATTCTATCTCTCAATGTTAAAATTAACCTACTCTTAAAATTATAGACTGTTCATGTGTTTGTCAGTGGGCAAACTTACAAAAACAGCAAGGGATCAAATGCTTATTTCCCCCACTTTATACTGCCTGCCTAACTCCTGCTATCACCTTCACCACTGAAAATATGCACCTGAATTAGTCCTCAGAAGGACTGTTAGTTCAGATGGATATATATATATATATGTTGTGGAATACCTATACTAACTCAAAGGCCACGGCCCCACTATCAGTATTTGGTCAGTATTTTTTCTCAGTAGTGGGAGCCAAAACCAGGAGTGGGTGATAAATGCAGAATTGGTGACTTGTTTCTATTATACCTTTTCTCTGATTGTTCCTCCCCTGGTTTTGGCTCCCACTCATGAGAAAAAATACTGACCGAATACTGACCAAATACTGATAGTGGGGCCGTGGCCTAAGCAAGCAAATCTCTCCCTGACGCAGCAGCACCTCTCCCTACTCTGCCTGATTCTGGGGTAGACTGTGATGAGCATAGCGGCGCCAGGTCTTATATAGACCTGATGATGCTGTGCGGCCAGCCAATCACTGTAATGCCCACAACCAACATGGCTACGGCATTACAGTGCGTGGCAAGCAATCCTTGCATTTTCATTGGCTCTCTAAAGAGCGCCAAACATGCAGGGCGGGTACTCGAGTTCCCACCCGCGCAACCTGGAAATACTCGCCGAGCTTCTAGAGCACCGTGATGCTCGGGCGAGTACCGAGCAGTGGTGAGCACGTTCGCTCATCACTAGTAAGCATACACTTCCATTATTACACTAACTAAAAAACAAAGGAGCCCTCAGCAGATATTTAGTCCATGGGCCCCACGGTGGCTCATTGGTCAGCACTGTTGGCTTGCAGCACTAGTGTCTTGGGTTTGAATCTGAGTGAATGCAACATGTGCATGAGTATGTGTGTTCATACCACAATGTTCTGAGAGTCGTGCTTCTTCTACAACCATTTCCTCCCAAAAACATACTAAAAAAATCAGCCTCAGTATGCACCGTGTTTGATAGGTAATTAGATTGTGATGCCATTTGCGAGTGATGACAATACATTCTGTATGTACAATGCCGTGAAATAAAATTAAATGCAGTTTATTTAAATATAAACAGAGAAGAAAATTCACATGAGATAATTACACAAATTGCAAATATTCTTTCTCAGTTTGTGGCTGTGGAGAATCAATTATAACATTGCTCGGCATCTCCCACTTTTCCAAAGGACTTCAAGCAAAACATTTTCAAAAGTGTTCACATCCCCCATGAGTGACATTGGGTTATCCTCCCCTTCAATTTTATTGTCCTGTTCTCACAGGAAAAAACATCTTGAAACAAGGCCAGGTTAGTGAAGCAAGTCCTGGGATCATCAGAGTGATAACAAAAAGGGAAAGAGAAAACAGTCCTTATCGGTGGCCTCATGTTCCTCGGCCTGCCCTTTACAGGAATGCATTTTTCTTTGCAATAAATTAACAATGAGACCACAAAAGTAGAGGTGGAGGAGGGGATGGCATTGTACTGCTTTCTGGCCATCGTGCTGCTTTTAGAATCACTGAGAAGCTTGTAATATACAGTTTATACGAATATTTTTATTCCACCTGCTGTTTAGATATTGCCTAGTACCATATATATATATATATATATATATATATATATATATATGTATGTATGTATATATATATATATATATATATATATATATATATATATATACAGTACAGACCAAAAGTTTGGACACACCTTCTCAATTAAAGATTTTTCTGTATTTTCATGACTATGAAAATTGTACATTCACACTGAAGGCATCAAAACTAAGAATTAACACATGTGGAATTATATACTTAACAAAAAAGTGTGAAACAACTGAAAATAAGTCTTATATTCTAGGTTCTTCAAAGTAGCCACCTTTTGCTTTGATGACTGCTTTGCACACTCTTGGCATTCTCTTGATGAGCTTCAAGAGGTAGTCACTGGAAATGGTCTTCCAACAATCTTGAAGGAGTTCCCAGAGATGCGTAGCACTTGTTGGCCCTTTTGCCTTCACTCTGTGGTCCAGCTCACCCCAAACCATCTCGATTAGGTTCAGGTCTGGTGACTGTGGAGGCCAGGTCATCTGGCGTAGCACCCCATCACTCTCCTTCTTGGTCAAATAGCCCTTACACAGCCTGGAGGTGTGTTTGGGGTCATTGTCCTGTTGAAAAATAAATGATGGTCCAACTAAACGCAAACCGGATGGAATAGCATGCCGCTGCAAGATGCTCTGGTAGCCATGCTGGTTCAGTATGCCTTCAATTTTGAATAAATCCCCAACAGTGTCACCAGCAAAGCACCCCCACACCATCACACCTCCTCCTCCATGCTTCACGGTGGGAACCGGGCAAGTAGAGTCCATCCGTTCAACTTTTCTGCGTCGCACAAAGACACGGTGGTTGGAACGAAAGATCTCAAATTTGGACTCATCAGACCAAAGCACAGATTTCCACTGGTTTAATGTCCATTCCTTGAGTTCTTTAGCCCAAACAAGTCTCTTCTGCTTGTTGCCTGTCCTTAGCAGTGGTTTCCTAGCAGCTATTTTACCATGAAGGCCTGCTGCACAAAGTCTCCTCTTAACAGTTGTTGAAGAGATGTGTCTGCTGCTAGAACTCTGTGTGGCATTGACCTGGTCTCTAATCTGAGCTGCTGTTAACCTGCGATTTCTGAGGCTGGTGACTCGGATTAACTTATCCTCAGAAGCAGAGGTGACTCTTGGTCTTCCTTTCCTGGGGCGGTCCTCATGTGAGCCAGTTTCTTTGTAGTGCTTGATGGTTTTTGCAACTGCACTTGGGGACACTTTCAAAGTTCATTTCTTAACCCCTTCAGGACCCAGCCTATTTTGACCCTAAAGACCTTGGCATTTTTGTCAATTCTGACCAGTGTCCCTTTACAAAGTAAAAACTCTGGAACACTTCAACGGATCCTAGCGATTCTGAGAATGTTTTTTCGTGACATATTGGGCTTCATGTTAGTATTAAATTTAGGTCGATAATATTTGCGTTTATTTGTGAAAAAATCAAAAATATGGGAAAAATTTTGAAAATTTTGCAATTTTCAAATTTTGAATTTTTATTCTGCTAAACTAGAGAGTGATGTGACACAAAATAGTTAATAAATAACATTTCCCACATGTCTACTTTACATCAGCACAATTTTGGAAAAAAAAAAATTTTTGGTAGGAAGTTAGAAGGGTTCAAAGTTCATCAGCAAATTTTCTTTTTTCCAGCAAAATTTGCAAAGCCATTTTTTTTAGTGACCACATCACATTTGAAGTCCCTTTGAGGGGTGTACATGACAGAAAACACCCAAAAGTGACACCATTCCAAAAACTTCACCCCTCAAGCTACTCAAAACTACATTCAAGAAGATTATTAACCCTTCAGGTGCATCACAGGAACTAAAGCCACATGGAAGAAAAAAATGAACATTTTTATTTTTCTAACAAAAATTTTCTTTTAGCCTAAATTTTTTAATTTTCACATGGGTAACAGGATAAAATGCATCCTAAAATTTGTTGGTCAATTTCTACTGAGTACACTGATACCTCATATGTGGTCATAAACCACTGTTTGGGCACACGGCAGGGCTCAGAAGGGAAGGAGCGCCATTTTACTTTTTGAATGGAAAATTAGCTCCAAAAGTCAAATTGCGCTCCTTCTCTTCTGAGCCCTGCCATGCGCCCAAACAGTGGTTTATGACCACATATGAGGTATCAGTGTACTCAGGAGAAATTGACCAACACATTTTAGGATGCATTTTATCCTGTTACCCATGTGAAAATTAAAAAATTTAGGCTAAAAGAAAATTTTTGTGAAAAAAAAAAGTACTTTTTTGTTTTCACAGATCATTTTGTGAAGCACCTGGGGGTTCCAAGTGCTCACTATGCATCTAGATAGGTGCCTTGGGGGGTCTGGTTTCCAAAATTGGGTCACTTGTGGGGGAGCTCCACTTTTTAGGCACATTAGAGGCTCTCCAAACGCAACATGGTGTCCGCTAACAATTTGAGCCGATTTTCCATTCAATTTGTTTGCGGACACCATGTCCCGTTTGGAGAGCCGCTGTGTGCCCAAACATTGGAGCTCACCTACAAGTGACCCCATTTTGGAAACTATACCCCCCAAGGCACCAATCTAGATGCATAGTGAGCACTTGGAACCCCAAGATCCTTCACAAATTAATCCGTAAAAATCAAAATAGTGTTTTTTTTTCCACTTTTTCATTTTTATGAATCAATTTGTGAAGCACCTGGGGGTTCCAAGTGCTCACTATGCATCTAGATAGGTGCCTTGGGGGGTCTAGTTTCCAAAATGGGGTCACTTGTGGGGGAGCTCCAATGTTTGGGCACACAGCGACTCTCCAAATGCAACATGGTGTCCGCTAACAAATTGTCGGCTCAAATTGTTAGAAGACACCATGTTGCGTTTGGAGAGCCGCTGTGTGCCCAAACATTGGAGCTCCCCCACAAGTGACCCCATTTTGGAAACTAGACCCCCCAAGGCACTTACCTAGATGCATAGTGAGCACTTGAAACCCCCAGGTCCTTCACAAATTAATCCGTAAAAATAAAAAAGTGTTTTTTTTTCCACTTTTTCATTTTTATCAATCAATTTGTGAAGCACCTGGGGGTTCCAAGTGCTCACTATGCATCTAGATAGGTGCCTTGGGGGGTCTAGTTTCCAAAATGGGGTCACTTGTGGGGGAGCTCCAATGTTTGGGCACACAGGGACTCTCCAAATGCAACATGGTGTCCGCTAACAAATTGTCGGCTCAAATTGTTAGAAGACACCATGTTGCGTTTGGAGAGCCGCTGTGTGCCCAAACATTGGAGCTCCCCCACAAGTGACCCCATTTTGGAAACTAGACCCCCCAAGGCACCTATCTAGATGCATATTGAGCACTTGGGACCCCCAGGTCCTTAGGAAATTAATCCGTAAAAATAAAAAAGTGTTTTTTTTCTTCACTTTTTCATTTTTATCAATCAATTTGTGAAGCACCTGGGGGTTCCAAGTGCTCACTATGCATCTATATAGGTGCCTTGGGGGGGTCTAGTTTCCAAAATGGGGTCACTTGTGGGGGAGCTCCAATGTTTGGGCACACAGCGGCTCTCCAAACGCAACATGGTGTCTTCTAACAATTTGAGCCGACAATTTGTTAGCGGACACCATGTTGCATTTGGAGAGTCGCTGTGTGCCCAAACATTGGAGCTCCCCCACAAGTGACCCCATTTTGGAAACTAGACCCCCCAAGGCACCTATCTAGATGCATAGTGAGCACTTGGGACCCCCAGGTCCTTAGGAAATTAATCCGTAAAAATAAAAAAGTGTTTTTTTTTTCACTTTTTCATTTTTATCAATCAATTTGTGAAGCACCTGGGGGTTCCAAGTGCTCACTATGCATCTATATAGGTGCCTTGGGGGGTCTAGTTTCCAAAATGGGGTCACTTGTTGGTGAGCTCCAATGTTTGGGCACACAGGGACTCTCCAAACGCAAAGGGTTCCAATTTGTTAGCGGACACCATTGTGTAGTGCATGTCAGGTTGGTGTGCGGTGTGGTATATTGTAGTGCATACACCACACACACACACACACACACACAATCTCATACACTACAACACACACACACCAACCTGACATAGCCTCCTCAGCTGAGTACGCCCTAGACTGGGATGAGCGGGACGGGCAGGACATTTTGTGTGCTTTGTGCATGTGTAAAAAAAAAAAAAAAAAAAATCAAAACTTTATTATAGTGTGAGTGTACGTGTGTGTGCTTGGTGTAACCTTCTGCAGTCACGTGTGGGGGCGGTCAGGCGTAGGGGCCGGTCAGGCGTAGGGGGCGGTCAGGAGTAGGGGGCGGTCAGGCGTAGGGGGCGGTCAGGAGTAGGGGGCGGTCAGGCGTAGGGGGCGGTCAGGAGTAGGGGGCGGTCAGGCGTAGGGGGGGTCAGGCGTAGGGGGCGGTCAGGCGTAGGGGGCGGTCAGACGTAGGGGGCGGTCAGACGTAGGAGGGGGCTGAGGAGATGGAGGAGCCAGAAGCAGCAGCAAGGGGGGTGATCACTGGGGCAGGAGCCGGCAGCAGCAAGGGGGGGTAGGAGGCCGGCAGCATCGGGGGGTGATTACTGGGGCAGAAAGGGGAGCAGGAGCTGGCAGGAGCAGGGGGCTGATTACTGGGTTTTTGGGGGGGGGGTGATCACTGGGAACAGGGGGGGTGAACACTGGGAACAGGGGGGGTGAACACTGGGGGGGGGTGAACACTGGGGACAGGGGGGGTGAACACTGGGGGAGGGGGTGATTATTGGGAGGTGGGGGGTGATATCACTGGGACTGGGGGATGGTGGGTTTGATCACAGGAGCAGGGCATTTACACTGAGCCTGCTGCTGCTGTGATCACAGTCCACCAGCTGTCAGAAGGAGAGCAGCAGCCGGTGGATAAAGACGTGTGAGAGGGAGCGGAGGTCGGGGTGCAGGTATGAAAGTGGAGGGGGGGTGGAGAGGGGGGCGGGGGGGGTCGGGGGGAGTGGCGGCAATACTTACCGCTGATCAGCGGTGGCGGCGGCAGACGCGATCCACAGGGTCCACAGCAGGGGGTCCGCAGCAGGGGGTCCGCAGCAGGGGGTCCACAGCAGGGGGTCCACAGCAGGGGGTCCACAGCAGACGATCTAGGGTTGGGAAGGTGCTGGGAGGTTTCAGCCATCCCTCCATATCTGATTGGGGCTAGTATCCATGTGACGCTAGCCCCCCAATCAGATCTGCGGGGAGGGGGGGAACAGAGGTGACACTCCCCCCAGCCAATGGCTGATGCTGTAAGCATCAGGCAATGCCCAGATTTAAATATTACACCAATTTTCATTGGTGAAATATTTAATTCATACCGATTGGCAGTTTCACTAAAAGTGAAAATGAAACAGCCAATCGGAGGGGTCCCAGGCACGGGGGGGTTAATCCACCCCCCGGGGGGTCGACTTCAGGATGTCCAGTTGCAGTAGCAACTGTGACACCTGAGCGACCCCGCTCGCAGGCGCTGCAGGGGCTCTTTCCCTCCATGTCACAGACGCTGTGACATGGGTCGGGAACGAACTGTTTTCCATGTCACAAATGGTGTGACACGGGTCGGGAAGGGGTTAAAGTACTTATGGCCACTCGTTTTTCTTTACTTAGAATTTGTATTATGGCAAGAAAAAAGCAGCTAACAGTCTATTCAGTAGGACTATTAGCTACTATATATATACAGTACAGACCAAAAGTTTGGACACACCTTCTCATTTAAAGATTTTTCTGTATTTTCATTACTTTAAAAATTGTACATTCACACTGAAGGCATCAAAACTATGAATTAACACATGTGGAATTATATACTTAACAAAAAAGTGTGAAACAACTGAAAATATGTCTTATATTCTAGGTTCTTCAAAGTAGCCACCTTTTGCTTTGATGACTGCTTTGCACACTCTTGGCATTATCTTGATAAGCTTCAAGAGGTAGTCACCGGAAATGGTTTTCACTTCACAGGTGTGCCCTGTCAGGTTTAATAAGTGGGATTTCTTGCCTTATATATGGGGTTGGGACCATCAGTTGTGTTGTGCAGAAGTCAGGTGGATACACAGCTGATAGTCCTACTGAATAGACTGTTAGAATTTGTATTATGGCAAGAAAAAAGCAGCTAAATAAAGAAAAACGAGTGGCCATCATTACTTTAAGAAATGAAGGTCAGTTAGTCCGAAAAATTGGGAAAACTTTGAAAGTGTCCCCAAGTGCAGTTACAAAAACCATCAAGCGTTACAAAGAAAATGGCTCACATGAGGACCGCCCCAGGAAAGGAAGACCAAGAGTCACCTCTGCTTTTGAGGATAAGTTTATCCGAGTCACCAGCCTCAGAAATCGCAGGTTAACAGCAGCTCAGATTAGAGACCAGGTCAATGCCACATAGAGTTCTAGCAGCAGACACATCTCTACAACAACTGTTAAGAGGAGACTTTGTGCAGCAGGCCTTCATGGTAAAATAGCTGCTAGGAAACCACTGCTAAGGACAGGCAACAAGCAGAAGAGACTTGTTTGGGCTAAAGAACACAAGGAATGGACATTAGATCAGTGGAAATCTGTGCTTTGGTCTGATGAGTCCAAATTTGAGATCTTTGGTTCCAACCACCGTGTCTTTGTGCGACGCAGAAAAGTTGAACGGAAGGACTCTACATGCCCGGTTCCCACCGTGAAGCATGGAGAAGGAGGTGTGATGGTGTGGGGGTGAATTGCTGGTGACACTGTTGAGGATTTATTCAAAATTGAAGGCATACTGAACCAGCATGGCTACCACAGCATCTTGCAGCGGCATGCTATTGCATCCGGTTTGTGTTTAGTTGGACCATCATTTATTTTTCAACAGGACAATGACCCCAAACACACCTCCAGGCTGTGTAAGAGCTATTTGACCAACAAGGAGAGTGATGGGGTGCTACGCCAGATGACCTGGCCTCCACAGTCACCAGACCTGAACCCAATCGAGATGGTTTGGGGTGAGCTGGACCGCAGAGTGAAGGCAAAAGGGCCAAAAAGTGCTAAGCATCTCTGGGAACTCCTTCAAGATTGTTGGAAGACCATTTCCGGTGACTACCTATTGAAGCTCATCAAGAGAATGCCAGGAGTGTGCAAAGCAGTCATCAAAGCAAAAGGTGGCTACTTTGAAGAACCTAGAATATAAGACATATTTTCAGTAGTGTTGAGCAAACATGCTCCACACTGCTCGGTACTCGCCCGAGCATCACGCTACTCGGGATGTTCGGCGAGCACCGAGCATTTCCGGGTTACTCGGGCGGGAGCTCGGGTCTCCGCCCTGCATGTTTGGCGCTCTTTACAGAGCCAATGAACATGCAGGGATTGCCAGCCAGTCACTGTAATGCCGCAGCCATGTTGGTTGTGGGCATTACATTCATTGGCTGGCCGCACAGCGTCACCTCGAGTATTTAAAACCGGGCGCCGCCATCTTAGACACAGACGGCTGGGATCAGACAGTGTAGGGACAGCGCTGCTGATTTAGAGAGAGGTATATACTGCGAAATAGTTAGTGTAGGGTCTGTAAAGGCTGCCAGATCAAACAAACAGTCCTTCTCAGGATTAATATCCATCCCAGATATCAGGCAGGCAGGCGGTATACGAGACGCAGTGGTTATACCAGCAAACGCTGCATTACAGTCCTGTGTGCTCCTGTTGCTGAAATTGCTGAACTTAGCTCCAGGTCTCGGGGGCCAGGAAAAATCCTTTTTTTTTCATCTAAATGCTCTTTTTTTTCCCTCCTTCACACTGTACAAATACCTGTCTTATTAACCTTTTGGTGTCCCCCCCCCCCCCCAAAAAAAAAAAAAAAAGTGTGTCTGTGACAGTTCAGACACAAATATATCTGTTGAAAATAGTCTGGTGTAGGCCAGAGAAACAGAAGTTTGGTTTTGCAGTTCCACGGTTCAAACCTCTGTATTATCCACTTTTGGGCCATTTGTATCTAAAAAAAACCAGTTTGAGTGTGTCGCTCACTGTTCAGCCGCAAATATATATATTTAAAAAAGTCTGGTATATGCCAGTAAATTATAACTGTGGTTTTGCTGTTCCACGGTAAAAAATCTCTATTATCCTGCTTTTGGCATTTTTTGCCGTAAAAAAAACCCATAATAGTGTCTCCCTGATTGTTCAGACACAAATACATCTGTTGAAAATAGTCTGGTGTAGGCCAGAGAAACAGAAGCGTGGTTTTGCAGTTCCACGGTTAAACCTCTGTATTTTCCACTTTTGGGCCATTTGTATCTAAAAAAAAACAGTTTGAGTGTGTCGGTCACTGTTCAGCCGCAAATATATACAGTACAGACCAAAAGTTTGGACACACCTTCTCATTTAAAGATTTTTCTGTATTTTCATGACTATGAAAATTGTACATTCACACTGAAGGCATCAAAACTATGAATTAACACATGTGGAATTACATACTTAAAGAGATAGTCACCGGAAATGGTCTTCCAACAATCTTGAAGGAGTTCCCAGAGATGCTTAGCACTTGTTGGTCCTTTTGCCTTCACTCTGCGGTCCAGCTCACCCCAAACCATCTCGATAGGGTTCAGGTTTGGTGACAGTGGAGGCAAGGTCATCTGGCGTAGCACCCCATCACTCTCCTTCTTGGTCAAATAGCCCTTACACAGCCTGGAGGCGTGTTTGGGGTCATTGTCCTGTTGAAAAATAAATGATGGTCCAACTAAACGCAAACCGGATGGAATAGCATGCCGCTGCAAGATGCTGTGGTAGCCATGCTGGTTCAGTATGCCTTCAATTTTGAATAAATCCCCAACAGTGTCACCAGCAAAGCACCCCCACACCATCACACCTCCTCCTCCATGCTTCATGGTGGGAACCAGGCATGTAGAGTCCATCCGTTCACCTTTTCTGCGTCGCACAAAGACACGGTGGTTGGAACAAAAGATCTCAAATTTGGACTCATCAGACCAAAGCACAGATTTCCACTGGTCTAATGTCCATTCCTTGTGTTCTTTAGCCCAAACAAGTCTCTTCTGCTTGTTGCCTGTCCTTAGCAGTGGTTTCCTAGCAGCTATTTTACCATGAAGGCCTGCTGCACAAAGTCTCCTCTTAACAGTTGTTGAAGAGATCTGTCTGCTGCTAGAACTCTGTGTGGCATTAACCCGGTCTCTAATCTGAGCTGCAGTTAACGTGCGATTTCTGAGGCTGGTGACTCGGATAGACTTATCCTCAGAAGCAGAGGTGACTCGTGGTCTTCCTTTCCTGGGGCGGTCCTCATTTTATCCAGTTTCTTTGTAGCGCTCGATGGTTTTTGCAACTGCACTTGGGGACACTTTCAAAGTTTTCCCAATTTTTCGCACTGACTGACCTTCATTTCTTAAAGTAATGATGGCCACTCGTTTTTCTTTACTTAGCTGCTTTTTTCTTGCCATAATACAAATTCTAACAGTTTATTCAGTAGGACTATCAGCTGTGTATCCACCTGACTTCTGCACAACACAACTGATGGTCCCAACCCCATTTATAAGGCAATAAATCCCGCTTATTAAACCTGACAGGGCACACCTGTGAAGTAAAAACCATTTCCAGTGACTACCTCTTGAAGCTCATCAAGAGAATGCCAAGAGTGTAAAAAGCAGTCATCAAAGCAATAGGTGGCTACTTTGAAGAACCTAGAATATAAGACATATTTTCAGTTTTTTCACACTTTTTGGTTAAGTATATAATTCCACATGTGTTAATTCATAGTTTTGATGCCTTCAGTGTGAATGTACAATTTTCAAAGTCATGAAAATACAGAAAAATCTTTAAATTGGAAGGTGTGTCCAAACTTTTGGTCTGTACTGTATATTTAAAAAAGTCTGGTATACACCAGTAAATTATAACTGTGGTTTTGCTGTTCCGCGGTAAAAAATCTTTATTATCCTGTTTTTGGCATTTTTTGCCGTAAAAAAAAAACTGTAATAGTGTCTCCCTGATTGTTCAGACACAAATATATCTGTTGAAAATAGTCTGGTGTAGGCCCGAGAAATAGAACTGTGGTTTTGCAGTTCCACGGGTCAAATATCTGTATTATCCTGCTTTTGGCATTTTTTGCCTTAAAGAAAAACAGTAATAGTTTCTCCCTGATTGTTCAGATTGTTTAAAAGAGTCGGGTGTAGGCCAGAGAAATAGAACTGTGGTTTTCCTCTTCCACGGTTCTAATCTACTTTTTATTACCCTTTTTCCATTGATAGTGCGAGTGTAAGCTATTTTGCTTCCTTTACAATGGGCAAGGCGCGTGGCAAGGGACATGGAACTGGACGTTCTGGTGATGGTGCGTGCAGAGGACGGGGCCGTGGCCAAGGTGAAAATGTGCCACATCTTCTCGCTCCCACTTCTTGACCGAATTACTAGGGAAGCACAGAACAACACCAGTATTGCGAACTGATCAGTGTGAACAGGTTATTAATTGGATAGCAGATAATACTTCCAGTTACCTGGGCACCACCACCTCCGGTCTGTCTTCCACACGGTCAAATCTTAGTAGCCGTGAGTCTCGACCGCATACTCCTCCTCACCCTGCTGCTACTTCCTGCCACTATGCCGAGTGTCGTCAGACAGCAACTGATCCCACACTTGGACACTCTGAAGAGCTGTTCACTGGTCAATATCCAGATTTGTGCCCCTAGCCTGCTCCGCTTGAAGTGGTGGAAGAGGAGATCCCATGTAGCGATGCCCAAATATTTGAACAGCCACGGCCACAGGAAGTCGACGCTGGCAATTTGTCACAAGAGGTGGACGATGACGAGACACAATTGCCAGGAAGTGAGGAGGAGGATCGTGGTGTGCAAGTGGAAGAGGAGGAGGTGGTGGATGATCTAGTAACTGACCCAACATGGCAGGAGGACATGCAGAGCGAGGCCAGCAGCACACAGGGTGAGGGAGGCAGAGTACCCCAACAGGCAGGAAGAAGCAGTGTGGTGGCCACAGACAGAAGGCGAGCAACCGTTCCCCGTAACACCAACACGAGGGACGTTGCTAGTACAACCGGTAGGTCTTCCAGAGTCTGGAATTTTTTTAAAGACTCTGCTGATACCCCAAAAAAGCCATATGTTCCACCTGCCATGCCAGCATCAGCAGGGGTGACAAAACTACCAGCCTGACCACCACCAGCATGATCAGGCACATGGCAGCAAAGCACCCGACTTTGTGGGGCGAACCCCAGGGTCCATGACCAGTGTCAGCGGGTGTCACCACTGCTTCTTCCGCTGTTGTGCGTGCAATAGAAGCCCCTGTTGTGTGTGCAAGGCAATCCCCTGTCCATACTGCATGCAAAGATGCCCCCTCCTCTCAGTCTTCACTTGTTATGGCAGTTTCTCAAGAAACAGCATCAACGTCCACGTCCACGTCCCACCGCTGCGTTCAATTGTCCATATCCCAGACCTTTGAAGGAAAGCGGAAATTCGCAGCTAATGCCCCACAGGCCACAGTCCTAAATTCGCACATTTCACGACTGCTTGCGTTGGAAATGCTGCCTTTTAGGCTGGTGGAGACGGAATCCTTCCGCAACCTTATGGCGGTGGCCGTCCCTCGGTACTCGGTCCCCAGCCGACACTATTTTGCCCGGTGTGCCATCCCCTCACTACACAAGCACGTGTCCCAAAACATGTGCCGTGCCCTCAACAACGCAGTTACTGGGAGAGTACACCTGACAACGGACACGTGGACAAGTGCTTGTGGCCAGGGACGGTACATCTCCCTGACGGCACACTGGGTAAACATAGTGGAAGCCGGGACCCAGTCGGACCTTGGGACGGAACACATCCTCCTCACACCGAGGATTGCGGGCCCTATGTCAGTCAGAGTTGCCCCCACAGTGTACAGCTCCTGCGCATCATCCTCCTCCTCCTCCTCATGTTCAGCCTCCATCTCAGATATCACCACATCAGTTGCAAGCTGGAAGCACTGCAGTACTGCCTCCGCCTAGCGGCAACAGGCTGTGCTGAAACTCATAGGCTTAGGTGAGAAACCTCACACTGTTTGTGAGTTGTGGACAGCTGTGAAAAAGCAGGCAGATCTGTGGCTGACACAGCTGAACGTACATCCAGGCATGGTCGTGTATGACAATGGCCGTAACCTGGTGGCGGCTCTGAGGCGAGGCGAGATCACACACATACCATGCCTGGCTCATGTGCTTAACCTCGTGTTTCAGCGGTTTCTTAAATCATACCCCGAGTTGCCAGATCTACTCATCAAAGTACGCCGCCTGTCAGCTCATTTTCTCAAGTCGGCTACAGCTACAGCTTCCGCCGCCCTTGCTGTGTTGCAGCAGTGTTTGCAGCTTCCGTCACATTGACTGGTTTGTGATGTCCCCACACGTTGGAACTCTACCCTCCACATGTTGCAAAGGATTTGTGAGCAGAAGAGAGCAGTTGTGGAGTACCAGCTGCAACAAGGCCGTCGATATTCAGGTCAGACTCCACACATAAGACCTCAGGAGTGGACCTGGATGTCTGACATATGTACCATCTTGACAAACTTTGAGGAGTCCACCAAGATGGTGAGTGGCGATGACGCCATCATTAGCGTCAGCATTCCACTTGTCTCTCTTTTGCAACGCTCTCTGCAGAGAATTAAAGAGGAGAAATTGCAGCTAGAGTATGATGAGATGGATCAAGAAGCCGTAGCGGTCGATTACACACAGCCCAGCCTCATCTCATCCCAATGTGCATTGGGGGACAATGAGGGAGAGGAGGAGGAAGAGGAGGAAGAACAGGAGCTTGTATCATGCGCTGTAGACGGTAGTACCTGTACAACTGTCATACCGTCGGTTCAGCGTGGGTGGCCTGAGGACAGGGGGGAGGAGGAGGAGAGCATGGTCAGTCGTCATCTTGGTGAGGACACGGAAGTCTTGCCCGTTACCAGTCTGGCACGCATGGCTGACTTTATGTTACGCTGCCTTAACCGTGACCCTCGCGTTGTCAAAATGTTGGGTGACAGTCATTACTGGTTGGTGACACTTTTAGACCCCGCTACAAGGAGAACTTTCACTCACTTATTCCTGAGGTGGAGAGGTCTACAAAAATGGGGCAGTACCAGAAGGCCCTTGCTGCAGAACTGTTAAAAAAATTCCCATCTGAACACGCTAGCGGCAGAGGTCACAGTTTGTTGCCCAACCAAGGCGTACATGCGAGAGAGACGCAACTCCAATCCAGCAGAGGCAGGGGAACACTATCAACGTTCTGGGACAGTTTTCTCAGACCCTCCCTTCGGACAGACCCTGAGGCGCGGGGTACTCTCACAAGGAGTGGAAAGTTTCAAAAGATGGTGAGGGAGTACCTTGCCGATAGTACCAGCGTCCTCTGTGCCTTTTAATTATTGGGTATCCAAGCTTGGAATGAACTCGCTCTGTACGCCTTGGAGGTCCTGGCCTGCCCTGCCGCTAGCGTGTTATCGGAGCGTGTTTTTAGTGCCGCTGGGGGAATTATAACTGATAAGCGCACTCGCCTGTCAACTGACAATGCTGACAAGCTGACCCTTATCAAAATGAACAAGGGCTGGATTGGGCCAGACTTCTCATTACCACCAAATGACAGCAGAGTAACATAAAGTCAAAGCCACTGTGTTATTTCTGGAGGCGTATTTGATGCGCCCCCTGGGCCGTGTGTAAAAAGGGGCTCACCCGGAACCGAGTCTCTGTGTAATACTGGGGGTTGTAGTCTCCGTGGCGGCGACCCGGTCAAACCAGTGGCGGATCTGTTTATTTGGGTTTTGTAATGATGCTTAAATGTCCGACTACGCCACCCGTGGATTGCGGTCACTGAGAACCGCCGCTGCGGGCAGACCGCTGAGGCTGATGTAGTGTGCGCAGCAGAGGATAGTATAACTCCCCACGGGAGGAGTATAGCCTCATGGCAGTGAGTGCAGATGATGGGGGTAATGGTGCGTGGGAGCAGCAGTAATGACTCAGAGTCCAGTGATGCAGTCCATGGTCTTTACTCACAGTTTTACACTCCAAGCCACTTCTGCAGATGATGGCTGCCCACGTCGTACTGTGCTCACCAGATGAGGGGCTCGGTCAACTCCCAGGTACCTTTGGAGTTCTTTTCAGGTCCCCCTTCGTGTGTCCTTTCTCTGGCCTGTCGTACCCCACAAGTGACCACGTTTCTGTCCAGCTGCCTCGGGCCTTGGCGGGCAAACGTATGTTCCGTTTCCCTGGGTCCTATGTGGTGCCTTCCTAACGGGTGTAGTCAGGGGCCGTAGCACATGCAATGCCACGGCCTCTGGTTACTAGCTGAGGGTAGTTGCTCTCCTCCACTAGATGAGGGATCCGGTTCCCTTTTCTTGGCCTGACCCCCCTACTCTGGTAGCGGCGGGCGTGCGGTGGCGGCTGGCCGGTCCGCACCCCTGGAGTCCCTTCAGTCTTCTCTTAGAGCTTCCTCCATTCTTCTTCCTTCCTTCCTTCTTTCTGTTTCCTCCCTCCAGGAACAGGCCTTAAGACTTGGCCTGCCTGCGGAGCAGAGCCTATGCAGAGCCTCTGCTCCGAGCCTCCTTCTCTCTCTCTGCTCTACTTCTTTTCTCTTCACTTTCTACTCCTTTCTCTTTCAGTCCTAGCAGGGCCTCACAGGCTAGGCCCGCCTCCGGAGCAGAGCTCCACAGAGGCCCTGCTCTGTCACTTCTTCCCTCTGACTGAACACTGTCTCTAAGATGGCTCCCACCTTTTATACCTCTCTATACAGTGCACCCTGGATCTACTCTCCCCACCCACACACTACCGGGTTCCCCCTTTCTAGGTGTTCCCTCCCCCCACTCCAGCCAGGGACAGGGACAGTTGTGCTCACTCTTGGGAGCATTGTCGCCCTGTGCCCCGGAAATGTGGTGCAGTGCATGTGGGTGTTAGGGTCCTGAGCCATACTCCATCCTTACCTGGAAGTGAGATATCACACCTCTGGGTGAGATGCAATACCTCTGTAGCAACCGAACCCTCGGGGCGCTACATATTCACATGCACCGCTTCACACCCACACATGGGTATAAGCTTCCTCATTTCGGCTGTTTTATGTTCTTCTCCTTATCCTCAGCCTCCACCACCACTATACCACCAGGGTGACCGTGGTCCGTGTTGCCATTATTGAAAGTTCCTCTGTCCTTATTTTTGTCATCTTTTGCTAGGAAGGCATAGGCAAAGACTATGGCAGACCCACTCCCCAATAATGGGAATAATGTTTGTAATATGCTGTACTGCATGGCTCTTGTAAGGGGCATTGCTAGTTCCTCCGTCCTAATTTTTGGCAGCTTTTGCTTTGAAGGCATAGGCAAAGACTATGGGAGACCCACTCCCCAATAATGGGAATAATGTTTGTAATATGCTGTACTGCATGGCTCTTGTAAGGGGCATTGCATGTTCCTCCGTCCTAATTTTTGGCAGCTTTTGCTTGGAAGGCATAGGCAAAGACTATGGGAGACCCACTCCCCAATAATGGGAATAATGTTTGCAATATGCTGTACTGCATGGCTCTTGTAAGGGGCATTGCAAGTTCCTACGTCCTAATTTTTGGCAGCTTTTGCTTGGAAGGCATAGGTAAAGACTATGGGAGACCCACTCCCCAATAATGGGAATAATGTTTGTAATATGCTGTAGTGCATGGCTCTTGTAAGGGGCATTGCAAGTTCCTCTGTCCTAATTTTTGGCAGCTTTTGCTTGGAAGGCATAGGAAAAGACTATGGGAGACCTACTCCCCAATAATGGGAATGTTTTTAATATGCTGTACTGTATGGCTCTGGTAAGGGGCATTAAAACCGTCTTGTTAAGCAACTGGGACCTCCACGTCTCTTCCAAGGGGCATTAAAACCATCTTGTTAAGCTACTGGGACCTCCACGTCTCTTCCGAGGGGCATTAAAACCGTCTTGTTAAGCTACTGGGACCGCCACGTCTCTTCCGAGGGGCATTAAAACCATCTTGTTAAGATACTGTGACCTCCACCACTTTTCCAAGGGGCATTAAAACCGTCTTGTTAAGCTACTGTGACCTCCACGTCTCTTCCGACGGGCATTAAAACCGTCTTGTTAAGCTACTGTGACCTCCACCACTTTTCCCAGGGGCATTAAAACCGTCTTCTTAAGCTACTGTGACCTCCACGTCTCTTTCGAGGGGCATTAAAACAATCTTGTTAAACCATTCTGAACTCCACAGCTCTTCCAAGGGGCATTGAAATGTTGTTTTTAATTAACTCGAACCTCCATGACTCTTCCAACAGGCATTGCATTTCCTCCTAATTTTAGTCAGCTTTTGCTTTTCAATGCATAGGTGAACACTAAGGGAGACCCACTCCCCAATAATGGGTATAAGGTTTTTAGTATGCTGTAATCCACGTCTGTTTCAAGGGCCATTGCAGTTCCTCATAATTTTTGGAAAGCCTTCCATTCACTGCTTAGGCCAACAGTGCACAGGAGACCCAGTTGCTATAAATGGAAAAAATGGTTTAGTTAAGGCCCTCTGACCTCCATGTCATTTCCAAGGGGCATTGGAGTGCCTCAAAATTTTTGGTAGGCATTGCACTCACTGTATGCCCTATAACTGTGTAGGCGAACCGCTCCTTTTGGTACAGAAACATATCCTACAAGACATGTGTGGTTGACTGGCCTGATATTGATGTGAATGGTCCCTGTTCCTCCTGCTATTTCTCCTTTGCCACCACCTCATCCATCATTCATCACCTGAAGCTTCGTTTTAACGGGAGTCATAGAACTGGGATAGTAGCAGGAAAACATCCAGCAATCCTCGGAGGAGGTAGGATATGCGCCAAAACGCTGACCACCTCAGGCCTAGCCGCTACTACATACATGCGCTTGCATTCCAAGGAACAGAAAGCTAAGGAGATGGATGGCCTCATGATCATGAATAATTTATTTGTTGTGTAGGAGGCTGACCACTGCTGCTGTCTACCTTTTGAACTTTGTGTTGAAGCCTGATTGACCCAGGACCCGCAATCCTCTATGTCTGGAGGACGTGCTGCATCCCAGTGTCCAACTGTGTCCCGGCTTCCACAATATTAACCTAGTGTGAAGGCGTGAGATGGACCATGCCTGGCCACATTCACTTGTCCACGTGTTTGTGGTTAGGCTGTCCTTCAAACAGGGGCGGCTGGGGACCGTTTATGAACACCCGGCTGCCCGCAGGCGGCTGGGGACCGTGTGTGGACACCCGGCCGCCCCCTGGCGGCTGGGGACCGAGCGTGGACACCCGGCCGCTGGGCGTCTGGGGACTGAGTATGGATACCAGGCCTCTGACACAGCCATGATGAGGTGGCCAGATTCTGCCTCCACATGCCTAAAAGGCCCAATTTGAAGTGCAAGCAAGCTAGCAGTATGGTATTGCAGCCTGGGGGTGGGTGGGTGGCAGGCTGCACACTTACGCTTGCATTCCAAGAAAACAAAGCAGATGCTAACTTCTATTGACTCGCCCCCTGGGCCGTGGGGCACCCGGAACCGGGCTTCAGTGCGATGATGGGGGTAGTAGTGGCAACCCGATCCCGTGGCTCAGGGTGGTCAGACCAAATGCTGTGGCAGTCTATTTGTAGGGTTTTGAATGTCCGACTATGCCACCCATGGATTGCGGTCAGGGATGACCGCCGCTGCAAGGCAGACCGCTGAGGCTGATGTTGGTATGCAGCACAGGGATGGGATAACTCCCCACGGGAAGAGTGTAGCCTCAGGGCAGTGTAATAGGATGCTGGGGGTGATGGTGCAGGCCGCAATAATAAGGGTTCAG
This sequence comes from Phyllobates terribilis, assembly GCF_046119375.1. Classification (NCBI taxonomy): domain Eukaryota; kingdom Metazoa; phylum Chordata; class Amphibia; order Anura; family Dendrobatidae; genus Phyllobates; species Phyllobates terribilis. Next base: position 706,386,880 of record NW_027362761.1, read on the forward strand.
AGTCTGCTTCAAACAGTCCAGGGTCTTTATTGTAGTTAGTACTAATGACCCAACAGGAATACAGGGTAGGAATGGGCCTGGGTGTCTGAGAGCATTCGGGCGAGCCCTACTGGTCAGGGTGAGAGGGTAGGCCTACCGTTCTCTCTCTGCCCTTGCTGACTATCCCCCTTTTCGTGGTGTGATAGCCCACGTCCCTGAGCTGGCCGTGTACTACGCCCATATGGCTTGCGACTCGGGCCTTAGGTACCTGTTGCTTCTCCGTGCTGTACCGGTCCCTCTGTGTGGCGGAGCCTCCAGGCTTCTCAGGCCAAGGGACCTGAAATCCCTCGCGGGTTAGTTATCTACTGCCGGGCTTGCAACCCTGACAGCCTCGGACCCCAGTGTCCAGTTGTGTAGTTCTCTCTCAGCCAGGACCGGCTTTCGTCGCCTCTGTCCCTGGCTTGCTGTTCCTCCTCTGCCTCCCGGACTCCTCAGCTGCTGCTGACCTGTCCCTTTCCTCTGGGAACCCCTCTGGATGCTTCAAAAGTGGGTCCTGGTCTCTCTAACCCTGCCCTCAGTTCCAGCTTTTATAGGGGCAGCCTGCTCCCCCTAGTGGCCTGGGACTGGAGGTGCTGCATGCTAATGGTCCCTGAACAGGGAACCTCCCTCCTGCTCTCAGATACAGCCTTCAATATTTGTGGCATCCAGGCCTGGGGTGACACATTCCCCCCCTAGTAAATTTTAGTACTCCGTGACTAAACACGAAACACAAATACAGGGTATAAATGCATGACCATAAACACAACAGGGCAGGAAATAACAAACAACGCCACATATTGAGTTCTTTAGGTCACAGTGTGGTCTGTGACCGGGTGTCCATATCACCAACAAAAGAAGAGGGTCACAGTATGATCCGTGACCGGGTGTCCATTTCACCAACACAACGGGAGCCTTAACCAGGTGGGGGTCTGTCCTTGCCCCGAGTCCTTGACAGTCTTTATTCATTCCTTTGGTTAGGCTCCGAACATATTTACAAGGAAGTCCCAGTTACTCAAAGTTCATAACCTGTTAGTCCATATATCTAGAAAAACTGAGAAAACAGTATTAATAACCAGGGCACAAACATAAAACATTAAATATATACACTGTGTATTTTAGATCTTCCAGCGAGCTGGTATTTGACCCCTAGTGCTCCGGGTTGACCTCCGTAACCCACTGTCTGGTGGTGGTCTAACCTGGCTTTCCTCACTAGTATTAAGGGTACAGCTACTAGCTGGGTTTACAGGCAGGGCAGGCAGCTGTCTGCGGGTCCTTTGGCTTACCGCAGGCATGGCAGGCTCACTGTCAGCAGAGGGTTGACTCTCCTGGGCTGCTGGCAAGGGTTCTTCTGCCTCTGGCGCTGCTTGTTCTTCTTGTTCTTCTTGCTCTCCTGTAGGCTCTTGCTGGGTAGGCTGAAGGAAGTGTAGGACGGGTACCACTATCGCATCATTTATCCGAGTACAGGTCCGGGGAACTCTCCGAGAACGGTGCTGATCATTTCTTCCTTGTCGTCTGCGGGTTCAAGGTCATCTTGATCTTCACTTGGACTCTGCAGGTGCTCGGGGCACCATTTTAGGTGGTCTCTGGAGACGGTGCTAGTGGTTTCTCCTCCATCCTTGGTAATCACACATACCTTCGGGTTGTTGTGGTCGGACTGCAGTACTGTGTACGGGTCTCTCTCCCACTGGTCTTCCAGCTTGTGAAGCCTTCTCTTCCGCTTCAGGACCTGCTCACCAGGTTCCAGGGGACCAGCAGGGGCGTGTTGGTTGAAGAGCCTCTCTTGCTTTTCTCTCGCTTGAGCCAGACTCCTCTCCACACTCTCCTGTACCTTCTTGTACTGTAGCCGCCGTTCCGTATCCCAATCCGCGTCTGGGGAGGTGTCCTCGGGTGTCAGGACTCCCATCTCCAGGTCTATAGGCAGCTTACCTGGTCTTGCTCGCATCAGGTAAGCCAGGGTGCAATTTGTAGCATTCACCAGGATATGGTTGTACAAGTCAATCAGGTCTGGCAGCTTCTCCGGCCACAGGCTGCATTCTTCCAGGGGCAACGTCTTGAGGAGATCAATGACGATATTGTTCATTTTCTCACACAGCCCATTGGTTTGCAGGTGGTACGGCATTGTCCGAATCTTCCTACAGCCGTAGAGGTTGCAGAACTCCTGGAAGACTTCCGCCTCAAACGCTGGACCTTGATCTGTCAAGACCTGTTCCGGATACCCGTGTGGATGGCAGAAGTGTTGCTGGAAGGCTCTGGCCGCTGTTTGGGCTGTCAGGTCTTTAACAGGAACCACCACCAGGAACCGGGAGTAATGGTTCACAATCGTGAGGGCATAGACGTAGCCGGACCAGCTTGGAGCCAACTTCACATGGTCCAGAGCTACTAGCTCAAGAGGCTGCCTGGTGACGATGGGCCTCAAGGGTGTCTTCTGGCTCGTACGGTCCTTCCTTCTGAGGTGGCATGGGCCACAGTCCCTGCTCCACTTCTCTATGGCCCCTCTCATACCGATCCAGTAGAACCGCTCTCTCAGTAGGACCATTGCAGCATCTTGCCTTGGGACCACTATCTGCCAGGTCAGCTAGTGCATCCGGTGGTTGACAAGCCTTCTGCACAGCTTGCCCTCGTAGAGGAATAGCCTGCTTTTCTCCTTCCATAACTGCTTGGCTTCCTCTGGCGCATCCGGGCCAGGGCTAGCGTCTGCCTGGGTTAACAGGTCTTTCACCAGGTGAACTGCAGGGTCACTATCTTGCGTTTCAGCCCAGCAGTGGTGGGGTAAGGGGTTGAACATGACGGTGGTTAGGTCTTTGTCTCTTACCCGGTGAGAATACTGAGTGGCCCCATACTGGTGGAACGCAGGGAGCTCTACTTCCTCCAGCTCTTCCGAGTCTTCTTCTCCTTCAGGTAGGTGGGGCATTCTTGATAGGGTGTCTGCGTTGGCATTGGTCCTGCCTGCCCGGTACTTGATTGTGAAATCATAATTGGATAGCCGGGCCATCCACCGCTGTTCTAGGGCACCTAGTCTTCCATTGTCCAGGCGTGTCAGCGGGTTGTTGTCCGTGTACACAGTGAACTTTGCGGAGGCCAGGTAATGCTTAAACCGTTCTGTGATGGCCCACACCACTGCCAAGAATTCTAGCTTGAAGGAGCTGTAATTCTCCGGGTTTCTCTCGGTGGGCCTCAGCTTCCGGCTGGCGTACGCGATCACCCTTTCTCTGCCCTGTTGGTTTTGTGACAGTATGGCTCCCAGCCCCACATTACTGGCGTCTATGTGGAGGATAAAAGGCTGGCCATAACCGGGGTAGGCCAGGATCTCATCCCCCGTGAGGGCCATCTTCAACTGGCGGAAGGACTCTTCTACCGGCTTGTCCCACTTGAAGGGTTGCTTGTGACTTCTGGATTTAGACTGGCCTATCAGGAGGTCCTGCATTGGAGCTGCCATCTTTGTGAACCCGGGGATGAACCTTCTGTAGTAGCCTGCCAACCGGAGGAATTGCCTCACTTCTTTGATGTTAGAGGGGCTTGGCCAGCTCTTGATGGCTGTAACTTTGTCGGGGTCGGGGGCTACTCCCTCAGCACTCACCACGTGTCCCAGGTACTGGACCTTCGGTTTCAACAGGTGACACTTTGAGGGTTTCACCTTCAGGCCATAGCCTGCCAGGGCTTCGAACACCTCTGCCAGGTGTTTTAGATGGTCCTCATAGGTCTTCGAATAGACGATCATGTCGTCCAGGTAAAGTAGGACCGTCTCGAAGTTTCGGTGCCCTAGACAGCATTCCATCAGCCTCTGGAAGGTCCCGGGCGCGTTGCAGAGCCCGAATGGCATACAGTTGAATTCGCTCAATCCCATCGGGGTGGTGAAGGCGGTCTTCTCCTTGTCAGCCTCTGCCACAGGAACTTGCCAGTACCCGCTAGTAAGGTCCAAAGTAGAGAAGAAGTTAGCTAATTTTAGGGCTGCTAAAGACTCCTCTATTCTAGGTAACGGGTACGCGTCTTTATGGGTGATACGATTGATTTGTCTATAGTCCACGCACATTCTCATGGTACCGTCTTTCTTTTTTACCAGAAACAAGGGGGCTGCCCAGGGGCTACAGCTATCTCTAATGACCCCAGCTTCTTTCATTTCTCTCAGCATGCCCTTTGCGTTCTGATAATGTGCAGGGGGTACAGGTCTGTGCCTCTCTTTTATTGGTGGGTGGCTCCCCGTGGGGATGTGGTGTTCTACTCCCTTTTCTCGGCCGAAGTCTAGCGGGTGCTTACTCTAAATTCTCTCGTACTCCTGAACCACCCGGTAGACTCCTTGTTTTGGGTGCAGGGGAGTAGAGTCAGCACCCACATGGAGTTTCTGGCACCAGTCCTCCTTGTGTTTCTGGGAGCCATTACCCTCCACTGGGGAAGATGGAGGCAAGGGTTCCACGACCCTGATAGCATTGTGTTCGACGGCAATCAATTTGGCTAGTGTAGCATACCGGGGCAAGTGTACTTCCCTTTCCCCGATGTTTATGATCTGGACGGGCACCCTTCCATGGCGGACATCAACCACCCCCCTGGCTGTCAAAATGGTGGGCCTGCTGTCTGAGTACACGGGTTCTACCATGGCTTGGTAGTCTCTCCCTCTTAACCCGATTGCAGTCCGACACCAGATCATCATTTCACTTTTGGGAGGCATAGCAATGGGGAACGGGTCGCTCATGCTCACGCTACCGATCTCACCACCAGACAGTTCTACCTGTTGCCGTCTCATCAGGGCTCTTATCTCTTTCTGGAGGACCTTCTGTTGGCTGGAGCTCGCATTCATCGCCACCTGCTGCAAAATCACAATTACTTCTGAAAGACAGTTTTCAATCACATCAGTACCCAAGGTTATTTTAGGGTGACTTTCACGACGGTCAATGTCCACAATGATCACTCCCTGTGCCGGCAGTTCAACCTTACCAATCTTGATGGTCATCTCTCTGAACCCCACCTGCGGCACGGGTTGGCCATTGCTGGCGATGATGCTTAAGTCATCGTCTGGATAACGGGTTATATCCGCGTCACTCCAGTACCGCTTGAAAAGTACGTAGGGGATGGTAGTCACTTGAGACCCGGTGTTCAGTAGTGCACTCATGGAGATACCGTCCAGCACTACGGGTAAGACCGGGCGTCCCCCCACCTACTTATCACGCCAATTAGACGGGCCTGATGACCTTATGCCTGGGGGTTGGCCCTCTGCCCCAGGTCAGACCCATTTAAAGTACAGTACCTTGCTATGTGTCCTGGCTGACTGCAACGGTGGCAAATCGGCTGTCAATCCTCAGTGTAACGGTCGGCGGGCCTCCCTCTGAACGACGGGATCCTCCTCTGTCGACGCCACGGGACATCCTCCGGACTGGAAGCCAGCTTGATTGGTCTTGACGGTTCCACCTGCAACGACTGTACGGTCCTGGTCAGTGCAGCCACACTCTTTGTTAGCTCTTGGACCTGATGGTGCAGGTTTGCAGGCTGGGATGGATTTAGGGCCTGTGCATCAGCCCCCACAAGGTCTGCGGGGTAGAGTGCCGCCCCCTGGTGGTAAGTGATGGCAGGGCGCTGGGAAGCTACAGCGCCACTTGGTGCGGGTTCTCGGAGCACCCGGATGGCCCTATCCTTGAACTGCGCAAAAGTCAAATCGGGGTTCTGTAGGGCCATGAGGCACAGCTGGGTTCTGTGGGCACTGGACAGCAGACCTTCTATGAACTGGTCAGTCAACAGTTTATCGGTGTCCTGCACGCTGCCAGGGTCAGCTTGTTTAATTGCTCCCAGAGCTTCTTCAAGGCATAGTCTCTGATACTATCTTGGGCTCGCTGCTTACAGCCATAGAACCGCATTTTGATTTCTGCTGAGGTACGGGTATCAAAGGTACTCCGCAGCCGGGTCAGAATGTCCTTTACAGTCCTTTTCTCCTCATCTGACCATGATTTCACTTCCCGCTGGGCTGCACCGGTTAGCTGCCCCGTTAGAATGCTCACTTTCTGTTCTTCTGTCAAGGGATAAACTTTAAATAAACTGTGCAGTCTTTCCTTAAAGTCAGTTAATGTATGGAATTCCCCTGAGTATTGGGGCAGCCAGGCTGCTCCGGGGATGTAGGGCATGGAGAACGGCATCACCGCTGCTGCAGCCACGCTGGTGGTAGAAGGTCCCTCTGCGTCCGTCATCTTCCTCCCCCCTAGTTAACCGTGGTCTACCTTCTGTTGATCCTCTTCCATAGGCTGCGGCTCCGCTGGTGCTGTTCCGGGCGAGGACCTTGCGTCGCGTCCTGGTGACGTCAGCGTCGCTCTCTCTCCTTCCAGGACCTTGCGGAGCGTCGGTGCGTAGGGCGGGGCTTCAGGTCTCGCGCGGTTTGGACGTCCACGCTCCTCTTCTTCCCGCGCGGCGTCCTGAAGATGGCGCCCGATGGCAGGAACACGGCTGAGGATGGCGGGAAACGGCTGAAGATGGCGGGAAACGGCTCCGGATGGCGGGAAACCTCTTTTTCAGGTAAGTATGAAGTCTTTTTCAGGCACGCAATACTCGTTTGTGGCGGGTTGGTCACAATCCTGCCAACTACGCCAAAGCTGACTTGCCCCCTGGGCCGTGGGGCACCCGGAACCGGGCTTCAGTGCGATGATGGGGGTAGTAGTGGCAACCCGATCCCGTGGCTCAGGGAGGTCAGACCAAATGCTGTGGCAGTCTATTTGTAGGGTTTTGAATGTCCGACTACGCCACCCGTGGATTGCGGTCAGGGATGACCGCCGCTGCAAGGCAGACCGCTGAGGCTGATGTTGGTATGCAGCACAGGGATAGTATAACTCCCCACGGGAAGAGTGTAGCCTCAGAGCAGTGTAATAGGATGCTGGGGGTGATGGTGCAGGCCGCAATAATAAGGGTTCAGAGTCTGCTTCAAACAGTCCAGGGTCTTTATTGTAGTAAGTACTAATGACACAACAGGAGTACAGGGTAGGGATGGGCCTGGGTGTCTGAGAGCATTCGGGTGAGCCCCACTGGTCAGGGTGAGTGGGTAGGCCTACCGTTCTCTCTCTGCCCTTGCTGACTATCCCCCTTTTCGTGGTGTGATAGCCCACGTCCCTGAGCTGGCCGTGTACTACGCCCGTATGGCTTGCGACTCGGGCCTTAGGTACCTGTTGCTTCTCCGTGCTGTACCGGTCCCTCTGTGTGGGGGAGTCTCCAGGCTTCTCAGGCCAAGGGACCTTAAATCCTTCGCGGGTTGGTTATCTGCTGCCGGGCTTGCAACCCTGACAGCCTCGGACCCCAGTGTCCGGTTGTGTAGTTCTCTCTCAGCCAGGACCGGCTCTCGTCGCCTTTGTCCCTGGCTTGCTGTTCCTCCTCTGCCTCCCGGACTCCTCAGCTGCTGCTGACCTGTCCCTTTCCTCTGGGAACCCCTCTGGATGCTTCAGAAGTGGGTCCTGGTCTCTCTAACCCTGCCCTCAGTTCCAGCTTTTATAGGGGCAGCCTGCTCCCCCTACTGGCCTGGGACAGGAGGTGCTGCATGCTAATGGTCCCTGACCAGGGAACCTCCCTCCTGCTCTCAGACACAGCCTTTAATATTTGTGGCATCCAGGCCTGGGGTGACACACTATCATCATCATGCTCCTCCCCTTGGCACTCTCAACTCCCCTGATGGAGAAGCCAGGGCCCACAGGAGGAGTCTGGTTCTCTGGTGGGCTCGTCCAATGCTGCCCTAAAGCAGGCCAGGCTAAGAAAAGTGTGGGGGAAGTTCAGCGGAGAAATAGGGGCGGCTGGGGACCGTTTATGGACACCGGGGGCGGCCTGGGGGCGGCCGGGGACCGTGTGTGGACACCCGGCCGCCGGGCGGCTGGGGACTGAGTATGGCTACCAGGCCGCCGATGCAGCCATGACATGGTGGCCGGCGTCTGCCTCCACATGCCTAAGCAAGCTAGCGGGTGGGTGGGTGGCAGGCTGCATACTTGCGCTTGCATTGCAAGGAATGGGGGAGGTACAATTGAACACTGCTCTGGGAGAAGGACTTGTGACGCGCCCCCTGGGCCTGTGCTGGTGCAGGGGATACCCGGAGCCGGATCGCTGGGGGTTGTAGTCTCAGTGTGGCGGTGACCCGGTCCGTGCCCAGGGCGGTCAAACCAGTGGCAGTCTTAGGTAATAACAATGTCCGACTACGCCACCCGTGGATTGCGGTCAGTGGGGACCGCCGCTGCGCTGCAGACCGCTGAGGCTGATGTAATTTGCGCAGCCGAGTATGGAATAACTCCCCACGGGAGAAGTATTGCCTCAGGGCAGCTAATGTGGATGATGGGAGTGATGGTGGGAGCGTCCCAGTAGTAATGGTGCTGGTGCAGCGATGAAACACAGAGACGTGTGGTGCAGTTCAGGGTCTTTACTGATGGTATAAAGCAGACCCTCCCGGGAGTACTGGTTAGCAGTAGGGGCCTGGTCAGTCTGTGAGCAAGCAGGATCTCCCCTGGCCAGGTGGAGCTGTAGGCCTCCCCGACTATCTGCACTCTTTCCTGGCTACCTTGCTCTATGCGGGTAGAAGTAGCCCACGTCCCTGAGTATACCGTGTGGTACTCACCCGTATGGCCGGTGACTTGGGGCCTTCCGTTAGCCTCCGCTTCACGATGGCGGTGCTGGTCCCTTGCTTGTGACCGTGCCTTCGGGTTTCTAAGGCCAGAGGACATGGAATCCCCTGCCGGTTGGATTCTGCTGCTGGACCTGGATGTCCCCACAGCCTCGGACTCCATGTCCGGGTTAGTGTCTTCAGCCAAGGCAAGCTATCTAGCTTCCAGCCTCTGGCACTCACTCCTGCTCCTACAGAGCTCCTGTTGTCACTTTCTCAGTGTCTGCTGTCCTCCAGACCTGACTGCGTCTCGGTCTGGGACTTCACTCCAGGCTCTGACTGCTCTGCTTGTTCTGCAGGCTCTGTCTGTCCTAATCCCGCCCCAGACCCAGTTTATAAGGGCAGATTCCTCCCCTCCCAGGTCTGGGTGGGCCGTGTTGCATGCTTAGGGCTCCTGACCAGAGAAACCTCCCACTTGCTCTCAGACATAATATTTCTATTACTGTGGTAACCAGACCCCTGGGGTGCCACATTCCCCCCTAGTAAATTTTAGTACTCCGGGACTAAACACATTTTTTAAAGAAACATAAATGCAGGGTATAACAATAATACAATAACATATTTACAAGAAGCTTTAGTTCTTTAAAGGTCACGGCGTGTCCGCAACCGGGTGTCCATATCACCCAAAGTGAAGTTTGTGAAACAAGAGGGTGTCCATGTCACCCAAGGTGAAGCTTTAAGCGAAGTAGGGGACCTGTCCAAAGCAAACCCCTTGCGTTGGCCCTGGGCGTGGCTGCAAGGCTGAAGCTAGCTACTTTGGACCGCAAGGAGGCCACGCCAGACAGGTTTTCTTTTCCGCGGCCGTCTTCGCAAGAGGCACAATGTGCAACTATCTACAAAACTGTTCCGGTTATCCAGCGTCCATAACCTGTTAGTCCAAATAAATCTGCAGGGTAACTGAGAAACATAATTAATAACAGGCAACAAACATAAACCATAAACAGTTAAACAGATAAATTCACAGTGCATTAGTTTAGATTTTCCAGCGAACGGGCATCTGACCTCTAGTGACTCTAGTGGACCTACGGAGCTCACTAACTGGTCCTGCACTACAGGGTGTAGGAGGTGTTATAGGCAAGCTGGGCAGCTGTCTGCGTACTCTTTGGCTCACTAGGGGCACGGCAGGCTCACTACTAGCAGAGGGTTGATTCTCCTGCGCTGCTGGTGTGGACTCTTCTGCCTCCTGGGCCGGCTGCTCTTCCAGCTCTACCTGGTCTTCTGTAGGCACTTGAGGGGCTGGCTGGAGAAAGGTGAGGACGGGCACCACGATAGCGTTGTTTACTTGTGTCCAGGACCGGGGAAAGTCTCCGAGTACGGTGCTGATCATTTCCTCCTTTTCCTCTACGGGTTGAGGGTCTTCCTGATCTTCATCCGTGCTTTGCAACTTCTCGGGGCACTTTTTCAGGTGGTCTCTGGAGACAGTGGCTGTGGTCTCTCCTCCATCCTTGCTGATGATGTACACCTTTGGATTATTGTGGCTTGAGGGCAGTACGGTGTACGGGTCCTTTTCCCACTGATCGTCCAACTTATGGAGCCGCCTTTTCCTTTTCAAGACCTGCTCTCCAGGTACCAGGGGAACAGCGGGAGCATGTTGGTTATAAGTCCTCTCTTGCCTTTCTCTTGATTGACAGAGACTTCGCTCGACGCTCTCCTGTACTTTCCGGTACTGCTTCTGCCGTTCTGTATCCCAGTCTGTCTCTGGCGAGGTGTCCTCGGGTATCAGGACTCCCATATCCAGGTCAACAGGCAGCTTACCAGGTCTTGCTCGCATTAGGTAAGCCGGGGTACAGTTGGTGGAACCTACCGGGATGTGGTTATACAGGTCCACCAGATCGGGCAGTTTCTCAGGCCACAGACTGCGTTCTTCCAGGGGCAATGTTTTTAGCAGATCTATCACCACCTGGTTCATCTTCTCGCAGAGTCCATTGGTTTGGGGGTGATAGGGCGTTGTTCTTATCTTCTTGCAGCCATACAGGTTGCAGAACTCCTGGAAGACCTCCGCTTCGAAGGCTGGTCCTTCGTCCGTCAGCACTTGGTTCGGGTACCCGTGTGGGTGGCAGAAGTGCAGCTGGAAGGCTCTGGCTGCTGTCTGAGCCGTCAGGTCTTTGACAGGGACCACCACCAGGAACCGGGAGTAATGATCCACGATGGTTAGGGCATAGACATACCCGCTTCTGCTTGGAGCCAGTTTAACATGGTCCAGAGCGACCAGTTCCAGCAGCTGCCTGGTGATGATGGGCTGCAGGGGAGTCCTCTGGCTGGCACGGTCCCTTCTTCTTAGATTGCACGGGCCACAGTCTCTACACCACCTCTCAATGGCTCCTCTCATGCCTATCCAGTAGAACCGTTCACGCAGCAGGAACTCCAGCTTCCATCCGAAGTGCCCTGCCCCATTGTGGTAGGCCTCCAGCACCATAGCTGCGTCCCGTCTCGGTACCACAACCTGCCAGATCAGCTCATGTGTCCGGGAATTGACCATTCTGTGGCACAACTTCTCCTTGTAGAGAAACAGTCTGCTCTTCTCCGTCCACAGTTGCTTGGTCTCTTCCGGAGCGTCTGGGTCCAGGCGGGCGTCAGCCTGGGTCAGCATCTCCTTCACCAGACGGACTGCGGGGTCACTGTCTTGCGTCTCCGCCCAGTTGTAGTGGGGTAAGGGGTTGAACGTAGCGGATCGCTGGCCCCTCACACGGTGGGAATACTGGGTAATCCCATGACGGTGAAACGCAGGGAATTCGATCTCTTCCAATTCTTCTGGATCCTCCCCTTCGTCCGGTAGGTTTGGCATCCTGGACAGGGCGTCCGCGTTGGTTTTGGAGCGTCCTGCCCGGTACTTGATCGTGAACTCAAAATTGGACAGGCGGGCCATCCATCTCTGCTCCAGGGCACCCAGTCTTGCAGTGTCCAGGTGTGTCAACGGGTTGTTGTTCGTGTACACGGTGAACCTGGAAGAGGCAAGGTAATGCTTGAAATGTTCGGTTACTGCCCACACCACTGCCAGGAACTCTAGCTTGAACGAGCTGTAATTCTCAGGGTTTCTTTCCGTGGGTCGCAGTTTTCGGCTGGCGTAAGCAATTACCCGTTCTCTCCCCTGCTGGATCTGGGACAATACGGCTCCTAGCCCGATGTTGCTTGCGTCCGTGTGGAGGATAAAGGGCTGGCTGTAATCAGGGTACGCCAGGATTTCATCCCCCGTGAGGGCCATCTTCAGCTGGCGGAAGGACTCCTCTTCCAGCTTTTCCCATTTGAAGGGTGGCTTCTGGTTTTTGGCCTTCCTGGACTGGCCTATCAGGAGGTCCTGCATAGGAGCTGCCTTCTTGGTAAAACCGGGAATGAATCTTCGGTAGTAGCCTACCAACCCGAGGAACTGCCGCACTTCCTTTATGCTGGATGGTCTTGGCCAGTCCTTGATCACGGTGATCTTGTCAGGGTCGGGAGCCACTCCGTCAGCACTCACCACGTGTCCCAGGTACTGTACCTTTGGCTTCAGTAGGTGACACTTTGAGGGTTTTACCTTTAGGCCATAGTTTGCCAGGGCTTCAAACACTTCTGCCAGGTGTTCCAGATGGTCCTCATAGGTCTTGGAATAGACGATGACATCGTCCAGGTATAATAGGACCGTCTCGAAGTTCCGGTGTCCCAGACAGCATTCCATCAACCGTTGGAAGGTTCCTGGTGCGTTGCAGAGCCCGAACGGCAGACAGTTAAATTCGCTGAGTCCCATCGGGGTGGTGAATGCGGTCTTCTCCCGGTCCGCCTCTGCTACAGGAACCTGCCAGTACCCGCTAGTGAGATCCAAAGTAGAGAAGAAGTTAGCAGATTTTAATGCAGCTAAGGACTCTTCTATCCTTGGTAACGGGTACGCATCTTTGTGTGTGATACAGTTGACCTTCCTGTAGTCTACACACATTCTCATGGTGTTATCTTTCTTTTTCACTAAGACTAGTGGAGCTGCCCAGGGGCTACAGCTGTCCCTAATTACCCCAGCCTCCTTCATGTCTTTTAGCATCCCCTTGGCGTGTTGATAGTGTGCAGGGGGTACGGGTCGGTATCTCTCTTTTATGGGAGGATGGTCTCCCGTTGGGATGTGATGTTCTACCCCCTTTACTCGCCCAAAGTCTAGCGGGTGTTTACTAAACACTCTCTCGTACTCTTAAACCACCCGATAGACTCCCTGTTTTTGGTGTGAAGGAGTGGAGTCAGTACCCAAATGCAGGTGCTGACACCAGTCCTCCATTGGTTTCTTAGAGCCGTTACCTTCCTCTGGTTGAGATGGAGGCAAGGGTTCCATGGCCTGTACAGAGTTCTGGTTGATGGTGAACAATTTGGCTAGCGTGGCATACCGGGGCAGGTATACTTCTCTCTCCCCGATATTTATGATGCGGACGGGCTCCCTCCCATGACGTACATCGACCACCCCCCGTGCTGTCAAAATGGTGGGCCTACTGTCTGAGTAGACGGGTTCTACCATTGCTTGGTAGTCTCTACCTCTTAGACCAATAGCCGCCCGGCACCAAATCATCATCTCACTTTTTGGGGGCATGGCAATAGGGAACGGGTCACACATTCTCACGCTACCTATCTCACCACCAGATAGTTCCACCTGTTGCCGCTTCATCAGTGCCCGGATCTCTTTTTGGAGCACACGCTGCTGGCTGGAACTGGCGTTCTTGGCAACCTGTTGCAAAATAAGAATCACCTCTGCAAGACCGTTTTCAATTACGTTAGTACCTAGGGCTATTTTTGGGTGACTCTCGCGACGGTCAATGTCCACAATGATCAGTCCTTGTGCCGGCAGTTCAACCTTACCGACCTTGATGGTCACTTCCTTAAATCCTATCTGTGGCACGGGCTGACCATTGCTGGCGATAATGCTCAGGTCGTCATCTGGGTAGCGGGTTATGTCCGAGTCATTCCAGTACCGCTTGAAGAGCACGTACGGGATGGTGGTGACCTGTGACCCGGTGTCTAGTAGGGCACTCATAGGAATGCCATCCAGTACCACAGGCAAGACCGGACGTCCCCCTACGTATTTGTCACACCAGTTTGATGGGCCTGATGATCTTAAGCCTGGGGGTTGGCCCTCTACCCCAGGTTGTGTCCGTTTAAATGACAGTACCTTGCCATATGTCCGGGTTGATTGCAGCGGCGGCAGATGGGTCGTCCGTCCTCGTTGTATCTGTCGCTGGGTCTTCCTCTGGCCGGTGGGGTCCTCCTCAGTCGGCGCCACGGGACGTCCTCCGGTCCAGCTGGATCTTTCCTGGAGAAGAGACCTGTAAAGACTGCACAGTTCTGGTTAGCGCAGCAACGCTCTTAGTCAGCTCTTGGACCTGATGGTGCAGGTCTGTAGCCGGGTCATTGTTCAAAGCCTGCGCATCAGCTCCCACAGGCCCTGCAGACAAGGGCGCCGCGTCCTGGTGATAATTAGGAGGGCGCCTGTGCGTCACAGCGCCACCTGGTGCCGGTTCTCGGAGCACCCAGATGGCTCTGTCCTGGAACTGTGCAAAGTCCAGGTCAGGGTCCTGTAAGGCCATTGCCCGCAACTGGGTTCGGTGGGCATTGCACAGTAGACCCTCAATAAATTGTTCGGTCAACAGCTTGTCTTCATTTCCCACGCTGTCAGGGTCTGCCTGCTTAATGGCTCTCAGGGCCTCTTGTAGGTTTAGGGCATAGTCTCTTATACTGTCATGTGCCCGTTGTTTGCACCCGTAAAATCTGAGCTTTATTTCGGCTGAGGTTCGGGTATCAAATGTGTCTTTCAGCCGGGCTAGTATTTCTCTGACAGTCCTCTTCTTCCCAGGCGACCAGGACTTTACCTCCCTTTGGGCTGCCCTGATTAACTGGGCCACCAGGATGCTCACTTTTTGCTCTTCCGTGAGGGGGTATACCTGGAAGAGGCTATCCAGTTTTTCCCTAAAGTCACTCAGGGTATGTGACTCCCCTGAGTACTGGGGTAGCCAGGTTGCCCCCGGGATATAGGGCATGGTGAAGGGCATGACCGCAGCAGCGGTTGCGCTGGCGGCCAGTGTGGCGGTGGAGCTCCCCTTGGTGTCCGACATCCTCCTTACCCCCTAGTGGACCGTGGCCTACCTTGCGATGCTCTTCTTCCGTAGGCCGCGGCTCTGCAGTCGATCGTCGGGGTTGAGGACCTGGCGTGTCGCTCCGATGACGTCAGCGTCGCTCTTCCTCCCTTCCAGTCCAGGACCTTGCGCAGCGTCGGTGCGTGGGGCTGAGCTTCGGGTCTCGCGCGCTTTCGGCGTCCACGCCCCTCTGCTTCCTGCTCGGCGTCCTGAAGATGGCGGGAAGCAGCTGCGGATGGCGGGAAGACGGCAGAAGACGGCGGGAAACGGTCCAAGATGGCGTCTCATGGCGGAAATCTGCTCCGGATGGCGGGAATCGACTCCGGACAGCGGGAAACGGTCCAAGATGGCGTCTGATGGCGGGAATCGGCTCCGGACGGCGGGAAACTTCGCCACAGGTAAGTTACAAAAGTCTTTTTCAGGCACGCAGTACCCGGTGGTTGCGGGCACGAAATCCTGCCGACTACGCCAAAGTTGACGCGCCCCCTGGGCCTGTGCTGGTGCAGGGGATACCCGGAGCCGGATCGCTGGGGGTTGTAGTCTCAGTGTGGCGGTGACCCGGTCCCTGCCCAGGGCGGTCAAACCAGTGGCAGTCTTAGGTAATAATAATGTCCGACTACGCCACCCGTGGATTGCGGTCAGTGGGGACCGCCGCTGCGCTGCAGACCGCTGAGGCTGATGTAATTTGCGCAGCCGAGTATGGAATAACTCCCCACGGTAGAAGTATTGCCTCAGGGCAGCTAATGTGGATGATGGGAGTGATGGTGTGAGCGTCCCAGTAGTAATGGTGCTGGTGCAGCGATGAAACACAGAGACGTGTGGTGCAGTTCAGGGTCTTTACTGATGGTATAAAGCAGACCCTCCCGGGAGTACTGGTTAGCAGTAGGGGCCTGGTCAGTCTCTGAGCAAGCAGGATCTCCCCTGGCCAGGTGGAGTTGTAGGCCTCCCCGACTATCTGCACTCTTTCCTGGCTACCTTGCTCTATGCGGGTAGAAGTAGCCCACGTCCCTGAGTATACCGTGTGGTGCTCATCCGTATGGCCGGTGACTTGGGGCCTTCCGTTAGCCTCCGCTTCACGATGGCGGTGCTGGTCCCTTGCTTGTGACCGTGCCTTCGGGTTTCTAAGGCCAGAGGACATGGAATCCCCTGCCGGTTGGATTCTGCTGCTGGACCTGGATGTCCCCACAGCCTCGGACTCCGTGTCCGGGTTAGTGTCTTCAGCCAAGGCGAGCTATCTAGCTTCCAGACTCTGGCACTCACTCCTGCTCCTACAGAGCTCCTGTTGTCACTTTCTCAGTGTCTGCTGTCCTCCAGACCTGACTGCGTCTCTGTCTGGGACTTCACTCCAGGCTCTGACTGCTCTGCTTGTTCTGCAGGCTCTGTCTGTCCTAATCCCGCCCCAGACCCAGTTTATAAGGGCAGATTCCTCCCCTCCCAGGTCTGGGTGGGCCGTGTTGCATGCTTAGGGCTCCTGACCAGAGAAACCTCCCACTTGCTCTCAGACATAATATTTCTATTACTGTGGTAACCAGACCCCTGGGGTGCCACACTTGCACGGGGATAGTTGCAAGTCTGCATCTTCTGACGCGGCAAGGATCACTTCTGATGGGCACACTTTTAGGCAGTGACCTGGGTGTCAGAGATGCTTCCAGGAGTCTTCCCAATGCTGTTCCCATGTCTTTTCAGCACTGTATGCAGACAGCACTGTATGCATGTGTCACACAGCACATGGCCAGATAAGGTTGTAAAATGTTAAAATGACATTTCCCGGTGAATGCATTTGTCACGGTTGAAAGCAATACAGAAGTGCAAAAACGCTTAAAAAATGCTATTTGTGAACATAGCCCAAGGTGTGGAGGAGTATTTTTGTTTTTGGTTATTTATTTTACCTTATACACAAGTCTTTACCCTGGAAAGGATGTTCCTTAACATATTTCACAGGAAAGCACTTTCAGTTTCGTTTTTGAACGTTTTCTTGTGACCCCGTAAAAGTGGCTTAATACCTCTGACCACGTTGTTGACAGCAGTGACCTGGGGGTCAGAAATGCTTCCTGGGGCGATGCCCATGCTGTCCCCATGTCTTTTGAGCACTGTCACTATCGTTTTGGGCACTTTTTAGGCTTTCTACAGACTGCCGGGGGTGCCGCCGCAAAAATGCTTGGGCTCATTGCTCGGGTCGAGCACCAGAGTATCACGGCGAGCTCGGCCCGAGCTTCGAGCACCTGAGCATTTTAGTGCTCACTCAACACTAATTTTCAGTTGTTTCACACTTTTTTGTTAAGTATATAATTCCACATGTGTTAATTCATAGTTTTGATGCCTTCAGTGTGAATGTACAATCTTCATAGTCATGAAAATACAGAAAAATCTTTAAATGAGAAGGTGTGTCCAAACTTTTGGTCTGTACTGTATATAAATAAATAAAAGCAAAATAAATACATTTTCATGTAGCCAGGCTTTTGAAAGCTTTTTTTAAAAACATACATTTTTCATTCTACAAATTTCTGTTGTTACATAGTTTTTAAGGTTGAAGGAAGACTAAGTCCATCTATTTCAACCCCTAGCCTAACATGTTGATCCAGAGGAAGGCTAAAAAACCCATGTGGCAAACACTAAGCTCCACATTGGGGAAAAAAATTCCTTCCCGACTCCATACGACAATCAGACTAGTTCCCTGGATCAACGCCCTATCAAGGAATCTAGTATATATAACCTGTAATATTATACTTTTCAAGAAAGGCATCCATGCCCTTCTTAAATTTTAATAGTGAATCACTCATTACAACATCATGCGGCAGAGAGTTCCATAGTCTCACTGCTCTTACAGTAAAGAATCCACGTCTGTAATTATGATTAAACCTTCTTTCCTCCAGACGTAGAAGATGCCCCCTTGTCCCCGTCTCTGGCCTCAGAGTAAAAAGATCAGTAGAAAGGTCTTTGTACTGTCCCCTCATATACTTGTACATAGTAATAAGATCACCCCTAAGCCTTCGGTTTTCCACAGTAAATAACCCCAAGTGTAATAACCTGTCTTGGTATTGCAGACCCCCCAGTCCTCTAATAACCTTGGTCGCTCTTCTCTGCACCCTCTCTAGTTCAGCTGTCTTTCTTATACACCAGAGACCAGAACTGTACACAGTATTCTAAGTGTGGTCGCACTAGTGACTTGTATAGAGGTAAAATTATGCTCTCCTCATTAGCATCTATGCCTCTTTTAATGCATCCCATTATTTTATTTGCCTTTGCAGCAGCTGCCTGACACTGGCCACTAAACGTGAGCTTGTCGTCCACCAATACACCCAGGTCTTTTTCAGTTACAGTTTAGCCCAGTGTGTTACAATTAAGCATATAATTATACATTTTATTTGCTCTGCCCAAATGCATTACCTTACATTTATCCCCATTAAAGCCCATTTGCCATTTATCAGCCCAAGCTTCTAGCTTACATAGATCCTTCTGTAATATAAAATTGTCCTCCTCTGTATTGATTACCCTGCAGAGTTTAGTGTCATCTGCAAATATTGAAATATTACTCGGTATGCCCCCTACAAGGTCATTAATAAATATGTTAAAAAGAAGGGGGCCCAATACTGACCCCTGTGGTACCCCACTGTTAACTGAGACCCAGTCTGAGTGTGTTCCATTTATAACCACCCTTTGTTTCCTATCACTGAGCCAATTCTTAACCCACATACATATATTTTCCCCTATCCCCATTGTTCTCATTTTATGTATCAACCTTTTGTGTGGAACCGTATCAAAAGCTTTGGAAAAGTCCATATATACAACATCCACTGCATTTCCTAGGTCCAGTCCGGAACTTGCCTCCTCATAAAAACTGATCAGATTAGTTTGACAGGAACGGTCCCTCGTAAACCCATGTTGATATTGGGTCATGAGGTTATTCTTGTTCAGATATTCTAGTATAGCATCTCTTAGGAAACCCTCCAGGATTTTACCCACAGTAGAGGTTAAGCTTACTGGCCTATAATTTCCAAGTTCAGTTTTTTTCCCCTTTTTGAATATTGGCACCACATTTGCTATACGCCAGTCCTGTGGTACAGACCCTGTTATTACGGAAATTTTTAAAGATTAAAAATAATGGTCTATCTATGACGTTACTTAATTCCTGCAGTACTCGCGGATATATCCCATCCGGGCCCGGGGATTTGTCAACTTTAGTGATTTTTAGACGCCGCCGTACTTCCTGCTGGGTTAAGCATATGACATTTAATGGAGAATTTTTGTTATCACTAATCATATTTTCTGTCATGCGTTTTTCTTGTGTAAATACGGTTGAAAAAAAATCATTTAGTATATTGGCTTTTTCCTCATTCTCATCCACCATTTCACCCTGACTATTTTTAAGGGGGCCAACACTATCATTTTTTAGTTTTTTACTATTTATGTAGTTAAAGAATATTTTGGGATTATTTTTACTTTCTCTGGCAATGATTCTCTCTGCCTCAATCTTTGCTGCCTTGATTTGGTTTTTACAGAATTTATTTAATTTTCTATATTTATATAATGTCTCATCACTACCTACTTGCTTTAGTTCTCTAAATGCTTTCTTTTTGTCACTTATTGCGCCCCTTGCAGCTCTATTTAGCCATAGTGGTTTCCTCCTATTTCTAGCATGTTTATTCCCATAGGGTATATATTGTGCACAGGTCCTATTCAGGATGTTAATAAATGTCTCCCATTTGTCTCCCATTTGCTTTGTGTAGCTTTATGTCTCAGGATATCGTCCCAGTTAATTCGAGCTGTTTTGAGCGGTGTTCGAGCCGTTCGGCGAACACGAACGATTTGAAAAAAATCCGGCTGTTCGAGGTTATGTTCGATAACTGTTCGTGCACCAAAATCATAACTGGATTTTTTCACAGTAATGCTGATAATCAATGTTAATACGCAGTTTGAGTGTACAGCGGGGCGGGGGGAGGGGCAGGGGATGGATCTCTTCATAAATAATGAAGATCTCCATTTTTTTTTCTCTTTCCCGCATTTACAGTGGGGAGGTGCAATCTGTCAGCCTATCAGCAGTGCACACACGGAGCAAACTGCTTTTTTTCACACAAGCAAGGGCATGTGTCATTGGCTGTGTATGTCACATGTCCTTGACCTATAAGACCCAGCCATTTTCCCCATCACCACCATTTTCTCACTGCTGCAGCTGCGTGTTAGACGGCACCGCTGTTGCTGTGTGCGCTATACTTTCAGTGTTAATTTCAAGCCAATTTTCTCTGAAATATACAGATAGCTTGGGAGTAGGGAATAGTTGTGATTGCAGTCCTTTTGGGGACTAGGTTACAGCATTTCCTACAACTTTTAGCAGGCAGGTCTGTGCTCTTAAATAGACAGCTTGGGAGTAGGGACTAGTTGTAATTGCAGTCCTTTTGAGGACTAGGTTACAGCATTTCCTAGGACTTTTTGCCAGGCAGGTCTGTGCCAGTGCTGTGCAAGTGTTTTTCACAGCATTTGGCTAAATCTAGCTAAGCAAATCCTTTTTGGCCTTTTGCAGTGTGTGTTAGTCAGTGGAGTAGCGTATCTGTGTTGCAAGCTACACCACCTATGTATAGAATACAATTTTTTTTACTGCACCTAGCCAAGTAAAACCTTTTGGGCATAGCATCATTCTATTAGGCTATCTATACTAAGCTCCACCAGCTTGCAAATTACTAATAATTTTTATCTGCATCTAGCTCGGAGAATAATTTTGGGCTTGTAGCAGTGTGTGGGACTCATTCTATTAGGCCATCTATACTAAGCTCCACCAGCTTTGAAATTAATAATAATTTTTAGCTGCATCTTGCCTGTAAAATAATTTTGGGCATATTAGCAGTGTGTGGTATTCATTCTATTAGGCCATCTATACTAAGCTCCACCAGCTTTCAAATTACTAATAATTTTTAGCTGCATCTTGCCTGGAAAATAATTTTGGGCATAGTAGCAGTGTGTGGTACTCATTGTATTAGGCCATCTATACCAAGCTCCACCAGCTTTGAAATTAATAATAATTTTTAGCTGCATCTTGCCTGTAAAATAATTTTGGGCATATTAGCAGTGTGTGGTACTCATTCTATTAGGCCATCTATACTAAGCTCCACCAGCTTTCAAATTACTAATAATTTTTAGCTGCATCTTGCCTGGAAAATAATTTTGGGCATAGTAGCAGTGTGTGGTACTCATTGTATTAGGCCATCTATACCAAGCTCCACCAGGTTTGAAATGAATAAGAATTTTTAGCTGCATCTTGCCTGTAAAATAATTTTGGGCATATTAGCAGTGTGTGGTACTCATTCTATTAGGACATCTATACTAAGCTCCACCAGCTTTCAAATTACTAAAAATTTTTAGCTGCATCTTGCCTGGAAAATAATTTTGGGCATAGTAGCAGTGTGTGGTACTCATTGTATTTGGCCATCTATACCAAGCTCCACCAGCATTGAAATTAATAATAATTTTTAGCTGAATCTAGCCCGGAAAATAATTTTTCTTCCCAATAGTGGTAGCAATAGAAAAATATACGCTTCATAACAAAAAACACCAGCCTAGCGCACTGTATTAATAAGATGGCATCATCGTCTCTTCCAGTGCTAGGCCTACTACGTCGGCTAGCATTCCTGTGCCTAAAACACAATGTATGGGTCCGCGCTAGCCACAATGCTGAGGGGTCTAAAGCTGCTGCTAACGCTTTA
This sequence comes from Phyllobates terribilis, assembly GCF_046119375.1. Classification (NCBI taxonomy): domain Eukaryota; kingdom Metazoa; phylum Chordata; class Amphibia; order Anura; family Dendrobatidae; genus Phyllobates; species Phyllobates terribilis. Next base: position 706,408,275 of record NW_027362761.1, read on the forward strand.
TCACAATTCAATTGGCAGATTTTCACAGAGCTCCTCCCCAACGCCCACCCATCGGGCAACAGATCCTATGGGATCTAGTGGCGAATAGTTGATGACATTAATCAGAGCGTCAGCTGCCCCGTCGACGTGGCAAGCATACGGTAGGGCATGGGAAGAGTGGACACGACTAGTAGCAGGCAGACGGATTGACCAATGTGAACAAGCCAGATTACAAGTCACCATAGAATTTCTCCACCAGCTAATGATGAGGGGCATATCAGGGGCGTCAGCGCAGCGGTGTCTGACCGGAGTAGCATTTCACTTCCAACTTCTGAATTGGGGAGATGTGACAAAGAGATTCATCATCAGACAATCCATAAAAGGGTGTTAAAGGGGTCAGCCAAGTCAGGAGTGTAGACGTCCCGTGTCACTAAAACTGATTTCTCACATCATATCCCTAACACCATTAACATGACACTCACAATTTGAAGCAACACTACTGTCTACTGCATTTGCGATCGCCTTCTTCGGGGTGCTATGCATAAGCGAATTAGTCCCTCAATCCAAAATTACCACCAGTGGAGGCTTATTACACCAGGACGTAGTCATAGCCAATAATGCAATACGTCTACGCATACGCAAATCGAAAACGGTTCCAGCGGGCAGGGGCACTTGGGTACTTCTACAACCCACAAACGGTACACTGAGTCGGGTAACAATAGTAAAAACATATATAACCATCAGATCACAAAGTAATTTCTTCCTATCACACATTGATGGAATGCCATTATCAAGATACCAGTTCCAAACTATATTTAATAAATGCATAACATTGGCAGGGAACCACCCCAAAGATTATGGGACACACTCATTCCGCATAGGCACGGCCACGGAAGCAGCAAGAGCAGGACTGTCAGAAACGGAAGTTCAGAGGATAGGGAGATGGCGATCCACGTGTTTGGCGAGATACATAAGACCGGACTTGTTATCCTAACGTGGTTTGTTTCTTTTACAGGTGACGCTAAGCCAACAGTGTGGGTGATAGGCCACTCGTATATATATTGGGCAGAAAAAAGGGCAAAAGTCCGCCCCGGCGGGAGGAAATTAGAGTTTCATAACACATATTTCAACTGTAGAGGTATTAGAGGCCTGCTATGGCCACAGGTACTAATGGAGGTAATCAAGGTAGGGAGAGAGGCAAGAGGTCCAGTCATCTTAGTTATACAGGCCAGGGGCAACGACCTAGGTCATCACAAGAGTGCATAACTAATGGCAATAATGAAACTAGACACTGAGCGCTTCAGAGAATTTTTCACAAAACTAACTATATTATGGTCAGAGATTGTGCCGATAGCGGTATGGCAAGGTGCACGAGACATCACGGCCATCGAACGGACAAGACGGGTAATAAATATTCGGATGGCAAAATTTAGAAGAGACAGAGGCGGTGTAGTGATACAACACCGACAACTGGAAGGAGATAAAGCAGGCCTCATATGGCCCGAAGGTGTTCACTTAATGGATATTGGACTGAACATATTCCTGTCAGGACTCCAGGACGGAGTGGAACAAGCGGTAAGAGTGATGGATGGGGGTCAGAGTCCTGGATACGACTACGCAGGATCCTCCGTGGCCTGGAAATAGAAAGGACATGTTGGAGAGTTACACTTGTTGGCCAACTTGCCGGTGTGGAGACCCAGGGCATGCTGCAACAAGCTGAATTATTTTAGAAATAAAATGCCTTTCTAATGGAATGAGTATAAAGAGTTAATAAAGCTGTGACCGATCCTCACCCATCCAGTTGTAAGAGTTACATTATTGTATTGTCAAGGAAAGGGGGGCAGTAGGGGGGCTGAGCATCTGGGTTTGGTTGGGTGTCCCCACAGTCTGCCTAGGCTAGATGCATTTAAAAATTCTTACTAGATACACAGGCGGTGCAGCTTGCTTCGCAGCTGGGCTACTATGCCCAAAGTATTGCCTAGGCTAGATGCAGCTAAAAATTCTACGCTGACTAGCAGAAACTGAAGCTTTGGAGCAGACCTCTGAGTAAACAGCTCTTCAGACTCAACCCTCTGTGTTACCCCAAGCCATAGTGTATGTAGTTTCTTACATTTAAAAGGGGGGGGGGGTGACCCAACACACCTGGAATTAACGATGCCAACGTCACGTAAAACACAGCAAGGGGACTCCAAAAAGAGTCTCCATTTTTTCCAAAATTTGTGGCACAGACACCACTTAAGAGGCATCAATTGCCCCAGAGTTGCTTAAAACGGTTGGTGAGGTGATTTTACCAAATCCTCAAGCTTTTAGTCTCCCCAGGATGACACAGGGGTAGAAAAGTCCTTGCGGATCCATGATTTGTTCATCTTTATGAACGTGAGTCTGTCTACATTCTCAGTGGACAGCCGTGTGCGCTTATCTGTCAGCACACCACCAGCAGCGGTGAACACATTCAGAGAGAACGCTGGCTGCAGGGCATGCCAAGATCTCCAAGGCGTGAGTGGCGAGCTCCGGACATTTTTCCAGATTGGAATCCCAAAATGAGCAAGGGTCCTGTGACACAGTCATGGCTTCGATGTTCACTTGGAGATACTCCTGTACCATCCTCTCTAGGCGTTGACTATGTATCAGACTTCTTGTCTCCTGTGGCCTTGCAAAGGATGGTCTAAAAAAGTGGTGAAACGATTCCACAAAATTGCTGTTACCAGCAGATACTGTGTTACTGTTACGGTTTGAGTGATGAAGACTCGACAGTCCCATGGTTTGCAAGTTAGAACTGTGAGATTCACTACGTGCACCACTGGTGTTTTGTGGAAAAGCACATGTAAGATTCTGCAACAGCCTCTGCTGATACTCCTGCATGCGTGAATCCCTTTCTATGGCAGGAATTATTTCGGCAAATTTACTTTTGTACTGGGGATCTAAGAGTGTGGCAACCCAGTAGTCGGGATTACTTCGAATTCTGACAATCCAAGGGTCACGTTGCAGGTAGTGCAGCAAGAAGGCACTCATGTGTCTTGCGCATTCAGGAGGACCAAGTCCTTGTTGTGTTGGTAGCGAGGTATGAATCATGCTTCCTTCCTCTGCCCTCTCCCCCCAACCTCACACAAAAGAAATGTGATCAAGGTCTCCCTCATCTGATGAGTCTTACATGCCCATCGCCACTTCTTCCTCGGCTCCTGCACCTTCCTCAACAGTTTGGCTGCTACCATGCGCCCTGGATAATCCCTCTCCCCCACCCTCCCATGCCTGCCGCCTTGGTGCTGCCAACCGTCTGGACCTTGGAGATGTTATCCCTTCCACATACGACTCCTCCTCTACTTCCTCCACCTCCTCTTGTCCCACCACCTGACTCTGAATTCTGTTTAACGTGTGCTCCAGCATGTAAATCACTGGAATAGTCATGCTGATAATGGCATCGTCAGCACTAAACATCTTCGTCGCCATTTCAAAACTGTGCAGAAGGGTGTGTGGCGCCCCTGAGGGTTCAGTCGCCACAGAGGTACTGCATCTCACCCAGAGGTGTGGTATCTCACCCTCAGGTAAGGAAGGAGTATGGCTCGGGACCGTAACACCTGCATCCAACACATACCCGCAGTGGGGGTACGGAGAGATTGCTCCTAAGGGAGAGCACAGTCCCAGGTCCCTAGCTGGCGGGAGGGTCCTATGTAGTGGGTGTGGGTGGAGAAAGCAGCTTAGGGGAGCACATGACAGGGAGAGTATAAATAGGAAGCCATCTTAGAAAGAGCAAGCCAGTCAGAGGAGGAGAAGTGACAGGAGCAGAGGCTCTGCGTGAGCTCTGCTCTGGAGGCGGGCCTAGCCTGGGAGGCCCAGGACTGAAGGAGAGAAGAGAGGAGTGGGAGCAGGAAGGCTCCAGGAACCGAAGAGACCCTAGGGGTACGGGTCGTGCAGAAGGCCACCCGTACGCCCGCTGCTACCAGGAGGTAGAGGGGTCAGGCCAGATATGGGGAACCGGTCCCTCAACTAGCGGAGAAACAGCAAGGCTCAACTAGAAACCGGAGGCTGCAGCATTTCATGTACTGCAGGCCAAAGTCCACACCAGTCTCACTAAGAAGGTAGCCACATAGGACCCAGGGGATGGAACACACGTCGCCCGCCAAGGCCCAAGGATACCGGATATAAGTGTCACTGGGTGTGAGGTGCAGGGAGACGGCCAGAGAAAGGACACACAGAAGGGGGTCCTGCTAAGTACTCCGGAGCTATCTGGGGGTGGACTGAGCCCCTCACTGAGTACGCACAGCACGACGGGGGAGATTGCTCTGGTACCTGTAATCTGGACTGCAACGACTGTGAGTAAAGATCTTGGGACTGCATCACACGAACTCTGTGTTCATTACTGACTCCCTGCACTACAACCACCATCATCCACCCACACTGCCCTGAAGCTACACTCTTCCTGTGGGGAGTAATAATACCATTGCTGCAAAACCACCAGCTTCAGCGGACTGTTCCGCAGCGGCGGCCCCTTTGGCCGCACTCCACAGGTGGCGTAGTCGGACATTATAAAACCCATATATACAAATTACCCTTGGATTGACCGCCCTGGGTCACGGACCGGGTCACCGCCACAATGACTACAACCCCCAGTGTCTACCGGCCCGGCTCCGGGTACCCCACGGCCCAGGCGGCGCGTCAACTTCATAGGTCCCTGATCTGAAACCACTCCTGCAGCGTGATTTGCCCCACCTCTGGATCTCGTTGGCCCAGGCTATACGTCAGAACGTATTGCACCAGGGCTTGTCGGTGCTGCCACAGTCGCTGCAACATGTGCAGAGTTGAATTCCACCGTGTCGGCACATCGCATTTCAGCCGGTGAACTGGCAGGCCCAGCGACTTCTGTAGAGATGTAAGGCATTGAGCTGCGGGATGCGAATGGCGGAAGTGAGCACACAGCGACCGTGCCCTCTGCAGAAGGCCATCTAGTTCGGGATAGTGGGCTAAAAATTGCTGGACAACCAGGTTCAACACGTGAGCCATACAAGGCACGTGTGTGACATTGCCCCGACGAAGGGCCGCACCCAGGTTTGCAGCATTGTCGCACACGGCCTTCCCTGGTTGCAGGTCCAGTGGAGACAACCATTCATGAAACTGGGTCTCTGTCACACACAGAGTTGCTCAAAGAAGCGGTGATGTTGTGTGCGACATGCTGGTGTAGCGCAGGCACACCTTTCTTTAAGAAATAGTGCTGACTGGGCATCTGGTACTGGGGCACTGAGACGGACATAAGGTCTCGAAAATCCTCTGTGTCCACTAGGCGGAAAGGCAGCATTTCTGTAGCCAACAGCTTGCAGATGGTGAAATTCAACCTCTTAGCTTTGTCATGGCTAGGAGGAAATGGTCTTTTACTTGTCCACATCTGAGGGACCGAGGGCTGGCTGTTGTGCTTAGACGGGGTTGAGTAGGGTGTCCCCAGCAAACTGCCGGTCTGTGAGGAAGATGCAGGCAGAAAAGTTAGGTTGCCTTAATCCAAAGGTAGTGCTCTCGATGTCGGAGAGCGCTCAACACCAGCTGGTGTTTCCACTTCCAAATAAAATGATGACCTGCCAATCACACTGTCTGTTGCGGGTAAAGAGGTGGCAGGTCTGCATCCAAAAACATGTGTGACTGCTGTCCCCCCAGTCACAGAAGATGAAGAGGCCGCAGATGTACAAGATAGGGCAGACGGTGGTTGGCCTGGCCCGCTAGGCCGCATTGTAGCACAGTGAGCTTCCCACTGCAACTTATGCTTCATATCCATGTGACAGTTCATGCATGAAGTACTCAAACTATGGATTTTTTGGCCTCTACTTAGCTTTTGGTGACAAATAATACAGATAACACGAGTTGGGTCATCCTTATCGATCTGAAAAAATGCCCAGGCTATGCAAGGCTTAGAGCCCATGCGACCTGAAGAGCCACTACGACTTGTGGTCAGAGGCAGAGTTGTGGTTGAGGATGCAGTTGTTGACGTGCTTCCAGTACTCCGTCTCTGTCCAGGAAGGCGCAACCTAACCTCGTTGTCAATAGCATCTGTGACGCCCAGCTGCGCTTGGTATCTCAGATCCTAGAAGAGTGCATTGATGCAATCCTCCACAAGAGGCCCCCATAAACATTCACACATCTCCACCTTCCACCTCAGACCAGCAGAGGGAGCCCGTTAGGGATATAAATAGGGAAGGTGGAGCTAGGCAGTTCAGTTCCTCTGAAGAGTTCCTGCAGTAGAGAAGCCTAAGAGAGGTCAGTCTGCAGTGGAGCTCAGTCTAGTCTAGAGAACTCAGTTAATAGTTCAGCAGTGGAGCACGAGGCTCCTGCTAGCTAGATTCAGGGAGCCCAGTTAGAGCTTAAGGTGTGCCGGCGCCATAAGATCGGTGAAGCCCGGCAAGCTGCCGTTAGTGTGTATAGCCTAGTGAGGGCCCGAGTAGGCCGAAGGCGAGTGGAGAGTTAGTACATAGGGGGCAGAGGAGCTTAACTAGCTCACCCCGAAGCATTTACCGGACACCGGATCCGAGCTTACCGGGATCTCTATGACCCAGTAAGGCATAACCGGAATCCCTGGAGAACTACAAGTCCCAGGATCGCTAAGGTGCTGATACGTAACAGAGCCAGGAGACGCTTAGGCCCCACATACTGGGAGCGTGAACTCCAAGACAAGGCCCTACCACAAGGTCAGCCAGCGCAGGACAGAGACAAAGTTAGGCCTAGCTCCAGGCAGGTCAGAAACTTACTACGCAGAGGCAAGAAACAGGAGGCCCAAAACCCGCTCATTGGGGAGGATCCTGACATGCACCCTTCACCCTACAGTGCTCCAGGATGTGCCTGAATTTCCACCAGTAAAAGGTACTGAAGTGACTACCGTGTCCGTTCCCGTTCTTGCTCTGACCCAGCTGGGTCTCGCCTGTCCTGCATTCCCCCTGCATACGCTTTTCTGAGGCCTAGCTCCACCTGTGGGGAGCTATACCATCGAGCTGCCTTATCACCGTCCTCAGTGGACTGCTGCAGCGCTGGTGCTTCTCACCAGATACCACAGGTGGCGTCACGAACTCTTATAAAATTAACAATTATCCACCCTTTTAAAGAGTGACCCCAGGGGACGGGCCCGGGAGCCGACCACCGCGACATCCCCAAAGCCAGGCAAAGGCCCGGGTACCGAGTCATCCCCATCCCCTGGGCTAGTCACATCCTCCTCCACCTCCTCTGCTGACCTCATCGACTGGCTGACTGTGGGTTGACAGTAAGTGGGATCTCCAACCTCGTCATCATCACCCTGTGTGTTCTCACACCCGTCGTCCTCAGAGCCAACATCTTCCTGCCCTGACCGAAAACTCAAGTTGTCGCTCCAATCAGGTATTTGAGTCTCATCATCGTCTTCATCATTGTCTCCACTAACAGGAGTTACAGTTTGGGAACGAGGGTCTACATTATGCTCAAAACCTTCTTCATCTGGTCCTGGATCCGACTCACAAAGATTCTGGGCATCAGTGCAGATCATTTCCTCGTCTGGATTAACAGAAGCTCTGGAGCAGACCTCCGTTTCCCAGGCTATAGCATGAGTAAACAGCTGTGCAGACTCAACCATCTGTGTTACCCCATACTCAGACGGGCAGCTGGAGACATGGGAGCTGTGAGGAAGCAAGTGCGATTGGGGTGACACCTCTGAGGACTGGAGTATTTGTGATGTTGAAGTTGAGGTGGAGGAGAGCCCACATGAAGGAGCAATTGATATCCGTTGAAGCACCTGCTGTTTTTGTGCCTCATCTGGAATTTGTAGCGATGGGCGTGTCCGTAAGAAAGGGATCGTATCACATTGTCCACGAAAAGAAGTAGACATCTTAGTTTGGCTGGAAGATGGTCTTTCTTCTGCAGATGTTACTCCCCCCCACCGCGGGGGGGCTCGACCCACCAGCGGACAGGCACCAGTATTGAGAGAGGGGGGCTGGCCGTCAGGGTCCACCGCGGCTCTGGCACAAACCCGGCGACACGGAGGTCGCACGGGCAGGAACGGACTGGCCGTGTCGGCTTCGCACTCCAGCGTAGTCCCTCTGCCCGCTCGCGCCCGTAACCTCAAAGGGATGCGCAAGCGGCTTTTCTTCCCAGGGCTGTTCCCCGCCCAGCAGGAACGTGGGGGAGCTCAGGTCGGCCTTCCACTGTACTCCCTTACCTCCCTCGCCCTCTTTCCTTCTTCCGTTCTCCATCTAACCCCTCGGCTCTGTGGTGTCCGCTCTCCCTCCAGCTCTCTCCTTCTCACAGGTGGACTACCGCGTGTATTCACACTGTGGGGAATCTTTTGGGCCCAGGCATAAGAATTTGTCGAGGTAATGGATAATATGTGCCCGCTTAGAAACGTCCATTACAACCCATTCGAGGAAGCAACTAAACGCCTCAAATAGTGAGCAGGATCTGGAGCACCCCATGGGCAAACAGCGATCTATATAGTATGCTCCTTCCCAGAAGCAGCCCAATAGGTGGACACTATTCGGAGGCACAGGTAGTAAGTAACCGGAACGCCGCATCAATGTCTGTTTTGGCTATTAGGGTGACCCTTCCCAACTTCTTGATCCGCCTGATTGCCTTGTCAAAGGATGTACAGTATATGCTACTGTACTTGGTTCCGCGTCGATGTTGTCGTTTACAGACCTGCCCCTTGGATATGACAAATGGTGGATTAGTCCGAATGTATTGGGTTCCGTTTTTGGCACAACTCACAACGGGGATACCACTACGTCTTGTAAGGAAAGTGTTCTGAATGGAACCGCCTTTCTACCTAAAGATATTTCTTTTTTTAATTTTCTTGTCACGACGTCTGGGTGTTGGTAGGCTGATTTTAGATTTTTACTCCAGCCTTTCTTGATTTTAGAAGGGCATGACATGCCTATATCTGTGTCTCCCCCTCCTTTTACTCCTCCACCTCTTTTCTTTTCGCATGACTATATGTACTTGTCACTTTTCCATGTGTTAGTTGTGTCTTCTGAGCAGTTTTTCAGCTTTTGGACACCTTTGAAGTGTTTTCTATGTGTTTTCTATGTGTTTCTATGTGTTTTTGTTTGCCTGCCATTGGTTTTAACGGTGTTCGAAGGTGTTCGACGAACAGTTCGGCGAACATACGGGTGTTCGACGAACCGAACTCGAACACTACGGGGGTGGCTCAACACTAATCACTATTACCCAAGTGACCCCCAACTCGTATATTTGATATGTGGTCTGGCCTATTGGTCTATTAGGTCTAGCAGTGACCCCCTTCTTGTTGGGTCCTGAACCAGTTGCGAAAGGTAATTGTCTCTCATAGTTGTCAAAAACCTATTACCTTTGCTTGAACTACAGGTTTCTGTCATCCTATGTATTTCAGGGTAGTTGAAGTCACCCCCCCCTTGCTTGTTTGTACAGTCATTTCTGAACAGACTATAGCCCTGTAAATTAACTGCCCAGTCATGGCTCTCGTCCAGCCACGTCTCAGATATCCCCACCATGTCATAATTATTTTCCAACAAAATTAATTCTAATTCCTCCATTTTGTTGGTGATGCTTCTGGCATTAGTGTATATGCATTTTATGTATCTCTCTGTACCTCTATTCCTTCTTACTTTATTGACTGTTCTAACCCCACACCCAATTTCTTTATTTGTGCCCAGGTCACTATCTGCACTATCTTCCCCACCTATAAAATGAACACCCTCCCTCCCAATTCCTAGTTTAAACACTCCTCCAACCTTCTAGCCATTTTCTCTCCCAACACAGCTGCACCCTCCCCATTGAGGTGCAGCCGGTCCCTAGCGTAGAGTCTGTAGCCAACTGAGAAGTCGGCCCAGTTCTCCAGGAACCCAAATCCCTCCTTCCTACACCAGTTCTTGAGCCACTTATTTATCTCCCTAATCTCCCGTTGCCTCTCTGGCGTGGCACGTGGTACAGGTAGTATTTCAGAGAATACCACCTTGGAGGTCCTTGCTTTAAGCTTGCAGCCTAATTCCCTGAAATCATCTTTAAGGACCTTCCACCTACCTCTAACTTTGTCATTTGTGCCAATGTGCACCATGACCGCTGGATCCTCACCAGCCCCTTCCATTAATCTGTCAACCCGATCAGCGATGTGCCGGACTCGAGTGCCAGGTAGGCAGCACACTGTTCGACGATCCCTGTCTTTGTGACAGATTGCCCTATCTGTTCCCCTAATAATTGAGTCCCCCACTACCAGCACCTGCCTGGCCTGCCCTGCTCTCCTATTTCCCTCCTTACTGGAGCTGACACTCCTCCGGCTTTCAGGGGACATGCCTTTCTGCAGCAGTGCTACCCCTGTACCGTCACCCCCCTCATCTGCCATTGGGGTGTGCCAGATCAGGACTAGCCTCCCTGGCACTCTTCCCTCTACCCCCCCTTCTAACTGTCACCCAGCTAGCTGCCTCACTGTCCTGCCGCTCCCTACTACCACCGTCCCCCACATCTACCCCAGTAAGCAGCTGCTCAGTGAGCAACAGACTCCTTTCCATATTGTCAATGGATCTCAGTGTTGCCAGCTGCTCATTTAGATCCAGTACCTGGGCTTCCAAACGCACAACGTGCACACATCTCACGCAGCAGTATGCAACCCCGACCGGCTGTTCAAGGATTGCATACATGTGGCAAGATGTACACTGAATAGCATTGCCAATAATGGAGCTCATTCCTAATAGGGAATGCACTAGACAGAAATGTTAGGTAAAAAGAAATGTAAAGAATTAATAAAATACAGACAGCAATTCAGTCCAAATTCCTCCCTTCCAAACTCCCTGAATCCAAAGTCACTGAAAAACAAGTCACACACTTACTTCCGTTTGCACTTACGCACCAGTCACACTCAGCTGGTTCAAACTCGCTAAGGAAGAAAATTTAAATTCCCCCCCCCCCCCCCCTTTTGCAGCAATGCACCCTACAGCTCAATGCACTTCCAAAGGACTGGATGCCCTAACCAGCTGCCCCTTATAAACCCTTAATTATGACCCCTCACCCTTAATTAACCCCTTGTGAGTATAGCTACACCTCAGGATTTTAGTGCAATGTAGTTAACCCTTAAATACACAGGTAGTAAACTAAGAAACTGTAAAACTGTAGTGAGAAAATAGGTTTTAAAAAGCCCAATAAAACTAAACAGGTAGAAAAGCACTCAGCAGGTCACAATTCATCAACTCACCGCAATTCACACAGGTATTTTCTGCAGGATTCCCAAATACCTCTTCACTGAAAAACAAGTCACACACTTACTTCCGTTTGCACTTACGCTCCGGTCACACTCAGCTCGTTCACACTCGCTTTTCCCCTTTTGCAGCAATGCACCCTACAGCTCAATGCACTTCCAAAGGCTGTGCTACTTTGATTATATTTTTTATATTTTGTACTTGTTAGGCATCTTGCAAATAAGACCTCATTCAGACGTCAGGTTTTTTTTTACGTAGTAGAAAAACATGTATGTATAAGTTTCATCAGTGGTTTTCAAAACAGTTTCATCAGAGTTAAGTTAGTTTCAGAATTTTTTTTTCACTGACCCATAGACTTTTATTGCCGAGATTGATCCTACACACAGATCAATATTGGACATGACTCCGCGATTTTGCACGGACCATGTGGACAGCCCCATAGATTGTCCTAGGTATGTGTGATATCCGTGAAATAAATGGATAGCACTCGTACATGAAAAAATTGAGGATAGATGGAACATCAACCCCACTGTTATGTTCTGAACTGTATTGGAGTGTACAGTGACCATTTTAGGACATGATCAGATATCAAAGCCAAACATCAGAATAATGTCAGTTTGAGGCTAAATACCCTGTCTGAGAACTGACTTTGATAAGTGACTGACATCTGACTCTGATATGTGAATTTGACAATAGACTTTGACATCAGATAATAATAAAAAAAAAAGTTCACTGTACACTTTTGGGACTTGAACCCAAAACTGTATGTCCAAAAACCAGTACACTTACCATTGAGCTATACACTCAGTTGAAGAAACTTAGGCATTCTATTTGGTTATGTGATTTTCAGTGCAAACCTGATAGAAACTCATTGGGATTTTCACACAGACTTCAAGCAAGCCAAATTCAAATGATGTGTGACTTTGATATGTGAGTCTGATATCTGACTTTCCTCAAACATCAGAATCACAATGACTTTTAGTCACCCTGCGTATTTTCATGGTTGATTCCATAAGCCAAGAAAAGCTGCCAGTCACTGTTATTTAACACTATGGCAGAATGGTAAAGCTTCAGCCTTATAGAGTGGAGTTCAAGAGCTTTGGGATTCAAATCCAAGGGTCAAGAAGATATTTCTTTTTTTTTTTTTTGTAATTATGCTTAGTTCACACACAAACTACAGGGATGTTTTACTTTTAATATCTGACATTCTGATTGTCATCCTGACGTGTTAAGAAAGAGTTTCATACACTGCATGGTAAATTACATAGTCAAAGACAGTCTGAAACTCTTTCTTACCCCGTCAGGATGACAATCAGAGATATTAAAAATAAAAAACATCTCTGAGTTTGTGTGCTAACTAAGCATAATTAAAAAAAAAAATGTTTTTCTTTAGCTCCTGGGATTTGAACCCAGTTGCTTCACTTTATGGGGCTGAAGCGTTACCATTAAGCCATCAGGTCAAGGGATAGCAACTAGCAGTTTTTCTTGGCTTATGGGATTACTCATGAAAATACTCAGGGTGTCTAAAAGTCATTGTGATTGTGAGTCTGATGTGTGAAGAAAGTCAGATATCAAACTCACTCATCATTTGAATTTGGCTTGGAGGAGGTCTATGTGAAAGTCCCAATGAGTTTCAGAGACATTTGCACTGAAAATCACATAACCACATAGAATGCCTAAGCTTTAATCATTGAGTGTATAACTCAATGGTAAGCGTACTGGTTTCCAGACATTGAGTTTTAGGTTCAAGACCCCGCAGCAGACAGAAGTCAAAGTTACATTTAAAAGTCAGATTTCAAGGTTCCATATCAAGGTCAGAGGTCAAAGTCACTTATCAAAGTCAGTTCTCAGACAGGGCATTAAGCCTCAAACTGGCATTATTCTGATGTATGATTTTGATATCTGATCGTGTCCTAAAATGGACACTGTACATATACCACCCTTTGCATGCTATTATACCCTACTGAACAAGCATTCCAGTCTTCTGTCTTCATTAAGCAGCACTTGGGCAATCACAGGTCAGAAGTCCACAGATACTCCAATCTCCAGGAGGTTAATGCAGTCAAGAGAAGAGGTCCCAGAAAAGACTGTCCTGCAGCACCAGAACTTAATTGTAACAAGCATCCCTGCAACTGCTTACTGTGCTGGCAATGCCAGCCTTTCTCCTTTTCTAACCTCTCTGTTTTAGCAACACTCCCCCACTCAGCTGGGCAGCAATTGGTGCCCAAATGATCACCCTAGGGCAGGGGTGGGCAGCAAAGTTAGGACTTAAAAATAGCATTATTAGTGGCAGTAACTGCCATAATTTAGTGTGAGGAGAAGGTGAACTGCAGGGGCCCTTGGTGTGCAGATACTTGCAGGTCCCAGCATGTGTGGTACTTCACTTGCAGGTCCAAGCAGTAGACAAATACTGCCACCTACTCAATAATTATTTCTCCATTCAAACAAGAGAAATAATTATTACTACTTTGGATTACCTGCTATCCGTCTGATGGGCCCTTGTACAGCTGAACCCGCTGCACAGGGGGCATGTCTGCCCGTGATTCATCCCTCCTGAGAGTGGTAAAATTGAAAAGTGGAAGCATTTAGGAACCACAGCAACAGTGTCACAAAATGGTAGACCATATGAATATTTCAGTGCGGGATCTCTGTGTGCTGAGGTGAAAACTGTATAAAAGTGACAGTGAGTATATTGCTCACACAGAGAATCCCTGGTCTGACCTTTTCTGGGGGTGTATTCTGTATGTTCCTGTTATGTCTGCAGAGGCCATAAACTCAAAAATGTTACCTTGGGCCAAGGGCGGGCTGGGCCGGAGGGTAGAGTGGCAATTGCCCCCTGGGCTGGTTTCCTAGCTGCAGCTTAGGGCGCTCACCTACACATTACTTTAGCAGCTGCACAGTACCCTGAAATGCTTTCTGGCCCAGCAGCATCACACTGAATCGTGGATCAGAAGTCACAAGAGGCTGCAGTGTCATTCCTGCTCTCTGATTGGTGGAGCAACTGTCACTAGAAGCTGCATTGTCTGCTTCCAGCTCTGCGATTGGTGGAGCAGCTATCACTAGAAGCTGCACTGTCTGCTTCTAGCTCTCCTATTGGTGGAGCATCAGTCACTACAGGCTGCAGTGTGTTGTCTCACCCATCGGAGAGCAAGAATCATATAAGGCTACACCGTTGAGAAGGTTGCTTCTGGCTTCCCCACACCATGCAGAAGTGTGAGTACCAGCATTCAATCAAGGAAGTTTATAATAAGTAGGCAGGGGGGGAAATCGGCTAGAGGAGATCAGATGAGGCACATATCTGTGGGTCAGACAAAAATGGGAGAGTAATTTTCAGCTATCTCATTCTGTGTGATTAAGGGAAGCCTCAGGTCCCCACTGCAGTGTATTCCTGTGTAGGTGTACGTCTGTGTACCAGGTGACGTGTGTATGTTTGCGTGTGTGTACGTGATGACGTGTGTGTTCGTCCGTGCATGTGTGACATGCAGAAGTAGTGCTTTTGCAGAGTGTGACATGCAGAAGTAGTGCTGGTTCTTTAAAAGCATCCAGCAACTAGAGGGGTTAATACAGTCACAGGAGAAGATGAGTGTTTTAGCAGAGCCCCATGGGGATTGTGGGGAAGTTGTTTACTGTTTGGCTGGAGCCGAAGAGAAAGGTGGTGTGTGTGTTCTGTATCTCACAGAAGCGCCCCTGTAAGTGAAAAGGATTCAAGTCAGGAGTGAAGCTAAGCACAGGTCAGGTAGAGTTCTTGAACTAGCAGTGCAGAGTATTGTCAGGCATAAAGATAAGGACTGGAAGAAATTGTGTCACAGGGATCATCTCCCTCAGCAAACACCCCCCCCCCTCCTCCATCTCACTGTTCTGTAAAGAATGCTGTATTCATTAATGTGCTTTTGCATTAGTACTGAGCTATCCTCTACTTCTGGGAAGACTGTGAACTGCTGCGCTGCTAAGGAAACTGTGCTGTTTGTCACTGGAGCCTGTTGCTCATAAGACTTAACTTGCACTGGCTGTGCGGCTTCTTATTAAATGCTACTGTTCTACCGTTTATGAGGACTCTTGTCAAGTGTGTCTGGTCAGCAAGTGAAACAATCTACGTGTCTGTGCCTGAGGGTCAATACCCCTGTGTGCCTGAGAGAAGCTGCAGCACATGGTCTATAGTCGCCTTGAGTAACGGTTCCCCCAGGATTCCAAAGAAATCATGTAACCTGTCTCACCCCTAACTAAACCTAGCGGCGTGCGTGTAACATATGTGGAGAACTGTGTATGTGTGCGTCTGTGTACATGGTGATGTGTGTGTATATGTCCGGTTACATAGTTCAGTGAAAATAAAAATATCATTCTGGCTTTGACATAACATTGGGGGAGGTGAATTGTTTAGGAATAGTTTAACTAACAAACTCAATGCACTGCCAGTGTGTATGACACTATTTACGTTCACACTATGGGGTCTGCCATTCAGTTGCACAGGCAATGTTCAATTTCACCCCTCCCAGGGCCACAGGTATTGTGTGTCAGCAGTGACAGTCTACCGGCAGTTGGTTGCAGAAAATCTCTTCATTTGGCATTACAGACAACTTCTTAGCTGTCTCACTCTAGGACCCAGTGGCTACCTCCCTCTGGCTAATTGACACCCAGGCTGGGTGTTTAAATACTGGCTGTTGCTAGAGGGAGGAGCTAGTGATATTCACATGACCCCTTGTGAAGGCTTGGAGCAAGTGCAGTTCTTACTTCCTCTCTAGTGCTAAGAGGATGTATGTGCCATCTCTCTGAAGTCGACTCAAGCTAAGCTACTTTCCCCGTGTCTGTCTCCCCTTGCTGTGTTTAGTTGTCAGCGGGGATCGACTAGCGCTCATCCCTAGCACTAAGGAAATACAGTCTCCATTTCTCCCTTTCCCTAGTTTCTGGGCTCCCTTCCCCCCATCCCTTCGTGACGTACTTTGTCTTTCCTACAATTTACACATCACTAATTTAATTAAACTCTCCTTATACAAACTACCATGTCAGTGACCAAGACAAGATGGTAAAATCACAAAAATAAATGTGTTTCACATACTGTTGTACTTGCTTATTTTTACTAAAAAGGCAACAAAATCTGATAGCTATGTTCACACATCATGTTTTTTTCAGCATTTTTCACTACCCATTACTTCCTATGGGTGAAAAAATGCTGAAAAAAAGCTGAAAGAAGTGGCATGCTCTATTTTCCAAAAAAGGCTGCAAGGCACAAAATACGCAACAACAAAAAAAAAACCAGGATGTGTGAACAGAAAAGTCTGGTTTCTCATAGACTTTGCTTCGCACTGCAAAAGGCAGCTGAAAATTTGCATAAAAATCTGCAGCAAAAAAACATGATGTGTGAACATAAGCCTAAGTGTATTTGTGGATTCAGTACACAAGCAACACTGAAGTTTCTGTTGTGATTGTGATGTCTGTATCGCAATCTTATACTACAGTGGTGGCCAAAAGTATTGGCACCCCTGCAAGTCTGTCAGATAATGCTCAGTTTCTTCCTGAAAATGATTGCAATCACAAATTCTTTGGTCGTATTATCTTCATTTAATTTGCTTGCAAGGAAAAAACACAAAAGAGAATGAAGCAAAAATCAAATCAATGATCATTTCACACAAAACTCCGAAAATGGGCCAGACAAAAGTATTGGCACCCTCAGCCTAATACTTGGTTGCACAACCTTTAGCCAAAATAACTTCGAACAACCGCTTCCGGTAACCATCAATGAGTTTCTTACAATGCTCTGCTGGAATTGTAGACCATTCTTCTTTGGCAAACTGCTCCAGGTCCCTGATATTTGAAGGGTGCCTTCTCCAAACTGCCATTTTGAGATCTCTCCACAGGTGTTCTATGGGATTCAGGTCTGGACTCATTGCTGGCCACCTTAGAAGTCTCCAGTGCTTTCTCTCAAACCATTTTATAGTGCTTTTGGAAGTGTGTTTTGGGTCATTGTCCTGCTGGAAGACCCATGACCTCTGAGGGAGACCCAGCTTTCTCACACTGGGCCCTACATTTTGCTGCAAAATTTGTTGGTAGTCTTCAGACTTCATAATGCCATGCACACGGTCAAGCAGTCCAGTGCCAGAGGCAGCAAAGAAACCCCAAAACATCAGGGAACCTCCGCCATGTTTGACTGTAGGGACCGTGTTCTTTTCTTTGAATGCCTCTTTTTTTTTTCCTCTATGTTGATGCTTTTTCCCAAAAAGCTCTACTTTTGTCTCATCTGACCAGAGAACATTCTTCCAAAACGTTTTAGGCTTTCTCAGGTAAGTTTTGGCAAACTCCAGCCTGGCTTTTTTATGTCTCGGGGTAAGAAGTGGGGTCTTCCTGGGTATCCTACCATACAGTCCCTTTTCATTCAGACGCCGACGGATAGTACGGGTTGACACTGTTGTACCCTCGGACTGCAGGGCAGCTTGAACTTGTTTGGATGTTAGTCGAGGTTCTTTATCCACCATCCGCACAATCTTGCGTTGAAATCTCTCGTCAATTTTTCTTTTCCTTCCACATCTAGGGAGGTTAGCCACAGTGCCATGGGCTTTAAACTTCTTGATGACACTGCGCACGGAAGACACAGGAACATTCAGGTCTTTGGAGATGGACTTGTAGCCTTGAGATTGCTCATGCTTCCTCACAATTTGGTTTCTCAAGTCCTCAGACAGTTCTTTGGTCTTCTTTCTTTTCTCCATGCTCAATGTGGTACACACAAGGACACAGGACAGAGGTTGAGTCAACTTTAATCCATGTTAACTGGCTGCAAGTGTGATTTAGTTATTGCCAACACCTGTTAGGTGCCACAGGTAAGTTACAGGTGCTGTTAATTACACGAATAAGAGAAGCATCACATGATTTTTCAAACAGTGCCAATACTTTTGTCCACTCCCTTTGTTAGGTTTGGTGTGGAATTGTATCCAATTTGGCTTTAGGACAATTCTTTTTGTGTTTTTTCATTGAAGACAAATTAAATGAAGATAATACGACCAAAGAATTTGTGATTGCAATCATTTTCAGGAAGAAACTGAGTATTATCTGACAGAATCGCAGGGGTGTCAATACTTTTGGCCACCACTGTATGTGTGACTATGCACACTTGGGTGTTACTGCACGGGAGCATTTTATTTTAACCATAAGCAGGCTAAGGCTGGCGTCTCAGGCAGCATTTATTGTGTGTAACACATTAAGGTTTGGCTATTAAGAACACAATTCAAGTTGGGTTTTCTGAAATAGCTTCTTAGCAGCTATCCCGGAATGGTGTAAAAATAAAAAACTAGCTGCAAATGTGGCTCACCGTACTGGGCCAAAAAAGGGCTGAACATCCCTTTTGATGTGAGCCACTTGTTAAAGAATAATAAATAAAATTCATGAAACACATGAAAATGACCTCCTCAAGCTAGATTCTGTTTGTTCAGAGAGTTTCTTCATCTTGTTTTCCTGTGATATGTAGTGGTTAGGAACTGGAACTATTAGTTATTCCTCCCATATTTTTCTAACAATCTATATTTTTCCGCCAGTGGTGATCTTCTTCTGGTACACACCTTCTGTGCTTCCCTGACCTTCTTGTTGTTGCTCCCTCCTCCCCCTGCAAGAGACTTTTGCAGTGACTCACGACTTAGGCTATGTGCCAACGATGCAGAAATGCTCCGGATTTTTCCTGAGTGTTTCTGCATCTCCCTGGGACAAAAAACGCATGCGGATTGTACATGCATTTTTTCAGCCAGGGACAAGCGTTTGTCACTCGTTTTGTACATGCGATTTTGCATGCGGGTTGTCAAGCGCTTTCCAAGCGATTTTAGCATCACTTGGAAAAGTGCTTGACAACTTGGTCACACTATATAAATCCATGCAACCGGCATGGATTTTATATACTGTGACCAAGTTATTTTAAAAAAAGAATAAAAATGGTAAAAAAAAACAAACAAAAAAAACATTATACTCACCTTCTGATGGCCCCCGGTCTCCTTCTCCGGTCTTCCCGGTGGCCCGCGGTGGTATAAAAGGACCTTCCATGACGTCATTTAGTCATGTAACAAAGAGAATGACTATTTCACTGAGTATATAGATGTGAAATATGAAATAGCCTTACCGCGGCTGTCAGGTACACATGAATTGGCCAATTTATGCGCTAAGATTTCTCATTTATTTACAGCAGTAATGCTATTCATTTTCCATACTTCATATTTCATGCGCTAAAAAATTTTTTCAAAAAATTTTTCATTTATTTCTATTTTTTACAGCAGTTATGCTATTCATATTTCATATTTCACATCTATATACTCAGTGTTACAGTGTGCTACTTTATTTGTTCATTATACATGGAGGTAGCTGCTCTTAGTAAGCACCTGTTCACACCTAGTTTTTGTAGTGGAAGTGCCGTCATTCTCTTTGTTACTAGATTTAGCGTTGACTGAGCACTCCACCCCCACCCCCATGCCGCAGGTGGTTTTAAATGCATCAGGATCTGTCTTTCCCACACATAAGCAGACGGAGGTCTCTTAGAGAGGTATTCACATTGGTAGGTCCTGACATCGAGAAACACCTTACCGCGGCTGTCAGGTACACATGAATTGGCCAATTTATGCGCTAAGATTTCTCATTTATTTACAGCAGTAATGCTATTCATTTTCCATACTTCATATTTCATGCGCTAAAAAAATTTTTCAAAAAATTTTTCATTTATTTCTATTTTTTACAGCAGTTATGCTATTCATATTTCATATTTCACATCTATATACTCAGTGTTACAGTGTGCTACTTTATTTGTTCATTATACATGGAGGTAGCTGCTCTTAGTAAGCACCTGTTCACACCTAGTTTTTGTAGTGGAAGTGCCGTCATTCTCTTTGTTACTAGATTTAGCGTTGACTGAGCACTCCACCCCCACCCCCATGCCGCAGGTGGTTTTAAATGCATCAGGATCTGTCTTTCCCACACATAAGCAGACGGAGGTCTCTTAGAGAGGTATTCACATTGGTAGGTCCTGACATCGAGAAACGCCTTACCGCGGCTGTCAGGTACACATGAATTGGCCAATTTATGCGCTAAGATTTCTCATTTATTTACAGCAGTAATGCTATTCATTTTCCATACTTCATATTTCATGCGCTAAAAAAATTTTTCAAAAAATTTTTCATTTATTTCTATTTTTTACAGCAGTTATGCTATTCATATTTCATATTTCACATCTATATACTCAGTGTTACAGTGTGCTACTTTATTTGTTCATTATACATGGAGGTAGCTGCTCTTAGTAAGCACCTGTTCACACCTAGTTTTTGTAGTGGAAGTGCCGTCATTCTCTTTGTTACTAGATTTAGCGTTGACTGAGCACTCCACCCCCACCCCCATGCCGCAGGTGGTTTTAAATGCATCAGGATCTGTCTTTCCCACACATAAGCAGACGGAGGTCTCTTAGAGAGGTATTCACATTGGTAGGTCCTGACATCGAGAAACGCCTTACCGCGGCTGTCAGGTACACATGAATTGGCCAATTTATGCGCTAAGATTTCTCATTTATTTACAGCAGTAATGCTATTCATTTTCCATACTTCATATTTCATGCGCTAAAAAAATTTTTCAAAAAATTTTTCATTTATTTCTATTTTTTACAGCAGTTATGCTATTCATATTTCATATTTCACATCTATATACTCAGTGTTACAGTGTGCTACTTTATTTGTTCATTATACATGGAGGTAGCTGCTCTTAGTAAGCACCTGTTCACACCTAGTTTTTGTAGTGGAAGTGCCGTCATTCTCTTTGTTACTAGATTTAGCGTTGACTGAGCACTCCACCCCCACCCCCATGCCGCAGGTGGTTTTAAATGCATCAGGATCTGTCTTTCCCACACATAAGCAGACGGAGGTCTCTTAGAGAGGTATTCACATTGGTAGGTCCTGACATCGAGAAACGCCTTACCGCGGCTGTCAGGTACACATGAATTGGCCAATTTATGCGCTAAGATTTCTCATTTATTTACAGCAGTAATGCTATTCATTTTCCATACTTCATATTTCATGCGCTAAAAAAATTTTTCAAAAAATTTTTCATTTATTTCTATTTTTTACAGCAGTTATGCTATTCATATTTCATATCTATATACTCAGTGTTACAGTGTGCTACTTTATTTGTTCATTCGTCATTTAGTCATGTGACAGGTCACGGGCCGCTGACATCAGCGGTCGAGTGACCCGTCACATGACTAAATGACGTAATGGAAGGTCCTTTTAGACCATCGCGATCCGTCGGGGAGCCAGGACGCATCACTAAGGAGACTGGGGGCCATCAGAAGGTAAGTATAATGTTTTTTTTTTATTTTAAATTCTTTTTTTTTTACAGGTACTATGGTACCCGGGTCTGGATGAGTCTCCTCTTCTCCAGACCCGGGTACAATTCGCATATTGAATCGCTTAATATCCACACGTGCACATGTAGTCATCCGGATATTAAGCGATTCAATGCAAGTCAATGGCGGCAAAAACACAGCACTTACGCAAAATATTTAGTAGTGCTGCGGCTTTTTCCGCAATCATAATCCGCAGTGGAAAACTCCGCAGCATGTGCACAGCACATGCAGATTATCATTGGGGAACATTGCAGACCTTTTACTAAGCGTTTTTTAAGCGTTTCTGTGGCGGAAATGCTGCTGCGGAAACGCTTAAAAAACGCATAGTGGGCACACAGTCTTATGCAGACAAAAATTGACTGCGCGCGGCCATGTCTAGTGAAGTGCCGGCAGTCAAGCAGCGCCAGCGGCCCTGCACAGATCCTGGGGGAGCGGCCTGGGCCCCGATGGCGAGTAGGCCCCCCTGATGGTCCAGGGCCATGTCTGTGACGGCCATCAAAGACACGCCGGCGACCGTGCACAGCCACATGCCTGAGGAGCTGGACGGGACACAGACTGGGGGCAGGTGAGCGAGACTTGTTGCCAGCTTCCCCAATCCGCATATTAAAAATAATTCTAATGTGTGTGTGTGTATGATATGAATATCTGTGTATGTCAGTGTGTATGACTGTGTATATATATTTTTGTCCATTTTATATGTGTTTTTAAGAATTTGTGTTCAAATACAGTACAGACCAAAAGTTTGGACACACCTTCTCATTTAAAGATTTTTCTGTATTTTCATGACTATGAAAATTGTACATTCACACTGAAGGCATCAAAACTATGAATTAACACATGTGGAATTATATGCTTAACAAAAAAGTGTGAAACAACTGAAAATATGTCTTATATTCTAGGTTCTTCAAAGTAGCCACCTTTTGCTTTGATGACTGCTTTGCACACTCTTGGCATTCTCTTGATGAGGTTCAAGAGGTAGTCACCGGAAATGGTCTTCCAACAATCTTGAAGGAGTTCCCAGAGATGCTTAGCACTTGTTGGCCCTTTTGCCTTCACTCTGCGGTCCAGCTCACCCCAAACCATCTCGATTGGGTTCAGGTCTGGTGACTGTGGAGGCCAGGTCATCTGGCGTAGCACCCCATCACTCTCCTTCTTGGTCAAATAGCCCTTACACAGCCTGGAGGTGTGTTTGGGGTCATTGTCCTGTTGAAAAATAAATGATGGTCCAACTAAACGCAAACCGGATGCAATAGCATGCCGCTGCAAGATGCTGTGGTAGCCATGCTGGTTCAGTATGCCTTCAATTTTGAATAAATTCCCAACAGTGTCACCAGCAAAGCACCCCCACACCATCACACCTCCTCCTCCATGCTTCTCGGTGGGAACCAGGCATGTAGAGTCCATCCGTTCACCTTTTCTGCGTCGCACAAAGACACGGTGGTTGGAACCAAAGATCTCAAATTTGGACTCATCAGACCAAAGCACAGATTTCCACTGGTCTAATGTCCATTCCTTGTGTTCTTTAGCCCAAACAAGTCTCTTCTGCTTGTTGCCAGTTCTTAGCAGTGGTTTCCTAGCAGCTATTTTACCATGAAGGCCTGCTGCACAAAGTCTCCTCTTAACAGTTGTTGTAGAGCTGTGTCTGCTGCTAGAACTCTGTGTGGCATTGACCTGGTCTCTAATCTGAGCTGCTGTTAACCTGCGATTTCTGAGGCTGGTGACGCGGATAAACTTATCCTCAGAAGCAGAAGTGACTCTTGGTCTTCCTTTCCTGGGGCAGTCCTCATGTGAGCCTGTTTCTTTGTAGCGCTTGATGGTTTTTGCAACTGCACTTGGGGACACTTTCAAAGTTTTCCCAATTTTTCGGACTGACTGACCTTCATTTCTTAAAGTAATGATGGCCACTCGTTTTTCTTTACTTAGCTGCTTTTTTCTTGCCATAATACAAATTCTAACAGTCTATTCAGTAGGGCTATCAGCTGTGTATCCACCAGACTTCTGCATAACAAAACTGATGGTCCCAACCCCATTTATAAGGCAAGAAATCCCACTTATTAAACCTGACAGGTCACACCTGTGAAGTGAAAACCCATTCCGGTGACTACCTTTTGAAGCTCATCAAGAGAATGCCAAGAGTGTGCAAAGCAGTCATCAAAGCAAAAGGTGGCTAATTTGAAGAACCTAGAATATAAGACATATTTTCAGTTGTTTCACACTTTTTTGTTAAGTATATAATTCCACATGTGTTAATTCATAGTTTTGATGCCTTCGGTGTGAATGTACAATTTTCATACATCAATATAGAGAAAAATCTTAAAATGAGAAGGTGTGTCCAAACTTTTGGTCTGTACTGTATGTATGTATGTCTGCACATAGTTCCCTATATACAGTCTGACCCTTACATAGCCTCCTATGTACAGTATGAGCCCACCCATAGCCTCCTACATACAGTATGAGCCTGGTCTGCTGATCTGGCCTAGAGCACCAGGATGAGACCCTGCCTACAGTCCCGCCCCGGAGCACGGGCATATCATTAACTCAAAACGGCAAACACTGATTACACAAGAACCACAAGATGGATTTCTTCACCTCAGGTATCATATTAATCAGTGCAGCAGCCCCAACATGACACTGCCTGTAGTTTAGCTAGCAAAATCCTGCTGACAGGTTCACTTTAAGACCTTTCTTAGCTGCTCCCTGTTACAAATAAAAGGGAGTTGTCTCTTTTTGACCTTCAAATGTTTCAGTAGGACACGTAGAGAGGGGTTGTTTTCATGAGACTAACATTTCCATTTAGAAATTACATCGTTTGAAAAACAAAATTTTCCTATTGTTTTTATCATTATATATTATACTTTATAACCCACAGCGCATTGTACAAAAAGCACAAAAAAAGATTTGTAGTTCCTAATGCTTCCTAATCTCCCGGGTTTCTTTTGGTATAACACTTCTCTCAACATCTCAGATAGCTAATAAGGTTTTAGTTTTGTGGACAATAACATTTTTCATCTGCTAAATATTCTCTCATCACTGTATATCTCGCAATCATATTACTACTATAGTACTATTTTACATGAATATTTTATTAATTTTGAAATTCCTTTTGTCTGTTATCTGTTTTATAATCCTCTTACCTCCCCCACAGTTCTTTTACAGTTTTATTCATGTATAATAATCCTCTTACAATGAAACATCTTCATATGGAATATGTAAAGGTTCCCAACATCAACAATTTTGTAGGCCATCTCATGCTGTTGTGAGTATTCTTATGATCTTATGGAGACACAATGCAGCCAGCTGTTATTTGTTATTATTATCAGTAAAATCAGCGCATTGCATGATTGTTTTAATGTCGTGAAGTTCAACCTTTCAGAGGCTTTTAAATGGTTACTATGACCAAAGCTGAAAACTTGGTGAAAGACATAAAATAAATTATCAATAATGCATATACAGTCATGGCCTGTGGCGTAACTAGAATCTGATGGGCCCCGGTGCCCAGGGGTTGGCTAGCAAATTTTAGCCTGGGGGGCAAGCACGTAGCACTGGCCCACAAGTTCCATCTGACGTTCTTTAAAGGAGTTGTCCACTACTTTTTACGATTGCCCCAATGTATTTACCCTGTGCCCATAAGTGTTTTTGTAATTATCCTTAGTTGTATTTATTGCCTGTGAGTGGCGCTATCGCTGGCCGCTCACAGGCATCACGTGACCCCCGGCTGTAGCTGGCTCTTTCTTCCCCTGATGTCACATCAAGTGAGTTGTGACATCAGTGACGTGCTCCCTGCGGTGGATGCTGGGTTTTGGGCGGGGTTACCCCGTGCGTCACACCAAGCATCCACAACGCACTTTCCCAATGAATGAGGAATGGGAAAGCGTGCGGTGGATGCTGGTGTGACGCGGGGGGTAATCCCGCCCACAACCCAGCATCCACCGCGGAGACCGGGTCACTGATGTCATGACTCACTTGATGTGACATCAGCGGAAGAAAGAGCCAGCTGCAGCCGGGGGTCACGTGATGCCTGTGAGCGGCCAGTGATAGCGCCGCTCACAGGCAATAAATACAACTAAGGATAATTACAAAAACACTTATGGGCACGGAGTAAATACATTGGGGCAATCGTAAAAAGTAGTGGACAACTTCTTTAATGTGCTTACCTCTGGCTGTTGCATTAAACAGCAGTGGTAGCAAGGCTTTAAAAACGATGGTTGGTGCTGTTTTCATATTGGGATCATACACACATTTGCAATTCTATATACATTATTGAGCTCGATCATTTAGAAGGACTAAGATTAGTATCGTAATTTATTTTGCATTATTTGCAGTTAATGCAGCGTATTACAGTGATATAAGACCATAATAACATTATTGTATAACTAGTTGTCTCTCTCAGACATGGAAAATCATCAACCCCAACACAAATCTAGTAGTCCACTACACCAAAATCACAAATGAGTTGACTCAATACATCACACTCTATATATATAGAAATATCTTCACCAAAGATCCAACACTTACTACATAGATACAAAAACAGAACCACGTTTACTACACAGATAAGGGAACAGAACCAAGCTTACTACAGACATGTTAACAGAAGCAAGCTAACTACATAGATATGGTAACATGACCAAGCTTACTACATAGATGTGGGAAGAGAACCAAGCTTACTACATAAATACAGGAACAAAACCCAAGCTTATTATATTATATATATTTGATCATAAGAGAGATTACTACACAGATATAGGAACAGAATTGGATGTCAGAAACACAAGTATGTGGCTTGAAAATTGCATGTAATCCTTAAAGTTTTTGCCTTTTTCAAATTGTATGTTTTCACACTCACTGCTCTTGTCTCGTGACCTCTCTCTCCACACATTGTACACACTTACAATCACAAGGGGAGAACAAATAATGATGAATTTTGAGGGTGGGGGATTAAATGATGATGTATTGACACTGGGGCATGGGGGGCAGTAAATGTTGATGAATCAAGGGTGGGGGAGAGAAAATTATGATGAATCGGGGGGTGGGGCAGCAAATAATGATAAATTGAGGGTGGAGGAGAGTAAATGATGTATTGAATGTGGGGGAGAACAGTTGATAATGAATAGAGGGTGGGGGTGGGAGAGAGGACATGACATGACAATGAATTGGGGCAGAGGGGGGCATGTAAATCTAATGAATTGGGGGAGCAGGAGGTACAGATTGGGGGCGTTGAGGATGATGGATTGTGACTGGTAATGAATTGGGGGAAAGAGTATAGGTGCTAATTAAATTATATATTTATTAGTTGGGGAAAGTGGCTATTTATAGTTAGTGGGGGCACAGTGGTGGATTACAGTGTATATTTGGCATGGTGGGTTGCATAATAACTAATTATATATTAATGGTGGGTGCACGTCTGTATTCAGCTGGTAGTGCAGAAGTTGAGGAATGTGCTCTGAAAGCGGTGCTCTAGATAACTGTATTATGTTATGCAGATACGAGTCCTGGCTGGAAGAAGTAATGGCGGTCCGCGCTGGATGAAAAGCGAAGATGAATATCTTCAAATTAGAGACTTCACCGGTGAGTCAGTGTTTTACCTGTACACTGACACTATACACTATATACTATATATAGAGCTCCAGTGTATAATGTCACTGGTGACCTCTGTATTACCTATACACTGACACTATATACAGAGCTCCAGTGTATAATGTCACCAGTGATCATTGTATTACCTGTATACTGACACTATATACAGAGCTACTGTGTATAAGGTCACTGGTGATCAATGTATTACTTGTACATTGACACTATATACAGGGCTCCTGTGTATAATGGCACTTAGTATTTTTTTTTTTTTATTAATGATCAGTATTGTAATATTCGGTCACTATGTGGTGGTAATATGTTGTCTGGTGATGGTGTGGTGGTATTTGTTCCTTGTATGTGATATTATTTGGTCACTATGTGGTGGTAGTATGTGATCTGGTCATGGTGTGGCGGTATTTGTCCCTAGTATGTGGTATTATTCAGTCACTATGTGGTGGTAATATGTGGTCTGGTGATGGTTTTGCAGTATTTGTTCCTTGTATGTGGTGTTATCATAGTGTGACAGATATTATTGCTCATTTTAAAAAATGTATGTGGCACATTTCCTTAAAGAAAAAAAAATAAAACTATACCTAAAAAGAGTATTGGATATTTTAAGGAATGTTTAATAGGTTAGAGTAGAGTAGGGTCCGGCCAGAAAAGTCTACCTTGTTGTGGTGGCTGCTTAAAAAATCTTTTGACCAAAACAAAAGCTGCTGGCTTAGTATGTGATATGGTGTTCAATGAGAACTGTTAATGTTTGATTGGTGAGGATGTGGTGCAGATGTGGAGTTTTTGCAAGAGTGGAGGGTGGGACTGTGGAAGGTTCGAGGGGTGGAGGCAGAGCTTTGGCGAAGTCTCAAGGGGGCCAAAAAAAGTTTTGCTAGTATGGGGCCCTGAAATTCCTCGTGGCAGCCCTGGATACATAACAAAGCTTCTTCTATCCCTTGCAATGTTAAATACATATAGCCCACAGACTGCACACTGCTGCCATCCGTGGAATGGACGTGTTTTTCATGGATTCATAGACTTGGATTAGTACTTTTCATCTGTGATGCCAGAGAAAAACAGACATGTTTCCATGAGTTTTGCAAGGACACGTGGTCTATGAAAAAAGATGGACATGTGAATAGCACCAAAGAATATATGGCAGTACATGCTGTATCCATGAAAAAAAAAAGGATACAATGAGACCTTAGGCAGATACGAAAGAGTAGTTACAGATTTAATAAATATGCCCCAAACATGTGAATATGATTTTACACTCAAACTGTTCTAACCACAAGTATCCGTACACCACAATGCAATATTACACATGTATGTAAACAATTCAGGGTCAGACTGGGACTAAACAGCTGCCCAGACATACAAACCCACAACAGTCCACATGCAATATCATCCCTGCATAATGCACAGTGCAAAAATAATGTTTTATTTGATCATTTACCCAGAAACAAATTAATTAAAAAAAACTAGATAATTTAGATAAAGTGTTTTGCTATCTCCAGTGCTGGCATTGAGAATGAATGGCGCAGAGGTGCACATGCTCGACTTCCGCTCCATTCACATAGGGCTCTTTATTGGGCCCAGTGGTCAGTCTCTCAGTGATCAAGAAGTTATCTCCTATCTGATGATTACAGGATAACTTAAAAACTTGGCACAACCTTTTTAATAGGGACGGCCACTGCTTCATGGGAGGAGACTGATGCTGGTCCTCTCAGTTTAACCCCTTTCTGACGAGATCAGTAATAGTACGTCCCAGTGCCCTGGGCCTATTGGACCAGGTAGGTACTATTACGAATAATGTTTAATGCGGTCCCGCAAGTTGCGATGATCTTATTAAATTTCCTTAGGGTAGTAGGTGTCAGCATCCTGGGGGTGTCGCCCCCCCCCCCCCCCCCGCGACCACGATCGCTGTGATTGGCTGTTCAATTCTGAATGGCCAATCACAGCATTTCTCACTGTTACAGGCAATCAGATTGCCTGAAACACTAATGTGCAGCCTAGGATCGGAGCACCTAAGAGCATCGATCTAGGTAGCAATGCCAGCCCTGGCCCCAGCATGCTCTGATTGATGCGATCAACGATGACATCGATCGCACCAATCAGAGTGAGTGGCCAGGCGGTGATCGCCTGTGACCTGGCTATCACCGCCCTATCACCCCCCTGTGACCGCCCTGCATCTCCTCACAGTTGGTGAGGATTGTACAGGGCGGTCACACATTTGGGCTGTACTGGGCCTTGTGGTGCCACAGAAGCCTCTGTGACACCACAAGACCTTTCTCCTACCTGCTCCGGTCGCTGCTCCTGCTGGTCTGCTGCTCCGGTCGCTGCTCCTGCTGGTCTGCTGCTCCGGTCTCCTGCTGCTGCTTGGGTCTGCTCGCTGTTGAAGTAAGATGCTCCGGTTCCCTGCTCCTGATCCTGCTACTGATCTGGCCTGCTGCTGCTGAAAGAAGAACAGAGAAGACTTTGGTAAGTCCATCTCTGATCTTCTCCTCATCCATCCCAATCTCCCTCTCCCCCCTCTTTTTACCCCCTCCCCACCTCCACTTTCTGCCACTGAGCGCTGATAATAATAATAATAATTTTTATTTATATAGCGCCCCTTTCGTGCTTCCTGCAGCAGCTGAGCGCTGATCAGTGACCGCAGATCACTGATTCGCACTCGTGCTCACTGTTTTACACTCCCCCCTCCTTTGCAGCACATCCGTGCGCACATCCTCCAGCGGCGATAGCTGATCGGTGACGCAGTTCACTGATCCGCACTCGTGCTCGCTGTTTGCACCACCTACAGTTGTTTGTTGTTTTTTTTTTATCTTTTTCTTTCAGAAAAAAAAAAAAGTTTACACCAAGCACACTGACACACACACACTCTAAATAAAGTACTGACACACACACACCACATACATAGAAAAAAAAAAATGACCCACTCATCCCAAACCTGCTATTCAGTGGAGGAGGCATATGCCAGGAGAGAAGATGAACCAGCACCCCCCACTACTGACCCCGTATTGATTCCTCATTTCATGGCAGAATCAGGAATCAAGTTTGACACCACCAGCCTCACAGAAATAGACTTTTTCAAAGTCTTTTTCTCTGAGGATTTTGTAAACCTCATGGTGGGCCAAACTAATTTGTACGCTCATCAATGTTTGGTAAAAAAATGCTCTTCATCATTTTCTAACTGATCTCCTGTAGACACAGTAGAAATGATGAAGTTTTGGGGCCTAGTCCTTCATATGGGGATCCTGTAGAAGTTCGGCAATACTAGAGTGTTGACATTTTGTATAACACTCCAGTGTTCCTAATGGTCATGACCCAGACATGTTTTGAGGTCATCCACAAGTTCTTGCATTACAACGATAATGCAAGGTGTCCTGCACACAATGATCCGAACTTTGATCGTCTTTTCAAAGTTTGGCCGGTCATCGAGCACTTCAACAACAAGTTTGCTGAAATGTACATGCCCCAAAGGGACATCTGTATGGATGGAATCATTTTAAGGGGAGGCTTGGATTCCAGCAGTACCTTCCCAGTAAGAGGGCCAGGTACAGAATCAAGCTGTATAAACTGTGTGAGTACCTCAGGGTACACTCACAAGTTTAGAGTTTACAAAGGGAAGGACTCCCGGATTGAACCCCCTGAATGCCCCCCTGTTCTGGGAGTGAGTGGGAAAATTGTGTGGGATTTGGTGCACCCACTGCTGGATAAAGGTTATCACCTCCAAGTGGATAACTTTTATACCAGCATCCCTCTCTTCAAGTCCATCTCTGCGCGAGGTACCGCAGCCTGCGGTAGTGTCCGCAGAAATCAGAGAGGCCTCCCAAAGACCGTAATTGGGCAGATGCTCAGAAGGGGTGACAGCAGAGCCCAATGTAGCGACCACCTGCTGGTGGTCAAGTACAATGACAAGAGGGATGTTCTTCTCTTGACCACCATACATGGTGATGGCAGCACCCTCAGCACTGTACGAGGTTCCTCTACACAGGTCATCAAACCAGACTGTGTAGTGGAGTACAACAAGTACTTTGGGGGAGTTGATCTCTCTGATCAAGTCCTCCAGCCATACAGTGCTTTGAGAAAGGCCAAGGTGTGGTACAAGAAGCTGGCCATGCACATTGTACAGATGGCAATGCACAAAGCTTTCCTTCTATCACGATGTGCAGGCCAGACTTCTACATCATACCTTCAGTTCCAGGAGGTAGTGATTAGTGTTGAGTGAATTTGTTCGGCATTTCAAAATCGGGTTCCTGATAACAACTGCGTGACAGTGTGGCAAATCAGGGATGTTCATGGGCGGAGCCGATTTTTTGGCATGAACAAGCCAGAACCTCGAACACGAACCCGAATTTGAAATGCCAAACAAATTCTCTCAACACTAGTAGTGATTAAGGCCCTGATATTTGGCAGTGATGACTGAGCAGGCCCCAGTACTTCTGAAACTGAAGGACCTCGAATTGTACCAGGCCAGCATCTCCCAGGGGAGGTCCCTCAAACAGGAAAAAAAGGTAAGTCACAAAAGAGGTGCCAAGTGTGTTACAAAAGGGGAATACGCAAAGACACCACTTATCAATGTGACTCCTGCCCTGACAAACCTAGCCTGTGCATGAAAGAATGCTTGAGTAGGTACCATACTTCCATGCACTAGTACATTAATTTATGACGTATGACAACCTGACGAACACTACACAAATGACGTCCTACGTCAGTTGTGTAGGTGTTCGTCAGGGAATCCTACACAACTGACGTATGACACTACATGATAAAATTCACATATCAGGAATCAGTTCCAAAAAGGGGGCACTTGTTGGGCATTTCCACTGTTTAGACACATCAGGGGCTCTGATAATGTGACATGATGCCCATAGACCATTCCATCAAAGACTGCATTCCAATGCGTCACTCCTTCCCTTCCGAGCCGTGACGTGCACCCAAACAGTAGTTTTCTCCAACACATGGGGTATCAGTGTACGCAGGAGAAATTGCACAAAATCTTTTTGGGTCTAATTTCTCCTGTTACCCTCGTGAAAATAAAAAAATTGCGGCTAAAAAATGTTTTTTTGTGGAAAAAAATAGATTTTTTTTTTTACGGCTGTACGTTATAAACTTTTGCCAAACACTTGGGGGTTCAAAGTGCTCACCACACATCTGAATAAGTTCCTTAAGGGGTCTAGTTTCCAAAATGGTGTCACTTGTGTGTTTAAGCACATCAGGGGCTCTCCAAACGCGACATGGCGTCCCCTGTCAATTCCAGCGAGTTTTGCGTTGAAAAGGTTAAAGGGTGCTCCTTCCCTTCTGAGCCCTGCCGTGCACCCAAACAATGTGTCACGCCGTAAAATG
This sequence comes from Phyllobates terribilis, assembly GCF_046119375.1. NCBI lineage: Eukaryota > Metazoa > Chordata > Amphibia > Anura > Dendrobatidae > Phyllobates > Phyllobates terribilis. The sequence goes on from NW_027362761.1 coordinate 706,440,684, forward strand.
ACGAAACCAGGAAATGGCTGAGTGTTGGGACCCGCACCTGTCGTTGCCACGCTAGGAGGGCCCTGACTTTCCCTTATCTCAGGGGTACCTCTGATGGTGAGGAGGCCTGAGCCGCTAGCATCTCCTTATCTTCTGCGCAGGCCCTGACAGTGACTCCCTCTCCCCCCAGGGAGGAAGACAGAACAAAATAATGATACTGTGACAAGACAGGGAAATACAGACAGGGTAAACAGAAATAGAAGTCACACAAAATGCTCACTCAGCCACAGAGGAAACACAAGGGAGTTAAGGAGGGGAAACCAAAAAGAAGAGGAAGCAGGTAAACACACAGCAAAACAGCAACTACATAGCTAAGTAAACCTCCAAGCTCCTATACACAACGCACCTCTTTCATTCTCCAAGTCAGGCGAGACTGGAGAGGAGCTTTGGCTCAGTGTGTGTGAACTATGCACAGAACGCTGCTGTTATCTGGAACCTCTCTGTCGCGGTAACCCCGTGACACAATGGCTTTCTCCCACATATCGGGTATCAGCATACTCAGGAGAAATTGCAACCTCCTAATAAAATTCATTGCTGCAGATCCCCCCATAAAAGATACTGCTGCAGATCCCCCATAAAATACATTTCTGCAGCCTATAATAATATTAGCCCTCCATCCAGCCCACCACAGTACATTCCCTGACCCCTGTCACTACATATCCATCTTACCAGTAATTCAGGGGCCAGGAGCTCCTGGGGCAGCAGGAGGGAAGGCCTGAAACACAGCACAGGAAGAGGAAGGAGGAGCCAGTAGTCCTGCTCCGCACAGGGCCTGCATTGCAGAAATAGAGACAGCCGGGAATCCCCTCCAACCAGCCTCTCTGTGACAGGATGTGGCCACACACAACCTGCTGCCTAGGCATGTCTGATACTGCCAGGCAGTGACACTTAAAGGCACAGTGCCGGCCAGCAGGTGCTGAAGCAGCAGGGGGCCCTAAACAGCTGCTGAGTGATCGGCCTGGGGGCATTTGCCTTCCTGCCCCGCAGCACAGACCGCCCCTGTATAAGCCCCATCCCATTCTGCCGTTGTTCTTTAATGTATAGAAAAAAATAAACCATCATACTCATCAGGGGCGAAGGTAGAAGTCAACAGGCCCATAGCAGAAGTATAATGCACTCCCCATAGTCCTACGTATAGTATAATGCATAGCCCATAGTCCTCACTATAGTATAATGCTCCCCTCATAGTCCTCCATATAGTATCATACAGTCCTCATAGTCCTCCATATAGTATAATACAGCCCTCATAGTCCTCCATACAGTATAATGCACCCCCCATAGTCCTCCATATAGTAAAATTCACCCCCCATAGTCCTCCATATAGTAAAATGCACAGCCAATAGTCCTCCATATCGTATACTGCCCACAATACAATTTCAAGGGTGCCAACACTTTTGACCATGACTGCATATATATACACATGGTATATACTGTATATGCAAGTATTTGTGACGTGTTAAGGAAGTGATACACAGTTTTCAAAATATTTTAAAAATATAAATCTGGAAATTGTGACGTGCACTTGTATACAGGCCCCCTGAGTCAATACGTTTATAGGACCACCTTTTGCTACAATTACTGCTTCAAGTCTTTTGGGGTATGTCTCTACCAGCTTTGTTCATCCTGAGGCTGAAAGTTTTGCCCATACTTCTTTGCACACTTGCTGTATCTCAGTGAGATTGGATGGAGAGCGACTGTGGACAGCAATTTTCAAGTCTTGCCACAAATTCTCTGTGACTGAGCCATTCAAACACATGAATATGTTTTGCATCTAAAACATTCCATTGTAGCTCTGGCAGTATGTTTATGGTCGTTGTCCTGCTGGAAGGTGAACCTATGCCCCAGTCTCAATTGCAGTCTCTAACAGGTTTTCAGCCAGGATTGACTTGTATTTAGCTCCATCTCTCTTCCCATCAACTCTGACCAGCTTTCCTGTCATTGCGGAATAATATCAGCTCCACAGCATAATGCTGCCACCACCATGTTTGACAGTGGGGATGGTGTTTTCAGCATAATGTGCAGTGTTAGTTTTCCGGCACACATAGTGTTTTACATTTAGCCCAAAATATTTTACTTTAGTCTCAGCTAGCCAGAGCACCTTCTTCCACATGCTAGCTATGTCCCATACATGGCTTTTCGCAAACTGCAAACAGGACTAATGACTTGCTTTGAAAAATGACACTCTTCCATAAAGGCCAGATTTGTGGAGAATACGACTAAGGGCTTGTTCACACGAGCGTATAAATTCTACTAGTGCAATGCGAGAAAATATTGCATTGCACTCTGACCAATGTTATTTAATGAGGCAGTGCTCATCTGCAAGTTTTTCCTTAGCTCTAATCCTACTGAAGAAAAAATCGTAGCATGCTGCGAGTGGATGCGAGAATTGGATTGCACTCGCCAAAGCAAGTCAATGGATGAGAGACCTGGTGGCTCTGATGAGAATTGTCATGAGTACTGGGTTCCTGTGAATAGCAGTCACTTTACTGCTATTCACAGACGCTGGAGCCAGATTTCAGGAAGGTGGACTACGGCGGAGCTTCATAGGAACATTTTGGGTAATAAATTGGTGAACAAGGGACTGTCTCTTGTTTTTATTACTGTCTTTTTTTGTTTTTCAGGCATCCTTTTCTGGACTACTTCTTGTGGATTATGGCAGACCTGCATGGGATTTTTTTTTTCCAATAAATTGGTGAATGAGGGATAGTGTGGGGGAGTCTTTATTCAAATAAAGTGTTTTTTACAGTGTGTGTGTTTTTATTTTTGATTACTCGGTCAGAAAAGGGGGGTGTCTGATAGACACCTCTCCATTACTAACCCCAGGAGTTAATGGCAGCTGTGATTTTTGACAAATCATAGTTATCATCAACCCCAACTACCATTACCCTGATTGCCAGCGCACCAGGGCAATTGGGAATAATTGGGCAAAGTGCCAGAATTGGTGCATCTCATGTGATGTGGGGCAGTTGCAGGCTTGTATTTTTAGGCTGGGAAAGGCTCAATAACTAGGGACCTACCCAGCCTGATAATATAAGCCCGCAAGTGTCTGTTTTTCCTTTACTGGTTATCAAAAGTAGGGGAAACCACACGTAATTTTTTTAATTATTCATTTATTTAATAGGTTCAATAAGGCTAAACACCCTTTATGGTAGGGGTGGGGAACCTTTTTTCTGCAGAGGGCTATTTGGGAATTTCTACCATCATTTGGGGGCCACACAAAATTATCATCTTGAAAATGACCCTACTATATTTGGTCAAACAATTAAGTAAGTCACCCCTAATGTGGTGTCTGGAGCTGCTTCTCTTTGGTACGGCTTTGATGTTAGGTGATATTGAGCATGTTGCTTCTCACAACTGCTTTTCCAGGTTTGCTTGCATTGGTCTGAAGCGCAGTCAACTCTTTGTGATAATAAGTTTTGTAAAGCATGTACAGTGGGTACGGAAAGTATTCAGACCCCTTTAAATTTTTCACTCTTTGTTTCATTGCAGCCAATTGGTAAATTCCCCATCTTGACTGAAAAAAAACAGAAATATAGACATTTTTCCAAATTTATTAAATAAGAAAAACTGAAATATCACATGGTCATAAGTAATAAGTATTCAGACCCTTTGCTCAGACACTCATATTTAAGTCACACGCTGTCCATTTCCTTGTGATCTTCCTTGAGGTGGTTCTACTCTTTCATTGGAGTCCAGCTGTGTTTAATTAAACTGATTTGGAAAGGCACACACCTGTCTATGAGACCTCACAGCTCACAGTGCATGTCAGACCAAATGAGAATCATGAGCTCAAAGGAACTGCCCAAGGAGCTCAGAGACACAATTGTGGCAAGGCACAGATCTGGCCAAGGTTACAAAAGAATTTCTGCAGTATTCAAGGTTCCTAAGAGCACAGTGGCCTCCATAATCCTTAAATGGGAGAAGTTTGCGACGACCAGAAGTCTTCCTAGACCTGGCCGTCCAGCCAAACTTAGCAATCATGGGAGAAGAGTAGTGTTGAGCGAGCATGCTCGACACTGCTCGGTACTCGCCCGAGCATCTCACTACTCGGGATGTTCGGCGAGCACCGAGCATTTCCGGGTTACTCGGGCGGGAGCTCGGATCTCCGCCCTGCATATTTGGCGCTCTTTACAGAGCCAATGAACATGCAGGGATTGCCAGCCAGTCACTGTAATGCCGCAGCCATGTTGGTTTTGGACATTACAGTGATTGGCTGGCCGCACAGCGTCACCTCGAGTATTTAAAACCGGGCGCCGCCATCTTGGACACAGTCGCTCCAGATCAGACGGTGTAGGGAGAGTGCTGCTGAGATAGGGAGAGATTTATACTGCGAAATAGGTCGTGTAGGGTCTCTAAAGCCTGCAAAATCAAACAAACAGTCCTTCTCAGGACTAATATCCATCCCAGATATTAGGCAGGCAGGCAGGCTGCATAGGAGACGCAGTGGTTATACCAACAAACACTGCATTACAGTCCTGTGTGCTGCTTTTCAAATTGCTAGACTTATCCCCAGGTCTCAGTGGCCAGGAAAAATCCTTTTTTTTTCATCTAAATCCTCTTTTTTTTTTTTTACCTCAGTCAGACTGTACAAATACCCGTCTTATTAACCTTTTGGTATCCCCACCCACCCCCCCAAAAAAAATTGAGTGTGTCTGTGAGTGTTGAGACACAAATATATCTGTTTAAAAGAGTCTGGTGTAGGCCAGATAACTAGAACTGTGGTTTTGCTCTTCCATGGTTCAAATCTCTGTATTATCCACTTTTTTGCCTTTTTTGCATAAAAAAAAACATTTTGAGTGTCTCGCTCACTGTTCAGACACAAATATATCTGTTTAAAAGAGTCTGGTGTAGGCCAGATAACTAGAACTGTGGTTTTGCAGTTCCACGGTTCAAATCTCTGTATTATCCACTTTTTTGCCTTTTTTCAATAAAAAAAAAATTTTGAGTGTCTCGCTGACTGTTCAGACACAAATATATCTGTTTAAAAGATTCTGGTGTAGACCAGATAACTAGAACTGTGGTTTTCCTCTTCCACGGTTCAAATTAGGGGGTATTCCACCTTTCTGCATAAAAAAAAAACATTTTGAGTGTCTCGCTGACTGTTGAGACACAAATATATCTGTTTAAAAGATTCTGGTGTAGGCCAGATAACTAGAACTGTGGTTTTGCTCTTCCACGGTTCAAATCTCTGTATTATACACTTTTTTGCCTTTTTTGCATAAAAAAAAAACATTTTGAGTGTGTCGCTCACTGTTCAGACACAAATATATCTGTTTAAAAGAGTCTGGTGTAGGCTAGATAACTAGAACTGTGGTTTTGCAGTTCCACGGTTCAAATCTCTGTATTATCCACTTTTTTGCCTTTTTTCAATAAAAAAAAAATTTTGAGTGTATCTCTGACTGTTCAGACACAAATATATCTGTTTAAAAGATTCTGGTGTAGACCAGATAACTAGAACTGTGGTTTTCCTCTTCCACGGTTCAAATCAGGGTGTAATCCACCTTTCTGCATAAAAAAAAACATTTTGTGTGTCTCGCTCACTGTTCAGACACAAATATATCTGTTTAAAAGAGTCTGGTGTAGGCCAGATAGCTAGAACTGTGGTTTTGCAGTTCAGCGGTTCAAATCTCTGTATTATCCACTTTTTTGCCTTTTTTCAATAAAAAAAAAACATTTTGAGTGTCTCGCTGACTGTTCAGACACAAATATATCTGTTTAAAACATTCTGGTGTATGCCAGATAACTAGAACCATGGTTTTCCTCTCCCACGGTTTAAATCTCTGCATTATCCACTTTTTTGCCTTTTTTCAATAAAAAAAAACATTTTGAATGTCTCGCTGACTGTTCAGACACAAATATATCTGTTTAAATAGAGTCTGGTGTAGGCCAGATAGCTCGAACTGTGGTTTTCCTCTTCCACGGTTCAAATCCCTGTATTATCCACTTTTTTGCCATTTTTGCATAAAAAAAACATTTTGAGTGTCTCGCTCACTGTTCAGACACAAATATATCTGTTTAAAAGAGTCTGGTGTAGGCCAGATAACTAGAACTGTGGTTTTCCTCTTCCACGGTTCAAATCTCTGTATTATCCACTTTTTTGCCTTTTTTCAATAAAAAAAAACATTTTGAGTGTCTCGCTGACTGTTCAGACACAAATATATCTGTTTAAAAGATTCTGGTGTAGGCCAGATAAATAGAACTGTGGTTTTCCTCTTCCACGGTTCAAATCTGGGTGTAATCCACCTTTTTTGCATAAAAAAAAACATTTTGAGTGTCTCGCTGACTGTTCAGACACAAATATATCTGTTTAAATAGAGTCTGGTGTAGGCCAGATAACTAGAACTGTGGTTTTCCTCTTCCACGGTTCAAATCTCTGTATTATCCACTTTTTTGCATAAAAAAAAACATTTTGAGTGTCTCTCTGACTGTTCAGACACAAATATATCTCTTTAAAAGTGTCTGGTGTAGGCCAGATAACTAGAACTGTGGTTTTGCAGTTCCACGGTTCAAATCTCTGTATTATCCACTTTTTTGCCTTTTTTCAATAAAAAAAAACATTTTGAGTGTCTCGCTGACTGTTCAGACACAAATATATCTGTTTAAAAGATTCTGGTGTAGGCCAGATAACTAGAACTGTGGTTTTCCTCTTCCACGGTTCAAATCTCTGTATTATCTACTTTTTTGCCTTTTTTCAATAAAAAAAAACATTTTGAGTGTCTCGCTAACTGTTCAGACACAAATATATCTGTTTAAAAGATTCTGGTGTAGGCCAGATAACTAGAACTGTGGTTTTCCTCTTCCACGGTTCAAATCTTTGTATTATCCACTTTTTTGCCCTTTTTCAATAAAAAAAACATTTTGAGTGTCTCGCTGACTGTTCAGACACAAATATATCTGTTTAAAAGATTCTGGTGTAGGCCAGATAACTAGATCTGTGGTTTCCCTCTCCCATGGTTCAAATCTGGGTGTAATCCACCTTTTTGCATAAAAAACCCCATTTTGAGTGTTTCGCTGACTGTTCAGACACAAATATATCTGTTTAAATAGAGTCTGGTGTAGGCCAGATAACTAGAACTGTGGTTTTCCTCTTCCAGGGTTCAAATCTCTGTGTTATCCACATTTTTGCCTTTTTTGCATAAAAGAAAACATTTTGAGTGTCTCGCTGACTGTTCAGACACAAATATATCTGTTTAAAAGATTCCGGTGTAGGCCAGATAACTAGAACTGTGGTTTTCCTCTCCCATGGTTCAAATCTGGGTGTAATCCAACTTTTTGCATGAAAAAAAAAAATTTTGAGTGTCTCGCTGACTGTTCAGACACAAATATATCTGTTTAAAAGATTCTGGTGTAGGCCAGATAACTGGAACTGTGGTTTTCCTCTTCCACGGTTCAAATCTCTGTAGTATCTACTTTTTTGCCTTTTTTCAATAAAAAAAAAACATTTTGAGTGTCTCACTGACTGTTCAGACACAAATATATCTGTTTAAATAGAGTCTGGTCTAGGCCAGATAACTAGAACTGTGGTTTTCGTCTTCCACGGTTGAAATCTCTGTATTATCCACTTTTTTGCCTTTTTTGCATAAAAAAAACATTTTGAGTGTCTCACTGACTGTTCAGACACAAATATATCAGTTTAAATGAGTCTGGTGTAGGCGAGATAACTAGAACTGTGGTTTTCCTCTTCCACGGTTCAAATCTGGGTGTAATCCATCTTTTTGCATAAAAAAAAACATTTTGAGTGTCTCGCTGACTGTTCAGTCACAAATATATCTGTTTAAAAGATTCTGGTATAGGCCAGATAACTAGAACTGTGGTTCTCCGCTCCCACGGTTCAAATCTGGGTGTAATCCACCTTTTTGCATAAAAAAAAACATTTTGAGTGTCTCGCTGACTGTTCAGACACAAATATATCTGTTTAAAAGATTCTGGTGTAGGCCAGATAACTAAAACTGTGGTTTTCCACTCCCACAGTTCAAATCAAGGTGTAATCCACCTTTTTGCATAAAAAAAAACATTTTGAGGGTCTTGCTGACTGTTCAGACACAAATATATCTGTTTAAAAGAGTCTGGTGTAGGCCAGATAACTAGAACTGTGGTTTTGCAGTTCCACGGTTCAAATCACTGTATTATCCACTTTTTTGTCTTTTTTCAATTAAAAAAAAACATTTTGAGTGTCTCGCTGACTGTTCAGACACAAATATATCTGTTTAAAAGATTCTGGTGTAGGCCAGATGACTAGAACTGTGGTTTTCCTCTCCCACGGTTCAAATCTGGGTGTAATCCACCTTCTTGCATAAAAAAAAAAATTTTGAGTGTCTCGCTGACTGTTGAGACACAAATATATCTTGTTTAAAAGAGTGTGGTCTAGATCAGATAACTAGAACTGTGGTTTTCCTCTCCCACGGTTCAAATCTGGGTGTAATCCACCTTTCTGCATTAAAAAAAAAACATTTTGAGTGTCTCGCTGACTGTTCAGACACAAATATATCTGTTTAAATAGAGTCTGGTCTAGGCCAGATAACTAGAACTGTGGTTTTCCTCTTCCACGGTTGAAATCTCTGTATTATCCACTTTTTTGCCTTTTTTGCCTAAAATAACATTTTGAGTGTCTCACTGACTGTTCAGACACAAATATATCTGTTTAAAAGAGTCTGGTGTAGGCCAGATAACTAGAACTGTGGTTTTCCTCTTCCACGGTTCAAATCTCTGTATTATCCACTTTTTTGCCTTTTTTCAATAAAAAAAACATTTTGAGTGTCTCGCTGACTGTTCAGACACAAATATATCTGTTTAAAAGATTCTGGTGTAGGCCAGATAACTAAAACTGTGGTTTTCCACTCCCACGGTTCAAATCAGGGTGTAATCCACCTTTTTGCATAAAAAAAAACATTTTGAGGGTGTTGCTGACTGTTCAGACACAAATATATCTGTTTAAAAGAGTCTGGTGTAGGCCAGATAACTAGAACTGTGGTTTTGCAGTTCCACGGTTCAAATCTCTGTATTATCCACTTTTTTGCCTTTTTTCAATTAAAAAAAAACATTTTGAGTGTCTCACTGACTGTTCAGACACAAATATATCTGTTTAAAAGATTCTGGTGTAGGCCAGATGACTAGAACTGTGGTTTTCCTCTCCCACGGTTCAAATCTGGGTGTAATCCACCTTCTTGCATAAAAAAAAAACATTTTGAGTGTCTCGCTGACTGTTGAGACACAAATATATCTTGTTTAAAAGAGTCTGGTGTAGACCAGATAACTAGAACTGTGGTTTTCCTCTCCCACGGTTCAAATCTGGGTGTAATCCACCTTTCTGCATAAAAAAAAAAAAAACATTTTGAGTGTCTCGCTGACTGTTCAGACACAAATATATCTGTTTAAATAGAGTCTGGTCTAGGCCAGATAACTAGAACTGTGGTTTTCCTCTTCCACGGTTGAAATCTCTGTATTATCCACTTTTTTGCCTTTTTTGCCTAAAATAACATTTTGAGTGTCTCACTGACTATTCAGACAAAAATATATCTGTTTAAAAGAGTCTGGTGTAGGCCAAATAACTAGAACTGTGGTTTTCCTCTTCCACGGTTCAAATCTCTGTATTATCCACTTTTTTGCCTTTTTTCAATAAAAAAAACATTTTGAGTGTCTCGCTGACTGTTCAGACACAAATATATCTGTTTAAAAGATTCTGGTGTAGGCCAGATAACTAAAACTGTGGTTTTCCACTCCCACGGTTCAAATCAGGGTGTAATCCACCTTTTTGCATAAAAAAAAACATTTTGAGGGTGTTGCTGACTGTTCAGACACAAATATATCTGTTTAAAAGAGTCTGGTGTAGGCCAGATAACTAGAACTGTGGTTTTGCAGTTCCACGGTTCAAATCTCTGTATTATCCACTTTTTTGCCTTTTTTCAATTAAAAAAAACATTTTGAGTGTCTCGCTGACTGTTCAGACACAAATATATCTGTTTAAAAGATTCTGGTGTAGGCCAGATGACTAGAACTGTGGTTTTCCTCTCCCACGGTTCAAATCTGGGTGTAATCCACCTTCTTGCATAAAAAATAAACATTTTGAGTGTCTCGCTGACTGTTGAGACACAAATATATCTTGTTTAAAAGAGTCTGGTGTAGACCAGATAACTAGAACTGTGGTTTTCCTCTCCCACGGTTCAAATCTGGGTGTAATCCACCTTTCTGCATAAAAAAAAAAACATTTTGAGTGTCTCGCTGACTGTTCAGACACAAATATATCTGTTTAAATAGAGTCTGGTCTAGGCCAGATAACTAGAACTGTGGTTTTCCTCTTCCACGGTTGAAATCTCTGTATTATCCACTTTTTTGCCTTTTTTGCCTAAAATAACATTTTGAGTGTCTCACTGACTATTCAGAGACAAATATATCTGTTTAAAAGAGTCTGGTGTAGGCCAAATAACTAGAAATGTGGTTTTCCTCTTCCACGGTCCAAATCTGGGTGTAATCCACCTTTTTGCATAAAAAAAAAACATTTTGAGTGTCTCACTGACTGATCAGTCACAAATATATCTGTTTAAAAGATTCTGGTGTAGGCCAGATAACTAGAACTGTGGTTTTCCTCTCCCACGGTTCAAATCTGGGTGTAATCCACCTTCTTGCATAAAAAAAAAACATTTTGAGTGTCTCGCTGACTGTTGAGACACAAATATATCTGTTTAAAAGAGTCTGGTGTAGACCAGATAACTAGAACTGTGGTTTTGCAGTTCCATGGTTCAAATCTCTGTATTATCCACTTTTTTGCCTTTTTTCAATAAAAAAAAACATTTTGAGTGTCTCGCTGACTGTTCAGACACAAATATATTTGTTTAAAAGATTCTGGTGTAGGCCAGAGAACTAGAACTGTGGTTTTCCTCTTCCACGGTTCAAATCTCCTTTTTATTACCCTGTTGCCATTGATAGTGCGAGTGTAAGCTCTTTTACTTTACAATGGGCAAGGCGCGTGGCAAGGGACGTTGAACTGGATGTTCTGGTGATGGTGCGTGCAGTGGACGGGGCCGTGGCCAAGGTGAAAATGTGCCACAACCAACAACCACAGTTCTTGAACGAATTACTAGGGAAGCACACAACAGCACCACTATTGCGAACTGATCAGTGTGAACAGGTTATTAATTGGATAGCAGATAATACTTCCAGTCACCTGGGCATCACCACCTCCGGTCTGTATTCCACAAGGTCAAGTGTTAGTAGCCGTGAGTCTCAACTGCATACTCCTCCTTACCCTGATGCTCCTTCCTCCCACCATGCCGAGTGTCATCAGACAGCAACTGATCCCACAGTTGGACACTCTGAAGAGCTGTTCACTGGTCCATTTCCATTTTCGCTTGAAGTGGTGGAAGAGGAGATCCCATGTAGCGAAGGCCAAATATTTGAACAGCCACAGCCACAGAAAGGCGACACTGGCAATTTATCACAAGAGGTGGACGATGACGAGACACTATTGCCACGAAGGAGGATCGTGGTGCGGAAGTGGAAGAGGAGGAGGTGGTGGATGATCTAGTAACTGACCCAACGTGGAAGGAGGACACGCAGAGCGAGGCCAGCAGCACACAGGGGGAGGGAGGCAGAGTACCCCAACAGGCAGGAAGAAGCAGTGTGGTGGCCGCAGACAGAAGGCGAGCAACCGTTCCCCGTAACATCAACAGGAGGGACGTTGCTAGTACAAGCGGTAAGTCTTCCAGAGTCTGGAATTTTTTTAAAGACTCTGCTGATAACCCCAAAAAGGCCATTTGTACCACCTGCCAGGCCAGCATCAGCAGGGGTGACAAAACTACCAGCCTGACCACCACCAGCATGATCAGGCACATGTCAGCAAAGCACTCGACTTTGTGGGGCGAACCCCAGGGTCCACGACCAGTGTCAGCGGGTGTCACCACTGCTTCTTCGGCGGTTGTGCATGTAAGAGAACCCCCTGTTGTGCGTGCAAAGCAATCCCCTGTCCATACTGCATGCAAAGATGCCCCCTCCTCTCAGTCTTCACTTGTTATGGCAGCATCAACATCCACGTCCACGTCCCACCGCAGCGTTCAATTGTCCATATCCCAGAGCTTTGAACGAAAGCGCAAATTCGCAGCTAACGCCCCACAGGCCACAGTCCTAAATTTGCACATTTCCCAACTGCTTGCGTTGGAAATGCTGCCTTTTTCGCTGGTGGAGATGGAATCCTTCCGCAACCTTATGGCTGTGGCCGTCCCTCGGTACTCGGTCCCCAGCCGACAATATTTTGCCCGGTGTGCCATCCCCGCCCTACATAAGCACATGTCCCAAAACATCTGCCGTGCCCTCAACAACGCAGTTACTGGAAGAGTCCACCTGACAACAGACACGTGGACAAGTGCTTGTGGCCAGGGATGGTACATCTTCCCGACGGCACACTGGGTAAACATAGTGGAAGCCGGGACCCAGTTTGACCTTGGGACGGAACACATCCTCCCCACACCGAGGATTGCGGGCCCTATGTCAGTCAGAGTTGCCCCCACAGTGTACAGCTCCTGCGCATCATCCTCCTCCTCCTCCTCATGTTCAGCCTCCATCTCAGATATCACCACATCAGTTACAAGCTGGAAGCACTGCAGTACTGCCTCCGCCAAGTGGCAACAGGCTGTGCTGAAACTCATAAGCTTAGGTGATAAACCTCACACTGCTTGTGAGTTGTGGACAGCTGTGAAAGAGCAGGCAGATCTGTGGCTGAGACCGCTGAACCTACATCCAGGCATGGTCATGTGTGACAATGGCCGTAACCTGGTGGCAGCTCTGAGGCGAGGCGAGATCACACACACGTACCATGCCTGGCTCATGTGCTTAACCTCGTGGTTCAGAGGTTTCTTAAATCATACCCCGAGTTGCCAGATCTGCTTGTTAAAGTACGCTGCCTGTCAGCTCATTTTCAGAAGTCGGCTACAGCTTCCGCCGCCCTTGCTGTGTTGCAGCAGCGTTTGCTGCTTCCGGCACACCGACTGGTGTGTGATGTCCCCACACGTTGGAACTCTACCCTCCACATGTTGCAAAGGATTTGTGAGCAGAAGAGAGCAGTTGTGGAGTACCAGCTGCAACAAGGCCGTCGATATTCAGGTCAGACTCCACACATAAGACCTCAGGAGTGGACCTGGATGTCTGACATATGTACCATCCTGACAAACTTTGAGGAGTCCACCAAGATGGTGAGTGGTGATGACGCCATCATTAGCGTCAGCATGCCACTTGTCTGTCTTTTGCAACGCTCTCTGTAGAGAAATAAAGAGGAGGCATTGCAGCTAGAGTATGATGAGATGGATCAAGAAGCCGTAGCGGGTGATTACACACAGCCCAGTCTCATCTCATCCCAACGTGCATTGGGGGACAATGAGGGAGAGAAGGAGGAGGAGGAAGAGCAGGAGCTGGTATCGTGCGCTGTAGACGGTAGTACCTGTACAACTGTCATACCGTCGGTTCAGCGTGGAGGAGGAGAGCATGGTCAGTCATCATCTTGGTGAGGACACGGAAGTCTTGCCCGTTACCAGTCTGGCACGCATAGCTGACTTTTTGTTACGCTGCCTTAACCGTGACCCTCGCGTTGTCAAAATGTTGGGTGAGAGTCATTACTGGTTGGTGACACTTTTAGACCCCTGCTACGAGGAGAACTTTCACTCTCTTATTCCTGAGGTGGAGAGGTCTACAAAAATGGGGCAGTACCAGAAGGCCCTTGCTGCAGAACTGTTAAAAAAATTCACATCTGAACACGCTAGTGGCAGAGTTCACAGTTCGTTGCCCAACCAAGGCGTACAGGCGAGAGAGACGCAACTCCAATCCAGCAGAGGCAGGGGAAAACTGTCAACGTTCTGGGACAGTTTTCTGAGACCTGCCCAGCTTACAGGCCCTGAGGCGTGGGCTACTCTCACAAGGAGTGGAAAGTTTCAAAAGATGGTGAGGGAGTACCTTGCCGACCGTACCAGCGTCCTCCGTGATTCCTCTGTGCCTTTTAATTATTGGGTATCCAAGCTGGACACTTGGAATGAACTCGCTCTGTACGCCTTGGAGGTCCTGGCCTGCCCTGCCGCTAGCGTGTTATCGGAGCGTGTTTTTAGTGCCGCTGGGGGAATTATAACTGAGAAGCGCACTCGCCTGTCGACTGACAATGCTGACAAGCTGACCCTTATCAAAATAAACAAGGGCTGGATTGGGCCAGACTCACCACCAAATGACAGCAGAGTAACATGAAGTCAAATCCACTGTGTTATTTTGGGAAATGTATTCCCATGCACCACTTCACACCCACAATGGGTATATGCTACCTCATTTTGGCTTTTTTTTTTGCTCTTCTCCTTATCCTCAGGCTCCACCACCACTATACCACCAGGGTGACCGTGGTCCGTGTTGCCAGCATTGCAAGTTCCTCCGTCCTAATTTTTGGCAGCTTTTGCTTAGAAGGCATAGGCAAAGACTATGGGAGACCCACTCCCCAATAATGGGAATAATATTTTTAATATGCTGTACTCCACGTCTCTTCCAAGGGGCGTTAAAACCGTCTTGTTAAGCTACTGTGACCTCCACGTCTCTTCCAAGGGGCATTAAAATCGTCTTGTTAAACTACTCTGAACTCCATGTCTCTTCCAAGGGGCATTAAAATCGTCTTGTTAAACCACTCTGAACTCCACGTCTCTTCCAAGGGGCATTAAAACCATCTTATTAAACCACTCTGCACTCCACGTCTCTTCCAAGGGGCATTAAAACTGTCATGTTAAATCAGTCTGAACTCCACGTCTCTTTCAAGGGGCATTAAAACCAACTTGTTAAACCACTCTGACCTCCGCGTCTCTTCCAAGGGGTATTAAAACCGTCTTGTTAAGCTACTGTGACCTCCACGTCTCTTCCAAGGGGCATTAAAACCGTCTTGTTAAGCTACTGTGACCTCCACATCTCTTCCATGGGGCATTAAAACCATCTTGTTTAACCACTCAGACCTCCACGTCTCTTCCAAGGGGCATTAAAACTGTCTTGTTAAGCTACTGTGACCTCCACGTCTCTTCCAAGGGGCATTAAAACCGTCATGTTAATCCACTCTGAACTCCACGTCTCTTCCAAGGGGCATTAAAACCGTCTTGTTAAGCTACTGTGACCTCCATGTCTCTTCCAAGGGGCATTAAAACCGTCTTGTTAAACCACTCTGAACTCCACGTCTCTTCCAAGGGGCATTAAAACCGTCTTGTTAAACCATTCTGAACTCCACGTCTCTTTCAAGGGGCATTAAAACTGTCTTGTTAAACCACTCTGAACTCCACGTCTCTTCCAAGGGGCATTAAAACCGTCTTTTTTAGCTACTGTGACCTCCACGTCTCTTCCAAGGGGCATTAAAACTGTCTTGTTAAGCTACTGTGACCTCCACGTCTCTTCCAAGGGGCATTAAAACTGTCTTGTTAAGCTACTGTGACCTCCACGTCTCTTCCAAGAGGCATTAAAACCATCTTGCTAAACCACTCAGACCTCCACGTCTCTTCCAAGGGGCATTAAAACCGTCTTGTTAAGCTACTGTGACCTCCACGTCTCTTCCAAGGGGCATTAAAACCGTCTTGTTAAACCACTCTGAACTCCACGTCTCTTCCAAGGTGCATTAAAACCGTCTTGTTAAGCTACTGTGACCTCCACGTCTCTTCCAAGGGGCATTAAAACCGTCTTGTTAAACCACTCTGAACTCCACGTCTCTTTCAAGGGGCATTAAAACCGTCTTGTTAAGCTACTGTGACCTCCACGTCTCTTCCAAGGGGCATTAAAACCGTCTTGTTAAACCACTGTGACCTCCACGTCTCTTCCAAGGGGCATTAAAACCGTCTTGTTAAACCATTCTGAACTCCACGTCTCTTCCAAGGTGCATTAAAACTGTCTTGTTAAACCACTCTGAACTCCACGTCTCTTCCTAGCGGCATTAAAACCGTCTTTTTAAGCTACTGTGACCTCCACGTCTCTTCCAAGGGGCATTAAAACCGTCTTGTTAAACCACTCTGAACTCCACGTCTCTCCCAAGGGGCATTAAAACCGTCTTGTTAAACCATTCTGAACTCCACGTCTCTTCCAAGGTGCATTAAAACTGTCTTGTTAAACCACTCTGAACTCCACGTCTCTTCCTAGCGGCATTAAAACCGTCTTTTTAAGCTACTGTGACCTCCACGTCTCTTCCAAGGGGCATTAAAACTGTCTTGTTAAGCTACTGTAACCTCCACGTCTCTTCCAAGGGGCATTAAAACTGTCTTGTTAAGCTACTGTAACCTCCACGTCTCTTCCAAGGGGCATTAAAACCGTCTTGTTAAACCACTCTGACCTCCACGTCTCTTCCAAGAGGCATTAAAACCGTATTGTTAAGCTACTGTGACCTCCATGACTCTTCCAAGGGGCATTAAAACCATCTTGTTAAACCACTCTGACCTCCACGTCTCTTCCAAGGGGCATTAAAACCATCTTGTTAAGCTACTGTGACCTCCACATCTCTTCCAAGGGGCATTAAAACCGTCTTGTTAAAACAATCTGAACTGCACGTCTCTTCCAAGGGGCATTAAAACCATCTCTTTACGCTACTGTGACCTCCATGACTCTTCCAAGGGGCATTAAAACCATCTTGTTATACCACTCTGAACTCCACGTCTCTTCCAAAGGGCATTAAAACTGTCTTGTTAAACCACTCTGAACTCCACGTCTCTTCCAAGGGGCATTAAAACCGTCTTTTTAAGCTACTGTGACCTCCACGTCTCTTCCAAGGGGCATTAAAACTGTCTTGTTAAGCTACTGTGACCTCCACGTCTCTTCCAAGGGGCATTAAAACTGTCTTGTTAAGCTACTGTGACCTCCACGTCTCTTCCAAGGGGCATTAAAACCATCTTGTTAAACCACTCAGACCTCCACGTCTCTTCCAAGGGGCATTAAAACCGTCTTGTTAAGCTACTGTGACCTCCACGTCTCTTCCAAGGGGCATTAAAACTATCTTTTTAAGATACTGTGACCTCCACGTCTCTTCCAAGGGGCATTAAAACTGTCTTGTTAAACCACTCTGAACTCCACGTCTCTTCCAAGGGGCATTAAAACTGTCTTGTTAAACCACTCTGAACTCCACGTCTCTTCCAAGGGGCATTAAAACCGTCTTGTTAAACCACTCTGAACTCCACGTCTCTTCCAAGGGGCATTAAAACTGTCTTGTTAAACCACTCTGACCTCCACGTCTCTTCCAAGGTGCATTAAAACCGTCTTGTTAAGCTACTGTGACCTCCACGTCTCTTCCAAGGGGCATTAAAACCGTCTTGTTAAACCACTCTGAACTCCACGTCTCTTCCAAGGGGCATTAAAACCGTCTTGTTAAGCTACTGTGACCTCCACGTCTCTTCCAAGTGGCATTAAAACCGTCTTGTTAAACCACTCTGAACTCCACGTCTCTCCCAAGGGGCATTAAAACCGTCTTGTTAAACCATTCTGAACTCCACGTCTCTTCCAAGGTGCATTAAAACTGTCTTGATAAACCACTCTGAACTCCACGTCTCTTCCTAGCGGCATTAAAACCGTCTTTTTAAGCTACTGTGACCTCCACGTCTCTTCCAAGGGGTATTAAAACCGTCTTGTTAAATCACTCTGAACTCCACGTCTCTTCCTAGCGGCATTAAAACCGTCTTTTTAAGCTACTGTGACCTCCACGTCTCTTCCAAGGGGCATTAAAACTGTCTTGTTAAGCTACTGTGACCTCCACGTCTCTTCCAAGGGGCATTAAAACTGTCTTTTTAAGCTACTGTGACCTCCACGTCTCTTCCAAGGGGCATTAAAACCGTCTTGTTAAACCACTCTGACCTCCACGTCTCTTCCAAGGGGCATTAAAACCGTATTGTTAAGCTATTGTGACCTCCATGACTCTTCCAAGGGGCATTAAAACCATCTTGTTAAACCACTCTGACCTCCACGTCTCTTCCAAGGGGCATTAAAACCATCTTGTTAAGCTACTGTGACCTCCACATCTCTTCCAAGGGGCATTAAAACCATCTTGTTAAAACACTCTGAACTCCACGTCTCTTCCAAGGGGCATTAAAACCATCTCTTTACGCTACTGTGACCTCCATGACTCTTCCAAGGGGCATTAAAACCATCTTGTTATACCACTCTGAACTCCACGTCTCTTCCAAAGGGCATTAAAACCGTCTTGTTACACCACTCTGAACTCCACAGCTCTTCCAAGGGGCATTGAAATGTTGTTTTTAATTAACTCTAACCTCCACGACTCTTCCAACGGGCATTGCATTTCCTCCTAATTTTAGTCAGCTTTTGCTTTTCAATGCAAAGGCAAAAACTAAGGGAGACCCACTCCCCAATAATGGGTAGAAGGTTTTTAGTATTTTAGTACGCTGTAATCCACGTCTGTTTCAAGGGGCATTGCAGTTCCTCATAATTTTTGGAAAGCCTTCCATTCACTGCTTAGGCCAACAATATACAAGAGACCCAGTTGCTATAAATGGAAAAAACGGTTTAGTTAAGGCCCTCTGACCTCCATGTCACTTCCAAGGGGCATTGGAGTGCCTCGAAATTTTTGGTCGGCATTGCACTTACTGTATGCCCTATAACTGTGTAGCCGAACCGCTCCTTTTGGTACAGAAACATATCCTACAAGACATGTGTGGTTGACTGGCCTGATATTGATGTGAATGGTCCCTGTTCCTCCTGCTCTTTCTCCTTTGCCACCACCTCATCATCATTCATCACCTGAAGCTTTGTTTTAACAGTACTCATAGAACTGGGATAGTAGCAGGAAAACATGCAGCAATCATTGGAGGAGGTAGGATATGTGCCAAAACGCTGACCACCTCAGGCCTAGCCGCTACTACATATATGCGCTTGCATTCCAAGGAACAGAAAGCTAAGGAGATGGATGGCCTCATGATCATGAATAATTTACTCGTTGTGTAGGAGGCTGACCACTGCTGCTGTCTACCTTCTGAACTTTGTTTTGAAGCCTGATTGACCCAGGACCCGCAATCCTCTATGTCTGTAGGACGTGTTGCATCCCAGTGTCCAGCTGTGTCCCGGCTTCCACAATATTAACCCAGTGTGAAGGCGTCAGTGAGATGGACCATCCCTGGCCACATTCACTTGTCCATGTGTTTGTGGTTAGGCTGTCCTTCCCACTAAATGCACTGGGGAGGGCACAGGTAATGTTTTGGTATGCACGCTTGTGTATAAGGTGCACCGGGACAAATAGGGGCGGCTGGGGACCGTTTATGGACACCCGGCCGCCCCCAGGCGGCTGGGGACCAAGCGTGGACACCCAGCCGCCGGGCGGCTGGGGACTGAGTATGGATACCAGGCCGCCGACGTAGCAATGACGTGGTGGCCAGATTCCGCCTCCACATGCCTAAAAGGCCCAATTTCAAGTGCAAGCAAGCAGTATGGTATTGCAGCCTGGGAGTGGGTGGGTGGCAGGCTGCATACTTGCGCTTGCATTGCAAGGAATGGGAGAGGTACAATTGAACACTGCCCTTGGACAAGGACTTGCACGGGGATAGTTGCAAGTCTGCATCTTCTGATGCGGCAAGGATCACTTCTGATGGGCACACTTTTAGGCAGTGACCTGGGTGTCAGAGATGCTTCCAGGGGTCTTCCCCATGCTGTTCCCATGTCTTTTCAGCACTGTATGCATGTGTCACACAGCACATGGCCAGATAAGGTTGTAAAATGTTAAAATAACATTTCCCGGTGAATGCATTTGTCACGGTTGAAAGCAATACAAAAGTGCAAAAAAGCATAAAAAATGCTACTTGTTAACATAGCCCAAGTTGTGGAGGAGTATTTTTGTTTTTGGTTATTTATTTTACCTTATACACAAGTCTTTACCCTGGAAAGGATGTTCCTTAACATATTTCACAGGAAAGCAGTTTCAGTTTCGTTTTTGAACGTTTTATTGTGAGCCTGTAAAAGTGGCTTAATACCTCTGATCATGTTGTTGACAGCAGTGACCTGGGGGTCAGAAATGCTTCCTGGGGCGATCCCCATGCTGTCCCCATGTCATTTGAGCACTGTCACTATCGTTTTGGGCACTTTTTAGGCTTTCTACAGACTGCCGGGGGTGCCGCCGCAAAAATGCTCAGGTCTCCCATAGACTAACATTGGGCTCGTTGCTCGGGTCGAGCATCCGAGTATCACGGTGAGCTCGGCCCGAGCTTCGAGCACCCGAGCATTTTAGTGCTCGCTCAGCACTAGAGAAGAGCCTTGGTGAGAGAGGTAAAGAAGAACCCCAAGATCACTGTGGCTGAGCTCCAGAGATGCAGTAGGGAGATGGGAGAAAGTTCCACAAAGTTAACTATCACTGCAGCCCTCCACCAGTCGGGCTTTTATGGCAGAGTTGTCCAACGGAAGCCACTCCTCAGTGCAAGACATATAAAAGCCCGCATAGAGTTTGCTCAAAAACAAATGAAGGACTCCCAGACTATGAGAAATAAGATTCTCTGGTCTGATGAGACAAAGATAGAACTTTTGGTGATAATTCTAAGCGGTATGTGTGGAGAAAACCAGGCACTGGTGCTGGCAGCATCATGCTATGGTTTTTTTTTTTTCAGCTGCAGAGACAGGACGAATGGTTGCAATTGAAGGAAACATGAATGCGTCAAGTACAGAGATATCCTGGATGAAAACCTCTTCCAGAGTGGAAAAAAGAACTGAAAACTTCAGTGTGCATAACTATTCACCCCCCTAAAGTCAATATTTTTAGAGCCCCCTACTTTTGACAGCCAGCAATTACAGCTGCAAGTCGCTTTTGATAAGTCTCTATGAGCTTTCCACATCTTGCCAATTGGATTTTTGCCCATTCCTCAAGGCACAACTGCTCCAACTCCTTCAAGTTAGATGGTTTCCTCTGGTGAACAGCAATCTTCAAGTCTGACCACAGATTCTCAATTCGATTAAAGTCTGGGCTTTGAATAGGCCACTCCAAAACATTTACACATTTCCCCTTAAACCACTCGAGTGTTGCTTTAGCTGTATGGTTTGGGTCACTGTCTTGTTGGAAGGTGAACCATCGTCCCAGTCTAAAATCACTGACAAATGGAAACAGGTTATGCTCAAGAATATCCCTGTATTTCGCACCATTCATCTGCCTCTCGACTCGGACCATTTTCCCTGTCCCTGCTGCCGAAAAACATCCCCACAGCATGATGCTGCTGCCACCCTGCTTTACTGTGGTGATGGTGTTCTTGGGGTGATCAGCTGTGTTGTTTTTACGCCAGACATAGCATTTACCTTGGTGGACAAAAAGTTTAATTTTGTTCTCATCTGACCATAGCACCTTCCTCAATACATTTGGGGAGTCTCCCACATGTCTTTTAGCAAACTCAAAACAAGCCTTACAATTTTTGTGTATTTTCTGCCCACTCTTCCATGAAGGCCACCTGTATGGAGTGTACGGCTTATTGTGGTCGTAAGGACAGTTACTCCAGTCTATACTTGGGAACCCTGCAGCTCCTTCAGGGTTACCTTTGGTCTCTGTGCTGCCTCTCTGATTAATGCCCTCCTTACCC
The DNA here is from genome assembly GCF_046119375.1 of Phyllobates terribilis. Classification (NCBI taxonomy): domain Eukaryota; kingdom Metazoa; phylum Chordata; class Amphibia; order Anura; family Dendrobatidae; genus Phyllobates; species Phyllobates terribilis. The sequence continues at coordinate 706,462,253 of NW_027362761.1, forward strand.
GGGCTGAGAGATTTGGTGGGTGGCTCTCTATTGGCAGGATTGTTTGTTGTTGGTTTGTTGTGGCATGTTCTTTCCATTTGATGATAATGGATTTGATGGTCCTCCGGGATATCATTAGAGATTGTTTGTTTTTTTTTGTTTTTTTTTATAACCCAACCATGACTTGTACTTCTCAACAACTTTGTCCTAGGTCCTTTGTCCCCTTGGTCTTCATGGTGTTGTTTGGTTAGCGGTGCCTCTTGCTTTATGGTGTTGCAGTCGCTGTGGCCTTTCAGAAAAGGTGTGTATATGTGACACTTAGATTGCACACAGGTGGACTTCCTTTCACTAAGCATATGGCTTATGAAGGTATTTGCTTCCACCAGAAATTTTTAGGGGCTTCATCGTAAAAGCGGTGAATACCAATTTTTAGTTATTTGATCTCATAAATTTAATTTATGCCTATATTTTTCTCACTTCACCAACTTAGACTATTTAGTGCTAATGCATCACACACAAATCAGATTACAAAAATATTAAAAACAGGTTATAATGTAACAAAATAGATAAAAAGGCACTGAGGGAGAATACTTTTGCAAGCCATTGTATATACACTGCTCAGAAAAATAAAGGGAACACTTAAGCAACAGAATATAACTCCAAGTAAATCAAACTTCTGTGAAATCAAACTGACCACTTAGGAAGCAACACTGATTGCCAATCAATTTCACATGCTGTTGTGCAAATGGAATAGACAATAGATGGAAATTATAGGCAATTATCAAGACACCCTCAATAAAGGAGTGGTTCTGCAGGTGGGGACCACAGACCACATCTCAGTACCAATGCTTTCTGGCTGATGTTTTGGTCACTTTTGAATGTTGGTTGTGCTTTCACACTTGTGGTAGCATGAGACGGACTCTACAACCCACAGAAGTTGCTCAGGTAGTGCAGCTCATCCAGGATCGCATCAATGCAAGGTGTGGCAAGAAGGTTTGCTGTGTCTGTCAGCATAGTGTCCAGAGGCTGGAGGCGCTACCAGGAGACAGGCCAGTACACCAGGAGACGTGGAGGGGGCCGTAGGAGGGCAAAAACCCAGCAGCAGGACCGCCAGCTCCACCTTTGTGCAAGGAGGAACAGGAGGAGCACTGCCAGAGCCCTGCAAAATGACCTCCAGCAGGCCACAAATGTGCATGTGTCTGCACAAACGGTTAGAAACCGACTCCATGAGGGTGATATGAGGGCCCAACGTCCACAGATGGGGGTTGTGCTTGTTGAGGGAGGGCAATAACCCTTCACGGTTGACCAAGTGAGTGTCAAATTATTATGTTGTTTGCGCAATCCACAGAAAACCAAACGGAGGCAATGTGTGCTCTGTATTGGGAGGATTCAAAAAATCTCTGATCCCGTTTATTTTGCTTAGCATTTTATATTGTTTTGAGTTTATTAATGTCCAATCATCTACACCCATACTACAGGCTTGAACCAATGTTAGTACAATTATTACGGAAATACACATATGGTCATATTATCGTTAGTTCGGTGCATGGTGGAAATGTACAAGGTCAATACTGGCCTAGACTAGTTAGATAACAGGAGCGGGGTGTCTGACAAAATGTTCTTGAGATAAAAAGTTAGTGTGGGAAAGTTCCATAGGAAGAGAAAGAAAGAATGTATGTTATGCAAGGAGTGATAATAACATGATTTTAAAGCAAGTAGACAAAATGGAGTTGCTCTAGCATGAGTATCAATATGTCCTTTACATTCCCACCTAAAAATTATGTTATTATCAACAATAGAGGTGCTATCCCAGGGTCATGCTTTGAGCCTGAGGGACATTGGTCTTCACTCAATTAGTGCCCTTGTTACCAATCGAGGCTGTCGCGGCATGTCCATCCCCCTTGTTAGTTGATATAATCATAAAGCTCTGATCTTCAGACGTGAGGTTGGTTGGGGCAAGCGGGTAAAGGTCATCATTCCCTTGTCATCCAGGTCCTGAATGCTGGTTACATCTGGGAGGTCCGTGTACAGTAGCACTGGATGTCGGTTAACAGCGTCCTCCTTGCTCTCTGATGACTGGCAGGTTTTCTTCATGCAAAATGGGATACAATAAAAGACTAGTTTTAGTAAGATATATATTAACAAGACGCAAGCAGCAATATGCAACACTCCTTGTAATATTCCAGCAATCCACCCACCAATCCCTTTAAACCAATCAGCAGGATTTAAAAAGGAAAACGTATCAGACCACCAACTGTCTTTGGTCAATTCATTATGTTTGTTATATTCTTCCCTGAGTTTCCTAACGTCTTCCATTTTAGTCGTTAACTGTATGGTAGAGTCAGGTCAATATAGTGACAACAGGCTGGGCCTATAACCTGACACATCCCTCCTTGAGCTGCTGTCAAATAGTCCAGAACTAAAGTGTGTTGATTAGCCACTATAATAAGTTGATTCTGCACTGCAACAGTAGTATTAATTACTTCCAAAACACTCCAAATCTGGTCATCTAAGTAATCAGTGACTTCCACTAATTTGTCCCACATTTGTGTTACCATAGGGTAGAGGAAGACAGTACTGGCTATCTTATTGGGTATACTCATTTGTACTAAATGAGGTCTTCCTGATGGGCATGGGGTGTTGTCTTTGGCACACTTATAGATGGTATGAAGAGGGATGGCTCTCATATCTACTTTACTATGGGGAATAAGATAAGTGGCTGGAGTTAGCCGGGCCAACGTACAAGTCCCCCCTACTGAGACTGGGAGCCATTTGTATGCATTATTCCCACAGACCTAATATGTGGCTGATGGCAGGTCCCATAAAGCAGAGTGCTGTAATACTAACTTACAGTACAGACCAAAAGTTTGGACACACCTTCTCATTTAAAGATTTTTCTGTATTTTCATGACTATGAAAATTGTACATTCACACTGAAGGCATCAAAACTATGAATTAACACATGGAATTATATACTTAACAAAAAAGTGTGAAACAACTGAAAATATGTCTTATATTCTAGGTTCTTCAAAGTAGCCACCTTTTGCTTTGATGACTGCTTTGCACACTCTTGGTATTCTCTTGATGAGCTTCAAGAGGTAGTCACCGGAAATGGTCTTCCAACAATCTTGAAGGAGTTCCCAGAGATGCTTAGCACTTGTTGGCCCTTTTGCCTTCACTCTGCGGTCCAGCTCACCCCAAACCATCTCGATTGGGTTCAGGTCTGTAACTGTGGAGGCCAGGTCATCTGGCGTAGCACCCCATCACTCTCCTTCTTGGTCAAATAGCCCTTACACAGCCTGGAGGTGTGTTTGGGGTCATTGTCCTGTTGAAAAATAAATGATGGTCCAACTAAACGCAAACCGGATGGAATAGCATGCCTCTGCAAGATGCTGTGGTAGCCATGCTGGTTCAGTATGCCTTCAATTTTGAATAAATCCCCAACAGTGTCACCAGCAAAGCACCCCCACACCATCACACCTCCTCCTCCATGCTTCACGGTGGCAACCAGGCATGTAGAGTCCATCCGTTCACCTTTTCTGCATCGCACAAAGATACGGTGATTGGAGCCAAAGATCTCAAATTTGGACTCATCAGACCAAAGCACAGATTTCCACTGGTCTGATGTCCTTTCCTTGTGTTCTTTAGCCCAAACAAGTCTCTTCTGCTTGTTGCCTGTCCTTAGCAGTGGTTTCCTAGCAGCTATTTTACCATAAAGGCCTGGTGCACAAAGTCTCCTTTTAACAGTTGTTGAAGAGATGTGTCTGCTGCAAGAACTCTGTGTGACATTGACCTGGTCTCTAATCTGAGCTGCTGTTAACCTGCGATTTCTGAGGCTGGTGACTCGGATAAACTTATCCTCAGAAGCTGAGGTGACTCTTGGTCTTCCTTTCCTGGGGCGGTCCTCATGTGTGTCAGTTTCTTTGTAGCGCTTGATGGTTTTTGCAACTGCACTTGGGGACACTTTCAAAGTTTTCCCAATTTTTTGGACTGACTGACCTTAATTTCTTAAAGTAATGATGGCCACTCGTTTTTCTTTGCTTAGCTTCTTTTCTCTTGCCATAATACAAATTCTAACAGTCTATTCAGTAGGACTATCAGCTGTGTATCGACCAGACTTCTGCACAACACAACTGATGGTCCCAACCTCATTTATAAGGCAAGAAATCCCACTTATTAAACCGGACATGGCACACCTGTGAAGTGAAAACCATTTCCGGTGACTACCTCTTGAAGCTCATCAAGAGAATGCCAAGAGTGTGCAAAGCAGTCATCAAAGGAAAAGGTGGCTACTTTGAAGAACCTAGAATATAAGGCATATTTTCAGTTGTTTCACACTTTTTTGTTAAGTATATAATTCCACATGTGTTAATTCATAGTTTTGATGCCTTCAGTGTGAATGTACAATTTTCATAGTCGAGAAAATAGAGAAAAATCTTTAAATGAGACGGTGTGTCCAAACTTTTGGTCTGTACTGTATGTACCAAATCGATAAAAACGGTGTTATTTGATAACATACACCATGAAGGCATTTGTCCCAGGAGGCTACAATATCCAACATTCGGATTGCCACATGTTGGATCACTAGACTTATATTCAGAAAATTCATGTTTTACTGCTGTTGGGGTTGTCAGGAGCACTTGGTATGGTCCGTCATACAATGATTCTAGTCCATGTTTCCGAACAAGCTTCTTCACATACACATAATCTCCAGGCTTGAGGGTATGACAACCTTCTGCATCAGCTGGATCTGGAATAGAAGATGATACTAACGCATGGGTGTTAGTTAAGGCTTTGGCAAGCTGAATCACATATTGCACAACATAATCTGATTCTTCTGATAATTGTTGTGGGGTAAATCTAGCTATAGCTGGTTGTGACCTAAATAATATCTCATAGGGTGACAGTTTGTGTTTCCCTATGGGGGTGGTGCGTATGTGATATAGTGCAATGGGAAGGAGCTCAGGCCACTGGGCCGTAGTCTCCTGCATCATTTTGGTCAACTGCCTTTTCAGTGTGCCATTCAATCTCTCCACCTTGCCGCTCGACTGAGGATGGTAAGGAGTATGCAGCGCCACTGTTGATCCGATCATGGTAAGTATTTCTTGATACACGCATGAGGAAAAGGCTGGTCCTTGATCACTCTCAATAACTTCTGGGACTCCATACCGGCAAACAACTTCAGAGATCAGCTTCTTGGCGGTAGTCTTGGCAGTCATATTTGGAACGGCGAATGCTTCTGGCCAACTGGAAAACATATCTACTACTACTAAGCAGTATTCATATCGTCCTGCTTTAGAAAGAGTGATGTGATCAACTTGCAATCGTTGGAACGGATACTCTGGTTTGGCAAGGTGTTTTGTCGGTACATTCTGTAATCTACCTGGGTTGCAGGTTTGGCATATTGTGCAACCTTTGTTCTCTGCACTCAACACGGTGGAAATTCCTGGGGCCCAATAGAGTTTCTGTACCAGTAGCAAAGCTTGATTCTTCCCTCGATGTACCGGTCCATGGGCCAGGCCGCAACGGCTGGATACAGGAGTCGAGGCAAACAATACAGTTGTTCCTTCTTCCATAGCCCATCTATCAACTTAGCACCCGCCTCCTTCCACGACTGGCGTTCTTCTTTAGAGACTTTTTGCTGTGTGGAGCGTAGCTTTGTGATTGGAGGGACCGGTTGATGCTCTTCTGCAGGTTGATCCTGGGTTGGCACGGAATGTAGCTGTTTGGCCTGTTGCCGCGTAACAGCCATGGACATGGATGTCGGAAGAAGAGCTGCTCGCTTAGCATGGAGATCAGCAAGAGCATTACCTCTTGCTTCAGGGGCATCTGGTCGGGTATGAGCTTTTACCTTTACGACAGCCAACTGTCATGGTAGTTGCACCGCTTCCATCAATTGTCTGACGCTTTCAGCATTTTTCACTGGAGAACCTGCAGTCGTGACAAAGCCTCTCCTTGCCCAGATTTCCCCAAAATCATGTGCAATCCCGAATGCGTATCTCGAGTCGGTAAATATATTCACACGTTTTCCTTCAGCCTGTTGACAAGCAGCAATCAGAGCTTTGAGCTCAGCTTCCTGTGCTGACATACTGGGAGGTAAGGCTGCAGCCTCTACCAATGTTTCTTCAGTTGTGACAGCATATCCAGTATGAAACCTGCCAGAGGTGGCAGCATATCTTGATCCATCCGTATATAACGGAAGTTCTGGGTCATCCAAGGGTACTTCCCCCACTAGAACAAGTGGAGTTGACTCTGCAGTAATCTGTTCCAGACAGTCATGTGGTGGAGCCTCTTTCCCCTCTCCTTCAGGTGCTGGTAGCAGGGTGGCTGGGTTGATGGTGGTGCACCGGTGTAATTTCACATTTTCTGGCAACATAAACGAACACTGCAGCCGCAGGTGTCTCTGTGTGGACAGATGTTTAGGTTGCTGTAAAGCCAGAACAGCCGTAATATCGTGCGGAGCATAAATGTGAGTCTCATGTCCAAGGATGATGTCCGCCATTTTTTTTTCAAGTAACTGCTGTGTGGCGTGAACCGCTCGTAGACAGCTGGGGAAGGCCCTGGCTACCGGGTCCACATGCGCTGAGTAATACCCGACTGGGCGCTGCCTTGTACCGTGTCTCTGTGTGAGTACTCCGGCTGCATGTCCACCTGTCTCAGAGACATACAAATGGAAAGGTTGAGCATAGTCCGGATTTCCAAGGGCAGGGGCTGTCATTATCCTTGACTTTAGTTGTTCAAAGGCTTGTTGCAGCAGTTCTTGGTGGTCCTTGTTGTTTACATCAGCCAGAGTGTCTTCTTTTAATGCATCATATAGGGGCTGCATCAGACGTGAAGCGTCTGGGATCCATTGTCTGCAATATGTACATAGTCCGAGGAACCGTAGCAGCTCTATGGGATCTTTTGGGAATGGTAGTAGGTAGATGGCCGTCTTCCTTTCTTCTGTGAGATGTCTGGCACCCTGAGTAAGGCAGTGGCCTAAGAAGACCACTTGACCAAGGCAAAACTGAAGTTTCGAGGCTGAGACTCGACAATTCAGTTTTGCTAGATGCTTGAGGAGGCTAACACTGGCCCTGATGGACATTTGCTCCGTGGGGGCACACAAGAGAAGATCATCCACATATTGTAACATTGTAACAGTACTACCTCAGAGTTGTCCAGCTGCCACGGCAGCAGACAGCTAGACATGTTCTTTGCAAACCAATTTGGGCTATTCTGTGCACCCTGCGGCATCACCGTCCAAGTCATTTGCCTGCCCTGATATGTAAATGCAAACAGAAACTGATAGTCTTTGTGTAGTGGAATGCTAATAAAAAAAAAAGTTTGCTAAATCAATTACTGTAAACCAGACAACATGTATGTGCATCTATTAGGATCTTAAGGATATATGACCATCTAGAAAATTAGTTTACATCACCATATTTTAGCCCTAATGTCAAAGTGGACATAAATATGTGCTGTTGAGGGTAGTGGATTGATCAGCCAACTTATCCTGAGCCCATATTTTAAGGGCTTGACAGAAGTTAACCCCACTCTCATACATATTGGCGTCTAATGCTCTGTCACACACTGATCATGATGATCTTCTTCATACACATTCTGGGTGTAGTGTGTATTGCTGCCTGTATTCCGGGTGTGCCAAGATGGCCGCCACCAGAAGGAAGCATACTACAGGAAGGGTGCACCAAGATGGCTGCCACCAAAGGGACATCTGGTCAGAGGCCGGAGGTGATGCAATGGGTGTAGCAACATGGCCGCTGCAGGAAGGGTTGCAACTTTGGGCGGACATAGGTATAACAGATGAGGATGGGGCACTAGGAGTGGCTTGGGTAGTAGCGAGGGGTGGGCCTTCTGGACCCTGGACGGGGTGCGTGACATGAAACACAATAATCTGCTGACAATGGATTCTGCTGGCCACAATTAGAACATTCCCAACAATTCATTACTCCGCCATTATCGGAGAGCAGTATCTTTGTAATACACATAACATAGCGTCTTTCCCTTAATGTCTGTATTTTCTTCATGCATTCACCCTTTTTTTTTTTTGACAAATTCTCTGCTGTTCCGTATCAAGCCAAGGCCGTTTTGCTATGCTAGCAGCTGTAACTGGGCGCTTATCTGGCAGCGCGCATATTTCAGTTAACCATTTAAGTTCCTCCACATACTTTTTCCTTCTGTCAACAAACTCAGCGCAACCTTTTTTTTTTCACATGCATTCACTTTATTTTTCAACATTCCATTATCTCTTCCTTGCTGCATTTAACATCTTCTACTGTAATTTACAGTACAACCCACACACGTTACTCTTTTGGTTTTCTCTACATGTATAACAAACTGGCATGATAGCTGTCCGGCTCTTGGTCACGGATGCAATCATTAGATGTAGCTTGTATTGTAGGTCCCCCAATACGACATATCTCTGCAGCTAGCCCCCACCCATGCTGCAGTTTCGCATTTGCTGCGTTTACAATGATCCCAACTTGCTGTTGTGGTATACTCCCCATGCTTATTCTGAGTATAGTGGAGAATTCCGAAGGACCATTCCGTAAAACAGACGCCACCTCCTGATACTCGTGTCCATGTTCTATTTCCCCAGTTTGGGAGAGGGTGAATAGGGAAGAGTTCAGAGGACCCTGTGTCTCTCTGAATGGAGTGTGGACCATGGCGGGGGCAATGGTTTGTAATACCCACCGTCAGCGTTAAGTAATGGGAAGGCTGGTGCTGCAGCATCGGGTCTGTGTGCTCCACAGGGTTATATGATGGTGGCTGGCCACCAGTGGGAAGTTTAGGGTATTTAATCTCCTTAGGTAAAAATTGCTCAGTTTCCGGATTGAGGGGCTGGGGTACTGCTACATTTGTAGGGGTAGGGGATGCTTCTTTGCTTCTTTAGGGGCATCGGAGTTGGTTTGTGGACACATAAGTTGGGAAGGGGAATCTACTTCCGCCTCTATTTTTTTCCCCTCAGCTTCATTTTGTAGCACAAAACAACCAGTTTTTGTCACAGTGCTAGATAATTTGCCTTTCTTGACATAAAAGTAATTGAAATAACCAGGCTTCATCTCCTCCGCTATTTCTACATATCCTTCATCACAAATCTCATGTGCGACTTTCCTGAACTTGTCAGCATCTTCCAACAATCCACAGTCAACTAATCTACCCCTTTGCTGCCGGATGCCTTCATCCCACAACACAGGCTGGAGCCTCCCCTCCACAGGAAAATTTAACACCTTAAACACTTTTGGTGCATTCTTAAAAGATCTTTTCCCTTCTCGACCGATCATGATATTCATCACATCCTCCCCCTCCTGCAGGGGAGACAAATTTTTTCTGCTTCATGGAAACATTGATTAATCACTACAACTGACAAAAAAATCCTTAATTTGTGCACAGCACGAGTCCGGACCTCAGCTGCTGTTTCACTGACTTTATTTCACCCCTTCCCGTCGGGGAGTCTCGAACGGCCAGATGAAAGGAGGAGAATTCTCGTCCGCAGTTCTCTGGACACTAGATATATGTATATCTGTGTGAGTGTCCTACCCAATCTTCGATCACCCGTCCCGAACGGGTTTACCCCGAAACCGTGCAGGACGCTTGGCATTTGCCACAAAACACCAGGATTGGCAAAGTCGCAACTGGTGCCCTGTGCTCTTCACAGATGAAAGCAGGTTCACACTGAGCACATGTGACAGACGTGACAGAGTCTGGAATGTATATTTCTTACACATTCCTCACATGTAATAAAGCTGTCAAACAGTTGCAAATCATGCACACGGAAGTGATTCAAACATATCACCGAGCAGCTGTAAATACTCGGAGCTCGGCCCGATCATACTCGGCGAAAGGGTTAACAGAACATACTCGCTCACTTCCTTTACATTTCACAAATACTTGCTACTTTGTGTTGGTACTGTATATCACATAAAATGCCAATAAAATAAATTTAAGTTTGTGGTTGTAATGTTAAAAAATGTGGAAAACTCCATGGGGTATGAATACTTTTTCAAGGCCTTGTATATACAATGTGAGGGATCGGCCTCATATGGTAGACGCTGGTTCACACTCAGGATTCAGTTTGAAGATGCAAACGGGTGGTTAATTAAATATTTATAACCGTTTAGTTTAACAAAATAAAACAGCCTTTTGAGATCACCTCTCGGCGGGCCTCTGGAATCCAGTACGGTTTCAGATTGACGCGAACATGAGGCTCTGTGAGTACCTCTTGCTTTATGACCTGAGCAAGGTGTCTGCCACTTTAACATCTTCCACGCTGACTTCGGACATGGTAAACTTGGTAGGGCTTCCTCTTCCCTGATTGGTGGACTTTATAGTTGACTTCACCAATTTTCTCTACTACCTCATATGAGCCCTGTCACTTGGCCAGGAACTTGCTCTCCACCAGCACAAGTACTCGAACCCCTGGGTTGAACTGTTTCACCATTGCTGACCTATTATACACCCTGGACTGTGATTCTTGTGCCTTGTGGAGGTGCTCCTTCACAATGGGCATCATGTTGGCAATCCTCTCTTGCATCTGGGCGATATGCTCTGCCACATTTCTATAGGGTGTGGTCTCATCTTCCCAGGACTCTTTCGCCACATCCAGGAGTCCTTGTGGTTGTCAGCCATAGAGTAATTCAAATGGGGAGAAGCCTGTGGAAGCTTGGGGAACTTCTCTGATGGAGAATAACAGATAGGGTAGAAGAGAGAGTTCCCAGATTAAGCCGTCATTCTCTACTGCTTTCGTCAACCTAGCCTTCAAGGTTTTGTTAAACCTCTCCACCAGTACAGCCATCTGGGGATGGTACACTGAGGTTCTGAGTTGCGAAATCTGCAGTGTCTTGCACAATTTCCTCATGGCCTTCGACATGTAGGGGGTCCCTTGATCTGTTAGTATCTCCTTCAACAGACCTGTTTGAGAGAAGATATGGAGCAAATCCCGAGACATACACCTTGTGGAGGAATTTCTTAAGGGTACCGCCTCTGGGTAACGTGCAGCACAATCCAGGACCACTAATATATATAGATGTCCTCTTGCGGACTTCACCAAGAGCCCTACCAAATCCGTTCGAATGGAATCTCGATGATGGGCAACGGTACTAGGGGACTACGGAAATGGGCCACCAGGGAGGTTAGCTGGCATGTGGGGCAGGAACAACAATAGCTCATCATTTCTCTGTAGCACCCAGGCCAATAGAATCTCTGGATGATCCATTCCTGGGTCTTATCTGCCCCTAGGTTACGCCCAACTGAGCCAAGATCTTAGCCTTAAGTTTGTCATACTCTTTGGTGTCTTGCAGGGCCAGATCAAAGTACGCCTTCTGTGGCTCCCCTGTCTGATATGGCGCAAGAACCTCCGCCTACTGCTCCCGTGGCAGTCTCTCATGGTCAGCCACCCTCTCAAACATGGCCAGGAACGCCTCGACGTCATCCCCCGGAGTCATAGTTTGCCACGCCCATCTCACGGTTTTCCTCACCTGGGTCTCGTCGCTTCGGCTTGGAGGCGATGCGGCTTCTCTGACACGGACGGCCTCTGTTCCTGTTGTTGTCATTGCAGCTGCTGTAATAGTTGTGGCTGTAGCTGGAATTGTTGTATCAACAGCTTGTTGGTCATCTGCTGCGCTTGCTGCTGCAGATTCGCCTGTACCAGCTGTTTAATCAACTCTTCCATGGTTGCAAGCTGCACTTGCACTGCTACAGCTACCTTGACCCAGGACATGCAGTTTCCAGACAGCAATCACCTGTCCTCTGGGACTTTTGTCCACATTCACAGCACCAATTGTGTGAGATTGGCTCTGCGGTAGATGCTGGTTCACACACAGGATTTCAGTTTGTCGAATCAAACAAACGGGCAGTTTATTAAATGTTCAGAAACCGTTTGGTTTAACAAAATAAAACAGCCTCTTCCAGGTACAAAAAGGTATAACAGAACAAAAATGGAAAATAGACAGTCCATAGAAAAGAACGGGCTCACCCATTTAAATGTCAGTCCTTTACTCTCAGATTCCAGCAGGGTCTGAGCAGCACATACAAGGCCTCCTCACCTTGCACACACACAGAAAAAGTGAGACAGCACCAGCTGCCTTAAATCAGACATTCCAAGACCAAGACTGGAGGTAAGTGAGCAGCTGATCCCACCCAGCTCTTTCAGATGCTTGTGAAACCTGGACCTATAATCTGGACCCATGAAAACACCTCTCTGCACTATGTGTGTTGGAGCCTGCTTCTCCGGGTCCTACATCACTGAGGTTTGACACCTCGGGGACACATACCTCCTGTCTGTAGCGCCGGCGTCCCTGCCCTCTGCTAGGCAGGGACGCTGTTCCCCTCACCGCTCTGCTCCGTGCCCGGCGTCCTCCTCCCGCTCTGCTGGCAGCGCGCGCTCCTTCCCGGCCACTATGCTTAGGGCGCGCGCGCGCGCTCTCCCTCCCTCTTAAAGGGGCCGCGCGCGCCGTCCTAAGGAGTCCCCGGCCAATGGCCGGAGGACTTCACCATATATAAGGCACCTCCTCCAAAATGGAGGTGCCCGAGCAATGTTGTTGCACTGTTCACTACTCTGCTTCAGCCCTCAGGTCCCGTTGCCAGTTACCTGCCAGATACCTGCCAGATTCCTGCCAGCTTGCTGTCTTATTCCTGCCTGATTATCTGCTACCTGCCTGCTAGTCTGAGGTCCGACGGTCTGCCTTACTACTCCTGTCAGTCTGTCTAAGGACCAGCCTGTCCGCTCACCTGGGAGCGCACTTCAGCCACCTGCCTGCTTGCCTGAGGTCCGACGGTCTGCCTTCCAACTCCTGTCAGTCTGTCTATGGACCAGCTTGCCTGCTCACCTGGGAGCACACATCTGCTACCTGCCTGCTAGCCTACCTGGAGGCTCCGCCGTCACGTGCTGTGACCACCTGCCTGTCCAGTGACTCCTGCCCGCTCACCTGGGAGCGCTCATCTGCCGCCTGTCTGTTGGTCTTCCTGGAGGCTCCGCCGTCACATGCTGTGACCACCCGTTCATCCAGAGACTCTCGCCTGCTCACCTGGGAGCTCACGTCTATCATCAGCCGCCACAGGTCGTACCAACCCTTTACCCAGAGACTGCCCCGGTCACTTGCCGTGACCATCTGCCCGTTCATCCAGAGACTGCCCCGGTCACTTGCCGTGACCATCTGCCCGTTCATTCAGAGACTGCCCCGGTCACTTGCCGTGTCCATCTGCCCGTTCATTCAGAGACTGCCCCGGTCACTTGCCGTGACCATCTGCCCGTTCATCCAGAGACTGCCCCGGTCACTTGCCGTGACCTCCAGCCCGTTCACTCAGAGACTGTCCCAGTCACCTGCTGTGACTCCCTGCCCGTCTTCCCTGGTCGCCACCCGCTCCCTTACAAGGACAGCCCCCTTGTATAGTAGCTCAGAGGTTCCGCCTCCCAGACCCGTTACAGTTTGCTCGGGCCATGGACCCGGTGGCACCCAAGCTCTCTCGCTTTCGGACCTACGTCATGAACTGTCCCGTCAGAGGTCCCAACAGGAGTCCATCCTGAGTCATCTGCGGAATGTCAACTCTTTCCTGGATACTCTGACTGCTCCACCAGCAACCACCGCTAGTGTCATGACTCGCAGCCCGGCAGCGCCGCTGCCCACCAATACCATGGCATCCTGCCCCGGACCCCGGCTTTCTACACCTCCACGCTTCGGAGGCGACCCCGCTCAAGCTAGGGGCTTCATAAACCAGTGCACCCTGCACTTTGAACTATTGTCCCACCAGTTTAACTCCGACCGGGCCAAAATTGCCTTCATCATGTCCCATCTCACCGGGGAGGCCCTGGCCTGGCTAAATCCTCTATGGGAGAGAGGAGACCCCCTGGTGTCCGACTTGCCTGCCTTTCTCTCGGCTTTCCGGAAAGTCTTCGACGAACCCGGACGGAAGACCTCATCCGCATCATCTCTGCTGCGCCTCCGTCAGGGAAATCTCACCGTGGGCCAATATGCCATACGGTTCCGTACCCTTGCCTCGGAGCTGGCCTGGGAAAACGACGCTCTGGTATCCGTCTTCTGGGAGGGTCTGTCCGGCTGTATTAAAGATGAACTTGCCGGTCGGGACATTCCTACCACTCTCGATGACCTAATAACTCTTGCCACCCGGATTGACCTACGGTTCCAGGAGCGTTCCAAAGAGGTCACCCGTGAGAGGAGGTTTCCACGTCTAGCTCCTACTCTTCAGAAACCCGTCACTCCCTCCGTCTCTCCCCAGGTACACTCTCCTGAGCCTACGCAGGTCGACCAGACCAAGATGGTCAAAACCCGTCAGGACTTACGCCGTGCCGAGGGGAGCTGCTTCTACTGTGGCAGTAAGGAGCACCGGATCCGTACCTGTCCGGAGAGGTCGGGAAACGCCTGTGTCTAGGTTCGCTCAGAGAGGTCGACCTAGACAAGAATAAATCCTCTCCATCTCTGCTGCTGTCAGTCTCAATTATCTGCGGGGAGAATCGTTATTTCGAACTAGCCCAACTTGACTCTGGAGCGGCCGGGAATCTTATTTCACAGGCCCTGGTAGAAAAATACCGCATTCCCACCAAACCTCTGGCTATACCATTATCTGACGCTGCTGTGGATGGGGGCCTCTTACCTCGTCCCATCCAACTCATCACCGAATCCGTAACTCTGCAGGTGGGAATGCTGCATTCTGAGAGCATCTCTTTTCATGTTCTGCCTGGACTCTCTCACGCCCTCTTACTAGGTCTACCTTGGCTCCAGAGACATGCACCCGTGCTTGACTGGCAGACCGAAGAAGTCCTTCGCTGGGGACAGGACTGTCATAAGACTTGTTTGGTTCCTGTTCATCCCGCCCGTCCTTCTCCTACCCCAGCTAATCTACCTGGACTTCCGATTCCTTATTGGTCTTATGCTGATGTCTTTAATAAAAAGGAAGCAGAGACACTACCCCCTCATAGACCATACGACTGCCCTATCGACCTGTTACCTGGTACTACTCCTCCCCGTGGGCGTATTTATCCATTATCCGCTGCTGAGACCCGGTCAATGTCCGAATATATTAAGGAGAATCTGGCCAGGGGATTCATCCGGAAATCTACCTCCCCGGCGGGAGCAGGCTTCTTTTTCGTCAAAAAGAAGGACGGCTCTCTCCGTCCCTGTATAGACTATAGAGGCCTTAACCAGATCACGGTGAAGAATAAGTACCCCCTTCCGCTCATTCCGGAGTTATTTGATCGTCTGAGGGGGGCTAGAATCTTCACCAAACTGGACCTCCGTGGGGCGTACAACCTGGTTCGTATCCGTCAGGGGGATGAATGGAAGACGGCATTCAACACCCGGGACGGCCACTATGAATATCTGGTAATGCCCTTTGGTCTCTGTAACGCTCCTGCCGTCTTTCAAGAGTTGGTCAATGACATCTTCCGGGACCTTCTCTACTCCTGCGTAGTGGTGTACCTGGACGACATCTTGGTCTTCTCTCCGGATCTCCAGACTCACCGGAGGGACGTTCGTCAGGTCCTGCTCAGGCTCAGGCAGAATCACCTCTTCGCTAAATACGAGAAGTGCCTCTTTGAGCAGACCTCGCTTCCGTTTTTTGGCTACATTATTTCTCAGACCGGCCTACGAATGGATCCAGAGAAACTGTCTGCCATCGAGAAATGGCCTCGACCGGAGGGGTTGAAGGCCATTCAGCGATTCCTGGGCTTCGCTAACTACTACAGCCTCTTCATACCACACTTCTCTTCCCGGACTGCCCCAATTTCCGCGCTCACCCGTAAGGGTACTAATCCCAAAGAGTGGCCGCCCGAAGCAGAGGAGGCCTTTCTTTCCCTAAAACAGGCCTTCTCTTCCGCCCCGGTGCTGCACCGCCCGGACGGCAACAAGCAGTTCTTCCTGGAAGTTGACGCCTCCTCCTCTGGAGCCGGAGCGGTACTTACTCAAAAATCATCTTCCGGGAGAATGATAACTTGTGGCTTCTTCTCCAAACTCTTCTCCTCTTCTGAGCGCAACTATTCCATAGGAGACCGAGAGTTATTGACCATCAAGCTGGCGTTGGAGGAGTGGCGTTACCTACTCGAGGGGGCTCTTCACCCGGTAATAATTTACACTGACCACAAGAACTTGGCTTACCTCCAGCATGCCCAGAGACTTAACCCGCGCCAAGCCCGGTGGTCCTTGTTTTTTGCTCGCTTTGATTTTGTTCTTCATTTTCGCCCGGCTGACAAAAACGTCAAAGCAGACGCCTTGTCCCGATCCTTTCTGGTGTCCGATCTCGAGGAAGAACCTAAACATATCATCGATCCCGCCAGAGTAATGCAGGTGGCTCCCGTGAGTCTAAATCGTCTCCCTCCCGGTAAGACGTTTGTTTCAGTTCCTGATCGGAAGAAGATCCTACACTGGGGCCATTCGTCTAAACTAGCTGGCCACGCCGGTCAGAAAAAGACCCTCCAGCTTATTGCCCGGCACTACTGGTGGCCTACCCTGCACAAGGACGTAATAGACTTTGTTTCTGCCTGTGTGTCCTGCGCCCGCAACAAAGTCCCGAGACACCTGCCAGCCGGTCGCCTCCTTCCGCTTCCTGTGCCTGCTGCCCCCTGGCAGCATATTGCTATGGACTTCATAACTGATCTCCCCGTCTCCGCCGGTTGTACGGTCATTTGGGTGGTCGCGGATCGCTTTTCCAAGATGGCTCACTTTATTCCCCTGCCAGCCCTCCCGTCTGCACCCGAGCTGGCTAAAGACTTTATCCGCCACATCTTCCGTCTTCATGGCCTGCCCCTCCACATCGTGTCGGTTCGTGGGGTACAGTTCACCTCACGTTTCTGGAGAGCCACTTGTAAACTGCTAGACGTCACCCTGGACTTCTCTTCCGCTTACCACCCACAGTCCAATGGTCAAGTGGAGCGGATCAATCAGAACCTGACCAGTTACCTCCGGCACTTCGTTAATGCCCATCATTCAGACTGGGTGGATCTCCTACCATGGGCCGAGTTCTCTTATAACAATCACGAGAGCGAATCCTCCTCCAAATCCCCGTTTTTTGTAGTCTTCGGTCAGCATCCTCGGATTCCTTTTCCTGTCTCCACCTCTGTGGACAACCCGGCTGCGGAATCTCTCGTTAGCAAATTTTCCTCCATTTGGGAGAGTACCCGATCCGCACTCCTTCAGTCGTCCGAATGGATGAAAAGACACGCTGACAAAAAACGCCTGGATCCTCCACAATTTCGTCCTGGAGATAAAGTCTGGCTCTCATCTAAATATGTCCGACTCAAGATACCTTCTTACAAGTTAGGGCCTCGGTTCATCGGTCCTCTGGAGGTCATCAGTCAGATCAACCCGGTGGCCTATAAATTGAAACTCCCGGCCAACTTACGGATCCCTAACTCCTTCCATGTATCTCTCCTCAAACCTGTGGTACTTAACTCTTTTTCCAAGTCTACAGGTACGCCTCCTGCTCCGGTTTCTGCTGAGGACGAGTTTGAGGTAGAGAACATTCTTGCCACTAAAAGGGTAAGAGGAAAGACCTTTTTTCTAGTAGATTGGAAGGGGTTTGGTCCTGAGGAGAGAACGTGGGAGCCCCGGGAGAACATCCATGCCCCTCTTATCCTAGCTAAATTTCTGTCTGGCCTAAAAAAGGGGGGGCCTAAAGGGGGGGGGGGGTACTGTAGCGCCGACGTCCCTGCCCTCTGCTAGGCAGGGACGCTGTTCCCCTCACCGCTCTACTCCGTGCCCGGCGTCCTCCTCCCGCTCTGCTGGCAGCGCGCGCTCCTTCCCGGCCACTGTGCTTAGGGCGCGCGCTCTCCCTCCCTCTTAAAGGGGCCGCGCGCGCCGTCCTAAGGAGTCCCCGGCCAATGGCCGGAGGACTTCACCATATATAAGGCACCTCCTCCAAAATGGAGGTGCCCGAGCAATGTTGTTGCACTGTTCACTACTCTGCTTCAGCCCTCAGGTCCCATTGCCAGTTACCTGCCAGATACCTGCCAGATTCCTGCCAGCTTGCTGTCTTATTCCTGCCTGATTATCTGCTACCTGCCTGCTAGTCTGAGGTCCGACGGTCTGCCTTACTACTCCTGTCAGTCTGTCTAAGGACCAGCCTGTCCGCTCACCTGGGAGCGCACTTCAGCCACCTGCCTGCTTGCCTGAGGTCCGACGGTCTGCCTTCCAACTCCTGTCAGTCTGTCTATGAACCAGCTTGCCTGCTCACCTGGGAGCACACATCTGCTACCTGCCTGCTAGCCTACCTGGAGGCTCCGCCGTCACGTGCTGTGACCACCTGCCTGTCCAGTGACTCCTGCCCGCTCACCTGGGAGCGCTCATCTGCTGCCTGTCTGCTAGCCTACCTGGAGGCTCTGCCGTCACGTGCTGTGACCACCCGCCTGTCCAGAGACTTCTGCCCGCTCACCTGGGAGCGCTCATCTGCCGCCTGTCTGTTGGTCTTCCTGGAGGCTCCGCCGTCACATGCTGTGACCACCCGTTCATCCAGAGACTCTCGCCTGCTCACCTGGGAGCTCACGTCTATCATCAGCCGCCACAGGTCGTACCAACCCTTTACCCAGAGACTGCCCCGGTCACTTGCCGTGACCATCTGCCCGTTCATCCAGAGACTGCCCCGGTCACTTGCCGTGACCATCTGCCCGTTCATTCAGAGACTGCCCCGGTCACTTGCCGTGTCCATCTGCCCGTTCATTCAGAGACTGCTCCGGTCACTTGCCGTGACCATCTGCCCATTCATCCAGAGACTGCCCCGGTCACTTGCCGTGACCTCCAGCCCGTTCACTCAGAGACTGTCCCAGTCACCTGCTGTGACTCCCTGCCCGTCTTCCCTGGTCGCCACCCGCTCCCTTACAAGGACAGCCCCCTTGTATAGTAGCTCAGAGGTTCCGCCTCCCAGACCCGTTACACTGTCCATGACCTGTCCACCTTCCACCTTCCAACATATATATTGCAGCATGGTGGCTCAGTGGTTAGCACTGCAGCGTTGCAGTGCTGGGGTTCTGGGTTTCCTCCCACACTCCATAGACATACTGATAGGGAATGTAGATTGTGAGCCCCAATTGGGACAGTGCCGATAATATCTGTAAAATTGTCTGAATTGTAAAGCGCTGCGGAATATGTTGGTGCTATATAAATAAAAAGATTATTATTATTACACACACACTCACATACACTCCTCAATATTGCAATAGCAAAATCAAGAAGGAAAAGTTGTGATATTAGGAAAATCACAGGATAGAAAAACATGTTAATGATATAGAAATTAAAATGATAGAGATGATATCTTGATTTATTCAGTATAGAGTATGACTACCACGCACAGAAATTCACACACTTACATGCCTTGTTTGCTATGTTACTTATGGTTGTCTGAGGAATGTTCTGCCATGTTGAATGCACTTGGTCATACAAATTATCGAGGTCTGCTGCTTGCAGTTCCCTTTTTGCAACTACGGACCAATGATGTTTCAAATATGCTCGATGGGAGACAAGTTTGGAGACACTGCAAGCCATGGTATCATGTTTAGACAAAGTAGCATGAGCAACATGTGGCCTGTCATTGTCAGGTTGAAGAGGCCTTCACAAGGGAACGTCACACTGGTTCTACTCCTGGGATTATGGCATGGGGTGGCATAATGTATGACAGAAAGACCCATACTTCATTACAATGAGGAACCAGGAAGATCCAGATGAACAAATCTTCTAAAATCCATATTTTATTGGGTTATGCAAAGAATATTAAAAGTCCACCTTGGAGAGGAACAGCAAACGCGTTTCGAACTATAAGTTCTTAATCATTGCATAGCAAAAAAACAGCAAGGAAGTGGTATTTATATGTCATGTCCTGCTATGCACCTGTTCAGAGCTAGGTTAATCAAAAATGTAAACACACATACCATATTAAAACCGTATAGCATAGAAACAATGCATATAAATGTGAATAATCCAAGAGAAAAAAAAAAAAGGAACATAAACATAATAATAATCCATAAATAATCACTCATAATGATACATCAAGTCATGTCTGATATTTAAACCTGCTGGTACACGTGTATTTAAAGTATAAATCCACCAACTTTCTCTATTAAGGAGTTTTCTCCTATGATCACCCCCTCTATGAGGTTTCAACCCTTTTTCTATGCCCGTTACTATAAATGTTGAAGTATCTCCATTATGGCATAACGAAAAATGTCTTGATGCTGCAGAACACCTGATACTTAATTTATTATGTGCATCTGATAAATGCCGTCTGATGCGTTTTTTCAAGGGAGTACACGTACATCCCACGTATTGGAGACAGCACGCACTGCATGAAATAATATATATGACATAAGTAGTGTTACAATTAATAAAAATTTTTATGTTATATTTTATATTGGTAGAAAAAGATGTAAAAGTCGCTGCATTTTTAACATGGCTGCAGCAAGTGCAAATGGAGTGACCACATTTATAAAAACCAGTTGTGTGTAGCCAGGTACTAGAATTAGAAGGATCTTGTTTGAGAAAAAGACTAGGGGATAAAAGATCACCCAAAGTGGGTGCCTTATGAGCTGTGAACCTAACTGGTGTTAGTAGTACTTCTCTCAATTTGGGATCTGTAGAAAGCATAGGAAGATATTTGTTGATAATATTTTTGATCATAGAAAATTGGGGGCTATACTGAGAGACAAAGGTGACCTGGTTGGATCCATTCACACCATCTGAAGGGTGATTACGGAATTTAGGTCCAATCATATCACTCCTGTTTTTGGAGCTAACTATGTTGTATGCTCTTTTTAAAGTCCATTTGGGGTAATGTTTATTATTATTCACATTTATATGCATTGTTTCTATGCTATACGGTTTTAATATGGTATGTGTGTTTAAATTTTTGATTAACCTAGCTCTGAACAGGTGCATAGCAGGACATGACATATAAATACCACTTCCTTGCTGTTTTTTTGCTATGCAATGATTAAGAACTTATAGTTCGAAACGCGTTTGCTGTTCCTCTCCAAGGTGGACTTTTAATATTCTTTGCATGACCCAATAAAATATGGATTTTAGAAGATTTGTTCAGCTGGATCTTCCTGGTTCCTCATTGTTCGTCTGGTAGCACTCCTGGCTCCGTGCTGTTGATCTTCTAGGTGAGTGAGCTGATTTTTCCCTTTCTTTTTCTGCCATACTTCATTACAGGTACACCAACAGCTTGGCATTACATTGATTTGGTCTTCAAACTGGTGGTATGGTCATTTCTCCAAAGTGTCCCAGGAGCCATTTTTCTACATGACAACACCAGTCCTTCATGACAAACCTTTTTCCTTCTTGGTGTTGTAATTTCAATGTTGAGTAGTGTATATAGGTAACATATACACAATACACATACAGTATATACACTATATGGACAAAAGACTACATATTACATCTACAGGAACTTTTATGACATCCCATTCTAAATCCATAGGCATTGATATGGAATTGGTTCCCACTTTGCAGCTAAAACAGCTTCCACTCTTCTTGAAAGACTTTCTACAAGATTTTGGAATGTGTCTGTGTGAATTTTGGCAATTTATCCAGAAGAGAATTTAGTTAGGAACATAACATTGTCCAAAATGTCTTGGTATGCTAAAGCAATAAGATTTTGCCATCATGGTAACGAATGGGTTTTAAAAAAAATCCCATAGCCTTATTCCTCCTCCACCAAACTTTACAGTTTGCACAATGGCTGGTAACATCCTCCTGTCATTCGCTAAATCCAGACTTTTGCATCAGCTTGAAGGATAGAGAAGACTGATTGATCACTCTTCAAAGAACTTCTTTACACTGCTCCAGAGTCCAGTGATGCTTTACAACTCTCCATCCAATGCCTGGGCCGTGTGTGTGTGGGGATACCCAGAACCGGACCTTTTGTGGATGCTGGGGGTTGTAGTCCTTGCGTGGCGGGGACCCGGTCCCGTGGCTCAGGGTGGTCAACCCAAATGGCGGTCTATTTATAGGGTTTTGTGATTAAATGTCCGACTACACCACCCGTGGATTGCGGTCAGA
Source organism: Phyllobates terribilis (assembly GCF_046119375.1). Lineage (NCBI taxonomy): Eukaryota > Metazoa > Chordata > Amphibia > Anura > Dendrobatidae > Phyllobates > Phyllobates terribilis. Next base: position 706,484,227 of record NW_027362761.1, read on the forward strand.
GTGAACCGCCGCTGCAGGGCAGACCGCTGAGGCTGGTGTTGTGGGTGCAGTTGAGGGTAGTAGAACTCCCCACGGGAGGAGTATAGCCTCAGGGCAGTAAATAGGGATGTTGGGGGTGATGGTGCGCGGGAGCAGCAGTAACCACACGGAGTCTGTCATGCAATTCAGGGTCTTTACTGTTGGCGGTATTAAGGGACCCGTCCGGAATACAGGTTAACAATGGAGGCCTGGTCAGTCTGAGAGCAACTGGGAAATCCCGCTGGTCAGGGGGAGTTTGTAGGCCTACCGTGCTGACTTCACTCTTTCTTGGCTATCCCGCTGTAGTGTGGTGGTAGCCCACGTCTCTGAGTGTACCGTGTTGTTCTCGCCCGTATGACTGGCGACTCGGGCCTTCCGTACTTCTCACCCCTCCGGGGCAGTAGTGGTCCCTCTCGTGTGGCTGAGCCTCCGGGCTTCCTTGGGCCAGAGGACTTGAAGTCCCCTGCGTGGTGGTTTTCTGCTGCTGGGCTTATAATCCTCACAGCCTCGGACTCCAGTGTCCGGCTTTGTAAGTCTCTAGCCAGAACGAGCTCTGCTAGCTCCCCTCCTGGCCTCGTGTTCCTACTCTGCCTACAGGGACTCCTCAGCCTGCTGCTGACCTGTCCCTATCTGCAACTTCACTTGAACCTTGTCTCTAACTTCTCTCTCTAACCCCGCCCCAGATCCAGTTTATAAAGGGCAGATTTCTCCCCTCCCTGGACTGAGGCAGGAGGTGCTGCATGCTAATTGTCCCCAACCAGGGAACCTCACACCTGCTCTCAGACATGACATTGCTGCCACTGTGGCGACCAGACCTGGGGTGCCACATTCCCCCCTAGTGAAATTTAGTACTCCGGGACTAAACACATTTTGCAAAAACAGAACAGGTAATAACAATACAGTAACATATATACAAGAAGTTTAGTCTTTTTAGGTCACGGCGCTCCCGTAACCAGGTGTCCTTGTCACTCAAGATGCACTTTGAGGGACCCGTCCCAAACCCTCCATGTAGGCCCTTGGGTGGCTACAGGACTTTGATGATCCGGAGTTGGACCACGTCTTCAGCCACCTCCACGGGTTTTGTGTTCTGTGGTCGTCTTCAAAAGAGGGCACCTTACCAGGTGCAATTATTTATAAGGTACAGTTCCGGCTATTCATTGTCCATAACCTGCTAGTCCATTGAACTAGAAAAACATAATTAATAACCAGGTAACACAGACATTAAACATTTCCAACTTTTGTATCTATACAGGTAAATACGACATATTAGATTCTCCAGCGAGCGGGTACCTGACCTCTAGTGCTCCTGTTGGACCTACGCAACCCACTGTCTGGTGGTACTCTATTCGGGTCCCCTGTTTCCACCCCCTGTGTACTGGGTCTGCTCGTGTCTGCACTAGAAGGTGTTTGCAGATGTTACGGGTAGGTTGGGCAGCTTTCTGCATACTCTTTGGCTCACCACGGGCATGGCAGGTTCACTACTAGCAGAGGGTTGATTCTCCTGAGCTGCTGGTATGTACTCTTCTGCCTCCGGGGCCACTTGCTCTTCCAACACTACTTGCTCTTCTGCAGGCCCTTGAGGGGCTGGCTGGGGAAAGGTAAGGACGGGTACCACTATAGCGTTGTGTCCAGGACCGGGGAAATTCTCCGAGCACTGTACTGACCATTTCTTCCCTTTCCTCTGCGGGTTGAGGGTTATCTTGGTCTTCATCAGCGCTTTGCAGCTGCTCGGGACACTTCTTCAGGTGGTATCTGGAGACAGTGGCTGTGGTCTCTCCTCCATCCTTACTGATAACACATACCTTTGGGTTTTCATGGCTTGAGGGCAGTACGGTGTACGGGTCTTTCTCCCACTGGTCATCCAACTTGTGGAGCCGTCTCTTCCTCTTCAAGACCTGCTCTCCAGGTGCCAGGGGAGCAGCAGGAGCATGCTGGTTGTAATCCCTCTCTTGCCTCTCTCTTGCTTGAGACAGACTTTGCTCCACACTCTCCTGTACTTTCCGGTACTGCTGCTGTCGTTCTGTGTCCCAGTCTGCTTCTGGTGAGGTGTCCTCGGGTGTCAGAAATCCCATCTCCAGGTCAATTGGCAGCTTACCAGGTCTTGCTCTCATTAGGTAAGTTGGGGTGCAGTTGGTAGAATTTACTGGGATATGGTTATACAAGTCCACCAGATCCAGCAGTTTCTCAGGCCACAGGCTGCGTTCCTCCAGGGGCAACGTCTTGAGCAGGTCTATTACTACCTGGTTCATTTTCTCACACATCCCGTTGGTTTGGGGGTGGTAAGGCGTTGTCCTTATCTTCTTGCAGCCATACAGGTTGCAGAATCCCTGGAAGACTTCAGCCTCGAACGCTGGACCTTGATCAGTCAACACTTGCTCTGGATACCCGTGTGGGCGGCAGAAATGCTGCTGAAAGGCTCTGGCGGCTGTCTGAGCTGTTAAGTCTTTGACAGGGACCACCACTAGGAACCGGGAGTAGTGATCTACGATTGTGAGGGCGTAGACGTATCCCGATCTGCTTGGAGCCAGCTTTACGTGGTCCAGGGCCACCAGCTCAAGGGGCTGCTTTGTGATGATGGGCCGCAGGGGAGTCTTCTGGCTGGCGCGGTCCTTCCTCCTTAGGTTGCACGGGCCACAGTCTCTGCACCATCTCTCTATAGCCCCTCTCATGCCTACCCAGAAGAACCGCTCACGCAACAGGAACTCCAGCTTCTTCCATCCAAAGTGCCCTGCTCCATCATGGTATGCTTCTAGGACCATAGCCACATCCCGCCTTGGGACCACTACCTGCCAGGTCAGCTCATGTGTTCGAGAGTTGACGGTTCTGCGGCACAGCCTCCCCTCGTAGAGAAACAGCTTGCGCCTCTCCTTCCACAGCTGTTTGGCCTCTTCTGGAGCATCCGGATCAAGGTGGGCATCAGCCTGGGTCAGCATCTCTTTTACCAGGCGGACTGCGGGGTCACTATCTTGTGTCTCTGCCCAGCCATGGTGGGGTAAGGGATTGAACGTAGCGGTGGCAGAGCACCTCTCCTTTACGCAGTGGGAACACTGGGTGATCCCATGACGGTGGAATGCAGGGAGTTCAATTTCTTCCAGTTCTTCTGGCTCCTCTCCCTTATCCTGCAAGTGAGGCATTCTGGACAATGCATCTGCGTTGGCATTTGCGCGCCCTGTCCGGTATTTGATGGTAAATTCATAATTGGACAGCCGGGCCATCCATCTCTGCTCTAGGGCACCAAGTCTTGCAGTGTCCCGGTGTGTCAATGGGTTGTTGTCCGTGTACACAGTGAACTTAGAAGAAGCCAGGTAATGCTTGAAGCGTTCAGTGACCGCCCACACCACTGCCAGGAACTCTAGCTTGAAGGAGCTATAATTCTCAGGGTTTCTCTCTGTGGGTCTCAGCTTTCTGCTAGCATAAGCAATTACCCGTTCTCTGCCCTGCTGGATCTGGGACAGTATGGCTCCTAGCCCCATGTTACTGGCGTCGGTGTGGAGGATAAAAGACTGGCCGTAATCAGGGTAGGCCAGGATCTCATCCCCCGTGAGGGCCATCTTCAGCTGGCGGATAGACTCCTCCTCCAGCTTGTCCCACTTAAAGGGCGGCTTCTGACTTTTAGTCTTTGACTGACCTAACAGGAGGTCCTGCCATTTTGGTGAACCCGGAGATGAATCTTCGGTAGTAGCCTACCAACCCGAGGAACTGCCGCACTTCCTTTATGCTGGAGGGTCTTGGCCAGTCCTTAATCACCGTGATCTTGTCAGGGTCTGGGGCTACTCCGTCAGCACTCACCACGTGTCCCAGGTACTGTACTTTTGGCTTCAGTAGATGACACTTGGAGGGTTTCACCTTTAGGCCGAAGCCTGCCAGGGCATCGAACACCTCTGCCAGGTGCTTTAGATGGTCCTCATAGGTCTTGGAATACACGATGACATCGTCCAGGTAGAGTAGGACCGTCTCGAAATTTCTGTGCCCCAGACAGCACTCCATCAGCCTCTGGAAGGTCCCTGGTGCGTTGCAGAGTCCGAACGGCATACAGGTGAATTCACTGAGACCCATCGGGGTGGTGAAGGCGGTCTTCTCCTTGTCTGACTCTGCTACAGGAACCTGCCAGTACCCGCTAGTGAGATCCATAGTAGAGAAGAAGTTAGCAGATTTTAATGCAGCCAAAGACTCCTCTATCCTAGGTAACGGGTACGCATCTTTGTGTGTTATTCTGTTGACCTTTCTATAATCTACACTAGTGTTGAGCGAACATGCTCGACACTGCTCGGTACTCGCCCGAGCATCACGCTACTCGGGATGTTCGGCGAGCACCGAGCATTTCCGGGTTACTTGGGCGGGAGCTCGGGTCTCCGCCCTGCATGTTTGGCGCTCTTTACAGAGCCAATGAACATGCAGGGATTGCCAGCCAGTCACTGTAATGCCGCAGCCATGTTGTTTGTGGGCATTACAGTGATTGGCTGGCCACACAGCGTCACCTCGCGTATTTAAAACCGGGCGCCGCCATCTTGGACACAGTCGCTCCGGATCAGACAGTGTAGGGACAGCGCTGCTGATTTAGGGAGAGATATATCCTGCAAAATAGTTAGTGTAGGGTCTGTAAAGGCTGCCAGATCAAACAAACAGTCCTTCTCAGGACTAATATCCATCCCAGGTATATCAGGCAGGCAGGCTGTATAGGAGACGCAGTGGTTATACCAGCAAACGCTGCATTACAGTCCTGTGTGCTGCTCCTGTTGCTGAAATTGCTGGACTTAGCTCCAGGTCCCGGGGGCCAGGAAAAATCCTTTTTTTTTATCTAAATCCTCTTTTATTTTTCCCATCTTATTAACCTTTTGGTGCCCCCCCCCCCGCCCCCTCCAAAAAAAAAGTGTGCCTCTGATTTTTCAGACACAAATATATCTGTTGAAAATGGTCTGGTGTAGGCCAGAGAAATAGAAGTGTGGTTTTGCAGTTCTATGGGCCATTTGTATCTAAAAAAAACAGTTTGAGTGTGTCGCTCACTGTTCAGCCGCAAATATATATATATTTTAAAAAGCCTGGTATACACCAGTAAATTATTACTGTGGTTTTGATGTTCCACGGTAAAACATCTCTATTATCCTGTTTTTGGCATTTTTTGCTGTATAAAAATAATAAGTGTCTCCCTGATTTTTCAGACACAAATATATCTGTTGAAAATAGTCTGGTGTAGGCCAGAGAGACAGAAGTGTGCTTTTGCTGTTCCACGGTAAAAAATCTCTATTATCCTGCTTTTTGCATTTTTTGCTGTAAAAAAAAAAAAAATAGTGTCTCCCTGATTTTTCAGACACAAATATATCTGTTCAAAATAGTCTGGTGTAGGCCCGAGAAATACAAGTGTGGTTTTGCAGTTCCACGGTACAAACCTCTGTATTATCCACTTTTGGCCCATTTGTATCTAAAAAAAACAGTTTGAGTGTGTCGCTCACTGTTCAGCCGCAAATATATATATATTTTAAAAAGCCTGGTATACACCAGTAAATTATTACTGTGGTTTTGATGTTCCACGGTAAAACATCTCTATTATCCTGTTTTTGGCATTTTTTGCTGTATAAAAATAATAATAGTGTCTCCCTGATTTTTCAGACACAAATGTATCTGTTGAAAATAGTCTGGTGTAGGCCAGAGAGACAGAAGTGTGCTTTTGCTGTTCCACGGTAAAAAATATCTATTATCCTGCTTTTTGCATTTTTTGCTGTAAAAAAAAAAAAAATAGTGTCTCCCTGATTTTTCAGACACAAATATATCTGTTGAAAATAGTCTGGTGTAGGCCCGAGAAATACAAGTGTGGTTTTGCAGTTCCACGGTACAAACCTCTGTATTATCCACTTTTGGGCCATTTGTATCTAAAAAAAACAGTTTGAGTGTGTCGCTCACTGTTCAGCCGCAAATATATATATATTTTAAAAAGCCTGGTATACACCAGTAAATTATAACTGTGGTTTTGCTGTTCCACGGTAAAAAATCTCTATTATTCAGGTTTTGGTAGTTTTTTCCGTAAAGAAAAACAGTAGTGTCTCCTGACTGTTGTGACACAAAAATATATCTGTTGAAAATAGTCTTGTGTAGGCCCGACATCACAGTGTGGTTTCGCAGTTCCACGGGTCAAATCGCTGTACTATCCAGTTTTGGGCCTTTGGTATCTAAAAAAAAAGCAGTTTGAGTGTGTCGCTCACTGTTCAGCCGCAAATATCTCTATTTAAAAAAGTGTGGTATACCCCAGTAAACAATAACTGTGGTTTTCCTCTTCCACGGTTCTAATCTACTCTTTATTACCCTTTTTCCATTGATAGTGCAAGTGTAAGCTATTTTACTTAATTTACAATGGGCAAGGCGCGTGGCAAGGGACGTGGAAGTGGACGTTCTGGTGATGGTTCGTGCAGAGGACGGGGCCGTGGCCAAGGTGAAAATGTGCCACAACCAACAGCCACATCTTCTCGCTCCCACTTCTTGACCGAATTACTAGGGAAGCACAGAACAACACCAGTATTGAGAACTGATCAATGTGAACAGGTTATTAATTGGATAGCAGACAATACTTCCAGTTACCTGGGCACCACCACCTCTGGTCTGTCTTCCACACGGTCAACTCTTAGTAGCCGTGAGTCTCGACTGCATACTCCTCCTCACCATGATGCTCCTTCCTCCCACCATGCCGAGTGTCGTCAGACAGCAAGTGATCCCACACTTGGACACTCTGAAGAGCTGTTCACTGGTCCATTTCCATATTTGGGCCCCTCGCCTGATACGCTTGAAGTGGTGGAAGAGGAGATCCCATGTTGCGATGCCCAAATATTTGAACAGCCACGGCCACAGGAAGTCGACGTTGGCAATCTGTCACAAGAGGTGGATGATGACGAGACACAATTGCCAGGAAGTGAGGAGGAGGATCGTGGTGCGCAAGTGGAAGAGGAGGAGATGGTGGATGATCTAGTAACTGACCCAACGTGGAAGGAGGACATGCAGAGTGAGGCCAGCAGCACACAGGGGGAGGGAGGCAGAGTACCCCAACAGGCAGGAAGAAGCAGTGTGGTGGCCGCACACAGAAGGCAGGCAACCGTTCCCCGTAACACCAACACGAGGGACGTTGCCAGTACAAGCGGTAGGTCTTCCAGAGTCTGGAATTTTTTTAAAGACTCTGCTGATAACCCCAAAAAAGCCATATGTTCCACCTGCCATGCCAGCATCAGCAGGGGTGACAAAACTACCAGCCTGACCACCACCAGCATGATCAGGCACATGGCAGCAAAGCACCCGACTTTGTGGGGCGAAACCCAGGGTCCACGACCAGTGTCAGCGGGTGTCACCACTGCTTCTTCCACTGTTGTGCGTGCAATAGAACCCCCTGTTGTGTGTGCAAGGCAATCCCCTGTCCATACTGCATGTAAAGATGCCCCCTCCTCTCAGTCTTCACTTGTTATGGCAGTTTCTCAAGAAACAGCATCAACGTCCACGTCCACGTCCCACCGCAGCGTTCAATTGTCCATATCCCAGACCTTTGAACGAAAGCGGAAATTCGCAGCTAACGCCCCACAGGCCACAGTCCTAAATTCGCACATTTCACGACTGCTTGCATTGGAAATGCTGCCTTTTAGGCTGGTGGAGACGGAATCCTTCCGCAATCTTATGGCGGTGGCCGTCCCTCGGTACTCGGTCCCCAGCCGACACTATTTTGCCCGGTGTGCCATCCCCGCACTACACAAGCACGTGTCCCAAAGCATCTGCTGTGCCCTCAACAACGCAGTTACTGGGAGAGTCCACCTGACAACGGACACGTGGACAAGTGCTTGTGGCCAGGGACGGTACATCTCTCTGACGGCACACTGGGTAAACATAGTGGAAGCTGGGACCCAGTCGGACCTTGGGACGGAACACATCCTCCCCACACCGAGGATTGCGGGCCCTATGTCAGTCAGAGTTGCCCCCACAGTGTACAGCTCCTGCGCATCCTCCTCCTCCTCCTCCTCATGTTCAGCCTCCATCTCAGATATCACCACATCAGTTACAAGCTGGAAGCATTGCAGTACTGCCTCCGCCAAGCGGCAACAGGCTGTGCTGAAACTCATAAGCTTAGGTGATAAACCTCACACTGCTTGTGAGTTGTGGACAGCTGTGAAAGAGCAGGCAGATCTGTGGCTGAGACCGCTGAACCTACATCCCGGCATAGTCGTGTGTGACAATGGCCGTAACCTGGTGGCGGCTCTGAGGCGAGGTGAGATCACACACGTACCATGCCTGGCTCATGTGCTTAACCTCGTGGTTCAGCGGTTTCTTAAATCGTACCCCGAGTTGCCAGATCTGCTCGTGAAAGTACGCCGCCTGTCAGCTCATTTTCGCAAGTCGGCTACAGCTTCCGCCGCCCTTGCTGTGTTGCAGCAGCGTTTGCAGCTTCCGGCACACCGACTGGTGTGTGATGTCCCCACACGTTGGAACTCCACCCTCCACATGTTGCAAAGGATTTGTGAGCAGAAGAGAGCAGTTGTGGAGTACCAGCTGCAACAAGGCCGTCGATATTCAGGTCAGACTCCACACATAAGACCTCAGGAGTGGACCTGGATGTCTGACATATGTACCATCCTGACAAACTTTGAGGAGGCCACCAAGATGGTGAGTGGCGATGACGCCATCATTAGTGTCAGCATCCCACTTGTCTGTCTTTTGCAACGCTCTCTGCAGAGAATTAAAGAGGAGGCATTGCAGCCAGAGTATGATGAGATGGATCAAGAAGCCGTAGCGGGCGATTACACACAGCCCAGCCTCATCTCATCCCAACCTGCATTGTGGGACAATGAGGGAGAGGAGGAGGAGGAGGAAGAACAGGAGCTGCTATCATGCGTTGTAGACGGTAGTACCTGTACAAGTGTCATACCGTCGGTTCAGCGTGGGTGGCCTGAGGACAGGGGGGAGGAGGAAGAGGAGGAGGAGGAGGAGAGCATGGTCAGTCGTCATCTTGGTGAGGACACGGAAATCTTGCCCGTTACCAGTCTGGCACGCATGGCTGACTTTATGTTACGCTGCCTTAACCGTGACCCTCGCGTTGTCAAAATGTTGGGTGACAGTCATTACTGGTTGGTGACACTTGTAGACCCCCGCTACAAGGAGAACTTTCACTCTCTTATTCCTGAGGTGGAGAGGTCTACAAAAATGGGGCAATACCAGAAGGCCCTTGCTGCAGAACTCTTAAAAAAATTCCCATCTGAACACGCTAGCGGCAGAGGTCACAGTTCGTTGCTCAACCAAGGCGTACAGGCGAGAGAGATGCAACTCCAATCCAGCAGAGGCAGGGGAACACTGTCAACGTTCTGGGACAGTTTTCTGACACCCGCCCAGCTTACAGGCCCTGAGGCGCGGGGTACTCTCACAAGGAGGGGAAAGTTTCAAAAGATGGTGAGGGAGTACCTTCCCGATCGTACCAGCGTCCTCCGTGATTCCTCTGTGCCTTTTAATTATTGGGTATCCAAGCTGGACACTTGGAATGAACTCGCTCTGTACGCCTTGGAGGTCCTGGCCTGCCCTGCCGCTAGCGTGTTATCGGAGCGTGTTTTTAGTGCCGCTGGGGGAATTATAACTGATAAGCGCACTCGCCTGTCAACTGACAATGCTGACAAGCTGACCCTTATCAAAATGAACAAGGGCTGGATTGGGCCAGACTTCTCATCACCACCAAATGACAGCAGAGTAACATAAAGTCAAATTCACTGTGTTATTTCGGGAGGTGTATTCACATGCACCGCTTCACACCCACACATGGGTATACGCTTCCTCATTTCGGCTGTTTAATCTTCTTCTCCTTATCCTCAGCCTCCACCACCACTATACCACCAGGGTGCCAGCATTGCAAGTTCCTCCGTCCTAATTTTTGGCAGCTTTTGCTGGGAAAGCATAAGCAAATACTATGGGAGACCCACTCCCCAATAATGGGACTTATGTTTGTAATATGCTGTACTGCATGGCTCTTGTAAGGGGCATTGCAAGTTGCTCCGTCCTAATTTTTGGCAGCTTTTGCTGGGAAAGCATAAGCAAATACTATGGGAGACCCACTCCCCAATAATGGGACTTATGTTTGTAATATGCTGTACTGCATGGCTCTTGTAAGGGGCATTGCAAGTTGCTCCGTCCTAATTTTTGGCAGCTTTTGCTGGGAAAGCATAAGCAAATACTATGGGAGACCCACTCCCCAATAATGGGACTTATGTTTGTAATATGCTGTACTGCATGGCTCTTGTAAGGGGCATTGCAAGTTGCTCCGTCCTAATTTTTGGCAGCTTTTGCTTGCAAGGCATAAGCAAATACTGTGGGACACCCACTCCCCAATAATGGGACTTATGTTTGTAATATGCTGTACTGCATGTGACGCGCCCCCTGGGCCGTGTGTACACGTGTGTGGGATACCCGGTGCCGGGTCTCTGGGGTCTGTAGTCTGCGTGGCGGTGACCCGGTCCCGTGGCTCAGGCTGGTCAAACCAGTGGCAATCTTTCTTAGGTTTTGAGGTTAATTGTCCGACTGCGCCACCCGTGGATTGCGGTCAGGGAGTACCACCGCTGCGAGGCAGACCGCTGAGGCTGGTGTTGCGTGCGCAGCATAAAATGGGATAACTCCCCTCGGGAGGAGTATAGCCTCAGGGCAGTGAGTGTGGATGATGGGGGTGATGGTGCACGAGCGCAGCAGGAATGACTCAGAGTCTTTGCATTGCAGTTCAGGGTCTTTACTGATGATTATAAGGTAGACCCTCCCGGGAGTACTGCCTAGCATAAGAGGCCTGGTCAGTGTGTGAGCAAGCAGGATTTCCCCTGGCCAGGTGGAGTTGTAGGCCTCCCCGTCTGTCTGCACTCTTCCTGGCTACCTTGCTGTAAGCGGGTAGAAGTAGCCCACGTCCCTGAGTGAACCGTGTAGTGCTCACCCGTATGGCTGGTGACTTGGGGCCTTCTGTTAGCCTCCGCTCCACGACGGCGGTGCTGGTCCCTTGCTTGTGACTGAGCCTCCGGGCTTCTATGGCCAGAGGACCTGAAATCCCCTGCCGGCTGGTTTCTGCTGCTGGATATATAAGTCCTCACAGCTTCGGACTCCTGTGTCCGGTTCCTATTGTCTTCTGCCAGGGCGAGCTCTGCTCAGCTTCCAGCCCCTCGTCTTTAGCTCCTAGCTCCTACAGAGCTCCTTGCTGTTACTTTCCCTTGCTCTCACTCTGACTCTGACTGTTCTCTGACTCACTCAACCCCACCCCAGATCCAGTTTACAAGGGCAGAATTCTCCCCTCCCAGGACTGGGGCAGGAGGATGTTGCATGTTTAAGGGATCCTGACCAGGAAACCTCCCACTTGCTCTCCGACGTAATCTCTATTACTGTGGTGACCAGACCCCTGGGGTGCCACACATGGCTCTTGTAAGGGGCATTGCAGTACCTCATAATTTTTGGAAAGCATTCCATTCACTGCTTAGGCCAACAGTGCACAGGAGACCCAGTTGCTATAAATGGAAAAAAAGGTTTAGTTAACGCCCTCTGACCTCCATGTCATTTCCAAGGGGCATTGGAGTGCCTCGAAATTTTTGGTAGGCATTGCACTCACTGTATGCCCTATAACTGTGTAGCCGAACCGCTCCTTTTGTTACAGAAACATATTCTACAAGACATATCTGGTTGACTGGCCTGATATTGATGTGAATGGTCCCTGTTCCTCCTGCTCTTTCTCCTTTGCCACTACCTCATCCATCATTTATCACCTGAAGCTTTGTTTTAACGGGAGTCATAGAACTTGGATAGTAGCAGGAAAACATCCAGCAATCCTCGGAGGAGGTAGGATATGCGCCAAAACGCTGACCTCCTCAGGCCTAGCCGCTACTACATACATGCGCTTGCATTACAACAAAACAAAGCAGATGCTAACTTCTATCATCCTCATCATGCTCCTCACCTTGGCACTCTCAACTCCCCTGATGGAGAAGCCAGGGCCCACCGGAGGAGTCTGATAGTCCGGTGGGCTCGGCCAATGCTGCCCTAAAGCAGGCCAGGCTAAGAAAAGTGTGGGAAAGGTTACCGGTACAAATAGGGGTGGCTGGGGACCGAGTATGGACACCCGGCCACCCCCTGGAGGCTGGGGAGCAAGCGGGGACACCCGGCCACCAGGCGGCTGGGGACTGAGTATGGATACCAGGCCGCCGACACAGCCATGGCGTGGTGGCCAGATTCCGCCTCCACATGCCTAAAAGGCCCAATTTAAAGTGCAAGCAAGCAGTATGGTATTGCAGCCTGGGGGTGGGTGGGTGGCAGGCTGCATACTTGCGCTTGCATTGCAAGGAATGGGAGTGGTACAATTGAACACTGCCCTGGGACAAGGACTTGAATGGTGATAGTTGCAAGTCTGCAACGACAGGTGCAAGGTGGGAGGCATCTTCGCATGTACCATGAACAGGGGTTTGGCATGCACACACTACAGCGGAATAGGCTCTCCTTCCCACTAAAAGCACTGGGGAGGGCACAGGTAATGTTTTGGTATACGCGCTTAATCTTATGTATAAGGCACACCAGGACAAATAGGGGCGGCTGGGGACTGAGTATGGATACCTCGCTGCCGAAGCAGCCATGAGGTAGTGGCCAGCTTCGGCCTCCTCTAAACTAAAAGGCCCCATTTCAAGTGCAAGCTAGCAGTATGAATTGCAGTCTGGGGGTGGGTGGGTGGCAGGCGGCACACTTACACTTGCATTAAAAGAAAACATAGCAGATGCTAACTTCTGTCATCATCATCATGCTCCTCACCTTGGCACTCTCAACTCCACCGATGGAGAAGTCAGGGCCCACCGGAGGAGTCTGGTTCTCTGGTGGGCTCGTCCAATGCTGCCTAAAGCAGGCCGGGCTAAGAAAAGTATGTGGGGGGATGTTCCAAGGAGAAATGGGGGCGGCTGGGGACCGTTTATGGACACCCGACTGCCCCCAGGCGGCTGGGGACCGTGTGGACATTCGGCCGCGGGGCGGCTGGGGACTGAGTATGGACACCCGGCCGCCGGGCAGCTGGGGACTGAGTATGGATTCCAGGCCGCCAACACAGCCATGACGTGGTGGCCAGATTCCGCCTCCACATGCCTAAAAGGCCCAATTTCAAGTTCAAGCAAGCAAGCAGTATGGTATTGCAGCCTGGGGGTGGGTGGGTGGCAGGCTGCATACTTGCGCTTGTATTGCAAGGAATGGGGGAGGTACAATTGAACACTGCCCTGGGACTAGAACTTGCATGGGGATAGTTGCAAGTCTGCATCTTCTGATGCGGCAAGGATCACTTACGATGGGCACACTTTTAGACAGTGACCTGGGAGTCAGAGATGCTTCCAGGGGTCTTCCCCATGCTGTTCCCATGTCTTTTCAGCACTTTATGCATGTGTCACACAGCACAAGGCCAGATAAGGTTGTAAAATGTTAAAATGACATTTCCCGGTGAATGCATTTGTCATAGTTGAAAGCAATACAAAAGTGCAAAAACGCATAAAAAATGCTACTTGTGAACATAGCCGAAGGTGTGGAGGAGTATTTTTGGTTTTGGTCATTTATTTTAACTTATACACAAGTCTTTTCCCTGGAAAGGATATTCCTTAACATATTTCACAGGAAAAAAGTTTCACTTTCGTTTTATTGTGAGCCTGTAAAAGTGGCTTAATACCTCTGACCACGTTGTTGACAGCAGTGACCTGGGGGTCAGAAATGCTTCCTGGGGCGATCCCCATGCTGTCCCCATGTCATTTGAGCACTGTCACTATCATTTTGGGCACTTGTTAGTTTTTTAAAAGTCTGCCGGGGGTGCCACCGCAAAAATGCTCGAGTCTCCCATAGACTAACATTGGGCTCGTTGCTCGGGTCGAGCACCCGAGTATCACGGCGAGCTCGGCCCGAGCTTCGAGCACCCGAGCATTTTAGTGCTCGCTCAACACTAATCTACACACATCCTCATCGTGCCATCTAGTTCTTTTTTACAAGAACTAGAGGAGCTGCCCAGTGGCTACAGCTATCCCTGATCACCCCAGCCTCCTTCATTTCTCGCAACATACCCTTGGCATTCTAATAGTGTGCAGGGGGTACAGGCCGGTATCTCTCTTTTATGGGTGGAAGGTATCCTGTGGGGATTTGGTGTTCCACCCCCTTTACTTGCCCAAAGTCTAGCGGGTGTTTGCTAAAGACTCTTTCGTACTCCTGAACCACCCGGTAGACTCCCTGTTTCTGGCATGGGGGAGTGGAGTCAGTGCCCACGTGCAGCTTCTGGCACCATTCCTCCATTTGTTTCTTGGAGCCGTTGCCCTCCTCTGGTTGAGATGGAGGCAAGGGTTCCACGGCTTTTACAGAGTTTTGGTTAATGGTGAACAATTTGGCTAGAGTGGCATACCGGGGCAGGTGTACTTCTCTTTCCCCAATATTTAGGATGCGGACGGGTACCCTCCCATGGCGGACATCAACCACCCCCCGTGCTGTCAAAATGGTGGGCCTACTGCCTGAGTAAAAGGGTTCTACCATAGCTTGGTAGTCTCTTCCTCTTAACCCGATTGCAGTCCGACACCAGATCATCATTTCACTTTTTGGGGGCATGGCGATAGGGAACGGGTCACTCATCCTAACGCTACCAATCTCACCACCAGACAGTTCTACCTGTTGCCGCTTCATCAGGGCTCTGATCTCTTTTTGTAAGACACGCTGCTGGCTGGAGCTGGCATTCATTGCAACCTGCTGTAATATAACAATTATCTCTGAAAGACAATTTTCAATAACGTTAGTACCCAAGGTTATTTTAGGGTGACTTTCACGACGGTCAATGTCCACAATAATCAGTCCTTGCGCCGGCAGTTCAACTTTACCAATTTTGATGGTCACCTCCTTGAACCCCACCTGCGGCATGGGCTGACCATTGCTGGCGATGATGCTCAAGTCATTATCTGGGTAGCGGGTAATATCCATGTCATTCCAGTACCGCTTGAAAAGTACATAGGGGATGGTGGTTACCTGTGACCCGGTGTCCAACAGTGCACTCATGGGAATGCCATCCAGTACCACAGGCAAGACTGGTCGTCCCCCCACATACTTGTCACGCCAGTTTGACGGGCCTGATGATCTTATGCCTGGGGGTTGGCCCTCTGCCCCAGGTTGGGCTCGTTTAAATTACAGTACCTCGCAATATGTCCTGGCTGGCTGCAGCGGCGGCAGATGGGTTGTCCATCCTGGTCGTAGCGGTCGTTGGCTTCCCTCTGGACGGTGGGATCCTCTTCTGTCGGCGCCTCGGGACGTCCTCCGGACTGGTAGCCAGCTGGATCTTTCCTGGAGAGGATACCTGTAACGACTGCACAGTCCTGGTTAGTGCGGCAACGCTTTTGGTCAGTTCTTGGACCTGATGATGCAGGTCTGTAGACGGGGTACTATTCATAGTCTGTGCATTGGCTCCTGCAGGTTCTGTAGACTGGGGCGCCACCTCCTGGTAATAAGTGATAGCAGGGCGCCTGGAGGCCGCAACGCCACGGGGGGCGGGTTCTCAGTGTACCCGGATGGCTCGGTCCTTAAACTGTGCAAAGTCTAACTCAGGGTTCTGCAGGGCAATCAGGCGTAATGGGGTTCGGTGGGCGCTGGACAGCAGACCCTCAATGAATTGTACAGTCAGCAGTTTATCTGCATTCCGCACACTGTCAGGGTCTGCCTGCTTAATGGCTCTCAGGGCCTCTTGCAAATTCAAAGCATAGTCTCTTATACTGTCTTGGGCCCACTGCTTGCACCCATAAAATCTCATTTTGATCTCTGCTGAGGTGCGGGTATCAAAAGTGTCCTTTAGACGGGCTAAAATCTCCTTCACGGTCCCCTTGTCCCTGACTGACCAGGACTTTACTTCTCGTTGGGCCGCGCCGGTTAACTGGCCTATCAGTATGCTCACTTTTTGTTCCTCCGTCAGGGGGTATACTTTGAATAGGCTATACAGTCTCTCTTTAAAGTCGCTCAGGGTATGCGACTCCCCTGAGTACTGGGGCAACCAGGCCGCTCCGGGGATATAAGTCATCGTGAACGGCATTACTGCGGCAGCGGCCGCGCTGGCGGTGGCAGTTCCCTCCGCTTCCGACATCTTCTTCCCCCCTAGTCAACCGTGGCCTACCTTCCGTTGCTTTTCTTCTGTAGGCCGCTGCTCCGCAGGCGACCGTCGGGGTTGAGGACCTTGCGTCGCGTCCTGGTGACGTCAGGGTCCGCACGGCTCCTTTCAGGACCTTGCGCAGCGTCCGTGCGTAAGGCGGGGCTCCAGTTCTCGTGCGCTTTCGTCATCCACGCCCCTCTTCTTCCCGCGCGGCGTCCCAAAGATGGCGCCCAATGGCGGGAAAATGGCTGCGGATGGCGGGAAACGGCTGCGGATGGCGGGAAACTCCACCAAGGTAAGTATTACAGTCTTTCTTCAGGCACGCAGTACCCGCTGGTGGTGGGCACGAAATCCTGCCAACTACGCCAAAAGTTGACGCGCCCCCTAGGCCGTGTGTGTGTGGGGATACCCGGAACCGGACCTTTTGTGGATGCTGGGGGTTGTAGTCCTTGAGTGGCGGGGACCCGGTCCCGTGGCTCAGGGTGGTCAACCCACATGGCGGTCTATTTATAGGGTTTTGTGATTAAATGTCCGACTACGCCACCCGTGGATTGCGGTCAGAGTGAACCGCCGCTGCAGGGCAGACCACTGAGGCTGGTGTTGTGGGTGCAGCTGAGGGTAGTATAACTCCCTACGGGAGGAGTATAGCCTCAGGGCAGTAAATAGGGATGTTGGGGGTGATGGTGCTCGGGAGCAGCAGTAACCACACGGAGTCTGTCATGCAATTCAGGGTCTTTACTGTTCGCGGTATTAAGGGACCCATCCGGAATACAGGTTAACAATGGAGGCCTGGTCAGTCTGAGAGCAACTGGGAAATCCTGCTGGTCAGGGGGAGTTTGTAGGCCTACCGTGCTGACTTCACTCTTTCTTGGCTATCCCGCTGTAGTGTGGTGGTAGCCCACGTCTCTGAGTGTACCGTGTTGTTCTCGCCCGTATGACTGGCGACTCGGGCCTTCCGTACTTCTCACCCCTCCGGGGCAGTAGTGGTCCCTCTCGTGTGGCTGAGCCTCTGGGCTTCCTTGGGCCAGAGGACTTGAAGTCCCCTGCGTGGTGGTTTTCTGCTGCTGGGCTTATAACCCTCACAGCCTCGGACTCCAGTGTCCGGCTTTGTAAGTCTCTAGCCAGAACGAGCTCGGCTAACTCCCCTCCTGGCCTCGTGTTCCTCCTCTGCCTACAGGGACTCCTCAGCCTGCTGCTGACCTGTCCCTATCTGCAACTTCACTTGAACCTTGTCTCTAACTTCTCTCTCTAACCCCGCCCCAGATCCAGTTTATAAAGGGCAGATTTCTCCCCTCCCTGGACTGAGGCAGGAGGTGCTGCATGCTAATTGTCCCCAACCAGGGAATCTCCCACCTGCTCTCAGACATGACATTGCTGCCACTGTGGCGACCAGACCTGGGGTGCCACATAAGACATGAATGTAGTTGGTTGGCCATGCTACAAAGATCCTTTCTCACAGTTTCTTTTGCTGATTTTAAAGCAAGAGGAGGTTTGGAGTTCTGCAGTTATTGAGTCAAAGGAGCACTGGGGATTTTTATGCACTCTACACCTCAGAACTCAACGACCCCACTTATTAACTCTATATGGTTTGCCACTTTATTGCTGCGGTTTGAAAATACTTCTAGTTTTCAATAATGCTACACACATTTAATCGTTGAATTTACCAAATCACTTGTTACAAAGGAGGCATCCTATTACAGTACCCTGCTTGAATTCAATTCCCTGCTGTTCTTATTGATATTACTTTGGAGTACATCTGACATTTTGATCACTTTTTATTGTATGTTTTTGGGAAGTGCGGTAACTGAAAAATGGCAATTCTCGCATTTAGATTTTTTTTCCTTTTCACTGTTTAACATATGGTTTAAATCCTGTTATATTTTCAGACATGATGATAACAAATATTTTTATTTAAATGTTTTTAAGTTCCATACTTTGTAAGAGGGAGGAGCTTGATTTAAATTTTGTACATTTTTTATTTTTTCATATTTGTAAAACATTTTTTTTTTACTTTTTACTTCATTTTTTTAGTCCTCTTACGGGGTTGAATCCATTTGATTGCTACATATTGCAATACTACAGTATATAGTGAAATTGTGGTTCTCCTATGAAGCTGCTTCACAGGGGGACTACGATGGCAGTTACAGGGACCTTCAGTAGGCTCTATCTGTCTGCAATGTAACCCCTCAGGTAACAATGCTTTGAACTTTTGACTTTGTCAAAAGCACCCCTAAGAAGCAAGCCGCGAAACGTGTGCGTCGGGGTCTTTTCATCAGCCAGGTCATATAATGATTTATTATTAATTATTAACTTTATTAATCTTTACACCATTTTTTGATCACTGTTATTGCTTTTTACCTTATTTCATGGCCATATGGAGGTGCTAGCATTTTGTGATTTCATTGATTGCACTTTATGTATATGGCAGCTTATTTGCACACGGGTTCATATGCACTGTATATGAAAGCATATTTTGCACTTGCAATATCTGTGGCCTTGAGAAGGTGCTTGCATTACTTGCACTATCAATTGCACCTTATAATTGTAGCTTGTTTGCATAGTTGTCCATATGCATTTTATGTGATTTTTTCTGCACTTGCAGTATTTGTGGCCTCAAGGTGGTGCTTATTTTTTTGCACTATTAATTTGCACTTTATTTAAATGCTAGCTGATTTGCACTATAGCTAATGGCACTTTATGTGATTTCATATTTAATCAACATAATTATGGTTCAGTGATTTTTGTGATTTTGAGCACTTGCTCTATATGGTGGATATATCATGTTATAACTGGCTTGTGTAGTTCTTTTCTGTTCTAGTTTCCTTCCCACTTTTTATGTATTTTATGTTGTATTTTAAGTATATGTCAATAAAAACTCCATGTTTTATTATACTGGCGCTAATCTTCCAAGTCATTTATAGGTTTATATTACTGTACTTAGGGCGCGCTCCCTGTCTCTTAAAGGGGCCACACACCAGCCTAAAGTGTCCCCAGCTAATTTCTGGAGGACGCCTGATATTTAAGGCACCTCCTCCAACATGGAGGTGCCTGAGCAACATTGTATGTCTGTTATTAACACACTTGCTAGTTCTCAAGTCCCAATCCTCATATCCTGTATACCTGCCTATCAACCGTGCCCGCCTGCCTGTCCATCAGCCGCACCTGCTTGCCTGTATACCAGCCATGCCCTCCTGTCTGTCTATCAGACGTCTCCACCTGCACCAGTCTGCCTATACTCCAGTCGTGCCCGCCTGTACCTGGCAGCCCGTGTGTCTGGCGTACCTGTCATTATACCAGTGGTCTCAGCCTATCCACCATTCCTGGATGTGCCTGCCTCCTATCCCTTGGGGGTCAGGTGCCATCCATCCGAGGTCAGTCCCGATTTAGCACATGGTCCCACCTCCCTCATCTCTCCTTGAATCACGGTATCTTCAAGCCGCCATACATCTGAAATCGAACTTGTTGGGGTCCCTAGTCACGCCCCTCCAGGCTCTCCTCAGATCACGGCACAGTGGTTTTACCATCCAGCCCATTACAACCTACATATGAAAATTATGATTATTATCACCTGGTTGCAGGCTCAGACAATCCCACAGGAGAACAAGTGAGCCCCTGTGCCTATTTGGGCCCCCCACCACACTATATAAGCAGAAGTTGGCACAATACACTTAGTTCACTATGTACAGACTAATCATAATAATATAATATAGAAGCATAAGCAATTGGTGAATGAGCGTAATGCATATAATGTAATGTTATATTTGTTATAGTCCTACAAAATCCTAGAAGAATTTATGCTGTTTTGAAGAGTGGTCACACCAAATACTGTTTTGATTCAAGTTTTCCCTTTTGTTTATTCACTTTGAATTTTGTTAATTGATAAAAATAAACTTTTAATACTTCTATTTTTCTAAAGCATTCTTACTTTGTAGCATTTTTGCAGGTGAAAACCTCTGGATCCACTGGCAATCGTATCCCAAAATACAAATAGTAAAAAATGGAGGCAGTAAGGCATTCAATAAAACGTAGAAGGATAGTTATTCCATACCCAAGGTATACATAGTTTCTGCTCTAATACGGAGCAAGTTTAATTGAAAGACATGCTGCCTCCATTTTTTGCTAAAGAGATATACTGTAGATAGATTGCAATGATTTGGGAATCTCAATTAGCCATATTTTATTCACAACCGAACATAGAACAATTTTCAGAAGTTGACATCTTTTCAATTTATTTGAAAAAAATAACACATTTAAAAATTGATGGCTGCAACACATCTGAAAAAAGTTGGGACAGTGTCATGTCTACCACTATGTAACTTCCCCTTTTCTTTGTATAACAGTCTATAAATACACTTCAAAAACAAGATTGACCAAACAAGGCTAGACTTCATTGTCCGACCACCACAACCCCTTTGTTTTACAGACCATTGCCCTTCCCCCATAACCTCCCTCTCCAACATCACTGAAGGAGAGCTTACTCATCTCCTCTTCAAATCACACCTCACCACTTGTGCATTTGACCCCATCCCAACTCCTCCCCAACCTCACCCCCACACTCATACCATCCCTAACCCATCTCTTCAACCTATCACTAACTTCTGGTACCTTCCCCTCTGCCTTCAAACATGCCACAATCACGCCCATCCTCAAAAAGCCATCCCTCGACCCAACCGCTTTGTCCAGCTATCGCCCCATATCGATGCTCCCATTCGCCTCCAAACTCCTTGAGCAACATGTTAACGCTGAAGTTTCCTCTCACCTCTTATCTAAGTCCATACCATTCCACCGAAACTGCCCTTGCCAAAATTACTAATGACCTACTTAAAGCCAAAGCTAACAGACAATTCTCCATACTCCTCCTTCTAGACCTATCCTCTGCCTTCGACACAGTTGACCACTGCCTCCTACTACAGATTCTCTCTTCCCTTGGCGTCAAAGACCTTGCCCTATCCTGGATCTCCTCATACCTTTCCAACCGCACATTTAGCGTCTCCCACTCCCACACTCATTCCGCCCTCTCTCTGTTGGAGTCATTCAAGGCTCCTTCCTAGGACCCCTACTCTTCTCCATCTATACCCTCGGCCTGGGACAGCTCGTAAAGTCCCATGGTTTCCAGTACCAACTGTATGCCGATGACACCCTGATCTATCTCTCTGGCCCAGACGCCACCTCTCTGCTGCCCAGAATCTCAGTGTCTATCAGCCATATGCTCCTTCTTCTCCACTCGCTTCCTCAAACTCAATGTGAACAAATCTGAACTAATCTTTCCTCCATCTCGCGTATCTTCCCCATCTGATCTATCTATCTATCACTATAAATTATATCACTCTTTCCCCTGTACCAGAAATCCGCTGCCTTGGCGTAACCCTCGACTCTGCTCTGTTCTTCAAACCACACATCCAAGCCCTCGCCACCTTCTGTCACCTCCAGCTCAAAAATATTTTCAGAATCCTTTCCTCAACCCTCAATCTACTAAACTGCTTGTGCATGCCCTCATCATCTCCCGCCTCGACTACTGCAACATCCTCCTCTGTGGCCTACCTGCTAACACTCTTGCACCTCTCCAGTCTGTCCTTAACTCTGCCGCCTGACTAGTTCATTTCTCTCCTCGCTACTCCTCTGCTACCCCCCTCTGCAAATCTCTTCACTGGCTCTCAATTGCCCAGCGTATCCAGTTCAAACTATTAACACTGACCTACAAAGCCATCCATAACCTTTTTCCTCCGAACATCTCTGATCTAATCTCCCAATATATTCCCTGACGTACTCTCCGGTCCTCCCAAGACCACTTCCTCTCCTCCACACTTATTCGTTCCTCACCCAATCGCCTCCAAGACTTCTCCCGAATATCCCCCATTCTCTGGAATTCTGTGCCTCAACACGTCCGATTATCCGCCACATTCAGATCCTTCAGACGGAACCTGCAAACCCATCTCTTCAAGAAAGCTTACAACCTGCAATGACCACGCTGCCTCTTCAACACCACTGGAGCTGCTGCCTTACCAACACCAGACCTGCGCCTCACCACCACCAGAGCTCTGCAACCCCCCAACCCACTGTCTCCTTCCCCATCATCCTGTAGAATGTAAGCCAGCAAGGGCAGGGTCTTCTTCCCACTGTACCAGTCTATCATTGTTTATTTGTTACTGTAAGTGATATCTGTATTTTGTATGTAACCCCTTCTTATGTACAGCACCACAGAATCAATGGTGCTATATAAATAAATAAAAATAATAATAAATGTCTGGAAAATGAGGAGACCAACTGCTCGGGTTTTGGGAGAGGAATTTTGTCCCATTCTTGCCTGATGTAGGATTCTAGCTGCTCCACAGTCCTGGGTTTTCTTTGCCAAATTTTTCATTCCATAATGCGCCAATATTTTCTATTGGTGAAAGGTCTGGACTGCAGGTGGCCGGTTCATCACCTTCACAACCCCTTTATATACAGTATGATGGCCTCCACAACCCGATAATATAAAAACAATGAAGATTATACTTAACTAAACCTAATTTTCATCCACTACGGCCTCCGTTTCCTCTTCTGACTTCTACAGCACACTGGCAGAGGTGGCGCAATGAGGAGCTGTCATCACGCCACCTGCGTGGGTACATTGACATTTTATAAACTGGGGATATACAGTGTTCTGCAGTCTTTGAGACTGAGAGTGATAGGGCAGAGAGCTTGTAGCTCCCTGCTCTATCACAAGATTGAACTGTATTGGCATCATATTGATACTGACATAGTTCAATGTGGTGGTCTCCTGAGATCCAAGCCCCTGGGCAAGAAGTTTGATAAAAAGACACCATGTGCAATCAATATCTAATCAATTTGGATCCAAGCGCCCAGTTAATGGTTGTCTCCCATGTGGCCATTGTCTTGCCTGCACCAATGTCTCTCGCAGCACTATTTTTGAGACTGCTAATGGTTATCGCCAATTTAAACTTAAATATCGTATTTCTTATAGCAGTACCAATCTGATATACTGTATTATGCGAACTGTAGTTGTCCTCCTAAAATCTATATAGGACATACTTCAAGAGAATTGCATGCTAGGGATAGAGAGCATGTGAAGAACATTGGTGCGTCCAAGACAGTGGTCGATGTTACGCAGTTAAAAACAATACCACGCCATTTTAAATCTCATCACAATTGTAACCCAAAGTCAACCTCTTTATGGTTCGTGGAATAGATATTGTCCACTGTGGTATTCGTGGCGGCAATGTTAAAAAAATTGCTTGCCCAAAGAGAGAAAAAGTGGATAACTATACTAAGAAGCATGGTAAGTTTTGCCTCCTTTTTATAGTGTTTTTTGCCATTTTTTTAAATATTTTTTTCTTTTCTGTTTTATTTTAATATTTTGGTTGTATTATTTATTCTTTCTGACTGATAATTTTTCTTTTCTGCAGCTCCTTTATTATTAATGTTGAAACCTATTGTCCATTTATATTTAATCCAATTTGAAATGATATGTTCTTTTTTGGCAATGAAAGTCCTTTTGGGAATTGACGACATGTGGATATGCAATTCTGCACTATCACTCTATGTTGATTACTTTATGATTGACTATTGTTTTTTTTCTGTCTGTACTTTATATTCTTTTATTTTTATGTATAATGTCACATTTCATGTTTTTTTAATGACCTTTCTATACTATAATTATGCACTGTCACTTTATTTACACATTATTCATTACTTGTAAATGACCTTCTTATTTTGTATTTATGCACTGTCACTTTTAACATATGCCATCCATTACTTGCTTTAAGTATACTTTTCATTCTCTGTGTAGTCTGGTGTGTGCATGCGCGCCTCGTCGCTGCGTGCCCCCATGATGCCCTCAGCATCTCCATGGTGTCTGAGCACACTCGATAACCATGGTGATGCGTCCTGGCTTCCTGGTTGTACATAGACAACCTTGATGCCTGAGGCTGGTGTGGTTGTTGTGCGCGATGAGGTGCACATGCGCCGCTTCCCCAAACTCCATTTGTAGAATTGTGGTCATGTTGCTGCAATTTACTCGGACATCATTGGAGGAATTGTGGTCATGTGACTGCTGATTGCATAATATTTAAGGACCTTTGGTCTAGCATTATGTACCATTCCCCTGAAGAAGCAATGTCACAAATACACGAAACGCGCGTTGGGGCTCTTTTCATGTCTGGCAACTAAACCTGGTGCACTTTATGATGGGTATGACCAACTTCTCAAACTTATATGTATATGAATTTGGTTCTTTGGAAAGCATCAGTATGACCACAGTGGTCTTTATTTGATAAAAGGGGTGCTTTTGCTTTAAATTAGATGTGGTCATTTTTATAGTAAGAGTCTGGTCTCGTTGCTCATAACTATTGAGTATATTATATGTGAAATTTACCTCTATATACCCATTTCACCATACAACTCAGTGTGATGTTTTCCTTCATCCTATATACTACAGATTTATGTGTATTCATTTCGTATGTACTTGAATAAAATATTTACTGCTGTTTTTAGCGATTTAAATCCTTTGTTCTTTTTTTGTGTGGTTATATCAATTTTGGAGTGACTTATGGGTCTTTATCAGTATTCTCATTTATATATGGCCTCTCAATTCACTACCAATATGCACCTGTTGAATCTTTTGTTATTCATTGTTTGGACCATATGTTCCAGCAGCTATGTGGTGTTGAAATTTTTCTTATCCTTGGCTATCAATTGATTGTTGAGGGTTTGACTTGCTCATCATTTTTTGGGAGTTGCTGCAGGGATTTTACCAGCATTGTGGCCTCTATTGTTTTTGTGGTTTCAGGTCATTTTTACGTTACAACCCCAAGCTGATAAAGCATATGTGATTGCTGTTGCTGCACACTACAAATATATTTTTACTATTCTAAGCCACAACACAAGCACAATCTCAATTTAAAAAACTGCACTCTCAAGTTAAAATTTTGTGACACAAGATGGAAACAATAAAGAAAGTGTTTGGAGGTGCTCGGCTTTTTCGGCAATGGCATAGACAACGAATGAGTGGAGGTCGAATATGCACACCTCTGCTCCATTCTAGAGGGAGCCCTGCAAAGTCAGATTCCCCAGTTCCAGAACCCTGATCTTGAGATCACGGGGAGTCCCAGCAGTTGAACCCCCAGAGATCAGTAAGTTATACATAAGATAGTTGATAACTAAACATTTTGGGAATAACCCTTTAATAGTTATTCATTGAAGGTCTGATACTTATCCAGCAAACACAGTTAGCATTCAGTGAGATGGTAGTTCTCACATTAAACTGTCTGCAGTTGGGCTTCATAGATAGACCTTGGTTCTCTACTATAGGGGGGGCTATGAACTCTCTTCTACCTGCTTCTTCTAACCTGGAAAGCTGAAAGTCAGTGTAGATTCAGTATTCCAAGCTCCTGGGGCAGCATAACATGCCTGCAGAGCAGGTGTGAGATAGCACTGTCAATGGAAGGCTGGCAGCTGGAGGATTTCCATGGACAAGCTTTGCAGAAGCCACGCCATCTAGCAGGTCCCAGGGTACCCTAGCCTTCCCCAACACAGGGATCTGGACTTATGCAGAGGAC
The DNA here is from genome assembly GCF_046119375.1 of Phyllobates terribilis. NCBI lineage: Eukaryota > Metazoa > Chordata > Amphibia > Anura > Dendrobatidae > Phyllobates > Phyllobates terribilis. The sequence continues at coordinate 706,509,901 of NW_027362761.1, forward strand.
CCTGGGTTGAGTCCATGGAGTGGCTGCTGACTGGTGGAGCAGACTGTAGGTGTCCCATACTTTGGTCCATTTAAGCCCCAATTCATTAAAGCAAATTTTGACGTTTTCCTATAAACACAATTGTGCTATAAAACATAACTGTCAACATTCTGGTATACCCTATTTTGGGGTATTACATACTGTGTCTTTATATTATTCTAAAGGATAATATAAAATTATAATTAGTTTTTTAATTATGAGACTTTTTAAAACTTAGTGATTTACTGCCATTGCTCTACTCCTTTCTCCTGTTCCAAGTTTCCTCATTCTGTTCCTCAAGCGAGCTGCACTGTATCAAGTGGAAGGAAAGATTTGCAACTTTTCCAGGTGTCAGAAAGTTCTCTGCGACAGTCATTGCTGTTGACAGGGCAGATTATTCACCCAAATGATTTTCTGATTAAACAGATGCATTCTGACATTCAAGGGCAAGGGAGATAAACATTCTCTGCAGCATATGCTTCTTTTAAACTTTAACTCTACTTTAAGGAAATCATTTTCTGTCCAGTTTCCCAATAAAGTTCTTGAAAGGAAACCTCTGTTTTTGTGAAAGTGTTTAATTGAGTATCACAATAACTCTATTTTTCACTGCTTTGCGAATCTTTCCCTTTGAGTCAACCCTTCAAACAAATCCATTCTCTGCTAAATTAGGTTGAAGGCTCTGTAGATCAGGGACCACATTGCAACATCAGAATTAAATGCAAAAGACAAGTAAAGCATTACCATGATTCACGACATCTGACTGCATATTGATGACCTGACAGAAATGCAATCAATCCTCTACCTAGGTGTATGTACACATATAATCCACACTGCTGGGTCAAACCTTGAAAATATGTACATGTCTGTGTACAGGTTTCTGGGTAGTTCATGACAGTGCTGCTAGGAACCTCAACATAAAGCCATAGTAAAAGGAGTTACCCATATAAAGATCCACCATAAATGGAATGGCAGGGACTATGTAAGTATATCTTTGGATCTGGAAAGGGCTTTCTCAGGGGAAAAAAACTGTAATTTTTTTGCTGTTGAAAAGGCTTTCTTTAAGCGCTCAATGACAAGGACTAAATGGGCCTTAACCCCTTTCTGACATTGTCAGTAATAGTACGTCCCTGTGCCCTGGGCCTTATGGGCCAGGTACGTACTATTTCTGACAATGTGATCGCGCCCACACAAAAGCTGTGTGGGACGATTGCCGCCGGGTGTTAGCTGATTCCCACAGCTGACACCCGATGCTATGTACCAGGAGCAGTCACGCACCGCACCCGGCACATTAATCCCCGAAATGCTGCGATCAAAGTCGATCGCAGCATTCTGGAAGCAAGAAGAGGTAAGTGTGCGCCTCTTACCTTGTTTCCGGGGTCTCTGTTGGTTCCTGGTTGTTGCCATGGTGACCCGATGTCGCCATGACAACATCCAGGTCATCAGGCGTCAGGAAGTTACTTTGATCATGCGCAGTGCACAATCAAAGTAACTTGTGCCTGTGCAGGGCTGACAGGCTGCATAGCACCGAGATGCTGCTGCATCCCTATGCTATGCAAGCAATCAGCCTGCAAAAAATGAAAGTCCCATAAGTGGGACAAAGTGTAAAAGTAAAAAAAAGTGTCAGAAAGTGAAAAAAAAAAGTAAAAATATAAAAAATGTATAAAAATAATAATAAAAAAAATATATACTCATAACTAAATATTATTATGAAAAAAAACCAAAAAAACAATAAAAGTACACATATTTGGTATCGCCGGAACGACCTGACCTATAAAAATGTCCCACTACTTAACCCCTTTAGTGAACACGGAAAAAATAAAATAAAAAAACAAGCAAACAAAGATGCTTTATCATCATACCGCCAAACAAAAAATAGAATAAAAAGCGGTTAAAAAGACAAATGTAAATAAAAATTGTACCACTGAAAACATCATCTTGTCCCGCAAAAAACAAGCCATCATACAGCTCCATCAGCACCGATAGAAAAAAAAGTTACAGCTCTCAAAATAAAGCAATACAAAAAAAATTATATTTTCTATAAAATAGTTTTTATTGTGTAAAAGCGCCAAAACATAAAAAACTATATACTATATAAATGTAATATCGCTGTAAACGTACTGACCTGAAGAATAATGCTGCCTTATCAAGTTTACCACACGCAGAACGGCATTAAAAAAAAAAATCTTGAATTGTTGGTATTTGTTTATTCTGCCTCCTAAAAATCGGAATAGAAAACGATCAAAAAATTGAATTTGCCCAAAAATGGTACTAATAATAGCGGCAACTCGTCCTGCAAAAAACAAGTCCTTACATGACTCTGTCGGCCGAAATATGGAAAAATGATTGCAAAAACTAGTCTTTGCAACAAAAAAAAACGTCGTTTAGTGTGCGACAGCTGGCAAACATAAAACCCGATATGAATCTGGTATCACTGTAATCGCACCGACCCGAAGAATAAAGTCATCTAATAACTTATACCGCTTGAGGAACGGCATAAAAAATAAACTCTAGGGTTAGGGTTGTGTTAGGGTTAGGGTTGTGCTAGGGTTAGGGTTGTGCTAGTGCTAGGGTTAGGGTTGTGCTAGGTTAGGGTTAGGATTGTGTTAGGGTTAGGATTAGGGTTGTGCAAGGGTTGGGGTTGTGCTAAAGTTGTGTTGGGGTTGGGATTTTTTCAAAAGTAAAGAAAAAAAGTGATGACGATATGGCGACTAGTGTTGAGCGCAAGTGCTCGCTACTTGAGTTTGCATTGGGTACCCGGGTATGCACTGAGTATCGCAGGTGCTCGAGTGACATGCTTGAGTCTCTACCCCAAATGTTTTGCGGCTGTTATACAGCCAAAAAAATCTTGCGGGGATTGCCTACCATGCACAAGCAATCCCCGCATGTTTTTCTTGGGTGTCTAACAATTGTGAAACATGCGTGGCGGGGACTTGAGCATGTCACTCGAGCACCCACAATACATGGTGCATACCTGAGTACCGATGCAAACTCAAGTAGCGAGCACTTGCGCTCAAGACTAATGACAACTTATTCAATATGATGACCTGATGTTATCAAATTCTGTGTCGTACCTCAGGGTTCAAAATGTTCACTATACCCCTTGATAAAATCCTTGAGGGGTCTAGTTTCCAAAATGGTGTCACTTGTGCAGGGTTTCCACTGTTTAGGCACATCAGGGGCTCCCCAAACGCGACATGGCGTCCGCTAATTATTCAAGCAAATTTTACATTAAAAAAGTCAAATGGTGCTCCTTCCCTTCTGAACCCTGCCATGCGCCCAAACAGTGGTTTTCCCCCACATATGGGGTATCGGCTTACTCAGGAGAAATTGCACAATAAATGGTATGGTGCAATTTCTCCTTTTACTCTTATGAAAATGCAAAATTGGGGGCTGAAAACATTTTTGTGGGAAAAATGTGAAAATTTTATTTTTACGGCTCAATGTTATAAACTTCTATGAAACACCTTGGGGTTCAAGGTGCTCACCACACATCTAGATTAGTCCCTTGAGGGGTCTAGTTTCCAAAATGGAGTTACTTGTGGGAGGTTTCCACTGTTTATGCACATCAGGGGCTCCCCAAACGTGACATGGCGTCCGCTAATTATTCAAGCAAATTTTACATTCAAAAAGTCAAATGGCTCCTTCCCTTCCGAACCCTGCCATATGACCAAACAGTGGTTTTCCCCCACATATGGGGTACCGGCATGATCAGGAGAAATTGCACAACAGTGTTATTCCTATTCCTGTTACCATTGCGAAAAAAAAAATATTTGGGTCTAAAGTAACATTTTTGTGAAAAAAGTTAATTGTTCATTTTTTCTTCCATATTCCAAAAATTCCTGTGAAGCACCTGAAGGGTTAATAAACTTCTTGAGTGTTGTTTTGAGCACCTTGAGGGGTGCAGTTTTAGAATGGTGTCACTTTTGGGTATTTTCTGTCATATAGGCCCCTCAAAGTCACTTCAAATGTGATGTGGTCCCTAAAAAAATGGTTTTGTAAATTTTGTTAGAAAAATGAGAAATCGCTGGTCAACTTTTAACCCTTATAACTTCCTAACAAAAAAAAAATTTCGGTTCCAAAATTGTGCTGATGTAAAGTAGACATGTGGGAAATGTTATTTACTATTTTGTGTGACATATCTCTCTGATTTAAGGGCATGAAAATTTCCAATTTTTTCACAAATAAACGCAAGTCATATCGAAGAAATGTTACCACTATCATGAAGTACAATATGTCATGAAAAAACAATCTCAGAATCAGTGGGATCCGTTGAAGCGTTCCAGAGTAATTACCTCATAAAATGACAGAATTGTAAAAATTGGCCTGGTCATTAACGTGCAAACCACTTTCGGGGGTAAAGCGGACCAGCCAATTTTTGTTGTTTTTGCCTCTCCTCTTTTCAGCAGCCATATTTTTTTGTTTATTTTTCAATGATGTGGCTGAATATTTTAGCGTTGTTTTGGGATATATATAGAAAAATATAACTTGGTTTATAGTTCACCAAATAACCCGTTGAATTAATTCTTCAGGTTATTATAGTTGTGTGGATACCTAATCAGTGTAGTTTTTTTTTTTGTTATATGTACAGTAATGTGTAAATAATTTTGGCAGGTATGGAAAATTACTGCAAAGTAAAAATGCTTTAAAACTAGAACTGTTAAAAGTTAGTTTCTATCAATTATCAAAATGCAAAGTAAATGGAAAAGAAAGAAATCTGAATAAAAATGTTCTTTGATAACCTTTTGTTTCCAAAACAGTATCAAAGCATCAATTCTTCTAGGTATACTTTCACATGTTTTTTGAAGAAACTCGGCAGGGAGACTGTTCCAAACACCTTGAAGAACTTACCACAGAGCTTCTGTGGATGTAGGCTTGTGCTAATCCTGCTGTCTCTTCATGTAGTCAAACATAGACTTAATGATGTTGAGATCAGGTCTACATATCATCACTTCAAGGGCCCATTATTCTTCCTTACACTAAAGATTGTTTTTAATGACATGGTCTTTAAGTTTAGGGTCTGTGAAGCAGCAAAAAAAAATTGGATCCAGTCAGATGCCTCCCTGATGGTAATTGCATGATGGATAAGTACCCACAGAGCAAAATCACAAATGAATGTAAAATGGTATGTTACCTTTACTCACAATGTTTCCCTTAAATATGTGTTCACAAATATGCACATTTGTTACATTGCCTAATATTATTATTATTATTATTTAAAATGGTTTTCCCACAAAGTACATTTTAATCAATAGATCTTGGAATAAAAATAAGTTCCACAATCGGCTATGTTAAAAAAATGTTCCTGTACTGAGTTAATCTAATAAAATGTGCCAATGCTATGAAATGTGTAATGGCTGTGTCCGGCCGTGCAGGAACATGGTCTGATCATACCACATCTCCTGGGCAGGGGAGGAAGCAAAAGAGAGGATACAGGCAGGACAGCACGGGATCACAGCTGAGTCTTTCTGTGAGGTAAAACATTTCCCTGCCTGTTTATAAGCAATGCTTTACATCACAGAAAGAATCAGCTGTGATCCCATGCTGTCCTGTCTGTATACTCTTTTTCTTCCTCCTCTGCCCAGGAGATGTGGTATGATCAGACCATGTTCCTGTACGGTCAGACACAGCCATTACACAGTACACAGCAGGGGCACAGTTATAAGATTATCTCAGCACAGGAACATTTTATTTTAAACACATCTAATTGTGGAACCTATACTTATTCAAAGATCTATTGATTAAAATGTTGATTAAAATTAACTTTGTTCTTGGGAAAATTCCTTTATTTATCCCAAAGGCTTATGTACTGCACATGGACAAATAATTCTATGCTGTATAACCATATGCCTCAGATTTCAAACAGATACATACATAAGCTTCCTTCCATTTTACAGAGTCATTCTCTTCTAAAGTTATTGCAGAATATAGTCCCGTACAGTTTTAACAGCTCTGTAATACAGTGATACAGTGATCACATGTGCTGGCATGCAGTCTTCATACCAGAGCTGGGCTGACCTATCAAATCTAGAAAATACCAGATTAGCCATTCCAGCAGTGGACTGCATTGGCCTGCAGTATTTGTAATTGTATGTTTGTGCTCTGGATGCAGATACTGTTACCAACTTGGACAGAGAAGAGAACAATCGGCTACCTTCTCTGCCACTTACTCCAGCAGGATGCAAGCTGCTTCTTGTCCGCTGGAGACCTTTAGAATGCAGGGGATGTCAAGTAACGCCATGACATCACTTGATCATTTTACCTCCATCTCTCAGGAGCTTCCCATTGCAGCTCATACCAGGAAGCAGCGGTGTGCATGTGACGCGCCCCCTGGGCCATGTTGTGTAGCGTTGCGCACGCGGGGAATACCCGGAGCCGGATCCGATAGGGATAGTAGTCCTTGTGGCGGTGACCCGGTCCGTGCCCAGGGTGTCAAACTAAGTGGCGTTATTGATATGATGGTATTAGTGTCCGACTACGCCACCCGTTGAATGCGGCTATGAAGCCGCCGCTGCAGGGCAGTCCGCTGAGGCCGGTGGTACGGATGTGCAGCGTGGATGGTATAACCCCCAACGGGAGGGGTATAGCCTCAGGGCAGCTGATGAAGCAGGAAAAGATGATAGTGGTAGTGGTGGTGTGACAAGGAAGCTCAGAGACGTGCAATTGCAGTTTTCACAGCTTTACTCACAGTTCTTTATCAGGTCCCTTGTGTACAGCTAGGACCACCCGAGCCGTGCTGCGTCCACCAGGTGCGGGACTCGGCCAACTCCCAGGCAGTTCCAGAGCGTGGTCCTGAGCTCCCCTCTCTTCCTTTCTACTGGCCGTCCCCACCAGGGATCCACCTTTGTCCAGCTCCCTCAGGCCTTCTGGTGGTGAAACCTTTCCCGGTTTCCCTGACCCTATATGGTATGCCTTCCTGGTAGATATGGCGAGGGGTCGCGCCAAAACTTGTCCACGACCTCCGGTTCCTGGCTAAGGATAATTGGCCAACACCAGTTTGGGATCCGGCACCCTGTTCTGCCAACCCTTCATCCGTTATTTCGTGGGATCTCAGGGTTCCCTCTCTCTTGCGTCTCTGGGCCTTTCCTGGTGTTTCTGTTCCTTCTTCCTCTGACTTCGCTCTCTCTCCCTCTCTCAGCTTCAGGCCTCCACTCCAGGCCTGACTCTGGAGCTGGGCCCAGACTGAGCCACAGCTCCCTATCAGCCCTCTCTGGCTGAGCTCCTCTCTGCACAGAACAGACCCTGTCCTAAGATGGTGCCCACCTTATATACTCCCTCTGACACCCGAGCCCAGGTGGCGAGCAACCAATGGGCTCCTACCTCTGCCCAGAGTCCCTCCCCTCTCTGCTCCTACACCACTAGGATGTTCCTCCCCCCTCCCCACTCCAGCCAGGGACAGAAGCTGTCGTACCTGCACATCTATCTGGTGGGAGTACCGTTGATCTGTCCCCCGGAAATGGGGTGAGTGTGGTGCATGCAGCTATCTGAGCCCAGTTCCACACTCCATCCTTACCCGGGAGTGGAATACCACACCTCTGGTCTGAGGTGCAATACCCCTGTAGCAGCCGAGTCCTCGGGGTGCTACACATGCATACCCAGAAGGGATGTGATGTACTACAGGATGGAGCTGTATATAGAAGTGCTGAGAGTAGAGATACAGTGCAAGATAGGGCTGTATACAGAGAGCAAAAAGGAGTACTGGACTATAGGATGGGGTTGTATAGGGGACTGAGAGGAGTGATGTACTTCATGACAGGGCTGTATATTGGGTCAGAGATGAGCGATATACTGCAGGAGGGGACTGTATATACGGGCTGAGAGAACCAATATACTGCAGGATGGAGCTGTATAAATTTGGAGCTGATATTAGCTAAATATTTCAGGATCAGGCTGTATATGGAGCGGTTGAGAGGAATAATATACCGTAGAATGAGACTTTATGTAGAAGAACTGAGAGGAGTGATATACTGTAGAATGGGGCTGTGTTTAGAGGAGCTGAAAGGAGTGACAAACTGCAGTATTGGCCTGTATACAGGGGGTTGTGAGATATGATATATTGCAGGATGGGAATGTATACAAAGGAATTAAAAAGTGATATACTGCAGGATGGGTCTGTATACATAGGGGCTGAGAGCAGTAATGTACTTTAGGATGGTGCTGTGTATTCAGGGGCTATGAGGAGAGATGTACTGAGGCATGGGGCTGGGTATAGGAGGCTGAAAGAAGTGATGTACTGCAAAATCGATTTATATATAGGATAGGCTGAGGAGCAACGTAAAACAGAATAGGATTGTGTATAAGGAGGAGAGGAGTGATATACTGCAGGATGGGGCTGTACATAGAGGGGCTGAGAAGATTGATGTATTGCAGGAGGCGGCGGTATACAGAGTGGCTGGGAGGAGCAATGTACTGCAGGGAAGATGCCCCAAGAGAGGCAGGCTTTTTTTTATGTAACACAGAGCGTGAATAGATAACCAAGCTGAAAAGCGCTTCAACTCAAATGGACTGAGGATCCAGAGGTATAGATGATCCAGAGATGTGGATAAACTAAATATTTTATTGGTAAAAAAAAAACTGTAACATGTGATTGCTAGAGAAGGTAAAACATTGTAAAAACACAACGTGTTTCGGCTATCCAACTTTCATCAGGTGTGTATCTGATATGGTCCATGAAGCTTATTTATACCCTTCACTAGTATTAGAAGGAGCGGATGGATTGACAGAACCACCTATTGGTGACCTGCACTTCCCCCATCCACCCTCTTCCTGTATACCCATGTCCGTAGGTGGTGATGAACCACCCACCGAACTGCATCAGGAATGAGCAACAATTATACATAGTATATTCAACACTAGAGGAAAAAAAAACAAATTCTGATATAATAAAATAGTATGAACTCTAATACAAAAAATGAATATATCTTCCTATATATCCTTCTACCTAAGTTATTGTCTCTATTGTTCGTCTTTCATTTGTTGTATCTATTTTTCATTTTTTTCTATTTTATTTTAGTTTTTGATAACTGCTACACTTGTTCCAGCATTTCATTCAGTCAGTCTGGGACTAAACTATGCAACCTGTAGATTTAAGAAGTCTCCTTACAATTCAGAACAGATTTTCTATTAAAAGTATGAGCTGTGACTAGTGATGAGCGAGCATGCTCGTTACTCGAGTTTTACGAGCATGCTCGGATGTTTTCCGAGTATCTTGAGCGTGCTCGGATGTTACGTTTCAGTCACTCCGTGCGCATGATTTGCGACAGTTTGACTGCTTTGACCTGTTTGATAGGCATTTCTCACATGTATTAAAGCAGTTCAAACAGTCGCAAATCATGAGCATGGAGTGACTAAAACATAACACCCGAGCATGCTGAAGATTCTTGGCGAGCACCCAAGCATGCTCGCCGAAAGGGTTAGCAGCTCATCAGTAGCTGTGACCTGTTCTAGGGGAGGGTAACCCGTACGGAATCAAAATCTTTTTAGTGTCTGGTGGATAAATAACCCTAGAGAACTCTGTTTCATCCTCAGAGGTATTTCTCGCTAGTACCAGTAATTAGTTGGTTTGATTCCTAGGAGAAGCTCATAGGTTTGGAGAGTTTCATATACTTATATCTATCTCTTTTTTCAATAAAGGTGTCCTATATTCCCAATTTCCAGAGTAAACATTATCAAAAATGAAAATAAAATATAAAAAAGAAAAAAATAGAAAAAATGAAAAATAGATATGACAAATGAAAGATGAACAATAGAGACAATAACTTAGGTAGAAAGATATATAGGAAGATATATTCATTTTTTGTATTAGAGTTCATACTATTTTATTATATCAGAATTTGTTTTTTTTTCTCTAGTGTTGAATATACTATGTATAATTGTTGCTCAGCTGGCGATTACAGATGCCTCACATTATTTATGATGCAATTCGGGGGGTGGTTCATCACCACCTACGGACATAGGTATACAGGGGGAGGGTGGATGGGTGAAGTGCAGGTTACCAATTGGTGGTTCTGTTAACCCATCCATCCCCTTCTAATACTAGTGAAGGGTATAAATAAGCTTCATGGACCATATCAGATATACACCTGATGAAGGCTGGATAGTCGAAACTCGTTGTGTTTTTACTATGTTTTTATCTCCTCTAGCAACCACATGTTACAGTTTTTTTTATCAATAAAAGATTCAGTTTATCCACATCTCTGGATCATCTATACCTCTGGATCCTCGGTGAATCAACATGGTTCTTTATTCACAATCTATTTGTTAGGAGGGCGGTTGCAGACAACTTTATTTTAATGGGACGCAACCGACCCCGGGGTCCGCGATGCAACCTGGAGGACTGCTGCCGAACACTTTCCGGGTGGAAAGGCAAGCGACAACTTAAATGTTAAACCCTTCCGTGTTACTTCACACAGGAACGGGTAAAGCGGTACGCTCTATCTCCGTTAACTGCACGGAGGGAGAGCGACCGGCGACGCACCTATCAGCTATCTTAGCCCTTCGTGTTAATGCACACGGAAAGGGTAAGACGGTTCGCACAAGACGTGTGACCGTGGGAGAAGCAGTAGCCCTGTCTTTGATACAGGCGCTACGTTTTGGGGAATGGCGCTAAAGCGGTTCACACAATCTCCAAGAACAGCAGGGAGACGTGTGACCGGACTAGGAGCAGTAGCCCTGTCTTCGATACAGGCGCTACGCTAAGGAGAAGGCGCTAGTGTGCGGGAGTGATTTCCACCAGGTACTCGAGCACTCAGCCGGCGTGCTACCGGACTGAGCCGACCCGATCAATATGGCTCTTAGAGGAGCTCTGGAGATATGCGTGCACAACCAAACAACTAGCTCAAATGATCTGAGCGAGCCACCATGTTTGTGGGCGGGCCTTTTAAAAACTAAGCCCTGCCCCACTGTCGCACCATTGGTGACGTCGCCTGTGACCAATCAGGCGGTGCCAGGTCACCGTGTCAGCTGGTTCCTGAACCACCAATCACGGTGCGCCAGGTCACGGGCATGCTCAGTGTGATGCATTTTAGACTTAGGCTGCAGTGGCCTAGTCACTCTCCACAACCTGTGCTTCATGTTGCTAGGCACAAATACACAAGATACCACTTGTACCTCTCGTGCATTGGCTAGGCGTTGGGACTGATGGTGATGCTGTGCAGCATCAGCCCTGGCTGAACCAGCATGGGAGACCACAGAATCCACTGATGATTCAGAACCCATTTCTGATCCAGCAAGCACCTGTCACCTAACACTATTTATGCACATTGGAATCTTATCAAGGAACTGTCCATAGCGACTACACTGACCGCAAACCACCATTGAGGAGCTATATTGGATATACGTTTTCTCCAGAGTTGTGCCTGCTTGCACAACTTCGTAAGATGAGCATAACCTCTCTCACCTTTGTGAGGCAGTGAGAGGGGTCATATGCGAGGGACGGTATGTTTCTCCTAGGATGCACATAGAGGCATATTAAACCCACTGGAGTGCATTGCAATCACAGACACAGCTGTGATTGCAGTGCAGAATAGAAGTAAAGTTTGAACTTGGTCAAGCTATTTGGCCAAGTTAGATTTAAGAAAACCCGGCATGGGCTTTTATTCTTGGAGTGGGCTACAGGATGGCAGTGGGGCGGTCCACTCCCTCCAGCCCGTGTCTTACAAGTGGCTCATGGCCACTGGTCCCTTTTAAAAACCTGCAGCAAAGGTTTGGGTGTGTCAGTGTTGGGATTGCCAGCAGCAGACCAGGAAGCTCTGCAAGCTTGTGTGATGCTGAACACAGGCCTGTGAAGGCAACGTATCTGATGCACCCTAAGTGACACGGCGCAGCCATCTCCTATGGCAACAGGCTTTACACAGACTGTGTGGATATCCCGGCTGTGACAGCTTTTGCATATGAGTTGTGAGTTTTGGCAAATAAAGCCGTTTAACCCTCCGTCACATACAATAGGCCTGACTGGCACATCTCTTTTATTTGGCGGGAGTTTTGAAATGTTTGTATTTCAGAGTTATTAGTTTTATGTTAAGTAAATGGGTTTTTTTTGCACGTGATTATGTGTAGTCTCTTTTATTACATCCCTATGAAGGTCACTGATCACTTTTAGAGCACTGAAATTGCAAACATTAGATATTATAGGTATTTTTCTAGCCTGCGCCTGACAGTCACATTGTATGTGAACTCGTTAGAACCGATATTGTATGTGACGGAGGGTTTTAAGTTGGACTTTCCTTGGGTCACTGCCTCATTTACTGCACAGTGTGAACACCTCCGCTTACACCCCACTATTATTTTTATGTAACGTGATTGTATACTGAAGGGGACTAAAGGAAGATTCACAGGACCATGATCTAGCAATAATGCAAGTATTTTGTGGCTGCCAGACCAGAACCCTTCAAACCTTTTCCTACCTGCTGGCATTCCTGTTTCTTTTTTTGATTAGTTTGTCTGGTTCATTGTCAGAGACAAAGATATGATGTCATACCAGGCTGACTAAATCAATAGAAGAAACCGGTATGATGGTAGGTACAAACACATACTTCTCAACTTTTGAAGAACAGAAAGAGGGACAAATTATGCGGCGTGCTTAGCGCGTTGTGGCAAATTTTGGCCATGCCCCTGGCCACACCCCAATCCACGCCCCTTTACCTTTTATCTTTCTCCCCTGGCAGAAGGAGTTGTCAGAGGGGCGCTGGTAATGAGGGGCATTCAGCAGACGCCCGAGACTGCAGGACATAGACCCAAATCCAGGACTGTCTGCAGTATCCGGGACAGTTGATAGTAGAGATGAGCGGATGGATTCCTGGGTCTCCAGTCGAGCGTCCAGGTCAGTGCTACCTGGCGGCTGGAGGGAGGCCGTGAATCTCGTATCTTTCAGGGCAGCGCGACGTCATCTGTGCGTCCTGCTCATCTCTAGTTGGGACCTGTGGATTATTTTTTGTTCCTTCATTCACAGTCAGAGCCGCCAGAACTTTCTATCTCTATGTAGCTTCACTATACGACATCCAGCTTTTTTGTGTCTGTAAGGCAGTGTTCACACAGTGCAAAAATACTGTGTTCTTTGTTTTCTGCAGATGTCCGCACCAAACTCCACAATAACAATCTGTTCCCCCTTATTTGATGCGTTTCTGGTACAGATGTTAAGCCGCGTTTTTAAGGTGCTTTTTATAGTACAGAAAAGCTTTGATTTTGCACTTAATGAAATATCTGAGTTTTTTTAGGCTCCACATAGAAGCATCTGAAGACGCTGCTGAACTATGCGGTAGTGATGAGCGAGTGTGTGTTGTTAACCCTTTCGGCAAGCATGCTCGACATTTATGTTAGTGCCGCCGCGGCTGCATGTGTCACAGCATCCTGCATGTGTCACAGCTGTCTAACAGCCGCGACACATGCAGCCTTGGCAGCTCAAACATAGATGCTGAGCACGCCGAAAACACTCAGTGAACACCCGAGCGTGCTTGCTGAAAGGGTTAACAATACACACTCGCTCATTACCACTCTATGGTTTTTGGATCATTTGTCTCTATAGGCTTCTTCTGAAAAAAACGCATGGAGAAAAAAAACGCTGCTGCATTTTTAAGTGCAGAATCAAAGCTTTTCTGTACTAATGAAGCAGAGTTTTTAACTCTTTTTAAATCTTCCCCAAAATTGCATCAAATAAGCGGGAAAACGCATAAAAGAAACACAGCAAACATGTAATAATCAGAGAAGATTGTTACTGCGCTGTCTGGTGCGAACACGTGCAGAAAAAAAGCAGCAAAAAAAACCGCAGCATTTATGCATTACCATTTTATTAAATTTTTTTATGGGTTTAAAAAAGAAAAAATATCAAGCACGCCATTTTTTTTACGCCATTTACCGATCCCCATAAATAATCTGATTGCTGTGTTGTGCGGGTCGTTACGATTACAGTGATACCAAATATGTCCGTGTTATTTGTTGACTTGTGATGTTCATTATTTTTTACAAAACGCATTAAAAATGACTATTTTTTTCATTATTAAAGTTTTCTTTATTATTTTTTTAGTAATTTTATAGGCTAAAAAAATCTCTTATTCTCCCTGTAAAATTAAATTTCCATATATAGTACACAGCAGTGTATTTAGATCAGTACATTAAGCCTATAGTCAAAGACTGCAGTACAGGTCAAGTAGACAGAAGTCTAGAATTGATTTCAGTAGAGCTCGTGGCTCAGCAGGTTGTGTCCTCTGTGTCAGTAATGTTTTAAGGTTGTGGGTTCAAGACAAGGAACTCACAGAAAAAAAAAAATAGTTTTGTGATTGTGAACAAATTTACTACTTTTATTTATAGAATCAAAAAAATCATTTTCTTCAGTTATACACAATGTATTTCAATGGAGATGTATACTGTGCTGCTGGATTCATTGACTGCATTGTAGAGTCAAGTTAACTAAATCCTCCACTGTGAATTCTGTAGCTCAGTGGTTAGAGCTGCAGCCTCTGGATACTGAGTTCCCGGTTTGAGTTCTGGCAGATGCCATCACAGGCGGAAGAAGAGGTGAGTGTAATATAGGTTAATTTATTCACTGACCAGTGAGCAGCCCTACCCCCGGAGGAGGAGCCATGGGGGAGAGGTGAGCTTAAATAGAGCCCAGAAGAACAGCTGAGCTGTGACATTGGGACAGTCCCATATTCTGCATATGGGATGGTTGGGAGCTATGATGAAGAGTTTCTCAGAGGTCTGGTCCAGCAGTCACTGATTACTGAGCAGAGTGATGTATTTTTGCATCGAATTGTATGCTTGAGGGGATTGAACAGAGGGAACTGATGTTATTATCATGGGAACATAGGTTGGTGAATGCTGAATGGTAGTAGGTGATGTAATTTACATGCCTACAGTGTGTAAGAGGGTGACCAGGATGGTCATGTGCTTCTCCCTTGATTAGAAAAACGGTTATAACCCGTGTGTGCGGAAAAGTGTTTTATTATGCATGGAACCTTATAGGCACCAAGTTAATATATTGCTATAATATGTGGATGACTATGTGTTCTGATAAATGTATTAGATATAGGGAAAGGATGAGATTAGTACATAGGACATAGGTTTAGATTTAGCGATAAGATAGGATTGGGAACAGTGCATTGGTGGGCACAATAAGTTCAGGAAGTAGACAGGTTTAGGATAGAAACAGTTAATATGTTCAGAAACAGCCACAATGTGGGAGGGGCAGGGCCAGTTAACAAGGGAAACACTTCCTGATTAGAGTCAGAGTGAGAGATTAGATGGAGAGAGCAATAGTTGGAGGTCTGAGGGCAGGAGGAGCATGGGCTGTTCAGCAGCAAGAGAACGTCAGCCATAAACTCAGAGCGGACATTCCTGTAATGTCAGGGGCCTATGGTGCAACTGAGACACTGAGAAGCGTGCCTCAATATCTTCCTAGGAGAGGAAGTCGGACAGGGAAATTGCGTAAGGGAGTTGGGACGGGACTTATGGAAGCTGCAGAGCTGGATGGAGTATCCCAGTTGCCAGAGATGCCAGACCAGGAAGGGATAGCTCAGGGAGAGCAAACAGCGGACATCGGAACGTGATGTGCTATGGACTTTGAAAATGGAAAAGTTTGTACCCAATACTGCATGTTTCAATATGATGTAAATGAACAGTTAAGTAAACGTCTTATAAAACGAATTGGATGCCCCCTAATGTGTGTGCGGGGGTTCCTGAAGTAGAAGAACCAGAGACAGCAGGGGCCTGCAACCAAAATGTGAGTGTTACGCACCACACACACAGCACAGGAGAATCGGGACACCGTTTATTTATGGGGGCCAGGTTGTGGGAACACAGCAGCCCCTTAGAAGTGAAACATGCTGGTGGCAGTGTTCTTATGCGGGGCTGCATGAGCGCTCCTCTTGTCGAGGAGCTACAATTAATTGATGGTACTGCTCAATATTGAAAGAGACTATGCTCCCATCACTCCATGCCCTTGGTTCATGTGAATGTTTCCAATATGACAATAATCCAAAACACACAACTGTTGCATTTCTGTAGAAGAACAAGGATTCAGTGGCCAAGTATGTCTACTGATCTGAACCCAGCCGGAGCATCTACGGGGAATTCTGAAGCCTCACTCTCCATCCAGCTTCCAGACTCTAAAAGAGGTCGTTTTTGAAGAATGGAAAAAGATAGATGCTACACTATGTTGCCAACTTGTTCATTCCATGCATAGCAGACTTGGTGATGTCCTTAAAGATCATGAAGGTCATACAAAATACAAGATGTAGTAGTTGTTAATGTGGGTGTATTAATTTTTGCATCAAGTAATTTACTGTAAGTAAAACTGCAGATATTGTAATGAAATATATATTATTAACCTTACTTTCATATTATGGGTTAAAAACTGTTCTATGAAACTCAGTCCTGCCAAAATTCTGGAAATTGTTCTTGTGTTCGGTGAGATATTGATTAAAATCTTACTTTTCAAGCGAGGTTCATACTGAGCACTGTACTTCTAGCTCCCTTGCACCCAGAAAGGCAGACCACACTTTGAGGTCTACTTTCCATAAAGTGGAAAACTCCATTAAATGCACTTATATAACTATCCCACGCATTTGAACAACATGCTGGTGGTGGTGTGTAAGGGACCTAGGGTGACTGTGATGGCGAGGAAATGCTGTACTCCTTCACCCAGCTCCCAAACAAAGACAAGAGTCCCAATCTTCCCACGGGGTGATTGTGCTGCATATCACTTACTTTCTGATTGTAGTTCTGCTCCATCCGTGATCCATTTCCTCCAGGCACCGCCAATTGAACATTAAAGGACTTCCACTTCCTTTTTATATCAAAACACAACTTTATTTTCTTCTTCAGCATAGCAGAACATTTGGGAGAAGACAGTTGCATTATTAGGGATGCGGTTTCTTGTACAGCACAAGTTCTTAGTTTACCGTCCGTTTGTCAGTCCGTCTCAAGCTATCCCTTTTTTAGTGGCCTCTTTGACCCTGGAGATAACTGGGTCACTGCAGCCTTGTGAGTCCCGCACAGCCTTCTCGGGACTAATCCCCGTCCGTCTAGTCCTCCGCTTCTTGGAGGACTTGGAGGAAGCTACACTGCCACCTTTTCTAGACCGTAGGTCCCGATAGTGATGGGAAAGCCTTTGTCCGATTTACAGGCCGACGATTCTCTGCTGCTGGACCAACCGTGCTGCTGCTCTTTTCCTGATCTTGCAACTACTGCTCTCATACAGGAACTTCCCCCAGTCCACACTGTCCTGCTCCTCCCACACTAAGCAACTTCTAATTCTTTAACTATTTCCTACTTTAACTCTCTCCTATCTTAAAGTTCCAGCTTCTGCACTGCCCAAATCCTATCTATACTTATAACTACCCTGTCCCTGTAACTAACATGTCCGTCATACATGTTTACCAGATAAACACAAAATACCTTAACATGTGCACACAGAAGGAAGAAGAGGGAAGATGCGCATGACCGGTCACCCCGTTACAGGTGTGGTACAGACTAGAGATGAGCGGTGTTCAACTAGAACTGTTCGCCAATCTCAAATTCGAGCTGTTTTGGGCGGTCTTTGAGTCGTTCAACGAACTTGAACGATTTGCAAAAAATTCGGCTGTTCGAGGTTATGTTCGATAACTGTTCGTGCACCAAAAGCGCAACTGGATTTTTTCACATCATGCAGGGATTGTCTGCCACTCACTGTAATGCCACAGCCATGGTGGTTGTGGCATTACAGTGGTTGCCCAAATCGATGGGAACAGTGCTCACAGTGAAACATGAAAAGCCGGCAATTCAGCAGCGGCATACACCGGTACCCGACAATTTAGAACAGAAAGAAAAGAGCATCACACATAGATTAGATAGATACATTACAGTCACATATATAATAAGTACAGTGACAGTGTTGATTACTGTACTTGTCATTTAGTGTTAAAATAAAGGATTTATTGAGCAGACACATTTGACAGCTGAATAAATCCTTTATTTTAACACTAAATGACAAGTACAGTAATCAACACTATCACTGTACTTAGAAACATGTCAGTCACATATATAATATCTATCTAATCTATGTGTGATGCTCTATTCTTTCTGTTCTAAATTGTCAGGTACTGATGCTCAATTGCTGGCCTGCTTTTTTAAAGAGAGTGTCTTCTGAGCAGTTTGTCAGCTTTTGGACACCATTGAAGGTGTTTTCTATGTGTTTTTATTTGCCTGCTATTGCTTTTAACGGTGTTCGACGGTGTTCGACGTGTTATAAGGTGTTCGACAAACAGTTCCACGAACATCCCGGTGTTCAATGAACCGAACCGAACCCGAACACTACGGGGGAGGCTCAACACTAGTACAGACCTAAATATTGCTGTGAATTCTCTAATACTATGGTTACTAATCAGATGTTCCATCTAAGCAGCACAGCTTCTAAACTCGTCCAGCTCAGTCCTGCTCCTTACCCTGTGTACTATATTAGTTATGCAACGCATCATTTTCTCTTTGTAACACGGCACAACGGATAAGACTTATAATCAGGAGAAAGGAGGCCTATTATGCATTTTGGAGTTACATTTAAAATACACACAACTTTGTCATGAAACCTAATTTTAATACATACCAATGACACATATAGATCAATTATTTGAACCTTTTCTTTGAAGAAAAATTTTCATCAACAGTAAAAGCTTCAGAAATAAAAGTTCTCTAAATATAGTTTTCAGCAGCAAAATTAGGAATGTAGGCATGTATAAAACATGAAATTCAGCACAATATCTATCCCATAGTCATTCAGTCCATTGTTCTGCTGCTTTATTTCACTGTAAATTGCAGGCATTCCTATTTTTGAAACCTACTCATTTCCCACCACTCTCATCTCTGCCCTGCATATGAAATTCTCAATGCCCATCATTCATTCTCTTCAATAGTTTAAGTGTGATAGACAGTGTTTCCTCACCAATGCACAAAAAGGACACACTCATTGTATCCTTAGAACCTACATCTTTGGAAGCAGATAGAGCAGTGTCTAATTGGTTCCTCTGATTCTTTCCTGACATTAGAAGATAAACTAACGATACATTAGTGTCTTCTCTGCTTTGTCAGCAGATCTAGTTACATAAATAAGCTCAAGTCAAAACTTAATAGTAATTTACTTATGTTTCTCTAGGTTAGCATTGAACCAATACCATGAAACACATTTATTCAAATAAATGCCCATTTTAAGGATAGATGACAGATGCTACTTTTACACGCACCGGTTTTCTATGAAGGGTCTGTAAAAGTTCCACAATAGACTGCTGGTGTGTTTATAGACAGCTGCTAACAAGTCTCGTCAATTTCTAAGAAACGCTTACTGCCTGTACAGGTGCTTCACCAATTCACACGCAATGTTTTTCTTTTCCTATTCTTCCAAAGTTTCCTTCCACATCTTCAGATAATCTTATCTGACCTGAATTCTGATAGATTTAAGAAGGCATCTGCAATGCCAAATGAAGAGATCTTCTGCAGCCAACTGCAGAGCTATGTCTGTCACATCTGACACACCCGTGACAACAGAAGTCTGGAGGTTTCTACAGGTTACCCACTGTTCTAGGATTCAGTTCTTTCATAACTGGACATGGTGACATTCCTTGCCCACTTCTTTGTTTAAAACTAGCCAAATCCATAGGAAATTCCTGTTTTGAGTCCAGGAATTGGTTTTATGTACTATGACAAGTGTGTCTCCCCTTCTAAACTTGCTTTAGATGGTCACTTAGAATAATAACTGAAATCTTTAGATATTTTTTAACAGGGATAAAAGGATAATATCAGCATTAGATGCCCAATTTTATACCCAGGACTTGGTTAAAATATTAGACAATGAAAGCCAGAAAGAGACTTAAAGGGGTTGTGTCACGAACAAAAGTATATTTTAATCAACAGATCTTGGAATAAAAATAAACTCCATAATCGGATGTGTTTAAAAATTATGTTCCTGAGGGCATGGCCAAGATGCACTCTGACATGTTTCTTTGAGCTCTGCAGCTTTGAGACCAGAAACCTCATTTAATGTCCTCATTTGGATCCCAGTCCTTATAAAAAATACCTTGTACCATTCCCTATCTCCTCAGGATTCATCTGACCCTCCTTCTGAGTCCTTTCAGGTACTGTTTCAATACTGTCGTGCCCCACAAGATCTGAGGCCTGTATGTGGCCTGTCCTCCTTAATTACAGTACCTCAGCCATTATTTTCAGCCGGCTTCTCATCACCGCCATCCCACTGACCTCGTCCCGAAGAGCGATTTCCCGGCTGTATTTGCCGGTGTTGATCCCGGCCCTCATGGTCCTGTGCCCTGGTGTGGTTTCCGTGTTGTCTGCTCCTAGTTCCTGGCTGCCTTGGGGGAGATGCTGTGGCCGTTACCGCTGCCATCTTGTTTACCCACAACACATTTAGCAGGCACCGCTCAATAATTAACTATAAAAATACATAAAGGGGTGCCACAGCAAACCCACACTGTGAATCAATTGATAGAAAGAAGAAAAAAGGTCATAGGGCAAAAAAGTCATGCACTCCCAGATATAATGCAAGTTATCAAAAGATTTTTATTGGTGATACATCAGCAACACAAAGACAAACAGAGTTGTTAAAAACACTAAAAACACATGACTTGTGTAAAAAATGTTCAACTACAAGAGGTATGGGAAAAATAACCCAACAATACAGAAAACCTCTTAAATTTTTTGTAGGCACTGTGAAAAGTTATCCATTTAATAAGTCCAGATGAAAACAATACCTTAGGCTACCGAACAGTAGATTAATATATCAATAAATAATCAATATGCACGGTAGCAACCTGGCCTAGATAAATGAGAACCTAATATACAAAGTTAATACATATAGTTACCTACAAAGTTCATGGACCCAATGCGTGTCGCTGCTCACCAGCAGCTTCGCCAGGGGTAATGAGGTAGTGTGTTGCTCATGCTTAAATACCCAGGATCAAAGGAACATGTAACCATTGTCCGGTGTAAAAAGTGGGAGGGAGAGGACATTTGTGGTCCTGGTACAGGTGTGCGTGTCAGGACCCAGAGCGCCGATATAGATAAGCCGCCATAGAAGCATCAGCGGGATGAATAAACCGCCATAGAGGGGAGATATGTCACGCTGTCTCTGTGTACTGGAGGTAGGGGGCCTAAGCTGACCCTAAGCTGGGGCCCTGACTAATCCCTCTACCTGGAGGTACTGTTAAAGGTACAGAGGTCCAGGCCGCCAGCGTAACCCCTACCTCCTGAGGATCCCTGCACCTAAGTAATCTAGTCCTGAGAAGGACCCCAGATCACAACAAAAGGGGACAGGTATAAATATGCCCACACTCAGTACTTAGACGAACGAGACAGTACAAGGGTAAAACCAAAACCACCTTGCATACAAAAACTACACAACTACAACAGAGGGAACACCAACGGGAAAGGAGATAAATGATAAAGCAAGGAAGGGGAAAAACACTCCAAATACACTTAGCTCTGAAACTCCAAATACCACGATCCGCTCTGTTAGTCTGCATGAAATGCTTTCACTGACACTTCCCCAACAGACCGGCAGGCATTTGAAGGAGTCCCACTACAGCAGCATTGATTGCAGCTGGGAAAGGCTGGACCTCGTCTAGCACAGAGAGAGAGAGTTAACTCCCTCACTGCCGAAAAACACAAAGCACCAAAAACTCAGCTGCGAGAAGTCAGGCTGTGTAATCGTGACGATCTTCGTGGCGACACACCCGTGACAGTACCCCCCCTTCTACGAGGGGCCTCCGGACCCTCAGGGCCAGGTTTATCCGGGTGAGTCGTGTGGAAGGCCCGAACTAATCGGTCTGCGTTAATATCCGACGCAGGAACCCACATCCTCTCCTCAGGACCATACCCCTTCCAATGAACCAGGTACTGAAGGGACCGGCGATTAAAGCGTGAATCGATGACCCTCGATACCTGGAACTCCAAGTTACCATTGACCACCACTGGAGGGGGAGGTAAAGGTGACGGTACCACCGGCGCCACATACCTCTTAAGCAACGATCTGTGGAACACATTGTGAATTTTAAACGTAGGGGGGAGGTCAAGACGGAATGCCACCGGATTAATTATAGAACTGATCCTGTACGGCCCGATGAACCTGGGACTGTTATGTTCTGCTACCAAAGCTAAGGAAAGAGAGGAGATCTGTCCCTACTATAAGACTCAGCTGAATCCCTACGATGTAACAGGGAACCTGATCCTGCGATCAGACCTGCTAAAGTCCTAATCTAGTCTGTACGAAGACCTATAGATGTGGGGAGGGAATCCCTACAAGTACTAAGGACTGGGAGGAATATGGGACACCTCCTAACAGAAATAGTAGCAGACAGACGAACAAACAAAATAGATAGAACATAGAGGTCCGTAGACCAAGCAAACTAACAGAGCTAGATACAGAGCACAGGCTAGCTAGAAAGTAGATATACAATGAAGTCCAGCAAAGCCAGAAGGGCGGAGCAGGACTAAATAGGCCAACAAGGTCATGTGACCAGCAAAGGAAAAAAAACCTAACAGCAAGGTTCTAACAGTACCCCCCCTTCTAAGAGGATCCTCCGGATCCCCTAGGACCAGGCTTATCAGGAAATCTCCTGTGAAACGCTCTGATAAGTCTGGACGCGGAAACATCATCTGACCTCACCCAAGAGTTATCCTCGGGTCCGAAACCTTTCCAGGCCACAAGATACTGCAAACTACCTCTATACCGTCTAGAGTCAAGGATGCGAGAAATTTCATATTCCCCGTCCTCCACCACCGGAGGAACAGAGGCAGAGGCGTCACCATCCGACACAACAGCTTTTTTTAACAGAGAGACATGAAAGACTGGATTAATTCTCCAGGAGGTAGGAACCTCCAACCTAACAGCAGATTGGTTGACAACCTGAAGCACCTTAAAGGGCCCTACAAACTTGGGACCCAATTTCTTAGAAGGAATCCTCAACCGCAGATTCCTAGAGGACAACCAAACCATGTCACCAACAGTGAACAAAACCTCCTGTCGTTTCCTATCAAAGTAGTCTTTAGATTTTCTGTTGGCCTCCTGAAGATTACCACGCACATCCGTCCAAACTCTTTCCAAATCACCGGAAAAATTCTCCTCCTCAGGCACGGCAGATCCCAACTTGGAGAACGACCCAAACGACGGATGTCTCCCAGAACAACAAAAAAAAGGCGAACAACCAGCAGAAGAAGATGTATGATTGTTCAGAGCAAATTCGGCAAGTGGCAGAAACTCAGACCACCCCTCTTGATTGTCTGCCACAAAACAACGCAAGAACTGCTCAACATCCTGGTTTTTCCTTTCTGTCTGGCCATTAGATTCAGGATGATATCCGGACGAAAACGACAAATGAATTCCCAACCTGTCACAAAAGGCACGCCAAAAACGAGCCACGAACTGAGGACCCCTATCAGAAACAATGTCAGTAGGAACGCCATGAAGTCTGACAATTTCCTTGACAAAGGCCTTAGCGAGAGTTTTAGCGCAGGGCAGTTTGACGAAGGGAACCAAGTGACACATCTTGCTAAAACGGTCCACGACCACCCAGATGACAGTAAAACCCTCAGAGGGGGGAAGGTCAGTTATAAAGTCCATAGCCAAATGTGTCCAAGGAGCACTGGGGACCTCCAAAGGACAAAGCAACCCCGCAGCAGGAGTATGTGAGGACTTAGATCTAGCACATATAGTACATTGGCGCACCCACTTAATGACTTCCTTCTGCCATCCAGGCCACCAAAAACTGCGACCCACCAGTCTCTTGGTCTCAGAGATTCCGGGATGACCTGCCAACCGAGATTCGTGACACTCAACAAACAAATCTCTCCTAAAGGTCTCAGGCACAAACAACCTCCCATGAGGAGTGTTAGATGGGGCATTCTCCTGAGCTTTAAGAATCTCATCTTCCAAAACGGAGTCTAAAGCAGCTATCACAACACCTTCTTGTAAAATGTTTTCCTCTTTCTCAGCACCGACTATGGGAGAAAAACTGCGAGACAAGGCATCCGCCTTAACATTCTTAGTACCAGGGATGTAAGTAACGGAGAAATTAAACCGCGAGAAAAACAGTGCCCACCTAGCCTGACGGGCATTCAGGCGCTTGGCAGCATCAAGATATATCAGATTTTTATGATCCGTAAGAACCTGAACGGGAAATTCCGCACCTTCCAAGAAGTGGCGCCAGTGTTCAAATGCGAGTTTAATAGCCAATAATTCCCGATTACCAATATCGTAATTCAATTCAGTCTCCGAAAATTTTTTTGAAAAAAAGGCACAGGGATGTAATCCATCCCCGTTATCCTGAGACAATACTGCGCCAACCCCCACAGAGGAAGCATCAACCTCAACCAAAAACGGCCTAGTAACATCAGGCTGCATAAGGATGGGAGCAGAGGTGAACCTCTCCTTGAGATACACAAAAGCTTCAATGGCCTCAGAAGACCACTGAACCGCATCAGCACCTTTCCTGGTGAGATCAGTCAGAGGTTTGACAATACTAGAAAATTTTTTTATGAACTTTCTATAGTAATTGGCGAAACCCAAAAACCTCTGTATCGATTTCAAACCAATAGGCCTAGGCCATTCCTGCACAGCCTGAACCTTAACCGGATCCATCTCAAAACCTTTGCTGGAGATAATGTAGCCCAAAAAACTAATTCTCTGTACAGCGAACTCACATTTCTCCAGCTTAGCAAAAAGCGAATTGTCCATTAATAACTGTAATACCTCACGCACGCTCCGCCAATGAGACTCCAGATCTGGCGAATAAATCAAAATGTCATCCAAATACACAACCACATTTTTACCGATCAAAGGTCTAAGGATGTCATTAATCAGATTCTGAAAAAATGCAGGAGCATTAGTAAGACCAAAAGGCATAACCAGATTCTCAAAATGACCCACAGGAGTGTTAAAAGCAGTCTTCCATTCATCACCCTCCTTCATGCGCAACAGATTGTATGCCCCCTTAAGGTCAATTTTAGAGAACCACTTGGCCCCCAATAACTGGTTAAACAGATCAGGAATCAATGGCAGTGGGTAAGGATTGCGTACCGTAATTTTGTTAATCTCACGAAAATCCAGACAAGGACGTAAACCGCCGTCCTTTTTTTTTACAAAAAAAAATCCAACCGCCACAGGAGACTTAGAGGGCCTAATGTGACCGGCGGCCAAGCTTGTCTGTATGTATTCCTCCAAAGCCTTCCTCTCAGGAATAGTAAGGTTAAATAAACGACTCTTAGGAAGAGTCGCTCCAGGGACAAATTCAATAGAACAATCATAGTCTCTATGGGGAGGCAAAACCTGCGATTCCTTCTCAGAAAAAACTCTCCAAAAATCCTGAATAGGAACAGGCAATTCTCCCCTATCCAAAGCTGCAATACGCCCGTTACAACACTTGTCATAACATTTATGGCTCCAGGATTTAATTTCACTGGTAGACCAATCCAGTACAGGATTGTGAAATTTTAACCAGGGCAAACCCAATATTACTGGAGAAGGCAAGTTATTCAACACTACCAAATCCAATTTCTCATGGTGAACACCATTAATAGTGAGAGGAAATTCACTGACCTTGAGAGTAATATTCTTCAAAGGGGAGCCATCCACAGAAACCACAGCAATGGGGGATGACAAAGGTTCAGGTTTTAAATTGAGTTTTTCCACGAATCCCCCATCAATTACATTCAGTGTAGACCCGCAATCAACAAACACCCGAAATTCCATTAATTTTTCCTGAGCAATCGTGGAAGCAGCTAAAAATATACCCTTGGAATTTAAACAGGCAATACGGGCGTGACTGACCATTTTTTTTTTTCTTTCTTCATACGAAGCTCACAGCCTTTAATCAAATGACCAGATTTTCCGCAATAGAAACACAAGCCTTGCGAAAAACGACGGTCTTTTTCTTGAGAGCGAGGTGCCACCGATCCAATCTCCATCGGTTCACCACTGTTAGTACACACATTATCATAACCAGAAACTGACATAGCAGAGGATTTGCTCTCATTAACCCTAGCACGCAGTCTTCTATCCACCCGTATAGCTAATTGCATAGCCTGTTGCAAATCTTCAGGTGTAGGATAAGCAATTAGCAGGTCTTTAACCCTTTCACTGAGCCCAGCAAGAAATAGACTTTTCAGAGCAGAATCGTTCCACCCTGTTTGAGTGGACCAACGACGAAAATGTGTACAATATTTTTCCACATTACCCGATCCTTGTTTTAGACGTCTCAACTCAGTCTCAGCTGATGCGACACGGTCAGGATCATCATATAATAGTCCCAAAGCAGAAAAAAAACTATCCACTGATCTGAAGCATGAATCACTAGGTTGCAAAGAAAAGGCCCACTCCTGAGGCTCTTTGCGCAAAAGTGACATTATGAACCCTATGCGCTGGGATTCATCCCCAGAGGACTTAGGTCTCAAACGAAAATACAATAAGCAAGCATTTTTAAATGAAAAAAATTCTCGGTGTTCACCAAAAAACAAATCCGTCAAACATACCTTAGGCTCCAAGAAATGTGCTCCAGGACAGTTACTCACGTGCTGACGGAGCTCGGCCACCTCCAGAGAGAGTCCCTGCAGGCGATGAGTCAAATCCTGAACCGACACCATGATGGAACAGAAAAATCTTTCCTTAGAGAATTTGCTGGCTGGACTTACTGTTATGTTCTGCTACCAAAGCTAAGGAAAGAGAGGAGATCTGTCCCTACTATAAGACTCAGCTGAATCCCTACGATGTAACAGGGAACCTGATCCTGCGATCAGACCTGCTAAAGTCCTAATCTAGTCTGTACGAAGACCTATAGATGTGGGGAGGGAATCCCTACAAGTACTAAGGACTGGGAGGAATATGGGACACCTCCTAACAGAAATAGTAGCAGACAGACGAACAAACAAAATAGATAGAACATAGAGGTCCGTAGACCAAGCAAACTAACAGAGCTAGATACAGAGCACAGGCTAGCTAGAAAGTAGATATACAATGAAGTCCAGCAAAGCCAGAAGGGCGGAGCAGGACTAAATAGGCCAACAAGGTCATGTGACCAGCAAAGAAAAAAAAAACCTAACAGCAAGGTTCTAACAGGGACCCAGTTTCCAGGAGGGAACCTTAAGTTTTATATTCCTGGTAGACAACCATACCAGATCGTTCACACTTAGGTCCGGACCAGACACTCTCCTCCTATCAGCCATACGTTTGTATCGGTTCCCCATAGTATTCAGATTCTTCAGCACCCCTCTCCATACTGAAGCGAGTGATGAGGAAAATCGTTCCTCCTCAGGAACCCCCGAAGAGCCCCCTCTACTGAAAGTACAAAACTGGGGGTGAAAACCATATGCCCCAAAAAACGGGGACTTACCAGTGGACTCACTCCGCCTATTATTAAGAGCAAACTCTGCCAGAGGTAAGAAAGAAGCCCAGTCCTCCTGGTTCTCTGACACAAAACACCGGAGATATGTCTCCAAGCTCTGGTTCATACGTTCCGTCTGACCATTGGTCTGAGGATGAAAAGCCGATGAGAACGATAAATGCGTCCCCCGCCGTGTACAAAACGCCTTCCAGAATTTGGACACAAACTGAGACCCCCGATCTGACACCACCTCGGAGGGTACCCCGTGAAGCCTCACAATCTCCCCAATGAACACCTGCGCAAGAGTTTTAGCATTAGGAAGAGCAGGAAGAGCGATAAAATGTGCCATCTTGCTGAACCTGTCCACTACAACGAGTATGACCGTTTTACCCGAAGACGGAGGGAGGTCCGTAATAAAGTCCATAGACAGATGAGTCCAAGGACGCTCCGGGATCTTCAAAGGTAAGAGGGCCCCAGACGGACGGGTATGTGAGGTCTTAGAGCGTGCACAAACCCCACAGGACGCGACAAAAGTTACCACCTCCTTATGTAAGTTAGGCCACCAAAACTGACGCGAGAGTAGATCCACAGTTGCTTTACTCCCCGGGTGTCCTGCAAAAACTGAGTTATGGTGTGCCTCGATCACCTTTTGTCGCAACTGATCTGGAACAAACAGTCTCCCCGGAGGTCCAACAGGGGCGTCCCCCTGAGCCTCCAATACCTCCTCCTCAAGCTCAGAGCATACTGCCGAAACCACCACCCCCTCCTGAAGGATAGGAATCGGGTCGTCCGTATTCCCGGCCCCTGGGAAACTACGAGATAAGGCATCCGCCTTTACATTTTTTGACCCAGGACGATATGTAACGACAAAATTAAACCTGGTAAAAAACAATGACCACCTAGCTTGTCTGGGATTCAGACGTTTCGCGGACTCCAGATATAGCAGGTTCTTGTGATCGGTGATGACGGTGACCGGATGGACTGCCCCCTCTAAAAAATGGCGCCACTCCTCAAAAGCTAACTTAATGGCCAAGAGTTCCCTATTGCCGACATCGTAATTCCTCTCAGCGGACGACAATTTTTTAGAGAAAAAGGCGCACGGATGCCACTTACCAGGGGACGAACCTTGTGACAATACCGCTCCCACCCCTACCTCGGAAGCGTCTACCTCTACAATGAATGGCTGTGACGCATCAGCTTGAATGAGTATGGGTGGTGAGGCAAAACATTTTTTCAAGGAGGAGAATGCTTGACAAGCCTTGTCAGACCACCTAGAAAAATCCGTCCCCTTTTTAGTCATGTCTGTGAGAGGCTTAACCATGGACGAGAAATTACGAATGAACTTCCGGTAATAATTAGCAAACCCCAGGAAACGTTGTAGTGCCTTAAGATTCTCTGGCCGATCCCACTCAAGAACTGCCTGCACTTTCCCAGGGTCCATACGAAAACCGGACGCTGAAACCAGGAAGCCTAAAAACTGGAGTTCCTGTACGGCGAACACACACTTTTCCCATTTGGCATACAGTTTATTATCCCGCAAGATCTGTAACACCTGCCTAACGTGCTCCTGATGAGACACCAGATCCGGCGAGTAAATTAAGATATCATCCAGATATATGACAACAAACTGTCCCACCAGGCGGCGAAAAATGTCATTAACAAAGTGTTGGAACACCGCCGGGGCATTAGTCAGACCGAATGGCATGACAAGGTTCTCATAATGCCCCTCCGGAGTGTTAAATGCCGTCTTCCACTCATCCCCCTCCTTCATCCTAATCAGATTGTACGCCCCCCTGAGATCCAACTTAGAGAACCATTTGGCGCCCACGATCTGATTAAAGAGATCGGGAATAAGTGGGAGCGGATACGGATCTCAGACCGTAATCCAATTAAGTTCACGGAAATCCAGGCAAGGGCGTAGGCCTCCATCTTTCTTCTTCACAAAGAAGAACCCCGCGGCCACCGGTGAAGATGAAGGTCTAATATGCCCCTTAGCCAGACTTTCTGAAATATAATCCTTCATGGCCTGCCTCTTAGGACCAGAAAGGTTATACAACCTAGCTTTAGGTAACTTGGCCTCAGGGAGCAGTTTTACAGAACAGTCATACTCGCGATGAGGAGGTAGTTCCTGACACCCTTTCTCCGAGAATACATCTTCAAAGTCCGCCAGAAATGGAGGTAAGACCCTAGGAGTAACCGCACCGATGACCGTATTCATGCAGTTTTTATTACAGAATTTACTCCATTGGCTTATCTCTCTGGATTGCCAATTAATAACCGGGTTATGCTTAGTTAACCAAGGAAGGCCCAACACTATAGGAGTGGGAAGACCCTCCAACACGTAGCAAGACAACAGTTCTTTATGTATCGCCCCCACTTGAAGTTTTACGTTATGCACAGCTTGCAAAAAACTTCCCTGACCGAGAGGCCTGGCATCGATCGAGAATATGGGGATGGGTTTAGCCAACTCACTCAAACGCATACCTTGAACCCGGGCAAACCGAGCGTCCACCAGATTAGCCCCGGCCCCACTATCCAGAAGAACAGATATCCTCTCAGTTCTCGTACCCACCACCACCTCCACCGGTATGAGAAACTGAGACGAACCTAGGGACGAAATACCTACTCCCAGATTGCCGTCCACCACACAACCTGGGATCAACAGTTTTCCGACGACTCTTCACTCTGCAAGGGACGGGATGGACACCCCCCAATAAAATGTCTCTTTCTCCCGCAGAAGAAACACCTTCCTGTCTTATGGCGCACCACCGGTCCCCTCCCCCGAAATGATGTCCCTCCTAATTGCATAGGCTCCTCTGGACTGACCAGGGGAACCACCATATGAGGGGACCTTGTAGGAGGTGGAGTCATCACAGGGGGTGGAGTTATCCCGCACCTCTCCCGAAGCCGTCTGTCAATGCGAATAGCAAGGGCCATAGCAGCTTCCAGTGACGCGGGAGAGTCATACTGTGCCAACACATCCTGTAATTTGTCGGATAAACCTTGACAAAACTGGCTCCTAAGAGCCGGGTCATTCCATTGGGTGTCAGTGGCCCACCTACGGAACTCCGAACAGAATTCCTCCGCCGGACGATCTCCCTGCCGGATCCTACGTAACTTAGATTCAGCAAGGGAGATCCGATCCGGGTCATCATATACAAGACCCAGAGCAGCAAAAAACCTATCTACTGACTGGAGAGCCGGGGAGCCCGGGGGAAGAGAGAACGCCCAAGATTGTGGGTCCCCTTGTAGGAGCGAGATGACAATTCCCACCCTTTGTTCTTCACTCCCCGATGACCGAGGCCGCAGCCGAAAGTACAACTTGCATGCCTCCCGGAAAACAAAAAACTTGTCCCGCCCCCCAGTGAACCTGTCAGGGAGAGCTACTTTAGGTTCTGGTCCGGCTTGCTCCTGAGGATACAAAACCTTGGACCTAACGTCCGCCAGCTCCAAGGACAAACTCTGCAACTGCCGAGCTAGACCGGCTACTGGATCCATGGTAGCTGGAGAAAATCTAAGTGGTCGATGAAAATGTCACGCTGTCTCTGTGTACTGGAGGTAGGGGGCCTAAGCTGACCCTAAGCTGGGGCCCTGACTAATCCCTCTACCTGGAGGTACTGTTAAAGGTACAGAGGTCCAAGCCGCCAGCGTAACCCCTACCTCCTGAGGATCCCTGCACCTAAGTAATCTAGTCCTGAGAAGGACCCCAGATCACAACAAAAGGGGACAGGTATAAATATGCCCACACTCAGTACTTAGACGAACGAGACAGTACAAGGGTAAAACCAAAACCACCTTGCATACAAAAACTACACAACTACAACAGAGGGAACACCAACGGGAAAGGAGATAAATGATAAAGCGAGGAAGGGGAAAAACACTCCAAATACACTTAGCTCTGAAACTCCAAATACCACGATCCGCTCTGTTAGTCTGCATGAAATGCTTTCACCGACACTTCCCCAACAGACCGGCAGGCATTTGAAGGAGTCCCACTACAGCAGCATTGATTGCAGCTGGGCGAGGCTGGACCTCGTCTAGCACAGAGAGAGAGAGAGTTAACTCCCTCACTGCCGAAAAACACAAAGCACCAAAAACTCAGCTGCGAGAAGTCAGGCTGTGTAATCGTGACGATCTTCGTGGCGACACACCCGTGACAAGATACCCGGAAATGCCATGCGTTCCACCATGTATCGCGGTGGAACGCAACCAGAAGTGACGCGCCAACGTCATTTCCGGTCTCCTTATGCTTGCGTTCCACATACTAGCCGCAGTGGGACGCAAGCAAAGTGGCATGTTGTAAAACACCGCTGTTCAGTATCATAGGAAAGAGAGGAGAAGAAAGGGGAAAGATTGGGGAAAATGGCCAGATACGCAAAAAAATATATATATATAACACTTATAAAGTGAGAAAATAAGAATAAAAAGTAATAAATAAATAAAAAATAAAAATAAAAATAACCAATGGAGTCAACTCAATAAACTTTTTTGTAGGCACTGGGATATCTTGAAGACTGATAAGAACGTATCAGGTCTGATACCTGAGCGACCACTTTTGATGGCTAGACGTGCGCCCAGTCTCAGGGATAAGCTTGTAAGGAGCCACTACACACGCCCCACATATAACACTGCTGGAGGGATACGCTCTAGGGGCACTTTTCCGTGTGGCGACTGCCTTGAATGTCCACATATTTTGCCAGGACCTATCCTGACAAACCCAGGTGATAATCAAAAGTATTCCTTGAGGGGTTACATCAATTGTAAAACATCGAATGTAATTTATGCTTTGAGATGTACCTGTCCTAAGATATATGTGGGACAAACTTCCCAACAGCTACGGAAAAGAGTACAACAGCATATCTCTAATATTAATCTTGCGGAGCAGGATCTAAGAAAAGATCGGGTAATCACGTCTGTAGCATCACATTTTTTGCATTTTCATTTGGCTAATCCTAAATATTTACATGTAATAGGTTTGCAGAAAATCCAGCCTAACTTTCGAAAAATGGATTATACTAATGATCTGTTGAGACTGGAGTCCAGATGGATTTTTTTGCTTGACTCCGTTGCCCCCAAGGGAATTAATGAGGACCTCTCATTCACGGGGTACCTTAATTAGATGCTCTCTGGTTTCCTCTACGTGTTATGTGACCATTTAT
Source organism: Phyllobates terribilis (assembly GCF_046119375.1). Classification (NCBI taxonomy): domain Eukaryota; kingdom Metazoa; phylum Chordata; class Amphibia; order Anura; family Dendrobatidae; genus Phyllobates; species Phyllobates terribilis. Next base: position 706,542,422 of record NW_027362761.1, read on the forward strand.
GCATCTTATGTACATTATCTTATGCTTGTTCGATGGGAATGTTCCAAAGAATTTTTCATGGCTTAATAGACATTTTTCCTGACAGTCTAACCCCCTTCTGTTGCGTTTGATTCATCAAACTGGCTGAGCTTTAATCTCATCTCTTGTCTTTTGAGGGTAGGTATATACTCGCTATATGTTTGTCCTGTCGAGTTTTTCTCCTCTGGGGTATACATGTGTACTCACACTATGGGTGTCCTTTTGTGTATTTTTTGTACTGTTTCTTTGTATGTGTGTCATGTTTCTTTACATTATTTCTCATATATATTACCCTTTTTCTATTCTTTATTTATTTTTCATTTATTATTATTCTTTATTTTTATATTTTTTTCACCCTTTATTCATTCTTTTGTTTATTATTATTTTTTTTTATATTCTTTTTTTCTCACTTTATAAGTATTATATATATACAGTACAGACCAAAATTTGGACACACCTTCTCATTTAAAGATTTTTCTGTATTTTCATGACTATGAAAATTGTACATTCACCGGAAATGGTTTTCACTTCACAGGTGTGCCCTGTCAGGTTTTGTGTTGTGTTGTGCAGAAGTCAGGTGAATACACAGCTGATAGTCCTACTGAATAGACTGTTAGCTGCTTTTTTCTTGCCATGATACAAATTCTAAGTAAAGAAAAACGAGTGGCCATCATTACTTTAAGAAATGAAGGTCAGTCAGTCCAAAAAATTGGGAAAACTTTGAAAGTGTTCCCAAGTGCAGTTGCAAAAACCGAGTCACCAGCCTCAGAAATTGCAGGTTAACAGCAGCTCAGATTAGAGACCAGGTCAATACCACACAGAGTTCTAGCAGGAGACACATCTCTACAACAACTGTTAAGAGGAGATTTTGTGCAGCAGGCCTTCATGGTAAAATAGCTGCGAGGAAACCACTGCTAAGGACAGGCAACAAGCAGAAGAGATTTGTTTGGGCTAAAGAACACAAGGAATGGACATTAGACCAGTGGAAATCTGTGCTTTGGTCTGATGAGTCCAAATTTGAGATCTTTGGTTCCAACCACCGTGTCTTTGTGCGACGCAGAAAAGGTGAACGGATGGACTCTACATGCCTGGTTCTCACCGTGAAGCATGGAGGAGGAGGTGTGATGGTGTGGGTGTGCTTTGCTGATGACACTGTTGGGGATTTATTCAAAATTGAAGGCATACTGAACCAGCATGGCTACCACAGCATCTTGCAGCGGCATGCTATTCCATCCGGTTTGCGTTTAGTTGGACCATCATTTATTTTTCAACAGGACAATGACCCCAAACACACCTCCAGGCTGTGTAAGGGCTATTTGACCAAGAGGGAGAGTGATGGGGTGCTACGCCAGATGACCTGGCCTCCACAGTCACCAGACCTGAACCCAATCGAGATGGTTTGGGGTGAGCTGGACCGCAGAGTGAAGGCAAAAGGGCCAACAAGTGCTAAGCATCTCTGGGAACTCCTTCAAGATTGTTGGAAGACCATTTCCGGTGACTACCTCTTGAAGCTCAAAAAGAGAATGCCAAGAGTGTGCAAAGCAGTCATCAAAGCAAAAGGTGGCTACTTTGAAGAACCTAGAATATAAGACATATTTTCAGTTGTTTCACACTTTTTTGCAAAGTATATAATTCCGCATGTGTTAATTCATAGTTTTGATGCCTTCAGTGTGAATGTACAATTTTCATAGTCATGAAAATACGGAAAAATCTTTAAATGTGAAGGTGTGTCCAAACTTTTGGTCTGTACTGTATATATATATATATATATATATATATATGTATATATATATATATATATATATTGCTTATCTGGCAGACGCGCCATTTTCCCCAATCTTTCCCCTTTCTTCTCCTATATCGGCGCTCTGGGTCCTGACACGCACATGTGGCGCCCTGCTGTGCATTAGTGCCACAGATCCTAGAGGGGTGCATGGACGGATTCCTCCACAAGAGGCCCTCACAGCAAACACACACCTCCACCTTCCACCTCAGATCACCAGAGGGAGCCCGTTAGGGATATAAAAAGGGAAGGTGGAGCTAGGCAGTCAGTTCCTCTGGAGAGTTCAGCAAGTACAGGTCTGAATACAGAGTCGAGCTCAGTCTTGAGAACAGAGTCCCTGCTCAGAGCCAGAGAGGGACAGAGTTCTTGGTTCAGTTCCTCTAATGAGAAAGCCTAGAGTCAGCCCAAAGCGTGCCGCCGCCATAAGAGCGGTGAAGAGTAGCAAGGCCTACTGCCAGTGGGAAGCCTAGTGAGGGCCCGAGCGTGGCCGAAGGCAAGTGGAGTGAGCGAGCTACATAGGGGGCAGAGGAGCTTAACCAGCTCACCCCATAACCATATACCGGACACCGGGTCCGTGTCTGCAAGGATCTCTAGGACCAGCAGAAACAACCGGAACCCCTGGCGAACTACATGTCCCAGGTTCACCAGAAGCTGATACGTACCAGAGCCAGGAGTCACGGAGGCCCCGCAAGCAGGGAGAGTGACCTCCAACAGAAGGCCCTACCACAAGGTCAGCCAGTGCAAGACAGAGACTAGTTAGGCCTAGCTCCAGGCGGGTCATAAACTTATCAGGAAAAGGCAAGAAACAGGAGGCCCTACACCCGCTCACTGAGGAGAGTCCTGAAATGCACCCCTCACCCTACAGTGCTCTGGATTGTGCCTTGAATACCACCAGTAAAAGGTACTTAAGTGACTATCGTGTCTGTCCCTGTTCTTGCTCTGACCCGGCTGGGTCTCCTCTGTCCTGCATCCCTGCATTCCTTCTGAGGCCCAGCTCCACCTGTGGGGAGCTACGCCATCTTAGCTGCCTGAACACCGGCCTCAGAGGACTGCTGCAGCGTTGGTGGTCCTCACCAGAAACCGCAGGTGGCGTCACGAACATTCCCCTTTCCCAAATAAACTTTCCCCACTTTCCTCTTTCAAGCGTGACCCCAGGGTACTGGCCCGGGAGCCAGCCACCGCGGCATCCCCCAGCACCATTAACTAGGCCCGGGCGACGAGTCGCCCCATCCCCTGGGCGCATCATCTCTTCCTGGCGTCACGAATAGGATTCCGTGCCTGCTGCAACGACGGAGTGTTGTTCCCGTTGCCACTGGGTACTGTGCGCCTTTAGTCAAAAACTGTATTTAACTGTGGCGAAGATTGCCGCCATTGTTGGGCCGCCAAGCGGGAAGAAGGGCGTAACCGCGGGAAACTGAGAGGCGTACCTGCTGAAACGCGCGAAGCCCCGGACACGCCCCACGCCTCGACGTCAAACCAGGAAGCGCCAGGTCCTGGAAGGAGCGCCAGTGAACGCTCTGACGTAGGACGCAAGCGACGCAAGGTCCTGAAGGAGACCGTCACCTGCGGAGCTGCGGCCTACCGGAAGAACAGAAAAGAAGGTAGGCCACGGTTCGCTAGGGGGGCGCCAGAATGTCCGAATAACAGCACAACGCCGGAGTACCGGTTAGCCACTCTGATGATCTACCCGCGCTCGACGCCGAGCAGGCCGGAGCAGCCGCTCCACCAGCAAGGCCTGTAACCCCTGTCATACCCATGGCCCTACCGTACATTCCGGGAGCGAAGTGGCTCCCCCAGTACAGCGGCAAACCAGATACCCTGTCTGGATTCAAAAGGAAAATATGCGGTATACTGGACATGTATTCTATGACAGGCAAGCAAAGAGCCGCAGTTGTATTTGGACAATTGACTGGTGCTGCAGAGCGAGAAGTAGAAACCTGGTCGGCCGCAGACCAGGAGTCAGTGTCCGCAATCTTTAAAAATTTACAGACTGTCTTTGAGAATCGTACTGAGACAGACTTCAGGATGAGGTTCTACAACTGCTCTCAGCAACCGGAGGACAGTGTTTGGGACTATGCCTGGCGGTTACAAGGGGCCCTCCGAGCTCTGAAACAGGTTAGTCCAACCAGCATCGATAATGAAAATAAAATGCTGAAGGAACAGTTTATCCGGGGACTGAGGTCTCAAGAGGAGAGCAGGACTGTGCGTTGGTGGTCCCTGGATCATCCAGATGCCACCTTTGACACCCTTAAGGACATGGCTATCAAAGAACTGCAGCCCCTGGAAACTACTGCTATCCAATGTTACCAGGGTGGGGCCACCTCAGTACCTGCAGCATCCACGTTTTCCCCGGTGGCTGCTGAAGCCAAGGTTCCAGCAACGTCCACTAGTGAGCTGGACAGCCTGTGCTCTGAAGTGCGTCAGTTGAGCAAAACTCTGACCACTGTACTGAATGCCTTGCAGCTGAGGACGGAGCCCGAGGCAGTAGGAAGGATCCTGCTAGCCGACTGCCCTGAGGATGTCGCCTGGATGAGAAGGAGGAGGAGAACAATGCCGCCCCCTGGGAGGACCAGTGACCAACGCCGCCCGCTGAGGGACCCTGTCTGCTACCGCTGCCACAAGACAGGCCACACCGTCCAGAGCTGTCCTTTAAACGAGAAAACCCTGGAGCCGAGGGCCGACACCCAGGAGTAGACCCCCCAGGCCCATCAGACTGGTACAGCAGGTTCGTGGGAGGAAGACCTTTCCTGTCCGTTGGGCTGGACGGCATTGTGACATCCGCTCTGCTGGACACAGGATCTCAGGTAACCATCATGCCTGATGTCCTCTACAAAAGGTTCTGGTCCATGGATGACCTAAGCCCACCAGATCCAAATCTTTCCATCTATGCCTCAAACGGCCTTCCCCTTAACCTAGTCAGGGTTTAGGATGTGGCAGTAAAGGTGGGAAGAGTGGAACTGAAGGACCAGGGACTAATTGTAGTAGAGACTAATCCTGATGATACAAACTTGTATATGGTTCTTGGCACAAATATTGTTAGTAACTGTTTGGGTGAAGTGGTGTTCTTGCTCCAACAGATAGCTGACACTGCCAGACCAGGGCAGAGAAGGGTGCTGCAGAAAGAGATCCGAGCCCTTATGTACCAGCAACAGGTAAAGCTAACAGGCGGTGAAATTGGTAATGTACGGGTGACAGACCCGGTACCCATTGTGATTCCCCCGATGAGTGAAATGCTGATTTGGTGTAGAGCAGCAATAGGTCTCAAAGGACGGAGCTACCAGGCGGCAGTAGAGCCCCTGAGCTCAGAACATAGGCCTACACTCTTGACTGCCAGAGGGGTAGTGGATGTACGCAATTTGAGTGTGCCCGTACGCCTCCTAAACTATGGGGAGGATGAGGTTAGATTGCCACGCTACGCCACTGTTGCCAAACTGTACACAGTAAATAACAACTCCATACACACGGCGGAGTCGTTAGCCTCACCAGACGAAGTGGAGGATAATGACCCGGCAACCCAGGTGGAGGATGGTGTCAACAGCTCCATGTTGGGACAGACACCACTCCTGCCCATCAGAAGCAGGGTGTACACAGGGTGGTTCAGGAATACGAGCAAGTATTCAGTAAGCACCCACTTGACTTCGGGAGAATTAAGGGGGTTCAACACCATATCCTCACAGGTGACCATCCGCCCATCAAAGAACGTTACAGGCCTATACCACCAGCACACTACCAGAAGGCGATGGAGATGTTGCACGACGTGAAGAAGGCAGGGGTAGTAAGGGATAGTTGTAGTCCCTGGGCAGCTCCCCTAGTTCTAGTCAGGAAAAAGGACGGAAGCATGAGAATGTGTGTAGATTACAGACAAGTAAATTGCATTACACATAAAGATGCATACCCTTTACCACGTATAGAGGAATCCCTGGCTGCCTTGAAGTCTGCAAATTACTTCTCCACCCTTGACCTCACTAGTGGGTACTGGCAAGTAGCTGTTGCTGAGGAGGATCGGGAGAAGACTTCCTTCACCACCCCGATGGGACTCTACGAGTTCAACAGTATGCCGTTTGGACTCTGCAACGCCCCCGGAACGTTCCAAAGATTGATGGAGTGCTGCCTGGGACACCGCAACTTCGAGACTGTACTACTATACCTGGACGACGTGATAGTGTACTCCAAAACGTATGAGGACCACTTGAAGCACCTGGCGGAGGTATTTGAGTCGCTGTCCCGGTATGGGATGAAGCTGAAGCCCTCAAAGTGCCACCTGCTCAAGAGAAAGGTACAGTACCTGGGGCACATCGTTAGTCCAGAGGGAGTAGCACCAGACCAGGAGAAGGTCACTGCCATCCAGAAATGGCCGGAGCCGAAGAACCTCAAGGAGGTACATCAGTTCCTGGGACTAGTCGGGTATTACCGGAGGTTTGTGAAGGACTATACTAAGAAAGCGGCGCCTCTGCAAGACCTCCTAGTAGGACAGTCCCCCAGAGGCAGAAATCCCCCATTCCAGTGGGGTAAGGAGCAGGCTGAATCCTTTAATGTGATGAAAGAGATCCTGACCGGCGAAGAGATCCTAGCCTACCCTGACTACAGCCAACCATTCCTGCTGTACACTGATGCCAGCAATGAAGGATTAGGAGCTGTACTGAGTCAGAAGCAGAATGGCAAGGAGAAGGTGATCGCCTATGCAAGCAGGAAGCTCCGCCCGACTGAGAGGAACCCGGAGAACTATAGCAGCTTCAAGTTAGAGTTCCTGGCCCTGGTCTGGGCCATTACCGAGCGGTTCAAGCACTACCTAGCCTCCAGTAAATTCACTGCCTTCACTGATAACAACCCCTTGACTCATCTAGAAACAGCCAAGCTAGGAGCCATGGAACAACGATGGATGGCTCGGCTGTCAAACTACCAATTCACTATTAAGTACCAGGTGGGCCGCAAGAACGCCAACGCTGATGCCCTGTCCAGGATGCCTCACCAGTCGGACACTGAAGAAGAAGTGGATGACCTGGAGGAGATTGAACTACCTGTCTTTCATCGGAATGGAATGGTCCACGAGCAACGAGCCTCCAGGAGGCCTCGCAGAAAGACGTTAAACCCCCTGCCTCACCACAGCTGGAAGGAGACCCAGGACAGTGACCCGGTTATCATCCGTATTAAAGAACTGATAACCCAAGAAGGTTCCTCCCTGGAGAAGGAAGCGTCTCTCCAAGCTAAGCACTGTGGAATGAGAAGAGCCGGCTGTTCATCTATAGAGAGAAGCTGTGCCGGAGGTACGTCAACCCCAAAACCCATGAGATGGTATGGCAGTTAGTAGTACCCAAGACAGACATCCAGATGATGTTGGAAGCCTACCACGATCAGGCGGGACACTTTGGCTGGAAAAAGCTAGAGACCCTGCTGAAGTGTCGATTCTACTGGGTGGGAATGCGCAGCTCCATTGAGAGGTGGTGCCGCAACTGTGGGCCCTGTAGCCTCAGAAGAAAAGACTACAGCAGCCAGAAGGCACCCCTGCAACCCATCAAGACAACTCGACCTTTGGAGATCGTGGCCCTGGATCATGTCAAGCTGTCACCCAGCAGGTCAGGATATTCCTATGCCCTGACCATGGTGGATCACTACTCCCGTTTCCTGGTGGTCACCCCCGTCAAGGATCTGACGGCAGAGACAGCAGCAAATACGTTCCAAGCGTATTTCTGCAGGCCTCATGGATACCCGGAGCAGGTGCTGACAGACCAAGGCTCAGCCTTTGAGGCCGAATTGTTCAAGGAGTTCTGCCATTTGTACGGGTGTAAAAAGATCAGGATTACACCATACCACCCCCAAACCAACGGTCTCTGTGAAAAGATGAATAACATCATCATCGACCTGCTGAAGACCTTACTGCTAGAGGAGAGAAATCAGTGGCCAGACCTACTACCTGACCTGGTAGATCTGTACAACCACATACCTGTGAGTTCCACCAATTGTACTCCAGCATATCTCATGCGAGCCAGACCCGGGAAGTTGCCCATGGACCTGGAGCTTGGTGTAACAGAACCAGAAGCGGATATGTCCACTGAGGACTGGGACACGACCAGACAGGAGCAGTACAGAAGAGTACAGGCCTGTGTCGAAGACAGTGGTGGCACCCAAGGGGTCTGGTTGCCACAGTGGTAGAAATACCATGTCTGAGAGCGAGCATGGGTTTTCCTGGTCAGGAGCAATATTGCATGCCATACCTCCTGCCCCAGTCCAGGGAGAGGAGGAACCTGCCCTTTATAAACTGGATCTGTGGCGGGCTTAGAGTAGTTAGATCCAGAGAAGGGACAGAGCAGCAGCAAGGAGCTCTGTAGGAGCAAGGAGCTGAAGACCAGGGACTGGAGCAGAGCTCGTCCTGGCAGAAGACGCAGAGAAACGGACACCGGAGTCCGAGGCTGTGGGGATATTCACATCCAGCAGCAGAAACCACCTGGCAGGGGATTTCAGGTCCTCTGGCCATAGAAGCCCGGAGGCTCAGTCACACACAAGGAACCAGCACCGCCATCGAGGCACCAAAGGCCCCAAGTCACCAGCCATACGGGTGAGCACCACACGGTACACTCAGGGACGTGGGCTACTACACGACTACAGCAGGGTAGCCAGGAAGAGTGCAGTCAGACGGGAAGGCCTATACCTCCACCTGACCAGGGGGACTCTTGTTCGCTCACAGACTGACCAGGCCTCTAATGTTAGCCAGTACTCCCGGCAGGACCTTCTTCATTACCAACAGTAAAGACCCTGAACTGCACTGCATGGACTCTGAGTCATTTCTGCTGCGCCCACGCACCACAACCCTCACCATCTACAGACGCTGCCCTGAGGCTATACTCCTCCGGTGGGGAGTTATACTACCCTCTGCTGCGCACACCACATCAGCCTCAGCGGTCTGCCACGCAGTGGAGGTTCTCAGTGACCGCAATCCACGGGTGGTGTAGTCGGACATTTAATCATAAAAACCACATAAATAGACTGCCACTGGTTTGACCACCCTGAGCCACGGGACCGGGTCGCCGCCACAGAGACTACAACCCCCAGCATTATACAGAGACCCGGCTCCGGGTATTTCCCCTACACACACGGCCCAGGGGGCGCGTCAACTTTGGCGTAGTCGGCAGGATTTCGTGCCCGCAACCACCGGGTACTGCGTGCCTGAAGAAAGACTGTGCTATTACCGTGGTGAAGTTTCCCGCCATCCGCAGCCGTTTTCCCGCCTTCCGCCGCCATTTTCCCGCCATTGGGCGCCATTTCTCGGACGCCGCGTGGGAAGAAGAGGGGCGTGGACGCCAAAAGCGCGCGAGAGCTGAAGCCCCGCCTTACGCACTGACACTGCGCCAGGTCCTGGAAGGAGCCGAGCGGACGTCGACGTCATCAGCGCGCGACGCAAGGTCCTTGACCCCGACGATCGCCTGCGGAGCCGCAGCCTACGGAGAAGAGGCAACGGAAGGTAGGCCACGGTTAACTAGGGGGGAGAAAGACACCAGGAATGGAGGGAGCTCCCACCGCCAGCACGGCTGCAGCCACAGTGATGCCGTTCATGATGCCGTATATCCCCGGAGCGGCATGGTTACCCCAGTACTGAGGGAAGTCGCATACCCTGAGAGACTTTAAAGAAAGACTGTATAGCTTATTCAAAGTATACCCCCTGTCCGAAGAACAAAAAGTGAGCATCCTGACAGGCCAGTTAATCGGGGCAGCCCAAAGAGAAGTAAAGTCCTGGTCAGCCAGGGAAAAGGGGACTGCAAGGGAAATACTGGCCCGTCTAAAGGACACTTTTGATACCCGCACCTCAGCAGAGATCAAACTAAAATTCTATGGATGTAAACAGCGGGCACAAGATAGTATACGGGACTATGCTTTGAATTTGCAGGAGGCCCTGAGAGCCATTAAGCAGGCAGACCCTGACAGCGTACGGAATGAGGATAAGCTGTTGACTGAACAGTTCATTGAAGGTCTACAGTCCAGTGCCCACCGAACCCAGCTGCGTGTAATGGCCCTGCAGAACCCTGATTTGGACTTTGCGCAGTTCAAAGACAGGGCCATCCGGGTGCTCCGAGAACCGGCACCAGGTGGCGCTGTAACCCATCGGCGCCCTGCTATCACCTATCACCAGGAGGTGGCGCCCTTGTCTGCAGAGCCTGTGGGAGCTGATGCACAGGCTTTGGACAAAGACCCGGCTGCAGACCTGCACCATCAGGTCCAAGAGCTGACTAAAAGCCGCGCTAACCAGAACTGTACAGTCTTTACAGGTGTCTTCCCCAGGAAAGATCCAGCTGGCTTCCAGTCCGGAGGACGTCCCTTGGAGTCAACAGAGAAAGATCCCATCGTCCAGAGGAAGACCCAGCGACTGCTACAACCAGGATGGACAACCCATCTGCCGCCGCTGCAACCAAGCAGGACATATGGCAAGGTACTGTCCTTTAAACGGGCCCAACCTGGGGCAGACGGCCGACCCCCAGGCATAAGATCATCAGGCCCATCGAGCTGGCGTGATAGGTACGTAGGGGGACGACCGGTCTTGCCTGTGGTGCTGGATGGCATTCCTATGAGTGCACTACTGGACACCGGGTCACAGGTGACCACTATCCCCTATGTGCTTTTTAAGCGGTACTGGAATGACTCGGATATTACCCGCTACCCAGACGACGATTTGAGCATCATCGCCAGCAATGGTCAGCACGTACCGCAGGTAGGATTCAAGGAGGTGACCATCAAAATTGGTAAAGTTGAACTGCCGGCGCAAGGACTGATTATTGTGGACATTGACCGTCGTGAAAGCCACCCTAAGATAACCTTGGGTACTAATGCTATTGAAAATTGTCTTGCAGAGATAATTGTCATTTTACAACAGGTTGCGGTGAATGCCAGCTCCAGCCAGCAGCGTGTCCTACAAAAAGAAATCAGAGCCCTGATGAAAAGGCAACAGGTATAACTGTCTGGTGGTGAGATTGGTAGCGTTAGAATGAGTGACCCGTTTCCTATCGCCATGCCCCCAAAAAGTGAGATGACGATCTGGTGCCGGACTGTAATCGGGTTAAGAGGAAGGGACTACCAAGCCATGGTATAACCCGTCTACTCAGACAGTAGGCCCACCATTTTGACAGCACGGGGGGTGGTCGATGTACGCCATGGGAGGGTACCCGTCCGCATCCTAAACATTGGGGAAAGAGAAGTATACTTGCACCGGTATGCCACTCTAGCCAAATTGTTCACCGTTAACCAAAACTCTGTAAAGGCCGTGGAACCCTTGCCTCCATCTCAACCAGAGGAGGGTAATGGCTCCAAGAAACAAATGGAGGACTGGTGTCAGAAACTGCATGTGGGCACCGACTCCACTCCCTCACACCACAAACAGGGAGTCTACCGGGTGGTTCAGGAGTATTAAAGAGTTTTTAGCAAACACCCGCTAGACTTTGGGCAAGTAAAGGGTGTAGAACACCACATCCCCACAGGAGACCATCCACCCATAAAGGAAAGATACCGACTTGTACCACACTATCAGAATGCCAAGGGAATGTTGCGAGAAATGAAGGAGGCTGGGGTAATGAGCGACAGCTGTAGCCCCTGGGCAGCTCCACTAGTTCTTGTGAAAAAGAAAGATGTCACTATGAGAATGTGTGTAGACTACAGGAAGGTCAACCGTATCACACACAAAGATACGTACCCGTTACCTAGAATAGAAGAGTCCTTAGCTGCATTAAAAACTGCTAACTTCTTTTCTACTTTGGACCTTACTAGTGGATACTGGCAGGTTCCTGTAGCAGAGGCAGACAAGGAGAAGACCGCGTTCACCACCCCGATGGGTCTCAGCGAATTCAACTGTATGCCATTCGGGCTCTGCAACGCGCCAGGAACCTTCCAGCGGTTAATGGAGTGCTGCCTGGGGCACAGGAATTTTGAGACGGTCCTGCTATACCTGGACAATGTCACCGTGTATTCCAAAACATACGAGGACCATCTGAGACACCTGGCAGAAGTGTTTGACGACCTGGCAGGCTATGGCCTAAAGGTGAAACCCTCCAAGTGTCATCTACTGAAACCAAAGGTACAGTACCTGGGACACGTGGTGAGTGCTGACGGAGTAGCTCCAGACCCTGATAAGATCACAGTGATTAAGGACTGGCCAAGACTCTACAGCATAAAGGAAGTGCGGCAGTTCCTCGGGTTGGTAGGCTACTACCGAAGATTCATCCCCGGTTTCACCAAAATGGCAGCTCCTATGCAGAACCTCCTGATAGGCCAGTCCAGGAAGGCCAAAAACCAGAAGCCGCCCTTCAAATGGGACAAGCTGGAGGATGAGTCTTTCCGCAAGCTGAAGATGGCCCTCACGGGGGATGAAATCCTGGCGTACCCTGATTACGGCCAGCCTTTTATTCTCCACACAGACGCGAGCAACATTGGGCTAGGGGCGGTGCTGTCCCAGATCCAACAGGGAAAAGAACGGGTAATCGCTTATGCCAGCAGGAAGCTCCGGCCCACAGAAAGGAATCCTGAAAATTACAGCTCCTTCAAGCTAGAGTTCCTCGTGGTGGTATGGGCAGTGACCGAGCGCTTTAAACATTACCTTGCCTCTTCCAAGTTCACCGTGTACACAGACAACAACCCTTTGACCCACTTGGACACTGCAAAACTTGGTGCCCTGGAACAGAGATGGATGGCCCGCCTATCCAACTATGAGTTCACTATCAAATATCGGGCGGGACGCACTAATGCCAACTCAGACGTCCTGTCCAGGATGCCGAACTTGCCGGACGGAGGGGAAGATCCAGACGAACTGGAAGAGATTGAACTCCCTGCGTTCCACTGTCATGGGATTACCCAGTATTCCCACCGTGTAAGGAACAGGCACTCTGCCACGTTCAATCCCTTACCCCACTACAGCTGGGCGGAGATGCAAGACAGTGACCCAGCCGTCCACCTGGTAAAAGAGATGCTGACACAGGCTGATGCCTGCCTTGACCCAGACGCTCCGGAAGAAACCAAACAGCTCTGGAAGGAGAAGAGTAAACTGTTTCTCTACAAGGGGAAGCTGTGCCGGAGAATTGTCAACTCCCGGACACATGAGCTGACCTGGCAGGTAGTGGTCCCGAGATGAGACGCTGCTATGGTCCTGGAAGCATACCACGATGGAGCAGGGCACTTTGGATGGAAGAAGTTGGAGTTCCTGTTGCGTGAACGGTTCTTCTGGGTAGTCATGAGAGGGGGCATTGAGAGATGGTGCAGAGACTGCGGCCCGTGCAACCTAAGAAGAAAGGACTGTGCCAGCCAGAAAACTCCCCTGCAGTCCATCATCACCAAGCAGCAACTAGAACTGGTAGCCCTGGACCATGTGAAGCTGGCTCCAAGTAGGTCCGGGTACGTCTACGCCCTCACCATCGTAGACCACTACTCCCGGTTCCTGGTGGTGGTCCCTGTCAAGGACTTAACGGCTCAGACAGCAGCTAGAGCCTTCCAGCAGCACTTCTGCCATCCACACGGGTATCCGGAGCAAGTGTTGACTGACCAAGGTCCAGCCTTCGAAGCGGAGGTCTTCCAGGAGTTCTGCAACCTTTATGGCTGCAGGAAGATAAGGACAACACCCTATCACCCTCAAACCAATGGATTGTGCGAGAAGATGAACCAGGTGGTGATAGACTTGCTGAAAACGTTGCCCCTGGAACAGCGCAGTCTGTGGCCTGAAAAACTGCCTGATCTGGTGGACTTGTATAACCACATCCCAGTAAATTCCACCAACTGCACCCCGGCTTACCTAATGAGAGCAAGACCTGGTAAGCTGCCTATTGACCTGGATATGGAAGTCCTGACAGAAGCAGACTGGGATACAGAATGGCAGCAGCAGTACCGGAAAGTGCAGGAGAGTCTTGAGAGAAGTCTGTCTCAAGCAAGAGAAAGGCAAGAGAGGACTTACAACCAGCATGCTCCCGCTGTTCCCCTGGCACCTGGAGAGCAGGTCTTGAAGAGGAAGAGGCGGCTCCATAAGTTGGATGACCAGTGGGAGAAAGAACCGTACACAGTACTGCCCTCAAGCCATGAAAATCCAAAAGTATGTATTATCAGTAAGGATGGAGGAGAGACCACAGCCACTTTCTCCAGAGACTACCTGAAAAAGTGTCCCGAGCAGCTGCAAAGCACTGATGAAGACCAAGATAGCCCTCAACCCGCAGAGGAAAGGGAAGAAATGGTCAGTACAGTACTCGGAGAATTTCCCCGGTCCTGGACACAAATTAACAACGCTATTGTGGTACCCTTCCTTACCTTTCTCCAGCCAGCCCCTCAAGGGCCTACAGAAGAGCAAGTAAAGTTGGGAGAGCAACCGGCCCCGGAGGCAGAAGATTCCATACCAGCAGCCCAGGAGAATCAACCCTCTGCTAGTAGTGAGCCTGCCGTGCCCGTAGTAAGCCAAAGAGTATGCAGAAAGCTGCCCAACCTACCCGTAACATCTCCAAATACCTGTAGTGCAGACACTAGTGAGCCCACTACACAAGGGGTAGAAACAGGGGACGCAGAAAGAACACCACCAGATAGTGTGTGTAACATACCTGGCGGCGTCCTTGCATGGTGGTCCATCTCCCACTGTGCAAGAGGGCGCACTTGATCTCCTGTCCAGAATGTCTCTCTGGCTTCCCTCCATGCTGTCTGTTTGTGTCTGTTTCTGCTGCTTAAGGGCGGCGCCCGATCACTTCCTGCCTTTTGTACCTGCTGTGGGTCACACCCCTTGTGCGTCCTCAGCCTATTGCTGTCTGTCACTTGGTATATAGCTCAGCAGCTCCCTTCTATCCCTGCCTGAGCATAGTGTTTCCTTCAGTGTGTGCTTGCACTCTGAAGGTGCCAGGTCCCGTCTATTGTCTCCTGCTTTTTGTATCAGTTCCCGTGTCTGAACTGAGTCCTGTATGTCTCCTGCTTTGCGGTATCAGCTCCCGTGTCTGAACTGAGTCCTTTCTGTGTTCTCTTGTCTGTCCTGTCTGAACACGCTCCTAGCCTGTTCCTCCTGCCTTCTAGGGGCCGATTACCTAGACCCGTTCCTGTATCTTGTCTGACCTGTCTGTACTCGCTCCTAGCCTGTTCCTCTCGCCTTCTAGTGGCCGATTTCCTAGACCCGCTCCTGTGTCTGGTCTGTCCTGTCTGAACACGCTCCTTGCCTGTTCGTCCCGCCTCTCTGGGGGCCGTATTCCCAGACCCGCTCCTGTATCCCTCTGCAGTGTCGGTCTCCTCCGTACACTCAGTTCCAGTCTGAACTCTCTCCTGTCCTTTACCTGTTTTGCCTCTATGTCCGTTCCCTTCCTTTTTCTGCAGAGTCTGAACTCGTACCTAACTCCTGCTTGTTGTCTCTGCAAGTACTGTGTGAGTATCTGGCTCTGTCTTTCCCTTCCTGTCTGTTCCGTGTGAACAGAGCCCTGTCCTCCCTGCTCAGCCTTGTCTGCACTCTAGCTGTGCTTGCCTGTAACCCTCTGCCTGTATTGTTCCTGAGTCCCGGTGTGTACTGGGTCCTATCCCGCCTGTGTTCCTACCTGCTAGTGCCTCCCTGTCTGCACTCTAGCTGTGCTTGTCTTTACCCCCCTGCCTGCATACCCGCCTGCCTGCATACCAGTCGTGCCTGCCTATACCCACCAGTCTGTGTGCCAGCCTACCAGCCTGTTCCTGTATTCCCCTGTGTGGGTCAACAGCCGTGTCCGGGGTCTGTCCTGGAGTAGCACCTGGTCCCTCTGCTCGGTTCCTCCTTGGTGCACTGGCGTCGTATGCCGTCGTGCGACCCTGGTCGGATCGGGTGAATACTTAGTCACGCCCCTCCAGGCATTCACTCTCCGGCACGGTCCAGTGGAATCACTACCAATCACACGCACACGCCGCTTAGCCCGGGCGTGTGCATAACAGCATGCTCAGGCCATGGTTCCCGTTGAGCCCCACGGCCTTCGCTCTTTGAGAAGTTTTTCCAGCGAATACATGCATTAAAATAAATAAATAAATTTTTTCCCCCTTTAGCTGAGTTCCAGGCGAATTACGCACCCGTCCAGATGGATCTATCAGCTCTCGTTCCTGCGGATCCGCCACGTTACTATGGGGATCCAAGACAGTGTCGTGCATTTGTGGAGCAATGCATGCTACACTTTAAGGCCTACCCTCTCTATTTTCCTTCCGATTGGGCTAAAGTGGCCTTTATGATTGACTACCTAGCGGGTGATGCCTTGAAATGGGTCACCCCCCTATGGGAAGCATGGGATCCTGTCATCCTTGACCTGCAGGCCTTCCTGGTGGCCTTTCGTATGGTCTTCGAGGACCCTAGCTCTGAAGCCCCTGCTGAAGCTTCACTTCCCAATATCCCGGAGCAGCCCCGACGGGTAATGTGTGTGGGTAGCGCAATAGTCCTCCAGCCCAATGAGACTACTGCCCACCCAGAATCCTCACAGGGTGACTACGCTTTCCGGAATACTTCTCTCAACCTCAAGAGGCAGTCCAGACGTGCTAGACTTAGAGGCAAGCCGTCACGCCAGGGTCTGTCCTCCCTGAGACCTCCTGACCCCAACCTTGAAGTCCCTACTGAAGCTTCATCTCCCTGTATCCCGGAGAAACCCCAATGGGTAATGTGCGTGGGTAGTGCACCAGTTCTCCTGGCCGAAGAGACTTCTGCCCATCCAGACTCCACACAGGAGAACTTCCTGCACCCGGCATCAGATGCTTCTTTCTCTTTAACCGGTGTGCATGTCCAAGGATGCTCCAAAGCTGTGGTTACCTCAGAGTCTGTGCACCTCTACTACCTGGCGGAGGATCCCCTGTTGCCTCCTGAACCCTCCGGGATACCACTCGATGACAAATGGAGAGAGACTTCTCTACACCCGGTACTCAATACTTTGTCCGCTTCGTCCTGTGAGCCTGACAATGGGTACCCCAAAGTGGTAGTTACCTCCGAGTCTCTACACCCCTCCGACCAGGCGGAGGATCTCCAGTTGTCTCCTGAACCCTTCGGGGTGCTACCTGGTAGCGAAAGGACAGAGACTCTCCTATACTCTGTACCTGATACCTCGCTCGCTTCGTCCAGTGAGTCCAACTTAGTGTACTCCGAAGCAGAGGTTACTCCTGAGTCTCTACACCCCTCCGACCAGGCGGAGGACCTCCAGTTGTGTTCAGAATCCTTCGGGGTGCCACCTGGTGGTGAATGGACAGAGACTTTCCTATATCCTGGATCTGATACCTCGCTTGCTTCGTCCAGTGAGTCCGACCTAGTGTACTCTGAAGCAGAGGTCACCCGTGAGTCTCTACACCCCTCTGACCAGGCGGAGGACCGCCAGCTGTCTCCAGAACCCTTCGGGGTGCCACCTGGTGGTGAATGGACAGAGACTTTCCTATACTCGGTACCCGATACCTCGCCTGCTTCCTCCAGTGAGTCCGACCTAGTGTACTCTGAAGCAGAGGTTACCCGTGAGTCTCTACACCCCTCTGACCAGGCGGAGGACCGCCAGCTGTCTCCAGAACCCTTCGGGGTGCCACCTGGTGGTGAATGGACAGAGACTTTCCTATACTCGGTACCCGATACCTCGCCTGCTTCCTCCAGTGAGTCCGACCTAGTGTACTCTGAAGCAGTTGTTTTCTCTGAGCCTCTGCACTCTTCTGACCCGGCGGAGGACCTCCAGTTGTTTCCTGAATCCTCCGGGATACCACCAGATAACAAAGAGACAGTGACTTTTCCTCATTATGTACCTGATAACCCGTCTATTTCTTCCTGTGAGCTTGACAAGATGTACCTCGAAGCAGAGATTACCCTTAAGTCTCTGTCCCCCTCCAACCCAGTGAACGACTGGCCCTCGAATTCCCTGCGGAAGATTCTGGCAGGCCTGAAGAAGAGGGGGCGTAAGGGGGGAGGTACTGTAACATACCTGGCGGCGTCCTTGCATGGTGGTCCATCTCCCACTGTGCAAGAGGGCGCACTTGATCTCCTGTCCAGAATGTCTCTCTGGCTTCCCTCCATGCTGTCTGTTTGTGTCTGTTTCTGCTGCTTAAGGGCGGCGCCCGATCACTTCCTGCCTTTTGTACCTGCTGTGGGTCACACCCCTTGTGCGTCCTCAGCCTATTGCTGTCTGTCACTTGGTATATAGCTCAGCAGCTCCCTTCTATCCCTGCCTGAGCATAGTGTTTCCTTCAGTGTGTGCTTGCACTCTGAAGGTGCCAGGTCCCGTCTCTTGTCTCCTGCTTTTTGTATCAGTTCCCGTGTCTGAACTGAGTCCTGTATGTCTCCTGCTTTGCGGTATCAGCTCCCGTGTCTGAACTGAGTCCTTTCTGTGTTCTCTTGTCTGTCCTGTCTGAACACGCTCCTAGCCTGTTCCTCCTGCCTTCAAGGGGCCGATTACCTAGACCCGTTCCTGTATCTTGTCTGACCTGTCTGTACTCGCTCCTAGCCTGTTCCTCTCGCCTTCTAGTGGCCGATTTCCTAGACCCGCTCCTGTGTCTGGTCTGTCCTGTCTGAACACGCTCCTTGCCTGTTCGTCCCGCCTCTCTGGGGGCCGTATTCCCAGACCCGCTCCTGTATCCCTCTGCAGTGTCGGTCTCCTCCGTACACTCAGTTCCAGTCTGAACTCTCTCCTGTCCTTTACCTGTTTTGCCTCTATGTCCGTTCCCTTCCTTTTTCTGCAGAGTCTGAACTCGTACCTAACTCCTGCTTGTTGTCTCTGCAAGTACTGTGTGAGTATCTGGCTCTGTCTTTCCCTTCCTGTCTGTTCCGTGTGAACAGAGCCCTGTCCTCCCTGCTCAGCCTTGTCTGCACTCTAGCTGTGCTTGCCTGTAACCCTCTGCCTGTATTGTTCCTGAGTCCCGGTGTGTACTGGGTCCTATCCCGCCTGTGTTCCTACCTGCTAGTGCCTCCCTGTCTGCACTCTAGCTGTGCTTGTCTTTACCCCCCTGCCTGCATACCCGCCTGCCTGCATACCAGTCGTGCCTGCCTATACCCACCAGTCTGTGTGCCAGCCTACCAGCCTGTTCCTGTATTCCCCTGTGTGGGTCAACAGCCGTGTCCGGGGTCTGTCCTGGAGTAGCACCTGGTCCCTCTGCTCGGTTCCTCCTTGGTGCACTGGCGTCGTATGCCGTCGTGCGACCCTGGTCGGATCGGGTGAATACTTAGTCACGCCCCTCCAGGCATTCACTCTCCGGCACGGTCCAGTGGAATCACTACCAATCACACGCACACGCCGCTTAGCCCGGGCGTGTGCATAACAGTGTGTTACGTAGATCCACCAGGAGCACTAGGGGTCAGATGCCCGCACGCTGGAAAATCTAAATGCAATGTATATATACCAGTATATTGCAACTGTTGAAACGTTTAATGTTTGTTGCCTGAGTACTAATTATGTTTTTCTAGTTACCCGACAGGGTTCATGGACTAACAGGTTATGAACAATGAATAACCGGAACTGTACCCTGTATATAGTTTCACCTGTAAAGTGCCCCTTTTTGTCCCAGACCACAGAACAAAACCCATGGAGGTGGCTGAAGACGTGGTCCAACGTCGGATCATCGATGCCCTGTAGCCACCCCAGGGCCTGCGTGGAGGGTATGGGACGGGTCCCTCAAAATGCATCTCGGGTGACATGGACACCTGGCTACGGGAGCGCCGTGACTTAACAAGACTAAACTTCTTGTATATATGTTGTATTATTGTTTATACCATGTTATGTTTTCATAAAATGTGTTTAGTCCTGGAGTACTAAAATTTACTAGGGGGGACTGTGGCACCCCAGGGGTCTGGTTGCCACAGTGGTAGAAATACCATGTCTGAGAGCGAGCATGGGTTTTCCTGGTCAGGAGCAATATTGCATGCCACACCTTGTGCCCCAGTCCAGGGAGGGGAGGAACCTGCCCTTTATAAACTGGATCTGGGGCGGGGTTAGAGTAGTTAGTTTCAGAGAAGGGACAGAGCAGCAGCAAGGAGCTCTGTAGGAGCCAGGAGCTGAAGACCAGGGACTGGAGCAGAGCTCGTCCTGGCAGAAGATGCAGAGAAACGGACACCGGTGTCCGAGGCTGTAGGGATATTCACATCCAGCAGCAGAAACCACCTGGCAGGGGATTTCAGGTCCTCTGGCCATAGAAGCCCGGAGGCTCAGTCACATGCAATGGACCAGCACCGCCATCGAGGAGTGGAAGGCACCAAAGGCCCCAAGTCACCAGCCATACGGGTGAGCACCACACGGTACATTCAGGAACGTGGGCTACTACAGAACTACAGCAGGGTAGCCAGGAAGAGTGCAGTCAGACGGGAAGGCCTATACCTCCACCTGGCCAGGGGGACTCTTGTTCGCTCACACACTGACCAGGCCTCTAATGTTAGCCAGTACTCCCAGCAGGGCCTTCTTCATTACCAACAGTAAAGACCCTGAACTGCACTGCATGGACTCTGAGTCATTTCTGCTGCGCCCACGCACCATAACCCTCACCATCTACAGACGCTGCCCTGAGGCTATACTCCTCCGGTGGGGAGTTATACTACCCTCTGCTGCGCACACCACATCAGCCTCAGCGGTCTGCCACGCAGCAGCGGTTCTCAGTGACCGCAATCCACGGGTGGCGTAGTCGGACATTTAATCATAAAAACCACATAAATAGACTGCCACTGGTTTGACCACCCTCAGCCACGGGACCGGGTCGCCACCACAGAGACTACAACCTCCAGCATTATACAGAGACCCGGCTCCGGGTATTTCCCCTACACACACGGCCCAGGGGGCGCGTCACAGTCTCACTCGGGTAAGGGACAAGCAGGAAGCCCACTACAATAAAAGTGCGCCCGCAGAACCCTTCACACCAGGAGAAGTGGTGTTAAAGAGGAAAAGGAGAAACCACAAACTTGATGACCAGTGGGAGAGAGAACCCTACACTGTGTTAAACTCAAGGTTTGATAATAGGAAGACCTGCCTAATTAGTAGAAACGGAGGAAGAACGACTGCAACAGTATCCAGGGACCATCTGAAGTTGTGTCCAGGTCTGCTAAAGCCCCAGGAGGAAGTGCCTCTCACCGTACAGGATGAGCCTAAAGAAGCAGTAATACACACTGACTTAGGAGATTTCCAGGCAGATTGGCCCCAACTAGGAGGAGCAGTAATCATACCTGTAATCACCTTCTACCCACAGCAAGAAGAACCTGTAGGTGCCCCAGAAGAGCCTGCTCAAGAAGAGTACCCAGAAGAAGGATCCCCGGCTGGAGCAGAGCAGGAAGGCCCAGCTAATGGTATACTTGCCAGTCCCGCAGAGAGGCCAAGGCAGTCTTGTAGCCCCTCCACACCTAGTACTGACAGAATGGGAGGTAGTGCAAATACTAGTGCCTCACATATCCCAGTACCACGCAGGTCCACACGTAGTACCA
Source organism: Phyllobates terribilis (assembly GCF_046119375.1). Lineage (NCBI taxonomy): Eukaryota > Metazoa > Chordata > Amphibia > Anura > Dendrobatidae > Phyllobates > Phyllobates terribilis. The sequence continues at coordinate 706,563,574 of NW_027362761.1, forward strand.
AAGGTCAGACCCCTGTCAGATACAGAGAGTAAGAAGGAAACTCTGACAGTGTAGATAGTTGCCGCTGGGGTATTGCATTATATTACATTGTGTATTTTCATGTAGTGTGTATTTATTAACTTGTGTTTTGCCTTATAATGGACAATTTAAGTGATACAGACACTTTTTTTGTTTGCCTCTAACTACCCGTAAGGGTACTTAAAGAACTTTGTGGCTGAGGACTATGTGCAGCCCAAAAACTGCTTCTTGTAAATAATTGCACTCCCTGGAGTGCCCCTTTAGGTGACCTCAGAAGCAAAACCTGTCTGGGTGGCACTAAATGAGGTCCAACTCAGGATCGCTATGCCCTGCAACCACCCCAGGGCCTACGTGGAGGGTTTGCTTTGGACAGGTCCCTCAAGCTACCAAGTACTCTACCCTGTGAGATGGACATCCTGTCTGGGAACCTCACCGGAAGAGACTTGGATTCTGGGGTTGCTTATTATATGTGCATATCTATTTATTATTTATACTGTTTTATATGTAACGGGAAGGGAAGAGTTATTGTTGTTATAAAAAGTGCTTCAGTCCGGGAGTACTGAGCTTTGCTAGGGGGGAATGTGGCGCCCTGCTGTGTATTAGTGCCACAGATCCTAGAGGGGTGCATGGACGGATTCCTCCACAAGAGGCCCTCACAGCAAACACACACCTCCACCTTCCACCTCAGACCACCAGAGGGAGCCCGTTAGGGATATAAAAAGGGAAGGTGGAGCTAGGCAGTCAGTTCCTCTGGAGAGTTCAGCAAGTACAGGTCTGAATACAGAGTCGAGCTCAGTCTTGAGAACAGAGTCCCTGCTCAGAGCCAGAGAGGGACAGAGTTCTCGGTTCAGTTCCTCTAGTGAGAAAGCCTAGAGTGAAGCTCAAGTTAGTGAGCCCAAGGCGTGCCGATGCCATAAGAGCATTACCCCTGACGAAGCTGCTGGTGAGCAGCAACACGTGTTGAGTCCATGCACTTTGTAGGTAACTATATGTATTAACTTTGTATATTAGGTTCTCATTTATCTAGGCCAGGTTGCTACCGTGCATATTGATTATTTATTGATATATTGATCTACTGGTCAGTAGCCTAAGGTATTGTTTTCATATGGATTTATTAAATGGATAACTTTTCACAGTGCCTACAAAAAATTTAAGAGGTTTTCTGTATTGTTGGGTTATTTTTCCCATACCTCTTGTACTTGAATATTTTTTACACAAGTCATGTGTTTTTAGTGTTTTTAACAACTCTGTTTGTCTTTGTGTTGCTGATGTATCACCAATAAAAATCTTTTTGTTACGCTCGCGCCTGGACTGACTGGCGTGAGCGTGATTAGTGATCCCACTGTACCATGAACCGAGGAGTGCCTGGAGGGGCGTAACTAAGTATCAACCCGATCCGAGGTCGCACGGCGGCTTAGTCGACTCCGTGGACCAAGGAGGAACCGAGCAGAGGGACCAGGTGCGACTCCAGGTCAGACTCCGGTCACAGTTGTTGACCCACACCGGGGAATGCAGGAACAGGCAGGTGAGACTGGCAGACGGGCAGGTGGGTATTGGCAAGTACGGCTGGTATGCAAACAGGTGGGCACTGGCAAGCACGGCTGGTATGCAGACAGGTGGGCACTAGCAGGTTGGAGCGCAGGCTGGATAGGGTCCAGTACAGACTGAGAAACGGGTTCAGAGCTGCAGATGCGGTAGTCAAGCAGAGCAAAACCGCAGGTGCGGTGGACAAGGCTGAGCAGAGCGAAACCGCAGGTGTGGTGGACAAGGCTGAGCAGAGCGAAACCGCAGGTGCGGTGGACAAGGCTGAGCAGAGCAAAACCGCAGGTGCGGTGGACAAGGCTGAGCAGAGCGAAACCGCAGGTGCGGTGGACAAGGCTGAGCAGAGCGAAACCGCAGGTGCAGTGGACAAGGCTGAGGAGAGTGAAACCGCAGGTGCGGTGGACAAGGCTGAGCAGAGCGAAACCGCAGGTGCGGTGGACAAGGCTGAGCAGAGCGAAACCGCAGGTGCGATGGACAAGGCTGAGCAGAGCGAAACCGCAGGTGCGGTGGACAAGCCTGAGCAAAGCGAAACCGTACGTGCGGTGGACAAGGCTGAGCAGAGCGAAACCGCAGGTGCGGTGGACAAGGCTGAGCAGAGCGAAACCGCAGGTGCGGTGGACAAGGCTGAGCAGAGCGAAACCGCAGGTGCGGTGGACAAGGCTGAGCAGAGCGAAACCGCAGGTGCGGTGGACAAGGCTGAGCAGAGCGAAACCGCAGGTGCGGTGGACAAGGCTAAGCAGAGCGAAACAGCAGGTGCGATGGACAAGGCTGAGCAGAGCGAAACCGCAGGTGCGGTGGACAAGCCTGAGCAGAGCGAAACCGTAGGTGCGGTGGACAAGGCTGAGCAGAGCGAAACCGCAGGTGCGGTGGACAAGGCTGAGCAGAGTGAAACCACAGGTGCGGTGGACAAGGCTGAGCAGAGCGAAACCGCAGGTGCGGTGGACAAGGCTGAGAAGAGCGAAACCGCAGGTGCGGTGGACAAGGCTGAGCAGAGCGAATCCGCAGGTGCGGTGGACAAGGCTGAGCAGAGCGAAACCGCAGGTACGGTGGACAAGGCTGAGCAGAGCAAAACCGCAGGTGAGGTGGACAAGACTGAGAGCACAGGGCTCTGTTCACATGGAACAGACAGGAAAATGCAGGAAGATGGCTAGAACACAGGAGGAAGATATGGAGGAAGGGAAAAGGGACAAGCAGAACCAGGTACACACAAGGTACTACACATGAAGTAGCGAGTGGACACAAAACTCACAAACAGAAGTACAGAGAAAACGAGTTGGAGTTAGGTGCTGGTTCAGATACTGAAGGAAAAGGGAAGGTACGGACATAGAGACAAACAGGCTAGGAGAGTGTTCAGACACGAACTGACACTGCAACAAGATACAGGAGTGAGTCTGGGTATACGGCCCCCAGAGAGGCGGACAAACAGGCTAGGAGAGTGTTCAGACAGGAACTGACACTGCAACAAGATACAGGAGCGAGTCTGGGTATACAGCCCCCAGAGAGGCGGACAAACAGGCTAAGAGATAGTTCAGACAGGCCTGGGAATACAGCCCCCAGGTTGGCGGACAGGCAAGAAACAGAACGGACCTGGCACATCAGAGGCAAGGAGCCCTCTGAAGGTAAGAGTTGCTCAGGCATCTCCTACAGGGTGGAGTGGGTTTAAATATCCAGTGACTCACAGCAATAAGCTGGGGACGCATTAGGAGTGCGCACACAGTAGCTATAAGAAAGAGGAAGTAACTGGGCCGCCGCCCTAAGCAGTCAGACCAGAGCATGCACACAGTAGAGAGGAGCACGACTTACAAACTGGACTGAAGGTTAAGATGCAATCTTGCATAGTGGGAGATGGTGCACTATGCAAGCACGCCGCCAGGTATGTTACACTTTTGATAACTTGCATTATACTGTATCTGGGAGTGCATGGCTCTTTTGCCTTATGACCTTTTTTCTTCTTTATACATCTTGTTTACCCACGGTGTCTGCTCCTATTCACCTCACCTCCTGAGATGGCGCATCGTCATGGCCGCGGTCCAATGGATCAGTCGATGGGGTCTTCTCATCCTCCTGAAGCTTCCCCTTTGGCTGCTGAGGAAGCAGTTCCTCTTCCGGTCACCGCTTCTGAGCCGCCTTTGGTGAAAACGGCAGGGCCCGCAGCAGGTCCGCTCCCTCAGATGCAGCGCAGCACCGCACGCACTAGATCTTCTATGGAGGGAAGTGCTTTCCCTAAAAACTCTGTCACAGGCACTTTGCCCTCATAAATCGCTCTACAGGGCCCAGTTATCCCTTCTCATTCATGTACTGTGCTTCTAGGTGACAATCCTTATGTTGTGAAACCAGGGAACTCTCTTTGCTCTGCTGGGCCTGCCTGTTCACCTGCTCAACCATACCATATTCACAAAATCGCCTCATGCAAACACCTCTTCTTCCTCTTCTAAACTTGCCTCATCCCTGAGCTCTAAAAAATCTCTTACAAAAGGGAAATCTATTAAAACAAAGATCATAGTGGATATCATCTCCTCTTCTCTGCCTCATACAACTTCTCACTATTCTTCTAAATCTCCAGTTCAAAAAGATCTTCTATGTACCAAAGATGAGCCTAAAGAAAATCATTCTAAACCAGATTACACTCCCATTGATCTCAATAAATCTCTTAGTCAGGTATCCAAGAGCTCCTCTCAAAAAAAGAAAGACTGGTCTATTAATAACAAAAACAACAAATATGCTTCTCTGGATCTTACTGACATGGATGGAGAATCAGAAGACTCTTCCCCGAACTTTACTCCACATAAACAAAAACCAAGACTAGATTTGCATAGTCCCGCTTCAACCCATCCCTTCAAAATTTCTGAGATGGAGTTCCAAACTACACAGTCTGAAGAGCTTCCCTTTAATTTATCCCATTCTGAAGCCTTTATTTGCAACTACATGAGATCAACAATCTCTGAACTAGACGCCAGTATAAATAAAAGATTTGACATTCTTCAAAATTCTTTCCTATAAGTTCAACAAAAAGTGGAAAAACAGAGGCAAGAGTTGAGATCATCGCTGAAAAACAGTCAAGTTTAGAAAAATCAAATTCCCTCTTAAAAATGGAAATCCTCTCTTTAAAAAATAAGATCACAGATCTAGAGGTCAGGAACTACTGGAATAATTTGAAATTTAGAGGCATTCCTGAAAACATCCCTCCTGCAGAACTCTCAGGATATATAAAAAAAATCTTCAAAAAATATTTCCCACCATTTCGGACCTTGAAATTACTCTACACAGATCCCACAGGCTCCCCAAACCCAGCTCAATCTCAAAAGACTCTCCTAGGGATACTATCACAAGGTTCCACTCTTTTGAAACAAAGGAAAAACTTTTAGGCTTTTTAAGAAAACGCAGATCTCTTCCTTCGCCCTATGAATTTATCAGAATTTTTCCAGATTTTTCAAAAAAGACTCTCACCTTAAGGAAGTCCTTTTCTAACATAACCAACTACCTTCTAAAGGAAACTATTTTGTATAAGTGGGGTTTCCCTGTCAAACTGATAGTTTTCCTGGAGGGGAAAAATCACTTAATTAAGGATCCTGAGGAGCGATTGGATTTCTTGAAAAAACACAATCTGATGAAGGATGGCTGCCTGACTGTTTCCTGCCTTCTTGGCATCCTTGCCTTCTGTCAGAAGATTTACTACTCACCTTGAAGATTGGGCTCCTTGTTTATCTCTACTACTCTGGTCCATCGCTGTAGAGTTTGCCAGACATTTTTTTTCCCCACCTTTTTAAGATTGTTTGGGAGCATCTTTGTTTGGCTCCCATTCTCTCCTCTTAGTTAGCTGGGAATTAATCTTATTTAATTTTTTGGTAATTTGTTTGTTCGCCTTATTGTTTTAAAATGTCTGTTCTATTTCCCATAGCACCTACCTCAAATAATTACACGGTTTCCTCTGCTAAAATCTCTCATATGGCTTTGCTGGTTATAAATCCTCGATTTTTTTTACACCTTATTATGTGTTCAAAAATTCTCTCGTTAAATGTCAAGGGACTCAATAGTCCCTTGAAACATTTCTCTGCCTAGAGAGAAGCAGTCCATTCGAAAGCGGACATAATTCCAAGAGACTAAATTTTCTGAAACCAATCCTGCCAAATTCAGTCACAAATCCTTTCCTCATTCATTTAGAGCCTCTGCGTCAGGAAAGAAAGGGGGTGTTCTTACTGCTATCAGTTTATTGGGGAATTAGCTGATCCAAACGGCAGATTCCATATTCTTCTCTGTGAAATTGAATCAAACACTTTCACCTTAGTCAATATTTATGCTCCAAATTCGGGTCAAATACAATTCCTTAATAATTTATTGAAAAAAATTAAAAAACATCAAAGGGGTACTCTCATAATTATGAGGGATTTTAATGCTATCCCAATTCCTATACTCTACTTCCTCTTCCAGAAACTACACTACCATACTTAACAAGTGGATTATACGTGAACAACTGTTTGATGTTTTTCGCTGCCTTAATGCCTCCTCAAGGGAATACTCTTTCTATTCAAATCCCCATAAATCTTCCTCTAGAATTGATCTCTTCCTTACAGATATTGCCTCCCTTCAAAAATTCTCAGAATCCTCAATTGGTAATATAACATGGTCAGACCACGCTCCCATAATTTGTAAAATTAGACTTATGGCCTCACCAAATAATTTCAGAGAATGAAAAGCTAATTCCTTGATTCTTAATCATCCTTCCTACAAAAAATAAATTGAAAAAGCTATTGTTCTATTCTTTAAGGAAAACTCAACCCCTGGTATCTCTCTAGCTTGCCTTTGGAACACTCATAAAGCGGTCATGCGTGGCATCCTCATTCAACTTAATGCTTTTCAATGTAGGAAAAACAAAGAAAAAATTCTAGATTTAACTAGGAAAATTAACTTAGAAAAAGAGATTCAACAGACTAACCCCTCAACTCATACCCATCAAACTTTACTAAAATTAAGATTGGACTTTAAACTACTTTTACTAAATGAACATGTCAAGATGATCCGAATATGCAGACAAAGCTACTATTATTCTTTTAATAAGATGTCCAAACTGACTGCTAACAAAGTTAAAACACAACGTACTAAATCTAGAATCCAACGCATTGATTCGGACGTCTCTTACTTTCTTCCGCAAGACGTTGCAAATCAATTTGGCAAATGTTATTCTTTTTGTATAACCTAAAAGATGACCCTCAATACCCCCAACCGAGTTCAGCTGATATAAACAAATTTCTAGTCAATATTAACCTTCCTAAATTAAACAAAAAACAGTTTAACTTCCTGAATACCCCATTCTCTGAAACAGAAATTTTAACCCTCCGTCAGGGGCAATATGTTTCATAACGAGTTTAGGGGCATTGCGCCTGTCAGGCACAGGCTAGAAAATTGGCTATATTTTCCTTTTTTTTAAATTTCAATGCTCTAAAAGTGATCAATTACCTTAATAGGAATGTAATAAATGAGAATACACATAATGAGGTGGAAAAAAAAATGTTTACTAACCAGAAAAGTAATATGTTTCAAAGTGCACACATTTTGCTACTTGCAAAAAAACCCCGACAGTTTTCTTCAAAAACTATTAGTAAACCTAACATTTAGATAAGCAAAATAAATTATAAGGTTGCTGAAATAGTACTGTACTCAAAATCAGTCACTATCAGATGTTAGCGGTTCACCTGTAAAAGTACACTTGCAGAGCAATGAGCATGATTTGCAGATCATTTCTGCATGAGACAGGCAAATAGCATTTTTGCAATTTTTACATGCATAATTTGAGGTTCTCCTGAGTCCTGTTTCTACAGTGCAGGTGTTGCATCTCTGTCTTTTAGATGGTGGGGGAGCTGATGATTCTTCGCGTTCATGTTCTGTGGGACATTTTCTCAGCCGCATTTGCATGCTAGAGGGTATTCCAATTGTTTTCACACTTCTTCTGCGAAGCTCTGCAATGACCAGTTCATGAGCCAATGTTTTTAGATGGAGTCTTCTACGCTGTGATCCCAGCTGGTTTCCTATGTAAATAACTTGAGAATTTATTCCTGCCACATTTAGCATAGTGAAAAAAATTACCATTGGCCAGCGCCTGACATTTCTGCATACACTGAAAGTAGCACACATCTGATCTGCAGTGTCTACACCACCCTTGGTTTCGTTGTAAAACGTTATCATTTCCGGCTTATTTTGTGCTTCAGACCGAGGATCGATTGCATCATCATCATGAAGAGAGGATACAAGAATAACATTTTTGTTCTTGCGTGGGACATAGGACACTAAAACTTTGCCTTCACTAAATCCAAACATACTGTGGTATTGTTCTCTCCCTCTCACATTGATAAACTGTGGCGGCAATTGTGCTTTATTTTTTCGCACAGTACCCACATATGATATTTTTTGGATTTCAAAAAATCAATCAAACCCACATCAGTAAACCAGTTATCTGCAGTTATATTTCTCCCCGAACCATACAAAGGCTCAGCCATTCGCTTTACCACCTCACTCGGTGTGTTGCTTACACAATATGGACCTGCTTGCTGTTTCCCCGCATAAACTTCCATATTGTAGGTATAAGTAATCCTGTAGTCAGCAAGGGATATTTTTTTAGCCCATATTTGTTTGGTTTAGATGGGATATATTGCCGAAAGCCACATCTACCACGAAATCCCGGGAGCATTTCATCAATAGTGACATTTTGACCTAGACAATAGCTTTTTTGACAGGTTTGCACAAATTTTTCAAATATCTCACGAATCGCAGCAAGCCGGTCATATTTTTTTCGCTCAGTTCTGGTACTTCTGTCATCAAAACGAAGACACCGCATTATAATTTTGAATCTCTTTATATTCATTACCAAGGAAAATTTCTCAATGCCATCCCCATCTCTACCCCAGAGCTCCTCCAAACTCTGTCGGTTTGCCCTATAGGCGCCTGCAAGATAGAGCAAACCAATAAACGCCCTCAGTTCAATTACAGTACATCAATAGGGTTGACATCTCGCTTTCTAATGAAACTGTCCCTTATGGTGTCCATGTACTGATTTGTATATGTCACAATTGTGACCAGAATGTCATCAGTGAATAAACAGTTCCAGCATTCCATTTCATTTTTAGCATTCCTTGCAGTTCCTATGACACCAGGAAGGAGGCTCAAAATGTTATGCGAGCGTGTGCGAGAACGTTTAGGGGGGGCTTTTTTATCCATTTTGTTGTTTTATCTTTGTCCAAATAATATGCTTCTATGTCTTGAGCATCCTCCTCACTCTCTCCATCTTGATCTGTATCAGACACATCTGGACATTCTTCCACATCATCTTCTGAATCAATGTCACATTCTTCCCCTAAATCTTCTAGCTGTAAGGGGTCTGTCTCATCATCATCAAGCAGTATATTTTGCACTTGCTCAACATGAAGGGCATTTGACAAGTCAAATATTCTCCTCACCATTTCAGAAGAAAAGCTGAAGCAAGAGAGAGAATATGTGTTAGGGCACAATGTGCCTGAGAAGCACACTCTTATTTCTAACAAAACCTTCTATGACAAATCCACAAATTTAGCACTAGCTATTCATAAAACAAGCTAAAAAAACAATTGGGATGAATAAAAACAGCAAATACTAACCGTCAAAGGTGTGACGCATTCAGGGGCAATGAGCCTGAGAAGCCAAAACACTGATATCTGATCTCCTGAAGCTCTGCAGCACAAGAGGCTTCTCAGGTTTCACACAGCCTTTAAAGTTAGGAAGGTACTGGGAGGAGGGTGTTTCCCAGACAAACCACTGAAAATAGAGAAATGAAACATAAGGCCCCGTCACACTAAGCGATGCAGCAGCGATCCCGACAACGATATGACCTGTCAGGGATCGTTGCTGCATCGCTAATACATCGCTGGTGAGCTGTCAAACAGGCAGGCTCACCAGCGATGAGGGGAGCAGCGATATCGTGGAAAGAATCGTTCCACGATGTCCTGCTCCCGTTACCAGCCTGCTGCAAGCAGGAGCAGGCTGGTAACTATGGTAAACATCGGGTTACTAAGTGCGCGTGTGCCCCTAGTAACCCGCTGTTTACCATGGATACCACTCTGCTACGGTGTGCTGGAGCCTCCGCTCACCGTAGCAGAGTGGTATCTATGGTAAACAGCGGGTTACTAAGTGCGCGCGTGCCCCTAGTAACCCGATATTTACCATGGTTACCAGCCAGATCGTTGGTCCCGCTGGTCACACACAGCGATGTGTGCTGGCAAGCGGGAGGCCAACGACCAAAAAATGGTCCAGGACACTTTGCAACGATCAGCGACCTCACAGCAGGGGCCTGATCGTTGCAAAGTGTCACACACAGCGACATCGCTGGTGAGGTCGCTGGTGAGTCACCAAAACCGTGACACAGCAGCGATCTCGCTAGCGATATCGCTTAGTGTGACGGGGCCTTAAGTGAGCTGCGCCTGTCAGATCAGTTGCCCCTGACGGAGGCAATGACTATCTCCAACTTGAAGGACAACAAAGCCCCTAGCCCAGATGGTTTCTCAAATGAGTATTACAAAATCTTTAAATCTAACTTACTTTCTCCCTTACTATCCTTCTTTAATCATGCATCCAAGACCTCATCCTTCCCTAATGAATCATTGCATGCTAATATTACTGTCATCCCTGAATCGGGGAATAGTCCGGAACTCTTACAAAATTATCGCCCCATTTCTTTACTAAACTCTGACGTCAAAATGTTTGCATTGATCCTATCAGAAAGATTGAAAACCATTATCCCTGACTTGATTCACTAGGATCAAATAGGCTTCGTTAAAGATAGACAACCCTCTGATGGTATTCGTAGAATTACAAACCTCATATCTATTATAGAAAAATCTAAAATCCCTTCCATTCTCTTATCCCTTGATGCAGAAAAAGCTTTTGACTGCATAAATTGGAACTTTATGCTGGCTACTCTCAAAAAATTTGCTTTCGAAGATCTTATTTTAAATTCTATTCAGGAATTGCAAATAATCAATACTCAAATATATTTAATCTAACTAACGGAGCTAGACAAGGTTGTCCTCTTTCACCTCTCCTTTTTATCTATACGCTAGAACCCCTTATAGAATTAATTAGGACTAACCACATCATTAAAGGCACACCAACTCAGATGAGACAACATAAAATTGGACTTAATGCTGACGATATTTTTCTAACTATCACTGATCCCCTAAACTCTTTACGGGAGCTGTCCGACTTAATAAATTCACCTTTGTTTCATATTATAAAATTAACAATATAGAATCCCAAATCCTTGATTTCCATATAGACTCAAATCTAAAAAATATAATAAAAATGAATTTCCCTACTCCTGGGAAGACATCAACATCTCCTTCCTTGGCATTCAAATCACCAAACCCCCTTAACCGAATTGTTTAAATTAATATTTCAAATATTTTTAAAGAGATCCAATTATCTTTGGACAGTTATGATAAAGTCAATACATCTTGGTTAGGTAGAGTCTCGATTTATAAAATGATGATTCTCCCAAGGTTATTATACATTTTTGGATGCATTCCACTCTTGATCCCAGACTTGTGGCTGCGGAAATTACACAAACAGCTTTCTAGTTATATATGGTGTAGTAAACCTAGAGTTTCTAAAAATCTTTTATTTAAAACTAGGGAAAGAGGCGTTATTGCCCTTCCTAACATACAAGCTTATTACGAACCAAACATAATTAAACAGAGTAGACATTTGTTATCTAAAGACAAACTAAACTGGGTATTTCTAGAAGAGGAAATGAACAATAATTCGCCCTTATCTTCCCTTATTCTAATTCACTTACTAGTTCCTACTCTTCCTCCTCCTTCTCATTCCCTACTAAAGGCTACAATTCTGCTTTCGAAGAGATTTTTTAAAATTGCTAATCATAACTCCTCCATCATTCAGCTAGAGAATATCCCAATATCCATTTTTCATTATCCCCTTCCTGAATTTCCATTTGAAAGATGGTCAGATTTGGGTATTGAGAATTGCTCCTCCTTATTTACTGGCACAAATAGGGACTTTATTGTCAATTTCCAAACTCTTAAAAATCTTCACAATTTACCTAATGAGGAACTCCTTAACTTAATTGTTCTTAGGAAATTTGCGAGACTTCATATAAAGCTCCCTTTGCCCTCCCTTGTTCTATCTCTCTTTTACTGGATAATCCAAATGTATGCTCATATTGGAAATTGAAAAGTATTTATGTTCTTCTGAACGCTGACTCTACTTTCTCAAAACCTCCTCCCCTTTCTAAATGGGAACTATACCTAAATAAATCTTTTCCACTAGAGGATTGGCAGCGTGCCTTCAAACTATCCTTCAAAACGAGTATTAATGCTAATATTTTTGAAACTTCTATAAAAAAATTTCTAGATGGCACCTCAAGCCAGTTAGATTAAAGAAAGCATTTCCCAACCTCTCGGACCGCTGTTGTTGAGATTGTGGATCCAGCGGAAACATCATGCATATATTTTGGTCTTGTCCAAAGTTAAAAACCCTAAAACATGATATTACGGTTCTTTTGTCTAAAATAGGGAAGCAAAAAATAAAATTGTCTCAACTATTTCTCCTCTCTCTAGAGACAGATCTTCTTTCTAATGAAATGAAACTTATTGCCCTCCATATCTTTGCGGTCGTGAAACTCCTTATAGGTGCCAATTGGAAATCTGCTTATATCCCCTCAATCAATGATTTAATTGGCAAGGTCTCTTCACATAACACATTCGATCAAGCCATTGCTCTAAAAAAGAACTCCCTTTCAAAATATAAATCTAAATGGTCTCTCTGGAATTCCTATTTTTACTCCAGCGCAGGGTCTCTCTTATAAGTCTTCCTAAAAGATATATGACCAGCTAATGCTTTCCGTTTTTTGTAACTCTCTCTTCTGTTCATTACATTTTGCCGTGCTGTTCCTTTCCAGTGAACTCTCCTTTTTTTCCCTCTTCCATTCCCTTCCCTTTCCTCCCCTTTTTTCCCCTCTCCTTTCCTTTTTTACCTTTATCCCCTGTTCCCTCCCATTTGATTTTTCCCCTACCATTCCCTATTCCTGCATTGTCTTTATGTTTATAACCATTATAATATGCATTGTTATCTTACATATGTTGATTTACATTATTTAGATATCGATTTATTTTTGAATTCTTGTTCTGATTTTCCCCCTTCCCTATTGTTGTAAAATTTCCCTTGAATAAATATTAATTAAACAAAAAATAATGTTCCTTTGCTGAGATAATCTTATAAATGTGCCCCTGCTATGTACTGTGCAATGGCTGTGTCTGACCATACAGGAACATGGTCTGATCATACCACTGGCAGGGGAAGAAGAAAAAAGAGTATACAGACATTACAAAACGGGATCGTCTTGCCTGTGGTTTCACCGGTTGACTGTTCTCCCCCTGCAGGGTCCAGGGAGTTGTGATGTAGCTCACTTCTTCGTCAGATGAAACATCCATTGCTTATGTCCCGCTGCTTCTACTGTATACTCATGACTGGAGTATCGTACGAGGCATCTGTTGTGTCCACTAGCTGTAAGGAAAATGGCACTTGCCAGTCACTTCCAGAGTGCTACGTGCCCGACTGGTTCCGTCCGTGTTGAGGTCGCACTAATGACGCGACCGCCACCCCTTTTGTCACTCCGTCTCTGGACACACCCCATCATCTTTTACCCAGTGAGCCGCCTCTCTTCCTGGATCGTGCCTCCTTCCGCGACGCTCCACCTCTTCTGGGCTGGACCTTGGCTCTGGCACATCTTCTCCTCAAGGTCATCACTCTGATGGGCTGGGCACAACGTTTTTGCCACTTCAGACGCCATCCACTCCCATGATGTGCTGAACCTCCCTGCTTCGGACCACCATCTGTTGTCATCTTGGGACTCACATTGCCATCCGCCATCTTGGAGCTTGTACTGTTGTCCGCCATCTTGGAGCTCGTACCGCTGTCCATCATCTTGTTCGCCTTTAAGGTAATAGGTTCTCCATTTTCTTTGTTTGCAAGGGCCTGACCCTGCTCGTAATGCCACTTGAAGGGGGGCTCAATGCCGGTGCTGTCTGCCGATACTGACTTCTCTTCACCCTTAAATCCCTCATGTAAACAGATATTTTTCCCATATGTGCTGTGTTGCAGAATTTTTTCTACTCTTAATTGTAGGCCGGGAGCCTCTGCTACATCTCTGTCTTCAGGACCGGGATTCAGGGCAGTATTTGCCACTAGGCACTCAAGGGCCTAGGGCGGCAGGTTGCAGGGGGTGGCGCCATCATGAAGAAGTTAAAAAAAAAAATTAATTATATCTATATACATATATATATATATATCTACTATATAATCGGCTTATCCCGTCTGTCTGTCCGTCCAGGAAATCCCGCGTCGCTGATTGGTCCGGCCGCGGCCAATCAGCGACGCGGGATTTCAGAACAAGTCGGGAGATAGCAGGGCTGACTCCGCCCATGTGGTCATGTGACTCACCAACTGCCATGACGTACTGAACATGTTTTGTCAGTCACAGTGTGTGATGTACTTCTGTCACGTTTAATGAATACATTCTGTCAGTCACAGTGCGACATAGTTCAGTCACGTTTACTAAACACGGTCAGTCAGAGTGTGATGTACTTCTGTCACGTTCAGTGAACACGTTCTGTCAGTCACAGTGTGACGTACTTCTGTCACGTTTCATTCACCGTGGTACGCGGAACAGGAGACCCCTGGCTGCAGCCGGAAATAGTCGTGATGTAAGCGGAAGCAAGAGCCGGCTGCTGCCGGGGGAATTACGTGCTGGCTGTGCGTGGTCAGCGATGTTGTCACAAGCAGTATTGACAAGCAGTATTGACAACATGACGTAATTACAAAATTCATTAGCGACCCCGGGGGCATACATTGGGGGGTTAATTTAAAGTAGTGCACAACCCATTTAAACACTGCTTCGCTGATTAGTCGCGCTCGGTCGGCCGCATACATATTCTAGAATACCCGATGCGTTAGAATCGGGCCACCTCCTAGTATATATATATATATATATATATATATATATATATATATATATATATACAGTACAGACCAAAAGTTTGGACACACCTTCTCATTTAAAGATTTTTCTGTATTTTCATGACTATGAAAATTGTACATTCACACTGAAGGCATCAAAACTATGAATTAACACATGTGGAATTATATACTTAACAAAAAAGTGTGAAGCAACTGAAAATATGTCTCATTTTCTAGGTTCTTCAAAGTAGCCACCTTTTGCTTTGATGACTACTTTGCACACTCTTGGCATTCTCTTAATGAGCTTCAAGAGGTAGTCACTGGAAATGGTTTTCACTTCACAGGTGTGCCCTGTCAGGTTTAATAGGTGGGATTTCTTGCCTTATAAATGGGGTTGGGACCATCAGTTGTGTTGTGCAGAAGTCTGGTGGATACACAGCTGATAGTCCTACTGAATAGACTGTTAGAATTAGTATTATGGCAAGAAAAAAGCAGTTAAGTAAAGAAAAACGAATGGCCATCATTACTTTAAGAAATGAAGGTCAGTCAGTGCGAAAAATTGGGAAAACTTTGAAAGTGTCCCCAAGTGCAGTTGCAAAAGCCATCAAGCGCTACAAAGAAACTGATTCACATGAGGACCGCCCGAGGAAAGGAAGACCAAGAGTCACCTCTGCTTCTGAGGATACGTTTATCCGAGTCACCAGCCTCAGAAATCGCAGGTTAACAGCAGCTCAGATTAGAGACCAGGTCAATGCCACACAGAGTTATAGCAGCAGACACATCTCTTTAACAACTGTTAAGAGGAGACTTTGTGCAGCAGGCCTTCATGGTAAAATAGCTGCTAGGAAACCACTGCTAAGGACAGGCAACAAGCAGAAGAGACTTGTTTGGGCTAAAGAACACAAGGAATGGACATTAGACCAGTGGAAATCTGTGCTTTGGTCTGATGAGTCCAAATTTGAGATCTTTGGTTCCAACCACTGTGTCTTTGTGTGACGCAGAAAAGGTGAACGGATGGACTCTACATGCCTGGTTCCCACCGTGAAGCATGGATTAGGAGGTGTGATGGTGTGGGGGTGCTTTGCTGGTGACACTGTTGGGGATTTATTGAAAATTGAAGGCATACTGAACCAGCATGGCTACCACAGCATCTTGCAGCGGCATGCTATTCCATCCGGTTTGCGTTTAGTTGGACCATCATTAATTTTTCAACAGGACGATGGCCCCAAACACACCTCCAGGCTGTGTAAAGGATATTTGACCAAGAAGGAGAGTGATGGGGTGCTACGCCAGATGACCTGGCCTCCACAGTCACCAGACCTGAACCCAATCAAGATGGTTTGGGGTGAGCTGGACCGCAGAGTGAAGGCAAAAGGGCCAACAAGTGCTAAGCATCTCTGGGAACTCCTTCAAGATTGTTGGAAGACCATTTCTGGTGACTACCTTTTGAAGCTCATCAAGAGAATGCCAAGAGTGTGCAAAGCAGTCATCAAAGCAAAAGATGGCTACTTTGAAGAACCTAGAATATAAGACATATTTTCAGTTGTTTCACACTTTTTTGTTAAGTATATAATTCAACATGTGTTAATTCATAGTTTTGATGCCTTCAGTGTGAATGTACAATTTTCATAGTCATGAAAATACAGAAAAATCTTTAAATGAGAAGGTGTGTCCAAACTTTTGGTCTGTACTGTATATATATAATTATTATTATTTTTTTTAATTTGCTCCTTTTTTTCTGAGTGACAAAGTGTCAATACCGCTGTTTTCGTTTGGGGGGGATTGGAGGGGGAAGGTGATAAAAGTTGATGAGGTAAGCGCTAAATGGGCTGAGCAGCAGTAATAAACACCCTGCCAGGATGGAAGAGACAATTAATGCTAAAGGTGAAGGACCTGTGATGACATGTCCATGTGACTCGTATGGGAGGAGCCATCCTAGAGATTGCAGGAAGTGAAGTGTTTTCCCATGCAGAAAGCAGCAGCAGCAGTAGCTGGAGGGGGCACAAGTGACAGGTAATCAGGGTACAGGGGTATATGGGGTGCAGGCTTTATGTGTGTGGGGGTGAAGGTTTATATAGGGGTGCAAGTTATACATGGAGAGTACGTGGGGTGCAGGCTGAATGTGGGGGGTGAAGGTTGTATATAGGGGTGCAGGTTATATATGGAGGGGGATACACGCTGTATATGGGATACATGCGGTGCAGGCTGAATGTGGAGGGATGCAGGTTGTATATGGGGTACAGTGTGTATATTGGCATGTGAAGTCTGCATATGGGTGTGCAGGCTTTATATGGAGGTGTGCAGGCTTTATATGGAGGTGTGCAGGCGTTATATGGAGGTGTGCAGTTTGCATATGGGTGTGCAGGCTTTATATGGAGGGGTGCAGTCAGTCTATGGGGAGTACATGGGCTATAGGATGCATATGGGGGTGCAGGTTGTATATGGTGGGTATATGGGATGCTGGCTGTGTGGAGCGTAAATGGGGGTGCAGACTGTGTGCGATAGAGAGCAATAAAGGAAGGGAAGGGTGCCTTAGAGGAGTTGAAGATTCAGTAAGGGCACAGTATGGGAGGCAGTACACAAAAGGAGGGACATTGTGTAGGCACAATATGGAGGGAGTACAGTGTGAAGAGGGGGCATTATAGGTAGGTTGGCATTGTTGAGAGGGGCATTGAAGATGGGGACAGTGTGGAGGCCAGAGTTCATACAGTAGGTACAGTGTGTAAAGAGAGACAGTGTAAAGGCCACAGTTCTTAAGGTGGGATGTTTTGACAGTTATTGTTAATAAGAAAAGACAGTGTGGTGGCGGGATGGTGGTTATAGTATATAAGAGGGGAGGCAATATTTTATAGGAGAGGAGGCCATGTATCATAAGAGGGACAGTGTGGGTGTCATTTTTTGTGCAGGGAGCACATCGAGGTGCAATTATTTATTCAGGGGCTCAGCGTAGGGATTATTTAGGGCACAGTAGGGGCAGCTATTTTTATTCAGGTGGCATTATAATGACACTTATATTTAAGGGCACGTAGCCTTAGACTGTGCACCAAACACATTGATATTGGCGAGTGTGGCCTATGTTAGTCTAGTGTGTAGTGATGAGCAAGCATACTCGCAAGTATTCGGTACTCTTCCGAGCATCTCAGTACTCGAAATGCTCAGAGCTCGCCGAGTACTTGCGAGATGCTCAGGTCCCCTCCCTGCATGTTTGGCGCTCTTTAGAGCACCAATTAACATGCAGGGATTGCCTGCCACTCACTGTAATGACGCAGCCATGTTGGTTGTGGCATTACAGTGATTGGCTGGCCGCACAGCGTCATCAGGTCTATATCAGACCTGGCGCTGCTGTGTTCAGTCTACTCTGAAATCAGGCAGTGTAGGGAGAGGTGCTGCTGAGCTAGGGAGAGATTTGGTTGTGTATTAGGTAGTGTAGGGAGAAAACAAGTACATTACACATATCCATCTCAACAAACAGTCCTTCTGAGGACTTATCCATCTGCAGAGATATTGGGCAGGCAGTGTATATAGGCAGGCAGGCAGTGTATATAGCAGACTGCAGTGCATATAGCACAAGAGGCTCCATTCAAGTTCTGTCTGCTGCTGCTGTTAGATATTTCTAAAAATAGGCCCAGGCCTCAGGGGCCAGGAATCATTTTTTGGGGATCTTAATCCTGATTATTTGCTTAAAAAGCAATCCAGAGAACCGTTTTTCTGCGCCATTTGCTTGTTGGCACCGCAGAATACAGCCAGGTCCTTTCCATATTACAGCGCTAAAAATCCAGCTATTTAAAACTGTGGTTTGTCAGTCACACGGATCACATATGATTGCGCTGAAAATACTGCTATTTTTGGCCTCCATTCAAATATTTTTCAGTGTGTCAGCAAAGTTTTTGGCACCGGTTTGTTATTCAAAATAGTTACCAACAGGCCAGGTATTTAAAACTGTGGTTTGTCCGTCACACGGATCACATATACGTTTTCTGAAAATTCTGCCATTTCTGGCCTCCATTCTAACTTTTTTTCAGTGTGTCAGCAAAGTTTTTGACACCGGTTTGCTGTTCAACATAGTTACCTACAGGCCAGGTATTTAAAACTGTGGTTTGTCTGTCACACGGATCACATATACGTTTTCTGAAAATTCTGCAATTTCTGGCATTCATTCTAATTTTTTTTCAGTTTGTCAGCAAAGTTTTTGACACCGGTTCGCTGTTCAAAATAGTTACCTACAGGCCAGGTATTTAAAACTATGGTTTCTCTATCACACGGATTACATATAACTTCGCTCCAAATTCAGCCATTTGTAGTGAGCGTGGAAGATATTGTCCTCCATTTAAAATGGGCAAGGTGCGTGGCAAGGGACGGGGAACTGGACGTGATGGTGATGGTGCATGCAGAGGCCGAGTCCGTGGGCAAGCTGAAATTGAGCCACAACAAACACCCACACCTTCCTGTCCCAAATTCTAGGGGACAGCAGCACACCACTATTGAACCCAGAGCAGTGTCAAAAGGTTGTTGGTTATATAGCGGATAATGTTTCCAGTCATTTAGCCATCACCACCACCACCACCCTGTCTTCCACACGGTCAAGTCTCAGCCGTGAATCTGGACTGCATATTCCTCACCCTGATCCTCCTTCCTCCCACCATGCCGAGTGCCCGGAGACAACTGATCCCACACTTAGACACTCTGAAGAGCTGTTCACTTTTCCATTTATAGATTCGGGCCTCTCGCCCAGTCCACTTGAAGCGAGGCAAGAGGAGATCGCATGTAGCGATTCCCAAATATTTGAGCAACCACGGTCACACGAAGGCGATGGTGGGAAATTGTCACAAGAGGTGGGCGATGATGAGACACAATTGCCAGAAAGTCAGGTGGAGGACCAGGGTGCAGAAGTAGAAGACGAGGTGGTGGATGATATAGTAACTGACCCAACCTGGCAGGAGGACATGCAGAGAGAGGACAGCAGCACACAGGGGGAGGGAGGCACAGCACTCCAACAGGCAGGAATAAGCTGTGTGGTGGCCGCAGACAGAAGGCAGGCAACCATTCCCCGTAACACCAACTCGAAGGAAGTTGCCAGTACAACTGTTAGGTCTTCCCGAGTCAGGTTGTTTTTTAAAGACTCTGCCGATAACCCCAAAAAGGCAAGTTGCACCACCTGCCAGGCCAGCATCAGCAGGGGTGGCAAAACTAGCAGCCTAACCACCACCAGCATGATCAGGCACATGGCAGCAAAGCACCCGACTTTGTGGGCCGAACTGCAGGGACCAGAAAAAGTGTCTGCGGGTGGCACCATTGATTCTTCCGCTGTTATGCATGCAAGCCAATCTCCTGTCCATGGTGCATGCGAAGATGCCTCCTGCCCTGCACCTGTTGTTGCACACTCTCAAGTAGCAGCATCAGGAAGCACGTCCACGTCCTTGTCCCAGCGCAGCGTTCAGTTGTCCATACCCCAGTCCTTGAAATGCAAGCGTAAATACGCAGCCAACGCCCCACAGGCCACACTACTAAATTCCCACATTTCACGACTGCTTACGCTCGAAATGTTGCCTTTTAGGCTCGTGGAGACGGAAGCATTCCGCAACCTGATGGCAGTACTCAGTCCCCAGCCACCGCTATTTCTCCAGTGTGCCGTCCCCGCATTACACCAGCACGTGTCCCAAAACATTAGCCGTGCCCTAAACAACGCAGTACCGGGAAAGTCCACCTAACCACGGACACGTGGACAAGTGCTTGTGGGCAGGGATGGTACATCTCTCTTTGACGGCACACTGGGTTAACATAGTGGAAGTCGGGACCCAGTCGGACCTTGTGACGGAACACGTCCTCCCGACACCATGGATTGCGGGCCCTAGGTCAATCAGGGTTGCCCCCACAGTCTACAGCTCCTGCACCTCATCCTCCTCAGCCTTCTCCTCCTCCTCAGCCTCCATCTCCGAAATGACCACATCAGTCACAAGCTGGAAGCACTGCAGCACTGCCTCGACCAAGCGGCAACTGGCTATGCTGAAGCTAATATGCTTAGGTGACAAACCGCACAATGCTGAAGAGTTGTGGACAGCTCTGAAAGAGCAGGCTGATCTGTGGCTGACACTGCTGAGCTTACAGCCAGGGATGGTCGTGTGTAACAATGGCCGGAACCTGGTGGCGGTTCTGAGGCGAGGCCGTGTGTAACATACCTGGCGGCGTCCTTGCATAGTGGTCCATCTCCCACTGTGCAAGAGCGCGCACTTGATTTCCAGTCCAGACTATCACTTTGGCTTCTTTACATATGGTCTGCTTTGCTCTGCTCTGTCTGCTTAGGGCGACGCCCGCTGAACTTCCTGTTTCTTGTAGCTGCTGCAGACACACCCCTAATGCGTCCTCAGCCTATTGCTGTCTGTCACCTGGTATTTAACCCAGCTCCTCCCTGGAATCCTTGCCTGAGCATCTTGTTCTGTCAGTTGGCGTCTAGTCACTGATGTGCCAGGTCCTGTCTATGTTTCCTGCCTTGCGGTATCAGTTCCCGTGTCTGTACTGTGTCCTGTCTGTGTACTCTAGCCAGCTGCCTTTCCTGGAGGCTGTAACTCCAGGCCCGTGTGAACACGCTCTTAGCCTGTTCCTTCCGCCCTCTAGGGGCCGCATACCTAGATCTGTTGTCTGTGTCCTTTCCCAGTGTCTGGTCCTGCCCTAACCTTCTTCCAGCCTGTTTCTCTTTTCTCTCTACGCCCATATCTTCCCTTTTTCTGCAGAGTCTGAACTCGTACCTAACTCCTGCTCGTTGTCACTGTACTTCCGTTTGTGAGTTTGTGGTCCACTCGCTACTTCACTGCAAGTACCCTGTGGCTATCTGGTTCTGCCTTTCCCTTTCTGTGTGTTCCGTGTGAACAGAGCCCTGTCCCCTCTGCTCTGCCTTGCTCGCCGATCCGGAGGTTCTTGCCTGCTCTGCCTTGCTCACCGCTCCGGCGGTTCTTGCCTGCTCTGCCTTTGCTCACCGATCCAGACGGTCTCGCTCTGCTCTGCCTTTGCTCACCGCTCCAGGCGGTCTCGCTCTGCTCTGACCCTTTGCTCGCTGCTCCGGCAGTCTCGCTCTGCTCTGACCCTTTGATCGCTGCTCCGGCAGTCTCGCTCTGCTCTGACCCTTTGCTCGCTGCTCCGGCAGTCTCGCTCTGCTCTGACCCTTTGCTCGCTGCTCCGGCAGTCTCGCTCTGCTCTGACCCTTTGCTCGCTGCTCCGGCAGTCTCGCTCTGCTCTGACCCTTTGCTCGCTGCTCCGGCAGTCTCGCTTTGCTCTGACCCTTTGCTCGCTGCTCCGGCAGTCTCGCTCTGCTCTGACCCTTTGCTCGCTGCTCCGGCAGTCTCGCTCTGCTCTGACCCTTTGCTCGCTGCTCCGGCAGTCTCGCTCTGCTCTGACCCTTTGCTCGCTGCTCCGGCAGTCTCGCTCTGCTCTGACCCTTTGCTTGCTGCTCCGGCAGTCCGGCAGTTGGGCAGCTCTACCACTCACTGCATACGCAATAACAGTAAAGGAGACCCATTCTTTAGTAATGGGAACAATAAAACAAAGCCGACTGATGTCTCTCTAAGAATAGTGATGGCCGACAAGTCATTACCCTGGAAAGGATGTTCCTTAACATATTTCCCAGGAAAATCCATTTTGGTTTCATTTTTGTATGTTTTATTGAGAGTCCGTAAAAGTGGCGTAATACCTCTGACAGAGTTGTTGACAGAAGTGACCTGGGAGTCAGAAATGCTTCCAGGGGTCTTCCCCATGCTGTCCCCATGTCATTTGAGCACTGTTCCCATCGATTTGGTCAATTTTTAGGCCCTCTGCAGACCGCCGAGGGGAGCCGCCTGAAAAATGCTCGAGTTTCCCATAGACTTACATTGGGCTCGTTGCTCAGGTCGTGCACCCGAGTATTCCAATGTGCTGGACCCGAGCATCGAGCACCCGAGCATTTCAGTGCTCGCCCATCACTACTAGTGTGCATAGGGTCAGACCAAGAAGGATCCGGGTCATCACGTGTGAAATAATTAGCCGTTTATTGTATTTTCAATATACAAGTCATCAGACGTTTCAGCCCATCCCAGGCTTTTTTCAATAAATATTGTATGTTGAAACAATAAACTACTAATTATTTCACACGTGAGTGCCGGGATCCTTTTTGGTCTGACCTGCATTTCCTTCATGTGCACCACGAAAACTATACACCGACCAGCCTGCCTTCTCTAGTATGCATAGGGGACCTTGAAGGAGTTATCCAGGACTATATCATTTTTATTTTACTATGGGCCTAAGAGCTAACAGGCAAGTAGCTGCTAACCTGCCTGTTCTACCCGGAGCCGATCTCTGCTGAAATAAGTCAGTCACAGACCGTTCATGCCTTTGATTCTGCAGTTTTTGCTGACATCACTTTGACAGAGCAGCAGTTTCTTTTCTGCTCTGCTCTGTTAACAGGGCATGACCTGCTAACGACATGGTGATTGACAGTCGGTTTCAAGCAGTTAGGCAGTGGGGAGCCGGATGTCAATAAGCATGACATCGGCAGTCACACCCCGTCGTCAGAGCAGCCCGGAAGAGCTGATCTGTTAATGTGGAGCAGCTAAATCGTCAGCAGGAGTGGTCAATGACTGCTGTGAGACGGCGTTGGATAGAACAAGCAAGTAGTTAGCAGCTGCCTGCCTGTTAGCTTTTTGGCTCATAGTAAAAAAAAAAATATAGTCCTGGATAACCCCTTTAACTACTATCTAACAGGTATGTGCACTTTTAGGGCAGAGACAGACTGCCGTATAACTCTTATGATGATCGCATCGCACTGAACGGACTGGCGGACTCTAGCCAGCTGCCTTTCCTGGAGGCTGTAACTCCAGGCCCGTGTGAACACGCTCTTAGCCTGTTCCTTCCGCCCTCTAGGGGCCGCATACCTAGATCTGTTGTCTGTGTCCTTTCCCAGTGTCTGTTCCTGCCCTAACCTTCTTCCAGCCTGTTTCTCTTTTCTCTCTACGCCCATATCTTCCCTTTTTCTGCAGAGTCTGAACTCGTACCTAACTCCTGCTCGTTGTCACTGTACTTCCGTTTGTGAGTTTGTGGTCCACTCGCTACTTCACTGCAAGTACCCTGTGGCTATCTGGTTCTGCCTTTCCCTTCCTGTGTGTTCCGTGTGAACAGAGCCCTGTCCCCTCTGCTCTGCCTTGCTCGCCGATCCGGCGGTTCTTGCCTGCTCTGCCTTGCTCACCGCTCCGGCGGTTCTTGCCTGCTCTGCCTTTGCTCACCGATCCAGACGGTCTCGCTCTGCTCTGCCTTTGCTCACCGCTCCAGGCAGTCTCGCTCTGCTCTGACCCTTTGCTCGCTGCTCCGGCAGTCTCGCTCTGCTCTGACCCTTTGATCGCTGCTCCGGCAGTCTCGCTCTGCTCTGACCCTTTGCTCGCTGCTCCGGCAGTCTCGCTCTGCTCTGACCCTTTGCTCACTGCTCCGGCAGTCTCGCTCTGATCTGACCCTTTGCTCGCTGCCCCGGCAGTCTCGCTCTGCTCTGACCCTTTGCTCGCTGCTCCGGCAGTCTCGCTCTGCTCTGACCCTTTGCTCGCTGCTCCGGCAGTCTCGCTCTGCTTTGACCCTTTGCTCGCTGCTCCGGCAGTCTCGCTCTGCTCTGACCCTTTGCTCGCTGCTCCGGCAGTCTCGCTCTGCTCTGACCCTTTGCTCACTGCTCCGGCAGTCTCGCTTTGCTCTGACCCTTTGCTCGCTGCTCCGGCAGTCTCGCTCTGCTCTGACCCTTTGCTCGCTGCTCCGGCAGTCTCGCTCTGCTCTGACCCGTTGCTCGCTGCTCCGGCAGTCTCGCTCTGCTCTGACCCTTTGCTCGCTGCTCCGGCAGTCTCGCTCTGCTCTGACCCTTTGCTCGCTGCTCCGGCAGTCTTGCTCTGCTCTGACCCTTTGCTCGCTGCTCCGGCAGTCTCGCTCTGCTCTGACCCTTTGCTCGCTGCTCCGGCAGTCTCGCTCTGCTCTGACCCTTTGCTCGCTGCTCCGGCAGCCTCGCTCTGCTCTGACCCTTTGCTCGCTGCTCCAGCAGTCTCGCTCTGCTCTGACCCTTTGCTCGCTGCTCCGGCAGTCTCGCTCTGTTCTGACCCTTTGCTCGCTGCTCCGGCAGTCTCGCTCTGCTCTGACCCTTTGCTCGCTGCTCCGGCAGTCTCGCTCTGCTTTGACCCTTTGCTCGCTGCTCCGGCAGTCTCGCTCTGCTCTGACCCTTTGCTCGCTGCTCCAGGCGGCCTCATCCTGCTCTACTCTCGCTCACCGCTCCAGGCAGTCTCGTCTTGCTCTGCTCTTGCTCGCCGCTCCGGGCGGCCTCACTCTGCTGTGTTTGTCCACCGCATCTGCGGTTCTGTTCCTGAATCCCAGTCTGTACTGGGTCCTATCCACTCTGTGCTCCAACCTGTCGTACCTGCCAGTACCTCCCTGCCTGCATACCAGTCGTGCTTACCAACATCCACCTGCCTGCATACCGGCCGTACCTGCCAGTACCTCCCTGTTTGCATACCAGTCGTGCTTGCCAGCATCCACCTGTCTGCATACCTGCTGTGTCTGCCTGTACCCACCAGTCTGTGTGCCAGCCTAACCTGCCTGTTCCTGTATTCCCCGGTGTGGGTCAACAGCCGTGTCCGGGGTCTGACCTGGAGTAGCACCTGGTCCCTCTGCTCGGTCCCTCCTTGGTGCACTGGCGTCGTATGCCGTCGTGCGACCTTGGTCGGATCGGGTGGATACTTAGTTACGCCCCTCCAGGCATTCACTCTCCGGTACGGTCCAGTGGAATCACTACATATACACGCACACGCCAGTCAGTCCGGGCGTGTGCATTACACCGTGTTTCAGAAGCGTTTGCAGCTTCCGGCTCACAGACTGGTGTGTGATGTCCCCACTCGTTGGAACTCTACACTGCAGATGTTGGGAAGGATTTGTGAGCAGAAGAGGGCAGTTGTTGAGTACCAGCATCAACAAAGCCATTAGTATTCAGTTCAGACTCCACACATAAGACCTCAGGAGTGGACATGGATGTCAGACATATGTACCATCCTCCAAAACTTTGAGGACTCCACCAACATGGTGAGCGCCGATGACGCCATAATTAGTCACCATCCCGCTTCTCTGTCTTCTGAAATGCTCTCTGCTCACAATCAAAGAGGATGCATTGCAGGCAGAGCACGATGAGATGGAGCAAGGAACCATACAGGGTGATTACACACAGCCCAGCCTCATCTCATCCCAATGTGACAGGAGGAGGAGGAGGAAGAACAGGAGCTTGTTTCATGCGCTATAGACGGTACTACCTGCACAACTGTCATAACGTCTGTTCAGCATGGATGGCCAGAGGATAGAGAGGAGGAGGAGGAGAGAATGGTCAGTCATCCTCTTGGTGAGGACACGGAAGTATTGCCTGTTAGCAGTCTGGCACGCATGGCTGAGTTTATGTTACGCTGCCTTTCCCATGACCCTCGCGTTCTCAAAATTTTCGGTGACAGTCATTACTGGTTGGTGACACTTCTAGACCCATGCTACAAGGAGAACTTTATATCTCTTATTCCTGAGGCGGACAGGTCTACAAAAAAGGTGAAGTACAAGAAGGCCCTTGTTGCGGAACTATTAAAAAAATTCCCATCTGAAAACGCTGGCGGTAGAGGTCACAGTTCGTTGGACAACCAAGGAGTACAGGAGAGAGAAACAACTTCAATCCAGCAGAGGCAGGGGAACACTGTCAAAGTTCTGGGAGAATTTTCTCAGCCCCTCCCATCGCACAGGCCCTGAGGCGCGTCGTACTCTCACAAGGAGTGCAAAGTTTGGGAAGATGCTGAGGCAGTACCTTGCCGACCGTACCAACGTCCTCCGTGATTCCTCTGTGCCTTATAATTATTGGGTATCCAAGCTGGATACATGGAATGAACTGGCTCTCTACGCCTTGGAAGTCCTGGCCTGCCCTGCCGCTAGCATTTTATCACAGCGGGTTTTTAGTGCTGCTGGTGGAATTATAACTGATAAGCGCATCCGCCTGTTAACTGAAAATGCTGACAGGCTGACTCTTATAAAAATGAACAAGGGCTGGATTGGGCCAGACTTCTCAACACCACCGAATGATAGCAGCGTAACATAAACTCAAATCCAGTGTCTTTTTTTGGGAGGTGTATTCCCATGCACCTCTTCACACCCACACATGGGTATACGCTTCCTGATTTTGGCTATTTGCTCTAGTCCTCCGCCTTCTCCTCATCCTCATCCTCCACCACCATATCACCAGGGTGACCTTGGTCCGTGATGCAACACCCACATAATTTTTGTAAAGGGTGTTTATGATGCTCGTAAAAAAAAATTTTTATACAGTATGTTCATGTATACCCCCCAGGGGTAAATGTTTGTCAGCCCATACACTTAGTGCATGGGCATTACAAGTATAGGAAACCCGCTCCTTTCTAATGGGAACATTTTTTATGAGGCCCTCCTCTACGTCTCTTCCAAGGGGCATTGGAGTGCCTCCAAATTTTTGGCAACCCTTGAATTCACTGCATAGGCAAACACAATGGGAGACCTACTTCCTAATAATGGGAACATTGTTTTCAGGAGGCCCTCCTCTAAGTCTCTTCAAAGGGGTATTGGGGTGCGTCCAAATTTTGGGCAGCTCTACCACTCACTGCATACGCAATAACAGTAAAGGAGACCCATTCTTTAGTAATGGGAACAATAAAACAAAGCCGACTGATGTCTCTCTAAGAATAGTGAGGGCCGACAAGTCATTACCCTGGAAAGGATGTTCCTTAACATATTTCCCAGGAAAATCCATTTTGGTTTCATTTTTGTATGTTTTGTTGTGAGTCCGTAAAAGTGGCGTAATACCTCTGACAGAGTTGTTGACAGAAGTGACCTGGGAGTCAGAAATGCTTCCAGGGGTCTTCCCCATGCTGTCCCCATGTTATTTGAGCACTGTTCCCATCGATTTGGTCAATTTTTAGGCCCTCTGCAGACCGCCGAGGGGAGCCGCCTGAAAAATGCTCGAGTTTCCCATAGACTTACATTGGGCTCGTTGCTCAGGTCGTGCACCCGAGTATTCCAATGTGCTCGACCCGAGCATCGAGCACCCAAGCATTTCAGTGCTCGCCCATCACTACTAGTGTGCATAGGGTCAGACCAAGAAGGATCCGGGTCATCACGTGTGAAATAATTAGCCGTTTATTGTATTTTCAATATACAAGTCATCAGACGTTTCAGCCCATCCCAGGCTTTTTTCAATAAATATTGTATGTTGAAACAATAAACTACTAATTATTTCACACGTGAGTGCCGGGATCCTTTTTGGTCTGACCTGCATTTCCTTCATGTACACCACGAAAACTATACGCCGACCAGCCTGCCTTCTCTAGTATGCATAGGGGACCTTGAAGGAGTTATCCAGGACTATATCATTTTTATTTTACTATGGGCCTAAGAGCTAACAGGCAAGTAGCTGCTAACATGCCTGTTCTACCCGGAGCCGATCTCTGCTGAAATAAGTCGGTCACAGACCGTTCATGCCTTTGATTCTGCAGTTTTTGCTGACATCACTTTGACAGAGCAGCAGTTTCTTTTCTGCTCTGCTCTGTTAACAGGGCATGACCTGCTAACGACATGGTGATTGACAGTCGGTTTCAAGCAGTTAGGCAGTGGGGAGCCGGATGTCAATAAGCATGACATCGGCAGTCACACCCCGTCGTCAGAGCAGCCCGGAAGAGCTGATCTGTTAATGTGGAGCAGCTAAATCGTCAGCAGGAGTGGTCAATGACTGCTGTGAGACGGCGTTGGATAGAACAAGCAAGTAGTTAGCAGCTGCCTGCCTGTTAGCTTTTTGGCTCATAGTAAAAAAAAAAATATAGTCCTGGATAACCCCTTTAACTACTATCTAACAGGTATGTGCACTTTTAGGGCAGAGACAGACTGCCGTATAACTCTTATGATGATCGCATCGCACTGAACGGACTGGCGGACTCTAGCCAGCTGCCTTTCCTGGAGGCTGTAACTCCAGGCCCGTGTGAACACGCTCTTAGCCTGTTCCTTCCGCCCTCTAGGGGCCGCATACCTAGATCTGTTGTCTGTGTCCTTTCCCAGTGTCTGTTCCTGCCCTAACCTTCTTCCAGCCTGTTTCTCTTTTCTCTCTACGCCCATATCTTCCCTTTTTCTGCAGAGTCTGAACTCGTACCTAACTCCTGCTCGTTGTCACTGTACTTCCATTTGTGAGTTTGTGGTCCACTCGCTACTTCACTGCAAGTACCCTGTGGCTATCTGGTTCTGCCTTTCCCTTTCTGTGTGTTCCGTGTGAACAGAGCCCTGTCCCCTCTGCTCTGCCTTGCTCGCCGATACGGCGGTTCTTGCCTGCTCTGCCTTGCTCACGGCTCCGGCGGTTCTTGCCTGCTCTGCCTTTGCTCACTGATCCAGACGGTCTCGCTCTGCTCTGCCTTTGCTCACCGCTCCAGGCGGTCTCGCTGTGCTCTGACCCTTTGATCGCTGCTCCGGCAGTCTCGCTCTGCTCTGACCCTTTGCTCGCTGCTCCGGCAGTCTCGCTCTGCTCTGACCCTTTGCTCACTGCTCCGGCAGTCTCGCACTGCTCTGACCCTTTGCTCGCTGCTCCGGCAGTCTCGCTCTGCTCTGACCCTTTGCTCGCTGCTCCGGCAGTCTCGCTCTGCTCTGACCCTTTGCTCGCTGCTCCGGCAGTCTCGCTCTGCTCTGACCCTTTGCTCGCTGCTCCGGCAGTCTCGTTCTGCTTTGACCCTTTGCTCGCTGCTCCGGCAGTCTCGCTCTGCTCTGACCCTTTGCTCGCTGCTCCGGCAGTCTCGCTCTGCTCTGACCCTTTGCTCGCTGCTCCGGCAGTCTCGCTTTGCTCTGACCCTTTGCTCGCTGCTCCGGCAGTCTCGCTCTGCTTTGACCCTTTGCTCGCTGCTCCGGCAGTCTCGCTCTGCTCTGACCCTTTGCTCGCTGCTCCGGCAGTCTCACTCTGCTCTGACCCTTTGCTCACTGCTCCGGCAGTCTCGCTCTGCTCTGACCCTTTGCTCGCTGCTCCGGCAGTCTTGCTCTGCTCTGACCCTTTGCTCGCTGCTCCGACAGTCTCGCTCTGCTCTGACCCTTTGCTCGCTGCTCCGGCAGTCTCGCTCTGCTCTGACCCTTTGCTCGCTGCTCCGGCAGCCTCGCTCTGCTCTGACCCTTTGCTCGCTGCTCCAGCAGTCTCGCTTTGCTCTGACCCTTTGCTCGCTGCTCCGGCAGTCTCGCTCTGCTCTGACCCTTTGCTCGCTACTCCGGCAGTCTCTCTCTGCTCTGACCCTTTGCTCGCTGCTTCGGCAGTCTCGCTCTGCTCTGACCCTTTGCTCGCTGCTCCAGGCGGCCTCATCCTGCTCTACTCTCGCTCACCGCTCCAGGCAGTCTCGTCTTGCTCTGCTCTTGCTCGCCGCTCCGGGCGGCCTCACTCTGCTGTGTTTGTCCACCGCATCTGCGGTTCTGTTCCTGAGTCCCTGTCTGTACTGGGTCCTATCCACTCTGTGCTCCAACCTGTCGTACCTGCCGGTACCTCCCTGCCTGCATACCAGTCGTGCTTACCAACATCCACCTGCCTGCATACCGGCCGTACCTGCCAGTACCTCCCTGTTTGCATACCAGTCGTGCTTGCCAGCATCCACCCGTCTGCATACCTGCTGTGTCTGCCTGTACCCACCAGTCTGTGTGCCAGCCTAACCTGCCTGTTCCTGTATTCCCCGGTGTGGGTCAACAGCCGTGTCCGGGGTCTGACCTGGAGTAGCACCTGGTCCCTCTGCTCGGTCCCTCCTTGGTGCACTGGCGTCGTATGCCGTCGTGCGACCTTGGTCGGATCGGGTGGATACTTAGTTACGCCCCTCCAGGCATTCACTCTCCGGTACGGTCCAGTGGAATCACTACATATACACACACACGCCAGTCAGTCCGGGCGTGTGCATTACACCGTGTTTCAGAAGCGTTTGCAGCTTCCGGCTCACAGACTGGTGTGTGATGTCCCCACTCGTTGGAACTCTACACTGCAGATGTTGGGAAGGATTTGTGAGCAGAAGAGGGCAGTTGTTGAGTACCATCATCAACAAAGCCATTGGTATTCAGTTCAGACTCCACACATAAGACCTCAGGAGTGGACATGGATGTCAGACATATGTACCATCCTCCAAAACTTTGAGGACTCCACCAACATGGTGAGCGCCGATGACGCCATAATTAGTCACCATCTCGCTTCTCTGTCTTCTGAAATGCTCTCTGCTCACAATCAAAGAGGATGCATTGCAGGCAGAGCACGATGAGATGGAGCAAGGAACCATACAGGGTGATTACACACAGCCCAGCCTCATCTCATCCCAATGTGACAATGAGGAGGAGGAGGAGGAAGAACAGGAGCTTGTTTCATGCGCTATAGACGGTACTACCTGCACAACTGTCATAACGTCTGTTCAGCATGGATGGCCAGAGGATAGAGAGGAGGAGGAGGAGAGAATGGTCAGTCATCCTCTTGGTGAGGACACGGAAGTATTGCCTGTTAGCAGTCTGGCACGCATGGCTGAGTTTATGTTACGCTGCCTTTCCCATGACCCTCGCGTTCTCAAAATTTTGGGTGACAGTCATTACTGGTTGGTGACACTTCTAGACCCATGCTACAAGGAGAACTTTATATCTCTTATTCCTGAGGCGGACAGGTCTACAAAAAAGGTGAAGTACCAGAAGGCCCTTGTTGCGGAACTATTAAAAAAATTCCCATCTGAAAACTCTGGCGGTAGAGGTCACAGTTCGTTGGACAACCAAGGAGTACAGGAGAGAGAGACACAATTTCAATCCAGCAGAGGCAGGGGAACACTGTCAAAGTTCTGGGAGAATTTTCTCAGCCCCTCCCATCGCACAGGCCCTGAGGCGCGTCGTACTCTCACAAGGAGTGCAAAGTTTGGGAAGATGCTGAGGCAGTACCTTGCCGACCGTACCAACGTCCTCCGTGATTCCTCTGTGCCTTATAATTATTGGGTATCCAAGCTGGATACATGGAATGAACTGGCTCTCTACGCCTTGGAAGTCCTGGCCTGCCCTGCCGCTAGCATTTTATCACAGCGGGTTTTTAGTGCTGCTGGTGGAATTATAACTGATAAGCGCATCCGCCTGTTAACTGAAAATGCTGACAGGCTGACTCATAAAAATGAACAAGGGCTGGATTGGGCCAGACTTCTCAACACCACCGAATGATAGCAGCGTAACATAAACTCAAATCCAGTGTCTTTTTTTGGGAGGTGTATTCCCATGCACCTCTTCACACCCACACATGGGTATACGCTTCCTGATTTTGGCTATTTGCTCTAGTCCTCCGCCTTCTCCTCATCCTCATCCTCCACCACCATATCACCAGGGTGACCTTGGTCCGTGATGCAACACCCACATAATTTTTGTAAAGGGTGTTTATGATGCTCGTAAAAAAAAATTTTTATACAGTATGTTCATGTATACCCCCCAGGGGTAAATGTTTGTCAGCCCATACACTTAGTGCATGGGCATTACAAGTATAGGAGACCCGCTCCTTTCTAATGGGAACATTTTTTATGAGGCCCTCCTCTACGTCTCTTCCAAGGGGCATTGGAGTGCCTCCAAATTTTTGGCAACCCTTGAATTCACTGCATAGGCAAACACAATGGGAGACCTACTTCCTAATAATGGGAACATTGTTTTCAGGAGGCCCTCCTCTAAGTCTCTTCAAAGGGGTATTGGGGTGCGTCCAAATTTTGGGCAGCTCTACCACTCACTGCATACGCAATAACAGTAAAGGAGACCCATTCTTTAGTAATGGGAACAATAAAACAAAGCCGACTGATGTCTCTCTAAGAATAGTGAGGGCCGACAAGTCATTACCCTGGAAAGGATGTTCCTTAACATATTTCCCAGGAAAATCCATTTTGGTTTCATTTTTGTATGTTTTATTGTGAGTCCGTAAAAGTGGCGTAATACCTCTGACAGAGTTGTTGACAGAAGTGACCTGGGAGTCAGAAATGCTTCCAGGGGTCTTCCCCATGCTGTCCCCATGTTATTTGAGCACTGTTCCCATCGATTTGGTCAATTTTTAGGCCCTCTGCAGACCGCCGAGGGGAGCCGTCTGAAAAATGCTCGAGTTTCCCATAGACTTACATTGGGCTCGTTGCTCAGGTCGTGCACCCGAGTATTCCAATGTGCTGGACCCGAGCATCGAGCACCCGAGCATTTCAGTGCTCGCCCATCACTACTAGTGTGCATAGGGTCAGACCAAGAAGGATCCGGGTCATCACGTGTGAAATAATTAGCCGTTTATTGTATTTTCAATATACAAGTCATCAGACGTTTCAGCCCATCCCAGGCTTTTTTCAATAAATATTGTATGTTGAAACAATAAACTACTAATTATTTCACACGTGAGTGCCGGGATCCTTTTTGGTCTGACCTGCATTTCCTTCATGTGCACCACGAAAACTATACGCCGACCAGCCTGCCTTCTCTAGTATGCATAGGGGACCTTGAAGGAGTTATCCAGGACTATATCATTTTTATTTTACTATGGGCCTAAGAGCTAACAGGCAAGTAGCTGCTAACCTGCCTGTTCTACCCGGAGCCGATCTCTGCTGAAATAAGTCGGTCACAGACCGTTCATGCCTTTGATTCTGCAGTTTTTGCTGACATCACTTTGACAGAGCAGCAGTTTCTTTTCTGCTCTGCTCTGTTAACAGGGCATGACCTGCTAACGACATGGTGATTGACAGTCGGTTTCAAGCAGTTAGGCAGTGGGGAGCCGGATGTCAATAAGCATGACATCGGCAGTCACACCCCGTCGTCAGAGCAGCCCGGAAGAGCTGATCTGTTAATGTGGAGCAGCTAAATCGTCAGCAGGAGTGGTCAATGACTGCTGTGAGACGGCGTTGGATAGAACAAGCAAGTAGTTAGCAGCTGCCTGCCTGTTAGCTTTTTGGCTCATAGTAAAAAAAAAAATATAGTCCTGGATAACCCCTTTAACTACTATCTAACAGGTATGTGCACTTTTAGGGCAGAGACAGACTGCCGTATAACTCTTATGATGATCGCATCGCACTGAACGGACTGGCAGGTACAGCTGACATGCTCTGGTCAGGGCAGCATACAGGCAGTACGAGGTTTATGATGCGATCCTCACACGAGAAATACGGCAGTCTGTCCCTGCCTTAGTCTGACTTACCAGCAGGGAATGCGACCACTTAAAATGTCTAGGGCAGCATGAATGCCAAATACGGCCCTCCCAGGATTAGTAACACACACACCAGGAGACCTTGGGTCCCATTCAATAGGTTTTACTGTACAATTCAGGTACACTCGGCTGCGGCATACAGTATGGGGCAGAGCCCCCTCCGGTTGATGTTCCCATAAAACAGTACACTTCAAATCCTGCCTCCTGTCTGCCCAAACTGTCCCCACCTTAACAGCAGAATTAAGTATGCTGATGTCCTCTGCATCAGAACCACCACAGCCTGTGCTGTCTAATTTATAAATCAAGAATAACCTAGAAAGGATCAGCCTGACACACTTATTCACAGGCACATGCTTCTCTTTGAAAAGTCCAAAGTTCCTCACATCCCACAAAGTCTGCATCACACATGTGTGGCACCCTGCTGTTCACAGGTACCACAGGACCCAGGGTGCATGGATGGACTTCTCCACAAGAGGCCCTCACTACATACAAACACCTCCACCCTTCCACCTCATACCAGCAGAGGGAGCCGTTAGGGACATATATATATGGAGGGTGGAGCCAGGCAGTCAGTCAGTTGGAGAGAGTCAGACAGAGAGTGAGTCTGAGAGTGTGCTGCCACTGAGAGCAGTGAAGACGCAGCTCGTCTGCTGCTGAATTGAGGGCCCCGAGTGTGGCCGGAGGCAGTAAGGAGAGGAGTTGAGGGGGCAGAAAAGCATCATAGGCTCACCCCAAGTCACAAACCGGACACCGGGTCTGCGCCTACAGGGTCCTTTATACCCAGTAGGGATCACCGGCATACCAGGAGGACTACAAGTCCCTGGCTGACCTGAAGCTAAACCCATTACAGAACCAGGAACCACGAAGGCCCCGGCGCCCAGGGATAGTGGTTGCCAGCGGAAAGTCCTACTACCAAGCGACAGGTGAAGAGAGCAACACGACACAGAAGCTAGGCCCAGTCGCAGGCTGGCCAGTAGCTTAGAGAAAGTGAGACACGGACCAGGAGGCCTTATACCCGCTCACTGGGGAGAAGTCCTGAAGTGCACCCTTCCTACCGAGTACCCTGGACCGTACCTGACATCCGCACCAGTAAAGTTATTGAAGCGAAACCCCTGTCTCTGTCAGTTACTCCTGCTGCGCAATCCCGACTGCACTACAAGCCCCAGCATCACCACCCACCATCAAACTCTACACTGTCCTGAGGCCCGCTCCACCTGTGGGGAGCTGTTCCATCCTAGCTGCCTTATCAACTGCCTCAGAGGTCTGCAGCAGCGCTGGTACAAATTACCAGAAACCACAGGTGGCGTCACGATCAAACTGCAAATCCCATATAAACTATCCCCTTTTTGTTGACCGCCCTGGGCCACGGACCGGGCCAACCACTGTGACATATTCCCCCCAGCATCCATAGGCCCAGACACCGAGTACCCCACTGCCCTGGGGGGGCGCGTCACATGCCATAATTAAAAATAATGCTACACGCACCAATTCCAAACATCGCAACACGCCAATCAATAAAACTCACACGCACTAACACTTTACACAAACCACCTACACTCTTCCACAGACTGATGGCATAATCACAGTCCCACATAGTATGCCACACAGTTTCACATCCACCACATCCTTCTCTCGGGTACACATCCATTCTGATCAGATCTCTACTCTTCTGAACCTGTCTCACAGGCAAAATATTGTGCAAGGACATCTATACATTATCCCTTTGCCTATTAGACATCCCATACATACTGTAACAGAGTCACTAGCAGGTTACTGGGGAGAGAGATGTATAGCACTGATATTGATAGCTGCATTGATTGTGCATAGTGAAAAGTTTCCAGCGCACGAGTATGTTAAACCACCATCTTGGTTCTAGGGTGATTAAAGCACCTGTAGAAAGGAAGGAACTGGGAGGATAGAAAAACACAGCCTTGCAGATCATTTAGTGTGTGCTGGTCTGAAGGAGGGAGCTCTGAACTGTTTGTGGCACAAATGCTGGATATATGGAGATTGCAGGTCTCCTGATGTGAATTCCTTTGTTAAAGGACGTAGACGCTGGATTCTAAGCCAGGTGGGCTAAACAGCACTATTGTATGGACTTGTTATTTTATGTTTTACCTTCTGCTGGACAAAGGCTGTATTTACGTTTTCTACTGACATGTTTTATGAGGACTGCAATAAATCAGCTGCACTTTAAACAGAAACGGTTCCTGTGTCTGCCTCTTTAAGAAGCCGAGTGAGTCGATCAACTACAATACCCAAACTCTTCCATGCAACCAAAACTTCATTCCCTCTCAAACCCCCAATATTACACTCCACCTCCTTCCTACATATTATTTTCATCACATTCTTAGCCATTCTAAAATCATTCATCGGCACACTCAGTAAATCATGCTTCATCACAAACTTTTCAATCACCTCATACCAGACCGGACACTTGAACATTTTGGTACGGTACGATAAATGATTTCTTTCCCTTTTTCATGCATAATATGCTTTAATTCATTCTTCATCTCAACCAGCAGATCAGACACATCCATCCCACTTTCTTAACCAGTTTAATATCTGCTCCGATAAATAAGAGCTTTTTTATAGCCCCATTTTTTTGAAGATTTTTTGCAACACATTTACTCAGTCCCACCATTCAAGCACACACGCAAAATTCCTCTTACGTACTCTCCACTCTTTATACTTTATTTTTAATTCATTCATCACATCCTCATCTTCTAACAATCTTACATTTAACTTCCAAACCCCACCTCCATACACACGGTTATCAATCACACTATACACACCTCTCAAACACTCATGATCATAAAAAGGTACAACATTTTGTTCAAAATTCATACACAACATATTTTTGGAAAATAACATTTTATCTATTCTGAATACAATGCTACCCCTATCAGCATGGTTTGTTGGTGGTGGTGGGATGCCAAATTCAAGATCAGCAGCATTTAGAAGGGAGAAATCAGAAATAAGATTGGATAACTTATTACCAGTTATGTCACAATTCCCTTCTGTGATGCAATTCAAGTCCCCAACTAAAACTATAAGTTTGTTTCTTCCAG
Organism: Phyllobates terribilis; assembly: GCF_046119375.1. Lineage (NCBI taxonomy): Eukaryota > Metazoa > Chordata > Amphibia > Anura > Dendrobatidae > Phyllobates > Phyllobates terribilis. The sequence continues at coordinate 706,600,411 of NW_027362761.1, forward strand.
GCAAAATGACTAATTTTTCCAAAAGGGCCATCCGCTCCTTTTTTTGTCCTTTCCTGATAGACAGTACACATTAATAATTTTAGCCCACCACCTCCTATAGCTAATGTGCAATTATACATCTACCCACCTCTACCACTGTGTAGCTATCTAAACTAATCTCTCTGTTACAAATTAATATCCCTACACCATCATTCCCATTAACACATGAGCCAGACCATACATCCTGTCTGTAAGGCCAGTCTTTATCACTTGGAGAGTCCACAATCCCGCATTCCTGAAGACAGAAGATATGAGCATTCATCTGTTTGATATAATCTAGGACGGTTGCCCTCCTGGATTTGGATCTAATTTGCCTGACATTCAGGGACTCAATGCCCCAACAAGCCTGGGGAGCCATAACACGATGGTATTGTATACATGATGACGAACAGGCAACTTCCTCTTCAATCCGGAACTGCAACTCCTCAAATCTGTTTACTTCTGCGGGAATGCCTAAAAAAAGCATTGGTGTCAGGAGAGAAGACATTCTGAGGGTAACTACATTCACTTACCGGACTTAAACAATCTTTACCGGCGTCTGCCCAATCCGTTCAGGGCTTCTTACAAGAAGTTCCAGGCTCCTCGTCCTTAGAGGACCTCGCAAGAGTGAAGTCACTTTGACCTCCAAAACTGACCAACTCCTCCTCAGCAGCTATCCAAGATACACTGGGGAACTTTCCAAGAGAACCGTCCAACTCCCCTTCCCTGCAGACATTAGACTGATGAGGGAGCTCACATTCAACTTCAGCAAGTTCCAAACTTGCCGCCTCTGGGCTGGGAGATTCCGTTTGAGGCAGGGCCTCCTCATGTGCATCCATGATTTCTGGTTCCTCATTAAGATCAGGGCCTGTAACCTGTGGATTGTCACCAACAGCAGCAGGGGCGCAGGTGCCTCACCTGAGACTTCAGCATAAGATCTAGGACTGGTCCTGGCCTTACAGTCCCGATACTTGTGGCCCTCCTAACCGCAAGCATTGCACATAACAGGATTTGTGCAGTATTTTTCCATATGGCCAGAATGATTGCAATTCCTGCAAGTTGGCATCTCACCGCAACTATCCTGGGTGTGTCCGAAATTCTTACACCTCCTGCAGTACATCGGGGCATCCGGGAAAAACAAAACAACACTATTCTTCCCAATTGAAAAATTAAGAGGAGGGGGGGTAATGGATGCCTCCCGGGCTTTGGGGACCCATCCCAAATCTCACAAAAAAATTGTACTTCCCAGTCCAGTTTCCTTCTCCATTCAGGACCCTGTAGGAGTACTGAACATAAATGCAATGTCTCTTTAAAAATAAAGTAATGTCATCCAGGGAAACAAAATGGTTGTATATAAAAACTACAAGTGGGACACCCCCCTTAGAGTAAAGCACAGTAAAGGTTAGACCAGGGGTCTCAAACTCGGCTGGGTATATGGGCCGCACACGGAAAAAAAATTAATTTGGGTGGCCGCATTATTTGCAGGACAAAGTAACATTTTTAGTGATACAATTTTTTTTCTATACACCTTTTGAACATTTTTGCTGTTTTATTTTTTATAGCTTGGGTCGTTATGGATGTGGCGATAATAAAACATACACTTTTTTTGTTTACTTTAGTTTAGATATAAAGCAGCATTTTTAGTGGCAAAATATTTTTGCCACTAAACTTGTAATGCCCATGCACTAAGTGTATGGGCTGACAAACATTTACCCCTGGGGGGTATACATGAACATACTGTATAAAAAAATGTTTTACGGGCATCATAAACACCCTTTAAAAAAATTATGTGGGTGTTGCATCACGGACCTCGGTCACCCTGGTGATATGGTGGTGGAGGATGAGAAGAAGGAGGAGGACAAGACCAAATAGCCAAAATCAGGAAGCGCATATGTGGCACCCCAGGGGTCCGGTTTCCACAGTGGCATAGCCTCCCTCACAAGAGGTGATGCCATGCGTGGAAGCAAGCAGGGGTCCCCTAGTCAGGTATACTAGCATGCAACAGTTTCTTGGCTCCAGATCAGCAAGGGAAGCTCCTCCCCTTAGCAACTGGAATCTGGAGGCGGGTTAGTTAGAGTTAGTGAGAGGAGTTGAAGACAGGACAGCAAAGAGGAAAGACCTGGGGAGTGGAGCTGCAAGGCAGCTCACCCCAGAGAGGAGAACCGGACACCGGAGTCAGAGGTTGTGGGGCACTGAAGGTCCATCAGCAGAAACCGGAGGGCAGAAGACTTCAGGTCTCCTGGCCCCATTAGACGCCCGGAGGCTCAGCAGCACATAGGGCCCAGCACCGCCACGTGGGAGTGACACTCCAGGAAGGCCCGAGCTGCCTGCCATACGGATGAGCACAAAGACGTTTTACTCAGGGACGAAGGCCACAGCACAGCTATAAGCAGTAGGGCCAAAGAGATTAGCTCAAAGGGGAGGCCTCCAACTTCACCTAGTGAGGTGGATTCCCAACTCGCTTCCAGGCCGCCTGGACCTCTACTACAAGCTAGTACCCGTGCCCCGGTCTGCCTAACCACCGCAAGTAAAGATAAGAGGAAACCGCCATTAAGTTCTGGATTGGTTATTATCTGCGCCATCCCCTGCACTACACTGCACAGCAACATCTATAACATCACCATTTCCTGCCCTGGAGCTAAGCTCTGCCTGTGGAGAGCTGTCCCAACTCTGCAGCGTCACCATCAACTCCAGAGGATCTGCACCGCAGCGGCGGCTCCATATAGCCGCATACCACAGGTGGCATCACGAACATTAAACTAAAAACTATAATCCCCTTTTATTTGACCGCCCTGGGTCACGGACTGGGTCACTGCCACTGTGACATCCCCTGCACCGACCGGCCCGGCACTGAGTACCCCACGGCCCAGGGTGCGCGTCAACTTGTCGTCACGAACAGGATTCATGAAGCCCAGTATAACCGGGTCCTGTGTGCCATAGACTTTACTGAACGGTGTGATCACGTCATTTGCCGTCCGCCGAGGGGAAGCAAGAAGCCCCGATCCGGAACCGCCAGTTAAGCAATCCCTCCCGCCTGCAGAGCAGCATACTGGTACGTCAGCAGAAACCCAGGACCTGGCTGAGGTTCACTAGGGGGGAGGAAGATGCCAACCTAGAAGAGGATTCAGCCGCAGGAGAGGCCGCCGCCACTGTAATGCCGTTATCAATGCCGTATTTACCAGGGGTGGCGTGGTTGCCCCAGTACTCAGGGGAGTCGCATACCCTGAGCGCCTTTGAGGAGAGACTGCGCAGTTTGTTTAAAGTGTACCCCCTGTCTGAGGAGCAAAAAGTCAGCATCCTCATAGGCCAGCTAATCGGTGCAGCCCAGAGAGAGGTGAAGTCCTGGCCAGGCAGGGACAAAGGCACTGTTAAGGAAATACTGGCCCGGTTGAAAGATACCTTTGACACCCGCACCGCAGCAGAAATTAAGATAAAGCTCTACGGGTGCAAACAAAGGGTGCAGGACAGTGTACAGGACTATGCTCTAAACCTGCAGGAGGCACTGCAGGCCATTAAACAGGTAGACCCTGACAGTGTGTGAGACGGGGACTGATTGCTAACTGAGCAGTTTATTGAGGGGCTCCTGTCTAACGCTCACCGGACACAGCTGCGCATTATGGCTCTGCAAAACCCATGATCTGGACTTTGCGCAATTTAAAGACCGAGCCATCCAGGTGCTACGATAACCAACCCCAGGTGGCACTGCATCCCTCCGGCGCCAAGCTATCACCTACCACCAGGAGGTGGCGTCCTTTTCCCCAGCACCTGTGGAGGCTGACGCGCAGACCCTAGATAATAATCCGTCTGCGGACCTACGCCTTCAGGTCCAGGAGCTGACCAAAAGTGTGGCTGCGTTAACCAAAACCGTGCAGGCCATGCAAGTGTCTCTAAAGGAAAGGATCCATCTGGCTTCTAGTCCAGATGACGTCCCGTGGCGACGACAGAGAAGAATTCCACCGACCAGAGGGAGGAACAGCGATCGCTACGACCAGGATGGACAACCCATCTGCCGCCGCTGTCAAAAGGCGGGGCACTACGCAAGATTCTGCGGGGTTAAACGAGCAACCCCTGGGGCAGAGGGCCAACCCCCAGGAGTAAGACGACCAGGCCCACAAAGCTGGCGAGACAAGTACGTGGGAGGACGACCGATCCTACCTGTCGTGCTTGATGGCATCCCGATGAACGCACTGCTGGACACTGGGTCCCAGGTGACCACAATCCCATATATCCTTTATAAGCAATACTGGACTGATTCAGACATTACCTGCCGTCCAGATGAACATCTTAGCATCTATGCCAGCAATTGTCAGCGCTCGTCTCAGGTGGGGCATAAAGAGGTGACCATAAAAGTTGGTCGAGTAGAATTGCCATCACAAGGAATGATTATTGTTGATATTGATGGCCGAGAAAGTCATCTTATGATAACTATAGGCACCAATGTGATAGAGAATTGTCTTGGGGAAATTTTCTTTTGTTGCAACAGGTCACAGAGACTGCCAGTTCCAGTCAGCAGGGAGTTCTGCAGAAGGAAATCAGAGCCCCGATGAAAAGACAACATGTAGAGCAGTCTGGAGGAGAAGTTGGCAGTGTCAGAATGAGTGATTCATTCCCCATTGCAATGCCCCCTAGGAGTGAAATGTTAATATGGTGTCAGGCAGCAATCGGTCTCAGGGGTCAAGATTATCAGGCCCTGGTAGAACCCGTGTACTCTGATAGTATCTCCACCATCTTGACAGCCAGGGGGGTAGTCGATGTCCGCAATGGGAGAGTACCGTTACGCATCCTGAATTGTGGGGAGAAAAAGGTCCATTTACCCCGGTATGCTACCCTTGCTAAGCTATTCACTGTCAGTAACAACGCAATAAAGACAGTTGAACCCTTACCTCCATCCAAACCGGTGGAGGATAATGGCTCCAAGGGGCAGATGGAGGATTGGTGTCAGAAGCTACAAGTGGGCACTGACTCCACCCCTTTGCACCAAAAGTATGGAGTATACCGGGTGGTCCAAGAATATGAGAGAGTCTTCAGCAAACACCCACTAGATTTTGGGCAGGTAAAAGGGGTCCAACATCATATCCCCACAGGAGATCATCCGCCTATTAAAGAAAGGTAGCGGCCTGTACCCCCAGCTCACTATCAATGTGCCAAAGGAATGTTACGGAAGATGAAGGAGGCTGGGGTGATCAGAGATAGTTGTAACCCCTGGGCAGCTCCATTAGTACTCGTTAGAAAGACAGATGGTACAATGAGGATGTGTGTTGATTACAGGCAGATTAACCGCATTACACATAAGGACGCCTACCCATTACCCAGAATTGAGGAATCATTAGCAGCATTGAGATCAGCTAACTATTTCTCCACTTTGGATCTCACCAGTGGGTACTGGCAGGTTCCTTTTGCAGAGGCGGACAGAGAAAAGAGTTCAACTGCATGCCATTCGGGCTCTGCAACGCCCCAGGAACCTTCCAGCAGTTAATGGAGTGTTGCCTAGGACACAAAAACTTCGAAACCGTCCTGCTGTACCTAGACGACATAATCGTCTACTCAAAGACATATGAAGACCACCTGGCGCACCTGACCGAGGTGTTCAAAGCCCTATCTGGTTGTGGCCTGAAAGTAAAGCCGTCCAAGTGCCACCTGTTAAAGCCCAAGGTGCAGTACCTAGGTCATGTGGTAAGCGCCAAAGGTGTAGCACCAGACCCGGAAAAAGTAACTGTAATCAAGGACTGGCCAAGACCCTCTACTATCAAGGAAGTGCGTCAGTTCCTCGGGCTGGTAGGCTACTACAGGAGATTCATCAAGGGTTTCACCAAGATAGCTGCACCCATGCAGGACCTCTTAGTGGGCCAGCCCAAGAAGGCCAAGAACCCGAAACCTCCGTTCAAATGGGGTAAACCAGAAGACGAATCCTTCACTCGACTGAAAATGGCTCTTACTGGAGACGAAGTCCTGGCCTACCCCGACTATGGCCAACCCTTTATACTCCATACGGATGCCAGCAACGTGGGATTGGGAGCGGTGCTGATCCAGGTACAGCAGGGCAGAGAGAGAGTGATTGCCTACGCCAGCAGGAAGCTCCGTCCTATGGAAAGGAACCCCGACAACTATAGTTCCTTCAAATTGGAGTTTTTAGCCATAGTCTGGGCTGTAACAGAGTGCTTCAAACACTACCTCGCCTCCTCCAGATTTACAGTCTTCACAGACAACAACCCACTGACGCACCTGGAGACTGCGAAGCTTGGTGCCCTAGAACAACGATGCATGGCCCGACTGTCTAACTACGAGTTTACCATTAAGTATCGGGCGGGGCATAAAAACACCAATGCTGTTGCGCTGTCCAGGATGCCCAACTTGCCAGATGGGGGAGAAGACCTGGAAGATCTACAGAAGATAGAGCTACTTGCTTTCCATCGTCACGGGGTGACCCAGTGCTCCCACTGTGTGAGGGACAAGCGCTCCGCCAACAGAGAGGCCACGTTCAACCCATTGCCTCACCATGGATGGACAGAGACGCAGGATAGCGACCCGGCTGTCTGCCTGGTAAAGGAGTTGCTGACACAAGCTGATTCGCACCCTGATCCAGATGCTCCACAGGAGGTCCAACAGTTGTGGAAGGAGAAGGGCAAACTGTTCATCTACGAGGGAAAGCTGTGTCAAAGAAGTATCAACTCCCGGACACACGAACTGGCCTGGCAGGTGGTAGTCCCGAGGCAGGATGCGCCAATGGTCTTAGAAGCGTACCACGATGGAGCAGGACACTTCGGGTGGAAGAAGTTGGAAGCCCTGCTACGTGAGCAATTCTACTGGGCTGGCATTAGGAAAGCAATCGAGAGATGGTGTCGAGAATGTGGTCCATGCAACCTGAGATGGAAAGACCGTGATAGCCAGAGGGCTCCCTGCAGCCCATAATCACCAAACAACCACTTGAACTGGTAGCCTTGGACCATGTGAAGCTAGCTCCAAGCCGGTCAGGCTATGTCTACGCTCTCACCATAGTAGACCACTACTCACGATTCCTGGTGGTAGTGCCAGTGAAAGATCAGACGGCAGCCAAAGTGTTTCAACAACACTTTTGTCGCCCGCATGGTTACCCTGAACGAGTGCTAACCGACCAAGGTCCAGCCTTTGAAGCAGAAGTGTTTCAGTAATTCTGTAACTTGTACAGCTGCAAGAAAATAAGGACGACGCCGTATCATCCCCAGACCAACGGGTTGTGCGAGAAAATGAACAAGGTGGTAATAGACCTGTTGAAGACGTTGCCCCTTGAAGAAAGTAGCCTATGGCCAGAGAAGTTACCAGATTTGGTGGACCTATATAACCACATCCCGGTGAACTCCACCAACTGTACACCCGCTTACCTGATGAGAGCAAGACCTGGCAAGTTACCCATTGACTTAGACATGGGAGTCATAACACCAGAGACGACATCACCAGATGCAGATTGGGATACAGAGTGTCAGCAACAATACCGCAAGGTGCAAGAATGTGTGGAGAGAAGTTTGTCCCAGGCGAGACAGAAGCAGAAGAAAACTTACAATCAGCACGCACCTGCAGTTCTCTTATCACCTGGAGAACAGGTACTCAAGAGGAACAGACGAGTCCATAAATTAGATGACCAGTAGGAGGTTGAGCCATACACCGTCCTACCCTCGAATTACGATAACACCAAAGTGTGCCTCATCAGTAAAGATGGAGGGGAAACTTCAGCGGCAGTCTCAAGAGACCACTTGAAGATATGCCCTGAACAGTTGAAACACAAAGAAGACCAAGACAACCCTCAGCCCATAGAAAAAGTGGAGGAAACGGTCCAGACAGTCCTTGGAGCATTTCCCTGGTCTTGGACGCAGGTGAACAGAGCAATTGTGGTACTGGTCCTGACCTTTCTCCAAGCGACCTCACCGGAAGCTGCAGAGGTTTCAGAACAGCAGAGAGACCAATTGGCCCCAGAAACAGATGCTTCATCAGCAGCAGATCAGGAGAATCTACCCTCTGCTAGCAGTGAACCTGTCGTACCCAGGGTGAGCCAAAGAATTCGTAGGAGATTACCCAGCCTACCGGTGTTACCTCAGACTACCCGTAGTGTAGTTCACACTGAACCCACCACACCAGGGGTAGACATTAGGGACCAGGGTAGGTCAGTGCCAACAAATGTACTACGTAGATCGACCCAAAGTACTAAAGGTCAGCTCCCTGCCCGCTGGAGGAACTAAAGTGTATGTTATATATAGTTGTAACCGTTAAATAATCTTGGATATGTATAGTTGTTAAATTTATGGACAATCGGACTACAGGACTAGGTGTGGTCAGGACAATATTGAAAATAGTTAGTAAGTGGCCTTGAAAATAAAATGCAGGCGTGGCCGAAGACCAGGCCCAACGACAGAGTGCCCTGAAGCCACGCCCAGGAACGATACACAAAGTGGGTGGACGCGGTTCACACCAGCCAAATTTCAATTATCCGGATAAAGACTAAGCACCGCAGTGACTGCTATAAATTTTTGGTTGGCATGGCCAACCAAAAAAAGCTATTTGTAATGTGAATTGTTACTATTTGTAATGTGAATTGTTATTATTATTGATTGTTAATTCAAAAAGGTATCCTCAGTCCGGGAATTCTGAATTTAACTAGGGGGGAATGTGGCACCCCAGGGGTCCGGTTGCCACAGTGGCATTGCCTCCCTCATAAGAGATGATGCCAAGCCTGGAAGCAAGCAGGGGTCCCCTAGTCAGGTATACTAGCATGCAACACTTTCCTGGCTCCAGACCAGGAAGGGGAGCTCCTCCCCTTAGCAACTGGAATCTGGAGGCGGGGTTAGTTAAAGTTAATGAGAGGAGTTGAAGACAGGACAGCGAAGAGGAAAGACCTGGGGAGTGGAGCTGCAAGGCAGCTCACCCCAGAGAGGAGAACCGGACACCGGAGTCAGAGGTTGTGGGGCACTGAAGGTCCATCAGCAGAAACCGGAGGGCAGAAGACTATAGGTCTCCTGGCGTCATCAGACGCCCGGAGGCTCAGCAGCACATAGAGCCCAGCACCGCCACGTGGGAGCGACACTCCAGGAAGGCCCGAGCTGCCTGCCATACGGGTGAGCACAAAGACGTTTTACTCAGGGACGAGGGCCACAGCACAGATATAAGCAGTGGGGCCAAAGAGATTAGCGCAAAGGGAAGGCCTCCAACTTCACCTGGTGAGGTGTATTCCCAACTTGCTTCCAGGCCGCCCGGACCTCTACTACAAGCTAGTACCCGTGCCACGGTCTGCCTTACCACTGCAAGTAAAGATAAGAGGAAACCGCCATTAAGTTCTGGACTGGTTATTATCTGCGCCATCCCCTGCACTACACTGCACAGCAACATCTATAACATCACCATTTCCTGCCCTGGAGCTAAGCTCTACCTGTGGAGAGCTGTTCCAACTCTGCTGCGTCACCATCAGCTCCAGAGGATTTGCACCGCAGCGGCGGCTCCATATAGCCGCATACCACAGGTGGCATCACGAACATGAAACTATAAAAACTATAATCCCCTTTTATTTGACCTCCCTGGGTCACGGACCAGGTCACTGCCACTGTGACATCCCCTGCACCGACCGGCCCGGCACCGAGTACCCCATGGCCCAGGGGGTGCGTTACATACTCATGTGTGGGTGTGAAGAGGTGCATGGGAATACACCTCCCAAAAAAAGACACTGGATTTGAGTTTATGTTACCCTGCTATCATTCGGTGGTGTTGAGAAATCTGGCCCAATCCAGCCCTTGTTCATTTTTATAAGAGTCAGCCTGTCAGCATTTTCATTTGACAGGCGGATGCGCTTATCAGTTATAATTCCACCGGCGGCACTAAAACCCGCTCTGATAAAATGCTGGCGGCAGGGCAGGCCAGGACCTCCAAGGCGTACGGAGCCAGTTCATTCCACGTATCCAGCTTGGATACCCAATAATTATAAGGCACAGAGGAATCATGGAGGACGTTGGTACGGTTGGCAACGTACTCCCTCAGCATCTTCCCAAACTTTGCACTCCTTGTGAGAGTACCCCGCGCCTTGTGCGATGGGAGGGGCTGAGAAAATTCTCCCAGAACTTTGACAGTGTTCCCCTGCCTCTGCTGGATTGAAGTTGTGTCTCTCTCCTGTACTCCTTGGTTGTCCAACGAACAGTGACCTCTGCCGCCAGCGTTTTCAGATGGGAATTTTTTTTAATAGTTCTGCAACAAGGGCCTTCTGGTACAGCCCCATTTTTGTAGACCTGTCTGCCTCAGGAATAAGAGATATAAAGTTATCCTTGTAGCGTGGGTCTAGAAGTGTCACCAACCAGTAATTACTGTCACCCAAAATTTTGAGAACGCGAGGGTCATGGGAAAGGCAGCGTAACATAAACTCAGCCATGCGTGCCAGACTGCTAACAGGCAAGACTTTCGTGTCCTCACCAAGAGGATGACTGACCATGCTCTACTCCTCCTCCTCCGAGTACTGCCATCAGGTTACAGAATGCTTCCATCTCCATGAGCCTAAAAGGTAACATTTTGAGCACAAGAAGTCGTGAAATGTGGGAATTTAGTAGTGTGGCCTGTGGGTTGTTGGCTGCGTATTTGCAAATGCCTTCCAAGGACTGGGGTATGGACAACTGAATGCTGGGACAAGGACGTGGACGTGCTTCCTGATGCTGCTACTTGAGAGTATGCAACGACAGGTGCAGGGCAGGAGGCATCTTCGCATGCACCATGGACAGGGGATTGGCTTGCATGCACAACAGCGGAAGAAGCAATAGTGCCACCCGCAGACACTGTTCCTGGACCCTGGGGTTCGGCCCACAAAGTTGGGTGCTTTGCTGCCATGTGCCTGATCATTCTGGTGGTGGTCAGGCTGCTAGTTTTGCCACCCCTGCTGATGCTGGCCTGGCAGGTGGTGTAAATGGCTTTTTAGGGGTTATCGGCAGAGTCTTTAAAAAACATCCAGACTCGGGAAGACCTAACAGTTGTACTGGCAACTTCCCACGTGTCGGTGTTACGGGGAACGGTTGCCTGCCTTCTGTCTGCGGCCACCACACTGCTTCTTCCTGCCTGTTGGGGTGCTCTGCCTCCCTCCCCCTGTGTGCAGCTGTCCTCGCTCTGCATGTCCTCCTGCCAGGTTGGGTCAGTTACTATATCATCCACCACCTCATCTTCCACTTCCGCACCCTGGTCCTCCTCATGACTTTCTGGCAATTGTGTCTCATCATCGTCCACCTCTTGTGACACTTTCCCACCGTCACCTTCATGTGACCGTGGCTGCTCAAATATTTGGGCATTGCTACATGCGATTTCCTCTTGCCCCACTTCAAGTGGACCGGGCGAGAGGCCTGAATCTATAAATGGAAAAGTGAACAGCTCTTCAGAGTGTCCAAGTGTGGGATCAATTGTCTACAGGCACTCGGCATGGAGGGAGGAAGGAGGATCAGGGTGAGGAATATGCGGTCCAGACTCACGGCTACTGAGACTTGACCGTGTGGAAGACTGGTGGTGGTGGTGGTGGCTAAGTGACTGGAAGCATTATCCGCTATCCAACCTACAACCTTTTGACACTGCTCTGGGTTCAATAGTGGTGTGCTACAGTCCCCTAGGAATTGGGACAGGAAGGTTGGGCGAGAAGATGTGGATGTTTGTTGTGGCACAATTTCAGCTTGCCCACGGCCTCGGCCTCTGCATGCACCATCACCATCACGTCCAGTTCTCCGTCCCTTGCCACGCGCCGTGTCCATTTTAAATGGAGGACAATATCTTCCACGCTCACTACAAATGGCTGCATTTGGAGCGAAATTGTATGTAATCCGTGTGATGGAGAAACCACAGTTTTAAATACCTGGCCTGTAGGTAACTATTTTGAACAGCAAACCGGTGCCAAAAACTTTGCTGACACACTGAAAAAAAATTTGAATGGAGGCCAAAAATGGCAGTATTTTCAGCGCAATTATATGTGAATATGATCCGTGAGACAGAGAAACCACAGTTTTAAATACGTGGCCTGTATGTAACTTTTTTGAACAGCAAACCGGTGTCAAAAACTTTGCTGACACACTGAAAAAAAATTTCAATGGAGGCCAAAAATGGCATCATTTTCAGGGCAATTATTTGTGATCTGTGTGACGGACAAACCACAGTTTTAAATAGCTGGATTTAAGCGCTGTAATATGGAAAGGACCTGGCTGTATTCTGCAGTGCCAACAAGCAAATGGCGCAGAAAAACGGTGTTCTCTGAATTGCTTTTTAAGCAAATAATGAGGATTAAGATCCAAAAAAAATTATTCCTGGCCCCTGAGACCTGGGCCTTTGTCTAGAAGTATATAACAGCAGCAGAAGGCAGAACTGGAATGGAGCCTCTTGTGTTATATGCACTGCAGTCTGCTATATACACTGCCTGCCTGCCTATATACACTGCCTGCCCAATATCTCTGCAGATGGATAAGTCCTCAGAAGGACTGTTTGTTGAGATGGATATGTGTAATGTACTTGTTTTCTCCCTACGCTACCTAATACACAACCAAATATCTCCCTAGCTTAGCAGCCGCTCTCCCTACACTGTCTGATTCTGGAGTGACTGTGACGAGCATGGCGGCGTCTGGTCTGATATAGACCTGATGACGCTGTGTGGCCAGCCAATCACTGTAATGCCACAACCAACATGGCTGCGGCATTACAGTGAGTGGCAGGCAATCCCTGCTGTTGATTGGCTCTCTAAATAGCGCCAAACATGCAGAGAGGGAACCCGAGCATCCGCCCGAGCATCTCGCAGGTACTTGGCGAGCTCCGAGCATCTCGAGTACTGAGATGCTGGGGCGCGTACCGAGTCCTTGCGAGTATGCTTGCTCATCACTAGTCTTTTTATATACAGTCATGGCCAAACGTATTGAGAATGAGATAAATAGTAATTTTTCCAAAGTTTACTGCTTCATTTTTTGTAATGGCAATTTGCATATACTCCTGAATGTCAAAGAGTGATCAGCTTAACAGCAATTACTGTACTTGCAAAGTCAATATTTGCCCAGAAAATGAACTTTAACCCCCAAAACACATTTCAACATCATTGCAGTCCTGCCTTAAAAGGAGCAGCTAACATCGTTTTAGTGATTGATCCATTAACACAGGTGTGGGTGTTGATGAGGACAGGGCTGGCGATCAATCAGTCATGATTAAGTAAGAATGACATCACTGGACACTTTAAAAGGAGGCTGGTTCTTGGTATCATTGTTTCTCTTCAGTTAACAATGGTTATCTCTAAAGAAACACGTGCAGCCATCATTGCACTGCACAAAAATGGCCTAACAGGGAAGAGTATCGCAGCTACAAAGATTGCACTTCAGTCAACAATCTGTCGCATCATCAAGAACTTCAAGGAGAGAGCTTCCATTGTTGTCAAAAAGGCTCCAGGGCGCCCAAGAAAGACCAGCAAGCGCCAGGACCGTATCTTAAAACTGTTTCAGCTGCGGGATCGGACTACCAGCAGTGCCGAGCTTGCTCAGGAATGGCAGCAGGCTGGTGTGAGTGCTTCTGCACGCACTGTGAGGCGGAGACTCTTTGAGCAAGGGCTGGTTTCAAGGAGGGCAGCAAAGAAGCCACTTCTCTCCAGAAAAAACATCAGGGACCGACCGATATTCTGGAAAAGGTACAGGGAGTGGACTGCTGAGGACTGGGGCAAAGTCATTTTCTCTGATGAATCCCCTTTTCGATTGTTTGGGACATCTGGAAAACAGCTTATTCGGAGAAGAAGAGGTGAGCGCTACCACCAGTCTTGTCTCATGCCAACTGTAAAGCATCCTGAAACCATTCATGTGTGGGGTTGCTTCTCAGCCAAGGGAATCGGTTCACTCACAGTCTTGCCTAAAAACACAGCCATGAATAAAGAATGGTACCAGAATGTCCTCCAAGAGCAACTTCTCCCAACCGTCCAAGAGCAGTTTGGCGCCCAACAATGCCTTTTCCAGCATGATGGAGCACCTTGCCATAAAGCAAAGGTGATAACTAAATGGCTCATGGAACAAAACATAGAGATTTTGGGTCCATGGCCTGGAAACTTCCCAGATCTTAATCCCATTGAGAACTTGTGGTTAATCATCAAGAGACGGGTGGACAAACAAAAACCAACAAATTCTGGCAAAATGCAAGCATTGATTATGCAAGAATGGACTGCTATCAGTCAGGATTTGGTCCAAAAGTTGATTGAGAGCATGCCAGGGAGAATTACAGAGGTCTTGAAGAAGAAGGGGCAACACTGCAAATATTGACTTGCTGCATTAACTCATTCTAACTGACAATATAACCTATTGGTACTCATAATATGATTGCAATTATATTTCTGTATGTGATATAAACATCAGACAAGCACTAATAAAAACCAGAGGCCAGCAGATCATGTGAAAATATAATTTTGGTGTCATTCTCAAAACTTTTGGCGATGACTGTAGTGTATGTAAACTTCTGGTTTCAACTGTATATATTTTTATTCATGTTTTTATATATGTTTATAACTGTATGTATCTGTATACATATCTGTATATATCTTAATAGCGATCTATGTACATTATTGTATAGATGTCTGTTCATATGCCTAGGAATAGGAAAGGGTTCTTTACAGTCAGAGCAGTCAGGCTGTGGAATGCCGACCACAAGAGGTAGTGATGGCAGATACTATAACAGCATTTTTAAAAAGGGCTGGATGCTTTTCTCAGCAGAAATGGCATTGTGGGTTATTGATCATTTTGGTGACTAAGAATATATAAGTGGTGGTTAACTTGATGGACCTAAGTCTTTTTTCAACCTATGTAACTATGTCTGTATTCATATCTGTATATATTTGTATAAAGGTCTATATACAGTATATCTGTATACATGTATGTAAATATCTGTAAACATGTCCATATATTGCTATATTCCTGTTTGTAAATAGCTGTATACATGTCTGAATACACCATATACCAGTCTGTATAAATTCATATACATATGTGTATATCTCTGTGTACATGTTGTTATATATATAAAGCGAGGTTGCTGAGCAGAGCAAGGGCTGTGTTAAAGGGACTCTGTCAGCACAGAATGACTGTTCAAATTAAGCCCCGCTGCTCGGTGCATCATGGCGGGGCTTAATTATATAAACCTTCCCATCTGCTTGTTTTCCATCAATCCCCCCCCCTCTTCTTTTGATTGACAGCTCTGGCTTCCTAGACCCAGAGAAGGGTTGAGATGAGTGGAACACAAGCTGGGGTGACAGTGTATATAAATGTTTGACCCCGCTGTGAAGCATCGAGCTCCTGTACTTGGTTTGAACAGTCATTCAGTGCTGACAGAGGCCCTTTAAAGTGCAAGGGTTACAAATAAGTGCATGGTTAAGCACAATATCATAGTTTAGCACAAGAGCATAGTTTGGTGTTTTCCTTATCTATTTTTGTATTGTTTTTCTGCTATTATCTGTACTGTTTATCCCCATTTAGTATGTGCTCCATGGACAATGCTACCAGGTGAGCGTCTTGTAAGATGTATGCATGCCTTGAACAGCTGTTTGAGGGTGAATATATCTGAGCTGGATATCAGCGAGTTACATGTTTGGAAGCCCAGATACTGGATCTAAATGTGCCGCTAGCAACACTCAGGAGCTTTGCAAACCTCAAGAGGAGTTTAGAGCTCACTGAGCGTGCACTGGCTGGGGCCAGTGATATGGAGGAGGGTGGAAGTGGGGAAGATCAGGACCCAGAAGTAGGTACCTGGGTAACAGTTAAACAGTTAGAAGAAGGGGTAAGAGGAAAAGTGCCAGGGAGCCCAGTACTGATCTGGCAGAACATAGTAAATATGCCTGTTTGGCTGATATCAGAAATGCAGGCCCAGGGCTGGGATCACTACAGCAGGACATTGCTCCAAGGGCAGAGGAGAGGGGGAAGAAGAGGAGTAAAAAAAAAAAGCCTGCGGTTTTAAGGGACACGGGCCCTTTAAAAGCGCAGGAAGAGTATATGCAGGGAGGTGCACACGCAGCGCTCATTACCTGAACTGCCGAGGTGCACGACCTGCTGAAGCTGAGTGAAGTCATCGTCATGCGCCTACTGTGAAGGGCTCACGCAAGTCAGCCGCTAGCCTCTGCTATTAGCGCGCCGGATCTTAGCAGAGGAGGACACCGCACAGCGCCGGGAGCACAGGAAGGTAAGTGGAATCTTTTTTTTTTTTTGTGTGTGCGAATGCAGAATGGGATGGGGGCCTGGATGGACACATGGGGGGGCAGGCTGGACACATGGGAGCCTGGATGGATATATTGGGGGGGGGGCAGGCTGGACACTTGGGGGCTAGGATGGATATATGGGGGGCAGGCTGGACATATGGGGGCTAGGATGGATATATGGGGGGGCAGGCTGGACACATGGGGGCTAGGATGGACATATGGGGGCTAGGATGGATATATAGGGGGCAGGCTGGACACACGGGGGGCCTGGATGGATACATGGGGGGCAGACTGGACACATGGGGGCCTGGATGGATACATGGGGGGTGCAGGCTGGATACATGGGGGGCACAGGCTGGACACATGGGGACCTGGATGGATATATGGGGGGGCAGGCTGGACATATGAAGTCCTGGATGGATACATGGAGGTGGGCAGGCTGGACACATGGGGGCCTGGATAGATACATATGGGGGCCTGGATGGATATATTGGGGGGGCAGGCTGTACACATGGGGGCCAGAATGGATATATGGGGGGGACAGGTTGGATATATGGGGGGCAGGATGGACACATGGGGGCTAGGATGGATATATGGGGGGGGGGCCAGGATGGATATATGGGGGGGCAGGCTGGTCACTGGGGGGGCAGGATGGATATATGGGGGGGCAGGATGGATATATGAAGCGGGGCAGGCTGGATACATGGGGGCCAGGATGGATATATTAGGGGGACAGGCTGGACACATGGGTGCCAGGATGGATATATTGGGGGGGCAGGCTGGACACATGGGGGCCAGGATGGATATATCGGGGGGGGGCAGGCTAGACACATTGGGGCCAGGATGGATACATGTGAGCTAGGATAAATATATGGAGGGGCCGGATTGTACATATAGGGGCCAGGACAAATATATGGAGGGGCCAGACTGGACATATGGGGGCCAGGACAAGGGATATATGGGGGGGTGGGTAGCAGGATGGATATATGTGGGGGGCTGGCAGGATGGATATATGCAGGGTGGGGTTGCAGGATGCATATATACAGGATGGGGGGCAGGATAGATATATGTGGGGTAGTGGGGGTAGGATGGATATATACGTGGGGTGGCCCAGGATGGATATATGGGTGAGGAGTCAAGGCTGGACACATGGGGGGGCCAGGCTGGATGAGGAACATGGGGGCAGGCTTGACAAGGGACTATATTATTGTTTGGAGGCCAGATTGAGGAACATACATTATTAGTTTATGGTGGCGAGTGGGGAACATTATTACTTTAGGGTCCAATTAGGGACATTATTACTTCTGTAATATAATTTACTTTTTAGGAAACTGTTTTCCATGGGGTGGGGGACAAAAGGGAGGTCCTGTTACTGTGCAGACCGGCACTATGTCACTTTTTTTCTTCAACTGGTGCAGTGTAGAAGTCGGGGAAAAAGTGGGAATGTGCTCTAGAAGAGATCAGTTTTTGATAACTGTGTGTTATTTTCTGCAGAGATGAGTCCTGACTGAAAGAAGTGATGGTGGTCTGTGCCAGATGAAGAAGAGCGAAGATGAAGGACTTCACCTAGTGAGTCAGTGTATTACATGTACACTTACACTATACACTATATAGTATATACAGAGCTCCTGTGTATGTCGCTGGTGATCACTGTATTACCTCTACACTGTAGCCTATATACAGAGCTCCTGTGTATAATGTCACTGGTGATCACTGTATTACCTGTACACTATCTACAGAGCTCCTGTGTATAATGTCACTGGTGATCACTGTATTACCTGTACACTGACAATATACACAGAGCTTCTGTGTATAATGTTGATGGTGATCACTGTATTACCTGTACACTGGCACTATATACAGAGCTCCTATGTATAATGTCACAGGAGGTAATAACAGTGTTAGTATTGTGGTTTGTATTCATGATTAGTATTGTGGTATTTGGTCACTATGTTGTGGTAATATGTGGTCTGGTCATGGTGTGGTGGTATTTGTTCCTTGTATGTGGTATTATTCGGTCACTATGTGGTGGTAATATGTGATCTGGTCATGGTGTGGCGGTATTTGTCCCTTTTGTATGTGGTATTATTGGTGCTGGTATAGTGGATTGTGTTGTGTATGACGTTCATTTATTCTCGCTGATATTAACTAGGAAAAGGTTATTTCCATTAGGCCACAGCCCCACTATTAGTATTTGGTCAGTATTCGGTCAGTATTTTTTCTTACGAGTGGGGGTCAAAACCAGGAGTGGGTGATAAATGCAGAATTGGTGACTTGTTTGTATTATACTTTTTCTCTGATTGTTGCTCACCTGGTTTTGGCTCCCACTTCTGAGAAAAAATACTGACCGAATATTTTCCAAATACTGATAGTGGAGCAGTTTCCAATGTTCGGACCCAAACGATCAATAACTTATCACCTATCCTGTGGAGCCTATGGATCGGTGATAACTTGTTTTAACCAAAGAATTTCTTTAATGCAAACTGCCGTAGTTGTACATCCCGGTTATGGTGGCGTACAGTAGATGTGCAGGAGCCGCCTGTGATTTACAGTCGACGCTCCACTATAACAGGATTAACGGAAAACAAATATTTGCATATAGCTGTAGGGTGGGCCCCAGACACCCCAGTCCGACCCTGGTGCTCCTAGCAACCAGGAAGATGACTGCTGTAGGAAGGAGGGAAATAGGAGTGCAGCAAAGGCCAGTAGTATGTCAGTGGTAGGGGACTATATAATTAGACGGAAAGACAGGGTCATCTGCCGCCGAGACCGTGAATGCCGAACAATGTGTTGTCTGCCGAGTGCTTGGGTTTGGCATTTTGTGGATTGGATAGACAGATTGTTGGGTGGAGCTGGAGAAAACCCAGTGGTCGTGGTACACATCAGTACCAATGACAAAGTTAGAGGGAGGTGGAAGGTCCTTAAAAATGATTGCAGAACTAGGAGAGAAGCTGAAGGCCAGGACCTCCAAGATGATGTTTTCAGAAATACTGCCAGTGCCACGAGCGTCACTAGAAAGACAGCAGGAGGTAAGGGACATAAATAAGTGGCTTAGAAATTGGTGCAGGAAGGAAGGGTTTGGGTTCATGGAGAACTGGGCTGACTTCACTGTCAGCTACAAGCTCTACGGTAGGGACGGGCTGCACCTCAATGGGGAGAGTGCAGCTTTGCTGGGGTGGGAGGAAATGGTCAGACGGATGGAGGAGCTTTTAAACTAGGATCTGGGGGGAGGGTAGGTATTTGTGCAAATAAGGGGATAGATAGAGTAGACAGAGAGAGTGAGACAGTAGTGGTCAATGAGGATTTAGGGGGGTTGGGATAAGCAAGGAAAGTAGGGAGGGGAGCAGGAGTAATAAATGTGCTAACAGTATTAAATGTCAGCTGGAAAATGCAAGAAGTCTTGCAAACAAAATGAATGAATTGGAGACTCTTATGTCAGTCACTGATTACAATGTTGTGGGCATTACGGAAACCTGGCTGGACGAAAGCCATGACTGGGTAACAAATGCAGAGGGTTACCCTTCATTTAGAAAGGTTAGGAAAGACAGAAAAGGTGATGGGGTGTGTGTTTTCGGTAAATCCAACTTAAAGGGGTTATCGTGTCAAAAGTGATAACTCTGTGTGACTGCAGACCTATGAATCCCCTCAGCGCAGGCACTCAATACAAGTGCATGGAGAGCGAGGCCACGCCCACTGGCCGGGGGTATGCGTAACGTATACATACCCTCAGTTACCGGGTCTCATGCCAGCGTATCCTCACAGCGCAAAGTGTCTGTGCTGGGGGGGGGGTGGGGGGTATTCATAAGTCTGCAGTCACACAGAGTGACTGCAGACTTATCACCTTTGACCGGACAGGACAACCTGTTCTCAATGACGACATTGGGGGGAGCTGCGACAATGTGGAGTCAGTATGGGTAAATGTACATGGGGATGGCAATAATGGAAAGCTGCTAATTGGAGTTTGCTATAATCCTCCTAATATAGCTGAAAAGGTAGAGGATGAAATGCTGCAACAAATGGAAAAACAGCAAATAATAATAGGGTCCTTATTATGGGGGGTTTTAACTATCCAGACATTCAGTGGGACATAGAATCTTCTGGTTGTGCTAATAACTGCAAGTTCTTATCCCCAGTTCAGGACAATTACCTCTCTCAACTGGTAGATGAACCAACCAGGGGAGGTAATCTGCTGGATCTTGTGCTGTCAAATAGACCAGATACAATTTCAGATCTACAGGTCCAGGAACATTTGAGGAGCAGTGACCATAATATGGTAAGTTTCAATGTAATATTCAATAAAACATTTCAAAATGGGAAAAACCTGGAATCTTTAGGAATCTGAGTTCAACAAATTAAGGGAAGAGCTTAATCGTGTAGAGTCTGACTATGTCATAGTAACTGGGGATACAGAACATACATGGGGCATGTTTAAATATATACTACTGGAATCCTATAGTAAGCTGATACCATCTGGTAATAAAATGTCCAGGAATAAAAAGAAACCATGGATAAATAAGACAGTACAAAGTTTAATAAGATAAAAACAAAGGGCATTTAAAATCTTGAAGGCCAAGAAATCAGAAATAGCATTTCAGGAGTATAAAGATCTCAATAAGAAATGTAAAAATTAATCAAGCTAGCATAGTTGTCTACGGGGAAAGTAATAGCCAGTGACATTAAAATAAATACCAAACATTTTATAAATATATCAATACCAAAAAGGGAAAAATGGATGGTATTGGTCGCTTAAAATGCTGAGATATTAAACAGGCACTTTTCATTCGTGTTCACTAGAGATGAGCGAATATGTTCGGAAAACTAGTTTTTTTTTAAATTTCGGCATCAACATTGAAGATTAGGATTCGTGATCAGACAACCGAGCGTTTTTATTGAAAATCAGTCCAATTTGGCAAAAGTGCGGGAAATTATTGTGTTTCTGTGGCACCCCAGGGGTCTGGTCTCCACAGTAATAGCAATGTTATGTCTGAGAGCAGGTGGGAGGTCTCTTGGTCAGGAATCCTATTCATGCCACACCTCCTGCCCGGTCCTGGGAGGGGAAGGACTTCCCCTATATAAAACTGGGGCTGAGGCAGGGTTAGAGAGAAGAAGAGGAGCAGCTTAGGAAAGAAAGATCAGGAGCTCAGTGGGAGCAGTGCTAAAAGGAATCAGGGGCTGGCAGCTGAAGAGCTCGCCCTGATTGAAGAGTTACCACCGGACCCGGAGTCCGAGGCTGTGGGGATTAACCCTGACCCAGCAGCAGAAACCGACCGGCAGGGGATTTCAGGTCCTCTGGCCAAGAAACCCGAAGGCACGGTCACACGCGTGGGACCAGCACCGCCGTCGTGGAGCGGAAGCCACTAGGAGGCCCCGAGTCACCGGCCATACGGGTGAGCACCACACGGTACACTCAGGGACGTGGGCTACCTTTACCCGCCTCTAGCAAGGAAGCCAGAAGAGTACAATTAGTTGGGGAGGCCTACAACTCCGCCTGGCCAAGGGGGATCCCATCTGCTCAAGGACTGACCAGGCCCCGACCGCTAGCCAGTACTCCGGGAGGGTCTATCTTTGTCACCAGTAAAGACCCTGAACTACACCGCATCGTCTCTGAGTGGTTCCTGCTACCCCCATCATCCACGTCGGCTGCCCTGAGGCCATACCCCTCCCGTTGGGGGTTACACCATCCACGCTGCACCATCCTTCCACCGGCCTCAGCGGTCTGCCCTGCAGTGGCAGCTCCGTAGCTGCATTCAACGGGTGGCGTAGTCGTCCTACATCTACTGCTAATATACCGCCACTTAGTCTGACTCCCTGGGCACGGACCGGGTCATCGCCACGAGACTACTACCCCTATCCGATCCGGCTCCGGGTAGGCTCCCGCGTGCGCAACGCTGCGCGACTCAGGCCCAGGGGCTCGTCAGCTTTTGGCGTAGTCGGCAGGATCCCGTGCCCGCAACCACCGGGTACTGCGTGCCTGAAAAAAGAGACTTTTAAACTTACCTGTGGTGAAGATTCCCGCCATCCGGCGCCATCTTCAGCCTTCTTCCCGCCATCGGTGAAGATTCCCGCCATCCGGCGCCATTTTCAACCTTCTTCCCGCCTTCCGTGGAGTTTTCCGGCCGTTGGACGCCATCTTGAAGACGCCGCGCGGGAAGAAGAGGGGCGTGGACTCCAAAAGCGCGCGAGAACTGAAGCCCCGCCTCACGTCCAGACGTCGCGTAAGGTCCTGGAAGGAGCCCAGCAGATGCTGACGTCACAGGAGCGCGACGGAAGGTCCTCAACCCGATCCACTGCGGAGCCGCGGCCTACGGAAGAGGATCATCGCAAGGTAGGCCACGGTCCACTAGGGGGGAGGAAGATGTCGGATACGGAGGAGAGCTTCACTGCCTCAACCCCCGCCAGCGCCAGCGCTGCTGCAGTCATGCCTTTTACCATGCCCTATATCCCGGGAGCAGCCTGGCTACCCCAATACTCAGGGGAGTCACATACCCTGAATGACTTTAGAGAAAAGCTGGATAGCCTCTTCCAGGTGTACCCCCTCACAGAAGAGCAAAAAGTGAGCATCCTGGTGGCCCAACTAACCGGGGCAGCCCAAAGGGAGGTAAAGTCCTGGCCACCTGGGAGGAGGACTGTCGCGGGGATACTAACCCGGCTGAGGGACACCTTTGATACCCGCACCTCAGCCGAGATTAAGCTTAAATTCTATGGGTGCAAGCAGCGAGCACATGAGAGTATAAGGGACTATGCACTAAACCTACAAGAGGCCCTGAGAGCCATTAAGCAGACCGACCCCGACAGCGTGGGAAACGAGGACAGGCTGTTGACCGAACAATTTATAGAGGGACTATATTGCAATGTCCACCGAACCCAGTTGCGGGCCATAGCCTTACAGGATCCTCATCTGGACTTTGCACAGTTCAAGGACAGAGCCATCCGGGTGCTCCGAGAACCGGCACCGGGTGGCGTTGTGACCCACAGGCGCCCAGCTATCACTTACCACCAGGAGGCGGCGCCCTTGTTGGCAGGGCCTGTGGGGGCTGATGCGCAGGCTTTGAACAATGACCCGGCTCCAGACCTGCACCATCAGGTCCAAGAGCTAGCTAAAAGCGTTGCTGCGCTAACCCGAACTGTGCAGTCTTTACAGGTTTCCACTCCAGGGAAGATCCAGCTGGCATCCGGACCGGAGGACATCCCGTGGCGTCGACCAAGGAGGACCCCACCGGCCAGAGGAAGACCCAGCGACCGATACAACGAGGACGGACAACCCATCTGCCGCCGCTGCAATCAACCCGGACATATGGCAAGGTACTGTCCTTAAACTGGCACAACCTGGGGTAGAGGGCCAACCCCCAGGAAAAAGATCACCAGGCCCATCGAACTGGCGCGACAAATATGTGGGAGGACGTCCAGTCTTGCCTGTGGTACTGGATGGCATTCCTATGAGTGCCCTACTGGACACCGGGTCACAGGTCACCACCATCCCGTACGTGCTCTTCAAGCAGTACTGGAATGACTCGGATATAACCCGCTACCCTGACGACGACTTGAGTATCATTGCCAGCAATGGTCAACCCGTGCCGCAGATCGGATTTAAAGAGATGACCATTAAAATCGGTAGAGTCGAACTGGCAGCACAGGGACTGATCATTGTGGACATTGACAAGCGTGAGAGTCACCCAAAGATAACTCTAGGAACTAATGTGATTGAAAATTGTCTTGCAGAGGTGATTTTCATTTTACAGCAGGTTGCCAAGAACGCCAGCTCCGGCCAGCAGCGAGTGCTCCAGAAAGAGATCCGGGCACTGATGCGACGGCAACAAGTGGAACTCTCCGGCGGTGAGATTGGTAGCGTAAGAATGTGTGACCCTTTCCCTATTGCCATGCCCCCGAAAAGTGAAATGATGATTTGGTGCCGGGCAGCTATTGGTCTGAGAGGTAGAGATTACCAGGCCATGGTAGAGCCAGTCTACTCGGACAGTAGGCCCACCATTTTGACAGCCCGGGGGGTAGTTGATGTATGCCATGGGAGGGTACCCGTTCGCATAATAAATATTGGGAAAAGGGAAGTATACCTGCCCCGGTATGCTACGCTAGCCAAATTATATACTATCAACCAAAATTCTATACAGTCTGTGGAACCCTTGCCTCCATCTCATCCGGAGGAAGGTAACGGCTCTGAGAAAATAATGGAGGATTGGTGTCAGCAACTACATTTGGGTACTGACTCCACTCCCTCCCACCAGAAACAGGGAGTCTACCGGGTGGTTCAAGAGTACGAGAGAGTGTTTAGTAAACACCCGTTAGACTTCGGGCGAGTCAAGGGGGTAGAACACCACATCCCCACGGGAGACCATCCTCCCATAAAAGAGAGGTATCGGCCCGTACCCCCTGCACACTACCAACACGCCAAGGGGATGCTTAGAGACATGAAGGAGGCTGGGGTAATCAGGGATAGCTGTAGCCCCTGGGCAGCTCCACTAGTCTTGGTCAAAAAGAAAGACAACACCATGAGAATGTGTGTAGATTACCGGAAAATTAACCGTATCACACACAAAGATGCGTACCCCTTACCAAGAATAGAGGAGTCTTTGGCTGCTTTAAAATCTGCTAACTTCTTCTCCACCTTGGATCTCACTAGCGGGTACTGGCAGGTTCCTGTAGCAGAGGCGGATCGGGAGAAGACCGCATTCACCACCCCGATGGGACTTAGCGAGTTTACCTGCATGCCGTTTGGACTCTGCAACGCACCAGGAACCTTCCAGCGATTGATGGAGTGCTGTCTGGGACACCGGAACTTTGAGACGGTCCTGTTATACCTGGACGATGTTATCGTCTACTCCAAGACCTACGAGGACCACCTGAAGCACCTGGCGGAAGTGTTTGAAGCTCTGGCAAGTTACGGCCTAAAGGTGAAACCTTCCAAGTGTCACCTCCTGAAGCCAAAGGTGCAGTACCTGGGACACGTGGTGAGTGCTGACGGAGTGGCTCCCGACCCTGATAAGATCACCGCAATTAAGGAATGGCCAAGCCCCTCCAGCGTAAAGGAAGTGAGGCAGTTCCTCGGGTTGGTAGGCTACTACCGAAGGTTCATTCCCAGTTTCACCAAAAAGGCAGCTCCTATGCAGTACCTCCTGATAGGCCAGTCCAGGAAGGCCAAGAACCAGAAGCCACCCTTCAGATGGGAGAAGCTGGAAGAAGAGTCCTTCCGCCAGCTGAAGATGGCCCTAACGGGGGATGAAATCCTGGTGTACCCTGATTATAGCCAGCCCTTTATCCTCTACACCGACGCCAGTAACATCGGGCTAGGAGCCGTACTATCCCAGATCCAGCAGGGGAAAGAACGGGTAATTGCTTACGCCAGCCGAAAACTGCGACCCACCGAAAGAAACCCTGAGAATTACAGCTCATTTAAGCTAGAGTTCCTGGCAGTGGTGTGGGCAGTCACCGAACGCTTTAAGCACTACCTCGCTTCTTCCCGGTTCACCGTGTACACGGATAACAACCCGTTGACACACCTGGACACTGCAAGACTCGGTGCCCTAGAGCAGAGATGGATGGCCCGCTAGTCCAACTATGAGTTTACAATCAAATACCGGGCAGGACGCTCCAATACCAACGCAGACGCCCTGTCCAGGATGCCAAACCTACCGGACGTAGGGGAAGATTCAGAGGAACTGGAAGAAGTTGAGCTCCCCTCGTTCCACCGTCATGGGACTATCCAGTATTCCCACCGTGTAAGAAGTAAGCAAACCGCTACGTTCAACCCCTTACCTCATTACAACTGGGTGGAGACGCAAGACAGTGACCCTGCCGTCCGTCTGGTAAAGGAGATGCTGACTCGGCCAGATGCACGCCTTGACCCAGACGCTCCGGAGGAAGCCAACAACTGTGGGCTGAGAAGAGTCGACTGTTCCTTTACAAGGGAAGGCTGTGCCGCAGAATGGTTAACTCCCGGACGCATGAACTAATCTGGCAAGTAGTGGTGCCAAGAAGAGACGCAGCTATGGTGATGGAGGCATACCACGACGGAGCTGGGCATTTCGGATGGAAGAAGCTGTAGTTCCTGCTGCGCGGGCGGTTCCATTGGGTAGGCATGAGAGGAACCATCGAGAGGTGGTGCAGAGACTGTGGCCCATGCAACTTAAGAAGGAGGGACCGTGCCAGCCAAAAGACTCCCCTGCGGTCCATCATCACCAGACAGCCGTTGGAACTGGTAGCCTTGGATCATGTAAAACTGACCCCAAGCAGAAGTGGCTACGTCTACGCGTTAACCATCGTGGATCACTACTCCCGGTTCTTGGTTGTCGTCCCCGTCAAGGACTTAACGGCTCACACAGCAGCTAGAGCCTTCCAGCAGCACTTCTGCCGTCCGCATGGATACCCGGAGCAGGTGCTGACGGACCAGGGGCCTGCCTTTGAAGCGGAGGTCTTCCAGGAGTTCTGCACCCTGTATGGATGCCGGAAGATAAGAACAACACCCTATCACCCGCAAACTAATGGACTTTGTGAGAAAATGAACCAGGTGGTGATAGATCTCCTGAAAACATTGCCCCTGGAGGAACGCAGTCTGTGGCCTGAGAAGCTGCCCGACCTGGTGGACCTATACAACCACATCCCTGTAGGTTCCACCAACTGTACCCCGGCTTACCTAATGAGGGCAAGACCTGGTAAGCTTCCTGTTGATCTGGAGATGGGAGTCCTGACACCCGAGGACACTTCACCAGAAGCCAACTGGGACACAGAGAGGCAGCAGCAATACCGAAAAGTACAGGAGAGCGTGGAGCGTAGTCTCTGTCAAGCTAGGGAAAGACAAGAGAAAACTTACAACCAGTATGCTCCCGCTGTTCCCCTGGTGCCCGGAGAGCAGGTCTTGAAGAGGAAAAGACGGCTCCACAAGTTGGACGACCAATGGGAGAAGGACCCGTACACCGTACTGCCCTCAAGCCACGACAACCCAAAGATCTGTACAATCAGTAAAGACGGAGGGGAAACCACAGCCATTGTATCCCGGGATCACCTAAAGAAGTGTCCCGAACAGCTACGGAACCCTGAAGAGGAACAAGAGGACCCTCGACCCGTAGAGGAAAGGGAAGATATGGTTAGTACTGTGCTCGGAGACTTCCCTCGGTCTTGGACTCAAGTCAATGGTGCTGTTGTGGTACCCGTCCTCACGTTCCTCCAACCAGCATCCCAAGTGCCTACGGAGACACAGGTAGAACTGGAAGAACAGCCGGTCCAGGAGGCAGAAAGCCCCACACAAGCAGACCAGGAAAATCAACCCTCTGCTTATAGTGAGCCTGCCATACCCCTAGTGAGCCAAAGAGTCCGTAGACGGCTGCCCAGTTTACCCTTGACAGCTCCTATACCCTGTAGCTCAGGACCAATCAACCAGCTCCGTAGGTCCACTAGGGTCACTAGAGGCCAGCTGCCCATACGGTGGAAGATCTAAATGTTCAAGCTATTTTATTAATGTTTACCTGTTTATTGTTGCTTGTGTATAATTATGTGTTTCTAGTTATTTATAGGAGTCTTTGGTGGATTTACCGGGAATCCTTTGTGCATATAGTTGGAGCGTAACCCAGGACGGACTGAAAGACTGTTAAGGACTCGGGGCAGGACAGACCCCTACCTGGTTACGTCTCCCTGTGTTGGTGAAATGGACACCCTTGTTTTCCTCAAAAGTTACACCCGGTTGCGGACACGCCGTGACCACCTTATGTGTTGTCTCTATCAGAATGTTATTGTTTGCACCTTGTTATGTTTACAAAAGTATGTTTAGTCCCGGAGTACTAACTTTCACTAGGGGGGAATGTGGCACCCCAGGGGTCTGGTCTCCACAGTAATAGCAATGTTATGTCTGAGAGCAGGTGGGAGGTCTCTTGGTCAGGAATCCTATTCATGCCACACCTCCTGCCCGGTCCTGGGAGGGGAAGGACTTCCCCTATATAAAACTGGGGCTGAGGCAGGGTTAGAGAGAAGAAGAGGAGCAGCTTAGGAAAGAAAGATCAGGAGCTCAGTGGGAGCAGTGCTAAAAGGAATCAGGGGCTGGCAGCTGAAGAGCTCGCCCTGATTGAAGAGTTACCACCGGACCCGGAGTCCGAGGCTGTGGGGATTAACCCTGACCCAGCAGCAGAAACCGACCGGCAGGGGATTTCAGGTCCTCTGGCCAAGAAACCCGAAGGCACGGTCACACGCGTGGGACTAGCACCGCCGTCGTGGAGCGGAAGCCACTAGAAGGCCCCGAGTCACCGGCCATACGGGTGAGCACCACACGGTACACTCAGGGACGTGGGCTACCTTTACCCGCCTCTAGCAAGGAAGCCAGAAGAGTACAATTAGTTGGGGAGGCCTACAACTCCGCCTGGCCAAGGGGGATCCCATCTGCTCAAGGACTGACCAGGCCCCGACCGCTAGCCAGTACTCCGGGAGGGTCTATCTTTGTCACCAGTAAAGACCCTGAACTACACCGCATCGTCTCTGAGTGGTTCCTGCTACCCCCATCATCCACGTCGGCTGCCCTGAGGCCATACCCCTCCCGTTGTGGGTTACACTATCCACGCTGCACCATCCTTCCACCGGCCTCAGCGGTCTGCCCTGCAGTGGCAGCTCCATAGCTGCATTCAACGGGTGGCGTAGTCGTCCTACATCTACTGCTAATATACCGCCACTTAGTCTGACTCCCTGGGCACGGACCGGGTCATCGCCACGAGACTACTACCCCTATCCGATCCGGCTCCGGGTAGGCTCCCGCGTGCGCAACGCTGCGCGACTCAGGCCCAGGGGCGCGTCATTTCCACTACTGTATTTTTTATGACTTTGGCTAGGATAGTGGTGCTGTATGATGAGCGGGGGGGGGAGTGTTTGATGAGGGGAGGGGGTGGGGACTCGGGAGAGGTCAGAGTAGCGTCGGGTTACTTATCTATTTTTTTCTTAACTTAATGTGTGCAGATTCCGGTAAGCCAATTAGGGCACAGGAACCATACACAATGTCCAGACACAAGGGCTTCTGTCATTGGCTGCTGAAGTCACATGTCCCTCTCCATATAAAGAGTGGACATGTTGTTTTAGCACCATTTTGTCAGTGTAACAGCGCAGAGAGGCTGCTACTGATGCTGGTCCTGGATACTGAGAGATTTGAGATAGTTAGTAGGTGGTTGCTTCTAAGTCATATAGTTTAGATAGATAGGATCCTGCGTGGCTGGAAAATCGACCTTCCAGCAGATCAATCGGTTTTGCTATTAGTGTGGTTCAGACAGAGACAGCAGGCCACATTTCAGCATAGAACTATGTTGCACACTGCTGATATTGTGCTCCATGCAGAAGTACACCTTTGAAACTCTATTTTTTTCTGTTACTAACTTGATACATACAGCAGGCCACATCTCAGCTTGTAATTTTATTGTGGTGAAATTTAGCTGTGTCCAGGTCTCATCCACAGTAAAAAATCAAATTTCTTCTGTTACTAACGTGATACATACAACAGGCCACATCTCAGATTGTAATTTTTAGGCGCATATATTCTGCTGTATCCAGGCCTCATCCACAGTAAAAAATTTAATTTCTTCTGTTACTAACGTGATACATACAGCAGGCCACATCTCAGCTTGTGTCAGGATTTCTGTTGCCCTTCTACAGTTTGACTACTAGTGGCAGCTATTGTTCACTTTAATAATTTTTTTTACCACATTCACTGAATGCTAAAACTGACCTGCCATTATTATTCTCCAGGTCATTACGAATTAGTGGTGAAAAAAATCCAAAGTTTGCTAAAAAAAAAAAAAAAAAAGGCGCCATTTTCTGAGACCTGTAGCGTCAGCATTTTTCGTGATCTGAGGCCAGGTGAGGGCTTACTTTTTGCATGCCGAGCTGACATTTTTATTGATACCATTTTGGGGTAGATATAATGTTTTGATCGCCAGTTATTGCATTTTATTGCAATGTTGCGGCGACCAAAAAAACGTAATTCTGGCATTTAGATTTTTTTTCTCGTTATGCCGTTAACCGATCGGATTAATTCTCTTTTTATACTGATAGATCGGGCAATTCTGAATGCGGTGATACTAAATATGTGTGTATTTGTTTTGTTTTTTTTAATGGGGTGAAAGGGAGTGATTTAAATTTTTAAATATATATTTTTTTATATTTTTTAAAAACATTTTTTAATGGGAGACTAGAAGCTGCAGTTGTCTGATCCCCTCTGCTACACACAGGCGATGATCAGATCGCCTGTGTGTAGCAGAATGGTGGTCGGGGCTCATAGCAATCTGGCAATGACAACCACAGGGGTCTCCTGCAGACTCTGGGTGGTCATGCCAACCCATCGGTGACCCACGATCAGCTGACATGTGCCCAGAAAGGTGCAGGCTCAGCGCCGGAGCCGGCGCCAAACAGGGGCATCTGACGTGTGGCGTACTATTACGCTCCACGTCAGAAATGGGTTAATTCTTTGGTGCTGATATTGTTCTCCATACAGGGGTTCACATGATAAAATCAAAATTTGTTGTCTTACTACTGTGTGTCACGCAAGGTGTGGGAAAGACTAAGTGCAACACAAAGGGAAGAGGGGAAGGGAGCCCAGACACTAGGGAAAGGGGGAGTGGAGACCTCCTAGGCTGATCTGATATCACCCTGTCTCCCCTATCGTCACTATATTGGTTCCCTACCAATCGCCACACAGGAACCTAAACCCTGTATTTCCCTAGAGCTTGGCCCTGGATTGGGAAGGGGGGATGAGCACTTGTCAGTCCCCACTAACAACTAAAGACAAGGGAAACAAACACAGGGGAAAGTAACTTAGCATGAGCCGACTTCAGAGAGATACACCACACATCCTCTTAGCACCAGAGGAAGTAATCAGACTGCAACAGCTCCAAGCCTTCACAAGGGAACATGTGACTATCACCGGCACCTCCCTGTAGCAAACAGAAAGTATTTAAACACTCAGGCCTGGGTGTCAATTAGCAGGAGGGAGGTAGCTGCTGGGTCCTAGAGTGAGACAGATCTAAGAACGTGTCTGAAATGCGAAACGAAGAGATCTTCTGCAACCAACAGCAGGGCGACTGTCTGTCACATCTGACACACCTATGACACTGTGCTATAGAAACGATGCCACATTTCAGCTTTTAATTCTTTGGTGCTGATATTGTTCTCCATACAGGGGTATGCATAAAAAAATCTAAATGTATTTTCTTACTACTGTGCTACATAAAGCAGACTACATTTCATCTTTTAATTCTTTGATGCTGATATTGTTCTCCATACAGGGGTTTACATGATATAATCTAACTTTGTTGTTTTACTACCGTGCTACATAAAGCATGCCACATTTTAGCTTTAAATTCTTTGGTGCTGATATTCTTCTCCATAAAGGGTTCACATGGTAAAATCTAAATTTCTTGTCTTACAAGTGTGATACATAAAGCAGGCCACATGTCAGTTTCTAATTCTTTTTCTGCAGAAACTAGGCCGCATTTCAGCTTTTAATTGTTTGGTGCTGATATTGTTCTCCATCCAGGAGTCCACATTTCACAGTATAAATTTGTTGTACTAATAACTTGGTCCTGAAACCATGCCACATTTCAGCATTGGACAGGGCTTGGAGCAGCATTTCTAGATTAAACTTTGAGCAGTAACTGGTGGATGAGTGACAGCTGTAGGCCTGGTGCTCTGAGAGCTCTGCCAAATTCAAGCAACACACATGAAGGAGACCCAACTTGGAGACCAAACATTTTCAATAATTATAGTAACCCAGTAGTCAGCACTATTTCTAATCCTAACAATAAGGGCAATCATGTTGCAGATAGTGCTGGAAGAAGGCGCTCATGGGTCGGTCTTTTTCATGAGGTCCAAGCCCATAGATAGGGGATCATTATCCTCTTCATCTCCTAACTGTTGCGCGTCCATGTCCATAACCTCTTCCTCTTCATCCTCCTCCATTTGTTCCTCGGCTCCTGCACCTTCACTAACAGTTTGTCTGGTACCATGAGCCCCCCATTGATCACTGTAATCCACCCTCCTATTGCAACCGCCTGTGCGTTGACAGTCCAGAATTTAGAGATATTGTTAGCCCTTCCGCATCCTCCTCTGCTTCCTCCTCTTCTCCTGGGACCACCACCTCCTCTCGCAGACTATTCAAAGTGTGCTCCAGCATGTAGATGAATAGAATAGTGATGTTGATGATGGCATCATCAGCACTAACCAGAGGTCCTTCATCTGTGTCCACTCCGCAAGTGTGATTTGCACCACGTCCATACTACGTTGGGCCAGGCTATGCAAAATGACATACTGCGTCAGGGCTCATCACTGCTGCCAGATTGCAGGTTGAGGATGTGAGCCATGCAAGGCACGTGTGTGAGGTTGCCCCGGCGTAGGGCCGCCACCAGGTTTGCATCATTATCGCACATGGCCTTCCCTGGCTCCAGGTTAAGTGGAGACAGCCATTGTTCTGTATGACTGCGATCTCCAAGGCATTTTAATTTAAACACCGCCTGATTGCAGTGAGCCATGGGTGTGCAGAACGGAGGTGGGGGGGATTCTCTCTGCACTGTTGGAACGCTTGTCTCATTAAGGCAGAGGTTGAGAGCACAGGTGGAGACCCTAGAGGAGGTGGAGGAGGCAGAAGCAGTGGAGGAAGTGTTAGATACAGAGGTTTGTTCCGCAAGCCTTGGGGATTCCAAGACTTGATGTCTAGTGGTTTAGTTCTCCATCCCCTGGTGTGTAGTGGTTTAGTTCTCTAGCCCTAGCTGTTTAGTAGTTTACTTCTCCAACCCCTGTTGTCTATTAGTTTAGTTCTCCATGTTCTGATGAGTATTTGTTTTGTTCTCCAACTCTAGGTGTTTAGTAGTTTAGTTCTCCAACCTCTGTTGTCTAGTAGTTTAGTTCTCCATCCCCAAGTGTCCAGCAAGCCTTGGGGATTCCAAGACTTGTGGAGCAGCCCATTCCCTGCCTGCCCCCACAGCCATCAGAGTCACCTAGTGGCCAGTCAGCGAGATGTAACATCCCTGGCCATGCTTGCTTGTCCAGGTGTCAGTGGTGAAATGTACCCTGGCAGACATAGATTTTTTCCATGAACGGGTGATGTTGTCTGCAACATGCTGGTGTAGCACAGGCACATCTTTCTTAGAGAAGTAATGGTGATTAAGCAACTGGTACAGGGGGACTGCGACGGCCATCAGCTTTAGGAAAACGTCTGTATCCACCAGGCGCAAAGGCTGCATTACCGTGGACAACAGATTGGAGATGGTGAAGTTCAAGCTCTTTGCTTTGTAATGTGTAGGAGGAAACATCCTTTTACCTGACCAAAACTGCAGGACCGAAGGCTGTCTGCTGTGCTGAGAGAGCGTGGAGTAGGATGAACACGACAAACTGCTGGACTGTGAGAGAGGTGCAGGTGGAGATGTTATGATGGATTGAGAAAGATCGGGTGTGCTTGGCATCTGAGATCAGTCAAAAAACAGCAGGCATGTCCACTTCCATAACAGCTGACGGGCTCTCACGCACCCCAACTGTAGCGGTATCAAGGTTCTGCTTCTGGAGACCTGTGTGAGAACACTTACCACGGTGACGGAGGAGGAAAAAGCAGCAGTTGTGGTTGATGGGGCGGCCGGTGCATTTTAGTGCAGTGAGATTCCCAGTCTAATGAATGTTGATCGCGCATGTGTCAGTTCATGCATGTAGTAGTCAAATTATTGCAATTTTTGCCTCTACTCAGTCGTTTTTAACAAAGTTGGCAGATTACATGAGTTGGGTCATCCTTAGCGGTCTCCAAAAAGACACAGGCTAGGCAAACCTTGCCGCCCCTGCGAACTGCAGACCCACGACCGCTGTTGGCCACAACCAGAGTTGTGGCTGAGGATGCAGTGCTTTTTGTAGTTGCATCACTCAGTGTCTGTGTGGGAAGCCGCAATGTAACCTCCTCATCTTCTTCCTCCTCCACCTTCTCTGCTGAGCTACTCAGCTGCGTGCCTCTGGGTTCACACCAAGTGATATCTACAACCTCATCGTCATCCTATCTGTTCTCCCACTCCTCGCCCTGAGAGTCACCCTCCTCCTCTTCCTGCCCTGACGGCACAGTACAGTCTGCATGCGCCTCAGGTGTCTGAGTCTCATCAGTATAACCTCTATGCTGATGACACACAGATCTATCTTTCTGGACCTGATATCACCTCTTTACTAATCAGAATCCCACAATGTCTGTCCGCTATTTCATCTTTCTTCTCTGCTAGATTTCTGAAAGTTAACATGGATAAAACCAAATTCATCATCTTTCCACCATCTCATTCAATTCCCCCAACTGACCTATTCATCAAAGTCAATGGTTGCCCACTCTCCCCAGTCCCGCAAGCTTGACTCGGATCTCTTCTTCAAACCTGAGATCCTAGCCCTTTCCACTTCTTGCCGACTCCAACTCAAAAATATCTTCCGGATCCGCACATTCCTCAGATTCCATGAATCTGGAAAAACAGTAGTGCATGCCCTGATCATCTCCTGCCTCGACTACTGCAACCTCCTGCTCTGTGGCCTCCCTTCTACCACTCTCGCACCCACCCAATCTATCCTAAACTCTGCTGGCCGACAAATCCATCTGTCACCCTGCTATTCCCCGGCTTCTCCCTTCTGTCATTCCTTGCACTGGCTCCCCATTGCCGAGAGACTCCAGTTGAAAACTCTAACTTTGGCATCCAAAGCCATCCAAAACCTGTCTCCTCCATACATCTGTGACCTAGTCTCCCAGTACTTACCTGCACACAATGTCCGATCCTCACAAGATCTCCTTTTCCACTCCCCTCTAATCTCCTCTTCCCACAATCGCATGCAAGATTTGTCCCGTGCATCTCCCCTGCTCTAGAACTCTCTACCCCAACATATCAGACTCTCGCCTACTGTGGAAACCTTCAGAAGGAACCTGAAGACCTACCTCTTCCGATAAGCGTGCAACCTGCAGTAACCTTTGCTCAACCCGTACCGCTGTATGACCAGCTCTACCCTCACCTACTGTATCCTTACCCATCCCTTGTAGATTGTTTGTGAACCCTCGCGGGCAGGCACCTCTCTCCTTCTGTATCAGTCGGTGATTCTTTTGTTCAAGATTATTGTACTTGTTGTTTGCTATGTATAGCCCTTTTCACATGTAAAGCACTATGGAATAAATGGTGCTATAATAGTAAATAATAATAATTATACTATTTGTACTGTGGGTCAATTGATGCCTCTTTTCCTGGTGTCTGCCCCTTATTTGAACTGTTTTGGCAACTTTTGGGCCCCTTTGAAGGTGTTGTGTGTGCGTTTGGTTTTGCCTCCCATTGAATGTTTGACGAACTGTTAGACGAATAGTTCGGCGAACATCGGGAAGTTCGCCGATCAGAAAGAAATCGAACCTTTAAAAGTTTGCTCATCTCTAGTGTTCACCAAGGAACTGTCTGCTCCAGGGATCATTCAACAAGGCAAAAATCAAAGCTCACCATCTGATATAACTAATTTAACACAAGAAGAAGTACAGCTGCGTCTAAGCAAATTAAATATTGACAAATCCTACGGGCCAGATGACATTCATCCACGGATATTGAGGGAATTGAGCTCCAGTTATTGACAGACTGCTGTATCTTTTTAGACTCCCTTGTAATAAGGTCGGTGCCACAGGATTGGAAGATGGTTGATATGGTACTGCTATTTAAGAAAGGTAAGAAGGTGGATCCAGGCAACTACCGTCCAGTAAGTCTAAAATCAGTAGTGTGCAAAGTTTTTCAGGGCATTATAAGAGATGACCTGCAGAAATATATTGCAAATAATAATATAATAACTGACAACCAGTATGGATTCATGAAAGATAAGTCATGTCTAACCAACATGTTGGGTTTCTATGAGGAGGTAAGTGGAAATCTGGATGTTGGTAATGCGGCTGATGTGCTTTATCTGGACCTTACAAAGGCATTTGACACAGTACCACTCAACAGCCTTATACTGACGCTTCAGAAGCAAGGACTAGGGGAAGTTATATGTAGATGGGTAAGGAACTTGCTAAAAGACAGGAAACAAAGAGTCGTCATAAATGGTACATTCTCTAAATGGGATATAGTCAGGTCCGTATTTGACACTAGACAAAGGAGGTCCACCAGGCTCAGGATTTAATTTTTTTTTAAATCTTTCCTCCCATCCCCAGACTTCATAAGAAAACCGGAGTGTTTGTGGAGGGAGGCAGGGGGCGGCATCCCTGTATTCACCTGTACTAGCATCTTTAAGATGCTAATGCAAATGAAATTCCGTGCGCTTTAATCAGCTCCCTGACCCGGTGTGCGGTGGCGTGTGCATGCTTCTGATGTCATGTCAGTGCGATGAGTTTACCTGTTACTGCTGACCGCCGGAGAGGAGGAGACGCCGCCAGGGCTGGGAGCGGCCAAGTAAGCGCTCATTGAGCCGAAGATACAGGGGACAGCCTGAGGTGTGAAAAATGGGGCTGCATGGGGAGGATGTATCTAAAAAAGGGGGGCCACATGGGGGGGTGTATCTGAAAAAGGGGGGGCCACATGCGGGGGTGTATCTGAAAAAAAGGGCTGCTCAAGGGGGAGAGTCTCTGAAAAAGGGGGCCACATGGAAGGGAATGTCTCTGAAAAAGGGGGCCACATGGGGGGATGTCTCTGAAAAAGGAGGCCGTATGGAGGGGATGTCTATGGAGAAGGGGCAGCTGGGGTGGGATGATTATGTAAAAGAGGCAGCGTGGGGTGGTATGAATATGGATAAGTGGCAGCATGGGGTGGGATCACTATGGACAAGGGGCAGCATGGGGTGGGATGACTATGGAGAAGGGGCAGCGTGAGGTGGGATCACTATGGAGAAGGGGCAGCGTGGGGTGGGGTTACAATGGAGAAGGGGAAGCGTGGGGTGGGATGACTATGGAGAACAGGCAGCGTGGGGTGGGATGACTATGGAGAAGGGGCAGCGTGGGGTGGGATCACTATGTAGAAGGGGCAGCATGGCGTGGGATGACTATGGAGAAGGGGCAGCGTGGCGTGGGATCACAATAGAAAAGGGGCAGCACGGGGTGGGATCACTATGGAGAAGGGGCAGCGTGGGTTGGGATCACTATGGAGAAGGGGCAGTATGGGTTGGGATCACAATGGAGAAGGGGCAGCCTAGGGTGGGAACACAATGGAGAAGGGGCAGCATAGGGTGGGATCACAATGGAGAAGGGGCAGCGTTGGGGGGATCACAATGGAGAAGGGACAGCGTGGGTTGGGATCACAATGGAGAAGGGGCAGCGTGGGTTGGGATCACAATGGAGAAGGGGCAGCGTAGGGTGGGATCACAATGGAGAAGAGGCAACGTGGGTTGGGATCATAATGGAGAAGGGGCAGCGTAGGGTGGGATCACAATGGAGAAGAGGCAGCGTGGGGTGGGATCACAATGGAGAAAAGGCAGCGTGGGTGTCATGCAAGGTGTGGAAAAGACTTAGTACAACACAAAGGGAAAAGGGAAAGGGAGCCCAGACTCTAGAGAAAGGGTGGGAAGTGGAGACCTCCTAGGTTGATCTAGCATCACCTTGTCTCCTCTAACGTCCCTGTATTGGCTTTTCACCAATCGCCGCATGCGTACTTCGCCCTGTCTTTCCCTGGAATTTGGCTCAGGCTAGGGAAGGGAGGAGATGAGCATAAGTCGATCTCCACTAAACACTATAGACAACAAGGAAGGACAAACAGGGGGAAATAGCTTAGCTTTAGACGACTCTAGACAAATGCTGTTAATTAGCCAGAGGGAGGTAGCCGCTGGGTCCTAGAAACAGCCTCTAAGAAGACGTCTGCAATGCCAAACATAGAGATCTCCTGCAACCAACTGCAGGGCGACTGTCTGTTACTTCTGACACACCAGTGACAGTAGGGTGGGATCACTATGGAGAAGGGGCAGTTTTTCCTCATAGACTGTAACTTTGCGAGAAGGGCCCTCACTCCTTTTAATATATGAGTTACGCTTATTCTGTAATGTTTTTTTGTCTGTTCAAGCCCCCCTAAAATTGTAAAGTGCTGCGGAATATGTTTGGCGCTATAAAAATAAAAAAATATTATTCTTCTTATTATTAGTGTGGGGTGAGATCACTATGGAGAAGGGGCAGCAGGGGTTAGGATCATGGTATAGAAGGGAGGATGGTGTGGTGGTCGTAGTATAGAAGGGGGGCGGCTTGGTGGTCATACTATATAAAGGGAGAAAAAACTGTCTGGCACATCCAAAACAAGAAATAGGTGTGTAAAGGTGCTTACTAGGAGCAGCTACCTCCATATACAACTAACACACAAAGTAGAACTCTGTAACGCTAAGTATGCGAACATGAAATATATGAAATTTGAATAGTATTACTGCTCGAGACAATAGAAATAACTGACAAATCTTAGCGCATAAATTGGCCAATTCATGTATGCCTGGTAGCCATGGTAAGGCGTTTTGGATGTGCTGGTCAGTTTTTTTTGTTTATATGTATAAGCTTTGACTGAGCACTCCGCCTCTATGCCACAGGTGGTTTTAATTGCAGCAGGATCTTACCTTCCCATACACATGCAGACTTTGGTCTCTTAGAGAGGTATTCACATTGATAGGGTCCTGGTATCGAGAAACGCCTTACCATGGCTATCAGGTACACATGAATTGGCCAATTTATGCGCTAAGATTTCTCATTAATTTCTATTTTCTACAGCAGTAATGCTATTCAAATTTCATATATTTCATGTTCACATACTTAGCGTTGCAGAGTGCTGCTTTATTTGTTAACTGCCAAGAAAGATGATCTTTAACACCTTCATGACATGTGCCATATACAGTACAGACCAAAAGTTTGGACACACCTTCTCATTTAAAGATTTTTCTGTATTTTCATGACTATGAAAATTGTACATTCACACTGAAGGCATCAAAACTATGAATTAACACATGTGGAATTATATACTTAACAAAAAAGTGTGAAACAACTGAAAATATGTCTTATATTCTAGGTTCTTCAAAGTAGCCACCTTTTGCTTTGTTGACTGCTTTGCACACTCTTGGCATTCTCTTGATGAGCTTCAAGAGGTAGTCACCGGAAATGGTCTTACAACAATCTTGAAGGAGTTCCCAGAGATGCTTAGCACTTGTTGGCCCTTTTGCCTTCACTCTGCGGTCCAGCTCACCCCAAACCATCTCGATTGGGTTCAGGTCTGGTGACTGTGGCGGCCAGGTCATCTGGCGTAGCACCCCATCACTCTCCCTCTTGGTAAAATAGCCCTTACTCAGCCTGGAGGTGTATTTGGTGTCATTGTCCTATTGAAAAATAAATGATGGTCCAACTAAACGCAAACCGGATGGAATAGCATGCCGCTGCAAGATGCTGTGGTAGCCATGCTGGTTCAGTATGCCTTCAATTTTGAATAAATCCCCAACAGTGTTACCAGCAAAGCACCCCCACACCATAACACCTCCTCCTCCATGCTTCACGGTGGGAACCAGGCATGTAGAGTCCATCCGTTCACCTTTTCTGCGTCACACAAAGACACGGTGGTTGGAACCAAGGACTCAAATTTGGACTCATCAGACCAAAGCACAGCTTTCCACTGGTCTGATGTCCATTCCTTGTGTTCTTTAGCCCAAACAAGTCTCTTCTGCTTGTTGCCTGTCCTTAGCAGTGGTTTCCTCGCAGCTGTTTCACCATGAAGGCCTGCTGCACAAAGTCTCCTCTTAACAGTTGTTGTAGAGATGTGTCTGCTGCTAGAACTCTGTGTGGCATTGACCTGGTCTCTAATCTGAGCTGCTGTTAACCTGCGATTTCTGAGGCTGGTGACTCGGATAAACTTATCCTCAGAAGCAGAGGTGACTCTTGGTCTTCCTTTCCTGGGGCGGTCCTCATGTGAGCCAGTTTCTTTGTAGCGCTTGATGGTTTTTGCAACTGCACTTCGGGACACATTCAAAGTTTGCCCAATTTTTCGGACTGACTGACCTTAATTTCTTAATGTAATGATGGCCAATCGTTTTTCTTTACTTAGCTGATTTTTTCTTGCCATAATACAAATTCTAACAGTCTATTCAGTAGGACTATCAGCTGTGTATCCACCAGACTTCTGCACAACACAACAGATGGTCCCAACCCCATTTATAAGGCAAGAAATCCCACTTATTAAACCTGACAGGGCACACCTGTGAAGTGAAAACCATTTCCAGTGACTACCTCTTGAAGCTCATCAAGAGAATGCCAAGAGTGTGCAAAGCAGTCATCAAAGCAAAAGGTGGCTACTTTGAAGAACCTAGAATATAAGACATATTTTCAGTTGTTTCACACTTTTTTGTTAAGTATATAATTCCACATGTGTTAATTCATAGTTTTGATGCCTTCAGTGTGAATGTACAATTTTCAAAGTTATGAAAATACAGAAAAATCTTTAAATGAGAAGGTGTGTCCAAACTTTTGGTGTGTACTGTATGTACAGTGCAAGTTGTGTCTCTCCCTTTGATGCGGGCTTCAGCGCTAAGTCCCGTCACATGACAGCTGATCTGATCAGCTATCATGTGCCCCTAACAGCTCCGGGTGGAATCGTGATTCACCCGCAGCTGTCAACATGTTAAATGCTGCTGTCAATCTCCGACAGCAGCATTTAACATGGCCGCGCCGGAAGCGTGTCAAAAACCACGTCCATTGGTGCGCCTGTCACATGATCGTGAGCCGTCGATGGGTTGACATGACAGCCCGGGGTTTGCAGGAGACCCCTGTGGTTGTCATAGCTTATCTGCTATGAGCGCCGCCCAGTGGTCGGCATTCAGAGCAGATGAACATTTTTGTTACCAATAGCGCCCTGCTACAGTATGTGTAACACAGGTGATGAGATGATTGCA
This sequence comes from Phyllobates terribilis, assembly GCF_046119375.1. Taxonomy (NCBI): domain Eukaryota; kingdom Metazoa; phylum Chordata; class Amphibia; order Anura; family Dendrobatidae; genus Phyllobates; species Phyllobates terribilis. The sequence goes on from NW_027362761.1 coordinate 706,641,437, forward strand.
GATTCAAGTCTTCTATGAAGTAAAAACTAGAAAAAAAAGTTTTAAAAAATATAAAAGTTCAAATCACCCCCTTTTCGCCCCATTCAAAATAAAACAATAAAAAATACACATATTTGGTATTCATAATCACCTGATCTATCAGTATAAAAAGAATTAATCCGATCTGTAAACGGCGTAACGAGAAAAAAAATCAAAGCACCAGAATTACGTTTTTTTGGTCGTTGCAACATTGCAATAAAATACAATAACAGGAGATCAAAAAATCGTATCTACCTCAAAATAGTATCAATAAAAACGTCAGCCTGGCACGCAAAAAATAAGCCCTCACCCGGCCCCAGATCCTGATAAATAGAGACGCTACAGATCTCGGAAAATGGCAACTTTTTTTTTAACAAACTTTGGATTATTTTTAATAAAAAAGAACCTATACATGTTTGGTGTCTACGAACTCGTAATGACCTGGAGAATAATAATGGCAGGTCAGTTTTAGCATCTAGTGAACGTGGAAAAAAAAAAAAAAAAAAACAATTGTTGAATTGCACTTTAGATTGCACTTCCAGATACTGAGTCACAGCCTTTATTCTAGTCCCAGTTTTGCCGTTTGCTGGAGAAACTGACCTCAGGTGACAACACCTTCCCTGCAGTTGGTTAGTAGGTTTCCTTCCTCAGATTAGCGTTCAGCTCTTGGGGTACAGACTACACCACCCAGGCCAGACATAGAGGCATCATGGAGTACTGGGAGAGTTCAGCTTTCTACCCTGCAGAGCGAAGAATGCAGCATTGACTAGAATACAGGCTGTAACGTAAAACAATACATAACTTTAATGTTCAGCAATTCTATAGCTAAACTGTAAAATGGTGTTCAAAGGAAGACACACAGGCACAAATGAGTGTGACCAGTGAAAATCACATTGTGTCTTGTAAAGAAAAGGCCAGGACACTTCTTGACAAGACTCAGATTGAGCAGAGCTGTACCTGTGAGTACATTTAGGAAAGTGCCAGCAGAGGGAGCTCTTAGGAGCTAGCTCCCAGAATGGAGCTTGTTCTGCTTTTCACTCACACCCAGTGATGCAGCTAAGGGAGGAGAGCAGAGGCTGGTGGGGAGTAGGCACAGGGAGGGAGGAAGGGGAGATGTGTGCTGGATGGAGTGAGGAGACAGGGATTTGGCACTTGCAGTAGTGGGGCTTGGGATGTGCAGCAGTCACAGAGTCCTGTAAATAGCAGTGTGTGTGCTAGGGTGGGCTCAGCATTGTTCTTCATACCTGTTGTGTGGACTGTGCCTCAGGATCTGTTTCTTCTTCTTCTCCCCTCTGCCTGCAGGATGTCCTGACTGCTCCCTGATCCCGAGCTCAGGAGTTGTCATCTCCTGTGCTCTAGACCATGAAAACGGAGAGTGAACCTGAGCTGAGCTGGAGCCTGCTCCTTGCCCCTGGCCTGAGTGAAAGCCACCGTCTCCCTGCGAGGAAGAGAGCCAGATCCACAATTGGGGTACCCGGCAGATCCCCCATGGCATGGAGCTGAGAGCTGGCAGAAAGTGACAAAGTGACTAGCGTCTCAGAACCGTGGTACCGAGCTCTATCCATATTCTAGAACACTTCTCCGGGATAGTGTCCGGACATGGCAGCGCGGTGTCCACTGTGAGTGCAGCAAGAAACTTGGACCCCGAGTATGGGGCCCCTGGTCCCACTGCTGCTGGGGGCCCTGATTTGGGTCTGTGTCTGGACAGATGACCCCAGCAAAGTGATATCAGACCGGTATGCAGTCTACTGGAACAAGAGTAACCCCAGGTAAGACCGGTGTGGTGGGCAATGACGGTGAGGGGCAGAAACTTTCTCTCATGATAAAGTATAGCAGGGCGGCCAATGTAGAGCGGTATTGGTGGCATTGTAGAATACAGTAATGTGGTTTTCTGGTAAGTACCCCACTATCTTACATAGTTACGTAGGTTGAATAAAGACCTAGGTCCATCAAGTTCAACCTTTCTTCTCCAACTGTACATTGTGTCACTAATGAATGGAGTCTAGTTAGAAACTTAGTGTGAGAAGCTCTGGGGCGAGCACCTCCCAGATAATACCACAAATTACCCGTATAGGTAGCCATTATATGCCATGGTGAGGTAATATCGTTCCATTCTCTCTAGCCAGATCTAATCATTTCTACCTGACTAGCTGCGTTTATTGAAATCTTTTACTTCATTTTATAGCTCACACCACCAACTGGAACGAGATCCAGCCAATCCTCCAGATCCCTGCAATAATTGCCGGAACGATATGATCCATTTGTAGCAATATTGCCACTTTCTGGCCACGCCCCCTTTCCAGAAACAAACGAGACTATTGGAGAAAACATTGTAAATGAGCCGCAGTTTGCAGATTTGAGCAGTCTTCTGCCATAGGCACAACGATACATAAACTCGTGTGTGAATGATGACTTGTAACAGCAGGGCCTTGAGCGTTACATTAAAAGTGTAAGAAAAATGGGAGAAAGTCTAGAATATTAGTGAAGAAGGCGTTCCAAGCTCCCATGTGTGTACACGTTTCCCATCATCTGGGACATTGATGAAACTTTCTGATATCCTCTGCATTTATCCACAGCAATGCTTATTAGGCAGAAAGCTTCTCTCACCATATACAGCACAGCGGCCATGTGGGGATTTCCTTTGTGATGGGGTCTCCCTAATAACGTAACGTTTCCCTAGCTAACTCGTGTCTTCGCTGGTAGATGTTACTAGTGCGCAGTTCACACTATAGAGCTTTGTTAAGCTGTCTGTTTTTACTTTAGTGCTGTCTACATTAATCTTTCTGCCCCAGTGTCTCATCTACCAGCCAGCTCGGTGCCTGCTCAGTATGTGACATGCCATGCTGATCCTGGCCACATTATCGAGCTTCTCCAGAAGGAAACCCCAGGGAGCTGGCTTCTCCCCTAATGCCCTGAGTCATTATGTGCATCTCATGATCACAAATGGGCTCCCAAGAAAGTACCCACCAGACACTTGTAATGAGTGTGTGTAGACTGGTTCTGCGTGTGGGAAGCTGGTATGCCAGTGCCCATTTTTTGTTACTGGTTAGCATGCGTAGTGCGTACTATGTTGTATTGGTTGGCAAGCACAGTGCGTATTATGTTCAATTGGTTGGCATGCATAGTACATATTATGTAGTATTGCTTGGCATGCAACATGCTTATTTTGTAGTATAAGCTGGCATACATATTGTACCCTATGTGTAATTGGATGGCATGATGGATACATATTATGGAGAATGGGCTGCAAGCATAAAGTGCATTGTATTGTATGTGCTCACTTGCCCAAATAAGCAGGTACCAACTTGTACAAGTTGCTAACAAGTCTGTTCTGGCATGTATAACGGCATTAGCAACATGTGGATTTAGTGTGACACATTTTTCCATATTTCATGGGCTAATGGGTTAATAGATAATGGAACCATTACAAGAAGATTTATGAGCAATATGATACTTGAGGGTGTATTTTGTGTTCATGGATGGTCAGTATATCTGTGTATCTATCCTAATGATCTAGCCACTGTGTGTGCATACGACAGGTATTAGTGTGTAAATTGGGGGAAGTTGTGTCTGTGTGTGTTAGACTGCTCATTGGAGTCACAATCATACTTTTTGTATAGTTTAGTCTGTTTGCTATCATTTAAGGTGACTTACTTTCCATAGGTAAGTAAAATATCTCAAGTATTGCACTTTTAAGTACTTTGGCTTATATATGTACATTGCATGTAACAAGGTTGAGTCTTGCCTGTATGATCAGCATGCACTGGATTTATTGTACTGGACTAATCTCCATTCATTTGCTCCATGTTGGCACTATTGCATGACGTTGCATGTTTGGTGTAATCCCAGCCTCGCTGTTATATACGTGTGTATTGATGTGTCTCATATAATAGTGCCTCTGACATTGTAGTGCCTTGCTCTGTTCATATACTCTAGTAAGCTGTTATATGATCAGTGCAGAATTTCTGGCACCACCAGTAATATAGGTTGGCATGATCATTGGATGTACTATGAGCACCATAGTGTTCAGTGATAACCATGTGGAATTGTGTATGTACAACATATGCATGTATGGGTGTGTTCCTGGTTTTATGTCATATTTTCTTGACACTTAATATGCACAGTTCTATTATTAGTGCCATCATATGAATATTGACTCTTGGTGGCCATATTAATAATGTTTCCTCCAAATGTCCTTTTTTGGGTCTTAAAGGGATCGTCATGACTATCAATTCATTCTACATTGGAATGTAATAATGAATTTGTTGTGTTCAGCATGACAGTAGTGTAAAATATCCTAATTCTCAATGTTAGTCACTGATTATGTCTATTCACGTGGGTTCATATTTGGGTCTACTTTCCTATCTTATTACTATATACACACAATGGACAAACCAGTAACATGCGTGTTTTTTGCTATTGGCATGGACACAAGAGATATGGTCAACGAGTCAATAGTTGAACACTGAATAACAAATTTAGTAGACATTAAATTGGAGGGATGTGTATAGATCACAATGGGCATGATGCCTGTGTATCATAAAGGTCCTATAATAGCACAGGAAACCTTGGACTATCATTGATTGTCACCTATCACAAGTAAGCAATGCCACCATTGTAATGTATAGATTTGGCACATTCTTTTTAGCATTTCCCACTTGGTGAGTTATTGTAATATTTGTTAATGCAACCTGTTACTCTCTTTTGATGCAAGCTGTGACTAATATATGTAGAAAATCCATATATTTTCATTTCATATACTTACATACATATATGCTGTATAGTGCTTGGTAAGCTGGCATGTGCCCTGTATCCTCACCCAGAGTGTTGCGTGGAGAATATGTTGCCTTTTGTACTTCAGTCTGGGTTAATATCAGATTTTGTGATCTTACTTTGGCCTTTATATTTGTAAATGATTTCATAATCTATCATTATTTAATATTACATGTTGTAATATTAGGTGTAAAATAACATATCTTTACAGTCACTCGTTTATAGGAGCTGCCAGTTGTTTTGTAGGGTCCCTAAAAATCATGTAAAATCTGAATTTCAGAAACCTGGAGTACTTCTAGGAATACGGTGCCTGCCGTCTGCAGCTTTCCCCCATTTAACGTCAGTAAGTCTTATGGGCAATATTTGCAGAGGTGTTATCACTCTGTGCCCAGACCTGACATCAATTAAACGTTGTGCCGCCTAATCTAAAATACATTATTTCGGAAGGAAGAAACAGTCTTGTCATCTGTCCCACCACTACTTTCAAAGCATGGGAAGAGATAGAGTAGCTCAATGCACATCCATGCACCACAAATCTAGTCAAAAATCTCTCAGATAAATATGGACTTAGATGTGACAGGCTGATCCAGTTGCCAGTGTGAAACCTAAATTTCTTAAAAGTCCATTGAGGATGTGCATCAGAACCTTGCTCTGATCCGATGTACCTTCTTATTGTTGGGGAATGTCTTCCTCCACTTCAATACATGCACAGAGATGAATGAGTTAATGTTAAATGATCATTGGCCATTTTTTTTTCAGTTTTCACAATGGATGAGTAATAATAAAAAAGTAGGATTCTAAAATATAATGATAATTTTGTACCTCTTTAAGACTCAGTCTAATAAGTACATCCACCGGCGCATGTTTGAAAGCTAACCATAGCCGCTGTTTTGCAGAACTCAAGTTGTGAGATGAACTTTCTAAAACTTCTTGCTGCCGTCTGATTGTGGAGGCATGTTCTAGAAAGCCCTGGGTTACTATCTAGAAGCCAGAAGTGGCTAGGCGTGCTCACATTGGGACAATGCCATGTTCCAGCTGAGAGACTGTGGGCTATGCTGCTTTGTCCTCCACGTCCCTTGCTCTGCTGATTTCTTCACATATGGATTTTATTACATGCATTACTCCACATTTTTAGTCCCATTTCCCCAGTTTTGGTTTTCTGCCTGTGACTGTATGCTTGGCCTAAGATATTTCTTTTGTTCACCTAAATGCTCAACATATGTTAAAATTCTTTAAGGATCCCAAGTCTGGCGCGAATCAACATTTTTTTTTTTTTTTTTAAGCTCAGCATTTCCAGACCTGGCCGGCTTCTTTCCAAGTGCTCGAGTTATTAAATGAAAAAGAACAGTCTGAGAGGATTAAGCACCTCACATAATTTAACACACTGATAGCGATCTGTAAAAATAGCACTGCTTACTTACTCCGAGTGTTCCGGACAAGTTTTCAGGAAAAAAACCAATAAATCAAACAAAAAAAGAGAACATTTCATCCTAAACTATAGATTTTTTTTATGTAGCCTTACAGTACAATGGTAATTTTTACTGGAAAAAAATAGAAAATTGTTTAATATACTACTATGAGATACAACGTGTAATATACTGCAGTAGATTTTTGTAAACATTTTAGTGTTTTTGAAAAAAAAAAAACACAAAAAAATATTTCGGTAATTAGTTCAATGTCCTGTGTCCACAAATCTCTTAATATTATATATACATTTGGAAAATGTAACATAAATTAGATAGCTGCTCACAGAGGCTGCTATATACTCTCACACACACTAATATATATATATATATATATATATATATATATATATTTATATAAATTAATATATATTAATTTACACAACTTTTTTATTCAATTTTTTGCACATTTATTTGTACTTGCACTGTCCTTATGCCCTTGTATCATGTATATGCACAATTTACCACAATTATACAGCATTTTGGCGATGGCGTCTAACTCCATTTTCTTGTTCATTAAATATTTTTTTAAGCTGTTCAAATCTTAGAAAATATCTAGTCCTCCTTTGAAAACAAGCGCTATGTTCTGCACTCCCTCTATATTATTTCCTGTATTCTCTCTTTGTCATTCTTAAATACATATAAGTTAATTATTCACCATATGAGCATTGCAAAAATAATCCTAAAAATACTTCTTCTTTTTTTAAATAAAATAAAATACACACTATAAATGATATATGTCTAAATATTTAAAACCTAAAGATAGAATATCAATGTCTCTTTAGAAAAGCACCTATATATTGATAAATGTCACTAGAACTAATCTAATACTGTATAGTGCAAAGAAGAAATAGTAAAGTGATGCATGTGAATGTGAATTACCATTATTGTGTAACATGCAAGATACAACCAACAGCTTTTAAGAATTTCACATATTTATATTTCGGGGTTTTCGTAGTGCCCTCGTTATCCTGAGTACCTTTCATAGGAATTACATTATAGGGTAGTCAAGCAATGTTATCAGTGACATTGCTTAAGAAGAAGTATGGTGACATGGAGACATCTGATTCTTGATGGTAGGTGACATTGTTTGACAGTCTGCCTGCAAACTTGGGATGTTTGGGGGCAATCATTCTACCAGGATGGATTTTTCTTGTTTGCTTTCATAGACTACTCCAAAGATCTGTTGCCCATGTGTTAACACAAGTCTGTGGCTAGTTTAAAACAACCTTCATCTCATACGGAGCACATTGACTACAGTTTATAAGGTGCTTATGTCGATCTCCACTTTAATGCAACGTATCCACTTTGTATGTATTATATAGAGAGCACCTTAACCAGCCGGCCTCAGGATGTCAGTTACAGTTTTCCGGGGGCCTATGGATCAGTAAACCTTGAATCGTTTGTGACTTGTGGAAATTACATCAATACCATTACAGAGATACTTATATACGGCCTGCCGATAAATGCCGCTGTTGTTCATCATTATAATTAGATATTTTATCAGTGTTTACCGTGCATGTTGTTATATTACACCCAAAAAAGACTTTTATCCATCATAGATTCAGATTGCTGTCAGTTCTCACCTAAATACTCCATCCATACATGTAAATGTAAAATCCACACCTCTGAAACATTTTTAGATGTTTGGTGTTTCGCCCAAATTCATCAGCTTATCTTGGGCCACGTTCTGTGTTTCTTCTCATCTGAACATCTTTGTAAATCGTAGTCACTGAAAATATCCATAGTTATTTTGGCACCCACACCGTTGTATCTCTAGAAGAGCTTAATTCCCTAGGCGTGGAGTGTGTGGAGAGGTTTTCCATTTTCAGCCTGCTTGAGGAATCTCTTTGAATAAGCTAATATTTTACAAAAATTGCCAGGGTCCTTATGCCCATACATAGCAAGGACATTTGAAGAATACTTGCTGGGCCCTGCAAGTTCATCTGCAGTGAAAAGCAGGCGTTGATGGAATATGTAAGAACGGTGGTAATTTGGTTAATTTTACGTGGGGGTTTCTCCCTCTTCACATATGGAGCCATGGCTTTGGTCAGAGTGATTTAACTCATAAGATCTTATAGAAAACAGGGTGGGATGTGAGTCCACGATCTGTTGCATATATGCTTCTTCTGCTATTAAGCCCCTTAGGTTTGACCAGGTGTAGATATATGGTTATGATGATTATATTTAGCAGCTGGAGTCCAGTTTGATAACAGTGTTAAATTTGTTAGTAATAAAATGATATATAACTCGGCACTCAGAAGGACTCTGCAGAAAAGAAGAATTTTATTCACCACCCAATAATCTGGAATAATTACTACCAGCAATTCCATATCGCCGTTCTTTACACAATTCTTTACAAACGCCTCTTTCTGATGAAAGTCCAGGTGTTGGACCGAAATGTTAAAAAAATAAAATTCTTCTTTTCTGTTAAATCCTTCTGAGTGCCGAGTTATGCATAATTTTATTATACAAATTGGAACCCTACTCGCACTCCTACTCGTATCTTTGGAGTGGCATACACTACTATTTACTAGTGTTCAAATCACTAAGGTCCAGTATTTGTGAGAGGAAGTCTTACATATTGTCTTTTAGCTCGGTTTCCCTGAACATCTGTCACATGCTAATCACAAATTATTTTCCTAGTAGGATTTGTTCTACTTGGTGCAGTGGTATTTCAATGGCCTTCAACCATAGTCTGTTGTAGGTACCAATATCTCCATACCTCCTCTGACTGCACCTGAAACTTTTGGCCTCTGAAATGATCCTACATGTTGTTCCTGTGTATAAAACTGGTGTAATCATTTGCCATGTACATGATTTATGACCCAAGAATGGTCAGTTGTCTGACTTGTGTCTGTTGCCTGGATCACAGCAATATTTTTTATCTTATCATTTATTATAATACTTAGAGACGACAGGCATCTCAAGTTTTTTGGGACGCATAAATCATGGAAATATTGTTAACTCTTTTCTTGAAGCCCCACCATTTCTATGCATCCTCCCTATATATTTAGATTTACCATTTTATAATTTCACACCAGTGTTATATTTACTGTCTGCAAAGTATATGTATAATAGTATATAATGCAAAGCAAAAGGGAATAGTGGCTTTGAAGATATGAATGATGATTGTTGTCTCTATGTATATCTGGAAATGTTGTCTGGTGAAAGGGTTTTTCTGAGATCTTGCAAATTTGGCCAAGGGGAGGAAGTGGTATTAAATACGATAAGAACAAAAACCCACGTGTTATATCACCTGCTGCTGAGGCCCGTGAGTGTATACAGCGGTCACATGGATGAACGGGATGCGGTGGTGTGGCGGATGACTTAACAAGTGAGTATAGGTCATTTCGTCATTTTATATCATTCTTTCCCTGTGGCTACATTTTACAGGATCTCATAAAACCCTTTAAGCTGCTAAAGGTGCACAGTGACTTTTCTATCCTCAGTGTTGGGCAAGGATCCGGGTAAGTATACCATTCAGTTGAAAGTGGCCGTTATAATTTTTTATATAATAAAACTATTCAGTTTGTTTTTATTCTTAATACATGATTTGCAGAACACTGACTCAGGGGAAAGCTATAGAAACAACAGATAGCAGTATATATAGTTTAGGACGTTCTGCTCCTAGAACGCGTGGTTTGGGCACCAGTTGAGTGGTCTCACCCACACACATTGCATCCAGTGTAATGTGCTTTCTTCATGTTTATATTAGCACAATAAGGAAATTGAAATTTTACTTATGAACAATGATGCTTTTATTTCCATTGACTGCAGTAGTTACTGCATACTGTCATGGCCTCTAACACTATCTTATTTCTAGATAGTACCATCTGAAATGTATTCTTGATTTTCTCTTGTTGCGGAATATTTTTGATCATTTGATCCATCTTATTGTCAACCATTTTACATTCATTTTTGTGCTCACAGTCACATTTATTTCCCTTCTAATGTTTGGGCTATACTTGGGCATTTTGCTCAAGTAATGGGACTCACTAGTGATTTTTTTTCCAATTGCTAGTAGTTCGTTTCTCACTCCACAAAACGTTAAAATGATTCGAAAATCGCTCGGAAATCTTTTTAATCGCTTAAAAATCAGTAGTTTATGTTTCAGTTACTCTGTGGAAAAATAGCTATTCACATGTGTAGCCCCAGCCACCATATGGATTGCCTTGTAATTGGAAAGCACATGCTTTATAAGCTTTATGAATAATAATAATACTGGCATAGCTTTGACACTGTTAATATTTGAATACACATCGAATACAGTCATCAACTAAAATGCAAACATTCATGTTGTGGTACTGTATCTAAATTCAGAAAACCATATATCAGGCTAAAGACAGATACCTTGCAAAGTTTATATGACTTAAGATATTTGGGAAATAAATACTTTGAGGGTGAATTATCATGAAAATAAGTTATTTTCATCATCCATATGACAAAGTAGATCATCATCATCAACATATTCCTTAACACTGTGCTGCCCCATGCCCATGGTAAATCATGATGTCTATCTGAAGCACTGAGGAGCACATTTCTCTCACTATGTTGACTAGAAACTTGGGTTTATGCTTTTATTTCAGGTACAGGAATTATTTTTTAAAGAAAATAGTATATGTATACTATAAATGTTTAGCATTAAATCACCACAGATGTTCCACGGATCTTACAATATAAAGCGATTTTCGCAAATTTCTACTGGCCAACTATAGGATATATAGCTAGATGTCTGATAGTGCTCTAGGGCTGGAGTTCATTGAGTGTTTGCTCTGCACTAAAGGGAAGTTCTCATAAGTGTATATGCAGCAGGGACATGAATATATATATATATATATATATATATATATATATATATATATATACTTGTGATTGGTATGACCACCGACAAACCTGCATGCTAATTCACGGATGACAGCCAAAGTTATCATGGATGATTGATAGACAGATGGATAGATAGACGGATGGATAGAGAGATGGATAGATAGATCATATAGCTGGATAGATAGATAGATGGATAGATAGACGGTTCGATAGATAGATAAATAGATAGATAGATAGATAGATAGATATGTGATGGATAGATCATATAGCTGGATAGATAGATAGATGGATAGATAGACGGTTCGATAGATAGATAAATAGATAGATAGATATGTGGATAGATAGATGGATAGATAGATAGATCATATAGATGGATAGATAGATAGATCATATAGATGGATAGATAGATCAGATTGATGGATAGATAGATAGATATGTGATAGATAGATCATATAGATGGATAGATAGACGGTTCGATAGATAAATAGATAGATAGATATGTGGATAGATAGATGGATAGATAGATCATATAGATGGATAGATAGATCATATAGATGGATAGATAGATAGATCATATAGATAGATAGATTGATGGATAGATAGATATATATGTAGATAGATAGACGGATCAATAAATAGATAGAATCCAAAAAAAAGGACCGCACTCCCAATATAGTCTAATAAATCACTGGACTTTATTGGGGTGCTGTCCTTTTTTTGGATTCTATATAGCAGGTTTGGTCTTTGCCTGGGACGTGCACCCGCTGGTTTTTGTTTTTGCTTGCTGGTGCTGTTTTGGAGTCTTTTTTTCTAGATCAATAGATAGATATATGGATAGATAAATCATATAGATAGATAGATAGATAAATCTAACAATACTATATATAATACAACTTTTCTTTTTTTTTTTTTTGTGGACAAATATTACCGATGTGGTGAAATGGGTATGATATCATTTCTTGCAGAATGTAAGTACATAAGGTTCAGTTTGTTTATATAGAAAATGTATATAGCAAGCACGTTCCGACTAGGTACAGTATGTGAATGTGAGCACTGAGAGCATAAACCATAGTGACATTTTATTCTTGAGATGCATTTTTGGGGTTTCTTTATGTGTTTTATGACATTTCGGCTTATCTTGTAATGCATCAGTCGTATTTGGAACCACACACACCAGACAATTAGTTGCTAGATTGCCCTGTAACCTCACAATAGTCACACTCTCTAATTTGCTCTTTCTTTCCCTCTGTAGATCTGTTGTCTTTGTAGCGGCACACACTTTCCTTTGATCCGCTGCCAGCGTTATTTGCTCTCAGCTTCAGTATAGGAAGTTGTCAATCATGTCTCTCCAGCAGGAAGATTCATTCACATCACACCTGGGGACATTTCCACATTAGGAAAATGGAAAAAATAATAATAATAAAAGTGCAAGAATTGAGAATCTGCTACATGTCTTTATGCAGTGCGCATCGCTTACGCCCCCTGCTGATACTGTCTGAAGTGTAAGGTAATCGGAGGAAGGTAAATTTGCAGTCTCTAAAAAGATTTTTTTATTAAAATGTGCATAGTGTTCTCAACTTTCATGTCCGCTTCTAGATAAATATGTTCTCAAAACGATAAAATTGCGCAAAACCTTATGCAATAATATTCTCTTGAACCAAGAGGTCAAGGTGAAATAAAAACACCAAAATACAGTATGTTGAGGCTTGTTCTCTTAGGAACCTTACTTATGTAATATTAAATATATCAGTAATATTTTCCGCCTTCCAAATTCTTATATTAAACCCACATAGAGTATCTTGGAAAGTGGAACAACTGCACAACACCCCAGGAAATCAATTTTAGGCTAATATGGGCTTAGAAATAGCACTTGGCTTAGATAATGTTATTGGTCACAACATTTTAATCAAGCCAAGAGAACATCTACAATTGTAGACATACCGAAATAATCAATTTACCATTAGGCTTGTTATACATAGCTATACTTGTAAATGTTACCTGTAAAAAGTCAATTTGTCTTTTGTATTCCTGTGTAAAGGATTAAATAAAAATATAGCTCCAGCAAAATTAGAAAAGTGCTGCGCGATATTCTGGCGCTGCATTATTCTTATTTTTATTAAATTGTCCTGTCCCCCTAAACCTTAATCTACTGACAGTATGGCAAGTTCTGTACACTATAGTACCACCAGTTTATCCCTCCTCTTCTGTCCACTAAAGTAACTCCAATTTTAGAGCTTTTGTTTTTTTAAGATTTTTGTTGTGCATTTCATTATTGTGAGAAATAGATTTTTTTTGTGCGTGATGCGATTGTGTAATATAAAGTGCAGAGGAACGTGTAATAACATTTTCAGACAGCTTTGGGGGTTCAGAGTTGCCTTTGTCCAGTAGGTTTTCAAACATATCACTAGATCCCATGAATTTGTAGTACTACATGAATTTAAGATATATGCGTAGCACTTTTCTCCATGTAACCAGTGCACCAGGATGTTTCCTACACAAATCTGACTGGCAGGTAAGAACAGCCTGCTATTGAGGGTAACCAACGATTTGTTTGGAGGAGGTATATGCAAATTAAGGCCCCAATTACACAATTGTTACAATTTGTCTATTCCCGCACCATTTGTAATTTGTAATTGCCCAGTGTAAATGCACAAAGAGATTAGCCAAAAATGAGAAAATGTTCGTTTATTGCTGGCCTTAATTTTGCACTCGTCATCAGCAACAGGACCAGTAAATTCACGGGACTTACAATGGCTAGTACTAGTGCTCTGGAGAACCTCTGCTAGGTTAGGATGACTTTGGTTACCGGGAAGGGAAATTTTGTCACGCATTGCTTTTATAGAAATGTTCATCATTTACCCAGGATGATTTCCTAACCACAAATTGTTTGTCATCCTGTGGCTTAAAAAATATATTATGATTTTGTGATTTTTTTTTAACTATGATGCTTAAAATTTTACCTGGTGTCACAGTAGTCAGAAATGGGAAACATGTTGTTCCTTCTGTTGGTGCCCTGTCTTCTTTGCATAGACATTTTTTATCCTTCATGTTTGTACAGTCTGAAATATTTTTTATAAACATAGGTGCTGATTTATTAAAGTGGTTTAAGTCAGCTATTGCTATATAACTTATTGTAGAGATTTCACTCAGCATATTAAATTATTGTAGTTTTATTGTACAAATGTATATCTTTATGTATACCTCTTGTTTCTGGCTTTTCATTTCCATACTGCAATTGATCAAATACTTCATTGAATCCAGCATTAACGCTAACTGAGGAGCCATATACTAAGGAGAGAGTACAAAAACAGAGAGCGCCAGCCGACTGAACGAATAGTGAGTCACAAGCACAGCACACAATAATATTACTTATTGCAGGGGGGTGGACCCTCAGTGCCCCCTTATGCCGGTGCGCCTTCTCTTTACAAATTCTCAAACCTCCATGGAGGGAAATTTCAAAAGCCTGGGACCAGTGTTATTCTTACCAAAACAGGTTTTGTACAAAAGGTTTAACAAGGGAATGAGCTACGCGTTTTGGCTTTCCCATTCATTAGTATACGGCAAACGCATATTTCACACACTATGAAGCATGTGTTTGCCATTTCCTGATGAATGGAAACCCGAAACACATGGATGATTTCTCCTGCAGTAAGTATTATACTATTGTGTGCTTTGTTTTTATCACTATTCGTTTAGTTGGCTGGCACTTTCTGTTTTCTTGTGATGTCTCATAGTGGTGCGCCATCTAGTCCTGCTTACCATGTCTGGTAGTGGAAGCTGCAGGCCAACGCAGGAGTGTGGAGCTGTGTGCCTTATGTGAGTGACCATCCCATCACTCGCAGAGAGTAAGTTCACTTGTTAATTTCCCTCCTGTTTTTTTTGTCCTGGTCCTTTTCTGTCTTCAGAAGCGCCAATTACAGCCTAGTTTTGTTTTTGTTTGTTTGTTTTTTACTTGGAGAACCAGTAGGAATGAGGGAGAAGGAGAGAACAAGAATCATGTATTTCTATGGAGCTTGAGGGACCCTGTGACAACATAATTGCCCCAAAGCTGCTCCAATTAGCAAGTGTAACCTAGCTCCTTCACTTCTATCCAGCCTTAAGATGAAGGTGAACAGAACTGATTGACATAGGATGAGTTCACACCACAGCAAACGTTTTCATGTCCCAGCAGATATGTGCTTTTAGTTAAAAGGGATATCTGTGCAAAAAGTACTTGTTACTTAGGGGTTGAACTATGTAAAAATAACAAAATAAATCATACTCACCTGCTGGCACCCTCCTAGATCCAGCGCAGGCCACTTTGTCGTCTACGTCGGCCCTGGAATTACTGCACTGTTCATCCGGCCAGGGCTGTGGAGTCGGTAAGCCAAACCTCCGACTCCTCAATTTCCATGACACCGACTCCGACTCCTTCATACACGGCTCATGTTTAAGTGATAATTTTACTGTAGCACAGATTAATCTCAGCTAAAAGCCTAGTTCCTTAGATCAGGAATAGGACAGACATTTATAGGACATTTCATAACTTTCCCAAATTCTGATGAAAAATATTCCCCACAAACTGCATTGAACTACTGTACCCAATTTATTATATATTTTAGGAGTTGGAGTCGGTCCATTTTATACCGACTGCGACTCCATCAAAATGGACCACGACTCCGACTCCACAGCCCTGCATCTGGCCACAGGACTGTGTTGGCTTGTGATAGGCTGCAAAGGTCAGGAGACGTGAACAGCACATAATCAGGAAAACATTCATTAATTCACGGTTCAAGTCACCTGACCGCTGCAACCTATCACCATCTTTTACTGTCCTGTGGCTGGTTGAACGGTGACATGTTCGCTGGTGGTGTTGAAGCAGACAGAAGGATGGCCTGCACTGGATCCTAGAGGATGACAGCTAAAAAGTTAGATTTAGTTTGGTGTTTTTACATAATACAACCTTAAAGTATAAAGTACTTTTTGCCAAGACAACCTTTTTAACTTAAGCTCAAAGGAGTTAGGCCTCTTAGGTGAATAATGAGTTGCAGGGAAGGGACTTATACTTATTCTTTATTCTTGACTGTACATAAAGCAATATAACTTCACAAATCTTTATAATAGAATTAATCATCCTTAGTCATATTCATAACAGTCTGAAAATAGGTCACTGTGCCAAATATTGTGTTTATGATCCTATTAAAATGCAATGGGGGGGTAGAAAAAGAAGGATCTTGTCATTTACAATACGGTGTTACAGGTAGTAAAGTCATGGCCGCAGTCAGCAAATGTTAGCTTTCATCAGTGACTTTCACTAAGATGATTAAAGTTCCTTCCTGACAGTAGGACATGAGGCAGAGCACAGGGTGCCGCTGGAAATGTTACAACATGAATGTGGTAGTTTTGTTAATCCGTACTAATAAAACGTTCTTAAAGATCCTCCTTTGTGCCACCATACTGATGCCATGCTTAGAAGTTAGAACAAACAGTATGTGACAATCGTCATCGAACCATCTTCGCAGTACGGCACACATGGCAGTGACTGTAGTAAAGCTTTCTTTCTGTATAATGCATATTAGTTGAGACAAAGTGGCACTGTTACTAATTGCCCCTGCTGACTTTTCATTGGTCCTCCTACAGTAACCAATTATATACCCATATTCTTTTCGTACCTAGGTTGCACTTTGTTTTGAGGGAAAAGACAAGCAGCACACATAGATGGCTGCAGAGCATTAATGTCTTCTTCACCAGCAGACCTTTCTCAGGCCTCTTGAGTTTCTTCTTGAATAAAAAGTTCCCAACGTCCATACAAATCCACATTCACTGTCTGTGAAGTATTTTATTTGATAAAATTTGAGAGACATTGAAGTTCTCCCCTTCCAGAGTCTGGTCGTGGAAGGAATAGAAACAATGGTGAGCCTTCTAAATACGTCTTGGTTTTGGCCTGACCTGCATCTTTCTGTATAAAAAGCCTGTCGTCCCTTGTGCTTTCAATGTTCATTATTTATCGTTAAGTGTTGGGAATGTCCATTTATGCTGCGCTGTGTAAGGCCTGTTCATAATTGCTAATTATCTGTTAATGAGGTTTCCCACTAAGCTGAAGCTGAAGTGATATACATAACTGGGTCCTGCAGTAAGATGCAGTGCCCTGCCGGACAGCTGAAGCACTTGGGAGCAGAATGAATGGACACTACCTTTTTGTTAGACCACAGCACTTCTACAAACAATAGGCCACAAGATGTTTGTACAGAATATACACAGATAACTTCTCATAGTATCTTCAGGAATGTGTACAGAAACAGTCAGCAATTTTTCAAGGCAGTTTGATTTATTTTATTATTCCTATATAATAGCATATGTGGGTAGTACCAACATGATCAACAGTGATGTACAGAGAGCATATTCATCTACAATACTCCCAGACGGAGCTAATATTCTTATTTCCTGGGAACCAGACATGGGAACATTTTACAAGAAACCAGTCAACCCAAGAGTGTATGTTTATATGGGCGCATTGGAAGTAATGCTGAATAAAGCAACTCTGCGGCAAAAAGCATGATTGTAAAACCGCAGTACTGTCCCATATGTTAAAGCTTTTAAAAATACAGAGTACTATAAAAATGTATCTTTGTGGTCCGCATTGTTAAAATGTGATTTTTTAAAATTTCTATTCAGAACAATAAACTACTACTACATTGACCACAGCTCCTAAATATGAATATATTAGAAACATTAAACACATACAAATTTTATAAAGGAGATGCTATGTGTGTATTAAAACTTTAGCCCAAGTGCTGGAATGCTGGCCACTATCCCAGTGCTGTATGTTTCCCATTTTAATGTATACTAGAAGGAAACCAAGTGTTAACATTCTAACTTGCTATTATCCCATGGATTCATGGATATTTCCATTTGAAATATATGTGTAAAGGATTTCACACTGGTATATCACATCCAGCCTTATTTGTGACATTATTAAGAAATTGCATCCCGATATGGCAACATAATTTAATACAACAAATGTCTAGATCTTAACTTTTAGCCTGAGCTGGACCCCAGCTTAACTAGCAGTAATTTCTTACCATATCTCCTGCCTGAGGAAGGAATATGACAATCTGGTACTGACATTATCAGGCTATGTGCCCACGATGCAGAAATGCTCCGGATTTTTCCTGAGCGTTTCTGCATCTCCCTGGCAGGAAAAAACGCATGCGGATTGTACATGTGGATTGTACATGCGGATTGTACATGCGGATTGTACATGCGGATTGTACATGCGGATTGTACATGCGTTTTCCTGCCAGGGACATGTGGATGTGAAACGTTCTTCACTTGCATTTCTGCATGCAGGTTGACAAGCGCTTTCCAAGCGATTTTAGCATCACTTGGAAAGTGCTTGATATAATAATAATAATAATAATAATAAGTGCTTAACAACTTGGTCACACTATATAAATCCATGCGACCGGGATGGATTTATATAGTGTGACCGTAAAGAATGGTAAAAAATAAAAAAATAAATCTATACTTACCTTATGATGGCCCCCAGAGTCTTTATCTGATGCGTCTCGGCTTGCTGGCAGCTCGCGGTACACTGAAGGACCTGCCGTCACATGACTAAATGATGTCAGCGCAGGTCCTTCAGTCCACCGCGATCTGCCGGCAAGCGAAGACAAGGAGACCGGGGGCCATCAGAAGGTAAGTATAATATTTATTTTTTATTTTATTCTTTTTTTTACAGGTTCTATGGTACCCGGGTCCGGAGGAGAGTCTCCTGTCCTCTAAACCCGGGTACCATCCACACATTGAACCGCATGATATCCGCATGTACAGATGCAGTGATGCATATGTCATGTGATTCAATGCAAGTCAATGACGGTGAAAACGCCGCGCTTCCGCAAAATAATTGGTAGTGCTACGTTTTTTTCCCCAATGATAATCCGCAGTGGAAATTTCCGCAGCATGTGCACAGCACATGCGGATTATCATTGGGGAACATGGCAGACCTTCTACCAAGTGTTTTTTAAGCTTTTCTGCGGCCGAATTGCCGCTGCGGAAACGCTTAAAAAACGCATCACAGCCTTAGACTGACATTATTACTTCCTGTCCCATTCCTCAGTCACCTGGTAACTGGTACAAGATATGAATGAAGGGATGTGCCTCTGATGATGGGTTGTTGCACTAACCTGACTGCTCTAGCTAATCTTGGGTCTGACCAGCCAGGTGAGCAAAGAACAGAAAATCACAGCTTCTTGTCTCACCACAGACCATCGGAGCAGCCTGCGCTGGAGTCGTGGGGGTTAAAGAATGTGAGTATACACTGGTTTAAAAAGTTTTTACCCATTAGTGGCTTCAGTAATCATTTTTTTTTTAAGTTGGACAACTCCTTTAAGTCTACTACCCAGCAATGTTGTTGGTTTAGTTGAGAGAACTACAGACTCGCGCTAAGGGTACATGCTAAGGGGTGCATGGAGTGACCAATTATTACTCGTACACATAGTGTGCAAAAAATTCCTATTTAAATAGTGTTGTGAGATGACACACAGTTGCAGAGCACCAGTTTTACAGCATGTGACAAATGGCAGCATGATTTGATTTATTGGGAAGTGATATACATACCACATATTACATTAATAAAGCAGGAGCTGTAACTATAACTGACCTGCTAGCAGGATGGGCACCTTTTATTCCATGCCAGGGGCTGTTGTGTTCCCGTGTTTGTTGTTGTTATTGAATATTTTTTAACAGTATGCCAAGCACACAATGTCCTGGATGGATTCCATCCTATTCTACATCTTCAGTGACATCTGCAAATTGTTCTCGACTATTTCCCTTGTGTTTTGTGTTTGGAAAAATGAAATATCGTACTAATTACTATTTATATTTCAGCTCATTGTAATTAATATTTTATCACTTGCCAGATTTCTTTTATTTCTTTATTTGTGGAGGATTTTTAACCAGTTCCTAAATATTCCTGCTTTATTATCATGACAACTAGGACTTGTTCACACATAGATTGTAATGCTTCACGAACAATGATACTGACAATCAGATGTGTTCCAAAAGCATGTGTTCAATCTGAGCCCAGGATGTGGAGGCTGCCGGAGTGGAATGAGCTCTAACAGGAAGCGATGGATCTTGCTGATCCAGCAGGTAAGTATCACATATTAAACTCCTGATCCACCTGGTTAAAGTGCTTTTTCTAGCTTTCCGTCCCTGGTTAGTACCTCCATATTGAAGAAACAAATTGTCATTCTTCCAAAATGGATGACTTTTCTAAAGATAAAGAATTAGAATTCTTTTGACATCAAGTAAATGAAGATTACGCTCCTCATCATTCCTTGGATTAGAACATAAGACCGGTATGAATAGCCTGGCATGAGCCTTAAGGCCACATGATCTGGAAATATACTTAGGTATGGTTCCCTGGATGAGAAATCTTGGAATTCTCCCACCCGTTTGGCTGTTGTGATTGCCATAGAAACAGGGCCTTCCAAGACAAATATTTAAGGGATGCCTCATCTTTCGGCTCCAAGGGAGAGCCTTGTAAAGCTTTAAGAACTAACGTTAAATCCCAAGAGGGCGCTGGAGCTACAAAGGGCAGTCTCAGGTTTTGGATAGCTTTAAAAAACTTCTTTATAAGAAACAGCAATCCAGGTGGGCATTGATGGTAGAAAAATGAGTCTTGAGAGTGTTGAGCTTCAAACCCCTCTTGAAGGAACTGCAATGCTGAGTCTATGGATTTTATATCTGATTGTTCGCCAAACACCAGACTTTATATTTATATCTGGCATAGATATATACATCCATATTCTGGGATAGATTTTGAGTGTCGTTGGTGTTCTAGTTGTGGACAAAGTTAAAATTACCTTTTCTGATAGATTGTGAGCAGCTAAGTTCTCCTGGACAATCTCCATGCTGTCAGATGTAGCCCGGCTGAGTCTGGGTGGAAGTTGTTTCCTTGGATCAAGAGATCCGGCAACAGAGGTAGCTTTCAATATCTGCCTTTTGAAAGATGCCACATGGAAGGAAACCAATTTTTTCAAGGCCAGAAGGGAATGATCACTATTCCTTCTGCCTCTTCGTCCTTGATCAAAACCCTCAGAATTAATGGCAGTGGTGGAAATACATAGACCAGCATGCCTGCCCAGGGAAGAGAAAGACCGCCCAGAGCCAACGGATGGTCGCAAGCTCAGAGAGAACAAAAACGGAGGATCTTCGCATTCTGAAATGTAGCCATAGCTGTTAGAACCTTGCTCTTAGGTTTTTTTTCCTTTGCTGGTCACATGACCTTGTTGGCCTATTTAATCCTGCTCCGCCCTTCTGGCTTTGCTGGACTTCATTGTATATCTACTTTCTAGCTAGCCTGTGCTCTGTGTCTTGCTCTGTTAGTTTGCTTGGTCTACTGACCTCTATGTTCTATATATTTTGTTTGTTCGTCTGTCTGCTACTATTTCTGTTGGGAGGTGTCCCATATTCCTCCCAGTCCTTAGTACTTGTAGGGATTCCTTCCCCACATCTATAGGTCTCCGTACAGACTAGCTTAGGACTTTAGCAGGTCTGATCGCAGGATCAGGTTCCCTGTTACATCGTAGGGATTAAGCGGAGTTCTATCGTAGGGACAGATCTCCTCTCTTTCCTTAGCTCTGGTAGCAGAACATAACAGTAAGTCCAGCCAGCAAATTCTCTAAGGAAAGATTTTTCTGTTCCATCATGGTGTCGGTTCAGGATTTGGTTCATCGCCTGCAGGGACTCTCTCTGGAGGTGGCCGAGCTCCGTCAGCACGTGAGTAACTGTCCTGGAGCACATTTCTTGGAGCCTAAGGTATGTTTGCCGGATTTATTTTTTGGTGAACACCGAGAATTTTTTTTCATTCAAAAATGCTTGCTTATTGTATTTTCATTTGAGACCTAAGTCCTCTGGGGATGAATCCCAGCGCGTAGGGTTCATAATGTCACTTTTGCGCAAAGAGCCTCAGGAGTGGGCCTTTTCTTTGCAACCTAGTGATACATGCTTCAGATCAGTGGATAGTTTTTTTTCTGCTTTGGGACTATTATATGATGATCCTGACCGTGTCGCATCAGCTGAGACTGAGTTGAGACTGAACTGAATTACGATATTGGTAATCGGGAATTATTGGCTATTAAACTCGCATTTGAACACTGGCGCCACTTCTTGGAAGGTGTGGAATTTCCCGTTCAGGTTCTTACGGATCATAAAAATCTGATATATCTTGATGCTGCCAAGCGCCTGAATGCCCGTCAGGCTAGGTGGGCACTGTTTTTCTCGCGGTTTAATTTCTCCGTTACTTACATCCCTGGTACTAAGAATGTTAAGGCGGATGCCTTGTCTCGCAGTTTTTCTCCCATAGTCGGTGCTGAGAAAGAGGAGAACATTTTACAAGAAGGTGTTGTGATAGCTGCTTTGGACTCCGTTTTGGAAAATGAGATTCTTAAAGCACAGGAGAATGCCCCATCTAACACTCCTCATGGGAGGTTGTTTGTGCCTGGGACCTTTAGGAGAGATTTGTTTGTTGAGTGTCACGAATCTCGGTTGGCAGGTCATCCCGGAATCTCTGAGACCAAGAGACTGGTGGGTCGCAGTTTTTGGTGGCCTGGATGGCAGAATGAAGTCATTAAGTGGGTGCGTCAATGTACTATATGTGCTAGATCTAAGTCCTCACATACTCCTGCTGCGGGGTTGCTTTGTCCTTTGGAGGTTCCCAGTGCTCCTTGGACACATTTGGCTATGGACTTTATAACTGACCTTCCCCCCTCTGAGGGTTTTACTGTCATCTGGGTGGTCGTGGACCGTTTTAGCAAGATGTGTCACTTGGTTCCTTTCGTCAAACTGCCCTGCGCTAAAACTCTCGCTAAGGCCTTTGTCAAGGAAATTGTCAGACTTCATGGCGTTCCTACTGACATTGTTTCTGATAGGGGTCCTCAGTTCGTGGCTCGTTTTTGGCGTGCCTTTTGTGATAGGTTGGGAGTTCATTTGTCGTTCTCGTCCGGATATCATCCTGAATCTAATGGCCAGACAGAAAGGAAAAACCAGGATGTTGAGCAGTTCTTGCGTTGTTTTGTGGCAGACAATCAAGAGGGGTGGTCTGAGTTTCTGCCACTTGCTGAATTTGCTCTGAACAATCATACATCTTCTTCTGCTGGTTGTTCGCCTTTTTTTTGTTGTTCTGGGAGACATCCGTCGTTTGGGTCGTTCTCCAAGTTGGGATCTGCCGTGCCTGAGGAGGAGAATTTTTCCGGTGATTTGGAGAGAGTTTGGACGGATGTGCGTGGTAATCTTCAGGAGGCCAACAGAAAATCTAAAGACTACTTTGATAGGAAACGACAGGAGGTTTTGTTCGCTGTTGGTGACATGGTTTGGTTGTCCTCTAGGAATCTGCGGTTGAGGATTCCTTCAAAGAAATTGGGTCCCAAGTTTGTAGGGCCCTTTAAGGTGCTTCAGGTTGTCAACCAATCTGCTGTTAGGTTGGAGGTTCCTACCTCCTGGAGAATTAATCCGGTATTTCATGTCTCTCTGTTCAAAAAAGCTGTTGTATCGGATTGTGACGCCTCTGCCTCTGTTCCTCCGGTGGTGGAGGACGGGGAATATGAAATTTCTCGCATCCTTAACTCTAGACGGTATAGAGGTAGTTTGCAGTATCTTGTGGCCTGGAAAGGTTTCGGTCCCAAGGATAACTCTTGGGTGAGGTCGGATGATGTTTCCGCGTCCAGACTTATCAGAGCGTTTCACAGGAGATTTCCTGATAAGCCTGGTCCTAGGGGATCCGGAGGATCCTCTTAGAAGGGGGGGTACTGTTAGAACCTTGCTCTTAGGTTTTTTTTCCTTTGCTGGTCACATGACCTTGTTGGCCTATTTAATCCTGCTCCGCCCTTCTGGCTTTGCTGGACTTCATTGTATATCTACTTTCTAGCTAGCCTGTGCTCTGTGTCTTGCTCTGTTAGTTTGCTTGGTCTACTGACCTCTATGTTCTATATATTTTGTTTGTTCGTCTGTCTGCTACTATTTCTGTTAGGAGGTGTCCCATATTCCTCCCAGTCCTTAGTACTTGTAGGGATTCCTTCCCCACATCTATAGGTCTCCGTACAGACTAGCTTAGGACTTTAGCAGGTCTGATCGCAGGATCAGGTTCCCTGTTACATCGTAGGGATTAAGCTGAGTTCTATCGTAGGGACAGATCTCCTCTCTTTCCTTAGCTCTGGTAGCAGAACATAACAATAGCATCCAGATCGGGAGACCCCATCTTGCTGATTATATGAAGAAATATTTTGTCATTGAGGCTCCATTCTCCTGGGAGAATCTTGTTGCGGCTCAGCCAATCTGATCTGAAATTGCAGATCCCCAGAATATGGCTGCTGTGAAGCTGTGGAGATTTTCTACTGCTCAGATGAACATCTGCTTGTTAGAATCTGTGTCTTTTTGACCATCCGCCATTTTGTTGTGGTTTTCTGGCTGCTGGTCTTTTTCCCCTAGTGTTGGGTTTGTCTTTGTCAGGTGATTGTATCACCCTTTATTACCCAGCACCTGCCTCCTAGTACTTGCCGGACAACAGTGTTTATCCGTTATTGTTCTGGCCAGGAGACCAGTAGTGCTTCTGTGTTTAGTTTTGTGCAGTTCTGGGATCTTCTAGTTCTGCCTGCTGAGATTTCTTTTAGTCCTTTTTCGTTACTGCAGCTTCCTCTTTTCCTTCTAGGAGGTCACCTGTTTGTTATCCCAGCCCTTAGATCTTCCAGGGTTTCCTTCCCTCTTCCTTTAGGTCTTCTATTGAGTGTAGTCTACGAAATGTCGGTGGGTCTATTCGCCAGGAATAGGTTGCCCACTCCATCATAGGGCTACAGACTAGACCTAGTGCAGGGACAGCTTTCCCCCTCTTGTCCTAGTTCTTAGTTGTAGTATCGTAACACTGCTGACATTCTGCCTCTATTGAACAGCTCCTGTTCATGCCTTGCTTGTTGATGTATTAAATCGAGGTCAGATTGTTGGAGTGAACTATTATTGCCTGTTGGTATAGAAGAAATTGAAAATGACAGAGTACCAGGCCTATTGCCCTGAGTTCCCTGAGGTTGGATGATAGGCAACTTTCTTGGCTCGACCAGGATCTCTGAACCTATCTGTCGCTGACATGGACACTCCAACCAAAGCTTGATGCATCCAATGTGAGAATCACTTGGACGTTGAGGGCGAAGAGACTTGCCATACCTTAGATGGGTTGGAGACAACCATTGACGTAGATCTGGCTTGGTGGGTCAGGGAAGTAGAATTGAGGATAGTAGGGAAGAATGGTTCCTTCTCAAATGAAGGATATCTGTCTGAAGAGCATGAAAATGATGCTTGGCCCATGAAACTGCATCTATGGCAGAGGTTAGTGTACGTAAACTCTTCATTACCGATCTGATGGTGAGCCGAAGTGAGTGGACGAGATGTGTTACACTGTTCTGACATTTCTGAATTCTCTCTCTGGACATCCTGACTGATAGATGGTGTGAATTGATGATGTACCCCAGAAACTTCAACTCCATGAAAGGGGACAGCTGAGACTTCGCCCAATTGATTAGGAACCCATGCAAGGTCAATAAATTCAGAGTCATCTGCAGATGGTTCTTCAGCTGCATCCCGGAGGAAGCTTTCATTAACCAGTCATAAAAATAAGGGACTACATATATCCCTTGTAACCGGTGTGCTGCTGCTAGTACCACTGCTATTTTGGTGAAGACTACTTTGATGCCAAATGACAGGTGAACTGAAAGTGAAAAACCTGTGATCCCCACTTCATGGGCAGGTGAAGAAATCTCTGATGTGCTGGGAGGATTGGAACTTGTACATATGTATCTTTAAGATCTATGGTTGATAGTCTTCCTTCTGAAAAATTGCAAATACAGACCAAATTGTTTCCATTCTGAATTTTTTTCTTCACCAGGAAGTTGTCCAGGTAAGTAAGGTCTATCACTAGATGCCACTGTTCTCCAGGTTTGAGGACTGGAAATATGGTATAATATATTCCTGAGCCATCTTGCTGAGCTGTAACTTCTTACAGTGCACCAGTACACCATCGGATTTTTGCTTTGGTTCAATAGAAACTGATCAGACGGGAACTCTTTTGGCTCCAAAGAATAACCCCTCTTTATTATTGACAAAACCCATGCGTCCGAGGAAGTCTCTGCCCAAGCTGGATAGAAGTTGGCTAATCTTCCCCCTATGATTGATGATCAGCTGGCGTCATAGATTCCTTATTACTCTATTGCTTTTGGACCCAGCCTCAAGGTCTCAGTGGAGGAAAATAAAACAGTCTCTGTTTCTTTTTTTATTGTCTGTGACTTTTTCTTTCTCAACAGCTTTTTTAACAGCCTTTAGGGGGCTGACTCACTATTAAATACATATAGGAGGAAAATCATCCATAGGAAAATCATCTGCAATGTCCGAGCTGCTTCCATTTTCAGACTGTGAAGATGACGCAGAGTTCAATACTTGGGGAGTGTGCTCCCTGTGAGGTTTCTTAGACCCCCTTTTTCATAGCTCCTGAACTCCTGAAAGGTCTTTGAGAGTTGACCTTTAAACCAGCTGAGGAATGATGCAGCTTCTGACCGAAGGGAGGTCACACAGGAGGAATATAAATCCTGAGCACAGTCGTCAGGTAAAGGTTGATCGCAGGTAGAGTAGAGCCTGCGCCTTGATTTGTTTTTCCTTTTTGTGGAGCTGACATCTGAAAAGGAAAATGAATAAGATGTGGGAGTAAACAATACCTCTGTACAGTACACAGAACGGCTGCCGACATGAGTGCTACTAAGTAAAAGTCTGTGTCAGCAGAAAAGTGTCATCACCCGCGGCGCAAGTGACATCACCCGCAGCGACGCCTGCACCAAAGAAACACTGTGTTAGAGAGAAAAAGCACGTGCCACGTAACACGATGCCCGTGCTGGGTCAGTGCGTGCCGAAGTAACTGCCTCCTGTGTGTGACATCCGTGATCAGCCTCGCCTGGACTGCAGACATCCTCCTCAGGTAAATGTGATCGCAAGGGAAACTTGCAAAAAAAATGGAGAGAGAGCTTTCACTGTTCGCATGCAGCCATAGCTGCATAGGCACCAAGGATATAGGCTTACACTGTATAGCAGGCAGCCGTCTCCTGGGGTTAAACTGGTCACCATGACTGAGGGACAGATTTGTATGTAGTCACCCAGAACTTCTACCCCTAGGGAGAAAAAGCACCTTGTGTATACAAGGAGGCACAAACAGCAGGAACGGTGGGACATAAAGATGTATACCGGACCTGCTCTTAAAAAGGGTTCATCTTCCGTTCCTGCAAGAAGAAAGAAAAATACATGATATAGGGTCTCCTTACTCCATTTATGGGAGGGATTGTAGTAGTGTCTACTCAATTGATTATGTTTCTTGCCCATTAACCTATCTTCTGTTCCAGATAGGGATAGAGTATAAACCCATTGTGTGCTGCCGTAGAACGACAGGAAACAGTGTTTTATATTAACAGCAATATTAATCAGACTTCTATATCTCATTCATACATTTGTTTTCGTTGCATTTTTTGATCTGTGGTGCATTTTTTTAGAATGTCTCCAGTTCACCACTATATACATTTTAACAATATGGAGGGATTTTACGTATTTTGTACCATATATATACGTGTACTGTATATCTCTAGTGTAAGGACTCATCTGAATGGAGCCATTTGCACAGAGCTGTAATTGGACCACCATGCTGGTCCATGAGTCCTCTGTTGTCTGCTGCCCACATGCCATTGATTTCATAAAGAAGTTTCTTTTTATACAGGGTGGTCCAAAAGTAGGTGGACAGAAAGTGTAATAAGGTTATGAAGGGGGAGATTTATCAAACACTAAATTGCAGCCGTCTTTCTGGATCATTCTCCAATAAACCATGAATTAGACGTGGGCAATAAGCTTTCCACCCAATAGATTTCAGGATTCCCATGATAGAAGCTCGTGAAATTCACAATTCCAAAGAGGCTCTTCTGGTGGACTTTTTTGGACTCTGAACAAATGTTTCAGCAACAAGTTGTTTATTATCTTCTGTACAGACTGTTTTGGGTCGACCAGTTTTTGGAGCATTAAGGATTGAGCCAGTGGCATTGAATTTGTCACAAATGCGGTAAATGGTTTGTCTCTTTGGGGCTTCCGTACCAAATGTTTACACCCAATTTGCTCTAACGGTTTCAGCATTTTGAGATTTCCAATACTCTGTTAAAATCCATTTTCTTTGATCTGTATTTAAATTATTAGCCATTATGTGTTATCTGAATTATCTGAAAAGAAAACAGATTTGGGGGAGATCTATCTGTGAAAACTAGATCTGTGAAACTGGCTCAGTTGCCCTTAGCAACCAATCAGATTCCACCTTTCATTTTCCAAAGAGTCTGTGAGGAATGAAAAGTGGAATCTGATTGGTTGCTAAGGGCAACTGAGCCAGTTTCACTTTACATCATGTTTGATAAATCTCCCCCTACATAACCTTATTACACTTTCTGTTCACCTACTTTTGGACCACCCTGTATATTGGATTGTTTAAACACTTTGTGGCATGCTCCACAGCTCTGTACATACGGAGTCCAAGGAGCCTGGGAATGGCGGCTGTGCAATACTTCTAACTTTCAGACTTTTGTTTTGCAGGCTTTATGGAAAGGGCTCTGCCATGTGTATGAGCGCTTTAGTAATTGTCTTTGCATGTTAGTTAAATATGTCCACAAAACATATCAACTTTCCAGATATATGAAAAAAACACAAAAATATTGAGCTTTGGGTTTAAGTTGGCATACATGCAGCACATAAACGCATGTTCACATTGGCCATTAAACTGACAAAACCTACAAGAAACAAAATGATCATAAACCCTGGTGTAACTAAATAAGTAAAAAAGCAAAAGTGCATTTATATAACATAGGGTTCTTAGTAACACTGTTTTTGATCGAAAAAACATAAAAGCCATCCCACCATGACAAGTTGACCCTGTTTGGGATGGTCTTACATTATCTAATATTAAAAACCTTACCATGAGTCAGAGTTGACCTCAATGTGTATAATGGCAGACAAAGGACCAGGTCCCAAACTGTGGACACCAGCCATGGGAAGCTATTTAAATGTAATATCCAGCTCAAGGAAGGGAGGCCATGCCCTGGCTTGCATAAAATGCAAAAATACAAAGAAAAAAACACAAAAAATTGATCTTGGATTTGTCTGTCCTTATAGACATTGAGGTCAATTCTGACACATGGTAAGGTTTTTAATATTAGACAGTGTAGGACCGCCCCGAATAGGGTCACCTTGCCGTGGTAGGATGGCTTTTATGCTTTTTTGATCAAATTCAGTTATTTAAATCCACTTTTGTTTTTTTACTTACGGTATTTACTTACTGCAGGGTTTATGATCATTTTGTTTCTTGTAGGTTTTTTTCCAGGTATGTGGTAAAATTACATGTCATTTTATAATATACATTGACAGGGCAACTAATATTAGTAGCTCATCGTTAAATATATTCATTGTCAGTACAGTCTAATGTAGTGTTGACAAAAACAGATTTATGTGGCTTCCCACTTTTTGTAGAATCTATTTATCAGGTAGTAATGACGAGCAGACACACATTGACCTATGTGGACATAGTTTCTGTAGTCCCTTGCCATTGACAAGCCAACCTGCAACCAATATTGGCCTAGTAAACACAAATCCTTAGTAATGTTTTATCCCATAAGTCATTTATACCTAGAGGGTGACTCTGCTCAAGTCAGAATAATTACCTGCTCAGAAACTGCTTTATTAATTTCAATTAAATTATTTACAATTGACTTATAATTTAATGTAACTCATGTAATATTTGCTTTCACTATTGTAATTTATGCAGACTTTGTTTCAGATATTATTGTAAACCCAAGCTATTTTCAAGAGTGGTCCATATTGGAAAATGATGTATAATTTAGGAAATGTTTGGCAAAAAAGACATCTTTCTTCTGTTAGGCTATGTGCCCACGTTGCATTTATGAAGCAGAAAATTTCTGCTTCATTTCTGCAAGTCCTCTCCCGGAAAAACGCATGCGGAATTCCGCACGCGTTTATCGCGCATTTTTCGCGCGTTTATCACGCGTTTTCCACATGCGGAATTGCCTTGCGTTTTTTATGCATTGGACAAAGGCAATTCTGCTTGCGGAAACGCAAAATTAAATGACATGCTGCGGATTTTTGAACGCAGCATAAACGCTGCGGAAAAATCCGCAGCATGGGCATTGACATTGCGGAATGCCATTGGGGACCATGGGGTGTGGATATACATGCGTTTTTCAAGCGTTTACGCTGCGGAAATTCCGCAGCATATACGCTTGAAAAACGCTACGTGGGCACACAGCCTTAGAGTAAAATTGTATTTCTTGTATTCATTTATTCATTGCTTGTGACTTTTTTATTGATTAAAAGAAACCTGGATTTTTTTTGTACTTTAAGTTGGAGTAGACTTGTACATCTTAGTGGATGCACATTTCTTACAGATTTTCTTCCATTACCCTGCTATTATTTTGGCCTGCCTATGAGCTCTCTCAGTGCTTCAATGTCCTGTTGTTAATTAGGCCCCAAATCCATACTCCATATTAAAGTTGAGTTCCTGACAGACGGAGAGAAAATTATACTTTCCTCTTGTAAATGTATCATTTTTAGTACTGGAAACCATTTTGCTGGCTTTGGCTGATTGAGATTTTGTGCTGTTGCAAACTCTATTATCCACAATTACTTCCAAATCCTATTCCATCAACAATTCACTTAATATAATCTAATTTAATGTGGAGGATACATGAATATTCTTCACTTCCCAAATGCATTACCCTGCATTTATCCAAACTGAATCTCATCTCCACTTATCCACTCAGTCCTCAATTCATCCACATCCCTTTCCTGCGGTAAGAAAAATAATTTTTGAGTATGCACCCTTCATATTTTTTTCATTCTGTCATATTCCTTGTCTGACGTAACAAATAAAATGGCATTATAAAATGCAGCACAGTAAAAAGTCTACATAAGGTCTGACTTACAAATAGTAATAACATTGGTACAAGACTATATTTCCTATAGGTGCGAATGATTTATGAATCTATAGTGTCAAGCACAACAGTGATTCACAGCTTTATCTTTCCACCTTAATATCATAGCTTTGATTGTAGGACACCATCTGGGTCATATATCAATGAACTTACTTTATTTAGGTGGTATAATTACTTTGAAAAAAATAATGCATTCAGCACTTTTATGTTATAGACACAAACGGGTGTTTAGTTTGAAACCAGGGAGTGGTGTCCTAGGTGTACAGGTATCATAAGGAAAAAAGGGAGTGGTGTCCTAGGTGTACAGGTGTCATAGGGAAAACAGGGAGTGGTGTCCTAGGTGTACAGGTATCATAGGGAAAACAGGGAATGGTGTCCTAGGTGTACTGGTATCATAGGGAAAACAGGGAGTGGTGTCCTAGGTGTACAGGTGTCATAGGGAAAACAGGGAGTGGTGTCCTAGGTGTACAGGTGTCATAGGGAAAACAGGGAGTGGTGTCCTAGGTGTACAGGTATCATAAGGAAAAAAGGGAGTGGTGTCCTAGGTGTACAGGTGTCATAGGGAAAACAGGGAGTGGTGTCCTAGGTGTACAGGTATCATAGGGAAAACAGGGAATGGTGTCCTAGGTGTACAGGTGTCATAGGGAAAACAGGGAATGGTGTCCTAGGTGTACTGGTATCATAGGGAAAACAGGGAGTGGTGTCCTAGGTGTACAGGTGTCATAGGGAAAACAGGGAGTGGTGTCCTAGGTGTACAGGTATCATAGGGAAAACAGGGAATGGTGTCCTAGGTGTACAGGTGTCATAGGGAAAACAGGGAGTGGTGTCCTAGGTGTACAGGTATCATAGGGAAAACAGGGAATGGTGTCCTAGGTGTACAGGTGTCATAGGGAAAACAGGGAGTGGTGTCCTAGGTGTACTGGTATCATAGGACACCACTCCCTGTTTTCCCTATGATACCTGTACACCTAGGACACCACTCCCTGTTTTCCCTATGATTCCTGTACACCTAGGACACCACTCCCTGTTTTCCCTATGATACCTGTACACCTAGGACACCACTCCCTGTTTTCCCTATGATACCTGTACACCTAGGACACCACTCCCTGTTTTCCCTATGATACCTGTACACCAAGGACACCATTCCGTTTTCCCTATGACACCTGTACACCTAGGACACCATTCCGTTTTCCCTATGATACCTGTACACCTAGGACACCACTCCCTGTTTTTCCTATGACACCTGTACACCTAGGACACAACTCCCTGTTTTCCGTATGATACCTGTACACCTAGGACACCACTCCCTGTTTTCCCTATGATACCTGTACACCTAGGACACCACTCCCTGTTTTCCCTATGATACCTGTACACCAAGGACACCATTCCCTGTTTTCCCTATGACACCTGTACACCTAGGACACCATTCCCTGTTTTCCCTATGATACCTGTACACCTAGGACACCACTCATTGTTTTTCCTATGACACCTGTACACCTAGGACACCACTCCCTGTTTTCCCTATGATACCAGTACACCTAGGACACCACTCCCTGTTTTTCCTATGACACCTGTACACCTAGGACACCACTCCCTGTTTTCCGTATGATACCTGTACACCTAGGACACCATTCCCTGTTTTCCCTATGATACCTGTACACCTAGGACACCACTCCCTGTTTTCCCTATGATACCTGTACACCAAGGACACCATTCCCTGTTTTCCCTATGACACCTGTACACCTAGGACACCATTCCCTGTTTTCCCTATGATACCTGTACACCTAGGACACCACTCCCTGTTTTCCCTATGATACCTGTACACCAAGGACACCACTCCCTGTTTTCCCTATGACACCTGTACACCTAGGACACCATTCCCTGTTTTCCCTATGATACCTGTACACCTAGGACACCACTCACTGTTTTTCCTATGACACCTGTACACCTAGGACACCACTCCCTGTTTTCCCTAGGTGTACAGGTGTCATAGGAAAAACAGTGAGTGGTGTCCTAGGTGTACAGGTATCATAGGGAAAACAGGGAATGGTGTCCTAGGTGTACAGGTGTCATAGGGAAAACAGGGAGTGGTGTCCTTGGTGTACAGGTATCATAGGGAAAACAGGGAGTGGTGTCCTAGGTGTACAGGTATCATAGGGAAAACAGGGAATGGTGTCCTAGGTGTACAGGTGTCATAGGGAAAACAGGTAATGGTGTCCTTGGTGTACAGGTATCATAGGGAAAACAGGGAGTGGTGTCCTAGGTGTACAGGTATCATAGGGAAAACAGGGAATGGTGTCCTAGGTGTACAGGTATCATACGGAAAACAGGGAGTGGTGTCCTAGGTGTACAGGTGTCATAGGAAAAACAGGGAGTGGTGTCCTAGGTGTACTGGTATCATAGGGAAAACAGGGAGTGGTGTCCTAGGTGTACAGGTGTCATAGGAAAAACAATGAGTGGTGTCCTAGGTGTACAGGTATCATAGGGAAAACAGGGAATGGTGTCCTAGGTGTACAGGTGTCATAGGGAAAACAGGGAATGGTGTCCTTGGTGTACAGGTATCATAGGGAAAACAGGGAGTGGTGTCCTAGGTGTACAGGTATCATAGGGAAAACAGGGAGTGGTGTCCTAGGTGTACAGGTATCATACGGAAAACAGGGAGTTGTGTCCTAGGTGTACAGGTGTCATAGGAAAAACAGGGAGTGGTGTCCTAGGTGTACAGGTATCATAGGGAAAACGGAATGGTGTCCTAGGTGTACAGGTGTCATAGGGAAAACGGAATGGTGTCCTTGGTGTACAGGTATCATAGGGAAAACAGGGAGTGGTGTCCTAGGTGTACAGGTATCATAGGGAAAACAGGGAGTGGTGTCCTAGGTGTACAGGTATCATAGGGAAAACAGGGAGTGGTGTCCTAGGTGTACAGGAATCATAGGGAAAACAGGGAGTGGTGTCCTAGGTGTACAGGTATCATAGGGAAAACAGGGAGTTGTGTCTTAGGTGTACAGGTATCAGGGAAAACAGGGAGTGGTGTCCTAGGTGTACAGGTATCTTATGTAAAACAGGGAGTGGTGTCCTAGGTGTACAGGTGTCTTAGGCAAAACAGGGAGTGGTGTCCTAGGTGTACAGGTGTCATAGGGAAAACAGGGAGTGGTGTCTTAGGTGTACAGGTGTCATAGGGAAAACAGGGAGTGGTGTCCTAGGTGTACAGGTATGATAGGGTTGCCACAGGTATTTGATGTTAAAGTATCAGTAGTTGTTGGGGAGGAGGGTTGGAGGCTTACCACGTTGAAAGAAGGAATGACTTCAGCTTGAGAAATCCTGTGGGTGCCACACCCGTTGGTGGTCACAGACCATGAATGGAGCAAAAAAGAGTAGAACTGGCACTTCCAACCAGGACATATAAAAGGAGAAAAAATTCTTTTTTTCTTTACTTTTTTCTTCAAATAATTTTTTTCCTTTTATATGTCCTTGTTGGATGTGCTGTTTCTACTCTTTTTTTCTCCATATCAGTAGTAGTTGTTTGAAAAGCTCCTGATATCTATGCCAAGTGTAATTATAGGCTCCATTTACCCAACAGAGGCAGAAAGAGTATTCTTTTGGCCTCGGTAGGACCTCTATACATCAGTATACTTTTTTCAGTAAGGAATAACATATTAGAAAACACTATTCCTTCTGACTTACTCCTTGGGTGATTTTCCGCAATTTAAATCACTGAGGTCAAACATGATAGGAACAAAATGGAATGTATTACACCTTTATATTCATGCATTTTTTTAGCTATCACCGTCGAGGAGAACTAGTTAACCTGGCAGACAAGGGGCAGTCACCTGACATCCAATAGGGTCTGACAGCGAACCCTTCACACATTAGTTCCCACTCCACCAACATACTGTTCTATATTTGAGTGGCACACTACAATGATGCCACTAGTCCCAGACATGAGCCTTGTGGTGCCTGATGGTGTAGAAGCCCTGTCTAACGTGGGTACAGTCACAGCTCATTACACTGCATAGATATGGGAAGCTCTATAGGCAAACATATCGGAAAAGCTTTGAGTTTAGAGCAAATCGTATAAATGCATTTCCAGAAATTAAATAAAAATTGAGGCCTGTAAAAATATGTCCGTTACTAGATTTACTGAATTCTCTGTTAATTAGTATCAGAATACAGAAACCTGCACAGAAAAAGTCGACTCAATTAAGCATTATTAAAAGTGAATGAAAATGAACGGCTTGTGAATTACAACCTTATTATTACACTACACAAGGCAGATCATTTACTGCTGGCAGCGTGAGCCGCTGAATAGCACGCGTTCACACTGTAATCTCAGATTGACAGGTCGCATTATGTTCTGCAGTGACAGCGCCATATTGTTACAAAGGACTAGCTGACATTAGACAGGTATCTGACATTGCCAGAGCCCTGCACTTTGGTTCGCAGCTATTAGAGAGCACCGTGGACGTGGGAAACATTGCCATGGATTCGTCATTTCAGTTTTTTCAGTTGACATTTTTTCGGTATAAATGATATAATAATAAAAACTGATCAGGAGTGTATCATTGTTACAAGCAGCCAGAATCATTGATGGAGATAACTCTATTACCTTGAAAGCACAGATTAGGGCTGCTGTTCCTCTGTGTAACACAAAGCAGTTCTAGAATATCTATGATGCTGATTTTAAGGATTTGTTACAGGATAAGTCACAGTAACTTAATTTAGGGTGAGGCAGGTAACCCTTAACAATGATTAGGCCCTCTTTCCACGACATGGGCTGAACTTGAAGCGCTAAATATTAGGACGTCATATGAAATTAGTGCACGTGAATGACAGGAAAGAGTCATGAAAAAGCTCGTGCATGTTATCATAGTCTGTGGTATTAAGATGACTCCTCCAATACATATGCCATAGACTTCCCTGAAACTGACTGTAAAATATGTCTTTGAGACAGTATTTATACTGTACAACTTTTTACAACATTTTGTCGCACGTATGAACTAATTACACCCAATAATATTTAGCGTACTACTAAATTTAGCACGTTGTCTTAATTTTTTCCCCATCTGTTCTGCGGGAGCATGTTTTTAAGACTTTGTATAAAAAGTTGTCAATAAAAACAGGTCTTACATAATTTGGGTAAATGTTTCAGCAAGACATTACTAGTTATATTCAAATTTGCTACTTTCTAAATATGTTTGCTATATTCCGGGAGATAGCCACAGGACCGCCGCATCTGTGTAAAAATGTTCCTTTTACTGTTCTTCCATGTGCAGTGTTTTTGGCCGAGTATCCAGTGTTTACAGTTTTCACATGTAATGGAGACACTTACACAAATAGACCCATTTAATTGTATGGGACTGCGAACATGTCAGTGTGTTCACACGGACACACGGTCACACCCACACATAGACATGGCCGTTTTTTCCATCAGCACGGACCGCAATGGGTCCCGCACACATGCACTTATGACGCACGGGTAACATCCGTGTTTCTTCTGTGTGACACTTACCGGAATGAAATGTTCCGGCATCTGGGAAAAGCTGTACAGTTAGCGCTGTTCCCAGGCGCCGAGTTCTCACTACAACTGTCATCATCCTCGCCTGGTCTCCCTGTGATCAGCGAGACCAGGTGACGTTGATGACAGTTGTAGTCAGCATCGGTCGTCTGTGCATTAAATAAATAATTAAATTTAAAAAACGGAGTGGGATCCCCCCTATGTTTTATAACCAGCGCAGATAAAGCAGACGGCTGCAGGCTTCTATTATCAGGCTGGAACAGTCCATGGTCATTGGCCCGTCCCTGTCCAAAAAATAGAAGAGCGCAGCCACCCCAGAATTCGCACATCACATTAGATACGCCAATTCTAGCGCTTTAACCAGCTCATCCCGATGCCCTGGTGCGGTGGCAATCGGGGTAATATATAAGTTCGATGACAGCTATGATTTGTCAAAAATCACAGCTGCCATCAAGCCCTGGGTTCAGTAATGGAGAGGTGTCAGTCAAACACCCCCATTACTAATCCCGTAGTGAAAAGAGATAAACACACACAGAGAGAAAAGTCCTTTAATTGTAAAAAGCACTCTTCGACACTTACCCTCTTATACCCTTTTATTACAACAACAAAAAAGCAGTCCTCAGGGGCCCGCTGTAAATCCATAATAAGGCGGTCCCACATCGATCCTTGACTCTGCTACATCTGGAGGCAGTGATGAGCGGTGACATCAGTAACGTGACCGCTCACCACGGCTGCCGGAACACAATGACAGTAGCGTGAGAACCCGCCTGCAGTGACGAGCAGTGACGTCATTGAGGTTACCGCAGGTCACAAGAGGCGGTTCTCATGATAACCTCTGTGTGATCCGCCAGCTGTGAACTGCTTTAACCTTACTGACTTCACTGCTTACTGACTGTACATATCTTGGTTTATGAGAAACTGATGTTTTATAGCAGGTGTTGAAAATGTCCACCGTTTGCATCCAAGCACACCTGCACGCGCTGTTCCATATTGTTGAATGTATTCCGCAGGACGTCTGGGGTCATAGTCTGAATTTCTCCCTGTATGTTCTCTCGGAGTGCCTGTAATGTTCATGACTTTTACTGTACACCCAACCTTTCAAATGGCCCTAATGGACAAAAATGTGGTGGTGTTAATTCAGACGATCTTGGTGTCCACAGTCTCTTGGAGATTACTCTGTCATCAAAGAAAGCTTCAATACACAGCTTGGACTGCGGATGTCGACCTCCAAACTTCTTTAGAAACTCACTTTGGCACCTCTTTAACGTATTCACACCATGGCGGTTTTCCCTCCCCTCCTTCCAGAGCCATAACATTTTTATATTTTCGTCACTATATGGTAAAAGTGACCTGTCAATATGATCCCCCAGGTTATTACAAGTACGCAGATACCAAACATATATAGTTTATTTAAGTGGTGAAAAAAAATTCCCAAATTTGTATGAAAAAAGTTTTTGCGTTTGTTGCCATTTTCCAAGAACCCGTAGTGTTTCCATTTTTTGGGATATGGTGCTGTGTGATGGCTTATTATTTGTGCCCTGAGCTGCCGTTTTTATTGATACCATTTTGGAGTAGATACAATGTTTTGATTGCCCGTTATTTTATTATAATGTTGCGTTGACCAAAAAAATTTTAATTCTGGTGTTTCAATTTTTTTCTCGTTATGTCATTTACTGATCTGATTAATTTATTTTATATTTTGATAGATCGGACATTTCTGAACGCAGTGATACCAAATATTTATATTTTTTTATTGTTTTATTTTCAATAGGGCAAAACTAGGGTGATTTGAACTTTTGTGTTTTTTGTTTTTTTAGATATTTTTAAAAACTTTTTTTTCACTTTTTACTTTATTTAATTAGGAGACTTGAAGCTGCGATCATCCGATCGCCTGTGCTATACATAGCAGTTCTTCACCACCAGGAGTATCCTAATGTCAGGCATGAGGGTCTTCTGCAGATCCCCGGCTGTCATGATAACCCATTGGCGTCCTGCAATCACGTGACAGAGGCGCCGATGGGCGGTCGAAATGATGCGCTTCTAGAGATTGACAGTGTGATTTAACTGGTTAACAGGCGTGGGTGGAGCTCCTATACGCCTGCAGCTGTTAAAGGCACATGACAGCTGATTTAATCAGCTGTCATGTGTGGGGAAAGATGTGGGCTCAGCGTCAAAGTCAGGGACATGGCATATGATATAAATACATATCATATGCAAGGAGTTTGTATGTTCTCCCAGTCTTTGCATGGGTTTCCCCCGGGTTCTCTGGTTTCCTCCCACACTCCAGAGATATACTGATAGGGAATATAGATTGTGAGCTCCAATGGGGACAGTGCCCATAATGTCTGTAAAGCGCTGTGGAATTAATGGCGCTATATAAGTGGGTAAAATAAATGAATAAAAATAAAAAATATGTTATGAAGGGGTTAAGGACTCAGTTTTCCAATACGTTTTGACAATGAAAACATGCTCCTCCAAACTGTATCTGCACATTGCTAACAAATGAAGAAGAAATTTGGTAGGAGTGAAATGCAAGTATCACATAAACTACCGACATGCAGAAAGGCGTGCAGCAAGTCTATCTCATAGTGGAGACGACCGGAGGGGCGACAAGTCATTGAGACCACTCGGCGTGAGGTTGTTTCTTGCTGCTGTCGCTGAGGTTCCTTGCACTTGCACTTCTCATGAACCAAACTATGTACAGCCCAAATTTCAGTACGGTCGATGGTCTCTTTTAGAAGTTACAGCAATTTTTCTTGGTAAATTAGCGAATGAATCACCCTGTATAATATAACAAAATAAAATATATATTACCTGCCATCACATTATAGGTGTATTACACATCCGCTCAATAATCTTGTTTTTCTGATATAGGCATTTTGCTGCAAATTGAGAGTGCAAGAGCCAACAGGGCTTTCATTTTTCAGTATCATCAGAAACAATGATGTGCGCTGTATCAAAGGTTAAATTAGTGTATTTTTCAGCTGTGGCCACTAAGTAATCATTATCTATTACTAACCTGATATTAATAGTTGATGCAGCTGTGGGTATTGTCAGCATAGCATTAATATTACATGTAACACTATGTACTGTCAGCACAACATTAATATTGGATTAAACATGGAGTTCTGTCAGTGACATTAATATTACATGTATCATTGTGTACTTGCCTGTGTGACATTAATATTGTATCTAAGTTGTGTAATATCAGCGGAAAATTATCACACTTGTAATTTAGTCAGATGCATTGAAGTGAAAAAACTGTGTTCTACAAAGAAACAGATGTTGGAATATAGAAAATATGTCATCTGTTCTGGAATATATAAGACTTCACATACATGTCCTCATTAATATTCATTGTAGTTTACTTAATGACGGAAATAATTCATGTAATTTATTATGGTGCGGTAGAATCAATTAATTTTCAGAGTTTCATCAACCTATGGAATGATGAAGACGACATTTGTAGGGATCTGTGTTCTGATTTCCAAGACAAGGGTGCTATGGTCAATAACATGTCTTATGACTGCCAGCCATTGTATCGCCTTGGAATTGCAATTTATTTAGTGTCCTCCTGTTGTGGTGTCCATCATTTTAACGGGTAAAGTTAAACTACTTCACTAGTTGTTCCAGCTAATCCTGATGAAGGGCTCCTGATGTAGACTCCAATGCATATCTGGGCTTGTGTATCCTGCAGCATTGAATTTTATAGTATAAAGTATCCTATAAGTCATTGTAAACCGATTCAGATTTCTAAATGACTCTTTCTTGACGATATTGGGCACATGGTGTGTTAATACATTTTGTTCATAATATATTCCTAAATATCAGGTCACGAGTTATTATAATGATTTATAGGGGTTGTCAACTCCTGGACATCCCCTGCTTAATCAATTCAGGACCCTAATTAAAATAAAAATGGTGGATACTCCCCTCCAGCCGCAGCACCATGTCAGCGATGTCAACACCACTGCTCCCGGAGAGTGACGTGACTTGTGTCCCAGGCGGACTGCCGCCATTGAGTGGCCAGTCTCTGGCTGCAGCTCATCAATATTCCTTCACGGCGGACTAATGAAAATGATAATAATCCGCGGTTGCTCATTGACTGCAACCTGCATGTGACACAAGTCAGCGGCACCGACTTGCTTCGATGGCACCATTGCAGAAAGTAAGCATACACTGTTTTATTGTAATTAGCATCCTGAATTTATTAAGCTAATATCTTGTAATGAGCAGCCTCATATCTGCTGTATAAATATAGAACACAGCACAGGTTTATCATATGCACTGCATACATATCAGATTCTTTAATACTGGGGCATCTGTACCCCCTTATACACATTAATGTGCCAAACTAGCACAAAACCTTCCCTTTGTGGAGTTCGGTGGTATGAACATGGATGCTACCATTTATTATCTAACATCAGGATGGAAACCCCCCTAAGAGCTTGTTTACACG
Organism: Phyllobates terribilis; assembly: GCF_046119375.1. Classification (NCBI taxonomy): domain Eukaryota; kingdom Metazoa; phylum Chordata; class Amphibia; order Anura; family Dendrobatidae; genus Phyllobates; species Phyllobates terribilis. The sequence continues at coordinate 706,682,531 of NW_027362761.1, forward strand.
TAGCATTTTTGATGCTTTTTTAAGTGCTTTTTTTGTGCAGCGTGTCAATTATTTTAATATTATTACTATAGTGTTTCCCCATTGAGATTAAAATGAGTTAACTCCAAAAAGTGCATCAAAAATGCACCAAAAGTGTGTAATTTATGCAGCACTTTTCTGGCCATAGCCTATGTTTCATGCAGAAAAAAATGCACCAAAAACACTATATCTGTGCATACATTTAAAACATAAAAATAACCATAAAGGTAAAACATGATTTATGTGTGGCTGAATGTATTGTAAAATGGACACTGTGGAAGAGACAAACTTTGGCCGGAAGAGGAGTTATATTTTAAAATATCGGAGCCATGTTAACCATATTACTTTCCACTTACTGTTTATAACTTAGGCCTTAGCCAAAGCCATTTGATTACTGACAACTGAAACCACTGGCTTCAGTGGGACTAGTCAACCATTTAAAGGGAATCTGTCAGCAGGCTTTTGCTTTGTAATCTGAGGACAGCATGAGGTAGAGGTTAAACACAGATTTCAATGAGGTGTTACATGTCAGGCTGTGTGCTGTTGGTTACTTAAAATGAAGGTTTTATTACCTGGTGATTATCATTGCCTGGACTACATCAGTTACAGTAGCACATGCATGCTAGTGCGACTCCACCTCCTTTGATAAGCAGCTCACTGTCTATGGACATTGTACACTGCTCAAAAAAATAAAGGGAACACTTAAACAACACAATGTAACTCCAAGTCAATAACACTTCTGTGAAATCTACCTGTCCAGTTATGAAGCAACACAGATTGTGAATCAATTTCTCCTGCTGTTGTGCAAATGGAACAGACAACTGATAGAAACAATAGGCAATTAGCAAGATACCCCCTATAAAGGTGTGGTTCTGCAGGTGGTGACCACAGACCATTTCTCTGTTCTCATCCTTTTTGGCTGTTGTTTTGGTCACTTTTTCATTTTGCCATTGCTCTCACCCCTAGAGGTACAGTAGCATGAGGCGGTGTCTACAGTACAACCCACAGAAGTTGCTCAGGTAGTGCAGTTCATCCAGGATGACACATCACAGTGCGAGCTGTGGCAAGAAGGGTAGCTGTGTCTGTCAGCACAGTGTCCAGAGCATGGAGCAGATACCAGGAGATGTGGAGGGAGCCATAGGAGGGCAACAACCCAGCAGCAGGACCATTACCTCCTCCTTTGTGCAAGGAGGAACAGGAGGAGCACTGCCAGAGCCCTGCAAAATGACCTCCAGCAGGCCACAAATGTGCATGTGTCTGCACAAACAGTTAGAAACCGACTCCATGAGGGTGGTATGAAGGCCCGACGTCCACAGATGGGGGGTTGTGCTCACAGCCCAACACCGTGCAGGACGCTTGGCATTTTCCACAGAACACCAGGATTGGCAAAGTCGTCACTGACGCCCTGTGCTCTTCACAGATGAAAGCAGGTTCACACTGAGCACAAGTGACAGATGTGACAGAGTCTGGAGACGCCGTGGAGAGCAATCTGCTGCCTGCAACATCCTTCAGCATGACCGGTTTGGCAGTGGGTCAGTAATGGTGTGGGGTGGCATTTCTTTGGAGGGCTGCACAGCCCTCCATGTGCTTGCCAGAGGCAGCCTGACTGCCATTAGGTACTGAGATGAGATCCTCAGACCCCCTGTGAGACCTTATGCTGGTGCGGTTGGCCCTGGGTTCCTCCTAATGCAGGACAATGCCAGACCTCATGTGGCTGGAGTGTGTCAGCAGTTCTTGTAAGATGAAGGCATTGAAGCTATGGACTGGACTGCCCGTTCCCCAGACCTGAATCCGATTGAGCACATCTGGGACATCATGTCTTGCTCCATCCACCAACGTCACTTTGCACCTGTCCAGGAGTTGGCGGATGCTTTAGTCCAGGTCTGGGAGGAGATCCCACAGGAGACCATCCGCAACCTCATCAGGAGCATGCCCAGGTGTTGTAGGGAGGTCACAGACACGTGGAGACCACACACAATACTGAGCCTCATTTTGACTTGTTTTAAGGACATTACATCAAAGTTGGATCAGCCTGTAGTGTGTTTTTCCACTTGAATTTTGGGGGTGACTCCAAATCCAGGCCTCCATTGGTTAATAAATTTGATTTCCATTGATTATTTTTGTGTGATTGTGTTGTCAGCACATTGAACTTTGTACAGAACAAAGTATTCAATGAGAATATTTCATTCATTCAGATCTATGATGTGTTATTTGAGTGTTCCCTTTATTTTTTTGAGCACTGTATATACTGAGCCTGGTGTGGGCAGGGTTAGCTCTCTCAGCTCTGCTTCATTGCTAAATCTAAAAGCTCTGATTGTGTGAGAACGGCTGCACCGAGTAATCTAAGTGATACATCGTTGGATTCAGCTTCTCTTTGTCTACATCACACTGCTCTCAAATGAGGTAACACAATCCTGCTGACAGATTCCCTTTAATATGTATGGTGTCTTGACTCTCCTCCATCAGCAGATGTCAACAAACAGAAGGGTTGGACATGTTGGATTTCAATACTTGCCATTTATTTGTTCTTAAGAAGATAGCCTCCCTGATAACAGTTATTTAAATGTACATTATATGGACTGGTGATCAATAGCTCATCATAGAGCACCGCTTATGTTACTCTAATACATTTTACAGAGTGTGAGCTATAAAGTTATAAAATCAGACCCTTTTTGCTGCTTTTGATGTGACAGTGGGCCCTCTTAGCTATAGTGCCCCTGCACCATAGATACATCCCCCCTGGGCCAGCCTATGACTGCTCTATTACTGTAAGCCTAATTGGCTTATTTCATTATAGGAAAGCTTTGTGTATACTATCATACAATTCACCCTGAGATAAGAAAACTAACTTTTTTCAATAGCAGTCAGAGTGCTGTACTCAGCTGTCGGCCAGTTTTATAGACTTGACATGAAGCAACAGCGCCCATGAGGGACCACTGATCCATTCAATCCTCTCCTCGGGAGCCTATGAGTGGGTCCCCCATAGGGCCGACCCTTACTACCTATTCCTTCAATAAGATTAAAATTGTCAATATTATGTAGTTCTGGGAACACCCCATTAGCCTGAGCTATAATAGGAAACATGGATACTTTTTCATCAAGAAAGGTTTGTTACATTAAGTAGAGGTCTCCTGTAAGCAAAGCTTTTTTTCCTTTTTTTCTCTATTAAAATATTTTAATTTGTATTAAATAGAGTTCACTAAAACAACATGGGCTAATGACAGGCTCTGGTGGCAAGAGGATACCTCCAAACTACGGTGCAAATGGGGGTTGTCCTGTGCTGCTCAGGTTCCATTATTGTTCATACCATGGATATATATCTGCAGTCAGGGGCGTACATAGGAATCATGGAGCCCCATAGCAGAAGCTCTAATTGGGCCCTCCCCCCCACAAAAAAAAGTTAATAATTGTCGGGGTCACCAAAGATCAGATCTCACAACTTTCCATCCTTTACATAGTAATTTTCCTCCTGCTGAAGTCCTAGATCTCTTTCATTGCCCTATAAAGTGTGATTCCAATAAAAGGGCCCCCCAAACACAGTATGATACCCCCATGGTGAATTCCTCCACATATGCAGTATAATGACCATACTGTACCCCACCTCAACTCCCAGGGCAAAGTATGCTGACCCCAACACAGTATGATCCCCCAACTGTGAGCCCCTAGAGCTAGAAAGGATGGTACATAATAAGGGAGGGTGTTATACATAATAAAAGTGGAAACTATATAACTAAGGATGGCGCTATACATAATAAGTGAGTACACTATATATTAAGGGACTGTGCTATACATAATAAGGCTACATTCCCGCATCTGTGTGCAGTGTCGGTGTGCTGCCCTGTTTTACCGACACATTGAGTATGTCCTATTCTAATCCTCAAAATCGGATCAGAACAGGACATTCTCTGACCCTCACAGATCTCATTCTCAGATCCGTGATTTTCATGGGTGTGTGAATGGATCTATAAAACTGTACGAGTCCGTAGACCATCCTATAAAAAAAAAATCTGGCAGCACACAGACATTTCACACAAATGTGAGAATGCAGCCTAAGGGATTTTACAGATAACATTATCACTCCAAGTCACACAGTGCAGATATAGAATAATATTTACATCCAGGCACTTACCACTGACGTCTCATATGATCAGAGTCGGTTTCTGCTGCTTCTTCTCCGTCTGGTCAGACCTTCATATCGACATCTCCCAGCCACGACTCGTCTTGTCACGATGATCTCCAGCCTAGAAAATAACAAGGTCACATATTGTATGCATACATGTGTCTCCCCCGCTCTGCATCCTCGAATACAGATATGTACCCCCCCATTAATATACTATTAGCCACTTAGTAATCAAAATATAAAGTGATAAGCAGCACTGTGCTTATCACTTTAACTGTAATCTCCACTGGCCAATAATATAAATGATTCAGTCTCTGTGACTCTCCCCAATTAACTGTAAGGCTATGTGCACACGGAAAACATACAAGGCTTCACAGTACAAGCAAAGTGAAACCCCCATAATTGCTCTCTCCCAGCACCCTCATCATTGCTCTCTCCCAGCACCCTCATCATTGCTCTCTCCCAGCACCCCCGTCATTGTTCTCTCCCAGCACCCTCGTCATTGCTCTCTCCCAGCACCCTCGTCATTGCTCTCTCCCAGCACCCTCGTCATTGCTCTCTCCCAGCACCCTCGTCATTGCTCTCTCCCAGCACCCTCGTCATTGCTCTCTCCCAGCACCCCCATAATTGCTCTCTCCCACCACCTCCATCATTGCTCTCTCCCAGCACCCCCATCATTGCTCTCTCCCAGCACCCCCATTATTGCTCTGTCCCAGCACCTCCATCATTGCTCTCTCCCACCACCCCCATTATTGCTCTCTCCCAGCACCTCCGTCATTGCTCTCTCCCAGCAACACGTCATTGCTCTTCCCTTCCCCACCATCCCCATCATTGCTCTCCCCAGCCCTATCAGCCCCATTATTGCTCTTCCCAGACCCATCATTCCTCTCCCCAGCCCCATCATTGCTCTCCCTAGTCCCTAGCCCCATCAGCCCCATTATTGTTCTTCCCAGCCCCATCATTCCTCTCCCCAGCCCCATTATTGCTCTTCCCAGCCCCATCATTCCTCTCCCCAGCCCCATCAGCCTCATTATTGCTCTTCCCAGCCCCATCATTCCTCTTCCCAGTCCCATCAGCCCCATTATTGCTCTCCCCAGCCCCATCACTCCTCTCCCCAGCCCCATCAGCCCCATTATTGCTCTTCCCAGCCCCATCATTCCTCTCCCCAGCCCCATTATTGCTCTCCCCAGCCCCACCATCCCACCATCACTCTCCCCCCACCTCCCCTCCCCAACCTTTCAGTAAAAAAAAACAACAACTTACCTCAGCTTTCTCCTCTGCAGCAGCATCCTCCTGGTTGCCGGCAGCTTTCTTCCAGACCCAAGCGCGCGCTGCATGATGACGTCATCAAGCTGCGCGCGCCTGGGTCAGGGAGGAAGCAGAGGACGAACCCTCCAGCTCCGCTGCTATTCTCCTCCTGACAGCAGTGGAGCTGCAGGGATCACTCCCTGACCGCCGCCTGGGGACCCGGCGCAGTTGCACCGGCGGCGGTATGTCCACCCCTGGACTGCTATGGGGCCCCCCCGGTTCACGGGCCCCATAGCAGTCGCGTGGTCTGCCGCCATTGGCGGTACGCCACTGTCTGCAGTACATCATGAGGCAGGATATGCTCATGGTCCTCCCTACAAGCGACAGAAACTGCAAAACATATATTACATTTCCACTGGCAAGTGAAAAACAGAAGAATATATTTAGATGATTTATCCTATTTTCTGAGAAGCTGTTTCACATCCAAAATTCGTATACAAAACCCAAAAACTATGGCGGAAGCGGAATTGCATTCTTTTCACCATTTCATCGCTTTTCACATTTTTTCCTGTTTTCACAATACACTGTATGGGAAAATTGATGATGTCATACAAAACTACAACTCGTCCCATAAAAATCAATCGCTCATACAGCTATGTCAACGGAAAAATAAAAAGGTTATGGCTCTTGGAAAAAGGGAGGTAAAAGCAAACATAAAAAGGAGAATTGGCTGCAGAAGCAAGGGTTAATATATAATAAAATGGATTTCTAAGAAACAAAATCTCCTTTTTTCATATTTTTTAAGGTGTGGACACTTTATGAAGTAATGAAGGAAAACATAATCTTCTTTCATTTCTATGATGTATTATTAGTTCAATACATGTGTACTCTGTGTGTGTATATATACACATGCAGTATATACATAGCATATGTATTGCTCTCAAAAAACACTGGAAAATGCTAAAAAAAAAATAAAAATTGTGAAATCAGTATATATATTGTAAGGCAGCGCTATTCATCATGCTGAGGGGCACTCGCTTCACCGGGTCAATTAAAGCACACATGCAACGTCTTTCCGGTATTTCACAATCCAGCAGTTTATTACTTATCATAAACCGCTCATAACATAGTCCATCTCAGTGGCTCGCCGACATGTTACACATAATATCCCGGAGCCTTTCTAGTGACAGACATGTCCATTTGGCTCCTGATACAGCCTTCAGCAAGGTAACAATATCAATGTCCACATCAAGCAGCGTTTTACCTTTGCCGGGTTTTAGCTGCTTCTCTCAGCTCGGTTCTGCCACCGCTGTGGCTTTACGGCTTCCCAGACGTGGTCTCCAGGCCTCGTACCTTCCAAGGCTACTGGTATGTTTAGACACATAACATCCAGCCTCTGCCTTCCAGGACTCTTGCCTTCCAAGCCTCTTGCCTTCCAAGGCTACTGGGATCCCCCACACACCCAGGGATCCAGCCTCTGCCTTTCAGGCTTCACCAGGCTTCACCAGGCCTCTCTAGGCCTCACTCTCTCTCTAGCCTCTCCAGGCTAACGGTGTCCCACACACAGGGAACAGGCCTCACGCCTTTTTCACCCTGTTTCAAAACTACCAGGGTTTATATATCCTTTTGTGCACACAGGACCTGTGGTGATGTCACAGTCACGTGATCAGTCACCTGAGGGGGAGGTAAATGGTCAGCTAGAGCACACCCCCTGGACATTCTAGCAATGCAGCAAGCTGCTGCATTATATATATATATTGTGTGTGTGAGTGTGTATATACAGTACAGACCAAAAGTTTGGACACACCTCATTTAAAGATTTTTCTGTATTTTCATGACTATGAAAATTGTACATTCACACTGAAGGCATCAAAACTATGAATTAACACATGTGGAATTATACAGTCATGGCCAAAAGTTTTGAGAATGACACCAAAATTATATTTTCACATGATCTGCTGGCCTCTGGTTTTTATTAGTGTTTGTCTGATGTTTATATCACATACAGAAATATAATTGCAATCATATTATGAGTACCAATAGGTTGTATTGACAGTTAGAATGAGTTAATGCAGCAAGTCAATATTTGCAGTGTTGCCCCTTCTTCTTCAAGACCTCTGTAATTCTCCCTGGCATGCTCTCAATCAACTTTTGGACCAAATCCTGACTGATAGCAGTCCATTCTTGCATAATCAATGCTTGCATTTTGCCAGAATTTGTTGGTTTTTGTTTGTCCACCCGTCTCTTGATGATTGACCACAAGTTCTCAATGGGATTAAGATCTGGGGAGTTTCCAGGCCATGGACCCAAAATCTCTATGTTTTGTTCCATGAGCCATTTAGTTATCACCTTTGCTTTATGGCAAGGTGCTCCATCATGCTGGAAAAGGCATTTTTGGGCGCCAAACTGCTCTTGGACGGTTGGGAGAAGTTGCTCTTGGAGGACATTCTGGTACCATTCTTTATTCATGGCTGTGTTTTTAGGCAAGACTGTGAGTCAGCCGATTCCCTTGGCTGAGAAGCAACCCCACACATGAATGGTTTCAGGATGCTTTACAGTTGGCATGAGACAAGACTGGTGGTAGCGCTCACCTCTTCTTCTCCGAATAAGCTGTTTTCCAGATGTCCCAAACAATGGAAAAGGGGATTCATCAGAGAAAATGACTTTGCCCCAGTCCTCAGCAGTCCACTCCCTGTGCCTTTTGCAGAATATCAGTCGGTCCCTGATGTTTTTTCTGGAGAGAAGTGGCTTCTTTGCTGCCCTCCTTGAAACCAGCCCTTGCTCAAAGAGTCTCCACCTCACAGTGCGTGCAGAAGCACTCTCACCAGCCTGCTGCCATTCCTGAGCAAGCTTGGCACTGCTGGTAGTCCGATCCCGCAGCTGAAACAGTTTTAAGATACGGTCCTGGCGCTTGCTGGTCTTTCTTGGGCGCCCTGGAGCCTTTTTGACAACAATGGAAGCTCTCTCCTTGAAGTTCTTGATGATGCGATAGATTGTTGACTGAGGTGCAATCTTTGTAGCTGCGATACTCTTCCCTGTTAGGCCATTTTTGTGCAGTGCAATGATGGCTGCACGTGTTTCTTTAGAGATAACCATTGTTAACTGAAGAGAAACAATGATACCAAGAACCAGCCTCCTTTTAAAGTGTCCAGTGATGTCATTCTTACTTAATCATGACTGATTGATCGCCAGCCCTGTCCTCATCAACACCCACACCTGTGTTAATGGATCAATCACTAAAACGATGTTAGCTGCTCCTTTTAAGGCAGGACTGCAATGATGTTGAAATGTGTTTTGGGGGTTAAAGTTCATTTTCTGGGCAAATATGGACTTTGCAAGGACAGTAATTGCTGTTAAGCTGATCACTCTTTGACATTCAGGAGTATATGCAAATTGGCATTACAAAAAATTAAGCAGTAAACTTTGGAAAAATTACTATTTGTCTCATTCTCAATACTTTTGGCCATGACTGTATACTTAACAAAATAGTGTGAAACAACTGAAAATATGTCTTATATTCTAGGTTCTTCAAAGTAGCCACCTTTTGCTTTGATGACTGCTTTGCACACTCTTGCCATTCTCTAGATGAGCTTCAAGAGGTAGTCACCGGAAATGGTCTTCCAACAATCTTGAAGGAGTTCCCAGAGATGCTTAGCACTTGTTGGCCCTTTTGCCTTCACTCTGCGGTCCAGCTCACCCCAAACCATCTCGATTGGGTTCAGGTCTGGTGACTGTGGAGGCCCGGTCATCTGTCATAGCGCCCCATCACTCTCCTTCTTGGTCAAATAGCCCTTACACAGCCTGGAGGTGTGTTTGGGGTCATTGTCCTGTTGAAAAATAAATGATCGTCCAACTAAACGCAAACCGGATGGAATAGCATGCCGCTGCAAGATGCTGTGGTAGCCATGCTGGTTCAGTATGCCTTCAATTTTGAATAAATCCCCAACAGTGTCACCAGCAAAGCACCCCACACCATCACACCTCCTCCTCCATGCTTCACGGTGAGTACCAGGCATGTAGAGTCCATCCGTTCACCTTTTCTGCGTTGCACAAAGATCTCAAATTTGGACTCATCAGACCAAAGCACAGTTTTCCACTGGTCTAATGTCCATTCCTTGTGTTCTTTAGCCCAAACAAGTCTCTTCTGCTTGTTGCCTGTCCTTAGCAGTGGTTTCCTAGCAGCTATTTTACCATGAAGGCCTGCTGCACAAAGTCTCCTCTTAACAGTTGTTGAAGAGATGTGTCTGCTGCTAGAACTCTGTGTGGCATTGACCTGGTCTCTAATCTGAGCTGCTGCTAACCTGCGATTTCTGAGGCTGGTGACTCGGATAAACTTATCCTCAGAAGCAGAGGTGACTCTTGGTCTTCCTTTCCTGGGGCGGTCCTCATGTGAGCCAGTTTCTTTGTAGCGCTTGATGAGTTTTGCAACTGCACTTGGGGACACTTTCAAAGTTTGCCCAATTTTTCGGACTGACTGACCTTCATTTCTTAAAGTAATGATGGCCACTTGTTTTTCTTTACTTAGCTGCTTTTTTCTTGCCATAATACAAATTCTAACACTCTATTCAGTAGGACTATCAGCTGTGTATCCACCAGACTTCTGCACAACACAACTGATGGTCCCAACCCCATTTATAAGGCAAGAAATCCCACTTATTAAACCTGACAGGGCACACCTGTGAAGTGAAGACCATTTCCAGTGACTAACTCTTGAAGCTCATCAAGAGAATGCCAAGAGTGTGCAAAGCAGTCATCAAAGCAAAAGGTGGCTACTTTGAAGAACCTAGAATATAAGACATATTTTCAGTTGTTTCACACTTTTTTGTTAAGTATATAATTCCACATGTATTTATTCATAGTTTTGATGCGTTCAGTGTGAATGTACAATTTTCATAGTCATGAAAATACAGAAAAATCCTTAAATGAGAAGGTGTGTCCAAACTTTTGGTCTGTACAGTATATATATATATATATATATATATATATATATATATATATATATATATATATATATATACACACACAAATTTAGTATTTAAAGATGTACTGGTACAGTGCCTTCAAAAAGTATTCATATCCTGTGAAGTTTTCCACATTTTTTCACGTTGCACCCAAAACTTAACCTTTCTCCCCAAGCCTGTTTTCACCTTCCTGAATAGGCCAGATTTTACAATTCTGACCAGTGCGGTAATAACTCCAGAACTTTTCAACATATCCCAGTAATTCTGATACTGCTTTTTCATGATATACTGTACTTCATGTAAGTGGTAAATTTTGGTCGGTATGATTTGCATTTATTTATGAAAATATCGAAAATTTTACAATAAAATGTGAAAATTATCAAACTTTGAATTTTTATGCCCTTAAACCAAATAGTTATACCACACAAAATAGTTAATAAATAACATTTCCCACATGTCTACTTTAGATCAGCACAATTTTTTAAACTTTTTTTTGTTAGGAAGTTATAAGGGTTAAAAGTTTATTAGCAATTTTTCATTTTTCCAACAAAATTTACAAAACCATTTTTTTTTAGCGAACACATCACATTTGAAGTGACTTGGGGGACTATATGATAGAAAATACCCAAAAGTGACACTATTCTAAGAATTGTACCTCTCAAAGTCCTCAAAACCACATTTAAGAAGTTTATTAACCCTTTAGGTGCTTTATTTAAATTTTTCTACAAAAATGTTGCTTTTACCCCAAATTTTTCATTTTCAATTTCTCCTTAGTACACCATTACCTCATATGTAGTAGAAAACTACTGTTTGGGCGCACTGCACGGCTCGGAAGGAAAGGAGCGCCATTTGACTTTTGGAGCGCAAAATTGACTGGAATAGATAGTGGATGCCATGTCAAATTTACAGAGTACCCGATGTTAAATACTTGAAGAGAAAGAATACGACCATATCAACCCAGGGTTGTAATAAAAATTAACTTTTATTCATAAATAGTATAAAAAGTTACTACATAGTCAGTATAGGGCACAGTACAGAAATACGAAAAGACATATAACATGTAGAAAAAACCGTCTCACTGAAGGGACGATGTGGTCCACAAATAACGAAGGGGGGGCCTCAGCACCACAGCAAAAACATATATATATCTAGTCCTTCATCTGTAATGTCAATAAGGAGGACTATCGGATAGCCACAGAGAAATACCCATAATAATATCCATATGGTAATGCATGTCACAAGCAGTATTAGAGTACTTAAAGATTTCCTCAGGGGGGACTCATAATCAGTACTATCTGAATGCCATATGTGGGCTACTAGACTGTGCTTTTCATCATATCAGATGCACAGTATGAAAATAGGTGGATGTAGAGTTGAATAAAGGCAAATACTGCATAATATCAAGAAGGTTACCTGGGCTACAAGCTGTAATGTCGGGGCTCCCCCACGTGGACCACTCGCCCACCCCAACGCACGTTTCGGCGTTTGCCTTCTTCAGGGGGCGTGAAGAAGGCAAACTGTGCATCTGATATGATGATATGTTTTTGCTGTGGTGCTGAGGCCCCCCCTTCGTTATTTGTGGACCACATCGTCCCTTCAGTGAGACGGTTTTTTCTACATGTTATATGTCTTTTCGTATTTCTGTACTGTGCCCTATACTGACTATGTAGTAACTTTTTATACTATTTATGAATAAAAGTTAATTTTTATTACAACCCTGGGTTGATATGGTCGTATTCTTTCTCTTCAAGTATTTAACTATGTTCAAACGACCCAACCTTGATTTTCATCAGTAGGTGCTAGCTATTTAGCAAGAGACATACTATCTTTAATATGCACCGATTGAGAAACTTACATTAGAGTACCCGATGTGCCTAAACAGTGGAAACCCCCACAAGTGACCCCTTTTGGAAACTACGCCCCTCAAGGAACTTATCTAGAGGTGTATTGAGCACCTTGAACCCACAGGTGCTTCACAGAACTTTATGACGTTGAGCCGTGAAAATGAAAACATAAATTGAGTTTAGTAAATGGAAAATTACCATTTTTTCCAATACAATGTTACTTTGGGCACAAGTTCTTAATTTTCAAAAGGGATAATAGGAGAAAATGAGAGGAACAGAAGGAAAATAGCCCATATTATATTGCAGATTTTGCTGTTATGGTTTACCGGTGTCATGACGCACTGGAAGAGCCCCTGAGTTGACAGAATAGCAGAATGAATTCATCTAAAATTTGTCACACAATTTCTGCTGAATGTCGCAATACCCCATATGTAGCTGTGCAGAACAGGGACTTGGGAGGGACGGACCGTTATTTGAATCTTAGTTTGTAGCCTCCAAATACAGAGCCCCTAAGTGCCAGAAGAGCAGAATCCCCCCTCAAGTGACCCCATTTTGGAAATTACATCCCTCTGGGAATATATTAACAGGTGTAGTGATGATTTTGCCTCCATATGTGTTTTCCAAAAACAAGCAGCAGTGGATGTTGCCCAGAGAATATTACAAATCTGCCTTTGTAGTGACCAGTACATTGTAGTGCCAAGTATGTTGTAATGACCAGTACGTTGTAGTGCCCGTACGTTGTGCCCGTACATTATGCCCAGTTTGTGCTTCTGGAGACACGTACCAGTAAGTTAAATAGGCTCTCATCACTACAGAAATGGCAAACATGTGGATGCTAATTGTGGTTTTAGGCACCCTGGTGTTCAGAAAGGATGGAGGCATTTGGATTTGGGAGCACAGAAGTTTCTTGATTTCTTTTATAGAGCGAGTAGCCATAGCACTTTTCCAAAGCCTTTGTGTTACTAGTAACATGGAAGCCCCCTATATTTCCATTCACAGATGACGGATCTGAACTGAGACTTGCTTTTTGCGTGGATGGAGTTGAAGCTTTTACTAGGAACATTTTACAGAACGTTTTGGATCACATTTATACTGTGCTCTACATTGAGCACTTACATCGAGGCTTCAATCAAAATCTCCAAATGACATGATTCTGATGAAACCCCTGACCGATCCATTTTCTATAATGAGGCAGCAGAGTTACTCTGGGCTCCGTCTGGCCTCTGTTCTGCGGTGTCCTTCTTTTCAGAGGAGTTCAAAACTGTCGGACACCGCTGGATCACAGGTCAGACGGTGTCTACAGTGTCTCCATCTGTCTCATTATAGGGAATCTTCCGCCGGAAGTTACATCTGGATAACATATTTCAGAGATTTACACAGAATCCCTGGTGTAAGTGTTCAGCGTATAGTGTAGGATAAATGTGATCCGAGCCTTACTGTGATCTTTGGGAGGTAGGTCAAGAATTGTTTTTATTTATTTTTTTTGTATTGTCATATTTTGAAATAAATAATTTTTCTATATTTCTGCCGACACAGTCATGTGAGTGCTTGTTTTGCTGGATGAGTTCACGTTTTTATTTGTACCTTTTTCAGCAGATAACATTTTTTGATCGCTTTTTTTTCTGATTTTTGGGAGGCAGAATGAACAAAAACCAACAATTCAAGAATTGTTTTTTTTTAATGGCAATCGCTGTATGGTATAAATGATAAGACAGCTTTATTCTTTGGGTCCGTACAACTACAGTGATACCACATTTATATAATATTTTTTATATTTTGCCACTTTTTACAATAAAAACTATTTTATATAAAAATAATTGTTTTTGCATTGGTTTATTCTGAGAGTTCTAGCTTTTTTACTTTTCCGCTGATGGAGCTGTATGGTAACTTGTTTTTTGTGGGACAAGATGATATTTTCAGTGATACCATTTTTATTTACATACGACATTTTGATTGCGTTTTATTCCACTTTTTTTTTTGCGGTATGATGAAAAAGCATGGTTTTTTACCACGTTTTTTTTTTTTCATAATGTTCACCGATGGGGTTAAATATTGTGACTTTTTTATATATCAGGTTGTTCCCAACGTGGTGATACCAAATATGTGTACCCTTTTTTTGTTCATTTATATATTTTTTTACATAAATATACCTATTTATTGGTTTAATGTTTCTTTTCATTTTTTGTTCTTTATTTTTGTGATTTTTTTTTACTTATTTTTTAACTTTTTTACTTCGTCTCTCTAAGGTACTTTAACTTTTATTACTCTGATCACTAGTATAATGTGCACTGCAATGCATTATACCCATCAGTGATATAGTGACAGAACGCCTTTTAGTCCATGACGACCGCGGGTTGCAATGCCTCGGGGGTGCCGATCGCGTGGGAGAGGGAGTCTCATGCCTCTCCCATCCTCCTAAACACTGCAATCGTTATTGAGTGTGGCATTTAGGGGGTTTAATGGCCCGGGGGCTGTGCGGGCACCGCTCCTGGCTGTAACAGCCGGAGCTCGGATATCATTATCATTTATCCTGTGCCCGCATAATCGCCATGACTTAAATTTACGTCATTTTGCTTAAACCCCTTCCTGACCATGACTTACTTCAAATGTCGTGAAGGGGTTAAATGTTTTTTTTATTTGGATTTTATGCGATCTACCCTCACAAAGTAGCAAGTATTTGTGAAATGTAAAAGAAATGATACATGGTTTTCTAACTATTAAAAATATAAATCTGAAAATTGGGACGTTCATTTGTATTCAGCCCCCCCTGAGTTAATTCTTTGTAGACCCACCTTTCGCAGCATTTACTCCTTCAAGTCTTTTGGGGTTTGTGTATACGGTACCTGCTTTGCACATCTAAATGCTACATTTTTTACCCATTCTTTGCCCACATTTTTGTGCAGGAAAAAAAATGCCCAAGGTCATGTTCACACGTTCAGTATTTTGTCAGTATGTTACATCAGTATTTGTAAGCTAAAAACAGGATGAATTAAAGTTTTTATTGGTGCCATATTGGGGTACATATTATTCTACAATCTCTTTTTATTCAAATTTTTTGGACATAGAATGAAGAAAACTAATAAATTCTGGAATTGAAACAAGAGGGGATTGTAGGGAGAGAAAATAGGAAGCGCAGGCTTCTAAGTGTAGTAGTTAGATTCCAAGGGTATATACTCAGTATAAATCCACTCACCTATTTGGTATCTTGAGGTAAAGCATGTAAATCCAATCAGTGGATCACTCCATTCCTCTTTCCATTCAGTTTGCTGCAGAAATCTGGGAGCTGATGAGAGCACTGGACAGCGCTTTCATAGGCAATACCACTTTGTAAATGTTTTTTCCCAGCAATATGCGCTCCTGAAGGATGATGATGGAACTTGATATTCGGATTCAAAGAATTTTTATTTCAAACTAAAATACAACCGGTTTCGACTTCTTTGAGTCTTCCTCAGGTATAACATCATGCATATAAACAGATCTATCTACACACATTTTATAGCAGATATCCCTGCTTGTCATTTTGGGTGGAGACTGAAAGATCTGTTTTTCAGACACACCCAGATACTCAGATATGCAGGATTTTGCACTCTGAGGAATCTAACGAAACCCATATACTAAATGACTTTCATACAGTTTTAAAAAAAAAAAAAAAATTTTTTTACACACAAATTTTTTCTTTTTTTTCTCCTTTCCTTCCTTCCTTCACACAGAAAGCATTTTCTTTTCTAAAAACACTATAAATATAATTATAATTTTACCATATATAAAATGTCTTCTAAAATGTTATTGAACATACTAAAAGTGTGATTTCATACAGAAATGTAAAATCCTGCAAAAATGTACATTATGACAAAATTTAAAACCTTTTCTTTCTTCATATTAAAACCATTATCAAATACAATTTCGTAGAAAAAAAAAAAAAAAAAATATATATATATATATATATACATATACATACACATAAATACATACATACATACACATATATACACATACATGCATACATGCATATATACACACGAAAAAATATATACACACACATATATATATATATATATATATATATATATGCATGCACATGCATACCTGTCGACATTTGCATGTCAAATACCCTCTATAATATCATTTAATCCATCTGGGTATAATGTACCCAGACGGAAGATCCAATATGATTCTTTCCGGTTTAAATTTTGTACCCTATTAGTACAATTCTCAGGTATTTGCTCCAACGGGGTCACGGAAATATAAAATATTTTATTATGCTTCAAACATAAGTGCCGAGATAAGCTCTGTTTTAAAAACCCATTTTTGGTATTGTGCCTGTGGCCATTCATACGGGATCGTAGGGACTGGATGGTCCGACCCACGTATTGCAGGCCACAGGTACAGGTAATGACATATATTACAAAATCACTATCACATGTTAATTTTTGTGTGATTGCTATAGTTTCACCCGTACTGTACGATGTAATGTACTGAGTCATATGATTGATGATTTTGCAGGTACAACATTTTCGGGAGCCACATCGATGGACCCCCGATTTGAAAGCATCCGTTTTATTTGTCCTAGTTTTTTCTTTTTTCTTAATACATTCCTGTTCCCCATCTTTGGTCATTCTGAGATTACTAGGGGCAATTATACCCTTCACTGTTTGGCCCCTACGAAAGGTAATATTGGGTCTATCTGGTAGAAGTTTTTTCAAAAATGTATCCTTTTTCAACAAGTACCAGTATTTATTTAAAATGTTTCTTATCTCCGTATTACTACGATTGAAAGCGGTAATAAAGTTATACTGCCACCCATCTTTTTTTCTTTCCTTATTCTTATTAATTATCTGCTTGGGCTTTTCTCCTCCTTCCTTCGTTATCCCCTCCTCCACATCCTTATTTTTGTTATTCTCTCTAGATAAGCACTCCTGCTGAGTTCTTGCTAGATTAGTTCTGTATGCTGCCATAATTAATCGTTTTGGATATTTCTTATCTGTAAACCTATTGATCAGAATTTTTGATTGTTCCACATAATCTTCCTTATTTGTATTATTTCTCCTAATTCGACGAAATTGGCTATAAGGAATGTTTTGCTTCCATTTTTGGTGTGCGCTCCGAAAATCAAGGAAGCCATTAGTATCAGTTTTCTTAAAGTATGTTTTAGTGCTGATTTTTTTATTTTTATGGGATATTTCTAAATCGAGGAAATTTATTTTTTCTTTATTGACCTGTGCAGAAAACGTGATCCCCTGTCATTCCTATTTAATGTCGTGATGAATTCTCGAGCTTCAACCTCAGTACCTTTCCAAAAAATGATTAGATCGTCAATATAGCGACGATAATATAATATGTTGTTACAGTGGGGGCGCTGACACAAGGGCGATGAGGACTCGAAGCATCCCATGAAACGATTTGCAAAACTTGGGGCTACCCGAGTCCCCATCGCTGTGCCAAGCCGCTGTATATACAATTGCCCCTGGAAAGTGAAAAGGTTATGTTCCAATATAAATTTTAGACCCATTATTAAAAATCGTCTCTGCGTGTAGATAGATCTGTTTATATGCATGATGTTATACCTGAGGAAGACTCAAAGAAGTCGAAACCGGTTGTATTTTAGTTTGAAATAAAAATTCTTTGAATCCGAATATCAAGTTCCATCATCATCCTTCAGGAGCGCATATTGCTGGGAAAAAACATTTACAAAATTCTGGAATTGGTTTCATTTTTTTAAACCATTCACTGTTTGGTAAAATTGTTAAGACGGCTTTATTCTTCAGGTTCATATGTTTAAAGTGATACCACATTTATATCGATTTTTTATATTTTGCTCACTAAAAACTATTTTACACAATATAATTAGTTTTGCATCACCATATTCTGAGAGGTGTAATTTTTTTCTCTCCATGAGCAGAGCCATATGGAAAAAGTTGATGTTCTCAAGGATGCCATGTTTTTTTATTAAAGCAAAATAGAAAAACTGGAAAGACAAAAAGCACAAATAGGGTCCTATCTGATAGCCAAGTGGTGTAAAATATTATAGGTACGCTCACCTGATGGGGTTGTGACAGTTACAACTCCTATAGAGGCGTGTAAAGGCTGCGGCAGGACCACCAAGGAGATATGTTGCAGTAAATGTGGAGTACGGTGGTTCAGAATCTGCGCTGCCCAATGGTTCAAATATGTGATCACACACGAAAGTGAAGCATGAATGTGGTTTATTTTTGTCAGCGCGTTTCAAGGTTTTCAAAACTTCTTCATCAGGACCTAACCACAATGATAATCATGAAATGAAATGAAAAATTCTAAGTGTAGTGAAATTGCAATAGAAAAATCTCCACAATTCCGCCATTTGTTTTTTGTGGTTTGTTTTTACGGAGTTCTTTGTATGTTAAAAGTAAGCTTTAAACATGATTCTGCAAGTCAGTACAATAGCTTTGATACCAAATTTGTTCAGTTTATTAGCTTAGTGTCGAAAATAAAATTTTACATTTATAATAAAAATTGTTTATGTATCAGTTTTCTGACACCTCTATCTTTTTTTTCCACCTATGGAGCTGGGTGAAGTCATGTTGTTTTACACCTTGAGCTGATGTTTTTATTTTTACCGTTTTTGGATATGTATGACATTGTGAGCACTTTTTATTACATTTTTTGGGGGAAGTGTTGTCCAAAAAAGGGCCCTTCTGGCATTCCAGTTTTTTTTCTTTTTGATGATTAATGAGGGTTAAAATAATTTTGAGAAATTGGACTTTTTCAGACACAACAATCCCCAATATGTTTATTTTTTTAAATGTTTTAGTTTATTTTTGAGGGAGGAAATGAGGGGGTGATTTCAATTTTAAAATATATATATATATTTTTTAATTCTAATTTTATTTTTTAGTCGACTTAGGGGATTTGAACCAGTGATTGTTTGATCACATATTATGTAACATAATACCACAGTGTTTCTCTATATTCTGTATATAGTGAAATTGTGGATAAGCAATGAAGCAATGCAATGTGGCTGAACTTCAGGAGGACTACTAACATGGCTGTTACGGGGTCCTTCAGCAGGCTACCAGCAGCCATGGTAAACAATTGGTTCCAGATGCAGGAGGCGATGGCAGCTGGTGCATGCACACAGGCACTGGTGTCCTTTAATTGCGATAACACATAGGCCCTGATTCATCAAAGTGTTTGAAAAGTCACAACATTTTTGCGCAACACAAGGTTCACCAAACATTTTGTGACGTTTGATGTTTTTATAACAGTTTCAACCAGCTCCTCCATGTTGGATGAAGCTGAAGCAGGATGAGATGTGGTGATGTCCGCTCTTCTAATTCATGATAAGCTTTGGTGTACTACACCACAAATCTTACTCCGAGGCGCACACACTTTTAAGACACGCCTGATGAAATAAAAGGCGAGCGCAGCTTAATGAACCAGGCACCTCGAACGCTAACGTGCCCCTCATCAAGACTGGTAGAATCATCGGTAGGAGCTGTCTGTGATCGTTCTGAACCGGTAGAGATCAGCACTTGGCAGAACCGGCAGATAGATTGCAACTACCTGCCTGTAAGCTCTTAGCTCCATAATAAAAAAAAATACTAAAGTCTCCAATAACCCCTTTAAATTCAATTAGCAATTTATGGATAATTCCCTTTCTTATAGTTTTTTTCAGTTACTTGAAAGTTCCCTTGAGCCCTCGAATTATGGGCCATGATGTATAATACAATTCTTCCAGGGCATAACAGCTCTAGTTTAAAGTTTATGATATTTTCTTCTATGCATTCTCTCTTCCTTCCAGTTTAATTGGGAGCATAAACATTTCTGTTTTTATCAATGAATATCTATGTGTGTAATATTGTCTATATGTTATTGTATATGCCCATGCTTACCCTGTTGAAGGTAGGGTTAACATAGAAATGTGCCACAGAAATATGCCATATATTATTTATGTTTAAAGAGAACCTGTCACTTGATTCATGCTGCCCAAATCATGATCAGCATGATCCAGAGCCAGGTTTGTTTCTCTCTGAAATACTCAAGTGTTACAGAGAAAACATAGTTTGAAAGAGAAGAGATGAGTCTGGGTCCCCGGCGGGATACTCCCCCCTGCCCAGCTCCAGGTGACTCCCTATGTACACATGAGGAAGAGACCAATCAGTCAACTGCAGCAGGATGGGGGAATCTGGCTGGGGACGCATCAGACTAATTACTTCTCTTCCATTGGCTAGCTCTTCAAACTAGGTTTCTCAGAAACACCAGAGCATTTCAAAGAAAAACATATCTGACAATGTGGCACCCCTGGGGGTTCGATCGCCACAGGGATACTGCACCTCTTTAATGGGGTGTGGTATCTCTCCTTCGAGGTAAGGATGGTGCAACTGTCAGGACCCCACCTTCGCACCCAACACTACACTACTCCCACCTGCAGAGTGGGGCTAATAGGCACCAGTGTGCTGCCCCATCCGGGATAAGTGGAGATGGGGGAACCATGTAGTGGGTGAGGGTGGAGGACGCACATGTAGGTTACACTTAATAATTCATATTTAATAAACAGCCATCTTGGGCTCATGGTCTTTTGATTGTGATCTTCATCACTGAATGTGGCTTTCTGAGTGAACCTGCAGTTGATGGGGACAAGGTCCTCGTACTCTGGCCTTGAGTCGAGGAGCGGGCAAGAGTTAACGGTTGTCTCTACCTGGTCAAGGTCCCTGCCCAAGAAGGCCTGGAGCAGAGGAGTCTAGCTCCACCGCAAAAGGATCCCAGGGGGATGCAGACGGAGCGGTACACGCCACCTGTCCTCACTATTCTGGCCTGGTCAGAGGGATTCCTGCTGCAAAAGGGGTACCGGCCCCCGATATCTGACTTTGTTACTCTATGTCTCAGTTGGAGAAGTCTGGAGGCTCAGTGGATCCCACCGGGTAACGGAGCGGAGTCGCCTCCCGTGCCCTTGTTCTGTGCATAGTCCAGAGGGAGACCCGGCCTTTCTACACACAAGGATAGGAGAGGACTAAAGGTGAAGTCTAGGAACACTTTGGTGAGGGGTCCTGATTAGAGCACCTGAATTACTCGGAGGTTGTCGGACCCCCGGTCCTGGTGGCCGCAGAGCCCTGTGAGGAGCAGGGAGAAGCCTTGTAGCTGCGTGCTCTTCCGTGAGTAAAAACCCTGGAAGTCTACCCCTATGGCCTCTGGTCTCTTTATTTCTGCACCGCACAGCACAGCACCAGAACTCCTCCACTACAACTCCCTCCATCCTCCTCTCTGCCGTGAGGCCCTGCTCTGCCTGTGGGGAGTAGCACCATCTCCTGCTGCCACTACATCCCGCCTCAGAGGACTGCCGCAGCGCTGGTGGCCATCACCAGACACCACAGGTGGCGTAGTCAATTTCACCACTCTATGCACACTAATCCTGACAGCCCATTACATCCTTTTAATGTGACGGCCCTGGGCACGGAACGGGTCCAGGCCACGGCTACAACCCACCAAACATCTGACCCGGCTCCGAGTACCCCCATCTTCCCAGGGTAGGGCTGCGAGCGTCACAACAACAATCGTTCAGCCAGACTCTCAATTATGCTGCCTGTGGTTTGGGAAGCATGAATCAAGTGACAGGTCCCTTTAAGCACTGTTTTTTTAAATTGGACGCAATGCTTGGTGTTTGTGCTCTTGATGCATGTTAGTTCCAAACACTTGCCATCATGGCACCTACCCTGTAATAATATCCCCCATTCTGTAATAATGTCCGTCTTCCTCTAACAATGTCCGTCTTCCTGAGCTCCACCCTTTAATAATTGACCTCGTCTTGTAATAATGTCCCCCATCCTAGTCCCTTATTGTAATAATGTCCTCCATCCTGTAATAATAGCCCCCATCATAGCACTTTTATTTAATAATGTTCCCCATTAAAACCCCTTCCTGTAGTAATGTCCCCCCCCCCGTATTAATGTCTTCCATCCTGGGCCCCATCCTGTAATAATGGGCCCCATCCTGTAATAAAGCGTCCCATCCTGGGCTCCTTCCTGTAATAATGGTCCCCATCCTGGACTCCTTCTATATTAATGCTCACTGTCCTGTATTAATGTCCCCTGTCCTCGGCCCCATCCTGTATTAATGTCCCCTGTCCTAGGCCCCATCCTGTATTAATGCCATCCGTCCTGCCCTCATCATGTAATAATGGCCCTTTATGTAATAATGATCCCCCTCCTGACACTTTTTTAAACATAAAAAACAATCAATTCTTCTTACCTTTCCTCTCTCCTTTGGCGAGTACTGCCCCCTTCCTCCTTCATAGCGAATGGCACGCAGAAGTGGAATCATGCAAGCACTATAGCTTTTGCGGTGCAGGGAGCTGGTGGTTCGGTGCACCGCAATATATTTCAGCTTAATGTGCATTCAAGGAGGCACATTCAGTTGAAAATGGGGTTGGGATCAGTGGGCTCCCGCCCTGCGCGGGCCGTTATGCCCCTGGCTGAAATCTATCTTGTTCAAAAAAAGATGGACTGCTAGCAGAATGAAATGTTACATTACACAGCATTATTGAAATTTATGGAGAGAGGAGCTGGTGAGGAGGAGAGAAGAGTAGAGATATGCAGAGAAACAGATTCTGTAGGTTCTATATAGCTTATAACAGAGCTAGATTCACAGCTACACTGCTCAGTACTGTTGTATATTGTTCGTCATGCCTCTGCTGATTCGATGTTATGTGCTACCAAAGGAAAAAAAGAACAGGAAACCCTCTTTCTATGTTTTTAGTGTATGGAAGACGTCATAGCAGCTAGACTCCACTCACTAGATCAGAATACATTGCAAATTAGAGACAGAGCCTGAAGGGATTACTGGTGAAAATTCAGCTTACAAGTCATAATATAGCCTGCAATAGTGTACACACATCAGCTTAAACTTGCTTTAAAGTATAGTTCCCCTTTAAGTAGAACTATTCGTGAGTTCATCCTGCTGAGTCTCTCTATTCAACATAAATTGCATCCTCACTTGCTCCTTACATGTCCATAGATAAAATAACATGGTAGAAAAAAAATACCCTGATTTTGTATTTATATATATGTGTGCCTTTGTATAATGCTTGGAAATGATGCTCAATCTACAAGTATATGCCCCTAAAATCCTATAATAAATATGGTGACAATGACATCCCTTAGAGCATACATATGAAAGGTGCCATTCCATCCACTGTGATGACAAATAACTGTTCTCAACGCTGCAGTTACACAGACATACTTCCAGTCTTTGTTCCCTGTGTACGCTGCACTCTTCAGACCTAAATGACATATTTTTTTTCATATGGGCCCCTTTCTGTGTATCCATCTGTTCTGTTTGGAGCCTGTCTGTCTACTCTTTTGTATTGTCTGTCTAACCAATTTTCTGTCTTTTCCCAGTATATGTATGTCTCACTTCTCTTCTTGCTATGCTGTCAAAAGATTCAGGCAGGGGATTCAATCAGGTCAATATTAGCATAGAAAGCTTAGATTTCAGAATGTTAGACTAATATTGGAAATTTGCTAACATTTGTATGACTACTCAAATGAAAGAATGCATGTAGAAAAAGCTACGCTAGCAAATACATAGGGGAAAAGTTCCCTTTGTCTCTTCCAGATAGATAATACTCAGCAAATTCTATTTACCTTTTATTATGATATAGTAACTACAGCGACTGACAGGGAACACACATTTTTCTTGTGGAACTGGATACACGATGTAATAGTGTCTACAGAGCGGAATATAACTTTTTTTAAAATTTTTTATTTTTGCCTCTCCGTTGCGGAAATATTATCAATAAAAGTATTTAGCACCTAATGAGTTAATTTTTGTTAAGTACAAGTGGGTGTTATCAGATAGTTTTCACTGGGGGTGTGTACTTCTCCCTGTAGGATGCTGATCAGTCATAACTAGGCAGCAACACTCAGGAGAAAGATGAATACGCCCCCATCATAACTTAGAGCAAGTTTCTCAGTGTGCGAGATGTAATGACAGACAGCCCTGATCTCCTGGTCTAACCTCCTGCATGATAATAATAATAATAATAATAAGTTTATTTTTATAGCGCCAACATATTCCGCAGCACTTTACAAATTTTAGGGGGGACTTATACAGACAATACAGAATAAGCATATCTCATATCGAACGGAGTGAGGGCCCTGCTCGCGAGCTTACAGTCTATGAGGAAGTGGGGGAGACACAAAAGGTAAAAAGTACATATATTGTATAATGCAGCCTTGATATACTGAATAGGATAAATAATAATACATGGACTGGTCGCCAGCCAGTATGTGTGCAGTCCTGACAGAGGCTTTTATGTGCATGGTTGGTTTGAACCCGAAGTTGAAGAAGATTTTAATATGGGGGAAAGCTGGGATGGACAGAGTGTGTTTAGGTGATACGCCAGTCTAAAGAAATGTGTTTTTAGGGTTCGCTTGAAACTGTGGGTATTGGGAATTAATCGAACTGTCCTGGGTAGTGCATTCCAGAGAATTGGCGCAGCACGCGAGAAATCTTGGAGACGGGAGTGGGAAGTTCGGATTATGGAGGATTTTAGTTTCAAGTCATTTGCAGAACGGAGGGCACGTGTAGGGTGGTAGACTGAGACAAGGGAGGAGATGTAGGGGGGTACTGAAGCATGGAGCGCTTTGTGGGTAAGCGTGATAAGTTTAAAACGAACTCTATATTGGATGGGCAACCAATGCAATGACTGGCACAGGGAAGAGGCATCTGAGTAGCGGTTGGCGAGGAATATGATCCTGGCTGCTGCGTTCAGGACGGATTGGAGAGGGGAGAGTTTAGTAAGAGGGAGACCGATTAGTAGAGCGTTGCAATAGTCAAGACGAGAATGAATAAGAGCGACAGTAAGAGTTTTTGCCGAGTCAAAGGTGAGAAAAGTCCTGATTCTTGAGATGTTTTTGAGGTGTAGATGACATGAACGAGCGAGTGATTTGATGTGAGGAGTGAAAGAAAGATCTGAATCAAAAATGACCCCAAGACAGCGGGCTTGTAGCTGGGGAGTAATGGTTGAGCCACAAACGGAGATGGCAATATCGGGCACAGGTAGATTAATGGAGGGAGGAAAGACGAGCAGTTCAGTTTTTGACAGATTCAGTTTTAGGTAGAGGGAGGACATAATGTTAGACACAGCAGAAAGACAATCACTGGTCTTTTGTAGTAATGCAGGGGTGATGTCCGGAGCAGAGGTGTATAATTGGGTGTCATCAGCATAGAGATGGTACTGAAAACCGAATCTACTGATTGTTTGTCCAATAGGAGCGGTGTATAAGGAGAAAAGAAGGGGGCCGAGGACTGATCCTTGAGGAACCCCGACAGTAAGAGGAAGTAGGGAGGAGGAGGAGCCGGCAAAAGACACAGAGAAGGAGCGGTCAGAGAGATAAGAGGAGAACCAGGAGAGAACCGTGTCCTTGAGGCCAATAGTGCGGAGCATAGTGAGGAGGAGCTGATGATCCACAGTGTCGAATGCTGCAGAGAGATCCAGGAGAATCAGCAGGGAGTAGTGACCATTAGATTTAGCTGTTAGTAGATCATTAGAGACTTTAGTGAGGGCAGTTTCAGTAGAATGTAAAGAGCGGAAACCAGATTGTAAAGGGTCAAGAAGAGAGTTGTCTGAGAGATAGCGGATTAGACGGGAGTGGACCAGGCGTTCCAGGAGTTTAGAGATAAAGGGAAGATTGGAAACAGGTCTGTAGTTGGCCGTGCAGTTCTGGTCGAGGGATGGTTTTTTAAGTAATGGTTGTATGCTGGCGTGTTTAAACGAAGAGGGAAAGATACCAGATGAGAGGGAAAGGTTGAAAATTTTAGTTAGGTGAGAGGTGACAGCTGGAGCAAGGGACTGAAGGAGATGTGAGGGAATAGGGTCGCTGGTGCAGGTGGTAGGGCGAGAAGATGCAAGGAGCCTGATCACTTCATCTTCCGTGACTGGTTCGAAGTCAGAAAATGAGCAAGATACAATGTGGCGGGGGGGAGCATGCATAACATTTGGGGATTGGGAGAAAATTTCCTGTCGGATATGGTCAATTTTTTCTTTGAAATAGTTAGCCAGATCGTCAGCGCTGAGGTCGGTGGTCGGGGCCTGTGCTGTTTGATTGAGGAGAGAATGAAACGTGTCAAAGAGTCGTTTAGGATTATTGGAAAGTGAGATGATGAGGTTGTTAAAGTAGGTTTGTTTGGAGAGGTGAAGGGCAGAGTTATATGTTTTCAGCATAAATTTATAGTGGAGGAAATCTTCGGGCAGATTTGATTTTCTCCACAGCCGTTCAGCGCACCTGGAGTACCTCTGGAGAAGACGTGTTTGAGGCGTGTGCCAGGGTTGTCGCCGTCTATGCCGAATTGTTCTTTGTGTAGGAGGTGCGGCTTCATCCAGGGCGCATAGCATTATTTTGTTATAATGCTTCAATGCAGATTCGGGACATGAGAGGGAGGAGATTGGGGCCAATGATGATTGCAACTTTTTTATAAATTTCTGGGTGTTAATGGCGCGTAAATTTCTATAAGTGTGGACGGTGGGAGTGTCTTGAGTAGAGTCACAGTTCTTGACAGAGAATGAAAGAAGATTATGGTCAGAGAGTGGAAGGGGAGAGTTAGTAAAGTCATGTACTGAGCAAAGCCGGGAGAAGATCAGGTCCAATGTGTTCCCATCCTCATGTGTAGGAGAATTAGCAAGCTGTGAAAGGCCGAAGGAGGAGGTTAATGATAAAAGATGCGTGGCAGATGGGGAAAGAGGATCGCCAATTGGGATGTTAAAGTCTCCCATGATTATCGTGGGGATGTCGCAGGATAGAAAGTTTGTAAGCCAGGCAGCAAAGTGATCCAGGAATTGACGGAGGGGACCTGAGGGGCGATAGACAACCGCCACTCGCAGGGAGAAGGGCCGGTAGAGTCTGACTGTGTGGGCCTCAAAGGACGGGAAGATAAGGGAGGGTACAGGGGGGATAACCTGAAAAGTACATTTTGTTGAAAGAAGCAGACCAACACCTCCACCTGATCTGTTGTCAGGTCGCGGGGTATGAGAGAAATGTAGGCCACCATAGGAGAGAGCTGCAGCGGCGGTGGTGTCCGACTGCTGGATCCAGGTTTCAGTGAGAGCCAGAAGGTTGAGGGAATTAGAGAGGAAAAAGTCATGGATGTAAGAGAGTTTATTACAAGCTGAGCGTGCATTCCAAAGGGCACAGTTGAATGAGACAGAAGATATGCAGGGAATATTAATGAGATTAGCAGGGTTTCTGAATGTAACAGGGAAAGAGTTAGTGTTATTATTACTGGAGGGTCCTGGGTTGGGAGAAATATCACCTGCGACTAATAGAAGGAAGATACAGAGAGTGAGCAGATGATTGAGTGATTTGTGAGAGCGTTTCCTGCGTTGTATGGTGGGAATGAATGGATCTGCGTGGTATAACATTGTGAAGAGAGCATGACAACTGTACATAGGAGAAGAGAGGAGTGAGGGATTAATATGGATGAAGTGTGCCGCATTTGTGGGAGAACGGTGAATGTGGATGATTGTAGCAACCAGAGTATAAATGGCACAGATACAAATGGTGAATACTGTTTGCCAAAAAGATGATCTGTAAGCAAGTTTGTTTAATTGTCTTGCATGTCTTACCTGTCTCCTGCCCTGTCCAACTGCCATTTTCTAACTGCCAGGGCACTTTGCTAAATTATGGCACTTCGATAAAGTATGCATAAATGCTATATGCATAAATGCCCCCCCTTAACTAAGTCTCAATATATAGGGACGTATCTGCTTAGATCTGCACAGATTTAACTCATTAACAATCAATCACTAGCTTAAAAGACAACAGGAGACCATAAAGTGCAGGGAAAAAAAAAAGACTAGTAAACTCGGCATGGATCATAAACTCTTAAAGTAAGTGTGATGACCTTTAAGTATCATGGAATAAAAAAGCTAGAGGAGTGAAAAAATATATACCAGAAATTGATAGGCTGCAGAGCATTGCATGGAGATATAATGCAGTTTTCAGGACAGATCACACAAGCAGTGAAAAATATATACCAGAAATTGATAGGCTGCAGAGCATTGCATGGAGATATAATGCAGTTTTCAGGACAGATCACACAAGCAGTGAAAAATATATACCAGAAATTGATAGGCTGCAGAGCATTGCATGGAGATATAATGCAGTTTTCAGGACAGATCACACAAGCAGTGAAAAATATATACCAGAAATTGATAGGCTGCAGAGCATTGCATGGAGATATAATGCAGTTTTCAGGACAGATCACACAAGCAGTGAAAAATATATACCAGAAATTGATAGGCTGCAGAGCATTGCATGGAGATATAATGCAGTTTTCAGGACAGATCACACAAGCAGTGAAAAATATATACCAGAAATTGATAGGCTGCAGAGCATTGCATGGAGATATAATGCAGTTTTCAGGACAGATCACACAAGCAGTGAAAAATATATACCAGAAATTGATAGGCTGCAGAGCATTGCATGGAGATATAATGCAGTTTTCAGGACAGATCACACAAGCAGTGAAAAATATATACCTGTAAGAAGAGAAGAAAGATGAATATTAGCAAAGCCATTTTCTAACTGCCAGGGCACTTTGCTAAATTATGGCACTTCGATAAAGTATGCATAAATGCTATATGCATAAATGCCCCCGCATAAATTAGAGAGCACTGCAAGTAGAGCATAGATAGCTAACATCTTTGAGATAAGGTCATTGCATTAGCAGAGTAGAGTGTTTAGGCTGTCATTATATGTCTCACACAGGCGTAACCTACTCTGCTCTCACTGCAGAGCACTAACAATTTGCTGTTAGCACAACAGACATAAATGTGATTGTTGAGACATTTGTCTCTTCTCCTGGTAGTCCGTGTGGGGGTAGGGGTAGTACAGGTAATAGTGGTATGAGAGTATGAAAGCTGATCGAAGGGTTTGTAATATGGCACAGCTAAACTCAGATGTGCTGCCACCTCCCCCCACAGGAACCTTATCTGAAAGGTGTTAGTCTTCTGTGCTCTACCCCCAGCCCTTTCTAATCATGCAGGAGGTTAGACCAGGTTATCAGGGCTCTCTGTCATTGCATCTCACAACCTGAGAAACCCGCTCTAAGCTACAGTGGGGGCATTTTCTTTTTCTCATGTATGTTGCTGCCTGCTTATGATTGGCCAGCATCATACTGAGAGAAGAAGTACATGATTCCCAGTGAAAGCTGTCTGATAACAATCACTTAACAATGTCTGATAACAATCACCTAACATACGTTAACTCATTAGGTGCCAAATACTTTGATTGCTAATAACTCCTCAATTAAGAGGCAAAAATAAAAATGTAATAAATAAACCCCATTTTATTCCGCTCTACAGCCATTATTACATTGTGTGTGCAGTTCAACGTGTTCTGTCCCCTATATCGTCAGTAATGGACTTTAGTACCATGGACTTACCTAAGAAAATTATCATGGGAACATATGCTCTATCTATATTGCATATGGGCACTTGTAATCGGATCTTAAGCTCTGTTGTTTTCCTAGCACCACAAGTACCATTGTAAATGTTGAATCTCTTTTGTACCTGGGTCTTGTTATTGTGTTAGCTCCTTCTTTTATAGAAGCCTGCTACCCTCTATACAACAGTGTCAAACCCCGAGTACACCAGATTGTATATAAAGTGAATTATTTGGAAAACTCCCTATCCCCACCTGGTGGTAGTAACAGGTTCTGCTGCATTTTTATTTTGCTGTCTGCATCTTTTAAACATATTTATATTGAACCCTGTAATGCTCTTTTAACATGTATAAGTTTGTACTGATTTGTTCTTTCTGGTATCTTTAGTCTTCTTCCTAAAAGCAAGCTTCCATTATTTGTAGACCTACATAATTGTATAAAAGTGATAGGTTCTAATTATAAACGTTCTGAACATCTCTCTTAAAAGCAATGTTGCTTTGTTAGATCAATCTAACGATATATATACTCAGACTTAAGCCGGGTTCACATGAGTGTATGCACAATTGTCCCTTTGTCATCCAGAAAAAGACTATACAATTCACATGCCCTTTTAGTACATCTGTATGGCATCCGTTTATTACATGAACAATATAATAAATAATAAAAGGTCAAATACAGTTTCTTATGTTAATAATTGTAGTAGTTCCATGAAAATCAGATAACGTATTGATGGTATCCCATTTTTTGTGCACCCATTGACTTATAATGGATGAGTCTGATCCGAAATACTGACCAAAGTAGGACATGCTGCGATTTTTTTAAGCCAAAACCAGGAGTGGAACAATCCAAGGAAAAGTATAATAGAAACACGTCACCACTTCTGGATTTATCACCCACTCCTGGTTTTGGCTTATAAATACTGATGTAAAATACTGACCAAATACTGAACGTGTGAACATGGCCTTATTGTAAGGGTACTTTCACATGACCATATTTTCATTCAGAGTGTTGACCATGGAAAACACAAACAGCACTAGGACCAATGTTATTCAGTTGGGCTGGTCAGATGCACCAGGCTCTTCCATATTTCAGATGAGACTTGCCCATTTGAGCCTGTGGCCACTTTCACACGGTCAATATTTTACATCAGATTTGTAAGCAAAAATCAGGAGTGGAACAATCAGAGGAAAAGTATAATAGAAACATGTGCACAGTGTCGGCCTGGGGTGACAAGGACCCACCAGTAGCGTTGACTCTGGAGGCCCACTATTCAGCTACATGCAAATATTAAATTACCTTCATTCACAAATTTACCTGTGCTTCTATATAATAATAAGCTAGGTTGTTTTTGGATGAATGATGAAATGCTACATCTTTCTGTACATAGTAAGTCAAATGTATTAGGCCAGCTAATGCTCATGTTGGTGGAGAGTGGCTTACTCCTGCACAGGGGCCCACCGGGGAAATCACCTGTTCCCCTGTGGGCCAGTCCGAGCCTGCATGTGCACCACTTCTGCATTTTTCACCCACTCCTGACCAAATACTGAACATGTGAACGTGGCCTATGAGTGTGCAAAAAATATCCCATACAGATCAACCATATAGTATCTCATTTTTATGGATACATTGCAATTCTTTCACCCTTTCATGCTTTATCCATCATGGAGCAGGTAAGGGACTTTAGAGCCTATTCCACTCCGAGCTGATGCCAGGTATGGTATGTAGCCGGCATCTGCTTCTAAATGCATCAATCGGCACGCCTGCCAATCGCTGCTGTTACCCTCCTAAATACTGCTGTCAATCGGTTGATTGGTTGCTATGACACAGGAGGTGGGGGGTTCGGCTGCAAGCCCCCGTGCATGTCATATCATTTCTTCTGTGACATCCAGCCTGTGGCTGAGCGTCATAGAAGAGTGTGATTTTCACTGTAATGAGAAAAAAAATTAAAACAACACAATGGTTTTTGCAATTATTTAAAAAAATCCAATAAAAAGTAGTCAAAGCATAGTATTAAATAAAAGTATAAATAATAATAAATAGTATAAATAAAAACACCGCCTTGCCACGCAAATAACAAGTCCAAAAAACAATGGCGGAATTGCGTTTTTTCTCCATTTCACTGAACTTGGAATTTTTTTGCCATTTTTCCCTTACTCTATATGGTAAAATGAATGGTGTCATTCAAATCCACAACCCGTCCCGCAGGGCAAAAATAGAAATGTTATGGCTATTTAAGAAGAAGAGTAAAAATGAAAACGCAAAAATGAATATTTGCTGCTGAGGGAAGGGGTTGACAAAGGAACCTGTGCTTGGTCTTGTAAATTTGATTCACTGCTGATGTATAAAAACAAATGCCATATGGGTGGCATACAGATGACAAATGCAGATGAAAAATCGTCTTTTTTCCGGGACGACTTTTACACGGTTGTGTGAACTTGGCCTAAGTGAGGTCTTTTTATCACACCCCTCCCCCGAATCGGGCCTTTTATTTCACAGTTATCAAATACGTAGCATAAAGTTTGCCCAAATGGCCTCCTGGAAAACTATTTCTTTTTAAGGGATACTACAATTATTTTATTATTTAGGTAATATCACTTTTTAGTTCACTTTGAAAAGTAAACTGAGAACATATAGAAGAAGTATTTCTGTCTTCGAAATTGGATGCATTTCTAATGTTAGCGTTGCTAGTCCATCAATTTACAGTTTAATAGCATATACATGTCAGTATTAAATTATATACTACCAAACATAACATCAATGGGCTTGACTTGAAATGTGCAGTCTGACGTCTTCTTTATAGTGGACAGCATGATATTACATGCCATGTTGTATGCTGTCACTGTTCCAATAATAAAACGCTCCCTGCTACATGTAATTACTGTCATTGTGACAACACTTACATTTAACACTGTGATGTCTATGGAACCATAAAGCACATTGAACTGTCAAAAAAACTGCTTGCGCGGACTGCTGTGTCAACAATATAATACTGTACTCGGTTATAACAGGCTGGAGAATTCCATGCATCTCCTGATAACGCCCAATTCATGATACCCCTGTAAGTAAAGAATAGGTACGTGTCAATTCTGCATAACCATAAGGGTATATTCACACAATGCTTTTTTTTATGCATTCAATTTAATGGGTAAAAAAAATGCACCAAAAATCTGAAATAATTGACATGCTGCGGCTTAAAAATCACATGCAGCCAAAAACAAAAAGCGCGGAAAAAATGCACACTGTGTGAATGAGATTTTAGAAATCACTTTTATTTTATTGCTACACTAAAGCTATTTTTAAAAATAAAAACAATAAATATATCTCTATCAACATTTTAAATTAATTAAACCGTAATTTACACGCTGAAAAGAAAAAAAATCAGAATACTAGATTTGCTATATTTGGCCACCATACTTCCCAAGAAAATGCAATAAAATGCTATCAAAATGACAAATGTACCCCAAAATGATATCAATAGAAGCATCAATTCAGGGTGCAGAAAACAAGACTTCACTCACTTTCATTGATGAAAAAAAGTTATAGGTCTCAGAAGATCAGAAGATGGCGAGCAAACAACATTTTTTTTTTTTTTTTTAAATTTCAGAATTTTTTTTTACCATCAAAATAAAAAAACCTGGACAAGTTTATTATCGCCGTAAGGCCACGGCCCCACTATCAGTATGTGGTCAGTATTTTTTCTCAGGAGTGGGAGACAAAACCAGGTGAGGAACAATCAGAGAAAAGGTATAATAGAAACAAGTCACCAATTCTGCATTTATCATCCACTCCTGAGAATAAATACTGACCAAATACTGATAGTGGGGCTGTGGCCTAATTGTACTGACCTGGAGAATCGTTGCCAGATCATTTTTACCACATAATGAATGCCTTAAAAATTAAACCCAAAAACAATGGTGGAATTGCAGGTTTTTTTTTTTGCAATTTCACCGCACCTTGTTTTTTTTCTACCTGTGTATGGTATCACTTAAAACTACAACTTGTCCCCCCCAAAAACAAGACGTCATACAGCTAAAAAGGTAATAAATATATAGCTCTTAGATGAAGACGAGGAAAAATGATAGCCACAAAATTGAACTCTTTCCTCGTTAAAAGGTTGCCTGTTGGTGGCCAGGAAATTAAAACTAAATAAAAAAATAATTTTATACATATATATACAGTACAGACCAAAAGTTTGGACACACCTTCTCATTTAAAGATTTTTCTGTATTTTCATGACTATGAAAATTTTACATTCACACTGAAGGCATCAAAACTATGAATTAACACATGTGGAATTATATACTTAACAAAAAAGTGTGAAACAACTGAAAATATGTCTTATATTCTAGGTTCTTCAAAGTAGCCACTTTTTGCTTTGATGACTGCTTTGCACACTCTTGGCATTCTCTTGATGAGCTTCAAGAGGTAGTTCCACATGTGTTAATTCATAGTTTTGATGCCTTCAGTGTAAATGTACAATTTTCATAGTCATGAAAATACAGAAAAATCTTTAAATGAGAAGGTGTGTCCAAACTTTTGGTCTGTACTGTATATATATATATATATATATATATATATATATGGAATGGGGGAAAGAGCATATATACATGGAATGGGGGGGGGGAGCATATATACATGGAATGGGGGGGACAGCATATATACATGGAATGGGGGGGACAGCATATATACATGGAATGGGGGGGAAAGGGCATATATACATGTAATGGGGTGGAAAGAGCATATATACTGTACATGTAATGGGGGAAAGAGCATATATACATGGAATGGGGGGGGACAGCATATATACATGGAATGGAGGGAAAGAGCATATATACATGGAATGGGGGAGAAAGAGCATATATACATGGAATGGGGGGGAAAGAGCATATATACATGGAATGGGGGGGCAGCATATATACATGGAATGGAGGGGAAACAGCATATATACCTGGAATGGAGGGGAAACAGCAGAAATACATGGATTGGGGAGTGCAGCCATATGTACATGGATTGGGGGAGGGCGGCATATATACATGGATGGGGGCATATAACAAGATGGGGGTGAGCACATTCTTTATTTCAGCAGTCTCATACCCCTGCTCCTTTCTGTGGTTGCTCTATGCTACCCTTGTCTGCTCTCTCTATGAGTTGTTTTTTCTAAGCTAAAACCTCAGTATTCAGGTTAATTTGCCATGTTAGCACTTGGCGATAAATAAGTGGGTTTTGGATTGCAGTTTGGGCACTCGGTCCGTAAAAGGTTCGCCATCACTGGCCTATTACATCAAGGTGATCGTACAGACAGCGCTACTATGTTCACAGAATCAATAGTAGGAGGGGTTGGTTGTAATAAATAGCGGCACTGCTGCCCAGATCAGGGAAAATTCTGATCCTTCAGACCCTCTTGTGATCACCAGTCTTACTAACGTCATGGGTACTGGTGGCACTGTGCGGATAGCATGAGACCAAATAAAGGGCTCTGTTCTGTCCCTTAAAAACCCTTTAGGGCATACCAGTAGCATGGTATAGCAGCTGCCTCTTCATGTTAATACAAACAGGCGCGGTATACTGACATACATAGATAAGTTCCTTTATAGAATAACAAAAAAAAACAAGTTACAGGGAACCTGCCAGGTGAATCATGGTGCCTGATCCTCAGAAAAGATGGATCTGACAGTGGTAAAAGTTGTATAATTGCTTGATTAAATTAAATTCACTGTATGGATGAATTACCCACCAATTTGTATTTTTATCATACTTTAATGTTAACTGTTCCTATTAGGAGGTTAAATATTTTTTTGATTAATGATTATTTTCCAGCTTTCCTAAATAAAGTCTTAAACTGTTTTCAGGAGCACAGAGCCTCCCAGCTTTCCTACTTCCGGATTGCTTGGCGGGACAGGTGATTAATTAACAGGTTAAAAGTAAGATATAAAAAATAAAAAAAATACTCATACTCTACTCAACATCACCCATCCAGTCCGTTATATCTGATGTTTGCCTCTATAAATGCTGATCCCCAATCCTCTTCACACATGATGGGACTTCCGGCAACTACATACAGTAGGCCCGGGACTGTTCTGTGCAAGCGTGCAAAAGATCACAATAGTATGATGTCATGGGGTGATCAAAGCCGGAAGTTCTGGCTTACTGTGAAGAGGCACGGGAATTCAGCACTCGCATGGCATTCAGAAGATGCTACGAAGACTGGATGAGTGACTGTAAGGAGTGGAGGGGCCAAAGAGGTGAGCGGTAAGATGAGCGACCATCATCTCGTTGAATCTGCGCGGAAGCAAATTACAAAAATGCGCATTTTGGCAAATGGAGATTTTTGTAAAATTCAATTCCACTGGAATATTCGCTCATCTCTAGCGTTCTCCTCTTAATGAATTTGACGTATCTTTCAGCTGACTTGTGTACATTTCTGTTATAATTTACACCACTTTTACATTATGATGAATTTATTGGCTGCATTGACCATCCCCCACCCAGCTAAGCTTTGTCCACTTTTAAAAATTTGGTGGAGCTGGCGTAAAAATGCCAAAAGAAAAAAAAAAAATGCAACCACAAGTTGCGTTAAAATTTGAAGAAATTCATTCTGGCAAAACTGAGAAATCGGGGCCATAAACGTATTCTGAAACAGGCTCTGTGGCTACGAGAGAGGTTTTAACATTTGGTATTCAGTATTCAGTTTTTTCCCGTTTTAAGTCCATCATGATAAATGCTATAATTTCAAAATTAAATGTTAAAAGTAAAACAATGTGGCATGCTGTAAAACTGTTTCAAACCCAGAACAGAAATAAGCTACAATGTATAAATTTCACACCTATCATCTCATATCGTAGAAATACCTAACTCATTCTTATAATTACAGTACAATTCTTTTAATCTAACCTCTAGCTAATCAGAAACTCTTATCATCTGGCATCTTGTTTCCTCGACAGATTTGCAATATAATATAAAGTTTCACAAAACAAGGAAACAGAGCAGAGAAAACAAGCCTTACATACCTTGGATTATCATATATTTATTTCTCATACATATACTGAATATATTTTGGCCAGTATTTCTGAAAGTAACTTTTATATACTTTTGTATACTTTATATACTCAGCATGTCTTTAATTTCTCAAGGTGTTTGATATTCTAGCATGTATCAGCACACATTAATGCGGGATAAAAGGAATTTTATATATAAAATAGGGGTAGCCACTACTATTCTTTCTAAAACCAAATGAAACCATTTCATGTATTTGGTTTAAAGAAGTGTTTTCTAACCAGTAGACTTGGAGCCACGAGTGGCCATCAGGCCCCCAGCAATTTGCTCTCCAGTTGTTGGCTGCTCCAGATAAAATTTTGTTACTAGGGTCAAAACCATATTATTGTCAGTCAGCAATAGACTTAACAAACATAAAAGATGCAGCACTATTGTAGTGCTAATATTTGGCCCCATTACAATATTTGATATTTGCTCACGTCTGCTTCATGTATGGAGTTTCTGGTTTGACAAGGGTCGATATTGACTTTCAGGATTGCTACATCCAATGGATGTTACAAGAGTTCAAGTCCTTTTTTTGTCTGGAGAGTCTAGTTGTACAACTAAATATTGGCACACAGAGCTTGATGGTTACAAATTAAAGTTGAAGCACAGTTTAGTGATTACCAATTGGAGCAGTCTGTTAATATGGTTCACTGTAGGCACCAGCAACAAGAGGTATAGCCTATTTACTCAATACTCTGTGCAATTCACTTGGCACAAATTGCAGCCCAATGTGTCATTCATTTGGTACAGTCTACATAATAACTCACTTCAGGCAGCTACAGGATAGCCGGGTTGGTGTGATGACTCATGCCAGTCACTAATTTTACCTGGGCATATCATTTTGTTCTAACCCAAGAACTCAATATCTTCACCAGGGCATTCCTTTTTGTACTAGCCAACAATGCCAGCTACACTCAAGATGTAGTCCGTAATTACTTGCAAAATCTTAATTAGCCTGTTAGGGTTATGGCTTGTTCACTATAATCGTTAGGAAAGGCTAGATGATGCTAATTTCCCACCTTTATAAAAACCCAGCCTCCTCTAACCTTGTGCCAAAAAACAGCAGCCATAGGTTCTTCTAAGCAGCTGCCTAGCACTCTGAAAATGGTGGAGGCCCACAAAGCAGGAGAAGGCTATAAGAAGATAGCAAAGCATTTTCAAGCTGCTCTTTCCTCAGTTCGAAATGTAATTAAGAAATGGCAATTAACAGGAACAGTGGAGGTCAAGATAAGGTCTGGAACACCAAGCAAAACTTAAGTAAGAGCTGCACGTAGTATTGCTAGAGAGGCAAATCAGAACCCTCGCTTGACTGCAAAAGACCTTCAGAAAGATTTAGCAGACTCTGCAGTTGTGGTATATTGTTCTACTGTTCAGAGACACCTGCACAAATATGGCCTTCATGGAAAAGACATCAGAAAAAAACCTTTCCTGCGTCCTCACTATAAAATTCAGCATCACAAGTATGCAAAATAACATCTAAACAAGCCTGATTCATTTTGGAAACAAGTCCTGTGGACCGTTGAGGTTAAAATATAACTCTTTGGTCACAATGATCAAAGCTATGTGTGGAGAAAAAAGGGCACAGAATTTCAGGAAAAAACATCTCGCCAACCATTAACCCCTTTACCCCCGAGGGTGGTTTGCACATTAATGACCAGGCCAATTTTTCACAATTCTGACCACTGTCACTTTATGAGGTAATTACTCTGGAACGCTTCAACGGATTCCACTGATTCTGAGATTGTTTTTTCATAACATATTGTACTTCATGATAGTGGTAAAATTTCTTTGCTAACTCTTGCATTTATTTGTGAAAAAAAATGGAAATTTGGCGAACATTTTGAAAATTTAGCAATTTTCAAAATTTGAATTTTTATGCCCTTAAATCAGAGAGATATGTCACACAAAATAGTTAATAAATAACATTTCCCACATGTCTACTTTACATCAGCACAATTTTGGAACCCCAATTTTTTTTTGTTAGGGAGCTATAAGGGTTAAAAGTTTACCAGCGATTTCTAAATTTTCCAACAAAATTTACAAAACAATTTTTTAGGGACCACATCACATTTCAAGTGACTTTGAGGGGCCTATATGACAGAAAATACCCCAAAGTGACACCATTCTAAAAACTGCAACCCTCAATGTGCTCAAAACCACATTCAAGAAGTTTATTAACCCTTCAGGTGCTTCACAGGAATTTTTGGAATGTGGAAGAAAAAAATGAACATTTCACTTTTTTCAAAAATGTTAATTTAGACCCCAATTTTTTTATTTTTGCAAGGTAACAGGAAAAAATGGACCTCAAAATTTGTTGTACAATTTCTCCTGAGTACACCAATACCCCATATGTGGGGAAAAAACACTGTTTGGGCGCACGGCAGGGCTCGGAAGGGAAGTAGCTCCATTTGACTTTTTGAATGTAAAATTTGCTTGAATAATTAGCGAACGCCATGTTGCTTTGGAGAGCCCCTAATGTGCCTAAACAGTGGAAACCCCCCACAAGTGACCCCATTTTGGAAACTAGCCCCCTCAAGGATTTTATCAAGGGGTATGGTGAACATTTTGAACCCAGAGGTACGACACAGAATTTGATAACATTAGGTCATCATATTAAATACGTTGTCATTAGTCTTGAGTGCAAGTGGTCGCTATTTGAGTTTGCATCGGGTACTCAGGTATGTTCCAAGTATCGCAGGTGCTCAAGTGACCTGCTCGAGTCCCCGCCCGCATGTTTCACGGACACCCCAAAAAAAAACAATATGTAGGGATTGCTCGTGCATGGCAGGCAATCCCCGCGAGGTTTTTTTGGCTGTATAACAGCTGCAAAACATATGGGGCGGAGACTCGAGCATGTCACTCCAGCACCCGCGATACTCAGTACATACCCGAGCACCCGATGCAAACTCAAGTAGAGAGCACTTGCGCTCACTAGTCGCCATATCATTGTCATTTTTTTTTCTTTACTTTTTCTTTTAAAAAATCCCAATCCTAACCCTAACACAACCCTAACCCTAGAGTTTATTTTTTACGCTGTTCCTCGTGCGGTATAAGTGATTAGACCGCTTTATACTTTGGGTCGGTGCGATTACAGCGATACCAGATTCATATCGGGTTTTTATGATTGACAGCTGTCACACACTAAAAGAAGCTTTTTTTTGCAAAGACTAGTTTTTGCATCGCCATATTTTGAGAGCTATAATTTTTCCGTATTTTGGCCTACAGAGTCATGCGACGGCTTGTTTTTTTGCGGGACAAGTTGTCGTTTTTATTGGTACCATTTTTGGGCACGTGACATTTTTTGATTGCTTTCTATTCCGATTTTTGGGAGGGAGAATAAACAAAAAACAACAATTCTGGAATTTTTTTTTTTTTATATCGTTCCGCATGTGGTAAAATTCATAACGCAGCGTTATTCTACATTTATATTTTTTTTGTGTTTTGTCGCTTTTAAACAATAAAAACTATTTTATAGAAAAAAT
Organism: Phyllobates terribilis; assembly: GCF_046119375.1. Taxonomy (NCBI): domain Eukaryota; kingdom Metazoa; phylum Chordata; class Amphibia; order Anura; family Dendrobatidae; genus Phyllobates; species Phyllobates terribilis. Next base: position 706,722,657 of record NW_027362761.1, read on the forward strand.
ATTTTTTTTTGTATCGCTTTATTCTGAGAGCTATAACTGTTTTATAGTTTGGCCGATGGAGCTGTATGGCGGCTTATTTTTTGCTGGACAAGATGACGTTTTCAGCAGTATCATTTTTATTTGCATCCGTCTTTTTGATCACGTTTTATTTCATTTTTTGTTTGGCGGTATGATGATAAAGCATGGTTTTTTGCTTTGTTTTTTTTTTTACCGTGTTCACTAAAGGAGTTAACTAGTGGGGCAGTTTTATAGGACAGGTCGTTCCTGACGCGGCGATACCATATATGGGTACTTTTATTGTTTTTTTTTGTTTTTTTTCCACAATAATATTTATTTATGAGTACAATATATTTTTATTTTTTTGGATTTTTTTTTTTTAATAATTTTACAATTTTCTTTTTATTTTTTTTTCACATTCTGATTCTTTTTTACTTTTACACCTTGTCCCACTATGAAACTTTCACATTTTATTTTCAAATCGCCTGTGTAGCATAGAGAGCAGCAGCAGCAGCTCCCTGTGCTATACAGGCTGTCACTGCTGCAGAGGGAGAAGATACTTTGGTCGCGCACTGCGCATGACCAAAGTATCTTCCTGCTGTCTGGTGACCTGGATGTTGTCATGACATCGGGTCGTCATGGCAACATCTGGGAGCCATGGCAGACAGCGCTGGACGCCGGCAGGAGAGGAAAGTATCGGCGATCACCTCCCCTTGCTCCCGCAATGCTGCGATCGACTTTGATCGCAGCATTGAGGGGGTTAATGTGCAGGAAGCGGTGCGGGACCGCTCCTAGCACATAGCACCGGGTGTCAGCTGTGACAATCAGCTGATACCCAGCGGCGATCGCCCAGCACCGCTTGTGTGTGGGCGCGATCACCATATGACCTAATAGTATGTCATTGGTCCAATCGGCCCAGGTCACCATGACGTGCTTTTAGGTCAGACGTCAGAAAGGAGTTAAGCAAGGGGGTGGATCAATCATGCTTTAGGGTTGTGTTGCAGCCAATGGCATGGGGAACATTTCACGGGTAGAGGGAAAAATGGATTAAATTAAATTTCAACAAATTCTTGATGCAAACATAACACCATCTGTAAAAAAACTGAAGTTGAAAAGAGGATGGCTTCTACAAATGGATAATAATCCTAAACTCACATCAAAATCCACAATAAACTACCTCAAAAGGCGCAAGCTGAAGGTTTTACAATGGCCCTCTCAGTCCCACATCATTGAAAATCTGTGGCTAGTCCTCAAAATAGCTGTGCATGCAAGACGACCCAGGAATCTCACAGAACTGGAAGAATTTTCCAAGGAAGAATAGATGAAATTCCCTCAAACAAGAATTGAAAAACTCTTGGCTGGCTACAGAAAGTGTTTACAAACTGTTATACCTTCAAAAGGGGGAACTACTAGGTACTAACCATGCAGGATGTCCAAACTTTGACATCAGCCCATTTTCCTTTTTGTAATTTTTAAAATGTAAAAGATGAAAATATATATATATATATTTTTGTCTAAAATCCAAATGAAATCTGTCATCTTTAGCTTTAGGCCTTTTAGAGATCATTTCATTTTCAACTTGCTTAACTGTTCACAATAACAGTAATTTTGACCAGGGGTGCCCAAACTTTTACATGCCACTGTACGTTTGCCATGTATAGTCAACCTACCTGGTGCCCTCTAGATGCCTCATCCGTTGGGATTGGCATTTCAGTCTTCTTGCATCCAAGATGGCCACCACAGTAACATGGGGAGCTCAGTAGTAAGTGAATAACACCTCCCTGCATTTCATGTGCTGTGGATCATTCAGATTTACAATTGCGAGTCCTTATACCACTCTGATGAGCATGTTAGAAGCAGGAAGACCAGAACGCTAATCTGAGCGGATGTGGTAGCGAAAGTCAAACTGAAGGCACCATGTGGGTGACTACTCATAAGTGTATACTCATTTTTCAGTGCCAGGGCTGTGTGTGGCTTTCATATCACTTATAATACATGGAAAGCAGATAGTGTGTATTAGAAGCTTGCAGCCCTCTCTATAACATTATCATATGAGTGTATATACTGTACCAGAATGGAAGGGATTGGGCTTTACATTAAATAGTAGATCCAGATATATATAAGGTTGTGACACAGATGATCTCTTTAAGGCTGCCGTGTATTGATATACATGTTGAATCCATGCCAGTTCCCACTACCTGAAAGAACACAGCATGTTAATGTGTTATTGAAGTCTCAGTTTGATAAAAAACACTTCTGTGTGTGTAATTAATGGCTCCCGTCTCTGCAGACCCCTATATGCTGTTCTACATTATCAAGCTTATTGATTATTTTACCAATTTAAAGCAGAGTTATTGACATCCTGAAGAGTTTAGCACGATCACTGGTGTGAGACGACCAAAGGCGCTGGGTTTCCTGGAATCATGCATAGTTCAATGCATTTGTTATGTATCACAAGCAGGTATTTGTGATAAAAGAACCAGATCCATTACTTCACCTTCCATCTTTTTTATATTTTTTTTCCCCTAAGATTATAATTAAAAGTATTTAAAAAAATGCTAATGAATTCAGAAATACATGCCCAGCCAGAGGATACCTTCCACTTAGTAGAGTACCATATCTATAGTTTACAGTTCATAAAAGAGAATCTTTTGATAACAGTGTTCACATATGTAAATTATTTGGGCATTTTTTGTATGGGGATAAGAAAGGGCATTGTTAGGGTCTTAAAAGATCAGGGGCCCAAGCCCCAAAGTACATTTTTCCCCATTTGACCTGTCCCCTGCCACTTAAAAAAACAATCAATACAAATATAATGATCATATACCACTGATGCTATTATGCTAAGAATAATTATAACCTATATACTAAAACACAATTTACAAAAATCAATATTACCAAAATTACCACTATACAAAGCCCAAGTAATACCGCTACATGATTACCACTATATAATGAATAAAAAATATTACATTATAATAAGTTCTGTACATTACAGAGACCAATATTACCAATAATACCACTGTACAGTGTACACATACCACTACATAATGACTGAATTGCACCACCAAACTATTAATAAATAAAAATAGAAAACAAAAAGACCTCACATTACTAAAAAGACTGATTTTACCTCCATGCAGTAACCATATAGTGATAGATACCAGCCCTGCCATCTGTCACGTAGTGACAAGGGACTATGGGCACCTACACAATCCCTCAAACTAGGGGCACCCTAGTCTATCCCTGTCTCCCGGATTACTCCTGAAGGTGGGGACGTCGGGTTCTCTCACCTATCTATGCTCCTAACGTAACCATTTTTTGATCACTCCCCTACCCAGAGAAGTGAGGGGCTTAAGTGTATAGGAAAAAAACTAACCAGACAGACAGGGATAAAAGAAAACTACAATCATACAAATACACTCACAAAACAAGAGTGGGAAACAGGAAGTATAGGAAAGGGAAACCAAATGTGAGAGGATAAGGAAGAACACGCAAACCAACTCCACGCAGCAGTTGCCACAAAACTCCAACCTCCAGCTCCTAACACTGAACTCTCTCCGTCAGCACCAAACCAAGAAGTAGAACTATCACTGGCAACTCCCAAGTGCAAGTGGTGAGCATATATGATGCGCCCCCTGGGCCGTGGGGTACTTGGTGGCCGGTCGATGCTGGGGGATGTCACGGTGGCAGTGACCCGGTCCGTGACCCAGGGCGGTCAATTAAAGGGGATAAGTAAAAGGGGAATAAAGTAAAAGGAATAACGTTTTTATAGAGATAATGTTCGTGACGCCACCTGTGGTATGCGGCTATATGGAGCCACCGCTGCGGTGCAGATCCTCTGGAGCTGATGGTGACGCAGCAGAGTTGGTACAGCTCTCCACAGGCAGAGCTAAGCCCCAGGGCATGAAATAGTGATGTTATGAGGTAGATGTTGCTGGTGCTGTGTAGTACAGGGCTGGTGATGGCGCAGCAATAATTCCAGGACACAGTGGGGTGCAGTCTTCCAGGTTTTACTCACAGTTGTTCAAGACTCCAATTTACCAGGGCCAGTGTGTAACCTCCCACGTCGTCCTGCGTTCACTAAGGAAGGGGTTCAGCAATCTCTCAAGTATCTCAGGAGTACTTAAACAGGACCCCGTTCTATGTGCCTTCCTGCGCTGGCTCTCACCCTCCTGCCCTGCGCCTCACAATCAGTGTCCCAAGCCAGTAGCCTCGGATCTTGTCGGGCGACGTGCAGTCCCCTGAATCCAATGCGGCCACCTTTTCGGCGATGTAATTGTGGTTTTGGGCAGCTGTACTTTGCAAGTATAGTAGCCTCCGGTTATCTAGCTGAGCCTTGTAGTTCTCCACTAGTTAGGGGCTGGTTCCCTCTGCGGCCTGATCCCTCCACGTCCGTGTAGATTCGAGCGCACGGGTGGCTTCCGCACTTGCCGTGCCCCTGGGATCCCCTCTGTTCCTCTTGGACCCTTCCCTCTGCTCCTGTCCTCTCTCAGTCTGTTCTCCTGGGCCTCTCAGTCTAGGCCCGCTCCTTCCCCCTCTCCTCCTGAGCAGAGCTCCTACAGAGCTCCTGCTCCCATCTCTCTCCCTCTCTCACTCTCTCCTCAGACTGACTCTGTCTCCCTCAAGATGGTTCCCTTCTTATACTCCTACTGAAGGTGCTCCCCTGATCTACTTCCTCCACCCACACCCACTACATGGTTCCCCCCTCTTGGTTCCCCCCCTTACAACAGGGCTCAGCATTAAGCCAGTGCATCTTGCCCCGCCTGCTGGTCTGGAGTGGTGTAGTGTTGGATGCAGGTGGGTGGGTCCTGGGCAGTACTCCCTCCTTACCTGAGAGTGGGATACCACATCTCTGGGTCAGATGCAGTACCTCTGTGGCGACTGAACCCGCAGGGGCGCCACATATATACCAGAGGGGAGTGGCCAACACAAAAGAGCTGAGACAATTCAGAATGGAGAGCTCCAGGAGATCAGCTGAACTGATTAACCCTTGCCATGACAGCAAGGAAAGCCTGCACTGTTTAATAGGATGGTGAAGCAGTTCTAATAAGTAACTGCAGTTTTTTACATGCATATTTTTTTGGGCTTCACATACAAGGCTCTAGAGAAAAAAGCACCAAAACCACACAGTTCAGCAGTGGACGGAGTTTCCATGAAATCACATCCTATTTGCTTGGATTTTTTATGCAATTTACCGATCTCCATAAATAACCTGATCACTGTATTGTGCGGGTTGTTACAATTATAGGGATATCTAACATGTCCATGTTATTTGTTGATTTGTAATTTTTATTATTTTTTTGTTTAAAAAAAACACAGTAAAAATTACAATTTTTGATTGTTTTTCATTATTTTTTTGTCATTTCACAGGCAGAAAAAAATCTTCTATTTTCTCCCTAGAATACAGGTATATAGAAATACACTCCCCTATACAGAATTAGTGATTTCACAGACTACAATGCACATTCAGGTACAGAAAATCCTCCCATAGCTGTCAGTGCAGGCTGTGGCTCATAGATTTAGCTGCCGCCTGTAACGATACAAATTGTGGGGTTGATTTCCAGGGAGACCAGATCTCAAGAAAAGAAGACCTAATGACTAGTGATGAGCGAGCATGCTTGTTTCTCAAGATTTACGAGCATGCTCGGGTGTTTTCCGAGTATCTTCGGCCTGCTCGAATGTTATGTTTGAGTCATGTTTGACAGGCTACTCCTGCATGTGTCACAGCTGTTAGCGGCGGCTGTTACTGAAATGCCGAGCAGGCCGAAACTACTCTGCGAGTACCAGAGCATGCTCGTTTAAATGGTTAAATTAGTACGCTCGCTCATCACTAATCTCTATGTATCAGTATAATCTGCCTGTGGGTTCAGACCCTGCAATGCTGCATCAAGTACAGAAAATCTTCCCATTCTTGCCAGTGTAGGCAGTGGCCCCTAGCTTTATCTCCTGCAGTGATACAGATTTTGGGTTAGATTCCCAGGGAGACCAGATGAAAAGAAGAGAATTGTTCATGTAATTAATGTAAGTGTGTGCAAAGATATTCTGGCCCCACCCCTGAGGAGAGGAGGCGCTAAGGAGCGATGAAGACATCCCAGTTAGAATGTGAATGGAAGTCAGGACTAGAGATGAGCGTTGTTCTACTCGAACTGTTCGCCAATCTCAAATTCGAGCTGTTTTGGGCGGTGTTCGAGCCGTTCGGCGAACACGAACGATTTGAGAAAAATTCGGCTGTTCGAGGTTATGTTCGATAACTGTTCGTGCACCAAAATCATAACTGGATTTTTTCTCAGTAATGATGAAAATTAATGTTAATACGCAGTTTGAGTGTACAGCGGGGCGGGGGGAGGGGCAGGGGATGGATCTCTGCAGGAACAATGAAGATCTCCATTTTTTTTTCTCTTTCCCGCATTTGCAGTGGGGAGGTGCAATCTGTCAGCCTATCAGCAGCGCACACACGGAGCGAAGTGCTTTTTTTCACACAAACAAGGGCATGTGTGATTGGCAGTGTATGTCACATGTCCTTGCCCTATAAGACCAAGCCATTTTCCCCGTCGCCACCATTTTCTCACTGCTGCAGCTGCGTGTTAGACGGCACCGCTGTTGCTGTGTGCGCTATACCTTGTTAATTTCAAGCCAATTTTCGCACAAATATACAGATAGCTTGGGAGTAGGGAATAGTTGTGATTGCAGTCCTTTTAAGGACTAGGTTACAGCATTTCCTACGACTTTTATCAGGCAGGTCTGTGCTCTTAAATAGATAGATTGTGGGAGTAAAGACTAATTGTAATTGGAGTCCTTTTCAGGACTAGGTTACATCAGTTCCTATCAGTTTTTGCCAGGCAGGTCTGTGCCAGTGCTGTGCAAGTTTTTTTCACAGCATTTGGCTGAATCTAGCAAAGCTAATCCTTTTTGGCCTATTGCAGAGTGTGTTAGTCAGTGGAGTAGCCTATCTGTGTTGCAAGATATACCACCTGTGTATAGAATACCAATTTTTTTACTGCACCTAGTGAAGTAAAATCTTTTGGGCATAGCATCATTCTATTAGTCCATCTATACTGACCTCCATCAGGTTGCAAACTGAATATAATTTTTTTCTGCATCTAGCTCTGAAAAAATATTTGGGCTTCTAGCAGTGTGTGGGACTTGGTCTATTAGTCCATCTATACTGACCTCCATCAGGTTGCAAATTAAAAATAATTTTTTTCTTCATTTAGCTCTGAAAAAATATTTGGGCTTCTAGCAGTGTGTGGGACTTGTTCTATTAGTCCTTCTATACTGACCTCCAGCAGGTTGCAAATTGAATATAATTTTTTTCTGCATCTAGCTCTGAAAAAATATTTGGGCTTCTAGCGGTGTGTGGGACTTGGTCTATTAGTCCATCTATACTGACCTCCATCAGGTTGCAAATTAAAAATAATTTTTTTCTGCATCTAGCTCTGAAAAAATATTTGGGCTTCTAGCAGTGTGTGGGACTTGGTCTATTAGTCCATCTATACTGACCTCCATCAGGTTGCAAATTAAAAATAATTTTTTTCTTCATTTATCTCTGAAAAAATATTTGGGCTTCTAGCAGCGTGTGGGACTTGTTCTATTAGTCCATCTATACTGACCTCCATCAGGTTGCAAATTAAAAATAATTTTTTTCTGCATCTAGCTCTGAAAAAATATTTGGGCTTCTAGCAGTGTGTGGGACTTGGTCTATTAGTCCATCTATACTGACCTCCATCAGGTTGCAAATTAAAAATAATTTTTTTCTGCATCTAGCTCTGAAAAAATATTTGGGCTTCTAGCAGTGTGTGGGACTTGGTCTATTAGTCCATCTATACTGACCTCCATCAGGTTGCAAATTGAATAAAAAAATTTTCTGCATCTAGCTCTGAAAAAATATTTGGGCTTCTAGCGGTGTGTGGGACTTGGTCTATTAGTCCATCTATACTGACCTCCATCAGGTTGCAAATTAAAAATAATTTTTTTCTGCATCTAGCTCTGAAAAAATATTTGGGCTTCTAGCAGTGTGTGGGACTTGGTCTATTAGTCCATCTATACTGACCTCCATCAGGTTGCAAATTAAAAATAATTTTTTTCTTCATTTAGCTCTGAAAAAATATTTGGGCTTCTAGCAGTGTGTGGGACTTGTTCTATTAGTCCTTCTATACTGACGTCCAGCAGGTTGCAAATTGAATATAATTTTTTTCTGCATCTAGCTCTGAAAAAATATTTGGGCTTCTAGCGGTGTGTGGGACTTGGTCTATTAGTCCATCTATACTGACCTCCATCAGGTTGCAAATTAAAAATAATTTTTTTCTGCATCTAGCTCTGAAAAAATATTTGGGCTTCTAGCGGTGTGTGGGACTTGGTCTATTAGTCCATCTATACTGACCTCCATCAGGTTGCAAATTAAAAATAATTTTTTTCTGCATCTAACCCAGCCAATAGTTTTGGCCTAATACCACAGTTTGGCCACTCAGCTCTGCTCGGTTACCATCCATTGTTTTTTTGTGCAAACAACTCCAGAGTTGTGAATTAGTTAACCACCAAAATGAGTGGAAAAAGGCCTGCTGCTGGTGGAAAGGGGAATAGGCGTGTTGGGAAGGGGAAAAAAGGTTGTGTCCGTGGGGTAGGTGCAGAAGAAAGACCATCTTCCAGCCAAACTAAAATGTCTACTTCTTTTAGCGGACAATGTGATAAGATCCCTTTCTTACGGCCACGCCAATCGCTACAAATTCCAGATAAGGCACAAAAACAGCAGGTGCTTCAACGGATATCAAGTGCTCCTTTAAGTGGGCTCTCCTCCACATCAACTTCAACATCACAAATACTCCAGTCCTCAAAGGTGTCACCCAAATCGCACTTGCTTCCTCACAGCTCCCAAATCTCCAGCTGCCCGTCTGAGTATGAGGTAGAACAGATGGTTGAGTCTGCAGAGCTGTTTACTCATACTATAGCCTGGGAATCAGAGGTCGACTCCAGCGCTTCTGTGAATCCAGACGAGGAAATGATCTGCACTGATGCCCAGAATCTTTATGAGTCGGATCCAGGACCAGACGCAGAAGGTTCTGACCATAATGTAGACCCTCATTCCCAAACTGTAACTCCTGTTGGTGGAGACAATGAGGAAGACGATGATAAGACTCAAATACCTGATTGGAGCGACAACTTTAGTTTTTTGTCAGGGCAGGAACAGGTTGGCTCTGAGGACGACGGGTGTGATAACGCACAGGGTGATGATGATGAGGTCGGAGATCCCACTTACTGTCAACCCACAGTCAGCCAAGAGATGAGGTCAGCAGAGGAGGTGGAGGAAGATGCTAGTGACGACGAGGTCAGGTTGCGCCTTCCTGGACAGAGACGTAGTACTGGAAGCACGTCAACAACTGCATCCTCAAACACAACTCTGCCTCTCACCACAAGTCGTGGTGGCTCTTCAGGTCGCATGGGTGCTAAGCCTTGCATAGCCTGGGCATTTTTTCAGATCGATAAAGATGACCCAACTCGTGTTATCTGTAACATTTGTCAGCAAAAGCTAAGTAGAGGCCAAAAAATACATAGTTTGAGTACTTCATGCATGAACCGGCACATGGACATGAAGCATAAGTTGCAGTGGGAAGCTCAGTGTGCTACAATGCGGTCTAGCCGGCCGGGCCAACCACCGTCTGCCATATCTTGTGCATCCGCGGCCTCTTCATCCTCTGTGACTGGGGGGACAGCAGTCACACCTGTTTTGGGGCGCAGACCTGCCACCTCTTTACCCGCAACAGCCAGCGTGATTGGCAGGTCATCATTTTCTTTGGAGGTGGTAACACCAGCTGGTCTTGAGCGCTGTCCGACATCGATAGCACCACCTTTGGATCAAGGCAACCTAACATGTCCGCCTGCATCTTCCTCACAGACCGGCAGTTTGCCGGGGACACCCTTATCAACCCCGTCTAAGCACAATAGCCAGCCCTCGGTCCCTCAGATGTGGACAAGTAAAAGACCATTTCCTCCTAGCCATGAGAAAGCTAAGAGGTTGAATTTCACCATCTGCAAGCTCTTGGCTACAGAAATGCTGCCTTTCCGCCTGGTGGACACAGAGGATTTTCGAGACCTTATGTCCGTCGCAGTGCCCCAGTACCAGATGCCCAGTCGGCACTACTTCTCAAAGAAAGGTGTGCCTGCGCTCCACCAGCATGTCGCACACAACATCACCGCTTCTTTGAGAAACTCTGTGTGTGACAGGGTGCATTTCACCACAGACACTTGGACGAGTAGGCATGGACAGGGGCGTTACATGTCGCTGACTGGGCACTGGGTAACTATGGTGACAGCAGGACAAGGGGCTGCTGTCCAAGTCTTGCCGTCCCCACGAGTTGTGCGTCAATCCTCTTTATGTCATTTTTCCTCCACTGCTTCTGCCTCCTCAACCTCCTCTCGGTCTTCCACCTGCACCCAAAGCCTGTCTGGTCATGCCACAAGCTTTCTAACTGCGCAGAAGGGATCCTGCACACCTCCTTACTATGCTGGCAGTAGGGCTCAACGTCATCAGGCGGTTTTTACATTGAAATGTCTGGGAAATGTGAGTCACACAGCTGAGGAGTTGTGGTCAGCTCTGGAGAACCAATTTCATGAATGGTTGTCTCCACTGGACCTGAAACCAGGGAAGGCCGTGTGCGACAATGCTGCAAACCTGGGTGCGGCCCTTCGCCGGGGCAATGTCACACACGTGCCTTGTATGGCTCACGTGTTGAACCTGGTTGTCCAGCAATTTTTAGCCCACTATCCCAGACTAGATGGCCTTCTGCAGAGGGCACGGTCGCTGTGTGCTCACTTCCGCCGTTCGCATCCCGCAGCTCAGCGACTTACATCTCTACAGAAGTCGTTGGGCCTGCCACTTCACCGGCTAAAATGCGATGTGCCTACCCGGTGGAATTCAACTCTGCACATGTTGCAGCGACTGTGGCAGCACCGACAAGCCCTGGTGCAATACGTTCTGACGTATAGCCTGGGCCAACGAGATTCAGAGGTGGGGCAAATCACGCTGGAGGAGTGGTCTCAGATCAGGGACCTATGCACCCTTCTGCACAGTTTTGAAATGGCGACGAAGATGTTTAGTGCTGACGATGCCATTATCAGCATGACTATTCCGGTGATTTACATGCTGGAGCACATGTTAAACAGAATTCGGAGTCAGGTGGTGGCACAAGAGGAGGTGGAGGAAGTAGAGGAGGAGGAGTTGTATGCGGAAGGGCTAACATCTGCAAGGTCCAGACGGTCGGCAGCACCAGGGCGGCAGGCATGTGAGGGTGGGGGAGATGATTTTACCAGGGCGCATGGTAGCAGCCAAACTAGTGAGGAAGGTGCAGGAGCCCAGGAAGAAGTGGAGGACGAACTGATGGAAGACTCATCAGATGAGGGAGACCTTGATCACATTTCTGTTGTGCGAGGTTGGGGGGAGAGGACAGAGGAAGGAAGCATGATTGTTACCTCGCCACCAACACAACAGGGACTTGGTGCTCCTGGATGCGCAACACACATGAGTGCCTTCTTGCTGCACTACCTGCAACATGACCCTCGAATTGTGAGAATTAGAAATAATCCTGACTACTGGGTTGCCACACTGTTAGATCCCCGGTACAAAAGTAAATTTGCAGAAATTATTCCTGCCATAGAAAGGGATGCACGCATGCAGGAGTATCAGCAGAGACTGTTGCAGAATCTTACATGTGCTTTTCCACAAAATACCAGTGGTGCACGTAGTGAATCTCACAGTTCCAACTTGCCAACCATGGGACCGTCAAGTGTTCAGCACTCAAACCGTAACAGAACCACAGTATCTGCTGGTAACATCAATTTTGCGGAATCATTTCACCACTTTTTTAGCCCATCCTTTGCAAGGCCACAGGAGACAAGAAGTCTGACACATAGTCAACGCCTAGAGACGATGGTACAGGAGTATCTCCAAGTAAACATTGAAGCCACGACTGTGTCACTGGACCCTTGCTCTTTTTGGGCTTCCAATCTGGATAAATGGCCGGAGCTAGCCACTTACGCCTTGGAGATCTTGTCATGCCCCGCAGCCAGCGTTCTGTCTGAACGTGTGTTCAGCGCTGCTGGTGGTGTGCTGACAGATAAGCGCACGCGGCTCTCCACTGATAATGTAGACAGACTCACGTTCATAAAGATGAACAAATCATGGATCCGAAACGACTTTTCTACCCCTGTGTCATCCTGGGGAGAGTAAAAGCTTGATGATTGGTTAAAATCACCCTACCAACCGTTTTAAGCTTTCAAATTACTAATCATGTTTATCTGTATCTTGACTGGAAAATAATTTGGGCTTTGTAGCAGTGTGCAGCACTGATCCTATTAGGCCATCTATAATAAGCTTCACCAGATTTAAAATTAAAAATAATTTTTAGCTGCATCTAGCCCGGAAAATAATTTTGGGGCTCCGAGATGCGCAAGACACATAAGTGCCTTCTTGCTGCACTACCTGCAGCATGACCCTCATATTGTCAGAATTCGAAGTAATCATGACTACTGGGTTGCCACACTCTTAGATCCCCCAAACTTTTCGATCAACCTTTTCATTTTAATAAAGACCAAAAAAATGGTCATTTTTGAAATTATAAGCATTAGCAGGTTGTTAGAAACTGAAATCAAACAGTTTTCAACTCAAAACTTTATTCTAGGTGATGTTACATTTTCACATAGGACCCCTTGTTCGAAAGGAGCTTCTGAACTCTCTCGTCCATTGAATTTGTCAGGTTTTGGATGGTTTCTGCTTCAATTGTTTTGCATGAGGACAGAATACCCTCCCAGAGCTGTTGCTTAGATGTGAACTGCCTCCCGCCATCATAGACACTCCTTTTAATGATGCTCCAAAGGTTCTGAATGGGGTAGAGGTCAGGGGAGCATGGGGGTCACACCATAAGTTTGTCCCCTTTTATGCCCATATCAGCCAGAGATGCAGATGTTTTATGTGCAGCATGAGATGGTGCATTATCATGCAGAAAAATGATCTTGCTGTGAAATACACGGTTCTTCTTCTTGAACCATGGCAGGAAGTGCTGTTTGAGAAAATCCACATACATTATGGAGTTCATCTTTAGCGCCTTCAGGGATCCTAAAGGGGCCGACAATCTCTCTCCCCATGATTCCAGCCCAAAACATTACTCCACCTCCTCCTTGTTGGCGCTGTAGCCGTGTTTGCGTGGGGTGTCCATCAACCAGCCATCCTCCACTCCATTCATCTGGACCATCGAGCGCTGCACGGCACTCATCCGTGAACAAAACAGTTTTGAAATCAGTCTTCATGTAATGTTTGGCCCACTGGAGCCGTTTCTGCTTGTGTGAAGTGGATAGAGGAGGTCGACAGGATGGCGTATGCACAGCTGCAAACCTCTGAAGGACCCTGCATCTTGTTGTTCGGGGGACGTTGGAGGCACAAGCAGCTTCAAAAACTTGTCTGCTGCTATGACAAGGCTTTTTTGCCGCTGCTCTTTCAACCTGACGTAATTGCCTGTAGGAAAGAGTCCTCAATTTGCCCTTATCAGCACGCACACGTGTGTACTGTGAATCAGCTACATACTTCTTGATTGCCAAGACACTTCATCCTGATCATCGCACAATGTTGATTGTAGTCATGCCTTGACCTAAACACTCCACAATTTGTTGCTTCTCAGCAGCCGACACATCCTTTTTCTTTCCCATTTTGGCAGAAAATGTAGGCTGCTTAATAATGTGAGAGAGCCTTCTTAAGTAGTCTTGCCTTTCATTGGACACACCTGCCAAACTAATTAGCACAGGTGTCTGCAATTGCTTACAGTGATATAAAGAGCCCTGACACACATCACCATCAATGAGTTTAACTGACAAACAAACAAATTCTTCCCTTATCACTCCTAAACACTTTTTGCATAATAATTTGGAACGCGGTGTACATGTGCTTTTCCACAAAACACCAGTGGTTCACGTAGTGAATCTTACAGTTCTAACTTGCCAACCGTGGTCTGTATGGAGTTGTTCAATAAAGGGCCCAAAATTAAGATAACATAGATGGGAGAGGTCTCTATGAATAGGAATTCCTAAGTATTTGATACCCTGTGAGGGCCAGGCAAAGGGAAAGTTGGACTGGATGGAATCCTATATGGATTTAGGGAGGGAGACATCGAGGGCCTCAGACTTCGCTGCATTGATTTTAAAATTTTACCATGTAACAAAGTGATCTATTTCAGCCATAACAGCAGGGATGGATATATGTGATTGAGTGATATATACTAGGACATCATCAGCAAATAGAGAGCACTTGTACTCGGTGCCTCCCACCTCAATCCACCTAATATTGGGGTTATGGCGAATTGATGAGAGCAGGTGCTCCGTCACTAGGATGTATAAGAGAGGGGACAGAGGACATCCCTGCCTTGTCCCATTGGTGATTGTGAAAGGTGATGAAAATGTTCTGACGCACCCCCTGGGCCTTGGGACACCCGGAGCCGGACCCTTTTTGGTGGATGCTGGTGGTTGTAGTCTTCGTGGCGGCGATCCGGTTCCGTGGCTCAGGGCGGTCAAACCAGTGGCGGAACTATTTATGTGGTTTTGATGTTTAAATGTCCGACTACGCCACCCGTGGATTGCGGTCAGAGTGAACCGCCGCTACAGGGCAGACCGCTAAGGCTGGTGTTGTGGGTGCAGCAGAGCGTAGCATAACTCCCCACGGGAGGAGTATAGCCTCAGGGCAGTGTATGCGGAGGATGGGGGTGATGGTGCAGGGCAGCAGCAGTAACGACACGGAGTCAGTGATGCAGTTCAGGGCCTTTACTCACAGTTCTTATTATCCAGACCACGTCTGCAGGTAACGGCTGCCCACGTCGTACTGTGCTCACCAGGTGAGGGGCTCAGACAACTCCCAGATAACTTTGGAGCGCTTCACAGGACCCCCTTTGTGTGTCCTTTGGCCTTTCTTACCAACACTTCTGTCCGGCTGCCTCGGGCCTCCTCTTGGTAAACTTGGCGCCAGTTTCCCTGACCCTATGTGGTGCCTTCCTAGCGGGTGGAGCAAGGGGCTGCGCCACATAAAATGTCAGAGCCTCCGGTTTCTAGCTGAGGGTCGTTTCCTGCCTCCACTAGTTCGGGGACCGGTCTCCCCCTTTGGCCTGACCCCTCCACGCAGGTGGATTCGGGCGTGCGGTGGCGACTCGCCCGTCCGCACCCCTGGGATCCCTTCATTCCTCGTTCCTGGAGCCTTCTCCGCTCCTCTTCCTTCCTTCTCCCTCTTGCAGGCCTGGGCCTCTGTTACTAGGCCCGCCTCCGGAGCAGAGCTCATGCAGAGCCCCTGCTCCCTGCCACTTCTGCTCAGACTTCTCTGCACTGAACTAAGATGGTGCCCACCTTTTATACTCCCTTCTCAATGCACCCAGGAACTGCTTCCTCCCTGCTCCTGCACTGCAGGGTTCCCCTTCCTCAGTGTTCCCTCCCCCCACTCCAGCCAGGGACAGGGACTGTCGTGCCCATCTCAGGGGCATATTGGTCGCCCTGCCCCACGGCAATGTGGTGTAATGCATGCAGGTGTCGGGTCCTGATCCACACTCCATCCTTATCTGAGAGTGAGATATCACACCTCTGGGTGAGGTGCAATACGTCTGTAGCAACCGAGCCCTCGGTGCTACAGTTCCATTTATCTTCAGCCTAGGTGACGTATTGTGATACAGGGCCGTGATTTTGGCTATAAAAGGGTCCCCTAGACCCCTACCCCAAGCTTTTTAAGAGAATCATATATGGCGTGCCAGGAGACTCTATGGAATGCTTTCTCAGCATCCAACGAGAGTATCTACTTACAAATTTTTAACTGCATCTAGCCCAGGAAATACTTTGTGCCTAGTAGCAGTGTCTGCTAGTCAGCGGATTATCCCAGCTGTTAAGCAAGCTACACCACCTGTAGTTTGGACACTTAATTTTTTCAAAGGAAATGCTTCGGGACCACGGGATACTTAGTGAAGAGCATCAGGAGGCACCCCAAGGCATAGGGGCTGGGACTGGCACTAGGATGCCTTGCGGTGGACAGCCGAGCTCGATCCTTATAAAAGCTTTTTAACTGCAGCAGCTTTAGTGGACGCTACTGGAGCTGGAATTACGCGGCTGCTGGCATGAGACTTGCCCTCCAATAGATCCTTGTAAATGGATTTAAAGTGTATTCATTCAAATTAGAGGGACAATTTAAATTAAAAAGCTTAGAGCTGCCTCCACCACAGGGGGGCTCTCTCGACCCACCAGCGGACAGGCACCAGTATTGGGAGAGGGGGGCTGGCCGTCAGGGTTCACCGCGGCTCTGGCACAAACCCGGCGACACGGAGGTGGCACGGGCAGGAGCGGACTGGCCGTCTCGGCTTCTCACTTTTTGGATTTTAGAAGGGCATGACATGCCTATATCTGTGTCTCCCCCTCCTTTTACTCCTCCACCTCTTTTCTTTTCGCATGACTATATGTACTTGTCACTTTTCCATGTGTTAGTTGTGTCTTCTGAGCAGTTTGTCAGCTTTTGGACACCTTTGAAGGTGTTTTCTATGTGTTTCTATGTGTTTTTGTTTGCCTGCCATTGGTTTTAACGGTGTTCGAAGGTGTTCGACGAACAGTTCGACGAACAGTTCGGCGAACACACGGGTGTTCGACGAACCGAACCGAACTCGAACACTACGGGGGTGGCTCAACACTAGTCAGGACAAAGCCCTAATGTAGCATTTGGAAACTATGAGACTGACATGACAACTTCTTCCAGCTATGACTCTTCTGCAGCGTTTATAAGAAAGACACATTTGACTTCTCACATTTCCATCACCGTCCATACTTATTTAAATACGCAGTACTTGTCTCAAAGATACAGAAAATCACTGTTTTGTGTTGTCACAAGATCTTTTTCCGGGTCATGGTCTTGTAGGCCATTGGGTTAATCTTCCAGATAAAATGCTTACTAGTAGATAAGGGACAAGAAAAATGGTTAGTAGAGCTAACTACACATTACAGTAACACTGGAAGAATGCCTATTGAAATATGCCGTTTAATTTATATAGTTAAAACCCACAAAAAAGCTGATTCTAGCATGGACAATTAGAGATGTGAGAAGAAATAAAAGTAGCCTTGTAGTGACTTGTAGCTCATACAGATGGGTACAGGCGTCATATTCCGATGCCATGTAGCTTGCATGACTTATTGTAATCCCATCAGTGGCACTAATTCTGAACGGATCATGGGGACTGCAAGTCCACAAAAATCAACATCCAAATACTACCTTCAAATAACTAGTGATTATGAAAAATGTCTCTTACAGAGTATTTGCCACAAGAGGGCAACCTTATGGAACTAGACCCACCCAATAATTATATACCTTCAACATCTCCCGAATGGATTTCACAAGTATCATCAGAAATATTCCCCAACCTAAAAGATTCAGGCAACAATACAATATACACAGGAAAAAGTAAGACTATTGACACGTGCTCTTGTCAGTGCCAGCCATGTCTTGTCACCAATACTTCTCCTTTTTCATTCTGTACTTGGGTACTTAAAGCAGTATTTGGCATGGCCCTTGTGCCCTTCAGCGCTACTATAATATTACTTTTGTTTTCTGCTTGCATCCCAGTCTACTTCTAGTATCACCTGGATATTTGCCTATTAATTATCAGTGTGTTGTGGGTTTTAACTGTCTAAAGCCCTGTTCACACTGGGTTTACAGTATTTCCTGGGGATTCTGGCTGAATCCCTGAAAAATAGTATTGATAAGGGACTGCTGACAGAGCCACAGACTGCAGTGACACAAACAGAATTCCAATGGACTCCTTTTGTGCTTTATTTTTGAGTACATTATTGTTCCTGTCTGAAAATGGACAACATTGGAAAAGAGCACAAAGGGCGTCCATTTGTACTCTGTTTGTGCCATAATCACAGGTGAAGCGATGCATGAAGATATCCTCAATATCTTTACATTGTGCCCAATTCATTAAATTGTTTCTAAAACATTTTGATACAGCACTCTGAGCAACCAGCTTCTTTAGCAATGACCTTTTGTGGCTTACCCTTCTTGTGGAGTGTGTCAATGACTGCCTTCTGGACATCTGTCAAGTCAGCAGTCTTTCCCATGATTGCGGAGCCTATTGAAACAGACTAAGGGACCTTTTTAAACGCTTAGGAAGCCTTTGCTGGTGTTTTTTGGTAATTCTAATTTACTAAGATAATGACTTTTGTGTTTTCATTGGCTGTAAGCCATAATCATCAACATTATCAGAAATAAACACTTGAAATAGATCAATCTGTTTGTAATGACTATATAATATATGAGTTTCACTTTTTGTATTTAAGAACTGAAAAAAATCAACTTTTTGATGATATTCTAATTTAGTGAGAAGCACTTGTAACACGGCCAGTACCTGCCTGGTATAATGCAGGCTCAGTTCCTGAGATGGCTTCATACATTCTATTAACCTATGCCAAAAATTATGTCAGGAATACATGGAGACATATCTGATTTTAACCTGAGTCATGGTTCACACTCACCAATGCAAGTCTATACAGCTATGAAAAATGGATGGCACTCGGATGCCATCCATGTGCCATCCTAGAGCTGTCCCATTTTCATGTTGGTTTGGTAAAAGAAGATTGAGAAACTTGATGTACCTCCAGCATGAGCTGATTTGATCTTTATACAATTTAGTTAATTCCTTAAATGCAGAGTTAAATGATGGAGTCTATCTAGGTTGGGTATATAGTACAGAGAAATACGGCACTCCAGAATCCGGAGGGTGCACAGGTAGGGTACAACCCCGTAGTATATACAGAAAAGAATCTGGCACTCCTAAACCGAAGAAAATATTGAATTTTATTTTGTACAATCCAGAAAATCCAGTGCTGTGCATATAAATATGATGTTTTGGTAAATCAGACCTTTCTCAAACATGCACAAAGTGGCTGGAGTGAGAGGAGCTGAAATTGGCACAAAGCGCAATGGTAATGCAACTAAGTCGCTGCAAGAATGGCGCATGTTCTAGGTTGGGTACAGTAACGGTCTGAAAAAACCTCCTTGGCCTCTGTTATCCATTGATTGGTATCTAATCCAGTGGATAAACACCTGCCATATCCAGTTAAAGTATAGTAGAGAGATAGCAAATATGTCGTATACAAAAAGTTTCAGCGATAATATATGTCAGATGTAGCAAGTAGCAGCAAGTGGCTATTAAAAATTAACCTTTATTTGGTTGTTTAAAATATGAGAAAAAATGTTCATAAGAACCTGTATTACCAACAAACATACACTGAAACAAAAAGCACAAATAGTGACTAAAATGAGCGCATAGGCACCTCAGCCCTTTATGGTCAGTTTGGAGCTGCTGAGGACCAAGCAGCTAAACACACTCCCCTGATGCCCCCATGTTGAAGAAACGCGTCGGGACATATTTGGACCTTGAATGTTTGGAATGAGGTTATTTTAAAGGGTGTCTCCTCCCGTTCTCATCCTAAGGCCACTCCTGAGAAAAAATACTGACCAAATACTGATAGTGGGGCCGTGGCCTTAAATGAGGGGCCTCCTAGGAACACGCATGGACATTCCTGCATTAGTCTGGTGAGATTGTTCCTTCGTATCTCCATGCGGTATGTTATTCCTATATATATTGCCTAGACAGATATACTGTGCTGTAGTGGCATAATAGGTATATATACTGCTTTCATCAGACGCACCCCTGTTATATCGTACAGGTGACACTGACGTGCCTATGCATTAATGTTAGTCACTATTTGTGCTTTTTGTTTCAGTGTATGTTTGTTGGTAATACAGGTTCTTATAGCTTTTCGTTTATTTTAAACAACCAAATAAAGGATAATTTTTCAGAGCCACTTGCTGCTACATCTAAAAACCACTGATGTGTGAATGAGCCCTTAGATGTATATGTCTGTGTATTGAAAAAGTATGTAGATATTTAGTGTACAAAATCTATCGGCTTAATGGGGCAGATGTAGGCACAGTGTGCTCCTGCTGTGGATCTACGGTACTGAAAAGCTACTTTGGGACAGTGGGAAATCATAGCGATTACATACATTATGGTAGTTTTCTTTTTTTACCAGGATTCAGTGGCAGTTGTGTAAATGTGTTGGCTGGCAGTTCTATGTGTTTGCATCCTTTTATGTATCTGTAAACTTTAGCTTAATTATTAGCAATGTTAATTGTATATGGATTTTATAGATTTAGTCATTGTGCCCATCATTGTCAGTCACAGGTTTCTGTCTGAGATCGCCGTCTCATATCGGTGCGTGGGACCCAGAAACACAATGATAAAGTCACACAGAACTCCTATATATTTCCTTTATGAGTTATGTCTGTTTTTCCTTTTTGTGTTAGTATATGCTGTATAAACGACAGGTTTCCTTCTGATGTGAGTGTGTCATGGGTAGGGCTTTTTATTTCCTATTGTTCCTATTATTCTGCTTATTATAAATGACAGACTGGCTTAAAGCTTCTGTTTAACTGCTTAATAGCTGTTTGCCGCTGAGTGTGTTGGTGGGAATTGTTTTATGTCTCTGCAGTTGAAGCATTTGGAAGTACAGCGGGGCCTTAGCGGTCAATGGGACCTGTATGGTTGTGTGCATTGGCCCAAACATGGTTTCCAGATGTTTTTGACAGATCTCTCTTTTGCTTGTAGTAATACAACTACATAATTTTTGTTTCATAAATGTAAAGAATTTTTGATTGAAAATGGTACAGAAAGATACTTCACGGACCACGTCTGGCACTGACAAGACTATGATCTCACAGACCGTAGCACTATGACTTATTTTAGGTCGTCCTTTTCATCATTAGGGTGTTCTTTTCCCAGAAACCTTACTAGGTTAATTCTATAAATTGTAATTATTTCTGCTTTAGCTTCTCTATCTTGCTGTGAAATGCAGTTTTGTCCAGTAAATCGTGCCCCATTTGGCATATCTTGTTAGACTGAATTCCCTTGTACCTTACTGTAGTCATTATAACATAATTTTCAGCAATTTACCAAAACCACTTGAGAATTTTCATCCTCATTTGTTGGGTCAGTATGCTTTCCGTATTTAATTTATTTGTTGTCTTCTATATTCTAGATAATTAGGTCTTTATACTTGTAATTTATCTGCTGAAATTTGTTTTTGCCACTATTGCTTTCTGAAAGGTATTTATTTTCTTTTTACATATTCTACTTCTGTCATGTTTTCAGCGAAATCTCCAAAATCGACACTAAAATATAAACCTTTCAATGACAAATACTATACTCATATATTCATGTGGTTACTATTTAGCTGCTCTTGGTTGGCAACCTGTTTGTTCCATTTATTTGCCCAAATGTCGGAGAGGCGCTGCTGCCTGCACTCCTATAGCATTCACACAGCTGCCAAGAGTCCCGAAAGCTATTGTTACCCTGTGTAGCAGGACATAGACGTGATCCCTGCCTTCAATCTGCCCAGTAGACTTTGGAGATGTATAAAAGGTAGGGATTCAGAATAGTGATATATGCACAATCCCAGGTTGTATGGGATTATATGTATCTTTCCATGCTTTATGGGCTGTTTATTTTAGTAATGTTTAATGATTAATTACATTGCGAATTGCTTTTCCATGCAACTGCTAATGGTTCCTTAAGGTAGAAAGAAAACAAACTCTGGGTTGCCCGGAATATGTTCATATTGGGGCTTTCTACCAAATTGCAATATGGTTCCATAGTGAGTTTGACTTAAAGGAGTAGTCCTATCTATTGGAGTTATTATGTAAATGCTCCTGAGTTCAGTTATTGCTGTTACATACTTTTTATGGCACTCCTAATTTTCCTTTCTTATCCACCTTATGTGTCAAATGCTGGTAAGAAAATACACCAAATCTTTTTTTGCTGGCGACACAATAACAGGAGTCAGTGTGCAGACCATAAGGCCACGTTCACACGTTCATTATTTGGTCAGTATGTTACATCAGTATTTCTAAGGCCACATGCACATGTTCATTATTTGGTCAGTATGTTACATCAGTATTTCTAAGGCCACATGCACATGTTCATTATTTGGTCAGTATGTTACATCAGTATTTCTAAGGCCACATGCACATGTTCATTATTTGGTCAGTATGTTACATCTGTATTTCTAAGGACACGTGCACCCGTTCAGTATTCGGTCAGTATTTTACCTTAGTATTTGTAAACCGAAACCAGGAGTGGGTGATAAATCCAGAAGTGGTGACATGTTTCTATTATACTTTTCCTCTGATTGTTCCTCTCCTGGTTTTGGCTTACAAGTAGAGATGAATGAATCCGAAGTTAAAAGTTCAACATTCGTACCGGAAGTCCATTGCAATGTTCGGAGTTCCCGAGAGAGAGAGCATTTTCCAGCCAAAAGTCCGAGTCCCCATTGTTCTCAATGGGGTTCCGGGTCTGGCTCAAGTTCAGGTACAGTTATGACACACAAACCGAACTTTGGAATAAAATTTGGGTGAGGTACTAGAACCTGAACTTCCACAGGTCTGCTCATCCCTACTTAATGTGTGAATGTGGCCTTATACAGAGGATTCAGATAGTGAAGCTGAGTAAAGCTGCACTGGACAGATTAGGTGGACACTGAGAGAGAAAGTCAAAAGGCATGCAAGTATCGTATGTAACACCAAAGTCTAGCACAGGCAGAAATGAAAAGTGTTATGTTTTGTGTGATCTAACAGAGAATAGTGATAACGAATAGTGGATAAACCGGATGAGTGGACCCGTGGAAGTTCGGGTTCCGGTGCCCGACCCAAACTTTGTTCCAAAAGTTTGATTCGGTACCAGTACTGTACTTGAATTTTAACCAGAACCCAATCCCCATTGAAACGCAGACTTTTGACTAGAAAATCTCTGTCTCTGCAACGGACTTCCCTCAGAACTCTGAACATTGCAACAGACTACCGTGGAAAGTCCGTGTTCAATGTTTAGCATCGGACAGTAACTGTCCGGTACAAACGTGGAACATTTAACTTCGAGTTCGCTCATCTCTAGATATAACCTCTTTTTTGTATGAAGCTCAGAGATTTTGCTGAAATGACAGCAATAGTCTAATTTCTGCAGTATTTTTGCATTTTTGTTACACTTGTCCTGGATCTCTGCTTCTTACTTTGATTAGTTATAATCTGCTTTAGGCTATGTTCACATTGTCTGTTAGTCAGTGGCTCGTTGGGGCTTATGTCTGAAGCCCTGTAAATGGGATTTGGACGTTTGCGCTGATGGGTCCATTGACTGTAATGATGCAGAGTCAAATTGTGCTCTGTCGGACATTATTACCATCATTTGAAGTGGGCTCCAAGTCTCAGTTGAAAACGTTTTGTTGCCCACTTGTGAACGTAGCCTTAGTCTCTCCTCTCCACTTTTACGTTAACTCCTCCCTCACCTTTTTGCATTTTTCTCTTCTGCTTTTCTTCTTCTTTCACTAGTGTGTTTCTCCAGGTGTAAAACTATTTTCACACAGAATTTTTGAGGAGTTTTATGGTGTGGATCATCTTCAAAATCCTCCTCAAACACTCGGAAAACTCTTCCTATTCATTTCTATGGGAAATCCATTTTGCTGATCTTATGAAGATTTTTTTAAGTGTTATGTTTTCTGAAGAGCTCTCGAAAAACACCTGATGGAAAAGAAAGTGCATATCACTTCTTTGAAGTGGATTCTGCTTGAGAAACTTGTCATTTTTGATTGCCTCAAAAACTCAGTGTGAAAAGAATATTCTAAGGTCTCGCTTTGGTCTTCTTGAGTTTTGCATTTTTTGTTCACCACATGTGCCATTTCTGCCACTTTTTCAGCTTTGTTACTATACATGTTTGCAATCATAATCCCACAAGAGAATGTAAAAAAAAACTATTTACATTGTGGATTTCTTCTCTTTAACTTTTGATTCATGTTGTACACTGTCATGTTTTATACATTAAAAACTGTTTTACCTTAAATACAATGAATGGAATCAGTCGCTATAATACTTTATACAAGTATAATTCTGTATACCAATATGAATAGTTTTTCCCCATGAAAATACTCATTATCACAGGGCTGTAGTGGGATTGTGCTGTAGATCCACATGATCTTAGGACTACCAACACACGGGCAAATCCATCGTCTGGGACACCCGACTTTGTAATGTGCAGTTGAGTGTCCACCCTTCATGCCAAGGATTAGAAAAGAGGCCGGCATGCTTTACTCTTTCACTCCTTCTAATGTACTCTTGCTTTTTCCCTGCCACGGTAAATATGTTTTTGATACCACACCTTGTTGATGAAGTGCTGCTGTCTTTTTATGTCTTGTCGACATGATTTCTTTGAAGCTAGCAGTTAAGCCTTAACATAAATTTATGTTTATGTCAGCTCTACATATATGATTGCTACCCGTGAAAAACTGTCTTTTATGTCGGATCATATGTTGCTTAAAGGTGTTGTAAATTCTCCATCAAGCATTTCGTATCTGTCTGCCTATAACATATGCATACTAGTTCAGCCGTCTGTGACCCTCAATTACAAAACCATATGCAGACAGTTCCTTGTCTTTGATGTAACTCTACTCTTGAGTCTTGGCATTTTTCAGTATAAAGGATGATTGGAATGAAAGGTAAATTGAGAGCTTTTTCCGCTTGAAGAGACTTGGAAATTTCTACTAAATTTTGCATAAAATTTTGGTGAACATTAGGCCAACTAATAGGAAGCGTAAACTAGACTAGACAGTTTAAGTATAAGCCGAATCTATCATCCTGCATAAACCACAGTGATTCATTTTGCAAATTTAAAGACTATATAATTTCAGATTATATTTCCTAAAAAGTAGACAGCCTTGATAAACCTGCAGTAATGTGTGTAATGGAGAATTCTGTAATAGAACCCTAGAGTCCTGAATGTGCTGAATTAAGGCTATGTTCTCATGATCAATTGTTGGGGTGTATTTTTGCTACTCAAAAAAATGCAGCATCTTACAGTTCCAGCAAAGTGTATGGGATCTATAGGAATCTCATTATGCTTTTTTTACGCAGTGTAAACTGAACTGTGGTGCTTTTTTTTTTAATCTGCAGCATGTCAATTTCTCTTGCATTTGATTTGCAAATTTTCTATGTAGATTTGAATGAGATGAGGCAAATCCGCATGTAAAAAACGCATAGACGTGGAAATGCACTAAAAGCGCATGCAATCTGCACCAAAAATTTATCAATACAATTTAATCAAAGCCAAATACCAGGAAGTGTGAAAAACAAAGAAACTTTATTGAAAACATGACACATAAAAAGGAGACAAAAACCGCAGCAGACATAATGCGATAAAAACAGATGTGAAAACACGACTTTCTTTAGGTAATTGTAACACCAAATACCCATAATGGGAACATAGCCGAAGGGCTCATTTATGTCAGTGATTCTTCCCATACGCAAAAACAGTCTAAGTTTCATCAGTGTTTCTTATCAGAGTATCATTAGAGTTTGGTCAGTATGTCACATTTTACTATCAGAGTTTTGGTCCGAACTTTTCGTTTTTCTCAGATGACAATGGTGAAATGAATGGTGAAATGGTGGAGGTTTCTCAAACTTCTCCTATCAAGCAGTCCGTGAAAAACAGACAGCATACGGATGTCATCTGAGTGCTGTCCGATTTTTTTCACAGACCATTTGCATTGGCAAGTTTGATTCAACAGTTAGATCCATATCAAACATGTCTCCATGCTTTTGTGTGGAAAACTTCCTAGTAAAAAAATCGGTCATGTGAAAAGCCCATATACTATCATAGGTATGAGTGCTATGGGTGAAAAACATGTATAGCACTGGAACAAGAAAAACTGACGTTTGAATGAGCCATATTATGACATCAATTTATTTTTTAACATTATGATTCTATATTTAATTGCTCTGCAAACACATTAGTGTTTTTCCTGGCTAAACACACCTCTGTCCTCTTTATTACTTATATGTGGCCCAATTCATTATTTGCATTTTTCTCAAGTCACTTTTTTTTGTCTTATATTTGTTGACATTTTTCCACCAAATTCTTCTTTTTTGTTTTACTTCTCCATTGCTCAGATATTAGATATCAAAGTATCTGGCACCTAAACAGTTTTTTTTAAGTGGGTGTTTCCAGAAAGATTTCACTGGGGGCTTGTACTTGTTCCTCTTTCTGATGCTGACCAATTATAATTAGGCAGTAACACACTGGGAAAGAAGAACAGGCCCTCACAAAAGCTTAGTACAGGCTCAATGTGAGACATGTATTGACAAACAGTCTGCTCACCTCATTGCACAGTGATTACATGTGCTGTAGCACAGCAGACCTGCATGTGACTAACTGACAGCATTCAGCGTTAAAATCCCCGGCTGTCAGTTTTGGGAGGAGCAGTGCTGTAGAGTTGCGTCTTGTTACAAACACTTCTAGTAGCTCTTATCTCAAATTCAAATAAGCTTTATTGGTAGGATAAAATACAGATTAGCATTGCCAAAGTGTGTAGTGCTGCCAGCTCTGCCTGCTCCCCCCCCCACACTAACTGCTGGAGATGAAAAGTGGCTAATCACACTCAGGTCTGTTGTGCTTAGCACATATAATCACTCTGCAGAGAGGAGAGCAGACTGTGTCTTTATGTCTCACACAGCGTGTTCTGAGCTATTGTGGTAATTTGGGGACATGTTATTTTTTCCTCAGTGGGTTGTTGCCTACTTATCATTAGTCAGCTTCAGAAAGAGGAAGAAGTACACGCCCCCAGTAAAAGCTCTCTGGTAATGCTCACTTGGACTTAAACAAAGGAACTGTTTAGGTGCCAAATACTTTGATCGCTAATATTTCTTAAGTGGAAAGGCGAAATTAAAAAGAAACAAAAAACATTTTATTCTATTAATTAAATATTAAATAGTATTCCCATCTCCAAGATCCTATCCCAATATGTAGGAGGTGTAATAATAATAATATTAGCAAATACCTCCAATTAGAAATGTAGTATAGTATTTTTGATTCGTTATTTTTCCTCATGTGCAGGCATTGCAGGACCTTAGGTATCCATGGTTACGTCCACTGATAAAGTGATAGTTAGTTAGCTAGCTGCTAGTGGTCATAACCGTGGATACCTAAGGTCCTGCAATGCCTGCACATGAGGTAAGTGACATAGCGAATCAAAAATACTATACTACATTTCTAATTGGAGGTATTTGCTATTATTATTATTACACCTACTACATATTGGGATAGGATCTTAGAGATGGGAATACCCCTTTAATAAACATTTTATTCTGCTCTGCAACTACTATTACTTGTGTGTCCAGTTCAACATGAGAAAGGTCCTCCTTAACTTGTTTTGTGAAGTTTTAGCACAAAAAGTTGCATGTTTCGCTAAAATTGCACAAAATGTATGCAAAATTTCATATGTGTATAAAATTAATCTGTTGGGGGAATGAGATGACTGGAGTACACAAATTTTGCGATTTTTAAAAATTCTTTGCATTTAAGGAATCATGAAAGAAACTTTTGGAAACCCCAAACCCCACAGTGCCGAACATAAAAAAATGGGCGAATGCATATGTAATATACTTTAAAGGAGTTGTCCACTACTCTAACAACCCCCCCTTTAAAATGTGGCTGCCCTCTGACTTCCTGTTGATATTCGATACGTCTCTAGATGAGAACAGTGCAGACGGCACTGATTGGATGCAGGGCTCGTGTGACGTAACACCCTCACGTGAACCCCTGGGAATGCGAGTGCCGACACTGCTGGGACGGTGCTGGCATCGGGGCTGAGTATCAGTGTTTTTATTTTAACAGGGGCAAACACTCTGAGGAGGGTTCTCCGAGTAGTGGACAACCTCTTTAAAAACACTCAAATTAAAAGATAAATAATAACAACAAAAACTAGACAAGAAATAGGCACAAATGCAATAAATAATACAGTCAACAGAATTGTGCATGATTGAGCTAGTGCAGCTGCCTGTGAACATATGTATAGGAATAGCAATGAAGCGATTTTCATCTGTAGCCATGCGATGTTAAAGACACATTTTTCCGTGTAGCCTGTCTATTTACCTGATGTGTAATAAATAGCAGCTGTCTTCCATTACTACGGAGCAGTGGGTCTCTTGCGTGGAAATGCATACAACAGGGCTGTGCGGATTAACATCCAAGCCTGTTTAGAGTGAAGGTAAATCCGCACAGGGACGAGTACGGGAGGAAGGTCATAGTCATATGTGTGTCTTTAACAATAGACTTTTCTCCTAAACGTGGCAGAGTAAAGCGTCAATGATAAAAACCTACCAGCTGAATTAGCTGTAATATCAAGTTCTAGATGAAATTTGGAGCTTATTAACAAAAGTGAAATCCCTTCCCTTAAGCTCATTTTGCTTAATTATATCTTTAGAAGGAATGGTTTTTTGAATGAAGAGTAAAACCATTGAATTTGACTACATTTAAAGAATACAGCTTTATAGTGTATAATTATGTTATATATCAAGTACTGGAAAGCAGAGAGATAATATGAAGTTCTTAGCCGAAATGACAAATGATAAGATGATTCTTTTGCTTATCTGGAGATTTCTATGTATATATTCCCTGTGATTAGGGGAAATGAATTCTGATAGGTATTGTCTCCTTCACCGTGTTCCTGGAGCACGTCCTTGGTGGAATACCATTCTGAGGGCTCTGTAAGTACTCGGGCCTTTCAACCTTCTGCCATCAGCCAATTAGAAAGGTCCCGACGCTAAGCAGAGCTCACTCAGTGCCAACAGGGAGGGGAATGACTGAGCTGCCTTTGAAGTTTGGAAGTCGCCCGATGGGATTTCCACCGGCTTTTCAAAGCCTCTTTTACTTTTATTATTAAATAGCAATTGAGATGGATGGACTGACAATAAAAATACACACAGATATACACACTGTGGTGCACATATTAACCCTAATTTATCAATATGTTAGACAGCACTCATATTCTGCCTTAAATATAGCATTATCAACATTTCATAATTCAGAATAGATCTTCCCATGATTCACTTTTCAGGGGTTATCTATTTTTGCTATGTATAATTGGCTTGAAAGTAATGGTTTTGTACTGGGATGTGTATACACAGCCTGTAGACAGTTCTACGTCTGCACAGAATAGAAGGACGCCGGGTAGAAGACATTGTGGTCCCCAGTATTCAGAATGTAAAGAATGAATATATTGGAGACGGGGACTGAGGACGCAAATCTTCCACATAGACTTTTCACTGCTCTTCCCTTTATTCTCTAGTGTAACCTATGTGATGACAGCGCTGCAGCACTTTGGAACCGCTCTACAGTGTTTGATGCAGAATATATTGTTTATTGGATCTAAAGCAGCAGATATATCAATATTTTGGACCTAATCCTACATATTCAGTAGAGAGGTTATACATCATCTTATCACTGTCCCCATCAGAGCTTACAATCTAGATTCTCTATCAGTATGTCTTGGAGGTTGAGGGAAATCCCTTGCAAACACGTTGTCCTTGATGGGGTTGAGCTCAGGCCACCAGTGCTGCGAAGCCACAATGTTAACCACTCTATTACCATTGTGCTCATCTCAGAAAATCACATTTACATATTAGGCCCACTACTGTATTGCTATTGTCTTATTGCTGCGGTCACATTGCAGTGTCCATGGCAGATTCTGCATTTATATAGTAGCGTAATTGACTACTGACCAGACTGCATAATAGGGACATATAGTATGATGGGGGTGCCATACAAACTGGCCACATGGAGCACTAAGAGTACACATTTTGGAGGTACGTACAGTACTGATCAGCTATGTTCAGAGAATAAACATCACAGAAATCCAATAACTCATAACTGACATCTTCTCAGTTGTACTTCTCTTCTGGTCTTTCCTATGTTGCCTGGCATGAGGCTTCTTCCCGCTAAGATGCACCAGTGTTTCATTTGCAGGCATGTTTGGCTCATTGCTTTTACCTGCTATGACAGTTGCAGATTGTCATCATACCAGCCATTATTGCCCTTACCCTTGTGTTAGGCAGAGTGCTTCCAATGAGAGCAACAATGTAAGACAAGACCATCCCCAATGACGGCTAGAATATGCTCTATGCCAGGCACAGTGCTCATGTGTCAGCGCCCTTTAGTGCTTTTGCCAAGAGCCATTCCAGTTATACAGTAAATCAGTTGTGATTGGGAACTCCACATGGGTCGCGTGACACTGAAATCGCAGTGAATATGAATAGCGGTACCAGAGCGCCAATAACAGGGCAAAAATATTAAAAGGACTGATTTATTAATACACACAACGCATTTCGGTGGACACAGCCACCTTCATCAGGTTGTGGAGCTTTACACTGGGGTTGTGCAGAGGTGCACAACTTCATAAGGTTAGTAGCCATCCCCACACCCTTTTAACAATTGCAATACTGAGTCACCCATTGCGCCTTGTTCTCTCCTCTCTTTACATACTGAAATTGCAGTGACACATTGCAACACTGGAGGCAATGGTTAGGCTATGTTCACACACGTTGTGTTTTTTTCTACTACAAATCTGCTAACTTTTCTCTGGCAGGAAAACAGCTGCGTAAAAAACGCACATATTTGCTGCATATTTGTTGCATTCTTTGCTGTGTATTTGCGGCTTATTTTTGGCCACCCATTACTTCCTATGGGTGAAAACACGCAGGTGCGTTTTCTGCTGCAGAAACGCTGGAAGAAGTGACATTCTCCATTTTCCAAATACGCAGCAAACAAAAAGCAACAAGTGTGAACAGAGAATCCCGGAATCTCATAGACCTTGCTGGTTCTGCTAGACACTGCTGAAAATTTGTGTAAAAATCTGCTGCAAAATATGTGTGGCACCCCAGGGGTCTGGTTTCCACAGTAACAAGCAATGTTATGTCTGAGAGCAGGTGGGAGGTCTCTTGGCCAGGGATCCTGTGCATGCCACACCTCCTGCCCAGTCTTGGGAGGGGAAGACCTTCCCCTATATAAACCCGGGGCTGAAGCAGGGTTAGTCAGTCAAGGAGAGTAGAGACAAGAAACAGTCACAGGAAGAAACAGCAGAAGCTCAGTGGGAGCAATACTACTACAAGTCAGGGGCTGGCAGCTGCAGAGCTCGCCCTGACTGAGAAGCTTTCTTACCGGACCCGGCGTCCGAGGCTGTGGGGACTAACTCTTACCCAGCAGCAGAAGCCGACCGGCAGGGGATTTCAGGTCCTCAGGCCCAGAAACCCGAAGGCACGGTCACACGCGTGGGACCAGCGCCGCCATCGTGGAGCGGAAGCCATTAGAAGGCCCCGAGTCACCGGCCATACGGGTGAGCACCACACGGTACACTCAGGGACGTGGGCTACTTATATCCGCTTCTAGCAAGGTAGCCAGAAGAGTACAGTCAGTTTGGGAGGCCTACAACTCCGCCTGGCCAGGGGAGATCCCATCTGCTCAAGGACTGACCAGGCCCCGTTCGCTAGCAAGTACTCCGGGAGGGTCTATCGTTGTTACCAGTAAAGACCCTGAATTACACCGCACCGTCTCTGAGTGGTTCCTGCTACCCTCATCTTCCACGTCGGCTGCCCTGAGGCCATACCCCTCCCGTTGGGGGTTATACTATCACGCTGCACAATTCTACACCGGCCTCAGCGGTCTGCCCTGCAGCAGCAGCTCCTTAGCTGTACTCAACGGGTGGCGTAGTCGTCCAATATCTACCGCTGATACAGCGCCACTTAGTCTGACTCCCTGGGCACGGACCGGATCACCGCCACGGGACTACAACCCTCAACAGATCCGGCTCCGGGTAAGCTCCCGCGTGCGCAACGCTGCGCGACACAGGCCCAGGGTCGCGTCAACCTTTGGCGTAGTCGGCAGGATCTCGTGCCCGCAACCACCGGGTACTGCGTGCCTGAAAAAGAGACTTTTAAAACTTACCATCCGTGAAGTTTTCCCGCCATCGGTGAAGATTCCCGCCATCCGGCGCCATTTTCAGCCTTCTTCCCGCCATCTGTGAAGATTCCCGCCATCCGGCGCCATCTTCAGCCTTCTTCCCGCCATCCGTGGAGTTTTCCCGCCGTTGGACGCCATCTTGAGGACGCCGCGCGGGAAGAAGAGGGGCGTGGACTCCGAAAGCGCGCGAGAACTGAAGCCCCGCCTCACGTCCGGACGTTGCGTAAGGTCCTGGAAGGAGCCCAGCAGACGCCGACGTCACCGGAGCGCGACGGAAGGTCCTCAACCCTGACGATCTACTGCGGAGCCGCGGCCTACGGAACAGGATCATCGCAAGGTAGGCCACGGTCCACTAGGGGGGAGGAAGATGTCGGATGCGGAGGAGAGCTTCATTGCCTCAACCCCCGCCAGCGCCACCGCTGCTGTAGTTATGCCCTTCACCATGCCCTATATCCCGGGAGCAGCTTGGCTACCCCAGTACTCAGGGGAGTCACATACCCTGCATGACTTTAGAGAAAAGCTGGATAGCCTCTTCCAGGTGTACCCCCTCACAGAAGAGCAAAAAGTGAGCATCCTGGTGGCCCAACTAACCGGGGCAGCCAAAAGGGAAGTAAAATCCTGGCCACCTGGGAGGAAGACTGTCGCAGGGATACTAACCCGGCTGAAGGATACCTTTGATACCCGCACCTCAGCCGAGATTAAGCTTAGATTCTACGGGTGCAAGCAGCGAGCGCATGAGAGTATAAGGGACTATGCACTAAACCTACAAGAGGCCCTGAGGGCCATTAAGCAGACCGACCCTGATGGAGTGGGAAACGAGGACAGGCTGTTGACCGAACAATTTATAGAGGGACTATATTGTAATGCCCACCGAACCCAGTTGCGGGCGATGGCCTTACAGGATCCCCATCTGGGCTTTGCACAGTTCAAGGACAGAGCCATCCGGGTGCTCCGAGAACCGGCACCGGGTGGCGTTGTGACCCACAGGCGCCCAGCTATCACTTACCACCAGGAGGCGGCGCCGTTGTCGGCAGGGCCTGTGGGAGCTGATGCGCAGGCTTTGGACAATGACCCGGCTCCAGACCTACACCATCAGGTCCAAGAGCTAGCTAAGAGCGTTGCTGCGCTAACCCGAACTGTGCAGTCTTTACAGGTTTCCACCCCAGGGAAGGTCCAGCTGGCATCCGGACCGGAGGACATCCCGTGGCGTCGACCAAGGAGGACCCCACCGGCCAGAGGAAGACCCAGTGACCGATACAGCGAAGACGGACGACCCATCTGCCGCCGCTGCAATCAACCCGGACATATGGCAAGGTACTGTTCTTTAAACGGGCACAACCTGGGGTAGAGGGCCAACCCCCAGGAAAAAGATCACCAGGCCCATCGAACTGGCGCGACAGATATGTGGGAGGACGTCCAGTCTTGCCTGTGGTACTGGATGGCATTCCCATGAGTGCCCTACTGGACACCGGGTCACAGGTCACCACCATCCCGTACGTGCTCTTTAAGCAGTACTGGAATGACTCGGATATTACCCGCTACCCTGACGACGACTTGAGTATCATCGCCAGCAATGGCCAGCCCGTGCCACAGATCGGATTTAAAGAGGTGACCATCAAAATCGGTAGAGTCGAACTGGCAGCACAGGGACTGATCATTGTAGATATTGACAAACATGAGAGTCACCCAAAAATAACTCTAGGAACTAATGTAATTGAAAATTGTCTTGCAGAGGTGATTTTCCTTTTACAGCAGGTTGCCAAGAACGCCAGCTCCGGCGAGCAGCGGGTGCTCCAGAAAGAGATCCGGGCACTGATGCGACGGCAACAGGTGGAACTCTCCGGCGGTGAGATTGGTAGTGTAAGAATGTGTGACCCTTTTCCTATTGCCATGCCCCCAAAAAGTGAAATGATGATTTGGTGCCGGGCAGCTATTGGTCTGAGAGGTAGAGATTACCAGGCAATGGTAGAACCAGTTTACTCAGACAGTAGGCCCACCATCTTGACAGCACGGGGGGTGGTTAATGTACGCCATGGGAGGGTGCCCGTTCGCATAATCAATATCGGGAAGAGGGAAGTGTACCTGCCCCGGTATGCCACGCTAGCCAAATTATATACCATTAACCAAAATGCTATACAATCTGTGGAACCCTTGCCTCCATCTCACCCGGAGGAAGGTAACGGCTCTAAGAAAACAATGGAGGACTGGTGTCAGCAACTACATTTGGGTACTGACTCCACTCCCTCACATCAGAAACAGGGAGTCTATCGGGTGGTTCAAGAGTACGAGAGAGTGTTTAGTAAACACCCGTTAGACTTCGGGCGAGTCAAGGGGGTAGAACACCACATCCCCACGGGAGACCATCCTCCCATAAAAGAGAGGTATCGACCCGTACCCCCTGCACACTACCAACACGCCAAGGGGATGCTTAGAGACATGAAGGAGGCTGGGGTGATCAGGGATAGCTGTAGCCCCTGGGCAGCTCCACTAGTCTTAGTCAGAAAAAAAGACAACACCATGAGGATGTGTGTAGATTACCGGAAAATCAACCGTATCACACACAAGGATGCGTACCCCTTACCAAGGATAGAGGAGTCATTGGCTGCTTTAAGATCTGCTAACTTCTTCTCTACCTTGAATCTCACTAGCGGGTACTGGCAGGTTCCTGTAGCAGAGGCGGACCGGGAGAAGACCGCATTCACCACCCCGATGGGACTTAGCGAGTTCACCTGCATGCCGTTCGGACTCTGCAACGCACCAGGAACCTTCCAACGACTAATGGAGTGTTGTCTGGGCCACAGAAACTTCGAGACGGTCCTGTTGTACCTGGACGATGTCATCGTATATTCCAAGACGTATGAGGACCACCTGAAACACCTGGCGGAAGTGTTCGAAGCTCTGGCGAGTTACGGCCTAAAGGTGAAACCCTCCAAGTGTCACCTCCTGAAACCAAAGGTGCAGTACCTGGGACACGTGGTGAGCGCTGACGGAGTGGCTCCCGACCCTGATAAGATCACGGCAATTAAGGAATGGCCAAGCCCCTCCAGCGTAAAAGAAGTGCGGCAGTTCCTCGGGTTGGTAGGCTACTACCGAAGGTTTATTCCCGGTTTCACCAAAAAGGCAGCACCTATGCAGGACCTCCTGATAGGCCAGTCCCGGAAGGCCAAGAACCAGAAGCCGCCCTTCAAATGGGAGGAGCTGGAAGAAGAGTCCTTCCGCCAGCTGAAGATGGCCCTCACGGGGGACGAAATCCTGGCGTACCCGGATTATAGCCAGCCCTTTATCCTCTACACCGACGCCAGTAACATCGGACTAGGAGCCGTACTGTCCCAGATCCAGCAGGGGAAGGAACGAGTAATCGCCTACGCCAGCCGAAAGCTGCGACCCACCGAAAGGAACCCCGAGAATTACAGCTCATTTAAGCTAGAGTTCCTGGCCGTAGTATGGGCAGTCACCGAGCGCTTTAAGCATTACCTCGCTTCTTCCCGGTTCACCGTGTACACGGATAACAACCCGTTGACACACCTGGACACGGCAAGACTCGGTGCCCTGGAGCAGAGGTGGATGGCCCGTCTGTCCAACTACGAGTTAAATACCGGGCCGGACGCTCCAATACCAACGCGGACGCCCTGTCCAGGATGCCCAACCTGCCGGACGAAGGAGAAGATCCGGAGGGACTGGAAGAAGTTGAACTCCCTGCGTTCCACCGTCATGGGACTATCCAGTACTCCCACCGGGTACGGAGTAAGCAGGCTGCTACGTTGAACCCCTTACCTCACTACAACTGGGCGGAAACGCAAGACAGCGACCCTGCCGTCCGACTGGTGAAGGAGATGCTGACTCGCCCGGAGGCTTGCCTTGAACCAGACGCTCCGGAGGAAGCCAAACAACTATGGGCAGAGAGGAGTCGACTGTTCCTTTACAAGGGGAAGTTGTGCCGCAGAATGGTTAACCCCCGGACGCATGAACTACTCTGGCAAGTAGTGGTGCCACGAAGAGACGCAGCCATGGTGATGGAGGCATACCACGACGGAGCTGGACACTTCGGGTGGAAGAAGCTGGAGTTCCTGCTGCGCGAGAGATTCCACTGGGTAGGCATGAGGGGAACCATTGAGAAGTGGTGCAGAGACTGTGGCCCGTGCAACCTAAGAAGGAAGGACCGTGCCAGCCAGAAGACTCCCCTGCAGTCCATCGTCACCCGGCAGCCGTTGGAACTGGTAGCCTTGGATCATGTAAAACTGACCCCAAGCAGAAGTGGCTACGTCTACGCACTAACCATCGTGGATCACTACTCCCGGTTCTTGGTTGTCGTCCCCGTCAAGGACTTAACAGCTCGAACAGCAGCGAGAGCCTTCCAGCAGCATTTCTGCCGTCCACACGGGTACCCGGACCAAGTGTTGACAGACCAGGGACCTGCCTTTGAAGCGGAGGTCTTCCAAGAATTCTGCACTCTGTATGGCTGCCGGAAGATAAGGACGACACCCTATCATCCGCAAACTAATGGACTTTGTGAGAAAATGAATCAGGTGGTAATGGATCTTCTGAAAACGTTGCCCCTGGAAGAACGCAGTCTGTGGCCTGAGAAGCTGCCCGATCTGGTGGACCTATACAACCACATCCCGGTAGGTTCCACCAACTGTACCCCGGCTTACCTAATGAGGGCAAGACCTGGTAAGTTACCTGTTGACCTGGAAATGGGAGTCCTGACACCCGAGGACACTTCACCAGAAGCAGACTGGGACACAGAGAGGCAGCAGCAGTACCGGAGAGTACAGGAGAGCGTGGAGCGAAGTCTCTGTCAGGCTAGGGAAAGACAAGAGAAAACTTACAACCAGTATGCTCCCGCTCTTCCCCTGGTACCCGGAGAGCAGGTCTTGAAGAGGAAGAGACGGCTCCACAAGTTGGACGACCAGTGGGAGAAGGACCCGTACACCGTACTGCCCTCAAGCCACGAGAATCCGAAGGTTTGTACCATCAGTAAAGACGGAGGGGAAACTACAGCCATTGTATCCCGGGACCACCTGAAGAAGTGTCCCGAACAACTGAGGAACCCTGAAGAGGAACAAGAAGACCATCGACCCGTAGAGGAAAGGGAAGATATGGTTAGTACTGTGCTCGGGGACTTCCCTCGGTCTTGGACTCAAGTCAATGGTGCAGTTGTGGTACCCGTACTCACCTTCCTCCAACCAGCATCCCAAGCACCTACGGAGCAACAGGTAGAGCTGGAAGAACAGCCGGTCCAGGAGGCAGAAGACCCCACACCCGCAGACCAGGAGGATCAACCCTCTGCTTGCAGTGAGCCTGCCATATCCCTAGTGAGCCAAAGAGCCGGTAGACAGCTGCCCAGTTTACCCTTGACAGCTCCTACACCCTGTAGTTCAGGGCTAGACAGTCAGCTCCGTAGGTCCACTAGGGCCACTAGAGGCCAGTTACCCGCACGCTGGAGGATTTAAAGTGTATAAATTGTTTTATTTATGTTTACCTGTGTATTGTTGCTTGTGTATAATTTTATGTTTCTAGTTATTTTTAGGAATCCTTGGTGGATCTACCGGGAATCCTTGTACAATTAGTTGGAGCGTAACCCAGGATGGACTAGAGACTGTTAAGGACTCGGGGTAGGACAGACCCCTACCTGGTTACGTCTCCTTGTTTTGGTGAAATGGACACCTTTGTTTCTTCAAAAACTGCACCCGGTTACGGACATGCCGTGACCACCTTTATGTGTTTCTTTATTGTATTGTTATTGTTATATCTTGTTATGTTTTTCTAAAATATGTTTAGTCCCGGAGTACTAAATTTCACTAGGGGGGAATGTGGCACCCCAGGGGTCTGGTTTCCACAGTAACAAGCAATGTTATGTCTGAGAGCAGGTGGGAGGTCTCTTGGCCAGGGATCCTGTGCATGCCACACCTCCTGCCCAGTCTTGGGAGGGGAAGACCTTCCCCTATATAAACCCGGGGCTGAAGCAGGGTTAGTCAGTCAAGGAGAGTAGAGACAAGAAACAGTCACAGGAAGAAACAGCAGAAGCTCAGTGGGAGCAATACTACTACAAGTCAGGGGCTGGCAGCTGCAGAGCTCGCCCTGACTGAGAAGCTTTCTTACCGGACCCGGCGTCCGAGGCTGTGGGGACTAACTCTTACCCAGCAGCAGAAGCCGACCGGCAGGGGATTTCAGGTCCTCAGGCCCAGAAACCCGAAGGCACGGTCACACGCGT
The DNA here is from genome assembly GCF_046119375.1 of Phyllobates terribilis. Lineage (NCBI taxonomy): Eukaryota > Metazoa > Chordata > Amphibia > Anura > Dendrobatidae > Phyllobates > Phyllobates terribilis. The sequence continues at coordinate 706,760,754 of NW_027362761.1, forward strand.
GGGACCAGCGCCGCCATCGTGGAGCGGAAGCCATTAGAAGGCCCCGAGTCACCGGCCATACGGGTGAGCACCACACGGTACACTCAGGGACGTGGGCTACTTATATCCGCTTCTAGCAAGGTAGCCAGAAGAGTACAGTCAGTTTGGGAGGCCTACAACTCCGCCTGGCCAGGGGAGATCCCATCTGCTCAAGGACTGACCAGGCCCCGTTCGCTAGCAAGTACTCCGGGAGGGTCTATCGTTGTTACCAGTAAAGACCCTGAATTACACCGCACCGTCTCTGAGTGGTTCCTGCTACCCTCATCTTCCACGTCGGCTGCCCTGAGGCCATACCCCTCCCGTTGGGGGTTATACTATCACGCTGCACAATTCTACACCGGCCTCAGCGGTCTGCCCTGCAGCGGCAGCTCCATAGCTGCAAATCAACGGGTGGCGTAGTCGACACTCAAATAACATCTATCAAGACTGCCACACACTGAGTTGACTCCCTGGGCACGGACCGGGTCCCCGCCACTCGGAGACTACAACCCTCATCTGATCCGGTTCCGGGTAAGCCCCCGTGCGCGAGACGCTGCGCGACACAGCAGGCCCAGGGGCGCGTCATATGCAGCAAAACACAACGTGTGTGAGCATAGCCTTATACCAAATAATCATTATGTCTGAGACGGAAGATGCGTGTGCTCACCTGAACAGCTGCTGCTCGTTGCTCTTTTCTTCATGTCTCTGCTCCTTACATGATGATTGAATAAAGTTGCCGTTATTTTATGCCAGTGGTGAGGGCCTGCATATTGGATGGAATGATTTCTTATGGTGTCACGTTACGACCTGCTACCTACTGCGACTATGATATGGAATATGTCTCCACATGTGCTTTGGAGTTTCTGGTCGCACACGATACCCTTGATATAGACTTCAATATTAGTTGCTCTCAACATGTGACTTGTGTACGATTTATCTCTGAATTGTTACAGGGAAAAAAAAAAAAAAAATATATATATATATATATATATTTTTTTTTTTGTACCGTGTTAGCCAATAGATAGAAAAATATTTCGATTTGAGAGTCCTCAGTGGTTGATACCTTTTAATGGCTAACTGAAAAGATGGTAACAGGTTGCAAGCTTTCCAGACTACTCAGACCTCTTCATCAGGCTAGTATAACCCAAAATCTGAAGAGTCACATATTTATACACAATAGGGCACAGAAATAATGCAATAGATGAGACAGGTGATTAAAAGCAGAGCTATTACTATGGGAGAGATAAACATTTCTGGCTGTAAATATTTTGGCACTATAATGACCACAAACAAGATGAAGATACCCAACTCACATCAGGACTACAAGATCCCAGGTACTTTCAGCTGTATCACATCTAATGTAGTGTACTTAATTATATGTACCAAATGTCCAGCTGGGTGTCTGTATGTAGGGGAGACGGAGCAAAAACTTAGGACAATGATGAATCATCATCGCCACACAATAAAAGAAAAAAGAATAGATCTACCTGTAGCCAAGCATGTTTGTTTCCCTCATCACAGCATCAAAGACATGAAATTACTGGTATTAAAAGGTAACCTCAAATCTCAGAGATAGAGAAGAGTCTCTTAATATAAACTAATGGTGACCTTTGACACCTTCAGAGCAGGAATGAATGTGTCGCATGGATTTATGTCATTCTACATCAATTAAGGAATGTTGCCATCAGACTTGTGGGGTCATCACAACACTGCACCAAACAATAAAACCTTCACACTCCTTATCTATGAACTGCTAAAATATTTACAGACAGAAATGTTTATCTCTCCCATAGTAATAGCTCTGCTTTTCATCCCTTGTCTCATCTATTGCATTATTTCTGTGCCCTATTGTGTATAAATATGTGACTCTTCAGATTTTGGGTTATACTATCCTGATGATGAGGCCTGAGTAGTCTTGAAAGCTTGCAACTTGTTGCCATCTTTTCAGATAGCCATTAAAAGGTATCAACCACTGAGGACTCTCAAATCTAAGTATTTTTCTCCGAATTGTCTGAGACTTGACTGCTTTATTTATGGCAAGCTCAGAGCTCTAGAATGGTTGCACAACAGGATGATGCAGAGAAGTTGCACAAATGTCGAGCAAGTTTTCAGAGAATTGCTGTGGCCTGACACGTTGCCATGTAGCCCCAACCTTAAAGGGGTATTCCCATCTCCAAGATCCTATCCTAAAATGTAGTAGGTGTAATTATAATATTAGCAAATACCTCCAATTAGAAATGTAGTATAGTTCTTCTGCTTCACTATGTCTCTTACCCCATGTTTAATGCATTGCAGTAGCTGAGGTATCTATGGTTATGACCACTCATATAGTCACAGCTGTTCATGGTTGTAACCATGGATACCTAAGCTACTGCAATGCCCTGCACATGGGGTAAGTGACATAGTGAATCAGAAGAACTATACTAAATTTTTAATAGGAGGTATTTATTAATATTATTATTATTATTACACCTACTACGTATTGGAATAGGATCATGGAGCTGGGAGTACCCTTTTAATCTAGCAGTTTATGTGTCATCATCACAAGAGAAATTATTGATCACCTGAATCACCTCTGAGTATACTTGAGTGACTATAAATGACTAACCCAGCCGTACTACCATAAACTCTATACTACGTTCTTCAATCTTTATACAGAAGTTTGCTGCACTGTTTCTCCACTGAAAGGCAAAATGTACCTATTATTGACTCCTCCATCCAAATGTCCACAGTATGTGATAAACATTTGTCATTAAGAATGGAATAAAACCTCTTGTGGGACTTCTGAGATATGGAACAGATGAGTAAGGACAGATGAAGCATAGTGGAAACAGGAACACATCAGTGTGCAGTACTGACATACAGGTGCATGCATTCATAGACACCTGGAGAGATGTAAATGCTCAGAAACACATCTCAGGGTACAGGCCGAAAGCTTGTAACAGTATACATAGCAGACTCTTAGGGGAGGAATTGGAGGAGATTGTCATACAGATCTTTACGTCAGAAGAAGAACATAGTTAATTTGAAGGCAAAGGAGAATGGGGGAGTTTGAGTAAAAAAAATGACAAGAGGGGGTTACGTAATACTGCAATGCAAAATAATACTGTGTCAGCATTGTGTTGGCAGGACCGCCATAGCATTTGTCAGGTTCATAAAAGTTTATATTGTCCATGTGGAACAGTAAATCTACTGAGTGACATTCCTGCTTATCTGCTCTTTCTCCAATCTTTTCTCAGCTGCAATTGGATCCAGATTCATTCACTTTCTTCATTCATATGTTTAGTTACCTCCTTAGTTCCTATGTAGTTTTTTTCTGATTCTCTTAAAACTCTGCGTTCTACTCCATATTTTTCATTTCCCAGCATTATCTAAAGTGTATTTTATTGATTTTCCTTAGTTAAACCACTACACATGATGATAGAGTAGTAAAAACTGTAGTGGGAATAGAAGAGCAAACAGATGCACATGTGGCATGGAGTTAGCAAAGATTCTACTATAGTACAAATGGACTGTATAGTGGACTGTATAGTGGACTGTATAGTGGACTGGATAGTGGACTGTATAGTGGACTGTATAGTGGACTGGATAGTGGACTGGATAGTGGACTGTATAGTGGACTGTATAATGGACTGGATAGTGGACTGGATAGTGGACTGAATAGTGGACTGGATAGTGGACTGTATAGTGGACTGGATAGTGGACTGTATAATGGACTGTATAGTGGACTGGATAGTGGACTGGATAGTGAACTGGATAGTGGACTGTATAGTGGACTGTATAGTGGACTGTATAGTGGACTGGATAGTGGACTGGATAGTGGACTGTATAGTGGACTGTATAATGGACTGGATAGTGGACTGAATAGTGGACTGGATAGTGGACTGTATAGTGGACTGGATAGTGGACTGTATAATGGACTGTATAGTGGACTGTATCGTGGACTGGATAGTGAACTGGATAGTGGACTGGATAGTGGACTGCATAGTGGACTGCATAGTGGACTATATAGTGGACTGGATAGTGGACTGGATAGTGGACTGGATAGTGAACTGGATAGTGGACTGGATAGTGGACTGGATAGCGGACTGTATAGTGAACTGGATAGTGGATTGGATAGTGGACTGTATAGTGGACTGGATAGTGGACTGGATAGTGGACTGTATAGTGAGCTGGATAGTGGACTGTATAGTGGACTGGATAGTGGACTGTATAGTGGACTGTATAGTGAACTGGATAGTGGACTGTATAGTGAACTGTATAGTGGACTGTATAGTGATCTGTATAGTGGACTGTATAGTGGACTGGATAGTGGACAGAGTGGGATGAATCCACATTGGCAAGGTATATGAACCTGGATGTGTATGGTTTATAGATTTAGACAAATGGCTGTATATCTAATGGCTGTTAACCCTAAAATACAAGTTGGTTTATGGTGCCACTAAGGGTGTTTCAACACGGGTCAATTGGTGCTTGTTTAGTAACATTTGCATGCGATTATTTGTATGAAAACCAGCAACATCGGTTACATGCAGCCTGCACAGACGTAGTGCCCTCACAGCACATGTCCACACACCCAGCCAGGACCCCCACCTTCATGTAACGTGACGGGGGCAAGAGACGAGTGCCTCGCCCACAGCTACCGCCCCACGCCACGTTACATTTACATGAGAGGATGTGATGCCAGCTAACAATAATTAGTATTATTATGTATGTTCAGAAGATGAGATCAATGACAAATGAACATTTTATTGTTTCTTGCTTAATCATTGGGGCAGCTTACACTGTTACACAGAGCAGTCATCAGACATTAACATTTGTAAGAATGATGGTTATGCAATCATTGGCCTATGTTGTTGTTTTTAACCCAAAAATTGCTATATATGATTTGGATTTCATTTCACATATACTGCGTCTTCTGTCATTTGAAAAATATCTCCAGATAGCCTTATTTGCGCGTATAATTGGTGATAGACAATACACTATTTACACCAGGCAGGCCTGTTTAAGAAGTAGCATCATCATCACATGCCACCATTTCTGCCTCGGTGTCACTTTGTAGTTTGGTTACCCACAATAAAGTGCTTCTTGTCTCTGTAATTGTATAAATGTTGCTATTCTCCTGAATCTGGTGTTGTTTTTCTTTTTTTCCTGCTCATTTCCATTCATGAGATATGGATCCCCTTTCCCTGTATGTAAATCTAGACTTTTTAGCCAAGTGGGTGTAGTCCTCAGATCTTCTTTATGGGAATTTTCTTTAGTGCTACACCCAATTCAATAAAAAGTCTAGATTTATGGATAGGGAAGAGATTCCATATTTTAGGAATAGAGAGGTGCACAAACAAAAATATAAGCAATGCCATAGTCAGAACAGAGGCACATACTGTACACCAGGTAAAAAAAAATCACATTTTTATAGCAAGTGACAGGTCCTCTTACAGGTATGTCCTTCATTCTAGCACAGTGAAGGTTCCATCTTTGGACCCCCTCAATCAGCAAGTGATATGTCACAATTAGTTACGATCGTAAAACCCCTTTAACCTTTCCTAACTAGTTCTAGAAGTACCAGACTCATCAGGCCATTTCATTTATCAGAGATGGACCAGATGTGAGTAGGATGGACTGTGCCTACTGAAGTTCTTGTAAATAATACAGGATGAAGAAAAGTTGTATATACTGGTGCATCTCACTAAATTAGAATATTATCAAAAAGCTCATTTATTTCAGTTCTTCAATACAAAAAGTGAAACTGATATATTATATAGAGTCATTATAAACAGAGTGATCTATTTCAAGTGTTTATTTCTGTTAATGTTGATGATTATGGTTTACAGCCAATGAAAACACAAAAGTCATTATCTCAGTAAATTAGAATACTTTATAACAACAGCTTGAAAAATGTTTTTAAAATCTGAAATGTTGGCCTACTGTAATGTATGTTCAGTAAATGCGCTCAATACTTGGTCGGGGCTCTTTTTTTATGAAAACACAAAAGTCATTATCTCAGTAAATTAGAATAATTAACAAAAAACACCTACAAAGACTTCCTACGCATTTAAAAAGGTCCCTTAGTCTGTTTCAGTAGGCTCCACAATCATGGGGACGTCTTCTGACTTGACAGATGTCCAGAAGGCAGTCACTGACACACTCCACAAGGTTCCAGAGTTCCAATTTTCATTTGGAAATCAAGGTCCCAGAGTCTGGAGGAAGAGTGGAGAGGCACACAATCCAAGCTGCTTGAGGTCTAGTGGGAAGTTTCCACAATCGGTGATGGTTTGGGGAGCCATGTCATCTGCTGGTGTAGGTACACTGTGTTTTATCAAGACCAAAGTCAGCGCAGCCGTCTACCAGGAAATTTTAGAGCACTTCATGCTTCCCTCTGCCAACAAGCTTTTTGGAGATGGAAATGTCATTTTCCAGCAGGACTTGGCACCTGTCCACACTGCCAAAAGTACCAATACCTGGTTTACACACAACAGTATCACTGTGCTTGATTGGCCAGCAAATTCGCCTGACCTTAATCCCATAGAGAATCTATGGGGTATTGTCAAGAGGAAGATGAGAGACCCCAGACCCAACAATGCAGACGAGCTGAAGGCTGCTATCAAAGCAACCTGGGCTTCCATAACACCTCAGCAGTGCCACAGACTGATCGCCTCCATGCCACGCCGCATTGATGCAGTAAGTGATGCAAAAGGAGCCCCGACCAAGTATTGAGTGCATTTACTGAACATACATTTCAGTAGGCCAACATTTAGGATTTTAAAAACATTTTTCAAGTTGTTGTTATAAAGTATTCTAATTTACTGAGATAATGACTTTTGTGTTTTCATTGGCTGTAAGCCATAATCATCAACATTAACAGAAATAAACACATGAAATAGATCACTCTGTTTGTAATGACTCTATATAATATATGAGTTTCACTTTTTGTATTGGAGAACTGAAATAAATTAACTTTTTGATGATATTCTAATTTAGTGAGATGCACCTGTAAGTATTTATATACATATCAGATGTAAAGTGAAAGAAGGATCTGTTATAATCACTGCAAAGGCAACAGAAATATTAAGCCTTTCTTTAAAAAAACACATGTAATATTAAACTGGTGTAACTTCTCTTCATTTCTTTTGCAATAATATGCTGAAACATTGACAGCCTTAAACATTTGGGAGTTTGCTAAAATATATTATCGTCACTTATAATGAAATATCTTACTCTTTGTTTAGGACAGATATAGACCAAAGAATACATGAAGACAGATCTTATTTTATTGTCAGTCCCGTCTTAGAAATGTCACAGCGGCTGCCTTTCTTTGACATGATGCAACAAAATATTGCCCCTCAAGACTCCGCGAGAAAACTGCTTAGCAAAGTCTCCATGTCCCTTCTCAGTGTTGATTGCATTATTATGGCGTCATGGTTCAGTTGGGAGGAAGAAGCCTTTGCTGAATGCTAAATAAAAAAACGAACAAAGCAGCATTTGCCGGATAGCGTGTCTGTGACAGTGCGGGGGTACTTCACGCCAGGTACAATGGAAGCTCCAGAGATCCCTTCCCTGGCCTTACGGTTGGGATATTTTTATGAATGCAGATGTCCTTGCCGTTAACATTATTATGTCTTATAAATTTCTAGAAAGCTTATAATGTCCTGTTTATTTTAGTAAAAGAGGCCCAAAGTTACTTTATATCTTGCCAAAGGCTTCATTGTAACTGCGGAAAGCCTGCATCCCCAACACTGTTACATGCATCAAACCTCATTTTTTACTACGAAGCATAACAATTTGATTTAATTATGTTATTAATGTCATCTGAAATATTACATGCAGGGATAGCAGGTTTTATAGAGCCTTCATTATTTGCATATCTGATGCATATTCGAGCTGTCATTGTATATAGGAATGGAGTCAACTTTATGTCATGCCACCCTAACTGCAAGAGTCTAGATTGATAGTAAAGTACAGCCGACTTCATACATAGGGTGAAGTGATAAGTCTGGCATTTGGTATGGCTTTAAAGAGGACCTGTCACCAGGTCAGAAGTGGCCAGGTTTGCTCTTATTTTATTCCCTATGCTCTCCTGAGTGTTTAGTTGTTCTTTTTGAGTGTCATACTGTTCCAGGGACTTGGGGTATTTTTATTTAGTGGTAAATTGTATGATCTTCACCAAGGGGGCGGTGCTTACTGGATTCTCTGGGGGCGTGTCTTTAGGCTGCTTTGCATAATCACCCCTATTTAACACTGAAGGCCCATATCTCTAGAACAGTATGGAAGATTTGAAAAGGGAAAAATGGAAACCTCAAGAGAGAGAGCAGAGGGAATAAAATAAGAGCAAAATCAGTCCACTTTTGATCTAGCTACAGGTCCTATTTAACTGGCGTCAATGGAATTTTACTTCAGAAATGATATTCCATCATCTAAACCACGATAAATCGGAGCAATAATCAGTGCCTTCACCGCAGCAGTTAGAGTTCTCCTGGCCAGAAGTTGGATTCAATGCAGTAACAGAACAACAATGTCAAGAACAGATCACATATAAGACTCAGGTCCACAAGTAATGAACTACTGAGCAAAGCATGGGTGATGGTGTGTTACTAAAGGCCATTAATTCCAGTCCATACGGCTGCTGTGATAATGTCAATCCCAACCAAACTATCAAGCCTGGTAAATTTACAATGAAGTCTGGTACATCAGCACCCAGCTCACCCGGGCAAGTGCAGTGGCCATGAGCAAGCGGGGGGCCCACTCACTGTCGGGGACCCCGGCACGCTATGTGGCCCGTGAGTCGGGGGAGCTCGTTGCCAGCGCCTGAGAGTGGGTCCACCTGCTTGCTCAGGGCCCCGGCACTTGCAATACTTATCTCTCCCTGTTCCTCTGCAGGTCCTGTCTCTTCCGCGTATTCTGACACTCTAATGTCTCAGGTCAGAGGGCGCGATGACATCACTACAGTGCGCCCTCTGCTCTGAGTGTCACAGTGCAGGGAGCCGGAAGACAGCGACGCTGAGGAGTCCAGAGCAGTGGCCAGCGAAGAGAGGTGAGTATTTGTTTTTTTTTAGATTTTTTTATGTATGGAGCAATATATGGAGCCCCTACAGCATGGAGCAATATATAGGGGCCCATAGTGCATGGAGCAATATATGGGGCACATACTGCATGGAGCAGTATGTGGAGCCCATACTGCATGGGGCATTATATGGGGCTGTTACTGTATGGACCATTATATAAGGCCCATTCTGTATGGAGCAATATATGGGGCCCATTATTCTGTATGGAGCATTATATGGGGTTCATTATTCTGTATGGAGCAATATATGGGCCCATTATTCTGTATGGAGCATTATATGGGGTCCATTATTCTGTATGGAGCTTTATATGGGGCCCATTATTCTGTATGGAGCATTATATGGGGTTCATTATTCTGTATGGAGCAATATATGGGCTCATTATTCTGTATGGAGCATTATATGGAATCCATGATTCTGAATGGAGCATTATATGGGGTCCATTATTCTGTATGGAGCTTTATATGGGTCACATTATTCTGTATGTAACTTAATATGGGGCCCATTATTCTGTGTGGAGCATTATATGGGGCTCATTATTCTGTATGGAGCATTATATGAGGCCCATTATTCTGTATGGAGCATATTATGGGGTCCATTATTCTGTATGGAGCATTATATGGGGCCCATTATACTGTATAGCGCATTATATGGGGTCCATTGTTCTGTGTGGAGCACTATATGGGGCCCATTATTCTGTATGGAGCATTATATGGGGTCCATGATTCTGCATGGAGCATTCTATGGGGTCCATGATTCTTTATAGAGCATTATATGGGGTCCATGATTCTGTATGGAGCATTATATGGGTCCCATTATTCTGTATGGAGCTTTATATGGGGCCCATTATTCTGTGTGGAGCTTTATATGGGGCCCATTATTCTGTGTGGAGCATTATATGGGGTCCAATATTCTGTGTGGAGCATTATATGGGGCTCATTATTCTGTGTGGAGCATTATATGGGGTCCAATATTCTGTGTGGAGCATTATATGAGGCCCATTATACTGTATGGAGCATCATTATATGGGGTCCATTATTCTATATGGAGAGCATTATATGGGGTCTATTATTCTGTATGGAGCATTTTATGGGGTCCATTATTTTGTATGGAGCATTATATGGGGCTCTTTATTCTGTATGGAGCATTATATGGGGTCCATTATTCTGTATGGAGCAATATATGGGGCTCATTCTGTATGGAGCATTATATGAGTCCCATACTGTATGGAGTATTATATGGGGTCCATTCTGTATGGAGCATTATATGGGGCCCATTATTCTGTATGGAGCCCATTATTTTGTATGGAGCATTATATGGGGCCCATTATTCTGTATGGGGCATTATATGGGGCCCATTCTGTATGGAGCAATATATGGGGCCCATTATTCTGTATGGAGCATTATATGGGATCCATGATTCTGTATAGAGCATTATATCGGTCTCATACTGTATGGAGCATTATACGGGGTTGATTATTCTGTATGGAGCACTATATGGTGTCCATTACTCTGTATCGAGCATTATATGGGGCCCATTATTCTGTATTGAGCATTATATGGAGCCCATTATTCTGTATGGGGCATTATATGGGGCCCATTATTCTGTATGGAGCATTATATGGGTCCCCTTATTCTGTATGGAGCATTATATGGGGCCCATTATTTTGTATGGAGCATTATATGGGGCCCATTATTTTGTATGGAGCATTATATGGGGACCATTATTCTGTATGGAGCATTATATGGGTCCCATTATTCTGCATGGAGCATTATATGGGTTCCATTATTCTGTATGGAGGACTATGTGGGGCCATTATACTGTATGGAGCAATATATGGGGCTCATAATACTGTATGGAGGACTATGTGGTAATGGATTAAATAAATAAATGTTCCAGCTCCAAAAAGTTAATTTTTAAAAAAATTCTTAGAAAATTTTATTTGAGAAAAATTATTTTAAAAACAGACAGGATACAAGGGCCGCAGTGGTTAATACCATGTAACAACCATACAAAAAACACACAGAGAAGAGGATAATAGGCTACGCGTTTCGGCTGCAACTACAGTCTGTTACGCTCGCGCCCGGACTGACTGGCGTGAGCGTGATTAGTGATCCAACTGTACCATGAACCGAGGAGTGCCTGGAGGGGCGTAACTAAGTATCAACCCGATCCGACCAAGGTCGCACGGCGGCTCAGTCGACTCCGTGAACCAAGGAGGAACCGAGCAGAGGGACCAGGTGCTACTCCAGGTCAGACCCCGGTCACAGCTGTTGACCCACACCGGGGAATGCAGGAACAGGCAGGTTAGACTGGCATACAGACAGGTGGGTATTGGCAGGCACAGCTGGTATACAGACAGGTGGGTACTGGTAAGCACGGCTGGTATGCAGACAGGTGGGTACTGGCAAGCACGGCTGGAGTGCGGACAGGGAGATACTGGCAAGCGCGGCTGGAGTGCAGACAGGTAGGTACTAGCAGGTTGGAGCGCAGGCTGGATAGGGTCCAGTACAGACTGGGAGACAGGAACGGAGCCGCAGATGCGGTAGACAAGCAGAGTTAAGCGAAGCCGCCGGAGGACAAGGCACAGCAGAGCGGAACCGCCGGTGCGGTGAGCAAGCAGAGCAGAGCGAAACCGCAGGTGCGGTGGATAAGGCAGAGCAGAGCAAAACCGCCGGAGCGGTAAACAAGGCAGAGCAGAGAGGAACCGCCGGAGCGGAGGACAAGGCAGAGCAGAGACGAACCGCTGGTGCGGTGAGCAAGCAGAGCGGAGCGAAACCGCAGGTGCGGTGGACAAGGCAGAGCAGAGCGAAACCGCCGGAGCGGTGGACAAGGCAGAGCAGAGAGGAACCGCCAAAGCGGTGGACAAGGCAGTGCAGAGCGAAACCGCAGGAGCGGTGAGCAAGCTGAGCAGAGCGAAACCGCAGGTGCGGTGGACAAGGCAGAGCAGAGAGGAACCGCTGGAGCAGTGGACAAGGCAGAGCAGAGCAAAACCGCAGGTGCTGTGAGCAAGCAGAGCGAAACTGCAGGCGCGGTGGACAAGGCAGAGCAGAGAGGAACCGCCGGAGCGGTGGGCAAGGCAGAGCAGAGGGAAACTGCTGGCGCGGTGAGCAAGCGGAGCAGAAGAGGGCTGAAGGTTCAGGCAGAGAGGACAGGGCTCTGTTCACATGGAACAGACTGGAAAATACAGGAAGATGGCTAGAACACAGGAGGTAGATACGGAGGAAGGGAAAAGGGACAAGCAGAACCAGATACACACAAGGTACTACAATGAAGTAGCGAGTGGACACAAAACTCACAAACAGAACTACAGAGACAACGAGTTGGAGTTAGGTGCAAGTTCAGACACTGCAGGAAAAGGGAAGGTACGGACATAGAGACAAACAGGTAACAGGCTAGGAGACAGTTCAGACAGGAACTGACACTGCAACGAGATACAGGAACGAGCCTTGGTATACAGCCCCCAGAGTGGCGGAAACAGACTAGAAGTCACAGGTAACAGGCCTGGATATACAGCCCCCAGAGTGGCGGAAACAGACTAGAAGTCACAGATACAGGTAACAGGTCTGGCTATACAGCCCCCAGAGTGGCGGAAACAGACTAGAAGTCACAGATAACAGGCCTGGGTATACAGCCCCCAGAGTGGCGGAAACAGACTAGAAGTCACAGGTAACAGGCCTGGATATACAGCCCCCAGAGTGGCGGAAACAGACTAGAAGTCACAGATAACAGGCCTGGGTATACAGCCCCCAGAGTGGCGGAAACAGACTAGAAGTCACAGATACCGGTAACAGGCCTGGGTATCCGACCCCCAGGGTGGCAGAAACAGACAAAATGCAGAACAAGACCTGGCAACTCAGAGGCAAGGAGCACACTGATAGTGTTGCTCAGGCACCTCCTTCTGGGTGGAGGAGGTTTAAATATCCAGTGACTCACAGAAATAGGCAGGGGACGCATTAGGAGTGCGCCCACAGCAGCTATAAGAATCAGGAAGTAACCGGGCCGCCGCCCTAAGCAATCAGACAAGAGACATGCACACAGCATGAAGGGGCCCATAATACTGTATGGAGGACTATGTGGGGCCCATTATACTGTATGGAGGACCTAGAGGGGCCATTATACTGTATGGAGCACTATGTGGGGCCATTATACTCTATGGAGGACTATGAGGGGCTCAGTATGCTGTATGGAGGACTATGTGGGGCTTATAATACTGTATGGAGGACTATGTGGGGCCATTATACTGTATGGAGGACTATACTGTCCGGTCTGCATTGTGCACTGCGAGGATTCGCCGGTTTCTGAGCTATTGTAGAATTTACAATAGATATATCTCATGTAATGTAAGAAGTGAAATCTTCTGCATTGTACTATATATATATATTTCTCTGCTGTATCTGTGCATCATGAATTGTGGTATGTGTTAAAGGGGCCCAATGAGACTTTTTCACCCGGGGCCTGCAAAAACCTGAAGCCCGCTCTGTACATCTGCATTGTCAAGTCAATATAAAAAGTTAACCTTGCTTCAGTTTTTCCATAACATTCAGAATTGATTTTAGTGGCTATGTATGAATGGTCGGCTTTGTTCCCTAGAAATGGTGCCACTCTTGTCCATTGTCTGTTTCTGGTATTGCAGCTCAGCCTCATTCACTAAAATAGGGATAAGCTGCAACGCCAGACTCTGCCCTTTACAATGGCTGTGTTTCCAGAAAAAAAATCAGATCCTTTTTTTCTGTTCCTGGACAATTGGTGATTGATGGACATTTATAAGAGGGAGTAATAATAATAATCTCTTTAATAATAAGTGGGTAGGAAGGATTTAAGCTGCTTAAAAGGTAAAAAGCCACAGCTGTTCGGAGAAGGTATACGGTATCGTTTCATTCACCAGGTCTCTCCTGTAGTTTGTGGGTAGCAGCATTTTCAGCCTTTTGGGATATTTTATTAAAGTAGGCCCCTTTCAGAAGAAGTTATAAGGTTACGTTATTAGGACCCTGGGATATAATGCATTTAGGGGATACCGGTAAGAGATGTGAGAAGAGAAGCCCAATATTTGCCATGTGAAAGTAGAGATGAAGACTAACAACTTGCCGCTCTCTATCATACTTCATTCCTTATACATCACATTCTCCCTTCTATTCATAAATATACATGCCAATATAATGTACATGTATGTATATACATGTATAATCTCCCATTTATTTTCTTCACAGTATAATTCTGAAAGACAGGGGCTTATGAATAATTTATTACCCCCTCGCTGCTTCTGCATACAATCCTGGTTTCTAGTGAGGGCCGTGTCCAATGCATTTGTGAGTAGATCTCGACCCAATTGAATTTCAATCATTTTTTTAAGTTAGGTTTAAGAAGGCAGGGTTTGGCAGTGGGGAGGGAGGTGGTGTGTGTCGAGGGTGAAAGGGCTGATTATGCAGCACATTTCCCTTTACTGGCTTTGTGAATATGGTTTTTATTTGCCTCCCTTTATCAGGGGGCCAGAATGGACATTATTATGATGCCATTCAGCAATGCTTTGGGAGAAACATGATTCTCTGGTAACGTCATGCAGACCTCCACATAGTTCACGCATTAAGCAATAATTTTACAAAGTCAGATCTGTAACCTACTGATATTTAGTAATCCTGTCTATTAAATCATTTAATGATCTGAAGAAGTAAAATGCAAAAAATCAATACATCTCTTGCATAAAGTATGGACATGGAGATGACAATGTATCATAACTTGCATCAAGGCCACCTTGGTGCGCTGTCTCAGGTATGGTCAGCAGAATAGAGGTGTTTTTTTTATAGTCTATGTTATATGAATGGACTCCAACCATAATGCCCCTCAACCCCTGCGAGATATAGTCTGTATTGTACTGATGGCACCTGAAGGAACGAGGCATTCCATTTCAGGACACACCTTTTGGCTTTGATCATGGAAGAGAGTGGTCCTGTTCACTGTTCATCAGTTAGGGTGTTGCTTGTAATGACGTTTTCTAATGTAATAATGAAAGTAGCTTCAAACTGAAACTTTAAGTCAGGTAAAAGAAATATGAAAGAAATATAAAAAAGGAGCTGAACAGAAAGGTTTATTCTGTGATAATCTTTACTAGGTTCAGTTCTTGCCATGGTGGAAATGGAGCCTGGACTCAGGTGATGTCTAGCATAGAAGAGGGAAGGTTCAGCGCAGGAGGAGAAGGCATCTATGGCCGGCTAGAATGGCTTTCAGGAGGTGGATAACAACAGGCAGGATGAGGTAATAGGACTCAAAGACATAAAACACTAACGATCTGGCTGCCAAAATCAGTTTTCTTGAGATGGCAATGGAGGAGGGGGCAGAGGAAGAGCGGGATGAGACTCAGTGAGAGAGAGACAGAGAGCACCTTTTGGAAAAAGATTTAATCTGATTAGTCCCTAAGTGAATAGAGAAAGGGAAAGGAATTAAATAGTAATGAAAGGGCCTGGAGAGGGAGCCCAGGCTGCTATTGTGTCCTGTGAAGTGGAGACCCCGATATCTCACGCCAAATTAGGTCACATTAATCTGCACAACATTAAAACTCATCTAAGGAAATCAGTGTGTTTTTGTTGGCCCTACTGACCTACTAGTCTCAGCAGGCTTCTACAAGGCAGTGTAAGCACAAGGATGGTACTGACCACCAAGGAGGAGGTCCATGTGTCTTGGTGCAGATCAGTGGTCAAAGCTAAAGTGTCCTATAGTCTTACATCACAGCACCCGAGAAAATGTAAGCATTGGTTAAACAAGCAGCCTGAATCAGTGGATCTCATCCTGAGACTGGACAATGTATACAGTATTCCCAGTTAATTAGTAGACTGCATTGTCATGGTTAAGCAGATTTTGATGGGACATAGTATATGGGAAGCAGCTGATTCATTTTCACTTCTTGATTAGAGCAATAAGTAGCCTAGAATGGTGCATCTCAGAAAGGTCTTGAAATGATTCCAGTATCGATCTTGGCATAGACAAGAGGGCCCTTACATAAAGTAACTTGACCAACACCAGCGTCAGAGTATAGGATTGGCATCATGCATGGCTATGGAGACATTCAACATGTGGGTGTATACAAATTCATGAGCAAATGGCAGAAACTTGCTAGATCAGCACACAACTGGTGAGTCACTGTGCTTCATGGAAATGAGATGGATACATCTCAAGTGCTCATATTAATAGGTCTGAGGATAAGTGCAAGGATGTATTTAATGTGCAGTACTGTTATTCCAAATTATCGGAATTGCTTACATAAAAAGAAAAATGGAGATTCGCTCTAGAATGATAGAAATAAATACACGTATTTTTTTAATTCTTATATCTTTATAGCCAAAAAGACTCTGTGTGCCTTTGCTCAGCCTCTTGCTTAGTACATGGTGTAGCTTGAGTGAACCTCAATACAATAGGGTAGAGCAGCTGCAGGGGAATAAAATTACAAGTTGTTACTCCTTAAAGGGGTTGTCCACGTATGAGGACTTTTTTTTAACTTAAATGCATGTAATTGTAGCTAAGGCCACGGCTCCACTATCAGTATTCGGTCAGTATTTTTTCTCAGGAGTGGGAGCCAAAACCAGGTGAGGAACAATCAGAGAAAAGGTAAAATAGAAACAAGTCACCAATTCTGCATTTATCACCCACTCCTGGTTTTGGCTCCCACTCCTGAGATACTGACCAAATACTGATAGTGGGGCCGTGGCCTAAAGATAACTTATTCTGCAGCCTGCAATAGACATCTTCAGTAAGATAGTTCTACCGATCTGACAGGAGAGTTTGTAACTCCTTTATCTGTCTATTTTTGAGCTCCTCTCAGCTGATTTATGACCACAGACCACATGAAAGTTGAGTGTACAGGGGAGCAAAGAGCCTGTTAAAGCCAAACGGTGCAAAATTTGCAATGCAACTCAATTGTAAAAATTGTTTTCAACCCCAGATCCATGCACATATTTAAAAAAAAATTGTCCGCAAAGAAAAACAACTTTAAATTTGATAGCATATTCACAGCAGCCTGTATTTTATCTATGAAAAAGTTACACACACGCTGCTGTAAAATATCTCGGATTTGCTGTCTGCTGATACAAGTAGCCCTGGGCGACCTACTTATTTACTTTATTTTCCAGAATAGTCCCACAGAAACCATCAGGATTCTATTTAAGTTCCAATGTTTGTTCTGATACAAAGTAATAACGCTTTAAAACAGATATTATGATGTTAAATAACATGCAGTTCACTTGTCAATTGAATTACCCATGAAGTGCAGTGCCGCCTCATATCTGGTGGGAGACACTTCCTATAACATGTACAAGAATCATCTGTGCAATATTTGGCAGAATTTCCAGTACCCTATCCTTCCAGTAGAGAGAAAATGGCCTGAGGCCTACTTCCTCCTGGCAGACACTGCAATAAAGAAGAAGTGACTGTCTGGGATCAAGCAGAACTATAATAACAGCTTATTATTAGACCACAATGTTTTTTCCTATCCTGGGTTGAGACCTTGCTTAAAAGAACACTGACCCTAGAATTTACTGTGAAAGGTAATCTGTATATAAACCATAGCTCCCAACCGTCCCGTCATGGCTCAGCTGTTCTCCCGGCGTCTATACTTACCTCTCTCCAGGTCCTCATCGCTCTGTAGCTCCTCCTCTGGGGGCGGGGCCAATCATCTCTTCTTAGTGCATAAATTATATATTCACCTCCTCTCACTCCTGTTATTGGTCTGACCCAAGACTCAAGCTCACAATCACAATGTCCCAACATGCTTCCCAATGCTCACAGGCTGCTTGCTCTAACCACTGAGCTACAACCCATAATGGTAAAGATAGGAAATTTTGGTCATCCTGACTCTACATTGCAATGAATCCAGAAGCCAAGTATACATTTCCATAGAAATACATTGTATATACAGTACAGACCAAAAGTTTGGACACACCTTCTTATTTAAAGATTTTTCTGTATTTTCATGACTTTGAAAATTGTACATTCACACTGAAGGCATCAAAACTATGAATTAACACATGTGGAATTATATACTTAACAAAAAAGTGTGAAACAACTGAAAATATGTCTTATATTCTAGGTTCTTCAAAGTAGCCACCTTTTGCTTTGATGACTGCTTTGCACACTCTTGGCATTCTCTTGATGAGCTTCAGGAGGTAGTCACCGGAAATGGTCTTCCAACAATCTTGAAGGAGTTCCCAGAGATGCTTAGCACTTGTTGGCCCTTTAGCCTTCACTCTGCAGTCCAGCTCACCCCAAACCATCTCGATTGGGTTCAGATCTGGTGACTGTGGAGGCCAGGTCATCTGATGTAGCACCCCATCACTCTCCTGCTTGGTCAAATAGCCCTTACACAGCCTGGAGGTGTGTTTGGGGTCATTGTCCTGTTGAAAAATAAATGATGGTCCAACTAAACGCAAACCGGATGGAATAGCATGCCGCTGCAAGATGCTGTGGTAGCCATGCTGGTTCAGTATGCCTTCAATTTTGAATAAATCCCCAACTGTGTCACCAGCAAAGCACCCCCACACCATCACACCTCCTCCTCCATGCTCCACGGTGGGAACCAGGCATGTAGAGTCCATCCGTTCACCTTTTCTGCGTCGCACAAAGACACGGTGGTTGGAACCAAAGATCTCAAATTTGGACTCATCAGACCAAAGCACAGATTTCCACTGGTCTAATGTCCATTCCTTGTGTTCTTTAGCCCAAAGAAGTCTCTTCTGCTTGTTGCCTGTCCTTAGCAGTGGTTTTCTAGGAGCTATTTTACCATGAAGGCCTGCTGCACAAAGTCTCCTCTTAACAGTTGTTGTAGAGATGTGTCTGCTGCTAGAACTCTGTGTGGCATTGACCTGGTCTCTAATCTGAGCTGCTGTTAACCTGCGATTTCTGAGGCTGGTGACTCGGATAAACTTATCCTCAGAAGCAGGGGTGACTCTTGGTCTTCCTTTCCTGGGGCGGTCCTCATGTGAGCCAGTTTCTTTGTAGCGTTTGATGGTTTTTGCAACTGCACTTGGGGACACATTCAAAGTTTTCCCAATTTTTTGGACTGACCGACCTTCATTTCTTAAAGTAATGATGGCCACTCGTTTTTCTTTACTTAGCTGCTTTTTTCTTGCCATAATACAAATTCTAACAGTCTATTCAGTAGGACTATCAGCTGTGTATCCACCTGACTTCTGCACAACACAACTGATGGTCCCAACCCCATTTATAAGGCAAGAAATCCCACTTATTAAACCTGACAAGGCACACCTGTGAAGTGAAAACCATTTGCGGTGACTACCACTTGAAGCTCATCAAGAGAATGCCAAGAGTGTGCAAAGCAGTCATCAAAGCAAAAGGTGGCTACTTTGAAGAACCTAGAATATAAGACATATTTTCAGTTGTTTCACACTTTTTTGTTAAGTATATAATTCCACATGTGTTAATTCATAGTTTTGATGCCTTCAGTGTGGATGTACAATTTTCAAAGTCATGAAAATACAGAAAAATCTTTAAAGGAGAAGGTGTGTCCAAACTTTTGGTCTGTACTGTATAACAATGTATTTTTATGGTGGCTGTATACTGAGCTGAAGAAAAATATTTATCTTGTTCCTATAAGGCTGTAAGCCCATGCTCTGTAATGGCAGCGTTTTGGACACAGCTCACCTGCACTGTATAAACTCACCAGAAGTGCAGATTTACAAGCCGCAGCATGTCAATGTCTGTTGCAGAGACACTGGTCTCCACTATGAAATTTCCACAATAAAATATCATTAGATGTGGTAACTTCACATGGTTCAGTGAACACATGCGGATTTACTTGCATGATTATAACGCAGCGTTTTGGACGCAGCGAGAATACGCTGCGTCCAAAGCGCTGCTGTTCCTGATTGTGGTAATGTAGCCTAAAAGTATTAAAAATAATAAGCAATTAAAATATATATTTTAGTGTCTACTCAGGTTTTGAACGCACAAACCTTCAGACATTACAGATAAATGGAGTTTTAGTGTGCTGAGCGACAAGCTCTAGTGGTGTAGTGAAGAGAATTTCATGTACTTGATCTGTACTGCAGAATCTGACTAGGCTGAAATATACTGCTGTGTACAATATACCTGTATGTATTTTTATTCTACAGGGAGAATCAGGGTATGTGCTCATGATGCGTACCATCCTGCGGCCCCAACAGTCCAGAATAGCCGGCGGCGGCTTCTGCTCAATATGCAAATGAGCGGCGCCATTTTTTTTTCCACCTACGGACTTTCCGCATAAAGGTTAGGTCTATGGGGAAAACCTGCATGCGGACCCCCAGGAGAAATTGACATGCTACAGTCTGGAAAGACGCCGCATGTCCGTTTCCGCGGGTGATCCGCTGGTGCCCAGATACGCTTAGTGGACATGGGATTTCTACAAATCCCATACACTATTCTGTAACACCTGGCCGCTGCGGGTTTGATGCTGCATAATACGCAGCGGCTCCGGATTGTGTGCACATACGCTAAGAGATTTTTTCATCTTATAAAATTACTGAAAAAATAATAATGAAATACACTTGAAAATGAAAAAAAAGTTATTTTTAATGCGTTTATTTTTAAATAATGAATATCACAAATCAGCAAATATCAGCCATATTTGGTGTCCCTGTAATCGTAACAACCCGCACAACACTGCGATCAGATTATTTATGGGGATCGGTAAAGGACGTAAAAAAAATGGCGTAATTTATATTTTTCTCTATTAAATCCATAAAAATGTAATAAAACGGCAATGCTGAGGCCGTGTTCACACGTAGCGTAAATGCTGCGTTCTTTCTGCTGCTTTTTTCTGCAGGTGTCCGCACCACATGACACAGTAACAATCTTCTCTGATTATTAGTCTTTGCTGCATTTCTTTTATGCGTTTTCCATGCAATTTTGGGGCAGATATGAAGCAGAGTTTTTAACATTTTTTAACAGTACAGAAAAGCTTTGATTCTTATTGTGTAGTTTGGTGCGGATCCTGCAGAAAACAAAAAACACAGTATTTCTGCACTGTGTGAACACGGCCTTACAGAAACAAAAAAGCCAGGTGTCATATAGTGACGCTACATAAAGATGAGAAAGTTCTGGCGGCTCTGACTGTGAATGAGGGAACAAAAAATAATCCACAGGTCCCAACTAGAGATGAGCAGGTCACACAGATGACTTTGCGCTGCCCCAGAAGATACGAGATTCACGGCCTCCCTCCAGCCGCCAGGTAGCACTGACCTGGACGCTCGACTGGAGACCCGGGAATCCATCCGCTCATCTGTACTATCAACTGTCCCGGATAAAACGGACAGTCCTGGATTTGGGTCTACGCCTGCAGTCTATGGAGTCTGCTGAATGCCCCCTCATTACCAGCGCCCCTCTGACAAATCCTCCTGGTGGGGGAGAAATAAATAGTAAATGGGCGTGGATTGGGGTGTGGCCAGGGGCATGACTAAAATTTGACATAGCACGCTACGCACGCCACATGATGTGTCCCTCTTTCTGTATAAATGTATAAACATCTGCACAGTGTTTCTCAGTCTGCAGGGGTTTTAGCTTGTTCTTGTGGAAATTATGTAGAGAATGTAGGGTTTAATTTCCTGGTGATTGGTTTCATTTGTGGCTGGTGAATGGCTGAGGAGTAGGGCTTAACACTATTTTGGTCTTACTGCAGATAAGTAAAGGGGAGAGGCTCCTGCTGCAGCCAGTTGTCTTATAGCCAGACAGAAGACGGTGAGATAGAGGATGGGAACATGATTGAGCATCTGAGACACATAGAAAAGGCTACTTCATATTTTTTTTTATTCTTGCTTATGATATGAGGCAAAATTGGATCAAAGAGGAAAAGGAGAGTAAGGGTTTTCCCATTCAATACATTTATGGCGTATCACTAGGATATGCCATAAATGTATAACAGATGTGGTCCCAACAATGAGACCCACTTCTATCACGAGAACTAGACCCTGTCACACACTACCTTCAGTGAAGAGTTGGTCAAAATTTCCGTATAAAAAATGTGAATTCCGACTAGCTCCCCACTGATAGCAGTGTGCCTTGTGGCCCCATTCTCAGGATAGGTGCAGCTCCCTGTACATCTATAGCTTGGGAGAGTTAGTGCTGGAATGTTTGGATATTTTTTTGAATTTCTTATGCTTAGTGCTCCATCAACCACCTGCAGCCAACCATCGCTGTAATAGGAGATTTACTTGGACCTTTGTAATAGTACCCCTACTCTTCTGTATACACCTCTGGCAAGCTTGTATGTGTCCGCAGCTAAGGTGTCTAAGCAATAAGGAACCCCTGATCTGTTTGCATTGCATGCAGGTTACAATATATACTATGCAGGTATAGGCTTGGATATAATATTTCCATTATTTTTGTTAAGTCGTTTTAAAAAGATAAAATAAAGGCTTAAAAAAATAAAATAAAGTGCACTCTATTACAATATGCAGCTCTTGACATACCTGACAAAATGGGCGTATATGGGTCTCACAGATAATAAAGCAGCTTCTTAGAGATCAACAAGCCCATGATGAACTGACTGACTAGGGTCTGAGGGTCTAAGAGATTGGTCACTGAAACCCATCTGATCCAGGAGGATAGATTTATGTCTGGTATTGGAGGAGGCATCAATCCAGGTCAGCAGGAATGTAAATTGCACCACATTTGGCCCAGCTTGGTAAGCAGGTGCCTGTATTATGCTCCAAAATGACATACAATTTCAATAGCTCATCTTTTCTAGGCAGGATAACTTTGGTGATCATGATACACTTCATTTTTCGCTCATTTTGTTTTACAGTTTCACCTCTATTGACTTTTCCTATCATGTGTTTACATATATAGCTTACCTTTGACATTCAGCTTTACATTTGCATTGATTTATGAAAAGTATAACTGATTTTAATATACAGGCCCTTTACATCTTTTATACTGTCGCCGTAAAAGGCAAAGTAAAATTCAGTTTTGGCTTGTAGTTGGAAAAATGATATTCATTATTGAAATAATAAAGGTTTAAATCTAGAAAAAGCTTCTTAGAAAGTAACCTTCTCAATGCGTTGTTGCATTACGTGTCTTGAGCTTTTGTTATAGACCTGAGCAGCATTCATTATTCTGCAGGTTTGCAGTGGAGTCGTGCATTACTGTGTTCACAGACACTTTCTTAACTGAGCTCCTCTACCCAATCCATCTTGGAGGGTTTGATGACTGGGGCATTTATACATGAGATTACTGTACAGTGCCTCCCAGCATTTAAATAGGCAGCACATGTTAGATTTGCTGGCAGATGTGAGCCCAGAGAAAAGACAAGCAGAATTCTGAATGCAGCTCCTGAGGATTACACTGCCACAAGGGCAGCAATGAGTCAATATCAGACTGGTAAGTGATCATACCTGTTGATCCTGTTACATACATTCTTTATATCCTGTGGATAGTGACTTGTATGTTTAGCAATGTAAAAAGACAAGATTTTCCAGGGCAGCAGAGCCTCACGCAGGGCTTGGTGGTACTGTTTAGGGCACGTACATGGGCTCCTGGGAGGCACACAGAATTAACAGAAGTTTTGATCTAAGCAAGTTTATGACACGTGTATGATAGAACTGAAATGGGACGTAATTGAATGACGGATGAGCTTGCAGCAGCCACATTTCCAGGGAGTAATGAAAACTAGAACAGCTATTGACTAAAGGAGCTTAACAGGCTGCTTGGAACAGGGAGAGGATGAGCCAGCAATCAGCTGGGAATATATCAATACGCAAAGTAATAGCTCAGTTATTATTATAACTCCTCACTGTGCAGAGCAAATACTAGTTAGGAACACAAAGGAATCATGGGATCCCGAGGACGCACTGCTGGCTTAACAAATAGTTGGCAAATTATATTTAAAAATGCAAAATGCTGCAGATTTGCAAATGTAAATATCTTGCCTTAAAATACATAATGGATGACAAAAAAGGCTTTTTTTCCCTTTTACTCTGATAGCTCATAATTATTGAGCAGCTGACTTTATATTACGAGATACAGTTTTATAAAGCTCAACCCTTTAAATGGATAAAAAGAGAGAAATGTTACTCCCACTGAATGGAAGAGGCTCTACCCAATGATGATACTTTTCAAAAAGGGGGTAAATATTATTAAATATCATTAATATTTACTGGTGTCTTTTTTATTCACTAGGTTAGGGTAGTAACTGTGTGCTGCAGTATTGTGGTTGAGGGTGGGAAGTTGGCTGCGTCTCACAGGGGTCATATTCCTGTGTCAGGATAGTCAGTGTGGTGCCATAAGCAGATCGCAATAAATCCCTTAAGAATTGGAATTATTAGCCCACGGTATCTAAAGTTGGAATTTGTCCAATAGTTCAGTCTGATGTTCCTTGACCATTGCCTATCTCAGTGTAGGAGCAGCTGGATAGACTGAAGCTTCAGTGCATTTAAGAGTTATTTTAGACTCTAAACCCTAGTGATTTTTTATTGGATTTTATCGCCATTATGTTTGCTAAAATATAAGCTGTGTCTCAGTTATATTCATCCAGAAGACCAGCATCTCTGATGATGATATATTATGACAAGCTCTATAGTATAAAAGTTTGTATTTCAGATTGATTTATATTTTTCTTTAATATGTATTTCTTTATATTTATATTTTATTTTAGCTCTATAAACAGCAAACAATAAATAACTTTTACGTTTAGGCTCATGCTGTGTTTTGTACATGTTATATTTTCTGTTATGGAAAAGTGCAAGAGCGCAATAGGGTCTTATCTTAATTAATAAATAGTAGGGTGGGACACAACACCTATAAAGCCTGGTCTCCAAATGCTGCAGCTTCCTATGGATATGTCAGAGATAGATGCTGGGAAAGGAAGTTGTTTCTACGCTCTCTGCAGTCACGACAAACCATTAGTATGGATATTTTCTGTTATATTGGTGTGGTGTCTATGCTTTTATGTCTAAAATACTTTCAGAGGTAACAAACTACAGTTTGCTATGGTAAGCGTTGTTTTTGAGACCTTTAGAGGAGCGAATCACTAAGCAGGACTTTGACATTGTAGCGAGTACAAGCTTTGTTGAAGCTCAAAGCCTCCAACTTGTGTCATTAGTTGACTAAATGTTTATTGTTAAAATTCACCATTAGTGAGCATTTATTTGATTCATATACAGGTGCATCTCACTAAATTATAATATCATCAAAAAGTTAATTTGTTTCAGTTCTTCAATACAAAAAGTGAAACTCATATATTATATAGAGTCATTACAAACAGAGTGATCTATTTCAAGTGTTTATTTCTGTTAATGTTGATGATTATGGCTTACAGCCAATGAAAACACAATAGTCATTATCTCAGTAAATTAGAATACTTTATTACAGCTTGAAAAATGTTTTGAAAATCCAAAATGTTGGCCTACTGAAATGTATGTTCAGTAAATGCACTCAATACTTGGCCGGAGCTCCTTTTGCATCAATTACTGCATCAATGCGACTTGGCATGGAGGCGATCAGCCTGTGGCACTGCTGAGGTGTTATGGAAGCCCAGGTGGCTTTGATAGCAGCCTTCAGCTCATCTGCATTGTTGGGTCTGGTGTCTCATCTTCCTCTTGACAATACCCCATGGATTCTCTATGGGGTTAATGTCAGGCGAGTTTGCTGGCCAATCAAGCTCAGTGATACTGTTGTTTTTAAACCAGGTATTGGTACTTTTGGCAGTGTGGACAGGTGCCAAGTCCTGCTGGAGAATGACATTTCCATCTCCAAAAAGCTTGTCGGCAGAGAGAAGCATGAAGTGCTCTAAAATTTCCTGGTAGACAGCTGCGCTGAGTTTGTCCTTGATAAAACACAGTGGACCTACACCAGCAGATGACATGGCTCCCCAAACCATCACTGATTGTGGAAACTTCACACTAGACCTCAAGCAGCTTGGATTGTGGCCTCTCTACTCTTCCTACAGACTCTGGGATCTTTATTTCCAAATGAAAATTGGAATTCTGGGACTTGTGGAGTGTGTCAATGACTGCCTTCTGGACATCTGTCAAGTCAGCAGTCTTCCCCAAGATTGTGGACCCTACTGAAACCGACTAAAGGACCTTTTTAAATGCTTAGGAAGCCTTTGCAGGTGTTTTTTGTTAATTATTTTACTTTGCTGAGATAATGACTTTTGTGTTTTCATTGGCTGTAAGCCATAATCATTAACAGAAATAAACATGTGAAATAGATCACTCTGTTTGTAATGACTCTTTATAATATGAGTTTCACTTTTTGTATTGAAGAACTGAAATAACTTTTTGATGATATTCTAATTTAGTGAGATCCACCTGTATATTTCATGTAAGAGACTTCTTTAATACAGACTTATTATGGCATCATGTTTGCAACTATTAACAGGAAATAACAGACATTGGGAAATTGTACCTTTGCATGCTGTTCCAATGGGGACTGTCATTGGACCACCCCTTCCTAGTCATGTTGTACCATGATACGCTATGTTATGTTTAGCATGTATTGCAGTTTCCTGTTATTTTATTGAAGAAACTACTTTTAGATGTTTCTTGTAATATGACAAAAATTCTGCTGTTAAATACTGGCCCTTTAAGAAGCAGTCAGCAAGTGTATTATAAGTCAGTCCTCCGAACATATATGTTTTAGTAAACAATTGTGTTATTAGAATAATTCTAAATCATCATTTCTTGTACTCCACTCCTTTGTGCTGTTATTTCTCCTATTACTTCATTATGAGTGTTACCATTGGGGGTTGTGTCCTTGCACCCTCTCATACTCTCCAAACAGTGATGACTGTGCCGGGACACAGGGAAATAGTAATACCCAGTGGTCAAATGAATCCTAAATTTCCAGGAGGAATGGCAGATGATGACATCGTTAAGGAAAAATAGTGGGTCCTGGCTGGCTACTAATATTACTTATATTGAGTTTAGTATGTATCCATGGTTTATTGTATGTTCTCTGCCTGCAAACCAAGTAGAGGTAGGGCATGCAGGTTGCCTAGTGAATGGTCACATATACTGTATGGACCCTACAGTGCTGCTCTTCTCAGGCTCCTTGCGAGATGAGATGCTATAGACATGGCATGCTGCACTATGTGGTCTGAGAGAGATATGATGGGGTGTGCAGCAAAGTCGCACCTGTCCCTAGCCCCTAGTAATGATCCTAAGATCCAGCAGGACAGTTCAGAGGCGGACATATCATTGATGCAACGTGTGCAGCTGCACAGGGGCCCAAGAGCAGGTGGAATTGTGCATTATGAGAAGCTATTGGACTGGGAAGGGCCCATATACTGTTCTTGCACAGGGCCCTTTTCTGTGTCCGCCAGTGGGACAGTTACACACTGCTGCATTTGGGCCTGCTGCCATGACCACTCTAGGGGCACATGTAGCCCTTGATAATACATATTGCTGTAACTGAGCTAGCCTACTTGCCCTATAGCTGCCACTGTTATCACATGAGTCACTGTGAGTTACATTCATCACCAGTATGAGTTGTGATCTGCCATGAGAGTTTTCCTCTTGCTGTTATTACAACCCAAATTCTGTGCCTCTGTTGGAAATGTAACTGACAAGCTCTGTGCCTGCACCCTGTTGTGTAATTGCCAATTTCCGTGCCAATAATGCATTGTAAGGTCATTGAGCAAACTTGTCAGTCATTGTGCCATCCTCGAGTGGGGTACCATGCCAAGGAGCCAGTTACTCTTCACAAATTCAACAGCTATTCACTGACAAAATGCAGTTACCACAATCTGCATGACGGCACCAGGGAGAGCAGCTACGGAGCGATTGATTGCCCATCTCTTCAGTCACCTATCGATCGCATTGTTCCCATCTGTACAGGGGCCATTTTGCTAATAAGTGTATATTGAAGAATTCCTGCCCACAAATGTTCACTCAGTGAGGGGAAGGACGTAGGGAGCGCAAGCGTTGATTGTAGTGGAAGTGGCGAGTGGGAGAACATACACTCCCATGTAGGAAGCTGCAATACGTAATATAATATAACTGATGGATAGACTCTTCAGTTCTCCCACTACTTCATAGCATTCATTCACCTTGTGTGAACTGCTGCTTACACAATGAAATGGATCCTTCTTCAATATATTGCAACTCAGAGAAAACATTTTTAATATGCAGAAGTATTCAACCAGTGTAGACGTTTTCCTTCTAGAGCAAAACATATGATGGCATTCACCTAAATCTTGTAGCTGCTTTTCTTTTTGCTCTGTCCTTTGATCTTATTGACACTTCTTGAAATGAAACATTTAATGGCTTTGCACAATGTCTCTGCGATTAAAATAACAGCCATGTGATTTAAGAAGCTGAAGGAAATAGGATTTTATGAGTTTCCCGGTGTTTTGTGCAGCAGCTTCTCAGACTAGTCTGTATGTGTGCGGGAAATGTATTATTATTATCATTATTTTTATTAATAATAATTGCCAAGATAAATTGCTGCATCCTTTTCACACAGAAGACCTCTACTTCCTGGCAATTCAGGGGCACATATACCTTACATACCAAAACTAGGGTATCGGGCATATTTTAACCCCTGAGCAACCAGTATTGTATATTTTCGTCACAGGTTGCATGTGAAGTGTATGGCATGGGTTTAGGAGACAGCTGGCATCTGCCTGTAACAACAGCGACCAACGCTAGCTCCGATCATTGCTGTCTAACACTTAAAGGCTGGGCGATTTTTTGTTTTTTGTTCTCTCGTTTTTCCCTCCCCTTCTTCTAAGAGGTCTAACTTTTTATATTTTTATCGAGATATGAAGGCTCGTTTTTTGCACGACAAGTTGTCATTTTGGATGGCACCATTAGTTTTCAATATAATATTATGAAAAATGTGAAAAAAATTTCAAGACTAATGAATTGGTGAGAAAATTGTAATTCTGACATTGTTTTCTGGGTTTTGTTTTTATGGTTTTCAGTGCACGGAAAAAATGACCTGACAATATGATTTTGAGGTCAGTATAAATACTGTGTATAGTTTTTTAAAACTATTTTAGAGGCTTAAAAAAATTCAGGACTTTGTAAAAAAAAAAAACTATATTTGACGCCATTTTCTGAGACCCTCAACGTTTTTTTATTTTTATGGTAACGGAGCTGTTACTGAAGCTTTATCTTAAACACCTAAAAGAAAGAAAAAATTTAAACTCTAGAATTATTGTTTTCAGTTGCTTCCTTTCCCAAAAATATTAAATAAACAGAGAACAAATTGTAGTATTTATCCCAAAATGGTATAAAAAAAAACTACACAAAAAACAAGCCCCTTTACAGTTAGAACAAAGTTATGCATTTCATAAACTGCCAATTTTTGTTACAAGGATCTGAGTTTTTTTAACCACTAAAATATGAAAAAATATATAATTTTGATAAAACATATGTGAAGAATCACAGCGCCATGTCATGTTTATTGCATAATAATGAATGCAAAACCCAAAGAACAACGGCAACGTTGCTTTTCTTTTAACATTTCTCCTATATTGGAATTGTACGTTATATGGTAAAATTAATGGTGTCATTAAAAACTCCAATTTGTCTTGCATAAAACAAGCCCTACTATGGCTATGCTAGGGGAAAAATAAAAGTGTTATGGCTCTTGGAAGAAGGGGAGGATAAAACAAAAATTAAAAATCAACAGGTCATGAAAGGATTAATCCAAAATGTGCAATCTTTGCTTTACCTGATCTTTGCCAGTCACCTCCCTACACATTAAACGACCAAACAGTCCCCAGGTTTCACTAACTTTCATCTAATGTGTAGAAGTATCTTTGGTCAGCAGAGAAAACACTCGTCAGCCAATCTTCCTCATACATTTCTTTATTCATTTTAGGTACCATTTATTTAGGTCTCTATACTCTCATTGGGACTACTTCTGAGCCTCTTTATGGACTCAGCTATACCAAATAACCAACCTAGGGTATCCTACAGCTCACCTTTCAGACAAGCATAAAAACTGGAACAGCAATTCTTTAGATGCCACCTTACGGGTGTCTCTCATGAAACAAGCACAATCTATTTGTTACTGAGAGCTTAAAGAGATTGTCCACTACTTTTTCATTGATGACATTCATAGGATAGATCATTAATGTCTTATCGGTCAGGGTCTGACACCCGGCACCTCCGCTGATCAGCAGTTATCGGTGACGGCGGCGGCGGCGGGCCGGCAATACTTGCGGAGCTGGTCGTCTTCTGATTACATCCGCCTCCTATAGATTTGAATAGGTGGTGGATGTGTAGTATAAAAAGCCTCGGCCACTACCAGAAGATGGCCAGCTCCGCAAGTGAGTACTTCTGGCCGATGGCTGCCGCCACAGATAGCAGCTGATCGGCGGGGATGCCGTGTGTAGGACCCCAGCTGATCAGACATAGATGACCTGTTTTAAGAATAGGTCATCAATCGAAAAGTAGTGGACAACCTCAATAATTTACACCTCAGTGTATTGTTCTACATCTATTTCTTACCCTTTACATTGAGCGCTCCCATGGATATGACTTTCTCTTGCTGCGTCTTATATCATACATTTGGTTTTTTCATTGCCTCTTTAATCTTTTTTTTGCGATTATAATTATACTTGTATTGTATTTTTCCAAAAACTACACTAGTGCAGAGTATGATGAAGGCACTGTTGGTTTTACATTGTACTATTAGCATTATCCTTAAAATTCCTTTATTTGCTTTATCTGATTGGTGCTGCAGCCAATCACTGGACTTGGTAGAGACACAGCTCAGTGATTGGCTGCAGCAGTGATGTGCACTGTGCTGGTAACGTTAAATCTGCAGCCAGTAAGCAGAGTCCATAACGGTGGCGGAGAGCCAGGACTGGACCCAAGGAGTATGAATACTATCTGTATTTGTTGCTGTAGAGATATGCCACCATTTGGGGAGATGAAAGACGACCTTGGGAAACTCATTTAATTCCAGAGTCATTTTCACTTTGGAGATTAGAATTTATAAAGTTCTACTCACCAGATGGTAAAAGTGTTGCACCAGGTTTCTTATTAGTAACGAGTGTTTTACATTTTGGACAACCATTTTAGAACAGAATTTTCAAAGATTCTTTCTTCTCTACAAGGATCCCAGATTGTATTTGATTTTTTCTATCTTTCTATATGCAGTAAAACCCTCTTTGAAATAACCACTCAAAATTGCAAAACGGCCAGTCTGCATGATATATGGTGGAATTGAAAATCTGTCACAGGAAATATGGTCTGGATAAGGATATGGATTTCTCAAAGAGGATGTCTTAGAGAGGATTCAGTGTGTATGAAGGTTGCCAAACATTTAGACATTCCTGAACAGTTAGTAAAAATAGTGGATTTTTTACAGAATAAAATAGATGTGGTCATGATTTTTTTCAGGCTGGTGGAGTTTGGACAGGTCCTTGTGACTGAAATGTTCATCATTTTTCAGCTCACAGTAAATGCTGCTAAGGAGTACATATCCGGATATTGACCTATAGACATGAACCATTTATTATATTCCTTATTCATCATTGATTTGTAATTTGTGCAGACGGAATGTTGGTTGTCCCTAATTTTGGTTGGTAGAACAGGAAATAATGACATTCTGGTTGACAACCCTACTGTATATCAAGTTTCTCATAGTTGATCATTTGCCTCTCTTCTTAATCTCTGTTCCTATTATAGTAGATGGCCCTTTATTCAGACTGACAGTTCCAATCAGTGGTCCACACACAACCAACTGCCAGTAATTGGAAATATGGGGGCTTTTCTCGTTGTTAGTTTTATGAAAGATTGGAAGTCAGACCTTCTCCCAATACTAGCAATTAATATGTCAATGGACTTAAATGATATGTTGAATGTTTACTCCCATTGTAAAAGACAGTATCCCAGTCTTGAGTTAGATCATCATCTTAGATACTTTCTCTGCTGACACGTGTAAGAAAATGCCTGTCATCCACTTCTTATATCATCAATGCATACTCTCTATATATGAACTTGTCAGAGTTTGGTACAGTAACATGAAGGAATGCCATGACAGCTCAATGAATGTCTGTACCACTGTAAATGGTGTGCTTCCAGCAGGGGCGAGCGAGACTCATAGAGTAGACTTTACAAGCTGGTATTATGGCTAGTGAGAAGTGACCCTAGTGAAGAACGAGGCTGCAGATCCGAGTATTATGTCGTACATCACCCCTGCGATCTCAGATCTGCATGTACTAGTAGTTATCTGAACAGTTAGTGCTTGAAAAGAATTATTCCTGTAATTTCAAAAATAGAAATCCTATAGTATGAGAAGGTCTTCTCTGTATCTCTATAAATGTAGTAGGTATATAACGTATGTAAAGTGCTGCGGAATATGATAGCGCTATATAAGCTATGCATAATAAATAGGTATGATGTATTTCCTGACAGATGGTGATTATATGTTCAAGTGGTTTTGCAGACCCATCACAAAATGTCAAATCATCTGGATTCAGGAAAAAGTAGCATAAACTTTCAAATATCCATCTCTCCTGTACTAATGGCGTCTTTGTTCCCCAACGTTATCTGGTTTATGTGACACAGCGACTCGTCACAACAGAGACATCAGTTAGGTCAAGAAGCCATCGATTTCTTTACAGAAATGGCTTCATTTTTAAGATGTCTTGTGGCACCAGAAATAATTTACTGATAGTTGGCTCAATGGTAAAAACAATGTCATTGGCAGCTGATACTTAGAGTATTACTGTTATTCTTTTCTAGGCTTCAGTATCACAGAATTTAAGATAGATGAAATATGGTACTTTCCATATTCCTTATTGGGACATGTGCATGTACTAGAGGAAGGAATCCCCCCCAGACTGTGTGTCACCTCTATAAATCAGAGCATGTCTGTTCATTACATAGATAGGTAAATAAGTTCTCTATTTCTCGTAGATGGATAAATATCGTAAAAACTAGACAACTGATTCAAAATGTAGACTGAAGGCTTCTCCACCTCACCAATATTTATTATGGTGAGTTTATGAGTACGAGTTAAAGGGCATGTATCATCAGAAAATGACTTATTGTTTAAATCTGGTTTGGATGTTAAATGTATTTTTTTTCTAGATGACAATGTTTTTTTCTTTCATTTTACAATCTGTATTAAACAAATAGAAATCTTGCAATTTTCACACTGGCCACTAGGTCTATTTTAGACTCCTATTTCCTGTTGAGTACAGAACACTTTTCAGAAAACTCATCGCCTTCACAGGCAGGATTGCAATGACAGGTAACATCTCCATACACAGCTGATAACACAGGAGCCGCAATTCACCGTAGGTAATGTGCAGCTCTGCATATCTCATTTTCACATGCTCATTCCATGATTCAATACAAAAGATTTCATTTAGATGTGAATTTCCTGAAGAAACAGAAGCATGTGTCTATGATAGCCAGAGAACAAAAATTGCAAGGTTTCAAACATTTAAAAAAAAAAATAAAAATACAGATTGTGATATGAAATAAAATGGCAAAAATCAAAAAAATACATGTAACTTAGAAACTTGCTTTAGACACTAGGTCATATTCTGCTTGTACTTTCTCTTTATGTAAAAGTATTTTAAATTTCATGCCCTTTTTCTGCCTTCAGTTAAGAGAGAATTCTGTTGTAATCTGAAAAACAAGTAATGTTTGACAGTTTCAGGGGGGTTCCACATGCCAACCTATAAAAAAGTCTGCGGTTGTTAGGGGGTTTATCCATACTAGCTGCTATACATGACTCCCAATGTCGTTATGGCACTATGACAAAGTAGCTTGGCAGCAGTGAAGGCATGACCATCAGCACCACATGCGGTAGGTAGAAGGCTTAAAACAAAGTTACATTAAGTTAGAGAACTTTTTCTATTAGCATGACGGTGACTTGGTGGAAAATGTGAGAGAACCACATATAGAAATGTTATTGTCTTAAATATATTTATAGTAGCGTAAGTCCCCAGAGAGTGATGATGTATCACATGTAATTCACACATTTCTATCATGATATAATATAGTGCCTTGTATTCAAAGACCACAGATAGTCTCCATGGTCAGTTCCCTCACTTCCTAAGACGTAGCTACAGCATAACTATTTCACATTACCTCCTTTTGGCAACATTTTTTATGATCTTGGAAAACCCCATTAAAGGGGTTGTTTGGAGACGCAAAATCCATGACCATGGCGCTTATGATTTATAAGTAAAACACTTAGTAATTAGATTCCATTAGCAAAGATTCCCTAATCCCATGAACACAAGAGCAGCCATGGAGTGGTTTTTCAGAAAGCTGGGACATATGATCACAGGAAGGGCAGAATGCATTACAGCTTTTAGACAAACTACTAAATGTCTGGAATCATGTGTCCTCTCAAACATTAGGGCATGTTTCCTAATGATATGTAATATCATGATTAAGCCTACGGAAAATCCTTCTAAGGGCCTGTGCACATTTGTCGCGTGTTTGTTGCGTTTTTTCTGTGCAGATTTGTCACAAAACCTGATGCCAGCAAAGTGAATGAGAATCCTGGAGTGTCATGCACACGTTGCTTATTTGTGACTTGCAGATTTGGTGCAGATTTCGATCTACAGCATGTTAATACTTTCAGTGTTTTTGCTGCAAATTTCACCCATAATAATAAATGAGAAAAAATCGGTAAAAAAAGTGCATATAAAAAATGCATCAAAAATGCACCTATTTTGCCCTGCATTTTTCCTGCCAAGAGATGCAGAAATGGTGCAGAGGTTTCTGCACCCAATACTTAACGTGTGCAGGCAGACTCCTTCCCAGCTAGACACATTTTCACTTTTCAGCTTTCATTTTTTCCTGTCCATCACACTTACCAAACTTGTGCATTTTTTTTAGGAATTTAGTGGCAAAAAAAATTAAGAACTTTGTAAAAAAAAAATTACCCATAGCTTTTTTATTTGTCCAATGATGCTGTAGGATTTCTTGTTTTTGCACGGTG
The DNA here is from genome assembly GCF_046119375.1 of Phyllobates terribilis. Lineage (NCBI taxonomy): Eukaryota > Metazoa > Chordata > Amphibia > Anura > Dendrobatidae > Phyllobates > Phyllobates terribilis. The sequence continues at coordinate 706,795,739 of NW_027362761.1, forward strand.
AACTGTCTTTTCTTGGTACCATTCTAGGTTATACATGATGTTTAGATTGTTTTTATTGCATTTTTAGAGCACGGTACAGTGACTGAAAAATAGTTATTTTGCCGTTTCACATTTTTTTATACCATTTACTGCATGGGTTAATTAGTTTTATATTTTTGTAGATTGAACTTTTATTAATGCTGCAATATAAAATATGCTTATTTTTTCATTTCTTTTTACATTTCTTTATTTTTATAATTGGGAAAAGGGGGGTGAATAAGACTATAAGGCTACATTCACACGTTCAGTATTTGGTCAGTATTTTACATTAGTATGTGTAAGATAAAACCAGGAGTGGGTGATAAATCCAGAAGTGGTGACGTGTTTCTATTATACTTTTCCTCTGATTGTTCCACTCCTGGTTTTGACTTATAAATACTGAGGTATACTACTGACCAAATGTGCATGTGGCCTAATATTATTTAATAATCAGAAGAAATTTTTTAAAATTACCCTTAATTTTGTTTGATAACTTGTACTATATACTGCAATGTATTAAAAATTGAAATCTCCAAAGAGTCCAAAGATGTCAGTGATGGTTCGCCTGTAGTTGGTTCCGGACAGTCATACTTTGTAACCAGAATCAAAGGGCCTGATTCATCATTTGTCACTATTGTTTGTCTTGTGGCATTGTTGTCGTTCTTAGCATCAAATTGTACAAAATGTTGCACATGCAGGTCAAGAATTTTGTGCAAAATCAAAATGCTCCATATTTTTGTCTTTTACCTTTTTTAGGCCTTTTCAGACCAAAAAGTTGCCTGTTCCCTTAAAATGTCCCACAAAACTCAATGTAAAAATTTCTGGCCTACAAAAATCACTCCAGGGGCAGAGTGAAAAATATTTGTGCAAACATTTTCTAACTTTCGCCAATATTGAATCAGCCACAAATCATTATAAAAACGTTGAAAAGTCAAAAATAGACTTAAAATATATTGGTGCAATGTAAAAGAAGAATTGTTGAAAAACAGCCTTAAAACAGGAAAACCTACACAACAAATAATAATTCGGGCCCTAAATGTTCCAATGTAATACCTACCAAAGGTAGAATCAATTGACCTCAATATTATTGTAGCAAGCAGTATTTGTTAGAAAATCACATAATGAATAATGATTTGAGTAATTGAAATCTATATGTTAAAATGAAAAGCTATTATTGTTTGGAGGGCAAATTGGTTGCATAAGTATGAATGTGATATATGAAGGTAATGTTATATTTTGTTAGTTAAATTGTATGGTTCATGAGAGTCTACACGAGTATTGTCACTGCTGGGTGATATGTGTAATTATGTGTCACAAAGAACTGAGCTAACCCGTAACCATAGCTTGTAGTAAGAGGACTACAGAATGTTACATGAACATTACTACCTATGATGCTGTGATTCCCATAATTAGATGAGTGATTGTTTAATTATGATCTCAACAACCAATTGCTGCTTGAATTCCCCAGTGCAGTCATTATTTGAGGCTCAGAAATCATGAAATAAGGCCAAATGTTTGCACAGCATGTGGCACTTTTTATGCTGTATGTGATGCCTTAATGATTTTCCAGTTTTCCGAGTAGAATACCATATCTGCACACATTTCTTTTTACACTTTCCAATGCTGATACAGAACAACGATTGTGCAATTATTTAGGAGTAAGATAAATATTGGTGCTCAGGACACGCGTCGGTGGCTGTTACTATCTCGGGCCAAAAATTCAGCATAGCTGTAACAGTTATGTTTTTATATATTTTTATGGGGTTTTGAAATATATAAAGCATAAGGCTAAGGCTGCACCCAGACTTTTTGTAGCCTAATTTTCATGTTTTATAGGGAATCTGTTATTAGATTCATGCTGCCAGAACAATGGGTAGCATGAGTCAGAGCCTCCAGTGTTTCCGAGAAAACACTGTGTACACAGTCAGTCACCTGGAGTAAGACAGGGAGAAGCTGGCCTGGGGACATCATCGGACTAAGCAAACAAAGATATCCAGCCGTTTGGATATAAAACTTCACCACTGCATTAGTACAGCTTAAAGAGTTCCAGGTACATTAAAAATATTATGTTGGGACAAAACCGACGTGTTTCGGACATAGACCTGTCCTTAGTCATGGATACCATAGTTTTTGACTTGATGCAATATTTTATGAACCTGGAACCTTTTATAATGTACTAATAAATTCATTAAGGTTTATATTCAAATGGCTGTGGATACCTTCATTTGCTTTGTCGGCATCTCAAGCCAAGCAGGGGCTTTTATTTATTGTGCAGAGGGTCTTCCCAGCCAATCTACAGCAGCTGGTGAATTTTGTACTTTGTGCTTATATCATCCAACTAGTCAGATCTTTCCCTATAATCCCCAGACAGTTTTTCAAACGATGTTTTCTTTGGAATGTCACAACCTTTTAAAGAAAACATACCTGACTGTAAGCATGCAGCTAGGCTCTGGTTCATCCTGTTCATAGTTTGGGCAGCATGAATCTAATGACAGGTCCCCTTTAATTATTGAGCTACAACTGCCTTTCAAGGGAACAAGCTAATAACAACTTAGCAGTTCCCATAGAAGGCAGCTGTAGCTTGATAATTAAATTAAACATGATACTAATTACCAGCTGATCAGTGGGGATGCAGGGTGTGGGACCCCCACCAATATGATATTGATGACTTTTTCCAAGAATAGGTCATCAACATCATATGCTCAGAGAAACCCGTTAAAGCATTTTAGTAAGCTAAATGCACCGGAATTCTGACTCAATTTGCTTCAAAAACTGGTGTACATTGCCCTGTACTACATTTATTTGATTTATTTTTAGACACTTTTGTACCTCATTTGACAACAGAAAATGGTAAATCAGCATTACAAAGATTATTGCAGTAGCCCAAATTGTTCCAGATCTAGGACCATAGGACAAATATTGAAAATTCTCAGGTCTTTACTCTGCAGCCATGAGAAAAGTTCCACTTGTAAGAGAACAATAAAGTTCATAGGAGCAATGTTGGGTCTGGTTGACTATGTAACTTCCCCTACGACACCCTGAGGGCCGGCTCCAGAATCACGTCCAACGGTAATTCAATGTGGTTTAAGAGGTTTTAAGTCTCAATTCATCATCTTTTCGCCTTTAAAAATGGTTCTAATAGTGACGTTGTGCCTTATTCACTGTATAAATTGCACTGTTTTTAAGTTAGTTTTATTTGGTTTCGTCTTTTTTCTTTTTTTTACAATCTGGGCATGGTTTTCTTGTTTTAGCCCAATTCATCTCTTTCCACCTTTTGAATTGTAGTGAATTTGTTGTGCAATTGTACTCCATTATTTACTAGTGCACAAGATTTGTCTAATTGTATTTTTATGCAGTTGAAGATTAACAACATTTTACAGGATCATGCAACTTTTTACTTTAAAAAAGGCATAAAAAAGATTAAAAAAAAAAAGATCATCTTTGATTTTGGGCAAATTTTATCAACCCACATGTGTCATTTTATTGGTAATGTAAAATATCTGGTACTGTAACATCTGTTGTTACTTACTCCTTACTATACTGACAATGCATTAAATGGTAGACCACACATAGCACCACCTATAGAAACCACTATCAACTTGGTCTTATGGACATATACAATTTGACTCTGTAAGAGTTTCAAATGTCATTGTTATGCAAAAAAAAAGCACCATGTCAGTGTTGTTTTTTTATTTCTGCGCTGGAGTGGTACCATAAATGTCAGTTCCATGACTCTAGTATTATACTTACCAGCTGTCGTCTTCAGCTCTTCCCAGTGCCGCTCTGGTCTCGATCTGCCATCTTTCAATGTAAGTTTATGAGAGCTTCGTTTTAGCTCTTATAGATTTACATTGAGTTGTGACTTCCGGGTTACCCAGCAAATACTTGAGCGGTCTGGCAAGTCACAATCTGTTGAAGATGTCCGGAGCGGCGTCGATAGCATATGAAGAAGGCGCTTGGTAGGTATGATAGTAAGTGCAGGAACTAAGCTTAGTGGCTTCACTCAAGCAGTAAAATAAAAAAAACACGGAGTGGGGCTTTACCACAAGGGAAGTCTTTTAAAACTTGTTTAGTATGACAGAGCCATTCTTGATGTATATGACAATTTAACTATATTTACCTGCTCTTTGTACATTGTCCTGTCTGTCATGTTGAGCCACCAAGCTCTGTAGTGCCCAAATTGCAATACAACAAGGTTTAGGGTAACTATGGAACTTATAGCGCCCTGTTGCATGCATGATATTGATAGAGATTGCAGAAAGCTCATGAAACATGTTTCGCCTTTAAATGTAGCAATGTTTTGTAGCTCAATATACTGTTATTTCGAATAAGAGTAATATGGAGTGCACTCGGTGTCAATTGGATGGAGGTACAAGTAAACCAGGGTGGGTCCAACAATATATATAGTCTTATTCACTGCACACTCCTGAAGAGATTCACATAAAAAAAAGAATCTTCCATAAGATTCATAGAAGGTTATAGAGCACTTTAGGTGACTATAAAATAGAATATTTTGACTTCAAGCTTTTGTCATGCTGTCGCTATAAGTGAAATAAAGATATTATATGTACATATATATATATATATATATATATATATATATATATATATATATATGTTTATTTATTTGTAGTGTGCCTTGAAAAAGTATTCCTACCCCATGAACTTTTCCACATTTTTTTAGGGTACACCCACAAGCATAAACATATTTTATTGTGAATTTATATGATATGCCAACACAAAGTAGCAAGTATTTGTGAAGTGTAAAGAAAATAATACATGGTTTTTTACTTATTTTAAAAACATAAATATGAAAATTGTGATGTGCATTTGTATTCAGCCCCCTGTAGTCTGATACCGCTAAATAAAATCCTGAGTAACCAATCGCCTCCAGAAATCACATAATTAGTAAATTGAGTCCACCTGTGTGTAATTTATTTTCTGTATAACTACAACTGTTGTGTGAAGGCCTCAGAGGTTTGTTTGAGAACATTAGGGATCAAACAGCACCATGAAATCTAAGGAACAGATCAGACAGGTCAGGGTAAAGCTGTGGAGAAGAGTAAAGCAGGGTTAGGTTATATAAAAAAACAGACCAAGCTCTCAACATCTCATGGAGCACTGTTCAATCCATCATCCAAAAATGGAAGAAGTAAGGTAAACCTACCAAGACATGGCCCACCACCTAAAACTGAGATCCCAAGCAAGGAAAGCACTAATTAGAGAAGAAGCCAAGAGGTCCATGGTCACTCTAGAGGAGCTGCAGAGATCCACAGCTCAGGTGGGAGAATCTGACCACAGGACAACTAGTAGTCATATACTCTACAAATCTGGTGTCTATGGAAGAGTGGCAAGCAGAAAGCCACCTTGAAAGCAAGCCATAAGAAGTCCTGTTTGCAGTTTGCAAAAAGACATGTAGGGGACACATCTAGCACGTGGAAGAATGTGAGATGAGATGAAAGTAGAACTTTTCTGGCTAAATTGTAAATGCTATGGTGTGGGGATGCTTTTCTTCAGGAGGGAAGCTGGTCAGAGTTGATGGGAAGATGGATGGAGCTAAATACAGAATTCCAAAACAATCGGCAAGCCACTGTAGCGGTGGTGCACAAGGAGGGTAAATAGTGTAAAATCGGAGAAGTCACAGCACTCATTAAGGTGTAACATTTTATCTGAATGTTTCAGCCCATCCCGAGCTTTCCACCCCAGTAGGAAGCTCAGGATCGGCTGAAACGTTCTCTTGGATCAGTGTGATGTAATAAAGATAAAAGGTTACACCTTCCTTGAGTGCCAGGATTTCTCTGATTTTGAAGCTAAATACACGGCAATTCTGGAGGAAAACCTGGGGCGTAGGTTCACCTTCGAGCAGAGCAACGACCCTAAACATACTGCCAGAACTACAGTGGAATGGTTTAGATCAAAGCATATTCATGTGTGTGAATGGCCAGTCACAGTCCAGACCTAAATCCTAGTGAGAATCTGTGACAAAACTTAAAAATTGCTGCTCAGACGCCTCCATCCAACTGTACTGAGCTACGAGTGTGCAAAGACTAGTGGGCAAAAAATTCAGCCTCTAGAGGTGCAAAATTTTATTTATAGTGACAATGGATGAATCAGCCACACACCTTGTGGGCGTGTTTTGGTATCCATGTTTGAATCTTCATACTATTGAAGACTGTTATTTGCTGCTGTATATAATCTCTGTGGTTTCCTGAAGAAGTTGTAATAAACCGCACTACCAATACTTTTGCCTGATTCTGACTCCTTGATTGCATACACACCAGCAGCGCAGGTCACCTGCTATCTCCAAGCTACTCCGATGTGCAAAGCTGGTAGAGACGTAACCCCAAAGACTTGCTACAGTAATTGCCTGGTCCTACAAAGTATTGGCTCAGGGAGGCTGAATACAAATGCACGTCACAATTTACAGAGTTATATTTTTCAACAAAGACCTTACAGAATAACACAAAACTGAGATAGCAAAATGAGTGAGGGCCCTGCCCGCTAGCTTGCAATCTACATTTAAGTGTGTGGGTGTAACGTGGAAAAATGAAGAAAAGTTCATGGGGTGTGAATACCCTTTTTTCAAGGCACTGTTTATATATATATATATATATATATATATATATATATGTGTGTATAATGTCATACAGACAAATAAATATTGGGATAATGCTTAACTAAAATTTGGTCAGGAGATGTATCATAATCAATGGATTATGAAGTATTATTTTGACTTTTTAAGAAATGCTGTAATGAGTAAATTAAACATAATGTGATTTTAGATTCAGAACATAAAATACTGACTAATAGAAGACAATATACAGTAATGGGATTTACACTTTGCATTTTTCACTATTCACTATGATCATTTATATTAATACAGCATATCATTTGATACAGCATGTTATGTTTCTGTGTTTTCTACATAATTCAAAAACTCTAACATAAGTCAGTTTTGGCCTTAAGGAGCGCTGGATGTTTTCCTCCATGCCTCACAGCATTCTGTCAGTGGTTACTTCTGTTTTTCCTTTTCCGTCTACACAGTGGCTTGTGGCCTGCTCGGGTTCTTAATTTGAATGATAATCCCCATTGTAGTTGTCATAGACGTGTCCAGGCGTCTCATGTTCCATGCTTCACTAGAGATATGTAACACTACTAGTACCTCTTCTGAAGACACCGAAGAGGAAGATCTAAGCACATGGAGCTATCTGTAAGCACAGCTTCCAGTGCCCAGTCCAGATGCTAAGTGCCCATGTCTCTTTATTCTGTACAATTCTAATGGCTATTTTGGTTTCCCAGCAGTTTGCTGAGAGGCAGTAGATGCTCCTCAGAGGACGAGGACTTGATTCTCAGCAACGTTACCCTAAGAAACGTTACAGATTAGCTAACCACGGCAATGCGACATGAGATTGTGAATGTGATGTGACATGCCCATCTTGGCATTGCTTAATGACTTTAGTTGTTATACCAAGAGGATGTAATGAACAGTAATAAGGAGACTTCAGTGCTCCAGACGTTAATTGCTGGAAATATGAACATTGAGCTGATAAAACAGACCCCACCTTCTCTCGTGCTGCTCCTCTTACCAAGTTTAACCTCTAGACTTTCTAACATGCCACTAAGCCCGCGACTGGCACATTCAAAGCTTTTATGTGGAAATGAGTTTCTTTTTTAATCTTTGACAGAGTATGTGCTGTGTTTACATAACAGAGAGAGTGGGTCCTCTGGAGGCAGGCGCTGACAGTGCTGGCAGGAGATGCTAAGAAAGATCTAACATTTCTGATCTTTGTTTAGCCAGAGGCATTGAGAGGCAGCGAGAGGCGGCAGGGGAATGGGAAAGCAGGGGAGGGAGGCAAGGAAGAGGATGATTGTCGGGAGCTGGAATCCCTGACAGACCGAGGGACAGGCGAAGGAATCATCGCTCTCTGGCTTATGGAGTCACAGGGCCTAATGTGCCCTCTCGAAACTCACAGTTATGTTTGGTAACCTGAGCAAGAACATTTCATTCATGGCGCTTCTTCCCTTTGTCATCCTGGCCTAAAATCTTGGTGAAACTTTTGCATACTTTTGTGATATTAATGAACATACAAATATCTATAAATTATATCCACGAGTGCTGGGAATTAGTCTTCTTTCATAAATGGAACAGCTTAGAATTATGATAAAAAATACTAAAATAAATGATAATGCCATCTTCTCTGACTCCTTCCTAACCAGTGAATCCTCTTTCTCAATGACTCCTGATATGCCCACAGTTTACAGTAGAGGGTGCAGTAATCCGCATGTAGTCCAAGAATAATCAAGTCCATGAGATATTTGATAAATCCAGGTAAATGTTGCATAATAAAAAGCACCACCACACAAACAGAAAATGATAAGGTCTGTGTAAAATTACACAAAGGGCATATTTTATGCTCATCAACCTAATCCTTATCTATTATGAATAAATATATTCTGGAATCCCCCAGGTGAAGCTCTAAAATGTAGAAGACTGCAGGGCCTGGCAGGTTAAAATGCATGAATTGAGAATCGTTCATTAATGGCAGTTCTGATTAGTTTCACGGCTTAGCTAACAAGTATCCATGCTAATAGGTGAGACCCGAGCGGATGGCAGACGCTGGTGCCAGACCTGGAGCTGGCGTGCTGTACATACTGGATGGCTGTAGGATTTGTGGAGTGCACTACTGCAGATCTATGAATATAACTATTTTTTCTTGTTCTCTACAAATGTATTTGTGTCTATACTGAGAGGAAACAGCAAATATTTCAGGTACATTCACTAAGGGCAAATAAATGAGGCTGCGCTGTCAGCTCGCAACTTGTGAGCGCAGTTTAAAAGACATTTTTCTTCATAACAAGTGCACTGGATTACATGGGAAAGGGTATAGAAATCCACAGTTACACCATATTACAGTCCAGCATATTTCCTCATAGTATAATACTGTGAGAAATCATTCTTATAGGAACGGTAATAAAGAATGTTCATTTGACATTGATAAGAAAATTATTGTGTAGTATTTTCTAAAAGAATTCCCATCCTTGTAAAATCCTTTATAGGACACATTGAGCCATTGTATCTAAATTTATGATGTACTTTACTACAGAGAATTGCCTGGCGTTACATTTCTCATCATGAAATGACTACTGAAGTTTATATAAAAATAAAACATAGTAAAGTATAATAGCAATGTGTTTTTGTTTTTTTTGTATTCGGTTCATAGGAATACATTAAAAAAGATGGACTTCACTTAGCGATTGGCCTCAAGATTCTTAAAATTCTTGAATTATAAATTCTGCATTTACCCAGTAGTAATGTAATCACTGCCAAAGAAGATATTATTCATAATTCATAGCTATTTTTGAGATATTAGATTATATTTGTGCTATTGTGGTCCATATAAGGGTGTTTGTTTTTTTTTTACATATTTTTGATATTTTTTTCACTTGAAAACTTAATTGTAAGTACTTCATTTTGAAGCATCTCTAGAACTTTCCGGATTTAAACATGCAGTTTTAAAATAGAAGTAACATACCCTGTTTTCAGTGTATTGTGTTACCTCATTGATTAGTATTGTATCTCTTTTTGGATCTGTTAAGTTTAATTCCGGCATTCAGTGTTTAGGTGTGTTTTTTGCATCAAAGTTAAAATATTGCAGTTAGATGTGTTATTCTATAGGGACATCTACATTTCTCTACGCACATAGTCATTTAGTTTGTGGTTTTTGTGTGTTATTGTAGTCATTTCTTTCTTTAATGGTAACATATTAGACACATAGAGCACACACACCGATCACAAATAAACATGTACAGCAAACACTGCTCACATATTGGTCACATACAGCACAAACACCAATCACATATTGGATGTATACAGCACACACCTCTCACATATCAGCCGTATACAACACACACACACGGTTCATATATTAAATGCAGACAACACACACACTGCTGACATATCAGACAAATACAGTACACACAGCTTTTACACATACTGCACACTCCATTCACATGTCAGACAAATGTGGCACACACAGCTCACATGCTAAATGCATACAGTATACACACCACTCACACATCAGACACATACAGTACTCTCACTGCTTAAAGGAGTTGGCCACTACTTTTTATGATTACCCCAATCGATGGACCCTGTGCCCCTAAGTGTTTTTCTAATTACCTCCTGCTGTCTTTCTTGCCTGTGAGCAGTGCTACCGCTGGCCACTCACAGGCATCACGTGACCCGCCGCTGATGTCACGTCAAGTGAGGCATGACATCAGTGACGCGGTCCCTATGGTGGCTGATGGGCTGTGGGCGGGGGTTACCCCGCGTGTCACACCCAGCATCCACTGTGCGCTTTCCCAGTGAATGGGACATTAAACGTTAGCCTTAAATATTGCACACATATCAGACACGTGGCGCACTAATAGAACTTACATATCAGACACGTGGCGCACTAATAGAACTTACATATCAGACACGTGGCGCACTAATAGAACTTACGTATCAGACACGTGGCACACACATACAACTTACATATCAGACACGTGGCACACACATACAACTTATATGTTGTATCAGACACACGCAAAACACATGTCCAAAGAAAGAACCGACAGCACTCAGCAAAATGGACGCCCGTTGACTCCAAGGAACCCACTTGGAAAAATTGCAGCATATAAAAGGAAAAACAGCGTCCAATCCAGGGTGTTCAAGGTATCAAAATTGTAGTTTATTCCGCCAGAGTACAACGTTTCGACTGTTCGCCGGTCTTTATCAAGTATACATATACTTGATAAAGACCGGCGATCGGTCGAAACGTTGTAATCTGGCGGAATAAAGTACAATTTTGATACCTTGAACACCCTGGATTGGACGCTGTTTTTCCTTTTATACACGCAACACACATGACATTCTGCAAGACAGCTGAACACATCACACATCCTAAACTTTAATATTACACGATATTACTAACTACATTGTAAAGATTGCATTGTAACACTATCTATTCACTTCTGGGGCAGCAGGTCTCTCCTGCACATCAGCCCGGTCCTCTTCCCGTCACACGACTAAGGTCCGGCATACTCTAATACCAGATGGACCCCTTTCACTACTTTTTGTCCCCGCGACCTGACTGCAGTATCACTTGTATTGCTCTTATGGCGGACCTGTTAAGCATTCATGCACGTGACCATATTATGGCTCTGTACTATTTCCGAAGCCAAACAGAATATTGTATATCTACATGGCTCTTGTTTCATGCAATGTTTTTTTCTTGAATTCTATTAGTGTGCCATTTAATAGGACATAATGTGTGCCAGATACTTTTTCTGTACTATTGAAGAACTATTATAAGTATATAAATGTACTGAACTGAAATCTGTTGAATAGAGTCACCCGTTGAGCAAGGGCCAGATTACAATAATTTCTAGATTAAACAAATTTCACTTTATTATTCTTATTTTCCAATAAAGAGGCCGAATGTACAAAGAAAACCAAACTAATGCTTGAGAGGATTGTTAAGGAAAACTTTCCCTCCTACTTTTTTTAGTATAAAATCAGATAAAGCAGTAAAGCAGCTAGAGCATGTCCTCTTATATGTTTAGACAAAGCATCGTGAGCACTGAGGGCTCCTCCAAAATGATCACTGTTCGCGCAGTGAGATTTCTAAATGATCAAGGCTCGGGGAGCATTATGTATGCTTTCTAGGATAGACAGGCCTTTTATGCCAACAAGAGAGAATTATTCAGTAGTAGGAAGGTGTTTGACATCTGGTCTTGTGCTCTGCCCCGTTCATTTATGCAGAGAATGATACAGTTTTCTTTTCAACCAATTTAATAGAAAGCTTCAATCACACATAGAAGATGTAATACAGACAGCCTGCAAGGAGTAACATAAGGAACAATTGGCATTATAAGTTAAAAATGTGCTTAAAGACAGTGCTTTTGGGGAGACCAATCTAATCTTTTTAGTAGATGATTTGCGCAGTTGCATTTAGCTGGCAGGTGCAATCACCTTAATCTGGAGCTGCCACTCTTATCTATACAATGTAGACTGTATGGCTCTACTTTACTAGGATTTGGTGAAGATAGACAGAGATGTGATTATATTAGCCATGCTCACTATGCTACGAGAATGACAAGAATCTCATACCAACAACTATTTAGTGGGTGAGATAAGGCCCAGTTCTGGTTTTGCTGGAACAATGATGGATCCTTTGAGTAATAGATCCTGATGGATTTTGTTGACTTGCAATAGGTATAAGAATATAGTTTCTGTTTGATTCACAGGAAAGAATAGCTCAGCAGACTAGCCATCAGAGAGCAAAGTTACCCTAACAAAATGGATCCAGTGTGAATAGAGCAATAGAACTACAATGCATTATGGACTCATTGACTGTGTTCGTCGTTAGTGTTTATTCCACAGCTAAACATTCAGTTTGACCACTGACTATTGTTGACTCAGACAACAGCCTCATGAGGCTGTGGTTTCACATAACTTAAACGCCTACCATCTCTTTGGTATAATACATGCTCATGTTACTTTGATTTTATGTTTATTTGGGGAAAAGATGCTATGAAAGGGGACAGATGAAAACTATGACACATGACCAGCATAAAGTTTGCTACTATTTAATTGCACTGAAAAAACATATTCCTTGTATTTTTACACCAGAAATAGTCTGTTTAATATGTTTAGGTGTAAACATTTACTTTTAGCATTTGTGAAACTTTAAGGGGTAGTCTTCTCTTCTGCAGGAGGACATGCTACCCAGCCATCAGGCTTCCTCTCTGCTTGATTGACACTTTGGCCCAGAGGCATCATCACACCACTTGCCCACATAAGGTCTTGGCTTTGACTAGGCCACTCCAAAACATTTACACATTTCCCCTTAAACCACTCTCGTGTTCCTTTAGCAGTGTGCTTTGGGTCATTGTCTTGTTGGAAGGTGAACCTCTGTTCCAATCTCAAATCACTGACAGACTGATACTGATTTTGCTCAAGAATATCCCTGTATTTTTCACCATCCATCTTTCTCTCGACTCAGACCATTTTCCCTGTCGCCAAAAAACATCCCCACTGCATGATGCTGTCACAACCATGTTTCACTGTGGGAATAGTGTTCTTGGGGTGATGAGCTGTGTTAGTTTAGCGACAGACATAGCATTTACCTTGGTAGGTAAAAAGTTCAATTTTGGTGTCATGTGACTACAGGATGTTCCTACATACATTTGGGGAGTCTCCCACATGTCTTTTGGCAAACTTAAAACGAGCCTTACAATTGTTGTGTGTAAGTAAAGGCTTTTTTCTGCCCACTCTTCCATAAAGGCCATCTCTATGGAGTGTATGGCTTATTGTTGTCTTATGGACAGAGACACCAGTCTCTGCTTGGGAACTCTGCAGCTCCTTCAGAGTTACCTTTGGTCTCTGTGCTGCCTCTCTGATTAATGCCCTCCTTGCCCATGCTGAGAGTTTTGGTGGGTGGCCCTCTCTTGGCAGGTTTGTTGGGGCACCATGTTCTTTCCATTTGACGATAATGGATTTGAAGGTGCTCTGGGGGATCATCAGAGATTGGGATATTTTTTTATAACCCAACCTTGACTTGTACTTCTTGTACTCTGGGCCGAGTGCTATACAGTAAAATATCAGATAGCACCCAGTCGTGTTATACGCTCGTGTGAATGAGGCCTAATAGTCAATTCCTCCTCCTCCTTCCTTCCTCCTTTACCTAAAGGAGCATGGAGCAAAGATATGACTTTATTGTGATGTCCTGTTGTTTGGAAAATTTCTGCAGACTATTTTTTTTCTCAATATAATAAAAGATATTCAAATGTAAATAAACATGACATTGGTCTGGGCATTACCAGTATATAGATAATGTACATTAGATATCAGGATACTTTTGGGGATTTCTGGTGTATTCTGCCAACATTATGTAAAATTGTAGTGTAAATTATTCCTATTACTTTTTAGTTATCATTTGCATCCTGAATGTAAGTTTTTAAATATACAGTCATTAATTATTATTATTATTATTATTATTATTTATTATTTCATCTATGACTTTGGTTACTGCAAGATCAACATTATGGCTCACATGTGGTGTGTTTTTTTTTACATTTTTGGGATTTTATTTTTATAATTTTTTTAATGTGGATAAAACAAGCGTTTGGGTGTTAGAGATAGGATGAAACTTTTCCAAAATTATTCTAGAAGTTGTATTATATGTAGTGCAAATCCCAGGATTTCCATAAGTCTCCAAGCATATGTTTAACAAAGGAAAGGTCTACTCATCTCAATCCCTTTTCAAGCTCTTTAACACAAACACAGCCTTAGTAATGTCAAAGTTACCTCATCATAGAAAATGATGGATACCCAGTAGTAACCAGCAGCCAAATTAATAATACAGAGTACTGTCATGTTTCACGTTTTTTTTACATTTGAAATCAGTCAAAAAATGATCCCTCTTTGTCATTTCTGATCAGAAAGACAGTTCTGTGCTAGACACTGACTCAAACTGATGGTGTTGTTGTCAGAGGTAAAAGCATACTGCTGTCACAGAGACGAGTGATGTGCTATATTATTATTATATATTATTATAGCGCCATTTATTCCATGGCGCTTTACATGTGAAAAATGGGGTATACACAGCAAAAACAATTACAATAATCTTTAACAAAACGTGACGGCGACGGGTACAGGACAAGAGAAGAGCCTGCCCGCGAGGGCTCACAGTCTACAAGGGATGGGTATTCTATAATGCCCTCCACCTCCTCCCAACTTATACACTCACCAGAGACAAAGGAGCTCAACTCACCAATAGCTAGTTGCTAAAGCAAGTGATTTTGCTTTTGCTTCTTCAGGCAGGTACCAAATTCTTAGCTGTGCTATGGGACTTTTTCTTTTCAACTACCCCATCTATTGCCATTGTCACTATACTATAATTAAGTTTTGACAATCTTTTGAACTCCAATTGTTCAACCTTTGCCAAAAAGGATGTAACAAAAATACAAGGAAAGTATGTAGGTACAAGTACAGAAAACAAAATGTGGCAGCAGCATAGGTTTGGCGTGTATGGTTATCAAACTGGACTTGTAAAACAGGTGTGCAAAATAAGACATACACAGTTACATTTCAAAATTTTGGTTATTTATTTTTTTATTTACCAAAATTCAACCTCCTTCATAAAAATGACATAGTAATAAATGTGAGGTAGGTAAATATCCATAATCCCGCATCTGCAACAGAGCGCTATATTGGTTTGGTGTGTAAGGATGTTAAATTTGACTGGTAAAAGAGATGTGAAAAAAAACTAATTATTGCTTGCAACATGCACACTTTGTGAGGGAGACAGTCGCAAGTTAAATTTTGGAGAATTTTCTACCGACTTTTACACTCATTTCAGATGTTGTGCTGCCTTAGTGCTGCTTTTTTTGCATTAAGAATAAAGAAAAAATGTATTTGTAATTCATGTGCAACAGGACAGATGCCAACTACACCATATTACTGATAATATCTGTGATGAATGGCACCAGAGAGATCCCGCAGAATCCCACCGCTGCCACCACTTGTGATGGATCCACACCTCGCTACCCACCTGACATCACAATTACGTCTGACGGATCACGTGATACCAATCTGCCTTTTGCACCAATGTGACGTTCTGCACCCCCCTCGAGGATGCCTAAGGTTCTACACAGACACCCCCTGTCCACACGGGTACAGGAAGGCACCGGGAGTGAGAAGAGGTGGCCCATTCAGTCCTGACGTGGCACCACACTCGCTCACACCCCTGACAGGCTGAGAGGTCCCTTCACTAGCCCCAGTGAAGCAGAACCTTGTCGGCCTGGTAGAACTGCCACCAGTTCCTATTAAATATAATTCCCGCTAGTGGACTGGGGGATTATATCAGGCCAGGAACCAGCCTCGGTAGCGTGTTCGTGGGACCGAACAATAGACGTGAGAGTTCATGGATAAAGATAAAAGAGCAGCCCAAGGTTAAATTATATATTTAATCGCCTTAAGGGCACACTAGACAATACACTATATACATAAGGGTTACACATACATAATGGTCAGAGATGCAAGCACAATAGTAAGGTACAAAAGATATAAGCAGTTATTAAGTCAGTTACCAGTCAGATGGAAGGCCTGGCTGGCGGGGGAAGGGCTGCTACATGGGAGGCTTGTGGTCCCCTTTGTTGCAGGACTTCTCCCACACAATGTGTCGTCGCGACCTCCCAGGGAAAAAGACACTGAGCTAGGGCTGCTGGTGCTCTTAACCCCTCTTGGTCACTCCCCCTCCTGTCCCCTGGCTGAACCTAAATCTCCACCCCTGGTCTCTCAGCTACAAACTCCAAAAACTAAAATGGGCTATACTTCCTTAATGGACATTCCTAGGGAGCCGGTTCTGGTGTCATCGGATCCAGCTGGGCCCCTGCTACGTGGGGAGACCAAACACAGTGACTCTAGGGGTTTCCGAAAGGCTGTTCCGTTTATCTCCCTAGCCCTACGCGCTAGACTGTGCTGGAAGCTAGGGTGACATTCCTCCTGTTCGTGTGGTTCCAAAAATCTATTTGGTGTATCACTGGGATGTATCATATTCCCATAACTCGGTATTGAATTATACTTGTCTGACACAAAGGACATGCCGCATGGCTGGGGTCCACAGGAGGTCTTCCTGTGGCAGTTCCACAGAAGTAGGTGGGGGTTTTGTCACTCACTGTCCTTCAGCCCTCTTCCTTCTTCTTTAGCTGCAGAAGTGTCCGATTACAGCTGTACATTGTAGACCTCTATAATCTCCCGCCAAACAGGGCACAATGATTGACATGGGATTATATCTTCAATATTTTTCACAATATTACGCTGAGTATGATGCAGCTGCTGGCACAGCTCATATCTCTTCCACTGTGAAGTGAATCTCTGTATTATTTGCAGAAAACTATACTCATCTTTTTCAGTGTTTCATTTGTACAACACATTACTGTTTGGAGTATTTATTCAATGTTTTAGGGCTTTCTTTTCCTATCTCTATTGCTGAGCTCTGAAGTCCTCAGTGTATCCTAAATCACCCTAAAATAGCTGCTGCATTCACTCCCTTGACTCTTAAAGGGGTTATCCGGGACTTTTTATTTTTTTTTCTACTATGGGCCTAAGAACTAACAGGCAAATAGTTGATAACTACCTGCCTGCCATAGACTGTCATAGACTGCTCCTGCTGGCCATTTCTTGGGTTCCGTTGACGTCATGTCAACATAGCAGTTGCTTCTCTTCCACTCTGCCTTGTTGATGGGCCATGACTGCTATTGTCATGCTGATTGACAGCTGGCTCCCAGATGCCTAACTGCAAGAAGCTGGCTGTCAAGTCAGCATGACTCCAGCATTAACGCCCATTGACAGACCAGCCCGAAAGAGGAAGAGCTGCTCTTTTGAAGTGAAGTGGTAGAATCCACTTCAGGAGTGGTCTGTGGAAGTTAGCAACAACCCGCCTATTAGTTCTTAGACCCAGAGTAAAAATAAAACAAATATTAAACAGACTTTGATAGTCCCTCCTGATTGACTGTGCTATACCAAATCAAGTGATAGCCACAAGGCAAGGGGAAGCTTGGTCGTGCTTGAGGTCAGGTAAACTTTCTGTGGCTGATGCAATTTTCTACAATGTATAAAATAAATGCAGGCTTTTTTTTTGACAATTCATGTCAATCGAATTGCAAATTGTTCAAATTTGACGGGTCCTTTGAATTTCATAAAATTCAGCATGAATTTGATTTGCATCAAATTGATTCTCTCATCTCCAGGGTCAAATACAGATATATATTTTTTTTTGGACCACGCTGAGCCTAGTTTTGAAAAAAAAAATGTATGTCTGCGAACACTACTAGATTTCTCACGTTGTAGTATTAAACATTTTATTCATATTGCATACTTCTACCATTTATCCTCTTAGACATTTATGTTCACAACCCAGATCAGTTTTTAAGCAAAGCAACAAATATGGATTGTTCTTTTAAGTCCCCCAAAATCTACTATAATATAGAAGTTTTACAGTTTTAATTTGTCATAGTTACATAGTTATATAGTTTGAAAAAAGACAAGGGCCCATCAAGTTCCGTCTTTCTCCAACACTTAGACATTTTCTATCACTAGATTATTTATAACCCACAATGCCATTTATTGTGGGGAAAGCATTCAGCCCTTTTTATGACTTGCCTACGTATTCTGCACCTTTGTCCTAAATGTCCAGATCTAACTTCTCTGGTGCATTTTCTTCCTAAAATCTTAAATATACACAAAATACGAGAAGCATAATCCCACTCTGTGTACGTCATATAGTTAATGAGTCATGAGAAAGTCCTATCTGTGGGATTGAAGACAGTAACTGACCTCCAGGTAAAAATACTGATGTATCCCATTTGCCTTTTATTATTATTGTAATAATAATAATACTATTCTAGTTTAGTAATATATTATGAATAGTGCATCCTACTGTGGTGCACTTAGCTTACCTTCTAATGGTTTATAGACACTTGTCACAGTAAAAGTATACATAGATGACCAGTAAAGTGGTAAAGCACAAACTTTCTATTGTACAGTACAAAGTGCATGGTTTACTGAAATATCACACTGATTGTGGTCATTTTGGAGCTCTCCTTTTATAAATTGCCTGTGTTTTATATGATACAAATCGATATAGTGTCTGGACAAGAGGTGGAGAAGAAGTGCGAGGTAGTGGAGAGCTTGGGACTTTAGAAGTTTGGAGTGATTAATGGCAGCTGGAAGTTGGATGTTCAGTGCGGTTTGTGTATAGATCAGGAGCAGACTAGGCCAGGAGACTTAGTGGATTTCTCAAGGTTGGGATAACATCAATGCACAATGATATTTAGCTGCAATATAGCCCTAGCTGCTCCAAAGTTACTTCACAGCCTCGGATCGCTCACAATCTTTCCACATCGCTGGGCGCTGTTGTCTGAGAGATAGAAATTGAGTTCACAGGTGAAATAAATAGATATTAAAGTTGTTGTTTTGATCTGACACAAATACATTTAATGGGTCCCTCAAACCTGACCTTGCCGTCAACCTCAGCACAGCTCACCCATCCCATCAACAACATATATTCCTTTCCCAGGTGTGAAATATCTCATTTTAAGACGGGAGTCACTAATAGTAGCCTGAGTTTTTTTATTGCTTTATATATTTTTGTTTTGTTTCAGCGTGTTTTTCTCTAACACTAGAATTTTCTGGTTGTCTTCTTTTAAATCTCCCATTTTTTTTAATTAGCTGATTCACTAGCGCCGAGCTAAATTCAAATCCAGCACTCGGGGAACATCATTACCACAGATCAAAAGGAGGCATTAATGATGCAGAAAGGTGCAGCAGTTTGGCAAAATTAAATAATTTACATGGCTGTGTGTGGAGGGTCCCCAAAGGGGTTTACTCTAGGCTTTCTTTTGGATTTCTACCAACCCCCTCCCCCCACCCAGTTACACATCTTTGTGTAAGCCCATTGCTCTCTGAATATTTCTCTGCTACTTATGAAGCCCAGCACCCTGCTGCTTACACTCTGATTCCCGTTCCTCCGGGTAAGCGTCTCCCTGCAGTATTACCTCTCTATGCTCCATAGTTTAGCATTTTCTGGGCTAGAATCCTCATTCAAAGGTTAATCATCCTAACTAAATATTCTGTACAGATGAATCCTTGGCCCAAGGTGTTCTCTAGACGTTTGCTTCCATACTTAGTACCTGCGTGTCTCCAGAGCTTCCATATAGTGGTTTACACCTAAACAGATCATTCACATGCATATAGTAGGAAGATGAAATGCAGGCAAAACATTTATTCAGAATTAGAAAAAGTAAATCTCAGCTGAGGGATGGAGGGTTGTTTGCTTCCAAATAAACAAAGCAGAATAAGAGGGTAAAAAGAATGGAGGTTAGAAGATTAGTTTTCTTCCTTCGCAATTTCCCTACGATTGCAAATACAAAAACTGCAAAAGTAAGAAACAAAGGAAGGAGAAACCCCCTGATGGTTAAACGGCTTCATTCCTGGATCAAATCCAAAAACAAGTAAACTCGCCAGGCAAAAGTGCCCTGCGGGAGGCTTTGCAGGACTTAGTCCAGCAGGTGACACAGTGCTCTGTGGCAGAGTGACAGTATACGGTGGTGCGCACAGGAGGGGTTAATTTCTGGTAAATGAGCGATACCAGGAGCCTTCTCCTTACCCCACAGGGAATCTTCATTTGTCAGGCTCAAGTGTAGGAAACAGAATCAGCAGTTCTATGAGGAGCTAGACTTGCAGGGGAGCATAGGGGAGAGGGTGAAGAAGAAATTGGAAGAATCAGGTGCTTGTCTGTGTCCTCCTTACATGAGAGCTGAGAAAGAGATGCTCAGGTTGTCAGATGGAGCTTGCAGTAACGAATGCCCCTAATGAAGCACCCAATTAACTAGGATCGGAGCCTTAATAGTAGCTGACGGAGCTGAAAGCTCTGAGTAGTCAATTGTCAAGTTCAACATCCCTTTGGAGTGAAATGTGGTGAAGCTCCATTCATCTCTGTCAAGAAAGTAAAGGCCAAAATATTAACCCTTACAGTACCTTCATAGTGCTATATCTAATACTTTTATACAAGTGACACAATTTGGGATGAAAACAAATGCATTAACCATGAAACTATTGCACCAAAAAGATACAAATAGAAATGGGGATTTGGGGTAACGCCTGTACCTGCAAAATATAGCACTGGTGCCTTAAAGACTATAATCAGTTATTTTTATGGCAGTAAGTGTTACCTTTTTA
Organism: Phyllobates terribilis; assembly: GCF_046119375.1. Taxonomy (NCBI): domain Eukaryota; kingdom Metazoa; phylum Chordata; class Amphibia; order Anura; family Dendrobatidae; genus Phyllobates; species Phyllobates terribilis. The sequence continues at coordinate 706,816,545 of NW_027362761.1, forward strand.
GAAGTGCTATAGAAGATTATTAATAACTTTCTAGAAACATATTTATCCTAATTATCCTGACTGGGTGCATAGGTAGGGAAAGAGGGCTGGTGTGACATTAACCATAGGTGTCAATGGTTCAACTCATTTAGTCTTGACGCATCCTAGCTGCTACTCTACTCGGTGACAAAACTGGCCATCCTACAAGGAGTTATAAAATCTGAAAATGACATATTACCTTAACTCAAATGTCAACTTTGTTGATCTTAGACTAGTATAGTTGTATGTATTTAGTCAGTTATCATTAGCCTTATTTGATAATTACATGTGGAAATTAGCTATAGTTACATTTTCATGGTCATTGCACTGTGTTGTCAATGCAATATTGCATTTTGTTCTCCAATCAATAATTCCTATTTAGTAAATGATTATTTAAACCTATAGCTATATTAGGCTCACTAGACTTCTGTAGGAGGGAAGCTAAATATTCTAGGCAAGAGATTAAAATAAGGACAAAGTCTAGGTCAATGCATGTCCTTCTTCAGTTCTATTCCTTTCTTTTGTTATACATGTCTAATGTTGCAATGATATTTGTGTGGTATATTAACTTAAAACAATAGCAAGTATATTTGAAACTGCATATATATATATTTATATATATATATATATATATATATATATATTATAATATAATGTGCTTTGATATTCACTTTCATAACACACAGCCAAAGAATGAATAGTTAAAAAATTGTATCTAGAAGCTAGCTTATCCAAAGACAATAAGTGAATGGATGGATTGATAGATGGATGAATAGGTAGATAGATATCCAAGAAATTTTGAAAAAGTTCCACACTTGGAACGAAACATCGACCCTGACATGATGGTTCAATAAACCACTATATTTTGGACTTTTGGAGTGCTGGCTTCATCTTTCTTGGATATGTTTTGAGGTTTGGTTTTGCCTGGTAGGCTTTGCACCCTCTTAAATGTTTTGCCTTTGCTGGTGCTGCACCTATATTTTAGCTAATTAGATAGATAGATCGATAGATAGTGGAAGAATGTAATCAGCACACCAGCTTGTAGAAGGTGAAAAGAGTGCTATTTAATAGCCCATAATGACGACGTTTCGGTTCTGAATGATCATTTTTTCTACTATATTGAAGGTTTGGTATTTGCCTGGGAGACCCAGCACTCAGATCCATTGCTGGTGCTGCTTCTATTTTTCTTTTTTTTACATAGATAGATAGATAGATAGATAGATAGATAGATAGATAGATTTTTGGAAACATCATATATTCCCAGTCATTGGCAAGTATTTGTGCATTAATTTATAAGACTTCCAGTATAGCAACTGTACTTGGAGAAAAAAATGGCGACAATCTTAATGGTTTAAACTTTGTAGTACCTTCTGAGAAATTTTATTCAAGTTGTTTCATTACAGTTTATGAGTATGGATAATTTGGCATTATTATTATTGCAGAGAGAGGGGGCGCTTAGAGCAATATTGTTTGCTTTTTGAAATGACCATTTCATGATTTTATTTCATACTCAAAATATATATCTATACATGTCAACTTTGTAAATATTGATTTTAACAAATATATATTTTTCACTTGTAATTCTATATTATTCTAGAACTCAATAACTTGTCTTTAAAAATGCAAATCAATTTTTTTTTAAGTTTTTAGTCATATTTTACAATACAGGTACAAATTGTACATACCTGGCTCCAATAAGTCTGGGAGAGGAGTTAGCCAGAATTGAATGTAAATTTACCATATAGTACTATTTTATTAAAGTACCCTAACATGCTCTATTATTGCCACGGGAGAGATTTTGGAATACTTTAAAAATGTCACTATTACATTTTTTGCAGTCAGTTTTCCTACAGTGTCTGGCTCACGTGTTCTGTGCAGTAATTATCTGTATTTCCAACATAGGAAGCAAAATGCAATTTTGGTATTGATGACAGATTTTTAATGTGAGCCATTCTTTAGTAAAGACTAGCCTTTCTGTCGGTTTATGTATTGTTTGCAATGTGAGTGGCAGTATTTTGGCACTCGGTCAAGTTGCCAATGCTCTGAAGTGTGAGAGCTGAATAGTTTTGGGTGCGCCCGGTCCATGGCTATTGTTCCGTCTGTCCTTCTGTCTCACGGCACAGTGGCCAGTCCTTCCATGGCTGGGCTTATTGTGGCTATAATCTTGCCTCCAGTACCTGCTGAGAGCACAGCTGCCAAACTGTGCTCTCCTCCCGAACCCACCTGTTTAATCTACTTCTCCAGAACATGCTGCTTTCTGTGCATGTGGCGTCCAGTATTTGGTCCATTTGACTTAAAGCGACTATAAGTTACAGTATTGCTGCTGTAATATGTCACCGTAACATGTTTAAGGACATCCGCACTGGGAACAAGGGGCTGATCTTGGATCTGATATAATAGATGCCACTGACCTGTATTGCTTTACATTTATTTAGCGATTTACAACTATATTTAATGTTTACGTTTTTTTAATTGACATCAATTTGTATGGCGACAAAATCTGTCATCTTTAATTACAAAGTAGCAAATACAGTTGACATTTTCAACAAAATAAATAAAGCAAATCTGATATATCGCATGACTTTAGAGTGCAAATTCACACGTGTAAGGCTGTCTTATAGTGTATATGTGTGGTTTCTAGGACAATTATATTTTTTGCACTGTCACTAAAAAAATATACTTTTATCATTCTGGTAATTTAAATTTTATTGAATGTCAATATAAAATTATTTTCTTCTGCCTCTTCACAGTTTTTCACTTTATTTTGTTAAACAGTTTTTAGAATTATGAATTTGAATTTTAGTCGTTATTTATGATTGAAGAGTTCTGAAGATGCCTAATAGAACGTTGTATTGTAATTGAGATCCCTATTTTTATTCTATTTAAGGTTATTTTTCTTAACTATTTTTGAAAAAATATTTGTCATGCTTTGGCACTAGTCAAAAATGTTTTTCTTTATCATTTTTGGGATTCAGCGCTAAAACACTGATCCAGCTATTGAACCCCCTGCTCAGTCATCTTTTCTCTCTGCTTCATTTTGTTAATTATGCTTCCAAATCAAATCTATTACTGTTACTAAAACTGTAATGCAAGATGAGAGTTTATTTCTTTTCCTCTATGGAATAGGAAGTGTCATTCTTGCGCCATGTCCTATCATGGCATATGGGAGAAATGATTTCCAATACGATACTACCATTTACATACATATATTATTATTTATTATTATAGCACCATTTATTCCATGGCGCTTTACATGTGAAAGGGGTATACATAATAAAAGCAATTACAATAATCTTAAACAATACAAGTCACCGACTGATACAGGAGGAGAGAGAACCCTGCCCGCGAAGGCTCACAATCTACAAATATGTATATATATGTGTATCTATATATACATATATAAATATATATATATATGTATGTATGTATATATATATATATATCATTAGTTATGTCTTTCTATATTCTCAGTATGTGTTTAAACGCAGTGTTTCAAAAATGTAAATGTATAAGTTTATATTGTGGGCAGCAAAGATTTGGTTCATGTTTGTCCTGACACAAATGAGTTTTTGTACTTCTTGAATCAATAAACAGTAAGTCGATTAGAAAGTAAAACAATTTGTTAGAGCAGAAAAGAACTCAGTCATAAGTGGGCCGTAAATGGAATAAATTGAAGACAAAGAGGTGGAGAGAAGGCAAATAATATTTAAATTGCTACACAAGTGAAATTATGGCTATGTTGTCTTTGGAGGGGGCGGTGGGTGTAAAATTGCTAAATGGCGTGGTATTTCTGAACCTGTGACAGAGATGTTCTCCAAAGTGCTCTGTAATTACACCTTGTCTTGTGGACAATGGTACTGGCTGATTAGATCCGGCTCGGGGAGTGCTACCTTCTGCAGGGCCTCACTGAGATAAATAGTATGTTACCAAAAGCAACTAAGCATGTTCTTGATGAATATTTGTGTTTGAGTGTGAAGGACGCCACTTCCAGTCCTCGAAAATACAAACTAGAGCCTTAAATGTACAATTATGCACATACTTTGTGAGAGAGGAAAGGAAATAAATAGGTTGAAGAACATGTGCAATGTGCGCTGCAGCTTGAAATGAAAATTGGTAACAAAATAAGAGGTACAGCGAGTGGGTTCTCCAGGAGCATCAGCAATGAGTTCTTCTAGTCACCTCAGTAGCTAATTTGTCTCTGTTCACTCACCATTCCCTACTGATCACAAAACCTCATACTGCAGTTTGGACTCGAGTCATAAAGAGATATTTTGCTTGGTGTAAGCTTAATCTGGGCATGGGGCCATCTTCCTGCTTTAAGGTAGTCTTGGCATCCACAATGTGCTCATGACTGCTCTATCTGCTAACTCATACTCGGCAAGCACCTGTAATCATCTCTTTTGCAATGATCTGGGTCTCCACAATTACAAAAGGCCCTTTTCCCGCTTCACATTTGGAAAGAGTCTTATTAAGCAGACGCTGCAGTCTAACAATGATGTCTCAGCACAAGAGAGCGGACAGGAATGAAAGAATGATGCCGTGTCCATATTGTTAGAAGGGACTGTAGGCAAAGGGGACTCATATTTAGGAAAATGTGCACAATTTATTCTGTTACACCGGCATCTGTCACTCTTTCCTTGCAGTGTTTCAAGTATAGGATCCCTAACGCAGCATATCTTGTACTAGTCACATACCATTTCCTCCGGCCTCTTGGGACCATTTACGATACTGATCATTTATTTCTAAGGGCAGATCCTGTGGGGTTAGGAAATACCCCTTGACGCGCCCCATCTTGTCAACCAGAGGCAGAGTTTGTGTTGCACTTGGTCCTAAACAAATTACAAGGTGTCTGCTATCACAGTTATATATCTTCACACCAAGAGCTGACAGCTTTAATGAAGCGAGGGACACACATCAAATCCCACACAAAATATTTCTTTAGCATGTATAAAAGAGGCAGATGCTGGTTCTATCAGTAAGGTCATGTGTAGAGGAGCTGAGGGGCTCCGCTGCTGTAATTTGTGATGACGTTTAATCAATAGTTCATACTGTACTTTATTGCACAGTCCTGGGGGCTCCATTTATTTTGTGAACCATCCAAAACCAATACTGCTCAATTAAACTTATGTAGTGCTGCTACCTCACACTGATTTTTTTTAGCTGAAGCCTTTCCTGTGCTGGGGTACAAGAAATGCACTCAGCTTAGAAAACTCCTCGGTTAACCCCTTTCATGCAGAAAAAGCATGCTGAGCTTTCCCGACAAGAAAAGAAGCCAAAGTAGACGAGTATCAGTTAAAGGAAAGAATAGAGAATCCTCCTATTCTATAGCATTATGTGAAGCTTAAGATTTCTTGGGTGATATCATGCTGATGTACACCACCTTCTGTTTCCGCAAAGGAAACATTCTTTGTTGATTTGCCCTATTCCTCCTGTTTAACAAGAGCTTGCCTGTGCATGGCGTCTCTGTGATGAAAACAATACACGCAGAAGGAGAATCGTATCAGTAATCCATCCAAGGGACATCCGTATCACATTCCTCTGGAGATGAATGGACTAGTAGAAAGAACAAGAGATCCCACAGATAGAGTCCTCCCCAGCTGAAAGCACTCTACATGTGCATTAGCCATTTACCAGTTAAAAAAAACCTAGGCAGGCAGCTAAATGGTCCTCAACAAAAGACCATGGAAATGTCAGCTTTCTGGTCTTTCTTCTGTTCATCTCCTGCTTTATTTGAAGACAAAATAAAAGACTCGGGGCAAAAGGAAGATCCTCTGGATGCACGTTATTAAATAACCCCCAGAAATGTGTGATCACCGGGAAACAGTAAAGGGCCTGCCTGGTCTGTGCACCGCCACGCTACTGTGAGCGAACAGCGCAGCGTGACTGTGGTGTTATTACCATCATCTGTGGGATTCGTCTTTCAGCAGGACACGCAGTTGTACAAAATCTCTTTCAGGAGACCAAGATTTTTCCAACCACCACCTCGTATTTATACAAGGCTCAGATTCTGAAGACTCACATTACTACTTTGTATTCCAATATTTTGGTTAGATTTTCATGCTTTAGCAGTAAAATCTCAGCTTATTTTTTCCGATATTTGATATACCAAACGAGACAAAATAAGGGAATAGCAGCGTAAATATGTCCTGGCAAATCTACTGCTCAACCACCCGTTTTATCTGCTTTCATCTGTTTTCCAATGTGTACAATTTATAATATCTAATAAAGGGTAATTTAACAAATTTGTCAGTCTGCAAGGAGCTCTGAGTTTTTGATTTAAATGCAAATTATTTCTAATCCTTGCTCCTTGCCTAGACTTTAATATGAAGAGGAGTTCTGAAAAGGGCCCTGGTAAATTGTTCTCTTGTATTAATTTTACATTTTAAAAGTTACCTTGCCAGGGGCAGGGTTGGCACTACTGGATTGTGAGGATAAAAAAGAACTGCCCTTAATTAGTGTTTTTCCCCATGTGATCAGAGAGCTGATGAGGGTAATAATGAGATGGGAGGTTCATTTCAGATATTGCCAGACTGTTTTCAACTCCCTTACTGCAAGGGAAGTAGTCTACGTAGCTTTGCCCCTCCGCCTGAGCACTCTTTCCGTGCCATGCCCCACGTCCAGCAATGACTGCACACAAGGCAGGCACTGAGTGCCACTCTTCCAGTTATTGCTGAGAACATGCTGGTGCCAGCATATTGCTGATGCCAGCAGCGCCAGGGCTGGAGAGCCACGAGAGCTTGCTGAACGGTTCCATAGGCATACTGTGATTGCTGTGTCATAACTTACAGTCCATGCAATGACTATTCCAAGACATATGGATTATACTAGCAATTGAATTATCATGTTTCATTTAGTAGACATCACAATAGTCAAGCAGATACCTGTGCGATATTCTTTACTGTATCCACAACTACGGTACATTTTTTTTTTATTTTGTCATTCATTATTTTTGTCATTGAATAAAGATCATCACTAATTAAAAATCACTATCAAAGCATACTATTCAGAACTGGCAGTATAGTGTCTACGCAAAGTCATATGCTTTAATAGAAAGGAATCATGGCAAAAAAATATGATCAAATATGATTTACCATGAATTTCTTACTTTGAAACTCCTCTAAAAGATTCCTAAGGGAACAGAAATTTTGCAGTAAACGGACACTTCATTGAAATGCATTTATTCCAGCTCTGAGGCAGGTTAGCATTTTGCATTTTCTTCTTAGTCATATGTCTGGAACATTGTGCCTTTAAATGTTGCATCTGCTTTCATTCTCCCAGTGTCTCCCCATCTCTATTAAATGCTGCAGTATCTGCTCACACTATCAGGCTGCATTTCCAGGGGCCATCAATATGATCCTACCCATCGTGCAGAATTGCCACTTACAGGCCCAGTGGGACTCTCTTTGTTAGCTGGAGCAATCTCCATTTAAATAGAGATCAGACGGATGAATTCTTCACACGGAAGAGAGAAACAAGTAACTTTTTGGCATAAATGTTTCTTTAGAGAGGTGATAATCTGCAGCTTCATACTGTCCTTAGGTACAAGCCTCACATTCGAGAAGGCTGTCTGCACACAGTGAAGGTATACATGAAGGCCTTCCTTGCCCCTTTCATCAAACGGGAGTCTAAAGCCATACAAATGTACCATAAATATGTAATGTATATATGTAGAGGTTATTTTACAAAGGTCATGCGACTGGAATTAATATCATATTTTAGTTTTGACACGTGGCCAATGGTATTAGGCTGTGGAGCTCTTTGCGGTGCCTTACTGTGAACCCTTGTGTCATAGCGTGGTGGTGAACCCTGGAGATTGTGTGATGCAGTGTGGTGGGAATGTGACTCTACTAGTGTTGGTGCTATGAAGTTCCCCATGAAGATCTAGGCATTTTGAAGGACTTTCTAGTGTTCTGGAGGTTCATGAATTATTCCCCAGCTTCACAGCTGAAGTGTCAGTGACCCGGCCACTGACTTCACAGAGGGGGTTCTGTCAGTGTTTTGTCTTGAGTTGTTTAAAAGGAGACTGACAGCTGACAAGCGTTCCTGTAGCGCTTCCCGCACTCGTCTCCTCTTGCAAACATATTACAACAGGCGTACCATTTACGCCTGTCAATCTAGTCAGAGTCTATGAGGGGGGTGAAGTGCACAGATTTGGAAGACTGAATGCAGTTAATTCCTTTCCTGTTTATATTTGCGTATCAATTAGAACAGCCCAGCAGTCAGGAAGATATTACCCACTGATTTTAGGATGAGAAATCCTGCTTATCCCAATCCGTAGGTTCAGTAATCCAAGACTACCCAGCAGAGGGGCATTTATGCCAGGTGGGAATGGGAGAAACCTGCGCTGCACAGCTTGCACTTCGCTCACAATGCTTTCGCTAGTATTGTTACCCAAACAGTCTTGTTTCATTGAAAAATATTGGCGTTTGAGAATGAAGATAGATATTTCCAATTAGTCATCGTTCCTTGGCATGTTGCTTTATAGCTTCTCTCTGAACACTAATATAAAATCCACAGACCAAAAATAGGATCTACTGCAGATAAAGAAAAAATAGGATATTGATGGCAAAAAGACCGTGCTGCCGATCAAATCCTTTTTTATGTTTATCTTAGGATAGATATATGTTTATCACAAACATGTTTGAATTCACTTTTCAATCCACATTTGAGCAAAATAATATTTTTTGACTTTTTTTTTATTTAATCCTCAGCTAAATTCAGATTGTGCCTCCTTGATATAGAAACATAAAAAATATTAGACTGCAACACTCAGAAACCTTCAATAGGAGGGCTTTGACTGTTCTTTTCAATCTTCTGATACTTAGTCAATGTTTTAGATCACCGTAGTCAAATCTTTAAAAGTGTAATATTAAAGGGATTTTCCCACAAATAAAGTTCATTTTAATCAATAGATCTTGGAGTAATAATAAGTTCCACAATTGGATGTGTTTAAATAAAATGTTCCTGTGCTGAGATAATCTTATAAATGTGCCCCTGCTGTGTACTGTGTAATGGCTGTGTCTGACCGTGCAGGAATATGGTCTGATCATACCACAGCTCCTGGACAGGGGAGGAAGCAAAAGAGAGTATACAGGTAGCTTAAAAACAAGCAATATAAGCTTTACCTCACAGAAAGAATCATCTGTGATCCCCTGCTGTAATGTCTGTATACTCTTTTGCTTCCTCCCCTGCCCAGGAGATGTGGTATGATCAGACCATGTTCCTGTAGGTCAGACAAAGACATTACACAGGACACAGCAGGGGCACATTTATAAGATTATCTCAGCACAGGAATATTTTATTTAAACACATCCAATTGTGGAACTTATTATTATTCCAAGATCTATTGATTAAAATGTTCTTTGTTCAATGGAAAACCACTTTAATTGCCCTAAATAATGTAAAAGTATTACAAGCTCTCTGCCTGCAGTTGTTAGTGCCGCCTTCTCCTGTCCATACAATGGCTGCTGATGGTGGATGAGCATGTGACTAGAACGGTCTCCTCAAATTGAAAAACAGTTTACCCATGTGAACAGGTTTTTCAGTTTCAGGAGGCTAATGGATGTGTGTAGTAACGTGCTCCTCCACCAGCAGTCATTTAGTGGACGGGAAAACTTTCCCTGACAAGCTGGAGAATTCATACTACGTGTATATTAGTAAGTGCCACACAATCATGTCCTCAATATATTTGGTTAACTATAGATAAAGTGGCAAACCCCTTAAAGGAAATTGGGAATTGACAAATTCTTGCCTTGTGACTGAATTGAGAATTGAATGCTGAGTATTAGAGAGTTTTAGCAATTCATGTGTTGAAAAAAAGGGAATTTCTGTTTTATGGCTCTCAGTTTACCTCTTATGACGAAACAGAAGTTTTAGATATAATTTTCTTATGTTCAATTAGCATTTCTGCCTTTTGGGGGTTTGAAGGACCCTGGGTGACGTTCCCCTTAGTACAGTGCTGATCAGCCCAGATACTGAAGGCCCTGAAAAAAACACCTCTTTGAAAAGACCTAGATCGAGGTGTTTTTTTTTAAAAAGGCTAGTTTTTTTAGGAATGCCTCACTTATTAGATTGGTTTTAAACGCTTTTCGATTATCTAAAACTGTCTTTTCTTGAATGAACCAATGCCCTAGATGACAACTTCTCACAAAAAATTGTACGTGCTGGTCTCAAAAAGGTTTCCCTGAATTTGGAGTATACTTTGTAGCATGGAGCCAGATAGAGTCATAAAGATGGCTTTTTTAACGGAAATTGAAATCTTGAGGAATGAGATATCCTTACACAGTAGTTACTGTAAGTGAGAACCAAAATCCCTCAAGGGCTCCTCTGGGGTTTGACAAGTTAATTTCAGCAGTTTCTTCCAGCAACATACAAACTCACCCACACTACCTGTCCCAAAGGCAGCACACATGTCCCGAACTCTAGCAATATATATATATACTTCCATCTCCCACCAGGGACATCTGTATTAACTTCTCTATTCTTTCATTGTCTCAAGCTGGCATCCATTCAGAAGAGCCCTGAGCAAAACATTTTATCCTAAGAGTACCAGCCGCTGCAGTGTGTAGTCAACAATTGTTTTTGCAGGTAATTAGGGCGGATTTCTTTCCTACCTGTCAGAGGCTCAAAACAGAATTGTAGCGACAGGCCTGACACATCTCTGCCAGCGAGGCAGATTTATCCAACTGGAAGTGCAATGAGTAGAAACCTCAAATTAATTGGTGAGGAAGCCCTGCTGTGAAAAAACGTCAACATCCCGCTCTGGGATTTAACAGGGGGGACACAGAAATTTTGTCAAATTCATGCACGGAAAATCTTACAAGATATTTCAATTAATTTCTGTAAGAATAGATAGGTGTTCACATGGGAGACAGATGTACTTGTGAAGAGATTGAGATTGTTCTCTTCTCACCTTCATTGAGCAATGAGAAAAACCAAACAATTAACCCCTCTGTTTGTAAGGGTAAAATATATGAAATATTCATAGACAGGCATGAGTGCTTCTAATATTCATGTGAAATTAATTCCTGAGGGCCGCCTGTATGCCGAAATGAGCATTTTCGGGAACGCTGCTTTATGGCAGTACACTGCTGAGTTCGCACTCGAGCCCATGAGTACTAGTGAGCAAAATCATCTGCTATTGTTTTCTTTGACTTGTGTGGTTTGCATTTATTAAATGATGGAAATATTATACCTGACTATAGAACAAAAGCTGCTTTGTTATTCGCTGAAGTAAAGAAGAGAAAAATAAGACAATATCTTATGCCTTTCTGAGGCAATGTGTATCTGTCTAGATTGTGAGCCCTCCGGGCAGGGTCCTCTCCTCCTGTACCAGTCGTGGACTCGTTTTTGTTCTTGCTGTTTGCTATGTATACCCCTTTTAAACATGTAAGCGCCATGGAATTAATGGTGCTATAATAATAAATAATAAGAATTTGTGAAACCAAAGAAACGAGCTGTAGCACAAGTTAGTATACGTTCAATGTATATATGTGGTAGATTTATTGTGGATTCTGTAAGGAAAAACTGCAATAAAATAAAATACTGCACAAAAACACCTAATAAAAGGTTTATGTGTATTGTTTAAGTGTGTGACATCAGATATTGTGTGATATACATTTTTTTGCAGGATGCATTTGTATAGAGAAGCATAATGGATTACACTTTACCACACCAGTTAAAAAAGAAATATCTAGGAGTATATGTTGGCTAAATGGGGCCTATGGTGTGTGAACATAGCCTAAATGAATGAGGAAGGTGCAGCCAGCTTCTCTTTGGTCATTTAACAAGTTGGATGGTATTTGACAACAGTTTGGTAACAAGGCTGTTATGGCAAAAACGATCAGATAAGTGACAGGTTGCCCTGAATATATTGTATTTCATAGATATTCATACTTTAAGTTAATTTTCTGTTCCGGCTATGAAGACTTTACCTATGAGGTTAGGCTCATAAAAGTATATATCATGAAATCCTTTTGGCATGTGTTATTACAGGTTTTTGGGTATCTCTTTTTTGTAGTCAGGTGAGTGTTTCAATCCAGTGGAATTCTACAAGAGCTATGCTATACGACATCTATGAGACTAGATTTGCATAGGTCACAGATATCCTCTTTCGCCATAATTCATCGAATAGTTTTTGCTAGAATTGTGGCATAAAACTGTTTGAAATGATACAAAATTGATAAAAAATATAGTAATTTTTGGCAATGTAACACCAGTCTCAGAATCAGAGATTGCTGCTGCAAGAAGAAGGACCGCATTGTAAGAGAAAGCAACGTATGACCACTCGTCTGAAGGTGATCGTGGATGCAGAGATCTGCTATTGGTAGCTATCATATATATGGCTTACATTTCCAGCACTGTCCGATTTTCGGTCACTATTGGTTTGTGACTGTAGTCGGTGTAATGTGTTTAATGGATGTATTAATTTTTCTTAATCTATCATCTGACACTAAAGATGAAAATCAGTTGAGGCTGTACTAATATTTTGCTTTGAAAATGAAATATTGCATGGCAAAGCCTGGCATTTCGCATTGCTTTGATTAATCTGGTGCTATTCGTACTCCGTGGTGTTACACCTGCTTTGCACCTGACTGTAAATTTACAGACACAGCAGTGTGTGACATAATATAGTCACACATGGCAAATCTACCCAAAGGGCACATGTGAAAACAACTTGGAAACAGTGAAGACAAACTGCCATATTACATGGAATAATTATTTATTGACATTTCCCTCCCTGAACGGCGAATGAACAATGGTTGCTTATACTTGTAGCTGTGTGCTATAGCATTAAAGAACATCTTAGAAGATGAGAGTTAAAGGAACACTCCAGGAAACTTTTTTAGAAGTCAGTCTCTTTAAGCATTCCTATACGAGTCTCAATAAGTCTCAAGGAATGCACAGTGACACTGATTTTTGGGCCACACAGAGGAAGCTATAGGACACATTTAGTCAAAGTCTGGGTCACAGAAACAGAGGTGATGATTCAGCAATAAAACGCCTGGTAAGAGAATTACCTGCCCTACTAATTAGCTGATACGAACTGAGACAAAGATAAAAAAAAATTGTGAATGCTTCTTAAATATAGTGCCATGCTAGCCTAGATGCCAAATGTGGCTACAGTCATGAGATTTTTTTTAGGCATTTCTCAAACACAGCTACAGTGGGAAATTAAGTATTTGATACACTGCCAATTTTGTAAGTTTTCCCACCTACAAAGAATAGAGAGATATCCATTCTTTGTAGGTGGGAAAAATCCAGAAAATCTCATTGTATGGTTTTTACATAATAAATTTTCATTTTATTTCATGAAATAAGTATTTGATACAATAGAAAAACAGAACATAATATTTGGTACAGAAACCTGTGTTTGCAATTACAGAGATCAGACGTTTCCTGTAGTTCTTGACCAAGTTTGCACACACTGCAGCAGGGATTTTGGCCCACTCCTCCACACAGATCTTCTCCAGATCTTTCAGATTTCGGGTCTGTCACTGGGCAACATTGTGTTTCAGCTCCCTCCAAAGATTTTCTATTGGGTTCAGGTCTGGAGACTGGCTAGACCACTCCAGGACCTTGAAATGCTTCTTACGTAGCCACTCCTTAGTTTCACTGGCTGTGTGTTTCTGGTCATTGTCATGCTAGAAGACCCCACCACAACCAATCTTCAATGCTCTTACTGAGGGAAGGAGATTTTTGGCCAAAATCTCGAGATACATGTCCCCATCCATCTTCCCTACAATACGGTTCAGTCGTCCTGTCCCCTTTGCGGAAAAACACCACCGAAGTATGATGTTTCTCCCATCATGCTTCATAGGTGGGACGGTGTTCTTGTTGCTGCACTCATCCTTCTTCTTCCTCCAAACATGGCGAGTGCAGTTGATACCAAAAAGTTCTCTTTTGGTCTCATCTGACCACATGACCTTCTCCCCTGCCTCATCTGGATCATCTAGATGGTCATTGGTGAACTTCAAATGGGCCTGGACATGTGCTGGCATAAGCAGGGGGACCTTGTGTGCCCTGCAGGATTTTAATCCATGACAGCATAGTGTTCTACTAACAATAATGTTGGAGACTGTGGTCAAAGCTCTCTTTAGGTCATTGACCAGGTCCTCCCTTGTAGTTCTGGGCTGATTCCTGACCTTTCTCAGAATCATCCTTACCCCACGAGGCAAGATCTTGCATGGAGCCCCAGACCGAGGAAGATTGACAGTCATCTTGTGTTTCTTCCATTTTCTAATAATTGTGCCAACAGTTGTTCCCTTCTCACCAAGCTGCTTGCCTATTGTCCTGCAGCCCATCCCAGCCTTGTGCAGATCTACAATATTGTCCCTGATGTCCTTAGACAGATCTTTGGTCTTGGCCATGGTGGAGAAATTGGAGTGTGATTGATTGAGTGTGTGAACAGGTGTCTTTTATACAGGTAACGAGTTCAAACATGCACAATTAATACAGGTAATGAGTGCAGAGTAGGAGGGCTTCTTAAAGAAAAACTAACTGGTCTGTGAGAGCCAGAATTCTTGTTGGTTGGTAGGTGATCAAATACTTATTTCATGCAATAAAATGCAATTTCATTATTTAAGAATCATACAATGTGATTTTCTGTTTTTTTATTTTTAGATTCTGTCTTTCACAGTTGAAGTGTACCTACGATAAAAATTACAGACCTCTCTATTCTTTGTAGGTGGGAAAACTTGCAAAATCATCAGTGTATCAAATACTTATTTTCCCCACTGTATGTCCCAGCTAGAGTTGATGTAGCCACCACAATACCACTATGGTCTATATTCCTGGTCTCTAGCAGAATTTAGGGATTTCAATATTTCTAACTTTATTAAACCTGGTACATATACTACACATAATAATCATAAGTTATAAGCATATATCAAATGACAATTGCAGGGGCACAGAGGGAGGTGAGACGTATGCCCCATGGTCTGAGTACTTTTGGGAAATCAAGAAGCCACTCTGTGCTTGACAGATTATTTTGATACAGGGCTCGAGCAATACACTGATTTTTCACCCATGTGAAGGGAACCCTAGCTATGACTTAGAGAACCTAAAAAAATGCAATACAAAACTTCTCTATTTTCTGGATTAATTCTCATGTTTTTGGTTTTGCTGTATTTGGTTTATTCTGAAAATCTTTGAATTCGCTTTATCAGAATGAATTAGCCTGATGGTATTACATAGTGTCTAACATTGCTGTTATGTCCCATAGGTTTCATCATGGTGACTACACGGTGGATGTGAGTATCAATGACTACTTGGATATTTACTGCCCCCATTACGAGATTCCACTCCCAGCAGATAGAATGGAGCGCTATATACTCTATATGGTCAATTATGATGGCCATGCCTCCTGTGACCATCGTCAGAAGGGGTTCAAAAGATGGGAATGCAACCGACCAGATTCTCCTAATGGACCATTGAAGTTTTCAGAGAAATTCCAGCTGTTTACGCCTTTTTCTCTGGGGTTCGAGTTTCGTCCTGGACATGAGTATTATTATATTTGTAAGTATCAGAGGGGAATGGGGACATAAAAAGGCCTTACTTGTTGAACTATTTTATTTATAGATGGGCCAAAAGTAAGCACAAAATGAAATATTCTTTAAGTGTTAAACATCATATCATACATTGCCAATAAAGCAATATAAAATAGTAATGTAAAACAGGAAATGTCACATCTACTATGGGACTACACAAGGGCTTCCTGTCATATGGATTATAGAATTATTGTAATTTACTTTAAAGTGTGGTACAATATGTTCAAGAAAGCTAAAATGCTTAGTAAAAAATAGAATTTCACTTATTTTATAATATATAATAATGTGGCATATATTCAGTCTTACAGCATGTGATAGAGAGAGTAACTTAACATCTTCATATGTATATGGATTTATATGGCTGATCTGAAATTCCTTCAGGTTAATAATATTCCTGTCAATCATGGACCCCATGGGAATCTTTACCATTCCAAATATATTACAGATGACCTGTCAGGAAAGTGATTACTATATTTTATGCAACACAAAACAAACCCAACAAAAATAGGAAACTGTTAGTCATTTTCTATGTGCATTGCCTTCTCTTGTACAGGTAGAAGTGGTTACAGATCTGCAGTGAAGTAGCTGCACACAGTGTGAACATCAACTCATCCCCACGTGGCTGATATATAACAATTAGTGATGCGCGAACGTGCCCAGATAAGGGGTTACCCGAGCACGATCGGGTGCTAACCGAGTATCTTTGGCGTGCTCGGAAAATAGGTCTGTGTCGCCGCAGCTGCATTTCTGTTAGACAGCTGCAACACATGCAGGGATTGTCTGTTTGTTAGGTAATCCATGCATTTGGTGCGGCTGTCTAACAGCCGTGAGACATGCAGCCACGGCGACTCAAACCTATTTTTTGAGCATGCCAAAGATACTCGGTTAGCACCCGAGTTTGCTCGGGTAACCCCTTATCTGGGTTAGTTTGCTCATCACTAACAACAATGAGAATAATGGTAATCACCAGCCGAATATTTATTTTTATTGCAACACTTTCCACACGTAATATTTTAGAGAGTTTGTTAAAGGGTCAGCTTTGTGTGTGTGGCCTATAACCCTAAGCATGGTACCTCACGGGAGGATGGCACAGTAACTCACATGACCGAACCATGGTTTACCTGGAATGGATGTTTACTTGCAATATACAATTAGTATAGCACTTACAGTCTATTAATGAGAGCACAGGCATTATAGTTACACAGTAACTGAGGCAACTGGAACAGTTTATTGACACAGTTCACAATGTAAATCATGTCAATGTGAATCAAGCACGCTGTAACTCACAGGTGGTTGCAGAACTCAGCCGGCAGTAATTTACATAGCTGATGGCAGTGCTTTACCGGCTGTAACACACATAGGAGATTGCAGTGCTTTACCGGCTGTAACACACATAGGAGATTGCAGTGCTTTACCGGCTGTAACACACATAGGAGATTGCAGTGCTTTACCGGCTGTAACACACATAGGAGATTGCAGTGCTTTACCGGCTGTAACACACATAGGAGATTGCAGTGCTTTACCGGCTGTAACACACATAGGAGATTACAGTGCTTTACCGGCTGTAACACACATAGGTGATTGCAGTGCTTTACCGGCTGTAACACACATAGGAGATTGCAGTGCTTTACCGGCTGTAACACACATAGGAGATTGCAGTGCTTTACCGGCTGTAACACACATAGGAGATTGCAGTGCTTTACCGGCTGTAACACACATAGGAGATTGCAGTGCTTTACCGGCTGTAACACACATAGGAGATTACAGTGCTTTACCGGCTGTAACACACATAGGAGATTGCAGTGCTTTACCGGCTGTAACACACATAGGAGATTGCAGTGCTTTACCGGCTGTAACACACATAGGAGATTACAGTGCTTTACCGGCTGTAACACACATAGGTGATTGCAGTGCTTTACCGGCTGTAACACACATAGGAGATTGCAGTGCTTTACCGGCTGTAACACACATAGGAGATTACAGTGCTTTACCGGCTGTAACACACATAGGAGATTGCAGTGCTTTACCGGCTGTAACACACATAGGAGATTGCAGTGCTTTACCGGCTGTAACACACATAGGAGATTGCAGTCCTTTACAGGCTGTAACACACATAGGAGATTGCAGTGCTTTACCGGCTGTAACACACATAGGAGATTGCAGTGCTTTACCGGCTGTAACACACATAGGTGATTGCAGTGCTTTACCGGCTGTAACACACATAGGAGATTGCAGTGCTTTACAGGCTGTAACACACATAGGAGATTGCAGTGCTTTACAGGCTGTAACACACATAGGAGATTGCAGTGCTTTACCGGCTGTAACACACATAGGTGATTGCAGTGCTTTACCGGCTGTAACACACATAGGAGATTGCAGTGCTTTACCGGCTGTAACACACATAGGAGATTGCAGTGCTTTGTGGCTGTAACACACATAGGAGATTGCAGTGCTTTGTGGCTGTAACACACATAGGAGATTGCAGTGCTTTGTGGCTGTAACACACATAGGAGATTGCAGTGCTTTGTGGCTGTAACACACATAGGAGATTGCAGTGCTTTGTGGCTGTAACACACATAGGAGATTGCAGTGATTTGTGGCTGTAACACACATAGGAGATTGCAGTGCTTTACCGGCTGTAACATACATAGGAGATTGCAGTGCTTTACCGGCTGTAACACACATAGGAGATTGCAGTGCTTTACCGGCTGTAACACACATAGGAGATTGCAGTGCTTTACAGGCTGTAGCACACATAGGAGATTGCAATGCTTTACCGGCTGTAACACACATAGGAGATTGCAGTGCTTTACCGGCTGTAACACACATAGGAGATGGCAGTGCTTTAGCGGCTGTAACACACATAGGAGATTGCAGTGCTTTACCGGCTGTAACACACATAGGAGATTGCAGTGCTTTACCGGCTGTAACACACATAGGAGATTGCAGTGCTTTACCGGCTGTAACACACATAGGAGATTGCAGTGCTTTACCGGCTGTAACACACATAGGAGATTACAGTGCTTTACCGGCTGTAACACACATAGGAGATTGCAGTGCTTTACCGGCTGTAACACACATAGGAGATTGCAGTGCTTTACCGGCTGTAACACACATAGGAGATTACAGTGCTTTACCGGCTGTAACACACATAGGTGATTGCAGTGCTTTACCGGCTGTAACACACATAGGAGATTGCAGTGCTTTACCGGCTGTAACACACATAGGAGATTACAGTGCTTTACCGGCTGTAACACACATAGGAGATTGCAGTGCTTTACCGGCTGTAACACACATAGGAGATTGCAGTGCTTTACCGGCTGTAACACACATAGGAGATTGCAGTGCTTTACAGGCTGTAACACACATAGGAGATTGCAGTGCTTTACCGGCTGTAACACACATAGGTGATTGCAGTGCTTTACCGGCTGTAACACACATAGGAGATTGCAGTGCTTTACAGGCTGTAACACACATAGGAGATTGCAGTGCTTTACAGGCTGTAACACACATAGGAGATTGCAGTGCTTTACCGGCTGTAACACACATAGGTTATTGCAGTGCTTGACCGGCTGTAACACACATAGGAGATTGCAGTGCTTTACCGGCTGTAACACACATAGGAGATTGCAGTGCTTTGTGGCTGTAACACACATAGGAGATTGCAGTGCTTTGTGGCTGTAACATACATAGGAGATTGCAGTGATTTGTGGCTGTAACACACATAGGAGATTGCAGTGATTTGTGGCTGTAACACACATAGGAGATTGCAGTGCTTTACCGGCTGTAACATACATAGGAGATTGCAGTGCTTTACCGGCTGTAACACACATAGGAGATTGCAGTGCTTTACCGGCTGTAACACACATAGGAGATTGCAGTGCTTTACAGGCTGTAGCACACATAGGAGATTGCAATGCTTTACCGGCTGTAACACACATAGGAGATTGCAGTGCTTTACCGGCTGTAACACACATAGGAGATGGCAGTGCTTTAGCGGCTGTAACACACATAGGAGATTGCAGTGCTTTACCGGCTGTAACACACATAGGAGATTGCAGTGCTTTACCGGCTGTAACACACATAGGAGATTTCAGTGCTTTACAGGCTGTAACACACATAGGAGATTGCAGTGCTTTACAGGCTGTAGCACACATAGGAGATTGCAATGCTTTACCGGCTGTAACACACATAGGAGATTGCAGTGCTTTACCGGCTGTAACACACATAGGAGATGGCAGTGCTTTAGCGGCTGTAACACACATAGGAGATTGCAGTGCTTTACCGGCTGTAACACACATAGGAGATTGCAGTGCTTTACCGGCTGTAACACACATAGGAGATTGCAGTGCTTTACAGGCTGTAACACACATAGGAGATTGCAGTGCTTTACCGGCTGTAACACACATAGGAGATTGCAGTGCTTTACCGGCTGTAACACACATAGGAGATTGCAGTGCTTTACAGGCTGTAACACACATAGGAGATTGCAGTGCTTTACAGGCTGTAACACACATAGGAGATTGTAGTGCTACAGGCTGTAACACACATAGGAGATTGCAGTGCTTTACAGGCTGTAACACACATAGGAGACTGCAGTGCTTTACAGGCTGTAACACACATAGGAGATTGCAGTGCTTTACAGGCTGTAACACACATAGGAGATTGCAGTGCTTTACAGGCTGTAACACACATAGGAGATTGTAGTGCTACAGGCTGTAACACACATAGGAGATTGCAGTGCTTTACAGGCTGTAACACACATAGGAGATTGTAGTGCTACAGGCTGTAACACACATAGGAGATTGCAGTGCTTTATAGGCTGTAACACACATAGGAGATTGCAGTGCTTTGTGGCTGTAACACACATAGGAGATTGCAGTGCTTTACAGGCTGTAGCACACATAGGAGATTGCAGTGCTTTGTGGCTGTAACACACATAGGATATTGCAGTGCTTTACAGGCTGTAGCACACATAGGAGATTGCAGTGATTTGTGGCTGTAACACACATAGGAGATTGCAGTGCTTTACAGGCTGTAACACACACAGGAGATTGCAGTGCTTTGTGGCTGTAACACACACAGGAGATTGCAGTGCTTTGTGGCTGTAACACATATAGGAGATTGCAGTGCTTTACAGGCTGTAACACACATAGGAGATTGCAGTGCTTTGTGGCTGTAACACACACAGGAGATTGCAGTGCTTTGTGGCTGTAACACATATAGGCGATTGCAGTGCTTTACAGGCTGTAACACACATAGGAGATTGCAGTGCTTTACAGGCTGTAACACACATAGGAGATTGCAGTGCTTTACAGGCTGTAACACACATAGGAGATTGCAGTGCTTTGTGGCTGTAACACACATAGGAGATTGCAGTGCTTTACAGACTGTAACACACATAGGAGATTGCAGTGCTTTACAGGCTGTAACACACATAGGAGATTGCAGTGCTTTACAGGCTGTAACACACATAGGAGATTGCAATGCTTTACAGGCTGTAACACACATAGGAGATTGCAGTGCTTTACAGGCTGTAACACAGATAGGAGATTGCAGTGCTTTACAGGCTGTAGCACACATAGGAGATTGCAGTGATTTGTGGCTGTAACACACATAGGAGATTGCAGTGCTTTACAGGCTGTAACACACACAGGAGATTGCAGTGCTTTGTGGCTGTAACACAAACAGGAGATTGCAGTGCTTTGTGGCTGTAACACACATAGGAGATTGCAGTGCTTTACAGGCTGTAACACACATAGGAGATTGCAGTGCTTTGTGGCTGTAACACACACAGGAGATTGCAGTGCTTTGTGGCTGTAACACATATAGGTGATTGCAGTGCTTTACAGGCTGTAACACACATAGGAGATTGCAGTGCTTTACAGGCTGTAACACACATAGGAGATTGCAGTGCTTTACCGGCTGTAACACACATAGGAGATTGCAGTGCTTTACCGGCTGTAACACACATAGGAGATTGCAGTGCTTTACCGGCTGTAACACACATAGGTGATTGCAGTGCTTTACCGACTGTAACACACATAGGAGATTGCAGTGCTTTGTGGCTGTAACACACATAGGAGATTGCAGTGATTTGTGGCTGTAACACACATAGGAGATTGCAGTGATTTGTGGCTGTAACACACATAGGAGATTGCAGTGCTTTACCGGCTGTAACACACATAGGAGATTGCAGTGCTTTACCGGCTGTAACACACATAGGAGATTGCAGTGCTTTACAGGCTGTAGCACACATAGGAGATTGCAATGCTTTACCGGCTGTAACACACATAGGAGATTGCAGTGCTTTACCGGCTGTAACACACATAGGAGATGGCAGTGCTTTACCGGCTGTAACACACATAGGAGATTGCAGTGCTTTACCGGCTGTAACACACATAGGAGATTGCAGTGATTTGTGGCTGTAACACACATAGGAGATTGCAGTGCTTTACCGGCTGTAACACACATAGGAGATGGCAGTGCTTTACCGGCTGTAACACACATAGGAGATTGCAGTGCTTTACCGGCTGTAACACACATAGGAGATTGCAGTGCTTTACCGGCTGTAGCACACATAGGAGATTGCAGTGCTTTACCGGCTGTAACACACATAGGAGATTGCAGTGCTTTACCGGCTGTAACACACATAGGAGATTGCAGTGCTTTACAGGCTGTAGCACACATAGGAGATTGCAGTGCTTTACAGGCTGTAACACACATAGGAGATTGCAGTGCTTTACCGGCTGTAACACACATAGGAGATTGCAGTGCTTTACAGGCTGTAACACACATAGGAGATTGCAGTGCTTTACCGGCTGTAACACACATAGGAGATTGCAGTGCTTTACCGGCTGTAACACACATAGGAGATGGCAGTGCTTTACCGGCTGTAACACACATAGGAGATTGCAGTGCTTTACCGGCTGTAACACACATAGGAGATTGCAGTGCTTTACAGGCTGTAACACACATAGGAGATTGCAGTGCTTTACAGGCTGTAACACACATAGGAGATTGCAGTGCTTTACAGGCTGTAACACACATAGGAGATTGTAGTGCTACAGGCTGTAACACACAGGAGATTACAGTGCTTTACAGGCTGTAACACACATAGGAGATTGCAGTGCTTTACAGGCTGTAACACACATAGGAGATTGCAGTGCTTTACAGGCTGTAACACACATAGGAGATTGCAGTGCTTTACAGGCTGTAACACACATAGGAGATTGCAGTGCTTTACAGGCTGTAACACACATAGGAGATTGTAGTGCTACAGGCTGTAACACACATAGGAGATTGCAGTGCTTTACAGGCTGTAACACACATAGGAGATTGTAGTGCTACAGGCTGTAACACACATAGGAGATTGCAGTGCTTTATAGGCTGTAACACACATAGGAGATTGCAGTGCTTTGTGGCTGTAACACACATAGGAGATTGCAGTGCTTTACAGGCTGTAGCACACATAGGAGTTGTGATGAAGGCCGGCCGGTGGGTGCAGCTCTCTGGCGCCCCCTTACCTCTCAGGTCAGTCAAGGTACTGCACCTAGAGAAAGTAGTGCCAGGAAGCTGCAACCAGCGCAGGGAACACGGTAGAGTGTTCCCTTCAACGTCACTAAACCGTAACGTCACTACACAGCACAACTCGCTAGCGCCCTCTTAGCCTCAGGTCAGTCAAGGAACTGCACCTAGGATAAGCGGTCGCCAGGGAGACTGTCCTGTAACCTACTGGGTATCGGGGCCCTCTGTAGTGAGGGCGGTATATATATCTTCCTTGGCCGCGCCAGGAATATATATATCTGAACCTCCGACCGTCACTACCAGCCTTCCCCAATCCCCAGTTGGTATGCTGCCACCAGTCCCTATTTTAGATATACGCCCAGTCCGTGAATGGGCCTATATCGGGTCAGGAACCAACCCTGGGTAGCGTTTTTGGCTTGAGCCGAGCTCACACGGACGTGCGTTCGTTATGCAGAATAAAAGGCAGGCCCACAATTACTTGAGGTAATTGATTATAATAATACACTAGATACACGATATACAACTAAATATACACAGGTATAAGGTCAGGCTAAACTATACAACAATGGAATACAACACACAGAATCACCACAGCATATCAGTTACCGGTTTCTTGATTTTCTTGTGACGCAGGGAGAGGATTCTGCGGTCGCAGGCACGGTTCTTTGTTACAGGCTGAGGCCTACCACCGCATGGTCAAACTGCTCCTCCCCTTGGTGGCCTCAGCTGGTGCTCAGATGTTCAGCACCCCACTCTTGGGTCAAGACTGACTTGTCTCTTGTCTGTCCTGCTATCTTACCTGCCCCGTCCCGCCCACTGCTGGTGAGGTCAGCTGGCTCAGTCTCCACCCTCAGGTCTAACTTCGATCAGAAGCCCAAATTCTATGGAACCCAATAACTTCTTCTGGGATGGTCTCATGATACCCCCAGGGGTTCCCATGGATTCGGGCCGCCGTAACCGACCTTTTGATATCAATTATGATACCATACGGTCCTCAGGAATGGCTCCGCGCTATATCTTGGCTTCCAGAGCACGTACAAACGTCTACCGCGGAGGCTTGTGTGCGCAATGGCTCCGGGACGCCGTGATATTTTTTTTATTGGCCCATCCCACGCAACATGCGTGTACTATTCATGTTTCTATATCTTATGCCTCCATGCTTGTGACAGACAAAGAAACTAGTCCTATGGGACAAATGGTCAGGTACAGATAGACGAAGCACCCCCCCCCTGCTGGCTGTGTTTCCTCTCGAAGTCTTTGAAGCTCCTAGCATTCAAGTGTTAAGTAGGCTTCTTATCTTACAGGAGCCTGGATGGGGGGAAACTATCTAGTTGACATTTTAACAGAAGGTCCCAAGGGTGGGGGCTGCTGAAGTGTGGCCATCCCTGGATATGATTTATCATTACCAAGATGGCGGCTACAGGTTCATCACACCTCCCCCTATACGAGGGCGCGAGGGGGTAGCACATTCCTGTGTTCCCCCGTGCGTCCTTCTGCACCCTCCCCTTGCCGGGATAACCCGTCAGCGTTACCGTGGTCACGGCCTCTTCTGTGGCGAATGGAGAAGTGGTACTGCTGGAGAGCGAGGCTCCAGCGTAGCAACCTGCCATTCGACCCAGAGACCGTGTGTAACCAGCTGAGGGGGTTGTGGTCCGTCTCCACGGTGAAATGGCTCCCGTACAAGTAGGGCTGCAGACGCTGCAGGGCCCATACAATTGCCAGGCATTCTTTTTCCACCGTGGAGTAAGCCACCTCCCGGGGCAGTAGCTTCCTGCTCAGGTACAAGACAGGATGTTCCTGGCCTGTCGTGTTGACCTGACTTAGCACAGCACCGAGGCCAAAGTCACTGGCGTCGGTCTGTACCACAAACGGCCGGTCGAAGTCGGCAGCTTGCAGTACAGGGGAGCTACTTAGGGCGGCCTTGAGTGCCCCGAAAGCTGTCTCGCAGGCGACTGTCCAGTCGACTGCGACGGGCAGCTTCTTCTTGGTGAGGTCCGTCAGGGGCTTGGCCAGGGTGCTATAGTGTGGGACGAACCTCCTATAGTACCCGGCGGTCCCCAAGAAGGACATCACCTGCTTTTTGGTCCTAGGAGTGGGCCAGGATGCGATGGCATCCACTTTCCCCGGTTCTGGCTTCAGAACCCCCCCGCCTACCCGGTGACCCAGGTAGAGGACCTCACTCATGCCCAGCTGGCACTTTTCCGGCTTGATGGTCAAGCCTGCCCGGTGGATCCGACCGAGCACCTGCCGCAGGTGCTCTAGGTGATCCTCCCAAGTGGGACTGAAGACTGCAATATCGTCCAAGTACGCAGCCGCGTACCCTTCAAGTCCCTCAAGCAGCGTATTGACCATCCGCTGAAAAGTGGCAGGGGCATTCTTCATGCCGAATGGCATCACTGTGGACTCGTACAGTCCAAAAGGGGTGATAAAGGCAGAGCGTTCCCTTGCCGCGGGGGTCAGAGGAATCTGCCAGTACCCCCGGCTCAGATCCATGATGGTCAGGTACTTAGCCCCGGCCATCCGATCGAGCAGGTCATCGATGCGTGGTATGGGGAACGCATCGGTGGCCGTTACAGCGTTGAGCCCCCGGTAGTCCACGCAGAACCGTGTAGTTCGGTCCTTCTTTGGTACGAGGACTACAGGCGAGGCCCACGCGCTGCTGGATGCCTGGATCACCCCCAGCTTCAGCATCTCGTCTATCTCTTGGCGCATGTTTCCCTGCACCTCGAAAGAGACCCGATATGCTGAACGCCGGATCGGCGGGTGATCGCCAGTGTCCACGTCGTGGACAGCCATCTCAGTCCTTCCGGGCAGGCTGCTGAACAGCCCCCGGAAGGGGTGCAGGGTGGTCCCCAGCTGGGACCGTTGGTCCTCCGTGAGCTGGTGGCCAACCCCCACATCCTCGATGGACCCACCCGCCTTGGCTTGGGTGAGCAGATCCAGGAGGGTTTCTACCTCTCCTTCCTCGGGAAGGTTGCACACTGGGTGGGCAGTCGCTTCCCGCTCATGATGAGCCTTCATCATGTTCACGTGGAAGGCCTTCCTCCTTCCACGGGCGTGATCCAGGGTGACCAGATAGGTGACGGCATTGAGTTTCTGGTGCACGAAGTAGGGACCTTCCCAGGCTGCCTGAAGCTTGTTCTGTGGTACGGGGACCAGTACCCACACCTTTTGACCCACCTGGTAGGTCCTCTCACAAGCATTCTGGTCGTACCACCGCTTCTGGTCGGCCTGGGCCTGGGCCATATTG
This sequence comes from Phyllobates terribilis, assembly GCF_046119375.1. Classification (NCBI taxonomy): domain Eukaryota; kingdom Metazoa; phylum Chordata; class Amphibia; order Anura; family Dendrobatidae; genus Phyllobates; species Phyllobates terribilis. Next base: position 706,842,888 of record NW_027362761.1, read on the forward strand.
TCCTGCACCAGCTTTGCCAAGGCCATCATCCTGTCCCGGTGGCGCACGACATACTCGATGACCGACACCTCGGGGGTGGCCAAATCCCCTTCCCATGCTTCCTTCACCAGAGCCAGGGGGCCCCGTACCCGTCGCCCGTACAGGAGCTCAAAGGGGGAGAACCCCGTTGAGGCCTGCGGAACCTCCCGGTAAGCAAATAGGAGGTGTGGGAGGTAACGCTCCCAGTCTCTCCCGTGGGAGTCGACCAACATCTTAAGCATCTGCTTTAAGGTGCCATTGAACCGCTCACACAGGCCATTAGTCTGTGGGTGATACGGGCTGGCCACCAGATGTTGCACCTGCATTTGCTTACAGAGGGACTCCATCAGCCGCGACATGAACTGGGTCCCTCGGTCGGTGAGCATTTCTTGGGGGAAACCCACTCTGGAGAAGATCTCCAGTAAGGCGGTAGCCACCTTGTCGGCCCGAATGGACGACAAAGCTACCGCTTCCGGGTACCGGGTGGCATAGTCCACTACCGTGAGTATGAAGCATTTCCCGGAGTGGCTGGGAGTGGACAGAGGTCCAATAAGATCCACAGCGACCCTCGAGAAAGGCTCTTCGATGATTGGCAGAGTTACCAGTGGGGCTTTGGGGCGCGGCCCCGCCTTCCCCACCCTCTGACAGGTGTCACACGAACGGCAGTAGGCACCCACCGCGGCTCCCATCCCAGGCCAGTAGAAATGCTGAGCTATCCTGGCCTTGGTTTTAGCGATCCCTAGGTGTCCGGCCATCGGAATCTCGTGTGCGATCCGCAACAATTCCGCCCTGAACGGATAGGGTACCACTAACTGTCGGTCCCTGGGCCACGCCTCCGGTGAACCCTGCTGGACCGTTACCCGGTACAGCCGTCCCTGGTCCCAGACCACCCGCTCGCAGTCTGACTCCATGGGAGGCTGTGCCGCCTGTTCCTTGAGAGCTTTCAGGCTGTCGTCTGCTTCCAACGCAGCCTGAAATTCCTGACTTGATGTGGCCAGAATCGACGAAACTGCCACATCCTCTGTCAGCCCCTCCGGGCATGTCACCTGGCCGCTGTCTGACCCGGCAGACACTTGGTCAGAAGTGGGGAAGCCGTCGGACCTCTGCAAGGCTCCTTGGGCTCCGGCGCTCCCACTCCTGGTGACAGCGGCTATGACCGCTGTGACCGTGGGTAGTGCCTGCTTCCCCTCTGTTTCTGACCAAGCCGCCCGATCAGGCAGGCTTCCTAGGCCTTTGGACATCTCGGATGTGGGGAACTCCTGCCCTGGGGTCTTACCTGGCGGCTCCTCTCTTGGGACACCCCCACCTCCCATGGCCTGTTCCTCCCCCTGCAGTGGGCCTATGCTCAGCAGCCTGGATACCCCTGGGAGCCCTACACTGCCGGTAGCTGCCCCCCTCTCCATCCCTGAGCTTCCCTCTACAGAATCCTGCCCGCCCCCTCCCTCACCGGAGGACAAGAGGTCACGGCACGCCGGCTGAGCACCTCTGCGGGCATCCCCACACTCCCCACCTGCTTTCACTAACCCTGTTTGTGTTGTGTCTGTGCAGGTGTTACCCTCAGGTTTCACTCCCTCCTCCTCAGCAGGACACACACTACATACAACATGGTTGGCATTAGCAGCAGAGACAAATCAATACACTCTTGGGGGGCCGAACTTGGGGGTTCAGAGGGTACATACTGCGATACTAGACGCCCCAAGTCGGTCCCTAATAAAACATTTGCGGGAATATTTGGCGTTACTCCCACCTCCCGCATCCCCCTTCCGGCACCCCAGTCCAAATACACCATGGCAACGGGAAGTGCCGGCTCCACGCCTCCAACCCCGGAGACGGAAAGAGTCTTTCCTGGTACCAAGTCCTGGGGGGACACCACCTCAGGCCGTACCAGTGTTCGTTCAGCGCCCGTGTCCCGCAGTCCCATGACCGCAGAACGGCCTATGGTGACGGGTTGGATGTTGTCCAGGGACCTACCACCACCCCCTCCCACACACAAAACATTGGGCGCTCTCTGGGACTGGGATGGGGTCTTTTGGCGCTGGGGACACTCAGCCCTAAAGTGTCCTGGTTTGTTGCATAGATGACAACGTCTTACGTCTGGTCCTTGCCTGGAGAGGGCAACAGGGGGATACACCCCTTGTGTTCTAGGGGCCGGGGAAACAGGGGCATGACTGGGCTTACCCCCTCTCCAGGTGCTGCTGGCAGTCTTCTTCAGCTCAGGCGCCCTGTTATTGGCATACTCGTCTGCCAGGGCGGCTGTAGCAGAAGCCCCTGTTGGTTTTCGGTCACGGAGGAACTGTCGGAGGTCCTCTGGGCAGTTCCACAAAAACTGCTCCGTGACGAACAGTTCCTGGACCTCCTGGCGGGTAGTAAGCGCTAGACCCGAGGTCCAGTGCTCTGCGGCTCTCAACAGCGCCCGCATATGATCGGTCCAGGTGTCCTTGGGGCCACGCAGCAGGCTCCGGAACTTCTGGCGGTACGACTCGGGAGTGAGGTTGTACTGCCGGATCAGGGCCCGCTTGATGCAGTCGTAGTTCTGTACCTCCCCGGCAGGTAAGTCCCCCAAGGCATCCAGGGACTTACCCCTCAAACGGGGGGTCAGGTATCTGGCCCACTGATCCCGGGCCAGATGGTGCTGAAGACAGGTCCGTTCAAATGCCACCAGAAAGGAGTCCAGGTCCCCATCCTTCTCCAGTAGAGGGAAGTCCTCAGCTCGGACTTTGGACGACTTGGTCTCCTGATGGGTTGGTTGCTCTAGCGGAAGCCCCCGCTGGGCCAGGTCCAGTTGGTGCTGGCGCTCCGCAGCTCGCTCTGCACGCTCCGCAGCCTCCCGGCGCTCCGCAGCTTCACGCTCCGCAGCCTCCCGGCGCTCCGCAGCTTCGCGCTCCTCCTCCGCTGCCTTCTCTGATGCTGCCAGGAGGGTTTTGTAGACGGCATCGCCATGAGACTGGAGACTTGCCATAGCCGCTTGTAAAAGGGCTTGTGATCTGGACAGGCTGGGCTGGGTAGGTGGTGGGCAGCCCACTGCGGGACCGTATACTGGGGACTGGCTCCCTGAGGTGCCCGGGCTGGACTCCTCCTCGCCATGAGTAACAATGTCCTCCCCTCCTGCCACACGGACCGTAGCATTAGCCTCCTGCAGGGTCTTGCTCCTGGTGCCGTCTGCCATCTTGGTAACCGACACCGCTGCAACCCTGAGTTTGCACACACCTTGTTATACTTTTAGCCTGACCGTCTAACGTTGGGCTGACCTTAAGACTCCAGCAGTGGAAGTTACCACTGGCAGTCTTTAGTGCCTGGGAGTAGGGGTCCCACAACACTATTATTCTGCAATCCCACCGCTCTGCCACCAATGTGATGAAAGCCGGCCGGTGGGTGCAGCTCTCTGGCGCCCCCTTACCTCTCAGGTCAGTCAAGGTACTGCACCTAGAGAAAGTAGTGCCAGGAAGCTGCAACCAGCGCAGGGAACACGGTAGAGTGTTCCCTTCAACGTCACTAAACCGTAACGTCACTACACAGCACAACTCGCTAGCGCCCTCTTAGCCTCAGGTCAGTCAAGGAACTGCACCTAGGATAAGCGGTCGCCAGGGAGACTGTCCTGTAACCTACTGGGTATCGGGGCCCTCTGTAGTGAGGGCGGTATATATATCTTCCTTGGCCGCGCCAGGAATATATATATCTGAACCTCCGACCGTCACTACCAGCCTTCCCCAATCCCCAGTTGGTATGCTGCCACCAGTCCCTATTTTAGATATACGCCCAGTCCGTGAATGGGCCTATATCGGGTCAGGAACCAACCCTGGGTAGCGTTTTTGGCTTGAGCCGAGCTCACACGGACGTGCGTTCGTTATGCAGAATAAAAGGCAGGCCCACAATTACTTGAGGTAATTGATTATAATAATACACTAGATACACGATATACAACTAAATATACACAGGTATAAGGTCAGGCTAAACTATACAACAATGGAATACAACACACAGAATCACCACAGCATATCAGTTACCGGTTTCTTGATTTTCTTGTGACGCAGGGAGAGGATTCTGCGGTCGCAGGCACGGTTCTTTGTTACAGGCTGAGGCCTACCACCGCATGGTCAAACTGCTCCTCCCCTTGGTGGCCTCAGCTGGTGCTCAGATGTTCAGCACCCCACTCTTGGGTCAAGACTGACTTGTCTCTTGTCTGTCCTGCTATCTTACCTGCCCCGTCCCGCCCACTGCTGGTGAGGTCAGCTGGCTCAGTCTCCACCCTCAGGTCTAACTTCGATCAGAAGCCCAAATTCTATGGAACCCAATAACTTCTTCTGGGATGGTCTCATGATACCCCCAGGGGTTCCCATGGATTCGGGCCGCCGTAACCGACCTTTTGATATCAATTATGATACCATACGGTCCTCAGGAATGGCTCCGCGCTATATCTTGGCTTCCAGAGCACGTACAAACGTCTACCGCGGAGGCTTGTGTGCGCAATGGCTCCGGGACGCCGTGATATTTTTTTTATTGGCCCATCCCACGCAACATGCGTGTACTATTCATGTTTCTATATCTTATGCCTCCATGCTTGTGACAGACAAAGAAACTAGTCCTATGGGACAAATGGTCAGGTACAGATAGACGAAGCACCCCCCCCTGCTGGCTGTGTTTCCTCTCGAAGTCTTTGAAGCTCCTAGCATTCAAGTGTTAAGTAGGCTTCTTATCTTACAGGAGCCTGGATGGGGGGAAACTATCTAGTTGACATTTTAACAGAAGGTCCCAAGGGTGGGGGCTGCTGAAGTGTGGCCATCCCTGGATATGATTTATCATTACCAAGATGGCGGCTACAGGTTCATCACAGGAGTTTGCAGTGCTTTGTGGCTGTAACACACATAGGAGATTGCAGTGCTTTACAGGCTGTAGCACACATAGGAGATTGCAGTGATTTGTGGCTGTAACACACATAGGAGATTGCAGTGCTTTACAGGCTGTAACACACACAGGAGATTGCAGTGCTTTGTGGCTGTAACACACACAGGAGATTGCAGTGCTTTGTGGCTGTAACACACATAGGAGATTGCAGTGCTTTACAGACTGTAACACACATAGGAGATTGCAGTGCTTTGTGGCTGTAACACATATAGGTGATTGCAGTGCTTTACAGGCTGTAACACACATAGGAGATTGCAGTGCTTTACAGGCTGTAACACACATAGGAGATTGCAGTGCTTTACAGGCTGTAACACACATAGGAGATTGCAGTGCTTTGTGGCTGTAACACACATAGGAGATTGCAGTGCTTTACAGGCTGTAACACACATAGGAGATTGCAGTGCTTTACAGGCTGTAACACACATAGGAGATTGCAGTGCTTTACAGGCTGTAACACACATAGGAGATTGCAGTGCTTTACAGGCTGTAACACACATAGGAGATTGCAGTGCTTTACAGGCTGTAACACACATAGGAGATTGCAGTGCTTTACAGGCTGTAGCACACATAGGGGATTGCCGTGCTTTACAGGCTGTAACACACATAGGAGATTGCAGTGCTTTACAGGCTGTAACACACATAGGAGATTGCAGTGCTTTACAGGCTGTAACACACATAGGAGATTGCAGTGCTTTACAGGCTGTAGCACACATAGGAGATTGCAGTGCTTTGTGGCTGTAACACACATAGGAGATTGCAGTGATTTGTGGCTGTAACACACATAGGAGATTGCAGTGCTTTACAGGCTGTAACACACATAGGAGATTGCAGTGCTTTACAGGCTGTAACACACATAGGAGATTGCAGTGCTTTACAGGCTGTAACACACATAGGAGATTGCAGTGCTTTACAGGCTGTAACACACATAGGAGATTGCAGTGCTTTACAGGCTGTAACACACATAGGAGATTGCAGTGCTTTACAGGCTGTAACACACATAGGAGATTGCAGTGCTTTACAGGCTGTAACACACATAGGAGATTGCAATGCTTTACAGGCTGTAACATACATAGGAGATTGCAGTGCTTTACAGGCTGTAACACAGATAGGAGATTGCAGTGCTTTACAGGCTGTAGCACACATAGGAGATTGCAGTGATTTGTGGCTGTAACACACATAGGAGATTGCAGTGCTTTACAGGCTGTAACACACACAGGAGATTGCAGTGCTTTGTGGCTGTAACACACACAGGAGATTGCAGTGCTTTGTGGCTGTAACACACATAGGAGATTGCAGTGCTTTACAGGCTGTAACACACATAGGAGATTGCAGTGCTTTGTGGCTGTAACACACACAGGAGATTGCAGTGCTTTGTGGCTGTAACACATATAGGTGATTGCAGTGCTTTACAGGCTGTAACACACATAGGAGATTGCAGTGCTTTACAGGCTGTAACACACATAGGAGATTGCAGTGCTTTACCGGCTGTAACACACATAGGAGATTGCAGTGCTTTACCGGCTGTAACACACATAGGAGATTGCAGTGCTTTACCGGCTGTAACACACATAGGTGATTGCAGTGCTTTACCGACTGTATCACACATAGGAGATTGCAGTGCTTTGTGGCTGTAACACACATAGGAGATTGCAGTGATTTGTGGCTGTAACACACATAGGAGATTGCAGTGATTTGTGGCTGTAACACACATAGGAGATTGCAGTGCTTTACCGGCTGTAACACACATAGGAGATTGCAGTGCTTTACCGGCTGTAACACACATAGGAGATTGCAGTGTTTTACAGGCTGTAGCACACATAGGAGATTGCAATGCTTTACCGGCTGTAACACACATAGGAGATTTCAGTGCTTTACCGGCTGTAACACACATAGGAGATGGCAGTGCTTTACCGGCTGTAACACACATAGGAGATTGCAGTGCTTTACCGGCTGTAACACACATAGGAGATTGCAGTGATTTGTGGCTGTAACACACATAGGAGATTGCAGTGCTTTACCGGCTGTAACACACATAGGAGATGGCAGTGCTTTACCGGCTGTAACACACATAGGAGATTGCAGTGCTTTACCGGCTGTAACACACATAGGAGATTGCAGTGCTTTACCGGCTGTAGCACACATAGGAGATTGCAGTGCTTTACCGGCTGTAACACACATAGGAGATTGCAGTGCTTTACCGGCTGTAACACACATAGGAGATTGCAGTGCTTTACAGGCTGTAGCACACATAGGAGATTGCAGTGCTTTACAGGCTGTAACACACATAGGAGATTGCAGTGCTTTACCGGCTGTAACACACATAGGAGATTGCAGTGCTTTACCGGCTGTAACACACATAGGAGATTGCAGTGCTTTACCGGCTGTAACACACATAGGAGATTGCAGTGCTTTACAGGCTGTAACACACATAGGAGATTGCAGTGCTTTACAGGCTGTAACACACATAGGAGATTGTAGTGCTACAGGCTGTAACACACAGGAGATTGCAGTGCTTTACAGGCTGTAACACACATAGGAGATTGTAGTGCTACAGGCTGTAACACACATAGGAGATTGCAGTGCTTTATAGGCTGTAACACACATAGGAGATTGCAGTGCTTTGTGGCTGTAACACACATAGGAGATTGCAGTGCTTTACAGGCTGTAGCACACATAGGAGATTGCAGTGCTTTGTGGCTGTAACACACATAGGAGATTGCAGTGCTTTACAGGCTGTAGCACACATAGGAGATTGCAGTGATTTGTGGCTGTAACACACATAGGAGATTGCAGTGCTTTACAGGCTGTAACACACACAGGAGATTGCAGTGCTTTGTGGCTGTAACACACACAGGAGATTGCAGTGCTTTGTGGCTGTAACACACATAGGAGATTGCAGTGCTTTACAGACTGTAAAACACATAGGAGATTGCAGTGCTTTGTGGCTGTAACACACACAGGAGATTGCAGTGCTTTGTGGCTGTAACACATATAGGTGATTGCAGTGCTTTACAGGCTGTAACACACATAGGAGATTGCAGTGCTTTACAGGCTGTAACACACATAGGAGATTGCAGTGCTTTACAGGCTGTAACACACATAGGAGATTGCAGTGCTTTGTGGCTGTAACACACATAGGAGATTGCAGTGCTTTACAGGCTGTAACACACATAGGAGATTGCAGTGCTTTACAGGCTGTAACACACATAGGAGATTGCAGTGCTTTACAGGCTGTAACACACATAGGAGATTGCAGTGCTTTACAGGCTGTAACACACATAGGAGATTGCAGTGCTTTACAGGCTGTAACACACATAGGAGATTGCAGTGCTTTACAGGCTGTAGCACACATAGGAGATTGCCGTGCTTTACAGGCTGTAACACACATAGGAGATTGCAGTGCTTTACAGGCTGTAACACACATAGGAGATTGCAGTGCTTTACAGGCTGTAACACACATAGGAGATTGCAGTGCTTTACAGGCTGTAGCACACATAGGAGATTGCAGTGCTTTGTGGCTGTAACACACATAGGAGATTGCAGTGATTTGTGGCTGTAACACACATAGGAGATTGCAGTGCTTTACAGGCTGTAACACACATAGGAGATTGCAGTGCTTTACAGGCTGTAACACACATAGGAGATTGCAGTGCTTTACAGGCTGTAACACACATAGGAGATTGCAGTGCTTTACAGGCTGTAACACACATAGGAGATTGCAGTGCTTTACAGGCTGTAACACACCTAGGAGATTGCAGTGCTTTACAGGCTGTAACACACATAGGAGATTGCAGTGCTTTACAGGCTGTAGCACACATAGGAGATTGCAGTGTTTTGTGGCTGTAACACACATAGGAGATTGCAGTGATTTGTGGCTGTAACACACATAGGAGATTGCAGTGCTTTACAGGCTGTAACACACATAGGAGATTGCAGTGATTTGTGGCTGTAACACACATAGGAGATTGCAGTGCTTTACAGGCTGTAACACACACAGGAGATTGCAGTGCTTTACAGGCTGTGACACACATAGGAGATTGCAGTGCTTTGTGGCTGTAACACACACAGGAGATTGCAGTGCTTTGTGGCTGTAACACACATAGGAGATTGCAGTGCTTTACAGGCTGTAACACACATAGGAGATTGCAGTGCTTTGTGGCTGTAACACACATAGGAGATTGCAGTGCTTTGTGGCTGTAACACATATAGGTGATTGCAGTGCTTTACAGGCTGTAACACACATAGGAGATTGCAGTGCATTACAGGCTGTAACACACATAGGAGATTGCAGTGCTTTACAGGCTGTAACACACATAGGAGATTGCAGTGCTTTGTGGCTGTAACACACATAGGAGATTGCAGTGCATTACAGGCTGTAACACACATAGGAGATTGCAGTGCTTTACAGGCTGTAACACACATAGGAGATTGCAGTGCTTTGTGGCTGTAACACACATAGGAGATTGCAGTGCTTTGTGGCTGTAACACACATAGGAGATTGCAGTGCTTTACAGGCTGTAACACACATAGGAGATTGCAGTGCATTACAGGCTGTAACACACATAGGAGATTGCAGTGCTTTACAGGCTGTAACACACATAGGAGATTGCAGTGCTTTGTGGCTGTAACACACATAGGAGATTGCAGTGCTTTGCGGCTGTAACACACATAGGAGATTGCAGTGCTTTGCGGCTGTAACACACATAGGAGATTGCAGTGCTTTGCGGCTGTAACACACATAGGAGATTGCAGTGCTTTACAGGCTGTAACACACATAGGAGATTGCAGTGATTTGCGGCTGTAACTCACACAGGTGGTTGCATGACTTGGTAGACTGTAACACACATAGGAGATTGCAGTGCTTTGTGGCTGTAACACACATAGGAGATTGCAGTGCTTTGTGGCTGTAACACACATAGGAGATTGCAGTGCTTTACAGGCTGTAACACACATAGGAGATTGCAGTGCATTACAGGCTGTAACACACATAGGAGATTGCAGTGCTTTACAGGCTGTAACACACATAGGAGATTGCAGTGCTTTGTGGCTGTAACACACATAGGAGATTGCAGTGCTTTGCGGCTGTAACACACATAGGAGATTGCAGTGCTTTGCGGCTGTAACACACATAGGAGATTGCAGTGCTTTGCGGCTGTAACACACATAGGAGATTGCAGTGCTTTACAGGCTGTAACACACATAGGAGATTGCAGTGCTTTGCGGCTGTAACACACATAGGAGATTGCAGTGCTTTACAGGCTGTAACACACATAGGAGATTGTAGTGCTACAAGCTGTAACACACATAGGAGATTGCAGTGCTTTACAGGCTGTAACACACATAGGAGATTGCAGTGCTTTACAGGCTGTAACACACATAGGAGATTGCAGTGCTTTACAGGCTGTAACACACATAGGAGATTGCAGTGCTTTACAGGCTGTAACACACATAGGAGATTGCAGTGCTTTACAGGCTGTAACACACATAGGAGATTGTAGTGCTACAGGCTGTAACACACATAGGAGATTGCAGTGCTTTATAGGCTGTAACACACATAGGAGATTGCAGTGCTTTGTGGCTGTAACACACATAGGAGATTGCAGTGCTTTACAGGCTGTAGCACACATAGGAGATTGCAGTGCTTTGTGGCTGTAACACACATAGGAGATTGCAGTGCTTTACAGGCTGTAGCACACATAGGAGATTGCAATGATTTGTGGCTGTAACACACATAGGAGATTGCAGTGCTTTACAGGCTGTAGCACACACAGGAGATTGCAGTGCTTTGTGGCTGTAACACACACAGGAGATTGCAGTGCTTTGTGGCTGTAACACACATAGGAGATTGCAGTGCTTTACAGGCTGTATCACACATAGGAGATTGCAGTGCTTTGTGGCTGTAACACACACAGGATATTGCAGTGCTTTGTGGCTGTAACACATATAGGTGATTGCAGTGCTTTACAGGCTGTAACACACATAGGAGATTGCAGTGTTTTACAGGCTGTAACACACATAGGAGATTGCAGTGCTTTACCGGCTGTAACACACATAGGAGATTGCAGTGCTTTACAGGCTGTAACACACATAGGAGATTGCAGTGCTTTACAGGCTGTAACACACATAGGAGATTGCAGTGCTTTGTGGCTGTAACACACATAGGAGATTGCAGTGCTTTACAGGCTGTAACACATAGGAGATTGCAGTGCTTTACAGGCTGTAACACACATAGGAGATTGCAATGCTTTACAGGCTGTAACACACATAGGAGATTGCAGTGCTTTACAGGCTGTAACACACATAGGAGATTGCAGTGCTTTACAGGCTGTAACACACATAGGATATTGCAGTGCTTTACAGGCTGTAACACACATAGGAGATTGCAGTGCTTTACAGGCTGTAGCACACATAGGAGATTGCCGTGCTTTACAGGCTGTAACACACATAGGAGATTGCAGTGCTTTACAGGCTGTAACACACATAGGAGATTGCAGTGCTTTACAGGCTGTAACACACATAGGAGATTGCAGTGCTTTACAGGCTGTAGCACACATAGGAGATTGCAGTGCTTTGTGGCTGTAACACACATAGGAGATTGCAGTGCTTTGTGGCTGTAACACACATAGGAGATTGCAGTGCTTTACAGGCTGTAACACACATAGGAGATTGCAGTGCTTTACAGGCTGTAACACACATAGGAGATTGCAGTGCTTTACAGGCTGTAACACACATAGGAGATTGCAGTGCTTTACAGGCTGTAACACACATAGGAGATTGCAGTGCTTTACAGGCTGTAGCACACATAGGAGATTGCAGTGTTTTGTGGCTGTAACACACATAGGAGATTGCAGTGATTTGTGGCTGTAACACACATAGGAGATTGCAGTGCTTTACAGGCTGTAACACACATAGGAGATTGCAGTGATTTGTGGCTGTAACACACATAGGAGATTGCAGTGCTTTACAGGCTGTAACACACATAGGAGATTGCAGTGCTTTACAAGCTGTAACACACATAGGAGATTGCAGTGCTTTACAGGCTGTAACACACATAGGAGATTGCAGTGCTTTGCGGCTGTAACTCACACAGGTGGTTGCATGACTTGGTAGACTGTAACACACATAGGTGATTGCAAGGCTTTGCGGCTGTAATACACATAGGAGATTGCAGTGATTTGAATCTGTAACACATATAGGTGATTGCAAGGCTTTGTGGCTGTAACTCATACAGGTGGTTGCAGAACTCAGCCAGTTGTAGTTTATGTAGGTGGTTACAGAGCTTGGTAGGTTTTAACTCATATAGGAGGTTGTACGGCTTTCTAGGCTGTACTCACACAGGCAATTGTAGGGCTTCATGTGTCACTCAGATAGGCCGTTAGAAGGCTTAGCACGCTGTAATTTTTATAGGTGATTGCAGGGCTTGGCAGGCTGTAACAAGCAATTATTAGTTGTAGCATCAGGAACTTTACATAGTCTCTATACAGACTTCACAGTGTAACTCATTTGAACAAGGGCATCTCGAGTTGTACTCCCTCACAATACAGATTGTAGGCTTCAAGTGGTTCACATCAATTGGCAACACCCAGTGCCACATTATTTCCCGTGGCACTCACTGCAGCAAAGCCAATTGCATCCACCCTAATGTCATAGGTGGCAGTCCTACACTGACTTGCAGAATTTTATGGCTGATATTTCTGTCAGATGCCCTCTGCTGCTCTGCGCAGCCAATTTGAATATACCCCTGTATTACCTCCCTGTTAGGATTCTCCAGTTTTGGGAGTGGTCGGTCATGTGACTACAAGTATGCGTCTTGCCTACTTCTGGCCACATTCCAACTAGACATGTTTGGTCTTGTTCAATTCACTTGTATTGAGCGAGGTCGCACACATCTCTTCGGCACATGACTGCACGTATCCAAATCACATACTCGTGGTCACGCAACTGCCCGTTTCCAGGGTGCCGGCACTGGAGAATCCTGGCTGCACAGTGAGGATTCACAAGTCTGCAGTTACAAAGAGTGACTGCAGACTTTAACCCCAAGCCTGGACAACCCCTTAAAACAAGGTATGCCATTTAAAATCCATTTTCATTGATGCTTAATGAAAACTATGATAATTTTTAACAAGAAATTTTAATAAATAGGAATATTAAATGAATTAGCTATTTTAATGCTGAAATGTTCGTCCATTACCTCTTCTATAACATGGCATTATATGGCTACCAGTTCATAGGTTCATAGTTCAAAGATACATTATGTAAAAGTGTTATGTAAAGTTTTAATTCGGTTCACTGACAATCCTCATTGGAGGCTCTCTTTTACGGGTTGTGTATAAGGAAAATCAGACATTACAGACTACAATTAGAGCAGGATATTACAAATTATAAGGAAATAAAGGTGTGCTACAAGAATTAAAAGCGCTTGTTCTATACTAGATAGGGTAGTACATATAAAGTTGCATGATGCAGTCTCCAGCCAGTATGCACAGAGTAATAAAGATATTTGTAAATGCTTGAAATCGGTTCTGCTGGTGCTAAGGCGGCATGACCGCGGTGGTGAGGCGCTCTCATCAGATGACCAGTTGTTCTGGTTATCATGACTTAAAACACACTTGGTAATGAAGGGGTTAAATTTAAAGCAAATGACCAAGCGATGCAGTGACTAGAGCAAGGAAGAGGAATCAGTCTAGATGTCAGACAGAAAGATGAGCATAGTGCGTCACAGTAATCAAGACAAAAATGAATCAGGGCAAAATAATAGTTTTTGCTGTTTCCACATTAACCCCTAAATGAACTGGCCTAAAAGGGCCTTAATGACCGGCCATTTTTTTTATTTTTACCTCTTTACTTTTGAGCAACCATAACTTTTTCATTTTGTCAGTGACTTGGCTTGCACGAGGCTTTATTTTGTGCTTGACAAATTGTATTAGCTTTAGCACTTCTATGGGGTACAAATAAATTACTTAATATTTTATTTTTTAAACAACTTTTTTATGTATATATTATTTTTACATAATTTGTTTCCCAAAAGATCATCAAAGAAGAGTAACTTTTTTTTTTTTTTCCCTTTATTTATTTATTTTTCGCTGCAACTGAGGCATCCACAAGAGCTCCGGTTACAGGGGAAAACAACCGACTACAGTGACATAAGTTACTAGAAGAATTGAGCTGAGTCTGCTAGACCTAACAGCTCTTTTATACCAGCAGATACCTGGTGATCATGTGGTCGCAATGTACTGCAGGTGCAGCAGCAATATGGCGCTCATTGTACACTATGTAGCTGGTTAAATAGAAGATATAAGAAGTGGTAAACCACTTGTATCTTCTTCCCAGGGTAACCGGTTGTGTCTGACAGCCACAGACCTTAACTGTTCCTGCTAGAATGCAAAAGCAGAAGCCTTAAATTTACACTAGCATAAGGCTAAGCACCATAAAAGTACAGCACTTGATCCTTATGAGGGTAAGTAAGGGCCTATTCTGGATGATTGGTGGTTCGGTTAAATGAGCTATAAGGGATAAATGACTGGGATCAAATCCCAATTAAAAGAACAAGTGTTGGTTGTATAAGGGTGTGTTCACACGCTACAGTTTTTGTCACAATCGTGGTTGAACCATGGTTTTTACCAAGTGTGTACACAGCCTAATACCACTAACACCTGCTAGTGATGAAACTGTTCCCACGTCATACTGCGACTTAATAGTACGGCATCCAGGGTGAATTGCATTGTTCCCATGATGTACTGCTAAGCTCCAGGGTATTAATATACTGTAGTGGAGAATACTGAAAAATAGCTGATAAGGATAAAGTAGAACAAGCATTCTTGGAGTTTAGATTTCAAGGGGAGATTACAGACAGGTCAGTAGTTAATAGTGCAAAACATTTCAATTTTTTAAGTAATGAATTAATAGCATCTTTAAAAGAGGATGGAAAGATATTAAAACTATGATGTGGGCTAAATAATTTAGTGAGATGTGTACTGACACCTGGAATAGAGACTAGACAAGGTATTAAGTAATAGGGTCACTGTAGCCAGTAGGGAGTGAGAAGAAGAGGAGTCTAGAGTCTGTTATAGGGTCAAATCCTGAGGGAGATCAAAAAGAAGTGCTGGAAGGAAGAGGATCAATGCCACTTGTGAGTTAATTTCATGCTGGATGTTCTCAATCTTAACGTTGAATAAGTGGCCAGGCTTTCAGCAATTGGATCTTGAATATATCTACACCTCATATCTTCTATCCCAGACATCTTCTTTTCTACAGGGTTTGGCAGAGGTTCTGGCTGTCCATCCAAAAATCATGAATATGCTTCATCTAAATGTGGAACCCAAAGTCTAATGCTTAATGTTCTTTACTGTCAAATTATTTCAGTCTGCCAATCACCTAGATCCTAGATTGGCAAGCAAAGTGATAATGATGTTTTGTATTAGCATTCTACAGTGGATTGCCATTACTACCCATTAATCCAGACTATCTGATATAGGAATCTTACTGTGCAAAAGATATAATATAGTGCATTCATGCTCCTGACAGGCTTTCTTTAGTTGCTTTCATGACTTCTATAAACATTATTGATTTAAATTGGGTCAGTGAAAGATTGTCACAGAATATTCGGTGAACGCAAATGTGCAATTTTTTTTATGAAATCTTTACATTTTTCCTATGGTATTATATTTCATATACTGTCTTAACTTGCAGATATTTTCTGTGATATGCAAATAATTGGGTACTGGAGTGAATTTAACTGTTATGCCAAGATCGACTGCCATTTTTTTCCTTTGTAACTTGTTTCCACATAGTGCCATAATGGAGCAAGAGCAGGAGTATGGCTGCCAATCATAGATCTCTGATCTCCAGAGACCCAAGGGTTGTCCTTTAGTCTTTCCAGTCGTTAGGGCATATTTCTATATATTACAATTTTAAAAAATACAGTATATATATACAGTATATATATATTAAATTAATACTAAACGAAAGAAAAAAAGAAAGAAAAAGAAAGAAAGAAAAAAAGAAAGAAAGAGAATATAGAATTAATTTTCGTCCCTTTCCACCTAATAAATCATGCACACAAAAGATACAAGTGGCTCACCACTATGTTGAAGTAAAAATAAAGTTATGGCTAGTCTTGTCACAGGCTAGTGAGGTACTTAAAGTTACACTAAGGCCACATGCACATTGAGTATTCGGTCAGTATTTTACATCAGTATTTAGAAGCCAAAATCAGGAGTGGAGCAATCAGAGGAAAAGTATAATAGAAACACGTCACCACTTCTGGATTTATCACCCACTCCTGGTTTTATCTTACACATACTGATGTAAAATACTGACCAAATACTGAACGTGTGAACGTGGCCTTAATGTACAACTATATTGCTTCATGCATAAAGGCTGTATTTTCAAGTTTCTTTTCTCAATTATCTGTCAAGTGTGCATGAGAGCTAACACTGTTTCTGGCATTATATGACTTGTATGCTGCATTTCCAGCTGTTTTCCCCTCTACATAATTAATTTTTTAACTTGCAATTGACTGTGACTAGCTGTTTGATATTGTCTATACCCAGAGATATAGATTCTTGCTTTTTCAGAACAGAGAGAGAAGTAGTAGTAGCGTGGAGGAGAGTACTGAGCTGTGTGGATGTGAATCAAGCTCTAGGGTGAGGTAAAAGACTATAGAAAGCTCTGCACAATCTTTCTGTGTCTCTATAATCTTTCTGTGTCTCCTTCTGCCTGACTTTTCTCCTCCCTTCTCCATAGAATATTATAAACTGTGTAACCTGTAAGTCTGTCTTGTGTTTAGCAATATGGAGTTGAGCTGTTATTTTAGTGTGAATTTTAACTTCAGGAAGCAGCGTTAAGGGAAGAAATGACTTATAAACTTGGAAGGAAGCAGATTTCCCTGATAAGATATAATACAAAGTTTCTTATATTCGTCTGTACTATTGATTTAAGTGAAATTTGTTTAATGTATGACCCTGACACATGTAATCTAATAAATAATAATAAGCGCCATAAAAGGAATCTGTAACCAAGTTTATGATATCCCATCTTAAAGCAGACCAAGATTCCATCAATGTATTACTTCCTGGGCTGCTTGTTGTACTGCTGTACATGTACCAGTTCTCTAAATGCTGTGCCCTGTATAATCACACCCACACCTCTGATTGACAGCTTTTTGTGTACACTGTCAATCAGTGGTGTGGGTGTGATTATACATATGCAGAAAGCTGCCAATCAGTGGTAAGGGCAGGGTTATTTAGAGCTCATGAATATGGAGGACAGCAGAATTACTAGTCCTCTAGTGATCCCTTGCTGATAAAACAGTAATTTCATCAAAACTACAGCAAGCAGCCTAGTGAGTGGCACATCACTGGAATCAGGGTCTCTGTCTCAACATTAGCTGCTACCTGATTAATTAGCTAAAACCTGGTGGCAAAATGTCTTTAAGTGAGCCATTGCAAGTCCTGCTGGAGGCAGCCTGTGCCATTTTGCCCCTTAACCTAATCTGTACTAGTGTATATTTAGACATCACTAGGAATATATTACTATATAGAGATAGTACTTTCATCAAACTTTGGATGAATAAATAGTACTGGCAAATATAAGAAATATTGTAACATGTCTTATCAGAGAAATATGCTTTCTTCCCAACTTATGTGTAACGGACGGGGCACCCGTGGCCGAGGTTCACATGTGCGCCCCGCCACGCTACAGGAAAATGGGGATCCTGGCTAGGTGTGTGTGCCTTTACCTTGGTGATACGCCATTGCAGACCGCATATTGCATATTGACATTGCAGGCCAGGACGCAGTGAGGTAGATATGAATGAGGGAGAACAGAGTCCAAAAATAAACGTTTCTTTACTGAACAAACTGATGAGAACTATATACATCAGATAGCAGGCACAACATTTTAAGAATACATCTTCTGCACAATCCAGAAGCAGGAACTTCACAGTTACACATGGCGGTACATTACTTTTGTTATATATTACATTTAGTGATGAGCGAGTATGTTCGGTTAACCCTTTCGGCGAGTATGCTCGTGCGAGTATCTTCAGCATACTCGGTGATATGTTTGAATCACTCCCGTGTGCATGATTTGTGACTGTTTGACAGATTTAATACATGTGAGGAATGCTTGTTTCTTAAGCACTCCTCACATGTATTAAAGCTGTCAAACAGTCGCAAATCATGCACATGAGAGTGATTCAAACATATCACCGAGTATGCTGAAGATACTCGGTAGTGTTGAGCGAGTATGTTCTGTTAACCCTTTCGCCGAGTACGCTCGGGCCGAGCACTGAGTATTTATAGCTGCTCGGTGGTATGCTTGAATCACTCCCGTGTGCATGATTTGCTACTGTTTGACAGCTTTATTACATGGGAGGAATGTCTATTTCTTACACATTCCTCACATGTAATTGTGGCGCCCTGCTGCGCATTGGTGCCACAGAACCCAGAAGGGTGCATGGATGGACTTCTCCACAAGAGGCCCTCACACATTCACACACCTCCACCCTACCACCTCAGACCAGCAGAGGGAGCCCGTTAGGGATATATATAGGAGGGTGGAGCTAGACAGTTAGTTAGTCTCTCAGACACAGAGAGCGTGCTGACGCTCAGAGAGCAGTGAAGAGCAGCAAGCTGGCTGCAGTGCTTAGGTGAGCCAAGGCCTACAGCACGTGTGAAAGCCTAGTGAGAGCCTTGAGTGGGCCGAAGGCGAGAGGAGAAGGAAGAAGTAGTAAGGGGGCAGAGGAGCATACCAGGCTCATCCCGATATATATACCGGACACCGGGTCCGCGCCTACGGGGACTCCTTATACCCAGTAGGAACCACCGGAACCCCTGGAGGACTACAGGTCCCAGGTTCACCAAACGCTGATTACAGTACCAGGGCTAGGAGTCACGGAGGTCCCAGCGTCCAGGGAGAGTGATCTCCAAAGAGAAGGCCCTACCACCAGGTCAGCAGGTGCAAAGAGAGACAGTAACCAAGCTAGGCCTAGTTCCAGGCAGGCCAGAAGCTTAGTGAGTAAAGCAACGGATCAGGAGGCCCTATACCCGCTCTCTGGGGAGAGTCCAAAAGTGCGCCCTTCACCTGGAGTACCCTGGACCGTGCCTGCAACATCACCAGTAAAGGTACTGAAGCTTACCCCCGTGTGAGTGTCCGTCTTTCCTCCGGGACCGTCCTGCCATCTCTCCCCTGCACCACCATCCATCACACCCCACGCTGCCCTGGAGCTAGCTCTACCTGTGGAGAGCCACACCATCCCTGCTGCCATAACACCAGCTCCAGAGGACTGCTCCGCAGCGGAGGCACCCCTTAGCCGCATTCCACAGGTGGCGTCACGAACTTTCCCAAATCCCCTACATATATTTCCCCTTTTGACTGACCGCCCTGGGTCACGGACCGGGCCAGCCACCGTGATATCCCCCAGCAGCCAGAGGCCCGGCTGCCGAGTACCCCACAGCCCAGGGGACACGTCATAATAAAGCTGCTAAACAGTTGCAAATCATTCACACGGGAGGATTTCAAGCATATCACCGAGCAGCTATAAATGCTTGGAGCTCGGCCCGAGCGTACTCGGACAGAACATACTCGCTCAACACTAATACTCGGTACTGGCCCGAGCATACTCGCCGAAAGGGTTAACCGAACATACTCGCTCATCACTAATTACATTAGTTCAGCAAACTTTATGGGAATCTCCATCTTCCTCTGTGTGGACTGTGCAGGTTGAGGTGTGCCGCTACAGCCCCTCACAGCTAGTCTCAACTTCCAGTTGATTTGTGAGGACCTCAATGGCTGAGGTTTATTGCTATGACTCCTCACTGCTATTCTCAACGTCCATTTGATGTGGGCCACACTGTATCTGCAATTCCCCGTAGGAGAACACGTGTCCCAGCCTGGTCATCTCCTCTGTGACCCTCAGGTCTTCCTACACTTTATCTTATTATCTAGTATAGATAATGTTTGTGACGCACCCCTGGACCTTCGTTGCGCGGCGTCGCGCGCACGGGAGCTTACCCGGAGCCGGATCTGTTGAGGGTCGTAGTCTCGTGGCGGTGACCCGGTCCGTGCCCAGGGAGTCAAACTGAGCGGCGATGTATTAGCGGTAGATGTTGGACGACTACGCCACCCGTTGAATGCAGCGAAGGAGCTGCCGCTGCAGGGCAGACCGCTGAGGCCGGTGGTAGGATTGTGCAGCGTGATAGTATCACCCCCAACGGGAGGGGTATGGCCTCAGGGCAGCCGACGTGGATGATGGGGGTAGCAGGAATCACTCAGAGACGATGCGGTGTAGTTCAGGGTCTTTACTGGTGATAAAGATAGACCCTCCCGGAGTACTGGCTAGCGATCGGGGCCTGGTCAGTCCTTGAGCAGATGGGATCTCCCCTGGCCAGGCGGAGTTGTAGGCCTCCCAAACTGACTGTACTCTTCTGGCTACCTTGCTAGAGGCGGGTATAAGTAGCCCACGTCCCTGAGTGTACCGTGTGGTGCTCACCCATATGGCCGGTGACTCGGGGCCTTCTAGTGGCGTCCGCTCCACGACGGCGGTGCTGGTCCCACGCGTGTGACCGTGCCTTCGGGTTTCTTGGCCAGAGGACCTGAAATCCCCTGCCGGGCGGTTTCTGCTGCTGGGTAAAGATTAGTCCCCACAGCCTCGGACTCCGGGTCCGGTGATAGCTTCTCAGTCAGGGCGAGCTCTGCAGCTGCCAGCCCCTGACTCCTTATAGCACTGCTCCACAGAGCTCCTGATGTTCTTTTCCGAGATCTGCTTCTCTTCTCTGTCTCTACTTCTTCTCTACTCACTAACCCTGCCTCAGCCCTAGGTTTATATAGGGGAAGTTCTTCCCCTCCCAGGACTGGGCAGGAGGTGTGGCATGCATAGGATCCCTGACCAAGAGACCTCCCACCTGCTCTCAGACATAACATTGCTGTTACTGTGGAAACCAGACCCCTGGGGTGCCACATTCCCCCCTAGTGAAATTTAGTACTCCGGGACTAAACATATTTTTTAGAAAAACATAACAAGGTATAAACAATAATAATACAATAAGAAAAACACATAAAGATGGTTACGGCGTGTCCGCAACCGGGTGCAGTTTTGAAGAAAAGCAAGGTGTCCATTTCACCAAAACAGGGAGACGTAACCAGGTAGGGGTCTGTCCTGCCCCGAGTCCTTAACAGTCTTTAGTCCATTCCTGGGTTACGCTCCAACTAATTGTACAAGGATTCCCGGTAAATCCACCAAGGACTCCTAAAAATAACTAGAAACACATAATTATTTACAAGTAACAGACAGGTGACCACAAATAAAACAATTTAAACACTTCAAATCCTCCAACGTGCGGGTAACTGGCCTCTAGTGGCCCTAGTGGACCTACGGAGCTGACTGTCTGGCCCTGAACTACAGGGTGTAGGAGCTGTCAAGGGTAAACTGGGCAGCTGTCTACAGGCTCTTTGGCTCACTAGGGGTACGGCAGGCTCACTATGAGCAGAGGGTTGATCCTCCTGTTCTGCTTGTGTGGAGTCTGCTGCCTCCTGGACCGGCTGCTCTTCCAGCTCCACCTGTTGCTCCGTAGGCACTTGGGATGCTGGTTGGAGGAACGTGAGGACGGGTACCACAACTGCACCATTGACTTGAGTCCAGGACCGAGGGAAGTCTCCGAGCACAGTACTAACCATATCTTCCCTTTCCTCTACGGGTCGAGGGTCTTCTTGCTCTCCTTCTGGGTTCCGTAGCTGCTCGGGACACTTCTTCAGGTGATCCCGGGATACAATGACTGTGGTTTCCCCTCCATCTTTACTGATGGTACAGACCTTTGGGTTGTCGTGGCTTGAGGGCAGTACGGTGTACGGGTCCTTCTCCCACTGGTCGTCCAACTTGTGGAGCCGTCTCTTCCTCTTCAAGACCTGCTCTCCGGGTACCAGGGGAACAGCGGGAGCATATTGGTTGTAAGTTTTCTCTTGTCTTTCCCTAGCTTGACAGAGACTTCGCTCCACGCTCTCCTGTACTTTCCGGTACTGCTGCTGCCTCTCTGTGTCCCAGTCTGCTTCCGGTGAAGTGTCCTCGGGTGTCAGGACTCCCATCTCCAGGTCAACAGGTAGCTTACCAGGCCTTGCCCTCATTAGGTAAGCCGGGGTACAGTTGGTGGAACCTACAGGGATGTAGTTGTATAGGTCCACCAGGTCGGGCAGCTTCTCAGGCCACAGACTGCGTTCTTCCAGGGGCAAGGTTTTCAGAAGATCCATTACCACCTGGTTCATTTTCTCACAAAGTCCATTAGTTTGCGGATGATAGGGTGTCGTCCTTATCTTCCGGCAGCCATACAGATTACAGAATTCCTGGAAGACCTCCGCTTCAAAGGCAGGTCCCTGGTCCGTCAGCACTTGGTCCGGGTACCCGTGTGGACGGCAGAAGTGCTGCTGGAAGGCTCTAGCTGCTGTTTGAGCCGTTAAGTCCTTAACGGGGACGACAACCAAGAACCGGGAGTAATGATCCACAATGGTTAACGCGTAGACGTAGCCACTTCTGCTTGGGGTCAGTTTTACATGATCCAAGGCTACCAGTTCCAACGGCTGCTTGGTGACGATGGACTGAAGGGGGGTCTTCTGGCTGGCACGGTCCTTCCTTCTCAGGTTGCACGGGCCACAGTCTCTGCACCACCTCTCGATGGTTCCCCTCATGCCTACCCAGTGGAACCGCCCGCGCAGCAGGAACTCCAGCTTCTTCCATCCGAAGTGTCCAGCCCCGTCGTGGTATGCCTCCATCACCATGGCTGCGTCTCTTCGTGGCACCACTACTTGCCAGATTAGTTCATGCGTCCGGGAGTTAACCATTCTGCGGCACAACTTCCCCTTGTAAAGGAACAGTCGACTCTTCTCAGCCCACAGTTGTTTGGCTTCCTCCGGAGCGTCTGGGTCAAGGCGAGCCTCTGGCCGAGTCAGCATCTCCTTCACCAGTCGGACGGCAGGGTCACTGTCTTGCGTTTCCTCCCAGTTGTAGTGAGGCAAGGGGTTAAACGTAGCGGCTTGCTTACTCCTTACCCGATGGGAATACTGGATAGTCCCATGACGGTGGAACGCTGGGAGTTCGACTTCTTCCAGTCCCTCTGGATCTTCTCCTACGTCCGGTAGGTTTGGCATCCTGGACAGGGCGTCCGCGTTGGTATTGGAGCGTCCTGCCCGGTATTTGATTGTGAACTCGTAGTTGGACAGACGGGCCATCCATCTCTGCTCTAGGGCACCGAGTCTTGCCGTGTCCAGGTGTGTCAACGGGTTGTTATCCGTGTACACGGTGAACCGGGAAGAAGCGAGGTAGTGCTTAAAGCGTTCGGTGACTGCCCACACCACTGCCAGGAACTCTAGCTTAAATGAGCTGTAATTCTCAGGGTTTCTTTCGGTGGGTCGCAGTTTTCGACTGGCGTAAGCGATTACTCGTTCTTTCCCCTGCTGGATCTGGGACAGTACGGCTCCTAGCCCGATTTTACTTGCGTCGGTGTAGAGGATAAAGGGCTGGCTGTAATCAGGGTACGCCAGGATTTCATCCCCCGTGAGGGCCATCTTCAGCTGGCGGAAGGACTCTTCTTCTAACTTCTCCCATTTGAAGGGCGGCTTCTGGTTCTTGGCCTTCCGGGACTGGCCTATCAGGAGGTCCTGCATAGGAGCTGCCTTTTTGGTGAAACCGGGGATGAATCTGCGGTAATAGCCTACCAACCCGAGGAACTGCCGCACCTCCTTTACACTGGAGGGACTTGGCCATTCCTTAATTGCGGTGATCTTATCAGGGTCGGGAGCCACTCCGTCAGCGCTCACCACGTGTCCCAGGTACTGCACCTTTGGTTTTAGGAGGTGACACTTGGAGGGTTTTACCTTTAGGCCGTAGTTTGCCAGAGCTTCGAACACTTCCGCCAGGTGTTTCAGGTGGTCCTCATAAGTCTTGGAATATACGATGACATCGTCCAGGTACAACAGGACCGTCTCGAAGTTTTTGTGGCCCAGACAGCACTCCATTAATCGTTGAAAGGTTCCTGGTGCGTTACAGAGTCCGAACGGCATGCAGGTAAACTCGCTAAGTCCCATCGGGGTGGTGAATGCGGTCTTCTCCCGGTCCGCCTCTGCTACAGGAACCTGCCAGTACCCGCTAGTGAGATCCAAGGTAGAGAAGAAGTTAGCAGATCTTAAAGCAGCCAAAGACTCCTCTATCCTTGGTAAGGGGTACGCATCCTTGTGTGTGATACGGTTGATTTTCCGGTAATCTACACACATCCTCATGGTGTTGTCTTTCTTTTTGATTAAGACTAGTGGAGCTGCCCAGGGGCTACAGCTATCCCTGATCACCCCAGCCTCCTTCATGTCCCTAAGCATCCCCTTGGCATGTTGGTAGTGTGCAGGGGGTACGGGTCGATACCTCTCTTTTATGGGAAGATGGTCTCCCGTGGGAATGTGGTGTTCTACCCCCTTGACTCGCCCGATGTCTAACGGGTGTTTACTAAACACTCTCTCGTACTCTTGAACCACCTGATAGACTCCCTGTCTCTGGTGTGAGGGAGTGGAGTCAGTACCCAAATGTAGTTGCTGACACCAGTCCTCCATTGTTTCCTTAGAGCCGTTACCTTCCTCCGGGGAAGATGGAGGCAAGGGTTCTACGGACTGTATGGAATTTTGATTGATGGTATACAATTTGGCTAGCGTGGCATACCGGGGCAGGTACACTTCCCTCTTCCCGATATTTATTATGTGAACGGGCACCCTCCCATGGCGTACATTGACCACCCCCCGTGCTGTCAAAATGGTGGGCCTACTGTCTGAGTAAACTGGTTCTACCATTGCCTGGTAATCTCTACCTCTCAGACCAATAGCTGCCCGGCACCAAATCATCATTTCACTTTTTGGGGGCATGGCAATAGGAAAAGGGTCACACATTCTTACGCTACCAATCTCACCACCGGAGAGTTCTATCTGTTGCCGTCGCATCAGTGCCCGGATCTCTTTCTGGAGCACTCGCTGCTGGCCGGAGCTGGCGTTCTTGGCAACCTGCTGTAAAAGGAAAATCACCTCTGCAAGACAATTTTCAATTACATTAGTTCCTAGAGTTATCTTTGGGTGACTCTCGTGCTTGTCAATGTCTACAATGATCAGTCCCTGTGCCGCCAATTCGACTCTACCGATTTTAATGGTCACCTCTTTAAATCCAATCTGTGGCACGGGCTGACCATTGCTGGCGATGATACTCAAATCGTCGTCAGGGTAGCGGGTGATATCCGAGTCATTCCAGTACTGCTTGAAGAGCACGTACGGGATAGTGGTAACCTGTGACCCGGTGTCCAGTAGGGCACTCATAGGGATGCCATCCAGTACCACAGGCAAGACTGGACGTCCTCCCACATATTTGTCGCGCCAGTTCGATGGGCCTGATGATCTTTTTCCTGGGGTTTGGCCCTCTACCCCAGGTTGTGCCAGTTTAAAGGACAGTACCTTGCCATATGTCCGGGTTGATTGCAGCGGCGGCAGATGGGTTGTCCGTCCTCGTTGTATCGGTCGCTGGGTCTTCCTCTGGCCGGTGGGGTCCTCCTTGGTCGACGCCACGGGATGTCCTCCGGTCCGGATGCCAGCTGGATCTTCCCTGGAGTGGAAACCTGTAAAGACTGCACAGTTCGGGTTAGCGCGGCAACGCTTTTAGCTAGCTCTTGGACCTGATGGTGCAGGTCTGGAGCCGGGTCATTGTTCAAAGCCTGCGCATCAGCTCCCACAGGCCCTGCCGACAAGGGTGCCGCCTCCTGGTGGTAAGTGGTAGTGGGGCGTCTGTGGGTCACAACGCCACCTGGTGCCGGTTCTCGGAGCACCCGGATGGCTCTGTCCTTGAACTGTGCAAATCCCAGATGAGGGTCCTGTAAGGCCATTGCCCGCAACTGGGTTCGGTGGGCATTGCAATATAAACCCTCTATAAATTGTTCAGTCAACAGCCTGTCCTCGTCTCCCACGCCGTCAGGGTCGGTCTGCTTAATGGCTCTCAGGGCCTCTTGTAGGTTCAGGGCATAGTCCCTTATACTCTCGTGTGCTCGCTGCTTGCACCCGTAGAATCTAAGCTTGATCTCGGCTGAGGTGCGGGTATCAAAGGTGTCCCTCAGCCGGGTTAGTATCCCTGCAACAGTCCTCCCCCCAGGTGGCCAGGACTTTACCTCCCTTTGGGCTGCCCCGGTTAATTGGGCCACCAGGATGCTCACTTTTTGCTCTTCTGTGAGGGGATACACCTGGAAGAGGCTATCCAGCTTTTCTCTAAAGTCATGCAGGGTATGTGACTCCCCTGAGTACTGGGGTAGCCAGGCCGCTCCCGGGATATAGGGCATGGTGAAAGGCATGACTGCAGGAGCGGTGGCGCTGGCGGGGGTTGAGGCAGTGAAGCTCTCCTCCGTATCCGACATCTTCCTCCCCCCTAGTGGACCGTGGCCTACCTTGCGATGATCCTCTTCCGTAGGCCGCGGCTCCGCAGTGGATCGTCAGGGTTGAGGACCTTCCGTCGCGCTCCTGTGACGTCGGCGTCTGCTGGGCTCCTTCCAGGACCTTACGCAACGTCCGGACGTGAGGCGGGGCTTCAGTTCTCGCGCACTTTCGGAGTCCACGCCCCTCTTCTTCCCGCGCGGCGTCTTCAAGATGGCGTCCAACGGCGGGAAAACTCCACGGATGGCGGGAAGAAGGCAGAAGATGGCGCCGGATGGCGGGAAAACTTCGCGGATGGCGGGAAGAAGGTAGAAGATGGCGCCGGATGGCGGGAAACCTCCACGGATGGCGGGAATCTTCACCACTGGTAAGTTTGAACAGTCTTTTTCAGGCACGCAGTACCCGGTGGTTGCGGGCACGAGATCCTGCCGACTACGCCAAAAGTTGACGCACCCCTGGGCCTTCGTCGCGCGGCGTCGCGCGCACGGGAGCTTACCCGGAGCCGGATCTGTTGAGGGTCGTAGTCTCGTGGCGGTGACCCGGTCCGTGCCCAGGGAGTCAAACTGAGCGGCGATGTATTAGCGGTAGATGTTGGACGACTACGCCACCCATTGAATGCAGCGAAGGAGCTGCCGCTGCAGGGCAGACCGCTGAGGCCGGTGGTAGGATTGTGCAGCGTGATAGTATCACCCCCAACGGGAGGGGTATGGCCTCAGGGCAGCCGACGTGGATGATGGGGGTAGCAGGAATCACTCAGAGACGATGCGGTGTAGTTCAGGGTCTTTACTGGTGATAAAGATAGACCCTCCCGGAGTACTGGCTAGCGATCGGGGCCTGGTCAGTCCTTGAGCAGATGGGATCTCCCCTGGCCAGGCGGAGTTGTAGGCCTCCCAAACTGACTGTACTCTTCTGGCTACCTTGCTAGAGGCGGGTATAAGTAGCCCACGTCCCTGAGTGTACCGTGTGGTGCTCACCCGTATGGCCGGTGACTCGGGGCCTTCTAGTGGCGTCCGCTCCACGACGGCGGTGCTGGTCCCACGCGTGTGACCGTGCCTTCGGGTTTCTTGGCCAGAGGACCTGAAATCCCCTGCCGGGCGGTTTCTGCTGCTGGGTAAAGATTAGTCCCCACAGCCTCGGACTCCTGGTCCGGTGATAGCTTCTCAGTCAGGGCGAGCTCTGCAGCTGCCAGCCCCTGACTCCTTATAGCACTGCTCCACAGAGCTCCTGATGTTCTTTTCCTAGATCTGCTTCTCTTCTCTGTCTCTACTTCTTCTCTACTCACTAACCCTGCCTCAGCCCTAGGTTTATATAGGGGAAGTTCTTCCCCTCCCAGGACTGGGCAGGAGGTGTGGCATGCATAGGATCCCTGACCAAGAGACCTCCCACCTGCTCTCAGACATAACATTGCTGTTACTGTGGAAACCAGACCCCTGGGGTGCCACATTTGCTTTAGACTCGCTTGCCTGAGATAAGATATCCTTCTGCCACTTAATCCTAGCTTTAGTCCCACTTACCTGAGATAAAGAATCTTTCTTCCATTTAGTCTTTTTTTCCTTCAGAACATGCTATCCGAGTATGATCTCCCTTCTTTACACACAAACACCCTTTTTAGTGCATGTCTGCGAAGTATAGGACCATAGGTCCTTCTCCTTTCATGTACTCTTCCCTATCTGCCTAACTGCAACTGAATTCCTTTTGCCCACGTAACTCTTTCCTCGATGGGCTGTCCCCAGTAGTTAACCCTAACCCTGTCTACAGCTAACCCACAAACTAGATGAAACAACATTTAAAATAGTGCAATTCTCAGAAATGAAAAACTATGCTGTGCAGTTAGGCTCCGATTCACTCTGCACATGGCCTAAGCACTTGAAGCATACTCAGAAAAGCAGCCTGCTTTTTTTCCTGGTAGATGATGGCTATCTTATTCAGCCATCATCTGCTTATAACAGCTCAGTTCCATCCACTGCTGTTAACCTGATAATTGCCACTGTCCATCTCTGATAGTGGCATTTACAGTGGCAGACCGGGAGGATGGGTTGGAGCTTGCCATTCTAAACGCCCATTGGCCTTCTTGTGATCACAGGGCTGCCATGACTGCTGACAACGGGGATCTGCTGTAGGCCTACAATGACTAGGCTGGGCTTCATAGGAGACTGATTTTTACTATATACTGTTCTGAACTGCTACAAGCACTAAGGAAAGATAGGAAAACTGTCCCTACAATAGGACTAAGCTGATTCCCTATGATGCAGCGGGGGACCTGTTCCTTGTGAACAGACCCGCCTAAGTCCTCGGCTAGTCTGAACGCAGACCTATAGATATAAGGGAGGGGTCCCTACAAGAACTAAGGACTGGGATAAAGTTGGACACCTCCTAGCAGAAATTGTAGCATAGCAAAGACAAACAAACAAAAAGTACTAGTGGTCCAAAGACCAAGCAAACTACAGAGTTAGGTACAAGGCACCTGGCTAGCTTAAGAGTAAATGTAACACTGAAGTCCAGCAAGGCCAGAAGGGCGGAGCTGGATTATATAGGCAGAAAGTCATGTGACCAACACAATAGAAAAAAAACAACA
Organism: Phyllobates terribilis; assembly: GCF_046119375.1. Classification (NCBI taxonomy): domain Eukaryota; kingdom Metazoa; phylum Chordata; class Amphibia; order Anura; family Dendrobatidae; genus Phyllobates; species Phyllobates terribilis. Next base: position 706,871,815 of record NW_027362761.1, read on the forward strand.
GGAGGGTTCTAACATATACTACAATAAGATGCTATTGCAGAATATAGTATAAGCAATCAGACGATTGCACGTTCAAATAAAAATACTCTAAGAAGTAAAAAAAAAAAGTATAAAAAGTATAAAAAAATCAAAAACTTTGAATCGCAACCTTTTCCTCCATTAAAAATAAAGAAAAACAATTAAAAAATAAATATATTTAGTATCTCCATGACGTAAAAGTCTGGTTGATCAAAATATAAAATTGACCCAAATGGTAAATGTCGTAACGAGAAAAAAATGAAAATGCCAGAATTGTGGTCTTTAGGTCGCTGCTAAACTGCAAAAAATGCAATAACAAGCAATCTAACATCTTATCTACCCCAAAACTGTATCAATAAACATGTCAGCTCTGGGCGTAAAAAAACAAGTCCTCACATAGCTTTTTTTTTAATGACTTTCCACATTTTTTTCAATAAAAAATATAAATATACAAGTTTGGTATTGTAAATCTTCCATACTGGAGAATCATATTGCCGACTAGTCTGGGGACACTAACACCCCATCGACTAGTCAAAGTCCTCATTTACATATCATAAATGAACTTTAGAAATACTTTTTCTAAAGATCTGTTTATGTGTGTAATGTAATACAGGGATTGTTATTCAGGGTATTTACGTATGCAGGCACAACTGCTGGAGGTTCTGGGGGCACGGAGGACCTGACAGGTTAATGGTCTGTCAGTACATTTGATCTGGAGTCTATACTGTTATTAGTACAATTGAATATAGAGATAACAGGGCCTTTCAACAAGTGAACAGTGATTCAGAGAACTGCTCTGGAAATTGCCAATGTTGGGGGTTGGAGGCTAGTGATTTTGCAGAACTCATAACAGGTCAAGAGCCAAGAGGGAAGGGATGGGAAGTGATGAGAAAACTGCTGTATAGAAATTAGTGGGCTGGAGAGAAGTGGCTGATATCTAAAGGGTAACACATCTCTAGGAGGGTAGCTACTGTGCCTACTTGACCAGGCTCTGGGGGCCAATCTCCTTGCCAACGAGCTATACTCTATGTAAAAAACAAGCGCTCACAAATTGAGAATGAAAGCAGATAGAAAATGCAAGTCGATTGTAAACTTGCTTATTATCATGCTGTCTAACAAACTAATGCAATTTAATAAGATAAAAAAATATGTTTACCTCCAGGTTCACTTAAGAGTTTGTATTTCCATATTGTATGCTGTTGGATACTGATGTGCTACAGGTGCATCTCACTAAATTAGAATATCATCAAAAAGTTAATTTATTTCAGTTCTTCAATACAAAAAGTTAAACTCATATATTATATTGAGTCATTACAAACCGTGATCTATTTCAAGTATTTATTTCTGGTAATGTTGATGATTATGGCTTACAGCCAATGAAAACACAATAGTCATTATCTCAGTAAATTAGAATACTTTATAACAACAGCTTGAAAAATGTTTTTAAAATCCGAAATATTGGCCTACTGAAATGTATGTTCAGTAAATGCACTCAATACTTGGTCGGGGCTCCTTTTGCATCAATTACTGCATCAATGCGGCGTGGCATGGAGGCGATCAGCCTGTGGCACTGCTGAGGTGTTATGGAAGCCCAGGTTGCTTTGATCGCAGCCTTCAGCTCGTCTGCATTGTTGGGTCTGGTGTCTCATCTTCCTCTCGATAATACCCCATAGATTCTCTATGGGGTTAAGGTCAGGCGAGTTTGCTTTCTAATCAAGCACAGTGATACTGTTGTTTTTAAACCAGGTATTGGTACTTTTGGCAGTGTGGACAGGTGCCAAGTCCTGCTGGAGAATGAAATTTCCATCTCCAAAAAGCTTGTTGGCAGAGGGAAGCATGAAATGCTCTAAAATTTCCTGGTAGACGGCTGCGCTGACTTTGGTCTTGATAAAACATAGTGGACCTACACCAGCAGATGACATGGCTCCTCAAACCATCACTGATTGTGGAAACTTCACACTAGACCTCAAGCAGCTTGGATTGTGTGCCTCTCCACTCTTCCTCCAGACTCTGGGACCTTGATTTCCAAATGAAAATTGGAACTCTGGAACCTTGTGGAGTGTGTCAGTGACTGCCTTCTGGACATCTGTCAAGTCAGAAGACGTCCCCATGATTGTGGAGCCTACTGAAACAGACTAAGGGACCTTTTTAAATGCTTAGGAAGCCTTTGCAAGTGTTTTTTTGTTAATTATTCTAATTTACTGAGATAATGACTTTTGTGTCTTCATCGGCTGTAAGCCATAATCATCAACATTAACAGAAATAAACACTTGAAATAGATCACTCTGTTTGTAGTGATTCTATATAATATGAGTTTCACTTTTTGTATTGAAGAACTGAAATAAATTAACTTTTTGATGATATTTTAATTTAGTGAGATGCACCTGTATATAGTGGCTTACTATGTAATATTGGCAAGTATATTTTGCATCCCTTTAAGACCATGTTCACACATTCAGTATTTGGTCAGTATTTTACATCATTATTTGTAATTCAAAACCAGGAGTGGGCTATAAATACAGAAGTGGTGACGTGTTTCTATTATACTTTTCCTCTGATTTTTCCTCTCCTAATTTTGTCTTACAAACACTGATATAAAATACTGACTTCATACTGAACGTGGCCTTAGCTGTCTTTTGCTAACTTGAAAATGTTACCTGTAGTTGTTCCATCAGTTTCTTCACATTGCAATCCAAATAACATAGTAATTTAGTGTTGGGCTGTCAGAATCATTCATCATTTCATTAACCCCTTCATCCCTGGGCAATTTTCCTTTTTTTCCATTTTCGTATTTTCCTCCCCTTCTTTCAAGAGCCATAGCTTTTTAATTTTTCTGTCCACATAGCCGTATGAGAGCTTGTTTTTTGCTAGATGAGTTGTACTTTTTAATGACATCATTAATTTTATCATGTGATACACTGGAAAGTGGCAAAAAAAATTCCAAGTGCGTTACAAATATTACAAAAAAAGTGCAATATCCAATTAATGGGGCTTTTTTTTATCTACCATGTTCACTATGTGGTAAAACTGACCTGCCACTATGATTCTCCAGGTCAGTACAATTACGCGGATACCAAACATGCATAGTTTTTTTTTGTTTAAGTGGTGAAAAAAAAAATTGGAAACTTTCTTTGTGTCACCATTTTCCGATACCTGTAACACTTTAAATTTTCATGATATAATGCTGAGTGATGGCTTATTTTTTGTGTCCTGAGCTGAAGTTTTTACTGATGCCCTTTTGGTGTAGATATGATGTTTTGATCGCCTCATATTGTACTTTATTGCAATCTTGCAGCTGCCAAAAAAATAAATTCTGACTTTATTTTTTTCTCTCGTTACACCATTCACCAATCGGATTAATTTACTTTTTATTTTGATAGATCGGACTTTTATGAATGCAGCGACACTAAATATGTGTATATTTTTTTTTTATTATTATTATTTTACTTTTAATGGGGCAAAAGGGGGGTGATTTGAACTTTTGTGTTTTTTTTAAACTTCTTTTTTATAACTTTGTACTGTATTTAATAGTCCCCTTATTGAACTTGAAGCTGCGATCATCTGATCGCTTGTGCTATACACAGCAGTGCTTCAACACTGCTATGTATAGGGAAAATCACCTTCTTCTATGAACGACAGCTACAGGCTGGCTTTCACAGGAGAATTGTCATGACCAGCATGAAGGTCTTCAGCAGACCTCCGACTGTCATGGCAAACCATTTACGTCACGGGCGCGCCAATGGGTGGGTGGAACGAAGCATCCCCCTGCCAGCGCGTGTTAAATGCCGCTGTCAGAGATTGACAGCGGCATTTAACATGGTTGCACCAATGGGTGGCGTTCTGCTCCCCCACCGTCTATTAAAAGCACGTGATCGCTGATTAAATCAGCCATGATGTGTGGGAAAAGATGCCTGCAAGCCCAGGATCAAAGGCAGGGACACGACTTATATCGTGAAAGAGTTAAATCAGTAAATGATCAGTAATAAGGATAGCATCTTCAAAAGTGGGAAAGTTAGCTCCTATGTACTTTACATAAAAATGACATAGTAGAACTAAAGTGTGTTTCAAGGCAGACCAAAAAAGACGATCAAAATGGAGGTCATTTCATTTGGAAAAAAGCTGACTTAGAGATAATGTAGATATCACATCACTATGTACATAGAGTTGATTGCAGAGTTCCAGTCGTACTATAATACCCATGCATTTTTTACACTTAGACTCTTGAAGAAAGAAGGTTTCACCATCAGCACATCAAGTTACTGTAAAAACAAGAAGACTTAAGAACCCTCTACTAGAGGAGGTTGTTATGGTTGGTTTGTTACAGAGAATCTGTCAGTAAAATCACCCCCAAATCGCTCACATTAGCATGCAGGTCTTTGAAATGTCAATCAATTGACACCTTTATATCTTTTATCTGTTCCTGCATTCCTGTGAAATTAGAATTAAGTAATCCACATGCAAAATAGGTGTTATGTGCTCTGAGCGTGATGGAGCACTTAAGGTGTCACTGCTTCCCGAGGTTGTTTCCCCAACCAGCACCAGCCTCGTTAGCTTGATTGATAGCTCACTGTCGTCAGGTACCAGACAAGGAAATCAAATAGGGAGCTATGATACTAAAGAGACTGGTGCTCAACAAGGAAACAACCCCGGGAGGCACTAGCTCCTTAAGTGCTCTGTCACACAAGGAGCACTTAATGCTTCATTTACATATGGATTACAGCTCTAGTTATTCTGAATTGCAGCAACAGGTAGAAGATGTAAAGATGTTAATAGATTTGCTTTTCAAATGTCTGCATGCCCAAATGTGCAGTTATGGTGAGGTTGATTATACTGGAAGTGTTTTTTACACTGAGAGCACTGGATCTAAAACTTGCTTTAAATGAGTAACTGTGCTTCACCGAGTGTTCTCAGTGTTCATCCATAAGGAATTAATTATCAAGCCAAAGGAAATGGTGGTCACATCTTCTATATTACAAATTACCTACACTAGATTACTTGTGAAAGTGATTTAATGTAAAGATTTACTATAATTGCCATATGCCACTGCAGTACAAGTTATTTTGAAACTCCAGTATTACGTATGACACATGAATCTACACTTTTTATTTCTATAATTAACTTTGCTATTTGTATTGCAAAAGAATTTTACCAGAACCCGAGCCCATTGTAAGATAATATGGGGGAACCAGTTTTTCAGTGCACAAATGTCATTTAGAATATAGTACATAACACAATATCCTATTAGATTAGCAAGCTGTAGAGTAAAACAGCTCTTTGCAGCCTTCTATCCTGATCAGTCATTATTAAACATTTAGGGCCTGGTTTATATGACAGTGTACACCAGAAAACTGGTATGAAACTGCTTGAAATGTCACAACACATAGTTGGGTAAAAATGTTGCAACTTTTTGCATTCTTGTGCCACTTCTGCCAACGCTTTAAAAAGTAGGTGGAGCTGAGGAAGAGCAAGCATGGCATAGTGAGGCCAGACAAATTCATTACTGTAATGATACCCCGGTATGCCCAAAGTGAGTGGGAGTGTGCCTACTAGTTTCATCCAGCTTCTCAATACTAGAGAATTGAGAGAAGTCTGCAGTCTAGTCGGCATGCGACCGCAAGCATGCTGATCGCACACATGTAGTCACGCAGCCACCCATTTGCTCAGGGCATAGAGGGAAATCATGACAGTGTGGATATCGCACACTATCACAATTTGGCAGTCTGCAGTCACATAGAGGAAACTATAGACTTTTCATTTCAGCCTGGAAAACCCCATTTGAACAGCTGGCCTCATGAGGGTAAATAAAGCCATCCTGACCATTTGTAGATTTCTGTCGATCTCGCTTCACAGCGCCCGGCTTAACAGTTATAGCTGTGTTCAGTCAGACTTTCCCCCTCTAGTGAACACTGCAGGGAAAATGTTGTATTGCACTCTCTCATGGCAGCTCCCCACACAGACTCAACTGAAGGCGTGCCAAGGAGATATGTTATTTATGGGTATGTGAAAACCATTTATGATAGTGATACAACCTCTTCAAGTAAACTATAGATGATCAGATTAATAATGCATACCCCAAGGCAAAATATGAAGCAGCCTCAATTATTTCCAATTTTTTTCCACTTAGATTTGTTATTAGAGCTTTGCTGTAAATCCTGACCTTTGCATTTTTCAGTTTCATCACTTCTTTCCATTACATCGGACAGTTCACCATATAATTGTTTGTGCAGGTTTATGCTAAGTCACCTTGTATCTGATTACATCACATTTTTAACGTTTTGTTACATATTCTCACAAAGAATCCAGTCTTATTTTCCTGACAATATTGAAAGTCAGATAAAAGTCCTGTAAAGTCACTTATGACTGGAGTTTCACTGTGCACATGTGGCGCCCCTGCGGGTCCAGTTGCCAGAGAGGTATTGCATCTCAGCCAGAGGTGTGGTACCCCACTCTCAGGTAAGGATGAAGCACTACCCAGGACCCAAACACTCACATCCAACACTACACCACTCCTGAGGGAGGGTCCAGATAGCTCCTAAGGGAGAGCACAGACCTGGTCCCTGTCTGGAAGGTGGAACTAAGTAGAGGAGGTGGGTGGAGGAAGTAGTTTAGGGGAGCACTGAAAGAAGAATATAAAAGAAGGGTAAAAACATGTAGAAGGGGTCAGTCAGTCAGTTCAGTAAGTGGAGGAGAGGGGCCCAGTCAGAGAGGCCCAGTAGGAGAGTGAGGAGAGAAGACCGGAGCAATGAGGAGGGCTCCGGAGAGAGAGAGAGGATCCTAGGGGCACGGGAAGTGCGGAGTCCACCCGTGCGCCCGAGTTCACACTTACTGTGAAGGGATCAGGCCGCAGTAGGGGATCGGCCCCAGACTAGTGGATGACTGCAAGACTAGCAAACCGGATGTTGCGGTATCTTCATGTGCCGTAGCCAACAACCACACACATTCACTGAAAAGGTGGCCTTATAGGACAAAAGGGGACAGACAGGACGTCGCCCTCGGGACACTGTGTGTGAAGCATAGGGCAGGAGGGCGAGAGCCAGCGCAGAGAGACGACCCGGGAAGGTACATAAGAAGGGGGTCCTGATCAAGTGCACCCAAGTTATCTGAGAGTTGGCTGGATCACTTCCCCGGAGGACACAGGACTGCATCCCGCTGTGTCCTTGACTTAATTGCTGCGTCACCTGCCTTGCACTACACCACCAACATCCAAATTCTCCTATTTAACTGCCCTGGGGCCTAGCTCTACCCGTGGAGAGCTGAACCATCTCTGCTGCGTCACTAACTGCCCCAGTGGATCTGAACAGCAGCGGCGGCCACCTATAGCCGCATACCACGGGTGGCGTCACGAAACATTATCCCCAAAACTTTATTCCCCTTTTCTTTAATTATTGACCGCCCTGGGTTACTGCCTCCGTGACTACCCCAATAGAACCGACCGGCCCGGCTGCCGAGTACCCCATGGCCCCAGGGGGCGCGTCACACAAATGTTAATAGAACTTTCCAATGTATTGGGAAACGTTAAAGGGGTATTCCAGGGAATAAAATATTTTAAAGGGCTCTTACTGTTAGAATGAGGCTATGTGCCCACGATGCAGAAATGCTCCGGATTTTTCCTGAGCGTTTTTGCATCTCCTTGGCACAAAAAAATGCATGCGGATTGTACATGCGGATTTTACATGCGTTTTTCCTGCCAGGGACAAGCGGAAGTGAAGTGTTTTTCACATGCATTTCCGCATGCGGGTTGTCAAGCGCTTTCCAAGCGATTTTAGCATCACTTGGAAAGTGCTAGTCAACTTGGTCACACTATATAAATCCATGCAACCGGCATGGATTTATATAGTGTGACCGTAAAAGAATGATAAAAAATAAATATTATACTTACCTTCTGATGGCCCCCGGTGTCCTTATCTGATCCGTCGGGTGTCCCCGGCAGCTCGCGGTGGTCTAAAAGGACCTTCCATGACTTCATTTAGTCATTTGACGGGTCACGTGACCGAAGACATCAGCGTTCGCATGACCCGTCACATGACTAAATGATGTCATGGCTGGTCCTTTTAGACCATCGCGAGCTGCGGGGGACACCGGACGGATTGCTATGAAGACTGCGGGCCATCAGAAGGTAAGTATAATGTATATTTTTTATTTAATTCTCTTTTTTACAGGTACCATGGTACCCGCATGATATCCGCATGATATCCACATGTGCACATGTAGTGATGCGGATATTATGCAATTCAATGGCGGCGAAAACGCCGTGATTTCGCAAAATAATTGGTAGTGCTGCGGATTTTACTGCAATGATAATCCGCATTGCACAGCACATGCGGATCATCATTGGGGAACATGGCAGACCTTCTACCAAGCGTTTTTTAAGCGTTTCTGCAGTGGAATTGCCGCTGCGGAAACGTGTAAAAAACGCATAGTGGGCACACAGCCTGAGAAAGAAAAGAAATAATACTCCATCCTTACCGATCCACACAGCTCCCATTCCAATGACTGTCTCAGCTGCTATCTACTTTCTTGTTCCGTTTTGACATCGGGGAAATGGCAAAAATTACCTGATCAGTAAATCATTGTCAGCAACAGTAGCCTGTTTCAGCAAGTGATGGGCTATGTGGAATTTCTGAACTTTTTTGGTGTGCCAAAGACAAGACCAGAAAGTAGAGACAAGCAGGACCTGGTTATGTGTAGGAATGGGAGATACAATCAGTAAGGCCACGGCCCCACTATCAGTATTCGGTCAGTATTTTTTCTCAGGAGTGGGAGCCAAAACCAGGAGTGGGTGATAAATGCAGAATATGTGCACTTGTTTCTATTATACATTTTCTCTGATTGTTCCTCACCTGGTTTTGGCTCCCACTCCTGAGAAAAAATACTGACCAGATACTGATAGTGGAACTGTGGCCTAAGAGTTAGTATTGGTTCTTTTCTTTTTTTTAAGCTAAGTCTTTTAAAGAGGAATTCTATTACTGTTCCTAAATAAATGGAGAAACAGACTGTTGCTCCCTTTACAGATGCCAACAATAACTGGTCACTTGATCAATGATACCATTGATCTCTGCATAGAGAACAAAGGGAAATTCCCTGCCTACTGTATGTCTCCTCGTTGCTCTTTGACATAAAATGCCATGAAAAGTAGACATGTATATTGCCTGAAACAATATTCTTTTACCACAGCTAGGCACAATGGGCATGATTCACACTGTGAAAAGTCACAAAATTTTTGCACAGCGCAGTGTTGCGCAAAAGTTTTGTCACGTTTGCCTTTTTCAACTTCAGCCATGTCTGGGGACCGAACGGGACAGGGAGACAGCTGCTCGTCTAACTCATGACCAGTTGTGGTGTAACTTATGCCACAAATCTTACTCCAGTCCCCAGGCCACATAGGAGCCTCTTAATGAATCAGGCACCTCTGGCTATACCACGTCCCCTCATCAGGATTGGCGTATACAATGCCAGTCTTGATGAATCAGGGCCAAAGTGTGTATATCATAAATACTGACCTAAGCATGTTTCTGCGGCATGCTATTCAAGCCACAAAAATGCTGGATACTCAAAGAAAAAAAAACCTAATCTATTAATCCTGGATTGAGCGTTATTGAATCAAGAAGCCAATAACAAATGATATAGGTCCCCTCAGACCAAAAGCAGAATGTGCGGGCGAATAGAAGGCGTTTAGCTATTTTGACAAATGCCATTAACCAGAACATTGTAGCTGTAAGCTTTTTACTGAATCAAAACAGACTCCATATGTACAAGTTTTAGCATGTGGCAATGAATTCTCGTTACACTGGTAATTCAATATGTAGCAATGCTCCCTTTGCATATTTATTTTGGTTACTTTTGGGTTTATTTTATAAAATGTTATTACTTTTCCACTAATTCACTTTATTTTGCAGCTGATGCTGCTTGTATATATTTTGCTGGATGTCATTTACAAATACACCATTCCCTAGATTAATGTTCCTCTTTTAATGATATTAAAATGATCTGGTGAGCGCAGCGGAGATCCATACTGCTGCTGCTGCTAGACCAGTTAGGATTGAAGTCAGGCGGAACATCAGCAATTAGGCTTGCTTGGTAGAAATGCATTCAGCGGACATGAAAGGGACTGAGTAACACTGCATGAACCTCATAGGCATAAGGTGCATGGCTGACATTATAGGCCAAGGGTGTCATTTGTGGGTGCAGTTTTCATAAGGCGTATTGCTAACTGTTCTCAGTGTAAATCATGAGAGCACTTTAAAACAGAACATCAGCTTCAAAGAACCCATCACAGGATGCCTATATTTTATAATAGTAGCCATTGATCAATGAAAATGATCTGTTAACCCCTTCATGGCCTGTCTATGTTTTGTTTTTTCATTTTTAGTTTTTTCCTCCACCTCTTCCAAGAGCCATAACCTTTTTAGATTTCCATCCACATAAATGTTTGAAGGCTTGTTTTTTTGTTGGACAAGTTGTACTTTTGAATGACATCATTCATTTTATCATGTAAGGTACTGGAAAGTGGGCAAAAAATTGAAATTGCAAAAAAAGTGCAATTGCACAAATGTTTTTTTTTTTTTTTTTTATTACCGTGTTTACCATGTTCGCTATACAATAAAACTGAGCTGGCAGTATGATTCTCCAAGTCAGTATGATTATGGCGATACCAAACATGCAGGTTTTTTTTAATTTAACTGGTGAAATAAAATTCAGACATTTGTAGAAAAAATGTTGCTTTTGTCCCCATTTTCCAATATCCATAATGTTTTCATTTTTTGGGGTATGGGGCTTGTGTGATGGCTTATTTTTTTAACACTGAGCTGACGTTTTTACTAATACCATTTTGGGTTAGGTACGATGTTTCAGTCACCTCCTATTACATTTTATTGCAATGTTGTGGCAGCCCAAAATCATAATTCTGGCATTTCTATGTTTTTTTCTCAATACTATGTTTGCTAATCAGATTAATTGATATCATATTTTGATAAATCAGACTTTTCTGAATGCGGCAATTAATTGTTTTATTTTTAATGTGGTGAAAGGGGGGTGATTGAAACTTTTGTATTTTTTTTTTTTTTTTTAAACTTTTTTTTCTCACTTTTTACTGTACTTGTTAGTCTCCTTATGGGTGTTGAAGCCGCGTTCATCCGATCATTTGTACTATACATATATTTGAAAATGCAATGACATTTTCTTTTCACATGCATTTTTTTTAGGCTCCACATAGAAGCTTATAGAGGAAAAAAAGCACCAAAACCGCAGAGTTCAGCAGCGTCTTCAGATGCACCAACAGCAGTGATTTCATGGAATCACATCCACATTGCTTGGACATTTAGGCCGTATTCACACTTAGTGTAAATGCTGGGTATTTTCTGCTGCTTTTCTTTTGTACGGAAATTCTGCTGTGTTTAACTGTCTAAGCAAAGTGGATGTGATTTCATGAGAACTGCGCCCCCTGTGCTTCTAAAGACAATGCTGAACTGGTGCTTTTTTTTTTCTCTAGAGGCTTCAATGTGGAGCTTAAAAAAATATATACCGTATTTTGCTGATTATTTTTCTTAAATTTGGGAGGAAAAAGGGTGTGCGTCTTATAATGCAAACTTACAGTTTTACCTGGGGGTTGCGGCGTCGGATGGGGGTCCCAGAGGTTGGTGGATGCGGCGGTAGCGGGGCGATGTTGCGGGCCCAGGTGGTGGCGGGGCGATGCTGTGACCCCGTCCTCAGAAGCTGGCGGCGAGCGGAGGAAAGGTTCCCTATCGTCTCTCGAGATCTCGATCTGCGCATGCTTCGGCCGCCATTTTACTGAAGCACAGCGCTATGTATGGGATAGAGAACCTTTCCTCCACTCACCGCCGGCTTTTCAGGATGGGGCCTCAGCATCGCCCCACCATCACTGGGGCCCACAGCATCGCCCGCTACTGCCGCAGCCGACACTAACTTCCACTCACCAGCGGCTTCTGAGGACGGGGCCGCAGCATCGCCCCGCCATCACCAGGGCCCACAGCATTGCCCCACCACCAGGGCCCGCAGCATCGTACAGCCGCCACCAACCTCCACTCACCGCCAACTTCTGAGGACGGGGCCCGCAGCATCGCCCGGCTCCTGCCTCCGCTGCCAATCTCCGGTATGTGTGATCCCCGCTCCACCACTGCTGCCACCCAGGTGAAAAGGATTATAAGGCGCACCATTTTATTTAAAAAAAAACAACATTTTTTCCTATTTTGCACCCCAAAATGCGTCTTATAATCCAATGCGTCAAATAATCCGCAAAATACGGTATATAAAAAGCAGAGTTGCATTTTAAAATGCAGAATTAAGCTTTTCTGTAGTATGACAAACACATCACAGACGCTGCTTCATAGCTGCACCAAAAACACATCAAATAAATGGTAAAAGGATTAAAAAATGAAATAATAACTGCCCCCTCTGACATCTCCTCCTACCAGGAAATAAAGTAATAGTAAATGGTTGTGGCTTGGAGTGTAGCCAGGGAACGGGCAAAATTTGCCACAGCGCTCTTCGCACACCGCATGGTTTGTCCCTCTTTCTGTTCTGTGAAAGTTGGGAGGTATGGATATATAGTTTTGTGAGTAAATATTCACTTTAAGGCTACAATCACACTATCAGGATTTGGTCAGTATTTCACATCAGTATTTATAAGCCAAACCCAGGAGTGGGTCAAAAATGCAGAAGTGGTGACGTGTTTCTATTATACTTTATACTTTTCCTCTGATTTGTTCCTCGTTTGGTTTTGGCTTACACATACTGATGTAAAACACTGACCAAATACTGATAGTGGGGCCGTGGCCTAACAGGTGTTTTCATCATTTAAACCAGGGGTCTCAAACTCGGCTGGGTATATGGGCCGCACATGGAAAAAATTTGAATTTGGGGGGCCGCATTCTTTGTTCAATGTGACATTTTTAGTGATACCATTTTTTTTGTATACACCTTTTGAACATTTTTTCCGTGTTTATTTTTTTATGGCTTGGGTCGTTATGGATGTGGCGATAATAAACGTGCACTTTTTTGTGTTTACTTTAGTTTACATATAAAACAGCATTTTTAGCGCCCAATATTTTTTCATGCTTTATTTTTATTTTTTTGATTTTTACAATTTTGTTTCCCCCAATTGGCCACATTCAGTAATATTGTCTTACAATTAGCATCATATAGTAATAATGGCAAACATCTTGTAGTAATGTTCCCCATCCAAGTCCCCATCCTGTGGCTATGTGCCTCATCCAGGTCCCCATCTTGTGGCTATGTGCCCCATCCAGGTCCCCATCCTGTGGCTATGTGCCCCATCCAGATCCCCATCTTGTGGCTATGTGCCCCATCCAGGTCCCCATCTTGTGGCTATGTGCCCCATCCAGGTCCCCATCCTGTGGCTATGTGTCCCATCCAGGTCCCCATCTTGTGGCTATGTGCCCCATCCAGGTCCCCATCTTGTGGCTATGTGCCTCATCCAGGTCCCCATCCTGTGGCTATGTGCCCCATCCAGGTCCCCATCTTGTGGCTATGTGCCCCATCCAGGTCCCCATCTTGTGGCTATGTGCCCCATCCAGGTCCCCATCTTGTGGCTATGTGCCCCATCCAGGTCCCCATCCTGTGGCTATGTGCCCCATCCAGGTCCCCATCCTGTGGCTATGTGCCCCATCCAGGTCCCCATCCTGTGGCTATGTGCCCCATCCAGGTCCCCATCTTGTGGCTATGTGCCCCATCCAGATCCCCATCTTGTGGCTATGTGCCCCATCCAGATCCCCATCTTGTGGCTATGTGCCCCATCCAGGTCCCCATCTTGTGGCTATGTGCCCCATCCAGGTCCCCATCTTGTGGCTATGTGCCCCATCCAGGTCCCCATCTTGTGGCTATGTGCCCCATCCAGGTCCCCTCTTGTGGCTATGTGCCCCATCCAGGTCCCCATCTTGAGGCTATGTGCCCCATCCAGGTCCCCTCTTGTGGCTATGTGCCCCATCCAGGTCCCCATCCTGTGGCTATGTACCCCATCCAGGTCCCCATCCTGTGGCTATGTACCCCATCCAGGTCCCCTCTTGTGGCTCTGTGCCCCATCCAGGTCCCCTCTTGTGGCTATGTGCCCCATCCAGGTCCCCTCTTGTGGCTATGTGCCCCATCCAGGTCCCCATCCTGTGGCTATGTACCCCATCCAGGTCCCCTCTTGTGGCTATGTACCCCATCCAGGTCCCCTCTTGTGGCTATGTACCCCATCCAGGTCCCCATCTTGTGGCTATGTGCCCCATCCAGGTCCCCATCTTGTGGCTATGTGCCCCATCCAGGTCCCCTCTTGTGGCTATGTGCTCCATCCAGGTCCCCATCCTGTGGCTATGTGCCCCATCCAGGTCCCCTCTTGTGGCTATGTGCTCCATCCAGGTCCCCTCTTGTGGCTATGTGCTCCATCCAGGTCCCCTCTTGTGGCTATGTGCCCCATCCAGGTCCCCTCTTGTGGCTCTGTGCCCCATCCAGGTCCCTGTGCTGTTCTTCACACACATAAAAAAAAAAAAGATGATTCTCACCTGTCCTCCGTTCCCTCGGCGTCCTTCCTGCAGATGTGGCCCGCAGGCACCACAGAGTCCGACCCCTTGACGATCCCGACCTGGTCCAGGAGGAGCCGCCGACAGCAGCGCTGCATTGCCGCACAGAGACTGTCTCCCAGCACAGCATTTTCAATGTCAGCCGCCGGCCAATCAGAAGCCAGCAGCGGACATCTGCATATGGCAATGACGTCATACTCGCTGCGCCGACACGCAGATATCAGCTGCTGGCCTCTGATTGGCCGGCGGCTGGCATTGGAAATGCAGTGCTGGGAAACAGTCTCTGTGCGGCAATGCAGCGCTGCTGTCGGCGGCTCCTCCTGGACCTGGTCGGGATCATCAAGGGGTCTGTGCCTGCGGGCCGCATAAAGCAGCCTCAGGGGCCGCATGCGGCCCGCGGGCCGCGTGTTTGAGACCCCTGATTTAAACCTTTGCTTTTTCTGGGATTTTCAGTCCAGTGGGCCGTCTTATCAGTGGCAGCTTTCTTTTTATAAGTGTCAATGCAGAGGTGGCTGTCAGTCACTGATAGGACACCGCTCACAGGACTGAAAATCCCAGAAAGAAATGAGGTTTAAATGATGGAAACACAGGTTACACTGGACTTTTTCTCACAAAACTATATATCAATCTGCACAGTTCTTCCTGCTCTATAACATGGTGCCTGTAGATTAAAATGGAGTTTTATAGTGACAGATTCCATTTAACCTAATAGATAAGCTGAGAGCGGCAACTCCTATGTTGGTTTCCTAGGGTTTGGGTAGCAAAAGGTATTCTCTGTTTTTTCTCAGCTACGGTATTTCTTCTAGTTGGCTTTCAAAAATGCAGCTTTCATATACAGTACAGACCAAAAGTTTGGACACACCTTCTCATTGAAAGATTTTTCTGTATTTTCTTGACTATGAAAATTGTACATTCACACTGAAGGCATCAAAACTGTGAATTAACACATGTGGAATTATATACTTAACAAAAAAGTGTGAAACAAGTGAAAATATGTCTGCTTTTTTCTTGCCATAATACAAATTCTAAGTAAAGAAAAACGAGTGGCCATCATTACTTTAAGAAATGAAGGTCAGTCAGTCCGAAAAATTGGGAAAACTTTGAAAGTGTCCCCAAGTGCAGTTGCAAAAACCATCAAGCGCTACAAAGAAACTGACTCACATGAGGACCGCCCCCGGAAAGGAAGACCAAGAGTCACCTCTGCTTCTGAGGATAAGTTTATCCGAGTCACCAGCCTCAGAAATTGCAGGTTAACAGCAGCTCAGATTAGAGACCAGGTCAATGCCACACAGAGTTCTAGCAGCAGACACATCTCTACAACAACTGTTAAGGGGAGACTTTGTGCAGCAGGCCTTCATGGTAAAATAGCTGCTAGGAAACCACTGCTAAGGACAGGCAACAAGCAGAAGAGACTTGTTTGGGCTAAAGAACACAAGGAATGTGACTCGCCCAGAGGGATGGGGATGACTTGGTACCCGGGCCTTTGCCTGGCCTTGAGGATGTTGCGGTGGTCGGCTCCCGGGCCCGTACTCTGGGGTCAGCTTTTAAAAGGGGAATATTGGTTAACTCTATGAAAGTTCGTGACGCCACCTGTGGTTTCTGGTGAGAATCACCAATGCTGTGGCAGTCCACTGAGGCCGGTGATAAGGCAGCTCGATGGTATAGCTCCCCACAGGTGGACCTAGGCCTCAGGGCAGCGTACGGAGAGGGGGATGCAGGACAGGTGAGACCCAGCCGGGTCAGAGCAAGAACGGTAGTCACTTAAGTACCTTTTACTGATGGTAGTTCAGGCACATCCCGGAGCACTGTAGGGTGAAGCGGGTGTAGGGCCTCCTCTTTCTTGCCTCTGCGTAGTAAGTTTTTGACCTGCCTGAAGTGAGGCCTAACTTTATCTCTGTCCTGCACCGGCTGACGTTGTGGTAGGGCCTTCTCTTGGAGTGCACGCTCCCAGTTTATGGGGCCTGTGTGTCTCCTGGTTCTGTTACGTGTCAGCTCTCTGGTGAACCTGGGACCTGTAGTTCTCCAGGGATTCCGGTTATGCCTTACTGGGTCGTAGAGATCCCGGTAAGCTCGGACCCGGTGTCCGGTATATGTTTCGGGGTGAGCTGGGTAAGCTCCTCTGCCCCCACTGCTACTCACTCTCCACTCGCCTTCGGCCACGCTCGGGCCCTCACTAGGCTACTCACACTAACGGCAGCTTGCCGCTCTTCACCACTCTTACAGGCGTTGGCACACCTCGGGCTCACTTACTTGAGCTGCTTGAGTCTAGCTTGGCCTACCTCTGCAGACAGACTTCTGCAGGAATCAAACTGAGAACTCTGTCCCTCTCTGGCTGTGAGCAGGAACTCTGTTCTGGCTAGACTCACTAACTGCCTAGCTCCACCTTCCCTATTTATATCCCTAACGGGCTCCCTCTGCTGGTCTGAGGTGGAAGGTGGAGATGTGTGAATGTTTATGGGGGCCTCTTGTAGAGGATTCCAGTAATACACCCTTCTAGGATCTGTGGTACCAAGCGCAGCTGGGCGCCACAATTGGACATTAGACCAGTGGAAATCTGTGCTTTGGTCTGATGAGTCCAAATTTGAGATCTTTGGTTCCAACCACCGTGTCTTTGTGCGACGCAGAAAAGGTGAACGGATGGACTCTACATGCCTGGTTCCCACCTTGAAGCATGGAGGAGGAGGTGTGATGGTGTGGGGGTGCTTTGCTGGTGACACTGTTGGGGATTTATTCAAAATTGAAGGCATACTGAACCAGCATGGCTACCACAGCATCTTGCAGTGGCATGCTATTCCATCCAGTTTGTGTTTAGTTGGACAATCATTTATTTTTCAACAGGACAATGACCCCAAACACACCACCAGGCTGTGTGAGGGCTATTTGACCAAGAAGGAGAGTGATGGGGTGCTATGCCAGATGACCTGGCCTCCACATTCACCAGACCTGAACCCAATCGAGATGGTTTGGGGTGAGCTGGACCGCAGAGTGAAGGCAAAAGGGCCAACAAGTGCTAAGCATCTCTGGGAACTCCTTCAAGATTGTTGGAAGACCATTTCCGGTGACTACCTCTTGAAGCTCATCAAGAGAATGCCAAGAGTGTGCAAAGCAATCATCAAAGCAAAAGGTGGCTACTTTGAAGACATATTTTCTGTTGTTTCACACTTTTTTGTTAAGTATATAATTCCACATGTGTTAATTCATAGTTTTGATGCCTTCAGTGTGAATGTACAATTTTCAAAGTCATGAAAATATAGAAAAATATTTAAATGAGAAGGTGTGTCCAAACTTTTGGTCTGTACTGTGTATATATATATATATATATATATATATATGTGCAAAACCATTATGCGGCAGCTAATACTTCCCTAACGATCTGTCAGAAAAAGCACTGCCTGACAAACTGGCATTAGGGGTACAGTTATCACTTGAACCATTGGTGAATAAGAAAGCTGTATGTCAGTCTTATCTGTGCCCATGTCCATTGTCCATGTCACTCTGTCTTTGTCATTTCCATGTGTATACTTCACTGTGACAACTTTTATAACATTTTCCTGTTTCTTGCTGATAACTTGTGCTCTAATGTTTGAGTGTCACTACTCCTAAGGGCTCATTCAAACGTCCTGTCTGTCGCGTACAAGTAAAATAGTCCTAATTTTATCAATGATTTTGTTCAGACTTTCATCTGAGTATCATACTTGCTTCATCCAAGTTTAATCCAAGTTTCATCAGTTTTTCTGGAATGAGTAAAAAAAAGTTTCTCTTACGTCTCCTATCTAGCAATCCATGAGTGCTGTCTGATTTTTTCACTGACGCATAGACTTGCATTGCCGATTTTGATCTGAGACTTGGATCGATATCGGACACGTTTCTATGATTTTGCATGTACCCCACAGTCTTCAGGAAAAATTGGACATGTGAACAGCCCCAGAGACTATCATAGGCACGAGTGCTATCCATGAAAAACACAGAGAGCACTTGTACGAGAAAAACGGACATCTGAATGAGCCCTAATGGAAATACTTTGAATATCAAATCATACAGGAAAGGTTAAGCCCTTATCACCGAAACCTGTTTTCACCTTCCTGACCAGGCCAAAATGTCCAAATCTGACCAGTGTCCCTTTATGAGGTAATAACTCTGGAATGCTTCAACGGATCCCACTGATTCTGAGACTGTTTTTTGTGACTTTATGTTAATTGTACATTTAGGTTGATACCATTTGCATTTTTTAATAAAATATTGAAAATTTTACAAAAATTTACATCAAAATCAGTATTGAAAATAATTTTTTATTAGGATGTTAGAAGGGTAAAAAATTTAGCAGCAAATTTTTATTTTTTTTCAATGACATTTGCAAAATCTATATTTTTTTATTGACCAATTAACTTTTAACGTGACTTGAGGGGCTCATATGTCAGAAGATCCCCAAACAAGACCTCATTTTAAAAACTGCTCTCCCTCAAGGTATTCAAAACCACATTCAAGAAGTTTGTTAACCCTTAGGGTGCTGTACAAGAATTGATGCAAACTGAAAGGAAAAAATGAGAAATTACTTTTTTTTTACTTAATTATTACTTAGCCACAATTTTTTTTATTTTCACAAGGGTAAAAGGATAAAACTGACCTCAAAATTTGCTGTGCAATTTCTTCTAAGTACAATATTACATCATAGTTAATTGGAAACTACTGTTTTGGCACATGGCAGTGCTCGGAACGGAAGGAGCACTATTTGATTTTTGGAGAGTAAATTATGCTGAAATAGATTGTGGATGCCTTTAGGAGAGTCCTGGAGGTGCCAAAACAGCAGACCCCCCCCCACCCCACAAGTGACCCCATTTTGGAAACTACACCCCTCAAGGAATTCATGTACAGGTATGATGACTATTTTGAACCTACCTGTGCTTCACATAATTTTATAAAATGGAATAATAATTAATTTAAAATTGTAAATAAATATTATTGCTTTCCATAAATTTTTGCTCAAAATTTCTCATTGTCATATGAATAATGGGACAAATTGCACAACAGATTGTGGGGTCTGTTTTTACCTGAGTACACCAATATCTCACAAGGAACATAAGGGAAGGAGCACCATTTGACTTTTGGAGCACAATTATGGCTGGAACAGATTGCAGATACAATGTCACATTCAGAGAGGCCATAACAGTAATACAAAAATAAAACTAACTAAAAAATTATAAGCTGGTTTATTTGTAATTGTAATAGTGCAGTAATGTTAAAAAAAAAAAAGGGTAATTCATTTGTGGGGCCTAGTCCCAGTAAGTTAGTGTAGTGTTGGTATGGGGAGTATAATTGGGGGAAAAAGGTTGAACTTGATGAACTTAGGTCTTTATTCAATCTACGTTACTATGTTACTATGTGGGGCCAAAAAAAGCATAAACTTCCTAGAAGTGACCCCATTTTAGAAACTGCAACTCTCAAGGAATTTATACAGGGATCTAGTAAGCATTTTGAACCCAAAAGTAATTTGCGGAATTTTATAAAATTGGGCTGTGAAAAATTAAATATTATATTTTTCCCGCTAAAATGTTGTTTTAGTCCCAAATTTTTCCTTTCTACAAAGATAACTGGAGAAATAGGGTGTAATATGCATCTTAAACCCACTGGTGCTTCACATAATTTTATAATATTGTGTCATGAAAATGAAATATGCTTTTTTTCGCCAAAAATGTTTCTTTAGCCCCAAATTTCTCATTTTCACAACGGCAACAGGAGAAAATGAAACCCACTATTTGCTATGCAATTTCTCCTAAGTACATTGATACTCCACACGTGGTCCAAAGCTACTGTTTGGGTGCATGGTAGGGAAGGAGAGTCATTTGACTTTTGGAGTGCAGTTTTTGTTAGAATAGATTGCAAACACCATGTCACATTGGGAAGAGCGCCTGAGATGCCAAAACTGAAGAAACCCCCACAAGTGCCCTCATTTTGGAAACTACATCTCTCGAGGAATTCATCTAGGGGTGTAGTGAGCATTTCAAACCCACATGTGATTCACAGAAATTTATAGCATTGGGCTGTGAAAATGAAAAATTACTGTTTTTTCCACTAAAATGTTGTTTTAGTTCCAATTTTTTCATTTTCCAAAGGTCTAATCGGAGAAAATGGACCACATTGTTTATTACATAGTTTCTTCTGAGTACGGTAGTGCCTTACATATGGTAAGAAACTACTTTTCAGGCACAGTGAAAAGCTCAAAAGGGAAGGAGATCCATTTTGGAGTCTAGATTTTGCTGGAATGGTTTGAGGGTGCCATGTCACATTAGCAAAGCTTTAGAGGTTGCCAGAACAGCAGAACCCCTCATAAGTAACCCCATTTTACAAACTATACCCCTCAATGAATTCATGTAGGGGCACAGTGAACATATTGACACCTCAGGTGCTTCATAGAATTATAAACCATTGGGTGGTGAAGAAAAAAAATTGCCTTTTTTTACCACTAACATATTGTTTTAGCCTCCGATTTTACATTTTTACAAAGGGAAATGGGTAAAATTATCCCCACAATTTGTTTCCAGTTTCTCCTGAAAATAGCAATGCCCCATATACTGTATATCTGTAGTACAGTATATAGCAGGGCTCGGGAGAAAAGGATTGCTATTTGACATTCGGAGCGCAGATTTTCCTAGAATAATTTGTGGACTTCATTTGCAGAAACCCACTTCAAGTTATCCCATTTTAGAAATTACCTTAGTGGGAATTTATCTCTAGATGTAACAACAATTTTGACTTCATGGGTGTTTCCTAGAAACATGCACGCAGTCAATGTTGCTGATTGAAAATTGCAAATATGCCAGCTTCGTGGTAAATGCATTGTACCCAGATTCCACTTCAGGAAAAATGCACCCTATAATTTTTTAAGAGGGCTTTCCCCACTATAGTAATGCTAAACATGAGGATGCTAACTGAAGTCAAGGCTTGTTTGGGGGCTCAGAAGTGATGGGGATTTGGATTTAGGAGAAAAATTTCACTGGATTTATGTTGGGGGTAAGCCATGTCGCTTTTCCAAAGCCTTTGTGCTAGCAGTAATGTGAAAACCCCATGTATTTCCATTAGGAAATGATGAACCTGAATGAGTGCTTTGTTTTTTTGTGTGTAGTTGAAGTTTTTATTAGTACCATGTTAGGCTACATAACATTTTGGATCACTTTTAAAGGGAATCTGTCACCAGGTTTTGCTGTGTAGAATCATAGAATATTAGAGTTGGAAGGGACCTCCAGGGTCATTGTGTCCAGCCCCCTGCTCAATGCAGGATTAACTGAACCATTGCAGAATTCTGCAATTTGGGATCCACATTTTGAGCATCTTTTATCTGTTTTTTTCTACATCAACCCTCCACTCAGTATAATAGCCCCCACTAGCCCTCAAAGCAGGATAATAGGCCCCAAACAGCCCTGCAAACAGCATAATAGCCCCCACACAACTCTCCACACAGTATGATGAAACCCACACAAATCTCCATACTGTATAATGGCCCCAACTAGCCGTCAATACAGTATAATAGCCTCCTCTAGCCCTCCGAACAGTATAATAGCCCTCACATAGCCCTCCAAACAGTATGTTGTAGAGAAAAAAGATTACCAGATTACAAGAGCCACCAGAATATCAAGGAATCACCTCTTAAATTACAAACTAAAAAAGAAAGCAACCAGGTGCCTCAAGTAGTCACCTACAATTCAAATCTGGAGGTGCTAAGGGGAGCTACAATCTATTCTACAAAAAGATGCCCAATTAGAATCCATTTTTCCAGACCCCCCACTTCGGCGTTTTAGGCAGCCCCAAATCTAAGAAGCATCTTTGTCAGAAGCTCCCTATCATCTCCACCACCTACAGTGATTGCAATCATTTTCAGGAAGAAACTGAGTATTATCTGACAGAATTGCAGGGGTGCCAATACTTTTGGCCACCACTGTACAGGAACCTTTAACTGCAACCAGAAAAAATGGAAAACCTGTCCATTTATAATGACCACGGACAAGATAAAGATCCCCAACTCACCTCAGGACTACAAGATCCGAGGTACTTTCAGCTGCATCACATGTGATGTGGTGTACTTAATTAAATTTACCAAATGTCCAACTGGTTGTCTGTATGTAGTGGAGACAGGGCAAAAACTTGGAACAAGGATGAATTCTCATTGCCAGACAATAAAAGAAAAAAGAATAGATGTACCTGTAGCCAAACACAGCATCATGGACATGAAATTACTGGTAGTAAAAGGTAACTTCAAATCTCAGAGAGACAAGAGAGTCAGGGAATAGAAACTAATGACAACCTTTGACACACTCAGTGCAGGAATGAATATGTCGCATGGATTTATGTCTTTCTATATCAACTAAGGAATGTGCTCCTCTGACCATGTGGGGGCATCACAATCATGGAGCAGACCTCAATCACAGGACAATAAAACTTTCACACTCCTTATCCATGACTGTTCCAATATTTATGGCCACAACTGTTTATCTCTCTCCCATATTGATAGTTCCGCTTCACGTCACTTGTCTCATCTAATGCATTATTTCTGTGTCTTGTTGTGTATAAATATGTGACTCTTCAGATTTTTTGTAATACTATGCCTGATGAAGAGACCGGAATAGTCTCGAAAGCGTGCAATTTATTACCATCTTTTCAGTTAGCCATTGAAAGGTATCAATACAGACTTCTCCAGAGAAAGGAGAAAGAGCTTGCAATCTAAGAAGTTACCTTCACATGACCCCTTTCAGCAGCTGACCCCCTCCTTTGGAAATAGGTAATTAAGTAAAATTCGAATGGCTAGGAGATGTGAGGCCAGTCTTAGCTGGACACACAAGAATGCAGAGAAGGGCAGACCGGTAGAGATAAAAACATCACTGAACAGAAAACTAGAGTACATTCAAACCCTTTGTCTACTTTAATACAAATTATGAACTGAGGTTTTATGAACTGCATCAATATAACAGATAGGAAAGTTTACTTTCGAAAATATGATGAAAAGGCGAATGCAAAGCATGGGTTCGCTTCGAAAAGCGATGGCCGGCGTGATTCCAAATGGATATCGGCCAGACAGATGACAATATGCCATGATAAACAGTAGACAGCGTCCAGTCCAGAGTTTCTTCTGCCATTATAAAAATACAATGTTTTGACCTATTTATTTAGGTTTATATAGTGTGGTTCACATGCAAGCATCTATGGCATGTCTCCTATCTATGAATAGATAAAATTTTGATAAGAAAAATGACAGTGAGACCTCTCGCCTGGGATCTCTATTGGCAAAGATATCATATCATAAAAGTTGGGAATCCCACAATTTTTTAAGTCTAAGACACATCCTATAGTTCTCTAAAGTCCAACCTTATTATGAGTCACCAGAGGGGAAATATCTGAGTGTAACTTGTGCTAATAAAAAGTCAATGCCTTGTTGAATGCCAGGAAGATACATTGCTGTGTAGCATTGATCCACATTTTCACCGGATTTCTTCCCTCCAGAAATCTGAGCCATTTCCATAACCAGGTTTAGTAATTTTCTTTCGTTATTCCTCTTTATTTTATGTAATTGTATATGCTGTATTGTTTTGTCCCCTTTGTAAATTTTTTTGTATATTTTCATAAACACTGTTTATCTTTCTGGATTAAATATAAAATTTAATAGTTTTGTTTCTCTTGCTCTATAAACCGAACCCCTGAAGCCATACGCTACCTGTAACATGTGTCCAATCGGCCTATATAAATGATTGGTGATGGCAGCTAGTCGTTCTTTTTGTTATTGTAAAAAAACATTGTAAGAACTACTTATGCCCTAAATTCGGATTGATTGATCTTGCCGCGGAGGTTGGCAATCACTTACTGCTAATGCCCTAAATTCGGATTGATTGATCTTGCCGCGGAGATTGGCAATCCCTTACTCACCTTATTAGACCCTAGTATACAAAGAGGAAAATTAGAATAAAGCAGACAAGACTATTGGTACAAGAAGAACTAAAAAACCAGGGTATACCTTAGAATGAACCATTGATGAATCCAATGAAAGCCAAGATACACACAGATAGAGATAATGTCTCAATACGTCATTGTATACAATTAGAAAAAAAGGCACATCCCTGGTAAGTATGCTTAAAGGGGTTGTCAACTACTAGGACAACCCCTTTTCATACTTCATGGTTGGCCCCGATAAAATAAAAAAGGTACGTATGCCACTGCCCACAAAGTTCAGTGGGGATCGTCATCATTACCATGGATTCCTTAATGAATGTCGAATCTACTTTCGGATGCAACCTTCTCCGTTTACCAGTGACAGGAAAAAGGTTCTGTTCATCATTAATCTCCTGACTGATGAGGCTCTTGCATGGGCCTCACCTTATGTAGAAAAGAATTGTGACCTGACTTAGCTTCCTTCATCACAGCTATGGATCAATTGTTTGATAACCCGAATTGTTGTGCTACAGCTGAAACCAAGTTGTTTCTCTGCGGCGCTCTGTAGCTGAATATACTGTACAGACCAAAAGTTTTGACACACCTTCTCATTTAAAGATTTTTCTGTATTTTCAGGACTATGAAAATTGTACATTCACACTGAAGGCATCAAAACTATGAATTAACACATGTGGAATTATATACTTACAAAAAAGTGTGAAACAACTAAAAATATATATTATATTCTAGGTTCTTCAAAGTAGCCACCTTTTGCTTTGATGACTACTTTGCACATTCTTGGCATTCTCTTGATGAGCTACAAGAGGTAGTCACCGGAAATGGTTTTCACTTCACAGGTGTGCCCTGCCAGGTTTAATAAGTGGGATTTCTTGCCTTATAAATGGGGTTGGGACCATCAGTTGTGTTGTACAGAAGTCTGGTGGATACACAGCTGATAGTACTACTGAATAGACTGTTAGAATTTGTATTCTGGCAAGAAAAAAGCAGCTAAGTAAAGAAAAACGAGTGGCCATCATTACTTTAAGAAATGAAGGTCAGTCAGTGCGAAAAATTGGGAAAACTTTGAAAGTGTCCCCAAGTGCAGTTGCAAAAACTATCAAGCGCTACAAAGAAACTGGCTCACATGAGGAACGCCCCAGGAAAGGAAGACCAAGAGTCACCTCTGCTTCTGAGGATAAGTTTATCTGAGTCACCAGCCTCAGAAATCGCAGGTTAACAGCAGCTCAGATTAGAGACCAGGTCAATGCCACACAGAGTTCTAGCAGCAGACACATCTCTTCAACATCTGTTAAGAGGAGACTTTGTGCAGCAGGCCTTCATGGTAAAATAGCTGCTAGGAATCCACTGCTAAGGACAGGCAACAAGCAGAAGAGACTTGTTTGGGCTAAAGAACACAAGGAATGGACATTAGACCAGTGGAAATCTGTGCTTTGGTCTGATGAGTCCAAATTTGAGATCTTTGGTTCCAACCACCGTGTCTTTGTGCGACACAGAAAAGGTGAACGGATGGACTCTGCATGCCTGGTTCCCACCGTGAAGCATGGAGGAGGAGGTGTGATGGTGTGGGGGTGCTTTGCTGGTGACACTGTTGGGGATTTATTCAAAATTGAAGGCATACTGAACCAGCATGGCTACCACAGCATCTTGCAGCGGCATGCTATTCCATCCGGTTTGCATTTAGTTGGACCATCATTTATTTTTCAACAGGACAATGACCCCAAACACACCTCCAGGCTGTGTAAGGGCTATTTGACCAAGAAGGAGAGTGATGGGGTGCTACGCCAGATGACCTGGCCTCCACAGTCACCAGACCTGAACCCAATCGAGATGGTTTGGGGTGAGCTGGACTGCAGAGTGAAGACAAAAGGGCCAACAAGTGCTAAGCATCTCTGGGAACTCCTTCAAGATTGTTGGAAGACCATTTCCGATGACTACCTCTTGAAGCTCATCAAGAGAATGCCAAGAGTGTGCAAAGCAGTCATCAACGCAAAAGGTGGCTACTTTGAAGACATATTTTCTGTTGTTTCACACTTTTTTGTTAAGTATATAATTCCACATGTGTTAATTCATAGTTTTGATGCCTTCAGTGTGAATGTACAATTTTCATAGTCATGAAAATACAGAAAAATCTTTAAATGAGAAGGTGTGTCCAAACTTTTGGTCTGTACTGTACCTCAGAATTCTGCAGCTGGGAGGCAGACACCACATGGAATTTAGCTGCCCAGAGGAGTCAATTTCGACAAGGATTATCAGAGCTAATAAAGGATGTACTTGCAAGGGTCGAGACCTCTGATAATTTAGAGGACTTTATTCAGTTGTGCATCCAAATTGATCAGAGACTCGCTGAACGAAGAGAGGAAAGACTGCAAGTATTTGGAAACAACCCTAACTACTCCTTTTCTCAATCAGCCAATCAGCATTAAAAAAGAATGGGAAATAGAAAGTGTGCCTGAACCTATGTAAATAATCAGCCAATCAGCATAAAAAAACAATGGGAAATAGAAAGTGTGCCTGAACCTATGCAAATTGATATGATTAGAAAACCTCTGTCTGCAGTAGAGAAGGAGAGAGGATATACAGAAAATGTATGCCTCTATTGTGGGGGCTCTAGACATTTTGCCATTAAGTGTCCTACTAAAAGGACTATAGCTTTCAGAAATGGCAAAACTTCAAGCTATTTGGACCTTTCTGAACTGCTAGATCTGGTTATGCAGACCATCTCATCTGTAATGCAGGATAAAGGCAAAGAGCAATCACCATCGTCTCATTTTGTCGTTCCCATACAGGTCATAATCGGGAGCAAAAAAATGCAATGTTCTTCCATGTTAGATTCTGGAGCAAGATGGAATTTCATGGACTTATAATTCACACTTGATAATATCATTGCAAGTAGGACTAAATCATGCCAATCGATATGGAAACTGTGAATGGATCAACTTTATCTTCTGGACCTGTTACTCAGGAGACAATTGAACCTGAAATCTGTATTGAACCAGATCATCATGGAGCTGTTAGTTTTCATCTTATTTCCTCTCCAAAATTTTCAGTTATTCTAGGAATTCCCTGGTTCTCAACCCATAACCCTTCTATCAACTGGGCATCGAGGACCATTACCTTTCCCTCTGAGCACTGTAAGAACAATTGCCATGCTAATTTACCTGTTCTCAAACAAATTCAAGCCTCTGAAATTTCTCATCAAAATTATGATAAACTACCACCTCAGTACCAGCAGTTCAGTGAGGTCTGCCGTAAGAAGAAAGCCGATCCACTGCCTCCTCATCGTTCTTACCACTGTCCCATTGAATTGCTTCCTGGAGCATCCATTCCGTTTGCGCAAATTTACAATTTTTCTGAACCAGAATTGAAAGTACTAAAAGACTACCTAGATGAAAACTTAGAGAAAGGATTCATTCAACCGTCTTATTTGCCAGCTGGAGCAACCTTATTTTTTGTAGAAAAAAAGGACTCAACCCTGCGGCCCTGTATTGATTACAGAGAAATAAATAAAATTACCATTACAAATCGCTACCCACTCCCCTTAATTCTTGGGTTCCCGGAGAGAGTACGTTCTGCCAAGATTTTTACCAAACTCGATCTAAGAGGGGCTTATAATCTCATACGAATTTGTGGGGGAGATGAGTGGAAAAACGCATTTAGAACTAGATATGGACATAGTAAATACCTGGTTATGCCGTTTGGCCTTAGCAATGCTCCTGCCACCTTTCAGCACTTCATTAATGATGTTTTTTGAGATTTCTTGGATCAATTTGTTGCCGTTTATCTCAATGACATTCTTATATTTTCAGACACCATGAAGGAGCATTGCAGACATGTCCAGTTAGTCCTGGAACATCTACAGGAGAATCATCTCTATATCAAACTTGAAAAATGTGAATTTGAACAAATCAGAACTCAATTTTTGGGATACATCATCTCCCCAGAAGGTCTGAGCGTGGATCCCAGTAAAATCAGAACGGTAGTTGACTGGCCTACCCCAAGAAATTTAAAAGACGTCCAGCGCTTTATAGGATTTGCTAATTTCTATAGAATAAGCATTAAAAACTTTTCAAAAATCATTTTGTCAATTAATTCACTCACAAAGAAAGCCAACGTGTTTTTCTGGTCTCCAGAAGTACAAGGTGCTTTTGACAAACTAAGGACTCTTTTCACTTCTACACCATTACTAGTCAATCCAAATCCCGAACTGCCAATTGTTGTCAAAGTAGACGCCTCAGACTGCGGTGGGAGCCGTTTTGTTACAGTGTGTTGGAGACAAGATGCAGCTTCATCCATGTTCATTCCTTTCTCATACCATGTTATCTGCAGAAAAGAACTATGACATTGGAAATAAAGAACTTTTAGCTATTAAAGTCGCTTTCTCCAAATGGAGACATCTTTTGGAAGGGGCCAGTAATCTGGTGACTGTCCTTACTGACCACAAAAATTTAGAATTCATACGCGCATCTAAGAGGTTGTCTGCAAGACAAGCACACTGGGCCTTATTTTTCTCCAGGTCTAATTTTGTAATTTCTTATCGGCCTAGTTCAAGAAACGGCAAGGCTGACGCTCTGTCCAGGATATCTACTGAACCTCAGGAGAAGTCTAACACTGACTATACCATTCTTAGTCCAAAAAAATTTCTTGGGAATACTGGACACTAAAGAATTTTTTACGAAGATCAAAGATGAATACGAAACTGACTTTTTTCTTAACCATCCTTCTAAAGATGTTGTTCTTTCTTTTAAGAAGGGGTTTTGGATGCAGAAGTACCAAATATATGTCCCCGAATCTGCTTGACTTTAAGTTCTCAAACATGTCCATGATTCCAAACTTGTATGACACCCTGGAGTCATGAAAACATAAGGACTACTATTCCGTTCTTTTTGGTGACCAAATTGTAGGAGGGATGTGAGAAAATATGTTTCCTCCTGTTTAACATGTGCACGGAACAAGACGCCTCAATCTTCTCCTTTAGGACTCCTCCAACCTCTTCCAGTTCCATTCTGGCTTTGGGGATCAATCTCAATGGATTTTATCATGGACCTACTTCCATCTAAAGAAATGACTGTTATCCTTGTTGTGGTGGATTGGCTCACAAAGATAGCCCATTTTATTCCAACTAAAGGGATTCCTACCGCAAAACAAAAAGCAGAATTAATGGTCAGAGAGATATTCAGACTTCATGGAATTTCTGACAATGTAATTTCTGATAGAGGTGTTCAGTTTATATCAAAATTTTGGAAAAGCTTCTGTACAGCTTTAAGAATACTGTCAATTTGTCTACTGCCGCCTTCCATCCACAATCCAATGGCCAGACTGAAAGAACTAATCAAACTCTTGAACAATATCTGCGTTGTTTTATTTCTTACCTGCAGGATGACTGGGTGGACTATTTACCAACAGCAGAATTTGCCTATAATATCTCCAAACACAGTTTTACATCCCAAAGTCAATTTTTGCTAATTTTGGCTTGCATCCAGTATTTATTCCTAATCTTCCATTTAATACTTCGGTTCCTGCTGAAACTGACAGACTGACAAAGTTTTAGGAAGCTCAGAAAGAATTAATTGAGAGGGCGCAAGAAGATTATAACAAAAAAAAACAGCAGATAAACATTGCAAAGCTCCTCCTATCCTTCAGGTCAGTGACAATGTTTGGCTAGCTACAAAAAATCTGAAAACAAACGTACCGTCGTCGAAATTGGATCAAAAATTCATAGGACCTTTTCAAATTTCTGCACAAATTAACCAAGTTGCTTTCCATTTAAAACTTCCTAACAGCCTGAAAATTCACCCTGTGTTCCATGTGTTCTTGCTCAAGCCTTTCAGTGAGAACCCATTTCCAGGAAGAACTTAGCCATCTCCTACACCAAAAATAATCCATGGTGAAGAAATATACATTGTGGATAAAATTCTGGACTCTAGAAGATTTAGAGGAAGATTACAATATTTGGTGCCGGAGTGCATTGTCCTTGTACCCAGGCTTACTAGAGACTTTCATCGGAGACATCCAGAGAAGCCAGTGCCTGAGATGTCCAGAGGCCATCTTGGAAGAAGGGGACTAGTGTCAGGACTCAAACCCAGCAGCTCTTGTGCACCAGGCGGCAGCTATTCTTTCTGAGCTATTCAGCTCACTGGACTGTTCCTAGCTAACCTAGATTCTAGTACCTGTGTTGTTTCTGAGTGGCACCATCCTGTGTTGTTCCTGATTGGCTTCATTCTGTAAGTTCCTGATTGAACACCCTTTTTAAACCTGGCCTCGCACCTCCTTCCTTGTGAGATTATTGAGCTCTCAGCCTATAGTCAAGCTCTCCCTTCACCTGCTTCCTCATAAAGACTATACTGCTGTACCTGTGTATCGATTCCTGACGTTTCCTGACTACGCAACCTGATAAATCCTTCCAGACTTTACTGCTGTTTCTGTGTACCGATTACTGGCTTTTCCAATCCATGTGTATCAGGCTCCCACGATAAGGCAATTTTCGTTGCAAATGTGCTCCACAGATGTTCTTGCATGGTCCGGGAATATGCAAAGCCGGGCCACGCATGCGTAAACCAAACAAACGTGTAACGCTAATGTGCTCCACCTTTGCCCATGCACCCTATCGCACAGTCAAATGAATTTACTGTATATGAATAAAAGGAAAACTTTATTAGGCTTAGTCTGTATATTAACAAAAAGTATGCATTTACTGTGCTTTGTGAAAAATGAGGAGATGGTGGGAATCACTCTTTAATAATTGTATATTACACAACTGTTTAGAGAATAATTACACTGTTCTACATGTTTTCAAAAGTTGTCAGGTTCAGGTATGAAGTGAGCCATTTCTTAATGATTTTGACCTACTGAATTCAAATCTGAAAATTAGCATTTTAGTTGCCTCTTGTTTCTATGATATCAAAGAATTTTCCTTTTACTGCTACATGTAATTAATGCATAAAAGTTTCAGTACTTTGAAACATTATTATTTTTGCAAATATAAACATGCAGAATATTTTGTTATGCCAATTTTCTGATATTTATTTGGAGGGAACATCAACAATTCAAATAACTAAAAAAATTATAAACAGTTACAGAAATCGCAGTACAAAATTTGGTCCTCATTCAGTGACAATTCTTTTTTGCTTGTCTCTTGTACTCCTGCATCGAATCATCTCTAAGGCTATGTGCCCACGATGCAGAAATGCTCTGGATTTTTCCTGCGTTTCTGCATCTCCCTGGTAGAAAAAACGCATGTGGATTTTACATGTGTTTTTTTAGCCAGGGACAAGCGTTTGTCACGCGTTTTGCACATGCGATTTCGCATGCGGGTTGTCAAGCACTTTCCAAGCGATTTTAGCATTACTTCGAAAGTTCTTGACAACTTGGTCACACTATATAAATCCATGCAACCGGCATGGATTTTATATAGTGTGACCAAGTTAGTTAAAAAAAAAGAATAGAAATGGTAAAAAATAAAAAAAACATTATACTCACCTTCTGATGGCCCCTGTCTCCTTATCCGATGCGTACGGTCTCTCCGGTGTCTCGCGGTGGTGTAAAAGAACCTTCTATGACGTCATTTAGTCATGTGACAGGTCACACGACCGCCGACATGACTAAATGACGTAATGGAAGGTCCTTTTAGACCATCGCGAGCCGCCGGGGAGCCAGGACGCATCACTAAGGAGACCGGGGGCCATCAGAAGGTGAGTATAATGTATTTTTTTATTTTAAATGCTTTTTTTTTACAGGTACTATGGTACCCGGGCCTGGATGAGAGTCTCCTCTTCTCCAGACCCGGGTACCATCCGCACATTGAATCACTTAATATCCGCATGTGCACATGTAGTCATGCGGATATTAAGCGATTCAATGCAAGTCAATGGTGGCGAAAACGCCGCGATTCCGCAAAATAATTGGTAGTGCTGCGGATTTTTCCGCAACGGAAATTTCCGCAGCATGTGCACAGCACATGAGGATTATCATTGGGGAACATTGCAGACCTTCTACCAAGCGTTTTTTAAACGTTTCTGCGGCGCAATTGCCGCTGCGGAAACGCTTAAAAAACGCATAGTGGGCACACAGCCTTACAATTGTCCAACAGTAATCTGCAGGTATTGATGGATTCTATTCTCCTTCATCTTTTTTCCCCATAGCCTCAATATCTTGGTGACACCTCTCACCGTGCTCGTCACTCACTGCTCCGCAATTTGGTGGAAAAAAGTCTAGATGTCAATGTAAGAAATTAATCTTTAAGGACATGTTACAGCCAAGATCCTTATATGTTTTAATGAGATTTTCCACCAACTCTTCATAGTTATCTGATCTTTAGATTCCCAATTAAATCAGTTTTCACTAATGCTAATGCTACCCATGCAGCCTTTTCCTGGACCTGTAACAAACGGAGAAACTCCTCATCTTGAAAAAGCTTATGAATCTGAGGTCCAATAAAGACTCCTTCCTTTATCTTTTCTTCACTCAACCTTGGAAATTTATTAATGAGATACTTGAATGCTTTGGCATTTTTATCAGTTGCCTTTACAAAGTTCTTCATTAGGCCCAACTTGATATGCAATGGGGGTAACAAAATTTTATTTGGGTCAACAAGTGCTGGATGCAAGACATTTTTACTCCCTGGCTGAAGTGAATGTCAGAGAGGCCAGTATCTTTTATTGTAGTGATATTCTCTTGCACGACTATCACACTCACACAGAAAGCAGCGGTACTGGAGACTAAGTCAAAGGGCAACAACCTTTAAGTCACCACAGAGGGGCCACAAATGTTGATCATAGTTCAGGCACCTCAACACCTGCTTTATGTTGTCATAGGTTTCTTTCATGTGGACTGCATAACCAACTGGAATTTAAGGTAGCGCATTGCTATTTTGCAGCAAGACGGCTTTTAGGCTTGTTTTTGATGAATCGGTGAAGAGCCTCCATTCCTCTGGATTATGACTTATCCTCAGAGCTTCCATTAAACTGTTGATGTTGTTGCATGCCACAAGATCTCGATGAAGAAGTATTGGACAAGATCTTTATCACGGTTGCGGAACAGAGGAGATTCCACTGCTGTAGCCTGGAACCTAAGAGCTCAGCCTTACTCTTGGGCGGATCCAAATCTCTAACAAGATTGTTCAGTTCACTCTTTGTGTTATAAGGAGTAGTTCAGTTGAGGTTGCTGACAGAAAGTCTGGGTTGTGAGAGGAAGATGCTTCATGACACCAAATGCCTTCTTCTTCCTCACTTGACTCAAATGAAAATGTTTCTGGTGCTTTTGGAACTGGCAGTTCTTCCGTATGTTGTATTGGGCATATTGCAAATGGAATGTTTGGATACTGTAAAGTACATTTCTTCTTCCTTGAAATTCCTTTCCTAATGGGGGACACCATGCAGACATAGCAATTGGTAGTGTGATTGGTTGGCTGTCTCCAGATCATTCGGACTGCAAAAGGCATAGATTTTCTCTTCCCATGTAATCACTGGGTAAGATCAGATGGAAATCTATTGCAGCATATGTGTGGAGCACAACTCTTGTCTTGATCTCCTATTCTGCAGCCAGTTGTAGGCTTTCCTTAACATGGTAGTCAAATTCCACTTTTCTGATGCAAAAGTGACTTCTCCGTATATGTAGCAAAAACTATCTGCTTTGTTAATACAAGAACGAGGCATATCTGAAAAAAACATATAGAAACATGTCAATATACTAAAAAAGTAAGCAAGGAATTCCTAAAACTGTATACCTTACACAGAGAGCATTTATTAAAGTAAGTGATGCAACTGTAATTAGGATTAAGTCATCCGACTGAATTGGCATTTTTGATTGGTTACCCAAAGATGATAAAATACTGAAGGCTCAATAGACTAAATAGATGATGTAATAGATTAGCTACTAGTGTTAATTGAGCACCGAAATGCTCTAGTGCACAGTACTCAAGTCGAGCACGTCAGACACTTGGACATGCTGGACTCGACTAGCGAGCATAATGGAAGTGAATGGCAAACGCGAACATTTTTCCGGAGGGCGGAATTTTTTTTTCTCTCTCTCTCTCACCAAGCGATACTCAGCACTGCTTGATACTTGATCGAGCACCCTGATGCTCGATCGAGTATCGAGCAGTGCCGAGCACGCTCACCCACTATTAGCTACTAACAAAAAGACGCAATTTTTCTATAAGCCTGCACGAAAGGTGTCATAAATAATTACAACCTCCTCTGGATCTTTGGATTTTATATGTAGTTAAAGGGAACCTGTCACCAGAAAAAAACAATTTTAACCTGTAGATATGAGGTTAATCTGCAGGTTAATAGCTTTATTAACCTGCCTGGCGCCCGCACTTAGCTGAACGCTGCGGGGAGAAAATGAACAAATGAAATTGTGATCTCTCTACTGCAGGGAGATCCTCAATCGTGGGCATTTTCTTTACCACAGGATTCGGTTTGTCTCCAGTCTGTATAGGTTTTTTTTGGGGATCTGGCCCTCATCTATGATGACCCTGACTGAATCGCCTTGGCTGAGTCTAGGTTGCATCGCCTTCAGCAGGGAAATCAGTAAGTGGAGACGTACCGGTCTGAATTCCGTAGATGGGCAACGGCTTCCAAATGGAATGACTGAGCCCTTAAAAGTCAATTTTGTGAGGGTCTTACTGAAAGGTTGAAAGATGCCTTGGCAGTATATTAAACCCCTCAGTCCTTGGGTCTGCCATGTCATTGGCCATTCGTCTTGATCGACGCCTTCGGGATAGGTAGGTGAGACCACCTTCTCCGGAACCTTCTTGTCGGGGTTATGTACATCTGCCGGAGGGAGCGGTCTGGGGGTAAATCAGTACTTGGGGAGGTGGAGGAACCCATGCAGTTAGGGGGTGCCTTGACATCATACATTTCCCCGGAGAGTCGCAAGAAAAAAGGTGTTTGTCTTTTTCATGGGAAAAAGGGACATTTTATTTGGAACTGTCCTTCAATTCCTAAACAAAAGTAGACTCGATTAACTCTTAGTAGTCTGGAGTTGGATAAACAAGGGGTGCATTTTTTGCCAACCTGTAGTTCCCGGTTTGTCCTGACAGCAGAGGTGATGCTAGAGAGCAAAATCAGGAAAATTTCTTGTTTGTTGACAGTGGAGCCGGAGTCAGCATGGTTGATGCTGAGTTTGTGAAAACTCATGGTCTTGCTTGCTGTACTTTAGCTAAATCTATTTCCATCTTCGCCATCGACTCGACGCCACTTGCACAGAAAGCATTTACTCAGATTGTACATAATGTAAAACTGAGGGTTCATTGTGAAATAATCCCTTGCTATGTCATGGACAGTCTTCCCACACCTATTGTTTTGGGTATTCCCTGGCTGGTGAAACATAATCCGTTGGTGGAATGGTAAACCGTGGAGATTATTGAATGGGGAGATTACTGCCATGAGAACTGTTTAGATATTTCCCTTGCTACTGTCGCTACGGAAATATTACCTTCTTTTCTGTCTGGTTTTGAGGACGTTATTTCTGAGAGGGAGTGTCACAATTTTCCTCCTCATTGTGCATATGACTGTCCTATTAATCTGACCCCTGGAGGTAAACTACTGAAGTCCAGACTGTATAATCTTTCTGGCCCTGTGATTTCATTGCAGAAAGTCTGGAGAAGGGACATATCATAATAATCTATATTTTTATATAGCGCCAGCATATTTCACAGCGCTTTACATACATTATCATCATTGTCCCCATTGGGGCTCACAATCTACATTCCCTATCAGAATGTCTTTGCAGTGTGGGAGGAAACCAGAGAACCCAGAGGAAACCCATACAAACACAGGGAGAACATACAAACTCCTTGCAGATGTTGTCCTTAGTGGGATTTGAACCCAGGACCCCAGCACTGTAAGTGCTAGCCACTGTGCTAACCACTGAGCCACCATGCTGCCCAGATGGCAGTCTACGTCCCTGTTTAGATTTCCGGGAATTTAATCAAATTACCATCCTTGATCCATACCCTCTTCCTCTGATTCCTGATTTGTTCAGTCAGGTTGTAGGAGCTAAGGTATTCTCCAAGTTGGATTTAAGGGGAGCCTACAATCTGTTTAGAATCAGAGAATGGGACGAATGGAAAACAGCTTTCAATACCCCTGAAGAGCATTTCAAGAGT
Source organism: Phyllobates terribilis (assembly GCF_046119375.1). Lineage (NCBI taxonomy): Eukaryota > Metazoa > Chordata > Amphibia > Anura > Dendrobatidae > Phyllobates > Phyllobates terribilis. The sequence continues at coordinate 706,908,412 of NW_027362761.1, forward strand.
CTGGTTTTGCCTTTCGGTTTGACCAATGCACCGGTGGTATTCCAACATTTCATAAATAATATTTTCCATCATTTGGTGGGGAGGTTTGTGGAGGTCTATCTGGGCGATATTTTGCTTTACTCACCTGATTTTGAGACACATCGGGGGCATGTTAAGCAGGTGCTCCAGATATTAAGGGATAATAGTTATTTATTCCAAACTGGAGAAATGTGTTTTCGCTGTTCAGGACATGCAGTTTTTGGGGTATTAGTTGTCATCTTCGAGTTTTCTGATGGATCCAGAGAAGATCCGTGGAGTCCTTGATTGGGACCGTCCTGAAAACCTGAAGGCTCTACAATGTTATCTGGGCTTTAATAATTTTATCAGAAATTCATCCAAAATTACTCAACCCCCTTACTGACATGACTAAGAAGGGGGTGATTTTTTCAAATGGTCGGATGCCTCCCTCCATGCTTTTTCATTTTGCCACTGCACCTATACTCAGTCAACCCGATGTTTCCCAACCCTTTATTGTGGAAGTTGATGCGTCGGGTGTGGGGGTTGGGGCTGTGTTGTCTTGGTCAAATGGCGTCCATGCGCCTTCTTTTCTAAAAAAATTGTCTTCGGTCGAGAGAAATTATGACGTGGGTAATAGGGAACTTTTGGCAATGAAATTGGCGTTCGAAGAATGGCGACATTGGTTGGAGGGGGCTGTCCATCCTATTACTATCTCCAGTCAGCTAAACGTCTCAACCCTAGGCAAGCCAAATGGTCCCTGTTTTTTACTAGGCTCAATTCTGTTGTCACTTTTCGTCCAGGGGTGAAAAATATCAAGGCTGATGCTTTGTCCCGCAGCTTCCAAGGAAGTGGTGACCATGAGAACCCTTCCCCGATATTACAGAAAGGTGTAGTCATTTTGGCACTTTATCCTGAACTGGAGGGTGAGGTGTTGGAGGCTCAGGGGGATGCCCCTGCCTCCTTCCCTTCAGGAAGGTTATTTGTACCATCTAATCTGCGCCACAAAGTAATTAAGGAACATCATAACTCTGTGCTTGCTGGGCATCCAAGTGGCAAGGCAATCACAGACCTCCTCTCTCGTCGTGTTTGGTGGCCGGGATTGCATCGGGATGTTGTTGAACATGTATCTGCTTGTAGTATTTGCGCACGTTCTAAGATTTCGCATATCCGTCCGTCAGATACTCTTCTTCCACTACCTATCTCTAGTAGACACTTGTCCATGGATTTTATTACTGACCTACCGGTTTCTGCAGGCAAGACGGTGGTTTTGGTGGTTGTAGATAGGTTCAGTAAAATGGTTCACATCGTCACATTACCTGCACTTCCAAATGCCAAGACACTTGCTCAGCTGTTTATAAATAAGATCGTGAAGCTTCACGGAGTTCCCTCCGATGTGGTGTCAGATCGCGGGACCCAGTTTGTTTCAAAGTTCTGGAAGGCATTCTGTTCTCGACTGGGAGTGCAGCTGTCCTTTTCCTCTGCCTTCCACCCTCAGTCGAATGGACAGACCGAGCATGTCAATCAGAATTTAGAGACCTACCTTAGGTGTTTTGTCTCTGAAAATCAGGAGGATTGGGCATCCTACTTACCGTTGGCAGAATTTTCCATTAATAATCATCGTCAAGAGTCCACTGGCAGGTCACCGTTCTTTGATGCATACGGTCACCACCCACAAATTGGTACCTTTAGTGGGGGAGGAGCTTCGGGAGTTCCTGAGGAGAAACGTTTTGCTTTGTCGCTCTCCTCGGTGTGGCGACGGGGGGTTCTGAGTAATTTAAAGATCATGGTAGACAGGTATAAACATATGGCTGACAGAAAATGCTTGCCAGGTCCAGACCTGAATGTGAATGACTGTGTGTTTGTCTACCAGGAATATCAAGTTGAAGGTCCCTTCTTGGAAGCTGGGACCTAGATTTATTAGTCACTATAAAATAACCGCCGTCATTAACCCAGCAGCGTTTCGTCTTGAACTTCCTCAGGCCCTTAAGCTCCACAAGGCGGAAGGCCTCAGTGTCCACAAGCCTAAATGGAAACATTTCCAGGGCAAGCAGGCTGGAAATGTGCCCATTTAGTTTTTGGGCCTGTGGTAGGTGGCTGGGTATTTTCTTTTGCATTCCAAGTCCTGGGATAGGGACAGCTGAATGCTGCGCTGGGAGAAGGAATTGGATGTGGTTGCTGATTTTGCTTGTGAATGTGCAACTACAGGTGCAGGGCTGGAGGCATCCTTGCCTGCATCTTGGACAGGGGATTGGCAAGTATGTAGCACAGGGGAAGAGCAGTGGTGTCATCCGCAGACACTGATTGTGGACCTAATCGTTCAGCCCACCTAGTCGGGTACTTTACGACGTGTGCCTGAGCATGCTTGAGGTGGTCCGGCTGGTAGTGGTCAAGCCCCTGCAGATCTTTGGTACAGCACAGGTTGCAAAAGACCATTCTTTTATCATTCACACTTTTTAAAAAAAAGTACCAGACTGCGAAACATCTAACCTTTGCCCTGGAAACTTGATGCATGTGGGTGCTCTGGAGAACAGTTGTCGCCCTCTCCCTCTGGCCACCCCACTGCCTCTTCCTGCTTGTTGCGGTGCTGCGAATTCCCCCCCCTCTGCGCTACTGGCCTCACTCTGCATGACACCTTCCCAGGTTGTGTGAGTGACTTCATCAACCACCACTTTGTCTTCCACTTTCAAATTTTGATCCTCCTGACTTGTTGACTTAACAACATCACTTGTTGGCCACTGTGTCTCATCATCATCTACCTCTGGAGACACTAATTGCCATTCCCCACCATAGTCGTCTTTTGACCGTGGTTGCTCAGGTATTTGGGCATCACTACACAAGAGCGGTTTTACTACTTAAAGGAAAATATTTAACCCTGAAAGGACTGTTGTTTTAACAGTGCAGCAGTGGCGGTATACAAGTACTGCAATAGCAGTATTAAACCCTGACTATATCTTACCATACTACAGTGGGTTTCTGAGGGGCTACCCTCTAGCATAGCTGACAAGGTTCAATGCAGGTACTACCAGGGAGCATTAGACACATTGAAATGCTTTATGCCTCTATGGTTCTTGGTAGACACGAGATACAGTATAATGTATATGTTGCATACCTTGTTGAAGCTTACACTGTGTAGTCTAAGGCCCCAAAAAAGCAGATCCAGTCCCTTTATAAGCAATAAGATGGTCAATGGGAGAGTGTATAATTCTTTTTGCCCATACATGCACTATATGCAAAGCTGTTTAGAAAGAGGGTGTAATGCACACGCCCGGACTGACTGGCGTGTGCGTGTATATGTAGTGATTCCACTGGACCGTGCCGGAGAGTGAATGCCTGGAGGGGCGTAACTAAGTATCCACCCGATCCGACCAGGGTCGCACGACGGCATACGACGCCAGTGCACCAAGGAGGAACCGAGCAGAGGGACCAGGTGATACTCCAGGACAGACCCCGGACACGGCTGTTGACCCACACAGGGGAATACAGGAACAGGCAGGTTAGGCTGGCACACAGACTGCTGGGTATAGGCAGACACGGCTGGTATGCAGACTGGCGGATGCTGGTAAGCACGACTGGTATGCAGGCAGGGAGGTACTGGCAGGTACAACAGGTTGGAGCACCGAGTGGATAGGACCCAATACAGACTGGGACTCAGGAACAGAACAGCAGATGCGGTGGACAAACACAGCAGAGTGAGGCCGCCCAGAGCGGCGAGCAAGAGCAGAATAAGACGAGACCGCTTGGAGCGGTGAGCGAGAGAAGAGCAGGACAAGGCCGCCTGGAGCGGTGAGCGAGAGAGGAGCAGGACGAGACTGCCGAAGCAGCGAGCAAAGGGTCAGAGCAGAGCGAGACTGCCGGAGCAGAGAGCAAAGGGTCAGAGCAGAGCGAGACTGCCGGAGCAGCGAGCAAAGGGTCAGAGCAGAGCGAGACTGCCGGAGCAGCGAGCAAAGGGTCAGAGCAGAGCGAGACTGCCGGAGCAGCGAGCAAAGGGTCAGAGCAGAGTGAGACTGCCGGAGCAGCGAGCAAAGGGTCAGAGCAGAGCGAGACTGCCGGAGCAGTGAGCAAAGGGTCAGAGCGGAGCGAGACTGCCGGAGCAGCGAGCAAAGGGTCAGAGCGGAGCGAGACTGCCGAAGCAGCGAACAAAGGGTCAGGGCAGAGCGAGACTGCCGGAGCAGCGAGCAAAGGGTCAGAGCAGAGCGAGACTGCCGGAGCAGCGAGCAAAGGGTCAGAGCAGAGCGAGACTGCCGGAGTAGCGAGCAAAGGGTCAGAGCAGAGCGAGACTGCCGGAGCAGCGAGCAAAGGGTCAGAGCAGAGCGAGACTGCCAGAGCAGCGAGCAAAGGGTCAGAGCAGAGCGAGACTGCCGGAGCAGCGAGCAAAGGGTCAGAGCAGAGCGAGACTGCCGGAGCAGCGAGCAAAGGGTCAGAGCAGAGCGAGACTGCCGGAGCAGCGAGCAAAGGGTCAGAGCCGAGCGAGACTCCCGGAGTGGTGAGCAAAGCAGAGCAGAGCGGAAACCGCAGGAGCAGTGAGCAAGGCAGAGCTGAGCAGAAACCGCAGGAGCGGTGAGCAAGGCAGAACAGAGGGGACAGGGCTCTGTTCACACGGAACAGACTCTAAGGGAGAGGCAGAACCAGGTACACACAAGATACTTGCAATGAAGTAGCGAGTGGACTTTAAACTCACAAACGGGAGTACAGGGACAACGAGTAGGAGTTAGGTACGGGATCAGATTCTGCAGGAAAAGGGAAGGTACGGACATAGAGAAAAACAGGTAACAGGCTAGGAGAGTATTCAGACAAGAACAGACACAGCAGCAAGATACAGGAGCGGTTCTAGGTATGCAGCCCCTAGAAAGCGGAACGAACAGGCAAGGAGCGTGTTCACACTGGCCTGGAAATACAGCCTCCAGGATAGGCAGAAGACAACAGGCTAGAAGATAGTTCAGACAGGACACAGTTCAGACACGGGAACTGATACCGCAAGGCAGGAAACAGACAGGACCTGGCACATCAGTGACTAGAAGCCAACTGACAGAACACAATGCTCAGGCAAGGATTCCAGGAAAGAGCTGGGTTAAATACCAGGTGACAGACAGCAATAGGCTGAGGATGCACAAGGGGTGTGCCCGCAGCAGCTACAAGAAGCAGGAAGTGATCGGGCGCCGCCCTTAAGCAGAAGAAACAGGCAAGCAGACCGCATGGAGGAAAGCCAGAGTGATAGTCTGGACGGGGAAATCAAGTGCGCGCTCTTGCACAGTGGGAGATGGACCACTATGCAAGGACGCCGCCAGGTATGTTACAGAGGATTTCCTATTTAAATTAAGATTTCCTTTGCTCAGATTACCTGTTTCTGTGGCTAAAGAGCGAGGTTCATTATGTAGAGCATTATTTTCTATTTTTATGAAAAAAAATCCTATCTCACATTAATCTAAATGCTATCTTGTAGCTGCTCTGATTATTGAGTTCTATGATACCATATAACAACCCACTCAAACCATAGGTCATCATTAATTTATGCACACTAGATTAAATACAAGTAAAGGTTGACCCTTCTTTTACGCCACCTGAAAAGAATTATTATCCCTCTCTAAACTCAGAACTTTTGTTGAAACACATCCATAGGGCAAGCTTTTATCGAGAACTAGCCCCACTTGCTTACGCTTTACCATAATTGTCACTAATTACAAAGCAATGACAAGGTGAAATTTGTGTAAATTAGACACTTGAATACTAATTTGTTATTAGCGCAGCAGCTACTTAAGTACTTTGATTGCTGCAGAATCACAAGGGACAAACGAGCTTGCTAATTACACTGGCCTGTATGGAACACACACAGGGAGAAATGTACTAAGCAGTGATAAGTTACACCTCTTGCTGAAGGAAAACAGGACTATTTTAACCTTTAGCGACCGCCGCATTAAAATGGCAGCCGCTAAGGGGCCTTATTCCCTCATCGTCGTCTTAATACGGCGATCAGGAATAAGGGTATAGTGCCCCCCAGAGTCCAAAAATCTCTGGAGTTTCAGCTACTGGGGGTAGCTGAGACTTTGGAGAACATGATCAGGGCCGGATTTTCCAGTCCCCGATCACGTAAAAAAAAAAAAGCTGCTAAAATCATTTCTTTCTCTTCTGACATGTATATCATATCCCCAAGTCTCCTTTTTCCCGGTACCCCTGCCTTCCTCCGGGCCCACCTGCTCCATCTACCCGGCCCTCCACATCCTCTTCCTGGAAAAAAATGGCATGCACATGTGACGCCTCAAAGCCTTCTGTAAGCCCCTTACCCTGGGAGATGGGGGACTCGGACTCGGGTCCTGTGATGGAGAGATTGGGTGCAGCCGTGGCCCGGACCCGGTCCGTGCCCAGTGCCGTCACATTAAAAAGGATGGTATGGGCTTATCCGGGTTGAGTGGCTGATTACGACTACGCCACCTGTGGCACCTGGTGAAGACCACCAGCGCTGCTGCAGTCCGCTGAGGCATGGTGTTATCGCAGCCGTCGTTGTTACTACTCCCCACAGGCGGAGCAGAGCCTCAGGGCAGAGGGACAGGATGGAGGGGGTAGTAGTCCTGGAGGTCTGGTGCTGCGTGGTGCGGTGTAGTGCAGAATAAAGAGTCCGGAGGCCATAGGGGTGAACTTCCAAGGCTTTACTCACGAAAGAGATGGCAGTAGGAAGGCGATTCCCTGCTCCTCGCGGGGTTCTGCGGTCACCAGAGACGAAGGGATCCGACAACCTCCGAGTAAGTCCAGCGTTAAATCAGGACCCTGCACCAGAGTGTTCCTAGACTTCAGACCGGGTCCTTTCCTGTCTGTGTGTGTGTAGATAGGCCGGGTCTCCCTCTGAACTTCACTCAGAAAAAGGGTACGGGTGGCAGCGCCATTCCTTCCGTTACCCGGTGGGATCCTCAGGGCCTACCGGGCATTCCCGACCAGGACGTGGAGTAGCAAGGTCGGGTGTCGGGGGCCGGTACCCCTCTTGCAGCCAGAATCCCTCTGAATAGATCAGGTTGGCGAGGACAGGTGGCGTACACCGCTCCGTCTGCATCCTCCCTGGGATCCATTTGCGGTGGAGCTACACTCGAAAGCTCCGGGCCTTCTTGGTCATGGTCCCTGACCGGGCTGAGACACACATTATCTGCAGCCTACCCCTCGACCCAAGGCCAAGGTACGAGGGCTGTGTCTCCATCCAATGCGGGCCCACACAGGATCCACTTCCAGGGTAGGAGGTCACAGTAGAACAGTCAAAGAGCCATCAAAAGACCAAAAACCAAGATGGCTGGGTATTAAATATGAATTATTAAGTGTCACTAAAATGTGAGTCCTCCACCCTCACCCACTAATTAGTTCCCCTATCTCTTGGTTCCCCAGTCTCCCGATAACCAGGAGGGCAGCACCTAGTGCATTCTAGTCCCCTCTGGTGGGAGAAGTGTGGTGTTGGATGTGGAGGAAGGGTCCTAACCATCGCACTGTTCTTACCTCAGAGGAGGAACACTACACTCCATTAGAGAAGTGCAGCATCCCTGTGGCGGTCGAATCCTCAGGGGCGCCACACACAGTGCGCCCGCCGAGATCTGCAGGCCGTCACCCGGCAACAGCAGGCAACTTTTCCTATTGGTTCCTGGCTTGATCATTGTGATAGACTCTATCACAGTGATCAAAAAACAATAATTAGTAAAACATTTATTTTATAATTTTTATTTCTTCCAATCTTCGCCGTTAAGGTTGGACTTAGTGTTAGGGTTAGGTTTTTAAAAAAAAAAAAAAAAAAGATGATATGACGACTAGTGTTGAGAGCAAGTGCTCGCTACTCGAGTTTGCATCGGGTGCTTGCGTATGTACCAAGTATCGCTGGTGCTCGAGTGACATGCTCGAGTCCCTGCCCCGCATGTTTATGGCTGTTAGACAACCAAAAAAAACATGCGGCGATTGCCTGCCATACACGGGCAATTCCCGCATGTGTTGTGACTGTCTAACAGCCACGAAACATGAGGGGCGGGAACTCAAGCATGTCACTCGAGCACCCGCGATACTCAGTGCAAACTCGAGTAGTGAGCACTTGCGCTCAAGACTAATGACAACATATTCAATATGACAACCTAATGTTATCAAATTCTGTGTAGTACCTTTGGTTTCAAAATACTTACTGTACTCCTGGATAAAATCCTTGAGGGGTATAATTTCCAAAATGGGGTAATTTGTGGGGAGTTTCTGCGGTTTAGGCACTTTAGGGGCCGTGCAAATATCGCCCACAATCTATTTCAGCCAATTTGTGTTCCAAAATTCAAATATTGCTCTTTCCGCTCGGAGCTCTGCCGATTGTCCAAACAGAACTTTTGACTACATGTAGGATATTGCTGCGCTCGAAAAAAAGTGGGTAACAAACTATGGGGTCCACTTTTTGGTGTTGCTTCTTGCAAAAGAGAAATTAAAAATTGGGGCTAAATCAACATTTTAGAGGTAAAATTTAAATGTATTTTTTTTTCATTCCACTTTGCATTAATTCCAGTGTAGCACGTGAAGGGTTCAAAAATTTCCTGATAACAGTATTTCAGGGTGCAGTTTTTAAAATGGTATCACTTTTTGAGTGTTTCCAATATATAGGCTCTTCAAAGGCCATTAAATCTGAATAGGTCCCTAAAGAAACAGGTTTTGAGTTTGTTTAAAAAATGAGAAATTGCAATTAAACTTTTAACCCTAACAAAATAAAATGACATTTGAAAAATGAAGCAGATGTAAAGCGGACATATGGGAAATGTTCTTTATTAATAATTTCGCACAGCATGGCTAACTGGTTTAAGATATAAAGATTGAAAGTTTGAAAATTGTGATTTTTTTTTTTAAAAAATTTTCTCAAATTCCGATATTTTCACAAATAAATGCAAGTCATATCGAACAAATTATACCACTATTAGGAAGTAAAATATGTCACGAAAAAACAGTCTCAGAATCTCTGGGATACACTGAACCGTTCCCGAGTTATTACCACATAAAGTGACACTGAGCAGATTTCTAAAATTTGGCCTGGTCATTAAGGTCAAAATTAGCTTGGTCACTAAGGGGTTAAATCAGAAGAAACCTGTTCACTGATTGACATGAGACTACTGTGCATAAGAAAAAAGTTGCAGCCAGGCTGTAGATCACTTCTTTCATATCTTTCTTCACTATAGTTAGGAATATAACTAGATGTCATGTTCCAATAGTAAAGCTCTAATAGATCCATCTAGTCTCCAGGCTCCTTCATCAACCAGTTTCTGGTTACATTACTAGGTTGTCCGCCTGTGGTTCATGAAACCTAGGGGGTACAGACTATATCTCTAGGGGGCACTTGCATTGTGCTCATTTGTATGAGTACAATCTCAGGAATACTTTTAATGTATTTTTTTTCACCAGGACAAACTAAGTACTTCATACAACTGACATCAGCCATTATACAGTCACATTTAACTTAAACTTCTATCACATACATATATTCTAACCTAAAATCCATTCCAGATTGGCCATCTCGTCAAAAAATGTTTTGTGCTGCAACTGCAACTTTGTGTTCTTGCATTTTTCATGCTAAGGCTGAGTGCACACGATGCGGTTTTAATGCGTTTCCGCGGTGTTAATTCCGCCGCGGAAACGCATTAAAATCGCTTGGTAAGAGGTCTGCCATGTATACCAATGATAATCCGCATGAGATGTGCACATGATGCGGAAATTTCCGCTGCAGATTATCATTGCGACACAAACCGCAGCACTACCAATTCAGGCGCGATTTCACGGCGAAATCGCGGCCATAGCCTTGCATTGGATCGCAGCAAACCCGCATGTATATTATTTATAAATGTGGATTTGCTGCGTTTCAATGTAAATCAATAGGCGCAAAATAGCGCCGGAATCGTGCCGCGGCTGGTACCCAGATCAGGAGAGGAGGCTGCTACTTCTCTCATCCAGCCACTGCTCTGGCTGATAACAGCGAGCGCAGCGTGGATGGGAGAAGCAGCAGTCTGCTCTTCCCAGCCCTTGTGCCAGCGGCAGTTAAAGAAGAATAAAAAAGCAAAAATTTTAAAAAAACTTCATACTCACCTGTCCGGCAGCCCCCGGTGTCGTCTTCTGCCATGATCTCTTCGGCGGCTCGCGGTACACTGCGGGGTACAGGCTCGCGCCCCGCAGTGTACTTCCAGGACCTGGGGTGACGTCACTGATCACCTGATGGTCACGCGACCATCAGCTAATCGGTGATGTCAGCGATCACCTGATGGTCGCTTGACCATCAGGTGATCAGTACCGGCAGCAATCAGCTGATGGTCTCATGACCATCAGGTGATCAGTGACGTCACCGCTGGTCCTGGAAGTACACTGCGGGGCGCGAGCCCGTACCCCGCAGTGTACCGTGAGCCGCCGAAGAGATCATTGCAGAAGACGACCCCGGGGGCCGCCGGACAGGTGAGTATGAACTTTTTTTAAAATTTTTGCTTTTTTATTCTTTTTTAACTGCCGCTGGCACGAGGGCTGGGAAGAGCAGGCTGCTGCTTCTCCCATCCACGCTGCACTCGCTGTTATCAGCCAGAGCAGCAATCAGCTGATGGTTTCATGACCGATCAGCTAATGCTTACCGTGGGAAGCTTCACAAGAAGCTTCCCATGGTCTCTAGCTCACCGGGGCTCATCAGGTGATCTTCAGCTGATGAACCCCAGTGACCCCCTACAGCACTGTATACTGACAGGGGGTGATTTTACACCCCTGTCAGTATACAGTGCTGTATTCTACAGCTGTGACATCAGTAATGGCTGATGTCACAGCTGTAGAAATGATCCTGGATCGTCGTGGGACAGTTGTGATCGTGGACTGCGTCGTTGATGGCGGACAGGTGAGAGATATTGTTTGTTTTTTAACATTTTTTTCAGGAGATCGAGGGCTTCACGGAGGCGTGTAATAAAAAAAATTGTAGACCCCATGTCAATTTTTTTCTGGGGTCCCCTGTAAAATAGCCAGTAAAGGCTAAATAAACAGCTGTGGGCTGATATTAATAGCTATGGAACATTGTTGGCTAATGGCCCCTTCTGCGGCCACTAATATCATCCCCCAGCAGTCGGCTTTCCCTCTGCTGGTTATAAAAATTATGCGGGAGCCCACGCCAATTTTTTTTTTAATTTTAGGCTTTGTGCCCATAATTCAGACATAGCACCGCTTTGGATGCATATCTTTTCAGCGTACAAAACGTTGCATTCTATTGAATTCAGGTAAATCCACATGTGTTCACTGAACCATGCGGATTTACTGCATTCTATACATTCTAGTGGTCAAATTTCTGTTGCGTAGACAAGCGACTGCACAAGAGAATTTGACATGCTGCGGTCCTGAAAGACGCAACGCATGTCAGTGTCCACGGGTGATTCGCAGCCTCAGATGCACACATAGTGGAGGATTTCTAGAGATCCCATCCACTATGCTGTAACATCTGGATGCTGCGGGTTTGATGCTGTATAAACACGCAGCGTCAAACTTGCAGCGGCTCCTGACCGTGGCCACGTACCCAAACTCACCCGCAGCATGTCAACTTCTGTAGCGGACACGCTAGTCTACGCTGCAGATTTTGACCGATTGAAGTGTCTTTATATGCAGTGGATTCACATGTACCAACAACAAAAGTGCGGCATTATAACTCCGCGTTTTGGACGCAACATAAATACGTTGTGTCCAAAGCGCTGCTGAGTGCTGATCTGAGAGGGGGGATGTAGAGGCTAACGAACCAGCTGTGAGATGTTAATTATGGCCAGGGAAAATGTTTGCCTAGTGGCACATTCCCAGGCTAAAAAAAACAGCTCACAGCAGTCGCATAAATTACGTGAATAGAAATGCTAATGAAGATTGGGTGAATAGGACTAGCTGACACCCAGCTCTTTTGTTTGGTGATGTCAAGGTGTCAATCAGACCTTTGCATGACCAAACAAAGTAAAGAAACACACAGACACAGTGTAAACTCTTTATTTGAAATACAACAGACCCATTCTTTAATCATTTAAATGAACCAATATACTCACCCAGTTCTTATGGTATTCCAAGGGCTTAAGCAATGTCCCACCAAATTTATTTAGCTCCAAAAATCATTCATTGATGCTCAAAAACGCTTAAAAAAACGCTTAAAAAAGCGCATGTAAAAACGCGTCAAAAACGCATGTAAAAACCACATGCTTTTCTACTGGCAAGGAGAGACAGAAACGCTCAGGAAATTTCTGCTTCAAATCTGCATCGTGGGCACATACGCTAATAGTCTTCATTGTTTTCCCTTTTATGCAATACATTTTTGCCAGTGTCCTATAACACATTTTTTTAAGGTGTAGACCATTATGTAATAATGCATCATGGTTCTAGCTTGGGCATTCTGACTTTCTGTTACATCAAGGTGATGGTAGGGGTACTGCCACTACGTATATGTGATTATTAGACTGATTGGCTCTTTTGTTTAAAATTCTCAAAGAGTAGTTGACACATCTTGACATTCTAGGTGATGGCACGGGCATTGCTCAAAGAAAACTCAGTGTCATAATTGAGCTTGGCTACGGCACTACATGTTAAGGGGACGGTTGCAAACAACTTTATTAAATAATGGAAAGCAACCGAACCCGGGGTCCGCGATGCAGCCTGGTGGACTGCGGCCGAACACCTTCTGGGTGAGAAGGTAAAACAACCAACTTAAATAACAATCCCCTCCGTGTTACTGCACACCGGAACGGGAATAGGGATTCGCACTATCTCCGTTAACTGCACGAGAGATGTGCGATAAATAATGTATCTGTAGTCCTGTTACAGCACAGAGACTACACAGCAGGCGGTAGGATGCATGGATGCTACACGCCGGCGTATAAGTGCTCTCAGCCGGCGTGCTACCGGACAGAGGAGTATCTCTCCACGTGGCTTACAGGCGGTGCCGGGAATACAGCGTCTGCAGACTGCTCGGGGTGTATGGCGACCCCTATGTTGGAGCCAGACTGTCAGACGAAGCTACCTGCCTCCCTCCATCTAAGGCTGCCTATCCCCCGCTAAACCTGCCTAAATCAAGCTAAAGCACACGTGGAGCTCAAACGACCAAGCGTCCACACAACACCATCACTGCTCAATGATCAGAGCCACCGCCATGTTTGTGGGCGGGCTTTTTAAAGATTAAGCCCTGCCCACCGTCGCACTATTGGTGACGTCACCCGCGAACAATCAGGCGGTGCCAGGTCACCGGATCAGCTGACTCCCAAACCACCAATCACGGTCCGCCATGTCACGGGCATGCTCAGTGCAGAGAATCCTGGACTTAGGCTGCAGCAGCCCTGTTTCCCTCCGCAACCTATCCTTCATGTTGCTAGGAACAAAGACCCAAGAAACAACCTGTACATCTCGTGCTCCAGCTAGGTGTTGGGACTGATGACGATGCTGAGCAGCATCCAGCTGGACTGGAATGGGAGACCACAGAATCCACTGATGGCTCTGAACCCGTTTCAAATCCAGCAAACGCCCGACGCCTAACACTACAAAAGTGGGAACCCACGTGTATCTGTGGTCACCTTGTAAAAGCCATGATAGAGCATACAAGTAGTATTCCTTAATTGGGTGGTCCAAAACTAACACTGATTTACTGTAATCCTAAATCTCTGTCTTTTTAATGTAATATTCTAATCTCTTTTCTAATATATGTTCATTAAAAATTCCCTATTGTTCCCTCTCTACTCCTTCTAACTGATTTGTTGTTTTTTCTTCTTACCAACTTCCTGTTTGATGCTTTGTTGAGAATTCCCATTGCATGCTTGGATACTCTAGCAAGATGTCATCATGGGGCAGATACTGTGGTCACTGCTGCAGGCCCAGGGACTACCCTGAAACGAAGTGTCAGCAGTCACTTATGTTTCAGGGGCTGGGCTAGTCCCTGCTTTACTGACCATACATTAGTTGTCAATTCCAATTCCATACTAGTAGGAATTTGCCACTTTGCAATATTTTTTTTTAATGCACAGTGACAGTGTGCTCCCTTGCTGGCTCTGATGAGAATTGATGAGCCGACAAGAGAGCATGCTGTCAGTGCGCTTTGTAAAGAGATTAATCGGTGGGGCAAAGTGACAAAAGTCACTTTTGTGGGTGGGGCTGGTCTCTGCTTTTTCAGCTTGCTGGGTGATCTCCTTCCAATGAGCAATGACAAAGTGCTCTCTTGCCAGCTAGTGACTTCTCATCAGAGCCAGCAAGGGAGCACACTGTCACTGTGCATTAAAAAGAATATTGTACAGTGACAAGATCCTATTGAGCATACGTCAGTATTGACAACTGACACATGCTCAGTAGAGCAGGGATTAGCACAGTCCCTGAAACGGTCGTAACTGATGACGCTTCGTTTGAGGGTGGGGACAGATGCTACGGCCTCTGCCCCCTGATGAAGTTTCATTTGAGTATCAAAGCATGCACTGGGGATTCTCAAACAAAGCGTTATTAAACAGGTAGTTGGTAAAAAAAATTAAGCAGTTAGAGTAGAGAGGAAATGGTAGAGATTAGTTTATTACATTAAATAGAGATTGAGGGTTAACCCCTTTCTGACTTGTTACATAATAATACGTCCCTGTGCCCTGGTACTTATGGACCAGGTACATATTATTATGACATGGCGATTGCACCCTCACACAGGCTGTGTGGGCGCGATCGCCGCCAGGTGTCAGCTGATTCTGACAGCTGACACCGGGCACTCAGTGCCAGGTGTGGTGCCATCACCGCTCCCAGCACTTTAACCATCTAAAAGCAGCGATCGCATTTAGCGAGTGAGCAGAGGGACAGAAGCCCCTCTGCTCTTGGATCGGAGACCCCACAAGGTGTCCTGTCACTCACTGAGGTCAGTGCAGCTCCGGGGCCCGCTCGCTGGAGTGAGTCGTTCTCCCCTGCTCCTCTGCATGAGCGGTCAGGGGACATCTTCAGACAGGTGAATATAAGGATTTTTTTTATTTTATTCTTATTTTTACATCAGGACACAGCGGGAGCAGAATACTACTCTCATTATTTCCATTGCTCGCGCTGATAGCAGCGCAAGCAGGGGTCAATGATGAAGGCAGCGTTCAGCACCCAGCTCTTGGGAACAGCGCTAACTGTACACTGATTCCCAGGCGCCGGTACATGCCACACTGATGACATTCAGATGTCATCAGTATGGGATGTTTTGCGGCCCGTGCAGAGCAGAGCACAAAAAAATGGACATGTCAACGTGTTTTGTCCATGGACACATGGTTCATGGAAACACACTGACATGTGCACAGAAATGGGTCTGCGTGTGTATGTGTCTCCGGTATGTGTGGAAACTGTCACCACACGTACTGGACACACTGACGTGTGAAAGAGGTCTAACTCTGCTGCCTCATTATAGTGAATGGATCCCTCGGGGGTTCATCTGAATTACATAGGAGCTGTGTATATGGAGCCTGCATATTATGCTAGGAAAATCTGAGCTTCAGGAGGCAGAGAGCTCTCCGTCCCTCCCGAGTCTCACCGTGTGGCTAAGCAGTACTGTACAGTCACATATGGGGTATTTCTACATTCAGCAAAAATTGAGAAGTGTAACTTGTAAAATGGGGTCTCTTATGGGGGGGCTCTGCTATTATGGCACCTTAGAGGCTATGCCAATGTGTCATGGCACCGATAAACCAGCCCAGCAAAATATTAACGCTTCTTCCTTCTGAGCTTTGCACTGTGCCTCAAAAGTAGTTTTCTACCATATTTGGGGTATCCTGTCCTCAGGAGAAATTGCGCAACAAATTTTGGGGTCCATTTTCTCCTGTTATTCATGTGAAAATATTTTTTTTTTGGGCTAAAATAACATTTTTGTGGAAAAAAAAATTATTTTCACAAGTCAACGTTTTAATTTTCTGTGAAGCACCTGGGGGTTCAAGGTGCTCACCACACATCTAGATAAATTCATTGGGGGTCTAGTTTCCAAAAAGGGGACACTTGTTTGGCATTTATACTGTTTAGGCACGTCAGGGGCTCTGCAAACGTGTCATGTCGCCCGCAGGCCGTTCCATCAAAGTCTGCATTTTAAAACGTCATTCCTTCCCTTCCGAGCCTTGAAGTGCGCCCAAACAGTAGTTTTCTCCCACATATAGGGTATCAACTTTTGGGGTACAATTTCTCCTTTTACCCTTGTGAAAATAAAAAAATTGGGGCTAAAAGATAATTTTTGTGGAAAAAAAGAGCTTTTTTTTTATTTTCACAGCTTTACGTTAGTTTCCAAAATGGGGTCACTTGTGGGGGGGTTCTACTGTTTAGGCACATCAGGGGCTTTCCAAACGCAACATGGTGTCCGCTCTCAATTTCAGCGAGTTTTGCATTGAAAAAGTCAAACGATGCTCCTCCCCTTTTGAACCCTCCCTCATATGGGGTATCGTCATACTCAGGAGAAATTGCACAATAACTTTTGGGGTACAATTTCTCCTGTTACCCTTGTGAAAATAAAATAATTGGGGCTAAAAGATAATTTTTGTGGAAAAAAAGTGATTTTTTTATTTTCATGGCTCTACGTTATAAACTTCTGTGAAGCACCTGGATAAATTTCCTGAGGGGTCTAGTTGCCAAAATAGTGTCACTTGTGGGGGGTTTCCATTATTTAGGCACATCAGGGGCTCCCCAAACACAACATAGCATCTGCTAATTATTCAAGCAAATTGTACATTCAAAAAGTCAAATGGCGCTCCTTTCCTGCCAAGCCCTGCCGTGCGCCCAAACTTTGGTTTTCCCCCACATATGGGGTATTGACGTGCTCAGGAGAAATTGAACAACAAATTTTGGGGTCCATTTGTTCCTGTTACCCTTGCAAAAATAAAAAAAACTTGGGACTAAAGTAACATTTTTGTGAAAAAAAGTTAAATGTTCATTGTTTTCTTCCACATTCCAAAAATTCCTGTGAAGCACCTGAAGGGTTAATAAACTTCTTGAATGTGGTTTTGAGCACCTTGAGGGGTGCAGTTTTTTGAATCGTGTCACTTTTGGGCATTTTCTGTCATATAGACCCCTCAAAGTCACTTCAAATGTGATGTGGTCCCTAAAAAAATGGTTTTGTAAATTGTAATGGAAAAATGAGAAATCACTCGTCAACTTTTAACCCTTATAACTTCCCAACAAAAAAAAATTTTGGTTACAAAATTGTGCTGATGTAAAGTAGACATGTGGGAAATGTTATTTATTAACTATTTTGTGGGACATACAGTACAGACCAAAGGTTTGGACACACCTTCTCATTTAAAGATTTTTCTGTATTTTCATGACTATGAAAATTGTACATTCACACTTAGGCTGCGTGCCCACGTAGCGTTTTTCATGCGTATATGCTGCGGAATTTCCGCAGCGTAAACGCATGTGAAACGCTGGGTAATCCGCTCCCCATGGTCCCCAAGGGGATTCCGCAAGTTCTATGCACATGCTGCGGATTTTTCCGCAGCATTTATGCTGCGTTCAAAAATCCGCAGCATGTCCATTAATTTTGCGTTTCCGCAAGCGGAATTGCCTTGTGCAATGCATTAAAAACGCAAGGCAATTCCGCATGTTGAAAACGCGCGATAAACGCGCAATAAACGCATGCGGAATTCCGCATGCGTTTTTCCGGGAGAGGACTTGCAGAAATGAAGCAGAAATTTTCTACTTCATTTCTGCAATGTGGGCACATAGCCTGAAGGCATCAAGACTATGAATTAACACATGTGGAATTATATACTTAACAAAAAAGTGTGAAGCAACTGAAGATATGTCTTATATTCTAGGTTCTTCAAAGTAGCCACCTTTTGCTTTGATGACTGCTTTGCACACTCTTGGCATTATCTTGATGAGCTTCAAGAAGTAGTCACCGGAAATGGTCTTCCAACAATCTTGAAGGAGTTCCCAGAGATGCTTAGCACTTGTTGGCCCTTTTGCCTTCACTCTGCGGTCCAGCTCACCCCAAACCATCTCAATTGGATTCAGGTCTGGTGACTGTGGAGGCCAGGTCATCTGGCGTAGTACTTCATCACTCTCCTTCTTGGTCAAATAGCCCTTAAACAGCCTGGAGGTGTGTTTGGGGTCATTGTCCTGTTGAAAAATAAATGATGGTCCAACTAAACGCAAACCGGATGGAACAGCATGCCGCTGCAAGATGCTGTGGTAGCCATGCTGGTTCAGTATGCCTTCAATTTTGAATAAATCCCCAACAGTGTCACCAGCAAAGCACCCCCACACCATCACACCTCCTCCTCCATGCTTCACGGTGGGAACCAGGCATGTAGAGTCCATCCGTTCACCTTTTCTGCATCGCACAAAGACACGGTGGTTGGAACCAAAGATCTCAAATTTGGACTCATCAGACCAAAGCACAGATTTCCACTGGTCT
The DNA here is from genome assembly GCF_046119375.1 of Phyllobates terribilis. Classification (NCBI taxonomy): domain Eukaryota; kingdom Metazoa; phylum Chordata; class Amphibia; order Anura; family Dendrobatidae; genus Phyllobates; species Phyllobates terribilis. Next base: position 706,926,761 of record NW_027362761.1, read on the forward strand.
AATGTCTATTTCTTGTGTTCTTTAGCCCAAACAAGTCTCTTCTGCTTGCTGCCTGTCCTTAGCAGTTGTTTCCTAGCAGCTATTTTACCATGAAGGCCTGCTGCACAAAGTCTCCTCTTAACAGTTGTTGTAGCGATGTGTCTGCTGCTAGAACTCTGGGTGGCATTGACCTGGTCTCCAATCTGAGCTGCTGTTAACTTGCGGTTTCTGAGGCTGGTGACTTGGATAAACTTATCTTCAGAAGCAGAGGTGACTCTTGGTCTTCCTTTCCTGGGGCGGTCCTCATGTGAGCCAGTTTCTTTGTAGCGCTTGATGGTTTTTGCAACTGCCCTTGGGGACACTTTCAAAGTTTGCCCAATTTTTTGTACTGACTGACCTTCATTTCTTAAAGTAATGATGGCCACTCATTTTTCTTTACTTAGCTGCTTTTTTCTTGCCATAATACAAATTCTAACAGTCTATTCAGTAGGACTTTCAGCTGTGTATCCACCTGACTTCTGCACAACACAACTGATGGTCCCAACCCCATTTATAAGGCAAGAAATCCCACTTATTAAACCTGACAGGGCACACCTGTGAAGTGAAAACCATTTCCGGTGACTACCTCTTGAAGCTCATCAAGAGAATGCCAAGAGTGTGCAAAGCAGTCATCAAAGCAAAAGGTGGCTACTTTGAAGAACCTAGAATATAAGACATATTTTCAGTTGTTTCACACTTTTTTGGTAAGTATATAATTCCACATGTGTTAATTCATAGTTTTGATGCCTTCAGTGTGAATGTACAATTTTCAAAGTCATGAAAATACAGAAAAATATTTAAATGAGAAGGTGTGTCCAAACTTTTGGTCTGTACTGTATTTCTCTGATTTAAAGGCATGAAAATTCAAAGTTTGAAAATTGCGAAATTTTCAAACTTTTCACCAATTTTCCAATTTTTTCATAAAAAAAGCCAGTCATATCAAATAAATTTTACCTCTATCATGAAGTACAATATGTCACGAAAAAATAGTCTCAGAATCAGTGGGATCCAAAGCGTTCCAGAGTAATTACCTCATAAAATAACACTGAACAGAATTGTAAAAATTTGCCTGATAATTAAAGTGCAAACAACCTTTGGGGGTAAAGGGGTTAAACCAGTGTTAATTTCGGACCACCCTTTTAATAAGTGTCTGCATATTTCTATGAACAAGCACAATAGACTGGCATGTAACGGTTAAAAATTAAAAAACAAAAAGCTTAGAAAACAAAATGACAAACACATTTTTAAATATTAAATACAAAAAATACTTTTTATTTTACAAAATATAATTGGATGTTTGGTGTTGTTTGGTCAGTCCAAGCGATAGACAAAGACCTTGGTTATCAGAATAGCAACTTGTCATTCTTTTGTGAGTCACAGAATGGCTAATACATTACATAGGTTGAAAAAAAGACCTAGGTCTATCAAGTTCAACCTTCCTCCACCAATTATACATTTTGTCACAAATTTAATTATAACCCACAATGTTATGTGTATTGATGTAATCATCAGTCCCTTTTTTAAAAGTTGTTATAGCGTCTGCCTTTACTACCTCAATCTGACTGCTCTAACTGTAAATAACACATTCCTATTTAGCTGCCGGAATCGCCTTTCTTCCACCCGTAATGAGTGCCCCCTGGTCCTTAGTATGGTCTTTGGAAGGAATAAGTCATGTGCCAGCCAGTCCTTTCTACTGACCACACATATATTTATACATATAAATGAGATCTCCTCTGAGGCGTCTTTTTTCTAAGCTAAACAAGACCAACTTTTCCAACCTCTCATCATATGAGAGGCCTTCCATCCCTTGTAATATTCTAGTTGCCCCTTTGAACTGACTCAAACTTCTGAATATCCTTTTTAAAATATGGAGCCAAAAACTGGATCCCATATTCTAGATGTGGCCTCACAAGTGATTTATAAAGGGGTAATACATTGGGATCGCAGGATTTTATCTCTTTTTATACACCCTAAATTCTTGTTTGCTTTTGTGGTTGCAAAATCATCCAGATTTGCACTTACCTCCTCATAGAAACCCAACATGTTAGTTAGACATGACTTATTCTTCATGAATCGGTGCTGGTTGTCATTTGTTATATTATTTTCTGCAATATATTTCTGCAGGTCATCTCTAATGCCCTCAAAAACTTTGCACACTACTGATGTAAGACTTACCGGACAGTAGTTGCCTGGATCTACCTTCTTACCTTTCTTAAATATCGGTACCACGTGAGCCATCCTCCAATCCTGTGGCAAAAACTCTGCTACAAGAGAGTCTAAGAATATAAGATACAGCGGTCTGTCAATTACTGAGCTCAATTCCCTCAGTATCCATGGATGAATGCCATCTGGGGCAGGGGATTTGTCAATATTTAATTTGCTCGGACGCAGGCATACTTCTTCTTGTGTTAAACTAGTTATATCAGATGGTGAACTCTGATTTTTGCCTTGTTGAAAGATCCCTGGAACAGACAGTTCATTTGTGAACACAGATGAAAATTACCTGTTTAATATCTCAGCCTTTTCTTTGTCCTCTTTAATTAACGTGTTATTATCGTTTTTTAAGGGGCGATACCATCAGTTTTTTTCTTTTTGGCATTTATGTATTTATAAAAATAATTTGCATTTGTTTTAATGTCGCTGGTGATTTGTTTCTCTGTAGATAACTTTGCTAGTTTGATTTATTTTTTGCATTTCTTATTGAGATGCTGTTTCTGTATTCTCGGCCTTCAAGATTTTGAATGCCCTTTGTTTTTGTCTTATTAAACTTTGTACTGTCTTATTTATCCATAATGGTTTCTTTTTGTTCCTGGACATTTTATTACCAGAGGGTATAAGTGTATTCTAGTTGTATATCCTTAAACATGCCCCATTTATGTTCAGTATTCCCATTTACCATGACATGGTCCCAGTCTACACGATTAAGCTCTTCCCTTTTAATTTGTTAAAATCAGCTTTCCTAAAGTTCCAGGTTTTTGCATTTCCCCTTTTGAACTTTTGATTGAAAATTACATTGAAACTTACCATATTATGGTCACTGGATCCCAAATGCTCCCTGACCTGTAGATCTGAAATTGTATCTGGTCTATTTGACAGCACCAGATCCAGCAGATTACCTCCCCTGGTTGGTTCATCTACCAGCTGAGAGAGGTAATTGTCTTGAATTGTGGATAAGAACTTGCAGCTTTTAGCACAACCAGAAGATCATATGTCCCATTGAATGTCTGGATAGTTAAAATCCCCCATAATAAGGACCCTATTATTATTTGCTGCCTTTTTAATTTGTTGCAGCATTACATCCTCTACCTGTTCTGCCATATTAGGAGGCTTATAGCAAACTCCAATTAGCAGCTTTCCATTATTGCCATCCCCATGTACATTTACCCACACTGACTGTACATTGTCTCAGCTCCCCCCAATGTCATCATTGAGCATAGGTATTAAGTTGGATTTAATGAAAATACATATCCCTCTACCTTTTCTGCCTTTCCTGTCCTTTCTAAATGAATTGTAACCCTCTACGTTTGTCACCCATTCATGGCATTCGTCCAGCCACGTCTCCGTAATGCCCACCACATCGTAATCTGTGACTGACATAAGAGTCTCCAATTCATTCATTTTGTTTGCAAGGCTTCTTGCATTTGCCAACAGACATGTAATACTATTAGCACATTAATTACTCCTCCTCACATCCCAATGTTCCTTGCATGTCCCAATCCCTCTAAATCTTCATTGACCCCTACTGTCTCACATTCTCTGTCTATTCTATGTATCCCCTTTTCAGCACAACTACCCACCCTCACCCTAGATCCCAGTTTAAAAGCTCCTCCATCTGTCTTACCATTTTTTCCCCAAGCACAGCTGAACCCTCCCTATTGAAGTGCAGCCCGTCCCTACTGTAGAGCCTGTAGCCGACAGAAAAGTTGGCTCAGTTCTCCATGAATCCCTTCCTTCATGCATCAGTTTCTAAGCCTCTTATTTATCTCCCTAAGTTACCGCTGTCTTTCTAGTGACGCTCGTGGCACTGGCAGTATTTCTGAAAACATCACCTTAGAGGTCCTGGCCTTCAGCTTCTCTCCTAGTTCCTTGTAATCTTTTTTAAGGACCTTCCACCTCCCTCTAACTTTGTCATTGGTACTAATGTGTATCATGACCAGCCTCACCCAGCAATTTGTCTATCCGATCCGCAATATGTCGAACCCGAGCACCCGGCAGACAACACACTGTTCATCATTCACGGTCTCTGTGGCAGATGACTCTGTCTGTCCTCCCAATTATAGAGTCCCCTACCATCAACATCTGTCTGACCTTTGCTGCACTCCTATTTCCCTCCTTCCGTTCCTACAGCAGTCGTTTTACTAGGAGCAACGGCCTGCTGTAGTGACCTGGGCCTGCATTCCTAATATCAGCCAAACAGGCATATTTACTAGGTTGTGCCAGATCAGAACTGGGCTCCCTGGCACTTTTCCACCTACCCCTTCTTCTGTCACTTACCTAACTACCTACGTCTGGGTCCTGATCTTCCCCACCTCTACCCTCCTCCATATCACTGGCCTCAGCCAGCCCATGCTCAGTGAGCTCTTAACTCCTCTCCAGGTTTGCAATGCTCCTGAGTGTTGCTAGCTGCACATTTACATCTATCATCTGGGATCCAAACATGTAACTCACTGACATCGAGCTCAGATATATTCACCCTCAAACGGCTGTTCCAGGCACGCTTACACCTCACAAGATGCACACTTTGTAGCATTGTCCATGGAGCACATACTAAATGGGGATAAACAGTACAGATAAAAGCAGAAAAACAATGGAAAACTAGTATGGAAAATACCAAACTATGATCTTGTGTTAAACTATGGTATTGTGTTTAACTATGTACTTATCTGCAGCCCCCCACTTAAAATGCAGTCTCTGCACCGCTCAGCAGCCTCACTTAGAGCATTTGGAACTTGTAGTCCTCTAAACAGCAAAGCACAGGTTGCTAGATTTAAGTGATTGACAAGAGCTGGGAGATGTGATGGAAAGGTCTGTGAAGAGTTACAGGATTAGGATGCCTATGGGAGTAAGTGCTGGCCCTAGAGAGGAGGACATCTTGGTTGTCTTGCCTAGTGAGGCTTGGTATAAAACATGAAGTGGATAGTAAGTTAGCAAATGTCCAATAGTGGTTCAAAACTGATAAGAAGGTGCCAAGTAGGAAGTGGTCCTGCAACAGCCTAGCTAATAATGACTTAAGCCCCCATCTCACATAGCGAGATCGCTGCTGAGTCACGGTTTTGGTGACGCAACAGCGACCTCATCAGCGATGTCGCTATGTGTGACAGTTTGCAGCGATCAGGCCCCTGCTGTGAGGTCGCTGATCGCTGCAGAATGTCCTGGACCTTTTTTTGGTCATTGCCCTCCCGCTGGTCAGCACACATCGCTGTGTGTGACCAGCGGGAGCAGCGATCAGGCTGGTAACCATGATAAACATCGGGTTACTAGGGGCACACGCGCACCTAGTAACCCGCTGTTTATCATGGTTACGAGCCTGCTAAAGTGAGCGGTAACCTCCCGCTCACCTTAGCAGAGTGGTAACCATGATAAACAGCAGGTTACTAGGTGCGCGTGTGCCCCTAGTAACCCGATGTTTACCATGGTTACCAGCCTGCTCCTGCTTCAGCAGGCTGGTAACCAGGAGCCGGATATCGTGGAAAGATTCTTTCCACGATGTCGCTACTCCCCTGATCGTTGGTGAGCCTGCCTGTTTGACAGCTCACCAACGACCACATAGCGACGCAGCGACGATCCCTGACAGGTCGTATCTTTTTCGGGATCGCTGCAGCGTCGCTAAGTGTGACAGGGCCTTAAGGCATGTCATCAGTTTGAGTGGTTAGCTCTAGAAGTCTGCTGGGGGTTGTAGGAATGATAAGTGAGATGGGAACTTGTGTGGGGTAGGGTATGTTCACAAGTGGTACAATTGTAGCGTTTTTGCTGTGCAGTTTATGCAGCGTATATGGTACATAAAATAAGCAGAATTTTAAACTACCAGTAAAATGAATGAGATTTCTCAAATCTCATGCACATTCTGCTTTTTGTTGTTGCGTATTTTAACCATCAATACATTTTTTTAAAGCTGAAGCAAGTCAATGCTTTCAGAGCTTTGGCAGCGTTGTTCACCCATTCAAATGAATGGGAAAAAATACAAGACAATGCTAATAGAAATGCATCAAAAACGCATGTATTTTATGGAACTTTTTTCCTGCTTACATTCAATAATACCAACAATCATGAGCTCAAACCAAGGGAAATTGTAGCCAAGTACCCTAGAAGGGTGGAGAGCATCCAAGTGAGTCAGTAGGGAATATATTAGTCATCTTGTTTGCCTGTAAGCCTGGGAAAAGGCCTTGAGACACTGCCCTAAATCACTGGTGGACACAGACAGAAAAGGGCCCCTGTGCAAGAACGACATATGGGCCCTTTGCAGCCCAAAAGCTCCTAAAAATGCAAAATTGCATCTGCTTTAGAGGTATAAATGCACCCCTTACCTCTTGGACCCCTGTGGAGGGGATCATGAAAGTGGGCATGACTTCCTGTGGTGAGAGTGCATGCTGGGCATAAGTGCATAGCTCCCAACCATCCTGTAATCTGCAAGACTGTCCTGTCACAGCTCAGCTGTTCTCCCAGCTTCTATTTATACTCACCTCTCCAATGTCGCTCTGCTTCTTTCTCTGGTGATCACATCTGCCATGGACTCAAGCTGGGAACTCAGTGTCCAGAGGTTGCAGCTCTAACCACTGAGCTACAGCTCTTGCTGCTAAGCATAGGAGGATTTAGTTTTCTTGATGCTACAATGCAGTCAGTGACTCCAGAAGCAGAGTATACATGTCCATAGAAATACATTGTATATAGCAATGTATTTTTATGGTGCCTGTATACTGAGCAGAAGAAAATTATTTTTTTGATCCTATAAATAAAAGTAGTAAAATTGTGAGCAATTCTAAAAATATTTTTTTCTGTGAGTCCCTTGTCTTGAACCCACAACCTTAAAACATTACTGACACTTAACCTGCAGAGCCACAAGCTATAGTGACATAATTGCTAAAATTCTGTCTACTTGATCTGTACTGCAGGATCTGCCTAGGATAGAAATACACTGATACATAGTACACAGCAATGTATTTCTATGTATTTTTATTCTACAAGGAGAATAAGAGTTTTTCAGCCTATAAAATTGCTAAAAAATAATAAAGAAAAACATGTGATAATGAAAAAAATATTTTCATTTTTAATACGTTTTGTAAAAAATAATGAACATCACACATCAGCAAAAAACCTGGACATATTTGGTATCACTGTAATCGGAATGACCCGCTAAACACAGCTATCAGATTATTTACGGGGATCAGTAAATTGCGTAAAAAAAATGGCATGATTGATATTTTTTCTTTATTAAACCCATAAAAAATGTAATAAAACTGTAATGCTGAGGCCGTGTTCACACGTAGCATAAATGCTGCATTCTTTTTTCTGCTTTTTTTCTGCAGGTGTTCGCACCAGACAACCCAGTAACAATCTTCTCTGATTATTTGCGTTTGCTGCGTTTCTTTTATGCGTTTTCCCGCTTGCCGAAAGGGTTAACAACACACGCTCGCTCATCACTACCGCAGAGTTCAGCAGCGTCTTCAGATGCTTCTATGTGGAGCCTAAAAAAACTCAGATATTTCATTAAGTGCAAAATCAAAGCTTTTCTGTACTATAAAAAGCACCTTAAAAACGCGGCTTAACATCTGCACCAGAAACGCATCAAATAAGGGGGAACAGATTGTTATTGTGGAGTTTGGTGCGGACATCTGCAGAAAACAAAGAACACAGTATTTCTGCACTGTGTGAACACTGCCTTACAGACACAAAAAAGCCAGATGTCGTATAGTAAAGCTACATAGAGATGAGAAAGTTCTGGCGGCTCCGACTGTGAATAAGGGAACAAAAAATAATCCTCAGGTCCCAACTAGAGATGAGCAGGTCACACAGATGACTTTGCGCTGCCCCAGAAGATACGAGATTCACGGCCTCCCTCCAGCCGCCAAGTAGCACTGACCTGGACGCTCGACTGGAGACCCAGGAATCAATCTGCTCATCTCTACTATCAACTGTCCCGGATACTGCAGACAGTCCTGGATTTGGGTCTATGCCTGCAGTCTATGGAGTCTGCTGAATTTCCCTCACTACCAGAGCTCCTCTGCCTGGGAGAAAGATAATTGATTGGGGGCGTGGCCAAAATTTGCCACATAGTTTGTCACTTTCTGTTCAACAAAAGTTGGGAGGTATGCATAAGTGTGAGAGAAACCTTTAGGCTGCGTGCCCACTATGCGTTTTTCAAGCGTTTTTGCCGCGGAATTTCCGCAGTGAAAACTCTTGGTAATACGTGCCCCATGGTCCCCAAAGGTAATCCATATGTGCTTTGCGGACACGCAGCGTAATTGCCGCCATTGACTTGCATTGAATAGCTTAATATCCGCATGACTACATGTGCACATGCGGATATTAAGTGATTCAATGTGCGGATGGTACCCGGGTCTGGAGAAGAGGAGACTCTCCTCTAGACCAGGGTACCATGGTACCTGTAAAAAAAAGAATTTAAAATAAAAAAAAACATTATACTCACCTTCTGATGGCCCCCGGTCTCCTTAGTGATGCGTCCTGGCTCCCCGGCGGCTCGCGGTGGTCTAAAAGTACCTTCCATGACGTCATTTAGTCATGTGATGGGTCACGCGACTGCTGACGTCGGCGGTCGTGTGACCTGTCACATGACTAAATAACGTCATGGAAGGTCTTTTTAGACCATCGTGAGCTACCGGGGAGACTGGAGAAGGAAACCGGGGGCCATCGGAAGGTGAGTATAATGGTTTTTTTTTTATTTTTTACCATTTTTATTCTTTTTTTTTTAACTATTACTTGGTTACACTATATAAATCCATGCCGGTTGCATGGATTTATATAGTGTGACCAAGTTGTCAAGCACTTTCCAAGTGATGCTAAAATCGCTTGGAAAGCGCTTGTCAACCCGCATGCGGAAATGCATGTGAAGAACGCTTCACATCCGCATGTCCCTGGCAGGAAAAACGCATGTACAATCCGCATGTACAATCCGCATGTACAATCCGCATGTACAATCCGCATGCGTTTTTTCTGCCAGGGAGATGCAGAAAAAATCTGCAGCATTTCTGCATCGTGGGCACTTAGCCTAAGAGACACCTTGGGAGACATATCCCTTTAAGACCTAAGTCAGGAAGTGGTGACAGAGAGCCAAGAATTGTTATAAAAAGGAGGAAGCCTTGTCACTGTGATGCAGAAATAAAGGGCTTGTAGAATGAAATTCTTGATATGCAGTTCCACAAGGTAAACACTTGCTTGAGCTATGTCTCCTGACTGCCTCTGAGATAATCAGCTGCCAGACACCTCTGGCAGCTGATTATCTCCTCTGAAAACCAAAGGATCATCTGCCAGGGGAGAGTCAGGAGGCCATAATTCACATCAAAAGGTAGGCTGGTGCTGCTGAAATTGGCTGACTTTCTTGTAATGTGTATGCAGGTTTTTACATTTGACAAGAGTGCGGTGTGACTGTGTGTGATGACGAAGCATGTGTTTGTGCGGGTTTCCCCCGGTTCTATGGTTTCCTCCCACACTCCAGAGACATACTCATAGGGAATGTAGATTATGAGCCCCAATGGGGACAGTGCTGCTAATGTCTGTAAAGTGCTGTGGAATTAATGGTGCTATGTAAGTGAGTAAAAATAAAAAGAACTAAAAATAAATTCTAGGAATTGCACAGTCCTGGTGGGGTATGATTTTCCTCAGTAATTGCACAGTCCAGGCGGAGAGATTATGAACTGTTTCAGTCCTTACACCAGTGCCCTCTCTCTCAAGAATACATACATTTTTTTCTGCCACAGTTTTGCAGTTTACATTTTGGTAGTTTGTTTTTTTACAGATAAAACACATTTTTCTAATGTATTTCATCAGGAACAGAATAACACTGATCTAAAAGTTCTATGGACCTAAGTCACTAATGAAACATACAGCTCATCCCTCAAAAAAGAAGCACTCAGCTCAGTTAACCCTCAACTGGTGAGGTGGGGTTTTTGTCACGCAACTGGTGAGGTGGGGTTTTTGTCACGCAACTGGTGATGTGGGGTTTCCTATACCCCAATGTTTAGAAATCTCTTATTTTTACAGAAAATGCAAAGATCACGTTTGTTTTAATCATTTTCTTATTGGCGATTGATTACACATGAGTAGAACAAATTTTTGCCACCCACAAATGGATGGAAGCTAGTGAGACACGTATCCTCATACCAGCATTTTTCAATGAATGGCAGCCGAACAAAAATTCCCTGGGGTGCGGCAAACCCCACCTCACCTCACCAGTTGAGGGTTAACAAAAAAATGTAAAAAAAACATATAGCACTCAAATTATGGGTACACAAAAACAATTGTTGCTTTTTTTTTGGTGTGCAAAAGTAGTGAAGCATTAAAAATAAACCGTATAAGTCAATACCAGAGTTTACTAGCAGTTGCTTATCTCATTTTGAAATTCCATGCACTTCTGGCCAAGTGTGTATGTGTATAGGAGAGTCAGGAGAGATAGCAGTCAGCTGAACAAGTGTTTGACTAACTGCTCAACATTTAAAGTGCCTAGGGCAGCATGAACTCTAAATATGGCCCTGGGTTTAATATATCACATTCTAGTGGAATCTGACTGCTTTCAGTATCAATCTAGTTTTGTTTGAAACAAATGGTGCCTGCAATAATCCATTAGGAAGCAAGGATACAGAAAGAAAACATTTTAATACTACTATAGAGTCATAAAGAAGACATAGATGGTAGACAAAAATACATGCACTTGCACGCTTTGGCATGTTATCAATGAGGGTATTAAAGGGAATCTGTCACCTGGGTTTTGCTCCCTCATCTGAGAGCAGTGTAATGTAGGCGAAGAGAAGCTGAATCCAATGATGTATCATATAGTTTACCGGGTGCAGACGTTCTCACAAAATCAGAGCTTTTAGATTTAGAATGAAGCAGAGCTCAGAAAGCTAACCCTGCCCACACCAGGCTCTCTGTGTGCAAAATCCATAAACAGTGAGCTGCTTATCACAGGAGGGGGCAGAGTTGGCAATGTTAATCTCTTAGTAACATAGTTTTTTAAGGTTGAAGAAAGACTAAGTCCATCTAGTTCAACCCATAGCCTAACATGTTGATCCAGAGGAAGATAAAAAAAAACCTGTGTGGCAACACTAAGCTCCACATTGGGGAAAAAAAATCCTTCCCGACTCCATACGACAGTCAGACTAGTTCCCTGGATCAGCACCCTATCAAGGAATCTAGTATATATAACCTGTAATATTATACTTTTCAAGAAAGGCATCCAGGCCCTTCTTAAATTTTAATAGTGAATCACTCATTACAACATCATGCGGCAGAGAGTTCCATAGTCTCACTGCTCTTACAGTAAAGAATCCGCGTCTGTGATTATGATTAAACCTTCTTTCCTCCAGGCGTAGAAGATGCCCCCTTATCCCCGTCTCAGGCCTCAGAGTAAAAAGATCAGTAGAAAGGTCTTTGTACTGTCCCCTCATATACTTGTACATAGTAATAAGATTACCCCTAAGCCTTCGTTTTTCCAAAGTAAATAACCCCAAATGTAATAACCTGTCTTGGTATTGCAGACCCCCCAGTCCTCTAATAACCTTGGTAGCTCTTCTCTGCATCCGCTCTAGTTCAGCTATGTCTTTCTTATACACCGGAGACCAGAACTGTACACAGTATTCTAAGTGTGGTCGCACTAGTGACTTATATAGAGGTAAAATTATGTTCCCCTCATGAGCATCTATGCCTCTTTTAATGCATCCCATTATTTTATTTGCCTTTTCAGCAGCTGCCTGACACTGGCCACTAAACGTGAGCTTGTCGTCCACCAATACACCCAGGTCTTTTTCAGTTACAGTTTTGCCCAGTGTTTTACAATTAAGCATATAATTATACATTTTATTTCCTCTGCCCAAGTGCATTACCTTACATTTATCCCCATTAAAGCTCATTTGCCATTTATCAGCCCAAGCTTCTAGTTTACATAGATCCTCCTGTAATATAAAATTGTCCTCCTCTATATTGATTACCCTGCAGAGTTTAGTGTCATCTGCAAATATTGAAATACTACTCTGTATGCCCCCTACAAGGTCATTAATAAATATGTTAAAAAGAAGCAGGCCCAATACTGACCCCTGTGGTACCCCACTGTTAACTGAGACCCAGTCTGAGTGTTTTCCATTAATAACCACCCTTTGTTTCCTATTACTGAGCCAATTCTTAACCCACATACATATATTTTCCCCTATCCCCATTGGTCTCATTTTATGTATCAACCTTTTGTGTGGAACCGTATCAAAAGCTTTTGAAAAGTCCATATACACAACATCCACTGAATTTCCTTGGTCCAGTCCGGAACTTACCTTTTCATAAAAACTGATCAGATTAGTCTGACAGGAACGGTCCCTCGTAAACCCATGTTGATATTGGGTCATGAGGTTATTCTTCTTCAGATACTCTAGTATAGCATCTCTTAGGAAACCCTCCAGGATTTTACCCACAGTAGAGGTTAAGCTTACCGGCCTATAATTCCCAAGTTCAGTTTTTGTCCCCTTTTTGAATATTGGCACCACATTTGCTATACGCCAGTCCTGTGGTACAGACCCTGTTATTATGGAATCTTTAAAGATTAAAAATAATGGTCTATCTATGACATTACTTAATTCCTGTAGTACTCGCGGGTGTATCCCATCCGGGCCCGGGGATTTGTCAACTTTAGTGATTTTTAGACGCCGCCGTACTTCCTGCTGGGTTAAGCAAGTGACATTTAATGGAGAATTTTTGTTATCATTGATCATGTTTTCTGTCATGCGATTTTCTTGTGTAAATACTGTTGAAAAAAAATCATTTAGCATATTGGCTTTTTCCTCATCCTCATCCTCCATTTCACCCAGACTATTTTTAAGGGGGCCAACACTATCATTTTTAGTTTTTTACTATTTATGTAGCTAAAGAATATTTTGGGATTATTTTTACTTTCTCTGACAATGATTCTCTCTGCCTCAATCTTTGCTGCCTTGATTTGGTTTTTACAGAATTTATTTAATTTTCTGTATTTATTTAATGCCTCATCACTAGTGATAAATCCTTCACAGTTAGTAAGCAGCACGCACTGTGACAAGTGACACATCCCTAAACTCTGTGTTCGACTCTCTATCTCCTGCTGTCTTCAGATCACATAGCAAAAACCTGCTGACAGATTCCCTTTAATGATCGTCTGAGGAATGCTATGCCACGCTGAATGCACTTGTGCATGCAAATCATCAAGATCCATCGCTGGCAGCTCCCTTTTCAATTGCCAACCAATGACGTTCCCGATGTGCACAATGGGAGACAACTCCGGAGATGATAGTAATGACACTGTCAATATAACAATGCCAGATAGCACGTTGCTTCAGGCTACTGTGAACAGCCAGTGTGGTCTTAATGTTCTGTCATGGTGCGCGCGTGTGTGTGTATATAAAATATATGTGTGTGTGTATACAGTATATATATGTATGTGTGTGTATGTGTGTACATATATATATATATATATACACTGCTCAAAAAAATAAAGGGAACACTCAAATAACACATCCTAGATCTGAATGAATGAAATATTCTCATAGAATACTTTGTTCTGTACAAAGTTGAATGTGCTGACAACAAAATCACACAAAATCATCAATGGAAATCAAATTTATTAACCAATGGAGGCCTGGATTTGGAGTCACCCCCAAAATTAAAGTGGAAAAACACACTACAGGCTGATCCAACTTTGATGTAATGTCCTTAAAACAAGTCAAAATGAGGCTCAGTATTGTGTGTGGCCTCCACGTGCCTGTATCACCTCCCTACAATGCCTGGGCATGTTCCTGATGACGTTGCGGATGGTCTCCTGTGGGATCTCCTCCCAGACTTGGACTAAAGCATCCGCCAACTCCTGGACAGTGTGGTCTGTGATGTTGGTGGATGGAGCGAGACATGATGTCCCAGATATGCTCAGTCGGATTCAGGTCTGGGGAGCGGGCGGGCCAGTCCATAGCTTCAATGCCTTCGTCTTGCTGGAACTGCTGACACACTCCAGCCACATGAGGTCTGGCATTGTCCTGCATTACAAGGAACCCAGGGCCAATCGCACCAGCATATGGTCTCACAAGGGGTCTGAGGATCTTATCTCGGTACCTAAAGGCAGTCAGGCTACCTCTGGCGAGCACATGGAGGGCTGTGCGGCCCTCCAAAGAAATGCCACCCCACACCATTACTGACCCACTGCCAAACCGGTCATGCTGAAGGATGTTGCAGGCAGCACATCACTCTCCACGGCGTCTCCAGACTCTGTCACGTCTGTCACATGTTCTCAGTGTGAACTTGCTTTCATCTGTGAAGAGCACAGGGCACCAGTGGTGACTTTGCCAATCCTGGTGTTCTGTGGCAAATGGCAAGTGTCCTGCACGGTGTTGGGCTGTGAGCACAACCCTCATCTGTGGACGTCGAGCCCTCATACCACCCTCATGGAGTTGGTTTCTAACCGTTTGTGCAGACACATGCACATTTGTGGCCTGCTGGAGGTCATTTTGCAGGGCTCTGGCAGTGCTCCTCCTGTTCCTAGTTGCACAAAGGTGGAGGTAGCTGTCCTGCTGCTGGGTTGTTGCCCTCCTACGGCCCCCTCCACGTCTCCTGGTGTACTGGCCTGTCTCCTGGTAGCGCCTCCAGCCTCTGGACACTATGCTAACAGACACGGCAAACCTTCTTGCCACTACTCGCATTGATGTGCCATCCTGGATGAGCTGCACTGCCTGAGCAACTTCTTTGGGTTGTAGAGTCCGTCTCATGCTACCACGAGTGTGAAAGCACAACCAACATTCAAGGGTGACCAAAACATCAGCCAGAAAGCATTGGTACTGAGATGTGGTCTGTGGTCCCCACCTGCAGAACCACTCCTTTATTGAGGGTGTCTTGATAATTGCCAATAATTTCCATCTATTATCTATTCCATCTGCACAACATCATGTGAAATTGATTGTCAATCAGTGTTGCTTCCTAAGTGGACAGTTTGATTTACTTGGAGTTGTATTCTGTTGTTTAAGTGTTCCCTTTATTTTTTTGAGTAGTGTATATATATATATATATATATATATATATATATATATATATACAGTACAGACCAAAAGTTTGGACACACCTTCTCATTTAAAGATTTTTCTGTATTTTCATGACTATAAAAATTGTACATTCACACTGAAGGCATCAAAACTATGAATTAACACATGTGGAATTATATACTTAACAAAAAAGTGTGAAACAACTGAAAATATGTCTTATATTCTAGGTTCTTCAAAGTAGCCACCTTTTGCTTTGATGACTGCTTTGCACACTCTTGGCATTCTCTTGATGAGCTTCAAGAGGTAGTCACCGGAAATGGTTTTCACTTCACAGGTGTGCCCTGTCAGGTTTAATAAGTGGGATTTCTTGCCTTATAAATGGGGTTGGGACCATCAGTTGTGTTGTGCAGAAGTCTGGTGGATACACAGCTGATAGTACTACTGAATAGACTGTTAGAATTTGTATTATGGCAAGAAAAAAGCAGCTAAGTAAAGAAAAACGAGTGGCCATCATTACTTTAAGAAATGAAGGTCAGTCAGTGCGAAAAATTGGGAAAACTTTGAAAGCATCCCCAAGTGCTGTTGCAAAAACCATCAAGCGCTACAAAGAAACTGGCTCACATGAGGACCGCCCCAGGAAAGGAAGACCAAGAGTCACCTCTGCTTCTGAGGATAAGTTTATCCGAGTCACCAGCCTCAGAAATCGCAGGTTAACAGCAGCTCAGATTAGAGACCAGGTCAATGCCACACAGAGTTCAAGCAGCAGACACATCTCTACAACAACTGTTAAGAGGAGACTTTGTGCAGCAGGCCTTCATGGTAAAATAGCTGCTACGAAACCACTGCTAAGGACAGGCAACAAGCAGAAGAGACTTGTTTGGGCTAAAGAACACAAGGAATGGACATTAGACCAGTGGAAATCTGTGCTTTGGTCTGATGAGTCCAAATTTGAGATCTTTGGTTCCAACCACCGTGTCTTTGTGCGACGTAGAAAAGGTGAACGGATGGACTCTACATGCCTGGTTCCCACCGTGAAGCATGGAGGAGGAGGTGTGATGGTGTGGGGGTGCTTTGCTGGTGACACTGTTGGGGATTTATTCAAAATTGAAGGCATACTGAACCAGCATGGCTACCACAGCATCTTGCAGTGGCATGCTATTCCATCCGGTTTGCGTTTAGTTGGACCATCATTTATTTTTCAACAGGACAATGACCCCAAACACACCTCCAGGCTGTGTAAGGGCTATTTGACCAAGAAGGAGAGTGATGGGGTGCTACGCCAGATGACCTGGCCTCCACAGTCACCAGACCTGAACCCTATTGAGTTGGTTTGGGGTGAGCTGGACCGCGGAGTGAAGGCAAAAGGGCCAACAAGTGCTAAGCATCTCTGGGAACTCCTTCAAGATTGTTGGAAGACCACTTCCGGTGACTACCTCTTGAAGCTCATCAAGAGTGTGCAAAGCAGTCATCAAAGCAAAAGGTGGCTACTTTGAAGAACCTAGAATATAAGACATATTTTCAGTTGTTTCACACTTTTTTGTTAAGTATATAATTCCACATGTGTTAATTCATAGTTTTGATGCCTTCAGTGTGAATGTACAATTTTTATAGTCATGAAAATACAGAAAAATCTTTAAATGAGAAGGTGTGTCCAAACTTTTGGTCTGTACTGTATATATGTGTATGTATATATATGACATATGACTATGACTAAGGTAGGTCACCCCTGCTTCAAAACCAAACAATTGCACAGTGGCAGCTCTCATAGCTGTGAAGAAGACCAACAATAAACTGAAGGTGTTGATACTAAATGATCATTACATTATCATTAAGGAGCATTTTCCATTTTTCCATAAATAAAAGCCATGATGGCAAGTATGAGATTATTGAATTTGATCCAGATTGCCTGGATTGATAAATTTGTTAAATTTTTTGTGCAAAGAAAACCGAAAAGATAGTTTTATATGTGGAGGATGATTTTTTGTGAATTTCCAACTTTTAGCAATAGAAAGTCTGTAATAATAATGTGACTGATAACCAGAGAGGAAAGGTTTTGTCTCAATGTTGGCAATCCGAGCCACTTTTTAAGTCATGCTCCTGTCTCGTATGTTATGACCACTTGTCAAATGAAGCACAAAAAGTGTCTAAAAGACAAAAATGGAATGTAAGTTATTTTGCCAAAATTCTGGCTAATTTAATTTAAGTGTGCCTCATTTGATTTTGTTCAAACCATTGAACATAATTATATAGGTAATAAGGTGTGTCTAAAGGATCTCCAAAGAGTACAAAGCTGGGATGAGGAAAAAACATTGTTAAACTATTCGAAATGCCCCAGAATTCTACAGCATTTTGCGACAACAGACTATTATATGCCTTGTAGCAGATTTACATGTTTTAAACACCTTCTGTGGTTCATCTTACAAGGAGGCCTGACTTTATGGGATAGGGGCGTGACTTCTTATGCACAACATGCACAAATTAAGCCAATTTATTGAGGGTATAAATTTAGACTAGATAGTATAAAGGTGAGCCAAATTTAGAAAAACATTTTATAAAATAATAAATAATAATAATAATGTCCAACTGCCTACATTAGCCCATTTTAGTACGTCAGTCCCTTGGTGTCCTGTTAATTGACTTGTGGGACATATAGAAAGATTACTAGAGCCCTTATAATCATATTTATCATGTCATGTGTAAAATCGAATGTTTTATGTCAGTGAATGTGTATACTTTTTTATCTTCCAGCCTCCACCCCTCCAAACTTGGTGGATAAACCTTGCCTCAGGCTGAAAGTTTACGTACGTCCAACAAGTAAGTACCTTAATTTTTCCAATTTGTACTCGTGTGTCTATGTGTACCAGTTATATTTGGTATGATATATACTTCATATAAATAGTGTACATGAGAAGATATGCAAAGATATTTTGCACTGTCTAGCCACTGCATATGCTATTCATGGATCCAAAAGTATATTCTAAAATATTAGCTGTGAAGTACAAATTAACTATTTGAAGTTCTGTAAGGAAGGCACAAGACCACTAGAAACGAAAAAGTATCAGGCAGGTGCTTACCATAGATTGGACCAATGCAGATGACTACCCATACCCTTGGGGCTTTGAATTTTTAGAAACTGGAGTTCACAAGGTAAAATAAATCTTATGGTTGTTCCGGCAGATCATAATGCTTCACTTATAATCCCTTCACTTATTTCAATACATTTATAATTTTTTGTTTTCAACTACTAGTAATAATGATATTGCAGTGGTGATAACCACAGAACTCTTTACAGCCCCTACAAACAAAGATGCTCCCTGTTTACCAGTGAACGAGAAAGTCACAAATATAAAGGTTGCAAGATGACTGAAACTAGATTAGGTGATTAAAGAGATTTTCCTGATTTACAATATATTTATAATCATCAATATTAGATCGGGGGGAAAGTCCAATTCTTGGCACCCGTAAGGCTACGTTCAACTTACCAAAAATTCATTGTGGGAATGTAGCCCAACAATCAGCTGTGTGACATTTAAAAATGTTAAAAAGACTGCCAAGGCATTGCAATGGCCCAAGGTCCTCACTAGATCTTCCTAGTGGACATCCTGGGTGTTGAATGCAGTCTTTCATTCACTGCCATCCTTGGTTTAGATTAAGTTGTATACTCCAAAAAGATAAAGTTTTATTTAAAAAAATGAGCCCCTTTAATGCCATCAAAGGAATTATAATTTTGTTCAAATCATGATAGTTGATGCAAGAACCAAGAGACACATTATTTTTCTTCCCGGAAAAGAGACCAGCTGCAACTAGAGGAGGACTTTCCAATAAAATCCTTTGAGATTTTTTTTTTAATATAGGCCAGTATTGATTTTAGGTAGGAATAAGTAGTACACCGTACTTCTAGAAGGATTATGATCAGGAACGAGAAGTATAGTGTAGTTAAAGTAATGATGTTTAGGCTGGATCTCAGAACATGTAAGGTTACATTCCCATGATTCGTTCTTGGTGAGTTTTTTACTCTGTGTATTTTTGAAAAAATGCAAGTATCCTATTTTAATTAATGGGTGCGGAAAAAGATCTGTTGACCAAACGTAGGCATATGGGTTTTGTTAGTGGCAACAAGGGGAACTAAAGTTTTTCAGCCAAGGAGAGGTCAGTAAATACGTTGTGTCAACAAAGTCTAGAAAAGAGAAAAATCTAACATAGAATCATAATCTAAGAGAACTGGCACTAAAAGTTTGTCATTGGGTAAAGTAGGAATTAGACTTTAACCCTTTCCCGATGCGCTCAATTTCCGTTTTTGTGTTTTTGTTCTTTCCACCCCTTCTTCCCAGAGTCATAACTTTTTTATTTTTCTGTCCACATAGACCTATGAAGGCTTATTTTTTGCAGGATGGGTTGCACTTTTGAATGACATCATTCATTTTACCACATAATGTACTGGAAAATGGGAAAAAATTCCAAGTGTGGTGAAATTGTGAAAAATCCGCAGTTATGACATTGATTTATGGGAATTATCTTTAACGGCATACATTTGTGGTAAAAATCACCTTGTAGTATGATTATGCTAATTGGTATGATTACGGCGGTACTAAACGTGAAGTTTTTTTATTTTGGGGTTGTGTTGCCATTTTACGAGACCCATAACGTTTTCATTCTTCGGTCGAGGGAGCTGTGTGACAGCTTATTTTTTGCTGGGTGACACAACATTTTTATTGATACCATATTGGAATAGGTATGATATTTTGATTGCTTCTTACAGAATTTTCTTGTGGCATTACCAAAAAAACATAATTTTGACGTTCTTGTATCTTTTCCATTTACAATGCTTACTGATCAGGTTAATTATTTTTATATTTTGATAGATCGGACTTTTCTGAATGCGGCAAAACCACATATGTGTATTTGTTTTTTTTCATTTTCTTTATTATATTTATTTTTAATGGGGGAAAAAGGTGATTTACATTTTTTTTTTCAGATTTTTTAAAACTTTTTTTTAACTTTTCACTGTTCTTGTTAGTCCCCTTAGGGGACTTTAACCTGCGATCGTCTGATTGCTTGTGCTATATACAGTAATACCATAGAATTGCTGCATATAGTGAAAATCACGGTCTCCTTTGAGGCCCGGCCACAGGCATGGTATCAAGGGAGCTCCATAATGACAACCATGGAGGCCTTCAACAGACCCTCTGCTGTCATACAACCCATCAACAACCCGCGATCATGTCATGAGTGCGGCGATGGTCGCACTGAATTACACGCCCCCTACCAACGTGTTGTTAATGCCGCTGCCAGAGTTTAACAGCGGTATTTAACAGGTTAACAATCGCTTCACACCACCCGCGATTGTTGGAGGCAGGTTCTGGCTGTAACACACAGCCATTACCTGCCAGGTATGGGGCGAGCTCACCCTGTACATGTATGCCAGATGTCGGTATAGGGTTAAGGGAAGCTATGATAGGTTGTTTTCTTATTTGTAAAATCAGGTTTTTGCGGTACATTATTTTTAAAACCTTTTTGGAAATGTTTTTTTTCTTTTCATATCACAAGCTTTATTAAAAGAACAAAAAAACAACAACTTGGTAATCTAGCAATTTTCACACTGGCATCTAGGGCTCTTTTAGACTTTCCTGTTCTTTCAGG
Organism: Phyllobates terribilis; assembly: GCF_046119375.1. Classification (NCBI taxonomy): domain Eukaryota; kingdom Metazoa; phylum Chordata; class Amphibia; order Anura; family Dendrobatidae; genus Phyllobates; species Phyllobates terribilis. The sequence continues at coordinate 706,947,631 of NW_027362761.1, forward strand.
AAACATTTTTAGTTGGCTCCTTATTATCAGAGGCAGGATTACAAAGTAACCCCTCTATACACAGCTGATAACACAGGATCCATTAATGAAAATAGGAAATGTCACATCTGACCCTGCTCCCGCTCCTTTCATAATGATCTTTGCACCCTCTGATTAGTCACTTCAATGTAAAAGATAGGGTCGAGATTCTTCAATTGTGCAATGTACATGTGATGTTCCCTAAAACAAAAGAAAATTGGAGTCTAAAAAATCAACGTTGACCATTGTTAAAATTGCAAGATTTCTATTTTGTACTTTTCATACAGATAGTGAAATAGAAAAACCACATATTGCTAAAAATGCTTAACAAATACATTTAATACAAAAACTTGATTTAAACAATAAGTCATTTTCTGATGATGGCTTCCCTTTAAAGCCGAGGTAGGGAACCTCAGGCCTGTTGGCCATTTACAACCCATTAACCTTTTCTCTGGCCTCCGGGCAGATTTCCGGGAACCACAGTGCTTGGGCCGGCAGCCCTTTAATTTCTTCTTGCTCTGTGAGCACATGAACGCAGTATTCACTACTGAACGCTGAGGCGCGTGCAGTGAAAGATTATGTCCTAACACCAGTGCCAGCGTTAGGATATACCTTGTGGGAGGAGTTAGCGTGCAATTTGTACCGCCCCCGAAGGATGGTATAAAGATCCAAAAGGCCCTCAGCAGAAAAAAGGTTTCCCACCCCTGCTTTAAGGTGATCTCACCATATTCACCAATATTTACAGGTACATGTCTTTTCTTAAGATCTTCACTGGAATAAACAGTAAACTCTGGAAGCCATAAGAGCTTTAAGAGCTGGAGGAAGGTCATAACCAGCCAATTCAGTCCTGAGGCCGGGGTCACACGAGGGTATGTTCTCTCATGTGAGAGAATTGTGCTGATTATGCTAATGAGACTCGGATCAAAATTTCTCAGAGTTTGATCCGAGTGTCACCTTAGTGTGATCCGATTTTGTCGCATGAGAGAATCGCAGCGCAGGTCTGGAGAAAATGGAGAACTTATTTTCTCCATCTTTTCCATGTTATCGGTGTCCGTGGTAATCGGACTGCACTCAAATGACATCTGAGTGCAGTTCTATGTTTCACATGCACCCATAGACTTGCCTGGGTGCATGTGATATGAATATCAGATGCACTCACAGCATGCTGCGATTGTTTTCTCATGCCTTTTCGGCATGAGAAAAAAATCGCAGATCTGCGCTCCCCCATAGTATAACATTAGACTGAGTGCAATCCAATAAAACATCAGATAGCACTCAGCCATGTTATATGCTACTGTGAGAGAGCCATAATACAACTAGATAGCCTTTCAGAAAATTAACTTTTCTGAATTTAAACCCTTCACCTCCCCAGCCTGGTTTCACCTTCCTGACAGGAGAATTTTTTCAGTTCTGACCGGTGTCACTTTGTGAGGTAACAACATTGGAACACTTCAATGAATCCCAGTGATTCTGAGACCGTTTTTTCATGACATGATGTACTTCATGTTAGTGGTAAATTTTGGTCAAACTTTGAATTTTTATACCTTTAAACCAGATAGTTATGCCACATAAAATAGTTACTAAATAACATTAACCACATGTCTACTTCACATCAGCATAATTTTTTAAATATATATTTTTAGTTAGGAATTTAGAAGGGTTAAAAGTTTATCAGGAATTTCTAATTTTTCCAACAAAAAACTATTTTTTTAGGGACCACATCCCATTTGAAGTGACTTTGAGTGGCCTATGTGACAGAAAATAACCAAACGTGACACCATTCTAAAAACTACACCCCTCAAAGTGCTCAAAACCACATTCACCGGAATTAAAGCAATGTGGAAAAAATGAGAACTTTATTTTTTCTTACAAAAATATTGCTTTGGCCGTAAATTTAGCATTTTCAAAAGGGGAATGGGAGAAACTGTAAAACAAATTTTATGGCCCATTTTCTCCTGAGTACACCAATACCTCATATGTTGTGGAAAACTACTGTTTGGGTGCACGGCAGGGCTCGGAAGGAAAGGAGCACCATTCAACTTTTGAAGCACAAATTGGCCATGTCACGTTTGCAGAGCCCCTGATGTGCCTAAACAGTTGAACCTCCCCGATAAGTGTCCCAATTTTGGAAGCTACACCCCTCAATTAATTTATCTAGAGGTGTGGTGAGCAACTTGAACCCGCAGGTGCTTCACAGATATTATAATTTTGAGCCGTGAAAATAAAAAAAAGTCACATTTTCCCCACAAAAATGTTGCTGTATCCCAAAATTTTTCATTTTTACAAGTGTACAGGAAAAAAATGGACCATACAATTTGTTGTGCAGTTTTTTCTGAGTACACCGATACCCCATATGTGGTGGAAAACTACTGCTTGGTCACACAGCAGGGCTCGGAAGCAAAAGAGCACCATTTGACTTTTGGAGCCAAAATTGTCTTGAATAGAGGATGCCATGTCGCAGTTGCAAAGCCCCTTATATGCCTAAACAGTGGAATCCTCCCACATGTGACCCCATTTTGGAAACTACAACCCTTAATGAACTTATGTATAGGTGTTGTGAGCACCCTGAACCCACAGTTGCTTTACATAATTTTATAACGTTGGGCTGTGAAAATTATAAAATACATTTTTTTTCTCCCAAAAATGTTGCTTCAGCCACACATTTTTTCATTTTTGCAAGGATAACAGGAGAAAATGGTCAGTACAATTTGTTGTGCGATTCCTCCTGAGTATGCCAATACATAATATGTGGTGGAAAACTACTGTTTGAATACACAGCAGGGCTTGTAAGGTAAGGAGCACCAATTGAATTCTGTAGCGCAATTTTGGCTGGAATAGATTGTGAATGCCATGTCACATTTGAAAAGCCCCTGACTTGCGAAAATAGCAGAAACCCCCACAAGTGACCTCATTTTGGAAACTACATTTCTTGAGGAATACATCTATGGCAGTAATGAGCATTTTTAACCCTCAGGCGATTCACAGAATTGTATAAAATAGGGATGAGTAAATGGAAAATTACCAATTTTTCCGCTAAAATGTTGCTTTGGTCCCAAGTTTTTAATTTTCAAAAGGGATAAGAGAGAAAATAGACCATACAATTTGCTGTGCAATTTCTCCTCAGTACGCCTATATCCCATATGTGGTCAAAAACTACTTTTGAGGCACAGTGAAAAGCTCAGAAGAGAAGGAGTGCCGTGTTGGAGTTCAGATTTTCCTGCAATGGTTTGATGGTGTCATGTCACATTGGCAGAGCCCCTGAGGTGCCAGAATAGCAGAAACTCCCATAAGTGACCTCATTTTACAAACTACACTTCTCAATGAATTCATCTAGGGGTGCAGTGAGCATATTGACACATGTGCCTCACAGAATTTCATACCATTGGTCGGTGAAGAAAGAATAATTACATTTTTACCACTAAAATATTGTTTTAGCCTCAACTTTTTAATTTTATATGGGCTAATAGGAAAAATGGACAGTTTTTTGTACAAGTACTCCTGAATGAGCCACAGTACCTTACATGTCGGGAAATACTTTTCAGGCACAGTGAAAAGATCAGAAGGGACGGAGCACCATATTTTAGTGCAGATTTTGCTGGTATGGTTTGTGGGTGCCATGACTTACTGGAAGAGCCCCTGAGGTACCAGAACAGCACAACCCCCACAAGTGACCCCATTTTACAAACTACACCTCTCAATGAATTCATCTAAGGGTGCAATGATCATATTGACAGCGCAGGTGTGTCACAGAATTGTATACTATTGGGCAGTAAAGAAGAAATAATTACTTTTTTACCTCAAAAGTTTAGTTTTAGTCCCAAATTTTACATTGTCACACGGGGAAATATGTAAAAATGGCACCAAAATGTGTCACACAATTTAGCTGAACATGGCAATACCCCATATATGGCTGCACAGTACTGCTTAGCCACACGGCGAGATTCGGAAGGGAAAGGGAACAAATTATCATAGAATAGTTGTGGACTCCATATACAGAGCCCCTGAGTACCAGAAGAGTAAAATCCCCCCTCAAGTGATCCCATTTTGGAAATGATGTCCATTGTGCTCATCTCGTGCTTCTGGAGACATGGACCCCGTAAATTGAGCAGGCTCTCATCACTACAAAAATGCCAAATGTTGATGTTAAATGTGGTTTAGGCACACTGGGGCTCAGAAGGGCGCATTTGGATTTGGGAGCGCAGAATTCACTGGATTTCTTTTGGGGGGCGAGGAGCCATAGCGCTTTTCCAGTTTCCATTGACAGATGACAGACCTGAGTAGATACTTTTTTTGTGGATTGAGTTGAAACTTTTATTGGGAACATTTCACTTAACATTTTGGATCACATTTATCCTGCCTTCTACGCTGAGCACTTACTTTGGGGTTTCCATCTACATCTCCGAATGACATGATTGAGATTAAATCCCTGATAGATCCAACCACTATAATGAGGCAGCAGAATTACTCTGGACTCTGACTGGCCTCTGTTCAGAGGTATCTTTTCATAGGTGTACAAAGCTGTGGCCAACTGCACTTTTATGCACGCTTAAAAAGACGGACACCGCCGGATCAAAGGCCAGACAGCGTCCACAGTGCCTCCATCTGCATGATTATAGGGAATCTTCCGCCAGCGTTCTGTCTGTATCACGTATTTCAGAGATTTACAGGGAAACCGGTGTAAGCGCTCAGCGTAGAGTGAAGGATAAATGTGAGCCGAGCCTTACTACAATCTTTCGGAAGCAGAATGAACAAATCAATAGTAGGTCAAGAATTAGTTTTATTTATTTTTTACTCCGTTCCTTGTGCGATATAAGTGATTAGACGACTTTATTCTTCGGGTCGGTGCGATTACAGAAATACAAGATTTATATCGGCTTTTTATGTTTGGCTGCTGTCACACACTAAAATACGTTTTTTTTTAGCAAAAACAATTTTTTGCATTGCATATTTTGAAAGCTCTTATTTTTCTATATTTCTGCTGACAGTCATGTCAGGGCTGATTTTTGGCGGGACAAGTTGACGTTTTTATTGATATCATTTTTGGCCAAGTAACATTTTTTGATTGCTTTCTATTTCAATTTTTGAGAGGCAGAATGAACTAATCCAACAATTCAGGAATTTTTTTTTTTCATGCCGTTCACTGTGTGGTAAAAGTGATAAGACAGCTTTATTCTTCGGGTCAGTACAATTACAGTGAAACCACATTTATATAATTTTTTGATATTTTGGCGCTTTTACACAATAAAAACTATTTTATAGAAAAAATTAATTTTGTGAGCTATAGCTTTTTATTTCTCCTCTGACTTAGCTGTATAGCTGCTTGTTTTTTGCTGACAGAATGACGTTTTCAGTGATACCATTTTTATTTCTATTGGACTGTTTAATCTTGTTTTATTCCACTTTTTGTTTGGAAGAATGACAAAAAAAATGTTTTTTTGCCACTTCTTTTTTATGGCGTTCACTGAAGGGGTGACATTTTTATAGGTCGGATCGTTCCAGATGTGGCGATACCAAATATGTATACTTTATTGGTTTATTTTTACATAAATGAACCTATTTATTGGTATAATATTTTTCCTTTTTTTCCAATTTATTTTGTGATATATATTTTTTTTAACTATTTTTTTACTTTTTTACTCAGTCCCTCTATGGAACTTTAACTTTTATTACTCTGATCGCTGGTATAATGCATTGCAATGCACAAGCAGGCTTCCGTAGCTGGCGGACCCGGAGATCGCCATGGCTGCCTAGAGTTGCCACCATGACAGTGATCGGCACCGATTGGATGGGTGAGGGAGCCCCCTCCCTCCCCTAGCCTCCTAAATGTTGTGATCAATATTTGGGGGGTTAAATAGCCAGGGGTGGTGCAGGCACCGCTCCTGGCTGCGACAGCCAGGGCTCGACTATCACGTAAGCCGATCGCCATGACGTACCTATACGTCAAAGGTTGGGAACCTAAATCCGAACATGTATAGGTACGTCAGAGGTTGTGAAGGGGTAGAATAGCCATTGTTTTATTTATTGATTTTTACATAAATCAATAGTACACATGAAAATAAGAAAATTTGTAATATATATTATCAGAGAAATCCGATTCTTTCTTTTCCTGGACTGATCTTTTTTCTCAAAATGGTCAGTTCATGGGTAAAATCTGTCTTCCCACTACTGAGAAACAATTCTTGCTTATAAAGTTCTATGGAGAACTGTAACTGTTATTTCTGAAGAACTTGCCACAGAATGTATCATATCTCCTCCCTCCTGTCCTTTCCACAGAATTTTAAAAGCACCAACTGCCATCTCCTATCCCTGTAATGGGAAAATCTGTCTTCATTGATTACAGATTTTACCCCTGTAGAGTAATATGCAAATTGCCTCTTCAGGGAGGAAGAGGACTTGAACCCTATAGCGCCACCTGTCGGAAGCAGCAATCCTACCTAGCCAAATCAGTTCTCATACTCTGCACTGACAAGGGGCAATACCCTGAAACACCGTGTCTGCAAATTGAGATTCTGATTTGGCTTTTATCCTAAGTCATATTACAAGGCTCGTTAAAGGTTCGATAGTGACTTGTAGGATTGCTGCTTCCAATAGGTGGCGCTATAGAGTTCAATTCTTCTTCCTTTCAGGAGAGGCAATTTGCACATAGAATTTCCTAGATGAGGAATAAGCTTACTTATAATGGCATGCCAGAGCCGGTATGTAACTCTCCAGAAGGAGAAATGTTACTCCTTAGACCTCAGTCCAGATCCTCTCACCTAGCCAAATCAGTTCTCATACTTTGCACTGATGAGGGGCAATACCCCGAAACACCGTGTTTGCAAATTGAGATTCTGATTTGGCTTTTATCCTAAGTCATATTACAAGGCTCGTTAAAGGGTCGATAGTAGCTTGTAGGATTGCTGCTTCCAACAGGTGGGGCTATAGAGTTCAAGTCCTCTTCCTCTCTAAAGATGCAATTTGTATATTAAATTTCCCAGGGGAGCATTGTACAGCAAGTAAGCCTCCTTAAATGGCATGTCAGAGCCGATATGTCGCTCTCCACAAGAAGAAACGTTACCCTTTACACCTCACCCCTGAAGAGTAAAAGAAAAAGATCAATCTTGGAGGAATAAGAAGCAGATTTCTCTGATAAGATATAGCACAAAGCTACTTACCTTCATGTTTACTATTGTTATCTGGAATCATAATTAAAATGATGGATATTTTTTAAATATTGTATTCTTTTCAGTCTTGCTTTACAGTTTTGATCCTTATGCTATAGTGAACCATGCTTGTTTTACCTTTGTCCCAGCTATGAGTTTTGTTTGTTCTTGGTGATTGGCTATATAGTATGAGCAATCAATAGCTATTCACAGTAATGGTTGTCCTATTAACGCTGGCTAACCAAAGACGAGAGATCTGAGCGACTTCATGGTATTCCTGGCAGGGTGCAGCAACAAAAGGCATAGTCATGCATAGCTGAGGTCAGAACATTTAGGCCACATGCATAAGTTGAGTTTTTTTACATCAGTATTTGTAAGCCAAAACTAGAAGTGGAACAGTCCAAGAAAAAGAATAATAGAAACACGAGCACCACTTCTGCATTTTTCACCAGCTCCTGGTGAGTTTTTGATGTTGTAGATTTCCTGCACCATTTCTGCACTCAGTAAATAAAATAGGATACTTGCATTTTTTCTAAAATGCCCAGCGTTAAATGCTCACTAAAAGCTCATCGTGAGAAAGTAGCCTAAGGCCTTGCTCCAAAAAAATCACATTGCACTCGCACCAATGATATTCTGTGAGGCTGTTTTCATCTGCAAGTTTTTCCTCAACTGGAATCGGGCTGAGGAAAAAATCACAGCATACTGCGTATGGCCGCGTTTTTCAGGATGCAAGTCAATGGATGCGAGAAAAAAGCAGACGGCACATGGACCATCCGTATGCAGTCTGATTTTTGCGCAGCTCAAGTCAAAGGAACCAAAAAATTGCATCAGCCAAGCACAGGAAGTTCACAGCCAGAACACTGAGGATAGATGGATAGAATAGATAGATAGATAGATAGATAGATAGATAGATAGATAGATAGATAGATAGATATCCTGCAGATGTGTAGTTTATTGTTGAGCTTGTTAGCCTTGTTTAACCTAATAAATAATTTTAAAAAATAATGTGGGGTCCCCTCTATTATATGAAACCAGAAAACATAAAGCAGCTGTGGGCTGATATTATCAGGCTGGGAAGGTCCATGGTTATTGGGACCTTCCCAGCCTAAAAATATCAACCCGCACCCGCTCCAGAAGTGGCACATCACATTAGATGTGCACATCACATTAGATGTGCCAATTCTGGAGCTTTGCCTTCGCTCTTCCTGGTTGCCCTGGTGCGTTGGTAATGGGGCTTGGGGTTGATGTCAGCTGTAAATTGTCCAAAAACACAGCTGACATCAAGCCCTGGTGTTAGTAATGGAGAGGTGTCTATCAGACACCCCCATTACTAATCCAGTAGTGAAAAGTAAAAAAGACGCACACAAAAATAATTTATTTAAAATAAAACACTCCCCAACATTTTCCCTGGTTCGACAATTTATTGAAAAAAAAACCCCATGCAAGTGTAAAGGGCTGCAGAGTGGTAGTCATGACCGAGCTGCTGTCTGGTGTCACTCTGGCACTTTATAGACAAATGGTGTGCAAGTCCCACTGTGCTGTTGGGTATGGGGTGCATCACACTCACTTGTAGGCCGCAGGCCTCCGCTGCCTCCAGGCTTCTGTACTTAGAAGCTGTTGCACACAATTCAGGGGACACCAAGTTCTTTACAACAGGCAAACGTTTACTGACCAGTTCAAGTTCATCAGGTGGTGACAGGTGGGATAGTGCACAGCAATTAACATATTCCTCCTTTTTAGTACAACTCCTCTTCAGTCCTGTCGCTAGTTTGTTCTGGGCTATCCCCAAGCCCACTGACTCTGTCAGCTTCAGGGATTTCCTGTCCACCGCGGCAGTGCACCCGGGACCGGCCATCACCTTTCATCTATGCGGGTCCCTGTCCATCTTCCACTGTACGGCAGAGGACACGATGTGTCCGGCAGCCCCTATGGCAGGCTTTGGGCTCCGGACGTGCCAGGAGCAACCGCTTGGGATCCCAGTAATGCCTCAAACTGTCTGGAACAAGTGACTCATGCTGCCCCTAGTAACCCACTGCACCTGAACTTGACCTTCACTAAGCACTTCCCTAACTCTCTCTAACCACACTCTATCAGGAAGTGCCCCCACTTTTTATTAACACTAGTGCCCACCCACTGGGCTCATTCTATCATTAACTATTTCCTATCTCATATGCTAAACCTATTATCCTTATCCTATGTCTTATGCTGTTGCTAAACCACTTACTGTATAAGCCATGCTTATGCTCTCCTAAGCTAATCCTATGCTTAATCTGTACTATACCCTACTCACATTATGCATTAACACTTCACATTACTATAATACATTACGTAAGATGCACATCACTCTTGCATTCAAAACCACATGACAGTATTCGCATAATGCACTTGGTGTCTTCAGGGGCAGGATCAGGGTAAAACAGTCTACAACCCTACACAGGTCCGACTTAGTCCAGGGAATTCGATGTGGTCCACAAATGGATACCTGAAAAAACATAAAACGAGAGAAATACAAACAAGACAATATCCCTCGTTCACCAATTTATTATAAAAAAAAGTTCCAACTCAGATCCGAAGTAGTCCAGTGCCTCCCACGACATTCCCCAAATCCTTCGTATATAGCCTATGGAGCCTCTTTCCAAGGCTCCATAGGCTTTAGCAGCAGCCTCTCCGAGCTCACGTTGCGCTTTGCGAGACTCGGCGACTCTGATGAGCGGTAACGTTACTGATGTCACCGCTCTTCAGAGCTGCCAGGTCTCTCGGAGCACAGCATGAGCTGCGAGTGGCTTCTGCTAAAGCCTATGGAGCCTCAAACTGAGGCTCTATAGGCTTTATACGACGGATTCGGTTAACGTTGTGGGAAGCGCTGGACTACGTCGGACCTGCATGGGAACTTTTTTTTCTAATAAATTGGTGAACAAGGTACAATGTCTTGTTTTTGTTTCTCTCTTTTTATATTTTGTAGGTATCCATTTGTGGACTAGGTTGGATTCCCTGGATACCGTAGACCTCCTTGTTTTTTTTTTTTTAATAAATTGTTGAATCAAGGAAAGTGTCTGGGAGTGTTTTATTTTAAATAAAGTATTTGTGTGTGTTTGTTTTACTTTTTACTACTGGGTTAGTAATGGGGGTGTCTGATAGACACCTGTCCATTAGTAATACCAGGGCTTGATGTCAGCTGTGTTTTTGGACAATTCAAAATGATGATGACATCAACCTCATTACCCCAATTGTCAACTCACCAGGGCAATCGGGAAGAGCGAAGGCAAAGCTCCAGAAATGGTGCATCTAATGTAATGCTCCAATTCTGGGGCGACTGCGGGCTGGTATTCTTAGGCTGGGACGGGCCAAAAAAACATGGACCTTCCCAGCCTGATAACATCAGCTCACAGCTGTCTGTTTTACCTTTGCTGGTTTCATAAAATAGGAGGGACTCACATAATTTTTTTTAAATTATTTATTTACTTGGCTAAATAAACCTGAAAATATGTAGAATAAACTCCGCATTGGAAGGCACTAAAGGGTACAAGTTTATAATATGTAGAGTTTTTAAAATGGTATATCTGCAGGGTATCTATCTGTCTGTGTAATATTTATCTGTTTATTATCTATTATATATCTAACATCTTTCTATCATCTAGCTATCTGTATCTCTATATAAGATTGCTTTATTTTATAAACTAGCTTTAAATGACATAGAGAATTACAGTATGTGAAAGATAATGTTAAAACCACATTGTATACGGATTGCATACGCATGTCATACACATGTCGTAGGGATGCTAGGTGAGGAAAAAAAATCGCACTTTCGCATTGCAGTCGCATAACATACGGAGTGACATACGCATGACACTTGTTCCACTTTTCGGAATGAGGGATTTATTTCACACTAGTGGAGCCAGGCCTTAGGCTGAACTTTTAGTGAGTTTTTGGGCTGCAGAATTTTTGCACTATTTCTTCGCTGATTATTTAAATTAGGTTACTTTTGTTTTTTTATTGCGTTTTTGTGTGCATTTTTTAATAAGCGTTTTTTTCTCTCTTGTTGGCATTTCATGTTTTCAATAAAGATTTTTTGTTTTTTGATACTTCCTGTTATTTAGCTTTAACAAAATTTTCTTGATATACTACTGCGCTTTTGATCCATTTCCGCAGAGGAAACGCGCTAAAAACACATGCGTTTTTTGGCTGCAGATTTTCCACATCTAATGCAAGTCTATGGGGAAGATCTGCACAGAAAACTCAGCATAGTCGTAAGAGAAATTTGACATGTTGTGGACTTGAAAGCCGCATCGCAGGTCAATTTACACTGAGTAAACTAAAAGCACAGTGGGCAGGAGATTTCTATAAGGCCAGTTTCACACGTTCGCATATCTCCAATACCAGAAAAACCAGTACCGGAGATATCCGTGTGTCTGAGTGTGTCACACGTGTGGCAACCGTGTGCCACCAGTGTGCTGCATTATGATCACATGTACCAGCTCCTGGGAATCAGTGTATAGTTAGCGCTGTTCCCAAGCGCCGGGTGCTGAACACTGCCCTCATCATGGTTCCCTGCCAGCGTTGCGATCAGCACCAGCAGGGACAGTGATGAGGGTAGTGCTAGTCTTCTCCCGGTGTCCACCTGTGTAAAAATAAGAATAAAATACTAAAATCCATATACTCACCTCTCCTAGGTGTCCCCCGCTGTAATCCATGCGACCGCTGCTGCAGAGGAGCCGGGGAGAATGAGCGGCTCCGGAGATGTGCTCGGTGAGTGACAGGATACCGCTCCTGAGCTGCAGCTCCAGAAAGGCTCATTCTCCCCGGCTCCTCTGCAGCAGCGGTCATATGGATTACAGCGGGGGACATCTAGGAGAGGTGAGTATATGGATTTTTTTTTTTTTTTTTTACACAGGTGGACACCGGGAGAAGACTACCACTACCCTCATTACTGCCCCTGCTGGTGCAGATCACAGCACCGGCAGGGAACCATGATGAGGGCAGTGTTCAGCACTGGCGCTTGGGGACAGCGCTAACTGTAGCGCTGATTCCCAGGCGCCGGTACGTGTCACACGCATGACACACGGATGTCATCCGTGTGGTACGTTTTCCACCAAAAAACGGACTTGTCTCCGTGTAGAGCACACAGACCCACGGTCCGTGAAAACACACTGAGGTGTGCACAGACCCATTAATTTGAATGGGTCTGCGTGTGTCACTGTCTCCGGTACATGTGGAAACTGTCACCACTTGTACCGGAGATACTGACGGGTGAAAGAGCCCTAAATCCCATCCACTTTGCATGAAAGGTAAGATTCTGCATTTTTGACACAGCAAAAATATGCAGCTTCGAAAACGCACCAAAAGCGCATTGTGGAAACGAAGCCTAATAGTGCTGCCATACGCCTACTCTACCTCCACTAATGTCATCAAAATGACTCATTGTGTGATTTATTTAATATACATTACTAAAATAAAATGTCTGCAAGGCAAAGTCATAGTTTGTATCATGTGAACCCAGCATTAGTCCTAGAAGTGAGAAAAAGCTGTATACCCAATATTTACTATAGCATTGGTTGCAGAAGGTTTTTTGGGGAAAAAAGCACTGCACAGCTAATTCAGTACAGTTGACACATACAGTATGTATATTCCATGCCTGGAGATATTGGAGATTTCCACATTTGGTGTCTATTACATAATTTATATGGTGCTTTGTAAATTATCTCAGTAAAGGTACTATGCAAATGTCAACTGTAGATGCAGCTCTGTTTATGATTTTATCGCAAACCATGATGCCATAATGATCTCTATTCTTTGTGTGTTTTTTTAACCTCAGATGATTCTCTTTATGAGTCTCCGGAGCCTATCTTCACCAGCAATAATTCGGGCCTAAGTCTCAGGGTCCCTCACTCCAGCCTTGGTTTTCTTCTGTTTTGGACTATCATTGTCTTGTAGCTTTTTGATGGCGATTAGCATAACATCAGCATAAAGACGAGGGAGAATAAAGGAGCAAAGAAGAGGCTGACACCTGGAAATCTGGAACATTTATATGAGACATGGACTGAAAAGAAGTGAATTCCCCTCATGAGAACAGTATGAACAACCGTGACTTCTGCCGACATTAAAATGAGGGCAAAGCTTTGCTTACTAAATTGGGGCCCACGCGTGCAGGTTTGCTGGAGTTTGGAGCTTTCCAGTAACTTGCTTTTTACATTTTCAGACCAAATGTAAAGTCTTTTTATTTTGTATTCTTAGTATGTTTCCAGCATTTGCACCAGTAGAACAACATAATTGTGGAGATTCTTTTCCAATATGTTTGTAATGGGTTTCGATTCACTCTGACTATTCTGTCATCTGACACTTCCTTCCATTCGCCTGTCATATTCCATTCCAATTTCTCTACTAAGAGTTTGGATTCATATCGTGAAATATTTTGTGGATGTGTAAGGTGCAAATATGGAGGAACCAAGATTGGTTACCATGCCCCTGTCTCAATGACTACACAAGGCAGCCCAAAACAAAAAAAACGATTGTTTGTCTTCTGTAATAGCTCTTTAGTGCTTCTTTTTTTGGACAGAAAATCTCACTTTAGACCCTTATAATGTCAATTTCCTTGTAACAATTCAATTTTTCGTCATTCTGTCCTTCATGGTAACATCACTGAACAGCTAGTGCTAAATAATTAACCTTCCTCTGTGAATCAGTTTATTAAGCTCTTAATCGATGAAATGTGCCATGTGAAATTTATTGATCCAGACATCAGAGTATCGCCTCCTCGCCGTAGAGTATTTGTTCACAAGAACCTACACATATTATCAAGGATATTGACATCAGTATTGTAACTGAGGGTTCACACATCATTCTGTAATTCTACTTTTTACACACAGATTGCAGTACATTTCGGGAACACGGTAATTGCCCATTCTAGCGGGAGGGGGTCCTATAAATTATCTTGAGTTCATGGCCATCAGATGCGAGTCAGAATGAATGAGCAATAGTGATGACTGTGATGTATACAGCCATTACCCTTGGACTTACATATATAAATATATATATATACATATATAAATATTTTTTAAGTTAAAAAATTAGATGAAAAAAAAATAACATAAAAGTTTATATAAAAAGTCAGAAATGCTGAATAACTCTATTTGTTTTAAAGGAATAGAGAATTTTTGTGCCAATATTATACAGATTTCCAAAAAGAAACCTAGTAGAAAACCTTTAATGGTGCTGTAAAATAAATTAAAAATAAATACGGCTGCCTCTCAGCATAGGTAAGAAGGACATTGAGGAAATCAAAGTGAAGTGTCTGCGTTCAGCAGTTCCTAGTACCTTTATGGCTGTAATGTACATGCATCCATCATGCCTCCGCTTTTCGGTGGTGGCATGCTAACAATTTCTAACTTGCACTTACGCTCTATGTGCTGGTCTGTCTTCTCCAGTCTTCTCTACTCCGTCACCTTTTTAATACAGCAAAAAATAAAACGTGGTGTTGTTTCTCAAGCTCCTATGCTCCAGTGGCAAATAAAAACCTATACTATGTCTGTTTTATTATCCATATGTGATTCTCCCATCTCATCACTCGGTATCTGTCTGCCTGCTATAGGTGCAAGTCTCAGACACTTCATCCATGTGTGTAAATAGAGCCAGCAGGTATACTGTGATTTTCTATGTATTGCTGACAATGAATTTTATGGAAGTTGTATGATTTATAGACTAGGAAGCAAAAACTTGCAATAAAATACATTTTATCCACTCTCGTTTTTCTGTGCTGCTGCCTAGGGTCATACGTTTTTTGAAAAGATCTATAAAGATTAAATAGAATGATTTATTTATTTTTTTTATTCTCTTTCCCACCTAGTGGGCAATCATATACTGACATTTATAATCTTTCATGCAAGGATGAAAATATTTAAACAGCATCATCTGGTTGTGCTTTCTACATACTCCAAGGGAGGGAAGCTATCATGTTTAGGCCTCATTCAGACATCTGATCAAAATAATAGGTCCGATTTTCATGTACGCGAAAAAAAAATCTGAGTTTGATCACAGTGTGGTACAAGTGTCATCCGATTTTCTCGTACGTAGAGAAATTTAAA
Source organism: Phyllobates terribilis (assembly GCF_046119375.1). NCBI lineage: Eukaryota > Metazoa > Chordata > Amphibia > Anura > Dendrobatidae > Phyllobates > Phyllobates terribilis. The sequence continues at coordinate 706,962,869 of NW_027362761.1, forward strand.
AAAAAAACTTTCTCCACCTTCTTCATTCTGACAGTCCGTGAGAATCAGACCACACTCGGATGTAATCTGAGTGCAGTCCGATTTCTTTCACGGACCCATTGACTTTCAATGCTGATTTTGATCCAACCCTCAGATCAAAATCAGGCATGTCTCCGATATTTTCTGCGGACCACTCTATTTGGGGGAAAAATGTGACATGTTTATGGCCCCATAGACTATCATAGGTACAAGTGCTATCTGTGAAAGTCATGGATAGCAGTCGTACACAAAAAACGGACATTTGAATGAGCTCTTAGGCTGATTTGACATGTTAGAACTCAATATAATAAACTAATTTTGCAAAGTGAGAGGGCTCTGTATTAATGTCCTGAGAATGAGATGTTCAATAAGCATACTTTATTATTATTATTGCTTATTTATATAGCACCATTGATTCGATGGCGCTGTACATGACGAGGGGTTACATACCAGATACAGACATCACTTATAGTAAATGAACTAACAATGATAGACTGGTACGGAGGGAAGAGGACCCTGCCCCTGCGGGCTTACATTCTACAGGAACCGGGAAGGAGACAGTAGGTTGGGGGGTTGCCGTAGCTCCGATGTTGTTGAGGAGCAAGGTCATGGCAGGCTGTAAGCTTGTTTGAAGAGATGGGTTTTCAGGTTCCGTCTGAAGGATCCAAATGTGGTAGCTAATCGGACGTGTTGCATACTTGGATATTATGTTCTGATGTCCAGATACTTTGGGCAGTACATTACATATTTTGGGCCTGATTCATTAAGACTGGTGTTTTGTCTTACAACTGCTGTGCACCTTCGCCAGAAATGTTACTCGAGTCAGGGACTGGGTATAATTTACACCACTAAAGTCTTGTAAATTTTGATGAAATTGCTGAGCCAGCTTTCTAATGTCCCATCCTGCCCAGTCCTGTCCCCAGAATAAAACCAACAAAAGTCACTACATTTTTGTGCAATTTCGAGTTGCACAGACATTTTGCGACATTTGATGATGTTTTATATACAGTCGTGTGAAAGTGTTTCCCCTCCTTCCTAATATCTTATTCTTTTGCATGTTTGTCACACTTAAATGTTTCAGATCACAAAACAAATTTAGATATTAGACAAAGATAACACAGGTAAAAACAGAATGCAGTTATTAAATGAAGGTCTTTATTATTAAGGGAAAAATAAATCCAAACCCACAGGGCCCTGTGAGAAAAAGTGATTGCCCACCCCCCCCTCCTTAAAACATAATTTAACTGTGGTTTACCACATCTTGGGGAAGCTGAGTTCACACAGGCCTGATTACTGCCACACCTGTTCTCAATCAAGAAATCACTTAAATAGGACCTGCCTGATAAAGTGAAGTAGACCAAAAGATCTTCAAAAGCTGGACATCATGCCGTGATCCAAAGGAATTCAGGAACAAATGAGAAACAAAGTAATTGAGATCTATCAGTCTGAAAAAGGTTATAAAGCCATTTATAAAGCTTTAGGACTCCAGAGAACCACAGTGAGAGCCATTATCCACAGATGGCGAAAACATAGAACAGTGGTGAACCTTCCCAGGAGTGGCCGGTTGAAGAAAATTACCCCAAGAGCACAGCGACGACTCATTCAAGAGGTCACAAAAGACCCCACAACAACATCCAATGAACTGCAGGCCTCACTTGCCTCAGTTAAGGTCAGTGTTCATGACTCCACCATAAGAAAGAGACTGGGCAAAAATGGCATGCATGGCAGAGTTCCAAGACAAAAACCACTGCTGAGCAAAAAGAACAAAGGCTCGTCTCAGTTTTGCCACAAAACATCTTCATGATTGCCAAGACTTTTGGGAGAATACTCTGTGGACTGACAAGACAAAAGTTGAACTTTTTGGAAGGTGCATGTCCCATTACATCTGACGTAGAAATAACACTGCATTTCAGAAAAAGGAACATCATACCAACAGTAAGATATGGTGGTGGTGGACCTGGAAGACTTGCTGTGATAAATGGAACCATGAATTCTGCGGTCTACCAAAAAATCCTGAAGGAGAATGTCTGGCCATCTGTTCGTGACCTCAAGCTGAAGTGCACTTGGGTTATGCAGCAGGACAGTTATCCAAAACACACCAGCAAGTCCACCTCTGAATGGCTTAAGAAAAACAAAATTAAGACTTTGGAGTGACCTAGTCAAAGTCCTGACTTTAATCCAATTGAGCTGCTGTGGCATGAGCTTAAAAAGGCGGTTCATGCTCGCAAACCCTCAAATGTGGCTGAATTTCAACAATTTTGGAAAGATGAGTGGGACAAAATTCCTCCAGATCGTTGTAAAAGACTCATTGCCAGTTATCGCAAAGCTTGATTGCAGTTGTTGGTGCTAAGGGTGGCCCAACCAGTTATTAGATTTAGGGGGCAATCACTTTTTCACACAGGGCTCTGTAGGTTGGATTTTCTTTTTCATATAATAATAAAGACCTTCATTTAAAAACTGCATTTTGTGTTTACTTGTGTTATCTTTGTCTAATATTTAAATTTGTTTTGTGATGTGAAACATCTAAGTGTGACAAACATGCAAAAGAATAAGAAATCAGGAAGGGAGCAAACACTTTTTCACACCACTGTAAGTAAACTGGTAAAAACACAGGGATAAATCAGGCGCACGTGTCCAAATTTGCTAGATACAATCAGTGCTACAACTGAAAATCATAACGTAGTTTCACAACTAACTGCAATTAAAAGTATAAGGATGACAGGGAACAGCTATCAAATTCTGGTATCGCAACCAAGATAAAATATCTAAAAATGCCCTCCATACCCAATAATATCTTGTTTAAAAATGGTGCAAACACAAGGTGAATAAATAGGTCCATATATAGTCCGCCTTGAGTAGACTCATTGCATGCCATTTGCCTGTGCAGCTTTGTTCTATAGCCATGTAAGACTGGTTCCACATACAGTATATCTGTTGCATCAGGCTCAGTTTATGAGCCTGATATATCTCAGCTGGCCCACAACTGATGCAAAAATGCCTCAGTTGCCATTAGGCTTTTTCTCCATTTAGGCTATGTTCCCACAATGAGCTTTTGGTGTGTTTTTGACTCTGCGGATTTTTGCCGGGTCAAAAAATCACCAAAAGCTCATCATGACAACATAGCCTTTCTCTCATGCGCAGATCTGGAGCATTCGGTCCAGCATCTGTACCTGTCTGACACAACAACTGATCCGCTGGACAGGTAGGAACAATCCCATTGTAAACAATCAGTTCCGCCATCTGTTTCCATCCAGCATTTTTGTTAAATGCTAGATAGAAACTACAATCCAGTGCCAGACCCAACCTAACTTCAATATGCAGGGTGGGCATTTATATGGATACACCTAAATTAAATGGGAATGGTTGGTGATATCAACTTCCTGTTTGTGGCACATTAGTATATGGGAGGGGGGAAACTTTTCCAGATGGGTGGTGACCATGGCGGCCATTTTGAAGTTGGCCATTTTGGATTCAACTTTATTTTTTTCAATGGGAAGAGGGTCATGTGACACATCAAACTTATTGAGAATGTCATAAGAAAAACAATGGTGTGCTTGGTTTTAACATAACTTTATTCTTTCATGAGTTTTTTATAAGTTTATGACCACTCTCTTCTCCCACTCTTGACACACTGATAGCACCACCGCAGAAGAAATGCTAGCGCAGGCTTCCAGTGTCCGTTTTTCGCTGGTCCATTTCCAGACGGGTCGCTACATTACACAAAATTCAAACAATACCTAAGTGAGAATCCACGTGTCACACATCACCTATTCTGGCCGTGCACTAGACGTAACAAGCAAACACAATCTTTTTATTTACAACAGTGTTCCTTTCAGTGAATGAAAAGGCTTATAATATTATACAAAACCCCCCTGAAAATATGTTTACATGAAATAATGGTGTTACAAAATACAAAACAAAGGTCATATTAATATGTATAGTATCAAAACAGACTCGAGAGCGATAGAGAGAAATTAGAAATGTCAATAAATGACTGGTAATTCCTTAAAGGGAATCAGCCTGTCATGTCCAAAAAATACTATTTAGGGGCGGTGCAGGGGCGGTAATTACCCCTTGGCACTTTGATTGGAAGCCCGCTCGGCGGCACACACACTGCACACACACGTTGCAGAGCGGCCTGTCAATCAGGGTGCTGGGGAGTAATTACAGCGCACTCACTGTATAGTGAACAGTGACTGTAACTTCTCCCTGCACTGCCCCTATCACTAGAAGCAAGTGGCTACAGAAGGGTTATATGTTCATTTCCCCCCTCTAGCCACTCTTCCAGTAAGGTAGCCAGGCAGAATATTCATTACATTTATCCGCAGATTAACCCTATATCTGCAGGTAAATGGCATTTTTGGACAACACAAGTTCCCTTTAACTTTGAATTCTATCCTATTGAAATCCACAAAAGACCTAGTGATCTCCACACACATAAATTTCCTAGGTCTTTGTCTCAAAAGAAAGGGTTTAGGCTAATGGTATTTGTCTATACTGCCAAAACCAGCACTTTATAGCATAAATTCCTAGCAATCAAAGTAAGCTAGGAGAAAATGGTAGCTTTGCATTAAACAAGCTCAGGGCCAATGTCAAGCACTTGGCAGCAACAGAGATCCACAGGAGAACATTTAGATGTTTTTCCTCTGCAATTTATCTGTTGATATTCTGAAGGTAAAAACACACACCCAAGAAAGCAGTTCTCCACGGAGCACATTATATGATTGCTGGTTACAAAAATATATAAATAAGAGTAAAAAATTCACTGTCTTCATGAAAGAAGCAGCAATATTGCCACTGTCTATGTATCTGTTTAGAAATATGTACATAGATTTGAAGGTCAAAGCGTATTTGAAAGCATTTTCAAATCGTTTTCAAGAACACTACGCTCTGAGCCGCAGGGTAAGTTAAAGCTGGCTGACCTTTTTTATACTACAACTCCTATTATACCAGACAATGTGAACTGAGGTCTAAGATGGCAGACATACAAGAAACAGAGGCATGTTCACACTAGCAAAAAAGAAGCAAGACAAAAATATATCTCATACCCTACCATAATTATATATAAATGTAAAGCAAAATTGCATAATAAATATAGGGTACTTAGTGAACTATTTTTGATCAAAAAAAGTATACAAGCCGTCCCACCAGCGGCAAGGTGACCCTAAATTGGGACGGTACCTATACTGCCTATATTAAAAACCTTACTGTATATCAAAGTTGAAGTAATGCATATAAAAGGGTAGACAAATAGGACCGGGTCCCAACTCCAGACCACCTAGGCCCGTGGTAAGCTACATATATACCAATCAGCTCAACAAAGGGCATGCCACACCCTTAAATTGCACAGAATGCAAACAAGTCAAAAAACCAGACAATGTGAACTGAGGTCTAAGATGGCAGACATACAAGAAACAGAGGCATGTTCACACTAGCAAAAAAGAAGCAAGACAAAAATATATCTCATACCCTACCATAATTATATATAAATGTAAAGCAAAATTGCATAATAAATATAGGGTACTTAGTGAACTATTTTTGATCAAAAAAAGTATACAAGCCGTCCCACCAGCGGCAAGGTGACCCTAAATTGGGACGGTACCTATACTGCCTATATTAAAAACCTTACTGTATATCAAAGTTGAAGTAATGCATATAAAAGGGTAGACAAATAGGACCGGGTCCCAACTCCAGACCACCTAGGCCCGTGGTAAGCTACATATATACCAATCAGCTCAACAAAGGGCATGCCACACCCTTAAATTGCACAGAATGCAAACAAGTCAAAAAACCAGACAATGTGAACTGAGGTCTAAGATGGCAGACATACAAGAAACAGAGGCATGTTCACACTAGCAAAAAAGAAGCAAGACAAAAATATATCTCATACCCTACCATAATTATATATAAATGTAAAGCAAAATTGCATAATAAATATAGGGTACTTAGTGAACTATTTTTGATCAAAAAAAGTATACAAGCCGTCCCACCAGCGGCAAGGTGACCCTAAATTGGGACGGTACCTATACTGCCTATATTAAAAACCTTACTGTATATCAAAGTTGAAGTAATGCATATAAAAGGGTAGACAAATAGGACCGGGTCCCAACTCCAGACCACCTAGGCCCGTGGTAAGCTACATATATACCAATCAGCTCAACAAAGGGCATGCCACACCCTTAAATTGCACAGAATGCAAACAAGTCAAAAAACCAGACAATGTGAACTGAGGTCTAAGAACTAACTCCTATTATAGCATGTTTGTTGAGTTTGGTACATATGACTACTAGTGATGAGCGAGCATGCTCGCCACTGCTCTGTACTCGCCCGAGCATCTCACTACTCAAGATGCTCAGAGCTCGCCGAATATTTCCAGGGTTGCTCGGCGGGAGCTCGGGTCTCCTCCCTGCATGTTTGGTGCTCTTTACAGTGCCAATGAACATGCAGGGATTGCCTGTCACTCACTGTAATGCCGCAGCCATGTTGGTTGTGGCATTACAGTAATTGGCTGGCCGCACAGCGTCATCAGGTCTATATCAGACCTGGTGCCGCTGTGCTCGTCACAGTCACTCCGGAATCAGACAGTGTAGGGAGAGGTGCTGCTGAGCTAGGGAGAGATTTGCTTGTTTCTAGTTAGTGTAGGTGTACCAAACTACACTGCTCAAAAAAATAAAGGGAACACTTAAACAACAGAAAATAACTCCAAGTAAATCAGACTTCGGTGAAATCAAACTGTCCACTTAGGAAGCAACACTAATTGACAATCAATTTCACATGCTGTTGTGCAAATGGAATAGGCAATAGATGGAAATTATTGGCAATTATCAAGACACACTCAATAAAGGAGTGGTTCTGCAGGTGGGGACCACAGACTACATCTCAGTACCAATGCTTTCTGGCGGATGTTTTGGTCACTCTTGAATGTTGGTTGTGCTTTCACACTCGTGGTAGCATGAGACGGACTCTACAACCCACAGAAGTTCATCAGGTAGTGCAGCTCATCCAGTATGACACATCAATGCGAGCTGTGGCAAGAAGGTTTGCTGTGTCTGTCTGCGTAGTGTCCAGAGGCTGGAGGCGCTACCAGGAGACAGGCCAGTACACCAGGAGACGTGGAGGGGGCCGTGGGAGGACAACAACCCAGCAGCAGGACCGCTACCTCTGGCTTTATACAAGGAGGAACAGGAGGAGCACTGCCAGAACCCTGCAAAATGACCTCCAGCAAGCCACCAATGTACATGTGTCTGCACAAACGGTTGGAAACCGACTCCATGAGGGTGGTACGAGGGCCCGATGTCCACAGATGGAGGTTTTTCTCACAGCCCAACACCATGCAGAAAGCTTGGCATTTGCCACAGAACACCAGGATTGGCAAAGTCGCCACTGGCACCCTGTGCTCTTCACAGATGAAAGCAGGTTCACACTGAGCACATGTGACAGACGTGACAGAGTCTGGGGATGCCGTGGAGAGCGATCTGCTGCCTGCAACATCCTTCAGCATGACCGGTTTGGCAGTGAGTCAGTAATGGTGTGAGGTGGCATTTCTTTGGAGGGCTGCACAGCCCTCCATGTGCTCACCAGAGGTAGCCTGACTGCCATTAGCTACCGAGATGAGATCCTCAGACCCCTTGTGAGACCATATACTGGTGCGGTTGGCCCTGGGTTCCTCCTAATGCAGGACAATGCCAGACCTCATGTAGCTGGAGTGCAGTTCCTGCAAGATGAAGGCATTGAAGCTATGTACTGGCCCGCCCGTTCCCCAGACCTGAATCCAATTGAGCACATCTGGGACATCATGTCTCGCTCCATCCACCAACGTCACGATGCACCACAGACTGTCCAGGAGTTGGCGGATGCTTTAGTCCAGGTCTGGGAGGAGATCCCACAGGAGACCATTCGCAACCTCATCAGGAGCATGCCCAGGTATTGTAGGGAGGTCATACAGGCATGTGGAGGCCACACACAATACTGAGCCTCATTTTGACTTGTTTTAAGGACATTACATCAAAGTTGGATCAGCCTGTAGTGTGTTTTTCCACTTTAATTTTGGGGGTGACTCCAAATCCAGACCTCCATTGGTTAATAAATTTGATTTCCATTGATGATTTTTGTGTGATTTTGTTGTCAGCACATTCAACTTTGTATAGAACAAAGTATTCAATGAGAATATTTCATTCATTCAGATCTAGGATGTGTTATTTGAGAGTTCCCTTTATTTTTTTGAGCAGTGTATATTAGAGACACATATCCATCTCAACAAACAGTCCTTCTGAGGACTAATCCATCTGCAGAGATATCAGGCAGGCAGTGTATATAGGTATAGCAGACTGCAGTGCATATAGCACAAGATGCTCTATTCCAGTTCTGTCTGCTGCTGCTGCTGTTACACATTTCTAGACATAGGCCCAGGTCTCGGGGGCCAGGAATAACTTTTTTTTGGATCTTAATCCTCATTATTTGCTTAAAAAGCAATCCAGAGAACACAGTTTTTCTGCGCCATTTGCTTGTTGGCACTGCAGAATACAGCCAGGTCCTTTCCATATTATGGCACTTAAAATCCAGCTATTTAAAACTGTGGTTTGTCCGTCACACAGATCACATACAGTACAGACTAAAAGTTTGGACACACCTTCTCATTTAAAGATTTTTCTGTAATTTCATGACTATGAAAATTGTACATTCACACTGAAGGCATGAAAACTATGATTTAACACATGTGGAATTATATACTTAACAAAAAAGTGTGAAACAACTGAAAATATGTCTTATATTCTAGGTTCTTCAAAGTAGCCTTCTGCTTTGATGACTGCTTTGCACACTCTTGGCATACTCTTGATGAGCTTCAAGAGGTAGTCACCGGAAATGGTTTTCACTTCACAGGTGTGCTCTGTCAGGTTTAATAAGTGGGATTTCTTGCCTTATAAATGGGGTTGGGACCATCAGTTGTGTTGTGCAGAAGTCTGGTGGATACACAGCTGATAGTCCTACTGAATAGACTGTTAGAATTTATATTATGGCAAGAAAAAAGCAGCTAAGTAAAGAAAAACGAGTGGCCATCATTACTTTAAGAAATGAAGGTCAGTCAGTCCGAAAATTGGGAAAACTTTGAAAGTGTCCCCAAGTGCAGTTGCAAAAACCATCAAGCGCTACAAAGAAACTGGCTCACATGAGGACCGCCCCAGGAAAGGAAGACCAAGAGTCACCTCTGCTTCTGACAATAAGTTTATCCGCGTCACCAGCCTCAGAAATCGCAGGTTAACAGCAGCTCAGATTAGAGACCAGGTCAATGCCACACAGAGTTATAGCAGCAGACGCATCTCTTCATCAACTGTTAAGAGGAGACTTTGTGCAGCAGGCCTTCATGGTAAAATAGCTGCTAGGAAACCACAGCTAAGGACAGGCAACAAGCAGAAGAGACTTGTTTGGGCTAAAGAACACAAGGAATGGACATTAGACCAGTGGAAATCTGTGCTTTGGTCTGATGAGTCCAAATTTGAGATTTTTGGTTCCAACCACCGTGTATTTGTGTGACGCAGAAAAGGTGAACGGATGGACTCTACATGCCTGGTTCCCACCGTGAAGCATGGAGGAGGAGGTGTGATGGTGTGGGGGTGCTTTGCTGGTGACACTGTTGGGGGTTTATTCAAAATTGAAGGCATACTGAACCAGCATGGCTACCACAGCATCTTGCAGCGGCATGCTATTCCATCCGGTTTGCGGTGTACAGGCTGTGTAAGGGCTATTTCACCAAGAAGTAGAGTGATGGGGTGCTACACCAGATGACATGGCCTCCACAGTCACCAGACCTGAACCTAATCGAGATGGTTTGGGGTGAGCTGGACCACCGAGTGAAGGCAAAAGGGCCAACAAGTGCTAAGCATCTCTGGGAACTCCTTCAAGATTGTTGGAAGACCATTTCCGGTGACTACCTCTTGAAGCTCATCAAGAGAATGCCAAGAGTGTGCAAAGCAGTCATCAAAGCAAAAGGTGGCTACTTTGAAGAACCTAGAATATAAGACATATTTTCAGTTTTTTCACACTTTTTTGTTAAGTATATCATTCCACATGTGTTAATTCATAGTTTTGATGCCTTCAGTGTGAATGTACAATTTTAATAGTCATGAAAATACAGAAAAAAATTTAAGTGAGAAGGTGTGTCCAAATTTTGGTCTGTACTGTATAATTGCGCTGAAAATACTGCCATTTCTGGCCTCCATTAAAAATTTGTTTCAGTGTGTCAGTGAAGCTATTGACACCAGTTTGCTGTTCAAAATAGTTACCTACAGGCCAGGTATCTAAAACTGTGTTATCTCCGTCACACGGATCACATATACATTTTCAGAAAATACTGCCTTTTCTGGCCTCCATTAAAAATTTGTTTCAGTGTGTCAGTGAAGCTATTGACACCAGTTTGCGGTTCAAAACAGTTACCTACAGGCAAGGTATTTAAAACTGTGTTTTCTCCATCACATGGATCACATATACGTTTTCAGAAAACACTGCCACTTCTGGCCTCCATTAAAAATTTGTTTCAGTGTGTCAGTGAATCTATTGACACCAGTTTGCTGTTCAAAATAGTTACCTACAGGCCAGGTGTTTAAATCTGTGGTTTCTCTGTCACACGGATCACATATACGTTTTCAGAAAATACTGCCATTTCTGGCCTCCATTAAAAATTTGTTTCAGTGTGTCAGTGAAGCTATTGACACCAGTTTGATGTTCAAAATAGTTACCTACAGGCCAGGTGTTTAAATCTGTGGTTTCTCAGTCACACGGATCACATATACATTTTCGGAAAATACTGCCATTTCTGGCCTCCATTAAAAATTTGTTTCAGTGTGTCAGTGAAGCTATTGACACCAGTTTGCTGTTCAAAATAGTTACCTACAGGCCAGCTATTTAAAACTGTGGTTTGTCCATCACACGCATCACATATAAGTTCGCTCCAAATTCAGCCATTTGTAGTGAGCGTGGAAGATATTGTCCTCCATTTAAAATGGGCAAGGCACGTGGCAAGGGACGGGGAACTGGACGTGATGGTGATGGTGATGGTGCAAGCAGAAGCCGAGGCCGTGGGCAAGCTGAAATTGTGCCACAACAAACACCCACATCTTCTCGCTCGACCTTCCTGTCCCAATTAATACATCCCAGAACACCACTATTGACCACAGAGTATTGTGAAAAGGTTATTAATTGGTTAGCAGATAATGCTTCAAGTCACTTAGCCACCACCACCACCACTCTGTCTTCCACACGGTCAAATCTCAGTAGCCGTGAGTCTGGACCGCATATTCCTCACCCTGATCCTCCTTCCTCCCACCATGCCGAGTGCTCAGAGAGAACTGATCCCACACTTGGACACTCCGAAGAGCTGTTCACTTTTCCATTTATAGATTCGGGCCTCTTGCCCGGTCCACTTGAAGCGGGGCAAGAGGAGATCGCATGTAACGATGCCCAAATATTTGAGCAGCCACGGTCACACAAAGGCGACAGTGGGAAAGTGTCACAAGAGGTGGACGATGATGAGACACAATTGCCAGAAAGTCAGGAGGAGGACCAGGGTGCGGAAGTGGAAGATAAGGTGGTGGATGATATAGTAACTGACCCAACCTGGCAGGAGGACATGCAGAGCGAGGAGAGCAGCACACAGGGGGAAGGAGGCAGAGCACCCCAACAGACAGGAAGAAGCAGTGTGGTGGCCGCAGACAGAAGGCAGGCAACCGTTCCCCGTAACACCAACACGAAGGAAGTTGCCAGTATAACTGTTAGGTCTTCCCGAGTCTGGTTGCTTTTTAAAGACTCTGCCGATAACCCCAAAAAGGCCATTTGCACCACCTGCCAGGCCAGCATCAGCAGGGGTGGCAAAACTACCAGCCTGACCACCAAAAGCATGATCAGGCACATGGCAGTCAAAACACCCGACTTTGTGGGCCGAACCCCAGGGTCCAGGAACAGTGTCTGGCACCACTTTTTCTTCCGCTGTTGTGCATGCAAGCCAATCCCCTGTCCATGATGCATGCGAAGATGCCTCCTGCCCTGCACCTGTCATTGCACACTCTCAAGTAGCAGCATCAGGAAGCACGTCCACATCCTTGTCCCAGCGCAGCGTTCAGTTCTCCATACCTCAGTCCTTGAAACGCAAGCGCAAATAAGCAGCCAACACCCCACAGGCCACACTACTAAATTCCCACATTTCGCGACTGCTTATGCTTGAAATGTTGCTTTTTAGGCTTGTGGAGATGGAAGCATTCTGCAACCTGATGGCGGCGGCTGTTCCTCGGTACTCAGTCCCCAGCCACCACTATTTCTCCCGGTGTGCCGTCCCCGCATTACACAAGCACGTGTCCCAAAACATTAGCCGTGCCCTCAACAACACAGTTACCGGGAAAGTCCACCTAACCACGGATACATGGACCAGTGCTTGTGGGCAGGGATGGTATATCTCGCTGACGGCACACTGGGTTAACATAGTGGAAGCCGGGACCCAGTCGGACCTTGGGACGGAACATGTCCTCCCGACGCCAAGGATTGCAGGACCTAGGTCAATCAGGGTTGCCCCCACAGTCTACAGCTCCTGCACCTCATCCTCCTCAGCCTCCACCTCCTCTTGAGCCTCCATCTCCGAAATGACCACATCAGTCACAAGCTGGAAGCACTGCAGCACTGCCTCGGCCAAGCGGCAACAGGCTGTGCTGAAGCTAACATGCTTAGGTGACAAACCGCACAATGCTGAAGAGCTGTGGACAGCTCTGAAAGAGCAGGCAGAACTGTGGTTCACACCGCTGAACCTACAGCCGGGCATGGTCGTGTGTGACCATGGCCGGAACCTGGTGGCGGCTCTGAGGCGAGGCGAGCTCACACACGTACCATGCTTGGCCCATGTGCTTAACTTCATGGTTCACCGGTTTCTCAAATCCTACACGGAGCTGCCAGATCTGCTTGTTAAAGTACGCCATCTGTGTGCCCATTTTAGAAAGTCACCTACAGCTTCCGCCGCCCTTGCCGTGTTTCAGCAGCATTTGCAGCTTCCGGTTCACAGACTGGTGTGTGATGTCCCCACGCATTGGAACTCTACACAGCAGATGTTGGGAAGGATTTGTGAGTGGAAGAGGGCAGTTGTTGAGTACCAGCACCCACAAGGCCATCGGTATTCATTTCACACATAAGACCTCAGGAGTGGACATGGATGTCAGACATATGTACCATCCTCCAAAACTTTGAGGACTCCACCAAGATGGTGAGCGGCGATAATGCCATAATTAGCATCACCATCCCGCTTCTCTGTCTTCTGAAACGCTCTCTGCTCACAATCAAAGAGGATGCATTGCAGACGGAGCACGATGAGATTGAGCAAGGAACCATACAGGGTGATTACACACAGCCCAGTCTCATCTCATCCCAATGCGGATTGGGTGACAATCAGGAAGAGGAGGAGGAAGAACAGGAGCTAATTTCATGCGCTATAGACGGTACTACCTGCACAACTGTCATACCGTCTGTTCAGCTTGGATGGCCTGAGGACAAAGAGGAGTAGGAGAAGGAGAACATGGTCACTCGTCTTCTTGGTGAGGACATGAAAGTCTTGCCTGTTAGCAGTCTGGCACGCATGGCTGAGTTTATGTTACGCTGCTTTGCCATGACCCTCGCGTTCTAAAAATTTTGGGTGACAGTCATTACTGGTTGGTGACACTTCTAGACCCACGCTACAAGGAGAATTTTATATCTCTTATTCCTGAGGCGGACAGGTCTACAAAAATGGGGCTGTACCAGAAGGCCCTTGTTGCAGAACTATTAAAAAAATTCCCATCTGAAAATGCTGGTGGCAGAGGTCATAGTTCTTTGAACAACCAAGGACTACAAGCGAGAGAGGCACAACTCCAATCCAGCAGAGGCAGGGAAACACTGTCAAAGTTCTGGGAGAATTTTCTCAGCCCCTCCCATCGCACAGGCCCTGAGGCGCGGGGTACTCTCACAAGGAGTGCAAAGTTTGGGAAGATGCTGAGGGAGTACCTTGCCGACCGTACCAACATCCTCCGTGATTCCTCTGTGCCTTATAATTATTGAGTATCCAAGCTGGTTACGTGGAATGAACTGGCTCTGTACACCTTGGAGGTCCTGGCCTGCCCTGCCGCTAGCATTTTATCAGAGCGGGTTTTTAGTGCCGCTGGTGGAATTATAACTGATAAGTGCATCCGCCTGTTAACTGAAAATGCTGACAGGCTGACTCTTATAAAAATGAACAAGGGCTGGATTGGGCCAGACTTCTCAACACCACCGAATGATAGCAGCGTAACATAAACTCAAATCCAGTGTCTTTTTTTGGGAGGTGTATTCCCATGCACCTTTTCACACCCACACATGGATATATGCTTCCTGATTTTGCCTATTTGCTCTTGTCCTCCTCCTTCTCCTCATCCTCATCCTCTACCACCTGTAGGGATTTGTACTCACTGAGCAGCGTTGGAGGTAGGCACAGGTTCACACAGTGATGCAGTCCGCGGGTTCAAACAAACTGGTGGTTTATTTATTGTCCATATGTCCATACACCAGTGAGGAAACAAAAGTAACAGCCTTTTCCTGACACAAAAAGGAATAAGGCTGTGTGCCCACAGTGCATTTTTTAAGCGTTTCCACAGCGTTAAAAACGCTGCAGAAACGCTTAAAAAACGCATGGTAGAAGTCCTGCCATGTTCCCCAATGATAATCCACATGTGCTGTGCACATGCTGCGGAAATTTCCGCTGTGGGTTATCATTGTGGAAAAAAACGCACCACTACCAATTATTTTGGGGAAGCTCTGCGTTTTCGCCGCCATTCAATTGCATTGGAACGCTTGGATTCCGCATCACTGGATCTGTACATGCAGAATCCAAGCGTTTCAATGTGCAGATGGTACCCGGGTCTGGAGGACAGGAGACTCTCCTCCGGACCCGGGTACCATAGAACTTGTAAAAAAAAGAATAAAATAAAAAATAAATATTATATTTACCTTCTGATGGCCCGCGGTGTGCTTGTCTTCGCTTGCCGGCAGATCGCGGTGGACTGAAGGACCTGCGCTGACGTAATTTAGTCATGTGACGGCAGGTCCTTCAGTGTACCGCGAGCTGCCGACAAGCCAGGATGGATCGAATCAAGACTGCGGGGGCCATCGGAACGTAAGTATAGATTTATTTTTTTATTTTTTACCATTCTTTAAGGTCACACTATATAAATCCATGCCGTTTGCATGGATTTATATAGTGTGACCAAGTTGTCAAGCACTTTCCAAGTGATGCTAAAATCGCTTGGAAAGCGCTTGTCTACCCGCATGCGGAAATGCATGTGAAGAACGCTTCACATCCGCTTGTTCCTGGCAGGAAAAACGCATGTTACAATCCGCATGCGTTTTTTCTGTCAGGGAGATGCAGAAACGCTCAGGAAAAAATCCGGAGCATTTCTGCATCGTGGGCACATAGCCTAATAGAACACAGCTCAAAATAACAAGTCCATTCTTGCACGGCCTCAGCCGTTTAAACAAAGTGCTTTTCTCTGCCTCCTGCAGAGTCTAAGAAACACATGCAAGGTCTGCTCACCTTGCCCAACACAGACAGACTGAGACTGTCTTAAATCAGCCTTCTAAGACCTGGATTGGAGGTAAGTGAGCAGCTGTTTCCCCCCAGCTCTTTCAGCTGCTCGTAAAACCCGGCCCTGTAATCCGGGCCCATTAAATTCCTCCCAGCACTATGTGTGCTGGAGCCTGCTTCTCCGGGTCCTACATCACCGAAGCTTGGCACTTCGGGGACACATATCTCCCGTCTACGACCTGTCCGGCTGCCACCTTACATACCCCCCCCTCTGCCACCATACAATAAACCCTTGACAAGGCATCAGCATTCCCATGTTGTTTCCCAGGCCTATGCTCTACCCGGAAACTAAAATCTTGTAGCGCCAGGAACCACCTAGTCATTCTGGAATTGTTCCCCTTCTTTTCTCGCATCCACCTCAGTGGGGCATGGTCTGACACTAACCTGAACCTTCTACCTAACAGGTAATACCTCAGAATGTCTAACGCCCACTTAAAGGCCAAACATTCTTTTTCTACAATGGAGTAGTTCTTCTCACAAGTGGAGACAATCCAACTGAGGTATATTATAGGGTGTTCTTCTCCGTTAATCTCCTGGGACAAGACTGCTCCCAGCCCGACATCCGATGCATCCGTCTGAACCACAAACTCCTTGGAGAAGTTGGGCGCCACCAAGACTGGCTGTTTACAGAGGACCAGTTTCAATTCCTGGAAGGCAGCTTCTGCTTCCAGGGACCACTTGGCCATAGCTGACTTCATCCCTTTCAGAAGATCCATCAGCGGGGCTGCTATCAGGGCAAAGTTAGGGACAAATCTTCGATAGTAGCCCACAATCCCTCGAAAGGCCCTGACCTGCTTCTCCGAGAGGGGCTGAGGCCAGTTCAAGATCGCCTCGACCTTATTTATTTGTGGTTTTATCTCCCCTCTACCAACACGTACCCTAGGTACTTGGCTTCCTCCATCCCCTTGGCACATTTCTTTGGGTTGACAGCAAAGCCCGCCTTCCTTAGGGCATCAAGTATGGCTTGAACTTTGTCCAGATGACTTTCCCAGTCCTGGCTGAATATGATGATGTCATTTAGGTAGGCCGCTGCATAGTTTTTGTGGGGTGCTAAGATCCGGTCCTTGGCTCTCTGGAAGGTGACCGGAGCTCCCTGCAACCCAAACCTCATCCTGACGTATTGATAACATCCGTCTGGTGTCGAGAAGGCTGTCTTCTCCTTGGCCTCTTTGGACAGGGGAATTTGCCAATATCCTTTGGCGGGGTCCAGAGTGGTGATGTACCGAGTGGGTCCTAGCCTTTTGATAAGCTCATCTACCCTAGGCATTGGGTAGGCGTCGAACTTAGAGACCTCGATCAGCTTCTTATAGTCGTTCCAAAACCGCCATTCCCCATCTGGTTTCGGCACTAAGACTATAGGACTGGACCATCCACTTTTGGACTCTTCAATGACTCCCAGGTTAAGCATCCGCCTCACTTCTTTTGAGATCACCTTTCTGCGGGCCTCAGGGATTCAGTATGGTTTTAGATTGACGCGAACATGAGGCTCTATGAGAACCTCATGCTCTATGACCTGAGTGAGTCCTGGCAACTCGGAAAACAGGTCTTTATTTCACTGTAGCAACTCTTTGCACTGTTGCTTTTGGGCATGTGACAGTGCCACCTTGACTTCTTTCACATTGGCCTCAGCCTCAGCCACTAAACAGGGAGCTTCCACGGGCTCTCTATCTTGCCATGACTAAATCAAGTTAACATGGTAAATTTTGTAGTGCTTCCTCTTCCCCGGTTGGTGGATTTTATAGTTGACTTCCCCCACTTTCTCTACCACCTCATAGGGGCCCTGCCACTTTGCCATGAACTTGCTCTCCACTGTGGGCACTAGCACAAGCACTCGATCTCCTGGGTTGAACGATCTCACCCTGGCCGACCTATTATACACCCTGGACTGTGCCTCTTGTGCCTTGAGGAGGTGCTCCCTCACAATGGGCATCACGTGGGCAATCCTCTCTTGCATCTGAGCCACGTGCTCCACCACGCTCCTATAGGGAGTGGTCTCAGCTTCCCAGGACTCTTTCGCCACATCCAGGAGTCATCGAGGGTGTCGTCCATAGAGTAGTTCAAACGGGGAGAAACCTGTGGAAGCTTGGGGAACTTCCCTGATGGCAAACAACAGATAGGGAAGCAGACAGTCCCAGTCTCGGCCATCCTTTTCCACTGCTTTCCTCAACATTGCTTTCAAGGTTTTGTTAAACCTCTCGACCAGTCCGTCCATCTGGGGATGGCACACGGAGGTTCTCAGTTGTGCAATCTGCAATGTCTTGCACAATTCCCTCATGACCTTCGACATAAATGGAGTTCCTTGGTCTGTTAGGAAGGATCTCCTTAGGCAACCCCGTTCTTGAAAACATGTGGACTAACTCCCGGGCTATACACCTGGCGGATGAGTTTCGTAGTGGTACGGCCTCCGGATACCGTGTAGCATAATCTAATACCACCAGGATATACTGATGCCCTCGGGCGGACTTGACCAGGGGCCCCACTAGATCCATCGCTATGTGTTCGAATGGAACCTCGATGACGGGGAGGTGCACTAGGGGACTGGGGAAATGGGCCACTGGGGAGGTTATCTGGCATGTGGGGTAGGAACAACAATAACTCTTTATTTCTCTATAGCAACCTGGCCAGTAGAATCTCTGGAGGATCCATTCCTGAGTCTTGTCTGCACCCAGGTGACCACCCAACACATGAGAATGAGCCATGTCTAACACCCTGGGTCTATATGACCCTTGCACCAGCAACTGTTCTATTATCTCACCCCTTGGCTTGGTTACTCTGTACAGCAAACCCCCATTTACAGCAAAATGAGGGAACCGAGTGTCAGCCCCCAGTTCCTGAGGCTCCCCATTTAACACAGTAACATTTTCAAAGGCCCCTTTCAGAGTTAAATCCCTAAGTTGGGCAGTTCCAAAGTTTCCCTCGGACACCTCCAGCTCAGAGATATTGGCCTCAGGGGATGTTGCCTCATCCTCATCGCCCACAAACACACACATGGGAAACTCATCTACCATGTTCTGCGGGTAAGTTTCCTTAGCGGCGATCTGGCTGTCGTCCGAGCAACCCGGTGTCCCCGCTTTCCCCCTCATTTCCCAGAATAATGCAAAGTCACGTCCAATTATTATGGGATGCAATAAGTCCTTAACGACCGCCACTTCATGAGATGTGGTGCCACAGTCCGTGTTTACATCTACCTGGGCCACAGGATAGTTCTTAGCGTCCCCATGGATACACCGGACCCCCACTACCTTCCCAGGAACCAGTCGATGAGGGAGTTTGGCCCTTACCAGGGTCACCAAACTTCCTGAGTCCAATAGTCCAGAGACTTGTACCCCATTTACTGACACTGAGCATGCCTGAGGGCCCTCGCCATGTTGAGGAACCGCGCTGCAGGCGGGGTAGGCAAAATAGGAGCAACGCCGGCCCATGTTGCAGTCCATTGGCTCAGAGTTTATGGGACACCGGGCGGCAATAAGGCCAGGGGTATGACATCTCCAACACACTACTGTATATTATGGGGTGGGACCTTGGGCAGCAACTCAGACCCCTCCTGAACTCTAGGACGCCCCCCAGGTGTGGGGGTGTAGCTCCCTTCTTTTGGGTGTCCGTCTCCTTTTGGGAACCCCAGTATTGAGAGGCTACGACCCCTTGTTTTCCCAATGGACTCTCAACCGCCTGGTATCTTTCCATCAACCTCACCAAATCATCGGCATTATGGGGATCTCCCTGGGCAACCCAGGATTTCACCGACTTCGGGAGAGAGTGTATACACCTGTCTATAACGACCTTCTCCACCATCTATGCTGGGGAGGAAGATTCAGGTTGTAACCACTTTTGGACCAGGTGTAGGAGGTCGAACATCTGGGACCAGGGAGGTTTTTCACTGCAATAGGCCCAGTGGTGCACCCGTTGCGCCCTGACAGTCAGAGTCACTCCCAAGTGTGCCAAAATCTCAGTTTTCAACTTAGCGTACTCTTTCACGTCCTGCAAGGCCAAGTCATAATAGGCCTTCTGCGGCTAGCCTGTCAAATATGGCGCCAGTACCTCCGCCCACTGCTCTGAAGGCAATTTCTCCCGCTCTGCCACCCTCTCAAAGACCGTCAGGAATGCCTCGACGTCATCACCTGGGGTTATATTTTGTAATGCTCTTCTTACCGTCTCCCTGACGTGTGAGTCATCACCTGGATCAGAGGATGTGGCGATCGTCCTGCCACGGATCTGCTCTGCCAAGATTTCCATTTGTCTTTGCTGCTGTTGGATCTGCTGCATCAGAAGTTTATTTGTTTCCTGCTGCTGCTCCCGTTGCTGCTGCAGCTGCTCCCGATGCTGCTGCTGCATGCTCTGCTGGCTCTGCTGCATGCTCTGCTGCATGCTTTGCTGGCTCTGCAGGTACTGCTGCTGGAACTGCGCCTGCTGAGACTGCTGTTGCTGAAGTTGCTGCTGGTGCTGCGCTTGTTGCGTCTGCTGTGCCTGTAACAGATGTTTAAGCAGGTCCTCCATTTTGTCCGGCGACACTTGCTGGCTTATGGCCGGCTTCACCCAGGACATATATGTCTTCTTGCAGCAGTCACACTGCCGCTTGGGATCTGTGCCCGTGCTTCTAGCACCAATTGTATGGATTTGTACTCACTGAGCCGCATTGGAGGTAGGCACGGGTTCACATAGTGATGCAGTCCACGGGTTCAAACAAACTGGTGGTTTATTTAGTGTCCATACACCAGTGTGGAGACAAAAGTAACAGCCTTTTCCTAGCACAAAAAGGAATAACAGAACACAGCTCAAAATAACAAGTCCATGCAGCATGGCCTCAGCCGTTTAAACAAAGTGCTTTTCTCTGCCTCCTGCAGAGTCTAAGAAACACATGCAAGGTCTGCTCACCTTGCCCAACAAACACAGACAGCCAGAGACAGGCGCAGCTGTCTTAAATCAGCCTTCCAAAACCTGGACTGGAGGTAAGTGAGCAGCTGTTCCCCCCAGCTCTTTCAGCTGCTCGTAAAACCCGGCCCTGTAATCCGGGCCTATTAAATTCCTCTCAGCACTATGTGTGCTGGAGCCTGCTTCACCGGGTCCTACATCACCGAAGCTGGGCACTTCGGGGACACATGCCTTCCGTCCATGACCTGTCTGGCAGCCACCTTACACACCATATCACCATGGTGACCGTGGTCCGTGATGCAACACCCACATCATTTTTTTAAAGGGTCTTTATGATGCCCGTAAAAATTTTTTTTATACAGTATGTTCATATATACCCACCAGGGGTAAATGTTTGTCAGCCCATACACTTAGTGCATGGGCATTACAAGTATTGGAGACCTGCTTCTTTCTAATGGGAACAATTTTTTATGAGGCCCTCCTCCACGTCTCTTCCAAGGGGCATTGGAGTGCCTCCCAATTTTTGGCAGCCCTTGCATTCACTGCATAGGCCAACACTATGGGAGACCCATTTCCTAATAATGGGAACATTTTTTCATGAGGCCCTCTACGTCTCTTCCAAGGGGCATTGGAGTGCCTCCCAATTTTTGGCAGCCCTTGCATTCACTGTATAGGCCAACACTATGGGAGACCCACTTCCTAATAATGGGAACATTTTTTCATGAGGCCTTCTACGTCTTTTCCAAGGGGCATTGGAGTGCCTCCCAATTTTTGGCAGCCCTTGGATTCACTGCATAGGCCAACACTATGGGAGACTCACTTCCTAATAATGGGAACATTTTTTCATGAGGCCCTCTACGTCTCTTCCAAGGTGTTATGCACACGTCCGGACTGGCTGGCGTGTGCGTGATTAGTGATCCCACTGTACCATGAACCGAGGAGTGCCTGGAGGGGCGTAACTAAGTATCAACCCGATCCGACCAAGGTCGCACAGCGGCTTAGTCGACTCTGTGGACCAAGGAGAAACCGAGCAGAGGGACCAGGTGCGACTCCAGGTCAGACCCCGGTCACAGTTGTTGACCCACACCGGGGAATGCAGGAACAGGCAGGTTAGACTGGCATACTGGCAGGTGGGTATTGGCAGGCACGGCTGGAGTGCAGACAGGAAGATACTGGCAAGCACGGCTGGTGTGCAGACAGGGAGGCACTAGCAGGTTGGAGCGCAGGCTGGATAGGGTCCAGTACAGACTGGGATACAGGAACAGAGCCGCAGATGCGGTAGACAAGTGAAGCAGAGCAAAACCGCCGGAGCGGTGAGCAAACAGAGCGGAGCGAAACCGCAGGTGCGGTAAACGGACAGAGCAGAGCAAAACCCGTGGATGCGGTAAACGAACAGAGCAGAGCAAAACCCGCAGGTGCGGTAAATGGACAGAGCAGAGCAAAACCCGCGGATGCGGTAAACGAACAGAGCAGAGCAAAACCCGCAGGTGCGGTAAATGGACAGAGCAAAGCAAAACCCGCAGGTGCGGTAAATGAGCAGAGCAAGGCAAAACCCGCGGAAGTGGCGAACAAGCCAAGCAGAGCAAAACCGCAGATGCGGCGAACAAGCCAAGCAGAGCAAAACCGCAGACGCGGTGAACAAGCAAAGCAGAGAAAAACCGCAGACGCGGTGAACAAGCAAAGCAGAGCAAAACCGCAGACGTTGTGAACAAGCGGAGCAGAGCAAAACCGCAGATGCAGTGAACAAGGCAGAGCAGAGAGGAACCGCCGAAGCGGAGAGCAAGGCAGAGCAGAGAGGAACTGCCGGAGCGGTGAGCAAGGCAGAGCAGAGAGGAACCGCCGGAGCAGTGAGCAAGGCAGAGCAGAGAGAAACCGCCGGAGCGGTGAGCAAGGCAGAGCAGAGAGAAACCGCCGGAGCGGTGAGCAAGGCAGAGCAGAGAGGAACCGCCGGAGCGGTGAGCAAGGCAGAGCAGAGAAGAACCGCCGGAGCGGTGGACAAGGCAGAGCAGAGAGAACAGGGCTCTGTTCACACGGAACAGACTGGAAGGGACAAGCAGAACCAGATACACACAAGGTACTTGCAATGAAGTAGCGAGTGGACTCCAAACTCACAAACAGAAGTACAGAGACAACGAGTTGGAGTTAGGTGCAGGTTCAGACACTACAGGAAAAGGGAAGATATGGACATAGAGACAAACAGGCTAGGAGAGTGTTCAGACAGGAACAGACACTGCAACGAGATACAGGAGCGAGTCTGGGTATACGGCCCCCAGAATGGCGGACAAACAGGCTAGGAGACACAGATAACAGGTCTGGGAATACAGCCCCCAGAAAGGCGGGACAGGCAAGAAGCAGAAACAAGACCTGGCAACTTCAGAGTAGGAGCACACAGAAATTAGTGTTGCTCAGGCACCTGCTCCAAGGTGGAGTGGGTTTAAATATCCAGTGACTCACAGCAATAGGCTGGGGAAGCATTAGAAGTGTGCCCACCGCAACTATAAGAATCAGGAAGTAACCGGGCCACCGCCCTAAGCAATCAGACCAGAGCATGCACACAGTATGAACAGGAGCACGACTTACAAACTGGACTGAAGGCTAAGACCGCGATCTTGCATAGTGGGAGATGGTGCACTATGCAAGTACGCCGCCAGGTATGTTACTCAAGGGACATTGGAGTGCCTCCAAATTTTTGGCAGCTTATGCATTCAGTGCATAGGCAAACACTATGGGAGACCCACTTCCTAATAATGGGAATATTGTTTTTAGGAGGCTCTCCGACCTCTACGTCTCTTGCAAGGGGCATTGGAGTTCCTCCAAATTTTTGGCAGCTTATGCATTCACTGCATAGGCAAACAGTATGGGAGACCCTCTCCTTTCTACTGGGAATTTGTCCTTACTGTGGCCCTGCTCTATGTGTCTTTAAATTGTTAGTGGGGTCTTTCCTAAATTTTGTCAGCCGTTGGACTCACTGCATACCCTATAACTGAATAGCACACGTGCTCCTTTGTAATGGAAACATGTCATTACTGTGGCCCTGCTCTATGTGTCTTTATAGTGTTAGTGTTTTTTTCCCAAATTTTGGCAACCCTTGCAGTCACAGCATGGTCATTACCACTATAGGAGACCCGCTCCTTTATACTGGGAACATTCTTTTTACTGAGACCCTCCTCTATGTCTCTTCAAAGGGGTATTGGGTTACGTCCAAATTTTTGGCAGCCCTTGCAGTCACTGCATACGCAATAACAGTATAGGAGACCCACTCGTTAATAATGGGAACAACAAAGCATAGCTGGCTGATGGCTCTCTAACAATAGCGAGGGCCGACTGCTGGCCCTTTAAGAATAGTAAGGGCCGTCTGATGGCCCTATAAAAACAGGCTTTGTGACTTTCTGAGTCCCTCCATCATAAATGAAACAGGATGTGTCTGATGATGTGTCACACACCACATGGCCAGATAAGGTTGTAAAATGTTAAAATGACATTTCCCGGTGAATGCATTTGTCTTAAAAAAGAAAGTAAAAAAACAAACAAACAGTAGGATCTTTCTTTAGTATAAAAAACAGAGTCGCCAATGTAACCTCAATGTAATCACATTGTTCAGTTCCTGCACCTCCTCCTCCATCTCCGAAATGACCACATCAGTCACAAGCTGAAAACACTGCAGAACTGCCTTGGCCAAGCGGCAACAAGCTGTGCTGAAGATAACATGCTTAATGCTTAGGTGACAAACTACCCCCAGCGCTGCAGAATTGTTGAAAGCTGTAACACAGCAGCCTGATCTGTGGCTCTCACCGCTGAACATACAGCCAGGCATGGTCGTGTGTGACAATGGGCGGAACCTGGTGACGGAGAAATGACAGCCGGAGTAGATACGTTTTCCCTCTATGCCAGTCCTTTCACTGAGCTAAAGAATAAGGCTGTGGTGAAATATAACTCCCACTGAGAAGCAGTTTCAAACTGAAAAACATTGGGCCCACCAGAGGATTTGATTCTGAGGGCTCACCTTTGTCCCCCGCTCAAGAGCCTCATAGCTGCTGCAAAGTTTGTGCTATCATGAACTCTCCTGATGGAGAAGCCAGGGCCCACCCGAGGACTCTCTGGTGGGACTGTCCAACCCTGCCTAGAAGCAGTCCTGGCTAAGAAAAGTGTGTGGGAAGGTTCCAGGACACTCTATGGCTCCATTTTTACTGAGGTGGAAACCCACGCAAACACGGGAAGAACATCCAAAATCCTTGCAGATGTTGTCGTTGCTTGGATTTGAACCCAGGAACCCAGTGCTGCAAGGCTTCAATGCTAACCACTGAGCCAATGTGCTGCCGTTCACCCTGTGATGTCTAACAGGCTGGAGAAACTTGCACCTACTGCCACTCTATCTTCAGCTCCTTTGTGAGAAACTAATGTATTTGGGCAGCCACTCAGTCTACCAAATAGAATTCCTGAGAAAGAAATTGGGGATGGCTTTTGTGATGAAAGCCGG
The DNA here is from genome assembly GCF_046119375.1 of Phyllobates terribilis. NCBI lineage: Eukaryota > Metazoa > Chordata > Amphibia > Anura > Dendrobatidae > Phyllobates > Phyllobates terribilis. The sequence continues at coordinate 706,987,855 of NW_027362761.1, forward strand.
CCGGTGGGTGCAGCTCTCTGGCGCCCCCTTACCTCTCAGGTCAGTCAAGGTACTGCACCTAGAGAAAGTAGTGCCAGGAAGCTGCAACCAGCGCAGGGAACACGGTAGTGTGTTATCCCTTCAACGTCACTAAACCGTAACGTCACTACACAGCACAACTCGCTAGCGCCCTCTTAGCCTCAGGTCAGTCAAGGAACTGCACCTAGGATAAGCGGTCGCCAGGGAGACTGTCCTGTAACCTACTGGGTATCGGGGCCCTCTGTAGTGAGGGCGGTATATATATCTTCCTTGGCCGCGCCAGGAATATATATATCTGAACCTCCGACCGTCACTACCAGCCTTCCCCAATCCCCAGTTGGTATGCTGCCACCAGTCCCTATTTTAGATATACGCCCAGTCCGTGAATGGGCCTATATCGGGTCAGGAACCAACCCTGGGTAGCGTTTTTGGGCTTGAGCCGAGCTCACACGGACGTGCGTTCGTTATGCAGAATAAAAGGCAGGCCCACAATTACTTGAGGTAATTGATTATAATAATACACTAGATACACGATATACAACTAAATATACACAGGTATAAGGTCAGGCTAAACTATACAACAATGGAATACAACACACAGAATCACCACAGCATATCAGTTACCGGTTTCTTGATTTTCTTGTGACGCAGGGAGAGGATTCTGCGGTCGCAGGCACGGTTCTTTGTTACAGGCTGAGGCCTACCACCGCATGGTCAAACTGCTCCTCCCCTTGGTGGCCTCAGCTGGTGCTCAGATGTTCAGCACCCCACTCTTGGGTCAAGACTGACTTGTCTCTTGTCTGTCCTGCTATCTTACCTGCCCCGTCCCGCCCACTGCTGGTGAGGTCAGCTGGCTCAGTCTCCACCCTCAGGTCTAACTTCGATCAGAAGCCCAAATTCTATGGAACCCAATAACTTCTTCTGGGATGGTCTCATGATACCCCCAGGGGTTCCCATGGATTCGGGCCGCCGTAACCGACCTTTTGATATCAATTATGATACCATACGGTCCTCAGGAATGGCTCCGCGCTATATCTTGGCTTCCAGAGCACGTACAAACGTCTACCGCGGAGGCTTGTGTGCGCAATGGCTCCGGGACGCCGTGATATTTTTTATTGGCCCATCCCACGCAACATGCGTGTACTATTCATGTTTCTATATCTTATGCCTCCATGCTTGTGACAGACAAAGAAACTAGTCCTATGGGACAAATGGTCAGTTACAGATGGACGAAGCACCCCCCCCTGCTGGCTGTGTTTCCTCTCGAAGTCTTTGAAGCTCCTAGCATTCAAGTGTTAAGTAGGCCCCGGGGCTTCTTATCTTACAGGAGCCTGGATGGGGGGAAACTATCTAGTTGACGTTTTAACAGAAGGTCCCAAGGGTGGGGGCTGCTGAAGTGTGGCCATCCCTGGATATGATTTATCATTACCAAGATGGCGGCTACAGGTTCATCACACCTCCCCCTATACGAGGGCGCGAGGGGGTAGCACATTCCTGTGTTCCCCCGTGCGTCCTTCTGCACCCTCCCCTTGCCGGGATAACCCGTCAGCGTTACCGTGGTCACGGCCTCTTCTGTGGCGAATGGAGAAGTGGTACTGCTGGAGAGCGAGGCTCCAGCGTAGCAACCTGCCATTCGACCCAGAGACCGTGTGTAACCAGCTGAGGGGGTTGTGGTCCGTCTCCACGGTGAAATGGCTCCCGTACAAGTAGGGCTGCAGACGCTGCAGGGCCCATACAATTGCCAGGCATTCTTTTTCCACCGTGGAGTAAGCCACCTCCCGGGGCAGTAGCTTCCTGCTCAGGTACAAGACAGGATGTTCCTGGCCTGTCGTGTTGACCTGACTTAGCACAGCACCGAGGCCAAAGTCACTGGCGTCGGTCTGTACCACAAACGGCCGGTCGAAGTCGGCAGCTTGCAGTACAGGGGAGCTACTTAGGGCGGCCTTGAGTGCCCCGAAAGCTGTCTCGCAGGCGACTGTCCAGTCGACTGCGACGGGCAGCTTCTTCTTGGTGAGGTCCGTCAGGGGCTTGGCCAGGGTGCTATAGTGTGGGACGAACCTCCTATAGTACCCGGCGGTCCCCAAGAAGGACATCACCTGCTTTTTGGTCCTAGGAGTGGGCCAGGATGCGATGGCATCCACTTTCCCCGGTTCTGGCTTCAGAACCCCCCCGCCTACCCGGTGACCCAGGTAGAGGACCTCACTCATGCCCAGCTGGCACTTTTCCGGCTTGATGGTCAAGCCTGCCCGGTGGATCCGACCGAGCACCTGCCGCAGGTGCTCTAGGTGATCCTCCCAAGTGGGACTGAAGACTGCAATATCGTCCAAGTACGCAGCCGCGTACCCTTCAAGTCCCTCAAGCAGCGTATTGACCATCCGCTGAAAAGTGGCAGGGGCATTCTTCATGCCGAATGGCATCACTGTGGACTCGTACAGTCCAAAAGGGGTGATAAAGGCAGAGCGTTCCCTTGCCGCGGGGGTCAGAGGAATCTGCCAGTACCCCCGGCTCAGATCCATGATGGTCAGGTACTTAGCCCCGGCCATCCGATCGAGCAGGTCATCGATGCGTGGTATGGGGAACGCATCGGTGGCCGTTACAGCGTTGAGCCCCCGGTAGTCCACGCAGAACCGTGTAGTTCGGTCCTTCTTTGGTACGAGGACTACAGGCGAGGCCCACGCGCTGCTGGATGCCTGGATCACCCCCAGCTTCAGCATCTCGTCTATCTCTTGGCGCATGTTTCCCTGCACCTCGAAAGAGACCCGATATGCTGAACGCCGGATCGGCGGGTGATCGCCAGTGTCCACGTCGTGGACAGCCATCTCAGTCCTTCCGGGCAGGCTGCTGAACAGCCCCCGGAAGGGGTGCAGGGTGGTCCCCAGCTGGGACCGTTGGTCCTCCGTGAGCTGGTGGCCAACCCCCACATCCTCGATGGACCTGTTCCTCCCCCTGCAGTGGGCCTATACTCAGCAGCCTGGATACCCCTGGGAGCCCTACACTGCCGGTAGCTGCCCCCCTCTCCATCCCTGAGCTTCCCTCTACAGAATCCTGCCCGCCCCCTCCCTCACCGGAGGACAAGAGGTCACGGCACGCCGGCTGAGCACCTCTGCGGGCATCCCCACACTCCCCACCTGCTTTCACTAACCCTGTTTGTGTTGTGTCTGTGCAGGTGTTACCCTCAGGTTTCACTCCCTCCTCCTCAGCAGGACACACACTACATACAACATGGTTGGCATTAGCAGCAGACAAATCAATACACTCTTGGGGGGCCGAACTTGGGGGTTCAGAGGGTACATACTGCGATACTAGACGCCCCAAGTCGGTCCCTAATAAAACATTTGCGGGAATATTTGGCGTTACTCCCACCTCCCGCATCCCCCTTCCGGCACCCCAGTCCAAATACACCATGGCAACGGGAAGTGCCGGCTCCACGCCTCCAACCCCGGAGACGGAAAGAGTCTTTCCTGGTACCAAGTCCTGGGGGGACACCACCTCAGGCCGTACCAGTGTTCGTTCAGCGCCCGTGTCCCGCAGTCCCATGACCGCAGAACGGCCTATGGTGACGGGTTGGATGTTGTCCAGGGACCTACCACCACCCCCTCCCACACACAAAACATTGGGCGCTCTCTGGGACTGGGATGGGGTCTTTTGGCGCTGGGGACACTCAGCCCTAAAGTGTCCTGGTTTGTTGCATAGATGACAACGTCTTACGTCTGGTCCTTGCCTGGAGAGGGCAACAGGGGGATACACCCCTTGTGTTCTAGGGGCCGGGGAAACAGGGGCATGACTGGGCTTACCCCCTCTCCAGGTGCTGCTGGCAGACTTCTTCAGCTCAGGCGCCCTGTTATTGGCATACTCGTCTGCCAGGGCGGCTGTAGCAGAAGCCCCTGTTGGTTTTCGGTCACGGAGGAACTGTCGGAGGTCCTCTGGGCAGTTCCACAAGAACTGCTCCGTGACGAACAGTTCCTGGACCTCCTGGCGGGTAGTAAGCGCTAGACCCGAGGTCCAGTGCTCTGCGGCTCTCAACAGCGCCCGCATATGATCGGTCCAGGTGTCCTTGGGGCCACGCAGCAGGCTCCGGAACTTCTGGCGGTACGACTCGGGAGTGAGGTTGTACTGCCGGATCAGGGCCCGCTTGATGCAGTCGTAGTTCTGTACCTCCCCGGCAGGTAAGTCCCCCAAGGCATCCAGGGACTTACCCCTCAAACGGGGGGTCAGGTATCTGGCCCACTGATCCCGGGCCAGATGGTGCTGAAGACAGGTCCGTTCAAATGCCACCAGAAAGGAGTCCAGGTCCCCATCCTTCTCCAGTAGAGGGAAGTCCTCAGCTCGGACTCTGGACGACTTGGTCTCCTGATGGGTTGGTTGCTCTAGCGGAAGCCCCCGCTGGGCCAGGTCCAGTCGGTGCTGGCGCTTCGCAGCTCGCTCTGCACGCTCCGCAGCCTCCCGGCGCTCTGCAGCTTCACGCTCCGCAGCCTCCCGGCGCTCTGCAGCTTCACGCTCCGCAGCCCGCTCCGCAGCCCGCTCCGCAGCCCGCTCTGCACGCTCCTCCTCCGCTGCCTTCTCTGATGCTGCCAGGAGGGTTTTGTAGACGGCATCGCCATGAGACTGGAGACTTGCCATAGCCGCTTGTAAAAGGGCTTGTGATCTGGACAGGCTGGGCTGGGTAGGTGGTGGGCAGCCCACTGCGGGACCGTATACTGGGGACTGGCTCCCTGAGGTGCCCGGGCTGGACTCCTCCTCGCCATGAGTAACAATGTCCTCCCCTCCTGCCACACGGACCGTAGCATTAGCCTCCTGCAGGGTCTTGCTCCTGGTGCCGTCTGCCATCTTGGTAACCGACACCGCTGCAACCCTGAGTTTGCACACACCTTGTTATACTTTTAGCCTGACCGTCTAACGTTGGGCTGACCTTAAGACTCCAGCAGTGGAAGTTACCACTGGCAGTCTTTAGTGCCTGGGAGTAGGGGTCCCACAACACTATTATTCTGCAATCCCACCGCTCTGCCACCAATGTGATGAAAGCCGGCCGGTGGGTGCAGCTCTCTGGCGCCCCCTTACCTCTCAGGTCAGTCAAGGTACTGCACCTAGAGAAAGTAGTGCCAGGAAGCTGCAACCAGCGCAGGGAACACGGTAGTGAGTTATCCCTTCAACGTCACTAAACCGTAACGTCACTACACAGCACAACTCGCTAGCGCCCTCTTAGCCTCAGGTCAGTCAAGGAACTGCACCTAGGATAAGCGGTCGCCAGGGAGACTGTCCTGTAACCTACTGGGTATCGGGGCCCTCTGTAGTGAGGGCGGTATATATATCTTCCTTGGCCGCGCCAGGAATATATATATCTGAACCTCCGACCGTCACTACCAGCCTTCCCCAATCCCCAGTTGGTATGCTGCCACCAGTCCCTATTTTAGATATACGCCCAGTCCGTGAATGGGCCTATATCGGGTCAGGAACCAACCCTGGGTAGCGTTTTTGGGCTTGAGCCGAGCTCACACGGACGTGCGTTCGTTATGCAGAATAAAAGGCAGGCCCACAATTACTTGAGGTAATTGATTATAATAATACACTAGATACACGATATACAACTAAATATACACAGGTATAAGGTCAGGCTAAACTATACAACAATGGAATACAACACACAGAATCACCACAGCATATCAGTTACCGGTTTCTTGATTTTCTTGTGACGCAGGGAGAGGATTCTGCGGTCGCAGGCACGGTTCTTTGTTACAGGCTGAGGCCTACCACCGCATGGTCAAACTGCTCCTCCCCTTGGTGGCCTCAGCTGGTGCTCAGATGTTCAGCACCCCACTCTTGGGTCAAGACTGACTTGTCTCTTGTCTGTCCTGCTATCTTACCTGCCCCGTCCCGCCCACTGCTGGTGAGGTCAGCTGGCTCAGTCTCCACCCTCAGGTCTAACTTCGATCAGAAGCCCAAATTCTATGGAACCCAATAACTTCTTCTGGGATGGTCTCATGATACCCCCAGGGGTTCCCATGGATTCGGGCCGCCGTAACCGACCTTTTGATATCAATTATGATACCATACGGTCCTCAGGAATGGCTCCGCGCTATATCTTGGCTTCCAGAGCACGTACAAACGTCTACCGCGGAGGCTTGTGTGCGCAATGGCTCCGGGACGCCGTGATATTTTTTATTGGCCCATCCCACGCAACATGCGTGTACTATTCATGTTTCTATATCTTATGCCTCCATGCTTGTGACAGACAAAGAAACTAGTCCTATGGGACAAATGGTCAGTTACAGATGGACGAAGCACCCCCCCCTGCTGGCTGTGTTTCCTCTCGAAGTCTTTGAAGCTCCTAGCATTCAAGTGTTAAGTAGGCCCCGGGGCTTCTTATCTTACAGGAGCCTGGATGGGGGGAAACTATCTAGTTGACGTTTTAACAGAAGGTCCCAAGGGTGGGGGCTGCTGAAGTGTGGCCATCCCTGGATATGATTTATCATTACCAAGATGGCGGCTACAGGTTCATCACAGCTTTGCTACTGGTACTCGGGGCAGTGCTAATACCATGGCATTGTACCATAGCTCACTGGAAATACTACAGGCTGGTAGGAGTCAAGCAGATTCACACAGAAAAGTACCAGCAGTAATGTTCAGGGACCCTTGCTAGTGGAAGGCGGAGACGACACCGGGATAAATAGTGGTGGATGGGGACTGAGTATGGACACCCGGCCGCTGCCGGCATGAGGTTGTGAAAAGCTTCCGCCTACACGAGCCTAAAAGGCCACATTTCAAGTGAAAGCAGCTTTAGAGGACTTCCTGGGAGAAATGACAGCTGGAGAAGATACGTTTCCCGAGTCCTTTCACCAAGCTAAAGAATATGGCTGTGGTGAAATACATCTCACCAACAAGTTGTGGACTGGCTCTGTACCGTCCCTGGCCACATTCACTTGATCACGTGTTTGTGGGTAGGCGGTCCTTCCCAATAAGTTCACTGGGGAGGGCACAGGTAATGTTGTGGGACCCATACTTGTGGAAGGCAGAGACGATAACGGGAGAAATAGTGGCGGCTGGGGACTGAGTATGGACACCCGGCCGCCGCCATAAGGTTGTGGACAGCTTCCGCCTCCAAGAGCCTAAAAGGCCACATTTCAAGTGCAAGCAGCTGTCAAAAATTTGGCAGTATACAGTAGTATGGCAGCCTGTGGGTGGGTGGCTGGCTGGCTGCATACTTGCACTTGCATTCCAAGGAATGGGATAGAGACAACTGAACACTGCACTGGGACAAGGACGTGGATGGTGATTATTGCAAGTCTGCAATGACAGGTAAATGGCGGCATGCATCTTCGCATGCGCCAAGGATCACTTATGATGGGCACACTTTTAGGCAGTGACCTGAGAGTCAGAGATGCTTCCAGGGGTCTTTCCCATGTTGTTCACATGTCTTTTCAGCACTGTATGCATGTGTCTGATGATGTGTCACACACCACATGGCCAGATAAGGTAGTAAAATGTTAAAATGGCATTTCCCAGTGAATGCATTTGTCTTGGTTGAAAGCAGTGCAAAAGTCCAAAAACGCATCGAAAATGCTACGTGTGACATAGCCCAAGGTGTGGAGGAGCATTTTTGTTTTTGTATATTTATTTTGCCTTATATACAAGTCATTACCCTGGCAAGGATGTTCCTTAACATATTTCCCAGGAAAATCGATTTTGGTTTCGTTTTTGTATGTTTTATTGTGAGTCTGTAAAAGTGGCGTAATACCTCTGACAATGTTGTTGACAGCAGTGACCTGGTAGTCAGAAATGCTTCCAGGTGTCTTCCCCATGCTGTTCCCATGTCATTTAAACACTGTTCCCATCGATTTGGGCAATTTTTAGGCCCTCTGCAGACCGCCGGGGGGAGCCGCCTGAAAAATGCTCGAGTTTCCCATATACTTACATTGGGCTCATTGCTCGGGTCAATCACCCTAGTATTCCAATGTGCTCGACCCGAGCATCGAGCACCCGAGCATTTTAGTGCTCGCCCATCACTAATGACTACAATTCAATGTTATCAAAAAGTGTGTTTGGGAATTAAGTTCAAAATCAGTAGATGTGTTCTCAGGGTGAACTGGTATTCTGTATTTAACAGTCTACATCTCAGTGTATTAGGGTGGCCACCCAAATCATGATGCAATGTTCCCACAATGAATATTTAGTGAATTTTTGATGTTGCGGATTTTCTGCCCCAATTCTACATCTAATAGCTAAATTAGATTACTTGAGTTTCTTCATTGTTTTCATCTTGTTTTTTGACCCTGCTCGTTTTTGATGCTGTAAATGCACTAAAAACCCATAAGTGTGTTTTATCTGAGGATTTTCCGCATCTAATGCAAGTCTATGGGGAACTACCGCATATAATACTCAGCTTACTCACAAGAGAAATTTAAATGTTGCTTATTTAATTTCTATAAATCCCATCCACTTTGCTGGAACTGTAAGACGCTGCGTTTTCTTTTTGCTTACCAAACTCACCAAGAACTCATTGTGGGAACTTAACCTAAAATTCATATGCCTCAAATGTTTGTTTTCGCAGTTGGATAACTTAGATATATTTGGTTTGCTATTTCTTTACCTCTCTTAACCTCGGGAAGGGGTTCACGACTTATGACATAAACTTACATCATTGCGATTGTACAGGCACAGGAGAAGTGCCCATGCGATTGCCGCAAGGAGCTCAGGGTAAGCATTAGCCAAACTCCGCCCTGAGCCGTTTAACCCCATAAATGCGATCTATATCGATCACAACATTAAGGAGGCTGGGAGAGCGAGGGGGCTCTCACTTCTCATCAGCGCCCCCGCAACATCATTGCGAGGGCTCGATTGTTGCCTTGGCACCTCGAGGTCGTCATGACGACCTCCGGGTTTGCCAGCTATGGTGGCCTTGTAAGACCATACCCGGTGTATGGTCAAAGAGTGTTCTGTCAGTGCAGCACTGACAGGTATAATACATTGCAATTCTGGTGCATCTGTAATGACCCAAACTATAAAGTTGTCAAATTAGTTAACCCATACAGTGAACATCGTAAAATAAATAAATAAAAAATTGGGCAAAAAACTATGCTTTTTCATCACACCGCCAAAGAAAAAGTGGAAAAAGTCACAATCAAAAAGTTGAATGTAAATAAAAATGGTATCGTTGAAAGAAATAAAAAAGCTATAGCTCTCAGAATATAGCAATGCAAAACCAATTATTTTTATTGTGTAAAAGCGGCAAAGCATTAAAAAATTATATTAATGTAGTATCGCTGTAAATGTACTGAGCTGAAGAATAAAGCTGTCTTATCACTTTTGCCACAGTTATCAGCATAAAAAAAACAATTCCTGAATTGCTGTTTTTTGTTGATTTTGTCTCCCAAAAATCGGAGTAGAAAGTGATCAAAAAATGTTATGTTCCCAAAAATGGTACCAATAAAAAAGTCAACTCGTCCCGCAAAAAACAAGCCCTGACACAAGTCTGTTGGCAGAAATATAGAAAAATGATAGCTCTCAAAATATGGAGATGCAAAAACTTTTTTTTTTTGCAAAAAAAAAAGCGTCCTTCAGTGTGTGACAGCAGCCAAACATAAAAAACTGATATAAATCTGGTATTGCTGTAATTGCACCGACCCAAAGAATAAATCCATCTAATCACTTATACGCATGAGGAACGGTGTAAAAAAATAAGTAAAGTCAATTCTTGACCTGCTGTTCATTTGTTCATTCTGCCTCCCAAAAATCGCAGTAAGGCTCAACTCACATTTACCCTTCACTCTACGATGATCACTTACATGGGGGTTTCCGCGTAAATCTATTAATTAATTGCTTTAGGATGGACCCCCTGGAAGATTCCCTATAATAAGGCAGATGGAGAAACTGCGAACGCAGTCTGTCCTATGATCCAGCGGTGTCCATCTTTTTAGGCATGCATAAAAGCGCAGGCGACCATAGTTTTGTATACGTATAAAAAGAAGGAGACCGCTGAACAGAGTCCAGATGGAGATTTAGATGGAATCCCCAATATACAGTAAGTGCTTAGCGTAGAGCGGAGGATAAATGCGATTCAAAATCTTATGTAAAATGTTCCCAAAAAAAGCTTCATCTCAATCCACAAAAAAAGCAAGTCCCTACTTAGGTTCATCATCTGTCAATGGAAATATAGGGGGCTTCCACGTTACTGGTAGCACAAAGGCTATGGAAAAGCGCTATGGTTCCTCACTCCCTAAAAGAAATCCAGCGAATTCTACACTACCAAATCCTAATGCCCCTCTCCCTTCTGAGCCCCACAGTGTGCCTAAACTACAGTTAACATCCACATATGACATTTCTGTAGCAATGAGAGCCCGCTTACGGGGTCCAAGTCTCCAGAAGCACAAGCTGGGCACAATGTATGGGCACTATGACGTACTGGGCATTACAACATACAAGCACTGCAATGGCAGATTTGCAATTTCCATTCAGCAACATCCATTGCTGCTTGTTTCTGGAAAACACCCATGGAGTCAAAATTGTTACAGCACCTGTAGATAAGTTCCCAAAGGGGTATAATTTCCCTAAAATGTAGTCACTTGAGGAGGGAGGAGGATTCTGCTCTTCTGGCACTTAGGGGCTCTGTATATGGAGTCCGCAAACTATTTTAGAATAATTTGTTCTCCAAGAGTCAAATAGCTCTCCTTCTCTCCTGGGTCTTGTCGTGTGGCTAAGCACTACTGTACAGCCACAAATGGGATATCGCCACTTTCAGCAGAAATTGTGTGACAAATTTTGGTGCCATTTTTACCCATTTTCCCATGTGAAAATGTAAAATCTGGGGCTAAAACAAAATTTTTTTCATAAAAATTGAATTATTTTTTCTTCACCGCCCAATGTTATAAAATTCTGTGACACACCCGTGGTGTCAATATGATTACTGCACCCTTAAATAAATTCATTTAGAGGTGTAGTTTGTAATATGGGGTCACTTATGGGGGGTTCTGCTGTTCTGGCACCTCCGGGGCTCTGCCAATGTGACATGACACCTGAAAACTATAAAAAGAAAATCTGCACAATAATATGGTGCTCCTTCACGTCTGAGCTTTTCACTGTGCCTGAAAAGTATTTCCTGATTACATGTAGGTATTGGTGTACTACTAACTGAGGTACATTTTTTCCTATTAGCCCTTATAAAAATTAAAAACTTGGGGCTAAAACAACATTTTAGTGGTAAAAATTTAATTATTCTTTCATTACTGCCCAATGGTATAAAATTCTGGGAGACACATGTGGTGTCAATATGCTGACTGCACAGCTAGATAAATTTATTGAGAGGTGTAGTTTCCAAAATGTGGTCACTTGTGGGGATTTCTGCTGTTTTGGCTTGTCAGGGGTTCTTCAAATGTGACATGGCATCCACAATCTATTCCAGCCAAAATGGTGCTCCAAAATTCAAATGGCGCTTCTGTGGCACCCCAGGGGTCTGGTTACCACAGTAATAGAAATATTACGTCTGAGAGCAAGTGGGAGGTTTCCTGGTCAGGAGCCCTTAAGCAAGCAACACCTCCTGCCCAGACCTGGGAGGGGAGGAATCTGCCCTTATAAACTGGGTCTGGGGCGGGGTTAGACAGTCAGAGCCTGGAGTGAAGTTCCAGACACAGGGCAAGAGACAGCTAGGAGCTCTGTAGGAGCAGGAGCTGAGTGCCAGGGGCTGGAGCTAAGCAGAGTTCGCCCTGGCAGAAGAATCTAAGTACCGGACACCGGGGTCCGAGGCTATGGGAACCTCTAAGGCCAGCAGCAGAAACCAGCCGGCAGGGGATTCCAGGTCCTCTGGCCATAGAAGCCCGGAGGCTCAGTCACAAGGAAGGGATCAGCACCGCCATCGAGGAGTGGAGGCTATCAGAAGGCCCCAAGTCACCAGTCATACGGGTGAGCACCACACGGTATACTCAGGGATGTGGGCTACTTCCACTCGCTTACTGCAAGGTAGCCAGGAAGAGTGCAGATAGGCGGGGAGGCCTACAACTCCATCTGGCCAGGGGAACTCCTGCTTGCTCGCAGACTGACCAGGCCGCTTATGCTAGCCAGTACTCCCGGGAGGGTCTGCCTTAATATCATCAGTAAAGACCCTGAACTGCACTGCAAAGACTCTGAGTCGTTCCTGCTTTCTCACCGCATACAGCACTACTAGTACTGGGACGCCCGCACACCATCACTCCCATCATCCACATTCCATGCCCTGAGGCCATACTCTTCCCGTGGGGAGTTATCCCATCTTTAGCTGCGCACACCACACCAGCCTCAGCGGACTGCCTCGCAGCGGCGGTACACCCTGGCCGCAATCCATGGGTGGCGTAGTCGGACATTAAACCACAAAAACCCTATAAAGACTGCCACTGGTTTGACCACCCTGAGCCACGGGACCGGGTCTCCGCCACGGAGACTACAACCCCCAGAGACCCGGCTCCGGGTAACCCACACACGTGCACACACGGCCCAGGGGGCGCGTCACTTCTTCTCTTCTGTGTATCAGTGTACTCAGGAGAAATTTCACAGCAAATTGTACAGTCTATTTTCTCCTGTTACCCTTCTGATAATGAAAAATGTGGGGCAAAGACAACATTTTTGTGGGAAAAATGTTTGTTTCAGTTTCACAGCTCAACGTTATAAAATTCTGTGAAGCACCTGGGGGGATAAATTTCTTGAGGGGTGTAATTCCCAAAATGGGGTCACTTTGTAGGGGGGTTCCAATGTTTAGGCACCTCAGAGACTCTGCATACCTTTTTGAAAATAAAAAAAGTGGGGCTAAAGCAACATTTTTTGGGGAAAATGTATATTTTTATTTTCACGGCTCCACGTTTTAAAAATCTGTGAAGCACCTGAGGCAGGGGCGGACATATCGTCAGTGCAGCTGGTGCAGCTGCACCGGGGCCAGGAGGTGGAGGGGGGTACTGCAGGGCAGCTAATACTGAAGGCAATCTGACCTGTTTCTTGGAGCCTGAGGCTCTGAGGGGCCCATGGCCAGATTGCCCTCACCATGCACAGCGAACAGGGAGCGATCCCTCCAGCTCCGCTGCTGACAGGAGAAAAATAACAGCGGAGCTGAGCGATCCGTCCTCTGCTTCTTTCCCTGCGCTTTCTCCCTGAGACAGGCTCGTGCGACTTGATGACGTCAGCATGCAGTGCAGGCCTGTGTCAGGGATAAAGTTTCCAGCAACGACGATGCTGCGGGGGAACAAACAGAGAGGTAAGTGGTTTTCTTTTGTTTGTTTTTTTACTAATACACTGGGGAGGGGTCCAGGACAATGAGGGGTGGTGGGGGTGACAATAATGGAGCCTAAGTGGGTGAGACAATGATGGGGATGGAGTAGACAATGATGGGGATGGGGAGATGACAATGATGGGGATGGGGAGATGACAATGATGGAGGTGGGGGAGATGACAATGATGGAGGTGGATGAGATGACAATGATGGAGGTGGTGGAGAGTAATAATGGAGGTGGTGGAGATGACAATGACGGAGGTGGGGGAGAGCAATGATGGAGGTGGGGGAGATGACAATGATGGGGATGGGGAGAGCAATGATGGGGATGGGGGAGATGACAGTGATGGGGATGGGGAGAACAATTATAGAGCTGGGGGAGATAACAATGATAGGGATGGGGAGAGCAATGATGGAGGTGGGGAGAGCAATGATGGAGGTGGGGGAGAACAATAATGGGTTGGGGGGGAACAATGATGGTGGTGAGGGAGAGCAATGATGGATGTGGGGAAGAGCAATGATGAAGGTGGGGGAGAGCAATGATGAAGGTATGGGAGAGGACAATGATGGTGATGAGTAAGAACAATGATGGAGGTGGGGGAGAGCAATGATGGAGGTGCTGGAGAGCAATGATGGGGAGAACAATGCTGGGGATGGGGAGAACAATGATGGATGTGGGAGAAAGGACAGTGATGGACGTGGGGGAGATGATGATGGAGGTGGGGGAGATGACTATGATGGAGGTGGGGAGAGCAAAGATGAAGGTATGGGAGAGGACAATGATGATGAGTGAGAACAATGATGGAGGTGGGGGAGAGCAATGATGGAGGTGGGGGAGAGCAATGATGGGGAGAACAATGATGGGGATGGGGAGAACAATGATAGAAGTGGGGGAGAGCAATGATGGGGATGGGGAGAACAATGATGGATGTGGGAGAAAGGACAATGATGGACGTGGGGGAGATGACGATGATGGAAGTGGGGGCGATGACAATGATGGAGGTGGGGGAGATGACAATGATGGAGGTGGGGGAGATAACAATGATGGATGTTGGAGAAAGAGCAATGATGGAAGTGGGGGAGATGACAATGATGGAGGTGGGGGAGATGTCAATGATGGAGGTGGGGAGAGGACAGTGTTGGATATATTTTGATTGGTGTGTGGCTTATAGTATATTAAAGGTGGGGTACATATATGCAGGGCCGTATTTGGAGCTTCTGCTGCCCTAGGCACTGTCAGTGGTCGCCCTCCCCGGTCACGCCCACCCTCACCCCCGTCACGTCCCCCCCACGTCGTGCCCCCCTCGCATCCAATATCTTCCCCCCGTCGCGGCCGTTTCCCCAAGTTTCATGTAGCTTCTCCCCCCCATTCCATGTAGCACATATAAAAGGTTGGGGTGGGGGGGTGGGAGCGGCCCACACAGACCACAGGGCTGCAGCATTGCATATGGGGGTGGGGGGATGGGAGCGGCCCACACAGATCACAGGGCTGCAGCATTACATATGGGGGTGGGGGGGATGGGAGCGGCCCACAAAGAACTGGGCTGCAGCAGGCACTGCAGCATTGCATATGGCCCATATGCAATGCTGCAGTGCCTGATGCAGCCCATGTCTGGGATTCAGACCCCACTGTGTCCCTTCCTGCTGCTGCCTGCCATCATGTCTGACCAGTGACAACAGTCACAGACTAGTCAGACTCCTCAGAGTCTGAGACTAGTCAGAGACTCAGGCAGTCTGGGCTCTGTCAGGTTGGAACTGCTGCCCGCTGGCTGTACTGTCTGTGCACAGCACAGAACACAGTACCGGTGGCAGCCGCTGACTGCGCGTCTAGGCCTAAACTATGATCCCGCCGCCCGCCTCGCCGCCCGCCATCATCAATTATGCTGCAGAGGAGACTGCCTGCAGAAGCGGCAGCTCCTCAGCCAGCATCATGCACCAGCACCACGGCCCGGGTGGCAGTGTCTGCGCAATGGCACATCACAACAGGACACAATTACCGGCGCTGCCTGCTGAGATGAGCCGCCGCCAGCGATGTGCTGCCCGGGCCTCCGCGGGAACTTCAAGTGCCCAGGCTCCTCCTCTTCTTTCCAGATTGCAGCAGCAGAGCAGACTAGAGAGGTGAGGTGGGTGGGCGTGACCGGAGGGCGAGAGGGCACGATCAGGGGTGGATTAAGAGTAGCAAGGGCCCCGGGCAGTTTAGAAGGCGCGGGCCCCCCCCCCCACACCTGATGTATCACATGTCACATGATCCCCTGTGATAGATCATGTGATAGTTCACGTGAAATTAATTTGGCACAATATTAATTATAATAATTTTTTTTAGGCTGTATGCCCACTATGCGTTTTTTAAGCAATTCCGCTGCAGAAACGCTTAAAAAACGCTTGGTAGAAAGTCTGCCATGTTCCCCAATGATAATCCGTATGTGCTATGCACATGCTGCGGAAATTTCCGCTGCGGATTATCATTGTGGAAAAATTCACAGCATTACCAATTATTTTGCGGAAGCTCGGCGTTTTCGCCGCCATTGACTTGCATTGAAACGCATGTAATCCGCATCACTGCATCTGTACATGCAGAATCCATGCGTTTCAATGTGTGGATGGTACCCAGGTTTGGAGAAGAGGAGACTCTCCTCCAGACCCGGGTACCATAGTACCTGTAAAAAAAAAAGAATAAAATAAAAAATAAATATCATACTTACCTTCTGATGGCCCCCGGTGTCTTTATCTGATGCGTCCTGGCTTGCCGGCAGCTCACGATGGTCTGAAAAGGATCTTCCGTGACGTAATTTAGTCATGTGACGGGTCACGCGACCGCTGACGTTGGCAGGCCATCAGAAGGTAATTTTATATTTATTTTTTATTTTTTACCATTCCTTTGCGGTCGCACTATATAAATCCATGCCGGTTGCATGGATTTATATAGTGTGACCAAGTTGTCAAGCACTTTCCAAGTGATGCTAAAATCGCTTGTCAACCCACATGCGGAATTGCAAGTGAAGAACGCTTCACATCCGCATGTCCCTGGCAGGAAAAACGCATGTAAAATCCACATGCGTTTTTTCTGCCAGGGAGATGCAGAAACGCTCAAAAAAAATCCAAAGCATTTCTGCATCGTGGGCACATAGCCTTACATTAATTGTATGACTCAATATTGAGCACACATAGCCATCTATACACGGCGGGAGGCCGCACAGCGCCATCTATACACGGCAGGAGGCCGCACGGTGCCATCTATACACGGCGGGAGGCCGCACGGTGCCATCTATACACAGCAGGGGGCCACACTGTGTCATCTATACACAGCGGGATGTCGCACGAAGCCATCTATGCATAGCAGGAGGCAGCACGTAGCCATCTATACACAGCGGGAGGCCGCACGGAGCCATCTATACACAGCGGGAGGCCGCACAGCGCCATCTATACACAGCGGGAGGCCGCACAGCGCCATCTATACACAGCAGGAGGCCGCACAGCGCCATCTATACACAGCAGGAGGCCGCACAGTGCCATCTATACACAGCAGGAGGCCGCACAGCGCCATCTATACACAGCAGGAGGCAGCACAGCGCCATCTATACACAGCAGGAGGCCCCAGAGCGCCATCTATACACAGCAGGGGGCCGTGAGCGCCATCTATACACAGCAGGAGGCCACAGAGCGCCATCTATACACAGCAGGAGGCCGCAGAGCGCCATCTATACACAGCAGGAGGCCGCACAGCGCCATCTATACACAGCAGGAGGCCGCACAGTGCCATCTATACACAGCAGGAGGCCGCACAGCGCCATCTATACACAGCACGAGGCCGCACGTAGCCATCTATACACAGCAGGAGGCCGAACAGCGCCATCTATACACAGCAGGAGGCCACACGGCGCTATCTATACACAGCAGGAGGCCGCACGGCGCCATCTATACACAGCAGGAGGTTGCACAGCGCCATCTATACACAGCAGGAGGCCGCAGAGCGCCATCTATACACAGTAGGAGGCCGCACAGCGCCATCTATACACAGCAGGAGGCCGCACAGCGCAATCTATACACAGCAGGAGGCCGCACAGCGCCATTTATACACAGCAGGAGGCCGTACAGCACCATCTATACACAGCGGGAGGCCGCACGGCGCCCCCCAAGAGACAGCGGGAGGCCGCACGCAGTCACACACGCACAAACATATACAGACATATACATACACGCATAAACACATTTGAACATCTGCACACACACACACACACACACACACACATTCAATCACACATATGTAGCGCCCCAAGGGTTCGGTCGCTACAGAGGTATTGCACCTCAACCAGAGGTGTGATATCCCACTCCCGGTTAAGGATGGTGTGTGGACCGGGACTCAGTTAGCTGCATGCATCACACACACCCCATTTCCGGGGGACAGCTCAACGGTGCTCCCATTAGTACAGTAATGCAGGCACGACAGAACATATCCCTGGCTGGAGTGGGGAGGGGGGAGGAAAACCCAGTGATGTAGGAGCAGGAGGGGAAGGTTTCTGGGCATAGGTAGGAGCCCATTGGTTGCAAGTCACCTGGGCTCATACAGAGAGGGAGGTATAAAAGGTGGGCACCATCTTAGATCAGGGTTGTAGAGAGAAGGAGTTCAGCCAGAGAGGGCTGACAGGGAGCTGTGGCTCAGTCTGGGCCCAGCTCCACAAGGCAGGCCTAGGGTGAAGGCCGGAGCCAGAAGAAAGGAACAGAAACAGAAAGGAACAGCAAAGAAAGAGAAGAACCCAAAGTGTAGAAGGGCCCAGAGACACGAAGGCGGAAGGAACCCTAAGGACCCAGGAGATTACGGGTGACGGGTTGGCAGAACAGGGTACCGGATCCCAAGTTGGTGGAGGTGACTAATCTTTAACCAAGAACCGGTGGTCGTTATTAGAGATGAGCGTTGTTCTACTCGAACTGTTCGCCAATCTCAAATTCGAGCTGTTTTGGGCGGTGTTCGAGCCGTTCGGCGAACACGAACGATTTGAGAAAAATTCGGCTGTTCGAGGTTATGTTCGATAACTGTTCGTGCACCAAAATCATAACTGGATTTTTTCTCAGTAATGATGAAAATTAATGTGAATACGCAGTTTGAGTGTACAGCGGGGTGGGGGGAGGGGCAGGGGATGGATCTCTGCAGGAATAATGAAGATCTCCATTTTTTTTTCTCTTTCCCGCATTTACAGTGGGGAGGTGCAATCTGTCAGCCTATCAGCAGCGCACACACGGAGCGAAGTGCTTTTTTTCACACAAGCAAGGGCATGTGTCATTGGCAGTGATTGTCACATGTCCTTGCCCTATAAGACCAAGCCATTTTCCCCGTCGCCACCATTTTCTCACTGCTGCAGCTGCGTGTTAGACGGCACCGCTGTTGCTGTGTGCGCTATACCTTGTTAATTTCAAGCCAATTTTCGCACAAATCTACAGATAGCTTGGGAGTAGGGAATAGTTGTGATTGCAGTCCTTTTAAGGACTAGGTTACAGCATTTCCTACGACTTTTATCAGGCAGGTCTGTGCTCTTAAATAGATAGGTTGTGGGAGTAAAGACTAATTGTAATTGGAGTCCTTTTCAGGACTAGGTTACATCAGTTCCTATCAGTTTTTGCCAGGCAGGTCTGTGCCAGTGCTGTGCAAGTTTTTTTCACAGCATTTGGCTGAATCTAGCAAAGCTAATCCTTTTTGGCCTATTGCAGAGTGTGTTAGTCAGTGGAGTAGCCTATCTGTGTTGCAAGATATACCACCTGTGTATAGAATACCAATTTTTTTACTGCACCTAGTGAAGTAAAATCTTTTGGGCATAGCATCATTCTATTAGTCCATCTATACTGACCTCCATCAGGTTGCAAATTTTTTTCTGCATCTACCTCTGAAAAAATATTGGGCTTCTAGCTGTGTGTGGGACTTGTTCTATTACTCCATCTATACTGACCTCCATCAGGTTGCAAACTGAATATAATTTTTTTCTGCATCTACCTCTGAAAAAATATTTGGGCTTCTAGCTGTGTGTGGGACTTGTTCTATTACTCCATCTATACTGACCTCCATCAGGTTGCAAACTGAATATAATTTTTTTCTGCATGTAGCTCTGAAAAAATAGTGGGCTTCTAGCTGTGTGTGGGACTTGTTGTATTAGTCCATCTATACTGACCTCCATCAGGTTGCAAACTGAATATATTTTTTTCTGCATCTACCTCTGAAAAAATATTGGGCTTCTAGCTGTGTGTGGGACTTGTTCTATTAATCCATCTATACAGACCTCCATCAGGTTGCAAACTGAATATAATTTTTTTCTGCATCTAGCTCTGAAAAAATATTTGGCCTTCTAGCAGTGTGTGGGACTTTCTCTATTAGTCCATCTATACTGACCTCCATCAGGTTGCAAACTGAATATAATTTTTTTCTGCATCTAGCTCTGAAAAAATATTTGGCCTTCTAGCAGTGTGTGGGACTTTCTCTATTAGTCCATCTATACTGACCTCCATCAGGTTGCAAACTGAATATAATTTTTTTCTGCATCTAGCTCTGAAAAAATATTTGTCCTTCTAGCAGTGTGTGGGACTTTCTCTATTAGTCCATCTATACTGACCTCCATCAGGTTGCAAATTAAAAATAATTTTTATCTGCATCTAGCTCTGAAAAAATATTTGGGCTTCTAGCTGTGTGTGGGATTGTTCTATTACTCCATCTATACTGACCTCCATCAGGTTGCAAATTGAATATAATTTTTTTCTGCATCTAGCTCTGAAAAAATATTGGGCTTCTAGCTGTGTGTGGGACTTTCTCTATTAGTCCATCTATACTGACCTCCATCAGGTTGCAAACTGAATATAATTTTTTTCTGCATCTTGCTCTGAAAAAATATTTGGCCTTCTAGCAGTGTGTGGGACTTTCTCTATTAGTCCATCTATACTGACCTCCATCAGGTTGCAAACTGAATTTTTTTTTTCTGCATCTACCTCTGAAAAAATATTTGGGCTTCTAGCTGTGTGTGGGACTTGTTCTATTAGTCCATCTATACTGACCTCCATCAGGTTGCAAATTGAATATAATTTTTTTCTGCATCTACCTCTGAAAAAATATTTGGGCTTCTAGCTGTGTGTGGGACTTGTTCTATTACTCCATCTATACTGACCTCCATCAGGTTGCAAATTGAATATAATTTTTTTCTGCATCTAGCTCTGAAAAAATATTGGGCTTCTAGCTGTGTGTGGGACTTGTTGTATTAGTCCATCTATACTGACCTCCATCAGGTTGCAAACTGAATATATTTTTTTCTGCATCTACCTCTGAAAAAATATTGGGCTTCTAGCTGTGTGTGGGACTTGTTCTATTAATCCATCTATACAGACCTCCATCAGGTTGCAAACTGAATATAATTTTTTTCTGCATCTAGCTCTGAAAAAATATTTGGCCTTCTAGCAGTGTGTGGGACTTTCTCTATTAGTCCATCTATACTGACCTCCATCAGGTTGCAAACTGAATATAATTTTTTTCTGCATCTAGCTCTGAAAAAATATTTGGCCTTCTAGCAGTGTGTGGGACTTTCTCTATTAGTCCATCTATACTGACCTCCATCAGGTTGCAAACTGAATATAATTTTTTTCTGCATCTAGCTCTGAAAAAATATTTGGCCTTCTAGCAGTGTGTGGGACTTTCTCTATTAGTCCATCTATACTGACCTCCATCAGGTTGCAAACTGAATATAATTTTTTTCTGCATCTAGCTCTGAAAAAATATTTGGCCTTCTAGCAGTGTGTGGGACTTTCTCTATTAGTCCATCTATACTGACCTCCATCAGGTTGCAAACTGAATATAATTTTTTTCTGCATCTAGCTCTGAAAAAATATTTGGCCTTCTAGCAGTGTGTGGGACTTTCTCTATTAGTCCATCTATACTGACCTCCATCAGGTTGCAAATTAAAAATAATTTTTATCTGCATCTAGCTCTGAAAAAATATTTGGGCTTCTAGCTGTGTGTGGGATTGTTCTATTACTCCATCTATACTGACCTCCATCAGGTTGCAAATTGAATATAATTTTTTTCTGCATCTAGCTCTGAAAAAATATTGGGCTTCTAGCTGTGTGTGGGACTTTCTCTATTAGTCCATCTATACTGACCTCCATCAGGTTGCAAACTGAATATAATTTTTTTCTCCATCTAGCTCTGAAAAAATATTTGGCGTTCTAGCAGTGTGTGGGACTTTCTCTATTAGTCCATCTATACTGACCTCCATCAGGTTGCAAACTGAATATTTTTTTTCTGCATCTACCTCTGAAAAAATATTTGGGCTTCTAGCTGTGTGTGGGACTTGTTCTATTAGTCCATCTATACTGACCTCCATCAGGTTGCAAATTGAATATAATTTTTTTCTGCATCTAACCCAGCCAATAGTTTTGGCCTAATACCACAGTTTGGCCACTCAGCTCTGCTCGGTTCCCATCCATTGTTTTTTTGTGCAAACAACTCCAGAGTTGTCAATTAGTTAACCACCAAAATGAGTGGAAAAAGGCCTGCTGCTGGTGGAAAGGGGAATAGGCGTGTTGGGAAGGGGAAAAAAGGTTGTGTCCGTGGGGTAGGTGTTAAAGCAACAGTAACATCTGCAGAAGAAAGACCATCTTCCAGCCAAACTAAAATGTCTACTTCTTTTAGCGGACAATGTGATAAGATCCCTTTCTTACGGCCACGCCAATCGCTACAAATTCCAGATGAGGCACAAAAGCAGCAGGTGCTTCAACGGATATCAAGTGCTCTTTTAAGTGGGCTCTCCTCCACATCAACTTCAACATCACAAATACTCCAGTCCTCAAAGGTGTCACCCCAATCGCACTTGCTTCCTCACAGCTCCCAAATCTCCAGCTGCCCGTCTGAGTATGAGGTAGAACAGATGCTTGAGTCTGCAGAGCTGTTTACTCATACTATAGCCTGGGAATCAGAGGTCGACTCCAGCGCTTCTGTGAATCCAGACGAGGAAATGATCTGCACTGATGCCCAGAATCTTTATGAGTCGGATCCAGGACCAGACGCAGAAGGTTCTGACCATAATGTAGACCCTCATTCCCAAACTGTAACTCCTGTTGGTGGAGACAATGAGGAAGACGATGATGAGACTCAAATACCTGATTGGAGCGACAACTTTAGTTTTTTGTCAGGGCAGGAACAGGTTGGCTCTGAGGACGACGGGTGTGATAACGCACAGGGTGATGATGATGAGGTTGGAGATCCCACTTACTGTCAACCCACAGTCAGCCAAGAGATGAGGTCAGCAGAGGAGGTGGAGGAAGATGCTAGTGACGACGAGGTCAGGTTGCGCCTTCCTGGACAGAGACGTAGTACTGGAAGCACGTCAACAACTGCATCCTCAAACACAACTCTGCCTCTCACCACAAGTCGTGGTGGCTCTTCAGGTCGCATGGGTGCTAAGCCTTGCATAGCCTGGGCATTTTTTCAGATCGATAAAGATGACCCAACTCGTGTTATCTGTAACATTTGTCAGCAAAAGCTAAGTAGAGGCCAAAAAATACATAGTTTGAGTACTTCATGCATGATCCGGCACATGGACATGAAGCATAAGTTGCAGTGGGAAGCTCAGTGTGCTACAATGCGGCCTAGCCGGCCGGGCCAACCACCGTCTGCCATATCTTGTGCATCCGCGGCCTCTTCATCCTCTGTGACTGGGGGGACAGCAGTCACACCTGTTTTGGGGCGCAGACCTGCCACCTCTTTACCCGCAACAGCCAGCGTGATTGGCAGGTCATCATTTTCTTTGGAGGTGGTAACACCAGCTGGTGTTGAGCGCTGTCCGACATCGATAGCACCACCTTTGGATCAAGGCAACCTAACATGTCCGCCTGCATCTTCCTCACAGACCGGCAGTTTGCCGGGGACACCCTTATCAACCCCGTCTAAGCACAATAGCCAGCCCTCGGTCCCTCAGATGTAGACAAGTAAAAGACCATTTCCTCCTAGCCATGAGAAAGCTAAGAGGTTGAATTTCACCATCTGCAAGCTCTTGGCTACAGAAATGCTGCCTTTCCGCCTGGTGGACACAGAGGATTTTCGAGACCTTATGTCCGTCGCAGTGCCCCAGTACCAGATGCCCAGTCGGCACTACTTCTCAAAGAAAGGTGTGCCTGCGCTCCACCAGCATGTCGCACACAACATCACCGCTTCTTTGAGAAACTCTGTGTGTGACAGGGTGCATTTCACCACAGACACTTGGACGAGTAGGCATGGACAGGGGCGTTACATGTCGCTGACTGGGCACTGGGTAACTATGGTGACAGCAGGACAAGGGGCTGCTGTCCAAGTCTTGCCGTCCCCACGAGTTGTGCGTCAATCCTCTTTATGTCAAAGTTCCTCCACTGCTTCTGCCTCCTCAACCTCCTCTCGGTCTTCCACCTGCACCCAAAGCCTGTCTGGTCATGCCACAAGCTTTCTAACTGCGCAGAAGGGATCCTGCACACCTCCTTACTATGCTGGCAGTAGGGCTCAACGTCATCAGGCGGTTTTTACTTTGAAATGTCTGGGAAATGTGAGTCACACAGCTGAGGAGTTGTGGTCAGCTCTGGAGAACCAATTTCATGAATGGTTGTCTCCACTGGACCTGAAACCAGGGAAGGCCGTGTGCGACAATGCGGCAAACCTGGGTGCGGCCCTTCGCCGGGGCAATGTCACACACGTGCCTTGTATGGCTCACGTGTGTGAACCTGGTTGTCCAGCAATTTTTAGCCCACTATCCCAGACTAGATGGCCTTCTGCAGAGGGCACGTTCGCTGTGTGCTCACTTCCGCCGTTCGCATCCCGCAGCTCAGCGACTTACATCTCTACAGAAGTCGTTGGGCCTGCCACTTCACCGGCTAAAATGCGATGTGCCTACCCGGTGGAATTCAACTCTGCACATGTTGCAGCGACTGTGGCAGCACCGACAAGCCCTGGTGCAATACGTTCTGACGTATAGCCTGGGCCAACGAGATCCAGACGTGGGGCAAATCACGCTGGAGGAGTGGTCTCAGATCAGGGACCTATGCACCCTTCTGCACAGTTTTGAAATGGCGACGAAGAGTGCTGACGATGCCATTATCAGCATGACTATTCCGGTGATTTACATGCTGGAGCACATGTTAAACAGAATTCGGAGTCAGGTGGTGGCACAAGAGGAGGTGGAGGAAGTAGAGGAGGAGGAGTTGTATGCGGAAGGGCTAACATCTGCAAGGTCCAGACGGTCGGCAGCACCAAGGCAGCAGGCATGTGAGGGTGGGGGAGATGGTTTTACCAGGGCGCATGGTAGCAGCCAAACTAGTGAGGAAGGTGCAGGAGCCCAGGAAGAAGTGGAGGACGAACTGATGGAAGACTCATCAGATGAGGGAGACCTTGATCACATTTCTGTTGTGCAAGGTTGGGGGGAGAGGACAGAGGAAGGAAGCATGATTGTTACCTCGCCACCAACACAACAGGGACTTGGTGCTCCTGGATGCGCAACACACATGAGTGCCTTCTTGCTGCACTACCTGCAACATGACCCTCGAATTGTGAGAATTAGAAATAATCCTGACTACTGGGTTGCCACACTGTTAGATCCCCGGTACAAAAGTAAATTTGCAGAAATTATTCCTGCCATAGAAAGGGATGCACGCATGCAGGAGTATCAGCAGAGACTGTTGCAGAATCTTACATGTGCTTTTCCACAAAACACCAGTGGTGCACGTAGTGAATCTCACAGTTCCAACTTGCCAACCGTGGGACCGTCAAGTGTTCAGCACTCAAACCATAACAGAACCACAGTATCTGCTGGTAACATCAATTTTGCGCAATCATTTCACCACTTTTTTAGCCCATCCTTTGCAAGGCCACAGGAGACAAGAAGTCTGACACATAGTCAACGCCTAGAGACGATGGTACAGGAGTATCTCCAAGTAAACATTGAAGCCATGACTGTGTCACTGGACCCTTGCTCTTTTTGGGCTTCCAATCTGGATAAATGTCCGGAGCTAGCCACTTACGCCTTGGAGATCTTGTCATGCCCCGCAGCCAGCGTTCTGTCTGAACGTGTGTTCAGCGCTGCTGGTGGTGTGCTGACAGATAAGCGCACGCGGCTCTCCACTGATAATGTAGACAGACTCACGTTCATAAAGATGAACAAATCATGGATCCGAAACGACTTTTCTACCCCTGTGTCATCCTGGGGAGAGTAAAAGATGGATGATTGGTTAAAATCACCCTACCAACTGTTTTAAGCTTTCAAATTACTAATCATGTTTATCTGTATCTTGGCTGGAAAATAATTTGGGCTTTGTAGCAGTGTGCAGCACTGATCCTATTAGGCCATCTATACTAAGCTCCACCATATTTTAAATTAATAATAATTTTTAGCTGCATCTAGCCCGGAAAATAATTTTGGGGCTCCGAGATGCGCAAGACACATAAGTGCCTTCTTGCTGCACTACCTGCAACATGACCCTCATATTGTCAGAATTCGAAGTAATCATGACTACTGGGTTGCCACACTCTTAGATCCGCCAAACTTTTCGATCAACCTTTTCATTTTAATAAAGACCAAAAAATGGTCATTTTTGAAATTATAAGCATTAGCAGGTTATTAGAAACTGAAATCAAACAGTTTTCAACTCAAAACTTTATTCTAGGTGATGTTACATTTTCACATAGGACCCCTTGTTCGAAAGGAGCTTCTGAACTCTCTCGTCCATTGAATTTGTCAGGTTTTGGATGGTTTCTGCTTCAATTGTTTTGCATGAGGACAGAATACCCTCCCAGAGCTGTTGCTTAGATGTGAACTGCCTCCCGCCATCATAGACACTCCTTTTGATGATGCTCCAGAGGTTCTGAATGGGTAGAGGTCAGGGGAGCATGGGGGTCACACCATAAGTTTGTCCCCTTTTATGCCCATATCAGCCAGAGATGCAGATGTTTTATGTGCAGCATGAGATGGTGCATTATCAAGCAAAAAAATGATCTTGCTGTGAAATACACGGTTCTTCTTCTTGAACCATGGCAGGAAGTGCTGTTTGAGAAAATCCACATACATTATGGAGTTCATCTTTAGCGCCTTCAGGGATCCTAAAGGGGCCGACAATCTCTCTCCCCATGATTCCATCCCAAAACATTACTCCACCTCCTCCTTGTTGGCGCTGTAGCCATGTTTGCGTGGGGTGTCCATCAACCAGCCATCCTCCACTCCATCCATCTGGACCATCGAGCGCTGCACGGCACTCATCCGTGAACAAAACTGTTTTGAAATCAGTCTTCATGTAATGTTTGGCCCACTGGAGCCGTTTCTGCTTGTGTGAAGTGGATAGAGGAGGTCGACAGGATGGCGTATGCACAGCTGCAAACCTCTGAAGGACCCTGCATCTTGTTGTTCGGGGGACGTTGGAGGCACCAGCAGCTTCAAAAACTTGTCTGCTGCTATGACAAGGCTTTTTTGCCGCTGCTCTTTTAACCTGACGTAATTGCTTGTAGGAAAGAGTCCTCAATTTGCCCTTATCAGCACGCACACATGTGTACTGTGAATCAGCTACATACTTCTTGATTGCCAAGACACTTCATCCTGATCATCGCACAATGTTGATTGTAGTCATGCCTTGACCTAAACACTCCACGATTTGTTGCTTCTCAGCAGCCAACACATCCTTTTTCTTTCCCATTTTGGCAGAAAATGTAGGCTGCTTAATAATGTGAGACAGCCTTCTTAAGTAGTCTTGCCTTTCATTGGACACACCTGCCAAACTAATTAGCACAGGTGTCTGCAATTGCTTACAGTGATATAAAGAGCCCTGACACACATCACCATCAATGAGTTTAACTGACAAACAAACAAATTCTTCCCTTATCACTCCTAAACACTTTTTGCATAATAATTTGGAACACAGTGTACATGTGCTTTTCCACAAAACACCAGTGGTTCACGTAGTGAATCTTACAGTTCTAACTTGCCAACCGTGGTCTGTATGGAGTTGTTCAATAAAGGGCCCAAAATTAAGATAACATAGATGGGAGAGGTCTCTATGAATAGGAATTCCTAAGTATCTGATACCCTGTGAGGGCCAGGCAAAGGGAAAGTTGGACTGGATGGAATCCTATATGTCTTTGGGGAGGGAGACATCGAGGGCCTCAGACTTCGCTGCATTGATTTTAAAATTTGACCATGTAACAAAGTGATCTATTTCAGCCATAACAGCATGGATGGATATATGTGATTGAGTGATATATACTAGGACATCATCAGCAAATAGAGAGCACTTGTACTCGGTGCCTCCCACCTCAATCCACCTAATATTGGGGTTATGGCGAATTGATGAGAGCAGGTGCTCCGTCACTAGGATGTATAAGAGAGGGGACAGAGAACATCCCTGCCTTGTCCCATTGGTGATTGTGAAAGGTGATGAAAATGTTCTGACGCGCCCCCTGGGCCTTGGGACACCCGGAGCCGGACCCTTTTTGGTGGATGCTGGTGGTTGTAGTCTCCGTGGCGGCGACCCGGTTCCGTGGCTCAGGGCGGTCAAACCAGTGGCGGAACTATTTATGTGGTTTTGATGTTTAAATGTCCGACTACGCCACCCGTGGATTGCGGTCAGAGTGAACCGCCGCTCCAGGGCAGACCGCTGAGGCTGGTGTTGTGGGTGCAGCAGAGCGTAGCATAACTCCCCACGGGAGGAGTATAGCCTCAGGGCAGTGTATGCGGAGGATGGGGGTGATGGTGCAGGGCAGCAGCAGTAACGACACGGAGTCAGGCTATGTGCCCACGATGCAGAAATGAAGCAGAAAATTTCTGCAGCATTTCTGCATCTCCCTGGCAGAAAAAAATGCATGCAGATTGTGCATGCGTTTTTCCTGCAGAATACATGCGGATCCACATGCGGGTTCACATGCTTTTCCGCATGAAGATTGACAAGCACTTTCCAGGCGATAGCATCACTTGGAAAGTGCTTGACAACTAGGTCACACTGTATAAATCCATGCAAACAGCATATACAGTGTGAACCGTAAAAATTAAAACAAATAAAGCTATACTCACCCCCGAGGCCCCGGCGTGGCTGCAGCGCTGCTTCCTGGCTGGTTCCCGGCTGCCGGCATATCGCGAGACAGAGCGGTGAAGGGCCTACGGTCACATGAATGTGACGTCACCGAAGGTCCTTCAGCGCTGCTGGCATTCAGAGAGAAGACGCCGGACAGGTGAGTATAAACTTTATTTGTTATTTTATACTTTTTTTTACAGGTACAATGGTACCCAGGTCTGGATGAGAGTCTCCTCTCCTCCAGAACTGGGTACCATCCGCACATAGAGACGCATAGAAGCCGCTTGTAAAAATGTACAGTCGCGGTTTCTGTGCGTCTCAATGCAAGTCAATGGCGGGAGTTCCGCTGCACTTCCGCAAAATTAAATGACATGCTGCGGATTTTTGTACGTAGCATAAACGCTGCGGAAAAATCCGCAGCATGTGCATAGAACATGCGGAATCCCCTTGGGGACCATGGGGTGCGGATTACCTAGCGTTTTACAAGCGTTTCCGCTGCGGAAATTCTGCAGCATAAACGCTTGAAAAACGCTACGTGGGCACACAGCCTCAGTGATGCAGTCCAGGGCCTTTACTCACAGTTCTTATTATCCAGACCACGTCTGCAGGTAAAGGCTGCCCACGTCGTACTGTGCTCACCAGGTGAGGGGCTCAGACAACTCCCAGATAACTTTTTAGTGCTTCACAGGACCCCCTTTGTGTGTCCTTTGTCTGGCCTTTCTTACCAACCCTTCTGTCCGGCTGCCTCGGGCCTCCTCTTGGTAAACTTGGCGCCAGTTTCCCTGACCCTATGTGGTGCCTTCCTAGCGGGTGTAGCGAGGGGCTGCGCCACATAAAATGTCACAGCCTCCGGTTTCTAGCTGAGGGTCGTTTCCTGCCTCCACTAGTTTCGGGGACCGGTCTCCCCCTTTGGCCTGACCCCTCCACGCAGGTGGATTCGGGCGTGCGGTGGCGACTCGCCCGTCCGCACCCCTGGGATCCCTTCATTCCTCGTTCCTGGAGCCTTCTCCGCTCCTCTTCCTTCCTTCTCCCTCTTCCAGGTCTGGGCCTCTGTTACTAGGCCCGCCTCCGGAGCAGAGCTCATGCAGAGCCCCTGCTCCCTGCCACTTCTGCTCAGACTTCTCTGCACTGAACTAAGATGGTGCCCACCTTTTATACTCCCTTCTCAATGCACCCAGGAACTGCTTCCTCCCTGCTCCTGCACTACAGGGTTCCCCTTCCTCAGTGTTCCCTCCCCCCACTCCAGCCAGGGACAGGGACTGTCGTGCCCATCTCAGGGGCATATTGGTCGCCCTGCCCCACGGCAATGTGGTGTAATGCATGCAGGTGTCGGGTCCTGATCCACACTCCATCCTTACCTGAGAGTGAGATATCACACCTCTGGGTGAGGTGCAATACCTCTGTAGCAACCGAGCCCTCAGGGTAATGCAGTTCCATTTATCTTCAGCCTAGGTGACGTATTGCGATACAGGGCCGTGATTTTGGCTATAAAAGGGTCCCCTAGACCAGGGTTCCCCAACTCCAGTCCTCAAGGCCCACCAACAGGGCATGTTTTCAGGATTTCCTTCGTATTGCACAGGTGATAATTACATCACCTGCACAGGCAATAATTCCATCACCTGAGCAACACCAAGGAAATCCTGAAAATATGACCTGTTGGTGGGCCTTGAGGACTGGAGTTGGGGAACCCTGCCCTAGACCCCTACCCCAAGCTTTTTAAGAGAATCATATTTGGCGTGCCAGGAGACTCTATGGAATGCTTTCTCAGCATCCAACGAGAGTATCTAATTACAAATTTTTAACTGCATCTAGCCCAGGAAATACTTTGTGCCTAGTAGCAGTGTCTGCTAGTCAGCGGATTATCCCGGCTGTTAAGCAAGCTACACCACCTGTAGTTTTGACACTTAATTTTTTCAAAGGAAATGCTTCGGGACCACGGGATACTCAGTGAAGAGCATCAGGAGGCACCCCAAGGCATAGGGGCTGGGACTGGCAGTAGGATGCCTTGCGGTGGACAGCCGAGCTCGATCCTTATAAAAGCTTTTTAACTGCAGCAGCTTTAGTGGACGCTACTGGAGCTGGAATTACGCGGCTGCTGGCATGAGACTTGCCCTCCAATAGATCCTTGTAAATGGATTTAAAGTGTATTCATTCAAATTAGAGAGACAATTTAAATTAAAAAGCTTAGAGCTGCCTCCACCACAGGGGGGCTCGCTCGACCCACCAGCGGACAGGCACCAGTATTGGGAGAGGGAGGCTGGCCGTCAGGGTCCACCGCGGCTCTGGCACAAACGGAGGTGGCATGGGCAGGAACGGACTGGTCGTGTCGGCTTCTCACTTTTTGGATTTTAGAAGGGCATGACATGCCTATATCTGTGTCTCCCCCTCCTTTTACTCCTCCACCTCTTTTCTTTTCGCATGACTATATGTACTTGTCACTTTTCCATGTGTTAGTTGTGTCTTCAGAGCAGTTTGTCAGCTTTTGGACACCTTTGAAGGTGTTTTCTATGTGTTTCTATGTGTTTTTGTTTGCCTGCCATTGGTTTTAACGATGTTCGAAGGTGTTCGACGAACAGTTCGACGAACAGTTCGGCGAACACACGGGTGTTTGACGAACCGAACCGAACTCGAACACTACGGGGGTGGCTCAACACTAGTCGTGATCATTTACTGGTGCGACCCCTCACTACACCTACTAGGAAGGCACACCACATAGGGTCAGGGAAGTGGACACCCAGTCCTCCCAGGAGAAGACCCGAGGCAGCTGGACAGAAGTAGTGTCACTGGTGGGGCACGGCTGATGAAAGGATAGAAGGGAGTCCTGGGCCACACTCCGGAATTGCCTGGGGGTTGATCGAACCACCTGCCTGGTGGACGCAGCATGGCTCGGGCGGTCCTATCTGTGCACAAGTGACCTAGATGAGAACTGTGAGTAAAGAACCTGAACAGCAACACCTTGTCTCTGTACTTTCTCACCGCGTCAGCACTACTAATATTGGGACGCCCGTGCACCATCACTCCCATCATCTACACCTACTGCCCTGAGGCTATACTCCTCCCGTGGGGAGTTATCCCATTCTCTGCTGCGCACACAACATCAGCCTCAGAGGTCTGCTCAGCAGCGGCGGTTCTTATTGACCGCAATCCACGGGTGGCGTAGTCGGACAATTAACCTAAAACCACATAAATAGACTGCCACTGGTTTGACCACCTTGAGCCACGGGACCGGGTCGCCGCCACGGTGACTACAACCTCCAGCATCCACAAAAAGACCCGGTTCCGGGTTCCCCACGCGGCCCAGGGGGCGAGTCACATACGCACATACACATTCTCTCATACACCCACTCTCTCATACACACACACACTCTCACACACACACACACAAACTCACCATCCCCCGGCTCGGCTCCAGTCCTCTCCGGTGGTAAGTAGCACTGCAGGCCGGGCGCGCACTGCGTGACGTCACAGCTAGGAGACACGGCCGTGCACAGGGCCGTGTCTCCTAGCAGTGACGTGGCCGGGCCAGACACAGGGAAGTTAACTGCTGCAGTGCTGGCCCGGCCGGAGAAGAAGCAGCGGCCGTGCGCCGCTGCTGGGGGAGCTGTCCGGGGGCCCCCCCGCCACTGTCTGGTGGGGGTGGGGGGGGCGGAGCCACCCGGCCGGCTCGTGGCACGAAAAAAAAAAAAAACACGCTCAGGTGCCTAAGGGCAAATACGGCCCTGCATATATGTATTCAGGGGCGCAGTACGGGGGAGACACATGTATGTATGCAATATATGTGACCTTGTTATTTTTAGG
Source organism: Phyllobates terribilis (assembly GCF_046119375.1). Lineage (NCBI taxonomy): Eukaryota > Metazoa > Chordata > Amphibia > Anura > Dendrobatidae > Phyllobates > Phyllobates terribilis. The sequence continues at coordinate 707,019,935 of NW_027362761.1, forward strand.
GCTGCTTTGATCATCGTGACAAGACGAGTCGTGGCTGGGAGATGTAGACATGAAGGTCTGACCAAATGGAGAAGATGCAGCAGAAACCGACTCTAGTCAGATGAGATGTCAGCGGTAAGTATCTGTATGTAAATATTATTCTGTATCTGCACTGTATGACTTGGAGTGATAATGTTATTTGTAAAATCCCTTAGGCTGCATTCTCACATTTTGTGTGAAATGTCCATGTGCTGCCAGATTTTTTTATTGGACAGCACACAGATCTGTAGAGTTATCTAGGTCCTTTCACACATCCGTGAAAATCACGGACCTGAGAATGAGATCCGTGAGGGTCAGAGAATGTCCTGTTCTGATCCAATTTTGAGGATCAGAATAGAACATGCTCAATGCGTCTGTAAGAGCGGGCAGCACACCGACACTGCACACAGATAAAGGGATGTAGCCATATTATGTATAGCGTAGTCCCTTAGTATGTAGTGTACTCACTTATTATGTATAGTGCGGTCCTTAGTTACATAGTTTCATCTTTTATTATGTATAACACCCTCCCTTATTATGTACCATACTCTAGTTATAAATGGTGCCGTCTTTTATTATATAGTTTCCTCTGCTGTTATGTACAGTGCTGTCCCTTACATAGCGTATTCTTGTTATTTTTGTCAGTCACAGAGTCCTCTTCTACTACATAGTCATCTCTTGTTATATATAAAACTAGCTATTGAATCCGTTCTACGCCCGGGTGGCGAGCATTTTTATTGGTATATGGTCCCCCATCCTGTTATATGCTGCCCCCATCCTGGTATTTGTGCTGTCCCCATCCTGGTATTTGTGCTGCCCCCATCCTGGTATTTGTGCTGCCCCCATCCTGGTATTTGTGCTACCCCCATCCTGGTATTTGTGGCCCCCCATCCTGGTATTTGTGCTACCCAATCCTGTTCCCCCATCCTGTTATGTGCTTCCCCCATCCTATCCTGGTATGCACGGCACCCCCTCATATCAATCCTGGTATGCAAGGCTCCCTCATCCTGAATCCTGGTATGTATGGCCCCCTCAGCCTTATGCTGGTATGCATGGTACCCCTCATCCCCATCCTGGTATGAATGGCACCCCTCATCCCCGATCCTGGTATGTATGGTACACCTCATCCCTATCCTGGTATGTATGGTACCCCTCATCCCCAATCCTGGTATGTATGGTACCCCTCATCCCCAATCCTGGTATGTATGGTACCCCTCATCCCTATCCTGGTATGCATGGCACTCCTCATCCCAATCCTGGTATGCATGGCACCCCTCATCCCCCAATCCTGGTATGCATGGCACCCCATCCCTCATCCTAGTATGTATGGTACCCCTCATCCCCAATCCTGGTATGCATGGCACCCCTCATCCCCAATCCTGGTATGTATGGTACCCCTCATCCCTATCCTGGTATGCATGGCACCCCTCATCCCTATCCTGGTATGCATGGCACCCCTCATCCCTATCCTGGTATGCATGGCACCCCTCTTCCCTATCCTGGTATGCATGGTACCCCCTCATCCGTATCCTGGTATGCATGGCCCCTCATCGGTATCCTGGTATGCATGGTACCACCTCATCCCTATCCTGGTATGCATGGTACACCCTCATCCCTATCCTGGTATGTATGGTATCCCTCATCCATATCCTGGTATGCATGGCCTCTCATCCGTATCCTGGTATGCATAGTACCCCCTCATCCCTATCCTGGTATGTACGGTGCTCCCTCATCCCTATCCTGGTATGCATGGCCCCTCATCCTGGTATGCATAGCACCCCTTATCCCTATCATGGTATGTATGGTACCCCTCATCCCTATCCTGGTACGCATGGTACCCCCTCATCCCTATCCTGGTATGTGTGATACCCCATCTCTCATCCTGGCATGCATGGTACCCCATCCCTCATCCTGATATGCTTGGTGCCCCCTCATCCCTATCCTGGTATGTATGGTACCCCTCATCCCAAATCCTGGTATGCATGGTACCCCATCCCTCATCCTGGAATGCATGGTACCCTCTCATCCCTATCCTGGTATGCATGGTACCATATCCCTCATCCTGGTATGCATGGCACCCCCTCATTCCTATCCTGGTATGCATGGTACCCCATCCCTCATCCTGGTATGCATGGCACCCCCTCATTCCTATCCTGGTATGCATGGTACCCCATCCCTCATCCTGGTATGCATGGTACCCCTCATTCTTATCACGCTGCATACACAAAAAAAATAAACACTTATACTCACCTTTTTTACTACACAATGTACACCGTAAAAACAGTTCCCAAAAACAACGTCAGACTTTTTTTTTTCACAATTTCTCCCCACTTTAATTTTTTTTCCCATTTTCAAGTACATTATGTGGTAAAATAAATGGTGGCATTCAAAAAAAACAACTTGTCCCGCAAAAAAAACAAGCCCTCATATGTCTATGTGGACAGAAAAATAAAAGAGTTACAGTTATATGAAAAAGTTTGGGCACCCCTATTATTTCAGATCATTTGACAGTTGTTTTGAGGAGCCCATGATGCCACTCTACAGAGGAGATTCAAACAGGAGAACAACTTGCAAGTGGCCACTTGAAGTAGCTTTTCTCATGATTGCATACACCTGGCTATGAAGTTCAAAGCTCAATGAGGTTACAAAACCAAAAAAAGTGCTTTAGTAAGTCAGTAAAAAGTAGGTAGGAGTATTTAAAACAAGAAAATGATAAGGGTGCCCATACTTATGCACCTGTCAAATTTTGTTTGAATGCAGATTGCACATTTTCTGTTAGTACAATAAACCTCATTTCAAGGCAGAAACATTACTGTGTCCAACAGTTATTACATATATCAAACTGAAATAGCTGTTGCAAAAACACCAATTTTTATAAAACATTAAGCTTAAGATTAATAGGGATGCCCAAACTTTTTCATATAACTGTATGGTTCTAGGAAGGAGAGGAAAAAATGAAAACTCAAAAACGGAAATTGGCCCCGTCATGAAGGGGTTAAAGGGAATCTGTCGTCAGCTTTTTGCTACCTCATCTGATAACACTATAATGTAGAAAAATAGACTGATTCCAATGATGTATCTCTACTGGGTGCAGCAGTTGTGACACAATCAGAGTTTTTAGATCTAGCATGTGGCAGTTCTCAGAAGGCTGCCCCTGCTCACACCCCTGATTAGCAGCTTTCTGTGTGCTTTGTATATTGACAGTAAGCTGCTAATCAGAATATATAAAAGACAGGGTGCACCACAGGATGCAAAGAGTAAACCAATGTTAAGGGTGCTTCATCATGTATGGAGACAGTACTATACAAAAACAAAGGAAAAAGGCCAATACATAGCGATGAGCACACCCTATTCAATATATAAATGTCTTTATTACACACCATTAAACATACACAATAAAAATATTTAAGAAACACATGTTAAAACAGCAATTAAACACCCCTAAGTCTAAAATAGACAAAAGCCATGGGAAATAGATGATATGGGGCTGCCGGTGTATTAAATAGACAATGGTAACCTTTAGTATATAACTCCGTGCAGATACCCAAGACAGTAGGAACCCAGATTCATCTATAATTCTGTATAATACTCCACAATACCCAATACTTGTATATAATGACACACTGCGATTGTAAAAACAGTTAGACCACCCTCATGTAAGATGGAGACTGGAAACTGCAGAATATAGACAATTATCGCATAAACTTGTCCAAACGGACTACCCCATTTACTTGATATGCCGGTAGGGTATACAAATGGAGTAGCCCAATTGAGTACGCATAAAATATGTGCACAAAACAAGAAGAGGGTGCATGGTATATGTACAGGAAGGGAGAGTAGGAAGGAGCAATCTAGCATGTAAGGAGTCCACAGGAGTGGGTAATGCAAAATAATGTATGGCCAAAACCACCATAACTCACGTTGCTCGAGTAAGCGAAAATAGACCATGGCAAGCTGTTAGAAAAAAGAGGAACAGGGGTGTGTGGAAGAACCCCTCGTATATCGCTTCGTCAGGGGCTTGTTGCAGAGTTGGACCACTTGGCACTTGAGTGAGATGTAGTCTGGCAGTAATAATCTACTGCTGATAGAACACTCATTGTATTGAAACAACAGCAGACTGCCTAATAAGTGACACATTGCTGAAATCAATGCTCATGCTGCTCTCAGATAGCATAGCAAACACCTGCTGTCAAATTCCCTTTAAAAGACCACATTCTCCTGATGCATGAGGCACCCAGAGATGACTACATAGTGCACCACTAGCATAGCTCCCAACCGTTCTGGATTCAGCGGGACTGTCCTGATTTGAGGGCTCAGTCCCGCCAGTCAGAGATTTTGTCCCGGCTTCTAATACTCATCGACTTTTCCATCGTTCCGTAGCTCCTCCTCCACAGGGGTGGGGTCACATTTTTCTGCTCAGTGCATAAATGAAATTATATATTCACCCTTTTTCTGAGTCCCCAGAATTTGCGTTGCCATGTTCTTAGTCAGCAGTTTTAGCTAGGAGCACAATTGTACAAATGAGAGATTTTGGTAATCTTGACCTCTATTGCAGGCAGTGAATCCAGAAGCAGATTATACATGTACTTTGTACACAGCAGTGTATTTCTTTGTACTTGTATACTGAGGTAAAGAAAAAGTCATATTTTTTACTCCTATGAAAATAGTAAAAATAATGAAAAGCAATTACAAAAATGTCATTTTCTCTTTTTTTGTGAGTCTTCCCAGGTCTCCAACTCATAACCTACAACATTACAGACAGGATTTACAGGCTCTAATGATATAATGGGGAGAATTTTGTGTATTTGATCTGTATTGCAGGTTCTGACTCCACTGGCAGATTATACTGATACATTGTGCACAGCAGAGTATTTGTATTTGCCTCTATTCAAGAGGGAGACTAAAAGAGATTTTTTCTTCCTATAAAATGACTAAAATACAATGAAAACAATTACAATAATGTCAGTTTTAATTTGCTTTATTAAAAAATAATAAACAAATCAGCAAATAACAGACATATTTGGAGTCTGTGTAATGGCTACGACCCGCAGAGCACAGCGATCAGATTATTTACCGGGATCGATAAATGGCATGAAAAAAATGGCGTGATAGAGAAAAAATATGAATTAAACCCATAAAAAATGTAATGAAAATGTAGCGCTGAGGCCGTGTTCACATATATTGTAAATGCTGCACTTTTTCTACTGCTTTTTTTCTGCACATTTTCTGCAGGTGTCCACACCAGACACCGCAATAAAAATCTTCTCTAATTATTGCATGCTTGCTGTGTTTCTTTTATGCGTGTTCCACATACTTGATGCGTTTTTTATGTAGATGTGAATCTGCGTTTTTAATACTACAGAAAAGCTTTGATTCTGCGCTTAAAAATGCAACGGCATTTTTTTTTCCTTGCGTTTTTTTCAGGCTCTACATAGATATCTATAGAGAAAAAATGCACCAAAACCGCAGAGCGTCTTTAGACACACTGAGGGCAGAGATTTCATGGAATCACATCCATTTTGCTTAGACATATAGACCATGTTCACATGTAGCGAATATGCTCTGTTTTTTCTTCTTTTTTTGCACAGAAATTCTGCTGTTTAACTGTCCAAGCAAAGTGGATGTGATTTCATGAGAACTGTGCCCACCGTGTGTCTAGAAACACTGCTAAACTGTGCAATTTTAGTGCTTTTTTTCTCTCTTGTCTACTATGTGAAGCATAACTAAAACTGCAGATACTTTTTTAAAACGAACCTGTCACCAGGTTTGACCAATATGAAATACGGCCATCACCTTTCAGCCCTCATATACATCATTCTATAATGTTATATACAGTGCCTACAAGTAGTATTCAACCTTCTGCAGATTTAGCTGGTTTGATAAGATGCAAATAAGTTAGAGCCTTCAAACTGCAAACGAGAGTAGGTTTTATGAACAGAAGCATAAATCTTACAAACCAAAAAGTTATGTTGCTCAGTTGAATTTTATTAATTTTTAAACATAAAAGTGTGGGTCAATTATTATACAACCCCTATGTTTAATATTTTGTGGAATAACCCTTGTTTGCAATTACAGCTAATAATCGTCTTTTATAAGACCTGATCAGGCCGGCACAGGTCTGTGGAGTTATCTTGGCCCACTCCTCCATGCAGATCTTCTCCAAGTTATCTAGGTTCTTTGGGTGTCTCATGTGGACTTTATTCTTGAGCTCCTTCCACAAGTTTTCAATTGTGTTAAGGTCAGGAGACTGACTAGGCCACTCCAACACCTTGACTTTTTCCCTCTTGAACCAGGCCTTGGTTTTCTTGGCTGTGTGCTTTGGGTCGTTGTCTTGTTGGAAGATGAAATTACGACCCATCTTAACATCCTTGATGGAGGAGCGGAGGTTCTTGGCCAAAATCTCCAGGTAGGCCGTGCTATCCATCTTCCCATGGATGCGGACCAGATGGCCAGGCCCCTTGGCAGAGAAACAGCCCCACAGCATGATGCTGCCACCACCATGCTTGACTGTAGGGATGGTATTCTTGGGGTCGTATGCAGTGCCATCCAGTCTCCAAACGTCACGTGTGTGGTTGGCACCAAAGATCTCGATCTTGGTCTCATCAGACCATAGAACCTTGAACCAGTCTGTCTCAGAGTCCTCCAAGTGATCATGAGCAAACTGTAGACGAGCCTTGACATGACGCTTTGAAAGTAAAGGTACCTTACGGGCTCGTCTGGAACGGAGACCATTGCGGTGGAGTACGTTACTTATGGTATTGACTGAAACCAATGTCCCCACTGCCATGAGATCTTCCCGGAGCTCCTTCCTTGTTGTCCTTGGGTTAGCCTTGACTCTTCGGACAAGCCTGGCCTCGGCACGGGAGGACACTTTCAAAGGCTGTCCAGGCCGTGGAAGGCTAACAGTAGTTCCATAAGCCTTCCACTTACGGATGATGCTCCCAAAAGTGGAGACAGGTAGGCCCAACTCCTTGGAAAGGGTTTTGTACCCCTTGCCAGCCTTGTGACCCTCCACGATCTTGTCTCTGATGGCCTTGGAATGCTCCTTTGTCTTTCCCATGTTGACCATGTCTGAGTGCTGTTCACAAGTTTGGGGAGGGTCTTAAATAGTCAGAAAAGGCTGGCAAAAGAGATCTTTAATCCACACATGTGAAGCTCATTATTCTTGGTGCCTGAACTACTTCTTAATACTTTAGGGGGACCAAACAGAATTCTTGTGGTTTGAGGAGTTGAATAATAAATGACACTCTGAATTAACTTTTAACGTTTTAAAAAAAAAAAAAAAAAAAAAAATTTGCTGCAGTGCATTTCCCACTTCCAGGCTGATCTACAGTACAAATGTCACAATGCCAAGTTAATTCCGCATGTGTCAACCAGCTAAAACTGCAGGGGGTTGAATACTACTTGTAGGCACTGTATAAGCCCCTGATCCGACCTATAAGACAATAAAAAGACCTTTTTTATAATACTCACCTGGGGGGGGGGGTGCGATCCGGTCCGAGGGGTGTTGCTCATCTTGGTCTGGGGCCTCCCTTCTTCTTGCGATGCTGTTCTGCTTTTTGCTTCGTGTGGATGATGCGTCCCTATGTCATGCACACAGTCTCCCCGGAATTGCTCTCCTGCGCAGGCGTACTTCTCTGCCCTGACAACGCCAGCGTAAAGTGCTGCAGTGCGCATGCGCTGGGGCTCTTTGACCTTTCTCGGTGCCTGCACACTGCAGTACTTTGCTTTGCTCTAGTCAGGGCAGAGAAGTAAGCCTGCTCGGGAACGCAATGCTGGGAACACTGTGTGGATGACGTGGTGGATGATGTAGGGTCACGTCACCCACATGAAGCAAGAAGGAGGATGGCATCGCAAGAAGAAGGGAGGTGCCAGACAAAGAAAAGCAAGGTATGCATGGGAGATATACATTAGTACTTGCCACTCTCTGCTCCTTAGCTGCTTGCTATTACTCTTCAGTGTGAGGCTGCTCACATATATTGTAGTTAACCCATCAGAAAAGCGTCCCAACTGTCCAAATGGTTGGGAGCCGCACAGAATGACATCTCGGGCCGCACCTTGTGCTCCCCTGGTTTAGGGATTATTTGAATTTAAATTGTACCAGAAAAAGATTGGCTACTGTCTGCTAATCTCCCCATAAAATGGAATATATCATAGAAAAGCAAGTGTACTAGAATGGCTAAAGAGGAGCAATCCGTTTTCTGTAATATAGCAGGATTTTCACTTCTGCAAATTCAAAAATTATTCTAACACAGAACATCAAAGTGCCTCGCAAAATAACGCTGTCATCTAACCCAAAGCAGCACTATCTGCTGCTCCCAGTTAACGACTCGTTAAAGGGTTGATTGTGACTTGTAGGATTGCTGCTTCCAATAGGTGGCGCTATAGAGTTCAAGTCCTCTTTTTCTCTGAAGAGGCAATTTGCCTACCTGGGTAAGAAACTTTTATCAACCCTTCTGAGAACCATTTGATAAGTCAGAGAGTGATAATAGTGACCATTATATCTCACTCATGGCAGATTGTAGGAATTTTCCTGTGTTTGAATAACTGTTTGTGTATATCTGTAGACTTGTTGGATAACACATGCTTTTTCCAACATGAACGTTAGATCATTGGGGATAATTTGCAGCAATTACTCACAGTGTAAAAATGTGTTTCTCATTATGCGAGTTTGTCCTCCACACGCTGCCCTCTGACTTACATTTGCCAGGTGCGGTGTCTAAGTACAGCATGTCATTGTTTGCTTCCAGCGCTTAATAAGCAACTTCCCCAAATGACTTGTTTATTCCCCCCTGTATTACTAAACAAGATATAGAATGTGTGTCCAAGATGCTTGATGTCATTTAATCATCTCGTTACATTTTTCCCATCTGGACAGTTGCAGGCGCCTATATGCATTTCTATTAAAATCTACTATAATTATAACTATCTCTCAAAGCCTTGGAAAAATGATACCTCCTGTTGTAATCAGCCAATGTCATTTGATCAGATCTTCTTCTTTTCAATTTTATGAGAACTGCACAGGAAATAGAAACATAGGAACATTGACAGAAACGAGCGCTTGGTATATCTAGTTTGATCCTATATTATTTTCTTTTTCTTTTCATTTTAGGACAGATATATGTTTATCTCAAGCATGTTGACCCTTTCACTACCTTTAACGCATGAGTACGTCAAAAGTAGTGTGAGCACACATCTTTCCCTGCACTTGATGTGGCTGTTAGAGGCACCTAATGGCTGATTAAATCAGTCATTAGGTGCCTCTAACAGCCACAGGTGGAGCGGTGCTCCGCCCATGGCTGTTAACAAGTTAAATCCCACTGTCCATCACGGAAGTGTGTCATTCATCCCACCTATCGACACCCCTGTCAAGTGATCGTGGGGCGGTGATGGGTTGTAATGACAATGGGATCTGCTAATGACCCCCGTGCCTGTCATTACGAGCCTCCTGTGAATGCTGGCCTTTTGCCGGCGTTCATAGGAGATCGTAATATCTGCTATACATAACAGTGCTGAAGTGCTAGACCCCACATATTGCTGCTCTTCTTTAACACAGATAAAAAAAATTCTGTTTACCTTCTTTCCACGGCGCCCTCTTCCTGCTCCATATGTGATGCGTAAAATTCCCACAACTGACATATGACATATGACGTCACCACTGGCGCCAACATCAGTTGCCGGCGTCTGATAGGCCAACGTCCATTTTAATTATTGTGGTGCAGGAAGCCTTTTGCTTCCTGCACCACAATATATTTCAACTGAATGTTCGAGGATGCGCATTCAGTTGAAACTGGCAGGCCCGCTCTTCAGTACCAGATCGGGGCGCTGTTTATTGCCAAATTGGCGAACCGGTTGCAATTTTAACAACCAGATCCCTCAATCCAGCTGAATCCCACCACTGTGTCTGCTGACTCAAATGTACAACTTCATAGGCATATGTATGGCTGTAAGTTCTGGTTAGTAGACCACAGTCAATCCGGGCATTACAGTCCATATACAGATCATGAAATATGGCCAGGGCCATCTGAACCCAGCCGAAAAGTGATCTGGGCTGGGTGAACCTACCTATGGTAATCTCAGCACCATTTTTGCCATTGATCATAAGAAATGTTTCTTCTCTAAAACTATCCAGCAGATTTATAAAAGAAAAGGTATGGCTCTTCTTAGTGCAAGGTTACCTACAATGAACTGTGCTTAATTTGATACAGACTTCCTTTGAGTGTCTACTGATCAGTTTTGGTGAAGATTGTTCACTATTTTCATAGCTGTCAGTGGACATATTTTTTTATCAATTTTTTTTATGTAGGTGGGGTCTGCAGAACTGAACAAAATATTCCAGAAGTGGATTTTCTACACTGAGATCAAAATTTATTTTTTTCTCGAGGTATGTAGGCAAGCATTCGACTTGCTTTTTCTGAGCCTGGTCACAGTATTGACTCATTTTCAGGTTCTCAGGAATCGGTACTCCTACATCCCTCTCTTCTAAAGTCCTTTCTGACACAAAATTGCCTTTGTGATACTCAGAGGATTAAAGGGACTCTGTCAGCACAGAATAACTGTTCAAACCAAACACATGCACTCAGTGATCACTTGGCTTACCTAAACATTAGAGTACTCCTTCCTACCTGCTTTTTTACTTCTATCTCCACCATCTATCCCTTCTTCGATTGACACTTCTGGATTCATATAGGCAGAGAAGGCCAGAGATAGATGGAAAACAAGCAGATGGGAAGGTGTGCTTAAATGGACTGTGTCAGCACAGAATGACTGTTTAATCCAAGCACAGGCGCTCGGTGCATCATGGCATAGCGAAACATTTAAGAGCATCTTCCCACTTGCTTGCTTTACCTCTATACCTGCCCTTCTTTGGCTATTAAGCCACAGTTGTCAATCAAATAAGGGTGGTGGGGGGGTGGTGTGGAGATTGAGGGAAAACAAGTATGAGGGAAAGTGTAGTTACATGTTTGGCCACACCATGATGCACTGAGCGCCTACACTTGGTTTGAACAGTCATTCTGTGCTCACAGAATCCTTTCATTGTTTTCTCCCTAAATACAATGTTTTACATTTGGCAACATGAAACAGTAGTTTACTTTGTATTCATCATTATTTCCTTAAAGATAAATACTTTTTAATGAATCATATTTCTAGGAATAACAACCCAATAATATATCTTGCCCATATCCACAGGATCACTGGGACACACACTAGTTACAGCGCTGGCCTTTTTCCTTCAGTTTCATAGACTTTAAATAGTGTAAACAGGTGCATGCTTGACCACCATTCAAACTCCTGCAAATTGTTGTTGTGTTGTCAAGAATAACAGCAACCCTGACACAGTTGTTCTGCTGTGAGACCCCCAGCGACCTTGCATTTAATACCTAACCTCATACCTCCCAACTTTTACAGAACAGAAAGAGCAACAAAACAATATATATGTTGCTACGTGTGCAACAGCAAATTTTGACCATGTCCCTAGCCACACCCCCAAGCCCATTTACCATTTCTTTCTTCAACGGCAGGAGATGCTAGAGCGCTGTTCAATCAACCTTGCTGCATTTGGTTGATTCTGAGCAGAACGTATAGCCCTGTACACTTCAGAATTAATCCTGCTGCTTCTGTCTTCAGTCACGTCATCAATAAAGACTAGTAACCCAGTGCCACTGGAAGCCATGCATTCCCATGCTTTCACACTGCCTCCACCATGTTTTACAAAGGATGTGGTGAGCTTTGGATCATGAGCTGTTCCAAGCCTTCTCCATACTTTTTTTTTCTTCCCATCATTCTGGTACAGGTTAATTTTAGTTTCATCTGTGCACAGAATGCTTTTCCAGAACTGGGCTGGCTTTAGATGTTTTTGGCTAAACTGGTCTTTCTATTTTTAAGGCTGATTAATGGTTTGCACCTTGTGGTGAACCCTCTGTATTTCTCTTTATGGTAGACTTAGATACTGAAACACCTACTTCCTGGAGAGTGTTCTTCACTTGGGTGGATGTTGTAAAGGGTTTTTTATTCACCATGGAAAGGATTCTGCGATCATCTACCACTGTTGTCTTCTATGAACACCCAGGACTTTTTGAGTTCCGAGATCACCAGTGAGATCTTTTTTTTGCAGTATGTTCCAAACTGTTGATTTGGCCACTCGTAACATTTCTCCTCTTTCTCTGATGGATTTCTTTCTTTTTGCAGCCTAATGATGGTCTGTTCTTTTTCCATTGAGAGCTGTATTGACCGCATGGCCCGGAGCATGACTTCTTTGTTAGTACAGCGTATAAGTTTTACCTGGTATTATCCTTAAAGGGAAGCCATCTTCAAAAAATATCACCTATTGTTTAAAACAGGTTTTTGTGTTAACTGTGTTTTTTTTCTTCATTTTTTGTCATTGTTTTTTTCCATATCACAATCTGTAATAATGATAAAAAAATAAATATTGTGATTTTCAAACTGGCTATTGGGACATTTTTAGACTCTAACTTCCTGTTGCTTCAGGAACCTTGTATAGAGGTGTTACCTGTCATTGTACTCCCTACTCTGCTCATAAGGAGCCTAGTTAAAAACTCTTCCTGAAAGAACAGGAAGTATGAGTCTAAAAAATGCCTTAGTATCTAAGGATGTTTGGGTTCGTCAGGTTCGACTGATCTTTAGTCCAAAATTTGGTTTGGGTACCAGAAATAGTCATAGTAAGGGCTAGGGGGCTTCTCTTTCTCGCAAAATTACTAATTTTGTTTTAAGTAAAGAAAGATTTAAAATAGAGATAAAAACCTGATTTAAACCACAGGTAATTTTCTGAGGATAGCAATGGGAGTGAGGAAAGACATAGGCAAAGGAAATATAATTACTATGCCCCAAGGCATGAAGTTTACTCCTTTCTTCCAAAACTTTTGTGAAAAAAAGAACTGGTAAAAAAATAATTATAATTTTTTTTTAATTTTCCCACATCTCCTGGAAATACAAGGTAGATTTTTCATGGCATTTATTATTCAAACTCTCTATTGGTTTATTAAAGGGAACTTGATATGAGAATCATGCTGCCTGAACCATGAGTAACATGTAGCAGACACTGGCTGCATTATTGCAGCCATGTATGCTTTATTATGCAATGCTATGGCATTTCAGAGAAAATATACTTTGGAAAGCTAGCCAAGGACTATGCATCTCAGATGACTACAAGTCAGGTCACGGAGGCTTCTCCCATGCATATTCTCTATGATTGACAGGTCTCTCCCTATACACACATAGTGAAAGACATGCCAATCTAGGGGAGTGAGGAAGGGGGAAGCAACCAAGGAACTGCCTCGGATTAGTCATCAGAGATACATGGAACCTGACCAACTTTTCAAAGTATGCAAGTAAGCGAGGCTTTATGACACAGTTAGTGTCTGATTCATGCTGATTGTAGTTTGGACAACATGAATCAAATGACAGGTTCCCTTTAATAAGCCAGTGGAGGATTTGCCTGATAAATCCCCTGATAAATCTACCTTGTATTTCTGGAAGATGTGGAAAAATGAAATATTAAATATTGTCTGTAAATCTTTCTTTACCAGTCCTATTTTTCTTTAAAACTTTTGTAGGTAAGGAGTAAACTTCATGGGTTGGCACTTAGCAATTCTATTGCCTTTGCCAATATCTTTCCTCAATCCTGTTTTTATTGTGTCACCTTCTCACCTTGAGCCCTTAATGCCCCAGGACAGTCATGGAGCTGGTTAGGATTTGAGGAGTGGGCTCAGGAGCTGAGCTTGCTCTACACAAGGCAGATGCTGACTGTGTTGCACTGCAGAACTATACTGCAACAGTGAGAACAATCAATCAAGTTAAAAATAAAGAACTTTTTAAAAACATATTCAGCATTGTCACTTCCATGAAAGTTCTATCTATCAAAATATAAATTTGTTTAAACCATATGTTAAATGTTGTAAAGGAAAATATAGTATATACCTTTAAAATAGTAACGTTAACACAAACTCAACTATGGAAATATAAAGAAGTTATGAAACTGGGAAAATGGAACAAAAAACAAATTTTATTTGTACAAAGTTAAGAATTTTTTAAGTCACTAAGGCTACATTCCCACAATGAGGATTAGGTGAGTTTTTGTTGTTGCAGATTTTCTCCAGCATTTCTGCACGTGTTATGTAAATTAGGTTTCTTGCATTGTTTTCATTGTGTTTGTAAGTGCGATCTTTTCTATGTGTTTTTGACAGTGTTTTTTGTCTCTTGTTGGAATGCCATGTTTTAAATAAAGCTGCTTGTTTTTTATTCTTCCTGGTGTTTCACTTTGACAAAACTTTGTTTATATAGTTATGTTTCGATTAGGGGCGTTTTTAGTGCGATTCCGCAATGAGAATGTATTAAAGACGCATAGGCAGTTTTTACCTGCAAATTTTCTGCATTTATTGCAATTCAATGGTGAAAATTCACACATAAAACTCAGTGTACTCGCAAGAGAAATTGACATGTTGTGGACGGAAAAACCACACTGCAGGACAGTTCTGTTAGAACTCTCCTGTTAGTTTTTTTTTAGTTTGCTGGTCACATGACCATTTTTGCCTATTTAATCCGGCTCCGCCCTCCTGGTCTTGCTGGACTTCATTGTATTTACTGCTCTTGAGCTAGCTTGGTGCTCTGTTGCCGTTCTCTGTTAGTTTTGCTAGGTCTTCTGACCTCTATGCTTTTTGTTGTGTGTTTGTCTTTGACTGCTACTATTTCTGCTAGGAGGTGTCCAACTTATCCCAGTCCCTAGTTCTTGTAGGGATCCCTCCCTCACATCTATAGGTCTTCGTACAGACTAGCCGAGGACTTTAGCGGGTCTGATCGCAGGATCAGGTTCCCCGTTACATCGTAGGGATCCAGTTTAGTTCTATTGTAGGGACAGATCTCCTGTCTTTCCTTAGTGCTTGTAGCAGATCATAACAGTAAGTCCAGCCCTAAAAGAAAAAAAAAAAATTTTCTCTAAGGAAAGACCTCCAGTTTTCCATCATGGTCTCGGTTCAAGATTTGGCTCAACGCTTGCAGGGACTCTCTCTGGAGGTGGCCGAGCTCCAACAACACGTGAGTAGCTGTTCTGGAGCGCATTTTGTGGAACCAAAGGTACGTCTGCCTGATCTATTTTTTGGCGAACAACAAGATTTTTTTTCTTTTAAAAATGCTTGTTTATTGTATTTTCGTTTGAGACCCGGATCCTCTGGTGATGAATCACAGCGCATAGGGTTCATAATGTCACTTTTGCGCAAAGATCCTCAGGGATGGGCCTTCTCTCTCCAACCTAGTCATCCGTGCTTTAGATCAGTGGATAGTTTTTTTTCTGCTTTGGGTTTGTTGTATGATGATCCTGATCGTGTCTCATCTGCTGAGACTGAATTGAGACGTTTGAGGCAGGGATCAGGTAATGTGGAAAAATATTGTTCTCACTTCCGTCGGTGGTCTGCCCAGGTGGGGTGGAACGATTCAGCTTTGAAAAGCTTGTTTCTTGCAGGGCTAGGTGAAAGGGTTAAGGATTTACTGATTGCTTATCCCACACCTGGAAACTTGCAGGAGGCAATGCAATTAGCTATACGGGTGGACAGGAGACTGCGTGCAAGGGTTAATGAGAGCAAATCCTCTGCTATGTCAGCTCCGAGTCCTGAGAGGGTCTGTGCTGACAATGGAGAGCCGATGGAGATTGGGGCGATGACACCCCGCTCTCAGGAAAAAGACCGCAGGCTTTCTGAAGGCTTGTCCTTCTATTGCGGAAATTCTGGTTATTTTATTAAGAACTGTGTGCTTCGTATGAAGAAAGAAAAAAAAAATGGTCAGTTATGCCTGTATTGCCTGTTTAAATTCTAAGGGAGTATTCCTATCTGCCACTACTGCTGCTCAGGATGAATTAATTGAATTTCGGGTATTTGTGGATTGTGGTTCTACTCTGAATGTGATTGATGGGGGATTCTTGGAAAAACTTAGATTAGAACCTAAAACTTTGTCATCCCCTATTGCTGTGGTTTCTGTTGATGGCTCTCCCTTGAAGAGTGTTACTCATAAGGTCTGTGAATTTCCCCTCACTATTAATGGTATTCACCAAGAAAATTTGGATTTGGTGGTATTGGATAATTTGCCTTCTCCAGTAATATTGGGGTTACCCTGGTTAAAATTGCACAATCCTGTACTGGATTGGTCTACCAATGAAATTAAGTCCTGGAGCCCTAAGTGTTATGACAAGTGTTGTAACGGACGTATTGCTGCTGTGGATAAAGGGGAATTGCCTGTACCTATTCAGGATTTTTGGAGAGTTTTTTCTGAGGAGGAGTCACAAATTTTGCCTCCCCATAGAGACTATGATTGTACCATTGAATTTGTCCCTGGAGCGACTCTTCCGAAAAGTCGTTTATTTAATCTTACTATTCCTGAGAGAAAGGCTTTGGAGGAATACATACAGACAAGCTTGGCCGCCGGTCACATTAGGCCTTCCAAGTCTCCTGTGGCTGTTGGATTTTTTTTTGTAAAAAAAAAAGATGGCGGTTTACGTCCTTGTCTGGACTTTCGTGAGATTAATTAAATTACTGTACGCAATCCTTACCCACTGCCATTGATTCCTGTTTTATTTAACCAGTTAGTGGGGGCCAAGTGGTTCTCTAAAATTGATCTCCGGGGGGCATACAATTTGTTGCGCATGAAGGAGGGTGATGAATGGAAGACTGCTTTTAACACTCCTGTGGGTCATTTTGAGAATCTGGTTATGCCTTTTGGTCTTACCAATGCTCCAGCATTTTTTCAGAATCTTATTAATGACATCCTTAGACCTTTAATCGGCAAAAATGTGGTTGTGTATTTGGATGACATTCTAATTTATTCGCCTGATCTGGAGTCTCATTGGCGGAGCGTACGTGAGGTATTACAGTTATTAATGGACAATTCGCTTTTTGCTAAGCTGGAGAAATGTGAGTTCGCTGTACAGAGAATTCGTTTTTTGGGCTACATTATCTCCAGTGAAGGTTTTGAGATGGACCCGGTTAAAGTTCAAGCTGTGCAGGAATGGCCTAGGCCTATTGGTTTGAAATCGATACAGAGGTTTTTGGGTTTCGCCAATTATTACAGAAAATTCATAAAAAATTTTTCTATTATTGTCAAACCGCTGACCGATCTCACCAGGAAAGGTGCTAATGCGGTTCAGTGGACTTCTGAGGCCATTGAAGCTTTTGTGTTTCTAAAGGAGAGGTTCACCTCTGCTCCCATCCTTATGCAGCCTGATGTGACTAAGCCGTTTTTGGTTGAGGTTGATGCTTCTTCGGTGGGGGTCGGTGCGGTGTTGTCTCAGGAAAACAAGGATGGAGTACATCCCTGTGCCTTTTTTTTCAAAAAATTTTTCTGAGACTGAACTTAATTACGATATTGGTAAATCGGGAATTGCTGGCGATTAAACTCGCATTTGAACACTGGCGTCACCTCTTGGAAGGTGCTGAATTTCCCATTCAGGTTTTCACTGATCATAAAAATCTGATCTATCTTGATGCTGCCAAGCGCTTGAATGCCCGTCAGGCTAGGTGGGCACTTTTTTTCTCGCGGTTTAATTTTTCCGTTACTTACATCCCGGGTACCAAGAATGTTAAAGCGGATGCTTTGTCTCGCAGCTTTTCTCCCATAGTCGGTGTTGTGGAGGAAGAGGAGAGCATTTTACAAGAAGGTGTTGTGATTGCTGCTTTGGACTCCGTTTTGGAGGATGAGATTCTTAAAGCTCAGGAGAATGCCCCATCTAACACTTCCCATGGGAAGGTTGTTTGTGCCTAGGACCTTTAGGAGA
The DNA here is from genome assembly GCF_046119375.1 of Phyllobates terribilis. Taxonomy (NCBI): domain Eukaryota; kingdom Metazoa; phylum Chordata; class Amphibia; order Anura; family Dendrobatidae; genus Phyllobates; species Phyllobates terribilis. Next base: position 707,037,729 of record NW_027362761.1, read on the forward strand.
GATTTGTTTGTTGAGTGTCATGAGTCTCGGTTGGCAGGTCATCCAGGAATTTCTGAGACCAAGAGACTTGTGGGTCACAGTTTTTGGTGGCCTGGATGGCAGAAGGAAGTCATTAAGTGGGTGTGCCAATGTACTGTGTGTGCTAGATCCAAGTCTTCGCATGCTCCTGCAGCGGGGTTGCTTTGCCCTCTGGAGGTTCCTAGTGCACCTTGGACACATCTGGCTATGGACTTTATTACTGACCTTCCCCCCTCTGAAGGTTTCACGGTCATTTGGGTGGTCGTGGACCGTTTTAGCAAGATGTGTCACTTGGTTCCCTTCATCAAACTGGCTTGCGCTAAGACACTCGCTAAGGCCTTTGTCAAGGAAATTGTCAGACTACATGGTGTTCCTACTGACATTGTTTCTGATAGGGGACCTCAGTTCGTGGCTCGTTTTTGGCGTGCCTTTTGTGACAGGTTGGGAGTTCATTTGTCGTTTTCATCTGGATATCATCCTGAGTCTAATGGCCAGACAGAAAGGAAGAACCAGGATGTTGAGCAGTTCTTGCGTTGTTTTGTGGCAGACAATCAAGAGGGGTGGTCTGAGTTTCTGCCACTTGCTGAATTTGCTCTTAACAACCATACATCCTCTTCTGCTGGGTGTTCGCCTTTTTTTTGTTGTTCTGGGAGACATCCGTCTTTTGGGTCATTCTCCAAATTGGTTTCGGCTGTGCCTGAGGAGGAGAGTTTTTCCGGTGATTTGGAGAGAGTTTGGACGGATGTGCGTGGTAATCTTCAGGAGGCTAACAAAAAATCTAAGAGGTACTTTGATAGGAAACGGCAAGAGGTTTTGTTTGCTGTTGGTGACATGGTTTGGTTGTCCTCTAAGAATCTGCGATTGAGGATTCCTTCTAAAAAATTGGGTCCCAAGTTCGTAGGGCCCTTTAAGGTGCTTCAGATAGTTAACCAATCTGCTGTTAGGTTGGAGGTTCCTACGTCCTGGAAGATTAACCCGGTGTTTCATGTTTCTCTGTTGAAAAAAGCTGATGTGTCGGATGGTGACGCCTCTGCCACTGTTCCTCCGGTGGTGGAGGACGGGGAATATGAAATTTCCCGCATCCTAAATTCTAGACGGTATAGAAGGAGTTTGCAGTATCTCGTCGCTTGGAAGGGTTTCGGACCTGAGGATAACTGATGGGTGAGGGCGGATGATGTTTCTGCTTCCAGACTTGTCAGAGCGTTTCACAGGAGGTTTCCTGGTAAGCCTGGGCTTAGGGGATCCGGAGGATCCTCTTAGAAGAGGGGGTACTGTTAGAACTCTCCTGTTAGTTTTTTTTTAGTTTGCTGGTCACATGACCATTTTTGCCTATTTAATCCGGCTCTGCCCTCCTGGTCTTGCTGGACTTCATTGTATTTACTACTCTTGAGCTAGCTTGGTGCTCTGTTGCCGTTCTCTGTTAGTTTTGCTAGGTCTTCTGACCTCTATGCTTTTTGTCGTGTGTTTGTCTTTGACTGCTACTATTTCTGCTAGGAGGTGTCCAACTTATCCCAGTCCCTAGTTCTTGTAGGAATCCCTCCCTCACATCTATAGGTCTTCGTACAGACTAGCCGAGGACTTTAGCGGGTCTGATCGCAGGATCAGGTTCCCCGTTACATCGTAGGGATCTAGTTTAGTTCTATTGTAGGGACAGTTCTCCTGTCTTTCCTTAGTCCCTGTAGCAGATCATAACAAGTTCACGCTGTTTAATAAAAAACACAGTGAGTGGAGATTTCTATAAATCTCATCCACGTTGCTGGATCTGTATGACGCTACGTTTTTTGCGCAATGAAAATACAGTGTCAAAAAATCCTCATGGGAACTTAACCTAAAATAGTAAAAAAAAACTTATAGATGTTTGGTATCACCGTAACTGTACTGACCTGGAAAATCCTGTTTTTTACTGCACAATTAACAAAAATTAAACAAACATTTATTTAGATGTGTGGTGAGCACCTTGAAGGCATACTGAACCAGCATGGCTACCACAGCATCTTGCAGCGGCATGCTATTCCATCCGGTTAGCGTTTAGTTGGACCATCATTTATTTTTCAACAGGACAATGACCCCAAATACACCTCCAGGCTGTGTAAGGGCTATTTGACCAAGAAGGAGAGTGATGGGGTGCTACGCCAGATGACCTGGCCTCCACACAGTCACCAGACCTGAACCCAATCAAGATGGTTTGGGGTGAGCTGGACCGCAGAGTGAAGGCAAAAAGGGCCAACAAGTGCTAAGCATCTCTGGGAACTCCTTCAAGATTGTTGCAAGACCATTTCCGGTGACTACCTCTTGAAGCTCATCAAGAGAATGCCAAGATTGTGCAAAGCAGTCATCAAAGCAAAAGGTGGCTACTTTGAAGAACCTAGAATATAAGACATATTTTCAGTTGTTTACACTTTTTTTTAAGTATATAATTCCACATGTGTTAATTCATAGTTTTGATGCCTTCAGTGTGAATGTACAATTTTCATAGTCATGAAAATACAGAAAAATCTTTAAATGAGAAGGTGTGTCCAAACTTTTGGTCTGTACTGTATATGTATTTTTTCACTTTATTCTTTAGCCCCCTTAAGTGACTTGAAACTGAAATTGTTTGATTACTTGTTCTATACACTTCAATACTATATTAGTGTAGTATATACAACCCCTGGCAAAAATTATGTAATCATCGGGCTTGGAGGATGTTCATTGAGTTGTTTAATGTTGTTGAAAAAAAGCAGATCACAGACATGGCACAAAACTAAAGTCATTTCAAATGGCAACTTTAGGGCTTTAAGAAACACTAAAAGAAATCAAGATTAAAAATGTGGTACTCAGTAAGTGTAATTTTTTTCAGACCAAGCAGAGGGGAAAAATTATGGAATCACTCAATTCTGAGGAAAAAATTATGGAATCACCCTTTAAATTTTCATTTCCAAAACTAAGACCTGCATCAAATTAGATCTGCAAATTAGTCTGTATCTAAAAAGGAGTGATCACACCTTGGAGAGCTGTTGCACCAAGTGGACTGACATGAATTATGGCTCCAACACGAGAGATGTCAATTGAAACAAATGAGAGGATTATCAAACTCTTAAAAGAAGGTAAATCATCACGCAATGTTGCAAAAGATGTTGGTTGTTCACAGTCAGCTGTGTCTAAAATCTGGACCAAATACAAACAACATGGGAAGGTTGTTAAAGGCAAACATACTGGTAGACCAAGGAAGACATCAAAGCGTCAAGACCGGAAGCTTAAAGCAATTTGTCTCCAAAACAGGAAATGCACAACAAAACAAATGAGGAACGAATGGGAGGAAACTAGAATCAATGTCTGTGACCGAACTGTAAGAAACCGCCTAAAGGAAATGGGAGTTGCATACAGAAAAGCTAAACATAAGCCATCATTAACAACTAAACAGAAAAAAACAAGGTTACAATGGGCTAAGGAAAAGCAATCACGGAATGTGGATAGAAGTCATTGTTAGGCGTCGGGCGTATGCTGGATTTGAAATGGGTTCAGAGCCATCAGGGGATTCTGTGGTCTCCCATTCTGGTCCAGCCAAGGCTGATGCTGCTCGGCACTTTCATCAGTCGCAACACCTAGCTGGTGCACGAGATGGACGAGTTGTTTCCCAGGTCTTTATCAATAGCAACATGAAGCGTAGGTTGCGGAGGGAAACAGGGCTGCTACAGCCTAAGTCCAGGATTCTCTGCACTGAGCATGCCCGTGACATGGCGGACCGTGATTGGTGGTTTTGGAGTCAGCTGATCCGGTGACCAGGCACCGCCTGATTGGTCGCGGGTGACGTCACCAATGGTGCGACGGTGGGCAGGGCTTAATCTTTAAAATGTCCGCCCACAAACATGGCGGCGCGCTCTGATCATTGAGCAGTGATGGTGTTGTGTGGACGCTTGGTCGTTTGAGCTCCACGGGTGCTTTAGTGGAAATAGGCAGGTAGCTTCGTCTGACAGTCTGGCTCCGACTAAGGGGTCGCCATACACCCCGAGCAGTCTGCAGACGCCGTATTCCCAGTACCGCCTGTAAGCCACGTGGAGAGATTCTCCTCAGTCCGGTAGCACGCCGGCTGAGAGCACTTATACTCCGGCGTGAGTCACACACGCATCCTAGTGCCAACTGTGTAGTCCCTGTGCTGCAACAGGACTACAGATACTTTATTTATCAGACATCTCTCGTGCAGTTAACGGAGATAGTGCGAATTCCTATTCCCGCTCCGGTGTGCTGTAACACGGAGGGGATTGTTATTTAAGTTGGTTGTTTTACCTTCTCACCCGGAAGGTGTTCGGCCGCAGTCCACCAGGCTGCATCGCAGACCCCGGGGTCGGTTGCGTTCCATTATAATAAAGTTGTTTGCAGCCGTCCCCTTAACAGTATCAGAGCGCCAGGGTCTTTCTGAACATGGCTGACAACCAGCAACTGCAGCGCTATATACAGCAGCTTGAGACCAGACTTAGGACTCTGGAACAAGCTGACCCGGTAGCTGATATCACTGCAGTAGCTACCCAGACGGCTTCTCAAGCAGTCAATCTGGTTAACTCGGCTGCGATAAATGCTGCGGCAGCTGCAATTGCTCCATTACCCCGTTTTGCTCTCCCGGAAAAATTTTCTGGTGACAGCAGATTTTGCAGAGGTTTCATTAACCTATGCTCCATTTAATTTGAGATGATGGAGGCACGGTTCCCCTCCGAAAGGGCAAAAGTGGGTTATGTCATCTCGTTACTCTCCCACAAGGCTCTGGAGTGGGCTACTCCTCTGTGGGAGCGCAATGACCCGGTAGTGGCTAATGCGGGTCTCTTTCTTAATGCCCTAAAGAGTGTTTTCCTTGGTCCTCAGGTCACGCATGATACGGCTCTTAAGCTTCTTGCAGTGGTCCAGGGTTCGGTCACCGCCAGCCACTATGCCATCCAGTTCAGAACCTTAGCGGCTGAATTGGATTGGTCTGAGCGGTCTTTAATCCCGGTGTTCTGGAAGGGTCTGGCTGGGCATATTAAAAATGCTCTATCTACCAGAGAGATTCCAACCTCCCGGGAGGAGTTAATCTCTCTCGCTAACCGAATAGATTTGCGTCATGCAGAACACAAGTTAGAGCTGGAGGTCGCCAGACCACAGTGTCGGTTGGCACCATCTTTCTCTAGACCCATTCCCAAACCCGCGACTGAGGCTATGGATATACCCCGAACTGAGCCTAGCTCTTCTCGTTCCCGACCTGCACATCTCTTGGAGTCCCCCGTTAATAGGGGTTCCAAGCAGTCGGGAAAAACAGTGTGTCTAACCACCGTTGGAGGAGATGTGTTAGATTCTGGGGCTTCTTCCTCCAAATTATTGTATAAGGTGACATTGTCCGTTGGAGCATCCGCGGTTACTGCCAAAGTGTGGGTGGATTCTGGCGCCGATGGCAATTTTTTGTCATCTACGTTTGCCCAGAGGCATGCCATCCCTATAGAGTTACTGCCAAGACCAATGAACATTAGGGTAGTCAACGGTTCACTCCTGGACACGCCAATCACCCACCAGTCGATTCCCCTCACCATGTCATTTCCTCAAGGTCACCGGGAGGTTATCTCCTTTCTTATTATTCCCGGTGGTTTAGATGAGGGAGTTATTGGGTCTTCCAAGGTTATGTTGTCACACTCCTACACATTGACTGGAATACGGGGAGAATTTCTTCCTGGAGTGAGAATTGCGTGTCTCAGTGTATGGTGACAGTCACCCGGAGGGTAGTCTCTGACCCTTCTACCGATGTGGCCCCCGGCACAGACCCTCTGTCTGTCCCCAAGACCCAGGTCTTGTCAGATTATGTTAAAAAGAACCCTCGGGTAGACCTCTTGTCCCGGCCCATGAATACGGCTGAGGGCAATGACGAGCCCAGGCTCATTCTTCCTCCTGGGAGGACGTTCGTTCCTCCTAGTCTACAAAATGAGGTGCTCTCCTGGGCACATGCCCCTAAGTCCGGAGGTCATTTTGGCGTCAAACGTACCGCTAAGTTCCTTCAACGATCGTATTGGTGGCCCCGGTGGCGCCAGGACGTTAAGGAATATGTTCTAGCATGTGTCTCCTGTGCGAGAGATAAATTATCCCGTCAAAGTCCGGCTGGTCTTCTCCATCCGTTACCCATGGCGGATTCCAAGAATCAAAGAAATGAGTCGGCTGACACTCTTCCTCGTCCTGCTCCCGTATTCTATCCGGGCGACAGAGTGTGGCTCACGGCTTGCAACACTAAAGTACGCGGGGAATCTGCTAAGTTTGCCCCACGCTTTATTGGTCCTTTCAAAATTTTGGCCCAAGTAAACCCAGTAATGTACCGTTTACAATTACCACAACAACTGAGGAGTCACGACACTTTTCATGTGTCGCTCCTCAAGCCCGTTCGCCTGACAAAACTCGCTGAACCCCAACCTGCTACACACATCAGGGGTGATAGTCGCGAGGTGCAGGCTATTATGAGATCTAAAATGGTTCGTGAAAAAAAAAGGCTACCCGGTACACTGGAGGGGTCATGGATCTGAGGATCATTCCTGGGAACCAGTGGACCACATTCATGCCCCCTTGCTCATTGAGGAATATGAGCGTCAAGTGGAGGGGGAATAATGTTAGGCATCGGGCGTTTGCTGGATTTGAAATGGGTTCAGAGCCATCAGGGGATTCTGTGGTCTCCCACTCTGGTCCAGCTGGGGCTGATGCTGCTCAGCATTTTCATCAGTCCCAACACCTAGCTAGTGCACGAGATGGACGAGTTGTTTCCTGGATCTTTATATCTAGCAACGTGAAGCGTAGGTTGCGGAGGGAAACAGGGCTGCTACAGCCTAAGTCCAGGATTCTCTGCACTGAGCATGCCCGTGACATGGCGGACTGTGATTGGTGGTTTGGGAGTCAGCTGATCCGGTGACCTGGCACTGCCTGATTGGTCACGGGTGACGTCACCAATGGTGCGACGGTGGGCAGGGCTTAATCTTTAAAAAGCCCGCCCACAAACATGGCGGCGTGCTCTGATCATTGAGCAGTGATGGTGTTGTGTGGATGCTTGGTCATCTGAGCTCCACGGGTGCTTTAGTGGAAATAGGCAGGTAGCTTCGTCTGACAGTCGGGCTCCGACTAAGGGGTCGCCATACATCCCGAGCAGTCTGCAGATGCCTTATTCCCAGTACCGCCTGTAAGCCACGTGGAGAGATTCTCCTCAGTCTGGTAGCATGCCGGCTGAGAGCACTTATACTCCAGCGTGAGTCACACACGCATCCTAGCGCCAACTGTGTAGTCCCTGTGCTGCAACAGGACTACAGATACTTTATTTATCAGACATCTCTCGTGCAGTTAACTGAGATAGTGCGAATTCCTATTCCCGCTCCGGTGTGCTGTAACACGGAGGGGATTGTTATTTAAGTTGTTGGTTTTACCTTCTCACCCGGAAGGTGTTCGGCCGCAGTCCACCAGGCTGCATCGCGGACCCTGGGGTCGGTTGCGTTCCATTATAATAAAGTTGTTTGCAACCTTCCCCTTAACAGTCATATTCAGTGATGAATCGTGAATCTGCATTGGGCAAGGTGATGATGCTGGAACTTTTTTTTGGTGCCGTTCCAATGAGATTTATAAAGATGACTGCATGAAGAGAACATGCAAATTTCCACAGTCAATGATGATATGGGGCTGCATGTTCGGTAAAGGTACTGGGGAGAAGGCTGTCATTACATCTTCAATAAATGCCCAAGTTTACATTGATATTTTGGACAGTTTTCTTATCCCATCAATTAAAAGGATGTTTGGAGATGATGACATCATTTTTCAAGATGATAATACATCCTGCCATAGAGCAAAAACTGTGAAAACATTCCATTAAAGAAGACACATAAGGTCAATGTCATGGCCTGCAAATAGTCCGGATCTCAATCCAATTGAAAATCTTGGGTGGAAGTTGAAGAAAATGGTCCATGACAAGGCTCCAACCTGCAAAGCTGATCTGGCAACAGCAATCAGAGAAAGTTGGAGCCAGATTGATGAAGAGTACAGTTTGTCACTCATTAAGTCCATACCTCAGAGACTGGAAGCTGTTATTAAAGCCAGAGGTGGTGCAACAAAATACTAGTGATGTACTGGAGTGTTCTTTTGTGTGTTTGTTTTTCATGATTCCATAATTTTTTCCTCAGAATTGAGTGATTCCATAATTTTTTCCCTCTGCTTGGTCTGAAAAAAATTACCCTTACTGAGTACTACATTTTTAATCTTGATTTCTTTTAGTGTTTCTTAAAGCCCTAAAGTTGCCATTTGAAATGACTTTAGTTTTGTGCCATGTCTGTGATCTGCTTTTTTTTCAACATTAAACAATTGAATGAACATCCTCCGAGCCCAGTGATTCCATAATTTTTGCCAGGGGTTGTAGTAAAACCAAAGGCTACCCATGAAGCCCAGCCAGTACCTGGGCTAGTACTACTAAGATGGCAGCCATGGGAGCCTCAGCAAGCATATTGTCGGTATCAAAAATCCCATAACAGGGAATCAAAGTGTGTACAAAACAGTGTGACACCAAAAACATGCATCCTAAATGCCGCTGTTAGAAATTAAGTGGTTAATAGCTGCAATGGGTGCTTGGCTCTAATTGCTGCTGTTTGTGGTGGATGCCAGCTGTATAACACAGATGATGTTCGCTGTGTAAGCCAATGGTTCAGCTCCTATGCCAGATCCTGAGCAGAGGTAGCACACAGGAGGCTGGGGGAGAATTGTTTTAAAGTAACTAGAGCCTGAAGAAAAGTGGAGTCCTTTTGGCTGAAGAGTGGTAGACTCCATACTAAATAAGGAAGGAGTCACTGACTGTGGTGGCCCCTCCCCGGGCCGTGGCGATTGGTGACCCCCCTTCGCTGCCCCTTACTGACCAGTGATCCTGAAGCCCCTGGAAGGATCCAATGAAGCGAAAGGGGACACTACAAGCCGTCCCATGGATACATAAACACCGGGACATCCCACGTTACTTCCTTTCTTTGCTGGTCCCAGAGTGGAACGTCCCACCCACCCTCCCTGATGTGAAGACTGTAAGAAGGACAATCATAGAATTTTTAAAGTCACAGCGGCCTGGAAATAGAAAGGACATGTTGGAAAGTTATTCTTGTTGGCCAACTTACCGGTGTGGAGACACAGGGCATGCTGCAACAAGCGGAATTATTTTTGGAAATAAAATGCCTTTCTAATGGAATGAGTTAAAGTGTTAATAAAGCTGTGATCGATCCTCACCCATCCAGTTGTAAGAGTTACATTATTGTAGTGTTAAGGAAGAGGTGGCGGTAGGGGGGCTGAGCATCTGGGTTTGGTTGAGGGTCCCCACAGTCTGAGTGGAAGAGGCAGCAATAAAGAGAGATGGATAATGGAGAGGGAAACACTTTAGTCGCATCACTTGAAAAAAATAAAGAGATGCCATAGACTAGTGAAAGACTGTTGTAAATGATTCAGGGCTGAGTAGTATTAAGAATATCATTTAAACTTATAGAACTTAGCAAAAGGACTGGGTATCCATGGTCTAGCCAAAGGCCATTAGAGTCTTGGATGGTTAGTACATGAGGCTTTGGAGAAGTAAGAAGTGATTTAGCTTTTAAATTACTGCAGTAGGTAAATGACTGAAAGAGGATGAGTCTGTAAAAATCCTCCTCCTACAGGTGCAAAAGGTGCAAGAGCTATTCAGAAAAAAAAGAGTGTAATTACAACAGTTAAATTGTATGCTGTGCACTTAAAGGGATATTCCATCTCCAAGATCCCAATATGTAGTAGGTGTAATAATAATAATAATATTAGCAAATACCTCCAATTAGAAATGTAGTATAGTTTTTCTGATTTGCTATGTCACTTTCCTCATGTGCAGACATTTCAGGACCTTAGGTGTCCATGGATACGACCACTGATATAGTGACCGTTAGCTAGTTGCTAATGGTCTTAACCATGGATACCTAAGGTCCTGCAATGCCTGCACATGAGGAAAGAGACATAGAAAATCAGAAAAACTATACTACATTTTTGATTGGAGGTATTCGCTAATATTATTATAATTATTACACCTACTACATATTGGGATAGGATCTTGGAGATGGGAATACCCCTTTAAGTCTGCCATCACATATACACTGCTCAAAAAAATAAAGGGAACACTTAATCAACAGAATATAACTCCAAGTAAATCAAACTTCTGTGAAATCAAACTGTCCACTTAGGAAGCAACACTGATTGACAATCAATTTCACACGCTGCTGTGCAAATGGAATAGACAATAGATGGAAATGATTGGCAATTATCAAGACACACTCAATAAAGGAGTGGTTCTGCAGGTGGGGACCACAGACCACATCTCAATACGAATGCTTTCTGGCTGAAGTTTTGGTCACTTTTGAATGTTGGTTGTGCTTTCACTCTCGTGGTAGCATGAGACGGACTCTACAACCCACAGAAGTTGCTCAGGTAGTGAAGCTCAACCAGGATGGCACATCAATGCGAGCTGTGGCAAGAAGGTTTGCTGTGTCTGTCAGCATAGTGTCCAGAGGCTGGAGGCACTACCAGGAGACAGGCCAGTACACCAGGACACGTGGAGGGGGCCGTAGGAGGGCAACAACCTAGCAGCAGGACCACTACCTCCGCCTTTGTGCAAGGAGGAACAGGAGGAGCACTGCCAGAGCCCTGCAAAATGACCTCCAGCAGGCCACCAATGTGCATGTGTCTGCACAAACGGTTAGAAACCGACTCCATGAGTGTGGTATGAGGGCCCGACGTCCACAGATGGGGGTTGTGCTCACAGCCCAACACCGTGCAGGATGCTTGGCATTTGCAACAGAACACCAGGATTGGCAAAGTCGCCACTGGCGCTTTGTGCTCTTCACAGATGAAAGCAGGTTCACACTGAGCACATGTGACAGACGTGACAGAGTCTAGAGATGCCGTGGAGAGCGATCTGCTGCCTGCAACATCCTTCAGCATGACCGGTTTGGCAGTGGGTCAGTAATGGTGTGGGGTGGCATTTCTTTGGAGGGCCGCACAGCCCTCCATGCGCTCGCCAGAGGTAGCCTGACTGCCATTAGGTACCGAGATGAGATCCTCAGACCCCTTGTGAGACCATATGCTGGTGCGGTTGGCCCTGCGTTCCTCCTAATGCAGGACAATGCCAGACCTCATGTGGCTGGAGTGTGTCAGCAGTTCCTGCAAGTTGAAGGCATTGAAGCTATGTACTGGCTCGCCCATTCCCCAGACCTGAATCCGATTGAGCGCATCTGGGACATCATGTCTCGCTCCATCCACCAACGTCATGTTGCACCACAGACTGTCCAGGAGTTGGCGGATGCTTTAGTCCAGGTCTGGAAGGAGATCCCACAGGAGACCATCCGCAACCTCATCAGGAGCATGCCCAGGCATTGTAGGGAGGTCATACAGGCACGTGGAGGCCACACACAATAATGAGCCTTATTTTGACTTGTTTTAAGGACATTACATCAAAGTTGGATCAGCCTGTAGTGTGTTTTTCCACTTTAATTTTGGGGGTGACTCCAAATCCAGGCCTCCATTGGTTAATAAATTTGATTTCCATTGATGATTTTTGTGTGATTTTGTTGTCAGCACATGGAACTTTGTACAGAACAAAGTATTCAATGAGAATATTTCATTCATTCTGATCTAGGATGTGTTATTTGAGTGTTCCCTTTATTTTTTTGAGCAGTGTACATATAATATACACTTATATATCAAAGTCAGCTAAACCCAACGATATTACAGGATCCTCACAACTTTGCCCCACAGATGATGTCAGGAGAGATAAGCAGTTTGAACCAAATGGCCAACCTTTTTTTTCTGTAGGAGATAAAACTCTGCTAAATGAGTTCAAATACTAAGGGGCCCCATACACAATAGATAGCTGTCAGCCAAACAATGGTTTGCATGATTGTTTGATTGGCAGCTAACCGTACACACTCCTGTGTATACACTCCGTACAGAGAAGTGCTTGCTCTGCCGAGCACTCCTGTTTTTCAATGAGAAAACTGCTGCCAAACTCCTCTTGTGACGGCTTACCTCGCTGGGAAAACTAAAGAATTATCGGATCATTTCCCAACGACATCATCTATTGGTGAGAGTTGTGGGGTCCCCCTAGACATTAAACTGTTGACCGATCCTGCCAATATTGGCAAGTTCAGTCGACTTTATTCTAATTTGTATGGGGGACTTAAGCCAAGCATTCATATGTAGGGTGGAGTCAGGACAGAAAGTGTCAGATGAATGGGTATTTGGCCAACAGATATTGCATTTGTGTGGCCAGCTTTAACAATAACTAAGACCATTATGGGGCTGCACTTTCTATCTAATAAAAGAATGGGTTAACTCGGACTGGTGATTTTTCTAGATGTCAGTTATTGTGAAAGTGTGTGGAATGAACCTATATCCCCCCACAACCCCCCAAAAATCCTGATTTTCTAGCAAAAGTCAGGCCTGAACTTCATGTTTGTGGGATTCCAGCATGCAGAGCTGGATCTCACCACCCTCCATGGCCCCGCTGGTAGTGAAAATACAAGATCTTGCGTGTTATTGCAAGATCTCTAATGCGAGATCTCACTCCTTGCACTAACCCATCACTGTTACATTGCTTACTAAACTGTTAAAGAATTAGAACATCCTTAGAGTTACCATTCGCAAACTGCTTAGTAAAGGATGCGGCAGCACAGGACTAGTGCAAAGAAGAAACCACTATCTGTACATATTACAAGTTTTAAATGATGTGCAAACTACAAGGAATGAGCTGCTGGCAGGCAGGTGCATGACTAAGGAAAAGCTGATGTGGCACCCCAGGGGTCTGGTTACCACAGTAATAGAAGTATTACGTCTGAGAGCAAGTGGGAGGTTTCCTGGTCAGGAGCCCTTAAGCATGCAACACCTCCTGCCCAGACCTGGGAGGGGAGGAATCTGCCTTATATAAACTGGGTCTGGGGCGGGGTTAGACAGAGCCTGGAGTGAAGTTCCAGACACAGGGCAAGAGACAGCTAGAAGCTCTGTAGGAGCAGGAGCTGAGTGCCAGGGACTGGAAGCAGAGATATTGCTTGTTCTGGCTGAAGAGACTACGACCGGACAACGGAGTCCGAGGCTGTGGGAACCTCTAAGTCCAGCAGCAGAAACCAGCCGGCAGGGGATTCCAGGTCCTCTGGCCATAGAAGCCCGGAGGCTCAGTCACAAGGAAGGGACCAGCACCGCCATCGAGGAGCGGAGGCTATCAGAAGGCCCCAAGTCACCAGCCATACGGGTGAGCACCACACGGTATACTCAGGGACGTGGGCTGCTTCCACTCGCTTACAGCAAGGTAGCCAGGAAGAGTGCAGATAGACGGGGAGGCCTACAACTCCACCTGGCCAGGGGAACTCCTGCTTGCTCGCAGACTGACCAGGCCCCTTATGCTAGCCAGTACTCCCGGGAGGGTCTGCCTTAATATCACCAGTAAAGACCCTGAACTGCACTGCAAAGACTCTGAGTCGTTCCTGCTTTCTCACCGCATACAGCAATACTAGTACTGGGACACCCGCGCACCATCACTCCCATCATCCACGTTCCCTGCCCTGAGGCTATACTCTTCCCATGGGGAGTTATCCCATCCTTTGCTGCGCACACCACACCAGCCTCAGCGGAGTGCCTCGCAGCGGCGGTACACCCTGACCGCAATCCACGGGTGGCGTAGTCAGACATAAACCACAAAAACCCTATAAAGACTGCCACTGGTTTGACCACCCTGAGCCACGAGACCGGGTCGCCACCACGGAGACTGCAACCCCCAGAGACCCGGCTCCGGGTAACCCACACACGCGTGTACACTCGGCCCAGGGGGTGCGTCACTGACATTTCAGCCTCTTCTACACAAACTAAATCACTCTCCCCTTCCCCTTTTCATCCCATCTTTTTCCCTTCACCCCTTCACCCCTTCATTTTACAAATAACGATAGACAACTGTGGATTTGGATAAATGGCCACAGCAGCCTTTATTTTATAACATTAACTATCCTAAACCTTTATTAACATATTAAAGAACTTGACCTGATATAAGGAAAATGTTCTTTGGAAGCCAACCAATAAAACCCTGGCATCATCAGCTGCTCCTCTTTGCCCTCAACAACAACAACATGCCGATTCGGGGGCCCTCCTGCTGAATGGTGCCCCATACAATTTTTCCTCTGAGACCTTGGCCCAGTAGGGACCCCTGGATATTCTTTACCATTTACCAATGGAGAGGAGGTGACTCTCCCAAATGGGTCCCTCCCGCACTTACAACATACCACTATTGGTTTTCCAGAGACCCAATCCCTCCAGCTGCCATGACATACTGCCTAACCAAGCAGCCACACAATACCCACCTCAATGCCAAAACCAGTAATCAAAATTTATATTGAAGGGAGGGAGGGTGGGATGCTGCTCCACCTACAGACTGCTCCTAACCGTCACTGGTCAACCTATATACTCCAGCTCTATTACCAACCAGGTATGGTCACTTTTTAGCCACATCCCTCTATGTCCCCCTACCCTTCCTATAACCCTGCTCCCTTTCCTCATGACAAAATGCAATCTTAGGAACCCTCATGCCATGTCCCCATAAAATGGACTTTTTAAATAAATCCCGCCATTGGCCAGGGCATGCCTTTTAGTCATGGGGCCTTACCTTCTATCCCCTTTGGGCCACAGTCTGGGCCTTTCTTGACTAAGAAAAGGCTGACCTTTCAGCCTCTTCTACACCACCTAAATTACTCTTCCCCCTCCCCTTTACATCCCACCTTTTTTCCCTTGCCCCCTCCCTCCTTTTACAAATAACGACAGACAACTGTGGATTTGGATAATAGGCCACAACAGTCTTTATTTTATAATATTAACCATCTTAAACCTTTATTAACATATTACTTTATTAACATACTATAAACAACTGGACCTGATATAAGGAAAGGGGTCTTTGAAAGCCAAGCAATAAAACCCTGGCGCCATCAGCTACTTCTCTTTACCCTCAACCGCAACACTCCAATTCAGGGGCCCTACTGCGGAATGGTGCACCATACAATTTTCCCTGTGGTTCCAGGTATAATGTGTATAACCTTCTCTGCTCATGGAATTCCTGGAAATTATGTATTCATAAATGGAATTTATTAGAACGGTTACAAGCCAACGAGTTTTGAAGTTATCCTCAACTTCTCCCTCAGGACATAACCTAATCATACAAATTATATCTGGAACTACATTTCTTTCAGTCTGACGATCCATGTCCTGCAGCAGCTGATCTATGCTATTGAATGGTTGCAAATGTGCAACCACATCTAGTGAGCGTACATACTCTCTCATCCACTTTATTCTGTTTATCAGTTAAGAACCTGTTTGCGCTGTTCTACTCCCCAGTATTTCCACTGCATACTATTTTCCCTCTGATACCTTGGCCCAGTAGGGACCCCTGGGTATTCTTTACCATTTAACAAAGGAGGGGAGGTGACCCTCCCAAATGGGTCCCTCCACCCCTTCACCATACTACCATTGGCTTTCCAGAGACCCAATCCCGCCATGACATGCCTGAATGAAACCTCATGAATGCATGTTCCTCCACATCCGCATCGCCTTCTCCTGGCCCTCCCTGAGCCCGAAGGCCCAAATATAAATCCCAATAGGTGACAAATGAATGCCATCACATCGCAAGTGTTCCCACGAAGGTATTTCAAACTGGTGCCTGATAACAGTGGCACAATTTGCTGACAAGAAACGGACTACCTCTCTATTAACCTTAAAGCAGGCCTTATTCAAGCGCTATATGGAACGATCATGTTTCCAAGTGAGCCGGGCAACAATATCCGACCAAAGCAAGGTTAAACAAGGGTGGGAAGACATGAGCCTAAAACAATCAAATTTTGCGTCAATCAAATCCCAACACCCAGGTCATTATCATCTGCGTGAATTAGCAAAATGTCCAGAGGCCTGTCCGGACTTACATGGAATTGAAATTCAGGAATGAGCCTGGACCATAACATGTCACTGACCCTGATTCACATAAGCGGCACTTCTTCTCTCAGAAGGCCAAGTTGGCCTTAACGCTCCCCATACCACGTAAGAATGTCCAAGCACCCAAACCAGCAACTGACTATCTGGAGGAAGAAAAAATGACACAAAATACCTATTAAGGTACTCAAGATTAACATTTATAACGCCTTTTGACGAACATACAACCAAAATCTCTCAGACTCCCATAGGCAAATTCTCTGTGCCATGTTGGGGGGCAGGCCCCATCAAGACGCCTTTGTCGCTGCCCCTATTCTAAAAGAATGGAACCCAAGGTTAGAACCATCCTCCCCATAAGCCAATAAACACCTCCTAAAGATCAAGACAAACTAGAAACGAGACAGAGCCAACCCATTCTCATGAATTAACAAAGATCCCATATTGGCACCCCTTACCTTCAAGTACTGTCTCATGCGAGATACCAGGCACGCCACTAATCCTTCTACTGCTTGTAGCTCAATTAATCAGCCTCTGCCTCCACAATCCATCTTGGGTTTTCTCAACCAACAGTACATCACACCTGTTTCGCAAACCACATGCTCATATTGTAGCCTACCTTGACTATGTTTGTTATTAGTCACTAGTGTTGAGCCACCCCCGTAGTGTTCGAGTTCGGTTCGGTTCGTCGAACACCCGTGTGTTCGCCGAACTGTTCGTCGAACTGTTCGTCGAACACCTTCGAACACCGTTAAAACCAATGGCAGGCAAACAAAAACACATAGAAACACATAGAAAACACCTTCAAAGGTGTCCAAAAGCTGACAAACTGCTCAGAAGACATAACTAACACATGGAAAAGTGACAAGTACATATAGTCATGCGAAAATAAAAGAGGTGGAGGAGTAAAAGGAGGGGGAGACACAGATATAGGCATGTCATGCCCTTCTAAAATCCAAAAAGTGAGAAGCCGACACGGCCAGTCCGCTCCTGCCCGTGCCACCTCCGTGTCGCCGGGTTTGTGCCAGAGCCGCGGTGAACTCTGACGGCCAGCCCCCCTCTCCCAATACTGGTGCCTGTCCGCTGGTGGGTCGAGCGAGCCCCCCTGTGGTGGAGGCAGCTCTAAGCTTTTTAATTTAAATTGTCTCTCTAATTTGAATGAATACACTTTAAATCCATTTACAAGGATCTATTGGAGGGCAAGTCTCATGCCAGCAGCCGCGGTAATTCCAGCTCCAGTAGCGTCCACTAAAGCTGCTGCAGTTAAAAAGCTTTTATAAGGATCGAGCTCGGCTGTCCACCGCAAGGCATCCTACTGCCAGTCCCAGCCCCTATGCCTTGGGGTGCCTCCTGATGCTCTTCACTAAGTATCCCATGGTCCCGAAGCATTTCCTTTGAAAAAATTAAGTGTCTAAACTACAGGTGGTGCAGCTTGCTTAACAGCCGGGATAATCCGCTTACTAGCAGACACTGCTACTAGGCACAAAGTATTTCCTGGGCTAGATGCAGTTAAAAATTTGTAATTAGATACTCTCGTTGGATGCTGAGAAAGCATTCCATAGAGTCTCCTGGCACGCCATATATGATTCTCTTAAAAAGCTTGGGGTAGGGGTCTAGGGGACCCTTTTATAGCCAAAATCACGGCCCTGTATCGCAATACGTCACCTAGGCTGAAGATAAATGGAACTGTAGCACCCTGAGGGTTCGGTTGCTAAAGACGTATTGCATCTCACCCAGAGGTGTGATATCTCACTCTCAGGTAAGGATGGAGTGTGGATCAGGACCCGACACCTGCATGCATTACACCACATTGCCGTGGGGCAGGGCGACCAATATGCCTCTGAGATGGGCACGACAGTCCCTGTCCCTGGCTGGAGTGGGGGGAGGGAACACTGAGGAAGGGGAACCCTGTAGTGCAGGAGCAGGGAGGAAGCAGTTCCTGGGTGCATTGAGAAGGGAGTATAAAAGGTGGGCACCATCTTAGTTCAGTGCAGAGAAGTCTGAGCAGAAGTGGCAGGGAGCAGGGGCTCTGCATGAGCTCTGCTCCGGAGGCGGGCCTAGTAACAGAGGCCCAGGCCTGGAAGAGGGAGAAGGAAGGAAGAGGAGCGGAGAAGGCTCCAGGAACGAGGAATGAAGGGATCCCAGGGGTGCGGACGGGCGAGTCGCCACCGCACGCCCGAATCCACCTGCGTGGAGGGGTCAGGCCAAAGGGGGAGACCGGTCCCCGAACTAGTGGAGGCAGGAAACGACCCTCAGCTAGAAACCGGAGGCTCTGACATTTTATGTGGCGCAGCCCCTCGCTACACCCGCTAGGAAGGCACCACATAGGGTCAGGGAAACTGGCGCCAAGTTTACCAAGAGGAGGCCCGAGGCAGCCGGACAGAAGTGTTGGTAAGAAAGGCCAGACAAAGGACACACAAAGGGGGTCCTGTGAAGTGCTCCAAAGTTATCTGGGAGTTGTCTGAGCCCCTCACCTGGTGAGCACAGTACGACGTGGGCAGCCGTTACCTGCAGACGTGGTCTGGATAATAAGAACTGTGAGTAAAGGCCCTGAACTGCATCACTGACTCAGTGTCGTTACTGCTGCTGCCCTGCACCATCACCCCCATCCTCCGCATACACTGCCCTGAGGCTATACTCCTCCCGTGGGGAGTTATGCTACGCTCTGCTGCACCCACAACACCAGCCTCAGTGGTCTGCCCTGTAGCGGCGGTTCACTCTGACCGCAATCCACGGGTGGCGTAGTCGGACATTTAAACATGAAAACCACATAAATAGTTCCGCCACTGGTTTGACCGCCCTGAGCCACGGAACTGGGTCGCCGCCACGAAGACTACAACCACCAGCATCCACCAAAAAGGGTCCGGCTCCGGGTGTCCCAAGGCCCAGGGGGTGCGTCAGAACATTTTCATCACCTTTCACAATCACCAATGGGACAAGGCAGTGATGTCCTCTGTCTCCTCTCTTATACATCCTAGTGACGGAGCACCTGCTCTCATCAATTCGCCATAACCCCAATATTAGGTGGATTGAGGTGGGAGGCACCGAGTACAAGTGCTCTCTATTTGC
This sequence comes from Phyllobates terribilis, assembly GCF_046119375.1. Lineage (NCBI taxonomy): Eukaryota > Metazoa > Chordata > Amphibia > Anura > Dendrobatidae > Phyllobates > Phyllobates terribilis. Next base: position 707,056,770 of record NW_027362761.1, read on the forward strand.
TGATGATGTCCTAGTATATATCACTCAATCACATATATCCATCCATGCTGTTATGGCTGAAATAGATCACTTTGTTACATGGTAAAATTTTAAAATCAATGCAGCGAAGTCTGAGGCCCTCGATGTCTCCCTCCCCAAATCCATATAGGATTCCATCCAGTCCAACTTTCCCTTTGCCTGGCCCTCACAGGGTATCAAATACTTAGGAATTCCTATTCATAGAGACCTCTCCCATCTATGTTATCTTAATTTTGGGCCCTTTATTGAACAACTCCATACAGACCACGGTTGGCAAGTTAGAACTGTAAGATTCACTACGTGAACCACTGGTGTTTTGTGGAAAAGCACATGTACACTGCGTTCCAAATTATTATACAAAAAGTGTTTAGGAGTGATAAGGGAAGAATTTGTTTGTTTGTCAGTTAAACTCATTGATGGTGATGTGTGTCAGGGCTCTTTATATCACTGTAAGCAATTGCAGACACCTGTGCTAATTAGTTTGGCAGGTGTGTCCAATGAAAGGCAAGACTACTTAAGAAGGCTCTCTCACATTATTAAGCAGCCTACATTTTCTGCCAAAATGGGAAAGAAAAAGGATGTGTCGGCTGCTGAGAAGCAACAAATTGTGGAGTGTTTAGGTCAAGGCATGACTACAATCAACATTGTGCGATGATCAGGATGAAGTGTCCTGGCAATCAAGAAGTATGTAGCTGATTCACAGTACACACGTGTGCGTGCTGATAAGGGCAAATTGAGGACTCTTTCCTACAGGCAATTACGTCAGGTTGAAAGAGCAGCGGCAAAAAAGCCTTGTCATAGCAGCAGACAAGTTTTTGAAGCTGCTTGTGCCTCCAACGTCCCCCGAACAACAAGATGCAGGGTCCTTCAGAGGTTTGCAGCTGTGCATGCGCCATCCTGTCGACCTCCTCTATCCACTTCACACAAGCAGAAACGGCTCCAGTGGGCCAAACATTACATGAAGACTGATTTCAAAACTGTTTTGTTCACAGATGAGTGCCGTGCAGCGCTCGATGGTCCAGATGGATGGAGTGGAGGATGGCTGGTTGATGGACACCCCACGCAAACACGGCTACAGCGCCAACAAGGAGGAGGTGGAGTAATGTTTTGGGCTGGAATCATGGGGAGAGAGATTGTCGGCCCCTTTAGGATCCCTGAAGGCGCTAAAGATGAACTCCATAATGTATGTGGATTTTCTCAAACAGCACTTCCTGCCATGGTTCAAGAAGAAGAACCGTGTATTTCACAGCAAGATCATTTTTCTGCATGATAATGCACCATCTCATGCTGCACATAAAACATCTGCATCTCTGGCTGATATGGGCATAAAAGGGGACAAACTTATGGTGTGACCCCCATGCTCCCCTGACCTCTACCCCATTCAGAACCTTTGGAGCATCATTAAAAGGAGTGTCTATGATGGCGGGAGGCAGTTCACATCTAAGCAACAGCTCTGGGAGGGTATTCTGTCCTCATGCAAAACAATTGAAGCAGAAACCATCCAAAACCTGACAAATTCAATGGACGAGAGAGTTCAGAAGCTCCTTTCGAACAAGGGGTCCTATGTGAAAATGTAACATCACCTAGAATAAAGTTTTGAGTTGAAAACTGTTTGATTTCAGTTTCTAACAACCTGCTAATGCTTATAATTTCAAAAATGACAATTTTTTTGGTCTTTATTAAAATGAAAAGGTTGATCGAAAAGTTTGGGGGATCTAAGAGTGTGGCAACCCAGTAGTCATGATTACTTCGAATTCTGACAATATGAGGGTCATGCTGCAGGTAGTGCAGCAAGAAGGCACTTATGTGCCTTGCGCATCTCGGAGCCCCAAAATTATTTTCCGGGCTAGATGCAGCTAAAAATTATTTTTAATTTTAAATCTGGTGAAGCTTTAGTATAGATGGCCTAATAGGATCAGTGCTGCACACTGCTACAAAGCCCAAATTATTTTCCAGTCAAGATACAGATAAACATGATTAGTAATTTGAAAGCTTAAAACGGTTGGTAGGGTGATTTTAACCAATCATCAAGCTTTTACTCTCCCCAGGATGACACAGGGGTAGAAAAGTCGTTTCGGATCCATGATTTGTTCATCTTTATGAACGTGAGTCTGTCTACATTATCAGTGGAGAGCCGCGTGCGCTTATCTGTCAGCACACCACCAGCAGCGCTGAACACACGTTCAGACAGAACGCTGGCTGCGGGGCATGACAAGATCTCCAAGGCGTAAGTGGCTAGCTCCGGCCATTTATCCAGATTGGAAGCCCAAAAAGAGCAAGGGTCCAGTGACACAGTCGTGGCTTCAATGTTTACTTGGAGATACTCCTGTACCATCGTCTCTAGGCGTTGACTATGTGTCAGACTTCTTGTCTCCTGTGGCCTTGCAAAGGATGGGCTAAAAAAGTGGTGAAATGATTCCGCAAAATTGATGTTACCAGCAGATACTGTGGTTCTGTCACGGTTTGAGTGCTGAACACTTGACGGTCCCACGGTTGGCAAGTTGGAACTGTGAGATTCACTACGTGCACCACTGGTATTTTGTGGAAAAGCACATGTAAGATTCTGCAACAGTCTCTGCTGATACTCCTGCATGCGTGCATCCCTTTCTATGGCAGGAATAATTTCTGCAAATTTACTTTTGTACCGGGGATCTAACAGTGTGGCAACCCAGTAGTCAGGATTATTTCTAATTCTCACAATTCGAGGGTCATGTTGCAGGTAGTGCAGCAAGAAGGCACTCATGTGTGTTGCGCATCCAGGAGCACCAAGTCCCTGTTGTGTTGGTGGCGAGGTAACAATCATGCTTCCTTCCTCTGTCCTCTCCCCCCAACCTCGCACAACAGAAATGTGATCAAGGTCTCCCTCATCTGATGAGTCTTCCATCAGTTCGTCCTCCACTTCTTCCTGGGCTCCTGCACCTTCCTCAATAGTTTGGCTGCTACCATGCGCCCTGGTAAAACCATCTCCCCCACCCTCACATGCCTGCCGCCTTGGTGCTGCCGACCGTCTGGACCTTGCAGATGTTAGCCCTTCCGCATACAACTCCTCCTCCTCTACTTCCTCCACCTCCTCTTGTGCCACCACCTGACTCCGAATTCTGTTTAACATGTGCTCCAGCATGTAAATCACCGGAATAGTCATGCTGATAATGGCATCGTCAGCACTAAACATCTTCGTCGCCATTTCAAAACTGTGCAGAAGGGTGCATAGGTCCCTGATCTGAGACCACTCCTCCAGCGTGATTTGCCCCACCTCTGAATCTCGTTGGCCCAGGCTATACGTCAGAACGTATTGCACCAGGGCTTGTCGGTGCTGCCACAGTCGCTGCAACATGTGCAGAGTTGAATTCCACCGGGTAGGCACATCGCATTTTAGCCGGTGAAGTGGCAGGCCCAACGACTTCTGTAGAGATGTAAGTCGCTGAGCTGCGGGATGCGAACGGCGGAAGTGAGCACACAGCGACCGTGCCCTCTGCAGAAGGCCATCTAGTCTGGGATAGTGGGCTAAAAATTGCTGGACAACCAGGTTCAACACGTGAGCCATACAAGGCACGTGTGTGACATTGCCCCGGCGAAGGGCCGCACCCAGGTTTGCAGCATTGTCGCACACGGCCTTCCCTGGTTTCAGGTCCAGTGGAGACAACCATTCATGAAATTGGTTCTCCAGAGCTGACCACAACTCCTCAGCTGTGTGACTCACATTTCCCAGACATTTCAATGTAAAAACCGCCTGATGACGTTGAGCCCTACTGCCAGCATAGTAAGGAGGTGTGCAGGATCCCTTCTGCGCAGTTAGAAAGCTTGTGGCATGACCAGACAGGCTTTGGGTGCAGGTGGAAGACCGAGAGGAGGTTGAGGAGGCAGAAGCAGTGGAGGAACTTTGACATAAAGAGGATTGACGCACAACTCGTGGGGACGGCAAGACTTGGACAGCAGCCCCTTGTCCTGCTGTCACCATAGTTACCCAGTGCCCAGTCAGCGACATGTAACGCCCCTGTCCATGCCTACTCGTCCAAGTGTCTGTGGTGAAATGCACCCTGTCACACACAGAGTTTCTCAAAGAAGCGGTGATGTTGTGTGCGACATGCTGGTGGAGCGCAGGCACACCTTTCTTTGAGAAGTAGTGCCGACTGGGCATCTGGTACTGGGGCACTGCGACGGACATAAGGTCTCGAAAATCCTCTGTGTCCACCAGGCGGAAAGGCAGCATTTCTGTAGCCAAGAACTTGCAGATGGTGAAATTCAACCTCTTTGCTTTCTCATGGCTAGGAGGAAATGGTCTTTTACTTGTCCACATCTGAGGGACCGAGGGCTGGCTATTGTGCTTAGACGGGGTTGATAAGGGTGTCCCCGGCAAACTGCCGGTCTGTGAGGAAGATGCAGGCGGACATGTTAGGTTGCCTTGATCCAAAGGTGGTGCTATCGATGTCGGACAGCGCTCAACACCAGCTGGTGTTACCACCTCCAAAGAAAATGATGACCTGCCAATCACGCTGGCTGTTGCGGGTAAAGAGGTGGCAGGTCTGCGCCCCAAAACAGGTGTGACTGCTGTCCCCCCAGTCACAGAGGATGAAGAGGCCGCGGATGCACAAGATATGGCAGACGGTGATTGGCCCGGCCGGCTAGGCCGCATTGTAGCACACTGAGCTTCCCACTGCAACTTATGCTTCATGTCCATGTGCCGGTTCATGCATGAAGTACTCAAACTATGTATTTTTTGGCTTCTACTTAGCTTTTGCTGACAAATGTTACAGATAACACGAGTTGGGTCATCTTTATCGATCTGAAAAAATGCCCAGGCTATGCAAGGCTTAGCACCCATGCGACCTGAAGAGCCACCACGACTTGTGGTGAGAGGCAGAGTTGTGTTTGAGGATGCAGTTGTTGACGTGCTTCCAGTACTACGTCTCTGTCCAGGAAGGCGCAACCTGACCTCGTCGTCACTAGCATCTTCCTCCACCTCCTCTGCTGACCTCATCTCTTGGCTGACTGTGGGTTGACAGTAAGTGGGATCTCCGACCTCATCATCATCACCCTGTGCGTTATCACACCCGTCGTCCTCAGAGCCAACCTGTTCCTGCCCTGACAAAAAACTAAAGTTGTCGCTCCAATCAGGTATTTGAGTCTTATCATCGTCTTCCTCATTGTCTCCACCAACAGGAGTTACAGTTTGGGAATGAGGGTCTACATTATGGTCAGAACCTTCTGCGTCTGGTCCTGGATCCGACTCATAAAGATTCTGGGCATCAGTGCAGATCATTTCCTCGTCTGGATTCACAGAAGCGCTGGAGTCGACCTCTGATTCCCAGGCTATAGTATGAGTAAACAGCTCTGCAGACTCAACCATCTGTTCTACCTCACACTCAGACGGGCAGCTGGAGATTTGGGAGCTGTGAGGAAGCAAGTGCGATTTGGGTGACACCTTTGAGGACTGGAGTATTTGTGATGTTGAAGTTGATGTGGAGGAGATCCCACTTAAAGGAGCACTTGATATCCGTTGAAGCACCTGCTGTTTTTGTGCCTCATCTGGAATTTGTAGCGATTGGCGTGGCCGTAAGAAAGGGATCTTATCACATTGTCCGCTAAAAGAAGTAGACATTTTAGTTTGGCTGGAAGATGGTCTTTCTTCTGCACCTACCCCACGGACACAACCTTTTTTCCCCTTCCCAACACGCCTATTCCCCTTTCCACCAGCAGCAGGCCTTTTTCCACTCATTTTGGTGGTTAACTAATTCACAACTCTGGAGTTGTTTGCACAAAAAAACAATGGATGGTAACCGAGCAGAGCTGAGTGGCCAAACTGTGGTATTAGGCCAAAACTATTGGCTGGGTTAGATGCAGAAAAAAATTATTTTTAATTTGCAACCTGATGGAGGTCAGTATAGATGGACTAATAGACCAAGTCCCACACACCGCTAGAAGCCCAAATATTTTTTCAGAGCTAGATGCAGAAAAAAATTATTTTTAATTTGCAACCTGATGTAGGTCAGTATAGATGGACTAATAGACCAAGTCCCACACACTGCTAGAAGCCCAAATATTTTTTCAGAGCTAGATGCAGAAAAAAATTATTTTTAATTTGCAACCTGATGGAGGTCAGTATAGATGGACTAATAGACCAAGTCCCACACACCGCTAGAAGCCCAAATATTTTTTCAGAGCTAGATGCAGAAAAAAATTATTTTTAATTTGCAACCTGATGGAGGTCAGTATAGATGGACTAATAGACCAAGTCCCACACACTGCTAGAAGACCAAATATTTTTTCAGAGCTAGATGCAGAAAAAAATTATTTTTAATTTTCAACCTGATGGAGGTCAGTATAGATGGACTAATAGACCAAGTCCCACACACCGCTAGAAGCCCAAATATTTTTTCAGAGCTAGATGCAGAAAAAAATTATTTTTAATTTGCAACCTGATGTAGGTCAGTATAGATGGACTAATAGACCAAGTCCCACACACTGCTAGAAGCCCAAATATTTTTTCAGAGCTAGATGCAGAAAAAAATTATTTTTAATTTGCAACCTGATGGAGGTCAGTATAGATGGACTAATAGACCAAGTCCCACACACCGCTAGAAGCCCAAATATTTTTTCAGAGCTAGATGCAGAAAAAAATTATTTTTAATTTGCAACCTGATGGAGGTCAGTATAGATGGACTAATAGACCAAGTCCCACACACCGCTAGAAGCCCAAATATTTTTTCAGAGCTAGATGCAGAAAAAAATTATTTTTAATTTGCAACCTGATGGAGGTCAGTATAGATGGACTAATAGACCAAGTCCCACACACCGCTAGAAGCCCAAATATTTTTTCAGAGCTAGATGCAGAAAAAAATTATTTTTAATTTGCAACCTGATGTAGGTCAGTATAGATGGACTAATAGACCAAGTCCCACACACTGCTAGAAGCCCAAATATTTTTTCAGAGGTAGATGCAGAAAAAAATTATTTTTAATTTGCAACCTGATGGAGGTCAGTATAGATGGACTAATAGACCAAGTCCCACACACTGCTAGAAGCCCAAATATTTTTTCAGAGCTAGATGCAGAAAAAAATTATTTTTAATTTGCAACCTGATGGAGGTCAGTATAGATGGACTAATAGACCAAGTCCCACACACCGCTAGAAGCCCAAATATTTTTTCAGAGCTAGATGCAGAAAAAAATTATTTTTAATTTGCAACCTGATGGAGGTCAGTATAGATGGACTAATAGACCAAGTCCCACACACCGCTAGAAGCCCAAATATTTTTTCAGAGCTAGATGCAGAAAAAAATTATTTTTAATTTGCAACCTGATGTAGGTCAGTATAGATGGACTAATAGACCAAGTCCCACACACTGCTAGAAGCCCAAATATTTTTTCAGAGGTAGATGCAGAAAAAAATTATTTTTAATTTGCAACCTGATGGAGGTCAGTATAGATGGACTAATAGACCAAGTCCCACACACCGCTAGAAGCCCAAATATTTTTTCAGAGCTAGATGCAGGAAAAAATTATATTCAGTTTGCAACCTGATGGAGGTCAGTATAGATGGACTAATAGAATGATGCTATGCCCAAAAGATTTTACTTCACTAGGTGCAGTAAAAAAATTGGTATTCTATACACAGGTGGTATATCTTGCAACACAGATAGGCTACTCCACTGACTAACACACTCTGCAGTAGGCCAAAAAGGATTAGCTTTGCTAGATTCAGCCAAATGCTGTGAAAAAAACTTGCACAGCACTGGCACAGACCTGCCTGGCAAAAACTGATAGGAACTGATGTAACCGAGCCCTGAAAAGGACTCCAATTACAATTAGTCTTTACTCCCACAACCTATCTATTTAAGAGCACAGACCTCCCTGATAAAAGTCGTAGGAAATGCTGTAACCTAGTCCTTAAAAGGACTGCAATCACAACTATTCCCTACTCCCAAGCTATCTGTATATTTGTGCGAAAATTGGCTTGAAATTAACAAGGTATAGCACACACAGCAACAGCGGTGCAGTCTAACACGCAGCTGCAGCAGTGAGAAAATGGTGGCGACGGGGAAAATGGCTTCGTCTTATAGGGCAAGGACATGTGACATACACTGCCAATCACACATGCCCTTGCTTGTGTGAAAAAAAGCACTTCGCTCCGTGTGTGCGCTGCTGATAGGCTGAGAGATTGCACCTCCCCACTGCAAATGCGGGAAAGAGAAAAAAAAATGGAGATCTTCATTGTTCCTGCAGAGATCCATCCCCTGCCCCTCCCCCCGCCCCGCTGTACACTCAAACTGCGTATTAACATTCATTTTCATCATTACTGAGAAAAAATCCAGTTATGATTTTGGTGCACGAACAGTTATCGAACATAACCTCGAACAGCCGAATTTTTCTCAAATTGTTCGTGTTCGCCGACCGGCTCGAACACCGCCCAAAACAGCTCGAATTTGAGATTGGCGAACAGTTCGAGTAGAACAACGCTCATCTCTATTAGTCACTAACTCACCAATTCTGAAAGCCCCAAAAAAAGCTAGTGTAAAAGACAACTGAAACAACAAAGTCTCGTACCCAGAAAAACAAATTTCCTTCAATACCTGCAATATTCCACCTATCAATTAGAATGAAACCGGCCGTCTCTAATCTCTAACTGTCCGACCTTTCCTATAACCCTTCATCGCCTGCCTAACCATGAAATCTTTGCTGAAGTCATTCTTCTTTGCTAATTTAATCATGAAGGTAAAGGCAGCCATGTGACCATTCAAAGCAAACACAGAAATGCCTTCATTACAAGCTTTCCTGATCATGTGCAACAACAACTCCACCCACTCCTCATCAGACTGACACTAGTGATGAGCGAGCAATAAATTGCTCGGGTACTCGTTGCTCGGGTCGAGCAAATTGGAATACTCGGATGCTTGACCCAAGCAACGAGCCCAATGTAAGTCTATGGGAAACTCGAGCATTTTTCAGGCGGCTCCCCCCGGCAGTCTGCCTAAAAATTGCCCAAATCGATGGGAATAGTGCTCAAATGTCATGGGAACAGCATGACACTGCTGTCAACAACGTTGTCAGAGTATTACGCCACTTTTACAGACTCACAATAAAACATACAAAAACAAAGCCAAAATGGATTTTCCTGTGAAATATAATAAGGAACATCCATTCCAGGGTAATGACTTGTATATAAGGTAAAATAAATAACCAAACCCAAAAATGCTCCTTCACACCTAGGGCTATGTTCACACGTAGCGTTTTTGATGCATTTTTGCACTTTTGCATTGCTTTCAACAAAGACAAATGCATTCACTGGGAAATGTCATTTTAACATTTTACAACCTTATCTGGCCATGTGGTGTGTGACACATCATCAGACACATGCATACAGTGCTGAAAAGACATGGGAACAGCATTGGGAAGACTTCTGGAAGCATTTCTGACTCCCAGGTCACTGCCTAAAAGTGTGCCCATCATAAGTGATCCTTGGCGCATGCGAAGATGCCTCCCGCCATGCACCTGTCGTTGCAGAATTGCAACAATCACCATCCACGTCCTTGTCCCAGTGCAGTGTTCAGTTGTCCCTACCCCATTCCTTGGAATGCAAGTGCAAGTATGCAGCCAGCCACCCACCCACAGGCTGCAATACTATACTGCCAATTTTTTAACAGCTGCTTGCACTTGAAATGTGGCCTTTTAGGCTCGTGGAGGCAGCAGCTTTTCATAACCTCATGCCAGCCGCGGCCGGGTGTCCATACTTGGTCCCCAGCCGCCACTATTTCTCCCGGTATCGTCTCCACCTTCCACAAGCACCAGTCCCTCAACATTACCCGAGCCCTCCCCAGTGGACAGGTGGACAGGTGAATGTGGCCAGGGACGGTACGGAGCCAGTCCACTGCTTTTTTTGATGAGAGTTGTATTTAGCTCGGTGAAACGACTGGCGTAGAGGGAAACCGTATCTATCCTGGGTGTCATTTCTCCCAGGAAGTCCTCTAATGCAGCTTGTTGCAGAAGCAATGGCAGCCCGTCCAACATCAACTCGCACTTGTTGGTGGTACTTTGACACACAAACATCTTTCTTTGCGCATTTAATTTCATGAATACAGAGTTGGACAATGGCCTGATCTGCAATGCGGTTTAAGAAATAACATGCATAAGTGATGCGCCCTCTGGGCCTTGGGGAGCCCGGGGCTGGGCCGGTAGATGCTGGGGGAATGTCACAGTGGCGGTGACCCGGTCCGTGACCCAGGGCGGTCAATAAAAGGGGTATTGGATAGGGGATTTATAGTGTTTTTATAGATTTCGTGACGCCACCTGTGGAATGCGGCTAAAGGGAGACGAACAGTCCTCTGAAGCTGATATTACTGCAGCAGGGATGGTGTGGCTCTCCACAGGAAGAGCTAGCTCCAGGGCAGTGTGGATATTGCAGGTTGTGCTGGACGTTGTAGTGCAGGGGTTGATGGCGCCGCAAGAAACACAGAGACAAGGAAGTGCAGTCCCAGGATCTTTACTGGTGCTGATTAAACAAGCCGGGACTAGAGTACTGGCTAGAAGTGGAAGTCCGGGCAGCCTTGAAGCAAGTAAAGAATCCTCCTTGCCAGGTGAAGTTGGAGGCCTTCCTTTTCCACTAAACTCTTTGGCCCTGCTGCTTGTAGCGGTGCAGTGACCCTCGTCCCTGTGTGCGGCGTTTCTGTGCTCACCCTTATGGCAGGCAGCTCGGGCCTTGCTGGTGCATCGCTCCCTCGTGGCGGTGCTGGACCCTGCGGTGCTGCTGAGCCTCCGGGCGTCTGATGAGGCCAGGAGACCTGCAATCTCCTGCCCTCCGGTCTCTACTGCTGGGCCTTTGGTGCCCCAGAGCCTCGGACTCCGGTGTCCGGTTCTTCGGTGTTTACTCCTTCTGGTGTGAGCTACCGCGCAGCTCCAGTCCCCAATCTCCTCTCTCTTCGACATCCTCACTTCAACTCCTCACACTAAGACTAACTAACCCCGCCCCCAGATCCCAGTTGCCAAGGGGAGGTGCTCCCCTTGCTGGTCTGGAGCCAGGAAAGTGTTGCATGCTTAGTAAAACCTGATTAGGGGACCCCAGCTTGCTTCAAGGCATGGCATTACCTCTTTTGAGGGAGGCAATGCAACTGTGGCAACCGGACCCCTGGGATACCAAATTCCCCCCTAGTTAATTTCAGTACTCCCGGACTGAGGATATCTTTCAAAATTAGCAAATAACAATTACAGTTCACATTAGAAGATTATGAATTTAACATTTCTTGAACGTTACTGGTTATCAAAACATTATAAACACTGTTAATAACATTCTTCTTTAGTCAGGTGCAATTTTGAGCAACATGAGGGACCCGTCCGAAAACCCTCAACGTAGGCCCTGGGCGTGGCTGCAGGGCATAGATGATCCAGGTGTTGGACCATGTCTTCGGCCACGCCAAACGGGTTTTTGTTCTGAGGTCATTTGTTATAATCATAAAACCAATAAGGGGGGCACTCTAATAAGTGCAACTATTTACAATGGAAAGTTCTTTGGTTATTCACCGTCCATAACCTACAAGTCTTTATACCCTTACCGGGTAACTAAATGCAGCATACATTTTAGTTCTGTTATACTTTAATTCTTTACATTTTAGTTTCTCCAACGGGCAGGGAGCTGACCTTTTGTACTCCTGGTCGATCTACGCAATACATTGGTAGTTACTGCTCTACCCTGGTGCCTTGTGTCTAACCCTGGTGTGGTGGGTTCAGTGTGAACTACACTACAGGTAGTCTGAGGTAACACCGGTAGGCTGGGAAATTTCCTACGAATTCTTTGGCTCACCATGGGTACGACAGGATCACTGCTAGCAGAGGGTCGATTCTCCTGGTCTGCTGATGATGAAACCTCTGTCTCTGGGGCCGACTGGTCTTCCAGCTGTTCTGGGACTTATGCAGCTTCCAGTGAGGCCGCTTGGAGAAAGGTAAGGTACTACAATTGCATTGTTCACCTGCGTCCAAGACCGGGGAAATTCTCCGAGTACTGTTTGGACCACTTCCTCCTTTTCTGTGGGCTGAGGGCTGTCTTGATCTTCTTCTGTGTGTTTCAACTGTTCAGGACAGATCTTCAAGTGGTCTCTTGAGACTGCCGCTGAAGTTTCCCCTCCATCCTTGCTGATGAAACACAATTTGGTGTTATCGTAGTTTGAGGGTAGGACGGTGTATGGCTCAACCTCCCACTGGTCATCTAATTTGTGGAGTCGTCTCTTTCTCTTAAGTACCTGTTCTCCAGGTGATAAGGGAACGGCAGGTGCGTGCTGATTGTAAGTCTTCTCTTGCTTCTGTCTTGCCTGGGACAAACTTCTTTCAACACACTCTTGCACTTTGCGGTATTGTTGCTGCCACTCGGTATCCCAATCCGCATCTGGTGAAGTCGTCTCTGGTGTTAGGACTCCCATGTCCAAGTCAATGGGTAGCTTACCAGGTCTTGCTCTCATCAGGTAAGTGGGTGTACAGTTGGTGGAGTTCACCGGGATGTGGTTATACAGGTCCACCAAATCTGGTAACTTCTCTGGCCACAGGCTTCGTTCTTCAAGGGGCAACGTCTTCAACAGGTCTATTGCCACCTGGTTCATCTTCTCACACAACCCGTTGGTCTGGGGATGATACGTCATTGTACTTATTTTCTTGCAGCCGTACAAGTTACAGAATTCCTGGAACACCTCTGCTTCAAAGGCTGGACCTTGGTCGGTTAGCACCCGTTCAGGGTAACCATGCGGGTGACAAAAGTGCTGTTGGAATGCTTTGGCTGCCGTCTGAGCCGTCTGGTATTTTACTGGCACTACTACCAGGAACCGAGAGTAGTGGTCTACTATGGTTAGAGCGTAGACATAGCCTGACCTGCTTGGGGCTAGCTTCACGTGGTCCAAGGCTACCAGTTCTAGTGGCTGTTTGGTGATGATGGGCTGCAGGGGAGCCCTCTGGCTGTCACGGTCTTTTCGTCTCAGGTTGCATGGACCACATTCTCGACACCATCTCTCGATTGCTTTCCTCATGCCAGCCCAGTAGAATCTCTCACGTAGCAGGACTTCCAACTTCTTCCACCCGAAGTGTCCTGCTCCATCGTGGTACGCTTCTAAGACCATTGACGCATCCCGCCTCGGGACTACCACCTGCCAGACCAGTTCATGTCCGGGAGTTGATACTTCTTCGACACAGCTTTCCTTCGTAGATGAACAGTTTGCCCTTCTCCTTCCACAACTGTTGGGTCTACTGTGGAGCATCTGGATCAGGGTAAGAGTCAGCTTGCGTCAGCAACTCCTTGACTAGGCGGACAGCCGGATCGCTATCCTGCGTTTCTGCCCATCCATGGTGGGGCAATGGGTTCAACGTGGCCTCTCTGTTGGCGGAGCGCTTGTCCCTTACACAGTGGGAACACTGGGTTACCCCATGATGATGGAAAGCGGGGATCTCTATCTCCTCCAGCTCTTCTGGGTCTTCTCCCCCATCTGGCAAGTTGGGCATTCTGGACAGCGCATCAGCATTTGCATTTTTATGCCCCGCCCGATACTTGATGGTAAACTCATAGTTAGACAGTCGGGCCATCCATCGTTGCTCTAGGGCACCAAGCTTCGCAGTCTCTAGGTGCATCAGAGGGTTATTATCTGTGAAGACTCTAAATTTGGAGGAGGCGAGCTAGTGCTTGAAGCACTCCGTTACAGCCCAGACTATGGCTAGAAACTCCAACTTGAAGGAACTGTAGTTGTAGGGGTTCCTTTCCATAGGACGGAGCTACCTACTGGCGTATGCAATCACTCGCTCTCTGTCTTGCTGTACCTGGGACAGCACCGCTCCAAATCCCATGTTGCTGGCATCTATATGGAGTATAAAGGGTTGCCCATAGTCGGGGTAGGCCAGGACTTCGTCTCTGGTCAGAGCCATCTTCAGTTGGGTGAAGGATTTGTCTTCTGGTTTACCCCATTTGAACGGAGGTTTCAGGTTCTTGGCCTTCTTGGACTGGCCTACCAGGAGGTCCTGCATGGGTGCTGCCATCTTGGTGAAACCCTTGATAAATCTTCTGTAGTAGCCTACTAGCCCGAGGAACTGCCGCACTTCCTTGATAGTGGAGGGTCTTGGCCAGTCCTTGATTACGGTGACTTTTTCAGGGTCTGGCACTACACCTTCGGCGCTTACCACATGACCTAAGTAATGCACCTTGGGCTTCAACAGGTGGCATTTGGACGGCTTTACCTTCAGGCCAAAACCAGATAGGGCTTCAAACACCTCGGCCAGGTGCTCCAGGTGGTCTTCATATGTCTTCGAGTAGACAATCACATCGTCCAGGTAAAGCAGGACAGTTTCGAAGTTCTTGTGTCCTAGGAAGCACTCCATTAACCGCTGGAAGGTTCCTGGGGCATTGCAGAGCACGAATGGCATGCAGTTGAACTCGCTGAGGCCCATTTGTGTTGTAAACGCGGTCTTTTCTTTGTCCGCCTCTGCCACTGGAACCTGCCAATACCCACTGGTGAGATCCAAAGTGGAGAAATAATTAGCAGATCTTAATACAGCTAGTGACTCCTCAATCCTGGGTAATGGGTAGGCATCCTTATGTGTAATGCGGTTAATATGCCTGTAATCAACACACATCCTCATTGTACCATCCTTCTTTCTAACGAGAACTAATGGAGCTGCCCAGGGGCTACAACTATCTCTGATCACCCCAGCCTCCTTCATCTCCCGTAACATTCCTTTGGCACATTGATAGTGAGCTGGGGGTACAGTCCGGTACCTCTCTTTAATGGGCGGATGATCTCCCGTGGGGATATGATGTTGGACCCCTTTTACCTGCCCAAAGTCTAATGGTTGTTTACTGAAGACCCGCTCATACTCTTGGACCACCCGGTATACTCCATGCTTTTGGTGCAAAAGGGTGGAGTCAGTGCCCACTTGTAGCTTCTGACACCAATCCTCCATCTGCCCCTTGGAGCCATTATCCTCCACCGGTTTGGATGGAGGCAAGGGTTCCACTGTCTTTATTGAGTTGTTACTGACAGTGAATAACTTAGCAAGGGTAGCATACCGGGGTAAATGAACCTCTTTCTCCTCACAATTCAGGATGCGGATCGGCACTCTCCCCTTGCGGACATCAACCACCCCCCTGGCTGTCAAGATGGTGGGCCTACTGTCAGAGTATACGGGTTCTACCAGGACCTGATAATCTTGACCCCTCTCGCCAGCTTTGTGGGCCTGGTCGCCTTACTCCTGGGGGTTGGCCCTCTGTCCCAGGTGTTGCTTGTTTAAATTGCAGAATCTTGCGTAGTGTCCCGCCTTTTGACAGCGGCAGCAGATGGGTTGTCTGTCCTGGTTGTAGCGATCGCTGTTCCTCCCTCTGATCGGTGGAATTCTTCTCTGTCGTCGCCGCAGGACATCATCTGGACTGGAAGCCAGCTGGATCTTTTCCTTGGGGGACACTTGAATGGCCTGCACGGTTATGGTTAACGCACCACACTTTTGGTCAGCTCCTGGACCTGAAGGCGCAGGTCTGCAGACGGGTCATTGTCCAGAGTCTGCGTGTCAGCCTCCACAGGTTCTGGGAAAAAGGAAGCCACCTCCTGGTGGTAGGTGATAGCTGGGCGCCGGTGGGATGCAGCTCCTCCTGGTGTTGATTCCCGCAGCACCCGGATGGCTCTGTCTTTAAATTGTGCAAAGTCCAGATCAGGGTTTTGCAAAGCCATAATGCGCAGCTGTGTCCTGTGAGCGCTGGACAGGAGCCCCTCAATAAACTGCTCAGTCAGCAATCTGTCCTCATCATGCACACTGTCAGGGTCTACCTGTTTGATGGCCCGCAGCGCCTCCTGCAGATTTAGAGCATAGTCCCGTACACTGTCCTGCACCCTTTGTTTGCACCCGTAAAACTTCATTTTAATTTCTGCTGCTGTGCGGGTGTCAAAGGTATCCTTCAACCGGGCCAGTATTTCTTTTACAGTGCCTTTGTCTCTGCCTGGCCAGGACTCCACTTCTCTCTGGGCTGCACCGATTAGCTGTCCTATGAGGATGCTGACTTTTTGCTCCTCAGACAGGGGGTATACTTTAAACAAACTGCGCAATCTTTCCTCAAAGTCATTCAGGGTGTGTGACTCCCCTGAGTACTGGGGCAACCACGCCGCCCCCGGTATATATGGTGTTGATAACGGCATTACAGTGGCAGCGGCCGCGCCTGCGGCTGAACCCTCTTCCATGTTGGGCATCTTCGTCCCCCCCTAGTGAACCTCAGCCAAGTCCTGGGCGTCTCCTCACGCACCAGTATGCTGCTCTGCAGGCGGAAGGATCTCTTACCCAGCGGTTCCGGATCGGGGCTTCTTTCTTCCCCTTGGCGGGCGGCAAACCACATGATCACACCGTTCAATAAAGTCTATGGCACACAGGACCCGGTTATACCGGGCTTCGTGAATCCTGTTCGTGACGCCAAGTTGACACACCCCCTGGGCCGTGGGGTACCCGGTGCTGGGCCGGTAGATGCGTGGGGAATGTCACAGTGGCAGTGACCCGGTCTGTGACCCAGGGCGGTCAATAAAAGGGGTATTGGATAGGGGATTTATAGTGTTTGTATAGAGTTCGTGACGCCACCTGTGGAATGCGGCTAAATGGAGCCGCCGCTGCGGAACAGTCCTCTGAAGCTGATGTTATTGCAGAAGGGATGGTGTGGCTCTCCACAGGAAGAGCTAGCTCCAGGGCAGTGTGGATATTGCAGGTTGTGCTGGGCGTTGTAGTGCAGGAGTTGATGGCGCCGCAAGAAACACAGAGGCATGGAAGTGCAGTCCCAGGGTCTTTACTGGTGCTGATTAAACAAGCCGGGACTAGAGTACTGGCTAGAAGTGGAAATCCGGGCAGCCTGGAAGCAAGTAAAGAATCCTCCTTGCCAGGTGAAGTTGGAGGCCTTCCTTTTCCACTAAACTCTTTGGCCCTGCTGCTTGTAGCGGTGCGGTGACCCTCGTCCCTGAGTGCGGCGTTTCTGTGCTCACCCTTATGGCAGGCTGCTCGGGCCTTGCTGGTGCATCGCTCCCTCATGGCGGTGCTGGACCCTGCGGTGCTGCTGAGCCTCCGGGCGTCTGATGGGGCCAGGAGACCTGCAATCTCCTGCCCTCCGGTCTCTACTGCTGGGCCTTTGGTGCCCCACAGCCTCGGACTCCGGTGTCCGGTTCTTCGGTGTTTGCTCCTTCTGGGGTGAGCTGCCGCGCAGCTCCAGTCCCCAGCTCCTCTCTCTTTGACATCCTCACTTCAACTCCTCACATTAAGAGTAACTAACCCACCCCCAGATCCCAGTTGCCAAGGGGAGGTGCTCCCCTTGCTGGTCTGGAGCCAGGAAAGTGTTGCATGTTTAGTAATACCTGATTAGGGGACCCCTGCTTGCTTCCAGGCATGGCATTACCTCTTTCGAGGGAGGCAATGCCACTGTGGCATCCAGACCCCTGTGGTGCCACATAAGCATGTCCGATCCACTTTAAAAAAGCAGCCATAGAGTGTCCGTGAACCTTCCCCCACACTTTTCTTAGCCAGGGCTGCTTCTCGGCAGGGTTGGACGGGCCCACCAGAGAACCGGAGACTCCTCCGGTGGGCCCTGGCTTCTCCTTCAGGAGAGTTCATAGTGCCGAGGTGAGGCCATGATGATGATAGTGGCCACCATCTGCTTAGTTTTCTGTTAATTGGAATTCAAGCGCAAGTATGCAGCCTGCCACCCACCCGCCCACAGATTTCTGGGCAGCTGCTTGAATTTGATATATGGCCTTTTAGGCTCGTGGAGGCGGAAGCTTTTCACAACCTCATGCCGGCGGCGGCCGTGTGTCCATACTCGGTCCCCAGCCGCCACTGTTTCTCCTGGTGTCGTCTCCGCCTTCCACAAGCATGGGTCCCACAACATTACCCATGCCTTCCCCAGTGCATTTACTGGGAAGGACCACCTAACCACAAACACGTGAACAGGTGAATGTGGCCAGGGACGGTACGGAGCCAGTCCACAGCTGTTTTTGATGAGAGTTGTATTTAGCTCGGTGAAAGAACTGGCATAGAGGGAAACCGCATCTACTCTGGGTGTCATTTCTCCGTCACCAGGTTCCGCCCATTGTCACACACGACCATGCCTGGCTGTATGTTCAGCCGTGAGAGCCACAGATCAGGCTGCTGTGTTACAGCTTTCAACAACTCTGCAGCGCTGGGCGGTTTGTCAATTAAGCATTAAGCATGTTATCTTCAGCACAGCCTGTTGCCGCTTGGCCAAGGCAGTGCTGCAGTGCTGTCAGCTTGTGACTGATGTGGTCATTTCGGAGATGGAGGAGGAGGTGCAGGAGCTGAACAATGTGATTACACTGTGGTTAAATTTGTGACGCTGTTTTTTATACTAAAGAAAGATCCTATTGTTTTGTTTTTTTACGTTATTTTTTAAGACAAATGCATTCACCGGGAAATGTCATTTTAACATTTTACAACTTTATCTGGCAATGTGGTGTGTGACACATCATCAGACACATCCTGTTTTATTTATGATGGAGGGACTCTGAAAGTCATTAAGCCTGTTTTTATAGGGCCATCAGATGGCCCTTACTATTCTTAAAAGGCCAGCAGTCGACCCTCGCTATTGTTAGAGAGCCATCAGCCGGCTATGCTTTGTTGTTCCCATTATTAACAGTTCGTCTCCTATACTGTTATTGTGCATCCAGTGACTGCAAGGGCTGCCAAAAATTTAGACGCAACTCAATACCCCTTTGAATAGACATAGAGGAGGGTCTCAGTAAAAAAAATGTTCCCATTATAAAGGAGCGGGTCTCCTATAGTGGTAATGCCCATGCCGTGACTGCAAGGGTTGCCAAAATTTGGGAAAAACCCCACTAAGAATTTAATGACACATAGAGCAGGGCCACAGTAACGACAAATTCCCATTAGAAAGGAGAGAGTCTGCTACACAGTTATAGGGTATGCCGTGAGTCCAACGGCTGACCAATTTTAGGAAAAACCCCACTAAGAATTTAAAGACACATAGAGCAGGGCCACAGTAATGACAAATTCCCATTAGAAAGGAGAGAGTATGCTATTAAGTTATAGGGTATGCAGTGAGTCCAACGGCTGACCAATTGTTAGAACTCTCCTGTTAGCTTTTTTCTATCTTGCTGGTCACATGACCTTTTTTGCCTATTTAATCCTGCTCCGCCCTCCTGGCCTTGCTGGACTTCATTGTAATTTCTACTCTTTAGCTAGCCTGGTGCTTAGTTACCTTTCTCAGTCAGTTTAGATAGGTCTTCGGACCTTTATGTTCTATGCTGTGTGTTTGTCTTTTACTGCTACACTCTCTGCTAGGAGGTGTCCAACTTTGTCCCAGTCCCTAGTTCTTGTAGGGATCCCTCCCTTCCATCTATAGGTCTTCGTACAGACTAGCCGAGGACTTTAGCGGGTCTGATCGCAGGATCAGGTTCCCCGTTACATCGTAGGGATCTAGCTTAGTTCTATTGTAGGGACAGATCTCCTTTCTTTCCTTAGTGCTTGTAGCAGATCATAACAGTAAGTCCAGCCCAAAAATATCTCTAAGGAAAGACCTCCAGTTTCCATCATGGTGTCGGTTCAGGATTTGGCTCAACGCCTGCAGGGACTCTCTCTGAAGGTGGCCGAGCTCCAACAACACGTGAGTAGCTGTTCTGGAGCACATTTTGTGGAGCCAAAGGTACGTTTACCTGATTTATTTTTTGGTGATAAGCAAGAGTTTTTTTCCTTTAAAAATGTGTGTTTGTTGTTTTTCCATTTGAGACCCAGATCCTCTGGTGATGAATCACAGCGCATAGGGTTCATAATGTCACTTTTGCGCAAAGAACCTCAGGGATGGACCTTTTCTCTCCAACCTAGTGATCCATGCTTTAGATCAGTGGATAGTTTTTTTTCTGCTTTGGGTTTGTTGTATGATGATCCTGATCATGTCTCATCTGCTGAGACTGAATTGAGACGTTTGAGGCAGGGATCAGGTAATGTGGAAAAATATTGTTCTCACTTCCGTCGGTGGTCTGCCCAGGTGGGGTGGAACGATTCAGCTTTGAAAAGTTTGTTTCTTGCGGGGCTAGGTGAAAGGGTTAAGGATTTGCTGATTGCTTATCCCACACCTGGAAACTTGCAGGAGGCAATGCAATTAGCTATACGGGTGGACAGGAGACTGCGTGCAAGGGTTAATGAGAGTAAATCCTCTGCCATGTCAGCTCCTAGTCTTGAGAGGGTCTGTAATGACATTGGAGAGCCGATGGAGATTGGGGCGATGGCACCCCGCTCTCAGGAAAAAGACCGCAGATCTTCTGAAGGTTTGTGCTTTTATTGCGGGAAATCTGACCATTTTATTAAGAACTGCGTGCTTCGCATGAACAAAGAAAAAAAAAAAGGTCAGTTACACCCGTATTGCCTGCTCAGGAAGAATTAATTGAATTTCGGATATTTGTGGATTGTGGTTCTACTCTGAATGTGATTGATGGGGGATTCTTGGAAAAACTTAAATTAAAACCCAAACCTTTGTCATCCCCTATTGCTGTGGTTTCTGTCGATGGCTCCCCCTTGAAGAGTGTTACTCACAAGGTCTGTGAATTTCCCCTCACTATTAATGGTATTCACCAAGAAAATTTGGATTTGGTAGTATTAAATAATTTGCCTTCTCCAGTAATATTGGGGTTACCCTGGTTAAAATTGCACAGTCCTGTACTGGATTGGTCTACCAATGAAATTAAGTCCTGGAGCCCTAAGTGTTATGACAAGTGTTGTAATGGACGTATTGCTGCGGTGGAAAAAGGGGAATTACCTGAACCTATTCAGGATTTTTGGAGAGTTTTTTCTGAGGAGGAGTCACAAATTTTACCTCCCCATAGAGACTACGATTGTACCATTGAATTTGTCCCTGGAGCGACTCTTCCTAAAAGTCATTTATTTAATCTTACTATTCCTGAGAGAAAGGCTTTGGAGGAATACATACAGACAAGCTTGGCCGCCGGTCACATTAGGCCTCCCAAGTCTCCTGTGGCTGTTGGATTTTTTTTTGTTAAAAAAAAGGACGGCGGTTTACGTCCTTGTCTGGATTTTCATGAGATTAATAAAATTACTGTACGCAATCCTTACCCACTGCCATTGATTCCTGATTTGTTTAACTAGTTAGTGGGGGCCAAGTGGTTCTCTAAAATTGATTTCCTGGGGGCATACAATTTGTTGCGCATGAAGGAGGGTGATGAATGGAAGACTGCTTTTAACACTCCTGTGGGTCATTTTGAGAATCTGGTTATGCATTTTGGTCTTACCAATGCTTCAGCATTTTTTCAGAATCTTATTAATGACATCCTTAGACCTTTGATCGGCAAAAATGTGGTTGTGTATTTGGATGACATTTTGATTTATTCACCGGATCTGGAGTCTCATTGGCGGAGCGTACGTGAGGTATTACAGTTATTAATTGACAATTCGCTTTTTGCTAAGCTGGAGAAATGTGAGTTCGCTGTACAGAGAATTAGTTTTTTGGGCTACATTATCTCCAGCGAGGGCTTTGAGATGGACCCTGTGAAGGTTCAGGCGGTTCAGGAATGGCCTAGGCCTATTGGTTTGAAATCGATACAGAGGTTTTTGGGTTTCGCCAATTATTACAGAAAATTCATTAAAAATGTTTCTATTATTGTCAAACCACTGACCGATCTCACCAGGAAAGGTGCTAATGCGGTTCAGTGGACTACTGAGGCCATTGAAGCCTTTGTGTTTTTAAAGGAGAGGTTCAGCTCTGCTCCCATCCTTATGCAGCCTGATGTGACTAAGCCGTTTTTGGTTGAGGTTGATGCTTCTTCGGTGGGGGTCGGTGCGGTGTTGTCTCAGAAAAACAAGGATGGAGTACATCCCTGTGCTTTTTATTCAAAAAAATTTTCTGAGACTGAACTTAATTACGATATTGGTAATCGGGAATTGCTGGCTATTAAACTCGCATTTGAACACTGGCATCATCTCTTAGAAGGTGCTGAATTTCCCATTCAGGTTTTCACTGATCATAAAAATCTGATCTATCTTGATGCTGCCAAGCGCTTGAATGCCCGTCAGGCTAGGTGGGCACTTTTTTTCTCGCGGTTTAATTTTTCCGTTACTTACATCCCGGGTACCAAGAATGTTAAAGCTGATGCTTTGTCTCGCAGCTTTTCTCCCATGGTCGGTGCTGAGGAGGAGGGGAGCATTTTACAAGAAGGTGTTGTGATTGCTGCATTGGACTCCGTTTTGGAAGATGAGATTCTTAAAGCACAGGAGAATGCCCCATCTAACACTCCCCATGGGAGGTTGTTTGTGCCTAGGACCTTTAGGAGAGATTTGTTTGTTGAGTGTCATGAGTCTCGGTTGGCAGGTCATCCAGGAATTTCTGAGACCAAGAGACTTGTGAGTCGCAGTTTTTGGTGGCCTGGATGGCAGAAGGAAGTCATTAAGTGGGTGCGTCAATGTACGGTGTGTGCTAGATCTAAGTCTTCACATACTCCTGCAGCGGGGTTGCTTTGCCCTCTGGAGGTTCCTAGTGCACCTTGGACACATCTGGCTATGGACTTTATTACTGACCTTCCCCCCTCTGAGGGTTTCACAGTCATCTGGGTGGTCGTGGCCTGTTTTAGCAAGATGTGTCACTTGGTTCCTTTCATCAAACTGCCCTGCGCTAAGACACTCGCTAAGGCCTTTGTCAAGGAAATTGTCAGACTACATGGCGTTCCTACTGACATTGTTTCGGATAGGGGACCTCAGTTCGTGGCTCGTTTTTGGCGTGCTTTTTGTGACAGGTTGGGAGTTCATTTGTCGTTTTCATCCGGATATCATCCTGAGTCTAATGGCCAGACAGAAAGGAAGAATCAGGATGTTGAGCAGTTCTTGCGTTGTTTTTTGGCAGACAATCAGGAGGGGTGGTCTGAGTTTCTGCCACTTGCTGAGTTTGCTCTTAACAACCATACATCCTCTTCTGCTGGTTGTTCGCCTTTTATTTGTTGTTCTGGGAGACATCCGTCTTTTGGGTCATTCTCCAAATTGGTATCGGCTGTGCCTGAGGAGGAGAGTTTTTCCGGTGATTTGGAGCGAGTTTGGATGGATGTGCGTGGTAATCTTCAGGAGGCTAACAAAAAATCTAAGAGGTACTTTGATAGGAAATGGCAAGAGGTTTTGTTTGCTATTGGTGACATGGTTTGGTTGTCCTCTAAGAATCTGCGGTTGAAGATTCCTTCTAAAAAATTGGGTCCCAAGTTTGTAGGGCCCTTTAAGGTGCTTCAGGTAGTTAACCAATCTGCTGTTAGGTTGGAGGTTCCTACCTCCTGGAAGATTAATCCGGTGTTTCATGCTTCTCTGTTGAAAAGAGCTTATGTGTCGGATGGAGACGCCTCCGCCACTGTTCCTCCGGTGGTGGAGGACGGGGAAAACGAAATTTCCCGCATCCTAAATTCTAGACGGTATAGGGGGAGTTTGCAGTATCTCGTCGCTTGGAAGGGTTTCGGACCCGAGGATAACTCATGGGTGAGGGCAGATGATGTTTCTGCTTCCAGACTTGTCAGAGCGTTTCACAAGAGGTTTCCTGATAAGCCTCGGCCTAGGGGATCCGGAGGGTCCTCATAGAAGAGGGGGTACTGTTAGAACTCTCCTGTTAGGTTTTTTCTATCTTGCTGGTCACATGACCTTTTTTGCCTATTTAATCCGGCTCTGCCCTCCTGACCTTGCTGGACTTCATTGTAATTTCTACTCTTTAGCTAGTTACCTTTCTCAGTCAGTTTAGCTAGGTGCTTGTAGCAGATCATAACACCAATTTTAGGAAAAACCTCACTAAGAATTTAAAGACACATAGAGCAGGGCCACAGTAACAAGTATGACATGTTCCCATTAGAAAGGAGAGCGTCTGCTATACAGTTATAGGGTATGCAGTGAGTCCAACGGGTGAACAATTTTAGGAAAAGCCCCACTAAGAATTTAAAGACACATAGAACAGGGCCACAGTAACAACAAATTCCCATTAGAAAGGAGAGAGTCGGCTATATAGTTATAGGGTATGAAGTGAGTCCAACGGCTGACCAAATTTAGGAAAAACCCCACTAAGGATTTAAAGACACATAGAGCAGGGCCACAGTAACAAGTACGACATGTTCCCATTAGAAAGGAGAGGGTCTGCTATACGGTTATAAGGTATGCAGTGAGTCCAACGGCTGACCAATTTTAGGAAAACCCCCACTAAGAATTTAAAGACACATAGAGCAGGGCCACAGTAACGACAAATTCCCATTAGAAAGGAGAAAATCTCCCATAGTGTTGTCCTATGCTGTGAATGCAAGGGTTGCAAAAAATTTGGAGGCACTTCAATGCCCCTTGGAAGAGACGTGGAGGAGGGCCTCATAAAAAAAAATGTTCCCATTAGAAAGGAGCGGGCCTCCTATACTTGTAATGCCCATGCACAAGTGTATAGGCTGACAAACATTTACCCCTGGGGGGTATACATGAACATACTGTATAAATTTTTTTTTTTACGGGCATCATAAACACCCTTTAAAAAAATTATGTGGGTGTTGCATCACGGACCACGGTCACCCTGGTGATATGGTGGTGGAGGATGAGGAGAAGGAGGAGGACAAGAGTAAAAAGCCAAAATCAGGAAGCCTATACCCATGTGTGGGTGTGAAAAGGTTTCATGGGAATATACCTCCCAAGAAAAGACACTGGATTTGAGTTTATGTTACGCTGCTATCATTCGGTGGTGTTGAGAAGTCTGGCCCAATCCAGCCCTTGTTTATTTTTATAAGAGTCAGCCTGTCAGCATTTTCAGTTGACAGGCGGATGTGCTTATCAGTTATAATTCCACCAGCAGCACTAAAAACCCGCTCTGATAAAACGCTGGCGGCAGGACAGACAAGACCTCCAAGGCACAGAGGAATCATGGAGGACGTTGGTACGGTCGGCAAGGTACTCCCTCAGCATCTTCCAAAACTTTGCACTCCTTGTGATAGTACCCCGCGCCTCAGGGCCTGTGCGATGGGAGGGGCTGAGGAAACTCTCCCAGAGCTTTGACAACGTTCCCCTGCCTCTGCTGGGTTGAAGTTGTGTCTCTATCGCCTATACTCATTGGTTGTCCAGCGAAGTGTGCCCTCTGCCACCAGCATTTTCAGATGGGAATTTTTTTAATAGTTCCGCAACAAGGGCCTTCTGGTACAGCCCCATTTTTGTAGACCTGTCCGCCTCAGGAATAAGAGATATAAAGTTCTCCTTGTAGCGTGGGTCTAGAAGTGTCACCAACCAGTAATGACTGTCACCCAAAATTTTGAGAACGCGAGGGTCATGGGAAAGGCAGCGTAACATAAACTCAGCCATGCGTGCCAGACTACTAACAGGCAAGACTTCCGTGTCCTCACCAAGAGGATGACTGACCATGCTCTCCTCCTCCTCCTCTCTATCCTCTGGCCATCCACGCTGAACAGACGGTATGACAGCTGTGCAGGTAGTACCGTCTATAGTGCATGAAACTACCTCCTCCTCCTGTTCCTCATTGTCACCCAATCCACGTTGGGATGAGATGAGGCTTGGCTGTGTGTAATCACCCTGTATGGTTCTTTGCTCCATCTCATCGTGCTCCGCCTGCAATGCATCCTCTTTGATTGTGAGCAGAGAGCGTTTCAGAAGACAGAGAAGCGGGATGGTGATGCTAATTATGGCGTCATCGCCGCTCACCATCTTGGTGGAGTCCTCAAAGTTTTGGAGGATGGTACATATGTCTGACATCCATGTCCACTCCTGAGGTCTTATGTGTGGAGTCTGAACTGAATACCGACGGCCTTGTTGATGCTGGTACTCAACAACTGCCCTCTTCTGCTCACAAATCCTTCCCAACATCTGCAGTGTAGAGTTCCAACGAGTGGGGACATCACACACCAATCTGTGAGCCGGAAACTGCAAATGCTGCTGAAACACTGCAAGGGCGGCGGAAGCTGTAGCTGACTTTCTAAAATGGACACCATTCCTGCCCACAAGCACTTGTCCACGTGTCCATGGTTAGGTGGACTTTACCGGTAACTGCGTTGTTGAGGGCACGATTAATGTTTTGGGACACGTGCTTGTGTAATGCGGGGATGGCACACCAGGAGAAATAGCGGTGGCTGGCGACCGAGTACCGAGGGATGGCCGTCGCCATCAGGTTGCGGAATGCTTCCTTCTCCACGAGCCTAAAAGGCAACATTTCAAGCGCAAGCAGTCCTGAAATGTGAGAATTTAGTAGTGTGGCCTGTGGGGCGTTGGCTGCATATTTGCACTTGCGTTCCAAGGACTGGGGTATGGACAACTGAGCACTGCGCTGGGACAAGGACATAGACGTGCTTCCTGATGCTGCTACTTAAGAGTGTGCAATGACAGGTGCAGGGCAGGAGGCATCTTCGCATGCACCATGGACAGGGGATTGGCTTTCATGCACAACAGGGGAAGAAGCAATGGTGCCACCTGCAGACACTGTTCCTGGACCCTGGGGTTCGGCCCACAAAGTCGGGTGCTTTGCTGCCATGTGCCTGATCATGCTGGTGGTGGTCAGGCTGGTCGTTTTGCCACCCCTGCTGATGCTGGCCTGGCAGGTGCTGAAAATGGCCTTTTTGGGATTATCGGCAGAGTCTTTAAAAAACAACCAGACTCGGGAAGACCTAACAGTTGTACTGGCAACTTCCTTCGTGTTGGTGTTACGGGGAACGGTTGCCTGCCTTCTGTCTGCGGCCACCACACTGCTTCTTCCTGCCTGTTGGGGTGCTCTGCCTCCCTCCCCCTGTGTGCTGCTGTCCTCGCTCTGCATGTCCTCCTGCCAAGTTGGGTCAGTTACTATATCATCCACCACCTCGTCTTCCACTTCCGCACCTGATCCTCCTCCTGACTTTCTGGCAATTGTGTCTCATCATCGTCCACCTCTTGTGACACTTTCCCACCATTGCTTTCGTGTGACCGTGGCTGCTCAAATATTTGGGCATCGCTACACGCGATCTCCTCTTGCCCTGCTTCAAGTGGACCGGGCGAGAGGCCCGAATCTATAAATGGAAAAGTGAACAGCTCTTCAAAATGTCCAAGTGTGGGATCAGTTGTCTCTGGGTACTCGGCATGGTGGGAGGAAGGATGACCAGGTTGAGCAATATGTGGTCCAGACTCACGGCTACTGAGACTTGACCGTGTGGAAAACAGGGTGGTGGCTAAGTGACTGGAAGCATTATCCGCTCTCCAACCAACAACCTTTTGACACTGCTCTGGGTTCAATAGTGGTGTGCTGTGGTCCCCTAGAAATTGGGACAGGAAGGTCAGACGAGTAGATGTGGGTGTTTGTTGTGGCACAATTTCAGCTTGCCCACGGCCTTGTCCTCGGCCTCTGTATGCACCATTACCATCACGTCCAGTTACCCGTCCCTTGCCACGTGCCTTGCCCATTTTAAATGGAGGACAATATCTTCCACGCTCACTACAAATGACTGAATTTGGAGCGAACTTATATGTGATCCGTGTGACGGAGAAAACAGAGTTTCAAATAGCTGGCCTGTAGGTAAGTTGCTTGAAAAGCAAACGGCTGTGAATTGCTTCACTGACACACTAAAAGAATTTTTTAATGGAGGCCAGAAATGGCAGTTCTTTCTGACAACGTATATGTGATCCGTGTAACGGAGAAAACAGAGTTTTAAATAGCTGGCCTGTAGGTAAGTAGTTTGAACAGCAAGCTGCTGTGAATTGCTTCACTGACACACTAAAGGAAATTTTTAATGGAGGCCAGAAATGGCAGTATTTTCTGACAACGTATATGTGATCTGTGTGACGGAGAAAACAGAGTTTTAAATACCTGGCCTGCAGGTAAGTAGTTTGAACAGCAAACTGCTGTGAATTGCTTCAATGACACACTAAAGGAAATTTTTAATGGAGGCCAGAAATGGCAGTATTTTCTGACAACGTATATGTGATCCGTGTGACGGAGAAAACAGAGTTTTAAATACCTGGCCTGTAGGTAAGTAGTTTGAACAGCAAACTGCTGTGAATTGCTTCATTGACACACTAAAGGAAATTTTTAATGGAGGCCAGAAATGGCAGTATTTTCTGACAACGTATATGTGATCTGTTTGACGGAGAAAACAGAGTTTTAGATACCTGGCCTGTAGGTAAGTAGTTTGAACAGCAAACTGCTGTGAATTGCTTCAATGACACACTAAAGGAATTTTTTAATGGAGGCCAGAAATGGCAGTATTTTCTGACAATGTATATGTGATCCGTGTAACAGAGAAAACAGAGTTTTAAATACCTGGCCTGTAGGTAAGTAGTTTGAACAGCAAACTGGTGTGAATTGCTTCACTGATACACTAAAGGAAATTTTTAATGGAGGCCAGAAATGGCAGTATTTTCTGACAACGTATATGTGATCTGTGTGACGGAGAAAACAGAGTTTTAAATACCTGGCCTGCAGGTAAGTAGTTTGAACAGCAAACTGCTGTGAATTGCTTCAATGACACACTAAAGGAAATTTTTAATGGAGGCCAGAAATGGCAGTATTTTCTGACAACGTATATGTGATCCGTGTGACGGAGAAAACAGAGTTTTAAATACCTGGCCTGTAGGTAAGTAGTTTGAACAGCAAACTGCTGTGAATTGCTTCATTGACACACTAAAGGAAATTTTTAATGGAGGCCAGAAATGGCAGTATTTTCTGACAACGTATATGTGATCCGTTTGACGGAGAAAACAGAGTTTTAGATACCTGGCCTGTAGGTAAGTAGTTTGAACAGCAAACTGCTGTGAATTGCTTCAATGACACACTAAAGGAATTTTTTAATGGAGGCCAGAAATGGCAGTATTTTCTGACAACGTATATGTGATCCGTGTGACAGAGAAAACAGAGTTTTAAATACCTGGCCTGTAGGTAAGTAGTTTGAACAGCAAACTGGTGTGAATTGCTTCACTGACACACTAAAGGAAATTTTTAATGGAGGCCAGAAATGGCAGTATTTTCTGACAACGTATATGTGATCTGTGTGACGGAGAAAACAGAGTTTTAAATACCTGGCCTGCAGGTAAGTAGTTTGAACAGCAAACTGCTGTGAATTGCTTCAATGACACACTAAAGGAAATTTTTAATGGAGGCCAGAAATGGCAGTATTTTCTGACAACGTATATGTGATCCATGTGACGGAGAAAACAGAGTTTTAAATACCTGGCCTGTAGGTAAGTAGTTTGAACAGCAAACTGCTGTGAATTGCTTCATTGACACACTAAAGGAAATTTTTAATGGAGGCCAGAAATGGCAGTATTTTCTGACAACGTATATGTGATCCGTTTGACGGAGAAAACAGAGTTTTAGATACCTGGCCTGTAGGTAAGTAGTTTGAACAGCAAACTGCTGTGAATTGCTTCAATGACACACTAAAGGAATTTTTTAATGGAGGCCAGAAATGGCAGTATTTTCTGACAACGTATATGTGATCCGTGTGACAGAGAAAACAGAGTTTTAAATACCTGGCCTGTAGGTAAGTAGTTTGAACAGCAAACTGGTGTGAATTGCTTCACTGACACACTAAAGGAAATTTTTAATGGAGGCCAGAAATGGCAGTATTTTCTGACAACGTATATGTGATCCGTTTGACGGAGAAAACACAGTTTTAAATAGCTGGATTTCTAGCGCTGTAATATGGAAAGGACCTGGCTGTATTCTGCAGTACCAACAAGTAAATGGCACAGAAAAATGGTGCTCTCTGGATTGCTTTTTAAGCAAATAATGAGGATTAAGATCCAAAGAAAAGTATTCCTAGCCCCTGAGACCTGGGCCTTTGTATAGAAATATCTAACAGCAGCAGAAGGCAGAATTGGAATGGAGCCTCTTGTGCTATATGCACTGCAGTCTGCTACTGTATATACCCTGCCTGCCTATATACACTGCCTGCCTGATATCTCTGCTGATGGATTAGTTAGTCCTCAAAAGGACTGTTTGTTAAGATGGATATGTGTAATATACGGTTTTTCTCCCTACATTACCTAATACACAAGCAAATCTCTCCCAGACCCAGCAGCACCTCTCCCTACACTGTCTGATTCCGGAGTGACTGCAACGAGCATGGCGGCACCAGGTCTGACATAGACCCGATGACGCTATGCGGCCAGCCAATCACTGTAATGTCAAAACCAACATGGCTACGGCATTACAGTGAGTGGCAGGCAATCCCTGCATGTTCATTGTCTCTGTAAAGAGCACCAAACATGCAGGGAGGAGACCCGAGCTCCCGCTGAGCAACCCCGGAAATACTCGGCAAGCGCCGAGCATCTCGAGCAGTGAGATTCTCGGGCGAGTACCGAGCAGTGGCGAGCACGCTCGCTCATCACTAACTGACACTCCTCCCTCTCCTTCTTCAGCCAGTCCCATAAACCCCATATAGCCGTATACTTCACCCCAGTGCCTGGAGCCACCGATTCGCTGACCAACCTCATTGCCTATCCAATACCAGGTTCCATAATTCCAGTGGCTAGTTTGCTCCATGCTGCTCCGCAACAGGTGCCAGCTCTAAAAACAGACCCCACTGAAACCAAGAAAGAGCTTCAGCTATTGAATTAGTGACCCTGGGGACATGAGACGCCCGCAACCATACATTCAGCTCCAGACAAAGCAACACCACATGCGTCATTATGTTTACCACCAGTGGGGATTGGGCAGATATATTATTCATGCACTATACCACTGCTATATTATCAAAAAAAAAAATCATTCTTCAAAGACTCGCCCCAAATCTCTACTGCAACGACAATTGGAAACAATTCCAGTACCGCCAAGTTCTTTATCAACCCATTGAGTCTCCACACCTCGAGTCACTCCCCCACACACCATTTTCCCTTAAAGTACGTGCCAAAACCATGTCACCCTGCAGCATCCGTTACTAGTTCCAAATCTATGTGGGGGGGAGGGGAATTACTTTTTCACACAGGGCCCTGTAGGTTTGGATTTATTTTTCCCTTAATAATAAAGACCTTCATTTAAAAACTGCATTTTTTTTGTTTACTTGTGCTATCTTTGTCTAATATTTAAATTTGTTTTGTGATCTGAAACATTTAAGTGTGACAAACATGCAAAAGAATAAGAAATCAGGATGGGACAAACACCTTTTCACACCACTGTATATATAGGTACTTGAAATTTAACGATAAGTCTGTACTGATATATATAGATTTGATACCATAGCCAGGGACTAATATTTGATTTATCTATGTTAGAGATATTTTTGTCCATCTAAACGGATCATCCACATAAACAAGTCTGCCTTCTGGCCTACATTTAAACGGATGAAATGGGTTGGACGAGAAGCCGAAGCGCTGGCCCAAGCCAGCCTCCTGGAAAAAATTCGCCCCATCGGCAAAACACAAAAAGCAAACTTAAGCTTGCCCTGTAATGGTTGTAGCTGGCGCAAGCGTATCTTGTGGACCCAGAGGGACTACTGAATACAAGACATAAGATCCTTCAACTGCCAGAAGGTGACACTCCATTAACACCGTGTCCAATCCAATCCCCAAAAAACTTAAGGCAGTTGTCTGGCCTACTTTTTTTTCAGGGGCTGGCAGAATCCCAAACTTGCGAGCCACTTGTTCCTTCATCCGTAAAAGAACGGCATACATGAGGGTCTCAGCTGGTTTAATACAAAGGAAATTGTCTAAATAATGCATAACAGACCCGTTTCATCCTTGACAACCCACTCAAGGAAAGAACTGAACTTCTCAGAATACACACATGAGATTGAGCATCCACATAAAAACTCCCTTTCGATTGGCACCCTAAAAAGTAAAAACTGTCCAGATAAACAGTTAATAAATAAAAAGCTGCTTCAAAGTCTGTTTTTGCCAACAAGGACCACTTTCCAAATTGCCTAACCCATTTAATTGCCCTGCCAAAAATAAACATATAACATTGAAACCAACTCAGGATTGATCCCATCATTCACCGACAACCCTTCTGAGTACGATAAGTGATGGATCAAAATAAATTTGTTAGGCTCCTTCTTGGGAACTAAACCCATCGGAGAAATCTGGAATCCCTGGAAAGACCTGCCACCCTTCCCAACTCCATCTCCTTTGTTAACTTTTCAGAAACCATTGAGGGATGAATTATAGTGGACTTCAAATTCCAGACTGGGTAGAAACCTTATCCACCTTGAAGTGAATTCTGAACCCTAAACGAAAACCGTTCCCCAAGAAAGTAGCAGCTTTCTTTTCTGAATACCAATTTGGGTGTGGTTCCATCTGTTCTACTTTCACTGGAGTCATCCCTCTTACTTGCAGCTTCCCCTGACTTACACTTTCCATTCTTGAAACATCGGAAATAGCTATGGGTTCCCCTGCACCCTGAACACTCCTGTTTAAATCTACATGATGTTCCAAAATTGCACTCCTTCTCATTGAAGCATCAATACACTCCCCTACTGGCACCTGCCAAGGATCCCACTGTACTAGAAGAACCCCCTTCAGCTCCTGGAAAGGACTGCGAGGCGGCCTGTTCTTTGTCATTAACTGCATCCAGAAACTAATTTCTTTATGGTCCCAATGCAAATTAATCAGGTTTGCTTTCCTTTGTCTAAATTGTTCATCATAGCTCCCCGCTATAACCAATAGCCCCGTAGATACGAAAGGCTTCGTCCGTACCGTGTAAATAATAAAACAAAGCCAAACAATTTTCTGGAGCCTTTTCACCCCCTTCTGGCTAAAATTGTAAAAGCCTGAAACCAGTTGGCGAAGGTCCGAGGAATTAAACGAGACCTCCTTCGTTCTTCCTCTTCCTTCTTACTCTCACGCGGTTTCACCTGATCTAAATTAAACGTCTCAAGTGGGAAAAAAGAAAAAAATCTCAATATACTCATCTTTCCAGATTTTTTCCTTTATATCCTGTTTTAAGTGCGCCCCCAACAGTCTGTCAAAACAGACATAAACCCCTCCTCGAGCTGTATCATCCATCTGTACTATATCAGTGCTGCTTGCTGTCGACACTGTGGGGGCACTTACCGATACCGTTGCTGCATTCTGTGTAACAACCTGACTCTCCACAACAGGCGTTGATGTTGCAGCCACAACCCCTGCCATCCCTACTGGGGACTTGTCCCCCTGCCATACTGCATACCGCCGCCGGGCTCAACCCCGCCAAGACAATCAGTTCCCTCATCACCCGCAATAACTGCGACATAGCACTGCCATCCACAAAGCTCTCATGTGCAGCCTGTCATTCAACCTTTACATTCCCACTACATACTGCTGACATATAGTGACCACATGACTTACCAGGCTGACTGTGAGGCGTGCTCAAAACAGCCTTTGCGTGCATCTGCCGCCGATCCGATTCCGACTTCTCTCCAGATGACGCCAATCCCTCTTTTTCCGAAACCACTGCTGGTTCTTCGTCTTCCTGTACATCTCCAGCCGCTGTTGTGCTGCCAGTAAAGTGAGCCAGAGAGGGTGATGGCATGTCAGCTGCACGCCTGCAGCTAGCAATCCTGTGGCAGCCATATCCCTCCTCTGTCACTCTCCTCTCTCCGCCTGTCACCCGACATAGATGCAGGTGCTCTGGATCCTTCATGCTCCGTGTCCTCCGAATGCTGTTCCTCAGAGCAAGGCAGAGCTCCAGCCGTCCGCACTGATGATACAGAGCCATCAGCTCCCTTTGTCGTCAGCACACCGGTGCGGGTTGATGTCGGGGCATCAGCGCACGCTGACGTCAGCACACCAATGCACGTGGTATTCGGCGCGTCGATTATGTAAGTGCACCTTGACGTCCGCTCATTACTGGGCTGGCGCTTCGGTACGGATTCCTTCCGGAACTCTGAGCCACTGGCTTGCATGGTGTGCGTCAGTCACAGGAGGGTCCCTAGTGAGGCTCCTTTGTCTCTGCCGCACCCGCAGGGTCATCTCCGGGCTAAAACGTTTGGGAGGCACTGGTGCC
This sequence comes from Phyllobates terribilis, assembly GCF_046119375.1. NCBI lineage: Eukaryota > Metazoa > Chordata > Amphibia > Anura > Dendrobatidae > Phyllobates > Phyllobates terribilis. Next base: position 707,090,688 of record NW_027362761.1, read on the forward strand.
GCAGTCGCCACTCCGACCCCTCTGCTCAACATTCTTAACTGCTCTAGGAGCCAGCTTGGACCCCTCTCTTCGGTCAAAGACTTCACACTGCTGAAGAGGGACTCCATAATGTCCAAAGTTTCCCTGATGCTGCTCCACCTACAGATTGCACCTAACCATCCCTGGTTAACCTATATACTCAATCTCTATCACCAATCAGGTATGGCCACGTTTTAGTCGCACCCCCTCTATGTCCCCCTCCCCTGCCTATAACCCTGCCCCCTTCCTCATGACAAAACGCCATCTTAGGAACCCTCATGCCATGTCCCCATAAAATGGACTCGCTGAATAAACCCCGCCCACATCCTGGGCATGCCTCCTAGTCATGGGGTCCTACTTTCTAGCCCCTTTGGGTCACAGGCTGGGCCTTATTTTCTGGAAATGTGTTGTGGCTTAGCAACTGCAGACACGGAGGCACCATAGCATTTTTAGACAAGAAGCTGTTGCAGATGCCTTATTCAATGCCTAGTGTTTTTTTTGATAGGGAGCCCCATACCTTTGGCCACTAGGTGCATCAGGGTTCCATCAACAGCTGGCAAGCATCATGTGGTGCAGCCATGTCCACATGAGAAAGTTTTGTATTTCTTCAGAGACTGTATCCACTAAGCTTCTAACTAGGGATGAGCGGACCCGTGGAAGTCCGGGTTCTGTTACCGGACCTAAACTTTATTCCAAAGTACAGTTTGGGTACCAGAAATGTACCCAAACTTGCACCTGAAACCTGAACTTTTGAGCTGGAAAATACCCTCTCTCTCTTTCTACCTCCCTGCCTGGAACTCCGACCATTGCAATAGACTTCTGGGAGAAGTCAGTGTTCGGTGTTTAGCACCTTACACTAACTGTCCGGTACTAAACCCAAACTTTTAAGTTCTGGTTCACTCATCTCTACTTGGAACAATAAGCTTTGAGGAAATACATAATCTTTGTTTGCTCAAAAACGTTTTACGATTATCCAGCAGTGCATAGGACTTTTTTTCAAAATCACTCCCATTAAACTGTGAAGCATCTTTTCTGAGCAACAAAAAAGCTCAAGTACTGAATTACTATATTTTGCCGTGTCTGATAACTTCCCCCTGAAATTGACAGATGTTTAGATGATATACATTTCACAGTGATTTTAAGTCAACCTCTTTATAGAACGGACATTTACAAATGTTCTTTTTGGGTTCATTCAAATTCAGGCTAGTTTCCTCTTCATCTATCTACCATATATTGTATTGCATTTTATTCTACAGCTCAGAAATTGATGTGTGCAACTAGAGGTATCAAAGATAAGATATACTATTCGCTATGTGCTGTAGTTCTTACCTGGTAAATGTTATCTGTAACGGCTGAACTCTACGTTGGCTGTACAAAGCATCCTGTGGGAATTTTGTCAAAGGAAAACACCAGTTAAACTACGTATTCAGTAACCTTACATATTTTATTGATATATGTGCATTTCTTTGTAGTTTAACTGCACAGTTAGTACCCCTAAAGATAGATTATACAGTTCCCTAATTAGGGTGAAACCTGCCTTACGGGCAAATTCTCTGTAATCCAGCTGTCGTGAGACTGGGATTCACATGTTTTTTTAGTCAGCACTAGAGTTGCTGTGGAAAAATTAACGCAATATCAATAATAATTATTACAGCTGAAGTCCCAATGAAGTAATAACGTCTGGACAGTCAGTATGATCCTGTCTCCATTAAAAAATAAAGCAATTATTTTTAAAATGAAAAACGAGTACTCACTTAGACCCTGAGACTTAGGCTAGGGCTACAAGGTAACATGTACGACACTGAAATCGCAGCAACACATTGAAACATTCAATGTAATGATTTACTATGGTGTCGCGGTGCGACCTGTGACAAACTGCAAATTCGACACAGAGTTGTATATGTTTCCATGTGGGTTGGATTTCTGTCGCCAGTCACAAGTCACATGCGACACACTTGCCATAGACTTCAATTCAAATTGCACATGATATGCAATTGATTTGCACCTTGGCTGTTTTAATAACAGCAAAATCAGAGTTCTAGAACAGTCACACTACAGCAAGTCGCAGACAAGTTGCACAAATAGTTTTGTTTCCTGATTTTTCTGAGAGTTGATGTCACGCGACACAAGTCTCCATGTAGTCCTATATGGCTATAATTTTTGCATTTTTGTCCACTGCAGAGTGGAGTGGACATGCAGAGTCTGGTGTATGATATCATTGGTCTCTGCCCTTCCATTCTAGAGCAATACCTATGCTGATATATGGCAATTTTAGCAAAGTAAAAGCCAGAGACTTAGGCCACGTTCACACGTTCAGTATTCGGTCAGTATTTTACCTCTGTATTAGTAAGCCAAAATCAGGAGTGGAACAATCAGAGCAAAAGTATAATAGAAACACGTCACCACTTCTGTATTTATCACCCACTCCTGGTTTTGGCTTACAAATAATGATGTAAAATACTGACCAAATACTTAAGGTGTGAACGTGGCCTTATAGTCAATTTAGACAAGCCAATAATTGGCAAACATTGTCGCTTATTGGCATATTGCCCAATGTAAACAGCAGATGTGCTGCTGATAACATGCTGTCCCATTACTGTTTCGTTGGTCTCTGTAAACAGTCCTCTATTGCAATATTAGAGAAGAAAATTGCAGGGTTGTATCTATTCCATTATAATTATATTTAAGCAACATTCTAACATTCTGCTCAGTGTCATTTTAATAATGGCTTTTCACTTATTTCCTTTATTAATAAATAATGAAGTAATAAATAAAAATATATTTTTCATGCTTTAGATCTCTAAGTGAGGACTATAAGAGTTCTTTCACACACACACAGTTTTTTTCTGTATTTTTAAAAAAAATGGCAAGTGCTTCAATGGAGTTTTTCAATTTTTGCCATGCCGTTTTCAAAGTCCTGTAGAGAATCCCATTGGGAAAACACCAGAAAAAACTTACATAGAGAAACAACCCAAAACACAAATCCTGCTTACCACTAAAACAATGAAAGCCAAAAAGCAAAATGTTCTGAATTTACACTTTACAATATTCTGACTTGTATTATTGATAATACAACACATCTGGCCAAGCTGTGAGAAATTACCTTTCATTGCATCCACATCAACCACATCTCTGTAAATCAAATGAAATGGTGTTCAGCTGTGTGCATAACATGGAAGTGCAGTGATAACATTTAAATCACCTATCCACAGGATAACTTTTTGATTGGTGGGGTCTGTCAACTGGGTTTAAAACTTCTGAAAGGTTCTGTTGGGATAGAGCAGTGCGTGTCTGACTCCTGGGACTCCCTTGGCTAAATGATGTATTATGTCAAGTTAAATGGATCATTCTTGTGACCTAACATAATAATTAGAATCAAAGAATGTTAGAGTTGGAAGGGACCTCCAGTGTTATCGTGTCCAACCCCCTGCTTAATGCAGGATTCACTGAACCATCTCAAACAGATGTCTGTCCAGCCTCTCTTTGAAGACTTTCATTGAAGGAGAACTCACCACCTCTCGTGGCAGCCTGTTCCACTCATTGAAAAGTTTTTTGTAATATATAATCTGTATCTTCTCCCTTTCAGTTTCATTCCATTTTTTCTAGTGTTTCCATTTGCAAATGAGAATAAAGCTGATCCCTCTATACTGTTACATCCCTTTAGATATTTGTAAACAGCTATTATTCTCCTCTCAATCTTCTTTTTTGCAAGCTAAACATTCCCAAATCCTTTAACTGTTCCTCATAGGACATAGTTTGCATTCGGCTCACCATCCTGGTAGCTCTTCTCTGAACTTGCTCCATTTTTCCAATGTTTTTTTTTTTAAATGTGGTGCCCAGAACTGGACACAGTATTCCACATGAGGTATGACCATGGAGGAGTAGTGGGGGATAATTACTTCACGTTATCTAGACTGTATGCTTCTCTTAAAGGGGTTCTCCACTACTTTAGATTACCCCCCCCCAATGTATCTCCCTGAGGCCCCTAAGACTTTTTGTAAATACCTTCAGTTCCAGATACTGCCTGTGAGCGGCGCTATCACTGGCCGCTCACAGGCATCATGTGACCCCCGGCTGCAGCCGGCTCTGACATCCGCTGATGTCACGACAAGTGCTGGCAGCAGCCGGGGTCTTTGTCTTCCTGGTTCCACGGTGGATGCCAGGCTGTCGGCGGGGTTACCCGGTTGTGACGCGGGGGATAACCCTGCCAACAACCCAGCAGCCACCGCGGGGACCCCAGCGCTGAGTCACGCCTCACTTGCCGTGATGTCAGTGTGGGGTCACGTGGTGCCTGTAAGCGGCCACCGATAGCGCAGCTCACAGGCATTATCTGCAACGGAAGGTATTTACAAAAAGTCTTAGGGGCCCCGGGGGATACATTGGGGGAATAAAATAAAGTAGTGCACAACTTCTTTAATACATCCCAGAACTGTGTTTGCCTTTTTTGCTGCTGCATCACACTGTTGACTCATGTGCATTCTGTAATATATTAGTATACCCAAGTCTTTTTCACAGGTGCTGTTGCTTAGTTCTATCCCTCCCATTTTGTAGATGTACTTTTCTTTTTTCTTGCCCAGATGTAGAGTTTTGCATTTCTCCCATTGTTCAACTTATCTACATCCTTCTGAATCCTTTCTCTGTCTTCTCTAGTGTCAGCTATGCTAAGTGAAAGGCATCTTAAATTTTTCCATCCAACATAAAGGGCCCAGCGGGACTCTGCAAAACATAAAACAATGTTCAAAGAAAAAAAGATGTAAAAAATGCATGAGGTAGGTATTTGTCGATATGTTAGCCAAAATTACACGAGCTGCTTGTAACCCATTTCTAGGGTCCTCATTGTCTTGCGAGTACCAACACTAAAATTAAAAGCAACTCACCAAAAAACACATTACACGTATCTGTGTGACTGATGCCCTAAATAAGCCTTACCTATGGGCATTTATTCTAGACCACCACTCCCTCCATGAATGGTAGGTGTGTGCGTGGTTGTGTCATCAGTATTTTGCACCACTGCAGCCTGTGCCTTTATCATGGGGGTCTTCTACTATCTGTAGGACATTAATATTGTGACTTGATGTTGGTAAATATGGCTGCCTTTTTTCTGTGATGTTTTTTGACATGTTTTAGGATATTGAACAGATTTGAAAATGTGCAATGAGCCCTAAAAACTGATTTGCTTTCATTACAGTGTACTATACTCCTGAGCCGAAACTCCTCTACAAATTCACTCTAAGTGATGCCTGAAGCTTTTCTCCAGTAGAGACTAAAATATATCTGGCATATAATGTAAGGAGTCTTCTTTCAGGAAATGGATATAAGATGTTTGCATGGGACTGTTTCCTAGTAATCTAGGCCCTTTGTTGGCTGGGATATCTGTTCTTAAAAAGATAGCTATGCCAGTTGGATTAATGCATGCACACATTAAAAATAACTTTACAAACACAAATTTGTTTTGACAGTGAAAACCAAGATGCTTGCCAGTAAGTGACTTACACATGGCAGAATTGGCAGCTAAGTCAATGCATTAAATGAAAACAAAAAAAAAGAGATTGTGTTTTTAAATCTGTGAGTAGACTTATTGTATGTGTGTGTTTTTAACCTGCTCATGTTTGTGCAATGCTGCCAAGTGGATCCATCCACAAGCTCTTCCATATAATGAGTGCATATTACAGAACAGAACCCAGGAGGATATACTTTAAAGAACAATGATGACAAAATGCCGCTATGAGTCTTAATCTGACGTTAACAGCCATTGACTCCAATTTCACCCAAATTCTTATTCCGTTTTACTTCATCGTATAGGCTTTTGTCAGAAAGAAGAGACATGACAAAAGCTACACTGCAATGCTTACTGTGTGCTCTGAAAAATGCAATGACTTAAAGAGAACCTGTCACTTTCTTTTTATAGCCTGTATATTTATATTTATTTCTTTTCTTAACATAACACATCATTATTTTAGTGCCTATTGCAAATGTGCAATAGGTACGGACATAAAGAATACACCCATTATTTTGAATACTTGCCATTTTAATTTCTTTCATTTTCTTTCAAATAGGGAACTGAAGATAGTCTAAATATTTTCTTAAAACCCTGCAGGAATATTTAGCATAGAAAGAAAGCTAGTTGGTGGGGTATTGGTATTTTAAATATGATACATTGCAAAGTTCCATTTATTAAAAAAAACATTAACCAATAACCTTTTAAGGAACCAGACATTTTTCTTTTCTGTGTCTTAAACTTTTCCTTATCTTGTTCCAAAAGCCATAACTTTTTCATTTTTCCAGTAACATGGCTATATGAGGGCTTGCTTTTTGTGGGACAAGTTGTTGAATTGTAACCATTCATTTTACCATGCAATGTACTATAAAAGAGGAAAACATTCCAAATGGGGTGAAATTAAGAAAAAACAGAATCGCACCATTGTTCTTTGGGTTTTCTTAAGAAGGGCATTCATTGTGCGGTGAAAATATAATATATAAATATAATATATAAATACAGTGGGAACGAAAAGTATTCAGACCCCTTTAAATTTTTCACTCTTTGTTTCATTGCAGCCATTTGGTAAATTCTAAAAAGTTAATTTTTTTTCTCATTAATGTACACTCTGCACCCCATCTTGACTGAAAAAACCAGAAATGTAGAAATTTTTGCAAATTTATTAAAAAAGAAAAACTGAAATATCACATGGCCATAAGTATTCAGACCCTTTGTTCAGACAGTCATATTTAAGTCACATGCTGTCCATTTCCTTGTGATCCTCCATGAGATGGTTCTACTCCTTCATTGGAGTCCAGCTGTGCATAATTAAACTCATAAGACTTGATTTGGAAAGGCACACACCTGTCTATATAAGACCTCACAGTTCACAGTGCATGTCAGACCAAATGAGAATCATAAGCTCAAAGGAACTGCCCAAGGAGCTCAGAGACAGAATTGTGGCAAGGCACAGATCTGGCCAAGGTTACAAAAGAATTTCTGCATTACTCAAGGCTCCTAAGAGAACAATGGCCTCCATAATCCTTAAATGGAAGAAGTTTGGGACCACCAGAAGTCTTCCTAGACCAGCCAAACTGAGCAATCGTGGGAGAAGAGCCTTGGTGAGAGAGGTAAAGAAGAACCCCATGATCACTGTGGCTGAGCTCCAGAGATGCAGTAGGGAGATGGGAGAAAGTTCCACAAAGTCAACTATCACTGCAGCCCTCCACCAGTCGGGCCTTTATGGCTGAGTGGCCGACGGAAGGTTCTCCTCAGTGCAAGACATATGAAAGCTTGCATAGAGTTTGCTCAAAAACACATGAAGGACTCCCAGACTATAAGAAATAAGATTCTCTGGTCTGATGAGAAGAAGATAGAACTTTTTCATGATAATTCTAAGAGGTATTTGTGGAGAAAGCCAGGCACTGCTCATCACCTGCCCAATACAATCCCAACAGTGAAGCATGGTGGTGGCAGCATCATGCTATGGGGGTGTTTTTCAGCTGTAGGGACAGGACGACTGGTTGCAATTGAAAGAAACATGAATGCGGCCAAGTACAGAGATATCCTGGAGGAAAACCTCTTCCAGAGTGCTCTGGACCTCAGACTTGGCCAAAAGTTCACCTTCCAACAAGACAATAACCATAAGCACACAGCTAAAATAACAAAGGAGTGGCTTCAGAACAACTCTGTGACCATTCTTGAGCCCTGACCTAAACCCAATTGAGCATCTCTGGAAAGACCTGAAAATAGCTGTCCACCAACATTCACCATCCAACCTGATGGGACTGGAGAGGATCTGCAAGGAAGAATGGCAGAGGATCCCCCAAATCCAGGTGTGAAAAACTTGTTGGATCATTCCCAAGAAGACTCATGGCTGTACTAGCTCAAAAGGGTGCTTCTACTCAATACTGAGCAAAGGGACTGAATTAGTGCTGATTCACATTCCTCATATGTATTAAAGCTGTCAAACAGTCGCAAATCATGCACATGGGAGTCATTCAAACATATCACCGACTACGCTGAAGATACAAGCATACTCGCTGAAAGGGTTAACCGAACATACTCGCTCATCACTAGTCTGAATACTTATGACCATGTGATATTTCACTTTTTCTTTTTTAATAAATTTGCAAAAATTTCTACATTTCTGTTTTTTTCAGTCAAGATGGGGTACAGAGTGTACTTAATGCGAAAAAAATGAACTTTTTAGAATTTACAAAATGGCTGCAATGAAACAAAGAGTGAAAAATTTAAAAGGGTCTGAATACTTTCCGTACCCAATGTAAATCTAAAATATATATTTTAGTAGTTAAAAATATTCAGAACTTTAAATCATCAATTCAGAGTACAAATAAATAATTGTGTAGAGTTAAACTATAACCCTGCAAGTAATGTACTGACTCGCCCCCTGGGCCACGTGGGGAACCCAGAACCGGGCCTCTGGTGGGATGCTGGGGCTGGTAGTCTCAGTGTGGCGGCGACCCGATCCGTGGCTCAGGGTGGTCAAACCAGTGGCAGTCTTAGTGTAATAACAAATGTCCGACTACGCCACCCGTGGATTGCGGTCAGTGGGGACCGCCGCTGCGCTGCAGGCCGCTGAGGCTGATGTTGTAAGTGCAGCCAAGTATGGGATAACACCCCACGGGAGAAGTATTGCCTCAGGGCAGCTAGTGTGGATGATGGGAGTGATGGTGTGAGCATCCCAGTACTAATGGTGCTGGTGCGGCGATGAAACACAGAAACGTGTGGTGCCGTTCAGGGTCTTTACTGATGGTATAAAGCAGACCCTCCTGGGAGTACTGGTTAGCAGTAGAGGCCTGGTCAGTCTGTGAGCAAGCAGGATCTCCCCCTGGCCAGGTGGAGTTGTAGGCCTCCCCGTCTATCTGCACTCTTTCCTGGCTACCTTGCTCTATGCGAGTAGAAGTAGCCCACGTCCCTGAGTATACCGTGTGGTGCTCACCCGTATGGCCGGTGACTTGGGGCCTTCTGTTAGCCTCCGCTCCACGACGGCGGTGCTGGTCCCTTGCTTGTGACCGTGCCTCCGGGCTTCTAAGGCCAGAGGACCTGGAATCCCCTGCCGGTTGGATTCTGCTGCTGGACCTGGATGTCCCCACAGCCTCGGACTCCGTGTCTGGGTTTAGTGTCTTCAGCCAAGGCGAGCTATCTAGCTTCCAGCCTCTGGCTCTCACTCCTGCTCCTACAGAGCTCCTGCTGTATCTTTCCCTCTCCAAGCTCTGACTCACTTAATCCCGCCCCAGAACCAGTTTATAAGGGCAGATTCCTCCCCTCCCAGGCCTGGGTGGGCAGTGTTGCATGCTTAGGGCTCCTGACCAGAGAAACCTCCCACTTGCTCTCAGACATAATATTTCTATTACTGTGGCAACCAGACCCCTGGGGTACCACATTCCCCCCTAGTAAATTTTAGTACTCCGGGACTAAACACATTTTTAAAGAAACATAAATACAAGGGTATAAACGATAATACAATAACATATTTACAAGAAGCTTTAGTTCTTTAAAGGTTACGGCGTGTCCGCAACCGGGTGTCCATATCACCCAAGGTGAAGTTTGTGAAACAAGAGGGTGTCCATGTCACCCAAGGTGAAGCTTTAAGCGAAGCAGGGGACCTGTCCAAAGCAAACCCCTTGCGTTGGCCTTGGGCGTGGCTGCAAGGCTGAAGCTAGCTACTTTGGGCCGCAGGAGGCCACGCCAGACAGGTTCTCTCTTCTGCGGCCGTCTGTGCAACTATCTACAAGATTGTTCCGGTTATCCAGCGTCCAAAACCTGTTAGTCCAAATAAATCTGCAGGGTAACTGAGAAACATAATTAATAACAGGCAACAACAAAAACCATAAACATTTTCAAGAAACAGGTAAATTTACAGTGCATTACTTTATATTTTCCAGCGAGCGGGCATCTGACCTCTAGTGACTCTAGTGGACCTACGGAGCTCACTAACTGGTCCTGCACTACAGAGTGTAGGAGGTGTTATGGATAAGCTGGGCAGCTGTCTGCGCACTCTTTGGCTCACTAGGGGCACGGCAGGCTCACTACTAGCAGAGGGTTGATCCTCCTGCGCTGCTGGTGTGGACTCTTCTGCCTCCTGGGCCGGCTGCTCTTCCAGCTCTACCTGGTCTTCTGTAGGCACTTGAGGGGCTGGCTGGAGAAAGGTGAGGACGGGCACCACGATAGCGTTGTTTACTTGTGTCCAGGACCGGGGAAAGTCTCCGAGTACGGTGCTGATCATTTCCTCCTTTTCCTCTACGGGTTGAGGGTCTTCCTGATCTTCATCCGTGCTTTGCAACTTCTTGGGGCACTTTTTCAGGTGGTCTCTGGAGACAGTGGCTGTGGTCTCTCCTCCATCCGTGCTGATGACGTACACCTTTGGATTATTGTGGCTTGAGGGCAGTACTGTGTACGGGTCCTTTTCCCACTGGTCGTCCAACTTATGGAGCCGCCTTTTTCTTTTCAAGACCAGGTACCAGGGGAACAGCGGGAGCATGTTGGTTATAAGTCCTCTCCTGCCTTTCTCTTGATTGACAGAGACTTCGCTCGACGCTCTCCTGTACTTTCCGATACTGCTGCTGCCGTTCTGTATCCCAGTCTGCCTCTGGCGAGGTGTCCTCAGGTGTCAGGACTCCCATATCCAGGTCAATAGGCAGCTTACCGGGTCTTGCTCTTATTAGGTAAGCCGGGGTACAGTTGGTGGAACCTACCAGGATGTGGTTGTACAGGTCCACCAGATCGGGCAGTTTCTCAGGCCACAGGCTGCGTTCTTCCAGGGGCAATGTTTTTAGCAGATTTATCACCACCTGGTTCATCTTTTCGCAGAGTCCGTTGGTCTGCGGGTGATAGGGCGTTGTTCTTATCTTCTTGCAGCCATACAGGTTGCAGAACTCCTGGAAGACCTCTGCTTCGAAGGCTGGTCCTTGGTTTGTCAACACTTGCTCCGGGTACCCGTGTGGACGGCAGAAGTGCTGCTGGAAGGCTCTAGCTGCTGTTTGAACCGTTAAGTCCTTGACGGGAACCACCACCAGGAACCGGGAGTAGTGATCTACGATTGTGAGGGCGTAGACATACCCAGATCTGCTCGGAGCCAGTTTCACATGGTCCACGGCTACCAGTTCCAGTGGCTGTCTGGTGATGATGGGCTGCAGGGTTGTTATCCGTGTACACGGTGAACTTGGAAGAGGCAAGGTAATGCTTGAAACATTCGGTCACTGCCCACACCACTGCCAGGAACTCCAGCTTGAATGAGCTATAATTCTCAGGGTTCCTCTCCGTGGGCCGTAGCTTTCGGCTGGCGTAAGCGATTACCTGTTCTTTCCCCTGCTGGATCTGGGACAGTACGGCTCCTAGCCCGATGTTGCTTGCGTCCGTGTGGAGGATAAAGGGCTGGCTGTAATCAGGGTACGCCAGGATTTCATCCCCCGTGAGGGCCATCTTCAGCTGGCAGAAGCACTCCTCTTCCAGCTTTTCCCACCTGAAGGGCGGCTTCTGGTTTTTAGCTTTCCGAGATTGACCTATCAGGAGGTCCTGCATAGGGGCTGCCATTTTGGTGAAACCGGGAATGAATCTTCGGTAGTAGCCTACCAACCCGAGGAACTGCCGCACTTCCTTTATGCTGGAGGGTCTTGGCCAGTCTTTAATCACGGTGATCTTATCGGGGTCTGGAGCCACTCCGTCAGCACTCACCACGTGTCCCAGGTATTGCACCTTTGGTTTCAGGAGGTGACACTTGGAGGGTTTCACCTTTAGGCCGTAGCTTGCCAGGGCGTCAAACACTTCTGCCAGGTGTTTCAGGTGGTCCTCGTAAGTCTTGGAATAAACGATGACATCGTCCAGGTATAACAGGTCTGTCTCGAAATTTCGGTGTCCCAGACAGCATTCCATCAACCGTTGGAAGGTTCCTGGTGCGTTGCAGAGCCCGAACGGCATACAGTTAAATTCGCTGAGTCCCATCGGGGTGGTGAATGCGGTCGTCTCCCGGTCCGCCTCTGCTACAGGAACCTGCCAGTACCCGCTAGTGAGATCCAAAGTAGAGAAGAAGTTAGCATATTTTAATGCAGCTAAGGACTCTTCTATCCTTGGTAACGGGTACGCATGTTTGTGTGTGATACGGTTGACCTTCCTGTAGTCTACACACATTCTCATGGTGTTGTCTTTCTTTTTCACTAAGACTAGTGGAGCTGCCCAGGGGCTACAGCTGTCCCTAATTACCCCAGCCTCCTTCATGTCTTTTAGCATCCCCTTGGCGTGCTGATAGTGTGCAGGGGGTACGGGTCGGTATCTCTCCTTTATGGGAGGATGGTCTCCCGTGGGGATGTTATGTTCTACCCCCATTACTCGCCCGAAGTCCAGCGGGTGTTTACTAAACACTCTCTCGTACTCTTGAACCACCCGATAGACTCCCTGTTTTTGGTGTGAGGGAGTGGAGTCAGTACCCAAATGCAGTTGCTGACACCAGTCCTCCATTGGTTTCTTAGAGCCGTTACCTTCCTCTGGTTGAGATGGAGGCAAGGGTTCCACGGCCTGTACAGAGTTCTGGTTTATGGTGAACAATTTGGCTAGCGTGGCATACCGGGGCAGGTATACTTCTCTTTCCCCGATATTTATGATGCGGACGGGCACCCTCCCATGACGTACATCGACCACCCCCCGTGCTGTCAAAATGGTGGGCCTACTGTCTGAGTAGACTGGTTCTACCATTGCCTGGTAGTCTCTACCTCTTAGACCAATAGCTGCCCAGCACCAAATCATCATCTCACTTTTTGGGGGCATGGCAATAGGGAACGGGGCACACATTCTCACGCTACCTATCTCACCACCAGATAGTTCCACTTGTTGCCGCTTCATCAGTGCCCGGATCTCTTTTTGGAGCACACGCTGCTGGCTGGAACTGGCGTTCTTAGCAACCTGCTGCAAAATAAGAATCACCTCTGAAAGACAGTTTTCAATTACGTTAGTACCTAGGGTTATTTTTGGGTGACTCTCGCGACGGTCAATGTCCACAATGATCAGTCCTTGTGCCGGCAGTTCAACTTTACCGACCTTGATGGTCACTTCTTTAAATCCTATCTGTGGCACAGGCTGACCATTGCTGGCGATAATGCTCAGGTCGTCATCTGGGTAGCGGGTTATGTCCGAGTCATTCCAGTACCGCTTGAAGAGCACGTACGGGATGGTGGTGACCTGTGACCCGGTGTCCTGTAGGGCACTCATAGGAATGCCGTCCAGTACCACAGGCAAGACCGGACGTCCCCCTACGTACTTGTCACGCCAGTTCGATGGGCCTGATGATCTTAGGCCTGGGGGTTGGCCCTCTACCCCAGGTTGTGCCCGTTTAAATGACAGTACCTTGCTATATGTCCGGGTTGATTGCAGCGGCGGCAGATGGGTCGTCCGTCCTCGTTGTACCTGTCGCTGGGTCTTCCTCTGGCCGGTGGGGTCCTCCTCAGTCGGCGCCACGGGACGTCCTCCGGTCCGGATGCTAGCTGGATCTTTTCTGGAGAAGAGACCTGTAAAGACTGCACAGTTCTGGTTAGCGCGGCAACGCTCTTAGTCAGCTCTTGGACATGATGGTGCAGGTCGGTAGCCGGGTTATTGTTCAAAGCCTGCGCATCAGCTCCCACAGGCCCTGCAGACAAGGGCGCCGCATCCTGGTGATAAGTGATAGCAGGGAGCCTGTGGGTCACAGCGCCACCTGGTGCCGGTTCTTGGAGCACCCGGATGGCTCTGTCCTTGAACTGTGCAAAGTCCAGGTCAGGGTCCTGTAAGGCTATTGCCCGCAACTGGGTTCGGTGGGCATTGCACAGTAGACCCTCAATAAATTGTTCGGTCAACAGCTTGTCTTCATTCCCCACGCTGTCAGGGTCTGCCTGTTTAATGGCTCTCAGGGCCTCTTGTAAGTTTAGAGCATAGTCCCTTATACTTTCATGTGCCCGCTGTTTGCACCCGTAAAATCTGAGCTTTATTTCGGCTGAGGTGCGGGTGTCAAATGTGTCTTTCAGCCAGGCTAGTATTTCTTTGACAGTCCTCTTCTTCCCAGGTGACCAGGACTTTACCTCCCTTTGGGCTGCCGCGATTAACTGGGCCACCAGGATGCTTACTGTTTGCTCTTCCCTGAGGGGGTATACCTGGAAGAGGCTATCCAGTCTTTCCCTAAAGTCACTTAGGGTATATGACTCCCCTGAGTACTGGGGTAGCCAGGTTGCCCCCGGGATATAGGGCATGGTGAATGGCATGACCGCTGCAGCGTTTGCTCTGGCGGCCGGTGTGGCGGTGGAGCTCCCCTCGGTGTCCGACATCCTCCTTCCCCCCTAGTGGACCGTGGCCTACCTTGCGATGCTCTTCTTCCGTAGGCCGCGGCTCTGCAGTCGATCGTCGGGGTCAAGGACCTTGCGTCACGCTCCTGTGACGTCAGCGTCGCTCTTCCTCCCTTCCAGGACCTTACGCAGCGTCAGTGCGTGGGGCAGAGCTTCGGATCTCGCGCGTTTTCGGCATCCACGCCCCTCTTCTTCCCGTGCGGCGTCCTGAAGATGGCGACCGATGGCGGGAAGCGGCTGCGGATGGCGAGAAGATGGCAGAAGATGGCGGGAAACGACCCAAGATGGCGTCCGATGGCGGGAAACGACTCCGGATGGCGGGAAACTTTGCCACAGGTAAGTGCAAAAGTCTTTTTCAGGCACGCAGTACCCGTTGGTTGCGGGCACAAAATCCTGCCGACTACGCCAAAGTTGACTCGCCCCCTGGGCCGCGTGGGGAACCCGGAACCGGGCCTCTGGTGGGATGCTGGGGGTGGTAGTCTCAGTGTGGCGGCGACTCGGTCCGTGGCTCAGGGTGGTCAAACCAGTGGCAGTCTTAGTGTAATAACAAATGTCCGACTATGCCACCCGTGGATTGCGGTCAGTGGGGACCACCGCTGCGCTGCAGGCCGCTGAGGCTGATGTTGTAAGCGCAGCCAAGTATGGGATAACTCCTCACGGGAGAAGTATTGCCTCAGGGCAGCTAGTGTGGATAATGGGAGTGATGGTGTGAGCGTCCCAGTACTAATGGTGCTGGTGTGGCGATGAAACACAGAGACGTGTGGTGCAGTTCAGGGTCTTTACTAATGGCATAAAGCAGACCCTCCCGGGAGTACTGGTTAGCAGTAGAGGCCTGGTCAGTCTGTGAGCAAGCAGGATCTCCCCCTGGCCAGGTGGAGTTGTAGGCCTCCCCGTCTATCTGCACTCTTTCCTGGCTACCTTGCTCTATGCGGGTAGAAGTAGCCCATGTCCCTGAGTATACCGTGTGGTGCTCACCCGTATGGCCGGTGACTTGGGGCCTTCTGTTAGCCTCCGCTCCACGACGGCGGTGCTGGTCCCTTGCTTGTGACTGTGCCTCCGGGCTTCTAAGGCCAGAGGACCTGGAATCCCCTGCCAGTTGGATTCTGCTGCTGGACCTGGATGTCCCCACAGCCTCGGACTCCGTGTCCGGGTTTAGTGTCTTCAGCCAAGGCGAGCTATCTAGCTTCCAGCCTCTGGCTCTCACTCCTGCTCCTACAGAGCTCCTGCTGTATCTTTCCCTCTCCAAGCTCTGACTCACTTAATCCCGCCCCAGACCCAATTTATAAGGGCAGATTCCTCCCCTCCCAGGCCTGGGCGGGCAGTGTTGCATGCTTAGGGCTCCTGACCAGAGAAACCTCCCACTTGCTCTCAGACATAATATTTCTATTACTGTGGCAACCAGACCCCTGGGGTGCCACAGTACCATACTTAAAAAGGTAAAATGTCTAAAAATTTTCTTAGGAATATTTAAAAACACATTATGTTATGTTTAAGCAAGTGTATATAAGGGATATATAAAACACATAGGTGTACATAGACTGGTGCGACCATTATCTATGGTGTCTGTTGTGTTGCCAACCTCTGAGACTTTTTCATTTTACTGATTTCAGGACAAATTAAAGGCTGGATGACCTGTACAGACAATCTCAAATGTAAAGATCAAGTCTGCGTTTTCCCAATTCCTCAAATACAGTTAAAGTCAGGATGTTCATTTCACTAATAAAATGCCAATGCCAATCAGCACAATCACTTTGGGGGAAAGTAGAGCCAAAAAGTTTGTGCTGTATTACTTAAGTGCATAAACTGATTGGCTGTATAACATTTCTCATCAGTATACGTACTGTATTTACTGGAATTAGATCATTATAGAGATGCAGGTAAACCTATAATCGATCTTAAAAAAGTTGCATCCAAATTAATTATTGCAAATAGATTTTTTAGTAATACATAAATATATACAATTAAAGGAGTGGTCCACTTTCAAGAAAGTGGGCCGCAAACCGTGTAAAATAAATAAAATAACAAACTCAGCAGGTACTCATCCTTCCTGAGACCTGCACTGGCTCCCCACTATTGTTACAGTCCCGGTGTTTTGGCTGTAGTGGTGACATCATGACATCACGTCAACAGTGCACATCATCGCTTTAGCCAGTAACTGAGCTGAGCTCGTGCACTTAACTCAACTCTGCGTGAAGTCAACCTCCACACAGCCACTAAGCTAAGTGTACGAGTAGCTGAGATAAGTGACTGGTTAGAGGGAGTAATATGCACTGTTGATGTGACATCACCACTGCAGCCAAAACACGAGAGCCGGGGTGGGGAGCTGGTGCTGGACCTGCTGGACCCAGTGAGGATGAGTACCTGCTGAGTTTGTTATTTTATGTATTTTATTCAGTTTGTGGCCCACTTTCCTTAACGTGGACCACACCTTTAATTGTATATATTTATGTATTAATAAAGAATTGAATTGGATTTATTATTTAGGATACAAGTTTATTGAGCTAGTTTATAGAATTACATGTTTGAATATGCTGCTGGCTTACTATGTAGCTGCGGCTGGTTGATTGTAGATAATATATATGATTATAGAAACCCTTTGACTTTTTTTTTAGATTTTGACAGATCTCTAGTGCCCAGAGTTCGTTTTTACTCAGTTAAGTATGGAGTTATTTTTTCATGGGAAAAATTTGTGAATTACATCTCTCCTATAGGGACAACAAGTATCTTGCTAGTGTCAATCCAAGTGAAAGTAAAAATAGGCTCTGTGTTCTGAATTGTAGTATCATCCTCATGCCACCTATTTCTTCTGTATGGAGAAACTAGTTGCATACATTGCTCAGTTATGAGTTTGGTCCATTATTCCACACAAACACTCTTCAAATCCTGAAGGTTCCGTGGGCTTCTTGTCACGCAAGGTACTGTAAGAAACAAGTGTACAACGATGGGAAGAGGGGGATGGGAGTCCAACAACTAGGGAAAGGGGGAGTGGAGACCCCTAGGCAGATCTAATATCACCCTGACTACCCTATCATCCCTAAATAGGTTCTGCACCTACTACCGAGCAGGAAACCTAATCCCTGAATGTCCCTAGAGTTAGGCCCTAGGTAGGGAGGGGACGGGGTGAACACTAGTCAGGCCTCACTGTAACTAAAGACAAAAAGGTAAACAAACAAATGTGATACACTTAGCTTGAGAAGACACCAGAGACATAACGCCAACTGTCCTCCAAGGGAAGTCTAAGAAGAAACTAGCCGACTACTAGTACTCCAGGCATGGTCAGAGAAACATAGAACTATCACCGGTGACTCTCTGGAAACACTGAGAGTTTTTAACTACCAAGCAAGGGTGTGTCAATTAGCAGCAAGAGGTGGAGGTCACTGCTGGGTCCTAATGGAGAAGGATATGACTACACTATAGAGATGAGATGATCAAGAAGGCGTCTGCAATGCCAAGCGCAGTGACCTTCTACAGCCGGATCCAGAACGACTGTCACACTGGATACACCCGTGACACTCCTTCTATGAACTCTGAGCTTTAGTTCCTTCCATAAATTTTCTATTGAAGTCAGGTTAGGTGATTGGATGGGCCAATTTAACAGCTTTTCTTTATTTCTATGAAACCAATTAAGAGTTTCCTTGGCTGTTTGTTATGGATCATTGTCTTGCTGAAATTTCCACCCTTATTTAATCTTGGTACATTTGTCCATTCATCCTTCCTTAAATTATATGAAGTTTGCCAGTGCCGTATGCTGAAAAAAACCCTACACCATGATGTTCCCACCTCCAAACTTCACTGTTGCTATGGTGTTTTTGGGGTGATATGAAGCGCCTTTTGGCCTCCATACATGGTGTGTATTATGGCATCCAAAGAATTCAATTTTGGTCTCATCTGACCAGACTATAGTCTCCTAGTATTTCATAGGCTTGTCTAAATGTTGTTGAGCAAAGTGTAAAAGCAGTTGAGCATGCTTTTTGTTCAGCAATAGAGTCTTGAGTAGTGAGCGTGCATATAGGCCATGGAGGTTGAGTGCATTGCCTATAGTTTTCTTTGAGACAACTGCACCTGCTGATTCCAGGTCTTTCTGTGGCTTTCCAGAGGTGGTCATTGACTCTTGGACAACCCTTCTGATAATCTTTTTCACTCCTCTGTCTGAAATTTTGCGGGATGCACCTGGTTGTGGCCAGTTTATGGTGAAATGATGTTATTTCCACTTCCAGATTATGGCCCCTACAGTGCTCACTGGAGCCTTCAGTAGTTTCGAAATTCTTCGGTAACCAATGTCATCAGTATGTTTTGCAACAATAAGGTTGCAAAGGTCTTGAGACAGTTCACTGGTTTAACCCATCATGAAATTTTTATTGTGTGGCATCTTGGCAGTGGGACACCTTTTTAAAGGCCATCAGTCGAATCAGCTGATATTATTTTTCACTAAGTTGCAGGATTACTTTCTTTCTTTTTACGGATAGATTTCAGCTGGTGTCATCACTTTCCACGGCTTTTTGCACTTCTCTTTCTTCATGTGTTCAAAACTTTTTCCCTGTGTCATTACTCATTATTACACATAACTTAAATTAGGGCAGCACTGCAGCCTTGAAGCGCTGGGGTCCTGGGTTCAAATCCCACCAAGGACAACATCTGCAAGGAGTTTGTATGTTCTCCCCGTGTTAGCATGGGTTTCCTCCCACAATCCAAAGACATACTGATAGGGAATGTACAGTAGATTGTGAGCCCCAGTGGGGACAGTGCCGATAATGCCTGTAAATTGCCTGAATTGTAAAGCTCTGTGTAATATGTTGGCGCTATATAAATAAAAATATTATTATTATATTAAGGACATCTATGGTTTGAGTTCTTTGCCTGTATGGATTGGATGGGTTGTTACTGACATCTGGTGAGAATTTCATGTCAATAGCACCTTTAGAAAAATATTTACTTAGAAAATTTGTGATGTGTTCAATACTTATTTTACCCACTCTATATAAGAAGACTAGAGTGAGACAGGCAATGGGGGTTGCAGTCATAGAAAGTGTGTTTTCAGTGGAGGTCTCCTTTAGCACATTCCTGACATCTGCTGTACATTTATTTATTTTACTCACTTATATAGCGCCATAAATTCCACAGTGCTTTACAGACATTAGGGGCACTGCTCACAATCTAAATTCCCTATCAGTATGTCTTTGGAGTGTGGAAGGAAACCCATGCAAACACAGGGAGAAAATACAAACTCCTTGCAGATGTTGTCCTTGGTGGGATTTGAACCCAGGACCCTAGCACTGCAAGACTGGAGTGCTATCCACTGAGCCACCATACATGCATGGTAAATATTGAGTTCACATGTATGGAATGGGCACAGGGGCTGAGTAGACTCAAGAGCTAAGCCTACACCAAGTATGGCTAGTGCCAGCTGTGTTATGCAGCTTGGCAACTGCTATAATAGTGATCAGAGCTGGCAGTAACAGGTTCATGTCCTACAGTGGTACTAAAAACAAGTAAAATGTTTTAAAAAAAAGCATAAAAGTTTTATTTTCATCTCCCTCCTTTTCCCAATACAAAAAGAAATTAAAAACTAAAAGGAAAAATAAACATATTTAATATTGCTTTATCTGACAAAAACTATAAAAACATACCATTATGTGAACAGTGAAATGAAAATAATAAAAAATTGAAATGCCAGAATTGTCATGTTTTGAGTCTCCAGACCCCTCCCAAAAATGCAATGAAAAAGATCAAAACGATGTATATACCCCAAAATAGTACCAATAAAAATGTCAATATGCCAGGCAAAAAAAAAGCTGTACACAGCTCAATTGATTTAAAAAACAAAAAATATATGGATCTCTGAACATGACAACACCAAGTTATTTTTTTTAAAGTAGTGAATTTTTTTTTAACCACTAAAATATAAAATAAACACAAATTCAAGTTTGCTATCACTGGAATCATACTGACCTGAAGAATCATGAAAATAGTGTTGGTAGGTCATTTTCTATTCATTGTAGCTGGGGAGGACAGTGTGTATGTAATGAGAGACACATTTTAATCCTGTACAAGCAGCTATGTCCTCCTCAGCCAGGGAAACCTTTTAGTAGCAGCTATGTCTCTCTCCAATTGATTATCCCTTGAGAAACAGCTCTATCCTACTTCATCAATCATTTTTTTTGTTTTTCTTTTAAAGTACCATTAATTCCATGGTAGAGGTAGAGGTGTTGCAGCAACTTTGGTTGTAGTGAGAAGGTAGCAAATTTATTTCAGGCTGTGGCATTTCTGAAAAGATGAGTTTTCAGCTTGCATCTGAAGATTTCAGTTATGGAAGACATTAGGATATGCTGAGGCACTGAATTCACTGAAGGCATTGTGGCGCCCCTGAGGGTTCAGTCGCCACAGAGGTACTGCACCTCACCCAGAGGTGTGGTATCCCCTTCTCTCAGGTAAGGAGGGAGTGCTGCCCGGAACCCCAAACACCTGCATCCAACACTACACTGCTCCAGGCCAGCTGGAGGGGCAACATGCATGAGCGCAGCTGATGAGCCCTGAGCCTGGCCGGAGTGGGGGAAACCCAGAGGTAGGGGGAACAAGTAGTGGGTGTGGGTCTAGGAAGCAGTTTAGGGGAGCACCATAGTAGTAGGTATATAAAGGGAAGCCATCTTAGGGTGGCAGATGAGTCAGTGGAGAACAGTCAGGGAGCAGAGTCTCTTTAGGAGCTCTGCTCCACAAGCAGGGCCCAGTCCTAGAGGTCCAGGTGGGGAGCAGAGGAGTAGGCTCCATTCTAAGAAGGGATCCTAGGGGGTACTGCGAGTGCAGGACGGCACCCGTATGCCCCGCATCTGTCAGAAGACAGAGGGATCGTAGGCCGCAAGAAGGGGACCGGCCCCTGGTCCAGCCGTGTTACTCCAGGTCTCGGCTGGGAAAACCGGAGGCTTCTGGCTTATATGGTCAGTTGCCGAAGCCTCATTCTAATCCCCGTGAGGGTCAAGCAGGTCCAGGAACTCCGACGTACAGGAGGGACTTCAGAGCACCCGAGCGGGATTGAGAGTGGGAAGCGCAGGGCAGGAGGGAGAAAGACTCAGCGTGAAGTTGGTCTAGAGAGGAACACAAGAAAGTGGGGTTCTGTCAGGTACTCCTAATCTGCCTGAGGAAGTGCTGAGCCCCTGCCTGGTGAACCCAGCGCGACGTGGGAGGCCAACAACTGTACAGTGCACCAGTGGAACTGTCATAAGAACTGTGAGTAAAATCTCGGATGACTGCACTGCACTGCCTCCGTGCCTTCTTTCATCTGCGCCATCACTCCCTCACGGCACTACAACGCTCAGCGCAATTCACACCTTACAAATCCTACACTGCCCTGGAGCTAGCTCTACCTGTGGAGAGCCACACCATCCCTGCTGCCATAACACCAGCTCCAGAGGACTGCTCCGCAGCGGCAGCTCCCTTTGGCCGCATTCCACAAGTGGCGTCATGAACTTTCCCAAAAACCCCATATAAATAGAAGTTTCCCCCCCATTTTTACTGACCGCCCTGGGTCACGGACCGGGCCAGCTACCGCGATACCCCCCCAGCAGCCAGAGGCCCGGTTGCCGAGTACACCACGGCCCAGGGGGCGCGTCAGCATCAATTTTCACAACTAGAGCATCTACTGAAGACATCAATTCTCCAGACGAGGTGGACATCACTTCTGTCGATGAGGTAATCTACTGATGACATCACTTCTCACAACCAAAGCATCTACTGATGGCGTCACTTCTCACAACCCGAGCATCTACTAATGACATCACTTCTTACAACCAGAGCATCTACCGATGGCATAATTTCTCACAACCTAATTAACTACTAATTACATAACTTCTCACAATCAGAGCAGCTACTGAGGACATTAATTATCACAAACACAGCATCTACTAAGGACATCACTTCTCACAACCAGAGCATCTACTGAGGACATCAATTCTTCAGGCGAGGTGGACATCACTTCTCTCGATGAAGTAATCTACCGATGACATCACTTCTCACAACCAGAGCATCTACTGAAAGCATCAATTCTCACAACCAGAGCATCTACTAATGACATTACTTCTCACAACCAGAGTATCTACTAAGGACATCACTTCTCACAACCAGAGCATCAACTGAGGAGATCAATTCTCCAGACGAGGTGTATATCACTTCTCTCGATGAAGTAATCTACTGTTGACATCACTTCTCACAACCACAGCATCTATTGATGACATCACTTCACTAAATCAGAGCATCTACTGAGGACTTCACTTCTCTTGACCAAAGCATCAACTGATGAGATCATTTCTCACAACCAGAGAATTCACTGAAGACATCAATTCTCCAGACGAGGTGGACATCACTTCTCTCAATGTGGTAATCTACTGATAACATCACTTCTCACAACCAGAGTGTAACATACCTGGCGGCGTCCTTGCATGGTGGTCCATCTACCACTGTGCAAGAGCGCGCACTTGATCTCCAGTCCAGAATGTCTCTCTGGCTTCCCTCCATGCTGTCTGTTTATGTCTGTTTCTGCTGCTTAAGGGCGGCGCCCGATCACTTCCTGCTTTTTGTACCTGCTGTGGGTCACACCCCTTGTGCGTCCTCAGCCTATTGCTGTCTGTCACCTGGTATATAGCTCAGCTGCTCCCATCTATCCCTGCCTGAGCATAGTGTTTAATTCAGTGTGTGCTTGCACTCTGAAGGTGCCAGGTCCCGTTCTTTGTCTCCTGCTTTGCGGTATCAGTTCCCGTGTTTGAACTGAGTCCTGTCTATTTCTCCTGCTTTGCGGTATCAGTTCCCGTGTCTGAACTGAGTCCTGTCTATGTCTCCTGCCTTGCGGTATCAGTTCCCGTGTCTGAGCTGAGTCCTGTCTATGTCTCCTGCCTTGCGGTATCAGTTCCCGTGTCTGAACTGAGTCCTGTCTATGTCTCCTGCCTTGCGGTATCAGTTCCCGTGTCTTAACTGAGTCCTGTCTATGTCTCCTGCCTTGCGGTATCAGTTCCCGTGTCTGAACTGAGTCCTGTCTGTGTTCTCTTGTCTGCCTATCCTGGAGGCTGTATTTCCAGGCCTGTCTGAACTCGCTCCTAGCCTGTTCCTCCCGCCTTCTAGGGGCCGATTACCTAGACCTGTTCCTGTATCTTGTTTGTCCTGTCTGAACACGCTCCTTGCCTGTTCGTCCCGCCTCTCTGGGGGCCGTATTCCCAGACCCGCTCCTGTATCCCGCTGCAGTGTCGGTCTCCTCCGTACACTCAGTTCCAGTCTGAACTCTTTCCTATCCTTTACCTGTTTTGCCTCTATGTCCGTTCCCTTCCTTTTTCTGCAGAGTCTGAACTCGTACCTAACTCCTGCTTGTTGTCTCTGTACTCCCGTTTGTGAGTTTGTGGTCCACTCGCTACTTCACTGCAAGTATCCTGTGGGTATCTGACTCTGCCTTTCTCTTCCTGTCTGTTCCGTGTGAACAGAGCCCTGTCCCCCCTGCTCTGCCTTGCTTACCGCTCCGGCGGTTCTAGCCTGTTCCTACTCCTTTGTTCACCGCTCCGGCGGTTCTAGCCTGCTCTGACTCCTTTGCTCACCGCTCCGGCGGTTCTAGCCTGCTCTGACTCCTTTGCTCACCGCTCCGGCGGTTCTAGCCTGCTCTGACTCCTTTGCTCGCTGCTCCGGCAGCCTTGCTCCGCTCGGACCCTTTTGCTCGCTGCTCCGGCAGTCTCGCTCCACTCTTATCCTTTTGCTCACTGCTCCGGCAGTCTTGCTCCACTCTTGCTCACCGCTCCAGGCGGCCTCGTCCTGCTTTACTCTTGCTCACTGCTCCGGCAGTCTCGCTCAGCTCTGACCCTTTGTTCACCGCTCCTGGCGGCCTTGTCCTGCTCTACTCTTGCTCACCGCTCCAGGCGGCCTTGTCCTGCCCTGTTCTCGCTCACCTCTCTGGGCGGCCTCACTCTGCTGTGTTTGTCCGCCACATCTGTGGTTCTGTTCCTGAGTCCCAGTGTGTACTGGGTCCTATCCCGCCAGTGTCCCTACCTGCTAGTGCCTCCCTGTCTGCACTCTAGCTGTGCTTGCCTGTACCTCTCTGCCTGTATTGTTCCTGAGTCCCAGTGTGTACTGGGTCCTATCCCGCCTGTGTTCCTACCTGCTAGTGCCTCCCTGTCTGCACTCTAGCTGTGCTTGCCTGTACCCCCCTGCCTGCATACCCGCCTGCCTGCATACCAGTCGTGCCTGCCTATACCCACCAGTCTGTGTGCCAGCCTACCAGTCTGTTCCTGTATTACCCTGTGTGGGTCAACAGCCGTGTCCGGGGTCTGTCCTGGAGTAGCACCTGGTCCCTCTGCTCGGTTCCTCCTTGGTGCACTGGCGTCGTATGCCGTCGTGCGACCCTGGTCGGATCGGGTGAATACCTAGTTACGCCCCTCCAGGCATTCACTCTCCGGTCCATGGTCCAGTGGAACCACAACACCCGCACACGCCAGTCAGTCCGGGCGTGTGCATAACACAGAGCATCTGTTGAAGGCATCACTTTTCACGACCAGAGATTTACTAAGAACATCACTTCTCACAACCATAGGTTCTACTGAGGACATTACTTTTCACAACCAGGCCATCTACTGAGGACATCACTTCTCTGGACCAAAGCATCTGCTGATGGCATCACTTCTCACAACCAGAAAATCTAGTAATGACATCACTTCTTACAACCAGAGCATCTACTGATGGCATCACTTCTCACAACCAGACCATCTACTAATGACATCACTTCTCACAACCAGAGAATCTACTGATGGCATCACTTATCCCAACCAGAGCAAGTACTAATGACATCACTTCTCCCAACCAGAGCATCTACTAAGAAATTAATTCTCACAACCAGAGCATCTACTAGTGATTTAACTTCTCACAACCAGAGCATCTACTAATGACATCACTTCACACAGCCAGAGCATCTACTAAGAACATCACTTCTCCCAATCAGAGCATCTACTGAGGACATCAATTCTCCAGACAAGGTGGACATCACTTCTTTCCATGAAGTAATCTACTGATGACATCACTTCTCACAACCAGAGCATCTACTAATGGCATCACTTCTCACAACCAGAGCATTTACTGAAGACATCCCTTCTCACAACCATAGGATCTACGGAGGACATTACTGTTCACAACCAGAGCATCTACTGAGGACATGACTTCTCCGGACCAGAGCATCCACTGATGGCATCATTTCTCACAAACAAAAAATCTACCGACAACATAAATTCTTCTGACCAGAGGACCTACAGATAACATCACTTCTTATTGCCAAAACGTTTTGAGAACCTTAGCTTCATATTCTTGAAGGGGATCTCAGGTATCCTGTGAAGGAGATGCTTTCAAGGTAAGATTATAACTTTATCTAATAGTAAGAATGGGATGTGTTTTTTTTTACTTCTTTTCAGGTCCAATTGAAGCCTTCTCACCTCTGACTTCCATCATTTCTTTGCTTGCTCTGCCACTTGTGGACTACTGAATTGAGGATTTATCCATATTTTAAAATACAATTGTTTAAAAAAAAGGTTGTAATTTTTCTTACAACCTGCAGGTGCATCTCACTAAATTAGAATATCATCAAAAAGTTAATTTATTTCACTTCTTCAATACAAAAAGTGAAACTGATATATTATATACAGTCATTACAAACAGAGTGATCTATTTCAAGTGTTTATTTCTGTTAATGTTGATGATTATGGCTTACAGCCAATGAAAACACAAAAGTCATTATCTCAGTAAATTAGAATACTTTATAACAACAACTTGAAAAATGTTTTTAAAATCCGAAATGTTGGCCTACTGAAATGTTCAGTAAATGCACTCAATACTTGGTCGGGGCTCCTTTTGCATCAATTACTGCATCAATGCAGCATGGCATGAAGGCGATCAACCTGTAGCACAGCTGAGGTGTTATGGAAGCCCAGGTTGCTTTGATATCAGCCTTCAGCTCGTCTGCATTGTTGGGTCTGGTGTCTCTCATCTTCCTCTTGACAAAACCGCATAGATTCTCTATGAGATTAAGGTCAGACAAGTTTGCTGGCCAATCAAGCACAGTTTATTTTTAACCCCTTTACTAGTGTTGAGCCACCCCCGTAGTGTTCGGGTTCGGTTCGGTTCGTCGAACACCGGGATGTTCGAGGAACTGTTCGTCGAACTGTTCGTCGAACACCTTAGAACACTGTCGAACACCGTTAAAACCAATGGCAGGCAAACAAAAACACATAGAAACACATAGAAAACACGTTCAAAGGTGTCCAAAAGCTGACAAACTGCTCAGAAGACGCTCTCTTTAAAAAAGCCGGCCGGCAATTCAGCAGCGGCATACACCGGTACCCGACAATTTAGACAAGAAGGAATAAAGCATCACACATAGATTAGATAGATAGAAACATGTCAGTCACATATATAAGAAGTACAGTGACAGTGTTGGTTACTGTACTTGTCATTTAGTGTAAAGGATTTATTAAAAAAAATATTAGTGTTTTCATGCACCGTCTCTTTAAAAAAGCCGGCCGGCAATCAAGCATCGGTACCTGACAATTTAGAACAGAAAGAATAGAGCTTCACACATAGATTAGATAGATAGAAACACGACAGTCACATATATATGAAGTACAGTGACAGTGTTGCTTACTGTACTTGTTGTTTAGTGTTAAAATAAAGGATTTATTAAAAAAAAAATTGGCGTGGGGGTCCCCGTAATTTTAGTCTCTAGAAGAGGTTAAGCAGACGGCTGGGGCAGATGTTTGAAGCCTGGGAAGGGGGTAATACCCATGGAGCTTCCCAGGCTACTAATATCAGCCCCCAGCTGAATACCTAGCCTTTACTAGCTATTAAAATGGGGGACCCCCACAAAAAAATGACGTGGGGTCCCCCCTATTTTAATAGCTAGCAAAGGATAGGCAGACAGCTGGGGACTGATATTAATAGCCCAGGAGGGGTGCCATGAATATTGGCCCCCTCCCAGGCTAGAAACACCAGCCGTCAGCCGTCCCAGAAATGGCGCATCCATAGGATGCGCCAATTCTGGCACTTAGTCTCGCTCTTCCCACTGCCCTGTAGCGGTGGCAGTGGGGTAATAGGGTTGGGGTTGATGTCATCTTATAATGCCAGCTGACATCAAGCCCAGGTTAGTAATGGAGAGGCGTCTATAAGACACCCCCATTACTAACCCCATAGTCAAAGTTAAAAAAAACCACAAACACCCAGAATAAAGTCCTTTAATTGAAATAAACACACAATTCTTTATTGTTCTAAATTAAACCATATTTACCATCACGCCCATTCCAGCTGAAGCCAACGAACTCCTGCAATAAAAGAAACATAATAAAGCAACATCATCCTTACCTTTCCATGGTTGCCAGGACAGCTCCAGCTCTGCTACATCGAGATGACAGGCTGGACCGCAGCAGAAAGCTGTCATCCAGCCTGTCATCCTGAAGACACTGAGAAGCGCAGGCATGCTTGCGCTCCTCAGTGTCTTGCTGTGACGGCATCCAGATGAGCCGAGGTCATGTCCAATGAACTCAGCTCACCTCATGCACGTCACTGACAGCGTGGGAAAATTCTCCTGCACTCAGCGCTTCAGCGTGAGAATTTTCCCACGCTGTCAGTGACGTGCATGAGGTGTGTTCATGTCCAATGAACTCAGCTCAGCTCACCTCATATATATCACCAAATATAGTGCGAAGCCCCACGTCAATTTTTTTAAATTATTTCAGGAAATTCATGAAATAATTAAAAAAAAATTGAAGTGGGGCTTCGCACTATATTTGTGTCCAGCCAAGTACAGCAGGCAGGAACGGGCTGCCCCCAACCACCAGCTGCCTATTTGTACCTGGCCGAACACAACAATATAGGGATGCCCTTTTTTTCTTAATTATTTCATGAATTTCATGAAATAATTAAAAAAAAAAAATACGTGGGGCTTCGCCCTAGTTTTGTGTCCAGCCAGGTACAACTAGGCAGCTGGGGGCTGGAATCCGCAGAGCAGGGAGGCCCGAGCTTTCTGGCACCCCCCCCCCGCTGCAAATTGCAGTCCGCAGCCACCCCGGAAAATGGCGCGTTCATAGAAGCGCCCTCTTCTGGCGCTGTACCCAACTCATCCAGGGCCCTGGTGCGGTGGCTCACTGGGTAATAAAGGGGTTAGGGCCAGCTTGGCATTATCAGCTGGCCCTAAGCCCGAAATTCATGGGGTCACGCCAATATTAGACATGACCACCATGAATTTCTAGTAAAGTATTTAAAAAAAACACAACACCCAGAAAAAAGTCCTTTAATTGAAATAAACACACAATTCTTTATTGTTCTAAATTAAACCATACTTACCATCACGCCCATTCCAGCTGAAGCCAACGATATCCTGCAATAAAAGAAAAATAATAAAGCAACATCATCCTTACCTTTCCATGGTTCCCACGACAGCTTCAGCTCTGCTACATCGAGATGACAGGCTGGACCACAGCAGAACGCTGCCATCCAGCTTACCATGCCGCAGACACTGAGAAGCGCAGGCATGCTTGCGCTCCTCAGTGTCTCGCTGTGACGGCATCCAGATGAGCCGAGGTCATGTCCAATGAACTCGGCTCACCTCATGCACGTCACTGACAGCGTGGGAAAATTCTCCTGCACTCAGCGCTTCAGCGTGAGAATTCTCCCACGCTGTCAGTGACGTGCATGAGGTGAGCTCATGTCCAATGAACTCAGCTCACTTCATGCACGTCACTGACAGCGTGGGAAAATTCTCCTGCACTCAGCGCTTCAGCGTGAGAATTTTCCCACGCTGTCAGTGACGTGCATGAGGTGAGTTCATGTCCAATGATCTCAGCTCACCTCATGCACGTCACTGACAGCGTGGGAGAATTCTCACGCTGAAACGCTGAGCGCAGGAGAATTCTCCCACGCTGTCAGTGACGTGCATGAGGTGAGCCGAGTTCATTGGACATGACCTCGGCTCATCTTTATGCCGTCACAGCCAGACACTGAGGAGCGCAAACATGCCTGCGCTTCTCAGTGTGTGCGGCATGGCAAGCTGGATGACAGCTTTCTGCTGCGATCCAGCCTGTCATGTGAATGTAGCAGAGCTGAAGCCGCCATGGGAACCATGGAAAGGTAAGGATGATGTTGCTTTATTATTTTATTTTTATTGCAGAAGACATTGGCTTCAGCTGGAATGGTCGTGATGGTAAGTATGGTTTAATTTAGAACAATAAAGAATTGTGTCTTTATTTCAATTAAAGGACTTTATTCTGGGTGTTTGTGTTTTTTTTTTTAACTTTGACTATGGGGTTAGTAATGGGGGTGTCTTATAGACGCCTCTCCATCACTATCCTGGGCTTGATGTCAGCTGGCATTATAAGTTGGCATCAACCCCAGCCCTATTACCCCACTGTCACCGCTACAGGGCAGTGGGAATAGCGAGGCTAAGTGCCAGAATTGGCGCATCCTATGGATGCGCCATTTCTGGGGCGGCTGACGGCTGGTGTTTCTAGCCTGGGAGGGGGCCAATATTCATGGCACCCTTCCTGGGCTATTAATATCAGCCCCCAGCTGTCTGCCTAGCCTTTGCTAGCTATTAAAATAGGGGGGACCCCACGTCATTTTTTTTGGGGGGTCCCCCATTTTAATAGCTAGTAAAGGCTAGGTATTCAGCTGGGGGCTGATATTAGTAGCCTGGGAAGCTCCGTGAGAATTACCCCCTTCCCAGGCTTCATTCATCTGCCCCAGCCGTCTGCTTCACCTCCGCTAGAGCCTAAAATTATGGGGAACCCCACGCCAATTTTTTTTTAAATAAATCCTTTATTTTAACACTAAATGACAAGTACAGTAAGCAACACTGTCACTGTACTTCATATATATGTGACTGACATGTTTCTATCTATCTAATCTATGTGTGATTCTCTATTCCTTCTATTCTAAATTGTCGGGTACCGCTGCTGAAATGCCGGCCGGCTTTTTTAAAGAGACGGTGCATGAAAACACTATTATTTTTTTTAATAAATCCTTTACACTAAATAACAAGTACCGTAAGCAACACTATCGCTGTACTTATTATATATGTGACTGACATGTTTCTATCTATCTAATCTATGTGTGAAGCTCTATACTTTCTGTTCTAAATTGTCGGGTACCCGTGTATGCCGCTGCTGAATTGCCGGCTTTTCATGTTTCACTGTGAGCACTGTTCCCATCGATTTGGGCAATCTCTGTAATGCCACAACCACCATGGCTGTGGCATTACAGTGAGTGGCAGACAATCCCTGCATGATTGGTGCTCTAAATAGCGCCAGACATGCAGGACATGCTTTTGGTGCACGAACAGTTATCGAACATAACCTCGAACAGCCGAATTTTTTGCAAATCGTTCGGGTTCGTCAAACAACTCGAACACCGCCCAAAACAGCTCGAATTTGAGATTGGCGAACAGTTCTAGTCGAACACCGCTCATCTCTACCCTTTACCTCCGAGGGAGGTTTGCACGCTAATAACCGGGCCAATTTTTTCAATTCTGACCACTGTCACTTTATGAGGTAATACCTCTGGAACTCTTCAATGCTGATTCTGAGATTGTTTTTTCGTGACATATTGTACTTCATGATAGTGGTAAAATTTCTTCAATATCACTTGCGTTTATTTGTGAAAAAATCGGAAATTTGGCGAAAAATTTAGAAAATTTCGCAATTTTCAAAATTTGAATTTTTATGCCCTTAAATCAGAGAGATATATCACACAAAATAGTTAATAAATAACATTTCCCACATGTCTACTTTACATCAGCACAATTTTGGAACCAACATTTTTTTTTATTAGGGAGCTATAAGGGTTAAAAGTTGACCAGCGATTTCTCATTTTTACAACAAAATTTGTAAAACTATTTTTTTTAGGGACCACATCACATTTGAAGTGACTTTGAGGGGCCTTTATGACAGAAAATACCCAGAAGTGACACCATTCTAAAAACTGCACCCCTCAAGGTGCTCAAAATCACATTAAAGAAGTTTATTAACCCTTCACGTGCTTCACAGTAATTTTTGGAATGGGGAAGAAAAAAATGAACATTTAACTTTTTTCACAAAAATGTTACTTTAGACCCCAATTTTTTTATTTTTGCAGGGGTAACAGGAAAAATGGACCCCAAAATTTATTGTGAAAATTCCCCTGAGCACACAGATACCCCATATGTGGGGAAAAAAGACTGCTTGGGCACATGGCAGGGCTCAGAAGGGAAGGAGCGCCATTAGACTTTTTGAATGGAAAATTTGCTTGAATAATTAGCGGACGCCATGTTGCGTTTAGAGAGCGCCTGATGTACCTAAACAGTGGAAACTGCCCCACAAGTGACACCATTTTGGAAACTAGACCCCTCAAGGAACTTATCTAGATGTATGGTGAGCACCTTGAACCCCCAGGTGCTTCACAGAAGTTTATAACATGGAGCCGTGAAAATAAAATCTTCACATTTTTCCCACAAAAATGTTTTTCAGCCCCCAGTTTTGCATTTTCATAAGGGTAATAGGAAAAATTGCACCATGCCACTTGTTGTGCAATCTCTCCTGAGTAAGCTGATACCCCATATGTGGGGGAAAACCACTGTTTGGGCATACAGCAGCGTTTGGAAGTGAAGGAGCGCCATTTGACTTTTTGAATGTAAAATTTGCTTGAATAATTAGCGGATGTGCCCCTGATGTGCCTAACAGTGGAAAACCCCCACAAGTGACACCATTTTGGAAACTAAACACCTCAGGGAACTTATCTAGATGTGTGGTGAGCACCCTTAACCCCCAGGTGCTTCACAGAAGTTTATAACATGAAGCCTTGAAAATAAAAAAATATAACTTTTTCCACAAAATTTTTTTAGTTTCACTAGGGTAAAAGGAGAAACTGGAACCTAAAAACTGTTGTGCAATTTCTCCTGAGTACGCCAATACCCCATATGTGGGGAAAATACCTTGTTTGGGAGGGAAGGAGCACTGTGTGACTTTTTGAATGCAAAATTGGCTGGAATCGAGAGCGGATGCCATGTCGAATTTTGAGAGCCCCTAATGTGCCTAAATACCACCACAATTGACTCCATTTTGGAAACTAGACCCCTCAAGGATTTTGTCAAGGGGTATAGTGTACATTTTGAACCCAGAGGTACAACAGAATTTGATAACATTAGGTCATCATATTGAATAAGTTGTCATTAGTCTTGAGCACAAGTGCTCTCTATTTGAGTTTGAATTGGGTACCCAGGTATGCACCATGTATCACGGGTGCTCGAGTGCCATGCTCGAGTCCCTGCCCCGCATGTTTCACGGTTGTTAGACACACAGAAAAAAACATGCGGGGATCGCTCGTGCATGGCAGGCAATCCTAGCAACGTTTTTTTTGGCTGCGAAGCATATGAGGCAGAGACTCAAGCATGTCACTCGAACACCCACGATACTCAGTGCATACACGAGCACCCGATGCAAACTCAACGCTAGTCGCCATATCATCATTTTTTTTTCTTTACTTTTGAAAAAATCCCAACCCTAACCCTAATACAACCCCAACCCAAACCCTAATCCTAGCCCAACCCTAACCCCAACCCTAACCCCTACTCTAACCCTAACCCTAGCCCAACCCTAACCCTAGCCCAACCCAGACCCTAGCCCAACCCTAACCCTAGCACAACCCTAACCCCAACCCTAATACAACCCTAACCCTAATACAACCCTAACCCTAGAGTTCATTTATTTTTTTACACGTTCCTGTGGTACAAGTGATTAGACGACTTTATTCTTTGGGCCGGTGTGATTACAGCGATGCCAGATTCATATTGAGTTTTTATGATTGACAGCTGTCACACACTAAAAGACGCTTTTTTTTGTAAAGACTAGTTTTTGCATAGCCATATTTTGAGAGCTATCATTTTTCCATATTTTGGCCAACAGAGTCATGTGATGCCTTGTCTTTTGCGGGACAAGTTGACGTTTTTATTGGTCCCATTTTCGGGCATGTGACTTTTTTTTATCTCTTTCTATTCCGATTTTTGGGAGGCAGAATAAAAAAAAAACATGTTTTTTTTTTTATGCCGCTCTGCGTGTGGTAAAATTGATAAGGCAGATTTATTCTTCGGGTCAGTACGTTTACAGCGGTACCGCATTTATATAGATTTTTTATGTTTTGGCGCTTTTACACAATAAAAACTATTTTCTAGAAAAAATAATTTTTTTGTATCGCTTTATTCTGAGAGCTATAACTTTTATTTTTCGGATGATGGAGCTGTATGGCGGCGATACCAAATATGAGTACTTTTATTGGTTTATTTATTTTTTCATAATAAATAAATATTATGGGTTCAATATATTTTTATTTTTGGGGATTATTTTTTTAATTTTTTAAAATATTTTTACAATTTTCTTTTCATTTTTTTTTTCACTTTCCTACTTTTTTTTAAACTTTTACACTATGTCCCACTATGGGACTTTCACTTTTTGCAGCCTGATTGGCTGCATGGCATAGAGAGGAGAAGCTCCCTATGCCATGCAGCCTGTCAGTGCTGCACACAGGGCAGACATTACTTTGGTCATGCACTGCGCATGACCAAAGTAACGTCCTGCCTCCTGGTGACCCGGATCTTGTCATGACGACATCGGGTTGTCATGACAACATCCGGAAGCCGCCGCAGACACCGTGGGACGCCGGCAGGAGAGGTGAGTATAGCGATCACCTCCCCCCTTGCCACAGCAGTGCTGCGATCGACTTCGCTCCCTGCACATAGCACCGGGTGTCAGCTGTGACAATCAGCTGATACCTGGCGGCAATAGCCCCGCAACGCTTGTGTGCGGGCGCGATCGGGGCACGCATAATAGTACGTAGCTGGTCCATATGTCCCAGGGCACAGCTACGTACTAATACTGACATCGTCAGAAAGGGGTTAAACCAGGTATTGGAACTTTTGGCAGTGTGGACAGGTGCCAAGTCCTGCTGGAGAATGAAATTTCCATCTCCAAAAAGCTTGTCGGCAGAGGGAAGCATGAAGTGCTCTAAAATTTCCTGGTAGACAGCTGCGCTGACTTTGGTCTTGATAAAACATAGTGGAGCTACACCAGCAGATGACATGGCTTCCCAAACCATCACTGATTGTGGAAACTTCACACTAGACCTCAAGCAGCTTGGATTGTGTGCCTCTCCACTCTTCCTCCAGACTCTGGGACCTTGATTTCCAAATGAAAATTAGAACTCTGGGACCTTGTGGAGTGTCAATGACTGCGTTCTGGACATCTGTCAAGTCAGCAGTCTTCCCCATTATTGTGGAGCCTACCGAAACAAACTAAGGACCTTTTTAAACACTTAGGAAGCCTTTACAGGTGTTTTTTGTTAATTATTTGAATTTACTGAGATAATAACTTTTGCGTTTTCATTGGCTGTAATCCATAATCATCAACATTAACAGAAATAAACACTTGAAATAGATCACTCTGTTTGTAATGACTCTACACTGTGTTCCAAATTATTATGCAAAAAGTGTTTAGGAGTGATAAGGTAAGAATTTTTTTGTTTGTCAGTTAAATTCATTGATGGTGATGTGTGTCAGGGCTCTTTATATCACTGTAAGCAATTGCAGAACCTGTGCTAGATAGTTTGCCAGGTGTGTCCAATGAAAGGCAAGACTACTTAAGAAGCCTGTCCCACATTATTAAGCAGCCTACATTTTCTGGCAAAATGGGAAAGAAAAAGGATGTGTCGGCTGCTGAGAAGCAACAAATTGTGGAGTGTTTAGGTCAAGGCATGACTACAATCAACATTGCCAAGACACTTCATCATGATCATCGCACAATCAAGAAGTATGTAGCTGATTCACAGTACACACGTGTGCATGCTGATAAGGGAAAATTGAGGACTCTTTCCTACAGGCAATTACGTCAGGTTAAAAGAGCAGCGGCAAAAAAGCCTTGTCATAGCAGCAGACTAGTTTTTGAAGCTGCTGGTGCCTCCAACGTCCCCCGAACAACAAGATGCAGGGTCCTTCAGAGGTTTGCAGCTGTGCGTCAGCCATCCTGTCGACCTCCTCTATCCACTGCACACAAGCAGAAATGGCTCCAGTGGGCCAAACAATACATAAAGACTGACTTCAAAACTGTTTTGTTCACCGATGAGTGCTGTGCAACGCTCGATGGTCCAGATGGATGGAGTGGAGGATGGCTGGTTGATGGACACCCCATGCAAACACGGCTACGGCGCCAACAAGGAGGAGGTGGAGTAATGTTTTGGGCTGGAATCATGGGGAGAGAGATTGTTGGCCCCTTTAGGATCCCTGAAGGGGTAAAGATGAACTCCATAATGTATGTTGAGATTCTCAAGCAGCACTTCCTGCCATGGTTCAAGAAGAAGAACCGTGCATTCCGCAGCAAGATCATTTTCATGCATGATAATGCACCGTCTCATGCTGCACATAACACATCTGCATCTCTGGCTGCTATGGGCATAAAAGGGGACAAACTTATGGTGTGGCACCCATGCTCCCCTGACCTCAACCCCATTGAGAACTTCTGGAGCATCATCAAAAGGAGTGTCTATGATGGCGGGAGGCAGTTCACATCTAAGCAACAGCTCTGGGAGGGTATTCTGTCCTCTTGCAAAACAATTGAAGCAGAAACCATCCAAAACCTGACAAATTCAATGGACGAGAGAGTTCAGAAGCTCCTTTCGAACAAGGGGTCCTATGTGCAAATGTAACATCACCTAGAATAAAGTTTTGAGTTGAAAACTGTTTGATTTCAGTTTGTAATAACCTGCTAATGCTTATAATTTCAAAAATGACCATTTTTTTGTTCTTTATTAAAATGAAAAGGTTGAAAACTCTGCTGTGCATAATAATTTGGAACATGCATTTTGAGTGCAGTTTGAGTGTTTTATTTTTTTTTAAATATACTGTTATCATAGGCAGTTTGTACAAAAAACTTTCAATTGTACTCTAATAGTTATTTGACTGGAAAATTACAATGACTGCAATTCATATAGGTAATTTGGGAAAATCTGAGAAAATATTATTTGCATAATAATTTGGAACACAGTGTATATAATATATGAGTTTCACTTTTTGTATTGAAAAACTAAAATAAATTAACTTTTTGATAATATTCTAATTTTGTGAGATGCACCTGAATGTCAGTAACTGCCTAGCTTTAAGGGCATGTGCACACGATGTGGTTTTCATGCGTTTCCGCAGCGTTTTTTTCTGCCGCGGAAACGCATTAAAACCGCATGTTAATTGGTCTGCCATGTATAGCAATTGTAATCCGCATGTGCTATGCACATGATGGGGAAATTTCCGCTCCGGATTACCATTGCGGTAAAATCCGCAGAATTACCATTTCTAACGCGATTCCGCGGCGAATTCGCGCCCCTTGACTTGCATTGAATCGCAGTAAACCCACAGGTAGAATATTTATAACTGCGAAATTGCTGTGTTTCAATGAAAATCGCCGCAGAATCGTGCTGTGGGTGGTACCCGGGTCGGGAGAGGAGGCTGCTACTTCTCTCATCCGACCACTGCTCTGGCTGATAAAAGCGAGAGCAGCGTGGATGGGAGGAGCAGCAGTCTGCTCTTCCCAGCCTGGGTGCCCACGGTAGTAAAAAAAGAATAAAAAAGTAAAAATAAAAAAATAAACCGTTATACTCACCTGTCCGGAGGCCCCCAGTGTCCTCCTTGTCCACGGCGGCGATGCTGTCTCCCTGGCGAGAAGCGGTACACTGCAGGGTGCGGTCACGTGACCATCAGCTGATAAGTGTCCTTTTTGGTGAGTTCCTACTGTATATGTCACATATTTCTTGAACATTTCTGCTATAGTTTTTACCCTTTGCAATGCAACAAGTAAAATCCAGCGCAATTCCCTTGCAAAATCATTTTTGCCTTGAATTTACCTAAACTTATTTTTAGATCCAAGCAGAAACTGTTCAAATGTATGCAAACAAATAACATACATTTAATTCTGTCTACCCTTGATTTTTGCTAGTTAGATATACAATAAACGGTACCTATGATTTTCCGTCATGTCAGAGAAAGGGTGTCGAGTTCAATGTACAGTGTATATCTATATATATTTTTTGGGGAAAGTGGGGTAAAAAAATTAATTTCCTCTTAAAATTACTTATGTACTTCCAGGTTGTAATTTGAACATATTGTATCTACATATCAAGAAATTTGTTTTTGGTGTAAGAACAACACAAATGGTATTAAGAGATTAAAGGGGAAAAACATTGCAGGTACAAAAAAGTATGGAGAAAATGAAATTCTTTAATCAACTAAATCTCATTGCCTTATAAAATACTCAAGTATTCTATTATTTTTTAGACGGTAAAATACAGAAAATACATAGCTTACCATTTAAATAGATTTCTGGGCTAGGTATATGTTATCTCCATACAACATTAACTGGGTAAGTGTTATCTAACATGGCAGAAGAATTTAGCCTCCGTGATAGCACTCACTAAGCTGGCAAACCCATGAAAACCTTAATAGTCAGGGTGGGTCTGGCAGGAAGGGTACTTGATTGGAATAAAAGCCCATCAGTAGTCCAATCAGTAAAAGTATTGCCTGGTCAGTGAAGACAACCTATCACCACTGAAAATGAAAGTACTTAGCATTACTATATGTTTTTTTTGCTATTTTTCGTTAATCTTCATAACTCTTGAGTTACATGGTGTCAAAAATCTACATTCTCAGCATACACATAACATGCCTGTGGTGCACTCTGAGCTTGACTATGGTTAACTGATAACATTGGACATGCATAACATTCTGACAAACTTATTTCTTTACCTATATGTCTATTTTTTGTCAAATAGCTGAGGCAAACAGTTCAGTATATATATTTTTTCAAGAAAAATAAACCTTAGCAAATATATTTTTGATCTATTAAATATCATAATGTTCTAGATTTATCTATACTTTAAATATCAATATCAAGAGGATGATGTGAAAGAAAAAACATTTTCTTGCAATAAAAAACAGTTATATGAAAAAGTTTGGGCACCCCTATTAATCTTAAGCTTAATGTTTTATAAAAATTGGTGTTTTTGCAACAGCTATTTCAGTTTGATATATGTAATAACTGTTGGACACAGTAATGTTTCTGCCTTGAAATGAGGTTTATTGTACTAACAGAAAATGTGCAATCTGCATTCAAACAAAATTTGACAGGTGCATAAGTATGGGCACCTCACCAGAAAAGTGACATTAATATTTAGTAGATCCTCCTTTTGCAAAAATAACAGCCTCTAGTCGCTTCCTGTAGCTTTTAAAGAGTTCCTGGATCCTGGATGAAGGTATTTTTGACCATTCCTCTTTACAAAACAATTCCAGTTCAGTTAAGTTTGATGGTCGCCGAGCATGGACAGCCCTCTTCAAATGATCCCACAGATGTTCAATGATATTCAGGTCTGGGGACTGGGATGGCCATTCCAGAACATTGTAATTGTTCTTCTGCATGAATGCCTGAGTAGATTTGGAGCGGTGTTTTGGATCATTGTCTTGCTGAAAGATCCATCCCCTGCCTAACTTCAACTTTGTCACTGATTCTTGAACATTATTGTCAAGAATCTGCTGATACTGAGTGGAATCCATGCGTCCCTCAACTTTAACAAGATTCCCAGTGCCGGCATTGGCCACACAGCCCCAAAGCATGATGGAACCTCCACCACTGTGGGTAGCAAGTGTTTTTCTTGGAATGCTGTGTTTTTTTGCCGCCATGCATAACGCCTT
The DNA here is from genome assembly GCF_046119375.1 of Phyllobates terribilis. NCBI lineage: Eukaryota > Metazoa > Chordata > Amphibia > Anura > Dendrobatidae > Phyllobates > Phyllobates terribilis. The sequence goes on from NW_027362761.1 coordinate 707,129,758, forward strand.
TTTGTATGACCAAACAACTCAATCTTGGTTTCATCAGTCCACAGGACCTTCTTCCAAAAAGAAATTGGCTTCTCTAAATGTGCTTCTGCATACCTCAGCCGACTCTGTTTGTGGCGTGCTTGCAGAAACGGCTTCTTTCGCATCACTCTCCTATACAGCTTCTCCTTGTGAAAAGTGCATTGTATAGTTGACCGATGCACAGTGACACCATCTGCAGCAAGTTGATGCTGCAGCTCTCTGTAGGTGGTCTGAGGATTGCCCTTGACTGATCTCACCATTCTTCTTCTCTGCCTTTCTGATGTTTTTCTTGGCCTGCCACTTCTGGCCTTAACAAGAACTGTCCCTGTGTTCTTCCATTTCCTTACTATGTTCCTCACAGTGGAAACTGACAGGTTAAATCTCTGAGACAGCTTTTTGTATCCTTCCCCTGAACAACTATGTTGAATAATCTTTGTTTCCAGATCATTTGACAGTTGTTTTGAGGAGCCCATGATGCCACCTTCAGAGGAGATTCAAACAGGAGAACAACTTGCAAGTGGCCACTTTAAGTAGCTTTTCTCATGATTGCATACACCTGGCTATGAAGTTCAAAGCTCAATGAGGTTACAAAACCCAAAAAAGTGCTGTAGTAAGTCTGTAAAACGTAGGTAGGAGTATTTAAAACAAGAAAATGATAAGGGTGCCCATACTTATGCACCTGTCAAATTTTGTTTGAATGCAGATTGCACATTTTCTGTTAGTACACTAAACCTCATTTCAAGGCAGAAACATTACTGTGTCCAACAGTTATTACATATATCAAACTGAAATAGCTGTTGCAAAAACACCAATTTTTATAAAACATTAAGCTTAAGATTAATAGAGGTGCCCAAACTTTTTCATATAACTGTATATCTAAAGAAAAATATGGGTACATCACATTATACGTCACTGAAAAGCATCCTCCTGTTAAGGCGAATAAACAATTGAGGGAATTTATTAATGACCGTGTGCCAGAAAAGTGAAAAAACACACATTATAAGTGCAAAAAAATGGATGGGATTTACCGAAAGAAAACAGGACCTCTGTGGTATGAAACGGCAGTCTTATTGTCCAAAAGAGTTGATCTCCCCAGCTAGACTTACTGTATACTGACTATTTAGTTTTATTAGTTTTCTACTTAGTATTTTTGACAAAAATTAGCCCATCAGTTTTTATATTTGGTCCTGCAATTTCTAACTTTTATTGGGTATAAAATGTAAGGTAAGTAATAGTGTTGAGCGAGCACTAAAATGCTCGGGTGCTCGAAGCTCGGGCCGAGCTCACCGTGATACTCGGGTGCTCGACCCGAGCAACGAGCCCAATGTTAGTCTATGGGAGACCTGAGCATTTTTGCGGCGGCACCCCAGGCAGTCTGTAGAAAGCCTAAAAAGTGCCCAAAACGATAGTGACAGTGTTCAAATGACATGGGGACAGAATGGGGATCTCCCCAGGATGCATTTCTGACCCCCAGGTCACTGCTGTCAACAACGTGGTCAGAGGTATTAAGCCACTTTTACAGGCTCACAATAAAACGTTCAAAAAGGAAACTGAAACGGTTTTCCTGTGAAATATGCTAAGGAACATCCTTTCCAGGGTAAAGACTTGTGTATAAGGTAAAATAAATAACCAAAAACAAAAATACTCCTCCACACCTTGGGCTATGTTCACAAGTAGCATTTTTTATGCGTTTTTGCACTTTTGTATTGCTTTCAACCGTGACAAATGCATTCACCGAGAAATGTCATTTTAACATTTTACAACCTTATCTGGCCATGTGCTGTGTGACACATGCATACAGTGCTGAAAAGACATGGGAACAGCATGGGGAAGACCCCTGGAAGCATCTCTGACACCCAGGTCACTGCCTAAAAGTGTGCCCATCAGAAGTGATCCTTGCCGCATCAGAAGATGCAGACTTGCAACTATCCCCGTGCAAGTCCTTGTCCCAGGGCAGTGTTCAATTGTACCTCCCCCATTCCTTGCAATGCAAGCGCAAGTATGCAGCCTGCCACCCACCCACCCCCAGGCTGCAATACGATACTGCTTGCTTGCTTGCACTTGAAATTGGGCTTTTTAGGCATGTGGAGGCGGAATCTGGCCACCACGTCATGGCTGCGTCGGCGGCCTGGAATCCATACTCAGTCCCAGCCGCCCGGCAGCCGGGTGTCCACGCTTGGTCCCCAGCCGCCAGGGGGCGGCCGGGTGTCCATACTCGGTCCCCAGCCGCCCCGTGGTCGGGTGCCCACACACGGTCCCCAGTCGCCTGGGGGCGGCCGGGTGTCCATAAATGGTCCCCAGCCGCCCCTATTTGACGGACAGTCCAACCACAAACACGTGGACAAGTGAATGTGGCCAGGGATGGTCCATCTCACTGATGCCTTCACACTGGGTTAATATTGTGGAAGCCGGGACACAGTTGGACACTGGGATGCAACACGTCCTCCAGACATAGAGGATTGCGGGTCCTGGGTCAATCAGGCTTCAACACAAAGTTCAGAAGGTAGACAGCAGCAGTGGTCGGCCTCCTACACAACGAGTAAATTATTCATGATCATGAGGCCATCCATCTCCTTAGCTTTCTGTTCCTTGGAATGCAAGTGCATGTATGTAGTAGCGACTAGGCCGGAGGTGGTCAGCGTTTTGGCGCATATCCCACCTCCTCCGAGGATTGCTGGATGTTTTCCTGCTACTATTCCAGTTCTATGACTCCCGTTTAAACAAAGCTTGAGGTGATGAATGATGGATGAGGTGGTGGCAAAGGAGAAAAAGCAGGAGGAACAGGGACCATTCACATCAATATCAGGTCAGTCAACCACACATGTCTTGTAGGATATGTTTCTGTACCAAAAGGAGTGGTTCAGCTACACAGTTATAGGGCATACAGTGAGTGCAATGCCTACCAAAAATTTCGAGGCACTCCAATGGCCCTTGGAAGTGACATGGAGGTCAGAGGGCCTTAACTAAACATTTTTTTCCATTCATAGCAACTGGGTCTCCTGTACACTGTTGGCCTAAGCAGTGAATGGAAGGCTTTCCAAAAAGTATGAGGAACTGCAATGCCCCTTGAAACAGACGTGGATTACAGCGTACTAAAAACCTTCTACCCATTATTGGGGAGTGGGTCTCCCTTAGTTTTCGCCTATGCAGTGAAAAGCAAAAGCTGACTAAAATTAGGAGGAAATGCAATGCCCGTTGGAAGAGTCGTGGAGGTTGGAGGTAATTAAAAACAACATTTCAATGCCCCTTGGAAGAGCTGTGGAGTTCAGAGTGGTTTAACAAGACGGTTTTAATGCCCCTTGGAAGAGACGTGGAGGTCACCGTAGCTTAACAAGATGGTTTTAATGCCCCTTGGAAGAGCTGTGGAGTTCAGGGTGGTTTAACAAGACAGTTTTAATGCCCCTTGGAAGAGACGTGGAGGTCACAGTAGCTTAACAAGACAGTTTTAATGCCCCTTGGAAGAGTGGTGGAGGTCGCAGTGGAATAAAAAGACAATATCAATGCCCCTTGGAAGAGCTGTGTTGTTCAGAGTGGTTTAACAAGACAGTTTTAATGGCCCTTGGAAGAAACGTGGAGGTCACAGTAGCTTAACAAGATGGTTTTCATGCCCCTTGGAAGAGCTATGGAATTCAGAGTGGTTTAACAAGATGGTTTTAATGCCCCTTGGAAGAGACGTGGAGGTCACAGTAGCTTAACAAAATGGTTTTCATGCCCCTTGGAAGAGTTGTGGAGTTCAGAGTGGTTTAACAAGACGATTTTCATGCCCTTTGGAAGAGCTGTGGAGTTCAGAGTGGTTTAACAAGACAGTTTTAATGGCCCTTGGAAGAAACGTGGAGGTCACAGTAGCTTAACAAGACAGTTTTAATAACCCTTGGAAGAGTGCTGGAGGTCGCAGTGGAATAAAAAGACAATATCAATGCCCCTTGGAAGAGTGGTGGAGGTCACAGTAGCTTAACAAGACGGTTTTAATGCCCCTTGAAAGAGCTGTGGAGTTCAGAGTGGTTTAACAATACGGTTTTCATGCCCCTTACAAGAGCCATGCAGTACAGCATATTAAAAACATTATTCCCATTATTGGGGAGTGGGTCTCCCATAGTCTTTGCCTAAGCCTTCCAAGCAAAAGCTGCCAAAAATTAGAACGGAGGAACTTGCAATGCTGGCAAACAAAAGCCATGCAGTGCAGCATATTAAAAACATTATTCACATTATTGGGGAGTGGGTCTCCCATAGTCTTTGCCTATGACTTCCAAGCAAAAGCTGCCAAAAATTAGAACGGAGGAACTTGCAATGCCCCTTGCAAGAGCCATGCAGTATAGCATATTAAAAACATCATTCTCATTATTGGGGAGTGGGTCTCCCATAGTCTTTGCCTATGCCTTCCAAGCAAAAGCTGCCAAAAATTAGAACGAAAGAACTTGCAATGCTGGCAACACGCACCACGGACCACGGTCACGGTTCCACCTCAGGAATAAGAGAGTGAAAGTTCTCCTTGTAGCGGGGGTCTAAAAGTGTCACCAACCAGTAATGACTGTCACCCAACATTTTGACAATGTGAGGGTCACGGTTAAGGCTGCGTAACATAAAGTCAGCCATGCGTGCCAGACTGGTAACGGGCAAGACTTCCGTGTCCTCACAAAGATGACAACTGACCATGCTCTCCTCCTCATCCCCCCTGTCCTCAGGCCACCCACGCTGAACCGACGGTATGACAGTTGTACAGGTACTACCGTCTACAGCGCATGATACCAGCTCCTGTTCCTCCTCCTCCTCTCCCTCATTGTCCCCTAATGCACGTTGGGATGAGATGAGGCTGGGCTGTGTGTAATCGCCCGATACGGCTTCTTGAGCCATCTCATCATACTCTGGCTGCAATGCCTCCTCTTTAATTCTCTGCAGAGAGCGTTGCAAAAGACAGACAAGTGGAATGCTGTCACTAATGATGGCGTCATCGCCACTCACCATCTTCGTGGGCTCCTCAAAGTTTGTCAGGATGGTACATATGTTAGACATCCAGGTCCACTCCTGAGGTCTTATGTGTGGAGTCTGACCTGAATATTGACGGCCTTGTTGCAGCTGGTACTCCACAACTGCTCTCTTCTGCTCACAAATCCTTTGCAACATGTGGAGGGTAGAGTTCCAACGTGTGGGGACATCACACACCAGTCGGTGTGCCGGAAGCAGCAAACGCTGCTGCAACACAGCAAGGGCGGCGGAAGCTGTAGCCGACTTCCGAAAATGAGCTGAAAGGTGGCGTACTTTGTCGAGCAGATCTGGCAACTTGGGGTACGATTTAAGAAACCGCTGAACCACGAGGTTAAGCACATGAGCCAGGCATGGTATGTGTGTGATCTCGCCTCACCTCAGAGCCGCCACCAGGTTACGGCCATTGTCACACACGACCATGCCTGGATGTAGGTTCAGCGGTCTCAGCCACAGATCTGCCTGCTCTTTCACAGCTGTCCACAACTCACAAGCAGTGTGAGGTTTATCACCTAAGATTATGAGTTTCAGCACAGCCTGTTGCCACTTGGTTGAGGCAGTGCTTCCAGCTTGTAACTGATGTGGTGATATCTGAGATGGAGGCTGAACATGAGGAGGATGAGGAGGATGATGCGCAGGAGCTGTACACTGTGGGGGCAACTCTGACTGACATAGGGCCCGCAATCCTCGGTGTGGGGAGGATGTGTTCCGTCCCAAGGTCTGACTGGGTCCCGGCTTCCACTATGTTTACCCAGTGTGCCATCAGGGAGATGTACCGTCCCTGGCCACAAGCACTTGTCCACGTGTCCGTTGTCAGGTGGACTCTCCCAGTAACTGCGTTGTTGAGGGCACGGCAGATGTTTTTGGACACGTGCTTGTGTAGTGCGGGGATGGTACACCGGGCAAAATAGTGTCGGCTGGGGACCGAATACCGAGGGACGGCCACCGCCATAAGGTTGCGGAAGGATTCCGTCTCCACCAGCCTAAAAGGCAGCATTTCCAACGCAAGCAGTCGTGAAATGTGCGAATTCAGGACTGTGGCCTGTGGGGCATTGGCTGCGAATTTGCACTTTCATTCAAAGGTCTGGGATATGGACAATTGAATGCTACGGTGGGACATGGACGTTGATGCTGTTTCTTGAGTAACTGCCATAACAAGTGAAGACTGAGAGGAGGGGGCATCTTTGCATGCAGTATGGACAGGGGATTGCCTTGCATGCACAACAGGGGGTTCTCTTACACGCACAACAGTGGAAGAAGTAGTGGTGACACCCGCTGACACTGGTCGTGGACCCTGGGGTTCGCCCCACAAAGTCAGGTGCTTTGCTGACATGTGCCTGATCATGCTGGTGGTGGTCAGGCTGGTAGTTTTGTCACCCCTGCTGATGCTGGTATGGCCGGTGGTACAAATGGCCTTTTTGGGATTATCAGCAGAGTCTTTAAAAAAATTCCAGACTCTGGAAGACCTACCGGTTGTACTGGCAACGTCCCTCATGTTGGTGTTACGGGGAACGGTTGCCCGCCTTCTGTGTGCGGCCACCACACTGCTTCTTCCTGCCTGTTGGGGTACTCTGCCTCCCTCCCCCTGTGTGCTGCTGGCCTCACTCTGCATGTCCTCCTGCCGCGTTGGGTCAGTTACTAGATCATCTACCACCTCCTCCTCTTCCACTTGTGCACCACGATCCTCCTCCTCACTTCGTGGCAATTGTGTCTCGTTATCGTCCACCTCTTGTGACAAATTGCCAGCGTCGACTTCCTGTGGCCGTGGCTGTTCAAATATTTGGCCATCGCTACATGGGATCTCTTCTTCCAGCACTTCAAGCGGAGCAGGCGAGGGGCACAAATATGGAAATGGACCAGTGAACAGCTCTTCAGAGTGTCCAACTGTGGGATCAGTTGCTGTCTGATGACACTCGGCATGGTGGGAGGAAGGAGCATCAGGGTGAGGAGGAGTATGCGGTCGAGACTCACGGCTACTAAAACTTTACCGTGTGGAAGACAGACCGGAGGTGGTGGTGCCCAGGTAACTGGAAGTATTATCTGCTATCCAATTAATAACCTGTTCACACTGATCAATTCGCAATACCGGTGTTGTAGTGTGCTTCCCTAGTAATTCGGTCAAGAAGTGGGAGCGAGAAGATGTGGTTGTTGGTTGTGGCACATTTTCACCTTGGCCACGGCCCCGTCCTCTACACGCACCATCACCAGAACGTCCAGTTCCACGTTCCTTGCCATGCGCCTTGCCCATAGTAAATGAAGTAAAATAGCTTACACTCACACTATCAATGGAAAAAGGGTAATAAAAAGGAGATTAGAACCGTGGAAGAGGAAAACCACAGTTCTATTTCTCTGGCCTACAACAGAATCTTTTAAACAGATATATTTGTGTCAGAACAGTCAGGGAGACACTATTAGTGGTTTTTTTAATGGAAAAAAGGCCAAAAGCTGGATAATACTGAGATTTGAACCGTGGAACTGCAAAACCACAGTTATAGTTATGTGGCCTACACCAGAATATTTTAAACAGATATATTTGTGCCTGAACAGTCAGGGAGACACTATTACTGTTTTTTTTTTTAAGGAAAAAAGGCCAAAAGCTGGATAATACAGAGATTTGAACCGTGGAACTGCAAAACCACAGTTATAGTAATGTGGCCTACACCAGAATCTTTTAAACAGATATATTTGTGTTTGAACAGTCAGGGAGACACTATTACTGTTTTTTTTTTACGGAAAAAAGGCCAAAAGCTGGATAATACTGAGGTTTGAACCGTGGAACTGCAAAACCACAGTTATAGTTATGTGGCCTACACCAGAATCTTTTAAACAGATATATTTGTGTCTGAACAGTCAGGGAGACACTATTACTTTTTTTTTTTACGGAGAAAAGGCCAAAAGCTGGATAATACAGAGATTTGAACCGTGGAACTGCAAAACCACAGTTATAGTTATGTGGCCTACAGCAGAATCTTTTAAACAGATATATTTGTGTCTGAACAGTCAGGGAGACACTATTACTTTTTTTTTTACGGAGAAAAGGCCAAAAGCTGGATAATACAGAGATTTGAACCGTGGAACTGCAAAACCACAGTTATAGTTATGTGGCCTACACCAGAATCTTTTAAACAGATATATTTGTGTCTGAACAGTCAGCGAGACACATTACTGTTTTTTTAATGGAAAAAAGGCAAAAAGCTGGATAATACAGAGATTTGAACCGTGGAACTGCAAAACCACAGTTATAGTTATGTGGCCTACAGCAGAATCTTTTAAACAGATATATTTGTGTCTGAACAGTCAGCGAGACACTATTACTGTTTTTTTTTACGGAAAAAAGGCCAAAAGCTGGATAATACAGAGATGTGAACTGTGGAACTGCAAAACCACAGTTATAGTTATGTGGCCTACACTAGAATCTTTCAAACAGATATATTGGTGTCTGAACAGTCACAGACACACTGATTTTTTATTTTTTTTGGGGGGGGGGATAACAAAAGGTTAATAAGACGCGTATTTGTACAGTCTGACCGAGGAAAAAAACAAACAAATTTTTTCATCTAAATCCTGTATTTTTCCTGGCCCCTGAGACCGGGGGATAAGTCTAGCAATTTGACCAGCCGGAGCACACTGGACTGTAATGCACTGTTTGTTGGTATAACCACTGCGTCTCCTATACAGCCTGCCTGCCTGATATCTGGGATGGATATTAGTCCTGAGAAGGACTGTTTGTTTGATTTGGCAGGCTTTAGAGACCCTACACTACCTATTTCGCACTATATATCTCTCCCTAACTCAGCAACACTGACCCTACACTGTCTGATCCCGGGCGACTGTGTCCAAGATGGCGGCTCCCGGTTTTAAATACTCGAGGTGACGCTGTGTGGCCAGCCAATCACTGTAATGCCCACAAACATCATGGCTGCTGCATTACAGTGACTGGCTGGCAATCCCTGCATGTTCATTGGCTCTGTAAAGAGCGCCAAACATGCAGGGCGGAGACCCGAGCTCCCGCCCGAGTAACTCAGAAATGCTCGGTGCTCGCCGAACATCCCGAGTAGCGAGCTGCTCGGGCAAGTACCGAGCAGTGTCGAGCATGCTCGCTCAACACTAGTAAGTAAGGATTTGTTCCTTACTGTTTGCATATTTTTATACATTGCTCATTGAGAGGAATTTCTAGGTTTTAAAATAATTAAGACCTCCGTTTCCACTTATAGGTAAGGCTGTCAATCAAGGATTAGAACTGCCCACTAAAGCTAATTTTGTAGTGAGCAACAATTTAAATAACATAATGGCCACAGACCAGACAGCATTTTTCTCATGTTTGGTTTGTTTAATAGGATTTTTACTTTTTGATGTCCTTGGATCAGAGCCCACCACAATTACTATATGGACTCTCTTCATATAGAGAAAATTATCAGTTAGTTAACTGTAACTTTTAGTCCATTGTCTGAGATGTTTTTTCAGGACTCTGGAATGACCAGCTAATGTAGTTTTTGTCTATGTTCTCAGGCGTTCAGATTCCCTGTGAGCATAATAAGTTACGGAATGAACCAGGTAAAAAAGCGTAAAACATGAATTCTATGACTTTTCCAAGATCAGCTGGCTGTGCCTGGAAGATTTTTAAACATTTTTTGGGAATCAAACATCATTTAATTTTTTTTAACTATAGATGGCAATGGATCCAATGAGAACAGAAGGCTAATAATTGTAAACCTCCTCATTCCTAAACTTTCCTTCATGGATATTTTCCTACTGGGAAATGCTCAATGCACGGCTGGACCTGCTCAGCTGTGGAACTGCTCTGTCTTCTGAGAGTGGCCATGGCAGGGTAGTGCACATCTGCTTCCCATTAAAATCAATAGTACCCTGCCACAGCCACTATCAGAAGATGGAGCAGCTCAGCAATTGAGCAGTTCTGGTGGGTGGCGTAATCCGCCGACACCAAGAACAGCTGTTTGGCGGAAGCGCCGGTTGTCGGATCCCAACTGATCAGACATTGATGACCTACAGTACAGACCAAAAGTTTGGACACACCTTCTCATTTAAAGATTTTTCTATATTTTCGTGACTATGAAAATTGTACATTCACACTGAAGGCATCAAAACTATGAATTAACACATGTGGAATTATATACTTAACAAAAAAGTGTGAAACAACTGAAAATATGTCTTATATTCTAGGTTCTTCAAAGTAGCCACCTTTTGCTTTGATGACTGCTTTGCACACTCTTGGCATTCTCACCGGAAATGGTTTTCACTTCACAGGTGTGCCCTGTCAGGTTTAATAAGTGGGATTTCTTGCCTTATAAATGGGGTTGGGACCATCAGTTGTGTTGTGCAGAAGTCAGGTGGATACACAGCTGATAGTCCTACTGAATAAACTGTTAGCTGCTTTTTTATTGCCATAATACAAATTCTAAGTAAAGAAAAATGAGTGGCCATCATTACTTTAAGACATGAAGGTCAGTCAGTCCGAAAAATTGGGCAAACTTTGAAAGTGTCCCCAAGTGCAGTTGCAAAAACCATCAAGCGCTAGGAGTTACCAGAGATGCTTAGCACTTGTTGGCCCTTTTGCCTTCACTCTGCAGTCCAGCTCACCCCAAACCATCGCGATTGGGTTCAGGTCTGGTGACTGTGGAGGCCAGGTCATCTGGCGTAGCACCCCATCACTCTCCCTCTTGGTCAAATAGCCCTTACACAGCCTGGAGGTGTGTTTGGGGTCATTGTTCTGTTGAAAAATAAATGATGGTCATACTAAACGCAAACCAGATGGAATAGCATGCCGCTGCAAGATGCTGTGGTAGCCATGCTGGTTCAGTATGCCTTCAATTTTGAATAAATCCCCAACAGTGTCACCAGCAAAGCACCCCCACACCATCACACCTCCTCCTCCATGCTTCACGGTGGGAACCAGGTATGTAGAGTCACCTTTTCTGCGTCGCACAAAGACACGGTGGTTGGAACCAAAGATCTCAAATTTGGACTCATCAGACCAAAGCACAGATTTCCACTGGTCTAATGTCCATTCCTTGTGTTCTTTAGCCCAAACAAGTCTCTTCTGCTTTTTGCCTGTCCTTAGCAGTGGTTTCCTAGCAGCTATTTTACCATGAAGGCCTGCTGCACAAAGTCTCCTCTTAACAGTTGTTGAAGAGATGTGTCTGCTGCTAGAACTCTGTGTGGCATTGACCTGGTCTCTTATCTGAGCTGATGTTAACCTGCGATTTCTGAGGCTGGTGACTTGGATAAACTTATCCTCAGAAGCAAAGGTGACTCTTGTTCTTCCTTTCCTGGGGCGGTCCTCATGTGAGCCAGTTTCTTTGTAGCGCTTGATGGTTTTTGCAACTGCACTTGGGGACACTTTCAAAGTTTTCCCAATTTTTCGGAATGACTGACCTTCATTTCTTAAAGTAATGATGGCCACTCGTTTTTCTTCACTTAGCTGCTTTTTTCTTGCCATAATACAAATTCTAACAGTCTATTCAGTAGGACTATCAGCTGTGTATCCACCAGACTTCTGCACAACACAACTGATGGTCCCAACCCCTTTTATAAGGCAAGAAATCCCACTTATTAAACTTGACAGGGCACACCTGTGAAGTGAAAACCATTTCTGGTGACTACCTCTTGAAAGCGAAATAAAATCAATCAAATCAATATTTGGTGCGACTGCCCTTTGCCTTAAAAACAGCATCAATCCTTCTTAGTACATTGGTACACAGTTTTGGAAAGAACTTGGAAGGGAGGTTGTTCCAAGCATCTTTGAGAACTAGCCACAGATGTATGGACGTAGGCTTGCACAAATCCTTCTGTCTCTTCATGTAATCCCACAAAAACTCAATGATGTTGAGATAAGGGCTCTGTGGGGGTCAAATCATCACTGCCAGGGCTCATTAGTGTTCTTTATGCTGAAGATAATTCTTAATGACAATTTAGATCCAACCAGACCAAATCCCCAACTATATTTTCTAAAATGCAGCACAAATCTTACAACCGCCACCATTCTTCATTGTTGCCTGCAGTTTCTATTATTGTACCTCTCTCCAGCCCTTTGACAAACATACTATCTTCTGTTACAGTCAGATATTTAAAATTTGGACTCATAGGGTCAAAGCACCTACTACTATATTTCTGCACCAAAGTTCCTATATATGTATAGTTATACTTGAGTCACTTGGTCTTGTTTCCATGTTAAACTTTGGATTTTGGCAGCAATTCTTCCATTAAGACCATTTCTGGCAAGGCTCATTCAAACCGTAGATGGGTATAGCTGAGTCCCACTGCTTTCTGCCAGTTCTGAGCTGAGGGCACTGCTGGACATCTTTGTATTTTGAAGGTAAGTAACCATGATGTGTCTTTCGTCTGCTTAACTAAGTTTGCACTGTGTCTATGGTCCTCAACGTTGCCTATTTCATGGTGTCCTCAATGCTGAAAAATACAGGCAGATCCATCATGCATTGCTATAGGGGAGGAATCTGACTCGCTCAAAATTTATTCTGCAGTTGGGAATCGATTAGTGATGAGCGAGTACTAAAATGCTCGGGTACTCGTTGCTCGGGCAGAGCAAATTGGAATGCTCAAGTGCTCGGTTCGAGTAATAAGCCCAATGTAAGTCTATGGGAAACTCGAGCATTTTTCCGGCGGCTCCCCCCGGCGGCCTGCAGAGGGCCTAAAACTTGTCCAAATCAATGGGTGCTCAAATGACATGGGAACAGCATGGGGAAGACCCCTGGAAGCATTTCTGACTCCCTGGTCACTGCTGTCAACAACGTTGTCAGAGGTATTACGCCACTTTTACGGACTCACAATAAAACATACAAAATAAAACCAAAGTGGATTTTCCTGGGAAATATGTTAAGGAACTTCCGTTCCAGGGTAATGACTTGTATAAAAGGCAAAATAAATAACCAAAAACAAAAATACTCCTCCACACCTTGGACTATGTTCACAAGTAGCGTTTTTGATGCATTTCTGCACTTTTGCATTGCTTTCAACCGTGACAAATGCATTCACCGGGAAATGTCATTTTAACATTTTACAACCTTATCTGGCCATGTGGTATGTGAAACATCATCAGACACATCCTGTTTCATTTATGAAGGAGGGATTGTGAAAGTCACAAACACTATTTTTACAGCCTTACTATTCTTAAAGGGCCAGCAGTCGGCTATGCTTTGTTGTTCCCATTATTAAAGAGTGGGTCTCCTATACTTTATTGCGTATGCAGTGACTGCATAGGCTGCCGAAAATTTGGACGCACCTCAATACCCCTTTGAAGAGACATAGAGGAGGGTCTCAGTAAAAAAAATGTTCCCATTATAAAGGAGTGGGACTCCTATAGTGGTAATGCCCATGCTGTGACTGCAAGGGCTGCCAAAATTTGGAAAAAACCCCACTAACAATTTAAAGACACATAGAGCTGGTCAACAGTAAAGAGTATGACATGTTCCCATTAGAAACGAGAGGGTCTGCTATACAGTTATAGGGTATGCAGTGAGTCCAACGGCTGCCAAAATTTAGGAAAAACCCCACTAACAATTTAAAGACACATAGAGCGGGCCACAGTAATGATTAGTGTTGAGCATTCCGATACTGAAATATCGGGTATCGGACGATATTCGCGGTATCGGAATTCCGATACTTAATTCCGATACTTTTACAATATGGAATACCGGAATCGGAAGTTCCCATAATGCCTGCACTCTGCAGTGTCTCTGAAGGATGACAAGCTGGATGGCAGTGCTCAGCTGCGATCCAGCCTGTCATCAGAATGCCATCCCAGCGTGAGAGAATTCTCCTGATTGTTTAAAAGCCGGCGGGCGGTAAAAAGCCCCCGGCTTTTAAACAATCACACAGCCCCATACTGCTCCCCCGCAGCCTCCCACCCCGATACTCCGCTCCCCTCGCCACCTCCCATCCCGATCGTAAGTTAGGACCGGGCGGGGAGCACAGCACCAAGGAGCGGGGAGCGAAGGACCCGGGCGGGGAAGCCGGCAGTGAAAAGACTTCACCGCCGGCTTTCCCGTTCTGTGCTGCGCTTTCCCGCCGGTTATTTCAAATGAACAGCTGAGGTATCAGGTGATGCCGATCAGCTGTTCATTTGAAGTAGCCGCGGTGCCCTCGGAGGGTTCATGTGAGTTCATGCTTGACTGCATTGCATGAACTCACATGAACTTTCCCACGGCCGCACAGGTCAGCCACACCTCGCAGACCATCAGCCCGTCATGATTGGTGTGTGTGGGTGTCTGTGCGATGTGTGCGGGTGTGCGCGGTGTCTGTGCGATGTCTGTGCGATGCCTGCGGGTGTGTGCGGTGTCTGTGCGATGTCTGCGGGTGTGTGCGTGCAGGCAAACATAGGCCGATGTGACACTACTACTCCCATCGGCCTATGTCTGTCCCCCGTCCACTCGTGCCAGCAGGATCAGCTCGATGGGAGCAGTAGTTCCCATCAGCCTGATCCTGCTATTTAAATTGCCCTACTGTGTCCCCAATAAATTTTAAATACATTTCATTGGTGGCCAGTGGTTACCTAAAATAAATTAGTTTATACATTACCTGTCCCCGCCGATCGCCACCTAAAATAAAGTAAAAAATAAAAAACTACACCTATACTCACCTAGACACCTAATTCCCCGAAGCCATCGATCTCCTGTAATAAAATATAAAATAATAAACCACAACCTTATCCTTACCCCTCCGTAGTAGTCCACGAGTGTCCCACGAAGATCTCCAGTTTAGAGCAGCCACATAGAATGTGACCGCTCTGAACCGCCGCCGCTAGAATGATAGGGCCGTAAAGCAGCCCCGTCATTGCATAAGCGGGTTCGCCGGAGTTCAGGCAGCGCTGCTCCGGTTAGCTGCTTTACGGCCCTGCTGTACCGTGAGAAATTCCCACGGTACAGCAGTGCCGTAAAGGAGGTCTCCGGAGCAGCGCTGACTGAATGCACTCCGGTGACCTCAGTCAGGGGCTCCCGCTGCCGGGAGCGGACGTGTTCTCGGCAGCGTGAGCTTACAGCAGCAATGACAGCTGTCACATCTCCAGATGTGACAGCTGTGCATGGGAGATCAGCGCAGGAAGGTGGACAGGTAACTTTTTTTTTTTTAATAAACTAAGAATTAAATAAAATGGTGTGTTTTATTTCAAATAAATTATTTTTTTCTGGTGTAGTGTGTTTTTTATTTTTAACACTTTGTAGGTTAGTAATGGGGGTGTCTTATAGACGCCCATCATTACTAACCTGGGCTTCATGGCAGCTGGCGCTGACATGAACCCCACCACTATTACCCCCTGCCACCGCACCAGGGCAGCGTGGAAGAGCGAGGCTAAGTGCCAGAATTGGTGCATCCTATGGATGTGCCATTTCTGGGGCAGCTGACGGCTGGTGTTTCTAGCCTGAGAGGGGGCCAATATTCATGGCACCCTTCCTGGGCTATTAATATCAGCCCCCAGCTGTCTGCCTAGCCTTTGCTAGCTATTAAAATAGGGGGGACCCCACGTAATTTTTTGGGGGGTCTCCCATTTTAATAGCTAGTAAAGGCTAGGTATTCAGCTGGGGGCTGATATTAGTAGCCTGGGAAGCTCCGTGGGTATTACCCCCTTCCCAGGCTTCAAACATCTGCCCCAGCCGTCTGCTTAACCTCCGTTAGAGACTAAAATTATGGGGGATCCCACGCCAATTTTATTTTTAATAAATCCTTTATTTTAACACTAAATGACACTTGAGGGGTTAATAAAGATGCAGTCCCTAAATTATTATTTATTTTTTAATTAATTTTTCCCAAAAATTTTGACGTGGGCTTTGCCATATTTTTGTATGCCAGCCAGGTACAGCATCCAGGAATGGGCTGCCCCCAACCCCCAGCTGCCTATTTGTACCTGGCCGGACACAACAATATAGGGAAGCCCTTTTTTTTAAAATTATTTCATGAAATAATTAAAAAAAAATTGAAGTGGGGCTTCGCACTATATTTGTGTCCAGCCAGGTACAGCAGGCAGGAACGGGCTGCCCCCAACCACCAGCTGCCTATTTGTACCTGGCCGGACACAACAATATAGGGAAGCCCTTTTTTTTTAAATTATTTCATGAAATAATTAAAAAAAAATTGACGTGGGGCTTCGCCCTATTTTTGTGTCCAGCCAGGTACAACTAGGCAGCTGGGGGATGGAATCCGCAGCGCTGAGAGGCCCAAGCTTTCTGGGCCACCCCCGCTGCAAATTGCAGTCCGCAGTCACCCCGGAAAATGGCGCGTTCATTGAAGTGCCATCTTCTGGCGCTGTACCCAACTCATCCAGGGCCCTGGTGCGGTGGCTCACTGGGTAATAAAGGGGTTAGGGCCAGCTTGGCATTATCAGCTGGCCCTAAGCCCGAAATTCATGGGGTCACGCCAATATTAGACATGACCACCATGAATTTCTAGTAAAGTATTTAAAAAAAACACAACACCCAGAAAAAAGTCCTTTAATTGAAATAAACACACAATTCTTTATTGTTCTAAATTAAACCATACTTACCATCACGCCCATTCCAGCTGAAGCCAACGATCTCCTGCAATAAAAGAAAAATAATAAAGCAACATCATCCTTACCTTTCCATGGTTCCCACGACAGCTTCAGCTCTGCTGCATCGAGATGACAGGTTGGACCGCAGCAGAAAGCTGCCATCCAGCCTGTCATCCCGCAGACACTGAGAAGCGCAGGCCTGCTTGCGCTCCTCAGTGTCTGGCTGTGACGGCATAAAGATGAGCCGAGGTCATGTCCAATGAACTCGGCTCACCTCATGCACGTCACTGACAGCGTGGGAAAATTCTCCTGCACTCAGCGCTTCAGCGTGAGAATTTTCCCACTCTGTCAGTGACGTGCATGAGGTCAGCTGAGTTCATTGGACATGAGCTCACCTCATGCACGTCACTGACAGCGTGGGAAAATTCTCATGCTGAAGCGCTGAGTGCAGGAGAATTTTCCCACGCTGTCAGTGACGTGCATGAGGTCAGCTGAGTTCATTGGACATGAACTTACCTCATGCACGTCACTGACAGCGTGGGAAAATTCTCACGCTGAAGCGCTGAGTGCAGGAGAATTCTCCCACGCTGTCAGTGACGTGCATGAGGTGAGCCGAGTTCATTGTCGGCTCATCTGGATGCCGTCACAGAGAGACACTGAGGAGCGCAAGCAAGCCTGCGCTTCTCAGTGTCTGCGGGATGACAGGCTGAATGGCAGCTTTCTGCTGCGGTCCAGCCTGTCATCTCGATGTAGCAGAGCTGAAGCTGTCGTGGGAACCATGGAAAGGTAAGGATGATGTTGCTTTATTATTTTTCTTTTATTGCAGGAGATCGTTGGCTTCAGCTGGAATGGGTGTGATGGTAAGTATAGTTTAATTTAGAACAATAAAGAATTGTGTGTTTATTTCAATTAAAGGACTTTATTCTGGGTGTTTGTGTTTTTTTTTAACTTTGACTATGGGGTTAGTAATGGGGGTGTCTTATAGACGCCTCTCCATTACTAACCTGGGCTTGATGTCAGCTGGCATTATAAGCTGACATCAACCCCAGCCCTATTACCCCACTGCCACCGCTACAGGGCAGTGGGAAGAGCGAGGCTAAGTGCCAGAATTGGCGCATCCTACGGATGCGCCATTTCTGGGGCGGCTGACGGCTGGTGTTTCTAGCCTGGGAGGGGGCCAATATTCATGGCACCCTTCCTGGGCTATTAATGTCAGCCCCCAGCTGTCTGCCTAGCCTTTGCTAGCTATTAAATTAGGCGGGTACACCACGTCATTTTTTTGGGGGGTCCCCCATTTTAATAGCTAGTAAAGGCTAGGTATTCAGCTGGGGGCTGATATTAGTAGCCTGGGAAGCTCCGTGGGTATTACCCCCTTCCCAGGCTTCAAACATCTGCCCCAGCCGTCTGCTTAACCTCTGCTAGAGCCTAAAATTACGGGGAACCCCACGCCAATTTTTTGTTTAAATAAATCCTTTATTTTAACACTAAATGACAAGTACAGTAATCAACACTGTCACTGTACTTCATATATATGTGACTGACATGTTTCTATCTATCTAATCTATATGTGATGCTCTATTCTTTCTGTTGTAAATTGTCGGGTACCAGTGTATGCCGCTGCTGAATTGCCGGCCGGCTTTTTTAAAGAGACGGTGCATGAAAACACTATTATTTTTTTTTATAAATCCTTTATACTAAATGACAAGTACAGTAATCAACACTGTCACTGTACTTCATATATATGTGACTGACATGTTTCTATCTATCTAATCTATGTGTGATGCTCTATTCTTTCTGTTGTAAATTGTCGGGTACCAGTGTATGCCGCTGCTGAATTGCCGGCCAGCTTTTTTAAAGAGACGGTGCATGAAAACACTATTATTTTTTTAAATAAATCCTTTACTCTAAATGACAAGTACAGTAAGCAACACTGTCACTGTACTTCATATATATGTGACTGACATGTTTCTATCTATCTAATCTATGTGTGAAGCTCTATTCTTTCTGTTCTAAATTGTCGGGTACCGGTGTATGCCGCTGATGAATTGCCGGCTTTTCGTGTAATACATTCTACATTATTCTTAGTTGTTTTACTTCATGTAGAATTAACCTACAAGGAAAGAAAGGGTTAATTTTCATTCCGATATTTGTGTCCCATTGACTTGCATTGGTTTCCGGTATCGGAATCGGCGATATCCGATACTTTTTGGGTATCGGTCCGATCCAATCCGATACGATATTTCCTGATATCGGAAGGTATCGCTCAACACTAGTAATGACATGTACCCATTAGAAAGGAGAAGGTCTGCTATACAGTTATAGGGTATGCTGTGAGTCCAACGGCTGCCAAAATTTAGGAAAAATCCCACTAACAATTTAAAGACACGTAGAGCTTGGCTACAGTAACCAGTACAACATGTTCCCATTAAAAAGGAGTGGGTCTCCCATACTGTTTGCCTATGCAGTGAATGCAATGGCTGGCAAAAATTTGGAGGAACTCCAATGTCCCTTTCAAGAGACGCAGAGGTTGGATGGCCTCCTGAAAACAATGTTCCCATTAATAGAAAGTGTGTCTCCCATACTGTTTGCCTATGCAGTGAATTCAACGGCTGCCAAAAATTTGGAGGAACTCCAATGTCGCTTGCAAGAGACGTAGTGATATGGTAGATATGGTGGTGATATGGAGGAGGATGTGGAGGATGAGGAGAAGGAGGAGGACAAGAGAAAATAGACAAAATCAGGAAGCATATACCCATGTCTTGGTGTGAAGACAGAGGTGCATGGGAATAGAGTTAGACCTCCCAAAAAAAAGACACTGTATTTGAGTTTATGTTACGCTGCTATCATTCGGTGGTGTTGAGAAGTCTGGCCCAATCCAGCCGTTGTTCATTTTTATAAGAGTCAGCCTGTCAGCATTTTCAGTTGACAAGCGTATGCACCTATCGGTTATAATTCCACCAGCGGCACTAAAAACCCGCTCTGACAAAACGCTAGCGGCAGGGCAGGCCAGGACCTCTAAGACATAGAGAGACATGTCCAGCTTGGATACCCAATAATTATAAGGCACAGAGGAATCACCGGAGGACGTTGGTACGGTCAGCAAGGTACTCCCTCAGCATCTTCCAAAACTTTGCACTCCTTGTGAGAGTACCCCGCGCATCAGGGCCTGGACGATGGGAGGGTCTGAGAAAACTGTCCCAGAACTTTAACAGTGTTCCCCTGCCTCTGCTGGATTGCATTTGTGTCTCTCTCGCCTGTACTCCTTGGTTGTCCAATTAACTGTGACCTCTGCAGGCAGCGTTTTTAGATGGGAATTTTTAAAATAATTCCACAACAAGGGCCTTCTTGTACTGCACCATTTTATTAGGCCTGTCCTGCAAGGGAATAAGAGACAGAAAGTTCTCCTTGTAGAGTGGGTCTAGAAGTGTCACCAACCAGTAATGACTGTCACCCAAAATTTGGACAACGCGAGGGTCACGGGAAAGGCTGCGTAACATAAACTCAGCCATGTGTGCCAGGCTGCTAACAGGCAAGGCTTCTATGTCCTCACCAAAACGACGACTGACCATGCTCTCCTCCTCATCCCTCTCCTCCTCCTCCCTGTCCTCAGGACATCCACGCTGAACAGACGGTATGACAGTGGTGCAGGTAGTACCGTCTATAGTGCAGGAAACTAGCTCCTGTTCTTCCTCCTCTTCCTCTTCCTCATTGTCACCCAATACACGTTGGGATGAGATGAGGCTGGGCTGTGTGGAATCACCCTGCATGGTTCCTTGCTCCATCTCATCATGCTCCACCTGCAATGCATCCTCTTTAATTGTGAGCAGAGAGCATTTCAGAAGACAGAGAAGCGGGATGGTGACTCTAATTATGGCATCATTGCCGCTCACCATCTTGGTGGAGTTTTGGAGGATGGTACATATGTCTGACATCCATATCCACTCCAAAGGTTTTATGTGTGGAGTTTGACCTGTATACCGATGGCCTTGCTGATGCTAGTATTCAACAACTGCACTCTTCTGCTCACAAATCCGTCCCAACATCTGCAGATCAGTCGGTGAGCTGGAAGCTGCAAACGCTGCTGAAGCACGGAAAAGGCGACGGAAACTGTAGCTGACTTTCTAAAATGGGCACACAGGCAGCGTACTTTGACAAGTAGATCCGGCAGATCTGGGTAGGTTTTGAGAAACTGCTGAACCACGAGGTTAAGCACATGGACCAGGTATGGTATGTATGTGAGCTCGCCTCGCCTCAAAGCCGCCACCAGGTTCCGGCCATTGTCACACATGACCATGCCTGACTGTAGGTTCAGCGGTGTGAGCTACAGATCTGCCTGCTCTTTCAGAGCTGTCCACAACACTTCAGCGCTGTGCAGTTTGTCACCTAGGCATATTAGCTTCAGCACAGACTGTTGCCGCTTGGCCGAGGCAGTGCTGCAGTGCTTCCAGCTTGCGACTGATGTGGATTTCGGAGATGGAGACTGAAGAGGAGGAGGAGGAGGTGCAGGAGCTGTAGACTGTGGAGGCAACCCTGATTGACCCTGGGCCCGCAATCCTCGGCGTCGGGAGGACGTGTTCCGTCCCAAGGTCCGACTGGGTCCCGGCTTCCACTATATTAACCCAGTGTACCATCAGTGAGATGTACCGTCCCTGCCCTCAAGCACTTGTCCACGTGTCAGTGGTTAGGTGGACTTTCCCATTAACTGCGTTGTTGAGGGCACGACTAATGTTTTGGGACACGTCCTCGTGTAATGCGGGGACGACACACCGGGAGAAATAGTGGCAGCTGGGGACCGAGTACCGAGGAATGACTGCTGCCATCAGGTTGCGGAAAGCTTCCGTCTGCACGAGCCTAAAAGGCAACATTTCGAGCGCAAGTATTCTCAAAATGTATGAATTTAGTAGTGTGGTCTGTGTGGTGTTGGATGCGTATTTGCGCTTGCGTTCCAAGGACTGGGGCAGGGACAATTGAACGCCACGCTGGGAAAAGGACGTGGACGTGCTTGCTGATGGTGCTAGTTGAGAGTGTGCAACGACTCGTGTAGGGCAGGAGGCATCTTAGCATGCGCCATGGACAGGGGATTGGCGTGCACGCACAACAGCGGAAGAGGCAGTGGTGTCATCCGCAGACACTGTTCCTGGACCCTGAGGTTCGGCCCACTTAGTCGGGTTCATTGCTGTCATGTGCCTGATCATGCTGGTGGTGGTCAGGCTGCTAGTTTTGTTACCCCTGCTGATTAGAGATGAGCGGTGTTCGACTAGAACTGTTCGCCAATCTCAAATTCGAGCTGTTTTGGGCGGTGTTCGAGTTGTTCGACGAACCCGAACGATTTGCAAAAAATTCGGCTGTTCGAGGTTATGTTCGATAACTGTTCATGCACCAAAAGCGTGTCCTGTATGTCTGGCGCTATTTAGAGCACCAATCATGCAGGGATTGTCTGCCACTCACTGTAATGCCACAGCCATGGTGGTTGTGGCATTACAGTGGTTGCCCAAATCGATGGGAACTGTGCTCACAGTGAAACACGAAAAGCCGGCAATTCAGCAGCGGCATATGTGGCACCCCAGGGGTCTGGTTTTCCACAGTAACAGCAATGTTATGTCTGAGAGCAGGTGGGAGGTCTCTTGGTCAGGGATCCTATGCATGCCACACCTCCTGCCCAGTCCTGGGAGGGGAAGAACTTCCCCTATATAAACCTAGGGCTGAGGCAGGGTGAGTAGTAGAGAAGAAGCAGAGAAAAGAAGCAAATATAGGAAGAAACAACAGGAGCTCTGTGGGAGCAGTGTTACAAAGAGTCAGGGGCTGGCAGCTGCAGAGCTCGCCCTGACTGAGAAGTTATCACCGGACCAGGAGTCCGAGGCTGTGGGGACTAACTCCTATCCAGCAGCAGAAACCGACCGGCAGGGGATTGCAGGTCCTCTGGCCCAGAAACCCGAAGGCCCCGAGTCACCGGCCATACGGGTGAGCACCACACGGTACACTCAGGGACGTGGGCTACTTATACCCGCCTCTAGCAAGGTAGCCAGAAGAGTATCGTTAGTTTGGGAGGCCTACAACTCCGCCCGGCCAGGGGAGATCCCATCTGCTCAAGGACTGACCAGGCCCCAATCGCTAGCCAGTACTCCGGGAGGGTCTATCTTTGTCACCAGTAAAGACCCTGAACTACACAGTACCGTCTCCGAGTGGTTCCTGCTACCCCCATCATCCACGTCGGCTGCCCTGAGGCCATACCCCTCCCGTTGGGGGTTATACTATCACGCTGCACAATCCTACCACCGGCCTCAGAGGTCTGCCCTGCAGCAGCAGCCCCCCTGGCTGCACTCAATGGGTGGCGTAGTCGTCCAACATCTACCGCTAAAACAGCGCCACTTAGTCTGACTCCCTGGGCACGGACCGGATCACCGCCACGAGACTACAACCCTCAACAGATCCGGCTCCGGGTAAGCTCCCGCGTGCGCAACGCAGCGCGACACAGGCCCAGGGGCGCGTCAACTTTTGGCGTAGTCGGCAGGATCTCGTGCCCGCAACCACCGGGTACTGCGTGCCTGAAAAAGACTGTGAAAACTTACCCGTGGTGAAGATTCCCGCCATCCGGCGCCATCTTCCGCTTTCTTCCCACCATCGGTGGAGTTTTCCCGCCATCCGGCGCCATCTTCGGCCTTCTTCCCGCCATCCGTGGAGTTTTCCCGCCATTGGACGCCATCTTGAGGACGCCGCGCGGGAAGAAGAGGGGCGTGGACTCCGAAAACGCGCGAGAACTGAAGCCCCGCCTCACGTCCGGACGTTGCGTAAGGTCCTGGAAGGAGCCCAGCAGACGCCGACGTCACAGGAGCGTGACGGAAGGTCCTCAACCCTGATGATCCACTGCGGAGCCGCGGCCTACGGAAGAGGATCATCGCAAGGTAGGCCACGGTCCACTAGGGGGGAGAAGGATGTCGGATACGGAGGAGAGCTTCACCGCTCCAACCCCCGCCAGCGCCACCGCTGTTGCGGTCATGCCTTTCACCATGCCCTATATCCCGGGGGCAGCCTGGCTACCCCAGTACTCAGGGGAGTCACATACCCTGCAGGACTTTAGAGAAAAACTGGATAGCCTCTTCCAGGTGTACCCCCTCACAGAAAAAAAAGTAAGCATCCTGGTGGCCCAATTAACCGGGGCAGCCCAAAGGGAGGTAAAGTCCTGGCCACCTGGGGGGAGGACTGTCGCAGGGATACTAACCCGGCTGAGGGACACCTTTGATACCCGCACCTCAGCCGAGATCAAGCTTAGATTCTACGGGTGCAAACAGCGGGCACATGAGAGTATAAGGGACTATGCCCTGAACCTACAAGAGGCCCTGAGAGCCATTAAGCAGACCGACCCTGACGGAGTGGGAGACAAAGACAGGCTGTTAACTGAACAATTTATAGAGGGTTTATATTGCAATGCCCACCGACCCCAGTTGCGGGCAATGGCCTTACAGGACCCTCATCTGGGATTTGCACAGTTCAAGGACAGAGCCATCCGGGTGCTCCGAGAACCGGCACCAGGTGGCGTTGTGACCCACAGACGCCCCACTACCACCTACCACCAGGAGGCTGCGCCCTTGTTGGCAGGGCCTGTGGGAGCTGATGCGCAGGCTTTGAACAATGACTCGGCTCCAGACCTGCACCATCAGGTCCAAGAGCTAGCTAAAAGCGTTGCTGCGCTAACCCGAACTGTGCAGTCTTTACAGGTTTCCACTCCAGGGAAGATCCAGCTGGCATCCGGACCGGAGGACATCCCGTGGCGTCGACCAAGGAGGACCCCACCGGCCAGAGGAAGACCCAGCGACCGATACAACGAGGACGGACGACCCATCTGCCGCCGCTGTAATCAACCCGGACATATGGCAAGGTACTGTCCTTTAAACTGGCACAACCTAGGGTAGAGGGCCAACCCCTAGGAAAAAGATCATCAGGCCCATCAAACTGGCGCGACAAATATGTGGGAGGACGTCCAGTCTTGCCTGTGGTACTGGATGGCATTCCTATGAGTGCCCTACTGGACACCGAGTCACAGGTCACCACCATCCCGTACGTGCTCTTCAAGCAGTACTGGAATGACTCGGATATTACCCGCTACCCTGACGACGACTTGAGTATCATCGCCAGCAATGGTCAGCCCGTGCCACAGATCGGATTTAAAGAGGTGACCATTAAAATTGGTAGAGTTGAACTGGCAGCACAGGGACTGATCATTGTAGACATTGACAAACACGAGAGTCACCCAAAGATAACTCTAGGAACTAATGTAATTGAAAATTGTCTTGCAGAGGTGATTTTCCTTTTACAGCAGGTTGCCAAGAACGCCAGCTCCGGCGAGCAGCGAGTGCTCCAAAAAGAGATCCGGGCACTGATGCGGCGGCAACAGGTGGAACTCTCCGGCGGTGAGATTGGTAGCGTGAGAATGTGTGACCCTTTCCCTATTGCCATGCCCCCAAAAAGTGAAATGATGATTTGGTGCCGGGCAGCTATTGGTCTGAGAGGTAGAGATTACCAGGCAATGGTAGAACTAGTTTACTCAGACAGTAGGCCCACCATCTTGACAGCACGGGGGGTGGTTAATGTACGCCATGGGAGGGTGCCCGTTCGCATAATCAATATCGGGAAGAGGGAAGTGTACCTGCCCCGGTATGCCCGCTAGCCAAATTATATACCATTAACCAAAATGCTATACAATCTGTGGAACCCTTGCCTCCATCTCACCCGGAGGAAGGTAACGGCTCTAAGAAAACAATGGAGGACTGGTGTCAGCAACTACATTTGTGTACTGACTCCACTCCCTCACATCAGAAACAGGGAGTCTATCGGGTGGTTCAAGAGTACGAGAGAGTGTTTAGTAAACACCCGTTAGACTTCGGGCGAGTCAAGGGGGTAGAACACCACATCCCCACGGGAGACCATCCTCCCATAAAAGAGAGGTATCGACCCGTACCCCCTGCACACTACCAACACGCCAAGGGGATGCTTAGAGACATGAAGGAGGCTGGGGTGATCAGGGATAGCTGTAGCCCCTGGGCAGCTCCACTAGTCTTAGTCAAAAAGAAAGACAACACCATGAGGATGTGTGTAGATTACCGGAAAATCAACCGTATCACACACAAGGATGCGTACCCCTTACCAAGGATAGAGGAGTCTTTGGCTGCTTTAAGATCTGCTAACTTCTTCTCTACCTTGGATCTCACTAGTGGGTACTGGCAGGTTCCTGTAGCAGAGGCGGACCGGGAGAAGACCGCATTCACCACCCCGATGGGACTTAGCGAGTTTACCTGCATGCCGTTCGGACTCTGCAACGCACCAGTAACCTTCCAACGATTAATGGAGTCCTGTCTGGGCCATAGAAACTTCGAGACGGTCCTGTTGTACCTGGACGATGTCATCGTATATTCTAAGACTTATGAGGACCACCTGAAACACCTGGCGGAAGTGTTTGAAGCTCTGGCAAGCTACGGCCTAAAGGTGAAACCCTCCAAGTGTCACCTCCTGAAACCAAAGGTGCAGTACCTGGGACACGTGGTGAGCGCTGACGGAGTGGCTCCCGACCCTGATAAGATCACCGCAATTAAGGAATGGCCAAGTCCCTCCAGTGTAAAGGAAGTGCGGCAGTTCCTCGGGTTGGTAGGCTACTACCGCAGGTTCATCCCCGGTTTCACCAAAAAGGCAGCTCCTATGCAGAACCTCCTGATAGGCCAGTCCCGGAAGGCCAAGAACCAGAAGCCGCCCTTCAGATGGGAGAAGTTGGAAGAGGAGTCCTTCCGCCAGCTGAAGATGGCCCTCACGGGGGATGAAATCCTGGCGTACCCGGATTACAGCCAGCCCTTTATCCTCTACACCGACGCAAGTAACATCGGGCTAGGAGCCGTGCTGTCCCAGATCCAGCAGGGGAAAGAACGAGTAATCGCTTACGCCAGCCGAAAACTGCGACCCACCGAGAGAAACCCTGAGAATTACAGCTCATTTAAGCTAGAGTTCCTGGCAGTGGTGTGGGCAGTCACCGAACGCTTTAAGCACTACCTCGCTTCTTCCCGGTTCGTCGTGTACACGGATAACAACCCGTTGACACACCTGGACACAGCAAGACTCGGTGCCCTAGAGCAGAGATGGATGGCCCGTCTGTCCAACTACGAGTTCACAATCAAATACCGGGCAGGACGCTCCAATACCAACGCGGACGCCCTGTCCAGGATGCCAAACCTACCGGACGTAGGAGAAGATCCAGAGGGACTGGAAGAAGTCGAACTCCCTGCGTTCCACCGGCATGGGACTATCCAGTATTCCCACCGGGTAAGGAGTAAGCAAGCCGCTACGTTTAACCCCTTGCCTCACTACAACTGGGAGGAAACGCAAGACAGTGACCCTGCCGTCCGACTGGTGAAGGAGATGCTGACTCGGCCAGAGGCTCGCCTTGACCCAGACGCTCCGGAGGAAGCCAAGCAACTGTGGGCTGAGAAGAGTCGACTGTTCCTTTATAAGGGGAAGTTGTGCCGCAGAATGGTTAACTCCCGGACGCATGAACTAATCTGGCAAGTAGTGGTGCCACGAAGAGACGCAGCCATGGTGATGGAGGCATACCACGACGGGGCTGGACACTTCGGATGGAAGAAGCTGGAGTTCCTGCTGCGCGAGCGGTTCCACTGGGTAGGCATGAGGGGAACCATCGAGAGGTGGTGCAGAGACTGTGGCCCGTGCAACCTAAGAAGGAAGGACCGTGCCAGCCAGAAGACTCCCCTGCAGTCCATCGTCACCCGGCAGCCGTTGGAACTGGTAGCCTTGGATCATGTAAAACTGACCCCAAGCAGAAGTGGCTACGTCTACGCACTAACCATCGTGGATCACTACTCCCGGTTCTTGGTTGTCGTCCCCGTCAAGGACTTAACAGCTCGAACAGCAGCGAGAGCCTTCCAGCAGCATTTCTGCCGTCCACACGGGTACCCGGACCAAGTGTTGACAGACCAGGGACCTGCCTTTGAAGCGGAGGTCTTCCTTTAATTCTGCACTCTGTATGGCTGCCGGAAGATAAGGACGACACCCTATCATCCGCAAACTAATGGACTTTGTGAGAAAATGAACCAGGTGGTAATGGATCTTCTGAAAACGTTGCCCCTGGAAGAACGCAGTCTGTGGCCTGAGAAGCTGCCCGATCTGGTGGACCTATACAACCACATCCCTGTAGGTTCCACCAACTGTACCCCGGCTTACCTAATGAGGGCGAGACCTGGTAAGTTACCTGTTGACCTGGAAATGGGAGTCCTGACACCTGAGGACACTTCACCAGAAGCAGACTGGGACACAGAGAGGCAGCAGCAGTACCGGAGAGTACAGGAGAGCGTGGAGCGAAGTCTCTGTCAGGCTAGGGAAAGACAAGAGAAAACTTACAACCAGTATGCTCCCGCTGTTCCCCTGGTACCCGGAGAGCAGGTCTTGAAGAGAAAAAGACGGCTCCACAAGTTGGACGACCAGTGGGAGAAGGACCCGTACACCGTACTGCCCTCAAGCCACGACAACCCAAAGGTCTGTACCATCAGTAAAGACGGAGGGGAAACCACAACCATTGTATCCCGGGATCACCTGAAGAAGTGTCCCGAACAGCTACGGAACCCTGAAGAGGAACAAGAAGACCCTCGACCCGTAGAGGAAAGGGAAGACATGGTTAATACTGTGCTCGGAGACTTCCCTCGGTCTTGGACTCAAGTCAATGGTGCAGTTGTGGTACCCGTACTCACCTTCCTCCAACCAGCATCCCAAGCACCTACGGAGCAACAGGTAGAGCTGGAAGAACAGCCGGTCCAGGAGGCAGAAGACCCCACACCAGCAGACCAGGAGGATCAACCCTCTGCTTGCAGTGAGCCTGCCATATCCCTAGTGAGCCAAAGGGCCCATAGACCGCTGCCCAGTTTACCCTTAACAGCTCCTACACCCTGTAGTTCAGGGCCAGACAGTCAGCTCCGTAGGTCCACTAGGGCCACTAGGGGCCAGTTACCCGCACGTTGGAGGATTTGAAGTGTATAAATTGTTTTATTTGTGGTTACCTGTTTATTGTTGCTTGTGTATAATTATGTGTTTCAAGTTATTTTTAGGAGTCCTTGGTGGATTTACCGGGAATCCTTTGTACATAGTTGGAGCGTAACCCAGGACGGACTAAAGACTGTTAAGGACTCGGGGCAGGACAGACCCCTACCTGGTTACGTCTCCCTGTTTTGGTGAAATGGACACCTTGCTTTCTTCAAAGACTGCACCCGGTTACGGACATGCCGTGACCACCTTTATGTGTTTCTTTATTGTTATTGTTATATCTTGTTATGTTTTTCTAAAATATGTTTAGTCCCGGAGTACTAAATTTCACTAGGGGGGAATGTGGCACCCCAGGGGTCTGGTTTTCCACAGTAACAGCAATGTTATGTCTGAGAGCAGGTGGGAGGTCTCTTGGTCAGGGATCCTATGCATGCCACACCTCCTGCCCAGTCCTGGGAGGGGAAAAACTTCCCCTATATAAACCTAGGGCTGAGGCAGGGTGAGTAGTAGAGAAGAAGCAGAGAAAAGAAGCAAATATAGGAAGAAACAACAGGAGCTCTGTGGGAGCAGTGTTACAAAGAGTCAGGGGCTGGCAGCTGCAGAGCTCGCCCTGACTGAGAAGTTATCTCCGGACCAGGAGTCCGAGGCTGTGGGGACTAACTCCTATCCAGCAGCAGAAACCGACCGGCAGGGGATTGCAGGTCCTCTGGCCCAGAAACCCGAAGGCCCCGAGTCACCGGCCATAGAGGTGAGCACCACACGGTACACTCAGGGACGTGGGCTACTTATACCCGCCTCTAGCAAGGTAGCCAGAAGAGTATCGTTAGTTTGGGAGGCCTACAACTCCGCCCGGCCAGGGGAGATCCCATCTGCTCAAGGACTGACCAGGCCCCAATCGCTAGCCAGTACTCCGGGAGGGTCTATCTTTGTCACCAGTAAAGACCCTGAACTACACAGTACCGTCTCTGAGTGGTTCCTGCTACCCCCATCATCCACGTCGGCTGCCCTGAGGCCATACCCCTCCCGTTGGGGGTTATACTATCACGCTGCACAATCCTACCACCGGCCTCAGCGGTCTGCCCTGCAGCAGCAGCCCCCCTGGCTGCACTCAACGGGTGGCGTAGTCGTCCAACATCTACCGCTAAAACAGCGCCACTTAGTCTGACTCCCTGGGCACGGACCGGATCACCGCCACGAGACTACAACCCTCAACAGATCCGGCTCCAGGTAAGCTCCCGCGTGCGCAACGCAGCGCGACACAGGCCCAGGGGCGCGTCACATACACCGGTACCCGACAAATTAGAACCGAAAGAATAGAGCTTCACACATAGATTAGATAGATAGAAACATGTCAGTCACATATATAAGAAGTACAGTGACAGTGTTGCTTACTGTACTTGTCATTTAGTGTAAAGGATTTATAAAAAAAAATATTAGTGTTTTCATGCACCGTCTCTTTAAAAAAGCCGGTCGGCAATTCAGCAGCGGTACCCGACAATTTAGAATAGAAGGAATAGAGAATCACACATAGATTAGATAGATAGAAACATGTCAGTCACATATATAAGAAGTACAGTGACAGTGTTGATTACTGTACTTGCCATTTAGTGTAAAGGATTTATTAAAAAAAATAATAGTGTTTTCATGCACCGTCTCTTTAAAAAAGCCGGCCGGCAATTCAGCAGCGGTACCCGACAATTTAGAATGGAAGCAATAGAGCATCACACATAGATTAGATAGATAGAAACATGTCAGTCACATATATATGAAGTACAGTGACAGTGTTGATTACTGTACATGTCATTTCGTGTTAAAATAAAGGATTTATTTAAAAAAAAATTGGCGTGGGATCCCCCATAATTTTAGTCTCTAGCGGAGGTTAAGCAGACGGCTGGGGCAGATGTTTGAAGCCTGGGAAGGGGTAATACCCACGGAGCTTCCCAGGCTACTAATATCAGCCCCCAGCTGAATGCCTAGCCTTTACTAGCTATTAAAATGGGGGACCCCCCAAAAAATTGACGTGGGGTCCCCCCTATTTTAATAGCTAGCAAAGGCTAGGCAGACAGCTGGGGGCTGATATTAATAGCCCAGGAAGGGTGTCATGAATATTGACCCCCTCCCAGGCTAGAAACACCAGCCGTCAGCCGCCCCAGAAATGGTGCATCCATAGGGTGCACCAATTCTGGCACTTAGCCTCGCTCTTCCCACTGCCCTGTAGCGGTGGCAGTGGGGTAATAGGGCTGGGGTTGATGTCAGCTTATAATGCCAGCTGACATCAAGCCCAGGTTAGTAATGGAGAGGCGTCTATAAGACACCCCCATTACTAACCCCATAGTCAAAGTTAAAAAAAAACACAAACACCCAGAATAAAGTCCTTTAATTGAAATAAAGACACAATTCTTTATTGTTCTAAATTAAACCATACTTACAATCACGCCCATTCCAGCTGAAGCCAACGATCCCCTGCAATAAAAGAAAAATAATAAACCAACATCATCCTTACCTTTCCATGGTTCCCACGACAGCTTCAGCTCTGCTACATCGAGATGACAGGCTGGACCGCAGCAGAAAGCTGCCATCCAGCCTGTCATCCCGCAGACACTGAGAAGCGCAGGCTTGCTTGCGCTCCTCAGCGTCTCTCTGTGACGGCATCCAGATGAGCCGAGTTCATGTCCAATGAACTCGGCTCACCTCATGCACGTCACTGACAGCGTGGGAGAATTCTCCTGCACTCAGCGCTTCAGCGTGAGAATTCTCCCACGCTGAAGCGCTGAGTGCAGGAGAATTTTCCCACGCTGTCAGTGACGTGCATGAGGTGAGCCGAGTTCATTGGACATTAACTCGGCTCATCTGGATGCCGTCACAGAGAGACACTGAGGAGCGCAAGCATGCCTGCGCTTCTCAGTGTCTGCGGGATGACAGGCTGGATGGCAGCGTTCTGCTGCGGTCCAGCCTGTCATCTCGATGTAGCTGAGCTGAAGCTGTCATGGGAACCATGGAAAGGTAAGGATGAGGTTGCTTTATTATTTTTCTTTTATTTCAGGAGATTGTTGGCTTCAGCTGGAATGGGCGTGACGGTAAGTATGGTTTAATTTAGAACAATAAAGAATTGTGTGTTTATTTCAATTAAAGGACTTTTTTCTGGGTGTTGTGTTTTTTTTAAATACTATACTAGAAATTCGTGGTGGTCATGTCTAATATTGTCGTGACCCCATGAATTTCGGGCTTAGCGCCAGCTGATAATGCCAAGCTGGCCCTAACCCCTTTATTACCCAGTGAGCCACGCATCAGGGCCCTGGATGAGTTGGGTACAGCGCCAGAAGATGGCGCTTCTATGAACGCGCCATTTTCCGGGGTGGCTGCGGACTGCAATTTGCAGCGGGTGGGGCCCAGAAAGCTTGGGCCTCCCTGCGCTGCGGATTCCAGCCCCCAGCTGCCTAGTTGTACCTGGCTGGACACAAAAACAGGGCGAAGCCCCACGTCAATTTTCTTTAAATTATTTCATGAAATAATTAAGAAAAAAAGGGCTTCCCTATATTGTTGTGTCCGGCCAGGTACAAATAGGCAGCTGGTGGTTGGGGGCAGCCCGTTCCTGCCTGCTGCACCTGACTGGACACAAATATAGTGCGAAGCCCCACGTCAATTTTTTTTTAATTATTTCATGAATTTCCTGAAATAATTTAAAAAAATTGAAGTGGGGCTTCGCACTATATTTGTGTCCAGCCAGGTACAGCAGGCAGGAACGGGCTGCCCCCAACCACCAGCTGCCTATTTGTACCTGGCCGGACACAACAATATAGGGAAGGCCTTTTTTTCTTAATTATTTCATGAATTTCATGAAATAATTTAAAAAAAAATACGTGGGGCTTCGCCCTATTTTTGTGTCCAGCCAGGTACAACTAGGCAGCTGGGGGCTGGAATCTGCAGCGCAGGGAGGCCCAAGCTTTCTGGGCCCTCCCCGCTGCAAATTGCAGTCCGCAGCCACCCCGGAAAATGGCGCGTTCATAGAAGCGCCATCTTCTGGCGCT
This sequence comes from Phyllobates terribilis, assembly GCF_046119375.1. NCBI lineage: Eukaryota > Metazoa > Chordata > Amphibia > Anura > Dendrobatidae > Phyllobates > Phyllobates terribilis. The sequence continues at coordinate 707,162,314 of NW_027362761.1, forward strand.
GTACCCAACTCATCCAGGGCCCTGGTGCGGTGGCTCACTGGGTAATAAAGGGGTTAGGGCCAGCTTGGCATTATCAGCTGGCCCCAAGCCCAAAATTCATGGGGTCACGCCAGTATTAGACATGACCGCCATGAATTTCTAGTAAAGTATTTAAAAAAAACACAACACCCAGAATAAAGTCCTTTAATTGAAATAAACACACAATTCTTTATTGTTCTAAATTAAACCATACTTACCGTCACGCCCATTCCAGCTGAAGCCAACGATCTCCTGCAATAAAAGAAAAATAATAAACCAACATCATCCTTACCTTTCCATGGTTCCCAGGACAGCTCCAGCTCTGCTACATCGAGATGACTGGCTGGACCGCAGCAGAACGCTGCCATCCAGCCTGTCATCCCGCAGACACTGAGAAGCGCAGGCATACTTGCACTCCTCAGTGTCTGGCTGTGACGGCATCCAGATGAGCCGAGGTCATGTCCAATGAACTCAGCTCACCTCATGCACCTCACTGACAGCGTGGGAAAATTCTCCTGCACTCAGCGCTTCAGCGTGAGAATTCTCCCACGCTGTAAGTGACGTGCATGAGGTGCGCTGAGTTCATTGGACATGAACTCGGCTCATCTGGATGCCGTCACAGCGAGACACTGAGGAGCGCAAGCATGCCTGCGCTTCTCAGTGTCTGCGGGATGACAGGCTGGATGGCAGCGTTCTGCTGCGGTCCAGCCAGTCATCTCGATGTAGCAGAGCTGGAGCTGTCCTGGGAACCATGGAAAGGTAAGGATGAGGTTGGTTTATTATTTTTCTTTTATTGCAGGGGATCGTTGGCTTCAGCTGGAATGGGCGTGACGGTAAGTATGGTTTAATTTAGAACAATAAAGAATTGTGTGTTTATTTCAATTAAAGGACTTTATTCTGGGTGTTTGTGTTTTTTTTAACTTTGACTATGGGGTTAGTAATGGGGGTGTCTTATAGACGCCTCTCCATTACTAACCTGGGCTTGATGTCAGCTGGCATTATAAGCTGACATCAACCCCAGCTCTATTACCCCACTGCCACCGCTACAGGGCAGTGGGAAGAGCGAGGCTAAGTGCCAGAATTGGCGCATCCTATCGATGCGCCATTTCTGGAGCGGCTGACGGCTGGTGTTTCTAGCCTGGGAGGGGGCCAATATTCATGTCACCCTTCCTGAGCTATTAATATCAGCCCTCAGCTGTCTGCCTAGCCTTTGCTAGCTATTAAAATAGGGGGGACCCCACGTCATTTTTTTGGGGGGGTCCCCCATTTTAATAGCTAGTAAAGGCTAAGTATTCAGCTGGGGGCTGATATTAGTAGCCTGGTAAGCTCCGTGGGTATTACCCCCTTCCCAGGCTTCAAACATCTGCCCCAGCCGTCTGCTTAACCTCCGCTAGAGCCTAAAATTATGGGGGATCCCCACGCCAATTTTTATTTTAATAAATCCTTTATTTTAACACTAAATGACAAGTACAGTAACCAACACTGTCACTGTACTTATTATAAATGTGACTGACATGTTTCTATCTATCTAATCTATGTGTGATGCTCTATCTTTCTGTTATAAATTGTCGGGTACCGCTGCTGAATTGCCGGCCGGCTTTTTTAAAGAGACGGTGCATGAAAACACTATTATTTTTTTAAATAAATCCTTTACACTAAATGACAAGTACAGTAAGCAACACTGTCACTGTACTTATTATATATGTGACTGACATGTTTCTATCTATCTTATCTATGTGTGAAGCTCTATTCTTTCTGTTCTAAATTGTCGGGTACCGCTGCTGAATTGCCGGCCGGCTTTTTTAAGGAGACGGTGCATGAAAACACTAATATTTTTTTTAATAAATCCTTTACACTAAATGACAAGTGCAGTAACCAACACTGTCACTGTGCTTCTTATATGTGTGACTGACATGTTTCTATCTATCTAATCTATGTGTGATGCTCTATTCCTTCTTGTCTAAATTGTCGGGTACCGGTGTATGCCGCTGCTGAATTTGCCGGCCGGCTTTTTTAAAGAGAGTGTCTTCTGAGCAGTTTGTCAGCTTTTGGACACCTTTGCAGGTGTTTTCTATGTGTTTCTATGTGTTTTTGTTTGCCTGCCATTGGTTTTAACGGTGTTCGACGGTGTTCTAAGGTGTTCGACGAACAGTTCGACGAACAGTTCCTCGAACATCCCGGTGTTCGACGAACCGAACCCGAACACTACGGGGGTGGCTCAACACTACTGCTGATGCTCGCCTGGCAGATGATGCAAATGGCCTTTTTGGGGTAATCTGCAGAGTCTTTAAAAAACAACCAGACTCAGGAAGATCTAACAGTTGTACTGGCAACTTCCGTCGTGTTGGCATTACCACACTGCTTCTTCCTGCCTTTTGTGGTACTACGACTCCCTCCCCCTGTGTGCTGCTGTCCTCGCTCTGTATGTCCCCCTGCCAGGTTGGGCAAGTGACTATATCATTCACCACCTCGCCTTCCACTTCCGCACCCTGGTCCTCCTGATGATTTTCTGGCAATTGTGTCTCATCATCATCATCCACTTCCTGCGACAGTAATTGCACTTTCCCACCATTGCCTTCGTGTGACCGTGGCTGCTCCAATATTTGGGCATCCCTACACGCATTCTCCTCTTGACTCGCTTAAAGCTGGCAGTGTGAGAGGTTCGAATCTACAAATGGAAAAGTGAACAGCTCTTCTGAGTGTCCAAGTGTGGGATCAGTTGTCTCTGGGCACTCGGCATGGTGGGAGGAAGGAGGATCAAGGTCAGGAATATGCGGTCCAGACTCATGGCTACTGAGACTTGACCATGTGGAAGACAGGGTGGTGGTGGTGGCAAAGTGACTGGAAACATTATCTGCTATCCAACCAACAACCTTTTGACACTGCTCTGGGTTCAATAGTGGTGTACTGCGATGTGGGTGTTTGTTGTAGTACAATTTCAGCTTGCACACGGCCACGTCCTCAGCCTCTGCATGCACCAACACCATCATGTCCACTGCGCCGTCCTTTGCCACTCACCTTGCCCATTTTAAATAGAGGACAATATTCTCCTCGTTCACAAGAAATGTGTGGCGCCCCTGCAGGTTCAGTCGCCACAGAGGTACTGCATCTCACCCAGAGGTGTGGTATCTCACTCTCAGGTAAGGATGGAGTACTGCCCGGGACCCAAACACCTGCATCCAACACTACACCACTCCAGACCAGCAGGAGGGGCAAGATGCACTGCTCCGCTGCTGAGCCCTGCCCCTGGCTGGAATGGGGGGAACCAAGAGAGGGGGAACAATGTAGTGGGTGTGGGTGGAGGAAGCAGTTTAGGGGAGCACTTCAGGAGTAGTATAAAAAGGGAAGCCATCTTGGGAGTTCAGTTCAGTGCAGTTCAGTCAGAGGAGGACAGTGAAAGGAGCAGGAGCTCTGTAGGAGCTCTGCTCGGGAGGAGCGGACCTGAGTGAGAGAGGCCCAGGAAGAGAGACTGAAGGGAAGAGAGGAGCAAGGAGAAAGGCTCCAGAAGGAAAGAGTGGATCCTAGAGGTACTGGGAGTGCAGGAGGCCACCTGTACGCCCAAATCTACCAGTAGTGGAAGGATCAGGCCGCAAAGGGGACCAGCCCCTAACTTGTGAGAATTATAACATTCAGCTAGAAACCGGAGGCTTCTAGATTTCCAGGGTGTAGTTGCCACAGCCGCAATTAATCGCCAAAAAGGTAGCCACACAGGATCCAGGGAACTCCAGGTTGCCCGCCAAGATCTGAGGTTACCGGCTTGGGACACTGTTTGCGAGGCACAGGGCAGGAGGGTGAGAGCCAGCGCAGGAAGACGACCAGGAGAGGCACACGGAAAGGGGTCCCATTAAGTGCTCTTGAATTACCTGAGGGATTGCTGAACCCCTCCCTGAGTAAACACCGGACGACGTGGGTGGTTATGAACTGCAGTTGTAACCAGGAGCAACGTGATAATTGTGAGTAGACCCTGAAGACTGCACCCCACTGTCTCTGTGAATTATTGCTGCGCCATCATCTCCTGCACCACACTGCACAACAACATCTTCCTCATCTATAATCACCACAGCAATGCCCTGGAGCTTAGCTCAACCTGTGGAGAGCTGAACCAACTCCGCTGCATTACCAACAGCTCCAGAGGACCCGCTCCGCAGCGGCGGCTCCATATAGCCGCAAACCACAGGTGGCGTCACGAACATTAAACATAAAAACTATAATTCTTTACTATAAAATCCCCTTTTATTGACCGCCCTGGGTTACGGACCGGGTCACCGCCACTGTCACAGTGACATCTCCCCTAGCAATGACCGGCCCGGCTACCGAGTACCCCACGGCCCAGGGGGAGCGTCAAATGACTGATTTTGGAACGCAGTTATAGATGATATGTCTGACAGAGAACCACGGTTTTAAATAGCAGGCCTGTAATTTACTAATATTATTCTACACAGAGACCTAGTGTGAATAGCTTGACCGACACGCTGCAATGAAATGGAAGGCAGAAATGGCTGATTTTGGAACGCTGTTATAGGTGTTATGTCTGACAGAGAACCACGGTTTTAAATTGCAGGCCTGTAATTTATTAAAACTATTCTTCACACAGAGCTACTGTGAATAGCTTGACGAACACACTGCAACAGAATGGAAAAGGAGGCCAATATTTTCAATGTTCAGTTCCATATTTCAGCGATAAAAATCCAGAAATTTGAACAGATCTGGCTGTATTCTGCAGTGCTAACAGGCAAATGGAGCAGAAAAATGGTGTACTCTGGATTGCTTTTTAAGCAAATAACCAGGATTCAGATAAAAAAAAAAATTGCCCTGGCCCCTGATATCTGGGGCTATGCCTACAAAGATCTGTAATTATTACAGCAACAGCAGACAGGATGTTCAATGAACCCTCTTCCGCTATATGCACTGCAGTCTGCCACATACACTGCCTGCCTGCCTAACACTGATTATATGCAGCTGGATTAGTCCTCAGAAGTTAGTTCAGATGGATATATATATATGTTGTGGAATTCTTTTACTAAATATAAACAAGCAAATCTCTCCTGACGCAGCAGCTCTCCCTACTCTGCCTGTTTCCAGGGTAGACTGTGACGAGCATAGTGACGCCAACCTGATGACGCTGTGCGGCCAGCCAGTCACTGTAATGCCACAACCAACATGGCTACGGCATTACAGTGCATGGCAGGCAATCCTTGCATGTTCACTGGCTCTGGCAGACAGTGTATATAGCAGACTGCAGTGCATATAGCACAAGAGGCTCCATTCCAGTTCTGTCTTCTGCTGCTGTTAGAAATTTCTAGAAATAGGCCCAGGTCTCAGGGGCCAGGAATAATTTTTTAATCCTCATTATTTGCTTCAAAAGCAATCCAGAGAACACCGTTTTTTTGCGACATTTGCTTGTTGGCACTGCAGAATACAGCCAGGTCCTTTCCATATTACAGAGCTAAAAATCCAGCTATTTAAAACTGTGGTTTCTCCGTCACACGGATCACATATACATTTTCAGAAAATACTGCCATTTCTAACCTCCATTAAAAATTTGTTTCAGTGTGTCAGTGAAGCAATTGACACCAGATTGCTGTTCAAAATAGTTACCTACAGGCCAGATATTTAAAACTGTGGTTTCTCCGTCACACGGATCACATAGGCTTTCTCAGGTAAGTTTTGGCAAACTCCAGCCTGGCTTTTTTATGTCTCGGGTAAGAAGTGGGGTCTTCCTGGGTATCCTACCATACAGTCCCTTTTCATTCAGACGCGGACGGATAGTACGGGTTGACACTGTTGTACCCTCGGACTGCAGGGCAGCTTGAACTTGTTGGGATGTTAGTCGAGGTTCTTTATCCACCATCCGCACAATCTTGCGTTGAAATCTCTCGTCAATTTTTCTTTTCCGTCCACATCTAGGGAGGTTAGCCACAGTGCCATGGGCTTTAAACTTCTTGATGACACTGCGCACAGAAGAGACAGGAACATTCAGGTCTTTGGAGATGGACTTGTAGCCTTGAGATTGCTCATGCTTCCTCACAATTTGGTTTCTCAAGTCCTCAGACAGTTCTTTGGTCTTCTTTCTTTTCTCCATGCTCAATGTGGTACTCACAAGGACACAGGACAGAGGTTGAGTCAACTTTAATCCATGTTATCTGGCTGCAAGTGTGATTTAGTTATTGCCAACACCTGTTAGGTGCCACAGGTAAGTTACAGGTGCTGTTAATTACACAAATTAGAGAAGCATCACATGATTTTTTAAACAGTGCCAATACTTTTGTCCACCCCCTTTTTTAGGTTTGGTATGGAATTGTATCCAATTTGGCTTAAGGACAATTCTTTTTTTAGTTTTTTCATTGAAGACAAATTAAATGAAGATAATAATACCAAAGAATTTGTGATTGCAATCATTTTCAGGAAGAAACTGAGTATTATCTGACAGAATTGCAGGGGTGCCAATATTTTTGGCCACCGCTGTAAGTTCACTCCAAATTCAGTCATTTGTAGTGAGCATGGAAGATATTGTCCTCCATTTAAAATGGGCAAGGCACGTGGCAAGGGACAGTGAACTGGACGAGATGGTAATGGTGCACGCAGAGGCCGAGGACAAGCCGAAATTGTGCCACAACAAACACCCACATCTTCTCGCCTGACCTTCCTGTCCCAATTTCTAGGGGACCGCAGCACACCACTATTGAACCCAGAGCAGTGTCAAAAGGTTGTTTGTTGGATAGCGGATAATGCTTCCAGTCACTTAGCCACCACCACCACCCGGTCTTCCACACGGTCAAGTCTCAGTAGCCGTGAGTCTGGACCGCATATTCCTCACCCTGATCCTCCTTCCTCCCACCATGCCGATTACCCAGAGACAACTGATCCCACACTTGGACACTCTGAAGAGCTGTTCACTTTTCCATTTGTAGATTCAGGCCTCTCGCCCGGTCTACTTGAAGTGGTGCAAGAGGAGATTGCGTGTAGCGATGCCCAAATATTTGAGCAGCCACAGTCACACGAAGGTGACGGTGGGAAAGTGTCACAAGAGGTGGACGATGATGAGAACAATTGCCAGAAAGTCAGGAGGAGGACCAGGGTGCGGAAGTGGAAGACGAGGTGGTGGATGATATAGTAACTGACCCAACCTGGAAGGAGTACATGCAGAGCGAGGACAGCAGCACACAGTGGGAGGGAGGCAGAGCACCCCAACAGGCAGGAAGAAGCAGTGTGGTGGCCGCAGACAGAAGGCAGGCAACCAACCCTTCACTGTAACACCAACACGAAGGAAGTTGCAAGTACGACTGTTAGGTCTTCCCGAGTCTGGTTGGTTTTTACAGACTCAGCCAATAACCCCAAAAAGGCCATTCTGCACCACCTGCCAGGCCAGCATCAGCAGGGGTGGCAAAACGACCAGCCTGACCACCACCAGCATGATCAGGCACATGGCAGCAAAGCACCCGACTTTGTGGGCCGAACCCCAGGGTCCAGGAACAGTGTCTGCAGGTGGCACCATTGCCTCTTCTGCTGTTGTGCATGCAAGCCAATCCCCGGTCCATGGTGCATGCAAAGATGCCTCCTGCCCTGCACCTGTCATTGCACACTCTCAAGTAGCAGCATCAGGAAGCACGTCCACGTCCTTTTCCCAGCGCAGCATTCAGTTGCACATACCCCAGTCCTTAGAACGCAAGCACAAATACGCAGCCAACGCCCCACAGGCCACACTACTAAATTCTCACATTTCACGACTGCTTGCGCTCAAAATGTTTCCTTTTAGGCTCGTGGAGACGGAAGCATTCCACAACCTGATGGCGGCGGCCGTCCCTTGGTACTCGGTCCCCAGCTGCCACTATTTCTCAAGGTGTGCCGTCCCTGCATTACACGAGCACGTGTCCCAAAACATTAGCTGTGCCCTCAACAATGCAGTTAATGGGAAAGTCCACCTAACCACTGACACGTGGACAAGTGCTTGTGGGCAGGGACCTCACTAACAGGGATCACACTAACGGCACACTGGGTTAGCCTAGTGGAAGCCGGGACCCAGTTGGACCTTGGGACGGAACACGTCCTCCCGACGCCAAGGATTGCGGGCCCTACGTCAATCAGGGTTGCCCCCACGGTCTACAGCTCCTGAAACTCATCCTCCTCAGCCTCCTCCTCCCCTTCAGCCTCCGTCTCTGAAATGACCACATCAGTCACAAGCTGGAAGCACTGCAGCACTGCCTCGGCCAAGTGGCAACAGGCTGTGCTGAAGCTAAAATGCTTAGGTGAAAAAACGCACAATGCTGAAGAGTTGTGGACAGCTCTGAAAGAGCAGGCAGATCTGTGGCTCACACCGCTGAACCTACAGCCAGGCATGGTCGTGTGTGACAACGGCTGGAACCTGGTGGTGGCTCTGAGGCGAGGCGAGCTCACACACATACCATGCCTGGCCCATGTGCTTAACCTCGTGGTTCAGCGGTTTCTCACATCCTACCGGATCTGCCGGATCTGCTTGTTAAAGTATGCCACCTATGTGCCCATTTTAGAAAGTCAGCTACAGCTTCCACCGCCCTTGCAGTGTTTCAGCAGCATTTGCTGCTTCCGGCTCACAGACTGGTGTGTGATGTCCCCACGCGTTGGAACTCTACAGTGCAGATGTTGGGAAGGATTTGTGAGCAGAAGAGCGCAGTTGTTGAGTACCAGCATCAACAAGGTCGTCGGTATTCAGTTCAGGCTCCACACATAAGACCTCAGGAGTGGACATGGATGTCAGACATATGTACCATCCTCCAAAACTTTGAACACTCAACCAAGATGGTGAGCGGCGATGACGCCATAATTAGCATCACCATCCCGCTTCTCTGTCTTCTGAAACGCTCTCTGCTCACAATCAAAGAGGATGCATTGCAGGCAGAGCACGATGAGATGGAGCAAGGAACCATACAGGGTAATTACACACAACCAAGCCTCATCTCATCCCAACGTGGATTGGGTGACAATGAGGAAGAGGAGGAGGAGGAATAAGGACGGGAGCTAATTTCATGCACTATAGACGGTACTACCTGCACAGCTGTCATACCGTCTGTTCAGCGTGGATGGCCAGAGCACAGAGAGGAGGAGGAGGAGGATAGCATGGTCAGTCATCCTTTTGGTGAGGACACGGAAGTCTTGCCTGTTAGCAGTCTGGCACGCATGGCTGAGTTAATGTTACGCTGCCTTTCCCATGGCCCTCGCGTTCTCAAAATTTTGGGTGACAGTTATTACTGGTTGCTGACACTCCTAGACCAACGCTACAAGGAGAACTTTATATCTCTTATTCCTGAGGCGGACAGGTCTACAAAAATTGGGGCTGTACCAGAAGGCCCTTGTTGCGGAACTATTAAAAAAATTCCCATCTGAAAACACTGGCGACAGAGGGCACACTTCGTTGGGCAGCCAAGGAGTACAGGTGAGAGAAACACAACTTCAATCCAGCAGAGGCAGGGGAACACTGTCAAAGTTCTGGGAGAGTTTTCTCAGCCCCTCCCATCGCACAGGCCCTGAGGCGCGGGGTATTCTCACAAGGAGTGTAAAGTTTTGGAAGATGCTGAGGGAGTACCTTGCCGACCGTACCAACGTCCTCCGTGATTCCTCTGTGCCTTATAATTATTGGGTATCCAAGCTGGATACGTGGAATGAACTGGCTCTCTATGCCTTGGAGGTCCTGGCCTGCCCTGCCGCCAGCGTTTTATCACAGCGGGTTTTTAGTGCCGCTGGTGGAAATATAACTGATAAGCGCATCCGCCTGTCAACTGAAAATGCTGACAGGCTGACTCTTATAAAAATGAACAAGGGCTGGATTGGGCCAGACTTCTCCACACCACCGAATGATAGCAGCATAACATAAACTCAAATCCAGTGTCTTTTCTTGGGAGGTGTATTCCCATGCACCTTTTCACACCCACACATGGGTATACGCTTCCTGATTTTGGCTATTTGTTCTTTTCCTCCTCCCTCTCCTCATCCTCCCCCTCCATATCACCAGGGTGACCGTGGTCCGTGATACAACACCCACATAATTTTTTTAAAGGGTGTTTATGATGCCCGTGAAATTTTTTTTTATACAGTATGTTCATGTATACCCCCCAGGGGTAAATGTTTGTCAGCCTATACACTTGTGCATGGGCATTACAAGTATAGGAGCCTCCTTTCTAATGGGAACATTTTTTTTATGAGGCCCTCCTCCACGTCTCTTCCAACGGGCATTGAAATGCCTCCAAATTTTTGGCAGCTTATGCATTCACTGCATAGGCAAACAGTATGGGAGACTCTCTCCTTTCTAATGGGAACATGTCGTACCATGTTACTGTGGCCCTGCTCTATGTGTCTTTAAATTCTTACTGGGGTTTTTCCAAAAATCGGTAAGCCATTGGACTCACTGCATACCCTATAACTGTATAGCAGACCCTCTCTTTTCTAATGGGAACATGTCATACCTTGTTACTGTGGCCCTGCCCCGTGCGTTAGGCATCAGTCTGGTTCTGGATTTGAAATGGGTCCAGGACCTTCTGTGGTCTCCCATTTCAGTCCAGCCAGGGCTGATGCTGCTCAGCATCATCATCAGCCCCAAAGCCTAGCTGGTCCGCGAGACATACAGATTTTCTCCCATGAATTGGCACCTAGCAAAGTTAAGCATAGGTTGCAGAGGGAGACAGGGTGCTTGGAGTTTAATTCCAGGATTCGCCGTACTGAGCATGCCCGTGACCTGGCGGATCGTGATTGGTGGTTTAGCACCCACCTGACCCGGTGACCTGGCACCCCCTGATTGGTCCACGGGTAACGTCACCAATGGCGCGTCGGTGGGCAGGGCTTAGTCTTTAAAAGGCCCGCCCACAAACATGGCGGATCATTGAGCATGATGCTGTTGTGTGGATGACTGTGCTCCACGTATAGTTTCCTCAGGCAGGTCTAGTAAAAGTAGGCAGGCTAGTGAAAGTAGGCAGGTAGCTTCGCCTTGCAGTCTGGCTCTGTCAGAGGGGGTCGCCTTACACCCCGAGCAGCCTGCAGACGTCCTACACCCTGTAGACACCTGGGGACCACGTGGAGAAATACTCCTCTGTCCGGTAGCACGCCGGCAGAGGGCACGTACCTGTCGGCGTGAGCCACACACGCATCTTAGCGCCAACTCCTACTGCGTAGTGCCTGTATCGAAGACAGGGCTACTGCTTTTCCCCCGGTCGCACGTCTCCCTGCGGTTCTTGGAGATTGTGTGAACCGCTGAAATCCGCTCCGTGTGCTTTAACACGGAGTGGTTTATCAGTTTAGTAGGTGCTATCCCAGACGCTCTTCTCCCGTGCAGTTAACGGAGATAGAGCGAACCGCTATACCCGTTCCTGTGTGCAGAAACACGGAAGGGTTTAACATTTAAGTTTGTCGCTTTCCTTTCCACCCGGAAAGTGTTTGGCAGCAGTCCACCAGGCTGCATTGTGGACCCCAGGGTCGGTTGCGTTCCATTTATTAAAGTTGTTTGCAACCGCCCTCCTAACACCGTGTCTTTAAATTCTTAGTGGAGTTTTCCTAAAATTGGTCAGCCGTTGGACTCACTGCATACCCTATAACTGTATAGCAGACCCTCTCCTTTCTAATGGGAACATGTCGTACCATGTTACTGTGGCCCTGCTCTGTGTGTCTTTAAATTCTTACTGGGGTTTTTCCTAAAATTGGTCAGCCGTTGGACTCACTGCATACCCTATAACTGTATAGCAGACTCTCTCCTTTCTAATGGGAACATGTCTTACCTTGTTACTGTGGCCCTGCTCCGTGTGTCTTTAAATTCTTAGTGGGGTTTTTCCCAAATTTTGGCAGCCCTTGCAGTCACAGCATGGGCATTACCACTATAGGAGACTCGCTCCTTTATAATGGGATCATTTTTTTTACTGAGAACCTCCTCTATATCTCTTCAAAGGGGTATTGGGTTGCGTCTAAATTTTTGGCAGCCGGTGCAGTCACTGGATACGCAATAACAGTATAGGAGACTCACTTGTTAATAATGGGAACAACAAAGCATAGCCGTCTGATGTCTCTCTAACAATAGCTAGGGCCAACTGCTGGCCTTTTAAGAATAGTAAGGGCCGTCTGATGTCCCTATAAAAATAGGCTTTATGACTTTCAGAGTCCCTCCATCATAAATAAAACAGGATGTGTCTGATGATGTGTCACACACCACATTGCCAGATAAAGTTGCAAAATGTTAAAATGACATTTCCCGGTGAATGCATTTGTCTTAAAAAATAACGTAAAAAAAACAAAACAATAGGATCTTTCTTTAGTATAAAAACAGCGTCACCAATTTAACCTCAATGTAATCACATTGTTCAGCTCATGCACCTCCTCTTCCATCTTCGAAATGACCACATCAGTCACAAGCTGACAGCACTGCAGCACTGCTTTGGCCAAGCAGCAACAGGCTGTGCTGAAGATAACATGCTTAATTGACAAACCGCCCAGCACTGCAGAGTTGTTGAAAGCTGTAACACAGAAACCTGATCTGTTGCTCTCACCGCTGAACATACAGCCAGGCATGGTCATGTGTGACAATGGGCGGAACCTGGTGACGAAGAAATGACAGCCGAAGTAGATACGGTTTCCCTCTATGCTAGTCCTTTTACCAAGCTAAAGAATATGGCTGTGGTGAAATACAACTCCCACTGAGAAGCTGTTTCAGATTGAAAAACATTGTGCCCACCAGAGGATTTGATTCTGAGGGCTAACCTTTCTCATCCGCTCAAGAGCCCCATAGCAGCTGCAAAGTTAGCGCTATCATGAACTCTCCTGAGATAGAAGCCAAGGCACACCAGAGGATTCTCTAGTGGGACCGTCCAACCCTGCCGAGAAGCAGTCCTGGCTAAGAAAAGTGTGTGGGAAGGTTTTTGGACACTCTATGGCTGCTTTTTTACTGAGGAGGAAACACACGCAAACACGGGGAGAACATACAAAGTCCTTGCAGATGTTGTCCTTGCTGGGATTTAAACCCAGGATCCCAGCGCTGCAAGGCTTCAGTGCTAACCACTGATCCAATGTGATGCCATTCACCATCTAATATCTAACAGGCTGGAAAAACTTGCACCTACTGCCACTCTATCTTCAGCTCCTTTGTGAGAAAATGTATTTGGGTAGCCACTCAGTCTACCAAATAAAATTCCTGAGAAGGAAATTGGGGATGGCTTCGCTACTGGTACTGGGGGCAGTGCTAATACCATGGCGTCGTACGATAGTTTGCTGGAAATATTCCATGCTGGTAGGAGGCAAGCAAATTCCCACAGAAAAGTACCAGCAGTAATGTTCAGGCCACATTTCAAGTGCAAGCAGCTTTATAGAACTTCCTGGGAGAAATGACACGTAGGGTAGATAGGGTTCCCTGTATGCCAGTCCTTTCACTGAGCTAAATACAACTCTCAGCAAAAAAAGTTGTGGACTGGCTCCGTACCGTCCCTGGCCGCATTCACCTGTCCACGTGTTTGTGGTTAGGCGGTCCTTCCCAGTAAGTGCACTGGAGAGGGCACGGGTAATGTTGTGGGGTCCGTGCTTGTGGAAGGCAGAGGCGATATCGGGAAATATAGTGGCAGCTGGGGACCGAGTATGGACACCCGGCCGCCGGCATGAGGTTGTAAAAAGCTTCCGCCTCCACGAGCTTAAAAGGCCATATTTCAAGTGCAAAGAGCTGCCCAGAAATCTGGCAGTTTAGTGTTGCGGCCTGTGGGTGGCTGGCTGCATACTTGCACTTGCATTCCAAGGAATGGGGTAGGGACAACTTAACGCTGCAGTGGGACAAGGACGTGGATGGTGATTGTTGCAAGTCTGCAACGACAGGTTCATGGCGGGAGGCATCTTCGCATGCGCCAAGGATCACTTATGATGGGCACACTTTTAGGCAGTGACCTGGGAGTCAGAGATGCTTCCAGAGGTCTTCCCCATGCTGTTCCCATGACTTTTCAGTACTGTATGCATGTGTCTGATGATGTGTCACACACCACATGGCCAGATAAGGTTGTAAATGTTAAAATTACATTTCCCGGTGAATGCATTTGTCTTGGTTGAAAGCAATGCAAAAGTGCAAAAACGCATCAAAAACGCAACGTGTGAACATAGCCCAAAGTGTGGAGGAGTATTTTTGTTTTTGGTTATTTATTTTGCCTTATATACAAGTCATTACCCTGGAAAGGATGTTTCTTAACTTATTTCCCAGGAAAATCCATTTTGGTTTTGTTTTTGTATTTTTTATTGTGAGTCCGTAAAAGTGGCGTAATACTCTGACCACGTTGTTGACAGCAGTGATCGGGGAGTCAGATATGCTTCCAGGTGTCTTCCCCATGCTGTTCCCATGTCATTTGAGCACTGTTCCCATCGATTTGGGCAATTTTTAGGCCCTCTGCAGACCGTCGGGGGGAGCCGCCTGAAAAATGCTCAAGTTTCCCATAGACTTACATTGGGCTTGTTGCTAGGGTCGAGCACCTGAGAATTCCAATTTGCTCGACCCGAGCAACGAGTACCCGAGCATTTTAGTGCTCGCTCATCACTAGTCCTTATCTGTATATTAGATGGCCATCTCCTCCCTCACACTCTCCAGGGACCGGTGCTGGCCTGACCCTCCACATAATAGAAGCAATAGCCAGTGACAGCTACTGAGCTTCCATAGATGGGCTCTCATTCTGCAGCAGGCTGGGGCTGACTAGAGGCAGCAGATCTTCTCTCATCCTCAGCGTTGCCTTCAATCTTCACCGACTCTTGCAGTTTTCTGTCTGCATTCTGATTGGTGGTAGAGCAGCAGATAGTAGCTGTCCCTCCCTAGCCAAGTCCTCCAAAATACTTTGTGACTTCACGCTCTGCCTCTTTTTGCATAATCTTTATCACTTGTTGAGTGAAGACTTACGAGTAAGTTATAGTATCAATATTGTTAATTTTTTATCTATTTCAGGATTCATATTTAAATAGAATGTCATTTTGTTATAAATATTGACAAAAAGGTCAAAATGACCTCTTGTATGTTATTAGTTCTCCTTCATCCCTACATTTCATTCCCTTCCCAAACTTTCCTTCCTATTAAATTGTTTTCTTACCTTCCTCCCTCCATATTTCCTTCCCTTTCTTTCCTGATTTAAAGGTGTGTATTTTTGTTTGTTAAAAGTGTTAAAATTAATAAAAATGATTGTAACAGAAGCTGTCCCTCCCTCTCTAACTTGTAGCCTATCAGACTTTAGCTCTCTCGGAGTGCCCCGCTCCCTGCAAGAAAAATGCTGAATTTCTTAGAAAGTCTAGCAGAAGATGGGTAATTGGAGTCTGGCGGCCGCCACCCTGTGCGATCGCACGGGTCATACATAGCTAAGGCCGGCCATGAATATGATGATCGTGGCCTGGAATTGTCAGATGATCTGAATTTTCAAGAACATTTGTGGAGTATACAGACGTGGGCATGTCGTTGAGAATTTGTCTGAATAATAGTTTGGCATGTGATGATCGTGGCATGCAATTGTGAAATGGGGTAAAATGTGTTTTATTGATAAAAATATTCTATCACAGTGATCAAAGCATCAGGAATCAATGAACTTGGTTCCTGATGTTGCCGGGTGCCGGCCAGCAGATCTTGGCAGGTGCACAGCACATGCGCCCGCCATTTTGCTTCGTGAAGAAGAGGAGAGGGCCAAGGGATGGCGACACTGGTACCAAGGTCCTGTAGGCAACTTGGTGACACTATTTCTCTCTCCTTTGACATGTTAGATCATGTCAGGGGAGAGAGAAATGATTTTTAAAGTGGATTTCACTTTTTTATGTGATAATAATAACACCAATCATGTGATCGGGGACTGTAAAAACAGGCCATTTAATTTCTTCCTACTCTGTGAGCATGCGGCTGACCGTGCAATGAAAGATTACATCCTTACGCTGGCCAGTGCCGGCGTCAGGATGTACTTTGTGGGCGTAGTTAGCATGCGATGCGCTCCCATCCTACAGCAGGAGCGTCTCCTGTGATGTCTATACTGCAACCCTATGTCTGCTGTGATGTCTACACCACAGCCCTATGTTGCCTGTGGTGTACATACCGCAGCATGATATCTCCTGTGATGTCTATACCGCAGCCCCATATCTCCTGTAATGTCTATACAGCAGCCCCATGTCTCCTGTGATGTCTATACATCAGCCCCATGTCTCCTGTGATGTCTATACTGCAGCACCGTGTCTCCTGTGATGTCTATATCGCAGCCCCATATCTCCTGTGATGTCCATACAGCAGCCCCATGTCTCCTGTGATGTCTATACTGCAGCACCGTGTCTCCTGTGATGCATATACTGCAGCACCATGTCTCCTGTGATGTCTATACCACAGCCCCATTTTTCCTTTGATGTCTATACCACAGCCCCATGTCTCATGTGATGTCTATACTGCAGCCCCATGTCTCCTGTGATGTATATACCACAGTCCCAGCTTCTCCTTTGCTGTCTATGCCACAGAACCATGTCTCCTGAGATGTTTATACTTCAGCCCCATATCTCCTGTGATGTCTATACAGCAGCACCGTGTCTCCTGTGATGTATATACTGCATCACCATGTCTCCTGTGATGTCTATACCACAGCCCCATTTCTCCTGTGATGTCTATACCACAGCCCCATGTCTCCTGTGATGTCTATACTGCAGCACCGTGTCTCCTGTGATGTATATATCACAGTCCCAGCTTCTCCTGTGCTGTCTATGCCACAGAACCATGTCTCCTGTGATGTCTATACTGCAGCACCGTGTCTCCTGTGATGTCTATACCACAGCCCCATGTCTCCTGTGATGTATATACTGCAGCACCATGTCTCCTGTGATGTCTATACCACAGCCCCATTTTTCCTGTGATGTCTATACCACAGCCCCATGTCTCCTGTGATGTATATACTGCATCACCATGTCTCCTGTGATGTCTATACCACAGCCCAATGTCTCATGTGATGTCTATACTGCAGCCCCATGTCTCCTGTGATGTATATACCACAGTCCCAGCTTCTCCTTTGCTGTCTATGCCACAGAACCATGTCTCCTGAGATGTTTATACTTCAGCCCCATATCTCCTGTGATGTCTATACAGCAGCCCCATGTCTCCTTTGATGTCTATACTGCAGCACCGTGTCTCCTGTGATGTATATACTGCATCACCATGTCTCCTGTGATGTCTATACCACAGCCCCATTTCTCCTGTGATGTCTATACCACAGCCCCATGTCTCCTGTGATGTCTATACTGGAGCACCGTGTCTCCTGTGATGTATATACCACAGTCCCAGCTTCTCCTGTGCTGTCTATGCCACAGAACCATGTCTCCTGTGATGTCTATACTGCAGCACCGTGTCTCCTGTGATGTCTATACCACAGCCCCATGTCTCCTGTGATGTATATACTGCAGCACCATGTCTCCTGTGATGTCTATACCACAGCCCCATTTTTCCTGTGATGTCTATACCACAGCCCCATGTCTCATGTGATGTCTATACTGCAGCCCCATGTCTCCTGTGATGTATATACCACAGTCCCAGCTTCTCCTTTGCTGTCTATGCCACAGAACCATGTCTCCTGAGATGTTTATACTTCAGCCCCATATCTCCTGTGATGTCTATACAGCAGCCCCATGTCTCCTGTGATGTCTATACTGCAGCACCGTGTCTCCTGTGATGTATATACTGCATCACCATGTCTCCTGTGATGTCTATACCACAGCCCCATGTCTCCTGTGATGTCTATACTGCAGCACCGTGTCTCCTGTGATGTATATACCACAGTCCCAGCTTCTCCTGTGCTGTCTATGCCACAGAACCATGTCTCCTGTGATGTCTATACTGCAGCATCGTGTCTCCTGTGATGTCTATACCACAGCCCCATTTCTCCTGTGATGTCTATACAGCAGCCCCATGTCTCCTGTGATGTCTATACTGCAGCCCCATGTCTCTTGTGATGTATATACCACAGTCCCAGCTTCTCCTGTGCTGTTTATGCCACAGAACCATGTCTCCTGTGATGTCTATACTGCAGCCCCATATCTCCTGTGATGTCTATACAGCAGCCCCATGTCTCCTGTGATGTCTATACCGCAGCCCCATATCTCCTGTGATGTCTATACAGCAGCCCCATGTCTCCTGTGATGTATATACTGCATCACCATGTCTCCTGTGATGTCTATACCACAGCCCCATTTCTCCTGTGATGTCTATACCACAGCCCCATGTCTCCTGTGATGTCTATACTGCAGCACCATGTCTCCTGTGATGTATATACCACAGTCCCAGCTTCTCCTGTGCTGTCTATGCCACAGAACCATGTCTCCTGTGATGTCTATACTGCAGCACCATGTCTTCTGTGATGTATATACCACAGTCCCAGCTTCTCCTGTGCTGTCTATGCCACAGAACCATGTCTCATGTGATGTCTATACTGCAGCACCATGTCTCCTTTGATGTTTATACCACAGCCCCATATCTCCTGTGATGTCTATACCACAGCCCCATTTCTCCTGTGATGTCAATACTGACGCGCCCCAGGGGCAATGGGGTACTCGGCAGCCGGGCCTATGGATGCTGGGGGGGGGGATATGTCACAGTGGCTGTCCCGGTCCATGGCCCAGGGCGGTCAACCAAAAAGGGGATTTGTAATTTGGATAGGAAAAATAAAATAAATAGTTTGTGACGCCACCTGTGGTACCTGGTAAGGTTTACCAGCGTTGCTGCAGACCTCCGGGGGGTGATGGGATGGGAGTTGAGGTGTTTCGGCTCCCCACAGGTGGAGCGGGCCCCCAGGGCAGTATGGAGTTTGATGGTGGGTGATGATGCTGGGGCTTGTAGTGCAGGCGGGATGGCGCAGCAGGAGTAATTGACAGAGACAGGGGATTCGCTTCAATACCTTTACTGGTGCGGATGTCAGGTACGTTCCAGGGTACTCAGTAGGATGGGTGCACTTCAGGACTTCTCCCCAGTGAGTGGGTATAAGGCCTCCTGGTCCGTGTCTGCCTCTCTGTATGCTCCTGGCCAGCCTGCAACTGGGCCTAGCTTATGTGTCGTGCTGTTCCTTCACCTGTCGCTCGGTAGTAGGACCTTCTGCTGGTATTAGGTGGAAGGGTGGAGGTGTTTGTATGTAATGAGGGCCTCTTGTGTAGAAGTCCGTCCATGCACCCTTTTGGGTCCTGTGGTACCTGTGCACAGCAGGGTGCCACATTCCCCTCTAGTACAATTCAGTACTCCCGGACTGAAGCATTTTGTAAAACAGGTTAACAACGAGAACAACAATCATAACAATTATAATAACATTAATTAAGTTACAGTAAGTCCCCTAACCAGGTGTCCATTTCACCGGTGAAAGAACATGAGGGACCACCCTGAAAACCCTCAATGTAGACCCTGGGCGGGGCTACAGGGCATACGTGATCCAGGTGCTGGACCACGTCTTCGGCCACACCAAACGGGTTTTTGTTCTGTGGTCTTATAAGGGGGGGCACTTTTGACGAGTGCAACTATTCACAGGACAGTTTTTGGCTGCTCACAGTCCTCAGCCTACAAGTCCCTGTACCTTGATGGGTAACTACAGGCACACATTTATTTCAGTTTACATAATAAACAATAACAGTAGCAATACCCACTGGGTAACTATTTATAGTGTAGGCACTTTGTGCTTCTTCCCTAAACCTGGCAGGGATTTGTCCTTGTGTACTGCGTGTGGACCTTCGTAGCACTGGGGTGTCACTAGTGTCTGTGCATTTACTTTCTGTTAATCTAGCAGGTGTACGTGCTGGTAGATTGTAGAACTGCCTTAATCTCTCTATGGGACTGGCAAGTGCACTGTCCACTGGGCCTGCAGGCTCTGCTTCAACTGGTGCTTCTCTTCTTTCTGGGGACTCTTCCTGTTCCTGAGCAGGCTCTTCCGGGGTGCTTACAGGTTCTTCTGGTTGTTGATAGAAGTGTATCACCGGTATTATAACTGCTCCATCAAGTTGAGGACTGTCCGCAGGGAAATCTCCTCGAACTGTGTGAAGCACGTCTTCCTTGGGTTCTTCCGGTGCTATAGGAGGTACTTCTTGCTCTGTTGTCTTCAGTATACCTGGGCACACTTTCAGATGGTCTCTTGAGACTGTTGCAGTTGTTTTACCTCCATCTTTGCTAATCAGGCAGGTTTTACTGTTGTCAAACTTGGAGTTCAACACTGTGTAGGGCTCTCTTTCCCACTGGTCATCGAGCTTGTGACTTCTTCTCTTCCGCTTTAGCACTATCTCTCCAGGTGCCAATGGTTCTGCTGGTGCATGTTTATTGTACTGTTCTTCTTGTTTTTCCCTTACTCTGTTCAGACTGTCTTCGACACAAGCCTGTACTGTCCTGTACTGCTCTTGCCGATTGGTATCCCAGTCTTCAGTGAACATATCTGCTTCAGGTTCTACCACTCCGAGTTCCAGGTCCATGGGCAACTTTCCGGGTCTTGCTCTCATGAGGTACGCTGGAGTACAATTAGTAGAACTCACAGGTATGTGATTGTACAGATCTACCAGGTCAGGTAGTTTGTCTGGCCACTGGTTTCTTTCTTCCAAGGGTAAGGTTTTCAGCAGGTCTATGACGATGTTGTTCATTTTCTCACACAAACCATTGGTCTGTGGGTGATATGGCGTAGTCCGGATCTTTTTGCATCCATACAGGTGGCAGAATTCTTTAAACAGCTCGGCTTCAAAGGCAGGGCCTTGATCCGTCAGTACTTTGTCCGGGTATGCATGGGGCCTGCAGAAGTATGCTTGGAACGTTCTTGCTGCAGTTTCTGCTGTCAGGTCCTTGACAGGGGCTACCACCAGGAATCGGGAATAGTGATCCACCATGGTCAGGGCATAGGAGTAGCCTGACCTGCTGGGTGACAGCTTGACGTGATCCAGAGCGACGATCTCCAGGGGCTGGGTTGTCTTGATGGACTGCACGGGTGCTTTCTGGCTGCCGTAGTCTTTTCTTCTGAGGCTACAAGGCCCACAATTCCGGCACCACCTCTCTATGGAGCTCCGCATTCCAACCCATTAGAACCGGTCCTTCAGCAGGGTTTCCAGCTTCTTCCAGCCAAAGTGACCTGCTTGATCGTGGTAGGCTTCCAACACGATCTGGATATCCGTTCTGGGTACAACAATCTGCCACACCATTTCATGGGTCTTGGGATTGACATATCTTCTGCACAGCTTCTCTCTGTAGATGAACAGCCGGCTTCTTTCATTCCACAGTTGCTTGGCTTGTGGAGGAGCATCCTTCTCCAGGTGAGAACCTTCCTGGGTGATCAGTCTTTTGATAAGGCTGACAACTGGGTCACTGTCCTGGGTCTCCTTCCAACTCTGGTGGGGTAGAGGATTCAGCGTCCTTCCCTGACGTTTTCTGGTGACGTGTTGCTCATGGACCACTCCGCTTTGGTGGAAAGCAGGTAATTCAACTTCCTCTAAATCATCCACTTCATCCTCGGTGTCTGACTGGTGGGGCATCCTTGACAGGGCATCAGCATTGGTGTTCTTGTGACCTGCCCGGTACTTGATGGTGAACTGATAATTTGACAGTCTGGCCACCCAATGCTGTTCCATGGCTCCCAACCTGGCTGTCTCCAGGTGTGTCAAGGGATTGTTGTCAGTAAAGGCTGTGAATTTCATTGAGGCTAGGTAATGCTTGAACCTTTCAGTGATAGCCCAGACCAAGGCCAGGAACTCCAGCTTAAAGGAACTGTAGTTCTCCGGGTTCCTCTCAGTAGGGCGAAGCTTCCTACTGGCATACGCAATTACATTCTCTCTCCCATTTTGCTTCTGGGAAAACACAGCTCCCAGTCCCTCGTTGCTGGCGTCGGTGTACAGCAGGAAAGGCTGGCTTTAGTCAGGGTAAGCCAGGATTTCTTCACCACTCAGGATCTCCTTCATTACTGCAAAGGATTCAGCCTGTTCTTTGCCCCACTGGAATGGGGGACTCTTTCCTCTTTTGGACTGTCCTACCAGGAGGTCTTGTAGAGGTGCTACCTTTTTGGTATAGTCCTTTATGAACCTCCTGTAGTACCCGACCAGTCCCAGGAATTGCCGAACTTCTTTGATGCTTCTCGGCTCAGGCCACTTCTGGATGGCAGTGACCTTCTCCGGGTCTGGTGCTACCCCTTCTGAGCTGACTACGTGCCCCAGGTACTGAACCTTCTGCTTGAGCAAGTGGCATTTAGAAGGCTTTACTTTCATCCCATACCGGAACAATGCTTCAAATACCTCCGCCAGGTGCTTCAGATGGTCCTCATATGTCCTCGAGTACACGATAACGTCATCCAGGTACAGCAGCACTGTCTCGAAGTTCCGATGTCCCAAGCAACACTCCATCAGCCTCTGGAACGTTCCGGGTGCATTGCAGAGTCCAAACGGCATACTGTTGAACTCGCACAGTCCCATCGGGGTGGTGAAGGCCGTCTTCTCCCGGTCTTCCTCAGCAACAGATACTTGCCAGTACCCGCTAGTGAGATCCAGTGTAGAGAAGTAATTTGCAGATTTTAGTGCAGCCAGGGATTCCTCTATACGGGGCAAAGGGTATGCATCTTTATGTGTTATGCGATGAATCTGTCTATAATCTACACACATCCTCATGCTACCGTCCTTTTTCCTGACCAGGACCAGGGGAGCTGCCCTAGGGCTACAGCTATCCCTTACTACCCCTGCCTTTTTCATGTCATGCAACATTTCCTTGGCTTGCTGATAATGTGCTGGTGGTACGGGTCTGTAATCCTCCTTAATAGGTGGATGGTTACCGGTGGGTATGTGGTGTTGTACCCCTTTGACCCTACCAAAATCAAGTGGGTGCTTACTAAACACTTGTTCATATTCCTGAACCACTCTGTAAAAACCGTGTTTCTGATGGACAGGAGTGGCGTCAGTCCCAACATGGAGCTGTTGACACCAATCCTCCAGCTGAGCTTCGGAGTTATTGTCCTCCACTGTATCTGGTGGGGTCAAGGACTCCACTGTGTGTATGGCATCATCATTCACAGTATACAATCTAGCAACAGTGGCATACATTGGCAATTTAACTTCCTCCTCCCCACAATTTAGGAAACGTATGGGTACCGTCCCATTGCGTACATCAACTGCCCCTTTAGCAGTTAAGAGTGTAGGTCTGTGCTCCGAGCTAATGGGCTCCACTACCGCCTGGTCGTTCTGTCCCTTGAGACCTATTGCTGCCCTACACCAAATCAGCATCTCACTTATTGGGGGAATCACAATGGGTATCGGGTCTGTCACCCGTACATTACCAATCTCACCACCTGTTAGCTTTACCTCTTGCTGGTACAGGAGGGCTCGAATCTCTCTCTGGAGCACCTTCCTCTGCCCTGGTTTGACAGTGTCAGCAATCTGTTGGAGCAAAAACAACACTTCTCCCAAACAGTTACCAACAATATTTGTACCAAGTATCATATACAAGTCTGTATCACCAGGGTTAGATTCTATAACAATTAGTCCTTGGTCCTTTAGCTCCACTCTCCCCACCTTCACTGTCACGTCCTTAACCCCTACTAGGTTAAGAGGAAGGCCGTTAGAGGCATACACAGAGAGGTTCGGGGCTGGCGGATGGAGTTCATCTATGGACCAGTACTTTTTGTAGAGAACATCAGATATGATGGTTACCCGTGAGCCGGTGTCCAGTAATGCAGGTGTGGCTATACCGTCCAGCACGATGGACAGGAAAGGCCTTCCTCCTACAAACCGATGGTACCAGCTTGATGGGCCTGGTTGATTTACTCCTGGGTGTCGGCCCTCGGCCCCAGGGTTTGCCCGTTTAAAGGACAGTTCCGCGCGGTGTGGCCTGCCTTGTAACAGCGGGAGCAGATGAAGTCTCCTGGAGGGTGACATTGGTCGTTGGTCCTCCCACGGGGTGGTGTTGTCCTCCTCCGGGGTGGCGTTGTCCTCCTATGGGGTGGCGTTGTCCTCCTTCTTCTCCTCATCCAGGGGACATCCTCAGGGCGGTCGGCGAGTAGGATCCTTCCTTCCGGCTTCGGCTCCGCCTGTAGCTGCAGGGTGCTCAGGACAGTGGGCAGGGTTTTACTTAGCTGACGCACTTCAGAGTACAGGCTGTCCATCTCGCTAGGGGGCACTGTTTGCATCTTTGTGAAGGAGTAGTGGGTGCTGCGGGCACTGGGGTGGCCCCACCCTGGTAACGCTGGATAGCAGTCCCTGATGTTTCCAGGGGCTGTAGACCCTTAATAGCCATGTCCTTCAGGGTGTCAAAGGTAGTGTCTGGATGATCTAAAGCCCACCACCGTACAGTTCTGCTCTCCTCCTGGCACCTCAACCCCCGGATGAACTGTTCCGTCAGCATTTTATTCTCATCTTGTATGCTGGCTGGACTAACCTGTTTCAGGGCCCGCAGGGCTTCCTGTAAGCGCCAGGCATAGTCCCGGATACTGTCCTCAGGTTTCTGGGCACAGTGGTAGAACCTCATCCCGAGATCTATCTCTGTGCGGTTTTCAAAGACAGTTTGCAGTCTCTTAAAGATAATGGATACTGATTCCTGGTCTGCGGCTGGCCAGGTTTCAACTTCCCACTCTGCGGCACCAGTCAATTATCCCAGCACAACAGCGGCTCTCTGCTTACCAGTCATAGAATTCATGTCCAGTACACCGCATATTTTTCTCTTGAACCCAGACAGGGTGTCTGGTTTGCCATCATACTGGCGAAGCCATTTCGCTCTAGGCATATACAGCAGGGCCATGGGTATCAATGGAGTCACGACCCCTGCTGGTGGGACAGTGCCGGGCGCAAGTTGGGCATCAGGAGCGTTAACCGGTGCTCCGGCGGCTTGCTGGTCGTCGGCCATGGTTGCGTCCCCATAGTAAACCGTAGCCTACCTCCTTTACTTGAATCGGGTAGGTCGCAGCTCCGCAGGCGACGGTCTCCTTCCTGGACCTTGCGTCTCCCTCGCGGCTGACGTCAGAGCGTGCGCTTGACAACGGTCTCCTTCTAGGACCTGACGCTTCCTTGTTCGGCGTCAAGGCGCGAGGTGGGGCCTGGGCTTTGCGCGCTTTCAGCAGTTACGCCTCTACGATTCCCACGGTTACACCCCTCTTCTTCCCGCGCGGCGACAGGAAAATGGCGGATAATGGCGGGAAACCTCGGGAATGGCGGGAAATCTTCACCACAGTAAGTGTTACAGTCTTTTAAGGCGCACAGTACCTGGTGGCAATGGGCACGAAATCCTGTTCATTGCAACGGGCACGAAATCCTGTTTGTGACGCCAGAAGTTGACGCGCCCCCGGGGCAATGGAGTACTCGACAGCCGGGCCTATGGATGCTGGGGGGGCATATGTCACAGTGGCTGGCCCGGTCCGTGGCCCAGGGCTGTCAACTAAAAAGGGGATTTGTAATTTGGATAGGAAAAATAAAATAAATAGTTCGTGACGCCACCTGTGGTACCAGGTAAGGTTTACCAGCGCTGCTGCAGACCTTCGGGTGGTGATGGGATGGCAGCTGAGGTGTTTATGCTCCCCACAGGTGGAGCGGGCCCCCGGGGCAGTATGGAGTTTGATGGTGGATGGTGATGCTGGGGCTTGTAGTGCAGGCGGGATGGCGCAGCAGGAGTAATTGACAGAGACAGGGGATTCGATTCAATACCTTTACTGGTGCGGATGTCAGGTACGGTCCAGGGTACTCAGTAGGATGGGTGCACATCAGGACTTCTCCCCAGTGAGCGGGTATAAGGCCTCCTGGTCCGTGTCTGCCTCTCTGTATGCTCCTGGCCAGCCTGCAACTGGGCCTAGCTTTTGTGTCGTGCTGTTCCTTCACCTGTCGCTCGGTAGTAGGATCTTCTGTTGGTATGAGGTGGAAGGGTGGAGGTGTTTGTATGTAATGAGGGCCTCTTGTGGAGAAGTCCGTCCATGCACCATTTTGGGTCCTGTGGTACCTGTGCACAGCAGGGTGCCACAATACCACAGCCCCATGTCTCCTGTGATGTCTATATTGCAGTACCATGTCTCCTGTGATGTATATACCCAGTCCCAGCTTCTCCTGTGCTGTCTATGCCACAGAACCATGGCTCCTGTGATGTCTATACTGCAGCCCCATGCCTCTTGTGATGTCTATACTGCAGCACCATGTCTCCTGTGATGTCTATACCACAGCCCCATATCTCCTGTGATGTCTATACCACAGCCCCATGTCTCCTGTGATGTCTATACTACAGCACCATGTCTTCTGTGATGTATATACCACAGTCCCAGCTTCTCCTGTGCTGTCTACGCCACAGAACCATGTCTCCTGTGATGGCTATACTGCAGCCCAATGTCTCCCGTGCTATCTATGCTGCAGAACCATGTCTCCTGTGATTTCTATGCCCCAGCTCCATGTCTCCTGTGATGTTTATGCTGCAGCCCCATGTCTCCTGTGATGTCTATACCGCAGCCCCATGTCTCCTGTGATGTCTATAACACAGCCCCATGTCTCCTGTGCTATCTATACCACAGCCCCATGTCTCCTGTGATGTCTATACCGCAGCCCCATGTCTCCTGTGCTATCTATACCACAGCCCCATGTCTCCTGTGATGTATATACCACAGTCCCAGCTTCTCCTGTGATGTCTATACTACAGCCCCATGTCTCCTGTGATATCTATACTGCAGCACCATGTCTCCTGTGATGTCTATACCACAGCCCCATATCTCCTGTGATGTCTATACCACAGCCCCATGTCTCCTGTGATGTCTATACTACAGCACCATGTCTTCTGTGATGTATATACCACAGTCCCAGCTTCTCCTGTGCTGTCTACGCCACAGAACCATGTCTCCTGTGATAGCTATACTGCAGCCCAATGTCTCCTGTGCTGTCTATGCTGCAGAACCATGTCTCCTTTGATGTTTATGCTGCAGCCCCATGTCTCCTGTGATGAATTTACCACAGCCCCATGTCTCCTGTGATGTCTATACCGCAGCCCTATGTCTCCTGTAATGTCTTTACCGCAGCCCCATGTTTCCTGTGCTGTATATACCGCAGCCCCATGTCTCCTGTGCTATCTATACCGCAGCCCCATGTCTCCTGTGATGTCTATACTGCAGCCCCATGTCTCCTCTGATGAATTTACTGCAGCTCCATGTCTCCTGTGATGTCTACACTGCAGACCCATGTCTTCTGTGATGTGTATACCGCAGTCCCATGTTTCCTGTGATATCTATATTGCAGCCCCATGTCTCCTGTGATGTCTATAATGCAGCCCCATATCTCCTGTGATGTATATACCGCAGCCCCATGTCTCCTGTGATGTATATGTAGCACCCCGAGGGCTCGGCTGCTACAGGGGTATTGCACCTCGAACCAGAGGTGTGATATTCCACTCCCGGGTAAGGATGGAGTGTGGACTAGGGCTCGTTAGGCTGCATGCACCACACACACCCCATTTCCAAGGGACAGCTCAATGGTGCTCCCACAGAAGTGCAGGCACGACAGCTTCTGTCCCTGGCTGGAGTGGGGAGGGGGAGGAAAACCCAGTGGTGTAGGAGCAGATAGGGGTGGGTCTCTGGGCATAGGTAGGAGCCCATTGGTTGCTAGTCACCTGGGCTCGGGTGTTAGAAGGAGGTATATAAGGTGGGCACCATCTTAGATCAGTGTGCAGTCTGAGGAGAAGTGACAGGGAGCAGAGCTGCTGCATGGGCTCTGCTCCACGGGCAGGCCTTGTCAGGAGGCTGGGGCCTGAGAGAGAGAGAGAGGAGAAGGAACAGCAAAGGAAGTAAGAAAGGAAACAAGGAACTGGAACACAGAGAAAGGCCCAGAGACACGAAGGCAGAAGGAACCCCAAAGGCCCAGGAGATTACGGGTGAAGGGTTGGCAGAGCAGGGTACCGGGACCCAAATTGGTGGAGGCAACAGATTCCTCAGCCAAGGACCGGAGGTTGTGACCACATCTTGGTGCGACCCCTCACTACATCCACCAGGAAAGCATACCACATAGGGTCAGGGAAACCGGAGATAGGTTTCGCCAAGAGAAGGCCCGAGGAAGCTGGACAAAGGTGGATCACTGGTGAGGACGGCCAGAGAAGGGAAGAGAAGGGAGCCCTGTGCCACGCTCTGGAATTGCCTGGGAGTTGGTCGAGCCCCTTGCCTGGTGAACGCAGCACGGCTCAGGCGGTCCTTCATGTGCACAAGTGACCTGGATGAGAACTGTGAGTAAAGCATTAGAAAATGCACCACACGTCTCTGTGTTTCATCGCCGCACCAGCACCATTAGTACTGGGACGCTCACACCATCACTCCCATCATCCACACTAGCTGCTCTGAGGCAATAGTTCTCCCGTGGGGAGTTATCCCATACCCGGCTGCGCAAACAACAACAGCCTCAGCGGTCTGCAGCGCAGCGGCGGTCCCCACTGACCGCAATCCACGGGTGGCGTAGTCGGACATTTGTTATTATACTAAGACTGCCACTGAATTGACCACCCTGGGCACGGACCGGGTCAGCGCCACGGAGACTACAACCCCCAGCGATCCAGCTCCGGGTATCCCCTGCACAACATAGGCCCAGGGGGCGAGTCATATGTACTGCAGCCCTATGTCTCCTGTGATGTATATACCACAGCCCCATGTCTCCTGTGAGGTATGTACCGCAGCCCTTTATCTCCTGTGACGGCAGCTCCATATCTCCTCCAGCCCCATGTATCCTGTGATGTACATGCCCCGGCCCCATATCTCCTGTGATGTATATGCCTCAGCCCTATGTCTCCTGTGATATGTGTGACTCACGTGTGTCCTCTGTAAGCCCTTACCCTGGGAGATGGGGGACTCGGGTCGGGTCCTTTGATGTAGAGATGCGGTGCAGCCGTGGCCCGGACCCGACCCGTGCCCAGGGTCGTCACACTAAAACAAAAAGAGATGGTACGGGCTTATCCGGGTTGAGTGGCTGATCTCGACTACGCCACCTGTGGCACCTGGTGAAGGCCACCAGCGCCGCTGCAGTCCGCTGAGGCATGGTGTTATGGCAGCCGTAGTTGTTACTACTCCCCACAGGCGGAGCAAGGCCTCAGGGCAGAGGGACAGGATGACGGGGGGTAGTAGTATAGTAGGCCTGGTGCTGCGTAGTGCGGTGTAATGTAGAATAAAGAGTCCGGAAGCCATAGGCGTGAACTTCCAAGGCTTTACTCACGAAAGAGATGGCAGTAGGAAGGCGACTTCCTGCTCCTCGCGGAGTTCTGCGGTCACCAGAGACGAGGGTCCGACAACCTCCGAGTAAGTCCAGCGTTCAATCAGGACCCCGCACCAGAGTGTTCCTAGACTGCAGACCGGGTACTTTCCTGTCTGTGTGTGTGTAGATAGGCCGGGTCTCCCTCTGAACTCCTCTCAGAAAAAGGGTATGGGTGGCAGCTACGCTCCTTCCGTTACCCAGTGGGATCCTCAGGGCCTACCGGGCTTTCCCGACCAGGACGTAGAGTAACAAGGTCGGGTGTCGGGGGCCGGTACCCCTCTTGCAGCCGGACTCCCTCTGAGTATATCAGGTGGCGAGGACAGGTGGCGTATACCGCTCCGTCTGCATCCTCCCTGGGATCCATTTGCTGTGGAGCTACACTCCTGAGCTCCGGGCCTTCATGGTCATGGTCCTTGACCGGGTTGAGACATTCATTATCTGCAACCTGCCCCTCGACACAAGGCTAAGGTACGAGGGCCGTGCCTCCATCCTCTGCAGTCCCACACAGGATCCACGCTCAGGGAGGGAGATCACAATACAAAGACAGTCAAAGAACCAAGAGCCAAGATGGCTGTGTATTAAATATGAAATTTAAAGTGTCGCTAAAATGTGAATCCTCCACCCTCACCCACTAATTGGTTCCCCTGTCTCTTGGTTCCCCAGTCTCCCGGTAACCAGGAGGGCAGCACCTAGTGCATTCTAGCCCCCTGTGGTGGGAGAAGTGTGGTGTTGGATGTGAAGGAAGGGTCCTGACCATCGCACTGTTCTTACCTCAGAGGAGGAACACTACACTCCATTAGAGAAGTGCAGCATTCCTGTGGCGGTCGAACCCTCAGGGGCGCCACATATATGCTTCAGCCCCCTGTGTCCTGTGATGTATATACGGTAGCCCCATGTCTCCTGTGATGTATATGCCTCAGCCCCCTGTGTCCTGTGATGTATATACCGTAGCCCCATGTCTCCTGTGATATATATACTGCAGTCCCATGCAGTCCCATGTCTTCGTTGATGTATAAACTGCAGCTCCAGCGTCTCCTGTGATGTATATGTAAACAGTTACATGAATGCAACAGCGTAGAGAAGGATGATTCAGTGGTAACTTAACCAACAAATATTTACAGTATATGATTAACACAGATATATGTGGTGCTTATGGCACAATATCAAAGGGTAAAAGCAAACAGTGGAATTATAGTAAATTATTATACAGTGTGAAAACAACAATTCGACTATACTGGGTATTAAGACAATTCTATTAACACGCTATTTTTCTGTTAAACAATTATTATCATTAGTGATGCCTTGGACCTAGCATCTCCATCTGAAGTGTGTCACAGTACTATCGGAAAAGTCACCATTGCCTCTCTGTCCCTCTCTAAGCAATACGGACCATCGAAAAGGCCCTAACGGGAGTCTATGGTGCTCCGCCGCTAGGCCGCAAGTCCCAGTATAGATGAATCATTTTTCACACCTATCACCTGACTGCCTTCGTCCCCTGAAGCATGGCCCCAATTCCCTTTGTACCATACATCTACACCAGAAGCTATGGCCCCCACGAACGTCAATCTTTTGTGGCCTGATAGTCTCTTTCAGCCCTGGCCCTGCTCCCTCGACTCAAGATTTCCCAGCTCTGGTCTTCTGTCTCCAGTTCTGGTCTCTCAGCCCGGGATATCATTACTCGGTTCTTCACTCGGGTCTGGTTACTTGGTTCCTGTTACGGATCCGGGTGGTGGAACCTCTGTGCTGTGATACAAGGAGGGACCAGAGGGGCATAACTAAGTGCCTACCCGGACCGACCCTGGCCGCACGGTGGCTTAGTCAACTCTGTGAGCCAAGGAGGGACTGGGAAGGTGAACCAGGTGTCATTCTGGGACCGACCTTGTGTGAGAGCAGGCGACTCCCACGGGACTAATGGCTGAAGCCGACAGGCACAGCAGATGAGCACGGCTGGTAGACAGGCAGGCAGGCGGGCACGGCTGATAGACAGGCAGACGGGTACGGCTGATAGACAGGCTGGCGGGCACGGCTGATAGACAGGCTGGCGGGCACTGGAACCTGGGGGCTGAGGAAAGTGTTAGCACACAAACAACAACCTTGCACAGGCACCTCCATTTTGGAGGAGGTACCTTATATAGGAGCAGTCCTCCGGCCATTGGCCGGGGACTCTTTAGGACTGCGCGCGTGGCCCCTTTAAGTGGGAGGGAGCGCGCGCCCTAAGTACAGTTCCCGGGGAACTGCATGTGGTGCGCGCACTCCCAGCAGATGCAGCAGGGGAGCCAGAGGACGCCGGACCGGGACCGCGGCGGTGAGGGGATCGGCGTCTCTGCCCGGCAGGAGGCAGAGACGCCGAGGCTGCAGTTCCTCACTCGGTTATGGTTACATGGTTCCTCACTGAGGTCTGGTTACTGGTTCCTCACTTGGGTCTGATCACTCAGTTCCTCACTTGGGTCTGGTTACTCAGTTCCTCACTCAGGTATGGTAACTCGGCTCCTCACTCTGGTCTGATTACTCAGTTCCTCACTCGTAATGGCTGCTTTATGACAACTCTGCTGCACCGCACGTCCGACCTGCCACAGGTTCATTTGTCTACTCCTTCCCTTAACTGCCCTCCTTGGCCTTTTTAATTACTAACTGCACCTCAGCTATCACCTGACTTGGTGTCTCCTCCAATCTCTTCCCTCAGGGAACGTGCATTTTACTCTTCAGCTCCTACTAATGTAATTCTCTCTGCTTTCTCTTTTCCTATCATCTTTGATCAGCAGATGGAGGTGCTTTATTGCAGACACTTGGTTAGGCATTAACTGTGCAAATCTTTTCACTTTCCATCTCCTTACATATATACCACGGCCTCATGTCTCCTGTAATGTTTATGCCACAACCCCATGTCTCATGTGATGTATATGCCGCAGCCCCATATCTCCTGTGATATATATATCACAGCCCCCATGTCTCCTGTGATGTCTATGCCCAGCCACATGTATGCTGTGATGTGTATACCGCAGCCCTATTTCTCCTCTGATGTATATGCCACAGCCCCCATATCTTCTGTGATGTCTATGCCCCAGCCCCATGTCTGCTGGGAGCTGCGATATATGCATCACTTTCTCCGGGAAAGTATGACCTACTGCTGCGAGTTCTTTAGAAAACTTATCATCAAAAAGTGTTGCCTGCACTTCAGACTAACGCAAATCTGGAAAAGCAGTTACGAGTAGCAACATCATCCATACTATCTAATATTACAGACACACCAAAGAGAAGCTGTTTCCGGCCATCCCATTAGGGGCGAGTCAATTAAATGTGTGACCAAATGTAGCAGGGTAATTTTCAAGTTGATAATTTTGTACAGCCCGCAAAGCATTGTATAAATATCTAAATGGCCCTTGGCAGAAAAAAAGGCTCCCAACCACTGCTATAGAGAAAAAACGCACCAAAACTGCACAGGTTTTTTTTTAGATTTTTTTGCACAGAAATTCTGCTGTGTTTAACTGTCCAAGCAAAGTGGATGTGATTTCATGAATACTGCGCGCACTGTGCATTTAAGATCTTGCTGAACTGCGTGTTTTTTGTGCTTTTTTATTTAGAGACTTCTATGTTGAGCCTAAAAAAAAATGCATGTAAAAAACTGCAGGTTTTTTTTTTAAAGGGAATCTGTCACCCCGTGGCACTTATCTGACCTCTACTATGGGCATACAGGGGATAGAAATATAAATCTATACCTACCTGTATGCCTCATATTAGAGGTCTTGTTGCTGTTTTATTCATACAAGTTTCTGATGTGTTTCAGTCCCGGGGCCCGGAAGAAATCCCTTCCTCCTTTGTGAATTAGAATGTTTCCCCTTCCCCTGCATGTCACAGTGCCCTGTGACGTGCAGTTGCGGTGGCCAAATCCTGCGCCTGCGCACTTGACTTTTTACAGAAGGCGCATTTGTACTATGTACTATGCAGTCATAGTACTGCAGGGATCCTGTGCACAGGGGCCGGGAAGGTACAGTGACTCACCAGCGCCTGCGCACAAGATCCCTGCAGTGCTATGACCAAAGACGGGAGGAAGAAGTGCTCCCTCTGTAAAAAGTGAAGTGCGCAGGTGCGGGATTTGGTCGCCGCAACTGCACGTCCCAGGTCACTGTGACGTGCAGGGGAGGGGGGGGGGACATAAATCACACAGGAGGCGGGACTGGAACACTTCAGAAACTTGTATGAATAAAAAAACATTTCACAGCAACAAGACCTCTAATATGAGGCATACAGGTAGGTATAGATTTACATTTCTATCACCTGTATATCCATATTAGAGGTCAGATAAGTCCCAGGTGGAGACAGATTCCCTTTAAGAAAGAAATGGTGTGGCTTGGGGTGTGGCTACAGGCTTGGTCAAAATTTTTATACGCTCTTTGCATGGTTTGTCTCTCTTTTTCTTCTGCAAAAGTTGGGAGGTATGGTTTATGGGAGTTCTGAATCATTCGGCAGTAAGCAAAAAAAACATGATCTATTGTAGAGAGCCATATTCATGACCTCTTCCTCTTTAGGACCTATTCACACAGTTTTTTTTACCAGGATTTAGAAGTGGATTTTACTATAAATCCTACTAGTTTTAGAGAACAAGGGAGAAGAGTAGAACTGGTGTATGAAAACAATTTTATTAATAATTAGAACAACATTCACAAATCTTTAAATAACATCATAAATGCAGACAAAGGAAGTGAAAAGACCAGGGTCTGCAGGGCAACAGGACACACGGGCCCGAAATTTTTTACGCCATGATGGCAATCAGTGCATATGGAATGTAAACACAGGGGTCGCATGTTAGACACTAAAATATGAGAATGCATCCAAGTGGAATAGGGAGTCAAACCATATGCCCCTGAAGTCTTACCCAAGTCAGGCCGAAGAAAGGGAGGGTCCTGGAGAACTGCAGATAGAAATGGTAAGAGGGATGGTGGTAAAAATTGCCTCAACGTACTTTTCGCCTTGCGGTCTTAGAGCTTTATGAAGAGGCTCTTGATAAAGCACTAAGACCGCATAGCGAAACGTACGTTGAGGCAATTACTGCAGTTTTTGTCTCTTTTTGATGTGTCATGTTTTAAATAAAGCTGCTTAGCTTTTGATACTTCCTGGTATTTGCCTTTGACAAAACTTTATTGATCTAGTCATATGTGGATTACATGTATTTTTTACCTGTGGATAATGCAATTCTGTTTGGAAAATCAGCACATAAAACTCAGTGTACTTGAAGGTGAAATTGACATGATGTGGATTGCAAATGCACACTACAGGTCAGTTTACACTCAGTGAAAAAAGCACAGTGGCCATGACATTTCTATAAATCCCATCCACTTTGCTGGAACTGTATGACGCTTCAGCTTAAATATGTAGCGTCAAAAACTCATTGTGGGCAGACTCCTTTAGAGTACTGATTAGTGGAGATAAGAGTCCTGTAAGTAGAATTTGTACCTATCAGACATTTATGGTCAATAGTTTTTATATGCCATAAATGTCAAAGAAGGTAATACCCCTTTATTTTTAGTGCAGCCCCCAGATTGATTCAGTATGATAGTGTGGCCCTTGGACCAAAAAAGGTTGTGAACCCCTAACATAAAGGACACAAAAAAGAGACATGACTTTTTTTGTGTTTCTATTGCCCAAAAATATAACATTCACTTGCAATATAATGCAATATAATAAAAAATAATAAAAAAAAATAAAAACAATATGAAATTGTTTGTTGAAATTCATGAAACTGTTTAAAAGCAAAACATTTGTCATTGATTGCTATGGGCAACAAGGATTGTTTTCCTTTTAACCAGTTTTGATAAATCTACCACAATGTTTTATGGTGATTTTTCTCTAATTTTCACTAGCTATGTAAATTAGCCAGAATAGTTCTTATTGAAATATTTAAAAAAAATAAGTCAATGTATTTTTTTGGGGGGGACTTGTATAACATGTAGGTGAATAAAGCAAATAGTAAAGCCGTGAACATGGGTCTGGTCATAGCGGGGTAGACCATCTCTTCTATTCAAAGAGTTAATACGATTAGCTGTAAACAGATTTTAGTCATAAATTTAAACTGGGCAGCGCTCAATGAGGAGCAGGAGGATCAGCAAGGGGTGGGAGGTTGCTATAGAAACGCTTGCAATCAAAGCCTCCTATTTACTGGCTCTGTATTGTATGCTAACCAGCTGCTGGCACTGGACAGTCATGATTAAAAATAGCATTAAATACCTAATAATACAAATTATTAACCCCTACTGATGAAGACCGTGATGCAAAGTTCCCCGATGCACCATACTGCTCATTATTGGCTTAGGAGTCTAGTGCATGGTCATACTCCTGGAAGAGAACTACTCTACAACATGGAATATTAGGGACTATAAAGGACTATGCGGCTGACAGTGAGGCCATGTGGTTGATAGGGGCTCTTCAGCAAGCAGTGTTGGACACTAATGTTCTGTACTTGCCACACTATAGCTAGCAATATATATGGACTCTGTGGATGGCACTAGAATCGGGTTCTGTTACTACTTATGGGTTCAATGGTGGGCACTGTATGGTGCCTTTAGGGCTCACGTTATAGGGAGGTTCTTTTGTAAAAGAAAAATTGGTGCTTTGAAAAAGGAAGAACTATAGCCCAAACTTTACTTGCCTCTGTAATGATTGAACTGTGGCTTACAG
This sequence comes from Phyllobates terribilis, assembly GCF_046119375.1. Lineage (NCBI taxonomy): Eukaryota > Metazoa > Chordata > Amphibia > Anura > Dendrobatidae > Phyllobates > Phyllobates terribilis. The sequence continues at coordinate 707,198,155 of NW_027362761.1, forward strand.
TATTAAAAGGCACCTTGGTGTGAAATCTGGCTGAAGGGGTTTTGGGGCACTGACAGGTACTATATTGTGGGCACTATTGCTGGCATATTCTGTGGAGGACTGTTCCGTATATTCAAGTAGCCGATGACAATATTGTAGGATCATTAACTAAAACTAGCAGAAAATTACCAATTTTATGGTGGCACTAAATGTGGTGTACAGTATTTATGTGTGGCCATTAACCCCATTCTAGAAAAAAGTCTTGCATACTTTCCTGTACAAACCATGGTGTAGGCTGAAATACTAGAGAGGTCTAACAGCTAGGACCTCTGCCTATCCTCAAAATATAGTGTCTGCAGCTGAAGTTGTAGCTCCTTCAATCATTTTGCCTCTACACTTTCTCTACATTCCCAACTGTCGTTTCAGGAGAACTTGCAGCAGAATGTCTGTGTCTGTCTCTAGCTCCTCCGTACTCACCTCGCTATAGAACTCTGAGAGCAGAAACTGCCATCTTCTATCAGTAATATCAAGGTCTGTGCTCACCCAAGACAAATTTTACCTGTGAATTGAGAATTTTGAAAATGAAAAATCAGTTCAGGAGGAGAAAAAAACTAATTTCTCTGATACGATATATTACAAAGTTTCTTATTTTCATATGCACTATTGATTTATGGTAGAAAAAAAATAAAGTGAAGAGTATTGTTTAATTGTGTAAGGAACTATGACACTGCCCTATTCACTTGAGAGGTTGCTTTGTTGCAGTTTTTTTCAATAGCTTTCTCTATTATTTAATTTTTTGGAACAGAATCCCAGAGGTTAGATCATAAAGTTATGATATACAGGGGGTAAAATAAGTATTCAACATGTCACCAAGTAAATATATTTCTAAAGGTGCTATTGACATAAAATTCTCACCAGATGCTAGAAACAACTCATCCAATCCACACAGGCAAATAAATCCACCATAGATGCCATAAATTAAGTTGTATAATAATGAGAAATGGCACAGGGAAAAAGTATTGAACACGCTTACTGAAAGTTATTTAATACTTCGTACAAAAGCCTTAGTTGGTGATGATCATTTCAAGTCACATCCTGTATTTAGAAACTAGTTGAATGCATTGCTCAGTTGTGATTTTGGCCCACTCTGAGCTTTAGTTCATTTCATAAATTTTCTATTGGATTCAAGTCAGGTGATTGGCTGGGCCATTCTAACAGGTTTATTTTGTTTCTCTGAAACCATTTGAGAGTTTCCTTGGCTGTGTGTTTGGGATCAATGTCTTGCTGAAATGTCCACCCTCATTTTATCTTCATAACCCTGGTAGATGGCAACAGATTTTTCTCGAGACTGTCTAGGCACATTTATCCATTAATCCTTCCTCCAATTATATAAAGTTTGCCAGTGCCGAATTTTGAAAAACAGCCCCACACCATGATGTTTCCACCTCCAAACTTCACTGTTGGTATGGTGTTTTGGGGGTGAAATGCAGTGGCTTTTGGCCTCCAAACATGATGTGTACTATATGCATCCAAAGAGTTCAAGTTTGTTTTCATTTGACCAGACTATATTCTCCCAGTATTTCACAGACTTAGTCTATTTCACAGTCTAAATGTTGTTGAGCAAACTTTAAACGCGCTTGAACATGCTTTCAATGGAGTCTTGTGTGGTGAGCGTGTATACAGGCCATGGAGGTTGAGTGAATTACTTATAGTTTTCTTTTAAACAATTGTACTTGCAAATTCCAGGTCTTTCTGTAGCTCTCCATAGGTGGTTCAGGGCTCTTGGCAACTCTTCTGATAGTTCTTATCACTCCTCTATCTGAAATGTTGCAGGGAACACCTTTTCATGGCCAGTTTATGGTGAAATTATGTTCTTTCCATTTCCAGATTATGGCCACAATAGTGCTCACTGGAACCTTCAGCAGTTTAGAAATTCTGCTGACTGCAAACAATGCCATCAGTATGTTTTGCAACAATAAGGTTCAATGTGTCCAATACTTCTTCCCTGTGTTATTTCTCATTATTACACATAATTTATGGATATCTGTGGTTTGATTTATTTGCCTGTGTAGTTTGGATTGGCTATTACTGATATCTGGTGAGAATTATATGTCAATAGCACCTTTAGAAGTATATTCACTTAGAAAATTGGTGATGTGTTCAATACTTATTTCACTCACTGTATGTACACTGTGTGCAGAATTATTAGGCAAATGAGTATTTTGATCACATGATACTTTTTATACATGTTGTCCTACTCCAAGCTGCATAGGCTTGAGAGCCAACTACCAATTAAGTAAATCTGGTGATGTGCATCTCTATAATGAGGAGGGGTGTTGACTAATGACATCAACACCCTATATAAGGTGTGCTTAATTATTAGGCAACTTCCTTTCCTTTGGCAAAATGGGTCAGAAAAGAGATTTGACGGGCTCTGAAAAGTCCAAAATTGTGAGATGCCTTGCAGAGGGATGCAGCAGTCTTGAAATTTCCAAACTTTTGAAGCGTGATCACCAAACAATCAAGCGTTTCATGGCAAATAGCCAACAGATGGTTTGGGGTGAGCTGGACCGCAGAGTGAAGGCAAAAGGGCCAACAAGTGCTAAGCATCTCTGGGAACTCCTTCAAGATTGTTGGAAGACCATTTCCGGTGACTACCTCGTGAAGCTCATCAAGAGAATGCCAAGAGTGTGCAAAGCAGTCATCAAAGCAAAAGGTGGCTACTTTGAAGAACCTAGAATATAAGACATATTTTCAGTTGTTTCACACTTTTTTGTTAAGTATATAATTCCACATGTGTTAATTCATAGTTTTGATGCCTTCAGTGTGAATGTACAATTTTCATAGTCAGGAAAATACAGAAAAATCTTTGAATGAGAAGGTGTGTCCAAACTTTTGGTCTGCACTGTATATACACACACCCATATATATATATATATATATATATATATATATATATATATATACACATACACACATATATTTTTACGACGGCAGCTTGCGGGCCTCCTCAGCGCTGCCCTACTCAAAGTGGTCACCCCATGGTGTTTACTCTCATCAGGTCTGTTCGCTGAGGCTGTTTCCTGCAGCAGTCCTCCACACAGCCGATACAGCATGGTGTTTCCATCTAGCCATTGGGGGTGTGGTCGGTCTCTGGAGGAGTTTAACTCTGCTGTGTCCTGCAAAGATACGGCTCCCCGCTCTATCCCTTGTGAGCAGGATCAATGTAAGGCAGTTCCTCCCTCGACCCCTTGCTCAAACTTTTGGTTCTTTCCCGTTCCAGCTGCCCATCGGTCTGTGGATGGTACACAGAGGAGAAGTCCAGCTGGACATTCAGTAGCTTGCACATGGCTCTACACAACTTAGAGGTGAACTGGACACCACAATTAGAGACTATGTGAAGAGGGAGACCGTGGGGACGAAATACATGCTGGAAGAACTGCGTAGCGAACTTAGGAGCGGAGGGAAGACCTACCAAAGGTATGAAATAAACCATCTTAGGGAACTGATAGACCATGACCTAAATTGTATTCCATCGGAGAGGGTCAGATCAAAATGACAAAATTCATAGCAATATGTTGTCAGGGAGCAGAAGGAACTGGAAGAGGCTGAAAGAAATCAGCAGGCTTATCCTTGGAAGACTTGTTTCTGGGGCATTATGAACAAGCGGTTACAAAGTCTCTGACATCCTTGACCATCAAGGGCCGCCAAAAGCAGTGATCAATCAGTTCGGTGGACTTGCATATGCCCATATGACCAGCAAACTTGGGCTCATGTCCCCAGGAGAGAATTTTCTTTCTTCTAGCAGAGGGGACAAAGGTTTTGTCGGAAGAATGCCCTTGAAAAGGACAGGGACTGCCTCAATAATCCTGAATGTTGATAATGTGCTGAGACTCCTCCATGGAATCAGTCACATTAAAGGATCGAGGCAGGGCATCTGCCTTAAAATTCATCTCCGCAGGACAGAAGTACGAACGAGAAAAGAAGAGTGTCCACTTGGCCTGACGGGGAGTCAACTGCTGGGTAGACTGCAGGAAGGTAATAATTTTATGGTCCGTGTAAATTATCACTGGAGAACTGGCTAGAGCATCCGCGATACTAGATCACATAACGAACGTATTTGAGCACTCGCATTCTCAATAGAGTATTGAGCAGTGGCAAGCATGTTCACTCATCACTAGTATTCATGCAAATCCATGATTTTTATGGCTTTTGTGCACAGCCATGCACAGTGTCACAATCCTGCACTTGAGCCTACTGGGGGATTTGATGAAAGCCCAGAATTTTTTTTTTCAAATAGATTTTTGCCTTTTGTGCAGATGCTTAATCATGGTCAGTGGTCTACCAAGGGAATTCACAACAGACAAATCCCCCAAAATTCTCACATTCACAGAAAATGATGATGGTAAAAAATAGTAATAATCAAGAAAGCTATGATTTTTTTTTTTATTTTAAGCTTTTTTTTTTCTCAAAATAATATATTTACAAAAATTAGGATGGTGGTAAATAAATAATCATGGAAACAATGACTTAAATTTTAACCATGTGAAAGCAATTTTTTGGGCAGCGCAGTGAAAAAATTCCTAAGAATGTTCCATTTTCTTGTCCACCACAGCAAAAAGAAAGGCACTACTGATGTTTATAAAATAATGTGAAACAGCAGAGGTAGGTACAAGCATTATGACACATGAGAAAGCAATAGGAAGCGTAATGTGGTGTCAAAGGACTCATGGCACAAGATAAGTTTGTAAGTTGTTATTTTTCCTCCATCTCTTGTATCCTTTGTCAGCAATTTTTTTCCAATACACTGTACATTTTTAGGGGAATGACATTGTTAATGCTACATTTGTCCCTACTACCAAATTTTGTTGCCTCTTCAAATAGCCTCAATAAGCTACACACATAGGCGGATTATAATGAGGGCAATCCGGGCGACTGCCCGGGGCCCCGAGCCTGCAGGGGGCCCGCGGCTCCAGGCGGGGTGTCTAATGCCGGATTGCCCTCATTATATGTGCGGGCCGCCGCGGCACATATCGGTAGCAGTGGCGGGAGAGGGGGGCCCGGACCGCTCCCCCAGCAGCGGCCGCCGCTACTTTTTCATCGGCCGGGCCAGCACTGCAGCAGTTAACTTCCCTGTGCTGGCCCGGCCGCGTCACTGCTAGGAGACACGGCCCTGTGCGCGGCTGTGTCTCCTAGCTGTGACGTCACGCAGTGTTCCCCGGCCTGCAGTGCTGCACCGGAAAAGAGAGAGAGCAGGCAGGAGGAATGGAGCCGGGGGATGGTGAGTGTGTGTGGGGGGGGGGGGCAGGTGTGTGTGGGCAGGTGTCTGTGTGGGCAGGTGTGTGTGTGTGTGTGTGTGTATATATATGTGTGTGTCTGTGTGGGCAGGTGTGTGTGTGTGTATATGTGTGTTTGTGGGCAGGTGTGTGTGTGTGTGTGGGCAGGTGTGTATGTATGTGTGTGGGCAGGTGTGTGTGTGTGTGTGTGTGGGCAGGTGTGTGTGGGCAGGAGTCTGTGTGGGCAGGTGTGTGTGTGTATATATATGTGTATGTCTGTGTGGGCAGGTGTGTGTGTGTGTATATGTGTGTTTGTGGGCAGGTGTGTGGGCAGGTGTGTGTGTGTGGGCAGGTGTGTATGTATGTGTGTGGGCAGGTGTGTGTGGGCAGGTGTGTGTGGGCAGGTGTCTGTGTGGGCAGGTGTGTGTGTGTATATATATGTGTGTGTCTGTGTGGGCAGGTGTGTGTGTGTGTATATGTGTGTTTGTGGGCAGGTGTGTGGGCAGGTGTGTGTGTGTGTGTGGGCAGGTGTGTATGTGTGTGTGGGCAGGTGTGTGTGTGTGTGTGTGTGGGCAGGTGTGTGTGGGCAGGTGTCTGTGTGGGCAGGTGTGTGTGTGTGTGTATATATATATGTGTGTGTCTGTGTGGGCAGGTGTGTGTGTGTGTATATGTGTGTTTGTGGGCAGGTGTGTGTGTGTGTGTGGGCAGGTGTGTATGTATGTGTGTGGGCAGGTGTGTGTGTGTGTGTGTGGGGGCAGGTGTGTGTGGGCAGGAGTCTGTGTGGGCAGGTGTGTGTGTGTGTATATATGTGTGTGTCTGTGTGGGCAGGTGTGTGTGTGTGTATATGTGTGTTTGTGGGCAGGTGTGTGTGTGTGGGCAGGTGTGTATGTATGTGTGTGGGCAGGTGTGTGTGGGCAGGTGTGTGTGGGCAGGTGTCTGTGTGGGCAGGTGTGTGTGTGTATATATATGTGTGTGTCTGTGTGGGCAGGTGTGTGTGTATATGTGTGTTTGTGGGCAGGTGTGTGGGCAGGTGTGTGTGTGTGTGGGCAGGTGTGTATGTGTGTGTGTGGGCAGGTGTGTGTGTGTGTGTGTGTGTGTGGGCAGGTGTGTGTGTGTGGGCAGGTGTGTGTGGGCAGGTGTGTGTGGGCAGGTGTGTGTGTGGGCAGGTGTGTGTGTGTGTGTGTGGGCAGGTGTGTGTGTGTGTGTGTGGGCAGGTGTGTGTGTGTGTGGGCAGGTGTGTGTATGTGTGTGTGTGGGCAGGTGTGTGTGTGTGTGGGCAGGTGTGTGTGTGTGTGTGTGGGCAGGTGTGTGTGTGTGTGTGTGTGTGGGCAGGTGTGTGTGTGGGCAGGTTAGAAAGTCTTGCCCTGTTGGACACTACACCTGACTTGAGGCCACCACCTCTTAGTTGTCCAATGTTCTGGCTGCTCTAGGGCTCTTCTCAGATATTCATTATACCAGCTCCCCAGAATACCAAAGCTAGGGTGGGTGACCGCGAGCCCTGGTGGTGGTCATAACTGGGGCCACCCAGGGGCAATACTCCATAACAACAATCCCCTGAGGTGGTGTAGGATGTAAGGACCTATTCACACTACATTCAGCGCTGCATTCAGGTCTTTACACAAGGCTTACAACTGAATCCCTGAAATTCAGGATTGTGCTGTCTGAAATGAGACATCTGAAAGCCGAGCAAATGGAGCCTAAAGATTCAGACTTTAGCCTCGGTTTGCCTTTGTTCAAATCAATGGCTATGTCAAGGCACATCTGAATGCCATTTTTCAGGGATTTAGATAGAAGCCTGGAAAGAGGAGATGAATGCATTGCAAAATTCAGTGTGAATAGGCCCTTATATCTGGAGTCTTGATATTGATGCCACATGCATTTTACTTGTTTTTAACTTAAAAAAACAACAACACACACACAAATTATACACACACACACACACACTATACATACACACACATTATACACACACACACACATACACACACACACACACACTATACATACACACACACACACAGATGTGTGTGTGTGTGTGGGCAGGTGTGTGTGTGTGTGTGGGCAGGTGTGTGTGTGTGTGTGGGCAGATGTCATTGTGTGATGTTTGTTTGTATGTATTTTTGTGTTTCAAATGTGTTTATGCGTGTCTGTATATGTTTGTGTGTGTGTATGACTGCATGTGGCCTCCTGCTGAGTATAGTTGGCGCCGTGCGGCCTCCTGATGTCTCTGGGGGGGTGCGCCGTGCGGCCTCCCGAGGTGTATAGATGGCTACGTGCGGCCCTCCGCTGTGTGTAGATGGCTACGTACGGCCCCCCGCTGTGTATAGACGGCGCCGTGCGGCCCCCCGCTGTGTATAGATGGCTATGTGCACCCCCCGCTGTGTATAGATGGCTACGTGCGGCCCCACGCTGAGTATAGATGTCGCCGTGCGGCCTCCTGCTGTGTATAGATGGCTACGTGCGGCCTCCTGCTGAGTACAGATGGCGCTGTGCGGCCTCCTGCTGTCTCTGGGGGGAGCGCCGTGTGGCATCTATACTCAGCAGGAGGCCGCACGTAGCCATCTATACACGTATACTCAGCAGGAGGCCGCACGTAGCCATCTATACGGTGCCATCTATACACAGCGGGAGGCCGCACGGCGCCATCTATACACAGCGGGAGGCCGCACGGTGCCATCTATACACAGCAGGAGGCCGCACGTAGCCATCTATACGGTGCCATCTATATACAGCGGGAGGCCACATGGCGCCATCTATACACAGCGGGAGGCCGCACGGCGCCATCTATACACAGCGGGAGTCTCAGTGCTTTGCAAGAGCAGTCAATAAATTCTGCTTGACTAATTCTGAGCACCATAATGTCTGGTTCGCTTCTAACCTACTGTCTTCATTTACAGCTTGCTGAATTCTAGCTCATTTACTGTCATTCGAGACGATGCCTTTGCTGGTCTCTTTCACCTTGAATACCTGTAAGTGCTCCACTTAATGTCATATTTTTGATTCTGTTCTTCTTCATCTTTTGGCATGTGTAATTGTATGAGCATGTATTCATATGAATTTATGACCTACTTAAACCTTTGAGGACCTTAAATTTTATTCAATCAAATTTTTTTCCAGTTTAAAACTATGGGACATATATGTGCCTTGGTCCTCAAAGGGTTTTTAAAGGGGCTGCAAACATAAATACGAAAAAAATAATTCAATTAGTGTTTTTTGTGTTCATTTAATTTTTATTTGAGGTCCATTTTTTTAATATACCTTGAAATTAAGCCCTACCCCATGGAATGAAGCCCTACCTACATGACATCTGAGAGCTACATGGATCCCGCTTGTGAGGTGCCTGTCCGTCACTACTATTCAGTTTTAGGGTCCACTCACTAAGCCATATATTCTCTCATGCAAGAGAATAGGGCCAATTATGCTAATGACACTCGGCTCAAACTCTGTCAGAGCTTCAACTGAGTGTGATCCGATTCTCTCGCAGCACAGATATGGAGAAGATGGAGAACTTAATTTCTCCATCTTCTCCATAGTCTCTGTGAGTGTTCATCGGACTGCACTTGGATGACATCCGAGTGCAGTCCAATGTTTTACGTGCACCCATAGACTTGTATGGGTGCACATGGTCCGAATATTGAATGAGATTATTTTCTCATGCCAATAATCGCACTGTCCCATAGTATAACATAGGGCCGAGTCCTATCCAATAAAACATCACATAGCATTCAGCCGTGTTATACGACAGTGTGAGCGAGCCCTTAGAGTCAAGGAATATTTACATGCAGATGATGATATTACTCTCCAAGTGTATATTTTTTTAGGCGAGTTCATAGTAAATGCTTTGCCTTTTTGACATGTGATCAACTAAAGAACAAGAAAGATTTAGGACCTCCCCTATAGAGAAACGGAAAATAGTTTGGAGGACTTGCATGTCCTTTTTTATTTATTATGAGAAAATCATAAAAGATTCCGTTTTTTTAACCATGCTGTGACTTTCTGCTGAGGGAGAGGGAGAGAGCTGCCCTATTCAGAGTCTGTAATAAGACCTGCTGACAAAAGTGTTGAAGATACAGTCTAATGTGAATTAACAATGAAAAAAAGTTAATTTCACAAATGGCTTGTATTTTTTTTAATGCAAACTTTTTTGTGTTTACAGCTCCTTTAAAGGGAATCTGTCATCAGGTTTTTGCCAACTAATCTGAGAGCAGCATAATGTAGGGTTAGAGGCACTGATTCCAGTAATGTGTCACTTACTGGGCTGCTTAGCGTTGTTTTGATAAAATCATTGATTTGTCAGAAGGTAATTATCACTAGATGACTAGTAAGTTCTGTAGGACCCCACCCCCATCACTGATCAGTAGATTTCTGTGTACACTGAGCATGGGCAGAAAGCTGCCAATCAGTGGTGTGGGTGGGGCTATACAGAGTGCAGCATTCAGAGAGCTGCTAGATGTGCAGCAGATAAAACGGTGATTTTCTCAAAATGACAACAAGCAGCTGAAAAAGTGACACATCGCTGGAATCAGGGTATCTGCCCCAATATTGTGCTGCTCTCAGATGAGGCAGCACAATTAATATTGTGCCAAATTAATTTCCCGTGAACTATCACATGATCTATCACAGGGGATCATGTGACATGTCACGTGATAAATCAGGTGTGTGGGGAGGGGCCCGCGCCTTCTAAACTGCCCGGGGCCCTTGCTACTCTTAATCCACCCCTGGCTACACGCATGACCATTTACCTTGCCAATAGCAGAACTCAAGGTAATGTAAAACTCCCATCTTCTCAGTTGCATGAAATAAAACAGTCACCTGTCTGCTTTTTATTGCTTGTTCAGACACTCTAATATACACTGCTCAAAAAAATAAAGGGAACACTTAAACAACGTCTGAAAGAAGACTTATAGAATAAAGGGAAGGGGTCCCTAAAAGAACTAAGGTCTGGAACAAAAAGGGACACCTCCTGAACAGAGAAAGTTGTTGCAGAAAACGAAAGATAAACTGACAAAAAGGTACTAGAGGTCCCAAAGGACCAAGCGAACTGAGGGATAGGCACTAGTGTTGAGCGAGCACTAAAATGCACGGGTGCTCGAAGCTTGGGCTGAGCTCACCGTGATACTCGGGTGCTCCACCCGAGCAGCGAGCCCAATGTTAGACTATGGGAGACCCGAGCATTTTTGCGGCGGCACCCCCGGCAGTCTTTTAAAAGCCTAAAAAGTGCCCAAAACGATAGTGACAGTGCTCAAATGACATGGGGACAGCATGGGGATTGCCCCAGGAAGCATTTCTGACCCCCAGGTCACTGCTGTCAACAACGTGGTCAGAGGTATTAAGCCACTTTTACGGGCTCACAATAAAATGTTCAAAAACGAAACTGAAACTGCTTTCCTGTGAAATATGTTAAGGAACATCCTTTCCAGGGTAAAGACTTGTGTATAAGGTAAAATAAATAACCAAAAACAAAAATACTCCTCCACAACTTGGGCTATGTTCACAAGTAGCACTTTTTATGCGTTTTTTGCACTTTAGTATTGCTTTCAACCGTGACAAATGCATTCACCGGGAACTGTCATTTTAACATTTTACAACCTTATCTGGCCATATGCTGTGTGACACATGCATACAGTGCTGAAAAGACATGGGAACAGCATGGGGAAGACCCCTGGAAGCATCTCTTACACCCAGGTCACTGCCTAAAAATGTGCCCATCAGAAGTGATCCTTGCCGCATCAGAAGATGCAGACTTGCAACTATTCCCGTGCAAGTCCTCGTCCCAGGGCAGTGTTCAATTGTACCTCCCCCATTCCTTGCAATGTAAGGGCAAGTATGCAGCCTGCCACCCACCCACCCCCAGCCTGCAATACCATACCGCTTGCTTGCTTGCACTTGAAATTGGGCCTTTTAGGCATGTGGAGGCGGAATCTGGCCACCACGTCATGGCTGTGTCGGCGGCCTGGTATCCATACTGAGTCCCCAGCTGCCCAGAGGCCAGGTGTCCACGCTTGGTCCCCAGCCGCCAGGGGGCGGCCGAGTGTCCATACTTGGTCCCCAGCCGCCCCGCGGCCGGGTGCCCACACACAGTCCCCAGCCGCCTGGGGGCGACTGGGTGTTCATAAACGGTCCCCAGCCGCCCCCATTTGTCCCGGTGCGCCTTATACACAAGCGCGCATACCAAAACATTACCTGTGCCCTCCCCAGTGCATTTAGTGGGAAGGACAGCCTAACCACAAATACGTGGACAAGTGAATGTGGCCAGGGATGGTCCATCTCACTGACGCCTTCACACTGGGTTAATATTGTGGAAGCACAGTTGGACACTGGGATGCAACACATCCTCCAGACATAGAGGATTGCGGGTCCTGGGTCAATCAGGCTTCAACACAAAGTTCAGAAGGTAGACAGCAGCAGTGGTCGGCCTCTTACACAACGAGTAAATTATTCATGATCATGAGGCCATCCATCTCCTTAGCTTTCTGTTCCTTGGAATGCAAGCGCATGTATGTAGTAGCGGCTAGGCCTGAGGTAGTCAGCGTTTTGGCGCATATCCTACCTCCTCCGAGGATTGCTGGATGTTTTCCTGCTACTATCCCAGTTCTATGACTCCCGTTAAAACAAAGCTTCAGGTGATGAATGATGGATGAGGTGGTGGCAAAGGAGAAAAAGCAGGAGGAACAGGGACCATTCACATCAATATCAGGCCAGTCAACCACACATGTCTTGTAGGATATGTTTCTGTACCAAAAGGAGCGGTTCGGCTACACAGTTATAGGGCATACAGTGAGTGCAATGCTTACCAAAAATTTTGAGGCACTCCAATGCCCCTTGGAAGTGACATGGAGGTCAGAGGGCCTTAACTAAACCATTTTTTCCATTTATAGCAACTGGGTCTCCTGTACACTGTTGGCCTAAGCAGTGAATGGAAGGCTTTCCAAAAATTATGAGGAACTGCAATGCCCCTTGAAACAGACATGGATTACAGCGTACTAAAAAACTTCTACCCATTATTGGGGAGTGGGTCTCCCTTAGTGTTCGCCTATGCATTGAAAAGCAAAAGCTGACTAAAATTAGGAGGGAATGCAATGCCCGTTGGAAGAGTTGTGTGTAGTATCGGCGTCTCTGCCCCCTGACAGGCAGAGACGCCGTCCCACTTACCGCCACGCTCCCTGCCCAGCGTCCTCTGGTGCTCCTGCCTCTGTTGCTGCCGGCACGCGCAGCTTCCCGGGCACTGTGCTTAGGGCGCGCGCGTGCTCCCTCCCTCTTAAAGGGGCCGCGTGTGCTGTCCTAAGGAGTCCCCGACCAATGGCCGGAGGTCCTCTCATATAAAGGGCACCTCCTCCAAAATGGAGGTGCCTGTGCAAGGTTGTAACTTTGTGTGTTATACTCTGCTTCAGCCCTCAGGTCCCGCTGCTAGCCTGACTACCAGTCCAGTCCTCCAGCCTGACTACAAGTCCAGTCCGCCAGCCTGACTACAAGTCCAGTCCGCCAGCCAGGCTATAAGTCCAGTCCGCCTGCTTGTCTACTCTCCAGCCCGACAGTCTGTCTACAGTCCAGTCCGCCAGTCTGTCTATGGGCTCTGTCCGCCTGCTTACCTGGAAGCACCTGCCTGTTACCTGCCGTGCCTGCCAGCCCGCTTACCTGGAAGCACCTGCCTGTTACCTGCCATGCCTGCCAGCTCGCTTACCTAGAAGCACATGCCTGTTACCTGCCGTGCCTGCCAGTCCGTCTGCCCGGATCACCCGTCAGCCTGCCTGCCATGCTCATCTGCTGTACCGGTCAGTCCCTTCCTTCTGACCCGTGGGAGTCACCTGCTCTCATACAAGGTCGGTCCCCAGAGTAGCACCTGGTCCCTCTGCTCGGTCCTTCCCTGGTCACGGAGTCGATTGAGCCGCCATACAACCTTGGTAAGTCCGAATTGATACCTAGTTATGCCCCTCTGGTACCTCCTTGCACCGCAGCACAGAGGTTCCACCACCCAGATCCGTAACATCGTGGAGGTTAGAGGTAATTAAAAACAACATTTCAATGAAACTTGGAAGAGCTGTGGAGTTCAGAGTGGTTTAACAAGATGGTTTTAATGCCCCTTGGAAGAGACGTGGAGGTCAGAGTGGTTTAACAAGATGGTTTTAATGCCCCTTCGAAAGAGACGTGGAGGTCACAGTAGCTTAACAAGACGGTTTTAATGCCCCTTGGAAGAGACGTGGAGTTCAGAGTGGTTTAACAAGATGGTTTTAATGCCCCTTGGAAGAGACGTGGAGGTCACAGTAGCTTAACAAGACTGTTTTAATGCCCCTTGGAAGAGACGTGGAGTTCAGAGTGGTTTAACAAGATGGTTTTAATGCCCCTTGGAAGAGACGTGGAGGTCAGGAACTTGCAATGCCCCTTACAAGAGCCATGCAGTACAGCATATTAAAAACATTATTCCCATTATTGGGGAGTGGTCTCCCATAGTCTTTGCCTATGTCTTCCAAGCAAAAGCTGCCAAAAATTAGGACGGAGGAACTTGCAATGCTGGCAACACGGACCACGGTCATCCTGGTGGTATAGTGGTGGTGGAGGCTGAGGATAATGAGAAGAGCAAAAAACAGCTGAAATGAGGAAGCATATACCCATTTGTGGGTGTGAAGCGGTGCATGGGAATACACCTCCCGAAATAACACAGTGGATTTGACTTTTTGTTACTCTGCTGTCATTTGGTGGTGATGAGAAGTCTGGCCCAATCCAGCCCTTGTTCATTTTGATAAGGGTCAGCTTGTCAGGATTGTCAGTTGACAGGCGTGTGCGCTTAGCAGTTATAATTCCTCCAGCGGCACTTAAAACACGCTCCAATAACACGCTAGCGGCAGGGCAGGCCTGGACCTCCAAGGCGTACAGAGCGAGTTCATTCCAAGTGTCCAGCTTGGATACCCAATAATTAAAAGGCACAGAGGAATCACGGAGGACGCTGGTACGGTCGGCAAGGTACTCCCTCACCATCTTTTGAAACTTTCCACTCCTTGTGAGAGTACCCCACGCCTCAGGGCCTGTAAGTTGGGCGGGTCTCAGAAAACTGTCCCAGAACGTTGACAGTGTTCCCCTGCCTCTGCTGGATTGGAGTTGCGTCTCTCTCGCCTGTACGCCTTGGTTGGGCAACGAACTGTGACCTCTGCCGCTAGCGTGTTCAGATGGGAATTTTTTTAACAGTTCTGCAGCAAGGGCCTTCTGCTACTGCCCCATTTTTGTAGACCTCTCCACCTCAGGAATAAGAGAGTGAAAGTTCTCCTTGTAGCGGGGGTCTAACAGTGTCACCAACCAGTAATAACTGTCACCCAATATTTTGACAACGCGAGGGTCACGGTTAAGGCAGCGTAACATAAAGTAAGCCATGCGTGCCAGACTGGTAACGGGCAAGACTTCCGTGTCCTCACCAAGATGACGACTGACCATGCTCTCCTCCTCCTCCTCCTGCTCCTCCCCCCTGTCCTCAGGCCACCCACGCAGAACCGACGGTATGACAGTTGTACAGGTACTACCGTCTACAGTGCAAGATACCAGCTCCTGTTCTTCCTCCTCCTCTTCCCCTCCCTCATTGTCCCCCAATGCACGTTGGGATGAGATGAGGCTGGGCTGTGTGTAATCGCCCGCTACGGCTTCTTGATCCATCTCATCATACTCTGGCTGCAATGCCTCCATTTTAATTCTCTGCAGAGAGCATTGCAAAAGACAGACAAGTGGGATGCTGACGCTAATGATGGCGTCATCGCCACTCACCATCTTGGTGGACTCCTCAAAGTTTGTCAGGATGGTACTTATGTCAGACATCCAGGTCCACTCCTGAGGTCTTATGTGTGGAGTCTGACCTGAATATCGACGGCCTTGTTGCAGCTGGTACTCCACAACTGCTCTCTTCTGCTCACAAATCCTTTGCAACATGTGGAGGGTAGAGTTCCAACGTGTGGGGACATCACACACCAGTCGGTGTACCGGAAGCTGCAAACGCTGCTGCAACACAGCAAGGGCGGCGGAAGCTGTAGCCGACTTCCGATAATGAGCTGACAGGCGGCGTACTTTGATGAGCAGATCTGGCAACTCGGGGTACGATTTAAGAAACCGCTGAACCACGAGGTTAAGCAGATGAGCCAGGCATGGTATGTGTGTGATCTCGCCTCGCCTCAGAGCCGCCACCAGGTTATGGCCATTGTCACACATGACCATGCCTGGATGTAGGTTCAGCGGTCTCAGCCACAGATCTGCCTGCTCATTCACAGCTGTCCACAACTCACAAGCAGTGTGAGGTTTATCACCTAAGCTTATGCGTTTCAGCACAGCCTGTTGCCTCTTGGCTGAGGCAGTACTGCAGTGCTTCAAGCTTGTAACTGATGTGGTGATATCTGAGATGGAGGCTGAACATGAGGTGGAGGAGGAGGATGATGCGCAGGAGCTGTACACTGTGGGGGAAACTCTGACTGACATAGGGCCTGCAATCCTCGGTGTGGGGAGGATGTGTTCGGTCCCAAGGTCCGACTGGGTCCCGGCTTCCACTATGTCTACCCAGTGTGCCGTCAGGGAGATGTACCGTCCCTGGCCACAAGCACTTGTCCACGTGTCTGTTGTCAGGTGGACTCTCCCAGTAACTGCGCTGTTGAGGGCACGGCAGATGTTTTGGGACACGTGCTTGTGTAGTGCAGGGATGGCACACCGGGCAAAATAGTGTCGGCTGGGGACCGAGTACCGAGGGATGGCCACCGCCATAAGGTTACGGAAGGATTCTGTCTCCACCAGCCTAAAAGGCCGCATTTCCAACGCAAGCAGTCGTGAAATGTGCGAATTTAGGACTGTGGCCTGTGGGGCGTTGGCTGCGAATTTGCGCTTTCGTTCAAAGGTCTGGGATATGGACAATTGAACGCTGCGGTGGGACGTGGACGTGGACATTGATGCTGTTTCTTGAGAAACTGCCATAACAAGTGAAGACTGAGAGGAGGGGGCATCTTTGCATGCAGTATGGACAGGGGATTGCCTTGCACGCACAACAGGGAGTTCTCTTACACGCACAACAGCGGAAGAAGCAGTGGTGACACCCGCTGACACTGGTCGTGGACCCTGGGGTTCGCCCCACAAAGTCGGGTGCTTTGCTGCCATGTGCCTGATCATGCTGGTAGTGGTCAGGCTGGTAGTTTTGTCAACCCTGCTGATGCTGGCCTGGCAGGTGATACAAATGGCCTTTTTGGGGTTATCAGCAGAGTCTTTAAAAAAATTCCAGACTCTGGAAGACCTACTGGTTGTACTGGCAACGTCCCTCGTGTTGGTGTTACGGTGAACGGTTGCTCGCCTTCTGTCTGCGGCAACCACACTGCTTCTTCTTGCCTGTTGGAGTACTCTGCCTCCCTCCCCCTGTGTGCTGCTGGCCTCGCTCTGCGTGTCCTCCTGCTACGTTGGGTCAGTTACTAGATCATCCACCACCTCCTCCTCTTCCACTTCCGCACCATGGTCCCCCTCCTCACTTCGTGGCAATTGTGTCTCGTCATCGTCCACCTCTTGTGACAAATTGCCAGCGTCGCCTTCCTGTGGCCTTGGCTGTTCAAATATTTGGCCATCGCTACATAGGATGTCATCTTCCACCACTACAAGCGGAGCAGGCGAGGGGCCCAAATATGGAAATGGACCAGTGAACAGCTCTTCAGAGTGTCCAACTGTGGGATCAGTTGCTGTCTGACGACACTCGGCATGGTGGGAGGAAGGAGCATCAGGAGGAGGAGTATGCAGTCGAGACTCACGGCTACTAAGACTTGACCGTGTGGAAGACAGACCGGAGGTGGTGGTGCCCAGGTGACTGCAAGTATTATCTACTATCCAATTAATAACCTGTTCACACTGATCAGTTCGCAATAGTGGTGCTGTTATGTGCTTCCCTAGTAATTCGGTCAAGAACTGGGAGCGAGAAGATGTGGCTGTTGGTTGTGGCACATTTTCACCTTGGCCACGGCCCCGTCCTCTGCACGCACCATCACCAGAACGTCCAGTTCCACATCCCTTGCCACACGCCTTGCCCATTGTAAATGAAGTAAGATAGCTTACACTCGCACTATCAATGGCAAAAGGGTAATAAAAAGGAGATTTGAACCGTAGAAGAGGAAAACCACAGCTCTAGTTCTTACACCAGACTCTTTTAAACAGATATATTTGTGTCTGAACAGTCAGCGAGACACTCAAAATGTTTTTTTTTTTATGCAAAAAGGTGGATTATACCCAGATTTGAACCGTGGAAGAGGAAAACCACAGTTTTAGTTATCTGGCCTACACCAGAATCTTTTAAACAGATACATTTGTGTCTGAACAGTCAGCGAGACACTCAAAAGGTTTTTTTTTATTGAAAAAAGGCAAAAAAGTGGATAATACAGAGATTTGATCCGTGGAACTGCAAAACCACAGTTCTAGTTATTTGGCCCACACCAGACTCTTTTAAACAGATATATTTGTGTCTGAACAGTCAGCGAGACACTCAAAAGGTTTTTTTTTAATGAAAAAAGGCAAAAAAGTGGATAATACAGAGATTTGATCCGTGGAACTGCAAAACCACAGTTCTAGTTATTTGGCCCACACCAGACTCTTTTAAACAGATATATTTGTGTCTGAACAGTCAGCGAGACACTCAAAAGGTTTTTTTTTAATGAAAAAAGGCAAAAAAGTGGATAATACAGAGATTTGATCCGTGGAACTGCAAAACCACAGTTCTAGTTATTTGGCCTACACCAGACTCTTTTAAACAGATATATTTGTGTCTGAACACTCACACACACTCAATTTTTTTTTTTGGGGGGGGGAAATACCAAAAGGTTAATAGGACGGGTATTTGCACAGTCTGACTGAGGAAAAAAAAAAAAGAGGATATAGATGAAAAAAAAAGGATTTTTCCTGGCCCCTGAGACCTGGGGCTAAGTCTAGCAATTTGAAAAGCAGCACACAGGACTGTAATACAGTGTTTGTTGGTATAACCACTGCGTCTCCTATACAGCCTGCCTGCCTGCCTGATATCTGGGATGGATATTAGTCCTGAGAAGGACTGTTTGTTTGATTTTGCAGGCTTTAGAGACCCTACACTATCTATTTCACAGTATAAATCTCTCCCTAACTCAGCAGCACTCTCCCTACACCGTCTGATCTGGAGCGACTGTGTCCAAGATGGCGGCGCCCGGTTTTAAATACTCGAGGTGACGCTGTGCGGCCAGCCAATCACTGTAATGCCCACAACCAACATGGCTGCGGCATTACAGTGACTGGCTGGTAATCCCTGCATGTACATTGGTTCTGTAAAAAGCGCCAAACATGCAGGGCGGAGACCAGAGCTCCCGCACGAGTGACCTGGAAATGCTCGGTGCTCGCCGAACATCCCGAGTAGTGAGATGCTCGGGCGAGTACCGAGCAGTGTCAAGCATGCTCGCTCAACACTAATAGGCACCGAAGCACCTGGCTAGCAAAACAGTCAAACAACACTGAAGTCCAGCACAGCCAAAAAGGCGGAGCTGGAATATAAAGGCAGATGGTCACGTGACCGCAAAACACAAGATGGAAAAAACAAACAGGAGGCTTCTAACAGTACCCCCTCTTTTAAGAGGATCCTCTGGATCCTCCAGGCCCAGGCCTATCCAGAAACCTCTTGTGGAAAGCTCTAACAAGCCTAGGAGCAGAGACGTCATCCGCCATTACCCAGGAGTTATCTTCGGGACCCTTCCAGCAGATGAGATACTGTACTCTCCCTCTATGCCATCTAGAATTCAAGATGCATGAAATTTCATATTCGCCGTCTTCCACCACAGGAGGAACTGAAACAGTGGCATCCCTATTAGATACATCCGCCTTTTTCAACAAGGAAACATGAAACACAGGATTAATCTTCCAGGAAGTAGGAACATCCAACCTAACCGCAGATGGGTTGACAACCTGAAGCACTTTAAATGGACCCACAAACTTAGGACCCAGTTTTTTAGAGGGTATCCTCAACCGCATGTTCCTTGAGGACAATCAAACCATGTCACCCACAGTAAACAAAACTTCCTTTCGTTTCCTGTCAAAATACTTCTTGGACTTCTTGTTAGCCTCTTGAAGGTTGCAATGTACATTAGTCCAAACTCTCTCCAAATCACCGGAAAAATTCTCCTCCTTCGGCACCGCCGACCCCAATTTAGAGAACGAATCAAAAGACGGATGTCTCCCAGTACAACAAAAAAAAGGAGAACACCCAGCTGAGGAGGATGTATGATTGTTAAGAGCAAATTCTGCGAGAGGCAGAAACTCAGACCACACTTCTTGATTGTCAGCCACAAAACATTGCAAAAACTGTTCTACATCCTGGTTCTTTCTTTCAGTCTGTCCATTAGACTCAGGCTGATACCCAGACGAAAATGACAAATGGACTCCCAACCTGTCACAGAAAGCACGGCAAAAGCGAGCCACAAACTGAGGTCCTCTATCAGAAACAATATCCGTGGGAATGCCATGAAGCTTGACAATCTCCTTAACAAACGCCTTAGCAAGTGTCTTGGCGCAGGGCAACTTAATGAATGGAACCAAATGACACATCTTGCTAAAACGGTCCATGACCACCCAGATGACAGTAAAACCCTCGGACACGGGCAGATCAGTAATAAAATCCATTGTGAGATGCGTCCAAGGCGCACTAGGAACCTCCAGAGGGCAAAGCAACCCCGCAGCAGGAGTATGTGAAGCCTTTGACCTAGCACACACTGTACATTGACGCACCCACTTGATTACTTCTTTCTGCCATCCAGGCCACCAAAAACTGCGACTGATAAGTCTCTTAGTCTCAGAAATTCCTGGATGACCTGCCAACCGAGACTCATGACACTCCACAAACAAGTCTCTCCTAAAGGTTCTAGGCACGAAAAACCTCCCATGGGGAGTGTTAGATGGAGCATCATCTTGAGCTTTTAGAATCCCATTCTCTAAAACGGAGTCCAATGCCGCCACCACAACTCCTTTCTGTAAGATGGTCTCCTCCTCCTCGGCACCGACCATAGGAGAGAAGCTGCGAGATAAAGCATCGGCTTTAACATTCTTAGTACCAGGGATACAGGTAACAGAAAAATGAAACCGAGAAAAAAAAAGTGCCAACCTAGCTTGACGGGCATTCAAGCGCTTGGCAGTATCCAGATAGATCAAATTCTTATGATCTGTGAAAACCTGAATAGGAAATCTAGCGCCATCCAAAAAATGACGCCAATGTTCAAACGCGAGTTTAATAGCCAGCAACTCCCGATTTCCAACATCATAATTCAATTTGATTTACGAAAGTTTTTTCAAAAAGAAGGCACAAGGATGTTCTCCATCCCTGTTCTCCTGAGACAAAACTACTCCGACCCCCACCAATGAAGCATCGACCTCGACCAAAATAGGCTTGGTCTCATCAGGCTGCATAAGAATAGGAAAAAAGAAGCAAGACAAAAATATATCTCATACCCTACCATAATTATATATAAATGTAAAGCAAAATTGCATAATAAATATAGGGTACTTAGTGAACTATTTTTGATCAAAAAAAGTCTACAAGCCGTCCCACCAGCGGCAAGGTGACCCTAAATTGGGACGGTACCTATACTGCCTATATTAAAAACCTTAATAAAACCTTAACTTGCGACTCCTCCTCCGAAAAAACCCTCCAAAAATCTTGAATAGGTACAGGTAATTCCCCTTTTCCCACAACCGCAATGCGACCATTACAACATTTATCATAGCATTTTGGACTCCAAGACTTAATCATATTAGTAGACCAGTCCAGCAAAGGATTGTGCAGTTTTAACTAAGGCAATCCTAGAACGAACGGAGAGGGTAAATTATCTAATACAACCAAGTCCAAAATTTCTTGGTGAAGACCATTGATAGTGAGGGGAAATGCAGCAACCTTGTGAGTAATACATTTCAAGGGAGTGTTATCAATAGCAATCACAGAGATAGGTGATGACAAAGGTTTGGATTTCAATTTAAGTTTTTTCCAAAAACCCTTTATCAATCACATCAAGTGTTGAACCACAATCCACAAATACCTGAAATTCAATCAAATTTTCCTGCAACGTAGTACTCCCTGAAAGAAATACTCCTGCAGAGCGTAAACAAGCTATACGGTCATACCTGACCTTTTTTTTCTTTACTTAAACGAAGCTCACAATATTTAATCAAATGGTCAGCTTTATCACAATAAAGACACAATCCCTCGGCGAACCTCCGGTCTCTTTCCTGAGAGCTGAGCGACATTGGCCCAACCTCCATCAGTTCTCCGCCGTCTGAGCAGATTTTCTGGGGACTAGGACCTGGCATTACAGGAGTCTTTACCTCATTCTACCTAGATCTCAGCCTCCTATCCACACGAACAGCTAATTGCATGGCATCCTGCAGAGTCTCAGGTGCAGGGAATGCAATTAGCAAATCCTTAACCCTTTCACTCAGACCAGCAAGAAATAGACATTTCAGAGCAGGATGATTCCATCTGAGTTCAGAAGCCCACCTTCAAAAGTGTGTGCAATAAATCTCAGCATCATCTGACCCCTGATTCAAACGCCTGAGTTCTGCCTCAGCAGATGAGATTCGATCAGGATCGTCATATAATAGACCCATAGCAGAAAAAAAACTCTTCTACCGACCTCAAACATGGATCATTAGGTTGAAGAGAAAAGGCCCATGACCTGTTGGTGGGCCTTGAGGGCTGGAGTTGGGGAACCCTGGCCTAGATGGTTTGTTGCAGTGGTACTGCTGTTTCTTCAGGCTCCTACATTTGTATAACCAAAAGCCATGGAATTGCAGTGTGTTCCTTTACATTACATTAATAAACCTTGCAAGTTGTATAAACAAGCTACTTGGGTGCAACAGCGCGGACAATGAGGAGACAGTGGTAATCAACCAACACTATTTATTTGACTAACTACAGTGCATTGTGAAAGTATTTGGTCCCCTTGAACTTTTCTACCTTTTGCCACATTTCTGGCTTCAAACATAAAGATATAAAATTCAATTTTTTTGGGAAGAGTCAACAACAAGTGGGACACAATCGTGAAGTGGAACGAAATTTATTGGATATTTTAAACTTTTTTAACAAATTAAAAACTGAAAAGTGCAATATTATTCGGCGCCTTTATTTTCAGTGCAGCAAACTCACTCCAGAAGTTCAGTGAGGATCTCTGAATGATCCAATGTTGTCCTAAATGACTGCTAATGATAAATAGAATCCCCCTGTGTGTAATCAAGTCTCCGTATGAATGCACCTGCTCTGTGATAGTCTCAGGGTTCTGTTTCAAGTGCAGAGAGCATCATGAAGACCAAGGAACACACCAGGCAGGTCTAAGATACTGTTGAGGCGAAGTTTAAAGCCGGATTTGGATACAAAAAGATTTCCCAAGTTTTAAACATCTCAAGGAGCACTGTGCAAGCGATCATATTGAAATGGAAGGAGTATCAGACCACTGCAAATCTACCAAGACCCGGCTGTCCCTCTAAACTTTCATCTCGAACAAGGAGAAGACTGATCAGAGATGCAGCCAAAAGGCCCATGATCACTCTGGATGAACTGCAGAGATCTACAGTTAAGGTGGGAGAGTCTGTCCATAGGACAACAATCAGTCGTACACTGCACAAATTTGGCCTTTATGGAAGAGTGGCAAGAAGAAAGCCATTTCTCAAAGATATCCATAAAAAGTCTTGTTTGAAGTTTGCCACAAACCACCTGGGAGACACACCAAACATGTGGAATAAGGTGCTCTGGTCAGATGAAACCAAAATCGAACGTTTTGGCCACAATGCAAAGAGATATGTTTGGCGTAAAAGCAACACAGCTCATTAACCTCAAAAGACCATCACCACTGTCAAACATGGTGGTGGCAGCATCATGGTTTGGGCCTGCTTTTCTTCAGCAAGGACATGGAAGATGGTTAAAATTGACGGGAAGATGGACGGAGCCAAATACAGGACCATTCTGGAAGAAAACCTGTTGGGGTCGGCAAAAGACCTGAGACTGGGATGGAGATTTATGTTCCAACAAGACAATGATCCCAAACATAAAGCAAAATCTACAATGGAATGGTTCAAAAATAAACGTATCCAGGTGTTAGAATTGCCAAGTCAAAGTCCAGACCTGAATCCAATCGAGAATCTGTGGAAAGAGCTGAAAACTGCTGTTCACAAACGCCCTCCATCCAACCTCAATGAGCTCGAGCTGTTTTGCAAGGAAGAATGGGCAAGAATTTCAGTCTCTTGATGTGCAAAACTGATAGAGACATACCCCAAGCGACTTGCAGCTGTAATCGCAGCAAAAGGTGGCGCTACAAAGTATTAACTCAAGAGGGCCGAATAATATTGCACGCCCCACTTTTCAGTTTTTAATAAGTTAAAAAAGTTTAAAATATACAATAAATTTCGTTCCACTTCACGATTGTGTCCCAATTAGAATTTTATATCTTTATATTTGAAGCCAGAAATGTGGCAAAAGGTAGAAAAGTTCTAGGGGGGCAAATACTTTCACAATGCACTGTATCTATAAGTGTATATACAATGGGGAAAAAAAGTATTTAGTCAGCCACCAATTGTGCAAGTTCTCCCACTTAAAAAGATGAGAGAGGCCTGTAATTGACATCATAGGTAGACCTCAACTATGAAAGACAAAATGAGAAAACAAATCCTGAAAATCATATTGTCTGATTTGGAAATAATTTTTTTTCAAATTTTGGTGGAAAATAAGTATTTGGTCAATTACAGTGGGTACGGAAAGTATTCAGACCCCTTTAAATTTTTACTCTTTGTGTCATTGCAGCCATTTGGTAAATTCTAAAAAGTTCATTTTTTTCTCATTAAAGTACACTGTGCACCCCATCTTGACTGAAAAAAAACAGAAATGTAGAAATTTTTGCAAATTTATTAAAAAAGAAAAACTGAAATATCACATGGTCATAAGTATTCAGACCCTTTGCTCAGTATTGAGTAGAAGCACCCGTTTGAGCTAGTACAACCATGAGTCTTCTTGGGAATGATGCAACAAGTTATTCACACCAGGATTTGGGGATCCTCTGCCATTCTTCCTTGCAGATCCTCTCCAGTTCTGTCAGGCTGGATGGTGAACGTTGGTGAACAGACATTTTCAGGTCTCTCCAGATATGCTCAATTGGGTTTAGGTCAGGGCTCTGGCTGGGCCAGTCAAGAATGGTCAAAGAGTTGTTCTGAAGCCACTCCTTTGTTATTTTAGCTGTGTGCTTAGAGTCATTGTCTTGTTGGAAGATGAACCTTCGGCCAAGTCTGAGGTCCAGAGCACTCTGGAAGAGGTTTTCATCCAGGATATCTCTGTACTTGGCTGCCATTTATGTTGCCTTCAATTGCAACCAGTCGTCCTGTCCCTGCAGCTGAAAAATACCCCCATAGAATGATGCTGCCACCACCATGTTTCACTGTTGGGATTGTATTGGGCAGGTGATGAGCAGTGCCTGGTTTTCTCCAGACATACCACTTAGAATTATCACCAAAAAGTTCAATATTTGTTTCATGAGACCAGAGAATTTTATTTTTCATAGTCTGGGAGTCTTTTTGAGCAAAGTCTATGCAGGCTTTCATATGTCTTGCACTGTCTTGCACTGAGGAGAGGCTTCTGTTGGGCCACTCTGCCATAAAGGCCCGACTGATGGAGGGCTGCAGTGATAGTTGACTTTGTGGAACTTTCTCCTATCTCCCTACTGAATCTCTGGTGCTCAGCCACAGTGATCTTGAGGTTCTTCTTTACCTCTCTCACCAAGGCTCTTCTCCCACGATTGCTCAGTTTGGCTGGACGGCCAGGTCTAGGAAGACTTCTGGTGGTCCCAAACTTCTTCCATTTAAGGATTGTGGAGGCCGCTGTGCTCTTAGGAACCTTGAGTAATGCAGAAATTCTTTTGTAACCTTGGTCAGATCTGTGCCTTGCCACAATTCTGTCTCTGAGCTCCTTGGGCAGTTCCTTTGAGCTCATGATTCTTATTTGGTCTGACATGCACTGTGAGCTGTGAGTTCTTATATATACAGGTGTGTGCCTTTCCAAATCAAGTCCTATCAGTTTAATTAAACACAGTTGGACTCCAATGAAGGAGTAGAACCATCTCAAGGAGGATCACAAAGAAATGGACAGCATGTGACTTAAATATGAGTGTCTGAGCAAAGGGTCTGAATACTTATGACCATGTGATATTTCAGATTTTCTTTTTTAATAAATTTGCAAAAATTTCTACATTTCTCATTTTTTTCAGTCAAGATGGGGTGCAGAGTGTACTTTAATGAAAAAAAATGAACCTTTTAGAATTTACCAAATGGCTGCAATGAAACAAAGAGTGAAAAATTTAAAGGGGTCTGAATATTTTCCGTAACCACTGTGCAAACAAGCAATATTTCTGACTCTCAGAGACCTGTAACTTCTTCTTTAAGAGGCTCCTCTGTCCTCCACTCATTACCTGTAGTACTGGCACCTGTTTGAACTTGTTATCAGTATAAAAGACACCTGTCTGCAACCTCAAACAGTCACACTCCAAACTCCACTATGGTGAAGACCAAGGAGCTGTCGAAGGACACCAGGAACAAAATTGTAGCCCTGCATCAGGCGGGGAAGACTGAATCTGTAATAGACAAGCAGCTTGGTGTGAAGAAATCAACTGTGGGAGCAATAATTAGAAAATGGAAGACATACAAGACCACTGCTAATCTCCCTCAATCTGGGGCTCCACACAAGATCTCACCCCATGGGGTCAAAATGATCTCAAGAACGGTGAGCAAAAATCCCAGAACCACACGGGGGGACCTAGTGAATGACCTGCAGAGAGCTGGAATCAACGTTACACAGGTTACCATCAGTAACACACTACGCCGCCAGGGACTCAGATCCTGCAGTGCCAGACGTGTCCCCCTGCTTAAGCCATTACATGTCCGGGCCCATCTGAAGTTTGCTAGAGAGCATTTGGATGATTCAGAAGAGTATTGGGAGAATGTCATATAGTCAGATAAAACCAAAGTAGAACTGTTTGGTAGAAACACAACTCGTTGTATTTGGAGGAGAAAGAATGCTGAGTTGCATCCAAAGAACACCATACCTACTGTGAAGCATGGGGTGGCAACATCATGCTTTGGGGCTGTTTCTCTGCCAAGGGACCAGGACGAAAGAATGAAAGAATGAATGGTGCCATGTATCGTGAGATTATGAGTGCAAGGGCATTGAAGATGAAACGTGGCTGGGTCTTTCAGTATGACAATGATCCCGAGTACACTGCCAGGACAATGAAGGGGTCCTGGAGTGGCCTAGCCAGTCTCCAGATCTAAACCCTATAGAAAACCTTTGGAGGGAGTTGAAAGTCCATGTTGTCCAGTGACAGCCCCAAAACATCACTGCTCTAGAGGAGATCTGCATGGAGGAATGGGCCAACATACCAGCAACAGTGTGTGCCAACCTTGTGAAGACTTACAGAAAACGTTTGACCTCTGTCATTGCCAACAAAGGATATATAATAAAGTATGGAGATGAACTTTTGTAATTAAACAAATACTTATTTTCCACCAAAATTTGAAAAAAATTTCTTTCCAAATCAGACAATGTGAGATTGTCAGGATTTGTTTTCTCATTATGTCTCTCATAGTTGAGGTCTATGACTCGCTCCCTGGGCCGTGGGGCACTCGGAACCGGGCAATAGGGAGACGATGGGGGGAGTAGTGGCAACCCGGTCCCGTGGCTCAGTGTGGTCAGACCAATGGTAGTCTGCTACGTGCTTCAGATAATGTCCGACTATGCCACCCGTGGATTGCGGTTATTAGGAACCGCGCTGCAAGGCAGTCCGCTGGGGCAGATGATGTATGCAGCTGGGATGGTGTGACTCCACACGGGAAGAGTGTGGCCCCAGGGCAGTGTAATAAATGGTGGAAGTGATGGTGGTGAGAGTCCCAGTACCGGTAGTGCTGGAGGAGCGAAAAAGCACACAGACAACGTACTGCAGTCCAGGGTCTTTACTCACAGTTAGTACCCAAGTCACTTCAGCTAGTAATGACTGCCCGAGCCGTGCTGCGTCCACCAGGTGAGGGGCTTGGTCAACTCCCAGGCAGTTCAGGAATATGGCACAGGACCCCCTTCTTTCCTTTCTCTGACCTGCCTCACCAGTGACCCACTTTTGTCCAGCTGCCGCGGACCTGCGCTGGTAAACGTGGGCCCCGTTCCCCGCTGTCCTTTATGGTGCTTTCCTAGCAGGTTTGATGAGGTGCTGCACCAATAAATGGTCACAACCTCCGGTCTTCGGCTGAGGGTTGTTTCTCCTCCACTAACTTGGGATCCGGTACCCTTAATCTGCCTGACCCTTCACCCTGTATTCTCGTGGGTTCTTAGGGTCTCTTCCACCTTCTTGTTCCTGAGCCCTTCTGTTCCTCTGTCTCTTCTCCTTTTCTGTTCCTTCTCCCTCTTCTCCTTCCTCGTGGAGCTGGGCTGAGAGGAATCCCAGATCCCCTTCACCTCCTCTCTCTCTCCACTCTCCTCCTCGGCCTCTCACTAGGCCCACTCAGGGGTAGAGCTCCTACAGAGCCTCTACCCCCTGTCTTCTCTCACTGGACAGAACAGACTGAACACTGTTCTAAGATGGTGCCCACCTTTTATACCTCCCTCTAGCCATGAGCCCAGGTGACCAGCAACCAATGAGCTCCTACCTACGCTCAGGAACCAACCCCTATCTGCTCCTACATCACTGGGTATTCCTCCCCCCTCCCCACTCCAGACAGGGACATGGTCTGTCGTACCTGCATTTCTGTCTAATGGGAGTACCGTTGAGCTGTCCCTCGGAAATGCAGTGTGTGTGATGCATGCAGCTAACTGAGCCCTGGTCCATACTCCATCCTTACCTGGGAGTGGAATATCACACCTCTGGCAGAGGTGCAATACCCCTGTAGCGGCCGAACCCTCGGGGTGCTACATTCCCCCCTGGTAAACCACAGCACGTCCTCGGGCTGGAACAGAGCAAAAACGATTAAATACAGGACATGCAAAATTTTTCAAAACTTTTTACATTTAGAAACGGACCACACAGTTCAATTCCCTTTATGGGACACACTTTTCTTTCACTAGGCATTATAAAATACTTTCAACACTACTGGAACTCTTTTGTCACTTGTCATATAAAACAGTTTCTAGATTATGTAAAACATTTTCTAGCAGCATATTAAACTCTTCATATAAAACATCTTTAGGCAAACACATTCTTGTATTCTTGGATCATGGCCGCGGTGCAACTTGCGACCAGGTGTTCATTCTTCTAAGTGCAAAAACTTTAGCAAACTTGTAAACATGAGGGACTCGCTGTCCCGAGGTAGACGTGGTAGTCTTTTTATAAAACCAGTAGGGGGCGCTTTAGGAAGTGCAACTATTTACAGGGGATTGGCCGTTCCCAGTCCTCGGCCAGGTGGGGAAGTGGATGGCTGTTCTCAGTCCCCAGCCAGTTTAGGATAAAGGGATGGCTGCTCTCAGTCCTCAGCCAGGTAACTTAGGAAAGGGGCAACTGTCATGGGTGTGTCGCCACGAAGATCGTCGCGACTACACAGCCTGACTTCTTGCACCTGAGTTTTTGGTGCTTTGTGTTTTTTGGTTGTGAGGGAGTTAATTCTCTCTCTGTGCTTGACGAGGCTCAGCCTCGCCCAGCTGCAGTTAATGCTGCAGTATTGGGATTCCTTCAAATACCTGCTGGTCTGATAGGGAAGTTGTCGGTGAAAGCATTTCTTGCAGACCTTCAGAGTGGATCGTTGTTTGGTGGAGTTCGGAGCGAGGAGTATGCGGTGTGGTTTGTTCCCTTCCTCCCTTTATCATTTATCTCCTAACCTGTTGTTGTTCCCTCTGTAATTGTGGTGTTAGTTTTTGTATGCAAGGTGGTTTTTGGTTTTCCCCTTGTACTGTCTCTTTTGTCTAGTACTGTGTTTTGGGCATTTTCTATCCTGTTCCCCATTGTTGTGATCGGGGTCCTTCTCAGGACTAGATTACTTAGGTTCAGGGATATTCAGGAGTTTAGGGTTACGCTGGCGGCCTGGACCTCTGTACCATTAACAGTACCTCCAGGTTGAGGGATTAGTCAGGGCCCCCGTCTAGGGTCAGCTCAGGCCCCTGACCCCCCTGTACGCTGAGACAGCGTGACAGCAACTTCTTACAGTTTCACATCAGTCCCAACGGGGACCACACTTTCAGTGGAAACAGTCCCACAACAGCTCTCCGTACCCAGACGGGTAACTATGTACACTGGTATGCCACTGTTCACTGGTAGCGATACCCTCCAGCTGCTCCTTGCTCCTCATAATCTTCAGGCCCGTCCGGGCCCTCTTGGTACTCAGAGTCCGAGTGGTACTACTCCTCCTCTTCTACCACTCTGTGGACGTGGAGGGCGTACCATCCCTTCACTCCTTGGTGTCGGGTGTAAGACACCACGTCCCCTGGATATAGATCCCGCCCTCGATGACCTTCTGGCAGGTGGCTCTCTACATCCCCCCTAGTCATGAACACGTCGCTGATGGTCTCAGGATCTTTAATGAAACCCCAGCCATGTTCCATGTGAAATTTCATGACAGTCCCGGTGACTCGGGGACCGCGGGCAGCTCGGGGATCTCGCCGGGTCTTCATCTTCTGCTCCGCACTCTGGACCTGCAGCTTCTCCTGTTTCTTGCGCCGCTCCCGCTGCTCCCTTTCGAACATCTCCAGCTGTTGGCGGCAGTACTCCCATCGACGGGCGGCGTCCGCCCGGGTTTCTTGGGTGAACCCCATCAGATTTTCTCCGGTGGGGTCCCAATCGAATTGGGCGTACTCCAACAGTGGCTGGGGGGTTTCCTGAGGTGCCGGAGCAGGTATGAGGGGCTCAGATGATACTCCAACCTCCGCGGGCGAGCTCCTCTGAAGGCGGGGGTTAACATACTCGGGGGGCCAGATGAAAGGAAGCCCATACAGGCTGATAGGTTGGGCGAAGAGATCTGCGCCCAGAGGCGATACTGCAGAGGCAGGGGCGCGAGCGGGTTAGCGGCGCCCGGGGGTACTCGGCCTTGCGACCAGGCCCGCGGTGGTCGTTTCCTGGTTGTACCCGGGGGTGGCATAGCGGAAGCAGGGGGCTCGGGCGGGGTAGCGGCGCCCGGGGGCGCTAGGCCTTGCGACCAGGCCTGCGATGAAGGTCTGCTCATCTTGCCCGGGGTCAGAGGGCACGGCGTGGGGCGAGGCTCGCTGGCGGTGTCGATGGCCTGGGAACCGGTTGGTAGCGGTGGAGGCATGGTGTCGATGGCGGGTTCAGGTATGTTGAGCTCCGCAACAGGGTGCAGGGGCAAGTCGGCGGCCCCAGGGTTCAGGGTAGGGGCGTCTCCGTTACCTGCCTCTGCTGTCGCAGCCTCCTCCGCGGCGTCGTCCTCGGCCTCCTCTCTGTTTTCACTGCCCTCGGTGGCTGGTGTGCTGCTGGATGTCGGCGGTGCCTCCTGCTGCGGGATCACGGCCCGCCGGGCCATCATCTCCTTCCACCCGGCAATCACGTCCCGCTGCGCCCGGACCATCCTCCGGTCCAGCTCCTCCAGCGCAGCGCGCGCATACTCAGGGTCTTCCTTGGGGAGGTGTTCTAGCAGTTCCGTGAAGCTGCATGGTGGCTCGGCCTGCAGCAGGCTCCTCGCCAAGGTGTTGGAGCTGGCTCCCTTCTCCATCTCCGGGTGTGGTCTGGCCAGACTGATCAAGACCACCCCCTGCCCCGCAGTTTTCTTCTCTTTCCTCCCCCAGGGGGGGTGGTCCTGGGGCATTCTGCTGACAATCACTCTCAGGGGCAGCCCCCCCACGTTGACGGACATTTCCACAGCCGCACTCATGGCTGTTGGGGGTGGACTCCTTCTTTGGCGCCATTCTGGGACCTGGCCCACGATGGGAGGTGGCTTACTGTTGTCTTTTGGCGCGCACATTATGGCGCTCGTTCTTCTTGGGCGGGCGCCATCTTTAGTACAATGGAACAGTCTCTTTTCAGGCGCGCAGTACCCGCTGGTGGCGGGTTGGTAACGATCCTGCCGACTACGCCAAAGCTGACTCGCCCCCTGGGAAGTGGGGCACTCGGAACCGGGCAATAGGGAGACGATGGGGGTAGTAGTGGCAACCCGGTCCCGTGGCTCAGGGTGGTCAGACCAATGGTAGTCTTCTACGTGCTTCAGATAATGTCCGACTACGCCACCCGTGGATTGCGGTTATTAGGAACCGCCGCTTCAAGGCAGTCCGCTGGGGCAGATGATGTATGCAGCTGGGATGGTGTGACTCCCCACGGGAAGAGTGCGGCCCCAGGGCAGTGTAATGAATGGTGGAAGTGATGGTGGTGAGAGTCCCAGTACCGGTAGTGCTGGAGGAGCGAAAAAGCACACAGACAACGTACTGCAGTCCAGGGTTTTTACTCACAGTGAGTATCCAAGTCACTTCAGCTGGTAATGACTGCCCGAGCCGTGCTGCGTCCACCAGGTGAGGGGCTCGGTCAACTCCCAGGCAGTTCAGGAATATGGCACAGGACCCCCTTCTTTCCTTTCTCTGGCCTGCCTCAACAGTGACCCACTTTTGTCCAGCTGCCGCGGACCTGCGCAGGTAAACGTGGGCCCCGTTCCCCGCTGTCCTTTATGGTGCTTTCCTAGCAGGTTTGATGAGGTGCTGCACCAATAAATGGTCACAGCCTCCGGTCTTTGGCTGAGGGTTGTTTCTCCTCCACTAACTTGGGATCCGGTACCCTTAATCTGCCTGACCCTTCACCCTGTATTCTCGTGGGTTCTTAGGGTCCCTTCCACCTTCTTGTTCCTGAGCCCTTCTGTTCCTCTGTCTCTTCTCCTTTTCTGTTCCTTCTCCCTCTTCTCCTTCCTCGTGGAGCTGGGCTGAGAGGAATCCCAGCTCCCCTTCACCTCCTCTCTCTCTCCACTCTCCTCTTCGGCCTCTCACTAGGCCCACTCAGGGGTAGAGCTCCTACAGAGCCTCTACCCCCTGTCTTCTCTCACTGGACAGAACAGACTGAACACTGTTCTAAGATGGTGCCCACCTTTTATACCTCCCTCTAGCCATGAGCCCAGGTGACCAGCAACCAATGAGCTCCTATCTACACTCAGGAACCAACCCCTATCTGCTCCTACATCACTGGGTATTCCTCCCCCCTCCAGACAGGGACATGGTCTGTCGTACCTGCATTTCTGTCTAATGGGAGTACCGTTGAGCTGTCCCTCGGAAATGGGGTGTGTGTGATGCATGCAGCTAACTGAGCCCTGGTCCATACTCCATCTTTACCTGGGAGTGGAATATCACACCTCTGGCAGAGGTGCAATACCCCTGTAGCGGCCGAACCCTCGGGGCGCTACATCTACCTATGATGTCAATTACAGGCCTCTCTCATCTTTTTAAGTGGGAGAACTTGCTCAATTGGTGGCTGACTAAATACTTTTTTTCCCCACTGTATATGCACAAGTAAGCACTACAGTAGCAAGGGCAATGCAGTATATTCTGACACTATCAGAACACAGCGATCCGACTAGATACAATATCTATTCAACGTTCTACTTATATACTGTACACTGTCCTTATTATCTAGCAGTTAAACGACATAAAGGCTTAGCCTTTATGTTTTAGATTAACAGGCGCCACTCTCACTACTAGGCCCGTCACCGTCTTATTCTCTTTAAGCACCTCTGATCATTACACTGGCCCTAACGAGAGACACCGGTATTTCCCACAAGGCCGCAAGTCCCAGATTTGTGAGTCACTTGGTTCACAGTGTGCTCGCCACACTGACCATCTTCGTTCCCTGAAGCACGGCCACAGCCCACACATGTCTATGCCGGGAGTAACTTCCCGATTCACTCGGAGCCATCTTTCAGGGACGACAGTCGTTTCTCTTTGGCCGGCGATCTGCGTCCTATTTTCGGGACTTGACTTATGAAGTCGGTCTTCTGTGCTTGGCCTACAAAGTTGGTCTTCGGGGCTTAACCTACAAAATTGAGAACTCTCCAGGAACAGATCACTCTCAAGTAGTTCTAGTACAATGTCGACCACAAGCCTGTTCTATTGCCCACATATGCTCTTCCTTTCACATCCTGGCGCCAACTGCTAACTGCGTCATCGTACTGGCCTTTTATATTTAGCAACTGTGCCACAGCTATCACCTGACCCAGCGTCCTGGTCAACCTCTTCCCTCAGGGAATACACTCTCCATCCTTCAGTTCCTGTCTATCCAGTCAAGCCAGCAGATGGCGGCATTTTCTTGCAAGTGCAGTAGGATGTTGACTAGGTGTATCTTCTGTTCACCACCCCCTTACACTTGAATATTTAAGAAAGTAGAAGTGAAGTTTGTCTTTCTTAGGAGAATATTTATGTGTGCATAATTATTGGGCAACTATTATTGTGCAGAATTATTAAGAAACTAAATTAAAAAAAAATAAAAAATTTACATTTTCCCATCTCAATTGTTTATTTTCATCTGTTAAAGTAAGAATAATAATGAAACAACTCAAAATGTACAAAAATAGATTTGTGACCTTTTCATAAAATCAGAGAATCACAGAATGTTAGAGTTGGAAAAGACTTCCAGATTCATCAAGTCCAAACCCCTGCTCAATGCAAGATTCACTAAACCATCTCAGACAGATGTCTGTCCAGCCTCTGTTTGAAGACGTCCATTGAAAGAGAACTCACCACCTCTCGTGGCAGCCTGTTCCACTGATTGATCACCCTAACTGTCAAAAAGTTTTTTCTAATATCTAATCTGTATCTTCTCCCTTTCAGTTTTATTCCATTGCTTCTTGTGCTTCCATGTGCAAATAAGAATGATCCCTCTACACTGTAACATCCATTGAGATATTTGTAGACAGCTATTAAGTCTCCTCTTAGCCTTCTTTTTGCAAGCTAAACATTCCAAAAATAGCACAAGATAGAAAGGGCTGTTAGGCCCCCCAATCCCATATTCCCAAACTCACAAAATTATATATATAGCAGCCAGGTGAGAATTAATAAAACATAACTTTTACAAGTATATTCATTAAAACTGGTAGCTAATCTAAAATGAAAATACCTCAGTTTTCTTAGATAAGATTAAATGAAACAGACAGCCACAGTGGTGGACAAAATATCTGTATATGAAATAGACCTGTGAGTGCATACTACACAGAAGAATACCTGGAAATGACAGTGGTCATATACAGTACACATGAAGTACACAAGAAAATACCAACATTTACACTCTTGGATGAAAAAAATGGAAATCTCTCACCCAGTGTTGTAGTCTGCAATGTGACCAAAAAGATTCCTCCTCATCAGGTGCATTTGAGACCAAAATCCTCATCAGGTCTGGAAAGACTCTGGAGACTGGAGCTAGACTAAACACCTAGCCACAATACTCAAGCAATCTATGAAAGATCCACATGGCTTTAAGTAGACTCAAACAAGAAACAAGATGGATTCCACAGGTTCAGAATCCGCCATCTTAGTAAAGGGCAATTGCAGAACACAACAGCTGCCTCCAGTGGTAAGGAGTCAAATTACAGCACAATTATTAAAGTGAACAATAGTGGCCACTAGTGGTCAAACGGTAGAAGGACAACAGAAATCCTGACAGCATTCCCTGCACTCAGCAGTATATTCTTCTTTAGATATGCCCCGCTCTTTCCATTTGATATTAATTTCTTTTTTCCTTTTTAGCAAGTGTTTAAGTTCTGTGTTCATCCATCCTGGTCTCTTTAAATGCTTCTAATTAGTGTTGAGTAGTGTTGAGCGAGTATGTTCTGTCCGAGTATGCTCGGGCCGAGCTCCGAGTATTTACAGCTGCTCGGTATGCTCTGTGCATGATTTGCGACTGTTTGACAGCTGTGAGGAATGTCTATTTCTTACACATTCCTCACATGTAATAAAGCTGTCAAACAGTTGCAAATCATGCACACGGGAGCGATTTAACCATATCACCGAGCAGCTGTAAATACTCGGAGCTCGGCCCGAGCATACTTGGACAGAACATACTCGCTCAACACTACTTCTAATACTTCCTTATTTTCGGGATTGTTACTGATTGTGCATTGAGAATTTCATTTAGCAAAATCTCCCACATTTCTGTCCTTTAGAACATCCAGGCATTGGACCTTTCCTACCTTCTTTAAAATATGTTTTTCTGAAGTCCAGCCTTAAAGTCTTCCTCTTGTAATCTAAAATTCAAGGATAGCATGATCGCTGCCTCCTAAATTTCCTGCCACCTTTACTTCCTCAACCATTTCCCCCCTGTTGGTAAGTATTAGGTCCAAGATGGCAGGTGTTCTCTCTTCTTCCTTTTGAAAGATAAAGTTGTCAGCGAGAGAAGATAGGAATTTTCTGGACCCAATACTTTTGCCTGAGAGACTATCTGGATAGCTAAAATCTCACATGATCACTATGTCGTACTTTTTTGAGAACAAGACATCTGATTTTCAATAACAGTCATAAGCCTTCCATCCATAGAGGCTGTCGGTTTTTTAACTTGTTGACAATCAACTTTTTTTGGTAGCACCAACCACAGCCTCCCAGACACTGTTCAGAGAGATGTACTGTTTCCCTTCACTGCAAATCTCCCATTTAAGAAGGGCCCAAGTTCACAATAGGGTTTAGGTCAGATGAGGAAGGGTCATGTGATTATTTTTTCATTTTTAAGACCATTACTAACAAAACCAAGCAGTGAAGTACTTTGATGTATGCAATGAAGGATTGTCCTGCATAAACAGCATGGTTTTCTTGAAAGATGGAGAATCTTTTCAACCCCAAAAGACTAACTAGTTAATCTTTAAAAATACCAGCCTATAGCAGTACCCCACCCCCACCTTACTGGTGTCTGAGGTGAAGTGGAACTCTGTGCCTGTTACTCATCAGTCCATAAAAGCTCTGAAAAATGTGTCTTCAGATATTTTTTGGCCCAGTCAAGACATTTCCACTTCTATGTCATGTTCAGTGGTGGTTGGGTTTCAGCCTTCTTTACCTTGACCATGTCTGTGAGCACTGAACACCTTTATACTTCTGGGCACTCCAGAGAGGCAGCAGTTCTGGAATATAGCTGCACTGGAGGATAATGGCTTCCTAGTCACTTAATGATTGATTCTTCTCAACCTCTGGCAGTGCGTCTTTTTTTCTCAACAAGTTTTAGGCTATGTGCACATAAAGCGTTTTTGATGCTTTTTCGCGGCGGTTTTCCCGCCGTGGAAACGCTGAGAGAACGCTTGTTAATAAGTATGCCATGCATAGCAATGCTGATCCGGATGTGCTGTGCACATGATGTGGAAAATTTCCGCTACGGATTCGCATTGCGTTAAAAAAACGCAGCATGACCATTTTGCAGGCGTTTCCGCCACGAATTTGCACCCATTGACTTGCATTAAACCGCAGCAAACCCGCAGGTATATGTGGATTTGCTGCGTTTCAATTAAAGTCAATGGCCGCAAATTCGCGGCGGAAATGCGGTGTGGGTGGTACCCGGGTAGGAGAGGAGGACTACAACTCCTCTCATCTGACCGCTGCTCCCGCTGATAACAGCGGGAGCGGTGTGGCTGGGAGGAGCAGTAGTCTTCCCAGCCAATCCGGCTACCACGCGGTGTAAATAAAAAAATAAAAATAAAGTAAAAATGAAAAAAAAACTTTTATACTCACCTGTCCGGTGGCCCCTGGTGTTAGTCTGGTCCCCGGCTTCGATCCTCTCTTCCCGGCGGCCAGCGGTATACTGCAGGGAGTATTATGAGCTACCAGGACCTGCGGTGACCGATCAGCTGATTGCTCACGTGACCTCACCGTGGGAACCTTCAGAAGAAAGTTCCCAGAGTGATGGCTGTGAGAGCTCACCAGGGCTCATCAGCTGATCTTCAGCTGATGAACCCCAGTGACCTCCTGCAGCAGCATGTATACTGATAGGAGTGATTTTACACCCCTGTCAGAATACACTGCTGTCTTCTACAGCAGTGACATCAGTGATTGCTGATGGCACTGCTGTATAAGTGACACTGATCATCGTGGGACACTCGTTGGCGGTGATCGTGGACTGCGTCGTTGACGTTGGACAGGTGAGGGATATGGTTGTTTACGTTTTTTTCAGGAGATCGAGGGATTCGAGGACTGAGAGGGTAATAAAAAAAATTGTAGAACCGTGTGTTTTTTATTTCATTAAAATACTTTATTGTGGTCGTGTATTTATTGAAAAGGCGGTGACCATTTTACTACGCAGTTAGTAATGGGGGCGTCTTATAGACGCCCTTCATTACTAACCTGGGCTTCACGTCAGCCGCCAATACAAGACTGACATGAACCTCAACCCCATTACCCCACTCGCCACCGCTAAAGGGCAGTGGGAAGAGCGGTGGCTAAGCGCCAGATTTGGCACATCTTATGGATGCACCATTTCTGGGACTGCTGAGGGGTGATATTAGGAGCCGCGGAGGGGGCTAGCATCCATGGCCCCCTCCCTGGCTATTAATATCAACCCGCAGCTGTCTGTTTAGCCTTTTCTAGTTAGATTTTATAGGGGGACCTCACGTCAATTTTTTTCTGGGGTACCCCTGTAATCTAGCCAGTAAAGGCTAAACAAACAGCTGTGGGCTGATATTAATAACCAGGGAAAATCGTTGGCTAATGGCCCCTTCCCTGGCTACTATTATCAGCCCCCAGTGGTCGGCTTTCCCTCTGCTGGTTATAAAATTGATGCGGGGGCCCACAACATTTTTTTTAAATCTTAGGCTCTGTGCCTACGATCTGGATGTAGCAGCGCTTTGGACACATATTTTTTGCTGCGTCCAAAACGTTGCATTCTATTGAACGCAGGTAAATCCACATGTGTTCACTGAACCATGCGAATTTATTGCATTATCCGCAAGAGAATTTGACATGCTGCGGTCCTGAAAGACGCACCGCATGTCTGTGTCCATGGGTGATTCACAGCCTTTGATGCACGCATAGTGGACATGGGATATCTAGAGATCCCATTCACTATGCTGTAACATCTGGACGCTGCGGGTTTGACGCTGAATAAACACGCAGCATCAAACCTGTAGCGGCTTCTGACCGCGGCCACGTACCCAAACTCACCCGCAGCATGTCAATTTCTGTAGCGGACACGGTAGTTTCCGCTGCAGATTTTGACCGATTGAAGTGTCATTATATGCGGTGGATTCACATGTACCGACAACAAAGTGTGGCATTAGAACATAGCGTTTTGGATGAAAAAAAATACGCTGCATGCAAATCGCTGCTGAGTGCTGATCTGAGCTGACTTAGTGGCTAATGAACCAGCTGTGAGATGTTAATTATGGCCAGGGATCATGTTTGCAAATGACACCATCCCAGGCTTACAGCAGCCGCATAAATTACATGAATAGAAATGCTACTAAATATTGAGCGAATGGGGCTAGCTGACACCTAGCTCTTTTGTTGGGTTATGAGAAGGTGTCAATCAGACCTTTTCATGACCAAACTTAATTAAAGTAAAGTAAAGAGTTAGATAAACACACAGACACAGAGAAAACACTTTATATGAAATACAACAGACACATTCTTTAATCATTCAAATTAACCAATATACTCACCCCAGTTCTGATGGTAATCCAAGGTCACCAAATAACTTTATTTAGCTCCAAAAAGCATTTATTATTGTACAAAAACGCTTCAAAAAATGCTTCAAGAACGCATGAAAAAAAAGACATGTGTTTTTCCTGCCAAGGAGAAGCAGAAACACACAGGAAATTTCTGCTTCAAATATGCACCGTGCGCACATAGCCTTATTGTAACCCTATTGACTATTTGCAGCAAAACAAAATAATCAGTTAAAGTAGTACTCCGGTGAGATAAAAAAAAGTTTTGTACTGTCCCTGCCCTCATAAAGTATAAAGATTTTTTATCTCCTTGGAGTACCCCATTAAATCTCCTTTTTGGTTCATTTTTCCTGAGGAAAACAAGCTGCATAATAATCCTGCATACCTTGATACAGGGAGCTGATATTCTTAGGTTTCACTACATATATATGTGGCGCCCCGAGGGTTCGGTTGCCACAGGGGTATTGCACCTCAACCAGAGGTGTGATATGCCACTCCCAGGTAAGGATGGAGTGTGGACCAGGGCTCAGTTAGCTGCATACACACACTCACCCCATTTCCGGGGGACAGCTCGACGGTGCTCCCATTTATGCAGGCACGACTGACTAGGCTCGACGGTGCTCCCATTTATGCAGGCACAACTGACCATGTCCCTGGCTGGAGTGGGGAGGGGGGAGAGAACCCAGTGATGTAGGAGCAGTAGGGGACGGTTTCTGGAGCATAGGAAGGAGCTCATTGGGTGCAGGTCACCTGAGCTCAACACAGAGAAGCAGATAAAAGGTAGGAGCCATCTTAGAAGTTCAGTTCAGAGAAGAAGTTCAGTCAGAGCTGACAGGGAGCTGTGGCTCAGCCTGAGCTCAGCTCCACGAGGCAGGCCTGGAGAGAAGGCCGGGGCCAGAGAGGAGAAGAGGAGAAGGAGAAGGAAGGAAAGAGGAGAGACAGAGGAGTAGAAAGGCTCCAGAAACAAGAAGGCAGAAGGGACCCTAAGAGAGCAGAACGGACAGCAACCGTTGCAAGCCCGCGTTATATCGGGTGAAGGGTCAGGCCGCGGAAGGTTACCGGATTCCCAAGTTGGTGGAGGTAAATCATCCCTCAGCCAAGAATCGGAGGTCGTGATCATTTATTGGTGCGACCCCTTGCTACACCCGCTAGGAAGGCACCACATAGGGTCAGGGAAACTGGCGCCAAGTTTTACCAGAGAAGGCCCGAGGCAGCCGGACAGAAGCGTGGTCACTGGTGGGGCTCGAGAGGCCAGAGAAAGGATAGAAGGGGGTCCTGTGCCACACTCCTGAGTTGCCTGGGGGTTGACCGAGCCCCTCACCTGGTGGACGCAGCACGGCTTGGGCAGTCATTGCTGACAGAAGTGACTTGGATATCAACTGTGAGTAAAAGGCCTGAACTGCACCATTGGACTCTGTGTGATTTATGCTGCGCCTGCACCATCACCCCCAGCATCCACCTACATTGCCCTGAGGCTACACTCTTCCCATGGGGGGTTATTCTATCCCTGTGCTGCACACCACCACCAGCCTCAGCGGTCTGCTTTGCAGCGGCGGTCACTCCTGACCGCAATCCACGGGTGGCGTAGTCGGACATTCAAAACACTGATAAATAGAGTGCCGCCATTTGGTCTGACCACCCTGAGCCACGGGACCGGGTTGCCACTACTACCCCCATCAGCACCGTACACCAGAAGGCCCGGTTCCGGGTGCCCCACGGCCCAGGGGGCGAGTCATATACACATCACCTGATCTGCTTAATCCAATAAGCATTCAAGTTTATAAAGCTTGAAGCTGGAAAATCTGCATAAAATTATGATGTGGTCAAATTTCTCACTTGCTAAATAATAATTGTGCACACAGTGTGGTATTGTGACATGCACATTTATATTTTCTTTAAGCAATATTGTTAGATTGCTTCTGCATAAAGAATAAAAAAAACTGATATATTAAAATTCAGCTGCAGTGTAACCATTGTGATCAATCAATGCTGCTAGCTCTCCTGTTTTTCTTTTTCTTCCACTCTTGCTCTGCCTCTTTCTCCATATCAGCTGAATCTCTATATTATTTCTTTTTCTTCAGAGACTACACTAATCTTCACTACTGCTGTTCTGCAACACACACTATCTTAAGAATTTGTTCTCTGTTTTATGAATTTCTATCCCTATTTCTATTGCTAAACTGTGATCTGAGGTTACCTCTCACAATCTAAATTCACCACAAGATGGCTGCTGCATTTCCTGCCTGAACTTTTTTACTTTTATATGTGATAGTACCTCCTGATTGGCTGTGCTATACCATGTAATTAAATAGTTGCATGGCATTATGGCCTGCCTGACCTTGCCTTATTCAGTTGTTTTAATTAAATGAAAGTATTGTATAGAAAAAAGCCAAAGAATTGTGTTCCATCTCCAGAATAAATTGTAAAAAAGTTACTTTATTTGGTAAATGCTAAAAACAGTATGGCACTAGCATTTACCAAACAAAGTAACAGTTTTACATTTTATTCTGGAGCTGGAACGCAATTCTTTTGTTTTTTTTCTATACAATACATTTGATCTGGATGGTGTTCCATGCAACGGAGGAATCAATGCTGTATCCTGACATTTTTCTCCATTGTTAACTAAATAAAAGTACATATCAAAAATGCGTTTCTGGCCTTACAGTATTTAGCCTCATTTAGTTGTCTATGATTTTTCATGTTTGCAAAAAATGGCCTGAGTGTCATCAGTGTTGGATATGATTTCCAACAATATTTGGTCACTGTGTCAGTTTTTACCAACAGTGTTTTATCAGTGATTTTCTCATATGAAAACATAAATTGCAAACTGCTCCTATCCATTGCTATGTTAATCACGGACAGCACATGGATGGTGCACTGCTGCCATCCGTGTGCTGTACATGATTTTCATGGTCACAAAAAAAACCACGGACATGATAGTAGAACCATAGGCTTTAATGGGTATATGGTCTATCTGATAGAACACACACCTAAAAAATGAACATTTGAACGAGGCCTTGGTGTTTTTTTGGCAAAATTTTCTGAATTTGAATCACAATTTTAGAAAATTTGGGCAAAAAAATGCACAAATATCGCATTGTGTAAACTGACCCATACTGGCCTTTCCATAGAATAGGTAATCAATATCATATTGGTGGGAGACCAACTCTTGGCACCACTGCCTATAAGCTGATTAAAAGGGCCATAGCACAGCAATGACAGCCATATTCTCGGTTTGCATAGTGCCAAACCTTTTGTAGTGGATGTGCAGGCGTCTCATCCCATGTGACTGCTACTGTGGATTTGTGAGTAATCTGCAAAAAAGTCTGCACAACGTGG
The DNA here is from genome assembly GCF_046119375.1 of Phyllobates terribilis. Lineage (NCBI taxonomy): Eukaryota > Metazoa > Chordata > Amphibia > Anura > Dendrobatidae > Phyllobates > Phyllobates terribilis. Next base: position 707,240,304 of record NW_027362761.1, read on the forward strand.
TTTTGTTGTAGAAACATTTGTATTATTTTTTTAGATAATTTTTTTGTAGCCTTAAGAAGAAAAATCTAATCAAATACAAATGTCTACTAATCAAGCCACTTTAGTGGTGCAGCACTCTCAGTCAATTATTATTCTCAAAATACAGTATGAAAGTATGTAAAGTACATGATGTACAGTTGTGCGAGATTGTGCATGTGTGCACTACTCATATTTATTTAAGTCATTATATGTGTAGGGGCATACATAGGAATCATGGGGCCCCATAGCAGAAGCTCTAATTCCCCCCCTCCCCAAAAGAAAATGTAAATAATAGTCGGGGTCACCAAGGTCAGATCTCACAACTTTCCATCCTTTACATAGTAATTTTCTTCCTGCTGAAGTCATAGATCTCTCTTTCATTGCCCCATAAAGTGTGATGCCAATAAAAGGGCCCCCCAAACACAGTATGATACCCCCATGGTGAATTCCTCCACAATCGCAGTATAATGACCCTACTATACCCCACCTCAACTCCCAGGGCAAAGTATGCTGACCCCAACACAGTATGATCCCCCAACTGTGAGCCCCTAGAGCTACAGAGGATGGTACATAATAAGGGAGGGTGTTATACATAATAAAAGAGGAAACTATATAACTAAGGATGGCGCTATACATAATAAGTGAGTACACTATATACTAAGGGACTGTGCTATACATAATAAGGCTACATTCCTGTATCAGTGTGCAGTGTCGGTGTGCTGCCCTGTTTTACCGACGCATTGAGCATGTCCTATTCTAATACTCAAAATCGGATCAGAACAGGACATTCTCTGACCCTCTTAGATCTCATTCTCAGATCCGTGATTTTCATGGATGTGTGAATGGATCTATAAAACTGTACGAGTCCGTAGACCATCCTATAAAAAAAATCTGGCAGCACACGGACATTTCACACAAATGTGAGAATGCAGCCTAAGGGATTTTACAGATAACATTATCACTCCAAGTCACACAGTGCAGATATAGAATAATATTTACATCCAGGCACTTACCGCTGACGTCTCATCTGATCAGAGTCGGTTTCTGCTGCTTCTTCTCCATCTGGTCAGACCTTCATGTCGACATCTCCCAGCCACGACTCGTCTTGTCACGATGATCTCCAGCCTAGAAAATAACAAGGTCACATATTGTATGCATACATGTGTCTCCCCCGCACTGCGTCCTCGAATACAGATATGTACCCCCCCATTAATGTACTATTAGCCACTTAGTAATCAAAATATAAAGTGATAAGCAGCACTGTGCCCCCATTAACTATAATCTCCACCAGCCAATAATATAAATTATTCAGTCTCTGTGACTCTCCCCAATTAACTGTAAGGCTATGTGCACACGGAAAACATACAAGGCTTCACAGTACAAGCAAAGTGAAACCCCCATAATTGCTCTCTCCCAGCACCCCCATCATTGCTCTCTCCCACCACCTCCATCATTGCTCTCTCTCAGCACCCCCATCATTGCTCTCTCTCAGCACCCCCATCATTGCTCTCTCCCAGCACCTCCATCATTGCTCTCTCCCAGCCCCCCATCATTGCTCTGTCCCTGCAACCCCATCATTGCTCTCTCCCAGCACTCCCATCATTGCTCTCTCCCAGCAACACGTCATTGCTTGCCCCTTCCCCACCATCCCCATCATTGCTCTCCCCAGCCCTATCAGCCCCATTATTGCTCTTCCCAGCCCCATCAGCCCCATCATCCCATCATTCCTCTCCCCAGCCCCATCAACTCCATTATTCCTCTCCTCAGCCCCATTATTGCTCACCCCAGCCCCACCATCCCATCATTGCTCTCCCCAGCCCCACCATCCCCATCATTGCTCTCCCCAGCCCCCGTCATTCCTCTCCCCAGCCCCATCATTGCTCTCCCCAGCCCCACCATCACATTATTCCTCTCCCCAGCCCCATCAACCCCATTATTCCTCTCCCCAGCCCCATCATTCCTCTCCCCAGCCCCATCATTCCTCTCCCCAGCCCCATCAGCCCCAATATTGCTCTTCCCAGCCCCATCATTCCTCTCCCCAGCCCCATTATTGCTCTTCCCAGCCCCATCACTCCTCTCTCCAGCCCCATCAATGCTCTTCCCAGCCCCATCATTCCTCTCCACAGCCCCATCAGCCCCATTATTGCTCTTCCCAGCCCCATCATTCCTCTCCCCAGCCTCATCAGCCCCATTATTGCTCTCTCCAGCCCCACCATCCCACCATTGCTCTCCCCCTACCTCTCCTCCCCAGCGTTTCAGTAAAAAACAAACAAAAAAAAACAACTTACCTCAGCTCGCTCCCCTGCAACATCCTCCTAGTTGCCGGCAGCATTCTTCCTGACCCAGGCGCGTGCTGCATGATGACGTTATCAAGCTGCACACGCCTGGGTCAGGGAGGAGGAAGATGACGAACCCTCCAGCTCCGCTGCTATTCTCCTCCTGACAGCGGCAGAGCTCCAGGGATCGCTCACTGACCGCCTTGGTGCAGCTGCATGGTGGGGACCCATCGCAGCTGCAACGGCAGCGGTATGTCCACCCCTGGACTGCTATGGGGCCCCCCCGGCTCACGGGCCCTATAGCAGTCGCGTGGTCTGCCGCCATTGGCGGTACGCCACTGGTGTGATTCATTATAATTAGCTGAATAGTAAATATCATCTGTAATTAATTTATTCGTACACAGATTAACCAGTCTCTGAAGTTTTCCATAAGAGGGTGAACGACTAATTTAGTTTTTTAATTAGGACCATCTGTGTTGGAAAAGCAGTGAATGATAATAATAATATAATAAAACAGGCACTGTTGTGGTGCAGAAATCCCACTTTCAAAACAACACAAGATGGTCTCCCAGCACAACAAATGGTGGGTAGTATCGTCTTTCTCATCACTGCTGCTTTCACTCCTCATTGTGCTTTCCTATCTACTGCCCAGTTTTCTGTATCAGAGATGTTTTTCTTTTTTTTTCACGCCTGTTTGTCAGTTAATAGTAATTGTTGTGTTGCTAAGATGCATATCTGTAAATCCATACTTGGCTTGATATTCTACTGCTAATGCAGAGGTCCAGAAGAGCTTCTGGGCTAATTTTAGGTTTAGGATGGAGAAACAAACCATATGCCTCAGCTAGAGACTTGTCTGCGTGACCTAAAAAAAGAGCCAAGGAAGTGCGCTTGGTGGCAGTGCTCATGATCACCACTATGGGAGAAATTGGCAAGGGTGCAGAACACGACTCAGACCAGCATGCACTCTGTTGGAGTTGGCTGATAAAATGGACAAGACTGGTTCTTTTTCTTGCTCATTTAAAACAAGCTGCTAAACTGAAATACATGTAATGAAATGCAATATTCTTTTAAATAGAAGTTTAAATGGTAACATGACAAAAATTTGATGCATTTCCAACAAACAGATTTTCCGGTTGCTTTAATCTCACTTCATCTAAATCCTTTATAACAGAAGTAACACTCATTATTTCTGTCTGGGCAACTTATGTACAAAACAACAGGTAAGTGGCATACATTGCACATGGTTTATCAAATAAAAATCAAATCAAAATAAGGTTCATTTAAGGCAAACTGGAAATAATCAAGAGCTACTTTTTTTCTAGTGAGCCCCCAATTGCTGGACCGCCAAGAGCAACCCAAGAGTGTAGCCCTTAAGGAGAACCTGTCACCAGTTTTTTAGTGTGTGAACCAATGCCATCCTTTCTGAGCGCCTGTACTGCATTACACAAATGTGTCCATCATCCCCTAACTCCCCCAGTAAAACAACAAAAATACATTTTTAGTTTCCCCACGCTGTAAGTAAATGCTTTTGGTCTGGTCCGATGAGCGTAATTTACTCGGTGTCTGTGTCACCTCCTTGCACCCAAAACCCGTCCTCCGTCTTTGATTGATATACAGTTGAAACCAAAACGTTACATACACTATATAAAAATACACATATGTATGTTTTTTTCAATATCTGACATGAAATCAGAATAAACTTTTCCTGTTTTAGTTCAATTAGGATTACAAAGTCAGTGTTTTGGAGTGGCCACCACAAAGCCCGGATCTCAATCCTATTGAAAATTTATGGGCAAAGCTGAAAAGACAGGTGCGAGCAAGGTGACCTACAAACCTGGATCAGTTACACCAGTTTTGTCAGGAGGAATGGGCCCAAATTCCGACCAACTATTGTGAGAAGCTTGTGGAAGGATATCCCGAATGTTTGACCCAAGTCATTCAGTTTAAGGGCAATGGTAGCAAACACTAATGAAATGTATGTAAACTTTTGACTTTGCAGTAAGTAATAAAAATGCCTTAAAACATTCTCTCTCTCTCATTATTCTTGCATTTGGCAAACATTAAAAATTATAGTAATCCTAATTGACCTAAAATGGTAAAGGTTTATCCTGATTTCATGTCAGATATTGAGTAAAACATGCATATGTGTCTTTTTATATAGTGTATGTAAAATTCTGGTTTCAACTGTAGATGACTAGAGTTGAGCCACCCCCGTAGTGTTCGGGTTCGGTTCGTCGAACACCGATGTGTTGGCCGAACTGTTCGTCGAACTGTTCGTCGAACACCGTCGAACACCGTTAAAACCAATGGCAGGCAAACAAAAACACATAGAAACACATAGAAAACACCTTCAAAGGTGTCCAAAAGCTGACAAACTGCTCAGAAGACACAACTAACACATGGAAAAGTGACAAGTACATATAGTCATGCGAAAAGAAAAGAGGTGGAGGAGTAAAAGGAGGGGGAGACACAGATATAGGCATGTCATGCCCTTCTAAAATCAAAAAAGGCTGGAGTAAAAATCTAAAATCAGCCTACCAACACCCAGACGTCGTGACAAGAAAATTTAAAAAAGAAATATCTTTAGGTAGAATGGCGGTTCCATTCAGAACACTTTCCTTACAAGACGTAGTGGTATCCCCGTTGTGAGTTGTGCCAAAAACGGAACCCAATACATTCGGACTAATCCACCATTTGTCATATCCAAGGGGCAGGTCAGTAAACGACAACATTGACGCGGAACCAAGTACAGTAGTATATACTGTACATCCTTTGACAAGGCAATCAGGCAGATCAAGACGTTGGGAGGGGTCACCCTAATGGCCAAAACAGACATTGATGCGGCGTTCCGGTTACTTACTACCTGTGCCTCCGAATAGTGTCCACCTATTGGGCTGCTTCTGGGAAGGAGCATACTATATAGATTGCTGTTTGCCCATGGGGTGGTCCAGATCCTGCTCACTATTTGAGGCGTTTAGTTGCTTCCTCAAATGGGTTGTAATGGACGTTTCTAAAGGGGCACATATTATCCATTACCTCGACAACTTCTTATGCCTGGGCCCAAAAGATTCACCACAGTGTGAATACACGTGGTAGTCCACCTGTGAGAAGGAGAGAGCTGGAGGGAGAGCGGACACCACAGAGCCGAGGGGTTAGATGGAGAACGGAAGAAGGAAAGAGGGTGAGGGAGGTAAGGGAGTACAGTGGAAGGCCGACCTGAGCTCCCCCACATTCCTGCTGGGTGGGGAACAGCCCTGGGAAGAAAACCCGCTTGCGCATCCCTTTGAGGTTACGGGCGCGAGCGGGCAGAGGGACTACGCTGGAGTGCGAAGCCGACACGGCCAGTCCGTTCCCGCCCGTGCGACCTCCGTGTCGCCGGGTTTGTGCCAGAGCCGCGGTGGACCCTGACGGCCAGCCCCACTCTCCCAATACTGGTGCCTGTCCGCTGGTGGGTCGAGCCCCCCCGTGGTGGGGGGGGGAGTAACATCTGCAGAAGAAAAACCATCTTCCAGCCAAACTAAGATGTCTACTTCTTTTCGTGGACAATGTGATACGATCCCTTTCTTACGGACACGCCCATCGCTACAAATTACAGATGAGGCACAAAAACAGCAGGTGCTTCAATGGATATCAAGTGCTCCTTCAAGTGGGCTCTCCTCCACCTCAACTTCAACATTACAAATACTCCAGTCCTCAGAGGTGTCACCCCAATCGCACTTGCTTCCTCACAGCTCCCAAGTCTCCAGCTGCCCGTCTGAGTATGGGGTAACACAGATGGTTGAGTCTGCACAGCTGTTTACTCATACTATAGCCTGGGAAACGGAGGTCTGCTCCAGAGCTTCTGTTAATCCAGACGAGGAAATGATCTGCACTGATGCCCAGAATCTTTATGAGTTGGATCCAGGACCAGATGAAGAAGGTTCTGAGCATAATGTAGACCCTCGTTCCTAAACTGTAACTCCTGTTGGTGGAGACAATGATGAAGACGATGATGAGACTCAAATACCTGATTGGAGCGACAACTTGACTTTTCAGTCAGGGCAGGAGAGGTTGGCTCTGAGGACGACGGGTGTGAGAACACACAGGGTGATGATGACGAGGTTGGAGATCCCACTTACTGTCAACCCACAGTCAGCCAGTCGATGAGGTCAGCAGAGGAGGTGGAGGAGGATGCTATTGACGACGAGGTTAGGTTGCGCCTTCCTGGACAGAGACGGAGTACTGGAAGCACGTCAACAACTGCATCCTCAACCACAACTCTGCCTCTGACCACAAGTCGTGGTGGCTCTTCAGGTCGCATGGGCTCTAAGCCTTGCATAGCCTGGGCATTTTTTCAGATCGATAAGGATGACCCAACTCGTGTTATCTGTAATATTTGTCACCAAAAGCTAAGTAGAGGCCAAAAAATCCATAGTTTGAGTACTTCATGCATGAACCGTCACATGGATATGAAGCATAAGTTGCAGTGGGAAGCTCACTCTGCTACAATGTGGCCTAGCGGGCCGGGCCAACCACCATCTGCCCCATCTTGTGCATCCGCGGCCTCTTCATCCTCTGTGACTGGGGGGACAGCAGTCACACATGTTTTTGGACGCAGACCTGCCACCTCTTTACCCACAACAGTCAGTGTGATTTGCAGGTCATCATTTCATTTGGAAGTGGAGCGCTCTCTGACATCAAGAGCACCACCTTCCATCAAAGCAACCTAACTTTTCCGCCTGCATCTTCCTCACAGACCGGCAGTTTGCCGGGGACACCCTACTCAACCCTGTCTAAGCACAACAGCCAGCCCTCGGTCCCTCAGATGTGGACAAGTAAAAGACCATTTCCTCCTAGCCATGACAAAGCTAAGAGGTTGAATGTCACCATCTGCAAGCTGTTGGCTACAGAAATGCTGCCTTTCCGCCTGGTGGACACAGAGGATTTTCGAGACCTTATGTCCGTCGCAGTGCCCCAGTACCAGATGCCCAGTCGGCACTACTTCTCAAAGAAAGGTGTGCCTGAGCTACACCAGCATGTCGCACACAACATCACAGCTTCTTTGAGAAACTCTGTGTGTGCCAGGGTGCATTTCACCACAGACACTTGGACGAGTAGGCATGGACAGGGGCGTTACATGTCGCTGACTTGGCACTGGGTAACTGTCTTGACAGCAGGACAAGGGGCTGCTGTCCAAGTCTTGCCGTCCCCACGAATTGTGCATCAATCCTCTTAATCTAGAAGTTCCTCCACTGCTTCTGCCTCCTCAACCTCCTCTCGGTCCTCCACCTGCACCCAAAGCCTGTCTGGTAATGCCACCCGCTTTCTAACTGCGCAGAAGGAATCCTGCACACCTCCTTACTATGCTGCCAGCAGGGCTCAACAACATCAGGCGGTGTTTACTTTGAAATGTCTGGGAAATGTGAGTCACACAGCTGAGGAGTTGTGGTCAGCTCTTGAGATCCAGTTTCATGAATAGTTGTCTCCACTGGACCTGCAACCAGGGAAGGGCCGTGTGCGACAATGCTGCAAACCTGGGTGCGGCCCTTCGCCAGGGCAATGTCACACACGTGCCTTGTATGGCTCACATGTTGAACCTGGTTGTCCAGCAATTATTAGCCCACTATCCCAGACTAGATGGCCTTCTGCAGAGGGCACGGTCGCTGTGTGCTCACTTCCACCGTTTGCATCCCGCAGCTCAACAACTTACATCTCTACAAAAGTCGTTGGGCCTGCCAGTTCACCGGCTGAAATGCGATGTGCCGACACGGTGGAATTCAACTCTGCACATGTTGCAGCGACTGTGGCAGCACAGACAAGCCCTGGTGCAATACGTTCTGACGTATAGCCTTGGCCAACGAGATCCGGAGGTGGGGCAAATCACGCTGAAGGAGTGGTCTCAGATCAGGGACCTATGCACCCTTCTGCACAGTTTTGAAATGGCGACGAAGATCTTTAGTGCTGACGATGCCATTATCAGCATGACTATTCTGGTGATTTACATGCTGGAGCACACGTTAAACAGAATTCGGAGTCAGGTGGTGGGACAAGAGGAGGTGGAGGAAGTAGAGGAGGAATCGTATGCGGAAGGGATAACATCTCCAAGGTCCAGACGGTCGGCAGCACCAAGGAGGGTGGGGGAGAGGGATTAACCAGGGCGCATGGTAGCAGCCAAACTGTTGAGGAAGGTGCAGGAGCCGAGGAAGAAGTGGAGGACAAACTGGCGATGGGCATGGAAGACTCATCAGATGAGGGAGACCTTGATCACATTTCTGTTGTGCGAGGTTGGGGGGGGGAGGGCAGAGGAAGGAAGCATGATTCTTACCTCGCTACCAACACAACAAGAACTTGGTCCTCCTGGATGCGCAAGACACATGAGTGCCTTCTTGCTGCACTACCTGCAACATGACCCTCGGATTGTCAGAATTTGAAGTAATCCCGACTACTGGGTTGCCACACTCTTAGATCCCCGGTACAAAAGTAAATTTGCCGAAATAATTCCTGCCATAGAAAGGGATTCACGCATGCAGGAGTATCAGCAGAGGCTGTTGCAGAAGCTTACATGTGCTTTTCCACAAAACACCAGTGGTGCACGTAGTGAATCTCACAGTTCTAACTTGCCAACCGTGGGACTGTTGAGTCTTCATCTCTCAAACCGTAACAGTAACACAGTATCTGCTGGTAACAGCAATTTTGTGGAATCGTTTCACCACTTTTTTAGACCATCCTTTGCAAGGCCACAGGAGACAAGAAGTCTGACACATAGTCAACGCCTAGAGAGGATGGTACAGGAGTATCTCCAAGTGAACATCGAAGCCATGACTGTCACTGGACCCTCGCTCATTTTGGGCTTCCAATCTGGAAAAATGGCCGGAGCTCGCCACTCACGCCTTGGAGATCTTGTCATGCCCTGCAGCCAGCGTTCTGTCTGAACGTGTGTTCAGCGCTGCTGGTGGTGTGCTGACAGATAAGCGCACGTGTGTGATAGGAAGAAATTACTTTGTGATCTGATGGTCATATATGTTTTTACTATTGTTACCCGACTCAGTGTACCGTTTGTGGGTTGTAGAAGTACCCAAGTGCCCCTGCCCGCTGGAACCATTTTCGATTTGCGTATGCGTAGACGTATTGCATTATTGGCTATGACTACGTCCTGGTGTAATAAGCCTCCACTGGTGGTAATTTTGGATTGAGGGACTAATTCACTTATGCATAGCGCCCCGAAGAAGGCGATCGCAAATGCAGTAGACAGTAGTGTTGCTTCAAATTGTGAGTGTCATGTTAATGGTGTTAGGGATATGATGTGAGAAATCAGTTTTAGTGACACGGGACAGGACGTCTACACTCCTGACTTGGCTGACCCCTTTTCCACCCTTTTATAGATTGTCTGATGATGAATCTCTTTGTCACATCTCCCCAATTCAGTAGTTGGAAGTGAAATGCTACTCCAGTCAGACACTGCTGCTCTGACGCCCCTGATAAGCCCCTCATCTTTAGCTGGTGGAGAAATTCTATGATGACTTGTAATCTGGCTTGTTCACATTGGTCAACCCGTCTGCCTGCTACTAGTTGTGTCCACTCTTCCCATGCCTTACCGTATGCTTGCCACGTCGACGGGGCAACTGACGCTCTGATTAATGGCATCAACTATTCGCCACTAGATCCCATAGAGAGGGTGGGCAACTGTTGCCCGATGGGTGGTCGTTGGGGAGGAGCTCTGTGAAAATCTGCCAATTGAATTGTGATAAAGCGTTAGCAGCAGCGTTAGACCCCTCAGCACCGTGGCTAGCGCGGACCTATACATTGTGTTTTAGGCACAGGAATGCTAGCCGGCGTAGTAGGCCTAGCACTGGGAGAGACGATGATGCCATCTTATTAATGCAGTGCACTAGGCTGGTGTTTTTTGTTAAGAAAAGTATATTTTTGTTAGCCAGGCGCGCGCCCCATATTTCTATTGCTACCACTATTGGGAAGAGTTCCAGGAGTGTCTGTTTTTTGTCAGCACTTGTTCTGCCCAATACGGAGGCCATAAGCTTATGTACCATTGGTTATTTAGTATCGCTGCATATCCGTACAGATGGGCTACTTCAATGAGTAACAGACACTGCTACAGGCCCAAAAGGTTTTACTTGGCTAGATGCAGTAAAAAATTGTTATTAAATACAAAGGTGGTGTAGCTTGGTACAGATGGGCTACTCCAATGAGTAACAGACACTGCTACAGGCCCAAAAGGTTTTACTTGGCTAGATGCAGTAAAAAATTGTTATTAAATACAAAGGTGGTGTAGCTTGGTACAGATGGGCTACTACAATGAGTAACAGACACTGCTACAGGCCCAAAAGTATTTACTGGGCTAGATGCAGTAAAAAATTGTTATTAAATACAAAGGTGGTGTAGCTTGGTACAGATGGGCTACTCCAATGAGTAACAGACACTGCTACTATGCGCAAAAGGTTTTACTTGGCTAGATGCAGTAAAAAATTGTTATTAAATACAAAGGTGGTGTAGCTTGGTACAGATTGGCTACTACAATGAGTAACAGACACTGCTACAGGTCCAAAAGCATTTACTGGGCTAGATGCAGTAAAAAATTGTTATTAAATACAAAGGCGGTGTAGCTTGGTACAGATGGGCTACTCCAATGAGTAACATACACTGCTACAGGCCCAAAAGGTTTTACTTGGCTAGATGCAGTTAAAAATTGTTATTAAATACAAAGGTAGTGTAGCTTGGTACAGATGGGCTACTACAATGAGTAACAGACACGGCTACAGGCCCAAAAGTATTTACTGGGCTAGATGCAGTAAAAAATTGTTATTAAATACAAAGGTGGTGTAGCTTGGTACAGATGGGCTACTCCAATGAGTAACAGACACTGCTACAGGCCCAAAAGTATTTACTTGGTTAGATGCAGTAAAAAATTGTTATTAAATACAAAGGTGGTATAGCTTGGTACAGATGGGCTACTCCACTGAGTTACAGACACTGCTACTATGCCCAAAAGTATTTACTGGGCTAGATGCAGTAAAAATTTGTTATTAAATACAAAGGTGGAGTAGCTTGGTACAGATGGGCTACTCCAATGAGTAACAGACACTGCTACTATGCCCAAAAGGTTTTACTTGGCTAGATGCAGTAAAAAAATGTTATTAAATACAAAGGTGGTGTAGCTTGGTACAGATGGGCTACTACAATGAGTAACAGACACTGCTACTATGCCCCAAAGTATTTACTGGGCTAGATGCAGTAAAAAATTGTTATTAAATACAAAGGTGGTGTAGCTTGGTACAGATGGGCTACTCCAATGAGTAACAGACACTGCTACTATGCCCAAAAGGTTTTACTTGGCTAGGTGCAGTAAAAAATTGGAATTAGATACAAAGGTGGTATAGCTTGCAACACAGATAGGCTACTCCACTGACTAACACACACTGCTAGAGGCCCAAAAGGATTGGCTTAGCTAGATTTAGCGAAATGCTGTGAAAAACACTTGCACAGCACTGGCACAGACCTGCCTGGCAAAAAGTGCTAGGAACTGCTGTAACCTAGCCCTCAAAAGGGCTGCAATTACAACTACTGTAGTCCCTACTCCCTAAACCTATCTGTCTATTTAAGAGCAAATTCGCTTGCAATTCACACAGTTACAAAGTATAGCGCCCACAGCAGCAGCTGTGCCGTCTAACACTCAGCAGCAGCAGTGAGAAAATGGTGGCGACGGGGAAAATGGCTGGGTCTTATAGGGCAAGGACATGTGACATACACAGCCAATGACACATGCCCTTGCTTCTGTGAAAAAAAAGCACTTCGCTGCGTGTGTGCGCTGCTGATAGGCTGACAGACTGCACCTCCCCACTGTAAATGCGGGAAAGAAAAAAAAAATGGAGATCGGCATTATTTCTGCAGAGATCCATCCCCTGCCCCTCCCCCCGCCCACTCTACACTGAAACTGTCTATTAACATTGATTAACAGTATTACTGTGAAAAAATCCAGTTACGATTTTGGTGCACGAACAGTTATCGAACATAACCTCGAACAGCCGGTTTTTTTGCAAATCGTTTGGGTTCATCGAACGGCTCTATCAACCGCCAAAAACAGCTCGAATTTGAGATTGGCAAACAGTTCAAGTCGAACACCGCTCATCTCTATAGATGACACGTCCAGCGTCATCCACATAGCCGAAAGAGATGTCGCGCCTGCACATTAGCATCTTGCACAGGAGCACTTTGCTCTGCCCTACTAAACATTACTGCACATGCGCCTGGGAAACGTCATTTTTACCGGAACGTATTCACAGTATTGTTTAGTGCTCTGCTCGCAGTAGGGCAGAGCAAAGCGCCTGTGCGAGCCGATGATACTAATGCGCAGATCTCTTTCGGCTATATGGATGATGTTGGACGTGTCAGCCACATCAATCAAACCCGGAGGACGTTTTTTGGGGGCAAGGAGGTGGCACAGACGTCAAGGAAATGATGCCCATCGGACTAGATCAAAAGCATTTAAATATAGCGCGGGCAAAATAAAAAGGTATTTTTGGTGGTATACAGGGGAGTTAGGGGGTGATGGACACATTTGTGTAATGCAGTACAGGCGCTCAGAATGTGGTTGCATTGGTTCACACGCTAAACAAACTGGTGACAGGTTCCATTTAAACCTTTATTTTCCTGGACTATCAGAAGTCTTAAAGGGAATCTGTCAGTGGGATCAACTTTCCTAAGCTGTCTATATGGGCATGTAGGTCATAGAAAGCTGATTAAATTGATACCTTTATATCCTCGACCTGATGTCTAATTCCAGAGAAATCCATGTTTCTCATACATACGGTATAAATGAGCTATTCCAGGCTATGGGTAGGACACTGATCGGCATGTGAATATGCCTACAGAGTATATTTTTAAGAAAAAGGGGTGTTACCAGTGTGAGACTAACACATACCAGTAGAACTGAACTTTGTGTTCTTACAAATACGTTAGCAGCTGCAGCTCTCACAGCTCTGCTGTATTACAACAGTTCTGCAACCCTGGCTGTCTGTGAGATGGAAGCTGAGGGGAATCTGCAGATGTGTCAGGTATAATCACACACAGGTATAATTACACACAAGTGAGATCAGGATTACACATTGCACTGGTAACACTGGTAATCATTACATGTCTCACACTGGTTACTCCTCCTTTCATGTAAAATAACCCCTGGAGGCGGATTCATATACAGATCTGTGTCCTGCCCATAGTCCTGAACAGCTCATTTACATATAAGAAAAACATGGATTTCTTTGGCGTAAGACATCGGATCACAGATATTATGGTATTATTTTATTCAGCTTCCTATGACCTACATTCCCATATAGATGGCTTAGAAGGGTTGATCATACTGACAGATTCTGTTTAAGTCATATAAACAAAACCATTTTTGCAACTCATCTGCTACTTGCCATCGCGTGACTAATATGTAATAGTGATGCGCTGTAAAGGCACTCACATGCAAATCACAGACAGATTGCATGAAGGTCACAAGTTGCACTCAAAATACTTTGATGAAAAAGGTTAGCAAAGTGATTTATTACTTGTGAGCAAAAATCCAACTTGATAGGATTGAGTCATAGTTGAGTCAGGCTAGCTCACCGTTTTCATTGAAACCTTATTGTCAATCACATGCAAAGTTACAATGTGATAAATGTTTCTCTAGTGTTAGTGGATTGTCCATAGGTATACCATAGTTGTATGATAGATGTGGGTCTCACCGCTGGGTACTGCATCTATCTCATTTGCCTGAGAAGGATGCAAGTCTCAGTTTGGGAATCTGCATCATTCATACATTTATGCCTTACTCTGTAGATATGCCAACAATCTGTGAGACTGGAATACTTCTTTAAAGTATTTTTAACAGTTGTGTTTTGCTGCAGATTTTTTTGCAGAATTTTCTGCACATGAAAATGAGTTCTATCTATCTGAATGGGTTTTTTTCTGAACAATTGAAGAATTGCAGAACGTTCCACAACAATATCTGCAGCAAACATCCACTGATCACATCCTTAATGTCCCAGAACACTAGGCTCTACCATTAATTCCCTTGCTTTTTAGTCTGACTTCAGACCACATCTGAACTTCCATTCGTTAGATGCATTCATCTGAAGCCCCGAAAAAAAGGATTCAGATGGAGCCATAGTCTTCAATGAAACAAATGGAGATCAAAACATAAACTTTGGTCTCCATTTGACCTTTTTTCTGTGGTGTCTATCACTTAAGTCAGACACACAATGAGGGACACTGCCAAAAAAAGGTCAGTTGAGGTTCAAAGTTGCATGTTTTAGTCATGTTTGTCTAAGTGAAGCCTATGGTTTTGTTGGGTTTACATTTAAATCGAGTTTTTGGGGGGCTTTAAATCAAAGCACTAAGACGTTAAATGTTAGGGGCCACTATATGGTAGCATTATGGAGGAAATATTGTATGGCAGCATTATTTGGACAACAATGAATGGCATTATTAAGTGTATATTATGTCAATGGAATTATTATTTAATATTGTACACAAGTATATGTGTGCTTTTATGGATAGGTTCACCTAATTTTTGATTTGAGTGCTGTCCATGAAAAAACGGACAACACTGACTAATCTTATTCAGTGTAGTTGAGCATTTTTTTTCATGGACTGAACTTGAGCATGAAAAATAATCACAGCATGCACTCGTTTCTTTTGTGTCAGATGAGACTCACCCATTCAAGTCTATAGGTGCACAAAAAAAATCAGATCCAATACGAACCCATCATTCGATTTTATAAATTGCATTTCTTTGATAAAGAAAAATTAATTTAATCTTGTAATACGGATAACAAATGAGAAAAAAAAAGTCAGAGTTTTCTGGATCAAACTCGGATTATTTATTATACGCTTGTGTGAACTCTGCCTTATTGTGCTTTTAAAATATTTAACATTGTCTAAAATAGGCAGCGTAGGACCTCACTTTACCTATTTTGTATAAATGGACCTGTGTCATGTACAATGAGGCAAAAAGCAGCACAAGTATGTATAATACATTTTAAAAATTCACCCCTTTCAAGTTTGAACACATGAATTTCTCATGAAAAATGTGAAAGTATTCATGTGAACTCCCAAATGAATGTCCTAGCAGGCTTCAAACATATGATGCCGTTTTCAAAGAGATCTGCAAATATGATGTTAATATGATGACATTTTCAATATATAAATTATCTTTTAAATAAAGAAAACACTGTTATGATGCAGCTGAACAAAATGTTATTTTATTGTGTATTGTTGATATGGTTCATTTTTTGCCTAATTTAGACATGTTGAGACAACTGAGCATACCAAGAATAATGCACTAGGACTAGGTAAAGATTAACAACAGGTCTTACTGGGCCATCTTTCCATATTATACAAGTTTAAAGCATTCCAATATCTCATTTTTTATCATACAGTATATGCTTGTAGTATGGTGGAATCAATCTTTTTTACAAGTGAGTAAGACAAAATGGACCCCACCAATATTCATTTTAACTACTTCAGGACTGTGCATAGACTGTATACATCTAGGCAGTCCTCTCTTATTCCTGCACTGATGTTCTAAAATGTCATTGCATTCTAATCAGCTTTACAAGATTGTGAAGCTGTGGAGGAAGGAATCAGGCTGCTACACACAACCATACTTTCCAGAGAGAAGATAAACATGATTTATTACTAGAGGTGAGCAGATCAGGCAAATTTTTAATTTGGCTTTTTGCATTATTTTTCCCAGGAAATTCAATTTGTGGAGAAGTTATTTGTAGTGATCCTTATTATGCACTGGTATCTAGGCAAAAAAATAAAAAAAATCATAATACTCACCCTCTGATCACCTCTCTGGCTCCTTTGCTACTCACTGCCATTTGTTCGGTCCTCGACCCATCTTCTGGTCCCCCACCGCACAAGTTGTAATCTTTGATCTTCTGGCACTGTGCTGGAATTCAAGGTATTATAGAGGGTTCTGAGCCAGCCGACAAGAGCTCAGCATGCGCAGAACCCTCCCAGGCGTCATGACACTCGGAGGTCCGGCACACTGCGAGAGGCATGAAGATTACATCATGAGCCGCAAGGGGTCAGAAGATGCGGCGAGGACCGGATGGGTGGTGGTGAGTAATAGAGGCGCCAAAGGTGTTATCAGTGAGGTGAATATAATTATATTTTTGTTTTTATCCTTTCGATGGCCCATTATGGTTCAGAAAAATGTCGGTCACTATTTTGCCGAATCTAAGCTGAAGCAAATTATAAAAAAATCCACATTTTTGTGAATACAGATTTTTGTATAAATCGAGTACCATTCAATTCCATGCAAATGTATTCACTCATCTCTACTCATTACCATGTTTAATTTCTCCATCTCTGTATACACAGCACTCAACTAGCACTGTGTATACAGATTAGGAAGTACTCAACATACTTTCATCTCCGAAGCCAGTGTTGGTAAATAAAAACTAAACAAAAAAAAAGTGAAAAATAGACACATATTTCCTATTTTTCTTTATATTTTCCCCCAATAAAAAAATGAATATAAAAATAGCATTAAATTTAGCCCCATGTGTTGTGAAAAAAGAGCCAAAAACTATTTAAATATCAGAACGAGAAAAAATTATAGAGTCATTAAAAGTGCATGTATGATACAACCCAGGTCATGAACTGATTAGAGACTGTTACATCCAATTGATTTACTTGCATTACTTTAGAAAGCTGTCCCATAAATGCTTACAATCTCTTTTTTGTTATCACTTTGACCAACCAATACAAATGCATTCCTCTCCTCCAAACAAAACCTTATATTATAACTTTATAAAAGACATGAAAAAATAATTTGAAAGTCAAATTGGCAAACTTTGCCCAATTTTCCAATACAATTTGATTCTAAAGTACTCCAAAGGCTTTAATAGCTCTGAAAACACGGGTATGACACTCTGAGGTCTCCTAGGACTGTATTCTACCCCTTTTAAGCTCTTTAATGCAAACATTTCACAGTGAACTCAATATATAGTCATGGCCGATAGTGCTGGCACCCTTGAAATTGTTCCAGACAAATTAAGTATTTCTTCCAGAAAATTATAGCAATCATACATGTGTTGTTATTCACATGTTTATTTCCATTGAGTATTGGAACAACACAAACAACACAAAAAAACAGAGAAAAAAAGGCTTGGACATAATTTCACACAAAACTCCCAAAATGTCACCTTTCCAAAATTGGGGGTAACAACTTTGTTTCAAGCATGTGATACTCGTTCAAACTCACTTGTATGAAGTAACAGGTGTGGGCAATTTGATGATCAAACTTGAAACCAGGTAAAAAAAAAAGAGAAGTTGACTCAGTCTTTGCATTGTCTGTCTGTGTGTGCCACACTAAGCATGGAGAACAGAAAGTGGAGAAGAGAAATGTCTGAAGACTTGAGAACCAAAATATCAACAATCTCAAGATTGCAAGTCCATCTCCAGAGATCTTGATGTTCCTTTGTCTATGGTGCGCAACATAATGAAGAAGTTTACAATCTATGGCACTGCAGCTAATCGCTCTGGATGTGGACTACAGAGAAAAATTTAAAGTTTGCAATGCAGGATAGTCCAGATGGTGGATAAGCAGCCCCAATCAAGGTCCAAAAAAATTCAAGCTGTCCAACAGGCTCAGGGTGCATCAGTGTTAGCACAAAGTATCCATTGACATTTGAATGAAATGAAACGCTATGGCAGGAGACCCTGGAGAACCCCAATGCTGACACAGAGACATAAAAAAGCTAGACTGCATTTTGCCAAAATGTACATGAGTAAGCCAAAATTCTTCTGGAAAGCATCTAAAGGAAAGACAAGATAAAGCTTCTTGGTAAAGCACATCATTCTGTTTACCGAAAATGAAATAAGGCATACAAATAAAAGACCTACAGTAATACAGTCAAATATGGTGGAGGTTTAAAGATGTTTTGGGGTTGTTCTGCTGCCTCTGGCACTGGGTGCCTTGACTGTGTGCAAGGCATCATGAAATCTGAAGATTACCAAAGGATTTTGGGTCACAATTTTGATAGTGCCCAGTGTCAAAAAGTTGAGTTTGCGTCCATGGTCATGGGTCTTCCAGCAGGACAATGACCCCAAACATACTTCAAGAAGCACCAGGAAATGGATGGAAACAAAGTGCTGGAAAGTTCTGAAGTGGCCAGCAATGATTCAATTCTGGATCTAAATCCCATTGAACACCTGTGGAGAGATCTTAAAATTGCTGTTGGAAAGAGCCATCCTTCAAATATGAGAGATCTTGAGCAGTTTGCAAAAGAAGAGCAGTCCAAAATTCCAGTTGAAAGGTGTAAGAAGCTTGTTGATGGTTATAGGAAACAATTGATTGAAGTTATTTATTCCAAAGACTGTGCAACCAAATATTAAGTTTAGGGTGCCAACAATTGTGCCCCCATTTTTAGGGCTTTGTGTGAAATTATGTCCAATTTGCCATTTCTTCTGTTTTTTTGTGTTGTTCCAATACACACAAAGTGAATAAACATATGCATAACAAAACATGTGTAATTGCAACTACTTACTGGGAGAAATAAAGTGGCTTGTGAAGTATTTACCCACCTTGGCATTTTGCGTGTTTTGCTACCTCACAATCTGGAATTTCACAGTTTTTTTTGAGGGTTTGCATCAGTTTATGTAAAGAACATGCCTACAACTGTAAACGTTTGGGTTTCTTTTTATTGTGAAGCAAACAACAAATAAGACAAAATAACTGAAAACTTCAGTGTGCATAACTATTCACTCTCCTGAAGTCATTACTTTGTAGAGCCTCCTTTTGTGGCAATTACAGCTGCAAGTTGCTTTGGATACATCTCTATGAGCTTTCCACATCTTGCCACTGGGATTTTGCCCATTCCTTCACGGCAAAACTGCTCCAGCTCCTTCAAGTTAGATGTTTTCCTCTGGTGAACAACAATATTCAAGTCTGATCACTGATTCTCAATTGGATTAAGGTCTGGGCTTTGATTAGGCCATTCCAAAACATACACACACTTCCCCTTAAACCACTCCATTGTTACTTTAGCAATATGCTTTGGATCACTGTCTTTTTGGAAGGTGAACCTCCATCCCAGTCTCAAATCACTGACAGACTGAAACAGGTTTTACTCAAGAGTATACCTGTATTTTGCACCATCCATTTTCGGCTCGACTCCGACCATTTTCCCTGTACCTGCTGCTGGAAAACATCCCCACACCATGATGCTGCCACTGCTGTTTCACTGTGGAGATGGTGTTCTTGGGGTGATGAGTTGTGTTAGTTTGGCACCAGACATAGCGTTTACCTTGGTGGCTAAAAAGTTCAATTTTGGTCTCATCTGACCACAGCACCTTCCTCCATACATTTTGGAAGTCTCCCACAAGTCTTTCGGTAAACTCAGAATGACTCTTACAATTTTTGTGTATAATTAAAGGCTTTTATCTGCCCACTCTTCCATAAAGGCCATCTCTATGCAGTGTATGGCTTATTGTGGTCGTAAGGACAGATACTCCAGTCTCTGCTTGGGAACTCTGCAGCTCCTTCAGGATTACCTTTGGTCTCTTTGCTGCATCTCTGATTAATGTCCTCCTTTCCCGGGCTGAGAGTTTTGGCGGGTGGCCCTTTCTTGGCAGCTTTGTTGGGGAACCATGTTCTTTCCATTTGATGATAATAGATTTGATGGTGCTCTGGGGGATCATCCGAGATTGGGATATTTTTTTATAATCCAACCCTGACTTCTACTTTTTGGAGATCTCCTTGGTCTTCATGGTGTTGTTTGGTTAGTGATGCCTCTTGCTTAATGGTATTGCACCCTTTGTGGCCTTTCAGAAAAGGTGTGTATATACTGACAGATCATGTAACATTTAGATTGCACACAAGTGGACTTCCTTTCACTAAGCATGTGAATTTTGAAGGTAATTGCTTGCACCAGAAATTTTTAGGGGCTTCATTGCAAAAGGGGTGAATACATATGCACATGCCAATTTTTAGTTATTTGATCCCATAAATTTAATTTATGCCTATATTTTTCTCACTTCACTTCACCAACTTAGACTATTTAGTGCTGATCCATCACACACAAATCGGATTACAAAAGTATTTAAACACTGATTGTAATGTAACAAAATAGGTCAAATCCAAGCAGGGCTAATAATTTCGCAAGCCACTGCACTTTCACGAACAATTTCAAGGGTGCCAACACTTTCGGCCATGACTGTATATGGGTATGGGTAAGAGGATGATAATCAAAAGCAAGCAACAGCTTATAAATAAACTCACTGCACTTTGGACTTTTTATGCTTTTTAACCCTTGCCTCTGCAGCCAATTTTCATTTATATATTTGCATTATTCCCTCCCCTTATTCTAAGAGCCATAATGTTTTATTGCCATATGAGGACTTTTCTTTTGCGTAATTTTGAATGACACTATCCATTTTATGATGCAATATATTAAAAAATGAGAAAAATTCGAAGTGGGATGAAATGCTAAAAAAAATGCAATTCTGACATTGTTTTTTGGATTTTGTTTTTATAGTATTCATTGCATTGGAAAAATTATCTGATACCATGATTCTCAAGGTCAGTATGATCAAAGCGACACTAAATTTTAGCAGATTTTAATTTTGTTATTTATGTAGTTAAAGAAAAATCAGAAGTTTGTAAAAAAAAAAAAAAAAATTTTGTTTTGTGTCCCCATTTTCTGAGACCCGTAACGTTTTTATTTAATTGATGGAACTGTGTGAGGATGTTTTTTTCCATAGTCAACTGATAGTTTTACTCTTAGCATATTTTGGTACAAATGACATTTAGTTTTTTATTGCATTTTTTTCAGGGTGACCAAAAAAGCTAAAGTGCACTACCCTGGACAATTCAATTCATTCCCAATACACACAGTTTTAAGCGTGCCCTAGAAACGCATTTCTTTAGACTGGTCTGTTGCCTCACCTCACTTATCTAACTATTCCCGTTTTGCGCTTACAAAAATTCCTCCCAGTCTAGGCCTTTGCAACATCTGTTTACACACCCTTAATGCACTTACTAGCACTTTGTGCCTTTACTTGTACACATACTGGCTGGTGACCGATTCATGTAGTGTTATGTGAATACCCTATTTATTATATTTTATGGCTGGACCATACAATACAAGCATTTTTTACCATTTACATTTCGTGTCTCCCCTATTTCCTCATATTTGTAAGGCTGCGAGCAGGACCTTTACTTCTCTTGGTATCTGTTGTATTATGTTTTACTCTGTAATATCTTTATTGTCTGTACAAGTCCGCTCTAAAATGTAAAGTGCTGCGGAATATGTTAGCGCTATAGAAATAAAAATTATTATTATTACTATAAAAGCACAATTTTTGCATTATGATATGGGTTAGTTTTATATTTTGAGAGACTGGACTTTTAAGGACGCGGTGATACAAAATATGTTTATTTTTTAGTGTGTCTCCTTTTCTAGTGTGGACTGCATATATTTTGTACTCAGGAGGCTGGAGAAGACTGTATGCCAAATCTGCTGACCCAGAAATCCATTGGGTCAGAGCTCAAGACACAATCCAGGTATGACCGAACTTGGTTGTTTAGGTGGTGAATCTTTGTTTGCTGATATCCATAAGGTTGGCGCAGTGGCGGATAAAACATTTATTTTATCATGTTATATATACTATAATGGCTGCTGCTCCTGTATTTTAGGCTTGAGAAAAGCCATTTGGCCGAAACATTGCTCTATTTTTGTCTCCTCACTGCAGTGATGTTTTAAATATTTTGGAATAAAGATTAGATTTTTTTAAGGATATTTATGGTGCCTCGGATATCTTTGAAATTGCTACTGTTTTTGGACCTGGTGGGAGGCCCTGCCGAGTAGCACATACTCATAAATGGTCCATGGGAATTCTATACTGGATTGAGTATAGCCACTGGAACTGGTAGGGAAGTATTGACTGTGCAGTGAATGGAAAGGATTCTCCTGGTCAGTTATACAGTCGCAGGCATCTGCTTCGTGAAAACTCTGCCTAGCAGGGAACACAGCTTGTCCTGGTGATAAGCCAATTTTTACTCTCTGAGAAGCTGGAAAAATTTCCCTCATCTTGCTTTTATAGCAAGAGTCTAAAATTATGGCTGTCCAATAGTCATCCCTTTGCTTGGTGCTATGCTTGTGAGCCCAGCTTGCCGTGTTTACCATCACAATCAAGGTCCCCATTGATTCACTTTCCATCTTGTCCCTTACCTGTGCCTGGGATAACTCAATGTCCCGCTCTATATCCACCTGCTGCTTCTCTTCCTCCTTTACATCCTGTTGCACATAAAATTATTCCTGAGGGACCCATGCTTCCTCACAGCGGTGATAAACATGTAGAAGCTGCTATTATCTCTCTACCACTTTTTGCATTCTTGTAAGCATTTTTCCATGATGTTGGTATTGTCGACTATCAGTGTGGTGATTTAAAACATCTAAAACCCCCTTAATCCCCTACTCTAATCCCCCACTCACCCAACCCCCATCAACCCATACCAAAGATAACAGACTCAAAGGTTGGATAAATATCGGCCACAGTGGCATTTTATTATAACATTACAAACATGGAAAAAACATTATTAAACGTGCTAAGGTCCTTGAAGTTCCAAAAATCTGGTGACCTCCAAATTAACCAACCGAAGATTACTCTCAGCCACTACCACAGGCTCAGGAGCACCAATAACCCCATAAGGTTTATAAACGGATAACCGCCCAACCAGGGGTATGAAATTTCTTTGCCGTAAGCCCCAAAAATCACCAGACCCAAAAACCAAGGTATCACAAAGGGATCAAAGTCCTGAAGAATCCCATGAACCAATTTAACACCAACTTCAAGGACCCTGATTCACGCCACCATGAGAGCATTTGAATCCTCAAATACTTGAGACCCTCCTTTCCTTGAAGAATAAGGCTTGCCCAATGCCCCCTTGCAGTGCTAAAGTCCATATATTCATCCCTACGGCGTTCAGATGCAGTCCATCTGCTAGCCAAAAATTCCCCGAACTGTCTTCTAAATCCCAATGTCTTACTGCAACCCCCCCATTTCTAGACACGAAATTTGAAATTGCTCGATTCACCTTCTTCTGGACTTTATTAATCTTTTCCACCGATCGTGCATTTCGCCATACTCTCCACGAAGCAATCTTCGACCACACTGTTAATAACCCCGGAAATGAGGCCCAGATGCATAGAAAATCATGCTTCATGTCCCTTATTAACGCTCTACATGGACGAACCCCCAAATCGTTCGCCCCTAAATGCAAGCATAATATGTCAGGGGGGTGGTGCAAGCGCACAAAGTTATGCACTTCCCGTAGCACCCTATCCCACCCCATACCACGAAAACCAAGCCATCGAACCACGGCCTTGTCTCTCAAAAAAAACGATTTGCCTCCCTTCTCTTCGCACATTGGCTCGAATAGTGTCCCAATGAATGTACGAATAATCCAAACCAAGAAGGGGAGACCTGTATAGAAAACAACGTATTAAACGCAATAAACACAAATACGATCATTTTACTGTAACAACTGAATCCGGCCGGACATATGACAAGAAACTATGTGATTTCCACCTACCGATTCTCTTTACACTCTCTGGACTCAAATCACATACTGCTGCCTCGGTAGCAGCCCCTATCCTGAACGAATGCGGGCGTCTAAACCCAATTGACTTAAACAGCTCCCGAAAACTTCCATGAGCTGGTACTTTGATAAGAAGGTCCCATCCTCATGGCACAGCAATGGGCCCTCCCATCCCCGACAAACACCCTTAAAAACAATAAAAGCCCTTACTAGACACATAACGGAACCTTGCACCGACCATAAACAAATCCTTATACCCTTCCTCATTTGGTCGGTCTTGGAATGTCTTAATTCCAAACATTTTTCTGTGGCCACTACATCCTGAGCTAATAGCCCCCAACTTTTTTCCTAGACGGAGCCACCAACTCGCTTACCCTTAGAGCGCCAAAAAATGCCAAGGAAAAACCTAACTGGAATAAAAACACTTCATACTCTGAATGACAAATCCCACTCAGCTCTGTTCCTAAGCATTCCAATAGATCGAACGAAACCAGGCCTCAACTGTCCTTCCGAGCGAGCGCTACCCCTACTAAATCCTTTCATGGCTTGCCGAACAAGGAAATGTTTTGTAATGTCCATACACCCCCTAGATTTTAAACCATAAGCCAAACCTACAACCAGCCGATTCATCTTGGACAAAGACCATTCCTCCAAAGCTCCCTCGCTTAACCACAACAGCAACAGTCCTACCTTATCGTCATCAGACAAAACCTGATCCACACACATAGACGTTTTTCCCACAAATCCCACACGGATTGATAGGCAGACCACATACTACTTAACAGCGATGCGCCGATCAAAGGTTGGGCTGCTCGAATGCCAAGCTCCATAAATCCTGTGGGCACTCCAGACCTTTCTCAACTGCGTCGGGCACCAGCAACCGGAAACAATACCACTGGAAATGAGAGAGAGAGGGGAAGAAGCCGTTATGCTGTTTATTGCTAACACCACGCCCATGTTGTCACAATTAAAACAAATTCTCTTATTTCAAAAATGCCCTCCCACAACTTTACAGCTACCAAAATCGGGAAGATCTCTAAGAGAGTCACGTTTTTTTACTAAACCGTCTGAACGCCACTTTTCCGGCCGCTCACTTGCACACCATTGCCCTTGAAAATAAGCTCCAAATCCTGTACTCCCTGCTGCATCGGTAAACAATTCTAAATCAAGGTTGTCAAAGTTGTCAACCACCTCATCCATCAATAACGAACGACCGTTTTACAGGTTCAAAAAACTCACCCACACCGCCAAGTCATCTTTATGATCCTTCAACAACCGGATATAGTGATGAGGGTCCGCAACTCCCTCTGTCGCGCTAGCCAATCTACGTGAAAAAACACATAACTCTGCATGCAAAATTGAGTATTCCTATCAATGATTGCATCTCTCTCAACGTAAGCTTCTTTACCCGCAGTGCCCTAGCAACTTCCACTTTTAATCCTAAAACATTTTCCTCCGGCAAACGAAACTCCCACCTCACCGAGTCAATCACTATGCCTAAAAAGCGAATACAAGATGCTGGCTCTTCTTCGTCTTTTCTTGAGCCAATGGAACTCCAAAGAGTTTTGCCACCCATTCCATGGTACACAGCGTTGAGTCACACATCTTCAAATCCCCGGGACCAAAAGACAAAAAATCATCCACGTAATGAATGATAGGTGCCCCACCGGACACATCCCGTATGTGACATGTAGTAGTAGTGCTGTTGCTTTAAAAGCAATCAGCAACTATTAGAAGTAGCACAAGCACAGGAGACAGGAAGTGTTGTGCTCCAGAAGCATCCAGCAACTAGAGGGGTTAACACAGTCATAGGAGAAGGGGGAGTGTTTTAGCAGAGCCCCAGGGGGATTGTTAGGAAATTGTTTGCTGTCTGGCTAGAGCCCAAGAGAAAGGTGGCGTGTGTTTTCTGTATCTCACAGAAGCGCCCCTGCAAGTGAAAAGGATTCAAGTCATGAGTGAAGCTAAGAACAGGTCAGGTAGAGTTCCTGAACTAGCAGTACAGAGTATTGTCAGGCATAAAGATAAGGACTGGAAGAAATCGTGTCACAGGGATCATCTCCCTCAGGAAACCCCCCCTCCATCTCACTGTGCTGTAAACAATGCTGTGTTCATTAATGTGCCTTTGAATTAGAACTGTGCTGTTCTGTTCTACTGGTAAGACTGTGAAATTCTGTGCTGCTAAGGAAACTGTACTGTTTGTCACTGGAGCCTGTTGCTCATAAGACTTAACTTGCAATGGCTGTGCAGCTTCTTATTAAATGCTACTGTTCTACCGTTTATGAGGACTCTTGTCAAGTGTGTCTGGTCAGCAAGTGAAACAACCTACGTGTCTGTGCCTGAGGGTCAATACCCCTGTGTGCCTGAGAGAAGCTGTAGCACATGGTCTATGGCCGCCCTGAGTAACGGTTCCCCCAGGATTCCAAAGAATTCATGTAACCTGTCTTGCCCCTATCTGAACCTAGCGGCGTGCAAGTAACACGTACAACTCACTCAAAGAAACTACTGAAAGCCTCAAAAATGGAACAGGAAAGGGAACAACCCATAGGCATACAACAATCAACAAAATTTGCGCCTTCTCAAAAACAACCAAAAAGCTGCACTCTCTCTGGGTGAACTGGTAGCAATCTGAAAGCAGCCTCAGTATCGGTCTTTGCCATGAGAAAACCAATCAGGATGCCCAGAGGAAGTGGGGACCAAACCTTCTTGTTGCGCACGCCGGAGGTCACTGGAACGGAAGTCACAATGACTCCCTGGCACCTGCGCAATAGACCACTGCA
This sequence comes from Phyllobates terribilis, assembly GCF_046119375.1. Classification (NCBI taxonomy): domain Eukaryota; kingdom Metazoa; phylum Chordata; class Amphibia; order Anura; family Dendrobatidae; genus Phyllobates; species Phyllobates terribilis. The sequence goes on from NW_027362761.1 coordinate 707,266,964, forward strand.
GGGTAAATGGAGCCTGAAGCAAAAAAAAGCGCTCCTGATGTTAGCGATGCTTTGCGCATGCGCGGGATGTGAACAAGAAGAGTGCACGTCACAGGACCCTGTGACGTGCAGGGGAGGAGAGGAATATGGAAATTAGGCACATCAGCGGGGATTTCTTAGGATTTTATAAAAAGACATTTCTCTGCAATCAGACTGCTAATATGGGACATACAGGTATGCATAGATTTACATTTCTATCACCTGTATGCCCATATTAGAGGTCTGATAACGCCCAAGGGGTGACAGATTCCCTTTAACCCAGTCTGGAAACCTTAGAAAAGGAAGCATCTTTTGCAGTTTCACTGAAGTCACTCCCTTGGTAATTACCGGGGGGTGGGGGCTTTGCCTTTTGCTTTTCTAAAACATTTTCCGGTCCCATGAGATGACCCGTTGCAGCAGGAACATACGTGCTTAAATTTACAACTGGTTCCAAACTTCCACTGGCTTTCATTAAACTGCCAGCATACCCCCGATTTTTGACCGCTCATCTGACCTGATTGATTAGCGCCCCCTGACCATCCATTGTGGCCGGATAATACAGCCCCTCCCTGAAAGGGATGCCCAAACCTAGCTTGCACCATAGCTCTCAACCATAGGCCTATATCCTTCTGATCCCACCTGATTGCTGGCCTAACCGCCTTCCTTTGACTAAACTGTTTGCCGTATCTCAACCAAGACTGTCCCCCGTAAACTCTGTACGCTTTCCCTATAGAGTCAAGATAGCAAAAAAGGCCCGAATAGTTCTCCGATGCTTTTTCCCCTATAACACTTGCTAAAATGGCAAATACTTGCATACAATTAGCAAATGTTTGCAGAATCAATCGCCAACTCCACTTTTAGCCCTCAATGGACCCTCAAAGCAAATATAAACTTTGCCCCTAGCCCTATCATCTAGATAAATTTTGAGCCGAAACTGACACCGGTCCCTGTGCCTGAAAATATCCTCAACATTCCGATTAACCACGTTACTCATACCCCCAACTGTTGAAATCCATGCCGACAACTGAGCTGGAGGTCTATTCCCCCTTCTAACCTTGCTACACACTCTTTTAGGGTAGACAAAAAATCATGAACCCCAGTGCCCCCTGTGACTGTACTAGTACCCATCCCTGAACTCATGCCCACCTCCTCTAGGTGCTGACGACCCATTGTATCCTGGGACATTAAAATAGGAGGAAACGGACAGGACAGGTGAAATGACTCCTGCAGGCTATCCCCAAGTTTTGAAAGAGTCCCCCGCAGTTGAAGATGAGGGGAGTGGGGGACATCTCTGTAAACCAGAGCTGCTGGGACCATCTAGGGAAAGTGCCCCAGATGCCAGCATAAGACAGGCAGGCCATATGGGCAAAGGGGGGCCGCCAATACCCTGCCCGCTGTTCGCTCCATAACTAGGGAGACCGCGACGTGGGTCCTCCCTATGATACCCAGGGCTTCCTTGCCCTGCACTCAGCTGTCCCTCACAAAAGCATGGTGGCCGTTCTTCCATGCCCACCTCCACATCAGCCGCATCCTGCCGCTGTCCTCCATGCGTCCTATTAGATTCGGAAACCACCGCAGCCCGATGCAGGTCTCCCATAGCTGAGGCAGGCTGCCCGACCGGGTCATTGCGCGACGGCCCGCCACCAATGACACATTTCCGCTGACATCAGCGGTGGAGGGCCCCACCCCTACCGCGGGCCCTGGCTCGCCCACTGCCACCGAGCTAGTCAGCGACCGCAGATTTCTCCCAGCCCAGATGGGGTGCCTGGAAGCTATGGCCTGCGCAGGAGGGTCCCGGGAGGGGCTCCTGCGCTGCCGCCTAGCCAGAGGAGCACAGTCAGGTGACAGACTGACCGGAGGGCGAGACCTCCGTGCATGCCGTTCCGGTGGCGCTGCTACCTCCACCCACAATTTGGGCTACCTGGCTGTCGGGCCAGCCAGGGGGATGACACCTGGCCGCCGTTCTGTGGGCCTCCATCCGGTCTTCCCTCGATGCCATGCCAAAGGTCAGTGCAGGGGGCAGGGGGGGACTTCTCTCATGTCCTGTATGAGGGAAAGTGTCCTAACCCCACCCCAGGACACTATATATATATATGACCCCGTCCCAATGGTCATACCCCTTGGCCTTATGCCCCCACCTCCTCCAAACCCCCGTCATGCTGGCCTCTGCCCACTGTTTTAGCTTTGGAGTCTCTGAGCAATGGGGAGCCAGTGAAGAGATTGACAGAGAGGAGAGGCTGGGGAATAGCGGGGGGACAGGTTGATTAGTCGAGCAGCAGAGTTTAGGATAGATTGGAGGGGTGCGAGAGTGTTAGAGGGGAGGCCACAGAGCAGGAGGTTGCAGTAGTCAAGGCGGGAGATAATGAGGGCGTGCACTAGTGTTTTTGCAGATTCATTGTTGAGGAATGTGCGGATCCGGAAGATATTTTTGAGTTGGAGTTTGCAGGAAGTGGAAAGGGCTTGGATATGTGGTTTGAAGGAGAGTTCAGAGTCCAGGGTTACCCCAAGGCAGCGAGCTTGAGGGACTGGGGAGAGTGGGCAGCCATTGACGTTGATAGATAGGTCAGTTGGGGGGGTTGAATGAGATGGCGGAAAGATGATGAATTCTGTTTTGTCCTTGTTAAGTTTTAGAAATCTGGCAGAGAAGAAGGATGAAATAGCAGACAGACATTGTGGGATTTTGGTTAGTAAGGAGGTGATATCGGGTCCAGAGAGGTAGATCTGTGTGTCATCAGCATAGAGGTGATAATGAAAGCCGTGAGACTCTATGAGCTGTCCCAGGCTGAAGGTGTAGATGGAGAAGAGCAGCGGTCCTAGAACTGAACCTTGGGGGTCACCGACAGATAGGGGGCGAGATGAGGAGGTGGTGTGTGAGTGGGAGACACTGAATGTCCGGTCTGTTACGTATGAGGAGATCCAGGATAGGGCCAAGTCTGTGATGCCGATAGATGAGAGAGTAAGAGGGAATGGTCCACTGTGTCAAAGGCAGATGACAGGTCTAGGAAGAGGAGGACAGAGTAGTGTCGCTTAGATTTGGCGGTTAGTAGGTCGTTGGTGACTTTAGTCAGTGCAGTTTCAGTAGAATGGTGCTGTCGGAAACCAGACTGTAGGCGGTCAAAGAGGGAGCAGGAGGAGAGATGGGAGGACAGTGCAGAATGGACATGTTGTTCCAGTAGTTTTGAGGCATAGGGGAGAAGTAATATGGGGCAATAGCTAGACACAGAGGATGGGTCAAGGGAGGGCTTTTTGAGGATGAGTGTGATTGAGGCATGTTTGAAGCATGAGGAGAAGACACCAGTTGTTAGTGACAGGTTGAAGAGGTGGGCTAGGGCTGGAATGAAGATAGTGGTAAGGTTTGGGATGAGGTGGGACGGGATTGGGTCAAGTTTACAGGTGGTGAGGTGTGATTTGGAGAGTAAGGAGGAAAGTTGATCTTCAGAAATGGTGGAAAAGGTGGTTTTGGAGGAAGGGGGTTGAGTAGGTGTGGGGAGGGGCTGTGGGGGCTTTAGGCAAAAGCTTTGTCTGATGGTGTCAATCTTCTGCTTGAAGAATGAGGCAAAGTCTTCTGCTGAAATAAAAGGAGAGGGAGGAGGCACTGGGGGACGGAGGAGAGAATTGAAGGTGTTGAATAGTTGTTTGGGGGTTGTGAGACAGGGAGGATATGAGAGATGCGAAGTATGTTTGTTTGCTGCAGTGAGTGTGGACTTGAAGGTAGTGAGGGACTGTTTGAATGTGATGAAGTGCTCACGGGAGTGGAACCTTTTCCATCTGCGCTCAGCAACCCTGGAGGCCCGTCGCAGTTCTTTAGTTAGGCTGGTGTGCCAGGGTTGTCTGTTGATTGTGCGAGCTTTGGTATGTGTGAGGGAGGCGACCGTATAGAGAGCTGCAGCGGTTGTAGTGTTGTATAAAGTGGCAGCAACATCTGCATCATGTAAGGAACTAATGTCTGTAAGAGGGAGAAGGGATTCAGAGAGTGAGTGTAGGTCATGGTGTTTGAGATTTCTGAGAGGGTATGCAAGTTTGTGGAGTGGGGATTGTTGCCCTGGAGAGGAGAGAGAAGAGAATGTGAGTAAGTTGTGGTCAGAAAGAGGGAGAGGTGAGTTAGAGAGGTTAGATAGGGAACAGAGGCGGGTGAAGATGAGGTCCAGTGTGTGGTCGTCTTTGTGGGTGGGTGTGGAAGACCACTGAGTAAGACCAAAGGAGGAAGTGAGGGATAGAAGCTTAGAGGCAGCTGAGAGGGAAGTGTCAATGGGAATGTTAAAGTCGCCCATGAGGATAGTGGGGATGTCAACGGAGAGGAAATGAAGTAGTCAAGTGGTGAAGTGGTCAAAGAAAGTGGTGGTTGATCCTGGGGGGCGGTAGATGACAGCCAGTTGGAGGTTGGATGGGGAGTAGATGCGCACGCAGTGCACTTCAAAAGAGGGGAGAGTAATTGAGGGAGGCAGTGGGATATGGATGAAGGAGCAGTTTTCTGAGAGGAGGAAACCTATTCCTCCACCGTGCTTGCCGGTGGGGCGGGGGGTATCGGAAAGGTGGAATCCGCCATACGAAAGTGCAGCAGGAGAGGCCGTGTCAGAGGGGGTGAGCCAGGTTTCAGTGATGCCGAGGAAGGAAAGCTTGTTAGTGATGAAGAGATCATGAATGTAGGAAAGTTTGTTGCAGACGGAGCGAGCATTCCATAGAGCTCCTGTTAGAGGGACTGGGGAACTGGGGCTGGGCAGATGGGTATAAGGTTAGAAGGGTTACGAGAGTTTGGGATAGATTGTGGGTAGGAGGTGGAAGTGAGTGTAGGGATGTGGTGAGGAGGACCGGGATGTGGAGAGATGTCACCGGCAGTAAGGAGGAGCAGAGAAAGCGTTAGTAGGTGGGAGCAGGAGAGGGCATGAGGTGGCTGTCTGTGTTTGGAGGCAAAGGATTGTATGTTGAGGAATAGCTCTGATGAGGAGGTGAGATGGGTAGGGAGAATGGAGGGAGAGATGAAGAGTTCCTTACTAGGTGTAGGGATTAGGGGTGGTTGTAAAAAGTGAAGGATTAAGGGGGTGAGAGTGAAAACAAACACAAACATTGTTTACTGTGATAAAGTATCCTGTTACCTCATTTAACTACACTTGTATTGGTTAACACTGATTGGTATCCGTCTGTAATACTGGGAGAATATCTTGCTATATGTCCTGCATATGTCCTGCTATACTATCATATGTGTTTTCTTTGCCGGTATCATATTAAAATTTCTTTCATTAGCTTTGATTATCTTGTGTCCTACTGTTTTAAAATATTTTAATTATATTTAATAAAAGTTATTTTTCATTGAGTTTAGTGTTGCCTTGCACTTATTCTCTATTGTTTTTTATTTTATTTCAAAGCGAGTCAAGTTCTAATTTGCCTGCTGCATGATATAATTAGTCACTGCTTTACACGGCTCATTGAGACACTCCAACATATGCATATGAGTTGAATTCCACTAAGTTGCAATATTGTAAATCAGGTGGTACTCAGTCAGACCGTTCTTGTTTTGCAAGTCTGGAGGACATACTTCGTCACATAAGAATAGTTAAAATGCCTAGACACTCCTCTGACCATAGTCACCAATTTTTGCTGCTCATACATACAGTATGCTCCAGCGTATGCAGCATTGAATCCCATTGAGCTGCAACATCGCAAATCAGGCAGTCCTCATGTAGACTATTTTGTTTTTGCAAAGCTTTGACGGTGTGATTCACGTAAGATAAGAATGTTTGAAGTGGCCAGACACTCTCCTCGCTATGGATACCATCTTCTTCAAATGGGTATAATTCTTTAAAAAAGGGTATTATTATTTTTTTAAAAAATTGAATAAGCAAATTTAGAACGTGTGCCATAAAAGATGCATGTGTTGCCCTAATGTAGAACATACACTATGTTCTGGGCATTTTCACTTACTACAATACCCAGTTGCAGTTGACAAGGAGCCATCCAGTGAAACATTTGCTGCTTGATGCAGATGAGCAACTTATCCAATGTATGGCTTTTGTTACTCATGCTTGTAAGTTGTTAAACAGTAAACAGCTTAGCAGCGATTAAGCTTACAAGAGCAAAAAGACTGAGGGCAGAAAGTGCATGTCATGTTATGCCCTGTTGCTGTTGGGTCCATTGAGGAGAATGTGGAGAAGTTGTAGGAGGAGGTGGACAAGTGCCATCTGGTGTAGGAACTACAGTGGCTTGCGAAAGTATTCACCCTCCTGGCTTTTTACCTATTTTGTTACATTACAACCTGTGTTTAAATGTTTTTGTAATTCAATTTGAATGTGATGCATCAGCACTAAATAGTCTAAATTCTTGAAGTGAAATGAGAAAAATACAGGTATAAATTTATGGGATTAAACAGATAAAAATTGGCATGTGCCTATGTATTCACCCCTTTTGCTATGAAGCCCCTAAAAATTTCTGGTGGCAGCAATTACCTTCATAAGTCACATGCTTAGTGAAAGGAAAGTCCACCTGTGTGAAATCTAAGTGTCACATGGTCTGTCAGTATATACACACCTTTTCTGAAAGGCCACAAAGGCTGCAACACGAATAAGCAAGAGGCACCACTAACCAAACAACATCATGAAGACCAAGGCGATCTCCAAACAAGTCAGGGACAAAGTTGTTGAGCAGTACAAGTTAGGGTTGGTTTATAAAAGAAAATCCCTATCTTTGATGATCCCCAAGAGCACCATCAAATCCATTATCATCAAATGGAAAGAACATGGTACCACAACAAACCTGCCAAGAGAGGGCCGCACACCAAAACTCTCAGCCCGGGCAAGGGGGGCATTAATCAGAGAGGCAGCAAACAGACCAAAAATAACTCTGGAGGAGCTGCAGAGTTCCAAAGCAGAGACTGAAGTGTCTGTCCATAAGACCACAAAAAGGTGTACACTCCATAGAGGTGGCCTTTATGGAAGAGTGGGCAGAAAAAGCCTTTACATACACACAAAAATTGTAAGGCTCGTTTTGAGTTTGCCAAAAGACATGTGGGAGACTTCCCAAATGTACAGAGTAAGGTGCTATTATGAGATGAGACCAAAATGTAACTTTTTAGCCACCAAGGTAAGCGCTATATCTGGCGCCAAACCAACACAGCTCATCACGCCAAGAACACCATCCCCACAGTGAAATATGGAGGTGACAGCATCATGCTGTGGGGATGTTTTTTAGCAGCAGGTGTAAGGGGGAAGACCGGGGTGTGAGTGCTTTTAGAGCAAGGGATCCGGAACTGCCGGGGCCGTACCTCTTGTTGCAGGGGGAAGACAGACTGCAAGCAGAGGAGTCATGTGACAGGGAAGCAGGGAGTGTGTCGAGAGAGAGAGCTGGGAGGTCAGGTGACAGGGGAACTCCTGTTGTGACTGGAGAGAGGAAGAGACGAGTACGTTTTGCGCAGGAAAGTGGAGCTGGATCCGGCTCAGCAGAGCAGCGTGAGAGGGTCCAGGCTCCTGGCTCCAGGACTGGGAGCAAGAGCCGAGTGCAGTGGACCGGAGGAGTCAGGCCGACTAGAGAAGAGACGCAGGGTCGGTGGAGCCGGGCACGTGAGGTGCCGTGTTATGGACTAGGGGCTCAGCGGGTAAAACCGGATACCGCCCGCTGCCGCCAGAAGACAGAGCATTGTTTGGGCGGGGACGCCTGTAAAATCAACACCGGCATCAGCATGCATCTGCCTTGTGAGGAGGAAGAGTCAGCTAAGTGAAAAAAAACTATTGATTATAACCGGTTTGACTCTGCTACATCCAGTTAAACTGTGAACTGTCAGTGATAGACTTTGACCTGCTTTTCCCTTGTTTTTCCCCCATATTTTCCCCTGATACTCCCTGCGAGAGAGAGCTGGGAGGTCAGGTGACAGGGGAACTCCTGTTGTGACTGGAGAGAGGAAGAGACGAGTACGTTTTGCGCAGGAAAGTGGAGCTGGATCCGGCTCAGCAGAGCAGCGTGAGAGGGTCCAGGCTCCTGGCTCCAGGACTGGAAGCAAGAGCCGAGTGCAGTGGACCGGAGGAGTCAGGCCGACTAGAGAAGAGACGCAGGGTCGGTGGAGCCGGGCACGTGAGGTGCCGTGTTATGGACTAGGGGCTCAGCGGGTAAAACCGGAGACCGCCCGCTGCCGCCAGAAGACAGAGCATTGTTTGGGCGGGGACGCCTGTAAAATCAACACCGGCATCAGCATGCATCTGCCTTGTGAGGAGCAAGAGTCAGCTAAGTGACAAAAAACTATTGATTATAACCGGTTTGACTCTGCTACATCCAGTTAAACTGTGAACTGTCAGTGATAGACTTTGACCTGCTTTTCCCTTGTTTTTCCCCCATATTTTCCCCTGATACTCCCTGCGTGGAGATTTACCATGTTATTATAAACTTCCCCGATTTATTAACCCCGTATTGGCTGCTCTGTGTTTCTGTGTCGCTGCATCTAAAGTACCTGTGTTACATTTGGCGTAGTCGGAAGGATGCAGTCGTTAGACACAGACGCTGCAGAGCAGTCCATCCTGGGAGGCCCTAGATCTAGCTTGCCGCTGGGGGCCATGCTCAGCAATCTCCCAAAGTTCACCGGGGACAATATGATGCTGTGGGACTGGACTGAGAGAGTTAGGAGTATGTTACATATGCACCCGATGACCCCAGCTATGCAAGACGAAATAGCCTTACTGGCCCTGGACGGCGAAGCCCGACAGTCCATAATGTACCGACCTCCCCATGACTGGGATACTGTAGAAAAAGTGGTGGGGATACTGGAGGAGATGCATGGGGATCTCACCAATGTAGGAGAGCTGAGGATACGACTGTTTCACCAAGTGCAGCAGGAGGGGGAGACTGTGACGCAGTATGTTAATGCCTTACAGAGGGTGCATGCCTATATCACTAGAAAAGGCGACATGGGGAATTTGGGAATGGGCCCCCCTGACGTGATCTTAAGGGACCAATTTGTGGCAGGCCTCAGGGATGTGCAGCTGAATCAGGCCTTGCGGGAGCGCCTGCGCGCCAACCCACGTATGACTTTTCTAGAAGTGGGGGCGGAGGCACGTGTGAGAGAGCAGGAGATGGGGGTGACGCCCCTGGCAGGGATGGTCTGGAGTAATGAGGTACCTACCCCGCCTGCAGCTGAAACGGAATGGGCTCGAGAGATGCGGAAGGAGATACAGGAGATGCGGGATGAATGTTCCAGTCTCAAGAAGACCCCTGCCCCGACACCAGAGATAACCAGATCGATTGCCCCAGCTATGGAAAGAATTGAATTCAGGACCCCCCCTGCAGGAGAGTTCCATAGAGGAGGGAGGCAGCCCTACACAGACAGAGACATGACCTGCTGGAAGTGTGGAGGCGCAGGACATTACGCCAGAGGCTGTGCTAGCCGAGGGCGGCCCCTGTCGCGACAGCCGTTAAACTAGCGGGCTCCGTGCTTGGGGGACACAGCACGGAGCCTGAGGAAGGGGAGAGAAAAAGATGAAGTCCCAAGGACCTAGTTTCCAGCAGCCCGACTGTCTGGGCCGAAATAAGCGGTCGGGCTGTTCACTGCCTGGTTGACACAGGATCCCAGGTGACTACGATGACAGAAGCCTACTTTCAACAACGATTTCCAGAGATAGCGCGGCTTGAATGGGGACCAGTAATTAGACTCACGGCAGCTAATCAATTACCCATCCCAGTCGCAGGGGTGGTGTGGATGAAGATACGAGTGTGTGGAAAAGATGTAGGAAAAAAAGGAGTCGTCCTGGTCGCAGGGGGAACCGGAAATGGACCCCCGGTGACCCTCGGAATGAATGTGCTGAAAGAGATCGGGCAAATCCTGCTTAGTGAGCCGAAGGAGATTCCTCTAGACCAGTGGGACCCGCGAACTCCCCAAAGGAGGGTCTTTCAACAACTAATCTGAGCTGCCCAGGCTCAGGAGATGTCGAGTGAAGGGAAGATCCTGGGGAAAATAATAGTGCCAGCAGCTACGGCGCTCACCTTACCGCCCAGACAAACTGTACTCACATTACCCGCATGGGCCTGCACACCTCTTGAGGGGGTCGAAGTTCAGATAGAACCAACATCGATGGACAAAGTACCCCCCGGACTCTTGGTGGCTCGGACACTGACTACCGTCCAGGGTGGCAATGTTATAGCGCGGTGTGTTAATCTGGGCGAAGATGATCTCACACTCCATCCCAGGGCGGAAATAGCCCAGATTCTGGGAATGCCAGAGAAGTTGGTGCGACCTGATGTGGTACAGCTGTCCGCTGTACGAGGAGACCCCTGGACTCTGGCGGTCACCGTGCCACCGGAACCCCACCGGGCTAGTGCGAAGGGGGGACGAAGAATCCTAGAACGAATGCGGGCTGAATTGACGGGACTTACACCTCGACAGGTGCAGCAGGTTGAGGATGTGCTGGAGCGGTACCTGGAAGTCTTTGCTCGCCATGAGGATGATTTTGGTTGCACCGAAGCCATTACCCACGAGATTCCTACTGGGAGCGCTGTCCCAGTGCAGGAGAGATACCGGCAGATACCTCCCCAGATGTATAAAGAGGTTAAGGAGATGCTAGCCCATATGTTATAGAATGGTGTGATACAGGAGAGTCAGAGTCCGTGGGTATCCCCGATTGTCCTGGTCCGGAAGAAAGATGGGACCCTGCGGTTCTGTGTGGACTATAGACGACTGAATGCCTGTACAGTACGGGACTCTTACCCACTACCCCGAATCGAAGAGTCCCTGTCGGCCTTAGGAAAGGCAAGATACTTTTCCTCCTTGGATCTGGCCAGTGGGTACTGGCAGGTGCCCGTGGCCGAACACGACCGTGCGAAGACGGCGTTCATATTACCCATGGGACTGTTCGAGTTCAATCGGATGCCCTTCGGCCTGACTAACGCCCCCGGGACTTTCCAGCGTCTGATGGAGAGGTGCCTGGGCGATTTGAACTTCAAAGCGACACTGATTTACCTTGACGACATAATTGTCTATGCAGCCACCTTCGAGGAGCACCTCCAGCGACTGGAGCAAGTACTGAGTCGCCTACAGAGTCGTGGCCTAAAGGTGAAGCCCCAGAAGTGCCACCTGTTCTGCAAACAGATCGAATATCTCGGTCATACTGTGTCCGGTGAAGGAGTCAGGCCCACCCAGGAAAAGGAGGCCGCCGTCCAGGAGTGGCCTACCCTGAAGACAGTGAAGGACGTTCGGGCCTTTCTGGGACTTGCCGGGTACTACCGAAGATTCGTGAAGAACTTCACCCGCATAGCCAACCCATTGCTGGAGCTACTTAAGGGAGTGCCGGCGGGCTCCAAGAATCAGGCGATTCGGTGGGGAAGCAGCCAGGAAGAGGCCTTCCGTGCCCTAAAAACGGCCCTGACCGAGGCCCCAATACTTGCCTATGCGGATTTCTCCCAACCCTTCATACTCCACACTGATGGGAGCCTACATGGTCTGGGAGCCGTGTTATCCCAAGTACAGGAGGGGAAAGGGCGCGTGATTGCGTACGCCAGCAGCTCCTTTCACGACTCCGAGAGGAACCCAGATAATTATAGCTCTTTCAAATTAGAGTTGCTGGCTCTGGTTTGGGCAATGACCAAGAAGTTTGAGGAGTATTAAGTCCGGGTCCGAAGTACTGGTGAGAACAGATAACAACCCGCTGGCCCACCTGGAGAATGCGAAATTGGGGGCCCTGGAGCAGCGGTGGGTGGCCCGCATGGCCAGGTACCGGTATAAGATCGCCTACCGGCCTAAGGCAGAGAATACTCACGCCGACGCCCTCTCAAGAGTGACATGAACGGCCTGATCATGACCGCGATGAAGATTTGGAGGCGGATGAGACCCCTAGCTTCCGAAGTTTCGTGGGACCGCTGGCTGCGGCGTAGGAACAGATCGAAGAGACGTCGGAAGAACAAGTGCTAGGATGGCCAAGAGATGACTGGATCCGACTTCAACAGACTGACAGAGAAGTTGCTCAATTGCATCAATGGGTGGCTTTGCGGCAAGTCCCCAGTTGAGAAGAGAGGAGTACCATGTCCTCGGGAGCACTGAAAATACTGGGACAATGGGAGAGACTGTGTTTGCGAGACAGGCTGCTGTACCAACGGGTGCAGCTACTGCAAGAGTTCGGGACCACCTGGCAAGTGGTGATCCCAGAGAAGTTGGTCGGAGTAGTGGCTAAGGAGGCTCATGAACGAGGGGCTCACTTCGGACCAGAGAAGACATTTCAGTGGTTGCAGAGGCTGGTGTATCACCCGCGACTGCGAGCAACAATAGAAGACACTTGTCGAAGATGTCGGAGCTGTGAGCTGGTAAAGCCCCCGGAGCAGCGGGTCCCCATACAAACTATTGTGACTTCTGCCCCCGTGGAGGTGCTGATGATCGACTATTTGACTGTTGGACCGGCGCATCTCGGGTATGAAAATTGCCTGGTAATGACAGACCACTTCATCAAGTTTGCGGTAGTGACCCCGACCAGAGACCAGACCGCCGAGTCAGCTGCGCAGGCCATCTATCTGCCGAGACTTCATTCCGGAGTACGGCTGCCCAAAGAGCATTCATTCCGATCAAGGCGCCTGCTTTCAAGGCCGGGTGATGGAAGAGCTGCACCGGTTGAACAAGATTGAGAAGTCACGGACTACTCCTTACCACCCTCAAGGAAATGGGGCCTGTGAACGCTTTAATCGGACACTGATCCAAATGCTCCACACGTTGGAGGAAGATCGGAAGGTACGATGGCCTGAGTTTGTGGCTGAGCTGGTGTGGGTCTACAACAACCGAGTGAATAGTACGATGGGGTTCACTCCTTATACCTTGCTGTTCGGACGAAAGGGGCGAGAGATCACCGAGTTAGAGCTGGACCCCGAGGAGGACTACCCACGGACGGGGGTGTCTTCCTGGGTCCGAGAACATTGGCATCGATTGCAGACCCTCCGACGGTTGGTACAACAAAAGTTTCAGGAGCTCAAACATCATGAGACATTGCCTCTTCGAGAGACAGCTCTGAGGCCCGGGGAGCGGGTGTTGGTTCGGGACAGGCGGGGCAAATTGAGTAGGCGGTGGGAACGGACCCCCCCCCCCCGAGTGAAGCGCAGGATTGGTGCTGAAGGACCTGTGTATGAAGTTCAACCCGAGGGGGCTGAAGGAGCCCCTACCAGAGTGGTTCATCATAGTATGTTGCGACCCTGTCTGTCTAAAGATGACGAGGGTGGAAAAGAATCACCTGCTTCTAGAGAGGGACCTGTCACAGTTGCCCCAAGCCTTGATGTGGACGAAGAAGAGTTGTTGATTCTACCTCCGAGCCCCAGCACTCGATTACCTGCAGTCCCCAGTGCAGGCGGAGAGGGAACAACATCGGTTGAAGCCACCGGGCAGGCGGAGATTGGAAATCCGAGTGACCCTGCACCCCCCATCGCTCAAACTGAGTTACGCCGGTCAGAATGGACAACAGCAGGAGTGCCTCCTCACCGTTACGAACAAGATCAATTCATATGATACCGTATCGTCCAGGAAGTACAAAAATATGAACGTTTGATGAAGGAACTCTCGCCCGTGGAATGGCGAGCGGGAAGACTGGGGTGTGAGTGCTTTCAGAGCTAGGGATCCAGAACTGCTGGGGCTGTACCTCTTGTTGCAGGGGGAAGAAAGACTGCAAGAAGAGGAGTCATGTGACAGGGAAGCAAGGGGTGTGTCCAGAGTGAGAGCTGGGAGGTCAGGTAACAGAGGGACGCCATGTGACTGGAGAGAGGAAGTGTTAGGTGGCGGTCTGGGGCTGGATTTGAAATGGGTCCAGGACCTTCTGTGGTCTCCCATTCCAGGCCAGCCAGGGCTGATACTGCTCAGCATTGTTGTCAGTCCCAATGCCTAGCTGTTCCACAAGCCCTGCAGATTGTCTCTCAGGCATTTGTGCCCAGCAGTGTTAAGCATAGGCTGCAGAGGGAGACAGGGCTCGTGGAGTCTAAGTCCAGCATTCGCCGCACTGAGCATATCCGTGACCTGGCGGATCATGATTGGTGGGTTGGCACCCACCTGACTCGGTGACCTGGCACTCCCTGATTGGTTCACGGGTAACGTCACCAAAAGCGCGTCGCTGGGCAGGGCTTAGTCTTTAAAAGGCCTGCCCACAAACATGGCGGCGCGCTCAGATCATTTGAGCTAGCTGTTTGGTGTGCACGCTTACTCTGGGCTCAAAGAGCCATAGCTTTAGTTAGGCAGGCCGGGCTCAAAGAGCCATAGCTTTAGCTAGGCAGGTAGCTTCGCCTCGCTTACTGGTTCTAACCAGGGGGTTCGCCTTACACCCCGAGCCGCCTGTGAGCTAAATAGAGCGGGTTTGCTCAGTCCGGTAGCACGCCGGCTGAGTGCTCGATTACCTGGCGGGAATCACCCGCACGCTAGCGCCGTCTCCTATAGCGTAGCGCCTGCACCGAAGACAGGGCTACTGCTCATAGTCCGGTCACACGTCTCCCTGCGGTTCTTGGAGGTTGTGTGAACCGCTTTAGCGCCAATCCCCATAGCGTAGCACCTGTATCAAAGACAGGGTTACTGCTGTTCCCACGGACGCACGTCTCCCTGCGGTTCTTGGAGATTGTGCGTACCATCTTACCCTTCCGTGTGCGTTAACACGAAGGGCTAAGATATTTGTTAGGTGCGTCGCCGGTCGCTCTCTCCTCCGTGCAGTAAACCGAGATAGAGCGTACCGCTATACCTTGTCCGGTGTGTAGTTAACACGGAAGGGTTTATCTTTTAGTTGTCGTTTGCCTTTCCACCCGGGAAGTGTTCGGCAGCAGTCCTCTAGGCTGCATCGCGGACCCCGGGGTTGGTTGCGTTCCATTAAATAAAGTTGTCTGCAACCGCTCCCCCTAATAGGAAGAGACGAGTACGTTTTGCGCGGGAAAGCGGAGCTGGATCCGGCTCAGCAGAGGACTGGACTGGACTGGGAGCAAGAGCCGAGTGCAGTGGACCGGAGGAGTCAGGCCGACTAGAGAAGAGACGCCAGGGTCGGTGGAGCCGGGCACGTGAGGTGCCGTGTTATGGACTAGGTGCTCAGCGGGTAAAACCGGAGACCTCCCGCTGCCGCCAGAAAACAGAGCATTGTTTGGGCGGGGACGCCTGAAAAATCAACACTGGCATCAGCGTGCATCTGCCTTGTGAGGAGCAAGAGTCAGCTAAGTGAAAAAAAAACTATTGATTATAACCAGTTTGACTCTGCTACATCCAGTTAAACTCTGAACTGTCAGTGATAGACTTTGACCTGCTTTTCCCTTGTTTTTCCCCCATATTTTCTCCTGATACTCCCTGCGTGGAGGTTTACCCTGTTATTATAAACTTCCCCGATTTATTAACCCCGTATTGGCAGCTCTGTGTTTCTGTGTCGCTGCATCTAAAGTACCTGTGTTACACAGGCACAGTGAAAATTGTCTGAGTAGAGAGGAAAATGGATAGTACAAAAGACAGGGATATTCTTGAGCAAAAACCTGTTTCAGTCTTTCACTGATTTGAGACTCGGACAGAGGTTCACCTTCCAACAATACAATGACCCAAAGCATATTGCTAAAGCAACACTCGAGTGGTTTAAGGGAAAAAGTGTATATGTTTTGAAGTGGCCTAGTCAAAGCCCAAACCATAATCCAATTGAGAATCTGTGGTCAGACTTGAAGATTGCTGTTCCTCAGAGGAAACCATCTAACTTGAAGGAGCTGGAGCAGTTTTGCCTTGAGGAATGGGCAAAATGTGGAAAGCTCATAGAGACTTAACCAAAGTGACTTGCAGCTGTAATTGCCACAAAAGGAGGCTCTACAAAGTACTAACTTTAGGGGGTGACTAGTTATGCACAGTGAAGTTTTCAGTTATTTTGTCCTTTTTGTTGTTTTCTTCACAATAAAAAGAAAACCAAATGTTCACAGTTGTAGGCATGTTCTTTACATGAACTGATGCAAACCCTCAAAAAAAACAGCATTGTGAGGTAGCAAAACACGAAAAATGCCAAGGGAGTGAATACTTTCGCAATCCACTGTGGATCTGTCCTGATTGCAGAAGTTGTAACTCAAAACATTACACCCACTGGTCCGGGCAGACAGTTGCTGTCCCTGGCCATAATTGCTGCTGTCAATGCTGGAGTGCACAACGACAATTCCAAGGAGAGGCCCACGATCTCTGCCATATGAGAGTTCAAAGAAGGGGCAGCTTTTTTCAAGAAATAATGGTGACTAAGTATATTCCTTCAAGTCTGATAGCATGCCATCATTTCGCAAAAGACAGTAGAATCCACATGATATAGCTGCCACTGTTCTATTGTGATGAAGATGGACATGTGGGAGAAATGCAAGCAGATACATATTCATCAAGCAATACCATAAGGAAGGCATTTTATAGGCTTCAAATTTATTCTACAGCAGTACAATGACTCCAAACATACAGCCAATATAATCAAGAACTATCTTCAATTTAAAGAAGTTCTGGAAGTGATGATATTGTCCCCACAAAGCCTTGATCTCAACTTCAATAAGTTTGTCTGGGATTACATAAAGAGACATAAGGATTTGTACAAGCCAACATCCACAGAAGACCTGTGGTTAGTTCACCAAGATGTTTGGGCAACCTCCTTGCCTAGTTCCTTTAAAAATTGTGCATCAGTGTGCCTAGAAGATGTCACGATTCCATCCCTCAGTGTGTCTGGAATGTAGTTACTGACTGCTCAGCCTACGAATCTCGTGCAGGGTCATGCTGAAGCTGTCAGTACATTGATTGACAGGTCAGTTGTTCAGTGTAGTGCAAGGGCATGCTGAACTGCCAGTGTTTTGATTAAAAGCTCAGACGTCCAATCTGAGACTGGGAGTTGTTGGGCAACTTTCAGGTGATCCTTGTCCAATGTGATTGTCCAGCTACTTAGCTGGGCTGTCAGTCTCAGATCTCTGCCAGACGTAGATACGTAGAACAATCTTGCACAGCGAGCTGTGCCATAAGTGAGGTGACCGGGGTTCATCAGCTATGAACTCCAGTGACCTTTCTCAAGTCAGCGCTACACACTGCAGAAGCGTTCCCACGTTCCTATCTCAGTGTGTTCCGGCTGGCGTGGAGAGCGGTCTCATCACTGATGTGACCGCTCTCCAAATCATCCGGATCGTCGTGGGACAGATATGGATTATCGTCTCGTCAGACAGGTGAGGAATATGGTGTTTTTTTATTTTTATCTTTGAAAATAAATGGGTAAAAGAGGCTGGGGAGTTTTATTTCAAATAAAGGAGTCTGTGTCTTTCTTTCAATTAAAGAACTTTATTCTTGCTGTGTCTCTATTACAATCTGACTATGGAGTTAGTAATGGGGGCATCTTATAGACGCCTCTCCATTACTAACCTGTGTGTTTCTTGTCAGCTGACATTACAAAGCTGACATCAACCCCACAACTATTACCCCACTTGCCACCGCACTAGGGCAAATGGGAAGAGCGAGGCTAAGTGCCATAATTGGCGCATCTAATAGATACGTCATTTCTGGGGCGGCTGAGAGCTGATGTTTTTAGTCTGGTAGGGGGCCAATATTCATGGCTCTTTCCTAGGCTATTGATATCAGCCTGCACCTGTCTGCTTAGCCTTTGCTAGTTACTGATTATAGAGGGGACCTCACATTATTTTTTGGGAGGGTCTCCACTTTAATAACCAGTAAAGGCTAAGCAAACAACTGTGAGCTGATATTATAAGCCTGGGAACATTTATGGCTATTGGCCTATTTGCAGAATACTAACATCAGCTCCCATTGGCTTTTCCTCTGCTGCTTATGAAAATTACAGGGGACCACCCGACATTTTTTTCATTTATTTTTTTATGTATTAATGCGCTGCCACCACTTATCAAACACATGGGGTGATGAGTTCCTAAAATATGTTACTGTCAGACAATCAAAATGTCATACACTCTCTTAAAGGGAACCTGTCATGTATTATCTGCTAAGTAAACTGCCCCCATAGCATTGTTAGTGATGCAATGTGCATCACTAACACACTTTTTTCATTAAAATTAGTGGTAATATAATGAGGATATAACATTATATATACTTATAATCCTACCTGCTCGTTCAGTCATAGGGGTGTGATTCTCACATTTAGTCATGGGCGGGCGCAGCATTCATGTGTTTCCGGCGGCACACAGTGAAGCTGGAAACTGCCAGGAGCAGCTTGTCACAGCGCATTCGCAGTGAAGCTGGGAAGTACACAGCCTCACTGCGCAGGTGCGGGGAATCGCTCATCATAGCGCATGCGCCGCTCCCACAGCTGGAAGCTTTATTGCCTGGCCGTGATACTGCACAAGCGCCCCACAACTTCAGGGCTTGCAGGGAGCAAAATTCTAATACATGGGCGGAGCCCGCACTGACTGAATGCTGCGCCCGCCCATGACTGAATGTGAGAATCACACCCCTATGACTGAAAGAGCAGGTAGGATATAAGTACATAAAATGTTATATCCTCATTATATTACCACTAATTTTAATAAAAAAGCATGTTAGTGATGCACATGAATTAATTATGGATCACATCAGCATATGCAGTTCTCCCATGTGAACAATTTCTTTTGTGCCACCCAGCTTTTTATAGTCCTGACCATAGGCTCATATTTCCAGAATGACCTGGATTGGCTCATTTAAAAGTTGCTGTTTGTGAATGGACGATGGGTTAAGTTGTGGCATTTCAAATATCCTGTGTCTCCCCCCTTTTCTCTATACAGTCAATATGAAATATTCTGACGAGTTACAAACCATTTGCTAGCTCCTTTTGAAGCTCCCATGTTTGACACCTCTCAGTATTCTCCTAGGAGTCACTCCCTGTGGTTCTGAGTTTCTGCAATAAGAGTAGGCAGATGTTATGTTCTTTGTCTTAGAGACAATCAGGCGGATACAGCCTTTCTAGTTAATATACTAACATTATAGTTTCCCTTACAATTATATATTTCCTTCACAAGTACCAACTAGTGCATCTTCTTGAAGTATGCTGACTGTCAGGGGCTGGGGTGCGGAGATGGTTTGAAGATGGTGCTGGGAATAATGAGGTCCTAGACTCCACATGGAGCGAAGGCCATCATAGTGACATACACAGTTCAGAGGAAGAGGAGCTTGTCTCACTGCCCCATCATCACAGACCAAGAGGGAGCAGGGTGGAAAAGCACAGCAGTCAGCCCGTAACCAGTACGTTGGCTGCTACTGCCAATCATGACAAGGAAATGAGCACACCCAAGCCAGCTCAAAGGAGATCCCTGTGGTGGGATTTCTTCAGACAATGTCCTGGTGATAAGACATGGGTGGTTTGCACGCTGTGCCGTGAGAGCCTCAAGCGAGGCATAAATCTGGTGAACCCGAGCACCATCTGCATGACCAGGCATTAGAGATGAGTGAACTTGTTCAGAAAACATTCGCCAATCTCAAAGTCGGCACGAACATTGCACATTCGGATTTGTGTTCGGACCCCTGAGCATTTTCCTCAAAATCGGCAAAATTCGGCCAAAGTTCAGTAAATGATTGAGTTTACACTAATGCTTTTTTAGGACTTTGGCTAGGATAGTGGTGCTGTATGATGAGCGGGGGGGAAGTGTTTGATGAGGGGAGGGGGTGGGGAGAGGTCAGAGGAGCGGCAGACTGCTATTCTTAATTTTCTTTTTCCCTTAACTTAATGTGTGGAGATTCTGGCAACTAATCAGGGCGCAGAAACCATCCACAACGTCCAAACACAAGGGCTTGTGTCATTGGCTGTTGAAGTCACATGTCCCTCTCCATATAAAGAGCGGAAATGTTGTTTTGGAGCCATTTTGTCAGTGTAACAGCGCAGAGAGGCTGCTCCTGCTGCTGCTACAGGATAGTCAGATAGTTATCTAGGCAGTTGAATGTCAGTCAACTAGTTCAGATAGATGGGATCCTCTGTGACTGTGAAATTAACCTTCCAGCAGATCAATCATTTGTACTAATTGTGTGGTCCAGAGATACCAGATCACATTTCAGCATGTAAATCTTTTGTGTTGCTAATATTTTTGCTCCAGCCAGGATTTCACATTTCAGAATCTAAATTCTTTGTGCTAATAGCGTGGTCCAGAAACCAGGCCACATTTCAGCATATAAATATTTTGTGCTAATTGTGTGGTCCAGACACCAGTCCACATTTCAGCATCTAAATCCTTTTAGCTAATTGGGTGTTCTAGACACCAGTCCAAATTTCAGTATCTAAATCTTTTGTGCTTATTGTGTGCTCCAGCCATCAGTCCACATTTCAGCATGGGACAGGACCTTGGACAGGACTTGGACCCACTTTTCTAACTTAAACATTGATCAGTAATAGGTGGATGAGTGACAGGTGTAGGCCTGGTACTCTGAGAGCCCTGCCATATTCAGGCAACAAACATGAAGGCGACCCAACTTGGAGTTCAAACATTTACAAAAATTAGTGGCAGACAACAGGAAAAGTGGCATCAATTGACCCACAGCAGAAATGGCACAGCAGCAGTCAGGCATAGGCCGTGCATGAGACAGGGTTAGGGCCTGCATTTATAGCTTTGAATTTATGTTCAAATTAAGAGGTGGATGATGGACTGAAGTAGGCCTGCTGTGCTGGGAGCCCTGATACCTCATGCAACAACTTGGAGTCCAAACATTTCCATCAATTTTCCCCAGAGTAGAAATAGTATAACGGAGCTCTGACACCCCTTCCACTACAAGCAACTCACCGGATGAAGACCCAACTTGGAGTCTCCACGTTTACAAAAATCCACGACAAAGGTGTCATAGACTGCAATAACGTGAGATTAATGCAGCACACTAAAAACGACACCATCGCCTAGTCTGCCTAGTCTGCGACTGGGGTTCAAAAGTCATTGGAGATCCATGACTTGTTCATCTTGATGAAAGTTAGGCAGTCTACACTTTCAGGGGATAGCCGGATGGGCTCTTCTGTCAGGACACCACCAGCAGCGCTGAAGACACGTTCTGAGAGAACTCTGGCTGCCAGGCATGACAAAACCTCCAAGTCGTGACAGGAGCTCAGGCCACTCTTCCGTTTTTGAATACCTAAATGAAAAAATGGGTCCAAACGCTACCTGATGTCATTGATATTGAGCTCGAGATACTCCTGCACCATCCTCTCCAGTCATTCACTATGTGTCAGACTTGTACTCTGTTCTGCTGGTGCATGTGCTGATCTAAATAATGTGTGAAACGACTCATACAAAATTACTTCTGCCACTTACACTGCTGCTGCTGCTAATGTTTTTGCATTGGCGACTCGATGTTCCCAGGGTTGGAAGTCAAGAACTGCGATGCACACTGTGTGCCTCACTGCTGTCTTGGGGAAAACCACTCTTAAGGTTGTCTACAAGCAAGTTATGATACTCCAGCATGTGCGCGTCCCTTTCCAGGGAGGTGGGGGGCAACCCAGTAATCAGCAAAATTTCTATTAATTTCTAACAATTCGGGCATCATGTTTCAGATAGTACAGCAAGAAGGCACTCATGTGTTGGGTGCTTCCATGAGGTCCAAGTCCATGGTGTGCTGGTGGCGGGGTAACACTCAAGCTTGCTTCCTCTGTCCCCTCCTGCCAACCATGGACAACAGATAGCAGAGAGGGGATCGTTATCCTGTTCATCTCCTGACTGTTGCACACCCATTACCTCTTCCTCGTCGTCTTCCTCCATTTGTTCTCCGGCTCGTGCACCTTTACTAACAGTTTGTCTGGTACCATGAGCCCCATCAATTGCTGAAATCCACCCTCCCATGGCACCCGCCTGTGCAACAACAGTCCGGAACTTAGAGATATTGTTATCCCTTCCACATCCTCTTCTGCTTCCTCCTCTTCCTCTGGGACCACCACCTCCTCCCGCAGACTTTTCAAAGTGTGCTTCAGCATGTAGATGACCAGAGTAGTGATGCTGATGACGGCACCGTCAGCGCTAACCATCTTAGTAGCCATTTCGAAACTGTGCACAAGGGTGCAGAGGTCCTTCATCGGTGCCCACTCCGCAAGCGTGATTTGCATCACATCCGTACTGCGTTGGCCCAGGCTATGCAAAATGACATACTACACCAGGGCTCGTCGCTGCTGCCACAGTCGCTGCAACATGTGAAGAGTGGAATTCCACCATGTTGGCAAACTGCATATCAATCGGTTAACGTGTAGGCCGAAATACCTCTGCAGTGATGCAAGTTGATGACCCTTGGGGTGTGAACAGTGGAAGTAAGCACACAGCGACCGTGGTTTCTGCAGCAGCACATCCAGGCCAGGATAGCAGTGGAGAAATTGTTGTACCACCAGGTTGAGGACATGAACTATGCAAGGCATGTGTGTAAGGTTTCCCTGGCGTAGGCCAGCTACCAGGTTTGCAGCATTATTGCACATGGCCTTCCCTGGCTCCAGGTTCAGTGGAGACAGCCATTGCTCAAACTTGGCCTGGATAGCTGTCCACAACTCTTGAGCTGTGTGACTGCGATCTTCAAGGCATATTAATTGCAGTACTATTGCAGTGTTGGAACACTTCTCATTAAGGCAGAGATTCAGGGCACAGGTGGAGACCCTAGAAGAGGTGAAGGAAGCAGAAGCAGTGGAGGAAGTATTAGATACAGAGGTTTGTCCCACAAGCCTTGGGGATTCCAAGACTTTGTGTCTAGTGGCACCTTGGTGTCTAATGGTTTAGTTCACCATTCCTTGGTGTGGTGTGATTTAGTTCTCCATCCCCTGGTGTGTAGTGGTTTAGTTTTCCAACCCTAGCTGTTTAGTAGTTTAGTTCTCCAACCCCTGTTGTCTAATTGTTTAGTTCTCCATCTTCTGGTGTGTAGTGGTTTAGTTCTCCATCCCTTGGTGTGTAGTGGTTTAGTTCTCCAACCCAAGGTGTTTAGTAGTTTAGTTCTTCAACCCCTGATGTCTAGCAGTTTAGTTCTCCATCTTCTAGTGTGTAGAGGTTTAGTTCTCCATCCCCAAGTGCACTGCAAGTCTTGGTGATTGCAAAACTTGTGGAGCAGTCCCTTCCCTGCCTGCCAACACAGCCACCAGAGTCACCTAGTGCCCAGTCAGCGATATGTAACACCTCTGGCCATGCTTGCTTGTCCAGGTGCCAGTGGTTAAATGCACCCTGTCAGACATAGATTTTATCAAGGAACGGGTGATGTTGTCTGCGACATGTTGCTGTAGTGCAGGCACAGCTTTCTTAGAGAAGTAATGACAAGTGGACAACTGGTACTGAGGGACTGCAACGTCCATCAGCTTTCTGAAACCATCTGTATCCACCAGGCGGAAAGGCAGCATTTCATTGGAGATGATGAAGTTCAAGCTCTTAGCTTTGGCATGTATAGGAGGACCACAACTGAGGGACCGAGGGCTGGCTACTGTGCTGAGTAAGGGTGGATTAAGGTGAACACGACAAACTGCTGGAATGTGAGTGAGGTGCAGGCGGAGATGTTATGGTGGATTGAGAAACATGTGTTGCACTCGGTGTCTGAGATCAGTCAAAAACTGCAGGCATGTCCACCTCAATAACAGCTGACGGGCTCTCACTCATAGAGACTATAGAGGGTAAACAAGTGGAGGTTCTGCGGCCGGAGACCTGTGTGAGGACACTTGCCGCAGTGACGGAGGAGGAAGAAGCAGCAGATGCGGTTGATAGGGTAGCCGATGGTTGGCGAGGCCCACTAGTCCACATTTTAGCACAGTGAGATTGCCAGACTAATGCATGTTGATCACACATGTGCCAGATCATGCATTTAGTAGTCAAATTATCAAAGTTTTTGCCTCTACTGAGTTGTTTTTTACAAAGTTGGCAAATAACGTGAATTGGGTCATCCTTTGTGGTCTCAAAAAAGGCCCAGGCTAAGCAACCTTTGCCAGCCCTGCAAACTGCAAACCTGTGACCACTGCTGGCCACAGCCAGAGTTGTGGCTGAGGATGCAGTGCTTGTTGTGGTTGCATCACTACGTCTCTGTGTGGAAAGTCACAACATAACCTCCTCGTCTTCCTACTCCTCCACTTCCTCTGCTGAGCTGCTCAGCTGCATGCTTCTGGATTCTCACCAAATGGGATCTATAACCTCATCGCCATTCTCTCTGCTCTCCCACTCCTTGACCTTAGAGTCACCCTCCTCCTCTTCCTGCCCTGATAACACAGTACAGTCTGTGTGCGCCTAAGGTATCAGAGTCTCATGAGGATCACCTCCACCCCTGGAGGTTAACATCTGGTGACAAGGGTCTGGATTCTGCTTGGACCCTACTTTGTCCTGCCCTAGATCCAACTGAAAAAAAATTTGGCCAGATGCTTTCCTCCTCTTGAGTCTGTGAATCTTTGGAGCAAACCTCTGAAGCCCATGGAATAAAATGTGTGAACAGCTCTGCAGACTCGCCCATCTGTGGTTCTCCACCGTCAGTTGGGCAGCTGGAGAGTTGTGAGTTGGGGGGAAACAAGGGTTATTGGGGTGCCAAATCGGAGGACTGTACTGTGTGTGATGTTAAGGTGGAGGAAGAGGAGGAGAGGCCACTTGATGCAGAGCTTGCCATCCACTGAAGCACATGCTCTTTCTGGCCTTCATCTACACGGCATACCACTGTGCGGCTTCCAAAAAAAGGGAGTGGAGTAGCCCGACCAATAACTGAAGTTGTCAAAATGCTGCGCAATTACTCACAGCAGCAAAACAAACCTACTGCTCATCTCTCATATCATCCATGTCTCACAACCCTAAACAGCTATTCAGCTATTCAATTCTCTCCTCCATTCCCCAGCTCCCCTCTCTCTCCTATTGTCTCAGCTGAAGACTTTGCCCCATTCTTCAAGAAGAAGATTGACAACGTAAGGCAAAGCTTTTGCCTAAAGTCCCCACAGTCCCTCCTCATAACTACTCAACTCTCCTCCAAAATCAGCTTCTCTGCCATCACGGAAGATCAGCTTTACTCTCCAAATCATATCTCACCACCTTTGAACTTGACCCAATCCTGTCCCACCTCATTCCAAACCTTACCACAGTCTTCATCCCAACCTTAACCCACCTTTTCAACCTGTTAATAACAACTGATGTGTGAAGCCCAGCTGTGCTTGGTATCACAGATCCTAGAAGGGTGTATTGAAGGATTCCTCCACAACCTCCATAACCATTCACACATCTCCACCTTCTACCTCAGACCAGCAGAGGGAGCCCGTTAGGGAGATATATAAGGGAAGGTGGAGCCAGGCAGCAGTAGTCTAAGTGGGAGTCTGTCTAGACTGGAGTCAGAGTCTGGGTTAGCAGTGAGTCCAGTGCAGTCTGAGACGAGTTACCTCAGAGGACAAAAGCCTGTTCCAGCTCCTGCAATTTCTATCCTGCAGTGGAGCTTATCCAGATCAAGACTCGGTGTAGCTCAGTGAGGTGAGCTTTAGGTGTGCCGGCGCCATAAGATCGGTGAAGAGCGGCACGCTGCCGTTAGTGTGAGTAGCCTATTGTGGGTCCGAGTAGGCCGAAGGCGAAGAGTAGAGAGTTAGTTCATAAGGGGGCAGAGGAGCTTAATTAGCTCACCCCGAAGAAGAAGCAATTACCGGACACCGGGTCCGAAGCTTGCCGGGAACTCCACGACCCAGTAAGATAAACCGGAATCCCTGGAGAACTACAGGTCCCAGGATCGCTAAAAGTGCTGATACGTACCAGAGACAAAGTTAGGTCTAGCTCCAGGCAGGTCAGAAACTCACAACGCAGAGTCAAGAAGCAGGAGGCCCAAAACCCGCTCATTAGGGAGGATCCGGACATACACCCTTCACCCTACAGTGCTCCGGGGAGTGCCTGAATTTCCATCAGTAAAAGGTACTGAATTGACTATTGTGTCCGTCCCTGTTCTTGCTCTGACCCGGCTGAGTCTCTCCGTCCTGCATACCCCGTCCGTACCCTGCCCTGAGGCCTAGCTCCACCTGTGGGGAGATATACCATCCAGCTGCCTTATCACCAGCCTCAGTGGACTGCGTAGCGCTGGTGATCATCACCAGAAGCCACAGGTGGCATCACAAACTCTTTTATAAACTTAACAAATCACTAAACCCTTTCTTTAAAGAGAGACCCCAGAGTACGGGCCCGGGAGCCGACCACCGCAACCTCCTGAAGGCTAAAGGCCCGGGTAACCGAGTTATCCCCCATGCCCTGGGCTAGTCATCTCTTCTGGCGTCACGAACAGGATTGCGTGCCTACTGCAACGGCGGAGTGTTGTGCCCGTTGCCACCGGGTACTGTGCGCCTTTATTTTGAACTGTGTACGTAAAGTTGTGGTGAAGATAGCCGCCATTGTTGGGCCGTTGAGCGAGAAGAAGGGCGTAACCGCAGGAAAATAAGGGGCGTACCTGCAAAAAAGCGCGAAGTCCCGGTCACGCCCCACGCCTTGACATCAAAGCAGGAAGCGACAGGTCCTGAAAGGAGCATCGCTGAACGCTCTGACGTAGGATGCAAGCGACGCAAGGTCCTGAAGACAACCGTCACCTGCGGAGCTGCGGCCTACCGGAAGAAAAACCAGAAGGTAGGCCACGGTTAACTAGGGGGGCGCTAAGATGTCCGTCGAACAGCAGAACGCCGACCTACCGGTCAACGTCCCTGAAGTTCAGCCCGCGCCCGATAATGGGCAGGCAGAAGCCGCCGCTCCACCAGCAGCGCCTGTAACACCTCTGATTCCTATGACTTTACTGTACATTCCTGGAGCAAAGTGGCTCCCCCAGTACAACGGCAAACCAGATACCCTGTCTGGATTCAAACGGAAGATATGTGGTATCTTAGACATGTACTCTATGACCGGCAAACAAAGAGCTGCCATTGTATTAGGACAACTGACCGGTGCTGCGGAACGGGAAGTGGAAACATGGTCAGCCGCAGACCAGGAGTCAGTGTCCGCAATATTCCAAAAACTACAGACTGTCTTTGAGGACCTTACTGAGGCGGACCTCCGGATGAGGTTCTACAGCTGTTCCCAACAACCAGAGGACAATGTTCGGGACTACGCCTGGCGTCTTCAAGGGGCCCTGCGGGCTCTGCACCAGGTTAGTCCAACCAGCATTGAGAATGAGAACAAGATGCTGAAGGAACAGTTTGTCCGGGGACTGAAGTCTCCAGAGGAGAGCAGGACTGTGCGTTGGTGGTCCCTGGATCATCCGGATGCCACCTTTGACAATCTTAAGGACATGGCTATAAAAGGACTGCAGCCCCTGGAAACAAATGCCATCCAACGTTACCAGGGTGGGGCTACTCCAGTGCCTACTACACCCACCTTTTCCCCAGTGGCTGCTGAAGCTAAAGTCCCAGCAACGTCCCCTAAAGAACTGAACAGTCTGCGCTCTGAGGTGTGTCAGTTGAGCAAAACCCTGACCACCGTGCTGAATGCCCTGCAGCTGCGGACGGAGCCCGAGGAAGGAGGGAAGATCCTGCTAGCCGATAGCCCTGAGGATGTCCCCTGGATGCGGAGGAGGAGGAGGCCAACACCACCCTTGCCAAGGACCAGTGACCAGCGCCGCCCACCGAAGGACCCTACCTGCTACCAATGCCGTAGGACCGGACACATCACCCAGAATTGTCCTTTAAGCGAGAAAACCCTGGGTCCGAGGGCCGACACCCAAGAGTAGACTCACCAGGCCCATCAGACTGGTACAACAGGTTCGTCGGAGGAAGACCTTTCCTGTCCATTGTATTGGACGGGATCCCGACACATGCCCTGCTGGACACAGGATCTCAGGTAACCATCATGCCTGAAGTCCTCTACAAGAGGTTCTGGTCCATAGACGACCTACGCCCGCCAGCTCCAAATTTGTCTGTATATGACTCAAATGGACTCCCCCTTAACCTACTCGGGGTTAAGAATGTGACTGTAAAGGTGGGGAGAGTGGAGCTGAAGGACCAGGGACTAATTGTAGTGGAGACTAATCCTGATGACAGCAACCCATATATGGTACTAGGCACTAATGTTGTTGGTAACTGTTTGGGAGAGGTTGTGTTCTTGCTCCAACAGATCGCTGACACTGCCAGACCGAGACAGAGGAGGGCGCTGCAGAGAGAGATCCGCGTCCTGATGTATCAACAGCAAGTAAAGTTAACAGACGGTGAAATCGGTAATGTGAGGGTAACAGACCCCATACCCATTGTCATCCCCCCAATGAGTGAAATGCTCATCTGGTATAGAGCTGCCATAGGTCTTAGAGGACAGAGCTACCAGGTGGTAGTAGAACCCCTTTGCTCTGAGCACAGACCCACGCTCTTAACCGCCAGGGGAGTGGTAGATGTACGTAATGGGAGGGTGCCCGTCCGTCTTCTCAATTTAGGGGAAGATGAGGTCAAACTGCCACGTTATGCCACTGTTGCCAAATTACATGCTGTCAATAATAACTGCATCCATGAGGCGGAGTCCTTAACCTCACCAGACGAAGTAGAGGATAATGACCCTGCAACCCAGGTGGAGGATTGGTGTCAACAGCTCCATGTTGGGACAGACACCACTCCTGCCCATCAAAAACAGGGTGAACACCGGGTGGTTCAAGAGTACTCGCAGGTGTTCAGTAAACATCCACTAGACTTCGGGAGGATTAAGGGGGTTCAACATCATATTCCCACAGGCAACCATTCCCCAATCAAAGAACGTTATAGGCCTATACCCCCAGCTCACTACCAGAAGGCAAAAGAAATACTGCACGACATGAGGAAGGCGGGAGTGATAAGGGATAGTTGTAGTCCCTGGGCGGCTCCCCTAGTGCTGGTTAAGAAAAAGGACGGGAGCATGAGAATGTGTGTAGATTACCGTCAAGTAAATCGCATTACACATAAAGAGGAGTCCACGCATAGAGGAGTCCCTAGCTGCCTTAAAGTCTGCAAATTACTTTTCCACCCTTGACCTCACTAGTGGGTACTGGCAGGTCGCTGTGGCTGAGGAGGATCGGGAGAAGACGGCTTTCACCACCCCGATGGGACTCTGTGAGTTCAACAGCATGCTGTTTGGACTCTGCAATGCCCCCGGAACGTTCCAGGGATTGATGGAGTGCAGCCTGGGACACCGCAACTTCGAGACTGTGTTACTTTACCTGAATGACGTAATTGTGTACTCCAGAATGTACGAGGACCACCTGAAACACCTGGCAGAGGTATTTGAGTCACTGCCACCTGCTCAAGAAAAAGGTACAGTACCTGGGACACATTGTCAGTCCAGAAGGCGTAGCACCAGACCCGGAGAAAGTCACAGCCATCCATCAGTGGCCGGAGCCGAAGAACCTCAAGGAGGTGCGTCAGTTCTTGGGACTAGTAGGATACTACCGGAGGTTTGTAAAGGACTACACAAAGAAAGCAGCTCCTCTGGAAGACCTCCTGGTAGGGCAGTCCCCCAAAGGCAAAAACCCTCCATTCCACTGGGGTAAGGAGCAAGCAGAGTCGTTTCAGGACATGAAGGAGATCCTGACAGGTGATGAGATCCTAGCCTACCCTGACTACAGCCAACCGTTCCTGCTGTATACGGATGCCAGCAATGAAGGCCTGGGCGCTGTCTTAAGTCAGAAGCAGAATGGGCAAGAGAAAGTCATCGCATACGCAAGCAGGAAGCTCCGTCCGACTGAGAGGAACCCAGAGAACTATAGCAGCTTCAAGTTGGAGTTCCTGGCCTTAGTCTGGGCCATCACTGAAAGATTCAAGCACTATCTGGCTTCCAACAAGTTCACTGCCTTTACTGATAAAAACCCCTTGACCCATCTTGAAACAGCTAAGTTGGGGGCTCTGGAACAACGATGGATGGCTCGGCTGTCAAACTATCAATTTACAATCAAATAACGGGCGGGCCGCAAGAACGCCAACGCCGATGCCCTGTCTAGGATGCCTCACCAGTCAGACACAGAAGAAGAAGTGGATGACCTGGAAGAGATAGAGCTACCTGCCTTTCACCGGAGTGGGATGATCCATGAGCAACGAGCCTCCAGGAAGCAGCGTGGAAAGACGTTAAACCCCCTGCCTCACCACAGCTGGAAAGAGACCCAGGACAGTGACCCGGTTGTCAGCCGCATCAAACAGCTGATAACCCAAGAAGGTGCCTCCCTGGAGAAAGATGCGTCTCTGCAAGCAAAGCAGCTGTGGAACGAGAGAAGCCGGCTGTTTATCTACTGTGAGAAGCTGTGCCGGAGGTACGTTAATCCAAAAACTCATGAGATGGTATGGCAGATAGTGGTCCCGAAGACAGACATCCAAATGGTATTAGAAGCTTACCACGATCAAGCGGGGCACTTTGGCTGGAAAAAGCTAGAGACCCTGCTGAAATGTCGATTCTACTGGGTAGGAATGCGCAGCTCCATTGAAAGGTGGTGCCGGGACTGTGGACCCTGCTGCCTAAGAAGGAAAGACTTCAGCAGCCAGAAGGCACCCCTGCAGCCCATCAAGACGACTCGGCCCCTGGAGATCGTGGCCCTGGACCATGTCAAGCTCTCCCCCAGCAGGTCAGGGTACTCCTATGCTCTGACTAAGATGGATCACTACTCACGTTTCCTGGTGGTCGCCCCCGTCAAAGACCTGACGGCAGAGACAGCAGCAAAAACGTTCCAAGCGTATTTCTGCAGACCCCATGGCTACCCTGAGCAGGTGCTGACGGACCAAGGTCCGGCCTTTGAGGCTGAGTTGTTCAAGGAGTTCTGCCATCTCTACGGGTGTAAAAAGATCAGGACTACACCGTACCACCCACAAACCAACGGTCTCTGCGAAAAGATGAACAACATCATCATCAACCTGCTAAAGACCATACCACTTGAGGAGAGAAAACAGTGGCCAGACCTACTACCTGACCTAATGGATCTGTACAATCATATACCAGTCAGTTCCACCAATTGCACTCCGGCATATCTCATGCGGGCAAGGCCAGGAAAGCTGCCCATGGATTTGGAGCTGGGTGTTGTTGAACCTGAAGCTGATATGACCACTGAAGAGTGGGAAAAGACCAGACAAGAGCAGTACAGAAGGGTACAAGATTGTGTCAAGGACAGTCTTACTCGGGTGAGAGAAAAGCAGGAAATGCACTACAACAAAAACGCACCAGCAGAACCTTTCACACCTGGTGAAACAGTGCTAAAAAGGAAAAGACGCAACCACAAACTCGACCACCAGTGGGAAAAAGACCCCTACACTGTGTTACCGTCAAGGTTTGACAACAAAAAGACCTGCGTAATTAGTCGTGATAGAGGAAGAACATCTGCTACAGTGTCCAGAGACCACCTAAAATTGTGTCCAGATTTACTGAAACCCCAAGAAAAAGTGCCTCGCACAACCCAGGAAGAACCTAAAGAAACAGTGATCCACACTGAATTAGGAGACTACCCAGCGGATTGGCCTCAAATAGGAGGTGCAGTAATCATTCCAGTACTCCAATTCTATGAACAGCTAGAAAACCCTCTACAGCAAGTTGTACCTGTAAGTGCTGCAGAAGAGCCAGCTCAAGAAGTATCCCCGGATGAAGGATCCCCGGCAGGAGCAGAGCAAGAGGGCCCAGCCAATGGCAGACTTGCCAGTCCAAGAGAGAGGTTAAGGCAGTTTTACAACATGCTTAGACGTAGAACTGATAGAGTAACTGAGGATACAGACATTGACACTCCACCAACCACAGCACTACGCAGATCAGTACGCAGCACGAGAGGTAAACCCCCTGCTAGGTACACTGAGTAAAGTAGCAAAATTTCAGAGAGTGTAGATAGTTACCCCTGGAGTATTGTAAATTAAATTCAAATGTACTGCATAATTGTGTATTTCCCATGCAAATGTACATTATTTTGTGTTTTGCTTATTTTTGAACAGTTTAATTGATATGGACACTTTGCCTATTTACTTCTTTATTTACCAAATAACTGCGTGGCTGAGGACTGTGTGCAGCCCAAAAACTCTTTATTGTATATAATTGGGCTCCCTGGAGTGCCCTTTAGGTGACCTCAGAAGGAAAACCTGTCTGGAGTGGCTCTCTTGGAGGTCCAACTCGGGATCTTCATGCCCTGCAGCCACCCCAGGGCCTACGTAGAGGGTTTAGGACAGGTCCCTCAAAAACCACCAAGTACTCTACCTTGTGAGATAGACATCCTTTCTGGGAACCTCACCACAAGAGACTTGGATTCTGAGGACACTCTGCTTTGTTATTGTTATGCAATGTTTAAAATTTCGTGCCTCCCATAAAGGGAAGATTGTTTAGTATTGCTTATATTTCCTATTGTTACTGTTTTATAATATGTACTTCATCCCGGGAGTGCTGAATTTAACTAGAGGGGAATGTGAAGCCCAGCTGTGCTTGGTATCACAGATCCTAGAAGGGTGTATTGAAGGATTCCTCCACAAGAGGCCCCCATAACCATTCACACATCTCCACCTTCTACCTCAGACCAGCAGAGGGAGCCCGTTAGGGAGATATATAAGGGAAGGTGGAGCCAGGCAGCAGTAGTCTAAGTGGGAGTCTGTCTAGACTGGAGTCAGAGTCTGGGTTAGCAGTGAGTCCAGTGCAGTCTGAGACGAGTTACCTCAGAGGACAAAAGCCTGTTCCAGCTCCTGCAATTGCTATCCTGCAGTGGAGCTTATCCAGATCAAGACTCGGTGTAGCTCAGTGAGGTGAGCTTTAGGTGTGCCGGCGCCATAAGATCGGTGAAGAGCGGCACGCTGCCGTTAGTGTGAGTAGCCTATTGTGGGTCCGAGTAGGCCGAAGGCGAAGAGTAGAGAGTTAGTTCATAAGGGGGCAGAGGAGCTTAATTAGCTCACCCCGAAGAAGAAGCAGTTACCGGACACCGGGTCCGAAGCTTGCCGGTATCTCCACGACCCAGTAAGATAAACCGGAATCCCTGGAGAACTACAGGTCCCAGGATCGCTAAAAGTGCTGATACGTACCAGAGCCAGGAGACACATAGGCCCCGTAGGTCGGGAGCGTGCACTCCAAGAGAAGGCCCTACCACAAGGTCAGCCAGCGCAGGACAGAGACAAAGTTAGGCCTAGCTCCAGGCAGGTCAGAAACTTACTACGCAGAGTCAAGAAGCAGGAGGCCCAAAACCCGCTCATTAGGGAGGATCCGGACATACACCCTTCACCCTACAGTGCTCCGGGGAGTGCCTGAATTTCCATCAGTAAAAGGTACTGAATTGACTATTGTGTCCGTCCCTATTCTTGCTCTGACCCGGCTGAGTCTCTCCGTCCTTCATACCCTGTCTGTACCCTGCCCTGAGGCCTAGCTCCACCTGTGGGGAGCTATACCATCCAGCTGCCTTATCACCAGCCTCAGTGGACTGCGCAGCGCTGGTGATCATCACCAGAAGCCACAGGTGGCGTCACAAACTCTTTTATAAACTTAACAAATCACTAAACCCTTTTTTTTAAAGAGAGACCCCAGAGTACGGGCTCGGGAGCCGACCACCGCGACCTCCTGAAGGCTAAAGGCCCGGGTAACCGAGTTATCCCCCATCCCCTGGGCTAGTCAGATGTCTTCCCCTCATGCTTCAAACATAACTTGATCACACTCATCCTCAAAATGCCTTCCCTTGACCCATCCTCTTTGTCTAGCTATATGGCCATATCACTTTTCCCCTATGCCTTAAAACTACTGCAACAGCAAGTCCATTTTGCACAGTCCTCCCACCTTTCCTCCTGCTCCCTCTTTGACCGCTTTCAATCTGGCTTCCAACCGCACCATTCCACTGAAACTGCCATGACTAAAGTCACCAACGACCTACTAACCGCTAAATCTAAATGACACTACTTTGTCCTCCTCCTCCTGGACCTGTCATCTGCCTTCAACACAGTGGACCATTCCCTCTTACTACAGACTCTCTCATCTCTTGGCATCACAGACTTGGCCCTTTATTGGATATGCTCATACCTAACACACAGAACATTCAGTGTCTCTCACTCACACACCACCTTCTCTCTCGCCCCCTATCTGTCGGTGTCCACCAAGGTTCAGTTCTAGTTCTAGGACCCCAGCTCTTCTCCATCTACACCTTCGGCCTGGGACAACTCATAGAGTCTCACGGCTTTCAGTATCACCTCTATGCTGATGACACACAGATCTACCTCTCTAGACCTGATATCACCTACTTACTAACCAGAATCCCACAATGACTGTCCGCTATTTCATCTATCTTCTAGATTTCTAAAACTTAACATTGATAAAACCGAATTCATCATCTTTCCACCATCTCATTCATCCCCCCCAACTGAACTATCCATCAAAGTCAATGGCTGCCCACTCTTCCCAGTCTTGCAAGCTTGCTGCCTCAGAGTAACCTTTGACTCTGATCTTTCCTTCAAACCTCAGATCCAAGCCCGTTCAACTTCCTGCCGACTCCAACTTCAAAATATCGGATCCACACATTCCTAAACCATAAATCTGCAAAAACACTAGTGCATGCTGTGAAGGATATTCTAGAATAATCACATGTTCCCTAGTTGTCAGGTCTCCAAGCACAGCGTAACTTGACTCCCAGCTGTAAGAGAGAAGGGAGGGGGGCTTCAGTGTGAGTGTCCCTCTGCAGTGTGAGAGTCAGCAAGCCCCCTGCTGAGATCCTCTCTTTGTTCTCAACATGTGCTGTTTTGTTAAGGTACTATATTTCTATACTGAGCTGTGGAAGAACTATATGTTCCAGCTCTTCACAAAATGGATATCTAGCTCAGGGGAAGATAGTGAACACCAGACTGTATCCTAGCCCACTCTAGTGTGTAGGGACGAGGAGATACATGTCCCAGACTTTTGGAACCTCCTACAACTGCTGTGTTTGGTACCCACGCGTAGCAGGGGCCCGGCCAGGTCAGTTGACGCCAGAACCAGTTCCCTGGGACCACCCAGTAAGGAGGTATGGGCCATGTTAGCTCTGGGAGTCTCTCAGCCAGGAAGGAACAGGGGGTGGAGACTTGGGCTGAACAGGGGGTAGGTAGTGGGAGTTCCCAGAAAGTTGGAAGGTCTGTGTAGCAAAAGCCTATTGTATTTTCTTGGGGGAAGCTCGTGACATGCAGATGTGAGGGACAAGTCCAGCAACCAAGCAGGACACACATTCTTCCCTATGTAGTCACCCAACCCCCGAGCCATGCTTTCCATCTACTGGTAATTGACTTTAAGATTTGTGATGCTTGATGTACCATGCTTTTGTATTTGTAACTCTGACCACTGTATATGTATAACCTTGTGTATATAGTAAATTGTTTAGTGAGCCCTTATGGTGATTAAATATATAATTTAATCTTGGGTTGGTCTTTTATCTCGAACCACAAACCTCACGTCTGTTTGGTCAACAATGCGCTACCGGGCTGTTTTCTAGCCCGATATAAGTCTGTTATATCAAATAGGAACTGGTGGCAGCTCTATCCAGGCCGACAAGGCTCAGCTTCACTGGAGTAGTGAAAGAGCCTCTCAGTATGTCAGGAGTGTGGGAGAGTGTGGGAGAGTGTGGGGCCACGTCAGCGACTGAGTGGACCACCTTGCCCCACCCCCTGGTGTCTCTCTGTACCCTTGTGGACAGGAGGTGACGGTGTAGAACTGTGCTGATCTGACCTCACACGTCCTTGAGGGGGTGCGGAACGTGACGTTGGTGCAAAGGGTAGATCCGTATCACGTGCTCTGTCTGGCGTAGTGTGACGTCAGGCAGGTGACGGGGTGTGGATCTGTGGCACCCCAGAGGGTCCGGTTGCCAAAGTGGTATTGCCTCCCTCAAAAGAGGTAATGACATACCTGGAAGCAAGCAGGGATCCTTTTAGTCAGGTACACTACACATGCAACACTTTGCTGGTCTGGAGCCAGGAAAGTGTTGCATGTGTAGTGTACCTGACTAAAAGGACCCCTGCTTGCTTCCAGGTATGGCATTACCTATTTTGAGGGAGGCAATACCACTGTGGCAACCGGACCCTCTGGGGTGCCACATTCCCCCCTAGTTAACTTCAGTCCTGGCCGGGCAGAGACAAAGGTACAGTGAAAGAAATACTGACCCGACTGAAGGACACCTTTGACACCCGCACTGCAGCTGAAATAAAAATGAAGTTTTACGGGTGCAAACAAAGGGTGCAGGACAGTGTACGGGACTATGCTTTAAACCTGCAGGAGGCGCTGCGGGCCATCAAACAAGTAGACCCCGACAGTGTGCGAGATGAGGACAGATTGCTAACTGAGCAGTTTATTGAGGGGCTCCTGTCCAGCGCTCACCGGACACAGCTGCGCATAATGGCTCTGCAAAACCCTGATCTGGACTTTGGACAATTTAAAGACAGAGCCATCCGGGTGCTACGAGAGTCAACACCAGGTGGCGCTACATCCCACCGGCGCCCAGCCTTCACATACCACCAGGAGGTGGCATCCTTTTCCCCAGAACCTGTAGGGGCTGATGCACAGACTCTAGACAATGCCCCGTCTACAGACCTGCACCTTCAGGTCCAGGAGCTGACTAAAAGTGTAGCTGCACTGGCCAAAACGGTGCAGTCCATGCAAGTGTCCCCCAAGGAAAAGATCCAGCTGGCTTCCAGTCCGGAGGACGTCCTGTGGCGACGACAGAGAAGGATTCCACCAACCAGAGGGAGGAACAGCGATCGCTACGACCAGGACGGACAACCCATCTGCCGCCGCTGTCACAAGGCAGGACACTATGTAAGGTACTGTAATTTAAACGAGCAAAACCTGGGGCAGAGGGCCAACCCCCAGGAGTAAGACCACCAGGCCCACAAAGCTGGCGAGATAAGTACGTGGGAGGACGGCCGGTCCTACCTGTCGTGCTTGATGGCATCCCAATGAGCGCGTTGCTGGACACTGGATCCCAGGTAACCACTATGCCATACATTCTTTACAAACGATACTGGACTGATTCGGACATTACCCGCCGTCCAGATGAACATCTGAGCATCTATGCCAGCAATGATCAGCCCTTGCCTCAGGTGGGGTATAAAGAAGTGACCATAAAGGTTGGCAGAGTAGAGTTGCCATCACAAGGAATGATAATTGTTGACATTGATCGCCGAGAAAGTCATCCCATGATAACCTTAGGCACTAATGTCATTGAAAATTGTCTTTCAGAGATTATTGTCTTGTTACAGCAGGTTGCGGAGACTGCCAGTTCCAGTCAGCAGCGGGTTCTGCAGAGAGAAATCAGAGCCCTGATGAAAAGACAACAGGTAGAACTGTCTGGTGGTGAAATTGGCAGTGTCAGGATAAGTGACCCATTCCCCATTGCCATGCCCCCTAGAAGTGAAATGTTGATATGGTGTCGGGCCGCAATCGGTCTCAGGGGCCCTGGTAGAGCCCGTATACTCTGACACTAGGCCCACCATCTTGACAGCCAGGGGGGTAGTTGATGTCCGCCATGGGTGCCAGTCCGCATCCTGAATTGTGGGGAGAAAGAGGTCCATTTGTTATGATAGGCTACAAGCACTAAGGAAAGACAGGAGATCTGTCCCTACAATGGAACTAAGCTAGATCCCTACGATGTAACGGGGAACCTGATCCTGCGATCAGACCCGCTAAAGTCCTCAGCTAGTCTGAACGAAGACCTATAGATGTGAGGGAGGGATCCCTACAAGAACTAGGGACTGGGAGAAAGATGGACACCTCCTAGCAGAAATTGTAGCAGTAAAAAGACAAACACACAACATAGAACATAAAGGTCAAAAGACCTAGCTAAACTGACTGAGAAAGGTTACAAAGCACCTGGCTAGCTTAAGAGTAGAAGTTACAATGAAGTCCAGCATGGCCAGAAGGGCGGAGCAGGATTAAATAGGCAAAAATGTCATGTGACCAGCAAAATAGAAAAAGCCTAACAGGAGAGTTCTAACAGTACCCCCTCTTCTAAGAGAATCCTCCGGATCCCCTAGGACCAGGCTTATCAGGAAACCTCTTGTGAAACGCTCTGACAAGTCTGGAAGCAGAAACATCATCCGCCCTCACCCATGAGTTATCCTCGGGACCGAAACCCTTCCAAGCGACGAGATACTGCAAACTCCCCCTATACTGTCTAGAATTAAGGATGTGGGAAATTTCATATTCCCCGTCCTCCACCACCGGAGGAACAGTGGCAGTGGCGTCTCTATCTAATACATCAGCTTTTTTCAATAGAGAAATATGAAACACCGGATTAATCTTCCAGGAGGTAGGAACCTCCAACCTAACAGCAGATTGGTTAACTACCTGAAGCACCTTAAAGGGTCCTACAAACTTGGGACCCAATTTTTTAGAAGGAATCCTCAACCGCAGATTCTTAGAGGACAACCAAACCATGTCACCAACTGTAAACAAAACCTCTTGACGTTTCCTGTCAAAGTACCTCTTAGATTTTTTGTTAGCCTCCTGAAGATTACCACGCACATCCGTCCAAACTCTCTCCAAATCACCGGAAAAACACTCCTCCTCAGGCACAGCCAATACCAATTTGGAAAATGACCCAAAAGACGGATGTCTCCCAGAACAACAAAAAAAAGGCGAACACCCAGCAGAAGAGGATGTATGGTTGTTAAGAGCAAATTCAGCAAGCGGCAGAAACTCAGACCACCCCTCTTGATTGTCTGCCACAAAACAACGCAAGAACTGCTCAACATCCTGATTCTTCCTTTCTGTCTGGCCATTAGACTCAGGATGATATCCAGATGAAAACGACAAATGAACTCCCAACCTGTCACAAAAGGCACGCCAAAAACGAGCCACGAACTGAGGTCCCCTATCAGAAACAATGTCAGTAGGAACACCATGGAGTCTGACAATTTCCTTGACAAAGGCCTTAGCGAGTGTCTTAGCGCAGGGCAGTTTGATGAAGTGAACCAAGTGACACATCTTGCTAAAATGGTCCACGACCACCCAGATGACCGTGAAACCCTCAGAGGAGGGAAGGTCAGTAATAAAGTCCATAGCCAGATGTGTCCAAGGTGCACTAGGAACCTCCAGAGGGCAAAGCAACCCCGCAGCAGGAGTGTGAGAAGACTTAGATCTAGCACACACAGTACATTGACGCACCCATTTAATGACTTCCTTCTGCCATCCAGGCCACCAAAAACTGCGACCCACAAGTCTCTTGGTCTCAGAAATTCCTGGATGACCTGCCAACCGAGACTCATGACACTCAACAAACAAATCTCTCCTAAAGGTCCTAGGCACAAACAACCTCCCATGGGGAGTGTTAGATGGGGCATTCTCCTGTGCTTTAAGAATCTCATCTTCCAAAACGGAGTCCAATGCAGCAATCACAACACCTTCTTGTAAAATGCTCTCCTCCTCCTCAGCACCGACCATGGGAGAAAAGCTGCGAGACAACGCATCAGTTTTAACATTCTTGGTACCCGGGATGTAAGTAACGGAAAAATTAAACCGCGAAAAAAAAGTGCCCTCCTAGCCTGACGGGCATTCAAGCGCTTGGCAGCATCAAGATAGATCAGATTTTTATGATCAGTGAAAACCTGAATGGGAAATTCAGCACCTTCCAAGAGATGACGCCAGTGTTCAAATGCGAGTTTAATAGCCAGCAATTCCCGATTACCTATATCGTAATTAAGTTCAGTCTCAGAAAATGTTTTTGAAAAAAAGGCACAGGGATGTACTCCATCCTTGTTTTCCTGAGACAACACCGCACCGACCCCCACAGAAGAAGCATCAACCTCAACGAAAAACGGCTTAGTCACATCAGGCTGCATAAGGATGGGGGCAGAGCTGAACCTCTCCTTTAGAAACACAAACGCTTCAATGGCCTCAGTAGTCCACTGAACCGTATTAGCACCTTTCCTGGTGAGATCGGTCAGTGGTTTAACAATAATAGAAAAATTTTTAATGAATTTTCTGTAATAATTGGCGAAACCCAAAAACCTCTGTATCGATTTCAAACCAATAGGCCTAGGCCATTCCTGCACAGCTTGAACTTTCACCGGGTCCATCTCAAAGCCCTCGCTGGAGATAATGTAGCCCAAAAAACTAATTCTCTGTACAGCGAATTCACATTTCTCTAGCTTAGCAAAAAGCGAATTGTCAATTAATAACTGTAATACCTCACGTACGCTCCGCCAATGAGACTCTAGATCAGGCGAATAAATCAAAATGTCATCCAAATACACAACCACATTTTTGCCGATCAAAGGTCTAAGGATGTCATTAATAAGATTCTGAAAAAATGCTGGAGCATTGGTAAGACCAAAAGGCATCACCAGATTCTCAAAATGACCCACAGGAGTGTTAAAAGCAGTCTTCCATTCATCACCCTCTTTCATGCGCAACAAATTGTATGCCCCCCGGAGATGAATTTTAGAGAACCACTTGGCCCCCACTAACTGGTTAAACAAATCAGGAATCAATGGCAGTGGGTAGGGATTACGTACAGTAATTTTATTAATCTCGCGAAAGTCCAGACAAGGACGTAAACCACCGTCCTTTTTTTTAACAAAAAAAAATCCAACAGCCACAGGTAACTTAGAGGGTCTGATATGACCGGCGGCCAAGCTCGTCTGTATGTATTCCTCCAAAGCCTTTCTCTCAGGAATAGTAAGATTAAATAAACGACTTTTAGGAAGAGTCGCTCCAGGGACAAATTCAATGGTACAATCATAGTCTCTATGAGGAGGCAAAATTTGCGACTCCTCCTCAGAAAAAACTTTCCAAAAATCCTGAATAGGTACAGGTAATTCCCCTTTATCCACAGCAGCAATGCGCCCGCTACAACACTTGTCATAACACTTAGGGCTCCAGGACTTAATTTCATTAGTAGACCAATCCAGTACAGGATTGTGCAATTTGAACCAGGGTAACCCCAAAATTACTGGAGAAGGCAAATTATTTAATACTACCAAATCCAAATTTTCTTGGTGAATACCATTAATAGTGAGGGGAAATTCATAAACCTTGTAACACATTTCAAGGGAGAGCCATCGACAGAAACCACGGCAATAGGGGATGACAAAGGTTTGGGTTTTAATTTAAGTTTTTCCAAGAATCCCCCATCAATCACATTCAGAGTAGAACCACCATCCACAAATACCCGAAATTCAATTAATTCTTCCTGAGCTGCAGTAGTAGCAGAAAGAAATACCCCCTTAGTGTTTAAACAGGCTATACGGGCGTAACTGACCTTTTTTTTTTTTTTCTTTGATCATACGAAGCACACAGTTCTTAATGAAATGGTCAGATTTTCCGCAATAAAAGCACAAACCTTCAGAAAACCTGCGGTCTTTTTCCTGAGAGCGGGGTGACATCGCCCCAATCTCCATCGGCTCTCCAATGTCAGTACAGACCCTCTCAAGACTAGGAGCTGACATGGC
Source organism: Phyllobates terribilis (assembly GCF_046119375.1). Taxonomy (NCBI): domain Eukaryota; kingdom Metazoa; phylum Chordata; class Amphibia; order Anura; family Dendrobatidae; genus Phyllobates; species Phyllobates terribilis. The sequence continues at coordinate 707,308,126 of NW_027362761.1, forward strand.
AAAGGATTTACTCTCATTAACCCTTGCACGTAGTCTCCTGTCCACCCGTATAGCTAATTGCATTGCCTCCTGCAAGTTTCCAGGTGTAGGATAAGCAATAAGCAGATCCTTAACCCTTTCACCTAACCCAGCAAGAAACAAACTTTTCAGAGCTGAATCGTTCCACCCCACCTGAGCAGACCACCGACGGAAGTGAGTACAATAATTTTCCACATTACCTGATCCCTGTCTCAAAAGTCTCAATTCCGTCTCAGCTGATGAGACATGATCAGGATCATCATACAACAACCCCAAAGCAGAAAAAAAACTATCCACTGATCTAAAGCACGGATCACTAGGTTGGAGAGAAAAGGCCCATCCCTGAGGTTCTTTGCGCAAAAGTGACATTATGAACCCTATGCGCTGTGATTCATCACCAGAGGATCTGGGTCTCAAGCGAAAATACAATAAACAAGCATTTTTAAAGGAAAAAAAATCTTGTTGTTCACCAAAAAATAAATCAGGCAATCGTACCTTTGGCTCCGCAAAATGCGCTCCAGAGAGAGTCCCTGCAGGCGTTGAGCCAAATCCTGAACCGACACCATGATGGAAACTGGAGGTCTTTCCTTAGAGATATTTTTGGGCTGGACTTACTGTTATGATAGGCTACAAGCACTAAGGAAAGACAGGAGATCTGTCCCTACAATAGAACTAAGCTAGATCCCTACGATGTAACGGGGAACCTGATCCTGCGATCAGACCCGCTAAAGTCCTCAGCTAGTCTGAACGAAGACCTATAGATGTGAGGGAGGGATCCCTACAAGAACTAGGGACTGGGAGAAAGATGGACACCTCCTAGCAGAAATTCTAGCAGTAAAAAGACAAACACACAACATAGAACATAAAGGTCAAAAGACCTAGCTAAACTGACTGAGAAAGGTTACAAAGCACCTGGCTAGCTTAAGAGTAGAAATTACAATGACCAGAAGGGCGGAGCAGGATTAAAGAGGCAAAAAGGTCATGTGACCAGCAAAATAGAAAAAACCTAACAGGAGAGTTCTAACACCATTTGCCCCAGTATGCTACCCTTGCCAAATTATTCACCATCAGTAACAACTCTATAAAGGCAGTGGAACCCTTACCTCCATCCAAACCGGCGGAGGAAAATGGCTCCAAGGGACAGATGGAGGACTGGTGTCAGAAGCTACACGTGGGCACAGACTCCACCCCTCAGCACCAAAAACATGGAGTATACCAGGTGGTCCAGGAGTATGAGCGGGTCTTCAGCAAACACCCACTAGATTTCGGGCAGGTAAAAGGGGTACAACACCATATCCCCACGGGAGTTGCTGACACAAGCTGACTCGCACCCTGATCCAGATGCTCCAGAGGAGACCAAACAGTTGTGGAAGGAGAAGGGCAAGCTGTTCATCTACGAAGGAAAGCTGTGTTGAAGAAGTATCAACTCCCGGACACATGAACTGGTCTGGCAGGTGGTAGTCCCGAGGCGAGATGCGTCATTGGTCTTAGAAGCGTACCACGATGGAGCAGGACACTTCGGGTGGAAGAAGTTGGAAGTCTTGCTACGTGAGCGATTCTACTGGGCTTGCATGAGGAAAGCAATTGAGAGATGGTGTCGAGAATGCGGACCATGCAACCTGAGACGAAAAGACTGTGACAGCCAGAGGGCTCCCCTGCAGCCCATCATCACCAAACAGCCACTTGAACTGGTAGCCTTGGACCACGTGAAGCTAGCCCCAAGCAGGTCACGCTATGTCTACGCTCTCACCATAGTAGACCACTACTCCCGGTTCCTGGTAGTAGTGCCAGTGAAAGACCAGACGGCTCAGGCGGCAGCCAAAGCTTTCCAACAGCACTTCTGTCGCCCGCACGGTTACCCTGACCGTGTGCTTACTGACCAAGGTCCAGCCTTCGAAGCGGAGGTGTTCCAGGAATTCTGCAACCTGTACGGCTGCAAGAAAATCAGGACAACACCGTATCACCCCCAAACCAACGGGTCGTGTGAGAAGATGAACCAGGTGGTGATAGACCTGTTGAAAACATTGCCCCTGGAAGAACGCAGCCTGTGGCTAGAGAAGTTACCAGATCTGGTGGACCTCTATAACCATATCCCAGTGAACTCCACCAACTGCACACCTGCTTACCTGATGAGAGCAAGACCTGGTAAGCTGCCCATCGACTTAGACATGGGAGTCCTAACACCAGAGACAACCTCACCAGATGCAGATTGGGATACCGAGCGGCAGCAACAGTACCGCAAAGTGCAAGAGAGTGTTGAAAGAAGTTTGTCCCAGGCAAGACAAAAGCAAGAGAAAACTTATAATCAACACGCACCTGCCGTTCCCTTATTACCTGGAGAACAAGTCCTTAAAAGAAAGAGGCGACTCCACAAACTAGATGTTCAGTGGGAGGTAGAGCCATACACCATCCTACCCTCGGGCTATGATAACACCAAAGTGTGCCTCATCAGCAAAGATGGAGGAGAAACATCAGCGGCAGTTTCCAGAGATCACTTGAAGAAATACCCTGAGCAATTAAAACACACTAAAGAAGACCAAGATAGCCCTCAACCCACAGAGGAAGTGGAGGAAGTGGTCCAAACAGTACTCGGAGAATTTCCCCGGTCGTGGACACAGGTGAACAATGCAATTGTCGTGCAAGTCATTGCCTTTCTCCAAACAGCCCCTCAGGAAGCTACAGATGTCCCAGAAGAGTTGGAAGAACAGTTGGCCCCAGAGACAGAAGCCTCATCAACAGCAGACCAGGAGAATCTACCCTCTGCTAATGGTGAACCTGTCGTACCCACGGTGAGCCAAAGAGTTCGTAGGAAATTGCCCAACCTACCAGTACTACCTCAAACTGCCTGTAGTGTAGTTCACACTGAACCCACCACACCAGGGGTAGACACAAGGGACCAGGGTAGAGCAGTAACTACCAATGTACTACGTAGATCCACCAGAAGTTCAAAAGTTCAGCTCCCTGCTCGCTGGAGAAATGAAAATGTAAAGTTTAGAGTATAAGAAAATTAAAATGTATGCTCTATATAGTTACCTGTAAGGGTATGTCAGAGACATTGCAAGTTTGAAATGTTTAATGTGTGTTTATCCAGTTACCCGAAAAGGGTCCAGAGACTTGTAAGTTATGGACGGTGAATAACCAAAGAACTTTCCATTGTAAATAGTTGCACTTGTTAAAGTGCCCCTTATTGAAAGACCACTGAACAAAAAGCCGTTTGGCGTGGCCGAAGACGTGGTCCAACGGCGGATCACCAATGCCCTGCAGCCACGCCCTGGGCCTACGTTGAGGGTTTTCGGACGGGTCCCTCATGTTCATCAAATTGTACCTTGCTCAGTGGAATGGACACCTGGTTGCAGACTATACTGTAACCTGTTAAAGACTGTAATGTTTGTAAATTTTCTAATGTGCCTGTTATTGTTAATGTTATTTGTTACTTTTGAAAAATATTCTCAGTCCCGGAGTACTGAAGTTAACTAGGGGGGAATGTGGCACCCTAGAGGGTCCAGTTGCCAATGTGGTATTGCCTCCCTCAAAAGAGGTAATGCTATACCTGGAAGCAAGCAGGGGTCCTTTTAGTCAGGTACACTACACATGCAACACTTTCCTGGCTCCAGACCAGCAAGGGGAGGCCCCTCCCCTTGGCAACTGGAATCTGGAGGCATGGTTAGTTAGTTTAGTGAAGAGTTGAGTTTAGGACATCGAGGAGAGAGGAGCTAGGGACTGGAGCTGAGGAAGCTCGTCCTAGCTGATCATCACAGAGGACCGGACACCGGAGTCCAAGGCTGTGGGGCACTGCAGGCCCAGCAGCAGATACCACAGGGCAGGAGATTGCAGGTCTCCTTGCCCCATCAGACGCCCGGAGGCTCAGCAGCACAGAGGGACCAGCACCGCCATGGAGGAGCGACGCATGCACAAGGCCCGAGCTGCCAGCCATACGGGTGAGCACAGCACGTTACACTCAGGGACGTGGGCTACAACACAGCTACAAGCAGTAAAGCCAAAGAGTATAGTGAGAAGGGCAGGCCTACAACTCCACCTGGCAAGGAGGACTCTATGTTTGCTTCCAGGCTGACCGGACTCTTACTTCTAGCCAGTACTCCAGTCCATGCTTGCCTAATTGACAACTGTGAGTAAAGACCCTGGGACTGCACTATACTGACTCTGTGGTTATTACTGACACCCTGCACAACCACCATCATCCACACACTGCCCTGAAGCTAACTCTTCCTGTGGGGAGTTATACCACCCTTGCTTCAAAACCACCAGCTTCAGTGGACTGTTCCGCAGCGGCGGCCTCCATTAGCCGCATTCCACAGGTGGCGTAGTCGGACATTATAAAAACCTATACTTATCATTCCTCTTGGATTGACCGCCCTGGGTCAAGGTCTGGGTCACCGCCACAGTGACTACAACCCCCAGCATCTACCGGCCCGGCACTGGGTACCCCATGGCCCAGGGGGCGCGTCCGATCCACCGGAAGAAACGGCGACAGCGGGATTCTGCGGGGCCCCACTGGTGCCGTTTCTTCACACATGCCCTCATCATCTTCTGCCTTGACTACTACAAACTCCTGCTCTATGGCCTCACTTCTAACACTCTCGCAGCCCTCCAATATATCCTAAACTGTGCTGGCTGACTAATCCACCTGTCACCCCACTACTCCCCGGCTTCTCCCCTCTGTCAATCCCTGCACTGGCTCCCCATTGTCCAGAGACACCAGCTCAAAACCTTAACTTTGGCATACACAGCCATACAAAACCTGTCTCCTCCATACATCTGTGACCTAGTTTCCTGGTACTTACCGGCACTCAATCTCCAATCCTCACAACATCTCCTTCTCTACTCCCCTCTTATCTCTTCTTCCCACAATTGCATACAAGATTTCTCCCGTGCATCTCCCCTACTCTGGAACTCTCTACCCCAACATATCAGACTTTTGCCTAACATGGAAGCCTTTAAAAGGAACCTGAAGACCTACCTCTTCTGACAAGTGTGCAACCTGCAGTAACCCTCGCTCCACCATACCCCTGCTTGACCAGCTCTACCCTCACCTACAATATCCTCAGCCTTCCCTTTTAGGTTATGAGCCCTCACAGGCAGGGTTCTCTCTCCTCCAATACCAGTCGGTGACTTGTTTTTGTACAAGATTATTGTACTTGTTGTTTGCTATGTATACTTCTTTTCACATATAAAGCGCAATGGAATAAATGGCTCTATAATAATAAATAATAATAATTATACTATTTGTACTCTGGGTCAATTGATGCCACTTTTCCTGGTGTCTGCCCCTAATTTGAGCTGTTTTGGTAGTTTTTGGGCCCTCCCCTGAAGGTGTTGTCTATGCGTTTGGTTTTGCCTCCCATTGAATTCAATGGGGTTCGGATATGTTCGGCGATCTGTTCTGAGAACTGTTCGGTGAACATCGGGAAGTTCGCCGATCATAACTGAATCGAACCTTGAAAAATTTGCTCATCTCTACCAGGCATCTGAAATCTAAGCATGAGCTGCAGTGGAGTACACATGTTAAAAAGCATTACAGATCAGAGCCTTCTCCTGCTCCCTCTTCTGATCTGTTTGGGGGACAGAGGACAGACCCCATGCCGCACAGGAGCTGTGGACTGGGATCAAAGAGCAGACAGTTGATTGGTTGGTGCTGCTGCACCTCAAGCCCGGCATGGTGGTGTGCGATAACGGGCGAAATCTGGTAGCAGCTCTGGGCCTTGCCAGGTTGACGCTCATACCTTGTCTGGCACATGTTCTTAATTTGGTCGTGCAGAGTTTCCTCAAACATTACCCAGATATGTCTGATCTGCTGGTGAAAGTGTGGGCAGTGTGTGCACCAGGGCCGGCTCCAGGTTTTTGTGGGCCCTGGGCGAAAGCGTTTCAGTGGGCCCTATTTAACACATACCACATTTCATGATGCACAGATACTGCACAGAAATATATATATATATAGTACAAGGCCAAAGATTTCACTTCTTACATTAGATGAGCAATATCTATTGTAAATTCCACAATAGCTCAGAAACCGGCGAATCGCTCCATACAGAATACGGGCCCCCATATAACGCTCCATACAGGATACTGGCCCCCATATAATGCTCCATACAGAATACTGGCCCCCATATAATGCTCCATGCAGGCTGTGTCCCCACATAATGCTCAATGCAGGCTGTCATCCCCCCCTTATAATCCCCCATGCAGGATGTCACCCCACTCCCTTATAATGCCCTATACAGGATGTCAGGATGTCACCCCCCCTTATAATGCCCCATGCGGGATGTCACTCCCCCCCCTTATAATGCCCCATGCAGGATGTCACTTCCCTACCCTTATAATGCCCCATGCAGGATGTCACCCCCCTTATAATTCCCCATGCAGGATGTCACTTTCCCCCTTTTTAATGCCCCATGCAGGATGTCACCCCCTCCCATATAATGCCCAATGCAGGATGTCACTTCCCCCCATATAATGCCCCATGCAGGATGTCGCTTCCCCCCATATAATGTCCCATGCAGGATGTCACTCCCCCCCTTTTAATGCCCCATGCAGGATGTCACCCCCTCCCATATAATGCCCCATGCAGGATGTCACTTTCTCCCCATATAATGCCCCATGCAGGATGTTACCCCCCCTTTTAATGCCCCATGCAGGATGTCACCCCCCATATAATGCTCCATGCAGGATGTCACACCCCCCTTATAATGCCCCCATATATTAAAAAAAAAATCAAATACTTACCTGACTTCTCACCTGCTGCCACTGCTCAGCTCTGGGCTTCCCGCTCTGCGCTGTGACGGTTCAGGAAGGGGCGTGGTGGAAAGACGTCACCGCGCCCTCTGACCTGAGACATCACTGTCAGAGGACGCGGAAGACACCGGAGCTGCTGCGGAGGCACGGGGAGGGGTAAGTATTGTGCCGGCTGCCGGGGCCCTGAGCAAGCGAGGGGGAGCGGGCACTGACACCTCTCTCCTCCACGGCGGGGTGCCCAACGGCGATTGGGTTTCCCCACCTGCTCAAGGCCCCGGCACTTGCCCGGGTGTGCCGGGTGCTGGTGCCGGGCCTGGTGTGCACACTTTTGACATTCTCACCCTGCTGCTGTTCACCTGTCTGTATTGCAGCATCACTTGTCTCTTCCTGCTCACCACCTGATATGCAATGTACCAGCAAGGTGATAGTCCACCCTCCATATGCTTGTGAGGGTGTGTGAGTGTAGCACCCCGAGGGTTCGGTTGCTACAGAGGTATTGCATCTCACCCAGATGTGCGATATCTCACTTCCAGGTAAGGATGGAGTGTGGCTCAGGACCCTAACACCCACATGCACTACACCACATTTCCGGGGGACAGCTCGACGGTGCTCCCATTAGTTATGCAGGCACGAGTGAGCATGTCCCTGGCTGAAGTGGGGGGAGGGAACACCTAGAGAAGGGAACCCGGTAGTGTGTGCGTGGGGGAAGTAGATCCTGGGTGCACTCTGTACAGGAGTATAAAGGGAGGCACCATCTTGGAAAGGGAGTGAGTTGAGAGAGGAGAAGACAGGGAGCAGAGCTGCTTTATGGGCTCTGCTCCACAGGCAGGCCCTGTCAGGAGGCCTGAGCCTGGAGGAGGGAAGAAGGAGGAAGAGGAGCAGACTGGGCTCCAGAAAGGACAGAGGGGACCCCAGGGGTGTGGACTGGCTGGTAGCCACCACACGCCCGCCGCTACCTGAGTAGGGGGGTCAGGTCAAGAAGATGGGAACCGGATCCCAAATTAGTGGAGGAGAGAAACTACCCTCAACTAAGAACCGGAGGCTGCGACATTACATGTGGAGCAGCCCCTCACCACACCCGCTAGAAAGGCACCACATAGGACCTGGGAAACGCAGGCCAACGTTTGCCCACCAAGAAGGTCCGAGGCAGCTGGACATAAGCGTGGTCACTAGTGGGGTTGAAGACCAGAGACAGGAGACATAAAGGGGGTCCTGCAAAGCACTCCAGAAAGACCTGGGAGTTAACCGAGCCCCTCACCTGGTGAGCACAGCGCGACACAGGCGGCCACCTCTGCAGCGGTGGCCTGGAGCAGTAACCGAGTAACCGTGAGTAAAGACCCTGAACTGCACCACCAAGACTCCGAGTTGTCTTTGTTGCGCTCGTGTACCACCATCACCCCCATCATCTATCCCTGCTGCCCTGAGGCCATACCCCTCCCGTTGGGGGTTATAACATCATCGCTGCACCCATACCACCGGCCTCAGCGGACTGTTCTGCAGCGGCGGCTGCAAAGCCGCACTCAACGGGTGGCGTAGTCGACATCCAAGTTAACATCTACTGCCATAGACTGCCACTTAGTTTGACACCCTGGGCACGGACCGGGTCACCGCCACAAGGACTACTACCCCTATCCAGATCCGGCTCCGGGTATCCCCTGAATATGGCCCAGGGGGCGCGTCATGAGCAGCTTCAGGCAATTGTAGACTTTCAACTGTAGCACGCACGGGTGAGTCACTCTGCAGAACAGCCACATTTTACCACCAATGACTGGGCCTTCATGCGAGACATGTGTGCCATGTTGCGCTGCTTTGAATATTCCAGCAACATGGCCAGCGCTGATGACACCATCATTAGCGTTACGATACCAATTGTTTGTCTGCTGGAAGAAACACTACAGGCAATGATGGATGAGGAAGTGGTAGAGAAAGAAGAGGAGCAGAATGAACAGGTAACATTTGCAACATTATCAGGTCTGCCATCAAAAGAAGTGTACAGTATTGGAGAATGAGGAGGAAGATGATGAGGAGGAACAACATCTGTGTTCACAGCACGTTGGCTCTCAGAGCAGCTCACAGGCATCACTGGAGCGTGGTTGGGGGCATATTAGTGAGGACACAGACTATGCACCTCTCACCGAGGGCGGCCTGTCTTTGACTCTGGGCAGCCTAAAGCACATGAGCCAATACATGCCGCAGTGCCTGCACAACATCAGCCGAGTTGCCCATATTGTCACCAGTACAGATTACTGGGTGGCCACCCTGCTGAATCCCTGCTACAAGGACAACATTCCATCTTTGCTTCAGTCAGTGGAGCGGGATTTAAAAATGTAGCAATACATGAAGACGCTTGAACAGAAACTACTGACGATGTTCTCACCTGACAGCGGCTGCTCAGTGGAACTACAAGGCAGATCCAGAGGAGGAAGTTGCTCACACAGCTCTGGCACTGCCACCACCCCAAAAGGCAGGGTTAGCATGGCCGCAATGTATCAAAATTTCATGAGCACGCGACAACATACATCACCACCAAGTGATACTGCCCATATCAGCAGGACACAGCGTTTCCAAAACATGGTGGAAGAGTACGTGTCTACACATATCCACAAACAAACTGATAGATCTGCCCCATTTAACTACTGGGTGTCAAATTTGGACACATGGCCAAAGCTTGCACTGTATGCCTTGGAGGTGCTGGCCTGCCCTGCAGCAAGTGTCATGTCAGAGAGTGTGTTTAGCACCACAGGTGGTGTCATCAGAGAAAGGCACATCTGCCTGTCCACAGACAACAAGGGGAGGCTAACATTCCTTAAAATGAACAAGGGATGGGTCACAAAGAACATCATCATAACTTTGGCTGACTAGACAATTATATCAGCCACACCCAGTCATGGTTACACTGTATTTTGCATGAGTTACATTTTGTTGGTCTATTTATCTGTTATTCTATGTCATTTGTTTTAAAAAAAAAGTGTTGGCACCCTCCCATTCTTCCACGTACCCCACCACTTCCACCTCCACTTGGACCTCTGCGTCATGGTTCAATTTGTTTTATTTTTGGAAATTTATTGGTTGGCTATGTTATTTATTTTTAAGTTATTTGTTTAAACAAAAACAATTTTTTTTACAAAAGAAATGTTGTCCCCCTCCCCTTCTTCCATGTACACCACCATGTCCAACTCCACCCCCTCCTCCACTTTGATCTCGCGTCTTGTTTATTTATTTTTTATTTTAAAAAAATGTGGAATGGATGGATGGCTGGATGAGGGAGAGATGGATGGACGGATGAGGGAGGGATTGATGGATGGATGGATGAGGAAGGGATGGATGGATGAGAGAAGGAGGGAGTGAGGAAATGAGGGAGGGATGAATGGATGGACCAATTTTTGATAGCCAATCACTGCAAAGCAGACAGCTTAAAGTGGAAAAACACACTACAAGCTGATCCAACTTTGATGTAATGTCCTTAAAACAAGTCAAAATGAGGCTCAGTATTGTGTGCGGCCTTCACGTGCCTGTATGACCTCCCTACAATGCCTGGGCATGCTCCTGATGAGGTTGCGGATGGTCTCCTGTGGGATCTCCTTGCAGGCCTGGACTAAAGCATCCGCCAAATTCTGGACAGTCTGTGGTGCAACGTGACGTTGGTGGATGGAGCGAGACATGATGTCCCAGATGTGCTCAATCAGATTCAGGTCTGGGGAACGGGCGGGCCAGTCCATAGCTTCAATGTCTTCATCTTGCAGGAACTGCTGACACACTCTATCCACATGAGGTCTGGCATTGTCCTGCATTAGGAGGAACCCAGGGCCAATCGCACCAGCATATGGTCTCACAAGGGGTGTGAGGATCTCATCTCGGTACCTAATGGCAGTCAGGCTACCTTTGGCGAGCACATGGAGGGCTGTGCAGCCCTCCAAAGAAATGCCACCCCACACCATTACTGACCCACTGCCAAACCGATCATGCTGAAGGATGTTGCAGGCAGCAGATCGCGCTCCACGGCGTCTCCAGACTTTGTCACGTCTGTCACATGTGCTCAGTGTGAATCTGCTTTCATCTGTGAAGAGCACTGGGCGCCAGTGGCGACTTTGCAAATCCTGGTGTTCTGTGGCAAATGCCAAGCGTCCTGCACGGTGTTGGGCTATGAGCACAACCCCATCTGTGGACGTTGGGCCCTCATACAAACCTCATGGAGTTGGTTTCTAACCGTTTGTGCAGACACATGTACATTTGTGGCCTGCTGGAGGTCATTTTGCAGGGCTCTGGCAGTGCTCCCCCTGTTCCTCCTTGCACAAAAGCAGAGGTAGTGGTCCTGCTGCTGGGTTGTTGCCCTCCTACGGCTCCCTCCACGTCTCCTGGTGTACTGGCCTGTCTCCTGGTAGCGCCTCCAGCCTCTGGACACTATGTTGACAGACACAGCAAATCTTCTTGCCACAGCTCGCATTGATGTGCCATTCTGGATGAGCTGCAGTACCTGAGCAACTTCTGTGGGTTGTAGAGTCTGTCTCATGCTACCACGAGTGTGAAAGCACAACCAACATTCAAAAGTGACCAAAACATCAGCCAGAAAGCATTGGTACTGAGATGTGGTCTGTGGTCCCCACCTGCAGAACCACTCCTTTATTGAGTGAGTCTTGATAATTGCCAATAATTTCCATCTATTTTCTATTCCATTTGCACAACAGCATGTGAAATTGATTGTCAATCAGTGTTGCTTCCTAAGTGGACAGTTTGATTTCACAGAAGTTTGATTTACTTGGAGTTATATTCTGCTGTTTAAGTGTTCCCTTTATATTTTGAGCAGTGTATATTACAGCAAAAAGTTCTTATTGTGCCAATATACAGGGTGGTCCAAAAGTCGGTGGACAGAAAATGTAATAAGATTATGAAGGGGAAGATTTATCAAACATGGTGTAAGGTGAAACTGGCTCAGTTGCCCTTAGCAACCAATCAGATTCCACTTTTCCTTCCTCACAGACTCTTTGGAAAATGAAAGGTGCAATCTGATTGGTTGCTAAGGGCAACTGAGCCAGTTTCACAGATCTAGTTTACACAGATAGATCTCCCCCAAATCTGTTTTCTTTTCAGATAATTCAGATAACACATAATGGCAAATAATTTAAATACAGATCAAAGAAAATGGATTTTAACAGAGTATTGGAAATCTCAAAATGCTGAAACCGTTAGAGCAAATTGGGTTGAAACATTTGGGACTCAAGCCCCAAAGAGACAAACCATTTACCACATTCGTGACAAATTCAATGCTACTGGCTCAATCCGTAATGCTCCAAAAACTGGTCGACCCAAAACAGTCTGTACAGAAGATAATAAACAACTTGTTGCTGAAACATTTGTTCAGAGTCCAAAAAAGTCCACCAGAAGAGCCTCTTTGGAATTGGGAATTTCACGAGCTTCTATCATGCGAATGCTGAAATCTATTGGGTGGAAAGCTTATCGTCCACGTCTATTTCATGGTTTATTGGAGGATGATCCAGACAGGCGGCTGCAATTTAGTGTTTGATAAATCTCCCCCTTCATAACCTTATTACACTTTCTGTCCACCTACTTTTGAACCACCCTGTATATACACCATTAAGTTGGACCCGGTATAAGGAAACACAAGGGCAAAATACAGTAAACATGTACAAGGACATGGACATGATATGCAAGACATGAAAGAAGAGGGAACAGACAAATGTGGTGCTCTGTGCAGATGGTGTCAAGACAAAGCACAATACAAAACCCCCAACTTACCTGTTCTTCAAATGGGGAGGAGAGCCCAATGGATAAAATATATATGAATATGTATGGCTAATAGTGATTCCAACAGTAAGCCCCACAGAGAAAATGGGAAAGGAAAAAGTGTGGTGGACCCTAATGTGGGTAAATATAACCATACAGCATGTATTCCTACAGTATAGGGGGGTGAGATAAGGGGGACAAGCCTATTTAGCAAGAAAGCCAGTGAAAGACAAATCCTCGATAATCCCTTTGGGAGCTACAGAGTCCATATTGAATATCCATCTGGACTCCATATTTAAGAGGCCATTAGAATGGTCAAAATTACGTAGGTTCAGTTGGGCCTTTTGAAGAACCACAACCCTAAGGCCCTTGAGAGTGCCTGAGTGTACATGAAAAAAGTTTGATGACACATTAGAGAGTGTCTTGCTCTTGTTCAAATCCTGTCCTGCTAAATTAATATTAGAGATGTGTTGTTGGACCCTCTTGCTGAGTTCTTGAGTGATTTGGGCTACATAAATTTTGGGACACGGACACACCAAGGCATAAATGACATTACATGTCTTACAATTAATAAAGTCCCTAAGATGATACTGTTATTGGTCAATAGGATTAGTAAATATTTTCACAGAATCAAGGCAGGGGCATACAGTACACTCGCCACAGGGATATGAGCCTCTAAGCAGCAAGCTGTTGGTTGCTGTCGATTTTCTATATAATTTGGTCGCGATGGTATTGCCTCTTAGGATGATTTCCAAATCCAAAAAGCTAACTGCAACGAAAGAGATGTTATATGTCAAATGGATATTTAGGGTGTTGTTATTTAATTTGTCAAACTGCAGAGCCTCTTGTTCGGTACCCGTCCAAATAATAAGAATTTCGTCTATGAAACGAAACCATTTAAAAACATGTTTGAGAAAGTTGGTCGATGGGTACACGTGTGAGCCTTCCCACCAACCTAAAAAGAGGTTGGCAAAGAAGGGCACACAACGTGCACTCATTGCAGTACCGGAAATTAGCAGAAAAAAGGAATAATCAAACACAAAATAGTTATGTGTCAGAACAAAATTTAGTAAGGAATCATGCATGCGATTACCTCCACTGTTTAAATCCAAGAAATGTATGACTGCAGCCAGGCCATCTCGGTGTGCAATATTAGAGTAGAATGACTCAACGTTGATTGTTATTAGTAGTGCGTTGTTTGTCAAATTCATGGAGTCCAGCATTTGTATCAAATCAAACGAGTCCCTAAGGTAAGAGGGTAGATTTAGGACAAGCGTTTGTAAAAAGAAATCAATATAAATGCAAGCCTTCTCACACAAAGCCTTCTCACACATACCCCCGATCCCCGAGACAATGGGTCTTCCAGGAGGACAATCAAGGCTTTTATGCACTTTTGGCAATATGTAAAACGTTGGAATGGAAGTTTTTTTGCCAAAAATGTAATCTTTCTCTTGCTTATTAATGATACCCAATTCCATAGCCCTACACAATAGGCGTTCATGTTTGAGGGAAAAGATGGCAGTGGGGTGTGACGGGAGCCTGAAATAATAGTTGGTATTATTTAGTTGTCTTTGCACTTCCGCGACATACATGTTCCTCGGACATAGGACAATATTGCTCCCCTTATCAGCTTCCTTTATCAAAAAATCTTGGTTATTTTTTAATGTGACCCATTACCTATATATACTAGGCTTGCAACCCAGACAGTTTACCCCTGATGAAGCTGCCTTTAGCAGTGACACGCGTTGGGTCCTGTCCCTGCAGGTAACTCTCTTTCCTTCTGGTAACTATGCCTATTTATCTATATTTATGATTGATACTAACTCCTCTATGACTATGACTATGTATAATTTAGCATTTCGGTTTTCATATGTCTGATATCTTTGATATATTTTTGGCTCTTTTTTTCATGTCTCTGGTCATAGCATAATAGACTTGCTTACCGTACCAGGGGCCAATAGCGATTCATATATTATGAGATGAATCTTCTGAAGAGGTTATATTGCTGGATTATCTTATTCAACCTCTATTTGTCTTTGTTGTCTTCGCTGAAAATCATGTTTAATAAAATTTGTTAATATTTTCCTAACTTGGGTGTGCACATTTCTCTCTTTGCCCTGCGTCTTTTTTCCTTTTCTTATTGCATAGATTATCCTTGCAGGGTATTTGTAGCACCCCTATACATATAGCTTTTTTGCTTTTCAATCCATATATGTCCTACGACGATCCGGATGGTTTGGAGAGCAGTCATATCGGTGATGTGACCGCTCTCCATGCCCTCTGACATCAACCCCAAATCTATTTCCCCACTTGCCACCGCACCAGGGCTAGTGGGAAAAGCCGGGCAAAGCACCTGAATTGGCGCATCTAATAGATGCGCCTTTTCTGTGGTGGCTGCGGGCTGCTATTTTTAGGCTAGGGAGTGCCAAATATCCATGGCCCCTTCCTAGTCTGAGAATACCAGTCCTCAGCTGTCTGCCTTAGCTTGTCTGGTTGTCAAAAATGGGGGGACCCCACGCCGTTTTTTAATTATTTATTTTAAAAAATTAAAAAATATGGTGTGGGGACCCCTCTAATTTTGATAACCAGCCAATATAAAGCTGACAGCTGGGCTTGCAGCCCGCAACTGTCAGCTTTACCTGCGCTGGTTATCAAAAATAGAGGGGAACCCAGGCAATTTTTTCTCATTTATTTATTTATTGCACAGGCGCCGGCTGATGAATACTCTCATCAGCCTCGTCTGCACTCGCTGCTATCAGTGAGAGCAGGCATACGCTGATGAGAGTAGTACTCTCTTCAGCTGACCCCTGTCACCTTTTTACCACTGGTCACAGCTACTGGCTCACATGCTGTCATCTGACAGCATGGGAACCGCAGCTCTCTAACCGGCAGTAACTAACTTATCACAAATCAGAGCCACCAGTGTTTTTCTCGCGCTGTCACACAGATGATGGGGGTGCTACAGCCGGTGTTCGGGCTTCCGAACCTGAACAGTAACATGAACTGCCTGGAGAAGTCTGTATTCGGGGTCCGTGCATGGGCACTAGGCGTTCAGTATGAACCCCAAACTTTACTGTTTGAGTTTACCCATCACTCTCTATGACTAAACTGTAAGTTCTGAAGTCATCTCACTTTCCAGATTCACTACAACATGATTGCTACATGATAGTTCCTTCTGAAAGGCTGTGCAATACTATGCAATATGATAGCTGCAAGGCGTTATGGGGAATTATTTTGTTCATACAGTAAACACTGTAAAGCAAAAATATTGAAACACCAGAATTCTTGTTTTCAGGTGCCACATCTCCTTCAAAAAAATTCAATAAAACGCAATCAAAACATTTTATGCATTCGAAAACAGTATTATTAAAGATGTCAGCTTGCCATGCAAAAAAAGAAGTCCCCAATACAGCTCAATCGACAAAAAAAAGTTATGGTTCTCAGAAAATAGCCACACAAAACATATTTTGCTTTTACAAATGTCTGAATTTTTTCTACTACTTAAAAAAAACAATTCTACAAGTATAGTATTGCTGCAGTCTTACCGACCTGAAGAATCTTGTTGCTCATTTTTACTGTACCGCCCCCTTATGAAGATTCATTTGAGGGCAGAGATAGAAGCAGAAAGTTGGTGCTTCACTCACCTCTCCTTCATCGTCTATCACCATGGATCCAGGACATCTTCAAAGGGTGGCGATGCAAGAAACTGATGTAACTGCAGCACTGGCCCCTGATGAACGTCCTGTTCCAGAAGGGGCGATAGACACCACAGGGAAGTGAGTGCAGCCCCAGCCTCCTGTGACATCTGGTTTGAGACTACTCAAGTGTAGTTTTTTTAATAATAAAGCTAATTACAAAAGTGCCTAAAGTGTAAAAATAGATATTTAGGAAGAACATTGTAGGTGCCTTAAATGTTCACCTCTTTAACTTTTTGACCCTATACTAGGCCCAAAAATGTGTGCTTGATATATGATAGATTGGCACTAGACCAGTGTCACAATTTATAGTCTATAAATTGTCAGTACAGTTCTAATGGAAAGCAATTTTTTATTTATACTAATTTTTGTTTCTTTAAACACTTACGGTACATTCTGGAATACATTTTGCTGCTGCTCAGTATGTTACTTACATAGTCACTATATATTTTAGTGTAAATAGGCAACAATCCTTCCTAAACTTATTACAGTGCTTATAAATCAACGGACCGAACCCCGTGATTATCTAGCATAATTAGTAGTCAGGGTGTTCCTCAAAGTATACATAGAGCCTACAAAGAATGTAGAGTATCAACCCCAAAGAAAAATAATTATATAGGACAAGATAATAATGCGAATATAGAACAACTTTATTAATGAAACAGAATAAAACCGTATAGCAAGATTAAAAAAGGTCACTCGGGGTAGAAATACACACACATACAGAGCGACACATGTAAGTAGTCCACAGATGGATAATCGACCCTCTAGGCACATGTATTACATAGTACAGGTATACCTATGTACAGGCTAATATATTTCAAACATCATGGACTTAATACATGTGAACTAGGGGGCCTCCATATGAACCAGTTAGACAGATACGTGTACAAGTGGGGGCCATATAAACAGTGAAAAGTCAAAATGGGAACGTATCAATAAGATAAAGGGCTCACCCATAAAGTGCTGGTGGAGACCACTAGGTCGCTCTGAAGCCCCGACGCGCGTTTCGCGTAGCTTCTTCGGGGCACTTTATGGGTGAGCCCTTTATCTTATTGATACGTTCCCATTTTGACTTTTCACTGTTTATATGGCCCCCACGTGTACACGTATCTGTCTAACTGGTTCATATGTGTGTGTATTTCTACCCCGAGTGACCTTTTTTAATCTTGCTATACGGTTTTATTCTGCTTCATTAATAAAGTTGTTCTATATTCGCATTATTATCTTGTCCTATATAATTATTTTACAGTGCTTAGTTGTTCATGAAGATCATTGGTTATTTACACCATGTGTAAAGTTTAATCACCAGAGAGTAATTAAACAACAACTAATTGCAGTGGCAGAAAAAGAAAATCATTCCCTTTTTTACTACTTGATGGACCTGTTATGGGCCTTGTGGGGAATCGCCACTTCCGTACATGTGTGCACTTAATGCATCTTAATAAGAAAGCAGGGAGCATGTTGAAGCCTATAATGTCAAACTGAAAACATGTACTGTATATGCCTATAATGTTAAGTTAAAATATACAATTTGTGAGTGGGTTAGTGAGAGTTTATCATTAACCCTTTCTTAGCCCAGCCAGTTTTGGCATCTTGGCCAAGCCCAATTTTTCAATTACGATGTATCATTTTATGTGGTAATAACTTGGGAATGTTTAGGTTATTTTTAGATATATTTCAGCTATATTCATGAAAATATCTGATATTTCCTGAAAACTTAGAAATACATGCAATTTTCAAAACTTTAATTTTAATACCTTTAAAACAGACAGTTTACCACATACCACCAAATAGAATGGTTAATAATTAACTATTAGTGGTAAAAGTATATATAAAAAATATATATAAAAATGCGCTGGATAAATAGACTTGGAGAGGTGTAAACCCCAGTATTATCCGCTTAATAATTAACATTTAGTATTTTTTCTACATTGGCATAATTTTTTAACTTATTTTCCTTTTATTTTATATTATGTCAGAAGGCTTGTAACTTTTCATATTTTTAAGAAAAGTTAAAAAACCTATTTTTTTAGAGACCAAATAACTTTTGAAGTGACCTTAATTGACCTATATATTATTATAAACCCTCCAAATCACATTCTATTTTAAAACCCGCATACATCAAAGTATTTAAAACTGCATAAATTACAGTCAGGAAAATAAGTATTTGATACACTGATGATTTTGCAAGTTTTCCCACCTACAAAGAATGGAGAGGTCTGTAATTTTTATCATAGGTACTCTTCAACTGTGAGAGACAGAATCTTAAAAAAAATCAAGAAAATCACATTGTATGATTTTTACATAATTAATTAGCATTTTATTACATGAAATAGAAAAACAGAACTTAATATTTGGTACAGAAACCTTTGTTTGCAATTACAGAGGTCAGGCATTTCCTGTAGTTCTTGACCAAGTTTGCACACACTGCAGCAGGGATTTTGGCCCACTCCTTCATACTGATCTTCTCCAGATCTTTCAGGTTTTGGGGCTGTCGCTGGGCAACATTGAGTTTCAACTCCCTCCAAAGATTTTCTATTGGGTTCAGGTTTGGAGACTGGCTAGGCCACTCCAGGACCTTGAAATACTTATTATGTAGCCACTCCTTAGTTGCCCTGGCTGTGTGTTTTGGATCATTGTCAAGAAGACCCAGCCACGACCCATCTTCTATGCTTTTATTGAGGGAAGGAGGTAGTTATCTCACGATACATGACCTCATTCATCCTCCCTTAAATACCGTGCAGTCATCCTGTCACCTTTGCAGAAAAGCACCCCCAAATTATGAAGTTTCCCCACCATGCTTCACGGTTGGGATGGTGTTTTTGGGGTTGTACTCATTCTTCTTCTTTCTCCAAACACGGCAAGTGGAGTTGATACCAAAAACATATATTTTGGTCTCATTTGACCACATGACCTTCTCCCTTGCCTCCTCTGGGTCATCAAGATGGTCATTGCCAAACTTCAAACAGGCCTGGACATATGCTGGCATGAGCAAGGGGACATTGAGTGCCCCGCAGGAGCTTAATTCATGACAGCGTAGTGTGTTACTAATGGTAATGTTTGAGACTGTGGACCCAGCTCTCTTCAGGTCATTGACCAGGTCCTCCTGTGTAGTTCTGGGCTGATTCATGACCTCTCTCAGAATCATCCTTACCCCATGAGGCAAGATCTTGCATGGAGCCCTAGAGCAAGGAAGATTGACAGTTATCTTTTGTTTCTTCCATTTCTAATAATTGAGCCAACAGTTGTTGCCTTCTCACCAAGCTGATTGCCTATTGTCCTGTAGCCCATCCCAGCCTTGTGCAGGTCTGAAATTTTCTCCCTAGGGGCCTTAGACAGCTCTTTGGTCTTGGCCATGATGTAGAGGTGATTGATTGAGTGTGTGGACAGGTGTCTTTCATACAGGTAACAAGTTCACACAGGTGCAATTAATACAGGTAATGAGTGCAGAGTAGGAGGGCTTCTTAATGAAAAACTAGCAGGTCTGCGAGAGCCAGAATTCTTGCTGGTTGGTAGGTGATCAAATACTTATTTCATGCAATAAAATGCAATTTAATTATTTAAAAATCATGCAATGTGATTTTCTGGTTTTTATTTTTAGATTTTGTCTCTCCCAGTTGAAGTGCACCTACGATAAAAATTACAGACCTCTCCATTTTTTGTAGGTGCAAAACTTGCAAACTCGGCAGTGTATCACATACTAATTTTCCCCACTGTAAGTATATTAACCTATCAAGTGTTTCACAGGATTTAAAGGGAATTTTTCATCAAGTTTTTGCCACCTTAACTGAAAGCAGCATAATGTAGCTACAGAGACCCTAATGACAGCGATGTGTCACTTACTGGACTGCTTAGTGTAGGTTTGATAAAATCACTGGTTTATCAACAGGGGATCATTAAAGGACCAGTAAACATGCTGCCAAGTAGTTAATCTTATTCATGAGCGCTGCATAACCCCAACCCCACCGCTTATTGCAGCTTTCTGTATACACACTACATGGGCTGAAAACTACCAATTGGTGGTGGGGTTGTACAGAGCTCATATCAAAGAATACAGTGATTTTATCAAAATTACAGCAAGCAGCAAAGTAAGTGATACACCGTTGGAATAAGTGTTTCTGCCCCTACATTATGTTGGTCTCAGATGGAGTAACAAAAATCTGGTGACAGATTTCCTTTATATTAAAGGGGAATGAAAAAATTGAAAAGCTAAATTTTTCCATTAAAATGTTGATTTAGGCCTTTTTCACTAGTCAATGATTTTTTCTGGTACTAAAGAAATGGTCCAATTTTCATCTGTGTTTTTCATCTGATTTTCATGAGTTTTTGGCCAGTGTGTCAGTTTTTACCACCTTTCTTTCATCAGCAATTTTCTCATATGGAAAAAAATAAATAAATAAATTGCAAAGCTTCTCGTATACATTACTATGTTCAAAATTGACAGCACATTCATATCACACTGATAGAAATGTGTGCTGTGAGTGAGTTTTCATAAACCAATAGACTTGTGTGGGTAATTTTCCATGACTCAGATCAAAAACGGACACATCCCTGAGATTTTTCGCTAACAAACAGACCACTTCATAGATTGTAATGGTTACTTGCTATATCCTAGAAAAACATGGATAAAATATGTACATTGATTCAATGGTGAGTGAAAGGGGCTTTGGCCCCAAATTTTTCATATTCACAAAAGGCAATAGAAGAAAATTTTTCCCAAATGCAGAAAGACTCCATAAAGACGTGGACAAAATTGTTCTTTCCCTTCTGTTTAAGTAAGAAAAATCCAAAATAGTTACTAAAATAAACTGACAAAAGTAAATTTACTGAATATCAGCTAATGGAAATCAGAACTTGCTTTTGAATTGTGGTTTAAATGAAAAATTAAAAAGAAACGAATAAAAATGGACAGGAAAAAAATGATGGCACCCTTAACTTAATATTTTTTTGCACAAATTTTTGAAACAAACACTGAAAACAGATGATTTGGATAACTCTCATTGAGACTCCTCTACAAGTCCACATGTATTTTGGCTGACTCCTCATGAGCAAACTGCTCCAGTTGTCTAAAGTTTGAAGGGTGCCTTCTCCAGATTGCATGTTTCAATTCTTTCCACAAATTTTTATTAGTATTTAGATCGGGGCTCATAAAAGTCCACTTCAAAATAGTCCAAAACTTGAATGTTTTTACCTGTGCTTTTGGTCATTATCCTGTTAGATGTACCATGACCTGAGACTCGGATCAAGCTTTTTGACACTGAACAGCACATTTCGCTATAGAATGTCTTGATAGTCTTGAGATTTCATTGTACTCTGCACAGATTCAAGACACCATTTTTTGCAGCAACACAGCCCCAAAACATAACCAAGCCTCCTCCATGTTCCACAGTAGGTGCATGCAATCTTTTGTTTGCATGCTTCATCTTTTGGTCTGATGAGACTTGCGAAACAGTTTTTTCTCACCTGTCCAAAGGACATTTTCCCGGAAGCTTTGTATCTTGTCAATAAGTATTTGGCAAATTCCAGTTTTGCTTTTTTATGATTATATTTCAACAGTGGTTTCCTCCTCGGTCATCTTCCATGAAGTTCATTTTGTTTGAACCCTCCTGTTTGTTTTTTCCATCTTGTGTTTTGCGGTCACATGACCATCTGCCTTTATATTCCAGCTCCGCCCTTGTGGCTTTGCTGGAGTTCAGTGTTTGACTGTTTCTCTAGCCAGGTGCTTCGGTGCCTTTCTCTGTCAAGTTCGCTTGGTCCTCTGGGACCTCTAGTACATTTTTGTCAGTTTGTCTTTTTGTGTTCTGCAACAACTTCTCTGTTTAGGAGGTGTCACATTTTTGTCCCAGTCCTTAGTTCTTTTAGGGACCCCTCCCTTAATTCTATAGGTCTTCGTTCAGACTAGCTGAGGACTAAGGCGGGTCTGTTCACTAGGAACAGGCAGCCTGCTACATCGTAGGGATTCAGCTTAGTCTTACTGTAGGGACAGCTTTCCCCCATCTTTCCTTAGTACTTGTTGCAGATCATAACAGTAAGTCCAGCCCAAAAAACTAAAAGGAAAGAAATTCGGGGATCAGTATGGTTTCCATCCAGGATTTGGCTCAACGCCTGCAGGGATTGTCTCTGGAGGTGGCCGAGCTTCAGCAACACGTGAGTAGCTGTTCTGGAGCGCATTTTGTCGAACCCAAGGTAGGACTGCCTGATGTTTTTTATGGTAAACAGCAAGATTTTTTTTCCTTTAAAAATGCTTGTTTGTTATATTTTTGTTTGAGACCAAGGTCCTCTGGGAATGAATCACAGTGCATTGGTTTTATTATGTCACTTTTGTGCAATGAACCACAGGGGTGGGCCTTTTCTCTCCAGCCTAATGATCCGTGTTTAAGGTCTGTTGAAGAAATTTTTTCTGATATGGGGCTATTATATGACGATCCTGATCTCATCTCATCTGCTGAATCAGAACTCAGACGTTTGAATCAGGGGTCAGATGATGTTGAAAATTATTGCACACACTTCAGAAGATGGGCTTCAGAAGTTAAGTGGAATGATCCTGCGCTGAGATGTTTATTTCTTGCTGGTCTGAGTGAAAGGGTTAAGGATTTGCTAATTGCATTCCCTGCACCTGAGACTCTGCAGGATGCTATGCAGTTAGCTGTTCGTGTAGACAGGAGACTGAGGTGCAGGCTCAATTAGGTAAAGACTCCGGTAATGCCAGGTCCTAGTCCCCAGAAAATCTGCTCTGACGGCAGAGAACCGATGGAGGTTGGGGCGATGTCACTTGTGGTGCCCCTGAGGGTTCGACTGCCACAGGGATGCTGCACTTCTCTAATGGAGTGTAGTGTTCCTCCTCTGAGGTAAGAACAGTGCGATGGTCAGGACCCTTCCTCCACATCCAACACCACACATCTCCCACCAGAGGGGGCTAGAATGCACTAGGTGCTGCCCTCCTGGTTACCGGGTGACTGGGGAACCAAGAGATAGGGGAACCATTTAGTGGTTGAGGGTGGAGGACTCACATTTTAGTGACACTTAATAATTCATATTTAATACCCAGCCATCTTGGTCTTTGGTCTTTTTTGCCTTTTGTCTTTTGATGGTTCGTTGACTGTTCTACTGTGTCCTCCTACCCTGGACGCGGATCCTGTGTGGGCCCGCATCGGATGGAGACACAGCCCTCGTACCTTGGCCTTGGGTCGAGGAGCAGGCTGCAGACAATGTGTGTCTCAGCCCGGTCAGGGACCATGACCAAGAAGGCCCGGAGCATAAGAGTGTAGCTCCACCGCTAATGGATCCCAGGGAGGATGAAGACGGAGCGGTATACGCCACCTGTCCTCGCCAACCTGATCTATTCAGAGGGATTCCGGCTGCAAGAGGGGTACCGGCCCCCGACACCCGACCATGCTACTCCACGTTCTGGTCGGGAAAGCCCGGTAGGCCCTGGGCATGGAGCGGGTCCGGGCCACGGCTGCACCCCATCTCTCCATCACTGGACCCGACTCCGAGTCCCCCATCTCCCAGGGTAGGGCTTTCCAGCGTCACACAACCTGGCGTCACACACTCCGCTCTCAGGAAAGAGACCGGAGGTTTACCAAGGGATTATGTCTTTATTGTGGTAAAGCTGACCATTTGATTAAGTATTGTGAGCGTCGTTTAAGTAAAGAAAAAAAAAGGACAGTTACGCCTGCATAGCTTGTTTATGCTCTGCAGGAGTATTTCTTTCAGGGAGTACTACTTTGCAGGGAGATTTGATTGAATTTCAGGTATTTCTGGATTGTGGTTCAACACTTAATGTGATTGATAAAGTGTTTTTGTAAAACCTTAAATTGAAATCCAAACCTTTGTCATCACCTATTTCTGTGATTGCAATTGATAACACTCCTTTGAAATGTATTACTCACAAGACTGCTGGATTTCCCCTCACTATCAATGGACTTCACCAAGAAATTTTGGACTTGGTTGTATTAGATAAACACAAAGGATGCCCGAATGGGACCCAGGTCACAGGGATCCAAATTGTGCCAAAACATTGGAGATTGGGTGACTTCATCAAAACTATGTCCAGAACAGAAAGCAAATGGATCTTTCAATTAAACACCCTCAAACCCAGAGGACTTAACAGCGAAATTGAATTATTTGCATTTGCTGACTGACAGATTGACAGGTACTCACAGGACCACACCCCCATCAGACCATATATAGGTGCCATAGCGCTGTGTGAGGCTATCCCTGAAGAAGAAAGCCGAGCCTTTCGAAACGCGTTGGAAGATTGCCCCACTACAGCCACCGTAGCTTTAGCATCACGCGCCGTCACGTGACCCAGGTCCTCAAGCGCTCTCTGCAGGGAGCACACTTACTTCTATATCCGGAAGACGCGGGAAGCGGTAGTCACCGGCCGGGACTCCGCTCCCGCTCCGGATCCAGGACACTTCTACCAGCCCCATCAGACAGCGGTACATCCTGCACGACCGACCGCCACTACCCCCACGTAAGGCCATCCAACTGTGAGTATACTGCACTCTGCACCGTCTCCCTCTGATCATTAATCTTATCCCTTGACCTCCCTCCAGTACTATCTACCCCATCCAGGGACGACCTCTTAAAGACGTTATCATCCACTCTCGTGCCCCACTGGACATATTGGATCAGAGGCTATTAGCCACCAACAGCTCATCACTATCCCACCAGGAATATTATAGGATAGCACTTATTAACCCAGCGACTCAGGTAATCAATCAATAACCACTTACTTCTCCTGGTCCTTATCTCTGCCCAATACCATAATCCTGTATTTCCGTCTACAGGTAACATTATTTACCACTGGACATATTGGATCAGAGGCTATAGGCCACCAACAGCTCATTATCATCCCACCAGGAATATTATAGGATAGCACTCAAATATCTAGTGACTCAGGTAACCTACAACCACTTACTCCTCCTGGTCTCTATCTTTGCCCAATACTATAATATTGTATTCTCATTTACAGGTGATATCAAATACCAGATTTCTCTGGACCATTTAGATACCTACCACAACATATCTGAGTATGATGAAAGCCAGGTAACCTCCATTTCCCCCCCCCCATCTTAGATCAGCACACCCAACCCACCACCCTCTTACTAGCCCTACTTATTTTCGCTACCATTCAGAGGTACCACCTGCAATGGAACCCAGCCACTGAGCAGGTTACCATACCCCCCAATAAGCCGCATCCCTACTACGTGATCAACAGATTGGACTCAGGAGCACGACCCCATAAACAGGTACTAAGACCCCCATATTGTACCATAATACCGCATCATACCAGTTACTCATTATCTATGATACCATAGGTATTAACCTGAGGATCGCCCGAGACGACCCACCTGATCATCCCTACTCATCTGATCAGGTATTTATCCATTCATACCACCCCCACTACTCTTCCAGGACCAATTTTAAATTAAATGATTTTAAAATATCTTTAAAAAATCTTAAATATCCTAACCACCCACTCCTCTTCCTTACAGGTCCTCCCACTCTGAACTCCACAGAGGATCTATCTGTACCCAGCCATTATTGTTCCTCAGGACCATTGTTTCACTATACACACCTCAGTGTGTGTTTTTTAGATTCTAGACCCCCCTTCTTTTAACTCTTACTCCAAAACCCCCCCTTCCTTATATATTTTATACCGTTTTTACATTTTATGTCTTGATATTCTAATAAAGACCCACTTTTTACTTCCAATAACCTCCCTTTGCGTCTGTATCCCGTTCCTTAAGCGCGAATTACCACTTGATATATTGATATCCCTACTCACTGACACATAGTGGTTTGTGTCTCCCAAATTCGCTGCTGTAGATTGACTAGCCTGCCAGCGCCTCTTTATTTGCATTATTCCAATCCCTCTTTTACAACCACATAAGAGGCTGCTAGGCCTGTCATACACCTCTCTGTGCTCCTTTTCTCCCCCCACTTACTGGGAATTCACCCCTAACAATATGGGAGACCTCTGGTATGACAGAAAAGAACGCATAGAGAATATCCAACAATTCTTTCATAGTACCCAAAAAAAAAACCCCAACACTGACCCAGAACAATAAAAGCCACCAAGGAATCATTGAGAACACTGGAACAACTGCTACTGAAAGAGATGAGGGACCTTTGGAAGGTCGCCACTCTCGAACATTACTTGGCCTATAATATTGTTCCCCCGGGCCTAGTAATTACAAAAGCTTTATCAGGGGACATTGGGGACCCAAAGACCTTAGAAGAGTGGAACGACATGCTCAAAGAATTTTCCAAACAAGCTATGCGTTTCATTATCAATAAGAGGAAAAGAACACTCCTAGAAAACAAAAACAAAATAAACCTACTCTTCAATGAAATTAAACCCCACCAGAACCACCCCGAGATTGTGAGTCTCACAACTAACATAAAAAATAGAATCAACCAGAAAGAATTAGAAATAGTGCAAAGAAAAAAGACTAAATTTGGGAGAGACGCTGTACCACTACCTGACCAATATTGCGAGAGCCCACAACGTAATTTCTTTGAAATTCTTGATGAGGTGGTGGGCAGTCCCACCATTTCCTTAGAGGATATTTCTATTCATCCCACCCCTGACATCGAACCCTCTCCTATCTGTGACCCCAATTGTGGAATAAATACCAGTAACCCAAACCCTTTACCACAGGGACCACAATCCCCAGTCATAACTCAAAACAGGTTCCTACCCCTTAGGGATACAGAGGAATCAGCCGGAAACCCATCGATCCCCCTTTCACCCAGAACACATCCCCCTCCATCTGCCAGTAAATCCCCCACTCCCCTCTCCTCTCGACCAGCCCTTACCCCTCCTGAAACCACCACTGCATACCCCCTGGTCAGGAAACGTATGAGCAACTCTAATTTTTTTCAGAAGGCCACCCGAAAAAATGCCAAAGAGGCTGTCGAGGAGGGAAACTCACCCAAAAGAAAAAGAACAAATCAAAAGAAATAACCAATACAACATCCATATTTAATCTCAGCCAACATACCCTAACACGGAGCGAGACCACCCTATTAGCCAAAGGCCTTAAATACGCCCCTTCATCCAAATTAAATAAATTTCAGGCATTTATAGGGGTGAAGAAGTTCATGAGACAGCTGGCCCTAAAAAAGTACTACATCAAAAAAGAAGGGGAAACCAGACTGACGACAATGAACAATTCACCAACCACCCCGCCTGTTACCCTACACACCCTTCTAAAAAATAAATCACACTTTCACCCCATCCAAGAGTATTCAGAAGCCCTCAATACTTTTGAAAAAAATGTTATTGACGACATCCGCCAACTCCCGGAGCGGTAGTCACCGGCCGGGACTCCGCTCCCGCTCCGGATCCAGGACACTTCTACCAGCCCCATCAGACAGCGGTACATCCTGCACGACCGACCGCCACTACCCCCACGTAAGGCCATCCAACTGTGAGTATACTGCACTCTGCACCGTCTCCCTCTGATCATTAATCTTATCCCTTGACCTCCCTCCAGTACTATCTACCCCATCCAGGGACGACCTCTTAAAGACGTTATCATCCACTCTCGTGCCCCACTGGACATATTGGATCAGAGGCTATTAGCCACCAACAGCTCATCACTATCCCACCAGGAATATTATAGGATAGCACTTATTAACCCAGCGACTCAGGTAATCAATCAATAACCACTTACTTCTCCTGGTCCTTATCTCTGCCCAATACCATAATCCTGTATTTCCGTCTACAGGTAACATTATTTACCACTGGACATATTGGATCAGAGGCTATAGGCCACCAACAGCTCATTATCATCCCACCAGGAATATTATAGGATAGCACTCAAATATCTAGTGACTCAGGTAACCTACAACCACTTACTCCTCCTGGTCTCTATCTTTGCCCAATACTATAATATTGTATTCTCATTTACAGGTGATATCAAATACCACTTGTGGATCGCCACGGCTACTTATATACCAGATTTCTCTGGACCATTTAGATACCTACCACAACATATCTGAGTATGATGAAAGCCAGGTAACCTCCATTTCCCGCCCCCCATCTTAGATCAGCACACCCAACCCACCACCCTCTTACTAGCCCTACTTATTTTCGCTACCATTCAGAGGTACCACCTGCAATGGAACCCAGCCACTGAGCAGGTTACCATACCCCCCAATAAGCCGCATCCCTACTACGTGATCAACAGATTGGACTCAGGAGCACGACCCCATAAACAGGTACTAAGACCCCCATATTGTACCATAATACCGCATCATACCAGTTACTCATTATCTATGATACCATAGGTATTAACCTGAGGATCGCCCGAGACGACCCACCTGATCATCCCTACTCATCTGATCAGGTATTTATCCATTCATACCACCCCCACTACTCTTCCAGGACCAATTTTAAATTAAATGATTTTAAAATATCTTTAAAAAATCTTAAATATCCTAACCACCCACTCCTCTTCCTTACAGGTCCTCCCACTCTGAACTCCACAGAGGATCTATCTGTACCCAGCCATTATTGTTCCTCAGGACCATTGTTTCACTATACACACCTCAGTGTGTGTTTTTTAGATTCTAGACCCCCCTTCTTTTAACTCTTACTCCAAAAACCCCCCCTTCCTTATATATTTTATACCGTTTTTACATTTTATGTCTTGATATTCTAATAAAGACCCACTTTTTACTTCCAATAACCTCCCTTTGCGTCTGTATCCCGTTCCTTAAGCGCGAATTACCACTTGATATATTGATATCCCTACTCACTGACACATAGTGGTTTGTGTCTCCCAAATTCGCTGCTGTAGATTGACTAGCCTGCCAGCGCCTCTTTATTTGCATTATTCCAATCCCTCTTTTACAACCACATAAGAGGCTGCTAGGCCTGTCATACACCTCTCTGTGCTCCTTTTCTCCCCCCACTTACTGGGAATTCACCCCTAACAATATGGGAGACCTCTGGTATGACAGAAAAGAACGCATAGAGAATATCCAACAATTCTTTCATAGTACCCAAAAAAAAAACCCCAACACTGACCCAGAACAATAAAAGCCACCAAGGAATCATTGAGAACACTGGAACAACTGCTACTGAAAGAGATGAGGGACCTTTGGAAGGTCGCCACTCTCGAACATTACTTGGCCTATAATATTGTTCCCCCGGGCCTAGTAATTACAAAAGCTTTATCAGGGGACATTGGGGACCCAAAGACCTTAGAAGAGTGGAACGACATGCTCAAAGAATTTTCCAAACAAGCTATGCGTTTCATTATCAATAAGAGGAAAAGAACACTCCTAGAAAACAAAAACAAAATAAACCTACTCTTCAATGAAATTAAACCCCACCAGAACCACCCCGAGATTGTGAGTCTCACAACTAACATAAAAAATAGAATCAACCAGAAAGAATTAGAAATAGTGCAAAGAAAAAAGACTAAATTTGGGAGAGACGCTGTACCACTACCTGACCAATATTGCGAGAGCCCACAACGTAATTTCTTTGAAATTCTTGATGAGGTGGTGGGCAGTCCCACCATTTCCTTAGAGGATATTTCTATTCATCCCACCCCTGACATCGAACCCTCTCCTATCTGTGACCCCAATTGTGGAATAAATACCAGTAACCCAAACCCTTTACCACAGGGACCACAATCCCCAGTCATAACTCAAAACAGGTTCCTACCCCTTAGGGATACAGAGGAATCAGCCGGAAACCCATCGATCCCCCTTTCACCCAGAACACATCCCCCTCCATCTGCCAGTAAATCCCCCACTCCCCTCTCCTCTCGACCAGCCCTTACCCCTCCTGAAACCACCACTGCATACCCCCTGGTCAGAAAACGTATGAGCAACTCTAATTTTTTTCAGAAGGCCACCCGAAAAAATGCCAAAGAGGCTGTCGAGGAGGGAAACTCACCCAAAAGAAAAAGAACAAATCAAAAGAAATAACCAATACAACATCCATATTTAATCTCAGCCAACATACCCTAACACGGAGCGAGACCACCCTATTAGCCAAAGGCCTTAAATACGCCCCTTCATCCAAATTAAATAAATTTCAGGCATTTATAGGGGTGAAGAAGTTCATGAGACAGCTGGCCCTAAAAAAGTACTACATCAAAAAAGAAGGGGAAACCAGACTGACGACAATGAACAATTCACCAACCACCCCGCCTGTTACCCTACACACCCTTCTAAAAAATAAATCACACTTTCACCCCATCCAAGAGTATTCAGAAGCCCTCAATACTTTTGAAAAAAATGTTATTGACGACATCCGCCAACTCCCGGAGCGGTAGTCACCGGCCGGGACTCCGCTCCCGCTCCGGATCCAGGACACTTCTACCAGCCCCATCAGACAGCGGTACATCCTGCACGACCGACCGCCACTACCCCCACGTAAGGCCATCCAACTGTGAGTATACTGCACTCTGCACCGTCTCCCTCTGATCATTAATCTTATCCCTTGACCTCCCTCCAGTACTATCTACCCCATCCAGGGACGACCTCTTAAAGACGTTATCATCCACTCTCGTGCCCCACTGGACATATTGGATCAGAGGCTATTAGCCACCAACAGCTCATCACTATCCCACCAGGAATATTATAGGATAGCACTTATTAACCCAGCGACTCAGGTAATCAATCAATAACCACTTACTTCTCCTGGTCCTTATCTCTGCCCAATACCATAATCCTGTATTTCCGTCTACAGGTAACATTATTTACCACTGGACATATTGGATCAGAGGCTATAGGCCACCAACAGCTCATTATCATCCCACCAGGAATATTATAGGATAGCACTCAAATATCTAGTGACTCAGGTAACCTACAACCACTTACTCCTCCTGGTCTCTATCTCTGCCCAATACTATAATATTGTATTCTCATTTACAGGTGATATCAAATACCACTTGTGGATCGCCACGGCTACTTATATACCAGATTTCTCTGGACCATTTAGATACCTACCACAACATATCTGAGTATGATGAAAGCCAGGTAACCTCCATTTCCCGCCCCCCATCTTAGATCAGCACACCCAACCCACCACCCTCTTACTAGCCCTACTTATTTTCGCTACCATTCAGAGGTACCACCTGCAATGGAACCCAGCCACTGAGCAGGTTACCATACCCCCCAATAAGCCGCATCCCTACTACGTGATCAACAGATTGGACTCAGGAGCACGACCCCATAAACAGGTACTAAGACCCCCATATTGTACCATAATACCGCATCATACCAGTTACTCATTATCTATGATACCATAGGTATTAACCTGAGGATCGCCCGAGACGACCCACCTGATCATCCCTACTCATCTGATCAGGTATTTATCCATTCATACCACCCCCACTACTCTTCCAGGACCAATTTTAAATTAAATGATTTTAAAATATCTTTAAAAAATCTTAAATATCCTAACCACCCACTCCTCTTCCTTACAGGTCCTCCCACTCTGAACTCCACAGAGGATCTAACTGTACCCAGCCATTATTGTTCCTCAGGACCATTGTTTCACTATACACACCTCAGTGTGTGTTTTTTAGATTCTAGACCCCCCTTCTTTTAACTCTTACTCCAAAAACCCCCCCTTCCTTATATATTTTATACCGTTTTTACATTTTATGTCTTGATATTCTAATAAAGACCCACTTTTTACTTCCAATAACCTCCCTTTGCGTCTGTATCCCGTTCCTTAAGCGCGAATTACCACTTGATATATTGATATCCCTACTCACTGACACATAGTGGTTTGTGTCTCCCAAATTCGCTGCTGTAGATTGACTAGCCTGCCAGCGCCTCTTTATTTGCATTAGATAATTTACCCTTTTCAGTTGTTCTAGGATTGCCTTGGTTAAAACTGCACAATCCTTTATTGGACTGGTCTACTAATGTGATTAAGTCTTGGAGTCCGAAGTGCTATGATAAATGTTGTAAAGGTCGCATTGCGGCTGTGGAAAAAGGGGAATTACCGGTACCTATTCAAGATTTTTGGATGTTTTTTTCGGAGGAGGAGTCGCAAGTTTTACCTCCTCATAGGGATTATGATTGCGCCATTGAGTTTGTTCCGGGAGCTACTCTTCCCAAGAGTCGCTTGTTTAATCTGATTATCCCTGAAAGAAAGGCCTTGGAGGAGTACATACAGACTAGCCTGGCTGCTGGTCACATTAGACCTTCTAAGTCGCCTGTGGCAGTTCGATTTTTCTTTGTTAAAAAAAAGGACGGCAGTTTACGTCCATGTCTGTTTTTTCGTGAAATTAATAAGATTACCGTACGCAATTCCTACCCATTGCCGTTAATTCCTGACTTGTTTAACCAGTTAGTGAGGGCCAAGTGGTTCTCCAAAATTGATCTCCGGGGGGCATACAATTTGTTACGAGTGAAGGAGGGTGATGAATGGAAAACTGCTGTTAACACTCCAGTAGGTCATTTTGAGAATCTGGTGATGCCTTTTGGTCTTACCAATGCACCTGCAATTTTTCAGAACCTTATTAATGACATCCTGAGAGCTTTGATTGGTAAGAATGTGATTGTGTATTTGGATGACATTTTGATTTACTCACCAGATCTAGAGTCCCATTGGCAGAGTGTACGTGAAGTTTTGCAGTTATTGAGTGATAATTCATTCTTTGCTAAGCTGGAGAAATGTGAGTTCGCTGTGCAGAAAATTTGTTTTTTGGGCTATATTGTCTCCAGCGAGGGCTTTGAGATGGACCCTGTGAAGGTTCAGGCTGTGCAGGAATGGCCTAGGCCTATTGGTTTGAAATCTGTACAGAGATTTTTGGGTTTTGCCAATTATTACAGGAAATTAATTAAGAATTTTTCTGTAATTGTTAAACCTCTAACCGATCTCACCAGGAAAGGTGCGAATACGGCCCAGTGGACTACTGAGGCCATTGAAGCGTTTGAGTATCTCAAAGAGAGGTTCAGTTCTGCCCCTATCCTTATGCAGCCTGATGAGACCAAGCCTTTTGTGGTCGAGATCGATGCTTCATCGGTGGGGGTCGGAGCAGTTTTGTCTCAGGAGAACAAGGGTGGAGTACATCCTTGTGCCTTCTTTACGAAATTTTTTTCGGAAACCGAACTGAATTATGATGTTGGAAATCGGGAGTTGCTGGCTATTAAACTTGCATTTGAACATTGGCATCATTTTCTGGAAGGCGCTAGATTTCCTATTCAGGTTTTCACAGATCATAAGAATTTGATCTATCTGGATGCTGCCAAGCGCTTGAATGCCCGTCAAGCTAGGTTGGCACTTTTTTTTTCTCGGTTTCATTTTTCTGTTACCTATATCCCTGGTACTAAGAATGTTAAAGCTGATGCTTTATCTCGCAGCTTCTCTCCTATGGTCGGTGCCGAGGAGGAGGAGACCATCTTACAGAAAGGAGTTGTGGTGGCGGCATTGGACTCCGTTTTGGAGAATGGGATTCTGAAAGCTCAAGATGATGCTCCATCTAACACTCCCCATGCGAGGTTGTTCGTGCCTAGAGCCTTTAGGATAAATTTGTTTGTGGAGTGTCATGAGTCTCGGTTGGCAGGTCATCCAGGAATTTCGGAGACTAACAGACTTATCAGTCGCAGTTTTTGGTGGCCTGGATGGCAGAAGGAAGTCATCAAGTGGGTGCGTCAGTGTACTGTGTGTGCTAGGTCAAAGGCTTCACATACTCCTGCTGCGGGGTTGCTTTGCCCTCTGGAGGTTCCTAGTGCACCTTGGACGCATCTCACGATGGATTTTATTACTGATCTTCCTGTGTCCGCGGGTTTTACTGTCATCTGGGTGGTTGTGGACCGTTTTAGTAAGATGTGACATTTGGTTCCATTCATTAAGCTGCCCTGCGCCAAGACACTCGCTAAGGCGTTTGGAGATTGTCAAGCTCCATGGCATTCCCACGGATATTGTTTCTGATAGAGGACCTCAGTTTGTGGCTCGCTTTTGGCGTGCATTTTGTGACAGGTTGGGAGTCCATCTGTCATTTTTGTCTGGTTATCATCCTGAGTCTAATGGACAGACTGAAAGAAAGAACCAGGATGTTGAACAGTTTTTGCGTTGTTTTGTGGCGGACAATCAAGAGGTGTGGTCTGAGTTTCTGCCTCTCGCAGAATTTGCTCTTAACAATCATACATCCTCCTCTGCTGGGTGTTCTCCTTTTTTTTGTTGTACTGGGAGACTTCTGTCTTTTGGTTCGTTCTCCAAATTGGGGTCGGCGGTGCCGGAGGAGGAGAATTTTTCCGGTGATTTGGAGAGAGTTTGGACTAATGTACGTTGCAACCTTCAAGAGGCTAACAAGAAGTCCAAGAAGTATTTTGACAGGAAACGTAAGGAGGTTTTGTTTACTGTGGGTGACATGGTTTGGTTGTCCTCGAAGAACCTGCGGTTGAGTATTCCCTCTAAAAAACTGGGTCCTAAGTTTGTGGGTCCATTTAAAGTGCTTCAGGTTGTTAACCCGTCTGCTGTTAGGTTGGATGTCCCTACTTCCTGGAAGATTAATCCTGTGCTTCATGTTTTCTTGTTGAAAAAGGCTGATGTATCTGATAGGGACGCCACTGTCACAGTTCCTCCTGTTGTGGAAGACTGCGAATATGAAATTTCTTGTATCTTGAATTCTAGATGGCATAGAGGGAGATTACAGTATCTTGTCTCCTGGAAGGGTTTTGGTCCCGAAGACAACTCTTGGGTAAGGACGGATGAAGTCTCTGCTCCTAGGCTTGTTAAAGCTTTCCACAGGAGGTTTCCGCATAGGCCTGGGCCTGGAGGATCCGGAGGATCCTCATAAAAGAGGGGGTACTGTTAGAACCCTCCTGTTTGTTTTTTCCATCTTGTGTTTTGCGGTCACGTGACCATCTGCCTTTATATTCCAGCTCCGCCTTTGTGGCTGTGCTGGACTTCAGTGTTTGACTGTTTCTCTAGCCTGGTGCTTAGGTGCCTTTCTCTGTTAAGTTCGCTTGGTCCTGTGGGACCTCTAGTACATTTTTGTCTGTTTGTCTTTTTGTGTTCTGCAACAACTTCTCTGTTTAGGAGGTGTCCCATTTTTGTCCCAGTCCTTAGTTCTTTTAGGGACCCCTCCATTAATTCTATAGGTCTTCGTTCAGACTAGCCGAGAACTAAGGCGGGTCTGTTCACTAGGAACAGGCAGCCCGCTACATCATAGGGATTCAGCTTAGTCTTACTGTAGGGACAGCTTTCCCCTATCTTTCCTTAGTACTTGTTGCAGATCATAACTAGAGATGAGCGTTGTTCTACTCGAACTGTTCGCCAATCTCAAATTCGAGCTGTTTTGGGCGGTGTTCGAGCCGTTCGGCGAACACGAACAATTTGAGAAAAATTCGGCTGTTCGAGGTTATGTTCGATAACTGTTCGTGCACCAAAATCATAACTGGATTTTTTCTCAGTAATGATGAAAATTAATGTTAATACGCAGTTTGAGTGTGCAGCGGGGTGGGGGGAGGGGCAGGGGATGGATCTCTGCAGGAACAATGAAGATCTCCATTTTTTTTTCTCTTTCCCGCATTTGCAGTGGGGAGGTGCAATCTGTCAGCCTATCAGCAGCGCACACACGGAGCGAAGTGCTTTTTTTCACACAAGCAAGGGCATGTGTCATTGGCAGTGTATGTCACATGTCCTTGCCCTATAAGACCAAGCCATTTTCCCCGTCGCCACCATTTTCTCACTGCTGCAGCTGCGTGTTAGACGGCACAGCTGTTGCTGTGTGCGCTATACCTTGTTAATTTCAAGCCAATTTTCGCACAAATATACAGATAGCTTGGGAGTAGGGAATAGTTGTGATTGCAGTCCTTTTAAGGACTAGGTTACAGCATTTCCTACGACTTTTATCAGGGAGGTCTGTGCTCTTAAATAGATAGGTTGTGGGAGTAAAGACTAATTGTAATTGGAGTCCTTTTCAGGACTAGGTTACATGAGTTCCTATCAGTTTTTGCCAGGCAGGTCTGTGCCAGTGCTGTGCAAGTTTTTTTCACAGCATTTGGCTGAATCTAGCAAAGCTAATCCTTTTTGGCCTATTGCAGAGTGTGTTAGTCAGTGGAGTAGCCTATCTGTGTTGCAAGATAAAACACCTGTGTATAGAATACCAATTTTTTTACTGCACCTAGTGAAGTAAAATCTTTTGGGCATAGCATCATTATATTAGTTCATCTATACTGACCTCCATCAGGTTGCAAACTGAATATAATTTTTTTCTGCATCTAGCTCTGAAAAAATATTTGGGCTTCTAGCAGTGTGTGGGACTTGGTCTATTAGTCCATCTATACTGACCTCCATCAGGTTGCAAATTAAAAATAATTTTTTTCTTCATTTAGCTCTGAAAAA
Organism: Phyllobates terribilis; assembly: GCF_046119375.1. NCBI lineage: Eukaryota > Metazoa > Chordata > Amphibia > Anura > Dendrobatidae > Phyllobates > Phyllobates terribilis. The sequence continues at coordinate 707,344,678 of NW_027362761.1, forward strand.
ATATTTGGGCTTCTAGCAGTGTGTGGGACTTGGTCTATTAGTCCATCTATACTGACCTCCATCAGGTTGCAAATTAAAAATAATTTTTTTCTGCATCTAGCTCTGAAAAAATATTTGGGCTTCTAGCAGTGTGTGGGACTTGGTCTATTAGTCCATCTATACTGACCTCCATCAGGTTGCAAATTAAAAATAATTTTTTTCTGCATCTAGCTCTGAAAAAATATTTGGGCTTCTAGCAGTGTGTGGGACTTGGTCTATTAGTCCATCTATACTGACCTCCATCAGGTTGCAAATTAAAAATAATTTTTTTCTTCATTTAGCTCTGAAAAAATATTTGGGCTTCTAGCAGTGTGTGGGACTTGTTCTATTAGTCCTTCTATACTGACCTCCAGCAGGTTGCAAATTGAATATAATTTTTTTCTGCATCTAGCTCTGAAAAAATAGTTGGGCTTCTAGCGGTGTGCGGGACTTGGTCTATTAGTCCATCTATACTGACCTCCATCAGGTTGCAAATTAAAAATAATTTTTTTCTGCATCTAGCTCTGAAAAAATATTTGGGCTTCTAGCAGTGTGTGGGACTTGGTCTATTAGTCCATCTATACTGACCTCCATCAGGTTGCAAATTAAAAATAATTTTTTTCTGCATCTAGCTCTGAAAAAATATTTGGGCTTCTAGCGGTGTGTGGGACTTGGTCTATTAGTCCATCTATACTGACCTCCATCAGGTTGCAAATTAAAAATAATTTTTTTCTGCATCTAGCTCTGAAAAAATATTTGGGCTTCTAGCAGTGTGTGGGACTTGGTCTATTAGTCCATCTATACTGACCTCCATCAGGTTGCAAATTAAAAATAATTTTTTTCTTCATTTAGCTCTGAAAAAATATTTGGGCTTCTAGCAGTGTGTGGGACTTGTTCTATTAGTCCTTCTATACTGACCTCCAGCAGGTTGCAAATTGAATATAATTTTTTTCTGCATCTAGCTCTGAAAAAATAGTTGGGCTTCTAGCGGTGTGTGGGACTTGGTCTATTAGTCCATCTATACTGACCTCCATCAGGTTGCAAATTAAAAATAATTTTTTTCTGCATTTAGCTCTGAAAAAATATTTGGGCTTCTAGCAGTGTGTGGGACTTGGTCTATTAGTCCATCTATACTGACCTCCATCAGGTTGCAAATTAAAAATAATTTTTATCTGCATCTACAGTACCTCTGAAAAAATATTTGGGCTTCTAGCAGTGTGTGGGACTATTTGTATTAGTCCATCTATACTGACCTCCATCAGGTTGCAAATTCAAAATAATTTTTTTCTGCATCTAACCCAGCCAATAGTTTTGGCCTAATACCACAGTTTGGCCACTCAGCTCTGCTCGGTTACCATCCATTGTTTTTTTGTGCAAACAACTCCAGAGTTGTGAATTAGTTAACCACCAAAATGAGTGGAAAAAGGCCTGCTGCTGGTGGAAAGGGGAATAGGCGTGTTGGGAAGGGGAAAAAAGGTTGTGTCCGTGGGGTAGGTGTTAAAGCAACAGTAACATCTGCAGAAGAAAGACCATCTTCCAGCCAAACTAAAATGTCTACTTCTTTTAGCGGACAATGTGATAAGATCCCTTTCTTACGGCCACGCCAATCGCTACAAATTCCAGATGAGGCACAAAAACAGCAGGTGCTTCAACGGATATCAAGTGCTCCTTTAAGTGGGCTCTCCTCCACATCAACTTCAACATCACAAATACTCCAGTCCTCAAAGGTGTCACCCAAATCGCACTTGCTTCCTCACAGCTCCCAAATCTCCAGCTGCCCGTCTGAGTATGAGGTAGAACAGATGGTTGAGTCTGCAGAGCTGTTTACTCATACTATAGCCTGGGAATCAGAGGTCGACTCCAGCGCTTCTGTGAATCCAGACGAGGAAATGATCTGCACTGATGCCCAGAATCTTTATGAGTCGGATCCAGGACCAGACGCAGAAGGTTCTGACCATAATGTAGACCCTCATTCCCAAACTGTAACTCCTGTTGGTGGAGACAATGAGGAAGACGATGATAAGACTCAAATACCTGATTGGAGCGACAACTTTAGTTTTTTGTCAGGGCAGGAACAGGTTGGCTCTGAGGACGACGGGTGTGATAACGCACAGGGTGATGATGATGAGGTCGGAGATCCCACTTACTGTCAACCCACAGTCAGCCAAGAGATGAGGTCAGCAGAGGAGGTGGAGGAAGATGCTAGTGACGACGAGGTCAGGTTGCGCCTTCCTGGACAGAGACGTAGTACTGGAAGCACGTCAACAACTGCATCCTCAAACACAACTCTGCCTCTCACCACAAGTCGTGGTGGCTCTTCAGGTCGCATGGGTGCTAAGCCTTGCATAGCCTGGGCATTTTTTCAGATCGATAAAGATGACCCAACTCGTGTTATCTGTAACATTTGTCAGCAAAAGCTAAGTAGAGGCCAAAAAATACATAGTTTGAGTACTTCATGCATGAACCGGCACATGGACATGAAGCATAAGTTGCAGTGGGAAGCTCAGTGTGCTACAATGCGGCCTAGCCGGCCGGGCCAATCACCGTCTGCCATATCTTGTGCATCCTCGGCCTCTTCATCCTCTGTGACTGGGGGGACAGCAGTCACACCTGTTTTGGGGCGCAGACCTGCCACCTCTTTACCCGCAACAGCCAGCGTGATTGGCAGGTCATCATTTTCTTTGGAGGTGGTAACACCAGCTGGTGTTGAGCGCTGTCCGACATCGATAGCACCACCTTTGGATCAAGGCAACCTAACATGTCCGCCTGCATCTTCCTCACAGACCGGCAGTTTGCCGGGGACACCCTTATCAACCCCGTCTAAGCACAATAGCCAGCCCTCGGTCCCTCAGATGTGGACAAGTAAAAGACCATTTCCTCCTAGCCATGAGAAAGCTAAGAGGTTGAATTTCACCATCTGCAAGCTCTTGGCTACAGAAATGCTGCCTTTCCGCCTGGTGGACACAGAGGATTTTCGAGACCTTATGTCCGTCGCAGTGCCCCAGTACCAGATGCCCAGTCGGCACTACTTCTCAAAGAAAGGTGTGCCTGCGCTCCACCAGCATGTCGCACACAACATCACCGCTTCTTTGAGAAACTCTGTGTGTGACAGGGTGCATTTCACCACAGACACTTGGACGAGTAGGCATGGACAGGGGCGTTACATGTCGCTGACTGGGCACTGGGTAACTATGGTGACAGCAGGACAAGGGGCTGCTGTCCAAGTCTTGCCGTCCCCACAAGTTGTGCGTCAATCCTCTTTATGTCAAAGTTCCTCCACTGCTTCTGCCTCCTCAACCTCCTCTCGGTCTTCCACCTGCACCCAAAGCCTGTCTGGTCATGCCACAAGCTTTCTAACTGCGCAGAAGGGATCCTGCACACCTCCTTACTATGCTGGCAGTAGGGCTCAACGTCATCAGGCGGTTTTTACATTGAAATGTCTGGGAAATGTGAGTCACACAGCTGAGGAGTTGTGGTCAGCTCTGGAGAACCAATTTCATGAATGGTTGTCTCCACTGGACCTGAAACCAGGGAAGGCCGTGTGCGACAATGCTGCAAACCTGGGTGCGGCCCTTTGCCGGGGCAATGTCACACACGTGCCTTGTATGGCTCACGTGTTGAACCTGGTTGTCCAGCAATTTTTAGCCCACTATCCCAGACTAGATGGCCTTCTGCAGAGGGCACGGTCGCTGTGTGCTCACTTCCGCCGTTCGCATCCCGCAGCTCAGCGACTTACATCTCTACAGAAGTCGTTGGGCCTGCCACTTCACCGGCTAAAATGCGATGTGCCTACCCGGTGGAATTCAACTCTGCACATGTTGCAGCGACTGTGGCAGCACCGACAAGCCCTGGTGCAATACGTTCTGACGTATAGCCTGGGCCAACGAGATTCAGAGGTGGGGCAAATCACGCTGGAGGAGTGGTCTCAGATCAGGGACCTGTGCACCCTTCTGCACAGTTTTGAAATGGCGACGAAGATGTTTAGTGCTGACGATGCCATTATCAGCATGACTATTCCGGTGATTTACATGCTGGAGCACATGTTAAACAGAATTCGGAGTCAGGTGGTGGCACAAGAGGAGGTGGAGGAAGTAGAGGAGGAGGAGTTGTATGCGGAAGGGCTAACATCTGCAAGGTCCAGACGGTCGGCAGCACCAAGGCGGCAGGCATGTGAGGGTGGGGGAGATGGTTTTACCAGGGCGCATGGTAGCAGCCAAACTAGTGAGGAAGGTGCAGGAGCCCAGGAAGAAGTGGAGGACGAACTGATGGAAGACTCATCAGATGAGGGAGACCTTGATCACATTTCTGTTGTGCGAGGTTGGGGGGAGAGGACAGAGGAAGGAAGCATGATTGTTACCTCGCCACCAACACAACAGGGACTTGGTGCTCCTGGATGCGCAACACACATGAGTGCCTTCTTGCTGCACTACCTGCAACATGACCCTCGAATTGTGAGAATTAGAAATAATCCTGACTACTGGGTTGCCACACTGTTAGATCCCCGGTACAAAAGTAAATTTGCAGAAATTATTCCTGCCATAGAAAGGGATGCACGCATGCAGGAGTATCAGCAGAGACTGTTGCAGAATCTTACATGTGCTTTTCCACAAAATACCAGTGGTGCACGTAGTGAATCTCACAGTTCCAACTTGCCAACCGTGGGACCGTCAAGTGTTCAGCACTCAAACCGTAACAGAACCACAGTATCTGCTGGTAACATCAATTTTGCGGAATCATTTCACCACTTTTTTAGTCCATCCTTTGCAAGGCCACAGGAGACAAGAAGTCTGACACATAGTCAACGCCTAGAGACGATGGTACAGGAGTATCTCCAAGTAAACATTGAAGCCACGACTGTGTCACTGGACCCTTGCTCTTTTTGGGCTTCCAATCTGGATAAATGGCCGGAGCTAGCCACTTACGCCTTGGAGATCTTGTCATGCCCCGCAGCCAGCGTTCTGTCTGAACGTGTGTTCAGCGCTGCTGGTGGTGTGCTGACAGATAAGCGCACGCGGCTCTCCACTGATAATGTAGACAGACTCACGTTCATAAAGATGAACAAATCATGGATCCGAAACGACTTTTCTACCCCTGTGTCATCCTGGGGAGAGTAAAAGCTTGATGATTGGTTAAAATCACCCTACCAACCGTTTTAAGCTTTCAAATTACTAATCATGTTTATCTGTATCTTGACTGGAAAATAATTTGGGCTTTGTAGCAGTGTGCAGCACTGATCCTATTAGGCCATCTATACTAAAGCTTCACCAGATTTAAAATTAAAAATAATTTTTAGCTGCATCTAGCCCGGAAAATAATTTTGGGGCTCCGAGATGCGCAAGGCACATAAGTGCCTTCTTGCTGCACTACCTGCAGCATGACCCTCATATTGTCAGAATTCGAAGTAATCATGACTACTGGGTTGCCACACTCTTAGATCCCCCAAACTTTTCGATCAACCTTTTCATTTTAATAAAGACCAAAAAAATGGTCATTTTTGAAATTATAAGCATTAGCAATTTGTTAGAAACTGAAATCAAACAGTTTTCAACTCAAAACTTTATTCTAGGTGATGTTACATTTTCACATAGGACCCCTTGTTCGAAAGGAGCTTCTGAACTCTCTCGTCCATTGAATTTGTCAGGTTTTGGATGGTTTCTGCTTCAATTGTTTTGCATGAGGACAGAATACCCTCCCAGAGCTGTTGCTTAGATGTGAACTGCCTCCCGCCATCATAGACACTCCTTTTAATGATGCTCCAAAGGTTCTGAATGGGGTAGAGGTCAGGGTAGCATGGGGGTCACACCATAAGTTTGTCCCCTTTTATGCCCATATCAGCCAGAGATGCAGATGTTTTATGTGCAGCATGAGATGGTGCATTATCATGCAGAAAAATGATCTTGCTGTGAAATACACGGTTCTTCTTCTTGAACCATGGCAGGAAGTGCTGTTTGAGAAAATCCACATACATTATGGAGTTCATCTTTAGCGCCTTCAGGGATCCTAAAGGGGCCGACAATCTCTCTCCCCATGATTCCAGCCCAAAACATTACTCCACCTCCTCCTTGTTGGCGCTGTAGCCGTGTTTGCGTGGGGTGTCCATCAACCAGCCATCCTCCACTCCATCCATCTGGACCATCGAGCGCTGCACGGCACTCATCCGTGAACAAAACAGTTTTGAAATCAGTCTTCATGTAATGTTTGGCCCACTGGAGCCGTTTCTGCTTGTGTGAAGTGGAGAGAGGAGGTCGACAGGATGGCGCATGCACAGCTGCAAACCTCTGAAGGACCCTGCATCTTGTTGTTCGGGGGACGTTGGAGGCACAAGCAGCTTCAAAAACTTGTCTGCTGCTATGACAAGGCTTTTTTGCCGCTGCTCTTTCAACCTGACGTAATTGCCTGTAGGAAAGAGTCCTCAATTTGCCCTTATCAGCACGCACACGTGTGTACTGTGAATCAGCTACATACTTCTTGATTGCCAAGACACTTCATCCTGATCATCGCACAATGTTGATTGTAGTCATGCCTTGACCTAAACACTCCACAATTTGTTGCTTCTCAGCAGCCGACACATCCTTTTTCTTTCCCATTTTGGCAGAAAATGTAGGCTGCTTAATAATGTGAGAGAGCCTTCTTAAGTAGTCTTGCCTTTCATTGGACACACCTGCCAAACTAATTAGCACAGGTGTCTGCAATTGCTTACAGTGATATAAAGAGCCCTGACACACATCACCATCAATGAGTTTAACTGACAAACAAACAAATTCTTCCCTTATCACTCCTAAACACTTTTTGTATAATAATTTGGAACGCAGTGTACATGTGCTTTTCCACAAAACACCAGTGGTTCACGTAGTGAATCTTACAGTTCTAACTTGCCAACCGTGGTCTGTATGGAGTTGTTCAATAAAGGGCCCAAAATTAAGATAACATAGATGGGAGAGGTCTCTATGAATAGGAATTCCTAAGTATTTGATACCCTGTGAGGGCCAGGCAAAGGGAAAGTTGGACTGGATGGAATCCTATATGGATTTGGGGAGGGAGACATCGAGGGCCTCAGACTTCGCTGCATTGATTTTAAAATTTTACCATGTAACAAAATGATCTATTTCAGCCATAACAGCATGGATGGATATATGTGATTGAGTGATATATACTAGGACATCATCAGCAAATAGAAAGCACTTGTACTCGGTGCCTCCCACCTCAATCCACCTAATATTGGGGTTATGGCGAATTGATGAGAGCAGGTGCTCCGTCACTAGGATGTATAAGAGAGGGGACAGAGGACATCACTGCCTTGTCCCATTGGTGATTGTGAAAGGTGATGAAAATGTTCTGACGCACCCCCTGGGCCTTGGGACACCCGGAGCCGGACCCTTTTTGGTGGATGCTGGTGGTTGTAGTCTTCGTGGCGGCGACCCAGTTCCGTGGCTCAGGGCGGTCAAACCAGTGGCGGAACTATTTATGTGGTTTTCATGTTTAAATGTCCGACTACGCCACCCGTGGATTGCGGTCAGAGTGAACCGCCGCTACAGGGCAGACCACTGAGGCTGGTGTTGTGGGTGCAGCAGAGCGTAGCATAACTCCCCACGGGAGGAGTATAGCCTCAGGGCAGTGTATGCGGAGGATGGGGGTGATGGTGCAGGGCAGCAGCAGTAATGACACGGAGTCAGTGATGCAGTTCAGGGCCTTTACTCACAGTTCTTATTATCCAGACCACGTCTGCACGTAACGGCTGCCCACGTCGTATTGTGCTCACCAGGTGAGGGGCTCAGACAACTCCTAGATAACTTTGGAGCACTTCACAGGACCCCCTTTGTGTGTCCTTTGTCTGGCCTTTCTTACCAACACTTCTGTCCGGCTGCCTCGGGCCTCCTCTTGGTAAACTTGGCGCCAGTTTCCCTGACCCTATGTGGTGCCTTCCTAGCGGGTGTAGCGAGGGGCTGCGCCACATAAAATGTCAGAGCCTCCGGTTTCTAGCTGAGGGTCGTTTCCTGCCTCCACTAGTTCGGGGACCGGTCTCCCCCTTTGGCCTGACCCCTCCACGCAGGTGGATTCGGGCGTGCGGTGGCGACTCGCCCGTCCGCACCCCTGGGATCCCTTCATTCCTCGTTCCTGGAGCCTTCTCCGCTCCTCTTCCTTCCTTCTCCCTCTTCCAGGCCTGGGCCTCTGTTACTAGGCCCGCCTCCGGAGCAGAGCTCATGCAGAGCCCCTGCTCCCTGCCACTTCTGCTCAGACTTCTCTGCACTGAACTAAGATGGTGCCCACCTTTTATACTCCCTTCTCAATGCACCCAGGAACTGCTTCCTCCCTGCTCCTGCACTACAGGGTTCCCCTTCCTCAGTGTTCCCTCCCCCCACTCCAGCCAGGGACAGGGACTGTCGTGCCCATCTCAGGGGCATATTGGTCGCCCTGCCCCACGGCAATGTGGTGTAATGCATGCAGGTGTCGGGTCCTGATCCACACTCCATCCTTACCTGAGAGTGAGATATCACACCTCTGGGTGAGGTGCAATACGTCTGTAGCAACCGAGCCCTCAGGGTGCTACAGTTCCATTTATCTTCAGCCTAGGTGACGTATTGCGATACAGGGCCGTGATTTTGGCTATAAAAGGGTCCCCTAGACCCCTACCCCAAGCTTTTTAAGAGAATCATATATGGCGTGCCAGGAGACTCTATGGAATGCTTTCTCAGCATCCAACGAGAGTATCTAATTACAAATTTTTAACTGCATCTAGCCCAGGAAATACTTTGTGCCTAGTAGCAGTGTCTGCTAGTGAGCGGATTATCCCGGCTGTTAAGCAAGCTGCACCACCTGTAGTTTAGACATTTAATTTTTTCAAAGGAAATGCTTCGGGACCATGGGATACTTAGTGAAGAGCATCAGGAGGCACCCCAAGGCATAGGGGCTGGGACTGGCAGTAGGATGCCTTGCGGTGGACAGCCGAGCTCGATCCTTATAAAAGCTTTTTAACTGCAGCAGCTTTAGTGGACGCTACTAGAGCTGGAATTACCGCGGCTGCTGGCATGAGACTTGCCCTCCAATAGATCCTTGTAAATGGATTTAAAGTGTATTCATTCAAATTAGAGAGACAATTTAAATTAAAAAGCTTAGAGCTGCCTCCACCACAGGGGGGCTCGCTCGACCCACCAGCGGACAGGCACCAGTATTGGGAGAGGGGGGCTGGCCGTCAGGGTTCACCGCGGCTCTGGCACAAACCCGGCGACACGGAGGTGGCACGGGCAGGAGCGGACTGGCCGTGTCAGCTTCTCACTTTTTGGATTTTAGAAGGGCATGACATGCCTATATCTGTGTCTCCCCCTCCTTTTACTCCTCCACCTCTTTTATTTTCGCATGACTATATGTACTTGTCACTTTTCCATGTGTTAGTTATGTCTTCTGAGCAGTTTGTCAGCTTTTGGACACCTTTGAAGGTGTTTTCTATGTGTTTCTATGTGTTTTTGTTTGCCTGCCATTGGTTTTAACGGTGTTCGAAGGTGTTCGACGAACAGTTCGACGAACATTTCGGCGAACACACGGGTGTTCGACGAACCGAACCGAACTCGAACACTACGGGGGTGGCTCAACACTAATCATAACACATTTTGGTAAAGACAGCGAGGGATGGTGCGATCTGATACTGATGTACGTTAACCCTGGAGTTCACTTCTAATCTCTTTGGAAATCGTTCTGGAGTCTTTGGTTACCATTCATATTATCTGTCTCTTAATTTGTCATCAATTTTCCTTTTACGGGCACGTCCAGGAAGGTTTCCTACAGTCCCATAGACCTTAAACTACTGTTAAAGCAGAAGATGGAGTCCCTCAAGTTTAAAGGCCCCATCTATGCTATATAAGTTTGAGAGTTACTTTAGGTGAAAATAACAGCAAGCTGAAATGTTCCTTCTTGTATCAATAGCGTGTCCTTGCTAAGAAGATAACGTGCCTCCCTGGCCAGATGTTTCTTCTTGTAGCAATAATGTGTTCTTACAAGAGATAACATGGCCTTGCTAACCAGATTTTTCTAATTAAATATTTTAAAGCATACAGAAACTAGCTTTTTTCTCTTGTTCAGCTAAACTGTATAATCGAACCATATATGGCAAATCCATTTCCTGCCTTCATGGTGTATATTAGCCCTGTGTTTTGTAATAAAGTTTAGAGCATGTTTAGACACAAACATCCTGTCCTGTGTCTTCATTCTCTCCGATATCGTAATCCAAAGGATAGAAGACCAAGAATGCAGTGACGACAGCTGGCGCCTCGAACAGGGACCTTGAGTTAATCTACCCAGGGGTGCTCGACCGGTCCGAGACGTGGGACGAGTGAAGCTCTCTGTTGGTGATATATACAGCGCTGAGGTAAGAATAACTGTTATATTCTACCTAATTATATCACTGCATAGAAGAGACTCCCTCACCCCCGAGCGGTCGGCTCCCCAGGTAATTCAACAGATTGTTGTCTGGCTCAGGTCCCTTTAAACCAGTAGAATCCCTCAGATAAATTGACAGTCCTGTCTTCTATCCTTTGGAGAATTTAAGAATGAAAGTATGGATCCAATGATTGTGTTGTGGATGTGTCCCGGGATTGATGTTTTTGGTCTGTTTTTCTGGCTGGCGTATAAGTCCTAGAGAGGCTAGTAGTGGAATGGTTCAGAAACCTTTGTGGCCCATTGTCTAAGTGACCATTGTCTAAGTGACTGAGGAGTCTCTTCTAGGTGAGGAGAACCGAAAAAATGGGGAACCAAAATGCCAAGGAAGGCATTATAGCCAAAGACTTAGTAGTACGCAGAGAAGGGAAACAGGCACTGATTGGAATTGACAAAATATTGTGTAAAGCGGGAATGAATGAGAATGGAGAGATGAATGGAGAGAAATGGAAATCCTTCTTTAACTCCTATCATGGATGGCTGAAAGATAAGGGTCTGTTAGGGACAGTGGATGTATGGATGAATGCATGCGCTTATTTTGAAGGAAAGATTGAAAAATTAGGAGACGGACGTTACAGACTGACAAAAACCGGAATGACAGATTTTCCTCCCTGTCTGCTCCCGACGTCACCCCCACCCCAGTATCAGAATTCCCAGGAACCTAAATGTTGGGTTTGCCCCAGATGTGGAGAGCAGAACCCCTTGACAGTAGACATCTGTGTGGCATGTGGAGGACCGAGACCCCACCCAGCTAGACTATTCCCAATGAGGACGGTAGTTGTGCCAGGAGCACCGGGAGCAGCAGCAGCAGCAGGGGGGGATGCAGTGGTTCCAGGTCAGGAAGCTCGTACAATGTTAATGTATAGACCATGGAGTCCTTCAGAGCAGTTGGCGTTGATCTCCCTGCTGCCAGATCCGTCCCAGTCCCCTATGGGTTTCGCTAGAATGATCACCACCATACAGGATATGTACAATGCAACTAGAATAGATCTGCAAGGGGTAATTAAGGGGAAATTGGCAGATGAAGCTCGGTATGACAGACTGACGGACGAAACTTATAAACAATATGACAATAGAACGGGACCTGATGTAGCGGAGGCTAATGATGCAGCAGCTGGAGTCCTATTCGCAGCAGCGTTGGTAATAGCATGTCAAGACAGGCAAGCAGAAAAGCAAGTTACACTAGAAGATAGAGTGCAGGGGAAGGAGGAAGATCCTAAGGATTATTTCTATGCACTAAAGAAAACCTAGTCAGAAATGGGGTTCAACCCCGGGAATAAGACTAGTGAGAGGTTATTAGCAAGTGCTTTCATGAATGGACTAAAGAAAGAGATTGCAGAGAAGGTAAAAGCAAGTAGACTGGACTGGAGATCAGTGAAGGCAGAAGATTTAGCTAGAATAGCTGAGGGGGCACAGCATGACATAGCGCAGGCAAAGAGAGCTGCCAGAATACATATAGTAGAGACGACCCCCAGAAACAACAGATGCAGAGGACGGACTGAAGGAGGAGGACAGAAACTGTGTTACGGATGTAAAAAGCCAGGACATTTTAGAAAGAACTGTAGGACCAACCCGTATCCCAATGCTCAGAGTACGGGTCCTCCAGCCAACCAAACAACGCCCCCATAGGATGAGGGTAGCTTGCACATGAACCCCCTCATCTCCTTACCCCCAACTCCCAGTTGTATAGTGCAGGTGAACCTACCAGGGGGACATGAAATCGATTTCCAAGTAGATACAGGGGCAGACAATTCAGTAATTACGCAAGGTGATTGGCCATACAGTGACACTGATTTTTCACATCATGTCATTGCCACCCCATTCAATTCCCCGTCTATCCTGCTTCCTGTCACTAAGAGAATTCCCCTGCAAATTCAAGGAGCTACTGTACATAGCCAGCTCATGGTATCGCCCCGAGGCCAATGTAACCTTTTGTGAAATGATGTGTTGTCCCAATTACAAGCACATATTGAGTATCATCCCAATGGCACTGTCACCATGACCCCAGGTTTAAAACCAAGTACCCTTTGCAAAATTATGCCACTAGATCTTGCCAGCATAGAAGAGACAAATGAGTTTCCCCCGATATTGGAGCATGTTGTGCCAAATGATTTTTGGGCCTCAGACAAAACAGATGTTGGTAGGTTAAGAGTTCAACCAGTAATGGTAAAATTAAAACCAGGAGCAATCTTACCCCAACAGAAGCAGTATCCCCTTAGCTCGGCTCAAGAGAATGCCATAGCCCAGCAAGTCCAGAAATTACTACAGAGAGGAGTCCTAGTCAAAACCCAGTCCCCTTGCAACACTCCCCTGTTCCCAGTAAAGAAAAAGAGCGTGCCAGGACAACCAGCCGCATATAGAATGGTCCATGACCTTCGGTTGGTTAACAAAGCCACAGAACTTCTAACACCAGTTGTGCCCAACCCGCATACTCTTCTGTCACAGATACCTTCTAACTCTCTTTGTTTTTCAGTGGTCGATTTGGCAAATGCATTTTTCAGTGTACCATTACATCCTGACTGCCAGTACTTGTTTGCTTTCACATTCCAGGGCAGTCAATATACATGGACAGTGTTGCCACAGGGTGCCCAGAATTCACCCACAATGTACACTGCAAGTCTGCAGGAAATACTGGAGGGATGGTCTGAACCACATATCGTTGTTCTGCAATATGTCGATGACCTGCTCATTTGTGCCCCCTCCAGGAAACAATGTCATAGTGCAACTATATCACTTATGTTGTTTCTCTATCGCGCTGGCTGCAAGGCATCGAAAGATAAGCTTCAGTTTTGTAAATCTTCAGTCACCTTTTTGGGACATTGCATTACACCAGGAGCTCGTCATTTAACAAATGCACGTAAACAAGCAGTACAGGCATTCACCGTCCCCATTAATGTTGCAGCCCTCAGAACTTTTCTTGGACTTGTTTCCTATTGCAGACAGTGGATTCATGCCGTCTCTGTTTTAATGCAGCCCCTCTATGACTGTCTTACTCCAACACCTTTTGTAATAACACCAGAGGCAATAGACTGTTTTTATTCTCTCAAAAACCGTATTTTGGCCACTCCAGCTCTCATTTACTCTGTACCTTCATGAACAAGCTGGACATGCAGCAGGAGTTTTAACTCAAACACACGGTGATAATCAGAGACCTGTTGCCTACTTTAGTGGCAGATTGGATGCGGTAGCCAGAGGTGCACCATCCTGCGTACGTGCTCTGCATGCTGTTGGACTATTACTCCATAAATCCGCAGACATTGTTCTAGATCACCCGCTCACCGTTCTAACACCTCATGATGTCTACACTATATTGAACCAAGTGCAACCCGCTCACCTCTCAGCAGCACGTCATCTCAGGTTACAATGTGCACTGTTAATGCCTCCCAATGTTTCTTTACAGAGGTGTACTACCCTGAATCCAGCAACTTTGTTACCTCTCTCGGATCTGAAGGAGGGGTCAGGTACTGTGCATTTTAAGGAAGATCCAAGAGAGGAAGTTCCTCATGACTGTGTACAAATAATGGCACAAGAAACGTCAGGTTTACCTACTGTATTTGAACATGAATTACAAAATGCAGATTTTGAATTTTTGTAGATGGATCCCGTCATCTGGATGATTCAGGTACTTTCCATACTGGATATGCAGTTGTCTCCCTCAATGCAGTAATCAAGGCAGAACCAATGCTCCCACACCAATCGGCTCAAGAAGCTGAACTTAGGGCCCTAACCGAGGCCTGTAAACTAGCGGAAGGTAGTATTGTTACCATTTACACAGATTCTAGGTGCGCATTCGGTATATCGCATGATTTTGGTCCCATATGGAAGTCAAGAGGTTTCCTGACGGCAGCAGGACACCCCATTAAGAATGCTGATGCGGTCCAGCAGTTAATTGATGCACTACAACTACCCAAACAAGTAGCTGTCATAAAGGTAAGAGCACATACCAGACACACCCACCAGGTAAGCAGAGGAAACGCGATGGCAGATGCAGCGGCAAAAACAGCAGCCTGTAAGCCGCAACAAGGGTCAACAGTGCGTCAGTTAAGTGCCCCTAAAAACCCCTTTGTGTCGGAGGACATCTTATCCCAAATGCAGGCTCAGGCTCATGCCTGAATGAAGCAAACGGGGTATGGGGGAAAGGGACACGACGATGCCTTCCAAGGGCACTGTACCCAGCAGCTGCCCAGATACTACATGGGCCGACACACCAATCTAAAACGGGTGTGATGCAGAAACATTGGGTGGCACCAGGATTCTCCACCTGTATTGAAAGCCTGATACAAGGGTGCATGATATGTGCTACACATAATCAGGGTAGAGTAGTTAAAACACCACCCAAACACACACCCCGGCCCCTCTATACATTCCAGAGACTGCAAATTGATTATATTCAGCTGCCAAAGTCAGGATCATGGGAATATGTGTTGGTCTGTATTGATTTGTTCTCAGGATGGCCAGAGGCTTTCCCGATTGCCAAAGCCATGGCTGCGGCAACCACAAAGAAACTGCTTGCGGAGGTGGTCTGCAGGTATGGGGTACCAGAGGTAATTGAGAGTGACAGAGGTACACACTTCACAGGTGAAATAATGAATGAAGTCATGTCAGCTCTAGGAATTCAACAAGCATTCCACACCCCATATCACCCACAAAGTAGTGGTAAAGTGGAAAAACTGAATGGGACATTGAAATTAAAAATTCAGAAAGCCATGGCTGAGACAGGAAAACCATGGCCGGACTGTTTACCGCTTGCTCTGTTTTCAGTAAGATACACGCCCAATAGAAAGACTGGACTCTCTCCATATGAGATATTGTTTGGCAACGTACCCAGCCTAGGGTGTTTCTATCCGCAAGCATTAGAAATGAACAACCATGTGCTAAGTTCCTACGTAAGGGCTTTACACAAAAAGATTAAGCAAGTACATGATAATGTCTTCAGTTCTCTTCCAGATCCAGATCAAGACTCTAGCAGCCATACGCTGCAACCTGGAGACTGGGTGGTTATAAAAAGACACGTGAGGAAAAGCCTAGATCCACGGTTTGACGGGCCCTTTCAAGTTCTGCTGACCACAAGTACAGCCGTTAAGCTAGAGGGAAAAGAGACCTGGATCCACGCGTCTCATTGCAAAAAGATACTAGGAGAACCAGCGGACAAAGAATGATGACATTGTTTATACTTACCTGCATACTTACAACCACAGGTGCAAGGACTAGGTTGAGCGCCACAGATGGAGACGACAATAGATTCATTAAACACCATCTTGCTCTAATCGATGGACTAAAGGAGCAAAACCAGACCATTGCTAATTGTTGGATATGTACACATGCCCCTGTGACGTCCACTAGCATACCCTTTCTCGCTGTCCCAGTCTCATGGGAAGAGATAAACTTTTGGGTGAACTGTTCAGATACTTTGGCCAATAATTCCACACAGAGATTTTCCTTTCTAATTCCCGCAAATTGGTTTAAAGGTATCGGTGGGTGGTTGGCTGGTATAGTACAAGCTATTTTACAGGTTTTGCTAATGTGTCTTGCGGTTTATTTGGTTTTTAAGCTTTTTCTAATATGTATTCAGCGTTGTACTAAAAGAAAACATAGAGATTCGTATTGATAAATGAAGGAACAAAAGGATGGAATGTTATAGCAGAAGATGGAGTCCCTCAAGTTTAAAGGCCCCATCTATGCTATATAAGTTTGAGAGTTACTTTAGGTGAAAATAACAGCAAGCTGAAATGTTCCTTCTTGCATCAATAGCGTGTCCTTGCTAAGAAGATAACGTGCCTCCCTGGCCAGATGTTTCTTCTTGTAGCAATAATGTGTTCTTGCAAGAAGATAACATGGCCTTGCTAACCAGATTTTTCTAATTTAATATTTTAAAGCATACAGAAACTAGCTTTTTTCGCTTATTCAGCTAAACTGTATAATCGAACCATATATGGCAAATCCATTTCCTGCCTTTAGGGTGTATATTAGCCCTGTATTTTGTAATAAAGTTTAGAGCATGTTTAGACACAAACATCCTGTCCTGTGTCTTCATTCTCTCCGATATCCTAATCCAAAGGATAGAAGACCAAGAATGCAGTGATGACACTACTGAATAATACGATACCGTACAAATGATTATGCAAATGCTATTTTTCTCTGATTTTCGTAAATGGTCAATGGACATGAGTCAGTATAATGTTCAAATCATCAACTGTTAGGCTATGTGCCCACGATGCAGAAATGCTCAGGATTTTTTCCTGAGCGTTTCTGCATCTCCCTGGCAGAAAAAAACGCATGCGGATTGTACATGCGTTTTTCATGCCAGGGACAAGCGGAAATGAAGCGTTCTTCACTGGCATTTCCGCATGCGGGTGTCAAGCGCTTTACAAGCGATTTTAGCATCACTTGGAAAGTGCTTGACAACTAGTTCACACTTTATAAATCCATGCAAACGGCATGGATTTATATACTGTGACCCAAGAGAATGGTTAAAAATAAAAAAATAAACCTATACTTACCTTCTGATGGCCCCCGAGACTTGCTGCGCTCCTGTGCTGGCTGCCGGCAGATCGCGGTGCGCTGTACTGAAATGACTCGCCCCCTGGGCCGTGGGGCACTCGGAGCCGGGCAATCGGGAAATGATGGGGTTAGTAGTGGCAACCCGGTTCCGTGGCTCAGTGTGGTCAGACCATTGGTAGTCTGCCATGCGCTGTTGGTAATGTCCGACTACGCCACCCGTGGATTGCGGTCAGTGCGAACCGCCACTGCAAGGCAGACCGCTGGGGCTGATGGTGTATGCAGCTGGGGTAGTGTGACTCCCCACGGGAAGAGTGCGGCCCCAGGGCAGTATAGTAGAAGATGGGGTGAAGGTGTAGGGCGTCCCAGCGCCGTTAGTGCTGGAGGAGCAAGGAGCACACAGACAACAGGTTGCAGTCCAGGGTCTTTACTAGAACATGTGAACTGACCCACCAGCAGGCCCGGCTAGGAGGGGGGCCTGGACGTCTGAGAGCAAACGGAAAATTGGCACTGGTCATGGTGAGGGTGTAGGCCTACCGTGCTCTCTGCACTCCTTCTGGCTATTTCCTCCTTATAGGGTAACAGCCCACGTTCTCGAGCTCACCGTGTCTTCTCGCCTGTATGGCCTGCAACTTGGGTCCCTTTCTATTCCCGGCCTGGTACGGCTTTGCTGGTCCCTTCTGGTGTGGCGGAACCTCCGGGCTTCTTAGGCCAAGGAACATACAGTCCCCTGCGGACGGGTTATCTGCTGTAGGACGTGGAGTCCTCACAGCCTCAGATGCCAAAGTCTGGTAAATTGGGTTCTTTGTCTGCCAGGACAGGCGCACTTCACCTCTTGTCCCTGGCTTGTGGCTCTCCTACCGCCACACGTCCTCTTAGGGTGCAATACAACTGTCTCTCTCTGCTCTGGGACACCTCTCAATCCAGAGACAGGTTGTCCAGTTCTCCCTAACCCTGCCCCCAGTTCCAGCTTTTATAGGGGATGCCTGCTCCCCCTACTGGCCTGAGACAGGAGGTATTGCATGCTAATGTTCCCCTGACCAGAGAATCTCCCCCTTGCTCTCAGACACAGCTTTATTATATTTGTGGCATCCAGGCCAGCGTGACACAGAAAGACCTGCCGTCACATGACTGTGACGTCACCGCAGGTCCTTCAGTCCTGCGCGATCTGTCGGCAAGCACAGAGAAGGAGTCCGGGGTCCGTCGGAAGATGAATATAATCTTTATTTTTTATTTTATTCTTTTTTTTACAGCTTTTAATGGTACCTGGGTGTGGAGGAGAGTCTCCTGTCCTCCACACCTGGGTACCATCCGCACATTAGAACGCGCCAATTACGCAAGTACAGATGCAGTCTTGCGGAATTGGCGCGTTCTAATGCAAGTCAATGGCGGTGAAAACGCAGTGCTTCCGCAAAATTAATGGACATGCTGCGGATTTTTGAGCGCAGCATAAACGCTGCGGAAAAATCCGCAGCATGCGCATTCAAAGTGCGGAATTGCATTGGAGACCATGGGGGAAGGATTACCAAGCGATTCCCAAGTGTTTACGCTGCTGAAATTCCGCAGCATAAATGATTGAAAAACGCATTGTGGGCACACAGCCTTAGTGTAAATCAAATTTTATTGGACAAACCTTCACATGTTAACAGTATTTTTTTCAAAATTAAAATGACTCACAGTGCATTGTTTCAAATTATTATGCACAACAGTTTCCAATCATTTTATAGGTTGTAAAGAACTGAAAATTGTAATTTATTGAAATTGCAGCATTAAGAGGTCACATTTACTGAAATCAAAAGCTTTTTCAATCTTAACAGGCAAAGTTACATGTAAATTTAGGACCCCTTCTTTGATATCACCTTCATAGTTCTTGCATCCATTGAACTTGTGAATTTTTGGATATTTTCTGCTTGAATCTCTTTGCAGGATGTCAGAAAAGCCTCAGAGAGCTACTGTTTTTATGCGAACTGCCTCCCACCCTCATAGATCTTTTGCATGAGGATATTCCAAAGGTCCTCAATAGGGTAGAAGTCAGGGGAGGTTGGTGGCCACACTATGAGTTTCTCTCCTCTTTTTCCCATAGCAGCCAATGACTCAAAGGTATTCCTTGTTACCTGAGATTGTGCATTGTCATGCATGAAGATGATTTTACTTCTGTTTGTACCATGGAAGAAAGTGGTCAATCAGAAACTCTATATACATTTTCACACTTTCATGGACCCTAAAGGAGCCCACCAGCTCTCTCCCCACAATTCCAGCCCAAAACATGACTCCGCCATTGCCTTGCTGACATAGCAGCCATGTTGGGACATGGTGGCCATCCACTACACCATCCATCTGGACCATCCTGGGTTGCACAACACTCATCAATACATAAGACTGTTTTAAAATTAGTCTTCATGTATTTCTGGGCCCACGGCAACAGTTTTTGCTTGTGAGCACTGTTTAGGAGGTTCAAGGGGCTCCAGAAAGACCATCAGCTTCAAATATCTGCTTGATGGTTCGTTGACTGTTCTACTGTGTCCTCCTACCCTGGATGCGGATCCTGTGTGGGCCCGCATCGGATGGAGACACAGCCCTCGTACCTTGGCCTTGGGTCGAGGAGCAGGCTGCAGATAATGTGTGTCTCAGCCCGGTCAGGGACCATGACCAAGAAGGCCCGGAGCTTAAGAGTATAGCTCCATCGCAAATGGATCCCAGGGAGGATGCAGACGGAGCGGTAAACGCCACCTGTCCTCGCCAACCTGATCTATTCAGAGGGATTCCGGCTGCAAGAGGGGTACCGGCCCCCGACACCCGACCTTGCTACTCCACGTCCTGGTCGGGAAAGCCCGGTAGGCCCTGAGGATCCCACTGGGTAACGGAAGGAATGGCGCTGCCTCCCGTACCCTTTTTCTGAGTGAAGTTCAGAGGGAGACCCGGCCTATCCACACACACACAGACAGGAAAGGACCCGGTCTGAAGTCTAGGAACACTCTGGTGCAGGGTCCTGATTTAACACTGGACTTACTCGGAGGTTGTCGGACCCCCTTCGTCTCTGGTGACCGCAGAACCCCACGAGGAGCAGGGAGTCGCCTTCCTACTGCCATCTCTTTCGTGAGTAAAGCCTTGGAAGTTCTATGGCCTCCGGACTTTTTGTTATGCACTACACCGCACTACGCAGCACCAGACCTCCTGGACTACTACCCCCTCCGTCCTGTCCCTCTGCCCTGAGGCCCTGCTCCGCCTGTGGAGAGTAGTAACAACGTCGGCTGCCATAACACCATGCCTCGGCGGACTGCAGCAGCGCTGGTGGCCTTCACCAGGTGCCACAGGTGGTGTAGTCATAATCAGCCACTCAACCCGGATAAGCCCATACCATCCTTTTTAATGTGACGGCCCTGGGCACATAGCGGGTCCGGGCCACGGATGCACCCCATCTCTCCATCACTGGATCCGACTCCGAGTCCCCCATCTCCCAGGGTAGGGCTTTCCAGCATCACACAACCTGGCGTCCCAACTTGGCGTAGTCGGCAGGATCGCGTGCCCGCAGCAAAAGAAGGAATTACCCATTGCTACCGGGTACTGTGTGCCTTACACCTTGGACTGTCGTTTTCCACTTAATATGGCGCCCGCCGAAGAAGCACAGGCGCCATAGTGCTGTGAAAAGATGGTCTTCAAACACCTCCCATCATGGGCTGGGCTCCCGCATGGCGCCAAAAGTGCGGACCGCCCCTTCCATCAGAGACTGTCCGCGGGGTAATGCCCGTCAAACCGAATGGGCTGAACGAAGGCGGGCCTGTCAGCATACCGCCCAGGAACCTCCCCGAAAGAGGAGGAAGAAGAAAAACAACAAGGTGAGGCCATTGCAGTTGGAGTTTGGCGACCTTCAGGAGCGGACATGGACGCTGCTGGAGCGCAACAAACGGAGCCTTCCGAACCCGGTCCAGGTCCTTCACCCGGCAAGGAGCAAAGCGGCACTAAACTCACGGCGGAAGATATAGAGTTTCTCCACCAGGAAGCCCCGGGTCTTGCACGGAGACTGAATGAGGCCCAGAAGGCGGCGTCTGCTGCGTGGTGGGAAGACATGCTGCTGCGCATCTGGACCCGCCGCCAAGGAGCTGGAGCTCAGGGAGAAGCGGTGACAGAGGTCGTGAGTTGCCCAGCGGCGGGTGAGTGTACTGCCCCTGCCCCGGCTCCTGAGCCTACCGTACTCATACTGGACCTCAGGAATGAGAATCTCCTGCCGGCACGGTCACCTGGGAGCAGGTCTTTGCCCCGGAGCTGCAAGCTTCAGCCATAGGCGGAGACCTGCACTGCCGCCCAACTCCCGAATCGGAAGCGCCTGAGGCTGCTGGGTCCACCGACCCCAACCCGGACTGGTCCACACTTGCAGAGGAGCCGCAGCAACCCCTTATGACATTGCTACCCGCACCGACAGTCACCTGGCCGAAGGCTGAGGAGTGGGCCTGAGACAACCAGGGGGGGATCTGATGGGCTTCCCCAGGGAGACCCGGGCTGAAGCGCAGAGGAAGAGTGAGCGGTGCCGTGAGCAGATTCTCCAACTCACATGGGAGCAACGCCAGAGGGATGTCCGCTGCAAGCGCATCGAGGTGCGGGCCAAGGCTGCCAAGTCCCGGGCCCGACAGGAAGAGGCAACCATCCAAGTCCCCGAGTGGAAGGGCAAGTCGTCCGCTTCCACCATGAGGCGGGGTGGGGGTTCATAAGGAGTCTCCATTACCAGGACGACATCTTTGCCAGCAGGTGGGACGTCAAGCCGCTGCTGAAGAAGGGACACCCTGGCCGGAACCTCTTCCCTGGTGATGTATTTACTTACACCCGCCATCATGGGGTGCAGGGGTGGTACGCCCTGGATGTCCACAAGGTGTCCGGGAGCAAAGCCCCCTCGCGCTCAGCCTCAGAGGACCGGTCAGCCTCCGTCGGGAGGAACGAGCCTTTTCCCCAGAGGGAACCCGAGATTTAAGCAGCCCCGGCGGCTGTAACCAGTTTAAAGTTATACTGTTTGTGTTTATGTTTTTGATTTATATTCCCAGTTTCTAGAGACATTGGTCCCTGCGGACTTGCAGCAGACAGACTCTTACCCTGTAAATAGTTTGCATCTCTTTAGGTGCTCCTTATTGGTTTTATGTAAAACCGTGGATATTTCTACCTCAGACCTCAGAAGAAAAACCTGTCAGGGTGGCTCTTTTGGAGGTCCAACTTGGGATCTTCATGCCCTGCAGCCACCCCAGGGCCCACGTTGAGGGTTTGGGACAGGTCCCTCACGCTTCTGAACTGACTCTTCGTCCTTGCACTTTAACCCGACTGTCTGTGTACAAATGTCTCTGGAAAATGCTAGCACTTTTATAATTTTATACTTTTATACCTTTGTACTCTTTTATTATGTATGCTGTTAGTAACGTTTAAGAAGATGTGCCTCCCATAAAGGGAAGATGGTTTATTGTTATATAAAAAGAAAACTTTCCTAGGTGTTACTCTTTTGCAGCCCGCGGACGTGCTGTATTTCACCAGGGGGGAATGTGGCACCCCTGAAGGTTCGACCGTCACAGGGATGCTGCACTTCTCTAATGGAGTGTAGTGTTCCTCCTCTGAGGTAAGAACAGTGCGATGGTCAGGACCCTTCCTCCACATCCAACACCACACTTCTCCCACCAGAGGGGGCTAGACTGCACTAGGTGCTGCCCTCCTGGTTACCGAGAGACTGGGGAACCAAGAGATAGGGGAACCATTTAGTGGGTGAGAGTGGAGGACTCACATTTTAGTGACACTTAATAATTCATATTTAATACCCAGCCATCTTGGTCTTTGGTCCTTTTTGCCTTTTGTCTTTTGATGGTTCGTTGACTGTCCTACTGTGTCCTCCTACCCTGGACGCGGATCCTGTGTGGGCCCGCATCGGATGGAGACACAGCCCTTGTACCTTGACCTTGCAGATAATGTGTGTCTCAGCCCGGTCAGGGACCATGACCAAGAAGGCCCGGAGCTTAAGAGTGTAGCTCCACCGCAAATGGATCACAGGGAGGATGCAGACGGAGCGGTAAACGCCACCTGTCCTCGCCAACCTGATCTATTCAGAGGGATTCCGACTGCAAGAGGGGCATCGGCCCCCGACACCCGACCTTGCTACTCCACGTCCTGGTCGGGAAAGCCCGGTAGGCTCTGAGGATCCCACTGGGTAACGGAAGGAATGGCGCTGCCACCCGTACCCTTTTTCTGAGTGAAGTTCAGAGGGAGACCCGGCCTATCCACACACACACAGACAGGAAAGGACCTGGTCTGAAGTCTAGGAACACTCTGGTGCAGGGTCCTGATTTAACACTGGACTTACTCGGAGGTTGTCGGACCCCCTTCGTCTCTGGTGACCGCAGAACCCCACGAGGAGCAGGGAGTCGCCTTCCTACTGCCATCTCTTTCGTGAGTAAAGCCTTGGAAGTTCACCCCTATGGCCTCCGGACTCTTTATTCTGCTCTACAATGCACTATGCAGCACCAGACCTCCTGGACTACTATCCCCCTCCGTCCTGTCCCTCTGCTCTGAGGCCCTGCTCCGCCTGTGGGGAGTAGTAACAATGTCGGCTGCCAAAACACCATGCCTCGGCGGACTGCAGCAGCGCTGGTGGCCTTCACCAGGTGCCACAGGTGGTGTAGTCGTAATCAGCCACTCAACCCGGATAAGCCCATGCCATCCTTTTTAATGTGACGGCCCTGGGCATGGAGCTGGTCCGGGACACGGCTGCACCCCATCTCTCCATCACTGGACCCGACTCCGAGTCCCCCATCTCCCAGGGTAGGGCTTTCCAGCGTCACACAACCTGGCGTCACACACTCCGCTCTCAGGAAAGAGACCAGAGGTTTACAAATGGATTGTGTCTTTATTGTGGTAAAGCTGACCATTTGATTAAGTATTGTGAGTGTCGTTTAAGTAAAGAAAAAAAAAGGTCAGTTACGCCCGCATAGCTTGTTTACGCTCTGCAGGAGTATTTCTTTCAGGGAGTACTACTTTGCAGGGAGATTTGATTGAATTTCAGGTATTTCTGGATTGTGGTTCAACACTTAATGTGATTGATAAAGGGTTTTTGGAATACCTTAAATTGAAATCCAAACCTTTGTTATCACCTATTTCTGTGATTGCAATTGATAACACTCCTTTTAAATGTATTTGTTAGAACTCTCCTGTTAGTTTTTTTTTAGTTTGCTGGTCACATGACCATTTTTGCCTATTTAATCCGGCTCCGCCCTCCTGGCCTTGCTGGACTTCATTGTATTTACTGCTCTTGAGCTAGCTTGGTGCTCTGTTGCCGTTCTCTGTTAGTTTTGCTAGGTCTTCTGACCTCTATGCTTTTTGTTGTGTGTTTGTCTTTGACTGCTACTATTTCTGCTAGGAGGTGTCCAAACTTATCCCAGTCCCTAGTTCTTGTAGGGATCCCTCCCTCACATCTATAGGTCTTCGTACAGACTAGCCGAGGACTTTAGCGGGTCTGATCGCAGGATCAGGTTCCCCGTTACATCGTAGGGATCTAGTTTAGTTCTATTGTAGGGACAAATCTCCTGTCTTTCCTTAGTCCCTGTAGCAGATCATAACAGTAAGTCCAGCCAGAAAAATTTCTCTAAGGAAAGACCTCCAGTTTCCATCATGGTCTCGGTTCAAGATTTGGCTCAACGCTTGCAGGGACTCTCTCTGGATGTGGCCAAGCTCCAACAACACGTGAGTAGCTGTTCTGGAGCACATTTTGTGGAACCAAAGGTACGTCTGCCAGATTTATTTTTTGGCGAACAACAAGATTTTTTTTCTTTTAAAAATGCTTGTTTATTGTATTTTCGTTTGAGACCTGGATCCTCTGGTGATGAATCACAGCGCATAGGGTTCATAATGTCACTTTTGCGCAAAGATCCTCAGGGATGGGCCTTCCCTCTCCAACCTAGTGATCCATGCTTTAGATCAGTGGATAGTTTTTTTTCTGCTTTGGGTTTGTTGTACGATGATCCTGATCGTGTCTCATCTGCTGAGTCTGAATTGAGACGTTTGAGGCAGGGATCAGGTAATGTGGAAAAATATTGTTCTCACTTCCGTCGGTGGTCTGCCCAGGTGGGGTGGAACGATTCAGCTTTGAAAAGCTTGTTTCTTGCAGGAGGCAATGCAATTAGCTATACGGGTGGACAGGAGACTGCGTGCAAGGGTTAATGAGAGCAAATCCTCTGCTATGTCAGCTCCGAGTCCTGAGAGGGTCTGTGCTGACAATGGAGAGCCGATGGAGATTGGAGCGATGGCACCCCGCTCTCAGGAAAAAGACCGCAGGCTTTCTGAAGGCTTGTGCTTCTATTGCGGAAATTCTGGTCATTTTATTAAGAACTGTGTGCTTCGTATGACGAAAGAAAAAAAAATGGTCAGTCATGCACGTATTGCCTGTTTAAATTCTAAGGGAGTATTCCTATCTGCTACTACCGCTGCTCAGGATGAATTAATTGAATTTCGGGTATTTGTGGATTGTGGTTCTACTCTGAATGTGATTGATGGGGGATTCTTGGAAAAACTTAGATTAGAACCTAAAACTTTGTCATCCCCTATTGCTGTGGTTTCTGTTGATGGCTCTCCCTTGAAGAGTGTTACTCATAAGGTCTGTGAATTTCCCCTCACTATTAATGGTATTCATCAAGAGAATTTGGATTTGGTGGTATTGGATAATTTGCCTTCTCCAGTAATATTGGGGTTACCCTGGTTAAAATTGCACAATCCTGTACTGGATTGGTCTACCAATGAAATTAAGTCCTGGAGCCCTAAGTGTTATGACAAGTGTTGTAACGGACGTATTGCTGCGGTGGAAAAAGGGGAATTACCTGTACCTATTCAGGATTTTTGGAGAGTTTTTTCTGAGGAGGAGTCACAAATTTTGCCTCCCCATAGAGACTATGATTGTACCATTGAATTTGTCCCTGGAGCGACTCTTCCTAAAAGTCGTTTATTTAATCTTACTATTCCTGAGAGAAAGGCTTTGGAGGAATACATACAGACAAGCTTGGCCGCCGGTCACATTAGGCCTTCCAAGTCTCCTGTGGCTGTTGGATTTTTTTTTGTAAGAAAAAAAGATGGCGGTTTACGTCCTTGTCTGGACTTTCGTGAGATTAATAAAATTACTGTACGCAATCCTTACCCACTGCCATTGATTCCTGATTTATTTAACCAGTTAGTGGGGGCCAAGTGGTTCTCTAAAATTGATCTCCGGGGGGCATACAATTTGTTGCGCATGAAGGAGGGTGATGAATGGAAGACTGCTTTTAACACTCCTGTGGGTCATTTTGAGAATCTGATGATGCCTTTTGGTCTTACCAATGCTCCAGCATTTTTTCAGAATCTTATTAATGACATCCTTAGACCTTTAATCGGCAAAAATGTGGTTGTGTATTTGGATGACATTCTGATTTATTCGCCTGATCTGGAGTCTCATTGGCGGAGCGTACGTGAGGTATTACAGTTATTAATGGACAATTTGCTTTTTGCTAAGCTGGAGAAATGTGAGTTCGCTGTACAGAGAATTAGTTTTTTGGACTACATTATCTCCAGTGAAGGTTTTGAGATGGACCCGGTTAAAGTTCAAGCTGTGCAGGAATGGCCTAGGCCTATTGGTTTGAAATCGATACAGAGGTTTTTGGGTTTCGCCAATTATTACAGAAAATTCATAAAAAATTTTTCTATTATTGTCAATCCGCTGACCGATCTCACCAGGAAAGGTGCTAATGCGGTTCAGTGGACTTCTGAGGCCATTGAAGCTTTTGTGTTTCTAAAGGAGAGGTTCACCTCTGCTCCCATCCTTATGCAGCCTGATGTGACTAAGCCGTTTTTGGTTGAGGTTGTTTGTGCCTAGGACCTTTAGGAGAGATTTGTTTGTTGAGTGTAATGAGTCTCGGTTGGCAGGTCATCCAGGAATTTCTGAGACCAAGAGACTTGTGGGTCGCAATTTTTGGTGGCCTGGATGGCAGAAGGAAGTCATTAAGTGGGTGCGCCAATGTACTGTGTGTGCTAGATCCAAGTCTTCGCATGCTCCTGCTGCGGGGTTGCTTTGCCCTCTGGAGGTTCCTAGTGCACCTTGGACACATCTGGCTATGGACTTTATTACTGACCTTCCCCCCTCTGAAGGTTTCACGGTCATCTGGGTGGTCGTGGACCGTTTTAGCAAGATGTGTCACTTGGTTCCCTTCATCAAACTGCCTTGCGCTAAGACACTCGCTAAGGCCTTTGTCAAGGAAATTGTCAGACTACATGGTGTTCCTACTGACATTGTTTCTGATAGGGGACCTCAGTTCGTGGCTCGTTTTTGGCGTGCCTTTTGTGACAGGTTGGGAGTTCATTTGTCGTTTTCATCCGGATATCATCCTGAGTCTAATGGCCAGACAGAAAGGAAGAACCAGGATGTTGAGCAGTTCTTGCATTGCTTTGTGGCAGACAATCAAGAGGGGTGGTCTGAGTTTCTGCCACTTGCTGAATTTGCTCTTAACAACCATACATCCTCTTCTGCTGGGTGTTCGCCTTTTTTTTGTTGTTCTGGGAGACATCCGTCTTTTGGGTCATTCTCCAAATTGGTTTCTGCTGTGCCTGAGGAGGAGAGTTTTTCCGGTGATTTGGAGAGAGTTTGGACGGATGTGCGTGGTAATCTTCAGGAGGCTAACAAAAAATCTAAGAGGTACTTTGATAGGAAACGGCAAGAGGTTTTGTTTGCTGTTGGTGACATGGTTTGGTTGTCCTCTAAGAATCTGCGATTGAGGATTCCTTCTAAAAAATTGGGTCCCAAGTTCGTAGGGCCCTTTAAGGTGCTTCAGATAGTTAACCAATCTGCTGTTAGGTTGGAGGTTCCTACGTCCTGGAAGATTAACTCGGTGTTTCATGTTTCTCTGTTGAAAAAAGCTGATGTGTCGGATGGTGACGCCTCTGCCACTGTTCCTCCGGTGGTGGAGGACGGGGAATATGAAATTTCCGGCATCCTAAATTCTAGACGGTATAGAGGGAGTTTGCAGTATCTCGTCGCTTGGAAGGGTTTCGGACCTGAGGATAACTCATGGGTGAGGGCGGATGATGTTTCTGCTTCCAGACTTGTCAGAGCTTTTCACAGGAGGTTTCCTGGTAAGCCTGGGCCTAGGGGATCCGGAGGATCCTCTTAGAAGAGGGGGTACTGTTAGAACTCTCCTTTTAGTTTTTTTTTAGTTTGCTGGTCACATGACCATTTTTGCCTATTTAATCCGGCTCCGCCCTCCTGGCCTTGCTGGACTTCATTGTATTTACTGCTCTTGAGCTAGCTTGGTGCTCTGTTGCCATTCTCTGTTAGTTTTGCTAGGTCTTCTGACCTCTATGCTTTTTGTTGTGTGTTTGTCTTTGACTGCTACTATTTCTGCTAGGAGGTGTCCAAACTTATCCCAGTCCCTAGTTCTTGTAGGGATCCCTCCCTCACATCTATAGGTCTTCGTACAGACTAGCCGAGGACTTTAGCGGGTCTGATCGCAGGATCAGGTTCCCCGTTACATCGTAGGGATCTAGTTTAGTTCTATTGTAGGGACAGATCTCCTGTCTTTCCTTAGTCCCTGTAGCAGATCATAACAGTATTACTCACAAGACTGCTGGATTTCCCCTCACTATCAATGGACTTCACCAAGAAATTTTGGACTTGGTTGTATTAGATAATTTACCCTCTTCAGTTGTTTTAGGATTGCCTTGGTTAAAACTGCACAATCCTTTATTGGACTGGTCTACTAATGTGATTAAGTCTTGGAGTCCGAAGTGCTATGATAAATGTTGTAATGGTCGCATTGCGGCTGTGGAAAAAGGGGAATTACCGGTACCTATTCAAGATTTTTTTATGTTTTTTTCGGAGGAGGAGTCGCAAGTTTTACCTCCTCATAGGGATTATGATTGCGCCATTGAGTTTGCTCCGGGAGCTACTCTTCCCAAGAGTCGCTTGTTTAATCTGACTATCCCTGAAAGAAAGGCCTTGGAGGAGTACATACAGACTAGCCTAGCTGCTGGTCACATTAGACCTTCTAAGTCGCCTGTGGCAGTTCGATTTTTCTTTGTTAAAAAAAAGGACGACGGTTTACGTCCATGTCTGGTTTTTCGTGAAATTAATAAGATTACCGTACGCAATTCCTACCCATTGCCGTTAATTCCTGACTTGTTTAACCAGTTAGTGAGGGCCAAGTGGCTCTCCAAAATTGATCTCTGGGGGGCATACAATTTGTTACGAGTGAAGGAGGGTGATGAATGGAAAACTGCTGTTAACACTCCAGTAGGTCATTTTGAGAATCTGGTGATGCCTTTTGGTCTTACCAATGCACCTGCAATTTTTCAGAACCTTATTAATGACATCCTGAGAGCTTTGATTGGTAAGAATGTGATTGTGTATTTGGATGACATTTTAATTTACTCACCAGATCTAGAGTCCCATTGGCAGAGTGTACGTGAAGTTTTGCAGTTATTGAGTGATAATTCACTCTTTGCTAAGCTGGAGAAATGTGAGTTCGCTGTGCAGAAAATTTGTTTTTTGGGCTATATTGTTTCCAGCGAGGGCTTTGAGATGGACCCTGTGAAGGTTCAGGCTGTGCAGGAATGGCCTAGGCCTATTGGTTTGAAATCTGTACAGAGATTTTTGGGTTTTGCCAATTATTACAGGAAATTCATTAAGAATTTTTCTGCAATTGTTAAACCTCTAACCGATCTCACCAGGAAAGGTGCGAATACGGCCCAGTGGACTACTGAGGCCATTGAAGCGTTTGAGTATCTCAAAGAGAGGTTCAGTTCTGCCCCTATGCAGCCTGATGAGACCAAGCATTTTTTGGTCGAGGTCGATGCTTCATCGGTGGGGGTCGGAGCAGTTTTGTCTCAGGAGAACAAGGGTGGAGTACATCCTTGTGCCTTCTTTCCGAAAATTTTTTCGGAAACCGAACTGAATTATGATGTTGGAAATCGGGAGTTGCTGGCTATTAAACTTGCATTTGAACATTGGCGTCATTTTCTGGAAGGCGCTAGATTTCCTATTCAGGTTTTCACAGATCATAAGAATTTGATCTATCTGGATGCTGCCAAGCGCTTGAATGCCCGTCAAGCTAGGTGGGCACTTTTTTTTTCTCGGTTTCATTTTTCTGTTACCTATATCCCTGGTACTAAGAATGTTAAAGCCGATGCTTTATCTCACAGCTTCTCTCCTATGGTCGGTGCCGAGGAGGAGGAGAGCATTTTACAGAAAGAAGTTGTGGTGGCGGCATTGGACTCCGTTTTGGAGAATGGGATTCTGAAAGCTCAAGATGATGCTCCATCTAACACTCCCCATGCGAGATTGTTTGTGCCTAGAGCCTTTAGGATAAATTTGTTTGTGGAATGTCATGAGTCTTGGTTGGCAGGTCATCCAGGAA
Source organism: Phyllobates terribilis (assembly GCF_046119375.1). NCBI lineage: Eukaryota > Metazoa > Chordata > Amphibia > Anura > Dendrobatidae > Phyllobates > Phyllobates terribilis. The sequence continues at coordinate 707,375,013 of NW_027362761.1, forward strand.
TTTCGGAGACTAAGAGACTTATCAGTCGCAGTTTTTGGTGGCCTGGATGGCAGAAGGAAGTCATGAAGTGGGTGCGTCAGTGTACTGTGTGTGCTAGGTCAAAGGCTTCACATACTCCTGCTGCGGGGTTGCTTTGCCCTCTGGAGGTTCCTAGTGCGCCTTGGACACATCTCACAATGGATTTTATTACTGATCTTCCTGTGTCTGAGGGTTTTACTGTCATCTGGGTGGTTGTGGACCGTTTTAGTAAGATGTGTCATTTGGATCCATTCATTAAGTTGCCCTGCGCCAAGACACTCGCTAAGGCATTTGTTAAGGAGATTGTCAAGCTCCATGGCATTCCCACGGATATTGTTTCTGATAGAGGACCTCAGTTTGTAGCTCGCTTTTGGCGTGCATTTTGTCACAGGTTGGGAGTCCATTTGTCATTTTCGTCTGGTTATCATCCTGAGTCTAATGGACAGACTGAAAGAAAGAACCAGGATGTTGAACAGTTTTTGCGTTGTTTTGTGGGGAACAATCAAGAGGTGTGGTCTGAGTTTCTGCCTCTCGCAGAATTTGCTCTTAAAAATCATACATCCTCCTCTGCTGGGTGTTCTCCTTTTTTTTGTTGTACTGGGAGACTTCTGTCTTTTGGTTCGTTCTCCAAATTGGGGTCGGCGGTGCCGGAGGAGGAGAATTTTTCCGGTGATTTGGAGAGAGTTTGGACTAATGTACGTTGCAACCTTCAAGAGGCTGACAAGAAGTCCAAGAAGTATTTTGACAGGAAACGTAAGGAGGTTTTGTTTACTGTGGGTGACATGGTTTGGTTGTCATCGAAGAACCTGCGGTTGAGTTTTCCCTCTAAAAAACTGGGTCCTAAGTTTGTGGGTCCATTTAAAGTGCTTCAGGTTGTTAACCCGTCTGCTGTTAGGTTGGATGTCCCTACTTCCTGGAAGATTAATCCTGTGTTTCATGTTTCCTTGTTGAAAAAGGCTGATGTATCTGATAGGGACGCAACTGTCACAGTTCCTCCTGTTGTGGAAGACTGCGAATATGAAATTTCTTGTATCTTGAATTCTAGATGGCATAGAGGGAGATTACAGTATCTTGTCTCCTGGAAGGGTTTCGGTCCCGAAGACAACTCCTGGGTAAGGATGGATGAAGTCTCTGCTCCTAGGCTTGTTAAAGCTTTCCACAGGAGGTTTCCGGATAGGCCTGGGCCTGGAGGATCCAGAGGATCCTCATAAAAGAGGGGGTACTGTTCGAACCCTCCTGTTTGTTTTTTCCATCTTGTGTTTTGAGGTCACGTGACCATCTGCCTTTATATTCCAGCTCCGCCTTTGTGGCTGTGCTGGACTTCAGTGTTTGACTGTTTCTCTAGCCTGGTGCTTCGGTGCCTTTCTCTGTCAAGTTCGCTTGGTCCTCTGGGACCTCTAGTACATTTTTGTCAGTTTGTCTTTTTGTGTTCTGCAACAACTTCTCTGTTTAGGAGGTGTCCCATTTTTGTCCCAGTCCTTATGTCTTTTAGGGACCCCTCCATTAATTCTATAGGTCTTCATTCAGACTAGCTGAGAACTAAGGCAGGTCTGTTCACTAGGAACAGGCAGCCCGCTACATCATAGGGATTCAGTTTAGTCTTACTGTAGGGACAGCTTTCCCCTATCTTTCCTTAGTACTTGTTGCAGATCATAACACATTTTGGTAAAGACAGCGACGGATGGTGCGATCTGATACTAATGTACGTTAACCCTGGAGTTCACTTCTAATCTCTTTGTAAATCGTTCTGCAGTCTTTGTTTACCATTCGTATTATCTGTCTCTTAATTTGTCATCAATTTTCCTATTACAGGCACGTCCAGGAAGGTTTGCTACAGTCCCATAGACCTTAAACTACTGAATAATACGCTACCTTACAATTGATTATGCAAATGCTATTTTTCTCTGATTTTCCTAAATGGTCAATGGACATGAGTCAGTATAATGTTCAAATCATCAACTGTTGGGCTGTGTGCCCACGATGCAGAAATGCTCAGGATTTTTTCCTGAGCGTTTCTGCATCTCCCTGGCAGAAAAAAACGCATGCGGATTGTACATGCGTTTTTCATGCCAGGGACATGCGGAAATGAAGCGTTCTTCACTGGCATTTCCGCATGCGGGTGTCAAGCGCTTTCCAAGCGATTTTAGGATCACTTGGAAAGTGCTTGACAATGGTTAAAAATAAAAAAATAAACCTATACTTACCTTCTGATGGCCCCCGAGACTTGCTGTGCTCCTGTGCTGGCTGCCGGCAGATCGCGGTGCGCTGTACTGAAAGACCTGCCGTCACATGACTGTGACGTCACCGCAGGTCCTTCAGTCCTGCGCGATCTGTCGGCAAGCACAGAGAAGGAGTCCGGGGGCCGTCAGAAGATGAATATAATCTTTATTTTTTATTTTATTCTTTTTTTTTACAGCTTTTAATGGTACCTGGGTGTGGAGGAGAGTCTCCTGTCCTCCACACCCGGGAACCATCCGCACAATAGAACGCGCCAATTACGTAAGTACAGATGCAGTCTTGCGGAATTGGCGCGTTCTAATGCAAGTCAATGGCGGCGAAAATGCAGTGCTTCCGCAAAATTAATGGACATGCTGCGGATTTTTGAGTGCAGCATAAACGCTGCGGAAAAATCCGCAGCATGGGCATTGAAAGTGAGGAATTGCATTGGAGACCATGGGGGAAGGATTACCAAGTGATTCCCAAACATTTACGCTGCTGAAATTCCGCAGCATAAATGCTTGAAAAACGCATTGTGGGCACACAGCCTTAGTGTAAATCAAATTTTATTGGACAAACCTTCACATGTTAACAGTATTTTTTTCAAAATTAAAATGACTCAAAGTGCACTGTTTCAAATTATTATGCACAACAGTTTCCAATCATTTTATAGGTTGTAAAGAACTGAAAATTGTAATTTATTGAAATTGCAGCATTAAGAGGTCACATTTACTGAAATCAAAAGCTTTTTCAATCTTAACAGGCAAAGTAACATGTAAATTTAGGACCCCTTCTTTGATATCACCTTCATAGTTCTTGCATCCATTGAACTTGTGAATTTTTGGATATTTTCTGCTTGAATCTCTTTGCAGGATGTCAGAAAAGCCTCAGAGAGCTACTGTTTTTATGCGAACTGCCTCCCACCCTCATAGATCTTTTGCATGAGGATATTCCAAAGGTCCTCAATAGGGTAGAGGTCAGGGGAGGTTGGTGGCCTCTTTTTCCCATAGCAGCCAATGACTCAAAGGTATTCCTTGTTACCTGAGATTTTGCATTGTCATGCATGAAGATGATTTTACTTCTGTTTGTACCATGGAAGAAAGTTGTCAATCAGAAACTCTATATACATTTTCACACTTTCATGGACCTTAAAGGAGCCCACCAGCTCTCTTCCCACAATTCCAGCCCAAAACATGACTCCGCCATTACCTTGCTGACATAGCAGCCATGTTGGGACATGGTGGCCATCCACTACACCATCCATCTGGACCATCCTGGGTTGCATAACACTCATCAATACATAAGACTGTTTTAAAATTAGTCTTCATGTATTTCTGGGCCCACGGCAACAGTTTTTGCTTGTGAGCACTGTTTAGGAGGTTCAAGGGGCTCCAGAAAGACCATTAGCTTCAAATATCTGCTTGCTGCTTTGTAGTGGTATTTTATCAGCTACTCTTTTAATCCACTGAATTTGTCTAGCAGAATCCCTCCTCATTATGCCTTTATCTGCAGAAACTCGTCTGTGTTCTGTATCAGCCAAAAATTTCTTCACAGTACTATGATCACGGTTACGTTTTCGTAAAATATCTAGTGTCGTCATACCTTGTCCATGGCATTGCATTGCATTTGACACTTTTCATCAGCATAGATATCCTTTTTCTATGCCAAGTTGCTTGAAACCTGTGGCCTGCTTAATAATGTGGAATGTCCAACTTAAGTAGTTTTCCTTTAATTGGGCTCACCTCGCAAACTAGCACGAGCCCAATGTAAGTCTATAGGAAACTCAAGCATTTTTCCGGCAACCCCCCCCCGGCGGTCTGCAGAGGGCCTAAAAATTGCCCAAATCAATGGGAACAGTGCTCATATGACATGGAAATAGCATGAGGAAGACCCCTGAAAGCATCTCTGACTCCCAGGTCACTGCTGTCAACAATGTTGACATAGTATTAAGCCACTTTTACGGACTCACAATAAAACATACAAAGACGAAACCAAAATGGATTTTCCTAGGAAAAATGTTAAGGAACATCCAATTAAGGGTAATGACTTGTATATAAGGCAAAATAAATATACAAAAACATACGACACACCTTGGGTTATGTTCACACGTAGCGTTTTTGATGCATTTTTGCACTTTTGCATTGTTTCAAAAATACATTCACCGTTAAATGTTGTTTTAACATTTTACTACCTTATCTGGCCATGTGGTGTGTGAGACATGATCAGACACATCCTGTTCATTTATGCAGGAGGGACTCAGAAAGTCACAAAGACTATTTTGATAGGGCAATCAGGCAGCCCTTACTATTCTTAAAATGCCAGCAGTCAGCCCTCACTATTGTTAGAGGGCCATCAGCCGGCTATGCTTTGTTGTTCCCATTAATAAAGAGTGGGTTTCCTATACTGTTATTGCATATGCAGTGACTGCAAGGGTTGCCAAAAATTTGGACGCACCCCAATACCCCTTTGAAGAGACATAGAGGAGAGCCTCAGTAAAAAAAATGTTCCCATTATAAAGGAGTGGGTCTCCTATAGTGGTAATGCCTATGCTTTGACTGCAAGGGCTGACAAAATTTAGGAAAAACCCCACTAACAATTTAAAGACACATAGAGGCGGGCCTCAGTAACGAGTATGACATGTTCCCATTGGAAAGGAGAGGGTCTGCTAAACAGTTATAGTGTATGCAGTGAGTACAACGGCTAACAAAATTTGTGAAAAAACACCAATAACAATTTAAAGACACATAGAGGTGGGTCACAGTAACGACATGTTCCCATTAGAAAGGAGCGAGCGGGTTTGCTAAAGAGTTATAGGGTATGCAGTGAGTACAATGGCTGCCAAAATTTGGGAAAAACCCCAATAACAATTTAAAGACACATAGAGGTGGGCCTCAGTAACGACATGTTCCTGTTAGAATCTATGTTGTTTTACTATCGGCCATCTTGTTGTGGTTTGCTGGCTTCTAGTCTTTTCCTCTGGTGCCGGGTGTCTTGGTCACGTGATCTCTTCACTCTTTATTACTCCTGTCTCCCATTCCCCGCTGGACATCAGTGTTGTTACGCTTGTGCTCTGGCTAAGTTGCCTTGTTAAGTTCTTTGTGCTTTGGACAATTGATATCCTGGGACTTCTTGTTCCACCAGTTTTGTTCCATTTAATCTTTGTTTCTGCAACTAACTTTTATGTTAGGAGGTCTCCTGTTTTTGCTCCCAGTCCTTAGATCTTTTAGGTACCCCTTTCCCCTTCCTTCAGGTCTTCGTTTGAGTTCAGTGCAGGAGTTTCGGCGGGGCTATTCACAAGGAATAGGGCATCCACCCCAGCGTAGGGTTAAGCTGAGTCTCAGTGCAGTGACAGTTTTTCCCTCCGATTCCTTAGTTCTAAGTTGCAGAACATAACAGTTCCCATTAGAAAGGAGCGGGTCTGCTATATAGTTATAGGGTATGTGTGGCGCCCCTGATGGTTCGACCGCCACAGGGATGCTGCACCTCTTTTATGGGGTGTGGTATCGCTCCTCTGAGGTAAGAACGGTGCAATGATCAGGACCTCACCTCCACATCCAAGACCACACTTCTCCCACAAGAGGGGGCTAGTAGGCACTAGGTGCTGCCCCTACTGGGAATTGGGAGACTGGGGAACCAAAAGATAGGGGGAACCATGTACTGGGTGAGGGTGGAGGACTCACATTTAGTTTACACTTAATATTTCATATTTAATTCACAGCCATCTTGGTTCTTGGTTCTTTGATTGTGATCTCCCTCCCTGAACGTGGATCCTGTGTGGACCTGCAGTGGATGGGGACACGGCACTCATACCCTGGCCTTGGGTCGAGGGGCAGGTTCGAGTTAACATATGTCTCAACCCGGTCAAGGACCATGACCAAGAAGGCCCGGAGCTTAGAAGTGTAGCTCCGCCGCAAAAGGATCCCAGGGGGATGCAGGCGGAGGGGTATACGCCACCTGTCCTCGTTAATCTGATATAGTCAGAGGGATTCCGGCTGCAAGAGGGGTACCGGCCCCTGACACCTGACTTTGCTACTCCACGTTCTAGTCAGGAAAGCCCGGCAAGCCCTGAGGATCCCACCGGGTAACGGAAGGAGTGGAGCTGCCACCCGTACCCTGGTTCTGAGCTTAGTCCAGAGGGAGACCTGGCCTATCTACACACACAAATAGGAGAGGACTCAGTCTGAAGTCTAGGAACACTCTGGTGCGGGGTCCTGATCGAGCACTTGAATTACTCAGAGGTTGTCGGACACCCGTCCCTGGTGACCGCAGAACTCCGTGAGGAGCAGGGAGAAGCCTTGCAGCTGCACTCTCCACCATGAGTAAACAACCCTGGAAGTCGACCCCTATGGCCTCCGGACTTGTTATTTCTGCACCAAACTGCGCAGCACCTGACACCCTACACTACGACTCCCTCCGTCCTTCTCCTCTGCCCTGAGGCCCTGCTCTGCCTGTGGGGAGTAGTATCAACGTCGGCTGCCACAACATCCCACCTCAGAGGACTGCTGCAGCGCTGGTGGCCTTCACCAGGTACCACAGGTGGCGTAGTCGATAGCAACCACTCAACCCTGATAGCCCTTACATCCTTTTTAATGTGATGGCCCTGGGCAGGGGACGGGTCCAGGCCACGGCTGCACCCCTCCTTCCATAGGACCCGGCCCCGAGTATCCCCCCATCTTCCCAGGGCAGGGCTGCGAGCGTCACATATGCAGTGAGTACAACAGCTGCCAACATTTGGGAAAAACAGCAATAACAATTTAAAGACACATAGAGGTGGGCCTCAGTAATGACATGTTCCCATTAGAAAGAAGCGGGTCTGCTATACAGCTATAGGGTATGCAGTGAGTACAACGGCTGCCAAATTTTTGGAAAAAACCCCAATAACAATTTAAACACACATAGAGGTTGGTCTCAGTAATGATTAAGACATGTTCCCATTAGAAAGGAGCGGGTCTGCTATACAGTTATAAGGTATGCAGTGAGTACAACGGCTGCCAAAAATTGGGAAAAAGCCCAATAACAATTTGAAGACACATAGAGGTTGGCCTCAGTAACGACATGTCCCCCCTAGAAAGGAGTGGGTCTCCCATACTGTTCTTGCGTATGCAGTGAATGCAACGGCTGCCAAAAATTTGTAAGCACTCCAATGCCCCTTGCAAGAGACGTAAAGGAGGGCCTCCTGAAAACAATGTTCCCATTATTAGGAAGTGGGTGTCTCATACTGTTTGCCTATGCAGTGAATGCAATGGCTGCCAAAAATTGGGAGGCACTCCAAAGCCTCTTGCAAGAGACGTAGAGGAGGGCCTCCTGAAAGCAATGTTCCCATTATTAGGAAGTGGGTCTCCCATACTGTTTGCCTATGCAGTGAATGCAACGGCTGACAAAAATTTGGAGGACTCGAATGCCCCTTGCAAGAGACGTAGATGAGGTGATATGGTAGATATGGTGGTGAATGATATGGCGATGGAGGATGAGGAGAAAGAGGAAGACAAGAGAGAATAGACAAAATAGGAAGCATACACCCATGTCTGGGTGTGAAGAGGTGCATGGGAATAGAGCTCCCAAAAAAAGACACAAGATTTGAGTTTATGCTACGCTGCTATCATTTGGTGGTGTTGAGAAGTCTGGCCCAATCCAGCCCTAGTTCATTTTGATAAGAGTCAGCTTGTCAGCATTTTCAGTTGACAGGCGGATGCGCCTATCAGATATAATTCTACCAGCGGCACTAAAAACCCGCTCTGACAAAAATCTAGCCAGTTCATGCCATATGTCCAGCTTGGATACCCAATAATTAAAAAGCACAGAGGAATCATGGAGGACGGTCAGTAAGGTACTCCCTCAGCATCTTCCCAAACTTTCTCCTTCTTGTGAGAGCACCCCACGCATTAGGGCCTGTGGGATGAGAGGGTCAGGCCCTAATATGCAGGAAACTAGCTCCTGTTCTTCCTCTTCCTCATAGTTACCCAATCCACGTTGGGATGAGATGAGGCTGGGCTGTGTGGTATCACCCTGTATGGTTCCTTGCTTCATCTCATCGTGCTCTGCCTGCAATGCATCCTCTTTAATTGCGAGCAGAGAGCGTTTCAGAAGACAGAGAAGCGGGATGGTAACGCCAATTATGGCGTCATTGCCTCTCACCATATTGGTGGAGTCCTCAAAGTTTTTGAGGGTGGTACAGATGTCTGACATCCATGTCCACTCCTGAGGTTTTATGTGTGGAGTCTGATCTGAATACTGACGGCCATGTTGATGCTGGTAGTCAACAACTGCCCTCTTCTGTTCACAAATCCTTCCCAACATCTGCAATGTAGAGGTCCAACGCGTGGGGACATCGCACACCAGTCGGTGAGCTGGAAGCTGCAAATGTTGCTGAAACACGGCAAGGGCGGCGGAAGCTGTAGCTGACTTTCTAAAATGAGCACACACGCGGCGTATTTTGACAAGCAGATCCGGCAGATCTGGGTAGGTTTTGAGAAACCGCTGAACCACGAGGTTAAGCACATGGGCCAGGCATGGTGCGTGTATGAGCTCGCCTCGCTTGAGTTGTCCGCCACCAGGTTCCAGCCATTGTCACACACGACTATGCCTGGCTGTAAGTTCAACGGCGTCAGCCACAGATCTGCCTGCTCTTTCAGAGTTGTCCACAACTCTTCAGCATTGTGCGTTTGTCACCTAAGCATATTAGCTTCAGCACAGCCTGTTGCCACTTGGCTGAGGCAGTGCTGCAGTGCTTCCAGCTTGTGATTTATGTGGTCATTTCGGAGATGTAGACTGAAGAGGAGGAGGAGGTTCAGGAGCTGTAGAATGTAGGGGCAGCCCTGATTGACCCAGGGCCCGCAATCCTTGGCATCGGGAGGAATTTCTCCATTCCAAGGTCCGACTGTGTCCCGGCTTCCACTATATTAACCCAGTGTTCCATCAGTGAGATGTACCGTCTCTGCCCACAAGCACTTGTCCACGTGTCTGTGGTTAGGTGGACTTTCCCAGTAACTGCATTGTTGAGGGCACAGCTAATGTTGTGGGACATGTGCTTGTGTATTGCTGGGACGGCACACCAGGAGACATAGTGACGGCTGGGGACCGAGTACCGAGGGATGGCCACCGCCATCAGGTTGCGGAAAGCTTCCGTCTCCACGAGCCTAATAGGCAACATTTTGAGTGCAAGCATTCGCGAATTGTGTGAATTTAGTAGTGTGGCCTGTGGGGCGTTGGTTGCGTATTTGCGTTTGCATTCCAAGGACTGGGATAGGGACAACTGAATGCTGCGCTTGGACAAGGATGTGGACTTGATTGCTGATGGTGCTAGTTGAGAGTGTGTAACGACAGGTGCAGGGCGGGAGGCAAGTTTACATGCACCATGGACAGGGGATTGGCGTGCACGCACAACAGTGGAAGAAGCAGTGGTGTCACCCACAGACACTATTTCTGGACCCTGGGGTTCGGCCCACTTAGTCAGGTGCTTTGCTGCCATGTGCCTGATTATGCTGGTGGTGGTCAGGCTGCTAGTTTTGCTACCCCTGCTGATGCTGGCCTGGCAGGTGGTGCAAATAGCCTTTTTTGGGGTTATCTCCAGAGTCTTTAAAAAGCAACCAGAGTCGGGAAGACCTAACAGTTGTACTGGCAACTTCCGTCATGTTGGTGTTTTGGGGAACACTTCCCAGCCTTGTGTCTGCGGCCACCACACTGCTTTTACCTGCTACACCCCCCCCCTGTATGTCGCTGTCCTCGCTCTGCATGTCCCCTTGCCAGGTTGGGTCAATTACTATATCCTCCACCACCTCGTCATCCACTTCCGCACCCTGGTCCTCCTCCCGACTTTCTGGCAATTGTGTCTCATCATCATCCACCTCTTTCAACAGTAATTGCACTTTCCCACTGTTGCCTTTGTGTGACCGTGGCAAATATTTGGGCATCGCTACATGCGTTCTCCTCTTGACCCCTTGAAGCTGGCCGGGCAAGAGGCTCGAATCTATAAATGGAAAAGTGAACAGCTCATCTGAGTGTCCAAGTGTGGGATCAGTTGTCTCTGGGCACTCGGCATGGTGGGAGAAAGGAGGATCATGGTGAGGAATATACTGTCCAGACTCACTGCTACTGAGACTTGACCGTGTGGAAGACTTGGTGGTGGTGTCAAAGTTACTAGAAGCATTATCTGCTATACAACCAGCAACCTTTTGACACTGCTCTGTGTTCACTAGTGGTGTTCTGCGGTTCCCTAGTAATTGGGACAGGAAGGTCAAGCGACAAGATGTGGGTGTTTGTTGTGACACAATTTCAGCTTGCCCGCGGCCTCGGCCTCTGCATGCACCATCACGTCCACTTCCCTGTCCCTTGCCACACGCCTTGCCAATTTTAAATAGAGGACAATATTTTCCATGTTCACTACAAATGGCTGGATTTGAACCGCAGTTATATGTGATACATCTGAAGGACAACCACAGTTTTAAATAGCAGGCCTGTAGGTTACTATTCTTCACAGTGACCTCGTGTGAATAGCTTCACTGACACTGCAACAAAAATGTAAATTGAGGCCAGAAATGGCTGAATTTGGACCGCAGTTTTATGTGATACGTCTGACAGACAACCACGGTTTTAAATAGCGGGCCTGTAGTTTACTAATACTATTCTTCACAGCGACCTTGTGTGAATAGCTTTACTGACACACTACAACAAAATTTAAATGGAGGCCAGAAATAGCTGAATTTGGACCGGAGTTATATGTGATACGTCTGACGGACAACCACGGTTTTAAATAGCGGGCCTGTCGGTTACTATTCTTCACAGCGACCTCGTGTGAATAGCTTCACTGACACACTGCAACAAAATGTAAATGTAGGCCGATATTTTCCACATTCACTGTAATATTCTGGATTTTTAGCGTTGTAATATGGAAAAGATCTGGCTGTATTCTGCAGTGCTAACAAGCAAATGGAGCAGAAAAATGGTGTACTCTGGATTGCTTTTTAAGCAAATAACCAGGATTAAGATTAAAAAAAAATTAGCTCTGGCCCCTGATATCGGGGGCTATGTCTACAAATATCTGTCACAGCAGGATCAGTCAGAATGTGCAATGGACCCTCTTGTGCAGTATGCACTTCAGTCTGCCACAAACCCTGTCTGCCTGCCTAACTCCTGCTATCACCACTGAATATATGCAGCTGGATTAGTCTTTATAAGGACTGTTAGTTCAAATGGATATATAAGCTGTGGAATACTTTTACTAACTATAAACAAGCAAATCTCTCCCTGACTCAGCAGCAGCTCTCCCTACTCTGCCTGTTTCCAGGGTAGACTGATGAGCCTAGTCTCACTGGGTCTTAAATAGACCCAATGACTCTATGCGGCCAGCCAATCACTGTAATGCCACAACCAACATGGATACGACATTACAGTGCGTGGCAATCAATCCCTGCATGTTCATTGGCTCTCTAAAGAGCGCCAAAAATGCAGGGCGGGGACCCAAGCTCCCGTCCGAGCAACCCGGACATACTTGCCGAACTTGTCAAGCACAGTGATGCTCGGGCGAGTACAGAGTAGTGGCGAGCATTTTCGCTCATCACTACTTGGAAACTCTGCAGCTCCTTCAGGGTTTACCTTTGGCCTCTGTGCTGCCTCTCTGATTAATTCGCTCATTCCCGGGCTGAGAGTTTTGGTGGGCAGCCCTCTCCTGGCAGGTTGCTATGGTACCATGTTCTTTGATAGTGCTCCGGTGATCATCAGAGATTGGGATATTTTTTATAAGACAACCCTGACATGTACTTCTCAACAACTTTGTCCCTGACTTTTTTGGAGATTTCCTTGGTCTTCATGATGTTGTTTGGTAGGTGGTGCCTCTTGCTTAATGATGTTGCAGTCTCTGTGGCCTTTCAGAAAAGGTGTTTATATACTGACAGACCATGTGACACTTAGATTGCACACAGGTGGACTTCTTTTCACTAAGCATGTGACTTTTAAAGGTAATTGCTTGCACCAGAAATTTTTAGGGACTTCATAACAAAAAGGGGGAATACATATGCACATGCCAATTTTTAGTTATTTGATCCCATAAATTTAATTTATGCCTATATTTTTCACATTCACACTTCATTTCACTAACTTACTCTATTTAGTGCTGATTAGTGATGAGCGAGCACTAAAATGCTCGGGTGCTCGTTGCTCAACCTGAGCAACAAGCCCAATATAAGTCTAAGGGAAACTCGAGCATTTTTCCGACGACCCCCCCCTCCTCCGGAGGTCTGCAGAGGGCCTAAAAATTGCCCTAATTGATGGGAACAGTGCTCAAATGGCATGGCAACAGCATGGGGAAGACCCCTGGAAGCATATCTGACTCCCAGGTCACTGCTGTAAACAATGTTGTCAGAATATTACGCCATTTTTATGGGCTCACAATAAAACATACAAAAGCAAAACCAAAATGGATTTTCATGGGGAAAATGTTAAGGAACATTCTTTCCAGGGTAATGACTTGCATATAAGGCAAAATAAACAACCCCCCCAAAAAAATGCTCCTACACACCTTGGGCTATGTTCATACATAGCGTTTTTGATGCGTGTTTACACTTTTGCATTGCTTTTAATGGTAAAAAGCACATTCACCAGTAAATGTAATTTTAACATTTTACTACCTTTTCTGGCCATGTGGTGTGTGAGACATGATAAGACACATCATACAGTGCTGAAAAGACATTGGAACAGCATGAGGAAGACCCCTGGAAGCATCTGACTTCCAGGTCACTGCCTAAAACCATGGTCATCAGACGTGATCCTATATTACTGCGGTAATAATGCAGACATTTTTGGCAACGTGAGAAATATTAAATTCCATTTAAAATGGGCATGGTGCGTGGCAAGGGATGGGAAAGTGGACGTAATGTTGATGGTGCACGCAGGGGCCGAGGCAGTGGGCAAGATGAAACTATGCCTGCTGAGGGAGCACAACAAACACCCACATCATGTCAAACTACCTTCCTGTCCCAATTTCTAGGGGGCTGCGGAACACCACTCTTGAAGCCAGAGCAGTGTGAAAAGATTGTTGTTGGATAGCAGATAATGCTTCCAGTCAGTTTGCCACCACCACTACCCTGTCTTGTACATGGTCCAGTCTGAGTAGCCGTGAGTCTGGACCACATTATTATTACTATAACGCCATTTATTCCATGGCGCTTTACATGTGAAAAAGGAGTATACTTCCCAAAAACAATTACAATAATATTGAACAAAATGTGACAGCGACTAGTACAGGAGAGGAGATAACCCTGCCCGCGAGGGCTCACAGTCTACAAGGGATGAGTGAGGATACAGTAGGTCAGGGTAGAGCTGGTCGTGTAGCGGTATGGTGGAGCGAGGGTTACTGAAGGTTGTACGCTTGTTGGAAGAGGTGGGTCTTCAGCTTCTTTTTGAAGGTTTCAACAGTAGGCGAGAGTCTGATATATTGGGGTACAGAGTTACATATTAGGTGGGATGCACGGGAGAAATCTTTTATGCAATTGTGGAAAGAGAAGTTAAGAGGGGAGTAGAGAAGGAAATCTTGTGAGGATTGGAGGTTGCGTGCAAGTAAGTCCCGGGAGACTAGGTCACAGATGTATAGAGGAGACAGGTTGTGGATGGATTTGCATGCCAAGGTTAGGGTTTTAAGCTGGAGTCTCTGGGCAATGAGGAGCCAGTGAAGGGATTGACAGAGACGAGAGGCTGGGGAATAGCAGGGGGACAGGTGGATTAGTCGGGCAGCAGAATTTAGGATAGATTGGAGGGGTGTGAGAGTGTTAGAATGGAGACAACAGAGCAGGAGGTTATAGTAGTCAAGGCGGGAGATGAAGAGGGCGTGCACTAGTGTTTTTGCAGATTCGTGGTTGAGGAGATATTTTTGATTTGGAGTTGGCAGAAAGTGGAACGGGCTTGGATATGTGGTTTGAAGGAGAGATTAGAATCCAGGGTTACCCCAAGGCAGCGAGCTTGCGGGACTGGGAAGATTGGCCCCCCTTTGACATGATAGATAGGTCAGATGGAGGGGTTGAATGAGATGGTGGAAAGATGATGATTTCTTTTTTATTCATGTTAAGTTTTAGAAATCTAGCAGAGAAGAAGGATGAAATGGCGGACAGACATTGTGGGATTTTAATTAGTAGTAGTACCTGATCCTCCTTCCTCCCACCATGCTGAGTGCCCGGAGACAACTCACCTACACTTGGACACTCAGAAGAGCTGTTCACTTTTCCATTTATAGATTCTGGCCTCTCGCCCGGCCCACTTCAAGCAGGGCAACAGATGATCGCATGTAGCGATGACCAAACATTTGAGCAGCCATGGGCACCCGAAAGTGATGGTGGGAAAGTGCAATTACTGTCGCAAAAGGTGGATGATGAAGTCGATGGGCCGATCGCCAGTGTCCAGAAACAGTGTCTGCGGGTGACACCACTGCCTCTTCCCCTATTGTACATGCACGCCAAGCCTCCATCCATGATGCAGGCGAAAACGCTTCCCACCCTACACCTGTCGTTGTACACTTTCAACTATCACCTTCAGCAACCACGTCCACATCCTTGTCCCAACGCAGCGTTCATTTGTCCCTACCCCAGTCCTTTGAACGTAAGCTCAAATACGCAGCCAACCACCCACAGGCCAAAATACTAAACTACCACATTCCTCAACTGCTTGCACTAGAAATTTTGCCTTTTAAGGCTCGTGAAGGTGGAAGCTTTCTGTAACCTCATGTCGGCTGACCCTCGGTACTCGGAGCCCAGCTGTCACTATTTCTCCCGGTGTAGCGTCCCCACCTTATACAAGCACGGGTCCCAGAACATTACCCGTACCCTCACCAGCGCAGTAAGTGGGAAGGACCACCTAACCACAGACATGTGAACAAGTGCTTGTGACCAGAGACGGTACATCTCACTGATGCATCACTGGGTTAATATTGTGGAAGCCTGGACCCAGTCAGACCCTGGGATGGAACATGTCCTCCTGACATATAGGATTGTGGGCCCTGGGTTAATCAAGCTTCAAAACAATGTTCACAAGGTAGACAGAAGCAGTGGTCAGTCTCCTAGATAACAAGCAAATTATTCATGATGATAGAGGCCATCATCTCCTTAGCTTTCTGGTACTTTTCTGTGGGAATGAGCTTGTCTCCAAACAGCCAGGAATATTTCCAGTGAATTTTGGCACGCCATGGTATTAGCAGTGCACCCAGTACCAGAAGCAAAGCCATCCACAATTTCTTTCTCAGGAATTTTATTTGGTAGACAGAGTGGCTGCCCAAACATTAGTTTCTCACAAAGGAGCTGAAGACACTGAGTGGCAGTAGGTGCAAATTTCTCCAGCATGACCTGTTTGTTGTTGTTACATATTAGAGGGAGAACAGAATTGGGCTTTGCCAAGGTGCCAGATTGCATCTTAAGTCTTACAGACCCTGCCTTTGCCGGCATACATTCTACAGGATGGTGGGGAAGGAAACAGTAGGTTGGTAGGTTGCAGTAGCTTCGGTGGTGTTGATGTGGCAGCAAGGTAATGGTAGGCTGTAGGCTGTCTTGAAGAGATGGGTTTTCAGGTTCCGTCTCAATGATCCTAATGTGGTGGCTAATGAGACGTGTTGAGGTACAGAAGATGTGGGATATTCGGGAGAAGTCTTGGAGGCGATTGGGTGAGGGACGAATGAGTGTGGAGGAGAGAAGGAGGTCTTGGGGATTAGTTCAGAGATGTACACAAGAGAAAGGTTATGAATGGCTTTGTAGGTCAGTGTTAGTAGTTTGAACTGGACACGATGGGCAATTGGAAGCCAGTGAAGGGATCTTATTAGTGTTGAGCGAGCATGCTTGACACTGCTCGGTACTCGCCCGAGCATCTCACTACTCGGGATGTTTGGCGAGCCCGAGCATTTCCGGGTTACTCGGGCGGGAGCTCGAGTCTCCGCCCTGCACGTTTGGCGCTCTTTACAGAGCCAATGAACATGCAGGGATTGCGAGCCAGTCACTGTAATGCCGCAGCCATGTTGTTTGTGGGCATTGCAGTAGTTGGCTGGCCGCACAGCGTCACCTCGAGTATTTAAAACTGGGCGCTGCCATCTTGGACACAGTTGCTCCGGATCAGCCAGTGTAGGGTCAGTGCTGCTGAGCTAGGGAGAGATTTATACTCCGAAATAGTTAGTGTAGGGTCTATAAAGCCTGACAAATCAAACAAACAGTCCTTCTCAGGACTAAAATCCATCCCAGATATCAGGCAGGCAGGCAGGCTGTATAGGAGACGCAGTGGTTATACCAGCAAACGCTGCATTACTGTCCTGTGTGCTCCTGTTGGTCAAATTGCTAGACTTATCACCCCGGTCTCAGGGGCCAGGAAAAATTATTTTTTTTTTTCATCTAAATCCTGTATTTTTTTTCTTCAGTCAGACTGTCCAAATACGCGTCTTATTAACCTTTTGGTATTTCCCACCACCCCCCAAAAAAATTGAGTGTGTCTGTGACTGTTCAGACACCAATATGTCTGTTTAAAAGAGTCTGGTGTAGGCCAAAAAAATAGAACTGTGGTTTTCCAGTTCCACGGGTCAAATCTCTGTATTATCCTGTTTTTGCCATTTTTTTCCCTAAAAAAAACTGTAATAGTGTCTCCCTGACTGGTCAGACACCAATATATCTGTTTGAAAGATTCTGGTGTAGGCCAGAAAAATATAACTGTGGTTTTGCAGTTCCACGGGTCAAATCTCTGTATTATCCAGCTTTTGGTATTTTTCCATAAAGAAAAACAGTAATAGTGTCTCTCTGATTGTTCAGACACAAATATATCTGTTTGAAAGATTCTGGTGTAGGCCAGAAAAATATAACTGTGGTTTTGCAGTTCCACGGGTCAAATCTCTGTATTATCCTTTTTTGGCATTTTTTACCGCAAAAAAAAAACTGTAATAGTGTCTCCCTGACTGGTCAGACACCAATATATCTGTTTAAAAGAGTCTGGTGTAGGCCAGAAAAATATAAATGTCGTTTTGCAGTTCCACGGGTCAAATCTCTGTATTATCCTTTTTTTGCCATTTTTTGGCGTAAAAAAAAAACTGTAATAGTGTGTCCCTGACTGGTCAGACACCAATATATATGTTTAAAAGAGTCTGGTGTAGGCTAGAAAAATATAACTGTGGTTTTGCAGTTCCACGGTTCAAATCTCTGTATTGTCCAGCTTTTGGTATTTTTTCCGTAAAGAAAAACAGTAATAGTGTCTCCCTGATTCTGGTGTATGCCACATAACTATAACTGTGGTTTTGCAGTTCCACGGTTCAAATCTCTGTATTATCCACTTTTGGGCCTTTTTTACATAAAAAAACAGTTTGAGTGTGTCGCGGACTGTTCAGCCCCAAATATTTCTATTAAAAAAAGTCTGGTATACGCCAGTAAATTAGAACTGTGGTTTTTTGTGTCCCTGACTGGTCAGACACCAATATATATGTTTAAAAGAGTCTGGTGTAGGCTAGAAAAATATAACTGTGGTTTTGCAGTTCCACAGTTCAAATCTCTGTATTATCCAGCTTTTGGCCTGTTTTACGTAAAAAAAAAATATATATATAGTGTCTCCCTGTCTGTTCAGTCACAAATATATCTGTTTAAAAGATTCTGGTGTAGGCCAGAGAAATAGAACTGTGGTTTTCCTCTTCCATGGCTCTAATCTCCTTTTTATTACCCTTTTTCCATTGATAATGCGAGTGTAAGCTATTTTACTTAATTTACAATGGGCAAGGCGAGTGGCAAGGGACGTGGAACTGGATGTTCTGGTGATGGTGCGTGTAGAGGACAGGACCGCGGCCAAGGTGAAAATGTGCCACAACCAAGAGCCACATCTTCTCGCTTCCACTTCTTGACCGAATTACTAGGGAAGCACACTACAACACCAGTATTGCGAACTGATCAGTGTGAACAGGTTATTAATAGGATAGCAGATAATACTTCCAGTTACCGGGGCACCACCACCTCCGGTCTGTCTTCCACATGGTCAAGTTTTAGTAGCCGTGAGTCTCGACTGCATACTCCTCCTCACCCTGATGCTCCTTCCTCCCACCATGCCGAGTGTCGTCAGACAGCAACTGACCCCACACTTGGACACTCTGAAGAGCTGTTCACTGGTCCATTTCCATATTTGTGCCCCTCGCCTGCTCCGCTTGAAGTGGTGGAAGAGGAGATCCCATGTAGCGATGCCCACATATTTGAACAGCCACGGCCACAGGAAGTCGACGCTGGCAATTTGTCACAAGAGGTGGACAATGACGAGACACAATTGTCAGAAAGTCAGGAGGAGGATCGTGGCGCGCAAGTGGAAGAGGAGGAGGTGGTGGATGATCTAGTAACTGACCCAACATGGCAGGAGGACACGCAGAGCGAGGCCAGCAGCACACAGGGGGAGGGAGACAGAGTACCCCAACAGGCAGGAAGAAGCAGTGTGGTGGCCGCACACAGAAGGCGGGCAACAGTTCCCCGTAACACCAACACGAGGGACATTGCCAGTACAACCGGTAGGTCTTCCAGAGTCTGGAATTTTTTTAAAGACTCTGCTGATAACCTCAAAAAGGTCATTTGTACCACCTGCCATGCCAGCATCAGCAGGGGTGACAAAACTACCAGCCTGACCACCACCAGCATGATCAGGCACATGTCAGCAAAGCACCCGACTTTGTGGGGCGAACCTCAGTGTCCACGACCAGTGTCAGCGGGTGTCACCACTGCTTCTTCCGCTGTTCTGCGTGTAATAGAACCCCCTGTTGTGCGTGCAAGGCAATTCCCTGTCCATACTGCATGCAAAGATGCCCCCTCCTCTCAGTCTTCACTTGTTATGGCAGTTTCTCAAGAAACAGCATCAACGTCCATGTCCACCTCCCACCGCAGCGTTCAATTGTCCATATCCCAGAGCTTTGAATGAAAGCGCAAATTCGCAGCCAATGCCCCACAGGCCACAGTCCTAAATTCGCACATTTCACGACTGCTTGCGTTGGAAATGCTGCCTTTTAGGCTGGTGGAGACGGAATCCTTCCGCAACCTTATGGCGGTGGCCGTCTCTCGGTACTCGGTCCCCAGCCGACACTATTTTGCCCGGTGTGCCATCCCCACACTACACAAGCACGTGTCCCAAAACATCTGCCGTGCCCTCAACAACGCAGTTACTGGGAGAGTCCACCTGGTAACGGACACGTGGACAAGTGCTTGTGGCCAGGGACGGTACATCTCCCTGACGGCACACTGGGTAAACATAGTGGAAGCCGGGACCCAGTCGGACCTTGGGGCGGAACACATCCTCCCCACACCGAGGATTGCGCGCCCTCTTTCAGTCAGAGTTGCCCCCACAGTGTACAGCTCCTGCACATCATCCTCCTCATGTTCAGCCTCCATCTCAGATATCACCTCATCAGTTACAAGCTGGAAGCACTGCAGTACTGCCTCAGTCAAGCGGCAACAGGCTGTGCTGAAACTCATAAGCTTAGGTGATAAACCTCACACTGCTTGTGAGTTGTGGACAGCTGTGAAAG
Source organism: Phyllobates terribilis (assembly GCF_046119375.1). NCBI lineage: Eukaryota > Metazoa > Chordata > Amphibia > Anura > Dendrobatidae > Phyllobates > Phyllobates terribilis. The sequence goes on from NW_027362761.1 coordinate 707,394,739, forward strand.
AGCTGGAAGATCTGTGGCTGATTCCGCTGAACCTACATCCAGGCATGCTCGTGTGTGACAATGGCCGTAACCTGGTGGCGGCTCTGAGGCGAGGCGAGATCACACACGTACCATGCCTGGCTCATGTGCTTAACCTCATGGTTCAGCGGTTTCTTAAATCGTACCCCGAATTGCCAGATCTGCTCGTCAAAGTACGCTGCCTGTCAGCTTATTTTCGTAAGTCGGCTACAGCTTTCGCCGCCCTTGCTGTGTTGCAGCAGCGTTTGCAGCTTCCAGCACACTGACTGGTGTGTGATGACCCCACACGTTGGAACTCTACCCTCCACATGTTGCAAAGGATTTGTGAGCAGAAGAGAGCAGTTGCGGAGTACCAGCTGCAACAAGGCCGTCGATATTCAGGTCAGACTCCACACATAAGACCTCAGGAGTGGACCTGGATGTCTGACATATATACCATCCTGACAAACTTTGAGGAGTCCACCAAGATGGTGAGTGGTGATGATGCCATCATTAGCGTCAGCATCCCACTTGTCTGTCTTTTGCAACGTTCTCTACAGAGAATTAAAGAGGAGGCATTGCAGCCAGAGTATGATGAGATGGATCAACAAGCCGTAGCGGGCGATTACACACAGCCCAGCCTCATCTCATCTCAACGTGCATTGGGGGACAATGAGGGAGAGGAGGAGGAGGAGGAGGAGGAAGAACAGGAGGTGGTATCATGCGCTGTAGAGGGTAGGACCTGTACAACTTTCATACCGTCGGTTCAGCGTGGGTGCCCTGATGACAGGGGGGAGGAGGAGGAGGAGGAGGAGAGCATGGTCAGTCGTCATCTTGGTGAGGACATGGAAGTCTTGCCCGTTACCAGTCTGGCACGCATGGCTGACTTTATGTTACGCTGCCTTAACCGTGACCCTCGCGTTGTAAAAATGTTGGGTGACAGTCATTACTGGTTGGTGACACTTTTAGACCCCCGCTACAAGGAGAACTTTCACTCTCTTATTCCTGAGGTGGAGAGGTCTACAAAAATGGGGCAGTACCAGAAGGCCCTTGATGCAGAACTGTTAAAAAAGTTCCCATCTGAACATGCTAGCGGCAGAGGACACAGTTCGCTGCCCAACCAAGGAGTACAGGCGAGAGAGACACAACTCCAATCCAGCAGAGGCAGGGGAACACTGTCAATGTTCTGGGACAGTTTTCTGAGACCCGCCCAGCTTACAGGCCCTGAGGTGCGGGGTACTCTCACAAGGAGTGGAAAGTTTCAAAAGATGGTGAGGGAGTACCTTGCCGACCGTACAAGCGTCCTCCGTGATCCCTCTGTGTCTTTTAATTATTGGGTATCCAAGCTGGACACTTGGAATGAATTAGCGTGTTATCGAAGCGTGTTTTTAGTGCCGCTGGGGGAATTATAACAGATAAGCGCACTCGCCTGTCAACTGACAATGCTGACAAGCTTACCCTTATCAAAATGAACAAGGGCTGGATTGGGCCAGACTTCTCATCACCACCAAATGACAGCAGAGTAACATAAAGTCAAATCCACTGTGTTATTTTGGGAGGTGTATTCCCATGCACCGCTTCACACCCACACATTGGTATACGCTTCCTCATTTCGGCTGTATTTTGCTCTTTTCCTTATCCTCTGCCTCCACCACCACTATACCACCAGGTTGACCTTGGTCCGTGTTGCCAGCATTGCAAGTTCCTCCGTCCTAATTTTTGGCAGCTTTTGCTTCGAAGGCATAGGCAAAGACTATGGGAGACGCACTCCCCAATAATGGGAATAAAGTTTTTAAGATGCTGTACTGCATGGCTCTTCCAAGGGGCATTTAAACCGTCTTGTTAAGCTACTGCGACCTCCACCACTTTTCCAAGGGGAATTAAAACCGTCTTGTTAAGCTACTGTGACCTCCACCACTGTTCCAAGGGGCATTAAAACCGTCTTTTTAAGCTACTGTGACCTCCACCACTCTTCCAAGGGGCATTAAAACGGTCTTGTTAAGCTACTGCGACCTCCACCACATTTTCAAGGGGCATTGATATTGTCTTTTTATTCCACTGCAACCTCCACGTCTCTTCCAAGGGGCATTAAAACCGTCTTGTTAAGCTACTGCGACCTCCACCACATTTTCAAGGGGCATTGGTATTGTCTTTTTATTCCACTGCGACCTCCACGTCTCTTCCAAGGGCCATTAAAACCATCTTGTTAAGCTACTGCGACCTCCACCACATTTTCAAGGGGCATTGATATTGTCTTTTTATTCCACTGCGACCTCCATGTCTCTTCCAAGGGGCATTTAAACCGTCTTGTTAAGCTACTGCGACCTCCACCACTTTTCCAAGGGGAATTAAAACCGTCTTGTTAAGCTACTGTGACCTCCACCACTGTTCCAAGGGGCATTAAAACCGTCTTTTTAAGCTACTGTGACCTCCACCACTCTTCCAAGGGGCATTAAAACGGTCTTGTTAAGCTACTGCGACCTCCACCACATTTTCAAGGGGCATTGATATTGTCTTTTTATTCCACTGCAACCTCCACGTCTCTTCCAAGGGGCATTAAAACCGTCTTGTTAAGCTACTGCGACCTCCACCACATTTTCAAGGGGCATTGGTATTGTCTTTTTATTCCACTGCGACCTCCACGTCTCTTCCAAGGGCCATTAAAACCATCTTGTTAAGCTACTGCGACCTCCACCACATTTTCAAGGGGCATTGATATTGTCTTTTTATTCCACTGCAACCTCCACGTCTCTTCCAAGGGGCATTAAAACCGTCTTGTTAAGCTACTGTGACCTCCACCACTGTTCCAAGGGGCATTAAAACCGTCTTTTTAAGCTACTGTGACCTCCACCACTCTTCCAAGGGGCATTAAAACCGTCTTGCTAAGCTACTGCGACCTCCACCACATTTTCAAGGGGCATTGATATTGTCTTTTTATTCCACTGCGACCTCCACGTCTCTTCCAAGGGGCATTAAAACCATCTTGTTAAGCTACTGCGACCTCCACCACATTTTCAAGGGGCATTGATATTGTCTTTTTATTCCAATGCAACCTCCACGTCTCTTCCAAGGGTCATTAAAACCGTCTTGTTAAGCTACTGCGACTTCCACCACTTTTCCAAGGGGCATTAAAACCATCTTGTTAAGCTACTGCGACCTCCACCACTCTCCCAAGGGGACATTAAAACTGTCTTGTTAAGCTGCTGCGACCTCCACCACTTTTCCAAGCGGCATTAAAACCATCTTGTTAAGCTACTGCGACCTCCACCGCTCTTCCAAGGGCATTAAAAGTGTCTTTTTAAGCTACTGTGACCTCCACCACTCTTCCAAGGGGCATTAAAACTGTCTTGTTAAGCTACTGCGACCTCCACCACATTTTCAAGGGGCATTGATATTGTCTTTTTATTCCACTGCGACCTCCACGTCTCTTCCAAGGGGCATTAAAATCATCTTGTTAAGCTACTGTGACCTCCACCACTGCTCCAAGGAGCATTAAAACCGTCTTGCTAAGCTACTGCGACCTCCACCACTTTTCCAAGGGGCATTAAAACCGACTTGTTAAGCTACTGCGACCTCCACCACTTCTCCAAGGGGCATTAAAACCATCTTGTTAAGGTACTGCGACCTCCACCACTTCTCCAAGGGGCATTAAAACTGTCTTGCTAAGATACTGCGACCTCCACGTCTCTTCCAAGGGGCATTAAAACTGTCTTGTTGAGCTACTGCGACCTCCACCACTTCTCCAAGGGGCATTAAAACCGTCTTGTTAAGCTACTGTGACCGCCACATCTCTTCCAAGGGGCATTAAAACCGTCTTGGTAAACCACTCTGAACTCCATAGCTCTTCCAAGGGGCATTGAAATGTTGTTTTTAATTAACTCTAACCTCCACGTCTCTTCCAACGGGCATTGCATTTCCTCCTAATTTTAGTCAGCTTTTGCTTTTCAATGCATAGGCGAACACTAAGGGAGATCCACTCCCCAATAATGAGTAGAAGAATTTTATTATGCTGTAATCCACGTCTGTTTCAAGGGGCATTGCAGTTCCTCATAATTTTTGGAAAGCCTTCCATTCACTGCTTAGGCCAACAGTGTACAGGAGACCCAGTTGCTATAAATGGAAAAAACGGTTTAGTTAAGGCCCTCTGACCTCCATGTCACTTCCAATGGGCATTGGAGTGCCTCGAAATTTTTGGTAGGCATTGCACTCACTGCATGCCCTTTAACTGTGTAGCCGAACCGCTCCTTTTGGTACAGAAACATATCTTACAAGACATGTGTGGTTGACTGGCCTGATATTGATGTGAATGGTCCCTGTTCCTCCTGCTCTTTCTCCTTTGCCACCACCTCATCCATCATTCATCACCTGAAGCTTTGTTTTAACGGGAGTCATAGAACTGGGATAGTAGCAGGAAAACATCCAGCAATCCTTGGAGGAGGTAGGATATGCGCTTGCATTCCAAGAAAACAAAGCAGACACTAACTTCTATCATCATCATGCTCCTCACCTTGGCACTCTCAACTCCCCTGATGGAGAAGCTAGGGCCCACCGGAGGAGTCTGGTTCTCTGGTGGGCTCATCCAATGCTGCCCTAAAGCAGGCCGGGCTAAGAAAAGTGTGTTCCAAGGAGAAATGGGGGCGGCTGGGGACCGTTTATGGACACCCGGCCGCCCCCAGGCGGCTGGGGAGAGTGTGTGGACACCCGGCCGCGGGGCGGCTGGGGACCGAGTATGGACACCTGACCGCCCCCTGGCGGCTGGTGAACAAGCATGGACACCCGGCCGCCGGGCGGCTGGGGACTGAGTATGGATACCTCGCTGCAGAAGCAGCCATGAGGTAGTGGTCAGCTTCAGCCTCCTCCAAACTAAAAGGCCCCATTTCAAGTGTAAGCAAGCTAGGAGTATGGTATTGCAGCCTGGGGGTGGGTGGGTGTCAGGCTGCATACTTGCGCTTGCATTGCAAGGAATGGGGGAGGTACAATTGAACACTGCCCTGGGACAAGGACTTGCACGGGGAAAGTTGCAAGTCTGCATCTTCTGATGCGGAAAGGATCACTTCTGATGGGCACAAATTTAGGCAGTGACCTGGGTGTCAGAGATGCTTCCAGGGGTCTTCCCCATGCTGTTCCCATGTCTTTTCAGCTCTGTATGCATGTGGTACACAGCACATGGACAGATAAGATTGTAAAATGTTAAAATGACATTTCCCGGTGAATGCATTTGTCACGGTTGAAAGCAATACAAAAGTGCAAAAACGCATAAAAAATGCTACTTGTGAACATAGCCCAATGTGTGGAGGAGTATTTTTGTTTTTGGCTATTTATTTTACCTTATACACAAGTCTTTACCCTGGAACGGAAGTTCCTTAAAATATTTCACAGGAAAAAACGCTTCAGTTTCGTTTTTGAACGTTTTATTGTGAGCCCGTAAAAGTGGCTTAATACCTCTGACAACGTTGTTGACAGCAGTGACCTGGGGGTCAGAAATGCTTCCTGGGGCGATGCCCATACTGTCACCATGTCTTTTGAGCACTGTCACTATCGTTTTGGGCACTTTTTAGGCTTTCTACAGACTGCCGGGGGTGCCGCCGCAAAAATACTCGGATCTCCCATAGACGAACATTGGGCTCGTTGCTCGGGTCGAGCACCCGAGTATCACGGCAAGCTCGGCCCGAGCTTCAAGCACCCGAGTATTTTAGTGCTCGCTCAACACTAGATCTTATAGATTGCAAGGGCAGAGCAGGAGCAAGTGGCGTGACTCTCCCAGTTGCTGTAAGTAAGTGATCTCCTTTGATCACATTATGCATATTTATGGTGCACAACTCCTTCACTATTCTTTACAGTGACAGGGTATACATACAAGTTCAGGTATCCTCTGCAATCATGTATCACTATGGGCACATATGGTGCAATTATGACACCTCCATATACAGAGTACGATTGTGGTGATTAATTTAAGGCAATTTAATGTCTAAGATATGGGAATTCCTATAATACTCACTGTTGCCTTAGAGTATTAATACTGAGCAGTCATATATGGGACATGATACTCAATGAGTTTGAGAATCTAAATTAATTTCCCAGCATAGACATGCATATTGTCCCCTATGATCTACCGTATTTGTGTCTCCAGTGTATTCTCATTTGATTCACCTCTATATAATAATAAAGATAACGCCAGTTTTGTCTCCAAGCTCTTTTTCCATTGCTTTTCTATATTTGTGTGTGATCCATATGTGTCCCTTCCTAATTCTATATTTTGCTAAATAAAAGTGTACATGTTTTCTAATTAGGACGTGTTTCGAAGTCTCTCTTTTTGTTCAATCTTTGGTATATATATACTTCGGTAGTCCTTTTTCATTGACAAATAAGTCATAGTATGGGGTTTTATTTATTTTCACAACTGAATTACCCCAAATGTTCCATACTGTTAACTATTAGATTGCAATCTTATAGATTTCTGGAACCAGTCCACAGTAAAAAAAGCAACCATAGAGTGTCCGGGAACCTTCACACAGAATTTTCGTAGCCAGGGCTGCTTCTCGGTAGGGTTGGATGGGCCCACAAGAGAACTGGAGAACTGGAGAATCCTCCGGTGGGCCTTGGCTTTTCCTTCAGTAGAGTTCATAGTGCAAACCTTGCAGGTCATGATGATGATAGAGGCCACCATCTCCTTAGCTTGCTGCTGGTACTTTTCTGTGGGAATCAGCTTGGCTACAACCAGCCAGGAAGATTTCCAGTGGTTTGGTATTGGCACCCAGTACCAGAAGCTAAGCCATCCATAATTTCCATCTCAGGAATTTTATTTGGTAGACAGAGTGGCTGCCCAAACATTAGTTTTTCACAAAGGAGCTGAAGACACTGAGCGGCAGTAGGTGCAATTTTCTCCAGCATGACCTATTTGTTAGATATCAGAGGGAGAACAGAGAGGGCAGCATGGTGGCTCAGTGGTTAGCACTGCAGCTTTGCAGTGCTGGGGTCCTGGGTTCAACCCCACCAGGGACAACATCTGCAAGGAGTTTTTATGTTCTCCCCGTGTTCTCGTGGGTTTCCCCCAGGTTGTCCCATGTCCTCCTCAGTAAAAAAGCAGCCATAGAGTATCCAGGAACCTTGACATGGACGTTTCTTAGCCAGGGCTGCTTCTCAGCAGGGTTGGGCGGGCCCACGAGGAGAGTTGATAGCGCAAACCTTGCAGCTGCTATGGGGCTCTTGAGCGGGGGAGAAAGGTGGGCCCTCAGAATCAAATACTCTGGTGGGCCCAATATTCTTTAGTCTGACACTGTGTTACGCTCACGCCCGGATTGACTGGCGTGAGCGTGATCCCACTGTACCTTGAACCAAGGAGTGCCTGGAGGGGCGAAACTAAGTATCAACCCGATCCGACCAAGGTCGCATGGCGGCTTAGTCAACTCCGTGGACCAAGGAGGAACCGAGCAGAGGGACCAGGTGCGACTCCAGGTCAGACCCCGGTCACAGTTGTTGACCCACACTGGCGAATGCAGGAACAGGCAGGTTAGACTGGCATACAGACAGGTGGGTACTGGCAAGTACGGCTGGTATGCAGACAGGTGGGCACTGGCAAGCACGGCTGGAGTGCAGACAGGGAGATTCTGGCAAGCATGGCTGGAGTGCAGACAGGGAGGTACAAGCAGGTTGGAGCGCAGGCTGGATAGGGTCCAGTACAGACTGGGAGACAGGTACAGAGCCGCAGATGCGGTAGACAAGCAGAGTAAAATGAAACCGCCGAAGCGGAGGACAAGGCAGAGCAGAGAGGAACTGCTGGTGCGGTGAGCAAGCAGAGCGGAGCGAAAACCGCAGGTGCGGTGGGCAAGGCAGAGCAGAGCGTAACCGCCGGAGCGGTAGACAAGGCAGAGCAGAAAGAAACCACCGGAGAGGTGGGTAAGTCAGAGCAGAGAAACCACCAGAGCGGTGGGTAAGTCGGAGCAGAGAGAAACCGCCGGAGCGGTGGGCAAGACAGCGGAGCAAAACCGCAGGTACGGTGAACAAGGCAGCGCAGAGCGGAACTGCAGGAGTGGTGGACAAGGCAGAGCAGAGCGGAACCGCCAGAGCGGTGGGTAAGTAGGAGCAGAGAGAAACCGCCGGAGCGGTGGGCAAGACAGAGCGGAGCGAAACCGAAGGTGCGGTGGACAAGGCAGAGCAGAACAGGGCTGAAGGTGCAGGCAGAGAGGACAGGGCTCTGTTCACATGGAACAGACTGGAAAATACAGGAAGATATGGAGGAAGGGAAAAGGGACAAGCAGAACCAGATACACACAAGGTACTTACTATGAAGTAGCGAGTGGACACAAAACTCACAAACACAAGTACAGAGACAACGAGTTGGAGTTAGGTGCAGGTTCAGATACTGCAGGAAAAGGGAAGGTACGGACATAGAGATAAACAGGTAACAGGCTAGGATACAGTTCAGACAGGAACTGCTACTGCAATGAGATACAGAAAAGAACCTGGGAATACAGCCCCCAGAGTGGCGGAAACAGACTAGAAGTCAGAGATAACAGGACAGGACCTGGCAATACAGTTGCAAAGACAAACTGAGTGAAGGTGTTGCTCAGGCACCTCCTACTGGGTGGAGGGGGTTTAAATGTCCAGTGACTCACAGCAAAAGGCTGGAGACGCATTAGGGGTGTGCCCACAGCAGCTTTAAGAATCAGGAAGTAACCTGGCCGCCGCCCTAAGCAGTCAGTCAAGAGGCATGCACACAGCATAAACTGGAGCAAGATTAGCAGGCTGGACTGACAGGTAAGATTGCGGTCTTGCATAGTGGGAGGTGGTGCACTATGCAAGCACGCCGCCAGGGAAGTTACACACTGCTTCTCAGTGAGAGTTGTATTTCAGCACAGCCATATTCTTTAGCTCGGTGAAAGGACTAATATAGAGGGAAACCGTATGTACTCCAACTGTCATTTCTCCCAGGAAGTCCTCTAATGCAGCTTGTTGCATAAGCAATGGCAGCCCGTCCAACATCAGCTCACACTTCTCGGTGGTGCGTCGACACACAAAGATCTTTCTTTACGCCTTGAATCTCATGACTACTGAGATGGGCAATGGCCTGATCTTCAATGCATAAGCACGTCCAATTCACAGTAAAAAAGCAGCCATAGAGTGTCCGGGAACATTCACACAGACTTTTCTTAGCCAGGGCTGCTTCTCGGTGAGAGTTGTATTTCACCACAGCCATATTCTTTAAGTCGGATGAAAGGACTGGCATAGAGTGAAACCGTATCTTCTCCGGCTGTCATTTCTCCACCACCAGGTTCCGGACATTGTCACACATGACCATGCCTGGTTGTATGTTCAGCGGTGAGAGCTACAGATCTGCCTGCTATGTTACAGCTTTCAACAACTCTGCAGCGGTGTGCGGTTTGTCACCTAAGCATAAGCATATTATCTTCAGCACAGCCTGTTGCCGCTTGGCCGAGGCAGTGCTGCAGTGCTTCCAGCTTGTGACTGATGTGGTCATTTCGGAGATGGAGAGGAGGAGGTGCAGGAGCTGTACAATGTGATTACATTGAGATTACATTGGCGAGTCTGGTTTTTATGCTAAAGATCCTGCTTTTTTTTATATTTTTCTTTCTCTTCAAATGCGTATTGGAGTGCGTCCTAATTTTTGCCAGCCCTTCTAATTGCTGCATATACGGAATAACATTATAGGAGACTCACTCTTTAATAATGGGAGGGACAATCAAATAGATTTTATGTTCTAGAATATGACCTGTCTTATCTGAAATTCGCTTACGGGGGAGGTATCGCAGTATGGATATCGTATTACACCCATCCAGACAGGTATTATTGCCTGATACTGCGTGCTGCCGAAAAAAAATAAAAATCTATTCTATTCCCTATCGATAACGCTGATAGATGCATTTACAATAGGGACAGATGCTAGGTGGTATCATCAGCTCCAGATGAGTGTTCATTATGGTCATATAAATCTCTTCCACAGTCTATAACTTTTTTTTTATTATTATTTCTTTGGCCTTATATACAAGTCATTACCTTGGAAAAAATGTTTCTTAACATTTTTCCAGGTAAATCCAGTTTAGCTTGGTTTTTGTATGTTTTATTGTCAGTCCGTAAAAGTGGCGTAATAGTCTGACAACATTGGTCACAGATATTCAGGCAGTTGCCTAATAGTATGTTATTTGTCAGTGACCAAGTGTCAATAGTGTGGAACAACATGCACCTGGCAGACTTTAAACGCAGTGTACTATTTGACACGTTCCCAAAAATTTCTGCATTGTTACAGCAGTAATATGGTATCACGTCTAATGGCCACGGTTTCAGTCAGTCGCCTAACAGTATGGTATTTGTCAGTTTTAACACACAACTGCCATACTTTAAAAGGAGCGTAATATTTGGCACACTCCACAAAATGTCTGTATTATTACTGCAGTAATATGGGATCACGTGTGATCATGGAAAAGTTTCTCTGCTTCCACAATACAGTAATGTGAATATAATAAAAAAAATCTCGCCGTATTCTGCTAACAAGCAAATAGAGCAGCAAAATGGTGTACTCTAGATTGCTTTTTAAGCAAATAATCAAGACTAAGAGCAAAAAAATTAAAAAATATCCCGGATATGTAGGGCTATATGAATATCTGTAACAGCAACAGAAGCAGACAGAACGTGCAATGGACCCTATTGTGGTGTATACACTGCCACAAAGCCTGCCTAACTCCTGCTATCACCAAGTAATATATGCAGCTGGATTAGTCCTCAGAAGGTCTGTTAGTTCAGATGGATATGTATCTTGCTGTGGAATACCTATACCTAACTATTAAACCGCCAATTATCTCCCTAGCTCAGCAGCATCTCTACCTACTTTGCCTGTTTCTGGGTTAGACTGTCATGAGCATAGGGCCACCATGTCTTATATAGACCCGATGATGCTATGCGGCCAGCCAATCACTGTAATGCCACGACCAACATGGCACGGCATTACAGTGCGTGGCAAGCAATCCCTGCATGTTCATTGGCTCTCTAAAGAGCGCCAAACATGCAGGGCGGGGACCTGAGCTCCCGCCCGAGCATAACGGAAATGCTCGCCGAGCGCTGAGCATGTCGAGTAGTGAGATACTCGGGCGAGTACTGAGTAGTGACGAGCACGCTCGCTCATCACTAGTGCTGATGCATCACACACAAATCGGAGTACAAAAATATTTAAACACAGAATGTAATGTTCAAAGTCCCAACATGGATTCATGAGGGATCGCTCCTGCCAAACAAACCTGATGGCCTTCTACGAGGAGGTGAGCTCACAGCTGGACCGGGGAGAGTCAGTGGATGTTGTATACCTTGACTTCTCCAAAGCGTTTGATACCGTGCCACACAAAAGGTTGGTATATAAAATGAGAATGCTTGGTCTGGGGGATAATGTGTGCAAGTGGGTAAATAGCTGGCTGAGTGACAGAAAGCAGAGGGTGGTTATCAATGGAGTAAGCTCAGGGTGTGTCAGGGTTACTAGCGGGGTGCCTCAAGGGTCTGTCTTGGGCCCTATATTATTTAATATATTTATTAATGATCTAGTGGAAGGGTTGCATAGTAAAATAGCAATATTTGCAGATGATACTAAACTTTGTAAAGTAGTTAATACAGATGAGGATAGGGCACAGCTACAGGAGGATTTAGATAAATTGGGGAGTTGGGCCAAAAAATGGCAAATGGGGTTCAATGCCGATAAATGTAAGGTCATGCACATGGGAAAGAAAAACAGCAGTCACCCATACATATTAAATGGGAAACCGTTGGGGAAATCTGACATGGAGAAGGACCTGGGCGTCTTGGTTAATAGTAAATTAAATTGGAGTGCCCAGTGTCAGGCAGCAGCTGCGAAGGCAAATAGAGTCATGGCATGCATCAGAAGAGGAATAGGGGCATATGATGAGAACATTGTTCTTCCTCTGTATAAAGCGCTGGTAAGGCCGCACTTAGAATATTGTGCACAGTTCTGGGCTCCGGTGCTCAGGAAAGACATATTGGAGCTAGAGAGAGTACAAATGAGGGCGACTAAGGTAATAAAGGGAATGGAGGGACTAGAATACCCAGAGAGGTTGTCAAAATTAGGCCTATTTACGTTGGAAAAGAGAAGGCTTAGGGGAGACCTCATAAACATGTATAAATACATCAGGGGGCAGTACAGAGATCTCTCCCATGACCTGTTTATACCAAGGATGGTGACAAAGACGAGGGGGCACACTATGCGTCTGGAGGAACGGAGGTTCCTGCACCAGCATAGAAGGGGATTCTTTACGGTCAGAGCCGTGAGACTCTGGAACTCTCTGGGAGAGGAAGTGGTGATGTCCAACTCACTTAATGAGTTCAAGACAGGCCTGGACACCTTTCTTGAGAACAATAAAATTACATCTTATGCTTAGTGATAGTTAATTAATCCAGGGATTTAATGTGACTGCCAGATTGGTGTCGGGAAGTGAATTTTTCCTCAATGATGTAAATTGGCCTATACCGTATGGTTTTTTTTTTGCCTTCCCCTGGATCAACACTGCGGAATAGCTGCAGTGCACAAGAAATAGGCTGAACTGGATGGACGCTTGTCTTTTTTCGGCCTTATAAACTATGTAACTATGTAACTAAGTAGGTAAAAAGCCAAGGGGGGGTAAATATTTTTGCAAGCCACTGTATATAGTCTACTTTTTACTTCACCAATATATCACTCATTTTGAAAAAAAAAAAATTGATTGGAAAATGCTACTGTAAAATGCAAATTTGACCCCAATATATGCAGCTACACAAACAAAAAAATAGTATTTGTGTTCAAATATATAAAGTATTTATTCACAGAGAGATTGACACCAGGGAAAAATAATTTAATCTGTCATTCCTCTTATTTTAGTTTTTATTTATTTTTCTAATAGGAATAGTATGTTTTGTGTCCTTACTAGTGATGAGCGAATGTGCTCGCCACTGCTCGGTACTCGCCCGAGCATCACTGTGCTTGACGAGCTCGGTGCTCGGCAAGTATTTCCTGGTTGCTCGGGAAGGAACTCGGGACCCTTCCCTGCAATCCCTGAAAGCCAATGAACATGCAGGGATTGCCTACCATGCACTGTAATGCCATAGCCATGTTGGTTGTGGGCATTACAGTGATTAGCTGGCCGTATAGAGTCATCAGGTGTATATAAGACCTGGCACCACTATGCTTGTCACAGTCTACCCCGGAATCAGGCAGAGTAGGGAGAGGTGCTGTTGCGTCAGGGAGAGATTTGCTTCTTTATAGTTAGTATAGGTATTCCACAACATATATACAGTATACTGTATATCCATCTGAACTAACAGTCCTTCTGAGGACTAATCCAGCTGCATATATTCAGTGGTGATAGCAGGAGTTAGGCAGGCAGGCAGTGTATGTGACAGACTGCAGTGCATATAGTGCAAGAGGGTCCATTGAATGTCCTGTTAGTATAGGTATTCCACAACATATATATATATATATATATATATATATATATCCATCTGAACTAACAGTCCTTCTGAGGACTAATCCAGCTGCATATAATCAGTGCTAGGCAGGCAGGCAGTGTATGTGGCAGACTGCAGTGTATGATACAGCACAAGAGTGTCCATTGAACGTCCTGTCTGCTGCTGCTGTAATAATTACAGATATTTGTAGACATAGCCCCAGATATCAGGGGCCAGGGCAATTTTTTTATCTTAATCCTGGTTATTTGCTTAAAAAGCATTCCAGAGTACACCATTTTTTTGCTCCATTTGCTTGTTCTCACTGCAGAATAAATCACATATAACTGCATTCCAAAATCAGCAATTTCTCGTGAACGTGTAAAATATTGTCCTCCATTAAAAATGGGCAAGGTGCGTGGCAAGGGACAGAGAAGTGGACGTGATGGTGATGGTGCATGCAGAGGGCGAGGCCAAGGACGTGGCCGTGGGCAAGCTGAAATTGTGCCACAACAAACACCCACATCTTGTCGCTCAACCTTCCTGTCCCAATTACTAGTGGACCGCAGTACACCACTATTGAACCCAGAGCAGTGTCAAAAGGTTGTTAGTTGGTAGAAGATCATGCTTTCAGTCACTTTGCCACCACCACCACCACCCTGTCTTCCACACGGTCAAGTCTCAGTAGGCGTGATCGCATAGTCTGGACCGCATATTCCTCACCCTGATGCTCCTTCCTCCCACCATGCCAAGTCCCCAGAGACAACTGATCCCACACTTGGACACTCGGAAGAGCTGTTCACTTTTTCATTTGTAAATGCGGGCCTCTCGCACGGCCAGCTTTGAGCGAGTCAAGAGAACGCGTGTAGCGATGCCCAAATATTGGAGCAGCCACGTTCACACGAAGGCGATGGTGGGAAAGTGCAATTACTGTTGCAAGCGGTGGATGATGATGATGATGAGACACAATTGCCAGAAAGTCAGAAGGAGGATCAGGGTGCGGAAGTGGAAGACGAGGTGGTGGATGATATTGTAACTGATCCAACCTGGCAGGGGGACATACAGAGTGAGGATAGCAGCACACAGGGGGAGGGAGGCGTAGCACCACAACAGGCTGGAGGAAGCAGTGTGGCGGCCACAGACGCAAGGCGGGAAAGCGTTCCTCGTAATGCCAATGACGCGCCCCCTGGGCCTGTGCTGTGCAGGGGATACCTGGAGCCGGGCCTTTTGTAAGATGCTGGGGGTTGTAGTCTCCGTGGCGCTGACCCGGTCCGTGCCCAGGGTGGTCAAACCAGTGGCAGTCTATTTGTGTTGTAATAAGTGTCCGACTACGCCACCCGTGGATTGCGGTCAGTGGGGACCGCCGCTGCGCTGCAGACCGCTGAGGCTGATGTTATATGCACAGCCAAGAATGGGATAACTCCCCACGGGAGAAGTATTGCCCCAGGGCAGCTAGAGTAGATGATGGTAGTGATGGTGTGAGCGTCCCAGTACTAATGGTGCTGGTGCGGTGATGAAACACAGAGATGTGTGGTTGCAGTTTCCAATGCTTTACTCACAGTTCTTTACTGGTCCTAGTCACCTCGGTACCGGCGGTGACTGCCCAACTGGTGCTGCGTCCACCAGGCAAGGGGCTCGACCAACTCCCAGGCAATTCCAGAGCGTGGCACAGGACTCCCTTCCTTTCCTTTCTCTGGCCGTCCCCACCAGTGACCCACCTTTGTCCAGCTTCCTCGGGCCTTCTGTTGGCGAAACCTCTCTCCGGTTTCCCTGACCCTATGTGGTATGCTTTCCTGGTGGATGTAGTGAGGGGTCGCACCAAGATGTGGTCACAACCTCCGGTTTTGGCTGAGGATTAGTCGCCTCCACCAATTTGGGTTCCGGTACCCTGCTCTGCCGACCCTTCACTCTGTATCTCCTGGGCATATGGGGTTCCTTCTGTCCTCGTGTCTCTGGGCCTTTCTCTGTGTTCCTGTTCCTTGCTTCCTTTCTTACTGTCCTTTCTGTTCATTCTCCTTTCTCTCTCTCTCAGGCTCCAGCCTCCTGACAAGGCCTGCCTGCGGAGCAGAGCCCATGCAGGGGCTCTGCTTCCTGTCTTCTCCTCTCACTCTTAGCTTCTTCTCTGCACTGCACTGACTACTGTCCTAAGATGCTGCCCACCTTTTATACCTCCTTCTGACACCCAAGCCCAGGTGACTAGCAACCAATGGGCTCCTACCTATGCCCAGAGACCCATCCCTATCTGCTCCTACACCACTGGGTTTTCCTCCCCCTCCCCACTCCAGCCAGGAACAGATGCTGTCGTGCCTGCACTTCTATCTTGTGGGAGCACCGTTGAGCTGTCCCTCGGAAATGGGGTGTGTGTGGTGCATGCAGCTACTGAGTCCTGGTCCACACTCCATCCTTACCCGGGAGTGGAATAACACAACTCTGGTTTGAGGTGCAATACCCCTGTAGCAGCCTGAGCCCTCGGGGTGCTACATTCCCCCCTGGTAAATCACAGCACGTCCTCGGGCTGGAAAAGAGCAAAGACAATTCAAAAACATGCAATACTTTTTCAAAACTTTTCACATTAGAAACCGGCCGGCATTATTCAACTTCCCTTTATGGGAAACACTTTCTCTTTACTAGACATTATACTGCACTTTTAATATTACTGGAACTCTTTTGTCATATAACATTTTCTAGCAGCATATAAAACTATTCAGCATATCAAACTTTTTCTGGTAAAACATTTTAGTAGATTCTCTTCTTCACTGGCCACTGTGCAACTTGCGACCAGGTAAAGGTGCAACAGTCCATTTAATTCCGAGGTAGGCGTTGCAGTTTTTGTATAAAACCAGTAGGGGGCGCTTTAAGAAGCGCAACTATATACAAGGGATGTCCGCTCTCAGTCCTCGGCCAGTGGGGATAGGGGAATGGCTGCTCACAGTCCTCAGCCTGGTTAGGGATTAGGGGCACACAGGTAACAGTTCTTTAACAGTTCCATACTAGTCCCAACGGGGACCACACTTTAATCAGCAACAGTTCTTGTACCCTGACGGGTAACTATATACAGTTCCACTTTACCGTTCACTGGTAACGGTGTCCTCCTCGCTCTTCCGGGTAATCTTCTGGTCCGTCCGGACCCTCGGTGTACTCAGTTTCTGGGCGGTACTGTAGTTCCTCTTCCATGAACCGGTGAACGTGGAGGGCGTACGGTCCCTTGGCACCCTTGTGCCGGGTGAAGGTGACCACATCACCCGGGTAGAGATCGCGTCCGCGGTGTCCCTCTGGCAGGTGGCTCTCGACGTCCCTGCGGGTGACAAAGACGTCGCCGGGGGTTCGATGGTCTCGGATAAAGCCCCAGTCATGCTCCAGCTGGAACTTTATTACGGTCCCGTTGACTCGGGGACCGCGGGCGGCTCGGGGGTCTTGTCGGGCCCTGCGCTTCTGCTCCGCGCTCCGGGCCTGCAGCTGTTCCTCTCGGATTCGCCTCTCCCGACGTTCCCTTTCAAATACCTCCAGCTGTTGACGGCAGCTCTCCTCACGCCGGGCTGCGTCCGCCCGGGTCTCCTGCGTGAACCCCATGAGATTCTCACCGGTGGGATCCCATGCGAATTGAGTGTCCTCCAGCGGGAGCGGAGCGATTTTGGCGGGCTCCGGAGCCGGGATCAGAGGCTCACACAGGGGTCGTTCCCTCCGGAGACGGGGGTTGACGTACTCCGGTGGCCACACGAAGGGCAGCCCGTCCGGGCTGGTATGTTGCGCAAAGAGGTCTGCGCCCAGGGGTGGCACCACGGGCCTCGGTCGGGGAGCAGCGCCCGGGGGCACTCGGCCTTGCGACCAGGCCGGGGAATTTCCGGTTGGGTCTGGGGGTGGCACTGTTGAGGAAGAGGGCGCTGGAGGGGCAGCGGCGCCCGAGTTCACCAGGCCTTGCGACCAGGCCGGTGGTACTTCCTCTTTTGCCGCGCCCGGGGTCGAGGGGCGTGGCGCGGAACGGGGCGTGACTGCGGCTCCTGCCGCTTGAGGCCTAGTTGGGAGCAGTGGCGGCGCGGCAACGGGTGTGGTGAGTAGGGCTTCGGGCTCTGCGACGGGAGGCTGGGGCAGGCTTACAGCTGCTGGGCTCGGGGTGGTGACGTCCCCATTACCTGCCTCAATCCTCGCGGCTCCCTCCCCGGCGTCGTCTCCGGCCTTCGTCCCTCCTGCACCATCCTCAGAGGCAGGCGTGCTCCAGGTTGCGGGTGGCGCCTCCTGCTGGCGGGTTCCAGCCTGCCGGGCCATCTCCCTTCTCCACTCGGCCAGCGCATCCTGCTGTGCCCGGACCATCCTCCGGTCCAAGTCCTCCAGCGCAGCCTGTGCACGCTCCGGGTCTCTGGGGAGCTGCGCCAGGATCTCCACCAGGCTGTCCGGCGGTGCGGCCTGCAGCAGGCTCCGGACCAAGGTGTTGGCACTGCTGGACGCTTCCTCCATTTCCGGGTGCGGTCTGTCCAGACTGATCCAGACCGCGCCCTGCCCCACTGTTTTCTTCACTTCCCGCCCCCATTGGGGGTGGTCCTGGGGCAACTTGGTGACAGTCAGTTTCAAGGGCAGCCCTCCCACGCTGATGGACATCTCCAATGCTGCATTCATGGCTGGTGGGGGCGGGCTCCTTCTTTGGCGCCACTCAGGGACCTGGCCCACGATGGGAAGTGGCTTCCTGCTGTCCTTTGGTGCGCACATAATGGCGTCCGCTCTGCCAGGGCGGGAAAAACGGATGAAGATGGCGGGAAACGGTCCAAGATGGCGTCTGATGGCGGGAATCGGCTCCGGATGGCGGGAAACTTCTTTTTAAGGTACATGTGCAGTTTTCTTCAGGCACGCAATACCCGCTTGTGGCGGGTTGGTAATGATCCTGCCAACTACGCCAAAGTTGACGCGCCCCCTGGGCCTGTGCTGTGCAGGGTATACCCGGAGCCGGGCCTTCTGTAAGATGCTGGGGGTTGTAGTCTCCGTGGCGCTGACCCGGTCCGTGCCCAGGGTGGTCAAACCAGTGGCAGTCTATTTGTGTTGTAATAAGTGTCCGACTACACCACCCGTGGATTGCGGTCAGTGGGGACCGCCGCTGCGCTGCAGACCGCTGAGGCTGATGTTATATGCGCAGCCAAGAATGGGATAACTCCCCACGGGAGAAGTATTGCCTCATGGCAGCTAGAGTAGATGATGGTAGTGATGGTGTGAGCGTCCCAGTACTAATGGTGCTGGTGCGGCGATGAAACACAGAGACGTGTGGTTGCAGTTTCCAATGCTTTACTCACAGTTCTTTACTGGTCCTAGTCACCTCGGTACCGGCGGTGACTGCCCAACTGGTGCTGCGTCCACCAGGCAAGGGGCTCGACCAACTCCCAGGCAATTCCAGAGCGTGGCACAGGACTCCCTTCCTTTCCTTTCTCTGGCCGTCCCCACCAGTGACCCACCTTTGTCCAGCTTCCTCGGGCCTTCTGTTGGCGAAACCTCTCTCCGGTTTCCCTGACCCTATGTGGTATGCTTTCCTGGTGGATGTAGTGAGGGGTCGCACCAAGATGTGGTCACAACCTCCGGTTTTGGCTGAGGATTAGTCGCCTCCACCAATTTGGGTTCCGGTACCCTGCTCTGCCGACCCTTCACTCTGTATCTCCTGGGCATATGGGGTTCCTTCTGTCCTCGTGTCTCTGGGCCTTTCTCTGTGTTCCTGTTCCTTGCTTCCTTTCTTACTGTCCTTTCTGTTCATTCTCCTTTCTCTCTCTTTCAGGCTCCAGCCTCCTGACAAGGCCTGCCTGCGGAGCAGAGCCCATGCAGGGGCTCTGCTTCCTGTCTTCTCCTCTCACTCTTAGCTTCTTCTCTGCACTGCACTGACTACTGTCCTAAGATGGTGCCCACCTTTTATACCTCCTTCTGACACCCGAGCCCAGGTGACTAGCAACCAATGGGCTCCTACCTATGCCCAGAGACCCACCCCTATCTGCTCCTACACCACTGGGTTTTGCTCCCCGTCCCCACTCCAGCCAGGAACAGATGCTGTCGTGCCTGCACTTCTATCTTGTGGGAGCACCGTTGAGCTGTCCCTCGGAAATGGGGTGTGTGTGGTGCATGCAGCTACTGAGTCCTGGTCCATACTCCATCCTTACCCGGGAGTGGAATACCACACCTCTGGTTTGAGGTGCAATACCCCTGTAGCAGCCGAGCCCTCGGGGTGCTACACCAACATGAAGGAAGTTGCCAGTACAACTGTTAGGTCTTTCCGAGTCTGGCTATTTTTTAAAGACTCTGCAGATAACCTCAAAAAGGCAATTTCCACCACCTGCTATACCAGTATCAGCAGGGTTAGAAAAACTAGCAGCCTGACAACCACCAGCTTGAACAGGCACATGGCAGCAAAGCACCTGACTAAGTGGGCCAAGCCCCAGGGTCCAGCAACAGTGTCTGAGGGTGACACCACTTCTTATTATGCTGTTGTGCATGCAAGCCAGTCCCCTGTCCATGGCGCATGCCAAGATGCCTCCCACCCTGCACCTGTCGTTGCACACTCTCAACTAGCTCCATCAGCAAGAACGTCCACATCCTTGTCCCAGCGCAACATTCAGTTGTCCCTACCCCAGTCCTTAGAACGCAAACGCAAATACGCAGCCAACGCCTCACAGACCACAGTACTAAATTCACACATTTCGCAAATTCTTGCACTCGAAATGTTGCATTTTAGGCTCGTAGAGAGGGAAGCTTTCCGCAACCTGATGGCGGCGGCCGTTCCTCGGTACTCTGTCCCCAGGCGCCACTATTTCTCCCCGTGTGCCGTCCCCGCATTACACAAGCACATGTCCCACAACATTAGCCGTGCCCTTAACAACGCAGTTACTGCGAAAGTCCACCTAACCATGGACACGTGGACAAGTGCTTGTGGGCAGGGACGGTACATCTCGCTGGCTGCACACTGGGTTAATACAGTGGAAGCTGGGACCCAGTTGGACCTTGGGACAGAACACATCCCCCGAACGCCGACGATTGTAGGCTCTGTGTCAATCAGGGTTACCCCCACATTCTACAGCTCCTGCACCTCCTGCTCCTCTTCAGCCTCCATCTCTGAAATGAGAGTCACAAGCAGGAAGCACTGCAGCACTGCCTCGGCCAAGAGGCAACAGGCTGCACTATAGCTATTATGCTTAGGTGAAATATCGCACAACGCTGAAGAGTTGTGGACAGCTCTGAAACAGCAGGCAGATCTGTGGCTG
Source organism: Phyllobates terribilis (assembly GCF_046119375.1). Taxonomy (NCBI): domain Eukaryota; kingdom Metazoa; phylum Chordata; class Amphibia; order Anura; family Dendrobatidae; genus Phyllobates; species Phyllobates terribilis. The sequence goes on from NW_027362761.1 coordinate 707,415,393, forward strand.
ACACTGCTGACCCTACAGCCAGGCATGGTCGTGTGTGACAATGGCAGGAACCTGGTAGCGGTTCTGAGGCGAGTCGAGTTCACACACGTACCATGCCTGGTCCATGTGATTAACCTCGTGGTTCAGCAATTTCTCAAAACCTACCCTGATCTGTTGGATCTGCTTGTCAAAGTATGCCGCCTGTGTGCCCATTTTAGAAAGTCAGCTACAGCTTCCGCCGCCCTCGCTGTGCTTCAGCAGCATTTGCATCTTCCAACTCACCGACTGATCTGCGATGTCCCCACGCATTGGAACTCTACCTTGCAAATGTTGGGAAGGATTTGTGAGCAGAACAGGGCAGTTGTTGAGTACCAACATCAACAAGGCCATCGGTATCAGGTCAGGCTCCACACATAAAACTTGAACATGGATGTCAGACATATGTCCCATCCTCCAAAACTTTGAGGACTCCACAAAGATGGTGAGCGGTGATGACGCCATAATTAGAGTCAGCATCCCGATCCTCTGTCTTCAGAAATGCTCTCTGCTCACAATTATAGAGGATGCATTGCAGGCGGAGCACGATGAGATGGAGCAAGGAACCATACAGGGTGATTCCACACAGCCCAGCCTCATCTCATCCCAACATGGATTGGGTGACAATGAGGAACAGGAGGAGGAGGAGGAAGAACAGGAGCTAGTTTCCTGCGCTATAGACGGTACTACCTGCACATCTGTCATACCGTCTGATCAGCGTGGATGGCCTAAGGACAGGGAGGAGGAGGAAGAGGAGGAGGATGAGGAGGAGAGCATGGTCAGTCGTCCTCTTGGTGAGGACACGGAATTCTTGCCTTTTTGCAGTCTGGCACACATGGCTGAGTTTATGTTACGCTGCCTTTCCCGTGACCCTCGCGTTGTCCAAATTTTGGGTGACAGTCATTATTGGTTGGTGACACTTGTAGACCCATGCTAGAAGGAGAACTTTCTGTCTCTTATTCCTTTGCAGAACAGGCCTAATAAAATGGTGCAGTACGAGAAGGCCCCTATTGCGGAATTATTAAATAAATTCCCATCTGAAAACGCTGACGGCAGAGGTCACAGTTCGTTGGACAACCAAGGAGTACAGGCGAGAGAGACACAAGTGCAATTGAGCAGAGGCAGAGGAACACTGTCAAAGTTCTGGGACAGTTTTCTCAGATCCTCCCATCGCACAATCCCTGATGCGTGGGGTACTCTTACAAGGAGGGAAAAGTTGCAGAAGATGGTGAGGGAGTACTTTGCCGACCATACCAATGTCCTCCTTGATTCCTCTGTGCCTTATAATTATTGAGTATCCAAGCTGGACATGTGGCATGAACTAGCTCTCTACGCCTTGGAGGTCCTGGCCTGCCCTGCCGCTAGCGTTTTGTCAGAGCGGGTTTTTAGTGTTGCTGGTGGAATTATAACCGATAGGTGCATCTGCCTGTCAACTGAAAATGCTGTCAGGCTGACTTTTATAAAAATGAACAAGAGCTGGATTGGGCCAGACTTCTCAACAACACCGATGATAGCAGCGTAACGTAAACTCAAATACAGTGTCTTTTTTTTGGGAGATCTAACTCTATTCACATGCACCTCTGTCTTCACATCCAGACATGGGTATACGCTTCCTGATTTTGTCTATTTGCTCTTGTCCTCCTCCTTCTCCGCATCCTCATCCTCCACCACCATATCACCATCATATGTACCATATCAACATATCTACGTCTCTTGTAAGGGACGTTGGAGTTCCTCCAAATTTTTGGCAGCCATTGCTTCACTGCATAGGCAAACAGTAAGGGAGACCCACTTCCTAATAATGGGAACATTGTTTTCAGGAGGCCCTCCGACCTCTACGTCTCTTGCAAGGGGCATTGGAGTTCCTCCAAATTTTTGGCAGCCGTTGCTTCACTGCATAGGCAAACAGTATGGAAGATACACTTCCTTAAAATGGGAACATTGTTTTCAGGAGGCCCTCCGACCTCTACGTCTCTTGCAAGGGGCATTGGAGTTCCTTCAAATTTTTGTCAGCCGTTGCTTCACTGCATAGGCAAACAGTATGGGAGACACACTTCCTAATAATGGGAACATTGTTTTCAGGAGGCCCTCCAACCTCTACGTCTCTTGCAAGGGGCATTGGAATGCCTCCAAATTTTTGCCAGCCATTGCAGTCACTGCATAGGCAAACAATATGGGAGACCCTCTCCTTTCTAATGGGAATATGTCATTACTGAGGCCCACCTCTATGTGTCTTTAAACTGTTAGTGGGGTTTTTACTAAATTTTGGCAGCCGTTGGATTCACTGCATACCCTATAACTGAATAACAGACCCTCTCCTTTCTAATGGGAACATTTCGTTACTGTGGCCCAGCTCTATGTGTCTTTAAATTGTTAATAGGGTTTTTCCTAAATGTTGGCAGCCGTTGGACTCACTGCATACCCTATAACTGAATAGCAGACCCTCTCCTTTCTAATGGGAACATGTCATTACTGTGGCCCAGCTCTATGTGTCTTTGAATTGTTAGTAGGATTTTTCCTAAATTTTGGCAGCCGTTGGACTCACTGCATACCCTATAACTAAATAGCAGACCCTCTCCTTTCTAATGGGAACATGTCATACTCGTTACTGTTGCCCAGCTCTATTTGTCTTTAAATTGTTAGTGGGGTTTTTCCCAAATTTTGTCAGCCTTTGTAGTCAAAGCATGGGCATTACCACTACAGGAGACCTACTCTTTTATATTGGGAACATTTTTTTACTGAGACCTTCCTCTATGTCTTTTCAAAGGGGTATTGGGTTGTGTCCAATATTTTGGTAGCCCTTGCAGTCACTGCATATGCAATAACAGTATAGGAGACCCACTCATTAATAATGGGAACAACAAAGCACAGCCGGCTGATGGCTCTCTAACAATAGCGAGAGCCGACTGCTGGCCCTTTAAGAATAGTAAGGCTGTAAAAATAGTTTTGACTTGTAACTTTCACAATCCCTCCTTCATAAATGAAACAGGATGTGTTTGATGATGTTTCACCCACCACATTGCCAGATAAGGCTGTAAAATGTTAAAATTACATTTCCCGGTGAATGCATTTGTCTTGGTTGAAAGCAATGCAAAAGTGCAAAAACGCATCAAAAATGCTACGTGTGAACATAGCCCAAGGTGTAGAGGAGCATTTTTGTTTTTGGTTATTTATTTTGCCTTATATACCAGTCATTACCCTGGAAAGGATGTTCCTTAACATATTTCCCAGGAAAATCCATTTTGGTTTCGTTTTTGTATGTTTTATTGTGAGCCTGTAAAAGTGGCGTAATACCTCTGACAACGTTGTTGACAGCAGTGACCTGGGAGTCAGAAATGCTCCCAGGGGTCTTCCCCATGCTGTTCCCATGTCATATGAGCACTGTTCCCATTGACTTGGGCAATTTTTTGTCCCTCTGCAGACCGCCGCAGGTTTCCCATAGACTTACATTGGGCTCGTTACTCAGTCCGAGCACTCGAGTATTCCGATTTGCTCGACTCGAACAACGATTACCCGAGCATTTTAGCCCTCGCTCATCACTAGTCCTTACATCAAAGGGTGTCAGTGGCTGCTTATTCTTCCTTCTGCATAGGTTCTTTCTTCATTGGATCTACTTTATAGCTGAATTCGAGAAAAAACAAGAAGAGTGCTTGTGTCTAGAGAACTCCTGTAGCATCCCAGTAAATCAGACATATGCATTTGGACATTCACAAAACAGCACATTTTATTGCTAGTTCAAGCCAAAAGCAATTGAGATCTGTACACATATGAAAGAAAACGATGGCTGGTGTGCTAATATTGTATTGAACCTTTCACTACATGACTTCTATTAATGTATATGCTCTAAAAAGTAGCAATTTATAGCATCTTGGGGATTGTGTCCTAATATGCAGCCCCCCCAAATCCAGTTTAGAAATAAATTGATTCATAAAAATGCTGCAGGTTTTGGAAATTTTCTAAACTTATCCTTCTAATGTCCTAAACAAATAGTCACATAGTGACATACTTTGAAAAAAGACAGTCCATCAAGTTCAACCTTTCTTAATCAATTATTGTAAATGATACATATAATCAATAAGGAGAAAGTATAACAGCAGAAGAGTTACATTTAGTTGAAAAAAGGGGGAAACTGGATTTACCAGTATTTGAAATGCAAAGCCCACCATCCAGTCACAAACAGCAATTTTTAAATAGCCCAATCCAGGTCATCCTGGAAATATAAGCCCAGGACCAAGCATATCAAAGCTGTGTTGCACAAAAGAAATTGCTCACATGTGAGGGCCTGCCTATGCCGGTGTGATCCATAATTAATTTCTCCTTCCCTCAAGGAAACAGAAGATAACTCTAGATGGAAACATTTAGGTATTTCTGTTATTTCTCCCTTTTTATTTTCTGACTCATTTGCATATTTGTGTTTCTTTTTATTTTTACCTTCTTTTATCTTTTATTGTAAGCACTGTATATTTTTATATTAAAGCTTAAATCTTTAATAACTTTGATCCTTGTATGCTCTAAATAATCCATAGCCATTGAGAGAGTGTGTGGGCTTTTTAATTCTGACAGCAACATATTTCGGGGACTCATTACCCCGTGTGTTTGATGAGTGGTGGCAGCGTGTTAAGTAACTGGGGGTGTATAGACTGTGTCGGGTTGTGATTTATGCTCACTTTATAGCCTAGAACAGAGGTTGAGTGCTGGATTGAGTGAGAGGAGATAAACTAACCCTTGCAAGCGCACCCCACGTCACGTGCTGAAAATTATGTATGTGGTAATTATACATTCCCTATCATTAAATTATTTATAACCCACTATGCCAATTGCTATGAGAAAATCATTAATCCCTTTTTTAAATGCTAATATAGTGTCTGCCATTAGTACCTCTTGCAGTAGGGCACTACACGGTCTAAATGCTCCAACTATAAAGAACCCTTTCCTATTTATATGTTGATATCACCTTTCCTCTGGATGTATTGAATGTTCTCTGATCCTTTGTAAGGTCCTTGGAAGGAAAAAAATTATTTACTATTTCTTTGTATTAACCGAAGACTATAAATTCTGTTGTAATCAATTCCAAAAATATATAACATAACTTTAAAATGACTCATGAATGAAATAAATTGTATAAATCTACCATGTATTTCATTTGCTCAAGTGCACAATTAAAAACACACTACACCCCTTATAGGTAATATATTAATATATCAATATTGGGAATAAAATACTTGATTTCCCAGTAAATAGATAAATTCCCAACTAAGAATAAACTGAAGAATATGTTGAGAACTTATCAATTATTATTGCATGATACACAAAGTTTCCGTTAACCTAAATGTGTTGATTGGACTAAATTGTTAATTAATCCCTAACAATAGCACAGAGCCATTTTTGTAAAATATATTTGTATTGACCACACATATATTTATAAATGTAAATGTCATCTCTTCTGAAGCACCTATTTTCTTAGCTAAACAAAAAAAATACATTTAAAACAATCAAGCTGACTTTTAGTAGACATATGGGAAATTATAATTAAGTAATTTTGTTGTCAAGATTGTGTTTTAAAAGCAGAAAATTTCAAACTTTGAAAATTCCTTATTTTTTCAAGTTTTCAGTAAATTTAGATTTTTTTTTATCACAAATCACATCAATCTGAATGTACCTCTAACAAAGAGTACAGTGTTACATGAAAAAACAATCTCAGAATCACTGTGATATGTAGAAGCATTCCAAAGTTATTTCCTCATAAAGTGACATGTCAAAAATTGAAAAGTAAAGGTATGTCCATTAGGCTAAATCGGAATACACCTTTTAGCTGTTAAATCACAGCTGAAAATTCATGGTTATTAAAACTTTTTAATAATATTTTTTCAACAATACCCCAACCTTCCAAAATCCCAAAGCAGGCCTTGCTAGCGGTGAGCAGTGTAGCATATATAGTAAGTTGAGTATTATATTTGTGTAATTGAACTATCGTTATTGTTGATTTCTTACATTGTTGTTAAATTATACTTTTGTTAGGGATTTTTATGTTGGTAATGTTTTAGGTAGTACTACATAGTGAAAAAATTCATCCAAACACTGAATAAGGGTATGTGCATATGGTGTCTTTAAGATAGTGGCAAATCTGTTTTTGAAGGTGAAAATGTTTCAGCAAAACACCGGAAGTCATTTTCCTGAAACATTTTGCCAGTCGACTTGTAGCTGTTTTGGTTGCGGTTTTGCCTCTGTTGTTTTTGCGCTATACTTTTGAATATATAAAGTGGGTGACTTCCAAACAAAACAAAATATAGAGTGGGTCGCTTCCAAACCACCCAAATAATTACTTCTTTTAACCTTTTCAAAGTTTACGAATTCTGAAGTGGTTAAAAGAAATGACATAAGATGGAACAAGTGCACAGCAATGTTATTTTGACATTGCTGTGCACTATGTTCATTTTTTTGAGGCAGTTTTACATTGCGTGCACATAATTTTAGGGTGAGTTCACAAGGTACACGTGGTTTTTTTGGAATGGTTTTCTAAATTCCTTCCAAAAGTTTAAATAAAACAAGTAAGGATATAAATTACATTAATTCGTACTATTAAAGTATATAGAGTGTCTATAGACGTCTGGTTTAGCAGACTCATGCTTTTCCTTTTATTACTATGTATTATAGTTTGAATTCATTACTTCTATGTCCATTTTTTACATGAACTGCACTTTGGTTTAAGATCAACTGAAATGATAGTAGTCAGAGCTGGAATTGGTTGGCTAACAGTAAATGACAAGGAAAAAGACAAGGGTTGTTGATAACAATTAGCATCTTGTTTGCAGTAATTTCAGTACTCATTGCCAGGAATAAAGGACAGGAATACATTTCCTCTGTGTGGAAATGCATTACAGTGAGGCCGAACATTGACAGATTTACAATAACTGGACAATTCCTAAAATACATATGAACTATGTTACTAAACTGCAAAATTAATTGATTATTGCATTAAGCAACAATTACAACATGACTGACATCTACCAATTTTACAATTAATCAGATAGATATTAGACATAGATTATTTGTATTTCAGCCTACAGACTATTATAAACATTGGTAGAGTAGAAACCAATTAGGGTAGCACCTAGAGATGATCAAATTGAATTGACTTCGAACACACATCACGTGGTCCAGCGCAGTTAATCAGGGGCAATAATCACAGGTGCAATGAAAGCAGTATTATTTTACAGTTTTATGGTCTAGAGATAAGGTGTCAGAGAGCATAGGTCATCATTACACATAGGGATAGAATAAATTGTGGTTTAATTGAATAGGATAGAGAATGTGAATGCTAGTCTCAATCTGTGAATACTAATACACAGACTCATATGATAGGGAGGTGCAGGATCTGCAGAGTCTGTGTGATTGTGAATTGATTGATCCAAGATATATTGCAATACAGCACATTAATAAAATATTTTTTTCATTGTTGTTGATGCATTGCATACCAAAAGAGCACAGTGCAGTTCCTGTCAATGCTAATTTTCATACTTAAGAAAATTACTCAAACCAAGGCTTATCTGTAATAGAAAATGTGCTTCTTGTCTTGTGAGACAGATGAGCTATGAGTGATATTATATCATCAGAAAAAACATTTAAAAAAAGGTTAACTTTTAGCATAACTAGCTCAATTTAATAACTGTAAACACTGCAACAAATTGGTGGCTTTTGATGCATCTTCCTTTCCATGCATGTACCAACCTAGCAACATAGCTTTATAGTGTTTTGTAATTTTGGTAAATGGGGTGTGAGAATTGTAACAAAATATATATAGAAAAAATAATACAAAAAGGTTAGTGTTTTGCATAGCTGTTTTAATAGTCCAAATTAACAACTTTACACTCCATAACAATATTGTAAATTGTTGCCACATTTGGAAGCCATGTATACATCTCCTCACATTTGTTTTTTCAATGCCATTTTTGGGCAGGGAAAATGAACCTGCTTAACCCTCAGTGATTGATACCTTTTAATGGCTAACGGAAAAGATGGCAACAAGTTGCAAGCTTTTGAGACTACTCAGGCCTCTTCATCAGGCTAGTATAACCCAAAATCTGAAGAGTCACATATTTATACACAATGGGACACAGAAATAATGAAATAGATGAGACAGGTGATGAAAAGCAGAGCTATTACTATGGGAGAGATAAACAGTTCTGGCTGTAAATATTTTACTCTTCAGATTTTGGATTATACTAGCCTGATGAAGAGGCCTGAGTAGTCTCGAAAGCTTGCAACTTGTTACCATCTTTTCATTTAGCCATTAAAAGGTATCAACCACTGAGGACTCTCATATCTAAATATTTTCTACTGGCTAACACGGTACAAAAATATATATTTTCCCTGTATCTGCTTAACCCAAATTCTATTAAAAATTATTACACTAAATCGAGATATTTAACTGTGCTGGTCTATTTTGGCACACCTGTTTAAATTGTCAAATTGGAGATACATACACTCCACACTGATATTAAGGCCAGGCTGTTGTTGCATTAGCTTTATTGGCCATTGGCATTTTTGGTTGATTCCATATTTTTTCAAGTTTGGATAAGTGTAGTAAAAAATTTTAGAAATGGGATATTCATATCGAAAATGTATAGAAAATGAAAAAGTGGTACTGGCAACAGACATGTCAAAAAATGTGGAAGCTGCTAGCAGCAGTAGCAGCACCGGATGAAGTGGAAGGCACAATGGAATATATTTTGGAACACTTGCCTATGTAATATTGTACATAGAGGAATTTTATTTTCCATTCATAATACTTGTATCTCTAACCCATAGAACCCCGGGGGCTAAGGTAGAGACTTTATCAGAACATATCAACACACGTCAACACAATGTGATTAATGGATACATGAACTCCACAATTGTTGTAAACATTAAAAATGTTAGGTACTTAGCCTTTTTTGATCAAAGAGCGCAATAGCCATCCAACCACGTTAAGGTGTACTTAAATTCTTCATCAGAACAACTTTTTCCAGTTGATATATTCCAATGTGCTGGAATTCTTTTCCAATCTATTGCAGTATGCCGCTTGTGCTGTTGTAAAGTAAGCCATGTACATCATGTCACACATCGACAAGGGAATATGTAAAAAAACTATGTCACTCTGTCAGCACATGAAACGGCATTACCTGCTCATGTAGGGAAAGCAAACTGACCAGCAAGATGAGCAAGGCTTAAGCGGTCCTCATTCTTCTCCTCATGATGGTTTTTCTGGTAGCCAGTCAGCATCAACTAGTACTGCCACTGCCTGGTCCTTGTTATCAGCCGAATTATAATTATCATCTACTGCTTTCTGTATTTTTCCTGCTTCAACCCAAGGTGATTGTATTCAATACTGAATAAATCAAGATGTTTTGAAAATTTGTTTTTCAGTTGTCCATCATTTGTGTATCATTATCATGTCCATCAATTTTGTGATTTCTATAATTCCATTACTTTTTCTTATTGGTGCTGCAGTGTCAATGTTTAGGAGTAAATGTTGCAGGCTCTGCATGACCAACATAAGACTGCGAGGTGATTGATAATATTATGCAGGATTTGGCCCCATAAATCTGGGCATAAAATGCAAACATTTTTTCAAATACATTTCTTATACTTCCTTGACTAAAATTTTAGAGATGTCTCTGCTTCCTCCTAATTTTTGGCAGAATTGCTTTTCTTGGGTGGGTGGGGGAGGGGTAAGGAGGACCCATCACAGGATTTGGCCTCTGCGCAGGGTATTGAACAAAGTGGAAAACTGTAACTTAGCAAGCAAAAATTATTGGTATTTTGTGACTGCAATTTTCAGTAACACAATTATACATTTTTGACTGATGAAGGTCCTGATAGAAATCTGGGAAGGATTGGGCCTCTGCTTAGCACTACGAAAACAAAAGACTTTGGTAGGGTACTGTTTTATTTGTATTCACTATAAAACAAACATAAAAAATATCAGGTAACTTTGGAAATAGATCCTGCTCAATGCTTTCAGAAACATCTTCAAGAGATGGCGACATTCAGGCTATGTGCGCACATTCAGGATTTGATTGCAGAAATTTCTGCAGCGTTTCTGCATCTTTTGACAGTAAAAATGCTAAAGAAAAAACGCACGTTTTACCGCGATTTTGACGTGTTTTTGATGCATTTTTTATGCATTTTTTGGGGCTAAATAAAGATATTTGAAAAAAGAAATGTGGGACATTGCTTGGAATGTGTCTGTTGTATTTCAAATAAAGTGTTTTACTCTGTGTGTGTGTTTGTCTCTTTACTTTACTTTAATTAGGTTTAGTAATGAAAGGGTCTGATTGACAGGGCTAGGTGTGAGCTAAACCAATCTCATTAGCATTCCCATTCATGTAATTTCTGGGACAGCTGAGAGCTGCTATTTCTAGCCTAGGAAGATTCCATTAGGCAGACATGTTCCCTGGCTATTAATAGCAGCTCACAGCTGTTTGTTTAGCCGCTACGTCCCCACAATCAGCAGCCAGCAGCGTATTTTAGCCACCTCAAAAACGCTGTGTTCTAATGCCACATTTTTGTTGTCAATACATACAGATCCACCGCATGTAATGACATTTCAATTGGTCAAAATCTGCAGCAGAGGCTGGCGTCTCCCTCCACTACATAAATTGACATGCTGCGGGTGAGTTTGGCCACGATCAGGAGCCGCTGCAGGTTAGAAGCTGCGTGTTGATACAGCATTGAACCCTCAGCGTCCACATGTTACAGCATAGTGGATGGCATTTCTAGAAATCCCATGTCCACTATGCATGCATCTGAGGCTGCGGATCACCCGTGGACACTGACATGAAGTGCGTCTTTCAGGACCGCAGCATGTCAATTTCTCTTGCAGAGTCGCTAGTCTCCGCAACAGAAATTTGACCACTAGAATGTATTGAATGTGATGAATCTGCATGGTTCAGTGAACACATGCGGATTTACCTGCGTTCAATAGAACACAGCATTTTGGACGCAGCAAAAATATGCTGCGTCCAAAACGCTGCTACGTCCGGATCGTGGGCACATAGCCTAAAATTAAAAAAGTTATGGGCTCCCGCACCATTTTCATAACCAGCAGAGGGAAAGCTGACTGCTGGGAGCTGATATTAGTAGCAGGGGAAGAGTCCATTAGCCAAAAAATGTTCCCTGGCTATTAATAATAGCCCACAGCTGTTTGCTTAGCCTTTACTGGCTAGATTACAGAGGGACCCCAGAAAAGAATTGACGTAGGGTCCCCCTGCAAAATCTAACCAGCAAAGGCTAAACAGATGGCTGTGGGCTGATATTAATAGCCAGGGAAGGATCCATGGATCCTGGCCCCCTCTGCTGCTAATAATATCAGCTCTCAGCAGTCCCAGAAATGGCACATCCATAAGATGCGCCAAATCTGGTGATTAGCCTCGCTCTTCCCACTGCTGTGTAGCAGTGGCGAGTTGGGTAATAAGGTTGGGGTGCATGTCAGTCTTGTATTGGCGACTGACATGAAGCCCAGATTAGTAATGGAGGACATCTACTGCATTACTAATCCCGTAGTAAGGTTTACAATGCTTTTTCAATAAAGACAAGGCCAGAATAAAATCTTTTATTGAAATAAAATTATATATGGTTTTAATAAGTTACTATTCTCCTAATCCCCAAATCTCTCGTCTCCTGTAAAAAAACAAAAATAAAAAACAACCATATCCCTCACCTGTCCACCGCCATGATGTAATCCGAGTGTCCCACGGCGATCTAGGTCACTTCTACAGCAGCCATATCAATCACTGATGTGACTGCTGTTGAAGACTACACTACACACTGACAGGAGTGTAAAGTTTACAACTGAAAATCAGCTGATAAGCCCCTGTGACCTCATTTACTGCATCAGGGTTGCGTGGGAATATTCCCACACAGCACCGGTGCTGTAGAGTGAGGTCCCGGAGCTCGTCAGCTGATCTCCAATTAGCGCGCTCTAGTCAGTGTACCACCGGTCGCCGGGTGATCGGGTCGTCGTGGGACATCGGCAGGATGGCAGACAGGTGAGAATAAGGTGTTTTTTTATTTTGAATAGATTTTTACTTTTTTTTTTAAACAGCGTGCACAGACGCCAGCTTGGCTAAGGAGACTAATCCCCTCAGCCGTGCCGCTCTTGCTGTTATCAGCGGAAGCGGCGGTCGGATGATGGGAGAAGTAGTCTTCTTCCCTGGCCCAGGTACCATTCTTTTGTGCGTTTTTGCAATGCAGAAACACTACAAAGAATGGACATGCTGCGGATTGAAACGCAATGACAATCCTGAGCAGAATATTCCGGATCATGTGCACAGCACATCAGGATTGTTATTACATTAGCTGGCAGACGGATTACCTAGCGTTTTTGGTGCATTTCCGCGGGGAAAAAAACGCATCAAAAACGCACAGTATGCACATAGCCTAAAGAGTTATCTTGAGAAAGCATGACTTCTTCAGGAATTTCAGGTTCAATGGAATATTACTAATGGCTAATTCCTCTGGCGATGAAATATCTTTTGCCGGTTCTTCAGCTACAAAATCAAAATTCTACAACACAGGTTCTTCATTCAGCAGTGTAATTTGTTGATATATTGAGTCACATGGATGAAGAGAGTGATCACTCAAGGATTAGAACCCTTATTCTGTTTCCCATAGTCTGGACACCATGCTACCCATGGAAAGTACCATCCAAAGTTGATAGGACACACAGACAGTGTCATTTCCACAAGAATTGGTGGCCATGATCAAGTCCAGAACTCTTTTGTGCATTGTACATAAAGTGTATGGTCAGTCAGGTTTGGCTTAGACCATAGACCTAGGTAAGTGAATTCTAAGTTGTCCCCAGGCAGGAAATTTTCCTTCTCTCTCATGGTCTTACAAGTAATGACAGAATCGTGTGCCTGATCACAAAAGATTGAGATGGATAGTGTTTGGACAGTTTTTTAATATTAAAAAGCATGAAAAGTCTGTCTGTGCTTTGTGCTACTAAACAGGCTGGAGTTTACCACCATTTACCAACTGTTTACTCAAAGCCAGATATGTTGAGGTCACTTGGGCAATACTAAGGCGGTTTTGTGTTAAAGAGCTCCAAAGGGGTTCGATACAGTCCTATGATACCTCACAGTGTTACACATATTTTCTGGGCAATTATAGACTTCGAAGCACTTGAGATTTGCTGCAAATTATTTAGTAGAAAGTCACATTTTTTAGAAAAATTTGTTGCATTTTTTAGAAAAATTTGAAAAGATTCAATCATGTCTCGTAGCTGCTAAAAAAATAGTTCAATAACACTGCTTGGTTTCTATAGAAAAAAGTTTTACTAGATAGGAGTAAATGGCAGTGTGGGTGTATAACAAAAGACTGAAAGATGGGCCTGGGTAACAAATATGTCTTATAACACATTCACATATATCAGATGGGTCATTTTAAGTTATCTTTTAACTCTTTATAACTGAGAATATGTTGATCTCTATATGCCTAGAGAAAATTTTTATCTTTTGGAAAAACAATTTTTCTTACTCTACTTTAAACATTTTTATTTCTTTTTTTTCTCTTGGGAAACAAATTGACTCCACATTATTTAATTTGTAAATTAATGCCAAATTTTGTTCCTTTTGAAGGGATTAATTAGGTAAAAAGAGTCCAAAACCAGAACATTTTTTTCTATTTTTTTTGTTGTTGTACAAACAGCGATATTTACCCCCCAAATAATCCTCAAATTCTGCAATGAATATTACTGTCAAATAAGTGTACATTGCACAACATATGATATTCCTATGATGCCGAGAACAAAAATCTAAAAATACCTCTCTTACTTTATATTTGCTACTGCAATCCACCCCCTGCTCCAGAGCTGCCTCTTCATTGGTCTGGAAGTGATGATGACCTTACTGCTGAAATCACTTGACTGGCTGCAGGGCCAGGTAACTAGTGCGCAAGATGTCATCCCTTCTAGTTAAAGACCATTTGTGTGGCAGACCTGGAATGGGGGCAGCAAATTCTGGTGGTAAGTTTGGCTCTTTCCTTTGTTTTATAAAGCATATAAACACCTTTAAACATGATTATGTTACCACATTCCTATATATTTGAACTTGTTGATTGGATACCTATCTTACCCATTTCCAAACATCTGTAATGATGCAGCATGCCTATAATAACCAGCAATCCTTTGGGATCTGAGTATTGCTATTCAGACTATCATAAGTTTGATTTGAAAGCTAATGGGAAGAATGAGGCAGAGATGTTGTGACATGGAGGTGCTATGAAACATCCTCAGAACAGATGACAATATTAATATTTGCAGGCTGTTATAGGATGAATTAGGTCCAGGCCAAAGGAGGTCTACGTAGGAGCCAACTTTGTATCTCTCTTTGTAATGACTTCCAGAACACAGGGTTATCTCCTTGCAAGGACATGCCAAGAAAAAAAAACAATTAATCTTTGGACCTGTCTCTTTCCATTACTGTTATTTTCTGCTGGGATGGATGAAAAGAGCAATTAAACTTTGAAGTTGTGATTAAATGCTGCAGGGAAAATGAAGCATCAGAACTTTCTCTCTATTTATTTTTCTTTCTTCTTATGGGAAATAAAAAAAATGTTTTTCTTCCCCCCTTTTTCATATGAGTAGATTGTAGTTGTATCTAGATATGAAATTTTGTGTTGCGTCGCTAAAACAAAGCTGACTGTTACGTTCTAGCGGATGGCAGCCGTATGCTGTAACTTTACACAGAGCTGTTCAATTTAATTATCCCTCACAGAGATGTAAAATCTGTCATATGACGAACACTTACACATGACCTCTATACTCATTTAACTAGCAAAGCATTTTATAATAGCATCACAGTGAAAGTAGGTCCAGGTAGCATGAATGACATCAGTGGCTGTTGCAGAGTATGCACTAGTATCAGCCTGTGCACAATAGTTGTAGCCCACCCAAAGCTGCTTCCTAAATTGAAATAGTCAATACAAAAATTGGAGATATGCTTTTTAATAATCTAGTATCCCAAAGCAGGGTACAACAGAATTTTCACTGTTATATTTAAGCACAAATACATTTATATCACCCTCTATTGTATTGTGTAAATTTAATGCACGTATTGTACCAGAATGAAGATATGTTATGCTGCTAGGTAGCATAGACTCATGTTTTCACTAGTATGCTCAGGATTCTACTGGGTTAATAACATGTTAGACTGTTAAAGTGAGAAGGTGTTTACCAGGAAACTTCAAGACAGGGTCGGACTGACCTGGCGGGGCACCGGTAAAATACTCGTAGGCCCGAGAGAGAAGAAGGAGAAAAAGAAGAAAACAAAATGTTTTAAGGGGCATGGGCCCTTTATAAGTGCATGCAGGGGCGAGCGCACCTAGGGTTCATTATCTGATACGCCACGACGACCAAGGTCGGCGTCACCACCTGGGGCCCCGGACGAACGGGTGGAGACCCACTTGCCGTTGGAGGCAACACCACACTATGGGGCACGTGAGTCGGGGGAATCGATACCAGCAATGGAACCACCCCCTCATGTCAAATACTCACCGGCAGCTCCAGTGCACTACAGCTCGCTCTCTGTGCTGAGCAGTGAGTGCAGAGAAGCAAGAAGCTGAGGAGACCGGACATGCGGGGAATGGGAGAGGTGTGTATTTGATTTTTTTTAATGTATGGAGCAATATATGGGGCCTATTATACTATATGGAGCATTATATGAGGGCTATTATATACTATATGGAGCATTATAGTAGGGAAATTATACTGTATGGACCAATAAATGGGGCCCATTATACTGCATAGAACATTGTATGATGACCATTATATAATGTATGGAGGACTATAAGAGGCCCATAATACTGTATGAAGCATTATATGGGGAGAATTAGATTGTATGGAGTCATATTTGGGACCCATTATTCTTTTTGTTGCATTATATGGGGCCTATCATACTGTATGGAGCATTATATGGGGTCCATTATTCTGTATAGAGCATTATATGGGGCCCATTATTCTGTATGGAACATTATATGGGGCCCATTATTCTGTATGGAACATTATATGGGGCCCATTATTCTGTATGGAGCAATATATGGGGCCCATTATACTGTATGCAGCAATATATGTGGCCCATTATACTGTATGGAAGCCTATGTGGTGCCCATAATACTGTATGGAGGACTATACTGTCCGGTCTAAAATGAAAACTTTTGAGTCCCTCCAGGGCACGCACTGTGCGCTGCGAGGATTCACCGGCTTCTGAGCTATTGTAAAATTTACAATAAATATCACTCATCTAATGTAAGAAGTAAGTGAAATCTTTGGCATTGTACTATACCTAGATTTCTTTGCCATATCTGTGCATCATGAATTCTGGTATGTGTTAAAGGGGCCCACTGAGACTCTTTTGCCTGGGGCCTACAAAAACCTGGAGCCGGCACTGGTGACGACACACATATTCGGCGTGGTCATTAACATGGCAGCTGTGAAGAGGTGCTCTGCTCTGTGACAGGCCGGGCGCTGACTTGAAATAGCAGTGACGTTAAATGGCCGCCTGTCTATCAGAGGCTGCGGCCTTTGATAGGCCGGTGGCCTTTCAATGTTACTGCTGTGAGACGTCAGCACCCGGCCTGTCACAGAGCAAATCGCCCTGTCACAACTGCAGTTGGTGGCCATTTTAACGACCACGTATAATATGAAGCTGCAAGAGCACACTGGGGGAGCGCAAAAAGGTGAGAATTTATTCCCCCTCTCTGTAATTGAGCCTGGTAGTGGACATAGAGGCTGACAAAGTGGCCCAGGACGGGGACATTATTAAAGTGGACATAAGGGTCCAGGATGGAGGCAACATAGAGGCCTAGGATGGGGACATTAAATAAAGGGGCCTAAGATGGGGACATTAAATAAAGTGGCCCAGGATGGAGACATTATTAAATAAAGGCCTAGGATGGGGACATTATTAAAAGAGGCCCAGAGTAAGGACATTATTACTGGAAGAGGCGCAGAATGGGGACATTATTACTGGAAGGGGACCAGGATGAGGGATATTATTAAATAAAGGGGCCCAGGATTGGGACATTATTAAATATAGGGGCCCAGGATGGGGACATTATTAAAGTGAACATAGGGGTCCAGGATGGGGGCAACATAGGGGCCTAGATTGAGAACATTAAATAAAGGGTCCTAGGATGGGGACATTAAATAAAGTGGCCTAGGATGGAGACATTAAATAAAGTTGCCCAGGAAGGGGACATTATTAAATAAAGTGGCCCAGGATGGGGACATTATTAAATAAAGGGGCCAAGGATGGGGACATTATTACTGGAAGGGGCCCAGGATGAGGGACATTATTAAATAAAGGGGCTCAGGATAGAGATATTATTAAATATAGGGGCCCAGGATGGGGACCTTATTAAAGTGAACATAGGGGTCCAGGATGGAGGCAACATAGGGGCCTAGGATGGAGACATTAAATAAAGGGGACCAGGATCTGGGACCTTATTAAATAAAGGGTTGACATAATTACTTTTATGGAAGTCAGGATGAGGAACATACATTACTCGTTTATGGTGGCAAATGGGGGACATTACTATACTGTAGGGGCCAATCAGGGGACATTATTACTGTTGCAATATAATTTACTTTTGAGGATACTTCTTCCATGGAGGGAACAAAAGGGGGGTTCTTTTACTGTGCAGGGCGGCGGTTCATTGCTGGATTTGAAATGGGTCCAGAACCTTCTGTGGTCTCCCATTTCAGTCCAGCCAGGGATGATGCTGCTCAGCATCATCATCAGCCCTAACACCTAGCTGGTCCACGAGATGTGCAGATTATCTCCTGGGTATTTGTGCCTAGCAATGTTAAGCATAGGTTGCAGAGGGAGACAGGGCTTTTGGAGTCTAAGTCCAGGATTCGCCGCACTGAGCATGCCTGTGACCTGGCGGATCGTGATTGGTGGTTTGGCACCCACCTGATCCGGTGACCTGGCACCGCCTGATTGGTCCACGGGTGGAGTCACCAATGGTGCGTCGGTGGGCAGGGCTTAGTCTTTAAAAGGCCCGCCCACAAACATGGCGGCACGCTCTGATCATTGAGCAGTGATGCTGTTGTGTGGATGACTGTGTTCCACGTGTAGTTTCCGCTAGGCAGGTTAGCTCCATAGAGGCAGGTAGCTTCGTCTAGCAGTCTGGCTCAGCCAAAGGGGTCGCCTAACACCCCGAGCAGCCTGCAGACGTCCTGTTCACGGCTATCGTCTGTCAGACACATGGAGTAATACCCTGCAGTCCGGTAGCACGCCGGCTGGAGGCACGTGTACCCGTCAGCGTAGTCACACACGCATCCTAGCGCCGCCAGTGTAGTCCCTGTGTAGTCAACAGGGCTACAGATAGTTTCCCGGTCGCACATCTCCCGTGCTGTTAACGGAGATAGAGCGAACCGCTCTACCTGTTCCTGTGTGCAGTAACATGGAAGGGTTTATCATTTAAGTTGGTTGCTTTCCGTTTCACCCGGAAAGGGTTCGGCAGCAGTCCTCCAGGCTGCATCGCGGACCCCGGGGTCGGTTGCGTTCCATTATAATAAAGTTGTCTGCAACCGACCTCCTAACAGCGGCACCATGCCGCTTTTTTCTTCATCTGACGTAGTGTAGAAGTTGGGAAAAAAAGTGGGGAATGTGCTCTGGAAGCAATCATCTATGCGTAACTGTCTTATTCCTCCAGTTATCCTAAGGATAAGTGATAAGTTATTGATTGGTGGGGGTCCGACTGCTGGGACCTGCACTGATCTGCAGAATGTGCAACTTTTATCCCCATTAGTATGGAGCAGCATGTATGACTTGACCACTGATCCATGCATTCTCTAAGGGGCTGCACTTGGCTTTTTCTGGTAGCCCCCAAAGAGGATGAATGGAGCTGCGGTCAGACATGCGACCTGCAGCTCCATTTTAAAATGGGGATAAAATGGGGATAAAAGTTCTGATCGGTGCAGTTTCAAATGATTGGATTCCACCGATCAATAAGTTATCACCTACCTAACTTGCGAATTTGTGATAACTTGTTTTCATCAAATAAGCCCTTTCATGCAAACTACTGTAATTGTACATCCGAGTTATGGTGTCGCACAGTAGATGTGCAGGAGCCGCCTGTGTTTTACAGTCGATACTGCACTATGTTACACACACGCCGCTAGGTTCAGATAGAACGAGACGAGTTTCATGAATTCTTTGGAATCCTGCGGGAACCGTTACTCAGATCGACCATTAGCTCCAGCTTCTCCCAGGCACACGATAGATTCAATTGCTGACCAGACACATCTGACAAGATTCTTTTTCAACAGTTTCAAAGTAGAATTTAATCTGAAGCCAGTGCAATTCATGGATATTACAGCCTTAATCTTCATTACAGTACAGTCTGAGTTTCTTGAGCAACCGGCTCCAGTAACAATACAGTAGTTTATTCACAAGGCACAGTATTACAGTCTTTTCAGTAGCATAATTCAGCATAGATTAGATCTCTTAGCAGCACACTTCTATCCATACACAAATACAGGCTTTTCCTTCACAAGGACTCTATAGTACACAGCATTCTTTATCCTGCATGGAGATGGAGGTGGGAGGGTTTGATGAGGGTGATAATCCCTGTGACACAATTCCTTCCAGTCCTTATCTTCCTGCCCGATAATACTCTGCACTGTTAGTTCAGGGAGTTTATCTGACCTGTGTTTAGTTTCTCTCCTGATATGAATCCTGTTCAGTTGCCTTCTCTCAGATCCAGATAACACACCACCTTTCTCTTCGGTTTCAGGCAGACTACAATAACAAGTTCCCCACAACCCCCCTGGAGCTCTGCTAAAACACTCCCTGTCTCCTGCGACTGTGTTAACCCCTCTAGTTGCTGGATGCTTCGGAAGCAAAACACTTCCTGTCTCCTGTGCTTGTGTTATTTGTAACAGTTGCTGAATGCTTTGGAAGCAACAGCACTATTTCTGCATGACTCCACTAAAACAGGGATAATGGCTAACAGGTATTTGCATATAGCTGTAGGGTGGGCCTCTAGAGTCCATTCCCCCTGTGGGCCCAGACACACCAGTCTGACCCTGCTTTGCATCTAGAAACAAACTGTATATGTAAAACCATACAATCTCTTTACATGTACACCTGCTCCCTATAGAGGGTAGCGTCAGCGTGTATGTAAAGTTTTCCTGGAAGAAGCAGATAGACACATATGTGAGGAAAGATACCCGACACACATGTTCTGATTGAGCTGAGGAGATAAGAGCTGTACTTGGACCACTTTATCCTCTGCAAAGATAAAGCCTAAAGAAGCTGAGGAGGCAGGTAGGAGGGAGTCCAAAAACTCCTCTATATAATCCACCAAGGTCTCAACTGCAGTCAGCGTGGACCAGGATCATACCGTATAAGCAGATAATACCAGCTAAGGAATCTGTGCACCTAAGATTCATATAATTGCACCAGGACCTTGCCTGAGAACTGCCATCTCACTTCACAGTGTTTGCCGCAATAGAATGGAAGCTGTGTTCCAGAACCATTGAGATAGATGTACCTGTGATCCTTACACAAGTAAATGGTTGCAATTGACCCTGTGTCCACCCTGTTTCCTGGATCAACTGGAGTCCACCACATTACATCAAACTACCAAGAAGCAGAGGCTAATTACTGTAAGTGCACCCTGGAGTCATGAATCCTTTCCTTTTGTCGCGGCCATGGTGGAGTGGTAACTTCCGCACTTCAACGCGGTATTACACTTTGGCGTCACGAACAGGATCGCGCTGAAGTACAGGTGTGCTAGAAACCCCAGCTTATAGTGACCGCAGAGCCAGATAAACTTTATTGAACAGTATATGTACATATATAATGTGTTTATGGTAGCAGTGAGGACGAGTGCAACACCGGAAAGAAGCCCCACCTTCTTCATTGTGCCGAAGCCAATTGCAGCACAGCACGTCAAAGATTAGGAAGTTCTGCCTCTCCAGCACAGCAAGTGACTGAGTGGATCACAGAGAAAGGAAATCTTGCCCCCGTAGAAAAAACATCAGTCCCGAGCAGCAATTAAACATACAGAACTCCTTAAAGGGATATATAATTTTGCAAGTGTGAAAAGTCTGTGTGCAAAGTCTCTACCAGAAAGTCTCTGGAAAGGGATTGTGAATTGCCTGGCAGCAGTGAATCTCCCAGAATGGCTCATGTAATGCTACTGACTATGCCAAACTATTTTGGAGCTCCATGGCTTCCTAGCTACAAGGGGGATGCAAGTGAGTTAAAAGAGTTCAGAGAGAAAATGCAGGCCATGTTTCGGTTATACCCTGTTACTACAGAGCAGGAGGTAGAATTTCTAACAGGGCAGTTGGGAGGAGCGGCACTAAGAGAAGTGAAATCCTGGCCTCCCACAGAAAAATAAACTGTTGAACAAATCTTAGCTAGGCTGAGCATGACCTTTGACACCAGAACTGTTTCTGAAATGAAAATGCATTTCTTTGGCAAAAAGCAACAGCATGACGAGTTACTAAGAGACTTTGCCCTGAAATTTCAGGTTGCATTACAGGCCATCAAGCAAGTGGATCCTTGAGAGGTCCAGGATGCAGACAGAACCTTGATAGACCAGTTTGTTGAAGGAGCCAGAGCTGAAGGAGCTACAATAACAGAGCTCAGAATACTGTCTTTGGAGAACCTCAATAGCTCATTCCTGGATTTTAAAGAAATGGCCATTAGAGTCTTGGGAGTTAAGTCAGCATCACACCAAGCGCAAGCCTGCTGTTATGCTTGTGTAACAACTCACAAGGGAAACCAGGTAAAACACTAAAAAACAGCTGGTTCCTGTACCGACTAGAGATTCTGACCATGCAGTCCCTAGTGGTTCCTACTTGGACTGGAATTTCTAGGAGATCACAGACAGGCAGCAGACAAAACTTCGGAGTAATGAGAACGTCTAATATCATAGAAGATGAACACAGCTAGGAAGACATCCTGAAAACCGCAGGTGAAAACATAGAAGAGGTCTTAGAAGACCTGGGACATGTAGCAGACAGAAAGAACTCTGAAGAAACTAGAAAGTTTAAATACCTTGGAAGCCGCAGACAGCCAGGAAGATGTCCTGGAAACTGCAAGCAGGTTATGATACTGGAAAACTCAGGCAAGTAGGTAACGAAACTGGAAACTGCAGGAAAGTAGGTAAAGTCCTGAAGACCACTGACAGGTAACAAAGTAACTGGAAACTGCAGACAAGTAGGTGAGGCCCTCTACTGATATGTAGCAAGGTTACTAGAAACCTCAGACAAGTAGGTGAGCAAAGTTACTGGAAACCGCAGACAAGTTGGTGAGACCCTCCACTGACAGGTAGCAAGGTTACTGGAAACCGCAGACAAGTAGGTGAGGTCCCCTACTGAGAGGAAGCAAGGTTGCTGGAAACCACAGACAAGTAACTATCATGGCTCGGTTTGGGGATTCGTTCCACTGACCTGTTGCTGTGTGGTCGGTTCCCCCATCTGCTGAGCTATTGCCTTTTCTTCCCTGTCCAAATGCTGATGGTTCCAATTGTCTTTATTCCCCTCTTCTTGGTTTGCTCCTGCCCAGGTTTTTTCCATTTTCCCCTTTTGGTCTGTTCTATCACATTCTGGGTTGGGTTTTAGATGTTCAACTATCACTGCACTTCCTTGCTGGCTATACCTCTAGATGGACTTGGGTTTAAGAGTTCCAGCCCTTCAGCTAAGGGGTTTACCTTGCATGGTAAACACCAGTTGAATTCCTGCAGTGAGTGCGTTTGTTTACCTTCCCAGTTTCTCTTCCTTTCACCTCTTTAGGTTTATGGGAGGGTATATTTGTTCCGTTTACTTTTGGCTCTCCTCAGCTTTCCCTCTCTACCCTTTATGAACATGTTTTAATTTTCTCACCCTGGATTTTCATATTTTCTGCACACTTTTCTCTCCTCTTGTTGGCAGTGTGTTGCGGCCTCCACTCGGATTCCTCAGGAGGTACGAGAATCCCCTTGATTGCCTTTTAGAGAGCCAGGTCCGAGATGGTATTTTTGAGTGTGCCGCTAGGGTCTTTCTTTTTTAATCAGATAAATTTTATTAAACACATTTTTCAACTTTTAAAACACAAACAAATAGGTACAGAAAGTATAATAAAATAAATGACATTTGACCTACATTAAATATCAGCATGTTGCTACAAGGCAATAATGGGAATTTACACTAAAATAGCATTTAGAAAGAAGCTTTCAGAATTTCAATTAAGACATTCCCATTAAACATTATAGTGAAAACCAGGACCAAAGAAGTAAAATGCATTAGAATATAGTCAGACTCTAATACCAAAAAGATGAGCACCCATTATTTATAAAATTGAGAGAATCAGTGTATAAGAAGTAGATATTGATCCATCATTTTATGACTAAGCAAAGTGGGGGACGGGAGGTCAGGGATATCAATCCACATGTTCCAGATTTTATAGAATTTATTTAGAGCATTTCTTTTTAGGTAGACATCCCTTTCTAAGCGTAGTACATTGTTCGTTTTAGTTTAAAATTCTCTAATGGTTGGGGGAGCAGCATCCAACCAATGATAAGCCACCAGCTTTCTGGTCTAATATAAGATTCGCAATACATCCAGCACAATCGGGGAGCTTAAGTCAGCCCCACCCTCCAGTAAGCCTAGAAGGCAGACTCTGGGGTCTGGTTGTAGTGAGATGTTATATACTTTTTTGATTAAGGCCAGGATTTCGTTAAAGAATTCATCAATACTTGCACAGTCCTATACCACATGAATAAGGCGTGCATCTTCGTGACCACATCAGGGGCACCGCTAATCAGATCTGATCCCCATTTTATAGCGCAAGCTAGCCCTGTATACTCTATGGAAGAGATATATTTAAGACAGTCTCTGACTCTCAGACAGTGATAGCTTAGGAGTCTGTTCCAAAATATCTGCTCTTTGGGTATCTGTCAGAGGGCCTAAGTCTTTTTCCCATTTGTCCCTGTAAAGGACATCTATTCAGGTGTGCTGGCAAGAGTTTATGAAATAGCCAGCAAATTGAGCTTATAGTTTTGCTCAATCATAGATTGTAAGCTTGCCAGCAGGGCCCCCACTCCTTTTGATATCTGAGTTATGTTTATTCTGTAATGTCTTTATTGTCTGTACAAGTCCCCTCTAAAATTGTAAAGTGCTGTGGAATATGTTGATGCTATAAAAATTATTATTAATAATTAGTGATGAGCGAATGTGCTCGCCATTGCTCGGTACTCGCCCGAGCATCTCACTGCTCGAGATGCTCAGAACTCTGTGAGTATTTCCTGGTTGCTCGGGTGGATGCTCGGGTCCCCTCCCTGCATGTTTGGCGCTCTTTAGAGAGCAAATGAACATGCAGGGATTGCTTGCCACACACTGTACTGCCGTAGCCATGTTGGTTGTGGCATTACAGTGATTGGCTGGCCACACAGCATCATCAGATGTATATAAGACCGGGCGCCGCTAAGCCCCTCACAGTCTACCCCAGAATCAGGCGGAGTAGGGAGAGGTGCTGCTGTGTCAGAGAGAGATTTGCTTGTTTAGAGTAAGTATAGGTATTCCACAACATATATCTATAATATCCATCTGAACTAACAGTCCTTCTGAGGACCAATCCAGCTGCATATAATCAGTGGTGATAGCAGGAATTAGGCAGGCACGCAGTGTATGTGGCAGACTGCAGTGCATTTAGCAAGAGGGTCCATTGAACGTCCTGTTAGTCTATGTATTCCACAACATATATATATATATATATATATATTAGAGGCAGGCAGGCAGGGTATATAGCAGACTGCAGTGTATAATACATCACCAGAGGCTCCATTCCAGTTCTGTCTGCTGCATCTGTTACAGATATTTCTACAAATAGCCCCAGGTATCAAGGGCCATGGATAATTATTTTTTTGATCTTAATCCTGATTATTTGGTTAAAAAGCAATCCAGAGAACACCGTTTTTCTGCTCCATTTGCTTGTTGCCACAGCAGAATACAGCCAGTTTCTTTCCATATTACAGCGATAAAAATCCAGAAATTTGTAGTGAACGTGGAAAATATTGGCCTCCATTTAAATTTTGCTACAGTGTGTCAGTGAAGTTATTGACACGAGGTCACTGTGAAAAATAGTAACCTACAGGCCAGCTATTTAAAACCGTGGTTTTCCGTCACACGTATCACATATAAGTGTGCTCCAAATTCAAGCATTTCAGGCCTCCATTTAAATTTTGTTGCAGTGTGTCAGTAAAGTTATTGACACAAGGTCGCTGTGAAAAATAGTAACCTATAGGCCAGCTATTTAAAACTGTGGTTTTCCGTCACATGTATCACATATAAGTGTGCTCCAAATTCAGGCATATCTGGCCTTCATTTAAATTTTGCTGCAGTATGTTATTGAAGTTATTGACATCAGTTCGCTGTGAAAAATAGTAACCTACAGGCCAGCTATTTAAAACTGTGGTTTTCCGTCACACGAATCACATAAAAGTGTGCTCCAAATTCAGGCATTTCAGGCCTCCATTTACATTTTGTTGCAGTGTGTCAGTGAAGTTATTGACATGAGGTCGCTGTGAAAAATAGTAACCTACAGGCCAGCTATTTAAAACTGTGGTTTTCCGTCACACTTATCACATATCACTGCGGTTCAAATCCAGCCATTTGTAGTGAACGTGGAAAATATTGTCCTCCATTTAAAATGGACAAGGCGCGTGGCAAGGGACGGGAAAAAGGACGTGATGGTGATGATGGTGCATGCAGAGGATGAGACCGAGGCCGTGGGCAAGCTGAAATTGTGCCACAACAAACACTCACATCTTCTCGCTCAACTTTCCTGTCCCAATTAAGAGGAGACCACAGAACACCACTATTGAACACAGAGCAGTGTGAAAACGTTATTGGTTGAATAGCAGATAATGCTTCCAGTCAATTAGCCACCACCACCACCACCCTGTCTTCCACACGGTCAAGTCTCAGTAGCCGTGAGTCTGGACTGCATATTCCTCACCCTGATCCTCACCCTGATCCTCCTTCCTCCCACCATGCCGAGTGCCCAGAGACAACTGATCCCACACTTAGACACTTGGAAGAGCTGTTCACTTTTCAATTTATAGATTCGGGCCTCTTGCCCGGTCCTCTTGAAGTGGGGCAAGAGGAGATCGCATGTAGTGATGCCCAAATATTTGAGCAGCCACGGTCACACAAAGGCGACGGTGGGAAACTGTCACAAGAGGTGGATAATGATGAGACACAATTGCCAGAAAGTCAGGAGGAGAACCAGGGTGCGGTTGTTTTTTAAAGACTCGGCAGATAACCCCAAAAAGGCCATTTGCACCACCTGCCAGGCCAGCATCAGCAGGGGTAGCAAAACTAGCAGCCTGACCACCACCAGCATGATCAGGCACATTTAAGCAAAGCACCCAACTAAGTCAGCCGAACCGCAGGGTCCAGCAACAGTGTCTGCGGGTGACACCACTGCTTGTTCCGCTGTTGTGCGTGCACGCCAATCCCCTGTCCATGACGCATGCCAAGATGAACACTTTCAAATAGCACCATCAGCAAGCACGTCCACGTCCTTGTCCCAGCGCAGCGTTCAGTTGTCCCTACCCCAGTCCTTGGAATGCAAGCGCAAATGCGCAGCTAACACCCCACAGGCCACACTACTAAATTCACACATTTCGCAAATGCTTGCGCTCGAATTGTTGCCTTTTAGGCTTGTAGAGACGAGCTTTCCGCAACCTCATGGCGGTGGCCGTCCCTCGGTACTCGGTCCCAAGCCACCACTATTTCTCCCGGTGTGCCATCCCCGCATGACCCAAGCACGTGTCCCACAATATTAGCCGTGCCTTCAACAGCGCAGTTACTGGGAAAGTCCACCTAACCATGGACCCGTGGAGAAGTGCTTGTGGGCAGGGACGGTACATCTCACTGACGGCACACTGGGTTAACATAGTGGAAGCCGGGACCCAGTCGGACCTTGGGATGGAACACATCCTCCCGACGCCAAGGATTGTGGACCCTGGGTCAATAAGGGTTGCCCCCACATTCTACATCTCCTGAACCTCCTCCTCCTCTTCAGCATCCATCTCCGAAATTTCCACATCAGTCGCAAGCTGGAAGCACTGCAGCACTGCCTCAGCCAAGCGGCAACAGGCTGTGCTGAAGCTAATATGCTTAGGTGACAAACCACACAACGCTGAAGAGTAGTGGACAGCTCTGAAAGAGAAGGCAGATCTGTGGCTGACACTGCTGACCCTACAGCCAGGCATGGTCGTGTGTGACAATGGCCGGAACATGGTGGCGGCTCTGAGGTGAGGCAAGCTCACACACGTACCATGCCTGGCCCATGTGCTTAACCTTGTGGTTCAGCGATTTCTCAAAACCTACCCGGATCTGTCGGATCTGCTTGTCAAAATATGCCACCTGTGTGTCCATTTTAGAAAGTCAGCTACAGCTTCCACCGCTCTTGCCATGCTTCATCAGCGTTTGCAGCTTCTGGCTCACCGACTGGTGTGTGATGTCCCCATGCGTTGGAACCCTACATTGCAGATGTTGGGAAGGATTTGTAAGCAGAAGAGGGCAGTTGTTGACTACCTACATCAACAAGGCCGTCGGTATTCAGGTCAGACTCCACATATAAAACCTCAGGAGTGGACATGGATGTCAGACATCTGTACCATGCACCAAAACTTTGAGGACTTCACAAAGATGGTGAGCGGCGATGACGCCGTAATTAGCATCACCATCCCGCTGCTCTGTCTTCTGAAACACTCTCTGCTCTCAATTAAAGAGGATGCATTGCAGGCGGAGCACGATAAGATGGAGCAAGGAACCATACAGGGTGATTACACACAGCCCAGCCAAATCTCAACCCAACGTTGATTGGGTGACAATGAGGAAGAGGAGGAGGAGGAGGAAGAACAGGAGATAGTTTCCTGCGCTATAGACGGTACTACCTGCACAACTGCCATACTGTCTGTTCAGCGTGGATGGTCTGAGGACAGGGAGGAGGAGGAAGAGGAGGAGGATGAGGAGGAGAGCATAGTCAGTCGCCCTCTTTGTGAGGACACGGAAGTCTTGCCTCTTTGCAGTCTGGCACACATGCCTGAGTTTATGTTACACTGCCTTTCCTGTGACCCTCGCATTGTCCAAAGTTTGGTTGACAGTCATTACTGGCTGGCGACGCTTCTAGACCCATGCTACAGTGATATTATGTCTCTTAATCCTTTGCAGGACAGGCCTAATAAAATGGGGCAATACGAGAAGGCCCTTGATGCGGAATTAGTGAAAAAATTCCCATCTGAAAACGCTGGCGGCAGAGGTCACAGTTCGTTGGACAACCAAGGATTACAGGTGAGAGAGCCATAAATGCAATCCAGCAAAGGCAGGGGAACACTGTCAAAGTTCTGGGACAATTTTCTCAGACCCTCCCATCGCACAGGCCCTGAAGCGGGAAGTACTCTCACAAGGAGGGCAAGGTTTCGGAAGATGGTGAGGGAGTACCTTGCCGACCACACCAACATTCTTCGTGATTCCTCTGTGCCTTATAATTATTGGGTATCCAAGCTGGACACGTGGCATTAACTGGCTCTCTATGCCTTCCAGGTCCTGGCCTGCTCTGCCGCTAGCGTTTTGGCAGATCAGGTTTTTAGTGCCGCCGGTGGAATTATAACCGATAGGCGCATTTGCCTGTCAACTGAAAATGCTAACAGGCTGACTCTTATAAAAATGAACAAGGGCTAGATTGGGCCAGACTTCTCAACACCGCCAAATGATAGCAGCATAACATAAACTCAAATACAGTGTCGTTTTTTTGGGAGGTCTAACTCTATTCCAATACACCTCTGTCTTCACACCCAGACATGGGTATACGCTTCCTGATTTTGTCTATTTGCTCTTGTCCTCCTCCTTCTCCGCATCCTCATCCTCCACCACCATATCACCACCATATGTACCATATCAACATATCTACGTCTCTTGTAAGGGACATTGGAGTTCCTCCAAATTTTTGGCAGCCATTGCTTCACTGCATAGGCAAACACTATGAGAGACACACTTCCTAATAATGGGAACATTGTTTTTAAGAGGCTCTCTGTCCTCTTTGTCTCTTGCAAGGGGCATTGGAGTTCATCCAAATTTTTGGCAGCCGTTGCTTCATTGCTTAGGCAAACAATATGGGAGACCCACTTCCTAATAATGGGAACATTGTTTTTAGGAGGCTCTCTGACCTCTATGTCTGTTGCAAGGGGCATTGGAGTGCCTCCAAATTTTTGGCAGCCCTTGCAGTCACTGCATGCGCAATAACAGTATAGGAGACTTACTCATTAATAAGGGGAACAACAAAGCATAGCCGGCTGATGGCTCTCTTACAATAGCGAGGGCCGACTGCGGTCCCTTTAAGAATAGTAAGGGCCGCCTAATGGCTCTATAAAAATAGGTTTGTGACTTTCAGAGTCCCTCCATCATAAATGAAACAGGATGTTTCTGATGACGTGTCACACATCACATGGCCAGATAAGGTTGTAAAATGTTAAAATGACATTTCCCGGTGAATGCATTTGTCGTAAAAAAAAACAAAAAAACACAGTAGGATCTTTCTTTAGTATAAAAACCAGAGTCGCCTATGTAACCTCCATGTAATCACATTGTTCAGCTCCTGCACCTCCTCCTCCAGGTTGGCCTCCATCTCCCAAAGACCATATCAGTCACAAGCTGAAAGCACTGCAGCACTGCCTTGGCCAAGCTGCAACAGGCTGTGCTGATGATAACATTCTTAATGCTTAGGTGACAAAGCGCCCACCGCAGCAGAGTTATTGAAAGCTGTAACACAGCAGCCTGATCTGTGGCTCTCACCAATGAACATACAGCCAGGCATGGTCGTGTGTGACAATGGGCGGAACCTGGTGACAGAGAAATGACAGTGGGAGTAAATACAGTTTCCCAAAAGTCAGTCCTGTCACCGAGCTAAAAAATTTGGCTGTGGTGAAATACAACTCACCGACAAGCTGTGGACTGGCTCCGTACCGTCCCTGGCCACACTCACTTGACCACGTGTTTGTGGTTAGGCGGTCCTTCCCAGTAATTGCACTGGGGAGGGCATGGGTAATGTTGTGGGACCCGTGCTTGTGGAAGGTGGAGATGACACCGGGACAAATAGTGGCGGCTGGGGATGGAGTATGGACACTTGGCTGCCGCCATGAGGTTCTGAAAAGCTTCCATCTCCATGTGCCTAAAAGGCCACATTTCGAGTGCAAGCAGCTGCCCAGAAATGTTGCAGTTTAGTATTGAGGCCTGTGGGTAGGTGGCTGGCTGCATACTTCCTGACTTCCATGCAGACTTCTCTATACCTCTCTGCTCCTATTTACTAATGGTACGTGACTCAGCTTTCCCATCCTGACTTCCATGCAGACTTCTCTATACCTCTCTGCTCCTATTTACTAATGGTATGTTCTTCAAGTTACACCAGCTATCCCCCCACTTTCATTTATGACCTTATTTACTTAGCCTTTGACTATCCAGCATCTGGTTCAGCCTTAATCAGCTGATCAAGATGAGCACAGATCACTCCCCTCTGGTTCACAGCTGAATGCATTCTGTTACAAATATATTGTGGGCCTGAAGTCTGTTAGACTTTAGTCTGTGTCCATCAACTTAAGTGTCCAACACTTAAGTGTGAAAAATATGAATTAATCCTGAATTGAACCTGAAGTGAACTGAAGGTAACTGGATACTAAGTCACAGTAAACAATGTTTGTCTTTGTTTTCTCTCTCACCCCCTTAATCCTTCACCTTTTCCAACCACCCCTAATCCCTAGACCTAGTAATGAACTCTTCATCTCTCCCTCCATTCTCCCCACCCATCTCACCTCCTCCTCAGAGCTATTCCTCAACATACAATCCTTTGTCTCCAAATACAGACAGCCACCTCATGCCCTCTCCTGCTCCCAACTACTAACGCTTTCTCTGCTCATCCTCACTTCCGGCGACATCTCTCCACATCCCAGCCCTCCTCACCACATCCCTACAATCACTTCCACCTCCTACCCACGATCTATCCCAAACTCGTGTAACCCTTCTAACCTTATACCCATCTGCCCAGCCGCCGCTTCCCCAGTCCCTCTAACAGGAGCTCTATGGAACGCTCGCTCCGTCTGCAACAAACTTTCCTACATTCATGACGTCTTCATCACTAACAAGCTTTCCTTCCTCGGCATCACTGAAACCTGGCTCACCCCCTCTGACACGGCCTCTCCTGCTGCACTTTCATACGGCGGATTTCACCTTTCCCATACCCCCCGCCCCACCGGCAAGCACGGTGGAGGAATAGGTTTCCTCCTCTCAGATAACTGCTCCTTCATCCATATCCCACTGCCACCCTCAATTACTCTCCCCTCTTTTGAAGTGCACTGCGTGCGCATCTACTCCCCCTCCAACCTCCAACTGGCTGTCATTTACCGCCCCCCAGGATCAACCACCATTTTCTTTGACCACTTCACCACTTGGCTACTTCATTTCCTCTCCGTTGACATCCCCACTATCCTCATGGGCGACTTTAACATCCCCATTGACACTTCCCTCTCAGCTGCCTCTAAGCTTCTATCCCTCACTTCCTCCTTTGGTCTTACTCAGTGGTCTTCCACACCCACCCACAAAGACGGCCACACACTGGACCTCATCTTCACCCGCCTCTGTTCCCTATCTAACCTCTCTAACTCACCTCTCCCTCTCTCTAACCACAACCTACTTACATTCTCTTCCCTCTCCTCTCCAGGGGAACAATCCCCACTCCACAAACTTGCATACCCTCGCAGAAATCTCAAACACCTTGACCTACACTCACTCTCTGAATCCCTTTTCCCTTTTACAGACATTAGTTCCTTACATGATGCAGATGTTGCTGCCACTTTATACAACACCACAACCGCTGCAGCTTTCGATTTGGTCGCCCCCCTCACACATATCAAAGCTCGCACAATCAACAGACAAACCTGGCACACCAGCCTAACTAAAGAACTGCGACGGGCCTCCAGGGTTGCTGAGGGTAGATGGAAAAGGTCCCACTCCAATGAGCACTTCATGGCATTCAAACAGTCCCTCACTACCTTCAAGTCCACACTCACTGCAGCAAAACAAACATACTTTGCATCTCTCATATCCTCCCTGTCTCACAACCCCAAACAACTATTCAACACCTTCAATTCTCTCCTCCATCCCCCAGTGCCTCCTCCCTCTCCTCTTATTTCAGCTGAAGACTTTGCCTCATTCTTCAAGCAGAAGAACAAACAAAGCTTTTGCCTAAAGCCCCCAGAGCCCCTCCCCACACCTACTCAACCCTCCTCCTCCAAAACCACCTTCTCCACCATTACTTTCCTCTTTACTCTCCAAATCTCACCTCACCACCTGTATAATCCCGTCCCACCTCATCGCAAACCTTACCACTATCTTCTTCCCAGCCCTAGCCACCTCTTCAACCTGTCACTAACAACTAGTGTCTTCTCCTTATGTTTCAAACATGCCTCAATCACACCCATCCTCAAAAAGCCCTCCCTAGACCCATCCTCTCTGACTAGCTATCGCCCCATATCACTTCTCCCCTATGCCTCAAAACTACTGGAACAACAAGTGCTTTCTGAGCTGTCCTCCCACCTCTCCTCCTGCTCCCTCTTCGACCGTCTACAATCTGGTTTCCGACCGCACCATTCTACTGAAACTGCACTGACTAAAGTCACCAACGACCTACTAACCGCCAAATCTAAGTGACACTACTCTGTCGTCCTCCTCCTAGACCTGTCATCTGCCTTCGACACAGTGGACCATTCCCTCTTACTGCAAACTCTCTCATCTCTCAGCATCACAGACTTGGCCCTATCCTGGATCTCCTCATACCTAACAGACAGGACATTCAGTGTCTCCCACTCACACACCACCTCCTCAACTCGCCTCCTATCTGTCGGTGTCCCCCAAGGTTCAGTTCTAGGACCCCTACTCTTCTCCATCTACACCTTAGGCCTGGGACAGCTCATAGAGTCTCATGGCTTTCATTATCACCTCTATGCTGATGACACACAGATCTACCTCTCTGGACCCGATATCACCTCCTTACTAAACAAATGTCTGTCTGCTATTTCATCCTTCTTCTCTGCTAGATTTCTAAAACTTAAGATGGACAAAACAGAATTCATCATCTTTCCGCCATCTCATTCACCCCCCCAACTGACCTATCTATCAACGTCAATGGCTGTCCACTCTCCCCAGTCCATCAAGCTTGCTGCCTTGGGGTAACCCTGGACTCTGAACTCTCCTTCAAACCACATATCCAAGCCCTTTCCACTTCCTGCCGACTCCAACTCAAAAATATCTCCCGGATCCACACATTCCTCAACCATGAATCTGCAAAAACACTAGTGCACGCCCTCATCATCTCCTGCCTTGACTACTGCAACCTCCTGCTCTGTGGCCTCCCTTCCAACACTCTCGCACCCCTCCAATCCATCCTAAAATCTGCTGCCCAACTAATCCACCTGTCCCCCCGCTATTCCCCGGCCTCTCCTCTCTGTCAATCTCTTCACTGGCTCCCCATTGCTTATAGACTCCAGTTCAAAACCCTAACCATGACATAAAAAGCCATTCACAACCTATCTCCTCCATATATCTCTGACCTAGTCTCTCGTTACATACCCGCACGCAACCTCCGATCCTCACAAGATCTCCTTCTCTACTCCCCTCTTATCTCCTCCTCCCACAATCGCATACAAGATTTTTCCCGTGCTTCCCCCCTACTCTGGAACTCTCTACCCCAACACATCAGACTCTCGTCGACCGTGGAAACCTTCAAAAGGAGCCTGAAGACCCACCTCTTCCGACAAGCCTACAAAACGCAGTAACCACCGCTGCACGACCAGCTCTACCCTCACCTACTGTATCGTCACCCATCCCTTGTAGATTGTGAACCCTCACGGGCAGGGTCCTCGCTCCTCCTGTACCAGTTGCTGTCACATTGTGTTCAAGATTATTGTAATTGTTCTTGTATGTATACCCCTTTTTCACATGTAAAGTGCCATGGAATAAATGGCGCTATAATAATAAATAATAATAATACTTGCGCTTGCATTCCAAGTAACAGAAAACTAAGCAGATGGTGGCCTCTATCATCATCATGGCCTCACCATGGCACTATAAACTCTCCCGATGGAGAAGCCAGGGCCCACAGGTGGAGTCTCCGGTTCTCTGGTGGGCCCGTCCAACCCTGCCGAGAAGCAGCCCTGGCTAAGAAAAGTGTGTGGGTGTGGGAAGGTTCCCGGACACTCTATGCCTGCTTTTTTAATATGGATTGGACATGCTGATGCATGTTATTTCTGAAACCGCATTGCAGATCAGGCCATTGCCCAACTCTGTAGTCATGAAATTAAAGGTCAAAGAAAGATGTTTGTGTGTCGAAACACCACCGAGAAGTGCGAGCTGATGTTGAACGGGCTGCCATTGCTTATGCGACAAGCTGCATTAGACGACTTCCTGACAGAAATGACAGCTGGAGTAGATACGGATTCCCAAGTAAGTCCTTTGACCAAGCTAAAAAATATGGCTGTTGTGAAATACAACTCACCGACAAGCTGTGAATTGGCTCCGTACCATCCCTGGCCACATTCACTTGTCCACATGTCTGTGGTTAGGTGGTCCTTCCCAGTAAGTGCACTGGGGAGGGCACGGGTAACGTTGTAGGACCCGTGCTTGTGGAAGGCGGAGACGACTTCGGGACAAATTGTGGCAGCTGGGGACCGAGTATGGATGCCCGGCCGCTGCCGCCATAAGATGGGGACAGCTTCCCCCTCCACGAGACTAAAAGGCCACATTTCAAGTGCAAGCAGCTGTCAAAAATTTGGCAGTATAGTATTGCAGCCTGTGGGTGGGTGGCTGGCTGCATACTTGCGCTTGCATGCCAAGGAATGGGGTAGGGACAACTGAACATTGCGCTGGGACAAGGACGTGAACGGTGATTGTTGCAAGTCTGCAACGACAGGTGCATGGCGGGAGTCATCTCCGCATGCGCCAAGGATCACTTATGATGGGCACACTTAGGCAGTGACCTGGGAGTCAGAGATGCTTTCAGGGGTCTTTCCCATGCTGTTCCCATGTCTTTTCAGCACTGTATGCATGTGTCTGATGATGTGTCATACACCACATGGCCAGATAAGGTTGTAAAATGTTAAAATGATATTTCCCAGTGAACGCATTTGTCTTGGTTGAAAGCAATACAAAAGTGCAAAAACGCATCAAAAACGCTACATGTGAACATAGCCCAAGGTGTGGAGGAGCATTTTTGTTTTTGGTCATTTATTTTGCCTTATATACAAGTCATTACCTGGAAAGGATGTTTTTTAACATTTTTCCAGGAAAATCCATTTTGGTTTCGTTTTTGCATGTTTTATTATGAGTCTGTAAAAGTGGCGTCATACCTCTGACAACATTGTTGACAGCAGTGACCTGGGAGTCAGAAATGCTTCCAGGGGTCTTCCCCATGCTGTTCCCATGTCATTTGAGCACTGTTCCCATCGATTTGGGCAATTTTTAGGCCCTCTGCAGACCACCGGTGGGAGACGCCGGAAAAATGCTCGAGTTTCCCATAGACTTACATTGGGCTCGTGGAGTTCCCTATGCATCCCGCCCCCAATGGCATCAGTACGGTGTGGTGCGTGTCATTGTCGTCAGAGGAAGTATTCTTCCTGACACGCACCGCTCATGTGATCTGCCGAACGGGACGGAAGTGACATTGGAGGCTCTGCCCCCATGTGCCGCTTCCATGGTGGCTATCGCACACATTTTCTTGGCGGCATATATAAACCCACTTGGTACATGGAAAACACAGGTCCCCCGACGAAGCCTATGCGAAACGCGCATAGGGGCTCCTATTCTTGACTGTTCTGGTACTGCAGCACTTTATGGGTGAGTTTATTGACCTCACATACCACTGTGTTTTTCAGGACACATGGTCACTTTGTTAGACTTGAGGTTTACTCCTAAGATTTGATTGCGCTATGGAGCACTAGTCCCCCATACAGTAACATTGATTACAGTAGGGACTTTATAATTATATACACATTCTGATTAACCCTTGCATATATAATGTGTTATTACTCATCTTCTTATGTGTCTGGATACC
Source organism: Phyllobates terribilis (assembly GCF_046119375.1). Lineage (NCBI taxonomy): Eukaryota > Metazoa > Chordata > Amphibia > Anura > Dendrobatidae > Phyllobates > Phyllobates terribilis. The sequence goes on from NW_027362761.1 coordinate 707,451,554, forward strand.
ATTATGTGCAATACTTTTTTATGTAAGTGCCAAACTTGTCACACGTTTGTGTTTATCATCACTTACTTTTCATTATTACCATAATAATTTGCTTGGTTTTTAACTGATTTAATAAATGTTAATATGTTTTATATGAATTATAGTTGTATTGACTCATTATTGGGTTATAACTCCCTGTTGTTTCTCATTGTTGTTCTTCCAAGTTAGTGTTAGGGCTTCCATGGTTAATTAAGCACAATCCGGTAATCAATCAGGAGACTCAAGAGATTAGGTCATGGGGTTACTCTTGGTTTTCCGGATGTCTGTCGAGATCTTTGGCTTCAGTGAAGACTCACCTTCGAGAATTCATTCAGGATAACTATAAAGTGAAATACACAAACATCTGAAGAAAAGGCTCAGGCCTTTGAACGTGTTCACACAGACACACAGGAAAGATGGAAGAAAATAAAAAGAACCACACAACAAACGGAATATGTGGAAAGCCTCCCAGACCCCAAAAGTAAAAGAATAGAAAGGGTACTGGGGAGGAAACAAATAAACCAAGCAAAAAGTAAAACAGATTAACAGTGTATAATAATCCCTAGCTGAGGATCTGGATCTCCAAACACCATCTGTCTTGAATAGCCAGCAAAGATGCAGGTGCAAGGTGAGTATTAAATAGCCCCTCCCAAGAAGCGATAGGAAAGAACCAAATTGGGAAGTGAGAGATACCTGAAAGGAAGCAAACCAAGGAAAGGAAAGAAAAGACAAAAGAACCATCAGCAGTTGTACAGAAAGCAAAACTGGCTGTGGCTCAGCAGAAATTTAAACCAAACACTCAGCAAGAACTCACTGGATCGGGTCCCGAAACGTAGACATGACAATATGTTTGTCAGGGTGATGAATGGAAGACCGTATTCAATACCCTTTAAGGTAATTTTGAAAATTTGGTGTTGCCGTTTCGGTTAACCAATGCTCCAGAAGTCTTTCAAAATTTCATAAATTATATATTTAGCTCTCTGGGGGGTAGATTTGTGGTAATTTACATGGATGACATATTGATTTACTCACGTACTAAGGGGGAACATCATGAGCATGTCAGACAGGTTTTCCAGATTCCACGTGACAACCATTTATTTACTAAACTGGAGGAAAGAGAATTTGAAGTACAGCAGGTCCACATCTTATTTAATTTGGTTTCTGCATAGGGGTTTCGGATAGACCCCGTTAGGTGCAAGCAGTTGTTGATTGGGTTCAACCGAGTAACCTGAAAGTGTTGCAGAGATTTCTTGGCTTTTTTATCTGAAGTTCATTAAGAACTTTTCGGTCATAGCCAAGCTTTTAACTAATATGACTAAGAAAGAAACATATTTTTCTTCTTGGTCAGCCAAGGCGGTTTCTGTAAGGCACCAGTTCTCAGTCAATCTGAGGTCGATCTGCCTTTCTTTGTCAGGGTAAATTTCTTATATTGGGATGGTTCTTTCAAAAACAAGAGTGGTTATCCATATCCTTGTGATTTTTACTTCAAAAAGTTCAATCAAGCATAATCAAATTAGGATATAGGTGACTGAGAACTTCTGGCAGTTAAAAGAGCCTTTTAGGAATGGAGACATTGGTTGGAGGGGGCAAGACATAAGCTCACTGTTTTTACCGATCATAAGAAACTGTTGTATATTGGTGCTGCTAAGTGCTTAAACACCAGACAGGGTTGATGGGCTCTATTTTGCCTGGTTTGACTTTGTTGTTACTTTTCTCCCTGGATCTAAGAATGTCAAGGCTGAAGCTTTGTTCCGTAGCTTTGTCCTAGAGTTGAGCGACGAAAATCCAATCAACATTCTTGGTGAGAGGGTGGTGGTTGGTGTTCTGGGGGTAGATCTCAGTTGGTGCATTCAGGATGCTTAGAACAGTGCGCCAGAAAGTTTATCTATAAACAAACTTTATGTACCACTTTACGCATAGATTTTCTTAATGAAGTGTATGATTCCGTTTTAGCTGTGCATTCGGGTTATTCTGCGACTTGGAGATCTCTTTCTGGGTCGTTTTGGTGGCAGAATGCTCATAGGAATATTATTGAAGAGTATGTCCATAGATGCAGGGGCTAAAGCCTCTCATCAAGCTCCAGTGGGTTATCTCTTGCCCAACGATGTTCCGTCACAGCCCTGGACTCATTTGTCCATGGACTTTGTCACCAATTTGCTTAACTCAGGTGGTGATACAGTCATGTGGGCGGTGGTGGACTGTATCAGCAAAATGATTCATTTGGTCCCACTTCAAAAAAAAAGTTGCCAACTGTTAGGAGCTTAGCAACTTTATTCTTTTCTCATATCATTAAATTGCATGGTGTTCCCAAAAACATTATTTCTGATAAAGGAGCTAAATTTCTGGCTAGCTTTTGGTGTAGTTTTTGCTCCAGATTAGGTATCAAGCTGTCTTTTTCCTCAGGCTATCATCTCGAGACTTGTATACTGTCTCTTATATGCTCGAGACAGACGTCAGGTGAGGGCAGCATCCTTCAGGTATCGTGAACGTGCATTTCTCTGTTCATTGAACTTAACAGGATGAGCAGGGGAGCTGAGCGGACTAAAATTAAGATAACCTTTCTTTAGCTGAGATTGAGCATTTATCACAGTCATTCTGGCTAGAGATGAGTGAACCTTTCAAGGTTCGGATTGGCGAATGTCCTGATGTTCACCGAACAGTTTACCAAACAGTTCGCTGAACATATACAAACCCCACTGAATTGAATGGGAGGCAAAACCAAACGCATAGACAACATAACACAAAAGCTGTCAAAACAGCTCAAATTAGTGGCAGACATCAAGACAAGTGGCATCAATTGACCCACAGTACATATTTTATAGCAGTCAGCCATGGGCCATGCAAGAGGTATCAGGGTCTGGACTAGCATTTAAAGCTTTGAATTTAAGTTCAATTTAAGATGAGGTGGGTGATGGACCAGTGTAGGCCTGCTGTGCTGGGAGCCATGAGGCCTCATGCAATAGCTCAAACTGCTTTTCTGCTCAGCCACACTCAGGTGGCACACACATCAGTTTTGTAGACTACTATTTGTAGAAACATTTAAGGATAGCAACACAGGTAGCAGTAGCGTGAGAGGGCCCACCCGGAGCTACGCTAGTGCAACTACACGCCGATGCAGTTACACTCCGGGGCAGAGCAGGGAGACTATGTCCCTGCACTGACCGGCGACCGCTATGCAGCCCTTGAGCAGGAGGGGGGGCCCCGGTGCCAGCATCGCCCCCCCCCCGATCATCACCGCAAGTTCACTGATGAGAAAGGTAGCACAACGCACCCTCTTCCATCAGTCCCCTGTCTGCGGGGGAGGGGGTGACATTATACTACATACTCTGCTTATGGGGGGGCGACATTATACTTCATACTCTGCCTATGGGGGGGGTGACATTATACTACATACTCTGCCTATGAGAGGGCATTATACTACAGATTCTGCCTATGAGGGGGGGACATTATACTACAGACTGCCTATGGGGGGGGCATTATACTACAGACTCTACCTATGAGAGGGGGGACACATACTACAGACTCTGCCTATGAGGGGGGGACCTTATACTACTACAGACTGTGCCGCCTATGGGGGGGATAATTATACTACATACTCTGCCTATGGGGGGTAATTATACTATATACTTTGTCTATGGGAAGGGGGGAGCATTATACTACAGACACTGCCTATGGGGGGATAATTATACTACATACTGTGCCTGTGGGGGGGAGCATTATACTACACACTCTGCCTATCTGGGACATTATACTATATGCAGGCTATTTATACAGTGTGGGGATTACAGTTAGGGTCATACAGTGTGGGAGATAATGTGGGTCTTTGCACAGTGTGGGGGCCATCATACAGTGTGGGAGATAATGTGGGGTCTTTGCACAGTGTGGGGGCCATCATACATTGTGGGAGCCATCACCTAGGGGTCAGTATACTGTGTGGGGGGATACTATACAGTGAGGGGGTATTATACTGTGTATAAGAGAGCATCATACTGTGTAGAGGGGAGCTGTACATGGGGGGAGACTCAGGACATCATTAAATCTTCAGTGGGCACTTATTGTTATAGGGGAACTTAGGTTATTATGACTGTCAGAGGGGCACACAGAGGGCATTGTTACTTTCTAGGGGGCAAAATGTTGGCAATGCTTTTTAGGGCACTTGCACAGGGCATTACTATATTCTAGAGGTTTGTTTTACCATCTTGAGGGCACACAGCAGGTGCAGTAATAGTAATAATTAGTGTTGAGCATTCCGATACTGTAATATCGGGTATCGGCCGATATTCGCGGTATCGGAATTCCGATACTTAATTCCGATACTTTTACAATATCGGATACCGGAATCGGAAGTTCCCATAATGCCTGCGCTCTGCAGTGTCTGTGAAGGATGACAAGTTGGATGGCAGCGCGATCCAGCCTGTCATCAGAATGCCATCCCAGCGGGGGAGAATTCTCCTGATTGTTTAAAAGCCGGCGCGCGGTAAAAAGCCGCCGGCTTTTAAACAATCACACAGCCCCATACTGCTTCCCCGCAGCCTCCCACCCCGATCCTCCGCTCCCCTCGCCACCTCCAATCCCAATCGTAAATTAGGACCGGGCGGGGAGCGCAGCACCAGGGAGCGAAGGACCCGGGCGGGGAAGCCGGCAGTGAAAAGACTTCACCGCCGGCTTTCCCGTTCTGTGCTGCGCTTTCCCGCCGGTTATTTCAAATGAACAGCTGAGGTATCAGGTGATGCCGATCAGCTGTTCATTTGAAGTCGCCGCGGTGCCCTCAGAGGGTTCATGTGAGTTCATGCTTGACTGCATGAACTCACATGAACTTTCCCACTGCCGCACAGGTCAGCCTCACCTCCCAGACCCGTCATGATTAGTGTGTGTGCGGGGTGTGTGTGCGGGGTGTGTGTGCGATGTTTGTGCGGATGTGTGCGGGGTGTGTGTGCGGGGTGTGTGTGCGGGGTGTGTGTGCGGGGTGTCTGTGCGATGTCTGCGTGTGTGTGCGGGGTGTCTGTGCGATGTTTGTGCGGGTGTGCGCGGTGTCTGTGCGTGCAGGCAGACATAGGCCGATGTGACACTACTACTCCCATCGGCCTATGTCTGTCCCCCGTCCACTCCTGCCAGCAGGATCAGCTCGATGGGAGCAGTAGTTCCCATCAGCCTGATCCTGCTATTTAAATTGCCCTACTGTGTCCCCAATAAATGTTAAATACATGTCATTGGTGGCCAGTGGTTACCTAAAAGAAATTAGTTCATACATTACCTGTCCCCGCCGATCGCCACCTAAAATAAAGTAAAAAATAAAAAACTACACCTATACTCACCTAGACACCTAATTCCCCGAAGACATCGATCTCCTGTAATAAAATATAAAATAATAAACCACAACCTTATCCTTACCCCTCCGTAGTAGTCCACGAGTGTCCCACGAAGATCTCCAGTTCAGAGCAGCCACATAGAATGTGACCGCTCTGAACTGCTGCCGCCGCTAGAATGACGGGGCCGTAAGGGTTCACCGGAGTTCAGGCAGCGCTGCTCCGGTTAGCTCCTTTACGGCCCTGCTGTATCGTGAGAAATTCCCACGGTACAGCAGTGCCGTAAAGGAGGTCTCCGGAGCTGCGCTGCCTGAATGCACTCCGGTGACCTCAGTCAGTGGCTCCCGCTGCCGGGAGCGGACGTGTTCCCGGCAGCGTGAGCTTACAGCAGCCATGACAGCTGTCACCATCTCCAGATGTGACAGCTGAGCATGGGAGATCAGCGCAGGAACGTGGACAGGTAACTATTATTTTTAGTAAACTAAGAATTAAATAAAATTGTGTGTTTTATTTCAAATAAATTATTTTTTTCTGGGTGTAGTGTGTGTTTTTTCTTTTTAACACTTTGTAGGTTAGTAATGGGGGTGTCTTATAGACGCCCATCATTACTAACCTGGGCTTCATGGCAGCTGGCGCTGACATGAACCCCACCACTATTACCCCCTGCCACCGCACCAGGGCAGCGTGGAAGAGCGAGGCTAAGTGCCAGAATTGGCGCATCCTATGGATGCGCCATTTCTGGGGCGGCTGACGGCTGGTGTTTCTAGCCTGGGAGGGGGCCATTATTCATGGCACCCTTCCTGGGCTATTAATATCAGCCCCCAGCTGTCTGCCTAGCCTTTGCTAGCTATTAAAATAGGGGGGACCCCACGTCATTTTTTTGGGGGGGGTCCCCCATTTTAATAGCTAGTAAAGGCTAGGTATTCAGCTGGGGGCTGATATTAGTAGCCTGGGAAGCTCCGTGGGTTTTACCCCCTTCCCAGGCTTCAAACATCTGCCCCAGCCGTCTGCTTAACCTCCGCTAGAGACTAAAATTATGGGGGATCCCACGCCATTTTTTTTTTAAATAAATCCTTTATTTTAACACTAAATTACATTTGAAGAGTTAATAAAGATGCAGTCCCTAAATTATTATTTATTTTTTAATTAATTTTTCCCAAAACTTTTGACGTGGGCTTCGCCATATTTTTGTATGCCAGCCAGGTACAGCATCCAGCTGCTATGAACGCGCCATTTTCCGGGGCGGCTGCAGACTGCAATTTTCAGCGGGGGGGCAGAAAGCTTGGGCCTCCCTGCGCTGCAGATTCCATCCCCCAGCTGTCTAGTTGTACCTGGCTGGACACAAAAATAGGGAGAAGCTCCACGTTTTGTTTTTTTTAATTATTTCATGAAATTCATGGAATAATTAAGAAAAAAAGGGCTTCCCTATATTGTTGTGTCCAACCAGGTACAAATAGGCAGCTGGTGGTTGGGGGCAGCCCGTTCCTGCCTGCTGTACCTGGCTGGACACAAATATAGTGCAAAGCCCCACGTCAATTTTTTTTTAATTACTTCAGGAAATTCATGAAATAATTTAAAAAAAATTATGTGGGGCTTCGCCCTATATTTGTGTCCAGTCAGGTACAGCAGGCAGGAACGGGCTGCCCCCAACCACCAGCTGCCTATTTGTACCTAGCCGGACACAACAATATAGGGAAGCCCTTTTTTTCTTAATTATTCCATGAATTTCATGAAATAATTAAAAAAAAAAATGCGTGGGGCTTCGCCCTATTTTTGTGCCCAGCCAGATACAACTAGGCAGCTGGGGGCTGGAATCCGCAGCGCAGGGAGACCCAAGCTTTCTGGGCCACCCCCGCTGCAAATTGCAGTCCGCAGCCGCCCCAGAAAATGGCGCGTTCATAGAAGCGCCATCTTCTGGCGCTGTACCCAACTCATCCAGGGCCCTGGTGCGGTGGCTCACTGGGTAATAAAGGGGTTAAGGCCAGCTTGGCATTATCAGCTGGCCCTAAGCCCGAAATTCATGGGGTCACGCCAATATTAGACATGACCACCATGAATTTCTAGTAAAGTATTTAAAAAAACACAACACCCAGAATAAAGTCCTTTAATTGAAATAAACACACAATTCTTTATTGTTCTAAATTAAACCATACTTACCATCACGCCCATTCCAGCTGAAGCCAACGATCTCCTGCAATAAAAGTAAAATAATAAAGCAACCTCATCCTTACCTTTCCATGGCTCCCACGACAGCTTCAGCTCTGCTACATCGAGATGACAGGCTGGACCGCAGCAGAACGCTGCCATCCATCCTGTCATCCCGCAGACACTGAGAAGCGCAGGCATACTTCCACTCCTCAGTGTCTGGCTGTGACGGCATCCAGATGAGCCGAGGTCATGTCCAATGAACTCAGCTCACCTCATGTACGTCACTGACAGCGTGGGAAAATTCTCCTGCACTCAGCACTTCAGCGTGAGAATTTTCCCACGCTGTCAGTGACGTGCATGAGGTGAGCTGAGTTCATTGGACATGACCTCACCTCATGTATGTCACTGACAGCATGGGAGAATTCTCACGCTGAAGCGCTAAGTGCAGGAGAATTTTCCCACGCTGTCAGTGACGTGCATGAGGTGAGCTGAGTTCATTGGACATGAACTCGGCTCATCTGGATGACGTCACAGAAAGACACTGAGGAGCGCAAGCATGCCTGCGCTTCTCAGTGTCTGCGGGATGACAGGCTGGATGGCAGCGTTCTGCTGCGGTCCAGCCTGTCATCTCGATGTAGCAGAGCTGGAGCTGTCCTGGGAACCATTGAAAGGTAAGGATGATGTTGCTTTATTATTTTTCTTTTATTGCAGGAGATCGTTGGCTTCAGCTGGAATGGGCGTGATGGTAAGTATGGTTTAATTTAGAACAATAAAGAATTGTGTGTTTATTTCAATTAAAGGACTTTATTCTGGGTGTTTGTGTTTTTCTTTAACTTTGACTATGGGGTTAGTAATGGGGGTGTCTTATAGACGCCTCTCCATTACTAACCTGGGCTTGATGTCATCTGGCATTATAAGCTGACATCAACCCCAGCCCTATTACCCCACTGCCACCGCTACAGGGCAGTGGGAAGAGCGAGGCTAAGTGCCAGAATTGGCGCATCCTATGGATGCGCCATTTCTGGGGCGGCTGACGGCTGGTGTTTCTAGCCTGGGAGGGGGCCAATATTCATGGCACCCTTCCTGGGCTATTAATATCAGCCCCCAGCTGTCTGCCTAGACTGTGCTAGCTATTAAATTAGGGGGGACCCCACGTTATTTTTTTTGGGGGGTTCCCCCATTTTAATAGCTAGTAAAGGCTAGGTATTCAGCTGGGGGCTGATATTAGTAGCCTGGGAAGCTCCGTGGGTATTACCCCCTTCCCAGGCTTCAAACATTTGCCCCAGCTGTCTGCTTAACCTCCGCTAGAGCCTAAAATTAAGGGAACCCCACGCCATTTTTTTTAAATAAATCCTTTATTTTAACACTAAATGACAAGTACAGTAATCAACACTATTACTGTACTTCATATATATGTGACTGACATGTTTCTATCTATCTAATCTATGTGTGAAGCTCTATTCTGTCTGTTATAAATTGTCGGGTACAGATGCTGAATTGCCGGCCGGCTTTTTTAAAGAGACGGTGCACGAAAACACTAATATTTTTTTAAATAAATCCTTTACACTAAATGACAAGTACAGTAAGCAACACTGTCACAGTACTTCATATATATGTGACTGACATGTTTCTATCTATCTAATCTATGTGTGAAGCTCTATTCTTTCTGTTGTAAATTGTCGGGTACCGGTGAATGCCGTTGATGAATTGCCGGCTTTTCATGTCATTCTACATTATTCTTAGTTGTTTTACTTCATGTAGAATTAACCTACAAGGAAAGAAAGGGTTTATTTTCATTCCGATATTTGTGTCCCATTGACTTGCATTGGTTTCCGGTATCGGAATCGGCGATATCCGATACTTTTTGGGTATCGGCCCGATCCAATCCGATACGATATTTCCTGATATCGGAAGGTATCGCTCAACACTAGTAATAATATACACATACAGCAACAGAGGCTCACTATTGAATTATCAGCAGGATGAGGCTTTTGTGCAGTTTGGGAATAAATGGAGACGGTGCCTGAAATGTAAGGAGTCAAATGTGTCTTTGTTGTGATCTCTGCAGACCTGAGACTCTGAGTCCTGGATGGAGGACTTGTCGTATCAGTCTGGGCCAGATGGAAAAGACGGAAAAAGTGAACAATTTAATCATAAAGAAAGTCAGCTGTAAGTTACTATATATAACTGTGCTGTGATCTCTTATATGTTCTGCAGGACTGACATCTATTAATATTTGGTCACCATATGGCAGTAGTATCAGTCCTGGTCTTTGTATAGAGATTATTTTCAGTAACAACGCGGTCATCTGCTGAGGTTTTCCTACATCCACTATCAGGGTTACCTGGTTAGGGGCCCACTCAGAAGTTTCACCCACCCTGAACCAAAACCCTAGTTATGCCTCTGACAAGTAGTTGACTGAAAGTAAGTGCAGGCCTGTCGGTCTGGGAGCCCTACTGCTACAGGCAATAGTGATGAGCGAGCATGCTCGTTTAACCCTTTAAACGAGCACGCTCAGTACTCGCCGTGTAGTTTCGGCATGCTTGGCATTTCAGTAACAGCCGCCGCGGCTGCATGTGTTACATCTGTTAGACAGCGGGTGGAAAGTAAAGTAGCCAACTTAAATGTTAAACCCTTCCGTGTTACTGCACACAGGAATGGGTATAGCGGTTCGCTGTATCTCCGTTAACTGCACGGGAGAAGAGTGACCGGGATAGCACCTACTTAACTGATAATCCACTCAGCGGGTTTCAGCGGTTCACACAATCTCCAAGTACCGCAGGGAGACGTACGACCGAGGGAACAGCAGTAGCCCTGTCTTCGATACAGGTGCTACGCAATAGGAATTGGCGCTAAGATGCGTGTGACTCACGCCGATGGGTACGTGCCCTATGCCGGCGTGCTACCGGACAGAGGAGTATTTCTCCACGTGGTCCACAGGAGACCGCAGGCTGCTCGGGGTGTAAGGCGACCCCCTCTGACAGAGCCTGACTGCAAGGCAAAGCTACCTGCCTACTTTCACTAGCCTGCCTCTATGGAGCTAACCTGCCTAGCGGAATCTACACGTGGAGCACAGACGTCCACACCACAGCATCATGCTCAATGATCTGAGCGCGCTGCCATGTTTGTGGGTGGGCCTTTTAAAGACTAAGCCCTGTCCCACTGTGGCACCATTGGTGACGTCACCTGTGACCAATCAGGCGGTGCCAGGTCACCGGATCAGCTGGTTCCTGAACAACCAATCACGGTCCGCCATGTCACGGGCATGCTCAGTGCGGCTCTTCTCAGACTTAGGCTGCAGTAGCCTAGTCTCTCTCCGCAACCTGTGCTTCATGTTGCTAGGCACAAATACACGAGATACTACTTGTACATCTCGTGCATTGGCTAGGCGTTGGGACCGACAGTGATGCTGTGCAGCATCAGCCCTGGCTGGACCAGAATGGGAGACCACAGAATTCACTGAAGACTCAGAACCAATTTCTGGTCCAGCAAGCACCCGGCACCTAACACATCCATTGCTCAAACTTGGCCTGGATAGCTATCGGCAACCTTTGAGCTGTGTGACTGCGATCTCCAAGGCATATTAATTTAAACACTGCCTGATTGCGCTGAGCCCTGGCTGCGCAGTTCAGAGATGAGGGGGATTTCTTTTGCACTGTTGGAATGCATGTCTTATTAAGATAGAGGTTGAAGGCACAAGTGGAGGCCCTAGAGGAGGAGGAGGCCGAAGCAGTGGAGGAAGTGTTCGATACAGAGGTTTGTCCCGCAAGCCTTGGGGATTCCAAGACTTGTGGAGCAGTCCCTTCCCCGCATGTCCCCACAGACACTGGAGTTACCCAGCGCCCAGTCAGTGAGATGTAACACCCCTGGCCATGCTTACTCATCCAGGTGTCAGTGGTGAAATGCACCCTGGCAGATATAGGTTTTTTCAAGAAATGGGTGATGTTGTCTGCGACATGCTGGTGTAGCGCAGGCACAGAATTTTTAGAGAAGTAATGGCGACTGGGCAACTGGTACTGGGGGACTGCAGCGGCCATCAGCTTTTGGAAACCGTCTGTATCCACCAGGCGGAAAGGCAGCATTTCCGACCAACAGATTAGAGATGGTGAAGTTCAAGCTCTTTGCTTTGGCATGTGTTGGAGGAAGCAATCTTTTACGTGACCACAACTGCGGGACCGAGGGCTGGCTACTGTGCTGAGGGAAGATAGAGTAGGGTGAACACGACAAACTGCAGGACTGTGAGTGAGGTGCAGGTGGAGATGTTATGGTTGATTGAGAAACATGTGGTGTGCTTGGTGTCTGAGATTGGTCAAAAACAGCAGGCATGTCCACTTCCATAACAGCTGATAGGCTCTCACTCACCTTGACTGTAGCAGGTAAACAAGTGGAGGTTCTGCGGCCGGAGACCTGTGTGAGAACACTTGCCACTGTGACGGAGGAGGAAGAAGCAGCAGATGCAGTTTATGGGGTGGCCAGTGGTTGGCCAGGCCCGCTAGTCCACATTTTAGCGCAGTGAGATTCCCAGACTAATGCATGTTGATTGCACATGTGCCGGTTCATGCATGTAGTAGTCAAATTATTGCAATTCTTGCCTCTACTGAGTTATTTTTACAAAGTTGGCAGACAACGTGAGTTGTGTCATCCTTTGCGGTCTCACAAAAGGCCCAGGCAAGGTGACCCTTGCCGCCCCTGCGAACTGCAGACCCGCGACCGCTGCTGGCCACAGCCACAGTTGTTGCTGTGGATGCAGTGCTTGTTATGGTTCCATGACTCCATTTCTGTATGGGAAGCCGCAACGTAACCTCTGCGTGCCTCTAGGTTCACACCAAGTGGGATCTACAACCTCATCATCATCATTTCTGTTCTCCCACTCCTTGCCGTGAGAGTCACCCTCCTCCTTTTCCTGCCCTGAAAGCACAGTACAGTTCACGTGCGCCTCAGGTATCTGAGTCTTATCAGGAACACCTCCACCCCCGGGGGTTAACATCTGGTGATGAGGGTCTGAATTCTGCACGGACCCTAATTCGTCCAGCCCCGGATCCAACTGAAAAAAAATTTTGGCCATTGGTGCAAATGCTTTCCTCCTCTTGAGACTATGAATCCTTGAAGCAGACCTCTGATGCCCATGGAATAGAATGTGTGAACAGCTCTGCAGACTCACCCATGTGTGGTTCCCCACAGTTAGTTGGGTGATTGGAAAGTGGTGACGCGGGGGGAAACAAGGGTATTTGGGATGCCACCTCTGAGGAATGTACTGTGTGTGATGTTAAGGTGGAGGAAGAGAAGGGGTGTCCACTTGATGCAGGGCTTGCCATCCACTGGAGCACATGCTCTTTCTGTCCTTCATCTACAAGGTGTACCGATGTGCGGCTGCCAAAGAAAGGGAATCGAGTAGCCCATCCAGTAACAGAAGTTGTCAGTTGTCTTTGGCTAGGACGAGCTGGTGTTTGTTCAGTAGAACTTTCAGTAACATTACCACCTACCCCATGTACAATTCCCTTGAGAAAGCAGATCACGGGCAACGTGAAACGTGCGTTGGAAATTAAAAAATCAGCCCTGCATACCGGTCTGGGGATCTGAGGGTCGTCAGCCTGTCGGTAAGTGGTCTTGGATTTCCAGCTACTTACAATCTTTTCCTCTGCTTAATATGGCACATACAGGCTTCTGGTTTATGGCCATTTCTACCTGCACTATTGCTGCATTTGCTGTGTGCATATTATGAAAACAGGGTCTTTTTTACTATTTTGAGGCCAGCCATCTGCTACCAGGTGAGTGATCCATGATATTCCACTATACCATACAGGTCACCCCATTAGGGCCTGCGAAGTTAAGATCTTTAGTCTGCACAGGAACTGGCAGGGTCAGTTGCAGTTATTTTTAGTGTGTTACGTATTTTCCAGAGTGAGTTGCTACACTTTCATAACAATGACATGTCAAATTGTTGTGCTGTTATTTAGACTTAGACTGAAGATTTGAGCACCTGGTTATTGTCATTGATGTGACTAGCTGGCATGTGGGTTTTCATCCCACATTACCCCCTGTGATTAGCAGCTCACTGTCTATAGACAATGTACACACAGAGCCTGGAGTGGGTGGGGTTAGCTTGTTTAGCTCTGCTGCATTGCTAAATCTAAAAACTCAATCACTGCACCCATTAAACTAAGTGATACATCGTTAGATTCAAGGTCTCTTTCTCTACATCTTGCTGCTCTCAGATGAGGTAGCAAAAACCTGGTAACAGATCTCCTTAAGCCTCAGAATGAGCAAAGTTTAGATTAAGTACTCTGGTCTAATTTAAGCACTTATGTAATCTAACAGCAGCAAAATTTATTGCAAGAGAGCCTGATTCCAGGGATGTATCACTTACTGGACTGCTTGGTGCAGTTTTGATAAAATCCCTGTTTTATCTGTTGTAGATGTTGCAAAGGTAAAAATGCTGTAAAAATGCTGAGCTGTGTATAACTCCTCCCACACCACTGATTGGCAGATTCCTGTGTACACTTTACACTGCACATTGTCAGCAAGCTGCTAATCAATGGTTCAGTTGTGGGGGTGGGGTTAGACATATTAACTAGTCTGCTGTGCACATGAAATCTAGTCAAGCACTGATTGTATTGAAAGTAGAACACACAGCCTAGTAAGTGACACATCACTGTAGTCAGGCTCTCTTGCTTTATTTTATGTTAATCTCAGATTAATTAGCAAAAACCTGCTGACATATTAATTTTAAGAACAATTAACTTCTCCTTCTCCTAATTAGGCACACAACACACAGCCCACTGGAAAAAAAAAGGTTTTATATTGTGTCAGTAGTTATAACAATAGTTATAACACAGACTGCACAGAACTGCCCAAAACAAAATGCTACTAAAGGAAACACTCAACCAGTCCACAGATTCACACTCAGCAGCAACAACTCCTATTTTTTAACTCCACTTATTGATTAAGCCTTGGAATGAACTAGGCTCAATTACAATTGGGACTTGAACACTGGTCTAACACGCTGCAATAGTAATGTGCCAAGGTGGTGATGTCATCAGAGGGGGAGGGTGGAGGAGTTGGTACCAAAGAGAAGAGATTATGTCTTGCCAGCAAATCTTTTGTGGGAAGATCTGCTTCCTCTGATTTTTTTATGTAGGAGGCTCAACAGTGGTGGCAAACCCTATGTGTGAGCATCTCCGGTGTGGAATTCTTTTACATGTTGCGAGAGGACCAATGCAGTGTGCAGGCTTTGATTTTTAAATGAAGCCACGTACTTCTTAGTACACATTGCCAAGGAACTATGTCTCTTTGTCAGCACATGTAAGAGAGATTTGCGAGGCTCCCATCCAGCAGTCAGGTCAGTACTGACCTGGTAAATGGACCAGAGTCCTGCGAAGTGATCCGCCCTTCTCTACTAGCCACTGTAATTTATTGAATAAAGCCATCTCTGCTTTATGCTTTCTACTTCTTGGAATTGATGTTGTGTTGCAAATTGCACTTCACCCTTGACAGCAGTTAAGGCCAGGGACATAACAAATATTTTATAGCTCATCTCATAGAGTAAATGGTTTGCATGATGTCGATTCACAAACGAAAGTGGACTCATTTTCTAACAGTGGTGACGTGATACCTCCAAACCACGCGATGCTTAAAAACTTTCTCCACATCCTCTTCAATGGACATCTTCTTTTCCCCACCAGAAATGGGGAATACAATTCTTTCAAATGTCACACAAGATGACGCCTATCTGGGGGCCCTAATAAGCGACAATGCCCTAAACAGGCTGCCGTGCAATTAAGTAAAGTAAGACATGCTCATTGCACGGGGTACACCCTTAATTTGATTGTACAACACTATTTTTTAAAATATACTCCCAAACAAAGTTGTGTTCATTACCAAAAGAGTATAAGGCTATGTGCCACGATGCAGAAATGCTCAGGATTTTTTCCTGAGTGTTTCTGCATCTCACTGGCAGAAAAAACGCATGCGGATTGTACATGCGGATTGTACATGCGTTTTCCTGCCAGGGACATGCGGATGTGAAGCGTTCTACACTTGCATTTCCGCATGCGGGTTGACAAGCGCTTTGCAAGCGATTTTAGCATCACTTGGAAAGTGCTTGACAACTTGGTCACACTATATAAATCCATGCAAACAGCATGGATTTATACAGTGTGACCCAAGAGAATGTCAAAAAATAAAAAATAAACCTATACTTACCTTCTGATGGTCCCTGCTGTCTTGCTGCGCTCCTGTGCTGGCTGCCGGCTGATCGCGGTACGCTGTACTGAAAGACCTGCCGTCACATGACTGTGATGTCACCGCAGGTCCTTCAGTCCTGCGCGATCTCTCGGCAAGCACAGGGAAGGAGTCCGTGGGCCGTCAGAAGGTGAATATAATCTTTATTTTTTATTTTATTCTTTTTTTTTATTTTTTTAATGGTACCTGGGTGTGGATGAGACTCTCCTCTCCTCTACACCCGGGTACCATCCGCACATTAGTACGCGCCAATTACGCAAGTACAGATGCAGTCTTGCGGAATTGGCGCGTTCTAATGCAAGTCAATGGCGGCAAAAACGCTGCACTTCCGCAAAATAATTGGTAGTGCTGATTTTTTTTCCGCAATGATAATCCGCAGCGGAAATTTCCGCAGCATGTGCACAGCACATGCGGATTATCATTGGGGAACGTGGCAGGCCTTCTACCATGCGTTTTTAAGCGTTTCTGCAGCGTTTTTGCCGCTGCAGAAGTGCTTAAAAAACGCATCGTGGGCACACAGCCTATGGGCACTTCAACCTTCCAAATATGTAGCAACAGAGTGATATGAGCCACCGACTGACTTGTGAAAATTGAAACATGATGGAATTAAGAAAATGCAAATGTTGCAGCATCTGTACAAGCAATATCAGAAAATAAGGTGATTAATAATATTATGCATCATGCAAACTGAAGCTTCTGTGATGAGGGCAGCGGGTCACTTACGGAAGTGTATAAAAGAGGCTACAAAATTGTTTGTCTTCCGTGACTCTAATTTTTTGTACATCTCAGTATCCTCTTCATTTTTAATGAAATTATTTTGGAGGGACAGCATGTGGAATGAATTTCCCATACAAGGATAGCCATAAAGGGGAAAAAATTGTTTTAACTTAGCAAAGATAAAGTTTTGGTATTCCATTAATGCAATTTCTTTAACGAAATTCTCAATTTTTGGGCAAATATTTGTTGATTTTTTTGGGTGATGTGAAATTGAATTG
This sequence comes from Phyllobates terribilis, assembly GCF_046119375.1. NCBI lineage: Eukaryota > Metazoa > Chordata > Amphibia > Anura > Dendrobatidae > Phyllobates > Phyllobates terribilis. The sequence continues at coordinate 707,468,262 of NW_027362761.1, forward strand.
GTAGAACTGGAATGGGCCCCTGCACAGGGATGTGCACAAAGGGCAAAATGTTTTATTAGAATTTCAGGTTCAAAAGAATTAAATTTACATTATTAATGGCTAAATCTTCTGGTGATGCAATACCTGTTGCTGTATTTTCAGATACAACATCGCAATTCTCCAATGCAGGTTCTTCATTCACCAGTGTCATTTGTTGGAACAATGTCACATGGATGGAGAGGGTAATCACTTGAGGAATAGAACCCTGATTCTGTGTTATCAGTGGTCAAGATACCATGTTACCTATGGAAAGTATCATCCAAATTTTATAGGCCACACAGAAACAGTTTCATTGCCACTACAATAGATGGCCATCATCAAGTTCAGGACCCTGTGTGCATCATTGATAAAATGCATGGTCAATTAAGTTTAGTGTGGACCACAGACCTAGTCAGGTGAATTCTGAATTGCCCTCTTGCAGGAAATTTCAGTCTTTCTCATGGACGTACAGGCTACGATAGAATGATGTGCCTGATCACAGAAGACTTTAAGGGATCATTGTCAGACAATGTATTTAGTTTTAGCACCTTCACGACCTTGTGATTTTCTGTTTTTTCTTCCCCATAACTTTTTTATTTTTCCATCAGTATAGCCGTATAAGGGCTTATGTTTTTGCGGGACGAGTTTTACTTTTCAATTACATTATTCATTTTATCGTGATGCACTGGAAAGCAGGAAAAAAGTTCCAAGTGCGTTAAAATTGCAAAAAAAGTGCAATTTCATAATTGCTTTTTGTGTTTTTAATTTACCATGTACAATATACGGTAAAGCTGACCTGGCAATATGATTCTCCAGCTCAGTACACAAACGCAGATACAAAAGGGGGGGGGTGATTTGAATTTTTATTTTTTCATATTATAAAAAACTTTTTTTTTCACTTTTTTGCTGGATTTTATAGTCTCCTTTGGGGACTAGAAGCTACGATTGTCTGATCGCTTGTACCATACATAGCAGTACGTCTGCACTGACAACTCATTGACGCCTCGCGATCATGACACGGGCGATGGGAGCGACTCGGTCCGAGGAGAAAAAGCAGACATGAGCATGGTTTCATAGAATAACATGGGGACAAGTGCTATGCATCAAAACGATGGATAGCACTCATCCAATTTTTACTGTCATATGCACGAGCCCTTAGAACAAGAAATAAACAGTGCCCTGTGGGCAGTTTTTGCATCGGAAATTCATGCAGTGTGCTGCTTAAGGATGAGTTTTTGGTAAGTTTTGAGGCTGCGCATTTTCACAGCATCTTACAGTTCCAGCAAAGAGGATAGTATTCCTAGAAATCGCATGCCCACTGTGCTTTTTTATTTTTTACTATGCTACAGTATATTCTATATACTATAAACTGTCCTTTTTAAATCAGCAACATGTCAATTTCTCCTTAGGGTAAAATTAGTTTTATTACTGTATTTCCCCCATAGAATTGCATTCGATGGGAAAAACCGCAGATAAAAAAAACAAATGTTATTAATGTGTTTTTGCTGCATAAATGCTTTAAAAATGCATATAATAATAATAATAATTTTTATTTTTATTGCGCCGCAGCACTTTACATTACAGAGGAGACTTGTACAGACAATAAAGACATTAGAGTAACACATAACTAAGATACCAAAAGAAGTGAGGGCCCTGCTCACAAAATAACAATCTATGAGACGCAATCCACACATGACTGTATCAATAATATTTCATCAAAGTCAAATACCAGTAAATATAAAAAACAAAGCAGCTTAAGCAGCTTTAAGACATAACATATCAAAAAGAGAAAAAAAATGCAGCATCAAAAAGCGATAAAAAAAGGATGAAAAAAAATGCATTCAAAACACAATGAAGAAAATGCAAGTAACCTAATTTAGCTAATAAGTGCAAAAAATCTGCAACATCAAAACCTTACTAAATACTGATTATGAGAACATAGCCTTACACTTATTGGACAGCAAGAAGAATAAGTGCTTTGTTGACAAACGCCAATGTGAGAAGGAGCATGATGGAATTAAAATCTACACCATTTAAAGAGAACCTGTCATCAGGATTATCCATGTTAAACTATGGTATGGGCATAATGGCTCTGTCATACTGATTTAATAGATACCTTTAGTATAGAAATCTGCAGCCTGGTTTTTGGTAAATCATTATTAGAAGTTTCGGATTCCTAAACTGTGGGTCTGTGTGTAGGGTGTTCGGCTCTGCCATGGCCCTTCCACTGCTTCTGATGTCTTTATCTTTTTCCTTCCCTTAAATTTTGCACTGGAGCCATCCTAGCTGCATGCAGCACTTGCACAGATTGATCTGGTGGCAGGCTTCAGGAAATTGCGCCGCCAGTGGCAGATGTCGGCTCATCATTGAGCCAAGACCTAAATCTGAACATGCAGGCGCCGCCACCTGCACCATTTTTCTGAAGCTTGCCAAAAGATCAATCTGCGCAAGCGCAGCCCGCAGCTATGATGGCACCAGTGCAAAATTTAAATGAGGAAGAAGATAAAGACACCATAGGCATTGGAGGGGCGGTGGCAGAGCCGAAGACCCTACCCACGGTCCCATCCTACAGCCCCTCCCACACAATCCGCGAAGAGTTTAGGAATCCGAAACTTCTAATGATGGTTTAATAAAAATGAGGCTGCAGATTTCTACGCTGAAGGTATCTATTAAATCAGTATGACAGAGCCATTATGCCCATACCTTTAGTTTAACATGGATAATCCTGACGAGACGTTTTCTTTAAGCAAAGCATTGCACATGTCTAGAGTATTTTTAAAAGTAGTAATTAAAACAGGACCTTTCACCAAATTTTTCATGTTGAACTGGACACATAATATAATACTGGCTGCAGAGTACAATAAAATGTTTGTTTTTTTTAAATTACACCTCAAGATATTATCAATCAAATAATTGTCGCCTAATGAGTTAATATTCAATAAATAAAAGTGAGAGATATCAGAGAGATTTTAACTGGGTTGTGTACTTCTTCCTTCTGTATGATGTTAACCAATCATAATCAGGCAACAACACATGGGAGAAAATCAATATGACCCACAATAGTTCTGAACAATCAACTCCTTTGTGAAATGTTCTCATAGCCTACACAACAGACCTAGGTATGATTATTAACACCTTTGAACTCTCATCTCTGCACAGGCAGTGTGGAGGGAGGGGCATTACAGCAGAGGTGACAGTGATAGGAGAGAAGGAGAACTGCAAGAATGGTTTGCAATGTGACACTGCTAAATTCAGCTGTGCTCCCCCTCTCACCAGACTGACAGCCATGATCTTATCTGAACGGCATTAGTCATCTATGCTCTATTGACAGTACTTTTTAATCATGCATGAAGTTAAACCAGAAAATCTGTAGATCAGGGCTGTCTGTCATTACATCTCACACCCTAAGAAGCATGCTCTAAGCCAGGGATGGGGAACCTTTTTTCTGCCAAGGGCCATTTGTATATTTAAACCATCCTTCATGGGTCGTACAAATTGTGCAGCAACTCTGCCCACAAAGTACATCCTGACGCTGGCACTGGTGTCAGGTCGTAATCTTTCATTGCACACGCCTCAGCATTCAGTAGTGAACACTGCATGCACATGCTCACAGCGGTAGAAGAAATTATAAGGCTGGTGGCCATCAAAATGCAGCTACTAGCCCAAGCACTGTGGTCCCCAGGAATCTGCCCGGGGTTGGAGAAAAGATCCGCGGGCCTGAGGTTCCCTCACCCCTGCTCTAAGCTATTGTGGAACATGTTCTTTATCTGATATGTGTTTCTGCTTGCTTATGATTGGGCAACGTCATACAGGGGAAGAAGTACACGCCCCCAATGAATACACTTTAATAACACCTGGAACCCATCTGAAAAAGCGCTAAAAAGAATAAATATTTGCACAGCAATATTATAACAGCTTGATGTGCATATTTTCTGTCTTTTGTAACATCTTTTAAGTGCTTTAGTCTTCAAAAGCCTTGAAGCTCCTAGAAGAAATGACTGGTCCATTTTTCTTCTGGCTTTTGCTTGAAAGCTGACACAATGTTATATATGGAATTAAAAAAAAACACAGGTGGCACAGTTGCCCACAAAAGATATTAAGAAAGACGTCAGAAAAGACTCTTCAGGAAAAACACTGGCAGCATTTTCCTGAAGCATCTTCTGCTTCAAAAAATATGCAAGTACGCTGGCGACACGCCCCTAAAGATTTTGCATTGAGTTTCAGGATCTGTTCTCATTTCACAGATGATATATTTGACAACAGAATTCCCTGGGTTCTTCTTCATACATGGAGTCAACAATATGTTACCACTGAAAGCAAAGATCACCTTGCCTCAGATTAAATATGTTTTAGATTCATAGATGTATTGCCCTCCAAGTTGTGGAAATACAACTGTAAATGAAAACATTTGATTAGAATGTCATTTTTGTTCCATTTTCTCTGTCAGACTAATTATAGGTCTGACTACTGGTCCAGAACTATTTACATACAGATTACACAAGGAGGGAAATGGTTATTGCTGGCAAGAAATAGAGCAATAATCTTACAGCATTTACAGATGAAAATAAAATCTAATACTAAAAATTGTCCATTTTTAGAAAACTGATATTTAAAAGGGTAAATAGATACCCATAATTATTATATTTCAAGTGTGAATATCATTTCATTTTTAAATCTGTCCAAAATAATTTGACCAAAATGAAAAGATATGAAATGATGGTAATCACAGGATCAATAGACATGCTAATAATTGCAAATGATAAAAAAAAAATAAAAAAAAATGAATAACATCTCGATTTGTTCATTATTGTATTTGCACTGCATTGAGAAACACATACACTTACATGCCATGGCATGCTATAATGAGGTTATTAATGGTTATCTGAAGAAAGTTCTGCACTGTAAATGCATACCAGTAGACAAATCATCAACATTGGCTGCTACCTCCGCAATTGTCTACCAATGATATCCCAAAGTCTGTGGAGATGCAGCCAGCCATGGTAGAATGTTTAGGCCATGCAGGCTGCTCCTAATAGCATGACTAATAACATAAATTCCCCTTAAATTTTTTTTTTTATTAAATGTATACCCATAGTAAACACACAACAATAAATCCAATTGTTAAAAAAATGATACCGTTGCATAACATTCTTGAAAATAAGATTCAAATTGCAGAGATGGTCAAAAATACCTGTGTAAGTTCTATAGGTGGGATTTCACCCTATTCACGATCCCTGCCTGAGCCGTGGAGGTTGGCACCTTAGGGTCATGATAGTGGCGCCCCCGCTCGACTTCGGCTCTCCCTAGTATTCCCTTACCTAATAACAGAAAAAGGAATTATGTGAATGTGAACCAATCCACCATTCCAATCAAAGCAAAAAACACACAGTTTAGATCTAAAAACTAAGATCTAGTTTACCAGCTCTCCTAGCTAATATTTCAATTAGCGATCATATTATATACAAAGACCACCTATTAAAAAATATAAAAAGGAACTCCCCTACTAGCACTACTAGCACATTATACCACTCAAATCATAACAATATACCAACTTAGTCAACATAAATAATACTTAGTCAATCCTTAAATCCAAAACATGCTGTGCCATTGAGGGATGGTCACATTAATAGTTTCTAAGTGAACTCTTAACCTATGATCAGCCCTTGCCTATCAGCGGAGGTTGACACCCTAGTGTCACGATAGTGGCGCCCCCGCTCCTCTACGGCTCTCCCTAGTAATCCTTTACCTGTCTAGCAACAGTGGAGACTTACTTAACTATGCTGTAAACATTACCAAAGTACTAAGATTATAGTCATAAAAAACAAAGGCCTATAAAAATATAGCAGCACACAAAATCGTATTGCATTCATAAAACAGATCCACCCATGTGGATCCATCCCTCACAAACTCATAATGGCACGTGTAAAGGGTTAACTTATTTTATCACACCCTATGCCTCAACGTGTTTTCCCTCCTGTGGTGCCGGGTTCATCAGGAGGCAATACTGAAGGAATTCATCTGTGGAGTAAGAAAGTGCTGGACTAGTGGAATAAGCTTTTAAAAGGTGAATGTGAAATGGAGACCAGGATCAGTGCTGTCTTCTGTTGCCACGATTGAATCAAGGACGATGTCTTTTTTGATTGCTTCAATGAGCATTTATTTAAAAATAAAAGATTATTAAAACACTAGTTTACACAACGCATTTTGGCTGCTTACAGCGCTGATCCTGGTCTCCATTTCTAATTCTTCCACTGTGGGAAACTCCTGGAAGCCGTTTCCCCTGTCTCTCCAGGAATAGCTGCAGTCTATCACTTTTGAATCCAAACCAAAACGAGAGTTGTGCCTCAGGCAGCACAACTATATCAGGTGAGCAAGTTTTCTTATACAACTCACCTTTTACAACTTAACAGAAACTCACTACGCTTAGATAGCACCACGTCTTTTTTTCTCTTTTAGGCTATGTGCCCACATAGCAGATTTGATGCAGAGCGTTTTTGCCTCTCTCTGGCAGAAAAAAACGCATGCAGATTTACATACGTTTTTTCTGCCAGAGAGAAGCGTTTTTTCATCGTTCTTACATGCGTTTTCGCATGCGTTTTTTCAAGCACTTTTCCAAGCGATTTTGAGCATCACTTGGAAAAGTGCTTGACAAGGTGGTCACACAATATAAATCCATGCAAATGGCATGGATTTATATTGTGCGACCAACTTAGATGCTTTAAATGCAGCATCAATAGTAAAAAAAAAAAAAAGAATTAAAAAGTTAAAAATAAAAAAACCTTGAGAGGTGAGTATACAGGTTTTTTTATTCTTAACTTTTTTATTTCTTTTTTTCACCGCGTGGTAGCCGGGATAAAGAGGAGTTGTAGTCTCCTCTTCATCCTGGGTACCACTCACACCGCGATTACGCCGCAAATTCGTGGCCATTGAATTTAATTGAAACGCAGCAAATCCACATATACCTGCGTGTTTGCTGCGTTTCAATGTTCCTCAATGGCCACAAATTTGCAGCGTAGTCGCGATAGAAATGGTCATGCTGCGTTTTGCAACGCAATGCGAATTCGGAGCGCTAACTAGCGCATCATGTGCACAGCACATCCGAATTCACATTGCTTTGCATGGCAGACGGTTTTACAAGCATTTTTGCGGCGTTTTTGCGGCCATAAAAACGCCGCAAAAACGCTACAAAAATGCTACATGGGCACATGGCCTTAGGATACTCCATACAACAGTGACAAAAGGCGAATGTGAATAGTTTTTGTACAGACACCTCCATGTTAGAATTTTCATTGTTTACTTCATAAGGTGAGCAAGAAGAAAGAAGTCCCATTGTAACCAAGGCGCTATGGTAGATTAATGAATAAAGTTATTACTGTTAATGATAGTGGAAAAAAGGATACAAATTGTAGTGCCGGCGTCCCTGCCCTCTGCTAGGCAGGGACGCTGTTCCCCTCACCGCTCTGCTCCGTGCCCGGCGTCCCTCTCCCGCTCTGCTGGCAGCGCGCGCTCCTTCCCGGCCACTGTGCTTAGGGCGCGCGCGCCCTCCCTCCCTCTTAAAGGGGCCGCGCGCGCCGTCCTAAGGAGTCCCCGGCCAATGGCCGGAGGACTTTACCATATATAAGGCACCTCCTCCAAAATGGAGGTGCCCGAGCAATGTTGTTGCACCGTTCTACTCTGCTTCAGCCCTCAGGTCCCGTTGCCAGTTACCTGCCAGTTACCTGCCAGATTCCTGCCAGCTTGCTGTCCTAATCCTGCCTGATTTCCTGTTACCTGCCTGCCTGAGGTCCGACGGTCTGCCTTACAACTCCGGTCAGTCTGTCTAAGGACCAACTTGCCCGCTCACCTGGGAGCGCACATCAGCTACCTGCCTGCTTGCCTGAGGTCCGACGGTCTGCCTTACAACTCCGGTCAGTCTGTCTACGGACCAGCTTGCCCGCTCACCTGGGAGCGCTTCTCCGCTACCTGCCTGCTTGCCTGCCCGGAGGCTCCGCTGTCACGTGCTGTGACCACCAGCTATTCCAGACTCTTGCCCGCTCACCTGGGAGCGCTTCTCCGCTACCTGCCTGCTTGCCTACCTGGAGGCTCCGCCGTCACGTGCTGTGACCACCTGCTATTCCAGAGACTCTCGCTTGCTCACCTGGGAGCACACATCCTCCATCTGCCTTGCTAGCCTACCTGGAGGTTCAGCCATCACAGGTCGTACCTACCCCTTACCTAGAGACTGCCCCGGTCACTTGCCGTGACCTCCAGCCCGTTCTTCCAGAGACTGCCCCGGTCACTTGCCGTGACCTCCAGCCCGTTCTTCCAGAGACTGCCCTGATCACTTGCCGTGACCTCCTGCCCGTACACACAGAGACTGTCCCGGTCACCTGCTGTGACTGCCTGCCTGGTCGCCACCCGCTCCCTTACAAGGACCGCTCCCTTGTATAGTAGCCCAGAGGTTCCGCCTCCCAGACCCGTTACAGTTTGCTCGGGCCATGGAACCCGGTGGCACCAAAGCTCCCTCGCTCTCGGACCTGTGTCATGAACTGTCCCGTCAAAGGTCCCAACAGGAGTCCATCCTGGGTCACCTGCGGAATGTCAATACTCGCCTGGACACTCTGACTGTTCCACCAACAACCTCCGCCAGTGCCATGTCTCGCAATCCGGCAGCTCCGCTGTCCACTAACACCATGATATCCTACCCCGGACCTCGGCTTTCTGCACCTCCTCGCTTCGGAGGCGACTCAGCCCAGGCTCGGGGCTTCATAAATCAGTGCACCCTGCACTTTGAACTATTGTCCCACCAGTTTAACTCCGACCGAGCCAAAATTGCATTCATCATGTCCCATCTCACCGGGGAGGCCCTGGCCTGGCTAAATCCTCTATGGGAGAGAGGAGACCCCCTGGTGTCCAACTTGCCTGCTTTTCTCACGGCTTTCCGGAAAGTCTTCGACGAACCCGGACGGAAGACCTCATCCGCATCATCGTTGCTACGCCTCCGTCAGGAAAGTCTCACCGTGGGCAAATATGCCATACGGTTCCGTACCCTTGCCTCGGAGCTGGCCTGGGATAACGACGCTCTGGTTTCCGTCTTCTGGGAGGGTCTGTCCGGCCGTATTAAAGATGAACTTGCCGGTCGGGACATTCCTACTAGAGATGAGCGTTGTTCTACTCGAACTGTTCGCCAATCTCAAATTCGAGCTGTTTTGGGCGGTGTTCGAGCCGGTCGGCGAACACGAACAATTTGAGAAAAATTCGGCTGTTCGAGGTTATGTTCGATAACTGTTCGTGCACCAAAATCATAACTGGATTTTTTCTCAGTAATGATGAAAATTAATGTTAATACGCAGTTTGAGTGTACAGCGGGGCGGGGGGAGGGGCAGGGGATGGATCTCTGCAGGAACAATGAAGATCTCCATTTTTTTTTCTCTTTCCCGCATTTGCAGTGGGGAGGTGCAATCTGTCAGCCTATCAGCAGCGCACACACGGAGCGAAGTGCTTTTTTTCACACAAGCAAGGGCATGTGTGATTGGCAGTGTATGTCACATGTCCTTGCCCTATAAGACCAAGCCATTTTCCCCGTCGCCACCATTTTCTCACTGCTGCAGCTGCGTGTTAGACGGCACCGCTGTTGCTGTGTGCGCTATACCTTGTTAATTTCAAGCCAATTTTCGCACAAATATACAGATAGCTTGGGAGTAGGGAATAGTTGTGATTGCAGTCCTTTTAAGGACTAGGTTACAGCATTTCCTACGACTTTTATCAGGCAGGTCTGTGCTCTTAAATAGATAGATTGTGGGAGTAAAGACTAATTGTAATTGGAGTCCTTTTCAGGACTAGGTTACATCAGTTCCTATCAGTTTTTGCCAGGCAGGTCTGTGCCAGTGCTGTGCAAGTTTTTTTCACAGCATTTGGCTGAATCTAGCAAAGCTAATCCTTTTTGGCCTATTGCAGAGTGTGTTAGTCAGTGGAGTAGCCTATCTGTGTTGCAAGATATACCACCTGTGTATAGAATACCAATTTTTTTACTGCACCTAGTGAAGTAAAATCTTTTGGGCATAGCATCATTCTATTAGTCCATCTATACTGACCTCCATCAGGTTGCAAACTGAATATAATTTTTTTCTGCATCTAGCTCTGAAAAAATATTTGGGCTTCTAGCAGTGTGTGGGACTTGGTCTATTAGTCCATCTATACTGACCTCCATCAGGTTGCAAATTAAAAATAATTTTTTTATTCATTTAGCTCTGAAAAAATATTTGGGCTTCTAGCAGTGTGTGGGACTTGTTCTATTAGTCCTTCTATACTGACCTCCAGCAGGTTGCAAATTGAATATAATTTTTTTCTGCATCTAGCTCTGAAAAAATATTTGGGCTTCTAGCGGTGTGTGGGACTTGGTCTGTTAGTCCATCTATACTGACCTCCATCAGGTTGCAAATTAAAAATAATTTTTTTCTGCATGTAGCTCTGAAAAAATATTTGGGCTTCTAGCAGTGTGTGGGACTTGGTCTATTAGTCCATCTATACTGACCTCCATCAGGTTGCAAATTAAAAATAATTTTTTTCTTCATTTATCTCTGAAAAAATATTTGGGCTTCTAGCAGCGTGTGGGACTTGTTCTATTAGTCCATCTTTACTGACCTCCATCAGGTTGCAAATTAAAAATAATTTTTTTCTGCATCTAGCTCTGAAAAAATATTTGGGCTTCTAGCAGTGTGTGGGACTTGGTCTATTAGTCCATCTATACTGACCTCCATCAGGTTGCAAATTAAAAATAATTTTTTTCTTCATTTATCTCTGAAAAAATATTTGGGCTTCTAGCAGCGTGTGGGACTTGTTCTATTAGTCCATCTATACTGACCTCCATCAGGTTGCAAATTAAAAATAATTTTTTTCTGCATCTAGCTCTGAAAAAATATTTGGGCTTCTAGCAGTGTGTGGGACTTGGTCTATTAGTCCATCTATACTGACCTCCATCAGGTTGCAAATTAAAAATAATTTTTTTCTGCATCTAGCTCTGAAAAAATATTTGGGCTTCTAGCAGTGTGTGGGACTTGGTCTATTAGTCCATCTATACTGACCTCCATCAGGTTGCAAATTGAATAAAAAAATTTTCTGCATCTAGCTCTGAAAAAATATTTGGGCTTCTAGCGGTGTGTGGGACTTGGTCTATTAGTCCATCTATACTGACCTCCATCAGGTTGCAAATTAAAAATAATTTTTTTCTGCATCTAGCTCTGAAAAAATATTTGGGCTTCTAGCAGTGTGTGTGACTTGGTCTATTAGTCCATCTATACTGACCTCCATCAGGTTGCAAATTGAATAAAAAAAATTTCTGCATCTAGCTCTGAAAAAATATTTGGGCTTCTAGCGGTGTGTGGGACTTGGTCTATTAGTCCATCTATACTGACCTCCATCAGGTTGCAAATTAAAAATAATTTTTTTCTGCATCTAGCTCTGAAAAAATATTTGGGCTTCTAGCAGTGTGTGGGACTTGGTCTATTAGTCCATCTATACTGACCTCCATCAGGTTGCAAATTAAAAATAATTTTTTTCTTCATTTAGCTCTGAAAAAATATTTGGGCTTCTAGCAGTGTGTGGGACTTGTTCTATTAGTCCTTCTATACTGACGTCCAGCAGGTTGCAAATTGATTATAATTTTTTTCTGCATCTAGCTCTGAAAAAATATTTGGGCTTCTAGCGGTGTGTGGGACTTGGTCTATTAGTCCATCTATACTGACCTCCATCAGGTTGCAAATTAAAAATAATTTTTTTCTGCATCTAGCTCTGAAAAAATATTTGGGCTTCTAGCAGTGTGTGGGACTTGGTCTATTAGTCCATCTATACTGACCTCCATCAGGTTGCAAATTAAAAATAATTTTTTTCTGCATGTAGCTCTGAAAAAATATTTGGGCTTCTAGCAGTGTGTGGGACTTGGTCTATTAGTCCATCTATACTGACCTCCATCAGGTTGCAAATTGAATAAAAAAAATTTCTGCATCTAGCTCTGAAAAAATATTTGGGCTTCTAGCGGTGTGTGGGACTTGGTCTATTAGTCCATCTATACTGACCTCCATCAGGTTGCAAATTAAAAATAATTTTTTTCTGCATCTAACCCAGCCAATAGTTTTGGCCTAATACCACAGTTTGGCCACTCAGCTCTGCTCGGTTACCATCCATTGTTTTTTTGTGCAAACAACTCCAGAGTTGTGAATTAGTTAACCACCAAAATGAGTGGAAAAAGGCCTGCTGCTGGTGGAAAGGGGAATAGGCGTGTTGGGAAGGGGAAAAAAGGTTGTGTCCGTGGGGTAGGTGCAGAAGAAAGACCATCTTCCAGCCAAACTAAAATGTCTACTTCTTTTAGCGGACAATGTGATAAGATCCCTTTCTTACGGCCACGCCAATCGCTACAAATTCCAGATGAGGCACAAAAACAGCAGGTGCTTCAACGGATATCAAGTGCTCCTTTAAGTGGGCTCTCCTCCACATCAACTTCAACATCACAAATACTCCAGTCCTCAAAGGTGTCACCCAAATCGCACTTGCTTCCTCACAGCTCCCAAATCTCCAGCTGCCCGTCTGAGTATGAGGTAGAACAGATGGTTGAGTCTGCAGAGCTGTTTACTCATACTATAGCCTGGGAATCAGAGGTCGACTCCAGCGCTTCTGTGAATCCAGACGAGGAAATGATCTGCACTGATGCCCAGAATCTTTATGAGTCGGATCCAGGACCAGACGCAGAAGGTTCTGACCATAATGTAGACCCTCATTCCCAAACTGTAACTCCTGTTGGTGGAGACAATGAGGAAGACGATGATAAGACTCAAATACCTGATTGGAGCGACAACTTTAGTTTTTTGTCAGGGCAGGAACAGGTTGGCTCTGAGGACGACGGGTGTGATAACGCACAGGGTGATGATGATGAGGTCGGAGATCCCACTTACTGTCAACCCACAGTCAGCCAAGAGATGAGGTCAGCAGAGGAGGTGGAGGAAGATGCTAGTGACGACGAGGTCAGGTTGCGCCTTCCTGGACAGAGACGTAGTACTGGAAGCACGTCAACAACTGCATCCTCAAACACAACTCTGCCTCTCACCACAAGTCGTGGTGGCTCTTCAGGTCGCATGGGTGCTAAGCCTTGCATAGCCTGGGCATTTTTTCAGATCGATAAAGATGACCCAACTCGTGTTATCTGTAACATTTGTCAGCAAAAGCTAAGTAGAGGCCAAAAAATACATAGTTTGAGTACTTCATGCATGAACCGGCACATGGACATGAAGCATAAGTTGCAGTGGGAAGCTCAGTGTGCTACAATGCGGTCTAGCCGGCCGGGCCAACCACCGTCTGCCATATCTTGTGCATCCGCGGCCTCTTCATCCTCTGTGACTGGGGGGACAGCAGTCACACCTGTTTTGGGGCGCAGACCTGCCACCTCTTTACCCGCAACAGCCAGCGTGATTGGCAGGTCATCATTTTCTTTGGAGGTGGTAACACCAGCTGGTCTTGAGCGCTGTCCGACATCGATAGCACCACCTTTGGATCAAGGCAACCTAACATGTCCGCCTGCATCTTCCTCACAGACCGGCAGTTTGCCGGGGACACCCTTATCAACCCCGTCTAAGCACAATAGCCAGCCCTCGGTCCCTCAGATGTGGACAAGTAAAAGACCATTTCCTCCTAGCCATGAGAAAGCTAAGAGGTTGAATTTCACCATCTGCAAGCTCTTGGCTACAGAAATGCTGCCTTTCCGCCTGGTGGACACAGAGGATTTTCGAGACCTTATGTCCGTCGCAGTGCCCCAGTACCAGATGCCCAGTCGGCACTACTTCTCAAAGAAAGGTGTGCCTGCGCTCCACCAGCATGTCGCACACAACATCACCGCTTCTTTGAGAAACTCTGTGTGTGACAGGGTGCATTTCACCACAGACACTTGGACGAGTAGGCATGGACAGGGGCGTTACATGTCGCTGACTGGGCACTGGGTAACTATGGTGACAGCAGGACAAGGGGCTGCTGTCCAAGTCTTGCCGTCCCCACGAGTTGTGCGTCAATCCTCTTTATGTCATTTTTCCTCCACTGCTTCTGCCTCCTCAACCTCCTCTCGGTCTTCCACCTGCACCCAAAGCCTGTCTGGTCATGCCACAAGCTTTCTAACTGCGCAGAAGGGATCCTGCACACCTCCTTACTATGCTGGCAGTAGGGCTCAACGTCATCAGGCGGTTTTTACATTGAAATGTCTGGGAAATGTGAGTCACACAGCTGAGGAGTTGTGGTCAGCTCTGGAGAACCAATTTCATGAATGGTTGTCTCCACTGGACCTGAAACCAGGGAAGGCCGTGTGCGACAATGCTGCAAACCTGGGTGCGGCCCTTCGCCGGGGCAATGTCACACACGTGCCTTGTATGGCTCACGTGTTGAACCTGGTTGTCCATAAATTTTTAGCCCACTATCCCAGACTAGATGGCCTTCTGCAGAGGGCACGGTCGCTGTGTGCTCACTTCCGCCGTTCGCATCCCGCAGCTCAGCGACTTACATCTCTACAGAAGTCGTTGGGCCTGCCACTTCACCGGCTAAAATGCGATGTGCCTACCCGGTGGAATTCAACTCTGCACATGTTGCAGCGACTGTGGCAGCACCGACAAGCCCTGGTGCAATACGTTCTGACGTATAGCCTGGGCCAACGAGATTCAGAGGTGGGGCAAATCACGCTGGAGGAGTGGTCTCAGATCAGGGACCTATGCACCCTTCTGCACAGTTTTGAAATGGCGACGAAGATGTTTAGTGCTGACGATGCCATTATCAGCATGACTATTCCGGTGATTTACATGCTGGAGCACATGTTAAACAGAATTCGGAGTCAGGTGGTGGCACAAGAGGAGGTGGAGGAAGTAGAGGAGGAGGAGTTGTATGCGGAAGGGCTAACATCTGCAAGGTCCAGACGGTCGGCAGCACCAAGGCGGCAGGCATGTGAGGGTGGGGGAGATGATTTTACCAGGGCGCATGGTAGCAGCCAAACTAGTGAGGAAGGTGCAGGAGCCCAGGAAGAAGTGGAGGACGAACTGATGGAAGACTCATCAGATGAGGGAGACCTTGATCACATTTCTGTTGTGCGAGGTTGGGGGGAGAGGACAGAGGAAGGAAGCATGATTGCTACCTCGCCACCAACACAACAGGGACTTGGTGCTCCTGGATGCGCAACACACATGAGTGCCTTCTTGCTGCACTACCTGCAACATGACCCTCGAATTGTGAGAATTAGAAATAATCCTGACTACTGGGTTGCCACACTGTTAGATCCCCGGTACAAAAGTAAATTTGCAGAAATTATTCCTGCCATAGAAAGGGATGCACGCATGCAGGAGTATCAGCAGAGACTGTTGCAGAATCTTACATGTGCTTTTCCACAAAATACCAGTGGTGCACGTAGTGAATCTCACAGTTCCAACTTGCCAACCGTGGGACCGTCAAGTGTTCAGCACTCAAACCGTAACAGAACCACAGTATCTGCTGGTAACATCAATTTTGCGGAATCATTTCACCACTTTTTTAGCCCATCCTTTGCAAGGCCACAGGAGACAAGAAGTCTGACACATAGTCAACGCCTAGAGACGATGGTACAGGAGTATCTCCAAGTAAACATTGAAGCCACGACTGTGTCACTGGACCCTTGCTCTTTTTGGGCTTCCAATCTGGATAAATGGCCGGAGCTAGCCACTTACGCCTTGGAGATCTTGTCATGCCCCGCAGCCAGCGTTCTGTCTGAACGTGTGTTCAGCGCTGCTGGTGGTGTGCTGACAGATAAGCGCACGCGGCTCTCCACTGATAATGTAGACAGACTCACGTTCATAAAGATGAACAAATCATGGATCCGAAACGACTTTTCTACCCCTGTGTCATCCTGGGGAGAGTAAAAGCTTGATGATTGGTTAAAATCACCCTACCAACCGTTTTAAGCTTTCAAATTACTAATCATGTTTATCTGTATCTTGACTGGAAAATAATTTGGGCTTTGTAGCAGTGTGCAGCACTGATCCTATTAGGCCATCTATAATAAGCTTCACCAGATTTAAAATTAAAAATAATTTTTAGCTGCATCTAGCCCGGAAAATAATTTTGGGGCTCCGAGATGCGCAAGACACATAAGTGCCTTCTTGCTGCACTACCTGCAGCATGACCCTCATATTGTCAGAATTCGAAGTAATCATGACTACTGGGTTGCCACACTCTTAGATCCCCCAAACTTTTCGATCAACCTTTTCATTTTAATAAAGACCAAAAAAATGGTCATTTTTGAAATTATAAGCATTAGCAGGTTGTTAGAAACTGAAATCAAACAGTTTTCAACTCAAAACTTTATTCTAGGTGATGTTACATTTTCACATAGGACCCATTGTTCGAAAGGAGCTTCTGAACTCTCTCGTCCATTGAATTTGTCAGGTTTTGGATGGTTTCTGCTTCAATTGTTTTGCATGAGGACAGAATACCCTCCCAGAGCTGTTGCTTAGATGTGAACTGCCTCCCGCCATCATAGACACTCCTTTTAATGATGCTCCAAAGGTTCTGAATGGGGTAGAGGTCAGGGGAGCATGGGGGTCACACCATAAGTTTGTCCCCTTTTATGCCCATATCAGCCAGAGATGCAGATGTTTTATGTGCAGCATGAGATGGTGCATTATCATGCAGAAAAATGATCTTGCTGTGAAATACACGGTTCTTCTTCTTGAACCATGGCAGGAAGTGCTGTTTGAGAAAATCCACATACATTATGGAGTTCATCTTTAGCGCCTTCAGGGATCCTAAAGGGGCCGACAATCTCTCTCCCCATGATTCCAGCCCAAAACATTACTCCACCTCCTCCTTGTTGGCGCTGTAGCCGTGTTTGCGTGGGGTGTCCATCAACCAGCCATCCTCCACTCCATTCATCTGGACCATCGAGCGCTGCACGGCACTCATCCGTGAACAAAACAGTTTTGAAATCAGTCTTCATGTAATGTTTGGCCCACTGGAGCCGTTTCTGCTTGTGTGAAGTGGATAGAGGAGGTCGACAGGATGGCATATGCACAGCTGCAAACCTCTGAAGGACCCTGCATCTTGTTGTTCGGGGGACGTTGGAGGCACAAGCAGCTTCAAAAACTTGTCTGCTGCTATGACAAGGCTTTTTTGCCGCTGCTGTTTCAACCTGACGTAATTGCCTGTAGGAAAGAGTCCTCAATTTGCCCTTATCAGCACGCACACGTGTGTACTGTGAATCAGCTACATACTTCTTGATTGCCAAGACACTTCATCCTGATCATCGCACAATGTTGATTGTAGTCATGCCTTGACCTAAACACTCCACAATTTGTTGCTTCTCAGCAGCCGACACATCCTTTTTCTTTCCCATTTTGGCAGAAAATGTAGGCTGCTTAATAATGTGAGAGAGCCTTCTTAAGTAGTCTTGCCTTTCATTGGACACACCTGCCAAACTAATTAGCACAGGTGTCTGCAATTGCTTACAGTGATATAAAGAGCCCTGACACACATCACCATCAATGAGTTTAACTGACAAACAAACAAATTCTTCCCTTATCACTCCTAAACACTTTTTGCATAATAATTTGGAACGCGGTGTACATGTGCTTTTCCACAAAACACCAGTGGTTCACGTAGTGAATCTTACAGTTCTAACTTGCCAACCGTGGTCTGTATGGAATTGTTCAATAAAGGGCCCAAAATTAAGATAACATAGATGGGAGAGGTCTCTATGAATAGGAATTCCTAAGTATTTGATACCCTGTGAGGGCCAGGCAAAGGGAAAGTTGGACTGGATGGAATCCTATATGGATTTAGGGAGGGAGACATCGAGGGCCTCAGACTTCGCTGCATTGATTTTAAAATTTTACCATGTAACAAAGTGATCTATTTCAGCCATAACAGCAGGGATGGATATATGTGATTGAGTGATATATACTAGGACATCATCAGCAAATAGAGAGCACTTGTACTCGGTGCCTCCCACCTCAATCCACCTAATATTGGGGTTATGGCGAATTGATGAGAGCAGGTGCTCCGTCACTAGGATGTATAAGAGAGGGGACAGAGGACATCCCTGCCTTGTCCCATTGGTGATTGTGAAAGGTGATGAAAATGTTCTGACGCACCCCCTGGGCCTTGGGACACCCGGAGCCGGACCCTTTTTGGTGGATGCTGGTGGTTGTAGTCTTCGTGGCGGCGATCCGGTTCCGTGGCTCAGGGCGGTCAAACCAGTGGCGGAACTATTTATGTGGTTTTGATGTTTAAATGTCCGACTACGCCACCCGTGGATTGCGGTCAGAGTGAACCGCCGCTACAGGGCAGACCGCTAAGGCTGGTGTTGTGGGTGCAGCAGAGCGTAGCATAACTCCCCACGGGAGGAGTATAGCCTCAGGGCAGTGTATGCGGAGGATGGGGGTGATGGTGCAGGGCAGCAGCAGTAACGACACGGAGTCAGTGATGCAGTTCAGGGCCTTTACTCACAGTTCTTATTATCCAGACCACGTCTGCAGGTAACGGCTGCCCACGTCGTACTGTGCTCACCAGGTGAGGGGCTCAGACAACTCCCAGATAACTTTGGAGCGCTTCACAGGACCCCCTTTGTGTGTCCTTTGTCTGGCCTTTCTTACCAACACTTCTGTCCGGCTGCCTCGGGCCTCCTCTTGGTAAACTTGGCGCCAGTTTCCCTGACCCTATGTGGTGCCTTCCTAGCGGGTGGAGCAAAGGGCTGCGCCACATAAAATGTCAGAGCCTCCGGTTTCTAGCTGAGGGTCGTTTCCTGCCTCCACTAGTTCGGGGACCGGTCTCCCCCTTTGGCCTGACCCCTCCACGCAGGTGGATTCGGGCGTGCGGTGGCGACTCGCCCGTCCGCACCCCTGGGATCCCTTCATTCCTCGTTCCTGGAGCCTTCTCCGCTCCTCTTCCTTCCTTCTCCCTCTTGCAGGCCTGGGCCTCTGTTACTAGGCCCGCCTCCGGAGCAGAGCTCATGCAGAGCCCCTGCTCCCTGCCACTTCTGCTCAGACTTCTCTGCACTGAACTAAGATGGTGCCCACCTTTTATACTCCCTTCTCAATGCACCCAGGAACTGCTTCCTCCCTGCTCCTGCACTGCAGGGTTCCCCTTCCTCAGTGTTCCCTCCCCCCACTCCAGCCAGGGACAGGGACTGTCGTGCCCATCTCAGGGGCATATTGGTCGCCCTGCCCCACGGCAATGTGGTGTAATGCATGCAGGTGTCGGGTCCTGATCCACACTCCATCCTTATCTGAGAGTGAGATATCACACCTCTGGGTGAGGTGCAATACGTCTGTAGCAACCGAGCCCTCGGTGCTACAGTTCCATTTATCTTCAGCCTAGGTGACGTATTGTGATACAGGGCCGTGATTTTGGCTATAAAAGGGTCCCCTAGACCCCTACCCCAAGCTTTTTAAGAGAATCATATATGGCGTGCCAGGAGACTCTATGGAATGCTTTCTCAGCATCCAACGAGAGTATCTACTTACAAATTTTTAACTGCATCTAGCCCAGGAAATACTTTGTGCCTAGTAGCAGTGTCTGCTAGTCAGCGGATTATCCCGGCTGTTAAGCAAGCTACACCACCTGTAGTTTGGACACTTAATTTTTTCAAAGGAAATGCTTCGGGACCACGGGATACTTAGTGAAGAGCATCAGGAGGCACCCCAAGGCATAGGGGCTGGGACTGGCACTAGGATGCCTTGCGGTGGACAGCCGAGCTCGATCCTTATAAAAGCTTTTTAACTGCAGCAGCTTTAGTGGACGCTACTGGAGCTGGAATTACGCGGCTGCTGGCATGAGACTTGCCCTCCAATAGATCCTTGTAAATGGATTTAAAGTGTATTCATTCAAATTAGAGGGACAATTTAAATTAAAAAGCTTAGAGCTGCCTCCACCACAGGGGGGCTCTCTCGACCCACCAGCGGACAGGCACCAGTATTGGGAGAGGGGGGCTGGCCGTCAGGGTTCACCGCGGCTCTGGCACAAACCCGGCGACACGGAGGTGGCACGGGCAGGAGCGGACTGGCCGTCTCGGCTTCTCACTTTTTGGATTTTAGAAGGGCATGACATGCCTATATCTGTGTCTCCCCCTCCTTTTACTCCTCCACCTCTTTTCTTTTCGCATGACTATATGTACTTGTCACTTTTCCATGTGTTAGTTGTGTCTTCTGAGCAGTTTGTCAGCTTTTGGACACCTTTGAAGGTGTTTTCTATGTGTTTCTATGTGTTTTTGTTTGCCTGCCATTGGTTTTAACGGTGTTCGAAGGTGTTCGACGAACAGTTCGACGAACAGTTCGGCGAACACACGGGTGTTCGACGAACCGAACCGAACTCGAACACTACGGGGGTGGCTCAACACTAATTCCTACCACTCTCGATGACTTAATAACTCTTGCCACCCGGATTGACCTACGGTTCCAGGAGCGTGCCAGAGAGGTCACCCGTGAGAGGAGGTTACCACGTCTAGCTCCTACTTTTCAGAAACCCGTCACTGCTTCTGTCTCTAACCAGGTACACCCTCCTGAGCCTATGCAGGTCGACCAGACCAAGATGGTCAAGACCCGTCAGGACTTACGCAGTGCCGAGGGGACCTGCTTCTACTGTGGCAGTAAGGAGCACCGGATCCGTGCCTGCCCGGAGAGGTCGGGAAACGCCTGTGTCTAGGTTCGCTCAGAGAGGTCCACCTAGACAAGAATAAATCCTCTCCATCCCTGCTGTTGTCAGTTTCAATCGTCTACGGGGAGAACCGTTATTTCGAACTAGCCCAACTGGACTCTGGAGCAGCCGGGAATCTTATTTCACAGTCCCTGGTAGAGAAATACCGCATCCCCACCAAACCTCTGGCTGTACCCTTGTCTGTTGCTGCCGTGGATGGGGGGCTCTTACCACGCCCCATCCAACTCATCACCGAATCCATTACTCTGCAGGTGGGAATGCTGCATTCTGAAAGTATCTCCTTCCATGTTCTGCCTGGACTCTCTCACGCCCTCTTGCTAGGCCTACCTTGGCTCCAGAAACATGCACCCGTTCTTGACTGGCAGACCGGAGAAGTCCTTCGCTGGGGACAGGGCTGCCATAAGACCTGTCTGGTTCCCGTTCATCCCGTCCGTCCTTCTCCTACCCCAGCTAATCTACCTGGACTTCCGATTCCTTATTGGTCTTATGCTGATGTCTTTAATAAAAAGGAGGCAGAGACACTACCCCCTCATAGACCATACGACTGCCCTATCGACCTGTTACCTGGTACTTCTCCTCCCCGTGGGCGTATTTATCCATTATCCGCTGCTGAGACCCGGTCGATGTCCGAATATATTGAGGAGAATCTGGCCAGGGGATTCAACCGGAAATCTACCTCCCCGGCGGGAGCAGGCTTCTTTTTCGTCAAAAAGAAGGACGGCTCTCTCCGTCCCTGTATAGACTATAGAGGCCTTAACCAGATCACGGTGAAGAATAAGTATACCCTTCCGCTCATTCCGGAGTTATTTGATCGTCTGAGGGGGGCTAGAATCTTCACCAAACTGGACCTCCGTGGGGCGTACAACCTGGTTCGTATCCGTCAGGGGGATGAATGGAAGACGGCATTCAACACCCGGGACGGCCACTATGAATATCTGGTAATGCCCTTTGGCCTCTGTAACGCTCCTGCCGTCTTTCAAGAGTTGGTCAATGACATCTTCCGGGACCTTCTCTACTCCTGCGTAGTGTTGTACCTGGACGACATCTTGGTCTTCTCTCCGGATCTCCAGACTCACCGGAGGGATGTTCGTCAGGTCCTGCTCAGGCTCAGGCAGAACCATCTCTACGCTAAATATGAGAAGTGCCTCTTTGAGCAGACCTCGCTTCCGTTTCTGGGCTACATTATCTCTCAGACCGGCCTACAAATGGATCCTGAGAAACTGTCTGCCATCGAGAAATGGCCCCGACCAGAGGGGTTGAAGGCTATTCAACGGTTCCTGGGCTTCGCCAACTATTACCGCCTCTTCATCCCGCACTTCTCTTCCCGGACTGCCCCAATTTCCGCGCTCACCCGTAAGGGTACTAATCCCAAAGAGTGGCCGCCCGAAGCAGAGGAGGCCTTTCTTTCCCTAAAACAGGCCTTCTCTTCTGCCCCGGTGCTGCATCGCCCGGACGGCAACAAGCAGTTCTTCCTGGAAGTTGACGCCTCCTCCTCTGGAGCCGGAGCGGTACTTACTCAAAAATCATCTTCCGGAAGAATGGTAACTTGTGGCTTCTTCTCCAAACTCTTCTCCTCTTCTGAGCGCAACTATTCCATAGGAGACCGAGAGTTATTGGCCATCAAGCTGGCGTTGGAGGAGTGGCGTTACCTACTCGAGGGGGCTCTTCATCCGGTAATAATTTACACTGACCACAAGAACTTGGCTTACCTCCAGCATGCCCAGAGACTTAACCCGCGCCAAGCCCGGTGGTCCTTGTTTTTTGCTCGCTTTGATTTTGTTCTTCATTTTCGCCCGGCTGACAAAAACGTCAAAGCAGACGCCTTGTCCCGATCCTTTCTGGTGTCCGATCTCGAGGAAGAACCTAAACATATCATAGATCCCACCAGAGTAATGCAGGTGGCTCCCGTGAGTCTAAATCGTCTCCCTCCCGGTAAGACGTTTGTTTCAGTACCTGATCGGGAGAAGATCCTACACTGGGGCCATTCGTCTAAACTAGCTGGCCACGCCGGTCAGAAAAAGACCCTCCAGCTTATTGCCCGGCACTATTGGTGGCCTACCCTGCACAAGGACATAATAGACTTTGTTTCTGCCTGTGTGTCCTGCGCCCGCAACAAAGTCCCGAGACATCTGCCAGCCGGACGCCTCCTTCCGCTTCCTGTACCTGCTGCCCCCTGGCAGCATATAGCAATGGACTTTATAACTGATCTCCCCGTCTCTGCCGGTTGTACGGTCATTTGGGTGGTCGCTGACCGCTTTTCCAAGATGGCTCACTTTATTCCCCTGCCAGGCCTTCCGTCTGCACCCGAGCTGGCTAAAGACTTTATCCGCCACATCTTCCGTCTTCATGGCCTGCCCCTCCAAATCGTGTCGGATCGTGGGGTACAGTTCACCTCACGTTTCTGGAGAGCCACTTGTAAACTACTAGACGTCACCCTGGACTTCTCTTCCGCTTACCACCCACAGTCCAATGGTCAAGTGGAGCGGATCAATCAGAACCTGACCAGTTACCTCCGGCACTTCGTTAATGCCCACCATTCTGACTGGGTGGATCTCCTACCATGGGCCGAGTTCTCTTATAATAATCACGAGAGCGAATCCTCCTCCAAATCCCCGTTTTTTGTAGTCTTTGGTCAGCATCCTCGGATTCCTTTTCCTGTCTCCACCTCTGTGGACAACCCGGCTGCGGAATCTCTCGTTAGCAAATTTTCCTCCATATGGGAGAGTACCCGGTCCACACTCCTTCTGTCATCCGAGCGTATGAAAAGACACGCTGACAAAAAACGCCTGGATCCTCCACAATTTCGTCCAGGAGATAAAGTCTGGCTCTCATCTAAATATGTTCGACTCAAGATACCTTCTTACAAGTTAGGGCCTCGGTTCATCGGTCCTCTGGAGGTCATCAGTCAGATCAACCCGGTGGCCTATAAATTGAAACTCCCGGCCAACTTACGGATCCCTAACTCCTTCCATGTATCTCTCCTCAAACCCGTGGTGCTTAACTCTTTTTCCAAGTCTACAGGTACGCCTCCTGCTCCGGTTTCTGCTGAGGACGAGTTTGAGGTAGAGAACATTCTTGCCACCAAAAGGGTAAGAGGAAAGACCTTTTTTTCTGGTAGATTGGAAGGGGTTTGGTCCTGAGGAGAGAACGTGGGAGCCCCGGGAGAACATCCATGCCCCTCTCATCCTAGCTAAATTTCTATCTGGCCTAAAAAAGGGGGGGCCTAAAGGGGGGGGGTACTGTAGTGTCGGCGTCCCTGCCCTCTGCTAGGCAGGGACGCTGTTCCCCTCACCGCTCTGCTCCGTGCCCGGCGTCCCTCTCCCGCTCTGCTGGCAGCGCGCGCTCCTTCCCGGCCACTGTGCTTAGGGCGCGCGCGCGCGCCCTCCCTCCCTCTTAAAGGGGCCGCGCGCGCCGTCCTAAGGAGTCCCCGGCCAATGGCCGGAGGACTTTACCATATATAAGGCACCTCCTCCAAAATGGAGGTGCCCGAGCAATGTTGTTGCACCGTTCTACTCTGCTTCAGCCCTCAGGTCCCGTTGCCAGTTACCTGCCAGTTACCTGCCAGATTCCTGCCAGCTTGCTGTCCTAATCCTGCCTGATTTCCTGTTACCTGCCTGCCTGCCTGAGGTCTGACGGTCTGCCTTACAACTCCGGTCAGTCTGTCTAAGGACCAACTTGCCCGCTCACCTGGGAGCACACATCAGCTACCTGCCTGCTTGCCTGAGGTCCGACGGTCTGCCTTACAACTCCGGTCAGTCTGTCTATGGACCAGCTTGCCCGCTCACCTGGGAGCGCTTCTCCGCTACCTGCCTGCTTGCCTGCCCGGAGGCTCCGCTGTCACGTGCTGTGACCACCAGCTATTCCAGACTCTTGCCCGCTCACCTGGGAGCGCTTCTCCGCTACCTGCCTGCTTGCCTACCTGGAGGCTCCGCCGTCACGTGCTGTGACCACCTGCTATTCCAGAGACTCTCGCTTGCTCACCTGGGAGCACACATCCTCCATCTGCCTTGCTAGCCTACCTGGAGGTTCAGCCATCACAGGTCGTACCTACCCCTTACCTAGAGACTGCCCCGGTCACTTGCCGTGACCTCCAGCCCGTTCTTCCAGAGACTGCCCCGGTCACTTGCCGTGACCTCCAGCCCGTTCTTCCAGAGACTGCCCTGATCACTTGCCGTGACCTCCTGCCCGTACACCCAGAGACTGTCCCGGTCACCTGCTGTGACTGCCTGCCTGGTCGCCACCCGCTCCCTTACAAGGACCGCTCCCTTGTATAGTAGCCCAGAGGTTCCGCCTCCCAGACCCGTTACACAAATCTGTTAAGACATGATTACCATGAAGAAAGAAAGAATGTTTAGAGATAAAGGAGAGAACTTCTGACATAAAAGATAAAGACAAACTATTAGGCTATGTGTCCACGATGCAGATTTGAAGCAGAAATTTCTTGAGCATTTCTGCATCTCCTTAGCAGAAAAAACGCATGTGGATTTTACATGCATTTTTTCAGCGTTTTTACATGCATTTATGCATGCTTTTTTTTCAAGCTTTTTTCCTAGCGATTTTGAGCATCACTTGGTAAAGGGCTTGACAAGTTGGCATGGAGTTATATTGTGTGACCAACTTAGAGGAAATTTCTACTTCAAATACTGCATCTAAAAAGTAAAAAAAAGAATTAAAAAGTAAAAAGAAATAAAAAAACCTTATATTCACCTCTCCGGCTTCCCCCGGTCTCCTCCCGGCAGAGTCCTCTCACCTCAGCGTCTCGCGGTGTACTCGAAGGACCTGCAGTGACGTTATTTAGTCAGCTGATGGTCATGCGACCATCACCTGACCGCTGACGTCAGCGGTCACGTGACCATCAGCTGACTAAATGACGTCACCGCAGGTACTGCAAGTACACCGCGGGACGCCGAGGAGAGAGGTCGCGGCCAGGAGGAGACCGGGGGCCGCCGGAGAGGTGACTATGAATATTTTTTTTTATTTTTTACTTTATAATTCTTTTTAACTTGCAGGTACCATGGTACCTAGGTTGGAGGAGAGTCTCCTCTTCTCCAGACCCGGGTACCATCCGCGCATTGAACCACATAAAGTCTGCATGTATACATGTGGATATTATGTGGTTCAATGCAAGTCAATGGGTGCAATTTTGCTGCGAAATCGCGCCCAAATTGGTTGTGCTGCGGATTTTTCTGCAATGATAATCCGCAGCGGAAATTTCCGCAGCATGTGCCCAGCACATGCGGATTATCATTGGGATACATCCCCAACCTCTTACCAAGCGATTTTAATGCGTTTCTGCGGCCGAAATGCCGCAGCGGAAACGCATTAAATCCACATCGTGGGCACACAGCCTTATACATGTAGAGCAATGGTTAAAGGGTTGGTCCGGTACCTAAAATGTCCTACCTAACTGTCTATCTTTACACACTATTCACTTTTGTAATTTACTTTATTACACAATGCCCTACACTTCTCCACTTCTCCCTAGTTCTACACTATCTAATCCGTAAATGTGCTTTTTTATTTCACTTCCCATGACATTTTGTTTGATAGGAGTCTAAAACACCACATAAAAGGAGGCTGGGGCTGCACTCACTTAACTGCACTGCTTATCCTCTCTCCTAGAACAGGATGTAATCACGGGGCAGCGCTGCAGTTACTTACTACAGTTTCTTGCACCTCCGCCCTCTGAAGATGTTCTGGTTCCATGGCCATGGCGACAGAATTCGTTGGAGATGTGAGTGCAGGCTTAGATAGATAGGAAGAAGTGAAGGGTATTGTGTAATAAAGCTAATTAAAAAAAGTTGTCAGGGTGTAAAGATAGATAGTTAGAAAGGACATTTTAGGTAACACCCATTTAATGTGCTGTCTTGGCTTGGAACAAAAGTCTGCTGTCACTCTAGCTGACTGCCGAATCGTGACAGTCTGTTGTACACACAGTCTCATGATTCTCTGTTATTCCATGTGCTTGTCAGTGGTCACGTGACCGCATATATGTGATTTGCATGAGCTGACTAGACTCATTTGGCTTTCCTCAATTCACTTCTAAAGAGAGAAGCCAAACAAGACTAGTCAGCATGTGACCGGAAGTATGCAAATCACATAGAAATGGTCAAGCAGGCAAATGACTGCTTCAGGAATACCGATCAATCGTAACAGTATGTGCACCACACACTGTCACATTTCGGCAGTCTGCAATCACTTAGCGTTTCTGCAGACTTCTGTCCTAAGCCTGGACAATCCATTACTTAGTCAGGCATAAGCCCTTTTGCTAATGAAATATCCTACATAGCCCAAATTTAAGTTTCTTTTTCCTCTATCTCTTAGCTGAAATCTAGTTTGGCAAATTGTCGAAATAGGGGAATATTGCATCTTTTTCAACTTCCTTCAGACTTTAATTTATATTTCCCTGCCTGCCAGTCACCAAAAAATTGTTCTATAGGAAATCAGTAAGTGAAGGTTGGGGTGAATCTGTAGTTTCTCTCTTAATATACAGTACAGACCAAAAGTTTGGACACATCTTCTCATTTAAAGATTTTTCTCTATTTTCATGACTATGGAAATTGTATATTCACACTGAAGGCATCAAAACTATGAATTAACACATGTGGAATTATATACTTAACAAAAAAGTGTGAAACAACTGAAAATATGTCTTATATTCTAGGTTCTTCAAAGTAGCCACCTTTTGCTTTGATGACTGCTTTGCACACTCTTGGCATTCTCTTGATGAGATTCAAGAGGTAGTCACCGGAAATGGTCTTCCAACAATCTTGAAGGAGTTCCCAGAGATGCTTAGCACTTGTTGGCCCTTTTGCCTTCACTCTGTGGTCCAGCTCACCCCAAACCATCTCGATTGGGTTCAGGTCTGGTGACTGTGGAGGCCAGGTCATCTGGCGTAGCACCCCATCACTCTCCTTCTTGGTCAAATAGCCCTTACACAGCCTGGAGGTGTGTTTGGTGTCATTGTCCTGTTGAAAAATAAATGATGGTCCAACTAAACGCAAATCCGATGGAATAGCATGCAGCTGCGAGATGCTGTGGTAGCCATGCTGGTTCAGTATGCCTTCAATTTTGAATAAATCCCCAACAGTGTCACCAGCAAAGCACCCCCACACCATCACACCTCCTCCTCCATGCTTCACGGTGGAAACCAGGCATATTGAGTCCATCCGTTCACCTTTTGTGCATCGCACAAAGACATGGTGGTTGGAACCAAAGATCTCACATTTGGACTCATCAGACCAAAGCACAGATTTCCACTGGTCTAATGTCCATTCCTTGTGTTCTTTAGCCCAAACAAGTCTTTTCTGCTTGTTGCCTGTCCTTAGTAGTGGTTTCCTAGCAGCTATTTTACCATGAAGGCCTGCTGCACAAAGTCTCCTCTTAACAGTTGTTGAAGAGATGTGTCTGCTGCTAGAACTCTGTGTGGCATTGACCTGGTCTCTAATCTGAGCTGTTGTTAACCTGTGATTTCTGAGGCTGGTGACTCAGATAAACTTATCCTCAGAAGCAGAGGTGACTCTTGGTCTTCCTTTCCTGGGGCGGTCCTCATGTGAGCCAGTTTCTTAGTAGCACTTGATGGTTTTTGCAACTGCACTTGGGGACACTTTCAAAGTTTTCCCAATTTTTTGCACTGACTGACCTTCATTTCTTAAAGTAATGATGGCCACTCGTTTTTCTTTACTTAGCTGCTTTTTTCTTGCCATAATACAAATTCGAACAGTCTATTCAGTAGGACTATCAGCTGTGTATCCACTAGACTTCTGCACAACACAACTGATGGTCCCAACTCCATTTATAAGGCAAGAAATCCCACTTATTAAACCTGACAGGGCACACCTATGAAGTGAAAACCATTTCCGGTGACTACCTCTTGAAGCTCATCAAGAGAATGCCAAGAGTGTGCAAAGCAGTCATCAAAGCAAAAGGTGGCTACTTTGAAGAACCTAGAATATAAGACATATTTTCAGTTGTTTCACACTTTTTTGTTAAGTATATAATTCCACATGTGTTAATTCTTAGTTTTGATGCCTTCAGTGTGAATGTACAAATTTCATAGTCATGAAAATACAGAAAAATCTTCAAATGAGAAGGTGTGTCCAAACTTTTGGTCTGTACTGTATGCTAACGTAGATTCTTCGTTAGCAGATCCGGCAAAAAATACCAAACAAAATAACATAGCATGCTTCGCTTTTTTGTCCAGTGAAATGCCAGGCTTATTGACAAAAACATGACGGATCCCATTATAGTCAATGGGTTACTTTTTTGGATTGTTGGTTTCTGTCATGTCAGAGATTTGGTATTTCTGTTATTTTCATTTCTCTGCTCTATGATGGAGCAGAACAACAAAATAACCATAAATAGAAAAGTGTAATAATGATAGCACACCTACAATAATATCCTCTACCTAGTTTCCTGGAATAGATTTAAGGGAAAGCGACTAGAATAATAGCTGAGATACAAGACAGAAATTTTGGCTTGCTCAGTTTGAAAAAAAATGCCTTAGAGGATGTAAACAGAGTAAAAGCAAGTTATGTTAGAAAACAAATAAAAAAATAAACATTTTGGCTGTCTGGACACTAATTAATTTCTTAACGACCAATGATGCACATTTTCGTCTTAGGCTATGTGCACACAGTATATTTTTAATGTGGATTTCGACCAGAATCTGCCTGAAAAAGCACCACTGCCGCAAAAGCTCCCCCAAAAATGTACCTAATGCACAGCAATGTCATAACGATATTGCTATGCATATGTTCCAGACCCTGAAGCACTTAAAAGAAGTGACATGATAATTCTTCGGGAAGCTTCCCTTAGGATGCGGCTCACTCTATACTTAATATTATAGAGTAAATTATACAGTAAAATATGCCATTGCAAGATTGACACAAAAGCAAAGGCTTCAGGAAGATGAACATCTAAAAGACACTGTGTGCACATAGCCTAAGGTCGCTAAGGAAAGAAGGAAGCCAGCTCAGGAGCTGAGCCTGTTTCATAATGTTTCCAATGTTAGCTGTATCTACAGTAAATGGAGCTTGGAACAGTCACCATTGGCTACAGATGGGTTACCATGACAGCCGTGGGCCTTCTGTAACTGCCATGTTAGTCCTGCTGTGAAGCTCAGCCACAGACTGGGCTTCATAGGAGAACTGTGGTTTCAATATATATTGCAATAGTGTGGTATTTCTGCAATAATGTGGTAATAACTGCAATAGTGGAGTATTACTGCAATAAAGGGGTATTACTGCAATAATGTGGAATTACTGTTATAGTGGGGTATTTCTGCAATAAGAGGGTATTACAAAAATAAGCAATCAGATGATCACAGGGTTAAGTCCTGTAAGGAGGTTAAAAAAATTATATAAAAATGAAAAAAAAGGTTTTTTTTTAATTTGTTTAACTCAACCCCCTTTCAAAAATGAAGAAATAAAAAAATATATATTTGGCAGTGCTAGCGCCTTAATAAGACTGATCTGTCGAAATATAAAATAATTAAAATCATATGTAAAATGTCAAAAAGAAAATGCAATTGAAACCCCAGAATTGCTATTTTTCAGACTCTGCCTTTCTCTAAAATATATACAATAAAAGGGGATCAAACAATCAAACTAATTTGAGTTTAAGTTTGTTATCTACATAATTGTACTGACATAGAGAATCATATTGCCATGTCATTTTTAACCGCCAAGAAAGCTGTAAAAACAAAACCCTGTCAGAAAGCAATATTAGAATTGCATATTTTTTCATCATTTTATCCCACATGAAAATGGTTCCTTAAGGGGTTAAACATCAGCAGGTTTCCGCACTCATATGCAAATACAATAATTCATACCATCCAAATGATCAGACTTTCCCAGTAAGCCCACATGGCTTTATTTTTAGTTCTCTAACTCAATCTGAATCTGCAAGGAGTTTGTATGTTCTCCCCGTGTTTGGGTGGGTTTCCTCTGGGTGCTCCTGTTTCCTCCCACACTCCAAAGACATACAGATAGGGACTTTAGATTGTGAGCCCCATTGGGGACAGTGATGATAATGTATGTAAAGCGCTGTGAAATATGATAGCGCTATATAAGCAAAGCATAATAATAATAAGTATCTGCATAATATTAATAAGTATATATTCACGGGGCTCAGACTCAGTCTAGCCCACCGGAGGAATAATGAATCCACCGATGGGTCCCCAAGCTAGAAAGAAGGCATCTCTATTTAGAAGCTCCCCGCCCTCACTGGTAAAGTAAACTCTGCCCTCCGTCAGACCCTCGCACATTCTACGGTAAGCTGAAGATGAGATCTTATGTCCAGTTCTTTTAACAGCACAATAGGACACATCTTCTACCTCAGTGGGCCCTCTGCTCTTGGAGAAAGGATGTTAGTTATGAAGCTGGAAGCAAGATTCAGCCACTGCATTTTCTAATTAGCTCCAACCAACATGTATAAGTAGGCTTATTGCACTGGGCTAATTCATTGGAGTACTTTTGACTGACAGCTTGTTGTGCCAATTAGCTATGGCCAACAGTAAAGCTGCATCTACATGTACCAGATCACAAAACATTTGTGGAAAAAATGCAGATTTTTTATGCAATTTTCAAGAAAATCAGAACATGTTGAAATAGCTTTATTCAGGAGCCTTACTAAGAAGCTGGGATGGAGGCTGCCTCATCACCCGGAAGAGATAATCAGCTCAAAGCCTATATGGATCATAACTCAACACACCCCTGTCATAGGACTACCATATGAAGCACATAAGGATTACATATGACGCGCCCCCTGGGCCATATTCTTTAGGGGGAATACCCGGAGCCGGATCAGATGGGAGTTGTAGTCTTCCGAGTGGCTGTGACCCGGTCCGTGCCCAGGGTGTCAAGCTCAGAGTATGTGGCAGTCCTACAGATGTTATAAAGTTCTTTATTGTCGACTACGCCACCCGTTGTATTGCGGTCACTATGGCCGCCGCTGCAGCAGGGTCCGCTGAGGCTGATGGTGTTGGTGCAGCTTGTGGTAGTATAACCCCCAACGGGTGGGGTATAGCCTCAGGGGGTCAGGTGCAGAGGATGGGGGTTGTGGTGGTGCAGCATAGATGGTAATGAAGACAGAGTCGGGTTGTGCAGTTTAGGGTATTTACTCACTGCTGATGTTCCGGTCACTCCAGCTTCAAGTGACCACCCGAGCCGTGCTGCGTCCACCAGGTCCTGGATTCAGCAAACCCCCAAACAAGTCCGGAGCATGGCCCTGAGCTCTCCTTCTGTCCTTTCCTCTGGCCGTCCCCACTAGTGATCCACCTAGGTCCAGCTCCCTCGGGCCTTCTGTTGGGAGACCCTTGGCCTTGGGTTCCCTGACCCTCCACGTGGTCTGCCTTCGGGGTGGATGTGGTGGGTGGCCGTGGCAAACGCTGCCCACGGCCTCCGGTCTCTGGCTAGGGTGTGCTTTTGCCCCCACCAGTTTGGGATCCGGTACCCTATTGCCGACTCTTCACCCGGGGATTGAATTTGGGTTCTCAGAGTCCTTTCTTTTCACCCCCTCTGGGTCTCTCTTTCTTCTCCTCTCTCACTCTGGCTCAGGCCGCTCTGCTCCTCTGCTCTCCTTACTGACTCTGACAGACTGACCCTGATCTAAGATGGTGCCCACCTTATATACTCCCTCTATGTGTGAGCTCAGGTGACCAGCACCCAATGAGCTCCTATCTTTACCCAGGCTGCTCCCCCTATCTGCCCCTACACTACTGGGATGTACCACCCCCCTCCCACTCCAGCCAGGAACAGACTCGGTCGTGCCTGCACATTTCTAAGTGGTAGTACCGTTGGTCTGCTCCTCGGAAATGGGATGTGTGTAGTGCATGCAGCCTACCGAGCTCAGTTCCACACTCCATCCTTACCCGGGAGTGGAATATCACACCTCTGGGTTGAGGTGCAATACCCCTGTAGCAGCCGAATCCTCAGGGTGCTACATTCCCCCCTGGTAAATCACAGCACGTCCTCGGGCTGTAAGATATAAAACATCCACAAACATACATTTTTTTTTTTTTTTTTCATATAAACAACATAATAAAACATCATATAAAACATTGCATATATATATATATCAATAAAACTTTTTCATATAGACTTTTCTTCGCTTCTTGCTCCTCCTCCGGTCACTGTGCAACGCGTGACCGGGTAAAGTGCGACAGTCTTTTCTTGAAAAAATGGTTTTCCTATAAAACCGGTAGGGGGCGCTTTAGAACGCGCAACTATATACAAAAGGGAAGGTGGCCGCTCTCAGTCCTCGGCCAGGTATTAGGGAGGAATGACCGCTCTCAGTCCTCGGTCAGTGGGATTTAAAGGTTAAACGGGTAAACAGTTCAATTCTCTGGTCCCAACGGGGACTACATTAGCAGCAACGGTTCACTGTGCCCCGACGGGCAACTATATACAGCTTCTGCTCCGCTGTACTTAACGACGACATCCTCCTGCTCTTTCTTTATGGTTTCCTTTTAACTCTAGTTTCAGACCCGTCCGGGTCCTCTTGTTCTTCCTCCTCACACCGCAGCTCTTCCTCCGTCAGGCGATGCACATGGAGGGCGTAGGGTCCTTTGGCACACTTGTGCCGGGTGAAGGTGACCTCGTCCCTGATGTAAAGGTCACGACCTCTGTGTCCCTCCGGTAGGTGGGACTCAACGTCTCTCCTGGTCACGAAGACGTCGCCTGGGGTGCGGTGATCTCGGATGAAGCCCCACCCGTGCTGCATATTAAACTTGATCACAGTCCCGGTGGAAGGGGGACCATGAGCTGCACGGGGATTTCTCCTGGCCCGGCTCTTCTGCTCCGCGCTCCTTATTTGAGCTTGCTGTTCCCGGACCCGCCTCTCTCTCCGCTCCCTCTCGAAGACCTCGAGCTGTTGGCGGCAGCACTCAGCATGCTCCGCTGCAGCTGCCCGAGTCTCTTGAGTGAACCCCATGAGATCTTCTCCGGTGGGGTCCCACTCAAACTGCGCTTCTGCTAGCGGGGGCGAGATCCTCTTGACGGGCTTTGGAGCCGGGATCAGGGGTTCATCCAGGGGTCTCTCTTTCCGGAGTCGGGGATGGTGAAACTCCGGTGGCCATTTGAAGGGCTGCCCATCCGGGCACGTATGCTGGGCGTACAGGTCCTCACCCAGGTGCGGCACTCTTGGTCTTATGGGCGCGGTGGTGCTAGCGCCCGGGTTGCCCGGGCCTTGCGGCCAGGCCTGGGGTATCTGGAAGGTGAAGGGCACCGTAAGGACGGCGGCGCCCTGGGCTACTTGGCCCTGCGACCAGGCCGGGGGCTCCGCGGAGGTAGGGGGCGCTGTTGGTATTGCGGCGCCCGGGGGCACTAGGCCTTGCGACCAGGCTGGTGGTACTTCCTGCTTGGTCACGCTCGGGGTCGAGGCGTGTGACGTCACAGGGGTCGCGGCTCCCGTTTGAGGCCTAGTCTGCGGCGGTGACGTTGCAGCGACGGGCACGGCAGGATAGACTTCGGGCTCTGCGACGGGGAGCTGGGGCAGGTACGCGGTTTCCCGGTTTGGGGTATAGACGTCCCCTTTACCTGCCTCCACTCGTTCGGCTCCCTTCTCGGCGCCGTCTCCGGCCTTGAGTCCTCCTGCGCCATCCTCAGAGGCGGTCTGTCTCCTCGTCTCGGGTGGCGTGCTCCGCTGACAGGTCTCGGTCTGCTGGGCCATCTCACGGCTCCACTCCGCCAACGTCTCTCGCTGCACCCGGGCCATCCTCCTTGCGAGGCCCTCCAGAGCGGTCTGTGCACACTCCCGGTCTCAGGGGAGCTGTGCTAGGACCTCCACTAGGCCTAGTGGGGTCGTTGTTTCCAGCAGGCTCCTGACCAACGGGTCGGTGCTGCTCTGCTCTCCTCTCGTTGTCTCCAGCAGGCTCCTGGCCAACGGGCCGGTGCTGCTCTGCTCTTCCTCCTCCGTTTCTAGCAGGCTCCTGGCCAACGGGCCGGTGCTGCTCTGCTTTCTCGCCATCTCCGGGTAAGCTCCTCCGATACTCTTCTCCAGGCTTCTTGCCTCCGGGTGCGCTCTCTCCAGACTGCTCCAAGCGACACCCATCTTTGCTCTCTCCTTTCGTCTCCTCCCCCTTCGAGGGCGGTCCCGGGGCCACTTGGTGATTGTCAGCTCCAGGGGCGGTTCTTTCACGCTGACAGACACCTCTAGCATCACAGTCTCTGTTGGTGGGGGCGGTTTCCACTTTTGGCGCCATTTTCGGTCCTGGCCCACGATGGGAGGTGGCCTCTTGCCACCCTCTGGCACGCCCATAATGGCGTCCGCTCTGACAAGGCGGGAAACCTTTGGAAATGGCGGGAACCGCTTCCCAGTGGCGGGAAACTCTGCAGATGGCGGGAAAACGCTGTTAATGGCGGACAACCGGCGGGAATCGACCTGTGATGGAGTCCGATGGCGGGGACCCTCCGGAACCGGCGGGAGACTTCTTTTTGAGGTAAACTTGCACTTTTCTTCAGGCACGCAGTACCCGGTGGTTGTGGGCACGTAATCCTGCCGACTACGCCAAAGTTGACGCGCCCCCTGGGCCATATTCTTTAGGGGGAATACCCGGAGCCGGATCAGATGGGAGTTGTAGTCTTCCGAGTGGCTGTGACCCGGTCCGTGCCCAGGGTGTCAAGCTCAGAGTATGTGGCAGTCCTACAGATGTTATAAAGTTCTTTATTGTCGACTACGCCACCCGTTGTATTGCGGTCACTATGGCCGCCGCTGCAGCAGGGTCCGCTGAGGCTGATGGTGTTGGTGCAGCTTGTGG
Source organism: Phyllobates terribilis (assembly GCF_046119375.1). NCBI lineage: Eukaryota > Metazoa > Chordata > Amphibia > Anura > Dendrobatidae > Phyllobates > Phyllobates terribilis. Next base: position 707,503,720 of record NW_027362761.1, read on the forward strand.
TAGTATAACCCCCAACGGGTGGGGTATAGCCTCAGGGGGTCAGGTGCAGAGGATGGGGGTTGTGGTGGTGCAGCATAGATGGTAATGAAGACAGAGTCGGGTTGTGCAGTTTAGGGTATTTACTCACTGCTGATGTTCCGGTCACTCCAGCTTCAAGTGACCACCCGAGCCGTGCTGCGTCCACCAGGTCCTGGATTCAGCAAACCCCCAAACAAGTCCGGAGCGTGGCCCTGAGCTCTCCTTCTGTCCTTTCCTCTGGCCGTCCCCACTAGTGATCCACCTAGGTCCAGCTCCCTCGGGCCTTCTGTTGGGAGACCCTTGGCCTTGGGTTCCCTGACCCTCCACGTGGTCTGCCTTCGGGGTGGATGTGGTGGGTGGCCGTGGCAAACGCTGCCCACGGCCTCCGGTCTCTGGCTAGGGTGTGCTTTTGCCCCCACCAGTTTGGGATCCGGTACCCTATTGCCGACTCTTCACCCGGGGATTGAATTTGGGTTCTCAGAGTCCTTTCTTTTCACCCCCTCTGGGTCTCTCTTTCTTCTCCTCTCTCACTCTGGCTCAGGCCGCTCTGCTCCTCTGCTCTCCTTACTGACTCTGACAGACTGACCCTGATCTAAGATGGTGCCCACCTTATATACTCCCTCTATGTGTGAGCTCAGGTGACCAGCACCCAATGAGCTCCTATCTTTACCCAGGCTGCTCCCCCTATCTGCCCCTACACTACTGGGATGTACCACCCCCCTCCCACTCCAGCCAGGAACAGACTCGGTCGTACCTGCACATTTCTAAGTGGGAGTACCGTTGGTCTGCTCCTCGGAAATGGGATGTGTGTAGTGCATGCAGCCTACCGAGCTCAGTTCCACACTCCATCCTTACCCGGGAGTGGAATATCACACCTCTGGGTTGAGGTGCAATACCCCTGTAGCAGCCGAATCCTCAGGGTGCTACACATACATTCAGTGTAATATACAGTTATATGAAATATTTTTTTAGTTTACTCAGTTATATAGCGCCATTAATTCCACAGCGCTTTACAGACATAATCATCACTGTCCCCATTGGGGCTCACAATCTACATTCCCTATCAGTATGTCTCTGGAGTGTGGGAGGAAACCAGAGAACCCTGAGGAGACCCATGCAAACACAGGGAGAACATACAAACTCCTTGCAGATGTTGTCCTTGGTGGGATTTGAACCTAGGACCCCAGAACTGCAATGCTAACCACTGAGCCATGAGTGTAAAAGTGTGCCTGCATGGTCATCTGTATATAAAAAGAACGCATGTGTATCTGTAAAAGTTGCCGCCATGTTTCCTAAGCAACTACCTGTGTGTAAAAGTATGTCTTTAATTGTCTGAGACGCTTGTCAATTATCTATATCCTTGGATTATGGACATCCTTAAACATTTTAATTGTTCAGATACTTCACCCTGCCTTGCAAAGGGTGAAATCAGAAGTAAAATTCTCAATATAAACTGACATGCTATGGATTTCAAGTCAACAGCAACAGTCAATTTCCAGATTTGTCATTTGGATATCTCAGAAGTAAAATCTGCTGCAAATACGTCATAAGAGAACAAGCCTAATGGTATATTTACACCATTCATTCATTTCCATGTAAAAACTATTTACAGTTCATATTTTCTGTTTTTTAAGTATCTCTTAACCACTTAAAAATTCCAAAAGCACCAAGCAGTTAAAAGAAGTGAGCAACTATTTCTCAGACATTTTACACTCGGTAGATATGACGCGCCCCTGGGCCTGCTGCTTCGCGCGGCATCGCGCGCACGGGGGAGCTTACCCGGATCCGGATCAGATGGGGGTAGTAGTCTCGTGGCGGTGACCCGGTCCGTGCCCAGGGAGTCAAACTGTGCGGCTGAGTAGTAGCAGTAGATGTTGGACGACTACGCCACCCGTTGAATGCGGCGATGAAGCCGCCGCTGCAGGACAGTCCGCTGAGGCCGGTGTTATAGTTGTGCAGCGTAGATGGTATAACCCCCAACGGGAGGGGTACGGCCTCAGGGCAGATAGTGTAGAGATGATGGTGGTAGTGATGGTGCGGTAAGGAGGCACAGAGACGTGGGATGCAGTTTCAGGGTTTTTACTCACAGGTGTTGCTCCGGTCACTCCGGCCTTGAGTGACCACCCGAGTCGTGCTGCGTCCACCAGGTGCGGGACTCGGCCAACCCCCAGGCAAGTCCAGAGCGTGGTCCTGAGCTCCCTTCTCGTCCTTCCTACAGGCCGTCCTCACCAGGGACCCACCTATGTCCAGCTTCCTCGGGCCTTATGGGGCAAAACCTCTCTCCGGTTTTCCTGACCCTATGTGGCGTGCCTTCCCGGTGGATATGGCGAGGGGTCGCGCCAAAACTTGTCCACGACCTCCGGTTCCTGGCTAAGGATGGTTTGCCTCCACCAGCTTGGGATCCGGTACCCTTTACTGCCAACCCTTCACCCTTTTTGGTCTCTTCTGGGTTCTCAGGGTTCCCTCTTGTTCTGCGTCTCCGGGCCTTTCTTCCTCCTCCTCTCCACTACAGGCCTGGCCCTGGAGCTGGGCCCAGCCGGAGCCACAGCTCCCTGTCAGCCCTCCTGGCTGAGCTCCTCTCTGAACTCACTGACTGACTCTCTCACCCTGTCTCTAGATGGTGCCCACCTTATATACTCCCTCTATGTGTGAGCCCAGGTGACTAGCACCCAATGGGCTCCTACCTCTATGCCCAGAGCCCCTCCCCTATCTGCCCCTACACTACTGGGATGTTCCACCCCCCTCCCCACTCCAGCCAGGGACAGACACTGTCGTACCTGCACATTCATCTAGTGGGAGTACCATTGATCTGTCCCCCGGAAATGGGGTGAATGTAGTGCATGCAGCTACTGAGCTCAGTCCCACACTCTATCCTTACCCGGGAGTGGAATACCACACCTCTGGCTTGAGGTGTAATATCCCTGTAGCAGCCGAGTCCTCGGGGTGCTACAGATACTCCATACTCCACAATAGAAGTCAATGGAAAGGTAAAAAAAAACACCTGGAAGACAACTAGGCATCTTTTGTGAGCATTTTAACCTAAAAATGCTTGCATTTTACTTATTGCTGAATGGACTTAAAAATAATGCTGTGAAATCGCCTCCAAAAAAGCAAAAGAAAAAAATGCTCATACAACGCCCCCATAAAACACTTAAGAACATGTAAAAAAAAACCCTTACAAACTGCTTCAGAAAATGCTCCAATGGTGCAAAAAACACTTCTGGAAAAATGCAGGTGTTTCCTAAAGCCTTTTCTGCTTGAAAACCTATTCAGTTTTGCCCACCTAGAAAACAAACATCATGTGCTCATGGTTAACATGTGTGCATGTTTAAGGGCTCATGCACACGCAATTTTGTTCTCATATGAGAAAATCGGTCCTAGTTTCATCAGAGTTTTCATCAAAATTTCATTGGATTTTCATCAGATTTTCATTAGTGTGTCATCTGAGTTTTTTTAGAGTTTGGTCTGAGTTTCATCACTTATTCTCATTCTCTGATAACAAAAAAAAGAGTTTCTCCACCTTCTCCTATCTATCAGTCCACGAAAAACAGAGCCATAGGCTTTCATTGCCGAGTTTGATCTGACTTTTGGATCAACATCGGACAGCCTGAAACAACTGCAGCCAATCACTGAGCTCAATGGTTATAAATTAGTTGGCATGAGACTGCTGAGCCCAGAGATTGACTGAAGCAGTCAAGTGCTGTAGTTGTGATGCCAACACAACCATTATTGGAAAAATGATCAAGGACCGTAGTCAGAGGCAGCCGGGTAGCAGCAAGGCGTAAGTATGGCTCATTTTGACATTTTTTAAATGCCTAAAAATACGCTAAAAATAGCCTAGCCTATAAATAACTGAAAGTGGATAAGCCCATTTATATGCTTTTTATTTATTCCTCTCCCCCCAAAAAATAAATGTAATAAAAGTGAATCACTTAATTATATGTACCGTAAAGTGGTGCTTTAACGAAACAAAATTATAAGTAACAGCTTCTGGAATTCTGTGACAGAATTTAGTTTTCATCAATATAATTTGCTTTTATGGTGCAAAAGTAGTAAAATATTAAATAAACTAGACAAATTTGGTATAACCACAACCATAAAATCACTGCCCTGAAGGTCTAAAGAAATGCCTGGCAATATTTGCATGTAGAGTGTGTGCTCTCAACAGTCACTTCTACTGGTGGGCCCTAGATACCACGGTCCAACACTGACTGGTCTTAATGGAAGATTACGTAAATCTCTAAATTCAGAGGGAGAGGGATGTCTCACTACCATCCCACCAGCCATTCCATAAAAATCCAGATTTAATAAGTTTTACTAATTTTCTGCATTTTCTTTTCTCTCTCAACTTTTATGCTTACGATATACAGTGGCATGTAAAAGTTTGGGCACCCCTGGTCAAAATTACTGTTATTGTGAAGAGTTAAGCAAGTTGAAGATGAAATTATCTCTAAAAGGCCTATGTGTCACCCTGGCCTGGATGCCACAAAATGTAATAAAGCTGTGTCTGAGAGCAAGGGGGAGGTTCTCTAGTCAGGGGAACATTAGCATGCAGTACCTCCTGTCTCAGGCCAGTAGGGGGAGCAGGCTGCCCCTATAAAAGCTGGTGCGGGGGGCAGGGTTAGGGAGAGCTGGACGACCTGTCTCAGGATTCAGGTCCCGGAGCAGAGAGGGACAGTTTTATTGCACCTAAGAGGAAGTGTGGCAGGAGGAGAGTCACAAGCCAGAGACAAGAGGCGAAGAGAGCCTGTCTTGGCAGATAACGGACTTAATTTACCAGACTTTGGTGTCTGAGGCTGGGAGGATTCCACATCCCCCAGCAGATAACCAGTCCGCAGGGGACTGTATATTCCTTGGTCTAAGAAGCCTGGAGGCCCTGCCACAACAGAAGGGACCAGCAAAGCCGTACAAGGCTGGGAGCAGAAAGGAACCCACGTCGCAGGCCATACAGGCGAGAATACACGGAAAGCTCGGAAACGTGGGCTGTTACCCTATAACGAGGAGATAGCCAGAAGGAGCACAGAAAGCACGGTAGGCCTACACCCTCACCCTGACCAGGGCCAATTTCCCCGTTGCTCTCAGACATCCAGGTCCCCTCCTAGCTGGGACTGTTTGTGGGTCAATTTACCTGTTCTAGTAAAACCCTGGACTGCAACCTGTTGTCTGCGTGCTCCTTGCTCCTCCAGCACTATCAGCACTGGGACTCTCACTACCATCACTCCCAACATCCACTACACTGCCCTGGGGCCGCACTCTTCCCGTGGGGAGTCACACCATCCCAGCTGCATACATCATCAGCCCCAGCGGTCTGCCTTGCAGCGGCGGTTCCTATGACCGCAAATCCACGGGTGGCGCAGTCGGACATAAACATCAGCACATAACGGACTACCACTGGCCTGACCACCCTGAGCCACGGAACCGGGTTGCCACTACTACTCCTATCGTTCCCCTACTGCCCGGATCCGAGTGCCCCACGGCCCAGGGGGCGAGTCACCTACAGTTAAAGATGACACATTTCCTTTGTATTTTAGGCAAAAAGAAAATATTGTAATTTTTTACATTTTAAAAATTACAAAAAGGAAAGTGGGCCAATGCAAAAGTTTGGGCACTCTTGGAGATTTGTGTGCTCAGATAACTTTGACCAAGGTTTTAGACCTTAATTAGACAGTTAGGGTTATGGCTTGTTCACTATCATAGTTAGGAAAGGCCAGGTGATGCAAATTTCCCAACTTTATAAAAACTTAGCCTCCTCTAACCTTGTGCCAAAAAAACAGCAGCCATGGGTTCTTCTAAGCAGATGCCTAATAGTAAATCACTTTCAAGTTGCCCTTTCCTCAGTTCGAAATGTAATTAAGAAATGGCAGTTCGAAATGTAATTAAGAAAAGTGGAAGTCAAGATAAGGTCTGGAAGACCAAGAAAAAATTCAGTGAGAGCTGCTCAAAAGATTGCTAGAGAGGCACATCTGAACCCCCACTTGACTGCAAAATACCTTCTGAAAGATTTAGCAGACTCTGGAGTTGTGGTACATTGTTCTACTGTTCAGAGACACCTGCATAAATATGGCCTTCATGGAAGAGTCATCAGAAGAAAACCTCTCTTGCATCCTCACCATAAAATTCAGCGTCATAAGTATGCAAAAGAACATCTAAACAAGCCTGATGCATTTTGGAAACAAGTCCTGCAGCCCGAAGTTAAAATAGAACTCTTTGGCCACAATGATCAAAGGTATGTGTGGAGAAAAAAACATGCACAGAATTTCAGGAAAAGAACATCTCGCCAACCATTAAGCATGGGGGTGGATCAATCATGGTTTGGGGTTGTGTTGTAGCCAATGGCATAGGGAGCATTTCACAGGTAGAGGGAAGAATGGATTGAATGAAATTTCAACAAATTCTAGATGCAAACATAACTTTTGTAAAAAAAGCTGAAGTTGAAAAGAGGATGGCTTCTACAAATGAATACCCTAAACACATGTCAAAATCCACACTAGACTACCTTAAAAGGTGCAAGCTGAAGGTTTTACAATGGCCTTCACAGTCCCCTGATCTGAACATCATTGAAAATCTGTGGCTAGACCTCAAAATAGCAGTGCATGCAAGACGACCCAGGAATCTCACAGAATTGGAAGAATTTTCCAAGGAAAAGTGGATGAAAATCCCTCACACAAGAATTGAAAGACTCTTCTGGCTACAAAAAGTGTTTACAAGCTCTGACACTTTCAAAAGGGGGTGCTACTAGGTACAAACCATGCAGGGTGCCAAACTTTTGCTTCTGCCAATTTTCCTTTTTGTAATTTTTAAAATGAAAGAAAAATTAAAATATATATCTTTTGCCTAAAATGCAAAGTCAAATGTATCATCTTTATCTTTAGGCCTTTTAGAGATCATTTCTAGTGATGAGCGAGCATGCTCATCACTACTTGTTACTCGCCCGAGCATCACAGTGCTCAAGATGCCCGTTAGTAAGCGAGTATTTTTTGAATGTTCGTGCGGGAGCTCGAGTTCCCGCCCTGCATGTTTGGCGCATATTATGCAGCCAATTAACATGCAGGGATTGCCTTACAGTCACTGTAATGCTGTAGCCATGTTGGTTGTGGCATTACAGTGATGGACTGGCTGCATAGTGTTATCATGTCTATAGAGGGACCCAGGACCCTCTGCTCATCACAGTCTACCGGTCAAACAAGCAGAGTAAGGAGAGCTGCAGCTGAGCAATGGAGCAAGGGAGAGAATTGGCGCTTATTTTAAAAAGGGATTGTGACTCGCCCCCTGGGCCGTGGGGCATCCGGAACCGGGCTTCAGTGCGATGATGGGGGTAGTAGTGGCAACCCGATTCCGTGGCTCAGGGTGGTCAGACCTAATGCTGTGGCAGTCTATTTGTAGAGCTATGAATGTCCGACTACGCCACCCGTGGATTGCGGTCAGGGAGGACCGCCGCTGCAAGGCAGACCGCTGAGGCTGGTGTTAGTGTGCAGCATAGGGATAGGATAGCTCCCCACGGGAAGAGTATAGCCTCAGGGCAGTGTAGTAGGATGCTGGGGGTGATGGTGCAGACGCAGCATTAATCACACAGAGTCAGTGATGAAGTCCAGGGTCTTTCACTCACAGTTGTTATCTGAGTCACTTCTGCCGGCAATGACTGCCCAAGCCGTGCTGGGTCCACCAGGTGAGGAGCTCGGTCAACCCCCAGGCAATTCAGGAGTATGGCACAGGACCCCCTTTTGTCCTTTCTCTGGCCTCTCGTGCCCCACCAGAGACCAAACTTCTGTCCAGCTGCCGCGGATCTATGCGGGCAAACGTTGGCCCCCGTTTCCCGCTATCCTATATGGTGCCTTCCTAGCAGGTTTGGCGGGGGGTCGCACCAATAGATGATCACGACCTCCGGTCTTTGGCTGAGGGATAATTTACCTCCACCAACTTGGGAATCCGTTACCCTTCCACGACCTGACCCTTCACCCGATATCACGCGGGTTTGCAACGGTTACTGTCCGTTCTGCTCTCTCTTAGGGTCCTTTCTGCCTTCTTGTCTCTGGAGCCTTCCTACTCCTCTGTCTGTCCTCTTTCCTTCCTTCTCCTTCTTCTCTTCTCCTCTCTGGCTCCGGCCTTCACCCTAGGCCTGCCTCGTGGAGCTGAGCTCAGGCTGAGCTACAGCTCCCTGTCAGCTCTCTCTCTGGCTGAACTACTTCTCCGACTGAACACTGACTAAAGATGGCTCCCACCTTTTATCTGCTTCTCTGTGTGAGCCCAGGTGACCTGCACCCAATGAGCTCCTTCCTATGCTCCAGAAACCGTCCCCTTCTGCTTCTACATCACTGGGTTCTCTCCCCCCTCCCCACTCCAGCCAGGGACATGGTCAGTTGTGCCTGCAATAAATGGGAGCACCGTCGAGCTGTCCCCCGGAAATGGGGTGAGTGTGTGTATGCAGCCACTGAGCCCTGGTCCATACTCCATCCTTACCTGGGAGTGAAATATCACTCCTCTGGTTGAGGTGCAATACCCCTGTAGCCACCGAACCCTCGGGGCGCTACAATTGCACACTACTATTATTAATCTACACTAACTTGTAAGGGCTCATTCTGATGAATATTAATACTGCTGATAGCAGTATTTAGGCAGACTTTGTGAAAAGCTAGTATAGTACAGAATAGGTTCTATTGCACGTTCTTTCTGCTGCTGGAACTCCTATCAATAGCCCTAGATATCAGGGCTACTAATATTCTTTTTGCTCTTAATCCTGATAATTTTGGTGAAAAGCAATATAATACATCATTTTTACTGCTCCATTTGCTTGTTAGCAGCATACAGCCAGATTTGGTTGATTTGAATAGCATTGCTGTATTGTGCAAGCAGAGAAACTTGTCCATCATCTAAGGTGGTCAAATATTACTTCCATAATAATCCTGAATTTTTGTGGAAGCTGACAAATATTATACTCCATTTAAAGTGTGGCAGTTGTGCGTTGAAAACATATCCACACTTGGTTGCTGACCAATAGCATTGCTATACCGCCACTGCATCTCTACGTGGTCATCAGACGTGATCAAATATTACTGCGTAATAATTCTGACATTTTTTGCAAGCTGCAAAATATTATACTCCATTTAAAGTCTGACAGTTGTGCATCCAAAACATATCCACACTTGGTCACTGACCAATAGCATCGCTAACAAACAAAGCAGCGCTCTGCAACGCTAAGTATGTGAACATGAAATATATGAAATTTGAATAGCATTACTGCTCTAGAAAATAGAAATAAATGAGAAATCTTAACGTATAAATTGGCCAATTCATATGTACCTGATAGCCATGGTAAGGTGTTTCTCGATACCAGGACCCTATCAATGTGAATACCTCTCTAAGAGGAATTGGCCAATTTATGCGCTAATATTTCTCATTTATTTCTATTTTCTACAGCAGAAATGCTATTCAAATTTCATATATTTCATGTTCGCATACTTAGCGTTGCAGAGTGTTGCTTTGTTTGTTAGTTGAATATAGAGGTAGCTGCTCCTAGTAAGCACCTGTTCACACCTATTTCTTGTTTTGGAAGTGCCGGTCAGTTTTTTTCTGTTTCTATGTATAAGCTTTGAGTGAGCACTCCGCCTCTATGCCACAGGCGATTTTTTTTTTTAATACTGTAAATTTTATTGAAAATGTATAGGTTTAACAATAGAACCAAAGAAATAACGCATAAACTGAAATTAATAGAGCATGTTGGAAATCTGCCATGGATCATACACTTATCTGCGTTCATCTTGTAGTCTTCTAATAAACAGTGTTTAGTCCATGCACTATTATACGAGCAGCCGAATATTTCCATAGTTGGTGTAACTGTAGGAGCTGCTCGCTTACTCAATCATTTGCTATAATCTATATTTCTTTACAATTTCAGAAACACTACAAACCTTTATGACACAGACAGGAAAACAACAGGGGGAGGGGGAAGGGTAATAAGGCAAAATACTGGAAGATTTCAGCAGTAAACTCTGTTCTCCTTTCCTTGAACAAATATCAGGTATTAAATTGGGCCCAGTAATAGTCCCATGGTCCCCACACCTTATTGAATACATCTAATTTGGCGTTTATTACTGCCGTTAGGTGTTCCATTCTTTGTATATCCGCAATTCTACTTAGTAGATCTCTATTAGAGGGGGGGAGCGTTTTTTTCCAATGAAGAGCTATGAGGCATCTAGCTGCTGTTAGGATGTGGAGAAGCAGCTTTGAGGAGTTTTTACCCATCCCTCTTCGAGTAACATTTAATAAGTATATAGCCGGGTCTAGAGGGATTTCAGTGAACAATACTTCCCGCAGGAGGGATCTGACATTTTCCCATAATGGGGTCAGGATCGAGCATGTCCAGAAAATGTGGGTAAGGGACCCCGTAGCAGCTCCACAGCGCCAGCAGCCATCCGCGATAGAGGGATTTAATTTGTGTAGTAGTTCAGGGGTATGATACCAAAACATCATTAATTTATATTGATTCTCTTTGTATAAAGTGCAAAGAGAGGTTTTGGATGCTTTATCCCAGATGGACTGCCAGTACTACGGTGATAGTTCCCTTCCCAGAAACCTCTCCTACTTAGTATTAGTATGATTGTTTAGGAGGTGGATCCCCCCGGGGAGTGTTAATTAGACCATATATGTCCGATATCAGACCCTTTGTTGATGGGCCCCTTTTACATATCTTTTCAAACTCAGTAGGAGAGGACACCTTCAATGACCCAAACAAAGAAACTGCAAAAGATTTAATCTGCATAAATTGAAAGAATTCCCTGTTTGTTATTCTAAAGTTAGCTTTAATGTGGTCAAAAGTGTGTAATTCCAATGAGGTTCCATCTACCAGGTCTGCAAATCTAAAAAGGCCTGCCTTTATCCATGGGAGCACCAAGTCCGAGCTCAAGCTATTTGGAATTAGCGGTTGATATATGAAGGATATCATTGACGATCTTGGGGAAGTTAGTTAAAATCTCTTACCGCAGGTCTGCCATATTTCTCTTGTGAACCTGATAGGACCCAAAAGGGCACGACTTATCTTTAAGGGTCTACTGATCCAAAGCAGGGCATTTGGATGAATGGGAGCCAGCAATAACTTCTCTATTTCAGTCCATTTATTGTATGCCTATAACGAAGCCCACGAGGGGACCCTTCTGAGATGAACTGCCCAATAATACTTAATAACATCCAGTACTGACATACCTCCCTGATTTCTGTGAGTGGTTAAGATTTGTTTGGCTATTCTATGTCTTTTATCATTCCATATAAATCTCATTATTGCTGCTTGAAGGGATTTGAGTTCTCCCATAGGGACTCTCACCGGAAGGGTCTCAAAGTGATAAATTAATTTAGGGAGGAGGGTCATCTTGACCTAGGCTATTCTCCCCATCATGGAGATAGAAATAGATTTCCATTTTGTTAGCAAGTTTTTCAGCTCTCTAAATAGGGATGGGAAATTCCTAGCATATAGGGTGCTATAGGATGAGGAAAGGTTGACTCCTAGATATTTAATTTCATCTGTTTTCCAACGGAATTTGTAGTTTGATTTCAGATGATCAAGGGCTTGGGGGATAAAGTTCAGCCACAGGCGATTTTAATTACAGCAGGATCTTATTATCCCAAACACAAGCAGACTTATGTCTCTTAGAGAGGAGTTTACATTGATAGGGTCCTGGTATTTTGAGAAACTCCTTAACGTGGCTACCAAGTACACATGAATTGGCCAATTTAGGCGCTAAGATTTCTCATTTATTTCTATTTTCTAGAGCAGTAACGCTATTCTAATTTCATATATTTCATGTTCGCATACTTAGCGTTGCAGAGTGCTGCTTTGTTTGTTAGTTGTATATGGAGGTAGCTGCTCCTAGTACGCATCTGTCCACACCTATTTCTTGTTTTGGAAGTGCCGGTCAGTTTTTTCTGTTTCAATAGGCACTGCATAAAAGATTTGGTCATCAGATGTGATTAAATATTACTGCGGTAATAATTCTGACATTTTTTGCAAGCTGCAAAATATTATACTCCTTTTAAAGTGTGCCAGTTGTGCTTCCAAAACATATCCACACTTGGTCGCGGACCAATAGCATCGCTATATCGCTACTGCATAAAAAAATTGGTCATCAGACGTGATCAAATATTACTGCGGTAATAATCCTGACATTTTTTGCAAGCTGCAAAATATTATACTCCTTTTAAAGTGTGCCAGTTGTGCTTCCAAAACATATCCACACTTGGTCGCTGACCAATAGCATCGCTATACCGCCACTGCATCTCTACGTGGTCATCAAATGTGATCAAATATTACTGCGGTAATAATCCTGACATTTTTTGCAAGCTGCAAAATATTATACTCCATTTAAAGTTTGCCAGTTGTGTGTCGAAAACATATCCACACTTGGTCGCTGACCAATAGCATCGCTCTACCGCCACTTAATCTCTATGTGGTCATCAGACATGAACAAATATTACTGCGGTACTAATCCTGACTTTTTTTGCAAGCTGAAACATATTAAACTCCATTCAAAGTGTGCCAGTTGTGCGTTGAAAACATATCCACATTTGGTCGCTGGCCAACAGCATCGCTATAACAACACTGTATCTCTACATGGTCATCAGACGTGATCAAATATTACTGCGGTAATAATCCTGACATATTTTTCAAGCTGCAAAATATTAAACTCCATTTAAAATGGGCAAGGCGCATAGCAAGGGACAGGGAAGTGGACGTGATGCTGATGTTGCACACAGAGGCCGAGGCCGTGGGCAAGAGGAAACTGTGCCTGATGACGGAGCACTACAAGCACCCACATCATGTCGACCTAGCTTCTTGTTCCGCTTTCTAGGAAGCAGCGGAACACCACTCTTGAAACCAGACCAGTGTGAAAAGGTTGTTGGTTGGATAGCAGATAATGCTTCCAGTCAGTTTGAGTCTGGACCACATATTTCTCACCCTGATCCTCCTTCCTCCCACCATGCTGAGTGCCCGGAAACAAGTGATCCCACACTTTGACACTCGGAAGAGCGGTTCACATTTCCATTTATAGATTCTGGCCTCTTGCTCTGTCTGCTTCAAGTGGGGCATGAGGAGATTGCATGTAGCGATGACCAAATATTTGAGCAACGACGGTCACACAAAGGAGACAGTGGGAAACTGCAATTACTGTCGCAAGAGGTGGATGATGATGAGATACAATTGCCAGCAAGTAAGGAGGAAGCACAGGGTGTGTACGGGAAGACGAGGTAGTGGACGATGAAGTCACTGACCCAACCTGGGAAGGTGACATGCATAGCGAGGAGAGCAGCACAGAGGGGGAGGGAGGCGTAGCACCACAACAGGCAGGAAGAAGCAGTGGGTTGGCCACAGACACAAGGCGGCAACTGTTCCCCAAAACACCAATAAGAGGGAAGTTGCCAGTCCAACTGTTAGGTCTTACTGAGTCTGGCTCTTTTTTAAAGACTGTCCAGGTAACCCAAAAAGGCCATTTGCAACATCTGCTATGCCAGCATTAGCAGGGTTGGCAAATCTACCAGCCTGACCACCACCAGCATGCTCAGGCACATGATAGCAAAGCACCCGCCAGAGTCCAGAGACTGTGTCTGAAAGGTGACACCACTGCCTGTTCTGCTTTTGTGGTTACACACTAATCCCCGACGCAGGCAAAGATGCCTCCCACCCTGCACCTGTCGTTGCACACTTGTAACCACCACCGTCAGCAACCATATCCACGTCCCTACCCCAGTCCTTGGAATGCAAGTGCAAATACGCAGCCACCCACCCGCAGGCCATAATACTAAACTGCTTAGAATGTTGCCTTTTAGGCTTGTGGAGACGGAATCTTTCCACAAACTCATGGCGGCCACTGTCCCTCGGTACTCGGTCCCCAACCACCTCTATTTCTCCCGGTGTGCTGTCCCTGCATTACACAAACATGTGTCCCAGAACATTACCTATGCCCTCACCAACGCAGGTACTGGAAAGGTCCACCTAACCACAGACATGTGGACAAGTGCCCTTGGTTGCTCAGGGTTTCCCCCACATTCTACAGGTCCTGGGTCTCCTCCTCCTTTTCAGCCTCCATATCCGAAATGACCACATCAGTCACAAGCTTGAAGCACTGCAGCACTGCCTCGGCCAAGTGGCAACAGGCTCTGCTAAAGCTAATCTGCTTAGGTGACAAACCGCACACCGCTGCAGAGTTGTTGAAAGCTGTAACAGAGCAGGCAGATCTGTGGCTCTCACTGCTGAACCTACAGACAGGCATGGTCGTGTGTGACAATGGCCTGAATATGGTGGCGGCTCTGAAGCTTGGCAACCTCACACACGTACTATGCTTGTCCTATGTGCTCAACTTACTGGTTCAGCAGTTTCTCAAAACCTACCCAGATCTGTCTGAGATGCTTGTGAAAGTATGCCACGTGTGTGCCCATTTCCGAAAGTAAGCTACAGCTTCCGCCGCCCTGGCAGTGTTTCAGCAGCGTTTGCAGCTTCCAGCTCACTGACTGGTGTGCAATGTCACCACACATTGGAACTCAATCTTGCATATTTGAAGGATTTGTGAGCAGCAGAGGGCAGTTGTTGAGTACCAGCTTCAACATGCCAGTCGGTATTCCAGTCAGCCTTTGCACATAAGAGCTTATGAGTGGGCATGGATGTCTGACATCTGTGCCGTTTTCCAAAACTTTGAGGGTTCGACCAAGATGGTGAGCGGTGATGGCGCTATAATTAGCGTCACCATCCCGCTTGTTTGTCCACTGAAACGCTGCTCACAATTAAAGAGGAGGAATTGCAGGCAGAGTACAATGAGATGGAGCAAGGAACTATACAGGGTGATGCTACAAAGCCCAGCCTCATCTCATCTCAACGCAGATTGGGTGATAATGAGGAGGAGGAACAGGAGCTGGTTTTCTGCGCCACAAACGGTACTACCCACACCACATTCATACCGTCTGTTCAGCATGGATGGCCTGAAGAGGGGGAGGATGAGGAGGAGGACCAGGAGGAGGATGAGGAGGAGAACATGGACAGTTGTCCTCTTGGTGGGGACAGGGAAGTCTTGGCTGTTGGCAGTCTGGCACACATGGCTGAGCTTATGTTCCGCTGCCTTTCCCGTGACCCTGGCATTGTACATATTTTGGGCAACAGTAATTACTGGTTGCTCACACTTCTAGACCCAGGCTACAAGGAGAATTTTCTATCTCTCCTTCCTATGGTGGAGAGGTCTAATAAAATGTTGCAGTACCAGAAGGCCCTTGTTGAAGAATTATTAAAAAAATTCCGATCTGACAATGGTGGCAGCAGAGGTCACAGTTCCTTGGACAACCAAGGAGTACAGGTGAGGGAGACACAAATCAGATGCAGCAGAGGGAGGAGAACACTGTCAAAGGTCTGGGACAGTTTTCTCAGGGCCCATATCCTCATGCATGGGGTACTCTGACAAGGAGGGTTCCTACTCTTCCAAAGAGTTTTGGAAGGTGCTGAAGGAGTACCTCGGTGAACGAACTAGCGTCCTCCGTGGTTCCTCTGTGCCTTACAACTATTGGCCATCCAAGCTGGACACGTGGCATGAACTGTCTCTCTATGCCTTGGAGGTCCTGGCCTGCCCTGCCCATGGCGTTTTGTCAGAGCATTACCAGTCTAGGAGACCCACTCCTTAATAATGAGAAAAAAAATTTCACTGAGGTCCTCCACTACGTCTCTGCAAAGGGGGATTGTAGTGCGTCCTAATTTTTTGCAGCCTTTGAACTTGCTGCATATGCAATAACAGTATAGGAGACCCACTCCTTAATTTTTAATACACTTTTTCTGAGGCCCTTCACTATGTCTCTTCAAATTGGTATTGGAGTACATCCTAATTTTTGGCAGCCCTTGAACTTACTGCGTAGGCAATAACAGAATAGGAGACCCACTCCTTAATAATTTTTAAAACAAATTTTATGAGGCCCTTCACTACGTCTCTTCAAATTGGTATTGGAGTGAGTCCTAATTTTTGGCAACCCTTGCACTTAATGCATACTTAATAACAGTATAGGAGACCCACTCCTTAGTAATGGGAAGGCCAATTCAAATCGATTCTATATTCTACAATATTAACTCTTATCTGAAATTCATGTATGGATGAGCTATCACAGTATGGATAGTGTATTACACAGATCCACCCAGGGATTATTGCCATATACCCCTTGCTACTACAACCAAATGAAAAAAAAGAAAAAAAGTCTATTCTACTCCCTATTAATACCGCTGTTAGCTTCATTTAGAATAGGGACAGGTGCTATGTATCATCAGCTGGAAATCAGTGTTCATTCTGGTTGCATACATCTCTTACACTGTCTATAACATGGTTGCTTTTTTCCAAAAATCATTGACAGACTCATGTTTTTTAATACAATCTACACTCAGAAATTCATCAAAGCAGGCAGGGTTGCTTGCGTTCCTGCAGCTTGGTGCTGCAACGTACCCAAAAAACCTCTTCTATTCTACAATATTACCGCTCTTATCTGAAGTTCATGTACGGGTGAGCTATCGCAGTATGGATAACATATTACACGGATCCAGCCAGGGATTATTGCCTTATACTGTGTGCTGCTGCAAAAAAAACTATTCTGTTCCCTATGGATACCGCTGTTAGCTGCTTTTACAATAGGGACAGGTGCTAGGTATCATCAGCTGGAAATGAGTGTTCATTCTGGTTACAGACATATCTTCCACATTGGATAAATTGATTTATTCCATGCACTCATTGACCGATTCATAATTTTAACGGTGATCTGTACTCAGAAATAAGTCAAAGTTGAAAGGAATTTATCATAGTTGACAAAAAGTCATTAAAGTTGGCAGAATTTTTTCAAATTTGACAGAAATTAATCAAAGTTAAAAAAAACCTTACTGACTTAATGTGTCCATTCACAGTTTCTCTGTAGCTTTGGAATGTAAGAGGTAGTGGTGGGAGACTTGACGCCACTGCAGCTGGAATTACCACTTCAGAACCTTCACATTTCACACAGCCAAGGCACCCTGTGCCAAAGGCAGCAAAACAGCCCCTAAATATCTTTGAACCTCCACCATATTTAACTTTAAGTACTGTGTTCTTTTATTTGTAGGCCTCATTCCATTTACAATAAAGAGTTGAATGATATACATTACCAAAAAGCTCTATCTTGGTCTCATCTGTCCCCAAGATGCCTGCTGGCCCTCTAAAAATAGTTAAGGCCGCCTGCTGGCACTCTATAAATTGTGAGGGCCGCCTGCTGGACATCCAAATTTCAAACTTTACAGAATATATACGAAAAAGAAAATTTGACCACTTCAGATGGATATATTATATTGCAGTAGCAATATACGTCTATGCAAAGCATAGCCGGCTGATAGCCCTCTAACAATAGTGATTATCAGCTGCCAGCCCTCTAACAATAGTAAGGGCCGCCTGATGGCCCTGTAAAAATAGGTTTTGTGACTTTCAGAGTCCCTCCTTCATAAATGAAACAGGATGTGCCTGATCATGTCTGACACACCACATGGCCAGATAAGGCAGTAAAATGTTAAACTTATATTTACTGGTGAATTTATTTTTCTCCATTAAAAGCAATGCAAAAGTGCAAAAACGCATAAAAAACAGTATGTGTGAACATAGCCCAAGGTGTGGAGGTGCTTTTTTTTTGGTATTTATTTTGCCTTATATTCAAGTCATTACCCTGGAAAGAATGTTTCTTAACATTTTTCCAGTAAAATCCCTTTTAGCTTCCTTTTGGTATGTTTTATTGTCAGTATGTGAAAGTGGCGTTATACTCTGACAACATTCTTCACAGCAGTGACATGGGATTCAGAGATGCTTCCAGGGGTCTTCCCCATGCTGTTCCCCTCATTTCAGCACTGTTTCCATCGATTTGACCAATTTTTAGACCTCCTCCAGTCCTCCGGGGGGGCCGCTGGAAAAATGCTTGAATTTCCCATAGACTTACATTGTACTCGTTACTCGGGTCGAGCACCCGAGCATTGCCATTTACTCGACCTGAGTAATGAGTACCTGAGCATTTAGTGCTCGCTCATCACTAATAATTTCATCTTCAACTTGCTTAACTGTTCACAATGACAGTCATTTTGACCAGGGGTGCCCAAACTTTTACATGCCACTGTACCTTCCCTTCAGTTTTGAGGCCCAGTCTGCTGCAGCTGGGCCTTAAAATGTATTAATAGTTGCAAGTTTGCAATATAATATGCAAATTGCCTCTTCAGAGAAAAAGAGGACTTGAACTCTATAGCGCCACCTATTGGAAGCAGCAATCCTACAAGTCACAATCAACCCTTTAACGAGTCTTGCAATATGACTTAGGATAAAAGCCAAATCAGAATCTCAATTTGCAGACACGGTGTTTCGGGCTGTTGGCCCTCATCAGTGCAAAGTATGAGAACTGATTTGGCTAGGTGAGAGGATCTCTGGACTGAGGTCTAAGGGGTAACGTTTCTCCTTGTGGAGAGTGACACACAGGCTCTGGCATGCCAAAGTAAGGAGGCTTATTCACCGTGCAATGCTCTTCTGGGCAATTTAATATGCAAATTGCCTCTTCAGAGGAAAAGAGGACTTGTACTCTATAGTGCAACCTATTGGAAGCAGCAATCCTACAAGTCACAATCAACCCTTTAACGAGTCATGCAATATGACATAGGATAATAGCCAATAGTCATATTGCACGACTCGTGTCCAATAACCGCTTTAATACTGTCAAATATCCTATCCTTGTTGCTGTCCAACAACAAGATGTGTAATGCTTAGTGCAAAGACTTTGAGACAATCTTTTTAGATTTGGATCTACTCGCTTATAACAGATCTTATTTTCTTTGCGTGAAATGCCATTTCTTACCAAGCGGAGGTTTCCCACTGAGCATATTAGATGCCGACAATCCTTGCAGTCACTACCGCTGATAACCAGTTGCAAGCAGCAGATTAGCAATTCGTTCTTTAATAGATTCTCAGCTAGTGGTGTCCTTGTAAAAACCTAAAATCTCATGTAAATTTTTCTCAAAGTAAAACATTAAACCCAAATACATCACAAAAACCTATTTCTAAGGCTAATGGCAAACGTTGCCTGTCACAACATTTAACTGGATATTGTTGAGGCCTAGAAGGAAATTTGTAAATTCACAGGCACCTTCTTTGTCCTTGCCTGCTTTTGCTTTAAAATATCCTAATACAAAAAGGGTTGAAACTTTTAATATTGACTCTACACATCATGCATTATGCAAGCTGCGCAAAGAATAAAACATTTGAAAAAAGTTGCCTTTGCTTTTTTGTTGCATATCAAGCCCCATACGATGACAGATTGATATGGAAATATTCACAGCCCTCCATCTCTCTCAGAAATGTTTTTTGAAATAAACATGAACTGAAAACAAAAGCAACAGCTTACTGAAAGCTTAAATGAAGCCCCATCAGTTATGGAATATGAAGAGGTCTCCTGCTTTGCTGTGCGCCTTCAATGTCTCACTTCATCCCCATCTCAGTTCTCCATAAGTTTCCCTTTCCAGATGTTGCCATTTAATTGTAAATAACTATTAAAGTCTGAAGTGTCACAGGCAGGGGCGGAACTACTGCCCGTGCAGCCGGTTCATTGAACGGGGGCCCCGAGGGAGAGGGGGCCCCTCCAGCAGGGCCGCCATCAGGGCATGACTGCCCTGACTCCTCTTGTGCGTCTCTCTCCTCATGGGGCCCCCGGCCCCATGCTATGCGCCGGGTCCGGGACATTTCAGCGCTGAGCTGCGCTGTTGCAGCAGCGCCTTCATGATTCCCCTGACTTCCGGTCATGTGACGGTGCCGTCACATGGCCGGAAGTCAGGAGAACCTGGTGTCAGCGATTTGGACGAGCGCCAGGATTCTGCAGGGATCGCATGGGGGTAAGTATAACAAGTTTTTTTTTTTTAAAATACAATTAACTAGGAGTGGAGAGATGGGAGATGCACATGTGTGTGTGTGTGTGTGGGGGGGGGGGAGATGGGAGATGCACATGTGTGTGTGTGTGGGGGGGGGAGATGGGAGATGCACATGTGTGTGTGTGTGTGGGGGGGAGATGGGAGATGCACATGTGTGTGTGTGGGGGGGGAGATGGGAGATGCACATGTGTGTGTGTGTGGGGGGGATGGGAGATGCACATGTGTGTGTGGGGGGAGATGGGAGATGCACATGTGTGGGGGGGGGGGATGGGAGATGCACATGTGTGTGTGGGGGGGGAGATGGGAGATGCACATGTGTGTGTGTGGGGGGGGGATGGGAGATGCACATGTGTGTGGGGGGGGGAGATGGGAGATGCACATGTGTGTGTGGGGGGAGATGGGAGATGCACATGTGTGTGTGGGGGGGGAGATGGGAGATGCACATGTGTGTGTGGGGGGGAGATGGGAGATGCACATGTGTGTGTGGGGGGAGATGGGAGATGCACATGTGTGTGTGTGGGGGGGGAGATGGGAGATGCACATGTGTGTGTGGGGGAAGATGGGAGATGCACATGTGTGTGTGTGTGGGGGGGGAGATGGGAGATGCACATGTGTGTGTGGGGGGGGAGATGGGAGATGCACATGTGTGTGGGGGGGGGGAGATGGGAGATGCACATGTGTGTGTGGGGGGAGATGGGAGATGCACATGTGTGTGTGTGGGGGGGGAGATGGGAGATGCACATGTGTGTGTGGGGGAAGATGGGAGATGCACATGTGTGTGTGTGGGGGGGGAGATGGGAGATGCACATGTGTGTGTGGGGGGGGAGATGGGAGATGCACATGTGTGTGTGCGGGGGGGGGGATGGGAGATGCACATGTGTGTGGGGGGGAGATGGGAGATGCACATGTGTGTGTGGGGGGAGATGGGAGATGCACATGTGTGGGGGGGGAGATGGGAGATGCACATGTGTGTGTGTGGGGGGGGAGATGGGAGATGCACATGTGTGTGTGGGGGGGGATGGGAGATGCACATGTGTGGGGGGGGAGATGGGAGATGCACATGTGTGTGTGGGGGGGGGAGATGGGAGATGCACATGTGTGTGTGGGGGGGGATGGGAGATGCACATGTGTGTGTGGGGGGAGATGGGAGATGCACATGTGTGTGTGTGGGGGGGGGAGATGGGAGATGCACATGTGTGTGTGGGGGAAGATGGGAGATGCACATGTGTGTGTGTGGGGGGGGGAGATGGGAGATGCACATGTGTGTGTGGGGGGGAGATGGGAGATGCACATGTGTGTGTGCGGGGGGGGGATGGGAGATGCACATGTGTGTGGGGGGGGAGATGGGAGATGCACATGTGTGTGTGGGGGGGGAGATGGGAGATGCACATGTGTGGGGGGGGGATGGGAGATGCACATGTGTGTGTGGGGGGGGGAGATGGGAGATGCACATGTGTGTGTGGGGGGGATGGGAGATGCACATGTGTGTGTGGGGGGAGATGGGAGATGCACATGTGTGTGTGGGGGGGGGAGATGGGAGATGCACATGTGTGTGTGGGGGGGGAGATGGGAGATGCACATGTGTGTGTGGGGGGGGATGGGAGATGCACATGTGTGTGTGTGGGGGGGGGAGATGGGAGATGCACATGTGTGTGTGGGGGAAGATGGGAGATGCACATGTGTGTGTGTGGGGGGGGGAGATGGGAGATGCACATGTGTGTGTGGGGGGGGAGATGGGAGATGCACATGTGTGTGTGGGGGGGGAGATGGGAGATGCACATGTGTGTGTGGGGGAAGATGGGAGATGCACATGTGTGTGTGGGGGGGGGGGGAGATGGGAGATGCACATGTGTGTGTGGGGGGGGAGATGGGAGATGCACATGTGTGTGTGGGGGGGGGAGATGGGAGATGCACATGTGTGTGTGGGGGGGGGATGGGAGATGCACATGTGTGTGGGGGGGAGATGGGAGATGCACATGTGTGTGTGGGGGGAGATGGGAGATGCACATGTGTGTGTGGGGGGGGAGATGGGAGATGCACATGTGTGTGTGGGGGGAGATGGGAGATGCACATGTGTGTGTGTGGGGGGGGGTGGGAGATGCACATGTGTGTGGGGGGGGAGATGGGAGATGCACATGTGTGTGTGGGGGGAGATGGGAGATGCACATGTGTGTGTGGGGGGGGGAGATGGGAGATGCACATGTGTGTGTGGGGGGAGATGGGAGATGCACATGTGTGTGTGTGGGGGGGGGAGATGGGAGATGCACATGTGTGTGTGTGGGGGAAGATGGTAGATGCACATGTGTGTGTGTGTGGGGGGGAGATGGGAGATGCACATGTGTGTGTGGGGGGGGAGATGGGAGATGCACATGTGTGTGTGGGGGGGGAGATGGGAGATGCACATGTGTGTGTGGGGGGAGATGGGAGATGCACATGTGTGTGTGTGTGGGGGGGAGATGGGAGATGCACATGTGTGTGTGGGGGAAGATGGGAGATGCACATGTGTGTGTGTGTGGGGGGGGGGAGATGGGAGATGCACATGTGTGTGTGGGGGGGAGATGGGAGATGCACATGTGTGTGTGGGGGGGGAGTTGGGAGATGCACATGTGTGTGTGGGGGGAGATGGGAGATGCACATGTGTGTGTGTGGGGGGGGAGATGGGAGATGCACATGTGTGTGTGGGGGGAGATGGGAGATGCACATGTGTGTGTGTGGGGGGGGGAGATGGGAGATGCACATGTGTGTGTGGGGGAAGATGGGAGATGCACATGTGTGTGTGTGTGGGGGGGGAGATGGGAGATGCACATGTGTGTGTGGGGGGGGAGATGGGAGATGCACATGTGTGTGTGCGGGGGGGGGAGATGGGAGATGCACATGTGTGTGTGCGGGGGGGGGAGATGGGAGATGCACATGTGTGTGGGGGGGGAGATGGGAGATGCACATGTGTGTGTGGGGGGAGATGGGAGATGCACATGTGTGTGTGGGGGGAGATGGGAGATGCACATGTGTGTGTGGGGGTAGATGGGAGATACACATGTGTGTGTGGGGGGAGATGGGAGATGCACATGTGTTGGGGGGGGAGATGGGAGATGCACATGTGTGGGGGGGAGATGGGAGATGCACATGTGTGTGGGGGGGGAGATGGGAGATGCACATGTGGGTGGGGATGTGAGAGGTGCACATGTGGTGGAGGGGGATGAGAGAGGTGCACATGTGGTGGAGGGGGATGAGAGAGGTGCACATGTGGTGGAGGGGGATGAGAGAGGGGCACATGTGGTGGAGGGGGATGAGAGAGGGGCACATGTGGGGGAGGTGGATGAGAGAGGGGCACATGTGGGGGAGGGGGTGAGAGATGTGCACATGGGGGGGATGAGAGCTGCACATGGGGGGGTTTGAGAGCTGCACATGGGGGAATTGGGAGTAGGGGGATAATGAGCTGCAGATAACGAATGTGGGGTGGGGGAGAGTAAATGATAAATGATGATGGGGTGGGGAGAGAACGGACATGATATAATGAATTGGGGCAGGGGGTGCATGTAAATATTGAATGCGGGGAGCAGGAAGTATAGAGTAGGGGGCGTTGCGGATGCAGGAGTGTGACTGGTAACAAATTGGCGGAAAGAGTAGAGGTTCTAATTAAATTATATATTAAGTGCCTATTTACAGTTAATGGGGGCACAGTGGTGGATTACAATTTATATTTGGAATGGTAGGTTGCATAATAACTAACCATATATTGATGGTGGATGCATGTCTGTATTCAGCTGCGTAATGTAGAAGTTGGGGAATGTGCTCTAGATAACTGTGTTATTTTATGCAGAGACGAGTCCTGGCTGGAAGACGTGATGGCGGTCTGTGCTGGATGAAGGAGAAAAGCGAAGATGAAGGACTTCACCTAGAGACGTCACCGGTGAGTCAGCCTATTACATGTACACTGTGTATAATGTCACTGGTGATCACTGTATTACCTGTACACTGACACTATATACAGAGCTCCTGTGTATAATGTCACTGGTGATCACTGTATTACCTGTACACTGACACTATATACAGAGCTCCTGTGTATAATTTCACTGGTGATCACTGTATTACCTGTACACTGACACTATATACAGAGCTCCTGTGTATAATGTCACTGGTGATCCCTGTATTACCTGTACACTGACACTATATACAGAGCTCCTGTGTATTATGTCACTGATGATCACTGTATTACCTGTACACTATATACAGAGCTCCTGTGTATAATGTCACTGGTGATCACTGTATTACCTGTACACTGACACTATATACAGAGCTCCTGTGTATAATTTCACTGGTGATCACTAGATTACCTGGACACTTACGTTATACATACCATGTATAGAGCTCCCGTGTATAATGACACTTATGGTAATATTAGTAATGTGGTGGTAATATTAGTAATGTAGTGGTAATATGTGGTCTGGTCATGGTGTGGCAGTTTTTCTCCCTTCTGTGTGGTATTATTCGGTCACTATGTTGTGGTAATATGTGGTCTGGTCATGGTGTGGCGGTATTCCCTGTATGTGGTATTATTGGTCATTTAAAAAAAAAATGTATATGACACATTCCCTTAAAGAAAACTAAATAAAAATATATCTAAAAAGAGTATTGGATATTTTAAGAAAATTTTAATAGGTTAGAGTAGGGCCCGCCCAGAAGAGTCTACCTTATCGTGGTGGCGGCTTTAAAAATCTTTTGGCCAAAACAAAAGCTGATGGCTATGTATGTGGCGCCGTCACATGGCCGAACGTCAGGAGAACCTGGTGGCAGCGACGTGGACGAGCGCCAGGATTCTGCAGGGATTGCATGGGGGTAAGTATAACAAGTTTTATTTTTTTTAAATACAATTAATTAACTAGGAGTGGGGGGAATCAGAGATGCACGGGGGGGGATGAGAGATGCACATGGGGGGGTGAGAGATGCACATGGGGGGGTGAGAGATGCACATGGGGGGGTGAGAGATGCACATGGGGGGGTGAGAGATGCACATGGGGGGATGAGAGATGCACATGGGGGGGATGAGAGATGCACATGGGGGGGGTGAGAGCTGCACATGGGGGGGTGAGAGATGCACATGGGGGGTTATGTTTACATAACTTTGTTGCCTTATGAAGGGCAGGGGGGGCCCCCCAAAATTTCTTGCACAGGGGCCCACTACAGTCTGTGTCCGCCCCTGGTCACAGGAATAAAGTTCTCGCTGTTTTCTATATTTCTCATCCAATTAGGTACCCAAAACCTTATTTTAAAAGGCAATCAAACTCTTTAGTATGGGAAATCCGCTCTTCTCCTGGTGCGTCCAGCGTTTTCTTTCTACATGTTTTATTTTCACATTTTGCCTTTATTTTCCTTGGACATAAATCAAGAAAATGATCCAGGATATATCTCAGTTCATGTTACTTGCCTTTTTATTTTAAATAGTAAATAGTGCCTATTAGATTGAACTAAAATAATTCATTCCACAGAAAGGTAATAACATATAAGATAGTGCTCTCTGAGGAGTAAACAGGATGGTGGAACGATGAACAATGCTCTGCATTAGCATAAAACATCTCAAATTAATAAGACCTCATCGTTAAAAGAAAGAATTTTAGATTTAAAGTAGACGATGTTTATGGTCTTATGCAATTCTATCCCTTAAGTAATATTTACATATTATTTATTTTTCCAGTGTTGGCTGAATGATTGCTTTTGTCCCATTTGTCACAGTGGCCTAATGGACTTTCGAGGCATTCTGAAATCTCCAATCTCTTCAGAGGTTCAGACTGCAGGTCTGTCACTCACCAATCTTTACACTCCACCTCTACTTGGTAAAGATTATAAGCAGGTATCTAGCACATATTTTCAATGTTAGTGGGGTCTTGGAAATTGTCTTTAAATAGGCCAGTTTTTGCTCTTATTTTATTCCTTGAGTATGCTATTTTTTAATTTTTTTATTAAATCCACTTACAGTTACGGAAATATGGGTCTTTTATTTTAGTGCTATTTTTTATGTTTTTACCAAGGTTGAATTGCTCGCAGGGTAATAATACAGATCAGCCTAAAGACACACCCCTGAGTATAATGTGAGCCACGCCTTCTTGTTAAAACTAATAATAATAATCAGCACTAGATTAAAGGTCCATGCCCCTGGGACCATATGGTCAAAACTAGTCACTGTGACAGGTTATCTCTTACTATTAGTATAAATGAATCTATTTAAATCAATGGTATTTGAAATTAATACAAGCTCCAATTTTTAGAAAAAAACTATTATTATTGATAATTTTTATAGCACCATTGATTTCATGGTGCTGTACATGAGGAGCGGTTACATACAAAACACAAGTAGAAATTACAATGCACAAACTAACGGTGATAGACTGGTACAGAGGGGAGAGGACCCTGCCTTTGCGAGCTTACATTGTACAGGATAATGGGGATGGAGACAGTAGATTGGGGGATTTCAACAGCTTCAGTGTTGGTGAGGAGGCAGCGGGGTCATTGCAGGCTGTAAGCTGTTCTGAAGACATAGGTTTTCAAGTTCCTCTTGAAAGTTCTGAATGTAGGGGATAATCGGATGTGTTGGGGCACAGAAATCTACAGGATGGACGATACTTGGGAGAAGTCTTGCTGGCGATTGGGTGAAGAATGTAGGACTGTGGAGGAGAGAAGAAGGTCTTGGGAGGACGAGAGAATACATGGTGGGAGATATCGGGAGATTAGTTCAGAGATATATGGGGCACACAGATTATGGATGGCTTTGAAGGTCAGTGTTAGCAGTTTGAAGTGGATGCGTTGAGGAATTAGGAGCCAGTGAAGAGATTTGCATAGGGGAAAAGCAGGGAGAGAGATGGATTAGTCAGGCAACAGAGTTAAGGACTGGAGGGGTGTGAGAGTATTAGCAGGTAGGCCACAGAGGAGGATGTTGCAGTAGTCGAAGCGAGAGATGATGAGGGCATGCACTATTATTTTAGTAGATAGAGGGTTGAGGAAAGGACGGATTCTGGAAATAATAAATAAAAAATGCCTCGATTTGGCTCCAATTATAATAAGAGTGCTGTGATTGCAGTCCTATTAATAGCACACTTATTTTTTTCTAAAGCAGGAATGCACAGTATTTTTTGGTTCGTAAGATATATGTTGTTTAACCCATTCCTGCTGCAGGCAATATTTATTGTTGTTCTTTTGTTTACTCCTCTCATTCTTCCAAGAACTATAGCTTTTTTTAATTTTTTTGGATGGCATAATCATAAAAGGACTTATTTTTTGTCAGACAAGTTGTAGTTTTGAAGGACACCATTTGTTTTCCCATACAATGTACTAAAATATGGGGAAAAAAATTGCAGTGAAATCCTAAAAAAATTGCAATATCATCATTGTTTTTTTCCTTTCTACAGCATTCTTTGTGTCGTAAAAATAAACTGATATCATGATTCCTCAGATCAGTGTTATTAAGTCGATACCAAACTTGTACAGTTTATATGTTTATTTTAGTGGTGAAAAAATGCCCATAAATTTGTAGAAAAAAAATTGGATTAGTGTCACTATTTTCTGAGAAATCTAAATTTGTATTTTATCATTGATGGATGTAACTTATCATTGATGGATGTCTTTACTGATACTACTGTAGTCTATATATAATGCTTTGAAAACTTTTTAGTGCTTTTTTTTGCAAAAGTACAGTGACCGAAAAGTGGCAATTCTAGCATTGGATTTTTATTTTTTTTTACTTTACGGTGTTTACTGCATGGTTGAATAATTTTATATTTTGATAGTTTGTACTTTTGCAGATCTAGTGATACCAAATATGCCTTTTTAATGTCTATTTTTAATGAGGGGAAAAGTGTATAATATGAATTTTTAGGGGAGTTGAACCTGTGATCAACTGATTGCAATATTGCCATTGGCATCTCATTGTGTGGCTAGGGTTTGATAGAGGTCCCCAGGACAGCATGCCTTTAATCTCGCTGTCAGAGAGTGAGAGTAGCTTGTAAGTGTTTAACAGTAACATTCGGAGCTTAGCTTAACTCCAGTCACTGGTGTTACAGGAAGATGCCAGCTACAAAGACAGTGAAAAACTACAGCACATGCTTCATTGAAAGAGGCAGGAAGAAAAGCTAGTTGTTACGTGATCTTAATTATGAAAATTGCATATGAGGGCTCATGTGATGACCACTGGAACCAGCAAGCAGAACAGAATCCTAACAGTGAGTATATTACACACTGTTAGGATTCGGCATGCTACAGTGCTCAAAAGTATAATTGAAGGGGTTGTCCAGGTTCGTGATATAAGTCTGCAGTCACTCTATGTGACTACAGATTTCTCAGGCCTTACATTGCACCCACTGCATGAGGTTTGAATTCTTTGGTGATAGCAGCAATAGCGGGCGGTCATGTGACTGAAAGTATGCACGCTCAATACAAGTGAATTGAAAGAGGCAGCGAACGTCTAGTCGGCACTTGACCGCATGTATGCAAATCGCATACTTTCAGTTACATAACCTCCCACCCTCACCTCCGGTACCAGAGAATCTTGACAGCTTACAGAGCGCACACTGTGAGGATTCAGAAGTCTGCAGTCACTTAGAATGACTTCAGACTTTTCATTACAAACCTGTACAACTATTTTAATGCTCACAACAAAAATACAAATGTAGCAACCCATAACTTGTCAGACAACACAGTACTTTATTAACATGGCCATGTATCACGTAATCTTACAAGTTATGGATTGTTACATGCGTACAGGATCAAAATCAATAACAGCACAGAAATATATAGCCAGAACTACCATCAGTGCAAAAATACATCATCACAACCCCTTCAGTACGGGAATAAATCACCAGAACCACCATCAGTACAAGAATACATCGCCAGAAACACAAACAGTACATGAATACAGCACCAAACTTAGCACAGTGATCAATTGTAATGTCAGGTCAACCCAACTGTGTCGCATGAACCTACAATTACCATTATGTCTTTAACAATGGTAAGGAGATGCTGGAAGTTGTTATTGGTTATCATCAGACTGCAGATCATACAGGAACTACATTACTGTTGAGACACAATCAGTATCACAAATAAACATTTTCATCCAAGTCCCTTATAGATGACGTTTTTCCTGATTAGAGTCGTTCCTCTGCTTTTTTTTCCATCTTATTTAGGTGCCATGATGACTTTTCAGATCCACTGCTCGTCTCTACAGACTTCAATCTTCTCTGATTTTCTGCAGCACATCCCAATACAATCCCCTTAAAAATAACAGCATGAATATAATATCCCTGAATAAAAATATCCACTCTATGCTGTGCCCCTGTATAAATAATTCCCCATACTGTGCTCCCTGCACAAAATATGACCCTCACACTGTCCCTCTTATGGTAAATGCCCTTCACACTGCCCTTTCCTTTCCACACTGGGCCCCCTCTTCAAACAGTCCTCTTACATTGAGTCTCCTCTATACTGCTCAGTCTATATACTGTGCCCCCTCCTCACACTCTCCTCCTTTGCATACTGTTTGCTCCATACTGTGCCATCACACTGTCCCACCATGCTACCCCCTCTCTAAACTACCCCTACATTACATAGTCTCTATACTGTGCCTCTTCACAAATTTTTCCCCCATACTGTCTCCTCACACTGTTACCCTCAATAATGTAGCCTCATATATTCCCACGACTTCCCATACTGTCTCCTCACACATTTCCCCTACTGCTTGCCATACTGTCTCCTCACACATCCCCCCACTCCCTATACCTGTCAAACATCTTTCTGCTCCCCATACTGTCTTCTCATACATCCCCCCTGCTCCCCATAAAATCTCCTCACACATCCCACCACCCCATACTGTCTCCTCACACATCCCCCTGGCATCCTATACTGTCTCCTCGCACATTCCTCTCCCCACCATGCTCTCCATACTGTCTCCTAACACCTCCCCCCGGTTCCCATACTGTTTCCTCACCCATCCCCTCATCCCACTCACCATACTGTTGTCTCACACATTTCTCGCTACGTTCCCATACCCATATAGTGCTCTTAAACTTCCCTCCCCTTCTTTTTCTGTTTTCTCACTAGATTCCCATTACAATTAATCTTTGATTTATTCAGCTCCATTTGAGCGCTTACAGTATCGACATTCATTCACTGCGCTTATGCATTGCCGGAGAATGACATCAACAGTGTGGTCAGATCACTTGATCATGCTACTTATGTTGCCCTGACCCAGAATGCCAGTGGACAGGGCTTCAATTGTAAAAAATGTAAGTGCAATTGAATGCTAGGAGTCGGTGTGTTACACTTTCTCTGAGCCAGTTGTTAGTTTAACAGCCAGCTCATAAAATGTTAGACTCCCACTCCGGGGGAAAAATGCAGCCATCTGGGAGACACCTCAGACTGCCGTATAAGGGGGCCCAACAGCACCCCCCTGCCAGCTGTACCTGGGGCAAATACTCTACCTGCTTCCCCTCTAGATTGGCCCCTGCTGAAAATTCTTCTAGAAATGTACACAGTTGCACTTGTGTCCAGGTAAGACATACAATCACAATACCATAAACTGTGACATTTGTCCAAATTTTAATAACTAGCCATTTGGGTAGAAGAACATCGTTTCTCTAAGGAATTGGTGGTGAAAAGTCTAGTAGCAGTTTACCATTTTTTTTTTTTTACAGGTAATGCCATTCCAGCAGTAATGTCAGCAAATATTGTACCTTGTTGCACAACAGTTCAGTGGCATCATAGATTTCAAACTTTTCATTATGTACACCTGCACAATTGATATCCAGTCTGCCCACCAGTCAAGTACATGATTGCCCACCAGTCAAATACATGCTCTCCTATATAGATAGTTAGTTAGCCTCTAACTTTCTGTGAAGAATAAGATGACATCAGGCTAATTATTATCTACTATAGGAAGAAAAAGTTTCTCCCTTACTTGTTAGCTTTATTCTAAATAAATGTTAAACTGTGAAGATCATGGACAACAAATTACTTTCTTGTCTAAAAGATTTTTCTTTTAGGGTTTTCTTGCTAAGATTATATGACACAGGGGTTTTAGTAAAGATTTTCCCATTCTATGTAATACTCCCCAGTGTTTAAGGACAAAACAATCTTTAATAGCAACCATTTGATAATGTGGCCTATGTCTCTGGTTTATACTTCACTCATTCACCTCACTCCTATGTGGGGCTAGAGTCTTCCCTAGTATCTCTGATGTCTATATTAGGTCTGCTTACAATGTGAGTTTGCTAATGCCTATCTGCTCTTCACTAGTCATCGCTTTTCACTTCATTCTAGAGATGAGCAAATCTCCCAAAATTAGTTCTAGGCAGATCAATTCAAATCAGTCAGCAGATTCCATTCCAGCCAAATAAAATAAAGTCTGAATTGAAATTGCCTCAAAAAGAAGTTTACTGTGCGCTGAGGTTTCTCCAGACCCCAAAATATAATAAATAGAGGGAGGTTAAAAAATAATAAAGGATTATATTCACCTGTGCTAGGCAGCCGCTGAATTCCCATATGCTGCAACATGTGGCAAGTCATTTGTTCACTTTCTTTGGTTTTCTAATATTCTGGCATTGACTACTCCCATGAAGACACTCGAGCCTAGCACATAATAATGATAATGATGGTTGGCTGGCAGTCATTTTGCTGTATTTATGTTGATCAAATCCACAAAATTTTGAATGCTAGCAAATCCAAAATTTTCAGGAAATTTATTTTTCTAATTAAATGTATTACAAATCAATTTCTTATTCTCTATTTAGTACTATTTCTTTAAATTTCATCACATCAGGAATCCTTACGTACCTCCAACTTTGCCACAGTGCTTCGTAGCAGTTTTCAAAATCATCATGATGCAAGTTTTCTTTCCTTCTTCTCTTCAGCTGTTTTTCCTTCCCTTTGATTTTGTAATTTATTATATTCTCCCCTACTTTTCACGACTTTGTCACATTATTATAGATAAAAATTGAAGGTCAAGATATCCTATCCTTTACACATATGAATTCTATTTCCTGTAAGGATTTTTTTTTTGTTTATCTCTGGAACAATTGTATGTATTCCACTCTAATACGTATACCACCATATTCTCATTAAATCTGGTGATTTCATCTGTCAGATAAATTGTTAGGATAAATAGTACATAAACAACAAAGCTCTGGATTTCTGCTTTATTTGACTCCCTTGAGATTTTGTTTCAACCACTGTTTACACACATCCTTGACCAGGCTTGCAAGGGGCTTATTAACAGGCCATTTTGTTTTCAGTTTTGCTTTTTGGCTTTTCAGTAGCCATAGCTTTTTAATTTTTTCACTGGTGTGACTGCATGAGGCTTTGTTTTATGTGTAACAATTTGAATTTTGTTTAGCATTGCTTTCTACACACGTACTGGTGATTCCTGTACAGGAAAAAACAGTACTGGTGAGATCCGTAGTCCATGTCCGTGTGCCATCCGTATGTATGTATGTGACATCCGTGTGACATTCGTATATACAGTGGGTACGGAAAGTATTCAGACCCCTTAAAATTTTTCACTCTTTGTTTCATTGCAGCCATTTGGTAAATTCTAAAAAGTTCATTTTTTTTTCTCAATAAAGTACACTCTGCACCCCATCGTCACTGGAAAAAAACAGAAATGTAGACATTTTTGCAAATTTATTAAAAAAGAAAAACTGAAATATCACATGGTCATAAGTATTCAGACCCTTTGCTCAGACACTCATATTTAAGTCACATGCTGTCCATTTCCTTGTGATCCTCCTTGAGATGGTTCTACTCCTTCATTGGAGTCCAGCTATGTTTAATTAAACTGATAAGACTTGATTTGGAAAGGTACATACCTGTCTATATATGACCTCACAGCTCACAGTGCATGTCAGACCAAATGAGAATCATGAGCTCAAAGGAACTGCCCAAGGAGCTCAGAGACAGAATTATGGCAAGGCACAGATCTGGCCAAGGTTACAAAAGAAGTTCTGCAATACTCAAGGTTCCTAAGAGCACAGAGGCCTCCATGATCCTTAAATGGAAAAAGTTTGGGACCACCAGAAGTCTTCCTAGACCTGCCCGTCCAGCCAAACTAAGCAATCATGGGAGAAGAGTCTTGGTGAGAGAGGTAAAGAAGAACCCCAAGATCACTGTGGTTGAGCTCCAGAAATGCAGTAGGGAGATGGGAGATGGGAGAAAGTTTCACAAAGTCAACTATCACTGCAGCCCTCCACCAGTCGGGCCTTTATGGCAGTGTGGCCCGACGGAAGCCTCTCCTCAGTGCAAGACACAAGGAAGCCCGCATAGAGTTTGCTCAAAAACACATGAAGGACTCCCAGACTATGAGAAATAAGATTCTCTGGTCTGATGAGACAAAGAGAGAACTTTTTGGTGATAATTCTAAGCTGTATGTGTGGAGAAAACTAGGCACTGCTCATCACCTGCCCAATACAATCCCAACAGTGAAACATGGTGGTGGCAGCATCATGCTATAGGGGTGTTTTTCAGCTGCAGGGACAGGACAACTGGTTGAAATTGAAGGAAACATGAATGCAGCCAAATACAGAGATATCTTGGATGAAAACCTCTTCCAGAGTGCTCTGGATCTCAGACTTGGCCGAAGGTTCACCTTCCAACAAGACAATGACCCTAAGCACACAGCTAAAATAACAAAGGAGTGGCTTCAGAACAACTCTGTGATTATTCATGACTGGCCCAGTCAGAGCCCTGACCTACACCCAATTGAGCATCTCTGTAGAGACCTGAAAATGGCTGTTCACCAACGTTCACCATCCAACCTGATGGAACTGGAGAGGATCTGCAAAGAATTTTGGCAGAGTATCCCCAAATCCAGGTGTGAAAAACTTGTTGCATCATTCCCAAGAAGACTCATGGCTGTACTAGCTCAAAATGGTGCTTCTACTCAATACTGAGCAAAGGGTCTGAATACTTATGATGATGTGATATTTCAGTTTTTCTTTTTTGATAAATTTGCAAAAATTTCTACATTTCTGTTTTTTTTCAGTCAAGATTGGGTGCAGAGTGTACTTTAATGAGAAAAAAATGAACTTTTTAGAAGTTACCAAATGGCTGCAATGAAACAAAGAGTGAAAAATTTAAAGGGGTCTGAATACTTTCCGTACCCACTGTACGTGTGTCCATGTGACACATCCTTGCACCGTCCATGTGTCCGTGTGACACATACCAGCACCTGGGAAAAGCAGTACAGGTCGCACTGATCCCAGCGCGACCATGAGACAATGATGGGAGTTGTATTCAGCACCCGCTGTGTACATCCTGTGTAAAATTAAGAATTAATTTTAAAAAACGGCGTGGGCTCCCGCCGATTATTCATAACTAGCAGAGGGAAAGCCGACCACTTGGGGCTTATATTGTTAGCCAGGGAAAGGGGCCAATAGCCAAAAATGTGCCCTAGCTATTAATAACAGCTCACAGCTGTTTGATTAACATTTACTGGCTAGAATACAGGCGGACCCTGGAAAAAAATTGATGTAGGGTCCCAGTATAAATTGGAACCAGCAAAGGCTAAACAGACAGCGTGGGCTGAGATTAATAGCCAGGGAAGGGGCCATGGATATTGGCCCCCTCCAAGGCTAATAAGATCAGCCCTCAGCGGCCCCAGAAATTGCACATCAATAAGATAAGCCAATTCTGGTGCTTAGTCTTGCTCTTCCCACTTGCCCTGATGCAGTGGCAAGTGAGGTAATAGGGTTAGAGCTGATGTCAGCTTTGTATTGCTAGCTGACATCAAGCCCAGGGGTTAGTAATGGAGAGTGTGTGTATATCCGCATTGCGGTTATTAAAAAATGAACCACATACGGACATAAAAAATGGATGTGTAAAGGGGGCATAAAGTACTGTGCATTCTACATTTTTTTGTGATGCAAATATTAAAAAACTATGTTTGCTTTAGTTTCATTATTGTTTATATATTTTACTGTTCATGTTTAAAACTAATTTACCTGTTGAATGAAATCTCCATGTTATTATGGATATATATTATTAATATAGATTTCTTTTGCATACTTTTTTTTTCATCATGAAAGGTCTCTGGGGAACATTTTTTTTACATTAATATTCATTTTTTTCACACTAACAGGGGCATCTTATGAGCCCCAGTTACAGGGGAAAATAATACTCTACAGTGACTAAAAGAGCTGACCTGGGACTGCTAGGACACAGCAGCTCTATTATGCTAGAAAAGATCAATCATGTTATTTAACATTACATAACTGAATACTATGTAGACAGTAAAATAGAAGACAGAAGCATTAATAAACCACTTCAATTTTCTCACTAGGGTCCCAGGCTGACAGCCTGTGACTCGACCTGCTCCTGCCACACTCTATGCAGATTTATTAGGCAATTTGTATTTTTGATAATTAATTTTATTATTGAACAACTACAGTGCTGTTGATCAATGCTAGAGGTTAATAAACCTGACACTTGAATATTTAAGAAAGCAAAAGTGAAACTTTTTTTTTTTAAGAGAATATGTATGTGGACATAATTATTGGCCACTTATTAATCTGCAGAATTAATATGCAACCAGTTGAAAAACGTACATTTTTCCATCTCAATTGTTTACATTCATCTGTTAAAGTAAGAATAATAATCAAACAACTCAAAAAAATGTTACTGACCAAGGTATGTTTTTTATTTAAAGATGCAGTCTCTTTCTGTACCACTGTTTGAAGAAAGTTCTCTTCCCTCTAAAAATTGGCAGCAGGTTTGGGAGTTGATTTTGGGTACATCTTCATCCCAAAATGGTCCAACTAACTAATCTTTAATAATACCAGCCCATAGCACTAACCCATTTCCACCTTGCTGGCATCTGAGTCAACATGGAGGTCTGTGCCCATTACTAATCCATCTGGTCCATCAAGAGCCACTTTCATCTCATTAGTCCATAAAATCTTTGAAAAATAAGTCTTCAGATATTTCTTGGCTCAGTCTTAGTCTTTCAACTTATGTATCTTGTTCAGTGGTGGTCGGGTTTAAGCCCTCATCACCTCGGCTATTTCTCTGAGCACTGAACACCTTATATTTCTGGACTTTCTGGGGAGGTTGCAGTTCTGGAGTATGATAACACTGGAAGATAATGGCTTCTTGGTCACTTCACATTTGATTTTTCTCAAATCTTTGGCAGTTAATGTGCATCTTTTTTTTCTCAACACCTTTTTGCCACCATGTTGGCTATTTGTAAAAAAACTTTTGATGGCTCTGTGATTTTATCCCAATATCTTAGCAATTTCAAGAGTGCTGCATCCCTCTGTAAGACTTTTAAAAATTTTCAACTTTTCCGAGTCAGTTAATTCTTTTTTTTGCCACATTTTGCCTGAGGAAAACAAACTGCCTAATTCCTCACACCTTGATAAAGGGTGTTGTATCCTTAGGCCTCACCCTTCCTCATTACATGAATACACATCACCTGATCTGCCTCATCCAATAAGCATTCATGTTTTGGCAGCTTGTGGTTGGAAAATCTGTATAAAAATGATGATACAGTCAAAATTTTAATTATCCATTAATTCTGCCTTTGTGTAGATTGCAGGATGTTTTCTTTAACCCTACGCTGTACATTTA
The DNA here is from genome assembly GCF_046119375.1 of Phyllobates terribilis. Classification (NCBI taxonomy): domain Eukaryota; kingdom Metazoa; phylum Chordata; class Amphibia; order Anura; family Dendrobatidae; genus Phyllobates; species Phyllobates terribilis. The sequence goes on from NW_027362761.1 coordinate 707,540,255, forward strand.
CAAAAGCGCAGGGTTAAAGCCCAGGACCAAGATTCGGAAGTTTACAACACTCGGACCTCATGAGATTAAATAATAATAGTAAAGTAGAAATGTGTGCAGGGCAGGCAATCCATACTTCTCAAATTCAAAAGATATAAAATGCTGCAGAATCTGTTGGTGCTAAATAAATAAGATTATTATTATTATTATTAAACACTTGCATGTAAAATATGGCAGTCTTGCTTTAATATATACAGTAATTTATTTACTATGGAAACAGATTTTCTGAAAAACTACAGAACAGGGAAGGAAATCTTTCTAGACAAGAGTTCAGTAACCATATAACAGAAAGGAAAACTTTAGACACAGCTGTCAGCTTCCATTACCCACTTTTTTGTTTCAGAGAATACAGGATTATGTTGCAGCTGGGTAGCAAATAATGACCCTAACATCTTGGAGGAAGAGCTTTGGTTTGAATGACAAGGCTACTTTACGTAGTTCCTAGAACGATGGGATTGTTTGGTGTTGGACAGAAATACAGCTTGGGAGAATTTAAAAGCTGCAAATACTACTTTTATCAGTCGCCATCAGCCCCAAAAGGGCTTATTGCTGGACCTTTCTATATCAAAAATCGCAAATCGCAATGCTTTTAGAAATCAGCACTATTCTGCTAAAAACCTTCTGTCATGAAATAACACTTGATGGTCCACTCAGATAAATGGCTTTGAGGTGTCTAAAATAACAATGCTTACAAAAAGGGACTTTAATCACAGCAAATCATAAGATGGCCTGATATTTGGCTCTGAAGATAAATATATGTATTGATAAAGCTATTTGTGCCACAGTAAAAAGCAAAATCCAAGTGGTTTATTCTGAAAACTGGAAGATATTGGAAATTAAATGTTAGTCAGTATTATATGGGATTAAGCCAAAGAATGAATGACATGATACAGATAAGTGATAAAAGGGCAGTCATTTTAACTCTAAGTAAAAGCTTACATAGAAGAAGATGTTGAAATGTATCAACTCTATTTGTCTAGAACCAGTTATAGGATTTCCCAATTTCAGAAAATGATTCAATATTTGATCCTTATTGTCAGAAGTGATGGGCAAAATTTTTTGTAAGAAATTCTGTTAGTGCTTTTAAACACAAATTTCCTATTACAGAGCCGTATTTACAAAATATAAGACAAATGAAAGTTGAACTATTTTAAATACACATTTCCATTTCATCCACTTTTGTCTTATACAGATGAAATATGGCGGTGTAATATAAAATTGCCCTCGAAAAAACAACAGAGAAGTGAATTACTCACTCATTTGATTAACTACTGTAAGATTTAACACTTTTTATTGTGGTATAGATTTCATATGAATTTTTGAAGAGAAAAGCAAAGAGCAATTACAATGCTTGCACATTACAGAACAGCAAGAAATCTTCATCAGTCTGAAAATTTAATTTTGCTATTAAAGATGACAAACCTATTGGAAAGAATGAGTTATTACTTTATCCATTTCAAAAATATTTTTTAGATATTTTACAGTGTGTTGCCCTATCTGCCATAAATGTCCTTGAGTCTACTGCAATTTGCTCATGAGCTCACAGAATTAAGAATGTGGCATTAGTTGGGTATGCGATAATAATAATTTTATTTCTCTGGCGCTGATATATTACACAGCACTTTAAAATTAAGAGGGATGCAATATACTGTAACAAACAACTAAGAAAATGACGGCACTTCCACTACAACAAATAGGTGTGAACAGGTGTTTACTAAGAGGAGCTACCTCCATATACAATGAACAAACAAAGTAGCACACTGTCAGGACCTAACAATGTGAATACCTCTCTAAGGGACATCCGTCTGCTGCTTACATAAGCAGATGGATGTCCCTTAGAGAGGTATTCACATTGTTAGGTCCTGACATCGAGAAACGCCTTACCGCGGCTGTCAGGTACACATGAATTGGCCAATTTATGCGCTAAGATTTCTCATTTATTTCTATATTCTACAGCAGTAATGCTATTCATATTTCATACTTCATATTTAAATGCGCTAAAATTTTTCATTTATTTCTATTTTCTACAGCAGTAATGCCATTCATATTTCATACTTCATATTTATATACTCAGTGTTACAGTGTGCTACTTTGTTCATTATACTGTAACAAAAGCTGACTAGTCTGGGGTGCAGAAGGATTTCCTAAGAAATGTACCTTAATCACCGGTAGTATTCTTCAGTTAAGACTTCTTTAAATACATTACTCTACTTGAGTAGAGAGGAGTGTCAGGCGGCCAGAGACCGATGATTGGAGCCACATCTGACAGCTCAATCCTCTGCTGTGACAAAGAATAAATTAATCAGCTCCCCATGACTAAAACATCTAAACATATCAATCATACTAAACACAATAATCATATTCAATGCTGTATTCTTCTGCTTCTACATTTGGGTGGTTGGTAGGAAACCCATTTGATGTTATTAACAACATCACAGTCATCCCCTCAAATGATCGTGGTACTCATGGTACTCATCCATGGGTCTTACAATGAAATGTCAACTTTTTTAACATGTAAAATATATTTTCATAGTCTCCCCAAAGTTTAAAAAAGAATCAAAAATGTAAATGTTGAAAAATAATTGCGGCAGTGTTAAAAATTGTGATTTGTGTTACAATTAAGTTACTCCTTACATAACCTTCTTCTAAGTCCATTTTCTACTTGTATAGTTGGCTGTTTTTGATACCATATTTATGTTTTACTAATGCAATTGCTTTAAATTAACCTTTGATTAAAATATGCTGTTGAAAATTATTTCTACCTTCTTGTAATTACCCACAGGCTTATTCCATAGAATTTCATTGCTTCTGAAAATAGAAAATTGAAACGTTATACAGAAAAGAGCTACCGTATATGCACAACAATAATACGGGATACCTTTTCATTCTACCTTGTTTTTAAAATTAATGAATGTGAATAATAACATGATTATAATATTATTTCTTTTGCTATACAACTGTCAACACATTGCAGTTTTACAGATAGCAGAAATACAGATCATTAAGTACCACCTCCTTTTATGAACATTAACAAATCTGCAACAATTAACGTGCTTTCTAACGCATACAGGAATCACTTACCTACTCATCTGTAAATCTACAGAAAATACAGTGACCATCTTTGTTTCTGTTATATGGGTCTTTCAAAAAGATAGATTGGTTGATGACAAAGAATACAGATAGTGGGCAATGTACTCGTATATAGAGAAAAAGTATCAAACTCTTGAAATTTCTGGGCTCTGGGGAAACAGTTTAGCCCCTCACCAGTCCATCAATGACATAATGTATTATCCAATATCTTGATTCCATGCTGGACAAGATCTATAAAATCAAAATGAAACATTCATTAAGTGATTTTTCGGGATCAACAACCTTTTATTATAAGCATGTCCTGCACATAGCTAATTGCTCCTATGTTTATAATGGGTAGTCTACAACATGAGAAGCTATGATAAAAACCATAACTGTAAGCCCTAATACAGAAGAACACAAAGACGATAGAAAAATAAGCATTTCAGATCACATTGACAAGTATAAACATGGACTAAGGGAAAATGGAAAGTAAGTATCAGATACCATGCCAGACTCTTTAAAGTGAGAGTTATTGACGCTGCCCAAACAATGGTTGGCATGAATGAAGGTCGGATTCCCTAACTGCCGATATGTATGTTTTACTTCCAGACACTTTTTCAGGGAATTTCAAAGAAAGCATAGTTTGAACAACCAGGAACAGAGAGACTAGTCACAAAAGAGGATCCAGGTTTGCTTCATTGATACGTCTGTCCCTATACGCAAATAAGGAAAGACCTCATAATCAAGCAGAGTAGTGAGATTAGAATCCAAAGAGAACCTAATATGATGAATAGTCTTCCAATTCCCACCTCCTGTTTAACCCCTTATTGACATCTGCCGCAAGTTGGTAGCAAGTGTATGGAGTGGGATCATGGGGTGAGTTTGCCCCATACTTGGCAGGTAATCGCTGTGTATTATAGCCATGACTTGCCTTTAACAACCGCAGGTGGCGGCATTAACAGCACGCCAGAATGGGGGCGCGTCATTCTATGCGCACATCATGTGATGTGATTGCAGGTCGCCGATAGTTTGCTATGACAGTCTGTTGAAGACCTCAATGCTTCTCATTACAGAGCTCCCTTGAAAACCAGTCTGTAGCTGGGCTTCAAAGGAAACTCTGATCTTTACTATATGCAGTAATACTTTGGTATTGCTGTATATAGCACAAGCGATCAGACGATTGCATGTTCAAGTGCCCGGAGGGGACTAACAAGTACAGTGAAAAGTAAAAACAAATGCTTTAAAAAAACTGAAAAAAAATAAAAACTTCAAATCACCCCCCCTTTTCCCCAATTAGAAATAAAGACAAAGAAATTAAAAAAACACATATTTGGTATTGTCGCGTTCAGAAAAGTCAGATCTATCAAAATATAAAAATAACTAACCCAATCAATAAATGTCATAAATGTAAAAAAATTAAGAAAGCCAAAATTAAGCTTTTTGGGTTTCTTCACTACTACAAAAAATGCTCCAATAAGCTATCAAAATGTCATATCTATCCCAAAATGGTATCAATAAAAATGTTGTCTAGGAAAATGGCGACACGATCCCCCCCCGCCCAATTTTTTTTCCAAACTTCTGAATTTTTTCTTTACCACTAAAATAATAAAAAACTGAATATATTTGGTATTGCTGTAATGGTACTGGTGAGCAGGATCATAGTGCATTGTAATATTTACCACAAAATGTACGCTGTAAACACAATTCACATAAAACTATGCCAGAATTGCGTTTTTTCACAATTTCATTGCACTTGGAATTTTTTTCTTGTTTTCCAGTACATTATGTGGTAAACTGAATGGTGTCATTCAAAGTACAACTTGTCCTGCAAAATACAAGCCCTCTTATGTCTATGTGGACAGAAAACTAAAAAAATTATGTCTTTGGGAAGAAGGGGAGGAAAAAATGAAAATGCAAAAACGGAAAAAATGCAAAAGTTTCACCAGTTTTAGCATGTTAAACAGATCATATCATGAAATAGTGGCTGCACAGCTGAGTAAAAGATTTTTATTTTTTCATTTCGCCTTTGCAAAGACATTAGCTTGTAAAGTTCAGGGTATAATTTATGGTAAGTCCAAGGTGGTGTTACCAGAATTTTTTTTCACTGGGGGCATGTACTTTTTCCCTGCATAAGGATGACCAATAGTAGGCAGGCAACAATATACTGGGGAAAAAAGAACACAATCCCACAATAGTTTAGAGCAGGTTTCTCAGTGTGAGATACAGTAGCAACCAAAAATGTTGCATTTATTTTAAAAGTGTGATTACTTCTGTCTTTTTGTTGTGATGCCATTTCCCTGGTGATGAATTGAAAGTGCATGAAGTTGTCATCGTGCAAGACCTTAATTTTAGCCAAAATGCTTTTGAATAGAGGTTTGGTCATTTAATTAAAGAAAACTGACTGCCAAAAGTTTTGTATATACTATTTTTTGATCACAATATAGAGTAATTCATTGTTTACAATGCCGTAACTTAGTATTTTGTAGCATAACCTCTCGCTTTAATTACTGCACTACACCGATGGGGCATTGAAGACACTATAGTATTTAAGTCGTCTTGAGGAATCTTGCTCCATTCCATTTGCAAATCTGCAAACAAGTAATCTTTTTTACTATGGGTACGGGCCCCAACTCATCACTCTAACTCATCCCAGAGGTGCTCTATATGGTTTAAATCAGATGATTGGCTTGGCCATTGCAACAGGCGAACATTTTTCTTTGCTAACAAGTTTTTTACTAAATTGGATATGTGCTTAGGATCAATGTCTTGCTGGAATTTCCATCCGCTGCCTACTTTGGTTTTACCATGTGGCAGCATTACATTCTCAAGTGTATCCTTGTACATGGTAGCATTCATATTTCCATCAATTCAATGCAGAGGGCCAAGGCAGATGCAGAAAAGCAGCCCCAAACCATGAAATTGCCACCACCATGTTTCACTGTAGGTGTTTGGTACCTTACATCATTACATTTTCCAATTGGGCATTATATATAGTGCTTGCTATCACTACCAAACACACTGAACTTGGATTCATCCCACCACAACATCTGAGACCAATCTGTCTCTTTCCACTGGCTGTGTTCTTTGGCAAAATCAAGTCGGACCTTCGGGTTCTTTGCAGAGATGAAAGGCTTCTTGACGGGAACTCGTGCATTCAACCCCACTGCTCTTAGACATTGCACCACAGTTTGGCTACTTACTTTGACCTCATATTCTTCGTTCATTTTGTGCTAAATCTGTACATCACTTTTATGGACATCAGATATTAACTTTTTCTTAATAATGTGATCAACTCTGGAGGAAGTTTTCCGTGCTCATCCACTTCTAGGTTTGTCAGGTGTTCCATAACCTTCTTTTCCTTTCTTTAATATACGTGACACTTGACTCTGAGAACAGTTGAACAGTCGAATTCCATAGCTGCCTCTTTTTGGATTTTGCCTTACTTAATTCTGAGAATAATAAGCTTCCTGACATCTGGTGATAAATTTGCCTTTGTCTTTGCCATTTTTAACCTAAAAACACAGACACAAAAATTTTTTAGGCAATATTCGACTACCCATGACAAAATATGCAAAACATTTGACCCATCAAATGTTGAAAACTAACACATAAAGGGATAAAACAATGTCAAATACAATTTTGTACCTTATAGCTGACGACCAGTTTACTAAAATCAACAGGAAAATGGCATCACAACAACCAGACAGAAGTAATCACTAGAGATGAGCGTTGTTCTACTCGAACTGTTCGCCAATCTCAAATTCGAGCTGTTTTGGGCGGTGTTCAAGCCGTTCGGCGAACACGAACAATTTGAGAAAAATTCGGCTGTTCGAGGTTATGTTCGATAACTGTTCGTGCACCAAAATCATAACTGGATTTTTTCTCAGTAATGATGAAAATTAATGTTAATACGCAGTTTGAGTGTACAGCGGGGTGGGGGGAGGGGCAGGGGATGGATCTCTGCAGGAACAATGAAGATCTCCATTTTTTTTTCTCTTTCCCGCATTTGCAGTGGGGAGGTGCAATCTGTCAGCCTATCAGCAGCGCACACACGGAGCGAAGTGCTTTTTTTCACACAAGCAAGGGCATGTGTCATTGGCAGTGTATGTCACATGTCCTTGCCCTATAAGACCAAGCCATTTTCCCCGTCGCCACCATTTTCTCACTGCTGCAGCTGCGTGTTAGACGGCACCGCTGTTGCTGTGTGCGCTATACCTTGTTAATTTCAAGCCAATTTTCGCACAAATCTACAGATAGCTTGGGAGTAGGGAATAGTTGTGATTGCAGTCCTTTTAAGGACTAGGTTACAGCATTTCCTACCACTTTTATCAGGCAGGTCTGTGCTCTTAAATAGATAGATTGTGGGAGTAAAGACTAATTGTAATTGGAGTCCTTTTCAGGACTAGGTTACATCAGTTCCTATCAGTTTTTGCCAGGCAGGTCTGTGCCAGTGCTGTGCAAGTTTTTTTCACAGCATTTGGCTGAATCTAGCAAAGCTAATCCTTTTTGGCCTATTGCAGAGTGTGTTAGTCAGTGGAGTAGCCTATCTGTGTTGCAAGATATACCACCTGTGTATAGAATACCAATTTTTTTACTGCACCTAGTGAAGTAAAATCTTTTGGGCATAGCATCATTCTATTAGTCCATCTATACTGACCTCCATCAGGTTGCAAATTGAATATAATTTTTTTCTGCATCTAGCTCTGAAAAAATATTGGGCTTCTAGCTGTGTGTGGGACTTGTTCTATTAATCCATCTATACAGACCTCCATCAGGTTGCAAACTGAATATATTTTTTTCTGCATCTACCTCTGAAAAAATATTGGGCTTCTAGCTGTGTGTGGGACTTGTTCTATTAATCCATCTATACAGACCTCCATCAGGTTGCAAACTGAATATATTTTTGTCTGCATCTAGCTCTAAAAAAATATTTGGCATTCTATCTGTGTGTGGGACTTGTTCTATTAGTCCATCTATACTGACCTCCATAAGGTTGCAAACTGAATATAATTTTTTTCTGCATCTACCTCTGAAAAAATATTTGGCCTTCTAGCTGTGTGTGGGACTTGTTCTATTAGTCCATCTATACTGACCTCCATCAGGTTGCAAATTCAAAATAATTTTTTGTCTGCATCTACCTCTGAAAAAATATTTGGCCTTCTAGCAGTGTGTGGGACTTGTTCTATTAGTCCATCTATACTGACCTCCATCAGGTTGCAAACTGAATATATATTTTTTCTGCATCTACCTCTGAAAAAATATTTGGGCTTCTAGCTGTGTGTGGGACTTGTTCTATTAGTCCATCTATACTGACCTCCATAAGGTTGCAAACTGAATATAATTTTTTTCTGCATCTAACTCTGAAAAAATATTTGGCCTTCTAGCAGTGTGTGGGTCTCATTGTATTAGGCCATCTATACCAAGCTCCACCAGCTTTTCAATTAATAATAATTTTTCGCTGCATCTAGCCCTGAAAATAATTTTTCTTCCCAATAGTGGTAGCAATAGAAATATGGGGCGCGCTCCTGACTTACAAAAATATACGCTTCATAACAAAAAACACCAGCTTAGCGCACTGCATTAATAAGATGGCATCATCGTCTCTCCCAGTGCTAGGCCTACTACCCAGGCTAGCATTCCTGTGCCTAAAACACAATGTATGGGTCCGCGCTAGCCACTATGCTGAGGGGTCTAAAGCTGCTGCTAACGCTTTATAACAATTCAATTGGCAGATTTTCACAGAGCTCTTCCACAATGCCCACCCATCGGGACAACAGTTGCCCACCTTCCCTATGGGATCTAGTGGCGAATAGTTGATGCCATTAATCAGAGCGTCAGTTGCCCCGTCGACGTGGCAAGCATACGGTAAGGCATGGGAAGAGTGGACACGACTAGTAGCAGGCAGACGGGTTGACCAATGTGAACAAGCCAGATCACAAGTCACCATAGAATTTCTCCACCAGCTAATGATGAGGGGCATATCAGGGGCGTCAGCGCAGCGGTGTCTGACCGGAGTAGCATTTCACTTCCAACTACTGAATTGGGGAGATGTGACAAAGATTCATCATCAGACAATCCATAAAAGGGTGGAAAAGGGGTCAGCCAAGTCAGGAGTGTAGACGTCCCGTCCCGTGTCACTAAAACTGATTTCTCACATCATATCCCTAACACCATTAACATGACACTCGCAATTTGAAGCAACACTACTGTCTACTGCATTTGTGATCGCCTTCTTCGGGGCGCTATGCATAAGCGAATTAGTCCCTCAATCCAAAATTAGCACCAGTGGAGGCTTATTACACCAGGACGTAGTCATAGGCAATAATGCAATACGTCTACACATACACAAATCAAAAATGGTTCCAGCGGGCAGGGGCACTTGGGTACTTCTACAACCCACAAACGGTACACTGAGTCGGGTAACAATAGTAAAAACATATATAACCATCAGATCACAAAGTAATTTGTTCCTATCACACATTGATGGGACGCCATTATCAAGATACCAGTTCCAAGCTATATTTAATAAATGCATAACATCGGCAGGGAACCACCCCAAAGATTACGGGACACACTCATTCCGCATAGGCGCGGCCACAGAAGCAGCAAGAGCAGGCCTGTCAGAAACGGAAGTTCAGAGGATAGAGAGATGGTGATCCACGTGTTTGGCAAGATACATAAGACCGGACTTGTTATCCTAACGTGGTTTGTTTCTTTTACAGGTGACGCTAAGCCAACAGTGTGGGTGATAGGCCACTCGTATATATATTGGGCAGATTAAAGGGCGAAAGTCCGCCCAGGCGGGAGGAAATTAGAGTTTCATAACACATATTTCAACTGGAGAGGTATTAGAGGCCTGCTATGGCCACAGGTACTAATGGAGGTAATCAAGGTAGGGAGAGAGGCAAGATGTCTGGTCATCTTAGTTATACAGGCCGGGGGAAACAACCTAGGTCATCACAAGAGCGCATAACTAATGGCAATAATGAAACTAGACACTGAGCGCTTCAGAGAATTTTTCACAAAACTAGCTATAGTATGGTCAGAGATTGTGCCGATAGCGGTATGGCAAGGTGCGCGAGACATCACGGCCATCGAATGGACAAGGCGGGTAATAAATATTCGGATGGCAAAATTTAGAAGAGACATAGGCGGTGTAGTGGTACGACACCGACAACTGGAAGGAGATAAAGCAGGCCTCATACGGCCCGACGGTGTTCACTTAATGGATATTGGACTGGACATATTCCTGTCAGGACTCCAGGACGGAGTGGAACAAGCGTTAAGAGTGATGGGTGGGGGTCAGAGTCCTGCATACGAGTACGCAGGATCCTCCGTGGCCTGGAAATAGAAAGGACATGTTGGAGAGTTACACTTGTTGGCCAAGTTGCCGGAGTGGAGACCCAGGGCATGCTGCAACAAGCTGAATTATTTTAGAAATAAAATGTCTTTCTAATGGAATGAGTATAAAGAGTTAATAAAGCTGTGACCGATCCTCACCCATCCAGTTGTAAGAGTTACATTATTGTATTGTCAAGGAAAGGGGGGCGGTAGGGGGGCTGAGCGTCTGGGTTTGGTTGGGGGTCCCCACAGTCTGCCTAGGCTAGATGCATTTAAAAATTCTTATTAGATACACAGGCGGTGCAGCTTGCTTCGCAGCTGGGCTACTACGCCCAAAGTATTGCCTAGGCTAGATGCAGTTAAAAATTCTACGCTGACTAGCAGACACTGAAGATTTGGAGCAGACCTCTGAGTAAACAGCTCTTCAGACTCAATCATCTGTGTTACCCCAAGCCATAGTGTATGTAGTTTCTTACAGTTAAAAGGGGGGGGAGAGCGACCCAACCCACCTGGAATTGACGATGCCAACGTCACGTAAGACACAGCAAGGGGACTCCAAAAAGAGTTTCCATTTTTTCCCAAAATTGTGGCACAGACACCACTTAACCCTAGAACGCATACCTGGGGTCTCGCAGTCCCGCCCTGTTAATTGTTTTCTATTTTCTGCAAGATTACTTTAGTTAGAATTTTGAAACTCTAGGTATTCTTCATGTATATAGTTGTTTGTCATTTGAGTTTGAGTTATTCAATGTTATTTGCACACGGGCCTAAAAGGCCCCAGGTATATGAAAGTGTAGATTTTTATGGTCATGCGTTCTAGGGTTAAGTGGCATCAATTGCCCCACAGTTGCTTAAAACGGTTGGTGAGGTGATATTACCAAATCCTCAAGCTTTTAGCCTCCCAAGGATAACACAGGATTAGAAAAGTCCTTGCGAATCCATGATTTGTTCATCTTTATGAACGTGAGTCTGTCTACATTCTCAGTGGACAGCCGCGTGCGCTTATCTGTCAGCACACCATCAGCAGCGCTGAACACACGTTCAGAGAGAACACTGGCTGCAGGGCATGACAAGATCTCCAAGGCGTGAGTGGCGAGCTCCGGCCATTTTTCCAGATTGGAATACCAAAATGAGCAAGGGTCCAGTGACACAGTCATGGCTTCGATGTTCACTTGGAGATACTCCTGCACCATCCTCTCTAGGCATTGACTATGTGTCAGACTTCTTGTTTCCTGTGGCCTTGCAAAGGATGGTCTAAAAAAGTGGTGAAACGATTTCACAAAATTGCTGTTACCAGCAGATACTGTGTTACTGTTACGGTTTGAGTGCTGAAGACTCGACAGTCCCGCGGTTGGCAAGTTAGAACTGTGAGATTCACTTCGTGCACCACTGGTGTTTTGTGGAAAAGCACATGTAAGATTCTGCAACAGCGTCTGCAGATACTCCTGCATGCGTCAATCCCTTTTTATGGCAGGAATTATTTCGGCAAATTTACTTTTGTACCGGGGATCTAAGAGTGTGGCAACCCAGTAGTCGAGATTACTTCGAATTCTGCAATCTGAGGGTCATGTTGCAGATAGTGCAGCAAGAAGGCACTCATGTGTCTTGCGCATCCAGGAGGACCAAGTCCTTGTTGTGTTGGTAGCGAGGTAAGAATCATGCTTCTTTCCTCTGCCCTCTCCCCCCAACCTCGCACAACAGAAATGTGATCAAGGTCTCCCTCATCTGATGAGTCTTCCATGCCCATCGCCAGTTCATCCTCCACTTCTTCCTCGGCTCCTGCACCTTCCTCAACAGTTTGGCTGCTACCATGCGCCCTGTTTAATCCCTCTCCACCACCCTCCCATGCCTGCCTCCTTGGTGCTGCCAACCGTCTGGACCTTGGAGATGTTATCCCTTCCGCATACGACTCCTCCTCTACTTCCTCCACCTCCTCTTGTCCGACCACCTGACTCTGAATTCTGTTTAATGTGTGCTCCAGCATGTAAATCACCGGAATAGTTATGCTGATAATGGCATCGTCGTCAGCACTAAACATCTTCGTCGCCATTTCAAAACTGTGCAGAAAGGTGTGTGGCGCCCCTGAGGGTGCAGTCACCACAGAGTTACTGCATCTCACCCAGAGGTGTGGTATCTCACCCTCAGGTAAGGAAGGCATATGGCTCGGGACCCTAACACCTGCATCCAACACATACCCGCAGTGGGGTTAGGGCGAGATTGCTCCTAAGGGAGAGCACAGTCCCAGGTCCCTAGCTGGTGGGAGGATCCCATGTAGTGGGTGCTTAGGGGAGCAGCTTAGGGGAGCACATGACAGGGAGAGTATAAATAGGAAGCCATCTTAGAAAGAGCAAGCCAGTCAGAGGAGGAAAAGTGACAGGAGCAGAGGCTCGGCATGAGCTCTGCTCCGGAGGCGGGCCTAGCCTGGGAGGCCCAGGACTGAAGGAGAGAAGAGAGGAGTGGGAGCAGGAAGGCTCCAGGAACCGAAGGGACCCTAGGGCTACGGGCCGTGCAGAAGGCCACCTGTACTCCCGCTGCTACCAGGAGGTAGAGGGGTCAGGCCAGATAAGGGGAACCGGTCCCTCAACTAGAGGAGAAACAGCAAGGCTCAACTAGAAACCGGAGGCTGCAGCATTTCATGTACTGCAGGCAAAAGTCCACACCAGTCTCACTAAGAAGGTAGCCAAATAGGACCCAGGGGACGGAACACAAGTCGCCCGCCAAGGCCCGAGGATACCGGATAGAAGTGTCACTGGGTGTGAGGTGCAGGGAGAAGGCCAGAGAAAGGACACACAGAAGGGGGTCCTGCTAAGTACTCCGGAGCTATCTGGGGGTGGACTGAGCCCCTCACTGAGTACGCACAGCACGACGGGTGAGATAGCTCTGGTACCTGTAATCTGGACTGCAACAACTGTGAGTAAAGATCATGGGACTGCATCACACGGACTCTGTGTTCATTACTGACTCCCTGCACTACAACCACCATCATCCACCCACACTGCCCTGAAGCTACACTCTTCCTGTGGTGAGTAATAATACCATTGCAGCAAAACCACCAGCTTCAGAGGACTGTTCCGCAGCGGCGGCCCCTTTGGCCGCACTCCACAGGTGGCGTAGTCGGACATTATAAAATCCATATATACAAATTACCGTTGGATTGACCGCCCTGGGTCACGGACCGGGTCACCGCCACAGTGACTACAACCCCCAGCGTCTACCGGCCCGGCTCCGGGTACCCCACGGCCCAGGGGGCGCGTCAACTTCATAGGTCCCTGATCTGAGACCACTCCTGCTGTGTGATTTGCCCCACCTCTGGATCTCCTTGGCCCAGGCTATACGTCAGAAACTATTGCACCAGGGCTTGTCGGTGCTGCCACAGTCGCTGCAACATGTGCAGAGTTGAATTCCACCGTGTCGGCACATCGCATTTCAGCCGGTGAACTGGCAGGCCCAACGACTTCTGTAGAGATGTAAGTCGTTGAGCTGCGGGATGCGAACGGCGGAAGTGAGCACACAGCGACCGTGCCCTCTGCAGAAGGCCATCTAGTCCGGGATAGTGGGCTAAAAATTTATGGACAACCAGGTTCAACACGTGAGCCATACAAGGCACGTGTGTAACATTGCCCCGGCGAAGGGCCGCACCCAGGTTTGCAGCATTGTCGCACACGGCCTTCCCTGGTTGCAGGTCCAGTGGAGACAACCATTCATGAAACTGGGTCTCCAGAGCTGACCACAAGTCCTCAGCTGTGTGACTCACATTTCCCAGACATTTCAAAGTAAACACTGATGCCGTTGAGCCCTGCTGCCAGCATAGTAAGGAGGTGCGCAGTTAGAAAGCAGGTGGCATTACCAGACAGGCTTTGGGTGCAGGTGGAGGACCGAGAGGAGGTTGAGGAGGCAGAAGCAGTGGAGGAACTTCTAGATAAAGAGGATTGACGTACAACTCGCGGGGACGGCAAGACTTGGACAGCAGCCCCTTGTCCTGCTGTCACCATAGTTACCCAGTGCCCTGTCAGCGACATGTAACGCCCCTGTCCATGCCTACTCGTCCAAGTGTCTGTGGTGAAATGCACCCTGTCACACACAGAGTTTCTCAAAGAAGCGGTGATGTTGTGTGCGACATGCTGGTGGAGCGCAGGCACACCTTTCTTTGAGAAGTAGTGCCGACTGGGCATCTGGTACTGGGGCACTGCGACGGACATAAGGTCTCAAAAATCCACTGTGTCCTCCAGGCGGAAAGGCAGCATTTCTGTAGCCAACAGCTTGCAGATGGTGAAATTCAACCTCTTAGCTTTCTCATGGCTAGGAGGAAATGGTCTTTTACTTGTCCACATCTGAGGGACCGAGGGCTGGCTGTTGTGCTTTGACGGGGTTGAGTAGGGTGTCCATGGCAAACTGCCGGTCTGTGAGGAAGATGCAGGCGGACATGTTAGGTTGCCTTGATCCAAAGGTGGTGCTCTCGATGTCAGAGAGCTCTCAACACCAGCAGGTGTTTCCACTTCCCAATGAACTGACGACCTGCCAATCACACTGGCTGTTGCAGGTAAAGAGGTGGCAGGTCTGCGTCCAAAAACATGTGTGACTGCTGTCCCTCCAGTCACAGAGGATGAAGAGGCCGCGGATGCACAAGATGGGGCAGACGGTGGTTGGCCCAGCCTGCTAGGCCGCATTGTAGCACAGTGAGCTTCCCACTGCAACTTATGCTTCATATCCATGTGACGGTACATGCATGAAGTACTCAAACTATGGATTTTTTGGCCTCTACTTAGCTTTTGGTGACAAATATTACAGATAACACGAGTTGGGTCATCCTTATCGATCTGAATAAATGCCCAGACTATGCAAGGCTTAGAGCCCATGCGACCTGAAGAGCCACTACGACTTGTGGTCAGAGGCGGAGTTGTGGTTGAGGATGCAGTTGTTGACGTGCTTCCAGTACTCCGTCTCTGTCCAGGAAGGCGCAACCTAACCTCGTCGTCAATAGCATCTGTGACGCCCCGCTGCGCTTGGTATCACAGATCCTAGAAGAGTGTATTGATGGAATCCTCCACAAGAGGCCCCCATAAACATTCACACATCTCCACCTTCCACCTCAGACCAGCAGAGGGAGCCCGTTAGGGATATAAATAGGGAAGGTGGAGCTAGGCAGTTCAGTTCCTCTGAAGAGTTCCTGCAGTAGAGAAGCCTAAGAGAGGTCAGTCTGCAGTGGAGCTCAGTCTAGTCTAGAGAACTCAGTTAATAGTTCAGCAGTGGAGCACGAGGCTCCTGCTAGCTAGATTCAGGGAGCCCAGATAGAGCTTAAGGTGTGCCGGCGTCATAAGATCGGTGAAGCGCGGCAAGCTGCCGTTAGTGTGTATAGCCTATTGAGGGCCCGAGTAGGCCGAAGGCGAGTGGCGAGTTAGTACATAAGGGGCAGAGGAGCTTAACCAGCTCACCCCGAAGCATTTACCGGACACCGGATCCGAGCTTACCGGGATCTCTATGACCCAGTAAGGCATAACCGGAATCCCTGGAGAACTACAAGTCCCAGGATCGCTAAGGTGCTGATACGTAACAGAGCCAGGAGACGCTTAGGCCCCGCATACTGGGAGCGTGAACTTCAAGAGAAGGCCCTACCACAAGGTCAGCCAGCGCAGGATAGAGACAAAGTTAGGCCTAGCTCCAGGCAGGTCAGAAACTTACTGCGCAGAGGCAAGAAACAGGAGGCCCTACACCCGCTCATTGGGGAGGATCCTGATATGCACCCTTCACCCTACAGTGCTCCAGGATGTGTCTGAATTTCCTCCAGTAAAAGGTACTGAAGTGACTACCGTGTCCGTTTCCGTTCTTGCTCTGACCCAGCTGGGTCTCGCCTGTCCTGCATTCCCCCTGCATATGCTGCCCTGAGACCTAGCTCCACCTGTGGGGAGCTATACCATCGAGCTGCCTTATCACGGGCCTCAGTGGACTGCTGCAGCGCTGGTGCTTCTCACCAGATACCACAGGTGGTGTCACAAACTCTTATAAAATTAACAATTATCCACCCTTTTAAAGAGTGACCCCAGGGTACGGGCCAGGGAGCCGAGCACCGCGACATCCCAAAGGCCAGGCAAAGGCCCGGGTGACCTCATCGACTGGCTGACTGTGGGTTGACAGTAAGTGGGATCTCCAACCTTGTCATCATCACCCTGTGTGTTATCACACCCGTCGTCCTGAAAGCCAACCTCTTCCTGCCCTGACCGAAAAGTCAAGTTGTCGCTCCAATCAGGTATTTGAGTCTCATCATCGTCTTCATCATTGTCTCCACCAACAGGAGTTACAGTTTGGGAACGAGGGTCTACATTATGCTCAGAACCTTCTTCATCTGGTCCTGGATCCGACTTATAAAGATTCTGGGCATCAGAGCAGATCATTTCCTCGTCTGGATTAACAGAAGCTCTGGAGCAGACCTCCGTTTCCCAGGCTATAGTATGAGTAAACAGCTGTGCAGACTCAACCATCTGTGTTACCCCATACTCAGACGGGCAGCTGGAGACTTGGGAGCTGTGAGGAAGCAAGTGCGATTGGGGTGACACCTCTGAGGACTGGAGTATTTGTGATGTTGAAGTTGAGGTGGAGGAGAGCCCACTTGAAGGAGCACTTGATATCCGCTGAAGCACCTGCTGTTTTTGTGCCTCATCTGGAATTTGTAGCGATGGGCGTGTCCGTAACAAAGGGATCGTATCACATTGTCCACGAAAAGAAGTCGACATGTTAGTTTGGCTGGAAGATGGTCTTTCTTCTGCAGATGTTACTCCCCCCCCACCGCGGGGGGCTCGACCCACCAGCGGACAGGCACCAGTATTAGGAGAGGGGGGCTGGCCGTCAGGGTCCACCGCGGCTCTGGCACAAACCCGGCGACACGGAGGTGGCACGGGCAGCAACGGACTGGCCGTGTCGGCTTCTCACTTTTTGGATTTTAGAAGGGCATGACATGCCTATATCTGTGTCTCCGACTCCTTTTACTCCTCCACCTCTTTTATTTTCCCATGACTATATGTACTTGTCACTTTTCCATGTGTTAGTTATGTCTTCTGAGCAGTTTGTCAGCTTTTGGACACCTTTGAAGGTGTTTTCTATGTGTTTCTATGTGTTTTTGTTTGCCTGCCATTGGTTTTAACGGTGTTCGAAGGTGTTCGACGAACAGTTCGACGAACACACGGGTGTTCGACGAACCGAACCGAACTCGAACACTACGGGGGTGGCTCAACACTAGTAATCACACTTTAAAAAAAAAAAAGCAAAACTTTTGGTCACTACTGTATATAATGAATGGCAGTACTGCTCTCCTCACTGGTCCCACTTCAGAGCTGTGCATGAATACAAAGTGTCAGGAGCAGAAATGAATGTGATTACAAACACCTTTTAGCTTTCGTCTCACAGGAGTCAGTGTGGAAAAAAGGGCAGTATGGCAGAGCTGAGCTTTGTCTTATTATAAACACCTCTGAAGCTGCAGCTTTCCTCTCACAGTGCTGTCAGCTCAGCTGTATCCCTTTCCCCTCAATTCATGTTAAACTTCTTAAAAGTTTGGTCATGTGATCTCATGGTGAACCCTCTATGAATCACATTATATTCAATGCATGGGTCACTATCTCAATCACCAGAACTGCCTGTATGATGAAACTGTATCACTGAAGTTACAGTTACTGATGATGACTAGACAGCAGCTGTCACACTGATATAAGGAGATGCCAGTTCAGCCTGTCTGACTCTATAATATATTTGCTTATTTTAGAAAATATAGAGAGAAGGATTATTAGATATTTCCCACAGTAGGCATAGTTGGTACTGGCCATAGCTACAGCTACCCATGTAATACATCATGAGATTTATAGCAGATCATAGAGGAATAAAATGCAGAGTAGAATCTGGAAATCAAGTTGGAGGTTGAAGAGAAGAAAGAGGAGATTGAGCTTCATAGATGTAAGTACACCTTATGTAAAATAAGTACAGATTGTGAAATACAATCTGGTGGGGGGAAGGAAACATGGATGGAAAAAAAGCAAAACATTGGACTGCTTCTTTAATAATAAATTGATCACAGTGCCTCCCGCTAAAAATCAGTTGTTACTTGAGGAGAACCTGACAGTAAATGTTCAGTTTTCCCTGCAGCACCACCGCAGGAGAACTAAAACATTACACATTGCCCATTCAAATTGATTGCGTAAAGCAAGACAAATCTGGCCTGATCAGAGGACCCCCTTATCTCCTGTGATAGGGTGTATGAAAATGGGTTCCCTAACTTAAACAATTCATGTAAGTAGCTTTTTATCAGAAAACTTATGCAGTGGGGTCATTTTCAATCATAATAAATTAAAGTAATGCTATTTTCAGTTTTCTAATAAATGCATTAATTCAATTTGAAACATTGGTGTTCACTTAAAATAATTAAATTAGGTAATATTGGGGAAGTAAATGGCAAATAAAATGAACAGAAGTAAAAGGCATTTAAGATCTTTCATAAATGTGGTAGCTGGCTATTATTTAACTCCCACGTGGCTGGAATTGTGATAGAAAATAAAACACATCAGCTTGCTTTGATAAATTGTGCATGGTGTGCCATCAGGAAAGTGACTGATTTTCAAAGAGTTGATTCAATCAATGCATAAGTGACTGTTAGCTGATATGTGTTTATTGTCTTTAAATGCCCTTGTCTTTCTCTTCATCCTTTCAGAGCTTGCCCAAGAGTCAGAAAGAAACATGAGTAGCACAAATACCCTTGTAAGAGAATGAACTAACATGGAGTACTATGGATTTTCTCACTTTCCATGTGCATGTTTATCTGTGAGCAGGGAAGACTTTTGATCCCATCTGATCTGAATGCTGAGCCTTGTCTGAAGCTGGAGACAGGATGAAATATGCAGTGAAGGGGAGAAGGCATTCTCACACATCAAGAGAGCCCACGGAGTGTGTTATATTACAGAGCTCCTAATGGCATGTCCCTTTGCGGCCATTGATTTAGATGAAATAACCCAGCCGGGTGTGTAATTGTGTACAGATATTGTAGCTTTTTTACATGCTTTTTCGCAGGTCTTGGGGCACACTCAGGAAATGAAAGTTTTCAGACCGATAGCTATATATTTTTTAGCACTGCAAAGAGAAGATTACTGGAAAAGTTGGTGGAAAAAGAAAAACTTTTATTTCTATGAGTCCTAGAAGTCCAACCATTATAACTGAGCACGTTTCTATCCATGCAGCAGAGAAATAATATGTATGGGTATGAAGACATATTTGGCATCCACTGCTAATTCTGTATCTATTTCTTCATATGTATTTTAGTTCATGCATTATGCTGCTCTTGTGCGAATGCCCTCAACTGATTTTATGTAATTAGGTCCAAGTTCCCTCGATGCTCTAAAATGTATTTTAAGCCTATGTTATTAATGTTTTAGTAATTGTCTGATTCGTATTAGCTTTATATCTTTCCCTAGTGCTTCCTATGTGGTGTGGCAAAGCTTACAAGGTCAGACAGGTTCCTGATTGCTAACTTGGCTCCCAGCAGCAGTCACTAGCCCCACGATAGACAGTCACGCTGGGTATGTTTACACGATGATTTCTATTCATGAGCACACCAATCAAGAACAGCATGAGGCAGTTCAACTGAATAAAATATCCGCAGCTCAAAGATAAATATGCAGGGTTATGTTTTTTTATTATTTCAGGTCTGGCAGTGCTTATAAATACCTAGAAACCCAGGGAGTCTCAAGTTAAAAGCCCTATTTGCACTGTTTCGGTCACTTAAGAAATGCATAGCTTTCCTTGTGTTGAAAAGTCGGCTGTAGACCTGAATTTAGGAAAGCTCTGACTCCATTATTAATTAAAAGCAGAGAAAAAATGGATCAATGATCAATTTAAGGTGTCTCATAACCTAGGGGGTAAACCAGTCTAAATGGATATGTTTATTGAGTGAAATAAATCTTTAGTCTTCATAAAATCATAGTTTGTGCCGTCTCATTTTCGACAGTAAGTGAAGTAGTCTTCAAATACTGTGCCTGTCCCTATAGATGCTAATAATGAAAACAAATCAGTTTCCTGTATATATGAGTAATACATATTTATCAGATATGAAAATAAAGGATGGAAACTGTCATTAGATTTTTCTATTGTAAATGGCTCAGATCATTGTGTTGTAATATGTCTATATTTTACCATTGCAGTCTGGCATCGATTATTAGCTCACAGGAGATTCCAAAGGTACTCGGGACCCGCTTATCAGACCACTCGGGATATACAGTACATACAGTGTGAGACTAGAATAAAATCAATTGCATTAGTTAAATAAATACACATTTAACAATTAATACAGTGATGGGAGCTATTAAAGAGGTTGTCCACTCCTTTAGCCGTAATGACCTCTCCTTAGGTTAAAAAAGATTTTTTCTTTATTGCAGAATTGCTAAAATAGCATGGCGCTAGGGCTTAAGGAACAAATCTTTCTAAATTTTATATGGGAGCTGGAACCTTTTTTCTTTCATTCACTGAGGACTTATCCTTGGGATAGGTCATCAATGATCAAAGTAGTGGACAACCTCTTTAAGAACAGGCAACCTAGATTACAGGCCTCATTGTAAGGATCAGGATTCCTTTATGTTTTAGTGGAAACATTTCTAGAATTTATTACATTTTAAGAATAAAACCTGTTCATTGTATAATGAAAAACAATAAAACTTTCCATTATACTGTTTGTCAATTCCTCATTGTTTTGCCTGCTATTATTCAATAGAAATTGTCATTGTTTACGTTCAGGAGAAAAGATTGGCCTTGATATGAGACCCAACTCTGATAACTGTACTGTAACAAGCCATGTACCTGTTTATTCATCACATGAACAGGGCAAATTATGATACCTAGGAAGTGAGTAGTAAATATTAAATGACACCGAGAGAGATGCTGACAATAATGAGGAATTTATACTAAAAGTATATTGAAGAATTGCGTAACTTTTCTTTATCAGGTACATAGGAATTTTTTTTTTAATGTTTGAAATGTATGTTAAAAGTATATAAAATTAATTGATGTGATCTTTTTTTAATTAATTTTTTACTCAGCCATTAGGGGCTGCCATTTTTATTTTCTCGTGTGTGTCTGACCCTGACATTTATATATAGCAAATATGGCAGTCACAGACCATAGAAGACTGTAGTTTGTGTCCAACCTATCTCCCATACTGTAGCTGCATCGGCTGTGAACTAAGCACTGGCATACCCAGTTCTCAGCTGTAGTTAGAGGAAGGTGCTATTTTGTTGAAGCCCAACGATATGCAATGGGTTACAATTTCCCTCTGTTACTGGTAGTCACTGTGATCTGAGCAGAGTTGTCAAATTATTGCCAGCCACAGCGCTCAGATCACTGTAATTACTCACTAGGTCCTGACACCAGGTCTTTCAGTGTAGTTTCATCAAGTGATGAGAACACATCACTGAATGAAGACACCACTGCAATGATATGACTATTCCGGTCTGATTTCTGTAAAGACCGGTGAACAGCACAGCACCGACTAACTGCCTCCCTCCCTAACGCCTCTGTGGCGCCCTGCTGCGCTTGGTGCCACAGAACCCAGAAGGGTGCATGGCTGGATTTCTCCACAAGAGGCCCTCACTACATGCAAACACCTCCACCTTCCACCTCATACCAGCAGAGGTGGAAGGTGGAGGTGTTTGTGATTCGCCCCCTGGGCCGTGGGGCACTCGGATCCGGGCGGTAGGGAAACGATGGGAGTAGTAGTGGCAACCCGGTTCCGTGGCTCAGGGTGGTCAGACCAATGGTAGTCTGCTATGCTCTATTGATAATGTCCGACTACGCCACCCGTGGATTTGCGGTCATTAGGTACCGCCGCTGCAAGGCAGACCGCTAGGGCTGATGAGGTGTGCAGCTGGGATGGTGTGACTCCCCACAGGAAGAGTGCGGCCCCAGGGCAGTGTAGTGGATGGTGGGAGTGATGGTGGTGAGAGTCCCAGTACCGGTAGTGCTGGAGGCGCGAAGGAGCACACAGACAATAGGTTGCAGTCCAGGGTCTTTACTGAAACAGTTAAACTGACCCATAAACAGTCCCAGCTAGGAGGGGACCTGGATGTCTGAGAGTAACGGGGAAATTGGCCCTGGTCAGGGTGAGGGTGTAGGCCTACCGTGCTTTCTGCGCTCCTTCTGGCTATCTCCTCCTTATAGGATAACAGCCCACGCTTCCGAGCTCTCCATGTATTTTCGCCTGTATGGCCTGCGACGTGGGTTCCTTTCTGCTCCCAGCCTTGTACGGCTTTGCTGGTCCCTTCTGTTGTAGCAGGGCCTCCAGGCTTCTTAGGCCAAGGAATATACAGTCCCTTGCGGACTGGTTCTCTGCTGGAGGATGTAGAATCCTCCCAGCCTCAGACACCAAAGTCTGGTAAAGTCAGTCTCTTATCTGCCAAGACAGGCTTGCTTCGCCTCTTGTCTCTGGCTTGTGGCTCTCCTCCTGCCACACTTCCTCTTAGGTGCAGTGCAACTGTCTGTCCCTGCTCTGCTCTGGGACAAGTCTCAGTGCTGAGACAGGCCATCAAGTTCTCCCTAACCCTGCCCCCAGTACCAGCATTTTATAGGGGCAGCCTGCTCCCCCTACTGGCCTGAGACAGGAGGCATTGCATGCTAATGTTCCCCTGACTAGAGAACCTCCCCCTTGCTCTCAGACACAGCTTTATTACACTTGTGGCATCCAGGCCAGGGTGACACATTCCCCCCTAGTGAAATTTAGTACTCCGGGACTAAACAATAAACAAAGACAATATGCATAACAATAAAACATTAACAGACAGACGACGCACAAATTGAGTTCTTAAGGTCACAGTGTGGCCTGTGACCGGGTGTCCATATCACCAATACAACGGGGAGCCTTAACCAGGTGGGGGTCTGTTCTACCCCAAGTCCTTCACAGTCTTAGTTCATTCCTTGGTTAGGCTCCGAACGCAGTCCATACAAGGTCCTGGTTATAAAAAAAGTCCATAACCTGTGAGTCCTTACGGTAACTGCAAGAAACTGAAACACAGAATTACCAAACATGCATGTAATTTTGCAAACAATTCAACATTTGGCAACAGGATTATTTACAATTTTAGTACACTCTATATTCTCCAGCGAGTGGGTATCTTCCCCTTTGTGCTCCTGGTTGATCTACGTAGCCCACTGTCTGGTGGTGGACCAACCTGGCTTTCCCCACTAGCGTTAGGGGTACAGCTACCAGCTGGGTGTACAGGTAGGGCAGGCAGCTGTCTGCGGGTTCTTTGGCTTACCGCAGGCATGGCAGGCTCACTGTCAGCAGGGGGTTGACTCTCCTGGGCTGCTGGTACAGGCTCTTCTGCCTCTGGAACCACTTGCTCCTCTTCACCTTCCGGCTCTGGTGTTGGTTGTTGCTGTGCCGGTTGCAGGAAATGCAGGACAGGTACCACTATGGCATCATTTATGCGAGTCCAGGACTGAGGGAACTCTCCGAGAACGGTGCTGATCATTTCTTCCTTGTCCTCTGCGGGTTCAAGGTCACTCTGATCCTCTTCTGCACTACGGAGTTGCTCGGGGCACCTTTTGAGGTGGTCTCTGGAGACGACACTAGTGGTTTCTCCTCCGTCCTTGGTGATTACGCACACCTTTGGGTTGTCGTGGTCAGACTGCAGTACGGTGTAGGGTTCCCTTTCCCACTGGTCGTCCAACTTATGTAGCCTTCTTTTTCGCTTTAGGACTTGCTCACCAGGTTCTAGGGGACCAGCAGGGGCGTGTTGATTGAAGAGTTTTTCTTGCCTCTCCCTCACCTGGGCCAGGCTCTTCTCCACACTCTCCTGTACCTTCTTGTACTGCAGTTGCCTTTCCGTATCCCAGTCCGCATCCGGGGAGGTGTCCTCAGGTATTAGGACTCCCATCTCCAGGTCTACGGGCAGCTTACCTGGTCTAGCTCGCATCAGGTAAGCCGGGGTGCAGTTTGTAGCATTCACAGTGATATTGTTGTATAGGTCTATCAGGTCCGGCAGTTTTTCTGGCCACAGGCTGCGTTCCTCCAGGGGCAACGTCTTCAGGAGATCAATGACTATATTGTTCATCTTCTCACACATCCCGTTGGTTTGGGGGTGGTAAGGCGTTGTACGAATCTTCTTACAGCCATAGAGGTTGCAGAACTCCTGGAAGATTTCAGCCTCGAACGCTGGACCCTGGTCTGTCAGGACCTGTTCCGGATACCCGTGTGGACGGCAGAAGTATTGCTGGAAGGCTCTGGCCGCTGTTTGGGCTGTCAAGTCCTTTACCGGGACCACCACGAGAAAACGGGAATAGTGGTCCACGATTGTCAGGGCGTAGATGTACCCTGACTGGCTTGGAGCCAACTTGACGTGGTCTAGAGCTACCAGCTCAAGAGGCTGCGTGGTGACGATGGGCCTCAAGGGTGTCTTCTGGCTGGTGCGGTCCTTTCTCCTTAGGTGACAACGGCCACAGTCTCTGCACCACTTTTCTACAGCTCCTCTCATGCCGACCCAAAAGAACCTTCCTCTTAGCAGGAACTCCAGTTTCTTCCAACCGAAGTGTCCCGCTCTGTCATGGTAAGCTCCCAAGACCATAGCTGCATCCCGCCTTGGAACCACGACTTGCCAGGTCAGCTCGAGCGTCCCGTGGTTGACAATCCTTCTGCACAACTTGCCTTCGTAGAGGAACAGCTTGCTCTTCTCCTTCCATAGCTGCTTGGCTTCCTCTGGGGCATCTGGATCTATGCGGGCGTCTTCCTGGGTCAACAGATCTTTCACCAGGTGGATGGCAGGGTCACTATCTTGGGTCTCGGCCCAGCTGTGGTGAGGTAGATGATTGATCATCACGGTTGTTAGATCCCACTCCTTCACGCGGTGGGAGTATTGAGCGGCTCCATGCCGGTGAAACGCGGGGAGTGCTACCTCCTCTAGCTCTTCTGGGTCTTCGTCACCTTCAGGTAAGTGAGGCATCCTTGATAGGGCGTCCGCGTTGGCATTGGTTTTGCCTGCCCGGTACTTGATCACGAAGTCATAGTTGGAGAGACGGGCCATCCACCGCTGTTCCAGGGCACCCAGTCTTGCATTGTCCAGGTGTGTCAACGGGTTGTTGTCCGTGTACACGGTGAACTTTGCGGAGGCCAGGTAATGCTTGAAGCGTTCCGTCACGGCCCACACCAGCGCCAAGAATTCTAGCTTGAAGGAGCTGTAATTCTCCGGGTTCCTCTCAGTGGGTCTCAGCTTCTGGCTGGCGTATGAAATCACCCTTTCTCTGCCCTGTTGGTTTTGGGACAGTATGGCTCCCAGTCCCACATTACTGGCGTCCGTGTGGAGAATAAAAGGCTGGCCATAATCAGGGTAGGCCAGGATCTCATCCCCCGTGAGGGCCATCTTTAGCTGGCGGAAGGACTCCTCTTCCGGTTTATCCCACTTGAAGGGTGGCTTTTGACTTCTGGACTTAGACTGTACAATCAGGAGGTCCTGCATAGGAGCTGCCATCTTAGTGAACCCGGGGATGAACCTTCGGTAGTAGCCTACCAACCCGAGAAACTGTCTCACCTCTTTGATGTTCGAGGGGCTTGGCCAGCTCTTGATTGCCGTGACCTTGTCAGGGTCGGGGGCTACTCCTTCCGCGCTTACCACGTGCCCTAGGTACTGGACCTTTGGTTTCAGCAGGTGACACTTTGATGGTTTCACCTTCAGGCCATAGCCTGCCAGGGCTTCGAACACCTCGGCCAGGTGCTTTAGATGGTCCTCGTAGGTCTTCGAATAGACGATCACGTCGTCCAGGTAAAGGAGGACCGTCTCGAAGTTTCGGTGCCCTAGACAGCATTCCATCAGCCGCTGGAAGGTCCCTGGTGCGTTGCAGAGCCCGAAGGGCATACAGTTGAACTCACTCAGTCCCATCGGGGTGGTGAAGGCGGTCTTCTCCTTGTCAGCCTCTGCCACAGGAACCTGCCAGTACCCGCTAGTAAGGTCCAAAGTAGAAAAGAAGTTAGCAGATTTTAGTGCGGCTAAAGACTCCTCTATTTTAGGCAGCGGATATGCGTCTTTGTGGGTGATACGGTTGATTTGTCTATAGTCCACGCACATTCTCATGGTGCCGTCTTTCTTTTTCACCAGAACCAAGGGGGCTGCCCAGGGGCTACAGCTGTCTCTAATGACCCCAGCTTCTTTCATCTCTCTTAGCATACCCTTGGCGTTTTGATAATGTGCAGGGCCTGTGTCTCTCTTTTATTGGTGGGTGGCTCCCTGTGGGGATGTGGTGTTCTATCCCTTTTACTCTGCCGAAGTCTAGCGGGTGCTTACTAAAGACTCTCTCGTATTCCTGTACCACCCGGTAGACTCCTTGTTTTTGGTGCAGGGGAGTGGAGTCAGCACCCACGTGGAGTTTCTGGCACCAGTCCTCCTTTTGTTTCTGGGAGCCATTACCCTCCGCCTGTGGAGATGGAGGCAAGGGTTCCACGGCCCTGATAGCTTTGTGTTCGACAACAAACAGTTTGGCAAGCGTAGCGTACCTGGGTAAGTGTACCTCCCTCTCCCCAATGTTGAGGATGCGGACGGGCACCCTCCCATGACGGACATCGACCACCCCCCGGGCTGTCAAAATGGTGGGCCTGCTGTCTGAGTACACGGGTTCTACCATGGCTTGGTAGTCTCTACCTCTCAACCCGATTGCAGTCCGACACCAGATCATCATTTCACTTTTGGGAGGCATGGAAATGGGGAATGGGTCACTCAGTCTTACGCTACCGATCTCACCACCAGACAGTTCTACCTGCTGCCGTCTCATCAGGGCTTTTATCTCCTTGTTGAGGACTCTCTGTTGGCTGGAACTAGCATTCACCGCCACCTGTTGTAAGATTACAATTACCTCTGAAAGACAATTTTCAATTACGTTAGTACCCACAGTTATTTTAGGGTGACTTTCACGACGGTCAATGTCCACAATAATCACTCCCTGTGCCGGTAGTTCAACTTTACCAATTTTAATGGTCATCTCCTTGAACCCCATCTGCGGCACGGGTAAGCCATTACTGGCGATGATGCTCAAGTTACTGTCTGGATACCGTGTGATATCAGCATCAGTCCAATACTGCTTAAAAAGTACATAAGGGATAGTGGTTACTTGCGACCCAGTATCCAGCAAGGCGCTCATGGGGATACCGTCCAGCACCACGGGTAAAACCGGGCGCCCCCCAACGTACTTATCATGCCAATTATAAGGGCCTGGTGATCTTATGCCTGGGGGTTGGCCCTCTGCCCCAGGTTGGACCCATTTAAATTACAGTACCTGGAAATGTGTCCGGGCTGGTTGCATCGACGGCAAATGGGCTGTCCATCCTCTGCGTAGCGGTCTGTGGGCCTCCCTCGGAACGACGGGATCCTCCTCTGTCGACGCCACGGGACATCCTCCGGACTTGAAGCCAGCTCGATGGGTCTTGACGGGTCCACTTGCAACGCCTGGACGGTCCTGGTCAACGCCGCGACGCTCCTGGTCAGCTCCTGGACTTGGTGGTGCAGGTCTTTCGACAGGGCTTGGTTCAGGGCCTGTGCATCAGCCCCCACGGGGTCCATAGAGGAGGGCGCCGCCTCCTGGTGGTAGGTGAGAGCAGGGCGCCGGGGGTTTATAGCGCCACTGGTTGCAGATTCACGGAGCACCCTTATGGCCCTGTCCTTAAATTGGGCAAAGGTCAGGTCAGGGTTCTGAAAGAACATGAGGCGCAGCTGGGCCCTGTGGGCGCTGGACAGCAGACCTTCTATGAATTGTTCTGTTAGCAGTTTATCCGTTTCCTGCACACTGCCAGGGTCAGTTTGTTGAATAGCCCTCAAGGCTTCCTGCAGATTTAGGGCATAGTCTCTGATGCTGTCCTGTGCCCGCTGCTTACATCCATAGAACCTCATTTGAATCTCAGCGGAGGTACGTGTGTCAAAGGTACCCCGCAGCCGGGCCAGAATACCCTTCACAGTCCTTTTCTCCTCAGTGGGCCATGATTTTACCTCCCTTTGGGCTGCGCCAGTTAACTGCCCTGCTAGTATGCTGACCTTCTGTTCCTCTGTCAGGGGGTAAACCTGGAACAAACTGTACAGCCTTTCCTTAAAGTCAGTTAGGGCATGGGGCTCCCCTGAGTATTTGGGCAGCCAGGCCTCTCCAGGGATGTAGGGCAGGGAAAAGGGCATCACTGCTGCTGTTGCTGCGTTGGTGGTACTGGGCGCCTCTGTGTCCGACATCTTTCTCCCCCCTAGTTAAGCGTGGCCTACCTTCCGACGATCCTCTTCCGTAGGCCGCGGCTCCGCTGCTGCTGCTATGGACGAGGACCTGGCGTCGCGTCCTGATGACGTCAGCGTCGCTCTCTCTCCCTTCCAGGACCTTGCGCAGCGTCGGTGCATGGGGCGGAGCTTCGGATCTCGCGCGGTTTTGACGTCCACGCCCCTCTTCTTCCCGCGCGGCGTCCTGAAGATGGCGTCCGATGGCGGAAAGCAGCTGCGGATGGCGGGAAGACGGCAGAAGACGGCGGGAAACGGTCCAAGATGGCGTCTGATGGCGGGAATCGGCTCCAGATGGCGGGAAACGACTCCGGACGGCGGGAAAGTTCGCCACAGGTAAGTTACAAAAGTCTTTTTCAGGCACGCAGTACCCGGTGGTTGCGGGCACGAAATCCTACCGACTATGCCAAAGCTGACTCGCCCCCTGGGCCGTGGGGCACTCGGATCCGGGCGGTAGGGAAACGATGGGAGTAGTAGTGGCAACCCGGTTCCGTGGCTCAGGGTGGTCAGACCAATGGTAGTCTGCTATGCTCTATTGATAATGTCCGACTACGCCACCCGTGGATTTGCGGTCATTAGGTACCGCCGCTGCAAGGCAGACCGCTGGGGCTGATGAGGTGTGCAGCTGGGATGGTGTGACTCCCCTTGGGAAGAGTGCGGCCCCAGGGCAGTGTAGTGGATGGTGGGAGTGATGGTGGTGAGAGTCCCAGTACCAGTAGTGCTGGAGGCGCGAAGGAGCACACAGACAATAGGTTGCAGTCCAGGGTCTTTACTGAAACAGGTAAACTGACCCATAAACAGTCCCAGCTAGGAGGGGACCTGGATGTCTGAGAGCAACGGGGAAATTGGCCCTGGTCAGGGTAAGGGTGTAGGCCTACCGTGCTTTCTGCGCTCCTTCTGGCTATCTCCTCCTTATAGGATAACAGCCCACGCTTCCGAGCTCTCCATGTATTCTCGCCTGTATGGCCTGCGACGTGGGTTCCTTTCTGCTCCCAGCCTTGTACGGCTTTGCTGGTCCCTTCTGTTGTGGCAGGGCCTCCAGGCTTCTTAGGCCAAGGAATATACAGTCCCTTGCGGACTGGTTCTCTGCTGGAGGATGTAGAATCCTCCCAGCCTCAGACACCAAAGTCTGGTAAAGTCAGTCTCTTATCTGCCAAGACAGGCTTGCTTCGCCTCTTGTCTCTGGCTTGTGGCTCTCCTCCTGCCACACTTCCTCTTAGGTGCAGTGCAGCTGTCTGTCCCTGCTCTGATCTGGGACAAGTCTCAGTGCTGAGACAGGCCATCAAGTTCTCCCTAACCCTGCCACCAGTACCAGCTTTTTATAGGGGCAGCCTGCTCCCCCTACTGGCCTGAGACAGGAGGCATTGCATGCTAATGTTCCCCTGACTAGAGAACCTCCCCCTTGCTCTCAGACACAGCTTTATTACACTTGTGGCATCCAGGCTAGGGTGACACATTTGCATGTAGTGAGGGCCTCTTGTGGAGAAATCCAGTCATGCACCCTTCTGGGTTCTGTGGCACCAAGCGCAGCAGTGCTCCACACCTCCTTTTGTTACAGCAGTTAAAGTTCCTGATATCTGTTCTTGGGCACACTTTCCAAAGCTATTCAGCTATCCTAAATACTCAGCTTTCCCAAGACCAGATACAACTAAGAAATGTGTTTATAAAAAATAAACAAATTTGTTACTGCTGTATCACTGAAAATCAAAATTAATATAAAATTAATTCTCCCCTTAGGGAAATTCTATAATTAGAAAATTAATCAAAATGCCAAAAATATGTTTTTTTGATCACCCCGCCTCCCTAGAAATGCAATAAAAAGCTATCAAACCATTATATGTACCCCAAGTAAACACGTCAGCTTTCAATGCAAAAAACAAGCCCTCTCACAGAACAATGGAAAATAAAAAAATTACAGGTCTCAAAAAGACAAAACAATTTTTTTTTACAAATGTCCGAAATAATTTTTGGTGGGTATAGCCATCATCATAATGTGGAGAATCACGTTACCGGGTCATTTTTACCATACAATAAACACCATAAAAACGAACCTCAAAAACAATGGAAAAATGATGTTTATTCACTGTATGTTTATATTGCACCACGGGGAGGGGCACCATTTAACTTTTCGCCTCAGTTATTGGGAAAGTCAAAATTGGCTCTGCCAAAAGTCCTCAGTGATACTGTCCAGATGTCAGTATCACATTGCAGTCACCAACAAAACAGTGCTGCACTGTGATTCCCAACTTCATCCTCTCCTATGATTTTGCTAAGGAGTAACACCAGACACAGTGAGAAGATCCCCCCCACATTTACTACTGTTGTAAAGTAAGCTGGCATTACACTTGGTTTTCATGACAAATGTCAGCAGCTGCTCCCATTAGGATTTCAAAGTTGAAAATATCCAAAGTTTTTAAATAATTTTTCAAGCTATATGCAATTAAAAAAAGGTTTTTTTTAATAAAATATTGATAGCTTACATTTTATGTTATTTTTTCTTTATTTCTTTACTCCCATTCCCTTTAATTCTCTGAGGTTTCTAATACGTAAACCACCATTCAGTACTGAGGAGGTTAAGTACATCCTGTCTTGAGGATTCTTCTCTTATTACTCCCATATCTCAAGCAGAGGAACCCATTTATCAAACTCCTTGCAATGAGCTTTTGTCATCAGAAGAGGAATGGTCAGTTGATAGAATTACTGTGTGGCTGTGAGACAGAGAACATTATGTCAAACCATTTAATAATATCCAATGTGGTGTAAAGAACTATGTGCAGTGTACAGATGATCACACTGTTTGCAACCATATAATGAGTTAGATGTAATTGTTTTCTAAAATGTGTGGATTTTTACTTAGAGCATTTGAGCAAACGAATTTCTTAAACTCTCTAACTGAAAAGTGATAACTTCAAAGGAAAGAAAAAAGATTTTCCATTAATTTCCATAGTAAAGTTCCATTCTATATGCACAATTATGACCAATAACTGGGTTTTTTCAACTTCAGATTAAGAACTTTAGGAATAAATCCATAATGAATATCACATACAATATTAAATTACATTAAACAAACCCTTGAGACCAATTTAGACAGACCAATAATCAGGAACCCTTCCAAACAGATCAGCAATCACCCCGTTAGAGATGATTTTTAAGCGAGCTTAAAAATCTTTGTTTTTTTACTAACATATTATCCTGTGTAATCAGTAGAGATGAGCGTTGTTCTACTCGAACTGTTCGCCAATCTCAAATTCGAGCTGTTTTGGGCGGTGTTCGAGCCGTTCGGCGAACACGAACAATTTGAGAAAAATTCGGCTGTTCGAGGTTATGTTCGATAACTGTTCGTGCACCAAAATCATAACTGGATTTTTTCCCAGTAATGATGAAAATTAATGTTAATACGCAGTTTGAGTGTACAGCGGGGTGGGGGGAGGGGCAGGGGATGGATCTCTGCAGGAACAATGAAGATCTCCATTTTTTTTTCTCTTTCCCGCTTTTGCAGTGGGGAGGTGCAATCTGTCAGCCTATCAGCAGCGCACACACGGAGCGAAGTGCTTTTTTTCACACAAGCAAGGGCATGTGTCATTGGCAGTGTATGTCACATGTCCTTGCCCTATAAGACCAAGCCATTTTCCCCGCCGCCACCATTTTCTCACTGCTGCAGCTGCGTGTTAGACGGCACCGCTGTTGCTGTGTGCGCTATACCTTGTTAATTTCAAGCCAATTTTCGCACAAATCTACAGATAGCTTGGGAGTAGGGAATAGTTGTGATTGCAGTCCTTTTAAGGACTAGGTTACAGCATTTCCTATGACTTTTATCAGGCAGGTCTGTGCTCTTAAATAGATAGATTGTGGGAGTAAAGACTAATTGTAATTGGAGTCCTTTTCAGGACTAGGTTACATCAGTTCCTATCAGTTTTTGCCAGGCAGGTCTGTGCCAGTGCTGTGCAAGTTTTATTCACAGCATTTGGCTGAATCTAGCAAAGCTAATCCTTTTTGGCCTATTGCAGAGTGTGTTAGTCAGTGGAGTAGCCAATCTGTGTTGCAAGATATACCACCTGTGTATAGAATACCAATTTTTTTACTGCACCTAGTGAAGTAAAATCTTTTGGGCATAGCATCATTCTATTAGTCCATCTATACTGACCTCCATCAGGTTGCAAATTGAATATAATTTTTTTCTGCATCTAGCTCTGAAAAAATATTGGGCTTCTAGCTGTGTGTGGGACTTGTTCTATTAATCCATCTATACAGACCTCCATCAGGTTGCAAACTGAATATATTTTTTTCTGCATCTACCTCAGAAAAAATATTGGGCTTCTAGCTGTGTGTGGGACTTGTTGTATTAGTCCATCTATACTGACCTCCATCAGGTTGCAAACTGAATATATTTTTTTCTGCATCTACCTCTGAAAAAATATTGGGCTTCTAGCTGTGTGTGGGACTTGTTCTATTAATCCATCTATACAGACCTCCATCAGGTTGCAAATTGAATATAATTTTTTTCTGCATCTAACCCAGCCAATAGTTTTGGCCTAATACCACAGTTTGCCACTCAGCTCTGCTCGGTTCCCATCCATTGTTTTTTTGTGCAAACAACTCCAGAGTTGTGAATTAGTTAACCACCAAAATGAGTGGAAAAAGGCCTGCTTCTGGTGGAAAGGGGAATAGGCGTGTTGGGAAGGGGAAAAAAGGTTGTGTCCGTGGGGTAGGTGTTAAAGCAACAGTAACATCTGCAGAAGAAAGACCATCTTCCAGCCAAACTAAAATGTCTACTTCTTTTAGAGGACAATGTGATAAGATCCCTTTCTTACGGCCACGCCCATCGCTACAAATTCCAGATGAGGCACAAAAACAGCAGGTGCTTCAACGGATATCAAGTGCTCCTTTAAGTGGGCTCTCCTCCACATCAACTTCAACATCACAAATACTCCAGTCCTCAAAGGTGTCACCCCAATCGCACTTGCTTCCTCACAGCTCCCAAATCTCCAGCTGCCCGTCTGAGTATGAGGTAGAACAGATGGTTGAGTCTGCAGAGCTGTTTACTCATACTATAGCCTGGGAATCAGAGGTCGACTCCAGCGCTTCTGTGAATCCAGACGAGGAAATGATCGGCACTGATGCCCAGAATCTTTATGAGTCGGATCCAGGACCAGACGCAGAAGGTTCTGACCATAATGTAGACCCTCATTCCCAAACTGTAACTCCTGTTGGTGGAGACAATGAGGAAGACGATGATAAGACTCAAATACCTGATTGGAGCGACAACTTTAGTTTTTTGTCAGGGCAGGAACAAGTTGGCTCTGAGGACGACGGGTGTGATAACGCACAGGGTGATGATGATGAGGTTGGAGATCCCACTTACTGTCAACCCACAGTCAGCCAAGAGATGAGGTCAGCAGAGAAGGTGGAGGAAGATGCTAGTGACGAAGAGGTCAGGTTGCGCCTTCCTGGACAGAGACGTAGTACTGGAAGCACGTCAACAACTGCATCCTCAAACACAACTCTGCCTCTCACCATAAGTCGTGGTGGCTCTTCAGGTCGCATGGGTGCTAAGCCTTGCATAGCCTGGGCATTTTTTCAGATCGATAAAGATGACCCAACTCGTGTTATCTGTAACATTTGTCAGCAAAAGCTAAGTAGAGGCCAAAAAATACATAGTTTGAGTACTTCATGCATGAACCGGCACATGGACATGAAGCATAAGTTGCAGTGGGAAGCTCAGTGTGCTACAATGCGGCCTAGCCGGCCGGGCCAACCACCGTCTGCCATATCTTGTGCATCCGCGGCCTCTTCATCCTCTGTGACTGGGGGGACAGCAGTCACACCTGTTTTGGGGCGCAGACCTGCCACCTCTTTACCCGCAACAGCCAGCGTGATTGGCAGGTCATCATTTTCTTTGGAGGTGGTAACACCAGCTGGTGTTGAGCGCTGTCCGACATCGATAGCACCACCTTTGGATCAAGGCAACCTAACATGTCCGCCTGCATCTTCCTCACAGACCGGCAGTTTGCCGGGGACACCCTTATCAACCCCGTCTAAGCACAATAGCCAGCCCTCGGTCCCTCAGATGTGGACAAGTAAAAGACCATTTCCTCCTAGCCATGAGAAAGCTAAGAGGTTGAATTTCACCATCTGCAAGCTCTTGGCTACAGAAATGCTGCCTTTCCGCCTGGTGGACACAGAGGATTTTCGAGACCTTATGTCCGTCGCAGTGCCCCAGTACCAGATGCCCAGTCGGCACTACTTCTCAAAGAAAGGTGTGCCTGCGCTCCACCAGCATGTCGCACACAACATCACCGCTTCTTTGAGAAACTCTG
Organism: Phyllobates terribilis; assembly: GCF_046119375.1. Classification (NCBI taxonomy): domain Eukaryota; kingdom Metazoa; phylum Chordata; class Amphibia; order Anura; family Dendrobatidae; genus Phyllobates; species Phyllobates terribilis. The sequence goes on from NW_027362761.1 coordinate 707,575,275, forward strand.
TGTGTGACAGGGTGCATTTCACCACAGACACTTGGACGAGTAGGCATGGACAGGGGCGTTACATGTCGCTGACTGGGCACTGGGTAACTATGGTGACAGCAGGACAAGGGGCTGCTGTCCAAGTCTTGCCGTCCCCACGAGTTGTGTGTCAATCCTCTTTATGTCAAAGTTCCTCCACTGCTTCTGCCTCCTCAACCTCCTCTCGGTCTTCCACCTGCACCCAAAGCCTGTCTGGTCATGCCACAAGCTTTCTAACTGCGCAGAAGGGATCCTGCACACCTCCTTACTATGCTGGCAGTAGGGCTCAACGTCATTAGGCGGTTTTTACATTGAAATGTCTGGGAAATATGAGTCACACAGCTGAGGAGTTGTGGTCAGCTCTGGAGAACCAATTTCATGAATGGTTGTCTCCACTGGACCTGAAACCAGGGAAGGCCGTGTGCGACAATGCTGCAAACCTGGGTGCGGCCCTTCGCCGGGGCAATGTCACACACGTGCCTTGTATGGCTCACGTGTTGAACCTGGTTGTCCAGCAATTTTTAGCCCACTATCCCAGACTAGATGGCCTTCTGCAGAGGGCACGATCGCTGTGTGCTCACTTCCGCCGTTCGCATCCCGCAGCTCAGCGACTTACATCTCTACAGAAGTCGTTGGGCCTGCCACTTCATCGGCTAAAATGCGATGTGCCTACCCGGTGGAATTCAACTCTGCACATGTTGCAGCAACTGTGGCAGCACCGACAAGCCCTGGTGCAATACGTTCTGACGTATAGCCTGGGCCAACGAGATTCAGAGGTGGGGCAAATCACGCTGGAGGAGTGGTCTCAGATCAGGGACCTATGCACCCTTCTGCACAGTTTTAAAATGGCGACGAAGATGTTTAGTGCTGACGATGCCATTATCAGCATGACTATTCCGGTGATTTACATGCTGGAGCACATGTTAAACAGAATTCGGAGTCAGGTGGTGGCACAAGAGGAGGTGGAGGAAGTAGAGGAGGAGGAGTTGTATGCGGAAGGGCTAACATCTGCAAGGTCCAGACGGTCGGCAGCACCAAGGCGGCAGGCATGTGAGGGTGGGGGAGATGGTTTTACCAGGGCGCATGGTAGCAGCCAAACTAGTGAGGAAGGTGCAGGAGCCCAGGAAGAAGTGGAGGACGAACTGATGGAAGACTCATCAGATGAGGGAGACCTTGATCACATTTCTGTTGTGCGAGGTTGGGGGGAGAGGACAGAGGAAGGAAGCATGATTGTTACCTCGCCACCAACACAACAGGGACTTGGTGCTCCTGGATGCGCAACACACATGAGTGCCTTCTTGCTGCACTACCTGCAACATGACCCTCGAATTGTGAGAATTAGAAATAATCCTGACTACTGGGTTGCCACACTGTTAGATCCCCGGTACAAAAGTAAATTTGCAGAAATTATTCCTGCCATAGAAAGGGATGCACGCATGCAGGAGTATCAGCAGAGACTTGCAGAATCTTACATGTGCTTTTCCACAAAATACCAGTGGTGCACGTAGTGAATCTCACAGTTCCAACTTGCCAACCGTGGGACCGTCAAGTGTTCAGCACTCAAACCGTAACAGAACCACAGTATCTGCTGGTAACATCAATTTTGCGGAATCATTTCACCACTTTTTTAGCCCATCCTTTGCAAGGCCACAGGAGACAAGAAGTCTGACACATAGTCAACGCCTAGAGACGATGGTACAGGAGTATCTCCAAGTAAACATTGAAGCCACGACTGTGTCACTGGACCCTTGCTCTTTTTGGGCTTCCAATCTGGATAAATGGCCGGAGCTAGCCACTTACGCCTTGGAGATCTTGTCATGCCCCGCAGCCAGCGTTCTGTCTGAACGTGTGTTCAGCGCTGCTGGTGGTGTGCTGACAGATAAGCGCACGCGGCTCTCCACTGATAATGTAGACAGACTCACGTTCATAAAGATGAACAAATCATGGATCCGAAACGACTTTTCTACCCCTGTGTCATCCTGGGGAGAGTAAAAGCTTGATGATTGGTTAAAATCACCCTACCAACCGTTTTAAGCTTTCAAATTACTAATCATGTTTATCTGTATCTTGGCTGGAAAATAATTTGGGCTTTGTAGCAGTGTGCAGCACTGATCCTATTAGGCCATCTATACTAAAGCTTCACCAGATTTAAAATTAATAATAATTTTTAGCTGCATCTAGCCCGGAAAATAATTTTGGGGCTCCGAGATGCGCAAGACACATAAGTGCCTTCTTGCTGCACTACCTGCAGCATGACCCTCATATTGTCAGAATTCGAAGTAATCATGACTACTGGGTTGCCACACTCTTAGATCCCCCAAACTTTTCGATCAACCTTTTCATTTTAATAAAGACCAAAAAAATGGTCATTTTTGAAATTATAAGCATTAGCAGTTTGTTAGAAACTGAAATCAAACAGTTTTCAACTCAAAACTTTATTCTAGGTGATGTTACATTTTCACATAGGACCCCTTGTTCGAAAGGAGCTTCTGAACTCTCTCGTCCATTGAATTTGTCAGGTTTTGGATGGTTTCTGCTTCAATTGTTTTGCATGAGGACAGAATACCCTCCCAGAGCTGTTGCTTAGATGTGAACTGCCTCCCGCCATCATAGACACTCCTTTTAATGATGCTCCAAAGGTTCTGAATGGGGTAGAGGTCAGGGGAGCATGGGGGTCACACCATAAGTTTGTCCCCTTTTATGCCCATATCAGCCAGAGATGCAGATGTTTTATGTGCAGCATGAGATGGTGCATTATCATGCAGAAAAATGATCTTGCTGTGAAATACACGGTTCTTCTTCTTGAACCATGGCAGGAAGTGCTGTTTGAGAAAATCCACATACATTATGGAGTTCATCTTTAGCGCCTTCAGGGATCCTAAAGGGGCCGACAATCTTTCTCCCCATGATTCCAGCCCAAAACATTACTCCACCTCCTCCTTGTTGGCGCTGTAGCCGTGTTTGCGTGGGGTGTCCATCAACCAGCCATCCTCCACTCCATCCATCTGGACCATCGAGCGCTGCACGGCACTCATCCGTGAACAAAACAGTTTTGAAATCAGTCTTCATGTAATGTTTGGCCCACTGGAGCCGTTTCTGCTTGTGTGAAGTGGATAGAGGAGGTCGACAGGATGGCGTATGCACAGCTGCAAACCTCTGAAGGACCCTGCATCTTGTTGTTCGGGGGACGTTGGAGGCACAAGCAGCTTCAAAAACTTGCCTGCTGCTATGACAAGGCTTTTTTGCCGCTGCTCTTTCAACCTGACGTAATTGCCTGTAGGAAAGAGTCCTCAATTTGCCCTTATCAGCACGCACACGTGTGTACTGTGAATCAGCTACATACTTCTTGATTGCCAAGACACTTCATCCTGATCATCGCACAATGTTGATTGTAGTCATGCCTTGACCTAAACACTCCACAATTTGTTGCTTCTCAGCAGCCGACACATCCTTTTTCTTTCCCATTTTGGCAGAAAATGTAGGCTGCTTAATAATGTGAGACAGCCTTCTTAAGTAGTCTTGCCTTTCATTGGACACACCAGCCAAACTAATTAGCACAGGTGTCTGCAATTGCTTACAGTGATATAAAGAGCCCTGACACACATCACCATCAATGAGTTTAACTGACAAACAAACAAATTCTTCCCTTATCACTCCTAAACACTTTTTGCATAATAATTTGGAACGCAGTGTACATGTGCTTTTCCACAAAACACCAGTGGTTCACGTAGTGAATCTTACAGTTCTAACTTGCCAACCGTGGTCTGTATGGAGTTGTTCAATAAAGGGCCCAAAATTAAGATAACATAGATGGGAGAGGTCTCTATGAATAGGAATTCCTAAGTATTTGATACCCTGTGAGGGCCAGGCAAAAGGAAAGTTGGACTGGATGGAATCCTATATGGATTTGGGGAGGGAGACATCGAGGGCCTCAGACTTCGCTGCATTGATTTTAAAATTTGACCATGTAACAAAGTGATCTATTTCAGCCATAACAGCATGGATGGATATATGTGATTGAGTGATATATACTAGGACATCATCAGCAAATAGAGAGCACTTGTACTCGGTGCCTCCCACCTCAATCCACCTAATATTGGGGTTATGGCGAATTGATGAGAGCAGGTGCTTGTGAAAGGTGATGAAAATGTTCTGACGCACCCCCTGGGCCTTGGGACACCCGGAGCCGGACCCTTTTTGGTGGATGCTGGTGGTTGTAGTCTTCGTGGCGGCGACCCGGTTCCGTGGCTCAGGGCGGTCAAACCAGTGGCGGAACTATTTATGTGGTTTTGATGTTTAAATGTCCGACTACGCCACCCGTGGATTGCGGTCAGAGTGAACCGCCGCTACAGGGCAGACCGCTGAGGCTGGTGTTGTGGGTGCAGCAGAGCGTAGCATAACTCCCCACGGGAGGAGTATAGCCTCAGGGCAGTGTATGCGGAGGATGGGGGTGATGGTGCAGGGCAGCAGCAGTAACGACACGGAGTCAGTGATGCAGTCCAGGGCCTTTACTCACAGTTCTTATTATCCAGACCACGTCTGCAGGTAACGGCTGCCCACGTCGTACTGTGCTCACCAGGTGAGGGGCTCAGACAACTCCCAGATAACTTTGGAGCACTTCACAGGACCCCCTTTGTGTGTCCTTTGTCTGGCCTTTCTTACCAACACTTCTGTCCGGCTGCCTCGGGCCTCCTCTTGGTAAACTTGGCGCCAGTTTCCCTGACCCTATGTGGTGCCTTCCTAGCGGGTGTAGCGAGGGGCTGCGCCACATAAAATGTCAGAGCCTCCGGTTTCTAGCTGAGGGTCGTTTCCTGCCTCCACTAGTTCGGGGACCGGTCTCCCACTTTGGCCTGACCCCTCCACGCAGGTGGATTCGGGCGTGCGGTGGCGACTCGCCCGTCCGCACCCTTGGGATCCCTTCATTCCTCGTTCCTGGAGCCTTCTCCGCTCCTCTTCCTTCCTTCTCCCTCTTCCAGGCCTGGGCCTCTGTTACTAGGCCCGCCTCCGGAGCAGAGCTCATGCAGAGCCCCTGCTCCCTGCCACTTCTGCTCAGACTTCTCTGCACTGAACTAAGATGGTGCCCACCTTTTATACTCCCTTCTCAATGCACCCAGGAACTGCTTCCTCCCTGCTCCTGCACTACAGGGTTCCCCTTTCCTCAGTGTTCCCTCCCCCCACTCCAGCCAGGGACAGGGACTGTCGTGCCCATCTCAGGGGCATATTGGTCGCCCTGCCCCACGGCAATGTGGTGTAATGCATGCAGGTGTCGGGTCCTGATCCACACTCCATCCTTACCTGAGAGTGAGATATCACACCTCTGGGTGAGGTGCAATACGTCTGTAGCAACCGAGCCCTCAGGGTGCTACAGTTCCATTTATCTTCAGCCTAGGTGACGTATTGCGATACAGGGCCGTGATTTTGGCTATAAAAGGGTCCCCTAGACCCCTACCCCAAGCTTTTTAAGAGAATCATATATGGCGTGCCAGGAGACTCTATGGAATGCTTTCTCAGCATCCAACGAGAGTATCTAATTACAAATTTTTAACTGCATCTAGCCCAGGAAATACTTTGTGCCTAGTAGCAGTGTCTGCTAGTCAGCGGATTATCCCGGCTGTTAAGCAAGCTGCACCACCTGTAGTTTAGACACTTAATTTTTTCAAAGGAAATGCTTCGGGACCATGGGATACTTAGTGAAGAGCATCAGGAGGCACCCCAAGGCATAGGGGCTGGGACTGGCAGTAGGATGCCTTGCGGTGGACAGCCGAGCTCGATCCTTATAAAAGCTTTTTAACTGCAGCAGCTTTAGTGGACGCTACTGGAGCTGGAATTACCGCGGCTGCTGGCATGAGACTTGCCCTCCAATAGATCCTTGTAAATGGATTTAAAGTGTATTCATTCAAATTAGAGAGACAATTTAAATTAAAAAGCTTAGAGCTGCCTCCACCACAGGGGGGCTCGCTCGACCCACCAGCGGACAGGCACCAGTATTGGGAGAGGGGGGCTGGCCGTCAGGGTTCACCACGGCTCTGGAACAAACCCGGCGACACGGAGGTGGCACGGGCAGGAGCGGACTGGCCGTGTCGGCTTCTCACTTTTTGGATTTTAGAAGGGCATGACATGCCTATATCTGTGTCTCCCCCTACTTTTACTCCTCCACCTCTTTTATTTTCGCATGACTATATGTACTTGTCACTTTTCCATGTGTTAGTTATGTCTTCTGAGCAGTTTGTCAGCTTTTGGACACCTTTGAAGGTGTTTTCTATGTGTTTCTATGTGTTTTTGTTTGCCTGCCATTGGTTTTAACGGTGTTCGAAGGTGTTCGACGAACAGTTCGACAAACAGTTCGGCGAACACACGGGTGTTCGACGAACCGAACTGAACTCGAACACTACGGGGGTGGCTCAACACTAGTTGAGAGTGCCAAGGTGAGGAGCATGATGATGATAGAAGTTAGCATCAGCTTTGTTTTCTTGGAATGCAAGCGTAAGTGTGCAGCCTGCCACCCACCCACGCCAAGGCTGCAATACCATACTGCTAGCTTGCTTGCACTTCAAATTGGGCCTTTTAGGCATGTGGAGGTGGAATCTGGCCACCACGTCAAGGCTGCGTCGGCGGCCTGGTATCCATACTCAGTCCCCAGCCGCCCGGCGGCCGGGTGTCCACGCTCGGTCCCCAGCCACCAGGGGGCGGCAGGGTGTCAGTACTCGGTCCCCAGCCGCCCCGCGGCCGGGTGTCCACACACAGTCCCCAGCCGCCTGGGGGCAGTCGGGTGTCCATAAATGGTCCCCAGCAACCCCTATTTCTCCTGTAAACTTCCCCCCACACACTTTTCTTAGCACAGCCTGCTTTAGGGCAGCATTGGACGAGCCCACCAGGGAACCAGACTCCTCCGGTGGGCCCTGGCTTCTCCATCAGGGGAGTTGAGAGTGCAAAGGTGAGGAGCATGATGATGATAGAAGTTAGCATCTGCATTGTTTTCTTGGAATGCAAGCGTAAGTGTGCAGCCTGCCACCCACCCACCCCCAGGCTGCAATACCATACTGCTAGCTTGCTTGCACTTCAAATTGGGCCTTTTAGACATGTGGAGGCGGAATCTGGCCACCACGTCATGGCTGCGTCGGCGGCCTGGTATCCATACTCAGTCCCCAGCCACCCGGCGGCCGGGTGTCCACGCTCGGTCCCCAGCCGCCTGGGGGCGGCCGGGTGTCCATAAACGGTCCCTAGCTGCCCCTATTTGAAGGACGGCCTAACCACAAACACGTGGACAAGTGAATGTGGCCAGGGATGGTCCATCTCACGCCTTCACACTGGGTTAATATTGTGGAAGCCAGGACACAGTTGGACACTGGGATGCAACACGTCCTCCAGACATAGAGGATTGCGGGTCCTGGGTCAATCAGGCTTCAACACAAAGTTCAAAAGGTAGACAGCAGCAGTGGTCAGCCTCCTACACAACGAGTAAATTATTCATGATCATGAGGCCATCCATCTCTTTAGCTTTCTGTTCCTTGGAATGCAAGCGCATGTATGTAGCAGCGGCTAGGCCTGAGGTGGTCAGCGATTTGGCGCATAACCTACCTCCTCCGAGGATTGCTGGATGTTTTCCTGCTACTATCCCAGTTCAATGACTCCCGTTAAAACAAAGCTTCAGGTGATGAATGATGGATGAGGAGGTGGCAAAGGAAAAAGAGCAGGAGGAACAGGGACCATTCACATCATTATCAGGCCAGTCAACCACACATGTCTTGTAGGATATGTTTCTGTACCAAAAGGAGTGGTTCGGCTACACAGTTATAGGGCATACAGTGAGTGCAAAGCCTACCAAAAATTTCGAGGCACTCCAATGCCCCTTGGATGTGACATAGAGGTCAGAAGGCCTTAACTAAACCATTTTTTCCATTTATAGCAACTGGGTCTCCTGTGCACTGTTGGCCTAAGCAGTGAATGGAAGGCTTTCCAAAATTTAAGAGGAACTGCAATGGCCCTTGAAACAGACGTGGATTACAGCATACTTAAAGCCTTCTACCCATTATTGGGGAGTGAGTCTCCCTTAGTGTTCGCCTATGCATTGAAAAGCAAAAGCTGACTAAAATTAGGAGGAAATGCAATGCCCGTTGGAAGAGTCATGGAGTTTAGAGTTAATTAAAAACAACATTTCAATGCCCCTTGGTAGAGCTGTGGAGTTCAGAATGTTTTAACAAGACGGTTTTAATGCCCCTTGGAAGAGACGTGGAGGTCACAGTAGCTTAACAAGACGGTTTAAATGCCCCTTGGAAGAGACGTGGAGGTCACAGTAGCTTAACAAGATGGTTTTAATGCCCCTTGGAAGAGCTGTGAAGTTTAGAGTGGTTTAACAAGACGGTTTTAATGCCCCTTGGAAGAGTGGTAGAGGTCCCAGTGGAATAAAAAGACAATATCAATGCCCCTTGGAAGAGACGTGGAGGTCACAGTAGCTTAACAAGATGGTTTTAATGCCCCTTGGAAGAGACGTGAAGGTCACAGTAGCTTAACAAGACAGTTTTAATGCCCCTTGGAAGAGTGGTGGATGGCGCAGTGGAAAAAAAAGACAATATCAATGCCCCTTGGAAGAGACGTGGAGGTCACAGTAGCTTAACAAGACAGTTTTAATGCCCCTTGGTAGAGACGTAGAGGTCACAGTAGCTTAACAAGACGGTTTTAATGCCCCTTGGAAGAGTTGTGGAGGTTGTAGTGGAAAAAAAAGACAATATCAATGCCCCCTGGAAGAGACGTGGAGGTCACAATAGCTTAACAAGACGGTTTTAATGCCCCTTGGAAGAGTGGTGGAGGTCGAAATGGAATAAAAAGACAATATCAATGCCCCTTGAAAGAGACGTGGAGGTCACAGTAGCTTAACAAGACGGTTTTAATGCCCCTTGGAAGAGTGGTGGAGGTCGAAATGGAATAAAAAGACAATATCAATGCCCCTTGAAAGAGACGTGGAGGTCACAATAGCTTAACAAGACGGTTTTAATGCCCCTTGGAAGAGTGGTGGAGGTCGAAATGGAATAAAAAGACAATATCAATGCCCCTTGAAAGAGACGTGGAGGTCACACTAGCTTAACAAGACGGTTTTAATACCCTTAGGAAGAGACGTGGAGGTCACAGTAGCTTAACAAGACGGTTTTAATGCCCCTTGGATGAGACGTGGAGGTCACAGTAGCTTAGCAAGAGGATTTTAATGTCCCTTGGAAGAGTGGTGGAGGTCGCAGTGGAATAAAAAGACAATATCAATGCCCCTTGGAAGAGACGTGGAGATCACAGTAGCTTAACAAGACGGTTTCAATGCCACTTGGAAGAGTGGTGGAGGTCGCAGTGGAATAAAAAGACAATATCAATGCCCCTTGAAAAAGACCTGGAGGTCACAGTAGCTTAACAAGACGGTTTTAATGCCCCTTGGAAGAGACGTGGAGGTCACAGTAGCTTAACAAGACGGTTTTAATGCCCCTTGGAAGAGACGTGGAGGTTACAATAGCTTAACAAGACGGTTTTAATGCCCCTTGGAAGAGCTGTGGAGTTCAGAGTGGTTTAACAAGATGATTTTAGTGCCCCTTGGACGAGTGGTGGAGGTCGCAGGGGCATAAAAAGACAATATAAATGCCTCTTGGAATAGTGGTGGAGGTCCCAGTGGAATAAAAAGACAATATCAATGCCCCTTGGAAGAGTGGTGGAGATCGCAGTGGAATAAATAGACAATATCAATGCCCCTTGAAAGAGACATGGAGGTAACAGCAGCTTAACAAGATGGTTTTAATGCCCCTTACAAGAGCCATACAGTACAGCATCTTAAAAGCATTATTCCCATTATTGGGGAGTGGGTCTCCCATAGTCTTTGCTTATGCCTTCCAAGCAAAAGCTGGCAAAAATTAGGACGGAGGAACTTGCAATGCCCCTTACAAGAGCCATGCAGTACAGCATATTAAAAACATTATTCCCATTATTGGGGAGTGGGTCTCCCATAGTCTTTGCCTATGCCTTCCAAGCAAAAGCTGCCAAAAATTAGGAGGAAATGCAATGCCCGTTCGAAGAGTCGTGGAGGTTAGAGTTAATTAAAAACAACATTTCAATGCCCCTTGGAAGAGCTGTGGAGTTCAGAGTGGTTTAACAAGATGCTTTTAATGCCCCTCGGAAGAGACGTGGAGGTCCCAGTAGCTTAACAAGATGGTTTTAATGCCCCTCGGAAGAGACTTGGAGGTCACAGTAGCTTATAAGACGGTTTTAATGCCCCTTGGAAAAGTCATGGAGGTCACAGTAGCTTAACAAGATGGTTTTAATGCCCCTTGGAAAAATGGTGGAGGTCACAGTAGCTTAACAAGATGGTTTTAATGTCCCTTGGAAAAGTGGTGGAGGTCCCAGTGGAATAAAAAGACAATATCAATGCCCCTTGGAAGAGTGGTGGAGATCGCAGTGGAATAAATAGACAATATCAATGCCCCTTGAAAGAGACATGGAGGTAACAGTAGCTTAACAAGATGGTTTTAATGCCCCTTACAAGAGCCATACAGTACAGCATCTTAAAAGCATTATTCCCATTATTGGGGAGTGGGTCTCCCATAGTCTTTGCTTATGCCTTCCAAGCAAAAGATGGCAAAAATTAGGACGGAGGAACTTGCAATGCCCCTTACAAGAGCCATGCAGTACAGCATATTAAAAACATTACTCCCATTATTGGGGAGTGGGTCTCCCATAGTCTTTGCCTATGCCTTCCAAGCAAAAGCTGCCAAAAATTAGGAGGAAATGCAATGCCCGTTCGAAGAGTCGTGGAGGTTAGAGTTAATTAAAAACAACATTTCAATGCCCCTTGGAAGAGCTGTGGAGTTCAGAGTGGTTTAACAAGATGCTTTTAATGCCCCTCGGAAGAGACGTGGAGGTCCCAGTAGCTTAACAAGATGGTTTTAATGCCCCTCGGAAGAGGCTTGGAGGTCACAGTAGCTTAACAAGATGGTTTTAATGCCCCTTGGAAAAATGGTGGAGGTCACAGTAGCTTAACAAGATGGTTTTAATGCCCCTTGGAAAAGTGGTGGAGGTCGCAGTAACTTAACAAGATGGTTTTAATGCCCCTTGGAAAAGTGGTGGAGGTCACAGTAGCTTAACAAGATGGTTTTAATGCCCCTTGGAAAAGTGGTGGAGGTCGCAGTAGCTTAACAAGACGGTTTTAATGCCCCTTACAAGAGCCATACAGTACAGCATATTAAAAATATTATTCCCATTATTGGGGAGTGGGTCTCCCACAGTCTTTGCTTATGCCTTCCAAGCAAAAGCTGACAAAAATAAGGACGGAGGAACTTTCAAGAATGGCAACACGGACCACGGTCACCCTGGTGGTATAGTGGTGGTGGAGGCTGAGGATAAGGAGAAGAACATAAAACAGCCGAAATGAGGAAGCATATACCCATGTGTGGGTGTGAAGTGGTGCATGTGAATACACCTCCCGAAATAACACAGTGGATTTGACTTTATGTTGCACTGCTGTCATTTGGTGGTGATGAGAAGTGTGGCCCAATCCAGCCCTTGTTCATTTTGATAAGGGTCAGCTTGTCAGCATTGTCAGTTGACAGGCGAGTGTGCTTATCAGTAGAGATGAGCGTTGTTCTACTCGAACTGTTCGCCAATCTCAAATTCGAGCTGTTTTGGGCGGTGTTCGAGCCGGTCGGCGAACACGAACAATTTGAGAAAAATTCGGCTGTTCGAGGTTATGTTCGATAACTGTTCGTGCACCAAAATCATAACTGGATTTTTTCTCAGTAATGATGAAAATTAATGTTAATACGCAGTTTGAGTGTACAGCGGGGCGGGGGGAGGGGCAGGGGATGGATCTCTGCAGGAACAATGAAGATCTCCATTTTTTTTTCTCTTTCCCGCATTTGCAGTGGGGAGGTGCAATCTGTCAGCCTATCAGCAGCGCACACACGGAGCGAAGTGCTTTTTTTCACACAAGCAAGGGCATGTGTGATTGGCAGTGTATGTCACATGTCCTTGCCCTATAAGACCAAGCCATTTTCCCCGTCGCCACCATTTTCTCACTGCTGCAGCTGCGTGTTAGACGGCACCGCTGTTGCTGTGTGCGCTATACCTTGTTAATTTCAAGCCAATTTTCGCACAAATATACAGATAGCTTGGGAGTAGGGAATAGTTGTGATTGCAGTCCTTTTAAGGACTAGGTTACAGCATTTCCTACGACTTTTATCAGGCAGGTCTGTGCTCTTAAATAGATAGATTGTGGGAGTAAAGACTAATTGTAATTGGAGTCCTTTTCAGGACTAGGTTACATCAGTTCCTATCAGTTTTTGCCAGGCAGGTCTGTGCCAGTGCTGTGCAAGTTTTTTTCACAGCATTTGGCTGAATCTAGCAAAGCTAATCCTTTTTGGCCTATTGCAGAGTGTGTTAGTCAGTGGAGTAGCCTATCTGTGTTGCAAGATATACCACCTGTGTATAGAATACCAATTTTTTTACTGCACCTAGTGAAGTAAAATCTTTTGGGCATAGCATCATTCTATTAGTCCATCTATACTGACCTCCATCAGGTTGCAAACTGAATATAATTTTTTTCTGCATCTAGCTCTGAAAAAATATTTGGGCTTCTAGCGGTGTGTGGGACTTGGTCTATTAGTCCATCTATACTGACCTCCATCAGGTTGCAAATTAAAAATAATTTTTTTCTGCATCTAGCTCTGAAAAAATATTTGGGCTTCTAGCAGTGTGTGGGACTTGGTCTATTAGTCCATCTATACTGACCTCCATCAGGTTGCAAATTAAAAATAATTTTTTTCTTCATTTATCTCTGAAAAAATATTTGGGCTTCTAGCAGCGTGTGGGACTTGTTCTATTAGTCCATCTATACTGACCTCCATCAGGTTGCAAATTAAAAATATTTTTTTTCTGCATCTAGCTCTGAAAAAATATTTGGGCTTCTAGCAGTGTGTGGGACTTGGTCTATTAGTCCATCTATACTGACCTCCATCAGGTTGCAAATTAAAAATAATTTTTTTCTGCATCTAGCTCTGAAAAAATATTTGGGCTTCTAGCAGTGTGTGGGACTTGGTCTATTAGTCCATCTATACTGACCTCCATCAGGTTGCAAATTGAATAAAAAAAATTTCTGCATCTAGCTCTGAAAAAATATTTGGGCTTCTAGCGGTGTGTGGGACTTGGTCTATTAGTCCATCTATACTGACCTCCATCAGGTTGCAAATTAAAAATAATTTTTTTCTGCATCTAGCTCTGAAAAAATATTTGGGCTTCTAGCAGTGTGTGGGACTTGGTCTATTAGTCCATCTATACTGACCTCCATCAGGTTGCAAATTAAAAATAATTTTTTTCTTCATTTAGCTCTGAAAAAATATTTGGGCTTCTAGCAGTGTGTGGGACTTGTTCTATTAGTCCTTCTATACTGACGTCCAGCAGGTTGCAAATTGAATATAATTTTTTTCTGCATCTAGCTCTGAAAAAATATTTGGGCTTCTAGCGGTGTGTGGGACTTGGTCTATTAGTCCATCTATACTGACCTCCATCAGGTTGCAAATTAAAAATAATTTTTTTCTGCATCTAGCTCTGAAAAAATATTTGGGCTTCTAGCAGTGTGTGGGACTTGGTCTATTAGTCCATCTATACTGACCTCCATCAGGTTGCAAATTGAATAAAAAAATTTTCTGCATCTAGCTCTGAAAAAATATTTGGGCTTCTAGCGGTGTGTGGGACTTGGTCTATTAGTCCATCTATACTGCCCTCCATCAGGTTGCAAATTAAAAATAATTTTTTTCTGCATCTAACCCAGCCAATAGTTTTGGCCTAATACCACAGTTTGGCCACTCAGCTCTGCTCGGTTACCATCCATTGTTTTTTTGTGCAAACAACTCCAGAGTTGTGAATTAGTTAACCACCAAAATGAGTGGAAAAAGGCCTGCTGCTGGTGGAAAGGGGAATAGGCGTGTTGGGAAGGGGAAAAAAGGTTGTGTCCGTGGGGTAGGTGCAGAAGAAAGACCATCTTCCAGCCAAACTAAAATGTCTACTTCTTTTAGCGGACAATGTGATAAGATCCCTTTCTTACGGCCACGCCAATCGCTACAAATTCCAGATGAGGCACAAAAACAGCAGGTGCTTCAACGGATATCAAGTGCTCCTTTAAGTGGGCTCTCCTCCACATCAACTTCAACATCACAAATACTCCAGTCCTCAAAGGTGTCACCCAAATCGCACTTGCTTCCTCACAGCTCCCAAATCTCCAGCTGCCCGTCTGAGTATGAGGTAGAACAGATGGTTGAGTCTGCAGAGCTGTTTACTCATACTATAGCCTGGGAATCAGAGGTCGACTCCAGCGCTTCTGTGAATCCAGACGAGGAAATGATCTGCACTGATGCCCAGAATCTTTATGATTCGGATCCAGGACCAGACGCAGAAGGTTCTGACCATAATGTAGACCCTCATTCCCAAACTGTAACTCCTGTTGGTGGAGACAATGAGGAAGACGATGATAAGACTCAAATACCTGATTGGAGCGACAACTTTAGTTTTTTGTCAGGGCAGGAACAGGTTGGCTCTGAGGACGACGGGTGTGATAACGCACAGGGTGATGATGATGAGGTCGGAGATCCCACTTACTGTCAACCCACAGTCAGCCAAGAGATGAGGTCAGCAGAGGAGGTGGAGGAAGATGCTAGTGACGACGAGGTCAGGTTGCGCCTTCCTGGACAGAGACGTAGTACTGGAAGCACGTCAACAACTGCATCCTCAAACACAACTCTGCCTCTCACCACAAGTCGTGGGGGCTCTTCAGGTCGCATGGGTGCTAAGCCTTGCATAGCCTGGGCATTTTTTCAGATCGATAAAGATGACCCAACTCGTGTTATCTGTAACATTTGTCAGCAAAAGCTAAGTAGAGGCCAAAAAATACATAGTTTGAGTACTTCATGCATGAACCGGCACATGGACATGAAGCATAAGTTGCAGTGGGAAGCTCAGTGTGCTACAATGCGGCCTAGCCGGCCGGGCCAACCACCGTCTGCCATATATTGTGCATCCGCGGCCTCTTCATCCTCTGTGACTGGGGGGACAGCAGTCACACCTGTTTTGGGGCGCAGATCTGCCACCTCTTTACCCGCAACAGCCAGCGTGATTGGCAGGTCATCATTTTCTTTGGAGGTGGTAACACCAGCTGGTGTTGAGCGCTGTCCGACATCGATAGCACCACCTTTGGATCAAGGCAACCTAACATGTCCGCCTGCATCTTCCTCACAGACCGGCAGTTTGCCGGGGACACCCTTATCAACCCCGTCTAAGCACAATAGCCAGCCCTCGGTCCCTCAGATGTGGACAAGTAAAAGACCATTTCCTCCTAGCCATGAGAAAGCTAAGAGGTTGAATTTCACCATCTGCAAGCTCTTGGCTACAGAAATGCTGCCTTTCCGCCTGGTGGACACAGAGGATTTTCGAGACCTTATGTCCGTCGCAGTGCCCCAGTACCAGATGCCCATTCGGCACTACTTCTCAAAGAAAGGTGTGCCTGCGCTCCACCAGCATGTCGCACATAACATCACCGCTTCTTTGAGAAACTCTGTGTGTGACAGGGTGCATTTCACCACAGACACTTGGACAAGTAGGCATGGACAGGGGCGTTACATGTCGCTGACTGGGCACTGGGTAACTATGGTGACAGCAGGACAAGGGGCTGCTGTCCAAGTCTTGCCGTCCCCACGAGTTGTGCGTCAATCCTCTTTATGTCAAAGTTCCTCCACTGCTTCTGCCTCCTCAACCTCCTCTCGGTCTTCCACCTGCACCCAAAGCCTGTCTGGTCATGCCACAAGCTTTCTAACTGCGCAGAAGGGATCCTGCACACCTCCTTACTATGCTGGCAGTAGGGCTCAACGTCATCAGGCGGTTTTTACATTGAAATGTCTGGGAAATGTGAGTCACACAGCTGAGGAGTTGTGGTCAGCTCTGGAGAACCAATTTCATGAATGGTTGTCTCCACTGGACCTGAAACCAGGGAAGGCCGTGTGCGACAATGCTGCAAACCTGGGTGCGGCCCTTCGCCGGGGCAATGTCACACACGTGCCTTGTATGGCTCACGTGTTGAACCTGGTTGTCCAGCAATTTTTAGCCCACTATCCCAGACTAGATGGCCTTCTGCAGAGGGCACGGTCGCTGTGTGCTCACTTCCGCCGTTCGCATCCCGCAGCTCAGCGACTTACATCTCTACAGAAGTCGTTGGGCCTGCCACTTCACCGGCTAAAATGCGATGTGCCTACCCGGTGGAATTCAACTCTGCACATGTTGCAGCGACTGTGGCAGCACCGACAAGCCCTGGTGCAATACGTTCTGACGTATAGCCTGGGCCAACGAGATTCAGAGGTGGGGCAAATCACGGTGGAGGAGTGGTCTCAGATCAGGGACCTATGCACCCTTCTGCACAGTTTTGAAATGGCGACGAAGATGTTTAGTGCTGACGATGCCATTATCAGCATGACTATTCCGGTGATTTACATGCTGGAGCACATGTTAAACAGAATTCGGAGTCAGGTGGTGGCACAAGAGGAGGTGGAGGAAGTAGAGGAGGAGGAGTTGTATGCGGAAGGGCTAACATCTGCAAGGTCCAGACGGTCGGCAGCACCAAGGCGGCAGGCATGTGAGGGTGGGGGAGATGGTTTTACCAGGGCGCATGGTAGCAGCCAAACTAGTGAGGAAGGTGCAGGAGCCCAGGAAGAAGTGGAGGACGAACTGATGGAAGACTCATCAGATGAGGGAGACCTTGATCACATTTCTGTTGTGCGAGGTTGGGGGGAGAGGACAGAGGAAGGAAGCATGATTGTTACCTCGCCACCAACACAACAGGGACTTGGTGCTCCTGGATGCGCAACACACATGAGTGCCTTCTTGCTGCACTACCTGCAACATGACCCTCGAATTGTGAGAATTAGAAATAATCCTGACTACTGGGTTGCCACACTGTTAGATCCCCGGTACAAAAGTAAATTTGCAGAAATTATTCCTGCCATAGAAAGGGATGCACGCATGCAGGAGTATCAGCAGAGACTGTTGCAGAATCTTACATGTGCTTTTCCACAAAATACCAGTGGTGCACGTAGTGAATCTCACAGTTCCAACTTGCCAACCGTGGGACCGTCAAGTGTTCAGCACTCAAACCGTAACAGAACCACAGTATCTGCTGGTAACATCAATTTTGCGGAATCATTTCACCACTTTTTTAGCCCATCCTTTGCAAGGCCACAGGAGACAAGAAGTCTGACACATAGTCAACGCCTAGAGACGATGGTACAGGAGTATCTCCAAGTAAACATTGAAGCCATGACTGTGTCACTGGACCCTTGCTCTTTTTGGGCTTCCAATCTGGATAAATGGCCGGAGCTAGCCACTTACGCCTTGGAGATCTTGTCATGCCCCGCAGCCAGCGTTCTGTCTGAACGTGTGTTCAGCGCTGCTGGTGGTGTGCTGACAGATAAGCGCACGCGGCTCTCCACTGATAATGTAGACAGACTCACGTTCATAAAGATGAACAAATCATGGATCCGAAACGACTTTTCTACCCCTGTGTCATCCTGGGGAGAGTAAAAGCTTGATGATTGGTTAAAATCACCCTACCAACCGTTTTAAGCTTTCAAATTACTAATCATGTTTATCTGTATCTTGACTGGAAAATAATTTGGGCTTTGTAGCAGTGTGCAGCACTGATCCTATTAGGCCATCTATACTAAAGCTTCACCAGATTTAAAATTAAAAATAATTTTTAGCTGCATCTAGCCCGGAAAATAATTTTGGGGCTCCGAGATGCGCAAGGCACATAAGTGCCTTCTTGCTGCACTACCTGCAGCATGACCCTCATATTGTCAGAATTCGAAGTAATCATGACTACTGGGTTGCCACACTCTTAGATCCCCCAAACTTTTCGATCAACCTTTTCATTTTAATAAAGACCAAAAAAATGGTCATTTTTGAAATTATAAGCATTAGCAGGTTGTTAGAAACTGAAATCAAACAGTTTTCAACTCAAAACTTTATTCTAGGTGATGTTACATTTTCACATAGGACCCCTTGTTCGAAAGGAGCTTCTGAACTCCCTCGTCCATTGAATTTGTCAGGTTTTGGATGGTTTCTGCTTCAATTGTTTTGCATGAGGACAGAATACCCTCCCAGAGCTGTTGCTTAGATGTGAACTGCCTCCCGCCATCATAGACACTCCTTTTAATGATGCTCCAAAGGTTCTGAATGGGGTAGAGGTCAGGGGAGCATGGGGGTCACACCATAAGTTTGTCCCCTTTTATGCCCATATCAGCCAGAGATGCAGATGTTTTATGTGCAGCATGAGATGGTGCATTATCATGCAGAAAAATGATCTTGCTGTGAAATACACGGTTCTTCTTCTTGAACCATGGCAGGAAGTGCTGTTTGAGAAAATCCACATACATTATGGAGTTCATCTTTAGCGCCTTCAGGGATCCTAAAGGGGCCGACAATCTCTCTCCCCATGATTCCAGCCCAAAACATTACTCCACCTCCTCCTTGTTGGCGCTGTAGCCGTGTTTGCGTGGGGTGTCCATCAACCAGCC
Source organism: Phyllobates terribilis (assembly GCF_046119375.1). Lineage (NCBI taxonomy): Eukaryota > Metazoa > Chordata > Amphibia > Anura > Dendrobatidae > Phyllobates > Phyllobates terribilis. The sequence continues at coordinate 707,593,871 of NW_027362761.1, forward strand.
ATCCTCCACTCCATCCATCTGGACCATCGAGCGCTGCACGGCACTCATCCGTGAACAAAACAGTTTTGAAATCAGTCTTCATGTAATGTTTGGCCCACTGGAGCCATTTCTGCTTGTGTGAAGTGGATAGAGGAGGTCGACAGGATGGCGCATGTGTAGCACCCTGAGGATTCGGCTGCTACAGGGGTATTGCACCTCAACCCAGAGGTGTGATATTCCACTCCCGGGTAAGGAAGGAGTGTGGAACTGAGCTCAGATAGACTGCATGCACTACATACATCCCATTCCAGAGGAGCAGGCCGACGGTACTCCCACTTAGAAATGTGCAGGTACAACCGAGCCTGTTCCTGGCTGGAGTGGGAGGGGGGTGGTACATCCCATGTAGTGTAGGGGCAGATAGGGGGAGCAGTCTGGGTAGTGTTAGGAGCTCATTGGGTGCTGGTCACCTGAGCTCACACATAGAGGGATATATAAGGAGGGCACCAACTTAGATCAGGGTCAGACGCTGAGAACAAGTCAGTTGGAGAGAGAAAAGGAAACAGCAGCCCTGGAGAGAGAGAGAGGAGAAAGAAAGAGAAAGACCCAGAGGGGGAATACTGAAGGGACCCAAGAACCCAAATTAGAGCACCGGGTGAGGAGTCAGCACAAGGGTACCGGAACCCAAGCTGGTGGGGGCAAAAACATCCCTAGCCAGAGACCGGAGGCTGTGGGCAGCATCTGCCACGGCCACCCACTACATCCACCCTGAAGGCATACCACATGGAGGGTCAGGGAACCTAAGGCCAAGGGTTGCCCAACAGAAGGCCCGAGGGAGCTGGACCTAGGTGGATCACTGGTGGGGACGGCTGAAGAAAGGACAGAGGGAGAGCTCAGGGCCACGCTCCGGACTTGTTTGGGGGTTGGCCGGATCCAGGACCTGGTGGACGCAGCACGGCTCGGGTGGTCACTAACAGCTGGAGTGACCGAAACATCCGCAGTAAGTAAACTCCCTTAACTGCACAACCCGAGTCTGTCTTCATTGCCGGCTGCACCGCACCACCACAACCCCCATCCTCTGCGCCTGTCCCCTCTGAGGCTATACCCCTCCCGTTGGGGGTTATCCCACCAAGCTGCACATCCACCATCAGCCTCAGCGGACCCTGCTGCAGCGGCGGCCACAGTGACCGCATTACAACGGGTGGCGTAGTCGACACAAAAGAACTCTTATAACATCAGTAAGGACTGCCACATAACACTTAGCTTGACGCCCTGGGCACGGGACCGGGTCACAGCCGCTCGGAGACTACAACCCCCCATCTGATCCGGTGCCGGGTATTCCCCTCAAAAAGGAATATGTCCCAGGGGGCGCGTCAACTTTGGCGTAGTCGGCAGGATTACGTGCCCGCAACACCCGGGTACTGCGTGCCTGAAGAAAAGTGCAAGTTTACCTCAGAAAGAAGACTCCTGCCGGTTCCGGAGGGTCCACGCCATCGGACTCCATCACCAGTCGTTTCCCGCCGATTGTCCGCCATTTCCAGCTTGTTCCCGCCATCTGCAGAGTTTCCCGCCACTGGGCGACGCTTCCCGCCAAAACCGCAGATTTCCCGCCTTGGAAGAGCAGCGGACGCCATTATGGGCGTGCCAAAGGAGGGCAGGAGGCCACATCCCATCGTGGGCCGGGACAGAAAATGGCGCCAAAAGTGGAAACCGCCCCCACCAACAGAGACTGTGATGCTGGAGGTGTCTGTCAGCGTAAAAGAACTCCCCCTGGAGCTGACAGTCACCGAGTTGCCCCGGGACCGCCCTCGAAGTGGGAGGAGACGAAAGAGAAGAACAAAGATGGGTGTCGCTTGGAGCAGTCTGGAGCGAGCGCACCCGGAGGCAGGAAGCCTGGAGAGGAGCAGCAGAAAAGCTCACCCGGAGATGGAGAGAAAGCAGAACAGCACCGGCCCGCTGGCCAGGAGTCTGCTAGAGACCGAGGAAGGAGGGCAGAGCAGCACCGGCCCGCTGGCCAGGAGCCTGCCGGAAGAAAAGCAGAGCAGCACCGACCCGATGGTCAGGAGCCTGCTAGAGTCCACAACCCCGCTAGGTCTAGCGGAGATCTTAGCACAGCTCCCCCGAGACCGGGAGTGTGCACAAACTGCCCTGGAGGGCCTCGCAAGGAGGATGGCCCGGGTACAGCGTGAGATACTGGCGGAGTGGAGCCGGGAGATGGCTCAGCACGCAGAGACCAGTCAGCGGAGCACGCTACCCTGGAAGAGGAAGCAGACCGCCTCTGAGGATGGCGCGGGAGGACCCAAGGCCGGAGACGGCGCCGAGGAGGGAGCCGAAAGCATGGAGGCAGGTAAAAGGGACGCCTATACCCCAAGCCGTGACACCGCTCACCTGCCCCAGCTCCCCGTCGCAGAGCCCGAAAGTCCCCCTGCTGTGCCCGTCGACGCCATGTCACCGACGCAGACTAGGCCCCGACCGGAAGCCGCCGCAGCGACCCCTGTGACGTCACGCGCCTCGACCTGGAGCGTGACAAAGCAGGAAATACCACCAGCCTGGTCGCAAGGCCTAGTACCCCCGGGCGCCGCATCACCAACAGCGCCCCCTACCTCCGCGGAGCCTCCGGCCTGGCCGCAAGGCCAGGTAGCCCAGGGCGCCGCCGTCCTAACGGTGCCCTTCACCTTCCAGGTGCCCCAGGCCTGGCCGCAAGGCCTGGGCAACCCGGGCGCCACCACCACCGCGCCCGCGCCCGCAATACCAAGGGTGCCACATCTGGGAGAGGACTTGTTCAGCCAGCTCACATGGCCGGACGGGTCTGAAGTAACAACCAGCTATAAGCAAAGAGCAGGAGGAAGACGCCGTTGAGTGCGGCAGAGCAAGTGATGTAAATAGTTACCCGACCGGGTACCAAAGAAACCGTTGCTGCTAAAATAGTCCCCGTTGGGACCAGTGAACTGTTTACCCATTTACCCTTAATCCCACAGGCTGAGGACTGTGAGCAGCCATTCCCTTCCCTCTACCTGGCCGAGGACTGAGAGCGGCCAACTTCCCCTGTAAATAGTTGCGCGTCCTAAAGCGCCCCCTACCGGTTTTATAGAAAACCAGATTTTCTAAGAGACTGTCGCACTTTTCCCGGACACACGGTGCACAGTGTCCGGAGGAGGAACCTGAAACAAGAAACGACTACGAGAATGTTTTATCTGAAAAGTTTTATATGATGTTTTATATATATATAATGTTTTATATGTTTATAAAAATTTTGTATGTTTTGGTGTTTTATGTCTTACAGCCCGAGGACGTGCTGTGATTTACCAGGGGGGAATGTAGCACCCTGAGGATTCGGCTGCTACAGGGGTATTGCACCTCAACCCAGAGGTGTGATATTCCACTCCCGGGTAAGGAAGGAGTGTGGAACTGAGCTCAGATAGACTGCATGCACTACATACATCCCATTCCAGAGGAGCAGGCCGACGGTACTCCCACTTAGAAATGTGCAGGTACAACCGAGCCTGTTCCTGGCTGGAGTGGGAGGGGGGTGGTACATCCCATGTAGTGTAGGGGCAGATAGGGGGAGCAGTCTGGGTAGTGTTAGGAGCTCATTGGGTGCTGGTCACCTGAGCTCACACATAGAGGGATATATAAGGAGGGCACCAACTTAGATCAGGGTCAGACGCTGAGAACAAGTCAGTTGGAGAGAGAAAAGGAAACAGCAGCCCTGGAGAGAGAGAGAGGAGAAAGAAAGAGAAAGACCCAGAGGGGGAAGACTGAAGGGACCCAAGAACCCAAATTAGAGCACCGGGTGAGGAGTCAGCACAAGGGTACCGGAACCCAAGCTGGTGGGGGCAAAAACATCCCTAGCCAGAGACCGGAGGCTGTGGGCAGCATCTGCCACGGCCACCCACTACATCCACCCTGAAGGCATACCACATGGAGGGTCAGGGAACCTAAGGCCAAGGGTTGCCCAACAGAAGGCCCGAGGGAGCTGGACCTAGGTGGATCACTGGTGGGGACGGCTGAAGAAAGGACAGAGGGAGAGCTCAGGGCCACGCTCCGGACTTGTTTGGGGGTTGGCCGGATCCAGGACCTGGTGGACGCAGCACGGCTCGGGTGGTCACTAACAGCTGGAGTGACCGAAACATCCGCAGTAAGTAAACTCCCTTAACTGCACAACCCGAGTCTGTCTTCATTGCCGGCTGCACCGCACCACCACAACCCCCATCCTCTGCGCCTGTCCCCTCTGAGGCTATACCCCTCCCGTTGGGGGTTATCCCACCAAGCTGCACATCCACCATCAGCCTCAGCGGACCCTGCTGCAGCGGCGGCCACAGTGACCGCATTACAACGGGTGGCGTAGTCGACACAAAAGAACTCTTATAACATCAGTAAGGACTGCCACATAACACTTAGCTTGACGCCCTGGGCACGGGACCGGGTCACAGCCGCTCGGAGACTACAACCCCCCATCTGATCCGGTGCCGGGTATTCCCCTCAAAAAGGAATATGTCCCAGGGGGCGCGTCACATGCACAGCTGCAAACCTCTGAAGGACCCTGCATCTTGTTGTTCGGGGGACGTTGGAGGCACAAGCAGCTTCAAAAACTTGTCTGCTGCTATGACAAGGCTTTTTTGCCGCTGCTCTTTCAACCTGACGTAATTGCCTGTAGGAAAGAGTCCTCAATTTGCCCTTATCAGCACGCACACGTGTGTACTGTGAATCAGCTACATACTTCTTGATTGCCAAGACACTTCATCCTGATCATCGCACAATGTTGATTGTAGTCATGCCTTGACCTAAACACTCCACAATTTGTTGCTTCTCAGCAGCCGACACATCCTTTTTCTTTCCCATTTTGGCAGAAAATGTAGGCTGCTTAATAATGTGAGAGAGCCTTCTTAAGTAGTCTTGCCTTTCATTGGACACACCTGCCAAACTAATTAGCACAGGTGTCTGCAATTGCTTACAGTGATATAAAGAGCCCTGACACACATCACCATCAATGAGTTTAACTGACAAACAAACAAATTCTTCCCTTATCACTCCTAAACACTTTTTGCATAATAATTTGGAACGCAGTGTACATGTGCTTTTCCACAAAACACCAGCGGTTCACGTAGTGAATCTTACAGTTCTAACTTGCCAACCGTGGTCTGTATGGAGTTGTTCAATAAAGGGCCCAAAATTAAGATAACATAGATGGGAGAGGTCTCTATGAATAGGAATTCCTAAGTATTTGATACCCTGTGAGGGCCAGGCAAAGGGAAAGTTGGACTGGATGGAATCCTATATGGATTTGGGGAGGGAGACATCGAGGGCCTCAGACTTCGCTGCATTGATTTTAAAATTTTACCATGTAAAAAAGTGATCTATTTCAGCCATAACAGCATGGATGGATATATGTGATTGAGTGATATATACTAGGACATCATCAGCAAATAGAGAGCACTTGTACTCGGTGCCTCCCACCTCAATCCACCTAATATTGGGGTTATGGCGAATTGATGAGAGCAGGTGCTCCGTCACTAGGATGTATAAGAGAGGGGACAGAGGACATCACTGCCTTGTCCCATTGGTGATTGTGAAAGGTGATGAAAATGTTCTGATGCACCCCCTGGGCCTTGGGACACCCGGAGCCGGACCCTTTTTGGTGGATGCTGGTGGTTGTAGTCTTCGTGGCGGCGACCCGGTTCCGTGGCTCAGGGCGGTCAAACCAGTGGCGGAACTATTTATGTGGTTTTGATGTTTAAATGTCCGACTACGCCACCCGTGGATTGCGGTCAGAGTGAACCGCCGCTACAGGGCAGACCGCTGAGGCTGGTGTTGTGGGTGCAGCAGAGCGTAGCATAACTCCCCACGGGAGGAGTATAGCCTCAGGGCAGTGTATGCGGAGGATGGGGGTGATGGTGCAGGGCAGCAGCAGTAACGACACGGAGTCAGTGATGCAGTCCAGGGCCTTTACTCACAGTTCTTATTATCCAGACCACGTCTGCAGGTAACGGCTGCCCACGTCGTACTGTGCTCACCAGGTGAGGGGCTCAGACAACTCCCAGATAACTTTGGAGCACTTCACAGGACCCCCTTTGTGTGTCCTTTGTCTGGCCTTTCTTACCAACACTTCTGTCCGGCTGCCTCGGGCCTCCTCTTGGTAAACTTGGCGCCAGTTTCCCTGACCCTATGTGGTGCCTTCCTAGCGGGTGTAGCGAGGGGCTGCGCCACATAAAATGTCAGAGCCTCCGGTTTCTAGCTGAGGGTCGTTTCCTGCCTCCACTAGTTCGGGGACCGGTCTCCCCCTTTGGCCTGACCCCTCCACGCAGGTGGATTCGGGCGTGCGGTGGCGACTCGCCCGTCCGCACCCCTGGGATCCCTTCATTCCTCGTTCCTGGAGCCTTCTCCGCTCCTCTTCCTTCCTTCTCCCTCTTCCAGGCCTGGGCCTCTGTTACTAGGCCCGCCTCCGGAGCAGAGCTCATGCAGAGCCCCTGCTCCCTGCCACTTCTGCTCAGACTTCTCTGCACTGAACTAAGATGGTGCCCACCTTTTATACTCCCTTCTCAATGCACCCAGGAACTGCTTCCTCCCTGCTCCTGCACTACAGGGTTCCCCTTCCTCAGTGTTCCCTCCCCCCACTCCAGCCAGGGACAGGGACTGTCGTGCCCATCTCAGGGGCATATTGGTCGCCCTGCCCCACGGCAATGTGGTGTAATGCATGCAGGTGTCGGGTCCTGATCCACACTCCATCCTTACCTGAGAGTGAGATATCACACCTCTGGGTGAGGTGCAATACGTCTGTAGCAACCGAGCCCTCAGGGTGCTACAGTTCCATTTATCTTCAGCGTAGGTGACGTATTGCGATACAGGGCCGTGATTTTGGCTATAAAAGGGTCCCCTAGACCCCTACCCCAAGCTTTTTAAGAGAATCATATATGGCGTGCCAGGAGACTCTATGGAATGCTTTCTCAGCATCCAACGAGAGTATCTAATTACAAATTTTTAACTGCATCTAGCCCAGGAAATACTTTGTGCCTAGTAGCAGTGTCTGCTAGTCAGCGGATTATCCCGGCTGTTAAGCAAGCTGCACCACCTGTAGTTTAGGCACTTAATTTTTTCAAAGGAAATGCTTCGGGACCATGGGATACTTAGTGAAGAGCATCAGGAGGCACCCCAAGGCATAGGGGCTGGGACTGGCAGTAGGATGCCTTGCGGTGGACAGCCGAGCTCGATCCTTATAAAAGCTTTTTAACTGCAGCAGCTTTAGTGGACGCTACTGGAGCTGGAATTACCGCGGCTGCTGGCATGAGACTTGCCCTCCAATAGATCCTTGTAAATGGATTTAAAGTGTATTCATTCAAATTAGAGAGACAATTTAAATTAAAAAGCTTAGAGCTGCCTCCACCACAGGGGGGCTCGCTCGACCCACCAGCGGACAGGCACCAGTATTGGGAGAGGGGGGCTGGCCGTCAGGGTTCACCGCGGCTCTGGCACAAACCCGGCGACACGGAGGTGGCACGGGCAGGAGCGGACTGGCCGTGTCGGCTTCTCACTTTTTGGATTTTAGAAGGGCATGACATGCCTATATCTGTGTCTCCCCCTCCTTTTACTCCTCCACCTCTTTTATTTTCGCATGACTATATGTACTTGTCACTTTTCCATGTGTTAGTTATGTCTTCTGAGCAGTTTGTCAGCTTTTGGACACCTTTGAAGGTGTTTTCTATGTGTTTCTATGTGTTTTTGTTTGCCTGCCATTGGTTTTAACGGTGTTCGAAGGTGTTCGACGAACAGTTCGACGAACAGTTCGGCGAACACACGGGTGTTCGACGAACCGAACTGAACTCGAACACTACGGGGGTGGCTCAACACTAGTTGAGAGTGCCAAGGTGAGGAGCATGATGATGATAGAAGTTAGCATCAGCTTTGTTTTCTTGGAATGCAAGCGTAAGTGTGCAGCCTGCCACCCACCCACGCCAAGGCTGCAATACCATACTGCTAGCTTGCTTGCACTTCAAATTGGGCCTTTTAGGCATGTGGAGGTGGAATCTGGCCACCACGTCAAGGCTGCGTCGGCGGCCTGGTATCCATACTCAGTCCCCAGCCGCCCGGCGGCCGGGTGTCCACGCTCGGTCCCCAGCCACCAGGGGGCGGCAGGGTGTCAGTACTCGGTCCCCAGCCGCCCCGCGGCCGGGTGTCCACACACAATCCCCAGCCGCCTGGGGGCAGTCGGGTGTCCATAAATGGTCCCCAGCAACCCCTATTTCTCCTGTCAACTTCCCCCCACACACTTTTCTTAGCACAGCCTGCTTTAGGGCAGCATTGGACGAGCCCACCAGGGAACCAGACTCCTCCGGTGGGCCCTGGCTTCTCCATCAGGGGAGTTGAGAGTGCAAAGGTGAGGAGCATGATGATGATAGAAGTTAGCATCTGCATTGTTTTCTTGGAATGCAAGCGTAAGTGTGCAGCCTGCCACCCACCCACCCCCAGGCTGCAATACCATACTGCTAGCTTGCTTGCACTTCAAATTGGGCCTTTTAGACATGTGGAGGCGGAATCTGGCCACCACGTCATGGCTGCGTCGGCGGCCTGGTATCCATACTCAGTCCCCAGCCACCCGGCGGCCGGGTGTCCACGCTCGGTCCCCAGCCGCCTGGGGGCGGCCGGGTGTCCATAAACGGTCCCTAGCTGCCCCTATTTGAAGGACAGCCTAACCACAAACACGTGGACAAGTGAATGTGGCCAGGGATGGTCCATCTCACGCCTTCACACTGGGTTAATATTGTGGAAGCCAGGACACAGTTGGACACTGGGATGCAACACGTCCTCCAGACATAGAGGATTGCGGGTCCTGGGTCAATCAGGCTTCAACACAAAGTTCAAAAGGTAGACAGCAGCAGTGGTCAGCCTCCTACACAACGAGTAAATTATTCATGATCATGAGGCCATCCATCTCTTTAGCTTTCTGTTCCTTGGAATGCAAGCGCATGTATGTAGCAGCGGCTAGGCCTGAGGTGGTCAGCGATTTGGCGCATATCCTACCTCCTCCGAGGATTGCTGGATGTTTTCCTGCTACTATCCCAGTTCAATGACTCCCGTTAAAACAAAGCTTCAGGTGATGAATGATGGATGAGGAGGTGGCAAAGGAAAAAGAGCAGGAGGAACAGGGACCATTCACATCATTATCAGGCCAGTCAACCACACATGTCTTGTAGGATATGTTTCTGTACCAAAAGGAGTGGTTCGGCTACACAGTTATAGGGCATACAGTGAGTGCAAAGCCTACCAAAAATTTCGAGGCACTCCAATGCCCCTTGGATGTGACATAGAGGTCAGAAGGCCTTAACTAAACCATTTTTTCCATTTATAGCAACTGGGTCTCCTGTGCACTGTTGGCCTAAGCAGTGAATGGAAGGCTTTCCAAAATTTAAGAGGAACTGCAATGGCCCTTGAAACAGACGTGGATTACAGCATACTTAAAGCCTTCTACCCATTATTGGGGAGTGAGTCTCCCTTAGTGTTCGCCTATGCATTGAAAAGCAAAAGCTGACTAAAATTAGGAGGAAATGCAATGCCCGTTGGAAGAGTCATGGAGTTTAGAGTTAATTAAAAACAACATTTCAATGCCCCTTGGTAGAGCTGTGGAGTTCAGAATGTTTTAACAAGACGGTTTTAATGCCCCTTGGAAGAGACGTGGAGGTCACAGTAGCTTAACAAGACGGTTTAAATGCCCCTTGGAAGAGACGTGGAGGTCACAGTAGCTTAACAAGATGGTTTTAATGCCCCTTGGAAGAGCTGTGAAGTTTAGAGTGGTTTAACAAGACGGTTTTAATGCCCCTTGGAAGAGTGGTAGAGGTCCCAGTGGAATAAAAAGACAATATCAATGCCCCTTGGAAGAGACGTGGAGGTCACAGTAGCTTAACAAGATGGTTTTAATGCCCCTTGGAAGAGACGTGAAGGTCACAGTAGCTTAACAAGACAGTTTTAATGCCCCTTGGAAGAGTGGTGGATGGCGCAGTGGAAAAAAAAGACAATATCAATGCCCCTTGGAAGAGACGTGGAGGTCACAGTAGCTTAACAAGACAGTTTTAATGCCCCTTGGTAGAGACGTAGAGGTCACAGTAGCTTAACAAGACGGTTTTAATGCCCCTTGGAAGAGTTGTGGAGGTTGTAGTGGAAAAAAAAGACAATATCAATGCCCCCTGGAAGAGACGTGGAGGTCACAATAGCTTAACAAGACGGTTTTAATGCCCCTTGGAAGAGTGGTGGAGGTCGAAATGGAATAAAAAGACAATATCAATGCCCCTTGAAAGAGACGTGGAGGTCACAGTAGCTTAACAAGACGGTTTTAATGCCCCTTGGAAGAGTGGTGGAGGTTGAAATGGAATAAAAAGACAATATCAATGCCCCTTGAAAGAGACGTGGAGGTCACAATAGCTTAACAAGACGGTTTTAATGCCCCTTGGAAGAGTGGTGGAGGTCGAAATGGAATAAAAAGACAATATCAATGCCCCTTGAAAGAGACGTGGAGGTCACACTAGCTTAACAAGACGGTTTTAATACCCTTAGGAAGAGACGTGGAGGTCACAGTAGCTTAACAAGACGGTTTTAATGCCCCTTGGATGAGACGTGGAGGTCACAGTAGCTTAGCAAGAGGATTTTAATGTCCCTTGGAAGAGTGGTGGAGGTCGCAGTGGAATAAAAAGACAATATCAATGCCCCTTGGAAGAGACGTGGAGATCACAGTAGCTTAACAAGACGGTTTCAATGCCACTTGGAAGAGTGGTGGAGGTCGCAGTGGAATAAAAAGACAATATCAATGCCCCTTGAAAAAGACCTGGAGGTCACAGTAGCTTAACAAGACGGTTTTAATGCCCCTTGGAAGAGACGTGGAGGTCACAGTAGCTTAACAAGACGGTTTTAATGCCCCTTGGAAGAGACGTGGAGGTTACAATAGCTTAACAAGACGGTTTTAATGCCCCTTGGAAGAGCTGTGGAGTTCAGAGTGGTTTAACAAGATGATTTTAGTGCCCCTTGGACGAGTGGTGGAGGTCGCAGGGGCATAAAAAGACAATATAAATGCCTCTTGGAATAGTGGTGGAGGTCCCAGTGGAATAAAAAGACAATATCAATGCCCCTTGGAAGAGTGGTGGAGATCGCAGTGGAATAAATAGACAATATCAATGCCCCTTGAAAGAGACATGGAGGTAACAGCAGCTTAACAAGATGGTTTTAATGCCCCTTACAAGAGCCATACAGTACAGCATCTTAAAAGCATTATTCCCATTATTGGGGAGTGGGTCTCCCATAGTCTTTGCTTATGCCTTCCAAGCAAAAGCTGGCAAAAATTAGGACGGAGGAACTTGCAATGCCCCTTACAAGAGCCATGCAGTACAGCATATTAAAAACATTATTCCCATTATTGGGGAGTGGGTCTCCCATAGTCTTTGCCTATGCCTTCCAAGCAAAAGCTGCCAAAAATTAGGAGGAAATGCAATGCCCGTTCGAAGAGTCGTGGAGGTTAGAGTTAATTAAAAACAACATTTCAATGCCCCTTGGAAGAGCTGTGGAGTTCAGAGTGGTTTAACAAGATGCTTTTAATGCCCCTCGGAAGAGACGTGGAGGTCCCAGTAGCTTAACAAGATGGTTTTAATGCCCCTCGGAAGAGACTTGGAGGTCACAGTAGCTTACAAGACGGTTTTAATGCCCCTTGGAAAAGTCATGGAGGTCACAGTAGCTTAACAAGATGGTTTTAATGCCCCTTGGAAAAATGGTGGAGGTCACAGTAGCTTAACAAGATGGTTTTAATGTCCCTTGGAAAAGTGGTGGAGGTCCCAGTGGAATAAAAAGACAATATCAATGCCCCTTGGAAGAGTGGTGGAGATCGCAGTGGAATAAATAGACAATATCAATGCCCCTTGAAAGAGACATGGAGGTAACAGTAGCTTAACAAGATGGTTTTAATGCCCCTTACAAGAGCCATACAGTACAGCATCTTAAAAGCATTATTCCCATTATTGGGGAGTGGGTCTCCCATAGTCTTTGCTTATGCCTTCCAAGCAAAAGATGGCAAAAATTAGGACGGAGGAACTTGCAATGCCCCTTACAAGAGCCATGCAGTACAGCATATTAAAAACATTACTCCCATTATTGGGGAGTGGGTCTCCCATAGTCTTTGCCTATGCCTTCCAAGCAAAAGCTGCCAAAAATTAGGAGGAAATGCAATGCCCGTTCGAAGAGTCGTGGAGGTTAGAGTTAATTAAAAACAACATTTCAATGCCCCTTGGAAGAGCTGTGGAGTTCAGAGTGGTTTAACAAGATGCTTTTAATGCCCCTCGGAAGAGACGTGGAGGTCCCAGTAGCTTAACAAGATGGTTTTAATGCCCCTCGGAAGAGGCTTGGAGGTCACAGTAGCTTAACAAGATGGTTTTAATGCCCCTTGGAAAAATGGTGGAGGTCACAGTAGCTTAACAAGATGGTTTTAATGCCCCTTGGAAAAGTGGTGGAGGTCGCAGTAGCTTAACAAGATGGTTTTAATGCCCCTTGGAAAAGTGGTGGAGGTCACAGTAGCTTAACAAGATGGTTTTAATGCCCCTTGGAAAAGTGGTGGAGGTCGCAGTAGCTTAACAAGACGGTTTTAATGCCCCTTACAAGAGCCATACAGTACAGCATATTAAAAATATTATTCCCATTATTGGGGAGTGGGTCTCCCACAGTCTTTGCTTATGCCTTCCAAGCAAAAGCTGACAAAAATAAGGACGGAGGAACTTTCAAGAATGGCAACACGGACCACGGTCACCCTGGTGGTATAGTGGTGGTGGAGGCTGAGGATAAGGAGAAGAACATAAAACAGCCGAAATGAGGAAGCATATACCCATGTGTGGGTGTGAAGTGGTGCATGTGAATACACCTCCCGAAATAACACAGTGGATTTGACTTTATGTTGCACTGCTGTCATTTGGTGGTGATGAGAAGTGTGGCCCAATCCAGCCCTTGTTCATTTTGATAAGGGTCAGCTTGTCAGCATTGTCAGTTGACAGGCGAGTGTGCTTATCAGTAGAGATGAGCGTTGTTCTACTCGAACTGTTCGCCAATCTCAAATTCGAGCTGTTTTGGGCGGTGTTCGAGCCGGTCGGCGAACACGAACAATTTGAGAAAAATTCGGCTGTTCGAGGTTATGTTCGATAACTGTTCGTGCACCAAAATCATAACTGGATTTTTTCTCAGTAATGATGAAAATTAATGTTAATACGCAGTTTGAGTGTACAGCGGGGCGGGGGGAGGGGCAGGGGATGGATCTCTGCAGGAACAATGAAGATCTCCATTTTTTTTTCTCTTTCCCGCATTTGCAGTGGGGAGGTGCAATCTGTCAGCCTATCAGCAGTGCACACACGGAGCGAAGTGCTTTTTTTCACACAAGCAAGGGCATGTGTGATTGGCAGTGTATGTCACATGTCCTCGCCCTATAAGACCAAGCCATTTTCCCCGTCGCCACCATTTTCTCACTGCTGCAGCTGCGTGTTAGACGGCACCGCTGTTGCTGTGTGCGCTATACCTTGTTAATTTCAAGCCAATTTTCGCACAAATATACAGATAGCTTGGGAGTAGGGAATAGTTGTGATTGCAGTCCTTTTAAGGACTAGGTTACAGCATTTCCTACGACTTTTATCAGGCAGGTCTGTGCTCTTAAATAGATAGATTGTGGGAGTAAAGACTAATTGTAATTGGAGTCCTTTTCAGGACTAGGTTACATCAGTTCCTATCAGTTTTTGCCAGGCAGGTCTGTGCCAGTGCTGTGCAAGTTTTTTTCACAGCATTTGGCTGAATCTAGCAAAGCTAATCCTTTTTGGCCTATTGCAGAGTGTGTTAGTCAGTGGAGTAGCCTATCTGTGTTGCAAGATATACCACCTGTGTATAGAATACCAATTTTTTTACTGCACCTAGTGAAGTAAAATCTTTTGGGCATAGCATCATTCTATTAGTCCATCTATACTGACCTCCATCAGGTTGCAAACTGAATATAATTTTTTTCTGCATCTAGCTCTGAAAAAATATTTGGGCTTCTAGCGGTGTGTGGGACTTGGTCTATTAGTCCATCTATACTGACCTCCATCAGGTTGCAAATTAAAAATAATTTTTTTCTGCATCTAGCTCTGAAAAAATATTTGGGCTTCTAGCAGTGTGTGGGACTTGGTCTATTAGTCCATCTATACTGACCTCCATCAGGTTGCAAATTAAAAATAATTTTTTTCTTCATTTATCTCTGAAAAAATATTTGGGCTTCTAGCAGTGTGTGGGACTTGGTCTATTAGTCCATCTATACTGACCTCCATCAAGTTGCAAATTAAAAATAATTTTTTTCTGCATCTAGCTCTGAAAAAATATTTGGGCTTCTAGCAGTGTGTGGGACTTGGTCTATTAGTCCATCTATACTGACCTCCATCAGGTTGCAAATTAAAAATAATTTTTTTCTGCATCTAGCTCTGAAAAAATATTTGGGCTTCTAGCAGTGTGTGGGACTTGGTCTATTAGTCCATCTATACTGACCTCCATCAGGTTGCAAATTGAATAAAAAAAATTTCTGCATCTAGCTCTGAAAAAATATTTGGGCTTCTAGCGGTGTGTGGGACTTGGTCTATTAGTCCATCTATACTGACCTCCATCAGGTTGCAAATTAAAAATAATTTTTTTCTGCATCTAGCTCTGAAAAAATATTTGGGCTTCTAGCAGTGTGTGGGACTTGGTCTATTAGTCCATCTATACTGACCTCCATCAGGTTGCAAATTAAAAATAATTTTTTTCTTCATTTAGCTCTGAAAAAATATTTGGGCTTCTAGCAGTGTGTGGGACTTGTTCTATTAGTCCTTCTATACTGACGTCCAGCAGGTTGCAAATTGAATATAATTTTTTTCTGCATCTAGCTCTGAAAAAATATTTGGGCTTCTAGCGGTGTGTGGGACTTGGTCTATTAGTCCATCTATACTGACCTCCATCAGGTTGCAAATTAAAAATAATTTTTTTCTGCATCTAGCTCTGAAAAAATATTTGGGCTTCTAGCAGTGTGTGGGACTTGGTCTATTAGTCCATCTATACTGACCTCCATCAGGTTGCAAATTGAATAAAAAAATTTTCTGCATCTAGCTCTGAAAAAATATTTGGGCTTCTAGCGGTGTGTGGGACTTGGTCTATTAGTCCATCTATACTGACCTCCATCAGGTTGCAAATTAAAAATAATTTTTTTCTGCATCTAACCCAGCCAATAGTTTTGGCCTAATACCACAGTTTGGCCACTCAGCTCTGCTCGGTTACCATCCATTGTTTTTTTGTGCAAACAACTCCAGAGTTGTGAATTAGTTAACCACCAAAATGAGTGGAAAAAGGCCTGCTGCTGGTGGAAAGGGGAATAGGCGTGTTGGGAAGGGGAAAAAAGGTTGTGTCCGTGGGGTAGGTGCAGAAGAAAGACCATCTTCCAGCCAAACTAAAATGTCTACTTCTTTTAGCGGACAATGTGATAAGATCCCTTTCTTACGGCCACGCCAATCGCTACAAATTCCAGATGAGGCACAAAAACAGCAGGTGCTTCAACGGATATCAAGTGCTCCTTTAAGTGGGCTCTCCTCCACATCAACTTCAACATCACAAATACTCCAGTCCTCAAAGGTGTCACCCAAATCGCACTTGCTTCCTCACAGCTCCCAAATCTCCAGCTGCCCGTCTGAGTATGAGGTAGAACAGATGGTTGAGTCTGCAGAGCTGTTTACTCATACTATAGCCTGGGAATCAGAGGTCGACTCCAGCGCTTCTGTGAATCCAGACGAGGAAATGATCTGCACTGATGCCCAGAATCTTTATGAGTCGGATCCAGGACCAGACGCAGAAGGTTCTGACCATAATGTAGACCCTCATTCCCAAACTGTAACTCCTGTTGGTGGAGACAATGAGGAAGACGATGATAAGACTCAAATACCTGATTGGAGCGACAACTTTAGTTTTTTGTCAGGGCAGGAACAGGTTGGCTCTGAGGACGACGGGTGTGATAACGCACAGGGTGATGATGATGAGGTCGGAGATCCCACTTACTGTCAACCCACAGTCAGCCAAGAGATGAGGTCAGCAGAGGAGGTGGAGGAAGATGCTAGTGACGACGAGGTCAGGTTGCGCCTTCCTGGACAGAGACGTAGTACTGGAAGCACGTCAACAACTGCATCCTCAAACACAACTCTGCCTCTCACCACAAGTCGTGGTGGCTCTTCAGGTCGCATGGGTGCTAAGCCTTGCATAGCCTGGGCATTTTTTCAGATCGATAAAGATGACCCAACTCGTGTTATCTGTAACATTTGTCAGCAAAAGCTAAGTAGAGGCCAAAAAATACATAGTTTGAGTACTTCATGCATGAACCGGCACATGGACATGAAGCATAAGTTGCAGTGGGAAGCTCAGTGTGCTACAATGCGGTCTAGCCGGCCGGGCCAACCACCGTCTGCCATATCTTGTGCATCCGCGGCCTCTTCATCCTCTGTGACTGGGGGGACAGCAGTCACACCTGTTTTGGGGCGCAGACCTGCCACCTCTTTACCCGCAACAGCCAGCGTGATTGGCAGGTCATCATTTTCTTTGGAGGTGGTAACACCAGCTGGTCTTGAGCGCTGTCCGACATCGATAGCACCACCTTTGGATCAAGGCAACCTAACATGTCCGCCTGCATCTTCCTCACAGACCGGCAGTTTGCCGGGGACACCCTTATCAACCCCGTCTAAGCACAATAGCCAGCCCTCGGTCCCTCAGATGTGGACAAGTAAAAGACCATTTCCTCCTAGCCATGAGAAAGCTAAGAGGTTGAATTTCACCATCTGCAAGCTCTTGGCTACAGAAATGCTGCCTTTCCGCCTGGTGGACACAGAGGATTTTCGAGACCTTATGTCCGTCGCAGTGCCCCAGTACCAGATGCCCAGTCGGCACTACTTCTCAAAGAAAGGTGTGCCTGCGCTCCACCAGCATGTCGCACACAACATCACCGCTTCTTTGAGAAACTGTGTGTGACAGGGTGCATTTCACCACAGACACTTGGACGAGTAGGCATGGACAGGGGCGTTACATGTCGCTGACTGGGCACTGGGTAACTATGGTGACAGCAGGACAAGGGGCTGCTGTCCAAGTCTTGCCGTCCCCACGAGTTGTGCGTCAATCCTCTTTATGTCATTTTTCCTCCACTGCTTCTGCCTCTTCAACCTCCTCTCGGTCTTCCACCTGCACCCAAAGCCTGTCTGGTCATGCCACAAGCTTTCTAACTGCGCAGAAGGGATCCTGCACACCTCCTTACTATGCTGGCAGTAGGGCTCAACGTCATCAGGCGGTTTTTACATTGAAATGTCTGGGAAATGTGAGTCACACAGCTGAGGAGTTGTGGTCAGCTCTGGAGAACCAATTTCATGAATGGTTGTCTCCACTGGACCTGAAACCAGGGAAGGCCGTGTGCGACAATGCTGCAAACCTGGGTGCGGCCCTTCGCCGGGGCAATGTCACACACGTGCCTTGTATGGCTCACGTGTTGAACCTGGTTGTCCAGCAATTTTTAGCCCACTATCCCAGACTAGATGGCCTTCTGCAGAGGGCACGGTCGCTGTGTGCTCACTTCCGCCGTTCGCATCCCGCAGCTCAGCGACTTACATCTCTACAGAAGTCGTTGGGCCTGCCACTTCACCGGCTAAAATGCGATGTGCCTACCCGGTGGAATTCAACTCTGCACATGTTGCAGCGACTGTGGCAGCACCGACAAGCCCTGGTGCAATACGTTCTGACGTATAGCCTGGGCCAACGAGATTCAGAGGTGGGGCAAATCACGCTGGAGGAGTGGTCTCAGATCAGGGACCTATGCACCCTTCTGCACAGTTTTGAAATGGCGACGAAGATGTTTAGTGCTGACGATGCCATTATCAGCATGACTATTCCGGTGATTTACATGCTGGAGCACATGTTAAACAGAATTCGGAGTCAGGTGGTGGCACAAGAGGAGGTGGAGGAAGTAGAGGAGGAGGAGTTGTATGCGGAAGGGCTAACATCTGCAAGGTCCAGACGGTCGGCAGCACCAAGGCGGCAGGCATGTGAGGGTGGGGGAGATGGTTTAACCAGGGCGCATGGTAGCAGCCAAACTAGTGAGGAAGGTGCAGGAGCCCAGGAAGAAGTGGAGGACGAACTGATGGAAGACTCATCAGATGAGGGAGACCTTGATCACATTTCTGTTGTGCGAGGTTGGGGGGAGAGGACAGAGGAAGGAAGCATGATTGTTACCTCGCCACCAACACAACAGGGACTTGGTGCTCCTGGATGCGCAACACACATGAGTGCCTTCTTGCTGCACTACCTGCAACATGACCCTCGAATTGTGAGAATTAGAAATAATCCTGACTACTGGGTTGCCACACTGTTAGATCCCCGGTACAAAAGTAAATTTGCAGAAATTATTCCTGCCATAGAAAGGGATGCACGCATGCAGGAGTATCAGCAGAGACTGTTGCAGAATCTTACATGTGCTTTTCCACAAAATACCAGTGGTGCACGTAGTGAATCTCACAGTTCCAACTTGCCAACCGTGGGACCGTCAAGTGTTCAGCACTCAAACTGTAACAGAACCACAGTATCTGCTGGTAACATCAATTTTGCGGAATCATTTCACCACTTTTTTAGCCCATCCTTTGCAAGGCCACAGGAGACAAGAAGTCTGACACATAGTCAACGCCTAGAGACGATGGTACAGGAGTATCTCCAAGTAAACATTGAAGCCACGACTGTGTCACTGGACCCTTGCTCTTTTTGGGCTTCCAATCTGGATAAATGGCCGGAGCTAGCCACTTACGCCTTGGAGATCTTGTCATGCCCCGCAGCCAGCGTTCTGTCTGAACGTGTGTTCAGCGCTGCTGGTGGTGTGCTGACAGATAAGCGCACGCGGCTCTCCACTGATAATGTAGACAGACTCACGTTCATAAAGATGAACAAATCATGGATCCGAAACGACTTTTCTACCCCTGTGTCATCCTGGGGAGAGTAAAAGCTTGATGATTGGTTAAAATCACCCTACCAACCGTTTTAAGCTTTCAAATTACTAATCATGTTTATCTGTATCTTGACTGGAAAATAATTTGGGCTTTGTAGCAGTGTGCAGCACTGATCCTATTAGGCCATCTATAATAAGCTTCACCAGATTTAAAATTAAAAATAATTTTTAGCTGCATCTAGCCCGGAAAATAATTTTGGGGCTCCGAGATGCGCAAGACACATAAGTGCCTTCTTGCTGCACTACCTGCAGCATGACCCTCATATTGTCAGAATTCGAAGTAATCATGACTACTGGGTTGCCACACTCTTAGATCCCCCAAACTTTTCGATCAACCTTTTCATTTTAATAAAGACCAAAAAAATTGTCATTTTTGAAATTATAAGCATTAGCAGGTTGTTAGAAACTGAAATCAAACAGTTTTCAACTCAAAACTTTATTCTAGGTGATGTTACATTTTCACATAGGACCCCTTGTTCGAAAGGAGCTTCTGAACTCTCTCGTCCATTGAATTTGTCAGGTTTTGGATGGTTTCTGCTTCAATTGTTTTGCATGAGGACAGAATACCCTCCCAGAGCTGTTGCTTAGATGTGAACTGCCTCCCGCCATCATAGACACTCCTTTTAATGATGCTCCAAAGGTTCTGAATGGGGTAGAGGTCAGGGGAGCATGGGGGTCACACCATAAGTTTGTCCCCTTTTATGCCCATATCAGCCAGAGATGCAGATGTTTTATGTGCAGCATGAGATGGTGCATTATCATGCAGAAAAATGATCTTGCTGTGAAATACACGGTTCTTCTTCTTGAACCATGGCAGGAAGTGCTGTTTGAGAAAATCCACATACATTATGGAGTTCATCTTTAGCGCCTTCAGGGATCCTAAAGGGGCCGACAATCTCTCTCCCCATGATTCCAGCCCAAAACATTACTCCACCTCCTCCTTGTTGGCGCTGTAGCCGTGTTTGCGTGGGGTGCCCATCAACCAGCCATCCTCCACTCCATTCATCTGGACCATCGAGCGCTGCACGGCACTCATCCGTGAACAAAACAGTTTTGAAATCAGTCTTCATGTAATGTTTGGCCCACTGGAGCCGTTTCTGCTTGTGTGAAGTGGATAGAGGAGGTCGACAGGATGGCGTATGCACAGCTGCAAACCTCTGAAGGACCCTGCATCTTGTTGTTCGGGGGACGTTGGAGGCACAAGCAGCTTCAAAAACTTGTCTGCTGCTATGACAAGGCTTTTTTGCCGCTGCTCTTTCAACCTGACGTAATTGCCTGTAGGAAAGAGTCCTCAATTTGCCCTTATCAGCACGCACACGTGTGTACTGTGAATCAGCTACATACTTCTTGATTGCCAAGACACTTCATCCTGATCATCGCACAATGTTGATTGTAGTCATGCCTTGACCTAAACACTCCACAATTTGTTGCTTCTCAGCAGCCGACACATCCTTTTTCTTTCCCATTTTGGCAGAAAATGTAGGCTGCTTAATAATGTGAGAGAGCCTTCTTAAGTAGTCTTGCCTTTCATTGGACACACCTGCCAAACTAATTAGCACAGGTGTCTGCAATTGCTTACAGTGATATAAAGAGCCCTGACACACATCACCATCAATGAGTTTAACTGACAAACAAACAAATTCTTCCCTTATCACTCCTAAACACTTTTTGCATAATAATTTGGAACGCGGTGTACATGTGCTTTTCCACAAAACACCAGTGGTTCACGTAGTGAA
Organism: Phyllobates terribilis; assembly: GCF_046119375.1. Taxonomy (NCBI): domain Eukaryota; kingdom Metazoa; phylum Chordata; class Amphibia; order Anura; family Dendrobatidae; genus Phyllobates; species Phyllobates terribilis. The sequence goes on from NW_027362761.1 coordinate 707,614,607, forward strand.
TCTTACAGTTCTAACTTGCCAACCGTGGTCTGTATGGAATTGTTCAATAAAGGGCCCAAAATTAAGATAACATAGATGGGAGAGGTCTCTATGAATAGGAATTCCTAAGTATTTGATACCCTGTGAGGGCCAGGCAAAGGGAAAGTTGGACTGGATGGAATCCTATATGGATTTAGGGAGGGAGACATCGAGGGCCTCAGACTTCGCTGCATTGATTTTAAAATTTTACCATGTAACAAAGTGATCTATTTCAGCCATAACAGCAGGGATGGATATATGTGATTGAGTGATATATACTAGGACATCATCAGCAAATAGAGAGCACTTGTACTCGGTGCCTCCCACCTCAATCCACCTAATATTGGGGTTATGGCGAATTGATGAGAGCAGGTGCTCCGTCACTAGGATGTATAAGAGAGGGGACAGAGGACATCCCTGCCTTGTCCCATTGGTGATTGTGAAAGGTGATGAAAATGTTCTGACGCACCCCCTGGGCCTTGGGACACCCGGAGCCGGACCCTTTTTGGTGGATGCTGGTGGTTGTAGTCTTCGTGGCGGCGATCCGGTTCCGTGGCTCAGGGCGGTCAAACCAGTGGCGGAACTATTTATGTGGTTTTGATGTTTAAATGTCCGACTACGCCACCCGTGGATTGCGGTCAGAGTGAACCGCCGCTACAGGGCAGACCGCTAAGGCTGGTGTTGTGGGTGCAGCAGAGCGTAGCATAACTCCCCACGGGAGGAGTATAGCCTCAGGGCAGTGTATGCGGAGGATGGGGGTGATGGTGCAGGGCAGCAGCAGTAACGACACGGAGTCAGTGATGCAGTTCAGGGCCTTTACTCACAGTTCTTATTATCCAGACCACGTCTGCAGGTAACGGCTGCCCACGTCGTACTGTGCTCACCAGGTGAGGGGCTCAGACAACTCCCAGATAACTTTGGAGCACTTCACAGGACCCCCTTTGTGTGTCCTTTGTCTGGCCTTTCTTACCAACACTTCTGTCCGGCTGCCTCGGGCCTCCTCTTGGTAAACTTGGCGCCAGTTTCCCTGACCCTATGTGGTGCCTTCCTAGCGGGTGGAGCAAGGGGCTGCGCCACATAAAATGTCAGAGCCTCCGGTTTCTAGCTGAGGGTCGTTTCCTGCCTCCACTAGTTCGGGGACTGGTCTCCCCCTTTGGCCTGACCCCTCCACGCAGGTGGATTCGGGCGTGCGGTGGCGACTCGCCCGTCCGCACCCCTGGGATCCCTTCATTCCTCGTTCCTGGAGCCTTCTCCGCTCCTCTTCCTTCCTTCTCCCTCTTGCAGGCCTGGGCCTCTGTTACTAGGCCCGCCTCCGGAGCAGAGCTCATGCAGAGCCCCTGCTCCCTGCCACTTCTGCTCAGACTTCTCTGCACTGAACTAAGATGGTGCCCACCTTTTATACTCCCTTCTCAATGCACCCAGGAACTGCTTCCTCCCTGCTCCTGCACTGCAGGGTTCCCCTTCCTCAGTGTTCCCTCCCCCCACTCCAGCCAGGGACAGGGACTGTCGTGCCCATCTCAGGGGCATATTGGTCGCCCTGCCCCACGGCAATGTGGTGTAATGCATGCAGGTGTCGGGTCCTGATCCACACTCCATCCTTATCTGAGAGTGAGATATCACACCTCTGGGTGAGGTGCAATACGTCTGTAGCAACCGAGCCCTCGGTGCTACAGTTCCATTTATTTTCAGCCTAGGTGACGTATTGTGATACAGGGCCGTGATTTTGGCTATAAAAGGGTCCCCTAGACCCCTACCCCAAGCTTTTTAAGAGAATCATATATGGCGTGCCAGGAGACTCTATGGAATGCTTTCTCAGCATCCAACGAGAGTATCTACTTACAAATTTTTAACTGCATCTAGCCCAGGAAATACTTTGTGCCTAGTAGCAGTGTCTGCTAGTCAGCGGATTATCCCGGCTGTTAAGCAAGCTACACCACCTGTACTTTGGACACTTAATTTTTTCAAAGGAAATGCTTCGGGACCACGGGATACTTAGTGAAGAGCATCAGGAGGCACCCCAAGGCATAGGGGCTGGGACTGGCACTAGGATGCCTTGCGGTGGACAGCCGAGCTCGATCCTTATAAAAGCTTTTTAACTGCAGCAGCTTTAGTGGACGCTACTGGAGCTGGAATTACGCGGCTGCTGGCATGAGACTTGCCCTCCAATAGATCCTTGTAAATGGATTTAAAGTGTATTCATTCAAATTAGAGGGACAATTTAAATTAAAAAGCTTAGAGCTGCCTCCACCACAGGGGGGCTCTCTCGACCCACCAGCGGACAGGCACCAGTATTGGGAGAGGGGGGCTGGCCGTCAGGGTTCACCGCGGCTCTGGCACAAACCCGGCGACACGGAGGTGGCACGGGCAGGAGCGGACTGGCCGTCTCGGCTTCTCACTTTTTGGATTTTAGAAGGGCATGACATGCCTATATCTGTGTCTCCCCCTCCTTTTACTCCTCCACCTCTTTTCTTTTCGCATGACTATATGTACTTGTCACTTTTCCATGTGTTAGTTGTGTCTTCTGAGCAGTTTGTCAGCTTTTGGACACCTTTGAAGGTGTTTTCTATGTGTTTCTATGTGTTTTTGTTTGCCTGCCATTGGTTTTAACGGTGTTCGAAGGTGTTCGACGAACAGTTCGACGAACAGTTCGGCGAACACACGGGTGTTCGACGAACCGAACCGAACTCGAACACTACGGGGGTGGCTCAACACTACTTATCAGTTATAATTCCCCCAGCGGCACTAAAAACACGCTCCGATAAAACGCTAGCGACAGGGCAGGCCAGGACCTCCAAGGCATACAGAGCGAGTACATTCCAAGTGTCCAGCTTGGATACCCAATAATTAAAAGGCACAGAGAAATCACGGAGGACGCTGGTACGGTCGGCAAGGTACTCCCTCACCATCTTTTGAAACTTTCCACTCCTTGTGAGAGTACCCCGCGCCTCAGGGTCTGTCCGAAGGGAGGGTCTGAGAAAACTGTCCCAGAATCTTGACAGTGTTCCCCTGCCTCTGCTGGATTGGAGTTGCATCTCTCTCACATGTACGCCTTGGTTGGGCAACGAACTGTGACCTCTGCCGCTAGCGTGTTCAGATGGGAATTTTTTTAACAGTTCAGCAGCAAGGGCCTTCTGGTACTGCCCCATTTTTGTAGACCTCTCCACCTCAGGAATAATAGAGTGAAAGTTCTCCTTGTAGCGGGGGTCTAAAAGTGTCACCAACCAGTAATGACTGTCACCCAACATTTTGACAACGCGAGGGTCACGGTTAAGGCAGCGTAACATAAAGTCAGCCATGCGTGCCAGACTGGTAACGGGCAAGACTTCCGTGTTCTCACCAAGATGACGACTGACCATGCTCTCCTCCTCCTCCTCCCCCCTGTCCTCAGGCCACCCACGCTGAACTGACGGTATGACAGTTGTACAGGTACTACCGTCTACAGCGCATGATACAAGCTCCTATTCTTCCTCCTCCTCCTCCTCTCCCTTATTATGCCCCAATGCATGTTGGGATGAGATGAGGCTGGGCTGTGTGTAATCAACCACTACGGCTTCTTGATCCATCTCATCACACTCTGGCTGCAATGCCTCCTCTTTAATTCTCTGCAGAGAGCGTTGCAAGACAGACAAGTGGAATGATGGCGTCATCACCACTCACCATCTTCGTGGACTCCTCAAAGTTTGTCAAGATGGTACATATGTCAGACATCCAGGTCCACTCCTGAGGTCTTATGTGTGGAGTCTGACCTGAATATCGACGGCCTTGTTGCAGCTGGTACTCCACAACTGCTCTCTTCTGCTCACAAATCCTTTGCAACATGTGGAGGGTAGAGTTCCAACGTGTGGGGACATCACACACCAGTCGGTGTGACGGAAGCTGCAAATGCTACTGCAACACAGCAAGGGCGGCGGAAGCTGTAGTTGACTTGCGAAAATGAGCTGACAGGCGGCGTACTTTGATGAGCAGATCTGGCAACTCGGGTACGATTTAAGAAACTGCTGAACCACGAGGTTAAGCACATGAGCCAGGCATGGTACATGTGTGATCTCGCCTCGCCTCAGAGTCGCCACCAGGTTACAGCCATTGTCACACATGACCATGCCTGGATGTAGGTTCAGCGGTCTCAGCCACAGATCTGCCTGCTCTTTCACAGCTGTCCACAACTCACAAGCCATGTGAGGTTTCTCACCTAAGCTTATGAGTTTCAGCACAGCCTGTTGCCGCTTGGCTGAGGCAGTACTGCAGTGCTTCCAGCTTGTAACTGATGTGGTGATATCTGAGATGGAGGCTGAACATGAGGAGGAGGAGGAGGATGATGCGCAGGAGCTGTACACTGTGGGGGCAACTCTGACTGACATAGGGCCCGCAATCCTCGGTGTGGAGAGGATGTGTTCCGTCCCAAGGTCCAACTGGGTCCCGGCTTCCACTATGTTTACCCAGTGTGCCGTCAGGGAGATGTACCGTCCCTGGCCACAAGCACCTGTCCACGTGTCCGTTGTCAGGTGGACTCTCCCAGTAACTGCGTTGTTGAGGGCACGGCAGATGTTTTGGGACACGTGCTTGTGTAGTCTGGGGATGGCACATCGGGCAAAATAGTGTCAGCTGGGGACAGAGTACCGAGGGACGGCCACCGCCATAAGGTTGCGGAAGGATTCCGTCTCCACCAGCCTAAAAGGCAGCATTTCCAACGCAAGCAGTCGGGAAATGTGCAAATTTAGGACTGTGGCCTGTGGGGCGTTGGCTGCAAATTTCCGCTTTCGTTCAAAGGTCTGGGATATGGACAAATGAACGCTGCGGTGGGACGTGGACGTGGACGTTGATGCTGTTTCTTGAGAAACTGCCATAACAAGTGAAGACTGAGAGGAGGGGGCATCTTTGCATGCAATATAGACAGGGGATTGCCTTGCACACACAACAGGGGGTTCTATTGCACGCACAACAGTGGAAGAAGCAGTGGTGACACCCGCTGACACTGGTCGTGGACCCTGGGGTTCACCCCACAAAGTCGGGTGCTTTGCTGCCATGTGCCTGATCATGCTGGTGGTGGTCAGGCTGGTAGTTTTATCACCCCTGCTGATGCTGGCATGGCAGGTGGTACAAATGGCCTTTTTGGGGTTATCAGCAGAGTCTTTAAAAAAATTCCAGATTCTGGAAGACCTACAGGTTGTACTGGCAACGTCCCTCGTGTTGGTGTTACGCGGAACTGTCCTGCCTTCTCTCTGCGGCCACCACACTGCTTCTTCCTGCCTGTTGGGGTACTCTGCCTCGCTCACCCTGTGTGCTGCTGGCCTCACTCTGCATGTCCTCCTGCCACGTTGGGTCAGTTACTAGATCATCCACCACCTCCTCCTCTTCCACTTGCGCACCACGATCCTCCTCCTCACTTCCTGGCAATTGTGTCTCGTCATCGTCCACCTCTTGTGATAAATTGCCAGCGTCGACTTCCTGTGGCCGTGGCTGTTCAAATATTTGGGCATCGCTACATGGGATCTCCTCTTCCACCACTTCAAGCGGAGCAGGCGAGGGGCACAAATCTGGAAATGGATCAGTGAACAGCTCTTCAGAGTGTCCAAGTGTGGGATCAGTTGCTGTCTGACAACACTCGACATTGTGGGAGGTAGGAGCATCAGGGTGAGGAGGAGTATGCTGTCGAGACTCACGGCTACTAAGATTTGACCGTGTGGAAGACAGACCGGAGGTGGTGGTGCCCAGGTAACTGGAAGTATTATCTGCTATCCAATTAATAACCTGTTCACACTGATCAGTTCGTAATACTGGTGTTGTTCTGTGCTTCCCTAGTAATTCGGTCAAGAAGTGGGAGCGAGAAGATGTGGCTGTTGGTTGTGGCACATTTTCACCTTGGCCACCACCCCGTCCTCTGCACGCACCATCACCAGAACGTCCAGTTCCATGTCCCTTGCCACGCGCCTTGCCCATTGTAAAGGAAGTAAAAAAGCTTACACTCGCACTATCAATGGAAAAAGGGTAATAAAAAGTAGATTAGAACCGTGGAAGAGGAAAACCACAGGTCTATTTCTCTGGCCTACACCAGACTCTTTTAAACAATCTGAACAATCAGGGAGAAACTATTACTGTATTTCTTTACGGAAAAAATACCAAAAGCTGGATAATAGAGATTTTTTACTGTGGGACGGCAAAACCACAGTTATAATTTACTGGTGTATACCAGACTCTTTTAAACAGATATATTGGTGTCTGAACAATCAGGAGACACTATTACTGTTTTTCTTTACGGCAAAAAATGTCAAAAGCCGGATAATACAGAGATTTGACCAGTGGAACTGCAAAACCACAGTTCTATTTCTCTGGCCCACACCAGACTATTTTCAACAGATATATTTGTGTCTGAACAATTAGGGAATCACTATTACAGTTTCTTTTTATGGCAAAAAATGCCAAAAGCAGGATAATAGAGATTTTTTACCGTGGAACAGCAAAACCACAGTTATAATTTACTGGTGTATACCAGACTTTTTTAAATATATACAGTACAGACCAAAAGTTTGGACACACCTTCTCATTTAGAGATTTTTCTGTATTTTCATGACTTTGAAAATTGTACATTCACACTGAAGGCATCAAAACTATGAATTAACACATGTGGAATTACATACTTAACAAAAAAGTGTGAAACAACTGAAAATATGTCTTATATTCTAGGTTCTTCAAAGTAGCCACCTTGTGCTTTGATGACTGCTTTGCAAACTCTTGGCATTTTCTTGATGAGCTTCAAGAGGTAGTCACCAGAAATGGTCTTCCAACAATCTTGAAGGAGTTCCCAGAGATGCTTAGCACTTGCGGTCCAGCTCACCCCAAACCATCTCGATTGGGTTCAGGTCTGGTGACTGTGGAGGCCAGGTTATCTGGCGTAGCACCCCATCACTCTCCTTCTTTGTCAAATAGCTCTTACACAGCCTGAAGGTGTGTTTGGGGTCATTCTCCTGTTGAAAAATAAATGATGGTCCAACTAAACAAAACCGGATGGAATAGCATGCCGCTTCAAGATGCTGTGGTAGCCATGCTGGTTCAAAATGCCTTCAATTTTGAATAAATCCCCCACAGTTTGACCAGCAAAGCACCCCCACACCATCACACCTCCTCCTCCATGCTTCACGGTGGGAACCAGGCTTGTAGAGTCCATCCGTTCACCTTTTCTGCGTCACACAAAGACACGGTGGTTGGAACCAAAGATCTCAAATTTGGATTCATCAGACCAAAGCACAGATTTCCACTGGTCTAATGTCCATTCCTTGTGTTCTTTAGCCCAAACTTGTCTCTTCTGTTTGTTGCCTGTTCTTAGCAGTGGTTTCCTAGCAGCTATTTTACCATGAAGTCCTGCTGCACAAAGTCTCCTCTTAACAGTTGTTGAAGAGATGTGTCTGCTGCTAGAACTCTGTGTGCCATTGACCTGGTCTCTAATCTGAGCTGCTGTTAACCTGCGATTTCTGAGGCTGGTGACTCGGATAAACTTATCCTCAGAAGCAGAGGTGACTCTTGGTCTTCCTTTCCTGGGGCGGTCCTCATGTGAGACAGTTTCTTTGTAGCGCTTGATGGTTTTTGCAACTGCACTTGGGGACACTTTCAAAGTTTTCCCAATTTTTCGGACTGACTGACCTTCATTTCTTAAAGCAATGATGGCCACTCGTTTTTCTTTACTTAGCTGCTTTTTTCTTGCCATAATACAAATTCTAACAGTCTATTCAGTAGGACTATCAGCTGTGTATCCACATGACTTCTGCACAACACAACTGATGGTCCCAACTCCATTTATAAGGCAAGAAATCCCACTTATTAAACCTGACAGGGCACACCTGTGAAGTGAAAACCATTTCCAGTGACTACCACTTGAAGCTCATCAAGAGAATGGCAAGAGTGTGCAAAGCAGTCATCAAAGCAAAAGGTGGCTACTTTGAAGAACCTAGAATATAAGACATATTTTCAGTTGTTTCACACTTATTTGTTAAGTATATAATTCCACATGTGTTAATTCAGTTTTGATGCCTTCAGAGTGAATGTACAATTTTCATAGTCATGAAAATACAGAAAAATCTTTAAATGAGAAGGTGTGTCCAAACTTTTCGTCTGTACTGTATATTTGCGGCTGAACAGTGAGCGACACACTCAAACTGTTTTTTTTTAGATACAAATGGCCCAAAAGTGGATAATACAGAGGTTTGATCTGTGGAACTGCAAAACCACACTTCTGTTTCTCTGGCCTACACCAGACTATTTTAAACAGATATATTTGTGTCTGAACAATCAGGGAGGCACTATTAAAGTTTTTTTTTTACGGCAAAAAATGCCAAAAGCAGGATAATAGAGATTTTTTACCGTGGAACAGCAAAACCACAGTTATAATTTACTGGTGTATACCAGACTTTTTTCAATATATATATTTGCGGCTGAACAGTGAGCGACACACTCAAACTGTTTTTTTTTAGATACAAATGGCCCAAAAGTGGATAATACAGAGGTTTGAACTGTGGAACTGCAAAACCACACTTCTGTTTCTCTGGCCTACACCAGACTATTTTCAACAGATATATTTGTGTCTAAACAATCAGGGAGACACTATTACAGTTTTTTTTTTACGGCAAAAAATGCCAAAAGCAGGATCATAGAGATTTTTTACCATGGAACAGCAAAACCACAGTTATAATTTACTGGTGTATACCAGAGTCTTTTAAACAGATATATTGGTGTCTGAACAATCAGGAGACACTATTACTGTTTTTCTTTACGGCAAAAAATGCCAAAAGCAGGATAATACAGAGGTTTGAACCGTGGAACTGCAAAACCACACTTCTATTTCTCGGGCCTACACCAGACTATTTTCAACAGATATATTTGTGTCTAAACAATCAGGAGACACTATTACTGTGCTTCTTTACGGCAATAAATGCCAAAAGCAGGATAATACAGAGATTTGACCCGTGGAACTGCGAAAAACCACAGTTCTATTTCTCGGGCCTACACCAGACTATTTTCAACAGATATATTTGTGTCTGAACAATCAGGAGACACTATTACTGTTTTTCTTTACGGCAAAAAATGCCAAAAGCAGGATAATAGAGATTTTTCACCGTGGAACGGCTAAACCACAGTTATAATTTACTGGTGTATACCAGACTTTTTTAAATAGATATATTTGCGGCTGAACAGTGAGCGACACACTCAAACTGGTTTTTTTTTGGTAAAAATGGCCCAAAAGTGGATAATACAGAGGTTTGAACCGTGGAACTGCAAAACCACACTTCTATTTCTCTGGCCTACACCAGACTCTTTTAAACAGATATATTTGTGTCTGAACTGTCACACTTTTGTTTTCTTTTTTTTTTTTGGGGGGGGGACACGAAAAGGTTAATAAGACAGGTATTTGTACAGTGTGAAGGAGGATAAAAACAAGAGGATTTAGATGAAAAAAAAAGGATTTTTCCTGGCCCCCGAGACCTGGAGCTAAGTCCAGCAATTTCAGCAACAGGAGCACACAGGACTGTAATGCAGCGTTTGCTGGTATAACCACTGCATCTCCTATACAGCCTGCCTGCCTGCCTGATATCTGGGATGGATATTAGTCCTGAGAAGGACTGTTTGTTTGATCTGGCAGCCTTTAGAGACCCTACACTACCTATTTCGCAGTATAAATCTCTCCCTAGCTCTGCAGCACTTTCCCTACACTAGCTAATCCCGGGCATCTGTGTCCAAGATGGCGGCGCCCGGTTTTAAATACTCGCGGTGACGCTGTGCGGCCAGCCAATCAATGTAATGTCCACACTCAACATGGCTGCGGCATTACAGTGACTGGCTGGCAATCCCTGCATGTTCATTGGCTCTGTAAAAAGCACCAAACATGCAGGGCAGAGACTTGAGCTCCCGCCCGAGTAACCCGGAAATGCTCGGTGCTCGCCGAACAGCGTGATGCTCGGGCGAGTACCGAGCAGTGTTGAGCATGTTCGCTCAACACTAGCTATTATGCGTTTATAGAGCAATGAGATGGAGTGTGAGGGTGGAGACAATGAGAGGCACAGTTTTTCAAAATTTGTTAGATCCCTATTGAACCGTCTATCTTTAGTAACATGGGAATAGAAATGTTGCAATTGTCTATAGTCATAGTCGGCTCTTGGAGAGATAGAGCAGTTCTGAAATATCTCGTTGAGGAGTATTAAAGATGCGTTAGATAGTACATGAGCAAAGTGAAGAGGGTGATATTTACTTCTACCCAAAAATCGATTGGAAGATAGTCCTGGTAAAATGGTGGGATTGTCTGAGATTGGGTATAATGGGCCCTGTGGGTCAATTAGAGAGATCTTCTTATGGTCTTGACGTAGGGTTAGGATTGTACAGTATGTGCTGTAGGATTGCTGAGGGTTTAAGGACTGAGGGATGTAGGTTCCAGGGGAGTGTTGCTAATGCCCTTTGTGGCAAGACGACTCGCTTGGCTGCTTTCAGAAGTAAACTCAGGAACCGGGTTTTCTCTGCAGACTTTATTATATGGCATAAAGCCCTGCAGCTCCAGCAAAAGTAAACACGGCCTTATAAAACAAGAGATACATGATAACACAGTCCATAGGAGTGTGGGGTTGCGCCCACACAGGTTGTAGTCCCAGCCTTCCTCAGCTCCTTCCTGAGCTTTGGCTTTTCCTTTTACCTTGCCTCTCCAAACACCACAACAGAAAAAAAATAGTCCTTGAGCATTTAAGCTTGCTCAGCCACACCCTCAGAGGAGGTAGGGGAATGGCCTCCCACCCTCTGCCATTCCCAAGTGAGTTAACCCCCAGCATATAACATGCTGGCAGAAAGTTTTATTGGTTTCAGTTCACACAGGCTAGCAACCTGTGTGACACATACCTCCCCTCACATACAGTATTATACCAGTGACTCTGTCACACCTTGGACATATAGTTTATGCTATATGAACCCAAAGATTCCCATGTTGATGGTGAAAATAATTGAGTATTCTGGCATGGACTGCCGCCATGTAGTATTTTCTACAATCCAGAAGACTGAGGCCTCACATCTGTTTAGACCTGACTAATATATCACCACGAATACAAGGACATCCAGTCGGCCAGATGAACTTACAAAAGCTACTATGTAGATGTTTCCAAAAATTTAAAGGGATTCTGGTTGGGATAGTTTGAACAATGTAAAGCAGTCTAGGTAAAATATTCATTTTTAATATATTTACTCTGCCAAACCATGAGAAATCCTTCACAGTCCATGAATTAAGGTCCTTATGGATTTGACCAAGTAAGGGTTTGTAACTGATGTCAAACAGTCGAGAAAGATCACTATGTATGCGTATCCTTAAGTATTTTATACCCTGTGATGGCCAAGAAAAAGAAAAATTTGATTCGACGATAGCCTGAGTGGTAGTTGGCAAGGAAATGTTGAGAGCCTGAGACTTTGAAGTGTTTATTTTGAAATTGGACCATGTGCCAAAATGATCCACTTCTGCCATGATAGTTGGAATTGACGTATGTGGGCTTGTAATGTATAGAAGGACATCATCCGCAAAGGCGGAGCATTTATATTCTGTTTGGCCTATAGTGATACCTTTAATATCAGGATTATCGCAAATAGAGGATAGTAAATGTTCCATCACGAGGATGTACAGGAGAGGGGAGAGAGGGCACCCTTGTCTTGTTCCATTAGAGATTGTGAATGGTGGGGACAGGGTTCTATTTATCTTTAATCTCGCTGAAGGGTTACAATAGAGGGCCATTATTTTAGCTATAAAGCGTTCTCCTATATTGAGTTTTTTGAGGGCGCAATAGATGGCTGACCATGATATTCTGTCAAACGCTTTTTCAATGTCGAGTGACAGTATTAAAAGAGGTATGTTTCTTCTTTGAGCGTAGTGAATGATATCAATAGTTTTTAGTGTGTTATCGCGGGACTCTCTACCGACCAGGAACCCAGCTTGATCCAAATGAATGTGTCACCCAAGGTGTGTGAAAGACTAAGTACAACACAAAGGGAAGGGGGAAAGGAAGCCCAGACTGTAGGGAAAGGGGGGAGTGGAGACCTCCTCGGCTGATCTGATATTACCCGGTCTCCACTAACGTCCCTATATTAGTTCCTCATCAATCGCCGCATGCAAACTTAAACCCTGTATTTCCCTAGCGCTTGGCCCTGGATAGGGAAGGGGGGATGAACACTAGTTGATCCACACTAACGACTACAGACAACAAGGTAGACAAACACGGTGAAAGTAGCTTAGCTTTAGCCGACTTTAGAGAGATAACTCCAAGCATCCTCCTAGCACCACAGAGAAAGGTAGCAGTCTGAGAGCTCCAAGCATTCACAAGGAAACATGTGAGTATCACCGGCACCCTCCTGCTGCAAAGTGAAACTATTTAAACACTCTGGCCAGGGTGTCAATTAGCAGGAAGAAGGTAACTGCTGGGTCCTAGAGTGAAACAGCTAAGAAGGTGTCTGTAATGCCAAACGAAGAGATCTTCTGCAACCAACTGCAGGGTGGCTGTCTGACACACCCCTGACAATATACTTAGAGAGTAGGGGCTGGTGTCTATTTGCCAATATTTTTTGCCTATATTTTTAAGTCGACATTCAGCCAAGAGATACGCCTGTAATTTGAGCAAAGGAGGGGGTTCCTACCAGATTTGGGGAGTATTGTGATATGGGCCTCTGTAGTTTTGGGGGAAAATGGATTATTGTTGGAAGCATGGTTAATATAAGGGGGGGGGAAGACCTTGGTTGATGAAATCCATTCTGTGGTTCTTGTGTAATCTTTACTTTCAGTTTGGAGATAATGATATGCTCGTGCTTTGGGGCGGCCTATGGGAGGCGCTCTATCTGGTGCTCTGCTTATATATTCATCTTTATACTCTTATGACAGGTCATTTTGCCTTCACTGACCTGCCTCCTATTTTACATAATGCATCTAGTACTGCGGGGCTAGGTAAAATAGGAGGCAGGTCAGTGAAGGCACAGTGAGCTGTCATAAGAGCATACAGATGAATATGTAAGCAGAGCACCAGATAGAACCCCCCACAGTCCCTCCCCAAAGCACGAGCATATCATTATCTCCAAACTGAAAATAAAGATTAAAAAAGAACCACAGGATGGATTTCATCATCCAAGGTATCATTTTAATCAGTGTAATGTCGCCCACCTGACAGTGTATGTAGTTTACTGAAGACAATCCTGCTGACAGGTGCGCTTTAACAGTAAACCCATCAGGCCCAGGACTTTTTCTGCTCGCCAATAATTGGTCCGCCGAGAATAACTCAGAATCTGATAGGGGTTCGTCCATCAAGGATGCTGAAGATGTATCTTCAGAAAAAGACTTGGCATTTTCATGTGAGGGTGTATTGCCCGGAGGGCCATCTAAGTTAGGGCCATCTAAGTTATATAGGTTAGTATAATATTTATGAAATTGTGTGGAGATATCTTCTGTTGAATGTAAAATGTGTGCTGCGGCATTTTTTATTTTGGGAATACAGTTTTAGGATTGTTGAGCTTTCAGTCCTCTAGCCAACATGCAACCACATTTTTTACCAAATTCATAGAATTTGCTATGACAAACTTGAAGTGAACGTCTATGGGCTAGATCTAATAATTACCTAGCTTCTAGTCGAGCTGTTAATAATTCTCTGAGTGTTGACGGGACAAGAGCCTGTTTATGAGCAAGTTCTAGAGTCTCCACCTTACGTATGGCTAGTATTATCTTTTCTGCTCTATCATGTTTCAGTCGAGAGCCATGTTTTATAAAGACACCCCTTAGCACACACTTCAACGCTTCACATTTTATTGTGGGAAAGGAGGTGTCCGATTCATGGTCCCACCTGAAATGTGATATGGTATCGGCCACATCCTAAGTGCAAACCGGATTCAGAAGTAGAGATTAGTTCAATTTCCATGTCCATCCTGACTTGGAAAGAAAAGGCACGGCAAGAGAACAAGCCATAACATAGTTCCTATGTCAGTCTCTGGAAGCCATGACAAAGCATGATGTTACACAAGAATGTAGTCGATTCTGCTATATGAGTCATGAGGAGGAGAATAGAAAGAGTAATCCTTGATAGATGGGTGTGTGAGCCTCCATGTATCACAGAGTTGTAGTTTGAGAAGTGCGTGTTTTAATTTTTTAATAGCCGCTTATGATATAGATGCTTTCCCTGTTGAATTATCTAAGGTAGGGTCTAATGTCAGATTAAAATCACTACATAGGATAACTGTTCCTTTGACAATCGGCACCACCTTATTTATCAAATCTATGAAAAATTGGGCCTGACCTTGATTAGGAGCATATGCATTAGTAATGGTGAAAATTCTATCTCTTATTCTTATAATAAAAATCATATATCTAGCATTGGGATCATCGACAATGTCGATTACCTCATGTGTTAAGTTTTTGTGAATAAGAATGGCTACGCCTTTGCTTTTGGAAAGGGTAGTGTTGCAAAGGTACCAATGGGTGTAATATTTATTTTTACAGATAGGGGTGTTCCTTAAAATGAGGCTCCTGTAGGCAGGCAATCTGTACCTTTTTCTTATGAAGGAGTCTAAGAATGTGGGCCCTCTTCTCTGGTACGTTCATCCCCCTCACATTGAAGGAGGCAAGTTTAAGTGTCGCCATGGAAGTGTAACATCCCTGGCGGCGTGCTTGCATGGCTTATCATCCCCCACCATGCAAGGCCGCAATCTTACCTATCAGACCAGGCTGCACACTTTGCTCCAGTACCTGCTGTTTGTATGTCTCTTGTCTGCTGGCTTAGGGTGGCGGCGCTGTTGCTTCCTGATTCTTAAAGCTACAGTGTGCGCAGTCCTAATGCGTCCCCAGCCTATTGCTGTGAGTCACTGGATACTTAAACCCCCTCCACCCAGTAGGAGGTGCCTGAGAAACACTTTCTTACAGTGTGTTCTATGTAACTGTGATTTGCCAGGTCCTGTCCTGAATCTAGTCTGTTTCCGCCACCCTGGGGGCTGAGTACCCAGGGCCGTTACCTGTATCTCTGACTTCTAGTCTGTTTCCGCCACCCTGGGGGCTGAGTTCCCAGGCTCGTTCCTGTATCTTGTTCCTGGTTCAGTTCCTGTCTGAACAGTGTCCTAGCTCGTTACCTGTTTGTCTCTATGTCCGAACCTTCCCTTTTCCTGCAGTGTCTGAACCTGCACCTAACTCCAACTCGTTGTCTCTGTACTTCTGTTTGTGAGTTTTGTGTCCACTCGCTACTTCATTGTAAGTACCTTGTGTGTATCTGGTTCTGCTTGTCCCGTTTCCCTGCCTCCGTATCTACCTCCTGTGTTCTAACTATCTTCCTGTATTTTCCAGTCTGTTCCATGTGAACAGAGCCCTGTCCTGTCTGCCTGCACCTTCTGCTCTGTTCTGCTCTGCTTGTTCACCGCACCTGCGGTTCCGCTCTGCTCTGCTTGTTCACCACACCTGTGGTTCCGCTCTGCTCTGCTTGTTCACTGCACCTGCGGTTCCGCTCTGCTCTGCTTGTTCACTGCACCTGCGTTTCCGCTCTGCTCTTCTTGTTCACTGCACCTGCGGTTCCGCTCCACTCTGCTTGTTCACCGCACCTGCGGTTCCGCTCTACTCTGCTTGTTCACCGCACCTGCGGTTCCGCTCCACTCTGCTTGTTCACCGCACCTGCGGTTTTGCTCCACTCAGCTTGTTCACCGTACCTGCGGTTTTGCTCCGCTCTGCTTGTTCACCGCACCTGCGGTTTTGCTCCGCTTTGCTCGTTCACCGCACCTGCCATTTTGCTCCTCTCTGCTTGTTCACTGCACCGCCGGTTCTGCTCTGCTTGTTCACCGCACCGCCGGTTCTGCTCTGCTTGTTCACCGCACCGGCGGTTTCGCTCCGCTCTGCTTGTCCACCGCACCTGCGCTTTCGCTCTGCTCTGCTTGTTCACCGCATCTGCGGTTCTGCTCTGCTAGTCCACCACACCTGCGGCTCTGTTCCAGTATACCAGTCTGTACTGGTCCCTATCCAGCCTGCGTTCATACCTGCCAGTATCTGCCAGTCTGCATACCAGCCGTGCCTGCCAGTACCCGCCTGTCTGTATACCAGCCGTGCCTGCCAGTACCTGCCTGTCTGCATACCAGCCGTGCCTGCCAGTACCCGCCTGTCTGCATACCAGCCATGCCTGCCAGTACCCACCTGTCTGCAAACCAGCTGTGCCTGCCCGTTCCTGCATTCCCCGGTGTGGGTCAACAGCTGTGACCGAGGTCAGACCTGGGGTAGCACCTGGTCCCTCTGCTCGGTTCCTCCCTGGTTCACGGAGTCGACTGAGCCACCATGCGACCTTGGTCGGACTGAGTTGATACTTAGTTACGCCCCTCCAGGCACTCCTTGGTTCATGGTCCAGTGGGATCACTAACCACGCTCACGCCAGTTAGTCCGGGCGTGAGCGTAACAGTTTGCTCAGGTCATGGTCCCCGTTGAGCCCCACGGCCCTTCGCTCTCGGGAGACATTTGAATCCTTGTCTGGCGAATACATGCACCAAGGAAAATTTTTACTCCAGCTGAAGTCCAGGCGATTTACGCACCAGCTCAAAAGGAACTATCAGCACTTGTTCCTGCGGATCCACCACGGTACTATGGGGATCCAAAACTAAGCCGTGCATTTGTGGAGCAATGCATGCTGCATTTCAAATTCTATGCTCATTATTTTCCTACCGATCGGGTTAAAGTAGCATTTCTGATGTCCTACCTAGCGGGTGATGCCTTGAAATGGATCACCCCCCTATGGGAAGCATGGGATCCTATCGTCTCTGACCTGCAGACCTTCCTGGTGGCCTTTCTAAGGGTCTTCGATGACCCTAATCCTGAAGCTTCTGCTAAAGCTTCCCTTCCCAATATCCTGGAGCAGCCCCGATGGGTGATGTGTGTAGGTAGCCTACCAGTTCTTCAGGCTGAAGAAACTGCTGCCCACACAGAATCCACACAGGATGACAATGCTCCACAGAATACTTCTCTTCCCAACCTCAAGAGGCAGTCCAGACGTGCAAGACATAGAGGTAAACCGTCACGCCAGGTTCTGTCCTCCCAAAGACCTCCTGTTCCCCAGCCTGTAGAGGCAGCTATCCGCACAGAATCCATGAAGGATGACTATGTTCATCAGGCAAAGCAGAGGCCAGAACTTAGTCACAAAATCGGATTGCGGTACCGCTGCGGTTGTTTGGGCCCTGTCCTGTCTGCCTGCACCTTCTGCTCTGTTCTGCTCTGCTTGTTCACCGCACCTGTGGTTCCGCTCTGTTCTGCTTGTTCACCGCACCTGTGGTTCCGCTCTGCTCTGCTTGTTCACTGCACCTGCGGTTCCGCTCTGCTCTGCTTATTCACCGCACCTGCGGTTCCGCTCTGCTCTGCTTGTTCACTGCACATGCAGTTCTGCTCCGCTCTGCTTGTTCACCGCACCTGCGGTTCCGCTCCGCTCTGCTTGTTCACCGCACCTGCGGTTCCGCTCCGCTCTGCTTGTTCACCGCACCTGTGGTTTTGCTCCGCTCAGCTTGTTCACCGCACCTGCGGTTTTGCTCCGCTCTGCTTGTTCACAGCACCTGCGGTTTTGCTCCGCTCTGCTTGTTCACCGCACCTGCGGTTTTGCTCCGCTCTGCTTGTTCACCGCACCTGCGGTTTCGCTCTGCTCTGCTTGTTCACCCCACCGGCGGTTCTGCTCTGCTTGTTCACCGCACCGGTGTTTCTGCTCTGCTTGTTCACTGCACCGGCGGTTTCGCTCTGCTTGGTCACCGCATTGGCGGTTTCGCCCTGCTCTGCTTGTTCACCGCATCTGCAGTTTCGCTCTGCTCTGCTGTCCACTGCACCTGCGGCTCCGTTCCTGTGTTCCAGTCTATACTGGTCCCTATCCTGCCTGCGTTCCTACCTGCCAGTACCCGCCAGTCTGCATGCCAGCCGTGCCTGCCAGTGCCCACCTGTCTGCATTCCAGCCGTGTCTGCCAGTGCCCACCTGTCTGCATACCAGCCGTGCCTGCCAATACCCGCCTGTCTTCATACCAGCCGTGCCTGCCAGTACCCACCTTTCTGTATGCCAGCCTAACCTGCCTGTTCCTGCATTCCCCAGTGGGGGTCAACAGCTGTGACCGGGGTCTGACATGGAGTAGCACCTGGTCCCTCTGCTCGGTTCCTCCCTGTTTCACGGAGTCGACTGAGCCGCCGTGTGACCTTGGTCGGACCGAGTTGATACTTAGTTACGCCCCTCCAGGCACTCCTCAGTTCATGGTCCAGTGGGATCACTAATCAAGCTCACGCCAGTCAGTCCGGGCGCGAGCGTAACAGGAAGTTTGTTGCGACCGTTCTCATGCTGCCCACACCGTCCGTATTTGCTTGTGCCCTCCAGCCCTCTGGCCTTAAACTTCTGCTATCTACACTTTTATCTAATCTTGTCATCTCTCTCTAATCAGGAAGTGCTCCCCTATTTATATAACCATGCCCCCTACCATGTCAGGGCTGTCCCAGAACAATTAACTGCTTCTATACTGTACAAATCTACTTCCTGAGTCTATTGTGCCTACAACTGGACTTCTCCCAGTCCTAGCTTATAACTGATGCTAAACCTACATCCTGTGTCCTATATCCTATTCTTATCCTTCCCTTATACCTAATAAATCAATACATTATACATTCATCAAAAACACATTAGGAGATCCACATAACTAAGTATTTATAAGACTGTATAGAATTGTACATATCTTAGCAATACGTTAACTATGCACCTTAGTGCCTACAGGGTTCTATGCATAATAAAACACAATTTTCAATACACAAATCATAAACGCATGACCATTCCAGTCACGCTCTTAAACAGGGAAAGATACGGGCTTAGCGCCAGAGCCCGCATCAAAGGCAGGGAAACGACGTATCTATACGTCATTGGTCTAAAAAAATGTAGCCACAGATATAAGCATTTAAATATAAAATGCCCTTAAGGGTGTCCATTTACTTTCAGTGTGTGCCCAACTGTATACATTCAGTAAGTGAATAATTCCAATGCATTACTCACTTCTCTATATTAAA
Source organism: Phyllobates terribilis (assembly GCF_046119375.1). Classification (NCBI taxonomy): domain Eukaryota; kingdom Metazoa; phylum Chordata; class Amphibia; order Anura; family Dendrobatidae; genus Phyllobates; species Phyllobates terribilis. The sequence goes on from NW_027362761.1 coordinate 707,633,649, forward strand.
TACTCAATTTTGAGCATGTAATATAAAAAAGAACATACCCAACCTTCATCACATTGTTTCACCTGGGAGTAAAACAATGCAATTAGGTGATGTCAAAGGTTCACAAAAGAAGGTGACAATAACTAAAGTGAGAAACATATTATCTGTGAATATGTCTTGGTTTGTACATTTGGATTTTTACCCCCATTATGCTTACATTCACAGAGCTAACATTTTACTATTTTACTACTATTGTACAGTAAAAAAATGTCACCATAGTAAGATAAAATCTTTCTATTCTCAGGATAACATGAGATTATGAGCATAATAATAATGTCCATTGGCTTGGAATAAATCATGAGGGACATTTTGATTTAACCCCTTTCTGACGTTGTACATAATAATACGTCCCTGTGCCCTGGGCCTTATGGACCAGGTACGTATTATTACGACATAGCGATCGCGCCCGCACACAAGCTGTGCCCATACCGCTCCCGGCACTTTGACCCCCTAAATGCAGTGATCGCTGCGATCACAGCAGTTAGTGAGTGAGCACAGTGACAAAAGCCCCTCTGCTGTAGGATCAGAGACCCAGTGCTGTCAACGCGGGGTCCCGATCGTTGCCATGGTGACCTGATGTCGTCATGATGACATCCGGGTCACCAGCCCCCAGAAAGTTAGTTTGCTCATGCGCAGTGCATGATCAAAGTAACTTGTTTCTGCAGGGCTGACAGTTTACAATAGCAGCGATCCTGCACTGCTATACCTTATAACTACGATCAGCCTACAGAAACTGAAAGTCCCATAGTGGGACTAAGTAAAAAAATGCAAAAAAAGTAAAAAAAAGTTGCAAAAATATTTAAAAAAAAATAAAAAAAATATTAAGAAATATATATATAGTACACATAAATAAATATTATTATGGAAAAAAGAAACAATAAAAGTACACATATTTGGTATTGCCGCATCCAGAACGACCTGACCTATAAAACAGTCCTACTATTGAACACCGTAAGAAAAACAAAAAGAAAACGAAGCAAAAAACAAAAAAATGGTGCTTTATCATCATACCGCAGAGCAAAAAATGGAATAACACGCGATCAAAAAGACGTATGTAAATAATAATGGTATCACTGAAAATGTCACCATGTCCTGCAAAAAACAAGCTGCCAGCCATACAGCTCCATCAGCCAAAAAATAAAAAAGTTATAGCTCTCAGAATAAAGCAATGCAAAAAATGTTTTTTTCTATATGTTTTTATTGCGTAAAAGCGACAAAACATTAAAAAAATATAAATGTGGTATCGCTGTAAACATTCTGACCTGAAGAATAAAGCTGCCATATCAATTTCACCAAACCCGGAACGACATAAAAAAAAACAAAATAACAATTCCTGAATTTTTGTTATTGTTTATTCTGCCTCTCAAAAATCGAAATAGAAAGCGATCAAAAAATGTCACGTGCCCAAAAATGGTACCAATAAAAACGTCAACTCGTCCCACAAAAAACAAGCCCTCACATGACTCTGTCGGCCAAAATATGGAAAAATTATAGCTCTCAAAATATGGCAATGCAAAAACTAGTCTTTGCAAGAAAAAAAGTTTTGTAGTGTGTGACAGCTGCCAAACAGAAAAACCCAATATAAATCTGGTATCTCTGTAATCAAACCAACCCCAAGAATAAAGTCGTCTAATCACTTATACTGCATGAGGAACGGCGTAAAAAATAAATAAAACCAATTCTTCACTGATGCTGATTTGTTCATTCTGCCTCCCAAAGATCGCAGAATGGCTCGACTCACATTTCTTCTGCACTCTGCGCTGAGCGCTTACATCGGGGTTTCCGTGTGAATCTCTGAAACACGTGATTCAGATGGAACCCACAGCGGAAGATTCCCTGTAATGAGGCAGATGGAGGCACCATGGACGCCATCTGGCGTGTGATCCCACGGTGTTCGCATTTTTATTAGACGTGCATAAAAGTGCTGTTGGCCATAGTTTTGTGAACCTCTGAAAAAAATGACACTGCTAAACAGAGGCCAGATGGAGTCCAGAGTAAGGCTTGTTTCACACATCCTGATATTTCCTGTACCGGAGATGTCCGTGTCTGTATGCACCAGTGTGGCATACGTGTGGGAACCGTGTGCCGCCTGTGTGCCACATCAGGAGCATAGGTACCAGCGCCAGGGAATCAGCGGTACAGTTGTCACTGTTCCCAAGCTCCGGGTGCTGAAAGCTGCCCTCATCATTGTCCCTTGCAGGTGCTGCGATCAGCGCGAGCTAGGGACAGTGTTGAGAGTAGTATTCTGCTCCCGCTGTGTCCTGGTGTAAAAATAAGCATAAAATAAAAAAATCCTTATACTCACCTGTCCGAAGATGTCCCCCGCTGTAACCCATCTGACTGCTCATGCCGAGGAGGCAAGGAGAATAACTTGCTCCAGCAAGCGGGCCCAGGAGCTGCACTCAGCAAGCGATGTCCTGTCACTCATTGAGCTCAGCAGCTCCAGGGCTCACTCGCTGGAGTGAGTCATTCTCCCTGGCTCCTCTGTGTGAGCGGTCAGGTGGATTACAGCAGGGGGACATCTTCGAACAGGTGAGTATAAGGATTGTTTTATTTTATTTTTACACCAGGACACAGTGGGAGCAGAATACTACTCTTAACATTGTCCCTTGCTTGCACTGATCGCAGCACAAGCAGGGGACAATTAAGAAGGCAGCATTCAGCACCCAGCGCTTGAGAACAGCGCTAACTGTACACTGATTCCCATTCACCGGTATGTGTCACACTGATGACACACGGATATCATTCTTGTGTCACCAGTGTGGGATGTTTTGAGGCATGTGCAGCGCAAAAAAAATGGACCTGTCAATGTGTTTTGCCCAAGGACACACGGTTCGTGGAAACACATTGACATGTGCACAGACTTCTTTTGACAACTTTTGGGGTCCAATTTCCCCTGTTACCCTTGTGAAAATAAAAAATTGGCACTAAAAGATCATTTTTGTGGAAAAAAAGTGATTTTTTTCTTTTTACGGCTCAATGTTCAAACTTCTGTGAAGTACCTGGGGGTTCAAGGTTCTCACCACACATCAAGATAAGTTCCCTGAGGGGTCTGATTTCCAAAATGGTGTCACTTGTGGGGGGTTTCTACTGCTTAGGCACATCAGGGGCTCTCCAAGCGCGACATGGCGTCCGCTAGTTATTCAAGCAAATTTTTTGTTCATAAAGACAAATGGCGCTCCTGCCCTTCCGAGCCCTGCAGTGCGCCCAAACAGTGGTTTTCCCTTTCATATGAGGTATTGGTGTGCTCAGGAGATATTGTACAACAAATTTTGGGGTCCATTTGTTTCCGATACCCTTGCAAAAATAAAAAAAAATTGGGTCTAAAGTAACATTTTTGTGAAAAAAAGTTAAATGTTCATTGTTTTCTTCCACATTCCAAAAATTCCTGTGAATCACTTGAAGGGTTAATAAACTTCTTGAATGTGGTTTTGAGCACCTTAAGGGGTTCAGTTTTTATAATGGTGTCACTTTTGGGTATTTTCTGTCATAAAGGCCCCTCAAAGTCATTTCAAATGTGATGTGGTCCCTAAAAAAATGGTTTTATAAATTTTGTTGGAAAAATGAGATATCGCTGGTCAACTTTTAACCCATATAACTTCCTAACAAAAGAAAATGTTGGTTCCAAAATTGTGATGATGTAAAGAAAACAGGTGGGAAATGTTATTTGCTAACTATTTTGTGTGACATATCTCTCTGATTTAAGGGCATGAAAATTCAAAGTTTGACAATTGTAAAATTTTCACAAAAAAGCGCCAGTCAAATCAAATAAATGTTACCACTATCATGAAGTATGATATGTCAGGAATAAACAATCTCAGAATCAGTAGGATCTGTCCTGCAGAATACATGCGGAATACATGCGGATTCACATGCGTATCCACATGCGTTAATGCATGTGTTTCCGCATGCGGACTGACAAGCACTTTCCAGGCGATAGCATCACTTGGAAAGTGCTTGACAACTAGGTCACACTGTATAAATCCATGCAACCAGCATGGATTTATATAGTGTGACCGTGAAAATAAAAAATAAAGCTATACTTTGCCGCCGATGCCGCCACGTGTGCTGTCGCGCTCCTTCCTGGTTCCTTCCTGGCTTGCCGGCATCTCGCGAGACAGCCTGCGGTCACATGACCGCGACATCATCTCAGGTCCTGGAAGGAGAAGCGCTGCCGGCCCGCGAGAAGGTGAATATAAACTTTATTTTTTATTTTATTCTTTTTTTTACAGGTACAATGGTACCCAGGTGTGGATGAGAGTCTTCTCTCCTCCAGAACTGGGTACCATCCACACATTGAAACGCATATAATCCGCGTGTACAAATGTACAGACACGGATTATATGCTTCTCAATGCAAGTCAATGGCGGCAATTCCGCTGCGCTTCCGCAAAATTAATGAACATGCTGCGGATTTTTGAGCGCCGCAGAAACGCTGCGGAATAATCCGCAGCATGTGCATTGACATTGCAAAATGCCACTGAGGACCATGTGGTGCGGATTACCATGCGTTTTTGATGCGTTTCCGCTGCGGAAACACATGAAAAACGCATCGTGGGCACGCAGCCTAAAGATCTACACTGTGTTCCAAATTATTATGCAAATAATATTTTCTCAGATTTTCCCAAATTAGCTATATGAATTGCAGTCATTGTAATTTTCCAGTCAAATAACTATTAGAGTACAATTGAAAGGTTTTTGTACAAACTGCCTATGATAACTGTATATTTTTAAAAAAATAAAAAACTCAAACTGCACTCAAAATGTATGTTCCAAATTATTATGCACAGCAGAGTTTTCAACCTTTTCATTTTAATAAAGAACAAAAAAATGGTCATTTTTGAAATTATAAGCATTAGCAGGTTATTATAAACTGAAATCAAACATTCTAGGTGATGTTACATTTTCACATAGGACCCCTTGTTCGAAAGGAGCTTCTGAACTCTCTCATCCATTGAATTTGTCAGGTTTTAGATGGTTTCTGCTTCAATTGTTTTGCATGAGGACAGAATACCCTCCCAGAGCTGTTGCTTAGATGTGAACTGCTTCCCGCCATCATAGACACTCCTTTTGATGATGCTCCAGAGGTTCTCAATGGGGTTGAGGTCAGGGGAGCATGGGTGCCACACAAGTTTGTCCCCTTTTATGCACATAGCAGCCAGAGATGCAGATGTGTTATGTGCAGCATAAGACAGGGCATTATCATGCATGAAAATGATCTTGCTGCGGAATGCACGGTTCTTCTTCTTGAACCATGGAAGGAAGTGCTGTTTGAGAAACTCAACATACATTATGGAGTTCATCTTTACCCCTTCAGGGATCCTAAAAGGGCCGACAATCTCTCTCCCCATGATTCCAGCCCAATACATTACTCCACCTCCTCCTTGTTAGCGCCGTAGCCGTGTTTGCATGGGGTGTCCATCAACCAGCCATCCTCCACTCCATCCATCTGGACCATCGAGATCATTTCATGCATGATAATGCCCCGTCTCATGCTGCACATAACACATCTGCATCTCTGGCTGCTATGGGCATAAAAGGGGACAAACTTATGGGGTGGCACCCATGCTCCCCTGACCTCAACCCCATTGAGAACCTCTGGAGCATCATCAAAAGGAGTGTCTATGATGGTGGGAGGCAGTTCACATCTAAGCAACAGCTCTGGGAGGATATTCTGTCTTCATGCAAAACAATTAAAGCAGAAACCATCCAAAACCTGACAAATTCAATGGACGAGAGAGTTCAGAAGCTCCTTTCTAACAAGGGGTCCTATGTGTAAATGTAACATCACCTAGAATAAAGTTTGGAGTTGAAAACTGTTTGATTTCAGTTTGTAAAAATCTGCTAATGCTTATAATTTCAAAAATGACCATTTTTTTGTTCTTTATTAAAATGAAAAGGTTGAAAACTCTGCTGTGCATAATAATTTTTTTAAAAATATACTGTTATCATAGGCAGTTTGTACAAAAACCTTTCAATTGTACTCTAATAGTTATTTGACTGGAAAATTACAATGACTGCAATTCATATAGGTAATTTGGGAAAATCTGAGAAAATATTATTTGCATAATAATTTGGAACACAGTGTATATGTGGAGTATCACTAAAATCAAGCATGAAACCTCATTATAAACTCAGTTCCAGCTGCTGAGCATCATCTAAGGCCATCATCACATTTATACGTTCTCCAATTAGATTAAAAGCACCCCTTTATCATTATCAGTAGATCAATTTACAGACCTGTACATCAAATATATAAAGTCATAGTCAAAATATAAAAATGTGGATCATCAGGTAAGAAAGTTCCCATAATCTAATGTTTTTTTAAATAAAAAAAAATAGAAAACATTCTTTTTACAGTAAATTTAAAAAAATTAAGTTCATCAGTTTCCCTGTTTGATTTAGTATGAAAACCGTGGGGAATTTGATGTACGTGTTATCATTGGATATTTCCTGATAGATATAAAAAGGAACTCATTCTGAAAATAAAATGATGCTAGCAAAATGATTTGTGTTACGCTCGGGTCCAGACTGACTGGCGTGAGCGTGGTTAGTGATCCCACTGGACCATGAACCGAGGAGTGCCTGGAGGGGCATGACTAAGTATCAACTCGGTCCGACCAAGGTCGCACAGCAGCTCAGTCGACTCCGTGAACCAGGGAGGAACCGAGCAGAGGGACCAGGTGCTACTCCTGGTCAGTCCCCAGTCACAGCTGTTGACCCACACCGGGGAATGCAGGAACAGGCAGGTTAGACTGGCATATAGACAGGTGGGTACTGGCAGGCATGGCTGGTATGCAGACAGGTGGTATTGGCAGGCACGGCTGGTATGCAGACAGGTGGGTACTGGCAGGCACGGCTGGTATGCAGACACGTGGGCACTGGCAGGTAGGAATGCAGGCAGGATAGGGACCAGCACACACTGGGATACAGGAACGGAGCCACAGGTGCAGTAGACAAGCAGAGCAGAAAAAAAACCCGCAGGTGCGGTAGACAAGCAGAGCAAAGCAAAACCCGCAGGTGCGGTAGCCAAGCAAAGCAGAGCAAAACCCGCAGGTGCGGTAGACAAGCAGAGCAGAGCAAAACCCACAGGTGCGGTAGACAAGCAGAGCAGAGCAAAACCCGCAGGTGCGGTAGACAAGAAGAGCAGAGCAAAACCCGCAGGTGCGGTAGACAAGCACAGCAGAGCAAAACCCGCAGATGCCGTAGACAAGCAGAGCATAGCAAAACCCACAGGTGCAGTAGACAAGCAGAGCACAGCAAAACCCACAGGTGCGGTAGACAAGCAGAGCAGAGCAAAACCTGCAGATGCGGTCGACAAGCAGAGCAGAGCAAAACCCGCAGATGCGGTAGACAAGCAGAGCAGAGCAAAACCCGCAGGTGCGGTAGACAAGCAGAACAGAGGAAAACCCGCAGATGCGGTAGACAAGCAGAGCAAAACAAAACCTGCAGGTGTGGTAGACAGGACAGGGCTCTGTTCACATGGAACAGACTGGAAAATACAGGAAGATAGTTAGAACACAGGAGGTAGATACGGAGGCAGGGAAACGGGACAAGCAGAAACAGATACACACAAAGTACTTACTATGAAGTAGCGAGTGGACTCAAAACTCACAAACAGAAGTACAGAGACAACGAGTTGGAGTTAGGTGCAGGTTCAGACACTGCAGGAAAAGGGAAGGTTCGGACATAGTGACAAACAGGTAATGGGCTAGGACACAGTTCAGACAGGAACTGAACCAGGAACAAGATACAGGAACGAGCCTGGGAACTCAGCCCCCAGGGTGGCGGAAACAGACTAGAAGTCACAGATACAGGCAACAGGCCTGGGAATACAGCCCCCAGGGTGGCGGAACAGACTAGAAGTCACAGATACAGGTAAGAGGCCTGGGTATACAGCCCACAGGGTGGCGGAAACAGACAAGATACAGGACAGGACCTGGCAACTCAGTTGCACAGAACACACTGTAAGAAAGTGTTTCTCATGCCCCTCCTACTGGGTGGAGGGGGTTTAAGTATCCAGTGACTCACAGCAACAGGCTGGTGAGGCATTAGGAGTGCGCACACAGTAACTATAAGAATCAGGCAGTAACCGCGCCGCCGCCCTAAGCAATCAGACAAGAGGCACAGCAGGTACTGGAGCAAAGTGTGCAGCCTGGACTGATAGGTAAGATGGCGGTCTTGCATGGTGGGAGGTGGTAAGCCATGCCAGCACGCCGCCAGGGATGTTACAATTTGTATGTCATTTGTTAGTATAAGTTTTTTCTGGTGTCACTTAGGTATCTCTGTGTAACCGCAGTCCTTTGAATTATTCTTGTTTCATTTATTGCCACTTAATTTTTCTTACATTTCATGATTGTTCTTTTCAGAAATGCAGATTTATTTGATTAGATAAGTGATTACATCACAAACTCTCATCATTTCATCATATATTTATGCTACTTGCACAAATAGTACTTTTTTCATTCTATAATTCTAGATTCTTTTTACCCATGACACAGGCACAGATGTGACACTAAAGAGTGCTTGGGAGTATATGACCAAACTTGAGCATCTGGAATAGAAAATAAACACAAGCGCCCTTGGCAAGTAAGGGCTGATTTTACATGCGTCTGAAGATCCCCCAGCACTGCTTGCCAATGAGCCTGTCGATGTGGCATTTATTAAGGGATTAGCAACTTGTCTCTCTTCTCAATTGGAGATAAGTGGTGCTTCTGGTATTATCTTTCCACACTGCGCAGAGAATGATGACAAAGAGAAAACATGGGTGTTGTGGCCTTTGGAATATCATTAAGGGTAATTTCCATGACAGGGCAAAAATAGGAAAAAATAAACCAAACAGGAAAAATACATTATTACTTTTGAAGAATATCAGTAGAACTCTTATGTATTACATTTAAACATGGATGTAGTACAGCTATCAAGACACACATAAATAGAGATGAGAATTGGAGATGATGTTGTATAATATATATATACATATATATTCAGTGGTGGCCAAAAGTATTGGCACCCCTGCAATTCTGTCAGATAATACTCAGTTTCTTCCTGAAAATGATTGCAATCACAAATTCTTTGGTATTATTATCTTCATTTAATTTGTCTTCAATGAAAAAATACAAAAAGAATTGTCCTAAAGCCAAATTGGATACAATTCCACACCAAACCTAAAGAAGGGGGTGGACAAAAGTATTGGCACTGTTTGAAAAATCATGTGATGCTTCTCTAGTTCATGTAATTAACAGCACCTGTAACTTACGTGTGGCACCTAACAGGTGTTGGCAATAACTAAATCACACTTGCAGCCAGTTAACATGGATTAAAGTTGACTCAACCTCTGTCCTGTGTCCTTGTGTGTACCACATTGAGCATGGAGAAAAGAAAGAAGACCAAAGAACTGTCTGAGGACTTGAGAAACCAAATTGTGAGGAAGCATGAGCAATCTCAAGGCTACAAGTCCATCTCCAAAGACCTGAATGTTCCTGCGTCTTCCGTGCGCAGTGTCATCAAGAAGTTTAAAGCCCATGGCACTGTGGCTAACCTCCCTAGATGTGGACGGAAAAGAAAAATTGACGAGAGATTTCAACGCAAGATTGTGCGGATGGTGGATAAAGAACCTCGACTAACATCCAAACAAGTTCAAGCTGCCCTGCAGTCCGAGGGTACAACAGTGTCAACCCTTACTATCCGTCGGCGTCTGAATGAAAAGGGACTGTATGGTAGGATACCCAAGAAGACCCCACTTCTTACCCCGAGACATAAAAAAGCCAGGCTGGAGTTTGCCAAAACTTACCTGAGAAAGCCTAAAACATTTTGGAAGAATGTTCTCTGGTCAGATGAGACAAAAGTAGAGCTTTTTGGGAAAAAGCATCAACATAGAGTGTACAGGAAAAAAAAGAGGCATTCAAAGAAAAGAACATGGTCCCTACAGTCAAACATGGTGGGGGTTCCCTGATGTTTTGGGGTTGCTTTGCTGCCTCTGGCGCTGGACTGCTTGACCGTGTGCGTGGCATTATGAAGTCTGAAGACTACCAACAAATTTTGCAGCATAATGTAGGGCCCAGTGTGAGAAAGCTGGGTCTCCCTCAGAGGTCATGGGTCTTCCAGCAGGACAATGACCCAAAACACACTTCCAAAAGCACTATAAAATGGTTTGAGAGAAAGCACTGGAGACTTCTAAGGTGGCCAGCAATGAGTCCAGACCTGAATCCCATAGAACACCTGTGTAGAGATCTCAAAATGGCAGTTTGGAGAAGGCACCGTTCAAATATCAGGGACCTGGAGCAGTTTGCCAAAGAAGAATGGTCTACAATTCCAGCAGAGCATTGTAAGAAACTCATTGATGGTTACCGGAAGCGGTTGTTCGCAGTTATTTTGGCTAAAGGTTGTGCAACCAAGTATTAGGCTGAGGGTGCCAATACTTTTGTCTGGCCCATTTTTGGAGTTTTGTGTGAAATTTTCAATGATTTGATTTTTGCTTCAATCTCTTTTGTGTTTTTTCCTTGCAAGCAAATTAAATGAAGATAATAATACCAAAGAATTTGTGATTGCAATCTTTTTCAGGAAGAAACTGAGTATTATCTGACATAATTGCAGGGGTGCCAATACTTTTGGCCACCACTGTATATACAGTTGAAACTAGAAGTTTACATACACTATATAAAAATACACATATGCATGTTTTTCTCAATATCTGACATGAAATCAAAATAAACTTTCCCACTTGTTTTAGGTCAATTAGGATTACCATAATTTTTAATATTTGCCAAATGCCAGAATAATGAGAGAGAGAATGTTTTAAAGCATTTTCATTACTTACTGCAAAGTCAAAAGTTTACATACATTTCATTAGTATTTGGTACCATTGCCGTTAAACTGAGTGACTTGGATCAAATGTTTGGGATATCCTTCCACAAGTTTCTCACAATAGTTGGTCGGAATTTGAGCCCACTCCTCCTGACAAAACTGGTGTAACTGATCCAGGTTTGTAGGACGCCTTACTCTCACCTGCCTTTTCAGCTTTGCCCATTAATTTCCAATAGGATTGAGATCAGAGTTTTGTGATGGCCACTCCAAAACATTGACTTTGTTATCCTTAAGCCATTTTGTTACCATTTTGACAGCATGCTTCGGGTCATTGTCCATTTGGAAAACCCATTTCCACCCAAGCTTTAACTTCCTGGCTGATGTTTTGAGATGTTCAGTATTGCCATATAATCTTCTTTTCTCATGATGCCATCTATTTTGTGAAGTGCACAAGTCACTCCTGCAGCAAAACAACCCCACAACATGGTGCTGCCACCCCCCGTGTTTCATAGTTGGGATGGTGTTCTTATGCTTCCAAGCTTCTCCCTTTTTCCTCCAAACATAACAATGGTCATTATGGCCAAAAATTTAAATTTTAGTTTCAACAGACCCCAGGACATGTCTCCAAAAATTAAGGTCTTTGTTCCTGTGTGCATTTGCAAACAATAATATGGCTTTTTTATGTTTCTTTTGGAGTAATGGATTCTTCCTTGTAGAGTGGCCTTTCAGCCCATGTTGATACAGTATTCGTTTCACTGTGGTTATTGACACAAGCTTACTAGCTTCCGCCATCATCTTCTCAAGGTCTTATGCTTTTGTCTTTGGGTTGATATGCACATGTCGGACCAAAGCACGTTCATCTCTGGGACAAAGAACCCATCTCCTTCCTGAGTGGTATGATGGCTGGACATTCCCATCTTGTTTGTACTTGCGTATAATTGTTTGTACAGATGAACAAGGCACCTTCAGGTATCTTGAAATTGTACCCAAGAATGAACCAGACTTGTGCAAGTCCACAATCCTCTTCCTGACATCTTGGCTTATTTCTTTAGACTTTACCACGATTCTACACAAAGAAGCAGTGTGTTTCAAGTGTGCATTGTAATACATACACAGGTGTGTCTCTAACAAAAAACCTATCAGAAGCTTCCAAACACATGACATCATCATATGGGCAGTCCAGAATTGTTTAAAGGCATAGTAATCTTAGTGCATGTGACGCGCCCCCTGGGCCATATTCTTTAGGGGGAATATCCGGAGCCGGATCAGATGGGAGTTGTAGTCTTCCGAGTGGCTGTGACCCGGTCCGTGCCCAGGGTGTCAAACTGAGTTGTATGTGGCAGTCCTACAGATGTTGCTAAGTTCTTAATGTCGACTACGCCACCCGTTGTGTTGCGGTCACTGTGGCCGCCGCTGCAGCAGGGTCCGCTGAGGCTGATGGTGTAAGTGCAGCTTTGATGATATAACCCCCAACGGGTGGGGTATAGCCTCAGGGGGATCAGGTGCAGAGGATGGGGGTTGTGGTGATGCAGTGTAGACGGCAATCAGAGACAGAGTCGGGTTATGCAGTTTAGGATGTTTACTCACTGCTGATGTTCTGGTCACTCCAGCTTCGAGTGACCTCCCGAGCCGTGCTGCGTCCACCAGGTTCTGGATCCAGCCAACCCCCAAATAAGTCCGGAGCGTGACCCTGAGCTCTCCTTCTGTCCGTTCTCTGGCCGTCCCCACTATTGATCCACCCAGGTCCAGCTCCCTCGGGCCTTCTGTTGGGAGACCCTTGGCCTCGGGTTCCCTGACCCTCCACGTGGTATGCCTTCGTGGTGGATGTGGTGGGTGACCGTGACAAACGCTGCCCACGGTCTCCGGTCTCTGGCTGGGGTGTGTTTTTGCCCCCACCAGCTTGGGTTCCGGTACCCTGTGCCGACTCTTCACCCGGGGATTTAAGTTGGGTTCTTGGAGTCCTTTTCTGCTGTTTCCCCCCTCTGGGTCTCTCTCTCTCTTCTCCTCTCTCACTCTGGGTCTTTCTTCTCCTCTGCTCGCTGACTTCCTCTCTGCAACTGACCCTGTTCTTAGTTGGTGCCCACCTTATATACACCCTCTATGTGTGAGCTCAGGTGACCAGCACCCAATGAGCTCCTATCTTTACCCAGGCTGCTCCCCCTATCTGCCCCTACACTACTTGGGATGTACCAACCCCCTCCCACTCCAGCCAGGAACAGACTCGGTCGTACCTGCACATTTCTAAGTGGGAGTACCGTCGGTCTGCTCCTCGGAAATGGGATGTATGTAGTGCATGCAGCCTACCGAGCTCAGTTCCACGCTCCTTCCCTACCCGGGAGTGGAATATCACACCTCTGGGTTGAGGTGCAATACCCCTGTAGCAGCCGAATCCTCAGGGTGCTACATTCCCCCCTGGTAAACCACAGCACGTCCTCGGGCTGTAAGACATAACACCAAAAACATACAAAATTTTTCATAAACATATAAAATATATAAAACATTATATATATAAAACTTTCTCGTCGCCTCTGGCTCCTCCTCCGGTCACTGTGCAACGTGTGACCGGGTACAGTGCGACAGTCTTTCTAGAAAACATGGTTTTCCTATAAAACCGGTAGGGGGCGCTTTAGGAAGCGCAACTATGTACAAGGCTATGGCCGCTCTCAGTCCTCGGCCAGTTAAGGAGGGAAAGGGAATGGCTGCTCACAGTCCTCAGCCTGTGGAATTAAGGGTAAACGGATAAACAGTTCACTCAGCTGGTCCCAACGGGGACTATATTTGCAGTAACAGTTTCTTTATACCCCGATCGGGTAACTATTTACAGCACCTGCTCCGCTGTACCCAACAACGTCTTCCTCCTGCTCCTTCTTTGGGGATCTCAGCTTCAGACCCGTCCGGATCCTCTTGCTCTTCCTCCTCACATCGCAGCTCCTCCTCTGTCAGGTGATGCACATGGAGGGCGTAAGGTCCTTTGGCACACTTGTGCCGGGTAAAGGTGACCTCGTCCCCGATGTAAAGGTCACGACCTCTGTGCCCCTCCGGCAGATGGGACTCCACGTCTCTGCGCGTGACAAAAACGTCACCGGGGGTGTTGTTGTCTCTGATGAAGCCCCACCCATGCTGCAGGTTAAACTTTATTACAGTCCCGGTGGTACGGGGACTGTGCGCTGCACGGGGGTCCCTCCTGGTTCGGCTCTTCTGCTCGGCGCTCCTTATTTGGGCCTGTTGTTCCCGGACCCGCCTCTCTCTCCGCTCCCTCGCAAACTCCTCGAGCTGCTGTCGGCAACACTCAGCACGCTCCGCTGCAGCTGCCCTGGTTTCCTGAGTGAACCCCATTAGGTCTTCTCCGGTGGGGTCCCACTCAAATTGGGCCTCTTCAAGCGGGGGCGAGATCCTTATCACGGGCTTCGGAGCCGGAATCAGGGGTGCACACATGGCCCCAACTCTCCTCTGGTGCTCCAGTTCATAATACCTCTGGGGCCAGATGAAAGGCTGCCCGTCCGGCCACGTGTGCTGGGCAAACAAGTCCTCTCCCAGACGCGGCACCCTTGGTTTTACGGGTGCGGGCGCGGTGGTGGTGGCGCCCGGGTTGCCCAGGCCTTGCGGCCAGGCCTGGGGCACCTGGAAGGTGAAGGGCACCGTTAGGACGGCGGCGCCCTGGGCTACCTGGCCTTGCGTCCAGGCCGGAGGCTCCGCGGAGGTAGGGGGCGCTGTTGGTGATGCGACGCCCGGGAATTCTAGGCCCTGCGACCAGGCTGGTGTTACTTCCTGCTTGGTCACGCCCGGGGTCGGTGCGTGTGACGTCACAGGGGTCGCGGCGGCGGCTTCCGGTTGGGGCCTAGTCTGCGTCGGTGACATGGCGTTTTCGGGCACAGCAGGGGGACTTTCGGGCTCTGCGACGGGGAGCTGGGGCAGGCAAGCGGTGTCCTGATTTGGGGTATAGACGTCCCCTTTACCTGCCTCCATGCGTTCGGCTCCCTTCTCGGCGCCGTCTCCGGCCTTGGGTCCTCCCGCGCCGTCCTCAGAGGCGGTCTGTCTCCTCATCTTGGCTGGCGTGCTCCGGGTCTTGGTTTGCTGGGCCATCTCTCGGCTCCACTCCGCCAATGTCTCTCGCTGTACCCGGGCCATCCTCCGTGCGAGGCCCTCCAGGGCAGTCTGTGCACACTCCCGGTCTCGGGGGAGCTGTGCAAGGACCCCCACTAGGCCTAGTGGGGTCGTGGTTTCTAGCAGGCTCCTGACCAACGGGTCGGTGCTGCTCTGCTCTTCTTCCAGCAGGCTCCTGGCCAGCGGGCCGGTGCTGCTCTGCTCTCTCGCCATCTCCGGGTGAGCTTCTCTGCTACTCCTTTCCAGGCTTCCTGCCTCCGGGTGCGCTCGCTCCAGACTGCTCCAGGCGGCACCCATCTTCGTTCTTTTCTTTCGTCTCCTCCCACTTCGAGGGCGGTCCCGGGGCCACTGGGTGACTGTCAGCTCCAGGGGCGGTTCTTTCACGCTGACAGACACCTCTAGCATCACAGTCTCTGTTGGTGGGGGCGGTTTCCACTTTTGGCGCCATTTTCGGTCCTGGCCCACGATGGGAGGTGGCCTCTCGCCACCCTCTGGCACGCCCATAATGGCGTCCGCTCTTCCAAGGCGGGAAACCTTTGGAAATGGCGGGAATCGCTTCCCAGTGGCGGGAAACTCTGCAGATGGCGGGAAAAAGTTGTTAATGGCGGACACCCGGCGGGAATCGACTGGTGATGGGGTCCGATGGCGGGGACCCTCCGGAACCGGCAGGAGACTTCTTTTTGAGGTAAACTCGTTCTTTCTTTCAGGCACGCAGTACCCGGTTGTTGTGGGCACGTAATCCTGCCGACTACGCCAAAGTTGACGCGCCC
Organism: Phyllobates terribilis; assembly: GCF_046119375.1. Classification (NCBI taxonomy): domain Eukaryota; kingdom Metazoa; phylum Chordata; class Amphibia; order Anura; family Dendrobatidae; genus Phyllobates; species Phyllobates terribilis. Next base: position 707,649,367 of record NW_027362761.1, read on the forward strand.
CCTGGGCCATATTCTTTAGGGGGAATATCCGGAGCCGGATCAGATGGGAGTTGTAGTCTTCCGAGTGGCTGTGACCCGGTCCGTGCCCAGGGTGTCAAACTGAGTTGTATGTGGCAGTCCTACAGATGTTGCTAAGTTCTTAATGTCGACTACGCCACCCGTTGTGTTGCGGTCACTGTGGCCGCCGCTGCAGCAGGGTCCGCTGAGGCTGATGGTGTAAGTGCAGCTTTGATGATATAACCCCCAACGGGTGGGGTATAGCCTCAGGGGGATCAGGTGCAGAGGATGGGGGTTGTGGTGATGCAGTGTAGACGGCAATCAGAGACAGAGTCGGGTTATGCAGTTTAGGATGTTTACTCACTGCTGATGTTCTGGTCACTCCAGCTTCGAGTGACCTCCCGAGCCGTGCTGCGTCCACCAGGTTCTGGATCCAGCCAACCCCCAAATAAGTCCGGAGCGTGACCCTGAGCTCTCCTTCTGTCCGTTCTCTGGCCGTCCCCACTATTGATCCACCCAGGTCCAGCTCCCTCGGGCCTTCTGTTGGGAGACCCTTGGCCTCGGGTTCCCTGACCCTCCACGTGGTATGCCTTCGTGGTGGATGTGGTGGGTGACCGTGACAAACGCTGCCCACGGTCTCCGGTCTCTGGCTGGGGTGTGTTTTTGCCCCCACCAGCTTGGGTTCCGGTACCCTGTGCCGACTCTTCACCCGGGGATTTAAGTTGGGTTCTTGGAGTCCTTTTCTGCTGTTTCCCCCCTCTGGGTCTCTCTCTCTCTTCTCCTCTCTCACTCTGGGTCTTTCTTCTCCTCTGCTCGCTGACTTCCTCTCTGCAACTGACCCTGTTCTTAGTTGGTGCCCACCTTATATACACCCTCTATGTGTGAGCTCAGGTGACCAGCACCCAATGAGCTCCTATCTTTACCCAGGCTGCTCCCCCTATCTGCCCCTACACTACTTGGGATGTACCACCCCCCTCCCACTCCAGCCAGGAACAGACTCGGTCGTACCTGCACATTTCTAAGTGGGAGTACCGTCGGTCTGCTCCTCGGAAATGGGATGTATGTAGTGCATGCAGCCTACCGAGCTCAGTTCCACGCTCCTTCCCTACCCGGGAGTGGAATATCACACCTCTGGGTTGAGGTGCAATACCCCTGTAGCAGCCGAATCCTCAGGGTGCTACACATGCAAACCTTTGACTTTGCAGTAATAAAAATGCCTTAAAACATTCTATCTCTCTCATTATTCTGGCATTTGGCAAATATTAAAAATTATGGTAATCCTAATTGACCTAAAATGTGTCAGATATTGAGAAAAACATGCATATGTGTATTTTTGAGGTGAAAAACAACGGCGCTGGTAGGTGGTCTAATAGGCCTGCAGCAAATTGGGACAAGAGCCACTACTTGTCCAAAGGTACCGGGACTGGTACTAAAAGGCTAAAATAGTATTGGTAATAATTTGCGCTGCACTAAGAGACAAGGACAAAGGGATGTAAAATAGGTCGATAAAAGTGGAGAGATGCGAAAGAGATAAAACAGTATCGGTTTATTAGCTAAAGTTTAAAAGTAGAGTATTAAAATAGCATAAAATGAGGCAGGTAAATCACGAGCAGTAGTGGTATGGGCTCGGGGTCTTGATTAAAATCCAATTGGTCCAAATAATTATTGAAGTATACACCACTCAACTCTCAATTAGCAGGTATTTCCTATTGGTTCCACATACATTTTACCTGACCAGGTTATCACTATACCTGCCTATTTTCACCCACTTAGGTTCGCAGCAGAAACCATTACTACACTTGTTCAATCTCCTGCTAACAACTTTCATGAACAGGACATTAACAACTACTACCATAGCCCCATCCCAGAGACAGGTAATTATTGTCATTTTTTAAATATAATCTAATTGAAAGACCACCCTCTCCATTCATCTTATAATTCTAATAATAACCCTAATTTATTCCAACTAGCACCTCTTCATAAGCAAGTGTGAACAATCACGCCACCGGTATATATCAGAAATATCAGATATCCAGGTAATAACGGCTGGTACCTTATTACCCACGCACAGTCTCTATAGAGTTACATTTTCTCAATTAATCAGTCCCCCCTTTTTCTGTTCCCTACAGGGGAAGACCACTACCATACAAAATTGGTGTATACTTCATTAATTATTTGGACCATTTAGATTTTAATCAAGACCCCGAGCTCATACCACTACTGCTCATGATTTACCTGCCTCATTTTATGCTATTTTAATACTCTACTTTTAAACTTTATCTAATAAACCAATACTGTTTTATCTCTTTCGCATCTCTCCACTTTTAATCAACCTATTTTACATCCCTTTGTCCTTGTCTCTTGGTGCAGCGCAAATCATTACCAATATGTGTATTTTTATATAGTGGATGTAAACTTATGGTTTCAACTGTATATATACTGTGTGTATATATATATGTATATATATATACAGTACAGACCAAAAGTTTGGACACACCTTCTCATTTTAAGATTTTTCTGTATTTTCATGACTTTGAAAATTGTACATTCACACTGAAGGCATCAAAACAATGAATTAACACATGTGGAATTATATACTTAACAAAAAAGTGTGAAACAATGGAAAATATGTCTTATATTCTAGGTTCTTCAAAGTAGCCACCTTTTGCTTTGATGACTGCTTTGCACACTCTTGGCATTCTCTTGATGAGCTTCAAGAGGTAGTCACCGGAAATGGTTTTCACTTCACAGGTATGCCCTGTCAGGTTTAATAAGTGGGATTTATTGCCTTATAAATGGGGTTGGGACCATCAGTTGTATTGTGCAGAAGTCAGATGGATACACAGCTGATAGTCCTACTGAATAGACTGCTAGAATTTGTATTATGGCAAGAAAAAAGCAGCTAAGTAAAGAAAAACGAGTGGCCATCATTACTTTAAGAATTGAAGGTCAGTCAGTCTGAAAAATTGGGCAAACTTTGAATGTGTCCCCAAGTGCAGTTGCAAAAACCATCAAGCGCTACAAAGAAACTTGCTCACATGAGGACCGCCCCAGGAAAGGAAGACCAAGAGTCACCTCTGCTTCTGAGGATAAGTTTATCCGAGTCACCAGCCTCAGAAATCACAGGTTAACAGCAACTCAGATTAGAGACCAGGTCAATGCCACACAGAGTTCTAGCATCAGACACATTTCTACAACCACTGTTAAGAGGAGACTTTGTGCAGCAGGCCTTCATGGTAAAATAGCTGCTAGGAAACCACTGCTAAGGACAGGCAACAAGCAGAAGAGACAAGTTTGGGCTAAAGAACACAAGAAATGGACATTAGACCAGTGGAAATCTGTGCTTTGGTCTGATGAGTCCTAATTTGAGATCTTTGGTTCCAACCACAGTGTCTTTGTGCGACGCAGAAAAGGTGAACGGATGGACTCTACATGCCTGGTTCCCACCGTGAAGCATGGAGGAGGAGGTGTGATGGTGTGGGGGTGCTTTGATGGTGATACTGTTGGGGATTTATTCAAAATTGAAGGCATACTGAACCAGCATGGCTACCACAGCATCTCGCAGCGGCATGCTATTCCATCCGGTTTGCGTTTAGTTGGACCATCATTTATTTTTCAAAAGGACAATGACCCCAAACACACCTCCAGGCTGTGTAAGGGCTATTTTACCAAGAAGGAGAGTGATGGGGTGCTTCGCCAAATGACCTGGCCTCCACAGTCACCAGACCTGAGCCCAATCAAGATGGTTTGGGGTGAGCTGGACCGCAGAGTGAAGGCAAAGGCGCAAACAAGTGCTAAGCATCTCTGGGAACTCCTTCAAGATTGTTGGAAGACCATTTCCGGTGACTACCTCTTGAAGCTCATCAAGAGAATGCCAAGAGTGTGCAAAGCAGTCATCAAAGCAAAAGGTGGCTACTTTGAAGAACCTAGAATATAAGACATATTTTCAGTTGTATCACACTTTTTTGTTAAGTATATAATTCCACATGTGTTAATTCATAGTTTTGATGCCTTCAGTGTGAATGTACAATTTTCATAGTCATGAAAATGCAGAAAAATCTTTAAATGAGAAGGTGTGTCCAAACTTTTGGTCTGTACTGTATATATCCAGTAAGGTGTAAATGTTGCAAGCAAGTGAGGTAAACATTCTTCGAAGAATGCTTTCAAAAATAGATAAACATTTGAGAGTCCTCAGTGGTTGATACCTTTTAATGATACCTTTTAATAGCTAAATGAAAAAATTGTAACAAATAGCAAGCTTTTGAGACTACTCAAAATATATAGAAGTGATAATAGTTGCTAATAGTTGAGTTGCTTGATCTTGTTTTCATGTTGAAGGTATGCTTTTTGGCCTCAATTTTGCTATTGATCTTTTATTGACCCATATCCAGTGCTGCACAGTGTTTCAGTTCTACCTGCAACCTTTAGCAAGGCATATAGAGGCAGCTAAACATTGAAATTGCAACACCGAGAAGGAAAAGTCATGGAATTATGACAACAATGGTGGCTGGGACCCTAAGAGGCAGTGATCATGCTTTCATAGAGTTATGGATAACTAGAGGAGGAGGACCTGTGAAGAGGCAGACTTTAAAGTTGGATTTCAGAAAAGCTGATTTTAAGGAACTCAGAAAGAGGATAGGAGGGATCCAATGGCTGAATGTCATTAAGAACAGAAATGTCTAGTAAGGATAGGAAATGTTGAAACATGAGATTCAGAAAGCACAATCGTTACCAATCCATAAAAGTGGGAAGAATAGGAAGCATTTCCGGAAACCAGGATGGATGAACACAGAACTTAAAAACATGCTAAAATGGAAGAAAGAAATGTACACTGCTCAAAAAAATAAAATGAACACTTAACCCTACACTTTCACATACCTGGGGCCTTTTAGGCCTGTGTGCAAATAAAATGGAGTAACTCAAATAGAAATACTTTTCAAAGTTTATTTGAGATGTGAATATTTCAAAACATTATAATTATGTGCATAAAACAAAAAAAAGTAATTACTCCGGCTTAAAACGCCCAATATATGCATTCTACATAATTCTTTATATATATATATATATATATATATATATATATATATATATATACATATATAATTCTTTATATATATATATATATATATATATATATATATATATATATATATATAAAACTATTTTTTTGTCTAAAAGTTTTTTATATAAAAGTTGTAGTAAACATGGTGCAGGAATATTTATTTTCAAAAACTTTCATTTTCAACTTTACTGATTACCCCAACAATTTTCACATATTATTTTTTCGGAGGACTGTTCCTTGCAGACATTTTGTCCACAAGTAGTACAGAAACGCTCAGATTTCCTTTCCTACTTTGCTAGACAAATATAACAGCGCTTTCTTTTTTTTTCTCTTGGCTCTGGATGTTCCTGAAAATGTATACCACATCACATCATAGCTTACTTAATTTGCCTTGGCAAGCATTTCGTGTTGCTTCGCTCCATCATGGTAGGCATCAAAAGTTCATAGCAAAGTTCCGTCAAGACTAGACGTCTCTTGTCCTTCCTATTGGCATGGAATTCTGGATGAGTTTCACTATAAACAATATAGCAATTGAGGGCTGACACATCAAGGATATTATAAAAAATGACTACAGGCCAACGTTTTGTCTGCCTCTTGCACGAATACTCTCCAATCATTTCATCCATCTTGTCCACACCTCCTTTTGTTTTATTATAATGCAGCATGATTTCAGGTTTCTGTTTCCTGTCATCGGTGTCAATACTTCCATCATGGTGCATTGTACTCAGTAATATCACGGATTTTTCTTTCTTTGCTTTATAAGTAGAGATGAGCGTTGTTCTACTCGAACTGTTCGCCAATCTCAAATTCGAGCTGTTTTGGGCGGTGTTCGAGCCGTTCGGCGAACACGAACAATTTGAGAAAAATTCGGCTGTTCGAGGTTATGTTCGATAACTGTTCGTGCACCAAAATCATAACTGGATTTTTTCTCAGTAATGATGAAAATTAATGTTAATACGCAGTTTGAGTGTACAGCGGGGTGGGGGGAGGGGCAGGGGATGGATCTCTGCAGGAACAATGAAGATCTCCATTTTTTTTTTCTCTTTCCCGCATTTACAGTGGGGAGGTGCAATCTGTCAGCCTATCAGCAGCGCACACACGGTGCGAAGTGCTTTTTTTCACACAAGCAAGGGCATGTGTCATTGGCAGTGTATGTCACATGTCCTTGCCCTATAAGACCAAGCCATTTTCCCCGTCGCCACCATTTTCTCACTGCTGCAGCTGCGTGTTAGACGGCACCGCTGTTGCTGTGTGCGCTATACCTTGTTAATTTCAAGCCAATTTTCGCACAAATCTACAGATAGCTTGGGAGTAGGGAATAGTTGTGATTGCAGTCCTTTTAAGGACTAGGTTACAGCATTTCCTACGACTTTTATCAGGCAGGTCTGTGCTCTTAAATAGATAGATTGTGGGAGTAAAGACTAATTGTAATTGGAGTCCTTTTCAGGACTAGGTTACATCAGTTCCTATCAGTTTTTGCCAGGCAGGTCTGTGCCAGTGCTGTGCAAGTTTTTTTCACAGCATTTGGCTGAATCTAGCAAAGCTAATCCTTTTTGGCCTATTGCAGAGTGTGTTAGTCAGTGGAGTAGCCTATCTGTGTTGCAAGATATACCACCTGTGTATAGAATACCAATTTTTTTACTGCACCTAGTGAAGTAAAATCTTTTGGGCATAGCATCATTCTATTAGTCCATCTATACTGACCTCCATCAGGTTGCAAATTGAATATAATTTTTTTCTGCATCTAGCTCTGAAAAAATATTGGGCTTCTAGCTGTGTGTGGGACTTGTTGTATTAGTCCATCTATACTGACCTCCATCAGGTTGCAAACTGCATATATTTTTTTCTTCATCTACCTCTGAAAAAATATTGGGCTTCTAGCTGTGTGTGGGACTTGTTGTATTAGTCCATCTATACTGACCTCCATCAGGTTGCAAATTGAATATAATTTTTTTCTGCATCTAGCTCTGAAAAAATATTGGGCTTCTAGCTGTGTGTGGGACTTGTTGTATTAGTCCATCTATACTGACCTCCATCAGGTTGCAAACTGCATATATTTTTTTCTTCATCTACCTCTGAAAAAATATTGGGCTTCTAGCTGTGTGTGGGACTTGTTCTATTAATCCATCTATACAGACCTCCATCAGGTTGCAAACTGAATATATATTTTTCTGCATCTACCTCTGAAAAAATATTGGGCTTCTAGCTGTGTGTGGGACTTGTTGTATTAGTCCATCTATACTGACCTCCATCAGGTTGCAAATTGAATATAATTTTTTTCTGCATCTAGCTCTGAAAAAATATTGGGCTTCTAGCTGTGTGTGGGACTTGTTCTATTAATCCATCTATACAGACCTCCATCAGGTTGCAAACTGAATATATTTTTTTCTGCATCGACCTCTGAAAAAATATTGGGCTTCTAGCTGTGTGTGGGACTTGTTGTATTAGTCCATCTATACTGACCTCCATCAGGTTGCAAACTGCATATATTTTTTTCTTCATCTACCTCTGAAAAAATATTGGGCTTCTAGCTGTGTGTGGGACTTGTTGTATTAGTCCATCTATACTGACCTCCATCAGGTTGCAAATTAAAAATAATTTTTATCTGCATCTAGCTCTGAAAAAATATTTGGCCTTCTAGCAGTGTGTGGGACTTTCTCTATTAGTCCATCTATACTGACCTCCATCAGGTTGCAAATTGAATATAATTTTTTTCTGCATCTAACCCAGCCAATAGTTTTGGCCTAATACCACAGTTTGGCCACTCAGCTCTGCTCGGTTCCCATCCATTGTTTTTTTGTGCAAACAACTCCAGAGTTGTTAATTAGTTAACCACCAAAATGAGTGGAAAAAGGCCTGCTGCTGGTGGAAAGGGGAATAGGCGTGTTGGGAAGGGGAAAAAAGGTTGTGTCCGTGGGGTAGGTGTTAAAGCAACAGTAACATCTGCAGAAGAAAGACCATCTTCCAGCCAAACTAAAATGTCTACTTCTTTTAGCGGACAATGTGATAAGATCCCTTTCTTACGGCCACGCCAATCGCTACAAATTCCAGATGAGGCACAAAAACAGCAGGTGCTTCAATGGATATCAAGTGCTCCTTTAAGTGGGCTCTCCTCCACATCAACTTCAACATCACAAATACTCCAGTCCTCAAAGGTGTCACCCCAATCGCACTTGCTTCCTCACAGCTCCCAAATCTCCAGCTGCCCGTCTGAGTATGAGGTAGAACAGATGGTTGAGTCTGCAGAGCTGTTTACTCATACTATAGCCTGGGAATCAGAGGTCGACTCCAGCGCTTCTGTGAATCCAGACGAGGAAATGATCTGCACTGATGCCCAGAATCTTTATGAGTCGGATCCAGGACCAGACGCAGAAGGTTCTGACCATAATGTAGACCCTCATTCCCAAACTGTAACTCCTGTTGGTGGAGACAATGAGGAAGACGATGATAAGACTCAAATACCTGATTGGAGCGACAACTTTAGTTTTTTGTCAGGGCAGGAACAGGTTGGCTCTGAGGACGACGGGTGTGATAACGCACAGGGTGATGATGATGAGGTTGGAGATCCCACTTACTGTCAACCCACAGTCAGCCAAGAGATGAGGTCAGCAGAGGAGGTGGAGGAAGATGCTAGTGACGACGAGGTCAGGTTGCGCCTTCCTGGACAGAGACGTAGTACTGGAAGCACGTCAACAACTGCATCCTCAAACACAACTCTGCCTCTCACCACAAGTCATGGTGGCTCTTCAGGTCGCATGGGTGCTAAGCCTTGCATAGCCTGGGCATTTTTTCAGATCGATAAAGATGACCCAACTCGTGTTATCTGTAACATTTGTCAGCAAAAGCTAAGTAGAGGCCAAAAAATACAGTTTGAGTACTTCATGCATGAACCGGCACATGGACATGAAGCATAAGTTGCAGTGGGAAGCTCAGTGTGCTACAATGCGGCCTAGCCGGCCGGGCCAACCACCGTCTGCCATATCTTGTGCATCCGCGGCCTCTTCATCCTCTGTGACTGGGGGGGACAGCAGTCACACCTGTTTTGGGGCGCAGACCTGCCACCTCTTTACCCGCAACAGCCAGCGTGATTGGCAGGTCATCATTTTCTTTGGAGGTGGTAACACCAGCTGGTGTTGAGCGCTGTCCGACATCGATAGCACCACCTTTGGATCAAGGCAACCTAACATGTCCGCCTGCATCTTCCTCACAGACCGTCTAAGCACAATAGCCAGCCCTCGGTCCCTCAGATGTGGACAAGTAAAAGACCATTTGCTCCTAGCCATGAGAAAGCTAAGAGGTTTTTGGCAACAGAAATGCTGCCTTTCCGCCTGGTGGACACAGAGGATTTTCGAGACCTTATGTCCGTCGCAGTGCCCCAGTACCAGATGCCCAGTCGGCACTACTTCTCAAAGAAAGGTGTGCCTGCGCTCCACCAGCATGTCGCACACAACATCACCGCTTCTTTGAGAAACTCTGTGTGTGACAGGGTGCATTTCACCACAGACACTTGGACGAGTAGGCATGGACAGGGGCGTTACATGTCGCTGACTGGGCACTGGGTAACTATGGTGACAGCAGGACAAGGGGCTGCTGTCCAAGTCTTGCCGTCCCCACGAGTTGTGCGTCAATCCTCTTTATGTCAAAGTTCCTCCACTGCTTCTGCCTCCTCAACCTCCTCTCGGTCTTCCACCTGCACTCAAAGCCTGTCTGGTCATACCACAAGCTTTCTAACTGCGCAGAAGGGATCCTGCACACCTCCTTACTATGCTGGCAGTAGGGCTCAACGTCATCAGGCGGTTTTTACATTGAAATGTCTGGGAAATGTGAGTCACACAGCTGAGGAGTTGTGGTCAGCTCTGGAGAACCAATTTCATGAATGGTTGTCTACACTGGACCTGAAACCAGGGAAGGCCGTGTGCGACAATGCTGCAAACCTGGGTGCGGCCCATCGCCGGGGCAATGTCACACACGTGCCTTGTATGGCTCACGTGTTGAACCTGGTTGTCCAGCAATTTTTAGCCCACTATCCCAGACTAGATGGCCTTCTGCAGAGGGCACGGTCGCTGTGTGCTCACTTTCGCCGTTCGCATCCCGCAGCTCAGCGACTTACATCTCTACAGAAGTCGTTGGGCCTGCCACTTCACCGGCTAAAATGCGATGTGCCTACCCGGTGGAATTCAACTCTGCACATGTTGCAGCGACTGTGGCAGCACCGACAAGCCCTGGTGCAATACGTTCTGACGTATAGCCTGGGCCAACGAGATCCAGAGGTGGGGCAAATCACGCTGGAGGAGTGGTCTCAGATCAGGGACCTATGCACCCTTCTGCACAGTTTTGAAATGGCGACGAAGATGTTTAGTGCTGACGATGCCATTATCAGCATAACTATTCCGGTGATTTACATGCTGGAGCACATGTTAAACAGAATTCGGAGTCAGGTGGTGGCACAAGAGGAGGTGGAGGAAGTAGAGGAGGAGGAGTTGTATGCGGAAGGGCTAACATCTGCAAGGTCCAGACGGTCGGCAGCACCAAGGGGGCAGGCATGTGAGGGTGGGGGAGATGGTTTTACCAGGGCGATGGTAGCAGCCAAACTAGTGAGGAAGGTGCAGGAGCCCAGGAAGAAGTGGAGGACGAACTGATGGAAGACTCATCAGATGAGGGAGACCTTGATCACATTTCTGTTGTGCGAGGTTGGGGGGAGAGGACAGAGGAAGGAAGCATGATTGTTACCTCGCCACCAACACAACAGGAACTTGGTGCTCCTGGATGCGCAACACACATGAGTGCCTTCTTGCTGCACTACCTGCAACATGACCCTCGAATTGTGAGAATTAGAAATAATCCTGACTACTGGGTTGCCACACTGTTAGATCCCCGGTACAAAAGTAAATTTGCAGAAATTATTCCTGCCATAGAAAGGGATGCACGCATGCAGGAGTATCAGCAGAGACTGTTGCAGAATCTTACATGTGCTTTTCCACAAAATACCAGTGGTGCACGTAGTGAATCTCACAGTTCCAACTTGCCAACCGTGGGACCGTCAAGTGTTCAGCACTCAAACTGTAACAGAACCACAGTATCTGCTGGTAACATCAATTTTGCGGAATCATTTCACCACTTTTTTAGTCCATCCTTTGCAAGGCCACAGGAGACAAGAAGTCTGACACATAGTCAACGCCTAAAGACGATGGTACAGGAGTATCTCCAAGTAAACATTGAAGCCACGACTGTGTCACTGGACCCTTGCTCTTTTTGGGCTTCCAATCTGGATAAATGGCCGGAGCTAGCCACTTACGCCTTGGAGATCTTGTCATGCCCCGCAGCCAGCGTTCTCTCTGAACGTGTGTTCAGCGCTGCTGGTGGTGTGCTGACAGATAAGCGCACGCGGCTCTCCACTGATAATGTAGACAGACTCACGTTCATAAAGATGAACAAATCATGGATCCGAAACGACTTTTCTACCCCTGTGTCATCCTGGGGAGAGTAAAAGCTTGATGATTGGTTAAAATCACCCTACCAACCGTTTTAAGCTTTCAAATTACTAATCATGTTTATCTGTATCTTGGCTGGAAAATAATTTGGGCTTTGTAGCAGTGTGCAGCACTGATTCTATTAGGCCATCTATAATAAGCTCCACCAGATTTAAAATTACTAATCATGTTTATCTGTATCTTGACTGGAAAATAATTTGGGCTTTGTAGCAGTGTGCAGCACTGATCCTATTAGGCCATCTATACTAAAGCTTCACCAGATTTAAAATTAATAATAATTTTTAGCTGCATCTAGCCCGGAAAATAATTTTGGGGCTCCGAGATGCGCAAGACACTTAAGTGCCTTCTTGCTGCACTACCTGCAGCATGACCCTCATATTGTCAGAATTCGAAGTAATCATGACTACTGGGTTGCCACACTCTTAGATCCCCCAAACTTTTCGATCAACCTTTTCATTTTAATAAAGACCAAAAAAATGGTCATTTTTGAAATTATAAGCATTAGCAGGTTGTTAGAAACTGAAATCAAACAGTTTTCAACTCAAAACTTTATTCTAGGTGATGTTACATTTTCACATAGGACCCCTTGTTCGAAAGGAGCTTCTGAACTCTCTCGTCCATTGAATTTGTCAGGTTTTGGATGGTTTCTGCTTCAATTGTTTTGCATGAGGACAGAATACCCTCCCAGAGCTGTTGCTTAGATGTGAACTGCCTCCCGCCATCATAGACACTCCTTTTAATGATGCTCCAAAGGTTCTGAATGGGGTAGAGGTCAGGGGAGCATGGGGGTCACACCATAAGTTTGTCCCCTTTTATGCCCATATCAGCCAGAGATGCAGATGTTTTATGTGCATCATGAGATGGTGCATTATCATGCAGAAAAATTATCTTGCTGTGAAATACACGGTTCTTCTTCTTGAACCATGGCAGGAAGTGCTGTTTGAGAAAATCCACATACATTATGGAGTTCATCTTTAGCGCCTTCAGGGATCCTAAAGGGGCCGACAATCTCTCTCCCCATGATTCCAGCCCAAAACATTACTCCACCTCCTCCTTGTTGGCGCTGTAGCCGTGTTTGCGTGGGGTGTCCATCAACCAGCCATCCTCCACTCCATCCATCTGGACCATCGAGCGCTGCATGGCACTCATCCGTGAACAAAACAGTTTTGAAATCAGTCTTCATGTAATGTTTGGCCCACTGGAGCCGTTTCTGCTTGTGTGAAGTGGATAGAGGAGGTCGACAGGATGGCGTATGCACAGCTGCAAACCTCTGAAGGACCCTGCATCTTGTTGTTCGGGGGACGTTGGAGGCACCAGCAGCTTCAAAAACTTGTCTGCTGCTATGACAAGGCTTTTTTGCCGCTGCTCTTTCAACCTGACGTAATTGCCTGTAGGAAAGAGTCCTCAATTTGCCCTTATCAGCACGCACACGTGTGTACTGTGAATCAGCTACATACTTCTTGATTGCCAAGACACTTCATCCTGATCATCGCACAATGTTGATTGTAGTCATGCCTTGACCTAAACACTCCACAATTTGTTGCTTCTCAGCAGCCGACACATCCTTTTTCTTTCCCATTTTGGCAGAAATGTAGGCTGCTTAATAATGTGAGACAGCCTTCTTAAGTAGTCTTGCCTTTCATTGGACACACCTGCCAAACTAATTAGCACAGGTGTCTGCAATTGCTTACAGTGATATAAAGAGCCCTGACACACATCACCATCAATGAGTTTAACTGACAAACAAACAAATTCTTCCCTTATCACTCCTAAACACTTTTTGCATAATAATTTGGAACACGGTGTACATGTGCTTTTCCACAAAACACCAGTGGTTCACGTAGTGAATCTTACAGTTCTAACTTGCCAACCGTGGTCTGTATGGAGTTGTTCAATAAAGGGCCCAAAATTAAGATAACATAGATGGGAGAGGTCTCTATGAATAGGAATTCCTAAGTATTTGATACCCTGTGAGGGCCAGGCAAAAGGAAAGTTGGACTGGATGGAATCCTATATGGATTTGGGGAGGGAGACATCGAGGGCCTCAGACTTCGCTGCATTGATTTTAAAATTTGACCATGTAACAAAGTGATCTATTTCAGCCATAACAGCATGGATGGATATATGTGATTGAGTGATATATTCTAGGACATCATCAGCAAATAGAGAGCACTTGTACTCGGTGCCTCCCACCTCAATCCACCTAATATTGGGGTTATGGCGAATTGATGAGAGCAGGTGCTCCGTCACTAGGATGTATAAGAGAGGGGACAGAGAACATCCCTGCCTTGTCCCATTGGTGATTGTGAAAGGTGATGAAAATGTTCTGACGCGCCCCCTGGGCCTTGGGACACCCGGAGCCGGACCCTTTTTGGTGGATGCTGGTGGTTGTAGTCTCCATGGCGGCAACCCGGTTCCGTGGCTCAGGGCGGTCAAACCAGTGGCGGAACTATTTATGTGGTTTTGATGTTTAAATGTCCGACTACGCCACCCGTGTGTAACATACCTGGCGGCGTCCTTGCATGGTGGTCCATCTCCCACTGTGCAAGAGGGCGCACTTGATCTCCTGTCCAGAATGTCTCTCTGGCTTCCCTCCATGCTGTCTGTTTGTGTCTGTTTCTGCTGCTTAAGGGCGGCGCCCGATCACTTCCTGCCTTTTTGTACCTGCTGTGGGTCACACCCCTTGTGCCTCCTCAGCCTATTGCTGTCTGTCACTTGGTATATAGCTCAGCAGCTCCCTTCTATCCCTGCCTGAGCATAGTGTTTCCTTCAGTGTGTGCTTGCACTCTGAAGGTGCCAGGTCCCGTCTCTTGTCTCCTGCTTTTTGTATCAGTTCCCGTGTCTGAACTGAGTCCTGTATGTCTCCTGCTTTGCGGTATCAGCTCCCGTGTCTGAACTGACTCCTTTCTGTGTTCTCTTGTCTGTCCTGTCTGAACACGCTCCTAGCCTGTTCCTCTCGCCTTCTAGTGGCCGATTTCCTAGACCCGCTCCTGTGTCTGGTCTGTCCTGTCTGAACACGCTCCTTGCCTGTTCGTTCCGCCTTCTAGTGGCCGATTTCCTAGACCCGCTCCTGCGTCTGGTCTGTCCTGTCTGAACACGCTCCTTGCCTGTTCGTTTCGCCTCTCTGGGGGCCGTATTCCCAGACCCGCTCCTGTATCCCTCTGCAGTGTCGGTCTCCTCCGTACACTCAGTTCCAGTCTGAACTCTCTCCTGTCCTTTACCTGTTTTGCCTCTATGTCCGTTCCCTTCCTTTTTCTGCAGAGTCTGAACTCGTACCTAACTCCTGCTTGTTGTCTCTGCAAGTACTGTGTGAGTATCTGGCTCTGTCTTTCCCTTCCTGTCTGTTCCGTGTGTACAGAGCCCTGTCCTCCCTTCTCAGCCTTGTCTGCACTCTAGCTGTGCTTGCCTGTAACCCTCTGCCTGTATTGTTCCTGAGTCCCGGTGTGTACTGGGTCCTATCCCGCCTGTGTTCCTACCTGCTAGTGCCTCCCTGTCTGCACTCTAGCTGTGCTTGCCTTTACCCCCCTGCCTGCATACCCGCCTGCCTGCATACCAGTCGTGCCTGCCTATACCCACCAGTCTGTGTGCCAGCCTACCAGCCTGTTCCTGTATTCCCCTGTGTGGGTCAACAGCCGTGTCCGGGGTCTGTCCTGGAGTAGCACCTGGTCCCTCTGCTCGGTTCCTCCTTGGTGCACTGGCGTCGTATGCCGTCGTGCGACCCTGGTCGGATCGGGTGAATACTTAGTCACGCCCCTCCAGGCATTCACTCTCCGGCACGGTCCAGTGGAATCACTACAATCACACGCACACGCCGCTTAGCCCGGGCGTGTGCATAACAGCATGCTCAGGCCATGGTTCCCGTTGAGCCCCACGGCCTTCGCTCTTTGAGAAGTTTTTCCAGCAAATACATGCATTAAAATAAAATAAATAAATTTTTTTCCCCCTTTAGCTGAGTTCCAGGCGAGTTACGCACCCGTCCAGATGGATCTATCAGCCCTCGTTCCTGCGGATCCGCCACGTTACTATGGGGATCCAAGACAGTGTCGTGCATTTGTGGAGCAATGCATGCTACACTTTAAGGCCTACCCTCTCTATTTTCCTTCCGATTGGGCTAAAGTGGCCTTTATGATTGACTACCTAGCGGGTGATGCCTTGAAATGGGTCACCCCCTTATGGGAAGCATGGGATCCTGTCATCCTTGACCTGCAGGCCTTCCTGGTGGCCTTTCGTATGGTCTTCGAGGACCCTAACTCTGAAGCCCCTGCTGAAGCTTCACTTCCCAATATCCCGGAGCAGCCCCGACGGGTAATGTGTGTGGGTAGCGCAATAGTCCTCCAGCCCAATGAGACTACTGCCCACCCAGAATCCTCACAGGGTGACTACGCTTTCCGGAATACTTCTCTCAACCTCAAGAGGCAGTCCAGACGTGCTAGACTTAGAGGCAAGCCGTCACGCCAGGGTCTGTCCTCCCTGAGACCTCCTGACCCCAACCTTGAAGTCCCTACTGAAGCTTCATCTCCCTGTATCCCGGAGAAACCCCAATGGGTAATGTGCGTGGGTAGTGCACCAGTTCTCCTGGCCGAAGAGACTTCTGCCCATCTAGACTCCACACAGGAGAACTTCCTGCACCCGGCATCAGATGCTTCTTTCTCTTTAACCGGTGTGCATGTCCAAGGATGCTCCAAAGCTGTGGTTACCTCAGAGTCTGTGCACCTCTACTACCTGGCGGAGGATCCCCTGTTGCCTCCTGAACCCTCCGGGATACCACTCGATGACAAATGGAGAGAGACTTCTCTACACCCGGTACTCAATACTTTGTCCGCTTCGTCCTGTGAGCCTGACAATGGGTACCCCAAAGTGGTAGTTACCTCCGAGTCTCTACACCCCTCCGACCAGGCGGAGGATCTCCAGTTGTCTCCTGAACCCTTCGGGGTGCTACCTGGTAGCGAAAGGACAGAGACTCTCCTATACTCTGTACCTGATACCTCGCTCGCTTCGTCCAGTGAGTCCAACTTAGTGTACTCTGAAGCAGAGGTTACTCCTGAGTCTCTACACCCCTCCGACCAGGCGGAGGACCTCCAGTTGTGTTCAGAATCCTTCGGGGTGCCACCTGGTGGTGAATGGACAGAGACTTTCCTATATCCTGGATCTGATACCTCGCTTGCTTCGTCCAGTGAGTCCGACCTAGTGTACTCTGAAGCAGAGGTTACCCGTGAGTCTCTACACCCCTCTGACCAGGCGGAGGACCGCCAGCTGTCTCCAGAACCCTTCGGGGTGCCACCTGGTGGTGAATGGACAGAGACTTTCCTATACTCGGTACCCGATACCTCGCCTGCTTCCTCCAGTGAGTCCGACCTAGTGTACTCTGAAGCAGAGGTTACCCGTGAGTCTCTACACCCCTCTGACCAGGCGGAGGACCGCCAGCTGTCTCCAGAACCCTTCGGGGTGCCACCTGGTGGTGAATGGACAGAGACTTTCCTATACTCGGTACCCGATACCTCGCCTGCTTCCTCCAGTGAGTCCGACCTAGTGTACTCTGAAGCAGTTGTTTTCTCTGAGCCTCTGCACTCTTCTGACCCGGCGGAGGACCTCCAGTTGTTTCCTGAATCCTCCGGGATACCACCAGATAACAAAGAGACAGTGACTTTTCCTCATTATGTACCTGATAACCCGTCTATTTCTTCCTGTGAGCTTGACAAGATGTACCTCGAAGCAGAGATTACCCTTAAGTCTCTGTCCCCCTCCAACCCAGTGAACGACTGGCCCTCGAATTCCCTGCGGAAGATTCTGGCAGGCCTGAAGAAGAGGGGGCGTAAGGGGGGAGGTACTGTAACATACCTGGCGGCGTCCTTGCATGGTGGTCCATCTCCCACTGTGCAAGAGGGCGCACTTGATCTCCTGTCCAGAATGTCTCTCTGGCTTCCCTCCATGCTGTCTGTTTGTGTCTGTTTCTGCTGCTTAAGGGCGGCGCCCGATCACTTCCTGCCTTTTGTACCTGCTGTGGGTCACACCCCTTGTGCCTCCTCAGCCTATTGCTGTCTGTCACTTGGTATATAGCTCAGCAGCTCCCTTCTATCCCTGCCTGAGCATAGTGTTTCCTTCAGTGTGTGCTTGCACTCTGAAGGTGCCAGGTCCCGTCTCTTGTCTCCTGCTTTTTGTATCAGTTCCCGTGTCTGAACTGAGTCCTGTATGTCTCCTGCTTTGCGGTATCAGCTCCCGTGTCTGAACTGACTCCTTTCTGTGTTCTCTTGTCTGTCCTGTCTGAACACGCTCCTAGCCTGTTCCTCTCGCCTTCTAGTGGCCGATTTCCTAGACCCGCTCCTGTGTCTGGTCTGTCCTGTCTGAACACGCTCCTTGCCTGTTCGTTCCGCCTTCTAGTGGCCGATTTCCTAGACCCGCTCCTGCGTCTGGTCTGTCCTGTCTGAACACGCTCCTTGCCTGTTCGTTCCGCCTCTCTGGGGGCCGTATTCCCAGACCCGCTCCTGTATCCCTCTGCAGTGTCGGTCTCCTCCGTACACTCAGTTCCAGTCTGAACTCTCTCCTGTCCTTTACCTGTTTTGCCTCTATGTCCGTTCCCTTCCTTTTTCTGCAGAGTCTGAACTCGTACCTAACTCCTGCTTGTTGTCTCTGCAAGTACTGTGTGAGTATCTGGCTCTGTCTTTCCCTTCCTGTCTGTTCCGTGTGTACAGAGCCCTGTCCTCCCTTCTCAGCCTTGTCTGCACTCTAGCTGTGCTTGCCTGTAACCCTCTGCCTGTATTGTTCCTGAGTCCCGGTGTGTACTGGGTCCTATCCCGCCTGTGTTCCTACCTGCTAGTGCCTCCCTGTCTGCACTCTAGCTGTGCTTGCCTTTACCCCCCTGCCTGCATACCCGCCTGCCTGCATACCAGTCGTGCCTGCCTATACCCACCAGTCTGTGTGCCAGCCTACCAGCCTGTTCCTGTATTCCCCTGTGTGGGTCAACAGCCGTGTCCGGGGTCTGTCCTGGAGTAGCACCTGGTCCCTCTGCTCGGTTCCTCCTTGGTGCACTGGCGTCGTATGCCGTCGTGCGACCCTGGTCGGATCGGGTGAATACTTAGTCACGCCCCTCCAGGCATTCACTCTCCGGCACGGTCCAGTGGAATCACTACAATCACACGCACACGCCGCTTAGCCCGGGCGTGTGCATAACAGCATGCTCAGGCCATGGTTCCCGTTGAGCCCCACGGCCTTCGCTCTTTGAGAAGTTTTTCCAGCGAATACATGCATTAAAATAAAATAAATAAATTTTTTTCCCCCTTTAGCTGAGTTCCAGGCGAGTTACGCACCCGTCCAGATGGATCTATCAGCCCTCGTTCCTGCGGATCCGCCACGTTACTATGGGGATCCAAGACAGTGTCGTGCATTTGTGGAGCAATGCATGCTACACTTTAAGGCCTACCCTCTCTATTTTCCTTCCGATTGGGCTAAAGTGGCCTTTATGATTGACTACCTAGCGGGTGATGCCTTGAAATGGGTCACCCCCTTATGGGAAGCATGGGATCCTGTCATCCTTGACCTGCAGGCCTTCCTGGTGGCCTTTCGTATGGTC
The DNA here is from genome assembly GCF_046119375.1 of Phyllobates terribilis. Taxonomy (NCBI): domain Eukaryota; kingdom Metazoa; phylum Chordata; class Amphibia; order Anura; family Dendrobatidae; genus Phyllobates; species Phyllobates terribilis. The sequence continues at coordinate 707,668,484 of NW_027362761.1, forward strand.
TTCGAGGACCCTAACTCTGAAGCCCCTGCTGAAGCTTCACTTCCCAATATCCCGGAGCAGCCCCGACGGGTAATGTGTGTGGGTAGCGCAATAGTCCTCCAGCCCAATGAGACTACTGCCCACCCAGAATCCTCACAGGGTGACTACGCTTTCCGGAATACTTCTCTCAACCTCAAGAGGCAGTCCAGACGTGCTAGACTTAGAGGCAAGCCGTCACGCCAGGGTCTGTCCTCCCTGAGACCTCCTGACCCCAACCTTGAAGTCCCTACTGAAGCTTCATCTCCCTGTATCCCGGAGAAACCCCAATGGGTAATGTGCGTGGGTAGTGCACCAGTTCTCCTGGCCGAAGAGACTTCTGCCCATCCAGACTCCACACAGGAGAACTTCCTGCACCCGGCATCAGATGCTTCTTTCTCTTTAACCGGTGTGCATGTCCAAGGATGCTCCAAAGCTGTGGTTACCTCAGAGTCTGTGCACCTCTACTACCTGGCGGAGGATCCCCTGTTGCCTCCTGAACCCTCCGGGATACCACTCGATGACAAATGGAGAGAGACTTCTCTACACCCGGTACTCAATATTTTGTCCGCTTCGTCCTGTGAGCCTGACAATGGGTACCCCAAAGTGGTAGTTACCTCCGAGTCTCTACACCCCTCCGACCAGGCGGAGGATCTCCAGTTGTCTCCTGAACCCTTCGGGGTGCTACCTGGTAGCGAAAGGACAGAGACTCTCCTATACTCTGTACCTGATACCTCGCTCGCTTCGTCCAGTGAGTCCAACTTAGTGTACTCCGAAGCAGAGGTTACTCCTGAGTCTCTACACCCCTCCGACCAGGCGGAGGACCTCCAGTTGTGTTCAGAATCCTTCGGGGTGCCACCTGGTGGTGAATGGACAGAGACTTTCCTATATCCTGGATCTGATACCTCGCTTGCTTCGTCCAGTGAGTCCGACCTAGTGTACTCTGAAGCAGAGGTTACCCGTGAGTCTCTACACCCCTCTGACCAGGCGGAGGACCGCCAGCTGTCTCCAGAACCCTTCGGGGTGCCACCTGGTGGTGAATGGACAGAGACTTTCCTATACTCGGTACCCGATACCTCGCCTGCTTCCTCCAGTGAGTCCGACCTAGTGTACTCTGAAGCAGAGGTTACCCGTGAGTCTCTACACCCCTCTGACCAGGCGGAGGACCGCCAGCTGTCTCCAGAACCCTTCGGGGTGCCACCTGGTGGTGAATGGACAGAGACTTTCCTATACTCGGTACCCGATACCTCGCCTGCTTCCTCCAGTGAGTCCGACCTAGTGTACTCTGAAGCAGTTGTTTTCTCTGAGCCTCTGCACTCTTCTGACCCGGCGGAGGACCTCCAGTTGTTTCCTGAATCCTCCGGGATACCACCAGATAACAAAGAGACAGTGACTTTTCCTCATTATGTACCTGATAACCCGTCTATTTCTTCCTGTGAGCTTGACAAGATGTACCTCGAAGCAGAGATTACCCTTAAGTCTCTGTCCCCCTCCAACCCAGTGAACGACTGGCCCTCGAATTCCCTGCGGAAGATTCTGGCAGGCCTGAAGAAGAGGGGGCGTAAGGGGGGAGGTACTGTAACATACCTGGCGGCGTCCTTGCATGGTGGTCCATCTCCCACTGTGCAAGAGGGCGCACTTGATCTCCTGTCCAGAATGTCTCTCTGGCTTCCCTCCATGCTGTCTGTTTGTGTCTGTTTCTGCTGCTTAAGGGCGGCGCCCGATCACTTCCTGCCTTTTGTACCTGCTGTGGGTCACACCCCTTGTGTGTCCTCAGCCTATTGCTGTCTGTCACTTGGTATATAGCTCAGCAGCTCCCTTCTATCCCTGCCTGAGCATAGTGTTTCCTTCAGTGTGTGCTTGCACTCTGAAGGTGCCAGGTCCCGTCTCTTGTCTCCTGCTTTTTGTATCAGTTCCCGTGTCTGAACTGAGTCCTGTATGTCTCCTGCTTTGCGGTATCAGCTCCCGTGTCTGAACTGACTCCTTTCTGTGTTCTCTTGTCTGTCCTGTCTGAACACGCTCCTAGCCTGTTCCTCTCGCCTTCTAGTGGCCGATTTCCTAGACCCGCTCCTGTGTCTGGTCTGTCCTGTCTGAACACGCTCCTTGCCTGTTCGTTCCGCCTTCTAGTGGCCGATTTCCTAGACCCGCTCCTGCGTCTGGTCTGTCCTGTCTGAACACGCTCCTTGCCTGTTCGTTCCGCCTCTCTGGGGGCCGTATTCCCAGACCCGCTCCTGTATCCCTCTGCAGTGTCGGTCTCCTCCGTACACTCAGTTCCAGTCTGAACTCTCTCCTGTCCTTTACCTGTTTTGCCTCTATGTCCGTTCCCTTCCTTTTTCTGCAGAGTCTGAACTCGTACCTAACTCCTGCTTGTTGTCTCTGCAAGTACTGTGTGAGTATCTGGCTCTGTCTTTCCCTTCCTGTCTGTTCCGTGTGTACAGAGCCCTGTCCTCCCTTCTCAGCCTTGTCTGCACTCTAGCTGTGCTTGCCTGTAACCCTCTGCCTGTATTGTTCCTGAGTCCCGGTGTGTACTGGGTCCTATCCCGCCTGTGTTCCTACCTGCTAGTGCCTCCCTGTCTGCACTCTAGCTGTGCTTGCCTTTACCCCCCTGCCTGCATACCCGCCTGCCTGCATACCAGTCGTGCCTGCCTATACCCACCAGTCTGTGTGCCAGCCTACCAGCCTGTTCCTGTATTCCCCTGTGTGGGTCAACAGCCGTGTTCGGGGTCTGTCCTGGAGTAGCACCTGGTCCCTCTGCTCGGTTCCTCCTTGGTGCACTGGCGTCGTATGCCGTCGTGCGACCCTGGTCGGATCGGGTGAATACTTAGTCACGCCCCTCCAGGCATTCACTCTCCGGCACGGTCCAGTGGAATCACTACAATCACACGCACACGCCGCTTAGCCCGGGCGTGTGCATAACACCGTGGATTGCGGTCAGAGTGAACCGCCGCTCCAGGGCAGACCACTGAGGCTGGTGTTGTGGGTGCAGCAGAGCGTAGCATAACTCCCCACGGGAGGAGTATAGCCTCAGGGCAGTGTATGCGGAGGATGGGGGTGATGGTGCAGGGCAGCAGCAGTAATGACACGGAGTCAGTGATGTAGTCCAGGGCCTTTACTCACAGTTCTTATTATCCAGACCACGTCTGCAGGTAACGGCTGCCCACGTCGTACTGTGCTCACCAGGTGAGGGGCTCAGACAACTCCCAGATAACTTTGGAGTGCTTCACAGGACCCCCTTTGTGTGTCCTTTGTCTGGCCTTTCTTACCAACCCTTCTGTCCGGCTGCCTCGGGCCTCCTCTTGGTAAACTTGGCGCCAGTTTCCCTGACCCTATGTGGTGCCTTCCTAGCGGGTGTAGCGAGGGGCTGCGCCACATAAAATGTCACAGCCTCCTGTTTCTAGCTGAGGGTCATTTCCTGCCTCCACTAGTTTCGGGGACCGGTCTCCCCCTTTGGCCTGACCCCTCCACGCAGGTGGATTCGGGCATGCGGTGGCGACTCGCCCGTCCGCACCCCTGAGATCCCTTCGTTCCTCGTTCCTGGAGCCTTCTCCGCTCCTCTTCCTTCCTTCTCCCTCTTCCAGGCCTGGGCCTCTGTTACTAGGCCCGCCTCCGGAGCAGAGCTCATGCAGAGCCCCTGCTCCCTGCCACTTCTGCTCAGACTTCTCTGCACTGAACTAAGATGGTGCCCACCTTTTATACTCCCTTCTCAATGCACCCAGGAACTGCTTCCTCCCTGCTCCTGCACTACAGGGTTCCCCTTCCTCAGTGTTCCCTCCCCCCACTCCAGCCAGGGACAGGGACTGTCGTGCCCATCTCAGGGGCATATTGGTCGCCCTGCCCCACGGCAATGTGGTGTAATGCATGCAGGTGTCGGGTCCTGATCCACACTACATCCTTACCTGAGAGTGAGATATCACACCTCTGGGTGAGGTGCAATACCTATGTAGCAACCGAGCCCTCAGGGTGCTACAGTTCCATTTATCTTCAGCCTAGGTGACGTATTGCGATACAGGGCCGTGATTTTGGCTATAAAAGGGTCCCCTAGACCCCTACCCCAAGCTTTTTAAGAGAATCATATATGGCGTGCCAGGAGACTCTATGGAATGCTTTCTCAGCATCCAACGAGAGTATCTAATTACAAATTTTTAACTGCATCTAGCCCAGGAAATACTTTGTGCCTAGTAGCAGGGTCTGCTAGTCAGCGGATTATCCCGGCTGTTAAGCAAGCTACACCACCTGTAGTTTGGACACTTCATTTTTTCAAAGGAAATGCTTCGGGTCCACGGGATACTCAGTGAAGAGCATCAGGAGGCACCCCAAGGCATAGGGGCTCGGACTGGCAGTAGGATGCCTTGCGGTGGACAGCCGAGCTCGATCCTTATAAAAGCTTTTTAACTGCAGCAGCTTTAGTGGACGCTACTGGAGCTGGAATTACGCGGCTGCTGGCATGAGACTTGCCCTCCAATAGATCCTTGTAAATGGATTTAAAGTGTATTTATTCAAATTAGAGAGACAATTTAAATTAAAAAGCTTAGAGCTGCCTCCACCACAGGGGGGGCTCGCTCGACCCACCAGCGGACAGGCACCAGTATTGGGAGAGGGGGGCTGGCCGTCAGGGTTCACCGCGGCTCTGGCACAAACCCGGCGACACGGAGGTGGCACGGGCAGGAGCGGACTGAACGTGTCGGCTTCTCACTTTTTGGATTTTAGAAGGGCATGACATGCCTATATCTGTGTCTCCCCCTCCTTTTACTCCTCCACCTCTTTTCTTTTCGCATGACTATATGTACTTGTCACTTTTCCATGTGTTAGTTGTGTCTTCTGAGCAGTTTGTCAGCTTTTGGACACCTTTGAAGGTGTTTTCTATGTGTTTCTATGTGTTTTTGTTTGCCTGCCATTGGTTTTAACGGTGTTCGAAGGTGTTCGACGAACAGTTCGACGAACAGTTCAGCGAACACACGGGTGTTCGACGAACCGAACCGAACTCGAACACTACGGGGGTGGCTCAACACTATTTATAAGATACCATTGTCGCTTGATTGCAGAAACCAAAGACACTCTCAAAAAGTGGTCGCTTGGGATTGTGCTTCATGAATGGAGGAATTTCACGGCGGTTTGGCCTCATCGTACCAACAAGTGTGATTTTTTTCTGAAGCAAAAATTTGCCCAGTTCCAGATTGGTAAAGTAGTTGTCCATTGTTATATTTTTTCCAGAATTGAAAATTGGTACTGCAAGTTTTTTTACTATGTCAGAACATAGGTCTTTCTGGACTGGAGGATCGGCTTCTTTGCCACAGTAAATCAGACCATTCATGCCATAATAGCTTGTAGAATCACACATCCAGAAAATTTTTATGCCATACTTGGCAGGTTTACTGGGCATATACTGAATGAATTTGCAATGTCCCCTAAAGGCAAGAAGATGCTCATCCACTGTCACATTGTCATTAGAATGGTAAAGCTTGGTACAGTTTTTGATGAAAAGATTCCAGATGTAGCTAATAGGGGCTTATTTATCTGTTTCCAACCTCACAGAACGAGTTCTCTTATCATCAAAACGAAGGCTTCTCCGAATATTCTCAAATCTATTGACTGACATTGTAGCTTTGTAGTGTGGATCTGAAAAAGGGTTCAGAAATAATTCTCTGATTGGAACATCGTACGATTTTGTACACCCTGCCAGAAGAGTAAGGGCAATATAACCATATAGTTCCTCTTTTGTTATTTTTTTCCAGATCTTTTTTCTTCCTGAAGCGATATGTTTTCCTTCTAGGTAACAATACAGACAAAAAGACTGAGGATCACATGTAAACCAAGTACAGGCCTAAAAGGCCCCAGGTATGTAAATATGGGGTAGTCCCAAAAAAGAGTTGTTTTACCGAAATGCCTATAACATAAAAATATATGAACAACTGGAAATTACTAACAACTATATACCTGAGGAATACCTAGAGTTTCAAAATTCTAACTAAAGTAATCTTGCAGAAAATAGAAAACAAGTAACCTAGCAGGCCTGCGAGGCCCCAGGTATGCGTTCTAGGGTTAAACAACACAATGTAACTCCAAGTCAATAACACTTCTGTGAAATTTACCTGTCCAGTTATGAAGCAACACTGATTGTGTATCAATTTCTCCTGCTGTTGTGCAAATGGAACAGACAACTGATAGAAACAATAGGCAATTAGCAAGATACCCCCTATAAAGGAGTGGCTCTGCAGGTGGTGACCACAGACCATTTCTCTGTTCTCATCTTTTTTGGCTGTTGTTTTGCTCACTTTTTCATTTTGCCATTGCTCTCACCCCTAGAGGTATATTAGCATGAGGCTGTGTCTACAGTACAACCCACATAAGTTGCTCAGGTAGTGCAGTTCATCCAGGATGGCACATCAGTGCGAGCTGTGGCAAGAAGGGTAGCTGTGTCTGTCAGCACAGTGTCCAGAGCATGGAGCAGATACCAGGAGATGTGGAGGGAGCCATAGAAGGGCAACAACCCAGCTGCAGGACAGTTACCTCCTCCTTTGTGCAAGGAGGAACAGGAGGAGCACTGCTAGAGCCCTGCAAAATGACCTCCAGCAGGACACAAATATGCATGTGTCTGCACGAACGGTTAGAAACCGACTCCATGAGGGTGGTATGAGGGCCCAACGTCCACAGATGAGGGTTGTGCTCACAGCCCAACACCGTGCAGGACACTTGGCATTTGCCACAGAACACCAGGATTGGCAAAGTCGCCACTGGTGCCCTGTGCTCTTCACAGATGAAAGCAGGTTCACACTGAGCACATGGACAGACGTGACAGAGTCTGCAGATGCCATGGAGAGCGATCTGCTGCCTGCAAAATCCTTCAGCATGACCGCTTTGGCAGTGGGTCAGTAATGGTGTGGGGTGGCATTTCTTTGGAGGGCCGCACAGCCCTCCATGTGCTCGCCAGAGGTAGCCTGACTGCCATTAGGTACCGAGATGAGATCCTCAGACCCCTTGTGAGACCATATGCTGGTTCAGTTGGCCCTGGGTTCCTCCTAATGCAGGACAATGCCAGACCTCATGTGGCTGGAGTGTGTCAGCAGTTCCTGCAAGATGAAGGCATTGAAGCTATGGACTGGCCCGCCCGTTCCCCAGACCTGAATCCGATTGAGCACAACTGGGACATCATGTCTCGCTCCATCCACCAATGTCACATTGCACCACAGACTGTCCAGGAGTTGGCGGATGCTTTAGTCCAGGTCTGGGAGGAGATCCCACAGGAGACCATCCGCAACCTCATCAGGAGCATGCCCAGGCGTTGTAGGGAGGTCATACAGGCACGTGGAGGCCACACACAATACTGAGCCTCATTTTGACTTGTTTTAAGGACATTACATCAAAGTTGGATCAGCCTGTAGTGTGTTTTTCCTCTTTAATTTTGGGAGTAACTCCAAATCCAGGCCTCCATTGGTTAATAAATTTGATTTCCATTGATGATTTTTGTGTGATTTTGTTGTCAGCGCATTCAACTTTGTACAGAACAGTATTCAATGAGAATATTTCATTCATTCAGATCTAGGATGAGTTATTTGAGTGTTCCCTTTATTTTTTTGAGTAGTGTATATCAAATGGAAAGAGGGAAGCATTCTAAGGAAGAATATACGGCAGAACCTGTAGGGCACGCATCAGATTAGCTAAAGCTGATAATGAATTAAGGCTTGCAAGAGATGTCAAAAGCAATAAGAAATGATTTTGGGGGTATGTCAAAAGTAAAAGAAAAGTCAAAGATGCTATAGGGTTTTTACAGGATGAAAATGATAAAGTGGTAAAAAATAATGCTGAGAAGACCGAATGTTTAAATTCCTATTTTGCTTCTGTGTTCTCTAAGAAAGTAAATGTAACATCAACTGATCTTTACTGAACTATTGAAGGAATAAAAGAATCCACACTCTTTATCAACAAAGAGATAGTGAGGGAGCACCTTTGGAAGTGCATTGAGGTGAAGGGTGCATTGCTGGAAAAGGGGAAAAAAAAAAAAAAAAAAACTCTTTAAATCTCTTAGTTTGTGAGTGTGAACGAGCTGCGTGTGTTCAGAGCGTAAGTGCGAACGAAAGTAAGTGTGTGACTTGTTTTTCAGTGACTTTGGATTCAGGGAGTTTGGAAGCGAGGACTTTGGACTGAATTGCTGACTGTATTTCATTAATTCTTTACTTTTCTTTTTACTTAACATTCTGTATATTGCAATCCCCATTATTGACAATGCTATCCAGTGTACATCTTGCCACATGTATGTATTCCTTGAACAGCCGGTCGAGGATGCTTACTGCTGCGCAAGATGTGTGCACGTTGTGCGTTTGGAAGCCCAGATGCTGGATCTAAATGAGCAGCTGGCAACACTGAGATCCATTGACAACATGGAAAGGAGTCTGCTGCTCACTGTGCAGCAGCTCACTGGGGTAGATGTGGGGGAGGGTGGTAGTCGGGAGCTGCAGGACAGTGAGGTCGCTAGTTGGGTGACAGTTAGAAGGGGTGGTAGAGGAAAGAGTGCCAGGGAGGCTAGTCCTGATCTGGCACACCCCAATAAGTTTGCAAAGTTGGCAGATGAGGGGAGTGACGGTACAGGGGTAGCACTACTGCAGCAAGGTATGTCCCCTGAAAGCCGGAAGAGTGTCAGCTCCAGTAAAGAGGGAAGTAGGAGAGTAGGGCAGGCCAGGCAGGTGCTGGTAGTGGGGGACTCACTTATTAGGGGAACAGATAGGGCAATCTGTCACAAAGACAGGGATCGTCGAACAGTGTGCTGCCTACCTGGCGCTTGAGTCCGGCACATCTCTGATCGGGTTGACAGATTACTGGGAGGGGCTGGTGAGGACCCAGCGGTCATGGTGCACATTGGCACAAATGACAAAGTTAGAGGTAGGTGGAAGATCCTTAAAGATGATTTCAGGGAATTAGGCTGCAAGCTGAAAGCAAGGACCTCCAAGGTGGTATTCTCTGAAATACTACCGGTACCACGTGCCACGCCAGAGAGGCAACGGGAGATTAGGGAGATAAATAAGTGGCTCAAGAACTGGTGTTGGAAGGAGGCATTTGGGTTCCTGGAGAACTGGGCCGACTTCTCAGTTAGCTACAGACTCTACGCTAGGGACCGGCTGCACCTTAATGGGGAGGGTGCAGCTGTGCTGGGGGAGAAATGGCTAGAAGCTTGGAGGAGTGTTTAAACTAGGGATTGGGGGGGAGGGTATTCATTTTATAGGTGGGGAAGATAGTGCAGATAGTGACCTGGGCACAAATAAAGAAATTGGGGGTGGGGTTAGAACAGTCAATAAAGTAAGAAGGAATAGAGGTACAGAGAGATACATAAAATGCATGTACACTAATGCCAGAAGCCTCACCAACAAAATGGAGGAATTAAAATTAATGTTGTTGGAAAATAATTATGACATGGTAGGGATATCTGAGACGTGGCTGGATGAGAGCCATGACTGGGCAGTTAATTTACAGGGCTATAGTCTGTTCAGAAATGACCGTACAAACAAGCGAGGGGGGGGGGGGTGTGTGTTTATATGTAAAATCATCCTTAAAACCTGTCTTGCGGGAGGATATAAGTGAATCTAGTGAAAATGTAGCGTCCCTGTGGGTGGAGATAAGGGGAGGGGGAAAAAATAATAAATTACTGATAGGGGTTTGTTATAAGTCTCCAAAAATAATGAAAGTAGCGGAGAATATCCTCGTAAAGCAAATAGATGAAGCAGCGACTCAAGGAGAAGTCATTATTATGGGAGACTTCAACTACCCTGAAATACATTGGGGGACAGAAACATGTAGTTCAAGCAAAGGAAATAGGTTTTTGACTACTATGAGAGACAATTACCTTTCACAACTGGTTCAGGACCCAACAAGAAGGGGGGCACTGCTAGACCTAATATTAACCAATAGGCCAGACCGCATATCAAATATACGAGTTGGGGGTCACTTGGGTAATAGTGATCACAAAATAATACGTTTTCATGTAACCTTTAATAAGATGTGTAGTAGAGGGGTTACAAGGACACTAAACTTCAGGAAGGCAAATTTCCAACGGTTAAGAGATGATCTTAGTGCAATAAACTGGGACGATATCCCGAGACATAAAGCTACACAAAGCAAATGGGAGACATTTATTAACATCCTGAATAGGACCTGTGCACAATATATACCCTTTGGGAATAAACATGCTAGAAATAGGAGGAAACCACTATGGCTAAATAGAGCTGTAAGGGGCGCAATAAGTGACAAAAAGAAAGCATTTAGAGAACTAAAGCAAGTAGGTAGTGATGAGGCATTAAATAAATATAGAAAATTAAATAAATTATGTAAAAAACAAATCAAGGCAGCAAAGATTGAGGCAGAGAGAATCATTGCCAGAGAAAGTAAAAATAACCCCAAAATATTCTTTAACTACATAAATAGTAAAAAACGAAAAAATGATAGCGTTGGCCCATTTAAAAATAGTCTGGGTGAAATGGTGGATGAGGATGAGGAAAAAGCCAATATGCTAAATGTTTTTTTTTCAACCATAATTACACAAGAAAATCGCATGACAGAAAACATGATTAGTGATAACAAAAATTCTCCAGTAAATGTCACTTGCTTAACCCAGCAGGAAGTACGGCGGCTTCTAAAAATCACTTAAGTTGACAAATCCCCGGGCCCGGATGGGATACACCCACGAGTACTGCAGGAATTAAGTAATGTCATAGATAGACCATTATTTTTAATCTTTAAAGATTCCATAATAACAGGGTCTGTACCACACGACTGGCGTATAGCAAATGTGGTGCCAATATTCAAAAAGGGGACAAAAACTGAACTTGGAAATTATAGGCCGGTAAGCTTAACCTGTACTGTGGGTAAAATCCTGGAGGGTTTCCTAAGAGATGCTATGATAGAGTATCTGAAGAATAACCTCATGACCCAATATCAACATGGGTTTACGAGGGACCGTTCCTGTCAAACTAATCTGATCAGTTTTTATGAGGAGGCAAGTTCTGGACTGGACCAAGGAAATGCAGTGGATGTTGTGTATATGGACTTTTCAAAAGCTTTTGATACGGTTCCACACAAAAGGTTGACACATAAAATGAGAACATTGGGGATAGGGGTAAATATATGTATGTGGGTTTAGAATTGGCTCAGTGATAGGAAACAAAGGGTGGTTATTAATGGAAAACACTCAGACTGGGTCTCAGTTAACAGTGGGGTACCACAGGGGTCAGTATTGGGCCCCCTTCTTTTTAACATATTTATTAATGACCTTGTAGGGGGCATACAGAGTAATATTTCAATATTTGCAGATGACACTAAACTCTGCAGGGTAATCAATACAGAGGAGGACAATTTTATATTACAGGAGGATCTATGTAAACTAGAAGCTTGGGCTGATAAATGGCAAATGAGCTTTAATGGGGATACATGTAAGGTAATGCACTTGGGCAGAGGAAATAAAATGTATAATTATATGCTTAATTGTAAAACACTGGGCAAAACTGTAGCTGAAAAAGACCTGGGTGTATTGGTGGACGACAAGCTCACGTTTAGTGGTCAGTGTCAGGCTGCTGCTGCTGCAAAGGCAAATAAAATAATGGGATGCATTAAAAGAGGCATAGATGCTCATGAGGAGAACATAATTTTACCTCTATACAAGTCATTAGTGCGACCACACTTAGAATACTGTGTACAGTTCTGGTCTCCGGTGTATAAGAAAGACATAGCTGAACTAGAGCGGGTGCAGAGAAGAGCAACCAAGGTTATTAGAGGACTGGGGGGTCTGCAATACCAAGACAGGTTATTACACTTGGGGTTATTTACTATGGAAAAAAGAAGGCTTAGGGGTGATCTTATTACTATGTACAAGTATATGAGGGGTCAGTACAAAGACCTTTCTACTGATCTTTTTACTCTGAGGCCAGAGACGGGGACAAGGGGGCATCTTCTACGTCTGGAGGAAAGAAGGTTTAATCATAATCACAGACGGGGATTCTTTACTGTAAGAGCAGTGAGACTATGGAACTCTCTGCCGCATGATGTTGTAATGAGTGATTCACTGTTAAAATTTAAGAAGGGCATGGATGCCTTTCTTGAAAAGTATAATATTACAGGTTATAAATACTAGATTCCTTGATAGGGCATTGATCCAGGGAATTAGTCTGATTGTCGTATGGAGTTGGGAAGGAATTTTTTCCCCAATGTGGAGCTTAGTGTTTGCCACATGGGTTTTTTTTGCCTTCCTTTGGATCAACAAGTTAGGCTATGGGTTGAACTAAATGGACTTAGTCTTGCTTCAACCTTAAAAACTATGTTACTATGTTACTCAGCCAACATAAATGAATTCAAGTCTCCAGGTCCAGATGAATCACATCCTAGGGTACTGAAGGAGATAGCAGAGGAAATTATTGAACTACTCTCCATAATCTTTGAAATTTCTTGGACAACTGGAGGAGTCCCTGAAGACTGGAGAAGAGCGAAAGTTGTCCCTTATCTTCAAAAAGGGGAAGAATGTGACCTCCAGGAACTATAGGCCTGTGAGCCTTACTTCTGTACCAGAAAAGATCTTTGAACAAATTATTAAACAATATGTATGGAAGTACCTTTATAAGAATGATGTGATTAATCAGAACCAGCTTGGGTTTGTAACTAATAAGTCATATCAGGCTAACTTAATTTCCTTCTATGACAGAATCACTGAATGGGTGGATCAGGGAAACGCAATAGATATAGTATATCTTGACTTCAGCAAAGCATTTGACAAATTATTTCATACCATTCTTATTGAAAAAGTGACCAACTATGGAATGGACAAAGGAACTGTTAGGTGGATTCATAACTGGCTTAGTGATCAGACCCAAAGAGTGGTCATAAATGGTTGCACATCCAGTTGGAAGAATGTCTCAAGTGGGGTATCACAAGGCCCTGTTCTGGGCCCTGTGTTGTTCAACATCTTTATCAATGATTTAGAGGAAGGAATTGAGGGTAAACTGATTAAATTAGGTGATGACACAAAGCTAGGATGGATAGCTAATACTAGAGAAGAGAGAGAGAGGATTCAAAAAGATCTAAGCACGCCGCAGCAAATTTTGGCCACGCCCCTGGCCACACCTCAATCTATGCCCATTTACCATATCTTTCTCCCATAGCAAGAGGAGTTGTTAGAGGGGCGCTGGTAATGAAGGGCATTCAGCAGACGGCCCTCATCCCCATTCCTGGTATGCATGGCCCCCTCTTCCCCCATCCTGGTATGCATGGCCCCCTCATCCCCAATCCTATTATGCATGGCCCCCTCAGACCCAATCCTGGTATGCATGGCCCCCTCAGACCTAATCCTGATATACTTGGCCCTCTCAGACCTAATCCTGATATAAATGGCCCCCTCAGACCCAATCCTGGGTATGCATGGCCCCCTCATACCCAAACCTGGTATGAATGGCCCCCTCAGACCCAATCCTGGTATGCATGGCCACCTCAGACCCAATCCTGGTATGCATGGCCCCCTCATCCCCAATCCTGATATACATGGCCCCCCCCGACCCAATCCTGGTATGCATGGCCCCCTCACACTCAACCCTGGTATGCATGGCCCCCTCAGACCCAATCCTGGTATGCATGGCCCCCTCATCCCCAATCCTGGTATGTATGGCCCCCTCATCCCCTATTCTGGTATACATGGCCCCCCATCACTGCACACATGAAAAAAATAAACACTTCTACTCACCTTCCTTGCTCCCCTCTGCTCAAGCGCTGTGTCCTGTATGTCAGTAGCTGATCTCAGCATCTGAGTAGCGCATGACATCACTGCCATGAGCCCTCAGATGCCAAGATGAGCTGCGGGGATATTCACTCCTCTCCACCCCAGAACTATGGGCATGGAGAGGAGTGAATAGTCATTCTCCTTAATAGCGAGCACTGTCAGCATGGCCGTAATTCCTGCTGCGGCTCAGCGATCCTCTGTGCCCGCTACTAAAGAGAGTGAATAGTTACTCTTCTCCACGCCCATGGGAGTAGGGAGGAGTGAATATTCATTCACTCTAATAGCGTGCACGGAGGAAGCTGGCGGCTGCGATTGACAGTGTGGGTTATTAAGGAGAATGAATATTCACTCCCCTCCACTCTTCTCCATGGGCGTGGAGAAGAGTGACTATTCATTCTCTTTAGTAGCAGGCACACGTGATAGCTGCAGCTGCCGGCTACTACCTGTGTCCGCTGCTCCACCACCACAACCCCCCCACCACCCTCCACAGCCAGGAGAACAGCTGAGCCATGACGGGACGCGGGACAGAGCCCTCAAAGCGGGACAGTCCCGCCAAAAACGGGACAGTTGAGAGCTATGAATATATCACACATTACTCTTCACGGATTATACACTGCTGTCATCTATGCACTGATTATACACTGCTACCATCTAGGAGTAATAGCCATAACTGTGTAATAGCTTAATGGACAGACAGAAGTGTCTGCTATTGCTATGGTGGAGCTGGGCGGTCACACATATTAGAGACTGGTGAGAGAGGAGCAGAGAGGGCCGGGCGATGGTATATGTAAGAGGAGAGGCTGTACTTCATGTCAGCACAATGTATACTGACCCTGCTGTGTACTGTTTACCCAACCCCCCCACCCATGTATGGAGTCTGGTGACTGGTATGTGACCTCATCCTGGTTATAGGCTGATCATGCTGTGTACAAATCCTGCGTATGAAGGGTATCATTCCACATTATATATACGTATAATCAAGAGAATGCCAAGAGTGTGCAAAGCAGTCATCAAAGCAAAAGGTGGCTACTTTGAAGAACCTAGAATATAAGACATATTTTCAGTTGTTTCACACTTTTTTGTTAACTATATAATTCCACATGTATTAATTCATAGTTTTGATGCCTTCAGTGTGAATGCACAATTTTCAAAGTCATGAAAATACAGAAAAATCTTTAAATAAGAAGGTGTGTCCAAACTTTTGGTCTGTACTGTATTTATGGTCTGGGTACATTCTCCATTCCTGTCCCATATACACTCTTTACTATATATGTGTAATCGGTATACAGGCTCCTGTGCTGTATACCTATGTATACAGAGCCAATATATCAAGGTATTCTCACTATATACTGTATGTGTAATCTGGGTCCAGACTTGATCCTTGTGCGGTATACTTATGAATACAGAGCCAGTATATCAAGGGTATATATATTCTATTGGAAATAAAAATATATAAAAAAGGGAATTCTGAAGAAGGAGACCGTATGTCTCCGAAACGCGTGGGAACTACTTTGGTCCTTCTACCGCTCCGTACACGCTGAAAGACATTCTCCGCCCACTGTGATAATCCACGAGGTACCGACTAGCTCCGGAGCCATCTCCTAGACTAGACACTGCCGGATACCGCCAAAAGATCAGGTTCGCGCATCCGCTTGCATCCTCCTGCACTTTACTGCCGCCAGCACGCTACTAGTGCCACAGCGCAGCACAACAACTAAAGGCTGAAAGCAGGGCAAATGACTGCCGGGCCCTGTACTGACAAAAGCACCTTGCACCTTTTGTCTTGTATGAAGAAACCTATCCACTAGGAACTCAGATACTTGCAGTTACCTGAAAGTAGGTATCTCTACCTCATCAAGCAGCTCATTTTATGTACTCATAAGTTGTGCAAATTTAGTACTAAGCACTTACCATACTTGCTAAAACTAACCCCTATTTTTTGCTCAGACCACAGCAACCCTCAGGTGCATGCTCTCTAGCCCAAGCACACCCACATACACCTATATGATCCCACAGCTAGGCATGGGCTTATTCACCTATACAGGGGGCTACAAAGGTAACACTTTTTCCTTGGTCTAATTCCGGTACTACTACAATCAGGTAACAACTCAGGTAACCCAACAACCAGCTATTTTCCCCCTCTCCCCCTTAATCCCATAACTTTCAGCCTTCCCCCACCCCCCCCTTCTTTCCCACTAGATCCTATTGGGACACGGACCTTCATCTACTCTTCTTTTCAAGTAGGGAGCGCATACAATTGAAACCCTACTAATCAGGTAACTAATATCTAATCTAATATTGTGATTAACCATACATCATTCTTAAATACCCCTTTTTTTTCTCCTAGCCTTCATACTACCAGCAATGGTATAAGTGAACCTTTACCTCCAAGACTCAACTTTCTCCAACCCCATGGAGGTATTATCAACATCCTTCAACTAATACCTGTGTCCAGATTACTAGCTCTAATCTTTAACTAACTCACTCTTCCTCTCTCCTAGGGGACCATCGACAATTATACTCACTCCTAACTATGACTACCACCCTAAAACCTGAGGATTTATGCTACATTGTTTTTATTCGTTAATTACTGATCTTAACTTATCTATCAACTGCTTATTTTAATCGATTACTGAATATCTAAAAATAAAAGCTTCTCTATTTTAACTTTACACCTCTCCAAGTCTATTATCCAGCGCAATTTTATATATAAAAAAAAAATATTTTTTATATATTTTTATTTCTAATAGTTTATTAAAAGAAACGATATCCTAGATATTGGTAGGACACTGAGTGGTCACTGTCCCAATTTGCAGCAGGCTTTTGGACTTCCTACCAGTGCCACTGGAAACCCCAGTATTACAGTATATACACTGCTCAAAAAAATAAAGGGAACACTTAAACAACACAATGTAACTCCAAGTCAATAACACTTCAGTGAAATCTATCTGTCCAGTTATGAAGCAACACTGATTGTGAATCAATTTCTCCTGCTGTTGTGCAAATGGAACAGACAACTGGTAGAAATGATAGGCAATTAGCAAGATACCCCCTATAAAGGAGTGTTTCTGTAGGTGGTGACCACAGACCATTTCTCTGTTCTCATCCTTTTTGGCTGTTGTTTTGGTCACTTTTTCATTTTGCCATTGCTCTCACCCCTAGAGGTATATTAGCATGAGGCGGTGTCTACAGTACAACCCACAGAAGTTGCTCAGGTAGTGCAGTTCATCCAGGATGGCACATCAGTGCGAGCTGTGGCAAGAAGGTTTGCTGTGTCTGTCAGCGTAGTGTCCAGAGCATGGAGCAGATACCAGGAGATGTGGAGGGAGCCATAGGAGGGCAACAACCCAGCAGCAGGACTGCTACCTCCTCGTTTGTGCAAGGAGGAACAGGAGGAGCACTGCCAGAGCCCTGCAAAATAATCAGTGAATGTGAATAGCGGTATCAGAGCGCCAATAACAGGGCAAAAATTAAATTAAAATGACTGATTTATTAACACACACAACGCGTTTCGGTGGGCAAGGCCACCTTCATCAGGTGTGTCAGGTTATATTGACAGTTAGAATGAGTTAATGCAGCAAGTCAATATTTGCAGTGTTGCCCCTTCTTCTTCAAGACCTCTGTAATTCTCTCTGGCATGCTCTCAATCAACTTTTGGACTAAATCCTGACTGATAGCAGTCCATTCTTGCATAATCAATGCTTGCATTTTGCCAGAATTTGTTGTTTTTTGTTTGTCCACCCGTCTCTTGATGATTGACCACAAGTTCTCAATGGGATTAAGATCTGGGGAGTTTCCAGGCCATGGACCCAAAATCTCTATGTTTTGTTCCATGAGCCATTTAGTTATCACCTTTGCTTTATGGCAAGGTGCTCCATCATGCTGGAAAAGGCATTGTTGGGCGCCAAACTGCTCTTGGACGGTTGGGAGAAGTTGCTCTTGGAGGACATTCAGGTACCATTCTTTATTCAAGGCTGTGTTTTTAGGCAAGACTGTGAGTGAGCCGATTCCCTTGGCTGAGAAGCAACCCCACACATGAATGGTTTCAGGATGCTTTACAGTTGGCATGAGACAAGACTGGTGGTAGCGCTCACCTCTTCTTCTCCGAATAAGCTGTTTTCCAGATGTCCCAAACAATCGAAAAGGGGATTCATCAGAGAAAATGACTTTGCCCCAGTCCTCAGCAGTTCACTCCCTGTACCTTTTGCAGAATATCAGTCGGTCCCTGATGTTTTTTCTGGAGAGAAGTGGCTTCTTTGCTGCCCTCCTTGAAACCAGCCCTTGCTCAAAGAGTCTCCGCCTCACAGTGCGTGCAGAAGCACTCACACCAGCCTGCTGCCATTCCTGAGCAAGGTCGGCACTGCTGGTAGTCCGATCCCGCAGCTGAAACAGTTTTAAGATACGGTCCTGGCACTTGCTGGTCTTTCTTGGGCGCCCTGGAGCCTTTTTGACAACAATGGAAGCTCTCTCCTTGAAGTTCTTGATGATGCGATAGATTGTTGACTGAGGTGCAATCTTTGTAGCTGCGATACTCTTCCCTGTTAGGCCATTTTTGTGCAGTGCAATGATGGCTGCACGTGTTTCTTTAGAGATAACCATGGTTAACTGAAGAGAAACAATGATACCAAGAACCAGCCTCCTTTTAAAGTGTCCAGTGATGTCATTCTTACTTAATCATGACTGATTGATCGCCAGCCCTGTCCTCATCAACACCCACACCTGTGTTAATGGATCAATCACTAAAACGATGCTAGCTGCTCCTTTTAAGGCAGGACTGCAATGATGTTGAAATGTGTTTTGGGGGTTAAAGTTCATTTTCTGGGCAAATATTGACTTTGCAAGTACAGTAATTGCTGTTAAGCTGATCACAGTTTGACATTCAGGAGTATATGCAAATTGCCATTACAAAAAATGAAGCAGTAAACTTTGGAAAAATTACTATTTGTCTCATTCTCAATACTTTTGGCCATGACTGTAGGGAGGTCATACAGGCACGTGGAGGCCACACACAATACTGAGCCTCATTTGACTTGTTTTAAGGACATTACATCAAAGTTGGATCAGCCTGTAGTGTGTTTTTCCACTTTAATTTTGGGAGTGACTCCAAATCCAGGCCTCCATTGGTTAATAAATTTGATTTCCATTGATGATTTTTGTGTGATTTTGTTGTCAGCACATTCAACTTTGTACAGAACAAAGTATTCAATGAGAATATTTCATTCATTCAGATCTAGGATGTGTTATTTGAGAGTTCCCTTTATTTTTTCAGCAGTGTATATTCTCACTATATACTATATGTGTAATTTGGGTCTAGGCTCGATCCTTGTGTGGTATACTTATGTATTCAGAGCCAGTATATCAAGGGTATATATATTCTCACTACATACTATATGTGTAATATGGATCTAGGCTCCATCCCTGTGCTGTATACCTATGTATCCAGGGGCAATATATCAAGGGTATTCTCACTGTAACGGGTCTGGGAGGCGGAACCTCTGAGCTACTATACAAGGGGGCGGTCCTTGTAAGGGAGCGGGTGGCAACCAGGGAAGACGGGCAGGCAGTCACAGCAGGTGACCGGGGCAGTCTCTGGATGAACGGGCAGGAGGTCACGGCAAGTGACCGGGGCAGTCTCTGGATGAACGGGCAGAAGGTCACGGCAAGTGACCGGGGCAGTCTCTGGATGAACGGGCAGGAGGTCACGGCAAGTGACCGGGGCAGTCTCTGGATGAACGGGCAGGAGGTCACGGCAAGTGACTGGGGCAGTCTCTGGGTAAAGGGTTGGTACGACCTGTGACGGCTGAGCCTCCAGGTAGGCTAGCAGGCAGATGGTAGACGTGAGCTCCCAGGTGAGCAGGCGAGAGTCTCTGGATAAGCGGGTGGTCACAGCATCTGATGGCGGAGCCTCCAGGTAGACCAACAGACAGGCAGCAGATGAGCGCTCCCAGGTGAGCGGGCAGGAGTCTCTGGACAGGCGGGTGGTCACAGCACGTGACGGTGGAGCCTCCAGGTAGACTAGCAGACAGGCAGCAGATGAGCGCTCCCAGGTGAGCGGGCAGGAGTCTCTGGACAGGCGGGTGGTCACAGCACGTGACGGCGGAGCCTCCAGGTAGGCTAGCAGGCAGGTAGCAGATGTGCGCTCCCAGGTGAGCGGGCAAGCTGGTCCATAGACAGACTGACAGGAGTTGGAGGGCAGACCGTTGGACCTCAGGCTAGCAGGCAGGTAGCAGAAGTGCGCTCCCAGGTGAGCGGGCAAGCTGGTCCTTAGACAGATTGACAGGAGTCGGTAGGCAGACCGTCGGACCTCGGGCTAGCAGGCAGGTAAGCGGAATATCAGGCAGGAATCAGACAGCAAACTGGCAGGAATCTGGCAAGTAACTGGCAACGGGACCTGAGGGCTGATGCAGAGTAGTGAACAATGCAACAACATTGCTCGGGCACCTCCATTTTGGAGGAGGTGCCTTATATATGGTGAAGTCCTCCGGCCATTGGCCGGGGACTCCTTAGGACGGCGCGCGCGGCCCCTTTAAGAGGGGGGAGCGCGCGCGCGCCCTAAGCACAGTGGCCGGGAAGGAGCGCGCGCTGCCAGCAGAGCGGGAGGAGGACGCCGGGCTCGGAGCAGAGGGGTGAGGGGAACAGCGTCCCTGCCTAGCAGAGGGCAGGGACGCCGGCGCTACACTCAGTATATATAGTACGTGTAATATGGGTCCAGGCTCCATCCTTGTGCGGTATTCATATATAGTACATACAGAGGAATTATATCAAGGGTATTCTCACTATATACTGTATGTGTAATAGGGGTCCAGGCTTGATCCTTGTGTGGTATACTTATGTATACAGAGCCAGTATATCATCAAAAGTATTCTCACTGTATACTCTATGTGTAATATGTGTACAGGCACCATCACTGTGCGGTATACGTATCATGTATACAGATCCTGTGAATCCAGGTTGTCACTCCTCACTATATATGGCATGTTTATATTGTGTATACAGATCTTGTAGTACAGGCAACTTTCCTTTATGTATAATCTGTACATGACTATTTGGAGACCCCCAAAAGTCCCTAGTTGGCTGCTCAGTGCTTTATTTATGGAAATCTGGCAGCCTTTAGTCTTCTTATTTTACATGCTGTCCTGCCTGTTATAGCCATCCTGTCTCGGTATATTGTCCCGCACAGGTTTTTTTTACAGGAGCGGTGTCTACCCACCAAGGGCTTATTTTTCATTATCTAGGGTGGTAGAGAGCACAAGCCTGAGTGGTTTACCTGGAGCCTTGTCATATTCGCATGTTTTCTCATATATAAAATAGTTAAATATTTCGGGAATAACTCCGAAAATGGCGGAGCAGTGAGTTGACACTAATAACTCAGCACATGATGGGGCAGTGAGTGGGCACTGTCAGTGTGATGCTGTACCCAGCTCTGGAGGATACATTGTGGGCCCAGTTTTAAGCCCGTTCTCTCATGGTTGTATGTAGGTAGTGTGACTGACTGGGGTAAAGACCTTGCAGTCTTCCGCACATACACCTATGGCTGCATGCGGCTAATATTAGAACTACATGTTATACCTACATTTTCAATTAAACTTCAGAACAAGCTGTTGTATTAATACACTGTTCTAGTCTTTATTAGTGATGAGCGAACGTGCTTGCCACTGTTCGGTGCTTGCCCGAGCATCACTGTGCTGGACAAGCTCGGCGCTCGGCGAGTATTTCCGGGTTGCTCGGGCAGGAGCTCGGGTCCCCTCCCGGGAGCTCGGGTCCCCTCCCTGCATGTTTGGCACTCTTTAGACTGCCAATGAACATGCAGGGATTGCCTGCCATGCACTGTAATGCGGTAGCCATATTGGTTGTGGGCATTACAGTGATTGGCTGGCCGCACAGCATCATCAGGTGTATCTAAGACCAGGCGCCGCCATGCTCGTCACAGTCTACTCTGGAACCAGGCAGAGTTGGGAGAGCTGCTGCTGCGTCAGGGAGAGATTTGCTTCTTCATAGTTAGTATAGGTATTCCACAACATATATATATATACATCCATCTGAACTAACAGTCCTTCTGAGGACTAATCTAGCTGCATATATTCAGTAATAATAGCAGGAATTAGGCAGGCAGTGTATGTGGCAGACTGCAATGTATATAGTGCAAAAGGGTCCATTGAACGTTCTTGCTGCTGCTGTTCTTTCAGATATTTGTAGACATAGCCCCAAATATCAGGGGCCCGGGAAAAATAATTTTTTTTATCTTAATCCTGATTATTTGCTTAAAAAGCAATCCAGAGTACACCATTTTTCTGCCCCATTTGCTTGTTCTCACTGCAGAATAAAGACAGATCTGTTCCATATTTCAGAGATAAAAATCAAGAAATTTGAACTGAACGTGGAAAATATTGACCTCCTTTTCCATTCTGTTGCAGTGTGTCGGTCAAGCTATTCACACTAGGTGTCTGTAAAGAGTAGTATTAGTAAATTACAGGCCTGCTATTTAAAACTGTGGTTCTCTGTCAGACATATCACCTATAAGACGTTTCCAAAATCAGACATTTTTTCCATTTTCATTCCGTTGCAGTGTGTCAGTCAAGCTATTCACACTAGGTCTCTGTGAAGAATAGTATTAGTAAATTACAGGCTTGCTATTTAAAACTGTGGTTCTCTGTCAGACATATCACCTATAAGACTGTTCCAAAATCAGACATTTTTTCCATTTTCATTTAGTTGCAGTGTGTCGGTCAAGCTATTCATACTAGGTCTCTGTGTGGACTAATATTAGCAAATTACAGGCCTGCTATTTAAAACTGTGGTTCTCTGTCAGAAGTGTCACATATAACTGTGGTTCAAATCCAGCCATTTGTAGTGAATGTGGAAAATATTGTCCTCCATTTATAGATTGTAGCAGTGTGTCAGTGTACACCATTTTACAGCTCCATTTGCTTGTTTGCAGAATACAGCCAGATTTTTTTCTTTTTATTCATATTACTGTATTGTGGAAGCAGAGGAACTTTTTTCAATGATCAGATGCACATGATCCATATGACTGCCGTAATAATGCAGAAATTTTGTGGAGCATCCCAAATATTCCACTCCTTGTAAAGTCAGCCACCTGTGTCTTGTTGAACCAATTGACACTTGGTCGTTGACAAATACCATACTATTAGGCAACTGCCTGAAACCGTGGCTATCAGACGTTATCCCAGGGTTCAAACCGATTCTCAGTTGGCCGCTGACAAATAGCATTTTTGTGAACAATGTTGTCAGAGTATTACACCACTTTTGCGAACATACAAAAAACAAGCTAAAATGGAAATAATGTTAAGAAACATTCTTTCCAAGGTAATGACTTGTATATAAGGCCAAAGAAATAAAAAAAATAAAGTTATGGACTGTGGAAGACATTTATGTAACCAGAATGAACATGCATGTGTAGCTGGTGATGATACCACCTAGCAGCAGCACCTGTTCCTATTGTAAATGCATCTGACAGTGTTATCGATAGAGAATAGAATAGATTTTAAATTTTCTTTGGGCAGCAGCACGCAGTATAAGGCAATAATATCTGTCTGGATCGGTATAATACGCTATCCATACTGCATACCTCACCTGTAAAAGAATTTCAGATAAGACAGGTCATATTCTAGAACATAGAATCTATTTGAACTGTCCTTCCCATTATTAAGGAGTGTGTCTCCTATACTGTTATTGCGTATGCAACAATTTCAAGGGCTGCCAAAAATTAGGACGAACTCCAATACACATTTGAAGAGAAGTAAAATAAATAAATAAATAAAAACACAGTAGGATCTTTCTTTAGTATAAAAACCAGATTCGCCAATGTAACCTCAATGTAATCACATTGTTCAGCTCCTGCACCTCCTCCTCCAGTTCGGCCTCCATCTCCGAAATGACCATATCAGTCACAAGCTGGACGCAGTGCAGCACTGTTTTAGCCAAGTGGCAACAGGCTGTGCTGAAGATAATATGCTTAATGCTTAGGTGACAAACCGCCCACCGCTGCAAAGTTGTTGAAAGCTGTAACACAGCAGCCTGATCTGTGGCTCTCACCGCTGAACATACAGCCAGGCATGGTCGTGTGTGACAATGGGCGGAACCTGGTGGCAGAGAAATTACAGCCGGAGTAGATACAGTTTCCTTCTATGCCAGTCCTTTCACTGAGCTAAAGAATATGGCTGTGGTAAAATACAACTCTCACCGAGAACCAGTGTCAGTGAAAAACATTGGGTCCATCAAAGGATTTGATTTTGAGGAGCCACCTTTCTCCCCCGCTCAAGAGCCCCATAGCAGCTGCAAAGTTTGCGTTATCATGAACTCTCCTCATGGAGAAGCCATGGCTCGAGGGTTCTCTGGTGGACCCATAAAACCCTGCGGAGAAGCAGCCCTGGCTAAGAAAAGTGTGTGGGAAGGTTCCTGGACACTCTATGGCTGCTTTTTTCACAGTGGACTTTCTTCAGCAATCTATTCACTGGCTCCCCATTGGCTAGAGACTTCAGTTCAAAACTGCAACCATGACATGCAGAGCTATCCACAACCTGTCTGCTCCATATATCTCTGACCTAGTCTCCCGATACATACCAGCACGCAATCCTCACAAGATCTCCTTCTCTACTCCCGTCTTCACTCCTCTTCCCACAATCGCATACAAGATTTTTCCTATGCATCCCTTCTACTCTTGAACTGTGTACCCCAACATATTAGACCCTCGCCTACTGTTGAAACCTTTAAAAGGAAGCTGAAGACCCACCCAACCTGCAGTAACCCTCGCTCCTCCATACTGCTGCACGACCAGCTGTACCCTCACCCATCCCTTATAGACTGTTTGTGAGCCCTCACGGGCAGGATCCTTTTTGCTTTTGTACCAGTCAGTGACTTCTTTTCACATGTAAAGCGCAATGCAATAAATGGCGCTATAATAATGAATAATAATTATATTACTTGTACTCTGGGTCAATTGATGGCACTTTCCTGGTGACTTCCCCTAAATTGATGTGTGTTGGCAGCTTTTGGTCCCATTTGAAGGTGTTGTGTATACGTTTGGTTTTGGTACCCATTGAATCCAATGGCATTTGGCAATGTTTGGCGAATATTCGACAATTACATTTGCGAATATTGCAAAAACGGCGATTGTAATCCGAAACGAATATTGAAATATTTGCTCGTCTCTAATCAGAAACACCCTTAAAAAAATTATGTGGGTGTTGCATCAAAGTCTCCCTGGTGATATGGTTGTGGAGGATGAGGAGAAGGAGGAGGGCAACATAAAATAGAACAATTCCTGAAGGGTATACCCATGTCTGGGTGTGAAGGGGTGCATAGGAATAGACCCCCCAAAAAAATAACCACTGGACTTGAGTTTATGTTTGATGCTATCATCTGGTGGTTTTGAGAAGTCTGGCCCAATTCAGCCCTTGTTCATTTTTATAAGAGTCAGCCTGTCAGTATTTTCAATTGACAGACGGATGCGCCTATCAGTTTTACCAGTTATAATGCTCCCGGCGGCACTATCTCTGACAAAACGCTAGCGGCCAGGACCTCCAAGACAGTTCATGCCACGTGTCCAGCTTGCATCTTCCAAAACTTTTCCCTCCTTGTCAGAGTACCCCATGTATCAGGGCCTCGGCGCTGGGATGGTCTGAGAAAACTGTCCCAGACCTTTGACAGTATTCTCCTGCCTCTGCCGCATCTGGTTTGTGTCTGACTGTGACCTCTGCTGCCGCCAGTGTTGTCAGATGGGAATTTTTTTTTTGTTATAATTCTTCAACAAGAGCCTGAACTTAATATCTCTCAAAATGAACTCCTTCGGTTTCCTCCCTCTACTAACCTGCCTATACCTGACTTTGCAATTTCCTTTAGGTGCTGCCACCATAACTCCCATTCGGCATGCCTGCTATCTTGGAGTCATATTTGACACACAACTTTACTTTATTCAACTTGGAAAATCACTCACTCGCTCATATCACCTGCACCTTAAAAACTTCTCCAGAAGTCAACCTTTTCTCACCTTTGATACTGCAAAAAATTTACTGTCACTCTTATTCACTAGTGCAACTCTATTCTAATCGGTCTCCCTCTAAACAAACTGTCTCCTCTCCAATCCCTTCTGAATGCAACAGCCAGGGTCGTATTTCTATGAAGCCGCTTCACCTACGCCTCTACCCATTGCACTGGTTAGGTTAAACAATCACTACAGAATACAATTCAAACTCATCTCTCTCACTCATCAAGCTGTCCACAGTTCTGCACCGGCCTATATCTCTTCCCTCATTTCTGTGTATCACCCCTCCCGTGCCCTCCGTTCTGCAACTGATCTAAGACAGACATCCTTCTTAATCAGAACCTCACACATCCAGCTCCAAGAATTCTCTCATACAGTGCCAGTTTTCTGTAATGCCCAAAATGCGTACAACGCGATGGTCGCGGTAAAGGCAGGGGAACATAAAGTCGGCCTTGTGTGCCAGACTGCCAACAGCCAAGACTTCCCTGTTCTCACCAAGAGTATTACTGTCTATGTTCTCTTCCTCCTCCTCCTCATTATCACCCAATCCATACTGAGATGACGCAGGGCTGGGTAGCATCACCCTGTACAGTTCCTTACTCCGCCTGCAATTCCTCCCCTTTAATTGTGAGCAGCGAGCGTTTCAGTAGACAGAGAAGAGGGATGGTGACACTAATTATGGCGTTATCGCCGCTCACCATCCTGGTGGAGTCCTCAAAGTTTTGGAGGAGGGCACAGATGTCAGACATCCATGCCCACTCATCAGCTCTTATGTGTGGAGGCTGACCTGAATGCCGACGGACGTGTTGAAGCTGATACTCAACAACTGCTCTATGCTGCTCAAAATCATTCCAAACATCTACAATGTTGATTTCCAACGCGTAGTCACATCACACACCAGTCAGTAAGCTGGAAGCTGCAAATGCAGCTGAAGCCCTGCCAAGGCGGCGTAAGCAGTATCTGACTTTTTGAAATGGGCACGCACGTGGCGTACTTTCACAAGCAGCTCTGGCAAATCCATGTAGATTTTGAGAAACTGCAGAACCACTAAGTTGAGCACATGGGCCAGGCATGGTACATGTGCGAGCTTGCCTAGCTTCAGAGCTGACAACAGGTTCTCTGATATAGCTTTCAACAACTCTGCAACGGTGTGTGGTTTGTCGCCTAAGCATACAGTCCTGCTTATTGTTATTGCCACACACAAAGTTTAAGTAAATAATCTGCAATATGTCCTGAAAAAATGAATCAAGTGATGGAGATGGAGGCTGGAGAGGAGGAGGAGGAGGTGGTGCAGGAGCTGTAGAATGTGGCGGTAACCCTGATTGACCCAAGGCCCGCAATCCTCTGATTCTGGAGGATGTGTTCCGTCCCAGGGTCCCACTGGGTCCAGTCTTCCACAATATTAATCCAGTGGAATGTGTCAGTGAGATGAACCGTCCCTGGGTACATTCACTTGTCCACGTGTTTGTGGTTAGGCTGGCCTTCCCACTTAAGTGCACTGGGGAGGGCACGGGTAATGTTCTGGGATTCGCGCTTGTGGAAGGCAGTGACAATACTGGGAGAAATAGTGGCGGCTGGGGACCGAGTATGGACACCTGGCCACCGCCCTGAGGTTGTGGAAAGCTTTTCACCTCCACGAGCCTAAAAGGCAACATTTCAAGTGCAAGCAGTCCAGAAATGTGTCAGTTTAGTATTGCGGCCTGTGGGTGGGTGGGTGGCTGGCTGCATACTTGCGCTTGCATTCCAAGTAACAGAAAATGAAGCAGATGGTGGCCTCTATCATCATCATGACCTCACCTCGGCACTATGAACTCTCCTGAAGGAGAAGCCAGGGCCCACTGGTGGAGTCTCCGGTTCTCTAGTGGGCCCGTCCAACCCTGCCGAGAAGCAGCCCTGGCTAAGAAAAGTGTGTGGGAAGGTTCCCGGACATGCTATGGCTGTTTTTTTTTTACTGTGGACTGGCTCCGTACCGTCCCTTTCACCTGTTCACGTGTTTGTAGTTAGGCGGTCCTTCCCAGTAAGTGCACTGGGGAGGGCAGGGGTAATTTTCTGGGACCCACGCTTGTGGAAGGCGGAGACGATACCGGGAGAAATAGTGGTGGCTGGGGACCGAGTATGGACACCCACTCGCCGCCGCCATGAGGTTGTGGAAAGCTTCCACCTCCACGAGCCTAAAAGGCAACATTTCAAGTGCTAGCAGTCCAGAAATGTGTCAGTTTAGTATTGTGGCCTGTGGGTCGGTGGGTGGATGGCTGCATATTTGAGCTTGCATTCCAAGAACTGTGGTAGGGACAACTTAATGCTGTAAAGGGACAAATTCGTGGACAGTGATGGTTGCAAGTCTGCAATGACAGGTGTAGGGCGGGAGGCATTTTCGCATGCACCATGGATAGGAGATTGGCGTGCATGCACAACAGCAGAAGAGGCAGTAATGTCACCCGCAGACACTGTTTCTGGACCTTGGTGTTTGGCCCAGCTTGTCAGGTGGTTTGCTGTCAGGTGCCTGAGCATGCTGGTGGTGGTCAGGCTGGTAGTTTTAGTGCTCTTGCTGATGCTGGCCTGGCAAATGTTGCAAATGGCTTTTTTGGGGTTATCTAAACAGTTTTTCAAAAAGAACCAGACTCAGGAAGACCTAACAGTTGTACTAGCAACTTCCGTTGTGTTGGTGTTCCGGGGAGCAGTTGCGCGCCTTGTATCTGACTTCCTGTCCATTGTGTCTCATCATTATCCACCTCTTGAAACAGTATTTGTACTTTTCCACCGTCACATCTGGGTGACCATGTCTCATCAAATCGCTACATGTGATTTTCTGTTGCTCTGCTCAAAGCTGGCCAGTCGAGAGGCCCAAATTTCTCAATGGAAAAGCGAACAACTCTTGGGGTAACCCTGGACTCTAATCTCTCCTTCAAACCACATATTCAAGCTCTTTCCACTTCCGAGAGGACCGAGCGAGATGCCAGAAACTATAAATGGAAAGATGAACAAAACAGCTCTTCGGAGTGTCCAAGTGTGGGATCAGTTGTCTCAGGTCACTTGGAATGGTGGGAGGAAGGAGCATCAGGGTGAGGAAGATGCCGTAAAATAAATTTGGATCCGCACATTCCTCAACCATGAATCTATAAAAATACTAGTGCACGCACTCATCATCTCCCTCCTCAACGACTGCAACCTCCTGCTCTGGGCCTCCCTTCTAACAATATCGCATTCCTCCAATCTATCTTAAACTCTGTTGCCCGACTAATCCAACTGTCCCCTTGCTATTCCCTGGCCTCTCCTCTCTGTCAATCCCTTCACTAGCTCGCCATTACCCAGAGACTCCAGTTCAAAACCCTAACCTCGGAATGCAAAGCTATCCACAACCTGCCTCCTCCATACATCTGTGACCTAGTCTCCCGGTACTTACCTGCACACAACCTCCGATCCTCACATTATATACTTCTCTACTCCCCTCTTATCTCCTCTTCCCACAATCACATACAAGATTTCTCCCATGCATTCCCTCTTCTCTGGAACCCTCTACCTTACCATTTCTGACTCTCGGCTACTGTTGAAACCTTTAAAAGGAAGCTGAAGACCCACCATTTGCGACATGCGTACAATCTGCAGTAACCCTCGCTCCACCATACCGCTGCAAGACCAGCTCTATCTTCACCTACTGTATCCTTACTCATGCCTTGTAGACTGAGCCCTCGCGGGCAGGGTCCTCGTGTGAACATAGCCCAAGATGTGGAGGAGCATTTTTGTTTTTGTATATAAGTGCCTCTCCACTCTTCCTCTAGACTCTGGGACCTTGATTTCCAAATGAGAATTGGAACTCTAGGACCTTGTGAATTGTGTCAATGACTGTCTTCTGGACATCTGTCAAGTCAGCAGTCTTCCCCATGATTATGGAGCCTATTGAAACAGACTAAGGACCATTTTTAAATGCTTAGGAAGCAATTGCAGGTGTTTTTTGTTAATTATTTTAATTTACTGAGATAATGACTTTTGTGTTTTCATTGGCTGTAAGCCATAATCATCAACATTATCAGAAATAAACACTTGAAATATATCACTCTGTTTGTAATGACTCTATATAATATATGAGTTTCACTTTTTGTATTGAAGAACTGAAATAAATTAACTTTTTGATGTTATTCTAATTTAGTGAGATGCACCTGTATCTATAATATAACGGGAGATGCGTGTCTCTATCTGAAGCCATTATAGACTGTGCAAGCGTGACACGCCTGTACAGTTTGGCTCCAGACAGAAGACCGCATCCAGCTGTTACAGGTAAGAGGAGTGTATGGCACCGGAGATCACAGTATGTGTAGACACTGACCTTATGGGAGGAGAATTGCCGCGGCGCCTCTCTTCTCTGGAGACCGGGGCAGGAGTGAGGCGTCGGATCGGCGCATGCGCATAGCGCTATCCGGCGCCATTTTACTGAAGACACATTTGCAGTGTGTCTTCAGCGAATTGGTGCCGGACAGCACGGTATGGGCACACGCGTACTCCAGCGCTGCACTTCTCCCCCGGCTTCCAGCAGAACAGGACACCGCAGCGTTGGAGCACGAGGAAGATAGGTGAGTATAAGTGTTTATTTTTTTGTATGTGGATTAGGGGGTGAGGGGACCATGCATATCAGGATTGGGGGGTGAGGGGACCATGCATACCAGGATTGGGGGGTGAGGGGACCATGGATACTAGGATTAGGGGGTGAGGGGACCATGCATACCAGGATTGGGGGGTGAAGGGACCATGCATAACAGGATGGAGGGGTGAGGGGGTCATGCATACCAGGATGAGGGTACCACACTTACCAAGATTGGGGGGTGAGGGGACCATGCATACCAGGATTGGGGAGTGAGGGGACCATGCATACCAGGATTGTGGGGTGAGGGGATCATGCATACCAGGATGAGGGGTACCACACATACCAGGATTGGGGGGTGAGGGAACCATGCATACCAGGATTGCGGGGTGAGGGGACCATGAATATCAGGATGAGGGGTACCACACATACCATTATTGGGAGATGAGGGGACCATGCATACCAGGATTGGGGGGTGAGGGGACCATGCATACCAGGATTAGAGGGTGAGGGGACCATGCATACCAGGATTGGGGGGTGAGGAGACCATGCATGCCTGGATTGGGGGGTGAGGGGACCATGCATACCAGGATTAAGGGGTGAGGGGACCATGCATACCAGGATTGGGGGGTGAGGGGTGCCATGCATACCAGAGTAGGGATGAGGGGTATCACACATACCAGGATAGGAATGTGGGGTACCATGCAGACCAGGATGAGGGATGGGATGCCATGCATACCAGGATGAGGGGTACCATACAAAGCAGAATAGGGATGAGGGGTACCATGCATACCAGGATAAGGATGAGGGGTGCCATGCATACTAGGATGAGGGATTGGGTGCCATGCATACCAGGTTTCTGGGATGAGGAAGCCATACATACCAGAATTGGGATGAGGGGTGCCATGCATACCAGGATGAGGGGTACCATACATACCAGGATTGGAGATGAGGGAGCCATGCATACCAGGATTGGGGATGAGGGAGCCATGCATACCAGGATTGGGGATGAGGGAGCCATGAATACCAGGATTGGGGATGAGGGGTACCATGCATACCAGGATTGGGGATGAGGGAGCCATGCATACCAGGATTGGGGATGAGGGAGCCATGCATACCAGGATTGGGGATGAAGGGTGCCATGCATACCAGGATTGAGGATGAGGGGTGCCATGCATACCAGGATTGGGGATGAGGGAGCCATGCATACCAGGATTGGGGATGAGGGATGCCATGCATACCAGGATTGGGGATGAGGGGTGCCATGCATACCAGGATTCGGATGAGGGGCCATGCATACCAGGATAGGGATGAGGAGTGCCATGTATACCAGGATGTGGGTGAGGGGTGCCATGCATGCCAGGATGTGGGTGAGGGGCCCATGCATACCAGGATGAGGGATACCATACATACCAGGAAAGGCATGAGGGATGGGGTACCATGCATACCAGGATAGGGGTGAGGGGTGCCATGCATTCGAGGATTGGGGGTTAGGGGGTGCCATGCATACCAGGATAGGGATGAGGAGTGCCATGTATACCAGGATGTGGGTGAGGGGTGCCATGCATGCCAGGATGTGGGTGAGGGGCCCATGCATACCAGGATGAGGGATACCATACATACCAGGAAAGGCATGAGGGATGGGGTACCATGCATACCAGGATAGGGGTGAGGGGTGCCATGCATTCGAGGATTGGGGGTTAGGGGGTGCCATGCATTACAGGATAGGGATGAGGGGTGCCATGCATACTAAGATAGGGATGAGGGGTGCCATGCATACTAAGATAGGGATGAGGGGTGCCATGCATACCAGGATAGGGATGAGGGGTGCCATGCATACCAGGATGGTTATGAGGGGTGCCATGCATACCAGGATA
This sequence comes from Phyllobates terribilis, assembly GCF_046119375.1. Taxonomy (NCBI): domain Eukaryota; kingdom Metazoa; phylum Chordata; class Amphibia; order Anura; family Dendrobatidae; genus Phyllobates; species Phyllobates terribilis. The sequence continues at coordinate 707,700,700 of NW_027362761.1, forward strand.
GGATGGTGGGGACAGGATGGGGCAGCACAAATACCAGGAGGGGGGCAGCACATACCAGCATGGGAGACCATATGCCAATAAAAAAGCTCAGTATATACAGTACAGACCAAAAGTTTGGACACACCTTCTCATTTAAAGATTTTTCTGTATTTTCATGACTTTGAAAATTGTACATTCACACTGAAGGCATCAAAACTATAAATTAACACATGTGGAATTATATACTTAACAAAAAAGTGTGAAACAACTGAAAATATGTCTTATATTCTAGGTTCTTCAAAGTAGCCACCTTTTTCTTTGATGACTGCTTTGCACACTCTTGGCATTCTCTTGATGAGCTTCAAGTGGTAGTCACCGGAAATGGTCTTCCAACAATCTTGAAGGAGCTCCCAGAGATGCTAACACTTGTTGGGCCTTTTGCCTTCACTCTGCGGTCCAGCTCACCCCAAACCATCTCGATTGGGTTCAGGTCTGGTGACTGTGGAGGTCAGGTCATCTGGTGTAGCACCCCATCACTCTCTTTCCTGGTCAAATAGCCCTTACACAACCTGGAGGTGTGGATTGGGGGGTGAGGGGACCATGCATACCAGGATTAAGGGGTGAGGGGACCATGCATACCAGGATTGGGGGGTGAGGGGTGCCATGCATACCAGAGTAGGGATGAGGGGTATCACACATACCAGGATAGGAATGTGGGGTACCATGCAGACCAGGATGAGGGATGGGGTGCCATGCATACCAGGATGAGGGGTACCATACAAAGCAGAATAGGGATGAGGGGTACCATGCATACCAGGATAAGGATGAGGGGTGCCATGCATACTAGGATGAGGGATTGGGTGCCATGCATACCAGGTTTCTGGGATGAGGAAGCCATACATACCAGAATTGGGATGAGGGGTGCCATGCATACCAGGATGAGGGGTACCATACATACCAGAATAGGGATGAGGGGTACCATGCATACCAGGATGAGGGATGGGGTGCCATACATACCAGGATGAGGGGTACCATACATACCAGGATTGGAGATGAGGGAGCCATGCATACCAGGATTGGGGATGAGGGAGCCATGCATACCAGGATTGGGGATGAGGGAGCCATGAATACCAGGATTGGGGATGAGGGGTACCATGCATACCAGGATTGGGGATGAGGGAGCCATGCATACCAGGATTGGGGATGAGGGAGCCATGAATACCAGGATTGGGGATGAGGGGTACCATGCATACCAGGATTGGGGATGAGGGAGCCATGCATACCAGGATTGGGGATGAGGGAGCCATGCATACCAGGATTGGGGATGAAGGGTGCCATGCATACCAGGATTGGGGATGAGGGGTGCCATGCATACCAGGATTGGGGATGAGGGAGCCATGCATACCAGGATTGGGGATAAGGGATGCCATGCATACCAGGATTGGGGATGAGGGGTGCCATGCATACCAGGATTCGGATGAGGGGCCATGCATACCAGGATAGGGATGAGGAGTGCCATGTATACCAGGATGTGGGTGAGGGGTGCCATGCATGCCAGGATGTGGGTGAGGGGCCCATGCATACCAGGATGATGGATACCATACATACCAGGAAAGGCATGAGGGATGGGGTACCATGCATACCAGGATAGGGGTGAGGGGTGCCATGCATTCGAGGATTGGGGGTTAGGGGGTGCCATGCATACCAGGATAGGGATGAGGAGTGCCATGTATACCAGGATGTGGGTGAGGGGTGCCATGCATGCCAGGATGTGGGTGAGGGGCCCATGCATACCAGGATGAGGGATACCATACATACCAGGAAAGGGATGAGGGATGGGGTACCATGCATTACAGGATAGGGATGAGGGGTGCCATGCATACCAGGATAGGGATGAGGGGTGCCATGCATACCAAGATAGGGATGAGGGGTGCCATGCATACCAGGATAGGGATGAGGGGTGCCATGCATACCAGGATGGTTATGAGGGGTGCCATGCATACCAGGATAGGATGGTGGGGACAGGATGGGGCAGCACAAATACCAGGAGGGGGGCAGCACATACCAGCATGGGAGACCATATACCAATAAAAAAGCTCAGTATATACAGTACAGACCAAAAGTTTGGACACACCTTCTCATTTAAAGATTTTTCTGTATTTTCATGACTTTGAAAATTGTACATTCACACTGAAGGCATCAAAACTATAAATTAACACATGTGGAATTATATACTTAACAAAAAAGTGTGAAACAACTGAAAATATGTCTTATATTCTAGGTTCTTCAAAGTAGCCACCTTTTTCTTTGATGACTGCTTTGCACACTCTTGGCATTCTCTTGATGAGCTTCAAGTGGTAGTCACCGGAAATGGTCTTCCAACAATCTTGAAGGAGCTCCCAGAGATGCTTAGCACTTGTTGGGCCTTTTGCCTTCACTCTGCGGTCCAGCTCACCCCAAACGATCTCGATTGGGTTCAGGTCTGGTGACTGTGGAGGTCAGGTCATCTGGCGTAGCACCCCATCACTCTCTTTCCTGGTCAAATAGCCCTTACACAACCTGGAGGTGTGTTTGGGGTCATTGTCCTGTTGAAAAATAAATGATGGTCCAACTAAACGCAAACCGGATGGAATAGTATGCCGCTGCAAGATGCTGTGGTAGCCATGCTGGTTCAGTATGCCTTCAATTTTGAATAAATCCCCAACAGTATCACCAGCAAAGCGCCCCCACACCATCACACCTCCTCCTCCATGCTTCACGGTGGGAACCAGGCATGTAGAGTCCATCCGTTCACCTTTTCTGCGTCGCACAAAGACACGGTGGTTGGAACCAAAGATCTCAAATTTGGACTCATCAGACCAAAGCACAGATTTCCACTGGTCTAATGTCCATTCCTTGTGTTCTTTAGCCCAAACAAGTCTCTTCTGCTTGTTGCCTGTCCTTAGCAGTGGTTTCCTAGCAGCTATTTTACCATGAAGACCTGCTGCACAAAGTCTCCTCTTAACAGTTGTTGTAGAGATGTGTCTGCTGCTAGAACTCTGTGTGGCATTGACCTGGTCTCTGATCTGAGCTGATGTTAACCTGCGATTTCTGAGGCTAGTGACTCGGATAAACTTATCCTCAGAAGCAGAGGTGACTCTTGGTCTTCCTTTCCTGGGGTGGTCCTCATGTGAGCCAGTTTCTTTGTAGCGCTTGATAGTTTTTGCAACTGCACTTGGGGACACATTCAAAGTTTGCCCAATTTTTCGGACTGACTGACCTTCATTTCTTAAAGCAATGATGGCCACTCGTTTTTCTTTACTTAGCAGCTTTTTTCTTGCCATAATACAAATTCTAACAGTCTATTCAGTAGGACTATCACCTGACTTCTGCACAACACAACTGATGGTCCCAACCCCATTTATAAGGCAAGAAATCCCACTTATTAAACCTGACAGGGCACACCTGTGAAGTGAAAACCATTTCTGGTGACTACCACTTGAAGCTCATCAAGAGAATGCGAAGAGTGTGCAAAGCAGTCATCAAAGCAAAAGGTGGCTACTTTGAAGAACCTAGAATATAAGACATATTTTCAGTTGTATCACACTTTTTTGTTAAGTATATAATTCCACATGTGTTAATTCATAGTTTTGATGCCTTAAGTGTGAATGTACAATTTTCATAGTCATAAAAATACAGAAAAATCTTTAAATGAGAAGGTGTGTCCAAACTTTTGGTCTGTACTGTATATATATATATGTAAATAAATTTGGTTTTCCTTTTTAGTGGGTCCTTGAAGTTACTTCTAATTTGGTCAGTAGTAGTAACGATCGGGTCTTTGGAAAGCTAAGGAATAGTCAGAGTCCCTACTGGGCTAAGGTATCAGCAGGAAATTGGATGGGTCATGGGTGCCATTCAGAAGGAGGGTCCCCTAATCGGCACGTTGCAGTTGGGTGCAATAGAGAAGCAGCTGATGGTGTGCAGTTTTCGATGTGATGGCTTCCTAAGAACTTTTTCCTTATTTTCAATTCTCAGAAGGGGTAACCATCTCAGGTATGGTCCCGTAGTGTGGAGAGGTAACCATCTCAGGTATGGCCCCCTGGTGTGGAAGGATAACCATATCAGGTATGGTCCCCTGGTGTGGAGAGGTAACCATCACAGGTATGGCCCCCTGGTCTCCAGAAGCATTTTTTATCTAAGACCCTGTTAAGGTACTGTCTTTGGGGTCATGGCAATCATATTTTGCTTGTCTACAGAATAAATTGTCTCCTCCAAACCATAAGCAGCGACTGGAGGGGAAAAGAAAAATAAGTAGGCATGTTTGTCAATACAATCAGTAAACCTCTCTGTTTTTCATGTGACTTGATAATTCTGAGGTACAGATTGTGACTGTTTATATTAACCAACTCCTGTTTCCTTCAAGGTTCTCATTTGGTGGGAGGGGGGGAGCCAGAGCCACCCAGGGATGAAGGAAAAACCAAAGTAAATTACAAAAAACTTTATTATTAAAATTGCACAGATAAACAGGTGGGGTGGGACAAAACACATACTGGGACCTCACTGTGAATAAACAGCAGCGCACAGCGTACAATCACCATAATTGGTCAAATAATGTCATGGAACAAAATAAATCACCTATATAATCTACTTAGACTCCAAATGTGGGCCCAAAAACCATATGCCATAGGGGTTGCCCAGACACAGATGTCCACCATCCATATGGGTGGATAACAGCAAAAGTGCAAGATGAGGTTACTTGACTAGGCTGGGGACCCAGAGGCAGACAGAGCACCAGTGCTGCAACCCACACGTGTGTTTCGGCAGGACGCCTTACTCAAGGGGTATATCACCAAAATAAATGGAAAGTATATATAGGGACCTTGCACCAATAGAACAATGCAATAATCGAGTGCATTAACACAAAGTTAAATTTACCTAATCTGGGTGCCCTTGACTCGGTGGGAGTGACCAAGGGTAAAATAATCAAGTGCTTCAACACAAGGGGCAATGTGCCTATCTCAGGGGCCCTGGAACCAGTGTGAGCGGCTAAAGAAAAAATGTCATCAAGAGAACTACAAACTTAGAGCAATATGTGTCTAATATGGATGACTTTGACGGAGAGGCGTCATGTCATGGCAGCTAGCATGATCTGGTCTTTGGAAAGCTAAGTGTTGGTATGGTAAAAGGTAGGGGGGAAACCCGGTTTTGTAAGGGTCACCCACCCCTTCTCCCTTTGGGCAGATGTCAAGGGATAATCAGGGTCCCTACTGGGCCAAGGTCTCAGCGGGAAATTGAATGAGCGCTATTCAACGGGAGGGCCCCTGAATTGACGCGTTGCGGTTGGGGGCAATAGAGAAGCAGCTGATGGCGAGAGTTTTTTCGATGTGACAGCTTCCAAAGACCCCCTTTTTCCTTTATCTCAGGTTAGGTTATGTTATATGTTAAGCTATGTGTTAAAATTTAAGATGTTAATCATTTTCTTTTCTTTATTTTCTAACACTTTTTCTCCTATAGGTTTATTTCAATTACTGTATCCAAATATTATGAAAGTTATTTAATGGTTATTTATTAAAGTTGATGTTACATGTACCGCATATAGCTTTTAAGTACTCTCTCTTTAGTGACTGTTATTTTGCTTTAGTTACCATACTATCAATCACAATTTGGCAGAGTTGAATTGTGGGAATTAATCTGTCATGGCTCTTGAATTTTGATATTTGTATGCACAGTCTTTCCAGAGCATGTAGAACAGGCTGATGGCTTTATTAGGCATGGTTGATGGCAGTTGAGTCCATTTTAGGTGTCAAATGGCCTCTTTGGTGGCGGTTTAGGAGTCAGGTGGAAGTTGCAGACAAGTTAAGGTGGCCTCATTTTAACTAATAGAGAATGTAAACCCTCATGGTGGTGAACAGGCTCGGCTTTGGTGGCCAGCCTGAATGATGTTGTAATGGTAACGTCTATAAGGGGCAGGCACGGTGGTTAAGCACAGGAGTAAAGATAATAGGGTCATTGTTGCCCTAAAAGTTTACTGGCTCTGCTTGAATGGCAAGACAGTGCATGCCTGCCCTTTATGGCTGTCTGTCCTGGTGCTGTATGTCAGACAGCTGGGGATATCACAGTAATCGTGAATCACAATGTACTAGCCCTCCACCTGACTCCTACTGTGCTTGTTTTAATTCTGTGATTTAAATAAAGTTGTGGCCATTTTGACAACCAAAATAATGTGTTGTGTATTTATTCCAGTGTCTAGGTTTACTGCAGTTATATTAAAAAATGACACCCCAAGCCCTGAATACATGGTGGGGTAATCAAACCATGACCACTACAATAGTAATTAAAATTAGTGTTTATTAATACAAAAATTGTTGTTTTTTTTTAACAATGTGGAAGAGCTCTGTATAGGGCATGCACGCTTCCCTCAACCCCTCAAGGGGATGCGTGCATGCCCAATACAGAGCTCTTCCATTATCACAGGTAATTAATGGCAATTGTTGGATATCCATATACAACTGGAGTGCTGCATTCTATTTTTGCCCTATCAATTATATTTGGTTTTGAGAAATTTTCTTATTCCATATTGGTACTATTTGCACTTTGCACTTTATTCTATTCAGGTCATGGATCTATCTTATTTATTTATTATTTATTTACTACCATATGGATTAAGTGATTATGTGAATGATTTCTATGTGTTAATCATTGGACTGGTAGTTTGTTGATTTATGCTACTTGACATACTCGCCGAAAGGGTTAACAGAACATACTCACTCATCACTATACTTGAGCAATTATTTATTATATTTATGAACTCTTCCAATTAGACGTATTCTGATCTCTAGAGCTATAATTGTTAATCATAGAATCATAGAATCATAGAATGGTAGAGTTGGAAGGGACCTCCTGGGTCATCTGGTCCAACCCCCTGCTCAAAGCAGGATTCACTAGATCATCTCAGACAGATGTCTGTCCAGCCTCTGTTTGAAGACGTCCATTGAAGGGGAACTCACCACCTCTCGTGGCAGCCTGTTCCACTCATTAATCACCCTAACTGTCAAAAAGTTTTTTCTAATATCTAATCTGTGTCTCCTCCCATTTAGTTTCATCCCATTGCTTCTAGTCTTTCCTTGTGCAAATGAGAATAAAGATGATCCTTCTACAATGTGACAGCCCTTGACATATTTGTAGACAGCTATTAAGTCTCCTCTCAGTCTTCTTTTTTGCAAGCTAAACATTCCCAAATCCTGCAACCGTTCCTCATAGGACATGGTTTGCAGACCAGTCACCATTCTGGTCGCTCTTCTCTGAACTTGCTCCAGTTTGTCTATGTCTTTTTTAAAATGTGGTGCCCAAAACTGTACACAGTATTCCAGATGAGGTCTGACCAAAGAGGAGTAAAGACCGATAATGACTTCACGTGATCTAGACTGTATGCTTCTGTTAATACATCCCAGAATTGTATTTGCCTTTTTTGCTGCTGCATCACACTGTTGACTCATGTTCAGTCTATGATCTATTAGTATACCTAAGTCTTTTTCACATGTACTGTTGCTTAGCTCTTTTCCTCCCATTCTGTATATGCTTTTTTCATTTTTATTGCCCAGATGTAGTACTTTGCATTTTTCCCTGTTAAAAACCATTCTGTTGGTTGCTGCCCACTGCTCCAGTTTATTTAGGTCTTTTTGAATCCTCTCTCTCTCTTCTCTAGTATTAGCTATCCCTCCTAGCTCTGTGTCATCAGCAAATTTAATCAGTTTACCCTCAATTCCTTCATCTAAATCATTGATAAAGATGTTGAACAATACAGGTCCCAGGACGGAGCCCTGTGGTACCTCACTTGAGACATTCATCCAGCTGGATGTGAAGCCATTTACAACCACCCTTTGAGTCCGATCACTAAGCCAGTTATGAATCCACCTAACAGTTGCCTGGTCCATTGCATACTTGGTCATTTTTTCAATAAGGATGGTGTGAGATACTTTGTCAAATGCTTTGCTGAAGTCAAGATATACTATATCTACAGCATTTCCCTGATCCACCCAGTCAGTGATTCTGTCATAGAAGGAAATTAAGTTAGTCTGACATGACTTGTTAGTTACAAACCCATGCTGACTCTGGTTAATCACTTCATTCTTATCCATGTACTTACATACATGTTGTTTAATAATTTGTTCAAAGATCTTTCCTGGTATAGAAGTCAGACTCACCGGCCTATAGTTCCCTGGGTCCACCTTCTTCCCCTTTTTGAAGATAGGAACAACATTTGCTCTTCTCCAGTCTTCTGGGACTTCTCCTGTTCTCCAAGAATTTTCAAAGATTATGGAGAGTGGTTCTAAAATTTCTTCTACGATCTCCTTCAGTACTCTGGGGTGTAATTCATCTGGACCTGGAGACTTGAACTCATTTATGTTAGCTAAATATTCCCTCACAATCTTTCTGTTTACAGATAACTTGGATTCCTCTATTCCTTTAAAAGGACAGTGAAGATCAGTTGATGTTACATTTTCTTTCTGAGAGAAAACAGATGCAAAATAGGAATTAAAAAGTTCGGCCTTCTCAACATCCTCTCTTACCATTTCTCCATTTTCATCCTGTAAAAATCCTATAGCATCTTTGACTTTTCTTTTACTTTTGACATACCCCCAAAATCCTTTTTTATTGCTTTTGACATCTCTTGCAAGCCTTAATTCATTGTCAGCTTTAGCTACCCTGATACGTGCCCTGCAGGAACTGCAGACTGCATTATAATCTTCTTTAGATATGCCTCCCTCTTTCCATTTAATAAACATTTCTTTCTTTCTTTTTAGCATGTGTTTAAGTTCTGTGTTCATCCATCCTGGTTTCCTTAAATGCTTCCCATTCTTCCTACTTTTCGGGATTGTTAACGATTGTGCTTTGAGAATCTCATTTTTAAAAATTTCCCATCCTTCCTGGACATTTTTGTCCTTAAGGACATCCAGCCATTGGATCCCTCCTATTCTCTTTCTGAGTCTCTTAAAATCTGCCTTTCTAAAATCTAACCTTGAAGTTTGAGTCTTCACATGTCTTCCTCCTCTAGTTATCCAAAATTCTATAATAGCATGATCGCTGCCTCCTAGGGTCCCAGCCACCTTTACCTCCTCAACCATTTCCTCCCTGTTTATAAGGATTAGATCCAAAGTAGCAGATCCCCTTGTTTTCTCCCCTACCTTTTGGAAGATAAAGTTGTCAGCAAGAGAGGATAAGAATTTGCTTGACCTGTTAGTTTTACTTGAGAGAGATTCCCAACAAATGTCTGGATAGTTGAAATCTCCCATGACCACTACGTCATATTTTTTGGAGAACTTGGTCATTTGATACATAAAGAGTTCATCCATATCTTCAGCTTGCCCAGGTGGCCTGTAGTAAATGCCTACAATGGTGTCCTTTCCGTTGTTCTCTCCTTGTATTCTTACCCAAACAGTTTCCACAGAACTCCCAGTCTCTGAAGCTTCAATCTCTGTGCAGATATACGCTTTTCTAACATACAATGCAACACCTCCTCCTCGTTTATCAAGTCTGTTTCTTGCAAATAAGTTGTATCCTTTTATTCCAATCATGTGTATCGTCCCACCAAGTTTCAGTGATTCCAATGACATCATATTCCTTTTCCTGTATTAGTAGTTCCAATTCTCCTTGTTTGTTGCCCATGCTTTGTGCATTTGTATAAAAACATTTTAGTTTGTGATTGGTTTCTCTTCCTCCCATATTTTTATTATTTAAATTGTTTTGTCTTTGTTCTTCCTTTCCACTTCCAGTAGCAGAGATCTCAATAGTATTTGTCAGCTGTATGGCTTTTTCTGGCCTTTTGCTTCCCTTCCCACATTGTTCTAGTTTAAAGCTCTTCTGATGAGTGTAGCAAGGCGACTTCCAAATACATGTTTTCCAGTCTTCGTAAGGTGCACCCCATCTCTAGCAAGTAGTCCATCGTATAGGTAATTCATTCCGTGATCCAGAAATCCAAATCCTTGTTGACGGCACCATCGACGTAGCCAGTTGTTCACCTGTAGAATCTTATTCCACCTCATTGTTCCATGGCCATCCACTGGGAGGATGGATGAGAAGACCACCTGCGCTCCCAATTCTTTCACTTTCTTGCCTAAGTCTTCAAAGTCACTGCAGATGGTTTCCAGGTCCTTTCTTGCGGTGTCATTTGTCCCCACATGTATTAGCAGGAATGGGTAGTGATCTGTAGGTCTGAAGAGTCTTGATATCCTGTCCGACACATCTTTAATTTTTGCTCCTGGAAGACAGCACATTTCTCTTGAGGTTATGTCTGGTCTGCAGATAGCGGCCTCTGTTCCTCTTAACAGGGAATCCCCCATGACCACCACTCTCCGTTTTTTCTTCACAACATTCTTCTTTCTCCATCCAGGAGGATTCTGAGGGCTTACAAGGTTATTCATTGCTGGCAAAGTCTTATTTTGCTGTATTTCTTCATGGTTCTCCTGCGTGAGAGCCTGGTACTGGTTCCTGAGCAGTATGGGTGCTGACTGCCTCTCGATCCTCCTGCTTCTGTGGGTCACATGCTTCCATTCCTCTGTTTCGTCAGGTGCAGTTCGAATTTCTTCTCTTTCTGAATCATGAAGAGATAATTCTGCTCTGTCTAAGAACTCTTCACCTTCCTTAATGATTTTCAACGTAGTTAACCTCTCTTCTAGATTTCGCAACTTTTCCTCCAACAGGGACACAAGCTTGCATTTCTGGCATGTGAAGTTTGGCTTTTCCACTGGCAAGTCTGTGAACATGTAGCAGGATATGCAGCTCACCAAATGGCTCCTGGACTCTTCCATGTTCTTATTGTTAATGTTCTGAAAACAGTTAAAAAGGCTTAAAAAAAAAGCTTAAAAATGCTTACCGATGTCCTCTTTTCAGCTCCAACAGCCAAAATCCAGTGTTCTTTGAGCTCGCGGAGACTCTTCACTTACCCCAAAATGCAGTGGGAATATGCAAATTATCTCCTCAGGACTCCTCCCCTGGTTTACCGATGTCCTCTTTTCAGCTCCAACAGCCAAAATCCAGTGTTCTTTGAGCTCGCGGAGACTCTTCACTTACCCCAAAATGCAGTGGGAATATGCAAATTATCTTCTCAGGACTCCTCCCCTGGTTTACCGATGTCCTCTTTTCAGCTCCAACAGCCAAAATCCAGTGTTCTTTGAGCTCGCGGAGACTCTTCACTTACCCCACAATGCAGTGGGAATATGCAAATTATCTCCTCAGGACTCCTCCCCTGGTTTACCGATGTCCTCTTTTCAGCTCCAACAGCCAAAATCCAGTGTTCTTTGAGCTCGCGGAGACTCTTCACTTACCCCAAAATGCAGTGGGAATATGCAAATTATCTCCTCAGGACTCCTCCCCTGGTTTACCGATGTCCTCTTTTCAGCTCCAACAGCCAAAATCCAGTGTTCTTTGAGCTCGCGGAGACTCTTCACTTACCCCAAAATGCAGTGGGAATATGCAAATTATCTCCTCAGGACTCCTCCCCTGGTTTACCGATGTCCTCTTTTCAGCTCCAACAGCCAAAATCCAGTGTTCTTTGAGCTCGCGGAGACTCTTCACTTACCCCAAAATGCAGTGGGAATATGCAAATTATCTCCTCAGGACTCCTCCCCTGGTTTACCGATGTCCTCTTTTCAGCTCCAACAGCCAAAATCCAGTGTTCTTTGAGCTCGCGGAGACTCTTCACTTACCCCAAAATGCAGTGGGAATATGCAAATTATCTCCTCAGGACTCCTCCCCTGGTTTACCGATGTCCTCTCTTCAGCTCCAACAGCCAAAATCCAGTGTTCTTTGAGCTCGCGGAGACTCTTCACTTACCCCAAAATGCAGTGGGAATATGCAAATTATCTCCTCAGGACTCCTCCCCTGGTTTACCGATGTCCTCTTTTCAGCTCCAACAGCCAAAATCCAGTGTTCTTTGAGCTCGCGGAGACTCTTCACTTACCCCAAAATGCAGTGGGAATATGCAAATTATCTCCTCAGGACTCCTCCCCTGGTTTTAATAGGGCAGAGCTATCTGCTGTCCCTCCAAACTGAGGTACTTTGCGTATTTTAACGTTGTTAAAAAAAAAAATTGTATTATTAAACACTAATTTTAATTACATTTGTAGTGGTCATGGTTTGATTACCCCACCAAGTATTCAGGGCTTGGGGTGTCATTTTTTGATTTGCTATATTGATTATGACTATATTTATTCTGGATCCATTGATTTACTTACTGTAGTTATAGTTGGTTTTAAAATGGAATGGGGGTCCATCCCATATCCAAAAGTCAAGAAACCCCTTGGAGCCCTAAGCAAAGGGGGGCATGACTTCGGAAGTGGTAGGCCTTTAACTCCTGCAGCTTTGAAGAGCCATGTAGACTTTAAACAAGAGTGATTCTGCTTTAGGAGGAAGGATCACGGTATTGGCTGTGCCCGGGGTCTTATTGTAAGGAGGGTGGGGCTTACATGGGGAAGGTAAGTAACTATTTCTCTCTGTATGATCTCTCTCTCTTCGGACGAGGTGGAGGGCACATCACCCGCCCTCCTGCCCTGTTATAATCACTGTTCTACAATGCTTTATTTAACCGTTACTTATATAATGATGAATGCTGTATTGTATTTGACGCGCCCCTGGGCCTGTGTCGCGCAGCGTTGCGCACGCGGGAGCTTACCCGGAGCCGGATCTGTTGAGGGTTGTAGTCTCGTGGCGGTGATCCGGTCCGTGCCCAGGGAGTCAGACTAAGTGGCGCTGTATCAGCGGTAGATGTTGGACGACTACGCCACCCGTTGAGTACAGCTAAGGAGCTGTTGCTGCAGGGCAGACCGCTGAGGCCGGTGGTAGGATTGTGCGGCGTGATAGTATAACCCCCAACGGGAGGGGTATGGCCTCAGGGCAGCCGACGTGGATGATGGGGGTAGCAGGAACCACTCGGAGACGGTACGGTGTAGTTCAGGGTCTTTACTGGTGACAAAGATAGACCCTCCCGGAGTACTGGCTAGCGATTGGGGCCTGGTCAGTCCTTGAGCAGATGGGATCTCCCCTGGCCAGGCGGAGTTGTAGGCCTCCCAAACTAACGATACTCTTCTGGCTACCTTGCTAGAGGCGGGTATAAGTAGCCCACGTTCCTGAGTGTACCGTGTGGTGCTCACCCGTATGGCCGGTGACTCGGGGCCTTCTAGTAGCTTTCGCTCCACGACGGCAGTGCTGGTCCCACGCGTGTGACCGTGCCTTCGGGTTTCTGGGCCAGAGGACCTGCAATCCCCTGCCGGTCGGTTTCTGCTGCTGGATAGGAGTTAGTCCCCACAGCCTCGGACTCCGGGTCCGGTGATAACTTCTCAGTCAGGGCGAGCTCTGCAGCTGCCAGCCCCTGACTCCTTGTAGCACTGCTCCCACAGAGCTCCTGTTGTTTCTTCCTATGCTGCTTCTCTTCTCTACTTCTTCTCTACTCACTAACCCTGCCTCAGCCCTAGGTTTATATAGGGGAAGTTCTTCCCCTCCCAGGACTGGGCAGGAGGTGTGGCATGCATAGGATCCCTGACCAAGAGACCTCCCACCTGCTCTCAGACGTAATATCTCTATCACTGTGGCAACCAGACCCCTGGGGTGTCACATTCCCCCCTAGTGAAATTTAGTACTCCGGGACTAAACATATTTTTAGAAAAACATAACAAGGTATAAACAATAATAATACAATAAGAAAAACACATAAAGATGGTTACGGCGTGTCCGCAACCGGGTGCAGTTTTGAAGAAAACAAAGGTGTCCATTTCACCAAAACAGGGAGACGTAACCAGGTAGGGGTCTGTCCTGCCCCGAGTCCTAATCAGTCTTTTAGTCCATCCTGGGTTACGCTCCAACTAATTGTACAAGGATTCCCGGTAAATCCACCAAGGACTCCTAAAAATAACTAGAAACACATAATTATTTACAAGCAACAAGAAAAACAGGTAACCACAAATAAAACAATTTATACATTTTAAATCCTCCAACGTGCGGGTAACTGGCCTCTAGTGGCCCTAGTGGACCTACGGAGCTGACTGTCTAGCCCTGAACTACAGGGTGTAGGAGCTGTCAAGGGTAAACTGGGCAGCTGTCTACCGGCTCTTTGGCTCACTAGGGGTACGGCAGGCTCACTATAAGCAGAGGGTTGATCCTCCTGTTCTGCTTGTGTGGAGTCTTCTGCCTCCTGGACCGGCTGTTCTTCCAGCTCTACCTGTTGCTCCGTAGGTGCTTGGGATGCTGGTTGGAGGAAGGTGAGTACGGGTACCACAACTGCGCCATTGATTTGAGTCCAAGACCGAGGGAAGTCTCCGAGCACAGTACTAACCATGTCTTCCCTTTCCTCTACGGGTCGAGGGTCTTCTTGTTCCTCTTCAGGGTTCCGTAGCTGTTCGGGACACTTCTTCAGGTGATCCCGGGATACAATGGTTGTGGTTTCCCCTCCGTCTTTACTGATGATACAGACCTTTGGGTTGTCGTGGCTTGAGGGCAGTACGATGTACGGGTCCTTCTCCCACTGGTCGTCCAACTTGTGGAGCCGCCTTTTCCTCTTCAAGACCTGCTCTCCGGGTACCAGGGGAACAGCGGGAGCATACTGGTTGTAAGTTTTCTCTTGTCTTTCCCTAGCTTGACAGAGACTTCGCTCCACGCTCTCCTGTACTTTCCGGTACTGCTGCTGCCTCTCTGTGTCCCAGTCTGCTTCTGGTGAAGTGTCCTCGGGTGTCAGGACTCCCATCTCCAGGTCAACAGGTAGCTTACCAGGCCTTGCCCTCATCAGGTAAGCCGGGGTACAGTTGGTGGAACCTACCGGGATGTGGTTGTATAGGTCCACCAGATCGGGCAGCTTCTCAGGCCACAGACTGCGTTCTTCCAGGGGCAACGTTTTCAGAAGATCCATTACCACCTGGTTCATTTTCTCACAAAGTCCATTAGTTTGCGGATGATAGGGTGTCGTCCTTATCTTCCGGCAGCCATACAGATTGCAGAATTCCTGGAAGAACTCCGCTTCAAAGGCAGGTCCCTGGTCCGTCAGCACTTGGTCCGGGTACCCGTGTGGACGGCAGAAGTGCTGCTGGAAGGCTCTAGCTGCTGTTCGAGCTGTTAAGTCCTTGACGGGGACGACAACCAAGAACCGGGAGTAGTGATCCACGATGGTTAGTGCGTAAACGTAGCCACTTCTGCTTGGGGTCAGTTTTACATGATCCAAGGCTACCAGTTCCAACAGCTGCCGGGTGACGATGGACTGCAGGGGAGTCTTCTGGCTGGCACGGTCCTTCCTTCTGAGGTTGCACGGGCCACAGTCTCTGCACCACCTCTCGATGGTTCCCCTCATGCCTACCCAGTGGAACCGCCCGCGCAGCAGGAACTCCAGCTTCTTCCATCCGAAATGTCCAGCCCCGTCGTGGTATGCCTCCATCACCATGGCTGCGTCTCTCCGTGGCACCACTACTTGCCAGATTAGTTCATGCGTCCGGGAGTTAACCATTCTGCGGCACAACTTCCCCTTGTACAGGAACAGTCGACTCTTCTCAGCCCACAGTTGCTTAGCTTCCTCCGGAGCGTCTGGGTCAAGGCGAGCCTCTGGCCGAGTCAGCATCTCCTTCACCAGTCGGACGGCAGGGTCACTGTCTTGCGTTTCCTCCCAGTTGTAGTGAGGCAAGGGGTTAAACGTAGCGGCTTGCTTACTCCTTACCCGATGGGAATACTGGATAGTCCCATGACGGTGGAACGCGGGGAGTTCAACTTCTTCCAGTCCCTCTGGATCTTCTCCTACGTCCGGTAGGTTTGGCATCCTGGACAGGGCGTCCGCGTTGGTATTGGAGCGTCCTGCCCGGTATTTGATTGTGAACTCGTAGTTGGACAGACGGGCCATCCATCTCTGCTCTAGGGCACCGAGTCTTGCCGTGTCCAGGTGTGTCAACGGGTTGTTATCCGTGTACACGGTGAACCGGGAAGAAGCGAGGTAGTGCTTAAAGCGTTCGGTGACTGCCCACACCACTGCCAGGAACTCTAGCTTAAATGAGCTGTAATTCTCAGGGTTTCTCTCGGTGGGTCGCAGTTTTCGGCTGGCGTAAGCGATTACTCGTTCTTTCCCCTGCTGGATCTGGGACAGCACGGCTCCTAGCCCGATGTTACTTGCGTCGGTGTAGAGGATAAAGGGCTGGCTGTAATCAGGGTACGCCAGGATTTCATCCCCCGTGAGGGCCTTCTTCAGCTGGCGGAAGGACTCTTCTTCTAACTTCTCCCATCTGAAGGGTGGCTTCTGGTTCTTGGCCTTCCGGGACTGGCCTATCAGGAGGTCCTGCATAGGAGCTGCCTTTTTGGTGAAACCGGGGATGAATCTGCGGTAATAGCCTACCAACCCGAGGAACTGCCGCACTTCCTTTACACTGGAGGGACTTGGCCATTCCTTAATTGCGGTGATCTTATCAGGGTCGGGAGCCACTCCATCAGCGCTCACCACGTGTCCCAGGTACTGCACCTTTGGTTTCAGGAGGTGACACTTGGAGGGTTTCACCTTTAGGCCGTAGCTTGCCAGAGCTTCGAACACTTCCGCCAGGTGTTTCAGGTGGTCCTCATACGTCTTGGAATATACGATGACATCGTCCAGGTACAACAAGACCGTCTCGAAGTTTCTATGGCCCAGACAGCACTCCATTAATCGTTGGAAGGTTCCTGGTGCGTTGCAGAGTCCGAACGGCATGCAGGTAAACTCGCTAAGTCCCATCGGGGTGGTGAATGCGGTCTTCTCCCGGTCCGCCTCTGCTACAGGAACCTGCCAGTACCCACTAGTGAGATCCAAGGTAGAGAAGAAGTTAGCAGATCTTAAAGCAGCCAAAGACTCCTCTATCCTTGGTAAGGGGTACGCATCCTTGTGTGTGATACGGTTGATTTTCCGGTAATCTACACACATCCTCATGGTGTTGTCTTTCTTTTTGACTAAGACTAGTGGAGCTGCCCAGGGGCTACAGCTATCCCTGATCACCCCAGCCTCCTTCATGTCTCTAAGCATCCCCTTGGCGTGTTGGTAGTGTGCAGGGGGTACGGGTCGATACCTCTCTTTTATGGGAGGATGGTCTCCCGTGGGGATGTGGTGTTCTACCCCCTTGACTCGCCCGAAGTCTAACGGGTGTTTACTAAACACTCTCTCGTACTCTTGAACCACCCGATAGACTCCCTGTTTCTGGTGTGAGGGAGTGGAGTCAGTACCCAAATGTAGTTGCTGACACCAGTCCTCCATTGTTTTCTTAGAGCCGTTACCTTCCTCCGAGGAAGATGGAGGCAAGGGTTCTACGGACTGTATGGAATCTTGATTGATGGTATACAATTTGGCTAGCGTGGCATACCGGGGCAGGTACACTTCCCTCTTCCCGATATTTATTATGCGAACGGGCACCCTCCCATGGCGTACATTGACCACCCCCCGTGCTGTCAAAATGGTGGGCCTACTGTCTGAGTAAACTGGTTCTACCATTGCCTGGTAATCTCTACCTCTCAGACCAATAGCTGCCCGGCACCAAATCATCATTTCACTTTTCGGGGGCATGGCAATAGGGAAAGGGTCACACATTCGCACGCTACCAATCTCACCACCGGAGAGTTCTAGCTGTTGCCGTCGCATCAGTGCCCGGATCTCTTTCTGGAGCACTCGCTGCTGGCCGGAGCTGGCCTTCTTGGCAACCTGCTGTAAAAGGAAAATCACCTCTGCAAGACAATTTTCAATTACATTAGTTCCTAGAGTTATCTTTGGGTGACTCTCGTGTTTGTCAATGTCTACAATGATCAGTCCCTGTGCTGCCAATTCGACTCTACCGATTTTAATGGTCACCTCTTTAAATCCAATCTGTGGCACGGGCTGACCATTGCTGGCGATGATACTCAAGTCGTCGTCAGGGTAGCGGGTGATATCCGAGTCATTCCAGTACTGCTTGAAGAGCACGTATGGGATGGTGGTGACCTGTGACCCGGTGTCCAGTAGGGCACTCATAGGAATGCCATCCAGTACCACGGGTAAGACTGGACGTCCTCCCACATATTTGTCGCGCCAGTCCGATGGGCCTGGTGATCTTTTTCCTGGGGGTTGGCCCTCTACCCCAGGTTGTGCCAGTTTAAAGGACAGTACCTTGCCATATGTCCGGGTTGATTGCAGCGGCGGCAGATGGGTCGTCCGTCCTCGTTGTATCGGTCGCTGGGTCTTCTTCTGGCCGGTGGGGTCCTCCTTGGTCGACGCCACGGGATGTCCTCCGGTCCGGATGCCAGCTGGATCTTCCCTGGAGTGGAAACCTGTAAAGACTGCACAGTTCGGGTTAGCGCAGCAACGCTTTTAGCTAGCTCTTGGACCTGATGGTGCAGGTCTGGAGCCGGGTCATTGTTCAAAGCCTGCGCATCAGCTCCCACAGGCCCTGCCGACAAGGGCGCCGCCCCCTGGTGGTAAGTGGTAGTGGGGCGTCTGTGGGTCACAACGCCACCTGGTGCCGGTTCTCGAAGCACCCGGATGGCTCTGTCCTTGAACTGTGCAAATCCCAGATGAGGGTCCTGTAAGGCCATTGCCCGCAACTGGGTTCGATGGGCATTGCAATATAAACCCTCTATAAATTGTTCAGTCAACAGCCTGTCCTCGTCTCCCACGCCGTCAGGGTCGGTCTGCTTAATGGCTCTCAGGGCCTCTTGTAGGTTCAGGGCATAGTCCCTTATACTCTCATGTGCCCGCTGTTTGCACCCGTAGAATCTAAGCTTGATCTCGGCTGAGGTGCGGGTATCAAAGGTGTCCCTCAGCCGGGTTAGTATCCCTGCGACAGTCCTCCCCCCAGGTGGCCAGGACTTTACCTCCCTTTGGGCTGCCCCGGTTAATTGGGCCACCAGGATGCTCACTTTTTGCTCCTCTGTGAGGGGGTACACCTGGAAGAGGCTATCCAGCTTTTCTCTAAAGTCATGCAGGGTATGTGACTCCCCTGAGTACTGGGGTAGCCAGGCTGCCCCCGGGATATAGGGCATGGTGAAAGGCATGACCGCAACAGCGGTGGCGCTGGCGGGGGTTGAAGCGGTGAAGCTCTCCTCCGCATCCGACATCCTTCTCCCCCCTAGTGGACCGTGGCCTACCTTGCGATGATCCTCTTCCGTAGGCCGCGGCTCTGCAGTGGATCGTCAGGGTTGAGGACCTTCCGTCGCGCTCCTGTGACGTCGGCGTCTGCTGGGCTCCTTCCAGGACCTTACGCAACGTCCGGACGTGAGGCGGGGCTTCAGTTCTCGCGCGCTTTCGGAGTCCACGCCCCTCTTCTTCCCGCGCGGCGTCCTCAAGATGGCGTCCAATGGCGGGAAAACTCCACGTGTGGCGGGAAGAAGGCTGAAGATGGCGGGAATCTTCACCACAGGTAAGTTTGAACAGTCTTTTTCAGGCACGCAGTACCCGGTGGTTGCGGGCACGAGGTCCTGCCGACTACGCCAAAAGTTGACGCGCCCCTGGGCCTGTGTCGCGCAGCGTTGCGCACGCGGGAGCTTACCCGGAGCCGGATCTGTTGAGGGTTGTAGTCTCGTGGCGGTGATCCGGTCCGTGCCCAGGGAGTCAGACTAAGTGGCGCTGTATCAGCGGTAGATGTTGGACGACTACGCCACCCGTTGAGTACAGCTAAGGAGCTGTTGCTGCAGGGCAGACCGCTGAGGCCGGTGGTAGGATTGTGCGGCGTGATAGTATAACCCACAACGGGAGGGGTATGGCCTCAGGGCAGCCGACGTGGATGATGGGGGTAGCAGGAACCACTCGGAGACGGTACGGTGTAGTTCAGGGTCTTTACTGGTGACAAAGATAGACCCTCCCGGAGTACTGGCTAGCGATTGGGGCCTGGTCAGTCCTTGAGCAGATGGGATCTCCCCTGGCCAGGCGGAGTTGTAGGCCTCCCAAACTAACGATACTCTTCTGGCTACCTTGCTAGAGGCGGGTATAAGTAGCCCACGTTCCTGAGTGTACCGTGTGGTGCTCACCCATATGGCCGGTGACTCGGGGCCTTCTAGTAGCTTTCGCTCCACGACGGCGGTGCTGGTCCCACGCGTGTGACCGTGCCTTCGGGTTTCTGGGCCAGAGGACCTGCAATCCCCTGCCGGTCGGTTTCTGCTGCTGGATAGGAGTTAGTCCCCACAGCCTCGGACTCCGGGTCCGGTGATA
Organism: Phyllobates terribilis; assembly: GCF_046119375.1. Classification (NCBI taxonomy): domain Eukaryota; kingdom Metazoa; phylum Chordata; class Amphibia; order Anura; family Dendrobatidae; genus Phyllobates; species Phyllobates terribilis. Next base: position 707,720,816 of record NW_027362761.1, read on the forward strand.
ACTTCTCAGTCAGGGCGAGCTCTGCAGCTGCCAGCCCCTGACTCCTTGTAGCACTGCTCCCACAGAGCTCCTGTTGTTTCTTCCTATGCTGCTTCTCTTCTCTACTTCTTCTCTACTCACTAACCCTGCCTCAGCCCTAGGTTTATATAGGGGAAGTTCTTCCCCTCCCAGGACTGGGCAGGAGGTGTGGCATGCATAGGATCCCTGACCAAGAGACCTCCCACCTGCTCTCAGACGTAATATCTCTATCACTGTGGCAACCAGACCCCTGGGGTGTCACATATTTATTTAATTATCCTTTGTATATCGTGTACCATGTCCAATTTTATTATGGCTTTAAAGAGTTAACGTTAGCATTAACCTTCTAAGCCCAAAGAAAGGGCAATCCTTCAGCCATGGTTCCCTGGAGGCAGGGTCGGACTGGGGTGTCTGGGTCCCACAGGGGGAATTGACTCTAGGGGCCCACCTACAGCCATATGCAAATATCTGTTATCCGCTATCCCTGTTATAGTGGAGCTTTGACTGGCGGCTCCTGCACATCTACTGTGTACATGCTGTAACTGGGATGTACAATTACTGTAGTTTGCATTAAAGAGGTTCTTTGGTTAAAACAATTTAACTTATCACCGATCTATGGGCTTTACAGGATAGGTGATCACTTATTGATCGTTTGGGTCCGAATATTGGAAAACGCACCTATCTGAAGAATGGGGAAGTTTTATCTATGACAGGACACTTATCCCCATTTTAAAATGCAGCGACAGGTGGGACGTCTGACCGCAGCTCCATTCATTCTCTTGGGGGCTTCCAAAAAAGAGAACTGCTCACAGCCACTGAGGGAATGAATGGATCAGTTTTAAGTCGCACATGCCGCTCCAGCCTAATGGGGAGAAAAGCTTCACATTCTGCCGATTGTGTGCCAGCAGTCAGGCCCCCACCAAACAATATTATCACTGATCCTGTGGAGAGGTGATTACTAGTGTTGATCGAGCACTAAAATGCTCGGGTGCTCGAAGCTCGGGCCGAGCTCGCCGTGATACTCGGGTGCTCGACCCGAGCAACGAGCCCAATGTTAGTCTATGGGAGACCCGAGCATTTTTGCGGTGGCATCCCCGGCAGTCTTTTAAAAGCCTAACAAGTGCCCAAAACGATAGTGACAGTGCTCAAATGACATGGGGACAGCATGGGGATCGCCCCAGGAAGCATTTCTGACCCCCAGGTCACTGCTGTCAACAACGTGGTCAGAGGTATTAAGCCACTTTTACGGGCTCACAATAAAACGTTCAAAAACGAAACAAACTTTTTTCCTGTGAAATATGTTAAGGAATTTCTTTTCCAGGGTAAAGACTTGTGTATATGGTAAAATAAATAACCAAAAACAAAAATACTCCTCCACACCTTGGGCTATGTTCACAAGTAGCATTTTTTATGCGTTTATGCACTTTTGTATTGCTTTCAACCGTGACAAATGCATTCACCGGGAAATGTAATTTTTAGTGTTGAGCCACCCCCGTAGTGTTCGAGTTCGGTTCGGTTCGTCGAACTGTTCGTCGAACACCTTCGAACACCGTTAAAACCAATGGCAGGCAAACAAAAACACATAGAAACACATAGAAAACACCTTCAAAGGTGTCCAAAAGCTGACAAACTGCTCAGAAGACACAACTAACACATGGAAAAGTGACAAGTACATATAGTCATGCGAAAAGAAAAGAGGTGGAGGAGTAAAAGGAAGGGGAGACACAGATATAGGCATGTCATGCCCTTCTAAAATCCAAAAAGTGAGAAGCCGACACGTTCAGTCCGCTCCTGCCCGTGCCACCTCCGTGTCGCCGGGTTTGTGCCAGAGCCGCGGTGAACCCTGACGGCCAGCCCCCCTCTCCCAATACTGGTACCTGTCCGCTGGTGGGTCGAGCGAGCCCCCCTGTGGTGGAGGCAGCTCTAAGCTTTTTAATTTAAATTGTCTCTCTAATTTGAATGAATACACTTTAAATCCATTTACAAGGATCTATTGGAGGGCAAGTCTCATGCCAGCAGCCGCGTAATTCCAGCTCCAGTAGCGTCCAATAAAGCTGCTGCAGTTAAAAAGCTTTTATAAGGATCGAGCTCGGCTGTCCACCGCAAGGCATCCTACTGCCAGTCCCAGCCCCTATGCCTTGGGGTGCCTCCTGATGCTCTTCACTGAGTATCCCGTGGTCCCGAAGCATTTCCTTTGAAAAAATTAAGTGTCCAAACTACAGGATAATCCGCTGACTAGCAGACACTGCTACTAGGCACAAAGTATTTCCTGGGCTAGATGCAGTTAAAAATTTGTAATTAGATACTCTCGTTGGATGCTGAGAAAGCATTCCATAGAGTCTCCTGGCACGCCATATATGATTCTCTTAAAAAGCTTGGGGTAGGGGTCTAGGGGACCCTTTTATAGCCAAAATCACGGCCCTGTATCACAATACGTCACCTAGGCTGAAGATAAATGGAACTGTAGCACCCTGAGGGCTCGGTTGCTACAGAGGTATTGCACCTCACCCAGAGGTGTGATATCTCACTCTCAGGTAAGGATGGAGTGTGGATCAGGACCCGACACCTGCATGCATTACACCACATTGCCGTGGGGCAGGGCGACCAATATGCCTCTGAGATGGGCACGACAGTCACTGTCCCTGGATGGAGTGGGGGGAGGGAACACTGAGGAAGGGGAACCCTGTAGTGCAGGAGCAGGGAGGAAGCAGTTCCTGGGTGCATTGAGAAGGGAGTATAAAAGGTGGGCACCATCTTAGTTCAGTGCAGAGAAGTCTGAGCAGAAGTGGCAGGGAGCAGGGGCTCTGCATGAGCTCTGCTCCGGAGGCGGGCCTAGTAACAGAGGCCCAGGCCTGGAAGAGGGAGAAGGAAGGAAGAGGAGCGGAGAAGGCTCCAGGAACGAGGAATGAAGGGATCACAGGGGTGCGGACGGGCGAGTCGCCACCGCACGCCCGAATCCACCTGCGTGGAGGGGTCAGGCCAAAGGGGGAGACCGGTCCCCGAAACTAGTGGAGGCAGGAAACGACCCTCAGCTAGAAACCGGAGGCTGACATTTTATGTGGCGCAGCCCCTCGCTACACCCGCTAGGAAGGCACCACATAGGGTCAGGGAAACTGGCGCCAAGTTTACCAAGAGGAGGCCCGAGGCAGCCGGACAGAAGGGTTGGTAAGAAAGGCCAGACAAAGGACACACAAAGGGGGTCCTGTGAAGCGCTCCAAAGTTATCTGGGAGTTGTCTGAGCCCCTCACCTGGTGAGCACAGTACGACGTGGGCAGCCGTTACCTGCAGACGTGGTCTGGATAATAAGAACTGTGAGTAAAGGCCCTGGACTGCATCACTGACTCCGTGTCGTTACTGCTGCTGCCCTGCACCATCACCCCCATCCTCCGCATACACTGCCCTGAGGCTATACTCCTCCCGTGGGGAGTTATGCTACGCTCTGCTGCACCCACAACACCAGCCTCAGCGGTCTGCCCTGGAGCGGCGGTTCACTCTGACCGCAATCCACGGGTGGCGTAGTCGGACATTTAAACATCAAAACCACATAAATAGTTCCGCCACTGGTTTGACCACCCTGAGCCACGGAACCGGGTCGCCGCCACGAAGACTACAACCACCAGCATCCACCAAAAAGGGTCCGGCTCCGGGTGTCCCAAGGCCCAGGGGGTGCATCAGAACATTTTCATCACCTTTCACAATCACCAATGGGACAAGGCAGGGATGTCCTCTGTCCCCTCTCTTATACATCCTAGTGACGGAGCACCTGCTCTCATCAATTCGCCATAACCCCAATATTAGGTGGATTGAGGTGGGAGGCACCGAGTACAAGTGCTCTCTATTTGCTGATGATGTCCTAGTATATATCACTCAATCACATATATCCATCCATGCTGTTATGGCTGAAATAGATCACTTTGTTACATGGTCAAATTTTAAAATCAATGCAGCGAAGTCTGAGGCCCTCGATGTCTCCCTCCCCAAATCCATATAGGATTCCATCCAGTCCAACTTTCCCTTTGCCTGGCCCTCACAGGGTATCAAATGCTTATTAATTCCTATTCATAGAGACCTCTCCCATCTATGTTATCTTAATTTTGGGCCCTTTATTGAACAACTCCATACAGACCACGGTTGGCAAGTTAGAAATGTAAGATTCACTACGTGAACCACTGGTGTTTTGTGGAAAAGCACATGTACACTGTGTTCCAAATTATTATGCAACAAGTGTTTAGGAGTGATAAGGGAAGAATTTGTTTGTTTGTCAGTTAAACTCATTGATGGTGATGTGTGTCAGGGCTCTTTATATCACTGTAAGCAATTGCAGACACCTGTGCTAATTAGTTTGGCAGGTGTGTCCAATGAAAGGCAAGACTACTTAAGAAGGCTGTTTCACATTATTAAGCAGCCTACATTTTCTGCCAAAATGGGAAAGAAAAAGGATGTGTCGGCTGCTGAGAAACAACAAATTGTGGAGTGTTTAGGTCAAGGCATGACTACAATCAACATTGTGCGATGATCAGGATGAAGTGTCTTGGCAATCAAGAAGTATGTAGCTGATTCACAGTACACACGTGTGCGTGCTGATAAGGGCAAATTGAGGACTCTTTCCTACAGGCAATTACGTCAGGTTAAAAGAGCAGCGGCAAAAAAGCCTTGTCATAGCAGCAGACAAGTTTTTGAAGCTGCTGTTGCCTCCAACGTCCCCCGAACAACAAGATGCAGGGTCCTTCAGAGGTTTGCAGCTGTGCATACGCCATCCTGTCGACCTCCTCTATCCACTTCACACAAGCAGAAACGGCTCCAGTGGGCCAAACATTACATGAAGACTGATTTCAAAACTGTTTTGTTCACGGATGAGTGCCGTGCAGCGCTCGATGGTCCAGATGGATGGAGTGGAGGATGGCTGGTTGATGGACACCCCACGCAAACACGGCTACAGCGCCAACAAGGAGGAGGTGGAGTAATGTTTTGGGCTGGAATCATGGGGAGAGAGATTGGCGGCCCCTTTAGGATCCCTGAAGGCGCTAAAGATGAACTCCATAATGTATGTGGATTTTCTCAAACAGCACTTCCTGCCATGGTTCAAGAAGAAGAACCGTGTATTTCACAGCAAGATCATTTTTTTGCATGATAATGCACCATCTCATGCTGCACATAAAACATCTGCATCTCTGGCTGATATGGGCATAAAAGGGGACAAACTTATGGTGTGACCCCCATGCTCCCCTGACCTCTACCCCATTCAGAACCTCTGAAGCATCATCAAAAGGAGTGTCTATGATGACGGGAGGCAGTTCACATCTAAGCAACAGCTCTGGGAGGGTATTCTGTCCTCATGCAAAACAATTGAAGCAGAAACCATCCAAAACCTGACAAATTCAATGGACGAGAGAGTTCAGAAGCTCCTTTCGAACAAGGGGTCCTATGTGAAAATGTAACATCACCTAGAATAAAGTTTTGAGTTGAAAACTGTTTGATTTCAGTTTCTAATAACCTGCTAATGCTTATAATTTCAAAAATGACCATTTTTTTGGTCTTTATTAAAATGAAAAGGTTGATCGAAAAGTTTGGGGGATCTAAGAGTGTGGCAACCCAGTAGTCATGATTACTTCGAATTCTGACAATATGAGGGTCATGTTGCAGGTAGTGCAGCAAGAAGGCACTTATGTGTCTTGCGCATCTCGGAGCCCCAAAATTATTTTCCGGGCTAGATGCAGCTAAAAATTATTATTAATTTTAAATCTGGTGGAGACTTAGTATAGATGGCCTAATAGGATCAGTGCTGCACACTGCTACAAAGCCCAAATTATTTTCCAGTCAAGATACAGATAAACATGATTAGTAATTTTAAATCTGGTGGAGCTTATTATAGATGGCCTAATAGAATCAGTGCTGCACACTGCTACAAAGCCCAAATTATTTTCCAGCCAAGATACAGATAAACATGATTAGTAATTTGAAAGCTTAAAACGGTTGGTAGGGTGATTTTAACCAATCATCAAGCTTTTACTCTCCCCAGGATGACACAGGGGTAGAAAGGTCATTTCGGATCCATGATTTGTTCATCTTTATGAACGTGAGTCTGTCTACATTATCAGTGGAGAGCCGCGTGCGCTTATCTGTCAGCACACCACCAGCAGCGCTGAACACACGTTCAGACAGAACGCTGGCTGCGGGGCATGACAAGATCTCCAAGGCGTAAGTGGCTAGCTCCGGCCATTTATCCAGATTGGAAGCCCAAAAAGAGCAAGGGTCCAGTGACACAGTCATGGCTTCAATGTTTACTTGGAGATACTCCTGTACCATCGTCTCTAGGCGTTGACTATGTGTCAGACTTCTTGTCTCCTGTGGCCTTGCAAAGGATGGGCTAAAAAAGTGGTGAAATGATTCCGCAAAATTGATGTTACCAGCAGATACTGTGGTTCTGTTACGGTTTGAGTGCTGAACACTTGACGGTCCCACGGTTGGCAAGTTGGAACTGTGAGATTCACTACGTGCACCACTGGTGTTTTGTGGAAAAGCACATGTAAGACTCTGCAACAGTCTCTGCTGATACTCCTGCATGCGTGCATCCCTTTCTATGGCAGGAATAATTTCTGCAAATTTACTTTTGTACCGGGGATCTAACAGTGTGGCAACCCAGTAGTCAGGATTATTTCTAATTCTCACAATTCGAGGGTCATGTTGCAGGTAGTGCAGCAAGAAGGCACTCATGTGTGTTGCGCATCCAGGAGCACCAAGTCCCTGTTGTGTTGGTGGCGAGGTAACAATCATGCTTCCTTCCTCTGTCCTCTCCCCCCAACCTCGCACAACAGAAATGTGATCAAGGTCTCCCTCATCTGATGAGTCTTCCATCAGTTCGTCCTCCACTTCTTCCTGGGCTCCTGCACCTTCCTCACTAGTTTGGCTGCTACCATGCGCCCTGGTAAAACCATCTCCCCCACCCTCACATGCCTGCCGCCTTGGTGCTGCCGACCGTCTGGACCTTGCAGATGTTAGCCCTTCCGCATACAACTCCTCCTCCTCTACTTCCTCCACCTCCTCTTGTGCCACCACCTGACTCCGAATTCTGTTTAACATGTGCTCGAGCATGTAAATCACCGGAATAGTCATGCTGATAATGGCATCGTCAGCACTAAACATCTTCGTCGCCATTTCAAAACTGTGCAGAAGGGTGCATAGGTCCCTGATCTGAGTCCACTCCTCCAGCGTGATTTGCCCCACCTCTGGATCTCGTTGGCCCAGGCTATACGTCAGAACGTATTGCACCAGGGCTTGTCGGTGCAGCCACAGTCGCTGCAACATGTGCAGAGTTGAATTCCACCGGGTAGGCACATCGCATTTTAGCCGGTGAAGTGGCAGGCCCAACGACTTCTGTAGAGATGTAAGTCGCTGAGCTGCGGGATGCGAAGGGAGGAAGTGAGCACACAGCGACCGTGACCTCTGCAGAAGGCCATCTAGTCTGGGATAGTGGGCTAAAAATTGCTGGACAACCAGGTTCAACACTTGAGCCATACAAGGCACGTGTGTGACATTGCCCCGGCGAAGGGCCGCACCCAGGTTTGCAGCATTGTCGCACACGGCCTTCCCTGGTTTCAGGTCCAGTGGAGACAACCTTTCATGAAATTGGTTCTCCAGAGCTGACCACAACTCCTCAGCTGTGTGACTCACATTTCCCAGACATTTCAAAGTAAAAACCGCCTGATGACGTTGAGCCCTACTGCCAGCATAGTAAGGAGGTGTGCAGGATCCCTTCTGCACAGTTAGAAAGCTTGTGGCATGACCCGACAGGCTTTGGTGCAGGTGGAAGACCGAGAGGAGGTTGAGTAGGCAGAAGCAGTGGAGGAACTTTGACATAAAGAGGATTGACGCGCAACTCGTGGGGACGGCAAGACTTGGACAGCAGCCCCTTGTCCTGCTGTCACCATAGTTACCCAGTGCCCAGTCAGCGACATGTAACGCCCCTGTCCATGCCTACTCGTCCAAGTGTCTGTGGTGAAATGCACCCTGTCACACACAGAGTTTCTCAAAGAAGCGGTGATGTTGTGTGCGACATGCTGGTGGAGCGCAGGCACACCTTTCTTTGAGAAGTAGTGCCGACTGGGCATCTGGTACTGGGGCACTGCGACGGACATAAGGTCTCGAAAATCCTCTGTGTCCACCAGGCGGAAAGGCAGCATTTCTGTAGCCAAGAGCTTGCAGATGGTGAAATTCAACCTCTTAGCTTTCTCATGGCTAGGAGGAAATGGTCTTTTACTTGTCCACATCTGAGGGATCGAGGGCTGGCTATTGTGCTTAGACGGGGTTGATAAGGGTGTCCCCGGCAAACTGCCGGTCTGTGAGGAAGATGCAGGCGGACATGTTAGGTTGCCTTGATCCAAAGGTGGTGCTATCGATGTCGGACAGCGCTCAACACCAGCTGGTGTTACCACCTCCAAAGAAAATGATGACCTGCCAATCACGCTGGCTGTTGCGGGTAAAGAGGTGGCAGGTCTGCGCCCCAAAACAGGTGTGACTGCTGTCCCCCCAGTCACAGAGGATGAAGAGGCCGTGGATGCACAAGATATGGCAGACGGTGGTTGGCCCGGCCGGCTAGCCCGCATTGTAGCACACTGAGCTTCCCACTGCAACTTATGCTTCATGTCCATGTGCCGGTTCATGCATGAAGTACTCAAACTATGTATTTTTTGGCCTCTACTTAGCTTTTGCTGACAAATGTTACAGATAACACGATTTGGGTCATCTTTATCGATCTGAAAAAATGCCCAGGCTATGCAAGGCTTAGCACCCATGTGACCTGACGAGCCACCACGACTTGTGGTGAGAGGCAGAGTTGTGTTTGAGGATGCAGTTGTTGACGTGCTTCCAGTACTACGTCTCTGTCCAGGAAGGCGCAACCTGACCTCGTCGTCACTAGCATCTTCCTCCACCTCCTCTGCTGACCTCATCTCTTGGCTGACTGTGGGTTGACAGTAAGTGGGATCTCCAACCTCATCATCATCACCCTGTGCGTTATCACACCCGTCGTCCTCAGAGTCAACCTGTTCCTGCCCTGACAAAAAACTAAAGTTGTCGCTCCAATCAGGTATTTGAGTCTCATCATCGTCTTCCTCATTGTCTCCACCAACAGGAGTTACAGTTTGGGAATGAGGGTCTACATTATGGTCAGAACCTTCTGCGTCTGGTCCTGGATCCGACTCAAAGATTCTGGGCATCAGTGCAGATCATTTCCTCGTCTGGATTCACAGAAGCGCTGGAGTCGACCTCTGATTCCCAGGCTATAAACAGCTGTAAACAGCTCTGCAGACTCAACCATCTGTTCTACCTCATACTCAGACGGGCAGCTGGAGATTTGGGAGCTGTGAGGAAGCAAGTGCGATTGGGGTGACACCTTTGAGGACTGGAGTATTTGTGATGTTGAAGTTGATGTGGAGGAGAGCCCACTTAAAGGAGCACTTGATATCCGTTGAAGCACCTGCTGTTTTGTGCCTCATCTGGAATTTGTAGCGATTGGCGTGACCGTAAGAAAGGGATTTTATCACATTGTCCGCTAAAAGAAGTAGATATTTTAGTTTGGCTGGAAGATGGTCTTTCTTCTGCAGATGTTACTGTTGCTTTAACACCTACCCCATGGACACAACCTTTTTTCCCCTTCCCAACACGCCTATTCCCCTTTCCACCAGCAGCAGGACTTTTTCCACTCATTTTGGTGGTTAACAAATTCACAACTCTGGAGTTGTTTGCACAAAAAAACAATGGATGGGAACCGAGCAGAGCTGAGTGGCCAAACTGTGGTATTAGGCCAAAACTATTGGCTGGGTTAGATGCAGAAAAAAATTATATTCAATTTGCAACCTGATGGAGGTCAGTATAGATGGACTAATAGAACAAGTCCCACACACAGCTAGAAGCCCAAATATTTTTTCAGAGGTAGATGCAGAAAAAAATTGTATTCAGTTTGCAACCTGATGGAGGTCAGTATAGATGGACTAATAGAACAAGTCCTACACACAGCTATAAGTCCAAATATTTTTTCAGAGGTAGATGCAGAAAAAATATATATTCAGTTTGCAACCTGATGGAGGTCAGTATAGATGGACTAATAGAGAAAGTCCCACACACTGCTAGAAGGCCAAATATTTTTTCAGAGCTAGATGTAGATATAAATTATTTTTAATTTGCAACCTGATGGAGGTCAGTATAGATGGACTAATAGAGAAAGTCCCACACACTGCTAGAAGGCCAAATATTTTTTCAGGGCTAGATGCAGAAAAAAATTATATTCAGTTTGCAACCTGATGGAGGTCAGTATAGATGGACTAATAGAACAAGTCCCACACACAGCTAGATGGCCAAATATTTTTTCAGAGGTAGATGCAGATAAAAATTATTTTTAATTTGCAGCCTGATGGAGGTCAGTATAGATGGACTAATAGAGAAAGTCCCACACACTGCTAGAAGGCCAAATATTTTTTCAGAGCTAGATGCAGATAAAAATTATTTTTAATTTGCAACCTGATGGAGGTCAGTATAGATGGACTAATAGAGAAAGTCCCACACACTGCTAGAAGGCCAAATATTTTTTCAGAGCTAGATGCAGACAAAAAATTATTTTGAACTTGCAGCATGATGGAGGTCAGTATAGATGGACTAATAGACCAAGTCCCACACACTGCTAGAAGCCCAAATATTTTTTCAGAGGTAGATGCAGAAAAAAAATATATTCAGTTTGCAACCTGATGGAGGTCAGTATAGATGGACTAATAGAGAAAGTCCCACACACTGCTAGAAGGCCAAATATTTTTTCAGAGCTAGATGCAGATAAAAATTATTTTTAATTTGCAACCTGATAGAGGTCAGTATAGATGGACTAATAGAGAAAGTCCCACACACAGCTAGAAGGCCAAATATTTTTTCAGAGGTAGATGCAGAAAAAAATATATTCAGTTTGCAACCTGATGGAGGTCTGTATAGATGGATTAATAGAACAAGTCCCACACACAGCTAGAAGCCCAAATATTTTTTCAGAGGTAGATGCAGAAAAAAATTATATTCAGTTTGCAACCTGATGGAGGTCTGTATAGATGGATTAATAGAACAAGTCCCACACACAGCTAGAAGCCCAATATTTTTTCAGAGGTAGATGCAGAAAAAAAATATATTCAGTTTGCAACCTGATGGAGGTCAGTATAGATGGACTAATAGAGAAAGTCCCACACACTGCTAGAAGGCCAAATATTTTTTCAGAGCTAGATGCAGATATAAATTATATTCAGTTTGCAACCTGATGGAGGTCAGTATAGATGGACTAATAGAGAAAGTCCCACACACTGCTAGAAGGCCAAATATTTTTTCAGAGCTAGATGCAGAAAAAAATTATATTCAGTTTGCAACCTGATGGAGGTCAGTATAGATGGACTAATAGAGAAAGTCCCACACACTGCTAGAAGGCCAAATATTTTTTCAGAGCTAGATGCAGATATAAATTATTTTTAATTTGCAACCTGATGGAGGTCAGTATAGATGGACTAATAGAGAAAGTCCCACACACTGCTAGAAGGCCAAATATTTTTTCAGAGATAGATGCAGAAAAAAATTATATTCAGTTTGCAACCTGATGGAGGTCAGTATAGATGGACTAATAGAACAAGTCCCACACACAGCTAGAAGGCCAAATATTTTTTCAGAGGTAGATGCAGATAAAAATTATTTTTAATTTGCAGCCTGATGGAGGTCAGTATAGATGGACTAATAGAGAAAGTCCCACACACTGCTAGAAGGCCAAATATTTTTTCAGAGCTAGGTGCAGACAAAATATTATTTTGAATTTGCAACCTGATGGAGGTCAGTATAGATGGACTAATAGAGAAAGTCCCACACACTGCTAGAAGGCCAAATATTTTTTCAGAGCTAGATGCAGAAAAAAATTATATTCAGTTTGCAACCTGATGGAGGTCAGTATAGATGGACTAATAGAACAAGTCCCACACACTGCTAGAAGCCCAAATATTTTTTCAGATCTAGATGCAGAAAAAAATTATATTCAATTTGCAACCTGATGGAGGTCAGTATAGATGGACTAATAGAATGATGCTATGCCCAAAAGATTTTACTTCACTAGGTGCAGTAAAAAAATTGGTATTCTATACACAGGTGGTATATCTTGCAACACAGATAGGCTACTCCACTGACTAACACACTCTGCAATAGGCCAAAAAGGATTAGCTTTGCTAGATTCAGCCAAATGCTGTGAAAAAAACTTGCACAGCACTGGCACAGACCTGCCTGGCAAAAACTGATAGGAACTGATGTAACCTAGTCCTGAAAAGGACTCCAATTACAATTAGTCTTTACTCCCACAATCTATCTATTTAAGAGCACAGACCTGCCTGATAAAAGTCATAGGAAATGCTGTAACCTAGTCCTTAAAAGGACTGCAATCACAACTATTCCCTACTCCCAAGCTATCTGTAGATTTGTGCGAAAATTGGCTTGAAATTAACAAGGTATAGCGCACACAGCAACAGCGGTGCCGTCTAACACGCAGCTGCAGCAGTGAGAAAATGGTGGCGACGGGGAAAATGGCTTGGTCTTATAGGGCAAGGACATGTGACATACACTGCCAATGACACATGCCCTTGCTTGTGTGAAAAAAAGCACTTCGCTCCGTGTGTGCGCTGCTGATAGGCTGACAGATTGCACCTCCCCACTGTAAATGCGGGAAAGAGAAAAAAAAATGGAGATCTTCATTATTCCTGCAGAGATCCATCCCCTGCCCCTCCCCCCACCCCGCTGTACACTCAAACTGCGTATTAACATTAATTTTCATCATTACTGAGAAAAAATCCAGTTATGATTTTGGTGCACGAACAGTTATCGAACATAACCTCGAACAGCCGAATTTTTCTCAAATCGTTCGTGTTCGCCGAACGGCTCGAACACCGCCCAAAACAGCTCGAATTTGAGATTGGCGAACAGTTCGAGTCGAACAACGCTCATCTCTAGTAATTTTAACATTTTACAACCTTATCTGGCCATGTGCTGTGTGACACATGCATAAAGTGCTGAAAAGACATGGGAACAGCATGGGGAAGACCCAGGTCACTGTCTAAAAGTGTGCCCATCATAAGTGATCCTTGCCGCATCAGAAGATGCAGACTTGCAACTATCCCCGTGCAAGTTCTAGTCCCAGGGCAGTGTTCAATTGTACCACCCCCATTCCGTGCAATACAAGCGCAAGTATGCAGCCTGCCACCCACCCACCCCCAGGCTGCAATACTATACTGCTTGCTTGCTTGCACTTGAAGTTGGGCCTTTTAGGCATGTGGAGGCGGAATCTGGCCACCACGTCATGGCTGCGTTGGCGGCCTGGAATCCATACTCAGTCCCAGCCGCCCAGCGGCCGGGTGTCCACACACGGTTCCCAGCCGCCAGGGGGCAGCCGGGTGTCCATAAACGGTCCCCAGCCATCCCTATTTCTCCTTGGAACATCCCCCCACACACTTTTCTTAGCCCGGTCTGCTTTAGGGCAGCATTGGACGAGCCCACCAGAGAACCAGACTCCTCCGGTGGGCCCTGGCTTCTCCATCAGGGGAGTTGAGAGTGCCAAGGTGAGGAGCATGATGATGATGACAGAAGTTAGCATCTGCTTTGTTTTCTTTTAATGCAAGTGTAAGTGTGCAGCCTGCCACCCACCCATCCACCCCCAGACTGCAATGCCATACTGCTAGCTTGCACTTGAAATGGGGCCTTTTAGTTTGGAGGAGGCCGAAGCTGGCCACTACCTCATGGCTGCTTCGGCAGCGAGGTATCCATACTCAGTCCCCAGCCGCCCCTATTTGTCCTGGTGTGCCTTATACATAAGATTAAGCGCGTATACCAAAACATTACCTGTGCCCTCCCCAGTGCATTTAGTGGGAAGGAGAGCCTATTCCACTGTAGTGTGTGCATGCCAAACCCCTGTTCATGGTACATGCGAAGATGCCTCCCACCCTGCACCTGTCGTTGCAGACTTGCAACTATCCCCCTTCAAGTCCTTGTCCCAGGGCAGTGTTCAATTGTACCTCTCCCATTCCTTGCAATGCAAGCGCAAGTATACAGCCTGCCACCCACCCACCCCCAGGCTGCAATACCATACTGCTTGCTTGCTTGCACTTTAAATTGGGCCTTTTAGGCATGTGGAGGCGGAATCTGGCCACCACGCCATGGCTGCGTCGGCGGCCTGGTATCCATACTCAGTCCCCAGCCGCCCGGTGGCCGGATGTCCCCGCTTGCTCCCCAGCCTCCAGGGGGCAGCCAGGTGTCCATACTCAGTCCCCAGCCACCCCTATTTGTCCCGGTAACCTTTCCCACACTTTTCTTAGCCTGGCCTGCTTTAGGGCAGCATTGGTCGAGCCCACCAGACAACCAGATTCCTGGCTTCTCCATCAGGGGAGTTGAGAGTGCCAAGGTGAGGAGCATGATGAGGATGATAGAAGTTAGCATCTGCTTTGTTTTGTTGGAATGCAAGCGCATGTATGTAGTAGCGGCTAGGCCTGAGGTGGTCAGCGTTTTGGCGCATATCCTACCTCCTCCGAGGATTGCTGGATGTTTTCCTACTACTATCCAAGTTTTATGACTCCCGTTAAAACAAAGCTTCAGGTGATAAATGATGGATGAGGTAGTGGCAAAGGAGAAAGAGCAGGAGGTACAGGGACCATTCACATCAATATCAGGCCTGTCAACCAGATATGTCTTGTAGGATATGTTTCTGTAACAAAAGGAGCGGTTCGGCTACACAGTTATAGGGCATACAGTGATTGCAATGCCTACCAAAAATTTTGAGGCAATCCAATGCCCCTTGGAAAAGACATGGAGGTCAGAGGGCCTTAACTAAACCTTTTTTTCCATTTATAGCAACTGGGTCTCCTGTGCACTGTTGGCCGAAGCAGTGAATGGAAGGCTTTCCAAAAATTATGAGGAACTGCAATGCCCCTTACAAGAGCCATGCAGCACAGCATATTTCAAACATAAGTCCCATTATTGGGGAGTGGGTCTCCCATAGGATTTGCTTATGCCTTCCAAGCAAAAGCTTCCGAAAAGTAGAACGGAGCAACTTGCAATGCCCCTTACAAGAGCCATGCAGTACAGCATATTACAAACATAAGTCCCATTATTGGGGAGTAGGTCTCCCATAGGATTTGCTTATGCCTTCCAAGCAAAAGCTTCCGAAAAGTAGGACGGAGCAACTTGCAATGCCCCTTACAAGAGCCATGCAGTACAGCATATTACAAACATAAGTCCCATTAATGGGGAGTAGGTCTCCCATAGTATTTGCTTATGCCTTCCAAGCAAAAGCTTCCAAAAATTAGGACGGAGCAACTTGCAATGCCCCTTACAAGAGCCATGCAGTACAGCATATTACAAACATAAGTCCCATTATTGGGGAGTGGATCTCCCACAGTCTTTGCTTATGCCTTCCAAGCAAAAGCTGACAAAAATAAGGACGGAGGAACTTGCAATGCTGGCACCCTGGTGGTATAGTGGTGCTGGAGGCTGAGGATAAAGAGAAGAACATAAAACAGCCGAAATGAGGAAGCGTATACCCATGTGTGGGTGTGAAGCGGTGCATGTGAATACACCTCCCGAAATAACACAGTGGCTTTGACTTTATGTTACTCTGCTGTCATTTGGTGGTGATGAGAAGTCTGGCCCAATCCAGCCCTTGTTCATTTTGATAAGGGTCAGCTTGTCAGCATTGTCAGTTGACAGGCGAGTGCGCTTATCAGTTATAATTCCCCCAGCGGCACTAAAAGCACGCTCCGATAACACGCTAGCGGCAGGGCAGGCCAGGAACTCCAAGGCGTACAGAGCGAGTTCATTCCAAGGGTCCAGCTTGGATACCCAATAATTAAAAGGCACAGAGGAATCACGGAGGAGGCTGGTACGGTCGGCAAGGTACTCCCTCACCATCTTTTGAAACTTTCCACTCCTTGTGAGAGTACCCCGCGCCTCAGGGCTTGTAAGCTGGGCAGGTGTCGGAAATCTGTCCCAGAACAATGACAGTGTTCCCCTGCCTCTGCTGGATTGGAGTTGCATCTCTCTCGCCTGTACGCCTTGGTTGGGCGACGAACTGTGACCTCTGCCGCTAGCGTGTTCAGAAGGGAATATTTTTAAGAGTTCTGCAGCAAGGGCCTTCTGGTACTACCCCATTTTTGTAGACCTCTCCACCTCAGGAATAAGAGAGTGAAAGTTCTCCTTGTAGCGGGGGTCTAAAAGTGTCACCAACCAGTAATGACTGTCACCCAACATTTTGACAACGCGAGGGTCACGGTTAAGGCAGCGTAACATAAAGTCAGCCATGCGTGCCAGACTGGTAACGGGCAAGATTTCCGTGTCCTCACCAAGATGACGACTGACCATGCTCTCCTCCTCCTCCTCCCCCCTGTCCTCAGGCCACCCACGCTGAACCGACGGTATGACACTTGTACAGGTACTACCGTCTACAGCGCATGATAGCAGCTCCTGTTCTTCCTCCTCCTCCTCCTCCTCTCCGTCATTGTCCCCCAATGCACGTTGGGATGAGATGTGGCTGGGCTGTGTGTAATCGCCCATTACGGCTTCTTGATCCATCTCATCATACTCTGGCTGCAATGCCTCCTCTTTAATTCTCTGCAGAGAGCGTTGTAAAAGACAGACAAGTGGGATGCTGACACTAATGATGGCGTCATCGCCATTCACCATCTTGGTGGCCTCCTCAAAGTTTGTCAGGATGGTACATATGTCAGACATCCAGGTCCACTCCTGAGGTCTTATGTGTGGAGTTTGACCTGAATATCAAAGGCCTTGTTGCATCTGGTACTCCACAACTGCTCTCTTCTGTAGAGATGAGCGTTGTTCTACTCGAACTGTTCGCCAATCTCAAATTCGAGCTGTTTTGGGCGGTGTTCGAGCCGTTCGGCGAACACGAACAATTTGAGAAAAATTCGGCTGTTCGAGGTTATGTTCGATAACTGTTCGTGCACCAAAATCATAACTGGATTTTTTCTCAGTAATGATGAAAATTAATGTTAATACGCAGTTTGAGTGTACAGCGGGGTGGGGGGAGGGGCAGGGGATGGATCTCTGCAGGAACAATGAAGATCTCCATTTTTTTTTTCTCTTTCCCGCATTTACAGTGGGGAGGTGCAATCTGTCAGCCTATCAGCAGCGCACACACGGAGCGAAGTGCTTTTTTTCACACAAGCAAGGGCATGTGTCATTGGCAGGGTATGTCACATGTCCTTGCCCTATAAGACCAAGCCATTTTCCCCGTCGCCACCATTTTCTCACTGCTGCAGCTGCGTGTTAGACGGCACCGCTGTTGCTGTGTGCGCTATACCTTGTTAATTTCAAGCCAATTTTCGCACAAATCTACAGATAGCTTGGGAGTAGGGAATAGTTGTGATTGCAGTCCTTTTAAGGACTAGGTTACAGCATTTCCTATGACTTTTATCAGGCAAGTCTGTGCTCTTAAATAGATAGGTTGTGGGAGTAAAGACTAATTGTAATTGGAGTCCTTTTCAGGACTAGGTTACATCAGTTCCTATCAGTTTTTGCCAGGCAGGTCTGTGCCAGTGCTGTGCAAGTTTTTTTCACAGCATTTGGCTGAATCTAGCAAAGCTAATCCTTTTTGGCCTATTGCAAAGTGTGTTAGTCAGTGGAGTAGCCTATCTGTGTTGCAAGATATACCACCTGTGTATAGAATACCAATTTTTTTACTGTACCTAGTGAAGTAAAATCTTTTGGGCATAGCATCATTCTATTAGTCCATCTATACTGACCTCCATCAGGTTGCAAACTGAATATATTTTTTACTGCATCTACCTCTGAAAAAATATTGGGCTTCTAGCTGTGTGTCGGACTTGTTCTATTAATCCATCTATACAGACCTCCATCAGGTTGCAAACTGAATATATTTTTTTCTGCATCTACCCCTGAAAAAATATTGGGCTTCTAGCTGTGTGTGGGACTTGTTCTATTAGTCCATCTATACTGACCTCCATCAGGTTGCAAATTAAAAATAATTTTTATCTGCATCTACAGTACCTCTGAAAAAATATTTGGGCTTCTAGCTGTGTGTGGGACTTGTTCTATTAGTCCATCTATACTGACCTCCATCAGGTTGCAAATTGAATATAATTTTTATCTGCATCTAGCTCTGAAAAAATATATGGCCTTCTAGCAGTGTGTGGGACTTTCTCTATTAGTCCATCTATACTGACCTCCATCAGGTTGCAAATTAAAAATAATTTTTATCTGCATCTACCTCTGAAAAAATATTTGGGCTTCTAGCTGTGTGTGGGACTTGTTCTATTAATCCATCTATACAGACCTCCATCAGGTTGCAAACTGAATATATTTTTTTCTGCATCTACCTCTGAAAAAATATGTGGCCTTCTAGCAGTGTGTGGGACTTTCTCTATTAGTCCATCTATACTGACCTCCATCAGGTTGCAAACTGAATATAATTTTTTTCTGCATCTAGCTCTGAAAAAATATTTGGCCTTCTAGCAGTGTGTGGGACTTTCTATATTAGTCCATCTATACTGACCTCCATCAGGTTGCAAATTCAAAATAATTTTTTGTCTGCATCTAGCTCTGAAAAAATATTGGGCTTCTAGCTGTGTGTGGGACTTGTTGTATTAGTTCATCTATACTGACCTCCATCAGGTTGCAAATTAAAAATAATTTTTATCTGCATCTACAGTACCTCTGAAAAAATATTTGGGCTTCTAGCTGTGTGTGGGACTTGTTCTATTAGTCCATCTATACTGACCTCCATCAGGTTGCAAATTGAATATAATTTTTATCTGCATCTAGCTCTGAAAAAATATTTGGCCTTCTAGCAGTGTGTGGGACTTTCTCTATTAGTCCATCTATATTGACCTCCATCAGGTTGCAAATTAAAAATAATTTTTATCTGCATCTACCTCTGAAAAAATATTTGGGCTTCTAGCTGTGTGTGGGACTTGTTCTATTAATCCATCTATACAGACCTCCATCAGGTTGCAAACTGAATATATTTTTTTCTGCATCTACCTCTGAAAAAATAATGGGCTTCTAGCTGTGTGTGGGACTTGTTCTATTAATCCATCTATACAGACCTCCATCAGGTTGCAAACTGAATATATTTTTTTCTGCATCTACCTCTGAAAAAATATTGGGCTTCTATCTGTGTGTGGGACTTGTTCTATTAATCCATCTATACAGACCTCCATCAGGTTGCAAACTGAATATATTTTTTTCTGCATCTACCTCTGAAAAAATATTGGGCTTCTAGCTGTGTGTGGGACTTGTTGTATTAGTCCATCTATACTGACCTCCATCAGGTTGCAAACTGAATATATTTTTTTCTGCATCTACCTCTGAAAAAATATGGGGCCTTCTAGCAGTGTGTGGGACTTTCTCTATTAGTCCATCTATACTGACCTCCATCAGGTTGCAAATTCAAAATAATTTTTTGTCTGCATCTAGCTCTGAAAAAATATTGGGCTTCTAGCTGTGTGTGGGACTTGTTGTATTAGTCCATCTATACTGACCTCCATCAGGTTGCAAATTAAAAATAATTTTTATCTGCATCTACAGTACCTCTGAAAAAATATTTGGGCTTCTAGTTTTGTGTGGGACTTGTTCTATTAGTCCATCTATACTGACCTCCATCAGGTTGCAAATTGAATATAATTTTTATCTGCATCTAGCTCTGAAAAAATATTTGGCCTTCTAGCAGTGTGTGG
This sequence comes from Phyllobates terribilis, assembly GCF_046119375.1. Classification (NCBI taxonomy): domain Eukaryota; kingdom Metazoa; phylum Chordata; class Amphibia; order Anura; family Dendrobatidae; genus Phyllobates; species Phyllobates terribilis. The sequence goes on from NW_027362761.1 coordinate 707,740,588, forward strand.
GACTTTCTCTGTTTGTCCATCTATACTGACCTCCATCAGGTTGCAAATTAAAAATAATTTTTATCTACATCTACCTCTGAAAAAATATTTGGGCTTCTAGCAGTGTGTGGGACTCATTGTATTAGGCCATCTATACCAAGCTCCACCAGCTTTGAAATTAATAATAATTTTTAGCTGCATCTAGCCCTGAAAATAATTTTTCCCAATAGTGGTAGCAATAGAAACATGGGGCGCGCGCCTGGCTAACAAAAATATACGCTTCATAACACAAAACACCAGCCTAGCGCACTGCATTAATAAGATGGCATCATCGTCTCTCCCAGTGCTAGGCCTACTACGCAGGCTAGTATTCCTGTGCCTAAAACACAATGTATGGGTCCGCGCTAGCCACTATGCTGAGGGGTATAAACCTGCTGCTAACGCTTTATAACAATTCACTTGGCAGATTTTCACAGAGCTCTTCCACAACGCCCACCCATCGGGCAACAGTTGCCCACCCTCCCTATGGGATCTAGTGGCGAATAGTTGATGCCATTAATCAGAGCGTCAGTTGCCCCGTCAACGTGGCAAGCATACGGTAAGGCATGGGAAGAGTGGACACGACTAGTAGCAGGCAGACGGGTTGACCAATGTGAACAAGCCAGATCACAAGTCACCATAGAATTTCTCCACCAGCTAATGATGAGGGGCATATCAGGGGCGTCAGCGCAGCGGTGTCTGACCGGAGTAGCATTTCACTTCCAACCACTGAATTGGGGAGATGTGACAAAGATTCATCATCAGACAATCCATAAAAGGGTGGAAAAGGGGTCAGCCAAGTCAGGAATGTAGACGTCCCGTCCCGTGTCACTAAAACTGATTTCTCACATCTTATCCCTAACACCATTAACATGACACTCACAATTTGAAGCAACACTAATGTCTACTGCATTTGTGATCGCCTTCTTCGGGGCGCTATGTATAAGCGAATTAGTCCCTCAATCCAAAATTACCACCAGTGGACGCTTATTACACCATGAAGTAGTCATAGCCAATAATGCAATACGTGTACGCATACACCAATCGAAAATTGTTCCAGCGGGCAGGGGTACTTGGGTACTTCTACAACCCACAAACGGTACACTGAGTCGGGTAACAATAGTAAAAACATATCTAACCATCAGATCACAAAGTAATTTCTTCGTATCACACATTGATGGAACGCCATTATCAAGATACCTGTTCCAAGCTATATTTAATAAATGCATAACATCGGCAGGGAACCACCCCAAAGATTACGGGACACACTCATTCCGCATAGGTGCGGCCACGGAAGCAGCAAGAGCAGGACTGTCAGAAACGGAAGTTCAGAGGATAGGGAGATGGCGATCCACGTGTTTGGCGAGATACATAAGACCGGACTTGTTATCCTAACGTGGTTTGTTTCTTTTACAGGTGACGCTAAGCCAACAGTGTGAGTGATAGGCCACTCGTATATATATTGGGCAGAAGAAAGGGCGAAAGTCCGCCCAGGCGGGAGGAAATTAGAGTTTCATAACACATATTTCAACTGGAGAGGTATTAGAGGCCTGCTATGGCCACAGGTACTAATGGAGGTAATCAAGGTAGGGAGAGAGGCAAGAGGTCCGGTCATCTTAGTTATACAGGCCGGGGGAAACAACCTAGGTCATCACAAGAGCGCATAACTAATGGCAATAATGAAACTAGACACTGAGCGCTTCAGAGAATTTTTCACAAAATTAGCTATAGTATGGTCAGAGATTGTGCCGATAGCGGTATGGCAAGGTGCGCGAGACATCATGGCCATCGAATGGACAAGGCGGGTAATAAATATTCGGATGGCAAAATTTAGAAGAGACAGAGGCGGTGTAGTGATACGACACCGACAACTGGAAGGAGATAAAGCAGGCCTCATACGGCCCGACGGTGTTCACTTAATAGATATTGGACTGGACATATTCCTGTCAGGACTCCAGGACGGAGTGGAACAAGCGTTAAGAGTGATGGGTGGGGGTCAGAGTCCTGCATACGAGTACGCTGGATCCTCCGTGGCCTGGAAATAGAAAGGACATGTTGGAGAGTTACACTTGTTGGCCAACTTGCCGGAGTGGGGACCCAGGGCATGCTGCAACAAGCTGAATTATTTTAGAAATAAAATGCCTTTCTAATGGAATGAGTATAAAGAGTTAATAAAGCTGTGACCGATTCTCACCCATCCAGTTGTAAGAGTTACATTATTGGGTTGTCCATGAAAGGGGGGCGGTAGGGGGGCTGAGCATCTGGGTTTGATTGGGGGTCCCCACAGTCTGCCTAGGCTAGATTAATTTAAAAATTCTTATTAGATACACAGGCGGTGCAGCTTGCTTCGCAGCTGGGCTACTACGCCCAAAGTATTGCCTAGGCTAGATGCAGTTAAAAATTCTATGCTGACTAGCAGACACTGAAGATTTGGAGCAGACCTCTGAGTAAACAGCTCTTCAGACTCAACCATCTGTGTTACCCCAAGCCATAGTGTATGTAGTTTCTTACAGTTAAAAGGGGGGGGGGTGCGACCCAACCCACCTGGAATTGACGATGCCAACGTCACGTAAGACACAGCAAGGGGACTCCCAAAATTGTGGCACAGACACCACTTAACCCTAGAACGCATACCTGTGGCCTTGCAGGCCCGCCCAGTTAATTGTTTTCTATTTTCTGCAAGATTACTTTAGTTAGAATTTTGAAACTCTAGGTATTCTTCATGTATATAGTTGTTTGTCATTTGAGTTTGAGTTATTCCATGTTATTTGCACACGGGCCTAAAGGGCCCCAGGTATGTGAAAGTGTAGATTTTTATGGTCATGCGTTCTAGGGTTAAGTGGCATCAATTGCCCCACTGTTGCTTAAAACGGTTGGTGAGGTGATTTTACCAAATCCCCAAGCTTTTAGTCTCCCAAGGATGACACAGGGGTAGAAATGTCCTTGCGAATCCATGATTTGATCATCTTTATGAACGTGAGTCTGTCTACATTCTCAGTGGACAGCCGTGTGCGCTTATCTGTCAGCACACCACCAGCAGCGCTGAACACACGTTCAGAGAGAACGCTGGCTGCATGGCATGACAAGATCTCCAAGGCGTGAGTGGCGAGCTCCGGCGATTTTTCAAGATTGGAATACCAAAATGAGCAAGGGTCCAGTGACACAGTCATGGCTTCGATGTTCACTTGGAGATTCTCCTGTACCATCCTCTCTAGGCATTGACTATGTGTCAGACATCTTGTCTCCTGTGGCCTTGCAAAGGATGGTCTAAAAAAGTGGTGAAACGATTCCACAAAATTGCTGTTACCAGCAGATACTGTGTTACTGTTACTGTTTGAGTGATGAAGACTCTACAGTCCCACCGTTGGCAAGTTAGAACTGTGAGATTCACTACGTCCACCACTGGTGTTTTGTGGAAAAGCACATGTAAGATTCTGCAACAGATACTCCTGCATTCGTCCTGCAAGAAGGCACTCATGTGTCTTGCGCATCCAGAAGGACCAAGTCCTTGTTGTGTTGGTAGCGAGGTAAGAATCATGCTTCCTTCCTCTGCCCTCTCCCTCCAACCTAGCACAACAGAAATGTGATCAAGGTCTCCCTCATCTGATGAGTCTTCCATGCCCATTGCCAGTTCGTCCTCCACTTCTTCCTCGGCTCCTGCACCTTCCTCAACAGTTTGGCTGCTACCATGCACCCTGGTTAATCCCTGTCCCCCACCCTCCCATGCCTGCCGCCTTGGTGCTGCCAACCGTCTGGACCTTGGAGATGTTATCCCTTCCGCATACGACTCCTCCTCTACTTCCTCCACCTCCTCTTGTCCCACCACCTGACTCCGAATTCTGTTTAACATGTGCTCCAGCATGTAAATCACCGTAATAGTCATGCTGATAATGGCATCGTCAGCACTAAACATCTTCGTCGCCATTTCAAGACTGTGCAGAAGGGTGCATAGGTCCCTGATCTGAGACCACTCCTCCAGCGTGATTTGCCCCACCTCTGGATCTCGTTGGCCCAGGCTATACGTCAGAACGTATTGCACCAGGGCTTGTCGGTGCTGCCACAGTCGCTGCAACATGTGCAGAGTTGAATTCCACCGTGTCGGCACATCGCATTTCAGCCGGTGAACTGTCAGGCCCAACGACTTCTGTAGAGATGTAAGTCGTTGAACTGCGGGATGCGAATGGCGGAAGTGAGCACACAGCGACCGTGCACTCTGCAGAAGGCCATCTAGTCCGGGATAGTGGGCTAAAAATTGCTGGACAACCAGGTTCAACACGTGAGCCATACAAGGCACGTGTGTGACATTGCCCCGGCGAAGTGCCGCACCCAGGTTTGCAGCATTGTCGCACATGGCCTTCCCTGGTTGCAGGTCCAGTGGAGACAACCTTTCATGAAACTGGGTCTCCAGAGCTGACCAAAACTCCTCAGCTGTGTGACTCACATTTCCCAGACATTGCAAAGTAAACACTGATGCGTTGAGCCCTGCTGCCAGCATAGTAAGGAGGTGTGCAGGATTCCTTCTGCGCAGTTAGAAAGCAGGTGGCGTTACCAGACAGACTTTGGGTGCAGGTGGAGGACCGAGAGGAGGTTGAGGAGGCAGAAGCAGTGGAGGAAGTTCGAGATAAAGAGGATTAACACACAACTCGTGGGGACGGTAAGACTTGGACAGCAGCCCCTTGTCCTGCTGTCACCATAGTTACCCAGTGCCCAGTCAGCGACATGTAACGCCCCTGTCCATGCCTTCTCGTCCAAGTGTCTGTGGTGAAGTGCACCCTGTCACACACAGAGTTTCTCAAAGAAGCGGTGATGTTGTGTGCGACATGCTAGTGGAGCGCAGGCACACCTTTCTTTGAAAAGTAGTGCCGACTGGGCATCTGGTACTGGGGCACTGTGACGGACATAAGGTCTTGAAAATCCTCTGTGTCCTCCAGGTGGAAAGGCAGCATTTCTGTAGCCAACAGCTTGCAGATGGTGAAATTCAACCTCTTAGCTTTCTCATGGCTAGGAGGAAATGGTCTTTTACTTTTCCACATCTGAGGGACCGAGGGCTGGCTGTTCTGCTTAGACGGTGTTGAGTAGGGTGTCCCCGGCAACTGCCGGTCTGTGAGGAAGATGCAGGCGGACATGTTAGGTTGCCTTGATCCAAAGGTGGTGCTCTCGATGTCGGAGAGCGCTCAACACTAGCAGGTGTTTCCACTTCCCAATGAACTGACGACCTGCCAATCACACTGGCTGTTGCTGGTAAAGAGGTGGCAGGTCTGCGTCCAAAAATATGTGTGACTGCTGTCCCCCCAGTCACAGAGGATGAAGAGGCTGCGGATGCACAAGATGGGGCAGACGGTGGTTGGCCCAGCCGGCTAGGCCACATTGTAGCACAGTGAGCTTCCCACTGCAACTTATGCTTCATATCCATGTGATGGTACATGCATGAAGTACTCAAACTATGTATTTTTTGGCCTCTACTTAGCTTTTGCTGACAAATATTACAGATAACACGAGTTGGGTCATCCTTATCGATCTGAATAAATGCCCAGGCTATGCAAGGCTTAGAGCCCATGTGACCTGAAGAGCCACTATGACTTGCGGTCAGAGGCAGAGTTGTGGTTGAGGATGCAGTTGTTGACGTGCTTCCAGTACTCCGTCTCTGTTCAGGAAGGCGCAACCTAACCTCGTCGTCAATAGCATCTGTGATGCCCCGCTGCGCTTGGTATCACAGATCCTACAAGAGTGCATTGATGGAATCCTCCACAAGAGGCCCCCATAAACATTCACACATCTCCACCTTCCACCTCAGACCAGCAGAGGGAGCCCGTTAGGGATATAAATAGGGAAGGTGGAGCTAGGCAGTTCAGTTCCTCTGAAGAGTTCCTGCAGTAGAGAAGCCTAAGAGAGGTCAGTCTGCAGTGGAGCTCAGTCTAGTCTAGAGAACGCAGTTAATAGTTCAGCAGTGGAGCACGAGGCTCCTGCTTGCTAGATTCAGGGAGCCGAGATAGAGCTTAAGGTGTGCCGATGCCGTAAGATCAGTGAAGCGCGGCAAGCTGCCGTTAGTGTGTATAGCCTAGTGAGGGCCCGAGTAGGCCGAAGGCGAGTGGCGAGTTAGTACATAAGGGGCAGAGGAGCTTAACCAGCTCACCCCGAAGCATTTACCGGACACAGGATCCGAGCTTACCGGTATCTCTATGACCCAGTAAGGCATAACCGGAATCCCTGGAGAACTACAAGTCCCAGGATCGCTAAGGTGCTGATATGTAACAGAGCCAGGAGACGCTTAGGCCCCGCATACTGGGAGCGTGAACTCCAAGAGAAGGCCCTACCACAAGGTCAGCCAGCGCAGGACAGAGACAAAGTTAGGGCTAGCTCCAGGCAGGTCAGAAACTTACTACGCAGAGGCAAGAAACAGGAGGCCCTACACCCGCTCATTGGGGAGGATCCTGATATGCACCCTTCACCCTACAGTGCTCCGGGATGTGCCTGAATTTCCACCAGTAAAAGGTACTGAAGTGACTACCGTGTCCGTTCCCGTTCTTGCTCTGACCCAGCTGGGTCTCGCCTGTCCTGCATTCCCCCTGCATACGCTGCCCTGAGACCTAGCTCCACCTGTGGGGAGCTATACCATCGAGCTGCCTTATCACCGGCCTCAGTGGACTGCTGCAGCGCTGGTGCTTGTCACCAGATACCACAGGTGGCGTCATGAACTCTTATAAAATTAACAATTATCCACCATTTTAAAGAGAGACCCCAGGGTACGGGCCAGGGAGCCGACCACCGCGACATCCCCAAGGCCAGGCAAATGCCCGGGTACCGAGTCATGCCCATCCCCAGGGCTAGTCACATCCTCCTCCACCTCCTCTGCTGACCTCATCGACTGTCTGACTGTGGGTTGACAGTAAGTGGGATCTCCAACCTCGTCATCATCACCCTGTGTGTTATCACACCCGTCGCCCTCAGAGCCAACCTCTTCCTGCCCTGACCGAAAAGTCAAGTTGTCGCTCCAATCAGGTATTTGAGTCTCATCATCGTCTTCATCATTGTCTCCACCAACAGGAGTTACAGTTTGGGAACAAGGGTCTACATTATGCTCAGAACCTTCTTCATCTGGTCCTGGATCCAACTTATAAAGATTCTGGGCATCGGATCAGATCATTTCCTCATCTGGATTAACAGAAGCTCTGGAGCAGACCTCCGTTTCCCAGGCTATAGTATGAGTAAACAGCTGGGCAGACTCAGCCATCTGTGTTACTCCATACTCAGACGGGCAGCTGGAGACTTGGGAGCTGTGAGGAAGCAAGTGCGATTGGGGTGTCACCTCTGAGGACTGGAGTATTTGTGATGTTGAAATTGAGGTGATGGAGAGCCCACTTGAAGGAGCACTTGATATCCGTTGAAGCACTGTTTTTGTGCCTCATCTAGAATTTGTAGCGATGGGCGTGTCCGTAAGAATAGGATCGTATCACATTGTCCACGAAAAGAAGTCGACATCTTAGTTTGGCTAGAAGATGGTCTTTCTTCTGCAGATGTTACTCCCCCCCCCACCGAGGGGGGCCTCGACCCACCGGCGGACAGGCACCAGTATTGGAATAGGGGGGCTGGCCGTCAGGGTTCACCGCGGCTCTGGCACAAACCCGGCGACACAGAGGTGGCACAGGCAGGAACGGACTGGCCGTGTCGGCTTCTCACTTTTTGGATTTTAGAAGGGCATGACATGCCTATATCTGTGTCTCCCCCTCCTTTTACTCCTCCACCTCTTTTCTTTTCGCATGACTATATGTACTTGTCACTTTTCCATGTGTTAGTTGTGTCTTCTGAGCAGTTTGTCAGCTTTTGGACACCTTTGACGGTGTTTTCTATGTGTTTCTATGTGTTTTTGTTTGCCTGCCATTGGTTTTAACGGTATTCGAAGGTGTTCGACGAACAGTTCGACGAACAGTTCGGCGAACACACGGGTGTTCGACGAACCGAACCGAACTCGAACACTACGGGGGTGGCTCAACACTACTCTTCTGCTCACAAATCCTTTGCAACATGTGGAGGGTAGAGTTCCAACGTGTGGGGACATCACACACCAGTCGGTGTGCCGGAAGCTGCAAACGCTGCTGCAACACAGCGTGGGTGGCGGAAGCTGTAGCCGACTTGCGAAAATGAGCTGACAGGCGGCTCACTTTCACGAGCAGATCTGGCTACTCGGGGTACGATTTAAGAAACCGCTGAACCACGAGGTTAAGCACATGAGCCAGGCATGGTACGTGTGTGATCTCACCTCGCCTCAGAGCTGCCACCAGGTTACGGCCATTGTCACACACGACCATGCCGGGATGTAGGTTCAGCGGTCTCAGCCACAGATCTGCCTGCTCTTTCACAGCTGTCCACAACTCACAAGCAGTGTGAGGTTTATCACCTAAGCCTATGAGTTTCAGCACAGCCTGTTGCCACTTGGCGGAGGAAGTACTGCAGTGCTTCCAGCTTGTAACTGATGTGGTGATATCTGAGATGGAGGCTGAACATGAGGAGGAGGAGGATGATGCGCAGGAGCTATACACTGTGGGGGCAACTATGACTGACACAGGGCCCGCAATCCTCGTTGTGGGGAGGACGTGTTCCGTCCCAAGGTCCGACTGGGTCCGGGCTTCCACTATGTTTACCCAGTGTACCGTCAGAGAGATGTACCGTCCCTGGCCACAAGTACTTGTCCACGTGTCCGTTGTCAGGTGGACTCTCCCAGTAACTGCGTTGTTGAGGGCACGGCAGATGCTTTGGGACACGTGCTTGTGTAGTGCGGGGATGGCACATCGGGCAAAATAGTGTCGGCTGGGGACCGAGTACCGAGGGACGGCCACCACCATAAGATTGCGGAAGGATTCCGTCTCCACCAGCCTAAAAGGCAGCATTTCCAATGCAAGCAGTCGTGAAATGTGCGAATTTTGGACTGTGGCCTGTGGGGCGTTAGCTGCGAATTTCCGCTTTCATTCAAAGGTCTGGGATATGGACAATTGAACGCTGCGGTGGGACGTGGATGTGGACGTTGATGCTGTTTCTTGAGAAACTGCCATAACAAGTGAAGACTGAGAGGAGGGGGCATCTTTACATGCAGTATGGACAGGGGATTGCCTTGCACACACAACAGGGGGTTCTATTGCACGCACAACAGTGGAAGAAGCAGTGGTGACACCCGCAGACACTGGTCGTGGACCCTGGGTTTCGCCCCACAAAGTCAGGTGCTTTGCTGCCATGTGCCTGATCATGCTGGTGGTGGTCAGGCTGGTAGTTTTGTCACCCCTGCTGATGCTGGCATGGCAGGTGGAACATATGGCCTTTTTGGGGTTATCAGCAGAGTCTTTAAAAAAATTCCAGACTCTGGAAGACCTACCGGTTGTACTGGGAATGTCCCTCGTGTTGGTGTTACGGGGAATGGTTGCCCGCCTTCTGTCTGCGGCCACCACACTGCTTCTTCCTGCCTGTTGGGGTACTCTGCCTCCCTCCCCCTGTGTGCTGCTGGCCTCACTCTGCATGTCCTCCTGCCACGTTGGGTCAGTTACTAGATCATCCACCACCTCCTCCTCTTCCACTTGCGCACCACGATGCTCCTCCTCACTTCCTGGCAATTGTGTCTCATCATCGTCCACCTCTTGTGACAAATTGCCAGCGTCGACTTCCTGTGGCCGTGGCTGTTCAAATATTTGTGCATCGCTACATGGGATCTCCTCTTCCACCACTTCAAGCGTATCAGGTGAGGGGCACAAATATGGAAATGGACCAGTGAACAGCTCTTCAGAGTGTCCAAGTGTGGGATCAATTGCTGTCTGACGACACTCGGCATGGTGGGAGGAAGGAGCATCAGGGTGAGGAGGAGTATGCGGTTGAGACTCACGGCTACTAAGCTGACCGTGTGGAAGACAGACCGGAGGTGGTGGTGCTCAGGTAACTGGAAGTATTATCTGCTATCCAATTAATAACCTGTTCACACTGATCAGTTCTCAATACTAGTGTTGTTCTGTGCTTCCCTAGTAATTCGGTCAAGAAGTGGGAGCGAGAAGATGTGGCTGTTGGTTGTGGCACATTTTCACCTTGGCCACTGCCCCGTCCTCTGCACGAACCATCACCAGAACGTCCACTTCCACGTCCCTTGCCACGCGCCTTGCCCATTGTAAAGGAAGTAAAATAGCTTACACTTGCACTATCAATGGAAAAAGGGTAATAAAAAATAAATTAGAACCGTGGAAGAGGAAAACCACAGTTCTATTTCTCTGGCCTACACAAGACTATTTTAAACCATCTGAACAATCAGGGAGAAACTATTACTGTTTTTCTTCACGTAAAAAATAACAAAACCTGAATAATAGAGATTTTTTACCGTGGGATGGCAAAACCACAGTTATTGTTTACTGGGGTATACCAGACTTTTTTAAATATATAGATTTGCGGCTGAACAGTGAGCGACACACTCAAACTGTGTTTTTTTAGATACCAAAGGCCCAAAACTGGATAGTACAGAGATTTGACCCGTGGAACTGCAAAACCACACTGGGATTTGTCGGGCCTACACCAGACTATTTTCAACAGATATATTTTTGTGTCACAACAGTCAGGAGACACTACTGTTTTTCTTAACGGAAAATATACCAAAACCTGAATAATAGAGATTTTTTACCGTGGGATGGCAAAACCACAGTTATTGTTTACTGGGGTATACCAGACTTTTTTTAAATATATAGATTTGCGGCTGAACAGTGAGCGACACACTCAAACTGTGTTTTTTTAGATACCAAAGGCCCAAAACTGGATAGTACAGAGATTTGACCCGTGGAACTGCAAAACCACACTGGGATTTGTCGGGCCTACACCAGACTATTTTCAACAGATATATTTTTGTGTCACAACAGTCAGGAGACACTACTGTTTTTCTTTACGGAAAATATACCAAAACCTGAATAATAGAGATTTTTTACCGTGGGATGGCAAAACCACAGTTATTGTTTACTGGGGTATACCACACTTTTTTAAATAGATATATTTGCGGCTGAACAGTGAGCGACACACTCAAACTGTTTTTTTTTTTAGATACAAATGGCCCAAAAGTGGATAATACAGAGGTTTGAACCGTGGAAGTGAAAAACAACACTTCTGTTTCTCTAGCCTACACCTGACTATTTTCAACAGATATATTTGTGTCTGAAAAATCAGAGACACGCTTTTTTTTGGGGGGGGACACCAAAAGGTTAATAAGATGGGTATTTGTACAGTGTGAAGGAGGAAAAAAAAAGAGGATTTAGATGAAAAAAAAAGATTTTTCCTGTCCCCTGAGACCTGGAGCTAAGTCCAGCAATTTCAGCAACAGGAGCAGCACACAGGACTGTAATGCAGCGTTTGCTGGTATAACCACTGCGTCTCCTATACAGCCTGCCTGCCTGATATCTGGGATGGATATTAGTCCTGAGAAGGACTGTTTGTTGATCTGGCAGCCTTTACAGTACCTACACTAACTATTTTGCAGTTTATATCTCTCCCTAAATCAGCAGCGCTGTCCCTACACTGTCTGATCTGGAGCGACTGTGTCCAAGATGGCGGCGCCCGGTTTTAAATACTCGAGGTGACGCTATGCGGCCAGCCAATCACTGTAATGCCCACAACCAACATGGCTGCGGCATTACAGTGACTGGCTGGCAATCCCTGCATGTTCATTGGCTCTGTAAAGAGCGCCAAACATGCAGGGCGGAGACCCGAGCTCCCGCCCGAGTAACCCGGAAATGCTCGGTGCTCGCCGAACATCCCGAGTAGCGTGATGCTCGGGCGAGTACCGAACAGTGTCGAGCATGTTCGCTCAACACTAGTGATTACTTGTTTTCACTGGAGAACCCCTATAAGTCCATCTCTGCAGCTCTGGTCCAAGTATTTAATCTCTAAGGCCACGGCCCCAATATCAGTATTCGGTCAGTATTTTTTCTCAGGAGTGGGAGCCGAAACCAGGTGAGGAACAATCAGAGAAAAGGTATAATAGAGACAAGTGCACCAATTCTGTTGCCACCCTTGAGAAAAAATACTGACCAAATACTTATAGTGGGGCTGTGGCCTAATGGAAAAAATCTTTTCCTAGTTAATATCAGCGAGAACAAATGACCGCCATACACAACACATTCCACTATACCAACACCAATAATACCACATACAAAAGGGACAAATATCACCGCACCATGACCAGATCACATATTACCACCACAGTGACCGAATAATACCACATACAAGGAACAAATACGGCCACACCGTGACCAGACCACATATTACCACCACAAAGTGACCAAATACTACAATACTGATCATGAATAGAAACCACAATACTAACAACACTGTTATTACCACCAGCGACATTATACACAGGAGCTCTGTATATAGTGTCAGTGTACAGGTAACACTGTGATCACCAGTGACATTATAAACAGGAACTCTGTATATAGTGTACAGGTTATACCGTGATCACCGGTGACATTATGCACTGGAGCTCTGTATATAGTGTATAGGTAATACAGTGGTCACCAGTGACATACAAAGGAGCTCTGTATATACTAAATACACACAAGGTCAAAATTGTTGGTACCCCTCGCTTAATGAAAGAAAAACCCACAATGGTCACAGAAATAAAACTTGAATCTGACAAAAGTAATAATAAATTACAAATCTATGAAAATGACCAAATGAAAGTCAGACATTGCTTTTAACCTTGCTTCCACAGAATTTAAAAAAAAATTAAACTCATGAAAAAGGCCTGGAAAGAAATTATGGTACCCCTGAAAATAATGTGACAAAAGGGACAAGTTAAATCAAGTTGTGTCCACTAATTAGCATCACAGTTGTCTACAATCTTGTAATCAGTCAGTGGGCCTGTATATACAGTCATATGAAAAAGTTTGGGCACCCCTATTAATCTTAAGCTTAATGTTTTATAAAAATTGGTGTTTTTGCAACAGCTATTTCAGTTTGATATATGTAATAACTGTTGGATACAGTAATGTTTCTGCCTTGAAATGAGGTTTATTGTACTAACAGAAAATGTGCAATCTGCATTCAAACAAAATTTGACAGGTGCATAAGTATGGGCACCTCACCAGAAAAGTGACATTAATATTTAGTAGATCCTCCTTTTGCAAAAATAACAGCCTCTAGTCGCTTCCTGTAGCTTTTAATGAGTTCCTGGATCCTGGATGAAGGTATTTTTGACCATTCCTCTTTACAAAACAATTCCAGTTCAGTTAAGTTTGATGGTCGCCGAGCATGGACAGCCTCTTCAAATGATCCCACAGATGTTCAATGATATTCAGGTCTGGGGACTGGGATGGCCATTCCAGAACATTGTAATTGTTCCTCTGCATGAATGCCTGAGTAGATTTGGAGCGGTGTTTTGGATCATTGTCTTGCTGAAAAATCCATCCACTGCGTAACTTCAACTTTATCACTGATTCTTGAACACTATTGCCAAGAATCTGCTGATACTGAGTGGAATCCATGCGTCCCTCAACTTTAACAAGATTCCCAGTGCCGGCATTGACCACACAGCCCCAAAGCATGATGGAACCTCCACCAAATTTTACTGTGGGTAGCAAGTGTTTTTCTTGGAATGCTGTGTTTTTTTGCCACCATGCATAACGCCTTTTTGTATGACCAAACAACTCAATCTTGGTTTCATCAGTCCACAGGACCTTCTTCCAAAAAGAAATAGGCTTCTTCCAATGTGCTTTTGCATACCTCAGCCGACTCTGTTTGTGCGTACTTGCAGAAACGGCTTCTTTCGCATCACTCTCCCATACAGCTTCTCCTTGTGCAAAGTGCGTTGTATAGTTGACCGATGCACAGTGACACCATCTGCAGCAAGTTGATGCTGCAGCTCTCTGGAGGTGGTCTGAGGATTGTCCTTGACTGATCTCACCATTCTTCTTCTCTGCCTTTCTGATGTTTTTCTTGTCCTGACACTTCTGGCCTTAACAAGAACTGTCCCTATGTTCTTCCATTTCCTTACTATGTTCCTCACAGTGGAAACTGACAGGTTAAATCTCTGAGACAGCTTTTTGTATCCTTCCCCTGAACAACTATGTTGAATAATCTTTGTTTTCAGATCATTTGACAGTTGTTTTGAGGAGCCCATGATGCCACTCTTCAGAGGAGATTCAAACAGGAGAACAACTGGCAAGTGGCCACTTTAAGTAGCTTTTCTCATGATTGCATACACCTGGCTATAAAGTTCAAAGCTCAATGAGGTTACAAAACCAAAAAAAGTGCTTTAGTAAGTCAGTAAAAAGTAGGCAGGAGTATTTAAAACAAGAAAATGATAAGGGTGCCCATACTTATGCACCGGTCAAATTTTGTTTGAATGCAGATTGCACATTTTCTGTTAGCACAATAAACCTCATTTCAAGGCAGAAACATTACTGTGTCCAACAGTTATTACATATATCAAACTGAAATAGCTGTTGCAAAAACACCAATTTTTATAAAACATTAAGCTTAAGATTAATAGGGGTGCCCAAACTTTTTCATATGACTGTAGGGCTACAGATACTCACTGTGCTGTTTGGTGACATGATGTGTACCACACTCAACATGGACCAGAGGAAGCAAAGGAAAGAGTTGTCTCAGGAGATTAGAAAGAAAATTATTGTCAAGCATGTTAAAATAAAGGTTATAAGACCATCTCCAAGCAGCTTGATGTTCCTGTGACTACAGTTGCACATATTATTCAGCAATTTAAGATCCATGGGACTGTAGCCAACCTCCCTGGAAATGGCCGCAGGAGGAAAATTGATGACAAATCAAAGAGACGGATAATACGAATGATAAGAAAAGAGCCCAGGATAACTTCTAAAGAGATTAAAGGTGAACTTCAAGCTCAAGGAACATCAGTGTCAGATCACATTATCCATCGTTGTTTCATCCAAAGTGGACTTCATGGGAGACGACCAAGGAGAACACCATTGTTGAAAAAAAATCATAAGAAAGCCAGACTGGAATTTGCCAAACTACATGTTGACAAGCCACAAAGCTTCTGGGAGATTGTCTATGGACAGATGAGACAAAAATGGAAGTTTTTGACATGGCACACCAGCTCTATGTTCACAGGCGGAAAAATGAAGCATATCAAGAAAAGAACACTATCCCTACGGTGAAACATGGAGGAGGCTCTGTTATGTTCTAGGGCTGTTTGCTGCATCTGGCACAGGATGTCTTGAATCTGTGCAGGGTACAATGAAATCTCAAGACTATCAAGGAATTCTAGAGAGAAATGTGCTGCCCAGTGTCAGACAGCTTGGTCTCAGTCTCAGGTCATGGGTCTTGCAACAGGGTAATGACCCAAAACACACAGCTAAAACACCCAAGAATGGCTAAGAGGAAAACACTGGACTATTCTGAAGTGGCCTTCTATGAGCCATGACCTAAATCCTATTGAGCATATTTGGAAAGAGCTGAAACATGCCATTTAGAAAAGGCAATCTTCAAACACAAGACAACTGGAACAGTTGCTCATGAGGAGTGGTACAAAATACCTGTCGAGAGGTGCAGAAGTCTCATTGACAGTTACAGGAATCATTTGATTGCAGTGATTGCCTCAAAAGGTTGTTCAACAAAATATTAAGTTAAGAAGAAAACCATCATTTCTGTCCAGGCCTATTTCATGAGTTTAATTTGTTTTTAAATTCTGTGGAAGCAGGGTTGAAAAGCAATGTCTGACTTTCATATGTTCATTTTCAAAGATTTTTAAGTTATTATTACTTTTGTCAGATTCAAATTATTTCTGTGACCATTGTGGGTTTTTCTTTCATTAAATGGGGGGTACCAACAATTTTGACCACGTGTGTAGTGTAAGTGTACATGTAATACACTGACTCACTGGTGACATCTCTAGGTGAAGTCCTTCATCTTCGCTTTTCTTCTTCATCTGGCACAGACGGCCATCACTTCTTCCAGCCAGGAATCAATCATCTTTGCAGAAAATAACATACAGTTACCAATAACTTATCTCTTCTAGAGCACATTCCCACTTTTCCCCCCCAACTTCTACACTACACCAGTTGGAGAAAAAAGCAATATAGTGCCGCCCTGCACAGTAACAGGACCCCCCTTTTGTCTCATCCCATGGAAAACAGTTTCCTAAATGTAACTTACATTACAGAAGTAATAATGTCCCTAATTGGACTCTAAAGTAATAATGTTCCCCACTTGCCACCATAAACTAATAAAGTATGTTCCTCAATCTGGCCCCCAAACAATAATTAAGTCCATTGTCCAGCCTGGCAACCCCATATATCCATCCTGCCCCCCCCCCCTGCATATATCCATCCTGACACCCCCCATATATCCCTTCTGGCCCCCATATGTCCAGTGTGGCCCCTCCATATATTTATCCTAGCCCACGTGTATCGAGCCTGCCCCCCCCACATATCCATCCTGGCCTCCATGTGTACAGCCCGACCCCCATATATATGTCCTGGCCTCCATGTGTCCAGCCTGCCCCCTCCCATATATCCGTCCTAGCCCCCCATGTGTCCATCCTCCCCCCCATATATCCATCCTGGCCTCCATGTGTCCAGCCTGCCCCCCCCATATATCCATCCGGGCCCCCATGTGTCCAGCCTGCCCCCCCATATATCCATCCGGGCCTCCATGTGTCCAGCCTGCCCCCCATATATCTATCCTGGCCTCCATGTGTCCATCCAGGGCCCCCCTTATGTGTCCAGCCAGCCCCCACCCCTTATGTGTCCAGCCAGGCTCCCCCCTCATGTGTCCAGCCAAGCTTCCCCGTCTTGTGTCCAGCCAGGCTCCCCCTTGTGTGTCCAGCCAGGGTTCCCCCTTGTGTGTCCAGCCAGGGTTTCCCCTTGTGTTTCCAGCCAGGACCCCCCTTATGTGTCCAGCCGGGGCCCCCCTTATGTGTCCAGCCAGGGGGTTCCCCCTTGTGGGTCCAGCCAGGCTCCCCCCTTGTGTGTCCATCTGGCCCCCCCCTTGTGTGTCCAGCCAGGGTTCCTCCTTGTGTGTCCAGCCAGGGCCCCCCTTGTGTGTGTCCAGCCGGGCCCCCCTTGTGTGTCCAGCCAGGGTTCCCCCTTGTGTGTCCAGCCAAGGTTCCCCCTTGTGTGTCCATCCGGGCCCCCATCCCATTCTGCATCCACTCATATATATATATACACACACACAAAGATACCTCTTACCTTCCTGCGCTCCCGTACTGTGTCCTCCTTCTCCGGCAGCTGAGTTACGCACCTCCTTCACAGCAGGCAGATGAAGATGACGTCATATGCCAGCCAGCGAAGGGAGATGAGCAGCTGCTTTACTGGGACGTGCGCCGCGGCGGTTCAGGTAATGAACACCACGTGCGCGCGTCCCTGCATACACTGTGCCCGTACTTTTAAAGGGGTCGTGCCCCTTAAAACCGCAGGTTTTTTTTTTTTTCGTTCTCTTCTCCCCCTCTCCTCTGCAGAAGGGGGCGGGGTCTACCGGGGAAATTCCCGGTACCCCGCCAGCCCATTACGACCCTCTCTGGAGGTTTCCTCCAAAGGGGTTTTTTCCTCTTCTGAGCGCAGTAGGATGACTCTTTGTGAGTCGGAGGTTGCCAAGATTAGTCCCCTTGATGCTTTTTCAGGGGCATCTACTTTTTAATTTTACCAAAGTGAAATAAGTGTTTTATTTATAAAAAAAAAAGGCTTAAAATGTCATATGTGGCTTGCAATGTGTAACTTGTCACAGCTTTGCTGTTTAGGAGTCAGGTGGAAGTAGCAGACAAGTTAAGGTGGTCTCATTTCAACTAATAGAGGATGTAAAACCTCATGGTGGGGAACAGGCTCGGCTTTGGTGGCCAGCCTGAAGGATGTTGAAATGGTAACGTCTATGAGGGGCAGGCAAGGTGGTTAAGCACAGGAGTAAAGATAATAGGGTAATTCTTGCCCTGAAAGTTTACTGGCTCTGCGTGAATGGCAAGCTAGTGCATGCCTGCCCTTTATGGCTGTCTGTCCTGGTGCTGTATGTCAGACAGCTGGGGATATCACAGTACTTGTGAATCACAATGTATTAGCCCTCCACCTGACTCCTACTGTGCTTGTTTTAATTCTGTGATTTAAATAAAGCAAAAATAATGTGTTGTGTATTTATTCCAGTGTCTAGGTTTACTGTAGTTATAGTTGGTTTTAAGATGGAGTGGGGGTCCGTCCCATATCCAAAAGTCAAGAGCTAAGCAACAGCACATGTGAAAAAGACTTAGGCTATGTGCCCACGATGCAGAAATGCTCAGGATTTTTTCCTGAGCGTTCCTGCATCTCCCTGGCAGAAAAAAAACGCATGCTGATTGTACATGCGGATTGTACATGCGGATTGTACATGCGGATTGTACATGTGTTTTCCTGCCAGGGACATGCGGAAATGGAGCGTTCATTTCCGCATGCGGATTGACAAGCGCTTTCCAAGCGATTAGCATCACTTGGAAAGTGCTTGTGACAACTAGGTCACACTATATAAATCCATGCAAACAGCATGGATTTATATAGTGTGACCGAGAGAGTGGTAAAAATAAAAAAATAAATAATGTATACTTACCCTCCGATGGCCCCCGGTGTCCCGCTCACTCCGTTCTCCCTTGCCGGCAACAGTGAATTGAAAAACCTGCCGACGTCAGCGTCACGTGACCCGTCACATGACTCTGACGTCAGCGCAGGTCCTTCAACTCACTGCAAAGTGCCGGGAACCAAGCAGGAGCGGTGCGCGGGCCGCCGGAAGGTAAGTATACATTTATTTTTTATTTTATTCTTTTTTACAGATTTTTTAATGGTATCTGGGTGTGGAGGAGAGTCTCCTCTCATCTACACCCGGGTACCATCCGCACATTAGAACGCTTGGATTACGCAACTACATATACAGTGAGGCGTAATCCATGCGGTCTAATGCAAGTCAATGGCGGCGAAGACGCAGCACTTCCGCAAAATAATTGGTAGTGCTGCGTTTTTTTCCGCAATGATAATCCGCAGAGCAATTTCCGCAGCATGTGCATAGCACATGCGGATTATCATTGGGGAACATTGCTGCCCTTCTACTATGCGTTTTTAATGCATTTTTAATGCGTTTCCGCAGCTGCAAAAGTGCTGCAGAAACGCATTAAAAACGCATCGTGTTCACACAGCCTTAGGTATACTAATAGATCACAGACTGAACATGAGTCAATAGTGTGATACAGCAGGAAAAAAGGCAAACACAATTCTGGGTTACATTAACAGAAGCATACAGTCTAGATCACGTGAAGTAATTATAGCCCTCTTCTATTCTTTGGTCAGACCTCATCTGGAATACTGTGTCCAGATCTGGGCTCCACATCTTAAACAAGACATGAACATACTGCAGCAAGTTCAGAGAAGAGCGACCAAAATGGTGACCGGTCTGCAAACAATGTCCTATGAGGAGCAGTTAGAGGATTTGGGAATGTTTAGGTTGCAAATGGGAAGACTGAGAGGAGACTTAATAGCTGTCTACAAATATCTCAAGCCAGGGGCGTACATAGGAATCATGGGGCCCCATAGCAGAAGTTCTAATTGGGCCCCCCCTTCAAAAAAAAAAGAAAGTCAGGGTCAAAGAAGAGCATATCTCACAACTTTCCAGCATTTACACAGTAATTTTCCTCCTGCTGAAGTCCTAGATTTCTCTTGTATTGCCCCATAAGGTATGATCCCAACAAAAGTGCTCCCCAGACACAGTATGATATCCCCATGGTGAATTCCTCCACATGCACAGTATAATGACCCTACTGTACCCCACCTCAACTCCCAATGCAAAGTATGCTGACCACAACACAGTATGATCCTCCAACTGTGACCCCCACACAGCCCTCCATGCAGTATAATGGCCCCACACCTCTCCACACTCCACAGAGTATAATGCACTCTCCATGGTCCTCCACACAGTATAAGACACTCGTCCTGGTCCTCCACACAGTATAAGACACTCGCCATACAGAATACTGGCCCCCATATAGTCCTCCATACAGTGTACTGGCCCCCATATAGTCCTACATACAGTGTACTGGCCCCAATATAGTCCTCCATACAGTATACTGGCCCCCACCTGCTCAGGGACCCGACTTTTGCCCGGTTGCTGACACCGGGCCTGGGAGGAGGGAGCGTTGCGCAAGGGGCGGCAGGGGCTAGACTAGAAGCAATGGGATGAAACTGAATGGGAGAAGATACAGAATAGATATTAGAAAAAACTTTTTGACAGTTAGGGTGATCAATGAGTGGAACAGGCAGCCACGAGAGGTGGTGAGTTCTCCTTTAATGGACGTCTTCAAACAGAGGCTGGACAGACATCTGTCTGAGATGGTTTAGTGAATCCTGCATTAAGCAGGGGGTTGGACCAGATGACCCTGGAGGTTCCCTACAACTCTAACATTCTATGATTACATGATTTTATGAAATCATAGTACAAAGATACGTTAATGATATACAAATGAAGAATAAATGTAAACAACATTTTCAAAGCATCTTGATTTATTCAGTATTGGATAAGAGTGCCATGCATGGAAATACACACAGTTACACACCGTGGCATGCACAGATGACCATTCATAGACCATACTACCCTAGGTTCCATACTGCTTGTAAAACTGTGAGCAGCCTGTAGAGTCTAAACCTACTACTATGGCCTACAGAGTCTCTGAACTTGTCTCCCATCGAGCACATCTGGCACCACAGTGGTCCGCACTTGCAAAGGGAGCTGCCAGTAGTGTATCTTGATTATTCGCATACTCGAGTGCATTCAGCGTGATAGCACAGTCCTCAGACAACTCATTGCTAGAAGCCAAGGTATATAAGTGCATGTATTTCTGTTTGTGGCACTGATGCTCGATATTGAAGAAATTGAGATGTATTGAATTTTTTTTTTTACATTTTCATCAGTTACATATCATTGTCATGTTTATTAATACAGTGATTTTCACAATTCTATGACTTTTCCTGCTTGGTGTTGCAATTTCAATGTTGAGGAGTGTATTTATGGCACCAGTATGCACTGTGGGAAATGGACAAGTTGACATAGTTAGAGTGATACTCTGGGCAATGTTTTGATAGAAGACCCTGGATACTAGCATTCATGTGGATTTTAACATTACAACGCAATGCTATTTCCTAATGGCAGTGACCCCCATTAGGACAACATGCTCTGTTATACTGCAAAAATTGTGGAGAGCGGTTTCAGAAATGTGACAAAGTTCAAGGTGCTGACTTTGGTTCCAAATTCCCCAGATCTCAATCCAATTAAACATCTGCAGGACCTGCTGAAAAGACATAACTTACTTAATGTATACTATAAGACACCCTGAAAGATCTTGTGCAATTAATTTGACATGTAAGAACTGTATTAGAAGCATGAGGGGAACCTACAATATTACATAGGTTGTTTTATTGTCATGTCTGATTAGTGTACATAGTGTGATTAGTAAATAATGATAATCAATATAGTTAAAAAAATATATTTTTTTAAAATAAAACTACCCCAAAGATTTTTTTATTCAGTAGAGCTGTATTTCCTTTCCTCCTCTAAACTCTTTGAAAGAAGTCTGTCACCCCAAATTTACAAACTAACCAAATAGCCTTGTAGGAGATGGAGCAACAGTAAAAACTATTCATTTTGGTTTCAAATCTGTTCCTATGTTACCCAAAAAACAACTTTATTGTAATATGCAAATCAGGGTACTCTGCGCACTCTTGGCATTCCACCTATTTAATTACATTACTGCCATTCCTATGTTGATTGACAGCACTGGATTGCACAGTGACAATGCAATGTCATAAGTGAGGAGAAAGTGATTTGGATGCACTCTCTTGCAAAGGGGCAATGAACATGTAATGGAGGTTTATCTTCAGATATCTCTGGCTTTGGGAAAGCCAGTGTTGTCAGTCAATAATGGAGTGGCAGTAATCTAAAAAAGTGGGTGTAATGGTACACCTAGGCATTTAGCCAACTCAAAGGTGCATTGAGCACCTTCATTTGCATAAATAATAAAGTGTTTTGGGGCAATGGAGGAACAGATTAAAAAATAATAAGAATTATTTTTATTGTTGCTCCATCTCCTACATGACTATGTGGTTAGTCAAGAGGGCAACTTTGGGGTGGCATACTCTCATTAAGGACAAAGTGTATCTTACAAGCAAAACACTGAAACCACTCTTTCCTGTTGTTTCACTGTTTTTAAAATATAGCCGCTATCCACTTTATGTAAACAGACCTTTCAGAAAAAGTTATATAACTTTGTAATATAATTGGTTTTTCCATTCTTTACCATATTGCAAGATCTCTACCAGTACTAGTCAAAAAAATATGCTTACCTGTAGAAGTTAAAAACTTGTGCTAAGTAATCATTCAAAGTGGCATAAATATAGCTTATTCACTAACAATCACAGTTCTTAAAAATGATAAGGAAATTAACTTGGGGAGATTTAGCAAAACTAATACAACAGAAATGTGGAGCGGTTGCTCATAGCAATCAGATTATCTATCTTATTTTTCAAAATTCCTTTAGAAAATGAAAAGATCAGATTGGATAATAAGTTTTAAGTGTTTGTATACATTCTTTGACTTTTGTACTGTTAAAGTGATGTCAAAATAATAACTGGTTTGGGGTGAGCTGGACCGCAGAGTGAAGGCAAAAGGACCAACAAGTGCTAAGCATCTCTGGAAACTCCTTCAAGATTGTTGAAAGACCTTTTCCGGTGACTACCTCTTGAAGCTCATCAAGAGAATGCCAAGAGTGTACAAAGCAGTCATCAAAGCAAAAGGTGGCTACTATGAAGAACCTAGAATATAAGACATATTTTCAGTTGTTTCACACTTTTTTGTTAAGTATATAATTCCACATGTGTTAATTCATAGTTTTGATGCCTTCAGTGTGAATGTACAATTTTCATAGTCATGAAAATACAGAAAAATCTTTAAATGAGAAGGTGTGTCCAAACTTTTGGTCTGTACTGTATGTGCAATCAAAACTATTCAATCACCATTGCAAATTAGATTTGTCACTGTACGTGGCAGGCCGGAAGCTCCTAATAAGGTTTCCATGCACATGCTTAATGCAAAACAGTCAGTCTACCACCAGGTTTTCTCTGGCCTTCACCATTTAACAACTGTAAATGGATTTGGACTTACACAGGGGATCCTGGGTTAAGCCTTTGAATAGGCTGCTTGCCTGTCGAGTAAGTTGGCAGCTAGAAGGTTCATAACGCATGGCCATTGTTTGGAGGTCTAAGTCAGGGACAGAATCAGAAAGCAAGCTGGTGTTCAGAATACATTCATGGTCAGAAAATAAAATAACCAAAATAGCACTACATTAGCAGAGAGCAGGGATGTGGATCAGGTCAAGCTAAACTTAATAACTGACAGTGTGTAACATAGCAGCAACCCCACCAAGGGATGCTCAGCAGGGAGCCAACACAAACCAAAGATAGAAGCTAACCCCTAAGCTCCTTGGGCTTCACCACAAGTCCAAGAAAATACACAACTGCTGCGTTATTGATTCACGACGCCCTCAGCTGAAGGAATGGTGCTGCCTTTAAACAGAAACAGAGATGGCAGGCAGATCCCAGAGTCACTCCAATAATAAACCAAGAAGATATAAACCGGATGACTGAGGAACAATTTTTACCTCAGGCTTCTGCCTATCCTGTCAGAGAGCTGGTACAACACAGGAGAATCATCCAATATGTCTCAAGGACACCTGGGAAAATTAAGCGGTTTTGTCTCATCAATCTACAAACCACAGAGCAATCCATATGAGTTTTCAAATGAGCTGTATAACATTACAATCAGTTACAACCCCTCATGGAGAGACTTGTTACAGATAAATAAAGCAATAGCTGGACAGATTTATGCTACTGCCATCTGAACAAGGCTCATTCTGCCATCTAAACCAACTGAGCAAGAAAACTCCCCTCAAACAGCATTTCAATATGTCACCCAAATCCAGAGCAAAATTGGAGAGGTCCCCCCCTCCCCACATGATAAGATGCATGATAAGTTAGTTTACCTACATGCTGATTCAAATGAAAAGTCAGTCTCAGCAGTAATGAGTTTCCTAGTTCAATTAACAGAAATATTCAACAGGTGGAGGAAAAGGAATTTCAGAAGGTAATGGTAGTTAAAATGCCTATAAACCCACAAGGGGAAAGATCAAGAAGGAAGGGTGGACCTCGGTAAGGTAAGGTGCTACAATTGTGATAAACTGGGCCATTGCCAGAAGCAGTGTTAGGGACCAAAAAAGAAAAAAATGGCAGGAAAGCAATTTACATGAAGGGCTTATAGTACTAATAGCAAACATAAAGTACACAGCTGATGGGCCCATTGCAACAATTTCAGAAGGGATCGAAAGACAATAATACTATTGAAAGTCTGATCTCCCTGATGGCAGTCAGCAGTCCCTCAGAGCAGGAGATTCCTTCTGATCTGAAGGACGTTCCCCCAGAAATCTGGGCTTGGAAAGGAGACCATGTGGGCCTGATAAAATGAGCAGATCCAATGGTTATCAAACTAAAACCTGTAGCTCAGCTACACATAATTGCCCAGTATCCTCTCAGCCTGGAACAAATTATTGACATGAAACCAAATCAGGGTTGCTAACCTCTAGTGGGAAAGTTCTGCAGCACTAATAAAGGATTTGTTAGAAAAGGTGAAACTACCATAAGTTATTGTGGAGATTTAATGCCAGGCACATCCAAAAGCAAGGGATCCTATCACTATGTGCAATAACAAGGCAGATGAAGCAGGAAAGAAGACCACTTTTATGCTTCCTCAAGACACCCCAAATGATTATTAGTTGTGATGAGCGAGCACTAAAATGCTCGGGTACTCGTTGCTCAGGTCGAGCAAATTGGAATGCTCGAGTGATTGATCCGAGTAACGAGCCCTATGTAAGCCTATGGGAAACTCGAGCATTTTTCAGGCGGCACCCCCCTGAAAACTGCACAATTTGATGGGAACAGTGCTTAAATGATATGGGAACAGCATGGTGAAGACCCCTGGAAGCAATTCTGACTCCCAGGTCACTACTGTCAACAATGTTGTCAGAGGTATTATGCCACTTTTACGGACTCACTTACAAAAACGAAACCAAAATGGATTTTCCTGGGAAATATGTTAAGCAACATCCTTTCCAGGGTAATGACTTGTATATAAGGCAAAATACAGTTATATGAAAAAGTTTGGGCACCCCTATTAATCTTAAGCTTAATGTTTTATAAAAATTGGTGCTTTTGCAACAGCTATTTCAGTTTGATATATGAAATAACTGTGGACACAGTAATGTTTCTGCCTTGAAATGAGGTTTATTGTACTAACAGAAAATGTGCAATCTGCATTCAAACAAAATTTGACAGGTGCATAAGTATGGGCACCTCACCAGAAAAGTGACATTAATATTTAGTAGATCCTCCTTTTGCAAAAATAACAGCCTCTAGCCGCTTCCTGTTGCTTTTAATGAGTTCCTGGATCCTGGATGAAGGTATGTTTGTCCATTCCTCTTTACAAAACAATTCCAGTTCAGTTAAGTTTGATGGTCGCCGAGCATGGACAGCCCTCTTTGTTATGTTCTGCTACCAGAGCTAAGGAAAGAGAGGAGATCTGTCCCTACGATAGAACTCAGCTAAATCCCTACGATGTAACAGGGGACCTGATCCTGCGATCAGACCTGCTAAAGTCCTAAGCTAGTCTGTACGGAGACCTATAGATGTGGGGAAGGAATCCCTACAAGTACTAAGGACTGGGAGAAAAATGGGACACCTCCTAACAGAAATAGTAGCAGACAGACGAACAAACAAAATATATAGAACATAGAGGTCCGTAGACCAAGCAAACTAACAGAGTTAGATACAGAGCACAGGCTAGCTAGAAAGTAGTTATACAATGAAGTCCAGCAAAGCCAGAAGGGCGGAGCAGGATTAAATAGGTCAACAAGGTCATGTGACCAGCAAAGGAAAAAACCTAAGAGCAAGGTTCTAACAGTACCCCCCCTTCTAAGAGGATCCTCCGGATCCCCTAGGACCAGGCTTATCAGGAAATCTCCTGTGAAACGCTCTGATAAGTCTGGACGCGGAAACATCATCCGACTTCACCCAAGAGTTATCCTCGGGTCCGAAACCTTTCCAGGCCACAAGATACTGCAAACTACCTCTATACCGTCTAGAGTTAAGGATGCGAGAAATTTCATATTCCCCGTCCTCCACCACCGGAGGAACAGAGGCAGAGGCGTCACAATCCGATACAACCACTTTTTTCAACAGAGAGACATGAAATACCGGATTAATTCTCCAGGAGGTAGGAACCTCCAACCTAACAGCAGATTGGTTGACAACCTGAAGCACCTTAAAGGGCCCTACAAACTTGGGACGCAATTTCTTAGAAGGAATCCTCAACCGCAGATTCCTAGAGGACAACCAAACCATGTCACCAACAGCGAACAAAACCTCCTGTCGTTTCCTATCAAAGTAGTCTTTAGATTTTCTGTTGGCCTCCTGAAGATTACCACGCACATCCGTCCAAACTCTCTCCAAATCACCGGAAAAATTCTCCTCCTCAGGCACGGCAGATCCCAACTTGGAGAACGACCCAAACGACGGATGTCTCCCAGAACAACAAAAAAAAGGCGAACAACCAGCAGAAGAAGATGTATGGTTGTTAAGAGCAAATTCAGCAAGTGGCAGAAACTCAGACCACCCCTCTTGATTGTCTGCCACAAAACAACGCAAGAACTGCTCAACATCCTGTTTTTTCCTTTCTGTCTGGCCATTAGATTCAGGATGATATCCGGACGAGAACGACAAATGAACTCCCAACCTATCACAAAAGGCACGCCAAAAACGAGCCACGAACTGAGGACCCCTATCAGAAACAATGTCAGTAGGAACGCCATGAAGTCTGACAATTTCCTTGACAAAGGCCTTAGCGAGAGTTTTAGCGCAGGGCAGTTTGACGAAGGGAACCAAGTGACACATCTTGCTAAAACGGTCCACGACCACCCAGATGACAGTAAAACCCTCAGAGGGGGGAAGGTCAGTTATAAAGTCCATAGCCAAATGTGTCCAAGGAGCACTGGGAACCTCCAAAGGACAAAGCAACCCCGCAGCAGGAGTATGTGAGGACTTAGATCTAGCACATATAGTACATTGACGCACCCACTTAATGACTTCCTTCTGCCATCCAGGCCACCAAAAACTGCGACCCACCAGTCTCTTGGTCTCAGAGATTCCGGGATGACCTGCCAACCGAGATTCGTGACACTCAACAAACAAATCTCTCCTAAAGGTCCCAGGCACAAACAACCTCCCATGAGGAGTGTTAGATGGGGCATTCTCCTGTGCTTTAAGAATCTCATCTTCCAAAACGGAGTCCAAAGCAGCTATCACAACACCTTCTTGTAAAATGTTCTCCTCTTTCTCAGCACCGACTATGGGAGAAAAACTGCGAGACAAGGCACCCGCCTTAACATTCTTAGTACCAGGGATGTAAGTAACGGAGAAATTAAACCGCGAGAAAAACAGTGCCCACCTAGCCTGACGAGCATTCAGGCGCTTGGCAGCATCAAGATATATCAGATTTTTATGATCCGTAAGAACCTGAACGGGAAATTCCGCACCTTCCAAGAAGTGGCGCCAGTGTTCAAATGCGAGTTTAATAGCCAATAATTCCCGATTACCAATATCGTAATTCAGTTCAGTCTCCGAAAATTTTTTTGAAAAAAAGGCACAGGGATGTAATCCATCCCCGTTATCCTGAGACAATACTGCGCCAACCCCCACAGAGGAAGCATCAACCTCAACCAAAAACGGCTTAGTCACATCAGGCTGCATAAGGATGGGAGCAGAGGTGAACCTCTCCTTGAGATACACAAAAGCTTCAATGGCCTCAGAAGACCACTGAACCGCATCAGCACCTTTCCTGGTGAGATCGGTCAGAGGTTTGACAATACTAGAAAAATTTTTTATGAATTTTCTGTAATAATTGGCGAAACCTAAAAACCTCTGTATCGATTTCAAACCAATAGGCCTAGGCCATTCCTGTACAGCTTGAACTTTAACCGGGTCCATCTCAAAACCTTCGCTGGAGATAATGTAACCCAAAAAACTAATTCTCTGTACAGCGAACTCACATTTCTCCAGCTTAGCAAAAAGCGAATTGTCCATTAATAACTGTAATACCTCACGTACGCTCCGCCAATGAGACTCCATATCCGGCGAAGAAATCAAAATGTCATCCAAATACACAACCACATTTTTGCCGATCAAAGGTCTAAGGATGTCATTAATAAGATTCTGAAAAAATGCAGGAGCATTAGTAAGACCAAAAGGCATAACTAGATTCTCAAAATGACCCACAGGAGTGTTAAAAGCAGTCTTCCATTCGTCACCCTCCTTCATGCGCAACAGATTGTATGCCCCCTTAAGGTCAATTTTAGAGAACCACTTGGCCCCCATTAACTGGTTAAACAGATCAGGAATCAATGGCAGTGGGTAAGGATTGCGTACAGTAATTTTGTTAATCTCACGAAAATCCAGACAAGGACGTAAACCGCCGTCCTTTTTTTTTACAAAAAAAAATCCAACCGCCACAGGAGACTTAGAGGGCCTAATGTGACCGGCGGCCAAACTTGTCTGTATGTATTCCTCCAAAGCCTTCCTCTCAGGAATAGTAAGGTTAAATAAACGACTTTTAGGAAGAGTCGCACCAGGGACAAATTCAATAGAACAATCATAGTCTCTATGGGGAGGCAAAACCTGCGATTCCTTCTCAGAAAAAACTCTCCAAAAATCCTGAATAGGAACAGGCAATTCTGCCCTATCCAAAGCTGCAATACGCCCGTTACAACACTTGTCATAACATTTATGGCTCCAGGATTTAATTTCACTGGTAGACCAATCCAGTACATGATTGTGAAATTTTAACCAGGGCAATCCCAATATTACTGGAGAAGGCAAGTTATTCAAAACTACCAAATCCAATTTCTCATGGTGAACACCATTAATAGTGAGAGGAAATTCACAGACCTTGAGAGTAATATTCTTCAAAGAGGAACCATCCACAGAAACCACAGCAATGGGGGATGATAAAGGTTCGGGTTTTAAATTGAGTCTTTCCAAGAATCCCCCATCAATTACATTCAGAGTAGACCCACAATCAACAAACACCCGAAATTCCATTAATTTTTCCTGAGCAATCGTGGAAGCAGCTAAAAATACACCCTTGGAATTTAAACAGGCAGTACGGGCATGACTGACCATTTTTTTTTCTTTCTTCATACGAAGCTCACAGCCTTTAATCAAATGACCAGATTTTCCGCAATAGAAACACAAGCCTTCAGAAAATCTACGGTCTTTTTCTTGAGAGCGAGGTGCCACCGATCCAATCTCCATCGGTTCACCACTGTTAGTACACACATTCTCATAACCAGAAACTGACATAGCAGAGGATTTGCTCTCATTAACCCTTGCACGCAGTCTCCTATCCACCCGTATAGCTAATTGCATAGCCTGTTGCAAATCTTCAGGTGTAGGATAAGCAATTAGCAGGTCTTTAACCCTTTCATTGAGCCCAGCAAGAAATAGACTTTTCAGAGCAGAATCGTTCCACCCTGTTTGAGTAGACCAACGACGGAAATGAGTACAATATTTTTCCACATTACCTGATCCCTGTCTCAAACGTCTTAACTCAGTCTCAGCTGATGAGACACGGTCAGGATCATCATATAATAGTCCCAAAGCAGAAAAAAAACTATCCACTGATCTGAAGCATGTATCACTAGGTTGCAAAGAAAAGGCCCACTCCTGAGGCTCTTTGCGCAAAAGTGACATTATGAACCCTATGTGCTGGGATTCATCCCCAGAGGACTTGGGTCTCAAACGAAAATACAATAAGCAAGCATTTTTAAATGAAAAAAATTCTCGGTGTTCACCAAAAAATAAATCCGGCAAACATACCTTAGGCTCCAAGAAATGTGCTCCAGGACAGTTACTCACGTGCTGACGGAGCTCGGCCACCTCCAGAGAGAGTCCCTGCAGGCGATGAGCCAAATCCTGAACCGACACCATGATGGAACAGAAAAATCTTTCCTTAGAGAATTTGCAGGCTGGACTTACTGTTATGTTCTGCTACCAGAGCTAAGGAAAGAGAGGAGATCTGTCCCTACGATAGAACTCAGCTAAATCCCTACGATGTAACAGGGGACCTGATCCTGCGATCAGACCTGCTAAAGTCCTAAGCTAGTCTGTACGGAGACCTATAGATGTGGGGAAGGAATCCCTACAAGTACTAAGGACTGGGAGGAAAATGGGACACCTCCTAACAGAAATAGTAGCAGACAGACGAACAAACAAAATATATAGAACATAGAGGTCCGTAGACCAAGCAAACTAACAGAGTTAGATACAGAGCACAGGCTAGCTAGAAAGTAGTTATACAATGAAGTCCAGCAAAGCCAGAAGGGCGTAGCAGGATTAAATAGGCCAACAAGGTCATGTGACCTGCAAAGGAAAAACCTAAGAGCAAGGTTCTAACAGTCTTCAAATGATCCCACAGATGTTCAATGATATTCAGGTCTGGGGACTGGGATGGCCATTCCAGAACATTGTAATTGTTCCTCTGCATGAATGCCTGAGTAGATTTGGAGCGGTGTTTTGGATCCTTGTCTTGCTGAAAGATCCATCCCCTGCGTAACTTCAACTTTATCACTGATTCTTGAACATTATTGTCAAGAATCTTCTGATACTGAGTGGAATCCATGCGTCCCTCAACTTTAACAAGATTCCCGGGGTCGGCATTGGCCACACAGCCCCAAAGCATGATGGAACCTCCACCAAATTTTACTGTGGGTAGCAAGTGTTTTTCTTGGAATGCTGTGTTTTTTTTCCGCCATGCATAACGCCTTTTTGTATGACCAAACAACTCAATCTTGGTTTCATCAGTCCACAGGACCTTCTTCCAAAAAGAAATTGGCTTCTCCAAATGTGCTTTTGTATACCTCAGCCGACTCTGTTTGTGGCATGCTTGCAAAAACAGCTTCTTTCGCATCACTCTCCCATACAGCTTCTCCTTGTGCAAAGTGCGTTGTATAGTTGACCGATGCACAGTGACACCATCTGCAGCAAGTTGATGCTGCAGCTCTCTGGAAGTGGTCTGAGGATTGTCCTTGACTGATCTCACCATTCTTCTTCTCTGCCTTTCCGATGTTTTTCTTGGCCTGCCACTTCTGGACTTAACAAGAACTGTCCCTGTGTTCTTCCATTTCCTTACTATGTTCCTCACAGTGGAAACTGACAGGTTAAATCTTTGAGACAGCTTTTTGTATCCTTCCCCTGAACAACTATGTTGAATTTAGTTGTGCTTTAGTAAGTCAGTAAAAAGTAGGTAGGAGTATTTAAAACAAGAAAATGATAAGGGTGCCCATACTTATGCACCTGTCAAATTTTGTTTGAATGCAGATTGCACATTTTCTGTTAGTACAATAAACCTCATTTCAAGGCAGAAACATTACTGTGTCCAACAGTTTTTACATATATCAAACTGAAATAGCTGTTGCAAAAACACCAATTTTTATAAAACATTAAGCTTAAGATTAATAGGGGTGCCCAAACTTTTTCATATAACTGTAAATAACCAAAAACAAAAATGCTCCTCCACATCTTGGGCTATGTTCACAAGTAGCGTTTTTGATGCGTTTTTGCAATTTTGCATTGCTTTCAACCGTGAAAAATGCATTCACCAGGAAATGTCATTTTAACATTTTTCAACCTTATCTGGCCATGTGGTGTGTTACATGGGAACAGCATGGGGAAGACCCCTGGAAGCATCTCTGACTCCTAGGGCACTGCCTAAAACTGTGGTCATCTCATCAGACGTGATCCTATATTACTGCGGTGATAATACAGATATTTTTGGCAACGTGACAAATCTTAAACTCCATTTAAAATGGGCAAGGTGTGTGTCAAGAGACAGGGAAGTGGACATTATGGTGAATGTGATAGTGCACGCAGAGGCCGTGGGCAAGATGAAACTGTGCCTGCTGAGGAAGCACAACAAACACCCACGTCATGTCAAACTTCCTGTCCCAATTTCTAGGGGGCCGCCAAATACCACTATTGAAGCCAGAGCAGTGTGAAAAGGTTGTTGGTTGGATAGCAGATAAAGTTTCCAGTCAGTTTGCCCCCACCTCCCTGTGTTCCACATGGTCCAGTCTCAAAACCCCGACAATGTGAACTGAGGTCTAAGATGGCAGACATACAAGAAACAGAAGCATGTTCACACTAGCAAAAAAGAAGCAAGACAAAAATATATCTCATACCCTACCATAATTATATATAAATGTAAAGCAAAATTGCATAATAAATATAGGGTACTTAGTGAGCTATTTTTGATCAAAAAAAGTATACAAGCCGTCCCACCAGCGGCAAGGTGACCCTAAAATTGGGACGGTACCTATACTGCCTATATTAAAAACCTTACTGTATATCAAAGTTGAAGTAATGCATATAAAAGGGTAGACAAATAGGACCGGGTCCCAACTCCAGACCACCTAGGCCCGTGGTAAGCTACATATATACCAATCAGCTCAACAAAGGGCATGCCACACCCTTAAATTGCACAGAATGCAAACAAGTCAAAAAACCAGACAATGTGAACTGAGGTCTAAGATGGCAGACATACAAGAAACAGAGGCATGTTCACACTAGCAAAAAAGAAGCAAGACAAAAATATATCTCATACCCTACCATAATTATATATAAATGTAAAGCAAAATTGCATAATAAATATAGGGTACTTAGTGAACTATTTTTGATCAAAAAAAGTATACAAGCCGTCCCACCAGCGGCAAGGTGACCCTAAAATTGGGACGGTACCTATACTGCCTATATTAAAAACCTTACTGTATATCAAAGTTGAAGTAATGCATATAAAAGGGTAGACAAATAGGACCGGGTCCCAACTCCAGACCACCTAGGCCCGTGGTAAGCTACATATATACCAATCAGCTCAACAAAGGGCATGCCACACCCTTAAATTGCACAGAATGCAAACAAGTCAAAAAACCAGACAATGTGAACTGAGGTCTAAGATGGCAGACATACAAGAAACAGAGGCATGTTCACACTAGCAAAAAAGAAGCAAGACAAAAATATATCTCATACCCTACCATAATTATATATAAATGTAAAGCAAAATTGCATAATAAATATAGGGTACTTAGTGAACTATTTTTGATCAAAAAAAGTATACAAGCCGTCCCACCAGCGGCAAGGTGACCCTAAAATTGGGACGGTACCTATACTGCCTATATTAAAAACCTTACTGTATATCAAAGTTGAAGTAATGCATATAAAAGGGTAGACAAATAGGACCGGGTCCCAACTCCAGACCACCTAGGCCCGTGGTAAGCTACATATATACCAATCAGCTCAACAAAGGGCATGCCACACCCTTAAATTGCACAGAATGCAAACAAGTCAAAAAGCCAGACAATGTGAACTGAGGTCTAAGATGGCAGACATACAAGAAACAGAGGCATGTTCACACTAGCAAAAAAGAAGCAAGACAAAAATATATCTCATACCCTACCATAATTATATATAAATGTAAAGCAAAATTGCATAATAAATATAGGGTACTTAGTGAACTATTTTTGATCAAAAAAAGTATACAAGCCGTCCCACCAGCGGCAAGGTGACCCTAAAATTGGGACGGTACCTATACTGCCTATATTAAAAACCTTACTGTATATCAAAGTTGAAGTAATGCATATAAAAGGGTAGACAAATAGGACCGGGTCCCAACTCCAGACCACCTAGGCCCGTGGTAAGCTACATATATACCAATCAGCTCAACAAAGGGCATGCCACACCCTTAAATTGCACAGAATGCAAACAAGTCAAAAAACCAGACAATGTGAACTGAGGTCTAAGATGGCAGACATACAAGAAACAGAGGCATGTTCACACTAGCAAAAAAGAAGCAAGACAAAAATATATCTCATACCCTACCATAATTATATATAAATGTAAAGCAAAATTGCATAATAAATATAGGGTACTTAGTGAACTATTTTTGATCAAAAAAAGTATACAAGCCGTCCCACCAGCGGCAAGGTGACCCTAAAATTGGGACGGTACCTATACTGCCTATATTAAAAACCTTACTGTATATCAAAGTTGAAGTAATGCATATAAAAGGGTAGACAAATAGGACCGGGTCCCAAATCCAGACCACCTAGGCCCGTGGTAAGCTACATATATACCAATCAGCTCAACAAAGGGCATGCCACACCCTTAAATTGCACAGAATGCAAACAAGTCAAAAAACCAGACAATGTGAACTGAGGTCTAAGATGGCAGACATACAAGAAACAGAGGCATGTTCACACTAGCAAAAAAGAAGCAAGACAAAAATATATCTCATACCCTACCATAATTATATATAAATGTAAAGCAAAATTGCATAATAAATATAGGGTACTTAGTGAACTATTTTTGATCAAAAAAAGTATACAAGCCGTCCCACCAGCGGCAAGGTGACCCTAAAATTGGGACGGTACCTATACTGCCTATATTAAAAACCTTACTGTATATCAAAGTTGAAGTAATGCATATAAAAGGGTAGACAAATAGGACCGGGTCCCAACTCCAGACCACCTAGGCCCGTGGTAAGCTACATATATACCAATCAGCTCAACAAAGGGCATGCCACACCCTTAAATTGCACAGAATGCAAACAAGTCAAAAAACCAGACAATGTGAACTGAGGTCTAAGATGGCAGACATACAAGAAACAGAGGCATGTTCACACTAGCAAAAAAGAAGCAAGACAAAAATATATCTCATACCCTACCATAATTATATATAAATGTAAAGCAAAATTGCATAATAAATATAGGGTACTTAGTGAACTATTTTTGATCAAAAAAAGTATACAAGCCGTCCCACCAGCGGCAAGGTGACCCTAAAATTGGGACGGTACCTATACTGCCTATATTAAAAACCTTACTGTATATCAAAGTTGAAGTAATGCATATAAAAGGGTAGACAAATAGGACCGGGTCCCAACTCCAGACCACCTAGGCCCGTGGTAAGCTACATATATACCAATCAGCTCAACAAAGGGCATGCCACACCCTTAAATTGCACAGAATGCAAACAAGTCAAAAAACCAGACAATGTGAACTGAGGTCTAAGATGGCAGACATACAAGAAACAGAGGCATGTTCACACTAGCAAAAAAGAAGCAAGACAAAAATATATCTCATACCCTACCATAATTATATATAAATGTAAAGCAAAATTGCATAATAAATATAGGGTACTTAGTGAACTATTTTTGATCAAAAAAAGTATACAAGCCGTCCCACCAGCGGCAAGGTGACCCTAAAATTGGGACGGTACCTATACTGCCTATATTAAAAACCTTACTGTATATCAAAGTTGAAGTAATGCATATAAAAGGGTAGACAAATAGGACCGGGTCCCAACTCCAGACCACCTAGGCCCGTGGTAAGCTACATATATACCAATCAGCTCAACAAAGGGCATGCCACACCCTTAAATTGCACAGAATGCAAACAAGTCAAAAAACCAGACAATGTGAACTGAGGTCTAAGATGGCAGACATACAAGAAACAGAGGCATGTTCACACTAGCAAAAAAGAAGCAAGACAAAAATATATCTCATACCCTACCATAATTATATATAAATGTAAAGCAAAATTGCATAATAAATATAGGGTACTTAGTGAACTATTTTTGATCAAAAAAAGTATACAAGCCGTCCCACCAGCGGCAAGGTGACCCTAAAATTGGGACGGTACCTATACTACCTATACAGTAGATGTGAGTCTGGACCACATTATTATTATTATTTTATCGCCATTTATTCCATGGCGCTTTACATGTGAAAAAGGGGTGTACATCGCAGAAGCAATTACAATAATCTTGAACAAAAATGTGACAGCGACTGGTACAGGAGAGGAGAGGACCCTGCCTGCGAGGGCTCACAGTCTACAAGGGATGGGTGAGGATACAGTAGGTGAGGATAGAGCTGGTCATGCTGCAGTATGGTGGAGCAAGGGTTACTGCAGGTTGTATGCATGTCACAAGAGGTGGGTCTTCAGGTGCTTTTTGAAGGCTTCAACAGTAGCCGAGAGTCAGAAATGGTGGGGTAGAGAGTTCCAGAGAAGGGGGAATGCCCGGGAGAAATCTTGTATGCTATTGCGGGAAGAGGAGATAAGAGGGGAGTAGAGAAGGAGATCTTGTGAGGATCGGAGGTTGCGTGCAGGTAAGTACCGGGAGACTAGGTCACAGATGTATGGAGGAGACAGGTTGTGGATAGCTTTGCAAGCCAAGGTTAGGGTTTTGAACTGGAGTCTCTTGACAATGGGGAGCTAGTGAAGGGATTGACAGAGAGGAGATGCCAGGGAATAGCGAGGGGACAGGTGGATTAGTCGGGCAACAGAGTTTAGGATAGATTGGAGGAATGCGAGAGTGTTAGAAGGGAGGCCACAGAGCAGGAGGTTGCAGTCGTCGAGAAGAGACATGATGAGTGCGTGCACTATTGTTTTTGCAGATTTGTGGTTGAGGAATGTGCAGGCCGGGAGATTTTTTTTGCTTGGAGTTGGCATCTTCCTCATCCTGATCCTCCTTCCTCCCACCATTCCGGGTGCCCTGAGACAAGTGATCCCACATTTGAACACTCCAAAGAGCTGTTTTGTTCATCTTTCCGTTTATAGATTCTGGCATCTCGCTCGGTCCACTCGGAAGTGGAAAGAGCTTGGATATGTGGTTTAGAGATTAGAGTCCAGGGTTACCCCAAGAGCTGTTCACTTTTCGGTTCCCAGCCATCACTATTTCTCCCGGTATCGTCTCCACCTTCCACAAGCGCGGGTCCCAGAACATTACCCGTGCCCTCCCCAGTGCACTTACTGGAAAGGACCACCTAACCACAAACACGTGGACATGGGAATGTGGCCAGGGATGGTACGGAGCCAGTCCACAGCAAAAACGCAGCCATAGAGTGTCCAGGAACCTTCCCACACACTTTTCTTAGCCATGGCTGCTTCTCAGCAGGGTTGGCTTCTGCTTGTGACTGATGTGGTCATTGGAGGCCGAACTGGAGGGGGAGGAGATGCCGGAGCTGAACAATGTGATTACATTGAGGTACATTGACGAGTCTGGTTTTTATACTAAAAAGATGCTACTGTGTTTTAACTTTATTTTTTTTTTTTACGTCTCTTCAAATGTGTATTGGAGTTCGTCCAAATTTTTGGCAGCCACTGAAATTGCTGCATATGCAATAACAGTATAGGAGACACTCCTTAATAATGGGAAGGACAATTCAAATAGATTCTATATTCTACACTATTAACTGTCTTATCTGAAATTCTTTTAAGGGTGATGTATTGGATAGTGCATTACATCGATCCAGCCAGGTATTATTGCCTTATACTGTGTGCTGCTGGTGCCCAAAAAAATTTAAATCTATTCTATTCCCTATTGATAACGCTGTCAGATGAATTTACAATAGGGACAGGTGCTGCTAGGTGGTATCATCACCAGCTACAGATGAGTGTTCATTCTGGTTGAATAAATGTCTTCCACAGTCCATAACTTTATTTTTTTATTTCTTTGCCCTTATATACAAGTCATTGCCCTGGAAAGAATGTTTCTTAACAATTTTTCCATTTTAGCTTGTTTTTTGTATGTTTTTTTTGTCAGTCCGCAAAAGTGGCGTAATACTCTGACAACATTGTTCACAGATATGCTATTTGTCAGCGGCCAACTGTGAAAAGGTTTGAACCCACAACTGAAATACTTTAAATAGAGTGTAATATTTGACACGCTCACAATAATTGCTGGATTATTAGGGCAGTCAAATGGGATAACGTCTGATGGCCACGGTTTCAGGCAGTCGCCTAATAGTATGATATTTGTCAGTGACCAAGTGTCAATTGATTCAACAAAACATAGGTGGCTGAGTTTAAATGGAGTGGAATATTTGCCACATTCCACAAAATGTCTGTATTATTACGGCAGTCATATGGATCATGTGCTTCATTGAAAAAAAGTTCCTCTGCTTCCACAATACATTTGTTAGGCGTCGGTCTGGTGCTGGATTTGAAATGGGTCGAGGTCCTTCTGTGGTCTCCCATATCAGTCCAGCATCGCCGTCAGCCCCAACGACTAGCTGGTCCGCGAGCCCTGTTTGTCTCCCAGGTAGTTGTGCCTAGCAATGTTAAGCCTGGGTTGCAGAGTGAGACAGGGCTTGTGGAATCTAAGTCCAGGTTTTGCCGCACTGAGCATGTCCGTGACCTGGCGGTTCATGATTGGTGGGTTGGCACCCACCTGACCCGGTGACCTGGCACCGCCTGATTGGTTCACGAGTAACGTCACCAATAGCGCGTCGGTGGGCAGGGCTTAGTCTTTATAAGACCCGCCCACAAAGATGGCGACGTGCTCAGATCATTTGAGCTAGCTGTTTGTGGTGTGCACGCTTTCTCTGGGCTACTCTAAGAGCCTTAGCTTTAGTTAGGCAGGTCAGATTAAGTAGGCACGTAGCTTCACCTTGCAGACTGGTTCTGACCAGGGGGTTCGCCTTACACCCCGAGCCGCCTGTGAGCTATATAGAGCGGGTTGGCTCAGTCCGGTAGCTCGCCGGCTGAGTGCTGGAATACCCGGCGGGAATCACACCCGCACGCTAGCGCCTTCTCCTATAGCGTAGCGCCTGTGTCAAAGACAGGGCTACTGCTCCTAGTCCGGTCGCACGTCTCCCTGCGGTTCTTGGAGATTGTGTGAACCGCTTTAGCGCCAATCCCCATAGGGTAGCGCCTGTATCAAAGACAGGGCTACTGCTGTTCCCACGGTCGCACATCTCCCTGCGGTTCTTGGAGATTTTGCGAACCGTCTTACCCTTCCGTGTGCCTTAACACGAAGAGTTAAGATATTTGTTAGGTGCGTCGCTCTCTCCCTCCGTGCAGTTAACGGAGATAGAGCGTACTGCTTTACCCATTCCTGTGTGAATTAACACGGAAGGGTTTAACATTTAAGTTGTCGTTTGCCTTTCCACCCGGAAAGTGTTTGGCAGCAGTCTTTCAGGCTGCATCGCGGACCCCGGGGTCGGTTGCGTTCCATTAAAATAAAGTTGTCTGCAACCGCCCTCCTAACAACATTAATATGAATAAAACTAAAATAATCTGGCTGTATTCTGTGAGCAAGCAAATGGAGCTGTAAAATGGTGTACACTGACACACTGCTACAATCTATAAATGGAGGACAATATTTTCCACATTCACTACAAATGGCTGGATTTGAACCGCAGTTATATGTGATACTTCTGAAAGAGAACCACAGTTTTAAAATAGCAGACATGTAGTTT
Organism: Phyllobates terribilis; assembly: GCF_046119375.1. Classification (NCBI taxonomy): domain Eukaryota; kingdom Metazoa; phylum Chordata; class Amphibia; order Anura; family Dendrobatidae; genus Phyllobates; species Phyllobates terribilis. Next base: position 707,779,999 of record NW_027362761.1, read on the forward strand.
ACTAATACTATTCTTCAGAGACCTAGTGTGAATAGCTTGACTGACACACTGCAATGAAATGAAAAGCAGAAATGGCTGATTTTGGAACGCTGTTATATGTGATAAGTCTGACAGAGAACCACAGTTTTAAATAGCAGGCCTGTAATTTACTAATACTATTGTTCACAGAGACCTACTGTGAATAGCTAACACACTGCAATGAAGTGGAAGGAAGAAATGTCTGCTTTTGGAACGCTGTTATATGTGATACATCTGATAGAGAACCACGCATTTAAATAGCAGGCCTGTAATTTACTAATACTATTCTTCACAGAGACTTAGTGTGAATAGCTTGACTGACACATTGCAATGAAATGGAAGGCAGAAATGGCTGATTTTGGAAAGCTGTTATATGTCCTCGCGGGCAGGGTCCTCGCTCCTCCTGTACCAGTCGCTGTCACATTGTGTTCAAGATTATTGTAAATGTTCTTGTATTATACCCCTTTTTCACATGTAAAGCGCCATGGAATAAATGGCGCTATAATAATAAATAATAATAATAATGTGATATGTCTGACAGAGAACCACGGTTTTAAATAGCAGGCCTGTAATTAAGTAATACTATTCTTCACAGAGACCTAGTGTGACTAGCTTGACGAAGACACTGCAGCGAAATGGAAGGCAGAAATGTCTGATTTTAAAACGCTGTTATATGTGATATGTCTGACAGAGAACCACGGTTTTAAATAGCAGGCCTGCAATTTACTAATACTATTCTTCACAGAGACCTAGTGTGAATAGCTTGACCGACACACTGCAACAGAATGGAAAAGGAGGCCAATATTTTCCAAGTTCAGTTTAAATTTCTGGATTTTTATCGCTGAAATATGGAACAGATCTGGCTGTATTCTGCAGTGCTAACAAGAAAATGGAGCAGAAAAATGGTGTACTCTGGATTACTTTTTAAGCAAATAACCAGGATTAAGATACAAAAAAAAATTTGCCCTGGCCCCTGATATATGGGGCTATGTCTATAAATATCTGTAAGAACAGCAGCAGCAGACAGAACATTCAATAGACCCTCTTGTGCTGTATCATGCACTGCAGTCTGCCACATACACTGCCTGCCTGCCTAACTCCTGCTATCACGACTGAATATATGCAGCTGAATTAGTCCTCAGAAGGACTGTTAGTTCAGATGGAGATATATATATATATATACATATATATATATATATGTACAGTACAGACCAAAAGTTTGGACACACCTTCTCATTTAAAGATTTTTCTGTATTTTCATGACTATGAAAAATGTACATTCACACTGAAGGCATCAAAACTATGAATTAACACATGTGGAATTATATACTTAACAAAAAAGTGTGAAACAACTGAAAATATGTCTTATATTCTAGGTTCTTCAAAGTAGCCACCTTTTGCTTTGATGACTGCTTTGCACACTCTTGGCATTCTCTTGATGAGCTTCAAGAGGTAGTCACCGGAAATGGTCTTCCAACAATCTTGAAGGAGCTCCCAGAGATGCTTAGCACTTGTTGGCCCTTTTGCCTTCACTCTGCGGTCCAGGTCACCCCAAACCATCTCGATTGGGTTCAGGTCTGGTGACTGTGGAGGCCAGGTCATCTGGCGTAGCACCCCATCACTCTCCTTCTTGGTTAAATAGCCTTTACACAGCCTGGAGGTGTGTTTGGGGTCATTGTCCTGTTGAAAAATAAATGATGGTCCAACTAAACGCAAACCGGATGGAATAGCATGCTGCTGCAAGATGCTGTGGTAGCCATGCTGGTTCAGTATGCCTTCAATTTTGAATAAATTCCCATCAGTGTCACCAGCAAAGCACCCCACACCATCACTCCTCCTCCATGCTTCACGGTGGGAACTAGGCATGTAGAGTCCATCCGTTCATCTTTTCTGCATCGCACAAATACACAGTGGTTGGAACCAAAGATCTCAAATTTGGACTCATCAGACGAAAGCACAGATTTCCACTGGTCTACTGTCCATTCCTTGTGTTCTTTAGCCCAAACAAGTCTCTTCTGCTTGTTGCCTGTCCTTAGCAGTGGTTTCCTAGCAGCTATTTTACCATGAAGGCCTGCTGCACAAAGTCTCCTCTTAACAGTTGTTGAAGAGATGTGTCTGCTGCTAGAACTCTGTGTGGCATTGACCTGGTCTCTAATCTGAGCTGCTGTTAACCTGCAATTTCTGAGGCTGGTGACTCAGATAAACTTATCCTCAGAAGCAGAGGTGACTGTTGGTCTTCCTTTCCTGGGGCGGTCCTCATGTGAGGCAGTTTCTTTGTATCGCTTGATGGTTTTTGCAACTGCACTTGGGGACACTTTCAAAGTTTTCCCAATTTTTCAGACTGACTGACCTTCATTTCTTAAAGTAATGATGGCCACTCGTTTTTCTTTACTTAGCTGCTTTTTTCTTGCCATAATACAAATTCTAACAGTCTATTCAGTAGGACTATCAGCTGTGTATCCACCAGACTTCTGCACAACACAACTGATGGTCCCAACCCCATTTATAAGGCAAGAAATCCCACTTATTAAACCTGACAGGGCACACCAGTGAAGTGAAAACCATTTCCGGTGACTACCTCTTGAAGCTCATCAAGAGAATGCCAAGAATGTGCAAAGCAGTCATCAAAGCAAAAGGTGGCTACTTTGAAGAACCTAGAATATAAGACATATTTTCAGTTGTTTCACACTTTTTTGTTAAGTATATAATTCCACATGTGTTAATTCATAGTTTTTATGCCTTCAGTGTGAATGTACAATTTTCATAGTCATGAAAATACAGAAAAATCTTTAAATGAGGTGTGTCCAAACTTTTGGTCTGTACTGTGTATATATATATATATATATGTGTTGTGGAATACCTATACTAACTATAAACAAGCAAATCCCTCCCTGACTCAGCAGCATCTCTCACTACTCTGCCTGTTTCTGGGGTAGACTGTGACGAGCATAGCGGCACCAGGGCTTATATAGACCTGATGACGCTGTGCGCCAGCCAATCACTGTAATGCCCACATCCAACATGGCTACGGCATTACAGTGCAAGGCAAGCAATCCCTGCATGTTCATTGGCTCTCTAAAGAGCGCCAAACATGCAGGGCGGGGAGCCGAGTTCCCGCCCGAGCAACCCAGAAATACTCGCCGAGCATCGAGCTTGTCGAGCACCGTGATGCTCGGGCGAGTACCAAGCAGTGGCGAGAATGTTCACTCATCACTAATTATTAGATTTTGACAATGGACAATCGGAAAGCTTTGCAGAAAATAGACAAGTCTCTAATCCCATAGGAAATGGGGAAACATTGGATGCTAGCCAATTAACAATGTGTGCATCCCCAGCCTTGTATTCTGTTTTAGCAAACCTATCTCATCTTCCATCACATGTTTCTAAAGAGGGAATGATGGCTATTGTGGAAAAAAAACTGGGTTGCCCTAGGTTTTCCACAATTTGCAACAGAATGTTGTAAAAATGTTTGATTTGTGCCAAGCACAATCCAGGCACAATGACTAAGGTGAAGAGTAAATCTTTTACAAAGCCTGACAACCCTTTTCCAATATTACAAATAAACTATATTCAACAACCCAAGTGTGGCGTCTATGAGTATGTCTTGGTAGGTGTGAATCTGCTCCCCTTTTGGGTACAGGCTTGGCCTGTCATTAACACAGTTTGCAAAATAACCAGAATATGTAGAAAAGCAGGGATCCGACACTGCTCCCATACACATTCTGTGCATTTAGCAACAATGGTTATAATGTCAAAATTTAGCAGCTAACAAACCACCTCGATGGTGGTTACCAAGAAAAAGTCCAAGTTCAAACCATATAAAAGGAGAATGCGGCACTCACCGCTGCGTATTTAAAATGTTGCTTTATTGCAGTTCCATAACAGAGAATATGGAGACCAAGTGACTGATAGCCGTTTCGATTGAAAAACATGCTAACTCTGAGACTCAGTGTGTCCTATTATAGCAGAAGAGGTCTGTGTTCTCTGTGCCCTTCTCAAGTTTTAATTTAATTTGTCTATGGATTTTGCAAGCCTTTGGAGTATCTAATTTGGTAACCAAAGTGAAGGTGGTACCCAAGATTATAGAAAAAAAACAGAGGTCTTAATGGATTCGAAATACTGTCGCTACGTATTTTGGACATTATTTACCGCAATTTCAGGTAAAGGTAGATATTCCACACGATTAGAACAATGAACAGATAACTATAACACAGAATAAATAGTTTTAAAGTTTGGTTGGTACGTTCAGTCTGGGTGGTAAGCAGTGTGACAGAGTCACTTGGGTTATATGTGAGGGGAGATATGTTTCACCATGGCTGGCGAACTGAACCTACAAATTTCCTCCAGCATGTTATATGTTTGGGGGTTAAATCACCTAAAGGGAGTGTTTTTGTGTGAATGACATAGAGATGGGAGGGAAGTCATTCACCCACCCTACCTCCACCTTAAGGTGTGGCTGAGCAAGTTTAAATGCTCAGTCACTATTTTTTTTCTGTGGTTGTGTGTCTGGAGAGGCAAGACTCCAGACTGGAAAGCTTCAGCTCAGGAGGAGCTGAAGCATGTGCTATAACTTGTGTGGGCGAACCTCACACACATATGGACTGTGCTATCATTTATCTTTTGTTTTGCCATTATGCCAGAAAGGCTGTGTTTATTTTGCTGAACCTGCAGTGCTTTATGCCGTTACAATAAACCTGAAGAGGAAACCGTTTTCCTGTGTCTACTTCTGAAAGCAGCCTAGTGAGTTGTCTTGCCACAGTTGGTGTGAGAGTGGCCACCAGCCAGCCAGATATGTCCGGCAGCATGGAGAAGCTCCTTAAGCACCTGCTCCAAATTCAACAACAGCTGCACCAGCAACACTTGCAGAGCCAGTAGAGCCTACAACAGCAGCAACAGGAGCAACAGCAAATACTGCCCCTCCCCCAATTCCAGGTGATGTCCGGAAGGCATTAAGGCGAGCGATGCAAAAGATGACCCCAGGGGATGATGTTGAGGCATTTCTGACTGTTTTCGAAAGGGTAGCAAAGCAGGAAAAGCAGCTGCCGGAGGCGGAGGTGCTGGCCTCCAATTTAGCTAGTGAACCCCAAAAGGCCTACTATGACCTGGCCCTACAGGATGCACAGGAGTATGCCAAATTAAAAACAGAGATATTGGCATGTTCAGGAGTGACTATGTCGGTCAGAGCGCAAAGGGTCCACCACTGGGTGTTTACTGGTGACAAACCTCCCTGCTCACAGATGTTTGACTTGCTACATCTAGTCCAGAAGTGGCTGCAGCCAGAGTCTTCCTCTCCTGCCCAGATGGTTGAGCACGTGGTGATGGACAGATTCATCCATTCCCTACCCAGGCAGGTGCAGATCTGGGTTGCCCATTGCGACCATCAGAACGCAGACAACCTTGTGGGCCTGGTAGAGAGGTACCAAGTGGTCGAAAAATCCCTCGGGAAACCGGACATAGTCAATTCCCCATACTGGAGTACCCAAAGAGGGGCGGGCTCACCACAAACGGGGGTCGTCCAAATCCCACAGAGGGCCTGGCAAAGACTGCTGTGAGGGATGTGATATGTTGGCGGTATAATAATCCTGGACACATAGCCGCCTGGTGTCATATGTCTCCTGAACCAATGGACTGCAGCCTAGGCCGGCGTTGCTTCTAAAATGCCTATCTGGCCTGTAGCATGGATGGTCAACTTGCCTGGTGAGGGGTCACAGGCATGTGACGTGTCCATTAATGGGGTGATGGTGATTGGACTGTTGGACTCAGGGAGTCTGGTAACCTTAATCAGTGCCACCCTTCCCCAACAGCTTATCCCTGCCAAAACTGTGAGCGTCAGCTGCATACATGGAGACGCCAAGGTGGCCAGCGTGACAGCTGAAAGAGACTATGGTGCCCAATCCCACGAGGTCGGGGTGGTCAAAGAGCTGATACATCCCGTCATATTGGGGCGCGATTTTTTTTTGTTCTGGGACTTGTGGGGGAAGAGAACCGGACTGAGTCGCGTGGGCAAAAGCCAGGTCCCTAGGGAAATACTCCCATCAAAATCTGAAGTAGATGAGTTCCCATTGTGTTCTTGTCGGCTACGAGGATGAGACTGTGACCGAGGAGGCTGAACTCCCTGAGTTAGAAGTGCCCGGTGAGAACTTTGTGTCAGCTCAAGTTCAGGACTTGACCTTCAAGGGGGTGTGGGACAATGTTACTGTTTGTATTGGGGTTGCTCAAGAGCGGGGGGCAGACACCAGGTACCCACACTTTGCAGTTCAGGGGGAGTTATTGTACCAGGTGACCAAACGAAGAGGTGAAGAGTAGAGATGAGCGTTGTTCGACTCGAACTGTTCGCCAATCTCAAATTCGAGCTGTTTTGGGCGGTGTTCGAGCCGTTCGGCGAACACGAACGATTTGAGAAAAATTCGGCTGTTCGAGGTTATGTTCGATAACTGTTCGTGCACCAAAATCATAACTGGATTTTTTCTCAGTAATGATGAAAATTAATGTTAATACGCAGTTTGAGTGTACAGCAGGGCGGGGGAGGAGCAGGGGATGGATCTCTGCAGGAATAATGAAGATCTCCATTTTTTTTTCTCTTTCCCGCATTTACAGTGGGGAGGTGCAATCTGTCAGCCTATCAGCAGCGCACATACGGAGCGAAGTGCTTTTTTTCACACAAGCAAGGGCATGTGTCATTGGCAGTGTATGTCACATGTCCTTGCCCTATAAGACCCAGCCATTTTCCCCGACGCCACCATTTTCTCACTGCTGCAGCTGCGTGTTAGACGGCACCGCTGTTGCTGTGTGCGCTATACCTTGTTAATTTCAAGCCAATTTTCGCACAAATCTACAGATAGCTTGGGAGTAGGGAATAGTTGTGATTGCAGTCCTTTTAAGGACTACGTTACATCATTTCATACGACTTTTATCAGGCAGGTCTGTGCTCTTAAATAGATAGGTTGGGAGTAAAGACTAATTGTAATTGCAGTCCTTTTCAGGGCTCGGTTACATCAGTTCCTATCACTTTTTGCCAGGCAGGTCTGTGCCAGTGCTGTGCAAGTTTTTTTCACAACATTTGGCTGAATCTAGCAAAGCTAATCCTTTTTGGCCTATTGCAGAGTGTGTTAGTCAGTGGAGTAGCCTATCTGTGTTGCAAGATACACCACCTGTGTATAGAATACCAATTTTTTTACTGCACCTAGTGAAGTAAAACCTTTTGGGCATAGCATCATTCTATTAGTCCATCTATACTGACCTCCATAAGGTTGCAAATTGAATATAATTTTTTTCTGCATCTAGCTCTGAAAAAATATTTGGCCTTCTAGCTGTGTGTGGGACTTGTTCTATTAGTCCATCTATACTGACCTCCATCAGGTTGCAAACTGAATATAATTTTTTTCTGCATCTACCTCTGAAAAAATATTTGGGCTTCTAGCTGTGTGTGGGACTTGTTCTATTAGTCCATCTATACTGACCTCCATCAGGTTGCAAATTCAAAATAATTTTTTGTCTGCATCTAGCTCTGAAAAAATATTTGGCCTTCTAGCAGTGTGTGGAACTTTCTCTATTAGTCCATCTATACTGACCTCCATCAGGTTGCAAATTCAAAATAATTTTTTGCCTGCATCTAGCTCTGAAAAAATATTTGGCCTTCTAGCAGTGTGTGGGACTTTCTCTATTAGTCCATCTATACTGACCTGCATCAGGTTGCAAATGAAAAATAATTTTTATCTGCATCTAGCTCTGAAAAAATATTTGGCCTTCTAGCAGTGTGTGGGACTTTCTCTATTAGTCCATCTATACTGACCTCCATCAGGTTGCAAATTAAAAATAATTTTTATCTGCATCTAGCTCTGAAAAAATATTTGGCCTTCTAGCAGTGTGTGGGACTTTCTCTATTAGTCCATCTATACTGACCTCCATCAGGTTGCAAATTCAAAATAATTTTTCGTCTGCATCTAGCTCTGAAAAAATATTTGGCCTTCTAGCAGTGTGTGGGACTTTCTCTATTAGTCCATCTATACTGACCTCCATCAGGTTGCAAATGAAAAATAATTTTTATCTGCATCTAGCTCTGAAAAAATATTTGGCCTTCTAGCAGTGTGTGGGACTTTCTCTATTAGTCCATCTATACTGACCTCCATCTGGTTGCAAATGAAAAATAATTTTTATCTGCATCTAGCTCTGAAAAAATATTTGGCCTTCTAGCAGTGTGTGGGACTTTCTCTATTAGTCCATCTATACTGATCTCCATCAGGTTGCAAATTGAATATAATTTTTTTCTGCATCTAGCTCTGAAAAAATATTTGGCCTTCTAGCAGTGTGTGGGACTTTCTCTATTAGTCCATCTATACTGACCTCCATCAGGTTGCAAATTACAAATAATTTTTATCTGCATCTAGCTCTGAAAAAATATTTGGCCTTCTAGCAGTGTGTGGGACTTTCTCTATTAGTCCATCTATACTGACCTCCATCAGGTTGCAAATTCAAAATAATTTTTCGTCTGCATCTAGCTCTGAAAAAATATTTGGCCTTCTAGCAGTGTGTGGGACTTTCTCTATTAGTCCATCTATACTGACCTCCATCAGGTTGCAAATGAAAAATAATTTTTATCTGCATCTAGCTCTGAAAAAATATTTGGCCTTCTAGCAGTGTGTGGGACTTTCTCTATTAGTCCATCTATACTGACCTCCATCTGGTTGCAAATGAAAAATAATTTTTATCTGCATCTAGCTCTGAAAAAATATTTGGCCTTCTAGCAGTGTGTGGGACTTTCTCTATTAGTCCATCTATACTGACCTCCATCAGGTTGCAAATGAAAAATAATTTTTATCTGCATCTAGCTCTGAAAAAATATTTGGCCTTCTAGCAGTGTGTGGGACTTTCTCTATTAGTCCATCTATACTGACCTCCATCAGGTTGCAAATTAAAAATAATTTTTATCTGCATCTAGCTCTGAAAAAATATTTGGCCTTCTAGCAGTGTGTGGGACTCATTGTATTAGGCCATCTATACCAAGCTCCACCAGCTTTTAAATGAATAATAATTTTTAGCTGCATCTAGCCCTTAAAATAATTTTTCTTCCCAATAGTGGTAGCAATAGAAATATGGGGCGAGCGCCTGGCTTACAAAAATATACGCTTCATAACAAAAAACACCAGCCTAGCGCACTGCATTAATAAGATGGCATCATCGTCTCTCCCAGTGCTAGGCCTACTACCCAGGCTAGCATTCCTGTGCCTAAAACACAATGTATGGGTCCGCGCTAGCCACTATGCTGAGGGGTCTAAAGCTGCTGCTAACGCTTTATAACAATTTAATTGGCAGATTTTCACAAAGCTCTTCCACAACGCCCACCCATCGGGCAACAGTTGCCCACCTTCCCTATGGAATCTAGTGGCGAATAGTTGATGCCATTAATCAGAGCGTCAGTTGCCCCGTCGACGTGGCAAGCATACGGTAAGGCATGGGAAGAGTGGATATGACTAGTAGCAGGCAGACGGGTTGACCAATGTGAACAAGCCAGATCACAAGTCACCATAGAATTTCTCCACCAGCTAATTATGAGGGGCATATCAGGGGCGTCAGCGCAGCGGTGTCTGACCGGAGTAGCATTTCACTTCCAACTACTGAATTGGGGAGATGTGACAAAGGTTCATCATCAGACAATCCATAAAAGGGTGGAAAAGGGGTCAGCCAAGTCAGGAATGTAGACGTCCTGTCCCGTGTCACTAAAACTGATTTCTCACATCATATCCCTAACACCATTAACATGACACTCACAATTTGAAGCAGCACTACTGTCTACTGCATTTGTGATCGCCTTCTTCGGGGCGCTATGCATAAGCAAATTAGTCCCTCAATCCAAAATTACCACCAGTGGAGGCTTATTACACCAGGACGTAGTCATAGCCAATAATGCAATATGTCTACGCATACACAAATCGAAAACGGTTCCAGCGGGCAGGGGCACTTGGGTACTTCTACAACCCACAGTACAGTACACTAAGTCGGGTAACAATAGTAAAAACATATCTAACCATCAGATCACAAAGTAATTTCTTCCTATCACACATTGATGGAATGCCATTATCAAGATACCAGTTCCAAGCTATATTTAATAAATGCATAACATCGGCAGGGAACCACCCCAAAGATTACGGGACACACTCATTCCGCATAGGCGCGGCCATGGAAGCAGCAAGAGCAGGACTGTCAGAAACGGAAGTTCAGAGGATAGGGAGATGGCGATCCACGTGTTTGGCAAGATACATAAGACCGGACTTGTTATCCTAACGTGGTTTGTTTCTTTTACAGGTGACGCTAAGCCAACAGTGTGGGTGATAGGCCACTCGTATATGTATTGGGCAGAGAAAAGGGTCAAAGTCTGCCCAGGCGGGAGGAAATTAGAGTTTCATAACACATATTTCAACTAGACAGGTATTAGAGGCCTGCTATGGCCACAGGTACTAATGGAGGTAATCAAGGTAGGGAGAGAGGCAAGATGTCCGGTCATCTTAGTTATACAGGCCGGGGGAAACAACCTAGGTCATCACAACAGCGCACAACTAATGGCAATAATGAAACTAGACACTGAGCGCTTCAGAGAATTTTTCACAAAACTAGCTATAGTATGGTCAGAGATTGTGCCGATAGCGGTATGGCAAGGTGCGCGAGACATCACGGCCATCGAACGGACAAGGCGGGTAATAAATATTCGGATGGCAAAATTTAGAAGAGACAGAAGCGGTGTAGTGGTACGACACCGACAACTGGAAGGAGATAAAGCAGGCCTCATACGGCCCGACGTTGTTCACTTAATGGATATTGTACTGGACATATTCCTGTCAGGACTCCAGGACGGAGTGGAACAAGCGTTAAGAGTGATGGGTGGGGGTCAGAGTCCTGCATACGAGTACGCAGGATCCTCCGTGGCCTGGAAATAGAAATGACATGTTGGAGAGTTACACTTGTTGGCCAACTTGCCGGAGTGGAGACCCAGGGCATGCTGCTACAAGCTGAATTATTTTAGAAATAAAATGCCTTTCTAATGGAATGAGTATAAAGAGTTAATAAAGCTGTGACCGATCCTCACCCATCCAGTTGTAAGAGTTACATTATTGTATTGTCAAGGAAAGGGGGGCGGTAGGGGGGCTGAGCGTCTGGGTTTGGTTGGGGGTCCCCACAGTCTGCCTAGGCTAGATGCATTTAAAAATTCTTATTAGATACACTGGCGGTGCAGCTTGCTTCGCAGCTGGGCTACTACGCCCAAAGTATTGCCTAGGCTAGATGCAGTTAACAATTCTACGCTGACTAGCAGACACTGAAGATTTGGAGCAGACCTCTGAGTAAACAGCTCTTCAGACTCAACCATCTGTGTTACCCCAAGCCATAGTGTATGTAGTTTCTTACAGTTAAAAGGGGCGGGGAGCGACCCAACCCACCTGGAATTGACGATGCCAACGTCACGTAAGACACAGCAAGGGGACTCCAAAAAGAGTCTCCATTTTTTCCCAAAATTGTGGCACAGATACCACTTAACCCTAGAACGCATACCTGGGGCCTCACAGGCCCACCCTGTTAATTGTTTTCTATTTTCTGCAAGATTACTTTAGTTAGAATTTTGAAACTCTAGGTATTCTTCATGTATATAGTTGTTTGTCATTTGAGTTTGAGTTATTCCATGTTATTTGCACATGGGCCTAAAAGGCCCCAGGTATATGAAAGTGTAGATTTTTATGGTCATGCGTTCTAGGGTTAAGTGGCATCAATTGCCCCACAGTTGCTTAAAACAGTTGGTGAGGTGATTTTACCAAATCCTCAAGGTTTTATTCTCCCAAGGATAACACAGGGGTAGAAAAGTCCTTGCGAATCCATGATTTGTTCATCTTTATGAACGTGAGTCTGTCTACATTCTCAGTGGACAGACGCGTGCGCTTATCTGTCAGCACACCACCAGCAGCGCTGAACACACGTTCAGAGAGAACACTGGCTGCAGGGCATGACAAGATCTCCAAGGTGTGAGTGGCGAGCTCCGGCCATTTTTCCAGATTGGAATACCAAAATGAGCAAGGGTCCAGTGACACAGTCATGGCTTTGATGTTCACTTGGAGATACTCCTGCACCATCCTCTCTGGGCATTGACTATGTGTCAGACTTCTTGTCTCCTGTGGCCTTGCAAAGGATGGTCTAAAAAAGTGGTGAAACGATTCCACAAAATTGCTGTTACCAGCAGATACTGTGTTACTGTTACGGTTTGAGTGATGAAGACTCGACAGTCCCACGGTTGGCAAGTTAGAACTGTGAGATTCACTACGTGCACCACTGGTGTTTTGTGGAAAAGCACATGTAAGATTCTGCAACAGCGTCTGCAGATACTCCTGCATGCGTCAATCCCTTTTTATGGCAGGAATTATTTCGGCAAATTTACTTTTGTACCGGGGATCTAAGAGTGTGGCAACCCAGTAGTTGGGATTACTTCGAATTCTGACAAACTGAGGGTCATGTTCCAGGTAGTGCAGCAAGAAGGCACTCATGTGTCTTGCGCATCCAGGAGGACCAAGTCCTTGTTGTGTTGGTAGCGAGGTAAGAATCATGCTTCCTTCCTCTGCCCTCTCCCCCCAACCTAGCACAACAGAAATGTGATCAAGGTCTCCCTCATCTGATGAGTCTTCCATGCCCATCGCCAGTTTGTCCTCCACTTCTTCCTTGGCTCCTGCACCTTCCTCAACAGTTTGGCTGCTACCATGCGCCCTGGTTAATCCCTCTCCCCCACCCTCCCATGCCTGCCGCCTTGATGCTACCAACCGTCTGGACCTTGGAGATGTTATCCCTTCCGCATACGACTACTCCTCTACTTCCTCCACCTCCTCTTGTCCCACCACCTGACTCTGAATTCTGTTTAATGTGTGCTCCAGCATGTAAATCACCGGAATAGTCATGCTGATAATGGCATCGTCGTCAGCACTAAACATCTTCGTCGCCATTTCAAAACTGTGCAGAAGGGTGTGTGGCGCCCCTGAGGGTTCATTCGCCACAGAGTTACTGCATCTCACCCAGAGGTGTGGTATCTCACCCTCAGGTAAGGAAGGCATATGGCTCGGGACCCTAACACCTGCATCCAACACATACCCGCAGTGGGGATAGGGCGAGATTGCTCCTAAGGGAGAGCACAGTCCCAGTTCCCTAGCTGGTGGGAGGGTCCTATGTAGTGGGTGCTTAGGGGAGCAGCTTAGCGGAGCACATGACAGGGAGAGTATAAATAAGAAGCCATCTTAGAAAGAGCAAGCCAGTCAGAGGAGGAAAAGTGACAGGAGCAGAGGCTCGGCATGAGCTCTGCTCCAGAGGCGGGCCTAGCCTGGGAGGCCCAGGACTGAAGGAGAGAAGAGAGGAGTGGGAGCAGGAAGGCTCCAGGAACCGAAGGGACCCTAGGGCTACGGGCCGTGCAGAAGGCCACCCGTACTCCTGCTGCTACCAGGAGGTAGAGGGGTCAGGCCAGATAAGGGGAAACGGTCCCTCAACTAGCGGAGAAACAGCAAGGCTCAACTAGAAACTGGAGGCTGCAGCATTTCATGTACTGCAGGTCAAAGTCCACACCAGTCTCACTAAGAAGGTAGCCACATAGGACCCAGGGGACGGAACACAAGTCGCCCGCCAAGGCCCGAGGATACCGGATAGAAGTGTCACTGGGTGTGAGGTGCAGGGAGAAGGCCAGAGAAAGGACACACAGAAGGGGATCCTGCTAAGTACTCCGGAGCTATCTGCGGGTGGACTGAGCCCCTCACTGAGTACGCACAGCACGACGGGTGAGATTGCTCTGGTACCTGTAATCTGGACTGCCTGCACTACAACCACCATCATCCACCCACACTGCCCTGAAGCTACACTCTTCCTGTGGTGAGTAATAATACCATTGCTGCAAAACCACCAGATTCAGAGGACTGTCCCGCAGCGGCGGCCCCTTTTGCCCCACTCCAGAGGTGGCGTAGTCTGACTTTATAAAACCCATATATACAAATTACCCTTGGATTGACCGCCCTGGATCACGGACCGAGTCACCGCCACAGTGACTACAACCCCCAGCGTCTACCGGCCCGGCTCAGGGTACCCCACGGCCCAGGGGGTGCATCAACTTCATAGGTCCCTGATCTGAGACCACTCCTGCAGCGTGATTTGCCCCACCTCTGGATCTCGTTGGCCCAGGCAATACGTCAGAACGTATTGCACCAGGGCTTGTCGGTGCTGCCACAGTCGCTGCAACATGGTCAGAGTTGAATTCCACCGTGTCGGCACATCGCATTTCAGCCAGTGAACTGGCAGGCCCAACGACTTCTGTAGAGATGTAAGTCGTTGAGCTGCGGGATGCGAACGGCGGAAGTGAGCACACAGCGACCGTGCCCTCTGCAGAAGGCCATCTAGTCCGGGATAGTGGACTAACAATTTATGGACAACCAGGTTCAACACGTGAGCCATACAAGGCACGTGTGTGACATTGCCCCGGCGAAGGGCCGCACCCAGGTTTGCAGCATTGTCGCACACGGCCTTCCCTGGTTGCAGGTCCAGTGGAGACAACCATTCATGAAACTGGGTCTCCAGAGCTGACCACAACTGCTCAGCTGTGTGACTCACATTTCCCAGACATTTCAAAGTAAACACTGATGCCTTGAGCCCTGCTGCCAGCATAGTAAGGAGGTGTGCAGAATTCCTTCTGCACAGTTAGAAAGCAGGTGGCATTACCAGACAGGCTTTGGGTGCAGGTGGAGGACCGAGAGGAGGTTGAGGAGGCAGAAGCAGTGGAGGAACTTCGAGATAAAGAGGATTGACGCACAAATCGTGGGGATGGTAAGACTTGGACAGCAGCCCCTTGTCCTGCTGTCACCATAGTTACCCAGTGCCCAGTCAGCGACATGTAACGCCCCTGTCCATGCCTACTCGTCCAAGTGTCTGTGGTGAAATGCACCCTGTCACACACAGAGTTTCTCAAAGAAGCGGTGATGTTGTG
Source organism: Phyllobates terribilis (assembly GCF_046119375.1). NCBI lineage: Eukaryota > Metazoa > Chordata > Amphibia > Anura > Dendrobatidae > Phyllobates > Phyllobates terribilis. The sequence continues at coordinate 707,795,003 of NW_027362761.1, forward strand.
TGCGACATGCTAGTGGAGCGCAGGCACACCTTTCTTAGAGAAGTAGTGCCGACTGGGCATCTGGTACTGGGGCACTGCGACGGACATAAGGTCTCGAAAATCGACTGTGTCCTCCAGGCGGAAAGGCAGCATTTCTGTAGCCAAGAGCTTGCAGATGGTGAAATTCAACCTCTTAGCTTTCTCATAGCTAGGAGGAAATGGTCTTTTACTTTTCCACATCTGAGGGACCGAGGGCTGGCTGTTGTGCTTAGACGGGGTTGAGTAGGGTGTCCCCGGCAAACTGCTGGTCTGTGAGGAAGATGCAGGCGGACATGTTAGGTTGCCTTGAGTGGTGCTCTCGATGTCAGAGAGCGCTCAACACCAGCAGGTGTTTCCACTTCCCAATGAACTGAAGACCTGCCAATCACACTGGCTGTTGCAGGTAAAGAGGTGACAGGTCTGCGTCCAAAAACATGTGTGACTGCTGTCCCCCCAGTCACAGAGGATGAATAGGCCGCGGATGCACAAGATGGGGCAGACGGTGGTTGGCCCAGCCTGCTAGGCTGCATTATAGCCCAGTGAGCTTCCCACTGCAACTTATGCTTCATATCCATGTGACGGTACATGCATGAAGTACTCAAACTATGGATTTTTTGGCCTCTACTTAGCTTTTGGTGACAAATATTACAGATAACACGAGTTGGGTCATCCTTATCATTCTGAATAAATGCCCAGGCTATGCTAGGCTTAGAGCCCATGCGACCTGAAGAGCCACTACGACTTGTGGTCAGAGGCAGAGTTGTGGTTGAGGATGCAGTTGTTGACGTGCTTCCAGTACTCCGTCTCTGTCCAGGAAGGCGCAACCTAACCTCGTCGTTAATAGCATCTGTGACGCCCCGCTGTGCTTGGTATCACAGATCCTAGAAGAGTGTATTGATGGAATCCTCCACAAGAGGCCCCCATAAACATTCACACATCTCCACCTTCCACCTCAGACCAGCAGAGAGAGCCCGTTAGGGATATAAATAGGGAAGGTGGAGCTAGGCAGTTCAGTTCCTCTGAAGAGTTCCTGCAGTAGAGAAGCCTAAGAGAGGTCAGTCTGCAGTGGAGCTCAGTCTAGTCTAGAGAAATAAACTATTGTAGGTCCTGCCCCACCTGCCAGATAACTGCGCCCCCTCCCACTTCTGTAGACCCTTAGTTCCACTACCTGTGAATGAGGTTCCATTTGAGAGGACTGCCATGGACATCATGGGTCCCTTAGTTAAATAATCCAGGGGCCACCAATACATCCTGGTGGTTATGGACAATGCGACCCGGTACTCCGAAGAGGTACCCCAAAGGAACTCGTCAAGTAATAGTATAGCCCGGAAGCTGGTCCATATTTTTGCTCTGACAGGTCTGCCGAAAGAGATTTTGACAGACCAGGGAACCCCCTTCATGAACAAAGTGATGAAGGAGCTATGTAAAGTCCTTCAAATTACCCAGATACAGACCTCCATCCACAGACGGACGACCTAGTGGAACGCTTTAACAAGACCTTAAAGATGATGCTCAGGAAGGTCGTTGAAAAGGATCAATGAGACTGGGACTACCTGCTTCCATTTCTACTCTTCTCCGTCAGAGAAGTTCCTCAAGCCTCCACTTGCTTCTCTCTCTTTGAACTCCTGTATGGTCGGCATCCAAGAAGTCTCCTAGACATCGCCAAGGAAACATGGGAGGCCGAGGTCACGCCCCACCAGAGCATCATCGAATATGGTGCCCAGTTGCAGGAGAGAATGGCGAAAGTGATGCCCATCGTGAAGGAACATCTCCTCCAGGCGCAGGAAACCCAGGCAAGGGTGTATAACCGGTTGGCGAGGCTGAGACAGTTGCAGGCTGGGGATCGCGTTCTGGTTCTTAATCCCACCGTTGAAAGCAAGTTCCTGGCAAAGTGGCAAGGCCCATATGAGGTGGTGGAGAAACTCAGTGAAGTGAACTACAAAGTCCACCAGCCTGGCCGAATGAAACCGCACCAAGTGTACCATGTAAACCTGCTCAACCCGTGGCGAGATCGAGAACCCGTGGGAGCTCCTTGCCTGGGAGTCACTCCCGAAGGCATGGTGGAAGATGTCACGACAGCGGAGACTCTATCACCAGCCCAGAAGCAACAGTGTCGAGAACTGCTCCAGCGGAATCAGGATCTGTTCTCAGAGTTGTCGGGGCATACGCAGTAAGTAGAGCATGACGTGTTAACAGAGCCGCATGTCAGAGTCAACCTGAAGCCCTATAGGATTCCCGAAGCATGTCGGGAGGTGATCTCGTCAGAGATGAAAAGGATGTTAAACCTCGGCGTGATAGAGGAGTTAAAGAGTGGGTGGTCAAGTCCTATTGTTCTTGTGTCAAAACCCAATGGGGAGTGGAGGTTTTGCAATGACTACAGCCAAGTGTGATGCATACCCGATGCCCCACGTCGATGAACTCATCAAGAGGCTTGGACCTGCAAGGTATATTACCACCCTCGACTTGACGAAGGGCTACTGGCAGATCCCCATGGCCCAGAGGGCAAAGGAGAAAATAGCGTTCTCAACACCTGATGGGTGTTTCCAATACAGCCGAATGCCTTTCGGAACTGCAGGGGGCCCCAGCCACCTTCCAGAGGGCCATGGATCGGATCCTAGCCCCACATAAGAAGTATGCCACAGCCTACATTGATGACATTGTGGTCTTTACCCCAGACTGGGCTAATAATCTGCCGAAGGTACAGGTGATTCTGAGGGAGGCGGGGTTTACTATAAATCCGAAAAAATGTGCTATTGGAAAGGAGGAGGCCAAGTACTTGGGCTATGTCGTCAGGAGAGGTGAAATTAATCCACAAGTCAATAAAGTTGAGGCAATCCAGAACTGCCCGCAACCACTCTCCAAGAAGCAGCTGAGAGCGTTTCTGGGAATTGTGGGATATTACCGGCGGTTTATCCCAAATTTTGCCATGTTGGCCACGCCACTTACAGATCTCTTCAAAGGCACCTGATTAACGATGGTGAAATAGACGGATGAAACGGAGACGGCGTTCCAACAGCTGAAGCTGGCACTGTGCATGCCGCTGGTCCTGGTCACACCAGACTTTGAGAAGGAATTCGTGGTCCAGACAGACACTTCAGAAGTTGGCCTAGGAGCCGTGCTCTCTCAAGAGATAAATGGGGAAGAACATCTCATTCTCTATCTGAGCCGGAAATGAGAGGTAATACTGTAGAATATAAAATAGAGTTTAACTGGCCCCGAAGGGGTTTTTTTGGTACAAGGCAGCACCAAACTGAACTGAATTTCTAAGTACAGATCATCATTAAAAATTCTGAATCGATCAATGAGTGCATGGAAAAATAAATCCAGTTATGCACTGTGGAAGAGATGTATGTGACCAGAATGAACACTCATTTCCAGTTGATGATACCTAGCACCTGTCCCTATTGTACATACAGCTAACAGCAGCATCAATAGGGAATAGAATAGATTTTTTTTTGCAGCAGCACAGAGCATAAGGCAATAATCCCTGTCTGGATCCGTGTAATATGCTATCCATAGTGCGATAGCTCACTCGTACACGAATTTTAGATAACAGAGGTAATATTGTAGAATAAAAAATAGATTTTAACGCGCCCCAAAGTGTTTTTCTTTGGTACGTGGTAACATCAAACTGTGGAGGAACGCAAGTAACCCTGCCTACTTTGATGAACTTCTGAGTGCAGATTGTATTAAAAAACATTAATCTGTCAATGATTTTTGGAAAAAAGCAATCAAGTTATAGACAGTGTAAGAGATGTATGCGACCAAAATGAACACTCATTTCCAGCTGATGATACCTAGCACCTGTAGAAAAACCTCAGCGTAATTTCTGTTAGCCCGGATATGTTGGTCCTGCGACCAGGACACGGTGTCCACCGCTGGTATGAGATATTGGGGGGCTGTGAGCCTCGGGTTATGAGGATGCCAGGCAGGACTTGCCGTTATAGTTGAAGCTGTGGATCAGGGTCCGTCTATGTCGTGGTATACCTAGCAGTAGACACCGCTAATTATGGCATCATCACCGCTCACCATCTTGATGGAGTCCTCAAAGTTTTGGAGAACCACACAGATGTCAGACATCAATGTCTACTCATCAGTTTCTATGTGTGAAGGCTGACCAGAATACCGATGGACGTGTTGAAGCTGGTACTCAACAACTGCCCTCTGCTGCTCACAAATCCTTCCCAACATATGCAACGTTGAGTTTCAACGCGTGGTGACATCGCACACCAGTCGGTGAGCTGTAAGCTGCAAACGCTGCAGAAGCACTGCCAGAGCGCTGAAAGCTATAGCTGACTTTCGGAAATGGGCACACACACGTTGTACTTTCACAAGCAGCTCAGACAGATCAGTATAGGTTTTGAGAAACCGCTGAACCAGTAAGTTGAGCACATGGGCCAGGCATGGTATGTGTGCGAGGTTGTCAAGCTTTGGAGCCGCCACCAGGTTCTGGCCATTGTCACAAACGACCATGACTGGTTGTAGGTTAGCGGTGAGAGCCACAGATCTGCCTGCTCTGTTACAGCTTTCAACAACTCTGCAGCGGTGTGTGGATTGTCACATAAGCAGTTTAGCTTCAGCAGAGCCTGTTGCATCTTAGCTGAGGCAGTGCTGCAGTGCTTGCAGCTTGCAACTGATGTGGTCGTTTCGGTGATGGAGGCTGAAGAGGAGAAGGAGGAGGAGGTGCAGGAGCTGCTGTAGAATGTGGGAGCAACCCTGATTGAACCAGGGCCTGTAATCCTTGGCTTGAGGAGGACATGTTCCGTCCCAGGGTCCGACTGGGTCCCGGCTTCCACTATATTAAACCAGTGTGCCGTCAGTGAGATGTACCATCCCTGGCCACAAGCATTTGTCCATGTGTCCGCAGTTAGGTGAGCCTTCCCAGTAACTGCATTGGTGAAGGCACGGGTAATGTTCTGGGACACGTACTTGTGTAAGGTAGGGATGGCACACTGGGAGAAATAGTGGCGGCTGGGGACCGAGTACTGAGGGACGGCCGCCGCCATGAGGTTGTGGAAATATTCTGCCTCCACGAGCCTAAAAGGCAACATTTCAAGTGCATTTCAAGCATTCAAGAAATGTGGCAGTTTAGCATTGTGGCCTGTGGGGCATTGGCTGCGTATTTGCGCTTGCGTTCAAAGGACTAGGGTAGGGACAACTGAACGCTGTGCTGTTACAAGAACGTGGACGTGGTTGCTGACAGTGGTGGTTGCAAGTGTGCAATGACAGGTGCAGGGTGGGAGGCATCTTAGCCTGCGTCATGGACAGGGGATTGGCATGCATGCACAACAGCGGAACAGGCAGTGGTGTTACCCGCAGACACTGTTTCTGGACCCTGGCGTTCAGCCCAACTAGTCGGGTGCTTTGCTGTCATATGCCTGAGCATGCAGCTGGTGGTCAGGCTAGTAGTTTTGCTGCCCCTGCTGATGCTGGCATTGCAGATGTTGCAAACGGCCTGTTTTGGGTTAACTGGACAGTCTTTAAAAAAGAGCCAGACTGGTGTCTGTGGCCACCCCACTGCTTCTTCCTGCCTGTTGTGGTGCTACGGCTTCCTCACCCTCTGCGCTGCTGTCCTCACTATGCATGTCACTTTCCCAGGTTGGGTCAGTGACTTCACTGTCCACCACCTCATCTTCCACGTACGCACCCTGGGCCTACTCCTGATTTGCTGACAATTGTGTCTCATCATCATCCACCTCTTGCGACAATAATTGCACTATCACACTGTCGCCTTTGTGTGACTGTGGCTGCTCAAATATTTGGACATTGCTACAGGCGGCCTCCTCGTGCCCGCTTGAAGCGGACAGAGCGAGAGGCCAGAATCTATAAATAGAAATCTGAACAGCTCTTCGGAGTGTCCGAGTGTGGGATCACTTGTCTCTGGGCACTCAGCATGGTGGGAGGAAGGAGGATCCGGGTGAGGAATATGCGGTCCAGACTCATGGCTACTGAGACTGGACCTTGTGGAAGACAGGGGGGTGGTGATGGTGGCAAACTAAGAGGAAGCATTATCTGCTATCCAACCAACAACCTTTTCACACTGGTCTGGCTTCAAGAGTGATGTTCCACGGCCCCCTAGAAAGTGGGACAGGAAGGTAGGTCAACATGATGTGGGTGCTTGTAGTGCTCCCTCTCTAGGCACAGTTTTCTCCTACCAATGGCCTCGGACTCTGTGTGCACCATCAGCATCATGTCCACTTCCCCGTCCCTTACCCATTTTAAATGGAGTATAATATTTTGCAGCTGGCAAAAAATGGCAGGATTATTGCCGCAGTAATATTGGATCACGTCTGATGATCAATTTTTTATTCAGTGGCGGTATAGCGATGCTCTTGGTCAGCAACAAAGTGTGGATATGTTTTGAACGCACAACTGGCAGAATTTAGATGGAGTATAATATTTTGCAACTTGCAAAAATGTCAGGATTATTACCGCAGTAATATTGGATCACGTCTGATGACCAAGTTTTTATGCAGTGGCGGTATAGCGATGCTATTGGTCTGGGCCAAGTCTGGATATGTTTTCAACGCCCAACTGCCACAGTTTAAAAGGAATAGAATATTTGGCAGCTATAAAGAAAAAATCTGGATTATTAAGGATGCAATATTTGACCTCCTGAGATGATAACAAATTTCTCTGCTTGCACAATATAGCAATGCTATTCAAATCAACCAAATCTGGCTGTATGCTGTTAACAAACAAATGGAGCAGTAAAAATGGTGTATTATATTAATTTTCACCAAAATTAGTAAGATTAAGAGTAAAAAGAATATTATTAGCCCTGATATCTAGGGCTATTGATAAGAGTTCCAGCAGCAGAAAGAACGTGCAAATTGACCCAATTCTGTACTGTACTAGCTCTCCATAAACTCTGCCTAACTAGTGCTATCAGCAGTATTAATATTCATCAGAATGAGCCCTTACAAGGACTGCTAGAGTAGATGAAATTAATAATAGCGGTGTGGAATCACTGCTTAAAATAAGAGCCAATTCTCTCCCTAGCTCAGCAGCACCTCTCTCTACTCTGCCTCTTTGACGGGTAGACTGTGACGAGCATAGGGTGCCAGGTCTTATATAGACCCGATGATGCTATGCGGCCAGCCAATCACTGTAATGCCATAACCAACATGGCTACGGCATTATTGTGTCTGTCAGACAATTCCTGCTTGTTAATTGGCTGCCTAATAAGCGGCAAACACGAGGGGCAGGAACTCGAGCACCCACCCGAACATTCAAAAAATACTCGTCGAGTAACGAGCATCTCGAGCACTGTGATACTCGGGTGAGTAATGAGTAGTGACTAGAGATGAGCGGTGTTCGACTCGAACTGTTCGCCAATCTCAAATTCGAGCTGTTTTGGGCGGTGTTCGAGCCGTTCGACGAACACGAACGATTTGAAAAAAATCCGGCTGTTCGAGGTTATGTTCGATAACAGTTCGTGCACCAAAATCGTAACTGGATTTTTTCACAGTAATGCTGTTAATCAATGTTAATACACAGTTTGAGTGTACAGTGGGCAGATAATGAAGATCTCCATTTTTTTTTTCTTTCCCGCATTTACAGTGGGGAGGTGCAGTCTGTCAGCCTATCAGCAGCGCACACACGCTGCGAAGTGCTTTTTTTCACACAAGCAAGGGCATGTGTCATTGGCTGTGTATGTCACATGTCCTTGCCCTATAAGACCCAGCCATTTTCCACATCGCCACCATTTTCTCACTGCTGCAGCTGAGTGTTAGACGGCACCGCTGCTGCTGTGGGCGCTATACTTTCTAACTGTGTGAATTGCAAGAGAATTTGCTCTTAAATAGACAGATAGGTTGGGAGTAGGGACTAGTTGTAATTGCAGCCCTTTTGAGGGCTAGGTTACAGCATTTCCTAGGACTTTTTGCCAGGCAGGTCTGTTTTAGTGCTGTGCAAGTGTTTTTCACAGCATTTGGCTAAATCTAGCTAAGCAAATCCTTTTGGGCCTCTTGCAGTGTGTGTTAGTCAGTGGATTAGCCAATCTGTGTTGCAAGCTACATCACCTGTGTATGTAATACAAATTTTTTACTGCACCTAGCCAAGTAAAACCTTTTGGGCATAGTAGCAGTGTGTGTTACTCATTGTATTAGGCCATCTAAACCAAGCTCCACCAGCTTTGAAATTAATAATAATTTTTAGCTGCATCTAGCCCGGAAAATAATTTTGGGCCTGTAGCAGTGTGTGGTACTCAATCTATTAGGCCATCTATACTAAGCTCCACCAGCTTTGAAATTAATAATAATTTTTAGCTGCATCTTGCCCGGAAAATAATTTTGGGCATAGTAGCAGTGTGTGGTACTCATTGTATTAGGCCATCTATGCCAAGCTCCACCAGCTTTGAAATTAATAATAATTTTTAGCTGCATCTAACCCGGAAAATAATTTTGGGCCTGTAGCAGTGTGTGGTACTCATTGTATTAGGCCATCTATACCAAGCTCCACCAGCTTTGAAATTAATAATAATTTTTTGCTGCAACTTGCCCGGAAAATAATTTTGGGCATAGTAGCAGTGTGTGGTACTCATTGTATTAGGCCATTTATACCAAGCTCCACCAGCTTTGAAATTAATAATAATTTTTAGCTGCATCTAGCCCGGAAAATAATTTTGGGCATAGTAGCAGTGTGTGGTACTCATTGTATTAGGCCATCTATACCAAGCTCCACCAGCTTTGAAATTAATAATAATTTTTAGCTGTATCTAGCCCGGAAAATAATTTTGGGCCTGTAGCAGTGTGTGGTACTCATTGTATTAAGCCATCTATACCAAACTACACCACCTGTGTATGTAATAAAATTGTTTTACTGCTTCTAACCCAGCCAATCCTTTTGGGCTAGTACCACAGTTTGGCCACTCAGCTCTGCTAGGTTTCCATCCATCGTTTTTTGTGCAAACAACTACAGAGTTGTCAATTAGTTAACCACCAAAATGAGTGGCAAAAGGCCCGCTGCTGGTGGAAAGGGGAATAGGCGTGTTGGGAAGGGAAAAAAAGGTTGTGTCCGTGGGGTAGGTGTTAAAGCAACAGTAACATCTGCAGAAGAAAGACAATCTTCCAGCCAAACTAAGATGTCTACTTCTTTTCGTGGACAATGTGATCCGATCCCATTCTTACGGCCACGCCCATCGCTACAAATTCCAGATGAGGCACAAAAACAGCAGGTGCTTCAACGGATATCAAGTGCTCCTTTAAGTGGGCTCTCCTCCACCTCAACTTCAACATCACAAATACTCCAGTCCTCAGAGGTGTCAACCCAATCGCACTTGCTTCCTCACAGCTCCCAAGTCTCCAGCTGCCCGTCTGAGTATGGGGTAGCACAGATGGTTGTGACTGCAGAGCTGTTTACTCATACTATAGCCTGGGAATCAGAGGTCTGCTCCAGAGCTTGTGTTAATCAAGACGAGGAAATGATCTGCACTGATGTCCAGAATCTTTGAGTCGGATCCAGGACCAGATGAAGAAGGTTCTAAGCATAATGTAGACCCTCGTTCCCAAACTGTAACTCCTGTTGGTGGAGACAATGATGAAGACGATGATGAGATTCAAATACCTGATTGGAGCGACAACTTGACTTTTCGGTCAGGGCAGGAAGAGGTTGGCTCTGAGGACGACGGGTGTGAGAACACACAGGGTGATGATGACGAGGTTGGAGATCCCACTTACTATCAACCCACAGTCAGCCAGTCGATGAGGTCAGCAGAGGAGGTGGAGGAGGATGCTAGTGACGACGAGGTTAGGTTGCGCTTTCCTGGACAGAGACGTAGTACTGGAAGCACGTCAACAACTGCATCCTCAAACACAACTTTGCCTCAGACCACAAGTCGTGGCAGCTCTTCAGGTCGCATGGGCTCTAAGCCTTGCATAGCCTGGGAATTTTTTCAGATCGATAAGGATGACCCAACTCGTGTTATCTGTAACATTTGTCACCAAAAGCTAAGTAGAGGCCAAAAAATCCATAGTTTGAGTACTTCATGCATGAACCGTCACATGGATATGAAGCATAAGTTGAAGTGGGAAGCTCACTGTGCTACAATGCGGCCCAGCCGGCCGGGCCAACCACCGTCTGCCCCATCTTGTGCATCCGCGGCCTCTTCATCCTCTGTGACTGTGATAGCAGTCACACCTGTTTTGAGATGCAGACCTGCCACCTCTTTACCCGCAACAGCCAGTGTGAATGGCAGGTCATCATTTCATTTGGAAGTGGAAACACCAGCTGGTGTTGAGCGCTCTCCGACATCGAGAGCACCACCTTTAGATCAAGGCAACCTAACTTTTCCGCCTGCATCTTCCTCACAGACCGGCAGTTTGCTGGGGACACCCTACTCAACCCCGTCTAAGCACAACAGCCAGCCCTCGGTCCCTCAGATGTGGACAAGTAAAAGACCATTTCCTCCTAGCCATGAGAAAGCTAAGAGGTTGAATTTCACCATATGCAAGCTCTTGGCTACAGAAATGCAGCCTTTCCGCCTGGTGGACACAGAGGATTTTCGAGACCTTATGTCCGTCGCAGTGCCCCAGTACCAGATGCCCAGTCGGCACTACTTCTCAAAGAAAGGTGTGCCTGCGCTCCACCAGCATGTCGCACACAACATCACCGCTTCTTTGAGAAACTCTGTGTATGACAGGGTGCATTTCACCACAGACACTTGGACGAGTAGGCATGGACAGGGGCGTTACATGTCGCTGACTGAGCACTGGGTAACTATGGTGATAGCAGGACAAGGGGCTGCTGTCCAAGTCTTGCCGTCCCCACGAGTTGTGCGTCAATCCTCTTTATCTCGAAGTTCCTCCACTGCTTCTGCCTCCTCAACCTCCTCTCGGTCCTCCACCTGCACCCAAAGCCTGTCTGGTAATGCCACCCACTTTCTAACTGCGCAGAAGGAATCCTGCACACCTCCTTACTATGCTTGAAGCAGGGCTCAACGTCATCAGGCGGTTTTTACTTTGAAATGTCTGGGAAATGTGAGTCACACAGCTGAGCAGTTGTGGTCAGCTCTGGAGAACCAGTTTCATGAATGGTTGTCTCCACTGGACCTGCAACCAGGGAAGGCCGTGTGCGACAATGCTGCAAACCTGGGTGCGGCCCTTCGCCGGGGCAATGTCACACACGTGCCTTGTATGGCTCACGTGTTGAACCTGGTTGTCCAGCAATGTTTAGCCCACTATCCCGGACTAGATGGCCTTCTGCAGAGGGCACGGTCGCTGTGTGCTCACTTCTGCCGTTCGCATCCCGCAGCTCAGCGACTTACATCTCTACAGAAGTCGTTGGGCCTGCCACTTCACCGGCTGAAATGCAATGTGCCGACATGGTGGAATTCAACTCTGCACATGTTGCAGCGACTGTGGCAGCACCGACAAGCCCTGGTGCAATACGTTGTGACGTATAGCCTGGGCCAACGAGATCCAGAGGTGGGGCAAATCACACTGGAGGAGTGGTCTCAGATCAGGGACCTATGCACCCTTCTGCACAGTTTTGAAATGGCGACGAAGATGTTTAGTGTTGACGATGCCATTATCAGCATGACTATTCCGGTGATTTACATGCTGGAGCACACGTTAAACAGAATTCGGAGTCAGGTGGTGGGACAAGAGGAGGAGGAGGAGTTGTATGCGGAAGGGCTAACATCTGCAGGGTCCAGACGGTCGGCAGCACCAAGGTGGCAGGCATGGGAGGGTGGGGGAGAGGGATTAACCAGGGCGCATGGTAGCAGCCAAACTGTTGAGGAAGGTGCAGGAGCCGAGGAAGAAGTGGAGGACGAACTGGCGATGGGCATGGAAGACTCATCAGATGAGGGAGACCTTGATCACATTTCTGTTGTGCAAGTTTGGGGGGAGAGGGCAGAGGAAGCAACCATGATTCTTACCTCGCCACCAACACAACAGGGACTTGGTGCTCCTGGATGCGCAATCCACATGAGTGCCTTCTTGCTGCACTACCTGCAACATGACCCTCGGATTGTCAGAATTCAAAACAATCCTGACTACTGGGTTGCCACACTCTTTGATCCCCGGTACAAAAGTAAATTTGCAGAAATAATTCCTGCCATAGAAAGGGATTCACGCATGCAGGAATATCAGCAGAGACTGTTGCAGAATCTTATATGTGCTTTTCCACAAAACACCAGTGGTGCACGTAGTGAATCTCACAGTTCTAACTTGCCAACCGTGGGACTGTCGAGTCTTCAGCACTCAAACCGTAACAGAAACACAGTATCTGCTGGTAACAGCAATTTTGTGCAATCATTTCACCACTTTTTTAGCCCATCCTTTGCAAGGCCACAGGAGACAAGAAGTCTGACACATAGTGAACGCCTAGAGACGATGGTACAGGAGTATCTCCAAGTGAACATCGAAGCCATGACTGTGTCACTGGATCCTTGCTCATTTTGGGCTTCCAATCTGGAAAAATGGCCTGAACTCGCCACTCATGTCTTGGAGATCTTGTCGTCCCCCGCAGCCAGAGTTGACTCTGAACGTGTGTTCAGCGCTGCTGGTGGTGTGCTGACAGATAAGCGCACGCGGCTGTCCACTGAGAATGTAGACAGACTCACGTTCATAAAGATGAACAAATCATGGATCCGCAAGGACTTTTCTACCCCTGTGTCATACTTTATGCTTGAACCGTCACATGGATATGAAGCATAAGTTGCAGTGCGAAGCTCACTGTGCTACAATACGGCCTAGCGGGCTGGTCCAACCACCATCTGCCCCACCTGTGTCATCCTGGGGAGACTAAAAGCTTGAGGATTTGGTAAAATCACCTCACCAACCATTTTAAGCAACTCTGGGGCAAGTAATGCCACTTAAGTGGTGTCTGTGCCACAAATTTTTTGAAAAAATGGAGACTCTTTTGGAGTCCCCTTGCTGTGTTTTACGTGACGTTGGCATCGTCAATTACAGGTGGGTTGGGTTGGGTCTCCCCCCCCCCCCCCTTTTAACCGTAAGAGACTACATACACTATGGCTTGGGGTAACACAGATGGTTGAGTCTGAAGAGCTGTTTACTCAGAGGTCTGCTCCAAAGCTTCAGTGTCTGCTAGTCAGCGTAGTAGCCCAGCAGTGAAGCAAGCTGCACCGCCTGTGTATCTAATAATAATTTTTAACTGCATCTAGCCTAGGCAGACTGTGGGGACCCCCAACCAAACCCAGACGCTCAGCCCCCTTACCGCCCCCCTTTCATTGACAATACAATCATGTAACTCTTACAACTGGATGGGTGAGGATCGGTCACAGCTTTATTAACTGTTTATACTCATGACATTAGAAAGGCATTTTATTTCTAAAATAATTCAGCTTGTTGCAGCATGCCCTGTGTCTCCACACCGGCAAGTTGGCCAACAAGTGTAACTCTCCAACATGTCCTTTCTCTTTCTAGGCCACGGAGGATCCTGCGTACTCGTATGCAGGACTCTGACCCCCATCCATCACTCTTAACGCTTCTTCCACTCCGTCCTGGAGTCCTGACAGGAATATGTCCAGTCCAATATCCATTAAGTGAACACCGTCGGGCATATGAGGCCTGCTTTATCTCCTTCCAGTTGTCGGTGTCGTATCACTACACCGCCTCTGTCTCTTCTAAATTTTGCCATCCAAATATTTATTAGCCGCCTTGTCCGTTCAATGGCCATGATGTCTCGGGCACCTTGCCATACCGCTCTCGGCACAATCTCTGACCATACTATAGTTATTTTTGTGAAAAATTCTCTGAAGCGCTCAGTGTCTAGTTTCAATATTGCCATTAGTTATGTGCTCTTGTGATAACCTATGTCGTTTCCCCCGGCCTGTATAACTAAGATGACCGGACCTCTTGCCACTTGCCATTGCAGGCCTCTAATGCCTCTCCAGTTGAAATATGTGTTATGAAACTCAAATTTCCTCCCGCCTGGGCGGACTTTCGCCCTTTTTTCTGCACCATATATATACGAGTGGCCTATCACCCATACTGTTGGCTTATCGTCACCTGTAAAAGAAACAAACCACGTTAGGATAACAAGTCCAGTCCTATGTATCTCACCAAACACGTGGATCACCATCTCCCTATCCTCTGAACTTCCGTTTATGACAGTCTTGCTCTTGCTGCTTCCGTGGCCGCGCCTATGCTGAATGAGTGTGTCCCATAATCTTTGGGGTGGTTCCCTGCCGATGTTAGGCATTTATTAAATATAGCTTGGAACTGGTATCTTGATAATGGCGTTCCATCAATGTGTGATAGGACGAAATTACTTTGTGATCTGATGGCTATATATGTTTTTACTATTGTTACCCGACTCAGCGTACTGTTTGTGGGTTGTAGAAGTACCCAAGTGCCCCTGCCCGCTGGAACTGTTTTCGATTTGCGTATGCGTAGACGTATTGCATTATTGGCTATGACTACGTCCTGGTGTAATAAGCCTCCACTGGTGGTAATTTTGGATTGAGGGACTAATTCGCTTATACATAGCGCCCCGAAGAAGGTGATCGCAAATGCAGTAGACAGTAGTGTTGCTTCGAATTGTGAGTGTCATGTTAATGGTGTTAGGGATATGATGTGAGAAATCAGTTTTAGTGACACGGGACGGGACGTCTACACTCCTGACTTGGCTGACCCCTTTTCCACCCTTTTATGGATTGTCTGATGATGAATCTCTTTGCCACATCTCCCCAATTCAGTAGTTGGAAGTGAAATGCTACTCCGGTCAGCCACCGCTGCGCTGACGCCCCTGATATCATTAGTAGTGTTGAGCCACCCCCGTAGTGTTCGAGTTCGGTTCGGTTCGTCGAACACCCGTGTGTTCGCCGAACTGTTCGTCGAACTGTTCGTCGAACACCTTCGAACACCGTTAAAACCAATGGCAGGCAAACAAAAACACATAGAAACACATAGAAAACACCTTCAAAGGTGTCCAAAAGCTGACAAACTGCTCAGAAGACATAACTAACACATGGAAAAGTGACAAGTACATATAGTCATGCGAAAATAAAAGAGGTGGAGGAGTAAAAGGAGGGGGAGACACAGATATAGGCATGTCATGCCCTTCTAAAATCCAAAAAGTGAGAAGCCGACACGGCCAGTCCGCTCCTGCCCGTGCCACCTCCGTGTCGCCGGGTTTGTGCCAGAGCCGCGGTGAACCCTGACGGCCAGCCCCCCTCTCCCAATACTGGTGCCTGTCCGCTGGTGGGTCGAGCGAGCCCCCCTGTGGTGGAGGCAGCTCTAAGCTTTTTAATTTAAATTGTCTCTCTAATTTGAATGAATACACTTTAAATCCATTTACAAGGATCTATTGGAGGGCAAGTCTCATGCCAGCAGCCGCGGTAATTCCAGCTCCAGTAGCGTCCACTAAAGCTGCTGCAGTTAAAAAGCTTTTATAAGGATCGAGCTCGGCTGTCCACCGCAAGGCATCCTACTGCCAGTCCCAGCCCCTATGCCTTGGGGTGCCTCCTGATGCTCTTCACTAAGTATCCCATGGTCCCGAAGCATTTCCTTTGAAAAAATTAAGTGTCTAAACTACAGGTGGTGCAGCTTGCTTAACAGCCGGGATAATCCGCTGACTAGCAGACACTGCTACTAGGCACAAAGTATTTCCTGGGCTAGATGCAGTTAAAAATTTGTAATTAGATACTCTCGTTGGATGCTGAGAAAGCATTCCATAGAGTCTCCTGGCACGCCATATATGATTCTCTTAAAAAGCTTGGGGTAGGGGTCTAGGGGACCCTTTTATAGCCAAAATCACGGCCCTGTATCGCAATACGTCACCTAGGCTGAAGATAAATGGAACTGTAGCACCCTGAGGGCTCGGTTGCTACAGACGTATTGCACCTCACCCAGAGGTGTGATATCTCACTCTCAGGTAAGGATGTAGTGTGGATCAGGACCCGACACCTGCATGCATTACACCACATTGCCGTGGGGCAGGGCGACCAATATGCCCCTGAGATGGGCACGACAGTCCCTGTCCCTGGCTGGAGTGGGGGGAGGGAACACTGAGGAAGGGGAACCCTGTAGTGCAGGAGCAGGGAGGAAGCAGTTCCTGGGTGCATTGAGAAGGGAGTATAAAAGGTGGGCACCATCTTAGTTCAGTGCAGAGAAGTCTGAGCAGAAGTGGCAGGGAGCAGGGGCTCTGCATGAGCTCTGCTCCGGAGGTGGGCCTAGTAACAGAGGCCCAGGCCTGGAAGAGGGAGAAGGAAGGAAGAGGAGCGGAGAAGGCTCCAGGAACGAGGAATGAAGGGATTCCAGGGGTGCGGACGGGCGAGTCGCCACTGCACGCCCGAATCCACCTGCGTGGAGGGGTCAGGCCAAAGGGGGAGACCGGTCCCCGAACTAGTGGAGGCAGGAAACGACCCTCAGCTAGAAACCGGAGGCTCTGACATTTTATGTGGCGCAGCCCCTCGCTACACCCGCTAGGAAGGCACCACATAGGGTCAGGGAAACTGGCGCCAAGTTTACCAAGAGGAGGCCCGAGGCAGCCGGACAGAAGTGTTGGTAAGAAAGGCCAGACAAAGGACACACAAAGGGGGTCCTGTGAAGTGCTCCAAAGTTATCTGGGAGTTGTCTGAGCCCCTCACCTGGTGAGCACAGTACGACGTGGGCAGCCGTTACCTGCAGACGTGGTCTGGATAATAAGAACTGTGAGTAAAGGCCCTGAACTGCATCACTGACTCCGTGTCGTTACTGCTGCTGCCCTGCACCATCACCCCCATCCTCCGAATACACTGCCCTGAGGCTATACTCCTCCCGTGGGGAGTTATGCTACGCTCTGCTGCACCCACAACACCAGCCTCAGCGGTCTGCCCTGTAGCGGCGGTTCACTCTGACCGCAATCCACGGGTGGCGTAGTCGGACATTTAAACATCAAAACCACATAAATAGTTCCGCCACTGGTTTGACCGCCCTGAGCCACGGAACCGGGTCGCCGCCACGAAGACAACAACCACCAGCATCCACCAAAAAGGGTCCGGCTCCGGGTGTCCCAAGGCCCAGGGGGTGCGTCAGAACATTTTCATCACCTTTCACAATCACCAATGGGACAAGGCAGGGATGTCCTCTGTCCCCTCTCTTATACATCCTAGTGACGGAGCACCTGCTCTCATCAATTCGCCATAACCCCAATATTAGGTGGATTGAGGTGGGAGGCACCGAGTACAAGTGCTCTCTATTTGCTGATGATGTCCTAGTATATATCACTCAATCACATATATCCATCCATGCTGTTATGGCTGAAATAGATCACTTTGTTACATGGTAAAATTTTAAAATCAATGCAGCGAAGTCTGAGGCCCTCGATGTCTCCCTCCCCAAATCCATATAGGATTCCATCCAGTCCAACTTTCCCTTTGCCTGGCCCTCACAGGGTATCAAATACTTAGGAATTCCTATTCATAGAGACCTCTCCCATCTATGTTATCTTAATTTTGGGCCCTTTATTGAACAACTCCATACAGACCACGGTTGGCAAGTTAGAACTGTAAGATTCACTACGTGAACCACTGGTGTTTTGTGGAAAAGCACATGTACACTGCGTTCCAAATTATTATGCAAAAAGTGTTTAGGAGTGATAAGGGAAGAATTTGTTTGTTTGTCAGTTAAACTCATTGATGGTGATGTGTGTCAGGGCTCTTTATATCACTGTAAGCAATTGCAGACACCTGTGCTAATTAGTTTGGCAGGTGTGTCCAATGAAAGGCAAGACTACTTAAGAAGGCTCTCTCACATTATTAAGCAGCCTACATTTTCTGCCAAAATGGGAAAGAAAAAGGATGTGTCGGCTGCTGAGAAGCAACAAATTGTGGAGTGTTTAGGTCAAGGCATGACTACAATCAACATTGTGCGATGATCAGGATGAAGTGTCTTGGCAATCAAGAAGTATGTAGCTGATTCACAGTACACACGTGTGCGTGCTGATAAGGGCAAATTGAGGACTCTTTCCTACAGGCAATTACGTCAGGTTGAAAGAGCAGCGGCAAAAACGCCTTGTCATAGCAGCAGACAAGTTTTTGAAGCTGCTGGTGCCTCCAATGTCCCCCGAACAACAAGATGCAGGGTCCTTCAGAGGTTTGCAGCTGTGCATACGCCATCCTGTCGACCTCCTCTATCCACTTCACACAAGCAGAAACGGCTCCAGTGGGCCAAACATTACATGAAGACTGATTTCAAAACTGTTTTGTTCACGGATGAGTGCCGTGCAGCGCTCGATGGTCCAGATGGATGGAGTGGAGGATGGCTGGTTGATGGACACCCCACGCAAACACGGCTACAGCGCCAACAAGGAGGAGGTGGAGTAATGTTTTGGGCTGGAATCATGGGGAGAGAGATTGTCGGCCCCTTTAGGATCCCTGAAGGCGCTAAAGATGAACTCCATAATGTATGTGGATTTTCTCAAACAGCACTTCCTGCCATGGTTCAAGAAGAAGAACCGTTTATTTCACAGCAAGATCATTTTTCTGCATGATAATGCACCATCTCATGCTGCACATAAAACATCTGCATCTCTGGCTGATATGGGCATAAAAGGGGACAAACTTATGGTGTGACCCCCATGCTCCCCTGACCTCTACCCCATTCAGAACCTTTGGAGCATCATTAAAAGGAGTGTCTATGATGGCGGGAGGCAGTTCACATCTAAGCAACAGCTCTGGGAGGGTATTCTGTCCTCATGCAAAACAATTGAAGCAGAAACCATCCAAAACCTGACAAATTCAATGGACGAGAGAGTTCAGAAGCTCCTTTCGAACAAGGGGTCCTATGTGAAAATGTAACATCACCTAGAATAAAGTTTTGAGTTGAAAACTGTTTGATTTCAGTTTCTAACAACCTGCTAATGCTTATAATTTCAAAAATGACCATTTTTTTGGTCTTTATTAAAATGAAAAGGTTGATCGAAAAGTTTGGGGGATCTAAGAGTGTGGCAACCCAGTAGTCATGATTACTTTGAATTCTGACAATATGAGGGTCATGCTGCAAGTAGTGCAGCAAGAAGGCACTTATGTGCCTTGCGCATCTCGGAGCCCCAAAATTATTTTCCGGGCTAGATGCAGCTAAAAATTATTTTAAATTTTAAATCTGGTGAAGCTTTAGTATAGATGGCCTAATAGGATCAGTGCTGCACACTGCTACAAAGCCCAAATTATTTTCCAGTCAAGATACAGATAAACATGATTAGTAATTTGAAAGCTTAAAACGGTTGGTAGGGTGATTTTAACCAATCATCAAGCTTTTACTCTCCCCAGGATGACACAGGGGTAGAAAAGTCGTTTCGGATCCATGATTTGTTCATCTTTATGAACGTGAGTCTGTCTACATTATCAGTGGAGAGCCGTGTGCGCTTATCTGTCAGCACACCACCAGCAGCGCTGAACACACGTTCAGACAGAACGCTGGCTGCGGGGCATGACAAGATCTCCAAGGCGTAAGTGGCTAGCTCCGGCCATTTATCCAGATTGGAAGCCCAAAAAGAGCAAGGGTCCAGTGACACAGTTGTGGCTTCAATGTTTACTTGGAGATACTCCTGTACCATCGTCTCTAGGCGTTGACTATGTGTCAGACTTCTTGTCTCCTGTGGCCTTGCAAAGGATGGGCTAAAAAAGTGGTGAAATGATTCCGCAAAATTGATGTTACCAGCAGATACTGTGGTTCTGTTACGGTTTGAGTGCTGAACACTTGACGGTCCCACGGTTGGCAAGTTGGAACTGTGAGATTCACTACGTGCACCACTGGTATTTTGTGGAAAAGCACATGTAAGATTCTGCAACAGTCTCTGCTGATACTCCTGCATGCGTGCATCCCTTTCTATGGCAGGAATAATTTCTGCAAATTTACTTTTGTACCGGGGATCTAACAGTGTGGCAACCCAGTAGTCAGGATTATTTCTAATTCTCACAATTCGAGGGTCATGTTGCAGGTAGTGCAGCAAGAAGGCACTCATGTGTGTTGCGCATCCAGGAGCACCAAGTCCCTGTTGTGTTGGTGGCGAGGTAACAATCATGCTTCCTTCCTCTGTCCTCTCCCCCCAACCTCGCACAACAGAAATGTGATCAAGGTCTCCCTCATCTGATGAGTCTTCCATCAGTTCGTCCTCCACTTCTTCCTGGGCTCCTGCACCTTCCTCACTAGTCTGGCTGCTACCATGCGCCCTGGTAAAACCATCTCCCCCACCCTCACATGCCTGCCGCCTTGGTGCTGCCGACCGTCTGGACCTTGCAGATGTTAGCCCTTCCGCATACAACTCCTCCTCCTCTACTTCCTCCACCTCCTCTTGTGCCACCACCTGACTCCGAATTCTGTTTAACATGTGCTCCAGCATGTAAATCACCGGAATAGTCATGCTGATAATGGCATCGTCAGCACTAAACATCTTCGTCGCCATTTCAAAACTGTGCAGAAGGGTGCATAGGTCCCTGATCTGAGACCACTCCTCCAGCGTGATTTGCCCCACCTCTGAATCTCGTTGGCCCAGGCTATACGTCAGAACGTATTGCACCAGGGCTTGTCGGTGCTGCCACAGTCGCTGCAACATGTGCAGAGTTGAATTCCACCGGGTAGGCACATCGCATTTTAGCCGGTGAAGTGGCAGGCCCAACGACTTCTGTAGAGATGTAAGTCGCTGAGATGCAGGATGCGAATGGCGGAAGTGAGCACACAGCGACCGTGCCCTCTGCAGAAGGCCATCTAGTCTGGGATAGTGGGCTAAAAATTGCTGGACAACCAGGTTCAACACGTGAGCCATACAAGGCACGTGTGTGACATTGCCCCGGCGAAGGGCCGCACCCAGGTTTGCAGCATTGTCGCACACGGCCTTCCCTGGTTTCAGGTCCAGTGGAGACAACCATTCATGAAATTGGTTCTCCAGAGCTGACCACAACTCCTCAGCTGTGTGACTCACATTTCCCAGACATTTCAATGTAAAAACCGCCTGATGACGTTGAGCCCTACTGCCAGCATAGTAAGGAGGTGTGCAGGATCCCTTCTGCGCAGTTAGAAAGCTTGTGGCATGACCAGACAGGCTTTGGGTGCAGGTGGAAGACCGAGAGGAGGTTGAGGAGGCAGAAGCAGTGGAGGAACTTTGACATAAAGAGGATTGACGCACAACTCGTGGGGACGGCAAGACTTGGACAGCAGCCCCTTGTCCTGCTGTCACCATAGTTACCCAGTGCCCAGTCAGCGACATGTAACGCCCCTGTCCATGCCTACTCGTCCAAGTGTCTGTGGTGAAATGCACCCTGTCACACACAGAGTTTCTCAAAGAAGCGGTGATGTTATGTGCGACATGCTGGTGGAGCGCAGGCACACCTTTCTTTGAGAAGTAGTGCCGACTGGGCATCTGGTACTGGGGCACTGCGACGGACATAAGGTCTCGAAAATCCTCTGTGTCCACCAGGCGGAAAGGCAGCATTTCTGTAGCCAAGAGCTTGCAGATGGTGAAATTCAACCTCTTAGCTTTCTCATGGCTAGGAGGAAATGGTCTTTTACTTGTCCACATCTGAGGGACCGAGGGCTGGCTATTGTGCTTAGACGGGGTTGATAAGGGTGTCCCCGGCAAACTGCCGGTCTGTGAGGAAGATGCAGGCAGACATGTTAGGTTGCCTTGATCCAAAGGTGGTGCTATCGATGTCGGACAGCGCTCAACACCAGCTGGTGTTACCACCTCCAAAGAAAATGATGACCTGCCAATCACGCTGGCTGTTGCGGGTAAAGAGGTGGCAGGTCTGCGCCCCAAAACAGGTGTGACTGCTGTCCCCCCAGTCACAGAGGATGAAGAGGCCGCGGATGCACAAGATATGGCAGACGGTGGTTGGCCCGGCCGGCTAGGCCGCATTGTAGCACACTGAGCTTCCCACTGCAACTTATGCTTCATGTCCATGTGCCGGTTCATGCATGAAGTACTCAAACTATGTATTTTTTGGCCTCTACTTAGCTTTTGCTGACAAATGTTACAGATAACACGAGTTGGGTCATCTTTATCGATCTGAAAAAATGCCCAGGCTATGCAAGGCTTAGCACCCATGTGACCTGAAGAGCCACCACGACTTGTGGTGAGAGGCAGAGTTGTGTTTGAGGATGCAGTTGTTGACGTGCTTCCAGTACTACGTCTCTGTCCAGGAAGGCGCAACCTGACCTCGTCGTCACTAGCATCTTCCTCCACCTCCTCTGCTGACCTCATCTCTTGGCTGACTGTGGGTTGACAGTAAGTGGGATCTCCGACCTCATCATCATCACCCTGTGCGTTATCACACCCGTCGTCCTCAGAGCCAACCTGTTCCTGCCCTGACAAAAAACTAAAGTTGTCGCTCCAATCAGGTATTTGAGTCTTATCATCGTCTTCCTCATTGTCTCCACCAACAGGAGTTACAGTTTGGGAATGAGGGTCTACATTATGGTCAGAACCTTCTGCGTCTGGTCCTGGATCCGACTCATAAAGATTCTGGGCATCAGTGCAGATCATTTCCTCGTCTGGATTCACAGAAGTGCTGGAGTCGACCTCTGATTCCCAGGCTATAGTATGAGTAAACAGCTCTGCAGACTCAACCATCTGTTCTACCTCATACTCAGACGGGCAGCTGGAGATTTGGGAGCTGTGAGGAAGCAAGTGCGATTTGGGTGACACCTTTGAGGACTGGAGTATTTGTGATGTTGAAGTTGATGTGGAGGAGAGCCCACTTAAAGGAGCACTTGATATCCGTTGAAGCACCTGCTGTTTTTGTGCCTCATCTGGAATTTGTAGCGATTGGCGTGGCCGTAAGAAAGGGATCTTATCACATTGTCCGCTAAAAGAAGTAGACATTTTAGTTTGGCTGGAAGATGGTCTTTCTTCTGCAGATGTTACTGTTGCTTTAACACCTACCCCACGGACACAACCTTTTTTCCCCTTCCCAACACGCCTATTCCCCTTTCCACCAGCAGCAGGCCTTTTTCCACTCATTTTGGTGGTTAACTAATTCACAACTCTGGAGTTGTTTGCACAAAAAAACAATGGATGGTAACCGAGCAGAGCTGAGTGGCCAAACTGTGGTATTAGGTCAAACTATTGGCTGGGTTACATGCAGAAAAAAATTATTTTGAATTTGCAACCTGATGGAGGTCAGTATAGATGGATTAATAGAACAAGACCCACACACAGCTAGAAGCCCAATATTTTTTCAGAGGTAGATGCAGGAAAAAAATATATTCAGTTTGCAACCTGATGGAGGTCAGTATATATGGACTAATACAACAAGTCCCACACACAGCTAGAAGCCCAATATTTTTTCAGAGGTAGATGCAGAAAAAAATATATTCAGTTTGCAACCTGATGGAGGTCAGTATAGATGGACTAATACAACAAGTCCCACACACAGCTAGAAGCCCAAATATTTTTTCAGAGGTACTGTAGATGCAGATAAAAATTAGTTTTAATTTGCAACCTGATGGAGGTCAGTATAGATGGACTAATAGAGAAAGTCCGACACACTACTAGAAGGCCAAATATTTTTTCAGAGCTAGATGCAGAAAAAAATTATATTCAGTTTGCAACCTGATGGAGGTCAGTATAGATGGACTAATAGAGAAAGTCCGACACACTACTAGAAGGCCAAATATTTTTTCAGAGCTAGATGCAGAAAAAAATTATATTCAGTTTGCAACCTGATGGAGGTCAGTATAGATGGATTAATAGAACAAGACCCACACACAGCTAGAAGCCCAATATTTTTTCAGAGGTAGATGCAGGAAAAAATATATTCAGTTTGCAACCTGATGGAGGTCAGTATAGATGGACTAATACAACAAGTCCCACACACAGGTAGAAGCCCAAATATTTTTTCAGAGGTACTGTAGATGCAGATAAAAATTAGTTTTAATTTGCAACCTGATGGAGGTCAGTATAGATGGACTAATAGAATGATGCTATGCCCAAAAGATTTTACTTCACTAGGTGTAGTAAAAAAATTGGTATTCTATACACAGGTGGTATATCTTGCAACACAGATAGGCTACTCCACTGACTAACACACTCTGCAATAGGCCAAAAAGGATTAGCTTTGCTAGATTCAGCCAAATGCTGTGAAAAAAACTTGCACAGCACTGGCACAGACCTGCCTGGCAAAAACTGATAGGAACTGATGTAACCTAGTCCTGAAAAGGACTCCAATTACAATTAGTCTTTACTCCCACAACCTATCTATTTAAGAGTAGAGATGAGCGGTGTTCAACTAGAACTGTTCGCCAATCTCAAATTCGAGCTGTTTTGGGCGGTGTTCGAGTTGTTCGACGAACCCGAACGATTTGCAAAAAATTCGGCTGTTCGAGGTTATGTTCGATAACTGTTCGTGCACCAAAAGCGTGTCCTGCATGTCTGGCGCTATTTAGAGCACCAATCATGCAGGGATTGTCTGCCACTCACTGTAATGCCACAGCCATGGTGGTTGTGGCATTACAGTGATTGCCCAAATCGATGGGAACAGTGCTCACAGTGAAACATGAAAAGCCAGCAATTCATCAGCGGCATACACCGGTACCCGACAATTTAGAACAGAAAGAATAGAGCATCACACATAGATTAGATAGATAGAAACATGTCAGTCACATATATATGAAGTACAGTGACAGTGTTGCTTACTGTACTTGTCATTTAGTGTAAAGGATTTATCAAAAAAAATAATAGTGTTTTCATGCACCGTCTCTTTAAAAAAGCCGGCTGGCAATTCAGCAGCGGTACCCGACAATTTATAACAGACAGAATAGAGCTTCACACATAGATTAGATAGATAGAAACATGTCAGTCACATATATATGAAGTACAGTGACAGTGTTGATTACTGTACTTGTCATTTAGTGTAAAGGATTTATTAAAAAAAATAATAGTGTTTTCATGCACCGTCTCTTTAAAAAAGCCGGCTGGCAATTCAGCATCTGTACCCAACAATTTAGAATAGAAGAAATAGAGAATCACACATAGATTAGGTAGATAGAAACATGTCAGTCACATATATATGAAGTACAGTGACAGTGTTGCTTACTGTACTTGTCATTTAGTATAAAGGATTTATTAAAAAAAATAATAGTGTTTTCATGCACTGTCTCTTTAAAAAAGCCGGCCGGCAATTCAGCATCTGTACCCGACAATTTAGAATAGAAGGAATAGAGAATCACACATAGATTAGATAGATAGAAACATGTCAGTCACATATATATGAAGTACAGTGACAGTGTTGATTACTGTACTTGTCATTTAGTGTTAAAATAAAGGATTTATTTAAAAAAAAATTGGCGTGGGGTTCCCCTTAATTTTAGTCTCTAGCGGAGGTTAAGCAGACTGCTGGGGCAGATGTTTGAAGCCTGGGAAGGGGGTAATGCCCACGGAGCTTCCCAGGCTACTAATATCAGCCCCCAGCGGAATACCTAGCCTTTACTAGCTATTAAAATGGGGGACACCCCAAAAAAATGACGTGGGGTCCCCCCTATTTTAATAGCTAGCAAAGGCTAGGCAGACAGCTGGGGGCTGATATTAATAGCCCAGGAAGGGTGCCATGAATATTGGCCCCCTGCCAGGCTAGAAACACCAGCCGTCAGCCGCCCCAGAAATGGCGCATCCTTAGAATGCGCCAATTCTGGCACTTAGCCTCGCTCTTCCCACTGCCCTGTAGCGGTGGCAGTGGGGTAATAGGGTTGGGGTTGATGTCAGCTTATAATGCCAGCTGACATCAAGCCCAGGTTAGTAATGGAGAGGCGTCTATAAGACACCCCCATTACTAACCCCATAGTCAAAGTTAAAAGAAAACACAAACACCCAGAATAAAGTCCTTTAATTGAAATAAAGACACATTCCTTTATTGTTCTAAATTAAACCATACTTACCGTCACGCCCATTCCAGCTGAAGCCAACGATCTCCTGCAATAAAAGAAAAATAATAAAGCAACCTCATCCTTACCTTTCCATGGTTCCCACGACAGCTTCAGCTCTGCTACATCGAGATAACAGGCTGGACCGCAGCAGAACGCCGCCATCCAGACTGTCATCCCGCAGACACTGAGAAGCGCAGGCATTCTTGCGCTCTGCAGTGTCTGGCTGTGACGGCATACAGATGAGCCGAGGTCATGTCCAATGAACTCAGCTCACCTCATGCACGTCACTGACAGCGTGGGAGAATTCTCCTGCACTCAGCACTTCAGCGTGAGAATTCTCCCACGCTGTCAGTGACGTACATGAGGTCAGCTGAGTTCATTGGACATGAATGAGCTCACCTCATGCACGTCACTGACAGCGTGGGAGAATTCTCACGCTGTAGCGCTGAGTGCAGGAGAATTTTCCCACGCTGTCAGTGACGTGCATGAGGTGAGCTGAGTTCATTGGACATGAACTTGTCTCATCTTTATGCCGTCACAGCCAGACACTGCAGAGCGCAAGCAAGCCTGCGCTTCTCAGTGTCCGCGGGATGACAGGCTGGATGGCAGCTTTCTGCTGCGGTCCAGCCTGTCATCTCGATGTAGCAGAGCTGAAGCTGTCCTGGGAACCATGGAAAGGTAAGGATGATGTTGGTTTATTATTTTACTTTTATTGCAGAAGACATTGGCTTCAGCTGGAATGGGCGTGATGGTAAGTATGGTTTAATTTAGAACAATAAAGAATTGTGTGTTTATTTCAATTAAAGGACTTTATTCTGGGTGTTTGTGTTTTTTTAAATACTTTACTAGAAATTCATGGTGGTCATGTCTAATATTGGCGTGACCCCATCAATTTCGGGCTTAGGGCCAGCTGATAATGCCAAGCTGGCCTTAACCCCTTTATTACCCAGTGAGCCACCGCACCAGGGCCCTGGATGAGTTGGGTACAGCGCCAGAAGATGGCGCTTCTATGAACGCGCCATTTTCTGGGGCGGCTGCGGACTGCAATTTGCAGCGGGTGGGGCCCAGAAAGCTTGGGCCTCCCTGCGCTGCGGATTCCAGCTCCCAGCTGCCTAGTTGTACCTGGCTGGGCACAAAAATAGGGCGAAGCCCCACGCATTTTTTTTTTTAATTATTTCATGAAATTCATGGAATAATTAAGAAAAAAAGGGCTTCCCTATATTGTTGGAATTTTTCTCAAATTGTTCGTGTTCGCCGAACGGCTCGAACACCGCCCAAAACAGCTCAAATTTGAGATTGGCGAACAGTTCGAGTAGAACAACGCTCATCTCTAATCATTAGCTGGTGGAGAAATTGTAATCTGGCTTGTTCACATTGGTCAACCCGTTTGCCTGCTACTAGTTGTGTCCACTCTTCCCATGCCTTACCGTATGCTTGCCACATCGACGGGGCAACTGACGCTCTGATTAATGGCATCAACTATTCACCACTAGATACCATAGGGAGGCTGGGCAACTGTTGCCCGATGGGTGGGCGTTGGAGAGGAGCTCTGTGAAAATCTGCCAATTGAATTGTGATAAAGCGTTAGCAGCAGCGTTAGACCCCTCAGCATCGTGGCTAGCGCGGACCCATACATTGTGTTTTAGGCACAGGAATGCTAGCCGGCGTAGTAGGCCTAGCACTGGGAGAGACGATGATGCCATATTATTAATGAAGTGCGCTAGGCTGGTGTTTTTTGTTATGAAGCGTATATTTTTGTTAGCCAGGCGAGCCCCATATTTCTATTGCTACCACTATTGGAAACAGTTCCAGGACTGTCTGTTTTTTTGTCAGCACTTGTTCTGCCCAATACGGAGGCCATAAGCTTGTGCACCATTGGTTATTTAGTATCGCTGCATATCCGCCTGATTCAGCCGCCCCGTTGAATAATCTTAGTTCAATGTTGGACTGTTCTGCTGACATAAATAACGTGTGACCGTTGAATGATTATAAGAAGGTTTTCCACACCTCTAAGTCCGCACGTAGCTGCCTGCTGATTCTGATTGTATGACTCGGTTTAGATGCCCCTTTTGTTGCCGGCGATAAATGAAGAGAAAAAACCCTTCCGACTGGCATCACCCGGCTCGCAAACACGAGGATACCTAGTAATACTTGCATCTGCTGTAGTGTTACTTTCCATACTGCGCAAAAAAACTAGATCAGGTGTAATGTTTTGGTATTTTTTCCCATGGGAGGCAGAACAACCTTGCTGTGGTGTCAATTTCGATGCCTAAGAACGATATCTTTGTTGTGGGGCCTATGTTTTTGGCTGGGCATAATGGGACTCCAAACCAACGGGAGATGTTTGTGAATTCGTTGAGTAAGGGGCAGCGAAAGTTGATGACCAATCGCCACGGCCCGCGGAGGGGCCACCACAGTCAGTGAATCCTTCCTTATTTAGTATATGTTATGATCTGCTACAGGGACTAAGGAAAGACAGGAGAACTGTCCCTACAATAGAACTAAACTAGATCCCTACGATGTAACGGGGAACCTGATCCTGCGATCAGACCCGCTAAAGTCCTCGGCTAGTCTGAACGAAGACCTATAGATGTGAGGGAGGGATCCCTACAAGAACTAGGGACTGGGATAAGTTTGGACACCTCCTAGCAGAAATAGTAGCAGTAAAAGACAAACACACAACAAAAAGCATAGAGGTCAGAAGACCTAGCAAAACTAACAGAGAACAGCAACAGAGCACCAAGCTAGCTCAAGAGTAGTAAATACAATGAAGTCCAGCAAGACCAGGAGGGCGGAGCCGGATTAAATAGGCAAAAATGGTCATGTGACCAGCAAACTAAAAAAAACCTAACAGGAGAGTTCTAACAGTACCCCCTCTTCTAAGAGGATCCTCCGGATCCCCTAGGCCCAGGCTTACCAGGAAACCTCCTGTGAAATGCTCTGACAAGTCTGGAAGCAGAAACATCATCCGCCCTCACCCATGAGTTATCCTCAGGTCCGAAACCCTTCCAAGCGACGAGATACTGCAAACTCCCTCTATACCATCTAGAATTTAGGATGCGGGAAATTTCATATTCCCCGTCCTCCACCACCGGAGGAACAGTGGCAGAGGCGTCACCATCAGACACATCAGCTTTTTTCAACAGAGAAACATGAAACACCGGGTTAATCTTCCAGGACGTAGGAACCTCCAACCTAACAGCAGATTGGTTAACTATCTGAAGCACCTTAAAGGGCCCTACGAACTTGGGACCCAATTTTTTAGAAGGAATCCTCAATCGCAGATTCTTAGAGGACAACCAAACCATGTCACCAACAGCAAGCAAAACCTCTTGCCGTTTCCTATCAAAGTACCTCTTAGATTTTTTGTTAGCCTCCTGAAGATTACCACGCACATCCGTCCAAACTCTCTCCAAATCACCGGAAAAACTCTCCTCCTCAGGCACAGCCGAAACCAATTTGGAGAATGACCCAAAAGACGGATGTCTCCCAGAACAACAAAAAAAAGGCGAACACCCAGCAGAAGAGGATGTATGGTTGTTAAGAGCAAATTCAGCAAGTGGCAGAAACTCAGACCACCCCTCTTGATTGTCTGCCACAAAACAACGCAAGAACTGCTCAACATCCTGGTTCTTCCCTTTTGTCTGGCCATTAGACTCAGGATGATATCCAGATGAAAACGACAAATGAACTCCCAACCTGTCACAAAAGGCACGCCAAAAATGAGCCACGAACTGAGGTCCCCTATCAGAAACAATGTCACTAGGAACACCATGTAGTCTGACAATTTCCTTGACAAAGGCCTTAGCGAGTGTCTTAGCGCAAGGCAGTTTGATGAAGGGAACCAAGTGACACATCTTGCTAAAACGGTCCACGACCACCCAGATGACCGTGAAACCTTCAGAGGGGGGAAGGTCAGTAATAAAGTCCATAGCCAGATGTGTCCAAGGTGCACTAGGAACCTCCAGAGGGCAAAGCAACCCCACAGCAGGAGCATGCGAAGACTTGGATCTAGCACACACAGTACATTGGCGCACCCACTTAATGACTTCCTTCTGCCATCCAGGCCACCAAAAACTGCGACCCACAAGTCTCTTGGTCTCAGAAATTCCTGGATGACCTGCCAACCGAGACTCATGACACTCAACAAACAAATCTCTCCTAAAGGTCCTAGGCACAAACAAACTCCCATGGGGAGTGTTAGATGGGGCATTCTCCTGAGCTTTAAGAATCTCATCCTCCAAAACGGAGTCCAAAGCAGCAATCACAACACCTTCTTGTAAAATGCTCTCCTCTTCCTCCTCAACACCGACCATGGGAGAAAAGCTGCGAGACAAAGCATCCACTTTAACATTCTTGGTACCCGGGATGTAAGTAACGGAAAAATTAAACCGCGAGAAAAAAAATGCCCACCTAGCCTGACGGGCATTCAAGCGCTTGGCAGCATCAAGATAGATCAGATTTTTATGATCAGTGAAAACCTGAATGGGAAATTCAGCACCTTCCAAGAGGTGACGCCAGTGTTCAAATGTGAGTTTAATCGCCAGCAATTCCCGATTACCAATATCGTAATTAAGTTCAGTCTCAGAAAATTTTTTTGAAAAAAAGGCACAGGGATGTACTCAATCCTTTTTTTCCTGAGACAACACCGCACCGACCCCCACCGAAGAAGCATCAACCTCAACCAAAAACGGCTTAGTCACATCAGGCTGCATAAGGATGGGAGCAGAGGTGAACCTCTCCTTTAGAAACACAAAAGCTTCAATGGCCTCAGAAGTCCACTGAACAGCATTAGCACCTTTCCTGGTGAGATCGGTCAGCGGTTTGACAATAATAGAAACATTTTTTATGAATTTTCTGTAATAATTGGTGAAACCCAAAAACCTCTGTATCGATTTCAAACCAATAGGCCTAAGCCATTCCTGCACAGCTTGAACTTTAACCGGGTCCATCTCAAAACCTTCACTGGAGATAATGTAGCCCAAAAAACAAATTCTCTGTACAGCGAACTCACATTTCTCCAGCTTAGCAAAAAGCGAATTGTCCATTAATAACTGTAATACCTCACGTACGCTCCGCCAATGAGACTCCAGATCAGGCGAATAAATCAGAATGTCATCCAAATACACAACCACATTTTTGACGATCAGAGGTCTAAGGATGTCATTAATAAGATTCTGAAAAAATGCTGGAGCATTGGTAAGACCAAAAGGCATAACCAGATTCTCAAAATGACCCACAGGAGTGTTAAAAGCAGTCTTCCATTCATCACCCTCCTTCATGCGCAACAAATTGTATGCCCCCCGGAGATCAATTTTAGAGAACCACTTGGCCCCCACTAACTGGTTAAATAAATCAGGAATCAATGGCAGTGGGTAAGGATTGCGTACAGTAATTTTATTAATCTCACGAAAGTCCAGACAAGGACGTAAACCGCCATCTTTTTTTTTTACAAAAAAAAATCCAACAGCCACAGGAGACTTGGAAGGCCTAATGTGACCGGCGGCCAAGCTTGTCTGTATGTATTCCTCCAAAGCCTTTCTCTCAGGAATAGTAAGATTAAATAAACGACTTTTAGGAAGAGTCGCTCCAGGGACAAATTCAATGGTACAATCATAGTCTCTATGGGGAGGCAAAATTTGTGACTCCTCCTCAGAAAAAACTCTCCAAAAATCCTGAATAGGTACAGGCAATTCCCCTTTATCCACAGCAGCAATACGTCCGTTACAACACTTGTCATAACACTTAGGGCTCCAGGACTTAATTTCATTGGTAGACCAATCCAGTACAGGATTGTGCAATTTTAACCAGGGTAACCCCAATATTACTGGAGAAGGCAAATTATCCAATACCACCAAATCCAAATTTTCTTGGTGAATACCATTAATAGTGAGGGGAAATTCACAGACCTTATGAGTAACACTCTTCAAGGGAGAGCCATCAACAGAAACCACAGCAATAGGGGATGACAAAGTTTTAGGTTCTAATCTAAGTTTTTCCAAGAATCCCCCATCAATCACATTCAGAGTAGAACCACAATCCACAAATACCCGAAATTCAATTAATTCATCCTGAGCAGCAGTAGTGGCAGATAGGAATACTCCCTTAGAATTTAAACAGGCAATACGGGCATAACTGACCATTTTTTTTTCTTTCTTCAAACGAAGCACACAGTTCTTAATAAAATGACCAGAATTTCCGCAATAGAAACACAAGCCTTCAGAAAGCCTGCGATCTTTTTCCTGAGAGCGGGGTGCCATTGCCCCAATCTCCATCGGCTCTCCATTGTTAGCACAGACCCTCTCAAGACTCGGAGCTGACATAGCAGAGGATTTGCTCTCATTAACCCTTGCACGCAGTCTCCTGTCCACCCGTATAGCTAATTGCATTGCCTCCTGCAAGTTTCCAGGTGTGGGATAAGCAATCAGTAAATCCTTAACCCTTTCACCTAGCCCTGCAAGAAACAAGCTTTTCAAAGCTGAATCGTTCCACCCCACCTGGGCAGACCACCGACGGAAGTGAGAACAATATTTTTCCACATTACCTGATCCCTGCCTCAAACGTTTCAATTCAGACTCAGCAGATCATCGTACAACAAACCCAAAGCAGAAAAAAAACTATCCACTGATCTAAAGCACGGATCACTAGGTTGGAGAGAGAAGGCCCATCCCTGAGGATCTTTGCGCAAAAGTGACATTATGAACCCTATGCGCTGTGATTCATCACCAGAGGATCCAGGTCTCAAACGAAAATACAATAAACAAGCATTTTTAAAAGAAAAAAAATCTTGTTGTTCGCCAAAAAATAAATCAGGCAGACGTACAGTCATATGAAAAAGTTTGGGCACCCCTATTAATCTTAAGCTTAATGTTTTATAAAAATTGGTGTTTTTGCAACAGCTATTTCAGTTTGATATATGTAATAACTGTTGGATACAGTAATGTTTCTGCCTTGAAATGAGGTTTATTGTACTAACAGAAAATGTGCAATCTGCATTCAAACAAAATTTGACAGGTGCATAAGTATGGGCACCTCACCAGAAAAGTGACATTAATATTTAGTAGATCCTCCTTTTGCAAAAATAACAGCCTCTAGTCGCTTCCTGTAGCTTTTAATGAGTTCCTGGATCCTGGATGAAGGTATTTTTGACCATTCCTCTTTACAAAACAATTCCAGTTCAGTTAAGTTTGATGGTCGCCGAGCATGGACAGCCTCTTCAAATGATCCCACAGATGTTCAATGATATTCAGGTCTGGGGACTGGGATGGCCATTCCAGAACATTGTAATTGTTCCTCTGCATGAATGCCTGAGTAGATTTGGAGCGGTGTTTTGGATCATTGTCTTGCTGAAAGATCCATCCACTGCGTAACTTCAACTTTATCACTGATTCTTGAACACTATTGCCAAGAATCTGCTGATACTGAGTGGAATCCATGCGTCCCTCAACTTTAACAAGATTCCCAGTGCCGGCATTGACCACACAGCCCCAAAGCATGATGGAACCTCCACCAAATTTTACTGTGGGTAGCAAGTGTTTTTCTTGGAATGCTGTGTTTTTTTGCCACCATGCATAACGCCTTTTTGTATGACCAAACAACTCAATCTTGGTTTCATCAGTCCACAGGACCTTCTTCCAAAAATAAATAGGCTTCTTCCAATGTGCTTTTGCATACCTCAGCCGACTCTGTTTGTGCGTACTTGCAGAAACGGCTTCTTTCGCATCACTCTCCCATACAGCTTCTCCTTGTGCAAAGTGCGTTGTATAGTTGACCGATGCACAGTGACACCATCTGCAGCAAGTTGATGCTGCAGCTCTCTGGAGGTGGTCTGAGGATTGTCCTTGACTGATCTCACCATTCTTCTTCTCTGCCTTTCTGATGTTTTTCTTGTCCTGACACTTCTGGCCTTAACAAGAACTGTCCCTATGTTCTTCCATTTCCTTACTATGTTCCTCACAGTGGAAACTGACAGGTTAAATCTCTGAGACAGCTTTTTGTATCCTTCCCCTGAACAACTATGTTGAATAATCTTTGTTTTCAGATCATTTGACAGTTGTTTTGAGGAGCCCATGATGCCACTCTTCAGAGGAGATTCAAACAGGAGAACAACTTGCAAGTGGCCACTTTAAGTAGCTTTTCTCATGATTGCATACACCTGGCTATAAAGTTCAAAGCTCAATGAGGTTACAAAACCAAAAAAAGTGCTTTAGTAAGTCAGTAAAAAGTAGGCAGGAGTATTTAAAACAAGAAAATGATAAGGGTGCCCATACTTATGCACCGGTCAAATTTTGTTTGAATGCAGATTGCACATTTTCTGTTAGCACAATAAACCTCATTTCAAGGCAGAAACATTACTGTGTCCAACAGTTATTACATATATCAAACTGAAATAGCTGTTGCAAAAACACCAATTTTTATAAAACATTAAGCTTAAGATTAATAGGGGTGCCCAAACTTTTTCATATGACTGTACCTTTGGTTCCACAAAATGTGCTCCAGAACAGCTACTCACATGTTGTTGGAGCTTGGCCAACTCCAGAGAGAGTCCCTGCAAGCGTTGAGCCAAATCTTGAACCGAGACCATGATGGAAAACTGGAGGTCTTTCCTTAGAGAAAATTTTTTTTTTTTTCTTTTAGGGCTGGACTTACTGTTATGATCTGCTACAGGGACTAAGGAAAGACAGGATTACTGTCCCTACAATAGAACTAAACTAGATCCCTACGATGTAACGGGGAACCTGATCCTGCGATCAGACCCGCTAAAGTCCTCGGCTAGTCTGAACGAAGACCTATAGATGTGAGGGAGGGATCCCTACAAGAACTAGGGACTGGGATAAGTTTGGACACCTCCTAGCAGAAATAGTAGCAGTAAAAGACAAACACACAACAAAAAGCATAGAGGTCAGAAGACCTAGCAAAACTAACAGAGAACGGCAACAGAGCACCAAGCTAGCTCAAGAGTAGTAAATACAATGAAGTCCAGCAAGACCAGGAGGGCGGAGCCGGATTAAATAGGCAAAAATGGTCATGTGACCAGCAAACTAAAAAAAACCTAACAGGAGAGTTCTAACAGTATAGAGTCTACCAATACTTTGGGCGTAGTAGCCCAGCTGCGAAGCAAGCTGCACCGCCTGTGTATCTAATAAGAATTTTTTACTGCATCTAACCCAGCCAATCATTTGATAGTATTGCTAGTAGCAGAGTCGCATGGGCTCTAAACCTTGCATAGCCTGGGCATTTTTTGAGATGTCTAAGGATGACCCAACTCATGTTATCTGTAACATTTGTCACCAAAAGCTAAGCAGAGGCCAAAAAAACAATAGTTTGAGTACTTTATGCTTGAATCGTCACATGGATATGAAGCATAAGTTGCAGTGCGAAGCTCACTGTGCTACAATACGGCCTAGCGGGCTGGTCCAACCACCATCTGCCCCACCTGTGTCATCCTGGGGAGACTAAAAGCTTTAGGATTTTGGAAAATCAACTCACCAACTATTTTAAGCAACTCTGGGACAATTGATGCCACTTAAGTGGTGTCTGTGCCACAATTTTTGGAAAAAATGGAGACTCTTTTTGGAGTCCCCTTGCAGTGTTTTACATGACGTTGGCATCGTCAATTCCAGGTGGGTCGGGTCTCTACCCCACCTTTTAACCGTAAGAAAGTACATACACTATGGCTTGGGGTAACACAGATGGTTGAGTCTGAAGAGCTGTTTACTCATACTATAGCCTGGGAATCAGAGGTCTGCTGCAAAGCTTCAGTGTCTGCTAGTCAGCGGAGTAGCCACTGCCTGTAGATCTAATTACAAATTTTTAACTGCATCTAGCCCAGGCAATACTTTGGGCCTAGTAGCAGTGTCTGCTAGTCAGCGGATTATCCCAGCTGTTAAGCAAGCTACACCACCTGTAGTTTGGAAACTTAATTTTTTCAAAGGAAATGCTTCGGGCCCCCGGGACACTCACTGAAGAGCATCGGGGGAGGCACCCCAAGGCACAGGGGCTGGGACTGGCGGTAGGACGCCTTGCGGTGGACCGCCAAGCTCGATCCTTATAAAAGCTTTTTAACTGCAGCAGCTTTAGTGGACGCTACTGGAGCTGGAATTACCGCGGCTGCTGGCATCAGACTTGCCCTCCAATAGATCCTTGTAAAAGGATTTAAAAGTGTACTCATTCAAATTAGAGAGACAATTTAAATTACAGAGCTTAGACCTGCCTCCACCGCGGGGGGGCTCGACCCACCAGTGGACAGGCACCAGTATTGGGAGAGGGGGGCTGGCCGTCAGGGTCCACTGCAGCTCTTTCACAAACCCTGCGACACGGAGGTCGCACGGGCAGGAACGGACTGGCCGTGTCAGCTTCTCACTTTTTTGGTTTTAGAAGGGCATGACAAGCCTATATCTGTGTCTCCCCCTCCTTTTACTCCTCCACCTCTTTCTTTTCGCATGACTATATTTACTTGTCACTTTTCCATGTGTTAGTTGTGTCTTCTGAGCAGTTTGTCAGGTTTTGGACACCTTTGAAGGTGTTTTCTATGTGTTTCTATGTGTTTTTGTTTGTTAGCCTGCCAGTGGTTTTAATGGTGTTCGACGAACAGTTCGACGAACAGTTCGGCGAACATACCGGTGTTCGACGAACCGAACCGAACCCGAACACTACGGGGGTGGCTCAACACTAGTAGTGACGAGCATGCTCACTCATTACTATTTGTGAGCCCTCGCGGGCAGGGTTCTCTCTCCTCCTGTACCAGTCGGTGACCCCTTTCCACATGTGAAGCGCCATGGAATAAATGGCACTATAATAACAAATAATAATAATAATTATAATATTTGTATTGTGGGTCAAATGCCACTTTTCCTGGTGTCTGCCCTCAATTTGAGCTGTTTTGGTAGCTTTTGGGCTCCTTTGAAGGTGTTGTGTATGCATTTGGTTTTGCCTCCCATTGAATGCAATGGAATTCGGACATGTTCGTCGAACTGTTCGACGAATTGTTCGGAGAACATCGGGAAGTTCGCCTATCTGAAACTAGTCAAACCTTGAGAGGTTCGCTCATCTCTAGCTATGGGAACATAATAAATAAAGTCTTCATTACCTGGGTAACAGGGGGGGCTACATGAGTTAAAACTCCTTAACGACCTTGGGTTTTTCTGTTTTTGCGTTTTTATTTTTTGCTCCCCTTCTTTCCAGAGCCATAGCCTTTTTATTTTTCGGTCAATATGGCCATGTGAGGGCTTATTTTTTGTGGGACAAGTTGTACTTTTAAATGCCATCACTGGTTTTACCATATTGTGTACTGGAAAAAGGGAAAAAAATTCCAAGTGCGGTGAAATTGCAAAAAAAATGCAATTCAACGGTTGTTTTTTGGGGGTTTTTTTGCCACGTTCACTGAATGCTAAAACTGGCCTGCCATTATTATTTTCCAGGTCATTATGAGTTTTTAGACTCTAAACATGTATAGGTTCTTTTTTATTTAAGTGGTGAAAAAAAATCCAAAGTTTGCTAAAAAAAATAAATATAATGGCGCCATTTTCCGAGACCCGTAGCGTGTCCATTTTTTGCGATCTAGGGTTGGGTGAGGGCTTATTTTTTGCGCTTCGAGCTGACATTTTTATTGATACTATTTTGGGGCAGATGTGATGTTCTGATCGCCTATTATTGCATTTTATTTCAATGTTGCGACGACCAAAAAAACTTAATTCTGGCGTTTAGAATATTTTTCTCGTTACGCCGTTTATCGATTGGATTAATTCTTTTTTTTATATTGATAGATCGGTCGATTCTAAACGCAGCGATACCAAATATGTGTATGTGGGGTGTTTTTTTTATTATTTTATTTTGAATGGGAAGAAATGGGGGTGATTTAAACTTTTATATTTTTTTTCCATAGGAGACTAGAAGCTGCAGTTATCTGATTGTTTCTGTTACACAGAGGCGATGAGCAGATCGCCTCTGTGTAGCAGAAATGCCCACTTGCTATGAGCGCCGACCACTTGGTTGCGCTCATAGCAAGTGAGACATGACAACCACAGGGGTCTGCTGCAGACCCCGAGTTGTCATGCCCATGCATCGGTGACCCACGATCACTTGACGGGGTCACCGATGGGCAGGGTTAATGCAGCGCTTCCAGTGCGGCGCTGTTAAATGCTGCTGTCAGAGATTGACAGCAGCATTTAACTGGTTAACAGCCGCGGGTGGATCGCCATTCCACCTGCGGCTGTTACGGGCACATGTCAGCTGTAAGAATCAGCTGAAATGTGCCCGGTTCAGTGCGGGCTCAGCGCCGGAGCCCCCACTGAACCGGGGGTGATGGCCTGCGGCGTACTAATACGCCCCAGGCCATTAAGAGGTTAAATTGAGTTACATTGCTTGTAAATGGTATATGAGATAGTATTCTCTGTGTGAATAGAAAATTGATTTGCTCACAACAAGTGTGCATTCTTTTCTCCAAGCGCTCATTATTTTTGAGGGCCTAATCTCTTCATTGGCCTTACTGGTGATCCGACATATCTGACTTTGGGTCAAAACAAAAACAGCTACAATAGCAACAAGCGTAGATGAAATGAAGGACTTATTAATAGTGTTGAGCATTCCGATACTGAAATATAGGGTATCGGCCGATATTCGCGGTATCGGAATTCCGATACTTAATTCCGATACTTTTAGAATATCGAATACCGGAATCGGAAGTTTCCATAATGCCTGCGCTCTGCAGTGTCTCTGAAGGATGACAAGCTGGATGGCAGCGCTCAGCTGCGATCCAGCCTGTCATCAGAATGCCATCCCAGCGTGAGAGAATTCTCCTGATTGTTTAAAAGCCGGCTGGCGGTAAAAAGCCGCCAGCTTTTAAACAATTACACAGCCCCATACTGCTTCCCCGCAGCCTCCCACCCCGATCCTCCGCTCCCCTCGCCACCTCCCATCCCGATCGTAAGTTAGGACCGGGCGGGGAGCACAGCACCAGGGAGCGGGGAGCGAAGGACCCGGGCGGGGAAGCCAGCAGTGAAAAGACTTCACCGCCGGCTTTCCCATTCTGTGCTGCGCTTTCCCGCCGGTTATTTCAAATGAACAGCTGAGGTATCAGGTGATGCCGATCAGCTGTTCATTTGAAGTAGCCGCGGTGCCCTCAGAGGGTTCATGTGAGTTCATGCTTGACTGCATTGCATGAACTCACATGAACTTTCCCACGGCCGCACAGGTCAGCCTCACCTCCCAGACCATCAGCCCGTCATGATTAGTGTGTGCGCGGTCTGCGGGTGTGTGCGGTGTCTATGCGATGTCTGCGGGTGTGTGCGCGGTGTCTGTGCGATGTCTGCGGGTGTGTGCGCGGTGTCTGTACGATGTCAGGGGGTGTGTGCGTGCAGGCAGACATAGGCCGATGTGACACTACTACTATGTCTGTCCCCCGTCCACTCGTGCCAGCAGGATCAGCTCGATGGGAGCAGTAGTTCCCATCAGCTGATCCTGCTATTTAAATTGCCCTACTGTGTCCCCAATAAATTTTAAATACATTTCATTGGTGGCCAGTGGTTACCTACAATAAATTAGTTCATATATTACCTGTCCCCGCCGATCGCCACCTAAAATAAAGTAAAAAATAAAAAAATACACCTATACTCACCTAGACACCTAATTTCCCGAAGCCATCGATCTTCTGTAATAAAATATAAAATAATAAACCACAACCTTATCCTTACCCCTCCGTAGTAGTCCACGAGTGTCCCACGATGATCTCCAGTTTAGAGCAGCCACATAGAATGTGACCGCTCTGAACCGCAGCCGCCGCTAGAATGACGGGGCCGTAAAGCAGCCCCGTCACTGCATAAGTGGGTTCGCCGGAGTTCAGGCAGCGCTGCTCCGGTCAGCTCCTTTACGGCCCTGCTGTATCGTGAGAAATTCCCACGGTACAGCAGTGCCATAAAGGAGGTCTCCGGAGCTGCGCTGCCTGAATGCACTCCGGTGACCTCAGTCAGGGGCTCCCGCTGCCGGGAGCGGACGTGTTCCCGGCAGCGTGAGCTTACAGCAGCCATGCACAGCTGTCACCATCTCCAGATGTGACAGCTGTGCATGGGAGATCAGCGCAGGAACGTGGACAGGTAACTATTTTTTTTTTAGTAAATAAGAATTAAATAAAATGGTGTGTTTTATTTCAAATAAATTATTTTTTTCTGGGTGTAGTGTGTTTTTTTCTTTTTAACACTTTGTAGGTTAGTAATGGGGGTGTCTTATAGACGCCCATCATTACTAACCTGGGCTTCATGGCAGCTGACGCTGACATGAACCCCAACCCTATTACCCCCTGCCACCGCACCAGGGCAGCGTGGAAGAGCGAGGCTAAGTGCCAGAATTGGCGCATCCTATGGATGCGCCATTTCTGGGGCGGCTGACGGCTGGTGTTTCTAGCCTGGGAGGGGGCCAATATTCATGGCACCCTTCCTGGGCTATTAATATCAGCCCCCAGCTGTCTGCCTAGCCTTTGCTAGCTATTAAAATAGGGGGGACCCCACGTCATTTTTTTGGGGGGGGGTCCCCCATTTTAATAGCTAGTAAAGGCTAGGTATTCAGCTGGGGGCTGATATTAGTAGCCTGGGAAGCTCCGTGGGTATTACCCCCTTCCCAGGCTTCAAACATCTGCCCCAGCCGTCGGCTTAACCTCCGCTAGAGACTAAAATTATGGGGGATCCCACGCCAATTTTTTTTTAAATAAATCCTTTAGTTTAACACTAAATGACATTTGAGGAGTTAATAAAGATGCAGTCCCTAAATTATTATTTATTTTTTAATTAATTTTTCCCAAAAATTTTGACGTGGGCTTTGCCATATTTTTGTATGCCAGCCAGGTACAGCATCCAGCTTCTATGAACGCACCCTGCGCTGCGGATTCCAGCCCCCAGCTGCCTAGTTGTACCTGGCTGGACACAAAAATAGGGAGAAGCCCCACGTATTTTTTTTTTAAATTATTTCATGAAATTCATGAAATAATAAAGAAAAAAAGGGCTTCCCTATATTGTTGTGTCCAACCAGGTACAAATAGGCAGCTGGTGGTTGGGGGCAGCCCGTTCCTGCCTGCTGTACCTGGCTGGATACAAATATAGGGCGAAGCCCCACGTCAATTTTTTTTAATTATTTCAGGAAATTCATGAAATAATTGAAAAAAAAAATTGACGTGGGGCTTCGCACTATATTTGTGTCCAGCTAGGTACAACTAGGCAGCTGGGGGCTGGAATCTGCAGCGCAAGGAGGCCCAAGCTTTCTGGCCCCCCCCCGCTGCAAATTGCAGTCCGCAGCCAGCCCGGAAAATGGCGCGTTCATAGAAGCGCCATCTTCTGGCGCTGTACCCAACTCATCCAGGGCCCTGGTGCGGTGGCTCACTGGGTAATAAAGGGGTTAGTGCCAGCTAGGCATTATCAGCTGGGAGAATTCTCCTGCGCATGCGGTGAGCGTGAGAGACTCGGCTCATCGGG
Source organism: Phyllobates terribilis (assembly GCF_046119375.1). Taxonomy (NCBI): domain Eukaryota; kingdom Metazoa; phylum Chordata; class Amphibia; order Anura; family Dendrobatidae; genus Phyllobates; species Phyllobates terribilis. Next base: position 707,836,287 of record NW_027362761.1, read on the forward strand.
ATGCCGTCACAGCCAGACACTGAGGAGCGCAAGCATGCCTGCGCTTCTCAGTGTCCGCGGAATGACAGGCTGGATGACAGCGTTCTGCTGCGGTCCAGCCTGTCATCTCGATGTAGCAGAGCTGAAGCTGTCCTGGGAACCATGGGAAGATAAGGATGATGTTGCTTTATTATTTTATTTTTATTGCAGGAGATCGTTGGCTTCAGCTGGAATGGGCGTGATGGTAAGTATGGTTTAATTTAGAACAATAAAGAATTGTGTGTTTATTTCAATTAAAGGACTTTATTCTGGGTGTTTGTGGTTTTTTTTAACTTTCACTATGGGGTTAGTAATGGGGGTGTCTTATAGACGCCTCTCCATTACTAACCTGGGCTTGATGTCAGCTGGCATTATAAGCTGACATCAACCCCAACCCTATTACCCCACTGCCACCGCTACAGGGCAGTGGGAAGAGCGAGGCTAAGTGCCAGAATTGGCGCATCCTATGGATGTGCCATTTCTGGGGCAAATGACGGCTGGTGTTTCTAGCCTGGGAGGGGGCCAATATTCATGGCACCCTTCCTGGGCTATTAATATCAGCCCCCAGCTGTCTGCCTAGCCTTTGCTAGCTATTAAAATAGGGGGGACCCCATGTCATTTTTTTGGGGGGGTCCCCCATTTTAATAGCTAGTAAAGGCTAGGTATTCAGCTGGGGGCTGATATTAGTAGCCTGGGAAGCTCCGTGGGTATTACCCCCTTCCCAGGCTTCAAACATCTGCCCCAGCCGTCTGCTTAACCTCCGCTAGAGACTAAAATTACGGGGAACCCCACGCCAATTTTTTTTTTGATAAATCCTTTATTTTAACACTAAATGACAAGTACAGTAATCAACACTATCACTGTACTTCTTATATATGTGACTGACATGTTTCTATCTATCTAATCTATGTGTGATTCTCTATTCTTTCTATTCTAAATTGTCGGGTACAGATGCTGAATTGCCGACCGGCTTTTTTAAAGAGACGGTGCTTGAAAACACTAATATTTTTTTAAATAAATCCTTTACACTAAATGACAAGTACAGTAAGCAACACTGTCACGGTACTTCATATATATGTGACTGACATGTTTCTATCTATCTAATCTATGTGTGATTCTCTATTCTTTCTATTCTAAATTGTCGGGTACCGCTGCTGAATTGCCGGCCGGCTTTTTTAAAGAGACGGTGCATGAAAACACTAATATTTTTTTTAATAAATCCTTTACACTAAATGACAAGTACAGTAAGCAACACTGTCACTGTACTTCATATATATGTGACTGACATGTTTCTATCTATCTAATCTGTGTGTGAAGCTCTATTCTTTCTGTTATAAATTGTCGGGTACTGGTGTATGCCGCTGCTGAATTGCCGGCTTTTCATGTTTCACTGTGAGCACTGTTCCCATCTATTTGGGCATCCACCTCCCCCAATACATTCTACATTATTGTTAGTTGTTTTCCTTCATGTAGAATTAACCTACAAGGAAAGAAAGGGTTTATTTTCATTCCGATATTTGTGTCCCATTGACTTGCATTGGTTTCCGGTATCGGAATCGGCGATATCCGATACTTTTTGGGTATCGGCCCGATTCAATCCAATTCGATATTTCCTGATATCGGAAGGTATCGCTCAACACTACTTATTAAGTTATTATAGAGTGTCAAGATGGAAAGCTCAAACAAGGGATTGCTATTCAATATAAAGAAGACAAAGATACTGTCAGGTATGACTGGGACACATTTGAGATGGATGTTCTCCCCGTGTTTGGGTGGGTTTCCTTCAGGTTCTCCGGTTTCCTCCCACACTCCAAAAAAAATACATACTGATAGGGAATTTAGATTGTGAGCCCCAATGGGGACAATGCCCATAATGTCTGTAAAGCACTGTGGAATTAATGGCGCTATATAAGTGAGTAAAATAAATAAATGGCGATGAATTGGAAATTGTAGAGGACTTCAACCCACTCGGATCAATGGGAGAACAGCTACGGTCAAATCAACAATAAAGTCACTGGACAAGGTCTTGAATTGAGAAAAACATTTCAGTGGTGACAAACAAACGGCTAGTACATAGTTTGGTCTTTTCTGTGGTAACATACGGATGTGAAACCTGGATGATAAAGAAGCAAGACAGAAGAAGAATCAACGCCTTCGAAATGTGGTGCTGAAGAAGGATGTCAACTGTCATGGTGGTAACTCCTCAGTGCCTCTCTACTCAATCTGTAGTTTTTCCCTGCATCAGGCCATTCCACTAGTCTGTCTCATGCTGCACTGCTGCTTTACTTGTGACATTCATTTAGCCTTTGGGGGAGAGACTGGCCTCTGCAGGAATTTAACCTTACTAGATCCTGCAGAAATTAGGTTCCTCGGCCTATCCTGTGCTAGCAGGGCCTCCCCACCCAAACATTGGTTCCTATGGCTATAGTACCCATTCATGCGTTCCTCCATTGTCTTCATCTCATTAAGGACCCAGCCTGTTTACCCATCCTGTCTAACCTCTCTGCTCCTGACCTCGGCTATTTGTTTTGAACCTGTGCTGCCTGCCCCAACCTTGGACCGTCTGACCATGTTTTTGTCTTTGCCCCTGTGTACCGCGTACCGCGTACCGCGCACCTGTGCCTCAGACCTTCCAGTCAGCTGCTGCAGTTCTGGGGACTGTCCTGGAGTGGTACCTGGTGACTACCAGCAGCCAAGCCTATCCTCACCACCAGACGCTCAAGCAAAAACCAGGTAGTCGCTTAGTAACACCCCTCCAAGGTAAGCCCAGCCTATGGCGCAGTGGGTCCACATCTAACAGACTTACATTAACAATATCATGAATGGCAAGAAGAACAAATAAATACATTTTTGAACAAATCAAGACAGACTTGTCACTCGAAGCTAGGATAACCAAGCTACGACTTGCCTACTTTGGACACATCATACAAAGAGAGCAATCACTGGAGAAGAACATCATGGTTGGAAGAATAGAAAGAACCAGGCGAAAAAGGAAGACCAGCAACCTGATGGCTTGATACTATAAAGATACCAGTGAAGAAGACCCCGGAGGACCTCTTCAGGCTTGCACAAGGTCATTCATCTATGGCTTGAGATTGAGCCAAATGCCATTAAAAAGAAAGTCAACATTTACATCACATATTAATTGGCTTACTTTGTGTTAGAAATGTGTGTCACAACTTTTAGAGCACGGTGTTGCATGTTAGGCCATCCTCCTTTTTGTTAACCCAGTCCCATTTCCAGCATTGTCCCCTTGTTGGACATGGTACATTAAGTGCCTTGGTCCAAGTCATAAAAAAATATTTTTGGTGCATTTATCTTGCTAAATCATGAACATATTAATGGGAAACCTGAAGAGATGAAAATACAGGGCATAATGGGTAAGCACTTGAAAAAATAATGACATGATGAAATGCAAAGTATATACATTTTTACTTTGTTTACTTCTTGCAATGTGACATTAATTCTTATATGATAGCTGCATCTTAGCAAAATTTCCAGATCTCCAGATCAATTGTGTGTTATCCCTTATTATCCATCACCACCAAATAAGTATGTTTCCATTTTAATTTTTTTTTGCTAGGAAGGAGCATGTGTAAGCATTAGAGTTGATGTGAATTAATCCACAAATCTCAGTCCATTGGCCATGAAAGGGGTCAGTAGCTGCTGGATATAAGAGTGAGAACCACATCTTTCCTGATGTTATCCAAAGCCTTTATTTGGATTTGCCTACCAGGCACAATGTCCTCATTGCTGTGTGAAGCACAAATTAAAAGAAGAGCCCCCTTCTATTTAAAAAAAGCTCTAGAGGCGGAGTTATCTTCCAGTCAACATCTGCCCCATAGCCTGGAAGAGGTCATTTATCACATAAAGTGATAAAAGATGATTTTTCCACAACAACACATCTGAAATGAGGCATACAGGGATGGCTAATAGATTAGGTAGGTCAAAAGTGGTGACAGATTCCCTTTAAATAAAGAATATTTACAAATCGTTTCGTTTTTCATTAGAAATTAACTGAAACAATAAAAAATTTATTGCATACTCTTTTAAATTAGCTGCATAAACTTCTAAATGTATTCACATAGATACTTCATGAAATATGGATCTTTTCTATGTAAGATTATTTTAATTTTATATACCTTTTGTTTAATTGACAATTTATGACAAGTCAGGATTTATAAAATAACTTCCCCTCAGGTGTGATACTTTTTGTGTCCTGTTTATTCATCCAGAGTTTTCAACTGTAACCTATAATGAGATACAAATCAATACAAATCCTCTCTCCTCAATTGTTCTATCCTCTGGACATTAATAAACATGCTGCTTCCATCATGTAAATCATCTAAATGCATAATGGAGCGTGAACATACTTAAGAATGGTTTTAATAGATCTGTGGTAAATGATTGCGGGGTCTGTAGTTGTTTCCACACATGTATAATTCTCTATCTTTCATGAACATAATGCAATAATTATTCTCATTTTATTTGAAAATGCTTTATTGTTATTTTCTGCTTGATATTTTGGACATTTTTTATACAATGATATACCTTCAGGGTATATAAATATCTGAGACTGTAAGCTCTGGTAAGGACCTCCACAATGCCTCCAATTTAATTCTCTTATGCAAATCAAAGCCTATTTTCAGACCCACCCAAACATACATCTATATTCTCAGACTTTAAATAAAATATACTTAAAGGAAACCTGTCATGTCCTTTTTTGATATTAAACTGCCCCCAATGCCTCGCTAGGGATGCAATGCGCATCACTACTATGGTCTTCTCAAGCAAAACTTCCCACTATTTATCTCTAAAAAACACTTTTTATCCTTAGGTGATTGCATCACATATCTTCTCCTTCAGTCATAGGGGTGGGGCTTTCTATCCTTCTAGTCAAGGTACTCTTCAAATAATTCACGCCCATCACAGCCTGATTGATTGCCTGGACTGCTCTGATGTCACTGCAATCACCCAGTAAATTTCATGCTTGCGCACTGACTATCAGGCCCCCCGGGCATATGCACTGAATCTGGGTGTATGTGACGCGCCCCCTGGGCCATGTTGTGTAGCGTTGCGCACGCGGGGGAATACCCGGAGCCGGATCGCTGGGGGTTGTAGTTCTCCGTGGCGGTGACCCGGTCCGTGCCCAGGGCGGTCAAACCAGTGGCAGTCTAATTGTTGAAATAAGTGTCCGACTACGCCACCCGTGGATTGCGGTCAGTGGGGACCGCCGCTGCGCTGCTGACCGCTGAGGCTGATGTTGGTTGCGCAGCCGAGTATGGGATAACTCCCCACGGGAGGAGTATTGCCTCAGGGCAGCTAATGTGGATGATGATGGGAGTGATGGTGTGAGGGTCCCAGTGCTAATGGTGCTGGAGCGGCAAGGAATCACAGAGACGTGAGGTGTAGTTCAGGGTCTTTACTGATGGTACATGACAGACCCTCCCGGGAGTACTGGCTAGTATAAGGGGCCTGGTCAAACTGCAAGCAAGCAGGAGTTCCCCTGGCCAGGTGGAGTTGTAGGCCTCCCCGTTAATCTGCACTCTTCCTGGCTACCTTGCTGTCAGCGGTTACAAGTAGCCCACGTCCCTGAGTATACCATGTGGTGCTCACCCGTATGGCTGGTGACTTGGGGCCTTCTGTTAGCCTCCGCTCCGGGATGGCGGCGCTGGTCCCTTCTCTGTGACTGAGCCTCCGGGCTTCTATGGCCAGAGGACCTGGAATCCCCTGCAGGCTGGTTTCTGCTGCTGGACCTGGATGTCCCCACAGCCTCGGACTCCTGTGTCCGGTTTTAGTATCTTCGTCCAGGGTGAACTCTGCTCAGCTCCAGCCCCTGGACTTCTGCTACTGCTCCTACAGAGCTCCTAGTTCTTCCTTTCCCTCTCCAGGCTCTGACTCTGTCTGCAGCTTCACTCTGGCTCTGACTGCTCTAATCCCGCCCAGACCCAGTTTAAAAGGGCAGATTCCTCCCCTCCCAGGTCTGGGCGGACCGTGTTGCATGTTTAGGGATCCTGACCAGAGAAACCTCCCACTTGCTCTCAGACATAATATCTCTATTACTGCGGCAACCAGACCCCTGGGGTGTCGCATTCCCCCCTAGTAAATTTTAGTACTCCGGGACTAAACACATTTTTGAAGAAACATAAATACAAGGTATAACAATAACAAGACAACATATTTACAAGAAGCTTTAGTCTGTAGAGGTCACGGCGTTTCCGTGACCGGGTGTCCATATCACCCAAGGTGAAGTCTTGGCACAGAATAGGGGACCTGTCCAAAGCAAACCCCTTGCGTTGTCCTTGGGCGTGGCTGCAAGGGTAGACTAACTACTTTGGGCCGCAAGGAGGCCACGCCAGACAGGTTTTCTCTTCTGCGACCGTCTTCGCAAGAGGCACCAAGGTGCAACTATCTACAATGTAGTTCCGGTTATTCAGCGTCCATAACCTGTCAGTCCAAATAAACCTGAAGGGTAACTAGAGAAACATAATTAATAAACAGGCAACAAACATAAACCATTTTCAACATTTGCAGTTTACAGGTAAATTCACATTACAGGTTAGATTCTCCAGCGAGCGGGCATCTGACCTCTAGTGACTCTAGTGGACCTACGGAGCTCACTAACTGGTCCTGCACTACAGGGTGTAGGAGGTGTTATGGGCAAGCTGGGCAGCTTTCTGCGCACTCTTTGGCTCACTAGGGGCACAGCAGGCTCACTACCAGCAGAGGGTTGATCCTCCTGTACTGCTGGTGTGGACTCTTCTGCCTCTTGGGCCGGCTGCTCTTCCAGCTCTACCGGTTCCTCTGTAGGCACTTGCGGGGCTGGCTGGAGAAAGGTGAGGACGGGTACCACGACAGCGCCGTTTACTTGTGTCCAAGACCGGGGGAAGTCTCAGAGTACGGTACTGATCATTTCTTCCCTTTCCTCTGCGGGTTGAGGGTTTTCTTGATCTTCTTCAGGGCTTTGCAGCTGCTCGGGACACTTCTTCAGGTGGTCTCTGGAGACAATGGCTGTGGTTTCTCCTCCATCCTTACTGATTACGCAGATTTTTGGGTTCTCATGGCTCGATGGCAGTACGGTGTACGGGTCCTTCTCCCACTGGTCGTCCAACTTGTGGAGCCGCCTCTTCCTCTTCAAGACCTGCTCTCCAGGTACCAGGGGAACAGCGGGAGCATACTGGTTATAAGCCTTCTCTTGCCTTTCTCTAGCTTGAGACAGACTTCGCTCGACGCTCTCCTGCACTTTCCGATACTGCTGCTGCCGTTCTGTATCCCAGTCTGCCTCTGGCGAGGTGTCCTCAGGCGTCAGGACTCCCATATCCAGGTCAATAGGCAGCTTACCAGGTCTTGCTCTCATTAGGTAAGCCGGGGTACAGTTGGTGGAACCTACAGGGATGTGGTTATACAGGTCCACCAGATCGGGCAGTTTCTCAGGCCACAGACTGCGTTCTTCCAGGGGCAGTGTTTTTAGCAGATCTATCACCACCTGGTTCATCTTCTCGCAGAGTCCATTGGTTTGAGGGTGATAGGGCGTTGTTCTTATCTTCTTGCAGCCATACAGGTTGCAGAACTCCTGGAAGACCTCCGCTTCGAAGGCTGGTCCTTGGTCTGTCAGCACTTGGTCCGGGTACCCGTGTGGACGGCAGAAGTGCTGCTGGAAGGCTCTAGCCGCTGTTTGAGCCGTTAAGTCCTTAACCGGGACCACCACCAGGAACCGGGAGTAATGATCCACGATTGTGAGGGCGTAGACATACCCAGATCTGCTTGGAGCCAGTTTCACATGGTCCAGGGCTACCAGTTCCAGTGGCTGTCTGGTGATGATGGGCTGCAAGGGAGTCTTCTGGCTGGCACGGTCCTTTCTTCTCAGGTGGCACGGGCCACAGTCTCTGCACCACCTCTCGATGGCTCCTCTCATGCCTACCCAGTAGAACCGTTCACGCAACAAGAACTCCAGCTTCTTCCATCCGAAATGCCCCGCTCTGTTGTGGTATGCCTCCAGAATCATAGCCGCGTCTCGTCTTGGGACCACTACCTGCCAGGTCAACTCATGTGTTCGAGAGTTAACCATTCTCCGGCACAGCTTCTCCCTGTAGAGGAACAGCTTACTTTTCTCCTTCCACAGTTGCTTGGTCTCCTCTGGAGCGTCTGGGTCAAGACTGGCATCGGCCTGGGTCAACATTTCCTTCACCAAACGGACTGCGGGATCACTGTCTTGCGTCTCCACCCAGTTGTAGTGGGGCAAGGGATTGAACGTCACGGAGCGCCTGTCCTTCACACGGTGGGAATACAGGGTAATCCCATGACGGTGGAACGCAGGGAGCTCAACTTCTTCCAGATCTTCTGGATCTTCCCCTACATCCGGTAAGTTCGGCATTCTAGACAGGACATCCGCATTGGCATTTGAGCGTCCTGCCCGGTATTTGATGGTGAATTCAAAGTTGGACAGGCGGGCCATCCATCTCTGTTCCAGGGCACCGAGCCTTGCAGTGTCCAGGTGTGTCAACGGGTTGTTATCCGTGTACACGGTGAATTTGGAGGAGGCAAGGTAATGCTTGAAACGTTCGGTCACTGCCCACACTACTGCCAGGAACTCCAGCTTGAATGAGCTATAATTCTCAGGGTTCCTCTCAGTGGGCCGTAGCTTTCGGCTGGCGTAAGCGATTACCCGTTCTTTCCCCTGCTGGATCTGGGACAGTACGGCTCCTAGCCCGATGTTGCTTGCGTCCGTGTGGAGGATAAAGGGCTGGCTGTAGTCTGGATATGCCAGGATTTCATCCCCCGTGAGGGCCATCTTCAGCTGGCAGAAGGACTCCTCTTCCAGCTTTTCCCACCTGAAGGGCGGCTTCTGGTTTTTGGCTTTCCGAGATTGACCTATCAGGAGGTCCTGCATAGGGGCTGCCATTTTGGTGAAACCGGGAATGAATCTTCGGTAGTAGCCTACCAACCCGAGGAACTGCCGCACTTCCTTTATGCTGGAGGGTCTTGGCCAGTCCTTAATTACGGTGATCTTATCAGGGTCGGGAGCCACTCCGTCAGCACTCACCACGTGTCCCAGGTACTGCACCTTTGGTTTCAGGAGGTGACACTTGGAGGGTTTCACCTTTAGACCGTAGTTTGCCAGAGCTTCAAACACTTCTGCCAGGTGTTTCAGGTGGTCCTCGTAGGTCTTGGAATAGACGATGACATCATCCAGGTATAACAGGACCGTCTCGAAGTTCCGGTGTCCCAGACAGCATTCCATCAACCGTTGGAAGGTTCCTGGTGCGTTGCAGAGCCCGAACGGCATACAGTTAAATTCACTGAGACCCATCGGGGTGGTGAATGCGGTCTTCTCCCGGTCCGCCTCTGCTACAGGAACCTGCCAGTACCCGCTAGTGAGATCCAAAGTAGAGAAGAAGTTAGCAGATTTTAATGCAGCTAAGGACTCTTCTATCCTTGGTAACGGGTACGCATCTTTGTGTGTGATACGGTTGACCTTCCTGTAGTCTACACACATCCTCATGGTGTTGTCTTTCTTTTTCACTAAGACTAGTGGAGCTGCCCAGGGGCTACAGCTGTCCCTGATTACCCCAGCCTCCTTCATGTCTCTAAGCATCCCCTTGGCGTGTTGGTAGTGTGCCGGGGGTACGGGTCGGTATCTTTCCTTTATGGGAGGATGGTCTCCCGTGGGGATGTGGTGTTCTACCCCCTTTACTCGCCCGAAGTCTAACGGGTGTTTGCTGAACACTCTCTCGTACTCTTGAACCACCCGATAGACTCCCTGTTTCTGGTGTGAGGGAGTGGAGTCAGTACCCAAATGTAGTTGCTGACACCAGTCCTCCATTGGTCTCTTAGAGCCGTTACCTTCCTCTGGTTGAGATGGAGGCAAGGGTTCCACGGCCTGTACAGAGTTCTGGTTGATGGTGAACAATTTGGCTAGCGTGGCATACCGGGGCAGGTGTACTTTTCTCTCCCCAATATTTATGATGCGAACGGGCACCCTCCCATGGCGTACATCGACCACCCCCCGTGCTGTCAAAATGGTGGGCCTACTGTCTGAGTAGACGGGTTCTACCATTGCTTGGTAGTCTCTACCTCTTAGACCAATAGCTGCCCGACACCAAATCATCATCTCACTTTTTGGGGGCATGGCAATAGGGAACGGGTCACACATTCTCACGCTACCTATCTCACCACCAGATAGTTCCACCTGTTGCTGCTTTATCAGTGCCCGGATCTCTTTTTGGAGCACACGCTGCTGGCCGGAACTGGCGTTCTTGGCAACCTGCTGTAAAATGAGAATCACCTCTGCAAGACAATTTTCAATCACATTAGTTCCCAAGGTTATTCTAGGGTGACTCTCATGACGGTCTATGTCCACTATTATCAGTCCTTGTGACGCCAGTTCGACTTTACCGATCTTAATGGTCACCTCTTTGAATCCCACCTGCGGCACGGGCTGACCATTGCTGGCGATGATACTCAGGTAGTCATCTGGGTAGCGGGTTATGTCCGAGTCATTCCAGTACTGTTTAAAGAGCACGTACGGGATGGTGGTCACCTGTGACCCAGTGTCTAGTAGGGCACTCATAGGAATGCCATCCAGTACCACAGGCAAGATTGAACGTCCCCCTACGTATTTACCATGCCAGTTTGATGGGCCTGATGGTCTTCTGCCTGGGGGTTGGCCCTCTACCCCAGGTTGTGCCCGTTTAAATGACAGTACCTTGCCACATGTCCGGGTTGATTGCAGCGGCGGCAGATGGGTCGTCCGTCCTCGTTGTATCTGTCGCTGGGTCTTCCTCTGGCCGGTGGGGTCCTCCTCAGTCGGCGCCATGGGACGTCCTCCGGTCCGGATGCCAGCTGGATCTTTCCTGGAGAAGAGACCTGTAAAGACTGCACAGTTCTGGTTAGCGCGGCAACGCTCTTAGTCAGCTCTTGGACCTGATGGTGCAGGTCTGTAGCCGGGTCACTGTTTAAAGCCTGCGCATCAGCCCCCACAGGCTCTGCAGACAAGGGCGCCGCGTCCTGGTGATAAGTGATAGCAGGGCGCTTGTGGGTCACAGCGCCACCTGGTGCCTGTTCTCGGAGCACCCGGATGGCTCTGTCCTTGAACTGTGCAAAGTCCAGGTCAGGGTCCTGTAAGGCCATTGCCCGCAACTGGCTTCGATGGGCATTGCACAGTAGACCCTCAATAAATTGTTCAGTCAACAGCTTATCTTCATTTCCCACGCTGTCAGGGTCTGCCTGCTTAATGGCTCTCAGGGCCTCTTGTAGGTTTAGAGCATAGTCGCTTATACTCTCATGTGCCCGTTGTTTGCACCCATAAAATCTTAGTTTTATTTCGGCTGAGGTGCGGGTGTCAAATGTGTCTTTCAGCCGGGTTAGTATGTCTCTGACAGTCCTCTTCCTCCCAGGTGGCCAGGACTTTACCTCCCTTTGGGCTGCCCCGATTAATTGGGCCACCAGGATGCTCACTTTTTGCTCTTCTGTGAGGGGGTACACCTGGAAGAGGCTATCCAGTCTTTCTCTAAAGTCATTTAGGGTATGTGACTCCCCTGAGTACTGGGGTAGCCAGGTTGCCCCCGGGATATAGGGCATGGTGAATGGCATGACTGCTGCAGCGGTTGCGCTGGCGGTGGCTGTGGCAGTGGAGCTCCCCTCGGTGTCCGGCATCCTCCTCCCCCCTAGTGGACCGTGGCCTACCTTGCGATGCTCTTCTTCCGTAGGCCGCGGCTCCGCAGTCGATCGTCGGGGTTGAGGACCTGGCGTCGCGTCAGCGTGGGGCGGAGCTTCGGATCTCGCGCGCTTTCGGCGTCCACGCCCCTCTTCTTCCTGTGCGGCGTCCCGAAGATGGCGTCCGAAGGCGGGAAGCAGCTGCGGATGGCGGGAAACGACTCCGGACGGCAGGAAACTTCACCACAGGTAAGTTCAAAAGTCTTTTTCAGGCACGCAGTACCCGGTGGTTGCGGGCACGAAATCCTGCCGACTACGCCAAAGTTGACGCGCCCCCTGGGCCATGTTGTGTAGCGTTGCGCACGCGGGGGAATACCCGGAGCCGGATCGCTGGGGGTTGTAGTTCTCCGTGGCGGTGACCCGGTCCGTGCCCAGGGCGGTCAAACCAGTGGCAGTCTAATTGTTGAAATAAGTGTCCGACTACGCCACCCGTGGATTGCGGTCAGTGGGGACCGCCGCTGCGCTGCTGACCGCTGAGGCTGATGTTGGTTGCGCAGCCGAGTATGGGATAACTCCCCACGGGAGGAGTATTGCCTCAGGGCAGCTAATGTGGATGATGATGGGAGTGATGGTGTGAGGGTCCCAGTGCTAATGGTGCTGGAGCGGCAAGGAATCACAGAGACGTGAGGTGCAGTTCAGGGTCTTTACTGATGGTACATGACAGACCCTCCCGGGAGTACTGGCTAGTATAAGGGGCCTGGTCAGTCTGCGAGCAAGCAGGAGTTCCCCTGGCCAGGTGGAGTTGTAGGCCTCCCCGTTAATCTGCACTCTTCCTGGCTACCTTGCTGTCAGCGGTTACAAGTAGCCCACGTCCCTGAGTATACCATGTGGTGCTCACCCGTATGGCTGGTGACTTGGGGCCTTCTGTTAGCCTCCGCTCCGGGATGGCGGCGCTGGTCCCTTCTCTGTGACTGAGCCTCCGGGCTTCTATGGCCAGAGGACCTGGAATCCCCTGCCGGCTGGTTTCTGCTGCTGGACCTGGATGTCCCCACAGCCTCGGACTCCTGTGTCCGGTTTTAGTATCTTCGTTCAGGGTGAACTCTGCTCAGCTCCAGCCCCTGGACTTCTGCTACTGCTCCTACAGAGCTCCTAGTTCTTCCTTTCCCTCTCCAGGCTCTGACTCTGTCTGCAGCTTCACTCTGGCTCTGACTGCTCTAATCCCGCCCAGACCCAGTTTAAAAGGGCAGATTCCTCCCCTCCCAGGTCTGGGCGGACCGTGTTGCATGTTTAGGGATCCTGACCAGAGAAACCTCCCACTTGCTCTCAGACATAATATCTCTATTACTGCGGCAACCAGACCCCTGGGGTGTCGCATATGTCCCAGGCTTCATTACATATCTGCGCATGCTCCGGAGTCACGGTGAGTCACTGGCTAGGTGATGTATGTTCCTGTGGCTCCAGAGTAAGTGCAGATATGAAATGAAGCTGGGAATGTAATGGTAGAATCTGTTGTATAATCATATACAGATTAAAGTGATAGGGAGGGACAGGACCAGCAGAGTCTGTGTGACTGCAAATTTATTATTCCATGATATGCTGCAGTAATTAACATATATTTATTTTTCATTCTTGATGCACTACAAAGAGGGCAGTTTTAGTTCCCTCTCTTATTGAAGAAAATACTTAAACCAAGTCTTGTCTCTCTGAGAAAGTGTGCTTACTGGCTTGTGAGACGGACAAACCATAAGCGATATCTGTTTTTGCTCTTCCTTAACATTTTCTTTAAAGGAGGTTTTTTAAAGACAAAAGAAAATCTTAACATTACAGAAGTTTAAATGCAACATCTTCTTTTTTGTGCATGTACCTACCTACTAATGGAGCATTTTTGTTTCCAGCTTTGGTAAAAAAAAATCTACACGTATTATTTTTGGCTTACTTGTCTTACTAGTCCATATTAATTACTGTACACCTTATAAAAATAATGCGGGCTTGTGCCACAGTTTACCTTCCATGCATGCAGCTATGGGCAGCATGGTGGCTCAGTGGTTAGTAGTTAGCACTGCAGCCTTGCAGTGCTGGGGTCCTAGGTTCAAATCACACCAAGTACAACATCTGAAAGGAGTTCGTATGTTCTCCCCCTGTTTGTGTGGATTTCCTCTGGGAACTCTGGTTTCCTCCCACATTCCAAAGACATACTGTACTGTGATGAATGGCACCAGAGAGATCCCGCAAAATGCCACCGCTGCCACCACTTGTGAAGGATCCACACCATGCCACCAGCCTGACGTCACAGTTACGTCAGATGGAACACGTGGTATGGATCTGCCCTTTGCACCAACGTGACGTTCTGCACCCCCTCGGGGAAGCGTAATGTCAGATTGGTACAGTTCTACACAGACACCCCCTGTCCACACTGGTACAGGAAGGCACCAGGAAGTGAGAAGAGGTGGCCCACTCAGTCACTGATGTAGCACCACACTCGCTCACACCCCTGACAGGCTGAGAGGCCCCTTCACTAGCCCCAGTGAAGCAGAACCTTGTCGGCCTGGTAGAGCTGCCACCAGTTTCTATTAGTGCAGCAGGCTCCGGTGAGTCATTTTACCTTCCCAGCGCCTGCGCACAAGTTCCCTGCTGCAAAACACTACACTGACGGCAGGGAGAAAAGCGCAGGCGGCGTCCATTTCAATCCGTTTTTTTATGTCCCTATATAAAAAAAAATCTTGAAATTTTCACAATAGACAGCAAATCATTAAGGGTTATCCACCTTTTGGAGACTTTTTTAACTGCTTTTCTTTGGCGCGGGATCTGGCTGGGAACTGCACGTCACAGGGTCCTGTGACGTGAAGGGGACGTGGGGTGAGTTTGGAAATGGGCTAGTAGGCGGGCATTTCTTGGCGTCCAGGGGACACGAAGCTTAGCTTTTTTTATTAAATTATGTCTGCTATTACACAGCAACCAGACCGCTAATGGGCCATACAGGTAAGTATAGATTCACATTTCTATCACCTGTATGCCCATATTAGCGGTCTAATAAGTTCCAGGGGGTGACAGATTTCCTTTAAGCCACTTTACCATTTTGGCAGTATGCTTCAGGTCATTGTCCATTTAGAAGACCCATTCCTGCCCAAGCTTTAACTGCCTGGCTGATGTCTTGAGATGTTGCTTCAGATTTGCTACATAATCTTTTTTTGTGAAGTGCACTAGTCCCTCCTGCAGCAAAACAACCCCACAATATGATGCTGCCACCACCGTGTTTCACAGTTGGGATGGTTTTTTTAGGCTTTCAAGCTTCTCCCCTTTTTCTACAAACGTAACGATGGTCCTCATGCCCAAAAAATTAAATTTTAGTTTCATCAGACCACAGGAAATGTCTCCAAAAATTAAGATCTGTGTTCCTGTGCATATGCAAACATTAATATGGCTTTTTTATGTTTCTTTTGGAGTAATGGCTTCTTCCTGGCAGAGTGGCCTTTCAGCTCATGTTGATACAGTACTGCTTTAACTGTGGATATTGACACAATCTTACCAGCTTCTGCAATCATCTTCACAAGGTCTTTTGCTTTTGTCCTTGGGTTAATATGCACATGTCGGACCAAAGCTAATTCATCTCTAGGACACAGAACCAGTCTCCTTCTTGAGCGGTATGATGGCTGGACATTCCCATCTTGTTTGTACTTGCATATAATTGTTTGTACAGATGAACGAGGCACCTTTAGGTATTTTAAAATTGTACCCAAGAATGAACCAATATTTAATATTTGCCAAATGAGAGAGAGAGAGAATGTTTTAAGGCATTTTTATTACTTACAGCAGTCAAAAGTTTACATACACTAAGATTACTATGTCTTTAAACAATTCTGGACTGCCCATACTGTATGATGATGTCATGTGTTTGGAAGCTTCTGATAGGTGTTTTGGCAACATCTGAGTTAGAGACACACCTGTGGATGTATTTTAATGCACACTTGAAACACACTGCTTCTTTGTGTAGAATCATGGGAAAGTCTAAAGAAATAAGTAAAGATATCAGGAAGAGGATTGTGGACTTGCACAAGTCTGGTTCATTCTTAACATTCCCAGTATCTTAAAAAAATAAAAGGACATTTCTAAAATTATACAGTGGGGGAAATAAGTGTTTGATCCCTTGCTGTTTTTGTAAGTTTGCCCACTGACAAAGACATGAGCAGTCTATAATTTTAAGGGTAGGTTAATTTTAACATAGATAGATAGAATATCCAAAAAAATCAGTCGTCTCCTTCTCACCCAACGTCTTACTTATGGTTTTGTAGCCCATTCCAGCTTTGTGCATGTCTATGATGTGGTCCCTGACATCCTTAGAAAGCTCTTTGGTCTTGCCTATGTTGTAGAGGTCAGAGTCTAACTGATTAATTGAGTCTGTGGACAGGAGTCTTTTATACAAGTGACTATGTAAGGCAACTGTCTTTAATGCAGGTAATGAGTTGATTAGGAGTGTCTAACTGGTCTGAAGGAGCCAGAACTCATAATGGTTTGTAGGGGATCAAATACTTATTTCTCACTGCAAAATGCAAAAAAATATATTTAATTTATACAATGTGATTTTCTTGATTTTTTTTTTTTTGTATACACTTTAGATTTTAAAAATTTGACATGGTGACAAAGGAGTTAAAGCTAACCTGTCAGCAGGATTTAGCCTTAAAAACTAAAGGCATGGCTATAATGGTGCTGTGATGATGATTAATATGATACCCGATGTGAAGGGATCCACTCAGTGACTGCTGAATACTCCCTTTATGAAGTTTTCAGAAAATGACGTCTTCTGTGTTTCAGTGTGCTTCGGGGCAGGACGCCGGCTCCCAATGCGCACACACCACCCACACAATGATGGCGGCGGCGCAGAATATTAAAAAGGAGGCAGGTCACTGAATGATCAGTGACCTGCACAAGAAACAGAGGAGGGTAGTGGGGGGGCGGAGAATGACAAGAAGACCCTACCCCCATGTCCCAAAGAACAGAAGAAGTAATTTTCTGAAAACTTCATAAGGTGAGTATTCAGAAGCCACTCAGCGGGTCCCTTCACATCAGGTATCATAATCAGCATCACAGTGCCATTATAGTCATGCCTTTAGTTTAGAGGGCTAAATCCAGCTGACAGGTTCTCTTTAAGCCTTTGGAAAATAAATAATGTATTAGACTTGGTGGTAAACGTTGTTTTTGCAGCAAGGTGCTAGCTTGAATCTGACAAAAAGTAAAAATATTCATGGCGTTTGTATAATCTCACCATATTTGGAAGGGTTTCTTCTCACACTCTAAAAATCCAGAAATGATACAGTAACTGATTTCTCATTAAACTTGCCTATGTGTATGTTTGACATAAGGAAGGGACTGATGTAAGTTAATATGATCTCTTCGCAACACTGCAGAATATGTTAACAGTAGTGTTGAGCGAGCACTAAAATGCTCAGGTGCTCGAAGCTCGGGCCGAGCTCACCGTGATACTCGGGTGCTCGACCCGAGCAATGAGCCCAATGTTAGTCTATGGGAGACCCGAGCATTTTTGCGGCGGCACCCCCGGCAGTCTGTAGAAAGCCTAAAAAGTGCCCAAAACGATAGTGACAGTGCTCAAAAGACATGCGGACAGCATGGGCATCGCCCCAGGAAGCATTTCTGACCCCCAGGTCACTGCTGTCAACATCGTGGTCAGAGGTATTAAGCCACTTTTACGAGCTCACAATAAAACGTTCAAAAACAAAACTGAAACGGTTTTCCTGTGAAATATGTTAAGGAACTTCCTTTCCAGGGTTAAGACTTGTGTATAAGGTAAAATAAATGAACAAAAACAAAAATACTCCTCCACACCTTGGGCTATGTTCACAAGTAGCATTTTTTATGCGTTTTTGCACTTTTGTATTGCTTTCAACCGTGACAAATGCATTTGTGACACCCCAGGGGTCTGGTTGCCACAGTGATAGAGATATTATGTCTGAGAGCAGGTGGGAGGTCCTTTGGTCAGGGATCCTGTGCATGCCACACCTCCTGCCCAGTCTTGGGAGGGGAAGAACTTCCCCTGTATAAACCCGGGGCTGAGGCAGGGTGAGTCAGACAAGGAGAGTGGAGAAGAGAAGCAGCATAGGAAACAGCAGAGTTACAAGGAGTCAGGGGCTGGCAGCTACAGAGCTCGCCCTGACTAAGAAGATTCTTTACCGGACCCGGAGTCCGAGGCTGTGGGGACTAACTCCTACCCAGCAGCAGAATCCGTCGGGCAGGGGATTTTAGGTCCTCTGGCCCAGAAGCCCGAAGGCACGGTCACACGCGTGGGACCAGCACCGCCATCGTGGAGCGGAAGCCATTAGAAGGCCCCGAGTCACCGGCCATACGGGTGAGCACCACACGGTACACTCAGGGACGTGGGCTACTTACATCAGCTTCTAGCAAGGTAGCCAGAAGAGTACAGTCAGTTTGGGAGGCCTACAACTACGCCTGGCCAGGGGAGATCCCATCTGCTCAAAGACTGACCAGGCCCCGTTTGCTAGCAAGTACTCCGGGAGGGTCTGTCGTTGTTACCAGTAAAGACCCTGAACTACACCGTACCGTCTCTGAGTGGTTCCGCTACCCCCATCATCCACGTCGGCTGCCCTGAGGCCATACCCCTCCCGTTGGGGGGTTATACTATCACGCTGCACAATCCTACCACCGGCCTCAGCGGTCTGCCCTGCAGCGGCAGCTCCATAGCTGCATTCAACGGGTGGCGTAGTCACCAACCATCTACTGCTAGTACATCGCCGCTCAGTTTGACTCCCTGGGCACGGACCGGGTCGCCGCCACGAGACTACAACCCTCAAGAGATCCGGCTCCGGGTAAGCTCCCGCGTGCGCAACGCAGCGCGACACAGGCCCAGGGGCGCGTCACATTCACCGGGAAATAACATTTTACAACCTTATCTGGCCATGTGCTGTGTGACACATGCATACAGTTCTGAAAAGACATGGAAACAGCATGGGGAAGACCCCTGGAAGCATCTCTGACACCCAAGTCACTGCCTAAAAGTGTGCCCATCAGAAGTGATCCTTGCCGCATCAGAAGATGCAGACTTGCAACTATCCCCGTGCAAGTCCTTGTCCCAGGGCAGTGTATAATTGTACCTCCCCCATTCCTTGCAATGCAAGCGTAAGTGTGCAACCTGCCACCCACCCCCAGGCTGCAATACCATACTGCTAGCTTGCTTGCACTTGAAATTGGGACTTTTAGGCATGTGGAGGCAGACGACGGCCACAATGTCATGGCTGTGTCGGCGGCCTGATATCCATACTCAGTCCCCAGCCGCCCGGCGCCCGGGTGTAGACACTCGGTCCCCAGCCGCCAGAGGGCGGCCGAGTGTCCATACTCTGTCCCCAGCCGCCCGGCGCCCGGGTGTAGACACTCGGTCCCCAGCCGCCTGAGGGCGGCCGAGTGTCCATACTCTGTCCCCAGCCGCCCCGCAGCCGGGTGTCCACACACGGTCCCCAGCCACCTGGGGGCGGCCGGGTGTCCATAAATGGTCCCCAGCCGCCTCTATTTCTCCTTGGCACTTCCCCCACACTTTTCTTAGCCTGGCCTGCTTTAGGGCAGCATTGGACGAGCCCACCAGAGAACCAGACTCCTCCGGTGGGCCCTGGCTTCTCCATCAGGGGAGTTGAGAGTGCCAAGGTGAGGAGCATGATGATGATGATAGAAGTTAGCATCTGCTTTGTTTTCTTGGAATGCAAGCGTAAGTGTGAAACCTGCCACCTACACACCCCCAGGCTGCAATACCATACTGCTAGCTTGCACTTGAAATGGGGCCTTTTAGCTTGGAGGAGGCCGAAGCTGGCCACTAACTCATGGCTGCTTCGGCAGCGAGGTATCCATACTCAGTCCCCAGGCGCCTGGCGGCCGGGTGTCCATGCTTGGTCCCCAGCCGCCAGGGGGCGGCCGGGTGTCCAGACTCGGTCCCCAGCAGCCTCACGGCCGGGTGTCCACACACGGTCCCCAGCCACCTGGGAGCGGTCGGGTGTCCATAAACGGTCCCCAGCCGCCCCTATTTCTCCTTGGCACTTCCCCCACACTTTTATTAGCCTGGCCTGCTTTAGGGCAGCATTGGACGAGCCCACCAGAGAACCAGACTCCTCCGATGGGCCCTGGCTTCTCCATCAGGGGAGTTGAGAGTGCCAAGGTGAGGAGCATGATGATGATGATAGAAGTTAGCATCTGCTTTGTTTTTTTGGAATGCAAGCGTAAGTGTGAAACCTGCCACCCACCCACCCCCAGGCTGCAATACCATACTGCTAGCTTGCACTTGAAATGGGGCCTTTTAGCTTGGAGGAGGCCGAAGCTGGCCACTAACTCATGGCTGCTTCGGCAGCGAGGTATCCATACTCAGTCCCCAGGCACCTGGCGGCCGGGTGTCCATGCTTGGTACCCAGCCGCCAGGGGGCGGCCGGGTGTCCAGACTCGGTCCCCAGCCGCCCCACGGCCTGGTGTCCACACACGGTCCCCAGCCACCTGGGAGCGGTCGGGTGTCCATAAACGGTCCCCAGCCGCCCCTATTTCTCCTTGGCACTTCCCCCACACTTTTCTTAGCCTGGCCTGCTTTAGGGCAGCATTGGACGAGCCCACCAGAGAACCAGACTCCTCCGGTGGGCCCTGGCATCTCCATCAGGGGAGTTGAGAGTGCCAAGGTGAGGAGCATGATGATGATGATAGAAGTTAACATCTGCTTTGTTTTCTTGAAATGCAAGCGTAAGTGTGAAACCTGCCACCCACCCACCCCCAGTCTGCAATACCATACTGCTAGCTTGCACTTGAAATGGGGCCTTTTAGCTTGGAGGAGGCCGAAGCTGGCCACTACCTCATGGCTGCTTCGGCAGCG
Organism: Phyllobates terribilis; assembly: GCF_046119375.1. NCBI lineage: Eukaryota > Metazoa > Chordata > Amphibia > Anura > Dendrobatidae > Phyllobates > Phyllobates terribilis. The sequence goes on from NW_027362761.1 coordinate 707,856,826, forward strand.
AGGTATCCATACTCAGTCCCCAGGCGCCTGGCGGCCGGGTGTCCATGCTTGGTCCCCAGCCGCCAGGGGGCGGCCGGGTGTCCAGACTCGGTCCCCAGCCGCCCCACGGCCGGGTGTCCACACACGGTCCCCAGCCACCTGGGAGCGGTCGGGTGTCCATAAACGGTCCCCAGCCGCCCCTATTTCTCCTTGGCACTTCCCCCACACTTTTCTTAGCCTGGCCTGCTTTAGGGCAGCATTGGACGAGCCCACCAGAGAACCAGACTCCTCCGGTGGGCCCTGGCTTCTCCATCAGGGGAGTTGAGAGTGCCAAGGTGAGGAGCATGATGATGATGATAGAAGTTAGCATCTGCTTTGTTTTCTTGGAATGCAAGCTTAAGTGTGAAACCTGCCACCCACCCACCCCTAGTCTGCAATACCATACTGCTAGCTTGCACTTGAAATGGGGCCTTTTAGCTTGGAGGAGGCCGAAGCTGGCCACTACCTCATGGCTGCTTCGGCAGTGAGGTATCCATACTCAGTCCCCAGGCGCCTGGCGGCCGGGTGTCCATGCTTGGTCCCCAGCCGTCAGGGGGCGGCCGGGTGTCCAGACTCGGTCCTCAGCTGCCCCACGGCCGGGTGTCCACACACGGTCCCCAGCCACCTGGGAGCGGTCGGGTGTCCATAAACGGTCCCCAGCCGCCCCTATTTCTCCTTGGAACTTCCCCCACACTTTTCTTAGCCTGGCCTGCTTTAGGGCAGCATTGGGAGAGCCCACCAGAGAAAGAGACTCCTCCGGTGGGCCCTGGCTTCTCCATCAGGGGAGTTGAGAGTGCCATGCTAAGGAGCATGATGATGATAGAAGTTAGCATCTGCTTTGTTTTCTTGGAATGCAAGCGTAAGTGTGCAACCTGCCACCTACCCCCAGGCTGCAATACCATACTGCTAGTTTGCACTTGAAATTGGGCCTTTTAGTTTGGAGGAGGCCGAAGCTGGCCAATACCTCATGGCTGCTCCGGCAGCGAGGTATCCATACTCAGTCCCCAGCCGCCCGGCTGCCGGGTGTCCACGCTCGTTCACCAGCCGCCAGGGGGTGGCCGGGTGTCCACGCTCGGTCCCCAGCCGCCCCGCGGCCGGGTGTCCGCACACGGTCCCCAGCCGCCTGGGGGCGGCCGGGTGTCCATAAACGGTCCCCAGCCACCCCTATTTCTCCTTGGAACTTCCCCCACACTTTTCTTAGCCTGGCCTGCTTTAGGGCAACATTGGATGAGCCCACCAGAGAACCAGACTCCTCCGGTGGGCCCTGGCTTCTCCATCAGGGGAGTTGAGAGTGCCATGCTAAGGAGCATGATGATGATGATAGAAGTTAGTATCTGCTTTGTTTTCTTGGAATGCAAGCGTAAGTGTGCAACCTGCCACACACCCCCAGGCTGCAATTCCATACTGCTAGCTTGCACTTGAAATGGGGCCTTTTAGTTTGGAGGAGGCAGAAGCTGGCCACTACCTCATGGCTGCTTCGGCAGCAAGGTATCCATTCTCAGTCCCCAGCGGCCCGGCGGCCGGGTGTCCACGCTCGGTCCCCAGCCGCCAGGGGGCGGCCGGGTGTCCATAAACGGTCCCCAGCCACCAATATTTCTCCTTGGAACTTCTCCCACACTTTTCTTACCCTGGCCTGCTTTAGGGCAGCATTGGATGAGCCCACCAGAGCACCAGACTGCTCCGGTGGGCCCTGGCTTCTCCTTCAGGGGAGTTGAGAGTGCCAAGGTGAGGAGCATGATGATGATGATAGAAGTTAGCATCTGCTTTGTTTTCTTGGAATGCAAGTGTAAGTGTGCAACCTGCCAACCACCCACTCCCAGGCTGCAATACCATACTGCTAGCTTGCACTTGAAATGGAGCCTTTTAGTTTGGAGGAGGCCGAAGCTGGCCACTACCTCATGGCTGCTCCGGCAGCGAGGTATCCATACTCAGTCCCCAGCCGCCCGGCTGCCGGGTGTCCACGCTCGGTCCCCAGCCGCCCCGCGGCCGGGTGTCCGCACACGGTCCCCAGCCGCCTGGGGGCGGCCGGGTGTCCGCACACGGTCCCCAGCCACCCCTATTTCTCCTTGGAACTTCCCCCACACTTTTCTTAGCCTGGCCTGCTTTAGGGCAACATTGGATGAGCCCACCAGAGAACCAGACTCCTCCGGTGGGCCCTGGCTTCTCCATCAGGGGAGTTGAGAGTGCCAAGGTGAGGAGCATGATGACGATGATAGAAGTAAGCATCTGCTTTGTTTTCTTGGAATGCAAGCATAAGAGTGCAACCTGCCACCCACCCACCCCCAGGCTGCAATATCATACTGCTAGCTTGCACTTGAAATGGGGCCTTTTAGTTTGGAGGAGGCCGAAGCTGGCCACTACCTCAAGGCTGCTTCGGCAGCGAGGTATCCATACTCAGTCTCCAGCTGCCCCGCCGCCGGGTGTCCACAAATGGTCCCCAGCCGCCCCTATTTCTCCTTGGAACTTCTCCCACACTCTTCTTAGCCTGTCCTGCTTTAGGGCAGCAATGGACGAGCCCACCAGAGAACCAGACTCCTCCGGTGGGCCCTGGCTTCTCCATCAGGGGAGTTGAGAGTGCCAAGGTGAGGAGCATGATGATTATAGAAGTTAGCATCTGCTTTGTTTTCTTGGAATGCAAGCGTAAGTGTGCAACCTGCCACCCACCCACCCCCAGGCTGCAATACCATACTGCTAGCTTGCACTTGAAATGGGGCCTTTTACTTTGGAGTAGGCCGAAGCTGGCCACTGGCACTACTTCATGGCTGCTTCGGCAGCGAGGTATCTATACTGGCCGGGTGTCCACACACGGTTTCCAGCCGCCTGGGGGCGGCCGGGTGTCCATAAACGGTCCCCAGCCACCCCTCTTTCTCCTTGGAACTTCTCCCACACTCTTCTTAGCCTGTCCTGCTTTAGGGCAGCAATGGACGAGCCCACCAGAGAACCAGACTCCTCCGGTGGGCCCTGGCTTCTCCATCAGGGGAGTTGAGAGTGCCAAGGTGAGGAGCATGATGATTATAGAAGTTAGCATCTGCTTTGTTTTCTTGGAATGCAAGCGTAAGTGTGCAACCTGCCACCCACCCACCCCCAGGCTGCAATACCATACTGCTAGCTTGCACTTGAAATGGGGCCTTTTACTTTGGAGTAGGCCGAAGCTGGCCACTGGCACTACTTCATGGCTGCTTCGGCAGCGAGGTATCTATACTGGCCGGGTGTCCACACACGGTTTCCAGCCGCCTGGGGGCGGCCGGGTGTCCATAAACGGTCCCCAGCCACCCCTCTTTCTCCTTGGAACTTCCCCCACACTTTTCTTAGCCTGGCCTGCTTTAGGGCAACATTGGATGAGCCCACCAGAGAACCAGACTCCTCCGGTGGGCCCTGGCTTCTCCATCAGGGGAGTTGAGAGTGCCAAGGTGAGGAGCATGATGACGATGATAGAAGTAAGCATCTGCTTTGTTTTCTTGGAATGCAAGCATAAGAGTGCAACCTGCCACCCACCCACCCCCAGGCTGCAATATCATACTGCTAGCTTGCACTTGAAATGGGGCCTTTTAGTTTGGAGGAGGCCGAAGCTGGCCACTACCTCAAGGCTGCTTCGGCAGCGAGGTATCCATACTCAGTCTCCAGCTGCCCCGCCGCCGGGTGTCCACAAATGGTCCCCAGCCGCCCCTATTTCTCCTTGGAACTTCTCCCACACTCTTCTTAGCCTGTCCTGCTTTAGGGCAGCAATGGACGAGCCCACCAGAGAACCAGACTCCTCCGGTGGGCCCTGGCTTCTCCATCAGGGGAGTTGAGAGTGCCAAGGTGAGGAGCATGATGATTATAGAAGTTAGCATCTGCTTTGTTTTCTTGGAATGCAAGCGTAAGTGTGCAACCTGCCACCCACCCACCCCCAGGCTGCAATACCATACTGCTAGCTTGCACTTGAAATGGGGCCTTTTACTTTGGAGTAGGCCGAAGCTGGCCACTGGCACTACTTCATGGCTGCTTCGGCAGCGAGGTATCTATACTGGCCGGGTGTCCACACACGGTTTCCAGCCGCCTGGGGGCGGCCGGGTGTCCATAAACGGTCCCCAGCCACCCCTCTTTCTCCTTGGAACTTCCCCCACACTTTTCTTAGCCTGGCCTGCTTTAGGGCAGCATTGGACGAGCACACCAGAGAACCAGATTCCTCCGGTGGGCCCTGGCTTCTCCATCAGGGGAGTTGAGAGTGCCAAGGTGAGGAGCATGATGATGATGATAGAAGTTAGCGTCTGCTTTGTTTTCTTGGAATGCAAGCGCATGTATGTAGTAGAGGTTAGGCCTGAGGTGGTCAGCGTTTTGGCCCATATCCTACCTCTTCCGAGGATTGCTGGATGTTTTCCTGCAACTATCCCAGTTCTATGACTCCCGTTAAAACAAAGCTTCAGGTGATGAATGATGGATGAGGTGGTGGCAAAGGAGAAAGAGCATGAGGAACAGGGACCATTCACATCAATATCAGGCCAGTCAACGACACATGTCTTGTAGGATATGTTTCTGTACCAAAAGGAGCGGTTCGGCTACACAGTTATAGGGCATGCAGTGAGTTCAATGCCTACCAAAATTTTCGAGGCACTCCTATGCCAGTTGGAATTGACATGGAGGTCAGAGGGCCTTAACTTAACCGTTTTTTCCATTTATAGCAATTGGGTCTCCTGTGCACTGTTGGCCTAAGCAGTGAATGGAAGGCTTTCCAAAATTTATGAGGAAATGCAATGCCCCTTGAAACAGATATGGATTACAGCATACAAAAAACCTTCTACCCATTATTGGGGAGTGGGTCTCCCTTAGTGTTCGCCTATGCATTGAAAAGCAAAAGCTGACTAAAATTAGGAGGAAATGCAATGCAAGTTGGAAGAATGGTGGAGGTCGCAGTGGAATAAAAAGACAATATCAATGCCCCTTGGAAGAGACGTTGAGGTCGCAGTAGCTTAACAAGACGGTTTTAATGCCCCTTGGAAAAGTGGTGGAGGTCGCAGTAGCTTAACAAGACGGTTTTAATGCCACTTGGAAGAATGGTGGAGGTCGCAGTGGAATAAAAAGACAATATCAATGCCCCTTGGAAAAGTGGTGGAGGTCGCAGTAGCTTAACAAGACGGTTTTAATGCCCCTTGGAAGAATGGTGGAGGTCACAGTGGAATAAAAAGACAATATCAATGCCCCTGGGAAAAGAGGTGGAGGTCGCAGTAGCTTAACAAGACGGTTTTAATGCCCCTTTGAAGAGACGTGGAGGTCGCAGTTTCTTAACAAGATGGTTTTAATGCCCCTTGGAAGAATGGTGGAGGTCGCAGTGGAATAAAAAGACAATATCAATGCCCCTGGGATAAGTGGTGGAGGTTGCAGTAGCTTAACAAGGCGGTTTTAATGCCCCTTTGAAGAGACGTGGAGGTCGCAGTATCTTAACAAGATGGTTTTAATGCCCCTTGGAAGAATGGTGGAGGTCGCAGTGGAATAAAAAGACAATATCAATGCCCCTGGGATAAGTGGTGGAGGTTGCAGTAGCTTAGCAAGACGGTTTTAATGCCCCTTGGAAGAGACGTGGAGGTCGCAGTAGCTTAACAAGACGGTTTTATTGCCCCTTGAAAGAATGGTGGAGGTTGCAGTGGTATAAAAAGACTATCAATGCCCCTTGGAAAAGTGGTGGAGGTCGCAGTAGTTTAACAAGATGGTTCTTCAAAGTAGCCACCTTTTGCTTTGATGACTGCTTTGCACACTCTTGGCATTCTCTTGATGAGCTTCAAGAGGTAGTCACCGGAAATGGTCTTCCAACAATCTTGAAGGATTTCCCAGAGATGCTTAGCACTTGTTGGCCCTTTTGCCTTCATTCTGTGGTCCAGCTCACCCCAAACCATCTCGATTGGGTTCAGGTCTGGTGACTGTGGAGGCCAGGTCATCTGGCGTAGCACCCCATTACTCTCCTTCAGTCTTCAGTCCCTTGCTCCAGCTGTCACCACTCACCTAACTAAAATTTTCAACCTCTCCCTCTCATCTGTTATCTTTCCCTCTTCTTTTAAACATGCCAGCATACATCCATTACTTAAAAAAACATCCCTTGACCAGAACTGCACAGCCAACTACAGACCTGTTTCCAATCTTCCTTTTATCTCTAAACTCCTGGAACGCCAGGTCCATTCCCGTCTAATCCGCTATCTCTCAGACAACTCTCTTCTTGACCCTTTACAATCTGGTTTCCGCTCTTTACATTCTACTGAAACTGCCCTCACTAAAGTCTCTAATGATCTACTAACAGCTAAATCTAATGGTCACTATTCCCTGCTGATTCTCCTGGATCTCTCTGCAGCATTCGAAACTGTGGATCACAAGCTCCTCCTCACTATGCTCCTCACTATTGGCCTCAAGGACACTGTTCTCTCCTGGTTCTCCGGCTATCTCTCTGACCGCTCCTCCTCTGTGTCTTTTGCCGGCTCCTCCTCCTCTCTCCTTCCCCTTACTGTCGGGGTTCCTCAAGGATCAGTTTTAGGCCCCCTTCTTTTCTCCTTATACACCGCTCCCATTGGACAAACAATTAGCAGATTCGGCTTTCTGTACCATCTCTATGCTAATGACACCCAATTATACACCTCTGCTCCGGACATCACCCCTGCATTACTACAAAAGACAAGTGATTGTCTTTCTGCTGTGTCTAACATTATATCCTCCCTCTGTCTAAAACTGAATCTGTCAAAAACTGAACTACTCGTATTTCCTCCCTCCACTAACCTACCTGTGCCCGATATTGCCATTTCCATTTGTGGCTCAACCATTACTCCCCAGCAACAAGCCCGCTGTCTTGGGGTAATTTTTGACTCAGATCTTTCCTTCACTCCTCACATCAAATCACTCGCTCGTTCATGTCATCTACACCTCAAAAACATCTCAAGAATCAGGACTTTTCTCACCTTTGACTCGGCAAAAACTCTTACTGTAGCTCTTATTCATTCTCGTCTGGACTACTGCAATTCTCTACTTATCGGGCTCCCTCTTACTAAACTCTCCCCTCTCCAATCCGTCCGTAACGCAGCAGCCAGGATTATATTCCTCGCCAACCGCTACACCGATGCCTCTTCCCTGCGTCAGTCATTGCATTGGTTACCCATCCAATATAGAGTTCAATTTAAACTTATCACGCTTACCCACAAAGCGCTCCATGCTTCAGTACCCCCCTACATCTCCTCCCTTGTCTCAGTCTACCACCCTACACGTGCCCTCCATTCTGCCAGTGACTAAAATTCTCCATAATCCGAACTTCCCACTCAAGTCTCCAAGATTTCTCGCGTGCTGCACCAATTCTTTGGAATGCACTACCCAGGACAGTTTGATTAATTCCCACGGCTTCACGGTGGGAACCAGGCATGTAGAGTCCATCCGTTCACCTTTTCTGGGTCGCACAAAGACACGGTGGTTGGAACTAAAGATCTCAAATTTGGACTCATCAGACCAAAGCATAGATTTCCACTAGTCTAATGTCCATTCTTTGTGTTCTTTAGCCCAAACAAGTCTCTTCTGCTTGTTGCCTGTCCTTAACAGTGGTTTCCTAGCAGCTATTTTACCATGAAGGCCTGCTGCACAAAGTCTCCTCTTAACAGTTGTTGAAGAGATGTGTCTGCTGCTAGAACTCTGTGTGGCATTGACCTGGTCTCTAATCTGAGCTGCTGCTAACCTGCAATTTCTGAGGCTGGTGACTCAGATAAACTTATCCTCAGAAGCAGAGGTGACTCTTGGTCTTCTTTTCCCGGGGCGGTCCTCATGTGAGCCAGTTTCTTTGTAGCGCTTGATGGTTTTTGCAACTGCACGTGGGGACACTTTCAAAGTTTTCCAAATTTTTCGCACTGACTGACCTTCATTTCTTAAAGTAATGATGGCCACTCGTTTTTCTTTACTTAGAATTTGTATTATGGCCATAAAAAAGCAGCTAACAGTCTATTCAGTAGGACTATCAGCTGTGTATCCACCAGACGTCTGCACAACACAACTGATGGTCCCAACCCCATTTATAAGGCAAGAAATCCCACTTATAAAACCTGACAGGGCACACCTGTGAAGTGAAAACCATTTCCTATGACTACCTCTTGAAGCTCATCAAGAGAATGCCAAGAGTGTGCAAAGCAGTTGACTCGCCCCCTGGGCCTAGTGTGGATGTGCTGAGGTAGTGTGACTCCCTACGGGAATAGTGCAGCCCCAGGGCAGAGAATGTGGATGATGGGATTGATGGTGCGCGGGTGTCCCAGCACTAGTAGTGCTGGTGCGGCGATGAAGCACAGAGACGTGGGGTTGCAGTTCAAGTTCTTTACTCACAGTTCTTTATGTCCCAAGTCATTCCGCGGGCAATGACTGCCCGAGCCGTGCTGCGTCGACCAGGCAGGGGGCTCGGTCAACCCCCAGGCAATTCCAGAGTGTGTCACAGGACTCCCTTCTACTCCTTTCTCTGGCCGTACCCCACCAGTGACACTACGTCTGTCCAGCTCCCGCGGGCCTTCTCTTGGGAGGGCTTCATGCTCACCTCCCTGACTCTATGTGGTTTGCCTTTCTAGTAGGTGTAGTGAGGGGTCGCACCAAGATATGATCGCGACCGCCGGTCCTTGGCTGAGGATTAGTCGCCTCCACCAACTTGGGATCCGGTACCCTGTTCTGCCAACCCATCACCCGCAATCTCCTGGGCCTTTGGGGTTCCTTCTGCCTTCGTGTCTCCGGGCCTCTCTTGGTGTTCTGTTCCTTTCTTCCTTTCCTTTCTGTTCCTTTCAGTTTCTGTCCTCTCTGCTGGCTCTGGCCTCACAGGCTAGGCCCGCCTCCGGAGCAGAGCTCCACAGAGGCCCTCCTCTGTCACTTCCTCTCTCAGACTGAACTGACTACTGATCTAAGATGGTGCCCACCTTATATACCTCCCTCTCTGTGTATGAGCCCAGGTGACTTGCAACCAATGGGCTCCTACCTATGCCCAGAGACCCAACCCCTATCTGCTCCTACATCACTGGCTTTTCATCCCCCCTCCCCACTCCAGCCAGGGACAGATTCTGTCGTGCCTGCATTTCTGTCTAGTGGGAGCACCGTTGAACTGTCCCTCGGAAATGGGGTGTGTGCGATGCATGCAGCTAAACGAGCCCTGGTCCACACTCTATCCTTACCCGGGAGTGGGATATCACACCTCTGGTTTGAGGTGCAATACCCCTGTAGCGGCCGAACCCTCGGGGCGCTACACAGTCATCAAAGCAAAAGGTGGCTACTTTGAAGAACCTAGAATATAAGACATATTTTCAGTTGTTTCACACTTTTTTGTTAAGTATATAATTTCACATGTGTTAATTCATAGTTTTGATGCCTTCAGTGTGAATGTACAATTTTCATAGTCATGAAAATACAGAAAAATCTTTAAATGAGAATGTGTGTCCAAACTTTTGGTCTGTACTGTATATTGGTGTCTGAACAGTCACAGATGCACTCAATTTTTTTTTTTTTTGGGGGGGGGGATACCAAAAGGTTAATAAGATGCGTATTTGTACAGTCTGACTGAGGAAAAAAAAAAGTAAAGGATTTAGATGAAAAATAAAGAATTTATCCTGGCCCCTGAGACCGGGGGATAAGTCTAGCAATTTGACCAGCAGGAGCACACAGGACTGTAATGCAGCGTTTGCTGGTATAACCACTGCGTCTCCTATACAGCCTGCCTGCCTGCCTGATATCTGGGATGGATATTAGTCCTCAGAAGGACTGTTTGATTTGGCAGGCTTTAGAGACCCTACACTACCTATTTCACACTATATATCTCTCCCTAACTCAGCAGCACTCTCCCTACACTGTCTGATCCGGAGCGACTGTGTCCAAGATGGTGGCGCCTGGTTTTAAATACTCGAGGTGACGCTGTGCGGCCAGCCAATCACTGTAATGCCCACAAACAACATGGCTGCGGCATTACAGTGACTGACTGGCAATCCCTGCATGTTCATTGGCTCTGTAAAGAGCGCCAAACGTGCAGGGTGGAGACCCGAGCTCCCACCCGAGTAATCCGGAAACGCTCGGTGCTCGCCGAACATTCCAAGTAGCGTGATGCTCGGGCGAGTACCGAGCAGTGTCGAGCATGCTCGCTCAATACTAGTTAACAGTATATAAGAAGAAGTAAACAAAGACATAGCTAATAGAAATATGTTTCCTATGTACGTTATATTTTCTCTAATGACCATAGACCTGGCTTCCATTCATTTTGGGAGATACTAAACGGAATAAAAAAAAATATTAATTTGTAAAAATAGAAGTTGAGGTATAATGAGTATCCTGTGATTAACAAACAAATATAACATGAGCTCATTTGACTGTAAACTACATGTATAACCTGTCCATTTCATATTTGTCAAGGGCACAAAATTCTTTTAAGTATCTGTTGTATTTAATATGGGTTTATTCCACTATGACCTACACATTTTCTTTTCATTCCATGTCTAGCAAGCACAGGAAACGTATCAAACCGAATAAACATTGATCATTTTTTAATGCTTTTGTTCATGCATTTTTTTTATATCCCCAGTCATTTTTTCAAGTGGTTTTATCTATATGTGTCAGTTAAGTTCCATGTTTTTGTCCTAAACAATTCAGAATCTGAAATGTAATGTCAGGCACAAATACTAAACCCAAACATTGCAACGTGCTATAGTTATCGAGTGTAATAGTATTTTAGAAAATGTAGAACATAAAAATCCTATTATCAGACTGTAGTATCACCTAATCTTCTTATCACCTCATATACAAACTCATCAACTTAATGCTTACAGGTTGCCACTACTGCAGAAGTTCTCTCCACAGGGAGCAGATACAAATAATCTCACCATGTACCAGTACTAATAAAATGTTCTAGACATTCAGAAGTTGCAGCAATATGTAATTATGTGTGTTTACTGCAAAACTGGTAAAGAAAAAACATGGAAGCAACTCTGCCCTCCAACACTGTCAGGATAGTGGGATAGCTCTGTGAAAACAAATAAAATGAAATATTGATCACTTACTTCCAGATTCCAAGGCAGAGCACAGTCAGATCAATACACGGTTCCCAATCTTTGCTATCCAGGCAAACACCCATACAGAAATGGAATAATTAAAACTAAGAAAATGAGAATGTTTCCATGCTCAGACAAAATATCATGAAAGGGAACAAAATGCTTACAAGAGGCACAGTCGGGCCCCTATTACTCAATGGATTCATCTCAAGTCTTATGACTTGGTAGACAGTGCAGCTTTTCTAGTATCCTGTTCTACCACATTATCTCATTTTATAGCAAAAGATTATGTGTAATGATAATTTTATATCTTCAACATGAAGCCATAATATTTTAAAAATAAATTATTTGTCTCTAAAGATGCAGAATATTTAGTAAGCTTCTATGCTACAGTTAAATGACCATCCTTTTGATTTTTTTTTAACATCATCCTCGTCTTAATTTTTCTTTTTAAGTAGGCAAACTCAATTGAAGTGTGTTGCTGATGTAATATGCAAATGCATATGGATAGAAAGGTCCAGATGACGTTAATGTTATTTCAGGTAAAACTGTTTATTTCAACCTGATGCAAGGCTCGAAACATATATGTCATAGGAAGGCTAGCGCCACAAGAACCGATTTTCTCTCAATCGAGAAAATCGGTCCGTTTATGCTAATCACACTCTTATCACAGTTTGATCAGAGTTTGACTAGAGTACAATCCAATTCTCTCAAATGTAGAGAATTAAAAAAAAATCTCCATCTTCTCCATTTTGTCAGCCTGTGAAAATTGAACTGTACTCAGATGTCATCCGCGTGCAATCCGATGTTTTCCATGGACTCATTGACTTGCAAGGCCGTGTGCAATCTGATAATAGAATGCAATTCATGCATGCTGGGATCCATTAACTAACATGTCATTTTGATGGATAACACTTGTCCAATTTTTATGGTCGTGTCCATGAGCTGGAAGGCAGATTCATTGTGGCAAAAACACTACAAACTACAACCTAACAACAACAGCTACAGTTGTGTGAAAAAGTGTTTCCCCCTTCCTGATTTCTTATTCTTTTGCATGTTTGTCACACTTCAATATTTCAAATCACAAAACAAATTTAAATATTAGACAAAGATAACACAAGTAAGCATAAAACGCAGTTTGTAAATGAAGGTCTTTATTATTAAGGGAAAAAGAAATCCAAACCTACAGGGCCCTGTGTGAAAAAGTGATTGCCACCTAAACCTAATAATTGGTTGGGCCACCGTTAGCAGGAACAACTGCAATCAAGCGTTTGCAATAACTTGCAATTAGAGATGAGCGCTGTTCGACTTGAACTGTTCACCAATCTCAAATTCGAGCTGTTTTGGGCGGTGTTCGAGCCGTTCGGCGAACACGAACGATTTGAAAAAAATTCGGCTGTTCGAGGTTATGTTCGATAACTGTTCGTGCACCAAAATCATAACTGGATTTTTTCTCAGTAATGAGGAAAATTAATGTTAATACGCAGTTTGAGTGTACAGCAGGGCGGGGGGAGGGGCAGGGGATGGATCTCTGCAGAATTAATGAAGATCTCCATTTTTTTTTCTCTTTCCCGCATTTACAGTGGGGAGGTGCAATCTGTCAGTCTATCAGCAGCGCACACACGGCCTATTGTAGAGTGTGTTAGTCAGTGGAGTAGCCTATCTGTGTTGCAAGCTACACCACCTGTGTATAGAATACAATTTTTTTTACTGCACCTAGTGAAGTAAAACCTTTTGCGCATAGCATCATTATATTAGTCCATCTATACTAACCTCCACCAGGTTGCAAATTCAATATAATTTTTTTCTGCATCTAGCTCTGAAAAAATATTTCGGCTTCTAGCAGTGTGTGGGACTTGTTCTATTAGTCCATCTATACTGACCTCCATCAGGCTGCAAATTCAATATAATTTTTTTCTGCATCTAGCTCTGAAAAAATATTTCAGCTTGTAGCAGTGTGTGGGACTTGTTCTATTAGTCCATCTATACTGACCTCCATCAGGTTGCAAATTCAATATAATTTTTTTCTGCATCTAGCTCTGAAAAAATATTTCGGCTTGTAGCAGTGTGTGGGACTTGTTCTATTAGTCCATCTATACTAACCTCCACCAGGTTGCAAATTCAATATAATTTTTTTCTGCATCTAGCTCTGAAAAAATATTTCGGCTTGTAGCAGTGTGTGGGACTTGTTCTATTAGTCCATCTATACTGACCTCCATCAGGTTGCAAATTCAATATAATTTTTTTATGCATCTAGCTCTGAAAAAATATTTCAGCTTGTAGCAGTATGTGGGACTTGTTCTATTAGTCCATCTATACTGACCTCCATCAGGTTGCAAATTCAATATAATTTTTATCTGCATCTAACCCAGCCAACACTTTTGGGCTAATACCACAGTTTGGCCACTCAACTCTGATCGGTTCCCATCCATTGTTTTTTGTGCAAACAACTCCAGAGTTGTGAATTAGTTAACCACCAAAATGAGTGGAAAAAGGCCTGCTGCTGGTGGAAAGAGGAATAGGTGTGTTGGGAAGGGAAAAAAAGGTTGTGTCCGTGGGGTAGGTGTTAAAGCAACAGTAACATCTGCAGAAGAAAGACCATCTTCCAGCCAAACTAAGATGTCTACTTCTTTTAGCGGACAATGTGATAAGATCCCTTTCTTACGGCCACGCCAATCGCTACAAATTCCAGATGAGGCACAAAAACAGCAGGTGCTTCAACGGATATCAAGTGCTCCTTTAAGTGGGCTCTCCTCCACCTCAACTTCAACATCACAAATACTCCAGTCCTCAGAGGTGTCACCATAAATCGCACTTGCTTCCTCACAGCTCCCAAGTCTCCAGCTGCCCGTCTGAGTATGGGGTAGAACAGATGGTTGAGTGTGCAGAGCTGTTTACTCATACTATAGCCTGGGAATCAGAGGTCAGCTCCAGAGCTTCTGTGAATCCAGACGAGGAAATGATCTGCACTGATGCCCAGAATCTTTATGAGTCGGATCCAGGACCAGACGCAGAAGGTTCTGACCATAATGTAGACCCTCGTTCCCAAACTGTAACTCCTGTTGGTGGAGACAATGAGGAAGACGATGATGAGACTCAAATACCTGATTGGAGCGACAACTTTAGTTTTTTGTCAGGGCAGGAACAGGTTGGCTCTGAGGACGACGGGTGTGATAGCACACAGGGTGATGATGATGAGGTTGGAGATCCCACTTACTGTCAACCCACAGTCAGCCAAGAGATGAGGTCAGCAGAGGAGGTGGAGGAGGATGCTAGTGATGACGAGGTCAGGTTGCGCCTTCCTGGACAGAGACGTAGTACTGGAAGCACGTCAACAACTGCATCCTCAATCACAACTCTGCCTCTGACCACAAGTCGTGGTGGCTCTTCAGGTCGCATGGGTGCTAAGCCTTGCATAGCCTGGGCATTTTTTCAGATCAATAAAGATGACCCAACTCATGTTATCTGTAACATTTGTCAGCAAAAACTAAGTAGAGGCCAAAAAATACATAGTTTGAGTACTTCATGCATGAACCGGCACATGGATATGAAGCATAAGTTGCAGTGGGAAGCTCAGTGTGCTACAATGCGGCCAAGCCGGCCGGGTCAACCACCGTCTGCCACATCTTGTGCATCCGCGGCCTCTTCATCCTCTGTGACTGGGGGGACAGTGGTCACACCTGTTTTGGGACGCAGACCGGCCACCTCTTTATCCGCAACAGCCAGCGTGATTGGCAGGTCATCATTTTCTTTGGAGGTGGAAACACCAGCTGGTGTTCAGCGCTGTCCGACATCGATAGCGCCACCTTTGGATCAAGGCAACCTAACATGTCCGTCTGCATCTTCCTCACAGACTGGCAGTTTTCCGGGCACACCCTTCTCAACCCCGTCTAAGCACAACAGCCAGCCCTTGGTCCCTCAGATGTGGACAAGTAAAAGACCATTTCCTCCTAGCCATGAGAAAGCTAAGAGGTTGAATTTCACCATCTGCAAGCTCTTGGCTACAGAAATGCTGCCTTTCCGCCTGGTGGACACATAGGATTTTCGAGACCTTATGTCCGTCGCATTGCCCCAGTACCAGATGCCCAGTCGGCACTACTTCTCAAAGAAAGGTGTGCCTACGTTCCACCAGCATGTCGCACACAACATCACCGCTTCTTTGAGAAACTCTGTGTGTGACAGGGTGCATTTCACCACAGACACTTGGACGAGTAGGCATGGACAGGGCCGTTACATGTCGCTGACTGGGCACTGGGTAACTATGGTGACAGCAGGACAAGGGGCTGCTGTCCAAGTCTTGCCGTCCCCACGAGTTGTGCGTCAATCCTCTTTATCTCAAAGTTCCTCCACTGCTTCGGCCTCCTCAACCTCCTCTCGGTCCTCCACCTGCACCCAAAGCCTGTCTGGTCATGCCACAAGCTTTCTAACTGCGCAGAAGGGATCCTGCACACCTCCTTACTATGCTGGCAGCAGGGCTCAACGTCATCAGGCGGTTTTTACTTTGAAATGTCGGGGAAATGTGAGTCACACAGCTGAGTAGTTGTGGTCAGCTCTGGAGAACCAATTTCATGAATGGTTGTCTCCACTGGACCTGAAACCACGGAAGGCCGTGTGCGACAATGCTGCAAACCTGGGTGCGGCCCTTCGCCGGGGCAATGTCACACACGTGCCTTGTATGGCTCACGTGTTGAACCTGGTTGTCCAGCAATTTTTAGCCCACTATCCAGGACTAGATGGCCTTCTGCAGAGGGCACGCTCAGCGACTTACATCTCTACAGAAGTCGTTGGGCCTGCCACTTCACCGGCTAAAATGCGATGTGCCTACCCGGTGGAATTCAACTCTGCACATGTTGCAGCGACTGTGGCAGCACCGACAAGCCCTGATGCAATACGTTCTGACGTATAGCCTGGGCCAACGAGATCCAGAGGTGGGGCAAATCACGCTGGAGGAGTGGTCTCAGATCAGGGACCTATGCACCCTTCTGCACAGTTTTGAAATGGCGATGAAGATGTTTAGTGCTGACGATGCCATTATCAGCATGACTATTCCGGTGTTTTACATGCTGGAGCACATGTTAAACAGAATTCGGAGTCAGGTGGTGGCACAAGAGGAGGTGGAGGAAGTAAAGGAGGAGGAGTTGTATGCGGAAGGGCTAACATCTGCAAGGTCCAGACGGTCTGCAGAACCAAGGCGGCAGGCACGTGCGGGTGGGGGAGATGGTTTTACCAGGGCGCATGGTAGCAGCCAAACTAGTTAGGAAGGTGCAGGAGCCCAGGAAGAAGTGGAGGACGAACTGATGGAAGACTCATCAGATGAGGGAGACATTGATCACATTTCTGTTGTGCGAGGTTGGAGGAGACGACAGAAGAAGGAAGCATGATTGTTACCTCACCACCAACACAACAGGGACTTGGTGCTCCTGGATGCGCAAGACACATGAGTGCCTTCTTGCTGCACTACCTGCAACATGACCCTCGAATTGTGAGAATTAGAAATAATCCTGACTACTGGGTTGCCACACTGTTAGATCCCCGGTACAAAAGTAAATTTGCAGAAATTAATCCTGCCATAGAAAGGGATGCACGCATGCAGGAGTATCAGCAGAGACTGTTGCAGAATCTTACATGTGCTTTTCCACAAAACACCAGTGGTGCACGTAGTGAATCTCACAGTTCCAACTTGCCAACAGTGGGACCGTCGAGTGTTCAGCACTCAAACCGTAACAGAACCACAGTATCTGCTGGTAACATCAATTTTGCGGAATCATTTCACCACTTTTTTAGCCCATCCTTTGCAAGGCCACAGGAGACAAGAAGTCTGACACATAGTCAATGCCAAGAGACGATGGTACAGGAGTATCTCCAAGTAAACATTGAAGCCATGACTGTGTCACTGGATCCTTGCTCTTTTTGGGCTTCCAATCTGGATAAATGGCCGGAGCTCGCCACTTACGCCTTGGAGATCTTGTCATGCCCTGCAGCCAGCGTTCTCTCTGAACGTGTGTTCAGCGCTGCTGGTGGTGTGCTGACAGATAAGCGCACGCGGCTCTCCACTGATAATGTAGACAGACTCACGTTCATAAAGATGAACAAATCGTGGATCCGAAACGACTTTTCTACCCCTGTGTCATCCTGGGGAGAGTAAAAGCTTGATGATTTGTTAAAATCACCTCACCAACCGTTTTAAGCTTTAAAATTACTAATCATGTTTATCTGTATCTTGGCTGGAAAATAATTTGGGCTTTGTAGCAGTGTGCAGTACTGATTCTATTAGGCCATCTATACTAAGCTCCACCAGATTTAAAATTACTAATCATGTTTATCTGTATCTTGGCTGGAAAATAATTTGGGCTTTGTAGCAGTTTGCAGTACTGATTCTATTAGGCCATCTATACTAAGCTCCACCAGCTTTCAAATTAATAATAATTTTTAGCTGCATCTAGCCTGGAAAATAATTTTGGGTCTCCTAGATGCGCAAGACACATGAGTGCCTTCTTGCTGCACTACCTGCAACATGACCCTCAGATTGTCAGAATTCGAAGTAATCCTGACTACTGGGTTGCCACACTCTTAGATCCCCCACACTCTTCGATCAACCTTTTCATTTTAATAAAGAACAAAAAAATGGTAATTTTTGAAATTATAAGCATTAGCAGGTTATTAGAAACTGAAATCAAACAGTTTTCAACTCAAAACTTTATTCTAGGTGATGTTACATTTGCACATAGGACCCCTTGTTCGAAAGGAGCTTCTGAACTCTCTCGTCCATTGAATTTGTCAGGTTTTGGATGGTTTCTGCTTCAATTGTTTTGCATGAGGACAGAATACCCTCCCAGAGCTGTTGCTTAGTTGTGAACTGCCTCCCGCCATCATATACACTCCTTTTGATGATGCTCCAGAGGTTCTGAATGGGGTTGAGGTCAGGGGAGCATGGGGGTCACACCATAAGTTTGTCCCCTTTTATGCCCATATCAGCCGAGATGCAGATGTGTTATGTGCAGCATGAGACGGTGCATTATCATGCATGAAAATGATCTTGCTGCGGAATACACGGTTCTTCTTCTTGAACCATGGCAGGAAGTGCTGTTTGAGAAACTCCACATACATTATGGAGTTCATCTTTACCCCTTCAGGGATCCTAAAGGGGCCGACAATCTCTCTCCTCATGATTCCAGCCCAAAACATTACTCCACCTCCTCCTTGTTGGCGCTGTAGCCGTGTTTGCGTGGAGTGTCCATCAAACAGCCATCCTCCACTCCATCCATCTGGACCATCGAGCGTTGCACGGCACTCATCGGTGAACAAAACAGTTTTGAAGTCAGTCTTCATGTATTGTTTGGCCCACTGGAGCCGTTTCTGCTTGTGTGCAGTGGATAGAGGAGGTCGACAGGATGGCTTACGCACAGCTGCAAACCTCTGAAGGACTCTGCATCTTGTTGTTCGGGGGATGTTGGAGGTACCAGCAGCTTCAAAATCTTGTCTGCTGCTATGACAAGGCTTTTTTGCCGCTGCTCTTTTAACCTGACTTAATTGCCTGGAGGAAAGAGTCCTCAATTTTCCCTTATCAGCACGCACACGTGTGTACTGTGAATCAGCTACATACTTCTTGATTGTGCGATGATCAGGATGAAGTGTCTTGGCAATGTTGATTGTAGTCATGCCTTGACCTAAACACTCCACAATTTGTTGCTTCTCAGCAGCCGACACATCCTTTTTCTTTCCCATTTTGGCAGAAAATGTAGGCTGCTTAATAATGTGGGACAGCCTTCTTAAGTAGTCTTGCCTTTCATTGGACACACCTGCCAAACTAATTAGCACAGGTGTCTGCAATTGCTTACAGTGATATAAAGAGCCCTGACACACATCACCATCAATGAGTTTAACTGACAAACAAACAAATTCTTCCCTTATCACTCCTAAACACTTTTTGCATAATAATTTGGAACACAGTGTACATGTGCTTTTCCACAAAACACCAGTGGTTCACGTAGTGAATCTTACAGTTCTAACTTGCCAACCGTGGTCTGTATGGAGTTGTTCAATAAAGGGCCCAAAATTAAGATAACATAGACGGGAGAGGTCTCTATGAATAGGAATTCCTAAGTATTTGATACCCTGTGAGGGCCAGGCAAAGGGAAAGTTGGACTGGATGGAATCCTGTATGGATTTGGGGAGGGAGACATCGAGGGCCTCAGACTTCGCTGCATTGATTTTAAAATTTGACCATGTAACAAAGTGATCTATTTCAGCCATAACAGCAGGGATGGATATATGTGATTGAGTGATATATACTAGGACATCATCAGCAAATGCAGAGCACTTGTACTCGGTGCCTCCCACCTCAATCCACCTAGTATTGGGGTTATGGCGAATTGATGAGAGCAGGTGCTCCGTCACTAGGATGTATAAGAGAGGGGACAGAGGACATCTCTGCCTTGTCCCATTGGTGATTATGAAAGGTGATGAAAATATTCCATTTATCTTCAGCCTAGGTGACGTATTGCGATACAGGGCCGTGATTTTGCCTATAAAAGGGTCCCCTAGACCCCTACCCCAAGCTTTTTAAGGGAATAATATATGGCGTGCCAGGAGACTCCATGAAGTGCTTTCTCAGCATCCAATGAGAGTATCTAATTACAAATTTTTAACTGCATCTAGCCCAGGAAATACTTTGTGCCTAGTAGCAGTGTCTGCTAGTCAGCGGATTATTCCAGCAGTTAAGCAAGCTACACCACCTGTAGTTTGGACACTTAATTTTTTCAAAGGAAATGGTTTGGGCCCCCGGGACACTCAGTGAAGAGCATCGGGGAGACACCCCAAGGAATAGGGGCTGGGACTGGCGGTAGGACGCCTTGCGGTGGACCGCCGAGCTCGATCCTTATAAAAGCTTTTTAACTGCAGCAGCTTTAGTGAACGCTACTGGAGCTGGAATTACGTGGCTGCTGGCAAGAGACTTGCCCTCCAATAGATCCTTGTAAAAGGATTTAAAGTGTATTCATTCAAATTAGAGAGACAATTTAAATTAAAAAGCTTAGACCTGCCTCCACCACAGGGGGGCTCGCTCGACCCACCAGCGGACAGGCACCAGTATTGGGAGAGGGGGGCTGGCCGTCAGGGTCCACCGCAGCTCTGGCACAAACCCGGCGACACGGAGGTCGCACGGGCAGGAGCGGACTGGCTGTGTCGGCTTCGCACTTTTTGGTTTTAGAAGGGCATGACATGCCTATATCTGTGTCTCCCCCTCCTTTTACTCCTCCACCTCTTTTCTTTTCGCATGACTATATGTACTTGTCACTTTTCCATGTGTTAGTTGTGTCTTCTGAGCAGTTTGTCAGCTTTTGGACACCTTTGAAGGTGTTTTCTATGTGTTTCTATGTGTTTTTGTTTGCCTGCCATTGGTTTTAACGGTGTTCGAAGGTGTTCGACGAACAGTTCGGCGAACATACGGGTGTTCGACGAACCGAACCGAACTCGAACACTACGGGGGTGGCTCAACACTACTGGCAATGAGTCTTTTACAACGCTCTGGAGGAATTTTGGCCCACTCATCTTTGAAAAATTGTTGTAATTCTGCCACATTGAAGGGTTTCCGAGCATGAACCGCCTTTTTAGGATCATGCCACAGCATCTCAATCAGATTAAGGTTAGGACTTTGACTAGGCCACTCCAAAGTCTTAATTTTATTTTTCTTAAGGCAGTCAGAGGTGGACTTGCTGGTGTGAATTGGATCATTGTCCTGCTGCATAACCGAAGTGCACTTCAGCTTGAGGTCACGAACCGATGCCTATATATTTTCCTTCAGGATTTTTTGGTAGACAGCAGAAGTCATGGTTCCATTTACCACAGCAAGTCTTCCAGGTCCTGAAGCAGCAAAACAGCTCCAGATCATCACACTACCACCAACATATTTTATTGTTGGTATGATGTTCCTTTACAGAAATGCTGTATTACTTCTACGCCAGATGTAATAGGACATACACCTTCCAAAAAGTTCAACTTTTGTCTCGCCAGGACATACACCTTCCAAAAAGTTCAACTTTTGTCTCGCCAGTCCACAGAGTATTCGTAGGGTCAGCGTCTCTGCCTGCTGCCGGGCAGAGACGCCAATCCCCTCACCGCCACGGTCCCGATCCGGCATCCTCCGGCTTCCCTGCTGCATCTGCCCGGGGTGCGCGGGGTGCGCAGTATAGAGCATCTAATCCGCTCCTGTCCAGTGAGACCGGGAAACTCCAGTGTCTAGGACCGCTCGGAGAGGTCGTCCTAGGCAAAAGTTCTTCCTCTCCGCCCTTGACTCTGTCCGTTTTGGTTACCAGTGATAAGACCCGCTTCTTCGAGACTGCCTATTTGGATTCCGGAGCCACTGGGAACCTCATTCAACAGGCTGTTGTGGAACGATATCAGATTCCTACCATACGTCTGGCTGATCCTTTAGCGGTTTCCTCTGTGGATGGAAAGCTTCTCTCTGAGACCATCTTGTTTGTCACTGAGCCTGTAACTCTTCAGATGGGAATGCTACATTCGGAGAGGATTTCCTTCTATGTGCTATCCAGTCTCTCTCATCCCCTCTTGCTTGGCCTGCCTTGGTTACAGAGACATGAGCCCATCCTGAATTGGAGCTCGGGTGAGGTGCTCCATTGGGGTCAGGAATGTCATAAATCCTGTCTGGTTCCGGTAACCTACCTGGCCTGCCGGCATACTACTGGTCATATGCGGACGTCTTTGATAAAAAGGAGGCAGAGACACTACCCACCTCATAGGCTGTATTATTGTCCCATCAACCTAATACCTGGTGCTTCACCTCTTCGCAGACGAATCTACCCCTTGTCGCTGGCCGAGACCAGTGCTATGTCTGAGTACATAGAAGAAAACCTTGCTAGGGGATTTATCCAGAAATCCACCTCTCCGGCTGGAGCAGGATTCTTCTTCGTCAAAAAGAAAGACGGCTCTCTTCGTCCATGTATCGACTATAGGGGCCTAAACCAGATTACCATCAAAAATAAGTACCCCCTGCCTCTCATCTCGGAGCTGTTTGACCGCTTAAAAGGCACGAAGATCTTCACTAAGCTTGATCTTTGTGGGGCGTACAATCTGGTCCAGATTCGCCAGTGAGATGAGTGGAAGACGGCATTCAACAGTCGGGATGGTCACTACGAGTACCGCGTGATGCCCTTCGGTCTCTGTAATGCTCCAGCAGCATTTCAGGAGTTAGTGAACGACATCTTCCGAGATCTCCTATATTCCTGCGTGGTGGTGTACCTGGACGATATCTTGGTATTCTCCCGTGATCTGCCCTCTCATCGTAGGGATGTTCATCATGTACTGCTGAGGCTCCGGAAGAATCGCCTGTATGCAAAGTACGAGAAATACCTTTTTGAGCAGACCTCCCTACCATTTTTGGGGTATATCATCTCTGAGACGGACAGAGGATGGATCCCGAGAAGGTGTCTGCCATTTTAAAGTGGCCCTGACCTGAGGGGTTGAAGGCTATTCAGTGGTTTCTGGGATTCGCTAACTATTACTGACTCTTCATTCCTCATTTCTCCTCCCGGACTGCTCCCATCTCTGCTCTCACCCGTAAAGGGGCAAATCCCAGGGAATGGACTTCCGAGGCTGAAAGTGCCTTCGTCTCTCTTAAGCAAGCCTTCTCCTCCGCTCCAGTGCTACATCGTCCAGATTGCAATAAAGAGTTCTTCCTGGAGGCTGATGCCTGTTACTCCAGGGCCGGAGCAGTGCTCACCCAGAAATCCTCATGTGGGCGAATGGTGACCTGCGGCTTCTTCTCCAAACTCTTTTCTCCGTCCGAGCGCAATTACTCCATAGGAGATCGGGAACTGCTGCCCATCAAATTAGCGCTGGAGGAGTGGCGCTACTTGCTTGAGGGGGCTCTGCACTCGGTGGTCATCTACGCTGACCATAAAAACCTCGCTTACTTGCAGACCGCCCAAAGACTAAATCCGCGTCAGGCCAGATGGTCTTTGTTCTTTGCTCGTTTCAGCTTTACTCTCCATTACCACCCGGAAGACAAGAATATTAAAGCTGACGCTCTATCATGCTCTTTCCTGTCTACCGACCAATAGGAGGAGCCTCTACACATCATTGACCCCTCCAGAATATTGACTGCTGCTCCGCTTGACCTGTCTCATCTACCTCCTGGTAAGACCTTTGTGGCGGCTGAGGATTGGAAGAGGGTCTTACTCTGGGGTCATTCGTCCAAACTGGCTGGTCATGCCGTCCAGAGGAAGACGCTTCTGCTCATTGCCCGACATTATTGGTGGCACACCCTGCGCACGGATGTTGCGGATTTTGTCGCGGCTTGTTCCTCCTGTGCCCATAAAAAGATACCTAGGCACCTCCCAGCTGGTCGTCTTCTTCCTCTCCCCATGACTTCTGCTCCTTGGCAACACATTGCTATGGACTTCATCACTGATCTTCCGGTATCTGCCGGTCCTACCGTCATATGGGTGGTCGCTGACCGCTTCTCCAAGATGGCTCACTTCATTCCTTTGCCTGGTCTTCCGTCTGCACCTGTGCTGGCTAAGGACTTCATCCGTCACATCTTTCGTCTCCACGGCTTAACCCTCCACATTGTCTCGGACAGAGGAGTTCAGTTCACTTCTCGCTTCTGCAGAGCCACGTGCAAGCTGCTGGATGTCACTTTGGACTTTTCTTCGGCCTATCATCCTCAGTCCAATGGTCAGGTGGAGCGTATTAATCAGATCCTTACCAGTTTTCTTCGGCACTTCGGCTCACCATAGCGATTGGGTAGAACTTCTGCCTTGGGCCAAGTTTTCTTATAACAACCATGTGAGTAAGTCCTCTGCTAATTCCCCGTTTTTTGTGGTTTATGGTCAACACCCCCGAATTCCGTTTCCCGTCTCTTCTTCAGTGGACAATCCTGCCGCGGACTTTTCATGATTTGGGAAGACACTAGATCTGCGCTTCTTCAGACCTCTGAGCAGATGAAGAAGAATGCTGATAAGAGACATCTGGATCCGCCTCTATTTCGTCCGGGAGACAAGGTCTGGCTTTCCTCCAAATATGTCCGTCTCAAGATACCATCATACAAGTTGGGCCCGCGGTTCATCGGTCCTTTCGAGATTCTGAACCAAATAAATCCAGCGGCATACAAGCTGAAACTCACTGACTCCTTACGGATTCCAAGTGAGGCAAGTGAGGCCTTCAGTTCTTTGAATGTTGTTGTGCAGTCTTTTGTGACCTCTTGGATGAGTAGTCCCTGCACTCTTGGGACCATTTTGGTTAGCCAGCTACTCCTGGGAAGGTTCACCACTGTTCCATGTTTTTGCCATTTGTGGATAATGGCTCGTATTGTGGTTTGCTGGAGTCCCAAAGCTTTAGAAATGGCTTTATAACCTTTTCCAGACTGATAGATCTCAGTCTGGAAAGCGGCAGAAACAGTGAGATGCTGCGGGGCCAGTGTCAGCAGGGAGGCAGAGCGGAGTGCATTGCATCCCTGAAGCCGTGGTCTACAGGGAAATTGCCGCCCAAGCCGGCACATACACAGACTGGGATTTCAGCAGCCATTTCCCTGAGGTCCACAGCTTCAGGAAGATGGCCGCCGGAGTCGGCTCATGCACAGTTGAGATCTCCGCGGGGCTGAGATCCCAGTCTTTGCATGCGGCCCACAGCTACAGGAAAATGGACGATACTGGGCACACAGCATTGCATCGCTTCTACCGCCGCCAAGTTCCTGAGGGAGGGACCCTGCTTCCTGTGATCCCGCTCCAACACCACTGCAACTCTCCGGTAAGTTACATTCGGACCACAAGACGCACCCTTCATTTTCCTCCCAAATTGGGGGGGGGGTGCGTTTTATGGTCCAAAAAATACGGTAATTGGCATCAACTGTCTAGTTGACATTTCTAGGCCCAAAAATATTTTTTTCTGGATTAGCATGTGTTTTTAAGTAGTCTGGGAAATAAATAATTGAATAAACCATCTAATTGCCATTTTTAGGCCCCAAAAATATTTTTTTCTGGACTAGTGTGTGTTTTTTAGTAGTCTGGGAAATAAATAATTGAAGATGGACAGTTTTAAAAACTGATGGCAGTGGCTGTCCCACAGTATGTTGTTCCCAGCTGCCACTACTTTTTCAGGTGGGCCATTCCTGCCCTGCAGAAACATGTTGCAAACCAAATCAGGTGTGCACTGCATAATGCCATCAGTGGCAAGGTCCACATAACCACTGATACATGAACCAGTAAGCACTGCCAGGGTTGTTACATCTCCCTAACTGGCCACTGGTTAAATGTAGTGTCGGCTGGGACAGAGGCGGAATGCATTCTACCAAATGTCCTACCACCACCTAGTATTGCTGGATGTTTATCTGTCCAGGTTGCCTCCTCCTCCTACTCCGCTTCCTCCACCATCTCCTCATTCGGTCACAGGAAGATCTACACCACCAACTTGAGCACAGCCAGGGGGAAATGAGAGCAGGCTGTTCTTAAACTTCTCTGTTTGGGGGACAAATCCTAAAATGCGCAGGAGCTGTAGAAAGGGATCAAACAGCAGACAAATGAGTGATTTGTGTCGGTGAACCTCAAACCTGACCTGGTGGTGTGCGATAGGGGGCAAAATCTTGCAGCAGCTCTGGGCCTATCCAGATTTATGGACATTCCTTGCCTGGCGCATGTGCTGAACTTGGTCTTACAGAGTTTCCTGAAAAACTACCCACACATGTGGAGCTGCTGCTAAAAGTGCAGGCAGTGTAGCACACTTTCAGCGTTCTCACCGTGCTGTTGCTCGTCTGTCTGCACTGCAGCGTCACTTCTGCCTTCCCGCTCACCGGCTGATATAAGGCATACTAACAAGGTGGAACTCCACCTTGCATATGGTACAGAGAGTGTGCGAACAGAAGCAGGCAATAGTGGAGTTTCAGCTGCAGTATGTACTGCTGAGTCGCTCTGCAGAACAACACCACTTCACAACCAATGAGTGGGCCTTCATTTGGGATGTGTGTGCCATGTTGCGCTGCTTCGATTATTCCACCAATATGGCCAGTGCTGATGACACCGTCATCAGCATTTATATACCCCTTATATGCCTGCTGGAAAAAACAATTCAGGCAATGAATTATGAGGTGGTGGCACAGGAGGAAGAGGAGCAGGAGGAGGAGCAAAGCCAATTCACACCGTTATCACGCCTGTCATCCATACATGGCTCAGAGAGTGGATTACTGTTCAAACATCGACCAGGTACCCAACTGTACAGCTAGTGGACAGTTTGGGAGGATGATGATGAGGAGGTGGGGGAGGAGAAACAACTGTGTTCGCAGCAGGGTGGCACTCAGATCAGCTCAGAGGGCATTACTGGAGCATGGCTGGGGGGGATACAGAGCACTCACACTATATACCTCTCACCAAGGACAGTTTGTCATTGCCTCTGGGCAGCCTGGCACACAAGTTGCAATACATGCTGCAGTGCCTGTGCAAAGACCGCCGAGTTGCCCATATTGTTACCAGTACAGATTACTGGGTGGCCACCCTGCTGGATCCCCGCTAGAAGGACAATGTACCAGCATTACTTCCATCACGAGAGAGGGATCGCAAAAGGCGTGAATACAAACACGCACTGGTACAAAACCTACTAACTGATTTCCCACCTGACAGCAGGGGCTCAGTGGAAAACAAGGGAGAGGCGGAGGAGGAAGCAGCCATCGCAGATGGAGCTACGACAGCACCTTGGAAGGCAGGGTTAACATGGTTGAAATTTAGCAAAACTTTATGAACATGCCACAACATATAGCACCATCATGTAATAGGGTCCGCATTAGCAGGACCCAGCGTTACAACAACATGGTGGAAGAGTACTTGTCCCCTCGTCTCCAAGTACTAACAGATGAGTCTGCCCCATTTAACTTCTGGGTTTCCAAATCGGACACATGGCCTGAGCTTGCCCTTTATGCCTTGGAGGTGCTGGCCTGCCCTGTGGCAAATGTCATGTCGGAACGTGTGTTTAGCACAGCAGCGGGTGTGATCATGGACAGGCGGATTTGCCTGTCCACATCCAACGTGAGGAACCTAACATTCCTTAAAATGAACCAGGCGTGGAACTCACGTAACTTGGCCATACCTTTGGGTGACTAGACAACTAAAACAGTAGAGTCGAGTGAGGGGTCACTCACTGCTGATGGTGGGTGCTCTGGAGTAAATTATACCAAATTCAGTTCAAAGAGAAACTCTGGCACTCCAATGTGAATGCAAAGAATATTTATTTAGATAAACCACACATAGGAGAAGTAGGCCAACGTTTCTGTTACGGATCCGGGTGGTGGAACCTCTGTGCTGCGGTGCAAGGAGGGACCAGAGGGGTGTAACTAGGTATCAACTCGGACTCACCAAGGTCGCAAGGTGGCTCAATTGACTCCGTGAACCAGAGAACGACCAAGCAGAGGGACCAGGTGCTACTCTGGACCAGTCCTTGTATGAGAGCATGTGACTCCCACGGGTCAGAAGGCAGGGACTGACCGGTATAGCAGATGAGCACGGCAGGCAGGCTGACGGGTGATCCGGGAAGATGGACTAGTAGACACCACGGGTAGCTGGCAGGAGCCTCCAGGTAGGCTGGCTGGTAGGCACGGCAGGTAACTGGTACGTTCTCCGGGTAGGCAGGCAAGCCTGGCCCATAAACAGTCTGGCGGGTTAGGACCGTAGGCAGACCATCAGGCTGGAGAGTGTACTTGGCTGGCGGACACGGGTAGACAGGCAGGTGGACAGGACTGGTAGTCAGGCTGGGGGACTGGACTGGTAGTCAGGCTGGCGGGCTGGACTGGTAGTCAGGCTGGCGGGCTGTACTGGTAGTCAGGCAGGCGGGCTCTACTGGTAGTCAGGCAGGCGGGCTGGACTGGTAGTCAGGCTAGCAGCGGGACCTGAGGGCTGAAGCAGAGTTTAGCACACAGAGCTTCAACCTTGCACGGGCACCTCCATTTTGGAGGGGGTGTCTTTTATATGTGAGGTCCTCCGACCATTGACCGGAGACTCCTTAGGACGGGTGCGCCCTAAGCACAGTGCCCGGGAAGCTGCGCGTGCCGGCAGCAGCAGCAGCAGGAGAGCCGGAAGACGCCGGGCCGGGAGCGCGGCAGTAAGGGGGACGGTGTCTCTGCCTGTCAGGGGGCAGAGACGCCTATACTACAGTTTCAACCTTTATGGTCTTTGTCAGGGCCTTTACTAGACATAAACAGAAAACAAAACACAGAAAATAAATCATACAAAATGTGGACCACATGTATCCAAATATAAAGCAGATATCATTATAGAAGTGTGAATCAAAAATCTATATACATATAATGTGGGACAAGAAACTGTCAAATCGGCATGTAATACTGGCTAGTCAATATGTCTCAAGGAAGAACTAGAGGTATGGTAGCATAGCTCTGTCACTAATACTCAATAGTGAAAGTAGAGGGTCTCCTAAAGATCCAAGATGACATTTATTACAATGTGGAATATAAAAAAAATACCAAAAAAAGATAAAAGCAAAAATGACCTGAAAAACTGTGTTGGCTACCTCCTATTTCGCCTCTTACAAGTACAGCACCATGCCCACCTCCACCGCCACTTGAACCTTGGCCTCCTGGTTCAAGATTTTTTTTATTTTATTTTAAATCAGTGCCCTATCCCCATTTGTACCGGGGTGCAAGAACCTTCGTCCACCCCCTCACAACAAAACCCCTTTAAGTATTTTCCCTATCCACATTTGTTTGCAGGCAATTGTCCTGCTCATTTCTCCATTTTGCTTCCTTTTGCAGCACCCTATCCCTTACTACCACCATTTTACAGCACAAAATTTCAGGCATCCATTGCCTCTTAGGGTGAAATTTGAATCAATATCTGTGAGGGTATTGTGCCCCATGCTCTGTGGGTGAAATTTTTAATAATCTTATGAGGGGGTATTGTATCCCTTGCTTTGAGGCTGAAATTTTTAAATATCTTCTGTAGTGGTATTGATCCCCATGCACTGAGGCTAAAATGTTTAAACTTTTTCTATGGGGGTATTGTGCACTAGGTTGAAAGAAAAAGTTTGCATGATCATCTTATCCAGACTGGTGCTAAAGGCCCTAATTCAGGTATTGTTGCCTGCTTTGAACAGTAATTTTTTCAAGGTAAACTCTTCAGGATTTGGGACTTACTATGTTTTCCCCAGATGCATTTGCAGTACACACAGTACTGTAGCGTAAATATTTGAACATTTGGGGTATAATGCCCAATATTCAGTGGCTGAAATTTAGTGTAACCTAATGTGGGGGTATTGTGCACCATGCCCTGTGGCTAAAATGTAGTGTAATCTTATATGGGGGTATTGTGCACCATGCTCTGTGGCTGAAATTTTGTATAATCTTATATAGGGGCATTGTGCACCATGCTCTGAGGCTG
This sequence comes from Phyllobates terribilis, assembly GCF_046119375.1. Lineage (NCBI taxonomy): Eukaryota > Metazoa > Chordata > Amphibia > Anura > Dendrobatidae > Phyllobates > Phyllobates terribilis. The sequence continues at coordinate 707,886,233 of NW_027362761.1, forward strand.
AAATTTTTAAAACTTCTTCTGTGGGAAGATCGTGCACCATGCTCTGTGGGTTAAATTTTAAGGGCACCATTAAAAAGTAGCATAATCGTCTAATTCATCACATTCAAACAATCCCTCAGTGCTTTCAAGTCCACACTCACTGCAGCAAAACAAACTTACTTCTTAACTCTCATATCCTCCCTGTCCCACAACCCCAAACAGCTATTCAACACTTTCAATTCTCTCCTCCATCCCCCAGCGCCTCCTCCCTCTACTCTCATCTCAGCCAAGACTTTGCCTCATTCTTCAAGCAGAAGATTGACAGCATCAGACAAAGCTTTTGCCTTAAGTCCCCACAGCCCCTCCTCATATATACACAACCTTCCTCCTACAAAACCAGCTTCTCCACCATTACAGAAGATCAAGTTTCCTCTTTACTCTCCAAATCACACCTCACCACCTGTTAACTCGATCCCGTCCCACCTAATCCCTAACCTTACCACAGTCTTCAACCCAACCCTAACCCACCTCTTCAACCTGTCACTAACAAGTGGCGTCTTCCCATCATGTTACAAACATGCCTCAATCACACCCATCCTCAAAAAGCCGTCCATCGACCCATTCTCTCTGTCTAGCTATCGCCCCAAGTCACTCCACCCCTATGCCTCAAAACTACTGGAACAACACGTCCACCTTGAACTGTTCTCCCACCTCTCCCCCTACTCCCTCTTCAACCGCTTACAATCAGGCTTCCGACCGCACCACTCCACTGAAACTGCCCTGACTAAAGTCACCAACGACCTACTACCCGCCAAATCCAAACGCCACTACTCTGTCCTCCTCCTCCTGGACCTGTCATCTGCCTTTGACACAGTGGACCATTCCCTCTTACTACAGACTCTCTTCTCTTGGCATCACAGACTTGGCCCTATATTGGATCTCTTCATACCTAACAGACAGGACATTCAGTGTCTCCCACTCACACACCACCTCCTCATCTCACCCCCTATCTGTCGATGTCCCACAAGGTTCAGTCCTAGGGCCCCTGCTCTTCTCTATCTACACCTTTGGCCTGGGACAGCTCATAGAGTCTCACGGCTTTCAGTATAACCTCTATGCTGATGATACACAGATCTACCTCTCTGGACCCGATATCTCCTCCTTACTAACCAGAATCCCACAATGTCTGTCCGCTATTTCATCCTTCTTCTCTGCCAGATTTCTAAAGCTTAATATGGATAAAACTGAATTCATCATCTTTCTCCCACCTCACTCTACCCCCCCATCTGACCTATACATAACAGTTAATGACTGCCCACTCTCCCCAGTAACACAAGCTCACTGCCTCGGAGTAACCCTGGACTCTGATCTCTCCTTCAAACCACATATCTAAGCCCTCACCACTTCCTGCCGACTCCAACTCAGAAATATCTCCCGGATCCGCACATTCCTCAGCAAAGACTGCAAAAACACTAGTGCATGTCCTCATCATCTCCTGCCTCGACTACTGCAACCTCCTGCTCTGTTGCCTCCCTTCTAACACTCTTGCACCCCTCCAATCTATCCTAAACTCTGCTGCCCGACTAATCCACCTGTCCCCCCGCTACTCCCCGGCCTCCCTCCTCTGTCAATCCCTTCACTGGCTCCCCATTACCCAGAGACTCAAATTCAAGACCCTAACCTTGGCATACAAAGCCATCCACAACCTGTCTCCTCCATACATCTGTGACCTAGTCTCCCAGTACTTACCTGCACGCAACCTCTGATCCTCACAAGATCTCCTTCTCTACTCCCCTCTTATCTCCTCCTCCCACAATCGCTAACAAGATTTCTCCCGTGCATCCCCCCTACTCTGCAACTCTCTACCCCAACATATCAAGACTCTCGCCTACCGTGGAAACCTTCAAAAGGAACCTGAAGACCCACCTCTTCCGACAAGCATACAACCTGCAGTAACCACGGCTCCACCATACCGCTGCACGACCTACTGTATCCTCACCCCTCATTGTAGATTGTGAGCCCTCGCTGGCAGGGTACTCTCTCTTCCTGTACCAGTCGCTGACTCGTTTTGTTCAAGATTATTGTAAGTATACTTGCTACGTATTCCCCTTTTTCACATATAAAGCGCCATGGAATAAATGGCGCTATAATAATAAATAATAATAATTCAAACTGGTGCTAAAGGCCCTAACTCAAGTGTGTTGCATGCTTTGAACAGTAATTTTTTCAAGGTAAACTCTTCGGGATTCGGGACCTGCTATGTTTTCCTTCGATGCATTTGCAGTACACACAGTACTGTAGCGTAAATTTTTGAACATTTAGGGTATCATGTCCAACTCTGTAGCTTAAATTTAGTGTAATTTTATGTGGGAATATTGTTCTCCATGCTTTGTGGGTGAAATTTTTAACTGGACTAGCAAGCCTCAGTCTCTGTGGGGGCACTGTTAAAATTTTTATTTAATTAATTTACTTCCTATTTTACCATAATTGCTATGGTGAAATAACCTCTTTAAGTCATTTTCCTATCCACATTTGTTTGCAGGGCAATTGTCCTGCTCTTACCTCATTTCTATTCCTTTTGCCCACTAGCTCTTACTCCGACCATTTTACAGCACTGATGTTCAGGTCCTCATTGACTTATATGGGGTTTGGTGTCCGAGGTCAAGGTCGGGTCCTGAATATTCATGGGTTCCCTCATCACTATTGAATAACTTATACAGTTATGTAGGTAACTGGTGTGGCACCCCAGGGGTCTGGTTGCCACAGTAATAGAAATATTACGTCTGAGAGCAAGTGGGAGGTTTCTCTGGTCAGGAGCCCTAAGCATGCAACACTGCCCGCCCAGACCTGGGAGGGGAGGAATCTGCCCTTATAAACTGGGTCTGGGGCGGGATTAGGGGAGTCAGAGTGAAGTCCCAGACAGAGACGCAGTCAGGTCTGGAGGACAGCAGACACAGGGAAAGCAAGAACTAGGAGCTCTGTAGGAGCAGGAGCGAGTGCCAGAGGCTGGAAGCTAGACAGCTCGCCTAGGCTGAACACACTAAACCCGGACACGGAGTCCGAGGCTGTGGGGACATCCAGGTCCAGCAGCAGAATCCAACCGGCAGGGGATTCCATGTCCTCTGGCCATAGAAGCCCGGAGGCACGGTCACAAGCAAGGGACCAGCACCGCCATCGTGAAGCGGAGGCTAACGGAAGGCCCCAAGTCACCGGCCATACGGGTGAGCACCGCACGGTATACTCAGGGACGTGGGCTACTTCTACCCGCACACAGCAAGGTAGCCAGGAAAGAGTGCAGATAGATGGGGAGGCCTACAACTCCACCTGGCCAGGGGGAGATCCTGCTAGCTCTCCGACTGACCAGGCCTCTACTGCTAGCCAGTACTCCCGGGAGGGTCTGCGTTATACCATTAGTAAAGACCCTGAACTGCACCACACGTCTCTGTGTTTCATCGCCGCACCAGCACCATTAGTACTGGGACGCTCACACCATCACTCCCATCATCCACACTAGCTGCCCTGAGGCAATACTTCTCCCGTGGGGAGTTATCCCATACTTGGCTGCGCATACAACATCAGCCTCAGTGGTCTGCAGCGCAGCGGCGGTCCCCACTGACCGCAATCCACGGGTGGCGTAGTCGGACATTTGTTATTACCCTAAGACTGCCACTGGTTTGACCACCCTGAGCCACGGATCGGGTCGCCGCCACACTGAGACTACCACCCCTAGCATCCCACCAGAGGCCCGGTTCCGTGTTCCCCACGCGGCCCAGGGGGCGAGTAACTGGAAGGTGGATTTGGTGGAGACATATGACAAAGCTTCCTGAAAGGATGTGTAAGCCATTATTTCATCTAGCTCCATAGATTCCAATGTGATGGAGTCTGTATACAAAGTCCTCATAGCTGGAACATGGTCAAAAAGCAGATAACATAGATGGTGGTATTTCTGCCAATTGTTTTTGGGAGTGCACCTCCAAAAGGTGATATGCTACACGTATGGTGGAGAAGGCCATGAGTGCCTCGATTCTGGTCTCGTGTATAAAATTTAGCAAATACTACCTTCCATACTGCCCCTATTTAATAACTATGGGAAGTTTTATTGCAGCTGAAATCATTCATATCAACTTGGTCTCAATACAGATTTTCTACTTTTCTCTTTTTAGCAACAAAGAAAAAGGTGCTTGGAAAAAAAACATTCCCAGAATTTCTAACACATGTACATAACTTTACATACATAACTTTATCAACACAGAGAGAGCAGCATGTAAGTGTCTTGAATGATAAGAGTCAAGCTAAATTTTTAAAATATCTGGGACTTGTTTATACTAAATACTCATACATATTTATCAAGCATCGTTCTGTCCTTTGGCCAATTATGTAACATAATAACATACCTGTATCAACACCTGATTCCTACTTTCTCATTTTACTTGTGCTCCTCGCTAGTGTTGAGCGAGCATACTCGACAATGCTCGGTACTCGCCCGAGCATCTCACTACTCGGGATGTTCGGCGAGCACCGAGCATTTCCGGGTTACTCAGGCGGGAGCTCGGGTCTCCGCCCTGCACGTTTGGCGCTCTTTACAGAGCCAATGAACATGCAGGGATTGCCAGCCAGTCACTGTAATGCCGCAGCCATGTTGTTTGTGGGCATTACAGAGATTGGCTGGCCGCACAGCGTCACCTCGAGAATTTAAAACTGGGCGCTGCCATCTTGGACACAGTCGCTCCGGATCAGACAGTGTAGGGTCAGTGCTGCAGAGCTAGGGAGAGATTTATACTGCGAAATAGTTAGTGTAGGGTCTCTAAAGCCTACCAAATCAAACAAACAGTCCTTCTCAGGACTAATATCCATCCCAGATATCAGGCAGGCAGGCAGGCTGTATAGGAGACGCAGTGGTTATACCAACAAACAGTGCATTACAGTCCTGTGTGCTCCTGCTGGTCAAATTGCTAGATTTATCCCCGAGTCTCAGGGGCCAGGAAAAAAACTTTTTTTTTCATCTAAATCCTGTTTTGTTTTGTTTTTCCTCAGTCAGACTGCACAAATACCCATCTTATTAACCTTTTGGTATTTCCCCCCCCCCAAAAAAAAAATTGAGTGTCTCGCTGACTGTTCAGACAAAAATATATCTGTTTAAAAGAGTCTGGTGTAGGCCAGAGAAATAGAACTGTGTTTTTCCTCTTCCACGGTTCAAATCTGGGTGTTATCAACCTGCTTGCCTTTTTTTCCATAAAAAAAACAGTTTAAGTGTGTCGCTGACTGTTCAGACACAAATATATCTATTTTAACAAGTCTGGTATACACCAGGAAATTATAACTGTGGCTTTGCAGTTCCACGGTTCAAATCTCTGTATTATCCACTTGTTTGTATTTTTTGCATAGAAAAAAACATTTTCAGTGTCTCGCTGACTGTTCAGACACCAATATATCTGTTTAAAAGAGTCTGGTGTAGGCCAGATAACTAGAACTGTGGTTTTCCTCTTCCACGGTTCAAATCTCCTTTTAATTACCCCTTTGCCATTGATAGTACAAGTGTAAGCTATTTTACTTAATTTACAATGGGCAAGGCGCGTGGCAAGGGACGTGGAACTGGACGTTCTGGTGATGGTGCATGCAGAGGATGGGGCCGTGGCCAAGGTGAAAATGTGCCACAACCAACAGCCACATCTTCTCGCTCCCAGTTCTTGACCGAATTACTAGGGTAGCACACAACAGCACCACTATTGCGAACTGATCAGTGTGAACAGGTTATTAATTGGATAGCAGATAATACTTCCAGTCACCTGGGCACCACCACCTCCGGTCTGTCTTCCACACAGTCAAGTCTTAGTAGCCGTGAATCTCAACTGCATACTCCTCCTCACCCTGATGCTCCTTCCTCCCACCATTCCCGATTGTCGTCAGACAGCAACTGATCCCACACTTGGACACTCTGAAGAGCTGTTCACTGGTCCATTTCCATATTTGTGCCCCTCGCCTGCTCCGCTTCAAGTGGTGGAAGAGAAGATCCCATGTAGCGATGGCCAAATATTTGAACAGCCACGGTCACAGGAAGGCGACGCTGGCAATTTGTCACAAGAGGTGGACCGTGGCGCGGAAGTGGAAGAGGAGGAGGTGGTGGATGATCTAGTAACTGACCCAATGTGGCAGGAGGACATGCAGAGTGAGGCCAGCCGGACACAGGGGGAGGGAGGCAGAGTACCCCAACAGGCAGAACGAAGCAGTGTGGTGGCCGCAGACAGAAGGCGGGCAACCGTTCCCCATAACACCAACACGAGGGACGTTCCCAGTACAACCGGTAGGTCTTCCAGAGTCTGGAATTTTTTTAAAGACACTGCTTATAACCCAAAAAAGGCCATTTGTACCACTTGCCAGGCCAGCATCAGGAGGGGTGACAAAACTACCAACCTGACCACCACCAGCATGATCAGGCACATGGCAGCAAAGCACCTCAGGGTCCACGACCAGTGTGAGCGGGTGTCACCACTGCTTCTTCCGCTGTTGTGCGTGTAAGAGAACCCCCTGTTGTGCGTGCAAGGCTATCCCCTGTCCATACTGCAAGCAAAGATGCCCCCTCCTCTCAGTCTTCACTTGTTATGGCAGTTTCTCAAGAAACAGCATCAACGTCCACGTCCACGTCCCACCGCAGCGTTCAGTTGTCCATATCCCAGAACTTTGAATGAAAGCGCAAATTTGCAGCCAACGCGCCACAGGCCACAGTCCTAAATTCGCACATTTCACGACTGCTTGCGTTAGAAATGCTACCTTTTAGGCTGGTGTAGACAGAATCCTTCCGCAACCTTATGGCGGTGGCCGTCCCTTGGTACTCGGTCCCCAGCCGACACTATTTTGCCCGGTGTGCCATCCCCGCATTACACAAGCATGTGTCCCAAAACATCTGCCGTGCCCTCAACAACGCAGTTACTGGGAGAGTCCACCTGACAATGGACACGTGGACAAGTGCTTGTGGCCAGGGAAGGTACATCTCCCTGACGGCACACTGGGTAAACATAGTGGAAGCCGGGACCCAGTCGGACCTTGGAACGGAACACATCTTCCCCACACCGAGGATTGCAGGCCCTATCTCAGTCAGAGTTGCCCCCACAGTGTATAGCTCCTGCGCATCATCCTCCTCCTCCTCCTCATGTTCAGCCTCCATCTCCGATATCACCACATCAGCTACAAGCTGGAAGCACTGCAGTACTGCCTCAGCCAAGCGGCAACAGGCTGTGCTGAAACTCATAAGCTTAGGTGATAAACCTCACACTGCTTGTGAGTTGTGGACAGCTGTGAAAGAGCAGGCAGATCTGTTTCTGAGACCGCTGAACCTACATCCAGGCATAGTCGTGTGTGACAATGGCTGTAACCTGGTGGCGGCTCTGAGGCGAGGCGAGGCGAGATCACACACGCACCATGCCTGGCTCATGTGCTTAACCTCGTGGTTCAGCGGTTTCTTAAATCGCACCCCGAGTTGCCAGATCTGCTCGTCAAAGTACGCCGCCTGTCAGCTCATTTTCGGAAGTCGGCTACAGCTTCCGCCGCCCTTGCTGTGTTGCAGCAGCGTTTGCAGCTTCCGGCACACCGACTGGTGTGTGATGTCCCCACAGGTTGGAACTCTACCCTCCACATGTTTCAAAGGATTTGTGAGCAGAAAAGAGCAGTTGTGGAGTACCAGCTGCAACAAAGCTGTCAATATTCAGGTCAGACTCCACACATAAGACCTCAGGAGTGGACCTGGATGTCTGACATATGTACCATCCTGACAAACTTTGAGGAGTCCACAAAGATGGTGAGTGGCAATGACGCCGTCATTAGCGTCAGCATCCCACTTGTCTGTCTTTTGCAATGCTCTCTGCAGAGAATTAAAGAGGAGGCATTGCAGCCAGAGTATGATGAGATGGATCAACAAGCCGTAGCGGCGATTACACACAGCCCAGCCTCATCTCATCCCAACATGCATTGGGGGACAATGAGGGAGAGGAGGAGGAGGAGGAGGAAGAACAGGAGCTGGTATCATGCGCTGTAGACGGTAGTACCTGTACAACTGTCATACCGTCGGTTCAGCATGGGTGGCCTGATTACAGGGGGGAAGGAGGAGAACATGGTCAATCGTCATCTTGGTGAGGGCACGGAAGTCTTGCCCTTTACCAGTCTGGCACGCATGGCTGACTTTGTTACGCTGCCTTAACTGTGACCCTTGCGTTGTCAAAATGTTGGGTGACAGTCATTACTGGTTGGTGACACTTTTAGACCCCCACTACAAGGAGAACTTTCACTCTCTTATTCCTGAGGTGGAGAGGTCTACAAAAATGGGGCAGTACCAGAAGGCCCTTGCTGCAGAACTGTTAAAAAAATTCCCATCTGAACATGCTAGCGGCAGAGGTCACAGTTCGTTGACCAACCAAGGCGTACAGGCGAGAGAGACGCAACTCCAATCCAGCAGAGGCAGGGGAACACTGCCATTGTTCTGGGACAGTTTTCTGAGACCCGCCCAGCTTACAGGCCCTGAGGCGCGGGGTACTCTCACAAGGAGTGAAAAGTTTCATAAGATGGTGAGGGAGTACCTTGCCGACCGTACCAGCGTCCTCCGTGATTCATCTGTGCCTTTTAATTACTGGGTATCCAAGCTGGACACTTGGAATGAACTCGCTCTGTACGCCTTGGAAGTCCTGGCCTGCCCTGCCCACTAGCATGTTATCGGAGCGTGTTTTTAGTGCCGCTGGGAGAATTATAACTAATAAGCGCACTCGCCTGTCAACTGACAATGCTGACAAGCTGACCCTTATCAAAATGAACAAGGGCAGGATTGGGCCAGACTTCTCAACACCACCAAATGACAGCAGAGTAACATAAAGTCAAATCCACTGTGTTGTTTCGGGAAGTGTATTCCCATGCACCGCTTCACACCCACACATGGGTATACGCTTCCTCATTTCGGCTGTTTTTTGCTCTGCTCCTTATCCTCAGCCTCCACCACCACTATACCTCGAGGGTGACCATGGTCAGTGTTGTGTAATACTATTGTAGGAACTCGAGGATTCTGATAGCGTGGGGCAATGAACAAGCAGAGACGGGTTTCTTTAATGCAATTAATGTATTTGTGCAACAGCAATAACACCCAAAAACAATATACCCGTAGTGACATACAATGAAATAAGTCCAGCGATATTAAGTCTTTGGAACCTATATAGCAAAGTCTGCAATGTTCTTACGACGGAGTCCTCACACAAATGTGATCAAAAGGAAAGTCTGACACACTGGTGACGTGGCCACAGGGAAGTCCAAGAACAAGTTCACAAGTTAATCCTAGATGAGGCGTAGATTCAGGGAAGTCCAGAAACAAGTTCACATTTAAGTAATATTCCAGTAAATAGTTCCCGCAGCCCTCCCCGGAGGGAGTGAACGAAGGGTTAAACAACAACACAGTTCAGAAACACAGTTCTTACCGGGTAGAGTGAGCCAAGGGTTAAATTCCAAAGTCAACAGGTTAATGATAACACAGTGAGTGTAGCTTACATATGCAGAGAATGTCCAGAGCCACAGGTAGAAGCTCGCTGCTGCTGCTGAGAAACACGTGAAGATTAACCTGGTAAATACACAAGAGATCTGGGAGATAATAGTAGGACAAGGCAGCTGGACTGAAGGGAAACGGAAGCAGAATACTCCAGCAAGGAAGCCAGCACCTGAGCCGGGTTTTAAACAAACAAACAGGAAGTAGGGCATACAAAAACAGCAAACTCCATCTTAACAAAGGGCAAAATCATTCACAAGGTTACCTAGAAAACCCAGAATACTGACATTACTCCCCACCTAAAGACGGCCTCCGGACGATCCGGGACCAGGCTTGTCCGGGTATCTCTGATGAAACTGAGCGACCTTCAGGGGAGCATTGATGTTACTTACTGGTTCCCAAGAATCGTTTTTGGGAGAGTAACCTTGCCATCTGACTAGATACTGAAGCCGGTTCCTATGAAGTCTCGAATCAACAATATCCTGTACCACAAATTGCTCTTCACCATCAACCAACACTGGTGGAGGGGGAGATACGATACGTCCCTGAAACGTGTTAGGAGAGACCGGTTTTAATAAAGAAACATGAAATACTGGGTGTACCTTTAAAGTCCGTGGTAGCTTCAGCCGACAGGCAACAGAGCTCACAATCCCAGTGATCTTGAATGGACCGATGAATTTCTGTCCCAGTTTCTGCGAAGGAACACCCAATCTTAGATTCTTGGTAGACAACCAAACCGCGTCTCCTACCTTATACATAGGTGCCGGTTTCCGGCACCTATCGGCCGACTTCTTGTAACGCTCCTGTGCTACGGTCAGGGTGTCCTTCAAAACTTCCAGATTACGTTGCAACACCGCCACTCTATCTTCAACCGCCGGTACCGAAATAGCAACCGGAGACCTAGGCAAAATATTTGGATGATATCCCAGATTGGCAAAAAAAGGCGTTACCTTCGTAGAACTGCTCTGAGAGTTGTTGTATGAAAATTCCGCTAAAGGAAGTAGCTTCAGCCAATCGTCCTGCAAATGACTGACGTAACAGCGTAGATATTGCTCCAAGGTTTGATTTGTCCGTTCAGTGTGCCCGTTGGTCTGAGGATGGTATGCAGAAGACAAGCAAACATTAATGTGGAGCGCAGAACAAAATCCTTTCCAGAATCTAGAGGTAAATTGTATTCCCCGGTCAGAAATTATCTCATCTGGTACCCCATGCAGCCGGAAAACGTTCTGGATAACCAGATCCACTGTCTCTGTAGCTGAGGGAAGACCGGTACACGGAATGAAATGAGCAGCCTTCGTTAAACGATCTACTACCACCAAAATAGTATTTTTACCGCCAGAGGTGGGTAACTCCACAATGAAGTCCATCGAAATAGACCCCCAAGGGCGAGACGGTACAGGTAGCAGTTTAAGAAGACCAGTAGGTGACACGCGAGGAACTTTGTACCGGGCACAAAACTCACAAGAGCGGACATAGTCATTCACATCTTTCAAACAGGTAGGCCACCAAAAAAAACGACTTAAAAATTCCTGCGTCTTCTGTACCCCCCTATGACCAGCCAATACAGAGTCATGGACCAATTTGAGAATTCGAAGTCTCACAGCCTCCGGGACATAAATACATCGATCTCTAAGCTACACACCATTCCGAAGGACAAGATTCACGTTGTCAGGTGGAGCAGCAAGAAATACGTCACCGTCATAGGCCAGCTTGATCTCCTGCCACAAGTCCCGGTCCTGGAGCACTCCTACGAAATTGGCATCAGACAAGATGGTCTTAAACGGGGTCCCAGGCACGGAGTCTACCGTATGGATTCTGGATAATGCGTCAGCTTTCCCATTACGTGAACCTGGGCGGTACGAAATAATAAAATTAAACTGGTTCAAGAACAAACTCCACCTAGCTTGTCAAGGAGAAAGACACCTGGCAGACTTAAGGAATTCCAAATTACGATGATCCGTGAGTACTACTACCTGTTGAGTTGCTCCCTGCAAATGATTTCTCCATTCCTTAAAGGAGGAAAGAATTGCCAAAAGTTCCTTATCTGCAATATCATAGTTCAGTTCAGCAGAAGATAACCTACGAGAAAAGAAGGCACACGGGTGCAGCAAACCTTTGTCTCCGGTACGTTGTGAGAGGATAGCTCCCAATGCACAGTCAGAAGCGTCCACCTCCACGATGAAAGGCAGTGCAGGATCCGGATGCATCAATATCGGAGCCGTGGTAAAACAAACCTTGAGGCGATCAAAGGCTCCCTGAGCTTGCGAAGACCATACAAACTTCTTCCCCTTCTTGGTGAGGAGAGTGATGGGACGGACAACTTCTGAAAAATTTCGGATGAAACGTCTATAAAAGTTAGCGAAACCAATGAATCGTTGTACCTCTTTAATGTTTCCTGGTACCGGCCAGTCTAAGATTGCCTGGATCTTGCTAGACTCCATATTCAATCCCTGAGGAGAAATAATATAGCCTAAAAATTGGATTTCGGAGCAATGAAATTCACACTTTTCGAGTTTGATGTACAAATGATTATCTCTCAAACGTCTAAGCACGGTCTTAACATGTTCCCGATGTTCCTGTAAGGAATCAGAGAAGATCAAAATGTCATCCAGGTAAATTACCACATATTGGTCCAATAAATCCCTGAAAATATCGTTGGCTAAATATTGAAAAGCAGCAGGAGCGTTACAGAGTCCTAATGGCATCACCAAATATTCATAATGTCCATACCGGCATCTAAAAGCTGTCTTCCATTCGTCTCCGGGACGTATACGAAGTAGATTATATGCCCCGCGAAGATCTAATTTGGTAAATACTTTGGCCTGGCGAACTCTTTCCAACAATTCCGGAATTAGCGGCAACGGGTACCTGTTACGAATGGTTACCTTATTTAACTCCCGGTAGTCTATGCAGGGTCTTAGAGTCCCATCCTTCTTCTTTACAAAGAATATAGGGGCTCCCGCTGGTGAAGAAGATGGTCGGATAAACCCCTTGGCTAAATTCTCATCTATATATTCTCGTAATGATTTTAATTCCGGAGCCGCCAGCGGGTAAACATGGCCGAAAGGAATAGCTGCCCCAGGAAGCAATTCTATGGGGCAATCATACGGTCTATGTGGGGGAAGTTGATCTGCCTTCCTCTTGTCACAAACGTCCGAGAATTCCTGGTAAACCAGAGGGAGAGTGGGTACCTGTATTGCCTCTTCCAAGTTCTGGGTGACTGGAACCGCTACCGTTGGACTGATGGTAGGACTACACTTCGGGAGGAAGGATATCTCCTTGGTTTCCCAATTGATGTTTGGATTTTGTGACCGTAACCAGGGAATTCCTAAAATTACAGGAAAATGAGGAGAAGATATTAACATGAATGAAAGTGTTTCTTGATGGTCTGGTTCCATCTTACACTCCAGAAGCACTGTCTCCCGATCTACTGGTCCAGAAACTAATGGGGAACCATCCACCGTTTCCATAGTGACTGGTGAAGCTCTTAGTTGCGTCTTTATACCATGTTCCCTGGCAAAAGAAGAATCCATGAAATTCCCACCTGCTCAAGAGTCTATCATGGCAGAACTTGATATCCACTGTCCCTCCCACTGAATCTGAATAGGAAGAGAACAATGTGAATATTTCTCCCCTTGGTCTTTAGAGGAAGTCGGCATCAATATAGGGGGAAAAACAGCATCTAGATGTAGACTGGTCTCCGAAACTTCAGACTCAGCGTCAGTGTTATCATAATCCCCTACTACCGCCAACACCTTGTTGGGTCGCCTGGGACATTTAGGACAATTGATAAGGAAATGGTCTGATTGGCCACAATAAAAACATAAGCGCTCACGGAGACGGTATTCGCGGCGTTCATTACTCTCACGTTTTTGGAGCGAGTCCACCTGCATAGGCACCTCCTCGGCCTCCCGCAAGTTTTTGCCTGTGGTTTCCCTAGACGGAAGAGAGAAATTAGTGATACGATTTACAGCTGCCCATTTTTCTTGTCTGCGTTCAGTTAGACGGATATCAATACGTACACAGTGTTGTAAAAACAACTCAAACTCCTGTGGAGACTCTGAACGAGCTAGCTCATCCTTGATTGCACTAGACAAACCCTTTCTAAAGATTGGCAATAAAGCATTGTTATCCCAGTTGGTGTCCACCACTAACCTTTTAAATTCAGTAACATATTCTATGACTGAACGTTTCCCCCGGCGTAAGGAAAGCAAGGCAGATTCAGCGGTAGCACGGCGGTTGGGATCATCGAACATTTGTGCCATGGCTGTCAGAAAATCATCCAAATTATTTAGACGGGTATCATGACTTTCAACCATAGGATTTGCCCAAGCCAGTGCCCGTGATGTCAACAACATGATAATACATAGAACCTTAGATCTATCAGACCGGTAATAGGAGGCATGTACATCAAAGAATAATATACATTGGTTAACAAACCCACGGAATTGACTTCGGTCACCATTAAACCGGAATGGAGGCATTTTGGGCATACTAGTGGATGATGTAGGCTCAGTAGGTAAGGCCTCCCGGACTTCTAACTTAGTACGTAGATCTTGGAGAGCCTGATCAAACACCTGTGCGTTGTGGTCAACCTGGGATGCCATGTCTCTAATCTTATTGTGTATAACCTCTATCTCCTGCTGCAAGGAGTTAATTATGGTGAACAGCTTGTCTGCCCGTGTCTCCGTCATTGCCCCAGCAGAATCCTCCTTTTGGCTGGAGTATCCTGTAATACTATTGTAGGAACTCGAGGATTCTGATAGCGTGGGGCAATGAACAAGCAGAGACGGGTTTCTTTAATGCAAATAATGTATTTGTGCAACAGCAATAACACCCAAAAACAATATACAGATAACCCGTAGTGACATACAATGAAATAAGTCCAGCGATATTAAGTCTTTGGAACCTATATAGCAAAGTCTGCAATGTTCTTACGACGGAGTCCTCACACAAATGTGATCAAAAGGCAAGTCTGACACACTGGTGACGTGGCCACAGGGAAGTCCAAGAACAAGTTCACAAGTTAATCCTAGATGAGGCGTAGATTCAGGGAAGTCCAGAAACAAGTTCACATTTAAGTAATATTCCAGTAAATAGTTCCCGCAGCCCTCCCCGGAGGGAGTGAACGAAGGGTTAAACAACAACACAGTTCTTACCGGGTAGAGTGAGCCAAGGGTTAAATTCCAAAGTCAACAGGTTAATGATAACACAGTGAGTGTAGCTTACATATGCAGAGAATGTCCAGAGCCACAGGTAGAAGCTCGCTGCTGCTGCTGAGAAACACATGAAGATTAACCTGGTAAATACACAAGAGATCTGGGAGATAATAGTAGGACAAGGCAGCTGGACTGAAGGGAAACGGAAGCAGAATACTCCAGCAAGGAAGCCAGCACCTGAGCCGGGTTTTAAACAAACAAACAGGAAGTAGGGCATACAAAAACAGCAAACTCCATCTTAACAAAGGGCAAAATCATTCACAAGGTTACCTAGAAAACCCGGAATATTGACAGTGTTGCCAGCATTGCAAGTTCCTCCGTCCTAATTTTTGGCAGCTTTTGCTTGGAAGGCATAGGCAAAGACTATGGGAGACCCACTCCCCAATAATTGAAATAATGTTTTTAATATGCTGTACTGCATGGCTCTTGTAAGGGGCATTAAAATCGTCTTGTTAAGCTACTGTGACCTCCACGTCTCTTCCAAGGGGCATTAAAATGTCTTGTTAAGCTACTGCTACCTCCACCACTCTTCCAAGGGGCATTGATATTGTCTTTAAATTCCACTGTAACCTCCACCACCCTTCCAAGGGGCATTAAAACAGTCTTGTTAAGCTACTGCGACCTCCACCACTCTTCCAAGGGGCATTGATAATGTCTTTTTATTCCACTGTAACCTCCACAACTCTTCCAAGGGGCATTAAAACCGTCTTGTTAAGCTACTGTGACCTCCACGTATCTTCCACTGGGCATTAAAACCATCTTGTTAAGCTACTGCGACCTCCACCACTCTTCCAAGGGGCATTGATATTGCCTTTTTATTCCACTGCGACCTCCACAACTCTTTCAAGGGGCATTAAAACCATCTTGTTAAGCTACTGCGACCTCCACCACCCTTCCAAGGGGAATTAAAACTGTCTTGTTAAGCTACTGCGACCTCCAACACTCTTCCAAGGGGCATTGATATTGTCTTTTTATTTCACTGTAACCTCCACCACTCTTCCAAGGGGCATTAAAACCATCTTGCTAAGCTACTCTGACCTCCACGTCTCTTCCATGGGGCATTGATATTGTCTTTTTATTCCACTGTAACCTCCACCACTCTTCCAAGGGGCATTAAAACCATCTTGTTAAGCTACTGTGACCTCCACGTCTCTTCCAAGGGGCATTAAAACCGTCTTGTTAAGCTACTGTGACCTCCACGTCTCTTCACGGGGCATTGATATTGTCTTTTTATTCCACTGAGACCTCCACCACTCTTCCAAGGGGCATTAAAACCGTCTTGTTAAGCTACTGCGACCTCCACCACTCTTCCAAGGGGCATTGATATTGTCTTTTTATTCCACTGTACCCTCCACCATTCTTCCAAGGGGCATTAAGACCGTCTTGTTAAACCACTCTGACCTCCATGTCTCTTCCAAGGGGCATTAAAACCGTCTTGTTAAACACTCTGAACTCCACAGCTCTTCCAAGGGGCATTGAAATGTTGTTTGTAATTACCTCTAACCTCCACGACTCTTCCAACGAGCATTGCATTTCCTCCTAATTTTAGTCAGTTTTTGCTTTTCAATGCATAGGCGAACACTAAGGGAGACCCACCCCCCAATAATGGGTAGAAGGTTTTCAGTACGCTGTAATCCACGTCTGTTTCAAGGGGCATTGCTGTTCCTCATAATTTTTGGAAAGCCTTCCATTCACTGCTTAGGCCAACAGTGTACAGGAGACCCAGTTGCTATAAATGGAAAAAACGGTTTACTCAAGGCCCTCTGACCTCAATGTCACTTCCAATGGGCATTGGAGTGCCTCAAAATTTTTGGTAGTCATTGCACTCACTGTATGCCCTATAACTGTGTAGCCGAACCTCTCCTTTTGGTACAGAAACATATCCTACAAGACATGTGTGGTTGACTGGCCTGATATTGATGTGAATGGTCCCTGTTCCTCCTGCAATTTCTCCTTTGCCACCACCTCATCCATCATTCATCACCTGAAGCTTTGTTTTAACGGGAGTCATAGAACTGGGATAGTAGCAGGAAAACATCCAGCAATCCCCGGAGGAGGTAGGATATGAGCCAAAACGCTGACCACCTCAGGCCCAGCCGCTACTACATACATGCGCTTGCATTCCAAGGAACAGAAAGCTAAGGAGATGGATGGCCTCATGATCATGAATAATTTACTCAAGAAGGAGGCCGACCACTGCTGCTGAACTTTGTGTTGAATAGTGTTGAGCCACCCCCGTAGTGTTCGAGTTCGGTTCGGTTCGTCGAACACCCGTGTGTTCGCCGAACTGTTCGTCGAACTGTTCGTCAAACACCTTCGAACACCGTTAAAACCAATGGCAGGCAAACAAAAACACATAGAAACACATAGAAAACATCTTCAAAGGTGTCCAAAAGCTGACAAACTGCTCAGAAGACACACCTAACACATGGAAAAGTGACAAGTACATATAGTCATGCGAAAAGAAAAGAGGTGGAGGAGTAAAAGGAGGGGGAGACACAGATATAGGCATGTCATCCAAAAAGTGAGAAGCCGACACGGCCAGTCCGTTCCTGCCCGTGCCACCTCCGTGTCGCCGGGTTTGTGCCAGAGCCGCGGTGGACCCTGACGGCCAGCCCCCCTCTCCCAATACTGGTGCCTGTCCTCTGGTGGGTCGAGCGAGCCCCGCTGTGGTGGAGGCAGCTCTAAGCTTTTTAATTTAAATTGTCTCTCTAATTTGAATGAATACACTTTAAATCCTTTTACAAGGATCTATTGGAGGGCAAGTCTCATGCCAGCAGCCGCGTAATTCCAGCTCCAGTAGCGTCCACTAAAGCTGCTGCCGTTAAAAAGCTTTTATAAGGATCGAGCTCAGCTGTCCACCGCAAGGCATCCTACCGCCAGTCCCAGCCCCTATGCCTTGGGGTGCCTCCTGATGCTCTTCACTGAGTATCCCGTGGACCCGAAGCATTTCCTTTGAAAAAATTAAGTGTCCAAACTACAGGTGGTGTAGCTTGCTTAACAGCCGGGATAATCCGCTGACTAGCAGACACTGCTACTAGGCACAAAGTATTTCCTGGGCTAGATGCAGTTAAAAATTTGTAATTAGATACTCTCGTTGGATGCTGAGAAAGCATTCCATAGAGTCTCCTGGCACGCCATATATTATTCTCTTAAAAAGCTTGGGGTAGGGGTCTAGGGGACCCTTTTATAGCCAAAATCACGGCCCTGTATCGCAATACGTCACCTAGGCTGAAGATAAATGGTACTGTAGCACCCTGAGGGCTCGGTTGCTACAGAGGTATTGCACCTCATCCAGAGGTGTGATATCTCACTCTCAGGTAAGGATGGAGTGTGGATCAGGACCCGACACCTGCATGCATTACACCACATTGCCGTGGGGCAGGGCGACCAATATGCCCCTGAGATGGGCACGACAGTCCCTGTCCCTGGCTGGAGTGGGGGGAGGGAACACTGAGGAAGGGGAACCCTGTAGTGCAGGAGCAGGGAGGAAGCAGTTCCTGGGTGCATTGAGAAGGGAGTATAAAAGGTGGGCACCATCTTAGTTCAGTGCAGAGAAGTCTGAGCAGAAGTGACAGGGAGCAGGGGCTCTGCATGAGCTCTGCTCCAGAGGCGGGCCTAGTAACAGAGGCCCAGGCCTGGAAGAGGGAGAAGGAAGGAAGAGGAGCGGAGAAGGCTCCAGGAACGAGGAACGAAGGGATCCCAGGGGTGCGGACGGGCGAGTCGCCACCGCACGCCCGAATCCACCTGCGTGGAGGGGTCAGGCCAAAGGGGGAGACCGGTCCCCGAAACTAGTGGAGGCGGGAAACGACCCTCAGCTAGAAACCGGAGGCTGTGACATTTTATGTGGCACAGCCCCTCGCTACACCCGCTAGGAAGGCACCACATAGGGTCAGGGAAACTGGCGCCAAGTTTACCAAGAGGAGGCCCGAGGCAGCCGGACAGAAGGGTTGGTAAGAAAGGCCAGACAAAGGACACACAAAGGGGGTCCTGTGAAGCGCTCCAAAGTTATCTGGGAGTTGTCTGAGCCCCTCACCTGGTGAGCACAGTATGACGTGGGCAGCCGTTACCTGCAGAAGTGGTCTGGATAATAAGAACTGTGAGTAAAGGCCCTGTACTGCATCACCGACTCCGTGTCATTACTGCTGCTGCCCTGCACCATCACCCCCATCCTCCGCATACACTGCCCTGAGGCTATACTCCTCCCGTGGGGAGTTATGCTACGCTCTGCTGCGCCCACAACACCAGCCTCAGCGGTCTGCCCTGCAGCGGCGGTTCACTCTGACCGCAATCCATGGGTGGCGTAGTCGGACATTTAAACATCAAAACCACATAAATAGTTCCGCCACTGGTTTGACCGCCCTGAGCCACGGAACCGGGTCGCCGCTACGGAGACTACAACCACCAGCATCCACCAAAAAGGGTCCGGCTCCGGGTGTCCCAAGGCCCAGGGGGCGCGTCAGAACATTTTCATCACCTTTCATAATCACCAATGGGACAAGGCAGGGATGTCCTCTGTCCCCTCTCTTATACATCCTAGTGACGGAGCACCTGCTCTCATCAATTCGCCATAACCCCAATATTAGGTGGATTGAGGTGGGAGGCACCGAGTACAAGTGCTCTCTATTTGCTGATGATGTCCTAGTATATATCACTCAATCGCATATATCCATCCCTGCTGTTATGGCTGAAATAGATCACTTTGTTACATGGTCAAATTTTAAAATCAATGCAGCGAAGTCTGAGGCCCTCGATGTCTCCCTCCCCAAATCTATACAGGATTCCATCCAGTCCAACTTTCCCTTTGCCTGGCCCTCACAGGGTATCAAATACTTAGGAATTCCTATTCATAGAGACCTCTCCCGTCTATGTTATCTTAATTTTGGGCCCTTTATTGAACAACTCCATACAGACCACGGTTGGCAAGTTAGAACTGTAAGATTCACTACGTGAACCACTGGTGTTTTGTGGAAAAGCACATGTACACTGTGTTCCAAATTATTATGCAAAAAGTGTTTAGGAGTGATAAGGGAAGAATTTGTTTGTTTGTCAGTTAAACTCATTGATGGTGATGTGTGTCAGGGCTCTTTATATCACTGTAAGCAATTGCAGACACCTGTGCTAATTAGTTTGGCAGGTGTGTCCAATGAAAGGCAAGACTACTTAAGAAGGCTGTCCCACATTATTGAGCAGCCTACATTTTCTGCCAAAATGGGAAAGAAAAAGGATGTGTCGGCTGCTGAGAAGCAACAAATTGTGGAGTGTTTAGGTCAAGGCATGACTACAATCAACATTGTGCGATGATCAGGATGAAGTGTCTTGGCAATCAAGAAGTATGTAGCTGATTCACAGTACACACGTGTGCGTGCTGATAAGGGCAAATTGAGGACTCTTTCCTACAGGCAATTACGTCAGGTTAAAAGAGCAGCGGCAAAAAAGCCTTGTCATAGCAGCAGACAAGTTTTTGAAGCAGCTGGTGCCTCCAACGTCCCCCAAACAACAAGATGCAGGGTCCTTCAGAGGTTTGCAGCTGTGCGTACGCCATCCTGTCGACCTCCTCTATCCACTTCACACAAGCAGAAACGGCTCCAGTGGGCCAAACATTACATGAAGACTGATTTCAAAACTGTTTTGTTCACAGATGAGTGCCGTGCAACGCTCGATGGTCCAGATGGATGGAGTGGAGGATGGCTGGTTGATGGACACCCCACGCAAACACGGGTACAGCGCCAACAAGGAGGAGGTGGTGTAATGTTTTGGGCTGGAATCATGGGGAGAGAGATTGTCGGCCCCTTTAGGATCCCTGAAGGAGTAAAGATGAACTCCATAATGTATGTGGAGTTTCTCAAACAGCACTTCCTACCATGGTTCAAGAAGAAGAACCGTGTATTCCACAGCAAGATCATTTTTATGCATGATAATGCACCGTCTCATGCTGCACATAACACATCTGCATCTCTGGCTGATATGGGGACAAACTCATGGTGTGACCCCCATGCTCCCCTGACCTCTACCCCATTCAGAACCTCTGGAGCATCATCAAAAGGAGTGTCTATGATGGCGGGAGGCAGTTCACATCTATGCAACAGCTCTGGGAGGGTATTCTGTCCTCATGCAAAACAATTGAAGCAGAAACCATCCAAAACCTGACAAATTCAATGGACGAGAGAGCTCAGAAGCTCCTTTCGAACAAGGGGTCCTATGTGCAAATGTAACATCACCTAGAATAAAGTTTTGAGTTGAAAACTGTTTGATTTCAGTTTCTAATAACCTGCTAATGCTTATAATTTCAAAAATGACCATTTTTTTGGTCTTTATTAAAATGAAAAGGTTGATCGAAGAGTGTGGGGGATCTAAGAGTGTGGCAACCCAGTAGTCAGGATTACTTCGAATTCTGACAATCTGAGGGTCATGTTGCAGGTAGTGCAGCAAGAAGGCACTTATGTGTCTTGCGCATCTCGGAGCCCCAAAATTATTTTCCGGGCTAGATGCAGCTAAAAATTATTATTAATTTTAAATCTGGTGGAGCTTAGTATAGATGGCCTAATAGAATTAGTACTGCACACTGCTACAAAGCCCAAATTATTTTCCAGCCAAGATACAGATAAACATGATTAGTAATTTTAAATCTGGTGGAGCTTAGTATAGATGGCCTAATAGAATCAGTACTGCACACTGCTACAAAGCCCAAATTATTTTCCAGCCAAGATACAGATAAACATGATTAGTCATTTTAAATCTGGTGGAGATTAGTATAGATGGCCTATTAGAATCAGTGCTGCACACTGCTACAAAGCCCAAATTATTTTCCAGCCAAGATACAGATAAACATGATTAGTAATTTGAAAGCTTAAAATGGTTGGTGAGGTGATTTTAACCAATCATCAAGCTTTTACTCTCCCCAGGATGACACAGGGGTAAAAAAGTCGTTTCGGATCCATGATTTGTTCATCTTTATGAACGTGAGTCTGTCTACATTATCAGTGGAGAGCCGCGTGCACTTATCTGTCAGCACACCACCAGCAGCGCTGAACACACGTTCAGACAGAACGCTGGCTGCGGGGCATGACAAGATCTCCAAGGCGTAAGTGGCTAACTCCGGCCATTTATTCAGATTGGAAGCCCAAAAAGAGCAAGGGTCCAGTGACACAGTCATGGCTTCAATGTTTACTTGGAGATACTCCTGTACCATCGTCTCTAGGCGTTGACTATGTGTCAGACTTCTTGTCTCCTGTGGCCTTGCAAAGGATGGGCTAAAAAAGTGGTGAAATGATTCCGCAAAATTGATGTTACCAGCAGATACTGTGCTTCTGTTACGGTTTGAGTGCTGAACACTCGACGGTCCCACGGTTGGCAAGTTGGAACTGTGAGATTCACTACGTGCACCACTGGTGTTTTGTGGAAAAGCACATGTAAGATTCTGCAACAGTCTCTGCTGATACTCCTGCATGCGTGCATCCCTTTCTATGGCAGGAATAATTTCTGCAAATTTACTTTTGTACCGGGGATCTAACCGTGTGGCAACCCAGTAGTCAGGATTATTTCTAATTCTCACAATTCGAGGGTCATGTTGCAGGTTGACTGATCTCACCAGGAAAGGTGCTGATGCGGTTCAGTGGTCTTCTGAGGCCATTGAAGCTTTTGTGTATCTCAAGGAGAGGTTCACCTCTGCTCCCATCCTTATGCAGCCTGATGTTACTAGGCCGTTTTTGGTTGAGGTTGATGCTTCCTCTGTGGGGGTTGGCGCAGTATTGTCTCAGGATAACGGGGATGGTTTACATCCCTGTGCCTTTTTTTCAAAAAAATTTTCAGAGACTGAACTGAATTACGATATTGGTAATCCGGAATTATTGGCTATTAAACTCGCATTTGAACACTGGCGCCACTTCTTGGAAGGTGCGGAATTTCCCGTTCAGGTTCTTACGGATCATAAAAATCTGATATATCTTGATGCTGCCAAGCGCCTGAATGCCCGTCAGGCTAGGTGGGCACTGTTTTTCTCGCGGTTTAATTTCTCCGTTACTTACATCCCTGGTACTAAGAATGTTAAGGCGGATGCCTTGTCTCGCAGTTTTTCTCCCATAGTCGGTGCTGAGAAAGAGGAGAACATTTTACAAGAAGGTGTTGTGATAGCTGCTTTGGACTCCGTTTTGGAAAATGAGATTCTTAAAGCACAGGAGAATGCCCCTTCTAACACTCCTCATGGGAGGTTGTTTGTGCCTGGGACCTTTAGGAGAGATTTGTTTGCTGAGTGTCACGAATCTCGGTTGGCAGGTCATCCCGGAATCTCTGAGACCAAGAGACTGGTGGGTCGCAGTTTTTGGTGGCCTGGATGGCAGAAGGAAGTCTTTAAGTGGGTGCGTCAATGTACTATATGTGCTAGATCTAAGTCCTCACATACTCCTGCTGCGGGGTTGCTTTGTCCTTTGGAGGTTCCCAGTGCTCCTTGGACACATTTGGCTATGGACTTTATAACTGACCTTCCCCCCTCTGAGGGTTTTACTGTCATCTGGGTGGTCGTGGACCGTTTTAGCAAGATGTGTCACTTGGTTCCTTTCGTCAAACTGCCCTGCGCTAAAACTCTCGCTAAGGCCTTTGTCAAGGAAATTGTCAGACTTCATGGCGTTCCTACTGACATTGTTTCTGATAGGGGTCCTCAGTTCGTGGCTCGTTTTTGGCGTGCCTTTTGTGATAGGTTGGGAGTTCATTTGTCGTTCTCGTCCGGATATCATCCTGAATCTAATGGCCAGACAGAAAGGAAAAACCAGGATGTTGAGCAGTTCTTGCGTTGTTTTGTGGCAGACAATCATGAGGGGTGGTCTGAGTTTCTGCCACTTGCTGAATTTGCTCTGAACAATCATACATCTTCTTCTGCTGGTTGTTCGCCTTTTTTTTGTTGTTCTGGGAGACATCCGTCGTTTGGGTCGTTCTCCAAGTTGGGATCTGCCGTGCCTGAGGAGGAGAATTTTTCCGGTGATTTGGAGAGAGTTTGGACGGATGTGCGTGGTAATCTTCAGGAGGCCAACAGAAAATCTAAAGACTACTTTGATAGGAAACGACAGGAGGTTTTGTTCGCTGTTGGTGACATGGTTTGGTTGTCCTCTAGGAATCTGCGGTTGAGGATTCCTTCTAAGAAATTGGGTCCCAAGTTTGTAGGGCCCTTTAAGGTGCTTCAGGTTGTCAACCAATCTGCTGTTAGGTTGGAGGTTCCTACCTCCTGGAGAATTAATCCGGTATTTCATGTCTCTCTGTTGAAAAAAGCTGTTGTATCGGATTGTGACGCCTCTGCCTCTGTTCCTCCGGTGGTGGAGGACGGGGAATATGAAATTTCTCGCATCCTTAACTCTAGACGGTATAGAGGTAGTTTGCAGTATCTTGTGGCCTGGAAAGGTTTCGGTCCCGAGGATAACTCTTGGGTGAGGTCGGATGATGTTTCCGCGTCCAGACTTATCAGAGCGTTTCACAGGAGATTTCCTGATAAGCCTGGTCCTAGGGGATCCGGAGGATCCTCTTAGAAGGGGGGGTACTGTTAGAACCTTGCTCTTAGGTTTTTTTTCCTTTGCTGGTCACATGACCTTGTTGGCCTATTTAATCCTGCTCCGCCCTTCTGGCTTTGCTGGACTTCATTGTATATCTACTTTCTAGCTAGCCTGTGCTCTGTGTCTTGCTCTGTTAGTTTGCTTGGTCTACTGACCTCTATGTTCTATATATTTTGTTTGTTCGTCTGTCTGCTACTATTTCTGTTAGGAGGTGTCCCATATTCCTCCCAGTCCTTAGTACTTGTAGGGATTCCTTCCCCACATCTATAGGTCTCCGTACAGACTAGCTTAGGACTTTAGCAGGTCTGATCGCAGGATCAGGTCCCCTGTTACATCGTAGGGATTAAGCTGAGTTCTATCGTAGGGACAGATCTCCTCTCTTTCCTTAGCTCTGGTTGCAGAACATAACACCAAGTCCCTGTTGTGTTGGTGGCGAAGTAACAATCATGCTTCCTTCCTCTGTCCTCTCCCCCCAACCTCGCACAACAGAAATGTGATCAAGCTCTCCCTCATCTGATGAGTCTTCCATCAGTTCGTCCTCCACTTCTTCCTGGGCTCCTGCACCTTCCTCACTAGTTTGGCTGCTACCATGCGCCCTGGTAAAACCATCTCCCCCACCCTCACATGCCTGCCGCCTTGGTGCTGCCGACCGTCTGGACCTTGCAGATATTAGCTCTTCCGCATACAACTCCTCCTCCTCCACTTCCTCCACCTCCTCTTGTGCCACCACCTGACTCCGAATTCTGTTTAACATGTGCTCCAGCATGTAAATCACCGGAATAGTCATGCTGATAATGGCATCGTCAGCACTAAACATCTTCGTCGCCATTTCAAAACTGTGCAGAAGGGTGCATAGGTCCCTGATCTGAGACCACTCCTCCAGCGTGATTTGCCCCACCTCTGGATCTCGTTGGCCCAGGCTATACGTCAGAACGTATTGCACCAGGGCTTGTCGGTGCTGCCACAGTCGCTGCAACATGTGCAGAGTTGAATTCCACCGGGTAGGCACATCGCATTTTAGCCGCTGAAGTGGCAGGCCCAACGACTTCTGTAGAGATGTAAGTCGCTGAGCTGCGGGATGCGAACGGCGGAAGTGAGCACACAGCGACCGTGCCCTCTGCAGAAGGCCATCTAGTCCGGGATAGTGGGCTAAAAATTGCTGGACAACCAGGTTCAACACGTGAGCCATACAAGGCACGTGTGTGACATTGCCCCGGCGAAGGGCCGCACCCAGGTTTGCAGCATTGTCGCACACGGCCTTCCCTGGTTTCAGGTCCAGTGGAGACAGCCATTCATGAAATTGGTTCTCCAGAGCTGACCACAACTCCTCAGCTGTGTGACTCACATTTCCCAGACATTTCAAAGTAAAAACCGCCTGATGACGTTGAGCCCTACTGCCAGCATAGTAAGGAGGTGTGCAGGATCCCTTCTGCGCAGTTAGAAAGCTTGTGGCATGACCAGACAGGCTTTGGGTGCAGGTGGAGGACCGAGAGGAGGTTGAGGAGGCAGAAGCAGTGGAGGAACTTTGAGATAAAGAGGATTGACGCACAACTCGTGGGGACGGCAAGACTTGGACAGCAGCCCCTTGTCCTGCTGTCACCATAGTTACCCAGTGCCCAGTCAGCGACATGTAACGCCCCTGTCCATGCCTACTCGTCCAAGTGTCTGTGGTGAAATGCACCCTGTCACACACAGAGTTTCTCAAAGAAGCGGTGATGTTGTGTGCGACATGCTGGTGGAGCGCAGGCACACCTTTCTTTGAGAAGTAGTGCCGACTGGGCATCTGGTACTGGGGCACTGCGACGGACATAAGGTCTCGAAAATCCTCTGTGTCCACCAGGCGGAAAGGCAGCATTTCTGTAGCCAAGAGCTTGCAGATGGTGAAATTCAACCTCTTAGCTTTCTCATGGCTAGGAGGAAATGGTCTTTTACTTGTCCACATCTGAGGGACCGAGGGCTGGCTATTGTGCTTAGACGGGGTTGATAAGGGTGTCCCTGGCAAACTGCCGGTCTGTGAGGAAGATGCAGGCGGACATGTTAGGTTGCCTTGATCCAAAGGTGGTGCTATCGATGTCGGACAGCGCTCAACACCAGCTGGTGTTACCACCTCCAAAGAAAATGATGACCTGCCAATCACGCTGGCTGTTGCGGGTAAAGAGGTGGCAGGTCTGCGTCCCAAAACAGGTGTGACGGCTGTCCCCCCAGTCACAGAGGATGAAGAGGCCGCGGATGCACAAGATATGTCAGACGGTGGTTGGCCCAGCCGGCTAGGCCACATTGTAGCACAGTGAGCTTCCCACTGCAACTTTTGCTTCATGTCCATGTGCCGGTTCATGCATGAAGTACTCAAACTATGTATTTTTTGGCCTCTACTTAGCTTTTGCTGACAAATGTTACAGATAACACGAGTTGGGTCATCTTTATCGATCTGAAAAAATGCCCAGGCTATCCAAGGCTTAGCACCCATGCGACCTGAAGAGCCACCACGACTTGTGGTGAGAGGCAGAGTTGTGTTTGAGGATGCAGTTGTTGACATGCTTCCAGTACTACGTCTCTGTCCAGGAAGGCGCAACCTGACCTCGTCGTCACTAGCATTCTCCTCCACCTCCTCTGCTGACCTCATCTCTTGGCTGACTGTGGGTTGACAGTAAGTGGGATCTCCAACCTCATCATCATCACCCTGTGTGTTATCACACCCGTCGTCCTCAGAGCCAACCTGTTCCTGCCCTGACAAAAAACTAAAGTTGTCGCTCCAATCAGGTATTTGAGTCTCATCATCGTCTTCCTCATTGTCTCCACCAACATGAGTTACAGTTTGGGAATGAGGGTCTACATTATGGTCAGAACCTTCAGCGTCTGGTCCTGGATCCGACTCATAAAGATTCTGGGCATCAGTGCAGATCATTTCCTCGTCTGAATTCACAGAAGCGCTAGAGCCGACCTCTGATTCCCAGGCTATAGTATGAGTAAACAGCTCTGCAGACTCAACCATCTGTTCTACCTCATACTCAGACGGGCAGCTGGAGATTTGGGAGCTGTGAGGAAGCAAGTGCGATTGGGGTGACAACTTTGAGGACTGGAGTATTTGTGATGTTGAAATTGATGTGGAGGAGAGCCCACTTAAAGGAGCACTTGATATCCGTTGAAGCACCTGCTGTTTTTGTGCCTCATCTGGAATTTGTAGTGATTGGCGTGGCCGTAAGAAAGGGATCTTATCACATTGTCCGCTAAAAGAAGTAGACATTTTAGTTTGGCTGGAAGATGGTCTTTCTTCTGCAGATGTTACTGTTGCTTTAACGCCTACCCCACGGACACAACCTTTTTTCCCCTTCCCAACACGCCTATTCCCCTTTCCACCAACAGAAGGCCTTTTTCCACTCATTTTGGTGGTTAACTAATTCACAACTCTGGAGTTGTTTGCACAAAAAAACAATGGATGGGAACCGAGCAGAGCTGAGTGGCCAAACTGTGGTATTAGGCCAAAACTATTGGCTGGGTTATATTCAATTTGCAACCTGATAGAGGTCAGTATAGATGGACTAATAGAACAAGTCCCACACACTGCTAGAAGCCCAAATATTTTTTTCAGAGCTAGATGCAGAAAAAAATTATATTCAATTTGCAACCTGATGGAGGTCAGTATAGATGGACTAATAGAACAAGTCCCACACACTGCTAGAAGCCCAAATATTTTTTCAGAGCTAGATGAAGAAAAAAATTATTTTTAATTTGCAACCTGATGGAGGTCAGTATAGATGGACTAATAGACCAAGTCCCACACACTGCTAGAAGCCCAAATATTTTTTCAGAGCTAGATGCAGAAAAAAATTATTTTCAATTTGCAACCTGATGGAGGTCAGTATAGATGGACTAATAGAATGATGCTATGCCCAAAAGGTTTTACTTCACTAGGTGCAGTAAAAAAATTGATATTCTATACACAGGTGGTGTAGCTTGCAACACAGATAGGCTACTCCACTGACTAGCACACTCTGCAATAGGCCAAAAAGGATTAGCTTTGCTAGATTTAGCCAAATGCTGTGAAAAAAACTTGCACAGCACTGGCACAGACCTGCCTGGCAAAAACTGATAGGAACTGATGTAACTTAGTCCTGAAAAGGACTGCAATTACAATTAGTCTTTACTCCCAACCTATCTATTTGCCTGATAAAAGTCGTATGAAATGATGTAACCTAGTCCTTAAAAGGACTGCAATCACAACTATTCCCTACTCCCAAGCTATCTGTAGATTTGTGCGAAAATTGGCTTGAAATTAACAAGGTATAGCGCACACAGCAACAGCGGTGCCGTCTAACACGCAGCTGCAGCAGTGAGAAAATGGTGGCGACGGGGAAAATGGCTGGGTCTTATAGGGCAAGGACATGTGACATACACTGCCATTGACACATGCCCTTGCTTGTGTGAAAAAAAGCACTTCGCTCCGTGTGTGCGCTGCTGATAGGCTGACAGATTGCACCTCCCCACTGTAAATGCGGGAAAGAGAAAAAAAAATGGAGATCTTCATTATTCCTGCAGAGATCCATCCCCTGCCCCTCCCCTCGCCCCGCTGTACACTCAAACTGCGTATTAACATTAATTTTCATCATTACTGAGAAAAAATCCAGTTATGATTTTGGTGCACGAACAGTTATCGAACATAACCTCGAACAGCCGAATTTTTTTCAAATCGTTCGTGTTCGCCGAACGGTTCGAACACCGCCCAAAACAGCTCGAATTTGAGATTGGCGAACAGTTCGAGTCGAACAACGCTCATCTCTAGTGTTGAAGCCTGATTGACCCAGGACCCGCAATCCTCTATGTCTGGAGGACGTGTTCCATCCCAGTGTCCAACTGTGTCCCGGCTTCCACAATATTAACCCAGTGTGAAGTCGTCAGTGAGATGGACCATCCCTGGCGACATTCACTTGTCCACGTGTTTGTGGTTAGACTGTCCTTCAAATAGGGGTGGCTGGGGACCGTTTATGGACACCCGGCCGCCCCCAGGCGGCTGGGGACCGTGTGTGGGCACCCGGCCGCCGGGCGCCTGGGGACGGAGTATGGATACCAGGCCTCCGACGCAGCCATGACGTGGTGGCCAGATTCCGCCTCCACATGCCTAAAAGGCCCAATTTCAAGTGCGTGCAAGCAAGCAAGCAGTATGGTATTGCAGCCTGGGGGTGGGTGGGTGTTAGGCTGCATACTTGCGCTTGCATTGCAAGGAATGGGGGAGGTACAATTGAACACTGCCCTGGGACAAGGACTTGCACGGGGATAGTTGCAAGTCTGCATCTTCTGATGCAGCAAGGATCACTTCTGATGGGCACACTTTTAGGCAGTGACCTGGGTGTCAGAGATGCTTCAAGGGGTCTTCCCCATGCTGTTCCCATGTCTTTTCAGCACTGTATGCATGTGTCACACAGCACATGGCCAGATAAGGTTGTAAAATGTTAAAATGACATTTCCCGGTGAATGCATTTGTCACGGTTGAAAGCAATACAAAACTGCAAAAATGCATAAAAAATGCTACGTGTGAACATAGCCCAAGGTGTGGAGGATATGAGAAAAAAAGAGTTTTTTCAGCTCACCATTAGATGAATTCCTGTGGCTTTGGGTGTGGACTCCAGGATGGTGCTCGGATAAGGCAGCTGTGGTAATCAACAAAAAAACAAGGATCCAGCGACAAACATCCAAAAAGGATTCTGAATGTGTTAAAACTTCATATTTATTAGAATTCCTTTAAAATCATGCTGTTAAAATTATAAATCCAGGGGATTACATGTTTCGAACAAAAATGTTCTTAGTCATAACCATGTTTTGTGAACATTACAAAAGCAAAGTTAAATAAAAAAGGGGGAAGGAAAAGGAACAAGGTGAGCAATTAGTTATGTAAATGAGACAATTATGCTAATAAACCAAACAAATGTCATGGGTGTAAAAGCATTAATTCAATAATAATACGTGATATCCGTTCTCTTATTCAATCCGGAAGGGACTCTGCAATTAAACTTGAAAATATATTGTGCTTCTCTAAAATGCAATACTTTATCTCTATCACCACCTCTATCACTGGTGAGAACCTCCTCTAATGCATGAACATGAAAAAAGTCCAGACAACCTTTATGGGCATTTATATTAATAAAACTACCGCACTCCTGGAGTAATGGTGGTGCCCAGGTAGGGTTACAAGCCCGTAATCATATAGAAAAGTAACCTGGCACTCAGAAGACTCTTGGGTTCTTTTATAATTTTTAATAAAGTAGTGCAGAAAATAAACAACAGACGTTTCGGTCACATTAGACCTTCATCGGTGTACTACAAAAAGTGAAAAATGGCAGTGAGTAACTTATAGAAGATTATAAATAATACAACCAAAATATACATGGTCAATTTCAACATAATACGTCATGGGAAATGCATATATGGAGTACAACAGGGGGAAATGGGATGGGATGGGAAGGGGAAGAGGATCAGGGCTGAGTAGGGAACAATGGTAAATCCTGAAGAATTTTAAAGGAACCTACCAATATGTGGAAGTAGGTGTATTAAAGCAGTAGCCTATAAGGTTCTGTTTGCTGTGGAGATAAAATATAGGCGAAAGTGTCATAAAAATGGACTCTAATGGTAAAAGAAAAGACCATCACTGAAAAAAGTTACCTGTAGATGTCTGCTAGCCGGACACGGTGTCCACCGTTTGTCAGGAGGTATAGTGGAGGACTTAAGACCTACTACCTCTTAAATGTGCAGTGGAGGGGGTTAAAGGTCGCTCACCGAGCCAATCATTGGTGGCAGTGGGGTTTTAGCGCGCATTTAGAGTATGGAGTAGGACCTAGAAAGCGGAAGTAGCGTCATATGACGCTCTGAAGGTCCTGAAATGAGAAAACCCGGTCACGTGACCGGAAGTGACGCGCGAGTGCGTTCCACAATGTATTGTATGCATTCCACTGTGTGTGGGGAGCGCTGGAGCCAGAATGACAGGGTGGAGGAACGTTAGGGAAGCAGGATAGGAGTCCAGGAGGGTTAGGGACCAGGAGGGAGGAACACCACTTAGGATTGGATCTAGGAGAAATGAAAAAATACATCTTAGAACAAAATAGATGTAATCAGCAAGGCATCACATATCTTAGAACATCAGAGGGTTCAAGTTATATTAAAAGGGTATCACATATAGACAAATTTGGTCATGTTATCCAAATTAATAGTCCCAATAATAAAGGATAAAAGATAATGGTCCCTATAGAGTACCATGATGAAATACCTGTGCAAGTTAACATAAATTATATGTGTTAATGAACAAAAATGTCACAACTAGGGATACATTAAGTGAAAGAGCTGATGTCATTCTTTATTGAGTCCTTTGGGGGATAATGATTGTAGCTCGTGGATCCAAAATGACTCCCTGTGTTTTAGTAAACGAATGCGGTCACCTCCGCGTATGGGAAGGGGGACATGTTCGATCACCTGAAATTTTAGTTGTGACACTAGATGACCGGATGCCACAAAATGTGAGGGAACCGGTAAGAGTAGGTTTTTGCAACGTATTGTGGATTTGTGCTTCGAGATTCTATCCTTAATGCACTGAGTTGTCTCGCCAACATAAATCAGGCCGCATGGGCATTTTAAGATGTAGACCACGTAGGAGGAGTTACATGTGAAGTAATCCTTAATCTTATATTGTTTGCCTGATTGTGGGTGATAGAAAGAGTCTCCCCGAATGATGTTATTGCATTGGTGACATTGTAAACATGGAAATGTCCCATGTTTAGGGGTGGATAGAAATCTCTGTCTAGGTTGAGTGCTGGTGGTACCAATGTCGGAATGGACGAGGCGGTCACGGATATTGGTAGATCTTTTGTAACATGGTAGAAACGGGACTTTGAATTCTGGAACTTTGGGATAAGCTGTTCGAAGTATGTGCCAGTGTTGTCTAATCTTCTTATGTAGTATTGAAACCATTGGATGGTAAGTGTGCACAAAGGGCATGCGTTGATTATGAGTCAGGTGAGTGTTGGGCTCTAAAGCTTGGGACAATGTAGCTGATGGATAACCCCTGTCAAGAAATTTCTTCTTCATCTCAGTAATCCTGATGTCCCGTGTAGAGGGGTTGCTAACAATGCGTTGGACCCGGTGGAATTGGGACCTGGGTACTGACTTAAAGATGGATTTTGGGTGGAGGCTAGTGTAATGTAATAGACTATTCCTGTCGGTGGGTTTCACATATAAGTCGGTACACAGGAAACCCAGTTCATCCTTGGTGATGGTGGTATCAAGGAAGTGAATGGATTCTTTGCTAGAAGACATGGTGAAGCCAAGACCATCCCAAGATGAGTTCAGAGTCTCAAAGAATTGTGTCAAGGTTTCCATGGGCCCTGTCCAAATGCAGAAAATATCGTCTATGTAGCGCTTCCATATCCTGGAGTAGGTCTTAAACAGTCGGTTTGTGTATACTACCTCTTCCTCAAATGTTGACATGTAGCAGTTAGCGTACGGAGGAGCTACATTAGATCCCATTGCGGTACCCTGTTTCTGTAAATAGAAGGTATCTTGGAAGAGGAAGAAATTTTTAGACAGGACCAAGGTTAAGAGGTCAAGGCAAAGATGACTAACATCCGATGGTGTATGGGAAATTTCCAATAATTTTTTTACACAGATGATACCTTTCTCATGTGGAATGGAAGTGTATAGATTATTAACATCAAATGTGACAAGTAAGGAGTCTGGGTGGATCTGTACGATCCCTTTGATGATGGTTAGGAAGGCTCCTGTGTCGAGGATGAAAGATGTGGTCTGTTTAACCAAAGGAGTCAATATTTTTTCTAAGAAAATCGCTAGAGGGGATAGGATGGAGTTAGTAGCAGCGACAATCGGACAGCCCGGAGGGTTCTCGAGATTCTTATGAATTTTTGGTAGGGTGTAAAACACTGGAATGATTGGGAAGGTGTTAGTTAGGAATTCACAGGTTTTATTGTCAACCGTTCCCTTAAGGGAATGGTGTTCCAAGGTTTTTGAGATCTCATCTCTAATGGCAGAGGTGGGGTCATGTGTAAGTTTCTCGTAAATCGAGTTGTCATCTAACTGTCTATAAATCTCACTCAGGTAGGTAGATTTATCCATCACCACTATCGCCCCACCCTTGTCTGCTGATTTGATGATAATGGATGGATCAGATTGGAGTGTTTTAAGTGCTTGTCTGTCAAGAGAGGACAGGTTCTGATGATAGTGTAACCGGCCTAGGTCAATATCTGAGCGAAATTTTTGGAAAGATTGCTTGATGAAATCAATAAAAGTTTCTGCAGCGTGATAGTTCTGAGGGGGTCAATATGTACTTTTGCTCTTTAATCCTAAGATAGCTGCTGTGATGCTAACTGGATTAATGGCAGGTGTAGTGATATTGGGTATGACCTCCTGAGAGAAGTGAGCCTTTTGTCTAATGGATCTGAAAAACCTTTGTAAATCCATCTCTAAACCAAATGTGTTACATTTATAGGATGGACAGAAAGGCAGGCCTTTCTGTAACACTGTCAGTTCCGCTATACTGAGGGATCGTGACGAAATGTTCACAACTAATGGGGTCATACCTGGGAGCGTGTGACCCTGATGAAATTCCTGTCTCCTCCTGTTGGTGCCGCCTCTCCTCGTCCTCCTCTTCTTCGGTTGTATTTCTTCAGAAAACCTACAAAATGAGTAGAGGTGGATGGGTGATCTGGTCTGTCTAATTCTGAGCCAGAGGAGGATAGGTCGGTTGAGGAGTGACCCGGTTGTCCCGGACCACGTCTTGTGCTGGAGAAGTCGCGCCATTTGTAGACTCAATCCTTTTGGTAGTCCTCTGCGTCGCGAATGAATTTCAGTCTCTTCCTGTTTTCTGTATCCCGTCGGTGTTGTTCCAGGTTCTGGTTAACCTTGGTCTTTAGAGAGTTCAATTCTTCTGTGGAAATCGTGGATGCTAGTTGAGTTTCAATGCTGGAGATCTGTTCTTTGGATGCAATAATTTCCTTCTGTAAGAATTCAATCATTAGAGTCATAAGATCAAATGAGCATTTGTTCAAAATACGTTCGAACTTTAAACAATAGTCCTCTTGGTTACTGAAGAGTGTGGGACGTAATGGGACTCTAAGTCATTAACACATATAATTTATGTTAACTTGCACAGGTATTTCATCATGGTACTCTATAGGGACCATTATCTTTTATCCTTTATTATTGGGACTATTAATTTAGATAACATGACCATATTTGTCTATATGTGATACCCTTTTAATATAACTTGAACCCTCTGATGTTCTAAGATATGTGATGCCTTGATTTTTGCCCTTTCGAGCACATTAGTAGAATAGCCACGGTTTTTAAATCTGCGGTCAATAATAGTGCACTCCTTCAAAAAATCCTCTCTGTTAGTCCCCATGTCATTTCAGCACTGTCACTATCATTTTGGACACTTTTTAGGCTTTCTACAGACTGCCGGGGTTGCCGCCGCAAAAATGCTCGGGTCTCCCATAGACTAACATTGGGCTCGTTGCTCAGGTCGAGCACCCGAGTATCACGGTGAGCTCGGCCCGAGCTTCGAGCACCCGAGCATTTTAGTGCTCGCTCAACACTACTCCTTGCCCTTTTTTAATTATTATTATTAGTTCTTCCTTTTATATTACTGTACTGATGTTAAATGCCATTGCTTTCTTCTGTGTTAACTGTAACATGATTTAGTTATATTGATGAAAACATTATAAAATATTTGAAAGAGAAAAAAGGTGCAATTGGAAAGATGAATATGGAGCAAATATAAAAAGTGCACAACACTAAAAAAGTGCACCTTGCTAGAAAAAAATAGACCCAAATACATAAATAGGGTAATTGTGGCCATCAAACTGACAGTTTTTTTCTTTTGGCATCAATAATAATCATCAATTTTCTTACATTCAAGGTTGCAAGATCCACAAATCTTCTGGGAAGACTTTCTACACAATTTTTAAGTGTGTTTGGGTAACTTTGCCCATTCATCTGGAAAAGCATTTTTAAGACTAGACACTCATGACCTTGCTCGCAATCTCCATTCTAATTCATTTGAAAAGTTGGAGGATGGGGTTGAGATCAGAGGTCTATGTGAGACAGGAAAGTTCTTCCTCTCCAAACTCATCCAAGCATGCCTTTATGGACCTTTGATTGTCACTGGGGAACAGTCATGCAGGAATAGAAAGGTTCTTCCCCAAATTGTTCTCACAAAATTGGAAGCATACGATTGTGAAGTGGTGGTGTGCTGTACACCATTCCTTCCAATACTTGCCATTGTGTTTGGTGATGTAAACTACTGGGCCATGATAACCCATTCAGCTACTGGACCATGATAACCCATGCCATTTAGCTCCTTGAATAGTTTTTCTGCAGATGTTAATCCAATAGAAAGTTTAGAGCTCTGCAGTCAATAGAACATTGGCAACTTTTATGCACTATGCTCCTCAACACTCAACAACCCCACTCACTCCCCCAGAGACACGCCTGGATACAGCTCAAAATTCTGCACACAGTGATTACATCTGTCATTATAGTTAACAGACCTGTCAGAGCATACTCCCGAACCCCGTTTTGCAGGGCTTCAGACATAAGCCCTGATAGAGTAACGAAACATATGCTAAAACGCATTGGGAACATAGGGTAAGAGCAACAGTGTAATGATCATATTATTTGAAGGGAGCACATTGAGGGATAATTATTCATTCAGGGCATGGCACAGGGCAGATATTTCTATTCAGGAGCATTATAATGATACTTTTATTTTTAAGGGTACCATGTAGGGTGTGCTGCAGTAGACAAGAGAAGATGGAAATCTGTAGAGATGGATGTCCAAAGTCACTATGTTATCTGGATCAGATGGCAAAGAAAAGAAAGACAATGACTTCAATCAGAAAAAAAAAATTTCTATAAGGTACCTGGATGTAAATTTTTATTTGTGATACTGATTATGTCTCATGAGTACTGTGGCTCCTGTATGGTGCACAGTCTGATGATAGCTTTAACAACAACTCACAGTATCTCTTTACAATAATTAAAGGTTAGGGTTGTTGCAAGGGTTGTAGGTTCATGTGATACAATTGTCTGACCCAATATTACAGTTGATCACTGTACTAAGTTGGATGGTGTAATCATGTACTGATGGTGGTTCTGGTGGTGTATTCCTGTACTGAATATGGTTGTGATGCTGTATTTCTCTATTGAAAGTGGTTCTGGTCATGTATATCTGCATTGATATTAGTTCTAGAGATGTATACAGACAATGCTTCTGGTGCTGTATTTCTGTATTGTTATTGGTTGTGATCTTGTAAAATTGTAGCAATCCATAAATGTCACAGAAAATGTGATACATGGCTAAGTTAATAAAGTATTGTGCCATCTGACAAGTTAAAGGATACTACATCAGCATTTACGTTGAGTGTTAAAGGGAACTTGACACCAGCAAAAACTCTATTGCCTTGCAGATATGGGGTTAATCAGCAGGTTAATAGCGTTACTAACCTGCCGGGCGTCTGCACATAGCCAAAAGCTCTGGGGAGAAAATTAACTTTATTCTCCCCGGCAGCATTCAGCTTCAGTCACAGGGGCAGCGCCGGCGCTGGTTCAGTCACTGCTCTGAGAATACAGAGCGATGGCTGTAACCGCAATCCTGGCCCTAACTGACAACAAGCCAGTGTCAGTCAGGGCCGGTGGCACGGTTACAGTGCCACCGGTGGCGCCCCCGTGACTGAAAGCAAATGCTGCCAGGGAGTATAAAGTTAATTTTCTCTCTGGAACGTTTGGCTACATGCAGGCGCTGGGCAGGTTAGTAACACTATTAACCTGCAGATTAACCCCATATCTACAGGTAAATAGCGCATGCCAAATCCTAATAGCATATATTATACTCACTGGCAGGATTCAGCTGTGCTTGCTGAATCCTGCAGCCAACTCATCACCACTCATATGTATTTTTCATACTTACAGTCACATGCTGACTAGCTTCCTTTCCTGCTTCTCTCCGTGAAGCAGTGACTGTAGTTTTTCACAGAACATTGAGGGAATTTGGGAGAATTTGGAAGAACAGTTAGTCGTCACATGACAGTAAGTGTGCAAACTGCATATGAGCGGTCATATGTCGACTATTCAAGCCACTTGCATAGTGTAGTGGGGGGTCGCCAAACTGCATTTTTTCCCCGGTGCCGGAAAACCTGAATCAGCCGTTACTTATCTGCCCATTTTTCCTCCTATAAGTTTAAAGGGAAGTGGTGAATGTGTTCTCATGGCTGACGTTCAATGTGTAACATTCTATTGAGAAGACATTTACAGAATATCTATTTGATATATTATACTTTTTTGTGAGAAAAACCTTTTAATCTTTATGCTGCCTGGATTTTTACCCCATTTATAGCTAGGGTAAGTTTACACCATTGGCATGTACAAATTATACCTACATTTTAAAATGAAAAGTTCATATTAAACAACCATGTATTTGT
The DNA here is from genome assembly GCF_046119375.1 of Phyllobates terribilis. Classification (NCBI taxonomy): domain Eukaryota; kingdom Metazoa; phylum Chordata; class Amphibia; order Anura; family Dendrobatidae; genus Phyllobates; species Phyllobates terribilis. The sequence continues at coordinate 707,923,959 of NW_027362761.1, forward strand.
AGATAAAAATCTGATGCAGCAGAAAATAAGGCTCACAACACCTTCTAATCAAAAGCTAACCAAAAATCTGATTTTAAACAGGAAATTAAAAAAGTTACAATATATAAAGGAATTACATGCCCTGCAAAGTGTTACGCTCGCGCCCGGACTGGCTGGCGTGAGCGTGATTAGTGATCCCACTGTACCATGAACCAAGGAGTGCCTGGAGGGGCGTAACTAAGTATCAACCCGATCCGACCAAGGTCGCACGGCGGCTTAGTCGACTCCGTGGACCAAGGAGGAACCGAGCAGAGGGACCAGGTGCGACTCCAAGTCAGACCCCGGTCACAATTGTTGACCCACACCGGGCAATGCAGGAACAGGCAGGTTAGACTGGCATACAGGCAGGTGGGTATTGGCAAGTACGGCTGGTATGAAGACAGGTGGGTACTGGCAGGCACGGCTGGAGTGCAGACAGGAGGATACTGGCAAGCACGGCTGGTATGCAGACAGGGGGGGTACCCGCAAGCACAGCTGGAGTGCAGACAGGGAGGCACTAGCAGGTGGAGCGCAGGCTGGATAGGGTCCAGTACAGACTGGGATTCAGGAACAGAACTGCAGATGCGGTAGTCAAGCAGAGCAGAGAGGAACCGCTGGAGCGATGGGCAAAGCAGAGCAGAGAGATACCGCCGGAGAGGTGAGCAGGGCAGAGCAGGGCGAAACCGCCGGAGCGGTGGGCAAGGCAGAGCAGGGCGAAACCACCGGAGCGGTGGACAAGGCAGAGCAGAGAGGAACCGCCGGAGCAGTGAGCAAGGCAGAGCAGAGAGGAACCGCCGGAGCGGTGAGCAAGGCAGAGCAGAGAGGAACCGCCGGAGTGGTGAGCAAGGCAGAGCAGAGAGCAACCGCCGGAGCAGTGAGCAAGGCAGAGCAGAGAGGGACCGCCATAGCGGTGAGCAAGGCAGAGCAGGAAGGAACCGCCGGAGCGGTGAGCAAGGCAGAGCAGAGCGAAACCGCCGGAGCGGTGAACAAGGCAGAGCAGAGAGGAACCACCAGAGCAGTGAGCAAGGCAGAGCAGAGAGGAACCGCCGGAGCGGTGAGCAAGGCAGAGCAGGAAGGAACCGCCGGAGCGGTGAGCAAGGCAGAGCAGAGAGGACAGGGCTCTGTTCACACTGAAAAGACTGGAAGGGACAAGCAGAACCAGATACACACAAGGTACTTGCAATGAAGTAGCGAGTGGACTCTAAACTCACAACAGAAGTACAGAGACAACGAGTAGGAGCTAGGTGCAGGTTCAGAGACTGCAGGAAAAGGGAAGGTACGGACACAGAGACAAACAGGCTAGGAGAGTGTTCAGACAGGAACTGACACTGCAACTAGATACAGGAGCAAGTCTGGGTATACGGCCCCCAGAGAGGCGGAAACAGGCTAGAAGACACAGATAACAGGTCTGGGAATACAGCCCCCAGAATGGCGCGACAGGTAATAAACAGAGCAAGACCTGGCAACTTCAGAGTAGGAGCACACTGAAATTAGTGTTGCTCAGGCCTCTCCTACAGGGTGGAGTGGGTTTAAATATCCAGTGACTCATAGCAATAGGCTGGGGACGCATTAGGAGTGTGCCCACAGCAGCTATAAGAAACAGGAAGTAACCGGGCCGCCGCCCTAAGCAGTCAGACCAGAGGCAAGCACACAGTATGAACAGGAGCAAGACTAGCAGACTGGACTGAAGGTTAAGATTGCGATCTTGCATAGTGGGAGATGGTGCACTATGCAAGTACGCTGCCAGGTATGTTACAGTGTGGCACCTGAAAACCAGATACACACAAGGTACTTGGAATGAAGTAGCGAGTGGACTCTAAACTCACAACAGAAGTACAGAGACAACGAGTAGGAGCTAGGTGCAGGTTCAGAAACTGCAGGAAAAGGGAAGGTACGGACACAGAGACAAAAAGGCTAGGAGCGTTTTCAGACAGGAACTGACAATGCAACAAGATACAGGAACGAGTCTAGGTATACGGCCCCCAGAGAGGCGGACAAACAGTCTAAGAGATCGTTCAGACAGGCCTGGGAATACAGCCCTCAGGTTGGCGGACAGGCTACAAACAGAATGGGACCTGGCAAATCAGAGGCAAGGAGCCCTCTGAAGGTAAGAGTTGCTCAGGCACCTTCTTCTGGGAGAAGGAGGTTTAAATATCCAGTGACCCACAGCAATAGGCTGGGGACGCATTAGGGGTGTGCCCACAGCAGCTACAAGAATCAGGAAGGGAAGTAACCGGGCCGCCGCCCTACGCAGTCAGACAAGAGCATGCACACAGTAGAACAGGAGCACGGCTTACAAACTGGACTGAAGGTTAAGATGCGATCTTGCATAGTGGGAGATGGTGCACTATGCAAGCACGCCGCCAGGTATGTTACAGTACCCCCCCTTTGCGCCCCCACTTCTTCAAGCCTGCTAGGGTCTTCCGCAGAGAATTGGGAGGCCAATCCTTCTCTTCAAGAGGATTACCTCTTCTGTCCACTAGAGGAAATGAAACTGGTCTCATCATCTTGGTAACTAGGATGCTTCCTCCCATCAAGCCATCTTCAGCAACAGATGAAGTGGGTGAAGTACCAGGAACAGCACATAGGAAAGTCTCTCTCCATTTGTTATCAGATAGCACCCCGGTGGATTCAGGAGACAACTGGAGGTCCTCCGCCTGGTTGGAGGGGTGCAGAAACTCGGGGGTAACCATCGCCTTGACGTACACTTTGCCAAGCTTACTGGATGAAGTGGGCGGCGTACCAAGTACAGGGTGTAGGAAAGTCTCTCTTCCTTTATCAGGTAGCACCCCGGAGGATTCAGGAGACAACTGGAGGTCCTCCGCCTGGTTGGAGGAGTGCAGAGACTCGGGAGTAACCACTGCTTCGAAGTATACTTTGTCAAGCTCACTGGATGAAGTGGGCGAAGTATCAGGTACAGGGTGTAGGAAAGTCTCACTCCAATTGTTATCAGGTAGCACCCCGGGAAATTCAGGAGACAACTGGAGGTCCTCCGCCTGGTTGGAGGGGTGCAGAGACTCGGGGGTAACCACTGCTTCGGAGTACACTTTTTCAAGCTCTCTGGATGAAGTGGGCAAGGTATCAGGTACAGGGTGTAGGAAAGTCTCTCTCCATTTGTTATCAGGTAGCACCCCAGAGGATTCAGGAGGCAACTGGAGATCCTCCGCCTGGTTGGAGGGGTGCAGAGACTTGGAGGTATCCACCGCCTTGATGGACGTAAGGCCAGATTTATTAGAGATGGAGGGTCCTTGCGTTGGGACCATCTTCAGTCTGGTTTCAGAGATGACATGTTTGTGAGGCGGGACGGTACCTGAAGCCAGATCATTGGTACAATAGTCGAGACTGTGTGGGGACATTGCCTCCGCTTCTCTTCCTTCGGAGACTTCAGAGCACAGCGAGTCAGCGACTAGCAGATCTGGTGCAGAAGAAGAAGAAACTGCTGACTGTCCTGAAGATATGCGAACTGGACACCCCTTGTACCTTAGCAGTCCCCCAGGATACACCATGCAGGGTCTCCAGACCTGAGCGGGCACTAGATCTCTCGGCTCTGGACGACTTGAGGGTAAACCAGTCAGCACCTGGAATGTAAGCTTCTTCATGTGTAATGCTCCAATCTGGAGCTTAATTTGTACAGACATATTTTGACTGTTTCTGAGTAGGGCTCGTCCATCCACTGACAATGCCCAAACAGGCTTCTGGAGTTTTCGGACGGGAATCAAACACTGACGCTTTAAGCCTGAAACTTCCGGTTAATCCGAGGCTTTTACTTGCCATGGAGACAGTCATGGTCATCTGTTGAGAGGAAACACTAACGCCAAGGGCAGCCTCTCCTACAGGCCTAATGTCTTGGGATTCTCCAACCTTCGCTGGACAAAGACCATCAGGGGATCCCAAACAACCGCAGCGGGACCGCAGTCCGATTTTGTGACTCAGTTCAGGCCTCTGCTTTGCCTGACGAACATGGTCAACCTTCATGGATTCAGTGCGGATAGCTGCCTCTACAGGCTGGGGAACAGGAGGTCTTTGGGAGGACAGAACCTGGCGTGATGGCTTGCCTCTACGCCTTGCACGTCTGGACTGCCTCTTGAGGTTGGGAAGAGAAGTATTCTGTGGAGCATAGTCATCTTGTGTAGATTCTGGGTGAGCAGCAGTCTCTTCAGGCAGGAAGCTACCCACACACATTACCCATCGGCGCTGCTCCGGGATATTGGGAAGGGAAGCTTTAGCAGAGGCTTCAGGATTAGGGTCATCAAAGACCATTAGAAAGGCCACCTGGAAGGCCTGCAGGTCAGAGACGATAGGATCCCGTGCTTCCCATAGGGGGGTGATCCATTTCAAGGCATCACTTGCTAGGTAGGACATCATAAATCCCACTTTAACCCAATCGGTAGGAAAATAGTGAGCATAGAACTGGAACTGCAGCATGCATTGCCACACAAACGCACGACTCTGGCACGTCAAGGTAAGGAGGCTTATTCGCCATGCAATGCTCCTCTGAAAAATTCAATATGCAAATTGTGTGTCACTCCTCATAAGGAGAAACGCTACCCCTTAGACCTCAGTCCAGAGCCTCTCACCTAGCCAAATCAGTTCTCATACTTTGCACTGATGAGGGCGAACACCGTGTCTGCAAATTGAGATTCTGATTTGGCTTTTATCCTGTCATATTGCACGACTCGTTAAAGGGTTGATTATGACTTGTAGGATTGCTACTTCCAATAGGTGGCGCTATAGAGTACAAGTCCTCTTTTTCTCTGAAGAGGCAATTTGCATATTAAATTTCCCAGAGGAGCATTGCACGGCGAATAAGCCTCCTTACCTTGACGTGCCAGAGCTGGTGTGTCACTCTCCATAAGGAGAAATGCTACCCCTTAGACCTCAGTCCAGAGCCTCTCACCTAGCCAAATCAGTTCTCATACTTTGCATTGATGAGAGCCAACAGCCCGAAACACCGTGTCTGCAAATTGAGATTCTGATTTGGCTTTTATCCTAAGTCATATTACACGACTCGTTAAAGGGTTGATTGTGACTTGTAGGATTGCTACTTCCAATAGGTGGCGCTATAGAGTACAAGTCCTCTTTTTCTCTGAAGAGGCTATTCGCATATGGAGTACATTATGAAATGTATAGTTTTAGTAGACTCAGTATACTTCGGGAAACAGAAGAAAAATCTCCACTTTATCATTTTATAAGCAGAACCAACCACAGTCCAGTTTTCGACTGCCTACTTGAATTACATGTGAGGTATGAGGGGATTAAGTCCCGGAGAGATAGCTTAGTTTGCCGCAGCAACTATTAGTTCCCCCCTGTTGTGTCCCCACAGTCAGCTGCTAGATTTAGCTGCTGGTTTAGATATTGTATGACAGTATTGATATAGCAATGCATATTTTCACTATATAGTACTGTTATTTTGCCACCGAATAGTAATGTGGGTACTGTCCATTGGGCAGTACTGTATAGTTCTCCATGGTGGTATTTGCATTTGAACAGCACATATTCACATGTAGCAGATTTGTTGCAGAATTTTTTGTAAAATCCATTCCACGTATCTAGGTGGGGTTGTTTCTGCAACAAGGGGATACATTTTTACAAGCCTCATTTAGATATATGGAACACTTAAAAGCATTACTCCAGAGCATCCTCTGCCTGTAAACACCAGCTCTTGTCCTAGACCAGATCCTGCGTACAGTTGGAATAAAATCTTCAGAGTCTCTCATTTATTTATTTTTATTAATGTATTCTTTATAATAGTTGTTTGTTTCAACGTTGTACACCTTGTAATATTATAATGTGTTTTTGCTTTTCCTTGAGATTTTAGGTAGTTTGGTAGGTCATTGACATAGTGCTTGTCTTCTGTACTGCAGATTGTAGATCAAGGTGAGAGGGAGTCATTAAAAGTGATGACAGTTACAGAGGACAAGGTACTGAATGATACTTTCTCCGCAAGTAATTTCCTTGTTCACAGCCCTGTTGTACTCTGTGTGATCGCCACACTGAATGTGAAGGGATTTCATTGCTTGCCAGACATTGAGCAACTGTTTCTGTTTGCATTCCCAGCGGGATCCTAAAGAGAAACATTTGTAGAGAAGACCTGAGAGGCCTTTGCCTTTGATATTTTCCTGCCTTTGGTTTAAGGTCCACTTGATTGCAAAGCTGCCCCTCTCCTTCATTTCCTTGTAATGTGCAACATCAGTCTCCATAGAAACAGAAAGCTGAATATGAATTAGCACCATTTAAATGCATCAGAACTCCCTGGAAATCTGCTTTGAAGAAATATTCACCTCTGAACTAGTAGTGTATTCCCACTCATTGCTCAAATCTTTTCATTAACTATGTAAGATATTTATAAAACACTAATGAATGTTGAAGTAGTGCAGCTTTTCTGAATTACTCTACTACATGCACTAAAAATTGGTCACTGCTAGGTACAAGTCAAAAACACTGAATCGGTGAATTACTATATTGAATTATTATGCATTATAATATCAGGTATTTCATACTTATTCTGGCTATATCCAGACACACACATAACATGATAAGTATTTTATTTAACAACAATCAATTTAATGATTCATATAATCAGGACATAGACAACAGAAGGCTCCCGAGTAAGAACAGTATGGGCACTTTACAATCCTAAAATGCACCCCTTTATGTGTCTGTGACAAAAGCTGCTTGCTGCTTTAGAGGTGGAAGTGAGCCCTTACCTCTTGGACCCCTATGCAGCTGCACGGTTTGGACCAATGGTGTGTCCACCCCTGCATTTAATTGAACCTGACTAGTTACATAGGAATAATAAAAGAAAAAATGGGGATAAACACATTTTCAGCCTTATGATATATGTTAATCACATGAAAGCTTATAATTGAGGTTTGATTTGAAGACAGAATCTGCTCTCCTGTAGGGGTCACTGCATAGAAATATTAACATTACATAACTTTCAAACTGGGTTTTGAGACTTACCTGTTAGACTGAAATCACAAAAACAGTTCTCGGTACATTTTGCTACATTTTTTTTAATCAAAATTCATGCATAAGGCAGGACATATATTGGTCTTTCCCTTATATTTTTCTTTTGATTTGGAAACATTTTTATCTTTTATAGTGTACAGCTCATTTCCATAGAGCTTGACCTCCAGACTCTGGCCAAGAGTGCACAATAGTTATATTTCAGAAGAGGAGTTAACTCTTAACATCCCAGTCAGCTCTCTCCAGCCCCTCTAAAGAGATGAAGTTATAAATCACTAGCCTGCAGCTTTCACAGCAGGTTTGCTAATCATGGTGGCTCTCTACTCTTGCTACGTGGAGCTGTGTGCTTGTGCAAATACCTTTTTATCGTTATGTGCAAGGTCGGACTGGCCATCTGGCAGCTCTGGCAAATGCTAGATGGGCCGGTCCGGCCATGGGCCGCATTACCTGCTATTATGAATTGTGACGGAGCACAGAGCCAAAGGCTCCGTCACCTACTCAGGCAGGCCGCGGGCATCCCTTCACACGCAGCGCAGGTCACTTGCGCAGGCGGGCTGCAGGCATCCCTTCAGCCGGGGGCTTGCTGGAGGCTGTTGCATGCAGGTGACGTCAGTAGTTGACGACGTCACTGCATCGCACCGCCAGCATCCACTGAGAGACGGGACAGAAGAAGTGATGGACGCTGAGGAGGATGAGGAGACAGGAATAGTTGAGTATAAAGATTTTTTTTTATTTTTGGGTGCTGTGGGGAACCATAATACTATATAGGGGTTGTTTGTGGGGGATGATTCTGCTATATGGGGGCTGTTTGTGGGAGGCCATCATACTACATGGAGGCTGTTTGTGTGGAACCATCATACTATATGGGGGCTGTTTGTGGGGGATCATCTTGCTATATGGAGGCTGTTTGTGGGGGATTATCCTGCTATATGGGGGCTCGTTGTAGGGGGATCATCCTGCTATAAGGGGGCTGTCCTGCTATATGGGGGCTGTTTGTGGGGGATCATCATGCTTTATGGGGACTGTTTGTGGGGGATCATCCTGCTATATGGGGAGCTGTTTGTGGGGATTATCCTACTATATGGGGGGATATTTGTGAGGGACCATCATACTACATGGGGGCTGTTTTTGGAGAACCATCATACTATATGGGGGCTGTTTGTGGGGGAACATCATACTACTACATGGGGACTGTTTGTGGGGGATCATCTTGCTATATGGAGGCTGTTTGTGGGGGATTATCCTGCTATAGGGGGCTGTTTGTGGGGGACCATCTTACTACATGGGGACTTTTTGTGGGTGATCATCCTGCTATATGGGGCTGTTTGTGGGCAACCATAATACTACATGGGGGCCGTTTGTGAGGAACAATAATACTGTATGGGGGATGTTTGTGGGGGACCACCATACTATATAGGGGTTGCTTGTGGGGGATCATCATACTAGTGTTGAGCGAGCACTAAAATGCTCGGGTGCTCGGGTCGAGCTCACCGTGACACTCGGGTGCTCGACCCGAGCAACGAGCCCAATGTTAGTCTATGGGAGACCCGAGCACTTTTGCGGCGGCACCCCCGGCAGTCTGTAGAAAGCCTAAAAAGTGCACAAAACGATAGTGACAGTGCTCAAATGACATGGGGACAGCATGGGGATCGCCCCAGGAAGCATTTCTGACCCCCAGGTCACTGCTGTCAACAACGTGGTCAGAGGTATTAAGCCACTTTACAGGCTCAAAATAAAACATTCAAAAACGAAACTGAAACTGTTTTCCTGTGAAATATGTTAAGGAACATCCTTTCCAGGGTAAAGACTTGTGTATAAGGTAAAATAAATAACCAAAAACAAAAATACTCCTCCACACCTTGGGCTATGTTCACAAGTAACATTTTTTAGGCGTTTTTGCACTTTTGTATTGCTTTCAACCGTGACAAATGCATTCACCGGGAAATGTCATTTTAACATTTTACAACCTTATCTGGCCATGTGCTGTGTGACACATGCATACAGTGCTGAAAAGACATGGGAACAGCATGGGGAAGACCCCTGGAAGCATCTCTGACACCCAGGTCACTGCCTAAAAGTGTGCCCATCAGAAGTGATCCTTGCCGCATCAGAAGATGCAGACTATCCCCGTGCAAGTTCTTGTCCCAGGGCAGTGTTCAATTGTACCTCCCCCATTCCTTGCAATGCAAGCGCAAGTATGCAGCCTGCCTCCCACCCAACCCCAGGCTGCAATACCATACTGCTTGCTTGCACTTGAAATTGGGCCTTTTAGGCATGTGGAAGCGGAATCTGGCCACCACGTCATGGCTGCGTCGGCGGCCTGGTATCCATACTCAGACCCCAGCCGCACGGCGGCCGGGTGTCCACGCTCGGCCCCCAGCCGCCAGGGGGCGGCCGTGTCCATACTCAGTCCCCAGCTGCCCATATTTGTCCTGGTAACCTTCCCCACACTTTTCTTAGCCTGGCCTGCTTTAGGGCAGCATTGGCCGAGCCCACCAGACAGCCAGACTCCTCCGGTGGGCCCTGGCTTCTCCATCAGGGGAGTTGAGACTGCCAAGGTGAGGAGCATGATGATGATGATAGAAGTTAGCATCTGTTTTGTTTTCTTGGAATGCAAGTGTGAAGCCTGCCACCCACCCGTCCCCAGGCTGCAAAACCATACTACTAGCTTGTTTGCACTTGAAATGAGGCCTTTTAGGCTTGTGGAGGGAGACGCCGGCCACCATGTCATGGCTGCGTCGGCGACCTGGTATCCATACTCAGTCCCCAGCCGCCCGGCGGCCGGGTGTCCACACACTCGGTCACCAGCCGCCAGGGGGCGGCCGGGTGTCCATACTCGGTCCCCAGCCGCCCCGCGGCCGGGTGCCCACACACTGTCCCCAGCCGCCTGGGGATGGCCGGGTGTCCATAAACGGTCCCCAGCCGCCCCTATTTGTCCCGGTGCGCCTTATACACAAGCGCACATACTAAAACATTACCTGTGCCCTCCCCAGTGCATTTAGTGGGAAGGACAGCCTAACCACAAACACGTGGACAAGTGAATGTGACCAGGGATGGTCCATCTCACTGACGCCTTCACACTGAGTTAATATTGTGGAAGCCGGGACACAGTTGGACACTGGGATGCAACACGTCCTCCAGACATAGAGGATTGCGAGTCCTGGGTCAATCATGCTTCAACACAAAGTTCAGAAGGTAGACAGCAGCAGTGGTCGGCCTCCTACACAATGAGTAAATTATTCATGATCATGAGGCCATCTATCTCCTTAGCTTTCTGTTCCTTGAAATGCAAGCGCATGTATGTAGTAGCGGCTAGGCCTGAGGTGGTCAGCGCTTTGGCGCATATCCTTCCTCCTCCGAGGATTGCTGGATGTTTTCCTGCTACTTTCCCAGTTCTATGGCTCCCGTTAAAACAAAGCTTCAGGTGATGAATGATGGATGAGGTGGTGGCAAAGGAGAAAGAGCAGGAGGAACAGGGACCATTCACATCAATATCAGGCCAGTCAACCACACATGTCTTGTAGGATATGTTTCTGTACCAAAAGGAGCAGTTCAGCTACACAGTTATAGGGCATACAGTGAGTGCAATGCCTAACAAAAATTTCGAAGCACTCCAATGCCCCTTGGAAGTGACATGGAGGTCAGAGGGCCTTAACTAAACTGTTTTTTCCATTTATTGCAACTGGGTCTCCTGTACACTGTTGGCCTAAGCAGTGAATGGTAGGCTTTCCAAAAATTATGAGGAACTGCAATGCCCCTTGAAACAGACGTGGATTACAGCGTATTAAAACCTTCTACCCATTATTGGAGAGTGGGTCTCCCTTAATGTTCGCCTATGCATTGAAAAGAAAAAGCTGACTAAAATTAGGAGGAAATGTAATGCCCGTTGGAAGAGTCGTGGAGGTTAGAGGTAATTAAAAACAACATTTCAATGCCCCTTGGAAGAGATGTGGAGTTCAGAGTGGTTTAACAAGACGGTTTTAATGCCCCTTGGAAGAGACGTGGAGGTCACAGTAGCTAAACAAGAAGGTTTTAAGGCCCTTTGGAAGAGACGTGGAGTTCAGAGTGGTTTAACAAGACGGTTTTAATGCCCCTTGGAAGAGTGGTGGAGGTCGCAGTGGAATAAAAGACAATATCAATGCCCCTTGGAAGAATGGTGGAGGTCGCAGTGGAATAAAAGACAACATCAATGCCCTTTGGAAGAGTGGTGGAGGTCGCAGTGGAATAAAAAGACAATATCAATGCCCCTTGGAAGAGTGGGGGAGGTCGCAGTGGAATAAAAAGACAACATCAATGCCCCTTGGAAGAGTGGTGGAGGTATCAGTGGAATAAAAAGACAACATCAATGCCCCTTGGAAGAGTGGTGGAGGTCGCAGTAGCTTAACAAGACGGTTTTAATGCCCCTTGGAAGAGACGTGGAGGTCACAGAAGCTTAACAAGACGGTTTTAATGCTCCTTGGAAGAGTGGTGGAGGTTGCAGTGGAATAAAAAGACAATATCAATGCCCCTTGGAAGAGTGGTGGAGGTCGCAGTGGAATAAAAATAAAATATCAATGCCCCTTGGGTGAGTGGTGGATGTCGCAGTGGAATAAAAAGACAATATCAAGGCCCCTTGGAAGAGTGGTGGAGGTCGCAGTGGCTTAACATGACAGTTTTAATGCCCCTTGGAAGAGACGTGGAGGTCACAGTAGCTTAACAAGACGGTTTTAATACCCCTTGGAAGAGTGGTGGAGGTCGCAGTGGAATAAAAAGACAATATCAATGCCCCTTGGAAGAGACGTGGAGGTCACAGTAGCTTAACAAGATGGTTTTAATGCCCCTTCGAAGAGACGTGGAGGTCACAGTAGCTTAACAAGACAGTTTTAATGCCCCTTGGAAGATACGTGGAGGTCACAGTAGCTTAACAAGACGGTTTTAATGCCCCTTGGAAGAGTGGTGGAGGTCGCAGTGGAATAAAAAGACAATATCAATGCCCCTTGGAAGAGTGGTGGAGGTCACAGTGGAATAAAAAGAGAATGTCAATGCCCCGTGGAAGAGACGTGGAGGTCACAGTAGCTTAACAAGACGGTTTAAATGCCCCTTGGAAGAGAAGTGGAGGTCACAGTAGCTTAACAAGACGGCTTTAATGCCCCTTGGAAGAGTGGTGGAGGTCGCAGTGGAATAAAAAGACAATATCAATGCCCCGTGGAAGAGACGTGGAGGTCACAGTAGCTTAACAAGACGGTTTTAATGCCCCTTCGAAAAGACGTGGAGGTCACAGTAGCTTGACAAGACAGTTTTAATGCCCCTTGGAAGAGACGTGGAGGTGACAGAAGCTTAACAAGATGGTTGTAATGCCCCTTGGAAGAGTGGTGGAGGTCGCAGTGGAATAAAAAGACAATATCAATGCCCCTTGGAAGAGTGGTGGAGGTCGCAGTGGAATAAAAAGACAATATCAATGCCCCGTGGAAGAGACGTGGAGGTCACAGTAGCTTAACAAGATGGTTTTAATGCCCCTTGGAAGAGACGTGGAGGTCACAGTAGCTTAACAAGACAGTTTTAATGCCCCTTGGAAGAGTAATGGAGGTCGCAGTGGAATAAAAAGACAATATCAATGCCCCTTGGAAGAGTGGTGGAGGTCGCAGTGGAATAAAAAGACAATATCAATGCCCCTTGGAAGAGTGGTGGAGGTCGCAGTGGAATAAAAACACAATATCAATGCAACGTGGAAGAGACGTGGAGGTCACAGTAGCTTAACAAGACGGTTTTAATGCCCCTTGGAAGATATGTGGAGGTCACAGTAGCTTAACAAGACGGTTTTAATGCCCCTTGGAAGAGTGGTGGAGGTCGCAGTGGAATAATAAGACAATATCAATGCCCCTTGGAAGAGTGGTGGAGGTCGCAGTGGAATAAAAAGACAATATCAATGCCCCGTGGAAGAGACGTGGAGGTCACAGTAGCTTAACAAGACGTTTTTAATGCCCCTTGGAAGAGACGTGGAGGTCACAGTAGCTTAACAAGACGGTTTTAATGCCCCTTGGAAGAGTGGTGGAGGTCGCAGTGGAATAAAAAGACAATATCAATGCCCCGAGGAAGAGACATGGAGGTCACAGTAGCTTAACAAGACGGTTTTAATGCCCCTTGGAAGAGTGGTGGAGGTCGCAGTGGAATAAAAAGACAATATCAATGCCCCGTGGAAGAGACGTGGAGGTCACAGTAGCTTAACAAGACGTTTTTAATGCCCCTTGGAAGAGACGTGGAGGTCACAGTAGCTTAACAAGACGGTTTAAATGCCCCTTGGAAGAGTGGTGGAGGTCGCAGTGGAATAAAAAGACAATATCAATGCCCCGAGGAAGAGACATGGAGGTCACAGTAGCTTAACAAGACGGTTTTAATGCCCCTTGGAAGAGTGGTGGAGGTCGCAGTGGAATAAAAAGACAATATCAATGCCCCGTGGAAGAGACGTGGAGGTCACAGTAGCTTAACAAGATGGTTTTAATGCCCCTTCGAAAAGACGTGGAGGTCACAGTAGCTTGACAAGACAGTTTTTATGACCCCTTGGAAGAGACGTGGAGGTCACAGTAGCTTAACAAGACGGTTTTAATGCCCCTTGGAAGTGTGGTGGAGGTCGTAGTGGAATAAAAAGACAATATCAATGCCCCTTGGAAGAGTGGTGGAGGTCGCAGTGGAATAAAAAGACAATATCAATGCCCCGTGGAAGAGACGTGGAGGTCACAGTAGCTTAACAAGACGGTTTTAATGCCCCTTAGAAGAGACGTGGAGGTCACAGTAGCTTAACAAGACGGTTTTAATGCCCCTTGGAAGAGTGGTGGAGGTCGCAGTGGAATAAAAAGACAATATCAATGCCCCTTGGAAGAGTGGTGGAGGTCGCAGTGGAATAAAAACACAATATCAATGCAACGTGGAAGAGAAGTGGAGGTCACAGTAGCTTAACAAGACGGTTTTAATGCCCCTTGGAAGAGACGTGGAGGTCACAGTGGAATGAAAAGACAATATCAATGCCCCGAGGAAGAGACATGGAGGTCACAGTAGCTTAACAAGACTGTTTTAATGCCCCTTGGAAGAGTGGTAGAGGTGTCAGTGGAATAAAAAGACAATATCAATGCCCCGTGGAAGAGACGTGGAGGTCACAGTAGCTTAACAAGATGGTTTTAATGCCCCTTCGAAAACACGTGGAGGTCACAGTAGCTTGACAAGACAGTTTTAATGCCCCTTGGAAGAGACGTGGAGGTCACAGTAGCTTAACAAGAGGTTTTAATGCCCCTTGGAAGAGTGGTGGAGGTCGCAGTGGAATAAAAAGACAATATCTATGCCCCTTGGAAGAGTGGTGGAGGTCGCAGTGGAATAAAAAGACAATATCAATGCCCCGTGGAAGAGACGTGGAGGTCACTGTAGCTTAACAAGACAGTTTTAATGCCCCTTGGAAGAGACGTGGAGGTCACAGTAGCTTAACAAGAGGTTTTAATGCCCCTTGGAAGAGTGGTGGAGGTCGCAGTGGAATAAAAAGACAATATCTATGCCCCTTGGAAGAGTGGTGGAGGTCGCAGTGGAATAAAAAGACAATATCAATGCCCCGTGGAAGAGACGTGGAGGTCACAGTAGCTTAACAAGACGGTTTTAATGCCCCTTGGAAGAAACGTGGAGGTCACAGTAGCTTAACAAGACGGTTTTAATGCCCCTTGGAAGAAACGTGGAGGTCGCAGTGGAATAAAAAGACAATATCAATGCCCCTTGGAAGAGTGGTGGAGGTCGCAGTGGTTTAGCATGACGGTTTTAATGCCCCTTCGAAGAGACGTGGAGGTCACAGTAGCTTAAGAAAATGGTTTTAATACCCCTTGGATGAGTGGTGGAGGTCGCAGTGAAATAAAAAGACAATATCAATGCCCCTTGGAAGAGTGGTGGAGGTCGCAGTGGAATAAAAACACAATATCAATGCCCCGTGGAAGAGACGTGGAGGTCACAGTAGCTTAACAAGACGAATTTAATGCACCTTGGAAGAGTGGTGGAAGTCGCAGTGGAATAAAAAGACAATATCAATGCCCCGAGGAAGAGACATGGAGGTCACAGTAGCTTAACAAGACGGTTTTAATGCCCCTTGGAAGAGTGGTGGAGGTCTCAGTGGAATAAAAAGACAATATCAATGCCCCGTGGAAGAGACATGGAGGTCACAGTAGCTTAACGAGACGGTTTTAATGCTCCTTCGAAAAGACGTGGAGGTCACAGTAGCTTAACAAGACGGTTTTAATGCCCCTTGGAAGAGTGATGGAGGTCGCAGTGGAATAAAAAGACAATATCAATGCCCCTTGGAAGAGTAGTGGAGGTCGCAGTGGAATAAAAACACAATATCAATGCCCCGTGGAAGAGACGTGGAGGTCACAGTAGATTAACAAGACGGTTTTAATGCCCCTTGGAAGATACTTGGAGGTCACAGTAGCTTAACAAGACGGTTTTAATGCCCCTTGGAAGAGTGGTGGAGGTCGCAGTGGAATAAAAAGACAATATCATTGCCCCTTGGAAGAGTTGTGGAGGTCGCAGTGGAATAAAAAGACAATATCAATGCCCCGTGAAAGAGACGTGGAGGTCACAGTAGCTTAACAAGACGGTTTTAATGCCCCTTGGAAGAGTGGTGGAGGTCGCAGTGGAATAAAAAGACAATATCAATGCCCCTTGGAAGAGTGGTGGAGGTCGCAGTGGAATAAAAAGACAATATCAATGCCCCGTGGAAGAGACGTGGAGGTCACTGTAGCTTAACAAGACAGTTTTAATGCCCCTTGGAAGAGACGTGGAGGTCACAGTAGCTTAACAAGACGGTTTTAATGCCCATTGGAAGAGTGGTGGAGGTCGCAGTGGAATAAAAAGACAATATCAATGCCCCGTGGAAGAGACGTGTTTTACGGGTCCGGGAGGTGGAACCTCTGTGCTGCGGTGCAAGGAGCGACCCAGAGGGGCGTAACTAAGTATCAACTCGTACCGACCCAGGTCGTACGGCGGCTAACGACTCCGTGACCTGGGAGGGACCGAGCCGAGGGACCAGGTGCTACTCTGGGGACGACCTTGTAAGAGAGCAGGTGACTCCCACGGGTCAGATGGCTGGGACTGACCGGTATAGCGGATGGGCACAGCAGGCAGGCTGACGAGTGGTCCTGGTGGATGAACTGGCAGACACGGCAGGCGACAGCCTCTAGGTAGGCTGTCAGGTGGTCACGGCAGGTGACAGGCAGGAGCCTCTGGGTAGGCTGTCAGGTGGTCAAGGCAAGTGACGGGCAGGAGCCTCCGGGTAGGCTGACAGGTGGTCACGGCAAGTGATGGCAGGAGCCTCCAGGTAGGCTGGCAGGTGGTCACGGCAAGTGACGGCAGGAGCTTCCAGGTAGGCACGGCAGGTAACAGGCAGGTAGCAGGCACGTGCTCCCAGGTAAGCGGGTTGGCAGACATGGCAGGAACCGGGAAGGTAACAGGCAGGTAACAGGCAGGTAACAGGCTGGCAGGACTATTAGTCAGGCTAGCAGCGGGACCTGAGGGCTGAAGCAGAGGTAAATAACACTGTGCAACAACTATTGCTCGGGCACCTCCATTTTGGAGGAGGTGCCCTATATATGGGAGGTCCTCCGGCAATTGGCCGGGGACTCCTTAGGATGGCACGCGCGGCCCCTTTAAGAGAGAGGGAGAGCGCGTGCGCGCCCTAAGCACAGTGCCCGGGAAGCTGCGCGCGCCGGCAGCAGCAGGAAGAGGAGCGCTGGAGGACGCCAAGCGGGGAGCGAGGAGGTGAGAGGGACGGCGTCTCTGCCTGGCAGGGGGCAGAGACGCCGATGCTACAACGTGGAGGTCACAGTAGCTTAACAAGACGGTTTTAATGCCCCTTGGAAGAGTGGTGGAGGTCGCAGTGAAATAAAACGACAATATCAATGCCCCGTGGAAGAGACGTGGAGGTCACAGTAGCTTAACAAGATGGTTTTAATGTCCCGTGGAAGAGACATGGAGGTCACAGTAGCTTAACAAGACGGTTTTAATGCCCCTTGGAAGAGTGGTGGAGGTCACAGTAGCTTAACAAGACGGTTTTAATGCCCCTTGGAAGAGTGGTGGAGGTCGCAGTGGAATAAAAAGACAATATCGATGCCCCGTGGAAGAGACGTGGAGGTCACAGTAGCTTAACAAGACGGTTTTAATGCCCCTTGGAAGAGTGGTGGAGGTCGAAGTGGAAAAAAAAGACAATATCAATGCCCCGTGGAAGAGACGTTGAGGTCACAGTAGCTTAACAGACGGTTTTAATGCCCCTTGGAAGAGACGTGGAGGTCACCGTAGCGTAACAAGACTGTTTTAATGCCTCTTGGAAGAGTGGTGGAGGTCGCAGTCGAATAAAAAGACAATATCAATACCCCGTGGAAGAGACATGGAGGTCACAGTAGCTTAGCAAGACGATTTTAATGCCCCTTACAAGACCCATGCATTACAGCATATTAAAACCATTATTTCCATTATTGGGGAGTAGGTCTCCCATAGTCTTTGCCTATGCCTTCCAAGCAAAATCTGCCAAAAATTAGGAGGGAGGAACTTGCAATGCTGGCAACACGGACCACGGTCACCCTGGTGGTATAGTGGTGGTGGAGGCTGAGGATAAGGAGAAGAGCAAAAAACAGCCGAAATGAGGAAGCGTATACCCATGGGTGGTTGTGAAGCGGTGCATGGGAATACACCTCCCGAAACAACACAGTGGATTTGACTTTATGTTACTCTGCTGTCATTTGGTGGTGATGAGAAGTCTGGCCCAATCCAGCCCTTGTTCATTTTGATAAGGGTCAGCTTGTCAGCATTGTCAGTTGACAGGCGAGTGGGCTTATCAGTTATAATTCCCCCAGAGGCACTAATAACACGCTCCGATAACACGCTAGTGGCAGGGCAGGCCAGGACCTCCAAGACGTACAGAGTGAGTTCATTCCAAGTGTCCAGCTTGGATACTGAGAGGATGATGGGAGTTGTACTTCACGCAAGACTACGATGTAAGACACAGATGAAGTTATTCTTCCCTTATCTGGACATTTGGACTGACGCCCAGAAACTAGATTGTAACTTGTTTTTAGCTGTCTCAGAAACCTTCTACTAATTATCACTTTTTGTTTATGAAACTTTCTTATCAACATTCCACTGTTATGAATCATCATTTCGCTGCCTGTGAAACAAAGGCATTTTACTGCGCATGTCTGACAAAAAAAAAAAAAAATGAATGAAATGATTATTAATATAAATAAAGGGACTGCACCTATAGAGGCAGACGCGCTCAGGGGCTTCCCAGTACTTGATTATACACTACGTGTCTGTGTATTTCTTGTTACGGGGATACCCCGACTCCAACAAGGACCCTCCATGGCTGAATGATCCTAACAATTCCTGGCGCCCGAACAGGGACCCGAGGTCTGCGTATTCCTTCAAGTTCATCGACCGGCACGAGTAACCGCTGAGATTGGGACATCGGAACAGCAGATGACAAACCTGGCCAGGTAAGAGACACTGTTAGTTCTCTTACATCTGCTCTGCGATAGTCCGTAAATTTCATGCATATCTTGTGTTGGGATTGAGGAACTAGTAGAGAAGGATACCTATAGCTCGGGTCATTCATGTATATACTGTAGGATCTGCCGAAGGAGAGGTCAGAGAAGGTTATGAAACGGATGGTATGAAAGAGATGTGGATGTCGGGAATAGCCTCATAAGCCGCACTAAGGTAGATGACATAAGTATTACGGAGATTGCCTAACTGAGTCATAAGGTTGTGTCCTTTCGGGGAAACCTTCGCTCACGCTTAACTCCCGAACCTTTGTCCTCCTTTTTGACGGATAAGAGATTGACAGAATGAGCCCATGGAAGTAATGATAATACTCCAGGGACACGATATATAATGGAGACTGTATGGTTCATTTTATGTATTGTTGGTCTTGCCCTTGTTGCCATATATATGTGTGTTAGAATTACTCTACACTTCAGACAAAACGGTCCAGAGAAACCGTTTCAGATACTGGCTCCTTAGGACAGAATAGGTAACGAGGAAAGGTAGAATATAGAATATATTTTATCTAACCCAAAAAACCTCCTAAGGTAGGAATAGTCAGGAAAAATGGGCAACAATGGCTCCTTAGGACAGAATAGGTAACGAGGAAAGGTAAAATATAGAATATATTTTATCTAACCCAAAAAGCCTCCTAAGGTAAGAATAGTCAGGAAAAATGGGCAACAAACAGACTAAGACCACAAATGATGAACAAGATGTCTATACAATCGTGAAAGAAAGGTGTGGTGTAGAAGCAACTAAGAATTTAGGGAAAGTTTGCAAAACTTTTCAGGTAGCAAGGCATGACAGGTTTAACAGGAAACTATGGGAGGACATTCGGGCTAGAAAAGCAGGAGTGGTAAGAGACAAAGGATGGTAGAGTCCAAATTTTGGTGCCTGATGACCAAGAGTCTCTAGAAAACATTGTAAAAGTCCAAGCCTTAGAGGATGAGAAAGATCCTGCCCCTACCCAAATTATTTTAGATCTTTCTGAGGTACCAGAAAAATTATGGGCACAACATGACACCGATGTAGGACTAATGCCAATAGCTCCAGTAAAAGTCACTCCTGTTCCAGGTGTGACACTACCCCAATTGAGACAGTATCCTATTAGTGCCCAACAAGAACACGCCATAGGAGAACAGATAAAAGATTATCTAAAAACTGGAGTACTGATAGAAGTAAAGTCACCAGCCAATACACCGTTGTACCCCGTAAAAAAGAAATCTACTGAGGGGTCAGCTGCTAGGTACCGGATGGTACATGATCTAAGAGAGATAAATAAAATTTTGGAACCTATTACTCCTGTTGTGCCAAATCCACACACGTTGCTATCACAGATCCCAGCAACAGCACGAGTATTTTCTGTCATAGACTTATCAAATGCATTTTTTTCAGTACCATTACACCCAGACTGTTACAAACTGTTTGCATTTACATTTAAGAATAGACAATTAGCATGGACAAGATTACCACAGGGTATGATACATTCACCTACCTTGTACTCAGAAGCTATGAGATCAGTTCTTCAAAATTTCAAACCTACGGATGAGGTTGTAATTCTCCAATATGTTGATGACCTATTGTTATGTGCCCCTGCTCAAGAGTCCGCAAACAGCAACACAATAAGGTTGTTAATATTTCTAGCAGACATGGGCTGTAAAGTTAACAAGAAAAAAGTACAACTTTGTATGACTACGGTAGTATTTCTAGGACACTGCATTTCACAAGGTATTCGGCACCTCACCGCCGACAGACTAAAAATCATTAGAGATCTTGTTCCTCCCAAGAACTACAAAACATTAAGAGCATTTTTGGGAATAGTATCACACTGCAGACAATGGGTTATACATGCTAGTCAGCTTATGCAACCTCTATATGATTGTTTAAAAATCGAACCTTTCCAGTTAACTGAATCAGCACTCATAGCCTTTCAAGACCTCAAGAAAGGTCTCATGTCAGCCCCGGCCTTGGGAATCCCAGACTACGCCAAACCATTCCAATTAATGGCTGCGGAAATGTCTAATCATGCTACAGGAGTACTAACACAGAAACATGAAAATAAACAAAGACCTGTCGCATACTATTCTGCTCAATTAGATAATGTTACCAAAGCTGCACCATCATGTGTCAGAGTAGTAGCAGCTGTCTCTCTTTTGGTAGAAAAAGCCTCAGAAATAGTACTAGACCATGCCCTAATAGTACAAACTACACATGATGTACATGGCATACTGAATCAGGTATTGCCAAAACACATTTCAATGGCTAGACATCTTAGATTACAATGCTCCTTACTAATGCCACCAAACCTCACTTTTCGCCGCATATTGTCTCTAAATTTAGCCACTCTGTTACCACTAGAGACAAAGGGGGGAGTGGAAGGAGGTCAGGAAGACGAAGATGAAAATTTTTTACAATACCACGAACAAGACAATATAATACATGATTGCTTACAGTGTATAGAACAAGAAACACAAGGGCTACCTAATGTACAGGACACCCCTCTTGACAATCCAGACCTACATATGTATATAGATGGTAGTAGGTATGCAGATGAAACTGGTAACTTTCACACAGGTTATGCCATTGTATCAGATTATGATGTTATTGAAGCTGAGCCAATGCAGGCCAGCTGTTCAGCCCAGGAAGCTGAACTATTAGCTCTAATACGAGCATTACAGTTAGCAAAAGAAAAAACCGCTAATATTTTTACTGATATGCATATGGTATTGTACATGATTTTGGATGTATATGGAGAGCTAGAGGTTACATGACAGCTTCAGGTCAACCAGTAAAACATGGACAGATGATTAGACAAATCCTAGAATCAGCTGCCTCAACCAAACAAGTAGCAGTAATAAAAGTACCTGCACATGTAAGACTCAACACCGAGATAGCTAGGGGTAATGACCGAGCCGACAAGGCTGCTAAGCGAGCTGCAGTAAAACCTCTGACAACTGACCACACTATTAGTGCAGTATCAGAATTTGACTTAATTACACGGCTCAAAGAAGCCCACCAGCAGGTGAGTAGAGAAGAAAAAGAAGAGTGGCAGAAACAGGGGGCAGAAGAAAAAGAAGGACTATGGAAAAAAGGAGATGAGCTTTGTCTCCCCCGAGCGTGGTACCCTGTTGTGGTCAGTGAAGCCCACGGACCTACACATGTGTCTGCAAACGGTATGATACAGAGGGTCAGACAGAAGTGGTTAGCCCCAGGGTTCGGCCAGGTAGCTCGAGCAAAATGTGGTTCTTGTGAAATCTGTTTAGCCCACAATCCAGGACAGACTGTTAAGACCCCCCAGAAGCACCATGTAAGACCACTATATCCGTTCCAGAGACTTCAGATCGATTACATCCAGATGCCTAAGCATGGACACTATGAGTATGTACTGGTATGTGTGGACATGTTTTCGGGGTGGCCAGAGGCTTATCCAGTTCATACAGCCACGGCTAAAGTCACTGCAGTAAAAATAGCACATGAACTGGTACCCCGTTATGGTATCCCAGAAGTGATCGAGTCAGATAGAGGTACACATTTTACTGGAGAGATCTTTCAGAATGTAATGAAAATGTTGTGTATAAAAAGTGAACTACACACCCCTTACCACCCACAGAGTTCTGGTAAGGTTGAGAGAATGAATGGAACACTTAAGTTAAAAATACAGAAAGCCATGGCAGAAACACAGAAACCATGGACTGAGTGTCTCCCAATAGCATTGTATTCAGTCAGAAACACCCACCAGGGAAAGAGCAAACTCACCCCCCATGAAATATTGTTTGGTAGAGTTGCCAATACAGGATTGTATTTCCCACAGACTTTAATGTTAGAAACTGAAAGCTTAACTGCTTATGTACAAAATTTATGTAAGCATGTGTCTAAAATACACTCTTTAGTGTTCTCTTCCATTCCAGATCCAGATTCCATTGAGGGAACGCACAAGCTGCAACCAGAAGACGAAGTCTACGTAAAAAGACATAACAGAAGAACGCTAGAACCCAGATTTGAGGGTCCATATCAGGTGTTATTGACAACTCCAACTGCAGTAAAATTGGAAGGAAAATCAGCATGGGTACATGCAAGCCATTGCAAAAAGAAATAGTGGTGATTGTACTTGTGTTAGCTATAACGATAGATCAGGGAGACCTGTGGGATAAACTAAGTTCCCCAAAACCTACAGATAATAAATTTATAAAACATCATGAGACATTGGTAAACGGGCTGCTCGATGGAGGACAGAAAATAGCAGACTGTTGGATTTGTACGCATTCTCCAATATCAGCCACGAGCATACCCTTCCTGGCCGTACCCATGACCCCTGAGGAAGTGTTTACATGGACTAATTGCTCAGACAAATTAGCAAATAACCAAACCGTTAATTCTAGATTATGGAACACCACTGTTGCCATCCCAGTTGTGGGGTGGGTGGGATTTCCCTGGTGGCAAGGTAATATGACCGGAAAAATAAACAACTTACAATATTTAGCGTTTAAAGGAGGTGTATGGGTTCCTAGAAATAAGACGGGACTAACAGACTTAGGGTTAATTCCTACAGAAAATATACAACTCAGTTTTAGTAGCACAGTATCTTCTTCTCAACCTTTTAAACCTGATATAGTAGAAAAATACATACACAATAATGGTTGGAAATATTCACAATTATTCCCCGATGGAAACAATGATACATGTTCAAAGATACCAGGTAATATATTATGTAATGAGTCAAGTGCATATGACCCAGGTACACCGACTTGTGAAAATCCAGATGCAGGATACTGTAGTCCATTAGGTCAAAAACCCCCTTGGTGTATACTTCAGAATGTATCTAAATTTTTAGATTTGGTACATAGGTTGGTGCTCCAACACTCTGCAATATGGGATCTGCCTGAAGGAACCTTCTGGATTTGTGGAAATGGAGCATATAAATGGCTCCCAGTAGGAATAAAAGGTACATGTACTCTAGGACGCTTAACACCGGCCACATTTATAGTTCAGAATCAGCAGGTAGATATGCAAGCAGTACCTAAACACACACTATACAAAAGAGCAGCCGACAACTCGCCTAGACCTTCAGGTAGGCCACATGTGGTCCAAATGGGAATTCCTAATAAAATATTCAGCACTTTCTTTGTGTATCCAATGTTGATGCAGATGTGGGATAAATTAGTTCAGGCCACCGACTATCTAGATGATCAGATATGGGATATTATGGATATACTTAATACTAGTATAGCTGTACAAAATCAACTTATAATTGTTACTAATCAACATACTGTAGTGTTAGACTACCTAACTGCGGCCCAGGGAGGAATGTGTCAAATTATTGGTCCAACCTGTTGTCATTACATAGATCCAAACAGTACAATGAGTATGAGGTTCAAGCTGGCAGATATACAACGATTACGGGATGAATATGACAGACACAATGACCAAAATAAAGATAGCTGGTGGTCAGACACCTTCTCCTTTCTCAACCCAAAGAACTGGTTTAAGGGTATTGGAGGTTGGGTGGCTGGAATTCTGCAAGGTATATTACAGATTGTGCTAATTATAGTAGTCATATATGTAGTGTTTAAAATAGGATTAAAAATTATTTTAATATGCATAAATAAGCTTTGTAATATGGACTCAAGAATATGAAAGAAAAGAACTCCCGGACCAGGTCTTCTACCAAAAGTCCATAAGGAAGAATCAAAGGGGGGACTGAGAGGATGATGGGAGTTGTACTTCACGCAAGACTACGATGTAAGACACAGATGAAGTTATTCTTCCCTTATCTGGACATTTGGACTGACGCCCAGAAACTAGATTGTAACTTGTTTTTAGCTGTCTCAGAAACCTTCTACTAATTATCACTTTTTGTTTATGAAACTTTCTTATCAACATTCCACTGTTATGAATCATCATTTCGCTGCCTGTGAAACAAAGGCATTTTACTGCGCATGTCTGACAAAAAAAAAAAAAAATGAATGAAATGATTATTAATATAAATAAAGGGACTGCA
This sequence comes from Phyllobates terribilis, assembly GCF_046119375.1. Lineage (NCBI taxonomy): Eukaryota > Metazoa > Chordata > Amphibia > Anura > Dendrobatidae > Phyllobates > Phyllobates terribilis. Next base: position 707,948,485 of record NW_027362761.1, read on the forward strand.
CCTATAGAGGCAGACGCGCTCAGGGGCTTCCCAGTACTTGATTATACACTACGTGTCTGTGTATTTCTTGTTACGGGGATACCCCGACTCCAACAAGGACCCTCCATGGCTGAATGATCCTAACAATACCCAATAATTAAGAGGCACAGAGGAATCACGGAGGACGCTAGTACGGTCGGCAAGGTACTCCCTCACCATCTTTTGAAACTTTCCACTCCTTGTGAGAGTACCCCGCGCTTCAGGGCCTGTAAGCTGGGCGGGTCTCAGAAAACTGTCCCAGAACATTGACAGTGTTCCCCTGCCTCTGCTGGATTGGAGTTGCGTCTCTCTCGCCTGTACGCCTTGGTTGGTCAACGAACTGTGACCTCTGCCGCTAGCGTGTTCAGATGGGAATTTTTTTAACAGTTCTGCAGCAAGGGCCTTCTGGTTCTGCCCCATTTTTGTAGACCTCTCCACCTCAGGAATAAGAGAGTGAAAGTTCTCCTTGTAGCGGGGGTCTAAAAGTGTCACCAACCAGTAATGACTGTCACCCAACATTTTGACAACGCGACGGTCACGGTTAAGGCAGCGTAACAAAGTCAGCCATGCGTGCCAGACTGGTAACGGGCAAGACTTCCCTGACCTCACCAAGATGACGACTGACCATGCTCTCCTCCTCCTCCTCCTCCCCCCCCCTGTCCTCAGGCCACCCACGCTGAACCGACAGTATGACAGTTGTACAGGTACTACCATCTACAGGGCATGATACCAGCTCCTGTTCTTCCTCCTCCTCCTCCTCTCCCTCATTGTCCCCCAATGCACGTTGGGATGAGATGAGGCTGGGCTGTGTGTAATCGCCCGCTACGGCTTCTTGATCCATTTCATCATACTCTGGCTGCAATGCCTCTTCTTTAATTCTCTGCAGAGAGCATTGCAAAAGACAGACAAGTGGGATGCTGACACTAATGACGGCATCATCACCACTCACCATCTTGGTGGACTCCTCAAAGTTTGTCAGGATGGTACATATGTCAGACATCCAGGTCCACTCCTGAGGTCTTATGTGTGGAGTCTGACCTGAATATCGACGGACTTGTTGCAGCTGGTACTCCACACCTGCTCTCTTCTGCTCACAAATCCTTTGCAAGATGTGGAGGGTAGAGTTCCAATGTGTGGGGACATCACACACCAGTCGGTGTGCCGGAAGCTGCAAACGCTGCTGCAACACAGCAAGGGCGCGCGGAAGCTGTAGCCGACTTCCGAAAATGAGCTGACAGGTGGCGTACTTTGACGAGCAGATCTGGCAACTCGGGGTACGATTTAAGAAACCGCTGAACCACGAGGTAAAGCACATGAGCCAGGCATGGTACGTGTGTGATCTCGCTTCGCCTCAAAGCCGCCACCAGGTTACGGCTAGAGATGAGCGGTGTTCGACTCGAACTGTTCGCCAATCTCAAATTCAAGCTGTTTTGGGCGGTGTTCGAGCCGTTCGACGAACATGAACGATTTGAAAAAACTCCGGCTGTTCGAGGTTGTTCGATAACTGTTCGTGCACCAAAATCGTAACTGGATTTTTTCACAGTAATGCTGTTAATCAATGTTAATACACAGTTTGAGTGTACAGTGGGTGGGGGGAGGGGCAGGGGATGGATCTCTGCAGAAATAATGAAGATCTCCATTTTTTTTTTCTTTCCCGCATTTACAGTGGGGAGGTTCAGTCTGTCAGCCTATCAGCAGCGCACACACGCAGCGAAGTGCTTTTTTTCACACAAGCAAGGGCATGTGTCATTGGCTGTGTATGTCACATGTCCTTGCCCTATAAGACCCAGCCATTTTCCACGTCGCCACCATTTTCTCACTGCTGCAGCTGAGTATTAGATGGCACCGCTGCTGCTGTGGGCGCTATGCTTTCTAACTGTGTGAATTGGAAGCGAATTTGCTCTTAAATAGACAGAGAGGTTGGGAGTAGGGACTAGTTGTAATTGCAGCCCTTTTGAGGGCTAGGTTACAGCATTTCCTAGGACTTTTTGCCAGGCAGGTCTGTTTTAGTGCTGTATAAGTGTTTTTCACAGCATTTGGCTAAATCTAGCTAAGCAAATCCTTTTGGGCCTCTTGCAGTGTGTGTTAGTCAGTGGAGTAGCCTATCTGAGTTGCAAGCTACACCACCTGTGTATGTAATAACAATTTTTTACTGCACCTAGCCAAGTAAAACCTTTTGGGCATAGTAGCAGTGTGTGTTACTCATTGTATTAGGCCATCTATACCAAGCTCCACCAGCTTTGAAATTAATAATAATTTTTAGCTGCATCTAGCCTGGAAAATAATTTTGGGCCTGTAGTAGTATGTGGTACTCATTCTATTAGCCCTTCTATACTAAGCTCTTCCAGCTTTGAAATGAATAATAATTTTTAGCTGCATCTAGCCCGGAAAATAATTTTGAGCCTGTAGCAGTGTGTGGTACGCAATCTATTAGGCCATCTATACTAAGCTCCACCAGCTTTGAAATTAATAATAATTTTTAGCTGCATCTAGCCCGGAAAATAATTTTGGGCCTGTAGCAGTGTGTGGTACTCATTCTATTAGGCCATCTATACTAAGCACCAGCAGCTTTGAAATGAATAATAATTTTTAGCTGCATCTAGCCCGGAAAATAATTTTGGGCATAGTAGCAGTGTGTGGTACTCATTCTATTAGGCCATCTATACCAAGCTCCACCAGCTTTGAAATTAATAATAATTTTTAGCTGCATCTAGCCCGGAAAATAATTTTGGGCATAGTAGCAGTGTGTGGAACTCATTCTATTAGGCCATCTATACCAAGCTCCACCAGCTTTCAAATTAATAATAATTTTTAGCTGCATCTAGCCCGGAAAATAATTTTGGGCATAGTAGCAGTGTGTGGTACTCATTGTATTAGGCCATCTGTACCAAGCTCCACCAGCTTTGAAATTAATAATAATTTTTAACAGCATCTAGCCTGGAAAATAATTTTGGGCCTGTAGCAGTGTGTGGTACTCAATCTATTAGGCCATCTATACTAAGCTCCACCAGCTTTCAAATTAATAATAATTTTTAGCTGCATCTAGCCCGGAAAATAATTTTGGGCCTGTAGCAGTGTGTGGTACTCAATCTATTAGGCCATCTATACTAAGCTTCACCAGCTTTGAAATTAATAATAATTTTTAGCTGCATCTAGCCCGGAAAATAATTTTGGGCCTGTAGCAGTGTGTGGTACTCAATCTATTAGGCCATCTATACCAAGCTCCACCACCTGTGCATGTAATAAAATTGTTTTACTGCTTCTAACCCAGCCAATCCTTTTGGGCTAGTACCACAGTTTGGCCACTCAGCTCTGCTCGGTTTCCATCCATCGTTTTTTGTGCAAACAACTACAGAGTTGTCAATTAGTTAACCACCAAAATGAGTGGCAAAAGGCCTGCTGCTGGTGGAAAGGGGAATAGGCGTGTTGGGAAGGGAAAAAAAGGTTCTGTCCGTGGTGTAGGTGTTAAAGCAACAGTAACATCTGCAGAAGAAAGACCATCTTCCAGCCAAACTAAGATGTCTACTTCTTTTCGTGGACAATGTGATCCGATCCCTTTCTTACGGCCACGCCCATCGCTACAAATTCCAGATGAGGCACAAAAACAGCAGGTGCTTCAACGGATATCAAGTGCTCCTTTAAGTGGGCTCTCCTCCACCTCAACTTCAACATCACAAATACTCCAGTCCTCAGAGGTGTCACCCCAATCGCACTTGCTTCCTCACAGCTCCCAAGTCTCCAGCTACCCGTATGAGTATGGGGTAGCACAGATGGTTGAGTCTGCAGAGCTGTTTACTCATACTATAGCTTAGGAATCAGAGGTCTGCTCCAGAGCTTCTGTGAATCCAGACGAGGAAATGATCTGCACTGATGCCCAGAATCTTTATGAGTCGGATCCAGGACCAGATGAAATAGGTTCTGAGCATAATGTAGACCCTCGTTCCCAAACTGTAACTCCTATTGGTGGAGACAATGATGAAGACGATGATGAGATTCAAATACCTGATTGGAGCGACAACTTGAGTTTTCGGTCAGGGCAGGAAGAGGTTGGCTCTGAGGACGACGGGTGTAAGAACACACAGGGTGATGATGACGAGGTTGGAGATCCCACTTACTGTCAACCCACAGTCAGCCAGTCGATGAGGTCAGCAGAGGAGGTGGAGGAGGATGCTAGTTACGACGTGGCTAGGTTGCGCCTTCCTGGACAGAGACGTAGTACTGGAAGCACATCAACAACTGCATCCTCAAACACAACTGTGCCTCTGACCACAAGTCGTGGTGGCTCTTCAGGTCACATGGGCTCTAAGCCTTGCATAGCCTGGGCATTTTTTCAGATCGATAAGGATGACCCAACTCGTGTTATCTGTAACATTTGTCACCAAAACCTAAGTAGAGGCCAAAAAATCCATAGTTTGAGTACTTCATGCATGAACCGTCACATGGATATGAAGCATAAGTTGCAGAGGGAAGCTCACTGTGCTACAATGTGGCCTAGCGGGCCGGGCCAACCACCGTCTGCCCCATCTTGTGCATCCACGGCCTCTTCATCCTCTGTGACTGGGGGGACAGCAGTCACACATGTTTTGGGGCGCAGACCTGCCACCTCTTTACCCGCAACAGCCAGCGTGATTGGCAGGTCATCATTTTATTTGGAAGTGGAAACACCAGTTGGTGTTGAGTGCTCTCCAACATCGAGAGCACCACCTTTGGATCAAGGCAAGCTAACATGTCCGCCTGCATCTTCCTCACAGACCATCAGTTTGCCGGGGACACCCTACTCAACCCCGACTAAGCACAATAGCCAGCCCTCGGTCCCTCAGATGTGGACAAGTAAAAGACCATTTCCTCCTAGCAATGAGAAAGCTAAGAGGTTGAATTTCACCATCTGCAAGCTCTTGGCTACAGAAATGCTGCCTTTCCGCCTGGTGGACACAGAGGATTTTCGAGACCTTATGTCCGTCGCAGTGCCCCAGTACCAGATGCCCAGTCGGCACTACTTCTCAAAGAAAGGTGTGCCTGCGCTCCACCAGCATGTCGCACACAACATCACCGCTTCTTTGAGAAACTCTGTGTGTGACAGGGTGCATTTCACCACAGACACTTGGACGAGTAGGCATGGACAGGGGCGTTACATGTCGCTGACTGGGCACTGGGTAACTTTGGTGACAGCAGGACAAGGGGCTGCTGTCCAAGTCTTGCCGTCCCCACGAGTTGTGCGTCAATCCTCTTTATGTCAAAGTTCCTCCACTGCTTCTGCCTCCTCAACCTCCTCTCGGTCTTCCACCTGCACCCAAAGCCTGTCTGGTCATGCCACAAGCTTTCTAACTGCGCAGAAGGGATCCTGCACACCTCCTTACTATGCTGGCAGTAGGGCTCAACGTCATCAGGCGGTTTTTACATTGAAATGTCTGGGAAATGTGAGTCACACAGCTGAGGAGTTGTGGTCAGCTCTGGAGAACCAATTTCATGAATGGTTGTCTCCACTGGACCTGAAACCAGGGAAGGCCGTGTGCGACAATGCTGCAAACCTGGGTGCGGCCCTTCGCCGGGGCAATGTCACACACGTGCCTTGTATGGCTCACGTGTTGAACCTGTTTGTCCAGCAATTTTTAGCCCACTATCCCAGACTAGATGGCCTTCTGCAGAGGGCACGGTCGCTGTGTGCTCACTTCCGCCGTTGGCATCCCGCAGCTCAGCGACTTACATCTCTACAGAAGTCGTTGGGCCTGCCACTTCACCGGCTGAAATGCGATGTGCCGACACGGTGGAATTCAACTCTGCACATGTTGCAGCGACTGTAGCAGCACCGACAAGCCCTGGTGCAATACGTTGTGACGTATAACCTGGGCTAACGGGATCCAGAGGTGGGGCAAATCACGCTGGAGGAGTGGTCTCAGATCAGGGACCTATGCACCCTTCTGCACAGTTTTGAAATGGCGACGAAGATGTTTAGTGCTGACGATGCCATTATCAGCATGACTATTCCGGTGATTTACATGCTGGAGCACACGTTAAATAGAATTTGGAGTCAGGTGGTGGGGCAAGAGGAGGTGGAGGAAGTAGAGGAGGAGGAGTTGTATGCGGAAGGGCTAACATCTGCAAGGTCCAGACGGTCGGCAGCACCAAGTCGGCAGGCATGGGAGGGTGGGGGAGAGGGATTAACCAGGGCGCATGGTAGCAGCCAAACTGTTGAGGAAGGTGCAGGATCCGAGGAATAAGTGGAGGACGAACTGGCGCTGGGCTTGGAAGACTCATCAGATGAGGGAGACCTTGATCACATTTCTGTTGTGCGAGGTTGGAGGGAGAGGGCAGAGGAAGGAAGCATGATTCTTACCTCGCCACCAACACAACAGGGACTTGGTGCTCCTGGAAGCGCAAGACACATGAGTGCCTTCTTGCTGCACTACCTGCAACATGACCCTTGGATTGTCAGAATTCAAAATAATCCTGACTACTGGGTTGCCACACTCTTAGATCCCCGGTACAAAAGTAAATTTGCAGAAATAATTCCTGCCATAGAAAGGGATTCACGCATGCAGGAGTATCAGTAGAGACTGTTGCAGAATCTTACCTGTGCTTTTCCACCAAACACCAGTCGCGCACGTAGTGAATCTCTCAGTTCTAACTTGCCAACCGTGGGACTGTCGAGTCTTCAGCACTCAAACCGTAACAGAAACACAGTATCTCCTGGTAACAGCAATTTTGTGCAATCATTTCACCACTTTTTTAGCCCATCCTTTGCAAGGCCACAGGAGACAAGAAGTCTGACACATAGTCAACGCCTAGAGACGATGGTACAGGAGTATCTCCAAGTGAACATCGAAGCCATGACTGTGTCACTGGACCCTTGCTCATTTTGAGCTTCCAATCTGGAAAAATGGCCTGAGCTTGCCATTCACGCCTTGGAGATCTTGTCGTGCCCCGCAGCCAGCGTTCTCTCTGAACGTGTGTTCAGCGCTGCTGGTGGTGTGCTGACAGATAAGCGCACGCGGCTGTCTACTGAGAATGTAGACAGACTCACGTTCATAAAGATGAACAAATCATGGATCCTCAAGGACTTTTCTACCCCTGTGTCATCCTGGGGAGAGTAAAAGCTTGAGGATTTGGTAAAATCACCTCACCAACCATTTTAAGCAACTCTGGGGCAATTGATGCCACTTAAGTGGTGTCTGTGCCACACATTTTTGGAAAAAATGGAGACTCTTTTGGAGTCCTCTTGCTGTGTTTTACGTGACGTTGGCATCGTCAATTACAGGTGGGTTGGGTATTCCCCCCCCCTTTTAACCCTAAGAAACTACATACACTATGGCTTGGGGTAACACAGATGGTTGAGTCTGAAGAGCTGTTTACTCAGAGGTCTGCTCCAAAGCTTTAGTGTCTGCTAGTCAGCATAGTAGCCCAGCTGTGAAGCAAGCTGTACCGCCTGTGTATCTAATAATAATTTTTAACTGCATCTAGCTTAGGCAGACTGTGGGCACCCCCAACCAAACCCAAACGCTCAGCCCTCCTACCACCCCCCTTTCATTGACAATATAATCATGTAACTCTTACAACTGGATGGGTGAGGATCGGTCACAGCTTTATTAACTGTTTATACTCATGACATTAGAAAGGCATTTTATTTCTAAAATAATTCAGCATGTTGCAGCATGCCCTGTGTCTCCACACTGGCAAGTTGGCCAACAAGTGTAACTCTCCAACATGTCCTTTCTATTTCCAGGCCACGGAGGATCCTGCATACTCGTATGCAGGACTCTGACCCCCATCCATCACTCTTAACGCTTGTTCCACTCCGTCCTGGAGTCCTGACAGGAATATGTCCAGTCCAATATCCATTAAGTGAACACCGTCGGGCCGTATGAAGCCTGCTTTATCTCCTTCCAGTTGTCGGTGTCGTATCACTACACTGCCTCTGTCTCTTATAAATTTTGCCATCCAAACATTTATTAGCCGCCTTGTCCGTTCAATGGCCGTGATGTCTCGGGCACCTTGCCATACCGCTCTCGGCACAATCTCTGACCATACTATAGTTATTTTTGTGAAAAATTCTCTGAAGCGCTCAGGGTTTAGTTTCATTATTGCCATTAGTTATGCACTCATGTGATAACCTATGTCGTTTTCCCCGGCCTGTATAACTAAGATGACCGGACCTCTTGCCTCTCTCCCTACCTTGATTACCTCCATTAGTACCTGTGGCCTTTGCAGGCCTCTAATACCTCTCCAGTTGAAATATGTGTTATGAAACTCAAATTTCCTCCCGCCTGGGCGGACTTTCGCCCTTTTTTCTGCCCAATATACATACGAGTGGCCTATCACCCACACTGTTGGCTTAGCGTCACCTGTAAAAGAAACAAACCACGTTAGGATAACAAGTCCGGTCTTATGTATCTCGCCAAACACGTGGATCGCCATCTCCCTATCCTCTGAACTTCCGTTTCTGACAGTCCTGCTCTTGCTGCTTCCGTGGCCACGCCTATGCGAAATGAGTGTGTTCCATAATCTTTGGGGTGGTTCCCTGCCGATGTTAGGCATTTATTAAATATAGCTTGGAACTGTTATCTTGATAATGGCATTCCATCAATGTGTGATAGGAAGAAATTACTTTGTGATCTGATGGTTATATATGTTTTTACTATTGTTACCCGACTCAGCGTACTGTTTGTGGGTTGTAGAAGTACCCAAGTGCCCCTGCCCGCTGGAATCGTTTTCGATTTGCGTATGCGTAGACGTATTGCATTATAGGCTATGACTACGTCCTGGTGTAATAAGCCTCCACTGGTAGTAATTTTGGATTGAGGGACTAATTCGCTTATGCATAGCGCCCCGAAGAAGGCGATCGCAAATGCAGTAGACAGTAGTGTTGCTTCGAATTGTGAGTGTCATGTTAATGGTGTTAGGGATATGATGTGATAAATCAGTTTTAGTGACACGGGACGGGACATCTACACTCCTGACTTGGCTGACCCCTTTTCCACCTTTTTATGGATTGTCTGATGATGAATCTCTTTGTCACATCTCCCCAATTCAGTAGTTGGAAGTGAAATGCTACTCCGGTCAGCCAGCGCTGCGCTGACGCTCCTGATATGCCCCTCATCATTAGCTGGTGGAGAAATTCTATGTTAACTTGTAATCTGGCTTGTTCACATTGGTCAACCCGTCTGCCTGCTACTAGTCGTGTCCACTCTTCCCATGCCTTACCGTATGTTTACCACATCGACGGGGCAACTGACGCTCTGATTAATGGCATCAACTATTAGCCACTAGATCCCATAGGGAGGCTGGGCAACTGTTGCCTGATGGGTGGGCGTTGGGGAGGAGCTCTGTGAAAATCTGCCAATTGAATTGTGATAAAGCGTTAGCAGCAGCATTAGACCCCTCAGCATCGTGGCTAGCGCGGACCCATACATTGTGTTTTAGGCACAGGAATGCTAGCCGGCGTAGTAGGCCTAGCACTGGGAGAGACGATGATGCCATATTATTAATGAAGTGCGCTAGGCTGGTGTTTTTTGTTATGAAGCGTATATTTTTGTTAGCCAGGCGCGCGCCCCATATTTCTATTGCTACCACTATTGGAAACAGTTCCAGGACTGTCTGTTTTTTTGTCAGCACTTGTTCTGTCCAATACGGAGACCATAAGCTTGTGCACCATTGGTTATTTAGTATCGCTGCATATTCGCCTGATTCTGCCGCCCCAGTGAATAATCTTAGTTCAATGTTGGACTGTTCTGCTGACATAAATAATGTGTGACCGTTGAATGATTATAAGAAGGTTTTCCACATCTCTAAGTTCGCCCGTAGCTGCCTGCTGATTCTGATTGTATGACTCGGTTTAGATGCCCCTTTTGTTGCGGGCAATAAATGAAGAGAAAAAACCCTTCCGACTGGCATCACCCGGCTCGCAAACACGGGGAGACCTAGTAATACTTGCATCTGCTGTAGTGTTACTTTCCATTCTGCGCAAAAAACCTAGATCAGGTGTAATGTTTTGGTATTTTTTCCCATGGGAGGCGGAACAACCTTGCTGTGGTGTCGATTTCGATGCCTAAGAACGATATGTTTGTTGTGGGGCCTATGTTTTTGGTTGGGCATAATGGGACTCCAAACCGACGGGAGATGTTTGTGAATTCGCTGAGTAAGGGGCAGCGAAAGTGGATGACCAATCGCCACGGCCCACGGAGGGGCCACCACAGTCAGTGAATCCTTCCTTATTTAGTATAGAGTCTATCAATACTTTGGGCGTAGTAGCCCAGCTGCGAAGCAAGCTGCACCGCCTGTGTATCTAATAAGAATTTTTTACTGCATCTAACCCAGCCAATCATTTGATAGTATTGCTAGTAGCAGAGTCGCATGGGCTCTAAACCTTGCATAGCCTGGGCATTTTTTGAGATGTCTAAGGATGACCCAACTCATGTTATCTGTAACATTTGTCACCAAAGGCTAAGTAGAGGCCAAAAAATCAATAGTTTGAGTACATGGATATGAAGCATAAGTTGCAGTGCGAAGCTCACTGTGCTACAATGCGGCCTAGCGGGCCGGTCCAACCACCATCTGCCCCACCTGTGTCATCCTGGGGAGACTAAAAGCTTTAGGATTTTGGAAAATCACCTCACCAACCATTTTAAGCAACTCTGGGACAATTGATGCCACTTAAGTGGTGTCTGTGCCACAATTTTTGGAAAAAATGGAGACTCTTTTTGGAGTCCCCTTGCTGTGTTTTACATGACGTTGGCATCGTCAATTCCAGGTGGGTCGGGTCTCTACCCCCCCTTTTAACTGTAAGAAAGTACATACACTATGGCTTGGGGTAACACAGATGGTTGAGTCTGAAGAGCTGTTTACTCATACTATAGCCTGGGAATCAGAGATCTGCTGCAAAGCTTCAGTGTCTGCTAGTCAGCGGAGTAGCCACCGCCTGTAGATCTAATTACAAATTTTTAACTGCATCTAGCCCAGGCAATACTTTGGGCCTAGTAGCAGTGTCTGCTTGTCAGCAGATTATCCCAGCTGTTAAGCAAGCTACACCACCTGTAGTTTGGACACTTAATTTTTTCAAAGGAAATGCTTTGGGCCCCCGGGACACTCAGTGAAGAGCATCGGGGGAGGCACCCCAAGGCACAGGGGCTGGGACTGGCGGTAGGACGCCTTGCGGTGGACCGCCAAGCTCGATCCTTATAAAAGCTTTTTAACTGCAGCAGCTTTAGTGGATGCTACTGGAGCTGGAATTACCATGGCTGCTGGCATCAGACTTGCCCTCCAATAGATCCTTGTAAAAGGATTTAAAGTGTACTCATTCAAATTAGAGAGACAATTTAAATTACAGAGCTTAGACCTGCCTCCACCGCGGGGGGCTTGACCCACCAGCGGACAGGCACCAGTATTGGGAGAGGGGGGCTGGCCGTCAGGGTCCACCACAGCTCTGGCACAAACCCTATGACACGGAGGTTGCACGGGCAGGAACGGACTGGCCGTGTCGGCTTCGCACTTTTTTGGTTTTAGAAGGGCATGACATGCCTATATCTGTGTCTCCCCCTCCTTTTACTCCTCCACCTCTTTCTTTTCGCATGACTATATTTACTTGTCACTTTTCCATGTGTTAGTTGTGTCTTCTGAGCAGTTTGTAAGGTTTTGGACACCTTTGAAGGTGTTTTCTATGTGTTTCTATGTGTTTTTGTTTGCCTGCCATTGGTTTTAACGGTGTTCGACGAACAGTTCAATGAACAGTTCGGCGAACATACCGGTGTTCGACGAACCGAACCCGAACACTACGGGGGTGGCTCAACACTAGTTACGGCCATTGTCGCAAACGACCATGCCTGGATGTAGGTTCAGCGGTCTCAGCCACATATCTGCCTGCTCTTTCACAGCTGTCTACAACTCACAAGCAGTGTGAGGTTTATCACCTAAGCTTATGAGTTTCAGCACAGCCTGTTGCCGCTTGGCTGAGGTAGTACTGCAGTGCTTCCAGCTTGTAACTGATGTGGTGACATCTGAGATGGAGGCTGAACATGAGGAGGAGGATGATGCACAGGAGCCGTACACTGTGGGGGCAACTCTGACTGACATTGGGTCCGCAATCCTTGGTGTGGGGAGGGACTCCTCACTTCGGGGCAATTGTGTCTCCTCGTCGTCCACCTCTTGTGACAAATTGCCAGCGTCGCCTTCCTGTGGCCGTGGCTGTTCAAATATTTGGCCATCGCTACATGGGATCTCCTCTTCCAGCACTTCAAGTGGAGCAGGCGAGGGGCCCAAATATGGAGATGGACCAGTGAACAGCTCCTCAGAGTGTCCAACTGTGGGATCAGTTGCTGTCTGACGACACTCGGCATGGTGGGAGGAAGGAGCATCAGGGTGAGGAGGAGTATGCGGTCGAGACTCACGGCTACTAACACTTACCCATGTGGAAGACAGACCGGAGGTGATGGTGCCCAGGTGACTGGAAGTATTATCTGCTATCCAATTAATAACCTGTTCACACTGATCAGTTCGCAATAGAGGTCTGGTTGTTGTGTGCTTCCCTAGTAATTCGGTCAAGAACTGGGAGCGAGAAGATGTGGCTGTTGGTTGTGGCACATTTTCACCTTGGCCACGGCCCCGTTCTCTGCACGCACCATCACCAGAACGTGCAGTTCCACGTCCCTTGCCATGCACCTTGCCCATTGTAAATGAAGTAAAATAGCTTACACTCGCACTATCAATGGCAAAAGGGTAATAAAGAGGAGATTAGAACCGTGGAAGAGGAAAACTACAGCTCTATTTCTCTGGCCTACACCAGACTCTTTTAAACAGATATATTGGTGTCTGAACAGTCAGCGAGACACTGAAAATGTTTTTTTTTATGGAAAAAAGGCAAGCAGGTTGATAACACCCAGATTTGAACCGTGGAAGAGGAAAACCACAGTTCTAGTTCTCTGGCCTACACCAGACTCTTTTAAACAGATATATTGCTGTCTGAACAGTCAGTGAGACACCGAAAATGTTTTTTTTTATGGAAAAAAGACAAAAAAGTGGATAATACAGAGATTTGAACCGTGGAACTGCAAAACCACAGTTATAATTTCCTGGTGTATACCAGACTTGTTAAAATAGATATATTTGTGTCTGAACAGTCAGTGACACACTCAAACTGTTTTTTTTATGGAAAAAAGGCAAGCAGGTTGATAAAACCCAGATTTGGACCGTGGAAGAGGAAAAACACAGTTCTAGTTCTCTGGCCTACACCAGAATCTTTTAAACAGATATATTTGTGTCTGAACACTCACAGACACACTCAATTTTTTTTTTGGGGGGGGGGGGAAATACCAAAAGGTTAATAAGATGGGTATTTGTACAGTCTGGCTGAGAAAAAAAGAAAACAACAGGATTTAGATGAAAAAAAAAAAGATTTTTCCTGGCCCCTGATACCTGGGGATAAGTCTAGCAATTTGACCAGCAGGAGCACACAGGACTGTAATGCAGTGTTTATTGGTATAACCACTGCATCTCTTATACAGCCTGCCTGCCTGATATCTGGGATGGATATTGGTCCCGCTGTGCGGCCAGCCAATCACTGTAATGCCCACAAACAACATGGCTGCGGCAATACAGTGACTGTCTGGCAATCCCTGCATGTTCATTGGCTCTGTAAAGAGCGCCAAACATGCAAGGCGGAGACCCGAGATCCCGCCCCAGTAACCCGGAAATGCTCGGTGCTCGCCGAACATCCCGAGTAGTGAGATGCTCGGGCGAGTACCGAGCAGTGTCGAGCATGCTATACTATATGGAGGCTTTTTGTGGGGGACCATCATACTACATGGGGGTTGTTTGTGGGGGACTATCCTGCTATATGGGGGCTGTTTGTGGAGGACCATCATTCTATATAGAGGACTGTTTGTGGGGGACCATCATACTATATGGAGGCTGTTTGTGGGGGACCATCATACTATATGAGGGCTGTTTGTGGGGGACCATCCTGCTATATGTAAGCTGTTTGTGGAGGACCACCATTCTATATAGAGGGCTGCTTGTGGGGGACCATCATACTATATGGAGGCTGTTTGTGGGGGACCATCATACTATATGGAGGCTGTTTGTGGGGGTCCATCATACTACATTGGGGTTGTTTGTGGGGGACCATCCTGCTATATGGGGGCTGTTTGTGGAGGACCATCATTCTATATAGAGGACTGTTTGTGGTGGACCATCATACTATATGGAGGCTGTTTGTGGGGGACCGTCATACTATATGAGGGCTGTTTGTGGGGGACCATCCTGCTATATGGGGGCTGTTTGTGGAGGACCATCATTCTATATAGAGGACTGTTTGTGGGGGACCATCATACTATATGGAGGTTGTTTGTGGGGGACCATCATACTATATGAGGGCTGTTTGTGGGGGACCATCATAGTATATGGAGGGCTGTTTGGGGCAACCATCATACTATATAGGGGTCTGTGGGGGACATTCATCTTGTGTGGGGGCTGTGGTGGAGATTATACTGTGTGGAGGTCTATGGGGCACATTATATGTGGTGGGCTGTGGTGACCTTCAAAATGTATGGGGTGATTAGGGGGGACATCAAATTTAATGGGGTGGTTATGAGGGGCATCATGCTTTATATAGGGGTCTGTTGTGCACCTCATACTGTATATTAGGGGCTATGCTAAATACCATAATGTATGGGGGGCTGTGGTGACCATCTTAATATGTGGGTGCTGTGCTGCATCATACTTTGTATAGGGTTTGTGGGGTCATCATACCATGTGGGGCATAATACTCTATGAGGGTCACAAAAGGGGTATCATAGTGGGTGAGACCACTTAGGGGCTTTAGTAGAGGGAAAATAAATGCAAGTGTAATACATATCCTCCGTTTCTTAGAAAGTTGGGAGATATGCCATTCTTTGACGTGATAGGACTTTTTCTATGGGACCTGTTATTTCTATGTACTCCCCTTGGGAGGCTCAATGGGGGGTCGTTGTCATTATGGGGAAGCAAGGAGCCATTATTATGATTATAAGAAAGCACAGGGGCTGTTTGTATTATTATAACTAGGTGCATGGTCACTATTATAAGGGGTCACAGGGGAATTATTATAAGGCAGCACAAGTTGTGGCTTGTGTAGAGGTGGTAGAATGAGAGGAGGGTCTTGGAAAAGCAGTAAAGTAAAGATGCCTCTGTTATATTTTACAAGGATGAATTATGGTCATGGCGGTCTGGGCCGAATTAAAAAGAAGAGGGAAAACGAATAACAACAACAAGCAAGAATAGCACTGGTGAGAATCTGCACAGTACACATATATATGGTCTGTAGAGCACTGGTGTAGACCTGATATTACCATTATATGGTCACTGTATGGTCGTGATATCAGTCCTAGTGCAGTGGTTTTAATTAAAGGGGTTGTCCAGGTTTAATGTCTGCAGTGACTCTGTATGACTGCAGATTTCTGAATCCTCATAGTGTGTGCATCGCGTGCTGTGAGGATTCTCCGGTGTTGGGAGAGGCCGGTCATGTGACCACAAGTATGATTTGAATTCATGCGATCACGTGCTGACTAGACGTGCATGGCCTCTCTCAATACAAGTGAAGCAGAGTATGTTTAGTTTGAATGTGGCTGGAGATGTGGAAATCCCATACTTGTGGTCACATGACGGCCTCTCCCAGCGCTGGCACCGGAGAATCCTGACAGTGCGTGCTGTGAGGATTCAGAAGTCTGAAGTCACATAGACTTTAACACCAAGCCTGGATGTTAGGAGGGCGGTTGCAGACAACTTTATTTGAATGGAACGCAACCGACCCCGGGGTCCGCAATGCAGCCTAATGGACTGCTGCCGAACACTTTCCGGGTGGAAAGGAAAAGCGACAACTAAACAGATAACCCGTCCGTGTTAACAGCACACCGGACCGGGTAAAGCGGTACGCTCTATCTCCGTTAACTGCACGGAGGAGAGAGCGACCGGCGACGCACCTAACAATTATCTTAACCCTTCGTGTTAAGGCACACAGAAGGGTAAGACGGTTCGCCTAATCTCCAAGAACCGCAGGGAGGCGTGCGACCGTGGGAACAGCAGTAGCCCTGTCTTTGATACAGGCGCTACGCTATGGGGATTGGCGCTAAAGCGGTTCACACAATCTCCAAGAACCGCAGGGAGACGTGTGACCGGACTAGGAGCAGTAGCCCTGTCTTCGGTACAGGCACTACGCTATAGCAGTCGGCGCTAGTACGTGGGTGTAATACCCGCCGGGTATTCGTGCACTCAGCCGGCGTGCTACCGGACTGAGCAGACCCGCTCTATATGGCTACCTGCCTGCATAAAGCTATGGCTCTTAGAGGAGCCCAAGAGTTTCAGCGTGCACACCACAAACTACTAGCTCAAATGATCTGAGCGCGTCACCATGTTTGTGGGCGGGCCTTTTAAAGACTAAGCCCTGCCCACCGACGCGCCATTGGTGACGTTACCCATGGACCAATCAGGCGGTGCCAGGTCACCGGGTCAGGTGGGTGCCAAACCACCAATCATGATCCGCCAGGTCACGGACATGCTCAGTACGGCAAACTCTGGACTTAGACTCCGCAAGCACTGTCTCTCTCTGCAACCCAGGCTTAACATTGTTAGGCACAACTACCTGGGAGATAAACAGTGCTCACGGACCAGCTAGGCGTTGGGGCTGAGGACGATGCTGAGCAGCATCAGCCCTGGCTGGACAAATATGGGAGACCACAGAAGGTCCTGGACCCATTTCAAATCCAGCACCAGACTGACGCCTAACATTATCCCCCCCTTTAACATCCCCCTCCACTTGACGCTCATTTTTCTCCATGAGGCGGGGGGCAAGGATGTGGTCCAACGGGTCACAGAGAGGATTCACGAAGCAGTGACCCCTTCGGTGGACAGGGAACCCTCTTTTAGGACGGGAAGCAGTGACAACTGGTTCTCTATGCGTAGGATCCTTCACGGGTGACAGGGAGGAAGGACCCACTGGTCTCTGGCAAAAAGATTTATCTCTCGCACAGACGGGACACGCGAGAACAAAGTCCTTGACGTCCTGGCGCCACCGGGGCCACCAATAGGACCGTAGAAGGGACTTAGTGGTATGTTTTACCCCCAGGTGAGCTCCAATTTTAGGGGCATGAGCCCAGGAGAGCACCATACTCCGTAGATTAGGGGAAACAAACGTCCTCCCCGATGGAACCTGGTTGGAGGATACAGCAGCCACCCTCTCTTCCTGAGAGTTATTTGCGACATAAACTGACAAGGGCCGGATCCTGGAAACAAACAAAGAATCTGTACCGGGTGTCGCAATGATGGGAGGACTAGAGACTACCCTCCGGGTGACTTTGCCCAAACACTGAGATGCACAATTCTCACTCCAGGAAGAAATTCTCCCCGTATTCCAGTCAATATGTTGAGTATGACAACGTAACCAGGGGGGGCCCAATAACACCTCGTCCAATCCACCAGGAATAATAAGAAAAGAGATAACCTCCCGGTGGCCCTGAGGAAATGACATGGTGAGAGGGATCGACTGATGGGTGATTTGCACATCCAGGAGTGAACCATTGGCAACAGTAATGTTCATTGGACTAGAGAGTAGCTCAATAGGGATGGCATGCCTCTGGGCAAACGTAGATGATAAATAGTTGCCATTAGCACCAGAATCCACCCACGCCTTGGCAGTGACTGCAGCTTTACCAAAGGACAGTGTCACATTATGTAGTTGACGCGCCCCTGGGCCTGTGCTGAGTAGCGTTGCGCACGCGGGAGCCTACCCAGAGCCGGATCTGATAGGGGTAGTAGTCTCGTGGCGGTGACCCGGTCCGTGCCCAGGGAGTCAAGCTGAGTGGCAGTATATTAGCAGTAGATGTAGGACGACTACGCCACCCGTTGAATGCAGCTATGGAGCTGCCGCTGCAGGGCAGACCGCTGAGGCCGGTGGAAGGATGGTGCAGCGTGGATGGTATAACCCCCAACGGGAGGGGTATGGCCTCAGGGCAGCCGACGTGGATGATGGGGGTAGTAGGAACCACTCAGAGACGATGCGGTGTAGTTCAGGGTCTTTACTGGTGACAAAGATAGACCCTCCCGGAGTACTGGCTAGCGGTCGGGGCCTGGTCAGTCCTTGAGCAGATGGGATCTCCCCTGGCCAGGCGGAGTTGTAGGCCTCCCCAACTAATTGTACTCTTCTGGCTACCTTGCTAGAGGCGGGTAGAAGTAGCCCACATCCCTGAGTGTACCGTGTGGTGCTCACCCGTATGGCCGGTGACTCGGGGCCTTCTAGTGGCTTCCGCTCCACGACGGCGGTGCTGGTCCCACGCGTGTGACCGTGCCTTCGGGTTTCTTGGCCAGAGGACCTGAAATCCCCTGCCGGGCGGTTTCTGCTACTGGGTCTGGGTTAATCCCCACAGCCTCGGACTCCGGGTCCGGTGGTAACTCTTCAATCAGGGCGAGCTCTACAGCTGCCAGCGCCTGATTCCTTTTAGCACGACTTCCCCAGAGCTCCTGATCTCTCTTTCCTATAGCTGCTTCTCTTCTTCTCTCTACTCTACTCACTAACTCTGCCTCAGCCCCAGCTTTATATAGGGGAAGTTCTTCCCCTCCCAGGACTGGGCAGGAGGTGTGGCATGCATAGGATTCCTGACCAAGAGACCTCCCACCTGCTCTCAGACATAACATTGCTATTACTGTGGAGACCAGACCCCTGGGGTGCCACATTCCCCCCTAGTGAAAGTTAGTACTCCGGGACTAAACATACTTTTGTAAACATAACAAGGTGCAAACAATAACATTCTAATAGAGACAACACATAAGGTGGTCACGGCGTGTCCGCAACCGGGTGTAACTTTTGAGAAAAACAAGGGTGTCCATTTCACCAACACAGGGAGACGTAACCAGGTAGGGGTCTGTCCTGCCCCGAGTCCTTAACAGTCTTTCAGTCTGTCCTGGGTTACGCTCCAACTATATGCACAAAGGATTCCCGGTAAATCCACCAAAGACTCCGCCGGAGAGTTCCACTTGTTGCCGTCGCATCAGTGCCCGGATCTCTTTCTGGAGCACTCGCTGCTGGCCGGAGCTGGCGTTCTTGGCAACCTGCTGTAAAATGAAAATCACCTCTGCAAGACAATTTTCAATCACATTAGTTCCTAGAGTTATCTTTGGGTGACTCTCACGCTTGTCAATGTCCACAATGATCAGTCCCTGCGCTGCCAGTTCGACTCTACCGATTTCAATGGTCACCTCTTTAAATCCGATCTGCGGCACGGGTTGACCATAGCTGGCAATAATACTCAAGTCGTCGTCAGGGTAGCGGGTTATATCCGAGTCATTCCAGTACTGCTTGAAGAGCACGTACGGGATGGTGGTGACCTGTGACCCGGTGTCCAGTAGGGCACTCATAGGAATGCCATCCAGTACCACAGGCAAGACTGGACGTCCTCCCACATATTTGTCGCGCCAGCTCGATGGGCCTGGTGATCTTTTTCCTGGGGGTTGGCCCTCTACCCCAGGTTGTGCCAGTTTAAAGGACAGTACCTTGCCATATGTCCGGGTTGATTGCAGCGGCGGCAGATGGGTTGTCCGTCCTCGTTGTATCGGTCGCTGGGTCTTCCTCTGGCCGGTGGGGTCCTCCTTGGTCGACGCCACGGGATGTCCTCCGGTCCGGATGCCAGCTGGATCTTCCCTGGAGTGGAAACCTGTAAAGACTGCACAGTTCGGGTTAGCGCAGCAACGCTTTTAGCTAGCTCTTGGACCTGATGGTGCAGGTCTGGAGCCGGGTCATTGTTCAAAGCCTGCGCATCAGCCCCCACAGGCCCTGCCGACAAGGGCGCCTCCTCCTGGTGGTAAGTGATAGCTGGGCGCCTGTGGGTCACAACGCCACCCGGTGCCGGTTCTCGGAGCACCCGGATGGCTCTGTCCTTGAACTGTGCAAAGTCCAGATGAGGATCCTGTAAGGCCATTGCCCGCAACTGGGTTCGGTGGGCATTGCAATATAGTCCCTCTATAAATTGTTCGGTCAACAGCCTGTCCTCGTTTCCCACGCTGTCAGGGTCGGTCTGCTTAATGGCTCTCAGGGCCTCTTGTAGGTTTAGTGCATAGTCCCTTATACTCTCATGTGCTCGCTGCTTGCACCCATAGAATTTAAGCTTAATCTCGGCTGAGGTGCGGGTATCAAAGGTGTCCCTCAGCCGGGTTAGTATCCCCGCGACAGTCCTCCTCCCAGGTGGCCAGGACTTTACCTCCCTTTGGGCTGCCCCGGTTAGTTGGGCCACCAGGATGCTCACTTTTTGCTCTTCTGTGAGGGGGTACACCTGGAAGAGGCTATCCAGCTTTTCTCTAAAGTCATTCAGGGTATGTGACTCCCCTGAGTATTGGGGTAGCCAGGCTGCTCCCGGGATATAGGGCATGGTAAAAGGCATGACTGCAGCAGCGGTGGCGCTGGCGGGGGTTGAGGCAGTGAAGCTCTCCTCCGTATCCGACATCTTCCTCCCCCCTAGTGGACCGTGGCCTACCTTGCGATGATCCTCTTCCGTAGGCCGCGGCTCCGCAGTGGATCGTCAGGGTTGAGGACCTTCCGTCGCGCTCCTGTGACGTCAGCGTCTGCTGGGCTCCTTCCAGGACCTTACGCGACGTCTGGACGTGAGGCGGGGCTTCAATTCTCGCGCGCTTTCGGAGTCCACGCCCCTCTTCTTCCCGCGCGGCGTCTTCAAGATGGCGTCCAACGGCGGGAAAACTCCACGGAAGGCGGGAAGAAGGCTGAAAATGGCGCCGGATGGCGGGAATCTTCACCACAGGTTAGTTTAAAAGTCTCTTTTTCAGGCACGCAGTACCCGGCGGTTGCGGGCACGTAATCCTGCCGACTATGCCAAAAGTTGACGCGCCCCTGGGCCTGTGCTGAGTAGCGTTGCGCACGCGGGAGCTTACCCGGAGCCGGATCTGATAGGGGTAGTAGTCTCGTGGCGGTGACCCGGTCCGTGCCCAGGGAGTCAAGCTGAGTGGCAGTATATTAGCAGTAGATGTAGGACGACTACGCCACCCGTTGAATGCAGCTATGGAGCTGCCGCTGCAGGGCAGACCGCTGAGGCCGGTGGAAGGATGGTGCAGCGTGGATGGTATAACCCCCAACGGGAGGGGTATGGCCTCAGGGCAGCCGACGTGGATGATGGGGGTAGTAGGAACCACTCAGAGACGATGCGGTGTAGTTCAGGGTCTTTACTGGTGACAAAGATAGACCCTCCCGGAGTACTGGCTAGCGGTCGGGGCCTGGTCAGTCCTTGAGCAGATGGGATCTCCCCTGGCCAGGCGGAGTTGTAGGCCTCCCCAACTAATTGTACTCTTCTGACTACCTTGCTAGAGGCGGGTAGAAGTAGCCCACGTCCCTGAGTGTACCGTGTGGTGCTCACCCGTATGGCCGGTGACTCGGGGCCTTCTAGTGGCTTCCGCTCCACGACGGCGGTGCTGGTCCCACGCGTGTGACCGTGCCTTCGGGTTTCTTGGCCAGAGGACCTGAAATCCCCTGCCGGGCGGTTTCTGCTGCTGGGTCTGGGTTAATCCCCACAGCCTCGGACTCCGGGTCCGGTGGTAACTCTTCAATCAGGGCGAGCTCTACAGCTGCCAGCCCCTGATTCCTTTTAGCACGACTTCCCCAGAGCTCCTGATCTCTCTTTCCTATAGCTGCTTCTCTTCTTCTCTCTACTCTACTCACTAACCCTGCCTCAGCCCCAGCTTTATATAGGGGAAGTTCTTCCCCTCCCAGGACTGGGCAGGAGGTGTGGCATGCATAGGATTCCTGACCAAGAGACCTCCCACCTGCTCTCAGACATAACATTGCTATTACTGTGGAGACCAGACCCCTGGGGTGCCACATAATAGTTTGGAGGAAGAAGTCCCGGAATTAAATACACCTCCTTCAACAGTGGTAAGACCTACTCGATTTACCGACTGCTTGGAACCCTTATTTACGGGGCGCTCCAAGATATGTGCAGATCGGGAACGAGAGGAACTAGACTTAGACCGGGATATATCCGTAGCCTCAGGCTCCGGGTCGAGAGTCTTGGGTTTGAAAATGGGTCTAAAGGCGGATGGTGACAATAGATACTGAGGTTTGGCAACCTCCACCTCTAACTTGTGTTCCGCATGATGCAAGTCAATACGGTCAGCGAGAGATATTAACTCCACCAGAGAGGTTCTCTAGTAGATAAAGCATCTTTAATATGCCCAGCCAGACCCTTCCAGAACGGGATAAGCGACTGCTCAGACCAATCCAGTTCAGCCGCTAGGGTTCAGAACTGCACGGCATAGTGACTGGCGGTGGCTGAAACCTGGGCCAGCGCAAGAAGCTTAAGAGCCGTATCATGCGTGACCTGAGGACCCAGAAAAACACTTTTTATAGTCTTAAGGAATAGGCCCGCATTTATTACAACCGGGTCGTTCCGCTCCCATAGGGGAGTAGCCCACTCCAGAGCCCTGTGAGAGAGTAATGAGATGATATATCCCACTTTGGCTCTTTTTCGGAGGGGAAGCGTGCTTCCATCATCTCCAAATGAATGAAGCATACATTAATAAAACCCCTGCAAAGTTTACTATCCCCAGAAAATTTCTCCGGGAGGGCAAACCGGGGTAATGGGGAACTTGCAGTGGTTGCAGCATTCACCGCAGCCGAGTTAATAATGTTGGCTGCTAGAGTAGCCGCCTGGGAAGCTACTGCAGTGATATCAGTGACCGGAGCAGTTTGTTCCAGAGATTTAAGTCTGGCCTCCAGTTGCTGTATGTAACGCTGCAGTTGATTAGTGTCGGCCATGTTCGGCAAGACCCTGGCGCTCAGATACTGTTAGGAGGGCGGTTGCAGACAACTTTATTTGAATGGAACGCAACCGACCCCGGGGTCCGCAATGCAGCCTAATGGACTGCTGCCGAACACTTTCCGGGTGGAAAGGAAAAGCGACAACTAAACAGATAACCCGTCCGTGTTAACAGCACACCGGACCGGGTAAAGCGGTACGCTCTATCTCCGTTAACTGCACGGAGGAGAGAGCGACCGGCGACGCACCTAACAATTATCTTAACCCTTCGTGTTAAGGCACACGGAAGGGTAAGACGGTTCGCACAATCTCCAAGAACCGCAGGGAGGCGTGCAACCGTGGGAACAGCAGTAGCCCTGTCTTTGATACAGGCGCTACGCTATGGGGATTGGCGCTAAAGCGGTTCACACAATCTCCAAGAACCGCAGGGAGACGTGTGACCGGACTAGGAGCAGTAGCCCTGTCTTCGGTACAGGCACTATGCTATAGCAGTCGGCGCTAGTACGTGGGTGTAATACCCGCCGGGTATTCGTGCACTCAGCCGGCGTGCTACCGGACTGAGCAGACCCGCTCTATATGGCTACCTGCCTGCATAAAGCTATGGCTCTTAGAGGAGCCCAAGAGTTTCAGCGTGCACACCACAAACTACCAGCTCAAATGATCTGAGCGCGTCGCCATGTTTGTGGGCGGGCCTTTTAAAGACTAAGCCCTGCCCACCGACGCGCCATTGGTGACGTTACCCATGGACCAATCAGGCGGTGCCAGGTCACCGGGTCAGGTGGGTGCCAAACCACCAATCATGATCCGCCAGGTCACGGACATGCTCAGTACGGCAAACTCTGGACTTAGACTCCGCAAGCACTGTCTCTCTCTGCAACCCAGGCTTAACATTGTTAGGCACAACTACCTGGGAGATAAACAGTGCTCGCGGACCAGCTAAGTGTTGGGGCTGATGATGATGCTGAGCAGCATCAGCCCTGGCTGGATTGAAATGGGAGACCACAGAAGGTCCTGGACCCATTTCGAATCCAGCACCAGACCGACGCCTAACACTGGACAACTCCTTTAATAATCAGTTTGGTGGTATTATCAGTACTGTATATACGGGTAATATTTGGTTATGGTTTGTTGGTATTTGTTTGTTATATTGCAATATTGTTATTATTATTCTTGATTTCCTTTAGGGAAGGTAATATAAGTAATAGAGATCTCCATCTGGGTTCTGGGTTCGGGGACTGGGACAGCATGGGCCTGTGTGCTTTTATATGCCAGGGCTGAATTTCAGTCCCAGTCCTTCCCTGGTTATGTGTAAATGTGTAAATACAATAATAACAATGCACACACTCATGAACAAACCACTGATGACTAAATGGCTGGATGTGTTTTAGCAGAACTTGTACTGAGCTTTATAGTTCTACTAATACAAAAGTTCTACTATTCACCAGAGCTGTCACTCAAGAAGGAGTGCCCACCGCCACCAGGAACTAAGGAGAATGCATTGTTCCGAACTGCTCAAGAGACAACTTTCTAACCATGCTGACCGGTATGTTCAAACTGTATGATACTACTATGGGGGCACTCTATTGAACAATTTTGTGAGTACTTTCTGTTTTCATCCTCTTGCTATGGCCCCACTATCAGTATTTGGTCAGTATTTTTCTTTAGTATTTGTAAGCCAAAATCAGGGGAGGAACAATCAGAGAAATGGTATAATAGAAACAAGTGAACCAATTCTGCATTTTTGACCCACTCCTGGTTTTAGCTTACAAATACTGAAGAAAAATACTGACCAATACTGATAGTGGGTCCGCAGCCTAATACTTCTTATATCTAACTGGTTATTAGGAATTTAGCAACTATAAAGTTTACAAAGGTGACCAATACGGTCAAGAAAACAAAACAATAAATTATGAAAAAATGTTTAGCTGTCCAATTTCAAATAATGAATGTATATACTACATATGTTAAAACCAAGGGCAGACGTACTGCCAGTGCTGTCAGTGCAGCTGCACCGGACCTAGAGGTGAAGGGGGGCCCTTGTAGGGCGACTTATAATGAGGGCAATCTGGCTTGTTGCTTGCAGCCCGAGGTTCCAGGGGCCAATTGGTCAGATTGCCCTGCTCATTACAAAACCAACAGAACATAATGGCCAAAGTAAAATTAATAAATCTTTATTAGTAAACAAATATAATAACAACAGATAAAATGAGGATGTCAAACAGAAGGCTAGTCTACAAATCAGGTCCAGATATGAACTTGTCAAATGAATCATAAAGCACAAAAATAACAGATGTAAATAATATCTATCCTCAAGAAAGGGGTTAAGATTATAGGGACGTGCAGATCCGTGGATGTTTGGGTTCATCGGGTACGGCTAAACTCTATAAAAAAGTACGGTTCGGGTACCAGAACGGTACCCGTACTTGATCCCGAACCCGGGCCCCATTCAAGCTTCCCAGGGATCTTTAGTAATGAAAGTTTGAAGTATAGAGCAAGCTACATTGAATACACAAGTCAAGAAGTGAGATACTCTTGGACAGGTCCACCACACATGCTGCATATTAATTGCGGGGATGCATCGACTAAAGCAATTTGCTATAAAGCTATGGAAAATGTGCGCTACCCATGAAGGAACCATGTACCAGTGCATCAGAACTTCATATGCAGAATCTATCACATTACAATTTATACATGCAAATAGCCTCTTCAGAGAGGATATGGACTCGAACACTAGTGCCACCTATTGGATGGAACAATCATAAAAGTCACTATCAACCCTTTAACGAGCCTCACCACATGACTTAAGATATGAAACCAAACCAGACACTCCATTTAAACATACATGTGTTGGGGTTTTGGCCCCTCATCACTGCAAAGCAGGAGATTTGATTTGGCTAGGTGAGAGGCCTCTGACAAGGAGTCTAAGGGTAATCATTTCTGCTTGTGGAGGGTGCCAAGCCAGTGTAAGGAGACTTATAGACCATGCAATGCTCTCTGTGAAATTAAATAAGCAAATATCTTCAGAGAGGAAGAGAAGGGTATAAGTTAAATGGGAAGACAAGAACCAGATGTTGATAATGGAGAATTGCATTATATTGAGCTAATCACTCAAGTGACAGACTGGCTTTTAACAGTTGTGAATGTGCATATGTTATTCTGAGGGATCGTGGATAATGTGTAATGTAGGAAAGCTTCCCAGGGATCTTTAGTACTGAATAGTGATGACCGAGCACTAAAATGCTCGGGTACTCATTGCTTGGGTCGAGCAAATTGGAATGCTCAAGTGCTCAGTCCGAGTAACGAGCCCAATGTAAGTCTATGGGAAACGCGAGCATTTTTCCGGCGGCTCCCCCCGGCGGTCTGCAGAGGGCCTAAAAATTGTACAAATAGATAGGAACAGTGCTCAAATGACATGGGAACAGTATGTGGAAGACCCCTGGAAGCATTTCTGACTCCCAGGTCACTGCTGTCAACAACGTTGTCAGAGGTATTACGCCACTTTTACGGACTCACAATAAAACATACAAAAACGAAACCAAAATGGATTTTCCTGGGAAATATGTTAAGGAACATCCTTTCCAGGGTAATGATTTGTATATAAGGCAAAATAAATAACCAAAACCAAAAATGCTCCTCCACACCTAGGGCTATGTTCACACGTAGCATTTTAATGCGTTTTTGCATTTTTGCATTGCTTTCAACCAAGATAAATGCATTCACTGGGAAATGTCATTTTAACATTTTGCAACCTTATCTTGCCATGTGGTGTGTGAAACATCATCAGACACATCCTGTTTCATTTATGAAGGAGGGATTGTGAAAGTCACAAACACTATTTTTACAGCCTTACTATTCTTAAAGGGCCAGCAGTCGGCTTTGCTTTGTTGTTCCCATTATTAAACAGTGGGTCTCCTATACTGTTATTGCTTATGTATTGAATGCAACGGCTGCCAAAAATTTGAAGGAACTCCAATGTCCCTTGCAAGAGACGTAGAGGTCGGAGGGCCTCCTGAAAACAATGTTCCCATTATTAGGAAGTGGGTCTCCCATACTGTTTGCCTATGCAGTGAAGAAACGGCTGCCAAAAATTTGAAGTAACTCCAATGCCCCTTGCAAGAGACATAGAGGTCAGAGGGCCTCCTGAAAACAATGTTCCCATTATTAGGTAGTGGGTCTCCCATACTGTTTGCCTATGCAGTGAATGCAACGGCTGCCAAAAATTTGGAGGAACTCCAATGCCCCTTGCAAGAGACGTAGAGGTCGGAGGGTCTCCTGAAAACAATGTTCCCATTATTAGGAAGTGGGTCTCCCATACTGTTTGACTATGCAGTGAAGAAATGGCTGCCAAAAATTTGAAGTAACTCCAATGCCCCTTGCAAGAGACATAGAGGTCAGAGGGCCTCCTGAAAACAATGTTCCCATTATTAGGAAGTGGGTCTCCCATACTGTTTGCCTATGCAGTGAATGCAATGGCTGCCAAAAATGTAGAGGACCTCCAATGCCCCTTGCAAGAGACATAGAGGTTGGAGGGCCTCCTGAAAACAATGTTCCCATTATTAGGAAGTGGGTCTCCCATACTGTTTGCCTATGCAGTGAATGCAACGGCTGCCAAAAATTTGGAGGAACTCCAATGTCCCTTGCAGACGTAGATATGGTGATATGGTAGATATGATGGTGATATGGAGGAGGATGTGGAGGATGAGGATGAGGAGAAGGAGGAGGACAAGAGCAAATAGACAAAATCAGGAAGCGTATACTCATGTCTGAGTGTGAAGACAGAGGTGTATTGGAATAGAGTTAGACCTCCCAAAAAATAGAGACTGTATTTGAGTTTATGTTACGCTGCTATCATTCGGTGGTGTTGAGAAGTCTGACCCAATCCAGCCCTTGTTCATTTTTATAAGAGTCAGCCTGTCAGCATTTTCAGTTGACAGGTGTATGCACCTATCGGTTATAATTCTACCGGTGGCACTAAAACCCGCTTTGACAAAACGCTAGCGGCAGGGCAGGCCAGGAACTCCAAGGCGCAGAGAGCCAGTTCATGCCACATGTTCAGCTTGGATACCCAATAATTATAAGGCACAGAGGAATCACGAAGGACGTTGATACGGTCGGCAAGGTACTCCTTCACCATCTTCTGAAACTATTCCCTCCTTGTGAGAGTACCCAGCACCTCAAGGCCTGTACGATGGGAGGGTCTGAGAAAACTGTCCTAAAACTTTGACAGTGTTCCCCTGCCTCTGCTGGATTGCATTTGTGTCTCTCTCGCCTGTACTGATTGGTTGTCAAACGAACTGTAACCTCTGCCGCCAGCGTTTTCAGATGGGAATTTTTTAAATAATTCCGCAACAAGAGCCTTCTTATACTGCCCCATTTTATTAGGCCTGTCTGGCACAGGAATAAGAGACAGAAAGTTCTCCTTTCGCCTTTTGAGAAAGCTGATTCCCTGGCAGTGAAACACGTGTCGAGGAGGAGCATTCCTGCACCAGAAACAATTAGTCTGTCCTCCTTAAAATCTGGCTGGAGTTGACTCCTCAGTGGTGGTAAGGAGGCCTTACCTATATATTATTATAGACTATTGTTAAGTCTTTACATGGTACTTGTCAATTATGCACTTAGGGCTCTCCTGCCAAACCACCTGTACTCACATACGTGTGAGCACTATATTTCTTGCAATCTTTTAGGGAGTTCTTTTGAATATATTATTGACACTCTTTTTTATGTTTGTCTGATTATGCTTGATTTATGATATATATTTTCCTCTGTCTCTTACCTTCCCCCTTTTTTATTGATTTTTGTTATGAGAAAATAAAATTAATCTTTTAATAACTTTAAAGACTCCGCATTTCCTCCTTGTTTTTTGATGTTTTGTTAGGAGTTGTTTTGTGCACTAGCAGCCTGTCTGGGGAAGTGCTGCTATCTTGATTATGCTATTGGCCTTTTGTTTATTAGAAAGTTCTCCTTGAGCGTGAGTCTAGAAGTGTCACCAACCAGTAATGACTGTCATCCAAAATTTGGACAAAGCGAGGGTCACGGGAAAGGCAACGTAACATAAACTCAGCCATGTGTGCCAGACTGTTAACAGGCAAGACTTCCGTGTCCTCACCAAGAGTACGACTGACCATGCTCTCCTCCTCATCCTCCTCCTCTTCCTCCTCCTCCCTGTCCTCAGGCCATCCACGCTTAACAGACGATATGACAGTTGTGCAGGTAGTACAGTCTATATCGCAGGAAACTTGCTCCTGTTCTTCCTTCTCCTCCTCTTCCTCATTGTCACCCAATCCACGTTGGGATGAGATGAGGCTGGACTGTGTGGAATCACCCTGTATGGTTCCTTACTCCATCTCATCGTGCTCCACCTACAATGCATCCTCTTTAATTGTGAGCAGAGAGTGTTTCAGAAGACAAAGAAGCAGGATCGTGATGCTAATTATGGCGTCATCGCCGCTCACCATCTTGGTGGAGTCTTCAAAGTTTTGGAGGATGGTACAGATGTCTGACATCCATGTCCACTTCTGAGGTCTTATGTGTGGAGTCTGACCTGAATACCGATGGCCTTGTTGATGCAGGTAGTCAACAACTGCCCTCTTCTGCTCACAAATTCTTCCCAACATCTGCAATGTAGAGTTCCAATGTTTGGGGACATCACAGATCAATCAGTGAGCTGGAAGCTGCCAACGCTGCTGAAGCATGGCAAGGGCGGCAGAAGCTGTAGTGACTTTCTAAAATGGGCACACCCGCGGCGTACTTTGACAAGCAGATGCGGCAGATCTGGGTAGATTTTGAGAAACTGCTGAACCACGAGGTTAAGCACATGGGTCAGGCATGGTATGTCTGTGAGCTTACCTTGTTTCAGAGCCGCCACCAGATTCTGGCCATTGTCACACACGACCATGCCTGGCTGTAGGTTCAGCGGTGTCAGCCACAGATCTGCCTGCTCTTTCAGAGCTGTCCACAACTCTTCAGCGTTGTGCGGTGTGTCACAAGCATATTAGTTTCAGCACAGCCTGTTGCCGCTTGGCCGAGGCAGTGCTGCAGTGATTCCAGCTTGTGACTGATGTGGTCATTTCGGGTATGGAGGCTGAAAAGAAGGAAGAGGTGCAGGAGCTGTAGAATGTGGGGGCAACCCTGATTGATCCAGGGCCCGCAAAATTTGAAAAAAATTCTTTCCAAATCAGACAATGTGATTTTCAGGATTTGTTTTCTCATTTTGTCTCTCATAGTTGAGGTCTACCTATGATGTCAATTACAGGCCTCTCTCATCTTTTTAAGTGGGAGAACTTGCACAATTGGTGGCTGACTAAATACTTTTTTTCCCCACTGTATATGTGATATGTCTGAGGGAAAACCTCAGACGTGTGTGAATAGCTTCACTGACACACTGCAACAAAATGGAAATGGAGGCCAGAAATGTCTGAATTTGGAACGCAGTTATATTTGATACGTCTGACGGAGAACCACGGTTTTAAATTGCAGGCCTGTAGTTTACTAATATTATTCTTCACAGCGACTGTGTGTGAATATCTTCGCTGACACACTGCAACAAAATGGAAATGGTGGCCAGAAATAGCTAATTTTGGAATGCAGTTATACGTGATACGTCTGACGAAGATCCACGGTTTTAAATTGCCGGCCTGTAGTTTACTAATACTATTCTTCACAGTGACCTCGTGTGAATAGCTTCACTGACACACTGCAACAAAATTTAAATGGAGGCCAGAAATTATTCAATTTGGAACGCAGTTATATGTGATACGTCCGACAGAGAGCCACGGTTTTAAACTGCCGGTCTGTAGTTTATTAATACTATTCTTCACAGCGACTTCGTGTGAATAGCTTTGCTGACACAGTGCAGCAAAATGGAAATGGGGGCCAGAAATGGCTGAATTTGGAACGTAGATATATGTGATATGTCTGACGGAGAACCACAATTTTAAATTGCAGGCCTGTAGTTTACTAATACTATTCTTCACAGCGACCTCGTGCTTCATCTACTAAAGCAATTGGCTGTAAAGCCAGGGAACATGTATGCTACCCACCCAGGACCTATGTACCAAGGCATCAAAAGTTTATATGCAGATTACATGATTACATCACATTAGAGTTTATATATGCAAATAGACTGTTCAGAGAAGATATGGACTTGAACCCTAGTGCCACCTATTGAATGTAATAATCCTAAAAGTCAATATCAACCCTTTAACAAGCCTTACTAGATAACTTAGGATAAGAAGCCAAACCAGACGTTCCATTTGCAGATACATGTTTTGGGGTCTTTGTCCCTCATCAGTGCAAAGCAGGAGATCTGATTTGCTTTGGGGAGAGGCCTCTGACAAGGGATGTAAGGGTAAACATTTCTGCTTGTGGAGGGTGCCAAGCGGGCATAAGGAAACTCATAGACCATGCAATGTTCTCATGTGATATTAAGTAAGCAAATATCTTCATTGAGTAAAAGAACTTGAACTCTAGCACCACCTATTGAGTGTAGCAATCCTAAAAGTCAACAATACCCTTTAATGAGCCTTGCCACATAACTTAGAATAAAAATACAAACCAGACACTCTGATTGCAGACACATGTTTCAGGGTGTTTGCGCCCATACAATACTGCTCTGGTAATACAGTTCTACATATTTTCAAAAGTTGTCAGGTCCAGTCATGAAATAAGCCATTTCTTAATGATTTTTACCTCCTATATTCAACTCTGACAATGAAAATTTTTAGTTGGCACTTGTTTATATGATATCAAAGAGTTTTCCTTTTACTGTCTGCTACATATAATGAATATATAAAAGTTTCAGTACTTATTTTTGAAAATATAAAGATGCAGAATATTTTGTTATGTAAATTTTCTGATATTTATAGAGGAAATTTAGCAACAATTCAAATAACTAAAACATGTCTAAACACTATTGCGAATTCTAAACAGTTACAGAAATTGCACTACAAAATTTGGTCCTCATTCAGTGACAACTCTTTTTGTCTCTTGTACTCCTGCATCGGATCATCCAACAGTAATCTGCAAGCATTCATGGATTCCATTTTCCTAGATATCTTTTCCCCATAGCCTCAATATCTTGGTGACACCTCTCACCATCCTCGTCACTCACTGCTCTGCAATTTGGTGGAAAAAAGTGTAGATGCAAATGTAAGAAATTAATCTTTAAAGACATGTTACAGCCAAGATCCTTATGTTTTGAGGAGATTTTCCACCACAAAACCTACAAGTGTGACCACCAATGTATAAAAACAACAATTTTTATTGAATAAAGACATAAAACATACATACAAGATAAAAAGTGGATGATAACATTACAGATAAAAAGGAAGTATAGCAAAGTAACTTACATCCAGGGAGAACAATATGAAAGCGGTAAAGTCTTTAACTCCCTCCCTCCATTTATTTAATAATGATTAGGGAAACTGATTGAAGTACCATTGTATAAAAATGTATAATAGATATAATTCCAACAAAAAATAGAACTAGAGGCAAAGAAAGAAAGCTGTCCCAAATATATAAACTGTGCAAAGTGCTAGTTATTAGGGATCAGTATTAAAAAAAAAACCCTCTAAGGTATTGTATAGTTGTAGGCCCTGAGT
Organism: Phyllobates terribilis; assembly: GCF_046119375.1. Lineage (NCBI taxonomy): Eukaryota > Metazoa > Chordata > Amphibia > Anura > Dendrobatidae > Phyllobates > Phyllobates terribilis. Next base: position 707,980,874 of record NW_027362761.1, read on the forward strand.
GGTATAGATCCTAGTTAAATCCACATACATTTGTAACCAACAATATTATGGTGCAAGTATGTGCACCGATGTGTGTTTCGCCATTGCTTCTTCCAGGGGCAGCGTTGGAGAAATTCCACATCTTGAAGAAGCTTACAAATCTGAGGTCCAATAAGTTCTCCTTCCTTTATTTTTACTTCACTCAACCTTCGATATTTATCAAAGAGATACTTGAATGCATTTGCATTTTTATCCATTGCCTTTACAAAGTTCTTCATTAGGCACCAACTTGATATGCAATGGTGGTAACAAAATCTTATGTAGGTCAACAAGTGCTGGATGCAGGACATTTTTACTCCCTGGCTGAAGTGAATGTCAGAGAGGCCAGTCTCATTTATTGTAATGATATTCTCTTGCATGACTATCACACTCACACAGAAAGCAGCAGTACTTTGTGTATTCACCCTGGAGACCAAATAAGAGGGCAACCACCTTTAAGTCACAACAGAGGAGCCACAAATGTTGGTCATAGTTCAAGCATCTCTACAGCTGTTTCATGTTGTCATAGTTTCTTTCATGTGGACTGCATAACCAACTGGAATTTAAGATAGCGCATTGCCATTATGCAGCAAGATGGCTTTTAGGCTTATTTTAGATGAATCAATGAAAAGCCTCCATTCCTCTGGATTATGATTTATCTTCAGAGCTTCCATTAAATTGTTTATGTTGTTACATGCCACCAGATTGCCCTCTATGAAGAAGTATTGGACAAGATCTTTATCACAGTTGCTCAGCCTTACTGTTGGGCAGATCCAAATCTCTAATAAAATCATTCAGTTCACTTTGTGTTATAAGGTGTAGTTCAGCTGAGGTTCCTGACAGAAAGTCTGGGTCATGAGAGGAAGATGCTTCATGACACAAAGCACCCTCTTCTTCTTCACTTGACTCAACTGAAAATGTTTCTGGTGCATTTGAAACCTTAGTTCTTCTGTATGTGGTACTGGGCGTATTGCAGATGGAATGTTTGGATAATATAAAGTCCACTTCTTCTTGCTTGATACTCCTTTCCTAATTGGGGGCACCATGCAGAAATATCAATTGGTAGTGTGATCAGTTGGCTCTCTACAGATCATTGGGACTGCAAAAGGCATAGATTGCCTCTTTCCATGCAACTAGTGGGTAAGATTGATGCACATCTATGGCAGCATATGTGTGGAGCCCAACTCTTGTCTTGATCTCCTATTCTGCAGCCAAAATACAGGTTGCAGGCTTTCCTTATCATTATAGTTAAGTTTTGCCTTTGTGACCCAACAGTGACTTCTCTGCATATGTGGCAAAAACTATCCGCTTTGTTAATGCAAGAAAGAGGCATATCTGAAAAAACATATAGAAATATGTCACTATGCTAAGAAACTAAGCTAAGAAATTCTAAATCTGTATACCTTAAATAGAGAGAATTCATAAAAGTAGGTGATGCAACTGTAATTAGTATCACGTCATCAAAACTGAGTTGGCGTTTTTTGATTAGTCACCCTAAGATGATAGAATACTGAAGGCTAAATAGACTAAATAGGTGATGTAATCGATCAACCTTTAGCAAAGCAATAATGTTGATGAAATAGTAAATATGCAATTTTTCTATAAGCCGGCATGAAAGGTGTCATAAGTAATTACAACCTCCTCTGGAAATTCGAGCCAATCAGCATATTTAAGCATCATATTTGTTTTCTGCACCACAAAATTTGTTGAGTTCAACTATTTTTGTTTCTGAACCAATTTGGCTGTAGAACAGTGATAATTTAAATATTGGATGAAGCAATCCAAAAGTCAATATGAACCCTTTAACGAGACCCTTTTATTAGAGTTTTTGGTACAATAAAAAAATAGAGATCAAGCATCATTCACGGATGCTCTGTTCTGTGTAAGGCTGTGTGCCCACGTAGCATTTTTCAAGCGTATATGCTGCGGAATTTCCGCAGCGTAAACGCTTGAAAAACGCATGTATATCCGCACCCCATGGTCCCCAATGGGATTCCGCAAGTTCTATGCACATGCTGCGGATTTTTCCGCAGCGTTTATGCCGCGTTCAAAAATCCGCAGCATGTCATTTAATTTTGCGTTTCCGCAAGCAGAATTGCCTTTGTCCAATGCATAAAAAACGCAAGGCAATTCCGCATGTGGAAAACGCGTGATAAACGCGCGAAAAATGCGCGATAAACGCGTGCGGAATTCCGCATGCGTTTTTCCGGGAGAGGACTTGCATTTATGCAGCAGAAATGTTCTGCTTCATAAATGCAACGTGGGCACATAGCCTAACAATCAAATCTTCCTCCCATTTTCATACATAGCTGTGTTTGGAGTGATGAGAAATACTGTTCAGTAGTGAATAGATGATTAGTTGAAATTAGACCTCTGGAGTGTTGAGATAATTGACAAATATGTTCAAATATTGAAATAGCATATAAAAGAACAAAACAAGGCAGGTAACTTGACAATGAATATTTTATTTGCATGTATCTGAAGTATTCTGATTATTGATGAGCAAACCCTAACTGTAAAGTTCGGGGTTCGTACCAGACACCTACCGAACCCCGAATAAGAACTTTTTCCCAGAAGTTCGGTTTATTGTTTGGGTTCGGATGCCTAATAAAGTTTGTTTAAAGGCTTCAGCGCAGCTAATCAACAAGCTTTTAGGCCGGGGGCACTTCCAGAGCCATCACAGTCATGCCAAGTATATAAATGTGGGGTGCTGCCGCCATTCTGCTCTGAGTAGGGTAGGGACAGGACACAGCTGGAGTTCGGGACAATGTTAGGTTCTGAATGTGCTCAGTCTGCTAAAAAGCCTCTGTGTGTGTACTCTGCACCTCCGCCCATGGGAGTATTGTGCCAAAAAGCCTCTGCGTGTACTCTTCACCCCCGCCTCTGGAAGTACTGTCCCAAAAAGCCTGTGTATGTACTTTTCACCCCTGTCTGTGAGAGTACTGTGCCTTTAAGCCTCTGTGTGTACTCTGCACCCATGTCTGTAGGAGTACTATGCCTTTAAGCCTCTGTGTGTACTCTGCACCCCTGCCTGTGGGAGTACTATGCCTTTAAGCCTCTGTGTGTACTCTGCACCCCTGCCTGTGGGAGTACTGTGCCTTTAAGCTTCTGTGTGTACTCTGCACCCCTCCCTGTGGGAGTACTGTGCCCAAAAGTCTCTGTGTATTCTGCAGCCATGTCTGTACGAGTTGTGGGCCTAAAAAATAATTACACTCTACCGCTGTGTCTGTCCGAGTTGTGGCCATGCCGAAAAAATTATTATACTCTACCGTTGTGTCTGTATGAGTTGTGGCTGTGCCTAAAAAAAATAATTATTCTCTACTGCTGTGTCTTTGAGAGTGTTACGATACTGGTGTAGCACTGCTGGAAAACAGTAACTGGAGGTGCACAAGCATGGAACAGCAAGTGATAATAGAAGGCCTGAGTAAGACAGTTCAAGAGCTGGAGACTGGAACTAGACTAACAGCTAGACACAATACTCTAGAAATGAGTGAGAGATCCATGTGGCTTTAAGTAGGCCCAAACAGGAAACAAGATGGATTCCACAGGTTCAGAATCTGCCATCTTAGTAAAGGGCAATTGCAGTACACAAGAACATCCTCCAGTGGTAAGGAGTGGAATTGCAGCACAATAATGAAGGTGAACAATAGCAGCCACTAGTGGTAAAACTGTAGAAGACCAACAGAAATCCTAACATTACTCCCTTCTCTCAACACCGGCCTCCGGACGATGCTTGACTTTGTTTATGTGGGTATTTTTGGTGAAACTCTTTAAGCAGTTGAGGAGCACTGATATTTTCTACAGGTTCCCAGGAGATATCTTCAGGGTCATACCCTTGCCACTTAATTAAGTATTGCAACTTGCTTCTGAATATTCAGGATTTCAGTACCTTTTCAACTGTGTAATGTTCTTGTCTATCCAATTCAAAAGGATCAGAAGGAGATAGACGATGCCCTGGAATAGGATTTGGAACAAATGGCTTTAGTAAGGAGACATGGAACACTGGATGTATCTTCATTGTTCTGGGAAGTTGAAGACGAAAAGCTACTGGGCTATTTCCAGATTCTTTTGCAGGGATTGTACTCTATCAGTGACAGCAGGAATAGGTTTTTCTCTGGGAAAGTTAGGAAGAATACTTGGATGGCAACTCAAATTTGCAAAGAATAGTGTTTGTTTGGTGAAAGCATTTAGAGAATTGTTGTATGCATACTCTGCCATAGGTTTGATTTGTGTATTCAGTCTAGCCATTAGATTTGGGTTGAAATGCAGAAGATAAGCTGACATCAATGTCCAATGCCGCACAAAAATTCTTCCAGAATCTCAATGTAAACTGTGTTCCACAATCAGAGACAACTTCATTTGGAACCCCATGAAGACGAAACACATTTTCAATTACAAGATCAGCAGTCTCTTTAGCAGAAAGCAAACCAGTTCAGGAGACAAAATGTGCTGCTTTAGTGAGTTGGTCCACCACTACTAGGATGAAACTCTTCCCCTTTGAAACTGGTAGTTTAGTTCAATAATAAAGGCCATAGATATAGGGCCCCAAGGACGAGATGGGATTTTCGGTGGCTACAATTATCCCATTGGTGATGTGCGGGGAGTTTTATACATGGCACAGGTGTTACAGGACGATACATATTCTTTAACATCTTTTGGCAATTGGGCTGTAGCACAGGTGTTAGGAGGGCGGTTGCAAACAACTTTATTATAATGGAACGCAACCGACCCCGGGGTCCGCGATGCAGCCTGGTGGACTGCTGCCGAACACTTTCCAGGTGAAAAGGAAAGCAACCAACTTAAATGATAAACCCTTCCGTGTTACTGCACACGGGAACGGGTAGAGCAATTCGCACAATCTCCGTTAGCAGCACGAGAGATGTGCGGTGAAAAACTATCTGTAGTCCTGTTACTGCACAGGGACTACACTGGCGACGCAAGGATGCATGTGTGACTACGCCGACGGGTACACGTGCCTCCAGCCGGCGTGCTAATGGACTGAAGGGTACTACTCCACGTGGCTGACAGGCGATAGTCGTGGATAGGACATCTGCAGGCTGCTCGGAGTGTTAGGCGACCCCTTTGGCAGAGCCAGACTGCAAGACGAAGCTACCTGCCTATTTCCACTAGCCTGCCTATTTCACTAAACTTGCCTATGGAAACTAAGTGGAACACAGTCGTCCACACAACAGCATCACATGCTCTATGATCAGAGAGCACCGCCATGTTTGTGGGCGGGCCTTTTAAAGACTAAGCCCTGCCCACCGTTGCACCATTGGTGACGCCACCCGTGGACCAATCAGGCGGTGCCAGGTCACCGGGTCAGGTGGTTGCCAAACCACCAATCACGGTCCGCCAGGTCATGGGCAAGCTCAGTGCGGCGAATCCTGGACTTAGACTCCAAGAGCCCTGTCTCTCTCCGCAGCCTATGCTTAACATTGCTAGGCACAAATACCTGAGAGACAATCTGTGCATTTCGTGGACCAGGTAGGTGTTGAGGCTGATGATGATGCTGAGCAGCATCAGCCCTGGCTGGACTGGAATGGGAAACCACAGAAGTTTCTGAACCCGTTTCAAATCCAGCAACAGGTACTTTAGATACAGAAACACAGAGCAGCCAATACAGGGGAAGTTTATAATAACAGGGTCAATCTCCACACAGGGGGAAAACAAGGGCAGTAGCAGGTAAAAGTCTTTAACTGACAGTTCACAGTTTAACTAGATGTAGCAGAGTCGAACCGGTTGCAAACAACAGTTTTTTCACTTAGCTGACTTTTTTCCTCCACAAGGCAGTTGCCAGCTGAGGCCGGTGTTGATTTCTTCAGGCTTCCCCGCCCAAACAATGCTGCGGCAGTGGGCGGTCTTTGGTTTTACCCGCTGAGCCCCTAGTCCATAACACGGCACCTCACGTGCTCGGCTCCACAGACCCTGCGTCTCTTCTCTAGTTGGCTTGACTCCTCCGGTCCACTGCACTTGGCTCTTGCTCCCAGTACTGGAGACAGGAGCCTGGACCCTCTCGCACTGCTCTGCTGAGCAGGACCCAGCTCAGCTTTCCCGCGCAAAACGTCCTTGCCGCTTCCTCTATCTACCCACGCCACCAGTTTCCCGGTCACCTGACCTCCCAGCTCTCACTCTGGACACGCCCCCAGCTTCCCAGTCACCTGACTCCTGTGCTCGCAGTTTGTCTTCCCCCTGCAACCAGAGGTACGGCCCCGGCCGTTCCGGATCCCTTGCTCTGAAAGTACTTATACCCCGTTCTTCCCCCTTACAGGGCCACCAAAAGAAGCGAGATAGAAATTCTTGTTTTTTAATTCCTTTTTGTCCTGCTAACTTGGAGTCATGAATCAGTTTTAATACCTTTAGTCTCACAGTTTCTAGAACGTAGATGCAATGATTTTGAATACATAATTTATTTTAAAAGGGAAGAGATATATCATCTGGTAGTTGCAGAAGAATTGGGCCTGGCTCGTATCTTTCCCGTATATCTTCCAGCAAGTGCTTGTTATGGATCACCCCCAGGAAGTTGGACTCAGGCAGAATAGTTGTTGTTGGTGGTGCGGTAGACCAATCTTTGGAGAACATCCTAGATAAAGGATCAGTCTTACTATTACGGGAGCCCAGTCTATAAGAGATAACAAAGTTGAATTGGTTAAAGACTCCATAGAGCTTGGAGGAGGGATAAACATTTGGCAGACCTGATAAATTCAAGGTTACAATTTTCAGTTAGAACAACAATTTGTTAATCAGCTGCTTCTAGATGATGTCTCCATTTCTTGAACGCAGCAGTGATAGCTAAGTGCTTTGTTCCCCACATTATAATTATTTTCTGACACTGGCAAACTTTGGGAGAAATAGGCACAAGGATATAGCAAATCTTTTGGTCCTGTTCTTTGTGATAGAATGGCCCCAGCTGCACCGTCTGAAGCATCTATTTCTACAATAAAGGCATGTTCAGGATTAGGATCAATCAGTATGGGGGCTGTAGGGAACTTTGTCTTCAGGCAAGTAAAAGCATCTTGTGCTTGAGAAGACCAAACAAATGGTATGCCTTTCTTGATGTAATTATACTTGAAAAATTCTTAATGAAATGTCTGTAAAAATTGTCAAAGCCCACAAATCATTGGACTTCTTTCACGTTTTTTTGCGTTGGCCACTCAATGATAGCTTGAATCTTGCTAGAATCCATTTGCAATAGTTGAGTAGAGATTATATAGCCCAAGAACTACTGGATCTCTGTTTGATGGAACTCGCATTTTTTCAGCTTGCTATAGAGATGGTGGGTTCTTATATGCTTTAGCACAGTTTTCACATGATTCTGAAGTTCTTCTGCAGAATTAGAAAAAGGTAGTACCGTATTTTTCTGACCATAAGACGCACTTTTTTCCCCCAAATTTGGGAGGAAAATGGGAGGTGCGTCTTATAGTCTGAACGTAGCTAACCAGGGAGTTGCAGTGGTGGTGCAGCAGGATTGGAGGAAACAGGGTTCCCACCTCAGGAACCCAGCGGCGGCAGCAGAAGCGGTGAGATACTGCGGGGCCGGTGTCGGTGGTGAAGCAGAAAGGCGTGCATCTCTTTTCCGGCGTCTGCGGCCATTATCCTGAAGCCATGATCTACAGGGAAATGGCCGCCCGAGCCGACGCATGTACAGAGGCTCACAGCTTCAGGAAGATGCCTACAGAGATCCTAGTCTGTGCATACGCCAGCTCGGGTGACCATTTCCCTGTAGATCACGACTTCAGGAAAATGACTGCTGCCGCCGGAAAGGAAATGCATGCCGCTCTGCCTCCCCGCCGACACCGACTCCACAGCATCTCAGCGCTTCTGATGCCGCCAGCTTCCTGAGGGAGTGACCCTCCTTCATGTGATCCCGCTCCACCACCACCGCTGGGGCACCCCCTTCTCCCACCCAGGGTCCACAGCATTGCTCCACTTCTGCCGCCACCGGCTTCCGGAGGGACCCTGCCTCCTGTGACCCCCACTCCACTGCGCCCCAGGTAAGATACCTATTCGAACTATAAGACGGACCCCCATCTTATAAAACATTTTTTTCCTATTTTCCACCACAAAATTTGGGTGCGTCCTATAGTCCAAAAAATGTGCTATATCATCCAGCTAAATGTCTACAAATTGATCAAGCAAGTCTCTGAAAATGTCATTAATGAAATGCTGAAACGTTGCAGGAGCATTGGAAAGTCCAAATGACATGACTAAGTACTCATAGCGTCCGTAGCATGATCTAAATGCTGATTTCCATTCCTAACCTGGTCTAACATGAACCAAGTTATATGCCCCTTGAAGATCTAGTTTTGTGGACAACTTTGCATGATGAACTCTGTCCATCAATTCAAAGATCAAAAGAATAGGTTAACGATTCTTTACAGTAATTTTTTATCTGTAATCAATGCAGGGTCTCAAGGAACAGTCTTTCTTTTTGACAAAAAATATAGGCGCACTTGATGGTGAGGAAGATGGATGAATAAACCCTTTAGCTAAATTTTCATTGATGTATTCCTTGAGTGTTTTTAATACCTGCTCTGCCAGTGGGTAAATGCTTCCAAAGGGTATTGCTGCTCCATGCAATAGATCAATTGGACAATCATACGGCCAATGAAGAGGGAGTTTGTCTGCATTTTTCTTGTCACATATCAGCAAATTCCTTATATATAGAAGGCAGTTTAGAAGATTGTTCAGAATCCTCTAGAACCTCTTCATTTGGCGAAGCTCATGGGGAGTGGACAGCAGATGAAAAAGACACTTCTTTGGTTACCCAATTGACTATGGGATTTTGAATCTAACCATGGCAAACCCAGGATTATTGGAAAATGTGAAAATAAGATCAGTGCCGTAACTATAAACTTCGGGGCCCCGGGGCAAAACTTCATAGTGGGGCCCCTCAACATTTCTATCACTAGAGGTTGTGCGGAACGTGGTGAAGCCTGCTACGCATTGTTATATACAACACACAGGCTTCACCACTGTTCCGCAAGACCTTTAATAGATTTTGTTGTTTATGATGCAAGTTTTAGAAGTTAAATATTCAGTGAAAATGATTGGAAAATTCATAAGGTGAATAATTCCAAATATTGCACAATTTTCAAATAACTGTATATGTTTATTAAATAGTAGGGCTTCTCATAGTTTGTCCCAGAGATCTTTGCGTCTGCTGAGACGGTCTCCTCTCAATGATGCTGAGAGTTTGCTACAGTCAGTGTGCACTGTGCCAGCCTTACCAACTCTCTGTGATCTCCAGACTAACATATTGTTACAAATCTTGTGCTATGAGACTCTCCAGGCCAGTGCAGGTTTCCATTCATTGACAGCTGGCAGAGCTCCTGGAAATTATTGAAATGATAGTCTCTCCTGTCCTCCGGGTGACATTGTCTGACAGGAATATAGGAGCTGGGTATTTTATGAGAAATTAAAGTATTAAAATACAATTTTTTACCATCAGTTTGGGGCCCCTTGGGTGGTTGGGGCCCCGGGGCATAACCTGGTGGCAGCAGATTAAACTCTGTACTGTCCAGCAGTTCAACAGTGAATATATATTTATTCAGCTTATATCTTAAGATCTAATTGTCTTGTCTGGCAACTTGCAAAGTGAAAGAGAAAGAATGTGCTCCAGTTACACAGACACACACACAGTGAACAGGGACTTCCTGGTTGTTGTTTTTTTTTTTTTTTAACAATGTATTGGGCCAAGGCTTGTGTGCCCACGATGCATTTTTAAGCATTTCCGCAGCGGCAATTCCGCTGCGGAAATGTTTAAAAAACGCTTGGTAGAAGGTCTGCCATGTTCCCCAATGATAATCCGCATGTGCTGTGCACATGCTGCGGAAATTTCCGCTGCGGATTATCATTGTGGAAAAAAACGCAGCACTACCAATTATTTTGCGGAAGTGCTGCGTTTCCCCGCCATTGACTTGCATTGGACCGCATGGAATCCGCATCACTGCATCTGTACTTGCAGAATCCATGCGTTTCAATGTGCGGATGGTACCCGGGTTTGGAGATGAGGAGACTCTCCTCCAGACCCGGGTACCATAGAACCTGTAAAAAAAAGAATAAATAAAAAATAAACATTATACTTACCTTCTGATGGTCCCCGGTGTCTTTGTCTCGGCTTGCAGATCGCGGTGGACTCAAGGACCTGCCATTACATCATTTAGTCATGTGACGGGTCACGTGACCACTGACGTCGGCAGGTCCTTTAGTGTACCACGAGCTGCCGGCAAGCCGAGACGCATCGAATAAAGACACCGGGGGGCCATCAGAAGGTAAGTATATATTCATTTTTTATTTTTTAACATTCTTTCGGTCACACTATATAAATCCATGCCGGTTGCATGGATTTATATAGTGTGACCAAGTTGTCAAGCACTTTCCAAGTGATGCTAAAATCGCTTGGAAAGCACTTGACAACCCGCATGCGGAAATGCATGTGAAGAACGCGTCACATCCGCTTGTCCCTGGCAGGAAAAACGCATGTAAAATCCGCATGTACAATCCGCATGCGTTTTTTCTGCCAGGGAGATGCAGAAACGGTCAGGAAAAAATCCGGAGCATTTCCGCATCGTGGGCACATAGCCTAAGTGCCCACGATGCAGAAATGCTCCGGATTTTTCCTGAGCGTTTGGAAAGTGCTTGACAACTTGGTCACACTATATGCAACCGGCATGGATTTATATAGTGTGACCGTAAAAGTATGATAAAAAATAAATATTATACTCACCTTCTGATGACCCCCGGTCTCCTTATCCAATGCGTCCAGTCTCGCAGTTGTGTAAAAGGACCTGCCATGACGTAATTTAGTAATGTGACGGGTCACTCGACTGCCGACGTCAGAAATCGCGTGACCGTCACATGATTAAATAATGTCATGGCAGGTCCTTTTAGACCATCATGAGCTGCCGGGGAGACCGGACACATCGGATAAGGACACTGGGGGCCATCAGAAGGCAAGTATAATATTTCTTTTTTATTTTAAATTCTTTTTTTTCACAGGTACTATGGTACCTGGGTCTGGGTGAGTCTTCTCTTCTCCAAACCCGGGTACCATCTGCACATTGAATCGCTGAATATCTGCATGTATACATGTAGTGATGCGGATATTATGCAATTCAATGCAAGTCAATGGCGGCGAAAACACCGCGATTACGCAAAATAATTGGTAGTGCTGCGGATTTTTCCGCAATGATAATCCGCAGCGGAAATTTCCTCAGCATGTGCACAGCACATGCGGATTATCATTGGGGAACATGGCAGACCTTCCACCAAGGGTTTTTTAAGCGTTTCTGCAGCGGAATTGCCGCTGCGGAAACGCTTAAAAAACGCATAGTGGACACACAGCCTTATGGGCAATATAACACTATTGCTGGAGACAGAAACTCATGCACTATTAGACAGTAGTAAATAGTAGTCGATGCAATGTACATTGGGATAAATAAATATTTGATACACTGACGATTTTGCAAGTTTTCCTACCTACAAAGAATGGAGAGGTCTGTATTTTTTATTGTAGCTACACTTCAACTGTGGATCTTAAAAAAATTCCCGAAAATCACATTGTATGATTTTTACATAACTAATTTGCATTTGTAATTGTTTTTGTATGTATATCTCTTTCACATGTAAAGCGCCATGGAATAAATGGCGCTATAATAAATAATAATAATAATTTTATTGCATGAAATAAGTATTTATACAATAGAAAAACAGAACTTAAAATTTGGTACAGACACCTTTGTTTGCAATTACAGAGGTCAGATGTTTCCTGTAGTTCTTGACCAAGTTTGCACACACTGCAGCAGTGATTTTGGCCCACTCTTCCACACAGATCTTCTCCAGATTTTTCAGATTTTGGGGCTGTCATTGGGCAACATTAAGTTTCAGCTCCCTCCAAAAATTTTTTATTGGGTTCAGGTCTGGAAACTGGCTAGGCCACTCCAGAACCTTGAAATGCTTCTTACAGCACCACTCCTTAGTTGCCCTGGCTGTGTTTTTCGGGTCATTGTCATGCTGGAAGACCCAGCCACAACCCATCTTCAATGCTCTTACTGAGGGAAGGAGGTTTTTGTCCAAAATCTTATAATACATGACCCCATCCATCCTCCCTTCAGTACGGTGCAGTTGTCCTGTCCCTTTGCAGCAAAGCAGCCCCAAAGTATGATGTTTCCCCCACCATGCCTCATGGTTGGGATGGTGTTCTTAGGGTTCTTCTTCCTCCAAACACGGTGAGTGGAGTTGATATCAAAAAGTTCTATTTTAGTTTCATCTGACCACATGACTTTTTCCCGTGCCTCCTCTGAATCATCCATATGGTCATTGGTGAATTTCAAATGGCCTGGACATGTGCTGGTGTGAGCAGAGGGACCTTGCGTGTCCTGCAGGATTTTAATCCATGATGGTGTAGTGTGTTACTAACGGTAATGTTTGAGACTGTGGTCCCAGATCTCTTCAGGTCATTGACCAGGTCCTCCCTTGTAATTATAGGCTGATTCCTGACCTTTCTTAGAATCATCCTTACCCCACAAGGCGAGATCTTGCATTGAGCCCCAGGCCGAGGAAGATTGACAGTCATCTTGAGTTTTTTCCATTTCCATCTTCTAACAGTTGTTGCCTTCCCACCAAGTTGCTTGCCTATTGTTCTGTAGCCCATCCCAGCCTTGTGCGGGTCTATAATTTTGTCCCTGGTGTCCTTAGACAGATCTTTGGTCTTTGTCATGGTGGAGAGGTTGGAGTGTGATTGAGTTTGTGGACAGGTGTCTTTTATACAGGTACATAGTTCAAACAGGTGCAATTAATACAGGTAAAGAGTGCTGAGTAGGAGGGATTCTTAAAGGGAATCTGTCACCCCCTGGGAGATTTGAGACCTCTAATATGGGCATAGGTTATAGAAAAGTAAATCTATACATACCTGTATGGCCCATGGTAGAGGTCTGCTTGCAGTGAAATGGAGTTTTAGAAAATCTGTTTTCACATGCTTGGCTTCGCCCGGATGCCAAGAAATCCCTGCCTATCTTTTTAGTTAGCCCAGAAATCCCCACCTATCTGCTTATTTTGCATGTACCCCCCTCCCCCCCTGCACGTCACAGGGCCCTGTCTCTCACAGTTGAAGTGTACCTATGATAAAAATTATAGACCTCTACATTGTTTGTAGGTGATAAAACTTGCAAAATCGGCAGTGTATCAAATACTTATTTTCCCACTGTACACAATAATAAGTAGCGATGAGTAAGCGTTACTCGAGTTTGCATTGGGTGCTTGGGAACGTACCCAGTATTGTGGGTGCTCGAGTGAAATGTTCATGTCCCCACACTCACATGTTTTGCGGCTGTTACACAGCCACTAAACATGCGGGGATTGCCTGAGATACACGAGCAATCCCCGCATGTTTTATGGCTTTGTAACAGCATAGAAACATGCAGGGACATGAACATTTCACTCGAGTGCTCACAATACTGAATACATAGCCCAGCACCCGATGCATAACTCGAGTAATGAGCATGTTCACTCATCACTGATAATAAGCATTATTCCAACAATAACCCTTTTAAGGAAAATATATCTTAGGCAGTTTAGCCAATCACTGTTATACCTCCCAACTTTTGAAGATTTGAAGAACAGAAAGAGGGAAAAATCATGTGGCAAGCCATGGCAAATTTTGGCCATGCCCCTGGCCACACCCCAATGCACGTCCATTTACCATTTCTTTCTCCCATGGCAGTAGGAGATGTCAGAGGGGCGATGGCAGTGAGGGAAATTCAGCAGATGTCTTAGAATGCAGGCCAGAGATCCAAATTCAGGACTGTCTGCTGTATCCGGGACTGTTGGGACTAGAGATGAGCCGATTGATTTATCGGTCTCTGGTCCAGCGTCTAGTTCAGTGCTACCTGGTGGCTGGACGGAGGCCACGAATCTCTAACCATCCGGCGTGGCTTTTGATTAGTCAGGGCTGGAACCAGGGTCGGACTTCGGTGTCTGGGGCCCACAGGGGAAATTGACTCTAAGGGCCCACCCTACAACCATATGCACATACCTGTTAGCCGTTACCCATGTTATAGTGGAGCGTCGCCTGAAAAAAACAGGCGGCTCCTGCACATCTACTGTGCACCACTATAACTGGGATGTACAATTACGGTATGTTACAGTACAGGGGGTTCTTTGATGAAAACTATTTATCACTGATCCACAGGTTAGATAAGAGATATCTTATTGTTAGGTGGAGTCCGACCATTGGAAACCGCACTGATCAGAAGAATGGGGAACCTTTATCCCTGACAGGACACTTTTATCCCCATTTTAAAATGGAGCTGCAGGTGGGACCTCTGACTGCAGCCTCATTCATTCTCTTTGGGGGCTTCCAGAAAAAAAACAAGAGCAGAGCTCGCAGCCACTGAGGGAATGAATGGATCAGTGGTCAAGTTGCCCATGAGCTCCAGACTAATGGGGAGAAAATCTCCACATTCTGCAGATATGTGCAGGTTCCAGCAGTCAGACCCCCACTAATCAATAATTTATCTTTAGGTCATGTTCACACATTCGGTATTTGGTCAGAATTTTACATCACTTATATGTAAGCCAAAAGCAGGAGAGGAACAATCAGATGAAAAGTATAATAGAAACACGTCACCACTTCTGTATTTATCACCCACTCCTGGTTTTGGTTTACAAATAATGATGTAAAATCCTGACCAAATAATGAACGTGTGAATGTGACCTTAGGATAAGCGATTACTTGTTTTCACAGGAGAACCTCTCTAAGTGCATATTTGCTATTGTGTAATAGACACAGGACAGGGAGGAGTTAAATGTCAAAGCAATTAATCTCCATTATCAATAAGTAGAAGATTCTTTATTTCCATCAGCGAGAACAAGTGAATCCTCCATACACAACATAATCTCCTATACCAAGACCAATAATACCACATAGAAGGGGACAAATACCATCACACTATGACCAGACTACATATTACCACCACATAGTGACCGAATAATACTACATACAAGGGAAAAATACCAACACACCAGTGCCCGACCGCATATTACCACGATATAGTGACCGAATAATACCACATACAAAGGAGAAATACCCCCACACTATGACCAGACCACATATTACCACCACATAGTGACTGAATAATACCACAGACAAGAAACAAATACCGCCACACCATGACCAGACCACATAGCGACCGAATAATACCACATACAAAGGAACAAATACTGCCACATCGTTACCAGATCACATAGTGACTGAATAATACCATATAAAAAGGAGCAAATACCACCACACCATGACCAGACCACATAGCGACCGAATAATACCACATACAAAAGAACAAATACTGCCACATCGTGACCAGACCACATATTACCATCACAAACACGTGACAAATACAACCATACCATGACCAGGCCACACGTTACCATTACATAGTCACCGAATAATACTACCATAAGGATCATGAATAAAAAACACAATACTAATACACAGGAGCTCTGTATACAGTGTATAATGTACAGGTAATACAGGGATCACCAGTGACATTATACACAGGAGCTCTGTATACATTGTATAGCGTGCATTTACATGTAACACACTGACTCACCAGTGACGTCTCTAGTTGAAGTCCTTCATCTTCGCTTTTCTTCTTCATCCGGCACAGACCATCACTTCTTCCATCCAGGACTCGTCGTTGCAGAAAATAACACACAGTTATCAATAGCTGATCACTCCTAGAGCACATTCCACACTTATTCCCTGATTTCTACACTACAACAGATGAAGAAAAAAAGCAACATAGTGCTGCCCTGAACAGTAACAGAAATCTGCTGTAGGGCGGCGGTGTTCACACCGTGCAGTAACTGAGGCAGTGACCCAAACAAGTCCAACATAAACAGCTTTTATTCAGCAACTCACGGGTAAACAGAAAGTCCTCCGGTTCGCAGCCGGGTTAACGTGAGTCCATAAACAACGGTTGCCGGGGGAAACGGCCGCGCCGGGCTGCTCAGAGCCTGACAGGTGCAGAGGCTTCCCAGGTATGGGTTCAGCCACACTCAATCCTGCTGAGCTTTCCTGCTGTGCTCCTAGCAGGTTTCAACATAGAACAACACTAATCCTTAGTGCAGGGTTTTTAAAGGACCTGTGGCAAGAGCCACTGGAAAACCCGGGTTGGAGGGAGGAGGCCGCCTCACTGCCTCCTGTGACCTCCTCCAAGAAATGAAGGCACTGCCGGGTTTTACTTAATCTGCCTTAGCCAGGTAGTCTGACCAGGTCATTGCTCACCTTCATTCCTGCATTGCAGCCGCAGCTGTGTGTGTGACTGCAATGCACTCCAATGGATTTGATAGGTCTCTGTACACATTCTGGGGGATATATAACGTCCCTCGTATATGATCCTGGTCACTGCCTCACACTGCATAGAAAAAAAAGCACCAAAACCGCACAGTTCAGCAGAGTCTTTAGATACACAGGGGGTACAGTTTTTATGAAATCACCTCCACTTTGCTTGTACAGTTAAACACAGCAGAATTTCTGTGCAAAAAAGCAGCATTTATGCTACATGTGAACATGGTCTAAGGCTGTGTGCCCACGATGCGTTTTTGGTGCGTATCTGCAGCGCGTAAATGCTCCAGAAACGCATTGCATACCTTATCCCATGACTTGCTATGACATTCTGCAAGTTCTGTGCACATGGTTTGTATTTTTTCTGCGCAGATTTTACTTGCAGAAAAAGTACGGACATGACCAATTCTTGTGCGTTTCTGCATGCGTATTTGCCTATACAATGCATTGGAAAAACGCATGGCAAATACGCATGCAAATACGCGTCAAATACGCGTCAAAAACGCATGTAAAAACCGCATGCGTTTTTCTGCCAAGGAGATGCAGAAATGCTCAGGAAAATTTCTGCTTCATTTCTGCATCGTGGGCACTAAGCCTTACGCACAATGCCATCGTGCCCACACAGAGCTGTGAGAATCAGCTGACACCCGGTGCTTTGTGCCAGGAGCGATGCCACACCGCTCCTGGCACATTAACCCCCGAAATGCTGCGATCTAAGTCAATTGCAGCATTCCGGGAGCAAGGGAAGGTAAGTGCGAGCCTCTTACCTTGTCTCCGGCCTCTTTCTGTGCTGGGACTCGGTAGTTGCCATGGTGACCCAATGTCGTCATGACGACATCCAGGTCACCAGGCATCAGCAAGTTACTTTGATCATGCGCAGTGCAGTAACTTGTGCCTGTGCAAGGGGCTGACAGGTTGAATAGCATAGAAATGCTGCTGCATCTCTATGCTATACAAACGATCAGCCTGCAAAAATGAAAGTCCCATAGTGGGACAAAGTGTAAAGGTAAAAAAAATGTCAAAAAGTGAAAAAAAAAATTGTAAAAATAAAAAAATAAAAAATGAAAAAATAATCCCCAAAAAATATATATACACAGTATATACTGTACCCATAAATGAATATTATTATGAAAAAGAAAACAATAAAAGTACACATATTTAGTATCACCGCATCCGGAACAACCTGACCTGTAAAACTGTCCCACTAGTTAACCCCTTTAGTGAACATGGTAAAAAAAAAAGAAAAAAGAAAAAACTAAGCAAAAAAATGTCCTTTATCATCATACCGCCAAACAAAAAAATGGAATAAAACGCGACTAAAAAGAGGAATGTAAATAAAAATGGTACCGCTGAAAATGTCATCTTGTCCCGCAAAAAACAAGCCATCATATAGCTCCATAAGCCAAAAAATATAAAAGTTATAGCTCTCAGAATAAAACGATAAATAAATTATTTTTTCTATAAAATAGTTTTTATTGTGTAAAAGCGTCAAAACATTAAAAAAAATATAAATGTGGTACCACTGTAAACGTACAGACCCGAAGAATAAAGCTACCTTATTCATTTTACCAGATGTGGAACGGCATAAAAAAAAAAATCCTGAATTGTTGGTTTTTGTTTATTCTGCCTCTGAAAAATCAGAATAGAAAGCGATCAAAAAATGTCACATGCCCAAAAATGATATCAATAAAAATATCAACTTGTCCCTCAAGAACAAGCCCTTACATGACTCTGTCGACGAAATCTGGAAAAATGATTGCAAAAAGTAGTCTTTGCAAAAAAAAAGATCTTTTAGTGTGAGACAGCTGCAAAACATAAAAAATGAATCTGGCATCGATGAAATCGCACTGACCCGAAGAATAAAGTAGTCTAATCACTTATACCGCACGAGAAATGTCGTAAAAAATAAACTCTAGGGTTAGGGTTATGCTACAGTTAGGGTTGTGCTAGGGTTAGAGTTGTGCTAGGATTAGGGTTGGGCTAGAGTTAGGGTTGAGCTGGGGCTAGGATTGAACTAGGCTTAGGGTTGTGCTAGGGTTAAGTTTGAGCTAGGATTAGGGTTGTGCTAGGGTTAGGGTTGTGCTAGTATTAGGGTTTTGCTAGGGTTAGGGTTGAACTAGGGTTAGGGTTGTGCTAGAGTTAGGGTTGAACTAGGGTTGGGGTTGTGCTAGGGTTAGGGTTGCGCTAGGGTTAGGGTTGTGCTAGAGTTAAGGTTGTGCTAGAGTTAAGGTTGAGCTAGGGTTAGGGTTGTGCTAGGGTTAGGGTTGAGCTAGGGCTAGGGTTGAGCTAGGGTTAGGGTTGTGCTAGGGTTAGGGTTGTTCTAGGGTTAGGGTTGTTCTAGGGTTAGGGTTGTGCTAGGGTTAGGGTTGTGCTAGGGTTAGGGTTGAGCTAGGGTTAGGGTTGTGCTAGGGTTAGGGTTTTGCTAGGGTTAGGGTTGAGCTAGGGTTGAGCTAAAGTTAGGGTTGTGCTAGGGTTAGGGTTGAGCTAGGGCTAGGGTTGTGCTAGGGTTATGGTTATGCTAGGGTTATGGTTGAGCTAGTGTTGTGCTAGGGTTAGGGATGTTAGGGTTAGGGTTGAGCTAGGACTAGGGTTGAGCTAGGGTTAGGGTTGAGCAAGGATTAGGGTTGTGCTACGGTTAGGGTTGAGCCAGGGTTAGGGTTGAGCAAGGATTAAGGTTGTACTAGGGTTAGGGTTGAGCTAGGGTTAGGATTGAGCTAGGGTTAGGGTTATGCTGGGGTTAGGTGTAGGGTTGTGCTAGGGTTAATGTTAGGGTTGTGCTAGGTTTAGGGTTAGGGCTGTGCTAGGGTTAGAGTTATGGTTGTGCTAGGGTTAGGGCTGTGTTAGGGTAAGGGCTGTGCTATGCTTCGGGTTGTGCTAGGGTTAGGGTTGTGCTAGGGTTAGGGTTGAGATAGGGCTAGGGTTGTGCTAGGGTTAGGGTTATGCTAGGTTCAGGGCTGAGCTAGGGTTAGGGTTGTGCTAGGGTTAGGGTTGAGCCAGGGTTAGGGGTGAGCTAGGATTAGAGTTGTACTAGGGTTAGGGTTGAGGTAGGGTTAGGGTTGTGCTAGGGTTAGGGTTGAGCTAGGGTTAGGGTTGTGCTAGGGTTAGGGTTATGCTGGGGTTAGGTGTAGGGTTGTGCTAAGGTTAATGTTAGGGTTGTGCTAGGGTTAGGGTTGTGCTAGGGTTAGAGTTATGGCTGTGCTAGGGTTAGGGTTAGGGCTGTGTTAGGGTTAGGGCTGTGCTATGGTTAGGGTTGGGCTAGGGTTAGGGTTGTGCTAGGGTTAGGGTTGAGATAGGGCTAGGGTTGTGCTAGGGTTAGGGTTATGCTAGGGTTAGGGCTGAGCTAGGGTTAGGGTTGTGCTAGGGTTAGGGTTGTTAGTGTTAGGGTTGAGCTAGGGCTAAGGTTGAGCTATAGGGTTAGGGTTGAGCAAGGATTAATGTTGTGCTAGGGTTAGGGTTAGGGCTGTGCTAGGCTTAGGGTGCGCTAGGGTTAGGGTTGTGCTAGTGTTAGGGTTGTGTTAGGGTTAGGGCTGTGCAAGGCTCAGGGCTGTGCTTTGGTTAGGGTTGTGCTAGGGTTAGGGTTGAGTTAGGGTTAGGGTTGAGGCAGGGTTAGGGTTGCGTTAGGGTTAGGGTTGAGCCAGGGTTAGGGTTGAGCAAGGGTTAGGGTTGTGCTTGGGTTAGGGTTGTGCTAGGGTTAGGATTTTTTTTAAAGTAAAGAAAAAAAAATGATGACGATATGGCAACTAGTGTTGAGCACAAGTGCTCGGTGCTTGAGTTTGCATCAGGTGCTCAGGTATGCACCGAGTATCGCGTGTGCTCGACTGACATGCTCGAGTCTCCGCCCCATATGCTACGCAGCCAAAAAACCTTGCGGGGATTACCTGCCATGCACGAGTGATCCCCACATGTTTTTTTTTAGGTGTCTAACAACCGTGAAAGATGCGAGACGGGGACTCGAGCATGTCACTCGAGAACCCACGATACATGGTGCATACCCAAGTACCCGATGCAAACTCAAGTAGCAAACACTTGCGCTCAAGACAAATGACAACTTATTCAATATGAAGACCTAATGTTATCAAATTCTATGTCGTACCTCTGGGTTCAAAATGTTCACTATACCCCTAGATAAAATCCCTGAGGGGCCTAGTTTCCAAAATGGGGTCAATTGTGGGGGGTTTCCACTATTTAGGAGCCTCAGGGGATCTCCAAACGCGACATGGCATCCGCTCTCGATACCAGCCAATTTTGCCTTCAAAAAGTCACACAGTGCTCCTTTTCTTCTGAACCCTGCCGTGCGCCCAAACAGTTTATTTTCCCCCATATGGGGTATCGGCGTACTCAGGAGAAATTGAACAACAGTTTTTGGGGTCCATTTTCTCTTCTTACCCTTGTGAAAATAAAAAATTTGGGGCTAAAAAAATATTTTTTGTAGAAAAAGTTACATTTTTTTTTTAACGGGTCTATGTTATAAACTTCTGAGAAGTAGCTGGAGGTTCAGGGTGCTCACCAGACACCTAGATAAGTTCCCTGAGGGGTCTAGTTTCCAAAATGGTGTCACTTGTGGGGGGTTTCCACTGATTAGGGGCACATCAGGGACTCTCCAAATGCAACATGGCGTCCGCTAATTATTCAAGCAAATTTTACATTCAAAAAGTCAAATGGCGCTCCTTACCTTCCGAGCCTTGCCGTGCGCCCAACAGTATTTTTCTCCCACATATGGGGTATTGGTGTGCTCAGGAGAAATTGCACAACAGATTTTGGTGTCAATTTTTTGTTGTTACACTTGCAAAAATAAAAAAGTTGGGGTCTAAAGTAACATTATTGTGATAAAAGTTAAATGTTCATTTTTTCTTCCACATTCCAAAAATTCTTGTGAAGCACCTGAAGGGTTAATAAACTTATTGAATGTGGTTTTGAGCACCTTGAAGGGTGCAGTTTTTAGAATGGTGTCACTTTTGGGTATTTTCTGTCATAAAGGCCCCTCAAAGTCACTTCAAATGTGATGTGGTCTCTAAAAAATGTTTCTTAAATTTTGTTGGAAAAATGAGAAATCGCTGGTCAACTTTTAACCCTAACAAAAAAAAAATTTTGGTTCCAAAATTGTGCTGATGTAAAGTAGACATCTGGGAAATGTTATTTATTAACTATTTTGTGTGACATATCTCTCTGATTTAAGGGCATGAAAATTAAAATTTTGAAAATTGCGAAATTTTCACCAAATTTCCAATATTTTCACAAATAAACGAGTCATATTGAATAAATTTTACCACTATCATAAAGTAAAATATGTCACGAAAAAACAATCTCAGAATCAGTGAGATCTGTTGAAGCGTTCCAGAGTTATTACCTCATAAAGTGATAGTGGTCAAAATTGTAAAAATTGGCCTGGTCATTAACGTGCAAACAACCTGTTAGGTGTTGGGCTGTTGCTGGATTCAAAATGGGTCCAGAACCTTCTGTGGTCTCCCATTCCAGTCCAGCTGGGGCTGATGCTGCTCAGCATCATCATCAGCCCCAACGCCTAGCTGGTCCACCAGATGTACAGATTGTCTCTTGTGTATTTGTGCCTAGCAATGTTATGCATAGGTTGCTGAGGGAGACAGGGCTGTTGGAGCCTAAGTCCAGGATTCTCGGTACTGAGCAGGCCCGTGACATGGCGGACCGTGATTGGTGGTTCGGGAGTCAGCTGATCCGGTGACCTGGCACCGCCTGATTGGTCGCGGGTGACGCCACCAATAGTGCGAAGGTAGGCAGGGCTTAGTCTTTAAAAGGCCTGCCCACAAACATGGCGGCACGCTCTGATGTTTGAGCAGTGATGCGGTTGTGTGGACGACTGTGTTCCACGTGTAGTTTCCATAGGCAGGTGTAGTGGAAATAGGCAGGTAGCTTCGTCTAGCAGTCTGGCTCTGCCAAAGGGGTCGCCTAACACCCCGAGCAGCCTGCAGACGTTCTATCCACGGTTATCGCCTGTCAACCACGTGGAGTAGTACCCTTCAGTCCGGTAGCACACCGGCTGGAGGCACGTGTATCCGTCGGCGTAGTCACACACGCATCCTAGCGCCGCCAGTGTAGTCCCTGTGCTGTAACAGGACTACAGATAGTTTTTTACCGCTCATCTCCCGTGCAGTTAACGGAGATAGAGCAAACCGCTATACCCGTTCCTGTGTGCAGTAACACGGAAGGGTTTATCATTTAAGTTGGTTGCTTTCCTTTTCACCCGGAAAGTGTTCGGCAGCAGTCCACCAGGCCGCATCGCGGACCCCGGGGTCGGTTGAATTCCATTATAATAAAGTTGTTTGCAACCGCCCTCCTAACACCACCTTCGGGGATAAAGGGTTTAAGCACAAAATCAAAGCTTTTCTGTACTATTAAAAATCGTTAAAAAATCTGGTTCACATCTGCACCAAAAATGCATCAAATAAGAGGGAAAACGCATAAAAGAGACGCAGCAAACGTGTAATAATCAGAGGCGATCGTTATAGCGCTGTGTTTTGTGGTCACTACAGAAAAAAAGCAGTAGAAAGAACGCAGCATTTACGCTACATGTGAACATGGCCTCAGCATTACATTTTTATAAAAAATGTTATGGGTTTAATAGGAAAAAAATATCAATCATACCATTTTTTTTACGCCATTTAACGATCCCCATAAATAATCTGATCGCTGTTCATGTCGTTACGATTACAGGGACACCAAAGATGTCTGTTATTTGCTGATTTGTGGTGTTTATTAAAAAAACACATTAAAAAAGACACTATTTTTTCATTATCAAGTGTTTTTTTTTTCTTTAGTAATTTTATACGATTAAAAAAATCTCTTTTATTCTCCCTCTAGAATACAAATTCAGTACATAAATTATACGCAGCAGTGTATTTCTATCAGTACAATGTGCCTGTGGAGCCAGAGCCTGCAATACAGATCAAGTATACAATATTCTCCCAGTTGTGTCACCAGAATCTGTGGCTCAATTGCTTTATCTCATGCCTGTAATGTTGAAGATTATGGGTTAAAATACCAGGGAGACTCACAAAAAAGAAAAAGTGCAATTTTTCTTCACCTCTAGTATACAGGGAACATAGAAATACATTGTTTTATACAATGTATTTCTTTGTATTGTAAGTACAATCTGCTTCTGGGTTCATTGCCTGCAATACAGGTCAAGATTACCAAATTCTGCTATCTACATCATTATGGGCTGTGGTTTATAGATAGAGCTGCAGACTGCCAACATACAGACGTGAGTTTGAGTCCCAGGGAAACCTGATCACAGGAGAGGGGTTATTATTATAATATAATTTAAGCATTGAGCAGAGATTATGCGGCCCCAAACCTCAAGGAGGAGGATCTACGGAGCGATGAAGAATGTTAGAGAGAGATGAGTAATAGAAGCCGGGACAAAAACCCTTATGAGCCGGGACAGTCCCACTGAATCTGTGACAGTTCTGAGCTATGCTGTTATATTTCCGAACCAACAACTCCCAACTCACATTAGAATATTCCTGGCATAGCTCTCTATGTGAATTAGCCAATTTATGGGTACAGTGAAGGATTTTCCATTGTTTGCATGAAAAATAACTCATTAAAATGAATGTACCTAAAACATTCTTTGGTTGTGAAGACAAAATCCACTAAATATGTAACAAAGCCTTAGGGCCACAGAAACATCAGTCTATCCAGGCTAGCTTCTAATTGTTACCACTGAAGCAGGTAATTCAAAGAAATGAATGTCACACTGTAGCAAGGTCTGCAATGCAAAAGAATACGTCAGTGGTTGATGTGTTTGTTACCATGCACAATTTCATCGGTATCTTGTGCCTGAGAAAATCATAAATGAGCCAATTATTTCCAATGGAGGGGGTTAAATGTTATTCACCTCAAACAGCTATCTCTCTTAAGCTGGTGGGTGCCTTCTATGTTCCAGAAAGTTATCAGCTACCAGTAAATAAGTGAGTTGCAGACAGGGGTCCAGAGCTCAAATGACTTTTATGCTAAATGGCGTAGGATGCTCTCAGGTAGATATCTGTAAGAGGAGCCCACGGTGCTGCTGCAGGCAGTCAACAGCTCATTCCATCTCTGTGCCAGAGAGGAAAGCACAGGAAATCCAGATCAAATGACCTTCAGAGGGGTTTTATACACTGCTAGATTGCTTCATGTTAACTCTCTCTAGACTTATACTCTGTTCCAAAATACAGGACAAAGAAAAGTATTTTAATAATAAAAGCTACATTATTAGTAATTAATCCCAGCAAGCTATCAAAACAGGTAAAGCCACCTGAAAAAAATAACAGATACTATGCATTTGTCCCCAACATTTGAAGTTTAGACTTCATTTACTGAAGGTCAGCAACAAACAAATGTGACAAGCAATCATATTTTACAAATGTGTCATTGAGAACTCCTTAATAATACAATACTACCATTTGGATAGCTTTAATCTATTTAGATTGTTCAGAAAATCTGCATTTAGCACACGGTAAATGATTTACCATATACTTTTATAACATACCCAAGTAACTGTAAGGAAGGGGAGGGTTAAGACTGAGCACAATGCTTCTTAGCATACTATGAACTGACAATAGTGCCATTGACACTGTACAGACCGAATGTCTGCCTGTCATCAGAGATTCCTGTATGGGACACTGCCATGAGTGCACAAATCACAAGTCTTCATCTCTGAACTTTAGAACCATCCATGGGTCACTAGCTACAAGCTGCACTACAGGGAAATACCAGATGTTTCCATTTACAAGAAATCGTTTCATGGAGAAGCTTTCTTTTCTTCACACAATATAGTTTCCTAAGTCACTGGCAGTATTTTTTTTGCATGGGCTGAAATGTGAATAACTTAAATCTGCTAAATATAGCTGAAGGGTTCTTTCCACAGTACAGGATGTAGACATGCAATGAAAAACACTTGGCACTTATGCTGCCTTAGGCACTTTAATTGGTCATGCCCCCTACTGGTAAGTCAGACTAAAAATACCCATACCCTTTAGATAGTAGTTAAGACCCCCTTACACATCAGACTAACGTCGGCCAAACTCACCAATATCGATTTGCTTGGCAGATAGTCTGATGTGTATGGGGCCCTTAACAGATTTTTGTCTGGGAAAATAAGGATCTGGCATGTTTGATTTTAATGTTACTGATAAGCCGCCGCTAAAGACGTCTGGCTCTGGCTGTCTCATAGTGAGCACAAGAGCAACTTGGCAGAACAAGCGTTCCTGTGTGTGGTACAGTTGGGTGAGATATATGCCAGCTGAATGATTGGCCAAACCATCATTCGGACAACAACAATCTAAAGTATTTGGGACTTTATTCAAACAATTGATTAGCTGATATATATGGCTTTGTTGAGATGGCTGTTTTTCTTTATGTTGCCCATGTGTGTAACATACAACACGCTTACCCTATAATGATTTAATGTCATATCTAACAATTTAAGGATTATTACATCTACATTGATACTAAATCAGAATTACCATCAGTTCATGAATGCATCACCAGGACCACCGTAAGTAAATGAATATAGCACCAGAGCCACCATCAGTACATGAATACAGCAACAAGCTATAGACACCTGTAGGTCCTGAGACTCTACCAATTGCTCAAAAAAACTCTTAAAAGTGTGCATTAAAGGAGATTGGAGCCATTGACTTTTTACTGAATCCATACTCCGCTGTGTGTGTGCGCTTCTGTCTTCAAAGAGGTCTTTTGAGCGATTAGTGGGGGTCCCAGGAACCTATACCCTTCTGATCTGCTCAGAAGTAGTGTTTAGTGAGCATGCTCGACACTGCTCGGTACTCGCCCAAGCATCTCGCTACTCGGGATGTTCGGCGAGCACCGAGCATTTCCGGGTTACTCGGGCGGGAGCTCGGGTCTCCGGCCTGCACGTTTGGCGCTCTTTACAGAGCCAATGAACATGCAGGGATTGCCAGCCAGTCACTGTAATGACGCAGCCATGTTGTTTGTGGGCATTACAGTGATTGGCTGGCCGCACAGCGTCACCTCGAGTATTTAAAACCGGGCGCTGCCATCTTGGACACAGTCGCTCCGGATCAGACAGTGTAAGGTCAGTGCTGCAGAGCTAGGGAGAGATTTATACTGCGAAGTAGTTAGTGTAGTGTCTCTAAAGCCTGCCAAATCAAACAAACAGTCCTTCACAGGACTAATATCCATTCCAGATATCAGGCAGGCAGGCAGGCTGTATAGGAGACGCAGTGGATATACCAACAAACACTGCATTACAGTTCTGTGTGCTCCTGCTGGTCAAATTGCTAGACTTATCTACGGTCTCAGGGGCCAGGAAAAAATCCTTTTTTTCATCTAAATCCTGTATTTTTTTTCCCCTCAGTCAGACTGTACAAATACACATCTTATTAACCTTTTGGTATTCCCCCCCCCCAAAAAAAAATGTGTCTGTGACTGTTCAGACACCAATATATCTGTTTAAAAGAGTCTGGTGTAGGCCAGATAACTATAACTGTGGTTTTGCAGTTTCAGGGTTCAAATCTCTGTATTATCCTGCTTTTGGCATTTTTTTCCGTAAACAAGAACAGTAATAGTGTCTCCCTGACTGTTCAGACACAATTATATCTGTTTAAAAGATTCTGTTGTAGGCCAGATAACTAGAACTGTGGTTTTCCTCTTCCATGGTTCAAATCTGGGTGTAATCCTCCTTTTTGCATAAAAAAACAGCAATAGTGTCTCCCTGACTGTTCAGACACAAATATATCTGTTTAAAATATTCTGCTGTAGGCCAGATAACTAGAAGTTTGGTTTTGCAGTTCCTCGCTTCAAATCTCTGTATTATGCAGCTTTTGGTCTTTTTTACATAAAAAAAACAGTAATAGTGTCTCCCTGACTGTTCAGACACAAATATATCTGTTTAAAATATTCTCGTGTAGGCCAGATAACTAGAACTGTGGTTTTCCTCTTCCATTGTTCAAATCTGGGTGTAAACCACCTTTTTGCATAAAAAAACAGTAATAGTGTCTCCCTGACTGTTCAGACACAAATATTTCTGTTTAAAATATTCTGGTGTAGGCCAGATAACTAGAAGTTTGGTTTTGCAGTTCCACGGTTCAAATCTCTGTATTAAGCAGCTTTTGGCCATTTTTACATAAAAAAAAAACAGTAATAGTGTCTCCCTGACTGTTCAGACACAAATATATCTGTTTAAAATATTCTGGTGTAGGCCAGATAACTAGAAGTTTGGTTTTGCAGTTCCACGCTTCAAATCTCTGTATTATGCAGCTTTTGGCCTTTTTTACATAAAAAAAACCAGTAATAGTGTCTCCCTGACTGTTCAGACACAAATATATCTGTTTAAAATATTCTGGTGTAGGCCAGCTAACTAGAACAGCGATTTTCCTCTTTCATGGTTCAAATCTGGGTGTAATCCACCTTTTGCATAAGAAAACAGTAATAGTGTCTCCCTGACTGTTCAGACACAAATATATCTGTTTAAAATATTCTGGTGTATGCCAGATAACTAGAAGTTTGGTTTTGCAGTTCCACGGTTCAAATCTCTGTACTATGCAGCTTTTGGCCTTTTGTACATTAAAAACAACAGCAATAGTGTCTCCCTGACTGTTCAGACACAAATATATCTGTTTAAAATATTCTGATGTAGGCCAGATAACTAGAACTGTGGTTTTCCTCTTCCACGGTTCAAATCTCTGTATTATGCAGCTTTTGGCCTTTTTTACATGAAAAAAACAGCAAGAGTGTCTCCCTGACTCTTTAGACACAAATATATCTGTTTAAAATATTCTGGTGTAGGCCAGATAACTAGAATTGTGGTTTTCCTCTTCCATGGTTCAAATCTTGGTGTAATCCACCTTTTTGCATAAAAAAACAGTAATAGTATCTCCCTGATTGTTCAGACACAAATATTTCTGTTTAAAATATTCTGCTGTAGGCCAGATAAGTAGAAGTTTGGTTTCGCAGTTCCACGGTTCAAATCTCTGTATTATGCAGCTTTTGGCCTTTTTTACATAAAAAAAACAGTAATAGTGTCTCCTTGACTGTTCAGACACAAGTATATCTGTTTAAAATATTCTGGTGTATGCCAGATAACTAGAAGTTTGGTTTTGCAGTTCCACGGTTCAAAACTCTGTATTATGCAGCTTTTGGCCTTTTTTACATAAAAAAAAACAGTAATAGTGTTTCCCTGACTGTTCAGACCCAAATATATCTGTTTAAAATATTCTTGTGTAGGACAGATAACTAAAACTGTGGTTTTCCTCTTCCATTGTTCAAATCTGGGTGTAATCCACCTTTTTGCATAAAAAACAGTAATAGTGTCTCCATGACTGTTCAGACACAAATATATCTGTTTAAAATATTCTGGTGTAGGCCAGATAACTAGAAGCTTGGTTTTGCAGTTCCACGGTTCAAATCTCTGTATTATGCAGCTTTTGGCCTTTTTTACATAAAAAAAACAGTAATAGTGTCTCCCTGACTGTTCAGACACAAATATATCTGTTTAAAATATTCTGGTGTAGGCCAGATAACTAGAAGTTTGGTTTTGCAGTTCCACGCTTCAAATCTCTGTATTATGCAGCTTTTGACCTTTTTTACATAAAAAAAAAACAGTAATAGTGTCTCCCTGACTCTTCAGACACAAATATATCTGTTTAAAATATTCTGGTGTAGGCCAGCTAACTAGAACTTTGGTTTTCCTCTTTCATGGTTCAAATCTGGGTGTAATCCACCTTTTCACATAAAAAAACAGTAATAGTGTCTCCCAGACTGTTCAGACACAAATATATCTGTTTAAAATATTCTGGTGTAGGCCAGATAACTAGAAGCTTGGTTTTGCAGTTCCACGGTTCAAATCTCTGTATTATGCAGCTTTTGGCAATTTTTACATAAAAAAAACAGCAATAGTATCTCCCTGACTGTTCAGACACAAATATATCTGTTTAAAATATCCTGGTGTAGGCCAGATAGCTAGAACTGTGGTTTTCCTCTTCCACGGTTCAAATCTCTGTATTATGCAGCTTTTGGCCTTTTTTACATAAAAAAAACAGTAATAGTGTCTTCCTGACTGTTCAGACACAAATATATCTGTTTAAATTATTCTAGTGTAGGCCAGATAACTAGAATTGTGGTTTTACTCTTGCATGGTCCAAATCTGGGTGTAATCCACCTTTTTGCATAAAAAAACAGTAATAGTATCTCCCTGATTGTTCAGACACAAATATTTCTGTTTAAAATATTCTGGTGTAAGCCAGATAACTAGAAGTTTGGTTTTGCAGTTCCACGGTTCAAATCTCTGTATTATGCAGCTTTTGGCCTTTTTTACATAAAAAAAAAACAGTAATTGTGTCTCCTTGACCGTTCAGACACAAATATATCTGTTTAAAATATTCTGGTGTAGGCCAGATAACGAGAAGTTTCGTTTTGCAGTTCCACAGTGCAAATCTCTGTACTATGCAGCTTTTGGCCTTTTTTACATTAAAAAAACAGCAATAGTGTCTACCTGAATGTTCAGATACAAATATATCTGTTTAAAATGTTCTGGTGTAGGCCAGATAACTAGAAGTTTGGTTTTGCAGTTCCACGGTTCAAATCTCTGTATTATGCAGCTTTTGGCCTTTTTTACATTAAAAAAAACAGCAATAGTGTCTCCCTGACTGTTCAGACACAAATATATCTGTTTAAAATATTTTGGTGTAGGCCAGATAACTCGAACTGTGGTTTTCCTCTTCCATGGTTCAAATCTCTGTATTATGCAGCTTTTGGCCTTTTTTACATTAAAAAAACAGCAATAGTGTCTCCCTGACTCTTCAGACACAAATATATCTGTTTAAAATATTCTGGTGTAGGCCAGATAACTAGAACTCTGGTTTTCCTCTTCCACGGTTCAAATCTGGGTGTAATCAACCTTTTTGCATAAAAAAAACCCGTAATATTGTCTCCCTGACTGTTCAGACACAAATATTTCTGTTTAAAATATTCTGGTGTAGGCCAGATAACTAGAAGTTTGGTTTTGCAGTTCCACGGTTCAAATCTCTGTATTATGCAGCTTTTGGCCTTTTTTACAAAAAAAAAACAGTAATAGTGTCTCCCTGACTGTTCAGACACAAATATATCTGTTTAAAATATTCTGGTGTAGGCCAGATAACTAGAAGTTTGGTTTTGCAGTTCCACGGTTCAAATCTCTGTATTATGCAGCTTTCGGCCTTTATTACATAAAAAAAAACAGCAATAGTGGCTCCCTGACTGTTCAGACACAAATATATCTGTTTAAAATATTCTGGTGCAGGCCAGATAACTAGTATTGTGGTTTTCCTCTTCCACGGTTCAAATCTCGGTATTATGCAGCTTTTGGCCTTTTTTACATAAAAAAACAAGTAATAGCGTCTCTCTGACTGTTCAGACACAAATATATCTGTTTAAAATATTGTGGTGTAGGCCAGATAACTAGAAGTTTGGTTTTGCAGTTCCACGGTTCAAATCTCTGTATTATGCAGCTTTTGGCCTTTTTTACATGAAAAAAAAACAGCAATAGTGTCTCCCTGACTGTTCAGACACAAATATATCTGTTTAAAATTTTCTGGTGTAGGCCAGATAACTCGAACTGTGGGTTTCCTCTTCCACGGTTCGAATCTCTGTATTATGCAGCTTTTGGCCTTTTTTACATTAAAAAAACAGCAATAGTATCTCCCTGACTGTTCAGACACAAATATATCTGTTTAAAATATCCTGGTGTAGGCCAGATAGCTAGAACTGTGGTTTTCCTCTTCCACGGTTCAAATCTCTGTATTATGCAGCTTTTGGCCTTTTTTACATAAAAAAAACAGTAATAGTGTCTTCCTGACTGTTCAGACACAAATATATCTGTTTAAATTATTCTGGTGTAGGCCAGATAACTAGAATTGTGGTTTTACTCTTGCATGGTCCAAATCTGGGTGTAATCCACCTTTTTGCATAAAAAAACAGTAATAGTATCTCCCTGATTGTTCAGACACAAATATTTCTGTTTAAAATATTCTGGTGTAAGCCAGATAACTAGAAGTTTGGTTTTGCAGTTCCACGGTTCAAATCTCTGTATTATGCAGCTTTTGGCCTTTTTTACATAAAAAAAAAACAGTAATAGTGTCTCCTTGACCGTTCAGACACAAATATATCTGTTTAAAATATTCTGGTGTAGGCCAGATAACTAGAAGTTTGGTTTTGCAGTTCCACGGTTCAAATCTCTGTATTATGCAGCTTTCGGCCTTTATTACATAAAAAAAAACAGCAATAGTGGCTCCCTGACTGTTCAGACACAAATATATCTGTTTAAAATATTCTGGTGTAGGCCAGATAACTAGTATTGTGGTTTTCCTCTTCCACGGTTCAAATTTCGGTATTATGCAGCTTTTGGCCTTTTTTACATTAAAAAAACAGCAATAGTGTCTACCTGAATGTTCAGATACAAATATATCTGTTTAAAATGTTCTGGTGTAGGCCAGATAACTAGAAGTTTGGTTTTGCAGTTCCACGGTTCAAATCTCTGTATTATGCAGCTTTTGGCCTTTTTTACATTAAAAAAAACAGCAATAGTGTCTCCCTGACTGTTCAGACACAAATATATCTGTTTAAAATATTTTGGTGTAGGCCAGATAACTCGAACTGTGGTTTTCCTCTTCCACGGTTCAAATCTCTGTATTATGCAGCTTTTGGCCTTTTTTACATTAAAAAAACAGCAATAGTGTCTCCCTGACTCTTCAGACACAAATATATCTGTTTAAAATATTCTGGTGTAGGCCAGATAACTAGAACTCTGGTTTTCCTCTTCCACGGTTCAAATCTGGGTGTAATCAACCTTTTTGCATAAAAAAACCCGTAATATTGTCTCCCTGACTGTTCAGACACAAATATTTCTGTTTAAAATATTCTGGTGTAGGCCAGATAACTAGAAGTTTGGTTTTGCAGTTCCACGGTTCAAATCTCTGTATTATGCAGCTTTTGGCCTTTTTTACAAAAAAAAAACAGTAATAGTGTCTCCCTGACTGTTCAGACACAAATATATCTGTTTAAAATATTCTGGTGTAGGCCAGATAACTAGAAGTTTGGTTTTGCAGTTCCACGGTTCAAATCTCTGTATTATGCAGCTTTCGGCCTTTATTACATAAAAAAAAACAGCAATAGTGGCTCCCTGACTGTTCAGACACAAATATATCTGTTTAAAATATTCTGGTGTAGGCCAGATAACTAGTATTGTGGTTTTCCTCTTCCACGGTTCAAATCTCGGTATTATGCAGCTTTTGGCCTTTTTTACATAAAAAAACAAGTAATAGCGTCTCTCTGACTGTTCAGACACAAATATATCTGTTTAAAATATTGTGGTGTAGGCCAGATAACTAGAAGTTTGGTTTTGCAGTTCCACGGTTCAAATCTCTGTATTATGCAGCTTTTGGCCTTTTTTACATGAAAAAAAAACAGCAATAGTGTCTCCCTGACTGTTCAGACACAAATATATCTGTTTAAAATTTTCTGGTGTAGGCCAGATAACTCGAACTGTGGTTTTCCTCTTCCACGGTTCAAATCTCTGTATTATGCAGCTTTTGGCCTTTTTTACATTAAAAAAACAGCAATAGTGTCTCCCTGACTCTTCAGACACAAATATATCTGTTTAAAATATTCTGGTGTAGGCCAGATAACTAGAACTGTGGCTTTCCTCTTCCATGGTTCAAATCTGGGTGTAATCCACCTTTTTGCATAAAAAAAACAGTAATATTGTCTCCCAGACTGTTCAGACACAAATATATCTGTTTAAAATATTCTGGTGTAGGCCAGATAACTATAACTGTGGTTTTCCTCTTCCATGGTTCAAATCTGGGTGTAATCCACCTTCTTGCATAAAAAAACAGTAACAGTATCTCCCTGATTGTTCAGACACAAATATTTCTGTTTAAAATATTCTGGTGTAAGCCAGATAAGTAGAAGTTTGGTTTTGCAGTTCCACGGTTCAAATCTCTGTATTATGCAGCTTTTGGCCTTTTTTACATAAAAAAAAACAATAATAGTGTCTCCTTGACCGTTCAGACACAAATATATCTGTTTAAAATATTCTGGTGTAGGCCAGATAACTACAAGTTTGGTTTTGCAGTTCCACAGTGCAAATCTCTGTACTATGCAGCTTTTGGCCTTTTTTACATTAAAAAAACAGCAATAGTGTCTCCCTGAATGTTCAGATACAAATATATCTGTTTAAAATGTTCTGGTGTAGGCCAGATAACTAGAAGTTTGGTTTTGCAGTTCCACGGTTCAAATCTCTGTATTATGCAGCTTTTGGCCTTTTTTACATTAAAAAAAACAGCAATAGTGTCTCCCTGACTGGTCAGACACAAATATATCTGTTTAAAATATTCTGGTGTAGGCCAGATAACTCGAACTGTGGTTTTCCTCTTCCACGGTTCAAATCTCTGTATTTTGCAGCTTTTGGCCTTTTTTACATTAAAAAAACAGCAATAGTGTCTCCCTGACTCTTCAGACACAAATATATCTGTTTAAAATATTCTGGTGTAGGCCAGATAACTAGAACTCTGGTTTTCCTCTTCCACGGTTCAAATCTGGGTGTAATCAACCTTTTTGCATAAAAAAAACCGTAATATTGTCTCCCTGACTGTTCAGACACAAATATTTCTGTTTAAAATATTCTGGTGTAGGCCAGATAACTAGAAGTTTGGTTTTGCAGTTCCACGGTTCAAATCTCTGTATTATGCAGCTTTTGGCCTTTTTTACATAAAAAAAACAGTAATAGTGTCTCCCTGACTGTTCAGACACAAATATATCTGTTTAAAATATTCTGGTGTAGGCCAGATAACTAGTATTGTGGTTTTCCTCTTCCACGGTTCAAATCTCGGTATTATGCAGCTTTTGGCCTTTTTTACATAAAAAAACAAGTAATAGCGTCTCTCTGTCTGTTCAGACACAAATATATCTGTTTAAAATATTGTGGTGTAGGCCAGGTAACTAGAAGTTTGGTTTTGCAGTTCCACGGTTCAAATCTCTGTATTATGCAGCTTTTGGCCTTTTTTACATAAAAAAAAACAGCAATAGTGTCTCCCTGACTGTTCAGACACAAATATACCTGTTTAAAATATTCTGGTGTAGGCCAGATAACTCGAACTGTGGTTTTCCTCTTCCACGGTTCAAATCTCTGTATTATGCAGCTTTTGGCCTTTTTTTACATAAAAAAAACAGTAATAGTGTCTCCCTGACTGTTCAGACACAAATATATCTGTTTAACATATTCTGGTGTAGGCCAGTTAACTAGATCAGCGGTTTTCCTCTTTCATGGTTCAAATCTGGGTGTAATCCACCTTTTGCATAAAAAAAAACAGTAATATTGTCTCCCAGACTGTTCAGACACAAATATATCTGTTTAAAATATTCTGGTGTATGCCAGATAACTAGAAGTTTGGTTTTGCAGTTCCCCGCTTCAAATCTCTGTATTATGCAGCTTTTGGCCTTTTGTACATTAAAAAAAACAGCAAGTGTGTCTCCCTGACTCTTCAGACACAAATATATCTGTTTAAAATATTCTGGTGTAGGCCAGATAACTAGAATTGTGGTTTTCCTCTTCCATGGTCCAAATCTGGGTGTAATCCACCTTTTTGCATAAAAAAAACAGTAATAGTATCTCCCTGATTGTTCAGACACAAGTTTGTTCAGACACAAGTTTGGTTTTGCAGTTCCATGGTTCAAAACTCTGTATTATGCAGCTTTTGGCCTTTTTTACATAAAAAAAAACAGTAGTAGTGTTTCCCTGACTGTTCAGACCCAAATATATCTGTTTAAAATATTCTTGTGTAGGACAGATAACTAAAACTGTGGTTTTCCTCTTCCATTGTTCAAATCTGGGTGTAATCTACCTTTTTGCATAAAAAACAGTAATAGTGTCTCCATGACTGTTCAGACACAAATATATCTCTTTAAAATATTCTGGTGTAGGCTAGATAACTAGAAGCTTGGTTTTGCAGTTCCACGGTTCAAATCTCTGTATTATGCAGCTTTTGGCCTTTTTTACATAAAAAAACCAGTAATAGTGTCTCCCTGACTGTTCAGACACAAATATATCTGTTTAAAATATTCTGGTGTAGGCCAGATAACTAGAAGTTTGGTTTTGCAGTTCCACGCTTCAAATCTCTGTATTATGCAGCTTTTGACCTTTTTTACATAAAAAAAAACAGTAATAGTGTCTCCCTGACTGTTCAGACACAAATATATCTGTTTAAAATATTCTGGTGTAGGCCAGCTAACTAGAACTGTGGCTTTCCTCTTTCATGGTTCAAATCTGGGTGTAATCCACCTTTTCACATAAAAAAACAGTATTGGTGTCTCCCAGACTGTTCAGACACAAATATATCTGTTTAAAATATTCTGGTGTAGTCCAGATAACTAGAAGTTTGGTTTTGCAGTTCCACGGTTCAAATCTCTGTATTATGCAGCTTTTGGCAATTTTTGCATAAAAAAAAAAACAGCAATAGTATCTCCCTGACTGTTCAGACACAAATATATCTGTTTAAAATATCCTGGTGTAGGCCAGATAACTAGAACTGTGGTTTTGCAGTTCCACGGTTCAAATCTCTGTATTATGCAGCTTTTGGCCTTTTTTACATTAAAAAAACAGCAATAGTGTCTCCCTGACTGTTCAGACACAAATATATCTGTTTAAAATATTCTGCTGTAGGCCAGATAACTCGAACTCTGGTTTTCCTCTTCCACGGTTCAAATCTCTGTATTATGCAGCTTTTGGCCTTTTTTACATTAAAAAAACAGCAATAGTGTCTCCCTGACTCTTCAGACACAAATATATCTGTTTAAAATATTCTGGTGTAGGCCAGATAACTAGTACTGTGGTTTTCCTCTTCCACGGTTCAAATCTGGGTGTAATCAACCTTTTTGCATAAAAAAAAACGTAATATTGTCTCCCTGACTGTTCAGACACAAATATATCTGTTTAAAATATCCTGGTGTAGGCCAGATAACTAGAACTGTGGTTTTCCTCTTCCACGGTTCAAATCTCTGTATTATGCAGCTTTTGGCCTTTTTTACATAAAAAAAACAGTAATAGTGTCTTCCTGACTGTTCAGACACAAATATATCTGTTTAAATTATTCTGGTGTAGGCCAGATAACTAGAATTGTGGTTTTACTCTTGCATGGTCCAAATCTGGGTGTAATCCACCTTTTTGCATAAAAAAACAGTAATAGTATATCCCTGATTGTTCAGACACAAATATTTCTGTTTAAAATATTCTGGTGTAAGCCAGATAACTAGAAGTTTGGTTTTGCAGTTCCACGGTTCAAATCTCTGTATTATGCAGCTTTTGGCCTTTTTACATAAAAAAAAACAGTAATAGTGTCTCCTTGACCGTTCAGACACAAATATATCTGTTTAAAATATTCTGGTGTAGGCCAGATAACGAGAAGTTTGGTTTTGCAGTTCCACAGTGCAAATCTCTGTACTATGCAGCTTTTGGCCTTTTTTACATTAAAAAAACAGCAATAGTGTCTACCTGAATGTTCAGATACAAATATATCTGTTTAAAATGTTCTGGTGTAGGCCAGATAACTAGAAGTTTGGTTTTGCAGTTCCACGGTTCAAATCTCTGTATTATGCAGCTTTTGGCCTTTTTTACATTAAAAAAAACAGCAATAGTGTCTCCCTGACTGTTCAGACACAAATATATCTGTTTAAAATATTTTGGTGTAGGCCAGATAACTCGAACTGTGGTTTTCCTCTTCCACGGTTCAAATCTCTGTATTATGCAGCTTTTGGCCTTTTTTACATTAAAAAAACAGCAATAGTGTCTCCCTGACTCTTCAGACACAAATATATCTGTTTAAAATATTCTGGTGTAGGCCAGATAACTAGAACTCTGGTTTTCCTCTTCCACGGTTCAAATCTGGGTGTAATCAACCTTTTTGCATAAAAAAACCCGTAATATTGTCTCCCTGACTGTTCAGACACAAATATTTCTGTTTAAAATATTCTGGTGTAGGCCAGATAACTAGAAGTTTGGTTTTGCAGTTCCACGGTTCAAATCTCTGTATTATGCAGCTTTTGGCCTTTTTTACAAAAAAAAAACAGTAATAGTGTCTCCCTGACTGTTCAGACACAAATATATCTGTTTAAAATATTCTGGTGTAGGCCAGATAACTAGTATTGTGGTTTTCCTCTTCCACGGTTCAAATCTCGGTATTATGCAGCTTTTGGCCTTTTTTACATAAAAAAACAAGTAATAGCGTCTCTCTGTCTGTTCAGACACAAATATATCTGTTTAAAATATTGTGGTGTAGGCCAGGTAACTAGAAGTTTGGTTTTGCAGTTCCACGGTTCAAATCTCTGTATTATGCAGCTTTTGGCCTTTTTTACATAAAAAAAAACAGCAATAGTGTCTCCCTGACTGTTCAGACACAAATATACCTGTTTAAAATATTCTGGTGTAGGCCAGATAACTCGAACTGTGGTTTTCCTCTTCCACGGTTCAAATCTCTGTATTATGCAGCTTTTGGCCTTTTTTTACATAAAAAAAACAGTAATAGTGTCTCCCTGACTGTTCAGACACAAATATATCTGTTTAACATATTCTGGTGTAGGCCAGTTAACTAGATCAGCGGTTTTCCTCTTTCATGGTTCAAATCTGGGTGTAATCCACCTTTTGCATAAAAAAAAACAGTAATATTGTCTCCCAGACTGTTCAGACACAAATATATCTGTTTAAAATATTCTGGTGTATGCCAGATAACTAGAAGTTTGGTTTTGCAGTTCCCCGCTTCAAATCTCTGTATTATGCAGCTTTTGGCCTTTTGTACATTAAAAAAAACAGCAAGTGTGTCTCCCTGACTCTTCAGACACAAATATATCTGTTTAAAATATTCTGGTGTAGGCCAGATAACTAGAATTGTGGTTTTCCTCTTCCATGGTCCAAATCTGGGTGTAATCCACCTTTTTGCATAAAAAAAACAGTAATAGTATCTCCCTGATTGTTCAGACACAAGTTTGTTCAGACACAAGTTTGGTTTTGCAGTTCCATGGTTCAAAACTCTGTATTATGCTGCTTTTGGCCTTTTTTACATAAAAAAAACAGTAGTAGTGTTTCCCTGACTGTTCAGACCCAAATATATCTGTTTAAAATATTCTTGTGTAGGACAGATAACTAAAACTGTGGTTTTCCTCTTCCATTGTTCAAATCTGGGTGTAATCTACCTTTTTGCATAAAAAACAGTAATAGTGTCTCCATGACTGTTCAGACACAAATATATCTCTTTAAAATATTCTGGTGTAGGCTAGATAACTAGAAGCTTGGTTTTGCAGTTCCACGGTTCAAATCTCTGTATTATGCAGCTTTTGGCCTTTTTTACATAAAAAAACCAGTAATAGTGTCTCCCTGACTGTTCAGACACAAATATATCTGTTTAAAATATTCTGGTGTAGGCCAGATAACTAGAAGTTTGGTTTTGCAGTTCCACGCTTCAAATCTCTGTATTATGCAGCTTTTGACCTTTTTTACATAAAAAAAAACAGTAATAGTGTCTCCCTGACTGTTCAGACACAAATATATCTGTTTAAAATATTCTGGTGTAGGCCAGCTAACTAGAACTGTGGCTTTCCTCTTTCATGGTTCAAATCTGGGTGTAATCCACCTTTTCACATAAAAAAACAGTATTGGTGTCTCCCAGACTGTTCAGACACAAATATATCTGTTTAAAATATTCTGGTGTAGTCCAGATAACTAGAAGTTTGGTTTTGCAGTTCCACGGTTCAAATCTCTGTATTATGCAGCTTTTGGCAATTTTTGCATAAAAAAAAAAACAGCAATAGTATCTCCCTGACTGTTCAGACACAAATATATCTGTTTAAAATATCCTGGTGTAGGCCAGATAACTAGAACTGTGGTTTTGCAGTTCCACGGTTCAAATCTCTGTATTATGCAGCTTTTGGCCTTTTTTACATTAAAAAAACAGCAATAGTGTCTCCCTGACTGTTCAGACACAAATATATCTGTTTAAAATATTCTGGTGTAGGCCAGATAACTCGAACTCTGGTTTTCCTCTTCCACGGTTCAAATCTCTGTATTATGCAGCTTTTGGCCTTTTTTACATTAAAAAAACAGCAATAGTGTCTCCCTGACTCTTCAGACACAAATATATCTGTTTAAAATATTCTGGTGTAGGCCAGATAACTAGAACTCTGGTTTTCCTCTTCCACGGTTCAAATCTGGGTGTAATCAACCTTTTTGCATAAAAAAAAACGTAATATTGTCTCCCTGACTGTTCAGACACAAATATATCTGTTTAAAATATCCTGGTGTAGGCCAGATAACTAGAACTGTGGTTTTCCTCTTCCACGGTTCAAATCTCTGTATTATGCAGCTTTTGGCCTTTTTTACATAAAAAAAACAGTAATAGTGTCTTCCTGACTGTTCAGACACAAATATATCTGTTTAAATTATTCTGGTGTAGGCCAGATAACTAGAATTGTGGTTTTCCTCTTCCATGGTCCAAATCTGGGTGTAATCCACCTTTTTGCATAAAAAAAAGAGTAATAGTATCTCCCTGATTGTTCAGACACAAATATTTCTGTTTAAAATATTCTGGTGTAAGCCAGATAACTAGAAGTTTGGTTTTGCAGTTCCACGGTTCAAATCTCTGTATTATGCAGCTTTTGGCCTTTTTTACATTTAAAAAAACAGCAATAGTGTCTCCCTGACTGTTCAGACACAAATATATCTGTTTAAAATATTCTGGTGTAGGCCAGATAACTCGAACTCTGGTTTTCCTCTTCCACGGTTCAAATCTCTGTATTATGCAGCTTTTGGCCTTTTTTACATTAAAAAAACAGCAATAGTGTCTCCCTGACTCTTCAGACACAAATATATCTGTTTAAAATATTCTGGTGTAGGCCAGATAACTAGAACTCTGGTTTTCCTCTTCCACGGTTCAAATCTGGGTGTAATCAACCTTTTTGCATAAAAAAAAACGTAATATTGTCTCCCTGACTGTTCAGACACAAATATTTCTGTTTAAAATATTCTGGTGTAGGCCAGATAACTAGAAGTTTGGTTTTGCAGGTCCACGGTTCAAATCTCTGTATTATGCAGCTTTTGGCCTTTTTTACATAAAAAAAAACAGTAATAGTGTCTCCCTGACTGTTCAGACACAAATATATCTGTTTAAAATATTCTGGTGTAGGCCAGATAACTAGAAGTTTGGTTTTGCAGTTCCACGGTTCAAATCTCTGTATTATGCAGCTTTCGGCCTTTTTTACATTAAAAAAAACAGCAATAGTGTCTCCCTGACTGTTCAGACACAAATATATCTGTTTAAAATATTCTGGTGTAGGCCAGATAACTAGTACTGTGGTTTTCCTCTTCCACGGTTCAAATCTCTGTATTATGCAGCTTTTGGCCTTTTTTACATAAAAAAAACAAGTAATAGCGTCGCTCTGACTGTTCAGACACAAATATATCTGTTTAAAATATTCTGGTGTAGGCCAGCTAACTAGAACTGTGGCTTTCCTCTTTCATGGTTCAAATCTGGGTGTAATCCACCTTTTCACATAAAAAAACAGTATTGGTGTCTCCCAGACTGTTCAGACACAAATATATCTGTTTAAAATATTCTGGTGTAGTCCAGATAACTAGAAGTTTGGTTTTGCAGTTCCACGGTTCAAATCTCTGTATTATGCAGCTTTTGGCAATTTTTGCATAAAAAAAAAAACAGCAATAGTATCTCCCTGACTGTTCAGACACAAATATATCTGTTTAAAATATCCTGGTGTAGGCCAGATAACTAGAACTGTGGTTTTCCTCTTCCACGGTTCAAATCTCTGTATTATGCAGCTTTTGGCCTTTTTTACATAAAAAAAAACAGTAATAGTGTCTTCCTGACTGTTCAGACACAAATATATCTGTTTAAAATATTCTGGTGTAGGCCAGATAACTAGAATTGTGGTTTTCCTCTTCCATGGTCCAAATCTGGGTGTAATCCACCTTTTTGCATAAAAAAAACAGTAATAGTATCTCCCTGATTGTTCAGACACAAATATTTCTGTTTAAAATATTCTGGTGTAAGCCAGATAACTAGAAGTTTGGTTTTGCAGTTCCACGGTTCAAATCTCTGTATTATGCAGCTTTTGGCCTTTTTTACATTAAAAAAAACAGCAATAGTGTCTCCCTGACTGGTCAGACACAAATATATCTGTTTAAAATATTCTGGTGTAGGCCAGATAACTCGAACTGTGGTTTTCCTCTTCCATGGTTCAAATCTCTGTATTATGCAGCTTTTGGCCTTTTTTACATTAAAAAAACAGCAATAGTGTCTCCCTGACTCTTCAGACACAAATATATCTGTTTAAAATATTCTGGTGTAGGCCAGATAACTAGAAATCTGGTTTTCCTCTTCCACGGTTCAAATCTGGGTGTAATCAACCTTTTTGCATAAAAAAAAACAGTAATATTGTCTCCCAGACTGTTCAGACACAAATATATCTGTTTAAAATATTCTGGTGTATGCCAGATAACTAGAAGTTTGGTTTTGCAGTTCCCCGCTATAAATCTCTGTATTATGCAGCTTTTGGCCTTTTGTACATTAAAAAAAACAGCAAGTGTGTCTCCCTGACTCTTCAGACACAAATATATCTGTTTAAAATATTCTGGTGTAGGCCAGATAACTAGAATTGTGGTTTTCCTCTTCCATGGTCCAAATCTGGGTGTAATCCACCTTTTTGCATAAAAAAAACAGTAATAGTATCTCCCTGATTGTTCAGACACAAGTTTGTTCAGACACAAGTTTGGTTTTGCAGTTCCATGGTTCAAAACTCTGTATTATGCAGCTTTTGGCCTTTTTTACATAAAAAAAAACAGTAGTAGCGTTTCCCTGACTGTTCAGACCCAAATATATCTGTTTAAAATATTCTTGTGTAGGACAGATAACTAAAACTGTGGTTTTCCTCTTCCATTGTTCAAATCTGGGTGTAATCTACCTTTTTGCATAAAAAACAGTAATAGTGTCTCCATGACTGTTCAGACACAAATATATCTCTTTAAAATATTCTGGTGTAGGCTAGATAACTAGAAGCTTGGTTTTGCAGTTCCACGGTTCAAATCTCTGTATTATGCAGCTTTTGGCCTTTTTTACATAAAAAAACCAGTAATAGTGTCTCCCTGACTGTTCAGACACAAATATATCTGTTTAAAATATTCTGGTGTAGGCCAGATAACTAGAAGTTTGGTTTTGCAGTTCCACGCTTCAAATCTCTGTATTATGCAGCTTTTGACCTTTTTTACATAAAAAAAACCAGTAATAGTGTCTCCCTGACTGTTCAGACACAAATATATCTGTTTAAAATATTCTGGTGTAGGCCAGCTAACTAGAACTGTGGCTTTCCTCTTTCATGGTTCAAATCTGGGTGTAATCCACCTTTTCACATAAAAAAACAGTATTGGTGTCTCCCAGACTGTTCAGACACAAATATATCTGTTTAAAATATTCTGGTGTAGTCCAGATAACTAGAAGTTTGGTTTTGCAGTTCCACGGTTCAAATCTCTGTATTATGCAGCTTTTGGCAATTTTTGCATAAAAAAAAAAACAGCAATAGTATCTCCCTGACTGTTCAGACACAAATATATCTGTTTAAAATATCCTGGTGTAGGCCAGATAACTAGAACTGTGGTTTTCCTCTTCCACAGTTCAAATCTCTGTATTATGCAGCTTTTGGCCTTTTTTACATAAAAAAAAACAGTAATAGTGTCTTCCTGACTGTTCAGACACAAATATATCTGTTTAAATTATTCTGGTGTAGGCCAGATAACTAGAATTGTGGTTTTCCTCTTCCATGTTCCAAATCTGGGTGTAATCCACCTTTTTGCATAAAAAAAACAGTAATAGTATCTCCCTGATTGTTCAGACACAAATATTTCTGTTTAAAATATTCTGGTGTAAGCCAGATAACTAGAAGTTTGGTTTTGCAGTTCCACGGTTCAAATCTCTGTATTATGCAGCTTTTGGCCTTTTTTACATAAAAAAAAACAGCAATAGTGTCTACCTGAATGTTAAGACACAAATATATCTGTTTAAAATGTTCTGGTGTAGGCCAGATAACTAGAAGTTTGGTTTTGCAGTTCCACGGTTCAAATCTCTGTATTATGCAGCTTTTGGCCTTTTTTACATTTAAAAAAACAGC
This sequence comes from Phyllobates terribilis, assembly GCF_046119375.1. Classification (NCBI taxonomy): domain Eukaryota; kingdom Metazoa; phylum Chordata; class Amphibia; order Anura; family Dendrobatidae; genus Phyllobates; species Phyllobates terribilis. Next base: position 708,024,429 of record NW_027362761.1, read on the forward strand.
AATAGTGTCTCCCTGACTGTTCAGACACAAATATATCTGTTTAAAATATTCTGGTGTAGGCCAGATAACTCGAACTCTGGTTTTCCTCTTCCACGGTTCAAATCTCTGTATTATGCAGCTTTTGGCCTTTTTTACATTAAAAAAACAGCAATAGTGTCTCCCTGACTCTTCAGACACAAATATATCTGTTTAAAATATTCTGGTGTAGGCCAGATAACTAGAACTCTGGTTTTCCTCTTCCACGGTTCAAATCTGGGTGTAATCAACCTTTTTGCATAAAAAAAAACGTAATATTGTCTCCCTGACTGTTCAGACACAAATATTTCTGTTTAAAATATTCTGGTGTAGGCCAGATAACTAGAAGTTTGGTTTTGCAGGTCCACGGTTCAAATCTCTGTATTATGCAGCTTTTGGCCTTTTTTACATAAAAAAAACCAGTAATAGTGTCTCCCTGACTGTTCAGACACAAATATATCTGTTTAAAATATTCTGGTGTAGGCCAGATAACTAGAAGTTTGGTTTTGCAGTTCCACGGTTCAAATCTCTGTATTATGCAGCTTTCGGCCTTTTTTACATTAAAAAAAACAGCAATAGTGTCTCCCTGACTGTTCAGACACAAATATATCTGTTTAAAATATTCTGGTGTAGGCCAGATAACTAGTACTGTGGTTTTCCTCTTCCACGGTTCAAATCTCTGTATTATGCAGCTTTTGGCCTTTTTTACATAAAAAAAACAAGTAATAGCGTCGCTCTGACTGTTCAGACACAAATATATCTGTTTAAAATATTCTGGTGTAGGCCAGCTAACTAGAACTGTGGCTTTCCTCTTTCATGGTTCAAATCTGGGTGTAATCCACCTTTTCACATAAAAAAACAGTATTGGTGTCTCCCAGACTGTTCAGACACAAATATATCTGTTTAAAATATTCTGGTGTAGTCCAGATAACTAGAAGTTTGGTTTTGCAGTTCCACGGTTCAAATCTCTGTATTATGCAGCTTTTGGCAATTTTTGCATAAAAAAAAAAACAGCAATAGTATCTCCCTGACTGTTCAGACACAAATATATCTGTTTAAAATATCCTGGTGTAGGCCAGATAACTAGAACTGTGGTTTTCCTCTTCCACGGTTCAAATCTCTGTATTATGCAGCTTCTGGCCTTTTTTACATAAAAAAAAACAGTAATAGTGTCTTCCTGACTGTTCAGACACAAATATATCTGTTTAAATTATTCTGGTGTAGGCCAGATAACTAGAATTGTGGTTTTCCTCTTCCATGGTCCAAATCTGGGTGTAATCCACCTTTTTGCATAAAAAAACAGTAATAGTATCTCCCTGATTGTTCAGACACAAATATTTCTGTTTAAAATATTCTGGTGTAAGCCAGATAACTAGAAGTTTGGTTTTGCAGTTCCACGGTTCAAATCTCTGTATTATGCAGCTTTTGGCCTTTTTTACATAAAAAAAACAGTAATAGTGTCTCCTTGACCGTTCAGACACAAATATATGTGTTTAAAATATTCTGGTGTAGGCCAGATAACTAGAAGTTTGGTTTTGCAGTTCCACGGTTCAAATCTCTGTGTTATGCAGCTTTCGTCCTTTTTTACATAAAAAAAAACAGCAATAGTGTCTCCCTGAATGTTAAGACACAAATATATCTGTTTAAAATGTTCTGGTGTAGGCCAGATAACTAGAAGTTTGGTTTTGCAGTTCCACGGTTCAAATCTCTGTATTATGCAGCTTTTGGCCTTTTTTACATAAAAAAAAACAGCAATAGTGTCTAACTGAATGTTAAGACACAAATATATCTGTTTAAAATGTTCTGGTGTAGGCCAGATAACTAGAAGTTTGGTTTTGCAATTCCACGGTTCAAATCTCTGTATTATGCAGCTTTTGGCCTTTTTTACATTTAAAAAAACAGCAATAGTGTCTCCCTGACTGTTCAGACACAAATATATCTGTTTAAAATATTCTGGTGTAGGCCAGATAACTCGAACTCTGGTTTTCCTCTTCCACGGTTCAAATCTCTGTATTATGCAGCTTTTGGCCTTTTTTACATTAAAAAAACAGCAATAGTGTCTCCCTGACTCTTCAGACACAAATATATCTGTTTAAAATATTCTGGTGTAGGCCAGATAACTAGAACTCTGGTTTTCCTCTTCCACGGTTCAAATCTGGGTGTAATCAACCTTTTTGCATAAAAAAAAACGTAATATTGTCTCCCTGACTGTTCAGACACAAATATTTCTGTTTAAAATATTCTGGTGTAGGCCAGATAACTAGAAGTTTGGTTTGCAGGTCCACGGTTCAAATCTCTGTATTATGCAGCTTTTGGCCTTTTTTACATAGAAAAAAACAGTAATAGTGTCTCCCTGACTGTTCAGACACAAATATATCTGTTTAAAATATTCTGGTGTAGGCCAGATAACTAGAAGTTTGGTTTTGCAGTTCCACGGTTCAAATCTCTGTATTATGCAGCTTTCGGCCTTTTTTACATTAAAAAAAACAGCAATAGTGTCTCCCTGACTGTTCAGACACAAATATATCTGTTTAAAATATTCTGGTGTAGGCCAGATAACTAGTACTGTGGTTTTCCTCTTCCACGGTTCAAATCTCTGTATTATGCAGCTTTTGGCCTTTTTTACATAAAAAAAACAAGTAATAGCGTCTCTCTGACTGTTCAGACACAAATATATCTGTTTAAAATATTGTGGTGTAGGCCAGATAACTAGAACTGTGGTTTTCCTCTTCCACGGTTCAAATCTCTGTATTATGCAGCTTTTGGCCTTTTTTTACATAAAAAAACAGTAATAATGTCTCCCTGATTGTTCAGACACAAATATATCTGTTTAAAATGTTCTGGTGTAGGCCAGATAACTAGAAGTTTGGTTTTGCAGTTCCACGCTTCAAATCTCTGTATTATGCAGCTTTTGGCCTTTTTTACATAAAAAAAACAGTAATAGTGTCTCCCTGACTGTTCATACACATATATATCTGTTTAAAATATTCTGGTGTAGGCCAGATAACTAGAACAGCGGTTTTCCTCTTTCATGGTTCAAATCTGGGTGTAATCCACCTTTTGCATAAAAAAACAGTAATAGTGTCTCCCTGACTGTTCAGACACAAATATATCTGTTTAAAATATTCTGCTGTAGGCCAGATAACTAGAACTGTGGTTTTCCTCTTCCACGGTTCAAATCTCTGGATTATGCAGCTTTTGGCCTTTTTTACATAAAAAAACAGTAATAGTGTCTCCTTGACTGTTCAGACACAAGTATATCTGTTTAAAATATTCTGGTGTAGGCCAGATAACTAGAAGTTTGGTTTTGCAGTTCCACGGTTCAAAACTCTGTATTATGCAGCTTTTGGCCTTTTTTACATTAAAAAAAACAGTAGTAGTGTTTCCCTGACTGTTCAGACCCAAATATATCTGTTTAAAATATTCTTGTGTAGGACAGATAACTAAAACTGTGGTTTTCCTCTTCCATTGTTCAAATCTGGGTGTAATCCACCTTTTTGCATAAAAAACAGTAATAGTGTCTCCATGACTGTTCAGACACAAATATATCTGTTTAAAATATTCTGGTGTAGGCCAGATAACTAGAAGCTTGGTTTTGCAGTTCCACGGTTCAAATCTCTGTATTATGCAGCTTTTGGCCTTTTTTACATAAAAAAAACAGTAATAGTGTCTCCCTGACTGTTCAGACACAAATATATCTGTTTAAAATATTCTGGTGTAGGCCAGATAACTAGAAGTTTGGTTTTGCAGTTCCACGCTTCAAATCTCTGTATTATGCAGCTTTTGACCTTTTTTACATAAAAAAAAAACAGTAATAGTGTCTCCCTGACTGTTCAGACACAAATATATCTGTTTAAAATATTCTGGTGTAGGCCAGATAACTAGAAGTTTGGTTTTGCAGTTCCACGGTGCAAATCTCTGTACTATGCAGCTTTTGGCCTTTTTTACATAAAAAAAACAGCAATAGTGTCTCCCTGAATGTTCAGACACAAATATATCTGTTTAAAATGTTCTGGTGTAGGCCAGATAACTAGAAGTTTGGTTTTGCAGTTCCACGGTTCAAATCTCTGTATTATGCAGCTTTTGTCCTTTTTTACATTAAAAAAAACAGCAATAGTGTCTCTCTGACTGTTCAGACACAAATATATCTGTTTAAAATATTCTGGTGTAGGCCAGATAACTCGAACTGTGGTTTTCCTCTTCCACGGTTCAAATCTCTGTATTATGCAGCTTTTGGCCTTTTTTACATTAAAAAAACAGCAATAGTGTCTCCCTGACTCTTCAGACACAAATATATCTGTTTAAAATATTCTGGTGTAGGCCAGATAACTAGAACTCTGGTTTTACTCTTCCACGGTTCAAATCTGGGTGTAATCAACCTTTTTGCATAAAAAAAAACGTAATATTGTCTCCCTGACTGTTCAGACACAAATATTTCTGTTTAAAATATTCTGGTGTAGGCCAGATAACTAGAAGTTTGGATTTGCAGTTCCACGGTTCAAATCTCTGTATTATGCAGCTTTTGGCCTTTTTTACATTAAAAAAACAGTAATAGTGTCTCCCTGACTGTTCAGACACAAATATATCTGTTTAAAATATTCTGGTGTAGGCCAGATAACTAGAAGTTTGGTTTTGCAGTTCCACTGTTCAAATCTCTGTATTATGCAGCTTTCGGCCTTTTTTACATAAAAAAAAACAGCAATAGTGTCTCCCTGACTGTTCAGACACAAATATATCTGTTTAAAATATTCTGATGTAGGCCAGATAACTAGTACTGTGGTTTTCCTCTTCCACGGTTCAAATCTCTGTATTATGCAGTTTTGGCCTTTTTTACATAAAAAAACAAGTAATAGCGTCTCTCTGACTGTTCAGACACAAATATATCTGTTTAAAATATTGTTGTGTAGGCCAGATAACTAGAACTGTGGTTTTCCTCTTCCACGGTTCAAATCTCTGTATTATGCAGCTTTTGGCCTTTTTTTACATAAAAAAACAGTAATAATGTCTCCCTGATTGTTCAGACACAAATATATCTGTTTAAAATGTTCTGGTGTAGGCCAGATAACTAGAAGTTTGGTTTTGCAGTTCCACGCTTCAAATCTCTGTATTATGCAGCTTTTGGCCTTTTTTACATAAAAAAAACAGTAATAGTGTCTCTCTGACTGTTCATACACATATATATCTGTTTAAAATATTCTGGTGTAGGCCAGCTAACTGGAACAACGGTTTTCCTCTTTCATGGTTCAAATCTGGGTGTAATCCACCTTTTGCATAAAAAAACAGTAATAGTGTCTCCCTGACTGTTCAGACACAAATATATCTGTTTAAAATATTCTGCTGTAGGCCAGATAACTAGAACTGTGGTTTTCCTCTTCCACGGTTCAAATCTCTGGATTATGCAGCTTTTGGCCTTTTTTACATAGAAAAACAGTAATAGTGTCTCCTTGACTGTTCAGACACAAGTATATCTGTTTAAAATATTCTGGTGTAGGCCAGATAACTAGAAGTTTGGTTTTGCAGTTCCACGGTTCAAAACTCTGTATTATGCAGCTTTTGGCCTTTTTTACATTAAAAAAAACAGTAGTAGTGTTTCCCTGACTGTTCAGACCCAAATATATCTGTTTAAAATATTCTTGTGTAGGACAGATAACTAAAACTGTGGTTTTCCTCTTCCATTGTTCAAATCTGGGTGTAATCCACCTTTTTGCATAAAAAACAGTAATAGTGTCTCCATGACTGTTCAGACACAAATATATCTGTTTAAAATATTCTGGTGTAGGCCAGATAACTAGAAGCTTGGTTTTGCAGTTCCACGGTTCAAATCTCTGTATTATGCAGCTTTTGGCCTTTTTTACATAAAAAAAACAGTAATAGTGTCTCCCTGACTGTTCAGACACCAATATATCTGTTTAAAATATTCTGGTGTAGGCCAGATAACTAGAAGTTTGGTTTTGCAGTTCCACGCTTCATATCTCTGTATTATGCAGCTTTTGACCTTTTTTACATAAAAAAAAACAGTAATAGTGTCTCCCTGACTGTTCAGACACAAATATATCTGTTTAAAATATTCTGGTGTAGGCCAGCTAACTAGAACTGTGGTTTTCCTCTTTCTTGGTTCAAATCTGGGTGTAATCCACCTTTTCACATAAAAAAACAGTAATAGTGTCTCCCAGACTGTTCAGACACAAATATATCTGTTTAAAATATTCTGGTGTACGCCAGATAACTAGAAGTTTGGTTTTGCAGTTCCACGGTTCAAATCTCTGTATTATGCAGCTTTTGGCAATTTTTGCATAAAAAAAAAACAGCAATAGTATCTCCCTGACTGTTCAGACACAAAAATATCTGTTTAAAATATCCTGGTGTAGGCCAGATAACTAGAACTGTGGTTTTCCTCTTCCACGGTTCAAATCTCTGTATTATGCAGCTTTTGGCCTTTTTTACATAAAAAAAAACAGTAATAGTGTCTTCCTGACTGTTCAGACACAAATATATCTGTTTAAATTATTCTGGTGTAGGCCAGATAACTAGAATTGTGGTTTTCCTCTTCCATGGTCCAAATCTGGGTGTAATCCACCTTTTTGCATAAAAAAACAGTAATAGTATCTCCCTGATTGTTCAGACACAAATATTCCTGTTTAAAATATTCTGGTGTAAGCCAGATAACTAGAAGTTTGGTTTTGCAGTTCCACGGTTCAAATCTCTGTATTATGCAGCTTTTGGCCTTTTTTACATAAAAAAAGCAGTAATAGTGTCTCCTTGACCGTTCAGACACAAATATATCTGTTTAAAATATTCTGGTGTAGGCCAGATAACTAGAAGTTTGGTTTTGCAGTTCCACGGTGCAAATCTCTGTACTATGCAGCTTTTGGCCTTTTTTACATAAAAAAAACAGCAATAGTGTCTCCCTGAATGTTCAGACACAAATATATCTGTTTAAAATGTTCTGGTGTAGGCCAGATAACTAGAAGTTTGGTTTTGCAGTTCCACGGTTCAAATCTCTGTATTATGCAGCTTTTGTCCTTTTTTACATTAAAAAAAACAGCAATAGTGTCTCTCTGACTGTTCAGACACAAATATATCTGTTTAAAATATTCTGGTGTAGGCCACATAACTAGAACTCTGGTTTTCCTCTTCCACGGTTCAAATCTGGGTGTAATCAACCTTTTTGCATAAAAAAAAACGTAATATTGTCTCCCTGACTGTTCAGACACAAATATTTCTGTTTAAAATATTCTGGTGTAGGCCAGATAACTAGAAGTTTGGTTTTGCAGTTCCACGGTTCAAATCTCTGTATTATGCAGCTTTTGGCCTTTTTTACATTAAAAAAACAGTAATAGTGTCTCCCTGACTGTTCAGACACAAATATATCTGTTTAAAATATTCTGATGTAGGCCAGATAACTAGTACAGTGGTTTTCCTCTTCCACGGTTCAAATCTCTGTATTATGCAGCTTTTGGCCTTTTTTACATAAAAAAACAGCAATAGTGTCTCCCTGACTGTTCAGACACAAATATATCTGTTTAAAATATTCTGATGTAGGCCAGATAACTAGTACTGTGGTTTTCCTCTTCCACGGTTCAAATCTCTGTATTATGCAGCTTTTGGCCTTTTTTACATAAAAAAACAAGTAATAGTGTCTCTCTGACTGTTGAGACACAAATTTATCTGTTTAAAATATTGTGGTGTAGGCCAGATAACTAGAACTGTGGTTTTCCTCTTCCACTGTTCAAATCTCTGTATTATGCAGCTTTCGGCCTTTTTTACATTAAAAAAAACAGCAATAGTGTCTCCCTGACTGTTCAGACACAAATATATCTGTTTAAAATATTCTGGTGTAGGCCAGATAACTAGAAGTTTGGTTTTGCAGTTCCACGGTTCAAATCTCTGTATTATACAGCTTTTGGCCTTTTTTACATAAAAAAAAACAGCAATAGTGTCTCCCTGACTGTTCAGACACAAATATATCTGTTTAAAATATTCTGGTGTAGGCCAGATAGCTCGAACTGTGGTTTTCCTCATCCACGGTTCAAATCTCTGTATTATGCAGCTTTTGGCCTTTTTTACGTTAAAAAAACAGCAATAGTGTCTCCCTGACTCTTCAGACACAAATATATCTGTTTAAAATATTCTGGTGTAGGCCAGATAACTAGAACTGTGGTTTTCCTCTTCCATGGTTCAAATCTGGGTGTAATCCACCTTTTTGCATAAAAAAGAAACAGTAATATTGTCTCCCTGACTGTTCAGACACAAATATTTCTGTTTGAAATATTCTGGTGTAGGCCAGATAACTAGAAGTTTGGTTTTGCAGTTCCACAGTTCAAATCTCTGTATTATACAGCTTTTGGCCTTTTTTACATAAATAAAAACAGTAATAGTGTCTCCCTGACTGTTCAGACACAAATATATCTGTTTAAAATATTCTGGTGTAGGCCAGATATCTAGAAGTTTGGTTTTGCAGTTCCACGCTTCAAATCTCTGTATTATGCAGCTTTTGGCCTTGTTTACATAAAAAAACAGTAATAGTGTCTCCCTGACTGTTCAGACACAAATATATCTGTTTAAAATATTCTGGTGTAGGCCAGATAACTAGAACTGTGGTTTTCCTATTCCACGTTTCAAATCTCTGTATTATGTAGCTTTTGGCCTTTTTTACATAAAAAAAACAGTAATAGGGCCTTCCTGAGTGTTCACACACAAATATATCTGTTTAAAATATTCTGGTGTAGGCCAGATAACTAGAATTGTGGTTTTCCTCTTCCATGGACCAAATCTGGGTGTAATTCACCTTTTTGCATAGAAAAAACAGTAATAGTATCTCCCTGATTGTTCAGACACAAATATTTCTGTTTAAAATATTCTGGTGTAGGCCAGATAACTAAAAGTTTGGTTTTGCAGTTCCACGGTTCAAATCTCTGTATTATGCAGCTTTTGGCCTTTTTTACATAAAAAAAAATAGTAATAGTGTCTCCTTGACTGTTCAGACACAAGTATATCTGTTTAAAATATTCTGGTGTAGGCCAGATAACTAGAAGTTTGGTTATGCAGTTCCACGGTTCAAATCTCTGTACTATGCAGCTTTTGGCCTTTTTTACATTAAAAAAGCTGCAATAGTGTCTGCCTGAATGTTCAGACACAAATATATCTGTTTAAAATATTCTGGTGTAGGCCAGATAACTAGAACTGTGGTTTTCCTCTTCCACGGTTCAAATCTCTGTATTATGCACCTTTTTGCCTTTCTTACATTAAAAAAACAGCAATAGTGTCTTCCTGACTCTTGAGACACAAATATATCTGTTTAAAATATTCTGGTGTAGGCCAGATAACTAGAACTCTGGTTTTCCTCTTCCACGGTTCAAATCTGGGTGTAATCCACCTTTTTGCATAAAAAAGAAACAGTAATATTGTCTCCCTTACTGTTCAGACACAAATTTTTCTGTTTGAAATATTCTGGTGAAGGCCAGATAACTAGAAGTCTGGTTTTGCAGTTCCACGGTTCAAATCTCTGTATTATGCAGCTTTTGGCCTTTTTTACATAAAAAAAACAGTAATAGTGTCTCCCTGACTGTTCAGACACAAATATATCTGTTTAAAATATTCTGGTGTAGGCCAGATAACTAGAAGTTTGGTTTTGCAGTTCCAAGGTTCAAATCTCTGTATTATGCAGCTTTTGGCCTTTGTTACATAAAAAAAACAGTAATAGTGTCTCCCTGACTGTTCAGACACAAATATATCTGTTTAAAATATTCTGGTGTAGGCCAGATAACTAGTACTGTGGTTTTCCTCTTCCACAGTTAAATCTCTGTATTATGCAGCTTTTGGCCATTTTTACATAAAAAAAACAAGGAATAGTGTCTTCCTGACTGTTCAGACACAAATATATCTGTTCAAAATATTCTGATGTAGGCCAGATAAGTAGAAGTTTGGTTTCTCAGTTCCACGGTTCAAATCTCTGTATTATGCAGCTTTTGGCATTGTTTACATAAAAAAACAGTAATAGTGCCTCCCTGACTGTACAGACACAAATATATCAGTTTAAAATATTCTGGTGTAGGCCAGATAACTAGAACTGTGGTTTTCCTCTTCCACGGTTCAAGTCTCTGTATTATGCAACTTTTGGCCTTTTTTACGTAAAAAAAACAGTAATAGTGTCTTCCTGACTGTTCAGACACAAATATATCTGTTTAAAATATTCTGGTGTAGGCCAGATAACTAGAATTGTGTTTTTCCTCTTCCATGGTCCAAATCTGGGTGTAATCCTCCTTTTTGCATAAAAAAAAGAGTAGTAGTATCTCCCTGATTGTTCAGACACAAATATTTCTGTTTAAAATATTCTGGTGTAGGCCAGTTAACTATAACTTTGGTTTTCCTCTTCCACGGTTCAAATCTGAGTGTAATCCACCTTTTTGCATAAAAAAAACAGTATTATTGTCTCCCTGACTGTTCAGACACAAATATTTCTGTTTAAAATATTCTGGTGTAGGCCAGATAACTAGAAGTTTGGTTTTGCAGTTCCACGGTTCAAATCTCTGTATGAAGCAGCTTTTGGCCTTTTTTACATTAATAAAACAGCAGTTATGTCTCCCTGACTGTTCAGACACAAGTATATCTGTTTAAAATATTCTGGTGTAGACCAGATAACTAGAACTGTGGTTTTCCTCTTCCTCGGTTCAAATCTGGGTGTAATCCTCCTTTTTGCATAAAAAAAAAGAATAGTAGTATCTCCCTGATTGTTCAGACACAAATATTTCTGTTTAAAATATTCTGGTGTAGGCCAGATAACTAAAAGTTTGGTTTTGCAGTTCCACGGTTTAAATCTCTGTATTATGCAGCTTTTGGCCTTTTTTACATAAAAAAACAGTAATAGTGTCTCCTTGACTGTTCAGACACAAGTATATCTGTTTAAAATATTCTGGTTTAGGCCAGATAACTAGAAGTTTGGTTTTGCTGTTTCACGGTTCAAATCTCTGTATTATGCAGCTTTTGGCCTTTTTTACATTAAAAAATCAGCAATAGTGTCTCCATGAATGTTCAGACACAAATATATCTGTTTAAAATATTCTGGTGTAGACCAGATAACTAGAACTGTGGTTTTCCTCTTCCACGGTTCAGATCTCTGTATTATGCAGCTTTTGGCCTTTTTTACATAAAAAAAAACAGTAATAGTGTCTCCCTGACTGTTCAGACACAAATATATCTGTTTAAAATATTCTGCTGTAGGCCAGATAACTAGAACTGTGGTTTTCCTCTTCCACGGTTCAAATCTCTGTATTATGCAGCTTTTGGCCTTTTTTACATAAAAAAAACAGTAATAGTGTCTCCTTGACTGTTCAGACACAAGTATATCTGTTTAAAATATTCTGGTGTAGGCCAGATAACTAGAAGTTTGGTTTTGCAGTTCCACGGTTCAAAACTCTGTATTATGCAGCTTTTGGCCTTTTTTACATTAAAAAAAACAGTAGTAGTGTTTCCCTGACTGTTCAGACCCAAATATATCTGTTTAAAATATTCTTGTGTAGGACAGATAACTAAAACTGAGGTTTTCATCTTCCATTGTTCAAATCTGGGTGTAATCCACCTTTTTGCATAAAAAACAGTAATTGTGTCTCCATGACTGTTCAGACACAAATATATCTGTTTAAAATATTCTGGTGTAGGCCAGATAACTAGAAGCTTGGTTTTGCAGTTCCACGGTTCAAATCTCTGTATTATGCAGCTTTTGGCCTTTTTTACATAAAAAAAACAGTAATAGTGTCTCCCTGACTGTTCAGACACAAATATATCTGTTTAAAATATTCTGGTGTAGGCCAGATAACTAGAAGTTTGGTTTTGCAGTTCCACGGTTCAAATCTCTGTATGAAGCAGCTTTTGGCCTTTTTTACATTAATAAAACAGCAGTTATGTCTCCCTGACTGTTCAGACACAAGTATATCTGTTTAAAATATTCTGGTGTAGACCAGATAACTAGAACTGTGGTTTTCCTCTTCCTCAGTTCAAATCTGGGTGTAATTCTCCTTTTTGCATAAAAAAAAAGAGTAGTAGTATCTCCCTGATTGTTCAGACACAAATATTTCTGTTTAAAATATTCTGGTGTAGACCAGATAACTAAAAGTTTGGTTTTGCAGTTCCACGGTTTAAATCTCTGTATTATGCAGCTTTTGGCCTTTTTTACATAAAAAAACAGTAATAGTGTCTCCTTGACTGTTCAGACACAAGTATATCTGTTTAAAATATTCTGGTTTAGGCCAGATAACTAGAAGTTTGGTTTTGCTGTTTCACGGTTCAAATCTCTGTATTATGCAGCTTTTGGCCTTTTTTACATTAAAAAATCAGCAATAGTGTCTCCATCAATGTTCAGACACAAATATATCTGTTTAAAATATTCTGGTGTAGGCCAGATAACTAGAACTGTGGTTTTCCTCTTCCACGGTTCAGATCTCTGTATTATGCAGCTTTTGGCCTTTTTTACATAAAAAAAACAGTAATAGTGTCTCCCTGACTGTTCAGACACAAATATATCTGTTTAAAATATTCTGCTGTAGGCCAGATAACTAGAACTGTGGTTTTCCTCTTCCACGGTTCAAATCTCTGTATTATGCAGCTTTTGGCCTTTTTTACATAAAAAAAACAGTAATAGTGTCTCCTTGACTGTTCAGACACAAGTATATCTGTTTAAAATATTCTGGTGTAGGCCAGATAACTAGAAGTTTGGTTTTGCAGTTCCACGGTTCAAAACTCTGTATTATGCAGCTTTTGGCCTTTTTTACATTAAAAAAAACAGTAGTAGTGTTTCCCTGACTGTTCAGACCCAAATATATCTGTTTAAAATATTCTTGTGTAGGACAGATAACTAAAACTGAGGTTTTCATCTTCCATTGTTCAAATCTGGGTGTAATCCACCTTTTTGCATAAAAAACAGTAATTGTGTCTCCATGACTGTTCAGACACAAATATATCTGTTTAAAATATTCTGGTGTAGGCCAGATAACTAGAAGTATGGTTATTCCTCTTCCATGGTCCAAATCTGGGTGTAATCCACCTTTTTGCATAAAAAAACAGTAATAGTATCTCCCTGATTGTTCAGACACAAATATTTCTGTTTAAAATATTCTGGTGGAAGCCAGATAACTAGAAGTTTGGTTTTGCAGTTCCACAGTGCAAATCTGTGTACTATGCAGCTTTTGGCATTTTTTACATTAAAAAAACAGCAATAGTGTCTCCCTGAATGTTCAGATACAAATATATCTGTTTAAAATGTTCTGGTGTAGGCCAGATAACTCGAACTGTGGTTTTCCTCTTCCACGGTTCAAATCTCTGTATTATGCAGCTTTTGGCCTTTTTTACATTAAAAAAACAGCAATAGTGTCTCCCTGACTCTTCAGACACAAATATATCTGTTTAAAATATTCTGGTGTAGGCCAGATAACTAGAACTCTGGTTTTCCTCTTCCACGGTTCAAATCTGCGTGTAATCAACCTTTTTGCATAAAAAAAAAACGTAATATTGTCTCCCTGACTGTTCAGACACAAATATTTCTGTTTAAAATATTCTGGTGTAGGCCAGATAACTAGAAGTTTGGTTTTGCAGTTCCACGGTTCAAATCTCTGTATTATGCAGCTTTTGGCCTTTTTTACATAAAAAAAAACAGCAATAGTGTCTCCCTGACTGTTCAGACACAAATATTTCTGTTTAAAATATTCTGGTGTAGGCCAGATAACTAGAAGTTTGGTTTTGCAGTTCCACGGTTCAAATCTCTGTATTATGCAGCTTTTGGCCTTTTTTACATAAAAAAAAACAGTAATAGTGTCTCCCTGACTGTTCAGACACAAATATATCTGTTTAAAATATTCTGGTGTAGGCCAGATAACTAGAAGTTTGGTTTTGCAGTTCCACGGTTCAAATCTCTGTATTATGCAGCTTTCGGCCTTTTTTACATAAAAAAAAACAGCAATAGTGTCTCCCTGACTGTTCAGACACAAATATATCTGTTTAAAATATTCTGGTGTAGGCCACATAACTAGTACTGTGGTTTTCCTCTTCCACGGTTTAAATCTCTGTATTATGCAGCTTTTGGCCTTTTTTACATAAAAAAACAAGTAATAGCGTCTCTCTGACTGTTCAGACACAAATATATCCGTTTAAAATATTGTGGTGTAGGCCAGATAACTAGAACTGTGGTTTTCCTTTTCCACGGTTCAAATCTCTGTATTATGCAGCTTTTGGCCTTTTTTTACATAAAAAAACAGTAATAATGTCTCCCTGATTGTTCAGACACAAACATATCTGTTTAAAATGTTCTGGTGTAGGCCAGATATCTAGAAGTTTGGTTTTGCAGTTCCACGGTTCAAATCTCTGTATTATGCAGCTTTTGGCCTTTTTTACATTAAAAAAAACAGTAATAGTGTCTCCCTGACTGTTCAGACACAAATATATCTGTTTAAAATATTCTGGTGTAGGCCAGATATCTAGAAGTTTGGTTTTGCAGTTCCACGCTTCAAATCTCTGTATTATGCAGCTTTTGGCCTTGTTTACATAAAAAAACAGTAATAGTGTCTCCCTGACTGTTCAGACACAAATATATCTGTTTAAAATATTCTGGTGTAGGCCAGATAACTAGAACTGTGGTTTTCCTATTCCACGTTTCAAATCTCTGTATTATGTAGCTTTTGGCCTTTTTTACATAAAAAAAACAGTAATAATGTCTCCCTGATTGTTCAGACACAAATATATCTGTTTAAAATGTTCTGGTGTAGGCCAGATAACTAGAAGTTTGGTTTTGCAGTTCCACGGTTCAAATCTCTGTATTATGCAGCTTTTGGCCTTTTTTAAATTAAAAAAAACAGCAATAGTGTCTCCCTGACTGTTCAGACACAAATATATTTGTTTAAAATATTCTGGTGTAGGTCAGATAACTCGAACTGTGGTTTTCCTCTTCCACGGTTCAAATGTCTGTATTATGCAGCTTTTGGCCTTTTTTACATTAAAAAAACAGCAATAGTGTCTTCCTGACTCTTGAGACACAAATATATCTGTTTAAAATATTCTGGTGTAGGCCAGATAACTAGAACTCTGGTTTTCCTCTTCCACGCTTCAAATCTGGGTGTAATCCACCTTTTTGCATAAAAAAAACAGTAATATTGTCTCCCTGACAGTTCAGACACAAATATTTCTGTTTAAAATATTCTGGTGTAGGCCAGATAACTAGAAGTTTGGTTTTGCAGTTCCACTGTACAAATCTCTGTATTATGCAGCTTTTGGCCTTTTTTACATAAAAAAAACTGTAATAGTGTCTCCCTGGCTGTTCAGACACAAATATATCTGCTTAAAATATTCTGGTGTAGGCCAGATAGCTAGAAGTTTGATTTTGCAGTTCCACGCTTCAAATTTCTGTATTATGCAGCTTTTGGCCTTTTTTACATAAAAAAAACAGTAACAGTGTCTCCCTGACTGTTCATACACAAATATATCTGTTTAAAATATTCTGGTGTAGGCCAGATAACTAGAAGTTTGGTTTTGCAGTTCCACGGTTCAAATCTCTGTATTATGCAGCTTTTGGCCTTTTTTACATTAAAAAAAACAGCAATAGTGTCTCCCTGACTGTTCAGACACAAATATATCTGTTTAAAATATTCTGGTGTAGGCCAGATAACTAGTACTGTGGTTTTCCTCTTCCACGATCCAAATCTCTGTATTATGCAGCTTTTGACCTTTTTACATTAAAAAAACAGCAATAGTGACTCCCTGACTCTTCAGACACAAATATATCTGTTTAAAATATTCTGGTGTAGGCCAGCTAACTAGAACTGTGGTTTTCCTATTCCACAGTTCAAATCTCTGTATTATGCAGCTTTTGGCCTTTTTTACATTAAAAAAACAGCAATAGTGTCTCCCTGACTCTTCAGACACAAATATATCTGTTTAAAATATTCTGGTGTAGGCCAGATAACTAGAACTCTGGTTTTCCTCTTCCACGATTCAAATCTGGGTGTAATCAACCTTTTTGCATAAAAAAAAACGTAATATTGTCTCACTGACTGTTCAGACACAAATATTTCTGTTTAAAATATTCTGGTGTAGGCCAGATAACTAGAAGTTTGGTTTTGCAGTTCCACGGTTCAAATCTCTGTATTATGCAGCTTTTGGCCTTTTTTACATAAAAAAAAAGAGTAATAGTGTCTCCCTGACTGTTCAGACACAAATATATCTGTTTAAAATATTCTGGTGTAGGCCAGATAACTAGAAGTTTGGTTTTGCAGTTCCACGGTTCAAATCTCTGTATTATGCAGCTTTCGGCCTTTTTTACATTAAAAAAAACAGCAATAGTGTCTCCCTGACTGTTCAGACACAAATATATCTGTTTATAATATTCTGGTGTAGGCCAGATAACTAGAACTGTGGTTTTCCTCTTCCACGGTTCAAATCTCTGTATTATGCAGCTTTTGGCCTTTTTTTACATAAAAAAACAGTAATAATGTCTCCCTGATTGTTCAGACACAAATATATCTGTTTAAAATGTTCTGGTGTAGGCCAGATATCTAGAAGTTTGGTTTTGCAGTTCCACGGTTCAAATCTCTGTATTATGCAGCTTTTGGCCTTTTTTACATTAAAAAAAACAGCAATAATGTCTCCCTGACTGTTCAGACACAAATATATCTGTTTAAAATATTCTGGTGTAGGCCAGATAACTCGAACTGTGGTTTTCCTCTTCCACGGTTCAAATCTCTGTATTATGCAGCTTTTGGCCTTTTTTACGTTAAAAAAACAGCAATAGTGTCTCCTTGACTGTTCAGACACAAGTATATCTGTTTAAAATATTCTGGTGTAGGCCAGATAACTAGAAGTTTGGTTTTGCAGTTCCACGGTTCAAAACTCTGTATTATGCAGCTTTTGGCCTTTTTTACATTAAAAAAAACAGTAGTAGTGTTTCCCTGACTGTTCAGACCCAAATATATCTGTTTAAAATATTCTTGTGTAGGACAGATAACTAAAACTGAGGTTTTCATCTTCCATTGTTCAAATCTGGGTGTAATCCACCTTTTTGCATAAAAAACAGTAATTGTGTCTCCATGACTGTTCAGACACAAATATATCTGTTTAAAATATTCTGGTGTAGGCCAGATAACTAGAAGCTTGGTTTTGCAGTTCCACGGTTCAAATCTCTGTATTATGCAGCTTTTGGCCTTTTTTACATAAAAAAAACAGCAATAGTGTCTCCCTGACTGTTCAGACACAAATATATCTGTTTAAAATATTCTGGTGTAGGCCAGATAACTAGAAGATTGGTTTTGCAGTTCCACGCTTCAAATCTCTGTATTATGCAGCTTTTGACCTTTTTTACATAAAAAAAAACAGCAATAGTGTCTCCCTGACTGTTCAGACACAAATATATCTGTTTAAAATATTCTGGTGTAGGCCAGCTAACTAGAACTGTGGTTTTCCTCTTTCATGGTTCAAATCTGGGTGTAATCCACCTTTTCACATAAAAAAACCGTAATAGTGTCTCCCAGTCTGTTCAGACACAAATATATCTGTTTAAAATATTCTGGTGTAGGCCAGATAACTAGAAGTTTGGTTTTGCAGTTCCACGGTTCAAATCTCTGTATTATGCAGCTTTTGGCAATTTTTGCATAAAAAAAAACAGCAATAGTATGTCCCTGACTGTTCAGACACAAATATATCTGTTTAAAATATCCTAGTGTAGGCCAGATAACTAGAACTGTGGTATTCCTCTTCCACGGTTCAAATCTCTGTATTATGCAGCTTTTGGCCTTTTTTACATAAAAAAAAACAGTAATAGTGTCTTCCTGACTGTTCAGACACAAATATATCTGTGTAAGTTATTCTGGTGTAGGCCAGATAACTAGAATTATGGTTTTCCTCTTCCATGGTCCAAATCTGGGTGTAATCCACCTTTTTGCATAAAAAAACAGTAATAGTATCTCCCTGATTGTTCAGACACAAATATTTCTGTTTAAAATATTCTGGTGTAAGCCAGATAACTAGAAGTTTGGTTTTGCAGTTCCACGGTTCAAATCTCTGTATTATGCAGCTTTTGGCCTTTTTTACATAAAAAAACAGTAATAGTGTCTCCTTGACGGTTCAGACACAAATATATCTGTTTAAAATATTCTGGTGTAGGCCAGATAACTAGAAGTTTGGTTTTGCAGTTCCACAGTGCAAATCTGTGTACTATGCAGCTTTTGGCATTTTTTACATTAAAAAAACAGCAATAGTGTCTCCCTGAATGTTCAGATACAAATATATCTGTTTAAAATGTTCTGGTGTAGGCCAGATAACTCGAACTATGGTTTTCCTCTTCCACGGTTCAAATCTCTGTATTATGCAGCTTTTGGCCTTTTTTACATTAAAAAAACAGCAATAGTGTCTCCCTGACTCTTCAGACACAAGTATATCTGTTTAAAATATTCTGGTGTAGGCCAGATAACTAGAACTCTGGTTTTCCTCTTCCACGGTTCAAATCTGCGTGTAATCAACCTTTTTGCATAAAAAAAAACGTAATATTGTCTCCCTGACTGTTCAGACACAAATATTTCTGTTTAAAATATTCTGGTGTAGGCCAGATAACTAGAAGTTTGGTTTTGCAGTTCCACGGTTCAAATCTCTGTATTATGCAGCTTTTGGCCTTTTTTACATAAAAAAAAACAGTAATAGTGTCTCCCTGACTGTTCAGACACAAATATATCTGTTTAAAATATTCTGGTGTAGGCCAGATAACTAGAAGTTTGGTTTTGCAGTTCCACGGTTCAAATCTCTGTATTATGCAGCTTTCGGCCTTTTTTACATAAAAAAAAACAGCAATAGTGTCTCCCTGACTGTTCAGACACAAATATATCTGTTTAAAATATTCTGGTGTAGGCCAGATAACTAGTACTGTGGTTTTCCTCTTCCACGGTTCAAATCTCTGTATTATGCAGCTTTTGGCCTTTTTTACATAAAAAAACAAGTAATAGCGTCTCTCTGACTGTTCAGACACAAATATATCTGTTTAAAATATTGTGGTGTAGGCCAGATAACTAGAACTGTGGTTTTCCTCTTCCACGGTTCAAATCTCTGTATTATGCAGCTTTTGGCCTTTTTTTACATAAAAAAACAGTAATAATGTCTCCCTGATTGTTCAGACACAAATATATGTGTTTAAAATGTTCTGGTGTAGGCCAGATATCTAGAAGTTTGGTTTTGCAGTTCCACGGTTCAAATCTCTGTATTATGCAGCTTTTGGCCTTTTTTACATTAAAAAAAACAGCAATAGTGTCTCCCTGACTGTTCAGACACAAATATATCTGTTTAAAATATTCTGGTGTAGGCCAGATAACTCGAACTGTGGTTTTCCTCTTCCACGGTTCAAATCTCTGTATTATGCAGCTTTTGGCCTTTTTTACGTTAAAAAAACAGCAATAGTGTCTCCCTGACTCTTCAGACACAAATATATCTGTTTAAAATATTCTGGTGTAGGCCAGATAACTAGAACTGTGGTTTTCCTCTTCCATGGTTCAAATCTGGGTGTAATCCACCTTTTTGCATAAAAAAGAAACAGTAATATTGTCTCCCTGACTGTTCAGACACAAATATTTCTGTTTGAAATATTCTGGTGTAGGCCAGATAACTAGAAGTTTGGTTTTGCAGTTCCACAGTTCAAATCTCTGTATTATACAGCTTTTGGCCTTTTTTACATAAATAAAAACAGTAATAGTGTCTCCCTGACTGTTCAGACACAAATATATCTGTTTAAAATATTCTGGTGTAGGCCAGATATCTAGAAGTTTGGTTTTGCAGTTCCACGCTTCAAATCTCTGTATTATGCAGCTTTTGGCCTTGTTTACATAAAAAAACAGTAATAGTGTCTCCCTGACTGTTCAGACACAAATATATCTGTTTAAAATATTCTGGTGTAGGCCAGATAACTAGAACTGTGGTTTTCCTATTCCACGTTTCAAATCTCTGTATTATGTAGCTTTTGGCCTTTTTTACATAAAAAAAACAGTAATAGGGCCTTCCTGAGTGTTCACACACAAATATATCTGTTTAAAATATTCTGGTGTAGGCCAGATAACTAGAATTGTGGTTTTCCTCTTCCATGGACCAAATCTGGGTGTAATTCACCTTTTTGCATAAAAAAAAACAGTAATAGTATCTCCCTGATTGTTCAGACACAAATATTTCTGTTTAAAATATTCTGGTGTAGGCCAGATAACTAAAAGTTTGGTTTTGCAGTTCCACGGTTTAAATCTCTGTATTATGCAGCTTTTGGCCTTTTTTACATAAAAAAAACAGTAATAGTGTCTTCCTGACTGTTCAGACACAAATATATCTATTTAAAATAGTCTGGTGTAGGCCAGATAACTAGAATTGTGGTTTTCCTCTTCCATGGACCAAATCTGGGTGTAATTCACCTTTTTGCATAGAAAAAACAGTAATAGTATCTCCCTGATTGTTCAGACACAAATATTTCTGTTTAAAATATTCTGGTGTAGGCCAGATAACTAAAAGTTTGGTTTTGCAGTTCCACGGTTCAAATCTCTGTACTATGCAGCTTTTGGCCTTTTTTACATAAAAAAAAATAGTAATAGTGTCTCCTTGACTGTTCAGACACAAGTATATCTGTTTAAAATATTCTGGTGTAGGCCAGATAACTAGAAGTTTGGTTATGCAGTTCCACGGTTCAAATCTCTGTACTATGCAGCTTTTTGCCTTTTTTACATAAAAAAGCATCAATAGTGTCTGCCTGAATGTTCAGACACAAATATATCTGTTTAAAATATTCTGGTGTAGGCCAGATAACTAGAACTGTGGTTTTCCTCTTCCACGGTTCAAATCTCTGTATTATGCAGCTTTTGGCCTTTTTTACATTAAAAAAACAGCAATAGTGTCTTTCTGACTCTTGAGACACAAATATATCTGTTTAAAATATTCTGGTGTAGGCCAGATAACTAGAACTCTGGTTTTCCTCTTCCATGCTTCAAATCTGGGTGTAATCCACCTTTTTGCATAAAAAAACAGTAATATTGTCTCCCTGACAGTTCAGACACAAATATTTCTGTTTAAAATATTCTGGTGTAGGCCAGATAACTAGAAGTTTGGTTTTGCAGTTCCACTGTTCAAATCTCTGTATTATGCAGCTTTTGCCTTTTTTACATAAAAAAAACTGTAACAGTGTCTCCCTGGCTGTTCAGACACAAATATATCTGATTAAAATATTCTGGTGTAGGCCAGATAGCTAGAAGTTTGATTTTGCAGTTCCACGCTTCAAATCTCTGTATTATGCAGCTTTTGGCCTTTTTTACATAAAAAAAACAGTAACAGTGTCTCCCTGACTGTTCAGACACAAATATATCTGTTTAAAATATTCTGGTGTAGGCCAGATAACTAGAACTGTGGTTTTCCTCTTCCACGGTTCAAATCTCTGTATTATGCAGCTTTTGGCCTTTTTTACATTAAAAAAACAGCAATAGTGTCTTTCTGACTCTTGAGACACAAATATATCTGTTTAAAATATTCTGGTGTAGGCCAGATAACTAGTACTGTGGTTTTCCTCTTCCACGATCCAAATCTCTGTATTATGCAGCTTTTGACCTTTTTACATTAAAAAAACAGCAATAGTGACTCCCTGACTCTTCAGACACAAATATATCTGTTTAAAATATTCTGGTGTAGGCCAGCTAACTAGAACTGTGGTTTTCCTATTCCACAGTTCAAATCTCTGTATTATGCAGCTTTTGACCTTTTTACATTAAAAAAACAGCAATAGTGACTCCCTGACTCTTCAGACACAAATATATCTGTTTAAAATATTCTGGTGTAGGCCAGATAACTAGAACTCTGGTTTTCCTCTTCCACGATTCAAATCTGGGTGTAATCAACCTTTTTGCATAAAAAAAAATGTAGTATTGTCTCCCTGACTGTTCAGACACAAATATTTCTGTTTAAAATATTCTGGTGTAGGCCAGATAACTAGAAGTTTGGTTTTGCAGTTCCACGGTTCAAATCTCTGTATTATGCAGCTTTCGGCCTTTTTTACATTAAAAAAAACAGCAATAGTGTCTCCCTGACTGTTCAGACACAAATATATCTGTTTAAAATATTCTGGTGTAGGCCAGATAACTAGTACTGTGGTTTTCCTCTTCCACGGTTCAAATCTCTGTATTATGCAGCTTTTGGCCTTTTTTACATAAAAAAATAAGTAATAGCGTCTCTCTGACTGTTCAGACATAAATATATCTGTTTAAAATATTGTGGTGTAGGCCAGATAACTAGAACTGTGGTTTTCCTCTTCCACGGTTCAAATCTCTGTATTATGCAGCTTTTGGCCTTTTTTTGCATAAAAAACAGTAATAATGTCTCCCTGATTTTCAGACACAAATATATCTGTTTAAAATGTTCTGGTGTAGGCCAGATAACTAGAAGTTTGGTTTTGCAGTTCCACGGTTCAAATCTCTGTATTATGCAGCTTTTGGCCTTTTTTACATTAAAAAAAACAGCAATAGTGTCTCCCTGACTGTTCAGACACAAATATATTTGTTTAAAATATTCTGGTGTAGGCCAGATATCTCGAACTGTGGTTTTCCTCTTCCACGGTTCAAATCTCTGTATTATGCAGCTTTTGGCCTTTTTTACATTAAAAAAACAGCAATAGTGTCTTCCTGACTCTTGAGACACAAATATATCTGTTTAAAATATTCTGGTGTAGGCCAGATAACTAGAACTCTGGTTTTCCTCTTCCACGCTTCAAATCTGGGTGTAATTCACCTTTTTGCATAAAAAAAACAGTAATAGTATCTCCCTGACAGTTCAGACACAAATATTTCTGTTTAAAATATTCTGGTGTAGGCCAGATAACTAAAAGTTTGGTTTTGCAGTTCCACGGTTCAAATCTCTGTATTATGCAGCTTTTGGCCTTTTTTACATAAAAAAAACAGTAATAGTGTCTTCCTGACTGTTCAGACACAAATATATCTATTTAAAATATTCTGGTGTAGGCCAGATAACTAGAATTGTGGTTTTCCTCTTCCATGGACCAAATCTGGGTGTAATTCACCTTTTTGCATAGAAAAAACAGTAATAGTATCTCCCTGATTGTTCAGACACAAATATTTCTGTTTAAAATATTCTGGTGTAGGCCAGATAACTAGAAGTTTGGTTTTGCAGTTCCACGGTTCAAATCTCTGTATTATGCAGCTTTTGGCCTTTTTTACATTAGAAAAAACAGCAATAGTGTCTCCCTGACTGTTCAGACACAAATATATCTGTTAAAATATTCTGGTGTAGGCCAGATAACTAGTACTGTGGTTTTCCTCTTCCACGATCCAAATCTCTGTATTATGCAGCTTTTGACCTTTTTACATTAAAAAAACAGCAATAGTGACTCCCTGACTCTTCAGACACAAATATATCTGTTTAAAATATTCTGGTGTAGGCCAGCTAACTAGAACTGTGGTTTTCCTATTCCACGGTTCAAATCTCTGTATTATGCAGCTTTTGGCCTTTTTTACATTAAAAAAACAGCAATAGTGTCTCCCTGACTCTTCAGACACAAATATATCTGTTTAAAATATTCTGGTGTAGGCTAGATAACTAGAACTCTGGTTTTCCTCTTCCACGGTTGAAATCTGGGTGTAATCAACCTTTTTGCATAAAAAAAAACGTAATATTGTCTCCCTGACTGTTCAGACACAAATATTTCTGTTTAAAATATTCTGGTGTAGGCCAGATAACTAGACGTTTGGTTTTGCAGTTCCACGGTTCAAATCTCTGTATTATGCAGCTTTTGGCCTTTTTTACATAAAAAAAACAGTAATAGTGTCTCCCTGACTGTTCAGACACAAATATATCTGTTTAAAATATTCTGGTGTAGGCCAGATAACTAGAAGTTTGGTTTTGCAGTTCCACGGTTCAAATCTCTGTATTATGCAGCTTTCGGCCTTTTTTACATTAAAAAAAAAGCAATAGTGTCTCCTTGACTGTTCAGACACAAATATATCTGTTTAAAATATTCTGGTGTAGGCCAGATAACTAGTACTGTGGTTTTCCTCTTCCACGGTTCAAATCTCTGTATTATGTAGCTTTTGGCCTTTTTTACATAAAAAAAACAGTAATAGGGCCTTCCTGAGTGTTCACACACAAATATATCTGTTTAAAATATTCTGGTGTAGGCCACATAACTAGAATTGTGGTTTTCCTCTTCCATGGACCAAATCTGGGTGTAATTCACCTTTTTGCATAAAAAAAAACAGTAATAGTATCTCCCTGATTGTTCAGACACAAATATTTCTGTTTAAAATATTCTGGTGTAGGCCAGATATCTAGAAGTTTGGTTTTGCAGTTCCACGCTTCAAATCTCTGTATTATGCAGCTTTTGGCCTTGTTTACATAAAAAACAGTAATAGTGTCTCCCTGACTGTTCAGACACAAATATATCTGTTTAAAATATTCTGGTGTAGGCCAGATAACTAGAACTGTGGTTTTCCTTTTCCACGTTTCAAATCTCTGTATTATGTAGCTTTTGGCCTTTTTTTACATAAAAAAACAGTAATAGGGCCTTCCTGAGTGTTCACACACAAATATATCTGTTTAAAATATTCTGGTGTAGGCCACATAATTAGAATTGTGGTTTTCCTCTTCCATGGACCAAATCTGGGTGTAATTCACCTTTTTGCATAAAAAAAAACAGTAATAGTATCTCCCTGATTGTTCAGACACAAATATTTCTGTTTAAAATATTCTGGTGTAGGCCAGATAACTAAAAGTTTGGTTTTGCAGTTCCACGGTTCAAATCTCTGTATTATGCAGCTTTTGGCCTTTTTTACATAAAAAAACAGTAATAGTGTCTTCCTGACTGTTCAGACACAAATATATCTATTTAAAATATTCTGGTGTAGGCCAGATAACTAGAATTGTGGTTTTCCTCTTCCATTGAGCAAATCTGGGTGTAATTCACCTTTTTGCATAGAAAAAACAGTAATAGTATCTCCCTGATTGTTCAGACACAAATATTTCTGTTTAAAATATTCTGGTGTAGGCCAGATAACTAAAAGTTTGGTTTTGCAGTTCCACGGTTAAAATCTCTGTATTATGCAGCTTTTGGCCTTTTTTACATAAAAAAAAATAGTAATAGTGTCTCCTTGACTGTTCAGACACAAGTATATCTGTTTAAAATATTCTGGTGTAGGCCAGATAACTAGAAGTTTGGTTATGCAGTTCCACGGTTCAAATCTCTGTACTATGCAGCTTTCGGCCTTTTTTACATTAAAAAAAAAGCAATAGTGTCTCCTTGACTGTTCAGACACAAATATATCTGTTTAAAATATTCTGGTGTAGGCCAGATAACTAGTACTGTGGTTTTCCTCTTCCACGGTTCAAATCTCTGTATTATGCAGCTTTTGGCCTTTTTTACATAAAAAAACAAGTAATAGCGTCTCTCTGACTGTTCAGACACAAATATATCTGTTTAAAATATTGTGGTGTAGGCCAGATAACTAGAACTGTGGTTTTCCTCTTCCACGGTTCAAATCTCTGTATTATGCAGCTTTTGGCCTCTTTTTACATAAAAAACAGTAATAATGTCTCCCTGATTGTTCAGACACAAATATATCTGTTTAAAATGTTCTGGTGTAGGCCAGATAACTAGAAGTTTGGTTTTGCAGTTCCACGGTTCAAATCTCTGTATTATGCAGCTTTTGGCCTTTTTTACATTAAAAAAAACAGCAATAGTGTCTCCCTGACTGTTCAGACACAAATATATCTGTTTAAAATATTCTGGTGTAGGCCAGATAACTCGAACTGTGGTTTTCCTCTTCCACGGTTCAAGTCTCTGTATTATGCAGCTTTTGGCCTTTTTTACGTTAAAAAAACAGCAATAGTGTTTCCCTGACTCTTCAGACACAAATATATCTGTTTAAAATATTCTGGTGTAGGCCAGATAACTAGAACTGTGGTTTTCCTCTTCCATGGTTCAAATCTGGGTGTAATCCACCTTTTTGCATAAAAAAGAAACAGTAATATTGTCTCCCTGACTGTTCAGACACAAATATTTCTGTTTGAAATATTCTGGTGTAGGCCAGATAACTAGAAGTTTGGTTTTGCAGTTCCACAGTTCAAATCTCTGTATTATAAAGCTTTTGGCCTTGTTTACATAAAAAAACAGTAATAGTGTCTCCCTGACTGTTCAGACACAAATATATCTGTTTAAAATATTCTGGTGTAGGCCAGATATCTAGAAGTTTGGTTTTGCAGTTCCACGCTTCAAATCTCTGTATTATGCAGCTTTTGGCCTTGTTTACATAAAAAAACAGTAATAGTGTCTCCCTGACTGTTCAGACACAAATATATCTGTTTAAAATATTCTGGTGTAGGCCAGATAACTAGAACTGTGGTTTTCCTTTTCCACGTTTCAAATCTCTGTGTTATGTAGCTTTTGGCCTTTTTTACATAAAAAAAACAGTAATAGGGCCTTCCTGAGTGTTCACACACAAATATATCTGTTTAAAATATTCTGGTGTAGGCCACATAACTAGAATTGTGGTTTTCCTCTTCCATGGACCAAATCTGGGTGTAATTCACCTTTTTGCATAAAAAAAAACAGTAATAGTATCTCCCTGATTGTTCAGACACAAATATTTCTGTTTAAAATATTCTGGTGTAGGCCATATATCTAGAAGTTTGGTTTTGCAGTTCCACGCTTCAAATCTCTGTATTATGCAGCTTTTGGCCTTGTTTACATAAAAAACAGTAATAGTGTCTCCCTGACTGTTCAGACACAAATATATCTGTTTAAAATATTCTGGTGTAGGCCAGATAACTAGAACTGTGGTTTTCCTTTTCCACGTTTCAAATCTCTGTATTATGTAGCTTTTGGCCTTTTTTTACATAAAAAAACAGTAATAGGGCCTTCCTGAGTGTTCACACACAAATATATCTGTTTAAAATATTCTGGTGTAGGCCACATAATTAGAATTGTGGTTTTCCTCTTCCATGGACCAAATCTGGGTGTAATTCACCTTTTTGCATAAAAAAAAACAGTAATAGTATCTCCCTGATTGTTCAGACACAAATATTTCTGTTTAAAATATTCTGGTGTAGGCCAGATAACTAAAAGTTTGGTTTTGCAGTTCCACGGTTCAAATCTCTGTATTATGCAGCTTTTGGCCTTTTTTACATAAAAAAACAGTAATAGTGTCTTCCTGACTGTTCAGACACAAATATATCTATTTAAAATATTCTGGTGTAGGCCAGATAACTAGAATTGTGGTTTTCCTCTTCCATGGAGCAAATCTGGGTGTAATTCACCTTTTTGCATAGAAAAAACAGTAATAGTATCTCCCTGATTGTTCAGACACAAATATTTCTGTTTAAAATATTCTGGTGTAGGCCAGATAACTAAAAGTTTGGTTTTGCAGTTCCACGGTTAAAATCTCTGTATTATGCAGCTTTTGGCCTTTTTTACATAAAAAAAAATAGTAATAGTGTCTCCTTGACTGTTCAGACACAAGTATATCTGTTTAAAATATTCTGGTGTAGGCCAGATAACTAGAAGTTTGGTTATGCAGTTCCACGGTTCAAATCTCTGTACTATGCAGCTTTTGGCCTTTTTTACATTAAAAAAGCATCAATAGTGACTCCCTGACTCTTCAGACACAAATATATCTGTTTAAAATATTATGGTGTAGGCCAGCTAACTAGAACTGTGGTTTTCCTATTCCACGGTTCAAATCTCTGTATTATGCAGCTTTTGGCCTTTTTTACATTAAAAAAACTGCTATAGTGTCTCCCTGACTGTTCAGACACAAATATATCTGTTTAAAATATTCTGGTGTAGGCCAGATAACTCGAACTGTGGTTTTCCTCTTCCACGGTTCAAATCTCTGTATTATGCAGCTTTTGGCCTTTTTTACATTAAAAACCAGCAATAGTGTCTCCCTGACTCTTCAGACACAAATATATCTGTTTAAAATATTCTGGTGTAGGCCAGATAACTAGAACTGTGGTTTTCCTCTTCTATGGTTCAAATCTGGGTGTAATCCACCTTTTTGCATAAAAAGAAACAGTAATGTTGTCTCCCTGACTGTTCAGACACAAATATTTCTGTTTGAAATATTCTGGTGAAGGCCAGATAACTAGAAGTTTGGTTTTACAGTTTCACTGTTCAAATCTCTGTATTATGCAGCTTTTGGCCTTTTTTACATAAAAAAACAGTAATAGTGTCTCCCTGACTGTTCAGACACAAATATATCTGTTTAAAATATTCTGGTGTAGGCCAGATAACTAGAAGTTTGGTTTTACAGTTTCACGGTTCAAATCTCTGTATTATGCAGCTTTTGGCCTTTTTTACATTAAAAAAACAGCAATAGTGTCTCACTGACTGTTCAGACACAAATATATCTGTTTAAAATATTCTGGTGTAGGCCAGATAACTAGTACTGTGGTTTTCCTCTTCCACAGTTCAAATCTCTGTATTATGCAGCTTTTGGCCATTTTTACATAAAAAAAACAAGGAATAGTGTCTTCCTGACTGGACAGACACAAATATATCTGTTCAAAATATTCTGATGTACGCCAGATAAGTAGAAGTTTGGTTTCTCAGTTCCACGGTTCAAATCTCTGTATTATGCAGCTTTTGGTCTTTTTTACATAAAAAATACAGTAATAGGGTCTCCCTGACTGTTGAGACACAAATATATGTGTTTAAAATATTCTGGTGCAGGCCAGATAACTAGAAGTTTGGTTTTGCAGTTCCACGCTTCAAATCTCTGTATTATGCAGCTTTTGGCCTTGTTTACATAAAAAAACAGTAATAGTGTCTCCCTGACTGTACAGACACAAATATATCAGTTTAAAATATTCTGGTGTAGGCCAGATAACTAGAACTGTGGTTTTCCTCTTCCACGGTTCAAGTCTCTGTATTATGCAGCTTTTGGCCTTTTTTACATAAAAAAAAACAGTAATAGTGTCTTCCTGACTGTTCAGACACAAATATATCAGTTTAAAATATTCTGGTGTAGGCCAGATAACTAGAATTGTGGTTTTCCTCTTCCATGGTCCAAATCTGGGTGTAATCCTCCTTTTTGCATAAAAAAAAGAGTAGTATTATCTCCCTGATTGTTCAGACACAAATATTTCTGTTTAAAATATTCTGGTGTAGGCCAGATAACTAAAAGTTTGGTTTTGCAGTTCCACGGTTTAAATCTCTGTATTATGCAGCTTTTGGCCTTTTTTACATAAAAAAACAGTAATAGTGTCTCCTTGACTGTATAGACACAAGTATATCTGTTTAAAATATTCTGGTTTAGGCCAGATAAGTAGAAGTTGGGTTTGGCTGTTTCACGGTTCAAATCTCTGTATTATGCAGCTATTGGCCTTTTTTACATTAAAAAATCAGCAATAGTGTCTCCATGAATGTTCAGACACAAATATATCTGTTTAAAATATTCTTGTGTAGGCCAGATAACTAGAACTGTGGTTTTCCTCTTCCACGGTACAATTCTCTGTATTATGCAGCTTTTGGCCTTTTTTACATTAAAAACACAGCAATAGTGTCTCCCTGACTCTTCAGACACAAATATATCTGTTTAAAATATTCTGGTGTAGGCCAGTTAACTATAACTTTGGTTTTCCTCTTCCACGGTTCAAATCTGAGTGTAATCCACCTTTTTGCATAAAAAAAACAGTAATATTGTCTCCCTGACTGTTCAGACACAAATATACCTGTTTAAAATATTCTGGTGTAGGCCAGATAACTAGAAGTTTGGTTTTGCAGTTCCACGGTTCAAATTTCTGTATTATGCAGCTTTTGGCCTTTTTTACATAAAAAAAAACAGTAATAGTGTCTCCCTGACTGCTCAGACACAAATATATCTGTTTAAAATATTCTGGTGTAGGCCAGATAACTAGAACTCTGGTTTTCCTCTTCCACGGTTCAAATCTGGATGTAATCCACCTTTTTGCATAAAAAAAACAGTAATATTGTCTCCTTGACAGTTCAGACACAAATATATCTGTTTAAAATATTCTGGTGTAGGCCAGATAACTAGAATTGTGGTTTTCCTCTTCCATGGTCCAAATCTGGGTGTAATCCTCCTTTTTGCATAAAAAAAAAGAGTAGTAGTATCTCCCTGATTGTTCAGACACAAATATTTCTGTTTAAAATATTCTGGTGTAGGCCAGATAACTAAAAGTTTGGTTTTGCAGTTCCACGGTTTAAATCTCTGTATTATGCAGCTTTTGGCCTTTTTTACATAAAAAAAACAGTAATAGTGTCTGCTTGACTGTTCAGACACAAGTATATCTGTTTAAAATATTCTGGTTTAGGCCAGGTAACTAGAAGTTTGGTTTTGCTGTTTCACGGTTCAAATCTCTGTATTATGCAGCTTTTGGCCTTTTTTACATTAAAAACACAGCAATAGTGTCTCCCTGACTCTTCAGACACAAATATATCTGTTTAAAATATTCTGGTGTAGGCCAGATAACTAGAACTGTTGTTTTCCTCTTCCATGGCTCAAATCTGGGTGTAATCCACCTTTTTGCATAAAAAAGAAACAGTAATATTGTCTCCCTGACAGTTCAGACACAAATATTTCTGTTTGAAATATTCTGCTATAGGCCAGATAACTAGAAGTTTGGTTTTGCAGTTCCACGGTTCAAATCTCTGTATTATGCAGCTTTTGGCCCTTTTTTACATAAAAAAACAGTAATAGTGTCTCCCTGACTGTTCAGACACAAATATTTCTGTTTGAAATATTCTGGTGTAGGCCAGATAACTAGAAGTTTGGTTTTGCAGTTCCACAGTTCAAATCTCTGTATTATAAAGCTTTTGGCCTTGTTTACATAAAAAAACAGTAATAGTGTCTCCCTGACTGTTCAGACACAAATATATCTGTTTAAAATATTCTGGTGTAGGCCAGATATCTAGAAGTTTGGTTTTGCAGTTCCACGCTTCAAATCTCTGTATTATGCAGCTTTTGGCCTTGTTTACATAAAAAAACAGTAATAGTGTCTCCCTGACTGTTCAGACACAAATATATCTGTTTAAAATATTCTGGTGTAGGCCAGATAACTAGAACTGTGGTTTTCCTTTTCCACGTTTCAAATCTCTGTGTTATGTAGCTTTTGGCCTTTTTTACATAAAAAAAACAGTAATAGGGCCTTCCTGAGTGTTCACACACAAATATATCTGTTTAAAATATTCTGGTGTAGGCCACATAACTAGAATTGTGGTTTTCCTCTTCCATGGACCAAATCTGGGTGTAATTCACCTTTTTGCATAAAAAAAAACAGTAATAGTATCTCCCTGATTGTTCAGACACAAATATTTCTGTTTAAAATATTCTGGTGTAGGCCATATATCTAGAAGTTTGGTTTTGCAGTTCCACGCTTCAAATCTCTGTATTATGCAGCTTTTGGCCTTGTTTACATAAAAAACAGTAATAGTGTCTCCCTGACTGTTCAGACACAAATATATCTGTTTAAAATATTCTGGTGTAGGCCAGATAACTAGAACTGTGGTTTTCCTTTTCCACGTTTCAAATCTCTGTATTATGTAGCTTTTGGCCTTTTTTTACATAAAAAAACAGTAATAGGGCCTTCCTGAGTGTTCACACACAAATATATCTGTTTAAAATATTCTGGTGTAGGCCACATAATTAGAATTGTGGTTTTCCTCTTCCATGGACCAAATCTGGGTGTAATTCACCTTTTTGCATAAAAAAAAACAGTAATAGTATCTCCCTGATTGTTCAGACACAAATATTTCTGTTTAAAATATTCTGGTGTAGGCCAGATAACTAAAAGTTTGGTTTTGCAGTTCCACAGTTCAAATCTCTGTATTATGCAGCTTTTGGCCTTTTTTACATAAAAAAACAGTAATAGTGTCTTCCTGACTGTTCAGACACAAATATATCTATTTAAAATATTCTGGTGTAGGCCAGATAACTAGAATTGTGGTTTTCCTCTTCCATGGAGCAAATCTGGGTGTAATTCACCTTTTTGCATAGAAAAAACAGTAATAGTATCTCCCTGATTGTTCAGACACAAATATTTCTGTTTAAAATATTCTGGTGTAGGCCAGATAACTAAAAGTTTGGTTTTGCAGTTCCACGGTTAAAATCTCTGTATTATGCAGCTTTTGGCCTTTTTTACATAAAAAAAAATAGTAATCGTGTCTCCTTGACTGTTCAGACACAAGTATATCTGTTTAAAATATTCTGGTGTAGGCCAGATAACTAGAAGTTTGGTTATGCAGTTCCACGGTTCAAATCTCTGTACTATGCAGCTTTTGGCCTTTTTTACATTAAAAAAGCATCAATAGTGACTCCCTGACTCTTCAGACACAAATATATCTGTTTAAAATATTATGGTGTAGGCCAGCTAACTAGAACTGTGGTTTTCCTATTCCACGGTTCAAATCTCTGTATTATGCAGCTTTTGGCCTTTTTTACATTAAAAAAACTGCTATAGTGTCTCCCTGACTGTTCAGACACAAATATATCTGTTTAAAATATTCTGGTGTAGGCCAGATAACTCGAACTGTGGTTTTCCTCTTCCACGGTTCAAATCTCTGTATTATGCAGCTTTTGGCCTTTTTTACATTAAAAACCAGCAATAGTGTCTCCCTGACTCTTCAGACACAAATATATCTGTTTAAAATATTCTGGTGTAGGCCAGATAACTAGAACTGTGGTTTTCCTCTTCTATGGTTCAAATCTGGGTGTAATCCACCTTTTTGCATAAAAAGAAACAGTAATGTTGTCTCCCTGACTGTTCAGACACAAATATTTCTGTTTGAAATATTCTGGTGAAGGCCAGATAACTAGAAGTTTGGTTTTACAGTTTCACTGTTCAAATCTCTGTATTATGCAGCTTTTGGCCTTTTTTACATAAAAAAACAGTAATAGTGTCTCCCTGACTGTTCAGACACAAATATATCTGTTTAAAATATTCTGGTGTAGGCCAGATAACTAGAAGTTTGGTTTTACAGTTTCACGGTTCAAATCTCTGTATTATGCAGCTTTTGGCCTTTTTTACATTAAAAAAACAGCAATAGTGTCTCACTGACTGTTCAGACACAAATATATCTGTTTAAAATATTCTGGTGTAGGCCAGATAACTAGTACTGTGGTTTTCCTCTTCCACAGTTCAAATCTCTGTATTATGCAGCTTTTGGCCATTTTTACATAAAAAAAACAAGGAATAGTGTCTTCCTGACTGGACAGACACAAATATATCTGTTCAAAATATTCTGATGTACGCCAGATAAGTAGAAGTTTGGTTTCTCAGTTCCACGGTTCAAATCTCTGTATTATGCAGCTTTTGGTCTTTTTTACATAAAAAATACAGTAATAGGGTCTCCCTGACTGTTGAGACACAAATATATGTGTTTAAAATATTCTGGTGCAGGCCAGATAACTAGAAGTTTGGTTTTGCAGTTCCACGCTTCAAATCTCTGTATTATGCAGCTTTTGGCCTTGTTTACATAAAAAAACAGTAATAGTGTCTCCCTGACTGTACAGACACAAATATATCAGTTTAA
Organism: Phyllobates terribilis; assembly: GCF_046119375.1. NCBI lineage: Eukaryota > Metazoa > Chordata > Amphibia > Anura > Dendrobatidae > Phyllobates > Phyllobates terribilis. Next base: position 708,057,979 of record NW_027362761.1, read on the forward strand.
AATATTCTGGTGTAGGCCAGATAACTAGAACTGTGGTTTTCCTCTTCCACGGTTCAAGTCTCTGTATTATGCAGCTTTTGGCCTTTTTTACATAAAAAAAAACAGTAATAGTGTCTTCCTGACTGTTCAGACACAAATATATCAGTTTAAAATATTCTGGTGTAGGCCAGATAACTAGAATTGTGGTTTTCCTCTTCCATGGTCCAAATCTGGGTGTAATCCTCCTTTTTGCATAAAAAAAAGAGTAGTATTATCTCCCTGATTGTTCAGACACAAATATTTCTGTTTAAAATATTCTGGTGTAGGCCAGATAACTAAAAGTTTGGTTTTGCAGTTCCACGGTTTAAATCTCTGTATTATGCAGCTTTTGGCCTTTTTTACATAAAAAAACAGTAATAGTGTCTCCTTGACTGTATAGACACAAGTATATCTGTTTAAAATATTCTGGTTTAGGCCAGATAAGTAGAAGTTGGGTTTGGCTGTTTCACGGTTCAAATCTCTGTATTATGCAGCTATTGACCTTTTTTACATTAAAAAATCAGCAATAGTGTCTCCATGAATGTTCAGACACAAATATATCTGTTTAAAATATTCTTGTGTAGGCCAGATAACTAGAACTGTGGTTTTCCTCTTCCACGGTACAATTCTCTGTATTATGCAGCTTTTGGCCTTTTTTACATTAAAAACACAGCAATAGTGTCTCCCTGACTCTTCAGACACAAATATATCTGTTTAAAATATTCTGGTGTAGGCCAGTTAACTATAACTTTGGTTTTCCTCTTCCACGGTTCAAATCTGAGTGTAATCCACCTTTTTGCATAAAAAAAACAGTAATATTGTCTCCCTGACTGTTCAGACACAAATATACCTGTTTAAAATATTCTGGTGTAGGCCAGATAACTAGAAGTTTGGTTTTGCAGTTCCACGGTTCAAATTTCTGTATTATGCAGCTTTTGGCCTTTTTTACATAAAAAAAAAACAGTAATAGTGTCTCCCTGACTGCTCAGACACAAATATATCTGTTTAAAATATTCTGGTGTAGGCCAGATAACTAGAACTCTGGTTTTCCTCTTCCACGGTTCAAATCTGGGTGTAATCCACCTTTTTGCATAAAAAAAACAGTAATATTGTCTCCTTGACAGTTCAGACACAAATATATCTGTTTAAAATATTCTGGTGTAGGCCAGATAACTAGAATTGTGGTTTTCCTCTTCCATGGTCCAAATCTGGGTGTAATCCTCCTTTTTGCATAAAAAAAAAGAGTAGTAGTATCTCCCTGATTGTTCAGACACAAATATTTCTGTTTAAAATATTCTGGTGTAGGCCAGATAACTAAAAGTTTGGTTTTGCAGTTCCACGGTTTAAATCTCTGTATTATGCAGCTTTTGGCCTTTTTTACATAAAAAAAACAGTAATAGTGTCTGCTTGACTGTTCAGACACAAGTATATCTGTTTAAAATATTCTGGTTTAGGCCAGGTAACTAGAAGTTTGGTTTTGCTGTTTCACGGTTCAAATCTCTGTATTATGCAGCTTTTGGCCTTTTTTACATTAAAAACACAGCAATAGTGTCTCCCTGACTCTTCAGACACAAATATATCTGTTTAAAATATTCTGGTGTAGGCCAGATAACTAGAACTGTTGTTTTCCTCTTCCATGGCTCAAATCTGGGTGTAATCCACCTTTTTGCATAAAAAAGAAACAGTAATATTGTCTCCCTGACAGTTCAGACACAAATATTTCTGTTTGAAATATTCTGCTATAGGCCAGATAACTAGAAGTTTGGTTTTGCAGTTCCACGGTTCAAATCTCTGTATTATGCAGCTTTTGGCCCTTTTTTACATAAAAAAACAGTAATAGTGTCTCCCTGACTGTTCAGACACAAATATATCTGTTTAAAATATTCTGGTGTAGGCCAGATAACTAGAAGTTTGGTTTTCCTCTTCCACGGTTCAAATCTCTGTATTATGCAGCTTTTGGCCTTTTTTACATTAAAAAAACAGCAATAGTGTATTCCTGACTCTTGAGACACACATATATCTGTTTAAAATATTCTGGTGTAGTCCAGATAACTAGAACTCTGGTTTTCCTCTTCCACGGTTCAAATCTGGGTGTAATCCACCTTTTTGCATAAAAAAAACAGTAATATTGTCTCCTTGACAGTTCAGACACAAATATTTCTGTTTAAAATATTCTGGTGTAGGCCAGATAACTAGAACTGTGGTTTTCCTCTTCCACGGTTCAAGTCTCTGTATTATGCAGCTTTTGGCCTTTTTTACATAAAAAAAACAGTAATAGTGTCTTCCTGACTGTTCAGACACAAATATATCTGTTTAAAATATTCTGGTGTAGGCCAGATAACTAGAATTGTTGTTTTCCTCTTCCATGGTCCAAATCTGGGTGTAATCCTCCTTTTTGCATAAAAAAAAAAGAGTAGTAGTATCTCCCTGATTGTTCAGACACAAATATTTCTGTTTAAAATATTCTGGTGTAGGCCAGATAACTAAAAGTTTGGTTTTGCAGTTCCACGGTTTAAATCTTTGTATTATGCATCTTTTGGCCTTTTTTACATAAAAAAACAGTAATAGTGTCTGCTTGACTGTTCAGACACAAGTATATCTGTTTAAAATATTCTGGTGTAGGCCAGATAACTAGAAGTTTGGTTTTGCAGTTCCACGGTTCAAATCTCTGTATTATGCAGCTTTTGGCCTTTTTTACATTAAAAAAAACAGAAATAGTGTCTCCCTGACTGTTCAGACACAAATATATCTGTTTAAAATATTCTGGTGTAGGCCAGATAACTAGAAGTTTGGTTTTGAAGTTCCACGGTTCAAATCTCTGTATGAAGCAGCTTTTGGCCTTTTTTACATTAATAAAACAGCAGTTATGTCTCCCTGACTGTTCAGACACAAATATATCTGTTTAAAATATTCTGGTGTAGGCCAGATAACTAGAACTGTGGTTTTCCTCTTCCACGGTTCAAATCTCTGAAGTATGCAGCTTTTGGCCTTTTTTACATTAAAAAAACAGCAATAATGTCTCCCTGACTCTTCAGACACAAATATATCTGTTTAAAATATTCTGGTGTAGGCCAGATAGCTAGTAGTTTGGTTTTGCAGTTCCACGCTTCAAATCTCTGTATTATGCAGCTTTAGGCCTTTTTTACATAAAAAAACAGTAATAGTGTCTCACTGACTGTTCAGACACAAATATATCTGTTTAAAATATTCTGGTGTAGGCCAGATAGCTAGTAGTTTGGTTTTGCAGTTCCACGCTTCAAATCTCTGTATTATGCAGCTTTTGGCCTTTTTTACATAAAAAAAACATTATTAGTGTCTCCCTGACTGTTCAGACACAAATATATCTGTTTAAAATATTCTGGTGTAGGCCAGATAACTAGAACTGTGGTTTTCCTCTTCCACAGTTCAAATCTCTGTATTATGCAGCTTTTGGCCTTTTTTACATAAAAAAAACAGAAATAGTGTCTTCCTGACTGTTGAGACACAAATATATCTGTTTAAAATATTCTGGTGTAGGCCAGATAACTAGAACTGTGGTTTTCCTCTTCCATGGTTCAAATCTGGGTGTAATCCACCTTTTTGCATAAAAAAAACAGTAATAGTGTCTCCCTGACTGTTCAGACACAAAGATTTCTGTTTAAAATATTCTGGTGTAGGCCAGATAACTATAAGTTCGGTTTTGCAGTTCCACGGTTAAAATCTCTGAATTATGCAGCTTTTGGCCTTTTTTGCATAAAAAATAACAGTAATAGTGTCTCCCTGACTGTTCAGACACAAATATATCTGTTTAAAATATTCTGGTGTAGGACAGATAACTAGTAGTTTGGTTTTGCAGTTCCACGCTTCAAATCTCTGTATTATGCAGCTTTTGGCCTTTTTTACATAAAAAAAACATTATTAGTGTCTTTCTGACTGTTCAGACAGAAATATATCTGTTTAAAATATTCTGGTGTAGGCCAGATAACTAGAACTGTGGTTTTGCTCTTCCATGGTTCAAATCTGGGTGTAATCCACCCTTTTGCATAAAAAAAAAACAGTAATAGTGTCTCTCTGACTGTTCAGACTCAAATATATCTGTTTAAAAGATCCTGGTGTAGGCCAGATAACTAGAACTGTGGTTTTCCTCTTCCACGGTTCTAATCTTTTTATTACCCTTTTTCCATTGATAGTGCGAGTGTAAGCTATTTTACTTCATTTACAATGGGCAAGGCGCGTGGCACGGAACGTGGAACTGGACGTTCTGGTGATGGTGCGTGTAGAGGACGGGGCCGTTGCCAAGGTGAAAATGTGCCACAACCAACAGCCACAACTTATCGCTCCCACTTCTTGACCGAATTACTAGGGAAGCACACTACAACACCAGTATTGCGAACTGATCAGTGTGAACAGGTTATTAATTGGATAGCAGATAATACTTCCTGTTACCTGGGCACCACCACCCCCGGTCTGTCTTCCACACGGTCAAGTTTTAGTAGCCGTGAGTCTCGACCGCATACTCATCCTCACCCTGATGCTCCTTCCTTCCACCATGCCGAGTGTTGTCAGACAGCAAATGATCCCACACTTGGACACTCTGAAGAGCTGTTCACTGGTCCATTTCCATATTTGTGCCCCTCGCCTGCTCCGCTTGAAGTGGTGGAAAAGGAGATCCCATGTAGCGATGCCCAAATATTTGAACAGCCACAGCCACAGCCACAGGAAGTCGACGCTGGCAATTTGTCACAAGCGGTGGACGATGACGAGACACAATTGCCATGAAGTGAGGCGGAGGATCGTGGTGCGCAAGTGGAAGAGGAGGAGGTGGTGGATGATCTAGTAACTGACCCAACGTGGCAGGAGGACACGCAGAGTGAGGCCAGCAGCACACAGGGGGAGGGAGGCAGAGTACCCCAACAGGCAGGAAGAAGCAGTGTGGTTGCCGCACACAGAAGGCGGGGAACAGTTCCCCGTAACACCAACATGAGGGACATTACCAGTACAACCGGTAGGTCTTCCAGAGTCTGGAATTTTTTTAAAGACTCTGCTGATAACCCCAAAAAGGCCATTTGTACCACCTGTCATGCCAGCATCAGCAGGGGTGACAAAACTACCAGCCTGACCACCACCAGCATGATCAGGCACATGTCAGCAAAGCTCCTGACTTTGTGGGACGAACCCCAGGGTCCACGACCAGTGTCAGCGGGTGTCACCACTGCTTCTTCCGCTGTTGTGCGTGTAAGAGAACCCCCTGTTGTGCGTGCAAGGCAATCCCCTGTCCATACTGGATGCAAAGATGCCCCCTCCTGTCAGTCTTCACCTGTCATGGCAGTTTCTCAAGAAACAGCATCAACGTCCACGTCCAAATCCCAGAGCTTTGAACGAAGGCACAAGTTCGCAGCCAATGCCCCACAGGTCACAGTCCTAAATTCGCACATTTCACAACTGCTTGCGTTGGAAATGCTGCCTTTTAGGCTGGTGGAGACAGATTCCTTCCGCAACCTTATGGCGGTGGCCGTCCCTTGGTACTCGGTCCCCAGCCGACACTATTTTGCCCGATGTGTCATCCCAGCACTACACAAGCACGTGTCCCAAAACATCTGCTGTGCCCTCAACAATGCAGTTACTAGGAGAGTCCACCTGACAGCGGACACGTGGACAAGTGTTTGTGGCCAGGGACAGTACATCTCCCTGACGGCACACTGGGTAAACATAGTGGAAGCCGGGACCCAGTCGGACCTTGGGATGGAACACATCCTCGCCACACCGAGTATTGCGGGCCCTATGTCAGTCAGAGTTGCCCCCACAGTGTACAGTTCCTGCGCGTCATCCTCCTCCTCATGTTCAGCCTCCGTCTCAAATATCACCACATCAGTTACAAGCTGGAAGCACTGCAGTACTGCCTCAGCCAAGCGACAACAGGCTGTGCTGAAACTCATAAGCTTAGGTGAGAAACCTCACACTGCTTGTGAGTTGTGGACAGCTGTGAAAGAGCAGGCAGATCTGTGGCTGAGACCGCTGAACCTACATCCAGGCATGGTCGTGTGTGACAATGGCTGTAACCAGGTGGCGGCTCTGAGGCGAGATCACACATGTACCATGCCTGGCTCATGTGCTTAACCTTGTGGTTCAGCGGTTTCTTAAATCGTACCCCGAGTTGCCAGATCTGCTCGCCAAAGTACGCCGCCTGTCAGCTCATTTTCGGAAGTCGGCTACAGCTTCCGCCGCCCTTGCTGTGTTGCAGCAGCGTTTGCAGCTTCCGGCACACTAACTGGTGTGTGATGTCCCCACACATTGGAACTCTACCCTCCACATGTTGCAAAGGATTTGTGAGCAGAAGAGAGCAGTTGTGGAGTACCAGCTGCAACAAGGCCATCGATATTCAGGTCAGACTCCACACATAAGACCTCAGGAGTGGACCTGGATGTCTGACATAAGTACCATCCTGAGAAACTTTGAGAAGTCCACTAAGATGGTGAGTGGCGATGACACCATCATTAGCGTCAGCATCCCACTTGTCTGTCTTTTGCAACGCTCTCTCCATAGAATTAAATAGGAGGCATTGCAGCCAGAGTATGATGAGATGGATCAAGAAGCCGTAATTGGCGATTACACACAACCCAGCCTCATCTCATCCCAACGTGCATTGGGGGACAATGAGGGAGAGGAGGAGGAGGAGGAAGAACAGGAGCAGGTAACATGCGCTGTAGACGGTAGTACCTGTACAACTGTCATACCGTCGGTTCAGAGTGGGTGGCCTGAGGACAGGGGGGAGGAGGAGGAGGAGAGCATGGTCAGTCATCATCTTGGTGAGGACACGGAAGTCTTGCCCGTTACCAGTCTGGCACGCATGGCTGACTTTATGTTACGCTGCCTTAACAGTGACCCTCGCGTTGTCAAAATGTTGGTTGACAGTCATTACTGGTTGGTGACACTTTTAGACCCCCACTACAAGGAGAACTTTCACTCTCTTATTCCTGAGGTGGAGAGGTGATTTCTCTGTGCATTTTAATTATTGGGTATCCAAGCTGGACACTTGGAATGAACTCGTTCTGTACGCCTTGGAGGTCCTGGCCTGCCCTTCCGCTAGCATGTTATTGGAGCGTGTTTTTAGTGCCGCTGGGGGAATTATAACAGATAAGCGCATTCGCCTGTCAACTGACAATGCTGACAAGCTGACCCTTATCAAAATGAACAAGGGCTGGATTGGGCCAGACTTCTCATCACCACCAAATGACAGCAGAGTAACATAAAGTCAAATCCACTGTGTTATTTCGGGAGGTGTATTCCCATGCACCGCTTCACACCCACACATGGGTATACGATTCCTCATTTCGGCTGTATTTTGCTCTTGTCCTTATCCTCAGACTCCACCACCACTATACCACCAGGGTGACCGTGGTCCAGGTTGCCAGCATTGCAAGTTCCACCGTCCTAATTTTTGGCAGCTTTTGCTTGGAAGGCATAGGCAAAGACTATGGGAGACCCACTCCCCAATAATGGGAATAATGTTTTGAATATGCTGTACTGCATGGCTCTTGTTTGCCAGCATTGCAAGTTCCTCCGTCCTAATTTTTGGCAGCTTTTGCTTGGAAGGCATAGGCAAAGACTATGGGAGACCCACTCCCCAATAATGGGAATAATGTTTTGAATATGCTGTACTGCATGGCTCTTGCTTGCCAGCATTGCAAGTTCCTCCGTCCTAATTTTTGGCAGCTTTTGCTTGGAAGGCATAGGCAAAGACTATGGGAGACCCACTCCCCAATAATGGGAATAATGTTTTGAATATGCTGTACTGCATGGCTCTTGTTTGCCAGCATTGCAAGTTCCTCCGTCCTAATTTTTGGTAGCTTTTGCTTGGAAGGCATAGGCAAAGACTATGGGAGACCCACTCCCCAATAATGGGAATAATGTTTTGAATATGCTGTACTGCATGGCTCTTGTTTGCCAGCATTGCAAGTTCCTCTGTCCTAATTTTTGGCAGCTTTTGCTTGGAAGGCATAGGCAAAGACTATGGGAGACCCACTGTTATGATCTGCTACAAGCACTAAGGAAAGAAAGGAGATCTGTCCCTACAATAGAACTCAGCTAGATCCCTACGATGTAACGGGGAACCTGATCCTGCGATCAGACCCGCTAAAGTCCTCGGCTAGTCTGTACGAAGACCTATAGATGCAAGAGAGGGATCCCTACAAGAACTAGGGACTGGGATAAAGTTGGACACCTCCTAGCAGAAATTGTAGCAGTAAAAGACAAACACACAACATAGAACATAAAGGTCCGAAGACCTAGCTAAACTGACTGAGAAAGGTAACTAAGCACCAGGCTAGCTTAAGAGTAGAAATTACAATGAAGTCCAGCAAAGCCAGGAGGGCGGAGCAGGATTAAATAGGCAAAAAAGGTCATGTGACCAGCAAGATAGAAAAAACCTAACAGGAGAGTTCTAACAGTACCCCCTCTTCTATGAGGATCCTCCGGATCCCCTAGGCCCAGGCTTATCAGGAAACCTCTTGTGAAATGCTCTGACAAGTCTGGAAGCAGAAACATCATCCGCCCTCACCCATGAGTTATCCTCGGGTCCGAAACCCTTCCAAGCGACGAGATACTGCAAACTCCCTCTATACCGTCTAGAATTTAGGATGCGGGAAATTTCGTATTCCCCGTCCTCCACCACCGGAGGAACAGTGGCAGAGGCGTCTCCATGCGACACATAAGCTCTTTTCAACAGAGAAACATGAAACACCGGATTAATCTTCCAGGAGGTAGGAACCTCCAACCTAACAGCAGATTGGTTAACTACCTGAAGCACCTTAAAGAGCCCTACAAACTTGGGACCCAATTTTTTAGAAGGAATCCTCAACCGCAGATTCTTAGAGGACAACCAAACCATGTCACCAATAGCAAACAAAACCTCTTGCCGTTTCCTATCAAAGTACCTCTTAGATTTTTTGTTAGCCTCCTGAAGATTACCACGCACATCCGTCCAAACTCTCTCCAAATCACCGGAAAAACTCTCCTCCTCAGGCACAGCCGATACCAATTTGGAGAATGACCCAAAAGACGGATGTCTCCCAGAACAACAAAAAAAAGGCGAACAACCAGCAGAAGAGGATGTATGGTTGTTAAGAGCAAACTCAGCAAGTGGCAGAAACTCAGACCACCCCTCCTGATTGTCTGCCACAAAACAACGCAAGAACTGCTCATCATCCTGATTCTTCCTTTCTGTCTGGCCATTAGACTCAGGATGATATCCGGATGAAAACGACAAATGAACTCCCAACCTGTCACAAAAAGCACGCCAAAAACGAGCCACGAACTGAGGTCCCCTATCCGAAACAATGTCAGTAGGAACGCCATGTAGTCTGACAATTTCCTTGACAAAGGCCTTAGCGAGTGTCTTAGCGCAGGGCAGTTTGATGAAAGGAACCAAGTGACACATCTTGCTAAAACGGTCCACGACCACCCAGATGACTGTGAAACCCTCAGAGGGGGGAAGGTCAGTAACAAAGTCCATAGCCAGATGTGTCCAAGGTGCACTAGGAACCTCCAGAGGGCAAAGCAACCCCGCTGCAGGAGTATGTGAAGACTTAGATCTAGCACACACCGTACATTGACGCACCCACTTAATGACTTCCTTCTGCCATCCAGGCCACCAAAAACTGCGACCCACAAGTCTCTTGGTCTCCTAAAGGTCCTAGGCACAAACAACCTCCCATGGGGAGTGTTAGATGGGGCATTCTCCTGTGCTTTAAGAATCTCATCTTCCAAAACTGAGTCCAATGCAGCAATCACAACACCTTCTTGTAAAATGCTCCCCTCCTCCTCAGCACCGACCATGGGAGAAAAGCTGCGAGACAAAGCATCAGCTTTAACATTCTTGGTACCCGGGATGTAAGTAACGGAAAAATTAAATCGCGAGAAAAAAAGTGCCCACCTAGCCTGACGAGCATTCAAGCGCTTGGCTGCATCAAGATAGATCAGATTTTTATGATCAGTGAAAACCTGAATCGGAAATTCAGCACCTTCCAAGAGATGACGCCAGTGTTCAAATGCGAGTTTAATAGCCAGCAATTCCCGATTACCAATATCGTAATTAAGTTCAGTCTCAGAAAATTTTTTGGAAAAAAAAGCACAGGGATGTACTCCATCCTTGTTTTTCTGAGACAACACCGCACCGACACCCACCGAAGAAGCATCAACCTCAACCAAAAATGGCTTAGTCACATCAGGCTGCATAAGGATGGGAGCAGAGCTGAACCTCTCCTTTAGAAACACAAAAGCTTCAATGGCCTCAGTAGTCCACTGAACCGCATTAGCACCTTTCCTGGTGAAATTGGTCAGTAGTTTGACAATAATAGAAAAATTTTTAATGAATTTTCTGCAATAATTGGCGAAACCCAAAAACCTCTGTATCGATTTCAAACCAATAGGCCTAGGCCATTCCTGCACAGCTTCAACTTTCACCGGGTCCATCTCAAAGCCCTCGCTGGAGATAATGTAGCCCAAAAAACTAATTCTCTGTACAGCGAACTCACATTTCTCCAGCTTAGCAAAAAGTGAATTGTCAATTAATAACTGTAATACCTCACGTACGCTACGCCAATGAGACTCCAGATCCGGTGAATAAATCAAAATGTCAACCAAATACACAACCACATTTTTGCCGATCAGAGGTCTAAGGATGTCATTAGTAAGATTCTGAAAAAATGCTGGAACATTGGTAAGACCAAAAGGCATAACCAGATTCTCAAAATGACCCATAGGAGTGTTAAAAGCAGTCTTCCATTCATCACCCTCCTTCATGCGCAACAAATTGTATGCCCCCCGGAGATCAATTTTAGCGAACCACTTGGCCCCCACTAACTGGTTAAACAAATCAGGAATCAATGGCAGTGGGTAAGGATTGCGTACAGTAATTTTATTAATCTCCCGAAAATCCAGACAAGGTCGTAAACCGCCGTCCTTTTTTTTAACAAAAAAAAATCCAACAGCCACAGGAGACTTGGAAGGCCTAATGTGACCGGCGGCCAAGCTTGTCTGTATGTATTTCTCCAAACCCTTTCTCTCAGGAATAGTAAGATTAAATAAACAACTTTTAGGAAGAGTCGCTCCAGGGACAAATTCAATGGTACAATCATAGTCTCTATGGGGAGGCAAAATTTGTGACTCCTCCTCAGAAAAAACTCTCCAAAAATCCTGAATAGGTACAGGTAATTCCCCTTTTTCCACCTCAGCAATACGTCCGTTACAACACTTGTCATAACACTTAGGGCTCCAGGACTTAATTTCATTGGTAGACCAATCCAGTACAGGATTGTGCAATTTTAACCAGGGTAACCCCAAAACTACTGGAGAAGGCAAATTATTTAATACTACCAAATCCAGATTTTCTTGGTGAATACCATTAATAGTGAGGGGAAATTCACAGACCTTGTGAGTAACACTCTTCAAGGGGGAGCCATCGACAGAAACCACAGCAATAGGGGATGAAAAAGGTTTGGGTTTTAATTTAAGTTTTTCCAAGAATCCCCCATCAATCACATTCAGAGTAGAACCATAATCCACAAATACCCGGAATTCAATTAATTCTTCCTGAGCAGCAGTAGTAGCAGAAAGAAATACCCCCTTAGTATTTAAACAGGCTATACGGGCGTAACTGACCTTTTTTTTTTCTTTGTTCATACGAAGCACACAGTTCTTAATAAAATGGTCAGATTTCCCGCAATAAAAGCACAAACCTTCAGAAGACCTGCGGTCTTTTTCCTGAGAGCGGGGTGCCATCGCCCCAATCTCCATCGGCTCTCCAATGTCAGTACAGACCCTCTCAAGACTAGGAGCTGACATGGCAGAGGATTTACTCTCATTGACCCTTGCACGCAGTCTCCTGTCCACCCGTATAGCTAATTGCATTCCCTCCTGCAAGTTTCCAGGTGTGGGATAAGCAATCAGCAAATCCTTAACCCTTTCACCTAGCCCCGCAAGAAACAAACTTTTCAAAGCTGAATCGTTCCACCCCACCTGGGCAGACCACCGACGGAAGTGAGAACAATATTTTTCCACATTACCTGATCCCTGCCTCAAACATCTCAATTCAGTCTCAGCTGATGAGACACGATCAGGATCATCATACAACAAACCCAAAGCAGAAAAAAAAACTACCAACTGATCTAAAGCATGGATCACTAGGTTGGAGAGAAAAGGCCCATCCCTGAGGTTCTTTGCGCAAAAGTGACATTATGAACCCTATGCGCTGTGATTCATCACCAGAGGATCTGGGTCTCAAACAAAAATATAACAAACAAGCATTTTTAAAGGAAAAAAATTCTTGTTGATCACCAAAAAATAAATCAGGCAAACGTACCTTTGGCTCCACAAAATGTGCTCCAGAACAGCTACTCACGTGTTGTTGGAGCTCGGCCACCTCCAGAGAGAGTCCCTGCAGGCGTTGAGCCAAATCCTGAACCGACACCATGATGGAAACTGGAGGTCTTTCCTTAGAGATATTTTTGGGCTGGACTTACTGTTATGATCTGCTACAAGCACTAAGGAAAGAAAGGAGATCTGTCCCTACAATAGAGCTAAGCTAGATCCCTACGATGTAACGGGGAACCTAATCCTGGGATCAGACCCGCTAAAGTCCTCGGCTAGTCTGTACGAAGACCTGTAGATGCAAGGGAGGGATCCCTACAAGAACTAGGGACTGGGATAAAGTTGGACACCTCCTAGCAGAAATTGTAGCAGTAAAAGACAAACACACAACATAGAACACAAAGGTCCGAAGACCTAGCTAAACTGACTGAGAAAGGTAACTAAGCACCAGGCTAGCTTAAGAGTAGAAATTACAATGAAGTCCAGCAAGGCCAGGAGGGCGGAGCAGGATTAAATAGGCAAAAAAGGTCATGTGACCAGCAAGATAGAAAAAACCTAACAGGAGAGTTCTAACACCCACTCCCCAATAATGGGAATAATGTTTTGAATATGCTGTACTGCATGGCTCTTGTAAGGGGCATGAAAACCGTCTTCTTAAGCTACTGCGACCTCCACCACTCTTCCAAGGGGCATTGATATTGTCTTTTTATTCCACTGTCACCTCCATGTCTCTTCAAAGGGGCATTTAAACCGACTTGTTAAGCTACTGTGACCTCCACGTCTCTTCCAAGGGGCATTAAAACCATCTTGTTAAGCTACTGTCACCTCCACCACTCTTCCAAGGGGCATTGATATTGTCTTTTTATTCCACTGTGACCTCCACGTCTCTTCCAAGGAGCATTTAAACCGTCTTGTTAAGCTACTGTGACCTCCACCACTCTTCCAAGGGGCATTAAAACCGTCTTGTTAAGCTACTGAGACCTCCTCCGCTCTTCCAAGGGGCATTAAAACCGTCTTGTTAAGCTACTGCGACCTCCACCACTCTTCCAATGGGCATTGATATTGTCTTTTTATTCCACTGTGACCTCCACGTCTCTTCCAAGGGGCATTTAAACTGTCTTGTTAAGCTACTGTGACTTCCACGTCTCTTCCAAGGGGCATTTAAACCGTCTTGTTAAGCTACTGTGACCTCCACGTCTCTTCGAAGGGGCATTAAAACCGTCTTGTTAAGCTACTGCGACCTCCACCGCTCTCCCAAGGGGCATTAAAACCGTCTTGCTAAGCTACTGCGACCTCCACCACTTTTCCAAGGGGCATTAAAACCGTCTTGTTAAGCTACTGCGACCTCCACCGCTCTCCCAAGGGGCATTAAAACTGTCTTGTTAAGCTACTGCGACCTCCACCACTCTTCCAAGGGGCATTGATATTGTCTTTTTATTCCACTGTGACCTCCACGTCTCTTCCAAGGGGCATTTAAACCGTTTTGTTAAGCTACTGTGACCTCCACCACTCTTCCAAGGGGCATTAAAACCATCTTATTAAGCTACTGCGACCTCCACCACTCTTCCAAGGGGCATTAATATTGTCTATTTATTCCACTGCGGCCTCCACCACTCTTCCAAGGGGCATTAAAACCGTCTTGTTAAGCTACTGTGACCTCCACGTCTCTTCAAAGGGGCATTAAAACCGTTTTGTTAAACCAATCTGAACTCCACAGCTCTTCCAACGGGCATTGAAATGTTGTTTTTAATTAACTCTAACCTCCACGACTCTTCCAACGGGCATTGCATTCCCTCCTAATTTTAGTCAGCTTTTGCTTTTCAATGCATAGGCGAACACTAAGGGAGAGCTACTCCCTAATAATGGTTAGAAGGTTTTTAGTACGCTGTAATCCACGTCTGTTTCAAGGGGCATTGCAGTTCCTCATTTTTGGAAAGCTTTCCATTCACTGCTTAGGCCAACAGTGTACAGGAGACCCAGTTGCTATAAATGGAAATAACAGTTTAGTTAAGGCCCTCTGACCTCCATGTCACTTCCAAGGGGCATTGGAGTGCTTCGAAATTTTTGGTAGGCATTGCACTCACTGTATGCCCTATAACTGTGTAGCCGAGCCGCTCCTTTTGGTACAGAAACATATCCTACAAGACATGTGGTTAACTGGCCTGATATTGATGTGAATGGTCCCTGTTCCTCCTGCTCTTTCTCCTTTGCCACCACCTCATCCATCACCTGAAGCTTTGTTTTAATGGGAGTCATAGAACTGGGATAGTAGCAGGAAAACATCCAGCAATCCTCGAAGGAGGTAGGATATGCGCCAAAACGCTGACCGCCTCAGGCCTTGCCGCTTCTACATACATGCGCTTGCATTCCAAGGAACAGAAAGCTAAGGAGATGGATGGTCTCATGATCATGAATAATTTATTCGTTGTGTAGGGGGCTGACCACTGCTGCTGTCTACCTTCTGAACTTTGTGTTGAAGCCTGATTGACCCAGGACCCGCAATCCTCTATGTCTGGAGGACGTGTTGCATCCCAGTGTCCAACTGTGTCCCGGCTTCCACAATATTAACCCAGTGTGAAGGCGTCAGCGAGATGGACCATCCCTGGCCACATTCACTTGTCCACGTGTTTGTGGTTAGGCTGTCATTCAAATAAGGGCGGCTGGGGACCGTTTATGGACACCCGGCCGCCCCCTGGCGGCTGGAGACCAAGCATGGACACCTGGCCGCTGGGCGGCTGGGGACTGAGTATGGATACCAGGCCGCCGACGCAGCCATGACGTGGTGGCCAGATTCCACCTCCACATGCCTAAAAGGCCCAATTTCAAGTGCAAGCAAGCGAGCAGTATGGCATTGCAGCCTGGGGGTGGGTGGGTGGCAGGCTGCACACTTATGCTTGCATTCCAAGAAAACAAAGCAGATGCTAACTTCTATCATCATCATCATGCTCCTCACCTTGGCACTCTCAACTCTGCAGTAACATTTTAAAATGTCACTGCATAATAGTGCAGCTACATATGACTGTGTAGCTGTGAAAGCGGGGATCCGGCTGGAGTTCCCATAAAGAAAGCATAGATGGTTTATTATTATCTGTGTCTTTTCTGTCATATACACAGAGCTAAACAATAACTATGTATGCAGTCATAGAAAGAACTGACGGTGCTTCCTCCTCCATACCCAGTGGTCATGTGCTTGCAGTGTATAGGAAGGAAGCAGGAGCTTCTGGATCATAGGAAACCCAGACAACTCTGCTATGCGGCCAACAGGCTGTATCTCCCTTGTAACTGTGGCTAATATACCAGCCACAGTTATAGGGGAAAAAAGATGAAAATAAAAATAATTGAATATTGAAATGCCGCCCCACCCGCAAAGATCTTTTATGACTTTATGGGAGGCACAATGTGTGAATAAATGAAAAATATATAAATGAATAAATAAATAAATAAGTAGCAGTTAAAAAATAAATAAAAAAGCCAGTCACATTCTAAATCAGAGTTACTAGCTCTGTCTCTGATTAAAAATCATATATAGAAATAATTGTTACAGAATGGGGAGCACATTTTAATTGTATTTTAATGGTCTTTTGTGATCATAAAAAATAGGAAAAACTTATTTCCCTTATTCACCCACCTATATCAGCAGATATCACCAAAGAAATATCACAGTGACAGAAAAATGGAGCTCCATGTATCACGAAAATAAGAATAATAAATCACAGGGATATCCTATTGATAAAAAAGTTTACAGCTCATTAAACTGCATGTACAAAAAAAAATGGGCCTGGTCAAGAACAGCGTTGAATGGCTCGGTCCTGAGCTGTTTAAAATATGTTTGTAATTTGTTTGTGCATCGAGAGATTGACAGCCTGTTTAGATAGGCCCATCGGGAACCAATTATAGGCTTATCTAAACAGGCTGTAGTAACTCATGCACAAGTAAAATGTTCACTTCTACACAGGACATGTGCTGTTGTGAACAATGCTATCCAATGCACACAGAACAATCATGATCGTTCTGTGCACATGGAAGTGTGCAGGGGCGGACACAGACTGTAGTGGGCCCCTGTGCAAGAAATTTTTTGGGGCCCCCCCCTCCCTTCATAAGGAAACAAAGTTATGTAAACATAACCCTCCCATGTGCATCTCTCACCCCCCCATGTGCAGATCTCATCCCCCCCCCTGTGCATCTCTCATGCCCCCCCGTGCATCTCTCATGCCCCCTCGTGCATCTCTCATGCCCCCCGTGCATCTCTCATGCCCCCCCGTGCATCTCTCATCCCCCCCGTGCATCTCTCATCCCCCCATGTGCATCTCTCATCCCCCCCACGTGCATCTCTCATCCCCCCCACGTGCATCTCTCATCCCCCCCACGTGCATCTCTCATCCCCCCATGTGCATCTCTCATCCCCCCATGTGCATCTCTCACCCCCCCATGTGCATCTCTCATCCCCCCATGTGCATCTCTCATCCCCCCCATGTGCATCTCTCATCCCCCCCATGTGCATCTCTCATCCCCCCCCATGAGCATCTCACCCCCCTGTGCATCTCTCATCCCCCCCGTGCATCTCTGATTCCCCCCACTCCTAGTTAATTAATTGTATTTTAAAAAAATAAAACTTGTTATACTTACCCCCATGCGATCCCTGCAGAATCCTGGCGCTCGTCCACGTCGCTGCCACCAGGTTCTCCTGACGTTCGGCCATGTGACGGCGCCACATACATAGCCAGCAGCTTTTGTTTTGGCCAAAAGATTTTTAAAGCATCCACCACGATAAGGTAGACTCTTCTGGCCGGGCCCTACTCTAACCTATTAAAATTTTCTTAAAATATCCAATACTCTTTTTAGATATATTTTTAATTAGTTTTCTTTAAGGGAATGTGTCATATACATTTTTTTTAAAATGATCAATAATACCACATACAGGGAATACCGCCACATCATGACCAGACCACATATTACCACAACATAGTGACCGAATAATACCACACAGAAGAGAGAAAAACTGCTACACCATGACCAGACCACATATTACCACCACATTACTAATATTACCACCACATTACTAATATTACCATAAGTGTCATTATACACGGGAGCTCTATACATGGTATGTATAATGTAAGTGTCCAGGTAATCTAGTGATCACCAGTGACATTATACACAGGAGCTCTGTATATAGTGTCAGTGTACAGGTAATACAGTGATCACCAGTGACATTATACACAGGAGCTCTGTATATAGTGTACAGGTAATACAGTGATCACCAGTGACATTATACACAGGAGCCCAGTACATAGTATATAGTGTAAGTGTACATGTAATACACTGACTCACTGGTGACGTCTCTAGGTGAAGTCCTTCAGCTACGCTTTTCTCCTTCATCCAGCACAGACCGCCATCACGTCTTCCAGCCAGGACTCGTCTCTGGATAAAATAACACAGTTATCTAGAGCACATTCTCCAACTTCTACATTACGCAGCTGAATACAGATATGCATCCACCATCAATATATGGTTAGTTATTATGCAACCTACCATTCCAAATATAAATTGTAATCCACCACGGTGCCCCCATTAACTGTAAATAGGCACTTAATATATAATTTAATTAGAACCTCTACTCTTTCCGCCAATTTGTTACCAGTTACACTCCTGCATCCGCAACGCCCCCTACTCTATACTTCCTGCTCCCCGCATTCATTATTTACATGCAACCCCCTGCCCCAATTCATTATATCATGTCCGTGCTCTCCCCACCCCATCATCATTTATCATTTACTCTCCCCCATCCCACATTCATTATGTGCAGCGCATTATCCCCCTACTCCCAATTCCCCCATGTGCAGCTCTTATCCCCCCCATGTGCAGCTCTCACCCCCCCCCATGTGCAGCTCTCAAACCCCCCCATGGCAAGCTCTCAACCCCCCCCCCATGTGCAGCTCTCATCCCCCCCATGTGCACATCTCTCACCCCCCCCATGTGCACAGCTCTCATCCCCCCCATGTGCACATCTCTCACCCCCCCATGTGCACAGCTCTCACCCCCCCATGTGCACGTCCCTCATCCCCCCCATGTGCACACCTCTCACCCCCCCATGTGCACATCTCTCATCCCCCCCATGTGCACATCTCTCACCCCCCCATGTGCACATCTCTCATCCCCCCCATGTGCACATCTCTCACCCCCCCCATGTGCACATCTCTCACCCCCACCCATGTGCACATCTCTCATCCCCCCCCATGTGCACATCTCTCATCCCCCCCCATGTGCACATCCCTCATCCCCCCCCATGTGCACATCCCTCATCCCCCCCATGTGCACATCTCTCATCCCTCTCCCCCACATGTGCAGCTATCACCACCCCACTATGTGCACATCTCTAATCCCCCTCCCCCACATGTGCACCTCTCTCATCCCCCTCCCCCACATGTGCATCTCTCTCATCCCCCTCCCCCACATGTGCACCTCTCTCATCCCCCTCCCCCACATGTGCATGACGCGCCCCCTGGGCCAGTGCTGTTAGGGATACCCGGAGCCGGATCAGATGGGGGTTGTAGTCTCCGAGTGGCTGTGACCCGGTCCGTGCCCAGGGTGTCAAACTCAGTGTGTGGCAGTCCTACAGATGTTATTAGAGTTCTTTGTGTCGACTACGCCACCCGTTGATTTGCGGTCAAAAGGCCGCCGCTGCAGCAGGGTCCACTGAGGCTGGTGATGTGTGTGCAGCTTAGGTAGTATAACCCCCAACGGGAGGGGTATAGCCTCAGGGGGTCAGCCGTGGAGGATGGTGGTTGTGAAGGTGCAGCAAGGAGACTCAGAGACATAAAATGCAGTTCCAGGGTTTTACTTACTGGTGTTGCTCGGGTCACTGTGTACAGCAGTGACCACCCAAGCCGTGCTGCGTCCACCAGGTCCTGGACTCGGTCAACTCCCAGGCAACTCCGGAGTGTGGTCCTGAGCTCCTTTCTGTCTCTCCCTTCTTCTGGCCGTTCCCACCAGGGATCCACCTAAGTCCGGCTCCCTCGGGCCTCTTGTTGGTCAAGCCTCCTCTGGGCTCCCTGACCCTATTCTTGGTCTGCCTTCCGGGTGGATTTAGTGGGTGATCGTGGCAGATCCTGCCCACGACCTCCGGTTCCTGGCTAAGGTGTGCTGTAGCCTCTGCCAGCTTGGGATCCGGTACCCTGTTGCCGACCCTTCACCCTATTAGCTCTCTTATGGGCTCTTGGGGTCCCCTCTGCGCCTCTGGGTCTCTCTCTCTTCTCCTCTGCTCTGCTTCTCAGGCTCTCAGACAGACTGTCTGACTGACAACTGACTGACTGACTGACCCTGATCTAAGATGGTGCCCACCTTATATACTCCCTCTATGTGTGAGCTCAGGTGACCAGCACCCAATGAGCTCCTAACTTTACCCAGGCTGCTCCCCCTATCTGCCCCTACACTACTGGGATGTTCCACCCCCCTCCCACTCCAGCCAGGAACAGACACTGTCGTACCTGCACATTTCTCTAGTGGGAGTACCATCGGTCTGTTCCCCGGAAATGGGATGTGTGTAGTGCATGCAGCCTACTAGCTCAGTTCCACACTCCATCCTTACCCGGGAGTGGAATATCACACCTCTGGGTTGAGGTGCAATACCCCTGTAGCAGCCGAATCCTCAGGGTGCTACATTCCCCCCTGGTAAATCACAGCACGTCCTCGGGCTGTAAAATATAAACATCCAAAACATACAATTTTTTCATAAACATAAACATAGAAAACATCATATATATATATCAGCAATAAACTTTTCATATAAATAACATTCTTGTTTCTGGTTCCTCCGGTCACTGTGCAACTTGTGACCGGGTAAAGTGCGACAGTCTCTCTTGGAATAAAACAGTTCCCTATAAAACCGGTAGGGGGCGCTTTAGGAAGCGCAACTATTTACAAGGGGATATGGCCGCTCTCAGTCCTCGGCCAGGTATTAGGAACTAGGGACACACGGGCATCAGTTCAATTGACTGGTCCCAACGGGGACTATATTTTAACTAGAACAGTTCTTATACCCTGACGGGTAACTATGTACAGTCTCTCTCTACCGTACTTCAACGACGGCGTCCTCCTGCTCCTTCTTTAGATTCTTCAGACCCGTCCGGGTCCTCTTGCTCCTCCTCACACCGCAGCTCCTCCTCTGTCAGGCGATGCACATGGAGGGCGTAGGGTCCTTTGGCACACTTGTGCCGGGTGAAGGTGACCTCGTCCCCTACATACAGGTCACGACCTCTGTGTCCCTCCGGCAGATGGCTTTCTACGTCTCTGCGGGTCACAAAGACGTCGCCGGGGGTATGATGGTCTCTGATAAAGCCCCATCCGTGCTGCATGTTGAATTTTATCACAGTCCCGGTGGAAGGGGGACCATGAGCTGCACGGGGATTCCTCCTGGTCCGGCTCTTCTGCTCCGCGCTCCTTATCTGCGCTTGCTGTTCCCGGACCCGCCTCTCTCTCCGCTCCCTCTCGAAGACTTCGAGCTGCTGGCGGCAGCACTCTGCACGCTCCGCTGCGGCCGCCCGAGTCTCCTGAGTGAACCCCATGAGGTCTTCTCCAGTGGGGTCCCACTCGAACTGTGCCTCCTCCAGCGGGGGCGAGGTCCTCCTTGCGGGCTTCGGAACCGGAATCAGGGGCTCGCACATGGGCCTTGCTCTCTGGAGTTCCAGCTGAATATACTCCTGGGGCCATATAAAGGGCTGCCCATCCGGGCACGTATGCTGGGCGAACAGGTCTTCACCCAGGTGCGGCACTCTAGATGTTGAGGGCGCGTTGATGGTAGCGGCGCCCGGGTCGACCAGGCCTTGCGACCAGGCTTGGGGCACGCTAAAGGAAAAGGGCACCGTAAGAACGGCGGCGCCCGTGGTTACTCGGCCCTGCGGCCAGGCCGGTGGCTCCGCGGAGGTAGGGGGCGCTGTTGGTATTGCGGCGCCCGGAGGTACTAGGCCTTGCGACCAGGCCGGTGGTATCTCCTGCTTGGCCACGCTCGAGGTCGAGGCGTGTGACGTCACAGGGGTCGCGGCCGCGGTTTCCGGTTGAGGCCTAGTCGGCGGCGGTGACGATGCAGCGACGGGCACGGCAGGGGGAATTTCGGGCTCTGCGACGGGGAGCTGGGGCAGGCACGCGGTTTCCCGGCTCGGGGTATAGACGTCCCCTTTACCTGCCTCCGTCCGTTCAGCTCCCTTCTCGGCGCCGTCTCCTGCCTTCATTCCTCCTGCGCCATCCTCAGAGGCAGTCTGTCTCCTCGTCTCAGGTGGCGTGCTCCGCTGACGGGTGCCGGTCTGCTGGGCCATCTCTCGGCTCCACTCCGCCAACGTCTCTCGCTGCACCCGGGCCATCCTCCGTGCGAGGCCCTCCAGCGCGGTCTGTGCACACTCCCGGTCTCGGGGGAGCTGTGCTAGGATCTCCAGCAGGCCTTCTGGAGTGGCGACCTGCAACAGGCTCCTGACCACTGGGTCGGTGCTGCCTGACTCTCCCTCCATCTCCGGGTAGGCTTTCTCTGGACTCTCTTCCAGACGTCTTGTCTCCGGGTGCGCTCTCTCCAAACTCCTCCAGGCTGCACCCATCTTCGTTCTCTTGTTCTGTCTCCGCCCACATTGAGGGTGGTCCCGGGGCAACTTTGTGATTGTCAGTTCCAGGGGCAGTTCTCTTACGCTGATGGACACTTCCAGCATCACAGTCTCTGTTGGTGGGCGCGGTTTCCGCTTTTGGCGCCATTCTTCGACCTGGCCCACGATGGGAGGTGGCCTCTTGCCACCCTCTGGCACGCCCATAATGGCGTCCGCTCTTCCAAGGCGGGAAATCTTTGGAAATGGCGGGAATCGTCTCCCAGTGGCGGGAAACTCCATGGATGGCGGGAAAAAGCTGCAAATGGCGGACAACCGGCGGGAAACGACCTGTGATGGGGTCCGTTGGCGGGGACCCTCCGGAACCGGCGGGAGACTTCTTTTTGAGGTAAATGTGGACTTTCTTCAGGCACGCAGTACCCGGTGGTTGTGGGCACGAAATCCTGCCGACTACGCCAAAGTTGACGCGCCCCCTGGGCCAGTGCTGTTAGGGATACCCGGATCAGATGGGGGTTGTAGTCTCCGAGTGGCTGTGACCCGGTCCGTGCCCAGGGTGTCAAACTCAGTGTGTGGCAGTCCTACAGATGTTATTAGAGTTCTTTGTGTCGACTACGCCACCCGTTGATTTGCGGTCAAAAGGCCACCGCTGCAGCAGGGTCCACTGAGGCTGGTGATGTGTGTGCAGCTTAGGTAGTATAACCCCCAACGGGAGGGGTATAGCCTCAGGGGGTCAGCCGTGGAGGATGGTGGTTGTGAAGGTGCAGCAAGGAGACTCAGAGACATAAAATGCAGTTCCAGGGTTTTACTTACTGGTGTTGCTCGGGTCACTGTGTACAGCAGTGACCACCCAAGCCGTGCTGCGTTCACCAGGTCCTGGACTCGGTCAACTCCCAGGCAACTCCGGAGTGTGGTCCTGAGCTCCTTTCTGTCTCTCCCTTCTTCTGGCCGTTCCCACCAGGGATCCACCTAAGTCCGGCTCCCTCGGGCCTCTTGTTGGTCAAGCCTCCTCTGGGCTCCCTGACCCTATTCTTGGTCTGCCTTCCGGGTGGATTTAGTGGGTGATCGTGGCAGATCCTGCCCACGACCTCCGGTTCCTGGCTAAGGTGTGCTGTAGCCTCTGCCAGCTTGGGATCCGGTACCCTGTTGCCGACCCTTCACCCTATTAGCTCTCTTATGGGCTCTTGGGGTCCCCTCTGCGCCTCTGGGTCTCTCTCTCTTCTCCTCTGCTCTGCTTCTCAGGCTCTCAGACAGACTGTCTGACAATTGACTGACTGACTGACTGACCCTGATCTAAGATGGTGCCCACCTTATATACTCCCTCTATGTGTGAGCTCAGGTGACCAGCACCCAATGAGCTCCTAACTTTACCCAGGCTGCTCCCTCTATCTGCCCCTACACTACTGGGATGTTCCACCCCCCTCCCACTCCAGCCAGGAACAGACACTGTCGTACCTGCACATTTCTCTAGTGGGAGTACCATCGGTCTGTTCCCCGGAAATGGGATGTGTGTAGTGCATGCAGCCTACTAGCTCAGTTCCACACTCCATCCTTACCCGGGAGTGGAATATCACACCTCTGGGTTGAGGTGCAATACCCCTGTAGCAGCCGAATCCTCAGGGTGCTACATGCACCTCTCTCATCCCCCTCCACCACATGTGCACCTCTCTCATCCCCCTCCCCCACATGTGCACCTCTCTCATCCCCCTCCCCCACATGTGCACCTCTCTCATCCCCCTCCCCCACATGTGCACCTCTCTCATCCCCCTCCACCACATGTGCACCTCTCTCATCCCCCTCCCCCACATGTGCACCTCTCTCATCCCCCTCCACCACATGTGCATCTCTCACCCCCCCCACATGTGCATCTCTCATCTCCCCCCCACATGTGCATCTCTCATCTCCCCCCCACATGTGCATCTCTCATCTCACCCCCCACATGTGCATCTCTCATCTCCCCCCCCCACATGTGCATCTCTCATCTCCCCCCCCACATGTGCCCACATGTGCATCTCTCATTCCCCCCCCACATGTGCATCTCTCATCTCCCCCCCCACATGTGCATCTCTCATCTCCCCCCCACATGTGCACCTCTCTCATCCCCCTCCCCCCAAGTGCACCTCTCTCATCCCCCTCCCCCCATGTGCACCTCTTTCATCCCCCTCCCCCACATGTGCACCTCTCTCATCCCCCTCCACCACATGTGCACCTCTCTCATCCCCCTCCCCCACATGTGCACCTCTCTCATCCCCCTCCCCCCCAAGTGCACCTCTCTCATCCCCCTCCCCCCCTTGTGCACCTCTTTCATCCCCCTCCCCCCCTTGTGCACCTCTTTCATCCCCCTCCCCCCCTTGTGCACCTCTTTCATCCCCCTCCCCCACATGTGCACCTCTCTCATCCCCCTCCACCACACGTGCACCTCTCTCATCCCCCTCCCCCACATGTGCACCTCTCTCATCCCCCTCCACCACATGTGCATCTCTCACCCCCCCACATGTGCATCTCTCATCTCCCCCCCCACATGTGCATCTCTCATCTCCCCCCCACATGTGCATCTCTCATCTCCCCCCCATGTGCATCTCTCATCCCCCCACATGTGCATCTCCCATTCCCCCCACTCCTAGTTAATTGTATTTTTAAAAAAATAAAACTTGTTATACTTACCCCCATGTGATCCCTGCAGAATCCTGGCGCTCGTCCAAATCGCTGACACCAGGTTCTCCTGACTTCCGGTCATGTGACAGCGCCGTCACATGACCGGAAGTCAGGGGAATCATGAAGGCGCTGCCGCAGCAGCGCAGCGCTGAGATGTCCCGGACCCGGCGCTTAGCATGGGGCCGGGGGCCCCATGAGGAGAGAGACGCACAAGAGGGGGGCCCCCAACGGGGCTCCGAGGGGGCCCCTACCGGCCGGGCCCCATACTGGAGTCAGGACAGTCATGCCCTGATGGCGGCCCTGCTGGAGGCTGGAGGGGCCCCCTCTCCCTCGGGGCCCCCGTTCAATGAACGGGCTGCACGGGCGGTAGTTCCGCCCCTGGAAGTGTGGTTGGCCTGTCTAAACAGACTGACAATATGCTTCATATTGCCAGTCAATGGTTGTTTAAAAGGAGGTTTTGGTATTTAATCTGACAGCAGCATAATATAGGAGCTGAGAGCCTCATTCCAGGAAAGTTTCACTTAATAGACTGGGTGCTGTAATTTCAATATAATCACTGTTTTAACAGCAGGAGATTATCACTTGAGGACTATATCTCATGTGCAGGCCAGTCAGGCTAATCTGTGTAATCCCACCAGGGCCGGCTGCAGGTTTTTCTGGGCCCCGGGCGAAAGAGTCTCAGTGGGCCACTTTAACACATACCACGATTCATGATGCAGAGATACAGCGGAGAAATATATATATATATATATATATAGTACAATGCAAAGATTTCACTTCTTACATTACATGAGTGATATCTATTGTAAATTCCACAATAGCTCAGAAACCGGTGAATCGCTCCACACAGAATACTGGCCCCCATATAAGGCTCCATACAGAATACTGGCCCTCATATAACGCTTCATACAGGATACTGGCCCCCATATAACGCTCCACACAGAATACTGGTCCCCATATAACGCTCCATACAGGATACTGGTCCCCTTATAAAGCTCCATACAGGATACTGGCCCCCATATAACGCTCCATACAGGATACTGGTCCCCTTATAAAACTCCATACAGGATACTGGCCCCCATATAACGCTCCATACAGGATACTGGTCCCCTTATAACGCTCCATACAGGATACCGGTCCCCTTATAACTCTCCATACAGGATACTGGCCCCCATATAATGCTGCATGCAGGCTGTTACCCCCCACATAATGCCCCATACAGGCTGTCCCCCCCTTATAATGCTCCATGCAGGCTGTTACCCCCCACATAATGCCCCATACAGGCCCCCCCCCTTTTAATGCTCCATGCAGGCTGTTACCCCCCACATAATGCCCCATACAGGCCCCCCCCTTTTAATGCTCCATGCAGGCTGTTACCCCCCACATAATGCCCCATACAGGCTGCCCCCCCTTATAATGCTCCATGCAGGCTGTTCCCCCCCACATAATGCACTATGCAGGCTGCCCCCCCTTTATAATACCCCATGCAGGATGTCGTCCCCCCCTTTATAATGCCCCATGCAGGATGCCCCCCCCTTCTCTTTATAATGCCCCATGCAGGCTGTTCCCCCCCCCTCCTCTATATAATGCCCCATGCAGGATGTCCCCCCCCCCTTTATAATGCCCCATGCAGGATGCCCCCCCTTCTCTTTATAATGCCCCATGCAGGCTGTCCCCCCCCCCTCTATATAATGCCCCATGCAGGATGTCCCCCCCCCCTCTATATAATGCCCCATGCAGGATGTCCCCCCCCTCTATATAATGCCCCATGCAGGCTGTCCCCCCCCCTCTATATAATGCCCCATGCAGGCTGCCCCCCCCTCTATATAATGCCCCATGCAGGATGCCCCCCCCTCTATATAATGCCCCATGCAGGATGTCCCCCCCCCCTCTTTATAATGCCCCATGCCTCCATACATTAAAAAAAAAAAATCAAATACTCACCTCCCTTCTCCTCACCTGCTGCCGCTGCCCGCTGCTCGCTGCTCAGCTCCGAACTCCAGCGTTGTCGGCGTCTTCCCGTTCAGCGCTCCCTGTGACGGCTCAGGGGAGGGCGCGGTGAAAAGACGTCACCGCGCCCTCTGACCTGAGACGTCACAGGGAGCGCAGAGCAGGAAGACAGCGGATCTGCGGAGGCACGGGGAGAGGTAAGTGTCGGGCTGCCGGGGCCCTGAGCAAGCGGCGGAGAAGGGCGGGCGCTGACACCGCTCTCCTCCGCCCATAGCCCAGCGGGGTGCGCGACCGCCAGTGGGCCCCTCTGCCTGCTCAGGGCCCCGGCATTTGCCCGGGTGCGCCGGGTGCTGACGCCGGCCCTGAATCCCACCCCTATCATTGATTGGTAACTTGCTGATAATACAGAGTGTACACAGGAAGCTCCAGGCAGGTGTGTGGGCAGGGTTATACACAGCCCAGAATTCTTAGATCTGCTACATCTACATCAGACAAAGCAGGAATTCTATCAAAACTGCAGTAAGCGATACATAGCTGGAATTAGGCTCTGTGTCTCTACAATATGCTGCTATTAGATTCTATAACAAAAACCTTTAAAGGTCACGATTGGCCAATGTATATGCATCCTTAGATCCAGGTATCTTATAGGTGACATTTTCTCTGCTTGGAGTTGTTCTCATCCCTTTATTCTTCATATGGTTTTGATGCCAGGGTGATTTTTCACAGCCACAGCTTATGTCTGCAGACTTCGCTCTTCTCTGGTCTACAGTCAGTAGGATCAACAATCCTAAGCCGATTATATGGGTATGCAAATCATAGAAAACTGAATAAAATGATACCTTGATATCAGTAAATAAGCCATTAAAGACTATAGACTGGACACTGATCTGTTTGAGAATCTGCCTCTAGGGGTTATTTTATATAAAAGGGGGAGTTACCAGTATGATATGTAATTGCTGCCCTTTGCTCTCCTCATCTCACTGCAGAGCTGTGTGTGATTATAACTGACACATCTACAGTAGTGTTGAGCGAACATGCTCGACACTGCTCGGTTCTCGCCCGAGCATCACGCTACTTGGGATGTTCGGCGAGCACCGAGCATTTCCGGGTTAATCGGGCGGGAGCTCGGGTCTCCACCCTGCATGTTTGGCGCTCTTTACAGAGCCAATGAACATGCAGGGATTTCCAACCAGTCACTGTAATGCCGCAGCCATGTTGGTTGTGGGCATTACATTGATTGGCTGGCGCACAGCGTCACCTCGAGTATTTAAAACTGGGCGCCGCCATCTTGGACACAGACGGCTGGGATCAGACAGTGTAGGGACAGCGCTGCTGATTTAGGGATAGATATATACTGCGAAATAGTTAGTGTAGGGTCTGTAAAGGCTGCCAGATCAAACAAACAGTACTTCTCAGGACTAATATCCATCCCAGATATCAGGCAGGCAGGCAGGCTGTATAGGAGACGCAGTGGTTATACCAGCAAACGCTGCAGTACAGTCCTGTGTGCTCCTGTTGCTGAAATTGCTGGACTTAGCTCCAGGTATCGGGGGCCAGGAAAAATCCTTTTTTTTTAATCTAAATCCTCTTTTTTTTTTCCTCCTTCACACTGTACAAATACCCATCTTATTAACATTTTGGTGTCCCGTCCCCCCCCTAAAAAAAAAAAATCGTGTCTGTGACAGTTGAGAGACAAATATATCTGTCGAAAATAGTCTGGTGAAGGCCAGAGAAGCAGAAGTGTGGTTTTGCAGTTCCACGGTTCAAACCTCTGTATTATCGACTTTTGGGCCATTTGTACCTAAAAAAAAAACAGTTTGAGTGTGTCGCTCACTGTTCAGCCGCAAATATATATATTTAAAAAAGTCTGGTATACACCAGTAAATTATAACTGTGGTTTTGCTGATCCACGGTAAAAAATCTCTATTATCCTGCTTTTGGCATTTTTTGCCGTAAAAAAAAACTGTAATAGTGTCTCCCTGATTGTTCAGACACAAACATATCTGTTTAAAATAGTCTGATGTAGGCCAGAGAAACAGAAGTGTGGTTTTGCAGTTCCACGGTTCAAACCTCTGTATTATCGACTTTTGGGCCATTTGTACCTAAAAAAAAACAGTTTGAGTGTGTGCTCACTGTTCAGCCGTAAATATATATATTTAAAAAAGTCTGGTATACACCAGTAAATTATAACTGTGGTTTTGCTGTTCCACAGTAAAAAAGCCTTATTATCCTGCTTTTGGCATTTTTTGCCGTAAAAAAAATACTAATAGTGTCTCCCTGATTTTTCAGACACAGATATATCTGTTGAAAATAGTCTGGTGTAAGCCAGAGAGACAGAAGTGTGGTTTTGCTGTTCCACGGAAAAAAAACTCTATTATCCTGCTTTTGGCATTTTTTGCCGTAAAAAAAAAAGCTGTAATAGTCTCTCCCTGATTGCTGAGACGCAAATATATCTGTTTAAAATAGTCTGGCATAGGCCAGAGAAACAGAAGTGTGGTTTTGCAGTTTCACGGTTCAAACCTCTGTATTATCGACTTTTGGGCCATTTGTACCTAAAAAAAAACAGTTTGAGTGTGTCGCTCACTGTTCAGCCGCAAATATATATATATTTAAAAAAGTCTGGTATACACCAGCAAATTATAACTGTGGTTTTGCTGTTCCCCGGTAAAAATCTCTATTATCCTGCTTTTGGTATTTTTGCCGTAAAATAAAAACTGTAATAGTGTCTCCCTGATTGTTCAGACACAAATATACAGTTATATGAAAAAGTTTGGGCACCCCTATTAATCTTAAGCTTAATGTTTTTTAAAAATTGGTGTTTTTGCAACAGCTATTTCAGTTTGATATATGTAATAACTGTTGGACACAGTAATGTTTCTGCCTTGAAATGAGGTTTATTGTACTAACAGAAAATGTGCAATCTGCTTTCAAACAAAATGTGACATGTGCATAAGTATGGGCACCTCACCAGAAAAATGATATTAATATTTAGTAGATCCTCCTTTTGCAAAAATAACAGCCTCTAGTCGCTTCCTGTAGCTTTTAATGAGTTCCTGGATCCTGGATGAAGGTATTTTTGACCATTCCTCTTTACAAAACAATTCCAGTTCAGTTAAGTTTGATGGTTGCCGAGCATGGACAGCCCTCTTCAAATGATCCCACAGATGTTCAATGATATTCAGGTCTGGGGACTGGGATGGCCATTCCAGAACATTGTAATTGTTCCTCTGCATGAATGCCTGAGTACATTTGGAGCGGTGTTTTGGATCATTGTCTTGCTGAAAGATCCATCCCCTGTGTAACTTCAACTGATTCTTGAACATTATTGTCAAGAATCTGCTGATACTGAGTGGAATCCATGCGTCCCTCAACTTTAACAAGATTCCCGGTGCCGGCATTGGCCACACAGCCCCAAAGCATGATGGAACCTCCACCAAATTTTACTGTGGGTAGCAAGTGTTTTTCTTGGAATGCTGTGTTTTTTTGCCACCATGCATAACGCCTTTTTGTATGACCAAACAACTCAATCTTGGTTTCATCAGTCCGCAGGACCTTCTTCCAAAAAGAAATTGGTTTCTCCAAATGTGCTTTTGCATACCTCAGCCGACTCTGTTTGTGGCGTGCTTGCAGAAACGGCTTCTTTCGCATCACTCTCCCATACCGCTTCTCCTTGTGCAAAGTGCGTTGTATAGTTGACCGATGCACAGTGACACCATCTGCAGCAAGTTGATGCTGCAGCTCTCTGGAGGTGGTCTGAGGATTGTCCTTGACTGATCTCACCATTCTTCTTCTCTGCCTTTCTGATGTTTTTCTTGGCCTGCCATTTCTGGCCTTAACAAGAACTGTCCCTGTGTTCTTCCATTTCCTTACTATGTTCCTCACAGTGGAAACTGACAGGTTAAATCTCTGAGACAGCTTTTTGTATCCTTCCCCTGAACAACTATGTTGAATAATCTTTGTTTTCCGATCATTTGACAGTTGTTTTGAGGAGCCCATGATGCCACTCTTCAGAGGAGATTCAAACAGGAGAACAACTTGCAAGTGGCCACTGTAAGTAGCTTTTCTCATGATTGCATACACCTGGCTATGAAGTTCAAAGCTCAATGAGGTTACAAAACCAAAAAAAGTGCTTTAGTAAGTCAGTAAAAAGTAGGTAGGAGTATTTAAAACAAGAAAATGATAAGGGTGCCCATACTTATGCACCTGTCAAATTTTGTTTGAATGCAGATTGTACATTTTCTGTTAGTACAATAAACCTCATTTCAAGGCAGAAACATTACTGTGTCCAACAGTTATTACATATATCAAACTGAAATAGCTGTTGCAAAAGCACCAATTTTTATAAAACATTAAGCTTAAGATTAATAGGGATGCCCAAACTTTTTCATATAACTGTATCTGTTTAAAATAGTCTGGTGTAGGCCAGAGAAACAGAAGTGTGGTTTTGCAGTTCCACGGTTCAAATCTCTGTATTATCGACTTTTGGGCCATTTGTACCTAAAAAAAAACAGTTTGAGTGTGTCGCTCACTGTTCAGCCGCAAATATATATATTTTAAAAAGTCTGGTATACACCAGTAAATTATAACTGTGGTTTTGCTGTTCCACGGTAAAAAATCTCTATTATCCTGCTTTTGCCATTTTTTGCCGTAAAAAGAAACCTGTAATACTGTCTCCCTGATTGTTCAGACACAAATATATCTGTTTAAAATAGTCTGGTGTAGGCCAGAGAAACAGAAGTGTGGTTTTGCAGTTCCACGGTTCAAACCTTTGTATTATCGACTTTTGGGCCATTTGTACCTAAAGAAAAAAAACAGTTGGAGTGTGTCGCTCACTGTTCAGCTGCAAATATATGTATTTTAAAAAGTCTGGTATACACCAGTAAATTATAACTGTGGTTTTGCTGTTCCACGGTAAAAAATTTCTATTATTCTGCTTTTGGCTTTTTGCCGTAAAAAAAAAACTGTAATATTGTCTTCCTGATTGTTCAGACACAAATATATCTGTTTAAAATAGTCTGGTGTAGGCCAGAGAAACAGAAGCGTGGTTTTGCAGTTTCACGATTCAAACCTCTGTATTATCGACTTTTGGGCCATTTGTACCTAAAAAAAACAGTTTGAGTGTGTTGCTCACTGTTCAGCCGCAAATATATCTATTTAAAATTGTCTGGTATACCCCAGTAAACAATAACTGTGGTTTTGCCATTCCACTGTAAAAAATCTCTATTATTCAGCTTTTGGTATTTTTTCCGTAAAGAAAAACAGTAATAGTTTCTCCCTGATTCTTCAGATTATTTAAGAGTCGGGTGTAGGCCAGAGAAATAGAATTGTGGTTTTCCTCTTCCACGGTACTAATCTACTTTTTATTACCCTTTTCCATTGATAGTGCGAGTGTAAGCTATTTTACTTCCTTCACAATGGGCAAGGCTCGTGGCAAGGGACATCGAACTGGACATTCTGGTAATGGTGCATGCAGAGGACGGGGCAGTGGCCAAGGTGAAAATGTGCCACAACCAACAGCCACATCTGCTCGCTTCCACTTCTTGACTGAATTACTAGGGAAGCATAGAACAACACCAGTACTGCGAACTGATCAGTGTGAACAGGTTATTAATTGGATAGCAGATAATACTTCCAGTTACCTGGGCACCACCACCTCCGGTCTGTCTTCCACCCGGTCAACTCTTAGTAGCCGTGAGTCTCGACCGCAACTGATCCCACAGTTGGACACTCTGAAGAGCTGTTCACTGGTCCATTTCCAGATTTGTGCCCCTCGCCTGCTCCGCTTGAAGTGGTGAAAGCGGAGATCCCATGTAGCGATGCCCAAATATTTCAACAACCACAGCCACAGGAAGTCGACGCTGGCAATTTGTCACAAGAGGTGGACGATGACGAGACACGATTGCCAGGAAGTGAGGAGGAGGATCGTGGTGCGCAAGTGGAAGAGGAGGAGGTGGTGGATGATCTAGTAACTGTCCCAACATGGCAGGAGGACATGCAGAGCGAGGCCAGCAGCACACAGGGTGAGGGAGGCAGAGTACCCCAACAGGCAGGAAGAAGCAGTGTGGTGGCCGCACACAGAAGGCAGGCAACAGTTCCCCGAAACACCAACACGAGGGACGTTGCCAGTACATCCTGTAGGTCTTCCAGAATCAGTAATTTTTTTAAAGACTGCTGATAACCCCAAAAAGGCCATTTCTACCACCTGCCATGCCAGCATCAGCAAGGGTGACAAAACTACCAGCCTGACCACCACCAGCATGATCAGGCACATGGCAGCAAAGCACCCGACTTTGTGGGGCGAACCCCAGGGTCCACGACCAGTGTCAGAGAGTGTCACCACTGCTTCTTCCACTGTTGTGCGTGTAATAGAACCCCCTGTTGTGTGTGCAAGGCAATCCCCTGTCCATGCTGCATGCAAAGATGCCCCCTCCTCTCAGTCTTCACTTGTTATGGCAGTTTCTCAAGAAACAGCATCAACGTCCACGTCCCACCGCTGCGTTCAATTGTCCATATCCAAGACCTTTGAACAAAAGCGGAAATTCGCAGCTAACGCCCCACAGGCCACAGTCCTAAATTCACACATTTCACGACTGCTTGCGTTGGAAATGCTGCCTTTTAGGCTGGTGGAGATGGAATCCTTCCTCAACCTTATGGCGGTAGCCTTCCCTCGGTACTCGGTCCCCAGCCGACACTATTTTGCCCGGTGTGCCATCCCCTCACTACACAAGCACGTGTCCCAAAACATCTGCCATGCCCTCAACAACGCAGATACTGGGAGAGTCCACCTGACAACAGACACGTGGACAAGTGCTTGTGGCCAGGGACGGTACATCTCCCTGACGGCACACTGGGTAAACATAGTGGAAGCCGGGACCCAGTCGGACCTTGGGACGGAACACATCCTCCCCACACCGAGGATTGCGGGCCCTATGTCAGTCAGAGTTGCCTCCACAGTGTACAGCTCCTATGCATCATCCTCCTCCTCCTCCTCATATTCAGCCTCCATCTCAGATATCACCACATCAGTTACAAGCTGGAAGCACTGCAATACTGCCTCAGCCAAGCGGCAACAGGCTGTGCTGAAACTCATAAGCTTAGGTGATAAACCTCACACTGCTTGTGAGTTGTGGACAGCTGTGTGAGAGCAGGCAGATCTGTGGCTGACACCGCTGAACCTACATCCAGGCATGGTCGTCTGTGACAATAGCTGCAACCTGGTGGCGGCTCTGAGGAGAGGCGAGATCACACACCATGCCTGGCTCATGTGCTTAACCTCGTGGTTCAGCGGTTTCTTAAATCGTACCCTGAGTTGCCAGATCTGCTTGTCAAAGCATGCCGCCTGTCAGCTCATTTTCGGAAGTCGGCTACAGCTTCCGCCGCCCTTGCTGTGTTGCAGCAGCATTTGCAGCTTCCGTCACACCGACTGGTGTGTGATGTCCCCACATGTTGGAACTCTACCCTTCACATGTTGCAAAGGATTTGTGAGCAGAAGAGAGCAGTTGTGGAGTACAAGCTGCAACAAGACCGTCGATATTCAGGTCAGACTCCACACATAAGACCTCAGGAGTGGACCTGGATGTCTGACATATGTACCATCTTGACAAACTTAGAGGAGTCCACCAAGATGGTGAGTGGCGATGACGCCATCGTTAGCGTCAGCATTCCACTTGTCTGTCTTTTGCAACTCTCTCTGCAGAGAATTAAAGAGGAGGCATTGCAGCCAGAGTATGAAGAGATGGATGAAGAAGCCGTAGCGGTTGATTACACACAGCCCAGCCTCATCTCATCCCAACATGCATTGGGGGACAATGAGGGAGAGGAGGAGGAAGAACAGGAGCTGGTATCATGCTCTGTAGATGGTAGTACCTGTACAACTGTCAAACCGTCGGTTCAGCGTGGGTGGCCTGAGGACAGGGGGGGGGGGGGGGGAGGCGGAAGAGGAGAGCATGGTCAGTCGTCATCTTGATGAGGACACAGAATTCTTGCCCGTTACCAGTATGGCACGCATGGCTGACTTTGTTACGCTGCATTAACCATGTCCCTCCCATTGTCAAAATGTTGGGTGACAGTCATTACTGGTTGGTGACACTTTTAGACCCCCGCTACAAGGAGAACTTTCACTCTCTTATTCCTGAGGTGGAGAGGTCTACAAAAATGGGGCAGTACCAGAAGGCCCTTGCTGCAGAACTGTTTAAAAAATTCCCACCTGAACACGCTAGCGGCAGAGGTCACAGTTTGTTGCCCAACCAAGGCGTACATGCGAGAGAGACGCAACTCCAATTCAGCAGAGGCAGGGGAACACTGTCAACGTTCTGGGACAGTATTCTCAGACCATCCCTTCGGACAGACCCTGAGGCGCGGGGTACTCTCACAAGGAGTGGAAAGTTTCAAAAGATGGTGAGGGAGTACCTTGTCGACCGTACCAGCATCCTCCGTGATTCCTCTGTGCCTTTTAATTATTGGGTATCCAATCTGGACACTTGGAATGAACTCGTTCTGTACGCCTTGGAGGTTCTGGCCTGCCCTGCCGCTAGCGTGTTATCGGAGCGTGCTTTTGTGCCGCTGGGGAATTAAAACTGATAATCGCACTTGCCTGTCAACTGACAATGCTGAAAAGCTGACCCTTATCACAATGAACAAGGGCTGGATTGGGCTAGACTTCTCATCACCACCAAATGACAGCAGAGTAACATAAAGTCAAATCCGCTTCACACCCACACATGGGTATAAGCTTCCTCATTTTGGCTGTTTCATGTTCTTCTCCTTATCCTCAGCCTCCACGACCACTATACCACCAGGGTGACTGTGGTCAGTGTTGCCATTATTGAAAGTTTCTCCGTCCTTATTTTTGTCTGCTTTTGATTGGAAGGCATAAGCAAAGACTGTGGGAGACCCACTCCCCAGTAATGGAAATAATATTTTTAAGATGCTGTACTGTATGACTCTTGTAAGGGGCATTAAAACCGTCTTGCTAAGCTACTGCGTTGTCCACCACTTTTCCAAGGGGCATTAAAACCGTCTTGTTAAGCTACTACGACCTCCACGTCTCTTCCGAGGGGCATTAAAACCGTCTTGTTAAGCTACTGCGACCTCCACCACTTTTTCAAGGGGCATTAAAACCGTCTTCTTAAGCTACTGCGACCTCCACATCTCTTCCGAGGGGCATTAAAACCATCTTGTTAAGCTGCTGGGACCTCCACGTCTCTTCCGAGGGCCATTAAAACTGTCTTGTTAAGCTACTGTGACCTCCACCACTTTTCCAAGGGGCATTAAAATCGTCTTGTTAAACTACTGTGATCTCCACCACCTTTCCAAGGGGCATTAAAACCGCCTTGTTAAGCTACCGTGACCTCCACGTCTCTTCCGAGAAGCATCAAAACCGTCTTGTTAAGCTACTGCGACCTCCACCACTTTTCCATGGGGCATTAAAACCGTCTTGTTAAGCTAATGTGGCCTCCACCACTTTTCCAAGGGGCATTAAAACCGTCTTGTTAAGCTACTGTGACCTCCACGTCTCTTCCGAGGGGCATTGAAACTGTCTTGTTAAGCTACTGGGACCTCCACGTCTCTTCCGAGGGGCATTAAAACCGTCTTGTTAAGCTACTGTGACCTCCACCACTTTTTCAAGGGGCATTAAAAACCATCTTCTAAAGCTACTGCGACCTCCACATCTCTTCCGAGGGGCATTATAACTGTCTTGTTAAGCTACTGGGACCACCACCACTTTTCCAAGGGGCATTAAAACCGTCTTGTTAAGCTACTGTGACCTCCAAGTCTTTTCCGAGGGGCATTAAAACCGTCTTGCTAAACTACTAGCACCTCCACGTCTCTTCCGAGGGGCATTAAAACCGTCTTGTAAAGCTACTGCGACTTCCACCTCACTTCCGAGGGGCATTAAAACCATCTTGTTAAGCTACTGGGACCTCCACTTCTATTCCGAGGGGCATTAAAACCGTCTTGTTAAGCTACTGTGGCCTCCACCACTTTTCCAAGGGGCATTAAAACCGTCTTGATAAGCTACCGTGACCTCCACGTCTCTTCCGAGAAGCATCAAAACCGTCTTGTTAAGCTACTGTGACCTCCACCACTTTTCCATGGGGCATTAAAACCGTCTTGTTAAGCTAATGTGACCTCCACCACTTTTCCAAGGGGCATTAAAACCGTCTTGTTAAGCTACTGTGACCTCCACGTCTCTTCCGAGGGGCATTGAAACTGTCTTGTTAAGCTACTGGGACCTCCACGTCTCTTCCGAGGGGTATTAAAACCGTCTTGTTAAGCTACTGTGACCTCCACCACTTTTCCAAGGGGCATTAAAACCGTCTTGTTAAGCTACTGTGACCTCCAAGTCTTTTCCGAGGGGCATTAAAACTGTCTTGTTAAGCTACTAGGACCACCACCACTTTTCCTAGGGGCATTAAAACCGTCTTGTTAAGCTACTGTGACCTTCAAGTCTTTTCCGAGGGGCATTAAAACCGTCTTGCTAAACTACTAGGACCTCCACGTCTCTTCCGAGGGGCATTAAACCCGTCTTGTAAAGCTACTGGGACCTCCACGTCTCCTCCGAGGGGCATTAAAACCGTCTTGTTAAGCTACTGTGGCCTCCACCACTTTTCCAAGGGGCATTAAAACCATCTTGTTAAGCTACTGGGAACTCCACCACTTTTCCAAGGGGCATTAAAACCGTCTTGTTAAGCTAATGTGACCTACACCACTTTTCCAAGGGGCATTAAAACCGTCTTGTTTAGCTACTGTGACCTCCACGTCTCTTCCGAGGGGTATTGAAACTGTCTTGTTAACCTACTGGGACCTCCACGTCTCTTCCGAGGGGCATTAAAACCATCTTGTTAAGCTACTGGGACCTCCACGTCTCTTCCCAGGGGCATTAAAACAGTCATGTTAAGCTACTGTGACCTCCACCACTTTTTCAAGGGGCATTAAAACCGTCTTCTTAAGCTACTGCGACCTCCACATCTCTTCCGAGGGGCATTAAAACCGTCTTGTTAAGCTACTGGGACCTCCACCACTTTTCCAAGGGGCATTAAAACCGTCTTGTTAAGCTACTGTGACCTCCAAGTCTCTTCCGATGGGGATTAAAACTGTCTTGCTCAGCTACTAGGACCTCCACGTCTCTTCGGAGGGGCATTAAAACCATCTTGTTAAGCTACTGTGACCTCCACTTCTCTTCCGAGGGGCATTAAAACCGTCTTGTTGAGCTACTGTGACCTCCACGTCTCTTCCGAGGGGCATTAAAACCGTCTTGTTAAGCTACTGTGACCTCCACCACTTTTCCAAGGGGCATTAAAATAGTCTTCATAAACTACTGTGATCTCCACCACCTTTCCAAGGGGCAATAAAACTGTCTTGTTAAGCTACCGTGACCTCAACGTCTCTTCCGAGGGGCATTAAAACCAACTTGCTAAGCTACTGTGACCTCCACCACTTTTCCAAGGGGCATTAAAACCATCTTGTTAAGCTACTGTGACCTCCACCACTTTTCCAAGGGGCATTAAAACCGTCTTGTTAAGCTACTGTGACCTCCACGTCTCTTCCGAGGGGCATTGAAACCGTCTTGTTAAGCTACTGGGACCTCCACGTCTCTTCCGAGGGGCATTAAAACCGTCTTGTTAAGCTACTGGGACCTCCACCACTTTTTCATGGGGCATTAAAACCGTCTTCTTAAGTTACTGCGACCTCCACATCTCTTCCGAGGGGCATTGAAACAGTCTTGTTAAGCTACTGGGACCTCCACGTCTCTTCTGAGGGGCATTAAAACCATCTTGTTAAGCTACTGTGACCTCCACCACTTTTCCAAGGGGCATTAAAACCGTCTTGTTAAGCTACTGTGACCTCCATCACTTTTCCAAGGGGCATTAAAACCGTCTTGCAAAGCTACTGCGACCTCCACGTCTCTTCCGAGGGGCATTAAAACTGTCTTGTTAAGCTACTGTGACCTCCACGTCTCTTCCGAGGGACATTAAAATCGTCTTGTTAAACTACTGTGATCTCCACCACCTTTCCAAGGGGCATTAAAACTCTCTTGTTAAGCTACCGTGACCTCCACGTCTCTTCCGAGGGGCATTAAAACCGTCTTGTTAAGCTACTGTGACCTCCACCACTTTTCCAAGGGGCATTAAAACCGTCTTGTTAAGCTACTGTGACCTCCACCACTTTTCCAAGGGGCATTAAAACAGTCTTGTTAAGCTACTGTGACCTCCACGTCTCTTCCGAGGGGCATTGAAACCGTCTTGTAAAGCTACTGGGACCTCCATGTCTCTTCCAAGGGGCATTAAAACCGTCTTGTTAAGCTACTGGGACCTCCACGTCTCTTCCCAGGGGCATTAAAACTGTCTTGTTAAGCTACTGTGACCTCCACCACTTTTTCATGGGGCATTAAAACCGTCTTCTTAAGCTACTGCGACCTCCACATCTCTTCTGAGGGGCATTAAAACCATCTTGTTAAGCTACTGTGACTAGAGATGAGCGTTGTTCTACTCGAACTGTTCGCCAATCTCAAATTCGAGCTGTTTTGGGCGGTGTTCGAGCCGGTCGGCGAACACGAACAATTTGAGAAAAATTCGGCTGTTCGAGGTTATGTTCGATAACTGTTCGTGCACCAAAATCATAACTGGATTTTTTCTCAGTAATGATGAAAATTAATGTTAATACGCAGTTTGAGTGTACAGCGGGGCGGGGGGGGGGGGGCAGGGGATGGATCTCTGCAGGAACAATGAAGATCTCCATTTTTTTTTCTCTTTCCCGCATTTGCAGTGGGGAGGTGCAATCTGTCAGCCTATCAGCAGCGCACACACGGAGCGAAGTGCTTTTTTTCACACAAGCAAGGGCATGTGTGATTGGCAGTGTATGTCACATGTCCTTGCCCTATAAGACCAAGCCATTTTCCCCGTCGCCACCATTTTCTCACTGCTGCAGCTGCGTGTTAGACGGCACCGCTGTTGCTGTGTGCTCTATACCTTGTTAATTTCAAGCCAATTTTCGCACAAATATACAGATAGCTTGGGAGTAGGGAATAGTTGTGATTGCAGTCCTTTTAAGGACTAGGTTACAGCATTTCCTACGACTTTTATCAGGCAGGTCTGTGCTCTTAAATAGATAGATTGTGGGAGTAAAGACTAATTGTAATTGGAGTCCTTTTCAGGACTAGGTTACATCAGTTCCTATCAGTTTTTGCCAGGCAGGTCTGTGCCAGTGCTGTGCAAGTTTTTTTCACAGCATTTGGCTGAATCTAGCAAAGCTAATCCTTTTTGGCCTATTGCAGAGTGTGTTAGTCAGTGGAGTAGCCTATCTGTGTTGCAAGATATACCACCTGTGTATAGAATACCAATTTTTTTACTGCACCTAGTGAAGTAAAATCTTTTGGGCATAGCATCATTCTATTAGTCCTTCTATACTGACCTCCATCAGGTTGCAAACTGAATATAATTTTTTTCTGCATCTAGCTCTGAAAAAATATTTGGGCTTCTAGCAGTGTGTGGGACTTGGTCTATTAGTCCATCTATACTGACCTCCATCAGGTTGCAAATTAAAAATAATTTTTTTCTTCATTTATCTCTGAAAAAATATTTGGGCTTCTAGCAGTGTGTGGGACTTGTTCTATTAGTCCTTCTATACTGACCTCCAGCAGGTTGCAAATTGAATATAATTTTTTTCTGCATCTAGCTCTGAAAAAATATTTGGGCTTCTAGCAGTGTGTGGGACTTGTTCTATTAGTCCATCTATACTGACCTCCATCAGGTTGCAAATTAAAAATAATTTTTTTCTGCATCTAGCTCTGAAAAAATATTTGGGCTTCTAGCAGTGTGTGGGACTTGGTCTATTAGTCCATCTATACTGACCTCCATCAGGTTGCAAATTAAAAATAATTTTTTTCTTCATTTATCTCTGAAAAAATATTTGGGCTTCTAGCAGCGTGTGGGACTTGTTCTATTAGTCCATCTATACTGACCTCCATCAGGTTGCAAATTAAAAATAATTTTTTTCTGCATCTAGCTCTGAAAAAATATTTGGGCTTCTAGCAGTGTGTGGGACTTGGTCTATTAGTCCATCTATACTGACCTCCATCAGGTTGCAAATTAAAAATAATTTTTTTCTGCATCTAGCTCTGAAAAAATATTTGGGCTTCTAGCAGTGTGTGGGACTTGGTCTATTAGTCCATCTATACTGACCTCCATCAGGTTGCAAATTGAATAAAAAATTTTTCTGCATCTAGCTCTGAAAAAATATTTGGGCTTCTAGCGGTGTGTGGGACTTGGTCTATTAGTCCATCTATACTGACCTCCATCAGGTTGCAAATTAAAAATAATTTTTTTCTGCATCTAACCCAGCCAATAGTTTTGGCCTAATACCACAGTTTGGCCACTCAGCTCTGCTCGGTTACCATCCATTGTTTTTTTGTGCAAACAACTCCAGAGTTGTGAATTAGTTAACCACCAAAATGAGTGGAAAAAGGCCTGCTGCTGGTGGAAAGGGGAATAGGCGTGTTGGGAAGGGGAAAAAAGGTTGTGTCCGTGGGGTAGGTGCAGAAGAAAGACCATCTTCCAGCCAAACTAAAATGTCTACTTCTTTTATCGGACAATGTGATAAGATCCCTTTCTTACGGCCACGCCAATCGCTACAAATTCCAGATGAGGCACAAAAACAGCAGGTGCTTCAACGGATATCAAGTGCTCCTTTAAGTGGGCTCTCCTCCACATCAACTTCAACATCACAAATACTCCAGTCCTCAAAGGTGTCACCCAAATCGCACTTGCTTCCTCACAGCTCCCAAATCTCCAGCTGCCCGTCTGAGTATGAGGTAGAACAGATGGTTGAGTCTGCAGAGCTGTTTACTCATACTATAGCCTGGGAATCAGAGGTCGACTCCAGCGCTTCTGTGAATCCAGACGAGGAAATGATCTGCACTGATGCCCAGAATCTTTATGAGTCGGATCCAGGACCAGACGCAGAAGGTTCTGACCATAATGTAGACCCTCATTCCCAAACTGTAACTCCTGTTGGTGGAGACAATGAGGAAGACGATGATAAGACTCAAATACCTGATTGGAGCGACAACTTTAGTTTTTTGTCAGGGCAGGAACAGGTTGGCTCTGAGGACGACGGGTGTG
The DNA here is from genome assembly GCF_046119375.1 of Phyllobates terribilis. Taxonomy (NCBI): domain Eukaryota; kingdom Metazoa; phylum Chordata; class Amphibia; order Anura; family Dendrobatidae; genus Phyllobates; species Phyllobates terribilis. The sequence goes on from NW_027362761.1 coordinate 708,099,650, forward strand.
ATAACGCACAGGGTGATGATGATGAGGTCGGAGATCCCACTTACTGTCAACCCACAGTCAGCCAAGAGATGAGGTCAGCAGAGGAGGTGGAGGAAGATGCTAGTGACGACGAGGTCAGGTTGCGCCTTCCTGGACAGAGACGTAGTACTGGAAGCACGTCAACAACTGCATCCTCAAACACAACTCTGCCTCTCACCACAAGTCGTGGTGGCTCTTCAGGTCGCATGGGTGCTAAGCCTTGCATAGCCTGGGCATTTTTTCAGATCGATAAAGATGACCCAACTCGTGTTATCTGTAACATTTGTCAGCAAAAGCTAAGTAGAGGCCAAAAAATACATAGTTTGAGTACTTCATGCATGAACCGGCACATGGACATGAAGCATAAGTTGCAGTGGGAAGCTCAGTGTGCTACAATGCGGTCTAGCCGGCCGGGCCAACCACCGTCTGCCATATCTTGTGCATCCGCGGCCTCTTCATCCTCTGTGACTGGGGGGACAGCAGTCACACCTGTTTTGGGGCGCAGACCTGCCACCTCTTTACCCGCAACAGCCAGCGTGATTGGCAGGTCATCATTTTCTTTGGAGGTGGTAACACCAGCTGGTCTTGAGCGCTGTCCGACATCGATAGCACCACCTTTGGATCAAGGCAACCTAACATGTCCGCCTGCATCTTCCTCACAGACCGGCAGTTTGCCGGGGACACCCTTATCAACCCCGTCTAAGCACAATAGCCAGCCCTCGGTCCCTCAGATGTGGACAAGTAAAAGACCATTTCCTCCTAGCCATGAGAAAGCTAAGAGGTTGAATTTCACCATCTGCAAGCTCTTGGCTACAGAAATGCTGCCTTTCCGCCTGGTGGACACAGAGGATTTTCGAGACCTTATGTCCGTCGCAGTGCCCCAATACCAGATGCCCAGTCGGCACTACTTCTCAAAGAAAGGTGTGCCTGCGCTCCACCAGCATGTCGCACACAACATCACCGCTTCTTTGAGAAACTCTGTGTGTGACAGGGTGCATTTCACCACAGACACTTGGACGAGTAGGCATGGACAGGGGCGTTACATGTCGCTGACTGGGCACTGGGTAACTATGGTGACAGCAGGACAAGGGGCTGCTGTCCAAGTCTTGCCGTCCCCACGAGTTGTGCGTCAATCCTCTTTATGTCATTTTTCCTCCACTGCTTCTGCCTCCTCAACCTCCTCTCGGTCTTCCACCTGCACCCAAAGCCTGTCTGGTCATGCCACAAGCTTTCTAACTGCGCAGAAGGGATCCTGCACACCTCCTTACTATGCTGGCAGTAGGGCTCAACGTCATCAGGCGGTTTTTACATTGAAATGTCTGGGAAATGTGAGTCACACAGCTGAGGAGTTGTGGTCAGCTCTGGAGAACCAATTTCATGAATGGTTGTCTCCACTGGACCTGAAACCAGGGAAGGCCGTGTGCGACAATGCTGCAAACCTGGGTGCGGCCCTTCGCCGGGGCAATGTCACACACGTGCCTTGTATGGCTCACGTGTTGAACCTGGTTGTCCAGCAATTTTTAGCCCACTATCCCAGACTAGATGGCCTTCTGCAGAGGGCACGGTCGCTGTGTGCTCACTTCCGCCGTTCGCATCCCGCAGCTCAGCGACTTACATCTCTACAGAAGTCGTTGGGCCTGCCACTTCACCGGCTAAAATGCGATGTGCCTACCCGGTGGAATTCAACTCTGCACATGTTGCAGCGACTGTGGCAGCACCGACAAGCCCTGGTGCAATACGTTCTGACGTATAGCCTGGGCCAACGAGATTCAGAGGTGGGGCAAATCACGCTGGAGGAGTGGTCTCAGATCAGGGACCTATGCACCCTTCTGCACAGTTTTGAAATGGCGACGAAGATGTTTAGTGCTGACGATGCCATTATCAGCATGACTATTCCGGTGATTTACATGCTGGAGCACATGTTAAACAGAATTCGGAGTCAGGTGGTGGCACAAGAGGAGGTGGAGGAAGTAGAGGAGGAGGAGTTGTATGCGGAAGGGCTAACATCTGCAAGGTCCAGACGGTCGGCAGCACCAGGGCGGCAGGCATGTGAGGGTGGGGGAGATGATTTTACCAGGGCGCATGGTAGCAGCCAAACTAGTGAGGAAGGTGCAGGAGCCCAGGAAGAAGTGGAGGACGAACTGATGGAAGACTCATCAGATGAGGGAGACCTTGATCACATTTCTGTTGTGCGAGGTTGGGGGGCGAGGACAGAGGAAGGAAGCATGATTGTTACCTCGCCACCAACACAACAGGGACTTGGTGCTCCTGGATGCGCAACACACATGAGTGCCTTCTTGCTGCACTACCTGCAACATGACCCTCGAATTGTGAGAATTAGAAATAATCCTGACTACTGGGTTGCCACACTGTTAGATCCCCGGTACAAAAGTAAATTTGCAGAAATTATTCCTGCCATAGAAAGGGATGCACGCATGCAGGAGTATCAGCAGAGACTGTTGCAGAATCTTACATGTGCTTTTCCACAAAATACCAGTGGTGCACGTAGTGAATCTCACAGTTCCAACTTGCCAACCGTGGTCTGTATGGAATTGTTCAATTAAGGGCCCAAAATTAAGATAACATAGATGGGAGAGGTCTCTATGAATAGGAATTCCTAAGTATTTGATACCCTGTGAGGGCCAGGCAAAGGGAAAGTTGGACTGGATGGAATCCTATATGGATTTAGGGAGGGAGACATCGAGGGCCTCAGACTTCGCTGCATTGATTTTAAAATTTTACCATGTAACAAAGTGATCTATTTCAGCCATAACAGCAGGGATGGATATATGTGATTGAGTGATATATACTAGGACATCATCAGCAAATAGAGAGCACTTGTACTCGGTGCCTCCCACCTCAATCCACCTAATATTGGGGTTATGGCGAATTGATGAGAGCAGGTGCTCCGTCACTAGGATGTATAAGAGAGGGGACAGAGGACATCCCTGCCTTGTCCCATTGGTGATTGTGAAAGGTGATGAAAATGTTCTGACGCACCCCCTGGGCCTTGGGACACCCGGAGCCGGACCCTTTTTGGTGGATGCTGGTGGTTGTAGTCTTCGTGGCGGCGATCCGGTTCCGTGGCTCAGGGCGGTCAAACCAGTGGCGGAACTATTTATGTGGTTTTGATGTTTAAATGTCCGACTACGCCACCCGTGGATTGCGGTCAGAGTGAACCGCCGCTACAGGGCAGACCGCTAAGGCTGGTGTTGTGGGTGCAGCAGAGCGTAGCATAACTCCCCACGGGAGGAGTATAGCCTCAGGGCAGTGTATGCGGAGGATGGGGGTGATGGTGCAGGGCAGCAGCAGTAACGACACGGAGTCAGTGATGCAGTTCAGGGCCTTTACTCACAGTTCTTATTATCCAGACCACGTCTGCAGGTAACGGCTGCCCACGTCGTACTGTGCTCACCAGGTGAGGGGCTCAGACAACTCCCAGATAACTTTGGAGCACTTCACAGGACCCCCTTTGTGTGTCCTTTGTCTGGCCTTTCTTACCAACACTTCTGTCCGGCTGCCTCGGGCCTCCTCTTGGTAAACTTGGCGCCAGTTTCCCTGACCCTATGTGGTGCCTTCCTAGCGGGTGGAGCAAGGGGCTGCGCCACATAAAATGTCAGAGCCTCCGGTTTCTAGCTGAGGGTCGTTTCCTGCCTCCACTAGTTCGGGGACCGGTCTCCCCCTTTGGCCTGACCCCTCCACGCAGGTGGATTCGGGCGTGCGGTGCGACTCGCCCGTCCGCACCCCTGGGATCCCTTCATTCCTCGTTCCTGGAGCCTTCTCCGCTCCTCTTCCTTCCTTCTCCCTCTTGCAGGCCTGGGCCTCTGTTACTAGGCCCGCCTCCGGAGCAGAGCTCATGCAGAGCCCCTGCTCCCTGCCACTTCTGCTCAGACTTCTCTGCACTGAACTAAGATGGTGCCCACCTTTTATACTCCCTTCTCAATGCACCCAGGAACTGCTTCCTCCCTGCTCCTGCACTGCAGGGTTCCCCTTCCTCAGTGTTCCCTCCCCCCACTCCAGCCAGGGACAGGGACTGTCGTGCCCATCTCAGGGGCATATTGGTCGCCCTGCCCCACGGCAATGTGGTGTAATGCATGCAGGTGTCGGGTCCTGATCCACACTCCATCCTTATCTGAGAGTGAGATATCACACCTCTGGGTGAGGTGCAATACGTCTGTAGCAACCGAGCCCTCGGTGCTACAGTTCCATTTATCTTCAGCCTAGGTGACGTATTGTGATACAGGGCCGTGATTTTGGCTATAAAAGGGTCCCCTAGACCCCTACCCCAAGCTTTTTAAGAGAATCATATATGGCGTGCCAGGAGACTCTATGGAATGCTTTCTCAGCATCCAACGAGAGTATCTACTTACAAATTTTTAACTGCATCTAGCCCAGGAAATACTTTGTGCCTAGTAGCAGTGTCTGCTAGTCAGCGGATTATCCCGGCTGTTAAGCAAGCTACACCACCTGTAGTTTGGACACTTAATTTTTTCAAAGGAAATGCTTCGGGACCATGGGATACTTAGTGAGGAGCATCAGGAGGCACCCCAAGGCATAGGGGCTGGGACTGGCACTAGGATGCCTTGCGGTGGACAGCCGAGCTCGATCCTTATAAAAGCTTTTTAACTGCAGCAGCTTTAGTGGACGCTACTGGAGCTGGAATTACGCGGCTGCTGGCATGAGACTTGCCCTCCAATAGATCCTTGTAAATGGATTTAAAGTGTATTCATTCAAATTAGAGGGACAATTTAAATTAAAAAGCTTAGAGCTGCCTCCACCACAGGGGGGCTCTCTCGACCCACCAGCGGACAGGCACCAGTATTGGGAGAGGGGGGCTGGCCGTCAGGGTTCACCGCGGCTCTGGCACAAACCCGGCGACACGGAGGTGGCACGGGCAGGAGCGGACTGGCCGTCTCGGCTTCTCACTTTTTGGATTTTAGAAGGGCATGACATGCCTATATCTGTGTCTCCCCCTCCTTTTACTCCTCCACCTCTTTTCTTTTCGCATGACTATACAGTCATGGCCAAAAGTTTTGAGAATGACACCAATGATCTTTTCCCATGATCTGCTGGCCTCTGGTTTTTCTTAGTGTTTGTCTGATGTTTATATCACATACAGAAATATAATTGCAATCATATTATGAGGACCAATAGGTTATATTGACAGTTAGAATGAGTTAATGCAGCAAGTCAATATTTGCAGTGTTGCCCCTTCTTCTTCAAGACCTCTGTAATTCTCCCTGGCATGCTCTCAATCAACTTTTGGACCAAATCCTGACTGATAGCAGTCCATTCTTGCATAATCAATGCTTGCATTTTGCCAGAATTTGTTGGTTTTTGTTTGTCCACCCGTCTCTTGATGATTGACCACAAGTTCTCAATGGGATTAAGATCTGGGAAGTTTCCAGGCCAAAATCTCTGTTTTGTTCCATGAGCCATTTAGTGATCACCTTTGCTTTATGGCAAGGTGCTCCATCATGCTGGAAAAGGCATTGTTGGGCGCCAAACTGCTCTTGGACGGTTGGGAGAAGTTGCTCTTGGAGGACATTCTGGTACCTTTCTTTATTCATGGCTGTGTTTTTAGGCAAGAGTGAGCCGATTCCCTTGGCTGATAAGCAACCCCACACATGAATGGTTTCAGGATTCTTTACAGTTGGCATGAGACAAGACTGGTGGTAGCGCTCACCTCTTCTTCTCCGAATAAGCTGTTTTCCAGATGTCCCAAACAATCGAAAAGGGGATTCATCAGAGAAAATGACTTTGCCCCAGTCCTCAGCAGTCCACTCCCTGTACCTTTTGCAGAATATCAGTCGGTCCCTGATGTTTTTTCTGGAGAGAAGTGGCTTCTTTGCTGCCCTCCTTGAAACCAGCCCTTGCTCAAAGAGTCTCCGCCTCACAGTGCGTGCAGAAGCACTCACACCAGCCTGCTGCCATTCCTGAGCAAGCTCGGCACTGCTGGTAGTCCCATCCCGCAGCTGAAACAGTTTTAAGATACGGTCCTGGCGCTTGCTGGTCTTTCTTGGGCGCCCTAGAGCCTTTTTGACAACAATGGAAGCTCTCTCCTTGAAGTTCTTGATGATGCGATAGATTGTTGACTGAGGTGCAATCTTTGTAGCTGCGATACTCTTCCCTGTTAGGCCATTTTTGTGCAGTGCAATGATGACTGCACGTGCTTCTTTAGATATAACCATGGTTAACTGAAGAGAAACAATGATACCAAGAACCAGCCTCCTTTTAAAGTGTCCAGTGATGTCATTCTTACTTAATCATGACTGATTGATCGCCAGCCCTGTCCTCATCAACACCCACACCTGTGTTAATGGATCAATCACTAAAACGATGTTAGCTGCTCCTTTTAAGGCAGGACTGCAATGATGTTGAAATGTGTTTTGGGGGTTAAAGTTCATTTTCTGGGCAAATATTGACTTTGCAAGTACAGTAATTGCTGTTAAGCTGATCACTCTTTGACATTCAGGAGTATATGCAAATTGCCATTACAAAAAATGAAGCAGTAAACTTTTGAAAAATTACTATTTGTCTCATTCTCAATACTTTTGGCCATGGCTGTATGTACTTGTCACTTTTCCATGTGTTAGTTGTGTCTTCTGAGCAGTTTGTCAGCTTTTGGACACCTTTGAAGGTGTTTTCTATGTGTTTCTATGTGTTTTTGTTTGCCTGCCATTGGTTTTAACGGTGTTCGAAGGTGTTCGACGAACAGTTCGACGAACAGTTCGGCGAACACACGGGTGTTCGACGAACCGAACCGAACTCGAACACTACGGGGGTGGCTCAACACTAACTGTGACCTCCACCACTTTTCCAAGGGGCATTAAAACCGTCTTGTTAAGCTACTGTGACCTCCACCACTTTTCCAAGGGGCATTAAAACCGTCTTGTTAAGCTCCTGTGACCTCCACCACTTTTCCAAGGGGCATTAAAACCGTCTTGCAAAGCTACTGCGACCTCCACGTCTCTCCCGAAGGGCATTAAAACCGTCTTGTTAAGCTACTGTGACCTCCACGTCTCTTCCGAGGGGCAATAAAACCGTCTTGTTAAGCTACTGTGACCTCCACCACTTTTCCAAGGGGCATTAAAATCGTTTTGTTAAACTACTGTGATCTCCACCACCTTTCCAAGGGGCATTAAAACTGTCTTGTTAAGCTACCGTGACCTCCACGTCTCTTGCGAGGGGCATTAAAACCGTCTTGTTAAGCTACTGTGACCTCCACCACTTTTCCAAGGGGCATTAAAACCGTCTTGTTAAGCTACTGTGACCTCCACCACTTTTCCAAGGGGCATTAAAACCATCTTGTTAAGCTACTGTGACCTCCACGTCTCTTCCGAGGGGCATTGAAACCTTCTTGTTAAGCTACTGGGACCTCCACGTCTCTTCCGAGGGGCATTAAAACCGTCTTGTTAAGCTACTGGGACCTCCACGTCTCTTCCCAGGGGCATTAAAAACGTCTTGTTAAACTACTGTGACCTCCACCACTTTTTCAAGGGGCATTAAAACCGTCTTCTTAAGCTACTGCGACCTCCACATCTCTTCCGAGGGGCATTAAAACTGTCTTGTTAAGCTACTGGGACCTCCACGTCTCTTCCGAGGGGCATTAAAACCGTCTTCTTAAGCTACTGTGACCTCCACCACTTTTCCAAGGGGCATTAAAACCATCTTGCAAAGCTACTGTGACCTCCACGTCTCTTCTGAGGGGCATTAAAACCATCTTGTTAAGCTACTGTGACCTCCACCCCTTTTCCAAGGGGCATTAAAACCGTCTTGTTAAGCTACTGTGACCTCCACCACTTTTCCAAGGGGCATTAAAACCGTCTTGCAAAGCTACTGCGACCTCCACGTCTCTCCCGAGGGGCATTAAAACCGTCTTGTTAAGCTACTGTGACCTCCACGTCTCTTCCGAGGGGCAATAAAACCGTCTTGTTAAGCTACTGTGACCTCCACCACTTTTCCAAGGGGCATTAAAATTGTTTTGTTAAACTACTGTGATCTCCACCACCTTTCCAAGGGGCATTAAAACTGTCTTGTTAAGCTACCGTGACCTCCACGTCTCTTGCGAGGGGCATTAAAACCATCTTGTTAAGCTACTGTGACCTCCACCACTTTTCCAAGGGGCATTAAAACCGTCTTGTTAAGCTACTGTGACCTCCACCACTTTTCCAAGGGGCATTAAAACCATCTTGTTAAGCTACTGTGACCTCCACGTCTCTTCCGAGGGGCATTGAAACCTTTTTGTTAAGCTACTGGGACCTCCACGTCTCTTCCGAGGGGCATTAAAACCATCTTGTTAAGCTACTGGGACCTCCACGTCTCTTCCCAGGGGCATTAAAAACGTCTTCTTAAGCTACTGTGACCTCCACCACTTGTTCAAGGGGCATTAAAACCGTCTTCTTAAGCTACTGCGACCTCCACATCTCTTCCGAGGGGCATTAAAACTGTCTTTTTAAGCTACTGGGACCTCCACGTCTCTTCCGAGGGGCATTAAAACCGTCTTCTTAAGCTACTGTGACCTCCACCACTTTTCCAAGGGGCATTAAAACCATCTTGCAAAGCTACTGCGACCTCCACGTCTCTTCCGAGGGGCATTAAAACCGTCTTGTTAAGCTACTGGGACCTCCACGTCTCTTCCGAGGGGCATTAAAATCGTCTTCTTAAGCTACTGTGGCCTCCACCACTTTTCCAAGGGGTATTAAAACCATCTTGTTAAGCTACTGGGAACTCAACGTCTCTTCTGAGGGACATTAAAACCGTCTTGTTAAGCTAATGACCTCCACTTCTCTTCTGAGGGGCTTTAAAACCATCTTGTTAAGCTACTGGGACCTCCACCACTTTTCCAAGGGGCATTAAAACCGTCTTGCTAAGCTACTAGGACCTCCACGTCTCTTCCGAGGGGCATTAAAACCGTCTTGTTAAGCTACTGTGACCTCCACTTCTCTTCCGAGGGGCATTAAAACTGTCTTGTTGAGCTACTGTGACCTCCACGTCTCTTCCGAGGGGCATTATAACCGTCTTGTTAAGCTACTGTGACCTTCACCACTTTTCCAAGGGGCATTAAAATCGTCTTGTTAAACTACTGTGATCTCCACTACCTTTCCAAGGGGCATTAAAACCGGCTTGTTAAGCTACTGTGACCTCCACGTCTCTTCCGAGGGGCATTAAAACCGTCTTGTTAAGCTACTGTGACCTCCACCACTTTTCCAATGGGCATTAAATCCGTCTTGTTAAGCTACTGTGACCTCCACCACTTTTCCAAGGGGCATTAAAACCATCTTGTTAAGCTACTGTGACCTCCACATCTCTTCCGAGGGGCATTAAAACCGTCTTGTTAAGCTACTGGGACCTCCACGTCTCTTCCGAGGGGCATTAAAACCATCTTGTTAAGCTACTGGGACCTCCACATCTCTTCCAAGGGGCATTAAAACTGTCTTGTTAAGCTCCTGTAACCTCCACCACTTTTTCAAGGGGCATTAAAACAGTCTTCTTAACCTACTGCGACCTCCACATCTCTTCCGAGGGGCATTAAAACCGTCTTGTTAAGCTACTGGGACCTCCACGTCTCTTCCGATGGGCATTAATACCATCTTGTTAAGCTACTGTGACCTCCACCACTTTTCCAAGGGGCATTAAAATCGTCTTGTTAAACTACTGTGACCTCCACCACCTTTCCAAGGGGCATTAAAACCGTCTTGTTAAGCTACTGTGACCTCCACATCTCTTCCGAGGGGCATTAAACCATCTTGTTAAGCTACTGTGACCTCCACCCCTTTTCCAAGGGGCATTAAAGCCATCTTTTTAAGCTACTGGGACCTCCACGTCTCTTCCGAGGGGCGTTAAAAACGTCTTGATAAGCTACTGTGACCTCCACCACTTTTCCAAGGGGCATTAAAACCGTCTTGTTAAGCTACTGTGACCTCCACCACTTTTCCAAGGGGTATTAAAACCGTCTTGTTAAGCTACTGTGACCTCCACCACTTTTCCAAGGGGCATTAAAACCGTCTTGTTAAGCTACTGTGACCTCCACGTCTCTTCCGAGTGGCATTGAAACCGTCTTGTTAAGCTACTGGGACCTCCACGTCTCTTCCGAGGGGCATTAAAACCGTCTTGTTAAGCTACTGTGACCTCCACGTCTCTTCCGAGGGGCAATAAAACCGTCTTGTTAAGCTACTGCGACCTCCACGTCTCTTCGAGGGGCATTAAAACCATCTTATTAAGCTACTGCGACCTCCACCACTTTTCCAAGGGGCATTAAAACCGTCTTGTTAAGCTACTGTGACCTCCACCACTTTTCCAAGGGGCATTAAAACCGTCTTTTTAAGCTACTGCGACCTCCACGTCTCTTCCGAGGGGCATTAAATCCGTCTTGCTAAGCTACTGGGACCTCCACGTCTCTTCCGAGGGGCATTAAAATCGTCTTGTTAAGCTACAGTGACCTCCACTTCTCTTCCGAGGGGCATTAAAACCGTCTTGTTGAGCTAATGTGACCTCCACTTTTCTTCCGAGGGGCATTAAAACCTTCTTGTTAAGCTACTGGGACCTCTACCACTTTTCCATGGGGCATTAAAACCGTCTTGTTTAGTTACTGTGACCTCCACGTCTCTTCCGAGGGGCATTAAAACAGTCTTGCTAAGCTACTGGGAGCTTCACGTCTCTTCCGATTCGCATTAAAACCGTCTTGTTGAGCTACTGGGACCTCCACGTCTCTTCCGAGGGGCATTAAAAATGTCTTGATAAGCTACTGTGACCGCCACCACTTTTCCAAGGGGCATTAAAACCGTCTTGTTAAGCTACTGTGACCTCCACCACTTTTCCAAGGGGCATTAAAACCATCTTGTTAAGCTACTGTGACCTCCACCTCTCTTCCGAGGGGCATTAAAAGCATCTTGATAAGCTACTGCGACCTCCAACACTTTTCCAAGGGGCATTAAAACCGTCTAGTTAAGCTACTGGGACCTCCACGTCTCTTCCTAGGGGCATTTAAACAGTCTTGTTAAGCTACTGTGACCTCCACCACTTTTCCAAGGGGCATTAAAACCGTCTCGATAAGCTACTGGGACCTCCACGTCTCTTCCGAGGGGCATTAAAACCGTCTTGTTAAGCTACTGGGACCTCCATGTCTCTTCCAAGGGGCATTAAAACAGTATTGTTAAGCTACTGTGACCTCCACGTCTCTTCCGAGGGGCATTAAACCGTCTTGTTAAGCTACTGGGACCTCCACGTCTCTTCCAAGGGGCAGTAAACCGTCTTGTTAAGCTACTGGGACCTCCACCTCTCTTCCAAGGGGCATTAAAACCGTCTTGCTAAGCTACTGTGACCTCCACGACTTTTCCAATTGGCATTGCATTTTAGTCAGCTTTTGCTTTTCAATGCATAGGCGAACACTAAGGGAGACCCACTCCCCAATAATGTGTTGAAGGTTTTTAGTACGCTGTAATCCCCGTCTGTTTCAAGGGGCATTGCAGTTCCGCATAATTTTTGGAAAGCCTTCCATTCACTGCTTAGGCCAACAGTGCACACGAAACCCAGTTGCTATAAATGGAAAAAATGGTTTAGTTAAGGCCCTCTGACCTCCATGTCACTTCCAAGGGGCATTGGAGTGCCTCGAAATTTTTGGTAGGCATTGCACTCACTATATGACCTATTACTGTGTAGCCGAACGGCTCCTTTCGGTACAGAAACATGTCCTACAAGACGTGTGGTTGACTGGCCTGAAATTGATGTGAATGGTCCCTGCTCCTCCTGCTCTTTCTCCTTTGCTACCACCTCATCCATCATTTATCACCTGAAGCTTTGTTTTAACGGGAGTCATAGAACTGGGATAGTAGCAGGAAAACATCCAGCAATCCTCGGAGGAGATAGGATATGTGCCAAAACGCTGACCACCTCAGGCCTCGCCGCTACTACATACATGCGCTTGCATTCCAACAAAACAAAGCAGATGCTAACTTCTATCATCATCATACTCCTCACCTTGGCACTCTCAACTCCCCTGATGGAGAAGCCAGGGCCCACCGGAGGAGTCTGGTTTTCTGGTGAGCTCGTCCAATGCTGCCCTAAAGCAGGCCAGGCTAAGAAAAGTGTGTGGGAAGGTAACAGGAGAAATAGGGGCAGCTGGAGACCGTTTATGGACACCCGGCCGCCGAGCTGCTGGGGACTGAGTATGGATACCTCGCTGCCGAAGCAGCCATGAGGTAGTGGCCAGCTTCAGCCTCCTCCAAACTAAAAGGCCCCATTTCAAGTGAAAGCTAGAAGGATGGTATTACAGCCTGCGGTTGGTTGGTTGGCTGCATATTTGCGCTTGCATTGCAAGGAATGGGGGAGGTACAATTGAACACTGCCCTGGGACAAGGACTTTCTCGGGGATAATTGCAAGTCTGCATCTTCTGATGCTGCAAGGATCACTACTGATGGGCACACTTTTAGGCAGTGACCTGGGTGTCAGAGATGCTTCCAGGGGTCTTCCCCATGCTGTTCCCATGTCTTTTCAGCACTGTATGCATGTGTCATACAGCACATGGCCAGATAAGATTGTAAAATGTTAAAATAACATTGCCCGGTGAATGCATTTGTCACGGTTGATAGCAATACAAAAGTGCAAAAACGCATAAAAAATGCTACTTGTGAACATAGCCCAAGGTGTGGAGGAGTATTTTTTGGGGGGGTTATTTATTTTACCTTATACACAAGTCTTTACCCTGGAAAGGAACTTCCTTAACATATTTCACAGGAAAGCAGTTTCAGTTTAGTTTTTGAACTTTTTATTGTGAGCCCTTAAAAGTGGCTTAATACCTCTGACCACGTTGTTGACAGCAGTGACCTGGGGGTCATAAATGCTTCCTGGGGCGATCCCCATGCTGTCCCCATGTCATTTGAGCACTGTCACTATCGTTTTGGGCACTTGTTAGGCTTTTAAAAAACCGAGTATCAAGGTGAGCTCGGTCCGAGCTTCGAGCACCCGAGAATTTTAGTGCTCGCTCAACACTAATCTACAGGTGTCCTCAGCTTCCATCTCACAGTGCTTCAGCTTCCATCTCACAGGCAGCCAATGTTGCAATACAGCAGAGCTGTGAGAACTGCAGCAAATGTGTTTGTTATGAGACAAAGTTAAATTCTACTGTTCTGTGTTAGTTACATGTTACATATATCACACTGGTAACCCCTTCTTTCATTTAAAAAATTCTCTGAAGGCAGATTCTCATGCAGATTAGTGTACGACCCATAGTCTTGAAAAGCTCATTAAGAGTATAAGATCTGCCCTTTCTGTGACCTAAATAAGCCCTACACTGTGTTGCTGAATAAATAATTATCCTTTACTGTTCTCCCTGCACAAATAAATTCCACCACATTGTCTCTCTTATGATACTTGACCTCTAAACTATCCTTTCCTTTGTTGTCTCCACATTGTTCCCCCTTATATTTTATGACCGCCACACCATCCACCCTTATGTATTATGACTAGTGATGAGCGAGTATGTTTGGTTAACCCTTTCGCCGAGTATACTCGGCCGAGCACCGAGTATTTATAGAATGCTCGGGCTTTAAGTTTTCGTCGCTCCGCAAACTGCATGGATTTATATAGTGTGACCCGAGAGAGTGGTTAAAAATAAAAAAATAAAAATATACTTACCCTCCGATGGCCCTCGCGCTGGCTTGTGTCGCTCGGTCCCGGCTGCCGGCAGCAGTGAATTGAAAGACCTGCCGACGTCAGCGTCGCGTGACCCGTCACATGACTCTGACGTCAGCGCAGGTCCTTCAATCCACTGCAAAGTGCCGGGAAGCAAGTAGGAGCGCTGCGCGGGCCGTCGGAAGGTAGATATACATTTATTTTTTATTTTATTCTTTTTTTACAGATTTTTTAACGGTACCTGGGTGTGGATGAGACTCTCCTCTCCTCTACACCTGGGTACCATCCGCACATTAGAACGCTTGGATTACGCATCTGCATATACAGTGATGCGTAATCCATGCGGTCTAATGCAAGTCAATGGCGGCAAAGACGCAGCACTTCCGCAAAATAATTGGTAGTGCTGCGTTTTTTTCCGCAATGATAATCCGCAGCGGAAATTTCCGCAGCATGTGCACAGCACATGCGGATTATCATTGGGGAACATTGCTGCCCTTCTACCATGCGTTTTTAATGCGTTTCTGCAGCATTTCCGCAGCTGCAAAAACGCTGCAGAAACACATTAAAAACGCATCGTGGGCACACAGCCTTATATGGGTTTTACAATTTGGTTCATTATTCTTCTTCAACTGTTTCAATTTTGAGTTGCAATTCTGTCCTGCTGACAAGAATGTTAAAGTGGAGGCCATGTCTCAATACTTTGACATGACTGATTCTGAGGAAGAATTACAGCACATCATTAACCTGGCTAGGTTTGGTGAAGCGGCTCCTGTTCTATTAAAAGACATTCTTCCAGGATAGACCTTTGTTCCTATTGCTAGGAAGAGAATTCTGTCCTGGTGACAGGAATCCAACCTGGCTGGCCATGTGGGTACTGTTTATGTAAGTCTACTGAGCTGATTGCTCGCTGCTTCTGGTGGCCCTCACTGACCAAGGATGTTCGGGACTTTGTTCGCCATATAAAAGTTTCCCAGAAAAAAGCCTGCTGGTCTCTTTCAGAATCTGACGGTTCCATCCGTCCCCTGGCAACACATTGCCATGGATTTCATCTCAGACCTGCTCCTCTTTCAGGGTTACAAGACCATCTGGGTTGTGGTGGACCGGTTCTCCAAGATGGCTTACTTCATTCACCTGGTCGGCCTTCCTTCCACTCCAAAGCTTGAAACACAGTTCTTTCAGCATGTATTTTGTCTCCATGGTTTTCCTTTCCACATTGTCTATGATCGTGGGGTCCAGTTCACATCAAAATTTTGGAGAGCTCTTTGCAAGCTGCTGAATGTTCAGCTGGATTTTTCCTCTGCATACCATCCTCAGACAAGTGGCAAGTGGAACGGATCAATCAGGTCCTAGAGAACTACCTATGCCACTTTTTTTTATGCCCATCAGAATGATTGGGTGCAGTTACTTCCCTGGGAGGAGTTTTTCTACAACAACAATGTTGGGCAATCTTCCGGAGCATCTCCATTTTTTGTTGTATACTCACAGCATACTGAAGTGCCCTCTCCTATGTCTGCTTCCTCTAGGGTACCAGCAGCGGATTCCTCATATAGAAAGTTATTTAAAATTTGGGCCTTCCTCTGCTGTGTCTCGGATGAAGTCTCATGCAGACAAGAAGAGAAGTTCTACACCTCTTTCCTGACTGGAAGATAAAATTTGGTTATCGTCTGGAAATATTTGCTTATAATTTTGCCCTTTGGTATCTTGGGCCATTCAAAATCCTCAGACAAGTCAATCCAGTGATTTACAGTTTTCGGGTTCTGGTGAATCTATGGATTCCGAATTCTTTTCACATCTCGCTCCTAAAACCGGTGGTCCTGAATCGCTTCTCTAAGTCTCTTTCTCCTGCCTCTACTTCTGTTCCAGAGGGTCCCTCGGATGTGCTTGATGTAAAGGATATTCTGGATTCTAAGTAGGTTCAGGGGAGGACCTTCTATTTAGTTAATTGGAAGGATTTTGGTCCTGAGGAGAGATCTTGGGAGCCTGCTAAAAACATCTGTTACCCCACCATTCCTGAGAGGTTTCTCTATTGGTCTGGCCAATAAAGGAGGGGTTGTAAGCGGGGGGGGAGAGGATACTGTCACGCTGGTAACTCGCGCGCCTTATGAGATCTGTCCTACTCTCTGCGTTAACCGCTCTGCTCCACCCAGTGTCAGGCCCTCATGCTTAACTCCCAGCTGTGCTGCATTCCCTTGTTGCTGGAGAGTCTACACCTGGCCATAAGGAGGCACGGAATTTAACCCGCTGTCTCCTTCAGAGTTTTGTTTCCCTGGCCTAACCTCTGCCAGCAGGGGATATATTAGGCAGCTCTTCCCTCCACACCTTGCCTGAACTTAGGTTCCTAGTTGCATGGCTTTTCAAGTATCCTGTCAAGGTGCATTATAGTTTTGTCTCTCCTATTACCAACCCGGCTTGTTTCCTTGTTTTGTCTGACCTCTCCGCTCCTAACCACGGCTTCATATATTGATCCTGTGTGCTGTCTGTCCCAACCTCAGACTGTCTGACCATGTCTCTGTCTGTGCTTCGCGTTTTGTATCTGACAGCCTAAGGCTATCCTCACTATCAGAGGCTCTAGTGAAGACCAGTTAGTCACTTAGCCATGCCCATCCTGGGTAAGCCCGGCCAGTGGTGCAGTGGGTCCACACCCACTGCCATCACATGTTGCATTGTGACCTACAACATACTGTGACTGCGACACAAAGTCAGAAATGTTTCCAAATGTGTTCAATTTTCTGTCGCTGGTCGCAAGTCACAAGTGGCAAATTTGCCATACAATGTCACACGCGACAAGCGACTTGTCTGCAATTTAAATGTTTAACTCACAGCAAAATCACAGCTTTAAAATAGTCGCGTGACAGCAAGTCGCAGATGAGTTGCACAATTGTTTTTGTCGTATGACTTTGCGACTGCATTTCTCAGAAATGTAGCCCCAGTCTAAACCTATACAGGTCCTGGCTAGCTAAAGAATCTTTCATGTCATGTGAGCAATCACATGCCTAGAAATAAATTCAAAATGTGGTAGTGAATGTGTGTGTGTTTTGATGTAGGTGCCCTGTGTGTGTTGATGTAGCTGAACTGTGTGTACTGATGTAGATGAGTGTGACATGCAGAAGTAGTGCTGTTGCTTCAGAAGCATCCAGCAACTAGAGGGGTTAACACAGTCACAGGAGACAGGGAGTGTTTTAGCAGAGCCCCAGGGGGATTGCGGGGAACTTGCTATTGTAGTCTGGCTGAAGCCGAAGAGAAAGATGGTGTGTTATCTGTATCTGACAGAAGGCAACTGAACAGGATTCAGATCAGGAGAGAAACTAAACACAGGTCAGATAAACTCCCTGAATTAACAGTGCAGAGTATTATTGGGCAGGAAGATAAGGACTGGAATGAATTGTGTCACAGGGATCATCTCCCTCATCAATCCCCCCCCCCCATCTCCATGTAGAATAAAGAATGCTGTGTACTATTGTGTCCTTGTGAAGGAAAAGCCTGTGGTTGTGTATTCATAGAAGTGTGCTACTAAGAGATCTAATCTGTGCTGAACTGTACTACTGCCATTACTGTACCTGATTTAATAGACTGTACTGTGATGAAGCCTGTTTCTTCAAACAGTTAAATGGTACAAAGAGTTAAATGGTACTTGAATAAACTCCGCTGTTAAACTGTTGAAAAAGACTCTTGTCAGATGTGTCTGATCAGCAATTGAATCTATCTTGTGCCTGAGAGAAGCTGCAGCCTATGGTCGCCCTAAGTAACGGTTCCTCCAGGATTCCAAAGAATTCATGAAACCTGTCTCGCCCCTATCTGAACTTAGGCGGCGTGCGTGTAACATGAGCTGTGTGTTTTGTTATAGCAGAGCTGTGTGTGTTTTGACTTAGATGAGCAGTGTGTGCTTTCATGTAGTTGAGCGATGTTTATTGAAGTAGCTAAGCAGTTTGTGTGTTGATGTAGCTAAGCTGTGTATTGATGCAATTGAGCTGCATGTGTTGATATAGCTGAGCAGTGTGTATGTTGATGTAACTGAGCTATGTTTTGATGTAGCAGAGAAGTTTGTGGCTTTATGTAGCTGAGCTATGTGTATTTATTTAGCTGATCTGTGTCTTGATGTAGTAGAGCTGTGGGTGTTGAAGTAGCTGATATGTGTGGTGGTGTAGCTGAGTTGTGTGTTTATATAGCTGAGCTGTGTGCATTGATGTAGCAGAGTTGTGTGTTGATGTAGTAGAGCTGTGTATGTTAATGTAGCTGAGCTGTGTGTGTGTTGATGTTGCTGAGCTGTGTGTTGATGTAACTGAGCTGTGTGTTGATTTAACTGAGCTGGGTGTGTGTGCTGATGCAGCTGAGCTGTGTGTGTGTTGATGTAGAAGAGGTATGTTTGTTGATATTGCTGAGCTCTGGCGGTGTTGAAGTAGCGGAGTTGTGTTGTGATATACAGTGTATTGTGAAAGTATTTGGCCCACTTGAACTTTTCTACCTTTTGCTACATTTCTGGCTTCAAACATAAAGATATAAAATTCAAATTTTTGGGGGAAGAATCAACAACAAGTAGGACACAATCGTGAAGTGGAAAGAAATTTATTGGATATTTTAAACTTATTTAACAAATTCAAAACTGAAAAGTGGGGCGTGCAATATTATTCGGCCCCTTTACTTTCAGTGCAGCAAACTCACTCCAGAAGTTCAGTGAGGATCTCTGAATGATCCAATGTTTTCCTAAATGACTGGTAATGATAAATAGAATTCACCTGTGTGTAATAAAGTCTCCGTATAAATGCACCTGCTCTGTGATAGTCTCAGGCTGCGTGCCCACATTACGTATTACAAGCGTATATGCTGCGGAATTTCCGCAGCGTAAACGCTTGTAAAACGCATGTATATCCGCACCCCATGGTCCCCAATGGCATTCCGCAATGTCAATGCCCATGCTGTGGATTTCTCCGCAGCGTATATGCTGCGGTCAAAAATCCACAGCATGTTCATTAATTTTGCGGAAGCGCAGCGGAATCAATGTGCGGATGGTACCCAAGTCTGGATGAGAGGAGACTCTCATCCAGACCTGGGTACCAAAGAACCTGTAAAAAAAAAGAATAAAATAAAGTTTATACTTATCTTCTGATGTTTTCCCTCCGTCGTGCTGTTGTGTGAAGGACCTGCCACGTCATTGAGTCATGTGACCCATCACATGACTCAATGACTTCACCGCAGGTCCTGCACACAACAGCGTGAGCCGCTCAAGACTCCGGACGGGGCAGAGAATGCATCGGAAGGTGAGTATAAACTTTATTTTTTAATTTTTTACCATTCTGATTCTTTTTTTTTAACTGTGAACAAGTTGTCAAGCACTTTTCCAAGTGATGCTTAAATCACTTGGAGAAGTGCTTGATAACCCGCATGCGGAAATGCATGCAAAGACGCTGCAAAGACGCCTCACAAACGCTTCTACCTGGCGGGAAAACGGCATGTAAAATCCGCATGCGATTTTCCCGCCAGGGAGAAGCGTAAAAAATATGCTTCAGTTCCGCAACATGGGCACTTAGCCTTAGGGTTCTGTTTCAAGTACAGAGAGCATCATGAAGACCAAGGAACACACCAGGCAGGTCCGAGATACTGTTGTGGCGAAGTTTAAAGCCGGATTTGGATACAAAAAGATTTCCCAAATTTTAAACATCTCAAGGAGCACTGTGCAAGCGATCATGTTGAAATGGAAGGAGTATCAGACCACTGCAAATCTACCAAGACCCGGCTGTCCCTCTAAATTTTCATCTCGAACAAGGAGAAGACTGATCAGAGATGCAGCCAAAAGGCCCATGATCACTCTGGATGAACTGCAGAGATCTACAGCTGAGGTGGGAGAGTCCATGGGACAACAATCAGTCGTACACTGCACAAATCTGGCCTTTTTGGAAGAGTGGCAAGAAGAAAGCAATTTCTCAAAGATATCCAAAAAAAGTCTCGTTTGAAGTTTGCCACAAGCCACCTGGGAGACACACCAAACATGTGGAATAAGGTGCTTTGGTCAGATGAAGCCAAAATCAAACTTTTTGGCCACAATGCAAAACGATATTTTTGGCATAAAAGTAACACAGCTCATCACCCTCAAAACACCATCCTCACTGTCAAACATGGTGGTGGCAGCTTGATGGTTTGGGCTTGCTTTTCTTCAGCAGGGACAGGGAAGATGGTTAAAATTGATGGGAAGATGGAAGGAGCCAAATACAGGACCACTCTGGAAGAAAACCAATCTGTGGACAGAGCTGAAAACTGCTGTTCACAAATACCCTCCATCCAACTTCAATGAGCTCGACCTGTTTTGCAAGGAAGAATGGGCAAGAATTTCAGCCTCTTGATGTGCAAAACTGATAGAGACATACCCCAAGTGACTTGCAGCTGTAATCGCAGCAAAAAGGTGGCACTACAAAGTATTAACTCAAGGGGGCCGAATAATATTGCACGCCCCACTTTTCAGTTTTGAATTTGTTAAAAAGGTTTAAAATATCCAATAAATTTTGTTCCACTTCACGATTGTGTCCCACTTGTTGTTGATTCTTCCCCAAAAAAATAAAATTATATATCTTTATGTTTGAAGCCAGAAATGTAGCAAAAGGTAGAAAAGTTCAAGGGGGCCAAATACTTTCACAATGCACTGTAGCTGAGCCGTGTGTGTATTGATATAGCT
This sequence comes from Phyllobates terribilis, assembly GCF_046119375.1. NCBI lineage: Eukaryota > Metazoa > Chordata > Amphibia > Anura > Dendrobatidae > Phyllobates > Phyllobates terribilis. The sequence continues at coordinate 708,119,965 of NW_027362761.1, forward strand.
AAGCAGGGTTCATTGATGTAGCTGAGCTGTGTGTGTTGATGTAGCTGAGCTGTGTGTGTTGATGTAGCTGAGCTATATGTATTAATGTAGCTGAGTTGTGTCTATGCATTGATGTAGCTGAGCTGTGTGTATTGATGTAGCTGAGCTGAGTGTGTTAATTTTGTAGAACTGTATGCATTGAATTAGCACAGCTGTGGGTTTTAGTGGTGAGCTGTATGTGTTCATGTAGCAAAACTGTATGTGTTTGTGTTAATAGAGCAGAGTTGTGTGTGCGCCTGTAGCTGAACTGCATGTTTGTGCACGCATGTGGCACAGTTGTGTATATAGCCAAGCTGAGTGTGTAATTTACAGAGTTGTATGTGTATGTCACAGATGTCATGATTCCATCACTCAGTGTGTCTTGGAAGCAGTGATTGACAGCCCAATCTAGTGCAGGGGCTTGCTGAACTGTTGGTATTTTGAGTGACAGCTTGGCCGTCCAATCTGAGACAGGGAGGTGCTGAGATCCTTTCAAGTGTTCCCTGTTCCTAGTGATTACTCAGCACTTAACTAAGCTGTCTGTCCCAAATATCACAGTCAGCTCCATGTGGCTTGTCTTCTGTGCCTTGCACTTTGCATTCTGACATTTGGATATTTTGTTGCCAGACCCTGGATTTTCCTATTCACTATCTGATTGTATTACCCCTTTAGTCTTGACACAATCTGACCTTGCAATTCTGACTCTGGACTTGACTGTGCCTTTTGTCTTAGGGCTTGTCATGTACAAAGGGTTATCGGTAACTGATCCTGGGCCTATTGACTACTCAAGCCTTATGGCTTGCGCATGAATAGTGACTAGCGTCACAGCAGAGCTGCATGTGTATATACAGCCAGGGGCGGACATTGACTGCTTCGGGCCCCTGTGCAAGAAATGTGTCTGGGCCCCCCACCTTTTATGGCGACAAAGCTACAGATGTATATATAGCCACACACACATATATACCTCTTACATAGCCTCCTTTATTATGTATATTGCCATCCCTTATTACACAGTGCCCTCTCTTGTTATGTACTGCACCGTCCCTTACATATTGAATTATTTATAGCCCCCTGTCTTTATTATATACCGTCCTCTCTTGTTAGATATAGAATGCAATGACGGCTGATGGAGCATGAGAATGCTTCTTTTCTTATGGAGGAGTTGATGGACTGGTCTTCTGGTCACCAGCTCCTCCATCAGCAGTTATTTTATATCTAACAAGAGACTATTATGTAATAAAAGAGGGTGCTGTGACAGACAGAAATAACAAGAATATGCTATGTAAGGGACAGCACAGTAGAGGAAGCTATATAATAAGAGACGGCATCATATATAGCTAGAGAGGATGGTACGTAATAAAGGAGGGTGTTATACATAAAAAAGATGAAACTATATAACTAAGGATGGTGCTATACATAATAAGTGAGTACACTATATACTAAGGGACTGTGCTATACAAAATAAGGCTACATTCATGCATCTGTGTGCAGTGTTGGTGTGCTGCCCTGTTTTATATACACATTGAGCATGTCCTATTCTAATCCTCAAAATCGGATCAGAACAGGACATTCTCTGACCCTCATGATTTTCATGGATGTGTGAATGGATCTATAAAAATTTACAGGGTGATTCCATAATGTTTTCCTCAGATTTGAGTGATTCCATAATTTTTTCCCTCTGCTTGGTCTGAAAAAAATTACCCTTACTAAGTACCACATTTTTAATCTTGATTTCTTTTAGTATTTCTTAAAGCCCTAAAGTTGCCATTTGAAATGACTTTAGTTTTGTGCTATGTCTGTGATCTGCTTTTTTTCAACAACATTAAACAACTGAATGAACATCCTCCGAGCCCTGTGTTTCCATAATTTTTGCCAGGGGTTGTATATATACAATATATGTTACCTTGTTATTTTTAGGGCTGCATTGATCATCGTGACAAGATGAGTTGTGGCTGGGGGGTGTCAACATGATTCCGGTGATTCCATAATTTTTGCCAGGGGTTGTACATGTGTCTCCCCCACACTGCGCCCCTGACTACAGATATGTGCCTCCCCATTAATATACTATTAGCCCCTTAGTAATCAAAATTTAAAGTGATAAGCAGCACTGTGCCCCCCATTAACTATAATCTCCACCGGTCAATAATAAAAATTATTCAGTCTCTGTGACTCTCCCCAATTAACTGTAGGCTATCTGCTCACGGAAAACATACAAGGCTTTACATTACAAGCATTGCTCTCTCCCAGCACCCCCATCATTGCTCTCTCCCAGCACCCCCATCATTGCTCTCTCCCAGCACCCCCATCATTGCTCTCTCCCAGCACCCCATCATTGCTCTCTCCCTCCACCCCATCATTGCTCTCTCCCAGCATCCCCATTATTTCTCTCTCCCAGCACTCCCGTCATTGCTCTCTCCCACCACCCCATCATTGCTCTCTCCCAGCACCCCCATCATTGCTCACTCCTAGCACCCCCATCATTGCTCTCTCCTAGCACCCCCATCATTGCTCTCTCCCACCACCCTATCATTGCTCTTTCCCAGCACTCCCATCATTGCTGTCTCCCAGCACCCCCATCATTGCTGTCTCCCAGCACCCCCATCTTTGCTCTCTCCCACCACCGCCATCATTGTTCTCTCCCAGCACCCCCATCATTGCTCTCTCCCAGCACCCCCATCATTTCTCTCTCCCAGCACCCCCATCATTGCTCTCTCCCAGAAACCCCCATCATTGCTCTCTCCCAGAAAACCCCGTCATTGCTCTCTCTCAGCACCCCCATCATTGCTCTCTCCCAGCACCTCCATCATTGCTCTCCAGTACCACATCATTTCTCTCTCCCAACACACCCATCATTGCTCTCTCCCAGCACCCCCATCATTGCTCTCTCCCAGCAACCCATCACTGCTCTCCCCATCCCCACCATCCTCATCATTGCTCTCCCCATCCCCACCATCCCTATCATTGCTCTCCCCATCCCCGCCATCATCATCATTGCTCTTACCATCCCAAACATCCCCATCATTGCTCTCCCCAGCCCCATCATTGCTCTTCCCATCCCCACCATCCTCATCATTGCTCTCCCCATCCCCACCATCCTCATCATTGCACTCCCCATCCCCATCATTGCTCTCCCCATCCCCATCATTGCTCTCTCCAGCCCCATTATTGCTCTCCCCATCCCCACCATCCCCATCATTGCTCTTCCCAGCCCCATTAGCCTCATAATGGCTCTCCTCAGCCCCATCATCCCCATCATTGATCTCCCCATCCCCACCATCCCCATCATGGCTCTCCCCATCATTGCTCTCCCCACCTCCCCTCATCCCCCTGTTCCTCTCCCCAGCGTTTCAGTAAAAAAAACAAAACAAAAACAACTTTCCTCTCAGCCCGCTCCTATGCAGCATCCTCGTTGCCGGCAACTTTCTTCCTGACCCAGGCGCGTGCTGCATGATGACATCATCAAGCTGCCCACCAACTGTGAGCTTCGGGCTCCGAGAAGCAAACCAGATTGCCCTCAATATTAGCTGCCTGACAAGCCCCCCCCCCCCGACCCTCCAGGCCCCGCTGCAGTTGCACCGGTTGCTCCGGCGGTATGTCCGCCCCTGTATACAGCAGAGGTGAGTGTGCTTGTACTGTGGATGCAGCAGTGTTGCGTATATGTGTGCTGCAGAGAATGTACAAGGAGTGCATGCTGTAAAGCAATATGTGTATAATACACATGCTACAGTGGAACACTAGAAATAGATCTGTTACATCCTCATTCTACACTAGTGCATTAAAATTACACCTCCAGTCTCAGACAGCCATTTGACTGTTCCATTTTACAGCGTTGTTTACCATTATTGGCACCCTTCATTTTTTTTCATAGACTGTACAATATCTTCAGAAAAAAATGGAAATGTACCAAAGTTTAAACCTCAGGATTTTTGTATTAGTGGACCAATGTAATACAACAATAAAACATTGTTTTTCAACTTCCACATTGCAATTGTAAAGAAAAAACAGAATAAACAGCATGTGCAGCAATAAAGGCACCCTTAATTAATACTTGGTTGCTCACCCTTTGGCATTGCTGACAGCCTCGAAACGTTTCTTGTAGCCATCTGTAAGCTTCTTGCACTTCTCAGCTGGAATTTTCTCCCACTTTTCCTTTGCAGTTTGTTCAAGCTTTTGAATGTTTGCAGGTTTCTTTTTCTCAATGGCAGATTTCAGCTCACCCCAAAGATTTTCAATGGGATTGAGGTCAGGACTCATTGCTGGCAATTTTTAAACAGTCCATGTTTTCTTTTTCAACCATTCCTGTGTACTTTTGGATATGTGCTTTTGGGTCAATGTCTTGTTGGAGGACCCATGACCTTCAACTCAAACCAGGTTTTCTTACACTGGGAAGGACACTTCATTCTAAAATCTCTTGATAATTCTTTGATTTCATGATTCCTGTGATGCGGTCAAGTCCTCCAGTACCAGATGCAGCAAAGCAACCCAACAGCATTATGGATCCTCCACCGTGCTTTACTGTTGGTAAGGTGTTCTTTTCCTTATAAGATTCACAGCGCTGTTTGTAAACAAACTGTTGCTTTGCATTGCCAAAAAGCTCTATTTTTGATTCACCTGTCCACAGAACATTTTCCTAAAAGGATTGTGGTGTGTCAAGGTACTCTTTGGCAAAGGTCATTCATTCCTTTTTATGTCTTTTCTTCAATGGTTTCTTCCTTGGCCTTCGCCCATAAAGCTTTGCTTGGTTTAGTGTGCGGCATATGGTACTTGTTGAAACCATGACCCCAGACTATTCCAGGTTGGCTTTCAGGTCTTTGGATGTATAATGTGGTGTTTTTTCCACCATTCACACCAACCTTTGAAGACATCTCTTGTCAATTTTACTTTCTCCCCCATGTCCAAGGAGGTTCTTGACGGTTCCATGCTTGGCAAACTTCTTAATAACATTGAGCACTATTAAAACTTGGATACCAAGGTCTTTGGAGATGGCCTTATACCCTTTGGAAGTCTTGTGTTTGCTTTGTATTCACCATTGTGACAAAGGAACAAGGCGTACCATGTGGATTTTTAAAACACTGAAATCATCATTCATTGGCTAATTCATGTCACATGGGCACCGACAATTAAGAACAGGTGAATCTCTTTTGTAATTTACCACAGGCGAATCAAAATGTGTTTCCATACAAAATTAATGTAAAGGGTGCCAATACCAGTGACACAGCAAGCTTTAAGTTTTTCTATTTTTCCCATTGTTTTTTGTTTTAAATTATTGTTTATCATTTGCTCTTTTCTATTTAACACGAGTCTCTATACAAAAAAAACTGTTTTACTTGATTGATTTTTTCAGGAGATATTCCACATTATGTACTTAAACTTCAGGGGTGCCAATAAATATGAGCAGGACTGTATATCAATAGAGCACTTTGATTAGCAGCTTGTGCTTGATGGTATGTTATGTCCAATATCTGTATGAGGTAACACCTCTCAAAGAATCTATCCCTGAGACATCTCTCTTTCTGTTTATCTTTACTGGGTAGAGCTGATGGATAGGATTTTTATAGGTGCAGCAATTTTAACATTATAGTGGATTGAGAATTGAGTATTTTAATAGTAATCAATAAAGTTCATAGTTTTAATTAACTTATTTTCCATTTGAGTCAGTGATAACAATATATTCTAAGTGAGATTAGAAGGAAATCAATAGCGCAATGATAAGTGGATATACAGTACAGACCAAAAGTTTGGACACACCTTCTCATTTAAAGATTTTTCTGTATTTTCACGACTATGAAAATTGTACATTCACACTAAGGGCATCAAAACTATGAATTAACACATGTGGAATTATACAGTTAACAAAAAAGTGTGAAACAACTGAAAATATGTCTTATATTCTAGGTTCTTCAAAGCAGCTACCTTTTGCTTTGATGACTGCTTTGCACATTCTTGGCATTCTCTTGATGAGCTTCAAGAGGTAGTCACCGGAAATGGTCTTCCAACAATCTTGAAGGAGTTCCCACAGATGCTTAGCACTTGTTGGCCCTTTTGCCTTCACTCTGCAGTCCAGCTCACCCCAAACCATCTCGATTGGGCTCAGGTCTGGTGACTGGATTCCAGGTCATCTGGCGTAGCACCCCATCACTCTCCTTCTTGGTCAAATAGCCCTTACACAGCCTGGAGGTGTGTTTGGGGTCATTGTCCTGTTGAAAAATAAATAATGGTCCAACTAAACGCAAACCGGATGGAATAACATGCCGCTGCAAGATGTTGTGGTAACCATGCTGGTTCAGTATGCCTTCAATTTTGAATAAATCCCCAACAGTATCACCAGCAAAGCACCCCCACACCATCACACCTCCTCCTCCATGCTTCACGGTGGGAACCAGGCACGTAGAGTCCATCCGTTCATCTTTTCTTCGTCGCACAAAGACACAGTGGTTGGAACCAAAGTTCTCAAATTTGGACTCATCAGACCAAAGCACAGATTTCCACTGGTCTAATGTCTATTCCTTGTGTTCTTTAGCCCAAATAAGTCTCTTCTACTTGTTGCCTGTCCTTAGCAGTGGTTTCCTAGCAGCTATTTTCCCATGAAGACTTGCTGCACAGTCTCCTCTTAACAGTTGTGTTACGGATCCGGGAGGTGGAACCTCTGTGCTACGGTGCAAGGAGGGACCCAGAGGGGCGTAACTAAGTATCAACTCGGACCGACCCTGGTGGTACGGCGGCTAACGACTCCATGACCAGGGAGGGACCGAGCCGAGGGACCAGGTGCTACTCTGGGGACGACCTTGTAAGGGAGCAGGTGACTCCCACGGTACAGATGACAGGGACTGACTGGAATAGCAGGTAGGCAAAGCAGGCAGGCTGGCGAGCAGAAGCCTCCAGGTAGGCTATCAGGTAGACACGGCAAGTGACGGCAGGAGTCTCTAGGTGGGCTGGCAGGTGGTCACGGCAAGTGACGGCAGGAGTCTCTAGGTGGGCTGGCAGGTGGTCACGGCAAGTGACGTCAAGAGAATCCGGGTAGGCACAGCAGGTAAAAAGCAGGTAACAGGCAGGTCACAGGCAAGTGCTCCCAGGGGAGCGGGCTGGCAGGCATGGCAGGTAACAGGCAGGCAACAGGCAAGTGCTCCTAGGTGAGCAGACTGGCAGGCACGGCAGGTAACAGGCATGAAAATGCAGAAAAATCTTTAAATGAGAAGGTGTGTCCAAACTTTTGGTCTGTACTGTACATCCCAGATAATATCACAATAGAACTCCAAAATGTGGCTGAATATGTAGCCTTCATATTATTACCATATACAGTGGTGTGAAAAAGCATTTGCCCTTTTCCTAATTTCTTATTGTTTTCCATGTTTATCACACTTAAATGTTTCAGATCATAAAATTTAAATATTAAACAAAGATAACACAAGTAAACACAAAATACAGTTTAAATGAAGGTCTTTATTATTACGGGAAAAAGAAATCCAAACCTACAGGCCCCTGTGTGAAAAAGTGATTGCCACCTAAACCTAATAACTGAAGTGATTGCCACCCTTAGCAGCAACAACTTCAATCAAGCGTTTGCGATAACTGGCAATGAGTCCTTTACAACGCTCTGGAGGAATTTTGGCCCACTCATCTTCCGCCTTTTTAAGGTCATGCCACGGTATTGCAATCGGACTAAGGTCAAGACTTTGACTAGGCCACTCTTAATTTTGTTTTTCTTACGCCATTGAGGTGGACTTGCTGGTGTGTTTTGGATCATTGTCCTGCTGCATAACCCAAGTGCACTTTGGCTTAAGGTCACGAAAAGAAAAGACATTCTCCTTCAAGATTTTTTGGTATAGAGCAGAATTCATGGCTCCATTTACCACAGCAACTCTTCCAGGTCCTGAAGCAGCAAAACAGCCCCAGATCACCACACTACCACCACCATATTTTACTGTTGATATGATGTTCCCTTTCTGAAATGCAGTGCTATTTCTACGCCAGATGTAATGGGACATACACCTTCCAAAAATGTATAATTATTTATTATTATAGCGTCATATATTCCATTGTGCTTTACATGTGTAAAAGGGGGTATACATAGCAAAAACAATTACAATAATATGGAACAAAAACACAACAACGGCGACTGGTACAGGAGGAGAGAGGACCCTGCCGACAAGGGCTCAATCTGCAAGGGATGGGTGAGGATACAGTAGGTAAGGGTAGAGCTGGTTGTGCAGCGGTATGGTGGAGCGAGGGTTTATGCAAGTTGTAGGCTTGTCGGAAGAGTTGGATCTTCAGGTTCCGTTTGAAAGTTTCCACGGTAGGCAAAAGTCTGATGTGTTGGGGTAAGAGTTCAAGAGTAGGGGGGAAGCATAGGATAAATCTTGTATACGATTGTGGGAAGAGGAGATAAGAGGGGAGTAGAGAAAGAGATCTTGAGAGGATCGAAGGTTGCGTGCATGTAAGTACCGGGAGACTAGTTCACAGATGTATGGAGGAGACAGGTTGTGTATGGCTTTGTATGCCAAGGTTAGGGTTTTGAACTTGAGTCTCTGGGAAAATGAAGAGCAAGTGAAGGGATTGACAGAGGGGAGTGGACGGGGAATAGTGAGGGGGCAGGTGGATTACTTGGGCAGCAGAGTTTAGGATAGATTGCAGGTGGTCACGGCAAGTGACGGCAAGAGCCTTCGGGTAGGCACGGCAGGTAACAGGCAGGTCACAGGCAAGTGCTCCCAGGTGAGAGGGCTAGCAGGCACGGCAGGTAACAGGCAGGCAACAGGCAAGTGCTCCTAGGTGAGCGGACTGGCAGGCACGGCAGGTAACAGGCAGGCAATAAGCAAGTGCTCCCAGGTGAGCAGGCTGGCAGGCACGGCAGGTAAGAAGCAGGTAACAGGCTGGCGGGCAAGACTGGTAGTCAGGCTAGCAGCGGGACCTGAGGGCTGAAGCAGAGGTCAGAAACACAGTGCAACAACTTTTGCTTGGGCACCTCCATTTTGGAGAAGGTGCCTTATATATGGGAGGACCCTCGGCTATTGGCCGGGGACTCCTTAGGGCGGCGCACGCGGCCCCTTTAAGATGGAGGGTGCGCGCGCGCGCCCTAAGCACAGTGCCCGGGGAGCTGCGTGAGCCAGAAGCAGGAGCGCTGGTGAACGCAGAGCGGGGAGCGCAGGGAGCGAGGAGGTGAGTGGGACGGCGTCTCTGCCTGGCAGGGGGCAAAGACGCCGATGCTACAGTACCCCCCCCCTTTACGCCCCCTCTTTTTTAGGCCAGAAAGGAATTTTTCAAGGAGAAGAGGGGCATGAATGTTCTCCCTGAGTTCCCAAGTTCTCTCCTCTGGGCCAAACCCCTTCCAATCCACTAGAAAAATGGTCTTTCCTCTTACCCTCTTAGTGGCCAGAATGTTCTCTACCTCAAAAGCGTCCTCAGCGGAAACCGGAGCAGGGGGAGTACCTAGATTGGAAAAAGAGTTAAACACAACTGGTTTGAGGAGAGATACATGGAAGGAGTTGGGAATCCGTAAGGTGGCCGGGAGTTTTAACTTGTAGGCCACTGGGTTGATTTGTTTGAGAACTTCAAATGGACCGATAAACTGAGGACCCAACTTATAGGAGGGTATTTTGAGTCGGACACGTTTGGAAGAGAGCCAGACTTTATCTCCCGGGCGGAATTGAGGCGGATCCAGACGTCTCTTGTCAGCATGTTTCTTCATCCGCTCAGAGGACTGAAGAAGTGCGGACCTAGTATTTTCCCAAATGGTGGAGAATTCGCTGACAAGAGCCTCCGCGGCAGGGTTGTCCACCGAGGCGGAGATGGGAAACGGAATCCAGGGATGTTGACCGTAGACCACGAAGAACGGGGATTTAGAAGTAGATTCGCTCTCATGGTTGTTGTAGGAGAATTCGGCCCATGGTAGGAGCTCCACCCAATCGGTATGGTGAGCGTTAACAAAGTGCCGGAGGTAGCTGGTAAGGATTTGGTTGATACGCTCCACTTGGCCATTGGACTGTGGATGGTAGGCGGAGGAGAAATCCAGGGTGACATCCAGTAGCTTACAGGTAGCTCTCCAGAAAAGTGAGGTGAACTGAACCCCTCGATCCGACACAATGTGGAGGGGTAGGCCATGGAGACGGAAGATATGATGGAAAAAATCCTTGGCCAGCTCCGATGCAGACTGGAGACCAGGCAGAGGGATGAAGTGGGCCATCTTAGAGAAGCTGTCGGCGACCACCCAAATGACTGTACAACCGGCAGAAACAGGGAGATCAGTAATAAAGTCCATGGCAATGTGCTGCCACGGGGCAGCAGGTACGGGAAGAGGCAGGAGACGACCAGCTGGAAGATGTCTGGGAACTTTGTTGCGGGCACAGGACGAACAGGCCGAGACGAAGTCTACCACATCCTTGCGCAGGGTAGGCCACCAGTAATGCCGGGTAATGAGCAGGAAGGTCGTCTTTTGGCCAGCATGGCCGGCTAGTTTAGATGAATGACCCCAGTGAAGAACCTTCTCACGATCTGGTACCGCTACAAACGTTTTACTGGTTGGAAGACGAGTCAGATCCAAGGGGGCCACATTCATCACTTTGGAGGGGTCGATGATGTGCATAGGCTCCTCCTCTTGACCGGAGGACAGGAAGGATCGGAGGACAGGAAGGATCGGGACAAGGTGTCGGCTTTGACATTCTTGTCTGCCGGGCGGAAATGTAGGACGAAGTCGAAGCGGGCAAAGAACAAAGACCCCCGGGCCTGACGTGGATTGAGTCTTTGGGCATTCTGGAGATATGCCAGGTTTTTGTGATCCGTATAGATGATCACCGGGTATAGAGCCCCTTCAAGCAGGTAACGCCACTCCTCCAGCGCCAATTTAACGGCTAACAGTTCTCGGTCTCCTATGGAGTAGTTGCGCTCAGATGAGGAGAAGAGTTTGGAGAAGAAGCCGCAGGTTACCATTCTCCCGGATGAAGACTTTTGGGTGAGCACCGCTCCGGCTCCGGAGGAGGAAGCATCAACCTCCAGGTAGAACTGTTTGTTGCAGTCCAGACGATGCAGCACTGGGGCAGAGGAGAAAGCTTGCTTTAAGGAAAGGAAGGCCTCCTCAGCTTCAGGCGACCATTCCTTGGGATTTGCTCCCTTACGGGTGAGCGCAGATATGGGAGCAGTCCGGGAAGAGAAGTGCGGGATGAAGAGACGATAGTAGTTGGCGAAGCCCAGGAATCGCTGAATCGCCTTCAACCCCTCCGGATGGGGCCACTTTAGGACAGCAGAGAGCTTCTCGGGATCCATTCGTAGGCCTGTCTGGGAGATAACATAGCCCAGGAAAGTAAGAGAGGTCTGCTCGAAGAGGCACTTCTCGAATTTTGCATAGAGGTGATTCTGCCTGAGCCTAAGCAGGACCTGATGAACATCCCTCCGGTGTGTGGGAAGATCCGGAGAGAAGACCAAGATATCGTCCAGGTACACCACCACGCAAGAGTAAAGAAGATCACGGAAGATGTCGTTGACCAATTCTTGGAAGACGGTGGGAGCATTGCAGAGACTGAAGGGCATCACACGGTATTCATAGTGACCGTCCCGGGTATTGAATGCCGTCTTCCACTCGTCTCCTTGACGGATTCGGACCAGGTTATACGCCCCACGTAGATCTAGCTTGGTAAAGATCCTAGCTCCCTTAAGACGGTCAAACAACTCGGAGATGAGCGGCAGGGGGTATTTGTTTTTTACCGTGATTTGGTTGAGTCCTCTATAGTCAATACAGGGGCGTAATGAACCATCTTTCTTCTTGACGAAGAAGAATCCGGCTTCAGCCGGGGAGGTAGATTTCTGGATGAATCCTCTGGCCAGATTCTCCTCGATGTACTCTGCCATGGCCCGGGTCTCGGCCGACGACAACGGGTAAATACGCCCATGGGGTGGAGTGGCGCCGGGTACCAGGTCGATCGGGCAATCATATGGCCTATGAGGTGGCAGTGTCTCTGCTTCCTTTTTACCGAAGACATCTGCATAGGACCAGTAAGGTGCCGGTAGACCAGGTAAATTAGCCGGGGTAGGTGGAGGACGAGTCGGGCGAACCGGAACCAGGCAGGTCCTATGGCAATCCTGCCCCCACCGGAGTACTTCACCGGATTGCCAGTCCAGCATGGGTTCATGTGCCTGGAGCCAAGGTAGACCTAGCAATAGGGAATGAGAGAGTCCGGACAGCACATGGAAGGAGATCTTCTCAGAGTGCAGCATTCCCACCTGCAGGGTTATGGGTTCAATGATGAGCAGGGTGGTCACTGGAAGGAGTCTTCCATCCACGGAGGCGACTGACAATGGTTCAGCCAGAGGTTTGGTGGGAATCCGGTATCTCTCTACCAGGGACTGGGAAATGAGGTTTCCAGCAGCTCCAGAATCCAGGTGAGCAATTTCAAAGTGAAGGTTCTCTAGCCAGGAGATAGAGACAGACAAAGTCAGGGATGGAGAGGGCTTACTTTTGCCTAGGACGACCTCTCCGAGCGGTCCTAGACAGTTTCCCGGCTTCTCCAAGCAGGAACGGATGAAGTGCTCCTTACTGCCACAATAGAAACAGCTCCCCTCGGCTCAGCGTGACTCTTGGCGAGATTTGACCATCTTGGTGTGGTCGATCTGCATAGGTTCGGGCGAGTGCGCCCGGGGAGTGACTGGTTGAGAGGCAGGTCTCTGGAAAGTAGGAGCAAGGCGAGGAAACTTTCTCTCCCGGGTAGTCTCTTTGGTACGTTCTTGGAAACGGATGTCAATCCGGGTAGCTAGTGACACCAGGTCATCCAGGGTGGTAGGAATGTCCCGACCGGCTAACTCGTCCTTAATCCGACCGGAAAGACCCTCCCAGAAGACGGACACCAGAGCCTCATTGTCCCAGGCTAGCTCAGAAGCGAGGGTACGGAACCATATGGCATATTGGCCCACGGTGAGACTCTCTTGGCGGAGACATAGCAACGAGGAGGCTGAAGAGGATTTTCGTCCTGGTTCATCGAAGACTTTCCGGAAAGCAGCGAGGAAAGACGACAGGTCGGACACAAGGGGATCCCCTCTCTCCCACAGGGGATTTAGCCATGCCAGTGCTTCCCCAGTGAGATGGGACATGATGAATGCCACCTTGGCCCAGTCGGAGATGAACTGATGTGCCAAGAGTTCAAAGTGCAGGGTGCACTGGTTTATGAAACCTCGAGCTAAGGCGAGGTCACCTCCAAAACGAGGAGGCGCAGAAAGCCGGGGACCTGGGCTGGATGCCGTGGTATTGGTGGGCAGCTGCGCTGCCGGAGCGGAAGTCACACGACTCAAGGTGGATACTGGTGGGACAGACAGCGTGTCCAGTCGGGAGTTGACATTCCGCAGGTAGTTCAGAATGATTTCCTGTTGGGATCTCTGATGAGTAACCTCATGGTACAGGTCCGTAAGCGAGGGGGCTTGGGGGCCACCGGGTTCCATGGCCCGAGCAAACTGTTACGGGTCCGGGAGGTGGAACCTCTGTGCTACGGTGCAAGGAGGGACCCAGAGGGGCGTAACTAAGTATCAACTCGGCCGACCCTGGTCGTACGGTGGCTAACGACTCCGTGACCAGGGAGGGACCGAGCCGAGGGACCAGGTGCTACTCTGGGGACGACCTTGTAAGGGAGCAGGTGACTCCCACGGTACAGATGGCAGGGACTGACTGGAATAGCAGGTAGGCACAGCAGGCAGGCTGGCGAGCAAAAGTCTCCAGGTAGGCTATCAGGTAGACACGGCAAGTGACGGCAGGAGTCTCTAGGTGGGCTGGCAGGTGGTCACGGCAAGTGACGGCAGGAGTCTCTAGGTGGGCTGGCAGGTGGTCACGGCAAGTGACGTCAAGAGAATCCGGGTAGGCACAGCAGGTAAAAAGCAGGTAACAGGCAGGTCACAGGCAAGTGCTCCCAGGGGAGCGGGCTGGCAGGCATGGCAGGTAACAGGCAGGCAACAGGCAAGTGCTCCTAGGTGAGCAGACTGGCAGGCACGGCAGGTAACAGGCATGAAAATGCAGAAAAATCTTTAAATGAGAAGGTGTGTCCAAACTTTTGGTCTGTACTGTACATCCCAGATAATATCACAATAGAACTCCAAAATGTGGCTGAATATGTAGCCTTCATATTATTACCATATACAGTGGTGTGAAAAAGCATTTGCCCTTTTCCTAATTTCTTATTGTTTTCCATGTTTATCACACTTAAATGTTTCAGATCATAAAATTTAAATATTAAACAAAGATAACACAAGTAAACACAAAATACAGTTTAAATGAAGGTCTTTATTATTACGGGAAAAAGAAATCCAAACCTACAGGGCCCTGTGTGAAAAAGTGATTGCCACCTAAACCTAATAACTGAAGTGATTGCCACCCTTAGCAGCAACAACTTCAATCAAGCGTTTGCGATAACTGGCAATGAGTCCTTTACAACGCTCTGGAGGAATTTTGGCCCACTCATCTTCCGCCTTTTTAAGGTCATGCCACGGTATTGCAATCGGACTAAGGTCAAGACTTTGACTAGGCCACTCTTAATTTTGTTTTTCTTACGCCATTGAGGTGGACTTGCTGGTGTGTTTTGGATCATTGTCCTGCTGCATAACCCAAGTGCACTTTGGCTTAAGGTCACGAAAAGAAAAGACATTCTCCTTCAAGATTTTTTGGTATAGAGCAGAATTCATGGCTCCATTTACCACAGCAACTCTTCCAGGTCCTGAAGCAGCAAAACAGCCCCAGATCACCACACTACCACCACCATATTTTACTGTTGATATGATGTTCCCTTTCTGAAATGCAGTGCTATTTCTACGCCAGATGTAATGGGACATACACCTTCCAAAAATGTATAATTATTTATTATTATAGCGTCATATATTCCATTGTGCTTTACATGTGTAAAAGGGGGTATACATAGCAAAAACAATTACAATAATATGGAACAAAAACACAACAACGGCGACTGGTACAGGAGGAGAGAGGACCCTGCCGACAAGGGCTCACAATCTGCAAGGGATGGGTGAGGATACAGTAGGTAAGGGTAGAGCTGGTTGTGCAGCGGTATGGTGGAGCGAGGGTTTATGCAAGTTGTAGGCTTGTCGGAAGAGTTGGATCTTCAGGTTCTGTTTGAAAGTTTCCACGGTAGGCAAAAGTCTGATGTGTTGGGGTAAGAGTTCAAGAGTAGGGGGGAAGCATAGGATAAATCTTGTATACGATTGTGGGAAGAGGAGATAAGAGGGGAGTAGAGAAAGAGATCTTGAGAGGATCGAAGGTTGCGTGCATGTAAGTACCGGGAGACTAGTTCACAGATGTATGGAGGAGACAGGTTGTGTATGGTTTTGTATGCCAAGGTTAGGGTTTTGAACTTGAGTCTCTGGGAAAATGAAGAGCAAGTGAAGGGATTGACAGAGGGGAGTGGCCGGGGAATAGTGAGGGGGCAGGTGGATTACTTGGGCAGCAGAGTTTAGGATAGATTGGAGGTGTGCGAGAGTGTTAGAAGGGAGGCCACAGAGCAGGAGGTTGCAGTAGTTGAGATGGGAGATGAGGGCATGCACTAGTGTTTTAGCAGATTCATGGTTGAGGAATGTATGGAATCGTCAAATATTTTTTATTTGGAGTCAGCAGGAAGTGGAAAAGACTTGGATATGTGGTTTGAAGGAGAGATAGAGTCCAGGGTTATCCCGAGGCAGCGAGCTTACAGGACTTGCGAGAGTGGACCGCCATTGACTTTGATGGCTAGGTCAGATGGGGGGGTTGAGTGAGGTGGGGGAAGATGATGAATTTAGTTTTATCCATGTTCAGTTTTAGATGTTTAACAGAGAAGAAGGAAAAAATAGCGGAGGGGCATTGTGGGATTCTGGTTAGTAAGGAAGTGATATCAGGTTCAGAGAGATAGATCTGTGTGTCATCAGCATAGAGGTGATACGGAAAGCCATGAGACTCTATGAGCTGTCCCAGGCCAAAGGTGTAAATGGAGAAGAGCAGGGGCCCTAGGACTGAACCTTGGGGACACCGACAGATAGGGGGCGAGATGAGGTGGTGATGTGTCAGTGGGAGACACTGAATGTACGGTCTGTTAGGTATGACAAGATCCAAGATAAGGCCAAGTCTGTGATGACGAGCGATGAGAGAGTCAGTTGTAAGAGGGAATGGTCCACTGTGTCGAAGGCAGATGAAAGTTCCAGGAGGAGGACAGAGTAATGTCACTTGGACTAGGCGGTTAGTCAGGGCAGTTTCAGTAGAATGGAGTGGTTGGAAGCCAGATTGTAAGCAGTCAAAGAGGGAGCAGGAGTAGAGATGGGAGGACAATTCTAAATGGACCTGTTGTTCCAGTAGTTTTGAGGCATAGGGGAAAAGTGATATTGGGCGATAGCTAGTCAGAGAGGAAGGGTCAAGAGAGGGCTTTTTGAGGATGTGTGTGATCGAGGCATGATTGAAGCCTGAGGGGAAGACAGCAGTTGTTAGTGACAGGTTGAAAAGGTAGGTTAGGGTTGGGATGAAGACTGTGGTAAGGTTAGGGAAGAGGTGGGACGGCATTGGGTCAAGTTCACAGGTGGTGAGGTGTGACTTGGAGAGTAAAGAGGAAAGTTGATCTTCCGTAATTGTGGAGAAGCTGGTTTTGGAGGAGGAGGATTGAGTAGATATGGGGAGGGGCTGTTGGGACTTTAGGCAAAAGCTTTGTCTGATGGTGTCAATCTTCTGTTTGAAGAATGAGGCAAAGTCTTCAGCTGAGATGAGAGGAGAGGGAGGAGGCACTGGGGGACGGAGGAGAGAATTGAAAGTGTTGAATAACTGTTTAAGGTTGTAAGACAGGAAGGATATGAGAGATGGGAAGTATGTTTGTTTTTCTGCAGTGTGGACTTCAAAGCAGTGAGGGACTGTTTGAATGTGATGAAGTGCTCATTGGAATGGGATCTTTTCCATCTCCGCTTAGCAACCCTGAAAGCCCATCTCAATTCTTCAGGTTGGTGTGCCAGGGTTGCTTGTTGATTGTCCGAGCTATGGTATGTGTGAGGGGGGCGGCCGAATTGAGAGCTGCAGCTGTTGTGGTGTTATATAAAGCAGCAGAAACATCTGCATCATGTAAGGAACTAATGTCTGTAAGAGGGAGAAGGGATTCAGAGAGTGAGTGTAGGTCAAGGTGTTTGAGATTTCTGCAAGGGTGTGCAAGTTTGTGGAGTGGGGGTTGTGGACCTGGAGAGGAGATGGCAGAGAATGTAAGTAGGTTGTGGTCAGAAAGAGGGAGAGGTGAGTTAGAGAGTTTAGATAGGGAACAGAGGGGATGAACATGAGGTCCAGTGTGTGGCCATCTTTGTGAGTGGCTGCAGAAGACCATTGAGAGAGGCTGAATCAGGAAGTGGGAGATAGAAGCTTAGAGACAGCTGAGAGGGAAGAGTCAATGGGGATGTTGAAGTCGCCCATGATAGTGGGGATGTCAGCGGAAAGGAAGTGAAGTAGCCAGGTGGTGAAGTGGTCGAAGAAAATAGTGACTGGCCCTGGGATGTGGTAAATGGTGGCCAGTTGGAGGTTGGAGGGGGAGTAGATGCGCACACAGTGCACCTCAAAAGAGGGGAGTGTAACGGAGAGTGGCAGTGCGATTTGGGTGAAGGAGCAGTTATCTGACAGGAAAAAACCTACTCCTCCGCCTTGCTTGCCGCTGGGATGGCAGGTGTGGGAAAGGTGGAATTCACCATACGAAAGTATGTGTCAGAGGGGGTGAGCCAGGTTTCAGTGATGCCGAGTAAGGAAAGTTTGTTAGTAATGAAAAGATCATGGATGTAGGAAAGTTTGTTGCAGACAGAGGAAGTGATCCATAGAGCTCCTGTTAGTGGGGCTGTTTAAGCGGGGGCCGGGTGGATGGTTAGAAAGGTTGCAAGAGTTTGCAATAGATCGTGGATAGGAGGTGAAAGTGACTGTAGGGATTTGGTGACGAGGACCAGGTTTTGGAGAGATATCGCCGTCAGTGAGGAGGAGCAAGGAAAGTGTTAGCAGGTGGGAGCAGGACAGGGCATGAGGTGGCTGTCTGTGTTTGGAGACACAGGATTGAATGTTGAGGAATAGTTCTGAAGAGGAGGTGAGATGGATGGGGAGAATGGAGGGAGAGATGAAGAGTTCATTACTAGGTGTAGGGATTAGGGGGTTAGTAGAAAGTGGAAGACTATAGGGGAGAGATTGAAAACAAACAAACATTGTTTACTTTGCCCGGGTAACCAGTTTCCTTCAGGTTAAATTCAGGTCTAATTCATCCATCACACTTGTCTGATACACTTGCATGATATACACTGGGCAGACTAGGTCAGCAGACTCACTACTCACAATATATATGCTAGCAAATGCATTCAGGTGTGAAGCAGAGGGGAGAGGCCTATGACCCATCTTTATCAGATAATTACAAATTGAGCCAGATGCAGGATATAAAACACAGGCAAAGTAAAACAGGCTAGTCAAAGAAAAGTGGTGAGCAGGGGTCATGCAGGGTTCGTTTACAAACATACCAGGTTAGTGAACAGAGGAGGTAAGATTTCTCACACACTTGGAAAGATAGGTGATAATATACCTGTAAGAATAGATAAATGGACATGCTGATTAGAGTGCGATGGTTATAGAGTTATTGTCACGCTGTAAACAGCAAAAACGGGAAATGGCTGGGAGTTGGGACCCGGACCTGTCCCTGCCACACTAAGGTAGCCCTGACTTTCCCTTATCTTAGGGGTACCTCTGAAGGTGAGGAGGCCCGAGCCGCCAGCTTCTCCCTATCTCCTGCACAGGCCCTGTCAGTGACCCCCTCTCCCACCAGGGAGGAAGACAGTACAAATAGAATGATACTGTAACAAGACTGGGAAAACAGACAGGGTAAACTGAAATAGCAAGCTCACCAAAAATACACTCACAGCCACAAAGGAAAACACAGGGAAAGAGTAGGTAGGAAAACTAAATGGGTATGAGGAAAGGAAAACACACAGCCAAACAGCAAGCAGCAATCCCAAGGTAAACCTCCAACTACTCCAGACAACAGGAGAGGAGTAGGGTTAGGGGCGCTGGTAAGTACACTTAGTATCACTTGCAGCGAGTAGCAAGGGGCACCATATACCCCATGGTTAGGAAAAATTAAGAATTAATAAAATGACTATTGCGCCAGTGTACCGAGGCCAGGAGAAACAAGATAAATGAGTAGTTAATAAAAACTCTGTTTATTTAATTAATAGAGGTTAAAATTCATAATCAAATAAATAGAATAATTAGAGAGTATAATAAGGAAGTCTTAGGATGCCAAGGATATATCTTGTTTCTCCAGGCCTCGGTACACTGGCGCAATAGTCATTTAATTAATTCTTAATTACTCCAGACAACAGACTCCTTCTCCTCAGTCCAGGTTGGGCAGAATGAACTGAACACCAACATCAACTGAAGGGGCATGTGAGTATTTATAGGGTGGAGCAAGAGATCACACCCAAATCAGCTGAACAATCAACACACCAAGCTTAGCAAGGAAAACTGATATTAACCCCTGATTGTCCAAAAAAAAAAAACAGCATTTAAACAGCAAAAATGACAGGGCTGTCACAAATCATTGAATACTTCATGACAGTTATAGACTTTTGTCTCATCAGTCCACAGAGTATTCTCTCAAAAGTCTTGGCGATCATCAAGATGTTTTCTGGCAAAACTAAGGCGAGCCTTTATGTTCTTTTTGCTCAGCAGTGGTTTTCGTCTTGGAACTCTGCCATGCATGCCATTTTTGGTCAGTCTCTTTCTTATGGTGGAGTCATGAACACTAACCTTAACTGAGGCAAGTCTTGGGTGAGTCATCGTTGCGTTCTTGGGGTAATTTTGGTCAGCCGGCCACTCCTGGGAAGGTTCACCACTGTTACTTGTTTTTGCCATTTGTGGATAATGGCTTTCACTGTAGTTTGCTGGAGTCTCAAAGCTATATAAATGGCTTTATGTAGCATCGGCGTCTCTGCCCCCTGCTAGGCAGAGACGCCATCCCTCTCACCTTCCTGTTCCGGGCGCGCTCCTTCCCTCGCTGCTGACGGCGCGCACTCCTTCCCGGGCACTGTGCTTAGGGCGCGCGCTCCCCCTCTCTTAAAGGGACCGCGCGCGTCGTTCTACGGAGTCCCCGGCCAATAGCCGGAGGACCTCCCATATATAAGGCACCTCCTCCAAAATGGAGGTGCCCGAGCAAAGTTGTTGCAAAGCATACTCACCTCTGCTTCAGCCCTCAGGTCCCGTTGCCAGTCTGACTACCAGTCTAGTCTGCCTGCTTGTCTGCTCTTCAGCCCGACAGTTGGTCTCAAGCATCCACCAGTCTGTCTATGGACAAGTCCACCTATGGACCAGGAAGCACCTGCCAGTTACCTGCCTGCTACCTGCCGTACTTGCTAGCCCGCTCACCTGGGAGCGCTCACCTGCTACCTGCCTGCTAGCCTACCTGGAGGCTCTGCTGTCACTTGCCGTGACCACCTGCCTGCCAGCCAAGAGACTCTTACCTGCTCTGCCGTCACTTGCCGTGACCACCTGCCTGCCAGCCAAGAGACTCTTACCTGCTCTGCCGTCACTTCCCGTGACCACCTGCCTGCCAGCCAAGAGACTCTTACCTGCTCTGCCGTCACTTGCCGTGACCACCTGCCTGCCTGCCAAGAGACTCTTACCCGTTCTGCCTTCACTTGCCGTGACCACCCGCCTGCTCACCCAGAGACTGCTACCCCTCTGTTGTGTCCACCCGCCCGCTACACCGGTCAGTCCCTGCTATCTGACCCGTGGGAGCCACCTGCTCAATTACAAGGTCGTCCCCAGACTAACACCTGCCCCTCGGGGTCCCTCCTTGTTCCAAGGCACAGAGGTTCCACCACCCGGCCCCGTTACACTTTATAATGGCTTTATAATCTTTTCCAGACTGATAGATCTCAATTACTTTGTTTCTCATTTGTTCCTGAAATTATTTGGATCGCAGCATGATGTCTAGCTTTTGAGGGTCTTTTGGTCTACTTCACTTTGTCAGTCTTTACCAGTATCAGTGGCTCTCCTGTCTGCTACCAGAGCTGTCTTCTCACACATTTCCTCCTCCTTATACTGGAGTGGCTGCCCTTTCTCTGAACTGGAAAATTCATTCTGTTTCCCAGGTCTATGCCAATACAAGTGGTTCAGTCTCTCATCCTTATTCATATGCACGTCACTTGTCAAATTGTAAGGTTTTAATACAGAGTTAGGACTGTCCCACAAGGGTTATTATTTTCATTATTATCATTACCTTCATGCACTTTTGCAGTTTATTTATTTTATTTACTTTAGGGTAACTGTCTATTGTGCTTTTGTCTTTGTTTTTTTCTGTTCAATGGCCATGTGTGAACATGTACTTACACTGCATGCACATTAATTTACTTTTTCTGTTCAGAATTTCAGTTTCTTTTTCAGTCCAATGTGCATTAGTGCATATAAGGGAGTGGCCGCCCTTTCTCTGAACTGGAAAATTCATTCTGCTTCCCAGGTATATGCTAAAAGAAGTCATTCAGTCTCTCATCCTTATTCATAGGC
This sequence comes from Phyllobates terribilis, assembly GCF_046119375.1. Taxonomy (NCBI): domain Eukaryota; kingdom Metazoa; phylum Chordata; class Amphibia; order Anura; family Dendrobatidae; genus Phyllobates; species Phyllobates terribilis. Next base: position 708,141,479 of record NW_027362761.1, read on the forward strand.
ACGTCACTTGACAAATGGTAAGGTTTTAATACAAAGTTATGACTGTCCTACAAGGGTTGCCGTGACGAGGAGGGATGGATTTTACGTTATTTTGATAAAAATTATGCTAACTAAATACTAGTGTTGAGCGAGTATGTTTTGTTAACCCTTTCGCCAAGTATGCTCGGGCGAGCACTGAGTAGTTACAGCTGCTCGGTGATATGTTTGAATCACTCCCGTGTGCATGATTTGCAACTGTTTGACAGCTTTAATACATGAGAGGAATGTCTATATATTACACATTCCTCACATGTATTAAAGCTGTCAAACAGTTGCAAATCATGCAAACGGGAGTGATTCAAACATAACACCGAGCAGCTGTAACTACTCGGTGCTTGCCCGAGCATAATCGGCGAAAGGGTTAACAAAACATGCTCGCTCATCAATACTAAATACCCTTTATTATTTTCATTATCATCATTGCCTTCATGCACTTTTGCAGTTTATTTATTTATTTTATTTACTTTAGGGTAACTGTGTATTGTGCTTTTGTCTTTGTTTTTTTCTCCTCCTTTCTCCTCACACATACCTCCCCCTTCTCATACTTTCTTCTCACACATTCTTCCTTCCCATACTCCCACCTCACACATTCCCTCCCAATACTTTACCTTCACAATATTCCCCAACTAATAAAACTCCTGTTTCTATGGCTCCATTCGAGCACTTACCTTACTGTTAGCCACCTTATCTGCACGGCAACAATGACATCACCATCGTGATCAGTTACCATCACCTTGACAGGAATTGTCAGCAGTCAGGTCTTCAGTTGTACTTGCAAGTGCAATTCAATGCTGTTATGATCTGCAACAAGTACTAAGGAAAGATAGGGGAAAGCTGTCCCTACAGTAAGACTAAGCTGAATCCCTACGATGTAGCGGGCTGACTGTTCATAGCGAACAGGCCCACTTTAGTCCTCGGCTAGTCTGAACGAAGACCTATAGCATAAAGGGAGGGGTCACTAAAAGAATTAAGGACTGGGACAAAAATGGGACACCTCCTAAACAGAGAAGTTGTTGCAGAACACAAAAAGACAAACAGACAAAAAGGTACTAGAGATCCCGGAAGGACCATGCAAACTGACAGAGAAAGGCACAGAAGTACCAGGCTAGAGAAACAGTCAAACACTGAAGTCCAGCACAGCCAAAAGGGCGGAGCTGGAATATAAAGGCAGGTGGTCATGTGACCGCAAAACACAAGATGGAAAAAACAAACAGGAGGGTACTAACAAACGCTAGGAACTGGCATTTAACATGTTCTCCTTGCTGGTTGTCAGTTTGACAACTGGCTTGGAGAACAGTCAAATCCCACACATGGGGGGGCAATGCTGCCTGGGAAACACCTTGGACTGTCGCATCGTGTGGCCTGACAATACTCCCATGCCGGCTGTGCAGAGGGGAAATGTCCCACCTTCCCCCTATATATGCCACTGTAGAAAGGCTCAGAAGGAATGGAAGGAATGTAAATTTGGCTGGAACAAATTGTGGATACCATGGCACATTTGGAGAATCTCTGAGGTGTCACAGCAGCAGTGTCAAGGGTGTGTCAGATGTCGCAGACAGTCACCCTGCAGTTGGTTGCAGGAGATCTCTTTGTTTGACATTACGGACACCTTCTTAGATCTGTCACACTCTAGGATCCAGCGGCTACCTTCCTCTTGCTAATTAACACCCTGGCCTGGGTGTATAAATACCTTCACTTTGCAATAGGGAGGCGCCGTTGATATTCACATGACCCCTTGTGAAGACTTGGAGCAAGTGCAGTTCTTAATTCCTCTCTAGTGCTAAGAGCACGTGTGAGCTACAGTATCTCTCTGAAATCGACTCAAGCTAAGCTATTTCCCCCGTGTCTGTCTCCCCTTGCTGTCTTTAGTGTTAGTGGGGACTGACTAGCGCTCATCCCCCCCGTTCCCTAGCCAGACCCTAGCTCTAGGGAGAGACAGGGTTTTAGGTTCCTGCTCGGCGATTGGTAAGCAGCCAAAATAGGGACGGTAGGGAAGGACAGGGTGATATCAGAGGTCTCATCCCTTCGTGTTGCACTTTGTCTTTCCTACACTGTGCGTGACAAGCAGAAAGCTCTCACAAGTGAACCCATATTGGAAACGAAATCCCTCAAGATATTAATCCACAGGTGTTTCAGAAAATCGAGCTGTGAAAGATGAAAAATAATCTTTTTCTTACTAAAATATTGCTTTAACCTCAAATTATTCATTCTCACAAGAGGTGATAGGAGAAACTGAACACCACAATTTGTTCTCCTAAACACTGTGATACCCCTATAAGTGGCTGGATACAAATTTTTGGTCTTACATCGGGGCTTGGATGGGAAGGAGTGCTTTTTGTCTTTTGGCTGGAACAGATTGCTCACACCATGTTACATTTTCAAAGTCCCTAAGGTACAAAACAATATACACCACTCATAAATGACCAGAGTTTGAAATCGATGGCCCTCATGGAAATAATCTAGGGGTGTAGAGACCATTTTGGATTCACGGGTACTTCTCAAAAGTTTCTAACATTGGGATGCAAAAATTTCATTTTTTCCACAAAAATATTTATATAGAATAAAATATTTAATTTTCACAAGAGTAATAGGAGATGGTGAACCTTGCAATGTCTCCCAAATGTGGTAATTAGTGATGAGCGAGCATACTCGCAAGTACTCTGTACTCGCCCGAGCATCTCAGAACTCGAGATGCTCAGAGCTCGCCGAGTACTTGCGAGATTTGCTGGTCGGATGCTCGGGTCCCCTCCCTGCATGTTTGGCGCTCTTTAGAGCGCCAATCAACATGCAGGGATTGCCTGCCACTCACTGTAATGCCGCAGCCATGGCGGTTGTGGCATTACAGTGATTGGCTGGCCGCACAGCGTCATCAGGTCTATATCAGACCTTGCGCCGCTGTGCTCGTCACAGTCACTCCGCAATCAGGCAGAGTAGGGAGAGGTGCTGATGCGTCAGGGAGAGATTAGCTTGTGTATTAGGTAGTGTAGAAAAACCGAACATTACACATATCCATCTTAACAAACAATCCTTCTGAGGACTAATCCATCTGCAGAGATATCAGGCAGGCAGGTTGTATAGGCAGGCAGTGTATATAGCAGACGGCAGTGCATATAGCACAAGAGGCTCCATTCCAATTCTGTCTTCTGCTGCTGTTAAATATTTCTATACAAAGGCCCAGGTCTCAGGTGCCAGGAATACTTTTTTTTGGATCTTAATCCTCATTATTTGCTTAAAAAGCAATCCAGAGAACAGTGTTTTTCTGCACCATTTGCTTGTTGGCACTGCATAATACATCCAGGTCCTTTCCATATTACAGCGCTAGAAATCCAGCTATTTAAAACTGTGTTTTCTCCGTCACACAGATCACATATACGTTGTCAGAAAATTCTGCCATTTCTGGCCTCCATCAAAAATTTCTTTCTGTGTGTCAGTGAAGCAATTCACACAAGTTTGCTGTTCAAACTAGCTACCTACAGGCCAGTTATTTAAAATTCTGTTTTCACCGTCACACGGATCACATATAAGTTTGCTCCAAAATCAGTAATTTGTAGTGAGCGTGGAAGATACTGTCCTCCATTTAAAATGGGCAAGGCACGTGGCAAGGGACGGGGAACTGGACGTGATGGTGATGGTGCATGCAGAGGCCGACGACAAGGCCGTGGGCAAGCTGAAATTGTGCCACAACAAACACCGACATCTTCTCGCCCGACCTTCCTGTTCCAATTCCTAGGGGAACGCAGCACACCACTATTGAACCCTGAGCAATGTTGTTGGTTGGATAGCGGATAATGCTTCCAGTCACTTAGCCACCACCACCACCCTGTCCTCCACATGGTCAAGTCTCAGTAGCCGTGAGTCTGGACCGCATATTCCTCACCCTGAACCTCCTTCCTCCCACCATGCCGAATCCCCGGAGACAACTGATCCCACACTTGGATGCTCTGAAGAGCTGTTCACTTTTCCATTTATAGATTCGGGCCTATCGCCCGGTCCACTTGAAGCGGGGAAAAAGGAGATCACATGTAGCGATGCCCAAATATTTGAGCAGCCACGGTCACATGAAGGCGACGGTGGGAAAGTGTCACAAGAGGTGGACGATGATGAGACACAATTGGCAGAAAGTCAGGAGGAGGACTAGGGTGCCGAAGTGGAAGACGAGGTGGTGGATGATATAGTGACTGACCCAACCTGGCAGGAGGACATGCAGAGTGAGGAGAGCATCACACAGGGGGATGGAGGCAGAGCACCCCAACAGGCAGGAAGAAGCAGTGTGGTGGCCGCAGACAGAAGGAAGGCAATCGTTCCCCGTAGCACCAACACGAAGGAAATTGCCAGTACAACTGTTAGGTCTTCCCGAGACTGGTTGTTTTTTAAAGACTCTGCCGATAACCCCAAAAAGGCCATTTGCACCATCTGCCAGGCCAGTATCAGCAGGGGTGGCAAAACGACCAGCCTGACCACCACCAGCATGATCAGGCACATGGCAGCAAAGCACCCGACTTTGTGGGCCGAACCCCAGGGTCCAGGAACAGTGTCTGCGGGTGGCACCATTGCTTCTTCCGCTGTCGTGCATGTAAACCAATCCCCTGTCTATTGTGCATGCAAGGATGCCTCCTGCCTTGCACCTGTCATTGCACTGTTACGCCCATGCCCGGACTAACTGGCATGAGCGTGGTCAGTGATCCCACTGGACCATGAACCGAGGAGTGCCTGGAGGGGCGTGACTAAGTATCAACTCGGTCCGACCAAGGTCGCACATCGGCTCAGTCGACTCCGTGAACCAGGGAGGAACCGAGCAGAGAGACCAGGTGCTACTCCAGGTCTGACCCCTGTCACAGCTTTGACCCACACTGGGGAATGCAGGAACAGGCAGGCACAGCTGGTATGCAGACAGGTGGGTACTGGCAGGCATGGCTGGTATGCGACAGGCGGGTACTGGCAGACACGGCTGGTATACAGACAGGCGGGTACTGGCAGGCACAGCTGGTATGCAGACTGGCAGACACTGGCAGGTATGAACACAGGCTGGATAGGGACCAGTACAGACTGGGATACAGGAACAGAGCCGCAGGTGCAGTGGACTAGCAGAGCAGAACAGCAGATGCGGTGAACAAGCAGAGCAGAGCGAAACCGCAGGTGCGGTGAACAAGCAGAGCAAAGAGAAACCGCAGGTGCGGTGGACAAGCAGAGCAGAACGAAACTGCAGATGCAGTGGACTAGCAGAGCAGAGCGAAACCGCAGGTACGGTGAACAAGCAGAGCAGAGCGAAACCGCAGGTGCGGTGAACAAGCAGAGCAGAGCGAAACCGCAGGTGCGGTGAACAAGCAGAGCAGAGCGAAACCGCAGGTGCGGTGAACAAGCAGAGCAAAACTGCAGGTGCGGTGAACAAGCAGAGCAGAGCGAAACCGCAGGTGCGGTGGACAAGCAGAGCAGAGCGAAACCGCAAGTGCGGTGGACAAGCAGAGCAGAACAGAGCAGAAGGTGCAGGCAGACAGGACAGGGCTCTGTTCACATGGAACAGACTGGAAATTACAGGAAGATACTGTAGTTAGTACACAGGAGGTAGATACGGAGGCAGGGAAATGGGACAAGCAGAACCAGATACACACAAGGTACTTACTATGAAGTAGTGAGTGGACACAAAACTCACAAACAGAAGTACAGAGACAACAAGTTGGAGTTAGGTGCATGTTCAGACACTGCAGGAAAAGGGAAGGTTTGGACATAGAGACAAACATGTAACGGGCTAGGACACAGTTCAGACAGAAACTGAACCAGGAACAAGATACAGGAACGAGCCTGGGAACTCAGCCCCCAGGGTGGCGGAAACAGACTAGAAGTCACAGATACAGGCAACAGGCCTGGGTATACAGCCCCCAGGGTGGCAAAACAGACTAGAAGTCACAGATACAGGAAACAGGCCTGGGTATGCAACTCCCAGGGTGGCGGAAACAGACAAGATACAGGACAGGACCTGGCAACTCAGTTGCACAGAACACACTGTAAGAAAGTGTTTCTCAGGCCCCTCCTACTGGGTGGAGGGGGTTTAAGTATCCAGTGACTCACAGCAACAGGTTGGGGAGGCATTAGGAGTACGCACACAGTAACTATAAGAATCAGGCAGTAACCGCGCCGCTGCCCTAAGCAATCAGACAAGAGACACAGCAGGTACTGGAGCAAAGTGTGCAGCCTGGATTGATAGGTAAGATGGCGGTCTTGCATGGTTGGAGGTGGTAAGCCATGCCAGCACGCCGCCAGGGATGTTACAGTACCCCCCTTTACGCCCCCTCTTCTTCAAGCCTGCAAGGATTTTCTGCCGAGAATTTGGAGGCCGATCCTTCTCTTCAAGAAGATTACCTTTTCCGTCCACTAGAGGGAACGAAACTGGTCTCACCATCTTGGTGACTAGGGTGCTTCCTCCCATCGAGCCATCCTCAGCAACAGATGAAGTGAGTGAAGTACCAGGAACAGGACACAGTAAAGTCTCTCTCCATTTGTTAATATCGGGTAGCACCCCAAAGGATTCACGGGACAACTGGAGATCCTCCACTGGGTTTGGAGGGGTGCAGAGACTCGAGGGTAACCACCGCCTTGACTTACACTTTGCCAAGCTTACTGGATGAAGTGGGCGAAGTACCAGGTACAGGGAGCAGAAAAGTCTCTCTCCATTTATCAGGTAGCACCCCGGAGGATTCAGGAGACAACTGGAAGTCCTCCACCTGGTTGGAGGGGTGCAGAGACTTGGAGGTAGCCAATCTGGACTTATTGCCAGATTTATTAGAGATGGAGGATCCTTGCTTAGGGACCAACTTCAGTCTGGTTTCTGAGATGACACGTCTGCAAGGCGGGGTGGTACCTGACGCCAGATCATTGGTACAATCGTTGAGACTGAGTGGGGACAATGCCTCCGCTTCCCTTCCTTCGGAGACTTAAGCGCACAGCGAGTCAGCGACTAGCAGATCTGGTGAAGAAGGAGAAAAAGACACTGCTGACTGTCCTGAAGATAATGGGACTGGACACCCCTTGTACCTCAGCAGTCCCCCAGGAAACACCATGCTGGATCTCCAGACCTGAGCGGGCACTAGATCTCACGGCTCTGGACGACCTGTGGGTAAACAAGGCAGCACCTGGAATGTGAACTTCTTCATGTGTAATGCTCCAATCTGGAGCTCAATTTGTACAGACATATTTTGACTGTTTCTGAGTAGGGCTCGTCCTTCCGCTGACAATGCCCAAACCGGATTCTGGAGTAGTCGGACGGTAATCAGACACCGACTCTTCAAGGCTTTATTCCCGAAACTTCCGGTTAATGCGAGGCCTTCACTTGCCACGGAGACAGTCACGGTCATCTGTGGAGAGCAAACACCAATGCCAAGGGCAGCCTCTCCTACAGGCCTAATGTCTTGGGATTCTTCAACCTTCACTGGACAAAGACTGTCAGGGTGTCCCAAACAACCGCAGTGGGACCGCAATCCGATTTTGTGACTGAGTTCCGGCCTCTGCTTTGCCTGACGAACATGGTCATCCTTCATGGATTCTGTGCAGGTAGCTGCCTCTACAGGCTGGGGAACAGGAGGTCGTTGGGAGGACAGAACCTGGCGTGACGGTTTACCTCTATGCCTTGCATGTCTGGACTGCCTCTTGAGGTTGGGAAGCATTGTCATCCTGTGTGGATTCTGTGTGGGCAGGAGCCTCTTCTGGCTGGGGAACTGGTGGGCTAACTACTCGCATCACCCATCGGGACTGCTCCAGGATATTGGGAAGGGAAGCTTTAGCAGAAGCTTCAGGGTTAGGGTCATCGAAGACCATTAGAAAGGCCACCAGGAAGGTCTGCAGGTCAGAGACGATAGGATCCCATGCTTCCCATAGGGGGGTGATCCAATTCAAGGCATCACCCGCTAGGTAGGACATCAGAAATGCTACTTTAACCCGATCAGTGGGAAAATACTGAGCATAGAATTTGTAATGCAGCATGCATTGCTCCACAAATGCACGGCTTTGTTTTGGATCCCCATAGTACCGTGGTGGATCCGCAGGAACAATTGCTGATAGTTCCATTTGGGCTGATGCGTAAATCGCTTGGACTTCAGCTTGAGTAAAAATTTTTCCTTGGCGCACATATTCGCCAGACAAGGATTCAAATATCTCCGAGAGCGAAGGGCCTTGGGGCTCAACGGGGACCATGGCCTGAGCAAACTGTTACGCTCACGCCCGGACTAACTGGCGTGAGCGTGGTTAGTGATTCCACTGGACCATGAACCGAGGAGTGCCTGGAGGGGCATGATTAAGTATCAACTTGGTCCAACCAAGGTCGCACGGCGGCTCAGTCGACTCCGTGAACCAGGGAGAAACCGAGCAGAGGGACCAGGTGCTACTCCAGGTCTGACCCCGGTCACAGCTGTTGACTCACACCGGGTAATGCAGGAATGGGCAGGTACAGCTGCTTTGCAGACAGGTGGGTACTGGCAGGCACGGCTGGTATGCAGACAGGTGGGTACTGGCAGGCACGGCTGATATGCAGACCGGCAGGCATGGCTGGTATGCAAACTGGCAGATACTGGCAGGTATGAACGCAGGCTGGATAGGGACCAGTACAGACTGGGATACAGGAACAGAGCCGCAGGTGCGGTGGACTAGCAGAGAAGAACCGCAGATGCAGTGAACAAGCAGAGCAGAGCGAAACCGCAGGTGCGGTGGACAAGCAGAACAGAGCTAAACCGCAGGTGCGGTGGACTAGCACAGCAGAGCAAAACCACAGGTGCGGTGGACAAGCAGAGCAGAACAGAGCAGAAGGTGCAGGCAGACAGGACATGGCTCTGTTCACATGGAGCAGACGGGAAAATACAGGAAGATAGTTAGAACACAGGAGGTAGATACGGAGGCAGGGAAATGGGACAAGCAGAACCAGATACACACAAGGTACTTACAATGAAGTAGCGAGTGGACACAAAACTCTCAAACGGAAGTACAGAGACAACGAGTTGGAATTAGGTGCAGGTTCAGACACTGCAGGAAAAGGGAAGGTTCGGACAAACTGTAGAGACAAACAGGTAACGGGCTAGGACACAGTTCAGACAGGAACTGAACCAGGAACAAGATACAGGAACGAGCCTGGGAACTCACCCCCCCCCCCCAGGGTGGCGGAAACAGACTAGAAGTCACAGATACAGGCAACAGGCCTGGGTATACAGCCCCCAGGGTGGCGGAACAGACTAGAAGTCACAGATACAGGAAACAGGCCTGGGTATACAGCCCCCAGGGTGGCGGAAACAGACCAGATACAGGACCTGGCAACTCAGTTGCAAGGAACACACTTTCAAGAAAGTGTTGCTCAGGCACCCCCTACTGGGTGGAGGGGGTTTAAGTATCCATTGACTCACAGCAACAGGCTGGGGAGGCATTAGGAGTGCGCACATGGTAACTATAAGAATCAGGCAGTAACCGCGCCGCCACCCTAAGCAATCAGACAAGAGACACAGCAGGTACTGGAGCAAAGTGTGCAGCCTGGACTGATAAGTAAGATAGCGGTCTTGCATGGTGGGAGGTGGTAAGCCATGCCAGCACGCCGCCAGGGATGTTACACAAACTCTCAAGTAGCAGCATTAGGAAGCACGTCCTTGTCCCAGCGCTGCATTTAGTTGTCCATACCCCAGTCCAACGCCCAACAGGCCACACTACTAAATTCTCACATTTCACGTGGACAAGTGCTTGTGGGCAGGGATGGTACATCTCGCTGACGGCACACTGGGTTAACATAGTGGAAGCCGGGACCCAGTCGGACCTTGGGACGGAACACGTCCTCCCGACGCCAAGGATTGCGGGCCCTAGGTCAATCAGGGTTGCCCCCACAGTGTACAACTCCTGCACCTCATCCTCCTCAGCCTCCTCCTCCTTTTCAGCCTCCATCTCCGAAATGACAACATCAGTCACAAGCTGGAAGCACTGCAGCACTGCCTCAGCCAAGCGGCAATAGGCTGTGCTGAAGCTAATATGCTTAGGTGACAAACCGCACAATGCTGAAGAGTTGTTGACGGCTCTGAAAGGGCAGGCAGATCTGTGGCTCACACCGCTGAACCTACAGCCAGGCATGGTCGTGTGTGACAATGGCCGGAACCTGGTGGCGGCTCTGAGGCGAGGCGAGCTCACACACGTACCAAGCCTGGCCCATGTGCTTAACCTTGTGGTTCAGCAGTTTCTCAAATCTTACCCGGAGCTGCCGGATCTGCTTGTAAAAGTATGCCGCCTGTGTGCCCATTTTAGAAAGTCATCTACAGCTTCCGCCACCCTTGCCATGTTTCAGCAGCGTTTGCAGCTTCCGTCTCACAGATTGGTGTGTGATGTCCCCACGAGTTGGAACTCTACACTGCAGATGTTGCAAAAGGATTTGTGAGCAGAAGAGGGCAGTTGTTGAGTACCAGCATCAACAAGGCCGTCGTTATTCAGTTCAGACTCCACACATAAGACCTCAGTAGTGGACATGGTTGTCAGAAATATGTACCATCCTCCAAAACTTTGAGGACTCCACCAAGATGGTGAGCAACGATGACGCCATAATTAGCGTCACCATCCCGCTTCTCTGTCTTCTGAAACGCTCTCTGCTCACAATCAAAGAGGATGCATTGCAGGCAGAGCACGATGAGATGGAGCAAGGAACCATGCAGGGTGATTACACACAGCCCAGCCTCATCTCATCCCAACGTGGATTGGGTGACAATGAGGAAGAGGAGGAGGAGGAGGAAGGGCAGGAGCTAGTTTCATGTGCTATAGACGGTACTACCTGCACAGCTGTCATACCGTCTGTTCAGCGTGGATGGCCAGAGGACAGAGAGGAGGAGGAGGAGGAGGAAGAGAGCATGGTCAGTCATCCTCTTGGTGAGGACACGGAAGTCTTACCTGTTAGCAGTCTGGCACGCATGGCTGAGTTTATGTTACGCTGCCTTTCCCATGACTCTCGCGTTCTCAAAATTTTGGGTGACAGTCATTACTGGTTGGTGACACTTCTAGACCCAAGCTACAAGGAGAACTTTATATCTCTTATTCTTGAGGTGGACAGGTCTACAAAAATGGGGCTGTACCAGAAGGCCCTTGTTGCGGAACTATTAAAAAAATTCCCATCTGAAAACGCTGGCGGCAGAGGGCACAGTTCGTTGGACAACCAAGGAGTACAGGCAAGAGAGACACAACTTCAATCCAGCAGAGGCAGGGGAACACTGTCAAAGTTCTGGGACAGTTTTCTCAGCCCCTCCCATCGCACAGGCCCTGAGGCGCGGGGTACTATCACAAGGAGTGCAAAGTTTGGGAAGATGCTGAGGGAGTACCTTGCTGACCGTACCAACGTCTTCCGTGATTCCTCTGTGCCTAATAATTATTGGGTATCCAAGCTGGATACGTGGAATGAACTGGCTCTCTATGCCTTGGAGGTCCTGGCCTGCCCTGCTGCCAGCGTTTTATCATAGAGGGTTTTTAGTGCCGCTGGTGGAATTATAACTGATAAGCGCATCCGTCTGTCAACTGAAAATGCTGACAGGCTGACTCTTATAAAAATGAACAAGGGCTGGATTGGGCCAGACTTCTCAACACCACCGAATGATAGCAGCGCAACAAACTCAAATCCAGTGTCTTTTCTTGGGAGGTGTATTCCCATGCACCTTTTCACACCCCGACATGGGTATACGCTTCCTGATTTTGGCTATTTGATCTTGTCCTCCTCCTTCTCCTCATCCTCTACCACTATATCACCAGGGTGACCGTGGTCCATGATGCAACACCCACATAATTTTTTTAAAGGGTGTTTATGATGCCCGTAAAAAAAAAAAGTTATACAGTATGTTCATGTATACCCCCCAGGGGTAAATGTTTGTCAGCCCATACACTTAGTGCATGGGCTTTACAAGTATAGTAGGCCCGCTCCTTTCTAATAGGAACATTTTTTTATGAGGCCCTCCTCCACGTCTCTTCCAAGGGGCATTGGAGTGCCTCCCAATTTTTGGCAGCCCTTGCATTCACTGCATAGGCCAACACTATGGGAGACCCACTTCCTAATAATGGGAATATTTTTTTATGAGGCCCTCTACATCTCTTCCAAAGGGCATTGGAGTGCCTCCAAATTTTTTTCAACCCTTGCATTCACTGCATAGGCAAACACATTGTAGACCCACTTCCTAATAATGGGAACATTGTTTTCAGGAGGTCCTCTGACCTCCACGTCTCTTCCAAGGGGCATTGGAGTGCCTCCAAATTTTTGGCAACCCTCGCATTCACTGCATAGGCAAACAAAATGGGAGACTCACTTCCTAATAATGGGAATATTGTTTTCAGGAGGCCCTCCTCTAAGTCTCTTCTAAAGGGTATTGGGGTGCATCCAAATTTTCAAAGTGGTATTGGCGTACGTCCAAATTTTGGGCAGCCCTGGCACTCACTGCATATGCAATAACAGTATAGGAAACCCACTCTTTAGTAATGGGAACAATAAAACCTAGCCGGCTGATGGCTCTGTAAGAATAGTGAGGGCCGACTGCTGGCCCTTTAAGAATAGTAAAGGCCGCCTGATGGCCCTATAAAAATAGGCTTTATGCCTCTCAGAGTCCCTCCTTCATAAATGAAACACGATGTGTCTGATGATATCTGATGATATCTCACACACCACATGGCCAGATAAGGTTGTAAAATGTTAAAATGACATTTCCTGGTGAATGCATTTGTCACGGTTGAAAGCAATGCAAAAGCGAAAAAATGCATCAAAAACGCTACATGTGAACATAGCCCAAGGTGTGGAGGAGCATTTTTGGTTTTGGTTATTTATTTTGCTTTATATACAAGTCATTTCCCTGGAAAGGATGTTCCTTAACATATTTCCCAGGAAATTCCATTTTGGTTTCATTTTGGTATGTTTTATTGTGAGTCCGTAAAAGTGGCGTAATACCTCTGACAATGTTGTTGACAGAAGTGACCTGGGAGTCAGAAATGCTTCCAGGGGTCTTCCCCATGCTGTTCCCATGTCATTTGAGCACTATTCCCATCGATTTGGGCAATTTTTAAGCCCTCTGCAGACCGCTGGGGGGAGCCACCTGAAAAATGCTCGAGTTTCCCATAGACTTATATTGGGCTCGTTGCACCCGAGTATTCCAATTAGTGTTGAGCCACCCCCGTAGTGTTCGAGTTCGGTTCGGTTCGTCGCACCCTGAGGGCTCGGTTGCTACAGACGTATTGCACCTCACCCAGAGGTGTGATATCTCACTCTCAGGTAAGGATGGAGTGTGGATCAGGACCCGACACCTGCATGCATTACACCACATTGCCGTGGGGCAGGGCGACCAATATGCCCCTGAGATGGGCACGACCATCCCTGTCCCTGGCTGGAGTGGGGGGAGGGAACACTGAGGAAGGGGAACCCTGCAGTGCAGGAGCAGGGAGGAAGCAGTTCCTGGGTGCATTGAGAAGGGAGTATAAAAGGTGGGCACCATCTTAGTTCAGTGCAGAGAAGTCTGAGCAGAAGTGGCAGGGAGCAGGGGCTCTGCATGAGCTCTGCTCCGGAGGCGGGCCTAGTAACAGAGGCCCAGGCCTGGAAGAGGGAGAAGGAAGGAAGAGGAGCGGAGAAGGCTCCAGGAACGAGGAATGAAGGGATCCCAGGGGTGCGGACGGGCGAGTCGCCACCGCACGCCCGAATCCACCTGCGTGGAGGGGTCAGGCCAAAGGGGGAGACCGGTCCCCGAACTAGTGGAGGCAGGAAACGACCCTCAGCTAGAAACCGGAGGCTCTGACATTTTATGTGGCGCAGCCCCTCGCTACACCCGCTAGGAAGGCACCACATAGGGTCAGGGAAACTGGCGCCAAGTTTACCAAGAGGAGGCCCGAGGCAGCCGGACAGAAGTGTTGGTAAGAAAGGCCAGACAAAGGACACACAAAGGGGGTCCTGTGAAGTGCTCCAAAGTTATCTGGGAGTTGTCTGAGCCCCTCACCTGGTGAGCACAGTACGACGTGGGCAGCCGTTACCTGCAGACGTGGTCTGGATAATAAGAACTGTGAGTAAAGGCCCTGGACTGCATCACTGACTCCGTATCGTTACTGCTGCTGCCCTGCACCATCACCCCCATCCTCCGCATACACTGCCCTGAGGCTATACTCCTCCCGTGGGGAGTTATGCTACGCTCTGCTGCACCCACAACACCAGCCTCAGCGGTCTGCCCTGTAGCAGCGGTTCACTCTGACCGCAATCCACGGGTGGCGTAGTCGGACATTTAAACATCAAAACCACATAAATAGTTCCGCCACTGGTTTGACCGCCCTGAGCCACGGAACCGGGTCGCCGCCACGAAGACTACAACCACTAGCATCCACCAAAAAGGGTCCGGCTCCGGGTGTCCCAAGGCCCAGGGGGTGCGTCAGAACATTTTCATCACCTTTCACAATCACCAATGGGACAAGGCAGGGATGTCCTCTGTCCCCTCTCTTATACATCCTAGTGACGGAGCACCTGCTCTCATCAATTCGCCATAACCCCAATATTAGGTGGATTGATGTGGGAGGCACCGAGTGCAAGTGCTCTCTATTTGCTGATGATGTCCTAGTATATATCACTCAATCACATATATCCATCCCTGCTGTTATGGCTGAAATAGATCACTTTGTTACATGGTCAAATTTTAAAATCAATGCAGCGAAGTCTGAGGCCCTCGATGTCTCCCTCCCCAAATCCATATAGGATTCCATCCAGTCCAACTTTCCCTTTGCCTGTCCCTCACAGGGTATCAAATACTTAGGAATTCCTATTCATAGAGACCTCTCCCATCTATGTTATCTTAATTTTGGGCCCTTTATTGAACAACTCCATACAGACCACGGTTGGCAAGTTAGAACTGTAAGATTCACTACGTGAACCGCTGGTGTTTTGTGGAAAAGCACATGTACACTGCGTTCCAAATTATTATGCAAAAAGTGTTTAGGAGTGATAAGGGAAGAATTTGTTTGTTTGTCAGTTAAACTCATTGATGGTGATGTGTGTCAGGGCTCTTTATATCACTGTAAGCAATTGCAGACACCTGTGCTAATTAGTTTGGCAGGTGTGTCCAATGAAAGGCAAGACTACTTAAGAAGGCTCTCTCACATTATTAAGCAGCCTACATTTTCTGCCAAAATGGGAAAGAAAAAGGATGTGTCGGCTGCTGAGAAGCAACAAATTGTGGAGTGTTTAGGTCAAGGCATGACTACAATCAACATTGTGCGATGATCAGGATGAAGTGTCTTGGCAATCAAGAAGTATGTAGCTGATTCACAGTACACACGTGTGCGTGCTGATAAGGGCAAATTGAGGACTCTTTCCTACAGGCAATTACGTCAGGTTGAAAGAGCAGCGGCAAAAAAGCCTTGTCATAGCAGCAGACAAGTTTTTGAAGCTGCTTGTGCCTCCAACGTCCCCCGAACAACAAGATGCAGGGTCCTTCAGAGGTTTGCAGCTGTGCATACGCCATCCTGTCGACCTCCTCTATCCACTTCACACAAGCAGAAACGGCTCCAGTGGGCCAAACATTACATGAAGACTGATTTCAAAACAGTTTTGTTCACGGATGAGTGCCGTGCAGCGCTCGATGGTCCAGATGGATGGAGTGGAGGATGGCTGGTTGATGGACACCCCACGCAAACACGGCTACAGCGCCAACAAGGAGGAGGTGGAGTAATGTTTTGGGCTGGAATCATGGGGAGAGAGATTGTCGGCCCCTTTAGGATCCCTGAAGGCGCTAAAGATGAACTCCATAATGTATGTGGATTTTCTCAAACAGCACTTCCTGCCATAGAATCATAGAATCATAGAATCATAGAATGGTAGAGTTGGAAGGGACCTCCTGGGTCATCTGGTCCAACCCCCTGCTCAAAGCAGGATTCACTAAATCATCTCAGACAGATGTCTGTCCAGCCTCTGTTTGAAGACGTCCATTGAAGGGGAACTCACCACCTCTCGTGGCAGCCTGTTCCACTCATTAATCACCCTAACTGTCAAAAAGTTTTTTCTAATATCTAATCTGTGTCTCCTCCCATTTAGTTTCATCCCATTGCTTCTAGTCTTTCCTTGTGCAAATGAGAATAAAGATGATCCTTCTACAATGTGACAGCCCTTGACATATTTGTAGACAGCTATTAAGTCTCCTCTCAGTCTTCTTTTTTGCAAGCTAAACATTCCCAAATCCTGCAACCGTTCCTCATAGGACATGGTTTGCAGACCAGTCACCATTCTGGTCGCTCTTCTCTGAACTTGCTCCAGTTTGTCTATGTCTTTTTTAAAATGTGGTGCCCAAAACTGTACACAGTATTCCAGATGAGGTCTGACCAAAGAGGAGTAAAGACCGATAATGACTTCACGTGATCTAGACTGTATGCTTCTGTTAATACATCCCAGAATTGTATTTGCCTTTTTTGCTGCTGCATCACACTGTTGACTCATGTTCAGTCTATGATCTATTAGTATACCTAAGTCTTTTTCACATGTACTGTTGCTTAGCTCTATTCCTCCCATTCTGTATATGCTTTTTTCATTTTTATTGCCCAGATGTAGTACTTTGCATTTTTCCCTGTTAAAAACCATTCTGTTGGTTGCTGCCCACTGCTCCAGTTTATTTAGGTCTTTTTGAATCCTCTCTCTCTCTTCTCTAGTATTAGCTATCCCTCCTAGCTTTGTGTCATCAGCAAATTTAATCAGCTTACCCTCAATTCCTTCATCTAAATCATTGATAAAGATGTTGAACAATACAGGTCCCAGGACGGAGCCCTGTGGTACCCCACTTGAGACATTCATCCAGCTGGATGTGAAGCCATTTACAACCACCCTTTGAGTCCGATCACTAAGCCAGTTATGAATCCACCTAACAGTTGCCTGGTCCATTGCATACTTGGTCATTTTTTCAATAAGGATGGTGTGAGATACTTTGTCAAATGCTTTGCTGAAGTCAAGATATACTATATCTACAGCATTTCCCTGATCCACCCAGTCAGTGATTCTGTCATAGAAGGAAATTAAGTTAGTCTGACATGACTTGTTAGTTACAAACCCATGCTGACTCTGGTTAATCACTTCATTCTTATCCATGTACTTACATACATGTTGTTTAATAATTTGTTCAAAGATCTTTCCTGGTATAGAAGTCAGACTCACCGGCCTGTAGTTCCCTGGGTCCACCTTCTTCCCCTTTTTGAAGATAGGAACAACATTTGCTCTTCTCCAGTCTTCTGGGACTTCTCCTGTTCTCCAAGAATTTTCAAAGATTATGGAGAGTGGTTCTAAAATTTCTTCTACGATCTCCTTCAGTACTCTGGGGTGTAATTCATCTGGACCTGGAGACTTGAACTCATTTATGTTAGCTAAATATTCCCTCACAATCTTTCGGTTTACAGATAACTTGGATTCCTCTATTCCTTTAAAAGGACAGTGAAGATCAGTTGATGTTACATTTTCTTTCTGAGAGAAAACAGATGCAAAATAGGAATTAAAAAGTTCGGCCTTCTCAACATCCTCTCTTACCATTTCTCCATTTTCATCCTGTAAAAATCCTATAGCATCTTTGACTTTTCTTTTACTTTTGACATACCCCCAAAATCCTTTTTTATTGCTTTTGACATCTCTTGCAAGCCTTAATTCATTGTCAGCTTTAGCTAACCTGATACGTGCCCTACAGGATCTGTAGACTGCATTATAATCTTCTTTAGATATGCCTCCCTCTTTCCATTTAATAAACATTTCTTTCTTTCTTTTTAGCATGTGTTTAAGTTCTGTGTTCATCCATCCTGGTTTCCTTAAATGCTTCCCATTCTTCCTACTTTTCGGGATTGTTAACGATTGTGCTTTGAGAATCTCATTTTTAAAAATTTCCCATCCTTCCTGGACATTTTTGTCCTTAAGGACATCCAGCCATTGGATCCCTCCTATTCTCTTTCTGAGTCTCTTAAAATCTGCCTTTCTAAAATCTAACCTTGAAGTTTGAGTCTTCACATGTCTTCCTCCTCTAGTTATCCAAAATTCTATAATAGCATGATCGCTGCCTCCTAGGGTCCCAGCCACCTTTACCTCCTCAATAGTGTTGAGCATTCCGATACTGAAATATCGGGTATCGGCCGATATTCACTGTATCGGAATTCCGATACTTAATTCCGATACTTTTATAATATCGAATACCGGAATCGGAAGTTCCCATAATGCCTGCGCTCTGCAGTGTCTCTGAAGGATGACAAGCTGGATGGCAGCGCTCAGCTGCGATCCAGCTTGTCATCAGAATGCCATCCCAGCGTGGGAGAATTCTCCTGATTGTTTAAAAGCCGGCGCGCGGTAAAAAGCCGCCGGCTTTTAAACAATCACGCAGCCCCATACTGCTTCCCCGCAGCCTCCCACCCCGATCCTCCGCTCCCCTCGCCACCTCCCATCCCGATCGTAAATTAGGACCGGGCGGGGAGCGCAGCACCAAGGAGCGAAGGACCCGGGCGGGGAAGCCGGCAGTGAAAAGACTTCACCGCCGGCTTTCCCGTTCTGTGCTGCGCTTTCCCGCCGGTTATTTCAAATGAACAGCTGAGGTATCAGGTGATGCCGATCAGCTGTTCATTTGAAGTAGCCGCGGTGCCCTCAGAGGGTTCATGTGAGTTCATGCTTGACTGCATGAACTCACATCAACTTTCCCACGGCCGCACAGGTCAGCCTCACCTCCCGGACCCGTCATGATTAGTGTGTGCGGGGTGTGTGTGTGTGCGGGGTGTGTGTGCGGGTGTGTGTGCGGGGTGTGTGTGTGCGGGGTGTGTGTGCGGGGTGTGTGTGTGCGGGTGTGTGTGCGGGTGTGTGTGCGGGGTGTGTGTGTGCGGGTGTGTGTGCGGGGTGTGTGTGTGCGGGTGTGTGTGCGGGTGTGTGTGCGGGCAGACATAGGCCGATGTGACACTACTACTCCCATCGGCCTATGTCTGTCCCCCGTCCACTCCTGCCAGCAGGATCAGCTCGATGGGAGCAGTAGTTCCCATCAGCCTGATCCTGCTATTTAAATTGCCCTACTGTGTCCCCAATAAATGTTAAATACATGTCATTGGTGGCCAGTGGTTACCTAAAAGAAATTAGTTCATACATTACCTGTCCCCGCCGATCGCCACCTAAAATAAAGTAAAAAATAAAAAACTACACCTATACTCACCAAGACACCTAATTCCCCGAAGCCATCGATCTCCTGTAATAAAATATAAAATAATAAACCACAACCTTATCCTTACCCCTCCGTAGTAGTCCACGAGTGTCCCACGAAGATCTCCAGTTCAGAGCAGCCACATAGAATGTGACCGCTCTGAACCGCTGCCGCCGCTAGAATGACGGGGCCGTAAGGGTTCACCGGAGTTCAGGCAGCGCTGCTCCGGTTAGCTCCTTTACGGCACTGCTGTATCGTGAGAAATTCCCACGGTACAGCACTGCCGTGAGAAATTCCCACGGTACAGCACTGCCGTAAAGGAGGTCTCCGGAGCTGCGCTGCCTGAATGCACTCCGGTGACCTCAGTCAGTGGCTCCCGCTGCCGGGAGCGGACGTGTTCCCGGCAGCGTGAGCTTACAGCAGCCATGCACAGCTGTCACCATCTCCAGATGTGACAGCTGTGCATGGGAGATCAGCGCAGGAACGTGGACAGGTAACTATTTTTTTTTTAGTAAACTAAGAATTAAATAAAATGGTGTTTTATTTCAAATAAATTATTTTTTTCTGGGTGTAGTGTGTTTTTTCTTTTTAACACTTTGTAGGTTAGTAATGGGGGTGTCATATAGACGGCCATCATTACTAACCTGGGCTTCATGGCAGCTGGCGCTGACATGAACCCCACCACTATTACCCCCTGCCACCGCACCAGGGCAGCGTGGAAGAGCGAGGCTAAGTGCCAGAATTGGCGCATCCTATGGATGCGCCATTTCTGGGGCGGCTGACGGCTGGTGTTTCTAGCCTGGGAGGGGGCCAATATTCATGGCACCCTTCCTGAGCTATTAATATCAGCCCCCAGCTGTCTGCCTAGCCTTTGCTAGCTATTAAAATAGAGGGGACCCCACGTCATTTTTTTTTGGGGGGTCCCCCATTTTAATAGCTAGTAAAGGCTAGGTATTCAGCTGGGGGCTGATATTAGTAGCCTGGGAAGCTCCGTGGGTTTTACCCCCTTCCCAGGCTTCAAACATCTGCCCCAGCCGTCTGCTTAACCTCCGCTAGAGACTAAAATTATGGGGGATCCCACGCCATTTTTTTTTTAAATAAATCCTTTATTTTAACACTAAATGACATTTGAGGACTTAATAAAGATGCAGTCCCTAAATTATTATTTATTTTTTAATTAATTTTTCCCAAAACTTTTGACGTGGGCTTCGCCATATTTTTGTATGCCAGCCAGGTACAGCATCCAGCTTCTATGAACGCGCCATTTTCCGGGGCGGCCGCGGACTGCAATTTTCAGCGGGGGGGGGGAGGGCAAAAAGCTTGGGCCTCCCTGCGCTGCAGATTCCATCCCCCAGCTGCCTAGTTGTACCTGGCTGGACACAAAAATAGGAAGAAGCTCCACGTTTTTTTTTTTTTAATTATTTCATGAAATTCATGGAATAATTAAGAAAAAAAGGGCTTCCCTATATTGTTGTGTCCGGCTAGGTACAAATAGGCAGCTGGTGGTTGGGGGCAGCCCGTTCCTGCCTGCTGTACCTGGCTGGACACAAATATAGTGTGAAGCCCCACGTCAATTTTTTTTTAATTATTTCAGGAAATTCATGAAATAATTAAAAAAAAATTATGTGGGGCTTCGCCCTATAATTGTGTCCAGCCAGGTACAGCAGGCAGGAACGGGCTGCCCCCAACCACCAGCTGCCTATTTGTACCTGGTTGGACACAACAATATAGGGAAGCCCTTTTTTTCTTAATTATTTCATGAATTTCATGAAATAATTAAAAAAAAAAAATACGTGAAGCTTCTCCCTATTTTTGTGTCCAGCCAGGTACAACTAGGCAGCTGGGGGATGGAATCTGCAGCGCAGGGAGGCCCAAGCTTTCTGCCCCCCCCCTCCCCCCGCTGAAAATTGCAGTGCGCAGCCACCCCGGAAAATGGCGCGTTCATAGAAGCTGGATGCTGTACCTGGCTGGCATACAAAAATATGGCGAAGCCCACGTCAAAAGTTTTGGGAAAAATTAATTAAAAAATAAATAATAATTTAGGGACTGCATCTTTATTAACTCCTCAAATGTCATTTAGTGTTAAAATAAAGGACTTATTTTAAAAAAAATTGACGTGGGGCTTCGCCCTATATTTGTGTCCAGCCAGGTACAGCAGGCAGGAACAGGCTGCCCCCAACCACCAGCTGCCTATTTGTACCTGGCCGGACACAACAATATAGGGAAGCCCTTTTTTAAAAAAATTATTTCATGAAATAATTAAAAAAAAATTGACGTGGGGCTTCGCACTATATTTGTGTCCAGCCAGGTACAGCAGGCAGGAACGGGCTGCCCCCAACCACCAGCTGCCTATTTGTACCTGGTTGGACACAACAATATAGGGAAGCCCTTTTTTTCTTAATTATTCCATGAATTTCATGAAATAATTTTAAAAAAAAATGCGTGGGGCTTCGCCCTATTTTTGTGCCCAGCCAGATACAACTAGGCAGCTGGGGGCTGGAATCCGCAGCGCAGGGAGACCCAAGCTTTCTGGGCCACCCCCGCTGCAAATTGCAGTCCGCAGCCGCCCCAGAAAATGGCGCGTTCATAGAAGCGCCATCTTCTGGCGCTGTACCCAACTCATCCAGGGCCCTGGTGCGGTGGCTCACTGGGTAATAAAGGGGTTAAGGCCAGCTTGGCATTATCAGCTGGCCCTAAGCCCAAAATTCATGGGGTCACGCCAATATTAGACATGACCACCATGAATTTCTAGTAAAGTATTTAAAAAAACACAACACCCAGAAAAAAGTCCTTTAATTGAAATAAACACACAATTCTTTATTGTTCTAAATTAAACCATACTTACCACCACGCCCATTCCAGCTGAAGCCAACGATCTCCTGCAATAAAAGTAAAATAATAAAGCAACCTCATCCTTACCTTTCCATGGCTCCCACGACAGCTTCAGCTCTGCTACATCGAGATGACAGGCTGGACCGCAGCAGAACGCTGCCATCCATCCTGTCATCCCGCAGACACTGAGAAGCGCAGGCATACTTCCACTCCTCAGTGTCTGGCTGTGACGGCATCCAGATGAGCCGAGGTCATGTCCAATGAACTCCGCTCACTTCATGTACGTCACTGACAGCGTGGGAAAATTCTCCTGCACTCAGCACTTCAGCGTGAGAATTTTCCCACGCTGTCAGTGACGTGCATGAGGTGAGCTGAGTTCATTGGACATGACCTCACCTCATGTATGTCACTGACAGCGTGGGAGAATTCTCACGCTGAAGCGCTGAGTGCAGGAGAATTTTCCCACGCTGTCAGTGACGTGCATGAGGTGAGCTGAGTTCATTGGACATGAACTCGGCTCATCTGGATGACGTCACAGAGAGACACTGAGGAGCGCAAGCATGCCTGCGCTTCTCAGTGTCTGCGGGATGACAGGCTGGATGGCAGCTTTCTGCTGCGGTCCAGCCTGTCATCTCGATGTAGCAGAGCTGGAGCTGTCCTGGGAACCATCGAAAGGTAAGGATGAGGTTGCTTTATTATTTTTCTTTTATTGCAGGAGATCGTTGGCTTCAGCTGGAATGGGCGTGATGGTAAGTATGGTTTAATTTAGAACAATAAAGAATTGTGTCTTTATTTCAATTAAAGGACTTTACTCTGGGTGTTTGTGTTTTCTTTTAACTTTGACTATGGGGTTAGTAATGGGGGTGTCTTATAGACGCCTCTCCATTACTAACCTGGGCTTGATGTCAGCTGGCATTATAAGCTGACATCAACCCCAACCCTATTACCCCCTGCCACCGCACCAGGGCAGCGTGGAAGAGCGAGGCTAAGTGCCAGAATTGGCGCATCCTATGGATGCGCCATTTCTGGGGCGGCTGACGGCTGGTGTTTCTAGCCTGGGAGGGGGCCAATATTCATGGCACCCTTCCTGGGCTATTAATATCAGCCCCCAGCTGTCTGCCTAGCCTGTGCTAGCTATTAAATTAGGGGGGACCCCACGTCATTTTTTTGGGGGGGTCCCCCATTTTAATAGCTAGTAAAGGCTAGGTATTCAGCTGGGGGCTGATATTAGTAGCCTGGGAAGCTCCGTGGGTATTACCCCCTTCCCAGGCTTCAAACATTTGCCCCAGCTGTCTGCTTAACCTCCGCTAGAGCCTAAAATTAAGGGGAACCCCACGCCAATTTTTTTTTAAATAAATCCTTTATTTTAACACTAAATGACAAGTACAGTAATCAACACTGTCACTGTACTTCATATATATGTGACTGACATGTTTCTATCTATCTAATCTATGTGTGATTCTCTATTCCTTCTATTCTAAATTGTCGGGTACAGATGCTGAATTGCCGGCCGGCTTTCTTAAAGAGACGGTGCATGAAAACACTATTATTTTTTTAAATAAATCCTTTACACTAAATGACAAGTTCTGTAAGCAACACTGTCACTGTACTTCTTATATATGTGACTGACATGTTTCTATCTATCTAATCTATGTGTGAAGCTCTATTCTGTCTGTTATAAATTGTCGGGTACAGATGCTGAATTGCCGGCCGGCTTTTTTAAAGAGACGGTGCACGAAAACACTAATATTTTTTTTAATAAATCCTTTACACTAAATGACAAGTACAGTAAGCAACACTGTCACTGTACTTCATATATATGTGACTGACATGTTTCTATCTATCTAATCTATGTGTGAAGCTCTATTCTTTCTGTTGTAAATTGTCGGGTACCGGTGAATGCCGCTGATGAATTGCCGGCTTTTCATGTCATTCTACATTATTCTTAGTTGTTTTACTTCATGTAGAATTAACCTACAAGGAAAGAAAGGGTTTATTTTCATTCCGATATTTGTGTCCCATTGACTTGCATTGGTTTCCGGTATCGGAATCGGCGATATCCGATACTTTTTGGGTATCGGCCCGATCCAATCCGATACGATATTTCCTGATATCGGAAGGTATCGCTCAACACTACTCCTCAACCATTTCCTCCCTGTTTATAAGGATTAGATCCAAAGTAGCAGATCCCCTTGTTTTCTCCCCTACCTTTTGGAAGATAAAGTTGTCAGCAAGAGAGGATAAGAATGGTTCAAGAAGAAGAACCGTGTATTTCACAGCAAGATCATTTTTCTGCATGATAATGCACCATCTCATGCTGCACATAAAACATCTGCATCTCTGGCTGATATGGGCATAAAAGGGGACAAACTTATGGTGTGACCCCCATGCTCCCCTGACCTGTACCCCATTCAGAACCTTTGGAGCATCATTAAAAGGAGTGTCTATGATGGCGGGAGGCAGTTCACATCTAAGCAACAGCTCTGGGAGGGTATTCTGTCCTCATGCAAAACAATTGAAGCAGAAACCATCCAAAACCTGACAAATTCAATGGACGAGAGAGTTCAGAAGCTCCTTTCGAACAAGGGGTCCTATGTGAATATGTAACATCACCTAGAATAAAGTTTTGAGTTGAAAACTGTTTGATTTCAGTTTCTAACAACCTGCTAATGCTTATAATTTCAAAAATGACCATTTTTTTGGTCTTTATTAAAATGAAAAGGTTGATCGAAAAGTTTGGGGGATCTAAGAGTGTGGCAACCCAGTAGTCATGATTACTTCGAATTCTGACAATATGAGGGTCATGCTGCAGGTAGTGCAGCAAGAAGGCACTTATGTGTCTTGCGCATCTCGGAGCCCCAAAATTATTTTCCGGGCTAGATGCAGCTAAAAATTATTTTAAATTTTAAATCTGGTGAAGCTTTAGTATAGATGGCCTAATAGGATCAGTGCTGCACACTGCTACAAAGCCCAAATTATTTTCCAGTCAAGATACAGATAAACATGATTAGTAATTTGAAAGCTTAAAACGGTTGGTAGGGTGATTTTAACCAATCATCAAGCTTTTACTCTCCCCAGGATGACACAGGGGTAGAAAAGTCGTTTTGGATCCATGATTTGTTCATCTTTATGAACGTGAGTCTGTCTACATTATCAGTGGAGAGCCGCGTGCGCTTATCTGTCAGCACACCACCAGCAGCGCTGAACACACGTTCAGACAGAACGCTGGCTGCGGGGCATGACAAGATCTCCAAGGCGTAAGTGGCTAGCTCCGGCCATTTATCCAGATTGGAAGCCCAAAAAGAGCAAGGGTCCAGTGACACAGTCGTGGCTTCAATGTTTACTTGGAGATACTCCTGTACCATCGTCTCTAGGCGTTGACTATGTGTCAGACTTCTTGTCTCCTGTGGCCTTGCAAAGGATGGGCTAAAAAAGTGGTGAAATGATTCCGCAAAATTGATGTTACCAGCAGATACTGTGGTTCTGTTACGGTTTGAGTGCTGAACACTTGACGGTCCCACGGTTGGCAAGTTGGAACTGTGAGATTCACTACGTGCACCACTGGTATTTTGTGGAAAAGCACATGTAAGATTCTGCAACAGTCTCTGCTGATACTCCTGCATGCGTGCATCCCTTTCTATGGCAGGAATAATTTCTGGAAATTTACTTTTGTACCGGGGATCTAACAGTGTGGCAACCCAGTAGTCAGGATTATTTATAATTCTCACAATTCGAGGGTCATGTTGCAGGTAGTGCAGCAAGAAGGCACTCATGTGTGTTGCGCATCCAGGAGCACCAAGTCCCTGTTGTGTTGGTGGCGAGGTAACAATCATGCTTCCTTCCTCTGTCCTCTCCCCCCAACCTCGCACAACAGAAATGTGATCAAGGTCTCCCTCATCTGATGAGTCTTCCATCAGTTCGTCCTCCACTTCTTCCTGGGCTCCTGCACCTTCCTCACTAGTTTGGCTGCTACCATGCGCCCTGGTAAAACCATCTCCCCCACCCTCACATGCCTGCCGCCTTGCTGCTGCCGACCGTCTGGACCTTGCAGATGTTAGCCCTTCCGCATACAACTCCTCCTCCTCTACTTCCTCCACCTCCTCTTGTGCCACCACCTGACTCCGAATTCTGTTTAACATGTGCTCCAGCATGTAAATCACCGGAATAGTCATGCTGATAATGGCATCGTCAGCACTAAACATCTTCGTCGCCATTTCAAAACTGTGCAGAAGGGTGCATAGGTCCCTGATCTGAGACCACTCCTCCAGCGTGATTTGCCCCACCTCTGAATCTCGTTGGCCCAGGCTATACGTCAGAACGTATTGCACCAGGGCTTGTCGGTGCTGCCACAGTCGCTGCAACATGTGCAGAGTTGAATTCCACCAGGTAGGCACATCGCATTTTAGCCGGTGAAGTGGCAGGCCCAACGACTTCTGTAGAGATGTAAGTCGCTGAGCTCCGGGATGCGAATGGCGGAAGTGAGCACACAGCGACCGTGCCCTCTGCAGAAGGCCATCTAGTCTGGGATAGTGGGCTAAAAATTGCTGGACAACCAGGTTCAACACGTGAGCCATACAAGGCACGTGTGTGACATTGCCCCGGCGAAGGGCCGCACCCAGGTTTGCAGCATTGTCGCACACGGCCTTCCCTGGTTTCAGGTCCAGTGGAGACAACCATTCATGAAATTGGTTCTCCAGAGCTGACCACAACTCCTCAGCTGTGTGACTCATATTTCCAAGCATTTCAATGTAAAAACCGCCTGATGACGTTGAGCCCTACTGCCAGCATAGTAAGGAGGTGTGCAGGATCCCTTCTGCGCAGTTAGAAAGCTTGTGGCATGACCAGACAGGCTTTGGGTGCAGGTGGAAGACCGAGAGGAGGTTGAGGAGGCAGAAGCAGTGGAGGAACTTTGACATAAAGAGGATTGACGCACAACTTGTGGGGACGGCAAGACTTGGACAGCAGCCCCTTGTCCTGCTGTCACCATAGTTACCCAGTGCCCAGTCAGCGACATGTAACGCCCCTGTCCATGCCTACTCGTCCAAGTGTCTGTGGTGAAATGCACCCTGTCACACACAGAGTTTCTCAAAGAAGCGGTGATGTTGTGTGCGACATGCTGGTGGAGCGCAGGCACACCTTTCTTTGAGAAGTAGTGCCGACTGGGCATCTGGTACTGGGGCACTGCGACGGACATAAGGTCTCGAAAATCCTCTGTGTCCACCAGGCGGAAAGGCAGCATTTCTGTAGCCAAGAGCTTGCAGATGGTGAAATTCAACCTCTTAGCTTTCTCATGGCTAGGAGGAAATGGTCTTTTACTTGTCCACATCTGAGGGACCGAGGGCTGGCTATTGTGCTTAGACGGGGTTATAAGGGTGTCCCCGGCAAACTGCCGGTCTGTGAGGAAGATGCAGGCGGACATGTTAGGTTGCCTTGATCCAAAGGTGGTGCTATCGATGTCGGACAGCGCTCAACACCAGCTGGTGTTCCCACCTCCAAAGAAAATGATGACCTGCCAATCACGCTGGCTGTTGCGGGTAAAGAGGTGGCAGGTCTGCGCCCCAAAACAGGTGTGACTGCTGTCCCCCCAGTCACAGAGGATGAAGAGGCCGCGGATGCACAAGATATGGCAGACGGTGGTTGGCCCGGCCGGCTAGGCCGCATTGTAGCACACTGAGCTTCCCACTGCAACTTATGCTTCATGTCCATGTGCCGGTTCATGCATGAAGTACTCAAACTATGTATTTTTTGGCCTCTACTTAGCTTTTGCTGACAAATGTTACAGATAACACGAGTTGGGTCATCTTTATCGATCTGAAAAAATGCCCAGGCTATGCAAGGCTTAGCACCCATGCGACCTGAAGAGCCACCACGACTTGTGGTGAGAGGCAGAGTTGTGTTTGAGGATGCAGTTGTTGACGTGCTTCCAGTACTACGTCTCTGTCCAGGAAGGCGCAACCTGACCTCGTCGTCACTAGCATCTTCCTCCACCTCCTCTGCTGACCTCATCTCTTGGCTGACTGTGGGTTGACAGTAAGTGGGATCTCCAACCTCATCATCATCACCCTGTGTGTTATCACACCCGTCGTCCTCAGAGCCAACCTGTTCCTGCCCTGACAAAAAACTAAAGTTGTCGCTCCAATCAGGTATTTGAGTCTTATCATCGTCTTCCTCATTGTCTCCACCAACAGGAGTTACAGTTTGGGAATGAGGGTCTACATTATGGTCAGAACCTTCTGCGTCTGGTCCTGGATCCGACTCATAAAGATTCTGGGCATCAGTGCAGATCATTTCCTCGTCTGGATTCACAGAAGCGCTGGAGTCGACCTCTGATTCCCAGGCTATAGTATGAGTAAACAGCTCTGCAGACTCAACCATCTGTTCTACCTCATACTCAGACGGGCAGCTGGAGATTTGGGAGCTGTGAGAAAGCAAGTGCGATTTGGGTGACACCTTTGAGGACTGGAGTATTTGTGATGTTGAAGTTGATGTGGAGGAGAGCCCACTTAAAGGAGCACTTGATATCCGTTGAAGCACCTGCTGTTTTTGTGCCTCATCTGGAATTTGTAGCGATTGGCGTGGCCGTAAGAAAGGGATCTTATCACATTGTCCGCTAAAAGAAGTAGACATTTTAGTTTGGCTGGAAGATGGTCTTTCTTCTGCAGATGTTACTGTTGCTTTAACACCTACCCCACGGACACAACCTTTTTTCCCCTTCCCAACACGAATATTCCCCTTTCCACCAGCAGCAGGCCTTTTTCCACTCATTTTGGTGGTTAACTAATTCACAACTCTGGAGTTGCTTGCACAAAAAAACAATGGATGGTAACCGAGCAGAGCTGAGTGGCCAAACTGTGGTATTAGGCCAAAACTATTGGCTGGGTTAGATGCAGAAAAAAATTATATTCAATTTGCAACCTGATGGAGGTCAGTATAGATGGACTAATACAACAAGTCCCACACACAGCTAGAAGCCCAATATTTTTTCAGAGGTAGATGCAGAAAAAAATATATTCAGTTTGCAACCTGATGGAGGTCAGTATAGATGGACTAATACAACAAGTCCCACACACAGCTAGAAGCCCAATATTTTTTCAGAGGTAGATGCAGAAAAAAATATATTCAGTTTGCAACCTGATGGAGGTCAGTATAGGTGGACTAATAGAACAAGTCCCACACACTGCTAGAAGGCCAAATATTTTTTCAGAGCTAGATGCAGAAAAAAATTATATTCAGTTTGCAACCTGATGGAGGTCAGTATAGATGGATTAATAGAACAAGACCCACACACAGCTAGAAGCCCAATATTTTTTCAGAGGTAGATGCAGAAAAAAATGTATTCAGTTTGCAACCTGATGGAGGTCAGTATAGATGGACTAATACAACAAGTCCCACACACAGCTAGAAGCTCAATATTTTTTCAGAGGTAGATGCAGAAAAAAATATATTCAGTTTGCAACCTGATGGAGGTCAGTATAGGTGGACTAATAGAACAAGTCCCACACACTGCTAGAAGGCCAAATATTTTTTCAGAGCTAGATGCAGAAAAAAATTATATTCAGTTTGCAACCTGATGGAGGTCAGTATAGATGGATTAATAGAACAAGACCCACACACAGCTAGAAGCCCAATATTTTTTCAGAGCTAGATGCAGAAAAAAATTATATTCAGTTTGCAACCTGATGGAGGTCAGTATAGATGGATTAATAGAACAAGACCCACACACAGCTAGAAGCCCAATATTTTTTCAGAGCTAGATGCAGAAAAAAATTATATTCAGTTTGCAACCTGATGGAGGTCAGTATAGATGGATTAATAGAACAAGACCCACACACAGCTAGAAGCCCAATATTTTTTCAGAGGTAGATGCAGAAAAAAATATATTCAGTTTGCAACCTGATGGAGGTCAGTATAGATGGACTAATACAACAAGTCCCACACACAGCTAGAAGCCCAATATTTTTTCAGAGGTAGATGCAGAAAAAAATATATTCAGTTTGCAACCTGATGGAGGTCAGTATAGGTGGACTAATAGAACAAGTCCCACACACTGCTAGAAGGCCAAATATTTTTTCAGAGCTAGATGCAGAAAAAAATTATATTCAGTTTGCAACCTGATGGAGGTCAGTATAGATGGATTAATAGAACAAGACCCACACACAGCTAGAAGCCCAATATTTTTTCAGAGCTAGATGCAGAAAAAAATTATATTCAGTTTGCAACCTGATGGAGGTCAGTATAGATGGATTAATAGAACAAGACCCACACACAGCTAGAAGCCCAATATTTTTTCAGAGCTAGATGCAGAAAAAAATTATATTCAGTTTGCAACCTGATGGAGGTCAGTATAGATGGATTAATAGAAAAAGACCCACACACAGCTAGAAGCCCAATATTTTTTCAGAGCTAGATGCAGAAAAAAATTATATTCAGTTTGCAACCTGATGG
This sequence comes from Phyllobates terribilis, assembly GCF_046119375.1. Taxonomy (NCBI): domain Eukaryota; kingdom Metazoa; phylum Chordata; class Amphibia; order Anura; family Dendrobatidae; genus Phyllobates; species Phyllobates terribilis. The sequence goes on from NW_027362761.1 coordinate 708,171,937, forward strand.
AGGTCAGTATAGATGGATTAATAGAACAAGACCCACACACAGCTAGAAGCCCAATATTTTTTCAGAGGTAGATGCAGAAAAAAATATATTCAGTTTGCAACCTGATGGAGGTCAGTATAGATGGACTAATACAACAAGTCCCACACACAGCTAGAAGCCCAATATTTTTTCAGAGGTAGATGCAGAAAAAAATATATTCAGTTTGCAACCTGATGGAGGTCAGTATAGATGGACTAATAGAACAAGTCCCACACACTGCTAGAAGGCCAAATATTTTTTCAGAGCTAGATGCAGAAAAATTTTTTATTCAGTTTTGCAACCTGATGGAGGTCAGTATAGATGGATTAATAGAACAAGACCCACACACAGCTAGAAGCCCAATATTTTTTCAGAGCTAGATGCAGAAAAAAATTATATTCAGTTTGCAACCTGATGGAGGTCAGTATAGATGGATTAATAGAACAAGACCCACACACAGCTAGAAGCCCAATATTTTTTCAGAGCTAGATGCAGAAAAAAATTATATTCAGTTTGCAACCTGATGGAGGTCAGTATAGATGGATTAATAGAACAAGACCCACACACAGCTAGAAGCCCAATATTTTTTCAGAGCTAGATGCAGAAAAAAATTAGATTCAGTTTGCAACCTGATGGAGGTCAGTATAGATGGATTAATAGAACAAGACCCACACACAGCTAGAAGCCCAATATTTTTTCAGAGCTAGATGCAGAAAAAAAATAGATTCAGTTTGCAACCTGATGGAGGTCAGTATAGATGGACTAATAGAATGATGCTATGCCCAAAAGATTTTACTTCACTAGGTGCAGTAAAAAAATTGGTATTCTATACACAGGTGGTATATCTTGCAACACAGATAGGCTACTCCACTGACTAACACACTCTGCAATAGGCCAAAAAGGATTAGCTTTGCTAGATTCAGCCAAATGCTGTGAAAAAAACTTGCACAGCACTGGCACAGACCTGCCTGGCAAAAACTGATAGGAACTGATGTAACCTAGTCCTGAAAAGGACTCCAATTACAATTAGTCTTTACTCCCACAACCTATCTATTTAAGAGCACAGACCTGCCTGATAAAAGTCGTAGGAAATGCTGTAGCCTAGTCCTTAAAAGGACTGCAATCACAACTATTCCCTACTCCCAAGCTATCTGTATATTTGTGCGAAAATTGGCTTGAAATTAACAAGGTATAGCGCACACAGCAACAGCGGTGCCGTCTAACACGCAGCTGCAGCAGTGAGAAAATGGTGGCGACGGGGAAAATGGCTTGGTCTTATAGGGCAAGGACATGTGACATACACTGCCAATGACACATGCCCTTGCTTGTGTGAAAAAAAGCACTTCGCTCCGTGTGTGCGCTGCTGATAAGCTGACAGATTGCACCTCCCCACTGTAAATGCGGGAAAGAGAAAAAAAAATGGAGATCTTCATTGTTCCTGCAGAGATCCATCCCCTGCCCCTCCCCCCACCCCGCTGTACACTCAAACTGCGTATTAACATTAATTTTCATCATTACTGAGAAAAAATCCAGTTATGATTTTGGTGCACGAACAGTTATCGAACATAACCTCGAACAGCCGAATTTTTCTCAAATTGTTCGTGTTCGCCGAACGGCTCGAACACCGCCCAAAACAGCTCGAATTTGAGATTGGCGAACAGTTCGAGTAGAACAACGCTCATCTCTAGTCATGTGTGACAATGGGCGGAATCTGGTGACGGAGAAATGACAGCCGGAGCAGATATGGTTTACTTCTATGCCAGTCCTTTCACCGAGCTAAAGAATATGGCTGTGGTGAAATGCAACTCCCACTGAGAAGCTGTTTCAGATTGAAAAACATTGTGCCCACCAGAGGATTTGATTCTGAGGTGCAAAATTAGCATTATCATGAACTCTCCTGAGGTAGAAGACAAGGCACACCAGAGGATTCTCTGGTGGGACCGTCCAACCCTGCCGAGAAACAGTCATGGCTAAGAAAAGTGTGGGGGAAAGTTCCTGGACACTCTCTGGCTGCTTTTTTAATGTGGGTCGGACGTGCTTATGCATGGTATTTCTCAAACCACGTTGCAGATCAGGCCATTGCCCAACTCTGTAGTCATGAAATTAAATGCGCAAAGAAAGATGTGTGTGTGTCAAAGCACCACCGACAAGTGCGAGTTGATGTTGGACGGGCTGCCATTGCTTCTGCAACAACCTGCATTAGAAGACTTCCTGGGAGAAATGACACCCAGAGTAGATACGGTTTCCCTCTATGCCAGTCCTTTCACCGAGCTAAATACAACTCAGCAAAAAAAGCTGTGGACTGGCTCCGTACCGTCCCTGGCCACATTCACCTGTCCACGTGTTTGTGGTTAGGTGGTCCTTCCCAGTAAGTGCACTGGGGAGGGCACGGGTAATGTTGTGGGACCCGTGCTTGTGGAAGGCGGAGACGATACCGGGAGGAATAGTGGCGGCTGGGGACAGAGTATGGACACCCGGCCGCCGCCGGCATGAGGTTATGAAAAGCTTCCACCTCCATGAGCCTGAAAGGCCAGATTTCAAGTGAAAGCAGCTTTAGAACACTTCCTGGGAGAAATGACAGCTTGGTAGATATGGTTTCCCAAGTCCTTTCACCAAGCTAAAGAATATGGCTGTGGTGAAATACAACTCAGCAAAAAAAAGCTGTGGACTGGCTCCGTACCGTCCCTGGCCACATTCACCTGTCCACATGTTTGTGGTTAGGCGATCCTTCCCAGTAAGTGCACTAGGGAGGGCACGGGTAATGTTGTGGGACCCGTGCTTGTGGAAGGCAGAGACGATACCGAGAAAAATAGTGGTGGCTGGGGACCGAGTATGGATACCTGGTCGCCGCCACCATAAGATTGTGTACAGCTTCCGTCTCCATGAGCCTAAAAGGCCACATTTCAAGTGCAAGCAGCTGTCAAAAATATGGCAGTATAGTATTGCAGCCTGTGGGTGGGTGGGTGGGTGGGTGGCTATCTGCATACTTGCGCTTGCATTCCAAGGAATGGGGTAGGGACAACTGAACGCTGCACTGGGACAAGGACGTGGACGGTGATTGTTGCAAGTCTGCAACAACAGGTGCATGGAGGGAGGCATATTCGCATGTGCCAAGGATCACTTATGATGGGCACACTTTTAGGCAATTCCCAGTGAATGCATTTGTCTTGGTTGAAAGCAATGCAAAAGTGCAAAAACGCATCAAAAACGCTACGTGTGAACATAGCCCATGGTGTGGAGGAGTATTTTTGTTTTTGGTTATTTATTTTGCCTTATATATAAGCCATTACCCTGGAAAGGATGTTCCTTAACATATTTCCCAGGAAAATCCATTTTGGTTTAGTTTTTGTATGTTTTATTGTGAGTCCGTTAAAGTGGCGTAAAACTCTGACAACGTTGTTGACAGCAGTGACCTGGGAGTCAGAAATGCTTCCAGGGGTCTTCCCCATGCTGTTTCCATGTCATTTGAGCACCGTTCCCATCGATTTGGGCAATTTTTAGGCCCTCTGCAGACCGCCGGGGGGAGCTGGAAAAATGCTCGAGTTTCCCATAGACTTTCATTGGGCTCGTTGCTCGGGACGAGCACCCGAGTATTCCAATTTTAGTGCTCGCTCATCACTAGTAGAAATCCCATGTAAGTTCATGATTTCTTTGATAAAAATTTGTGCCAAGGTCTTGTCATTTGGTAAAGTGGGTAGTGCTACCATCACTTACTTTATTACCTGCAGATATGGGTAGAACCATGATTAATTTACCAACAAATGAGTCCCAGGTCTACTGGGAATTGCTAATGGTTGAAGAGCCCCAGACGGATGAGTACAAGGTGACTTAGAACACATACAAATACTGCAGGCAGCTACATACTCCCGAACATCCTAGTGTACCCCAGACCACCAAAATGCAGAGTAAGGAGATCTGTGATGCATTTCCTCTGTGTGTGGAGATTCGCAGCAACAAATAGTTTACCTAAAGGTCAGGCATCAGGTGCGTCCCCAAGCCTCTATAGCCTCCCACTCCAGATCAGAACATAGAGTTGCAATAACTATCCCTTTCTATAATATGAAAACCGGTTCATAATTATCTCCACCCCCAGGAAAACAACGAGATAAGGAATCCGCCTTATTGTTCTTATACCCTGGCCTATACGTCACAAAAAAAGTTGAATCTGTTGAAGAACAATGACCACCTTGCCTTTTTAGGTGTCAGACGCTTACCAGATTCCAAATATAAAAGATTTTTATGATAGGTGATTACTATGACCGGTACTGCCCCCTCTAAAAAAATGTCACCACTCTTCAAAAGCCCACTTTATTGCCAAGAGTTCCCTATTACCAATGTCATAGTTTTTCTCAGCGGACAACAGTTTCATGGGCACCATTTACTTGGAGATGCTCCTTGCGAAAATACAGCCCCCGCCCACACTTCAGACACGTCAATCTCTACAATGAATGGTTGAGTGACATCAGGCTGGATAAAAATCTGCGCAGAAGCAAAACATTTCTTTAAGATATTAAATGCCTCACTGGCTGGACTGGACCATTTGGAAAAGTCTGTCCTTTTCCTGGTCATATCCGTCAGAGCTTTGGCCACTATCGAAAAGTTTTTGATGAACTTATGGTAGTTGTTGGTGAAACCTGAAAACCTTTGTAAAGCATTTAAATCCTCAGGTTTATCCCAATCCAGTACTGCCTGGACTTTCACTGGATCCATGCGAAAACCAATGAACGATAAGTAATAACTCAGAAAGGGGATCTCCTGAAGCGAGAACATACATTTCTCTGGTTTGACAAATAATTTATTATCTCTGAGTATCTGTTAAACCTGCCTGACATGTACCTGATGTGACTAGAGGTAAGGCGAACAAATCAATATGTCATCAAGTTAGACCACCACAAATCTACCTGCCAAGTGACTAAAAATGTCATTTACAAAGTGTTGAAAGACGACCGGAGCATTATTCAACCCAAATAGCATCAAGAGGTTTTCATAGTGTCCTTTAGGTGTATTAAAGGCTGTCTTCCACTCATCCCCCTCCTTAATTCGAGATTATATGCCCCCCTAAAATCTAGTTTAGAAAACCATTTTGCCCCAATGATCTGGTTAAAGAGGTCCGGAATGAGAGGGAGAGCAAATGGATCCCAGACCGTGATCCGATTTAGTTCACAAAAATCTAGGCAACCCCCCATTTTTTTCTTAACAAATAAAACAACCACTGCAACGGGAGATGAGAAAGGTCTGATATGATGATATACACTTTGCCAGGCTTTCTGTGATATAGTCCTTCATGGCCTGCCTCTCTGGACCTGAAATATTATATAACCTTCTCTTAGGCAGCTTGGAAACACATCCCCGAAGTCAGACAGGTATTCCAGCAAAGAATGGGTATCACCCCTGGCTAGCCAGGTGCCCAAGCAGTGTTCTTGACAGTACTCGCTCCACCTTACCACCTCCCGAGTCTGACAGTCCACTACTGGATTGTGCAACATAAGCCAAGGTAGTTTAAGAACCACAGGAGAGGGAAAGCCCTCTAGCACATAGCAATCAATTAATTCTGAGTACATGGTCCCTACCTGCAGATGTATTACTCAAATGAGTCAATGGCGATTGTGGGAATTGGTCTAGACAGTTTATGTGGCTTGAGACCCTGGTTCTGGGCGAACTGGGCGTCAATCAGATAAAACTCTGCCCCACTGTCCAGAAAGACTGAAATAACCACCTTACTTTTGCCAAGATGGATCTCGGATGGCAAAACAAATTGAGACTTACCCACAGAAGAAATATGTACACCCGGGTTGATAACCTCCCCGCAACCCGGGCTCCTTAGTTTTCCGGCGGCTGTTTGCGATAATGTATGGAAGGACTGGTACCCACAAAATGACCCTTCCCACCACAGAAAAAACATACTTCCCTTTTAAACTAAACTGTAGGAAGACCAATAAAATGAGTCATCCCCTCCAACTGCATGGGCTTCTTGGTTGACTCAGTCCTAGTGTTCAGCGAGGGCAGTAATGACCCTTCACGGTTGACCAAGTGAGTGTCAAATTATTATGTTACAAGGCTGATTGCAATCCAATAGAAAACCAGATGGAGGCAAAGCTCTGTATGGGGAGATTCAAGAATCTCTAACCCCGTTTATTTCTTCTTAGCATTTTATATTGTTTTGAGTTTATTAATGTCCAATCACCTACAGCCATACTACAAGCTTGAACCAATGTTAGTACAATTAATACGGAAATACACATATGGTCATATTATCGTTAGTTCGGTGCATGGTGGAAAGTTACAAGGTCGTACATCCCAGCTCAGACTAGCTAGATAACAGGAGGGGTGTGTCTCATAGAATGTTCCTGAGAGAAAAGGTTAGTGTGGGAAAGTTGCATGTGAATCAAGAGGAAAGAAGGAAAGAATGTATGTTATGCAAAGAGTATAATAACATGATTTTGAAGCAAGCAGACAAAATGGAGTTGCCATAGCATGAATATCAATATGTCCTTTACATTTCCCCCCTAAAAATTATGTTATTATCAACAATAGAGGTGCTTTCCCAGGGTCATGGTTTGAGCCTGAGGGACATTGGTTTTCACTCAATTAGTGCCATGTTACCAATTGAGGCTGACGCGGCATGTCCATCCCCCCTTGTTTGTTGATATAATCATAAAGCTCTGATATTCAGACGTGAGGTTGGTCGGGGCAAGCGGGTAAAGGCCATCATTCCCTTGTCGTCCAGGTCCTCAATGCTGGTTACATCTGGGAGGTCCGTGTATAGTAGCACTGGATGTTGGTTGACAGCATCCTCCTTGCTCTCTGATGATTGGCAGGTTTTCCTCATGCAAATTGGGATACAATAAAAGACTAGTTTTAGTAAGACATATATTAACAAGATGCAAGCAGCAATATGCAACACTCCTTGCAATATTCCAGCAATCCATCCACCAATCCCTTTAAACCAATTAGCAGGATTTAAAAAGGAAAACGTATCAGACCACCAACTGTCTTTGGTCAATTCATTATGTTTGTTATATTCTTCCCTGAGTTTCCTAATGTCTTCCATTTTAGTCTTTAACCATATGGTAGAGTCGGGGTCAATATAGTGATAACAGGCTGGGCCTATAACCTGACACATCCCTCCTTGAGCTGCTGTCAAATAGTCCAGCACTAAAGTATGCTGATTAGCTACTATAATAAGTTGATTCTGCACCACAACGGTATTATTAATTACTTCCAATAGACTCCAAATCTGGTCATCTAAGTAGTCAGTGACTTCCACTAATTTGTTCCACATTTGTGTTACCATAGGGTAGAGGAAGACAGTACTGGCTATCTTATTGGGTATACTCATTTGTACTAAATTAGGTCTTCCTGATGGGCGTGGAGTGTTGTACTTAGCACGTTTATAGATGGTATGAAGAGGGATGGCTCTCATATCTACTTTACTATGGGGAATAAGATAAGTGGCTGGAGTTAGCCGGGCCAACGTACAAGTCCCCCCTACTCTGACTGGAAGCCATTTGTACGCATTATTCCCACAGACCCAATATGTGGCTGATCGCAGATCCCATAAAGCAGAGTGCTGTAATACTAATTTATGTACCAAATCGATAAAAACAGTGTTATTTGATAACATACACCATGAAGGCATTTGTCCCAGGGGGCTACAATATCCAACATCCGGATTGCCACATGTTGGATCACTAGGCTTATATTCAGAAAACTCATTGCAAGGGATGTTACCAGATATTTTATAACATGTGTCATTGGTACCTTTTATAAACAGATTTGCATGTACCCATGAGTGATTATGAATGTATCTTTCCAACAATGACGGTTTAAAAGCATTTGCCGTACTAGAGGTAGCATTAAAACTGATTTGTAGACCTTCAGTTGGTATGAAGCCTAAATTAGTCAAGGAAGACTTGTTTCTGGGCACCCACTTGTTTCCGTTAAGGGCAAGAAATTGGAGGTGTTTACTAGAGATGAGCGTTGTTCTACTCGAACTGTTCGCCAATCTCAAATTCGAGCTGTTTTGGGCGGTGTTCGAGCCGTTCGGCGAACACGAACGATTTGAGAAAAATTCGGCTGTTCGAGGTTATGTTCGATAACTGTTCGTGCACCAAAATCATAACTGGATTTTTTCTCAGTAATGATGAAAATTAATGTTAATACGCAGTTTGAGTGTACAGCGGGGTGGGGGGAGGGGCAGGGGATGGATCTCTGCAGGAATAATGAAGAACTCCATTTTTTTTTCTCTTTCCCGCATTTACAGTGGGGAGGTGCAATCTGTCAGCCTATCAGCAGCGCACACACGGAGCGAAGTGCTTTTTTTCACACAAGCAAGGGCATGTGTCATTGGCAGTGTATGTCACATGTCCTTGCCCTATAAGACCCAGCCATTTTCCCTGTCGCCACCATTTTCTCACTGCTGCAGCTGCGTGTTAGACGGCACCGCTGTTGCTGTGTGCGCTATACCTTGTTAATTTCAAGCCAATTTTCGCACAAATCTACAGATAGCTTGGGAGTAGGGAATAGTTGTGATTGCAGTCCTTTTAAGGACTAGGTTACAGCATTTCCTACGACTTTTATCAGGCAGGTCTGTGCTCTTAAATAGATAGATTGTGGGAGTAAAGACTAATTGTAATTGGAGTCCTTTTCAGGACTAGGTTACATCAGTTCCTATCAGTTTTTGCCAGGCAGGTCTGTGCCAGTGCTGTGCAAGTTTTTTTCACAGCATTTGGCTGAATCTAGCAAAGCTAATCCTTTTTGGCCTATTGCAGAGTGTGTTAGTCAGTGGAGTAGCCTATCTGTGTTGCAAGACATACCACCTGTGTATAGAATACCAATTTTTTTACTGCACCTAGTGAAGTAAAATCTTTTGGGCATAGCATCATTCTATTAGTCCATCTATACTGACCTCCATCAGGTTGCAAATTGAATATAATTTTTTTCTGCATCTAGCTCTGAAAAATATTTGGGCTTCTAGCAGTGTGTGGGACTTGTTGTATTAGTCCATCTATACTGACCTCCATCAGGTTGCAAACTGAATATAATTTTTTTCTGCATCTAGCTCTGAAAAAATATTTGGCCTTCTAGCAGTGTGTGGGACTTGTTCTATTAGTCCATATATACTGACCTCCATCACGTTGCAAATTCAAAATAATTTTTTGTCTGCATCTAGCTCTGAAAAAATATTTGGCCTTCTAGCAGTGTGTGGGACTTTCTCTATTAGTCCATCTATACTGACCTCCATAAGGCTGCAAATTAAAAATAATTTTTATCTGCATCTACCTCTGAAAAAATATTTGGCCTTCTAGCTGTGTGTGGGACTTGTTCTATTAGTCCATCTATACTGACCTCCATCAGGTTGCAAACTGAATATAATTTTTTTCTGCATCTAGCTCTGAAAAAATATTTGGCCTTCTAGCAGTGTGTGGGACTTTCTCTATTAGTCCATCTATACTGACCTGCATCAGGTTGCAAATTAAAAATAATTTATATCTGCATCTAGCTCTGAAAAAATATTTGGCCTTCTAGCAGTGTGTGGGACTTTCTCTATTAGTCCATCTATACTGACCTCCATCAGGTTGCAAATTAAAAATAATTTTTTGTCTGCATCTAGCTCTGAAAAAATATTTGGCCTTCTAGCAGTGTGTGGGACTTTCTCTATTAGTCCATCTATACTGTCCTCCATCAGGCTGCAAATTAAAAATAATTTTTATCTGCATCTACCTCTGAAAAAATATTTGGCCTTCTAGCAGTGTGTGGGACTTGTTCTATTAGTCCATCTATACTGACCTCCATCAGGTTGCAAATTGAATATCATTTTTTTCTGCATCTACTTCTGAAAAAATGTTTGGGCTTCTAGCAGTGTGTGGGACTTGGTCTATTAGTCCATCTATACTGATCTCCATCAGGTTGCAAATTAAAAATAATTTTTATCTGCATCTAGCTCTGAAAAAATATTTGGGCTTCTAGCTGTGTGTGGGACTTGTTCTATTAGTCCATCTATGCTGACCTCCATCAGGTTGCAAACTGAATATCATTTTTTTCTGCATCTACTTCAGAAAAAATATTTGGGCTTCTAGCAGTGTGTGGGACTTGTTCTATTAGTCCATCTATACTGACCTCCATCAGGTTGCAAATTGAATATAATTTTTTTATGCATCTACTTCTGAAAAAATATTTGGGCTTCTAGCAGTGTGTGGGACTTGGTCTATTAGTCCATCTACACTGACCTCCATCAGGTTGCAAATTAAAAATAATTTTTATCTGCATCTAGCTCTGAAAAAATATTTGGGCTTCTAGCAGTGTGTGGGACTTGGTCTATTAGTCCATCTATACTGATCTCCATCAGGTTGCAAATTAAAAATAATTTTTATCTGCATCTAGCTCTGAAAAAGTATTTGGGCTTCTAGCAGTGTGTGGGACTTGGTCTATTAGTCCATCTATACTGACCTCCATCAGGTTGCAAATTGAATATAATTTTTTTCTGCATCTACTTCTGAAAAAATATTTGGGCTTCTAGCAGTGTGTGGGACTTGGTCTATTAGTCCATCTACACTGACCTCCATCAGGTTGCAAATTAAAAATAATTTTTATCTGCATCTAGCTCTGAAAAAATATTTGTGCTTCTAGCAGTGTGTGGGACTTGGTCTATTAGTCCATCTATACTGATCTCCATCAGGTTGCAAATTAAAAATAATTTTTATCTGCATCTAGCTCTGAAAAAGTATTTGGGCTTCTAGCAGTGTGTGGGACTTGGTCTATTAGTCCATCTATACTGACCTCCATCAGGTTGCAAATTGAATATAATTTTTTTCTGCATCTAGCTCTGAAAAAATATTTGGGCTTCTAGCAGTGTGTGGGACTGGGTCTATTAGTTCATCTATACTGACCTCCATCAGGTTGCAAATTAAAAATAATTTTTATCTGCATCTAGCTCTGAAAAAATATTTGGCCTTCTAGCAGTGTGTGGGACTTTCTCTATTAGTCCATCTATACTGACCTCCATCAGGTTGCAAATTAAAAATAATTTTTTGTCTGCATCTAGCTCTGAAAAAATATTTGGCCTTCTAGCAGTGTGTGGGACTTTCTCTATTAGTCCATCTATACTGTCCTCCATCAGGCTGCAAATTAAAAATAATTTTTATCTGCATCTACCTCTGAAAAAATATTTGGCCTTCTAGCAGTGTGTGGGACTTGTTCTATTAGTCCATCTATACTGACCTCCATAAGGTTGCAAATTGAATATCATTTTTTTCTGCATCTACTTCTGAAAAAATGTTTGGGCTTCTAGCAGTGTGTGGGACTTGATCTATTAGTCCATCTATACTGATCTCCATCAGGTTGCAAATTAAAAATAATTTTTATCTGCATCTAGCTCTGAAAAAATATTTGGGCTTCTAGCTGTGTGTGGGACTTGTTCTATTAGTCCATCTATACTGACCTCCATCAGGTTGCAAACTGAATATCATTTTTTTCTGCATCTACTTCAGAAAAAATATTTGGGCTTCTAGCAGTGTGTGGGACTTGTTCTATTAGTCCATCTATACTGACCTCCATCAGGTTGCAAATTGAATATAATTTTTTTCTGCATCTACTTCTGAAAAAATATTTGGGCTTCTAGCAGTGTGTGGGACTTGGTCTATTAGTCCATCTACACTGACCTCCATCAGGTTGCAAATTAAAAATAATTTTTATCTGCATCTAGCTCTGAAAAAATATTTGGGCTTCTAGCAGTGTGTGGGACTTGGTCTATTAGTCCATCTATACTGATCTCCATCAGGTTGCAAATTAAAAATAATTTTTATCTGCATCTAGCTCTGAAAAAGTATTTGGGCTTCTAGCAGTGTGTGGGACTTGGTCTATTAGTCCATCTATACTGACCTCCATCAGGTTGCAAATTGAATATAATTTTTTTCTGCATCTACTTCTGAAAAAATATTTGGGCTTCTAGCACTGTGTGGGACTTGGTCTATTAGTCCATCTACACTGACCTCCATCAGGTTGCAAATTAAAAATAATTTTTATCTGCATCTAGCTCTGAAAAAATATTTGGGCTTCTAGCAGTGTGTGGGACTTGGTCTATTAGTCCATCTATACTGATCTCCATCAGGTTGCAAATTAAAAATAATTTTTATCTGCATCTAGCTCTGAAAAAGTATTTGGGCTTCTAGCAGTGTGTGGGACTTGGTCTATTAGTCCATCTATACTGACCTCCATCAGGTTGCAAATTGAATATAATTTTTTTCTGCATCTAGCTCTGAAAAAATATTTGGGCTTCTAGCAGTGTGTGGGACTGGGTCTATTAGTTCATCTATACTGACCTCCATCAGGTTGCAAATTAAAAATAATTTTTATCTGCATCTAGCTCTGAAAAAATATTTGGCCTTCTAGCAGTGTGTGGGACTTTCTCTATTAGTCCATCTATACTGACCTCCATCAGGTTGCAAATTAAAAATAATTTTTTGTCTGCATCTAGCTCTGAAAAAATATTTGGCCTTCTAGCAGTGTGTGGGACTTTCTCTATTAGTCCATCTATACTGTCCTCCATCAGGCTGCAAATTAAAAATAATTTTTATCTGCATCTACCTCTGAAAAAATATTTGGCCTTCTAGCAGTGTGTGGGACTTGTTCTATTAGTCCATCTATACTGACCTCCATCAGGTTGCAAATTGAATATCATTTTTTTCTGCATCTACTTCTGAAAAAATGTTTGGGCTTCTAGCAGTGTGTGGGACTTGATCTATTAGTCCATCTATACTGATCTCCATCAGGTTGCAAATTAAAAATAATTTTTATCTGCATCTAGCTCTGAAAAAATATTTGGGCTTCTAGCTGTGTGTGGGACTTGTTCTATTAGTCCATCTATACTGACCTCCATCAGGTTGCAAACTGAATATCATTTTTTTCTGCATCTACTTCAGAAAAAATATTTGGGCTTCTAGCAGTGTGTGGGACTTGTTCTATTAGTCCATCTATACTGACCTCCATCAGGTTGCAAATTGAATATAATTTTTTTCTGCATCTACTTCTGAAAAAATATTTGGGCTTCTAGCAGTGTGTGGGACTTGGTCTATTAGTCCATCTACACTGACCTCCATCAGGTTGCAAATTAAAAATAATTTTTATCTGCATCTAGCTCTGAAAAAGTATTTGGGCTTCTAGCAGTGTGTGGGACTTGGTCTATTAGTCCATCTATACTGACCTCCATCAGGTTGCAAATTGAATATAATTTTTTTCTGCATCTACTTCTGAAAAAATATTTGGGCTTCTAGCACTGTGTGGGACTTGGTCTATTAGTCCATCTACACTGACCTCCATCAGGTTGCAAATTAAAAATAATTTTTATCTGCATCTAGCTCTGAAAAAATATTTGGGCTTCTAGCAGTGTGTGGGACTTGGTCTATTAGTCCATCTATACTGATCTCCATCAGGTTGCAAATTAAAAATAATTTTTATCTGCATCTAGCTCTGAAAAAGTATTTGGGCTTCTAGCAGTGTGTGGGACTTGGTCTATTAGTCCATCTATACTGACCTCCATCAGGTTGCAAATTGAATATAATTTTTTTCTGCATCTAGCTCTGAAAAAATATTTGGGCTTCTAGCAGTGTGTGGGACTGGGTTTATTAGTTCATCTATACTGACCTCCATCAGGTTGCAAATTAAAAATAATTTTTATCTGCATCTAGCTCTGAAAAAATATTTGGGCTTCTAGCAATGTGTGGGACTCATTGTATTAGGCCATCTATACCAAGCTCCACCAGCTTTGAAATTAATAATAATTTTTAGCTGCATCTAGCCCTGAAAATAATTTTTCCCAATAGTGGTAGCAATAGAAATATGGGGCGCGCGCCTGGCTAACAAAAATATACGCTTCATAACACAAAACACCAGCCTAGCATTAATAAGATGGCATCATCGTCTCTCCCAGTGCTAGGCCTACTACGCAGGCTAGCATTCCTGTGCCTAAAACACAGTGTATGGGTCCGCGCTAGCCACTATGCTGAGGGGTATAAAGCTGCTGCTAACACTTTATAACAATTCAATTGGCAGATTTTCACAGAGCTCTTCCACAACGCCCACCCATCGGGCAACAGTTGCCCACCCTCCCTATGGGATCTATTGGCGAATAGTTGATGCCATTAATCAGAGCGTCAGTTGCCCCGTCAACGTGGCAAGCATACGGTAAGGCATGGGAAGAGTGGACACGACTAGTAGCAGGCAGACGGGTTGACCAATGTGAACAAGCCAGATCACAAGTCACCATAGAATTTCTCCACCAGCTAATGATGAGGGGCATATCAGGAGCGTCAGCGCAGCGGTGTCTGACCGGAGTAGCATTTCACTTCCAACTACTGAATTGGGGAGATGTGACAAAGATTCATCATCAGACAATCCATAAAAGGGTGGAAAAGGGGTCAGCCAAGTCAGGAATGTAGACGTCCCGTCCCGTGTCACTAAAACTGATTTCTCACATCATATCCCTAACACCATTAACATGACACTCACAATTTGAAGCAACACTAATGTCTATTGCATTTGTGATCGCCTTCTTCGGGGCGCTATGTATAAGCGAATTAGTCCCTCAATCCAAAATTACCACCAGTGGAGGCTTATTACAGCAGGACGTAGTCATAGCCAATAATGCAATACGTCTACGCATACACCAATCGAAAACGGTTCCAGCGGGCAGGGGTACTTGGGTACTTCTACAACCCACAAACGGTACACTGAGTCGGGTAACAATAGTAAAAACATATCTAACCATCAGATCACAAAGTAATTTCTTCCTATCACACATTGATGGAACGCCATTATCAAGATACCTGTTCCAAGCTATATTTAATAAATGCATAACATCGGCAGGGAACCACCCCAAAGATTACGGGACACACTCATTCCGCATAGGTGCGGCCACGGAAGCAGCAAGAGCAGTACTGTCAGAAACGGAAGTTCAGAGGATAGGGAGATGGCGATCCACGTGTTTGGCGAGATACATAAGACCGGACTTGTTATCCTAACGTGGTTTGTTTCTTTTACAGGTGACGCTAAGCCAACAGTGTGAGTGATAGGCCACTCGTATATATATTGGGCACAAAAAAGGGCGAAAGTCCGCCCAGGCGGGAGGAAATTAGAGTTTCATAACACATATTTCAACTGGAGAGGTATTAGAGGCCTGCTATGGCCACAGGTACTAATGGAGGTAATCAAGGTAGGGAGAGAGGCAAGAGGTCCGGTCATCTTAGTTATACAGGCCGGGGGAAACAATCTAGGTCATCACAAGAGCGCATAACTAATGGCAATAATGAAACTAGACACTGAGCGCTTTCTGAGAATTTTTCACAAAATTAGCTATAGTATGGTCAGAGATTGTGCCGATAGCGGTATGGCAAGGTGCGCGAGACATCACGGCCATCGAATGGACAAGGCGGGTAATAAATATTCGGATGGCAAAATTTAGAAGAGACAGAGGCGGTGTAGTGATACGACACCGACAACTGGAAGGAGATAAAGCAGGCCTCATACGGCCCGACGGTGTTCACTTAATAGATATTGGACTGGACATATTCCTGTCAGGACTCCAGGACGGAGTGGAACAAGCGTTAAGAGTGATGGGTGGGGGTCAGAGTCCTGCATATGAGTACGCTGGATCCTCTGTGGCCTGGAAATAGAAAGGACATGTTGGAGAGTTACACTTGCCGGAGTTGGGACCCAGGGCATGCTGCAACAAGCTGAATTATTTTAGAAATAAAATGCCTTTCTAATGGAATGAGTATAAAGAGTTAATAAAGCTGTGACCGATCCTCACCCATCCAGTTGTAAGAGTTACATTATTGTATTGTCCATGAAAGGGGGGCGGTAGGGGGGCTGAGCATCTGGGTTTGGTTGGGGGTCCCCACAGTCTGCCTAGGCTAGATTCATTTAAAAATTCTTATTAGATACACAGGCGGTGCAGCTTGCTTCGCAGCTGGGCTACTACGCCCAAAGTATTGCCTAGGCTAGATGCAGTTAAAAATTCTACGCTGACTAGCAGACACTGAAGATTTGGAGCAGACCTCTGAGTAAACAACTCTTCAGACTCAACCATCTGTGTTACCCCAAGCCATAGTGTATGTAGTTTCTTACAGTTAAAAGGGAGGGGGGTGCGACCCAACCCACCTGGAATTGACGATGCCAACGTCACGTAAGACACAGCAAGGGGACTCCCAAAATTGTGGCACAGACACCACTTAACCCTAGAACGCATACCTGTGGCCTTGCAGGCCCGCCCAGTTAATTGTTTTCTATTTTTTGCAAGATTACTTTAGTTAGAATTTTGAAACTCTAGGTATTCTTCATGTATATAGTTGTTTGTCATTTGAGTTTGAGTTATTCCATGTTATTTGCACATGGGCCTAAAGGGCCCCAGGTATGTGAAAGTGTAGATTTTTATGGTCATGCGTTCTAGGGTTAAGTGGCATCAATTGCCCCACTGTTGCTTAAAACGGTTGGTGAGGTGATTTTACCAAATCCCCAAGCTTTTAGTCTCCCAAGGATGACACAGGGGTAGAAATGTCCTTGCGAATCCATGATTTGTTCATCTTTATGAGCGTGAGTCTGTCTACATTCTCAGTGGACAGCCGCGTGCGCTTATCTGTCAGCACACCACCAGCAGCGCTGAACACACGTTCAGAGAGAACGCTGGCTGCATGGCATGACAAGATCTCCAAGGCGTGAGTGGCGAGCTCCGGCGATTATTCCAGATTGGAATACCAAAATGAGCAAGGGTCCAGTGGCACAGTCATGGCTTCGATGTTCACTTGGAGATTCTCCTGTACCATCCTCTCTAGGCATTGACTATGTGTCAGACTTCTTGTCTCCTGTGGCCTTGCAAAGGATGGTCTAAAAAAGTGGTGAAACGATTCCACAAAATTGCTGTTACCAGCAGATACTGTGTTACTGTTACTGTTTGAGTGATGAAGACTCGACAGTCCATCCGTTGGCAAGTTAGAACTGTGAGATTCACTACGTGCACCACTGGTGTTTTGTGGAAAAGCACATGTAAGATTCTGCAACAGCGTCTGCAGATACTCCTGCATTCGTCAATACCTTTTTATGGCAGGAATTATTTCGGCAAATATACTTTTGTACCGGGGATCTAAGAGTGTGGCAACCCAGTAGTCGGGATTACTTCGAATTCTGACAATCCGGGGGTCATGTTGCAGGTAGTGCAGCAAGAAGGCACTCATGTGTCTTGCGCATCCAGAAGTACCAAGTCCTTGTTGTGTTGGTAGCGAGGTAAGAATCATGCTTCCTTCCTCTGCCCTCTCCCTCCAACCTCGCACAACAGAAATGTGATCAAGGTCTTCCTCATCTGATGAGTCTTCCATGCCCATCGCCAGTTCGTACTCCACTTCTTCCTCGGCTCCTGCACCTTCCTCAACAGTTTGGCTGCTACCATGCGCCCTGGTTAATCCCTCTCCCCCACCCTCCCATGCCTGCCGCCTTGGTGCTGCCAACCGTCTGGACCTTGGAGATGTTATCCCTTCCGCATACGACTCCTCCTCTACTTCCTCCACCTCCTCTTGTCCCTCCACCTGACTCTGAATTCTGTTTAATGTGTGCTCCAGCATGTAAATCACCGGAATAGTCATGCTGATAATGGCATCGTCGTCAGCACTAAACATCTTCGTCGCCATTTCAAAACTGTGCAGAAGGGTGTGTGGCGCCCCTGAGGGTTCAGTCGCCACAGAGTTACTGCATCTCACCCAGAGGTGTGGTATCTCACCCTCAGGTAAGGAAGGCGTATGGCTCGGGACCCTGACTCCTGCATCCAACACATACCCGCAGTGGGGGTAGGGCGAGATTGCTCCTAAGGGAGAGCACAGTCCCAGGTCCCTAGCTGGTTTGAGGGTCCTATGTAGTGGGTGCTTAGGGGAGCAGCTTAGGGGAGCACATGACAAGGAGAGTATAAATAGGAAGCCATCTTAGAAAGAGCAAGCCAGACAGAGGAGGAAAAGTGACAGGAGCAGAGACTAGGCATGAGCTCTGCTCCGGAGGCGGGCCTAGCCTGGGAGGCCCAGGACTGAAGGAGAGAAGAGAGGAGTGGGAGCTGGAAGGCTCCAGGAACCGAAGGGACCCTATGGCTACGGGCCGTGCAGAAGGCCACCCGTACTCCCGCTGCTACCAGGAGGTAGAGGGGTCAGGCCAGATAAGGGGAACCGGTCCCTCAACTAGCGGAGAAACAGCAAGGCTCAACTAGAAACTGGAGGCTGCTGCATTTCATGTACTGCAGGCCAAAGTGCACACCAGTCTCACTAAGAAGGTAGCCACATAGGACCCAGGGGACGGAACACACGTCACCCGCCAAGGCCCGAGGATACCGGATAGAAGTGTCACTGGGTGTGAGGTGCAGGGAGAAGGCCAGAGAAAGGACACACAGAAGGGGGTCCTGCTAAGTACTCCGGAGCTATCTGGGGGTGGACTGAGCCCCTCACTGAGTATGCACAGCATGACAGGGGAGATTGCTCTGGTACCTGTAATCTGGACTACAACAACTGTGAGTAATATCTTGAGACGGCATCACACGGACTCTGTGTTCATTACTGACTCCCTGCACTACAACCACCATCATCCACCCACACTGCCCTGAAGCTACACTCTTCCTGTGGTGAGTAATAATACCGTTGCTGCAAAACCACCAGCTTCAGAGGACTGTTCCGCAGCGACGGCCCCTTTGGCCGCACTCCACAGGTTGCGTAGTCAGACATTATAAAATCCATATATACAAATTACCCTTGGATTGACCGCCCTGGGTCATGGACTGGGTCACCGCCACAGTGACTACAACCCCCAGCGTCTACCGGCCCGGCTCAGGGTACCCCATGGCCCAGGGGGCGAGTCAACTTCATAGGTCCCTGATCTGAGACCACTCCTGCAGCGTGATTTGCCCCACCTCTGGATCTCGTTGGCCCAGGCTATACGTCAGAACGTATTGCACCAGGGCTTGTCGGTGCTGCCACAGTCGCTGCAACATGTGCAGAGTTGAATTCCACCGTGTCGGCACATCGCATTTCAGCCGGTGAACTGGCAGGCCCAACGACTTCTGTAGAGATGTAAGTCGTTGAACTGCGGGATGCGAACGGCGGAAGTGAGCACACAGCGACCGTGCCCTCTGCAGAAGGCCATCTAGTCCGGGATAGTGGGCTAAAAATTGCTGGACAACCAGGTTCAACACGTGAGCCATACAAGGCACGTGTGTGACATTGCCCCGGCGAAGTGCCGCACCCAGGTTTGCAGCATTGTCGCACATGGCCTTCCCTGGTTGCAGGTCCAGTGGAGACAACCTTTCATGAAACTGGGTCTCCAGAGCTGACCACAACTCCTCAGCTGTGTGACTCACATTTCCCAGACATTTCAAAGTAAACACTGATGCCGTTGAGCCCTGCTGCCAGCATAGTAAGGAGGTGTGCAGGATTCCGTCTGCGCAGTTAGAAAGCAGGTGGCATTACCAGACAGGCTTTGGGTGCAGGTGGAGGACCGAGAGGAGGTTGAGGAGGCAGAAGCAGTGGAGGAACTTCGAGATAAAGAGGATTGACGCACAACTCGTGGGTACGGCAAGACTTGGACAGCAGCCCCTTGTCCTGCTGTCACCATAGTTACCCAGTGCCCAGTCAGCGACATGTAACGCCCCTGTCCATGCCTTCTCGTCCAAGTGTCTGTGGTGAAGTGCACCCTGTCACACACAGAGATTCTCAAAGAAGCGGTGATGTTGTGTGCGACATGCTAGTGGAGCGCAGGCACACCTTTCTTTGAGAAGTAGTGCCGACTGGGCATCTGGTACTGGGGCACTGTGACGGACATAAGGTCTTAAAAATCCTCTGTGTCCTCCAGGTGGAAAGGCAGCATTTCTGTAGCCAACAGCTTGCAGATGGTGAAATTCAACCTCTTAGCTTTCTCATGGCTAGGAGGAAATGGTCTTTTACTTTTCCACATCTGAGGGACCGAGGGCTGGCTGTTTTGCTTAGACGGTGTTGAGTAGGGTGTCCCCGGCAAACTGCCGGTCTGTGAGGAAGATGCAGGCGGACATGTTAGGTTGCCTTGATCCAAAGGTGGTGCTCTCGATGTCGGAGAGCGCTCAACACTAGCAGGTGTTTCCACTTCCCAATGAACTGACGACCTGCCAATCACACTGGCTGTTGCGGGTAAAGAGGTGGCAGGTCTGCGTCCAAAAACATGTGTGACTGCTGTCCCCCGAGTCACAGAGGATGAAGAGGCTGCGGATGCACAAGATGGGGCAGACGGTGGTTGGCCCAGCCGGCTAGGCCGCATTGTAGCACAGTGAGCTTCCCACTGCAACTTATGCTTCATATCCATGTGACGGTACATGCATGAAGTACTCAAACTATGGATTTTTTGGCCTCTACTTAGCTTTTGCTGACAAATATTACAGATAACACGAGTTGGGTCATCCTTATCGATCTGAATAAATGCCCAGGCTATGCAAGGCTTAGAGCCCATGTGACCTGAAGAGCCACTACGACTTGTGGTCAGAGGCAGAGTTGTGGTTGAGGATGCAGTTGTTGACGTGCTTCCAGTACTCCGTCTCTGTTCAGGAAGGCGCAACCTAACCTAGTCGTCAATAGCATCTGTGATGCCCCGCTGCGCTTGGTATCACAGATCCTAGAAGAGTGCATTGATGGAATCCTCCACAAGAGGCCCCCATAAACATTCACACATCTCCACCTTCCACCTCAGACCAGCAGAGGGAGCCCGTTAGGGATATAAATAGGGAAGGTGGAGCTAGGCAGTTCAGTTCCTCTGAAGAGTTCCTGCAGTAGAGAAGCCTAAGAGAGGTCAGTCTGCAGTGGAGCTCAGTCTAGTCTAGAGAACGCAGTTAATAGTTCAGCAGTGGAGCACGAGGCTCCTGCTTGCTAGATTCAGGGAGCCCAGATAGAGCTTAAGGTGTGCCGGTGCCGTAAGATCAGTGAAGCGCGGCAAGCTGCCGTTAGTGTGTATAGCCTAGTGAGGGCCCGAGTAGGCCGAAGGCGAGTGGCGAGTTAGTACATAAGGGGCAGAGGAGCTTAACCAGCTCACCCCGAAGCATTTACCGGACTCAGGATCCGAGCTTACCGGTATCTCTATGACCCAGTAAGGCATAACCGGAATCCCTGGAGAACTACAAGTCCCAGGATCGCTAAGGTGCTGATATGTAACAGAGCCAGGAGACGCTTAGGCCCCGCATACTGGGAGCGTGAACTCCAAGAGAAGGCCCTACCACAAGGTCAGCCAGCGCAGGACAGAGACAAAGTTAGGCCTAGCTCCAGGCAGGTCAGAAACTTACTACGCAGAGGCAAGAAACAGGAGGCCCTACACCCGCTCATTGGGGAGGATCCTGATATGCACCCTTCACCCTACAGTGCTCCGGGATGTGCCTGAATTTCCACCAGTAAAAGGTACTGAAGTGACTACCGTGTCCGTTCCCGTTCTTGCTCTGACCCAGCTGGGTCTCGCCTGTCCTGCATTCCCCCTGCATACGCTGCCCTGAGATCTAGGTCCACCTGTGGGGAGCTATACCATCGAGCTGCCTTATCACCGGCCTCAGTTGACTGCTGCAGCGCTGGTGCTTGTCACCAGATACCACAGGTGGCGTCATGAACTCTTATAAAATTAACAATTATCCACCCTTTTAAAGAGAGACCCCAGGGTACGGGCCAGGGAGCCGACCACCGCGACATCCCCAAGGCCAGGCAAATGCCCGGGTACCGAGTCATCCCCATCCCCAGGGCTAGTCACATCCTCCTCCACCTCCTCTGCTGACCTCATCGACTGGCTGACTGTGGGTTGACAGTAAGTGGGATCTCCAACCTCGTCATCATCACCCTGTGTGTTATCACACCCGTCGTCCTCAGAGCCAACCTCTTCCTGCCCTGACCGAAAAGTCAAGTTGTCGCTCCAATCAGGTATTTGAGTCTCATCATCGTCTTCATCATTGTCTCCACCAACAGGAGTTACAGTTTGGGAACAAGGGTCTACATTATGCTCAGAACCTTCTTCATCTGGTCCTGGATCCGACTTATAAAGATTCTGGGCATCAGATCAGATCATTTCCTCATCTGGATTAACAGAAGCTCTGGAGCAGACCTCCGTTTCCCAGGCTATAGTATGAGTAAACAGCTGTGCAGACTCAACCATCTGTGCTACCCCATACTCAGACGGGCAGCTGGAGACTTGGGAGCTGTGAGGAAGCAAGTGCGATTGGGGTGACACCTCTGAGGACTGGAGTATTTGTGATGTTGAAATTGAGGTGATGGAGAGCCCACTTGAAGGAGCACTTGATATCCGTTGAAGCACCTGCTGTTTTTGTGCCTCATTTAGAATTTGTAGCGATGGGCGTGTCCGTAAGAATGGGATCGTATCACATTGTCCACGAAAAGAAGTCGACATCTTAGTTTGGCTGGAAGATGGTCTTTCTTCTGCAGATGTTACCCCCCCCCCCACCGTGGGGGGCCTCGACCCACCGGCGGACAGGCACCAGTATTGGGATAGGGGGGCTGGCCATCAGGGTCCACCGCGGCTCTGGCACAAACCCGGCGACACAGAGGTGGCACGGGCAGGAACGGACTGGCCGTGTCGGTTTCTCACTTTTTGGATTTTAGAAGGGCATGACATGCCTATATCTGTGTCTCCCCCTCCTTTTACTCCTCCACCTCTTTTCTTTTCGCATGACTATATGTACTTGTCACTTTTCCATGTGTTAGTTGTGTCTTCTGAGCAGTTTGTCAGCTTTTGGACACCTTTGAAGGTGTTTTCTATGTGTTTCTATGTGTTTTTGTTTGCCTGCCATTGGTTTTAACGGTGTTCGAAGGTGTTCGACGAACAGTTCGGCGAACACACGGGTGTTCGACGAACCGAACCGAACTCGAACACTACGGGGGTGGCTCAACACTAGTGTTTACTAGTGGCAGTAAGATTTTCTTGCCACCAGGGGAGATCCACCCACCCAACTACTGGTATACCTACAGTGGTGTTCCATAATCTACTAAACTTAGTAGCGTTATTAGCAAGGGCGTCGCTACAATTGGGCCAGTTTAGGAATTCGTCCAGAGTGACTGGGACCGCCACAAAAGGCATACTAGTGTCTGAAACTGGTGAGTGAGTACATATCCAACAGTCACTGATCTGGTTGTTCTCTAATTGACTCAATTCTTGTACCAAAATCTGGTGGTGAGTAATGAACTTATTATGAAAAGGGTCAGTATTCTGTTGTAGGCTACTCCAGGTATTGACTAATCTAACCATACATATTATCATAAAACATCTCAGCATGGTTGACATTTGCAGTGTGAAGCATGGATCAATGTTGACTTCCCTTCAAGTTTTACTGCTGTTGGGGTTGTAAGGAGCACTTGGTATGGTCCGTCATACAATGGTTCTAGTCCGTGTTTCCGAACATGCTTCTTCACATACACGTAATCTCCGGGTTTGAGGGTATGACAACTAGAGATGAGCGGTGTTCGACTAGAACTGTTCGCCAATCTCAAATTCGAGCTGTTTTGGGCGGTGTTCGAGTTGTTCGACGAACCCGAACGATTTGCAAAAAATTCGGCTGTTCGAGGTTATGTTCGATAACTGTTCGTGCACCAAAAGCGTGTCCTGCATGTCTGGCGCTATTTAGAGCACCAATCATGCAGGGATTGTCTGCCACTCACTGTAATGCCACAGCCATGGTGGTTGTGGCATTACAGTGATTGCCCAAATCGATGGGAACAGTGCCAACAGTGAAACATGAAAAGCCGGCAATTCAGCAGCGGCATACACCGGTACCCGACAATTTAGAACCGAAAGAATAGAGCTTCACACATAGATTAGATAGATATAAACATGTCAGCCACATATATACGAAGTACAGTGAAAGTGCTGCTTACTGTACTTGTCATTTAGCGTAAAGGATTTATCAAAAAAAATAATAGTGTTTTCATGCACCGTCTCTTTAAAAAAGCCAGCCGGCAATTCAGCAGCGGTACCCGACAATTTATAACAGACAGAATAGAGCTTCACACATAGATTAGATAGATAGAAACATGTCAGCCACATATATACGAAGTACAGTGACAGTGTTGCTTACTGTACTTGTCATTTAGCGTAAAGGATTTATCAAAAAAAATATTAGTGTTTTCATGCACCGTCTCTTTAAAAAAGCCGGCCGGCAATTCAGCAGCGGTACCCGACAATTTATAACAGACAGAATAGAGCTTCACACATAGATTAGATAGATAGAAACATGTCAGTCACATATATATGAAGTACAGTGATAGTGTTGGTTACTGTACTTGTCATTTAGTATTAAAATAAAGGATTTATTATTAAAAAAATTGGCGTGGGGTTCCCCTTAATTTTAGGCTCTAGCGGAGGTTAAGCAGACGGCTGGGGCAGATGTTTGAAGCCTGGGAAGGGGGTAATACCCACGGAGCTTCCCAGGCTACTAATATCAGCCCCCAGCTGAATACATAGCCTTTACTAGCTATTAAAATGGGGGACCCCCCCAAAAAATGACGTGGGGTCCCCCCTAATTTAATAGCTAGCAAAGGCTAGGCAGACAGCTGGGGGCTGATATTAATAGCCCAGGAAGGGAGCCATGAATATTGGCCCCCTCCCAGGCTAGAAACACCAGCCGTCAGCCGCCCCAGAAATGGCGCATCCATAGGATGCGCCAATTCTGGCACTTAGCCTCGCTCTTCCACGCTGCCCTGGTGCGGTGGCAGGGGGTAATAGTGGTGGGGTTCATGTCAGCTTATAATGCCAGCTGACATCAAGCCCAGGTTAGTAATGGAGAGGCGTCTATAAGACACCCCCATTACTAACCCCATAGTCAAAGTTAAAAAAAACACAAACACCCAGAATAAAGTCCTTTAATTGAAATAAAGACACAATCCTTTATTGTTCTAAATTAAACCATACTTACCATCACGCCCATTCCAGCTGAAGCCAACGATCTCCTGCAATAAAAGAAAAATAATAAAGCAACCTCATCCTTACCTTTCCATGGTTCCCACGACAGCTTCAGCTCTGCTACATCGAGATGACAGGCTGGACCGCAGCAGAACGCTGCCATCCAGCCTCTCATCCCGCAGACACTGAGAAGCGCAGGCTTGCTTGCGCTGCTCAGCGTCTCTCTGTGACGACATCCAGATGAGCCGAGTTCATGTCCAATGAACTCGGCTCACCTCATGCACGTCACTGACAGCGTGGGAAAATTCTCTCGCTGAAGCGGTGAGTGCAGGAGAATTTTCCCACGCTGTCAGTGACGTGCATAAGGTGAGCTCATGTCCAATGAACTCAGCTCACCTCCTGCACGTCACTGACAGCGTGGGAGAATTCTCCTGCACTCAGCGCTTCAGTGTGAGAATTCTCCCACGCTGAAGCGCTGAGTGCAGGAGAATTTTCCCACGCTGTCAGTGACGTGCATGAGGTGAGCCGAGTTCATTGGACATTAACTCGGCTCATCTGGATGCCCTCACAGAGAGACACTGTGGAGCGCAAGCAAGCCTGCGCTTCTCAGTGTCTGCGGGATGACAGGCTGGATGGCAGCGTTCTGCTGCGGTCCAGCCTGTCATCTCGATGTAGCAGAGCTGAAGCTGTCATGGGAACCATGGAAAGGTAAGGATGATGTTGCTTTATTATTTTTCTTTTATTTCAGGAGATCGTTGGCTTCAGCTGGAATGGGCGTGATGGTAAGGATGGTTTAATTTAGAACAATAAAGAATTGTGTGTTTATTTCAATTAAAGGACTTTTTTCTGGGTGTTGTGTTTTTTTTAAATACTTTACTAGAACTTCATGGTGGTCATGTCTAATATTGGCGTGACCCCATGAATTTCGGGCTTAGGGCCAGCTGATAATGCCAAGCTGGCCCTAACCCCTTTATTACCCAGTGAGCCACCGCATCAGGGCCCTGGATGAGTTGGGTACAGCGCCAGAAGATGGCGCTTCTATGAACGCGCCATTTTCCGGGGTGGCTGCGGACTGCAATTTGCAGCGGGGGTGGCCCAGAAAGCTTGGGCCTCCCTGCGCTGCGGATTCCAGCCCCCAGCTGCCTAGTTGTACCTGGCTGGACACAAAAACAGGGCGAAGCCCCACGTCAATTTTCTTTAAATTATTTCATGAAATAATTAAGAAAAAAAGGGCTTCCCTATATTGTTGTGTCCGGCCAGGTACAAATAGGCAGCTGGTGGTTGGGGGCAGCCCGTTCCTGCCTGCTGTACCTGGCTGGACACAAATATAGTGCGAAGCCCCACGTCAATTTTTTTTAAATTATTTCATGAATTTCCTGAAATAATTTAAAAAAATTGAAGTGGGGCTTCGCACTATATTTGTGTCCAGCCAGGTACAGCAGGCAGGAACGGGCTGCCCCCATCCACCAGCTGCCTATTTGTACCTGGCCGGACACAACAATATAGGGAAGGCCTTTTTTTCTTAATTATTTCATGAATTTCATGAAATAATTAAAAAAAAGTACGTGGGGCTTCGCCCTATTTTTGTGTCCAGCCAGGTACAACTAGGCAGCTGGGGGCTGGAATCTGCAGCGCAGGGAGGCCCAAGCTTTCTGGGCCCCCCCCCCGCTACAAATTGCAGTCCGCAGCCACCCCGGAAAATGGCGCGTTCATAGAAGCGCCATCTTCTGGCGCTGTACCCAACTCATCCAGGGCCCTGGTGCGGTGGCTCACTGGGTAATAAAGGGGTTAGGGCCAGCTTGGTATTATCAGCTGGCCCCAAGCCCAAAATTCATGGGGTCACGCCAGTATTAGACATGACCGCCATGAATTTCTAGTAAAGTATTTAAAAAAAACACAACACCCAGAATAAAGTCCTTTAATTGAAATAAAGACACAATTCTTTATTGTTCTAAATTAAACCATACTTACCATCACACCCATTCCAGCTGAAGCCAACGATCTCCTGCAATAAAAGAAAAATAATAAACCAACCTCATCCTTACCTTTCCATGGTTCCCACGACAGCTTCAGCTCTGCTACATCGAGATGACTGGCTGGACCGCAGCAGAACGCTGCCATCCAGTCTGTCATCCCGCAGACACTGAGAAGCGCAGGCATGCTTGCGCTCCTCACTGTCTCGCTGTGACGGCATCCAGATGAGCCGAGGTCAGGTCCAATGAACTCGGCTCACCTCATGCACGTCACTGACAGCGTGGGAAAATTCTCACGCTGAAGTGCTGAGTGCAGGAGAATTCTCCCATGCTGTCAGTGATGTGCATGAGGTGAGCTCATGTCCAATGAACTCAGCTCACCTCCTGCACGTCACTGACAGCGTGGGAAAATTCTCCTGCAATCAGCGCTTCAGCGTGAGAATTTTCCCACGCTGTCAGTGACGTGCATGAGGTGAGCCGAGTTCATTGGACATGAACTCGGCTCATCTGGATGTCGTCACAGAGAGACGCTGAGCAGCGCAAGCAAGCCTACGCTTCTCAGTGTCTGCGGGATGACAGGCTGGATGGCAGCGTTCTGCTGCGGTCCAGCCTGTCATCTCGATGTAGCAGAGCTGAAGCTGTCGTGGGAACCTTGGAAAGGTAAGGATGAGGTTGCTTTATTATTTTTCTTTTATTGCAGGAGATCGTTGGCTTCAGCTGGAATGGGTGTGATGGTAAGTAGAGTTTAATTTAGAACAATAAAGGATTGTGTCTTTATTTCAATTAAAGGACTTTATTCTGGGTGTTTGTGTTTTTTTTAACTTTGACTATGGGGTTAGTAATGGGGGTGTCTTATAGACGCCTCTCCATTACTAACCTGGGCTTGATGTCAGCTGGCATTATAAGCTGACATCAACCCCAACCCTATTACCCCCTGCCACCGCACCAGGGCAGCGTGGAAGAGCGAGGCTAAGTGCCAGAATTGGCGCATCCTATGAATGCGCCATTTATGGGGCGGCTGACGGCTGGTGTTTCTAGCCTGGGAGGGGGCCAATATTCATGGCTCCCTTCCTGGGCTATTAATATCAGCCCCCAGCTGTCTGCCTAGCCTTTGCTAGCTATTAAATTAGGGGGGACCCCACGTCATTTTTTTTGGGGGGTCCCCCATTTTAATAGCTAGTAAAGGCTATGTATTCAGCTGGGGGCTGATATTAGTAGCCTGGGAAGCTCCGTGGGTATTACCCCCTTCCCAGGCTTCAAACATCTGCCCCAGCCGTCTGCTTAACCTCCGCTAGAGCCTAAAATTAAGGGGAACCCCACGCCAATTTTTTTAATAATAAATCCTTTATTTTAATACTAAATGACAAGTACAGTAACCAACACTATCACTGTACTTCATATATATGTGACTGACATGTTTCTATCTATCTAATCTATGTGTGATGCTCTATCTTTCTGTTCTAAATTGTCGGGTACCGCTGCTGAATTGCCGGCCGGCTTTTTTAAAGAGACAGTGCATGAAAACACTATTATTTTTTTAAATAAATCCTTTACACTAAATGACAAGTATAGTAAGCAACACTATCACTGTACTTATTATATATGTGACTGACATGTTTCTATCTATCTAATCTATGTGTGAAGCTCTATTCTTTCTGTTCTAAATTGTCGGGTACAGATGCTGAATTGCCGGCTGGCTTTTTTAAAGAGACGGTGCATGAAAACACTAATATTTTTTTTAATAAATCCTTTACACTAAATGACAAGTGCAGTAACCAACACTGTCACTGTGCTTCTTATATGTGTGACTGACATGTTTCTATCTATCTAATCTATGTGTGATGCTCTATTCCTTCTTGTCTAAATTGTCGGGTACCGGTGTATGCCGCTGCTGAATTTGCCGGCCGGCTTTTTTAAAGAGAGTGTCTTCTGAGCAGTTTGTCAGCTTTTGGACACCTTTGCAGGTGTTTTCTATGTGTTTCTATGTGTTTTTGTTTGCCTGCCATTGGTTTTAACGGTGTTCGACGGTGTTCTAAGGTGTTCGACGAACAGTTCGACGAACAGTTCCTCGAACATCCCGGTGTTCGACGAACCGAACCGAACCCGAACACTACGGGGGTGGCTCAACACTAATGACAACCTTCTACATCAGCTGGATCTGGAATAGAAGATGATACTAACGCATAGGTGTTAGTTAAGGCTTTGGCAAGCTGAATCACATATTGCACAACATGATCTGTTTCTTCTGATAATTGTTGTGGAGTAAATCGAGCTATAGCTGGTTGTGACCCAAATAGTATCTCATAGGGTGACAGTTTGTGTTTCCCTATGGGGGTGATATATAGTGCAATGGGAAGGAGCTCAGGCCACTGGGCCATAGTCTCCTGCATCATTTTGGTCAATTACCTTTTCAGTGTGCCATTACTTCCGGAAATGGGCCAATCGGAATAGGTTTAGTGAGAGTGTGTTTGTTAGGTCTGCCATCTACACCGATCAATATTAGATTGTCATTAGAAAATTGGACTGGGAGACTCTGGGGCAGTTCAGTGGATTTTAAAATGGAATTGGCCGCCCCAGTGTCTACCATAAACTTCACCGGATTCCCTCCTACTGGGAGAACTACAGATGAACAGAGCCCGGGGATGGTTACGGCATCACGATGGCAGACTCTGGTTGGCCTCCATTTCAGAATGGACGGTCCTGGGGGACATTTTCTCGTGAGTCTTGTGGGCCGGGCGTCCTATTTCTAGATAGGGGGGCTTGGGTGATGCACTGGCTAGCAGGGGTGTGACAGTCCCTTTGGAAGTGTCCTGCCCGGCCACACCTCCAACACAGAAGACGGGAATTCGTTACTGGTCTTCTCCCGGGATACATTACTCGCTGATCAGGTACCGTCATGGGGTAATAAAGGGGCTGTAAGGGAGGATACCGGGGGGACAAGGGGGGATACTGTGCTACAGGTACTGTGGGTGCCGAAACTGCCACTGCAGCGGGTTTGAATTTAGGCTTAACCGCAGAAGCGGTCCGGGCGACACTCTTCTGGAAGCTTTTTGCTACTTTTAGGGCATCTCCTGGGGTGGCTGACTCAACATCTGGCCGTACAGCCAATATCGCATATGTAAACCCTGGATAAAGGCGGACACTAACAGCTGGCAATGAGTTTTAGTATGTAAGGAGAACCCAAGGTCCTTATAGACCAGCAAAAGGCGCCCATAAAACTTCTCAACTGACTCTCCCTTCTCTTGAGTGACATCTGTGAGGGTGGTGGATTGATCAGCCAGCTTATCCTGAGCCCATATTTTAAGGGCTCGACAGAAGTCAATCCCACTTTCATACGTATTGGAGTCTAATGCTCTGTTATATGGGATAGCAGTCTCTATCATGGGATAATATCCTTCACCGGCTTTTACACAAAGCAGGTGTAAAAGATCTTGCCTTGTTGTTGAATATATCTCTCTATTTGCGGCCATACCCCTGTAAAAAGCCATGGGGGAATGTTCGGGATCCGGGAGACGATTACACAGAGTATCCGTCTGTATTGGGGTAAATGGGGTATATTTGGGTGGGCTGGTATTCTGGTCCACTTCCTCAATTTCCTCCAACTTTGTGAGAGGGGGTGGAGGTGGAGGGAAA
The DNA here is from genome assembly GCF_046119375.1 of Phyllobates terribilis. Taxonomy (NCBI): domain Eukaryota; kingdom Metazoa; phylum Chordata; class Amphibia; order Anura; family Dendrobatidae; genus Phyllobates; species Phyllobates terribilis. The sequence goes on from NW_027362761.1 coordinate 708,202,488, forward strand.
TCAGGGGGAGGGGGGAGATCAGCATGAGTACTGATTGATGGGAGATCTCGGAGGTAGGGAAACGCTGGGGGAGACCAGATATCGGATCTGATCGTGGGTTTGATTAGTTGAGCGGCATAATCGACTAGATCCCTGTCGATGGCCAAGAGTCTTATCTCTCTCAATTTAGTTGGATGCGTGGTGATGTATTGCTTTATAGTCCCGACTATTATTTTGGCCGCATCCTGTTTTGGATATCCAAAGATACCAGTGGAAATAAATGGCAGGGCTAGGGTTGGGACCGCATGAAGCTGTGATGCGTATGCTATGGTGTTCTGAATTGTTTCTGTAAGCAGGTGTTGTGACCTGGGTACATCCAGGGGATCATATCTTGGTCCCACTGCATGTATAACATACTTACATGATAGCTGTCCGGCTCTTGTAGCCATCACCTCTCCTTTTCTTAACGGACCATTGTCACGGATGTGATCGTTGGATGCAATTTGTATTGCAGGTCCCCCAAGACGACATATTTCTGCAGCTAGCCCTCCCCATGCTGTAGTCTCGCATTTTCTGCATTTACACTGATCCCAACTTGCTGTTGCGGTATACTCCCTATGCCTATTCTCAGTATAGTGGAAAATTCGGAAGGACCATTCAGTAAAACAGACGCCAACTCCTGGTACCTGTGTCCATGTTCTATTTCCCCAGTTTGGGAGGGGGTGAATAGGGTAGAATTCGGAGGACCCTGGGTCTCCCCGAATGGAGTGTGGACCATGGCGGGGGCAGGTGGGGGCAATGATTTATAATACCCACCGTCAGAGTTAAGAAATGGGAAGGCTGGTGCAGCAGCACTGGGTCTGCGTGCTCCACAATTATAGCACGTCTCGCGCCATCCTGGATTAGTGGCCCAACACACATTACAAAGCCAGCCATCTGGGTTATATGATGGTGGCTGGCCACCAGTGGGAAGTGCAGGGTATTTAATCTCCTTAGGTAAAAATTGCTCAGTTTCCGGATTGAGGGGCTGGGGTACGGCTACATTTGTGGGGGTATGGGATGCTTCTTTAGGGGCTTCAGATTCGGTTTGTGGACACATAAGTCAGGAAGGGGAACCTACTTCCTCCTCTATCTTGTCCCCATCAGCTTCATTTTGTAGCACAAAACAGACAGTCTTCGTTACAGTGCTAGATAATTTTCCTTTCTTTACATAAAGATAATTGAAATAACCAGGCTTTATCTCCTCCTCTATTTCAGCATATCCTTCATGACAAATCTCATGTGCAACTTTCCTAAACTTTTCAGCATCTTCCAACAATCCACAGTCAACGAATCTATCCCTTTTCTGCCGGATGTCTTCATCCCACAATGTAGGCTGAAGTCTCCCTTCCACGGGAAAGTTTAACACCTTAAACACTTTTGGTGCATTCTTAAATTACCTTTTCCCCTCTCGTCCGACCATGATAGTCATCACATCCTCTCCCTCCTGCGGGAGAGACACTCTCTTTCTGCTCCACGGAAACATTGATTAATCACTGCACTGCTGCCTTTCAACTGACAAAAGATCCTTGATTTGTGCACAATATGAGTCCGGCCGGCCTCAGCTGCTGTTTCACTGACTTCACCCCTCCCGTCGGGGGAGTCACGCATACGGCTCAGTTGAAAGGAGGAGAGCTCTCGTCCGCAGCTTTCCGGACACTAGATATAGTTATATCTGTGTGCGTATGACGCACCCCCTGGGCCGAGTGTACACGCGTGTGGGTTACCCGGAGCCAGGTCTCTGGGGGTTGTAGTCTCCGTGGCGGCGACCCGGTCCCGTGGCTCAGGGTGGTCAAACCAGTGGCAGTCTTTATAGGGTTTGTGTTGGTTTAATGTCCGACTACGCCACCCGTGGATTGCGGTCAGGGTGTACCGCCGCTGCGAGGCAGTCCGCTGAGGCTGGTGTAGTGTGCGCAGCTAAAGATGGGATAACTCCCCACGGGAAGAGTATGGCCTCAGGGCAGGGAATGTGGATGATGGGAGTGATGGTGCGCGGGCATCCCAGTACTAGTAGTGCTGTATGCGGTGAGAAAGCACGAACGACTCAGAGTCTTTGCAGTGCAGTTCAGGGTCTTTACTGATGATATTAAGGCAGACCCTCCCGGGTGTACTGGCTAGCATAAGTGGCCTGGTCAGTCTGCGAGCAAGCAGGAGTTCCCCTGGCCAGGTGGAGTTGTAGGCCTCCCCGTCTATCTGCACTCTTCCTGGCTACCTTGCTGTAAGCGAGTGGAAGTAGCCCACGTCCCTGAGTATACCGTGTGGTGCTCACCCGTATGGCTGGTGACTTGGGGCCTTCTGATAGCCCCCGCTCCTCGATGGCGGTGCTGGTCCCTTCCTTGTGACTGAGACTCCGGGCTTCTATGGCCAGAGGACCTGGAATCCCCTGCCAGCTGGTTTCTGCTGCTGGACTTAGAGGTTCCCACAGCCTCGGACTCCGTTGTCCGGTCGTAGTCTCTTCAGCCAGGACGAGCAATATCTGCTTCCAGTCCCTGGCACTCAGCTCCTGCTCCTACAGAGCTCCTAGCTGTTTCTCACCCTCTGTCTGGAACCTCACTCCAGGCTCTGTTCGACTAACCCCGCCCCAGATCCAGTTTATATAGGGCAGGTTTCTCCCCTATCTGGCCTGAGACAGGAGGCGTTGCATGTTTAAGGGCTCCTGACCAGGAAACCTCCCACTTGCTCTCAGACGTAATATTTCTATTACTGTGGTAACCAGACCCCTGGGGTGCCACATTCCCCCCTAGTAAATTTTAGTACTCCGGGACTAAACACATTTTGAAGAAAACACAAATACAGGGAATAACAATAGCATAACATATGTACAAGAAGTTTTAGTCTTTAGAGGTCACGGCGTGTCCATAACCGGGTGTCCATGTCACCCAACAAGGTGAAGTCTTGGAAAAGAGTAGGGGACCTGTCCAAAGCAAACCCCAAACGTTGGCCCTGGGCGTGGCTGCAAGGCTGAGGCTAGCTACTTTGGGCCACAAGGAGGCCACGCCAGACAGGTTTTTCTCTTCCGCGGCCATCTTCGCAAGAGGCACCAAGGTGCAACTATCTACAATGTAGTTTCGGTTACTCAACGTCCATAACCTGTCAGTCCAAATAAACCTGCAGGGTAACTAGAGAAACATAATCAATGAACAGGCAACAAAAACATAAACCTTTTTCAGCATTTACGTATGTACAGGTAAATATATACTTGGCATTAGACTCTCCAGCGAGCGGGCATCTGTCCTCTAGTGCTCCTGGTGGACCTACGTAACCCACTATCTGGTTCTGCACTACAGGGTGTAGGAGGTGTTACGGGCAGGCCTGGCAGCTTTCTGCGTACTCTTTGGCTTACTAGGGGCACGGCAGGCTCACTACTAGCAGAGGGTTGATTCTCCTGGGCTGCTGGTATGGATTCTTCTGCCTCCTGGGCCGGCTGCTCTTCTGACACTGCCTGTTCTTCTGTAGGCCCTTGAGGGGCTGGCTGGAGAAAGGTGAGGACGGGTACCACGACTGCGTTGTTGACTTGAGTCCAGGACCGGGGAAAGTCTCCGAGTACGGTACTGATCATTTCTTCCCTTTCCTCTGCGGGTTGAGGGTTCTCTTGATCTTCGTCAGGGCTTTGCAGCTGCTCGGGACACTTTTTCAGGTGGTCTCTGGAGACAATGGCTGTGGTTTCTCCTCTATCCTTACTGATTATACAGACTTTTGGATTATCATGGCTTGAGGGCAGTACTGTGTACGGGTCCTTCTCCCACTGGTCGTCCAACTTGTGGAGTCGCCTCTTTCTCTTCAAGACCTGCTCTCCAGGTACCAGGGGAACAGCGGGAGCATGCTGGTTATAAGTCTTCTCTTGCCTTTCTCTTGCTTGAGACAGACTCCGCTCGATGCTCTCCTGTACTTTCCGATACTGCTGTTGCCGTTCTGTATCCCAGTCCGCCTCTGGCGAGGTGTGCCCAGGTGTCAGGACTCCCATATCCAGGTCAATAGGCAGCTTACCAGGTCTTGCTCTCATTAGGTAAGCCGGGGTACAGTTGGTGGAACCTACAGGGATGTGATTATATAAGTTCACCAGATCAGGCAGTTTTTTCAGGCCAGAGACTGCGTTCTTCCAGGGGCAACGTTTTTAGCAAGTCTATCACCACCTGGTTAATTTTCTCACATAGTCCGTTGGTCTGAGGGTGATAGGGCATTGTTCTTATCTTCCTGCAGCCATACAGATTGCAGAACTCTTGGAAGACCTCCGCTTCGAAGGCTGGCCCTTGGTCAGTCAACACTTGCTCCGGATACCCGTGTGGACGGCAGAAGTGCTGCTGGAAGGCTCTAGCTGCTGTTTGAGCCGTTAAGTCCTTGACAGGGACCACCACCAGGAACCGGGAGTAGTGATCTACGATGGTGAGGGTGTAGACGTACCCAGATTTGCTTGGAGCCAGTGGCTGCCTGGTGATGATGGACTGCATGGGAGTCTTCTGGCTGGCGCGGTCCTTCCTTCTTAGGTTGCACGTGCCACAGTCTCTACACCACCTCTCGATGGCTCCTCTCATGCCTACCCAGTAGAACCGTCCACGCAACAGGAACTCCAGCTTCTTCAATCCGAAGTGTCCTGCTCCGTCATGGTATGCCTCCAGAACCATAGCCACGTCTCGTCTTGGGACCACTACCTGCCAGGTCAGCTCATGTGTTCTAGAGTTGACCATTCTCCGGCACAGCTTCTCCTTGTAAAGAAACAGTTTACTTTTCTCCTTCTACAGTTGCTTGGTCTCCTCCGGAGCGTCTGGTTCAAGACGGGCATCAGCCTGTGTCAGCATTACCTTCACCAGACGGACTGCGGGATCACTGTCTTGCGTCTCCGCCCAGCTGTAGTGGGGTAAGGGATTGAAAGTAGCAGAGCGCCTGTCCCTTACACGGTGGGAATACAGGGTAATCCCATGATGGTGGAACGCAGGGAGTTCGACTTCTTCCAGTTCTTCTGGATCTTCCCCTACGTCCGGTAAGTTTGGCATTCTGGACAGGGCATCCGCGTTGGCATTTGAGCGTCCCGCCCGGTATTTGATGGTGAATTCATAGTTGGACAGGCGGGCCATCCATCTCTGCTCCAGGGCACCAAGTCTTGCAGTGTCCAGGTGTGTCAACGGGTTGTTATCCGTGTACACGGTGAACTTGGAAGAGGCAAGGTAATGCTTGAAACGTTCGGTCACTGCCCACACCACTGCCAGGAACTCTAGCTTGAATGAGCTATAATTCTCAGGGTTTCTCTCTGTGAGCCGTAGTTTTCGGCTGGCGTAAGCGATTACCCGTTCTTTCCCCTGCTGGATCTGGGACAGTACGGCTCCTATCCCGATGTTGCTCGCGTCCATGTGGAGGATAAAGGGCTGGCCGTAGTCAGGGTACGCCAGGATTTCATCCCCCGTGAGGGCCATCTTCAGCTGGCGGAAGGACTCCTCTTCCAGCTTTTCCCACCTGAAGGGCGGCTTCTGGTTTTTGGCCTTCCTGGATTGACCTATCAGGAGGTCCTGCATAGGAGCTGCCATTTTGGCGAAACCGGGAATGAATTTTCGGTAGTAGCCTACCAACCCGAGGAACTGCCGAACTTCCTTTATGCTGGAGGGTCTTGGCCAGTCTTTAATCACGGTGATCTTATCGGGGTCGGTAGCCACTCCGTCAGCACTCACCACGTGTCCCAGGTACTGCACCTTTGGTTTCAGCAGGTGACACTTGGAGGGTTTCACCTTTAGGCCGTAGCTTGCCAGGGCGTCAAACACTTCTGCCAGGTGTTTCAGATGGTCCTCGTAGGTTTTGGAATAAACGATGACATCGTCCAGGTATAACAGGACCGTCTCGAAATTCCGGTGTCCCAGACAGCATTCCATCAACCGCTGGAAGGTTCCTGGTGCATTGCAGAGCCCGAACGGCATACAGTTGAATTCGCTGAGACCCATCGGGGTGGTGAATGCAGTCTTCTCCTTGTCTGCCTCGGCTACAGGAACCTGCCAGTACCCGCTAGTAAGATCCAAAGAGGAGAAGAAGTTAGCAGATTTTAATGCAGCTAAAGATTCTTCTATTCTAGGTAACGGGTACGCATCTTTGTGTGTGATACGGTTGACCTTTCTGTAGTCAACACACATTCTCATTGTGTTGTACTTCTTTTTCACTAGAACTAGTGGAGCTGCCCAGGGGCTACAGCTGTCCCTGATTACCCCAGCCTCCTTCATGTCCCGCAACATCCCCTTTGCATGCTGATAGTGTGCAGGGGGTACAGGTCGGTATCTTTCCTTTATGGGTGGATGGTCTCCTGTGGGGATGTGATGTTCTACCCCCTTTACTCGCCTGAAGTCTAGCGGGTGTTTTTGGTGTGAGGGAGTGGAGTCAGTACCCAAATGCAGTTGCTGACACCAGTCCTCCATTTGTTTCTTAGAGCCGTTACCTTCCTCTGGTTGAGATGGAGGCAAGGGTTCCACGGCCCTTACAGAATTTTGGTTTATGGTGAACAATTTGGCTAGCGTGGCATACCGGGGCAGGTATACTTCTCTCTCCCCGATATTTATGATGCGGACAGGTACCCTCCCATGGCGTACATCGACCACCCCCCGTGCTGTCAAAATGGTGGGCCTACTGTCTGAGTAAACGGGCTCCACCATTGCTTGGTAGTCTCTACCTCTTAGACCAATAGCTGCCCGGCACCAGATCATCATCTCACTTTTCGGGGGCATGGCAATAGGGAACGGGTCACACATTCTCACGCTACCAATTTCACCACCAGATAGTTCCACTTGTTGCCGTTTCATCAGAGCCCGGATCTCTTTTTGGAGAACATGCTGCTGGCTGGAACTGGCGTTCTTGGCAACCTGCTGTAAAATGAGAATTATCGCTGCAAGACAATTTTCAATCACGTTTAGTTCCCAAGGTTATTTTAGGGTGACTCTCATGACGGTCAATGTCCACAATAATTAGTCCTTGTGCCGCCAGTTCAACTTTACCGATTTTAATGGTCACCTCTTTGAATCCCACCTGCGGCACGGGCTGACCATTGCTGGCGATGATACTCAGGTCGTTATCTGGGTAGCGGGTTATGTCCGAGTCATTCCAGTACCGCTTAAAGAGCACATAAGGGATGGTAGTTACCTGTGACCCGGTGTCTAGTAGGGCACTCATTGGAATGCCATCCAGTACCACAGGCAAGACTGGACGTCCCCCTACATATTTATCTCGCCAGTTTGAGGGGCCTGATGGTCTTATGCCTGGGGGTTGGCCCTCTGCCCCAGGTTGTGCCCGTTTAAATGACAGTACCTTGCCATATGTCCGGGTTGATTGCAGCGGCGGCAGATGGGTTGTCCGTCCTCCTTGTATCTGTCACTGGGTCTTCCTCTGGATGATGGGATCCTCCTCTGTCGGCGCCACGGGACATCCTCCGGTCCGGATGCCAGCTGGATCTTTCCTGGAGGAGAGACCTGTAAAGACTGCACAGTTCTGGTTAGCGCGGCTACGCTTTTATTCAGCTCTTGGACCTGATAGTGCAGGTCTGTAGCCGGGTTGTTGTCCAAAGCCTGCGCACCGGCTCCTACAGACTCTGTAGACAAGGGCGCCGCCTCCTGATGATAGGTAATAACAGGGTGCCGGTGGGTTACAGCGCTACCCGGTGCCGGTTCTCGGAGCACCCGGATGGCCCTGTCTTTGAACTTTGCAAAGTCTAAACCAGGGTTCTGCAAGGCCATTGCACGTAACTGGGTTCGGTGGGCGTTGGACAGCAGACCCTCAATGAATTGCTCAGTTAACAGTTCATCTGCATTCCGCACACTGTCAGGGTCTGCCTGTTTAATGGCTCCCAGGGCCTCTTGCAAACTCAAAGCATAGTCTCTTATACTGTCTTGGGCCCGCTGCTTGCACCCATAAAATCTCATTTTGATCTCGGCTGAGGTGCGGGTATCAAAAGTGTCCTTCAGACGGGCCAAGATCTCCTTTACGGTCTCCTTGTCCCGGACTGACCAAGACTTTACTTCACGCTGGGCTGCGCCGGTTAGCTGGCCTATCAATATGCTCACTTTCTGGCCCTCCGTCAGGGGGTATACCTTAAATAGGCTGTACAGTCTCTCTTTAAAGTCGCTTAGGGTATGCGACTCCCCTGAGTATTGGGGCAGCCAGGCCGCTCCGGGGATCTAAGGCATCGTAAACGGCATTACTGCGGCAGCGGCCGCGCTGGTGGTAGAGGGTCCATCCGTGTCCGTCATCTTCCTCCCCCCTAGTTAAGTGTGGCCTACCTTCTGACGATCCTCTTCTGTAGGCCGCGGCTCCGCTGGTGCTGCTCCGGACGAGGACCTTGCGTCACGTCCTGGTGACGTCAGCGTCGCTCTCTCTCCCTTTCAGGACCTTGCGCAGCGTCGGTGCGTGGGGCGGAGCTTCGGGTCTCGCGCGCTTTCGGCGTCCACGCCCCTTTTCTTCCTGCGCAGCGTCCCGAAGATGGCGTCCGATGGCGGGAAAACGACTGCGGATGGCGGGAAACTTCTGGAGATGGCGGGAAACGGCTCCGGATGGCGGGAACCTTCACCACGGCAGGTATGACAGTCTTTTGAAGGCACGCAGTACCCGGTGGTTGCGGGCACCAAATCCTGCCGACTACGCCAAAGGTTGACGCGCCCCCTGGGCCGAGTGTACACGCGTGTGGGTTACCCAGAGCCAGGTCTCTGGGGGTTGTATTCTCCGTGGCGGCGACCCGGTCCCATGGCTCAGGGTGGTCAAACCAGTGGCAGTCTTTATAGGGTTTTTGTGGTTTAATGTAAGACTACGCCACCCGTGGATTGCGGTCAGGGTGTACCGCCGCTGCGAGGCAGTCCGCTGAGGCTGGTGTAGTGTGCGCAGCTAAAGATGGGATAACTCCCCATGGGAAAAGTATGGCCTCAGGGCAGGGAATGTGGATGATGGGAGTGATGGTGAGCGGGCGTCCCAGTACTAGTAGTGCTGTATGCGGTGAGAAAGCAGGATCGACTCAGAGTCTTTGCAGTGCAGTTCAGGGTCTTTACTGATGATATTAAGGCAGACCTTCTCGGGAGTACTGGCTAGCATAAGGGGCCTGGTCAGTCTGCGAGCAAGCAGGAGTTCCCCTGGCCAGGTGGAGTTGTAGGCCTCCCCGTCTATCTGCACTCTTCCTGGCTACCTTGCTGTAAGCGAGTGGAAGTAGCCCACGTCCCTGAGTATACCGTGTGGTGCTCACCCGTATGGCTGGTGACTTGGGGCCTTCTGATAGCCCCCGCTCCTCGATGGCGGTGCTGGTCCCTTCCTTGTGACTGAGACTCCGGGCTTCTATGGCCAGAGGACCTGGAATCCCCTGCCAGCTGGTTTCTGCTGCTGGACCTAGAGGTTCCCACAGCCTCGGACTCCGTTGTCCGGTCGTAGTCTCTTCAGCCAGGACGAGCAATATCTGCTTCCAGTCCCTGGCACTCAGCTCCTGCTCCTACAGAGCTCCTAGCTGTTTCTCGCACTCTGTCTGGAACCTCACTCCAGGCTCTGTCCGACTAACCCCGCCCCAGATCCAGTTTACATAGGGCTGGTTCCTCCCCTATCTGGCCTGGGACAGGAGGTGTTGCATGTTTAAGGGCTCCTGACCAGGAAACCTCCCATTTGCTCTCAGACGTAATATTTCTATTACTGTGGTAACCAGACCCCTGGGGTGCCACACGTATCCTACCCAATCTTCGATCACCTGCCGCAACTGAACCTAACAGTGTTCAGTCTCCTAAGGATCTTTGTCAGAAGTTAAGGAAGATTCATACAATATTCACTTGTCAATCCGAGGTGGTATTGTTTTAAAAGTTATCAATATCAGACCCCTAATGGGACTACACCCCTATAGTCTCACCTCTGACTATATCCAACCAGGACGTCCGGAGATACTGCAAACAACCACGCACCACGTGGAAACCACGGCAAATGGTCAGTATCACTTGTAAAGGACTCGTGCACTTACCTTGGCTTTTGTAGGGGATGATCAGTCCCAATTCCAGAGGGGGGGGGTCAAAAGCAAGTCTCTCTTTGTGGACGTCCAGGGGTGGTGGGGCGTCCCTGGTTAGGGATCCGAGTCACGGCACCAAGCTGTTGAGGGAGGGCAGTAATGACCCTTCACGGTTGACCAAGTGAGTGTCAAATTATTATGTTACAAGGTTGATTGCAATCCAATAGAAAACCAGACGGAGGCAAAGATCTGTATGGGGCGATTCAAGAATCTCTAACCCCGTTTATTTCTACTTAGCATTGTATATTGTTTTGAGTTTATTAATGTCCAATCACCTACAGCCATACTACAAGCTTGAACCAATGTTAGTACAATTAATACGGAAATACACATATGGTCATATTATCGTTAGTTCGGTGCAAGGGGGAAAGTTACAAGGTCGTACATCCCGGCTCAGACTAGCTAGATAACAGGAGCGGGGTGTCTCATAGAATGTTCCTGAGAGAAAAGGTTAGTGTGGGAAAGTTGCATGTGAATCAAGAGGAAAGAAGGAAAGAATGTATGTTATGCAAAGAGTATAATAACATGATTTTGAAGCAAGCAGACAAAATAGAGTTGCCATAGCATGAATATCAATATGCCCTTTACACTAGGTTCCCTGGATCCCAGCCCTCCAAAAATTGAGGTTTCTTTTTATGTCTCTGGTGAAAACGGTGATCCACATGGATAGCCAGAGACATGGCCTCTTCCAGGGAAACTGAGGTCTCATACAGGCAAAAGCGTCCTTTACCCTCACAGAAAGCATCTGGCAGAACTGGCTACGGAGTGTGGAGTCATTCCACTTGGTATCCGTGGACAACCTACAGGACTTGGAGCAAAACTCCTCAGCTGGCTGGTCTCCTTGCTGAAGCTGACATGCTTTAGATTCAGCCTAAGAGACGCAGTCGGAGTGGTTGTATCTATGACTCAGAGCCAGAAAAAAATCCTCAACCATCCGAAGTGACTGAGGGTCAGATGGGAGAGATAGGGGTCCCCAGGCATAGGGGTCCCCAGGCATAGGGGTCACCCTGGAGGAGAGAAATTATTATCCCCATCCACTGTTCCTCGATACCTGAGTAGTGAGGACATAATCTCACCCAGCCAACCAGATCTCACACTTTGAAATGACCAGGGGCAGTACCCCGAAAAACAGTGTCTGCAAATTGAGGTTTTGGTTCTGGCTTTGATCCTAAGTTGTGACAAGGCTCCTTAAAGGTGGCACTAGAGTTCTAGTCCTCTTCCTCTGTGAAGAGACAATTTCCATATTGCCCAGAGGAGCATTGCGGCTTCAAAGTCACCTCACCTTGACATGCTTAACATGTCACTCTCTGGAAGGAATCCAAAGGCGGTGAAGGTAGAGATATAGGTCCGCGCCGCTGAAAAATCCTCAAATCAGTAACATATAATAAAATCCTTGATTATTGGTAAATGCCTACGCATTTCTGGGTGTTCCACACCCCTTCATCAGGGCACCAACAGATATATCAATGTATGCACTGAAACACTCCATTTATATACAGACATAAAGTGAAATAAAAAAAAAGTGTGTTCAAAAAGGAAGAGCAGAAAAAAACAACATAACCTTTGCACCTGAGGCCGTGTGCAAAAAACTTTCAACAAAACTTATCAATGAGTGTCACCAATATAAAAAGTGAGTATAAAAAACATGTATTAAGACACGTATTACAAATAATGCAGTGTAGAGATGTATAAATAATCAATATACAGAATAGTCAAATGTATCAGTCAAATGGAGTAAATACGTGAAAGGAATATTACTTACTAATAAGTAAGCGTTCACCTTAGGTAAGAACAATATAAATATATATATAACATTAAAATCTCTAATGAGAATTCACCCATCAGCTGTCGTTCCATAAAGGGAGATGGAAAACGAAGGAACAAAATAAAAATAAAAAGTACCCCCATGTAAAAAATAGCCCGTAATAACCTCTATCAACGGAGGAATGGTACAAGGAACAGGTTATCTGACCTATATTATGTATTTTTTTGCACACGGCCTCAGGTGCAAAGGTTATGTTGTTTTTTTCTGCTCTTCCTTTTTGAACACACTTTTTTTTTTTTTTTTTTCACTTTATGTCTGTATATAAATGGAGTGTTTCAGTGCATACATTGATATATCTGTTGGTGCCCTGATGAAGGGGTGTGGAACACCCAGAAACGCGTAGGCATTTACCAATAAACAAGGATTTTATTATATGTTCCTGATTTGAGGATTTTTCAGCGGCGCGGACGTATATCTCTACCTTCACCGCCTTTGGATTTATTCTGGTCCTGTGGGACACCTATTGGAGATCCGCTGCAGCTGCCTTTTATATGTTATGGTAGTTGTGTCCTCACACAACCCAACCTGGTGAGAACCACCATTTTACTATTATTCCCTATGTCTACAGGTGTAACCCTATTGGGCTTTGCGCTCTCTCTCTCTCTTTGTACTCTCTGGAAGGAGAAACGTTACCACTTGGATGCCGGTCTGAAAGCTCTCACCCAGCTAAACCAGATCTCACACTTTGCACTTGTAACATACCTGGCGGCGTCCTTGCATAGTGGTCCATCTCCCACTGTGCAAGAGCGCGCACTTGGTCTCCAGTCCAGACTGCCACTCTGGCTTCTCTCCATGTTGTCTGCTTTGCTCTGCTCTTGCTGCTTAGGGCGACGCCCGCTGAACTTCCTGTTTCTTGTAGCTGCTGCTGACACTCCCCTGATGCGTCCTCAGCCTATTGCTGTCTGTCACCTGGTATTTAACCCAGCTCCTCCTTGGAATCCTTGCCTGAGCATCTTGTTCTGTCAGTTGGCTTCTGGTCGCTGACATGCCAGGTCCTGTCTATGTTTGCTGCCTTACGGTATCAGTTCCCGTGTCTGAACTGTGTCCTGTCTGTGCACTCTAGCCAGCTGTCTCTCTGCCTTCCTGGAGGCTGTATTTCCAGGCCTGTCTGAACACGCTCCTAGCCTATTCGTCTCGCCCTCTGGGGGCCGCATACCCAGACTCACTCCTGTATTTGTTGCCGTACAGTTCCTGTCTGAACTGTCTCCTAGTTTCTTACCTGTTTTTTCTTTATGTTCATTTGCTCCATTTTTCTGCAGTGTCTGAACCAGCACTTGGCTTTACCTAGGCTCGTTCTTGCATTTTGTTGCAGTACCTGTTCTTGTCTGAACTGTCTCCTAGTTTCTTACCTGCTTTGTCTTTATGTCCGTTTGCTCCCTTTTTCTGCAGTGTCTGAACCAGCACTTGGCTTTACCTAGGCTCGTTCCTGCATTTTGTTGCAGTAACTGTTCTTGTTTGAACTGTCTCCTACCTTTTACCTGTTTCGTCTCTATGTCCGTCCCTTCCCTTTTCCTGCGTTGTCTGAACCTGCACCTAACTCCTTCTCGTTGTCGCTGTACTTCCGTTTGTGAGTTGGAGTCCTCTCGCTACTTCTTTGCAAGTATCTACTGTGTATCTGGTTCTGCCTTTCTTTCTGTTCCGTGTGAACAGAGCCCTATCCCCTTTGCTTTGTCTTTGTTTATCCCTTCGGCGATTTATCTCAGCCCTGTCCACCACGTCTGCGGTTTCGCTCTGCTCAGCCTTGTCCACCGCGTCTGCGGTTTCGCTCTGCTCAGCCTTGTCCACCGCGTCTGCGGTTTCGCTCTGCTCAGCCTTGTCCACTGCGTCTGCGGTTTCGCTCTGCTCAGCCCTGTTCACCGTGTCTGCGGTTTCGCTCTGCTCAGCCTTGTCCACCGCGTCTGTGGTTTCACTCTGCTCAGCCTTGTCTACCGCGTCTGTGGTTTCGCTCTGCTCAGCCTTGTTTACCACGTCTGCGGTTTCGCTCTGCTCAGCCTTGTCTACCGCGTCTGCGGTTTTGCTTTGCTCAGCCTTGTCCACCGCGTCTGCGGTTTTGCTCTGCTCAGCCTTGTCCACCGCGTTTGCGGTTTCGCTCTGCTCAGCCTTGTCTACCGCGTCTGTGGTTTCGCTCTGCTCAGCCTTGTCTACCGCGTCTGCGGTTTCGCTCTGCTCAGCCTTGTCTACCGCATCTGCGGTTTCGCTCTGCTCAGCCTTTTCTACCGCGTCTGCGGTTTCGCTCTGCTCAGCCTTGTCTACCGCGTCTGCGGTTCTGCCCTGCTCAGCCTTGTCCACCGCGTCTGCGGTTTCGCTCTGCTCAGCCTTGTCCACCGCGTCTGCGGTTTCGCTCTGCTCTGCCTTGTCCACCGCGTCTGCGGTTACGCTTTGCTCAGCCTTGTCCACCGCGTCTGCGGTTTTGCTCTGCTCAGCCTTGTCTACCGCGTCTGCGGTTTTGCTCTGCTCAGCCTTGTCCACCGCGTCTGCGGTTTTGCTTTGTTCAGCCTTGTCCACCGCGTCTGCGGTTTCGCTCTGCTCAGCCTTGTGTACCGCGTCTGTGGTTTCGCTCTGCTCAGCCTTGTTTACCACGTCTGCGGTTTCGCTCTGCTCAGCCTTGTCTACCGCGTCTGCGGTTTTGCTTTGCTCAGCCTTGTCCACCGCGTCTGCGGTTTTGCTATGCTCAGCCTTGTCTACCGTGTCTGCGGTTTCGCTCTGCTCAGCCTTGTCTACCGTGTCTGCAGTTTCGCTCTGCTCAACCTTGTCTACCGCGTCTGCGGTTTCGTTCTGCTCAGCCTTGTCTACAGCGTCTGCGGTTTTGCTCTGCTCAGCCTTGTCCACCGCGTCTGCGGTTTTGCTTTGCTCAGCCTTGTCCACCGCGTCTGCGGTTTCGCTCTGCTCAGCCTTGTCTACCGCGTCTGTGGTTTTGCTCTGCTCAGCCTTGTTTACCACGTCTGCGGTTTTGCTTTGCTCAGCCTTGTCCACCGCGTCTGCGGTTTCGCTCTGCTCAGCCTTGTCTACCGCGTCTGTGGTTTTGCTCTGCTCAGCCTTGTTTACCACGTCTGCGGTTTTGCTCTGCTCAGCCTTGTCCACCGCGTCTGCGGGTTTGCTCTGCTCAGCCTTGTCTACCGTGTCTGCGGTTTCGCTCTGCTCAGCCTTGTCTACCGCGTCTGCGGTTTCGCTCTGCTCAGCCTTGTCTACCGCGTCTGCGGTTTCGCTCTGCTCAGCCTTGTCTACCGCGTCTGCGGTTTCGCTCTGCTCAGCCTTGTCTACCGCGTCTGCAGTTTCGCTCTGCTCAGCCTTGTCTACCGCGTCTGCGGTTTCGCTCTGCTCAGCCTTGTCTACCGCGTTTGCGGTTTCGCTCTGCTCAGCTTTGTCTACCGCGTCTGCGGTTTCGCTCTGCTCAGCCTTGTCTACCACGTCTGCGGTTCGCTCTGCTCAGCCTTGTCTACCGCGTCTGCGGTTCTGCCCTGCTCAGCCTTGTCTACCGCATCTGTGGTTTTGCTCTGGTCAGCTTTGTCCTCCGCGTCTGTGGTTTCGCTCTACTCAGCCCTGTCTACCACGTCTGCGGTTTCGCTCTGCTCAGCCTTGTGCACCGCACCTGCTGTTTCACTTTACTCTGTTTGATTACCGCATCTGTGGCTCTGAACTCGTCTCCCAGTCTGTACTGGACCCTACCAAGCCTACGCTCTAGCCTGCCTGTTCCTGTATTCCCCGGTGTGGGTCAACAGTCGTGTCCGGAGTCTGACCTGGAGTAGACCCTGGTCCCTCTGCTCGGTTCCTCCCTGGTGCACTGGCGTCGTATGCCGTCGTGCGACCTTGGTCGGATCGAGCAGATACTTAGTTACGCCCCTCCAGGCACTCTCCGGTTCATGGCACAGTGGAACCACTAAACACGCACATGCCAGTCAGTCTGGGCGTGTGCATTACAGCACTGACAAAAGGCAGTACCCCAAAACACAGTGTCGGCAAATTGAGCTTCTGTATCTGGCTTTTATCCTAAGTCATGTGACGAGGCTCGTTAAAGGGTCAATATTGACGTTTAGGATTGAAACCTCCTATAGATAGTACTAGAGTTCTAGTCCTCTTCCTCTGTGAAGAGACAATTTGCATATTTCCCATAGGAGCATTGCGTCTTAAAAGTCTCATCACATTGACATGCTTAACATGTCACTCTCCGTAAGGAGAAACATTACCCCTTGGATACCAGCTGCATATAGAAACCCTGCTAATCTTATTAGCATTCAGTGCTAATCTCCTTTGATTGTGCCCTCTGGAACGCACGGTCAGCATGTAATATACTACCTACATTCATGATGTCTTGTTTTCTAATTCCCTTAACCTTCTGCCTCTCACAGAAACCTGGATCCAGCAGTTGGACACCACCGCTTCTGCTGCTCTCTCATTTAGTGGGCTGAAATTTTCACACACTGCCAAACCTGAGAACAGACAAGGAGTGGTGTTTATCTACTCCTTTCATCACAATGTGCTTTCCAGGTTATCCCCCTAGTACCCTTACTTATGCTTCCTTCCTTTGAAGTCCACACTGTTAGACTCTTCAAACCCATCTCCCTGAGAGTGGTAGTTGAGTATCGCCCTCTGGGCTCCTCCCGACAGTTCTTGGATCGCTTTGCCACCTAGGGTCCACACTTTCCCACTCTCATCATGGGTGATTTTAACATCCCCATTGATGATCCTCTCACCCAATCTGCCTCTCATCTCCTTTCTCTAACCTCCTCATTCGGCCTCTCACAGTTCACTAACTCTCCTACCCATGAAGACGGGAATACTCTGAACTTGGTCTTCTCCAGGCTCTGCTCAGTGCACAACTTTACTGACTCCCCTTTCCCGCTCTCTGACCACAACCTTCTTTCCTTCTCTGTCAAGAATTCTCTTCTCCCCAGACACCCCAACCTACCACACTTATAGGAATACACGTACCATTAATAACCAGCAACTTATGGACAATTTACACTCATCTTTAGCTCCCATCTCCTCCCTCTGCTGTCAACACTTAGCATTGTTACTAGTGATGAGCAAGTATGTTCTGTTAACCCTTTCGGCGAGTATGCTCGGGCCGAGCACCGAGTAGTTACAGCTGCTCGGTGTTATGTTTGAATCACTCCCGTGTGCATGATTTTCAACTGTTTGACAACTTTAATACATGTGAGGAACGTGTAAGAAATAGACATTCCTTACATATACTAAACCGGTCCAACAATCGCAAATCATGCACACGGGAGTGATTCAAACATAACACCGAGCAGCTGTAACTACTCAGTGCTCGCCCGAGCATACTCGGCGAAAGGGTTAACAGAACATACTCACTCATCACTAATTGTTACACTACAATAGTACACTGCAGAGTGCCCTAGATGAAGCCGCACCTGCTACATGCAGAAAGTCCCGACACAGATGATGGCAACCCTGGCACACGCTGCAAACACGTTTTCTTCAGCGTTGTTCAAAGTGCGCTGAGCGTCAGTGGAGAAATTCGCTTTTAGCATTGGATTTCATCCACTATAAGTTCATGCTCAAAACTTATGACTCTTTCCTTCAAAAAATCATACTTCACCACCTTCATAACTTCACTAGCGAACAATCCAAATCGACATTTTGAAACCTTTCACTCCATCCTGAACTCTAAAGCACAGGCCCTAGTCATCAACGTTAGCAGGGAGGATCTGGCCACTTATTTATTAGAAAAAATCAACCAAATCCATCAGGACATTTTTGTCCAATCTCCTCAGTGCCTGGATCTCCTTCCCACCCTCACTTCAAGCTCACTTGCCATGTTTGAACCTGTTAAAGAAGAAGTTACCCTGCTCCCTGCTTCTCAGTCTAGAACCTGCACCTATTCCCTCACATCTCCTGCAGTCTCTCGCACAGGTTGTCACCACTCGCCTAACTAAAATATTTTAACTCTTTCTTTCTTCCAGTATCTTTTCCTCCTCATTTAAACACTCCATCATAACCACTTTATTTAAAAAACCATGCTTCAACCAGAACTGCACTGCTAACTACAGACCAGTCTCTTATCTTCCCTTCATCTCTAAACTCCTGGAATGCATAGTCCACTCTCAGTATAATCCACTATCTCTCAGATCACTCTTTTCATGACCCTCTACAATCTGGTTTCTGCTCTTTACATTCTAATGAAACTGCCCTAACTAAAGTCTCTAACAATCTATTAACATCTAACCCCAATGGTAACTGATAGATGCTGATTCTCCTGGATCTCTCTGCCGCAATTGACACTGTGGAACACCAGCTTCTCTTCATTATGCTCCACTCTATTGGGCTCAAGGACACCTGGTCCTCCTCCTACCTCTCTGACTGCTCCTTTCCTGTATCTTTTGCCTGCTTTTACTCATCTCCTCGCCCCCTTACTATCAGAGTTAATCAGGGCTCAGTCCTCTTCTCTCTATACACCACCCCTATTGGACAAACAATCTATAGATCTGGTTTCTAGTATCATCTCTATGCCGACGACACCCAATTATACACTTCTTGCCCTGACATCACTCCCACTTGTTAGGCGTCAGTCTGGTTCTGGATTCGAAATGGGTCCAGGACCTTCTGTGGTCTCCCATTTCAGTCCAGCCCAGCCAGGGCTGATGCTGCTCAGCATCGTCGTCAGCCCTAATGCCTAGCTGGTCCACGAGACATACAGATTGTCTCCCATGTATTGGCATCTAGCAAGGTTAAGCATAGGTTGCAGAGGGAGACAGGGTGCTTGGAGTTTAATTCCAGGATTCGCCGTACTAAGCATGCCCGTGACCTGGCGGATCGTGATTGGTGGTTTGGCACCCACCTGACCCGGTGACCTGGCACCGCCTGATTGGTCCATGGGTAACGTCACCAATGACGCGTCGGTGGGCAGGGCTTAGTCTTTAAAAGGCCCGCCCACAAACATGGCGGCGCGCTCGGATCATTGAGCATGATGCTGTTGTGTGGACGACTGTGCTCCAAGTGTAGTTTCCTCAGGCAGGTCTAGTGAAAGTAGGCAGGCTAGTGAAAGTAGGCGGGTAGCTTCGCCTTGCAGTCTGGCTCTGTCAGAGGGGGTCGCCTTACACCCCGAGCAGCCTGCAGACGTCCTACTCCCTGTAGGCACCTGTGGACCACGTGGAGAAATACTCCTCTGTCCGGTAGCACGCCGGCAGAGGGCACGTACCCGTCGGCGTGAGTCACACACGCATCTTAGCGCCAACTCCTACTGCGTATCGCCTGTATCGAAGACAGGGCTACTGATTTTCCCTCGGTAGCATGTCTCCCTGCGGTTCTAGGAGATTGTGTGAACTGCTGAAATCCGCTCCGTGTGCTTTAACACGGAGTGGTTTATCAGTTAAGTAGGTGCTATCCCGGACGCTCTTCTCCCGTGCAGTTAACGGAGTTAGAGCGCACCGCTATACCCGTTCCTGTGTGCAGAAACACGGAGGGGTTTAACATTTAAGTTTGTCGCTTTCCTTTCCACCCACAAAATGTTCGGCAGCAGTCCACCAGGCTGCATTGCGGACCCCGGGGTCGGTTGCGTTCCATTTATTAAAGTTGTTTGTGACTCGCCCCCTGGGCCTTGGGGTACCGGGAACCGGGCTTCTGTATGATGCTGGGAGTAGTAGTGGTGACCCGGTCCCGTGGCTCAGGGTGGTCAGACCAGTGGTAGTCTACTATGTGCTTTAGGTAATGTCCGACTATGCCACCCGTGGATTGCGGCTATCATGAACCGCCGCTGCAAGGCAGTCCCCTGAGGCTGATGGTGTGTGCAGCTGAGTTAGTATAACTCCCCACGGGAAGAGTGTAGCCTCAGGGCAAGGTAGTAGATGGTGGGGGTGATGGTGCAGGGAGTCCCAGTACCGTTAGTGCTGGCGAAGTAAGAAGCACAAAGACAACGTGTTGCAGTCCAGGGTCTTTTACTCACAGTTCGTATACTCCAAGCCACTTCTGCACAGGTAGTGACTGCCCGAGCCGTGCCGTGTCCGCCAGGTGAGGGGCTCGGTCAACCCCCAGGCAATTCCGGAGTATGGCACAGGACTCCCTTCTATCCTTCCTCTGGCTCGCGCCCCACCAGTGACCAAGATTTTGTCCAGCTGCCGCGGATCTATGCGGGTAAACGTGGGCCCCGTTTCCCGCTATCCTATATGGTGCCTTCCTAGCAAGGTTTAGTAGGGGGTCGCACCAAGTAATGATCACGACCTCCGGTTCTTGGCTGAGGGTAGTTTCTCCTCCACCAATTTGGGATCCGGTACCCTTTTCTCGCCTGACCCGTCACCCGTAATTTCCTGGGTCCCTAGGGTCCCTTCTGCCTTCTTGTTCCTGAGCCCTTCTACACTTTGGGTACTTCTCTTCCTTTTCTGTTCCTTTCTGTTTCTGTTCCTTTCTGTTCCTGTTCTCCTCTCCTCTCTGGCTCCGGCCTTCACCCTAGGCCTGCCAAGTGGAGCTGGGCCCAGACTGAGCCACAGCTCCCTGTCAGCCCTCTCTGGCTGAACTCCTTCTCTCACTGATCTCAACCCAGAACTAAGATGGTGCCCACCTTATATACCCTTCCCTAGTGTGTGAGTTCAGGTGACCAGCAACCAATGAGCTCCTACCTATGCTCAGAAACCGTCCCCTTCTGCTCCTACATCACTGGGTTTTCCTCCCCCCTCCCCACTCAAGCCAGGGACATGGTCTGTCGTGCCTGAATTACTATATAAATGGGAGCACCGTTGAGCTTTCCCCCGGAAATGGGGTGTGTGTGATGCATGCAGCTAACTGAGCCCTGGTCCATACTCCATCCTTACCCGGGAGTGGAATTCCACAACTCTGGCAGAGGTGCAATACCCCTGTAGCGGCCGAAACCTCAGGGCGCTACATTTGCAACCGCCCTCCTAACACCACTTTAATACAAAATACCAGGGATAGTCTGTCCACTGCCTCTAACATCATGTTCTCCCTCTTTCTGAAAATGAATCTCTCCAAGACTGAACTCCTTGTGTTTAATCCCTCTACTAACCTAACTCTACCTGACATTGAAATTACCTTGGAAGGGTTCAACTATTACTTCCAAGAAGCACGCTCGCTGTCTTGGGGTTATATTTGACACAGAATTTTCCTTTATTCCTTATATCCAGTCACTCACTCGCTCATGTCACCTGCATCTTAAAAACATCTCCAGAATACGACTTCTTCTCACTTTTGAAACTGCTAAAACTCTAACTGTCGCTCTTATTCATCCTCATCTGGATTACTGCAACTCTTTATTGATCGGTCTCCCTCTAACCAAACTTTCTCCTCTCCCAGCCGTCATGAACGCGGCAGCCAGGGTCGTATTTCTGTTCAGCCGCTTTACCGATGCCTCCACCTTGTGCCAGTCATTATACTGGTTGCTCAATCGCTACAGAATACAATATAAACTTATCTCTCACTCATAAAGATCTCAAAAGTTCTGCACCACCCTATATCTCCTCCCTCATCTCTGTCTATCGCCCTACATGTGCCCTCCATTCTGCAACTGACCTAAGACTAACATCCTCCATAATTCAAACCTTGCACCTCTGTATCCAAAACTTCTCTTGCGTTGCACCAGTTTTCTGGCATGCACTACCCCAGATGATCTGACTGATACCTAGCCCCCAGATTTTTAAGCGTGCATTAAAAACACATCTGTTTAGACAAGCCTATCACCTCAACCCACTGAACTAACTCTCCCCAGTTGCCCACTGTTTTCTTGTAGATTGTAATCTTGCAAGCAGGGACCACACTCCTCCTGTAACTGCTTCAACTGTCTTACCTTGTATTGATTTCATTGTCTGTATATGTCACCGCTTGTAAAGTGCTGCAGAATGTGTTGGCACTATTTAAATAAAATTATTATTATTATTATTATTATTATTATTAAGGCTTGCGTATTGAAGTCTATGGGTGTGCAGAAAAAAAAATTTGGATCCCATGTGAATCATCCATATAGCATCTGATTTTTACGGATACATTTCCATTACTAACATATGAAACTATTCGTTCTTGTAAGTTTTATTCACTTCTGATGAGTAAAAATGAATGCTATACGGATGACAATACAGGAGAAAAATCTGTGTGTTTTTCTGGATAAAAATCATATGATTTTTATACACTCATGTAAACTTAACCTTACCAGTAGCAGCTAATCAAAACCATATAATTAACTGCTTTTTATAAAGTGATACAATTAATATTGTGCAAATTTAAAGAGGTGGTCTGAAACCAAAGGTGAATTTCATGCTAAATAATTATATAATTCAATAATCTAATCATTTTTCTAGCATTCTTCAATTAAAAATTCCCTACCATTCCCTCTCTACCAACGCATACTCAGTAGAGCAGGGACTAGCCCAGCCCCTAAAATGGACATCACTGATGAGTGACGTTTCGTTTCAGGGAGGGGGCAGAGTCTGCGGCAGTGACATCCCATTTGAGTATCCCAGCATGCACTGGTGAATCTCAAACACAAGGTCATTGGAAGTTAAAAAAAAAAAAGTGGACAGGAAGTCAGAATAGAGAGGGAACGTTGGGAAATTTTTAATTGAAGTATATTAGAAAAGGGGATTCGATTATTATATTAAATATAGTCTAAGATGAAATTCACCTTTAGTTTTGGACCACCCCTTTAAATTCAGCTGATTGGTTTGGCCCTCCTCAGCAGTGCCAGTTTCTCATGTGGCCCCTTGGGAAAATTAATTTCCCTCCCTTGCACTAATACCAATGTAAACAAGAACACAAGCTTCCTGGTGCTGTAATGTTCAGGGACATTCTAAAAAATAAAGGCAAATCACTGCCACCTATTTTTTTATAGAATCAAGAAACTTATAAAATTTAAAATAAGATCAAAATAATAATGATTCATTGTCATGTACAACACACTGCTCTCATACTGGTTGAGGAGGCACGTTTTTTTATTCTAGGGATTGATGTATGACACCTTCATGATCAGTAAGCTCTGTACTTGTAGTATGGTGCAGTAGTAAAGTCTTCACAGGGCATGTTATACAACAGAAAGGGTGCGCAAAGTCTGCTTTGATACAAATACAAAATATGGTAGTCTGTCTCCAGTTTTTAATGTGTGTGTTTTCATTTAAAAAACAGAGACTTTTGGGCATAAATAAGTACTAAATGGCCATGTGTATGTTTCAGGTACTTCAAATGCTAATGCCTGCCTTTCCTCAATCTTAAAACATTCATTCTCTGACTTTTTTTTTTTTAGAAAGTTCCTTTAGCAAGCTTATTAAATTATTGCCAAATAATGGATGGCCCTGAAGACTGATTACCTTTATCATTGTCTACACTTGGTAAATCAGGTCCTTCACAAAACATAAATGCTAGTGTAAAATAAAAGTGAATATTGAAGCAAAAGAATTTCTACAAAGTAGCCTAATTGCGGACACCCCCGTCACAGGTATATAGCTGTATCTTTACTTACA
The DNA here is from genome assembly GCF_046119375.1 of Phyllobates terribilis. NCBI lineage: Eukaryota > Metazoa > Chordata > Amphibia > Anura > Dendrobatidae > Phyllobates > Phyllobates terribilis. The sequence continues at coordinate 708,225,742 of NW_027362761.1, forward strand.
TGGTTACTCAGGATTCAGAGGTAGCAGCACGGTGACTCAGTGGTTAGTAGAGATGAGCGTTGTTCTACTCGAACTGTTCGCCAATCTCAAATTCGAGCTGTTTTGGGCGGTGTTCGAGCCGTTCGGCGAACACGAACAATTTGAGAAAAATTCGGCTGTTCGAGGTTATGTTCGATAACTGTTCGTGCACCAAAATCATAACTGGATTTTTTCTCAGTAATGATGAAAATTAATGTTAATACGCAGTTTGAGTGTACAGCGGGGTGGGGGGAGGGGCAGGGGATGGATCTCTGCAGGAACAATGAAGATCTCCATTTTTTTTTCTCTTTCCCGCTTTTGCAGTGGGGAGGTGCAATCTGTCAGCCTATCAGCAGCGCACACACGGAGCGAAGTGCTTTTTTTCACACAAGCAAGGGCATGTGTCATTGGCAGTGTATGTCACATGTCCTTGCCCTATAAGACCAAGCCATTTTCCCCGTCGCCACCATTTTCTCACTGCTGCAGCTGCGTGTTAGACGGCACCGCTGTTGCTGTGTGTGACGCGCCCCCTGGGCCAGTGTTGTTTGAGGGATACCCGGAGCCGGATCAGATGGGGGTTGTAGTCTCCGAGTGGCGGTGACCCGGTCCGTGCCCAGGGTGTCAAGCTCAGTGTGTGGCAGTCCTACAGATGTTGCTGGATGTTCTTTAGTGTCGACTACGCCACCCGTTGATTTGCGGTCAATACGGCCGCCGCTGCAGCAGGGTCCGCTGAGGCTGGTGGTGTGTGTGCAGCTTCTGGTAGTATAACCCCCAATGGGAGGGGTATAGCCTCAGGGGGTCAGTTGTAGAGGGTGGTGGTTGTGGTGGTGCAGTGAGGATGGTATTAAGACTCAGAGTCGGGCTGTGCAGTTCAGGGTTTTTACTTACTGCTGTTGTTCTGGTCACTCCGGCCTTGAGTGACCGCCCGAGCCGTGCTGCGTCCACCAGGTCCTGGACTCGGCCAACCCCCAGGTAATTCTGGAGCGTGATCCTGAGCTCCCTTTCTGACGTTCCTTTTCTCTGGCCTTCCCCACCAGGGATCCACCTATGTCCGGCTCCCTCGGGTCTCTTGGTGGGTACACCTCCTCTGGGTTCCCTGACCCTATACTTGGTCTGCCTTCCTGGTGGATGTAGTGGGGGGTCGTGGCAGATCCTGCCCACAACCTCCGGTCTCTGGCTGAGGATTAGTGCCCTCCACCAGCTTGGGATCCGGTACCCTTGTGCCAACCCTTCACCCTGTTGCTTGTATTTGGGCTCTTGGGGTTCCCTCTTCTTCCCCTCTGGGTCCTTCTGACTCCTCTCTCTCTTCTTTCAGGACTGCTTGACCCTCTACAACAGACTGACTAGTAGCTGTCTGCCTGTCTGACCCTGATCTAAGATGGTTCCCACCTTATATACTCCCTCTATGTGTGAGCTCAGGTGACCAGCACCCAATGAGCTCCTAGCATTACCCAGACTGCTCCCCCTATCTGCCCCTACACTACTGGGATGTTCCACCCCCCCTCCCACTCCAGCCAGGGACAGACACTATCGTACCTGCACATAAACTGGTGGGAGTACCGTTGATCTGTCCCCCGGAAATGGGATGTATGTAGTGCATGCAGCCTACTAGCTCAGTTCCACACTCCATCCTTACCCGGGAGTGGAATACCACACCTCTGGCGTGAGGTGTAATACCCCTGTAGCAGCCGAATCCTCAGGGTGCTACATTCCCCCCTGGTAAATCACAGCACGTCCTCAGGCTGTAAGAGAATAAAAACATCAAACATACAAATTTTTCATAACAACAATAACATATAAAACAATATATATATCAGCATAAACTTTTCATAAATAACATTCTTGTTCCTCCGGCCACGGTGCAACTTGTGACCGGGTAAAGTGCGACAGTCTCTTCAAGAAAAACAACAGTTTCCTATAAAACCGGTAGGGGGCGCCTTAGAAAGCGCAACTATTTACAAGGGGAAAGTGGCCGCTCTCAGTCCTCGGCCAGGTAAAAGGAAGGAATGACCGCTCTCAGTCCTCGGTCAGTTGGATTAAGGGACACACAGGTTAACAGTTTACACTTGTCCCAACGGGGACATATTTAAAGCAGCAACAGTTCACTGTACCCCGACAGGTAACTATTTACAGTCTCTTTACCGTACTTTAACGACGGCGTCCTCCTGCTCCTTCTTTATCTTCAGACCCGTCCGGGTCCTCTTGCTCCTCCTCACACCGCAGCTCCTCCTCCGTCAGGCGATGAACATGGAGGGCGTAGGGTCCTTTGGCACACTTGTGCCGGGTGAACGTGACCTCGTCCCCTACGTACAGGTCACGACCTCTGTGTCCCTCCGGCAGATGGCTCTCTACGTCTCTGCGGGTTACAAAGACGTCGCCGGGGGTATGATGGTCTCTTATGAAGCCCCACCCATGCTGCAGGTTGAATTTAATCACAGTCCCGGTGGTACGGGGACCATGAGCTGCACGGGGGTTCCTCCTGGTCCGGCTCTTCTGCCCTGCGCTCTGTTCCTGCAGCCGCTGCTCACGGATCCGCCTCTCTTTCCGCTCTTGCTCAAAGGCTGCCAACTGCTGGCGGCAGCACTCCACTCGCTCTGCTGCAGCTGCCCGCATTTCTTGAGTGAACCCCATGAGGTCTCCTCCGGTGGGGTCCCACTCGAATTGTGCTTCTTCTAGCGGGAGCGGGGTTCTCCTGACGGGCTTCGGAGCCGGAATCAGGGGCTCGCACAGGGGCCTTGCTCTTTGGAGTTCCAGTTGGTAGTACTCCTGGGGCCATACAAAGGGCTGCCCATCCGGGCACGTGTGCTGGGCAAATAGATCTTCGCCCAGGTGCGGCACTTGAGATGTTGAGGGCGCGGTGGTGGAAGCGGCGCCCGGATTGACCAGGCCTTGCGACCAGGCCTGGGGTACCCTGAAGGTAAAGGGCACCGTAAGGACGGCGGCGCCCGGGGGTACTCGGCCCTGCGACCAGGCCGGTGGCTCCGCGGAGGTAGGGGGCGCTGTTGGAATTGTGGCGCCCGGAGGTACTAGACCTTGCGACCAGGCCGATGGTATTTCCTGTTTGGTCGCGCTCAGGGTCGAGGCGTGTGACGTCACAGGGGTCGCGGCCGCAGCTTCTACTTGAGGCCTAGTCTGGCACGGTGACGATGCAGCGACGGGCACGGCAGGGGGAATTTCGGGCTCTGCGACGGGGAGCTGGGACAGGTACACGGTTTCTCGGCTCGGGGTAGTGACGTCCCCTTTACCTGCCTCCGTCCGTTCAGCTCCCTTCTCGGCGCCGTCTCCGGCCTTCACTCCTCCTGCACCATCCTCAGAGGCGGTCTGTCTCCTCGTCTCGGGTGGCGTGCTCCGCTGACGGGTTCCGGTCTGCTGGGCCATCTCACGGCTCCACTCCGTCAGCGTGTCTTGCTGCACCTGGGCCATCCTCCGTGCAAGGCCCTCCAGCGCGGTCTGTGCACACTCCCGGTCTCGGGGGAGCTGTGCTAGGATCTCCACTAAGCCTAGTGGGGTTGTTGCTTGCAGCAGGCTCCTGACCACTGGGTCGGTGCTGCCTGTCTCTCCCTCCATCTCCGGGTACGGCTTCTCCGGAGTCTTCTCCAGACTTCTTGTCTCCGGGTGCGCTCTCTCCAGACTCCTCCAGGCTGCACCCATCTTCGTTTTTTTTGTTCAGTCTCCGCCCACATTGAGGGTGGTCCCGGGGCAACTTTGTGATTGTCAGTTCCAGGGGCAGTTCTCTCACGCTGATGGACACTTCCAGCATCACAGTCTCTGTTGGTGGGCGCGGTTTCCGCTTTTGGCGCCATTCTTCGACCTGGCCCACGATGGGAGGTGACCTCTTGCCACCCTCTGGCACGCCCATAATGGCGTCCGCTCTTCCAAGGCAGGAAATCTTTGGAAATGGCGGGAATCGTCTCCCAGTGGCGGGAAACTCCATGGATGGCGGGAAAAAGCTGCAAATGGCGGACAACCGGCGGGAATCGACCTGTGATGGGGTCCGTTGGCGGGGACCCCCCGGAACCGGCGGGAGACTTCTTTTTGAGGTAACGGTGAACTTTTCTTCAGGCACGCAGTACCCGGTTGTTGCGGGCACGTAATCCTGCCGACTACGCCAAAGTTGACGCGCCCCCTGGGCCAGTGTTGTTTGAGGGATACCCGGAGCCGGATCAGATGGGGGTTGTAGTCTCCGAGTGGCGGTGACCCGGTCCGTGCCCAGGGTGTCAAGCTCAGTGTGTGGCAGTCCTACAGATGTTGCTGGATGTTCTTTAGTGTCGACTACGCCACCCGTTGATTTGCGGTCAATACGGCCGCCGCTGCAGCAGGGTCCGCTGAGGCTGGTGGTGTGTGTGCAGCTTCTGGTAGTATAACCCCCAACGGGAGGGGTATAGCCTCAGGGGGTCAGTTGTAGAGGGTGGTGGTTGTGGTGGTGCAGTGAGGATGGTATTAAGACTCAGAGTCGGGCTGTGCAGTTCAGGGTTTTTACTTACTGCTGTTCTGGTCACTCCGGCCTTGAGTGACCGCCCGAGCCGTGCTGCGTCCACCAGGTCCTGGACTCGGCCAACCCCCAGGTAATTCTGGAGCGTGATCCTGAGCTCCCTTTCTGACGTTCCTTTTCTCTGGCCTTCCCCACCAGGGATCCACCTATGTCCGGCTCCCTCGGGTCTCTTGGTGGGTACACCTCCTCTGGGTTCCCTGACCCTATACTTGGTCTGCCTTCCTGGTGGATGTAGTGGGGGGTCGTGGCAGATCCTGCCCACAACCTCCGGTCTCTGGCTGAGGATTAGTGCCCTCCACCAGCTTGGGATCCGGTACCCTTGTGCCAACCCTTCACCCTGTTGCTTGTATTTGGGCTCTTGGGGTTCCCTCTTCTTCCCCTCTGGGTCCTTCTGACTCCTCTCTCTCTTCTTTCAGGACTGCTTGACCCTCTACAACAGACTGACTAGTAGCTGTCTGCCTGTCTGACCCTGATCTAAGATGGTTCCCACCTTATATACTCCCTCTATGTGTGAGCTCAGGTGACCAGCACCCAATGAGCTCCTAGCATTACCCAGACTGCTCCCCCTATCTGCCCCTACACTACTGGGATGTTCCACCCCCCCTCCCACTCCAGCCAGGGACAGACACTATCGTACCTGCACATAAACTGGTGGGAGTACCGTTGATCTGTCCCCCGGAAATGGGATGTATGTAGTGCATGCAGCCTACTAGCTCAGTTCCACACTCCATCCTTACCCGGGAGTGGAATACCACACCTCTGGCTTGAGGTGTAATACCCCTGTAGCAGCCGAATCCTCAGGGTGCTACATGTGCGCTATACCTTGTTAATTTCAAGCCAATTTTCGCACAAATCTACAGATAGCTTGGGAGTAGGGAATAGTTGTGATTGCAGTCCTTTTAAGGACTAGGTTACAGCATTTCCTACGACTTTTATCAGGCAGGTCTGTGCTCTTAAATAGATAGATTGTGGGAGTAAAGACTAATTGTAATTGGAGTCCTTTTCAGGACTAGGTTACATCAGTTCCTATCAGTTTTTGCCAGGCAGGTCTGTGCCAGTGCTGTGCAAGTTTTTTTCACAGCATTTGGCTGAATCTAGCAAAGCTAATCCTTTTTGGCCTATTGCAGAGTGTGTTAGTCAGTGGAGTAGCCTATCTGTGTTGCAAGATATACCACCTGTGTATAGAATACTAATTTTTTTACTGCACCTAGTGAAGTAAAATCTTTTGGGCATAGCATCATTCTATTAGTCCATCTATACTGACCTCCATCAGGTTGCAAACTGAATATATTTTTTTTCTGCATCTACCTCTGAAAAAATATTGGGCTTCTAGCTGTGTGTGGGACTTGTTGTATTAGTCCATCTATACTGACCTCCATCAGGTTGCAAACTGAATATATTTTTTTCTGCATCTACCTCTGAAAAAATATTGGGCTTCTAGCTGTGTGTGGGACTTGTTCTATTAATCCATCTATACAGACCTCCATCAGGTTGCAAACTGAATATATTTTTTTCTGCATCTACCTCTGAAAAAATATTGGGCTTCTAGCTGTGTGTGGGACTTGTTCTATTAATCCATCTATACAGACCTCCATCAGGTTGCAAACTGAATATATTTTTTTCTGCATCTACCTCTGAAAAAATATTGGGCTTCTAGCTGTGTGTGGGACTTGTTCTATTAATCCATCTATACAGACCTCCATCAGGTTGCAAACTGAATATATTTTTTTCTGCATCTACCTCTGAAAAAATATTGGGCTTCTAGCTGTGTGTGGGACTTGTTCTATTAATCCATCTATACAGACCTCCATCAGGTTGCAAACTGAATATATTTTTTTCTGCATCTACCTCTGAAAAAATATTGGGCTTCTAGCTGTGTGTGGGACTTGTTCTATTAATCCATCTATACAGACCTCCATCAGGTTGCAAACTGAATATATTTTTTTCTGCATCTACCTCTGAAAAAATATTGGGCTTCTAGCTGTGTGTGGGACTTGTTCTATTAATCCATCTATACAGACCTCCATCAGGTTGCAAATTGAATATAATTTTTTTCTGCATCTAACCCAGCCAATAGTTTTGGCCTAATACCACAGTTTGGCCACTCAGCTCTGCTCGGTTCCCATCCATTGTTTTTTTGTGCAAACAGCTCCAGAGTTGTGAATTAGTTAACCACCAAAATGAGTGGAAAAAGGCCTGCTGCTGGTGGAAAGGGGAATAGGCGTGTTGGGAAGGGGAAAAAAGGTTGTGTCCGTGGGGTAGGTGTTAAAGCAACAGTAACATCTGCAGAAGAAAGACCATCTTCCAGCCAAACTAAAATGTCTACTTCTTTTAGCGGACAATGTGATAAGATCCCTTTCTTACGGCCACGCCAATCACTACAAATTCCAGATGAGGCACAAAAACAGCAGGTGCTTCAACGGATATCAAGTGCTCCTTTAAGTGGGCTCTCCTCCACATCAACTTCAACATCACAAATACTCCAGTCCTCAAAGGTGTCACCCCAATCGCACTTGCTTCCTCACAGCTCCGAAATCTCCAGCTGCCCGTCTGAGTATGAGGTAGAACAGATGGTTGAGTCTGCAGAGCTGTTTACTCATACTATAGCCTGGGAATCAGAGGTCGACTCCAGCGCTTCTGTGAATCCAGACGAGGAAATGATCTGCACTGATGCCCAGAATCTTTATGAGTCGGATCCAGGACCAGACGCAGAAGGTTCTGACCATAATGTAGACCCTCATTCCCAAACTGTAACTCCTGTTGGTGGAGACAATGAGGAAGACGATGATAAGACTCAAATACCTGATTGGAGCGACAACTTTAGTTTTTTGTCAGGGCAGGAACAGGTTGGCTCTGAGGACGACGGGTGTGATAACGCACAGGGTGATGATGATGAGGTTGGAGATCCCACTTACTGTCAACCCACAGTCAGCCAAGAGATGAGGTCAGCAGAGGAGGTGGAGGAAGATGCTAGTGACGACGAGGTCAGGTTGCGCCTTCCTGGACAGAGACGTAGTACTGGAAGCACGTCAACAACTGCATCCTCAAACACAACTCTGCCTCTCACCACAAGTCGTGGTGGCTCTTCAGGTTGCATGGGTGCTAAGCCTTGCATAGCCTGGGCATTTTTTCAGATCGATAAAGATGACCCAACTCGTGTTATCTGTAACATTTGTCAGCAAAAGCTAAGTAGAGGCCAAAAAATACATAGTTTGAGTACTTCATGCATGAACCGGCACATGGACATGAAGCATAAGTTGCAGTGGGAAGCTCAGTGTGCTACAATGCGGCCTAGCCGGCCGGGCCAACCACCGTCTGCCATATCTTGTGCATCCGCGGCCTCTTCATCCTCTGTGACTGGGGGGACAGCAGTCACACCTGTTTTGGGGCGCAGACCTGCCACCTCTTTACCCGCAACAGCCAGCGTGATTGGCAGGTCATCATTTTCTTTGGAGGTGGTAACACCAGCTGGTGTTGAGCGCTGTCCGACATCGATAGCACCACCTTTGGATCAAGGCAACCTAACATGTCCGCCTGCATCTTCCTCACAGACCGGCAGTTTGCCGGGGACACCCTTATCAACCCCGTCTAAGCACAATAGCCAGCCCTCGGTCCCTCAGATGTGGACAAGTAAAAGACCATTTCCTCCTAGCCATGAGAAAGCTAAGAGGTTGAATTTCACCATCTGCAAGCTCTTGGCTACAGAAATGCTGCCTTTCCGCCTGGTGGACACAGAGGATTTTCGAGACCTTATGTCCGTCGCAGTACCCCAGTACCAGATGCCCAGTCGGCACTACTTCTCAAAGAAAGGTGTGCCTGCGCTCCACCAGCATGTCGCACACAACATCACCGCTTCTTTGAGAAACTCTGTGTGTGACAGGGTGCATTTCACCACAGACACTTGGACGAGTAGGCATGGACAGGGGCGTTACATGTCGCTGACTGGGCACTGGGTAACTAAGGTGACAGCAGGACAAGGGACTGCTGTCCAAGTCTTGCCGTCCCCACGAGTTGTGCGTCAATCCTCTTTATGTCAAAGTTCCTCCACTGCTTCTGCCTCCTCAACCTCCTCTCAGTCTTCCACCTGCACCCAAAGCCTGTCTGGTCATGCCACAAGCTTTCTAACTGCGCAGAAGGGATCCTGCACACCTCCTTACTATGCTGGCAGTAGGGCTCAACGTCATCAGGCGGTTTTCACATTGAAATGTCTGGGAAATGTGAGTCACACAGCTGAGGAGTTGTGGTCAGCTCTGGAGAACCAATTTCATGAATGGTTGTCTCCACTGGACCTGAAACCAGGGAAGGCCGTGTGCGACAATGCTGCAAACCTGGGTGCGGCCCTTCGCCGGGGCAATGTCACACACGTGCCTTGTATGGCTCACGTGTTGAACCTGGTTGTCCAGCAATTTTTAGCCCACTATCCCAGACTAGATGGCCTTCTGCAGAGGGCACGGTCGCTGTGTGCTCACTTCCGCCGTTCGCATCCCGCAGCTCAGCGACTTACATCTCTACAGAAGTCGTTGGGCCTGCCACTTCACCGGCTAAATTGCGATGTGCCTACCCGGTGGAATTCAACTCTGCACATGTTGCAGCGACTGTGGCAGCACCGACAAGCCCTGGTGCAATACGTTCTGACGTATAGCCTGGGCCAACGAGATTCAGAGGTGGGGCAAATCACGCTGGAGGAGTGGTCTCAGATCAGGAACCTATGCACCCTTCTGCACAGTTTTGAAATGGCGACGAAGATGTTTAGTGCTGACGATGCCATTATCAGCATGACTATTCCGGTGATTTACATGCTGGAGCACATGTTAAACAGAATTCGGAGTCAGGTGGTGGCACAAGAGGAGGTGGAGGAAGTAGAGGAGGAGGAGTTGTATGCGGAAGGGCTAACATCTGCAAGGTCCAGACGGTCGGCAGCACCAAGGCGGCAGGCATGTGAGGGTGGGGGAGATGGTTTTACCAGGGCGCATGGTAGCAGCTAAACTAGTGAGGAAGGTGCAGGAGCCCAGGAAGAAGTGGAGGACGAACTGATGGAAGACTCATCAGATGAGGGAGACCTTGATCACATTTCTGTTGTGCGAGGTTGGGGGGAGAGGACAGAGGAAGGAAGCATGATTGTTACCTCGCCACCAACACAACAGGGACTTGGTTCTCCTGGATGCGCAACACACATGAGTGCCTTCTTGCTGCACTACCTGCAACATGACCGTCGAATTGTGAGAATTAGAAATAATCCTGACTACTGGGTTGCCACACTGTTAGATCCCCGGTACAAAAGTAAATTTGCAGAAATTATTCCTGCCATAGAAAGGGATGCACGTATGCAGGAGTATCAGCAGAGACTGTTGCAGAATCTTACATGTGCTTTTCCACAAAATACCAGTGGTGCACGTAGTGAATCTCACAGTTCCAACTTGCCAACCGTGGGACCGTCAAGTGTTCAGCACTCAAACCGTAACAGAACCACAGTATCTGCTGGTAACATCAATTTTGCGGAATCATTTCACCACTTTTTTAGCCCATCCTTTGCAAGGCCACAGGAGACAAGAAGTCTGACACATAGTCAACGCCTAGAGACGATGGTACAGGAGTATCTCCAAGTAAACATTGAAGCCACGACTGTGTCACTGGACCCTTGCTCTTTTTGGGCTTCCAATCTGGATAAATGGCCGGAGCTAGCCACTTACGCCTTGGAGATCTTGTCATGCCCCGCAGCCAGCGTTCTGTCTGAACGTGTGTTCAGCGCTGCTGGTGGTGTGCTGACAGATAAGCGCACACGGCTCTCCACTGATAATGTAGACAGACTCACGTTCATAAAGATGAACAAATCATGGATCCGAAACGACTTTTCTACCCCTGTGTCATCCTGGGGAGAGTAAAAGCTTGATGATTGGTTAAAATCACCCTACCAACCGTTTTAAGCTTTCAAATTACTAATCATGTTTATCTGTATCTTGGCTGGAAAATAATTTGGGCTTTGTAGCAGTGTGCAGCACTGATTCTATTAGGCCATCTATAATAAGCTCCACCAGATTTAAAATTACTAATCATGTTTATCTGTATCTTGACTGGAAAATAATTTGGGCTTTGTAGCAGTGTGCAGCACTGATCCTATTAGGCCATCTATACTAAAGCTTCACCAGATTTAAAATTAATAATAATTTTTAGCTGCATCTAGCCCGGAAAATAATTTTGGGGCTCCGAGATGCGCAAGACACATAAGTGCCTTCTTGCTGCACTACCTGCAGCATGACCCTCATATTGTCAGAATTCGAAGTAATCATGACTACTGGGTTGCCACACTCTTAGATCCCCCAAACTTTTCGATCAACCTTTTCATTTTAATAAAGACCAAAAAAATGGTCATTTTTGAAATTATAAGCATTAGCAGGTTGTTAGAAACTGAAATCAAACAGTTTTCAACTCAAAACTTTATTCTAGGTGATGTTACATTTTCACATAGGACCCCTTGTTCGAAAGGAGCTTCTGAACTCTCTCGTCCATTGAATTTGTCAGGTTTTGGATGGTTTCTGCTTCAATTGTTTTGCATGAGGACAGAATACCCTCCCAGAGCTGTTGCTTAGATGTGAACTGCCTCCCGCCATCATAGACACTCCTTTTAATGATGCTCCAAAGGTTCTGAATGGGGTACAGGTCAGGGGAGCATGGGGGTCACACCATAAGTTTGTCCCCTTTTATGCCCATATCGCCAGAGATGCAGATGTTTTATGTGCAGCATGAGATGGTGCATTATCATGCAGAAAAATGATCTTGCTGTGAAATACACGGTTCTTCTTCTTGAACCATGGCAGGAAGTGCTGTTTGAGAAAATCCACATACATTATGGAGTTCATCTTTAGCGCCTTCAGGGATCCTAAAGGGGCCGACAATCTCTCTCCCCATGATTCCAGCCCAAAACATTACTCCACCTCCTCCTTGTTGGCGCTGTAGCCGTGTTTGCGTGGGGTGTCCATCAACCAGCCATCCTCCACTCCATCCATCTGGACCATCGAGCGCTGCACGGCACTCATCCGTGAACAAAACAGTTTTGAAATCAGTCTTCATGTAATGTTTGGCCCACTGGAGCCGTTTCTGCTTGTGTGAAGTCGATAGAGGAGGTCGACAGGATGGCGTATGCATAGCTGCAAACCTCTGAAGGACCCTGCATCTTGTTGTTCGGGGGACGTTGGAGGCACAAGCAGCTTCAAAAACTTGTCTGCTGCTATGACAAGGCTTTTTTGCCGCTGCTCTTTCAACCTGACGTAATTGCCTGTAGGAAAGAGTCCTCAATTTGCCCTTATCAGCACGCACACGTGTGTACTGTGAATCAGCTACATACTTCTTGATTGCCAAGACACTTCATCCTGATCATCGCACAATGTTGATTGTAGTCATGCCTTGACCTAAACACTCCACAATTTGTTGCTTCTCAGCAGCCGACACATCCTTTTTCTTTCCCATTTTGGCAGAAAATGTAGGCTGCTTAATAATGTGAGACAACCTTCTTAAGTAGTCTTGCCTTTCTTTGGACACACCTGCCAAACTAATTAGCACAGGTGTCTGCAATTGCTTACAGTGATATAAAGAGCCCTGACACACATCACCATCAATGAGTTTAACTGACAAACAAACAAATTCTTCCCTTATCACTCCTAAACACTTTTTGCATAATAATTTGGAACGCAGTGTACATGTGCTTTTCCACAAAACACCAGTGGTTCACGTAGTGAATCTTACAGTTCTAACTTGCCAACCGTGGTCTGTATGGAGTTGTTCAATAAAGGGCCCAAAATTAAGATAACATAGATGGGAGAGGTCTCTATGAATAGGAATTCCTAAGTATTTGATACCCTGTGAGGGCTAGGCAAAGGGAAAGTTGGACTGGATGGAATCCTATATGGATTTGGGGAGGGAGACATCAAGGGCCTCAGACTTCGCTGCATTGATTTTAAAATTTGACCATGTAACAAAGTGATCTATTTCAGCCATAACAGCATGGATGGATATATGTGATTGAGTGATATATACTAGGACATCATCAGCAAATAGAGAGCACTTGTACTCGGTGCCTCCCACCTCAATCCACCTAATATTGGGGTTATGGCGAATTGATGAGAGCAGGTGCTCCGTCACTAGGATATATAAGAGAGGGGACAGAGGACATCCCTGCCTTGTCCCATTGGTGATTGTGAAAGGTGATGAAAATGTTCTGATGCACCCCCTGGGCCTTGGGACACCCGGAGCTGGACCCTTTTTGGTGGATGCTGGTGGTTGTAGTCTTCGTGGCGGCGACCCGGTTCCGTGGCTCAGGGTGGTCAAACCAGTGGCGGAACTATTTATGTGGTTTTGATGTTTAAATGTCCGACTACGCCACCCGTGGATTGCGGTCAGAGTGAACCGCCGCTGCAGGGCAGACCGCTGAGGCTGGTGTTGTGGGTGCAGCAGAGCGTAGCATAACTCCCCACGGGAGGAGTATAGCCTCAGGGCAGTGTATGCGGAGGATGGGGGTGATGGTGCAGGGCAGCAGCAGTAACGACACGGAGTCAGTGATGCAGTCCAGGGCCTTTACTCACAGTTCTTATTATCCAGACCACGTCTGCAGGTAACAGCTGCCCACGTCGTACTGTGCTCACCAGGTGAGGGGCTCAGACAACTCCCAGATAACTTTGGAGCGCTTCACAGGACCCCCTTTGTGTGTCTTCCTAGCGGGTGTAGCGAGGGGCTGCGCCACATAAAATGTCACAGCCTCCGGTTTCTAGCTGAGGGTCGTTTCCTGCCTCCACTAGTTTCGGGGACCGGTCTCCCCCTTTGGCCTGACCCCTCCACGCAGGTGGATTCGGGCGTGCGGTGGCGACTCGCCCGTCCGCACCCCTGGGATCCCTTCATTCCTCATTCCTGGAGCCTTCTCCGCTCCTCTTCCTTCCTTCTCCCTCTTCCAGGCCTGGGCCTCTGTTACTAGGCCCGCCTCCGGAGCAGAGCTCATGCAGAGCCCCTGCTCCCTGCCACTTCTGCTCAGACTTCTCTGCACTGAACTAAGATGGTGCCCACCTTTTATACTCCCTTCTCAATGCACCCAGGAACTGCTTCCTCCCTGCTCCTGCACTACAGGGTTCCCCTTCCTCAGTGTTCCATCCCCCCACTCCAGCCAGGGACAGGGACTGTCGTGCCCATCTCAGAGGCATATTGGTCGCCCTGCCCCACGGCAATGTTGTGTAATGCATGCAGGTGTCGGGTCCTGATCCACACTCCATCCTTACCTGAGAGTGAGATATCACACCTCTGGGTGAGGTGCAATACCTCTGTAGCAACCGAGCCCTCAGGGTGCTACAGTTCCATTTATCTTCAGCCTAGGTGACGTATTGTGATACAGGGCCGTGATTTTGGCTATAAAAGGGTCCCCTAGACCCCTACCCCAAGCTTTTTAAGAGAATCATATATGGCGTGCCAGGAGACTCTATGGAATGCTTTCTCAGCATCCAACGAGAGTATCTAATTACAAATTTTTAACTGCATCTAGCCCAGGAAATACTTTGTGCCTAGTAGCAGTGTCTGCTAGTCAGCGGATTATCCCGGTTGTTAAGCAAGCTACACCACCTGTAGTTTAGACACTTAATTTTTTCAAAGGAAATGCTTCGGGACCATGGGATACTCAGTGAAGAGCATCAGGAGGCACCCCAAGGCATAGGGGCTGGGACTGGCAGTAGGATGCCTTGCGGTGGACAGCCGAGCTCGATCCTTATAAAAGCTTTTTAACTGCAGCAGCTTTAGTGGACGCTACTGGAGCTGGAATTACGCGGCTGCTGGCATGAGACTTGCCCTCCAATAGATCCTTGTAAATGGATTTAAAGTGTATTCATTCAAATTAGAGAGACAATTTAAATTAAAAAGCTTAGAGCTGCCTCCACCACAGGGGGGCTCGCTCGACCCACCAGCGGACAGGCACCAGTATTGGGAGAGGGGGGCTGGCCATCAGGGTTCACCGCGGCTCTGGCACAAACCCGGCGACACGGAGGTGGCACGGGCAGGAGCGGACTGGCCGTGTCGGCTTCTCACTTTTTGGATTTTAGAAGGGCATGACATGCCTATATCTGTGTCTCCCCCTCCTTTTACTCCTCCACCTCTTTTATTTTCACATGACTATATGTACTTGTCACTTTTCCATGTGTTAGTTATGTCTTCTGAGCAGTTTGTCAGCTTTTGGACACCTTTGAAGGTGTTTTCTATGTGTTTCTATGTGTTTTTGTTTGCCTGCCATTGGTTTTAACGGTGTTCGAAGGTGTTCGACGAACAGTTCGACGAACAGCTCGGCGAACACATGGGTGTTCGACGAACCGAACCGAACTCGAACACTACGGGGGTGGCTCAACACTAGTGGTTAGCCCTGTTTCTTTGCAGTGCTGAGGTTTTAGGTTCACATCCCACGAAGAACAGCTGCTTCTGTAATAAGTTTGTATGTTCTCCCTGTGTTTGCGTGGGTTTCCACTCACACTCCACAGACATAGGGAACTTAGATTGTGTTCTTCAAAGGGGACAGTGATGATAATGTCTGTGAAATATGACGGTGCTGTGTAAAATTATCTAATTATCTTAGGTCATGACAACACTATTGCCTGAAGGGACTGCTCAGGACCTATCCATTGAGGATATTTTCTTTCAGGTGTACATACTGTTAAACGATCTATAGTTCTTAAATGGATTTGATAACTGCATTAACACTTACATAATTCGAATAATATGGGAATCCCAGTCAGATCTGCACAAGCCATGGCTGGATACAGCATTGTTATTATAATTTTCTGCACTTTCTTTAGATCCCAATTATTCATCCAGGGTGTGTGCTTAGTTCACAGCTCTATTGAACTCAAAAAGCCATAGGATATGTAAACAGGTTGCAAATTTGTCACAGATTTTTTTCACACTGAATATGCCAACTGATCTTTCCCCAATTTGCCACAAATCCATAGCAAAATCTTTGCAAAAAATTTGCCGCAGGTTCACAGAGAATTGCATCCTTTACCTTTGCATGTGGGAAATCCTTGGTGATGATCCCCAAGATAAATTGGTATGTTGCAGATTTTCGGTCTAGATTTCCTTCATAGCTTGAACATCAGATGAGGAAGTGAAGTGATTGAGCACTGGTCAATTGAATATGGACCATATTATTTGGGCCAAGATTATAAAGAGCATTTTACACTGAGGTTTTCTGAGTTCCTAAGATGGTCAGGAATTGTAAAGCTAAGAATTTGAAGTGTGTATGTGATAAAAAAAACGTTAGTCATAGTGCATCTGGGAAGCACAGTAAAACATCTGTGTGCTCCTTAAAAGCTAGCCTTTACAATTATTGGTCCTTCACAGAACATAAAACACTGACTCATGGTAGTAATGAATGCACCATGATGACTGTACACTAAACAGGTTGGCCTAGATTTATCAAAGCATGCTTGAAGTTTAGCTCTTCTTATCTAGCATTTGCATGGACGTGAGATTAGGAAAACATTTGTTGCCCTTTGAGAAATATAGGTCAGTGTAATACTTTAGTACCTTCTCTCATTCAAGTGGAGTGGGGCTGTGACATATATACTATAAACACAGTCCATACTAGATGCAGAAAGAAAAGCATAATGCTGTTTATAAATGTCAAATGCTATGATTCCCATGGGTCACTGTCCGAAGGTAACTGTGTTAACTTATTTTATGCTAATAATTAATCTTCCAAAAACTAGGCCCATTGAGGCCCCATGTCTTAAGGTCTCACAGGACCTATTTTTCTTTTCAAATTTCAAACAGGTGGTTTTAAACAAATATTTAGATATGCACCTCAATGTGTTAAATTAAGATTGGAGCTGGAAAAGCTTTCCAGGGAAAATCCTACTCCACTTTACTGTGCCATAATAAAGCATGAATTATTTCATTTCTGTGGTGTAGGGTCTTTGTAGGCCTGAAATGAGCTTTTAACTAATGTACCAAGGGCAGAAAAGTAAAACAAAGGAAACGATAAGTGTAAAAAGCATGAAAGAATTGAAGTAAGAAGGGATTATTGAACCATACAACACTACAAATTAAAAATACTATTGTTAAGATAGTGGGACAAACAAACAATTTTGGGGTAAGTGGTGGCAGACTTTTGTGGTGCTTGACTCTAGAGCTGGCTGCATGCAGGATAACGACCCCAGTCACGAAGAGCTGTCAGTCATGCATGTGACATCCGCTACATTTATTGTCTATGGGAGAGACCATGATGGCTGGAATTAGGGCTTTGTCAGTACTGTAGGCTTTGAATGAAGCAGCAAAATGCATTTAGAACTGACTGCTCCATTCAACTCCTTCAAGCAACATAATATATTTTTACTGCTATATTTATATAGTTATATAGTTATAAAGGCTTAACAGAAGACAGCAAAATGTAAGACAGATGTAGTTAATCTGGCAAAACACAGCAGCCTTTATTAGTTATAACATACCAGTATATATAAACTAACCTAAACATCATTTTTCAGAGGAGATCCTGGATGGCCCCACGAATAATGGGCAGTACTGACTACAACACTCCCCAGTCACACTGCTCCAACTCAGGATTGACAAAATGTCAATATACTGTCCCTACAGCAATATTTCCCATTCCTGGAAATAACCACACTTAGTAATGAAGGGTCCCCATAACTTCAATGTGACCCCTGTGGCAGAGAGTTTTGTCACACCTTGACTGCCTTGTCAACTCTTTCAATGAAGTACAAAGACCAGAAGTCCAAACCCACATCATTCAAATGCACGCCATCCTCTCTGAGGAAATCCGGATCCAGAACTTCCAGTTATCTGTGCCCTACAACCATGTACCCATTCCTTTTAACAAAAGGAGACCCTGTTTTATTATTATGTTCCCTGGCTTTATTAATTATTTCCACTGAAGGAGCGTTACACCAGGTGAGACTGTTATGAAACTGCAACTCAACACTAGGGCAGGAGAGGGAAAAGCTGTCCCTGCACTAGGACTAGACTGAAGCCCTACGGTGGAGTGGGCAACGTATTCCTAGCGAATAGACCCACCGACGTTTCCTAGACTAAACTCAAAAGAAGACCTAAAGGAAGAGGGAAAGGGGACCCTGAAAGAACTAAGGACTGGGAAAAAACAAACAGGTGACCTCTTAGCAAGAAACTAGAGGAAGCTGCAGGAATGAAACACCAAGGTTACTTACTGGTAGCCGGTTTTTACTGAACCCATGACAGCACACATTGAGAGAGGGATCCGCCCCATCAAGGACAGGAAACCGTCTGAAATAAAAGGGCGGTACCTCTCCCTCGCTTCAGTTGTTTACAGAGCATTGAGAGGACCTCCTAAAAAAGGTTAGACATATAACCAACACCTACAATATATATAATACCCCAAACAGTGCACACCAGGGTGCGAGAAACAGAAAAATAGGGGGGGGGGACTATGGGTGTTGTCATGGGTTCAGGAAAAACCACCTACCGGTAAGTAACCTTGGTGTTTTTCCCTCACCCGTGACAGCACACCTTGAGAGAATTTTGGAGAATTATGAGCACCCTAGGGAGGGACCACCGCCTGAAGTACCCTTCTCCCAAAGGTAAGGTCAGAGGTGGACAGATCTAACCGATAGTGTTTATAGAAGGTGGATGGTGTAGACCAAGTAGCAGCTCTACATATCTGATCGATTGAGATGTCTGCCCTCTCTGCCCAGGAAGTTGCGACGGCTCTGGCGGAATGAGCCTTGACATTGTCCGGGGCCGGAACTCCTGTGGACGTATATGCTAAACAAATGGCCTCCCTAAGCCACCTAGAAATGGTACCCTTGGACACCCTGTGACCTTTCCTACTCCCCTGAAAGGCCAGGAACAAGGAATGGTCCTTCCTCCATACACTAGTCATGTTAATGTACTGTAGTAGGGATCTTCTAACATCTAGGTTATGGAATCTAACTTCCCCTGGGTTTTTTGGATTGCTGCAAAATGAGGGTAGTTTAATCTCCTGGTTATAGTGGAATCTAGATACCACTTTGGGAAGATATGCTGGATCTGGTCACAAGGTGACCCTATCATCATAAATTTGCGTGTATGGAGGATCAACCGAAAGGGCTTGCAGGTTACCCACCCTACGAGCTGACGTTAAGGTCACTAAGAGGATGGTCTTAAGGGTGAGGATCTTTGGAGAGACGTCCTGTAGGGGGTCGAACGGGTCACTGGTAAGTGCGTTCAAGACCAAATTCAGATCCCAGGAAGGAACTCTAAGGGACTGAACCGGTCTGGCTCTGGCACAGGACTTGATAAATCTAGAGACCCACCTGTTCCCAGCCAAGTTACAATTATAGAACGCCTGCAAAGCCGACACCTGAACCTTAAGAGTCCCTGTGGCTAGACCCAGGTCAAGCCCCTTTTGCAGAAACTCCAGGATTCCTTTGATTGGAGGCTTGTCTGATAACGGGGCATCTATAAAATCTAGGAATTTTCCCCAGACTTGGTTATAAATTTTAGTCGTTATTGGTTTCCTACTACCCAGCAGGGTAGAGACTAACCCTGATGAAAACCCCTAGATACTTAGTAGTGACCTCTCAAATTCCAACCCGCAAGATGGAATCCTCTGGCTTGGGCGTGGAATACTGGTCCCTGAATGAGAAGGTCCGGCCTCTCTGGTAAAACCCAGGGATCTGAAACCGACAGTAGTCGCAGTAGGGAGAACCAAGGCCTCTTGGGCCAAAAAGGGGCTATAAGAATTATCCTTGCGCCATCCTCCCGAATCTTCCTCACCACTGCTGGAACCATTACTAACGGGGGAAAAGCATAGGCCTTCCTGAACTTCCAAGGAATATGGAGGGCATCTACAGCATGGGGATTTTCTGCTGGGTTTAAGGAACAGAATCTGTCTACCTTCCTGTTTGCTCTTGTGGCGAACAGATCTATGTCTGGTTGTCCCCATAACTTGACAATCTGTTGGAAAACCTCCAGGTTTAAGCTCCACTCCCCCTGTCTTAGGGTGTGGCAGCTGAGAAAATCTGCCCTTACGTTTTACACCCCCCTTATGTGAAGGGCACTGAGGGATGGAGGTGTTGCTCTGCAAGATGTAGGATTCTGTCTGCCACAGCCATCAGAGATAGTGACCTTGTTCCCCCCTGGTGATTTACATAGGCTACTGTGGTCCGGTTGTAGGACCTGACCTGGACGTGGTGACCCTGAATGTGAGGAAGGAAGCCTATCAGGGATTTCTCCACTGCCCAAAGTTCTTTTAAGTTTGAGGATGCCCACATCTCGTGGTACACCCAGTGACCCTGTACTGAGAGCTCTGCTAGATGACCCCCCCATCCGGAGCCACTCGCATCGGTTGTAATCACCCGATCTACTGGTCTGGACCACTGCACGCCTGAGGTCAGATTTTTCCTGTCTGTCCACCATGAAAGGGAATCTACAGCTTCTAGGGAGAGAGAGAACTTGCTTTCTAAACGCCCGTTGAAGGACCTCTGCGCTGACAAGACCTCCCACTGAAGAAGTCTCATATGCCCTTGACCCCATCTGACTGCTGGGAGACAGGCCGACATAGAGCCCAGGAAGGACATTGCTTCTCTTAGGGACATCACTGGAGACCGCATGGCTTTCAAGACGATATTGATGATTTTGCAGACCTTATCTTCTGGGAGGAAGCAGGCTTGGAGACGAGAATCCAGGATTAGACCTAGGAAGATCTGAGTCCTTGAGGGGGTTAATTTTGACTTTTCGGTATTTACCAACCATCCTAGCTGTTGCAACACCGCCGTGACTTCTAGAAGTTGACTGGAGCAGTGGACTTCTGATTTCCCTATTACCAAAAAGTCATCTAAATAGGGAACGATCACTACGTTTTTGATTCGTAGAAAGGCTGTTACTTCCGCTATTAATTTCGTGAATATTCTCAGGGCTATGGAGAGGTCGAAGGGTAGGGCAGTAAACTGAAAATGCCTGAGCTCTTTCTGAATGAACAGGTCTACTCTCAGATATTTCTGGTAGTCTGGATGAATTGGGACGTGATAATATGCGTCCTTCAAGTCTATTACTGCCATAAAGCAATTGTGGTGCAAGAGCTTCACTGCCGAGCTCACTGACTCCATCTTGAAAGTCTGGTTCTCTATCAACTGGTTTAGACTCCTCAGGTTGATGATGGTCCTTAAGGACCCATTGTTTTTTTTTATCATGAACAGAGAGGAATAGAATCCTTTCCTCCTTTGTGGTATCGGAACTTCGAGAAGGACCCGTTTTTCTACTAGCCCTAATATTTCTGACTCCAGGGCTATCTGTTCTTCCTGGACCTTGCTCTTGGGGGTAATCATGAAGGTCCGGCAAGGAATCTGGCTGAACAGTATCTTCAGGCCAACACTCACAATATTCAGAATCAAGAGGTTTGATGTAATGGCTTCCCAAGCTGGAATAAAGTGGGAAAGCCTCCCCCCTAACTCCAGCCTGGCGTCATTGGGAAGACTTTTTTGTATTGGAGGACGGTCCTCCAAACATATAGCCTGACTCTTTCTTGGATTTGGACTCCCATCTTCTACCTGTCTCCCGGAGGGTCACCCCGATTAAATTTTCTCCTCCGAAAACTAAACTTTTTTGAGTCCCCTGAAAATCCTGGGAACCCTTTGTTCCTTTCGCCTGCTTTTTCTAAAAGGTCATCCAGCTTCTGGCCAAACAGGAGTCTGCCGTCACACGGGAGGGAACTTAATTTATGTTTGGATTGTAGGTCGCCTGGACAACCCTTGAGCCACAAGGCCCGTCTGGCAGCATTAGATAGATTTGCTGATCTAGCTGAGAGTCTAACCAAGTCCGCTGAAGAGTCTGCCAGGAAGGCCGACACTGCCTGCATTAGGAGCAGATTTGAAAGGATTCTATCCATAGGGATCTTTTTATCCCTAAGTTGGTCTTCCAATTGTTGGAGCCACACCATGAGAGACCTTGCCACACAGGTGCCAGCTACCGCAGGCTTCAGGCCTCCTGCTGCAGCTTCCCAAGTGTGAGGTAGAAAGGAGTCAGCCTTTTTATCAAGAGCATCCTTTAGGACGCCTGAATCCTCCAAGGGTAGGGAAGATTTTTTGGATGACCTGGCTACAGTCCAGTCAACATTGTGGATTTTATCCCAAGGCTCAGAGTCCGTCTCCTCAAAGGGGTACCTTCTTTTAGAGAAGGAGGGTAAGGTCCCTGATCTCTCTGGTTTCTTCCACTCTCGGTCCATGAGGCCCTGAATTTTAGTGTTTACCGGAAAGGAGCGTCTCTTTTTTTCTCCAAGGCCCACAAACATAGCATCTAAATCCCGGGAAGACATTTTATCCTCCCCCAGACACATGCATGATCTGACTGCTCTGACCAGTTTGTCCGTACCCTCGATGGGGAAGCAGGGTTTACCGTTATCCGATGAGGAAGAGCATGATGAATCACTCAGCCATATATCCTCGGACTGGGAGGAATCAGAGTTGGAGGAGACATCTCTATGGGATCTTTTCTTCCCTCTAAACAACCCATTCAGGGACCACTGAACCTCTGCGTGGACTATGGATTTCAGATTGGATGCAAAATCCAGAGAATTTTCTGCTACGGTTTTATTAATGCAGTTCGGGCAAAGCGACTTTTGCCAATATATGGGAAGGGAAGTTTGGCGTAGGGCACAAATCCTGTGCTTTTGCTTGGCACTACTCTTCCTAGGCTCTTACAGAAGGAAGCACATAAGAGACTTCCCATTACTAAAAGGTGACATTTACGAAGGTCACACACCCCTGAAGTCACAAACAGGTACCAGATTCGGAGGCTGTAGCGGAACACGCGATGATTCCTTTCTGGATGGTCCAGAGGTGTTTGATACCTTGCTCCTGCAGCTGCCACTGCGATTGCTCGAGTGGCTGTCTGTGTGAGAGGCGTCCGTCTGCCTCTTCCGTTGCTGAGCGGGGGGGTTAGCTGCTGCTCTTGACTATCCTGGTCAGCCATCTTGCAGAAGCGTGCCACGCTCCCAGCATAACCCCCCCCCCATAATATAGGGCCATCCAGAGAAGGGAACCGGCCCGGGAGTGCTTTACAGGGCACCGCCATCTTGGATCGTCATACCCAGAAGTTGCCGCTCCGGAATGCTGCCGACAGAGGCGGCAGGGAAAGGGCGGCGCAGCGGTCTACGGGAAGCCGGAGCCTGCCTCACCGCGTGCGCTCGCTCGGACGCAGGACCCAAGGGAGCTGCGGACGGTGCTTCTGGAGTCTGGAACCCGGTGCACAGGCCAGTGCCCGCTCTTCCACACCGGAACAGACCCAGGTAAATCTTCTTTTCCAGACAGGTTCCCATCAAGGACAGGAAACCAACTGAAGCAAGGGAGAGGTACCACCCTTTTATTTCAGACGGTTTCCTGTCCTTGATGGGGCGGATCCCACTCTCAAGGTGTGCTGTCACGGGTGAGGGGAAAAAAAGGAATACAGGAATCTCAGCAGGCAGAACTAGAGGATCCAAGAACTGCACAAAACTAAACATAGAAAGCACTACTACCAAACCTCCCAGCCAGAACTCTCGTGGATAAACACTGATGTCCGGCAAGGACTAGGATGCAGGTGCTGGTTAATAAAGGGTGATACAATCACCTGACCATAGTCAAAACTAACACCAGGTGAAAAAGATCAACAGCCAGAAAACCACAACAAAATGGCAGATGGTCCCAAAGAAACAGATTCTAACAGTGACAGACTGAGATATCAGACCATACTAAAATGACACTTGGAAACAAAGACCAAATACAATGTAAATCAAACTTTATATCTCTAATCAAGTCTCTGGATGATCTGATTCTGAAATCATTACCCCAATGTGCAAAACCAGTACATCCGGAGAACAATTCAATCTAGAATATTAATGCAAATGCAGGAGAACCCCACATAACAATCCCCAGATCACAATCTAATCAACTCTCACCTTATTTATTTTTATTTATTTATTATACTCACTTATATAGCGCCATTAATTCCACAGCGCTTTACAGACATTATCGGCATTTCCCCACTGGGGCTCACAATCTAAATTCAATCAGTATGTCTTTGGAGTGTGGAAGGAAACCGGAGAACCACGCAAACACAGGGAGAACATACAAACTCCTTGCAGATGTTGTCCTTGGTGGGATTTGAACCCAGGACCACAGCGCTGCAAGGCTGCAGTGCTAACCACTGAGCCACCATGCTGAACTGTCAAAGCCCAATTATGTGCTCTCCATTTGGCGTAAGCCCTTAGAGCCTCCTATTTACACAAACAAGTGACCCACAATCCCAATTAAACATGTATCTGGATCTGCGGGAGGGAAAATAATTATCAACATGGAACAAATACAAAGAAAAACACTGTAGTATAAATCATAAATTCTCACAAATTCAGACAAATATAAGATTTTTATCTATTCGACTCCTAATGGCCAATTTGCTTTATTATTCTTTCGCTTAGACCCCATTTAGCCGCTTCAGTGTCTGCCCCAATTCTCAAAGAATGAGATGTGAAGTCTCTATGATTAATACTAGTGTTGAGCGAACATGCTCAACACTGCTCGGTACTCGCCCGAGCATCACTCTACTCGGGATGTTCGGCGAGCACCGAGCATTTCCGGGTTACTCGGGCGGGAGCTCGGGTCTCCGCCCTGCATGTTTAGCGCTCTTTACAGAGCCAATGAACATGCAGGGATTGCCAGCCAGTCACTGTAATGCTGCAGCCATGTTGGTTGTGGGCATTACAGTGATTGGCTGGCCGCACAGCGTCACCTCGAGTATTTAAAACGGGGCGCCGCCATCTTGGACACAGTCGCTCCGGATTAGACAGTGTAGGGACAGCGCTGCTGATTTAGGGAGAGATATAAACTGCGAAATAGTTAGTGTAGGGTCTGTAAAGGATGCCAGAACAAACAAACAGTCCTTTTCAGGACTAATATCCATCCCAGATACCAGGCAGGCAGGCTGTATAGGAGACACAGTGGTTATACCAGCAAACGCTGCATTACAGTCCTGTGTGCTTCTGTTGCTGAAATTGCTGGACTTAGCACCAGGTGTCGGGGGCCAGGAAAAATCCTTTTTTTTCCATTTAAATCCTCCTTTTTTTTCCTCCTTCACACTGTACAAATACCCGTCTTATTAACCTTTTGGTGTGTGTCCCCTCCCCCCCGCCAAAAAAAAAAGCGTGTCTCTGATTTTTCAGACACAAATATAACTGTTGAAAATAGTCTGGTGTAGGCTAGAGAAATAGAAGTGTTGTTTTGCACTTCCACGGTTCAAACCTCTGTATTATTTTGGGCCATTTGTATCTAAAAAAAAAACAGTTTGAGTGTGTCGCTCACTGTTCAGCCGCAAATATCTCTATTTAAAAAAGTGTGGTATACCCCAGTAAACAATAACTGTGGTTTTGCCATCCCACGGTAAAAAATCTCTATTATTCAGCTTTTGGTAGTTTTTTCCATAAAGAAAAACAGTAGTGTCTCCTGACTGTTGTGACACGAAAATATATCTGTTGAAAATAGTCTTGTGTAGGCCCGACATCCCAGTGTGGTTTCGCAGTTCCACGGGTCAAATCGCTGTACTATCCAGTTTTGGGCCTTTGGTATCTAAAAAAAAGCAGTTTGAGTGTGTCGCTCACTGTTCAGCCGCAAATATCTCTATTTAAAAAAGTGTGGTATACCCCAGTAAACAATAACTGTGGTTTTGCCATCCCACGGTAAAAAATCTCTATTATTCAGCTTTTGGTAGTTTTTTCCGTAAAGAAAAACAGTAGTGTCTCCTGACTGTTGTGACACAAAAATATATCTGTTGAAAATAGTCTTGCGTAGGCCCAACATCCCAGTGTGGTTTCACAGTTCCACGGGTCAAATCGCTGTACTATCCAGTTTTGGGCCTTTGGTATCTTAAAAAAAAGCAGTTTGAGTGTGTCGCTCACTGTTCAACTGCAAATATCTCTATTTAAAAAAGTGTGGTATACCCCAGTAAACAATAACTGTGGTTTTGCCATCCCACGGTAAAAAATCTCTATTATTCAGCTTTTGGTAGTTTTTTCCGTAAAGAAAAACAGTAGTGTCTCCTGACTGTTGTGACACAAAAATATATCTGTTGAAAATAGTCTTGTGTAGGCCCGACATCCCAGTGTGGTTTCGCAGTTCCACGGGTCAAATCGCTGTACTATCCAGTTTTGGGCCTTTGGTATCTAAAAAAAAAGCAGTTTGAGTGTGTCGCTCACTGTTCAGCCGCAAATATCTCTATTTAAAAAAGTGTGGTATACCCCAGTAAACAATAACTGTGGTTTTGCCATCCCACGGTAAAAAATCTCTATTATTCAGCTTTTGGTAGTTTTTTCCATAAAGAAAAACAGTAGTGTCTCCTGACTGTTGTGACACAAAAATATATCTGTTGAAAATAGTCTTGTGTAGGCCCGACATCCCAGTGTGGTTTCGCAGTTCCACGGGTCAAATCGCTGTACTATCCAGTTTTGGGCCTTTGGTATCTAAAAAAAAAGCAGTTTGAGTGTGTTGCTCACTGTTCAGCCGCAAATATCTCTATTTAAAAAAGTGTGGTATACCCCAGTAAACAATAACTGTGGTTTTCCTCTTCAACGGTTATAATCTACTCTTTATTACCCTTTTTCCATTGATAGTGCAAGTGTAAGCTATTTTACTTCATTTACAATGGGCAAGGCGTGGGGCAAGGCGCGTGGCAAGGGACGTGGAAGTGGACGTTCTGGTGATGGTTCGTGCAGAGGACGGGGCCGTGGCCAAGGTGAAAATGTGCCACAACCAACAGCCACATCTTCTCGCTCCCACTTCTTGACCGAATTACTAGGGAAGCACAGAACAACACCAGTATTGAGAACTGATCAGTGTGAACAGGTTATTAATTGGATAGCAGACAATACTTCCAGTTACCTGGGCACCACCACCTCCGGTCTGTCTTCCACACGGTCAACTTTTAGTAGCCGTGAGTCTCGACCGCATACTCCTCCTCACCATGATGCTCCTTCCTCCCACCATGCCGAGTGTCGTCAGACAGCAAGTGATCCCACACTTGGACACTCTGAAGAGCTGTTCACTGGTCCATTTCCATATTTGGGCCCCTCGCCTGATACGCTTGAAGTGGTGGAAGAGGAGATCCCATGTTGCGATGCCCAAATATTTGAACAGCCACGGCCACAGGAAGTCGACGTTGGCAATCTGTCACAAGAGGTGGACGATGACGAGACACAATTGCCAGGAAGTGAGGAGGAGGATCGTGGTGCGCAAGTGGAAGAGGAGGAGGTGGTGGATGATCTAGTAACTGACCCAACGTGGAAGGAGGACATGCAGAGTGAGGCCAGCAGCACACAGGGGGAGGGAGGCAGAGTACCCCAACAGGCAGGAAGAAGCAGTGTGGTGGCCGCAGACAGAAGGCAGGCAACGGTTCCCCATAACACCAACACGAGGAACATTGCCAGTACAAGCGGTAGGTCTTCCAGAGTCTGGAATTTTTTTAAAGACTCTGCTGATAACCCCAAAAAGGCCATATGTTCCACCTGCCATACCAGCATCAGCAGGGGTGACAAAACTACCAGCCTGACCACCACCAGCATGATCAGGCACATGGCAGCAAACCACCCGACTTTGTGGGGCGAAACCCAGGGTCCACGACCAGTGTCAGCGGGTGTCACCACTGCTTCTTCCACTGTTGTGCGTGCAATAGAACCCCCTGTTGTGTGTGCAAGGCAATCCCCTGTCCATACTGCATGTAAAGATGCCCCCTCCTCTCAGTCTTCACTTGTTATGGCAGTTTCTCAAGAAACAGCATCAACGTCCACGTCCACGTCCCACCGCAGCGTTCAATTGTCCATATCCCAGACCTTTGAACGAAAGTGGAAATTTGCAGCTAACGCCCCACAGGCCACAGTCCTAAATTCGCACATTTCACGACTGCTTGCGTTGGAAATGCTGCCTTTTAGGCTGGTGGAGACGGAATCCTTCCGCAATCTTATGGCGGTGGCCGTCCCTCGGTACTCGGTCCCCAGCCGACACTATTTTGCCCGGTGTGCCATCCCCGCACTACACAAGCACGTGTCCCAAAGCATCTGCCGTGCCCTCAACAATGCAGTTACTGGGAGAGTCCACCTGACAACGGACACGTGGACAAGTGCTTGTGGCCAGGGACGGTACATCTCTCTGACGGCACACTGGGTAAACATAGTGGAAGCCGGGACCCAGTCGGACTTTGGGACGGAACACATCCTCCCCACACCGAGGATTGCAGGCCCTATGTCAGTCAGAGTTGCCCCCACAGTGTACAGCTCCTGCGCATCCTCTTCCCCCTCCTCATGTTCAGCCTCCATCTCAGATATCACCACATCAGTTACAAGCTGGAAGCATTGCAGTACTGCCTCCGCCAAGCGGCAACAGGCTGTGCTGAAACTCATAAGCTTAGGTGATAAACCTCACACTGCTTGTGAGTTGTGGACAGCTGTGTGAGAGCAGGCAGATCTGTGGCTGAGACCGCTGAACCTACATCCCGGCATGGTCGTGTGTGACAATGGCCGTAACCTGGTGGCGGCTCTGAGGCGAGGTGAGATCACACACGTACCATGCCTGGCTCATGTGCTTAACCTCGTGGTTCAGCTGTTTCTTAAATCGTACCCCGAGTTGCTAGATCTGCTCGTGAAAGTACGCCGCCTGTCAGCTCATTTTCGCAAATCGGCTACAGCTTCCGCCGCCCTTGCTGTGTTGCAGCAGCGTTTGCAGCTTCCGGCACACCGACTGGTGTGTGATGTCCCCACACGTTGGAACTCTACCCTCCACATGTTGCAAAGGATTTGTGAGCAGAAGAGAGCAGTTGTGGAGTACCAGCTGCAACAAGGCCGTCGATATTCAGGTCAGACTCCACACATAAGACCTCAGGAGTGGACCTGGATGTCTGACATATGTACCATCCTGACAAACTTTGAGGAGGCCACCAAGATGGTGAGTGGCGATGACGCCATCATTAGTGTCAGCATCCCACTTGTCTGTCTTTTGCAACGCTCTCTGCAGAGAATTAAAGAGGAGGCATTGCAGCCAGAGTATGATGAGATGGATCAAGAAGCCGTAGCGGGCGATTACACACAGCCCAGCCTCATCTCATCCCAACGTGCATTGGGGGACAATGAGGGAGAGCAGGAGGAGGAGGAGGAAGAACAGGAGCTGCTATCATGCTTTGTAGACGGTAGTACCTGTACAAGTGTCATACCGTTGGTTCAGCGTGGGTGGCCTGAGGACAGGGGGGAGGAGGAAGAGGAGGAGGAGGAGAGCGTGGTCAGTCGTCATCTTGGTGAGGACATGGAAATCTTGCCCGTTACCAGTCTGGCACGCATGGCTGACTTTATGTTACGCTGCCTTAGCCGTGACCCTCGCGTTGTCAAAATGTTGGGTGACAGTCATTACTGGTTGGTGACACTTGTAGACCCCCCGCTACAAGGAAAACTTTCACTCTCTTATTCCTGAGGTGGAGAGGTCTACAAAAATGGGGCAATACCAGGAGGCCCTTGCTGCAGAACTCTTAAAAAAATTCCCATCTGAACACGCTAGCGGCAGAGGTCACAGTTCGTTGCCCAACCAAGGCGTACAGGCGAGAGAGATGCAACTCCAATCCAGCAGAGGCAGGGGAACACTGTCAACGTTCTAGGACAGTTTTCTGACACCCGCCCAGCTTACAGGCCCTGAGCCGCGGGGTACTCTCACAAGGAGTGGAAAGTTTCAAAAGATGGTGAGGGAGTACCTTGCCGATCGTACCAGCGTCCTCCCTGATTCCTCTGTGCCTTTTAATTGTTGGGTATCCAAGCTGGACACTTGGAATGAACTCACTCTGTACGCCTTGGAGGTCCTGGCCTGCCCTGCCGCTAGCTTGTTATCGGAGCGTGTTTTTAGTGCCGCTGGGGGAATTATAACTGATAAGCGCACTCGCCTGTCAACTGACAATGCTGACAAGCTGACCCTTATCAATATGAACAAGGGCTGGATTGGGCCAGACTTCTCATCACCACCAAATGACAGCAGAGTAATATAAAGTCAAATCCACTGTGTTATTTCGGGAGGTGTATTCACATGCACCGCTTCACACCCACACATGGGTATACGCTTCCTCGTTTCGGCTGTTTAATCTTCTTCTCCTTATCCTCAGCCTCCACCACCACTATACCATCAGGGTGCCAGCATTGCAAGTTCCTCCGTCCTTATTTTTGGCAGCTTTTGCTTGCAAGGCATAAGCAAATACTATGGGACACCCACTCCCCAATAATGGGACTTATGTTTGTAATATGCTGTACTGCATGGCTCTTGTAAGGGGCATTGCAAGTTTCTCCGTCCTAATTTTTGGCAGCTTTTGCTGGGAAAGCATAAGCAAATACTATGGGACACCCACTCCCCAATAATGGGACTTATGTTTGTAATATGCTGTACTGCATGGCTCTTGTAAGGGGCATTGCAAGTTGCTCAGTCCTAATTTTGGCAGCTTTTGCTGGGAAAGCATAAGCAAATACTATGGGACACCCACTCCACAATAATGGGACTTATGTTTGCAATATGTTGTACTGCATGGCTCTTGTAAGGGGCATTGCAAGTTGCTCCGTCCTAATTTTTGGCAGCTTTTGCTGGGAAAGCATAAGCAAATACTATGGGACACCCACTCCCCAATAATGGGACTTATGTTTGCAATATGCTGTACTGCATGGCTCTTGTAAGGGGCATTGCAAGTTGCTCTGTCCTAATTTTTGGCAACTTTTGCTTGGAAAGCATAAGCAAATACCATGGGACACCCGCTCCCCAATAATGGGACTTATGTTTGTAATATGCTGTACTGCATGTGACGCGCCCCCTGGGCCGTGTGTACACGTGTGTGGGATACACGGTGCCAGGTCTCTGGGGTCTGTAGTCTCCGTGGCGGTGACCCGGTCCCGTGGCTCAGGCTGGTCAAACCAGTGGCAGTCTTTCTTAGGTTTTGAGGTTAATTGTCCGACTGCGCCACCCGTGGATTGCGGTCAGGGAGTACCACCGCTGCGAGACAGACCGCTGAGACTGGTGTTGTGTGCGCAGCATAGAATGGGATAACTCCCCTTGGGAGGAGTATAGCCTCAGGGCAGTGAGTGTGGATGATGGGGGTGATGGTGCACGAGCGCAGCAGGAATGACTCAGAGTCTTTGCAGTGCAGTTCAGGGTCTTTACTGATGATTATAAGGTAGACCCTCCCGGGAGTACTGGCTAGCATAAGAGGCCTGGTCAGTCTGTGAGCAAGCAGGAGTTCCCCTGGCCAGGTGGAGTTGTAGGCCTCCCCGTCTGTCTGCACTCTTCCTGGCTACCTTGCTGTAAGCGGGTAGAAGTAGCCCACGTCCCTGAGTGTACCGTGTAGTGCTCACCCGTATGGCTGGTGACTTGGGGCCTTCTGTTAGCCTCCGCTCCACGACGGCGGTGCTGGTCCCTTGCTTGTGACTGAGCCTCCGGGCTTCTATGGCCAGAGGACCTGAAATACCCTGCCGGCTGGTTTCTGCTGCTGGATATATAAGTCCTCACAGCTTCGGACTCCTGTGTCCGGTTCCTATTGTCTTCTGCCAGGGCGAGCTCTGCTCAGCTTCCAGCCTCTGGTCTTTAGCTCCTAGCTCCTACAGAGCTCCTTGCTGTTACTTTCCCTTGCTCTCACTCTGACTCTGACTGTTCTCTGACTCACTCAACCCCGCCCCAGATCCAGTTTATAAGGGCAGAATTCTCCCCTCCCAGTATTGGGGCAGGAGGATGTTGCATGTTTAAGGGATCCTGACCAGGAAACCTCCCACTTGCTCTCCGACGTAATATCTCTATTACTGTGGTGACCAGACCCCTGGGGTGCCACACATGGCTCTTGTAAGGGGCATTGCAGTTCCTCATAATTTTTGGAAAGCCTTCCATTCACTGCTTAGGCCAACAGTGCACGGGAGACCCAGTTGCTATAAATGGAAAAAAAGGTTTAGTTAACGCCCTCTGACCTCCATGTCATTTCCAAGGGGCATTGGAGTGCCTCGAAATTTTTGGTAGGCATTGCACTCACTGTATGCCCTATAGCTGTGTAGCCGAACCGCTCCTTTTGTTACAGAAACATATCCTACAAGACATATCTGGTTGACTGGCCTGATATTGATGTGAATGGTCCCTGTTCCTCCTGCTCTTTCTCCTTTGCCACTACCTCATCCATCATTTATCACCTGAAGCTTTGTTTTAACGAGAGTCATAGAACTGGGATAGTAGCAGGAAAACATCCAGCAATCCTCGGAGGAGGTAGGATATGCGCCAAAACGCTGACCACCTCAGGCCTAGCCGCTACTACATACATGCGCTTGCATTACAACAAAACAAAGCAGATGCTAACTTCTATCATCCTCATCATGCTCCTCACCTTGGCATTCTCAACTCCCCTGATGGAGAAGCCAGGGCCCACCGGAGGAGTCTGATAGTCCGGTGGGCTCGGCCAATGCTGCCCTAAAGCAGGCCAGGCTAAGAAAAGTGTGGGAAAGGTTACCGGGACAAATAGGGGTGGCTGGGGACCGAGTATGGACACCCGGCCACCCCCTGGAGGCTGGGGAGCAAGCGGGGACACCCGGCCACCAGGCGGCTGGGGACTGAGTATGGATACCAGGCCGCCGGCACAGCCATGGCGTGGTGGCCAGATTCCGCCTCCACATGCCTAAAAGGCCCAATTTAAAGTGCAAGCAAGCAAGCAGTATGGTATTGCAGCCTGGGGGTGGGTGGGTGGCAGGCTTCATACTTGCGCTTGCATTGCAAGGAATGGGAGAGGTACAATTGAACACTGCCCTGGGACAAGGACTTGAATGGGGATAGTTGCAAATCTGCAACGACAGGTGCAAGGTGGGAGGCATCTTCGCATGTACCATGAACAGGGGTTTGGCATGCACACACTACAGCGGAATAGGCTCTCCTTCCCACTAAATGCACTGGGGAGGGCACAGGTAATGTTTTGGTATACGCGCTTAATCTTATCTATAAGGCACACCAGGACAAATATGGGTGGCTGGGGACTGAGTATGGATACCTCGCTGCTGAAGCAGCCATGAGGTAGTGGCCAGCTTCAGCCTCCTCCAAACTAAAAGGCCCCATTTCAAGTGCAAGCTAGCAGTATGGAATTGCAGTCTGGGGGTGAGTGGGAGGCAGGCTGCACACTTACACTTGCATTAAAAGAAAACATAGCAGATGCTAAGTTCTGTCATCATCATCATGCTCCTC
This sequence comes from Phyllobates terribilis, assembly GCF_046119375.1. Classification (NCBI taxonomy): domain Eukaryota; kingdom Metazoa; phylum Chordata; class Amphibia; order Anura; family Dendrobatidae; genus Phyllobates; species Phyllobates terribilis. The sequence goes on from NW_027362761.1 coordinate 708,258,478, forward strand.
ACCTTGGCACTCTCAACTCCACCGATGGAGAAGTCAGAGCCCACCGGAGGAGTCTGGTTCTCTGGTGGGCTCGTCCAATGCTGCCTAAAGCAGGCCGGGCTAAGAAAAGTGTGTGGGGGGATGTTCCAAGGAGAAATAGGGGCGGCTGGGGACCGTTTATGGACACCCGACTGCCCCCAGGCTGGGGACTGAGTATGGATTCCAGGCCGCCAACACAACCATGACGTGGTGGCCAGATTCCGCCTCCACATGCCTAAAAGGCCCAATTTCAAGTTCAAGCAAGCAGTATGGTATTGCAGCCTGGGGGTGGGTGGGTGGCAGGCTGCATACTTGAGCTTGTATTGCAAGGAATGGGGAAGGTACAATTGAACACTGCCCTGGGACTAGAACTTGCATAGGGATAGTTGCAAGTCTGCATCTTCTGATGCGGTAAGGATCACTTATGATGGGCACACTTTTAGACAGTGACCTGGGAGTCAGAGATGCTTCCAGGGGTCTTCCCCATGCTGTTCCCTTGTCTTTTCAGCACTTTATGCATGTGTCACACAGCACATAGCCAGATAAGGTTGTAAAATGTTAAAATGACATTTCACGGTGAATGCATTTGTCATAGTTGAAAGCAATACAAAAGTGCAAAAACGCATAAAAAATGCTACTTGTGAACATAGCCGAAGGTGTGGAGGAGTATTTTTGTTTTTGGTCATTTATTTTAACTTATACACAAGTCTTTACCCTGGAAAGGATGTTCCTTAACATATTTCACAGGAAAAAAGTTTCACTTTCGTTTTTGAACGTTTTATTGTGAGCCTGTAAAAGTGGCTTAATACCTCTGACCACATTGTTGACAGCAGTGACCTGGGGGTCAGAAATGCTTCCTGGGGCGATCCTCATGCTGTCCCCATGTCATTTGAGCACTGTCACTATCGTTTTGGGCACTTGTTAGGCTTTTAAAAGACTGCCGGGGGTGCCACCACAAAAATGCTCGAGTCTCCCATAGACTAACATTGGGCTCGTTGCTCGGGTCGAGCACCCGAGTATCACGGCGAGCTCGGCCCGAGCTTCGAGCACCCGAGCATTTTAGTGCTCGCTCAACACTAATTAATACGCAACCGTTCTAGTATCCTAAGAAAAACTGCCACAAATTGAAACCTAGACATGGTCTTTCCATCCTCATGAGTCCGGAAAGAATAATTCAGCACCTTGGGACTATAAGCCAAATACTTCCCAACATGTTAAACCGGACACAACAAAGAGCCAGGAATTCTCAACAACGCTACATGTTTCCCTTTTCCAGACTGGTCCGTCTTAGAACAGAATAGAGTACTTACCACCCGATCCTCTAGACCAGTGCTGGTAAACCTATGGCACGCGTGCCAGAGGGGGCACGCAGAGCCCTTTCTAAGGGCACGCACGCCGTCGCCGCAGCACTTGTGCTCCTGTATCGGGCCTGGCGGGTGAGTACTCTGAACCCGCCGAGTGCCGATGTCAGCCCCTACTTCAGCTAGATGTGCGTTCTCTGACACACATCTAGCTGAAGTATATATTGCAGCGCACGAAATGCCAGGCCGGTGCTCCACAATACACGCTGCTGGCCAATCAGAGGCCAGCAGCTGAGGTCAGCGTACACGCGACTGGGCGCATAACAGTGACATCATGCGGCCCCGTTGCTAGGATGCTGAAATCAGCTGTCGGCTACCGGAGAGGACGCGGCACGGGAGGGGAAGGAAGGTGAGTAGGAGTTTTTTTTTCTATATGCGATAAACAGCGGTGCAGGCAGGGGGGAGCATATACATGGATTGGGGGCAGCATACATACATGAATTGGGGGCAGGCATGTATACATGGATTGGGGGGAGCATATATATAGATTGGGGGCAGCATACATACAATGATTGGGGGAGGCAGACATACATACACGGATTGGGGGAGGCAGACATGCATACAAGGATTGGGGGAGGCAGACATGCATACAAGGATTGGGGGCAGCATACATACATGGATTAAGGGGAAGCATACATACATGGATTGGGGGGAGCATATACATGGATTGGGGGCAGCATACATACAAGGATTGGGGGAGGTAGACATGCATACAAGGATTGGGGGCAGCATGCATACATACATGGATTGGGGGAGGCAGACATACATGGATTGGGGGCAGCATACATACATGGATTGGGGGTAGCATACATACATGGATTGGGGGCAGCATACTTACATGGATTTTGGGGGCAGCATACATACAAGGATTGGTGGCAGCATACATATATGGATTGCGGGCAGAATACATACAAGGATTGGGGGAGGCAGACATACATACAAGGAATGAGGGCAGCATACAAACATGGATTGGGGGCAGCATACATACATGGAATGGCGGTAGCATACATACATGGATTGGGGGCAGCATACATACAAGGATTGGGGGAGGCAGACATACATACAAGGATTGGGGGCAGCATACATACAAGGATTGGGGGCAGCACACATACAAGGATTGTGGGAGACAGACATACATACAAAGATTGGGGGCAGCATACATGGATTGGGGGCAGTATACATACAAGGATTGGGGAGGCAGACATACATACAATGATTGGGGGCAGCATACATACACAGATTGGGGCAGCATACATACATGGATTGGGGGAGGCAGACATACATACAAGGAATGGGCGCAGCATACATGGATTGGGGCAGCATACATACATGGATTGGGGCAGGCATATATAAATAGATTGGGGGCAGGCATATATACATGGATTGGGGCAAGCATACACACATGGATTGGGGACAGCATACACACATGGATTGGGGGCAGCATACATACAAGGATTGGGGGTAGCATACATACATGGATTGGGGGCAGCATACATACAAGGATTGGGGGCAGCATACATACATGGATTAGGGACAGCATACATGCAAGGATTGGGGGCAGCATATATACAAGGATTGGGGGCAGCATATATACATGGATTGGGGGCAGCATATATACATGGATTGGGCGCAGCATACATACATGGATTGGGGGAGTATATATACAAGGATTAGGGGAGAGCAGCATATATACATGGATTGGGGGAGCATATATACAAGGATTGGGGGAGGGCAGCATGCATACATGGTTGAGAGCAGCATATATGCAAGTATTGGCGGAGCATATATACATGGATTCAGGGAGCATATATACTAGGATTGGGGGAGCATACATACAAGGACTGGGGGCAGCATACATACAGGGATTGGAGGCAGCATACATACATGGATTGGGGGCAGCATACATACATGAATTGGGGGCAGCAGACTTACATGGATTTGGGGGCAGCATATATACATGGATTGAGGGCAGCATACATACATGGATTGGGGGCAGCATACATACAAGGATTGGTGAGGCAGGCATATATACATGGATTGAGAGGCAGTATATATACATGGATTGGGGGCAGCATACCTACATGGATTGGGAGCAGCATACATACATGGATTGGGGGAGCATATATACAAGGATTGGGGGAGGGCAGCAGATATACATGGATTGGGAGCAGCATATATACAAGGATTGAGGGAGCATACATACAAGGATTGGGGGCAGCATACATACATGGATTGGGGGCAACATACATACATGGATTTGGGGCAGCATACATACATGGATTGGGGGAGCATATATACATACATGGATTGAGGGCAGAACTAGACACTCCCTGGAACTAGACACTCCCTTTGAAAAACAATCCCCAATAAAGTACGAAAGAATAGTTAAGAGATCGCCACTTATCCTATCACTACCTAAACCTTTCCAAAAAGCCAATCATTCTCTCAAAACTGAATCATAAGCTGTTCTGGTGGCATTTCCTACTGATTGCAACATCAAATCAGAGACTATCCGGAGACCAGACTCCAGCGCCAGAGCCAGCGAACAGAAATTATTCCACTGAAAACAAAAAATGGAATCAGCTGTACAATTTCGCATACCAGTCGCATAGGCATAGAACACAACCATGTGTTCAGTTCCAACTCGTAGTACCAAATGTCTAATAAGATTTACAACCAGAGGACAAGAAGCAAACAAACTATTGCAAACCTGTACCACTGCCAAATTATCACAGCAAAATTCTACCCTACTATTATGGAACAACTCTCCCCAATTTTAAAATGTAGCCAGAATGGGAAATAATTCCAATAATGTAATGTTAAGCACTAAACCTTTCTCCTTCCACTCTTCTGCCCATGAACCCGAAAACCAACTGAAAATAGGCACCGAAACTGTGCGACTCCGAGGCATCTGTGAACAATTCCAACTGCAAACTTTCCACCCATACCTCCATCGAAACAGACCTACTATTATACCGATCAGAAAGGATGACCAAATTCTCAAATCAGCTTTGTGATTGCAAGACAAGCGAATGAAATTAGCTGGATAATGAACACCTGATGTGGCACTAGTCAGTCTTCTACAAAAAATCCAACCCATTGGCATGATATGACATGCAAGGTTAAGTTTGCCTATGAGTGACTGAAGCTGACTCAAATGCACCTTCTTTGCCTCAGTGCCAACTAGTGATGAGTAAGCATGCTCGTTACTCAAGATTTACGAGCATGCTCGGGTGTTTCCCGAGTATCTTCAGCGTGCTCGGGTGTTATGTTTTAGTCACGCTGTGTGCATGATTTGCGACTATTTGACAGCTTTAATACATGTGAGGAATGCCTGTTTATTAGCACCAGAGCATGCTCACCGAAAGGGTTAACAGAACATACTCGCTCATCACTAGTGCCAGCTGAACCTCTGATCTAAGATCCTGAATCTTATCTATTGTTAATCTACATTCCATTGCTACCAAATCCAATTCAATTCCTAAAAAACGCATAACTGTGGATGGGCCTTCAGTTTTTTCAGGCGCCAAAGGAATCCCAAAACTACTTTCCACCTATCCAATTGTGTGCAAAAAAATTTAACATATCATGGAATCACCCAGCCAGAGGTACACAAAATCGTTCAAACATTCCTTCCTGACCACTCATTCCATAAATGTGCTAAAAGTCTCAAAATATGAACAGGAAATGGAGCAACCCATCGGCAAGCAACAATCGACATAAAGTTCCTCGTTCCACATAGAACGCAACAGATGGAAGCAATCCGGATGCACCAGTAAAAGACTAAAGGCGGCCTCAAAGTCTGTCTTAACCATGAGAGCCCCACGACCACACCTATGCAGCCAATCTAACGCTTTGTGAAATGACACCTATATAAGCTGGTGGTAGTCGTGTGATTGGGCCGCCCTTTCCATGCCGGAGCCAGTTGCATAGAATTGAGTGTTATGGATGTGCATGTGCGACATTACCCCTGAACCTGCTACCTCCATCATCCATTCTGTTACACTGGGTGCAGTATTACTCACTTTGATTCTTTCAATCATGAGGCCAGATCAGTTCTTACAAACAATGTCCATTTTATGCATGGCCAAACTGTTGAACAGGGGATAACAGGTTATGCTTTCTTCATTCCCCTTCACACAATATACTGGCTCCCAGAGTTACAGTTAGCATTTGGTTCCCGGCAACAGGTACAACACAGGAATGAGGAGAGGTTGGAATTGCCTTCATCTTCCTAGGGGTAGGGTCATATGGGTCCAGATGTGTCGCTATGACCCTGATACCCTGTGTCCTTGATTGTATCAGTCCCAGAGGCTGCTCATAGAGTCGTTGATCCACGTATCAGTACCCACAGCAGGGCGCTAACTTGTCCTAAGGTCCCCTTCTCGCTGGACAGTGCAATTCCCGGACTTGTAAGCCTTTTTCTTGCAGGGGTCTCCACTTGCCTGTGATGTCCTGTCACCACTGTAACTAGATGAAATATGAGCAATTTGCAAAACGTACATAAAAAAATCACTACATAATGAGTAATGTAGACCATAGGTACTTAAAGGGTAGGACTTCAAAATATATGGTAATGCACCAAATTAGTCAGAAGATCATATAGAGAGAAGTGCAATTATAACCAAGATAGCAATATCAGTACAAAAGAAGTAATTCTTTATTGAAAAATTAATTAAAAAATATAGGACAACCAGTTGAGCCAAAGTAATAAAATGGCATCACACTCAGCATAAGATATACTTGTAACTAGTCTAAGGGTAACAGAAATAGGAAGACTTCAGTGGCAGAATTAGTTGAACATCAGAAAATGCCTAGGGGAAAACAATAGGTATATAATAAATCAATCTAATAGAGCAGTAATATCCCAGGACTAGTGCTGAGCGGTACCTTCCGATATCGGGAAATAATGGATCGGTTTGGATCAGACCGATACCCAAAAAATATCGGATATCGCCGATTCCGATACCGGAAACCAATGCAAGTCAATGGGACACAAATATCAGAATGAAAATAAACCCTTTCTTTCCTTGTAGGTTAATTCTACAGTACATGAAGGAAAACAACTAAGAATAATGTAGAATGTGTTTCATGAAAAGCCGGTAATTCAGCAGCGGCATACACCGGTACCCGACAATTTAGAACAGAAAGAATAGAGCATCACACATAGATTAGATAGATAGAAACATGTCAGTCACATATATAAGAAGTACAGTGACAGTGTTTCTTACTGTACTTGTCATTTAGTGTTAAAGGATTTATTAAAAAAAAAATAGTGTTTTCATGCACCGTCTCTTTAAAAAAGCCGGTCGGCAATTCAGCATCGGTACCCGACAATTTAGAATAGAAAGAATAGAGCATCACACATAGATTAGATAGAAACATGTCAGTCACATATATAAGAAGTACAGTGATAGTGTTGATTACTGTACTTGTCATTTAGTGTTAAAATAAAGGATTTATTAAAAAAAAAATTGGCGTGGGGTTCCCCGTAATTTTAGTCTCTAGCGGAGGTTAAGCAGACGGCTGGGGCAGATGTTTGAAGCCTGGGAAGAGGGTAATACCCACGGAGCTTCCCAGGCTACTAATATCAGCCCCCAGATGAATACCTAGCATTTACTAGCTATTAAAATGGGGGACTCCCAAAAAAATGATGTGGGGTCCCCCCTATTTTAATAGCTAGCAAAGGCTAGGCAGACAGCTGGGGGCTGATATTAATAGCCCAGGAAGGGTGCCATGAATATTGGCCCCCTCCCAGGCTAGAAACACCAGCCGTCAGCCGCCCCAGAAATGGCGCATCCATAGGATGCGCCAATTCTGGCACTTAGCCTCGCTCTTCCCACTGCCCTGTAGCGGTGGCAGTGGGGTAATAGGGCTGGGGTTGATGTCAGCTTATAATGCCAGCTGACATCAAGCCCAGGTTAGTAACGGAGAGGCGTCTATAAGACACCCCCATTACTAACCCCATAGTCAAAGTTAAAAAAAAACACAAACACCCAGAATAAAGTCCTTTAATTGAAATAAACACACAATTCTTTATTGTTCTAAATTAAACCATACTTACCATCACGCCCATTCCAGCTGAAGCCAATGTCTTCTGCAATAAAAGTAAAATAATAAAGCAACCTCATCCTTACCTTTCCATGGTTCCCACGAGGGCTCCAGCTCTGCTACATTCACATGACAGGCTGGATCGCAGCCGAAAGCTGCCATCCAGCTTGCCATGCCGCAGACACTGAGAAGCGCAGGCATGCTTGCGCTCCTTAGTGTCTGGCTGTGACGGCATAAAGATGAGCCGAGGTCATGTCCAATGAACCTTAGCTCACCTCATGCACATCACTGACAGCGTGGGAAAATTCTCCTGCGCTTGCAGTGAGCGTGAGAGAATTCTCCTGCTGAAGCGCTGAGCTCTGCAGTGTCTCTGAAGGATGACAAGCTGGATGGCAGCGTTCAGCTGCGATCCAGCCTGTCATCTCAATGCCATCCCAGCGTAGGAGAATTCTCCTGCTCAAGCGCTGAGCGCAGGAGAATTTTCCCATGCTGTCAGTGACGTGCATGAGGTGAGCTGAGGTTCATTGGACATGACCTCGGCTCATCTTTATGCCATCACAGCCAGACACTAAGGAGCGCAAGCATGCCTGCGCTTCTCAGTGTCTGCGGCATGGCAAGCTGGATGGCAGCTTTCAGCTGCGATCCAGCCTGTCATGTGAATGTAGCAGAGCTGGACCCATCGTGGGAACCATGGAAAGGTAAGGATGATGTTGGTTTATTATTTTACTTTTATTGCAGAAGACTACCTCTTGAAGCTCATCAAGAGAATGCCAAGAGTGTGCAAAGCAGTCATCAAAGCAAAAGGTGGCTACTTTTGAAGAACCTAGAATATAAGACATATTTTCAGTTGTTTCACACTTTTTTGTTAAGTATATAATTCCACATGTGTTAATTCATAGTTTTGATGCCTTCAGTGTGAATGTACAATTTTCAAAGTCATGAAAATACAGAAAAATATTTAAATGAGAAGGTGTGTCCAAACTTTTGGTCTGTACTGTATATATAATGTGTGTGTGAAGACACACAGTAAATATGTATGCATGTGCTCTGTATACATGTGTGTATGTGCTCTGTTTACACATGTGTGTGCTATGGGTGCGTATACATGCGTATGTGTTATGTGTGTGTATACATGCATGTGTGCTCTGTGTGTGTAACATACAATGTGTGTGTCACATATGGTGTGTATGTAGCATCCAAATTTCTAAACACCGGCAGCGCAGACGAGAGTTGATAGGTTCCTCTTGCTTCCTAAAACTCAATGTGGACAAAGCTGAACTCATCATCTTTCCTCCATGTCATCTAACACCCCTACCCGATCGTATCTAACACAATTAATGACACCACGCTCTCTGAAGTACCGAAAGTCCACTGCCTTCAAGTAATAATTGATCATTAATCCCTGTCCTTCAAACCGCACATCCATGCTCTTGCCACCTCCTGCTGCCTCTAACTTAAAAATAATTCCAGAATCCATTCTTTCATCAACCCTGAATCTACTATAATGTTAGTGCATGCCCTCATCATCTCCAGCCTCGACTACTGCAATATTCTCCTCTGTGGCCTCCCTGCTAACACTCTTGCACCTCTCCAGTCCATCCTTAAGTCTGCTGCTCGACTAAACCATCTTTTTCCATGCTACGCCTCTGCTTTTCCCCTCTGTGAATCCCCTCATTAGCTCTCAATTCCCCAACGTATCCAGTTCAAACTGCCAACATTGACCTACAAAGCTTTCCATAATCTGTCTCCTTCGTATATCTCTGAACTAATCCCACAATATTTTCCAACACGCAACCTGTTGTAAAATGCTGGTCATTCATCAGATGACTGGACTATTTATGGTGGAACAAAAATTATTGTTCTCAGCAGCACATCGCCCGGTATAAACTGCAGAAGTTCTGCTGATAACATGATACTGTATTGGGACAGATTGACTATCAGTCATCGTTCTGTACCCATCATTCTTCGTCAGCCTGTGTAAAGAGGCAGGTAAGCAAGCGCCGAATGACTTCAATATTTAACGCTCATTTAACGGTCTGAACTCAGCGCACGTAAATGCAGCTGAAATGTTTGAGTGTGATGGTGCATTATGTGAGCATATAGGACACTACTTAAAACATTTGCCCAGGGCCTCACTTTATCTAATACCGGCCCTGGTACCACCAAAAGACTCGACAGGCTTCACATATAGAGTCCATGTAACAAAATAATGGGGGACAGTACTGCAGAGCTTTTTCCCCAATAACACTGGCTAAAATAGTAAAAACTTGAAGGCAGTTTAAAAAACGGTAATGCCTTTTTTCTTCTTCCTCTTTTTTACTTTCGGTTTGGTTTAATTTTATCCAAAATAAACTTTGCTAGAGTAAAAAACAATTTCAACATTCTTATATTTCCTTATTTTTTCCTTGGTTTCCTCTTTTAAATAAGCCCTCAAAGGGTGATCAAAATAGATATAGACTTCCCTTCCACCTGGGCAGCTTCAACCAGGCTAATCCCAGGATCTGCTGACTCTGTGAAGGCTACTGTACCAGAAACTGACGCCTGGGAGGCAGATGCCTCCCTTTGCTTATCACTTACCAAAGCACCAACCGGACTAACCTGACCCGTGACATAACAACTCTAAATATAGCTAAAAATTATCCTAAAAAATTCCCCAAAACCATGTAAACTAGCTAAACTACCAGAATTACCTAAAGATGGTATACGCTCCTCTAATCTACAAACACTGGAAACATTAGGAGAGGCAAAAAAATAAGTACAAACATAATGAAGGGTTCTCACCAGGCTGACTCTGGGCAGAAGCCAGAACTGCCATCACACTGGAATGTAGGTGTTGATCTCCATCCAGGACCTTATCGGTTGTCATCACCCTCTTTGGATAAGCAAGGATTAGGATGATCCATTACAGTGCAAGTGGCCTGAACGCTCACTGGCCCCTCCACTGGTATAGGACTGGCAGACTGGCACTGGTAGTCGATTTCCTCTTCCATTGTTCCCTGTAACACAAAGGCGGGCGAACATTGAAAGTGCTGCCAAAACTAGAAGGGGTGGAGCCAGCAGCTGCCCTCATGACCTGACAGCATCCTGAGTTGCGGTCCTGGTTACTGTAGACTGCAGCTGTGGGGTACTCACTGCTACTTCCTGGTGCAGGGCCTCGTCATCGCTAGGCGCGAAACTGACCCAGACAAAGTTGCGCAAGAAGGAGCAGTGTGGGACATCAGAGCTCAGGCATTCAGGAGGGCGCCGATGTCTGGCAGGCGGGTGCACTTGGTTGCTGTGCAAGCAAAGCACAGAGTTCAGCTACTCCTGCAGCCACTTGTGGGCGTGCCTCTCCACTGCATCCTTCAAGGAAGATTTCAAAGCTGGGTCCATAGCGTCAATCTCCGTTTCTTGGGTTGTTCACTGTTCCTGGATCATGAACAGAAGACCTTGGTCCATGGGTCCACCTATTCTTTATAAGGTACCATAAGAATTCTCCTCCTCCCTGTATGTTCCTACCCATTCCTGATCTAAATCCCACCCCATGTGACCTATCCATCTGCCAAAACCTCAGTTTATTACTCATCTTGTGATCGTGTCTAATTAGCAGTTATCTCCTTCCTGGACTCCTACTTTCAAACCCCTGTCATGTCCAGGCCTACACTCCAGCTATGCCCATTGTGGCCCTATCTATCCTTCTCTTCCCCAACATATGATGGGTAGGGAGATCCCATACATTTTAGATGATGGCCTGCCTTAACAAAATCTGCAAATTTGGCCCACATTAATGTGTTGTATATGTGGTGGACCTTCAAGGCCATATGCACATGGCAATATTTCTCATCTGTGTCCTGTCTGTTTTAAAAGCTATCTGTGTTGAAAGAAAGAAGAGGAGCTACCTGGAATGAGAGAAAGGGTTTGAAATTGGCAAATCAGTGGTGATCTCATAATTAAAATGTTATTGCCATCTAAGTTTCTTATAGCTGAGACTGGAATAACTATCTACTTGCTGAAAACTGAACATGGAGCCATAGTCAAAGCTGGGAGAGGCTGAACAATGCTGTTTCTGTAACTTTTATGTAAATGAGTAGGAGTTACAAAAACAGCGTAGCTCGGAAGTTGGGAATAACCCTTTAAAGAATAATAATAAGATCAATTAATTTCTATTTAAAAATAATAGTTATGTTCCCGGGAAATCCCTTTAAGTTAATCAAACATTTTTTTTTTATTTCCTGGTGCCTCAATTGTGCCGAACAAAAAAGCCAATAGGGGGTGATGAAGAGAGAAGAAAAGCAGAAGGTAGGCTGAGGATTCTGACTTGTCTTTAACACAAAACCAAGCAATGTGAACTGAGGTCTAAGATGGTACACATGCAAGAAATAGGAGCATGTTCACACTAGCAAAAAGATGCAAAACCTACAAAAGACAAAAAATATATCTCATACCCTACCATCATTATATATAAATGTAAAGCAAAGTTGCATATGAAATATAGGGTACTTAGTGAACTTTTTTTGATCAAAAAAAGTATACAAGCCGTCCCACCAGCGACAAGGTGACCCTAAATTGGGACGGTCCTACACTGTCTATATTAAAAACCTTACTGTATATCAAAGTTGAAGTAATGCATATAAAAGGGTAGACAAATAGAACCGGGTCCCAATATCAGACCACCTAAGCCCGTGGTAAGCTACATATATACTAACCAGCTCAACAACGGGGATGCCACACCCCTAATTTGCACAGAATGCAAACAAGACAAAAAACCAAGCAATGTGAACTGAGGTCTAAGATGGTACACATGCAAGAAATAGGAGCATGTTCACACTAGCAAAAAGATGCAAAACCTACAAAAGACAAAAAATATATCTCATACCCTACCATCATTATATATAAATGTAAAGCAAAGTTGCATATGAAATATAGGGTACTTAGTGAACTATTTTTGATCAAAAAAAGTATACAAGCCGTCCCACCAGCGGCAAGGTGACCCTAAATTGGGACGGTCCTACACTGTCTATATTAAAAACCTGTCTTTAACACATTCCAGTATATTCCATTCTACTTAACCAATCCCAAATCAGTTTACATAGACTGCACTGCAAAATACTGTAGATTGACTGCACAATGATTAAATCTCTTAAGTCATTGGTATGCCATGGTATACTTATGTTGCAATCACTGCTGTTATCTTGATACCATTTATTCTTCATGGCAATCTGCTAGGCTGCAATGGGTCTTCATATAAGTCTTGCAGACATCTAGTGGACAATTTCAAAACTGTAATTTTTCATAATATTTTTATATTTGTATAGTTTCTGATTAAATAATCGTTAACAATATAATAGTTTAATTCTTTTTTTCTAACAATATGTCATTTTCTATCCTTGTAATTAACAGATTCTGTAAACCCAGAAAAAGAAACAAGCAGGTTAGTGTTAGCGTTTCCGCAACTCCATGTAGTTATATTACAGTTGCATCTTTATAGAAAAACAAACTTATGTAAAGACTAAATTAGAAATTCAGTAATTGATTCCTAGTAAAACAAAAAATGTAATTTAACTAATCAGAAAAACACAATGCTGCTTGTGGGACAGATTTGTAAGAGGGCCTCTCAGAATAGCAGTTTGACATGTGAGCTCTTTACTACTGTACGCTTTTCCTATCCCTTCTTCCTTCCCATGTCTACTTAATGGTACAAGTAAGAACATTTGTCTTTGAAGCAGTCAGGCTATGTGCCCACGATGCAGAAATGAAGCAGAAAATTTCTGCAGCATTTCTGCATCTCCCTGGCAGAAAAAACGCATGCAGATTGTGCATGCGTTTTTCCTGCAGAATACATGCGGATTCACATGCGTTTCCGCATGCAGATTGACAAGCGCTTTCCAGGCGATAGCATCACTTGGAAAGTGCTTGACAACTAGGTCACACTATATAAATCCATGCAAACGGCATGGATTTATACAGTGTGAACCGTAAAAATTAAAACAAATAAAGCTATACTCACCCCCGAGGCCCCGGTGTGTGCAGCAGCGCTCGTTCCTGTCTGGTTCCTGGATGCCGGCATATCGCGAGACAGAGCGTTGAAGGGCCTGCGGTCACATGACTGTGACGTCACCGCAGGTCCTCAAGCGATCCCGGCATTCAGAGAGAAGCCGCTGGACAGGTGAATATAACTTTATTTGTTATTTTATTCTTTTTTTACAGGTACAATGGTACCCAGGTCTGGATGAGAGTCTCCTCTCCTCCAGAACTGGGTACCATCCGCACATAGAGACGCATAGAAGCCGCTTGTACAAATGTACAGTCGCGGTTTCTATGCGTCTTAATGCAAGTCAATGGCGGGAGTTCCGCTGCGCTTCCGCAAAATTAAATGACATGCTGCGGATTTTTGTACGCAGTATAAACGCTGCGGAAAAATCCGCAGCATGTGCATAGAACATGCGGAATCCCCTTGGGGACCATGGGGTGCGGATTACCTAGCGTTTCACAAGCGTTTATGCTGCGGAAAATTCCGCAGCATAAACGCTTGAAAAACGCTACGTGGGCACTTAGCCTTAATGAAGTTTTACGTTTGCAATGGATCAACACCTCTTATTCTTGTCAGATAAATTATTATGCAGGACATGCATCAAACATTAAGTAAACAGATTTCAGGATAAAGCAGCAGGCAAAGAGGCTGTCTTCCGCACTATTCAGATCAGTCGGCACTATCTGGCTGCCCTCTTCTTTGTGCTCCTTGTTCTAGGGGGCTTTTCATTTGCTTTAATGCACCACCTCTATTTATTCTGCTTCTGTAACTGTAAAATTGATTTTCTTGCAACAAGACGCTCGTTTTTCACTACTGAACACATCCAAATGCTCCAATGTGAGACACTTCCAATTTTTAATTAGTTTCTTTTCTACCGTCTGCCTTTCTGAGCAGGCATGTGGAACTAGAACAGGGAAGTCAGGGGAAACATAAAACACAACAATGACAAAAGTGATGCTTCTTGTTGATTTTAGTCATAAAATGCTACCTGGGCGAAATAATGATAAAATAAAGAATAAGTTCCAGATGAAAGGATTGTATCATTAAGACGTGAAATCACACCAGCATGTTGTATAGTAGGAATATTTGTATTTACTTATTGCTGGAATTTATTCACTGACAAGATATTCTGCATTGCTGTCTAGTGGATGTATTCATTCACATTAGATTTTCAGAAAGAAACCACTACAGTGTATCATCAGAAGACTCTTGACTTGCCTACACAGAAATGATACAATCCTAACTTTTGGGTGGCCAAATGAATGCTTATCAGTTATCCCGCTACATAATTCTGCTTCCTAACCCAACAGCCATTTCACATACAATATATGGTACTTGTTTAGGTTTAGGCTATGTTCACACATCATGTTTTTTTCAGTGTTTTATTATGCAGTTTTTTTATGCAAATTGTCAGCTGCCTTTTGCAGTACCAGCAAAGTCTATGAGAAACCAGAATTCTTAGTCCACACATCATGATATTTTTTGTTCAGATTTTTGAGCCTTGCATGGCATTTTGGAAAATAGAGCATGTCACTTCTTTCAGCGTCAAAACGCATCAAAATTCGTTTCAGCGTTTTTTCAGCGTTTTTGATGCCAAAATAGAATGGGGTTCTTTTTTTCACAAAACTTTATGTACATGTATAAAAAGAGACAGAAGGACAGTGAAAAAAAATGGAGCCAGATTGATGAAGAGTACTTTTTGTCACTCATTAAGTCCATGCCTCAGAGACTGAAAGCTATTAAAGCCAGAGGTGGTGCAACAAAATACTAGTGATGTATTGGAGTGTTCTTTTGTGTGTTTGTTTTCCATGATTCCATAATTTTTTCCTCAGAATTGAGTGATTCCATAATTTTTTCCCTCTGCTTGGTCTGAAAAAAATTACCCTTACTGAGTACCACATTTTTTATCTTGATTTCTTTTAGTGCTTCTTAAAGCCCTAAAGTTGCCATTTGAAATGACTTTAGTTTTGTGCCATGTCTGTGATCTGCTTTTTTTCAACAACATTAACCCCTTTACCCCCGAGGGTGGTTTGCACGTTAATGACCAGGCCAATTTTTACAATTCTGACCACTGTCACTTTATGAGGTAATTACTCTGGAACGCTTCAACGGATCCCCCTGATTCTGAGACTGTTTTTTCGTGACATATTGTACTTCATGATTGTGGTAAAATTTCTTCGATATCACTTGCGTTTATTTGTGAAAAAACGGAAATTTGGTGAAAATTTTGAAAATTTTGCAATTTTCAAAATTTTAATTTTTATGCCCTTAAATCAGAGAGATATGTCACACAAAATAGTTAATAAATAACATTTTTCCCACATGTCTACTTTACATCAGCACAATTTTGGAACCAAAATTTTTTTTGTTAGGGAGCTATAAGGGTTAAAAGTTGACCAACGATTTCTCATTTTTCCAACAAAATTTACAAAACCATTTTTTTAGGGACCACATCACATTTGAAGTCACTTTGAGAGGTCTTTATGACAGAAAATACCCAAAAGTGACACCATTCTAAAAACTGCACCCCTCAAGGTGCTCAAAACCACATTCATAAACTTTATTAACCCTTCAGGTGCTTCACAGGAATTTTTGAAATGTGGAAGAAAAAAATGAACATTTAACTTTTTTCACAAAAATGTTACTTTAGACCCAATTTTTTTTATTTTCGCAGGGGTAACAGGAAAAAATGGACCACAAAATTTGTTGTGCAATTTCCCCTGGGCACGCAAATACTCCATATGTGGGGAAAAACCACTGTTTGGGCACACGGCAGGGCTCGGAAGGGAAGGAGCGCCATTTCACTTTTTGATTGTAAAATTTGCTTGAATAATTAGCGGACGCCATGTTGCGTTTGGAGAGCCCCTGATGTGCCTAAACAGTGGAAACCCCCCACAAGTGACCTCATTTTGGAAACTAGACCCCCCAAGGCACCTATCTAGATGCATAGTGAGAACTTGGATCCCCCAGGTGCTTCACAAATTGATTCGTAAAAATGAAAGTGGAAAAAAAAACACTTTTTCATTTTTACGAATCAATTTGTGAAGCACTTGGGGGTTCCAAGTGCTCACTATGCATCTAGATAGGTGCCTTGGGTGGTCTAGTTTCCAAAATGGGGTCACTTGTGGGGGAGCTCCAATGTTTAGGCACACAGGGGCTCTTCAAACGCAACATGGTGTCCGCTAACAATTTGAGCTAATTTTCCATTCAATTTGTTAGCGGACACCATGTCGCGTTTGGAGAGCCCCTGATGTGCCTAAACAGTGGAGCTCCCCCACAAGTGACCCCATTTTGGAAACTATACCCCTCAAGGATTTTATTAAGCGGTATAGTGAACATTTTGAACCCAGAGGTACGACACAGAATTTGATAACATTAGGTCATCATATTGAATAAGTTGTCATTAGTCTTGAGCGCAAGTGCTCGCTACTTGAGTTTGCATCGGGTACTCAGGTATGCACCATGTATCACGGGTGCTCAAGTGAAATGCTCGAGTCCCCGCCCGCATGTTTCACGGTTATTAGACACCCTCAAAAAAACATGCGGGGATCGCTCGTGCATGGCAGGCAATCCCCGCGAGGTTTTTTTGGCTGCGAAGAATATGGGGCGGAGACTCGAACACCCGCGATACTCAGTGCATACCCGAGCACCCGATGCAAACTCAAGTAGCGAGCACTTGCGCTCAACACTAGTCGCCATATCGTCATCTTTTTTTTTTTTACTTTTGAAAAAAAAAACAACCCCAACCCTAACATTAGCACAACCCCATCCCTAGCGTTTATTTTTTACGCCGTTCCTCGTGCGGTATAAGTGATGAGATTACTTTATTCTTCGGGTCGGTACGATTACAGCGATGCCAGAATCATATCGGGTTTTTATGATTGACAGCTGTCACACACTAAAAGACACATATTTTGTAAAATCTAGTTTTGCATCGCCATATTTTGGCTGACTGAGTCATGTGACGGCTTGTTTTTTGCGGGATGAGTTGACGTTTTTATTGGTGCCATTTTCAGGCATGTGACATTTTTTGATCGCTTTCTATTCCTATTTTTGGGAGGCAGAATAAACAAAAACCAACAATTCAGGAATTGTGTTTTTTTACATTTTTTTATTCTGCTCCCGGTGTGGTAAAATTGATAAGGTAGCTTTATTCTTCGGGTCAGTACGTTTACAGCGGTACCACATTTATATAGTTTTTTATGTTTTGGCGCTTTTACACAATAAAAGCTATTTTATAGAAAAAATTATTCTTTTGCATCGCTTTATTCTGAGAGCTGTAACTTTTTGATTTTTCGGATGATGGAGCTGTATGGTGGCTTGGTTTTTGCGGGATGAGATGACGCTTTCAGCGATACCATTTTTATTTATATTCGTCTTTTTGATCGCGTGTTACTCCATTTTTTGTTTGGCGGTATGATGATAAATCATTGTTTTTTGCTTTGTTTTTTTTACCGTATTCACTGAAGGGGTTAACTAGTGGAACAGTTTTATAGGCCAGGTCGTTACGGACGCGGCGATACCAAATATGTGTACTTTTTTTTGTTTGTTTGTTTTTTTTTCATAATATTTATTGATGGGTACGTTATATTTTTATTTTTAGTGGATTATTTTTTTTATTTTTTTCTTTATATTTTTACAATTTTTTTTTTTTTTTTCACTTTTTGGGAGTTTTTTTACTTTTTTACTTTGTCCCACTATGGGACTTTCACTTTTTTTATTCTGATCGCCTGCACAGCATAGGGATGGAGCACCATCCCTGTGCCATGCAGGCAGTCAGCGCTGGACAGGGAGAAGATAGTTTGGAGATGCACTGCGCATGTCCAAACAATCTTCCTGCTGTCTGGTGACCCGGATATTGTCATGACGACATCGGGTCGTCATGGCAACACCCGGGAAGCCGCGGCACACAGCGCTGGAGGCCGGAAGAGGAGGTGAGTATCTGCGATCACCTCCTCTTGCCTCCGCAATGCTGCGATCGACTTCGATTGCAGCATTGCGGGGGTTAATGTGCTGGGAGCGGTGAGGGACCGCTCCCTGCACATAGTACCGGGTGTCAGCTGTGACAATCAGCTGACACCCGGCGGTGATCGAGCCCGCACAGCCTGTGTGCACGCGCGATCGCGATGACGTACTAATACGGGTCAGGCTCTTAAAGCCCAGGGCACTGACGCGTATTAGTACGTCATGGGCTTTAAAGGGGTTAAACAACTGAATGAACATCCTGCGAGCCCGGTGATTCCATAATTTTTGCCAGGGGTTGTATAAAATTTGATTGTATCTACCCACTGTCGTAGAATGACTCATTTCCTTGTTGGATGCATATCTGATGCAAATGCGTTCATAAATGCCTTCTAAAAAGGTTTTGCTGTATTTTCAAGTGTCAGAGTGTTCTGACTTCTGTGAATCAAAATCCAAGCTTAATATTTTGTGGACAGATGTAAGTTTATGATCAGCAGTTTGTTCTCAAAACTACATTAATCTGGAAACAGTCTAAGGAACAAATGTTTTCTCGTCATTTATCAAAGCGGTACTAATAAAAGGTGAATGTCCCTGATGTAAACTGCCTTTCTCCACCCTGAAAATGAAATATTCTGTGGCATCCCTGTCATAATCCATGTTGTAGTAATCCACTAATGTATTTGTAATTAAATACCTAAACCTCTTCTCTAGGTTCAAGCACAGTGATTTACATCCTTACAATCCCTCAAAAAGTAATATCAGGCCAATTTATGAATATGTGATACTCATGTTTGGTATGCCTAGTTGGGTTAAAACATACTTGGAAATGTCTAATATATATAATCGTCTTATCCCGTCTGTCTGTCCGTCCAGGAAATCTCGCGTCGC
The DNA here is from genome assembly GCF_046119375.1 of Phyllobates terribilis. Classification (NCBI taxonomy): domain Eukaryota; kingdom Metazoa; phylum Chordata; class Amphibia; order Anura; family Dendrobatidae; genus Phyllobates; species Phyllobates terribilis. The sequence goes on from NW_027362761.1 coordinate 708,277,768, forward strand.
TGATTGGTCCGGCCGCGGCCAATCAGCGACGCGGGATTTCAGAAAAAGATGGCGGCCGTTAGCGGCTCATCTGCCGCAAAGAGGCTAGCGGCGATGCAGCCGGGAGATGACCGGCACCAGCCGGTCATCTCCCGGCTGCTCGCAGCATAAGTACCCCGACCGGCGGCGCCGCTGACCTCCATGCGGCTACCGTCGGGAGATCAGCGGCTAGGGCCGCTGATCTCCTGATGGCAAGTGTGAAGGGAGGACCGGGAAGCATCGCCGCTGGTCAGGATACTTCTGCTGCTCGCAGCGGAAGTACCCACATAAGCAGCGCCGCTCCCCGGTCAGCGATATTGGCGCCAAATTTAAACACCGCTCTGCTGATTACGCCCGGTCGGCTGCATACATATTATAGAGTTTTCACTGTAATCACCTGGGCAAAAATTTGGTGCATATTGCTTTGTTGGAATGTTCAGAAATCTCATTCGAACTCAATAGAGAATGGACCGGTGTTACGGATTTTAAATCCATTAAATGTCAATTTATGCTGCAGATTTTCACTATGTTGGGTTGATAATGTGGCGCCCCTGAGGGTTCGGTCGCCACAGAGGTGTTGCATCTCAGCCAGAGATGTGGCATCTCACTCTCAGGTAAGGAAGGAGTACAGCTCAGGACCCTAACACCTGCATCCAACACGTCCACTTCAGCAAGGCAGGGCGAGATTGCTTCTAAGGGAGAGCACAGTCCCTGGTCCCTGGCTGGAGTGGAGGGGAACCTAGAGAGGGGGAACCATGTAGTGGGTGTGGGTGGAGGAAGTAGCTTAGGGGAGCACATGAGAGGTAAGTAGGTGGGACCACCCCAGAAAGGGGAGAGGGAAGAATAAAACGGGGTGTGGTCTGGGCCAGTCTAGACAGACCACACCCAGCAGGGAACATGGAAGGAAGACAAACCGGAATCCCTGCCAGCAGCCTGCTACGACCTGAGGCGCCCCTCACCCTGGAGGGGTTAGTTGCTAGGCTGTCCCAGGAGGATTCGGAGTTCCTCTACGCCGGGATGGAGGACCTAAACTGGAGAATGGAGAGGGCCCAGCAAGATGCCATCACAAGCTGGAAAAAGGAGATGGTTGAAAGGATGGCAAGCCGGCAGCAGACAACGCTAACAAGCACAGGCAGCGCCTCAGCCTTGGCGGATCCAGACCAGCGCCAGGAAGCAGAGTGCAGTGCAAGAGCGGCCGCAGGAGCAGGTAAGAGGAGTCTCCCTGTCCCTGGCGCTAGAGCCGCTGACCTGCTCCTGGGCCCCCTGGTGGAACCGCCGATCCCGGGCGCTACTGACACCGGCCTGCTCCTGACATCCCAGCTAGGCCCTCTGCCCCTGGGCGCGGAAGACGCGGACCCATTCCGGACCCTCCTCCCAGAACATCTGCCCCCAGGCGCGCCCGCCCTAGACATCCTCCAAACCCTGGAACCGTCACCTCCGGGCACCAGTGACACCGGCTCCTGGGCCCCTTACGGGAACTGCCTCCCCCGACACTCGACTGGGTGTGTAGACGCCGTCCATGGGATTGGTCAGCAGAGGTGGAGGACCAGCAGCCCCCACTCCTACCGGCTCCCCTGCCCTCCGCCGTCTCCCGAGGTGAGGAGGATCAGTTTGAGTGGGACAACCCTGGGCGAGACCTTATGGGGTTTCCCCAAGAAACAAAAGCAGAGGCGGCCCGAAGGAAAGAGCACTGCAGGAAGGAGTTGGAGCAGCTCGAGAGGAAGCGACACATCCGGCGGGTGCGTTGGGAGAAGCTGGAGGCCCGCAACATGGAGGAGAAGGCCCGGGCCCGCAAAGACAAGAGAGCAGCCTACGGTCCCCGTTCCGAAGGGACCATAGTGAAGTTCAACCTGGAAGGAGGTTAGGGCTTCATCCGGGACCCGCAGTCCGAGACAGATCATTTTGTAAACCTGAGGGACGTGGAGTCCCACCTAAAAGAAGGTCACCCGGACCGGAACCTGTACCCGGGTTATTATGTCACCTACACCAGACACAGAGGTGAAAGGGGCTGGTATGCCCTGAATGTCCACCGGGTGGGGAAAGGGAGCAGTTCCTCACCCTACAGCGCTGAAGACCCGGCTGGGCCAGCCTACAGTGGACAACAACTTCCCCGGAGGGTGCACCACTACTAAACATAGTAGCTGGAACTTTGAACTGTATCTAGCTGCCCGTAGGGTACAGCAGAGACACTGCAAGTTTAAAAAAAAAAAAAGAGGAGGTTTATTTGTTTTTGTGTGCGTGATTACCCAGTAAGGGTACAAGGAACTGACAGGCTGAGGATTGTGAGCAGCCAAGAACTGATCTTGTAAATAGTTGCACTTCTTAAAGTGCCCCTTAATGGTTTTATATGTGTACAACGATGACCTCAGAATAAAAACCCGTTTGGCGTGGCCGAAGACGTGGTCCAACGACCGGATCACCTATGCCCTGCAGCCACGCCCAGGGCCTACGTTGAGGGTTTTCGGACGGGTCCCTCATACTCAAGTTTGCTAGTTTGCACCTTACTAAAGAAAAGGGACACCTGGTTGCAGATCGTGCTGTAACCTGTTAAGGAACAGTTTATATGAAAAATGTTTTGTCTGGAAAATGTTTTACAAGTGAAGGAAAATGTTATTTAACAAATCTTATAATGTTTTGATATGGTAGCCTGAAACGTTTAAGAAAAAGTGCCTCCCATAAAGGGAAGAAAAGGAGTTATGTTTATGATCTTATATGCGATGCATCTAAAATTTTGCATGTCTTTGAAAATGTTTTTACTCTGTTCCAGCCCGCGGACGTGCTGTGTTTTACCAGGGGAGTATGTGGCGCCCCTGAGGGTTCGGTCGCCACAGAGGTGTTGCATCTCAGCCAGAGATGGGGCATCTCACTCTCAGGTAAGGAAGGAGTACAGCTCAGGACCCTAACACCTGCATCCAACATGTCCACTTCAGCAGGGCAGGGCGAGATTGCTCCTAAGGGAGAGCACAGTCCTTGGTCCCTGGCTGGAGTGGAGGGGAACCTAGAGAGGGGGAACCAGGTAGTGGCTGTGGGTGGAGGAAGTAGCTTAGGGGAGCACATGAGAGGTAGGTATAAAAAGAGGGAACCATCTTAGGAAGTGAGTCCAGTCAGAGAGATCAATCAGAGGAGGAAAGTGAGGGGAGCAGAGGCTCTACAGGAGCTCTGCTCCAGAGGCAGGCCTAGCCAGTGAGGCTCAAGTCTCAAGAGAAGGAGAGAAGAGAGGAAAGGGAGCAGAGAGGCTCCAGGAACCAAGAAAGGACCCCAGGGGTACGGGCCATGCAGAAGGCCACCCGTACACCCGAATCTACCAGGAGGTGGAGGGGTCAGGCCACACAAAGGGAACCGGTCCCTCAACTAGCAGAGGACTTTATGCCCAACTAGAAACCGGAGGCTGCAGTACTTTATGGGCTTCATGGGCCCCAATATATAGGAAGGATATAAATGAGCTTGAAAAGGTACAAAGGAGGGCAACAAAATTAATAAAGGGAATGGAGGGACTGCAATACCCAGAGAGGTTGGCAAAACTAGGACTATTCAGCCTGGAAAAGAGAAGGTTGAGGGGGGACATAAAAAATGTGTACAAATATGTTAGGGGACAGTATAGAGATCTTGCCCGGGATTTGTTCAAAAGGAGGGATATTACGGTAACAAGAGGGCATTCACTAAGACTGGAAGAGAAAAGGTTTCAGCACCAGCATAGGAAGGGGTTCTTTACGGTAAGAGCAGTGAGAATATGGAATTCACTGAGTGAGGAGACGGTAATGTCAGATTCACTATACCAGTTGAAGCGGGGACTGGATGCATTTCTAGATACCAGGCTGATTTCAGCATTAGTGTTGAGCCACCCCCGTAGTGTTCGAGTTCGGTTCGGTTCGTCGAACACCCGTGTGTTCGCCGAACTGTTCGTCGAACTGTTCGTCGAACACCTTCGAACACCGTTAAAACCAATGGCAGGCAAACAAAAACACATAGAAACACATAGAAAACACCTTCAAAGGTGTCCAAAAGCTGACAAACTGCTCAGAAGACACAACTAACACATGGAAAAGTGACAAGTACATATAGTCATGCGAAAAGAAAAGAGGTGGAGGAGTAAAAGGGGAGGAGTCCTGAGGAGATAATTTGCATATTCCCACTGCATTTTGGGGTAAGTGAAGAGTCTCCGCGAGCTCAAAGAACACTGGATTTTGGCTGTTGGAGCTGAAAAGAGGACATCGGTAAACCAGGGGAGGAGTCCTGAGGAGATAACTTGCATATTCCCGCTGCATTTTGGGGTAAGTGAAGAGTCTCCGCGAGCTCAAAGAACACTGGATTTTGGCTGTTGGAGCTGAAAAGAGGACATCGGTAAACCGCGCGCATTTTGAAGCTTTTTTCACTGTTTTCAGAACATTAACAGTAAGAACATGGAAGAGTCCAGGAGCCATTTGGTGAGCTGCATATCCTGCTACATGTTCACAGACTTGCCAGTGGAAAAGCCAAACTTCACATGCCAGAAATGCAAGCTTGTGTCCCTGTTGGAGGAAAAGTTGCGAAATCTAGAAGAGAGGTTAACTACCTTGAAAATCATTAAGGAAGGTGAAGAGTTCTTAGACAGAGCAGAATTATCTCTTCATGATTCAGAAAGAGAAGAAATTCGAACTGCACCTGAGGAAACAGAGGAATGGAAGCATGTGACCCAGAGAAGCAGGAGGATCGAGAGGCAGTCAGCACCCATACTGCTCAGGAACCAGTACCAGGCTCTCTCACAGGAGCACCATGAAGAAATACAGCAAGATAAGACTTTGCCAGCAATGAATAACCTTGTAAGCACTCAGAATCCTCCTGGATGGAGAAAGAAGAATGTTGTGAAGAAAAAACGGAGAGTGGTGGTCATGGGGGATTCCCTGTTAAGAGGAACAGAGGCCGCTATCTGCAGACCAGACATAACCTCAAGAGAAATGTGCTGTCTTCCAGGAGCAAAAATTAAAGATGTGTCTGACAGGATATCAAGACTCTTCAGACCTACAGATCACTACCCATTCCTGCTAATACATGTGGGGACAAATGACACCGCAAGAAAGGACCTGGAAACCATCTGCAGTGACTTTGAAGACTTAGGCAAGAAAGTGAAAGAATTGGGAGCGCAGGTGGTCTTCTCATCCATCCTCCCAGTGGATGGCCATGGAACAATGAGGTGGAATAAGATTCTACAGGTGAACAACTGGCTACGTCGATGGTGCCGTCAACAAGGATTTGGATTTCTGGATCACGGAATGAATTACCTATACGATGGACTACTTGCTAGAGATGGGGTGCACCTTACAAAGACTGGAAAACATGTATTTGGAAGTCGCCTTGCTACACTCATCAGGAGAGCTTTAAACTAGAACAATGTGGGAAGGGAAGCAAAAGGCCAGAAAAAGCCATACAGCTGACAAATACTATTGAGATCTCTGCTACTGGAAGTGGAAAGGAAGAACAAAGACAAAACAATTTAAATAATAAAAATATGGGAGGAAGAGAAACCAATCACAAACTAAAATGTTTTTATACAAATGCACAAAGCATGCGCAACAAACAAGGAGAATTGGAACTACTAACGCAGGAAAAGGAATATGATGTCATTGGAATCACTGAAACTTGGTGGGACGATACACATGATTGGAATAAAAGGCTAAAAGGATACAACTTATTTGCAAGAAACAGACTTGATAAACGAGGAGGAGGTGTCGCATTGTATGTTAGAAAAGCGTATATCTGCACAGAGATTGAAGCTTCAGAGACTGGGAGTTCTGTGGAAACTGTTTGGGTAAGAATACAAGGAGAGAACAACGGAAAGGACACCATTGTAGGCATTTACTACAGGCCACCTGGGCAAGCTGAAGATATGGATGAACTCTTTATGTATCAAATGACCAAGTTCTCAAAAAAATATGACGTAGTGGTCATGGGAGATTTCAACTATCCAGACATTTGTTGGGAATCTCTCTCAAGTAAAACTAACAGGTCAAGCAAATTCTTATCCTCTCTTGCTGACAACTTTATCTTCCAAAAGGTAGGGGAGAAAACAAGGGGATCTGCTACTTTGGATCTAATCCTTATAAACAGGGATGAAATGGTTGAGGAGGTAAAGGTGGCTGGGACCCTAGGAGGCAGCGATCATGCTATTATAGAATTTTCGATAACTAGAGGAGGAAGACATGTGAAGACTCAAACTTCAAGGTTAGATTTTAGAAAGGCAGATTTTAAGAGACTCAGAAAGAGAATAGGAGGGATCCAATGGCTGGATGTCCTTAAGGACAAAAATGTCCAGGAAGGATGGGAAATTTTTAAAACTGAGATTCTCAAAGCACAATCGTTAACAATCCCGAAAAGTAGGAAGAATGGGAAGCATTTAAGGAAACCAGGATGGATGAACACAGAACTTAAACACATGCTAAAAAGAAAGAAAGAAATGTTTATTAAATGGAAAGAGGGAGGCATATCTAAAGAAGATTATAATGCAGTCTGCAGATCCTGTAGGGCACGTATCAGGTTAGCTAAAGCTGACAATGAATTAAGGCTTGCAAGAGATGTCAAAAGCAACAAAAAAGGATTTTGGGGGTATGTCAAAAGTAAAAGAAAAGTCAAAGATGCTATAGGATTTTTACAGGATGAAAATGGAGAAATGGTAAGAGAGGATGTTGAGAAGGCCGAACTTTTTAATTCCTATTTTGCATCTATTTTCTCTCAGAAAGAAAATGTATCATCAACTGATCTTCACTGTCGTTTTAAAGGAATAGAAGAATCCAAGTTATCTGTAAACAGAAAGATTGTGAGGGAATATTTAGCTAACATAAATGAGTTCAAGTCTCCAGGTCCAGATGAATTACACCCCAGAGTACTGAAGGAGATCGTAGAAGAAATTTTAGAACCACTCTCCATAATCTTTGAAAATTCTTGGAGAACAGGAGAAGTCCCAGAAGACTGGAGAAGAGCAAATGTTGTTCCTATCTTCAAAAAGGGGAAGAAGGTGGACCCAGGGAACTATAGGCCGGTGAGTCTGACTTCTATACCAGGAAAGATCTTTGAACAAATTATTAAACAACATGTAGGTAAGTACATGGATAAGAATGAAGTGATTAACCAGAGTCAGCATGGGTTTGTAACTAACAAGTCATGTCAGACTAACTTAATTTCCTTCTATGACAGAATCACTGACTGGGTGGATCAGGGAAATGCTGTAGATATAGTATATCTTGACTTCAGCAAAGCATTTGACAAAGTATCTCACACCATCCTTATTGAAAAAATGACCAAGTATGCAATGGACCAGGCAACTGTTAGGTGGATTCATAACTGGCTTAGTGATCGGACTCAAAGGGTGGTTGTAAATGGCTTCACATCCAGCTGGATGAATGTCTCAAGTGGGGTACCACAGGGCTCCGTCCTGGGACCTGTATTGTTCAACATCTTTATCAATGATTTAGATGAAGGAATTGAGGGTAAACTGATTAAATTTGCTGATGACACAAAGCTAGGAGGGATAGCTAATACTAGAGAAGAGAGAGAGAGGATTCAAAAAGACCTAAATAAACTGGAGCAGTGGGCAGCAACCAACAGAATGGTTTTTAACAGGGAAAAATGCAAAGTACTACATCTGGGCAATAAAAATGAAAAAAGCATATACAGAATGGGAGGAATAGAGCTGAGCAACAGTACATGTGAAAAAGACTTAGGTATACTAATAGATCATAGACTGAACATGAGTCAACAGTGTGATGCAGCAGCAAAAAAGGCAAATACAATTCTGGGATGTATTAACAGAAGCATACAGTCTAGATCACGTGAAGTCATTATCGGACTTTACTCCTCTTTGGTCAGACCTCATCTGGAATACTGTGTACAGTTTTGGGCACCACATTTTAAAAAAGACATAGACAAACTGGAGCAAGTTCAGAGAAGAGCGACCAGAATGGTGACTGGTCTGCAAACCATGTCCTATGAGGAACGGTTGCAGGATTTGGGAATGTTTAGCTTGCAAAAAAGAAGACTGAGAGGAGACTTAATAGCTGTCTACAAATATGTCAAGGGCTGTCACATTGTAGAAGGATCATCTTTATTCTCATTTGCACAAGGAAAGACTAGAAGCAATGGGATGAAACTAAATGGGAGGAAACACAGATTAGATATTAGAAAAAACTTTTTGACAGTGAGGGTGATCAATGAGTGGAACAGGCTGCCACGAGAGGTGGTGAGTTCCCCTTCAATGGACGTCTTAAAGCAGAGGCTGGACAGACATCTGTTTGAGATGATTTAGTGGGTCCTGCTTTGAGCGGGGGGTTGGACCGGATGACCCAGGAGGTCCCTTCCAACTCTACATTCTATGATTCTATGAAAAGGAGGGGGAGACACAGATATAGGCATGTCATGCCCTTCTAAAATCCAAAAAGTGAGAAGCCGACACGTTCAGTCCGCTCCTGCCCGTGCCACCTCCGCGTCGCCGGGTTTGTGCCAGAGCCGCGGTGAACCCTGACGGCCAGCCCCCCTCTCCCAATACTGGTGCCTGTCCGCTGGTGGGTCGAGCAAGCCCCCCTGTGGTGGAGGCAGCTCTAAGCTTTTTAATTTAAATTGTCTCTCTAATTTGAATGAATACACTTTAAATCCATTTACAAGGATCTATTGGAGGGCAAGTCTCATGCCAGCAGCCGCGTAATTCCAGCTCCAGTAGCGTCCACTAAAGCTGCTGCAGTTAAAAAGCTTTTATAAGGATCGAGCTCGGCTGTCCACCGCAAGGCATCCTACTGCCAGTCCCAGCCCCTATGCCTTGGGGTGCCTCCTGATGCTCTTCACTGAGTATCCCGTGGTCCCGAAGCATTTCCTTTGAAAAAATTAAGTGTCCAAACTACAGGTGGTGTAGCTTGCTTAACCCCTTAAGCCCCGAGGGTGGTTTGCACGTTAATGACCAGGCCAATTTTTACAATTCTGACCACTGTCACTTTATGAGGTAATTACTCTGGAACGCTTCACCGGATCCCCCTGATTCTGAGACTGTTTTTTCGTGACATATTGTACTTCATGATTCTGGTAAAATTTCTACGATATCACTTGCGTTTATTTGTGAAAAAAACGGAAATTTGGCGAAAATTTTGAAAATTTTGCAATTTTCAAAATTTGAATTTTTGAGCCCTGAAATCAGAGAGATATGTCACACAAAAGAGTTAATAAATAACATTTCCCACATGTCTACTTTACATCAGCACAATTTTGGAACCAAAATTTTTTTTTGTTAGGGAGCTATAAGGGTTAAAATTCACCAGCGATTTCTCATTTTTACAACAAAATTTACAAAACCATTTTTTTAGGGACCACATCACATTTGAAGTCACATTGAGAGGTCTTTATGACAGAAAATACCCAAAAGTGACACCATTCTAAAAACTGCACCCCTCAAGGTGCTCAAAACCACATTCAAGAACTTTATTAACCCTTCAGGTGCTTCACAGGAATTTTTTGAATGTGGAAGAAAAAAATGAACATTTAACTTTTTTCACAAAAATTTTACTTTAGACCCATTTTTTTATATTTTCACAGGGGTAACAAGAAAAAATGGACCCCAAAATTTGTTGTGCAATTTCCCCTGGGCACCCAGATACCCAATATTTGGGGAAAAAACACTGTTTGGGCGCACGGCAGGGCTCGGAAGGGAAGGAGCGCCATTTGACTTTTTGATTGTAAAATTTGCTTGAATAATTAGCGGACACCATGTTGCGTTTGGAGAGCCCCTGTGTCCCCAAACATTAGAGCTCCCCCACAAGTGACCCCATTTTGGAAACTAGACCCCCCAAGGCACCTATCTAGATGCATAGTGAGCACTTGGAACCCCCAGGTGCTTCACAAATTGATTCATAAAAATGAAAAAGTGTTTTTTTTTTCACTTTTTCATTGTTACGAATCAATTTGTGAAGCACCTGGGGGTTCCAAGTGCTCACTATGCATCTAGATAGGTGCCTTGGGGGGTCTAGTTTCCAAAATGGGGTCACTTGTGGGGGAGCTCCAATGTTTGGGCACACAGGGACTCTCTAAATGCTACATGGTGTCCGCTAACAAATTTAACGGAAAATCGGCTCAAATTGTTAGCGACACCATGTTGCGTTTGGAGAGCCCCTGTGTCCCCAAGCATTGGAGCTCCCCCACAAGTGACCCCATTTTGGAAACTAGACCCCCCAAGGCACCTATCTAGATGCATAGTGAGCACTTGGAACCCCCAGGTGCTTCACAAATTGATTTGTAACAATGAAAAAGTGAAAAAAAAAACACTTTTTCATTTTTATGAATCAATTTGTGAAGCACCTGAGGGTTCCAAGTGCTCACTATGCATCTAGACAGGTGCCTTGGGGGGTCTAGTTTCCAAAATGGGGTCACTTGTGGGGGAGCTCCAATGTTTGGGCACACAGGGACTCTCCAAATGCAACATGGTGTCCGCTAACAAATTTAACGGAAAATCGGCTCAAATTGTTAGTGAGACCATGTTGCGTTTGGAGAGCCCCTGTGTCCCCAAGCATTGGAGCTCCCCCACAAGTGACCCCATTTTGGAAACTAGACCCCCCAAGGCACCTATCTAGATGCATAGTGAGCACTTGGAACCCCCAGGTGCTTCACAAATTGATTCATAAAAATGAAAAAGTGTTTTTTTTTTTCACTTTTTCATTTTTATGAATCAATTGATGAAGCACCTGAGGGTTACAAGTGCTCACTATGCATCTAGATAGGTGCCTTGGGGGGTCTAGTTTCCAAAATCGGGTCACTTGTGGGGGAGCTCCAATGTTTGGGCACACAGGGACTCTTCAAATGCAACATGGTATCCGCTAACAAATTGTCGGCTCAAATTGTTAGCGGATACCATGTTGCATTTGAAGAGTCCCTGTGTGCCCAAACATTGGAGCTCCCCCACAAGTGACCCCATTTTGGAAACTAGACCCCCCAGGGAACTTATATAGATTTGTGGTGAGCCCATTGAACCCCCAGGTGCCTCACAGAAAATCATAATGTTGACTTGTGAAAATATAAAAAAAACATTTTTTCCACAAAAATGCAAAAAAAAATATTTTCACAAGGGTACCAGGAGAAATTGCACCCCATAAGTTGTTGTGCAATTTCTCCTGAGTACTCATATACCCCATGTGTTGGAAAAAACTGTTTGGGCGCATGTAAGGGCTCGGAAGGGAAGGAGTGACGCTTTTGAACGCAGACTTTGATGGAATGGTCTGCGGGCGTCAGGTCATGTTCTCAGAACCCTTGATGTGCCTAAACAGTGAAATGCCTAACAAGTGCCCCCTTTTTGGTAGTGTTAGTTGATTTTTGAATTTTGTAATGTAGTGTTATACATCAGTTGTGTAGGACAATCTGACGAACACTACACAAGTGACGTATGACAACCTGACGAACACTACGTCAGCTGTGCAGTGTTCGTCAGGTTGTCATACTTCAGAAATTAATTTAATAGTCCATCGAAGTATGGTACCTTTTGAAGCAGTCTTTCATACACAGGCCAGGTTTGTCAGGGCAGGTGTCACATTGATAAATGGTGTCCTTGCGTATTCCACTTTTATAACACACTCGGCACCTCTTTTGTGACTTTCTTTTTTTTCCGCTGTGAGGGATCTGCCCTGGGAAATGCTGGCCTGGTACAATTCTTGGTCCTTCAATTCCAGAAGTACTGGGGCCCGCTCTGTCACCGCTGCCAAATATCAGGGCCTTGATAACCGTTTCCTGAAACTGAAGATACGACGCAGAAGTCTGGCCTGCACATTGTGACAGAAGGAAAGCATTGTACATTGCCATCTGTACAATGTGCACGGCCAGCTTCTTGTACCACACTCTGGCCTTTCTCAAAGCACTGTATGGCTGGAGGACTTGATCAGAGAGATCAACTCCCCCCATGTACTTGTTGTACCCCACTACACAGTCTGGTTTGACGACCTGTGTAGTGGAACCTCGTACAGTGCTGAGTGTGCTGCCATCACCATGTATGGTGGTCAAGAAAAGGACATCCCTTTTGTCCTTGTACTTGACCATCAACAGGTGGTCGCTACATTGGGCTCTGCTCTCACCCCTTTTGAGCAGCTGCCCAATTAGCGTCTTTGGGAGGCCTTTCTGAATTTTGCGGACAGTACCGCAGGCTGCGGTACGTCGCGCAGAGAGGGACTGGAAGAGCGGGATACTTGTATAAAAGTTATCCACGTAGAGGTGATAACCTTTATCAAGCAGTGGGTGCACCAAGTCCTACACAATTTTCCCACTCACTCCCAGAACAGGGGGGCATTCAGGGGGTTCAATCAGGGAGTCCTTCCCTTCATAAACTCTAAACTTGAGAGTGTATCCTGAGGTACTCTCACAAAGTTTATACAGCTTGATCCCATACCTTGCCCTCTTACTGGGCAGGTACTGCCGGAATCCAAGCCGCCCCTTAAAAGAAATTAAGGACTCATCCACGCAGATGTCCCTTTGGGGCACGTACACTTCACCAAACTTGTTGTTGAAGTGTTCGATGACTGGCCGAACTTTGAAAAGACGATCAAAGTTCGGGTCATCGCGTGCAGGACACCTTGCATTATCTTGGTAATGCAAGAACTTGTGGATGGCCTCAAAACGTGTCCGGGGCATGACCATTCGGAACACTGGAGTGTTATACAAAACGTCAACACTCCAGTATTGCCGAAGCTCGGGCTTCTTCAAGATCCCCATAAGAAGGACCAGGCCCCAAAACTTCATCATTTCTACTGCGTCTACAGGAGACCAGTTAGAAAATGATGAAGAGGGGTTTTGTTCAAAAAATTGATGAGCGTATAAATTAGTTTGGCCCACCATGAGGTTTATAAAATCCTCAGAGAAAAAGACTTTGAAAAAGTCTATTTCTGTGAGGCCGGTGGTGTCAAACTTGATTCCTGATTCCGCTACGAAATCAGGAATCAGCGGCTCATAATTTTCGGGGGGTGAAGTCCATATAGGCTCAGTAGTGGGGGGCGCTGGAACATCTCTCCTGCGACGACGGCGGGGCGGGCCAGCAGAACCTGAGGAAGAGGAGGAAGAAGAGAAGGAGGAAGACGACGAGGAGTCGGAGAAACAAAGAAATGTGGGATCCTCACCCTCACTGTCAGTGTCAGTGTCGGAGGCAAGAATAGCGTAAGCCTCCTCCGCTGAATACTGAGTTTGGGATGAGCAGGACATTGTTTGTTATGTATGTGGTGCGTGTGTGTCAATACTTTGAGAGTGTGTGTGTGTCAGTACTTTATTTAGAGTGTGTGGAAAAAGGAAATACTGTATGTGGTGCAAACAGCGAGCACGAGTGTGGATTGGTGAACTATGCCACCGATCAACACTCGGCGGCTGCTGGATGTGCGCACAAATGTGTGGGGAGTGGGAAGAGGGGAGGATGAGGGGAGATCAGATTACTTACCAAAGTCCTCTCTGTTCTTCTATCAGGACCGGGAGCCCGGCGCTGGTGACCGGGAGCCCGGCGCTGGTGACCGGGAGCCCGGCGCTGGAGACCGGGAGCCCGGCGCTGGAGACCGGGAGCCCGGCGCTGGTGACCGGGAGCCCGGCGCTGGTGACCGGGAGCCCGGCGCTGGAGACCGGCGCTGGTGACCGGGAGCCCGGCGCTGGTGACCGGGAGCCCGGCGCTGGAGACCGGGAGCCCGAAGCAGGAAGACGGGAGCCCGGAGCAGGAAGACGGGAGCAGGAGACCGGTACTGGAGCTGGAGATCAGAAGCAAAAGAATTAACAGGGACACTGGGGTGAGGCGGATTGGGGTGGGAAGGGGGGTAAAAAGACAGGGGAGTGGGAAGAGGGGTAAAAAGACAGGGGAGTGGGAAGAGGGGGATTGGGGTGGATGAGGGGAGATCAGAGATGGACTTACCAAAGGGTCAGCAGGACTGGAACAGAAGACCCAGAGCAGGAGCCCGGGAGCCCGGAGCAGGAGACCAGGAACCCGGAGCAGGAGACCAGGAGCCCGGTGCAGGAGACCAGGAGCCCGGTGCAGGAGACCAGGAGCCCGAAGCTGGTGACCGGGAGCCCGGCGCAGGAGCCCGGAACAGGAGACCAGGAGCCCGGTACAGGAGACCAGGAGCCCGGTGCAGGAGACCAGGAGCCCGGTGCAGGAGACCAGGAGCCCGAAGCTGGTGACCGGGAGCCCGGCGCAGGAGCCCGGAACAGGAGACCAGGAGCCCGGTGCAGGAGACCAGGAGCCCGGAGCAGGAGACCGGTACTGGAGCTGGAGATCAGAAGCAAAAGAATTAACAGGGACACTGGGGTGGGAAGGGGGGTTAAAAGACAGGGGAGTGGGAAGAGGGGTAAAAAGACAGGGGAGTGGGAAGAGGGGGATTGGGGTGAATGAGGGGAGATCAGAGATGGACTTACCAAAGGGTCTGCAGGACTGGAACAGAAGACCCAGAGCAGGAGACCGGGAGCCCGGCGCTGGTGACCAGGAGCCCATCGCTGGTGACCGGGAGTGGAGCTGGATACTCGGACCAGAGCTGGAGACCGCTGCAGGACACAGAAAAAAAGGTAAGGGGGGTAAAAATAGGGGGGAGGGGGGATTGGGGTGGATGAGGGGAGAACAGACTTACCAAAGTCTTCTCTGCAGGATCAGCAGCAGGCTCTGGAGCAGGAACCACAGCAGGTCAGGAGCAGAAGATCCAGGAGCTGGAGCAGAAGATCCAGGACGCTGGAACAGAAGATCCAGGATGCTGGAACAGAAGATCCAGGACGCTGGAACAGAAGATCCAGGACGCTGGAACAGAAGATCCAGGAGCAGCGGCAGCAGCAGCGACTGGAACAGTGAGAAGATGGTCTTGTGGTGTCACAGAATATTCTGTGGCACTACAAGGCCCAGCACAGACACATCAGATGTGATCGCTCTGTAGAAATCCTCACCAAATGTGAGGGTCTGCAGGGCGGTCACAGGGTGATGATGGGGTGGTGACAGGTGGAGGTAATCTGATTGGAGCAATCATTGATGACATTGATTGCTCCAATCAGAGTACTTGAATACAGGTGACCAGGCGGTCACAGGGAGGTGTCACCTTTCTGTGACCCCCTGTGGTGCATGTTGTGCCCCAGCCATCTGATTGGTGACACTGATTGCACTAATCAGACATGGCTGGAGCAGAGCACGCACCACAGGGGGTCACAGAAAGGTGACACCTCCCTGTGACCGCCTGGTCACCTGTATTCAAGTACTCTGATTGGAGCGATCGATGTCATCATCGATCGCTCCAATCACAGCAGTCTGGGGGCTTGAATCACTTTACAGGGGGTCATGGGGCGGTGACAGGCAGGTCACAAGCCGGTCACCGCCCCATGACCGCCCTGTCACCGCGCGGTTGCGCTACGATCGGTGCGATCGATGTGATCGGCGATCGCACCGATCATAGCAGTCCGGGGCCAGGGCTGGGGTGTCCTAGCAACAGTCTAGGATCGGTGCTCATAGGAGCACCGATCCTAGGCTGCAGATCACTGTTTCCGGCAATCACATTGCCGGAAACAGTGAGAAATGCTGTGATTGGCTGTTCAGATTTGAACAGCCAATCACAGCGATCGCTGGTGCGGGGGGGCGGCGACAGCCCCCGGGATGATGACGCCATCTACCAGGAGGTAGGATGGCACCGTAACTTTAATGCTGTCACCGCGACTTAAGTCGCGGTGCCGCATTAAAGATATGACGTGCTAATACGGGTCTGGGCATTAAGTCCCAGTGCACAGACGCGTATTAGTACGTCAGATGTCAGTAAGGGGTTAACAGCCGGGATAATCCGCTGACTAGCAGACACTGCTACTAGACACAAAGTATTTCCTGGGCTAGATGCAGTTAAAAATTTGTAATTAGATACTCTCGTTGGATGCTGAGAAAGCATTCCATAGAGTCTCCTGGCACGCCATATATGATTCTCTTAAAAAGCTTGGGGTAGGGGTCTAGGGGACCCTTTTATAGCAAAATTCACGGCCCTGTATCGCAATACGTCACCTAGGCTGAAGATAAATGGAACTGTAGCACCCTGAGGGCTCGGTTGCTACAGAGGTATTGCACCTCACCCAGAGGTGTGATATCTCACTCTCAGGTAAGGATGTAGTGTGGATCAGGACCCGACACCTGCATGCATTACACCACATTGCCGTGGGGCAGGGCGACCAATATGCCCCTGAGATGGGCACGACAGTCCCTGTCCCTGGCTGGAGTGGGGGGAGGGAACACTGAGGAAGGGGAACCCTGTAGTGCAGGAGCAGGGAGGAAGCAGTTCCTGGGTGCATTGAGAAGGGAGTATAAAAGGTGGGCACCATCTTAGTTCAGTGCAGAGAAGTCTGAGCAGAAGTGGCAGGGAGCAGGGGCTCTGCATGAGCTCTGCTCCGGAGGCGGGCCTAGTAACAGAGGCCCAGGCCTGTAAGAGGGAGAAGGAAGGAAGAGGAGCAGAGAAGGCTCCAGGAACGAGGAACAAAGGGATCCCAGGGGTGCGGACGGGCGAGTCGCCACCGCACGCCCGAATCCACCTGCCTGGAGGGGTCAGGCCAAAGGGGGAGACCGGTCCCCGAAACTAGTGGAGGCAGGAAACGACCCTCATCTAGAAACAGGAGGCTGTGACATTTTATGTGGCGCAGCCCCTCGCTACACCCGCTAGGAAGGCACCACATAGGGTCAGGGAAACTGGCGCCAAGTTTACCAAGAGGAGGCCCGAGGCAGCCGGACAGAAGGGTTGGTAAGAAAGGCCAGACAAAGGACACACAAAGGGGGTCCTGTGAAGCGCTCCAAAGTTATCTGGGAGTTGTCTGAGCCCCTCACCTGGTGAGCACAGTACGACGTGGGCAGCCGTTACCTGCAGACATGGTCTGGATAATAAGAACTGTGAGTAAAGGCCCTGGACTGCATCACTGACTCCGTGTCGCTACTGCTGCTGCCCTGCACCATCACCCCCATCCTCCGTATACACTGCCCTGAGGCTATACTCCTCCCGTGGGGAGTTATGCTACGCTCTGCTGCACCCACAACACCAGCCTCAGCGGTCTGCCCTGGAGCGGCGGTTCACTCTGACCGCAATCCACGGGTGGCGTAGTCGGACATTTAAACATCAAAACCACATAAATAGTTCCGCCACTGGTTTGACCGCCCTAAGCCACGGAACCGGGTCGCCGCCACGGAGACTACAACCACCAGCATCCACCAAAAAGGGTCCGGCTCCGGGTGTTCCAAGGTCCAGGGGGCGCGTCAGAACATTTTCATCACCTTTCACAATCACCAATGGGACAAGGCAGGGATGTTCTCTGTCCCCTCTCTTATACATCTTAGTGACGGAGCACCTGCTCTCATCAATTCGCCATAACCCCAATATTAGGTGGATTGAGGTGGGAGGCACCGAGTACAAGTGCTCTCTATTTGCTGATGATGTCCTAGTATATATCACTCAATCACATATATCCATCCATGCTGTTATGGCTGAAATAGATCACTTTGTTACATGGTCAAATTTTAAAATCAATGCAGCGAAGTCTGAGGCCCTCGATGTCTCCCTCCCCAAATCCATATAGGATTCCATCCAGTCCAACTTTCCCTTTGCCTGGCCCTCACAGGGTATCAAATACTTAGGAATTCCTATTCATAGAGACCTCTCCCATCTATGTTATCTTAATTTTGGGCCCTTTATTGAACAACTCCATACAGACCACGGTTGGCAAGTTAGAACTGTAAGATTCACTACGTGAACCACTGGTGTTTTGTGGAAAAGCACATGTACACTGTGTTCCAAATTATTATGCAAAAAGTGTTTAGGAGTGATAAGGGAAGAATTTGTTTGTTTGTCAGTTAAACTCATTGATGGTGATGTGTGTCAGGGCTCTTTATATCACTGTAAGCAATTGCAGACACCTGTGCTAATTAGTTTGGCAGGTGTGTCCAATGAAAGGCAAGACTACTTAAGAAGGCTGTCTCACATTATTAAGCAGCCTACATTTTCTGCCAAAATGGGAAAGAAAAAGGATGTGTCGGCTGCTGAGAAGCAACAAATTGTGGAGTGTTTAGGTCAAGGCATGACTACAATCAACATTGTGCGATGATCAGGATGAAGTGTCTTGGCAATCAAGAAGTATGTAGCTGATTCACAGTACACACGTGTGCGTGCTGATAAGGGCAAATTGGGGACTCTTTCCTACAGGCAATTACGTCAGGTTGAAAGAGCAGCGGCAAAAACGCCTTGTCATAGCAGCAGACAAGTTTTTGAAGCTGCTGGTGCCTCCAATGTCCCCCGAACAACAAGATGCAGGGTCCTTCAGAGGTTTGCAGCTGTGCATACGCCATCCTGTCGACCTCCTCTATCCACTTCACACAAGCAGAAACGGCTCCAGTGGGCCAAACATTACATGAAGACTGATTTCAAAACTGTTTTGTTCACGGATGAGTGCCGTGCAGCGCTCGATGGTCCAGATGGATGGAGTGGAGGATGGCTGGTTGATGGACACCCCACGCAAACACGGCTACAGCGCCAACAAGGAGGAGGTGGAGTAATGTTTTGGGCTGGAATCATGGGGAGAGAGATTGTCGGCCCCTTTAGGATCCCTGAAGGCGCTAAAGATGAACTCCATAATGTATGTGGATTTTCTCAAACAGCACTTCCTGCCATGGTTCAAGAAGAAGAACCGTGTATTTCACAGCAAGATCATTTTTTTGCATGATAATGCACCATCTCATGCTGCACATAAAACATCTGCATCTCTAGCTGATATGGGCATAAAAGGGGACAAACTTATGGTGTGACCCCCATGCTCCCCTGACCTCTACCCCATTCAGAACCTTTGGAGCATCATTAAAAGGAGTGTCTATGATGGCGGGAGGCAGTTCACATCTAAGCAACAGCTCTGGGAGGGTATTCTGTCCTCATGCAAAACAATTGAAGCAGAAACCATCCAAAACCTGACAAATTCAATGGACGAGAGAGTTCAGAAGCTCCTTTCGAACAAGGGGTCCTATGTGAAAATGTAACATCACCTAGAATAAAGTTTTGAGTTGAAAACTGTTTGATTTCAGTTTCTAACAACCTGCTAATGTTTATAATTTCAAAAATGACCATTTTTTTGGTCTTTATTAAAATGAAAAGGTTGATCGAAAAGTTTGGGGGATCTAAGAGTGTGGCAACCCAGTAGTCATGATTACTTCGAATTCTGACAATATGAGGGTCATGCTGCAGGTAGTGCAGCAAGAAGGCACTTATGTGTCTTGCGCATCTCGGAGCCCCAAAATTATTTTCCGGGCTAGATGCAGCTAAAAATTATTATTAATTTTAAATCTGGTGAAGCTTTAGTATAGATGGCCTAATAGGATCAGTGCTGCACACTGCTAGAAAGCCCAAATTATTTTCCAGTCAAGATACAGATAAACATGATTAGTAATTTTAAATCTGGTGGAGCTTATTATAGATGGCCTAATAGAATCAGTGCTGCACACTGCTACAAAGCCCAAATTATTTTCCAGATAAACATGATTAGTAATTTGAAAGCTTAAAACGGTTGGTAGGGTGATTTTAACCAATCATCAAGCTTTTACTCTCCCCAGGATGACACAGGGGTAGAAAAGTCGTTTCGGATCCATGATTTGTTCATCTTTATGAACGTGAGTCTGTCTACATTATCAGTGGAGAGCCGCGTGCGCTTATCTGTCAGCACACCACCAGCAGCGCTGAACACACGTTCAGACAGAACGCTGGCTGCGGGGCATGACAAGATCTCCAAGGCGTAAGTGGCTAGCTCCGGCCATTTATCCAGATTGGAAGCCCAAAAAGAGCAAGGGTCCAGTGACACAGTCATGGCTTCAATGTTTACTTGGAGATACTCCTGTACCATCGTCTCTAGGCGTTGACTATGTGTCAGACTTCTTGTCTCCTGTGGCCTTGCAAAGGATGGGCTAAAAAAGTGGTGAAATGATTCCGCAAAATTGATGTTACCAGCAGATACTGTGGTTCTGTTACGGTTTGAGTGCTGAACACTTGACGGTCCCACGGTTGGCAAGTTGGAACTGTGAGATTCACTACGTGCACCACTGGTATTTTGTGGAAAAGCACATGTAAGATTCTGCAACAGTCTCTGCTGATACTCCTGCATGCGTGCATCCCTTTCTATGGCAGGAATAATTTCTGCAAATTTACTTTTGTACCGGGGATCTAACAGTGTGGCAACCCAGTAGTCAGGATTATTTCTAATTCTCACAATTCGAGGGTCATGTTGCAGGTAGTGCAGCAAGAAGGCACTCATGTGTGTTGCGCATCCAGGAGCACCAAGTCCCTGTTGTGTTGGTGGCGAGGTAACAATCATGCTTCCTTCCTCTGTCCTCTCCCCCCAACCTCGCACAACAGAAATGTGATCAAGGTCTCCCTCATCTGATGAGTCTTCCATCAGTTCGTCCTCCACTTCTTCCTGGGCTCCTGCACCTTCCTCACTAGTTTGGCTGCTACCATGCGCCCTGGTAAAACCATCTCCCCCACCCTCACATGCCTGCCGCCTTGGTGCTGCCGACCGTCTGGACCTTGCAGATGTTAGCCCTTCCGCATACAACTCCTCCTCCTCTACTTCCTCCACCTCCTCTTGTGCCACCACCTGACTCCGAATTCTGTTTAACATGTGCTCCAGCATGTAAATCACCGGAATAGTCATGCTGATAATGGCATCGTCAGCACTAAACATCTTCGTCGCCATTTCAAAACTGTGCAGAAGGGTGCATAGGTCCCTGATCTGAGACCACTCCTCCAGCGTGATTTGCCCCACCTCTGGATCTCGCTGGCCCAGGCTATACGTCAGAACGTATTGCACCAGGGCTTGTCGGTGCTGCCACAGTCGCTGCAACATGTGCAGAGTTGAATTCCACCGGGTAGGCACATCGCATTTTAGCCGGTGAAGTGGCAGGCCCAACGACTTCTGTAGAGATGTAAGTCGCTGAGCTGCGGGATGCGAACGGCGGAAGTGAGCACACAGCGACCGTGCCCTCTGCAGAAGGCCATCTAGTCTGGGATAGTGGGCTAAAAATTGCTGGACAACCAGGTTCAACACGTGAGCCATACAAGGCACGTGTGTGACATTGCCCCGGCGAAGGGCCGCACCCAGGTTTGCAGCATTGTCGCACACGGCCTTCCCTGGTTTCAGGTCCAGTGGAGACAACCATTCATGAAATTGGTTCTCCAGAGCTGACCACAACTCCTCAGCTGTGTGACTCACATTTCCCAGACATTTCAATGTAAAAACCGCCTGATGACGTTGAGCCCTACTGCCAGCATAGTAAGGAGGTGTGCAGGATCCCTTCTGCGCAGTTAGAAAGCTTGTGGCATGACCAGACAGCCTTTGGGTGCAGGTGGAAGACCGAGAGGAGGTTGAGGAGGCAGAAGCAGTGGAGGAAAAATGACATAAAGAGGATTGACGCACAACTCGTGGGGACGGCAAGACTTGGACAGCAGCCCCTTGTCCTGCTGTCACCATAGTTACCCAGTGCCCAGTCAGTGACATGTAACGCCCCTGTCCATGCCTACTCGTCCAAGTGTCTGTGGTGAAATGCACCCTGTCACACACAGAGTTTCTCAAAGAAGCGGTGATGTTGTGTGCGACATGCTGGTGGAGCGCAGGCACACCTTTCTTTGAGAAGTAGTGCCGACTGGGCATCTGGTACTGGGGCACTGCGACGGACATAAGGTCTCGAAAATCCTCTGTGTCCACCAGGCGGAAAGGCAGCATTTCTGTAGCCAAGAGCTTGCAGATGGTGAAATTCAACCTCTTAGCTTTCTCATGGCTAGGAGGAAATGGTCTTTTACTTGTCCACATCTGAGGGACCGAGGGCTGGCTATTGTGCTTAGACGGGGTTGATAAGGGTGTCCCCGGCAAACTGCCGGTCTGTGAGGAAGATGCAGGCGGACATGTTAGGTTGCCTTGATCCAAAGGTGGTGCTATCGATGTCGGACAGCGCTCAACACCAGCTGGTGTTACCACCTCCAAAGAAAATGATGACCTGCCAATCACGCTGGCTGTTGCGGGTAAAGAGGTGGCAGGTCTGCGCCCCAAAACAGGTGTGACTGCTGTCCCCCCAGTCACAGAGGATGAAGAGGCCGCGGATGCACAAGATATGGCAGACGGTGGTTGGCCCGGCCGGCTAGGCCGCATTGTAGCACACTGAGCTTCCCACTGCAACTTATGCTTCATGTCCATGTGCCGGTTCATGCATGAAGTACTCAAACTATGTATTTTTTGGCCTCTACTTAGCTTTTGCTGACAAATGTTACAGATAACACGAGTTGGGTCATCTTTATCGATCTGAAAAAATGCCCAGGCTATGCAAGGCTTAGCACCTATGCGACCTGAAGAGCCACCACGACTTGTGGTGAGAGGCAGAGTTGTGTTTGAGGATGCAGTTGTTGACGTGCTTCCAGTACTACGTCTCTGTCCAGGAAGGCGCAACCTGACCTCGTCGTCACTAGCATCTTCCTCCACCTCCTCTGCTGACCTCATCTCTTGGCTGACTGTGGGTTGACAGTAAGTGGGATCTCCAACCTCATCATCATCACCCTGTGCGTTATCACACCCGTCGTCCTCAGAGCCAACCTGTTCCTGCCCTGACAAAAAACTAAAGTTGTCGCTCCAATCAGGTATTTGAGTCTTATCATCGTCTTCCTCATTGTCTCCACCAACAGGAGTTACAGTTTGGGAATGAGGGTCTACATTATGGTCAGAACCTTCTGCGTCTGGTCCTGGATCCGACTCATAAAGATTCTGGGCATCAGTGCAGATCATTTCCTCGTCTGGATTCACAGAAGCGCTGGAGTTGACCTCTGATTCCCAGGCTATAGTATGAGTAAACAGCTCTGCAGACTCAACCATCTGTTCTACCTCATACTCAGACGGGCAGCTGGAGATTTGGGAGCTGTGAGGAAGCAAGTGCGATTGGGGTGACACCTTTGAGGACTGGAGTATTTGTGATGTTGAAGTTGATGTGGAGGAGAGCCCACTTAAAGGAGCACTTGATATCCGTTGAAGCACCTGCTGTTTTTGTGCCTCATCTGGAATTTGTAGCGATTGGCGTGGCCGTAAGATAGGGATCTTATCACATTGTCCGCTAAAAGAAGTAGACATTTTAGTTTGGCTGGAAGATGGTCTTTCTTCTGCAGATGTTACTGTTGCTTTAACACCTACCCCACGGACACAACCTTTTTTCCCCTTCCCAACACGCCTATTCCCCTTTCCACCAGCAGCAGGTCTTTTTCCACTCATTTTGGTGGTTAACTAATTCACAACTCTGGAGTTGTTTGCACAAAAAAACAATGGATGGGAACCGAGCAGAGCTGAGTGGCCAAACTGTGGTATTAGGCCAAAACTATTGGCTGGGTTAGATGCAGAAAAAAATTATATTCAATTTGCAACCTGATGGAGGTCAGTATAGATGGACTAATAGAACAAGTCCCACACACAGCTAGAAGCCCAAATATTTTTTCAGAGGTAGATGCAGAAAAATTTTTTATTCAGTTTGCAACCTGATGGAGGTCTGTATAGATGGATTAATAGAACAAGTCCCACACACAGCTACAAGCCCAATATTTTTTCAGAGGTAGATGCAGAAAAAAAATATATTCAGTTTGCAACCTGATGGAGGTCAGTATAGATGGACTAATAGAGAAAGTCCCACACACTGCTAGAAGGCCAAATATTTTTTCAGAGCTAGATGCAGACAAAAAATTATTTTGAATTTGCAACCTGATGGAGGTCAGTATAGGTGGACTAATAGAACAAGTCCCACACACTGCTAGAAGGCCAAATATTTTTTCAGAGCTAGATGCAGAAAAAAATTATATTCAGTTTACAACCTGATGGAGGTCTGTATAGATGGATTAATAGAACAAGTCCCACACACAGCTAGAAGCCCAAATATTTTTTCAGAGGTAGATGCAGATAAAAATTATTTTTAATTTGCAACCTGATGGAGGTCAGTATAGATGGACTAATAGAGAAAGTCCCACACACTGCTAGAAGGCCAAATATTTTTTCAGAGCTAGATGCAGATAAAAATTATTTTTAATTTGCAACCTGATGCAGGTCAGTATAGATGGACTAAAAGAGAAAGTCCCACACACTGCTAGAAGGCCAAATATTTTTTCAGAGCTAGATGCAGATAAAAATTATATTCAATTTGCAACCTGATGGAGGTCAGTATAGATGGACTAATAGAACAAGTCCCACACACAGCTAGAAGCCCAAATATTTTTTCAGAGGTACTGTAGATGCAGATAAAAATTATTTTTAATTTGCAACCTGATGGAGGTCAGTATAGATGGACTAATACAACAAGTCCCACACACAGCTAGAAGCCCAATATTTTTTCAGAGGTAGATGCAGAAAAAAATATATTCAGTTTGCAACCTGATGGAGGTCAGTATAGATGGAGTAATAGAACAAGTCCCACACACAGCTAGAAGCCCAAATATTTTTTCAGAGGTAGATGCAGATAAAAATTATTTTTAATTTGCAACCTGATGGAGGTCAGTATAGATGGACTAATAGAGAAAGTCCCACACACTGCTAGAAGGCCAAATATTTTTTCAGAGCTAGATGCAGAAAAAAATTATATTCAATTTGCAACCTGATGGAGGTCAGTATAGATGGATTAATAGAACAAGTCCCACACACAGCTAGAAGCCCAAATAATTTTTTAGAGGTACTGTAGATGCAGATAAAAATTATTTTTAATTTGCAACCTGATGGAGGTCAGTATAGATGGACTAATAGAGAAAGTCCCACACACTGCTAGAAGGCCAAATATTTTTTCAGAGCTAGATGCAGAAAAAAATTATATTCAGTTTGCAACCTGATAGAGGTCAGTATAGATGGACTAATAGAGAAAGTCCCACACACTGCTAGAAGGCCACATATTTTTTCAGAGGTAGATGCAGAAAAAAATATATTCAGTTTGCAACCTGATGGAGGTCTGTATAGATGGATTAATAGAGCAAGTCCCACACACAGCTAGAAGCCCAATATTTTTTCAGAGGTAGATGCAGAAAAAAATATATTCAGTTTGCAACCTGATGGAGGTCAGTATAGATGGACTAATACAACAAGTCCCACACACAGCTAGAAGCCCAATATTTTTTCAGAGGTAGATGCAGAAAAAAATATATTCAGTTTGCAACCTGATGGAGGTCAGTATAGATGGACTAATACAACAAGTCCCACACACAGCTAGAAGCCCAATATTTTTTCAGAGCTAGATCCAGAAAAAAATTATATTCAATTTGCAACCTGATGGAGGTCAGTATAGATGGACTAATAGAATGATGCTATGCCCAAAAGATTTTACTTCACTAGGTGCAGTAAAAAAATTGGTATTTTATACACAGGTGGTATATCTTGCAACACAGATAGGCTACTCCACTGACTAACACACTCTGCAATAGGCCAAAAAGGATTAGCTTTGCTAGATTCAGCCAAATGCTGTGAAAAAAACTTGCACAGCACTGGCACAGACCTGCCTGGCAAAAACTGATAGGAACTGATGTAACCTAGTCCTGAAAAGGACTCCAATTACAATTAGTCTTTACTCCCACAATCTATCTATCTATTTAAGAGCACAGACCTGCCTGATAAAAGTCATAGGAAATGCTGTAACCTAGTCCTTAAAAGGACTGCAATCACAACTATTCCCTACTCCCAAGCTATCTGTAGATTTGTGTGAAAATTGGCTTGAAATTAACAAGGTATAGCGCACACAGCAACAGCGGTGCCGTCTAACACGCAGCTGCAGCAGTGAGAAAATGGTGGCGACGGGGAAAATGGCTTGGTCTTATAGGGCAAGGACATGTGACATACACTGCCAATGACACATGCCCTTGCTTGTATGAAAAAAAGCACTTCGCTCCGTGTGTGCGCTGCTGATAGGCTGACAGATTGCACCTCCCCACTGTAAATGCGGGAAAGAGAAAAAAAAAATGGAGATCTTCATTGTTCCTGCAGAGATCCATCCCCTGCCCCTCCCCCCACCCCGCTGTACACTCAAACTGCGTATTAACATTAATTTTCATCATTACTGAGAAAAAATCCAGTTATGATATTGGTGCACGAACAGTTATCGAACATAACCTCGAACAGCCGAATTTTTCTCAAATTGTTCGTGTTCGCCGAACGGCTCGAACACCGCCCAAAACAGCTCGAATTTGAGATTGGCGAACAGTTCGAGTAGAACAACGCTCATCTCTACTGATAGGCTGACAGATTGCACCTCCCCACTGTAAATGCGGGAAAGAGAAAAAAAAAATGGAGATCTTCATTGTTCCTGCAGAGATCCATCCCCTGCCCCTCCCCCCACCCCGCTGTACACTCAAACTGCGTATTAACATTAATTTTCATCATTACTGAGAAAAAATCCAGTTATGATTTTGGTGCACGAACAGTTATCGAACATAACCTCGAACAGCCGAATTTTTCTCAAATTGTTCGTGTTCGCCGAACGGCTCGAACACCGCCCAAAACAGCTCGAATTTGAGATTGGCGAACAGTTCGAGTAGAACAACGCTCATCTCTATTCAGCATATACTTAAAAATAAAATAAAATAGTAGGTTGATACAGGGATTTATTCTGACTGCTGGTTTCAGAGTCGGGAGGGAATTTTTCCTCAGGTGAAGATTGGCTAAATCATTTGGGGTTTTTGCCCTCCTCTGGTTCAACTTTAGCAATTACAGAACTAACAGGTCGAACTTGATGGACGCAAGTCTTTATTCGGCTTTACAAACTATGCTACTATGTTATGTTACTGTAGCCACAAGTCCACGCCAGTCTCACCGAGAAGGTAGCCATATAGGACCCAGGGGACGGAACAGACGTCGTCCGCCAAGGCCCGCGGGTACCGGATTGGAGATACTAGGTGTGAGGTGCAGGAAGAAGGCCAGAGAGCGAGGACACACAGAAGGGGGTCTTGCTAAGTACTCCGGAGTTACCTGGGGGTAGACCGAACCCCTCCCTGAGTAAACACAGGACGACGAGGGCAGTTACATGGATTCCTGTAATCTGGACTGCAACAACTGTGAGTAAAGACCCTGGGACTGCACTTCCTTGTCTCTGTGTTCTTGCTGCGCCATCAACCCCTGCACTACAACGCCCAGCACAACCTGCAATATCCACACTGCCCTGGAGCTAGCTCTTCCTGTGGAGAGCCACACCATCGCTGCTGCAGTAACATCAGCTTCAGAGGACTGCTCCGTAGCGGTGGCTACTACCTTTAGCCGCATTCCACAGGTGGCGTCACGAACTCTATAAAAAACACTATAAATCCCCCATCAATATCCCCCCTTTTATTGACCGCCCTGGGTCACGGACCGGGTCACCGCCACTGTGACATCCCCCAGCATTCACCGGCCCGGCACTGGGTACCCCACGGCCCAGGGGGCGCGTCAATAAGATTTTGTAAAATCATATCCACAATGCTGGTACAATTATGCAATTCATTTTAGCAATTAAATCACATCAAAACCTGCATAATTTGGTGCAGAATTTTGTCACCATAGATTTCACTGCAGCAGTTCAATGTGCTATGTGCACCTACTCAATTATGCCGCTGATGGCAACACAAGGAATTGAGGGTCTATCATAGACTATACTAATGCTATGCTGTCAAAAAATACATAACAGGCCAAGCTCTTACAGTTACAGAAATAAAAAAGAACCAAATATACTTTTTTACTTGTCTACCATATTGAGAATTCATAGAGAAAATCAGTAATTTATGTTCTCGTCAAACTAATATACACACAGATAAAGAATACGGCACCACTGATTCAATTATTCAAATATTTCAACTAATTATTATTAGCTTGTTCCCTGACATCAGCTGTGAGCTGATTATTAGCTGGGGGACGCAGCACACTTTATAAAGAAAATGGAGGAGATAAAATGAGAACTGATCTCAAAAGACAAATTAAATAATTAGGCTAAAGATGACTGACCTGCAGTTGTTCCCAGCGCTAGTGGGCAGCGCAATACAGTGTGGTGCTACACGTAATTCCTCTCTAGTCTGAACCGCTGCAGCGGATATACTATTTCCAGGACTGTGTAAACAGAAATTTCTTTTAATTGCTCTTAATTTAAGTCACCATATGGCTGGCATCAGGATTTTCTTGTTAGCCAGAAGAGGAAATGTGTATAATTCTATAGCTTCTGAATGATGTACAATACAAAGTTATATTGTGGTGCCGTGTTAGCCAGAAAAATCGATGTAAATACTTTTATGCCCAAAAATGACACAAGTAGTCTCGGAGTGATACCTTTATTGGCTAACCAGAAAAAATATATATATATATGCAAGCTTTTCTGGTTAGCCAATAAAGATATCACTCCGAGAATACTTTTGTCATTTTTGGGCATAAAAGTATTTTCATCGATATAGCTTCTAAACAACTCAGCAAATATAAAAGGTAAACTGCCAGATGCAGCTTTTGTTTTTTGTTAGACCTGTCAAGTTATTTTGCTAAATAATATTAAATGTATGTTATAAATGTTTATCCATGGTATACACTTGAAAACCCCAATTTCCCACATTGGCAGTAGTGGTGCAATTCAAAATCCCACGACTATTGCATAGATTTTTTCCAAGGAAACAGTATCTGCAGTAAAGGTAACATAGATTTATACCGGGCAACATTGTGGCTCAGTGGTTAGCACTGTTTTTTTGGCGCGCTGGGTTCTTTCCATGTTTTTCACAGCTAGAACACAAACCTATTATATTCTCTGGTGCTATTCACATATTCATGTTGATCACGGAGTTTTGATCCAAGTCATGGATTAAAATCCCCCATACAAATCTATAGGTCAGTGAAAATCACGGAAAGTACAGGAATGCTATCCGTGTGCAATCTGTGTGCTGTCCGGTTTCACCATTCTAATTTGTAGGTGAAGCTTGGCAATTTTTTTTTCTTTCTGGCATTCAAGAAAATCACTGATAGCAAAAGGACACACTCTTATCAAACATTGATGAAAATCTGAACCAGAACACTGATGGAAATCACATATGTGGAAAAAAAATGGCACCGTATAAAAGGTAATATGTTCTATACATTTCAATGAAGTTTTCAAATATTATAGTTTGCATCTCAGTTTATGTCTCTAGACTGATGAGTAGCCTGTGTGATAGTTCTCATGCTGTGGGATTTTGCACATTTAGTGGGGCAGAAGAACATATGATGGCATAAAGCTTTTCCTGAAGAGCCCTCTTGCACCAGTTTGTTAGTCCGGAAAGTAACTAATCAATGGAACATTGTAATGACTGTGGAAAAAACTTCATGTATTCAGTCATGTGGAGCGCTTGTGTTTAGACAAGAAAGACCAAACAATGAGGCCCATGACAACTCTCCACTTGGAATAATAATATAAATGAAGGCAAGTGGTAACCAAATGTTCTGTTTATAGAGATGATGAAAGGCAAGTGTTCTGAGTTTGGAATAGAACCTGACTTAAAAGTATGGGATTTCTTACTTAATGAGCCATTGTCACATGGTGACAAAATATTATTGGAAAGTTCAGATAAATGAAGATGTTTATTTTGCTTGAGGCGAGTTCTTTCTAAGGTTCAGCACTACATAATGCTAAATGATTCAGAAAGACACTTTATAATCCTTTCTGGAATCATGAGGTCTCTCCATTCATTTCTATGGGATGTTGTAGCCCTTAAATCATTACTCCATTGCAGTGATTACTTCACATATGGCATTTCTAAAACTCAAACATTTAATTAAATTTCAGACTTAAGACCCTGTAGTTGGCAAGGTGTCACTGGCGATTTAAAAGCTTTATTACAGCTAGAAATTTGTGTTAAGCTTGTTAGGGTATAATTGGAATATGCGTTTTAAACATACATAGGTCAGAAATGAAATGTTATTTCACAAAGAAGAATCTCGCAACGTTTTCTATCGCCTGTTATAAAACACATGAGTGTGACTAGCTTTTAAACCATAATCCATGCCTTGAAGAAAGATTCTGTAGAAAGGCAGCAATTAAAACCAGATGCTGTCTGGACCGATCTGGAACATGCAGCCTCAGCAGGCATTTCCGAAGACTTGCATGATAACACAGAAATTCTGCAAACTGATTCTTTTTACTCTCACATTGTTTTATGTGTATTCTTCAGCTTTAGATGTGTTATGTACTGTCAGTTTTCATCTGACCATATTGTGCCTATGAATGCTTGCAAATCAGAACATGTTTTATTAAAAACAGAATTTTTTTTTTGTGAAATAGAAGATGATCTGCATTTCTGAATGTCACCAGTCATTGCAGGCAGGAGTTGAGAGATTATTTTTCTAGGATAGATGACAGAGTATAGAGTGTGAGCTACAATACATATACCCAGCAACCAAGGTCAATGAAATGTACCATTAAGCCAGCATCCCAAACACCCTCCCGTTCCAGAATTGTGGTGTCAGCACAGATCTGACATCATTTTACAGCCCTATACCTACAGCACTGGCTGAAAAGTTTGCCAGAAAAAACTGGCTTCTTGGAAAATGTCTCCCACACCACAGATGTAAAGCTGTGCTGTTTCCTTCATTTAGTGACAGAGATCATTATTTTTTGTAACTATTTCCAAAAACCTCTCAGTAAGTTTATATTGTTCATCACAGAGAGAAAGCATAGTGTTTCTGCCTTGTCAATCGCCTGCCTCCTGTCACTCAGACCAAAATTCTCCGTCAAGTTGTCATAGAGAGACTGGGGGGATTATGCCCAGGCTCTGTCCAGAAATGATTCATGTGGAACGCATGCTTGACTAGCGGAACCGCTGCTGTGAGAGAGCGCTTCGGAGACCCTCTTTTCCCACCTTCTTTAGACAATCCTGTATTGTTTGGTTGCAGTCTTAGTGATCCCTGTCCCGGCACACTGACTGACATTGCTTTGAGGTTCGGAGACCTGCTTTGAATTTCTAAAACCTTTCAGGAAGTCCCCATGGGTGCCTTGTGCCATTGAGCTGTTCCTCCCTGGGTTTTTCATAATTCCGGGCTTAAAGGTCCTAGCAAAATCCTCCTCCCCACCTCACTCTCTTGTTCTTTGCGGTTACTGAACCATTTTGCAAGCACAATTTCAAAGAGGAGTTAGTGGGATAAGATGAAAGTTAGCTAAACTTTCATGGCTTTGAGGTCATCATGCCCTTCTCTTAAATTGAGTAAAACAAAATAGGATGTTACTCAAAGTTATAATCTGTGTGTACAATTTGAAGAATTCCAAAGAAAATATATCAGCTACACTTCATAGGGCTAGATGCTTTCTTTTCCACTTTCAGCATGATTTAGCATGGTGTGGCTGAGTCAAACTGATATCACGTGACATGAGACATAAGACATGAATTTGATTATTTAAATAGAGAATAAACCACTATACTGGAAGAACATAGTTCTGGGGATACAAAGGCAAGATTAAAGGATATATTGAGTTCACTCCTACAAAAGGGGTACACCAGCTCCCCTTTGTGCCTGGGTGTTTCTTAAAATAAAGTGTGGAATATATTTTTTTAGTTTGGCTTAAGAAAATATAGCCAATAGAAGGCAATCCAGCCATAAAAAGTCTAAAGAAATAAAGAACGCCAAACAATATGTGGCATGGGGAATTTATTATTGACACTTAGAGATGTCCTCACTGCGAATATTAATAATTAAAATCCCCAGACAAATACGAGAATCTCTTGTTTTGTAATGTAAAATAATAAATTAAATGTAAACATGTATATATTGCATGACAATAAACAAAAGAAGATTTCCATTCCAAGAACTAATCCCCACAAACACCTCGCTCTGCTCTCACTTCCAACAGAACACACCATGCTGGCCTGGAGCTTATTGATTATTAACCAGACTTATCTGCTCTGCCGCTGGCACTTGTCAGAAACATGTCTTTTGTCCGTCTGAGCAGCTCCTCTCAATGGAGGTTAAGCATGAATTAATTACCAGTTCATCACATTTAACCTCCTCTCTATCTCTCAAATGCATTCCACCAAAAATCCAACTCTTGTGGCTTCAGGGATCTCTGAGGTATGAATTAAGGGTTTATTTCACATTGACTGACAGAGCAGTCGTGCCTTTCATGATGTTAACAGTCTTTCCCTTGAAAATAAAATATTTTGTCTTACAGCTGTATCCAACCAGAGTTATGCCACACAGCTCAGTGTGTTACACTGATAATTGGTGTCTCTATCCTAAATCATAGGCAATCAAACCAATAAAAATAGCCATAATCCAAATATAAAATCAATGGTCACAGTTGGATTCCATCCATCATTTTTGTAGCAATAAAGAGAAGGTGATACCTTTATTATCTACTGAGTAAATGAACTAGAACTGTTTTGTCCGACTTGCAAAATTATGATTGAGATCTCTGTCTGCAAAAGATTATTTTAGTCATACTCATGAATGAAGCAATTCATATCCAATGTGTGGTACATATTGCAATTTACATATTGGGGCATATTTACTAAAAATTTCTTATTTACATCATAAACTTAGACTTGAATTAAACAGTGTGAAAATTCTCCAAGCTCATCAGTCGTTTATGCTGGACAGGGACGGAGTGAGACTAAAATTCAGCCCTGGCATTTGAAAGCACACAGGCCCATGCCGTACCTAGCCCCTTTCTCAGATTGGGATCTCTATGACTTAAAGTACGCAGCCTGTAGTAAATCAAGACTACTACCTACAGTGCATTGTGAAAGTATTTGGCCCCCTTGAACTTTTCTACCTTTTGCCACATTTCTGGCTTCAAACATAAAGATATAAAATAAAAAAATTTTGGGGAAGAATCAACGAGTGGGACATAATCGTGAAGTGGAACGAAATTTATTGGATATTTTAAACTTTTAAAAAAAAATAAAAGCTGTAAAGTGGGGCGTGCAATATTATTCGGCCCCTTTACTTTCAGTGCAGCAAACTCACTCCAGAAGTTCAGTGAGGATCTCTGAATGATCCAATGTTGTCCTAAATGACTGGTAATGATAAATAGAATCCACCTCTGTGTAATCAAGTCTCTGTATAAATGCACCTGCTCTGTGATAGTCTCAGGGTTCTGTTTCAAGTGCAGAGAGCATCATGAAGACCAAGGAACACACCAGGCAGGTCCGAGATACTGTTGTGGCGAAGTTTAAAGCTGGATTTGGATACAAAAAGATTTCCCAAGTTTTAAACATCTCAAGGAGCACTGTGCAAGCGATCATATTGAAATGGAAGGAGTATCAGACCATTGCAAATCAACCAAGACCCGGCCGTCCCTCTAAACTTTCATCTCGAACAAGGAGAAGACTGATCAGAGATGCAGCCAAAAGGCCCATGATCACTATGGATGAACTGCAGAGATCTACAGCTGAGGTGGGAGAGTCTGTCCATAGGACAACAATCAGCCGTACACTGCACAAATCTGGCCTTTATGGAAGAGTGGCAAGAAGAAAGCCATTTCTCAAAGATATCCATAAAAAGTCTCGTTTGAAGTTTGCCACAAGCCACCTGGGAGACACACCAAACATGTGGAATAAGGTGCACTGGTCAGATGAAACCAAAATCGAACTTTTTGGCCACAATGCAAAACGATATGTGTGGCGTAAAAGCAACACAGCTCATCACCCTCAAAACACCATCCCCACTGTCAAACATGGTGGTGGCAGTATCGTGGTTTGGGCCTGCTTTTCTTCAGCAGGGACAGGGAAGATGGTTTAAATTGATGTGAAGATGGACGGAGCCAAATACAGGACCATTCTGGAAGAAAACCTGTTGGAGTCTGCAAAAGACCTGAGACTGGGACGAAGATTTATCTTCCAAGAAGACAATGATCCCAAACATAAAGCAAAATCTACAATGGAATGGTTCAAAAATAAACGTATCCAGGTGTTAGAATGGCCAAGTCAAAGTCCAGACCTGAATCCAATCGAGAATCTGTGGAAAGAGCTGAAAACTGCTCTTCACAAACGCCCTCCATCCAACCTCAATGTGCTCGAGCTGTTTTGCAATGAAGAATGGGCAAGAATTTCAGCCTCTCGATGTGCAAAACTGATAGAGACATACCCCAAGCGACTTGCAGCTGTAATCGCAGCAAAAGGTGGCGCTACAAAGTATTAACTCAAGGGGGCCGAATAATATTGCACGCCCCACTTTTCAGTTTTTAATTTGTTAAAAAAGTTTAAAATATCCAATAAATTTCATTCCACTTCACGATTGTGTCCCACTTGTTGTTGATTCTTCCCAAAAAAATAAGAATTTTATATCTTTATGTTTGAAGCCAGAAATTTGGCAAAAGGTAGAAAAGTTCAAGGGGGCCAAATACTTTCACAATGCACTGTATAGTTCCAATAATATCAATATATAAGATTTAATAATACTACAATATAACAAACATATATCACCAGACATACAGTGGTGATTGTTAGAACCCTCCTGCTTGTTTTTTCCATCTTGTGTTTTGCAGTCACGTGACCACCTGCCTTTATATTCCAGCTCCGCCCTTTTGGCTGTGCTGGACTTCAGTGTTGTTTGACTGTTTTGCTAGCCGGGTACTTCGGTGCCTTTCTCTGTCAGTTCGCTTGGTCCTTCTGGGACCTCTAGTACATTTTTGTCAGTTTATCTTTTTGTGTTCTGCAACAACTTCTCTGTTTAGGAGGTGTCCCATTTTTGTTCCAGTCCTTAGTTCTTTTAGGGACCCCTCCCCTATATGCTTTAGGTCTTCGTTCAGACTAGCCGAGGACTAGGAAGGAACAGGCAGCCCGCTACATCATAGGGATTCAGCTTAGTCCTACTGTAGGGACAGCTTTCCCCCTTCTTTCCTTAGTATATGTTGCAGATCATAACAGTGATAATACCGCCATACTGATCATGAAGCAAAACTCATGTACTAGGACTGATGTTACCACCATGCAGTGGCCATATAATGGTAATATCAATTGAACACTAGTATTCTGCAGACTATGTATTTGTAAACTGTGGAGGTTCTCACCAGTTAAGGTCTCACTGATTGCTGTCCTTCATTTTCCTTTTTTTCTATTAGGCCCAGATCGCCATGACTTGTGAACTAAGTGAACATTTCAATGTTTGGTTCGATTCCCGATAGCCAAATTTGCAATGTTCACTGAATAATTTGTCGAATATTCGTCGAACATATGTTCGTCGAACATATCCGAACTCCATTGGATTCAATGGTAGGCAACACCAAACACATACACAACACCTTCAAATGGCCCAAAAGCTGCCAAAACAGATCAAATTAGGGGCAGACACCAGGAAAGTGGCCTTAATTGGCCCACAGTACAATTTTATAATGGCACAGCAACAATCAGCCATGGGCCATGCATGAGGTATCAGGGTCTGGGCCAGCATTTACAGCTTTGAACTGAACTTCAAATTAAGACGAGGTGGGTGAGGGATCGGTTTAGGCCTGCTGTGCTGGGAGCCCTGATACCACATGCAACAGCTCAAGCTGCTTTTATTCTCAGCCACACTCAGATGGCAGAAAAATCAGTTTCATAAAGTAGTATTGTTGCAAAAATTTAAGCATAGTAACTTGGGTAGTTGACTGAAAGTAAGTGAAGGCCGGCCAGTCTCGGAGTCCTACTGCTACAGGTAACATACATAAATGAGACTCAAACAGGAGTCTCCCCATTTCCAAAAAAATAGGAGCTGACATCACCAAAGTGGCATCAATTTCACCAGAGTAGAACTAGTATAATGGGGACCGACACCTCTTCCACTACAGCCAACCCAGCAGATGGAGACCCAAACAGGAGTCTCCACATTTCCAAAAAATAGTGGCAGAGACCACCAAAGTGACATCGATTTCACTAGAGTAGAACTAGTATAATGGTGACTGACACCTCTTCCTCTACAGCCAACCCAGCAGATGGAGACCCAACCAGGAGTCTCCACATTTCCAAAAATTAGGGACTGACACCACCAAAGTGGCATCAATTTCACTAGAGTATAATTAGTACAATCGGGACTGACATCTCTTCTACTACAGCCAATCCAGCAGATGGAGACCCAACCAGGAGTTTTCACATTTCCCTAAATTAGGGGCTCATACTACCAAAGTGGCATCAATTTCACTAGAGTAGAACTAGTATAATGGGGACCGACACCTCTTCCACTACAGCCAACACAGCAGATGGAGACCTAATCAGGAGTTTCCACATTTCCAAAAATTTATGGCAGACACCACCAAAGTGGCATCAATTTCACTAGAGTAGAACTAGTATAATGGGGACTCACATCTCTTCCACTACAGCCAATCCAGCAGATGGAGACCCAACCAGGAGTGTTCACATTTCCCTAAATTAGGGGCTGACACCACCGAAGTGGCATCAATTTCACTAGAGTAGAACTAGTATAATGGGTACTGACACCTCTTCCACTACAGCCAATACAGCAGATGGAGACCTAGTCAGGAGTTTTCACATTTCCCTAAATTAGGGGCTGACACTACCAAAGTGGCATCAATTTCACTAGAGTAGAACTAGTGTAATGGGGACCGACACCTCTTCCACTACAGCCAATACTGCAGATGGAGACCTAATCTGGAGTTTCCACATTTCCAAAAATTAGTGGCAGACACCACCAAAGTGACATCAATTTCACTAGAGTAGAACTAGAATAATGGGGACAGACACCTCTTCCACTACGGCCAACACAACAGATGGAGACCCAACCAAGAATGTTCACATTTCCCTAAATTAGGGGCTGACACCACCAACGTGGCATCAATTTCACTAGAGCAGAACTAGTATAACGGGGACCAACACTTCTTCTACTACAGCCAACTCAGCAGATGGAGACCCAAACAGGAGTCTCCACATTTCCAAAAATTAGTGGCAGACACCACCAAAGTAACATCAATTTCACTAGAGTAGAACTAGTATAATGGGGACCGACACCTCTTCCACTACAGCCAACACAGCAGATGGAGACCTAATCAGGAGTTTCCACATTTCCAAAAATTTATGGCAGACACCACCGAAGTGGCATCAATTTCACTAGAGTAGAACTAGTATAATGGGGACTGACACCTCTTCCACTACAGCCAATACAGCAGATGGAGACCTAGTCAGGAGTTTTCACATTTCCCTAAATTAGGGGCTGACACTACCAAAGTGGCATCAATTTCACTAGAGTAGAACTAGTATAATGGGGACCGACACCTCTTCCACTACAGCCAACACAGCAGATGGAGACCTAATCAGGAGTTTCCACATTTCCAAAAATTTATGGCAGACACCACCAAAGTGGCATCAATTTCACTAGAGTAGAACTAGTATAATGGGGACTGACATCTCTTCCACTACAGCCAATCCAGCAGATGGAGACCCAACCAGGAGTGTTCACATTTCCCTAAATTAGGGGCTGACACCACCGAAGTGGCATCAATTTCACTAGACTAGAACTAGTATAATGGGGACTGACACCTCTTCCACTACAGCCAATACTGCAGATGGAGACCTAATCTGGAGTTTCCACATTTCCAAAAATTAGTGGCAGACACCACCAAAGTGACATCAATTTCACTAGAGTAGAACTAGTATAATGGGGACAGACACCTCTTCCACTACGGCCAACACAACAGATGGAGACCCAACCAAGAATGTTCACATTTCCCTAAATTAGGGGCAGACACCACCAACGTGGCATCAATTTCACTAGAGCAGAACTAGTATAATGGGGACCAACACTTCTTCTACTACAGCCAACCCAGCAGATGGAGACCCAAACAGGAGTCTCCACATTTCCAAAAATTAGTGGCAGACACCACCAAAGTAACATCAATTTCACTAGAGTAGAACTAGTATAATGGGGACCGACACCTCTTCCACTACAGCCAACACAGCAGATGGAGACTTAATCAGGAGTTTCTACATTTCCAAAAATTTATGGCAGACACCACCGAAGTGGCATCAATTTCACTAGAGTAGAACTAGTATAATGGGGACTGACACCTCTTCCACTACAGCCAATACAGCAGATGGAGACCTAGTCAGGAGTTTTCACATTTCCCTAAATTAGGGGCTGACACTACCAAAGTGGCATCAATTTCACTAGAGTAGAACTAGTATAATGGGGACCGACACCTCTTCCACTACAGCCAACACAGCAGATGGAGACCTAATCAGGAGTTTCCACATTTCCAAAAATTTATGGCAGACACCACCAAAGTGGCATCAATTTCACTAGAGTAGAACTAGTATAATGGGGACTGACATCTCTTCCACTACAGCCAATCCAGCAGATGGAGACCCAACCAGGAGTGTTCACATTTCCCTAAATTAGGGGCTGACACCACCGAAGTGGCATCAATTTCACTAGACTAGAACTAGTATAATGGGGACTGACACCTCTTCCACTACAGCCAATACTGCAGATGGAGACCTAATCTGGAGTTTCCACATTTCCAAAAATTAGTGGCAGACACCACCAAAGTGACATCAATTTCACTAGAGTAGAACTAGTATAATGGGGACAGACACCTCTTCCACTGCGGCCAACACAGCAGATGGAGACCCAACCAAGAATGTTCACATTTCCCTAAATTAGGGGCAGACACCACCAAAGTGGCATCAATTTCACTAGAGCAGAACTAGTATAATGGAGACCAACACTTCTTCTACTACAGCCAACCCAGCAGATGGAGACCCAAACAGGAGTCTCCACATTTCCAAAAATTAGTGGCAGACACCACCAAAGTAACATCAATTTCACTAGAGTAGAACTAGTATAATGGGGACGGACACCTCTTCCACTACAGCCAACCCAATAGATGGGGCCCCAACCAGGAGTGTTTACATTTCCCTAAATTAAGGGCTGACACCACCGAAGTTGCATCAATTTCAGTAGAGTATAGCTAGTATAATGGGGACAGACACCTCTTCCACTACAGCCAACACAGCAGATGGAGACCCAATCAGGAGTCTCCACATTTCCTTAAGTTTGGGGCTGATACCATGGAAGTGGAATCAAGTTCAGTAGAGTAGAAATATTATAATGGGGACCGACACCTCTTCCACTACAGAAAACCCAGCAGATGGAGACCCAACCAGGAGTGTTCACATTTCCCTAAATTAGGGGCTGACACCACCGAAGTGGCATCAATTTCACTGGAGTATAACTAGTATAATGGGGACCGACACCTCTTCCACTACAGCCAACCCAGCAGATGGAGACCCAACCATGAGTCTTCACATTTCCAAAAATTATTGTTAACATCTGCGGCAGCAGCAATAGCAGGCACAGCAGCCACGCTAAAGATATCACAGACTTCAATTACACGAGATCAATGCAGCACACTAAATCAAAAACATCGCCTAGTCTGTACAGTCTGCGATTGGAGTGCAAAAGTCCTGGGAGATCCATGACTTGTTCATCTTGATGAAAGTTAGGCAGTCTACACTTTCAGGGGACAGCCGGCTGTGCTTATCCGTTAGGACACCACCAGCAGCGCTGAAGACAAGTTCTGAGAGAACGCTGGTTGCCGAGCATGATAAAACCTCCAAGGTATGACAGGCACGCTCAGGCCAATTTTCCATTTTTGAAGACCAAAATGTAAAAAGGTCCAAACCCTCCCTGATGGTATTGACATTGAGCTCTAAATATTTCTGCGCCATCCTCTCCAGTCGTTCACCACGTATCAGACTTGTACTCTGTTGTGCTGGTGCATGAGCTGGTGTAAAAAATGTGTGAAAGGACTCAAAGAAATTGCTTCTGCCACTTACACTCCTGCTGCCGCTGCTAATGTTTTTGTGTTTATGAATTGACGTTCTGGAGGTTGGAAGTGTAGGGCTGCGATGCACACTGTGTGCTTCACTGCTGTCTTGGGGAAAACCTCTCTTAAGGTTGCATAAAAGCGTGTTTTGATACTCCAGCATTCACTGGTCCCTTTCCAGGGCGGGAAGCATCTAGCAAAATTTACTGTTATAACATGGATCTAACAGAGTGTCAACCCAGTAGTCAGCACTATTTTGAATCCTAACAATCATGTTGCAGATAGTGCAGCAAGAGGGCACTCATATGTCTGGCTCTTCCATGAGGTCCAAGGCCATGCTGTGTTGGTGGCTGGGTAACATTGATGCTTGTTTCCTCTGTCCCCTCCCGCCAACCACGAACAGCAGAGAGGCTATGATTCTCCTCTTCATCTCCTCTTCATCTCCTGACTGTTGCTCGTACATCACCTCTTCCTCTTCAATTTGTTCCTCGACTCCTGCACCTTTACTAACAGTTTGACTGGTATTACCAGCCCCCCTCGATCTCTGTATGCCACCCTCCCTTGGCACCCGCCTGTGTGACGACAGTCTGGAACTATGAGACATTGTTATCCCTTCTGCATCTTCCTCTGCTTCCTCCTCTTCCGCTGGGACCACCATCTCCTCCAGCATGCTACTCAAAGTCTGCTCCAGCATGCTAAATGACCAGAAATAGTGATGCTGATGACGGTATCATCAGTGCTAACCATCTTAGTAGCCATTTTGAAACTGTGCAAAAGGGTGCAGAGGTCCTTAATCTGTGCCCACTCCGTAAATGTGATATGCCCCACGTCCATACTGCCCAGGCTATATTACATGACATACTGCTTCAGGGCTTGTTGCTGCTGCCACAGTCGCTGCAAAATGTTCAGAGTGAAATTCCACCATGTCAGCACATCGCATATCAACTGGTTAACTGGAATGGATAAAGACCTTTGTATCGATGCAAGTCGATGACTTGAGGGGTGCGAATGGCGGAAGTGAGCACACAGCTTCCATGCTTTCTGCAGCAGCGCATCAAGGCCAAGATAGTGATGGAGAAATTGCTGTGCCACCAGGCTGAGGACGTGAACCATGCAAAACACGTGTGTGAACTTGCCTTGACATAGGTTCACACCGTTATCGCATATGGCCTTCCCTGGCATATTAATTTTAAGACTGTCTGATTGTGGTGTGCCTTTGCTTGCTCAGTATGGAGGTGGTGGGGATTCGCTTTGCAGTGTTGGAATGTGTGTTTCATTAAGGCAGAGGTTGAGGGCACAGATGGAGGAGGCAGAAGCAGTGAAGAAAGTGTGAAATGCAGAGGTTTGTCCTGCAAGCCTTCAGGATTCCAAGACTTGTGGAGCAGCCCCTTCCCCGCTTGCCCCCACAGCCACCAAAGTCACCCAGTGCCCTGTCAGCTAGATGTAACGCCCCTGGCCATGCTTACTCGTCCAAGTGTCTGTGGTGAAATGCACCCTTGCAGACATATATTTAGTCAAGGAATGGGTGATGTTGTCTGTGACATGCTGGTGTAGCACAGGCACAGCTTTCTTAGAGAAGAAATGGCAACTGGGCAACTGGTACTGGGGGACTGCGACGTTCATCAGCTTTCGGAAACCGTCTGTATCTACCAGGCAGAAAGGCAGCATTTCCATGGCCAACAGATTGGAGATGGTGGATTTTAACCTCTTAGCTTTGTCACCTGTAGGAGGAAACAATCTTTTACGTGACCACAACTGTGGGACCGAGGTCTGGCTGCAGTGCTGAGAGAGGGCGGAGTACGGTGAAACGGACAAACTGCTGGACCGTGAGTGAGGTGCAGGCGGAGATGTTACAGTGGATTGATAAAGATGTGGTGTGCTCGTTTTCTGAGATCTGTCAAAAACAGCAAGCATGTCCGCTTCTATTACAGCTGATGGGCTCTCACTCAGCCTGACTGGAGCAGGTAAACAACCGGGGGTTCTGTGATCGGACACCTGCGTGACAACAATTAGCAAGGTAACAGAGGAGGAGGAAGAAGCAGCAGATGCAGTTGATGGGGCGACTGATGGTTGTTGAGGTCCGCTGGTCCTCATTTTATCGCAGTGAGATTGCCAGAGTAACGCATGTTGATTGTGCATGTGAAGGTTCATGCATGTAGTAGTCAAAGTATTGCACTTTTTCCCTCTACTGAGTTTTTTTTTTGCAAAGTTGGCAAATAACGTGAGTTGGCTCATCCTTTGCAGTGTCAAAAAAGTCCCAGGCTAGGCAACCCTTGCCGCCCCTGCAAGCTGCAGACCCGCGACCGCTGCTGACCACAGCCACAGTTGTGCTTGTCTTGGTTGCATCACTCTGTGTCTGCACCGTAGGGCGCAGCGTAACCCCCTTGTCTTCCTCCTCCTCCACTTCCTCAGATGACCTACTCAGCTGCGTGCCTCTCGGTTCACAACCAGTGCCCTGACAGCACAGTACAGTCTGCGTGAGCCTTAGGT
Organism: Phyllobates terribilis; assembly: GCF_046119375.1. Lineage (NCBI taxonomy): Eukaryota > Metazoa > Chordata > Amphibia > Anura > Dendrobatidae > Phyllobates > Phyllobates terribilis. The sequence continues at coordinate 708,319,988 of NW_027362761.1, forward strand.
ATCTGAGACTCATCAGGATCACTTCCCCCCTGGGGTTAACGTCTGGTGACGAGGGTCAGGATGTTTCTCGGACCCTACTTCGTCCTGCCCTGGATCCAACCTAAAAAAAATTTGGGCATCGGTGCAGATCCTTTCATCTTGTTGAGTCTGCGAATCTTTTGAGCAGACTTCTGATGCCCATGGTATAGAATGTGTAATCAGCTCTGCAGACTCACCCATCTGTGGTTCCCTACACTCAGTTGGGCGGTTAGAGAGTTTTGACGCGGGGGGAAACAAGGGTAATTGGGTTGCTACCTCTGTGGACTGTACTGTGTGTGATGTTGAGGTGGTGGAAGAGGAGGAGAGGACATTTGATGCAGCGCTTGCCATCCACTGGAGCACATGCTCTTTCTGACCCTCATCTACAAGGCATACCAATGTGTGGCTGCCAAAGAAAGGGAGTGGAGTAGCCCGGCCAGTGACAGAAGTTGTCAGCTGTTTTTGGATAGGACGTGATGGTGTTGGTTCACTAGTGCTTTCACTAACATTACCATCTACCCCACGTATACCTTGAATACCAAGCTTATTCCCCCTTCCACCACGACCTCGCTTTTTCCCACTCATGTTGCTCAGAAAGTGTAGCTGGAACATGCTATTAGCAACAAAAAATTATTTTTTTACAGTGGATGAGGCCTGTATGGAATAGAATATATGCTCCAAACAAGTTCAAACTAAGATCTGTCCTACTGTATCACGTTAGAAACAGAAGAAATTATTTATTTTACTGTGTATGAGGTCTGTATTAAATAGAATATATGCTCCAAACAAGGTCAAACTGAAATCTGGCCTACTGTATCACGTTAGAAACAGAAGAAATTATTTTTTTTACTGTGGATGAGGTCTGTATTAAATAGAATATATGCTGCAAACGAGGTCAAACTGACATCTGGCCTACTGTACCACGTTAGAAACAGAATAGATTATTTTTTTTACTGTGTATGAGGTCTGTATAACATAGAATATATGCTCCAAGAAATTTCAAACTGAAATCTGGCCTACTTTATCACATTAGTAACAGAAGAATTTTTTTATTTTTACGGTTAATGAGGCCTGTATAACATAGAATATATGCTACAAGAAATTTCATACTGAGATCTGGCCTGCTGCATCACGTTAGTAACAGAAAAAAATAGATTTTTTTTTACTCTGCATGAGTTTTGCATACAGCTGAATTTCACCGCCACAAAATGACAAACTGAGATATGGCATGCTCTATTACGTCTGTAACACGCAAAATTCAATTTTTAAAGGTGTACTCGTGCATGGAGTACAATAGAAGCAGTGCTCAACATATTTCTATGCTGAATTGTGCCCTGCTGTCTTTGTCTGGACCTCACTAATGGCACAAGACAAAAAATCTTCTGGAAGGTAGATTTCACAGCCACACAGGATACTAGCTATCTAAACTATCTGACTTAGAAGGAACCGCCTAGCTAACTAGCTAAAATCTCTCATGAATCCAGGAGCAGAACAGGAGTATCCTCTCTGATCTCTTATAGTCACAAAATGGCCCTAAAACAACATGACTGCTCTTTATATAGAGAGGGACATGTGACTTCATCAGCCAATGGCACAAGCCCTTGTGTCTGGACATTGTGGATGGTTCCTGCTCCCTAATTGGCTAGCCACAATTTAAACACATAAAGTTAATGGAAAAAAAAAAGATTACAAGCACGCCACTCCTCTGACCTTTCCCCACTCTCTCCCCTCATCAAACACATCCCCCCCCCCCCGCTCCTCAACATAAACCACCAGTATCCTAGCCAAAGTGACAAAAATACTTTAGTGGCAACGCAATAATTTCCCAGACTTTTACCAAATTTTGCTGACTTTAAGTAAAAATGCTCGTGTGTCCGATCACGTATCCGAATGTGCAATGTTCGTGCCGAATTTGAAAATGGCGATCGTTTTTCAAACATGTTCGCTCATCTCTAGCCATGACCTCTTCTTCCATCCATAACTCGTTCCTGCAAAATGTAACACAGAAACATCCTTGATTTACTACTTTTCTACCTCCCTCCTCACATTCCCCCACCTCTACAACCTCTACAAAAACCAGTATGATAGCCCCACAAACCCCACACAGTATGATAGTCACCCTAGCCCCCCCACACAGTATGATGGTAACCGCAGCCACCCCCACACAGTATGAAGGTCATCACAGCCTCCCCACAAAGTATAATGTCCACCACATCCTCCCCACACATTATGATGGTCAATACTGACCCCCACACAGTATGATGGTCTCTACACAGCATGATGATCTCCACAGCCCCCCACACAGTATGATGGTTTCCCCACAATCCCCCACACATTTTAGTGGTTAACCCGTAGCCCTCCCACATAGTATGATGGTTACCACACACAGTATGATGGTCACCACTAGTGTTGAGTGAGCACTAAAATGCTCGGTTGCTCGAAGCTCGGGCCAAGCTCACCGTGATACTCGGGTGCTCGACCTGAGCAACGAGCCCAATGTTAGTCTATGGGAGACACGAGCATTTTTCCGGCGGCACCCCCGGCAGTCTGTAGAAAGCCTAAAAAGTGCCCAAAACGATAGTGACAGTGTTCAAATGACACGGGGACAGCATGGGCATCGCCCCAGGAAGCATTTCTGACCCCCAGGTCACTGCTGCCAAGAACGTGGTCAGAGGTATTAAACCACATTTACGGGCTCGCAATAAAACGTTCAAAAACAAAACTGAAACGGTTTTCCTATGAAATATGTTAAGGAACTTCCTTTCCAGGGTAAAGACTTGTGTATAAGGTAAAATCAATAACCAAAAACAAAAATACTCCTCCACACCTTGGGCTATGTTCACAAGTAGCATTTTTTATGCGTTTTTGCACTTTTGTATTGCTTTCAACCGTGACAAATGCATTCACCGGGAAATGTCATTTTAACATTTTACAATCTTATCTGGCCATGTGCTGTACAGTGCTGAAAAGACATGGGAACAGCATGGAGAAGACCCCTGGAAGCATCTTTGACACCCAGGTCTAACCTGCCTAAAAGTGTGCCCATCAGAAGTGATCCTTGCCGCATCAGAAGATGCAGACTTGCAACTATCCCCGTGCATGTCCTTGTCCCAGGGCAATGTTCAATTGTACCTCCCCCATTCCTTGCAATGCAAGCGCAAGTATGCAGCCTGACACCCACCCACCCCCAGGCTGCAATACCATACTGCTAGTTTTCACTTGAAATGGGGCCTTTTAGTTTGGAGGAGGCAGAAGCTGGCCACTACCTCATGGCTGCTTCGGCAGCGAGGTATCCATACTCAGTCCCCAGCCGCCCGGCGGTCGGGTGTCCACGCTCGGTCCCCAGCTGCCAGGGGGTGGCCGGGTGTCTATACTCGGTCCCCAGCCGCCCCTATTTCTCCTGTGAACTTCCCCCACACTTTTCTTAGCCTGGCCTGCTTTAGGGCAGCATTGGACGAGCCCACCAGAGAACCAGACTCCTCCGGTGGGCCCTGGCTTCTCCATCATGGGAGTTGAGAGTGCCAAGGTGAGGAGCATGATGATGATGATAGAAGTTAGCATCTGCTTTGATTTCTTGGAATGCAAGCGTAAGTGTGCAACCTGCCACCCACCCACCCCCAGGTTGCAATACCATACTGCTAGCTTGCTTGAACTTGAAATTGGGTCTTTTAGGCATGTGGAGGCACATGCCGGCCACCATGTCATGGCTGCGTCGGCGGCCTGGTATCTATACTCAGTCCACAGCCGCCCGGCGGCTGGGTGTCCACGCTCGGTCCCCAGCCGCCAGGGGGCGGCCGGGTGTCCATACTTCCCGCACACTTTTCTTAGCCTGGCCTGCTTTAGGGCAGCATTGGACGAGCCCACCAGAGAACCAGATTCCTCCGGTGGGCCCTGGCTTCTCCATCATGGGAGTTGAGAGTGCCAAGGTGAGGAGCATGATGATGATGATAGAAGTTAGCATCTGCTTTGCTTACTTGGAATGCAAGCGCATGTATGTAGTAGCGGCTAGGCCTGAGGTGGTCAGCATTTTGGCACATATCCTACCTACATTTCCTGCTACTATACCAGTTCTATGACTCCCGTTAAAACAAAGCTTCAGGTGATGAATGATGGATGAGGTGGTGGCAAAGGAGAAAGATCAGGAGGAACAGGGACCATTCACATCAATATCAGGCCAGTCAACCACACATGTCTTGTATGATATGTTTCCGTACTAAAAGGAGCGGTTCGGCTACACAGTTATAGGGCATACAGTGAGTGCAATGCCTACCAAAAATTTCGATGTACTACAATGCCCCTTACAAGTGACATGGAGGTCAGAGGGCCTTAACTAAACCGTTTTTTCCATTTATATCAACTGGGTCTCTTGTGCACTGTTGGCCTAAGCAGTGAATGGAAGGCTTTCCAAAAATTATGAGGAACTGCAATGCCCCTTAAAACAGACGTGGATTACAGCATACTAACAACCTTCTACCCATTATTGGGGAGTGGGTCTCCCTTAGTGTTCGCCTATGCATTGAAAAGCAAAAGCTGACTAAAATTAGGAGGAAATGCAATGCCCGTTGGAAGAGTTGTGGAGGTTGGAGTTAATTAAAAACAACATTTCAATGCCCCTTGGAAGAGCTGTGGAGTTCAGAGTGGTATAACAAGATGGTTTTAATGCCCCTTGGAAGAGACGTGGAGGTCTCAGTAGCTTAACAAGATGGTTTTAATGCCCCTTGGAAGAATGGTGGAGGTCGCAGTGGAATAAAAAGATAATATCAATGCCCCTTGGAAAAGTGGTGGAGGTCGCAGTAGCTTAACAAGATGGTTTTAATGCCCCTTGGAAGAATGGTGGAGGTCGCAGTGGAATAAAAAGATAATATCAATGTCCCTTGGAAAAGTGGTGGGGGTCGCAGTAGCTTAACAAAACGGTTTTAATGCCCCTTGGAAGAATGGTGGAGGTCACAGTGGAATAAAAATACAACATCAATGCCCCTTGGAAAAGTGGTGGAGGTCGCAGTAGCTTAACAAGACAGTTTTAATGCCCCTTGGAAAAGTGGTGGAGGTCGCAGTAGCTTAACAAGACGGTTTTAATGCCCCTTGGAAGAGATGTGGAGGTCGCAGTAGCTTAACAAGATGGTTTTAATGCCCCTTGGAAGAATGGTGGAGGTCGCAGTGGAATAAAAAGACAATATCAATGGCTGTTGGAAAAGTGGTGGAGGTCGCAGTAGCTTAACAAGATGGTTTTAATGCCCCTTGGTAGAGACGTGGAGGTCGCAGTAGCTTAACAAGACGGTTTTAATGCCCCTTGCAAAAGTGGTGGAGGTCGCAAGAGCTTAACAAGACAGTTTTAATGCCCCTTGGAAAAGTGGTGGAGGTCGCAGTAGCTTAACAAGACGGTTTTAATGCCCCTTGGAAAAGTGGTGGAGGTCGCAGTAGCTTAACAAGACGGTTTTAATGCCCCTTGGAAGAGATGTGGAGGTCGCAGTAGCTTAACAAGATGGTTTTAATGCCCCTTGGAAGAATGGTGGAGGTCGCAGTGGAATAAAAAGACAATATCAATGGCTGTTGGAAAAGTGGTGGAGGTCGCAGTAGCTTAACAAGACAGTTTTAATGCCCCTTGGAAAAGTGATGGAGATCAAAGTAGCTTAACAAGACGGTTTTCATGCCCCTTGGAAGAGACGTGGAGGTCGCAGTAGCTTAACAAGACGGTTTTAATGCCCCTTCGAAGAATGGTGGAGGTCGCAGTGGAATTAAAAAGACAATATCAATGCCCCTTGGAAAAGTGGTGGAGGTCGCAGTAGCTTAACAAGATGGTTTTAATAACCCTTGGAAGAGACGTGGAGGTCGCAGTAGCTTAACAAGACTGTTTTAATGCCCCTTGGAAAAGTGGTGGAGGTCGCAGTAGCAAAACAAGATGGTTTTAATGCCCCTTGAAAGAGACGTGGAGGTTGCAGTAGCTTAACAAGACAGTTTTAATGCGCCTTGGAAAAGTGGTGGAGGTGGCAGTAGCTTAACAAGACGGTTTTAATGCCTCTTGGAAGAGACGTGGAAGTCGCAGTAGCTTAACAAGGTGGTTTTAATGCCCCTTGGACGAATGATGGAGGTCGCAGTGGAATAAAAAGACAATATCAATGCCCCTTGGAAAAGTGGTGGAGGACGCAGTAGCTTAACAAGACGGTTTTAATGTCCCTTGGAAAAGTGGTGGAGGTCGCAGTAGCTTAACAAGACGGTTTTAATGCCCCTTGGAAGAATGGTGGAGGTCGTAGTGGAATAAAAAGACCATATCAATGCCCCTTGGAAAAGAGGTGGAGGTCGCAGCAGCTTAACAAGTCGGTTTTAATGCCTCTTAGAAGAATGGTGGAGGTCGCAGTGGAATGAAAATACAATATCAATGCCCCTTGGAAAAGTGGTGGAGATCGCAGTAGCTTAACAAGACGGTTTTAATGCCCCTTCGAAGAGACGTGGAGGTCGCAGTAGCTTAACAAGACGGTTTTAATGCCCCTTCGAAGAGACGTGGAGGTCGCAGTAGCTTAACAAGACGGTTTTAATGCCCCTTGGAAAAGTGGTGGAGGTCGCAGTTGCTTAACAAGACGGTTTTAATGCCCCTTGGAAGAGACGTGGAGGTCGCAGTAGCTTAACAAGGTGGTTTTAATGCCCCTTGGAAGAATGGTGGAGGTCGCAGTGGAATAAAAAGACAATATCAATGCCCCTTGGAAAAGTGGTGGAGGTCGCAGTAGCATAACAAGACGGTTTTAATGCCCCTTGGAAGAGACGTGGAGGTCGCAGTAGCTTAACAAGATGGTTTTAATGCCCCTTGGAAAAATGGTGGAGATCGCAGTAGCTTAACAAGACGGTTTTAATGCCCCTTGGAAGAGACGTGGAGGTCGCAGTAGCTTAACAAGACAGTTTTAATGCCCCTTGGAAAAGTGGTGGAGGTCGCAGTAGCTTAACAAGATGGTTTTAATGCCCCTTGGAAGAATGGTGGAGGTCGCAGTGGAATAAAAATACAATATCAATGCCTCTTGGAAAAGTGGTAGAGATCGCAGTAGCTTAACAAGACGGTTTTAATGCCCCTTGGAAGAAACGTGGAGGTTGCAGTAGCTTAACAAGACGGTTTTAATGCCCCTTGGAAAAGTGGTGGAGTTCGCAGTAGCTTAACAAGACGGTTTTAATGCCCCTTGGAGGAGACGTGGAGGTCGCAGTAGCTTAACATGACGGTTTTAATGCCCCTTGGAAAAGTGGTGGAGGTCGCAGTAGCTTAACAATACGGTTTTAATGCCCCTTGGAAAAGTGGTGGAGGTCGCAGTAGCTTAACAAGACGGTTTTAATGCCCCTTGGAAGAGACGTGGAGTTCAGAGTAGCTTAACAAGACGGTTTTCATGCCCCTTACAAGAGCCATGCAGTGCAGCATATTAAAAACATTACTCCCATTATTGAGGAATGGGTCTCCCATAGTCTTTGCCTAAGCCTTCCAAGCAAAGGCTGACAAAAATTAGGACGGAGGAACTTGCAATGCTGGCAAACAAGAGCCATGCAGTACAGCATATTAAAAACATTATTCCCATTATTGGGGAGTTGGTCTCCCATAGTCTTTTCCTATGCCTTCCATGCAAAAGTTGCCAAAAATTAGGACAGAGGAACTTGCAATGCTGGCAACACGGACCACGGTCACCCTGGTGGTATAGTGGTGGTGGAGGCTGAGGATATGGAGAAGAGCAAAATACAGCCGAAATGAGGAAGCGTATACCAATGTGTGGGTGTGAAGCAGTGCATGGGAATACACCTCCCGAAATAACACAGTGGATTTGACTTTGTTACTCTGCTGTCATTTCGTGGTGATGAGACATCTGGCCCAATCCAGCCCTTGTTCATTTTGATAAGGGTCAGCTTGACAGCATTGTCAGTTAACAGGCGAGTGCGCTTATCAGTTATAATTCCCCCAGCGGCACTAAAAACGCGCTCCGATAACACGCTAGCGGCAGGGCAGGCCAGGACCTCCAAGGCGTACAGAGCGAGTTCATTCCAAGTTTCCAGGTTGGATACCCAATAATTAAAAGGCACAGAGGAATCACGGAGGATGCTGGTACGGTCGGCAAGGTACTCCCTCACCATCTTTTGAAACTTTCCACTCCTTGTGAGAGTACCCCACGCCTCAGGGCCTGTAAGCTGGGTAGGCCTCAGGAAACTGTCCCAGAATGTTGACAGTGTTCCCCTGCCTCTGCTGGATTGGAGTTGCGTCTCTCTCGCCTGTACGCCTTGGTTGGTCAACGAACTGTATGACCTCTGCCGCTAGCGTGTTCAGATGGGAATTTTTTTAACAGTTCTGCAGCAAGGGCCTTCTGGTACTGCCACATTTTTGTAGACCTCTCCTCCTCAGGAATAAGAGAGTGAAAGTTCTCCTTGTAGCGGGGGTCTAAAAGTGTCACCAACCAGTAATGACAGTCACACAACATTTTAACAACGCGAGGGTCACGGTTAAGGCAGCGTAACATAAAGTCAGCCATGCGTGCCAGACTGGTAACGAGCAAGACTTCCGTGTCCTCACCAAGATGACGACTAACCATGTTCTCCTCCTCCTCCTCCTCCCCCCTGTCCTCAGGCCACCCACGCTGAACCGCCTGTATGACAGTTGTACAGGTACTACCATCTACAGTGCATGATACCAGCTCCTATTCTTCCTCCTCCTCCTCCTCCTCCTCTCCCTCATTGTCCCCCAATGCACGTTGGGATGAGATGAGGCTGGGCTGTGTGTAATCGCCCATTACGACTTCTCGATCCATCTCATCATACTCAGAGAGCTTTGCAAAAGACAGACAAGTGGGATGCTGACGCTAATGATGGCGTCATCGCCACTCACCATCTTGGTGGACTCCTCAAAGTTTGTCAGGATGGTACATATGTCAGACATCCAGGTCCACTACTGAGGTCTTATGTGTGGAGTCTGACCTGAATATCGACGGCCTTGTTGCAGCTGGTACTCAACAACCGCTCTCTTCTGCTCAGAAATCCTTTGCAACATGTGGAGTGTAAAGTTCCAACGTGTGGGGACATCACACACCAGTCGCTGTGCCGGAAGCTGCAAACGCTACTGCAACACAGCAAGGGCGGCGTAAGCTGTAGCCGACTTCCAAAAATGAGCTGACAGGCGGCGTACTTTTACGAGCAGATCTGGCAATTCGGGGTACGATTTAAAAAAACGCTGAACCACGAGGTTAAGCACACGAGCCAGGCATGGAACGTGTGTGATCTCGCCTCGCCTCAGAGCCACCACCAGGTTACGGCCATTGTCACACACGACCATAGATCTGCCTGCTCTTTCACAGCTGTCCACAACTCACAAGCAATGTGAGGTTTATCACCTAAGCTTATGAGTTTCAGCACAGCCTGTTGCCGCTTGGCAGAGGCAGTGCTGCAGTGCTTCCAGCTTGTAACTGATGTGGTGATATCTGAGATGGAGGCTGAACATGAGGAGGAGGAGGAGGATGATGATGCGCAGGAGCTGTACACTGTGGGGGCACCTCTGACTGACATAGGGCCCGCAATCCTCGGTGTGGGGAGAATGTGTTTCGTCCCATGGTCCGACTGGGTCCCGGCTTCCACTATGTTTACTCAGTGTGCCGTCAGGGAGATGCACCGTCCCTGGCCACAAGCACTTGTCCACGTGTCCGTTGTCAAGTGGACTCTCCCAGTAACTGCGCTGTTGAGGGCACGGCAGATGTTTTGGGAAACGTGCTTGTGTAGTGCGGGGATGGCACACCGGGCAAAATAGTGTCGGCTGGGGACAGAGTACCGAGGGACGGCCACCGCCATAAGTTTGCGAAGCATTCTGTCTCCACCAGGCTAAAAGGCAGCATTTCCAACGCAAGCAGTCATGAAATGTGCGAATTTAGGACTGTGGCCTGTGGGGCGTTGGCTGCGAATTTGCGCTTTCGTTCAAACCTCTGGGATATGGACAATTGAACGCTGTGGTGGGACGCTGACGTGGACGTTGATGCTGTTTCTTGAGAAACTGCCATAACAAGTGAAGACTGAGAGGAGGGGGCATCTTTGCATGCAGTATGGACAGGGGATTGCCTTGCATGCACAACAGGGGGTTCTATCACACGCACAACAGCGGAAGAAGCAGTGGTGACACCCGCTGACACTGGTCGTGGACCCTGGGGTTCGCCCCACAAAGTCGGGTGCTTTGCTGCCATGAGCCTGATCATGCTGGTGGTGGTCAGGCTGGTAGTTTTGTCACTCCTGCTGATGCTGGCATGGCAGGTGGTGCAAATGGCCTTTTTGGGGTTATCAGCAGAGTCTTTAAAAAAATTCCAGACTCTGGAAGACCTACCGGTTGTACTGGCAGCGTCCCTCGTGTTGGTGTTACGGGGAACTGTTGCCCGCCTTCTGTGTTAGGCCACCACACTGCTTCTTCCTGCCTGTTGGGGTACTCTGCCTCCCTCCCCCTGTGTGCTGCTGGCCTCACTCTGCGTGACCTCCTGCCACGTTGGGTCAGTTACTAGATCATCCACCACCTCCTCCTCTTCCACTTGTGCACCACAATCCTCCTCCTCACTTCCTGGCAATTGTGTCTCGTCATCGTCCACCTCTTGTGACAAATTGCCAGCGTTGACTTCCTGTGGCCGTGGCTGTTCAAATATTTTGGCATCGCTACATGGGATCTCCTCTTCCATCACTTCAAGCGGAGCAGGCGAGGGGCACAGATCTGGACCAGTGAACAGCTCTTCAGAGTGTCCAAGTGTGGGATCAGTTGCTGTCTGACGACACTCGGCATGGTGGGAGGAAGGAGCTTCAGGGTGAGGAGGAGTATGCGGTCGAGACTCCCGGCTACTAAAACTTGACCTTGTGGAAGATAGACCGGTGATGGTGGTGCCCAGGTAACTGGAAGTATTATCTGCTATCCAATTAATAACCTGCTCACACTGATCAATTCGCAATACTGGTGTTGCAGTGTGCTTCCCTAGTAATTCAGTCAAGAAGTGGGAGTGAGAAGATGTGGCTGTTGGTTTTGGCACATTTTCACCTTGGCCACGGCCCCGTCCTCTACACGCACCATCACCAGAACGTCCAGTTCCACGTCTCTTGCCACTTGCCTTGCCCATTGTAAATGAAGTAAAATAGCTTACACTCGCACTATCAATGGAAAAAGGGTAATAAAATGGAGATTAGAACCGTGGAAGAGGAAAACCACAGTTCTATTTCTCTGACCTACACCAGACTCTTTTAAACAGATATATTGGTGTCTGACCAGTCAGGGAGACATTATTACAGTTTTTTTTTACGGCAAAAAATGCCAAAAGCAGGATAATACAGAGATTTGACCCGTGGAACTGCAAAACCACAGTTCTATTTCTCTGGCCTACACCAGACTCTTTTAAACAGATATATTGGTGTCTGAACAGTCACAGACATACTTAATTTTTTTTTTGGGGGGGGTGGAAATACCAAAAGGTTAATAAGACGTGTATTTGTACAGTCTGACTGAAGAAAAAAAATAAATACAGGATTTAGATGAAAAAAAAGGCTTTTTCCTGGCCCCTGAGACTGGGGGATAAGTCTAGCAATTTGACCAACAGGAGCACACAGGACTGTAATGCAGCGTTTGCTGGTATAACCGCTGAGTCTCCTATACAGCCTGCCTGCCTGCCTGATATCTGGGATGGATATTAGTCCTGAGAAGGACTGTTTGTTTGATTTGGCAGGCTTTAGAGACCCTACACTACCTATTTTGCACTATATATCTCTCCCAAACTCAGCAGCACTCTCCCTACACTGTTTGATCCGGAGCGACTGTGTCCAAGATGGCGGCGCCTGGTTTTAAATATTCGAGGTGACTCTGTGCGGCCAGCCAATCACTGTAATGCCCACAAACAACATGGCTGCGGCATTCCAGTGACTGGCTGGCAATCCCTGCATGTTCATTGGCTCTGTAAAGAGCGCCAAACGTGCAGGGTGGAGACCCAAGCTCCCGCCCGAGTAACCCGGAAATGCTCGGTGCTCGCCGAACATCCCGAGTAGTGAGATGCTCGGGCGAGTACCGAGCAGTGTCGAGCATGCTCGCTCAACACTAGTCACCACATACAGTATGATGGTCCCCCCTACAGCACCCCATATAGCTTGATGGTTTCATCACTGGTCCCTCGTAGTATTATGGTTCTCCACAGCTTTCCATATAGTATGGTATAATGGTCCCCAATACAGGCCCATGTATAATGTGATGGCTCCGCTACAGGCCCCTATGTAGTATGATGGTTTCCCACAGCTTTCCATATAGTATTATGACACCCCACAGGCCTCTATATAATATGATGGTCCCCCACAAGCCATTATATAGTATGATGGTCCCCCTTACAGTATTACCAGCACCACAACCCACAAAAAAAACAACTAATACTCACCTAATCCAGCCTTCATATCCACGCAGCTGCTGTCTCCTCTTCAATCCTGTCTTGCAGTGGATGCTGGTGTGGCGCTGGTCTCCATTAAGCCACAAGCCGGAGGCATTCTGCGGCTTGACTGAGTAAGTATGGAGCTGGTGGCCCCGTGCTCCTCCACAGCTGTTAACAGTACCGGTGTCCTGAGGACGTTGATGCTGTTAACAGAGTCAGAATTGATGCGGCCCATGGCCAGGCCGGCCCATCTGACATTTGCCAGATTGCCAGTCCAGCCCTGATTTTAGATGATAACTTTGGTAAATCTATAGACATTTTTGTGAAACTTTACGCAACCTATTGATTGGCTGTTTTTAGACCAATTTTGCATCAAAAATTGGCACATATTGGTCTATCTTAAATCATGTCCCTTTTCCAGCTCTTTTTTATTTAGTCAATGTTTAAGTTTTCAGTACATAACAGAACGATCAAAAGAAAAACATCATAGAATAAAAAATTTGGGCAGAAAAACAAAAGCAAGAAAAACATAACTCTCAGTCTATAACTGCCCCCATTTCTTATATTATAGGGAGTCTTCCACTGAGGATATAATGGATAAATCAACCTCCCTGAGAAAACATCATTATTTATTATCCTTATTTATCTAACACCATTATATTCCACAGCACTTTGATGACACCAGTATCACTGTCACCCTATATGCACTTGTCTTCCCTCCTTTTTTTCTCAAAATAAGAGGAATGAAAAAGGGGGTCTGAAATAGGGACACCAGTTCTGATTTTACAATTAATAGACTATTAACATCTTAGCTTTTTATGGCTTTTAAAGTTCTAAAAGAAATCCAAAGCATGGTACATATCACATTTGATATATTGGGGTAAACTTACTAAAAATATCTTATATATAGTACATAACGTTAGGTTAAACTAGACTTAGTCTGAAAATGCTCCAAACTCATCAGTCGCTCATGCTGGATGAAAACTTTGGCAATGATTAACCTTTTCACACATGATATGTAAATGAACACTTTTTGTAACATGCGATTTATTTGCATTATTGTGCTGGAATACAGGGTTGTGGACAGACATATGTAAACAAATGGCCAACGCTTCACAAGGCCACTGTGATTGGTCAAGCATCTGCATACCATGTAAAAAAAAGTCTGAAAGTCAAAATTTTTCCAAGTCACAAACTCAATAAGGAGTCTACCTGTGACTTACGGCAGCATTTAAGAGCAGTTAACAGCAGAGTTAACAGCAGCGATTGCCTTCTAAGCCCACTTCAAAATCCTTGACACACTTCATGACATACTAGTACATCATGGAGCATGAAAGGTTCAATGTTTTTAATACCCTTAATACCTCTTAATACCTCTTAAGTGCCCATTTAATTAATGTTCCTTCCTGAGTGCCCCAAAAAGTAATAATGACCCCTTTACAATTAAAAGTGCTAAAAGCGCTCCACAAAAGTTAATATTTCTCCTGGTGTTCTCCCACATGTAGTGATATTGCCCCATGAGTTTCTCACATAAAGTAATAATACTGAGTCCCATTACTTATAGTAATAATACACCATGAGTCCTATCACATATAGCAATAATGCCACTTGAGTTCCCCCACACATAGTAACTATTATCACTGCCAAAGCACATTCACGTGGGTAACATTTAAACCAGGAAGACAAATACCTGAACCTGACAGGGGTTCAGACTAGGAAAAACCCTTTTCTGACCCTGGTCTGTGAATGTCTGACCGCGGAGATTGGCACCCTAAGATAACGTAATGGTGCCCTCACTTGATGGCGGCTTACCCAGAATACATCCGTCGTGTTTCAGGAATTTGTTAACTGTTATGACTGCCAATGCACATTCATAAGAGTAATGTACAAACCAGGAACACAAACACCTGAATTTGACAGGTCCCTGTTCAGACTAGGAAATTCTCTTCTCTGACCCTGGTGTGTCCCTGCCTGACCACGGAGGTTGGCACCCTAAGATAACGTAATGGCACCCTCAATCGACGCTGGCTTACCCTGAATGTTCTTTGAAGCCCCTAGGATCACTAGAGAAGCAGTTCTTTAAGGAGTAAAGGAATCACACACAAAGCAACTGCAACAAACACAAATTACAGCAAAGTGAATGAATCCAACAAAGTCTATCACCAGCAGGAAACGCCAGTAGGGGAAGGTATTTAAAGCTGCACCCGACAGGTGATAGGACAGACAAACAGAGTAAATGAAAAACACCTGTTACCCAAAATTGACAGAAACAAAGTTAACAGAACTAAAACACCCAAAGAAATGTGTATCTGTTATGGCTCAGCAGAAAGAGACACCGATCACAGAACAAAGAATCGGTGGTTCAAATCCAGAAGCATGACAGTAAGAATGTTCCCCAAGAACTCCCATATATAAAGTAATAAAGCCTCTTAAGCTCCCCCACATAAAGTTATAATGCACCTTAAGTTTCCACACATATAGCAATAATGCCCTGAGTTCTCCAAGGTAACAATTTCCCATCATATAGTAATAGTGTTCAGTGACTTCTCCCTCATATGGTAATAATTACCCGAATAACCACACAGACAGAAATAATGCCTCCATAGTTCCACAGCATATAGTAATAATGTCACCTGAGTTCCCCCCACATATAGTAATAATGCCCCTCAGTCCAACCCTCAAGTAGTAATAATGACCCCTTAGTCCCCATCACAGATGGTAATAATGCCCACTGAGTTGCCTAAAATATACAGTACTGTGCAAAAGTTTTAGGCAGCCGTGGAAAAATAAAGAATGAATAGAAGTGTTAATAGTTTCTTTTTTTTGAATTAACAAAATGCAAAGTAAATAAAAGAAATCTAAATCAAATCAATATTTAGTGTGATCCCTTCAAAATAGCATCAGCTCTTCTAGGCACACTTGCACACAGTTTTGAAAGTTGGTAAGCAGGAAGGTTGCTCCAAACATCTTGGAGATATAATCATAGATTTTCTTTGAATATTTTCTTGCTCAATCCTTTTGTCTTTTCACATACAGTATTCCCAGACAGTCGTGATGATGAAATCAGGGCTCTGTGGGGGCCATATCATCACTTCCAGGATTCCTTGTTCTTAGTTAAGATGAAGATAGTTTTTAAAGGGCTTTTTCCATGAACAAAGTTAATTTTGATCAATAGATCTTGGAATAATAATAAGTTCCACTATTGGATGTGTTTAAAAATTTTTTTTCCTGTGCTGAGATAATCTTATAAATGTGCCCCTGCTGTGTACTGTGTAATGGCTCTGTCTGACCGTACAGGAACATGGTCTGATCATACCACAGCTCCTGGGCAGGGGAGGAAGCAAAAGACTATACATATGTGGTATCTAACAAAGTGGCCATCTCCATGGAATAGCGGATGTATAGTGTGCTCCATGCAAATACTATGATTTCTGTGTAAACTGTATATTGTAACATGTGAGACCTCCTGACAAGCAGCACTGAAAGAGTTAATCTTCCCCACAGAGGCTTGTTCATGGGACCCAGCTCTGCTTGGTATGCACTAGCTTCTGGAAAGAGCTGGAATAAACGCCCCATGGCAGTCAGCCAATGATTGCAGTTGTAAGAGTCACATGGTAGAGACATGAGCTAACTCCTGTGTGGTAGTAAGAATTGAGTAGTGTGTAAGGGGTCAGCCATTATGTGAGAGGAGTGAGAAAAGGAAGGCAGATTGCAGGAGAAGGAGGTTTCTCCCCTGATTGCTGGGTTTAGAAGGGACCAATAAAAGAAGGAGAACTGTCAGCCTTCATATTAGGAAGATTTCTATTATACCTCTCAGAGTAGAAGCATAGCTCAGCCCTAAGGAATGAATACATTGATTTGATGAAACAAGTATCCCACAGAGATCTGCCTGCCTGCAAGTATGAATCAATGTTCGACTATGAGTGTAAACTTGACCACTGTTTATATAATTACTTGCCCAGTTATTGTTAGTAAAGAGACTGTGCTTTTCAAGTTAACACTGCTTCTGCATGATTGGGGATTAGTTGCACAAACCACCATCACCACCTTCATCCTCTACTTATAGAGGCAGCTACTGTGCGAATCATCATTCTCCACATTACCAGTTCTGATGTGCACAGATTTGGGATTCACCAACAGCCCTATGTCCAGGAGCAGGGCCACCATCAGGACATTACTGCCCTTACTACTGTATAGGGCCCGGTGAGCAGAAGCAAAAAGGGGGCGCACGGGCTGGCAGGGTCCCAGGCCCACAGTCCGGGGCCCTCCCTTTCTTTGCTTCTGCTTACCGGGCCTCTTAGGGACACAGTTTGGCACATGATGCACCTGGCGGACAGAAATAAGCGCGGTACCTTTAATCCGCCGCCGGGTGCATCATGGTCCTGACGCCGATCCTGTGACACGCTGCGCACTCCGCTCTTCTTCAATCCGGTCCGTAACAGAGCGCGCAGCGTGCCACATGTGTTGCGGGCGGTAAGGCTGTGTGTGAGTGTGTGTGTGTGGAGGAGGCTGATCATGAGAGGGAGGCTGCTAAGGGGAGGCTGATCATGAGAGGGAGGCTGCTGAGGGGAGGCTGATTATGAGAGGGAGGCTGCTGAGGGGAGGCTGATTATGAGAGGGAGGCTGATTATGAGAGGGAGGCTGATTATGAGAGGGAGGCTGATCATGAGAGGGAGGCTGATCATGAAAGGGAGGCTGCTGAGGGGAGGCTGATCATGAGAGGGAGGCTGCTGAGCGGAGGCTGATCATGAGAGAGAGGCTGCTAATTGGAGGCTGATCATGAGAGGGAAGCTGCTGAGGGGAGGCTGACCATGAGTGGGAGGCTGCTGAGGGGATGCTGCTGAGGGGAGGCTGCTGAGAGGGAGGAGGCTGAGGGGAGGCTGCTGAGAGGGAGGCTGCTGAGAGGGAGGCTGCTGAGGGGAGGCTGATGAGAGGGTTGCTGCTGAGGGGAGGCTGATGAACGGGATGCTGCTGAGGGGGAGGCTGCTGAGGGGATGCTGGTGAGAGGGAGGTTGGTGAGGGGGATTCTGATGAGTGGAGGCTGTTGAGTGGCTGCGGAGCGGAGGCGCCAACTTTGTTTCAAGAGGGTGTTAACCTCCGCAGACAGGTAGGGACAAGTAGTTGCTAAATGGGGTGCCCCCCTTTACTCTTGACTATTTGATAATTTTTGTATTTTATCACTTTGATTTTGTACTTATATTCACATCATGTTCCCCATGAAATTAATTTGTTGCTGACCTTCCCTTTTTTGACATTACATTGTCTTAAATACAAAATAGATTTATATTTTTTCTAGCATACAATGATAAAACTTGCACTTGCACTTAATGTTTCTGAATCCTAGGCTAAAAAGACATATGTATGTATATATATATATATATATATATATATATATATATATATATATATATATATATGTATATATAAAAAATCTTGTTTTCGGCACTTTATCATTAGGGAATGGGTGCAATAGAACTGGATATTTGAGTATTTCAATATTGCTAATATATAAGGAGAAAGCCTACCACAATAATATAAGCTTGTGATTGAGATCTGACTTCTTGATTTTGAAAGTACCTGTATTTTACAAAAAAAAATATGTAAATTAATTGGAAATAAAAAATATTTAGTTTTAATGATTGTGTTTATATCTTCCTTTGAAACTGGGCTGATTTAGCTTTAGTTTGCTTGTTGATTTATTATCACTTTGAGTTATCATGTTTTGAGGTGTATTTATATTCTAGAATTTATAGGATTTAATGAATACCAATAAAGATATTTTTAGTAATGTATAATCGGTGAATATATATGCAATAATATACCCTGTTTACATTTATTAATTCGGTGATCACAGGCTGAGGCGGCAGCGGCAGTGGGCAAGCTGAGGCGACCAACAGATTGTTCTTGACTGGACGGCGGGCATGGTGGCTCCACTGGCTATGTGAATAGCTAACTTAAGTCCATGTATTAATTTGTCCACCATTTCAGTATGTGATTGTATGATGCAATTGTAGCACCCTGAGGATTCGGCTGCTACAGGGGTATTGCACCTCAACCCAGAGGTGTGATATTCCACTCCCGGGTAAGGATGGAGTGTGGAACTGAGCTCAGTTAGCTGCATGCACTACACACATCCCATTTCCGAGGAACAGACCGACGGTACTCCCACTAGAGAAATGTGCAGGTACGACAGTGTCTGTTCCTGGCTGGAGTGGGAGGGGGGTGGAACATCCCAGTAGTGTAGGGGCAGATAGGGGGAGCAGTCTGGGTAATGCTAGGAGCTCATTGGGTGCTGGTCACCTGAGCTCACACATAGAGGGAGTATATAAGGTGGGCACCATCTTAGGACAGGGTCTTTTGTAGAGTGAGTCAGTCTGTCAGAGTTTAGTCAGAGGAGCAGAGCAGAGAAGCTCAGCCAGAAGGGCTGACAGGGAGTTGTGGTTCCGGCTGGGCCCAGCTCCAAGGCCAAGAGAGAGAGAGGAGTCAGAAGGACCCAGAGAAAACAAGCAGGAACCCCAAGACCCCAGAATACAAACAACAGGGTGAAGGGTTGGCACCTAGGGTACCGGATCCCAAGCTGGCAGAGAGAAAAGCACACCTTAGCCAGAGACCGGAGGTCGTGGGCAGGATCTGCCACGACCCTCACCAAATCCACCAGGAAGGCAGACCAAGTATAGGGTCAGGGAACCCAGAGGAGGTGTACCCACCAAGAGACCCGAGGGAGCCGGACAAAGGTGGATCCCTGGTGAGAACGGCCAGAAGAGAGGGAAAGTCAGACAGGAGCTCAGGACCACGCTCCAGAACTGCCTGGGGGTTAGCCAAGTCCAGGACCTGGTGAACGCAGCACGGCTCGGGTGGTCGCTTCAGGCCAGAGTGACCATAAGAACACCCGTAAGTAAAAACCCCTGAACTGCACAGCCCGGCTCTGAGTCTTCTTGCTGATTCATCCTGCACCTTCACAACCACCATCCTCTACATCTGACCCCCTGAGGCTATACCCCTCCCGTTGGGGGTTATACTACCAAAGCTGCACACATACCAACAGCCTCAGCGGACCCTGCTGCAGCGGCGGCCTTTTGACCGCAAATCAACGGGTGGCGTAGTCGACACAAAGAACTCTAATAACATCTGTAGGACTGCCACACACTGAGTTTGACACCCTGGGCACGGACCGGGTCACAGCCACTCGGAGACTACAACCCCCATCTGATCCGGCTCCGGGTATCCCTAACAACATGGCCCAGGGGGCGCGTCAACTTTGGCGTAGTCGGCAGGATAACGTGCCCGCAACAACCGGGTACTGCGTGCCTGAAGAAAAGTTCACCGTTACCTCAAAATGAAGTCTCCTGCCGGTTCCGGAGGGTCCCCGCCAACGGACCCCATCACAGGTCGTTTCCCGCCGGTTGTCCGCCATTTGCAGCTTTTTCCCGCCATCCATGGAGTTTCCCGCCACTGGGAGACGATTCCCGCCATTTCCAAGGATTTCCCGCCTTGGGGGAGCGGACGCCATTATGGGCGTGCCAGAGGGTGGCAAAAGGCCACCTCCCATCGTGGGCCAGGTCGAAGAATGGCGCCAAAAGCGGAAACCGCGCCCACCAACAGAGACTGTGATGCTGGAAGTGTCCATCAGCGTGAGAGAACTGCCCCTGGAACTGAAGTTGCCCCGGGACCACCCTCAATGTGGGCGGAGACAGAACAAGAGAACGAAGATGGGAGCAGCTTGGAGGAGTCTGGAGAGAGCGCACCCGGAGACAGGACGTCTGGAGAAGAGTCCAGAGAGAGCGTACCCGGAGATGGAGGGAGAGACAGGCAGCACCGACCCAGTGGTCAGGAGCCTGCTGCAAGCAACAACCCCACTAGGCTTAGTGGAGATCCGGGCACAGCTCCCCCGAGACCGGGAGTGTGCACAGACCGCGCTGGAGGGCCTCGCACGGAGGATGGCCCGGGTGCAGCGGGAGACGTTGGCGGAGTGGAGCCGAGAGATGGCCCAGCAGACCGGAACCCGTCAGCGGAGCACGCCGCCCGAGACGAGGAGACAGACCGCCTCTGAGGATGGCGCAGGAGGATTGAAGGCAGGAGACGGCGCCGAGAAGGGAGCTGAACGGACGGAGGCAGGTAAAGGGGACGTCTCTACCCCGAGCCGGGAAACCGCGCGCCTGCCCCAGCTCCCCGTCACAGAGCCCGAAGTTCCCCCTGCCGTGCCCGTCGCTGCATCGTCACCGCCGCCGACTAGGCCTCAACCGGAAACCGCGGCCGCGACCCCTGTGACGTCACACGCCTCGACCCTGAGCGC
This sequence comes from Phyllobates terribilis, assembly GCF_046119375.1. Classification (NCBI taxonomy): domain Eukaryota; kingdom Metazoa; phylum Chordata; class Amphibia; order Anura; family Dendrobatidae; genus Phyllobates; species Phyllobates terribilis. The sequence goes on from NW_027362761.1 coordinate 708,340,676, forward strand.
GACCAAACAGGAAATACCATCGGCCTGGTCGCAAGGCCTAGTACCTCCGGGCGCCGCAATACCAACAGCGCCCCCTACCTCCGCGGAGCCACCGGCCTGGTCGCAGGGCCGAGTAACCCAGGGCGCCGCCATTCTTACGGTGCCCTTTGCCTTTAGGGTGCCCCAAGCCTGGTCGCAAGGCCTGGTCGACCCGGGCGCCGCTACCATCAACGCGCCCTCAACATCTAGAGTGCCGCACCTGGGTGAAGACCTGTTCGCCCAGCATACGTGCCCGGATGGGCAGCCCTTTGTATGGCCCCAGGAGTATATTCAGCTGGAACTCCAGAGAGCAAGGCCCATGTGCGAACCCCTGATTCCGGCTCCGAAGCCCGTAAAGAGGACCTCGCCCCCGCTGGAGGAGGCACAGTTTGAGTGGGACCCCACCGGAGAAGACCTCATGGGGTTCACTCAGGAGACTCGGGCGGCCGCAGCGGAGCGTGCAGAGTGCTGCCGGCAGCAGCTCGAGGTCTTCAAGAGGGAGCGGAGAGAGAGGCGGGTCCAGGAACAGCAAATGCAGATAAGGAGCGCGGAGCAGAAGAGCCGGACCCGGAGGAACCCCCGTGCAGCCCACGGTCCCCGTGCCACCGGGACTGTAATTAAATTCCAACTGCAGCACGGTTGGGGTTTCATCAGGGATCATCACACCCCCGGCGACGTCTTTGTCACCCGCAGAGACGTAGAAAGCCATCTGCCGGAGGGACACAGAGGTCGTGGCCTGTATGTAGGGGACGAGGTCACCTTCACCCGGCACAAGTGTGCCAAAGGACCCTACGCCCTCCATGTGCATCGCCTGACGGAGGAGGAGCTGCGGTGTGAGGAGGAGCAAGAGGACCCGGACGGGTCTGAAGAATCTAAAGAAGGAGCAGGAGGACGCCGTCGTTGAAGTACGGTAGAGAGAGACTGTACATAGTTACCCGTCAGGGTATAAGAACTGTTCTAGTTAAAATATAGTCCCCGTTGGGACCAGCAGATTGAACTGAAACCCGTGTGTCCCTATTCCCACTGACCGAGGACTGAGAGCGGTCAATCCTCCCTAATACCTGGCCGAGGACTGAGAGCGGCCATATTTCCCTTGTATATAGTTGCGCTTTTTAAGGCACCCCCTACCGGTTTTATAGTAAACTGTTTTCTTCCAAAAGAGACTGTCGCACTTTACCCGGTCACAAGTTGCACCGTGGCCGGAGGAACAAGAATGTTTCTAATGAGGAGTTTTATATGAAAAGTTTTATGATATATATATATTGTTTTATATGTTTATGATGTTTATGAAAAAAAAAAAAATTGTATGTTTGGATGTTTTGTATCTTACAGCCCGAGGACGTGCTGTGGTTTACCAGGGGGGAATGTAGCACCCTGAGGATTCGGCTGCTACAGGGGTATTGCACCTCAACCCAGAGGTGTGATATTCCACTCCCGGGTAAGGATGGAGTGTGGAACTGAGCTCAGTTAGCTGCATGCACTACACACATCCCATTTCCGAGGAACAGACCGACGGTACTCCCACTAGAGAAATGTGCAGGTACGACAGTGTCTGTTCCTGGCTGGAGTGGGAGGGGGGTGGAACATCCCAGTAGTGTAGGGGCAGATAGGGGGAGCAGTCTGGGTAATGCTGGGAGCTCATTGGGTGCTGGTCACCTGAGCTCACACATAGAGGGAGTATATAAGGTGGGCACCATCTTAGGACAGGGTCTTTTGTAGAGTGAGTCAGTCTGTCAGAGTTTAGTCAGAGGAGCAGAGCAGAGAAGCTCAGCCAGAAGGGCTGACAGGGAGTTGTGGTTCCGGCTGGGCCCAGCTCCAAGGCCAAGAGAGAGAGAGGAGTCAGAAGGACCCAGAGAAAACAAGCAGGAACCCCAAGACCCCAGAATACAAACAACAGGGTGAAGGGTTGGCACCTAGGGTACCGGATCCCAAGCTGGCAGAGAGAAAAGCACACCTTAGCCAGAGACTGGAGGTCATGGGCAGGATCTGCCACGACCCTCACCAAATCCACCAGGAAGGCAGACCAAGTATAGGGTCAGGGAACCCAGAGGAGGTGTACCCACCAAGAGACCCGAGGGAGCCGGACATAGGTGGATCCCTGGTGAGAACGGCCAGAAGAGAGGGAAAGTCAGTCAGGAGCTCAGGACCACGCTCCAGAACTGCCTGGGGGTTAGCCGAGTCCAGGACCTGGTGAACGCAGCACGGCTCGGGTGGTCGCTTCAGGCCAGAGTGACCATAAGAACACCCGTAAGTAAAAACCCCTGAACTGCACAGCCCGGCTCTGAGTCTTCTTGCTGATTCATCCTGCACCTTCACAACCACCATCCTCTACATCTGACCCCCTGAGGCTATACCCCTCCCGTTGGGGGTTATACTACCAAAGCTGCACACATACCAACAGCCTCAGCGGACCCTGCTGCAGCGGCGGCCTTTTGACCGCAAATCAACGGGTGGCGTAGTCGACACAAAGAACTCTAATAACATCTGTAGGACTGCCACACACTGAGTTTGACACCCTGGGCACGGACCGGGTCACATCCACTCGGAGACTACAACCCCCATCTGATCCGGCTCCGGGTATCCCTAACAACATGGCCCAGGGGGCGCGTCACAATCATTCCCTCCCCTCCCCCCTTCCAACCACCAACCAAAATTTATAAGCTACTGACTGATTCTGAGCGATGCTGCAAAACCAAATGCCGAATTACACCATCAGGCGGCAGCGCTCAGGATTCTCCAGGATCTTATACATTTTGGTTGGGGAGGGGGGGGAATGATTGATGGAATCTACAATCAGAAATGCAGATTCTAAAAAAAATTATCACAGTCTGGTTACAATTAGTTTAAAAAAATGTATGTGACACATTCCCTTAAAGAAAAATAAATAAAATATACCTAAACAAAGAGTATTGGATATTTTAAGAAATGTTTAATACGTTAGAGTAGAGTAGGAGCCGGCAAGAAGAGTCTACCTTGTCCTGGTAGCGGCTTAAAAAATCTTTTGGCCAAAATAAAAGCTGCTCGCTATGTGTGTGATCTGGTGTTCAATGGAAATTGTTAATGTGTGATTGGTAAGGACGGGGTGGAGAAGTGGAGTTATTCCAAGAGTGGGCGGTGGGACTGTGGAAGGTTCAAGGGGTGGAGACGGTGCTGGGGTGGAGCCTGGGCGGAGTCTCAAGGGGGCCCAGAAATTTTGACAGTATGGGGCTCTGAAATTCCTAGTGGCAACCCTGTCCAGGAGCCCATCTCAAACGGTCCGATATGCATCTAGCGCAACGACAAACTATCTCAAACTCTTATAACCCTTTTCCTTTTATATATTGTGGAATTTGTTTGTGTGTAATTGGGGAGGGAAGGATATTCATCATGACAGAAAGTTTGGCCAACGTGAGGTACATTATAGACCACCAGGAGCATAACCCTCTGCTCTACACCACATGAGGTTACAGTACAGACATTACAGCGCTATATACAACACTCTCCAGGTTATAAGATGCAAATTATTTATTGAGATAAGGTACAAAATTAGATAGTATTGGAGTAAAGGGACATTGGTGATAAATTTTGATGTTTCGACCCTTCCTGGGTCTTCATCATGTAGTCGCTAAAAAAGGAAAAAAGTATGGACAAGCCATAAATAATAGTGCTGTACAATACAGTATATATAGTGAATATATCTACAAATATATACAGATTTGTCAATTCTTAGTATACATGACTCTAGTAGTGTATAATCCAAAAGGCATTCTGTAGCCACTTACATTAAAACGCACCTGTCAGCAGGATTGTGCTCAGTAATCTACATACACTGTCAGGAGGGCGACATTACACTGATTAACATGATACTTTGGTTCATGAATTCCGTCTTGTGGTTCTTGTGTAATCTTTACTTTCAGTTTGGAGATACTGATATGCTCGTGCTCCGGGGCGGCCTGTGGGGGGCGCTCTTCCTGGTGCTCTGCTTACATATTCATCTGTATGCTCTTATGACAGGTCACTTTGCCTTCACTGACCTGCCTCCTATTCTACATAATGCATCTAGTAGTGCGGGGCTAGGTAAAATAGGAGGCAGATCAGTGAAGGTACAGTGAGCTGCCATAAGAGCATACAGATAAATATGTAAGCAGAGCACCAGGAAGAGCGCCCCCCACAGGCCGCCCCGGACCACGGGCATATCATTATCTCCAAACTGAAAGTAAAGATTACACAAGAACCACAGAATGGATTTAATCAACCAAGGTATCATTCTAATCAGTGTAATGTCACCCACCTGACAGTGTATGTAGTTTACTGAGCACAATCCTGCTGACAGGTGCGCTTTAAGATGAACAGCGATGCAAATGCTAAATATAGTTAGTGTAGAGAAGAAAATGCTTTGAAGACCATACAAAGCATAATAAAGGAATAAAGGAGTAAATGAATATAGTAAAAATATTTATTAAAATAGGTATAATCAGAAAGGTCTTCTAATAGGGGGTTACTAGACAGTAGAAAATAAATCCATATACTGGACAATCTTGTAGACAAATATCTGTCTAAGAATATGAGGTGCAAACACATAGGACACAAGGTGCTGACTGAGAATGTGTATTATTATATTATAATAACATATATGATATATGCATGATGTAGATGTCCCTTTTTGTATAGGAGAAAAACAAAACCATTTTACATCAGCGTTTTGGATCCAATTTTCATCTAATTGTAGACCTTGTTTACTTTTATACTATCAATGTGGCATCCATTTTTCTTGTACAAAAAAAAACCTTATGAAGAACCTGTAGCATTGCGCACCTATTAATTTGAATGGGTTAGCTTGATCTATGATTCGGATAAAAATAAGACCCTTTTTTATCTGTCCACAGAAAAAGTGGACATGTGAACAGCCCCACAGACTCTTATGAATATGTGTTCTATCCATGTAAAACACAGCCAAAACTGGTGAAAAATGGACATCTGAATGAGGCCTAAGATATACTACATGTAGTATATAGAAGCCCTAAACTTACTAGAGCTCCCACTATTGCTTGATTGCACATGGCACGTGTGCTATTCATGGTGGCACTCTGACCTGGAGGCTGGAAGGGGTTTAGTTTGAGGTCTGTATTATTTAGGGGTCTGATGTGGAACTATGTACGGAACTATTGTTTGGATTTTGCACCCTATCAAATTTCAATCCTAAATTTATCTCTGAGAGTTAGATGTCATATCAGAGGGAAAGCCAGTCAGCAGAGAAGAAAAGGATATGTGTGGACAATGGTCCAGACAGATATAGCTTGACATGAGTGAGTACAGCCGGTTTCAAAACTGTTGCTGGAATCTTTACGTCTCAGCCTCCACATCTTGTTTGATAAAATGTGGAGGAAGGAGAGGACCATGGCTGATTTTGTTTGCAGCCATTGAGAAGGGTAGAAAAAAGTGTACAGAGATGCTGACATCCCCACAAACTGTGGCACCTGCCCAATTTTAATGATTGAAAGCTCGGCTACCTCTGATGCCTTTATTTGGCAGGGCCTCTACAGTACTGTGTGTTTCACCGCCGAATAGAATTTACCAGCCCTTGCTTGATGGTAAGGTGATAAGTATCTGCTAGTATTTCTCAGCATTAAGAACACAATAAATGATGACTAAATCCCCAACTCCACTTGCTGAAATGCAGACCCATATTTGCTGAAATGCAGCCTTATACTTGCTTCATTGTTGCCTGTGGACATACATTATTATACCTCTCACCAGCCCTTCATCTTATGTCACAGCCAAACATTTCATATTTTGAGTGACTTATCAATCCAGAGCACTTGCTGCCATTTTTCTGCACCCAATTTCCTGTTTGTGTGTATTGTTGAGTCACTTGGCCTTGTTTCTTTGACAAAAGTATAGTTTTGACCAAAATTTTTCCATAAACACCACTTCTGGTCAGACTTCTCCGAACAGTAGAAGAGTGTAGCTGAGTCTCACAGGTTGCACCAGTTCAGAGCTGATAGCATTGCTGGATATCTCCCCATTTTGAAGAGAATTAAGTGTGACTTGTCTTTAAAGAGGTTTTCCCACAAACAAAGTACATTTTAATCAATAGATCTTGGAATAAAAATAAATTCCAAAACTGGGTGTGTTTTTAAAAAATATTTCCTGGGCTGAGATGATCTTATAAATCTGTCTGACCGTGCAGGAACACGGTCTGAGCATAGCACAGCTCCAGGGCACGGGATGAAGCAAAAGAGAGTAAACAGACATTACAGCATGGGATCGGAAATGATTGTTTCTTCCAGGTAAAACATTGCTTAAAAACAGGGAAATGTTTTACATCACAGAAATAATCAGACGGATTTTGCATGTTTTTCCACCTACCAACCAGCAAGAATTCTGGCTCTCACAGAACTGCTAGTTTTCATTTAAAAAGTTCTCTGCACTCATTACCTGTATTAATTGCACCTGTTTGAACTCGTTACCTGCATAAAACACACCAGTCCACAAACTCAATCAATCACACTCCAACCTATCCACCATGGCCAAGACCAAAGAGCTGTCTAAAGACCTAAAGACACTAGACTTGTAGACCTGAAAAAGGCTGAGATAGGCTACAGGGTAATAGGCAAGCAGCTTGGTGAGAAGGCAATAACTGTTGGCACAATTATTAGAAAATGGAAAAAACACAAGACTGTCAATCTTCCTCGGTCTGGGGCTGCATGCAAGATCTTGCCTCATGGTGTAAGGATGATTCTGAGAAAGGTCAGGAAACAGTCCAAAACTACATGGGGGACCTGGTCAATGACCTGAAGAGAGCTGGGACCACAGCCTCAAACATTATCGTTAGTAACACACTACGCTGTCATGGATTAAAATCCTGCAGGATACGCAAGGTGTTATGCACACGCCCGGACTGACTGGCGTGTGCGGGTGTTGTGGTTCCACTGTATCATGGACCGGAGAGTGCCTGGAGGGGCGTGACTAAGTATCTGGCCGATCCGACCAAGGTGGCACGACGGCATACGACGCCAGTGCACCAGGGAGAAACCGGGCAGAGGGACCAGGTGCTACTCCAGGTCAAACTCCGGACACGGGGGTTGACCCACACTGGAATTACTGGAACAGGCAGGTTAGGCTGGCACAGACTGGTGGATGTAAGCAAACACGGCAGGTATGCAGAGGGGTGGATACAGGCGAGTATGCAGGCAGGGAGGTACTGGCCGAAAGGACGGGCTGGAGCACAGAAAGGTTAAGACCCAGTACAGACTGGGTCACAGAACCGCAGATGCGGTAGACAACCACAGCAGAGAGGGAACGCCCAAAGCGGTGGGCAAGAACAGAGCAGGACGGGGCTGCAGGAGCAGCGAGCACAAACAGAGCAGGACGGGGCTGCAGGAGCAGGGAGCACAAGCAGGACAGGACAGGACTGCCGGAGCAGCGGGCAGAAGCAGGGCAGGACAGGACTGCCGGAGCAGCGGGCAGAAGCAGGGCAGGACAGGACTGCCGGAGCAGCGGGCAGAAGCAGGGCAGGACAGGACTGCCGGAGCAGCGGGCAGAAGCAGGGCAGGACAGGACTGCCGGAGCAGCGGGCAGAAGCAGGGCAGGACAGGACTGCCGGAGCAGCGGGCAGAAGCAGGGCAGGACAGGACTGCCGGAGCAGCGGGCAGGGCAGGACAGGACTGCCGTAGCAGCGGGCAGAAGCAGGGCAGGACAGGACTGCCGGAGCAGCGGGCAGAAGCAGGGCAGGACAGGACTGCCGGAGCAGTGAGCAAAAGGGTAAGAGCGGAGCAAGGCTGCCGGAGCAGTGAGCAAGGAGTCAGAGCAGGACGGACAGGGCTCTGTTCACACGGAACAAACAGGAAGGGAAAGGCAGAGCCAGATACCCACAGGGTACTTGCAGTGAAGTAGCGAGGGGACCACAAACTCACAAACGGGAGTACAGAGACAACCAGCAGGAGTTAGGTACGAGTTCAGACTCTGCAGAAAAAGGAAAGGAACGGACATAGAGGCAAAACAGGTAAAGGATAGGAGAGAGTTCAGACTGGAACTGAGTGTACGGAAGAGACCGACACTGCAGCGGGATACAGGAGCGGGTCTGGGAATACGGCCCCCAGAGAGGCGGGACGAACAGGCAAGGAGCGTGTTCAGACAGGACAGACAAGATACAGGAACGGATCTAGGTAATCGGCCCCTAGAAGGCGGGAGGAACAGGCTAGGAGCGTGTTCAGACAGGCCTGGAAATACAGCCTCCAGGAAAGGCAGCAGGCAAGAGTACACAGACAGGACTCAGTTCAGACACGGGAACTGATACCGCAAGGCAGGAGACATAGACAGGACTCAGTTCAGACACGGGAACAGATACTGCAAGACAGGAGAAATAGACAGGACTCAGTTCAGACAGGAACAGATACCGCAAGGCAGGGACACAAACAGGACTCTGTTCAGACGGGAACAGATACCGCAAGGCACAGACAGGCAGATCTAGGAATACGGCCCCTAGAAGGCGAAAGAACAGGCAAGAAGCGTGTTCACAAGAACAGACCACAGTTCAGACAAAGAACTGGAAAACAGGCAGGAAAACAGGATAGGACCTGGCATGTCAGAGACAAAAAGCCGACTGACAGGACACAATGTTCAGGCGCCATCTGAGGAAGAAGGTGGTATAAATACCCAAAGATGGACAGCAATAGGCTGAAGGTGCAACAGGGGCGTGTCCGCAGCAGGTACAAGAAACAGGAAGTTCAGCGGGCGTCGCCCTATGCAGCCAAAACAGACAAACAGACAGCAAGGAGGGAAGCCAGAGAGACATTCTGGACTGGAGATCAAGTGCGCGCTCTTGCACAGTGGGAGATGGACCACCATGCAAGGACGCCGCCAGGTATGTTACAGTACCCCCCCCCCTTACGCCCCCTCTTCTTCAGGCCTGCCAGAATCTTCCGCAGGGAATTCGAGGACCAGTCGTTCACTTCAAGGAGATCACTTCCACTGTCCACAGGAAAAATTGATCTCATCTGGTTAGCTAGGATGCTACCTCCTATCCAGCCATCCCTAGCAACAGACGAAACGGGTGGAGTACCAGGAACAGCACACAAGGAAGTCTCTCTCCACATATTTTCAGGTGGCACCCCAGAGGGTACTGGAAGTCCTTCACCGGGTTGGAGGGGGACAGAGACTTGGGGGTAATCTCTGCTTCGAGGTACATCTTGTCAAGCTCACAGGAAGAAATAGACGGGTTATCAGGTACATAATGAGGAAAAGTCACTGTCTCTTTGTTATCTGGTGGTACCCCGCAGAATTCAGGAAACAACTGGAGGTCCTCCGCCGGGTCAGAAGAGTGCAGAGGCTCAGAGAAAACATCTGCTTCAGAGTACACTAGGTCGGACTCACTGGAGGAAGCAGGCGAGGTATCGGGTACAGAGTATAGGAAAGTCTGTCCATTCACCACCAGGTGGCACCCCGAAGGGTTCTGGAGACAACTGGAGGTCCTCCGCCTGGTCAGAGGGGTGTAGAGACTCAAGGGTAACCTCTGCTTCAGAGTACACAAGGTCGGACTCACTGGACGAAGCAAGCGAGGTATCAGATCCAGGATATAGGAAAGTCTCTGTCCATTCACCACCAGGTGGCACCCCGAAGGGTTCTGGAGACAACTGGAGGTCCTCCGCCTGGTCGGAGGGGTGTAGAGACTCGGGATTAACCTCTGCTTCGGAGTACACTAGGTTGGACTCACTGGACGAAGCGAGCGAGGTATCAGGTACAGAGTAAAGGAGAGTCTCTGTCCTTTCGCTACCAGGTAGCACCCCGAAGGGTTCTGGAGACAACTGGAGGTCCTGCGCCTGGTCGGAGGGGTGTAGAGACTCGGGAGTAACCTCTGCTTCGGAGTACACTAGGTTGGACTCACTGGACGAAGCGAGCGAGGTATCAGGTACAGAGTATAGGAGAGTCTCTGTCCTTTCGCTACCAGGTAGCACCCCGAAGGGTTCTGGAGACAACTGGAGGTCCTCCGCCTGGTCGGAGGGGTGTAGAGACTCGGGGGTAACTACCACTTTGGGGTACCCATTGTCAGGCTCACAGGACGAAGCGGACAAAGTATCGAGTACCGAGTGTAGAGAAGTCTCTCTCCATTTGTCATCGAGTGGTATCCCGGAGGATTCAGGAGGCAACAGGGGGTCCTCCGCCAGGTAGTAGAGGTGCACAGACTCAGAGGTAACCACAGCTTTGGAGCATCCTTGGACATGCACACCGGTTAAAGTGGGTGAAGCATCTGATGCTGGGTGCAGGAAGTTCTCCTGTGTGGAGTCTGGATGGGCAGAAGTCTCTTCGGGCAGGAGAACCGGAGCACTACCCAGGCACATTACCCGTTGGGGCTTCTCCGGGATACAGGGAGATGAAGCTTCAGTAGGGACTTCAAGGTTGGGGTCAGGAGGTCTCAGGGAGGACAGACCCTGGCGTGACGGCTTGCCTCTACGTCTAGCACGTCTGGACTGCCTCTTGAGGTTGGGAGAAGTATTACGGAAAGCGTAGTCACCCTGTGAGGATTCTGGGTGGGCAGTAGTCTCATTGGGCTGGAGGACTATTGCGCTACCCACACACATTACCCATCGGGGCTGCTCCGGGATATTGGGAGGTGAAGCTTCAGCAGGAGCCTCCGGGTTAGGATCATCGAAGACCATTAGAAAGGCCACCAGGAAGGCCATTAGGTCCAGGAGGATCGGATCCCGTGTTTCATATAGGGGGTTGATCCATTCCAAGGCATCACCCGCCAGGTAAGACATAATGAATGCCACCTTAACCCGATCGGTAGGAAAACATAGAGGGTAGAACTTGAAGTGTAGCATGCATTGCTCCACAAATGCACGACTTTGTCTTGGATCCCCATAGTAACGTGGCGGATCCGCAGGAACGAGAGCAGATAGATCCATCTGGACGGGTGCGTAATTCGCCTGGAACTCAGCTGAGAAAAAAAAATAAAAAATTTTATTTATTTATTTTTAATGCATGTATTCGCTGGAAAACTTCTCAGAGAGCGAAGGCCGTGGGGCTCAACGGGAACCATGGCCTGAGCATGCTGTTATGCACACGCCCGGACTGACTGGCGTGTGCGGGTGTTGTGGTTCCACTGGACCATGGACCGGAGAGTGCCTGGAGGGGCGTGACTAAGTATCTGGCCGATCCGACCAAGGTGGCACGACGGCATACGACGCCAGTGCACCAGGGAGAAACCGGGCAGAGGGACCAGGTGCTACTCCAGGTCAAACTCCGGACACGGGGGTTGACCCACACTGGAATTACTGGAACAGGCAGGTTAGGCTGGCACAGACTGGTGGATGTAAGCAAACACGGCAGGTATGCAGAGGGGTGGATACAGGCGAGTATGCAGGCAGGGAGGTACTGGCCGAAAGGACGGGCTGGAGCACAGAAAGGTTAAGACCCAGTACAGACTGGGTCACAGAACCGCAGATGCGGTAGACAACCACAGCAGAGAGGGAACGCCCAAAGCGGTGGGCAAGAACAGAGCAGGACGGGGCTGCAGGAGCAGCGAGCACAAACAGAGCAGGACGGGGCTGCAGGAGCAGCGAGCACAAGCAGGGCAGGACAGGACTGCCGGAGCAGCGGGCAGAAGCAGGGCAGGACAGGACTGCCGGAGCAGCGGGCAGAAGCAGGGCAGGACAGGACTGCCGGAGCAGCGGGCAGAAGCAGGGCAGGACAGGACTGCCGGAGCAGCGGGCAGAAGCAGGGCAGGACAGGACTGCCGGAGCAGCGGGCAGAAGCAGGGCAGGACAGGACTGCCGGAGCAGTGAGCAAAAGGGTAAGAGCGGAGCAAGGCTGCCGGAGCAGTGAGCAAGGAGTCAGAGCAGGACGGACAGGGCTCTGTTCACACGGAACAGACAGGAAGGGAAAGGCAGAGCCAGATACCCACAGGGTACTTGCAGTGAAGTAGCGAGGGGACCACAAACTCACAAACGGGAGTACAGAGACAACCAGCAGGAGTTAGGTACGAGTTCAGACTCTGCAGAAAAAGGAAAGGAACGGACATAGAGGCAAAACAGGTAAAGGATAAGAGAGAGTTCAGACTGGAACTGAGTGTACGGAAGAGACCGACACTGCAGCGGGATACAGGAGCGGGTCTGGGAATACGGCCCCCAGACGAACAGGCAAGGAGCGTGTTCAGACAGGACAGACAAGATACAGGAACGGATCTAGGTAATCGGCCCCTAAAAGGCGGGAGGAACAGGCTAGGAGCATGTTCAGACAGGCCTGGAAATACAGCCTCCAGGAAAGGCAGCAGGCAAGAGTACACAGACAGGACTCAGTTCAGACACGGGAACTGATACCGCAAGGCAGGAGACATAGACAGGACTCAGTTCAGACACGGGAACAGATACTGCAAGACAGGAGAAATAGACAGGACTCAGTTCAGACAGGAACAGATACCGCAAGGCAGGGACACAAACAGGACTCTGTTCAGACGGGAACAGATACCGCAAGGCACAGACAGGCAGATCTAGGAATACGGCCCCTAGAAGGCGAAAGAACAGGCAAGAAGCGTGTTCACAAGAACAGACCACAGTTCAGACAAAGAACTGGAAAACAGGCAGGAAAACAGGATAGGACCTGGCATGTCAGAGACAAAAAGCCGACTGACAGGACACAATGCTCAGGCGCCATCTGAGGAAGAAGGTGGTATAAATACCCAAAGATGGACAGCAATAGGCTGAAGGTGCAACAGGGGCGTGTCCGCAGCAGGTACAAGAAACAGGAAGTTCAGCGGGCGTCGCCCTATGCAGCCAAAACAGACAAACAGACAGCAAGGAGGGAAGCCAGAGAGACATTCTGGACTGGAGATCAAGTGCGCGCTCTTGCACAGTGGGAGATGGACCACAATGCAAGGACGCCGCCAGGTATGTTACACAAGGTCCACGAACTCACACCAGCACATGTTCAGGCCCATTTGAAGTTCGCCAATGACCATCTGGATGATCCAGAGAAGGCATGGGAGATGGTCATGTGGTCAGATGAGACCAAAATAGAACTTTTTTATATCAACTCTACTCGGAGGAAGAAGAAGGATGAGTACAACCCTAAGAACACCATCCCAACAATGAAGCATGGTATGTGAGCCATCATACTTTGGGGGTGCTTTTCTGCAAAGGGTACAGGATGACTGCACCGTATTGAAGGGAGGATGGATGGGGTCATGTATTGCGAGATTTTGGCCAACAACCTCCATCCCTCAGTAAGAGCATTAAAGATGGGTCATGGCTGGGTCTTCCAGCATGACAATGACCCGAAACACACGGCCAGGGCAACTAAGAAGTGGCTCCGTAAGAAGCATTTCAAGGTCCTGGAGTGGCCTAGCCAGTCTATAGACCTGAACCTAATAGAAAATCTTTGGCGGGAGCTGAAACTCAATGTTGCCCAAAGACAGCCCCGAAACCTGAAAGATCTGGAGAAGATCTGTATGGAGGAGTGGGCAAAAATCCCAGCTACAGTGTGTGCAAACTTGTTCAAGAACTACAGGAAATGTCTGACCTCTACAAACAAAGGTTTATGTACCAAATATTAAGTTCTGTTTTTCTATTGTATCAAATACTTTTTTCATACAATAAAATGCTAATTAATTATATAAAAATCATACAATGTGATTTTCTGGATTTTTTTTAAGATTCTGTCTCTCACAGTTGAAGTGTACCTACGATAAAAATTACAGACCTCTCAATTATTTGTAGGTGGGAAAACTTGCAAAATTGGCAGTGTATTAAATACTTATTTTCCCCACTGTATATAAATTTAAATATATGTATATGTCACATACTGCATGTTGCATGTATCTGTGTGAATAAAGTCCGCTTTTATCAATGATTTCCACTGGAGTGCTGCTTCCAATCTATTTTTTCTACATTTGGAGGCTTCTTGGCTGGTTGCTTGCAGATCTATTGCACCCACAACAACAGAACTGTTCTGCTATTTTTCCTTATTATATACTCTCATGGCCGAAAGTGTTGGCACCCTTGAAATTGTTCTAGAAAATGAGGTATTTCTCCCAGAAAATTTTCGCAATTACACATGTTTTGTTTTGTTATATACGTGTTTATTTCCTTTGTGTGTTTTGCAACAACACGAAACAGCCTAGAAAAAAAAGCAAATTGGACATAATTTCACACTAAACCTCAAAAATGGTCCAAAAGGTGACAAAATTGTTTGCACCTTTCTAAACTTGTAGGTAAACAACTTTGTTTCAAGCATGTGATGCTTGTTCAAACTCACCTGTGGCAAGTAACAGGTGTGGGCAATATGAAAATTACAGCTAAAACCAGATAAAAAGAGAAGAATCTTTGCATTGTGTGTCTGTGTTTTCCACACTAAGCATGCAGAACAGAAAGAGGAGAAGAGAACTGTCTAAGGACTTTAGAACCAAAATTAGTAAACAATATTAACAATCCCAAAGTTACAAGTCCATCTCCAGAGATATTGATGTTCCTTTGTCCATGGTGCACAACATGATCAAGAAATTTACAACCCATAGCACTGCAGCTGATCTCCCTGGACGTGGATGGCAGAGAAAAATTAATAAAAGGGTGCAACCTAAGATTGTCTGGATGATGGATAAGCAACTCCAAACAAGTGCTAAAAAAAATTCAAGCTGTCCTGCAGGCTCAGGATGCATCAGTGTAACCACGACCTATCCATCAAAATTTGAATGAAATGAAACGCTATGGCAGGAGACCCAGGAGTACCCCACTGCTGACACAGGGACATAAAAATGCTAAACTGCAGCTTCCCAAAATGTACATGAGTAAGCCAAAATCCTTCTGGGAAAGCATCTTGCGGACAGATAAGACCAAGATAGAGTTTTTTGTAAAGCATATCATTTTACCGAAAACGGAATGAGGTCTACAAAGAAAAGAACACAATACCTACAGTCAAATATGGAGGAGGTTCTAAGATGTTTTTGGGTTGCTTTGCTGCCTCTGGCACTGGGTGCATTGACTGAGTGCAAGACATCATGAAATCTGAAGATTACCAAAAGATTTTGGGTCGAAATGTAGTGCCCAGTGTCAGAAAGCTGGGTTTGCATCGTAGGTCATAGGCCTTCCAGCAGCACAAAGCACTGGAGAGTTCTGAAGTGACCAGCATTGAGTCCGGATCTAAATCCCATTGAACACTTGTGGAGAGATCTTAAAATTGCTTTTAGGAGAAGGGACCCTTCAAACATGAGACACCTGGAGCAGTGCTTTCAGTACACCAGGATGCTGTTCGGTCTGCAGGGAGCCCCAGCTACCTTCCAGAGGGCCATGGACCAGATCCTAGCCTCTCACAAAATGACAAACTGAGATATGGCGTGCTGTATCACATTAGGATCAGAAAAAAACATTTTTTAACTCTGCATGAGCTCTGCATACAACTGAATTTCACCACCACAAAATTACAAACTGAGATATGGCGTGCTGCATCACCTTAGTCACAGAAAAAAAAAAATTTTTTACTCTGCATGAGCTCTACATACAGCTGAATTTCACCACCACAAAATGACAAACTGAGATATGGCTTGCTGCATCAGATTAGTCACAGAAAAAAAATAGATTTTTTTACTCTGCATGAACTCTGCATACAGCTGAATTTCACCAACACAAAATGACAAACTGAGATATGGCATGCTGTATCACATTTGTCACAAAAAAAAATATTTTTTTTTACTATGCACCAGCTCTGCACACAGCTGAATTTCACCGCCACAAAATGACAAACTGAGATATGGTGTGCTGTATCACGTTAGGATCAGAAAAAAATATATATTTTTTACTCTGCATGAACTCTGTATACAGCTGAATTTCACCGCCACAAAATGACAAACTGAGATATGGCGTGCTGTATCACATTAGCAATAGAAAAAAAAATTGCTATTTTTACTCTGCACACAGCTCAATTTCAGTGACACAAAATGACAAGTTGAGATATGGTGTGCTGTATCATGTTAGCAAGAGAAAAAAATAGATTTTTAAAGGTGTAGTTGTGCATGGAGTACAATAGAAGCTGTGCACAACAGAGTTCTATGAAATGTGCCCTGCTGTCTTTGTCTAGGCCTCACTAATAAGACAAGAAAAAAAAATCTGCTCGATTTCACAGCCACACAGGACACTAGCTATCTAAACTATCTGACTTAGAATCAACTGTCTAGCTAACTAGCTAAAATCTCTAATGAATCCAGGAGCAGACCAGGAGCATCCTCTCTGTGCTGTTCCAAGGACAAATTGGTGCTAAAACAACATGTCTACTCTTTATATAGAGAGGGACATGTGATTTCAGCATCCAATGGCACAAGCCCTTGTGTCTGGACATTGTGGATGTTTCCTGTTCCCTGATTGTCTAGCCGCAATTTGCACACATAAAGTTAGGAAGAAAAAAAAAAAAAAAGATTACAAGCACGCCGCTCCTCTGAGCTCTCCCCATCCCCTCCCCTCAACAAAACACTTCCCCCCCGCTCAACATACACCACCACTATCCTAGCAAAAGTGCTAAAAATACTTAAGTGGCAACACAATAATTTCCCGCACTTTTACCGACTTTTTACTGAATTTTGACGATTTTAAGAAAAAATGTTCGTGTGTCCAATCACGAATCCGAATGTGCCATATTCGTGCCGAATTTGAAATTGGCTATCGTTTTTCGAACATATTCGCTTGTCTCTAATTAAGACGGAACCCCTGATGGAAGATTCCATATAAGGAGTCAAATGGAGACAATGTGGACTCTTTCTGGCCTCTCTGTGTCCTTCTTTTTAAGAGTGCATAAACGCACGTTCGGCCACAGTTTTGTGCACCTGTAAAAAAAGGACAACACTCAACGGAGGCCAGATGGAGTCCAGAGTAACTCTGCTGCCTCATTATAATGAATGGATCTCTCAGGGGTTTCATCTGAATCATGTCATTTGGAGATTTAGATGGAAATCCTGATGTAAGTACTCACCATAGAGCACAGGCTAAATATGATTAAAAATATTATGTAAAATGTTCCCAATAAATGCTTCAACTCAATCCACAAAAAAGCAAGTCACCACTCAGGTCTGTCAAGTGTCAATGGAAATATAGGGGGCTTCCACTTTACTGGTAGCACAAAGGCTCTTTAAAAGTGCTATGACTCCTCAGCCCTCAAAAGAAATCCAGCGAATTCTGTGCTCCCAAATGCAAATGCCCCCCTCTCTTCTGTGCCCTAATGTGCCACATTTAGCATCCACATGTTTGGCATTTCTGTAGCGATGAGAGTCCACTTAATTTATGGGTCCGTGTCTCCAGAAACATGAGCTGGGAATAATGTACGAGCACTCCATTATACTGTGCACTACAATATACGTACACTACAATTGTAGATTTGCAATTTTCACTCGGCAATATCCACTGTTGCTTGTTTTTGGAAAACACCTATGGAGAAAAAATAAGCACTACTCTTGTAGATAAAATCCGAGAGGGGTGTAATTTCCAAAATGAGGTCACTTGAGGGGAAATTTTGATCTTCTAGCACTTTTTGGCTCTGTATATAGAGTTCACAAACTATTCTATGAAAATTTGTTCTCCAACAGTAAAATAGGGCTTCGTCCCTCCGAGTCTTGCCAATTTGGCTAAGCAGTACTCTACAGCAATATGTGGGGTATTGCCACGTCCAGCAGAAATTGTGTGACACATTTTGGGTGATTTTTACCCATTTTCACTTGTAAAAATGTCAAATTTGGGTCTAAAACTAAATTTTATTGGTATTAATGTAATTATTTTTTCTTCACTGCCCAAAGGTATAAAATTCTGTGATGCACCCTTGGTGTCAATATGATCACTGCACCCTTAGATGAATTTATTGAGAGTTGTAATTTGTAAAAAGGAGTCACTTATGGGGGTTCTTCTGTTCTGGTACCTCAGTGGGTTTTCCAGTGGCAACTGCAAACCATAAGAGCAATATCTTCACTATCATCTTCCCTTCTGAGCTTTCCACGGTGCCTGAAAAGTATTTCCCAATTATATGTAGGGTATTGGCACACTCAGGAGAAATTTCACAACAAACTGTGAGGGCTATTTTTTCCTACTAGCCATTATAAAAATTAAAAACTTGGGGCTAAAACAACATTTTAGTGGTAAAAATGTAATTATTCTTTATTCACAGCCCAATAATATAAAATTATATAAGGCTCATGTGGTATCAACATGCTCACTGTACCCCTAGATGAATTCATTGAGGGCTGTAGTTTGTAAAATGGGGTCACTTATGGAGAGGTTCTGTTGTTCTGGCACCTCAGGGGCTCTACCAATGTGACATGGCACAATTACAGCAAAATCTGAACTCCAATATGGCGCTTATTCCCTTCTGAGCTTTGCACTGTGCCTCAAATGTACAGTAGTTTTCAACCACATAAGGGTTATTGGCCTACTCAGGAGAAATTGCGGAACAAATTGTGCTGTTCATTTTCTCTTATTATCCCTTTTCAAAATTAAAAGTAACATTTTAGTGGAAAAGTAAAATTTTAGTGGAAAAAATTATAATTTTCCAATTAATCAACCCAATGTTATACAATTCTGTGAATTGCCTGAGGGTTAAAAATGCTCACTACACCCCTAGATAAATTCCTTGAGAGGTCTAGTTTCCAAAAGTGGGTCACTTGCAGGGGTTTCTGCTGTTTTGGCATGTCAGGGCTTATTCAAATATGAAATGGCATCTGCAATCTATTCCAGCCAAAATTGCGCTCCAGAATTCAATTGATGCTCCTTCCCTTCCGAGCCCTGCTGTGCACCCAAACAGTAGTTTTCCAACACATATAGGGTATCTATATACTCAGGAGAAATTTCGCAACAAATATTGTGGTCCATTTTCTCCTGTTACCCTTATGAAAAAGAAAATTTTCAGGCTAAAGCAACATTTTTGTGGGAAAAATGTATGTTTTCATTTTCATGGCTCAACATTATAAAATGCTGTGAGCACCTGTGGTATCAAGGTGCTTACCACACCTCTAAATACATTTCTAGAGGGGTTTCGTCTCCAAAATGGTGTCACGTGTCTGGGGGGTTCCACTGTTTAGGCACATCAGATGCTCTGCAAATGTGACATGACATCTGCTTTCTATTTCAGACAATTTTGAGCTCCAAAAGTCAAATGGTTCTCCATCCCGTCCCTGACCTGCCGTGTGCCCCAACAGTAGTTTTCCATCACATATGGTGTATCGGCATACTCAGGGGAAATTGCACAAAAAAATTGTACTGTCCATTTGCTCCTGTTAGCTTTGTAAAAATGAAAAATTTGAGGCTAAATCAAAATTTTTGTAAGAAAAAATAAAATTTTAACTTTTTCCGTCCATATTGTTTATTTCCTGTGAAGCACCTAATGGGTTAAAAAACTTCTTGAATATGGTTTTGAACACTTTGAGGGATGCAGTTTTTAAAATTGTGTAACTTAAACATAAACCCCTCAAAGCCACTCCAAAAATTGGTTTTCTAAATTTTGTTGGAAAAATTAGAAATTGCTGATAAACTTTTAACCCTTCTAACTTCCTAACAAAAAAAAATTATATTTCAAAAATGATTCTGGTGTAAAGTAGACATGTGGTAAATGTTATTGTTATGATCTGCAACATAAACTAAGGAAAGAATGGGAAAAGCTGTGCCTACAGTAAGACTAAGCTGAATCCCTACAATGTAGCGAGCAGCCTGTTCCTTGTGAACAGACCCGCCTTCGTCCACGGCTAGTCTGAACGGAGACCTATAGAATAAAGGGAGGGGTCCCTAAAAGAACTAAGGACTAGGACAAAAATGGGACACCTCCTAACAGAAGTTGTTGCAGAGCAAAAAGACAAACTGACAAAAAGTACTAGAGGTCCCAGAGGACCAAGCAAACTAGACAGAGATAGGCACTGAAGCACCTGGCTAGAGAGACAGGCAAAAAAGACTGAAGTCCAGAAAAGCCAGAAGGGCGGAGCTGGAATATATAGGCAGCTGGTCACGTGACCGCAAAACACAAGATAGCAAAAACTAACAGGAGGGTTCTAACAGTACCCCCTCTTCTATGAGGATCCTCTGGATTCTCCAGGCCCAGGCCTATCAGGAAACCTCCTGTGGAAAGCTTTAACAAGCCTAGGAGCAGAGACATCATCCGTCCTTACCCAGGAGTTGTCTTCGGGACCGAAACCCTTCCAGGAGACAAAATACTGTAATATCCCTCTATGCCATCTTGAATTCAAAATACGAGAAATTTCATATTCCCTGTCTTCCACCACAGGAGGAACTGTGACAGTGGCGTCCCTATTAGAAACGTCAGCCTTTTTCAACAAGGAAACATGAAACACAGAATTAATCTTCCAGGAAGTGGGGACATCCAACTTGACAGCAGATGGGTTAACAACCTGAAGCACTTAAAATGGACCCACAAACTTAGGACCCAGTTCTTTAGAGGGAATCCTCAACCGCAAGTTCTTCGAGGACAACCAAACCATGTCACCCACAGTAAAGAAAACCTCTTTACGTTTCCTGTCAAAATACTTCTTGGACTTCTTGTTAGTCTCTTACAGGTTACAACGTACATTAGTCCAAACTCTCTCCAAATCACCGGAAAAATTCTCCTCCTCCGGCACACCCGACCCCAATTTGGAGAACGAACCAAAAGACGGATGTCTCCCGGTGCAACAAAAAAAAAGGAGAACACCCAGCAGAGGAGGATGTATGATTGTTAAGAGCAAATTCTGCGAGAGGCAGAAACTCCGACCACACCTCTTGATTGTCCGCCACAAAACAACGCAAAAACTGTTCAACATCCTGGTTCTTTCTTTCAGTCTGTCCATTAGACTCAGGATGATAACCAGACGAAAATGTCAAATGGACTCCCAACCTGTCACAAAAAGCACGCCAAAAGCGAGCCACAAACTGAGGTCCTCTATCAGAAACAATATCCGTGGGAACGCCATGGAGCTTGACAATCTCCTTAACAAACGCCTTAGCGAGTGTCTTGGTGCAGGGCAACTTAATGAATGGAACCAAATGACACATCTTACTAAAATGGTCTACGACCACCCAGATGACAGTAAAACCCTCAGACACAGGAAGATCAGTAATAAAATCCATAGAGAGATGCGTCCAAGGCCCACTAGGAAGCTCCAGAGGGCAAAGCAACCCCGCAGCAGGAGTATGTGAAGCCTTTGACCTAGCACACACAGTACACTGACGCACACACTTGATGACTTCCTTCTGCCATCCAGGCCACCAAAAACTGCGACTGATAAGTCTTTTAGTCTCCGAAACTCCTGGATGACCTGCCAACCGAGACTCATGACAAATCTCTCCTAAAGGCTCTAGGCATGAACAACCTCCCATGGGGAGTGTTAGATGGAGCATCATCTTGAGCATTCAGAATCCCATTCTCCAAATCGGAGTCCAATGCCTCCACCACAACTCCTTTCTGCAAAATGCTCTCCTCCTCCTCGGTACCGACCATAGGAGAGAAGCTGCGAGATAAAGCATCGGCTTTAACATTCTTAGTACCAGGGATATAGGTAACAGAAAAATGAAACCGATAAAAAAAAAGTGCCCACCTAGCTTGACGGGCATTCAAGCGCTTGGCAGCATCCAGATAGATCAAATTCTTATGATCTGTGAAAACCTGAATAGGAAATCTAGCGCCTTCCAAAAAATGACACCAGTGTTCAAACGCAAGTTTAATAGCCAGCAACTCCCGATTTCCAACATCATAATTCAGTTCGGTTTCCGAAATTTTTTTCGAAAAGAAGGCACAAGGATGTACTCCACCCTTGTTCTCCTGAGACAAAACTGCTCCGACCCCCACCGATGAAGCATCGACCTGGACCAAAAAAAGGTTTGGTCTCATCAGGCTGTATAAGGATAGGGGCAGAACTGAACCTCTCTTTGAGATACTAAAATGCTTCAATGGCTTCAGTAGTCCACTGGGTCGTATTGGCACCTTTACTGGTGAGATCGGTTAGAGGTTTAACAATTACAGAAAAATTCTTAATGAATTTCCTGTAATAATTGGCAAAACCCAAAAACCTCTGTATAGATTTCAAACCAATAGGCCTAGGCCATTCCTGCACAGCCTGAACCTTCACAGGGTCCATCTCAAAGCCCTCACTGGAGACAATGTAGCCCAAAAAACTAATTTTCTGCACAGCGAACTCACTTTTCTCCAGCTTAGCAAAGAGTGAATTATCACTCAATAACTGCAAAACTTCACGTACACTCTGCCAATGGGACTCTAAATCTGGTGAATAAATCAAAATGTCATCCAAATACACAACCACATTCTTACGAATCAAAGGTCTCAGGATGTCATTAATAAGGTCCTGAAAAAATACAGGTGCATTGGTAAGACCAAAGGGCATCACCAGATTCTCAAAATGACCTACTGAAGTGTTAAAAGCAGTTTTCCATTCATCACCCTCCTTCACACTTAACAAACTGTATGCCCCTCGGAGATCAATTGTTGAGAACCACTTGGCTCCCACTAAATGGTTAAACAAGTCAGGAATTAACGGCAATGGGTAGGAATTGCGTACGGTAATCTTATTAATTTCACGAAAATCCAGATATGGACGTAAACCGCCGTCCTTTTTTGTAACATAGGAGAATCCGACTGCCACAGGCGACTTAGAAGGTCTAATGTGACCAGCAGCCAGGCTAGTCTCTATGTACTCCTCCAAGGCCTTTCTTTCAGGGATAGTAAGATTAAACAAGCGACTTTTGGGAAGAGTAGCACCTGGAACAAACTCAATGGCGCAATCATAATCCCTATGAGGAGGTAAAACTTGCGAATCCTCCTCCGAAAAAAACCTCCAAAAATCTTAAATAGGTACTGGTAATTCCCCTTTTTCCACAGCCGCAATGCGACCATTACAATATTTATCATAGCACTTCGGACTCCAAGACTTAATCACATTAGTAGACCAGTCCAACAAAGGATTGTGCAGTTTTAACCAAGGCAATCCTAGAACAACTGGAGAGTAGTGTTGAGCGAACATGCTCGACACTGCTCGGTACTCGCCCGAGCATCACGCTACTCGGGATGTTCAGCGAGCACCGAGCATTTCCGGGTTACTCGGGCGGGAGCTTGGGTCTCCGCCCTGCATGTTTGGAGCTCTTTACAGAGCCAATGAACATGCAGGGATTGCCAGCCAGTCACTGTAATGCTGCAGCCATGTTGGTTGTGGGCATTACAGTGATTGGCTGGCCGCACAGCGTTACCTCGAGTATTTAAAATGGGGCGCCGCCATCTTGGACACAGTCGCTCCGGATTAGACAGTGTAGGGACAGCGCTGCTGATTTAGGGAGAGATATAAACTGCGAAATAGTTAGTGTAGGGTCTGTAAAGGCTGCCAGAACAAACAACCAGTCCTTTTCAGGACTAATATCCATCCCAGATACCAGGCAGGCAGGCTGTATAGGAGACACAGTGGTTATACCAGCAAACGCTGCATTACAGTCCTGTGTGCTCCTGTTGCTGAAATTGCTGGACTTAGCACCAGGTGTCGGGGGCCAGGAAAAATCCTTTTTTTTTCATCTAAATCCTCCTTTTTTTTTCCTCCTTCACACTGTACAAATACCCGTCTTATTAACCTTTTGGTGTGTCCCCCCCCCCCCCCCAAAAAAAAAAAGCGTGTCTCTGATTTTTCAGACACAAATATAACTGTTGAAAATAGTCTGGTGTAGGCTAGAGAAACAGAAGTGTTGTTTTGCACTTCCACGGTTCAAACCTCTGTATTATCCATTTTGGGCCATTTGTATCTAAAAAAAAAAAGCAGTTTGAGTGTGTCGCTCACTGTTCAGCCGCAAATATCTCTATTTAAAAAAGTGTGGTATACCCCAGTAAACAATAACTGTGGTTTTGCCATCCCACGGTAAAAAATCTCTATTATTCAGGTTTTGGTAGTTTTTTCCGTAAAGAAAAACAGTAGTGTCTCCTGACTGTTGTGACACAAAAATATATCTGTTGAAAATAGTCTTGTGTAGGCCCGACATCCCAGTGTGGTTTCGCAGTTCCACGGGTCAAATCGCTGTGCTATCCAGTTTTGGGCCTTTGGTATCTAAAAAAAAAGCAGTTTGAGTGTGTCGCTCACTGTTCAGCCGCAAATATCTCTATTTAAAAAAGTGTGGTATACCCCAGTAAACAATAACTGTGGTTTTGCCATCCCACGGTAAAAAATCTCTATTATTCAGGTTTTGGTAGTTTTTTCCATAAAGAAAAACAGTAGTGTCTCCTGACTGTTGTGACACAAAAATATATCTGTTGAAAATAGTCTTGTGTAGGCCCGACATCCCAGTGTGGTTTCGCAGTTCCACGGGTCAAATAGCTGTACTATCCAGTTTTGGGCCTTTGGTATCTAAAAAAAAAGCAGTTTGAGTGTGTCGCTCACTGTTCAGCCGCAAATATCTCTATTTAAAAAAGTGTGGTATACCCCAGTAAACAATAACTGTGGTTTTGCCATCCCACTGTAAAAAATCTCTTTTATTCAGGTTTTGGTAGTTTTTTCCGTAAAGAAAAACAGTAGTGTCTCCTGACTGTTGTGACACAAAAATATATCTGTTGAAAATAGTCTTGTGTAGGCCCGACATCCCAGTGTGGTTTCGCAGTTCCACGGGTCAAATCGCTGTACTATCCAGTTTTGGGCCTTTGGTATCTAAAAAAAAAAGCAGTTTGAGTGTGTCGCTCACTGTTCAGCCGCAAATATCTCTATTTAAAAAAGTGTGGTATACCCCAGTAAACAATAACTGTGGTTTTCCTCTTCCACAGTTCTAATCTACTCTTTATTACCCTTTTTCCATTGATAGTGCAAGTGTAAGCTATTTTACTTCATTTACAATGGGCAAGGCGCGTGGCAAGGGACGTGGAAGTGGACGTTCTGGTGATGGTTCGTGCAGAGGACGGGGCCGTGGCCAAGGTGAAAATGTGCCACAACCAACAGCCACATCTTCTCGCTCCCACTTCTTGACCGAATTACTAGGGAAGCACAGAACAACACCAGTATTGAGAACTGATCAGTGTGAACAGGTTATTAATAGGATAGCAGATAATACTTCCAGTTACCTGGGCACCACCACCTCCGGTCTGTCTTCCACACGGTCAACTCTTAGTAGCCGTGTGTCTCGACCGCATACTCCTCCTCACCCTGATGCTCCTTCCTCCCACCATGCCGAGTGTCGTCAGACAGCAAGTGATCCCACACTTGGACACTCTGAAGAGCTGTTCACTGGTCCATTTCCATATTTGGGCCCCTCGCCTGATACGCTTGAAGTGGTGGAAGAGGAGATCCCATGTTGCGATGCCCAAATATTTGAACAGCCACGGCCACAGGAAGTCGACGTTGGCAATCTGTCACAAAAGGTGGACGATGACGAGACACAATTGCCAGGAAGTGAGGCGGAGGATCGTGGTGCGCAAGTGGAAGAGGAGGAGGTGGTGGATGATCTAGTAACTGACCCAACGTGGAAGGAGGACATGCAGAGTGAGGCCAGCAACACACAGGGGGAGGGAGGCAGAGTACCCCAACAGGCAGGATGAAGCAGTGTGGTGGCCGCAGACAGAAGGCAGGCAACCGTTCCCCGTAACACCAACACGAGGGACGTTGCCAGTACAAGCGGTAGGTCTTCCAGAGTCTGGAATTTTTTTAAAGACTCTGCTGATAACCCCAAAAAGGCCATATGTTCCACCTGCCATGCCAGCATCAGCAGGGGTGACAAAACTACCAGCCTGACCACCACCAGCATGATCAGGCACATGGTAGCAAAGCACCCGACTTTGTGGGGCGAAACCCAGGGTCCATGACCAGTGTCAGCGGGTGTCACCACTGCTTCTTCCACTGTTGTGCGTGCAATAGAACCCCCTGTTGTGTGTGCAATGCAATCCCCTGTCCATACTGCATGTAAAGATGCCCCCTGCTCTCAGTCTTCACTTGTTATAGCAGTTTCTCAAGAAACAGCATCAACGTCCACGTCCACGTCCCACCGCAGCGTTCAATTGTCCATATCCCAGACCTTTGAACGAAAGCAGAAATTCGCAGCTAACGCCCCACAGGCCACAGTCCTAAATTCGCACATTTCACGACTGCTTGCATTGGAAATGCTGCCTTTTAGGCTGGTGGAGACGGAATCCTTCCGCAATCTTATGGCGGTGGCCGTCCCTCGGTACTCAGTCCCCAGCCGACACTATTTTGCCCGGTGTGCCATCCCCGCACTACACAAGCACGTGTCCCAAAGCATCTGCCGTGCCCTCAACAATGCAGTTACTGGGAGAGTCCACCTGACAACGGACACGTGGACAAGTGCTTGTGGCCAGGGACGGTACATCTCTCTGACGGCACACTGGGTAAACATAGTGGAAGCCGGGACCCAGTCGGACCTTGAGACGGAACACATCCTCCCCACACCGAGGATTGCGGGCCCTATGTCAGTCAGAGTTGCCCCCACAGTGTACAGCTCCTGCGCATCCTCCTCCTCCTCCTCATGTTCAGCCTCCATCTCAGATATCACCACATCGGTTACAAGCTGGAAGCATTGCAGTACTGCCTCCGCCAAGCGGCAACAGGCTGTGCTGAAACTCATAAGCTTAGGTGATAAACCTCACACTGCTTGTGAGTTGTGGACAGCTGTGAAAGAGCAGGCAGATCTCTGGCTGAGACCGCTGAACCTACATCCCGGCATGGTCGTGTGTGACAATGGCCGTAACCTGGTGGCGGCTCTGAGGCGAGGTGAGATCACACACGTACCATGCCTGGCTCGTGTGCTTAACCTCATGGTTCAGCGGTTTCTTAAATTGTACCCCCAGTTGCCAGATCTGCTCGTGAAAGTACGCCGCCTGTCAGCTCATTTTCGCGAGTCGGCTACAGCTTCCGCCGCCCTTGCTGTGTTGCAGCAACGTTTTTTGTTGCTTCCGGCACACCGACTGGTGTGTGATGTCCCCACACGTTGGAACTCTACCGTCCACATGTTGCAAAGGATTTGTGCGCAGAAGAGAGCAGTTGTGGAGTACCAGCTGCAACAAGGCCGTCGATATTCAGGTCAGACTCCACACATAAGACCTCAGGAGTGGACCTGGATGTCTGACATATGTACCATCCTGACAAACTTTGAGGAGGCCACCAAGATGGTGAGTGGCGATGACGCCATCATTAGTGTCAGCATCCCACTTGTCTGTCTTTTGCAACGCTCTCTGCAGAGAATTAAAGAGGAGGCATTGCAGCCAGAGTATGATGAGATGGATCAAGAAGCCGTAGCGGGCGATTACACACAGCCCAGCCTCATCTCATCCCAATGTGCATTGGGGGACAATGAGGGAGAGGAGGAGGAGGAGGAGGAAGAACAGGAGCTTCTATCATGCGTTGTAGACGGTAGTACCTGTACAAGTGTCATACCGTCGGTTCAGCGTGGGTGGCCTGAGGACAGGGGGGAGGAGGAAGAGGAGGAGGAGGAGGAGAGCATGGTCAGTCGTCATCTTGGTGAGGACATGGAAATCTTGCCCGTTACCAGTCTGGCACGCATGGCTGACTTTATGTTACGCTGCCTTAACCGTGACCCTCGCGTTGTCAAAATGTTTGGTGACAGTCATTACTGGTTGGTGACAATTGTAGACCCCCGCTACAAGGAGAACTTTCACCCTCTTATTCCTGAGGTGGAGAGGTCTACAAAAATGGGGCAATACCAGAAGGCCCTTGCTGCAGAACTCTTAAAAAAAATCCCATCTGAACACGCTAGCGGCAGAGGTCACAGTTCGTTGCCCAACCAAGGCGTACAGGCGAGAGAGATGCAACTCCAATCCAGCAGAGGCAGGGGAACACTGTCAACGTTCTGGGACAGTTTTCTGACACCCGCCCAGCTTACAGGCCCTGAGGCGCGGGGTACTCTCACAAGGAGTGGAAAGTTTCAAAAGATGGTGAGGGAGTACCTTGCCGATCGTACCAGCGTCCTCCGTGATTCCTCTGTGCCTTTTAATTATTGGGTATCCAAGCTGGACACTTGGAATGAACTCGCTCTGTACGCCTTGGAGGTCCTGGCCTGCCCTGCCGCTAGCGTGTTATCGGAGCGTGTTTTTAGTGCCGCTGGGGGAATTATAACTGATAAGCGCACTCGCTTGTTAACTGACAATGCTGACAAGCTGACCCTTATCAAAATGAACAAGGGCTGGATTGGGCCAGACTTCTCATCACCACCAAATGACAGCAGAGTAACATAAAGTCAAATCCACTGTGTTATTTCGGGAGGTGTATTCACATGCACCGCTTCACACCCACACATGGGTATACGCTTCCTCGTTTCGGCTGTTTAATCTTCTTCTCCTTATCCTCAGCCTCCACCACCACTATACCACCAGGGTGCCAGCATTGCAAGTTCCTCCGTCCTTATTTTTGGCAGCTTTTGCTTGCAAGGCATAAGCAAATACTATGGGACACCCACTCCCCAATAATGGGACTTATGTTTGTAATATGCTGTACTGCATGGCTCTTGTAAGGGGCATTGCAAGTTGCTCCGTCCTAATTTTTGGCAGCTTTTGCTTGAAAAGCATAAGCAAATACTATGGGACACCCACTCCCCAATAATGGGACTTATGTTTGTAATATGCTGTACTGCATGGCTCTTGTAAGGGGCATTGCAAGTTGCTCCGTCCTAATTTTTGGCAGCTTTTGCTGGGAAAGCATAAGCAAATACTATGGGACACCCACTCCCCAATAATGGGACTTATGTTTGTAATATGTTGTACTGCATGGCTCTTGTAAGGGGCATTGCAAGTTGCTCCGTCCTAATTTTTGGCAGCTTTTGCTGGGAAAGCATAAGCAAATACTATGGGACACCCACTCCCCAATAATGGGACTTAAGTTTGTAATATGCTGTACTGCATGGCTCTTGTAAGGGGCATTGCAAGTTGCTCCGTCCTAATTTTTGGCAGCTTTTGCTTGGAAAGCCATACTATGGGACACCCACTCCCCAATAATGGGACTTATGTTTGTAATATGCTGTACTGCATGTGACGCGCCCCCTGGGCCATGTGTACACGTGTGTGGGATACCCGGTGCCGGGTCTCTGGGGTCTGTAGTCTCCGTGGCGGTGACCCGGTCCCGTGGCTCAGGCTGGTCAAACCAGTGGCAGTCTTTCTTAGGTTTTGAGGTTAATTTTCCGACTGCGCCACCCGTGGATTGCGGTCAGGGAGTACCACCGCTGCGAGGCAGACCGCTGAGGCTGGTGTGTGCGCAGCATAGAATGGGATAACTCCCCTCTGGAGGAGTATAGCCTCAGGGCAGTGAGTGTGGATGATGGGGGTGATGGTGCACGAGCGCAGCAGGAATGACTCAGAGTCTTTGCAGTGCAGTTCAGGGTCTTTACTGATGATTATAAGGTAGACCCTCCCGGGATTACTGGCTAGCATAAGAGGCCTGGTCAGTCTGTGAGCAAGCAGGAGTTCCCCTGGCCAGGTGGAGTTGTAGGCCTCCCCGTCTGTCTGCACTCTTCCTGGCTACCTTGCTGTAAGCAGGTAGAAGTAGCCCACGTCCCTGAGTGTACCGTGTAGTGCTCACCCGTATGGCTGGTGACTTGGGGCCTTCTGTTATCCTCCGCTCCACGACGGCGGTGCTGGTCCCTTGCTTGTGACTGAGCCTCCGGGCTTCTATGGCCAGAGGACCTGAAATCCCCTGCCGGCTGGTTTCTGCTGCTGGATATATAAGTCCTCACAGCTTCGGACTCCTGTGTCCAGTTCCTATTGTCTTCTGCCAGGGCGAGCTCTGCTCAGCTTCCAGCCCCTGGTCTTTAGCTCCTAGCACCTACAGAGCTCCTTGCTGTTACTTTCCCTTGCTCTCACTCTGACTCTGACTGTTCTCTGACTCACTCAACCCCGCCCCAGATCCAGTTTATAAGGGCAGAATTCTCCCCTCCCAGGATTGGGGCAGGAGGATGTTGCATGCTTAAGGGATCCTGACCAGGAAACCTCCCACTTGCAGAGTAGTACAGTAGTAATCAAATCTCCCTGCAGAGTAGTACACCCAGAAAGGAACACTCCTGCAGAGCGTAAACAAGCTATACGGGCGTAACTGACCTTTTTTTTTTCTTTACTTAAACGACGCTCACAATACTTAATCAAATGATCATCTTTACCACAATAAAGACACAAACCTTCTGCGAATCTCCGATCTCTTTCTTGGGAGCAGAGTGACATCGCCCCAACCTCCATTGGTTCTCCGCTGTCAGAGCAGATTTTCTGGAAACTAGGACCTGAAGTTACAGGAGTTTTTACATCATTGACCCTGGACCTTATTCTCCTGTCCACACGAACAGCTAACTGCATAGCTTCCTGCAGAGTCTCAGGTGCAGGGAATGCAATTAGCAAATCCTTAACCCTTTCACTCAGACCAGCAAGAAATAAACTTTTCAGCTCCGAATCATTCCACTTAACTTCTGAAGCCCATCTCCTGAAGTGTGTGCAATAAATTTCAACATCATCTGACCCCTGATTCAAACATCTAAGTTCTGATTCAGCAGATGACATTCGATCAGGATCATCATATAATAGCCCCATAGCAGAAAAAAATTCCTCAACAGAATTTAAACATGGATCATTAGGTTGGAGAGAAAAGGCCCACCCCTGTGGTTCTTTGCGCAAAAGTGACATAATAAAACCAATGCTCTGTGATTCATTCCCAGAGGACCTCGGTCTCAAATGAAAATATAACAAACAAGCATTTTTAAAGGAAAAAAAATCTTGCTGTTTACCATAAAAAATATCAGGCAGTCCTACCTTCGGTTCCACAAAATGCACTCCAGGACAGCTACTCACGTGTTGCTGAAGCTCGGCCACCTCCAGAGACAATCCCTGCAGGCGTTGAGCCAACTCCTGGACGGAAACCATATTGATCCCCGAATTTCTTTCCTTTTAGTTTTTTTTTTTTGGGCTGGACTTACTGTTATGATCTGCAACATAAACCAAGGAAATAATGGGAAAAGCTGTCCCTACAATAAGACTAAGCTGAATCCCTACGATGTAGCGGGCAGCCTGTTCCTTGTGAACAGACCCGCCTTCATCCACGGCTAGTCTGAACGGAGACGTATAGAATAAAGGGAGGGGTCCCTAAAAGAACTAAGGACTGGGACAAAAATGGGACACCTCCTAACAGAAGTTGTTGCAGAGCAAAAAGACAAACTGACAAAAAGTACTAGAGGTCCCAGAGGACCAAGCAAACTAGACAGAGATAGGCACCGAAGCACCTGGCTAGAGAGAGAGGCAAAAAACACTGGAGTCCAGCAAAGCCAGAAGGGCGGAGCTGGAATATATAGGCAGCTGGTCACATGACCGCAAAACACAAGATAGCAAAAACTAACAGGAGGGTTCTAACAGTTATATATTAAGTTTAACTATTATGTGTGGTATAACAATTTGGTTTAAGGGTATAAAAATTCAAAGTTTGAAATTTGTGATATTTTCAAGTTTTTGTTAAATTTTCTAGATCTTAATAAATAATCACAAAAAATATTGACCAAAATTTACCATTATCAAGAAGTACAATATGTCATGAAAAAAAATATATGAGAATCACTGGGATATGTTGAAGCGTTCCAGAGTTATTACCTCATAAAGTGACATTGGTTAGAATTGTAAAATTTGGCCTGGTCAGGAAGGAGAAAAATGGCTTGAGTGTGAAGGGCTTAAAGCCAAAAAAATATTTTTTTTTGTTTTTGCATACTTCACTGCCACCCAAATACTACTATTGGTTACCAATAGTTACCATCCTTTTTTCATAGCCAGATAGGATGAGATCACTTTTAAATATGTAAGTCTGTGTTTGCATTAAAGAGCTCAAATTGGCTTCAATATAGTCAAGAACTCAGAGTGTTATACGTGTATTTTCTGGTAAATTAGAGGCCTTTCAGTGTTTCAATTCAAATTTGTCTAGAAATATTGGCGATGCTGGCAAATTAAAATTTTAAATGATTCACCCAGTTCCACGATCATATGAAGGAGTTCTACCAAAAGGTACAGCACAGGGTACTGTGCAAATTCAGAGCAAACCAAAATAGCTACACAATAGGACCTGAAAGAAATCATGTTACAAGATTTACTGAATGTTGTTAGTTAAGTAGCAACACTATAATAATGTTCTACAAAAGGAAACCATAGTAAAAGTATCAGCTAAATTCTAATCTTTCCATTGCTTTATGAATTGCTAACACTGCATACATCCCTTATCTCCAAATATGGAAAAAATAGCGCTGCAGTTGGAAATCTCTATAGGATTAATAAGCAAATTACCCTTAAGAAGATTTTTGCAATGTAATCTCACTGTCTAAATTACAAATAAGACCAGGTGTCTACAATCTAGTAAATCTTCTTTCCGAAAAAGATTTAAGAAAGTACAATTCAAAAGAAAAGTATTGCATTGATAAAAATACCATTTATCCAGTGCAATGGGAACATGCTATAACATTTTGGAGTTAGATAGAAGAACTGTGACATTCGATTTCTGAATGCTGATTAACAAGTTGCAATGATTCCCACAATATCTGTGAAATTGACTGAAAAATAAGTGTCAGACATCTGGAAAATAGAACATGGAAACTGGTGAATGACTTTGTCTCCAGCAATTGCACTGGAAAATAGGGATCCATGATCCCTTCATTGAACAGGAAGTGTGCGTCTTAAATCGTGAATAAAGAAACAAGGCATCAAGTTACTTATTTATTTTCCTTCTAGCAGACGCCAACCAAAAGATTTATATCTTCTCCAACAGCTAGGTCATTGCTCTAAAATTGAAATTCTTGTATACATGAAACAATGAAATCTCTTTTTGCATAAAATTATTCTTTATCTATTTTTCATATTAGCATCTGTAAAATTATAAAATTCTCCTTGAATCCTGCCAATAAAATTCAAATTTGTGTCTTATGTATTCTTCCTATTAAATTTGATGCTGTGGCAAATCTCAGTAAAGCAAAGGTGAATAATCTATCCGCTAAAGCAAATTGTTTAATATTCAATTCATCTAAAAAAAAAAGCATCACAAATGATAATTAATGCAGAAATCAAAACATTCTTACCATATCTGCGAACCAGGTTACTCGTTAGGGAGTGTCAGGATCTATCAGATCTTTATGTAGTTTGGGTCATACATGCACTGTACCTAGTTTGAACCATCAGCCCCTAGGCTTAAAGGAGTTGTCCACTACTTTCATGATGTATGATTGGCCGGGGGTCCCGCACCTGGCACCCCCGGAAATCAGCTGTTATCGGTGGCGGGCCGCCGGCAGGAAGTCCTTACCTGTGGTATTTGGCAGTCAAGTTGTAGTGGCCGGCACTTGTTACTGCACATCCGACTCCTATTCAATTCAGTGGGAGGCGGATGTGCAGTACCCCGCGACGGCCACTACAGATGGACAGCCAAGCACCGCAGGTAAGGATTTCTGGCCGGCAGCTGAAGCCGCTGGCACCCATAACAGCTGATCGGCGAGGGTGCTGGGTGCAGGACCCCCTCCGATCATACACTGATACCCTATCCTATGGATAAGGCATCAATGTGAAAGTAGTGGACAACTTCTTCAAGAGGAAATAAGCCCTTAAAAGAGCAATCTCATCTCAAACCTATTCCAAGACTAAAACACTAAAAAAAAAATCAGTAACCCCACTATACATATACAGTTGAAACAAGAAGTTTACAATATTTGAAAAATTTAAAGCTAATTTTCTGACATTTATTTTTCATATGCAAATACCCCCTTTCAAGAGAAAAAAGATGGGGACTCTAGTGCCACCTATTGGAATCCTAAAAGTTAATATTAACCCCTTTGAGGGTCTTGCCACATGACTTAGGATAAGAAGCTAAACCAGAAACTTCATTTACAGACACATAAAGCAAGAAAACTGTATGAGTGAGCGGCCTCTGAGGTATAAGGGGTAAAGTTTCTCCTTGTGGAGAGGGTCAAGTCGGCATAAGGAGACTTATAAGCCTTTCAATGCTCTTTTGCTATTTGAAATAATATATTTTTTTATATATAACATTGTGTATTACTTTATACACAGTTTCCTAGGAATACACAGCAGTTTTTCAACTGGAGGTGTCTGGCAGAGAAAACAATTTCTTCAAATCCTTCAGGTTATACTGACAGTCATTTCTAAAATGTTGTTCTGCTTCTAAATCATTGATTCTGTTTCCCCCCAGTCATTCTTCACAGTTCTTCAGTGCAGTGATGTCTTGTCATTCCAACACATGACTGTAGCCGCCAAAGACT
Organism: Phyllobates terribilis; assembly: GCF_046119375.1. Taxonomy (NCBI): domain Eukaryota; kingdom Metazoa; phylum Chordata; class Amphibia; order Anura; family Dendrobatidae; genus Phyllobates; species Phyllobates terribilis. The sequence goes on from NW_027362761.1 coordinate 708,374,893, forward strand.
GGCCATAATGTATCTCACAATCAGGATATGAGCCTACTTACACCTCAACACACACTATGTCCATACCAGTCAATGCAATGGCTCTGAGGTTCATTGACAAATGGCCATGAATATCCTATATAGGTCTGGGGTATATTCTGCGGCATTTTTTAGCAGATAATCCACTGGATTTCACAGTTTAAGCAAAGTGGATATGATTTCCTGAAACTCAAGCACACTGTACAATTAAAGACCCTATTGAACTTAGCATTTGTGTGTTTTTTCTCTCTATAAGCTTTAATGAGGAGCCTGAAAAAATGCATGTAAAATGTAGTTGCATTTTAAAGTGCAGAATCCCAGTATTTCTGCACTAAAAAATTCTGTTTCAAATCTGCACCAAAAATGCATAGAAGTTGAACACATTAAAAAGTGCATCAAAACTGCAAAAATCTGAGTAGATTGCTATTGTGTATTTTGGTCCAAACACATGCAAAAAAATGCAGTGAGAAAAATGCAGTGAGAAAAAAGGATAATTTTTGCACATGGTAACATGGCCTTAGGTCTCATTAAAGTGTCCGTGAATCATGTTCGTGTTCTTTCTCTGATTTTAATGGATGTAACATGTACCCATATAAACTATGTGGCTGTAAAAGGGTCACTATGGGGAACTTAGTTTCCCTAGTCCTTCTATCACGGGTTTACCGTGACAGAGAGGAGCCAAAAGAGCGCACCGTCTGATTTCTCCTACTCCTGCACTGACTAGTAGCATTTCTCCATTATATTAAATGGTGCAGGTTTCTTCTAGCAGTACAGGGGTTAATCTGCACAGTTGTGAGCTCATGGAAGCTTACCTGCCTTAAAGCTCTCAGCTGTTCACTGCTGGCCACTCCCCTCTGCCATATATACTGAACTCTGGAAAGCAGGCGTTTGGTGGATTTATCTGAGACTGTTGCGTGGTTTTGTTTGTGTGCAAATCCTCTCCTTCTCCTACTTTGGTTTTTCCCCCATCCTCCAACCCCGGAGTTTTCCTCTGTTGTTTGTGTGTGCTTCGTATTGCCTTGTTAGTCTGGTTGGTGTATTGCCATACTCTACTGCCCCCCTCTTCCCTGGGTGGGGGAAGGAAACAGACTGAGGGCAGATTCAGGAGCTCAGCAAGGTAAGTGACCCCGTCGTCTTCACCTTCAGAAGTAATCCGGGGAACAGGGATAGCTAGCGTTAGGGACAGGGAAGGAGCCACTGGTCCATGGATACCTTACAACCTTCCTCCTTTTCCTTTGTGTTAATGTTCTCATGCACTATATACTGTACAGTAGCGTGCTCAGAGATTCATGACACTTGGTGTTATTAAAGTAAAACTAGTTTATTACATATATATATTTATCGATAGATATAGATATAAACAAAAGAATACAGCAGCGCTAAGATGTATGCAAACATTAAATAAATGAAATTTGAACTGCATTACTGCTATATGGAATATAGTTATAAAAATTAAGGTACTTAGAGCAAAAATTGGACAATTCTTGAGAGCCTATCAACCATGGCAAGATTACCTTTGTTTTGAGCGGATGCTAAACCTAATATTTATCGAACACAGCAACCTCCAACTGGCTGTCATTTACTGCCCCCCAGGGCCAGCCACCACTTTCTTCGACCACTTCACCACCTGGCTGCTTCACTTCCTTTCCACTGACATCCCCACTATAATCATGGGTGACTTCAACATCCCCATTGACACATCCCACTCATCTGTCTCTAAGCTCCTATCCCTCACTTCCTCCTTCGTCCTTGCTCAGTGGTCTGCTGCAGCCACTCATAAAGATGGCCACACACTAGACCTCATCTTCACCTGCCTCTGTTCCTTATCTAACCTCTCTAACTCTCCTCTCCCTTATTCTGACCTCAACCTACTTACATTCTCTGCCCTTTCCTCTCAAGGTCCACAATCCCCAGTTCACAAACTTGTACACCTTAGCAGAAACCTCAAACATCTTGACCTACACTCACTCTCTGAATCCCTCCTCCCTCTTACAGACATAAATTCCTTACATGAGACAGATGTTGCTGCTACTTTATATAACACCACAACAGCTGCAGCTCTCGATTCGGTCGCCCCTCTCACACATACCAAAGCTCGCACATTCAATAGGCAACCCTGGCACACCAACCTGACTAAAGAACTGCAACAGGCCTCCAGGGTTGCTCAGCGGAGATGGAAAAGGTCCCACTCCAATGAGCACTTCAGCACATTCAAACAATCCCTCACTATTTTCAAGTCCACACTCACAGCAGCAAAACAAACCTTCTCATCTCTCATATCCTCCCTGTCTCACAACCCCAAACAGCTATTGAACACTTTCAATTCTCTCCTCCATCCCCCAGCGCCTCCTCCCTCTGATCTGAGCTGAAGAGTTTGCCTGATTCAAGCTGAAGATTGATAACATCAGATAAAGGTTTTGTCTAAAGTCCCCACTGCCCCTCCTCATATCTACTCAACCTTCCTCCTCCAAGCCCAATTTCTCCACTATTACAGAAGATCAAGTTTTCTCTTTACTCTCCAAATCACACCTCACCACCTGCAAACTTGACCCAATCCCATCCCACCTCATACCTAACCATACCACAGTCTTCATCCCAATCCTAACCCACCTCCTCTGCAACCTGTCACTAACAACCGGTGTCTTTCCCTCATGCTTCAAACATGCCTCAATCACACCCATCCTCAAAAAGCCCTCCCTTGACCCATCCTCTCTGACTAGCTATCGCCCCATATCACTTCTCCCCTATGCCTCAAAACTACTGGAGCAACATGTCCACCTTGAACTGTCCTCCCACCACTCCTCATGTTCCCTCTTCGACCGCTTATAATCTGGCTTCCGACCACATCACTCCACTGAAACTGCCCTGACTAAAGTCACCAACAACCTACTAGCCGCCAAATCCAAGCGACACTACTCCATCCTCCTACTCCTGGACCTATCATCTGCCTGTCGACACAGTGGACCATTCCCTCTTACTACCGACTTTCTCATCTCTTGGCATCACAGACTTGGCCCTATCTTGGATCTCTTCATACCTAAGAGACCGGACATTCAGCGTCTCAAACTCACAGACCACCTCCTCATCTCACCCCCTATCTGTCAATGTCCCCCAAGGCTCAGTTCTAGGGCCCCTGCTCTTCTCCATCTACACCTTTGGCCTGGGACAGCTCATAGAGTCTCACGGCTTTCAGTATCACCTCTATGCTGATGACACTCAGATCTACCTCTCTGGACCCGATATCAACTCCTTACTAACCAGAAACCCACAATGTCTGTCCACTATTTCATCCTTCTTCTCTGCTAGATTTCTAAAACTTAACATGGATAAAACAGAATTCATTATCTTTCCCCCACCTCATTCAACCCCCCCATCTGACCTATCCATCAAAGTTAATGGCTGCCCACTCTACCCAGTCCCACAAGCTCGCTGCCTCGGGGTAACCCTGGACTCTGATCTCTCCTTCAAACCTCAAATCCAAGCCCTTTCCACTTCCTGCCATCTCCAGCTCAAAAATATCTCCTGCATCTGCACATTCCTCAGCAAAGACTCTGCAAAAACACTAGTGCATTCCCTCATCATCTTCGCCTCGACTGGCCTCCCTTCTACCACTCTCGCACCCTTCCATCTTTCCATCATCTCATTCAACCCCCCCATCTCCCCAACTGACTTATCTATCAAAGTGAATGGCTGCACACTCTCCCCAGTCCTGCAAGCTTGACTCTGATCTGTCCTTCAAACTTCAGATCCAAGCCCTTTCCACTTACTGCTGACTCCAACTCCAAAATATCTTGGGGATCACACCAGTGCACGCCCTCATCATCTCCCACCTCGACTACTACAAGCTCCTGCTCTGTGGCCTTCCTTCTAACACTCTTGCATCCCTCCAATCTATCCTAAACTCTTCTTCCCAACTAATCCACCTGTCCCCCTGCTATTTCCCAGCCTCTCTCCTCTGCCAATCCCTTCACTGGCTCCCCATTGCCAAGAGACTCAAGTTCAAGACCCTAACCATGGCATACAAAGCCATCCACAACCTGTCTTTCCCATACATCTGTGACCTAATCTCCCGGTACTTACCCACACGCAACCTCCGATCTTCATAAGATCTCCTTCTCTACTCCCCTCTTATCTCCTCTTCCCACAATCACATACAAGATTTCTCCCGTGCATCCCCTCTACTCTGGAGCTCTCTACCCCAACATATCAGGCTCTCACCCACCGTGGAAACCTTCCAAAGGAACCACTTCCGATAAGCCTACAACCTGCAGTAACCACCGCTTCACCACACCACTGCACGACCAGCTCTACCCTCACCTACTGGATCCTCACCCATCCCTTGTAGATTGTGAGCCCTCGCGGGCAAGGTCCTCTCTTCTCCTGTACCAGTCGCTGAATCGTTTTGTTAAGATTATTGTAAGTGTTTTTGCTATGTATACCCCCTTTTCACATGTACAGTGCCATGGAATAAATGGTGCTATAATAATAAAGAATAATAATATTTATCAAACAGAGCCTTGGGCCCTAGGTGATAGCTCAGGTTGCCCTCATTATAATCCGCCCCTGCCTTTACCTACTCACGTCTCAACACTCACAAAAACACATATCTTCTCCAACTACTCTGCAATACTGACTATTCCTATCTCAAGAGAAGAGCCAAGAATACAGGGGTTACCAGAAAAGGTTTTAGGTAAATGACTGTGGGAATATATTAGAGGCGTAGGAAGAGAAAATAGGTAGAGGAGGAATTGGTTAATGCAGGAGGCTGTAGGAAGCAGAGAAGGAAAGCGTGAATGCAGTGGGGAATAAATCTTGGAGTTTAGGAGAGAAATAGGAGGGACTAGGAGGTAAGTGAATACTCAGCCAGGTAGGGGATGCTTGCCACTCCAGGTGTAAGTCGTGTACCAGGGTTGTTCCTCAGGATGCACGGGTGAAAAAAACGACTCCTAACCAGTTTACTCACTGTAATTATTTTACTTAGTTATGTGGATGACTCAACCAGAAAATGGAAAACTTTCAAAAGACTATACAGACACTCAACCGGGAGGCAGAGACGCTTGTGCTGTACAGCGTGGCGTCCAAACAATCTGTACCCTACTATACTTTCTATAAATCTACCTAGTGGCATGCCTGTCTAAACTGGTCGCCTGTTAACTGTTAACACCCTGGGAACTGGGACAATTATATGAGTGTAACGTACGGGCTCACCTGCGGTACAGCACAACAGTTTACAATCTTACAATAGATTACCTCTATCCCCCAACCCAAAATCCCTCTCCCATTCCGATGTGACTTCAATGAACTCAAAGTAATAGTCCATCCTCAACTATACCGAGAATACTCTAACCAACTGCGATGGCTATTTAGCAGTAAACGAAGTCTATAGAAATTGAACAATAGTCCCGTACTTCTCTATAAAGAACTGTCTCCTCACCCAGGACACCCCCCACTTACCACACTTATAGGAATACACATACCATTAATAATCAGCAGCTTATAGAAAATGTACACACATCTTTAGATCCCATCTCCTCCCTCTCCTGTCAAGACTTAGCATTGTTACACTACAATAATACACTGCAGAGTGTCCAAGATGAAGCAGCACCTGTTACATGCAGAAAGTCCCAACACAGATGATGGCACCCCTGGCACACGCTGCAAGCACGTTTTCTTCAGCATTGCTCAAGGTGCGCTGAGCATCAGTGGAGAGAAACGTTTTTAGCAGATGATTTCATCCACTTTAAGTTCATGCTCAAAATCTATAACTCTGCCCTTCATCTGGCCAAATAATCCTACTTTACTACCCTCATCACTTCACTAGCTACGAGGGTCAGTCAATAAGTAATGCCTCCTATTTTTTTTCTCCTTTTAATTGGCAAGAAATTCAAATGCAATTACATAGGTTGAAAACCACAACATTAATGATTAATTTGTCAATATAATCTCCATCCATTTCCACAGTCTTGGTCCACCGTTTAACAAGGGCATGTATTCCAGCATGGTAAAAAGCTTTCTTGGGACCCACTGTGCACAAACTTTTCTGTATCCCAGTTGTCCAATAATTTTCATCACACTGCCTTTACTGAGGCAGATAATGCCACACAATTCATCTGCAGTCACCCGGCGGTCACCACGAATGATGTCATCGACTCGCTGAATATTGCTTGGAGTCACTGCGGTTACTGGCCTGCCACTCCGCATTTTGTCAGCCAACGGTGATGGCCCTTCAGCTGTGTTACAGCGACGAACCCATCGTCTAACAGTACTGACAATCAATGTTCCATCACCGTACACATTTTTCAGTCTCTCATGAATTCGAATGGGCATTTCACCTTCTGCATGCAAGAATTCAATCACAGAACGTTGTCTAATACGAACATCGATGTCAGCCATTTTGCAAACGGATACAGTCCTGCCACCTGTTGGTGCAGGAAGTTTCAATTGCTGTGGATTGGAGAAGAAGGTTTGAGGAATTGTGCCAAATTCGAATATTTAACATAACTACCTTATTTAAGGAGAAAAAAAATAGGAGGCATTACTTATTGACTGACCCTCGTAATAATTCAAAATGATTTTTTGAAATCTTATATTCCCTCTTGAGACCTAGAGCACAGGCCCCCATCACCAACCTCAGTGGTGAGGATCTGGCCACTTATTTCCTAAAAAAAAATCAACCACATCCATCAGGACATTTCGGTCCATTCTCCTCAGTCCCTGAATCCTCTTCCCTGCCGCACTTCAAGCTCACTTGCCATCTTTGAGCCTGTTACAAAAGAAGAAGTTACCCAGCTCCTCACTTCTTCTCGGCCTACAACCTGTAACAGTGACCCTATTCCCTCACACTCCTGCAGTCTCTCTCACCGGTGGTCACCACTAACCTAACTAAAATATTTAACCAATATACACTGAACTGAGATGCGCTAAAAAGGTATCTGGATAATTATTTAAAAGAGTGACTATTTAAAATGTGATACAGGGTAGCTGAATAGTTGAATACAGCAGCTCTCCTTACCTGTTCACGATGTGTAGTAGTATCGGTCCGTTCTGGATTTCAAGTTCAGTGAGAATGCATAGGGGGAGGAAATCCTGTGTTTGAGGGGGATCCTGTGTGCTAGAGTTCCGATGTTGCGCTGCACTTTTCAGAGAATGCAGGGGTACAGGCAATCCTGTTCCCGCGCTGTATTTGTGGGGGATCCTGAAGTTTTGGTGCTGCCCTGCACTTGCAGAGAATCCTATGTCCTAGGTCCACGCTGTGTTCGCAAAGAGATGAACAGTTCTAGTGTGGTCACTGCTACACAAATACCGATTCAAACAACTGCCAACTTGCAGGTGTATGATGTCACTGAAGCAGTATGGATTCTCTTCAGGAGAAAAGAGTATCTGCTTGTCCTTTTCTCTTTTTCATAAAATATTTAACTTCTCTCTTTCTTCAGGTATCTTTCCCTCCTCATTTAAACACCATCATAACCCCTTTACTTGAAAACCATTCCTCGATCAAAACTGCACTGCTAACTACAGAACTGTCTCTAATCTTACATTCATCCCTAAACTCTGGAAATGCTTGGTCCACCCCCGTCTCATCTGCTATCTCTCAGATACACTCTACTGAAACTGCCCTTACTAAAGTCTCTAATGATCTATTAACAGCTAAATCCAACAGTCACTGCTCCATGCTGATTCTCCTGGATCTCTCTGCTGCATTTGACACTGTGGATCACCAGCTCCTCATCACTATGATTTGCTCCATCAACCTCAAGGACACCGTTCTCTCCTGGGTCTCCTCCTACCTCTCTGACTGCTCCTTCACTGTATCTTTTGCCGGCTCCTACTCCTCTCCACGTCACCTTACTATCGGGGTTCCGCAGGGCTCAGTCCTAGGCCCCCTCGTCTTCTCTCTATACACAGCCCCTATTGGACAAACAATCAGTACATTTGGGCTCCAGTATCATCTCTATGCTGATGACACCCAATTATACACTTCTTTCCCTGACATCGCCACCACCCTAATACAAAATACCAAGGAATGTTTGCCTGCTGTCTCTAACATCATGTTCTCCCTCTATGTTAAAGTGAATCTCTCCAAAATAAAACTTCTTGTGTTTCTCCCCTCTACTAACCGAACTCTACTTGACATTGAAATTACCTTGGAGGGTTCAACCATAACTCCCAAGCAGCATGTCCGCTGCCTTGGGGTCATATTCAACACTAATTTGTCCTTTATTCCTATATCCGATCACTCACCCGCTCTTGTCACCTGCATCTTAAAAACATCTCCAGAATCAGACCTTTTCTCACTTTTGAAACTGCTTTAACTCTTACTGTCGCTCTTAGGCTGTGTGCCCACGTAGCATTTTTCAAGCGTATATGCTGCGGAATTTCCGCAGCGTAAACGCTTGAAAAACGCATGTATATCCGCACCCCATGGTCCCCAATGGGATTCCGCAAGTTCTATGCACATGCTGCGGATTTTTCCGCAGCGTTTATGCCGCGTTCAAAAATCCGCAGCATGTCATTTAATTTTGCGTTTCCGCAAGCGGAATTGCCTTTGTCCAATGCATAAAAAACGCAAGGCAATTCCGCATGTGGAAAACGCGTGATAAACGCGCGAAAAATGTGCGATAAACGCGTGCGGAATTCCGCATGCGTTTTTCCGGGAGAGGACTTGCATTTATGCAGCAGAAATTTTCTGCTTCATAAATGCAACGTGGGCACATAGCCTTATTCACTCTCGTCTGGACTACTGCAACTCTCTTCTGATGGGTCTCTCTCTAACCAAACTTTCTCCTCCCCAATCAGTCCTGAATGCGGCAGAAGTACTTCTGTCCAGCCGCTTCACCAATGCCTCCATCTTGTTCCAGTCATTACACTGGTTACCCATTCACTACAGGTTCCAATATAAACTCATCACTCTCACCCACAAAGCTCTCCACAGTTCTGCATCGCCTTATATCTCCTCCCTCATCTCTGTCAATTGCCTTACACATCCTCTCCATTCTACAAATGACCTAAGACTAACTTCCTACCTAATCCGAACCTCGCACCTCCATCTCCAGAACATCTCTCGTGCTGCGCCAGTTCTCTGGAATGCACTACTCCAGACAATCCAACTGATATCTAGCCATCTAGCCCCCATGTCTTCAAGCGCACTTTAAAAACCTATATCTTTAAACAAGTCTACCATCTCAAGTCACTAACCTAACTTTCCCCTGTTCACTCCTTCTAAATATTATTTAGAATCGGCTCCCTCCTATTCATCTGTCTCCATACCCTCCATGCACATGATAGCTGCACTTGATACTTGATAATTGCACTTAAACATACTGGCTGATGACCGGATCACGCAGCTTTATATGAAAATCCCTATTTATTATAATTTCTTGACCTGAAATAATAAGCATTTTTAATCTATTGTGTCCCCCCTATTGCCTTGTAGATTGTAAGCTTGCGAGCAGGACCATCACTCCTAATGTAACTGTTTAAACTGTCTTACAGACAATCCCTGTATATGGACAGATGCAAGATCCCTCCAGCAGGTTAGCGGTACTGCTGATGACTGTGTCTTAACTCCCCAGCGGCGTCCAACACTTCTCACGGCTTCCAAGAGAGGATGTTGTTGGTTTCCTCTCTGGCACGTCCTCTCCCTATTCGCAATAACTGCAGACTACTCTTAAAATGGCTGCACTTCCTCTTTCTGTGTTTCACATCAGCTCAGATTGTAGCTCCACCTCTGACATTCTGTATGTCTCTTTCACATACGCTTAGGCAACACAACATATTGTGACTGAAAAACAACATTACTGCAGATAATCAAAGCTATTTACAACAGGTACATTATTATGCCTTCTTCACATGTCCTGGTGGTTCTTGTACAGCAGGAAAATCCAGTACTGATGAGATCCATAGTCCGTGTCCGTGTGCCATCTGTATGTACGTATGTGACATCAGTGCATCTGTTTTCTGTACGTATGTTCATGTGTCCATGTTTCATATCCATGTGCCATCCGTGTGTCTGTGTGAGATGTACCGGCGCCTGGGAAAGCAGTACAGTTCGCGCTAATCCCAGGCGCTGGCTGTTGAAGGCATTTCTTATCATTGTCGCTCGGTCTCCCTGAGATCAGCGCGACCAGACGACAATGATGGGAGTTGTATTCAGCACCCGCTGTGTACATTCTGTGTAAAATAAGAATTAAGTAAGAAAAATGGCATGTGCTCCCTCATAATTTCCACAACCTGCAGAGGGAAAGCCCATGGCTGGGCTATCCCTTTAGGTTCCTAAGCTATTAATAACAGATCACAGCTGTTTGCTTAGCTTTCACTAGTGAATTTACAGGGGGACCCTAGAAAATAAATTACATAGGGTCCCCCTATAAATTTAAACCAGCAAAGGCTAAATAGACAGTGTGGGTTGATATTAATAGCCTGGGAATGGGGCAGTGATATTTCCCCCCTCCCAAGCTACCAACATCAGCCCTCAGCCGCCCCAGAAATGGCGCATCCATAAGATGTGCCAAATCTGGCGCTTAACCTCGCTCTTCCCACTTGCCCTGGTGCGGTGGTAAATGGGGTAATAGGGTTGGGGTTGATGTCAGCTTTGTATTGGCAGCTGACATGAAGCCCAGGGGTAGTAATGGAGAGGCGTCTATAAGACGCCCCCATTACTAATCCCATGGTAAGCTTTGAAATAAATACACAGCAAGAATCAAATCCTTTGTTTGAAATAAAATTCAACACCCTGTTTTACACATTTATGAAAAAATCAAAAACAAAGTTATACTCACATTTACACCTAATCCATTGAAGCTCATGTCCCCTGTAAAAAAACAAAAATAATTAACAACTATATCCCTCACCTGTCTGATGTGAAGATAATCCTCCCATGCCCGTTCAGGCTGAAAACCAAGAGATAATGAGCTGCTGCAAGCAGGCCGATGAACTGTGGTGACCTCAATGAGATCACAGCTAGTACAGTGAGAAAATTCTCACGGTGCTAGCGGTGATGTCATGAAGGTTACCCTAGTTCATTGGGCCAGCTCACAGTGAACTGGGGTATCCTTCATGACATCACCGCTAGCACCATGAAAATTTTCTCACAGTGCTAGCGTTGATCTCATTAAGGTAAAAAAAGTAAAAAAAAAGGTGTGCCAGCTATTAAAATCATTTCTCTTTCTTCTGACATGATATACATGTCAGAGGAGAGAGAAATGATGTCCTCAAGATCCTCCCGGTACCAAAAGGCAATAATGAGGAAATCATTGCCTCGTATCATCCCCTTAGTTAGATTAATTTTTTTTAATTTAAGAATTTTTGTTTTTTTCATTCTTTGCCGCTAAGCTTAGGTTTAGGGTTTGATTTAGTGTTAGGGTTGAGCTTAAGGTTAGGGTTTGAGTTGAGCTTAGAGTAAGGATTTAGCTTAGGGTAAAAGTTGAGCTTAGGGCTAGATTTCGGGTTAGGGTTGGGCTTAGGGTTAGGGTTGGGTGTAGGGTTTTTTCAAAAGTAAAAAAAAAAAAAGATGACTATATGATGACTAGTGCTGAGCGCAAGTGCTCGCTAAGCGAGTTTGCATTGGGTGCTCGGGTATGCACCAAGTATCGTGGGTGCTGGAGTGACATGCTCGAGTCTCTGCCCCGCATGTTTCGCGACTGTTGGACAGCCAAAAAAAACATGGGGGATTGCCTGACATACACAGGCAATCCTCGCATGTTTTTTTTGGGTGTCTAACAGACGCAAAATATGTAGGGCGGGGACTCCAGCATGCCATTCAAGCACCCAATGCAAATATTAGCGCTAATTACACTAATGATGACACATTCAATATTATGACCTCTTGTTATCAAATTCTGTATAGTACCTTTGGGTTCAAAATCCTCACTATCCCCCTGGATAAAATCTTTGAGGGATGTAGTTTCCAAAATGGGGTCATTTGTGGGGGTTTCTGCTGTTTGGGTGACTTAGTGGCCCTGCAAATGTTACATATTGCCTGCAATCTATTTCAGCCAAATTGAGTTCCAAAATTAAAATTTTGCTCTTTCCATTGTGAGCCCTGCCATTTTTCCAAACAGAACTTTTTGAATACATGTGGGGTATCCTCACACTCATAAGAAAGTAAGTAACAAACTATGAAGTCTACTTTTTGGTGTTACCTCTTGCAAAAGTGAGAAATTTGGGGCTAAAGCAAAATTTTTGTGAAAAGAATGATTTTTTTCAATATGACGAACTAATGTTATCAAATTCTGTTTCGTACTTGTGGGTTCAAAATGTTCTCTATACCCCGGGATACAATTCTTATGGGGCAGAGTTTACAAAATGGGGTCACTTGTGGGGGGTTTCCACTATTTAGACAAATGAAGGGCTCGCCAAACGTGACATGGCGTCTGCTCTTGATTCCAGCTATTTTTGCATTCAAAAAGTCAAACGGGGCTGCTTCCCTTCTAACTCATGCTGTGTGCCGAAATAGTACTTTTCCCTTACATATGGGGTATTTGGGTACTCACGACAAATTGCACAACAAATTTTAGGGGTGCAGTTTTAAGAATGGTGTCACTTTTGGGTATTTTCTGTCATATAGGCCCCACAAAGTCAATTCAAATGTGATGTGGTCCCTAAAAAAATGGTTTTGTAAATTTTGTTGGAAAAATGAGAAATTGCTGACCAACTTTGAACCCTTCTAACTTCCTAACAAAAAAAAGCTATGTTTAAAAAATGATGGAAATGTAAAGTAAACATATGGGAAATGTTATTTATTAATTATTCTGGGTGTATAACTATCTAATTTAAAGGCATAAAAATTTAAAGTTTGAAAATTGCAAAATTTTCTAATTTTTCGTAAAATTTTGGATATTTTCATAAATGTACAATAAATCATATTGACCAAAATGTACGACTAACATGAAGTACAATATGTATAGAAAAAAAACATCTCAGAATCACTGGGATCCATTGAAGCATTCTAGAGTTATTACCACATAAAGTGACACTGGTCAGATTTAAAAAATTTGGCTTAGTCGTTAAGGTCAAAATTAGCTCCGTCACTAAGGGGCCGATACCATCTATCTGCGCTTTTGCATTGTTAACACTTGGAGTGGTCAGCAGGATGTAACACTCAAGCGCAGAAATGGCGAATGAGTTGGTAAGTGAGTCCACAGGGGGCAGCCACCCCCTCAGAGCTATGTTTAGCAATATACAAAAAATTTATGATTGACAATTTAAAGTTGTGGGACTGGGTTGAACGACTAAAGAGTATGTTACTTTTGCACTCTATGGCAAATTAATTAAAGGCAGAGATAGCCTTGCTGACCTTGAACAGTGAGGCCCGACAGACGGTCATGTTCATAGCCAAGAGACTGTAATACTGTAGATAAGGTAATTAAGATTCTACAGGACATGCACAGCGATATGACCGATTTAGGTAATCTGCGCATCTTCCGTTGGGTTCAGAGAAAGGAAGAGATGGTTTCCCAATATGTGAAGTCTCTGCAAGAGGTAAAGGCTCACAATATAACTAAGAAAACCAAAGGTGAATATTACAGTTCTGATCAGTGTGACTTTATGAGATCATAACTCTGGAATGCTTCAACGGATCCCACTGATTCTAAGATTTTTTTTTTCAACACACATTTTACTTCTTGATAGTGGTAACATTTCTTTGATATGACTGGCGTTTATTTGTGAAAAAATTGGAAATTTGGCGAAAATGTTGAAAATTTGGCAATTTACAAACTGAATTTTTATGCCCTTAAATCACAGAGTTATGTCACACAAAATAGTTATAAATAACATTTCTCACATGTCTACTTGACATCAGCACAATTTTGGAAACAACATTTTTTTTCTTAGGAAGTTAGAAGGATTAAAACATTGACCAATGATTTCTCATTTTTCCAACAAAATTTACTAAACCATTTTTTTAGGGACCACATTGAAAGTGACTTTGAGGGGTCTTGTGACAGAAAATACCCCAAAATGACACCATTCTAAAAACTGCACCCCTCAATGTGCTCAAAACCACATTCAAAAAGTTTATTATCCCTTCAGGTTCTTCACAGGAATTTTTGGAATGTGGAAGAAAACAATGAACATTTAATTTTTTTTTCCAAAAATGTTATTCAGACCCCAAAAAATTTATTTTCGCAAGGGTAACAAGAAAAAATGGAACCCAAAATTTGTTGCTCAATTTCTCCTGACCACGCCGATACCCCATATGTGGTGAAAAATTACTGTTTGGGCGCACAGCAGGGCTCAGAAGGGAAGGAGTGCCATTTAACATTTTGAATGCAAAATTAACTGGAATAATTAGTACATGCCATATCACGTTTGGAGAGCCCCTGATGTACCTAAACAGGGGAAACCCCTCACAAGTGACAAATTTTGGAAACTAGACCCCACATGGAAATTATCTAGATGTGTGGTTAGCATTTTGAACCCCCAGGTGCTTCACAGATGTCTATAACATTGAGTCATGAAAATAAAAATTTCACATTTTTCTCACAAAATGTTTTTTAGCCCCAAATTTTGCATTTTCATAAGGGTAACAGGAGAAATTGCACTGTACAATTTGTTGTGTCATTTCTAGTGATGAGTGAGCATGCTCGCCACTGCTCGGTTCTTGCCCGAGCATCTCAGTACTCGAGATGCTCGGAGCTCGCCTAGTACTTTCGAGATGCTCGGGCGGGAGCTCGGGTCCCCGTCCTGCATGTTTGGCGCTATTTAGAGCACCAATCATGCAGGGATTGTCTGCCACATACTGTAATGTCACAGCCATGGTGGTTGTGGCATTACAGTGATTGCCCAAATCGATGAGAACAGTGCTCACAGTGAAACATGAAAAGCCGGCAATTCATCAGCGGCATACATCGGTACCCAGGATTTTATTCTGGGTGTTTGTGGGTTTTTTTATCTTTCACTATGGGGTTAGTAATGGGGGCGTCTTATAGACGCCTCTCCATTTCTAACCTGGGCTTGATGTCAGCTGGCATAAGCTGACATCAACCCCAACCCTCTTACCCCACTGCCACCGCTACAGGGCAGTGGGGAGAGCGAGGCTAAGTGCCATAATTGGCGGCTGACGGCTGGTGTTTCTAGCCTGGGAGGGGGCCAATATTCATGGCACCCTTCCTGGGCTATTAATATATATTATATATGTGACTGACATGTTTCTATCTATCTAATCTATGTGTGATGCTCTATTCTTTCTGTTCTAAATTGTCGGGTACCGGTGTATGCGCTGATGAATTGCCGGCGGGCTTTTTTAAAGAGACGGGTGCATGAAAATCGGAGGGCACTAGTGTGTTCCAAGTGCCCTGCTATGTTTTTCATGCACCCTCCTATATACCCTGCCTGCCTGTCTGCTTATATATTCTGCCTGCCTGACGTTCAATTGAGCACTGTTCCCATCGATTTTGCCAATTTTTGACATTCTGCAGACCGCCGGGGGGGACCGCCAGAAAAATGCTCGAGTTTCCCATAGACTTACATTGGGCTCGTTGCTCGGGTCGAGCACCCGAGTATTCCAAGGTGCTCGACCCGAGCTTCGAGCACCCAAGCATTTTAGTGCTCGCTCATCACTAGTAATTTATCCTGAGCATGCTGATACCCCATATGTGGAGGATAACCATAGTTGGGTGCATGGCAAGACTCGAAAGGGAAGGAGCGTCATTTGACTTTTTGAATGTAAAATTTGCTGGAATAATTAGAGAACGCCATGACGATTTTGGAGATGTGCCTAAAACACATAGTTGCTTTGTCTCGCTTTTCTCTTTTTTCTATGAATATTTGTCTGTTCTATGGCTCTTATCCCCTTTTATTTACGGGAGCCATTTATACCTGCAACTGTAGTTCCAGACATGTTAACCAGATTCCTATATACATTTATCATTGGTGGCGCTGTGGTGCGCATGCGACTCCAGAATTTACGCTTACTTGCCGCGGTCCGGCATTTTTTGGCCCACGCAGGTGCGGTGATGGCTCTTTCCTGAGCTGTGCACGCCTGCTGTGGCTCTGACTGCCAGGTGCGCGGGCGTGATCTCCCGGATGCGCATGCACCGGTTTCAGCAGCGCCACTGGTTTGCCTCTGATCACATGGTTTTCCATGTGATCGGTTGCTAACATACATAAAGTGTAACATACCTGGCGGCGTGCTTGCATTGTGCACCATCTCCCACTATGCAAGATCGCATCTTAACCTTCAGTCCAGTTTGTAAGCCGTGCTCCTGTTCTACTGTGTGCATGCTCTGGTCTGATTGCTTAGGGCGGCGGCCTGATTCTTGTAGCTGCTGTGGACACACCCCTAATGCGTCCCCAGCCTATTGCTGTAGGTCACTGGATATTTAAACCTCCTTCTCCCAGAAGAAGGTGCCTGAGCAACTCTTACCTTCAGAGGGCTCCTTGTCTCTGATGTGCCAGGTCCCGTTCTGTTTCTTGCCTGTCCGACAACCTGAGGGCTGTATTCCCAGGCCTGTCTGAACGATCTCTTAGCCTGTTTGTCCGCCTCTCTGGGGGCCGTATACCCAGACTCGCTCCTGTATCTTGTTGCAGTGTCAGTTCCTGTCTGAACACTCTCCTAGCCTGTTTGTCTGTGTGTCCGTACCTTCCCTTTTTCTGCAGTCTCTGAACCAGCACCTAACTCCTACTCATTGTCTCTGTATTTCTGTTGTGAGTTTAGAGTCCACTCGCTACTTCATTGCAAGTACCTTGTGTGTATCTGGTTCTGCTTGTCCCTTCCAGTCTGTTCAGTGTGAACAGAGCCCTGTCCTCTCTGCTCTGCCTTGCTCACCGCTCCGGCGGTTCCTCTCTGCTCTGCCTTGCTCACCGCTCCGGCGGTTCCTCTCTGCTCTGCCTTACTCACCGCTCCGGCGGTTCCTCTCTGCTCTGCCTTGCTCACTGCTCCGTCTGTTCCTCTCTGCTCTGCCTTGCTCACCGCTCCGGCGGTTCCTCTCTGCTCTGCCTTGTCCACCACTCTGGCGGTTTCGCCCTGCTCTGCCTTGCTCACCGCTCCGGCGGTATCTCTCTGCTCTGCCTTGCCCATCGCTCTGGCGGTTCCTCTCTGCTCTGCTTGTCTACCGCATCTGCGGTCCTGTTCCTGAATCCTAGTCTGTATTGGACCCTATCCTGCCTGCACTCCAACCTGCTAGTGCCTCCCTGTCTGCACTCCAGCCGTGCTTGCCAGTACCCCCCTGTCTGCATACCAGCCGTGCTTGCCAGTATCCTCCTATCTGCACTCCAGCCATGCCTGCCAATACCCACCTGTCTGTGTGCCAGCCTAACCTGCCTGATCCTGTATTCCCCGGTGTTGGTCAACAGCTGTGACCGGGGTCTGACCTGGAGTAGCACCTGGTCCCTCTGCTCGGTTCCTCCTTGGTTCACGGAGTCGTTAGCCGCCGTGCGACCTTGGTCGGATCGGGTAGATACTTAGTTACGCCCCTCCAGGCACTCCTCGGCTCATGGTACAGTGGGATCACTAATCACGCACACGCCAGCCAGTCCGGCCGTGTGCGTAACAGTTTGCTCAGGCCATGGTTCCCGTTGAGCCCCACGGCCCTTCGCCCTCAGAGACTTTTGAATCTGTGTCCGGCAATTATGTGCATCAAGAAAAAAATTTTACGCAAGCTGAGGTCCAGGCGATTTATGCATCAGCCCCAATGGAGTTATCAGTACCCGTTCCTGTGGATCCACCACGGTACTATGGGGATCCAAAACAAAGCCGTGCGTTTGTATGGCAATGCCTGCTGCAGTTCCGGTTCTGTGCTCACTATTTTCCTACCGATCGGGTTAAAGTGGGATTTATGATGTCCTACCTAGAGGGTGATGCCTTGGAATGGATCACCCCAGGGCCGGCGTCAGCACCCGGCGCACCCGGGCAAATGCCGGGGCTCTGAGCATGCAGGGGGGCCCACTGGCGGTCGCGCACCCCGCTGGGCTATGGGCGGAGGAGAGCGGTGTCAGCGCCCGCCCTTCTCCGCCGCTTGCTCAGGGCCCCGGCAGCCGGATACTTACCTCTCCCCGTGACTCTGCAGATCCGCTGTCTTCCTGCTCTGCGCTCCCTGTGACGTCTCAGGTCAGAGGGCGCGGTGACGTCTTTCCACCGTGCGCTCCCCTGAGCCGTCACAGGGAGCGCAGAGCGGGACGACGCCGGTAACGCTGGAGTCCGGACCCGAGCAGCGGGCAGCAGGTGAGGAGGAGGGAGGTGAGTATTTGATTTTTTTTTTAATGTATGGAGGCATGGGGCATAATATGGGGGGGAGGTGACATCCTGCATGGGGCATTATAAAGAGGGGGGGTGACATCCTGCATGGGGCATTATAAAGAGAGGGGGGGTGACATCCTGCATGGGGAATTATAGAGAGAGGGGGGGTGACATCCTGCATGGGGCATTATAGAGAGGGGGGGTGACATCCTGCATGGGGCATTATAGAGAGAGGGGGGGTGACATGCTGCATGGGGCATTATAGAGAGAGGGGGTGACAGCCTGCATGAGGCATTATAGAGAGAGGGAGTGACAGCCTGCATGGGGCATTATGAAGAGGGGGGGTACATCCTGCATGGGGCATTATAAAGAGAGGGGGGTGTGACATCCTGCATGGGGCATTATAGAGAGAGGGGGTGACATCCTGCATGGGGCATTATAGAGAGAGGGGGTGACATCCTGCATGAGGCCTTATAAAGAGGGGGGTACATCCTGCATGTGGCATTATAAAGATGAGGGGTAACAGCCTGCATGGGGCATTATAAGGTGGGGAACAGCCTGCATGGGGCATTATAAGGGGGGGGACAGCCTGCATAGTGCATTATGTGGGGGGAACAGCCTGCATGGAGTATCATAAGGGGGGGGACAGCCTGTATGGGGCATTATGTGGGGGGTAACAGCCTGCATGGAGCATTATAAGGGGGGAGGACAGCCTATATGGGGCATTATGTGGGGGATGACAGCCTGCATGCAGCATTATATGGGGGCCAGTATCCTGTATGGAGCGTTATAAGGGGACCAGTATCCTGTATGGAGTGTTATATGGGGGCCAGTATCCTGTATGGAGCTTTATAGGGGACCAGTATCCTGTATGGAGCATTATATGGGGGCCAGTATCCTGTATGGAGCTTTATAAGGGGACCAGTATCCTGTATGGAGCGTTATATGGGGGCCAGTATCCTGTATGGAGCTTTATAAGGTGACCAGTATCCTGTATGGAGCGTTATATGGGGGCCAGTATTCTGAATGGAGCCTTATATGAGGGCCAGTATTCCGTATGGAGCCTTATATGGAGGCCAGTATTCTGTATGGGGGCCAAGTATTCCGTATGGAGCCTTATATGGGGGCCAGTATTCCGTATGGGGCCTTATATGGGGGCCAGTATTCTGTATGAGGCCTTATATGGGGGCCAGTATTCTGTATGGGGCCTTATATGGGGGCCAGTATTCCGTATGGGGCCTTATATGGGGGCCAGTATTCCGTATGGGGCCTTATATGGGGGCCAGTATTCCGTATGGGGCCTTATATGGGGGCCAGTATTCCGTATGGGGCCTTATATGGGGGCCAGTATTCTGTGTGGAGCGATTCGCTGGTTTCTGAGCTATTGTGGAATTTACAATAGATATCGCTCATGTAATGTAAGAAGTGAAATCTTTGCATTGTACTATATATATATATTTCTCTGCGGTATCTGTGCATCATGAATCGTGGTATGTATTAATGGGGCCCACTGAGACTCTTTCGCCCGGGGCTCAGAAAAACCTGGAGCCGGCCCTGGATCACCCCCCTATGGGAAGCAAGGGATCCTATCGTCTCTGACCTGCAGGCCTTCCAGGTGGCCTTTCTAATGGTCTTCGATGACCCTAATCCTGAAGCCTCTGCTAAAGCTTCCCTTCCCAATATCCCGGAGCAGCCCCGATGGGTAATGTGTGTGGGTAGCTCCCAGTTCTCCAGCCTGAAGAGACTGCTGCCCACCCAGAATCCACACAGGATGACTACGCTCCGCAGAATACTTCTCTTCCCAACCTCAAGAGGCAGTCCAGACGTGCAAGGCGTAGAGGCAAACCATCACGCCAGGTTCTGTCCTCCCAAAGACCTCCTGTTCCCGAGCCTGTAGAAGCAGCTACCCGCACTGAATCCATGAAGGTTGACCATGTTCGTCAGGCAAAGCAGAGGCCGGAACTCAGTCACAAAATCGGACTGCGGTCCCGCTGCGGTTGTTTGGGACCCCCTGACGGTCTTTGTCCAGTGAAGGTTGGAGAATCCCAAGGCATTAGGCCTGTAGGAGAGGCTGCCCTTGGCCTTAGTGTTTCCTCTCCACAGATGACCATGACTGTTTCCGTGGCAAGTAAAAGCCTCGGATTAACCGGAAGTTTCGGGCTTAAAGCCTTGAAGAGTCAGTGTTTGATTCCCGTCAGAAGACTCCAGAAGCCGGTTTGGGCCTTGTCAGCGGAAGGACGAGCCCTACTCAGAAACAGTCAAAATATGTCTGTACAAATTAAGCTCTAGATTGGAGCATTACACAAGAAGAAGTTTACATTCCAGGTGCTGACTGGTTTACCCACAAGTCGTCCAGAGCCGAGAGATCTAGTGCCCGCTCAGGTCTGGAGACCCTGCATGGTGTATCCTGGGGGACTGCTAAGGTACAAGGGGTGTCCAGTTCCCATATCTTCAGGACAGTCAGCAGTTTCTTCTTCTTCTTCACCAGATCTGCTAGTCGCTGACTCGCTGTGCGCTGAGGTCTCCGAAGGAAGAGAAGCGGAGGCAATGTCCCCACACAGTCTCGACGATTGTACCAATGATCTGGCTTCAGGTACCGTCCTGCCTCACAGACATGTCATCTCTGAAACCAGACTTATGATGGTCCCAAAGCATGGACCCTCCATCTCTAATAAATCTGGCCTTACGTCCATCAAGGCAGTGGATACCTCCAAGTCTCTGCACCCCTCCAACCAGGCGGAGGACCTCCGGTTGCCTCCTGAATCCTCCGGGGTGCTACCTGATAACAAATGGAGAGAGACTTTCCTACACCCTGTACCTGATACTTCGCCCACTTCATCCAGTGAGCGTGACAAAGTATACTTCGGAGCAGTGGTTACCCCCGAGTCTCTGCACTCCTCCAACCGGGCGGAGGACCTCCAGTTGTCTCCTGAATCCTCCGGGGTGCTACCTGATAACAAAGGAAGAGAGACTTTCCTACACCCTGTACTTGGTATGCCGCCCACTTCATCCAGTAAGCTTGGCAAAGTGTACGTCAAGGCGATGGTTACCCCCGAGTCTCTGCACCCCTCCAACCAGGCAGAGGACCTCCAGTTGTCTCCTGAATCCTCCGGGGTTCTATCTGATAACAAATGGAGAGAGACTTTCCCGTGTGATGTTCCTGGTACTTCACCCACTTCATCTGTTGCTGAGGATGGCTTGATGGGAGGAAGCATCCTAGTTACCAAGATGATGAGACCAGTTTCATTTCCTCTAGTGGACAGAAGAGGTAATCCTATTGAAGAGAAGGATTGGCCTCCAAATTCTCTGAGGAAGACCCTTGCAGGCTTGAAGAAGAGGGGGCGTAAAGGGGGGGTACTGTAACATACCTGGCGGCGTGCTTGCATAGTGCACCATCTACCACTATGCAAGATCGCATCTTAACCTTCAGACCAGTTTGTAAGCTGTGCTCCTGTTCTACTGTGTGCATGCTCTGGTCTGACTGCTTAGGGTGGCGGCCCGGTTACTTCCTTTCCTGATTCTTGTAGCTGCTGTGGGCACACCGCTAATGCGTCCCCAGCCTATTGCTGTGGGTCACTGGATATTTAAACCTCCTTCTCCCAGAAGAAGGTGCCTGAGCAACTCTTACCTTCAGAGGGCTCCTTGCCTCTGATGTGCCAGGTCCCATTCTGTTTCTAGCCTGTCCGCCAACCTGAGGGCTGTATTCCCAGGCCTGTCTGAACGATCTCTTAGCCTGTTTGTCCGCCTCTCTGGGGGCCGTATACCCAGACTCGCTCCTGTATCTTGTTGCAGTGTCAGTTCCTGTCTGAACACTCTCCTAGCCTGTTTGTCTGTGTGTCCGTACCTTCCCTTTTCCTGCAGTCTCTGAACCAGCACCTAACTCCTACTCATTGTCTCTGTATTTCTGTTGTGAGTTTAGAGTCCACTCGCTACTTCATTGCAAGTACCTTGTGTGTATCTGGTTCTGCTTGTCCCTTCCAGTCTGTTCAGTGTGAACAGAGCCTTGTCCTCTCTGCTCTGCCTTGTTCACCGCTCCGGCGGTTTTGCTCTGCTCTGCCTTGCTCACCGCTCCGGCGGTTCCTTCCTGCTCTGCCTTGCTCACCGCTCCAGCGGTTCCTCTCTGCTCTGCCTTGCTCACCGCTCCGGCTGTTCCTCTCTGCTCTGCCTTGTTCATCGCTCTGGCGGTTTCGCTCTGCTCTTACTTGCTCACCGCTCTGGCGGTTCCTCTCTGCTCTGCCTTGCCCACCGCTCTGGCAGTTCCTCTCTGCTCTGCTTGTCTACCGCATCTGCGGTCCTGTTCCTGAATCCTAGTCTGTACTGGACCCTATCCTGCCTGCGCTCCAACCTGCTAGTGCCTCCCTGTCTCCACTCCAGCCATGCTTGCCAGTACCCCCCTGTCTGCATACCAGCTGTGCTTGCCAGTATCCTCCTGTTTGCACTCCAGCCGTGCCTGCCAATACCCACCTGTCTGTGTGCTAGCCTAACCTGCCTGTTCCTGTATTCCCCGGTGTGGGTCAACAGCTGTGACCGGGGTCTGACCTGGAGTAGCACCTGGTCCCTCTGCTCGGTTCCTCCTTGGTTCACGGAGTCGTTAGCCGCCGTGCGACCTTGGTCGGATCGAGTAGATACTTAGTTACGCCCCTCCAGGCACTCCTCGGCTCATGGTACAATGGGATCACTAATCACGCTCACGCCAGTCAGTCCGGGCGCGAGTGTAACATAAAGGTCCAGGAGGGGCAATACTTTCACTTCCCTTGAGAAAGCAGCTCACAGGCAATGCAAAACACGCATTGGGAAGAAATAAAATAGCCCTATATACCCGTCTGTGGGTTTGCGGTACATCCACCTGGGGATAATTGGTCCTGGACTTTCAGTTTGCCACTATGGCATGGTTCCTGGTTGCTGGCCCTGTTGTTTTGCACTATGGTTGCACATTTTGTGCGCACATTATGACCACAGGGTCTATACAACACTTTTGGGTCTACTTCCTGTTACTAGCTGAATGAATTCTGATTTTCCAGTCCACATACCGCACAGGTTACTCCATCACCTTTGACTGGTTAGTTTATAGGGGATTTATTGGCACTGGCTCTTTTTGCAAATTGGTTTTATACATCTGTCAGTTTTGTCCATGTATGTATATGTATTTAATAAAGATGTTGTCATATTTTTGCATAAAAACCCTTTGAGAATTTATCTACAGGTATAGTGACGATTTTGACTACATGGTTGTTTTCCAGAAACAAGCAGCAGTGTATGTTGCTGAGTGAAAATTACAAACTGTCGTTGTAATGACCAGTACGTTGTTGTGACAAGTACATTGTAGTGACCAGTATGTTGAATTGACCAGTACATTGTAGTGACCAGTACAATGTATTGACCAATATTGTTGAGCGAATGTGCTCGGATAAGGTGTCCTGTTTGTCAGGCAATCTCTGCATGTGTAGCGGCTGTCAAACAGCAACAAGAATATATTTTGCAAGCACGCCGAAGATACTCAGTTAGGACTAGAGCATGCTCGGATAACACCTTATTCAAGCATGTTCGCGCAACATTAGTGACCAGTACATTGTAGTGACCAGTATGTTGTGCCCAGCTCATGCTACTGGAGACATGTATACGTAAATTAGGCACTACAGAAATGCCAAATGTGTGAACGCTGACTGCGGTTTAGGCACACTGGGGCTCTGGCAGAAGGGAGGCATTTGGATTTGGGAGTGCAGAATTTGCTAAATTTGTTTTGGAGGGCGAGGAGCCATTTCATTTTTCCAGAGCCTTTGTACTACCAGCAATGTGGAAGCCCCTTATATTTCCATTAACAGATGATGGACCTGAGTGGGGACTTGCTTTTTGTGGATTGATTTGAAGCTTTTACTGGGAACATTTTACATAACATTTTGGATAACATTTATACTGCGCACTACGCTGAGCACTTACTTCCCAGGTTTCCATCTAAATCTCAGAGTGACATGATTCAGGTCAAAACCTCCGAAGGATCCATTTACTATAATGAGGCAGCAGAGTTAGTCTGGTCTCCATCTGGCCTCTGTTCAGCATTGTCCTTTTCAGAAGTGCACAAAAACTGTGGCAGACTGTGCTTTTATGCACACCTAAATAGACGAACACAGCAGGATCACAGGTTAGACGGTATCCACAGTGCCTCCATCTGCCTCATTATGGGGAATCTTCCACCGAGGATTCTGTCTGAATCACGTATTTCAGAGATTTACACATAAACCCTGGAGTATGCACTCAGCGTAGAGCACATGATAAATGTGAACCGAACCTTACTGTCATCTTTGGGAGGCAGAATGAACAAATCAATAGCAGGTGAAAAATTGGTTTTATTTATTTTTTACGCCATTCTTCGTGCGATATAAGTGATTAGACGACTTTATTCTTCGGGCCGGTGCGATTACAGCGATAACAGATTTTTATTGGGTTTTTATGTTTGTTTGTCACACAAAAAGACGCCTATTTTGGAAAAATTTGTTTTTGCATTGACATATTTTGAGAGATATAATCTTCTTATATTTCAGCTGACAGCGTCATGTGATGGCTTGTTTTTTGCAGGACGAATTGACATTTTTATTGGTACCATTTTCGGGCACATAACATTTTTTGATCGCTTTCTATCCTGATTTTTGGGAGGTAGAATGAACAAAAACAAATAATTAAGGAATTATTTTTTTTTATGTCATTCCGCATGTGGTAAAATTAATAAGGCAGCTTTATTCTTTTGGTCAGTCAAATTACAGTGATACCACATTTATATAGGTTTTTTATGTTTTGTCGCTTTTACACAATAAAAACTATTTTTTAGAAGAAATTATTATTTTTGCATCGCTTTATTCTGAGAGCTATAACTTTTTTATTTTTCCGCTAATGTGGCTTGTTTTTTGCGGGATAAGATTACATTTTTAGTGGTACCATTTTCATTTAAATTCATCTTTTTCATCGCTTTTTATTCCACTTTTTGCTTGGCGGTATGAGTACTTTTTTTGTTTATTTTTTTTTTCCATAGAAATATTTATTTATGGGTACAATATACACTGCTCAAAAAAATAAAGGGAACACTTAAACAACAGAATATAACTCCAAGTAAATCAAACTTCTGTGAAATCAAACTGTCCACTTAGGAAGCAACACTGATTGACAATCAATTTCACATACTGTTGTGCAAATGGAATAGACAATAGAAGGAAATTATTGGCAATTATCAAGACACACTCAATAAAGGAGCGATTCTGCAGGTGGGGACCACAGACCACATCTCAGTACCAATGCTTTCTGGCTGATGTTTTGGTCACTTTTGAATGTTGGTTGTGCTTTCACACTCGTGGTAGCATGAGACAGACTCTACAACCCACAGAAGTTGCTCAGGTAGTACAGCTCATCCAGGATGGCACATCAATACGAGCTGTGGCAAGAAGGTTTGCTGTGTCTGTCAGCGTAGTGTCCAGAGGCTGGAGGCGATACCAGGAGACAGGCCAGTACACCAGGAGATGTGGAGGGGGCCGTAGGAGGGCAACAACCCAGCAGCAGGACTGTTACCTCTGCCTTTGTGCAAGGAGGAGCACTGCCAGAGTCTGAAAAATGACCTCCAGCAGGCGACAAATGTGCATGCGTCTGCACAAACGGTTAGAAACCGACTCCATGAGGGTGGTATGAGGGCCCGACGTCCACAGATGGGGGTTGAGCTCACAGCCCAACACCATGCAGGACGCTTTGCATTTGCCACAGAACACCAGGATTGGCAAAGTCGCCACTGGCGCCCTGTGCTCTTCACAGATGAAAGCAGGTTCACACTGAGCACATGTGACAGACGTGACAGAGTCTGGAGACGCCATGGAGAGCGATCTGCAGCCAGCAACATCCTTCAGCATGACTGGTTTGGCAGTGGGTCAGTAATGGTGTGGGGTGGCATTTCTTTGGAGGGCCGCACAGCCCTCCATGTGCTCACCAGAGGTAGCCTGACTGCCATTAGGTACCAAGATGAGATCCTCAGACCCCTTGTGAGACCATATGCTGGTGTGGTTGGCCCTGGGTTCCTCCTAGTGCAGGACAATGCCAGACCTCATGTGGCTGGAGTGTGTCAGCAGTTCCTGCACGATGAAGGCATTGAAGCTATGGACTGGCCCGCCCATTCCCGAGACCTGAATCCGATTGAGCACATCTGGGACATCATGTCTTGCTCCATCCACCAATGTCACATTGCACCACAGACTGTCCAGGAGTTGGCGGATGCTTTAGTCCAGGTCTGGGAGGAGATGCCAAAGGAGACCATCCGCAACCTCATCAGGAGCATGCCCAGGCATTGTAGGGAGGTCATACAGGCACGTGGAGGCCACACACAATACTGAGCCTCATTTTGACTAGTTTTAAGGACATTACATCAAAGTTGGATCAGCCTGTAGTGTCTTTTTCCACTTTAATTTTGGGCGTGACTCCAAATCCAGGCCTCCATTGGTTAATAAATTTGATTTCCATTGATGATTTTTGTGTGATTTTGTCAGCACATTCAACTTTGTACAGAACAAAGTATTCTATGAGAATATTTCATTCATTCAGACCTAGGATGTGTTATTTGAGTGTTCCCTTTATTTTTTTCAGCAGTATATATATATATATATATATATATATATATATATATATATATATATATATACACACACAGTACAGACCAAAAGTTTGGACACACCTCATTTAAAGATTTTTCTGCATTTTCATGACCATGAAAATTGTACATTCACACTGTCACACTGTCGCAGAATACTGGAGGTAGGGGGCCTAAGCTGACCCTAAGCTGGGGCCCTGACTAATCCCTCAACCTGGAGGTACTGTTAAAGGTACAGAGGTCCAGGCCGCCAGCGTAACCCCTACCTCCTGAGGATCCCTGCACCTCAGTAATCTAGTCCTGAGAAGGACCCCGATCACAACAATTGGGAACCAGAAATAATATGCCCACACACAGTATTTAGACGAACGAGACAGTACAAGGGAAAAACCAAAACCACCTTGCATACAACTTCTACACAACTACAACAGAGGGAACACCAACGGGAAAGGAGATAAATGATAAAGCGAGGAAAGGGAAAAAACACTTCCAAATACACTTATCTCAGCAACTCCAAACACCACGATCCGCTCTGTAAGTCTGAATGAAAAGCTTTCACCGACACCTCCCAAACAGACCAGCAGGGATATGAAGGAGTCTCACTAAAGAAGCATTGATTGCAGCTGGGCGAGGCTGGACCTCAGCTAGCCCAGAGAGAGAGAGAATTAACTCCTTCACTGCCGAAAAAACACAAAGCACCAACAAGTCAGCTGCGAGAAGTCAGGCTGTGTACTCGTGACGATCTTCGTGGCAACACACCCGTGACAGTACCCCCCCTTCTACGAGGGGCCTCCGGACCCTCAGGGCCAGGTTTATTCGGGTGAGTCGTGTGGAAGGCCCGAACTAATCGGTCTGCGTTAATATCCGACGCAGGAACCCACATCCTCTCCTCAGGACCATACCCCTTCCAATGAACCAAGTACTGAAGGGACCGGCGATTAAAACGTGAATCGATGACCCTTGATACCTGGAACTCCAAGTTACCATTGACAACCACAGGAGGGGGAGGTAAAGGTGACGGTACCACCGGCGCCACATACCTCTTAAGCAATGATCTGTGAAACACGTTGTGAATTTTAAACGTAGGGGGGAGGTCAAGACGGAATGCCACCGGATTAATAACAGAACTGATTCTGTACGGCCCGATGAACCTGGGACCCAGTTTCCAGGAGGGAACCTTAAGTTTAATATTCCTGGTAGACAACCATACCTGATCGTTCACACTTAGGTCCGGACCAGACACTCTCCTCCTATCAGCCATACGTTTGTATCGGTTCCCCATAGTATTCAGATTCTTCAGCACCCCTCTCCATACTGAAGCGAGAGATGAGGAAAATCGTTCCTCCTCCGGAACCCCCGAAGAGCCCCCCCTACTGAAAGTACAAAACTGGGGGTGAAAACCATATGCCCCAAAAAACGGGGACTTACCAGTGGACTCGCTCCGCCTATTATTGAGAGCAAACTCTGCCAGAGGTAGGAAAGAAGCCCAGTCCTCCTGGTTCTCTGACACAAAACACCGAAGATATGTCTCCAAGCTCTGGTTCATACGTTCCGTCTGACCATTGGTCTGAGGATGAAAAGCCGACGAGAATGACAAATGCATCCCCCGCCGTGCACAAAACGCCTTCCAGAACTTGGACACAAACTGAGACCCCCGATCAGACACCACCTCGGAGGGTACCCCGTGAAGCCTCACAATCTCCCCAATGAACACCTGCGCAAGAGTTTTAGCATTAGGGAGAGCCGGAAGAGCGATAAAATGTGCCATCTTGCTGAACCTGTCCACTACAACGAGTATGACCGTTTTACCCGAAGACGGAGGGAGGTCCGTAATAAAGTCCATAGACAGATGAGTCCAAGGACGCTCCGGGATCTTCAAAGGTAAAAGGGCCCCAGACGGACGGGTATGTGAGGTCTTAGAGCGCGCACAAACCCCACAGGACGCGACAAAAGTTACCACCTCTTTATGTAAGTTAGGCCACCAAAACCGACGCGAGAGGAGATCCACAGTTGCTTTACTCCCCGGGTGTCCTGCAAAAACTGAGTTATGGTGTGCCTCGATCACCTTTTGTCGCAACTGATCTGGAACGAACAGTCTCCCCGGAGGTCCAACAGGGGCGTCCCCCTGAGCCTCCAATATCTCCTCCTCCAGCTCAGAGCATACTGCCGAAACCACCACCCCCTCCTGAAGAATAGGAATCGGGTCGTCCGTATTCCCGGCCCCAGGGAAACTACGAGATAAGGCATCCGCCTTTACATTTTTAGACCCAGGACGATATGTAACGACGAAATTAAACCTGGTAAAAAACAATGACCACCTAGCTTGTCTGGGATTCAGACGTTTAGCGGACTCCAGATATAGCAGGTTCTTGTGATCGGTGATGACGGTGACCGGATGAACTGCCCCCTCCAAAAAATGGCGCCACTCCTCAAAAGCTAACTTAATGGCCAACAGTTCCCTATTGCCGACATCGTAATTCCTCTCAGCGGACGACAATTTTTTAGAGAAAAAGGCGCACGGATGCCACTTACCAGGGGACGAACCCTGTGACAATACTGCTCCCACCCCTACCTCGGAAGCGTCTACCTCTACAAAGAATGGCTGAGACGCATCAGGTTGAATGAGTATGGGTGCCGAGTAGTGTTGAGCGATACCTTCCGATATCGGGAAATATCGGATCGGATTGGATCGGACCGATACCGAAAAAGTATCGGATATCGCCGATTCCGATACCGGAAACCAATGCAAGTCAATGGGACATAAATATCGGAATTAAAATAAACCCTTTCTTTCCTTGTAGGTTATTTCTACATGAAGGAAAACAACTAAGAATAATGTAGAATGTATTGGGGGAGGTGGGGGAGACAATAAAGGCATAGAGGTTTAGCCCAGTCAAATGGAATAGCAGGAATTAATATTTTTTTATTATGTTCTGAGTTACGGAAATATTAACTATGTTAAGTATTTTTATATTTTGTCAGATATTTATGTTTCACTACTTCCATGCTCTTCACCTTCTTTTTTACTTCTCCCACACTTTCTCCTTCATCATCCTCAGCATCTTTTTCATCCACTTCTTCTTCACCTTCTTCTTCTTCACCTTCTTCGTATTATTCTTTTTTTTACATTCTTCATATTCTACTTCTTCATCTTCTTCATATTCTTCTTCTTCATCATATTCTTATTTGTGACAGGCATTCCTGTAGTTGTTATCTATAAAAGGTTGGACATTACACCTTTCGTTCTGCCCGTCACAAAAGATTTACAACAGGATTTGTCCGCGTTCAGTTTGGCCTGCAGCAGCAGGTCTTTTCCAGGGGCACCACGAGGAGGAACGGACTCACCCCCATACACTGCTTAGTCATCTTCTGCTTATAATTTAGATATTATCTTTTGCTCTGATTTTTAGTCTTATGCTTAATGTTCTTCCGCTTTTTGTTCTGCAGCTTCTTGTATTTCTGCTTCTTGGTTTTCTGTCTCTTGTTTTTCTGTATCTTGGTGCTTGTCTTCTCTTCTTTGTCTTCTTGGTCAACTTCTTCAGGGTCATCTTCTTGGTCTTCTTCGGGGTGGTCTTCAGGGTCGTCGTCTTCGGGGGTCCTCGTCTTCGGGGTCCTCGTCTTCTTCGGGTTGGTCTTCTGGGTCCTCGTCTTCGGGGTCCTCGTCTTCTTCGGGGTGGTCTTCAGGGTCCTCGTCTTCTTCGGGGTGGTCTTCAGGGTCCTCGTCTTCTTCGGGGTGGTCTTCAGGGTCCTCGTCTTCAGGGTCATTGTCTTCGGGGTCCTCGTCTTCTTAGGGTTGGTCTTCAGGGTCCTCGTCTTCAGGGTCCTCGTCAGGGAGATCCAGAGTGATTACCAAGAACCATTTCAAAAAGCTTGAACTTGGAAATGTAGCAGAAGGTACAAGAAAGCTGAGGAACTACCGAGGACCAGCTGACGGTACTGGAACCCGGATGGATAGCAGAAGGTACAAGAGCCAATGGAACTACCGAGGACCAGCTGATGTTACTGGAACTCGGTTACTAAGCAGGAGGTACCTGTGCCAGAAAGCACTACCAAGGACCAGCAGACGTTGGTGGAACTTGGATACCGAGAAGGAGGCACCTAATCCAAAGGCACTGCCGAGAACCAGCTGACGGTACTGGAACCCGGATGGGTAGCAGAAGGTACCCATGTAAAAAAAAAGTTCAAGGCCGCGAGCCGGCCGCAGTTACCAAAACCCACAGTCCTACAGAGGGTGCTTGTCCTATTGGCACTATGGAACCAGCCTTCATTGCCAGATCCCGCAGCCCACATAGGAGTCACCTAAACTGCAGGCACCATAGAGTCGGCTAACCCGACCGCAACACGACAGGACAACGCATTGGAGGCAAAGTGACGTTGACACTACCCGGAAACAGCTGGCGTGCTGGAACCAGGCTGGGCAGGAGGGAGTACCCGTGCCAAAGACACTGCCGAGAACCAGCTGACGGTACTGGAACCCGGATGGGTAGCAGAAGATACAAGAGCAAATGGAACTACCGAGGACCAGCTGACGGTACTGGAACCCGGATGGGTAGCAGAAGGTACAAGAGCCAATGGACCTACCGAGGACCAGCTGATGTTACTGGAACTCGGTTACTAAGCAGGAGGTACCTGTGCCAGAAAGCACTACCAAGGACCAGCAGACGTTGGTGGAACTTGGATACCGAGAAGGAGGCACCTAATCCAAAGGCACTGCCGAGAACCAGCTGACGGTACTGGAACCCGGATGGGTAGCAGAAGATACAAGAGCAAATGGAACTACCGAGGACCAGCTGACGGTACTGGAACCCGGATGGGTAGCAGAAGATACAAGAGCAAATGGAACTACCGAGGACCAGCTGACGGTACTGGAACCCGGATGGGTAGCAGAAGGTACAAGAGCCAATGGAACTACCGAGGACCAGCTGATGTTACTGGAACTCGGTTACTAAGCAGGAGGTACCTGTGCCAGAAAGCACTACCAAGGACCAGCAGACGTTGGTGGAACTTGGATACCGAGAAGGAGGCACCTAATCCAAAGGCACTGCCGAGAACCAGCTGACGGTACTGGAACCCGGATGGGTAGCAGAAGATACAAGAGCAAATGGAACTACCGAGGACCAGCTGACGGTACTGGAACCCGGATGGGTAGCAGAAGGTACAAGAGCCAATGGAACTACCGAGGACCAGCTGATGTTACTGGAACTCGGTTACTAAGCAGGAGGTACCTGTGCCAGAAAGCACTACCAAGGACCAGCAGACGTTGGTGGAACTTGGATACCGAGAAGGAGGCACCTAATCCAAAGGCACTGCCGAGAACCAGCTGACGGTACTGGAACCCGGATGGGTAGCAGAAGATACAAGAGCAAATGGAACTACCGAGGACCAGCTGACGGTACTGGAACCCGGATGGGTAGCAGAAGATACAAGAGCAAATGGAACTACCGAGGACCAGCTGACGGTACTGGAACCCGGATGGGTAGCAGAAGGTACAAGAGCCAATGGAACTACCGAGGACCAGCTGATGTTACTGGAACTCGGTTACTAAGCAGGAGGTACCTGTGCCAGAAAGCACTACCAAGGACCAGCAGACGTTGGTGGAACTTGGATACCGAGAAGGAGGCACCTAATCCAAAGGCACTGCCGAGAACCAGCTGACGGTACTGGAACCCGGATGGGTAGCAGAAGATACAAGAGCAAATGGAACTACCGAGGACCAGCTGACGGTACTGGAACCCGGATGGGTAGCAGAAGGTACAAGAGCCAATGGAACTACCGAGGACCAGCTGATGTTACTGGAACTCGGTTACTAAGCAGGAGGTACCTGTGCCAGAAAGCACTACCAAGGACCAGCAGACGTTGGTGGAACTTGGATACCGAGAAGGAGGCACCTAATCCAAAGGCACTGCCGAGAACCAGCTGATGGTACTGGAACCCGGATGGGTAGCAGAAGATACAAGAGCAAATGGAACTACCGAGGACCAGCTGACGGTACTGGAACCCGGATGGGTAGCAGAAGGTACAAGAGCCAATGGAACTACCGAGGACCAGCTGATGTTACTGGAACTCGGTTACTAAGCAGGAGGTACCTGTGCCAGAAAGCACTACCAAGGACCAGCAGACGTTGGTGGAACTTGGATACCGAGAAGGAGGCACCTAATCCAAAGGCACTGCCGAGAACCAGCTGACGGTACTGGAACCCGGATGGGTAGCAGAAGATACAAGAGCAAATGGAACTACCGAGGACCAGCTGACGGTACTGGAACCCGGATGGGTAGCAGAAGATACAAGAGCAAATGGAACTACCGAGGACCAGCTGACGGTACTGGAACCCGGATGGGTAGCAGAAGGTACAAGAGCCAATGGAACTACCGAGGACCAGCTGATGTTACTGGAACTCGGTTACTAAGCAGGAGGTACCTGTGCCAGAAAGCACTACCAAGGACCAGCAGACGTTGGTGGAACTTGGATACCGAGAAGGAGGCACCTAATCCAAAGGCACTGCCGAGAACCAGCTGACGGTACTGGAACCCGGATGGGTAGCAGAAGGTACCCATGTAAAAAAATAGTTCAAGGCCGCGAGCCGGCCGCAGTTACCAAAACCCACAGTCCTACAGAGGGTGCTTGTCCTATTGGCACTATGGAACCAGCCTTCATTGCCAGATCCCGCAGCCCACATAGGAGTCACCTAAACTGCAGGCACCATAGAGTCGGCTAACCCGACCGCAACACGACAGGACAACGCATTGGAGGCAAAGTGACGTTGACACTACCCGGAAACAGCTGGCGTGCTGGAACCAGGCTGGGCAGGAGGGAGTACCCGTGCCAAAGACACTGCCGAGAACCAGCTGACGGTACTGGAACCCGGATGGGTAGCAGAAGGTACAAGAGCCAATGGAACTGCCGAGAACCAGCTGGCGGTGCTGGAGCCCAGGGTAAATACTAAAAACAGAAGAGCCAGAGGTGTATTTGGAGGAGGTTTTAAATCCGTACTACAGTGGATGTGGACAAAGCAGGAGAATTTGCCGGACACACAGCTGGGGATCAGCTGACGTTACTGAATCCCAATAACACTGGAGCAAGCGTTGACTGTGCAGACGGCACTTCTGAGCAGCAACTAGCGGTATTGGAGCCCAGGGTAAATACTAAAAACGGAGGAGCCAGAGGTGTAATTGGAGCAAGTTTTAAATAAGTAGCACAGTGAATATGGACAGAGCAGGAGAAATTGCCGTGAACACAGCAGGGGAACAGCTGACGTTACCGAACCCCAATAACACCGCAGCAAGTGTTGACTGTGCAGACGGCACTTCCGAGCGCCAACTGGCGGTGCTGGAGCCCAGGGATAAGAATGAAAACAGAGGAGCCAGAGGTGTAATTCGAGCAACTTTAAAATGTGTAGTACAGTGGATGTGGACAAAGCAGGAGAAATTGCCGTCCGCACAGCAGGAGAACAGCTGACGTTACTGAACCCCAATAACACGGCAGCAAGTGTTGACTGTGCAGACAGCACTTCCGAGCGCCAACTGGCGGTGTTGGAGCCCAGGGTAAATACTAAAAACGGAGGAGCCAGAGGTGTAATTGGAGCAAGTTTTAAATAAGTAGCACAGTGAATATGGACAGAGCAGGAGAAATTGCCGTGAACACAGCAGGGGAACAGCTGACGTTACCGAACCCCAATAACACCGCAGCAAGTGTTGACTGTGCAGACGGCACTTCCGAGCGCCAACTGGCGGTGCTGGAGCCCAGGGATAAGAATGAAAACAGAGGAGCCAGAGGTGTAATTGGAGCAACTTTAAAATCTGTAGTAGTGAGAATGTGGACAGAGCAGGAGAAATTGCCGTCCGCACAGCAGGGGAACAGCTGACGTTACTGAACCCCAATAACATGGTAGCAAGTGTTGACTGTGCAGACAGCACTTCCGAGCGCCAACTGGCGGTGCTGGAGCCCAGGGATAAGAATGAAAACAGAGGAGCCAGAGGAGTAATTGGAGCAACTTTAAAATGTGTAGTACAGTGGATGTGGACAAATCAGGAGAAATTGCCGTCCGCACAGCAGGAGAACAGCTGACGTTACTGAACCCCAATAACACGGCAGCAAGTGTTGACTGTGCAGACGGCACTTCCGAGCGCCAACTGGCGGTGTTGGAGCTCAGGGATTACAGTTCAGGTGGTAGAAACATGAACAGAACAGGAGACCTGGATACTGTTGCCAACCAATTATTTATTCTGGAAGAGGACTGGCAAATTCATGAGAGATCCAGGCCTTGTTCATTTTGAGAAAAGTAAGCCGGTCAACGTTATCGGAGGATAGTCGCATGCGACGGTCTGTTAGTACACCACCTGCGGCACTAAAGACGCGTTCCGATAATACACTAGCAGCAGGGCAAGCTAGCACCTCCAGTGCATACTGACTAAGCTCTGGCCATGTATCCAGCTTACAGACCCAAAACTTGAAGGGAGAAGAGCCGTCTGGGAGTACACTAAGAGGGCAAGACATGTAGTCTGTCACCATCTGACGGAAACGTTGCCTCCTGCTGACTGGAGCTGTCTGTGATGGTGTAGACATTTGTGGCGGCGGGGACACAAAACTTTGCCACATTTCGGCCATACTGGTCTTGCCTTGTGCTGAGGCGCTGCTTCTGCTCCCTCTTTGTGCAGAGCTTCCTCCACTGCCTCGACGCACTGAGCTGCTTTGTAAAGCACTAGCAGCACTGCTCTCGGTTGGAATGGAGAACATGATGGAATGCACCAGTGCGTCTTGGTACTCCCGCATTTTACGCTCCCGGTTCAATGGTGTTATGAGGCTTTGTAAGTTGTCCCGGTAGCGAGGATCTAGGAGGGTGGACACCCAATAATCAGCCGTGTTGAGAATGTGGGCGATGCGGCGGTCGTTTCTGAGGCACTGCAGCATGAAATCAACCATGTGCTGCAGACTGCCAACTGGCCAAGAAACGCTGTCCCCTGCTTGAGGCGTGATCTCTGCCTGCTCTGCATCACCCCACCCTCGCTCTAGATACTGACTACTAGAGCATTGTGTACCTCCCTCCTCTGGACAGATGTCTTCCTCATCCATTGACTCCTCCTCATCCTCCTCACAAAGTGTCCCCTGCCTAGGCCTTTGTGAGGAACCACGTTGCGCAGACTGTAGAGAAGCAGATGGCATTTGTGACTCCTCATCCTCCACCTCTTCCAAAACCTCGTCCCTTAGTGCTTGCAGTGTTTTTTCAAGCAGGCAGATAAGGGGGATAGTCATGCTGACTAGTGCATCATCTGCACTCGCCATCCGCGTGGAATAATCGAAGGCACGCAAAACGTGGCAAATGTCCTTCATAGAGGCCCACTCAGTGGTGGTGAAGTGTGAACGGCACGCACTGCGACTTGTTTGCGCCTGCTGCAGCTGGTACTCCATTACTGCTGCCTGCTGCTCACACAACCTCTCCAACATATGTAACGTTGAATTCCACCTGGTGGGTAGGTCACATATGATGCGATGTTCCGGAAGACATAATCGGCGCTGCAGAGCTGCAATGCGTGATCTTGCATTGCTGGAACGCCGCAAGTGAGCGCACTCTATGCGGACCTTGTGAAGCAGTGCATCAAGATCCGGATAGTCCCTCAAAAAACTCTGCACGACCAAGTTGAGCACATGTGCCAGACATGGGATGTGAGTGAGGTTGCCTAGGCCCAGAGCTGCCACCAGATTTCGGCCATTGTCACACACTACCATGCCTGGCTGGAGATTCGCTGGCA
The DNA here is from genome assembly GCF_046119375.1 of Phyllobates terribilis. Classification (NCBI taxonomy): domain Eukaryota; kingdom Metazoa; phylum Chordata; class Amphibia; order Anura; family Dendrobatidae; genus Phyllobates; species Phyllobates terribilis. Next base: position 708,411,452 of record NW_027362761.1, read on the forward strand.
CAAACCACACGTCACTCTGCTGCTTGATGGCATTCCAGAGCTCCTGCGCTGTGTGGCTTCGATTCCCCAAAGAAATTAATTTTAATACGGCCTGTTGACGTTTGGCCACGGCTGTGCTCATATCGGTCATCATAACAGGTAACCGTTCACGGGTCGATGTGGAGGTAGACCGTGACGGCTCCTGCAGCGCTGATTCAGAGGAACTGGAGTATGAGGAGGAGTCAATGTGTGCAGACTGGATTCCTGCAATCCTTGGAGTTGGCAGAACACGTACAGCGCCACTCTCAAGATCTGTACCCGGCTCCACAACATTTACCCAATGGGCAGTGAGGGAAAGGTATCGTCCCTGTCCATGCTTACTGGTCCACGCATCAGTGGTCAGGTGGACCTTGCTACTGACGGCGTTTTGTAGCGCATGTTTAATTTTTCCCTCCACATGATGTTGCAGGGCAGGGACGGCTTGCCTGCTGAAATAAAAGCGGCTGGGCACGTTGTATTGTGGGACTGCCAATGCCATAAAGTTACGGAATGTGTCAGTCTCCACCAGCCTGAATGATAGCATTTCAAGGGCCAGTAGTTTAGCAATGCCAGCATTCAGAGCCTGTGCTCGGGGGTGGTTTGCCGAGTATGGGCGCCTTTTCTCCCATGCCTGTGCTAACGATGGCTGTAGACTGGCCTGGGAGTGTGAGGATGACTGGGAAAGTGGTGCTGTGGGTGGAATTACACTGTGTCTCTGTACAACAGTGCCAGAGATTCTTCCATGGCGATCCTGTGAGGAAGCCGAACCAGCTGTGTGTGAGCTGGAGGAAGAGGCTACAACACGAGCTGAAGAGGTGGTAGGTGGCGCTGTAGGTTGGCCTAGGTCTTCAGTGTGTTTGTGTAACTCCACCACGTGCTTGGTCCGCACATGTTTCCACATATTTGTGGTATTGAGGTTGCTGACACTTTTCCCTCTTTTCACCTTCTGATTACACAGCTTGCATTTGACAAAGCAAATGTCATCTGCAACTGTGTCAAAAAAGGACCAGGCACTGCAAGTCTTGGGAGCGCCCGCTTTGGATTTTGGAAGAGCCATGCTCCTAATGGGTGCCGAAGTGGAGGCTACAGGCAACCAAGTCTGCCCCCTCCCTCTCCCTCCTTTTTGGGCCGTTCGGGGAATCTCTTCCTCAGAGCTGCTCCCACCACCTTCCTGTCCCTCACGCCATGATGGGTCAAGGACCTCATCATCTACACCACCCTCTTCAAACAACTGCTTCTCCTGGGTAGTCTCGACAGCACAGTACGCACCAGAAAGTGGCACCTGAGTCTCATCATCAGATGCGTACTGAGGTGTGCTGCTGACCATAGGCACTGGCCCACCCGCCTCTTCAGATTCAGAGAGACAAAACGGTTGCGCATCACTGCATACTACCTCTTCTTCAAATTCTCGAATTCTGCTTGGCTGGCCCCCTCTTTCCAAGCCAAGAGATTCAGAGAACAGAAGTAGAGATGGCTCCTGTCCAGGGCTCTCTGACTGCCTGGGCAATTTGGCAGGTGGTGAAGAGACAGATGGGTGCTCTTCAGTGCTCAGGACCTGAGAGGATCTGGAACTAATTGAAGTCGATGCGTTAGCTGCCATCCATCCGACAACGGCTTCAATTTGGTCCTCGCGCAGCAGTGGGGTACGGCTAGCTCCTACAAAGCTGCGCATAAAGGACTGTTCCCTGGTAAAACTGGGGGATGCTGAGTCACTGGTGCCCGCAGCAGGCACAGAATCCCCACGTCCTCTCCCTGCAGGCACAGAATCCTCACGTCCTCTCCCTGCAGAAACTCCACGCCCACGACCACGACCACATGCCTTACTCCCTGCCTTCTTCATCTTGGTAGACTGATAAAGATAGGCAGAAAAGTACTAAGGGCTTAGTGTGCTTATTCCTGAACAGCTGCTAACAGGTATAAGAAACACTAATTTTATAAAGTGTGGACTAGACTTTAATATGAGCTAATGTGGCCTACACAACTGTAAAGTGGAGTGTTTGGTGAACTTTATTTAGGTTTTTTTTGTCACAAAAAGACACTGGATGTGCCTAAAGATGTAATAACGATAGTATCACAAACTTTTTGTAGCTATTACAATGTAGGAAGGTAACCTACAATGCAATAGATGAGGCTGCAAAAAATAGGCTAATACTAATCTGGCTGGGGCTGCAGGGCCCAATGCTGCAGAAAGGCTCCTCTATCTACTCCTATATAGTGTGTTTGGAATCAATTTAGCTGAATATGGATGGAACCACCACACTAATAGGAGATATCAGGAAAAATTATGAATTGGCAATAAAGGACAATGTATGAGGCAGTGACACACACTGAGTGCACTACAACCAGACGGGGTTGAAGCACACACTACAGGGTGAGCTGCACTCACACACCAGACCTTGCAGACAGCGGTGAACAGTACAGATGCAGAGCACTGTGCACTAGTGCTGCAAGACGGAAAAAAATTCTCTATCTACTCCTATATAGTGTGTTTGGAACCAATTTAGCTGAATACAGATGGAACCACCACACTAATAGGAGATATCAGGAAAAATTATGAATTGGCAATAAAGGACAATGTATGAGGCAGTGACACACACTGAGTGCACTACAACCAGACGGGGTTGAAGCACACACTACAGGGTGAGCTGCACTCACACACCAGACCTTGCAGACAGCGGTGAACAGTACAGATGCAGAGCACTGTGCACTAGTGCTGCAAGACGGAAAAAAATTTCTCTATCTACTCCTATATAGTGTGTTTGGAACCAATTTAGCTGAATACAGATGGAACCACCACACTAATAGGAGATATCAGGAAAAATTATGAATTGGCAAAAAAGGACAATGTATGAGGCAGTGACACACACTGAGTGCACTACAACCAGACTTGGCTGAAGCACACACTACAGGGTGAGCTGCACTCACACACACAGACCTTGCAGATAGCGGTGAACAGCACAGGGAACTGTGCACTAGCACTGCAAGGCACAGTGATTTAGAAAGTAGCTTGGGTAAAGCAGTATAGAGCAAATAGGTAGCTAAAACTGTCCCTCAGAACAACAGCGTCCTATCCCTAACTGAATTCACAGCAGAGTGAGCTCAAAATGGCGGCGGTGGCTTTTATAGTGCATCATGACATCATTTCAGCAGCCAATCACAGCCATGCCATTAGTTAAGATGCCTACATGCCTAACAGGATGTGCCCACACTTCTTAGGATCCTCATTGGCTGAATAAAATGAAAATGTCTCATTGCATTATGGGAACTTCCGATTCCGGTATACGATATTGCAATAGTATCGGAATTAAGTATCGGAATTCCGATACCGCGAATATCGGCCGATACCCGATATTTCAGTATCGGAATGCTCAACACTAGTGCCGAGGCAAAACATTTTTTCAAGGAGGAGAATGCTTGACAAGCCTTGTCAGACCACCTAGAAAAATCCGTCCCCTTTTTAGTCATGTCTGTGAGAGGCTTAACCATGGACGAGAAATTACGAATGAACTTCCGGTAATAGTTAGCAAACCCCAGGAAACGTTGTAGTGCCTTAAGATTCTCCGGCCGATCCCACTCAAGAACTGCCCGCAGTTTCCCAGGGTCCATACGAAAACCGGACGCTGAAACCAGGAAGCCTAAAAACTGGAGTTCCTGTACGGCGAACACACACTTTTCCCACTTGGCATACAGTTTATTATCCCGCAAGATCTGTAACACCTGTCTAACGTGCTCCTGATGAGACACCAGATCCGGCGAGTAAATTAAGATATCATCCAGATAAATGACAACAAACTGTCCCACCAGGTGGCGAAAAATATCATTAACAAAGTGTTGAAACACCGCCGGGGCATTAGTCAGACCGAATGGCATGACAAGGTTCTCATAATGCCCCTCCGGAGTGTTAAAAGCCGTCTTCCACTCATCCCCCTCCTTCATCCTAATCAGATTGTACGCCCCCCTGAGATCCAACTTAGAGAACCATTTGGCGCCCACGATCTGATTAAAGAGATCGGGAATAAGTGGGAGCGGATACGGATCTCGGACCGTAATCCGATTAAGTTCACGGAAATCCAGGCAAGGGCGTAGGCCTCCATCTTTCTTCTTAACAAAGAAGAACCCCGCGGCCACCGGTGAAGATGAAGGTCTAATATGCCCCTTAGCCAGACTTTCAGAAATATAATCCTTCATGGCCTGCCTCTCAGGACCAGAAAGGTTATACAACCTAGCTTTAGGTAACTTGGCCTCAGGGAGCAGTTTTACAGAACAGTCATACTCGCGATGAGGAGGTAGTTCCTGACACCCATTCTCCGAGAATACATCCACAAAGTCCGCCAGAAATGGAGGTAAGACCCAAGGAGTAACCGCACCGATGACCGTGTTCATGCAGTTTTTATTACAGAATTTACTCCATTGGCTTATCTCTCTGGTTTGCCAATTAATAACCGGGTTATGCTTAGCTAACCAAGGAAGGCCCAACACTATAGGAGTGGGAAGACCCTCCAACACGTAGCAAGACAACAGTTCTTTATGTATTGCCCCCACTTGAAGTTTTACGCCATGCACAGCTTGCAAAAAACTTCCCTGACCGAGAGGCCTGGCATCGATCGAGAATATGGGGATGGGTTTAGCCAACTCACTCAATCGCATACCTTGAACCCGGGCAAACCGAGCATCAACCAGATTAGCCCCGGCCCCACTATCCAGAAGAACAGATATCCTCTCAGTTCTCGCACCCACCACCACCTCCGCCGGTACGAGAAACTGAGACGAACCTAGGGACGAAATACCTACTCCCAGATTGCCGTCCACCACACAACCTGGGATCAACAGTTTTTTCGACGACTCTTTACTCTGCAAGGGACGGGATGGACACCCCCCAATAAAATGTCCCTTTTTCCCGCAGAGGAAACACCTTCCTGTCTTATGGCGCTCCACCGGTCCCCTTCCCCGAAATGATGTCCCTCCTAATTGCATAGGCTCCTCCGGACTGACCAGGGGAACCACCATATGAGGGGACCTTGTAGGAGGTGGAGACATTACAGGGGGTAGAGTTATCCCGCACCTCTCCCGAAGCCGTCTGTCAACGCGAATGGCAAGGGCCATAGCGGCTTCCAGTGACGCGGGAGAGTCATACTGTGCCAACACATCCTGTAATTTGTCGGATAAACCATGACAAAACTGGCTCCTAAGAGCCGGGTCATTCCACTGGGTGTCCGTGGCCCACCTACGGAACTCCGAACAGAATTCCTCCGCCGGACGATCTCCCTGCTGAATCCTACGTAACTTAGACTCAGCAAGGGAGATCCGATCTGGGTCATCATATACGAGTCCCAGAGCAGCGAAAAACCTATCCACTGACTGGAGAACCGGGGAGCTTGGGGGAAGAGAGAACGCCCAAGATTGTGGGTCCCCTTGTAGGAGCGAGATGACAATTCCCACCCTTTGTTCTTCGCTGCCCGATAACCGAGGCCGCAGCCGAAAGTACAATTTGCATGCCTCCCGGAAAACAAAAAACTTGTCCCGCCCCCCAGTGAACCTGTCAGGGAGAGCTACTTTAGGTTCTGGTCCGGCTTGCTCCAGAGGATGCAAAACCTTGGACCTAACGTCCGCCAGCCCCATGGACAAACTCTGCAACTGCCGAGCTAGACCGGCTACTGGATCCATGGTAGCTGGAGAAAAACTAAGTTGGTCGGTGAAAATGTCACACTGTCACAGAATACTGGAGGTAGGGGGCCTAAGCTGACCCTAAGCTGGGGCCCTGACTAATCCCTCAACCTGGAGGTACTGTTAAAGGTACAGAGGTCCAGGCCGCCAGCGTAACCCCTACCTCCTGAGGATCCCTGCACCTCAGTAATCTAGTCCTGAGAAGGACCCCGATCACAACAATTGGGAACCAGAAATAATATGCCCACACACAGTATTTAGACGAACGAGACAGTACAAGGGAAAAACCAAAACCACCTTGCATACAACTTCTACACAACTACAACAGAGGGAACACCAACGGGAAAGGAGATAAATGATAAAGCGAGGAAAGGGAAAAAACACTTCCAAATACACTTATCTCAGCAACTCCAAACACCACGATCCGCTCTGTAAGTCTGAATGAAAAGCTTTCACCGACACCTCCCAAACAGACCAGCAGGGATATGAAGGAGTCTCACTAAAGAAGCATTGATTGCAGCTGGGCGAGGCTGGACCTCAGCTAGCCCAGAGAGAGAGAGAATTAACTCCTTCACTGCCGAAAAAACACAAAGCACCAACAAGTCAGCTGCGAGAAGTCAGGCTGTGTACTCGTGACGATCTTCGTGGCAACACACCCGTGACACACACTGAAGGCATCAAAACTATGAATTGACACATGTGGAATTATATACTTAACAAAAAAGTGGCAAACAACTGAAAATATGACTTATATTCTAGATTCTTCAGTAGCCACCTTCTGCTTTGATGACTGCTTTGCACACTCTTGGCATTCTCTTGATGAGCTTCAAGAGGTAGTCACTAGTGTTGAGCGAACATGCTCGACACTGCTCGGTACTCGCCCGAGCATCACGCTACTCGGGATGTTCGGCGAGCACCGAGCATTTCCGGGTTACTCGGGCGGGAGCTCGGGTCTCCGCCCTGCATGTTTGGCGCTCTTTACAGAGCCAATGAACATGCAGGGATTGCCAGCCAGTCACTGTAATGCCGCAGCCATGTTGTTTGTGGGCATTACAGTGATTGGCTGGCCGCACAGCGTCACCTCGAGTATTTAAAACCGGGCGCCGCCATCTTGGACACAGTCGCTCCGGATCAGACAGTGTAGGGACAGCGCTGCTGATTTATGGAGAGATATATCCTGCAAAATAGTTAGTGTAGGGTCTGTAAAGGCTGCCAGATCAAACAAACAGTCCTTCTCAGGACTAATATCCATCCCAGGTATATCAGGCAGGCAGGCAGGCAGGCTGTATAGGAGACGCAGTGGTTATACCAGCAAACGCTGCATTACAGTCCTGTGTGCTGCTCCTGTTGCTGAAATTGCTGGACTTAGCTCCAGGTCCCGGGGGCCAGGAAAAATCCTTTTTTTTATCTAAATCCTCTTTTTTTTTCCTCCTTCACAATGTACAAATACCCATCTTATTAACCTTTTGGTGCCCCGCCCCCCCCCCAAAAAAAAAGTGTGCCTCTGATTTTTCAGACACAAATATATCTGTTGAAAATAGTCTGGTGTAGGCCAGAGAAATAGAAGTGTGGTTTTGCAGCTCTATGGGCCATTTGTATATAAAAAAAACAGTTTGAGTGTGTCGCTCACTGTTCAGCAGCAAATATATATATATTTTAAAAAGCCTGGTATACACCAGTAAATTATTACTGTGGTTTTGATGTTCCACGGTAAAACATCTCTATTATCCTGTTTTTGGCATTTTTTGCTGTATAAAAATAATAATAGTGTCTCCCTGATTTTTCAGACACAAATATATCTGTTGAAAATAGTCTGGTGTAGGCCAGAGAGACAGAAGTGTGCTTTTGCTATTCCACGGTAAAAAATCTCTATTATCCTGCTTTTTGCATTTTTTGCTGTAAAAAAAAAAAAAAAATAGTGTCTCCCTGATTTTTCAGACACAAATATATCTGTTGAAAATAGTCTGGTGTAGGCCCGAGAAATACAAGTGTGGTTTTGCAGTTCCACGGTACAAACCTCTGTATTATCCACTTTTGGGCCATTTGTAACTAAAAAAAACAGTTTGAGTGTGTCCCTCACTGTTCAGCCGCAAATATATATATATTTTAAAAAGTCTGGTATACACCAGTAAATTATAACTGTGGTTTTGCTGTTTCACGGTAAAAAATCTCTATTATTCAGGTTTTGGTAGTTTTTTCCGTAAAGAAAAACAGTAGTGTCTCCTGACTGTTGTGACACAAAAATATATCTGTTGAAAATAGTCTTGTGTAGGCCCGACATCCCAGTGTGGTTTCGCAGTTCCACGGGTCAAATCGCTGTACTATCCAGTTTTGGGCCTTTGGTATCTAAAAAAAAAGCAGTTTGAGTGTGTCGCTCACTGTTCAGCCGCAAATATCTCTATTTAAAAAAGTGTGGTATACCCCAATAAACAATAACTGTGGTTTTCCTCTTCCACGGTTCTAATCTACTCTTAATTACCCTTTTTCCATTGATAGTGCAAGTGTAAGCTATTTTACTTCATTTACAATGGGCAAGGCGCGTGGCAAGGGACGTGGAAGTGGACGTTCTGGTGATGGTTCGTGCAGAGGACGGGGCCGTGGCCAAGGTGAAAATGTGCCACAACCAACAGCCACATCTTCTCGCTCCCACTTCTTGACCGAATTATTAGGGAAGCACAGAACAACACCAGCATTGAGAACTGATCAGTGTGAACAGGTTATTAATTGGATAGCAGACAATACTTCCAGTTACCTGGGCACCACCACCTCCGGTCTGTCTTCCACACGGTCAACTCTTAGTAGTCGTGAGTCTCGACCGCGTACTCCTCCTCACCCTGATGCTCCTTCCTCCCACCATGCCGAGTGTCATCAGACAGCAAGTGATCCCACACTTGGACACTCTGGAGAGCTGTTCACTGGTCCATTTCCATATTTGGGCCCCTCGCCTGATACGCTTGAAGTGATGGAAGAGGAGATCCCATGTTGCGATGCCCAAATATTTGAACAGCCACGGCCACAGGAAGTCGACGTTGGCAATCTGTCACAAGAGGTGGACGATGACAAGACACAATTGCCAGGAAGTGAGGAGGAGGATCGTGGTGCGCAAGTGGAAGAGGAGGAGGTGGTGGATGATCTAGTAACTGACCCAATGTGGAAGGAGGACATGCAGAGTGAGGCCAGCAGCACACAGGGGGGGGGAGGCAGAGTACCCCAACAGGCAGGAAGAAGCAGTGTGGTGGCCGCAGACAGAAGACAGGCAACCGTTCCCCGTAACACCAACACGAGGGACGTTGCCAGTACAAGCGGTAGGTCTTCCAGAGTCTGGAATTTTTTAAAGACTCTGCTGATAACCCCAAAAAGGCCATATGTTCCGTGACAAAACTACCAGCCTGACCACCACCAGCATGATCAGGCACATGGCAGCAAAGCACCTGACTTTGTGGGGCGAAACCCAGGGTCCACGACCAGTGTCAGCGGGTGTCACCACTGCTTCTTCCACTGTTGTGCGTGCAATAGAACCCCCTGTTGTGTGTGCAAGGCAATCCCCTGTCCATACTGCATGTAAAGATGCCCCTTCCTCTCAGTCTTCACTTGTTATGGCAGTTTCTCAAGAAACAGCATCAACGTCCACGTCCCACCGCAGCGTTCAATTGTCCATATCCCAGACCTTTGAACGAAAGCGGAAATTCGCAGCTAACGCCCCACAGGCCACAGTCCTAAATTCGCACATTTCACGACTGCTTGCATTGGAAATGCTGCCTTTTAGGCTGGTGGAGATGGAATCCTTCCGCAATCTTATGGCGGTGGCCATCCCTCGGTACTCGGTCCCCAGCCGACACTATTTTGCCCGGTGTGCCATCCCTGCACTACACAAGCACGTGTCCCAAAGCATCTGCCTTGCCCTCAACAACGCAGTTACTGGGAGAGTCCACCTGACAACGGACACGTGCACAAGTGCTTGTGGCCAGGGATGGTACATCTCTCTGACGGCACACTGGGTAAACATAGTGGAAGCCGGGACCCAGTCGGACCTTGGGACGGAACACATCCTCCCCACACCGAGGATTGCGGGCCCTATGTCAGTCAGAGTTGCCCCCACAGTGTACAGCTCCTGCGCATCCTCCTCCTCCTCCTCCTCATGTTCAGCCTCCATCTCAGATATCACCACATCAGTTACAAGCTGGAAGCATTGCAGTACTGCCTCCGCCAAGCGGCAACAGGCTGTGCTGAAACTCATAAGCTTAGGTGATAAACCTCACACTGCTTGTGAGTTGTGGACAGCTGTGAAAGAGCAGGCAGATCTGTGGCTGAGACCGCTGAACCTACATCCCGGCATGGTCGTGTGTGACAATGGCCGTAACCTGGTGGCGGCTCTGAGGCGAGGTGAGATCACACACGTACCATGCCTGGCTCATGTGCTTAACCTCGTGGTTCAGCGGTTTCTTAAATCGTACCCCGAGTTGCCAGATCTGCTCGTGAAAGTACGCCGCCTGTCAGCTAATTTTCGCAAGTCGGCTACAGCTTCCGCCGCCCTTGCCGTGTTGCAGCAGCGTTTGCAGCTTCCGGCACACCGACTGGTGTGTGATGTCCCCACACGTTGGAACTCTACCCTCCACATGTTGCAAAGGATTTGTGAGCAGAAGAGAGCAGTTGTGGAGTACCAGCTGCAACAAGGCCGTCGATATTCAGGTCAGACTCCACACATAAGACCTCAGGAGTGGACCTGGATGTCTGACATATGTACCATCCTGACAAACTTTGAGGAGGCCACCAAGATGGTGAGTGGCGATGACGCCATCATTAGTGTCAGCATCCCACTTGTCTGTCTTTTGCAACGCTCTCTGCAGAGAATTAAAGAGGAGGCATTGCAGCCAGAGTATGATGAGATGGATCAAGAAGCCGTAGCGGGCGATTACACACAGCCCAGCCTCATCTAATCCCAACGTGCATTGGGGGACAATGAGGGAGAGGAGGAGGAGGAGGAGGAGGAAGAACAGGAGCTGCTATCATGCGTTGTAGACGGTAGTACCTGTACAAGTGTCATACCGTCGGTTCAGCGTGGGTGGCCTGAGGACAGGGGGGAGGAGGAAGAGGAGGAGGAGGAGGAGAGCATAGTCAGTCGTCATCTTGGTGAGGACACGGAAATCTTGCCCGTTACCAGTCTGGCACGCATGGCTGACTTTATGTTACGCTGCCTTAACCGTGACCCTCGCGTTGTCAAAATGTTGGGTGACAGTCATTACTGGTTGGTGACACTTGTAGACCCCCACTACAAGGAGAACTTTCACTCTCTTATTCCTGAGGTGGAGAGGTCTACAAAAATGGGGCAATACCAGAAGGCCCTTGCTGCAGAACTCTTAAAATAATTCCCATCTGAACACGCTAGCGGCAGAGGTCACAGTTCGTTGCCCAACCAAGGCGTACAGGCGAGAGAGATGCAACTCCAATCCAGCAGAGGCAGGGGAACACTGTCAACGTTCTGGGACAGTTTTCTGACTCCCGTCCAGCTTACAGGTCCTGAGGCGCGGGGTACTCTCACAAGGAGTGGAAAGTTTCAAACGATGGTGAGGGAGTACCTTGCCGATCGTACCAGCGTCCTCCGTGATTCCTCTGTGCCTTTTAATTATTGGGTATCCAAGCTGGACACTTGGAATGAACTCGCTCTGTACGCCTTGGAGGTCCTGGCCTGCCCTGCCGCTAGCGTGTTATCGGAGCGTGTTTTTAGTGCCGCTGGGGGAATTATAACTGATAAGCGCACTCGCCTGTCAACTGACAATGCTGACAAGCTGACCCTTATCAAAATGAACAAGGGCTGGATTGGGCCAGACTTCTCATCACCACCAAATGACAGCAGAGTAACATAAAGTCAAATCCACTGTGTTATTTCGGGAGGTGTATTCACATGCACTGCTTCACACCCACACATGGGTATACGCTTCCTCGTTTCGGCTGTTTAATCTTCTTCTCCTTATCCTCAGCCTCCACCACCACTATACCACCAGGGTGCCAGCATTGCAAGTTCCTCCGTCCTAATTTTTGGCAGCTTTTGCTGGGAAAGCATAAGCAAATACCATGGGACACCCACTCCCCAATAATGGGACTTATGTTTGTAATATGCTGTACTGCATGGCTCTTGTAAGGGGCATTGCAAGTTGCTCCGTCCTAATTTTTGGCAGCTTTTGCTGGGAAAGCATAAGCAAATACTATGGGAGACCCACTCCCCAATAATGGGACTTATGTTTGTAATATGCTGTACTGCATGGCTCTTGTAAGGGCATTGCAAGTTGCTCCGTCCTAATTTTTGGCAGCTTTTGCTGGGAAAGCATAAGCAAATACTATGGGAGACCCACTCCCCAATAATGGGACTTATGTTTGTAATATGCTGTACTGCATGGCTCTTGTAAGGGGCATTGCAAGTTGCTCTGTCCTAATTTTTGGCAGCTTTTGCTGGGAAAGCATAAGCAAATACTATGGGAGACCCACTCCCCAATAATGTGACTTATGTTTGTAATATGTTGTACTGCATGGCTCTTGTAAGGGGCATTGCAAGTTGCTCTGTCCTAATTTTTGGCAGCTTTTGCTGGGAAAGCATAAGCAAATACTATGGGAGACCCACTCCCCAATAATGTGACTTATGTTTGTAATATGTTGTACTGCATGGCTCTTGTAAGGGGCATTGCAAGTTGCTCCGTCCTAATTTTTGGCAGCTTTTGCTGGGAAAGCATAAGCAAATACTATGGGAGACCCACTCCCCAATAATGGGACTTATGTTTGTAATATGCTGTACTGCATGGCTCTTGTAAGCAGCATTGCAAGTTGCTCCGTCCTAATTTTTGGCAGCTTTTGCTTGCAAGGCATAAGCAAATACTATGGGACACCCACTCCCCAATAATGGGACTTATATTTGTAATATGCTGTACTGCATGTGACGCGCCCCCTGGGCCATGTGTACACGTGTGTGGGATACCCGGTGCCGGGTCTCTGGGGTCTGTAGTCTCCGTGGCGGTGACCCGGTCCCGTGGCTCAGGCTGGTCAAACCAGTGGCAGTCTTTCTTAGGTTTTGAGGTTAATTGTCCGACTGCGCCACCCGTGGATTGCGGTCAGGGAGTACCACCGCTGCGAGGCAGACCGCTGAGGCTGGTGTTGTGTGCGCAGCATAAAATGGGATAACTCCCCTCGGGAGGAGTATAGCCTCAGGGCAGTGAGTGTGGATGATGGGGGTGATGGTGCACGAGCGCAGCAGGAATGACTCAGAGTCTTTGCAGTGCAGTTCAGGGTCTTTACTGATGATTATAAGGTAGACCCTCCCGGGAGTACTGGCTAGCATAAGAGGCCTGGTCAGTCTGTGAGCAAGCAGGAGTTCCACTGGCCAGGTGGAGTTGTAGGCCTCCCCGTCTGTCTGCACTCTTCCTGGCTACCTTGCTGTAAGCGGGTAGAAGTAGCCCACGTCCCTGAGTGTACCGTGTAGTGCTCACCCGTATGGCTGGTGACTTGGGGCCTTCTGTTAGCCTCCGCTCCACGACGGCGGTGCTGGTCCCTTGCTTGTGACTGAGCCTCCGGGCTTCTATGGCCAGCGGACCTGAAATCCCCTGCCGGCTGGTTTCTGCTGCTGGATATATAAGTCCTCACAGCTTCGGACTCCTGTGTCCGGTTCCTATTGTCTTCTACCAGGGCGAGCTCTGCTCAGCTTCCAGCCCCTGGTCTTTAGCTCCTAGCTCCTACAGAGCTCCTTGCTGTTACTTTCCCTTGCTCTCAGTCTGACTCTGACTGTTCTCTGACTCACTCAACCCCGCCCCAGATCCAGTTTATAAGGGCAGAATTCTCCCCTCCCAGGATTGGGGCAGGAGGATGTTGCATGTTTAAGGGATCCTGACCAGGAAAACTCCCACTTGCTCTCCGACGTAATATCTCTATTACTGTGGTGACCAGACCCCTGGGGTGCCACACATGGCTCTTGTAAGGGGCATTGCAGTTCCTCATAATTTTTGGAAAGCCTTCCATTCACTGCTTAGGCCAACAGTGCATGGGAGACCCAGTTGCTATAAATGGAAAATAAGGTTTAGTTAACGCCCTCTGACCTCCATGTCATTTCCAAGGGGCATTGGAGTGGCTCAAAATTTTTGGTAGGCATTGCACTCACTGTATGCCCTATAACTGTGTAGCCGAACCGCTCCTTTTGTTACAGAAACATATCCTACAAGACATATCTGGTTGACTGGCCTGATATTGATGTGAATGGTCCCTGTTCCTCCTGCTCTTTCTCCTTTGCCACTACCTCATCCATCATTTATCACCTGAAGCTTTGTTTTAACGGGAGTCATAGAACTTGGATAGTAGCAGGAAAACATCCAGCAATCCTCGGAGGAGGTAGGATATGCGCCAAAACGCTGACCACCTCAGGCCTAGCCGCTACTACATACATGCTCTTGCATTACAACAAAACAAAGCAGATGCTAACTTTTATCATCCTCATCATGCACCTCACCTTGGCACTCTCAACTCCCCTGATGGAGAAGCCAGGGCCCACCGGAGGAGTCTGATAGTCCGGTGGGCTCGGCCAATGCTGCCCTAAAGCAGGCCAGGCTAAGAAAAGTGTGGGAAAGGTTACCGGGACAAATAGGGGTGGCTGGGGACCGAGTATGGACACCCGGCCACCCCCTGGAGGCTGGGGAGCAAGCGGGGACACCCGGCCACCAGGCGGCTGGGGACTGAGTATGGATACCAGGCCGCCGACACAGCCATGGCGTGGTGGCCAGATTCCGCCTCCACATGCCTAAAAGGCCCAATTTAAAGTGCAAGCAAGCAAGCAGTATGGTATTGCAGCCTGGGGGTGGGTGGGTGGCAGGCAGCATACTTGAGCTTGTATTGCAAGGAATGGGGGAGGTACAATTGAACACTGCCCTGGGACTAGAACTTGCATGGGGATAGTTGCAAGTCTGCATCTTCTGATGCGGTAAGGATCACTTATGATGGGCACACTTTTAGACAGTGACCTGGGAGTCAGAGATGCTTCCAGGGGTCTTCCCCATGCTGTTCCCTTGTCTTTTCAGCACTTTATGCATGTGTCACACAGCACATGGCCAGATAAGGTTGTAAAATGTTAAAATGACATTTCACGGTGAATGCATTTGTCATAGTTGAAAGCAATACAAAAGTGCAAAAACGCATAAAAAATGCTACTTGTGAACATAGCCAAAGGTGTGGAGGAGTATTTTTGTTTTTGGTCATTTATTTTAACTTATACACAAGTCTTTTCCCTGGAAAGGATGTTCCTTAACTAGTGTTGAGCATTCCGATACTGAAATATCGGGTATCGGCCGATATTCGCGGTATCGGAATTCCGATACTTAATTCCGATACTTTTACAATATCGAATACGGGAATCGGAAGTTCCCATAATGCCTGCGCTCTGCAGTGTTTTTGAAGTATGACAAGCTGGATGGCAGCGGTCAGCTGAGATCCAGCCTGTCATCAGAATGACATCCCAGCGTGGGAGAATTCTCCTGATCGTTTAAAAGCCGGCGGGCGGTAAAAAGCCGCCGGCTTTTAAACAATCACACAGCCCCATACTGCTTCCCCGCAGCCTCCCACCCCGATCCTCCGCTCCCCTCGCCACCTCCCATCCCGATCGTAAGTTAGGACCGGGCGGGGAGTGCAGCACCAAGGAGCGGGGAGCGAAGGACCCGGGCGGGGAAGCCGGCAGTGAAAAGACTTCACCGCCGGCTTTCCCGTTCTGTGCTGCGCTTTCCCACCGGTTATTTCAAATGAACAGCTGAGGTATCAGGTGATGCTGATCAGCTGTTCATTTGAAGTAGCCGCGGTGCCCTCAGAGGGTTCACGTGAGTTCATGCTTGACTGCATTGCATGAACTCACATGAACTTTCCCACGGCCGCACAGGTCAGCCTCACCTCCCAGACGATCAGCCCGTCATGATTGGTGTGTGTGGGTGTCTGTGCATGTGTCTGCGAGTGTGTGCGGGGTGTCTGTGCGTGTGTCTGCGAGTGTGTGCGGGGTGTCTGTGCGATGTCTGCGGGTGTGTGCAATGTCTGCGGGGGTGTGCGGTGTCTGTGCGATGTGTGCGGGTGTGTGCGGGTGTGCGCGGTGTCTGTGCGATGTCTGCGGTGTCTGTGCGATGTCTGTGAATGTGTGCGGTGTCTGTGCGATGTCTGCGGGTGTGTGCGGTGTCTGTGCGATGTCTGCGAGTGTGTGCGGTGTCTGTGCGATGTCTGCGGGTGTGTGCGTGCAGGCAGACATAGGCCGATGTGACACTACTACTCCCATCGGCCTATGTCTGTCCCCCGTCCACTCGTGCCAGCAGGATCAGCTCGATGGGAGCAGTAGTTCCCATCAGCCTGATCCTGCTATTTAAATTGCCCTACTGTTTCCCCAATAAATTTTAAATACATGTCATTGGTGGCCAGTGGTTACCTACAATAAATTAGTTCATACATTACCTGTCCCCGCCGATCGCCACCTAAAATAAAGTAAAAAATAAAAAACTACACCTATACTCACCTAGACACCTAATTCCCCGAAGCCATCCATCTCCTGTAATAAAATATAAAATAATAAACCACAACCTTATCCTTACCCCTCCGTAGTAGTCCACGAGTGTCCCACGATGATCTCCAGTTTAGAGCAGCCACATAGAATGTGACCGCTCTGAACCGCTGCCGCCGCTAGAATGATGGGGCCGTAAAGCAGCCCCGTCATTGCATAAGCGGGTTCGCCGGAGTTCAGGCAGCGCTGCTCCAGTTAGCTCCTTTACAGCCCTGCTGTATCGTGAGAAATTCCCACGGTACAGCAGTGCCGTAAAGGGGGTCTCCGGAGCTGCGCTGCCTGAATGCACTCCGGTGACCTCAGTCAGTGGCTCCCGCTGCCGGGAGCGGACGTGTTCCCGGCAGTGTGAGCTTACAGCAGCCATGCACAGCTGTCACCATCTCCAGATGTGACAGCTGTGCATGGGAGATCAGCGCAGGAACGTGGACAGGTAACTATTTTTTTTTAGTAAACTAAGAATTAAATAAAATTGTGTGGTTTATTTCAAATAAATTATTTTTTTCTGGGTGTAGTGTGTTTTTTCTTTTTAACACTTTGTAGGTTAGTAATGGGGGTGTCTTATAGACGCCCATCATTACTAACCTGGGCTTCATGGCAGCTGGCGCTGACATGAACCCCAACCCTATTACCCCCTGCCACCTCACCAGGGCAGCGTGGAAGAGCGAGGCTAAGTGCCAGAGTTGGCGCATCCTATGGATGCGCCATTTCTGGGGCGGCTGACGGCTGGTGTTTCTAGCCTGGGAGGGGGCCAATATTCATGGCACCCTTCCTGGGCTATTAATATCAGCCCCCAGCTGTCTGCCTAGCCTTTGCTAGCTATTAAATAGGGGGTACCGCACGTCATTTTTTTGGGGGGGTCCCCCATTTTAATAGCTAGTAAAGGCTAGGTATTCAGCTGGGGGCTGATATTAGTAGTCTGGGAAGCTCCGTGGGTATTACCCACTTCCCAGGCTTCAAACATCTGCCCCAGCCGTCTGCTTAACCTCCGCTAGAGCCTAAAATTATGGGGGATCCCACGCCAATTTTTTTTTAAATAAATCCTTTATTTTAACAATAAATGACATTTGAGGAGTTAATAAAGATGCAGTCCCTAAATTATTATTTATTTTTTAATTAATTTTTCCCAAAAATTTTGACGTGTGCTTTGCCATATTTTTGTATGCCAGCCAGGTACAGCATCCAGCTTCTATGAACGCGCCATTTTCCGGGGTGGCTGCGGACTGCAATTTGCACCGGGGGGGGGGGCAGAAAGCTTGGGCCTCCCTGCGCTGCAGATTCCATCTCCCAGCTGCCTAGTTGTACCTGGTTGGACATAAAAATAGGGAGAAGACCCACATATTTTTTTTTTAAATTATTTCATGAAATTCATGAAATAATAAAGAAAAAAGGGCTTCCCTATATTGTTGTGTCCGGCCAGGTACAAATAGGCAGCTGGTGGTTGGGCGCAGCCCGTTCCTGCCTGCTGTACCTGGCTGGACACAAATATAGTGCGAAGCCCCACGTCAATTTTTTTTTAATTATTTCAGGAAATTCATGAAATAATTAAAAAAAAATTGATGTGGGGCTTCGCCCTATATTTGTGTCCAGCCAGGTACAGCAGGCAGGAACGGGCTGCGCCCAACCACCAGCTGCCTATTTGTACCTGGCCGGACACAACAATATAGGAAAGCCCTTTTTTAAAAAAATTATTTCATGAAATAATTTAAAAAAAATTGACGTGGGGCTTCGCACTATATTTGTGTCCAGCCAGGTACAGCAGGCAGGAACGGGCTGCCCCCAACCACCAGCTGCCTATTTGTACCTGGTTGGACACAACAATATAGGGAAGCCCTTTTTTTCTTAATTATTTCATGAATTTCATGAAATAATTTAAAAAAAAAATACGTGGGGCTTCGCCCTATTTTTGTGTCCAGCCAGGTACAACTAGGCAGCTGGGGGCTGGAATCCGCAGCGCAGGGAGGCCCAAGCTTTCTGGGCCCCACCCGCTGCAAATTGCAGTCCGCAGCCACCCCGGAAAATGGCGCGTTCATAGAAGCGCCATCTTCTGGCGCTGTACCCAACTCATCCAGGGCCCTGGTGCGGTGGCTCACTGGGTAATAAAGGGGTTAAGGCCAGCTTGGCATTATCAGCTGGCCCTAAGCCCGAAATTCATGGGGTCACGCCAATATTAGACATGACTACCATGAATTTCTAGTAAAGTATTTAAAAAAAACACAACACCCAGAAAAAAGTCCTTTAATTGAAATAAACACACAATTCTTTATTGTTCTAAATTAAACTATACTTACCATCACGCCCATTCCAGCTGAAGCCAACGATCTCCTGCAATAAAAGAAAAATAATAAAGCAACCTCATCCTTACCTTTCCATGGTTCCCACGACAGCTTCAGCTCTGCTACATCGAGATGACAGGCTGGACCGCAGCAGAACGCTGCCATCCAGCCTGTCATCCCGCAGACACTGAGAAGCGCAGGCTTGCTTGCGCTCCTCAGTGTCTCTCTGTGACGGCATAAAGATGAGCCGAGGTCATGTCCAATGAACTCGGCTCACCTCATGCACGTCACTGACAGCTTGGGAAAATTCTCCTGCACTCAGCGCTTCAGCGTGAGAATTTTCCCACGCTGTCAGTGACGTGAATGAGGTGAGGTCATGTCCAATGAACTCAGCTCACCTCATGCACGTCACTGACAGCGTGGGAAAATTCTCACGCTGAAGCGCTGAGTGCAGGAGAATTCTCCCACGCTGTCAGTGACGTGCATGAGGTGAGCTGAGTTCATTGGACATGGCCTCAGCTCATCTGGATGCCGTCACAGAGAGACACTGAGGAGCGCAAGCATGCCTGCGCTTCTCAGTGTCTGCGGGATGACAGGCTGGATGGCAGCGTTCTGCTGCGGTCCAGCCTGTCATCTCGATGTAGCAGAGCTGAAGCTGTCCTGGGAACCATGGAAAGGTAAGGATGAGGTTGCTTTATTATTTTTCTTTTATTGCAGGAGATCGTTGGCTTCAGCTGGAATGGACGTCATGGTAAGTAGAGTTTAATTTAGAACAATAAAGAATTGTGTGTTTATTTCAATTAGAGGACTTTATTCTGGGTGTTTGTGTTTTGTTTTTTTACTTTGACTATGGGGTTAGTAATGGGGGTGTCTTATAGACGCCTCTCCATTACTAACCTGGGCTTGATGTCAGCTGGCATTATAAGCTGACATCAACCCCAACCCTATTACCCCACTGCCACCGCTACAGGGCAGTGGGAAGAGCGAGGCTAAGTGCCAGAATTGGCGCATCCTATGGATGCGCCATTTCTGGGGCGGCTGACGGCTGGTGTTTCTAGCCTGGGAGGGGGCCAATATTCATGGCACCCTTCCTGGGCTATTAATATCAGCCCCCAGCTGTCTGCCTAGCCTTTGCTAGCTATTAAATTAGGGGGGACCCCACGTCATTTTTTTGAGGGGGTCCCCCATTTTAATAGCTAGTAAAGGCTAGGTATTCAGCTGGGGGCTCATATTAGTAGCCTGGGAAGCTCCGTGGGTATTATCCCCTTCCCAGGCTTCAAACATCTGCCCCAGCCGTCTGCTTAACCTCCGCTAGAGACTAAAATTAAGGGGAATCCCACGCCAATTTTTTTTTAAATAAATCCGTTATTTTAACACTAAATGACAAGTACAGTAATCAACACTGTCACTGTACTTCATATATACAG
This sequence comes from Phyllobates terribilis, assembly GCF_046119375.1. Classification (NCBI taxonomy): domain Eukaryota; kingdom Metazoa; phylum Chordata; class Amphibia; order Anura; family Dendrobatidae; genus Phyllobates; species Phyllobates terribilis. The sequence continues at coordinate 708,431,395 of NW_027362761.1, forward strand.
TACAGACCAAAAGTTTGGACACACCTTCTCATTTAAAGATTTTTCTGTATTTTCATGACTATGAAAATTGTACATTCACACTGAAGGTATCAAAACTATGAATTAACACATGTGGAATTATATACTTAACAAAAAAGTGTGAAATAACTAGAGATGAGCGTTGTTCTACTCGAACTGTTCGCCAATCTCAAATTCGAGCTGTTTTGGGCGGTGTTCGAGCCGTTCGGCGAACACGAGCAATTTGAGAAAAATTCGGCTGTTCGAGGTTATGTTCGATAACTGTTCGTGCACCAAAATCATAACTGGATTTTTTCTCAGTAATGATGAAAATTAATGTTAATACGCAGTTTGAGTGTACAGCGGGGTGGGGGGAGGGGCAGGGGATGGATCTCTGCAGGAACAATGAAGATCTCCATTTTTTTTTCTCTTTCCCGCATTTGCAGTGGGGAGGTGCAATCTGTCAGCCTATCAGCAGCGCACACACGGAGCGAAGTGCTTTTTTTCACACAAGCAAGGGCATGTGTCATTGGCAGTGTATGTCACATGTCCTTGCCCTATAAGACCAAGCCATTTTCCCCATCGCCACCATTTTCTCACTGCTGCAGCTGCGTGTTAGACGGCACCGCTGTTGCTGTGTGCGCTATACCTTGTTAATTTCAAGACAATTTTCGCACAAATATACAGATAGCTTGGGAGTAGGGAATAGTTGTGATTGCAGTCCTTTTAAGGACTAGGTTACAGCATTTCCTACGACTTTTATCAGGGAGGTCTGTCTCTTAAATAGATAGGTTGTGGGAGTAAAGACTAATTGTAATTGGAGTCCTTTTCAGGACTAGGTTACATGAGTTCCTATCAGTTTTTGCCAGGCAGGTCTGTGCCAGTGCTGTGCAAGTTTTTTTCACAGCATTTGGCTGAATCTAGCAAAGCTAATCCTTTTTGGCCTATTGCAGAGTGTGTTAGTCAGTGGAGTAGCCTATCTGTGTTGCAAGATATAACACCTGTGTATAGAATACCAATTTTTTTACTGCACCTAGTGAAGTAAAATCTTTTGGGCATAGCATCATTCTATTAGTCCATCTATACTGACCTCCATCAGGTTGCAAACTGAATATAATTTTTTTCTGCATCTAGCTCTGAAAAAATATTTGGGCTTCTAGCAGTGTGTGGGACTTGGTCTATTAGTCCATCTATACTGACCTCCATCAGGTTGCAAATTAAAAATAATTTTTTTCTTCATTTAGCTCTGAAAAAATATTTGGGCTTCTAGCAGTGTGTGGGACTTGTTCTATTAGTCCTTCTATACTGACCTCCAGCAGGTTGCAAATTGAATATAATTTTTTTCTGCATCTAGCTCTGAAAAAATAGTTGGGCTTCTAGCGGTGTGTGGGACTTGGTCTATTAGTCCATCTATACTGACCTCCATCAGGTTGCAAATTAAAAATAATTTTTTTCTGCATCTAGCTCTGAAAAAATATTTGGGCTTCTAGCAGTGTGTGGGACTTGGTCTATTAGTCCATCTATACTGACCTCCATCAGGTTGCAAATTAAAAATATTTTTTTTCTGCATCTAGCTCTGAAAAAATATTTGGGCTTCTAGCAGTGTGTGGGACTTGGTCTATTAGTCCATCTATACTGACCTCCATCAGGTTGCAAATTAAAAATAATTTTTTTCTGCATCTAGCTCTGAAAAAATATTTGGGCTTCTAGCAGTGTGTGGGACTTGGTCTATTAGTCCATCTATACTGACCTCCATCAGGTTGCAAATTAAAAATAATTTTTTTCTTCATTTAGCTCTGAAAAAATATTTGGGCTTCTAGCAGTGTGTGGGACTTGTTCTATTAGTCCTTCTATACTGACCTCCAGCAGGTTGCAAATTGAATATAATTTTTTTCTGCATCTAGCTCTGAAAAAATATTTGGGCTTCTAGCGGTGTGTGGGACTTGGTCTATTAGTCCATCTATACTGACCTCCATCAGGTTGCAAATTAAAAATAATTTTTTTCTGCATCTAGCTCTGAAAAAATATTTGGGCTTCTAGCAGTGTGTGGGACTTGGTCTATTAGTCCATCTATACTGACCTCCATCAGGTTGCAAATTAAAAATAATTTTTTTCTGCATCTAGCTCTGAAAAAATATTTGGGCTTCTAGCGGTGTGTGGGACTTGGTCTATTAGTCCATCTATACTGACCTCCATCAGGTTGCAAATTAAAAATAATTTTTTTCTGCATCTAGCTCTGAAAAAATATTTGGGCTTCTAGCGGTGTGTGGGACTTCGTCTATTAGTCCATCTATACTGACCTCCATCAGGTTGCAAATTAAAAATATTTTTTTTCTGCATCTAGCTCTGAAAAAATATTTGGGCTTCTAGCAGTGTGTGGGACTTGGTCTATTAGTCCATCTATACTGACCTCCATCAGGTTGCAAATTAAAAATAATTTTTTTCTGCATCTAGCTCTGAAAAAATATTTGGGCTTCTAGCGGTGTGTGGGACTTGGTCTATTAGTCCATCTATACTGACCTCCATCAGGTTGCAAATTAAAAATAATTTTTTTCTGCATCTAGCTCTGAAAAAATATTTGGGCTTCTAGCAGTGTGTGGGACTTGGTCTATTAGTCCATCTATACTGACCTCCATCAGGTTGCAAATTAAAAATAATTTTTTTCTGCATCTAGCTCTGAAAAAATATTTGGGCTTCTAGCAGTGTGTGGGACTTGGTCTATTAGTCCATCTATACTGACCTCCATCAGGTTGCAAATTAAAAATAATTTTTATCTGCATCTACAGTACCTCTGAAAAAATATTTGGGCTTCTAGCAGTGTGTGGGACTATTTGTATTAGTCCATCTATACTGACCTCCATCAGGTTGCAAATTCAAAATAATTTTTTTCTGCATCTAACCCAGCCAATAGTTTTGGCCTAATACCACAGTTTGGCCACTCAGCTCTGCTCGGTTACCATCCATTGTTTTTTTGTGCAAACAACTCCAGAGTTGTGAATTAGTTAACCACCAAAATGAGTGGAAAAAGGCCTGCTGCTGGTGGAAAGGGGAATAGGCGTGTTGGGAAGGGGAAAAAAGGTTGTGTCCGTGGGGTAGGTGCAGAAGAAAGACCATCTTCCAGCCAAACTAAAATGTCTACTTCTTTTAGCGGACAATGTGATAAGATCCCTTTCTTACGGCCACGCCAATCGCTACAAATTCCAGATGAGGCACAAAAACAGCAGGTGCTTCAACGGATATCAAGTGCTCCTTTAAGTGGGCTCTCCTCCACATCAACTTCAACATCACAAATACTCCAGTCCTCAAAGGTGTCACCCAAATCGCACTTGCTTCCTCACAGCTCCCAAATCTCCAGCTGCCCGTCTGAGTATGAGGTAGAACAGATGGTTGAGTCTGCAGAGCTGTTTACTCATACTATAGCCTGGGAATCAGAGGTCGACTCCAGCGCTTCTGTGAATCCAGACGAGGAAATGATCTGCACTGATGCCCAGAATCTTTATGAGTCGGATCCAGGACCAGACGCAGAAGGTTCTGACCATAATGTAGACCCTCATTCCCAAACTGTAACTCCTGTTGGTGGAGACAATGAGGAAGACGATGATAAGACTCAAATACCTGATTGGAGCGACAACTTTAGTTTTTTGTCAGGGCAGGAACAGGTTGGCTCTGAGGACGACGGGTGTGATAACGCACAGGGTGATGATGATGAGGTCGGAGATCCCACTTACTGTCAACCCACAGTCAGCCAAGAGATGAGGTCAGCAGAGGAGGTGGAGGAAGATGCTAGTGACGACGAGGTCAGGTTGCGCCTTCCTGGACAGAGACGTAGTACTGGAAGCACGTCAACAACTGCATCCTCAAACACAACTCTGCCTCTCACCACAAGTCGTGGAGGCTCTTCAGGTCGCATGGGTGCTAAGCCTTGCATAGCCTGGGCATTTTTTCAGATCGATAAAGATGACCCAACTCGTGTTATCTGTAACATTTGTCAGCAAAAGCTAAGTAGAGGCCAAAAAATACATAGTTTGAGTACTTCATGCATGAACCGGCACATGGACATGAAGCATAAGTTGCAGTGGGAAGCTCAGTGTGCTACAATGCGGCCTAGCCGGCCGGGCCAATCACCGTCTGCCATATCTTGTGCATCCGCGGCCTCTTCATCCTCTGTGACTGGGGGGACAGCAGTCACACCTGTTTTGGGGCGCAGACCTGCCACCTCTTTACCCGCAACAGCCAGCGTGATTGGCAGGTCATCATTTTCTTTGGAGGTGGTAACACCAGCTGGTGTTGAGCGCTGTCCGACATCGATAGCACCACCTTTGGATCAAGGCAACCTAACATGTCCGCCTGCATCTTCCTCACAGACCGGCAGTTTGCCGGGGACACCCTTATCAACCCCGTCTAAGCACAATAGCCAGCCCTCGGTCCCTCAGATGTGGACAAGTAAAAGACCATTTCCTCCTAGCCATGAGAAAGCTAAGAGGTTGAATTTCACCATCTGCAAGCTCTTGGCTACAGAAATGCTGCCTTTCCGCCTGGTGGACACAGAGGATTTTCGAGACCTTATGTCCGTCGCAGTGCCCCAGTACCAGATGCCCAGTCGGCACTACTTCTCAAAGAAAGGTGTGCCTGCGCTCCACCAGCATGTCGCACACAACATCACCGCTTCTTTGAGAAACTCTGTGTGTGACAGGGTGCATTTCACCACAGACACTTGGACGAGTAGGCATGGACAGGGGCGTTACATGTCGCTGACTGGGCACTGGGTAACTATGGTGACAGCAGGACAAGGGGCTGCTGTCCAAGTCTTGCCGTCCCCACGAGTTGTGCGTCAATCCTCTTTATGTCAAAGTTCCTCCACTGCTTCTGCCTCCTCAACCTCCTCTCGGTCTTCCACCTGCACCCAAAGCCTGTCTGGTCATGCCACAAGCTTTCTAACTGCGCAGAAGGGATCCTGCACACCTCCTTACTATGCTGGCAGTAGGGCTCAACGTCATCAGGCGGTTTTTACATTGAAATGTCTGGGAAATGTGAGTCACACAGCTGAGGAGTTGTGGTCAGCTCTGGAGAACCAATTTCATGAATGGTTGTCTCCACTGGACCTGAAACCGGGGAAGGCCGTGTGCGACAATGCTGCAAACCTGGGTGCGGCCCTTCGCCGGGGCAATGTCACACACGTGCCTTGTATGGCTCACGTGTTGAACCTGGTTGTCCAGCAATTTTTAGCCCACTATCGCAGACTAGATGGCCTTCTGCAGAGGGCACGGTCGCTGTGTGCTCACTTCCGCCGTTCGCATCCCGCAGCTCAGCGACTTACATCTCTACAGAAGTCGTTGGGCCTGCCACTTCACCGGCTAAAATGCGGTGTGCCTACCCGGTGGAATTCAACTCTGCACATGTTGCAGCGACTGTGGCAGCACCGACAAGCCCTGGTGCAATACGTTCTGACGTATAGCCTGGGCCAACGAGATTCAGAGGTGGGGCAAATCACGCTGGAGGAGTGGTCTCAGATCAGGGACCTATGCACCCTTCTGCACAGTTTTGAAATGGCGACGAAGATGTTTAGTGCTGACGATGCCATTATCAGCATGACTATTCCGGTCATTTACATGCTGGAGCACATGTTAAACAGAATTCGGAGTCAGGTGGTGGCACAAGAGGAGGTGGAGGAAGTAGAGGAGGAGGAGTTGTATGCGGAAGGGCTAACATCTGCAAGGTCCAGACGGTCGGCAGCACCAAGGCGGCAGGCATGTGAGGGTGGGGGAGATGGTTTTACCAGGGCGCATGGTAGCAGCCAAACTAGTGAGGAAGGTGCAGGAGCCCAGGAAGAAGTGGAGGACGAACTGATGGAAGACTCATCAGATGAGGGACACCTTGATCACATTTCTGTTGTGCGAGGTTGGGGGGAGAGGACAGAGGAAGGAAGCATGATTGTTACCTCGCCACCAACACAACAGGGACTTGGTGCTCCTGGATGCGCAACACACATGAGTGCCTTCTTGCTGCACTACCTGCAACATGACCCTCGAATTGTGAGAATTAAAAATAATCCTGACTACTGGGTTGCCACACTGTTAGATCCCCGGTACAAAAGTAAATTTGCAGAAATTATTCCTGCCATAGAAAGGGATGCACGCATGCAGGAGTATCAGCAGAGACTGTTGCAGAATCTTACATGTGCTTTTCCACAAAATACCAGTGGTGCACGTAGTGAATCTCACAGTTCCAACTTGCCAACCGTGGGACCGTCAAGTGTTCAGCACTCAAACCGTAACAGAACCACAGTATCTGCTGGTAACATCAATTTTGCGGAATCATTTCACCACTTTTTTAGCCCATCCTTTGCAAGGCCACAGGAGACAAGAAGTCTGACACATAGTCAACGCCTAGAGACGATGGTACAGGAGTATCTCCAAGTAAACATTGAAGCCACGACTGTGTCACTGGACCCTTGCTCTTTTTGGGCTTCCAATCTGGATAAATGGCCGGAGCTAGCCACTTACGCCTTGGAGATCTTGTCATGCCCCGCAGCCAGCGTTCTGTCTGAACGTGTGTTCAGCGCTGCTGGTGGTGTGCTGACAGATAAGCGCACGCGGCTCTCCACTGATAATGTAGACAGACTCACGTTCATAAAGATGAACAAATCATGGATCCGAAACGACTTTTCTACCCCTGTGTCATCCTGGGGAGAGTAAAAGCTTGATGATTGGTTAAAATCACCCTACCAACCGTTTTAAGCTTTCAAATTACTAATCATGTTTATCTGTATCTTGACTGGAAAATAATTTGGGCTTTGTAGCAGTGTGCAGCACTGATCCTATTAGGCCATCTATACTAAAGCTTCACCAGATTTAAAATTAAAAATAATTTTTAGCTGCATCTAGCCCGGAAAATAATTTTGGGGCTCCGAGATGCGCAAGGCACATAAGTGCCTTCTTGCTGCACTACCTGCAGCATGACCCTCATATTGTCAGAATTCGAAGTAATCATGACTACTGGGTTGCCACACTCTTAGATCCCCCAAACTTTTCGATCAACCTTTTCATTTTAATAAAGACCAAAAAAATGGTCATTTTTGAAATTATAAGCATTAGCAGGTTGTTAGAAACTGAAATCAAACAGTTTTCAACTCAAAACTTTATTGTAGGTGATGTTACATTTTCACATAGGACCCCTTGTTCGAAAGGAGCTTCTGAACTCTCTCGTCCATTGAATTTGTCAGGTTTTGGATGGTTTCTGCTTCAATTGTTTTGCATGAGGACAGAATACCCTCCCAGAGCTGTTGCTTAGATGTGAACTGCCTCCCGCCATCATAGACACTCCTTTTAATGATGCTCCAAAGGTTCTGAATGGGGTAGAGGTCAGGGGAGCATGGGGGTCACACCATAAGTTTGTCCCCTTTTATGCCCATATCAGCCAGAGATGCAGATGTTTTATGTGCAGCATGAGATGGTGCATTATCATGCAGAAAAATGATCTTGCTGTGAAATACACGGTTCTTCTTCTTGAACCATGGCAGGAAGTGCTGTTTGAGAAAATCCACATACATTATGGAGTTCATCTTTAGCGCCTTCAGGGATCCTAAAGGGGCCGACAATCTCTCTCCCCATGATTCCAGCCCAAAACATTACTCCACCTCCTCCTTGTTGGCGCTGTAGCCGTGTTTGCGTGGGGTGTCCATCAACCAGCCATCCTCCACTCCATCCATCTGGACCATCGAGCGCTGCACGGCACTCATCCGTGAACAAAACAGTTTTGAAATCAGTCTTCATGTAATGTTTGGCCCACTGGAGCCGTTTCTGCTTGTGTGAAGTGGATAGAGGAGGTCGACAGGATGGCGCATGCACAGCTGCAAACCTCTGAAGGACCCTGCATCTTGTTGTTCGGGGGACGTTGGAGGCACAAGCAGCTTCAAAAACTTGTCTGCTGCTATGACAAGGCTTTTTTGCCGCTGCTCTTTCAACCTGACGTAATTGCCTGTAGGAAAGAGTCCTCAATTTGCCCTTATCAGCACGCACACGTGTGTACTGTGAATCAGCTACATACTTCTTGATTGCCAAGACACTTCATCCTGATCATCGCACAATGTTGATTGTAGTCATGCCTTGACCTAAACACTCCACAATTTGTTGCTTCTCAGCAGCCGACACATCCTTTTTCTTTCCCATTTTGGCAGAAAATGTAGGCTGCTTAATAATGTGAGAGAGCCTTCTTAAGTAGTCTTGCCTTTCATTGGACACACCTGCCAAACTAATTAGCACAGGTGTCTGCAATTGCTTACAGTGATATAAAGAGCCCTGACACACATCACCATCAATGAGTTTAACTGACAAACAAACAAATTCTTCCCTTATCACTCCTAAACACTTTTTGTATAATAATTTGGAACACAGTGTACATGTGCTTTTCCACAAAACACCAGTGGTTCACGTAGTGAATCTTACAGTTCTAACTTGCCAACCGTGGTCTGTATGGAGTTGTTCAATAAAGGGCCCAAAATTAAGATAACATAGATGGGAGAGGTCTCTATGAATAGGAATTCCTAAGTATTTGATACCCTGTGAGGGCCAGGCAAAGGGAAAGTTGGACTGGATGGAATCCTATATGGATTTGGGGAGGGAGACATCGAGGGCCTCAGACTTCGCTGCATTGATTTTAAAATTTTACCATGTAACAAAGTGATCTATTTCAGCCATAACAGCATGGATGGATATATGTGATTGAGTGATATATACTAGGACATCATCAGCAAATAGAGAGCACTTGTACTCGGTGCCTCCCACCTCAATCCACCTAATATTGGGGTTATGGCGAATTGATGAGAGCAGGTGCTCCGTCACTAGGATGTATAAGAGAGGGGACAGAGGACATCACTGCCTTGTCCCATTGGTGATTGTGAAAGGTGATGAAAATGTTCTGATGCACCCCCTGGGCCTTGGGACACCCGGAGCCGGACCCTTTTTGGTGGATGCTGGTGGTTGTAGTCTTCGTGGCGGCGACCCAGTTCCGTGGCTCAGGGCGGTCAAACCAGTGGCGGAACTATTTATGTGGTTTTCATGTTTAAATGTCCGACTACGCCACCCGTGGATTGCGGTCAGAGTGAACCGCCGCTACAGGGCAGACCACTGAGGCTGGTGTTGTGGGTGCAGCAGAGCGTAGCATAACTCCCCACGGGAGGAGTATAGCCTCAGGGCAGTGTATGCGGAGGATGGGGGTGATGGTGCAGGGCAGCAGCAGTAACGACACGGAGTCAGTGATGCAGTTCAGGGCCTTTACTCACAGTTCTTATTATCCAGACCACGTCTGCAGGTAACGGCTGCCCACGTCGTACTGTGCTCACCAGGTGAGGGGCTCAGACAACTCCCAGATAACTTTGGAGCACTTCACAGGACCCCCTTTGTGTGTCCTTTGTCTGGCCTTTCTTACCAACACTTCTGTCCGGCTGCCTCGGGCCTCCTCTTGGTAAACTTGGCGCCAGTTTCCCTGACCCAATGTGGTGCCTTCCTAGCGGGTGTAGCGAGGGGCTGCGCCACATAAAATGTCAGAGCCTCCGGTTTCTAGCTGAGGGTCGTTTCCTGCCTCCACTAGTTCGGGGACCGGTCTCCCCCTTTGGCCTGACCCCTCCACGCAGGTGGATTCGGGCGTGCGGTGGCGACTCGCCCGTCCGCACCCCTGGGATCCCTTCATTCCTCGTTCCTGGAGCCTTCTCCGCTCCTCTTCCTTCCTTCTCCCTCTTCCAGGCCTGGGCCTCTGTTACTAGGCCCGCCTCCGGAGCAGAGCTCATGCAGAGCCCCTGCTCCCTGCCACTTCTGCTCAGACTTCTCTGCACTGAACTAAGATGGTGCCCACCTTTTATACTCCCTTCTCAATGCACCCAGGAACTGCCTCCTCCCTGCTCCTGCACTACAGGGTTCCCCTTCCTCAGTGTTCCCTCCCCCCACTCCAGCCAGGGACAGGGACTGTCGTGCCCATCTCAGGGGCATATTGGTCGCCCTGCCCCACGGCAATGTGGTGTAATGCATGCAGGTGTCGGGTCCTGATCCACACTCCATCCTTACCTGAGAGTGAGATATCACACCTCTGGGTGAGGTGCAATACGTCTGTAGCAACCGAGCCCTCAGGGTGCTACAGTTCCATTTATCTTCAGCCTAGGTGACGTATTGCGATACAGGGCCGTGATTTTGGCTATAAAAGGGTCCCCTAGACCCCTACCCCAAGCTTTTTAAGAGAATCATATATGGCGTGCCAGGAGACTCTATGGAATGCTTTCTCAGCATCCAACGAGAGTATCTAATTACAAATTTTTAACTGCATCTAGCCCAGGAAATACTTTGTGCCTAGTAGCAGTGTCTGCTAGTGAGCGGATTATCCCGGCTGTTAAGCAAGCTGCACCACCTGTAGTTTAGACACTTAATTTTTTCAAAGGAAATGCTTCGGGACCATGGGATACTTAGTGAAGAGCATCAGGAGGCACCCCAAGGCATAGGGGCTGGGACTGGCAGTAGGATGCCTTGCGGTGGACAGCCGAGCTCGATCCTTATAAAAGCTTTTTAACTGCAGCAGCTTTAGTGGACGCTACTGGAGCTGGAATTACCGCGGCTGCTGGCATGAGACTTGCCCTCCAATAGATCCTTGTAAATGGATTTAAAGTGTATTCATTCAAATTAGAGAGACAATTTAAATTAAAAAGCTTAGAGCCACAGGGGGGCTCGCTCGACCCACCAGCGGACAGGCACCAGTATTGGGAGAGGGGGGCTGGCCGTCAGGGTTCACCGCGGCTCTGGCACAAACCCGGCGACACGGAGGTGGCACGGGCAGGAGCGGACTGGCCGTGTCGGCTTCTCACTTTTTGGATTTTAGAAGGGCATGACATGCCTATATCTGTGTCTCCCCCTCCTTTTACTCCTCCACCTCTTTTATTTTCGCATGACTATATGTACTTGTCACTTTTCCATGTGTTAGTTATGTCTTCTGAGCAGTTTGTCAGCTTTTGGACACCTTTGAAGGTGTTTTCTATGTGTTTCTATGTGTTTTTGTTTGCCTGCCATTGGTTTTAACGGTGTTCGAAGGTGTTCGACGAACAGTTCGACGAACAGTTCGGCGAACACACGGGTGTTCGACGAACCGAACCGAACTCGAACACTACGGGGGTGGCTCAACACTAGAAATAACTGAAAATATGTCTTATATTCTAGGTTCTTCAAAGTAGCCGCCTTTTGCTTTGATGACTGCTTTACATACTCTTGGCATTCTCTTGATGAGCTTCAAGAGGTAGTCAGCAGAAATGGTTTTCACTTCACAGGTGTGCCCTGTCAGGTTTAATAAGTGGGATTTCTTGCCTTATAAATGGGGTTGGGACCATCAGTTGTGTTGTGCAGAAGTCTCGTGGATACACAGCTGATAGTCCTACTGAATAGACTGTTAGAATTTGTATTATGGCAAGAAAAAAGCAGCTAAGTAAAGAAAAACAAGTGGCCATCATTACTTTAAGAAATGAAGGTCAGTCAGTGGGAAAAATTGGGAAAACTTGAAAGTGTCCCCAAGTGCAGTTGCAAAAACCATCAAGCGCTACAAAGAAACTGGCTCACATGAGGACGACCCCAGGAAAGGAAGACCAAGAGTCACCTCTGCTTCTGAGGATAAGTTTATCTGAGTAACCAGCCTCAGAAATCGCAGGTTAACAGCAGCTCAGATTAGAGACCAGGTCAATGCCACACAGAGTTCTAGCAGCAGACACATCTCTTCAAAAACTGTTAAGAGGAGACTTTGTGCTGCAGGCCTTCATGGTAAAATAGCTGCTAGGAAACCACTGCTAAGGACAGGCAACAAGCAGAAGAGACTTGTTTGGGCTAAAGAACACAAGGAATGGACATTAGACCAGTGGAAATCTGTGCTTTGGTCTGATGATTCCAAATTTGAGATCTTTGGTTCCAACCACTGTGTCTTTGTGCGACGCAGAAAAGGTGAACGAATGCACTATACATGCCTGGTTCCCACCATGAAGCATGGAGGAGGAGGTGTGATGGTGTGGGGGTGCTTTGCTGGTGACACTGTTGGGGATTTATTCTAAATTGAAGGCATACTGAACCAGCATGGCTACCACAGCATCTTGCAGCAGCATGCTATTCCATCCGGTTTGCGTTTAGTTGGACCATCATTTATTTTTCAGCAGGACAATGACCCCAAACACACCTCCAGGCTGTGTAAGGGCTATTTGACCAAGAAGGAGAGTGATGGGGTGCTACGCCAGATGACCTGGCCTCCACAGTCACCAGACCTGAACCCGAGATGGTTTGAGGATGAGCTGGACCGCAGAGTGAAGGCAAAAGGGCCAACAAGTGCTAAGCTTCTCTGGGAACTCCTTCAAGATTGTTGGAAGACCATTTCCGGTGACTACCTCTTGAAGCTCATCAAGAGATGCAAAGAGTGTGCAAAGCAGTCATCAAAGCAAAAGGTGGCTACTTTGAAGAACCTAGAATATAAGACATATTTTCAGTTGTTTCACACTTTTTTGTTAAGTATATAATTCCACATGTGTTAATTCGTAGTTTTGATGCCTTCAGTGTGAATGTACAATTTTCATAGTCAAGAAAATACAGAAAAATCTTTAAATGAGAAGTTGTGTCCAAACTTTTGGTCTGTACTGTATGTGACTGACATGTTTCTATCTATCTAATCTATGTGTGAAGCTCTATTCTGTCTGTTATAAATTGTCGGGTACCGCTGCTGAATTGCCGGCCGGCTTTTTTAAAGAGACAGTGCATGAAAACACAATTATTTTTTTAAATAAATCCTTTACACTAAATGACAAGTACAGTAAGCAACACTGTCACTGTACTTCATATATATGTGACTGACATGTTTCTATCTATCTAATCTATGTGTGAAGCTCTATTCTGTCTGTTATAAATTGTCGGGTACCGCTGCTGAATTGCCGGCCGGCTTTTTTAAAGAGACAGTGCATGAAAACACAATTATTTTTTTAAATAAATCCTTTACACTAAATGACAAGTACAGTAAGCAACACTGTCACTGTACTTCATATATATGTGACTGACATGTTTCTATCTATCTAATCTATGTGTGAAGCTCTATTCTTTCTGTCGTAAATTGTCGGGTACCGGTGTATGCCGCTGATGAATTGCCGGCTTTTCGCGTAATACATTCTACATTATTCTTAGTTGTTTTACTTCATGTAGAATTAACCTACAAGGAAAGAAAGGGTTTATTTTCATTCCGATATTTGTGTCCCATTGACTTGCATTGGTTTCCGGTATCGGAATCGGCGATATCCGATACTTTTTGGGTATCGGTCCGATCCCATCCGATACGATATTTCCTGATATCGGAAGGTATCGCTCAACACTATCCTTAACATATTTCACAGGAAAAAAGTTTCACTTTAGTTTTTGAACGTTTTATTGTGAGCCTGTAAAAGTGGCTTAATACCTCTGACCACGTTGTTGACAGCAGTGACCTGGGGGTCAGAAATGCTTCCTGGGGCGATCCCCATGCTGTCCCCATGTCATTTGAGCACTGTCACTATCGTTTTGGGCACTTGTTAGGCTTTTAAAAGACTGCCGGGGGTGCCACCGCAAAAATGCTCGAGTCTCCCATAGACTAACATTGGGCTCGTTGCTCGGGTCGAGCACCCGAGTATCACGGCGAGCTCGGCCCGAGCTTCGAGCACCCAAGCATTTTAGTGCTCGCTCAACACTAGTAGTCACTAGAGATGAGCGGTGTTCGACTCGAACTGTTCGCCAATCTCAAATTCGAGCTGTTTTGGGCGGTGTTCGAGCCGTTCGGCGAACACGAACGATTTGAAAAAAATTCGGCTGTTCGAGGTTATGTTCGATAACTGTTCGTGCACCAAAATCATAACTGGATTTTTTCTCAGTAATGCTGAAAATTAATGTTAATACGCAGTTTGAGTGTACAACGGGGCGGGGGGAGGGGCAGGGGATGGATCTCTGCAGGAATAATGAAGATCTCCATTTTTTTTTCTCTTTCCCGCATTTACAGTGGGGAGGTGCAATCTGTCAGCCTATCAGCAGCGCACACACGGAGCGAACTGCTTTTTTTCACACAAGCAAGGGCATGTGTCATTGGCAGTGTATGTCACATGTCCTTGCCCTATAAGACCCAGCCATTTTCCCCTTCGCCACCATTTTCTCACTGCTGCAGCTGCATATTAGACAGCACCGCTGTTGCTGTGTGCGCTATACTTTGTTAATATCAAGCCAATTTTCGCACAAATCTACAGATAGCTTGGGAGTAGGGAAGAGTTGTGATTGCAGTCCTTTTAAGGACTAGGTTACATCATTTCCTACGACTTTTATCAGGCAGGTCTCTGCTCTTAAATAGATAGGTTGTGGGAGTAAAGACTAATTGTAATTGCAGTCCTTTTCAGGGCTAGGTTACATCAGTTCCTATCACTTTTTGCCAGGCAGGTCTGTGCCAGTGCTGTGCAAGTTTTTTTCACAGCATTTGGCTAAATCTAGCAAAACAAATCCTTTTTGGCCTATTGCAGAGTGTGTTAGTCAGTGGAGTAGCCTATCTGTGTTACAAGCTACACCAAGTGTGTATAGAATACAATTTTTTTTACTGCACCTAGTGAAGTAAAACCTTTTGGGCATAGCATCATTCTATTAGTCCATCTATACTAACCTCCACCAGGTTGCAAATTCAATATAATATTTTTATGCATCGAGCTCTGAAAAAATATTTAGGCTTCTAGCAGTGTGTGGGACTTGTTCTATTAGTCCATCTATACTAACCTCCATCAGGTTGCAAATTCGATATAATTTTTTTCGGCATCTAGCTCTGAAAAAATATTTCAGCTTCTAGCAGTGTGTGGGACTTGTTCTATTAGTCCATCTATACTGACCTCCATCAGGTTGCAAATTCAATATAATTTTTTTCTGCATATAGCTCTGAAAAAATATTTCAGCTTCTAGTAGTGTGTGGGACTTGTTCTATTAGTCCATCTATACTGACCTCCATCAGGTTGCAAATTCAATCTAATTTTTTTCTGCATCTAGCTCTGAAAAAATATTTAGGCTTCTAGCAGTGTGTGGGACTTGTTCTATTACTCCATCTATACTAACCTCCACCAGGTTGCAAATTAAAAATAATTTTTATCTGCATCTAGCTCTGAAAAAATATTTAGGCTTCTAGCAGTGTGTGGGACTTGGTCTATTTGTCCATCTATACTAACCTCCACCAGGTTGCAAATTAAAAATAATTTTTATCTGCATCTAGCTCTGAAAAAATATTTAGGCTTCTAGCAGTGTGTGGGACTTGGTCTATTAGTCCTTCTATACTGACCTCCATCAGGTTGCAAATTCAATCTAATTTTTTTCTGCATCTAGCTCTGAAAAAAATATTTCAGCTTGTAGCAGTGTGTGGGACTTGTTCTATTAGTCCATATATACTGACCTCCATCAGGTTGCAAATTCAATCTAATTTTTTTCTGCATCTAGCTCTGAAAAAATATTTAGACTTCTAGCAGTGTGTGGGACTTGGTCTATTAGTCCATCTATACTAACCTCCACCAGGTTGCAAATTAAAAATATTTTTTATCTGCATCTAGCTCTGAAAAAATATTTAGGCTTCTAGCAGTGTGTGGACTTGGTCTATTAGTCCATCTATACTGACCTCCATCAGGTTGCAAATTCAATCTAATTTTTTTCTGCATCTAGCTCTGAAAAAATATTTAGGCTTCTAGCAGTGTGTGGGACTTGGTCTATTAGTCCATCTATACTAACCTCCACCAGGTTGCAAATTAAAAATAATTTTTATCTGCATCTAGCTCTGAAAAAATATTTAGGCTTCCAGCAGTGTGTGGGACTTGGTCTATTAGTCCATCTATACTGACCTCCATCAGGTTGCAAATTCAATCTAATTTTTTTCTGCATCTAGCTCTGAAAAAATATTTAGGCTTCTAGCAGTGTGTGGGACTTGGTCTATTAGTCCATCTATACTAACCTCCATCAGGTTGCAAATTAAAAATATATTTTTTCTGCATCTAGCTCTGAAAAAATATTTCAGCTTGTAGCAGTGTGTGGGACTTGTTCTATTAGTCCATCTATACTAACCTCCACCAGGTTGCAAATTCAAAATAATTTTTATCTGCATCTAGCTCTGAAAAAATATTTAGGCTTCTAGCAGTGTGTGGGACTTGTTCTATTAGTCCATCTATACTGAACTCCATCAGGTTGCAAATTCAATATAATTTTTTTCTGCATCTAGCTCTGAAAAAATATTTAGGCTTCTAGCAGTGTGTGGGACTTGTTCTATTAGTCCATCTATACTGACCTCCATCAGGTTGCAAATTCAGTATAATTTTTTCTGCATCTAGCTCTGAAAAAATATTTAGGCTTCTAGCAGTGTGTGGGACTTGGTCTATTAGTCCATCTATACTAACCTCCACCAGGTTGCAAATTAAAAATAATTTTTATCTGCATCTAGCTCTGAAAAAATATTTGGTCTTGTAGCAGTGTGTGGTACTCATTGTATTAGGCCATCTATACCAAGCTCCACCAGCTTTGAAATTAATAATAATTTTTAGCTGCATCTAGCCCTGAAAATAATTTTTCTTCCCAATAGTGGTAGCAATAGAAATATGGGGCGCGCGCCTGGCTAACAAAAATATACGCTTCATAACAAAAAACACCAGCCTAGAGCATTGCATTAATAAGATGGCATCATCGTCTCTCCCAGTGCTAGGCCTACTACGCCGGCTAGCATTCCTGTGCCTAAAACACAATGTATGGGTCCGCGCTAGCCACTATGCTGAGGGGTCTAAAGCTGCTGCTAACGCTTTATAACAATTCAATTGGCAGATTTTCACAGAGCTCTTCCCCAACGCCCACCCATCGGGCCACAGTTGCTTACCCTCCCTATGGGATCTAGTGGCGAATAGTTGATGCCATTAATCAGAGCGTCAGTTGCCACGTCGACGTGGCAAGCATACGGTAAGGCATGGGAAGAGTGGACACGACTAGTAGCAGGCAGACGGGTTGACCAATGTGAACAAGCCAGATCACAAGTCACCATAGAATTTCTCCACCAGCTAATGATGAGGGGCATATCAGGGGCGTCAGCGCAGCGGTGTCTGACCGGAGTAGCATTTCACTTCCAACTACTGAATTGGGGAGATGTGACAAAGATTCATCATCAGACAATCCATAAAAGGGTGGAAAAGGGGTCAGCCAAGTCAGGAGTGTAGACGTCCCGTCCCGTGTCACTAAAACTGATTTCTCACATCATATCCCTAACACCATTAACATGACACTCACAATTTGAAGCAACACTACTGTCTACTGCATTTGTGATCGCCTTCTTCGGGGCGCTATGCATAAGCGAATTAGTCCCTCAATCCAAAATTACCACCAGTGGAGGCTTATTACACCAGGACGTAGTCATAGCCAATAATGCAATACGTCTACGCATACGCCAATCGAAAACGGTTCCAGCGGGCAGGGGCACTTGGGTACTTCTACAACCCACAAACGGTACACTGAGTCAGGTAACAATAGTAAAAACATATCTAACCATCAGATCAGAAAGTAATTTCTTCCTATCACACATTGATGGAACGCCATTATCAAGATACCAGTTCCAAGCTATATTTAATAAATGCATAACATCGGCAGGGAACCACCCCAAAGATTACGGGACACACTGATTCCGCATAGGCGCGGCCACGGAAGCAGCAAGAGCAGGACTGTCAGAAACGGAAGTTCAGAGGATAGGGAGATGGCGATTGACGTGTTTGGCGAGATTCATAAGACCGGACTTGTTATCCTAACGTGGTTTGCTTCTTTTACAGGGGACGCTAAGCCAACAGTGTGGGTGATAGGCCACTCTTATATATATTGGGCAGAAAAAAGGGCGAAAGTCCACCCAGGCGGGAGGAAATTAGAGTTTCATAACACATATTTCAACTGGAGAGGTATTAGAGGCCTGCTATGGCCACAGGTACTAATGGAGGTAATCAAGGTAGGGAGAGAGGCAAGAGGTCTGGTCATCTTAGTTATACAGGCCGGGGGAAACAACCTAGGTCATCACAAGAGCGCATACCTAATGGCAATAATGAAACTAGACACTGAGCGCTTCAGAGAATTTTTCACAAAACTAGATATAGTATTGTCAGAGATTGTGCTGATAGCGGTATGGCAAGGTGCGCGAGACATCACGGCCATCGAACGGACAAGGTAGGTAATAAATATTCGGATGGCAAAATTTAGAAGAGACAGAGGTGGTGTAGTGATACGACACCGACAACTGGAAGGAGATAAAACAGGCCTCATACGGCCCGACGGTGTTCACTTAATGGATATTGGACTGGACATATTCCTGTCAGGACTCCAGGACGGAGTGGAACAAGCATTAAGAGTGATGGGTGGGGGTCAGAGTCCTGCATACTAGTACGCAGGATCCTCCGTGGCCTGGAAATAGAAAGGACATGTTGGAGAGTTATACTTGTTGGCCATCTTGCCGGAGTGGAGACCCAGGGCATGCTGCAACAAGCTGAATTATTTTAGAAATAAAATGCCTTTCTAATGGAATGAGTATAAAGAGTTAATAAAGCTGTGACCGATCCTCACCCATCCAGTTGTAAGAGTTACATTATTGTATTGTCAAGGAAAGGGGGGCGGTAGGGGGGCTGAGCGTCTGGGTTTGGTTGGGGGTCCCCACAGTCTGCCTAGGCTAGATGCATTTAAAAATTCTTATTAGATACACAGGCGGTGCAGCTTGCTTCGCAGCTGGGCTTCTACACCCAAAGTATTGCCTAGGCTAGATGCAGTTAAAAATTCTACGCTGACTAGCAGACACTGAAGATTTGGAGCAGACCTCTGAGTAAACAGCTCTTCAGACTCAACCATCTGTGTTACCCCAAGCCATAGTGTATGTAGTTTCTTACAGTTAAAAGGGGGGGGGAGCGACCCAACCCACCTGGAGTTGACGATGCCAACGTCACGTAAGACACAGCAAGGGGACTCCAAAAAGAGTCTCCATTTTTTCCCAAAATTGTGGCACAGACACCACTTAACCCTAGAACCTGGGGCCTCGCAGGCCCGCCCTGTTAATTGTTTTCTATTTTCTGCAAGATTACTTTAGTTAGAATTTTGAAACTCTACGTATTCTTCATGTATATAGTTGTTTGTCATTTGAGTTTGAGTTATTCCATGTTATTTGCACACGGGCCTAAAAGGCCCCAGGTATGTGAAAGTGTAGATTTTTATGGTCATGCGTTCTAGGGTTAAGTGGCATCAATTGCCCCACAGTTGCTTAAAACGTTTGGTGAGGTGATTTTACCAAATCCTCAAGCTTTTAGTCTTCCCAGGATGACGCAGGGGTAGAAAAGTCCTTGCGAATCCATGATTTGTTCATCTTTATGAACATGAGTCTGTCCACATTCTCAGTGGACAGCCGCGTGCGCTTATCTGTCAGCACACCAGCAGCAGCGCTGAACACACGTTCAGAGAGAACTCTGGCTGCAGGGCATGACAAGATCTCCAAGGTGTGAGTGGCGAGCTCCGGCCATTTTTCCAGATTGGAATCCCAAAATGAGCAAGGGTCCAGTGACACAGTCATGGCTTCGATGTTCACTTGGAGATACTGATGTACCATCCTCTCTAGGCGTTGACTATGTGTCAGACTTCTTGTCTCCTGTGGCCTTGCAAAGGATGGTCTAAAAAAGTGGTGAAACGATTCCACAAAATTGCTGTTACCAGCAGATACTGTGTTACTGTTACAGTTTGAGTGATGAAGACTCGACATTCCCACGGTTGTCAAGTTAGAACTGTGAGATTCACTACGTGCACCACTGGTGTTTTGTGGAAAAGCACATGTAAGATTCTGCAACAGCGTCTGCAGATACTCCTGCATGCGTAAATCCCTTTTTATGGCAGGAATTATTTCGGCAAATTTACTTTTGTACCGGGGATCTAAGAGTGTGGCAACCCAGTAGTCGGGATTACTTCGAATTCTGACAATCCGAGGGTCATGTTGCAGGTAGGGCAGCAAGAAGGCACTTATGTGTCTTGCGCATCCAGGACGACCAAGTCCTTCTTGTGTTGGTAGCGAGGTAAGAATCATGCTTCCTTCCTCTGCCCTCTCCCCCCAACCTCGCACAACAGAAATGTGATCAAGGTCTCCCTCATCTGATGAGTCTTCCATGCCCATCGCCAGTTCGTCCTCCACTTCTTCCTTGGCTCCTGCACCTTCCTCAACAGTTTGGCTGCTACCATATGCCCTGCTTAATCCCTCTCCCCCACCCTCCCATGCCTGCTGCCTTGGTGCTGCCAACCGTCTGGACCTTGGAGATGTTATTCCTTCCGCATACGACTCCTCCTCTACTTCCTCCACCTCCTCTTGTCCCACCACCTGACTCTGAATTCTGTTTAATGTGTGCTCCAGCATGTAAATCACTGGAATAGTCATGCTGATAATGGCATCGTCGTCAGCACTAAACATCTTCGTCGCCATTTCAAAACTGTGCAGAAGGGTGTGTGGCGCCCCTGAGGGTTCAGTCGCCACAGAGTTACTGCATCTCACCCAGAGGTGTGGTATCTCACCCTCAGGTAAGGAAGGCATATGGCTCGGGACCCTAACACCTGCATCCAACACATACCCGCAGTGGGGGTAGGGCGAGATTGCTCCTATGGGAGAGCACAGTCCCAGGTCCCTAGCTGGCGGGAGGGTCCTATGTAGTGGGTGCTTAGGGGAGCAGCTTAGGGGAGCACATGACAGGGAGAGTATAAATAGGAAGCCATCTTAGAAAGAGCAAGCCAGTCAGAGGAGGAAAAGTGACAGGAGCAGAGGCTCTGCTTGAGCTCTGCTCTGGAGGCGGGCCTAGCCTGGGAGGCCCAGGACTGAAGGAGAGAAGAGAGGAGTGGGAGCAGGAAGGCTCCAGGAACCAAAGGGACCCTAGGGCTACGGGCCGTGCAGAGGGCCACCCGTACTCCTGCTGCTACCAGGAGGTAGAGGGGTCAGGCCAGATAAGGGGAACCGGTCCCTCAACTAGCGGAGAAACAGCAAGGCTCAACTAGAAACCGGAGGCTGCAGCATTTCATGTACTGCAGGCCAAAGTCCACACCAGTCTCACTAAGAAGGTAGCCACATAGGACCCAGGGGACGGAACACACGTCGCCCGCCAAGGCCCGAGGATACCGGATAGAAGTGTCACTGGGTGTGAGGTGCAGGGAGAAGGTCAGAGAAAGGACACACAGAAGGGGGACCTGCTAAGTACTCCGGAGCTATCTGGGGGTGGACTGAGCCCCTCACTGAGTACGCACAGCACGACGGGTGAGATTGCTCTGGTACCTGTAATCTGGACTGCAACAACTGTGAGTAAAGATCTTGGGACTGCATCACACGGACTCTGTGTTCATTACTGACTCCCTGCACCACCCACACTGCCCTGAAGCTACACTCTTCCTGTGGGGAGTAATAATACCATTGCTGCAAAACCACCAGCTTCAGAGGACTGTTCCGCAGCGGCGGCCCCTTTGGCCGCACTCCACAGGTGGCTTAGTAGGACATTATAAAACCCATATGTACAAATTACCCTTGGATTGACCGCCCTGGGTCACGGACCGGGACACCGCCACAGTGACTACAACCCCCAGCGTCTACCGGCCCGGCTCCGGGTACCTCACGGCCCAGGGGGAGGGTCAAATTCATAGGTCCCTGATCTGAGACCACTCCTGCTGCGTGATTTGCCCCACCTCTGGATCTCGTTGGCCCAGGCTATACGTCAGAACGCATTGCACCAGGGCTTGTCAGTGCTGCCACAGTCGCTGCAACATGTGCAGAGTTGAATTCCACCGTGTCGGCACATCGCATTTCAGCCGGTGAACTGGCAGGCCCAACGACTTCTGAAGAGATGTAAGTCGTTGAGCTGCGGGATGCGAATGGCGGAAGTGAGCACACAGCGACCGTGCCCTCTGCAGAAGGCCATCTAGTCCGGGATAGTGGGCTAAAAATTGATGGACAACCAGGTTCAACACGTGAGCCATACGTGACATTGCCCCGGCGAAGGGCCACACCCAGGTTTGCAGCATTGTCGCACACGGCCTTCCCTGGTTGCAGGTCCAGTGGACACAACCATTCATGAAACTGGGTCTCCAGAGCTGACCACAACTCCTCAGCTGTGTGACTCACATTTCCCAGACATTTCAAAGTAAACACTGATGCCGTTGAGCCCTGCTGCCAGCATAGTAAGGAGATGTGCAGGATTCCTTCTGCGCAGTTAGAAAGCAGGTGGCATTACCAGACAGGCTTTGGGTGCAGGTGGAGGACACTACGGGGGTGGCTCAACACTAGTAGTCACTGGAAATGGTTTTCACTTCACAGGTGTGCCCTGTCAGGTTTAATAAGTGGGATTTCTTGCCTTATAAATGGGTTTGGGACCATCAATTGTGTTGTGCAGAAGTCTGGTGGATAAACAGCTGACAGTCCTACTGAATAGACTGTTAGAATTTGTATTATGGCAAGAAAAAAGCAGCTAAGTAAAGAAAAACGAGTGGCCATCATTACTTTAAGAAATGAAGGTCAGTCAGTCTGAAAAATTGGGCAAACTTTGAATGTGTCCCCAAGTGCAGTTGCAAAAACCATCAAGCGCTACAAAGAAACTGGCTCACATGAGGACCGCCCCAGGAAAGGAAGACCAAGAGTCACCTCTGCTTCTGAGAATAAGCTTTTCCGAGTCACCAGCCTCAGAAATTGCAGGTTAAGAGCAGCTCAGATTAGAGACCAGGTCAATGTCACACAGAGTTCTAGCAGCAGACACATCTCTACAACAACTGTTAAGAGGAGACTTTGTGCAGCAGGCCTTCATGGTAAAATAGCTGCTAGGAAACCACAGCTAAGGACAGGCAACAAGCAGAAGAGACTTGTTTGGGCTAAAGAACACAAGGAATGGACATTAGACCAGTGGAAATCTGTGCTTTGGTCTGATGAGTCCAAATTTGAGATCTTTGGTTCTCACCACCGTGTCTTTGTGCGATGCAGAAAAGGTGAACGGACGGACTCTACATGCCTGGTTCCCACCGTGAAGCATGGAGGAGGAGGTGTGATGGTGTGGGGGTGTTTTGCTGGTGACACTGTTGGGGATTTATTCAAAATTGAAGGCATACTGAACCAGCATGGCTACCACAGCATCTTGCAGTGGCATGCTATTCCATCCGGTTTGCGTTTAGTTGGACCATCATTTATTTTTCAACAGGACAATGACCCCAAACACACCTCCAGGCTGTGTAAGGGCTATTTGACCAAGAAGGAGAGTGATGGGGTGCTACGCCTGAAGACCTGGCCTCCACAGTCACCAGACCTGAACCCAATCGAGATGGTTCGGGGTGAGCTGGACCGTAGAGTCAAGGCAAAAGGGCCAACAAGTGCTAAGCATCTCTGGGAACTCCTTCAAGATTGTTCGAAGACCATTTCTGGTGACTACCTCTCGAAGCTCACGAAGAGAATGCCAAGAGTGTGCAAAGCAGTCATCAAAAGCAAAAGGTGGCTACTTTGAAGAACCTAGAACATAAGACATATTTTCAGTTGTTTCACACTTTTTTGTTAAGTATATAATTCCACATGTGTTACTCCATAGTTTTGATGCCTTCAGTGTGAATGTACAATTTTCAAAGTCATGAAAATACAGAAAAATCTTTAAATGAGAAGGTGTGTCCAAACTTTTGGTCTGTACTGTATATATATAGTAAGGCGGCAGTGTTCACACCGTGCAGTAACTGAGGCAGTGACCCAAGCAAGTCCAACATAAGCAGCTTTTATTCAGCAACTTAAGGGTACACAGAAAGTCCTCCAGTTCGCAGCCGGGTTAACATAAGTCCATAAATAACGGTTGCTGTGGGCAACGGCCAGGCCGGGCCACTTAGAACCTGACAGGTGCAGAGCCTTCCCAGGCGTGGGTTCAGCTACACACAGGCCCGCCGAGCTTTCCTGCTATACGCCTAGCAGGTCCCAACACTGAACAACACTAATCCTTAATGCAGGGCTTTTAAAGGACCTTGGGCAAAATCCACTGGAAAACCCTCGTTGGAGGGAGGAGGCCGCCCCACTGCCTTCCTGTAGCCTCCTCTAAGAAATGAAGGCCCTAACGGGTTTTACTAATCTGCCTTGGCCAGATAGCCTGACCAGGTCAATGCTCACCTTCATTCCTGCATTGCAGCCGCAGGTGTGTCTGTGACTGCAATGCACTTCAATGGGTTTAATAGGTCTCTGTACACATTCTGGGGAATATATAACATCCCTCGTATACGATCCCGGTCACTGCCTCACATATCCCCCCCCCTCTGTTCAAACGTGTGTGGTTGGACATTTGTCACCATACAGGGTGCCCACGACAGGGCATCTGCGTTTGCCTGCGACTTCCCAGGGCGATGTTCTACAGAGAAACTGAAATTTTGCAGTGACAGAAACCACCTGGTGACTCGCGCATTCCTCCCTTGGCGTTCCTCATCCATACCAAGGGTGAGTGGTCCGTCACCAAGCGGAACTGACGCCCGAGTAAATAATAACGTAGCGATTCCAAGGCCCCCTTAATAGCCAAACACTCTTTCTCCACCACGCTATAGTTTTCTATTCAAGTAGGTGACCAGGTGCTCTTCACCATTCACTTTTTGTGACAATACCGCCCCTAGGCCTACCTCCGAGGCATCTGTCTGTACAATGAAGGTTTCTTTGAAGTTGGGGCTGATGAGGACTGGCTGTCCACACAGGGCCAACTTCATGGACTGAAAGGCTTCTTCTGCCTGAGGGTTCCACCGAACCATTACCTATTTTTTCCTTTCAAGAGATCGGTCAGGGCCGCTGTTCTCCCAGCAAAATTAGGTATAAACCAGCGGTAATACCCAAGGATGCCAAGAAACGCCCTCACCTGCTTTGTATTTGACGGTTTAGGCCAGTTTTTTATGGCCTCAACTTTATTGATTTGGGGCTTGATAACTACTCAGCCAATCACATACCCCAAATATCATGCTTCCTCTAGCCCTATCGCAGATTTTTGGGGGTTTGCGTTAACCCCCTCGGCTCTGAGAGAATCCAGCACCACTTGTACCTGGGATAGGTGGTATGCCAGTCGCTGCTAAAGATGATAATATCATCTAGATAAGTGGACGCGTACTCCTGATGAGGCTTGAGCACTATGTCCATCAACCTCTGGAATGTAGCCGGGGCCCAATGTAGCCCCAAAGGTAAGACCACATAGTGATATAGACCCTCCGGAGATATGAAGGCGGTCTTTTCCTTCGCCGATTCCGTGAGAGGTACCTGCCAGTAACCCTTGGTGAGATCGAGCGTGGTAAAGTACTGGGCCTGCCCCAGTCTCTCAATCAGCTCATCCACCCTGGGCATTGGATATAGGTCAAATTTCGACACTTCATTTAATTTCCGGAAATTGTTACAGAAGCGTAACGATCCGTCTGGTTTCGGAATCAGTACGATGGGGCTAGCCCACTCACTCCGTGATTCCTCGATGACGCCTAACTGGAGCATTTGTTTTACCCCAGCCGTGATGGCTTGCCTCCGGGCTTCGGGTATCCGGTACAGTCTTATTCGTACCCTTACCCCAGGTTCGGTGACAATGTTGTGTTGGAGAACCGTAGTCCTACCCGATAGCTCTGAGAACACGTCGGTATTCTACTACACCAGCGAGCGAGCCTCCCGTCGCTGCTATTTCCCGCTCCTGCTGTTGCCGCTGGAGACTCAGGTGCTGCTCCTGCTGTTGCCACTGAGATTGCAGCAGATGCTGCTGGGTGAGTACCAGCTGCTTTAACAGCTCCTCCATTTTGTCCACGGGGTGGGGCTGAAAGGTGGCAGGCCGGATTGTGGTCATGCAGCTGCCGTTGGGGTAAACCTCAGTCAAAATGCACACATTCTCCACCAAGCTGTAAGGCGATGGTGTTCACACCGTGCAGTAACTGAGGCAGTGACCCAAGCAAGTCCAACATAAGCAACTTTTATTCAGCAACTTACGAGTAAACAGAAAGTCCTCCAGTTCGCAGCCGGGTTAACATAAGTCCATAAATAACAGTTGCCGTGGTAAACGGCCACTCCGGGCCGCTTAGAGCCTGATGGGTGCAGAGCCTTCCCAGGCGTGGGTTCAGCTACACACAGGCCCACCGAGTTTTCCTGCTATACTCCTAGCAGGTCCCAACACTGAACAACACTAATCCTTAATGCAGGGTTTTTAAAGGACCTGGGGCAAAAGCCACTGGAAAACCCGGGTTGGAGGGAGGAGGCTGCCCCACTGCCTTCCTGTAGCCTCCTCCAAGAAATGAAGGCTCTGCCGGGTTTTACTAATCTGCCTTAGCCAGATAGTGTTAGAATCTATGTTGTTTTACTATCGGCCATCTTGTGGTTTGCGGGCTTCTAGTTTTTTCCTCTGGCGCTGGGTTTCTTGGTCACGTGATCGCTGCACTCTTTATTACTCAGCACCTGGCTCCTATTCTCCACTGACTATCAGTGTTGTAACGCTCGTGCTCTGGCTAAGTAGCCTTGTTTAGTACTTCTTGCTTTGGACGATTGTTATCCTGGGACTTCTTATTCCACCAGTTTTGTTTCTCTTAATTTTCGTTTCTGCAACTAACTTTTCTGTTAGGAGGTCTCCTGCTTTTGCTCCCAGTCCTTAGATCTTTTAGGGACTCCTTTCCCTTTCCTACAGGTCTTCGTTTGAGTTCAGTGCAGGAGTTTCAGTGGGGCTATTCATAAACAATAGGGCACCCATCTCAGCGTAAGGTAAAACTGAGTCTCAGTGCAGGGACAGCTTTTACCTCCTATTCCTTAGTTCTAAGTTGCAGAACATAACAGATAGCCTGACCAGGTCAATGCTCACCTTCATTCCTGCATTGCAGCCCAAGTGTGTCTGTGACTGCAATGCACTTCAATGGGTTTAATAGGTCTCTGCACACATTCTGGGTGAATATAATGTCCCGGTCACTGCCTCACAATATATATACTGTATGTATATACACTACCGTTCAAAAGTTTGGGGTCACCCAGACAATTTTGTGTTTTCCATGAAAACTTTTATTTATCAAATGAGTTGCAAAATGAATAGAAAATATAGTCCAGACATTGACAAGGTTAGAAATAATGATTTTTATTTGAAAGAATAATTTTCTCCTTCAAACTTTTCTTTCATCAAAGAATGCTCCCTTTGCAGCAATTACAGCATTGCAGACCTTTGGCATTCTAGCTGTTAATTTGCTGAGGTAATCTTAAGAAATTTCACCCCATGCTTCCTGAGGCCCCTCCCACAAGTTGGATTGGCTTGATGGGCACTTTTTGCGTACCATACGGTAAAGCTGCTCCCACAACAGCTCAATGGGGTTGAGATCTGGTGACTGCGCTGGCCACTCCATTACAGATAGAATACCAGCTGCCTGCTTCTTCCCTAAATAGTTCATGCATAATTTGGAGGTGTGCTTTGGGTCATTGTCCTGTTGTAGGATAAAATTGGCTCCAATCAAGCGCTGTCCACAGGGTATGGCATGGCGTTGCAAAATGGAGTGATAGCCTTCCTTATTCAAAATCCCATTTACCTTGTACAAATCTCCCACTTTACCAGCACCAAAGCAACCCCAGACCATCACATTACCTCCACCGTGCTTGACAGATGGCGTCAGGCACTCTTCCAGCATCTTTTCAGTTGTTCTGCGTCTCACAAATGTTCTTCTGTGTGATCCAAACACCTCAAACTTTGATTCGTCTGTCCATAAAACTTTTTTCTAATCTTCCTCTGTCCAATGTCTGTGTTCTTTTGCCCATATTAATCTTTTCCTTTTATTAGCCAGTCTCAGATATGGCTTTTTCTTTGCCACTTTGCCCTGAAAGCCAGCATCCCAGAGTCGCCTGTTCACTGTATGTTACGAGTTCGGGTGGTGGAACCTCTGTGCTTCGGTGCAAGGAGGGACCAGAGGGGCGTGAATAAGTGCCTACTCAGCCCGACCAAGGTCACACGGAGGCTTAGTCGACTCCGTGAACCAGGGAGGAACCGGGCAGGTGGACCAGGTGCCACTCTGGGACCGACCTTGTGTGAGAGCAGGTGACTCCCTCGGGTCAGATGGCAGGAACTGACCAGTACAGCGGATGAGCACGGTAGGAAGGCTGACGGGTGGACAGGGTAGATAAGCAGGCTGATTCGGCAGATAGCCAGACGGGTGCTCCAGGTAGGCGAGCAGGCGGGCACGGCAGGTAACTGGCAGGTGCTCCAGGTAGGCAGACTGGTGGGCATGGCAGGTTACAGACACGTGCTCCAGGTAAGCAGGCTGGCGGCACAACTGTAGTCAGACCGGAGAACAGAACTGTTAGACAGGCTGGCGGGCTGGACTGATAGGCAGCGGGACCTGAGGGCTGGAGCAAGTGTTTAGCACACAGTACAACAACCTTGCACAGGCACCTCCATTTTGGAGGAGGTGCCTTATATAGGGGAAGTCCTCCGGCCATTGGCCGGGGACTCTATAGGACAGCGCGCGAGGCCCCTTTAAGAGGGAGCGCGCGTGCGTGCCCTAAGCACAGTGGCCGTGAAGCTGTGCGCGGTGCGCGCCACAGCAGCGGGGGGGCGGGAAGACGCCGGACCTGGACAACGGCGGTGAGGGGAACGGCGTCTCTGCCCGGCGGGAGGCAGAGGCGCCAATGCTACAGTACCCCCCCCTTTACGCCCCCTCTTCTTTAGGCCCGCAAGAAATTTTTTGAGAAGATGAGGAGCATGAATGTTCTCCCTGGGTTCCCAAGACCTCTCCTCGGGGCCAAACCCCTTCTAATCCACAAGAAAGAAAGTCTTTCCTCTTACCCTCTTGGTGGCCAAAATGTTTTCTACCTCAAAGACGTCCGCAGCGGAGACTGGAGCTGGAGCAGTACCTGGATCGTCAGAGAAAGAATTAAGGACAACAGGTTTGAGGAGGGATACATGAAAGGAGTTGGGAATCCATAAGGTGACCGGGAGTTTCAGCTTGTAAGCCACGGGATTGATTTGGTTCAGAACCTCGAACGGACCGATGAACCGCGGACCCAACTTAAAGGAAGGTATCTTGAGATGAACATATTTGGAGGAAAGCCAGACCTTGTCTCCCGAACGGAATTGAGGCGGATCCAGACGTCTCTTATCACCATGCTTCTTCATCCGCTCGGAGGACTGAAGAAGTGCAGATCTAGTGTCTTCCCAAATAGCCGAAAATTCGCTGACCAAAGACTTCGCGGCAAGATTGTCCACTGAAGAGGAGACGGGAAACGGAATCTCCGGGGGTGTTGACCGTAGACCACAAAGAACGGAGATTTAGAAGATGACTCGCTCTCATGGTTGTTATAGGAGAACTCGGCCCAGGGCAGGAGCTCAACCCAATCGTTATGGTGAGCATTGACAAAGTGCCGAAGAAAGCTGGTAAAGACTTGGTTGATACGTTCCACTTGACCATTGGATTGAGGATGATAAGCAGAGGAGAAATCCAAGGAGACATCCAGCAGCTTACACGTAGCTCTCCAGAAGCGCGAAGTGACCTGAACCCCACGATCAGACACAATGTGGAGGGGTAGGCCGTGAAGACGAAAGATGTGATGGATGAAGTCCTTAGCTAGCACAGATGCAGACGGAAGACTAGGCAGAGGGATGAAGTGGGCCATTTTAGTAAAGCAGGCAGCGGCCACCCAAATGACAGTACAACCGGCAGAAACAGGGAGATCCGTAATGAAGTCCATAGCAATGTGTCGCCACAGAGCGGAAGGTACGGGGAGAGGAAGGAGACGGAAGGATGGAAGATGCCTGGGAACCTTGTTACGGGCACAGGAGGAACAAGCCGCGACCAAGTCCGCAACATTCTTGCGCAGGAAAGGCCACCAGTAATGTGGGGCGATGAGCAGAAAGGTCTTCCTCTGGCCAGTATGACCGGCTAGTTTGTATGAATGAACCCAGAGTACAACCTTCTTACGATCCGGAACCGCTACAAAGGTCTTACCGGGTGGAAGATGAGACAGGTCAAACGGAGCCACAGTCATTACTTTGGAGGAGTCAATGATATGTAGAGGTTCCTCCTCTTGGTTGGAAGACAGGAATGAGCAGGATAGAGCATCAGCTTTAATGCTCTTGTCCGCCTGGTGGTAATGCAGAGTGAAGCAGAATCGAGCAAAGAAAAGAGACCACCTGGCCTGACTCGGATTTAATCTTTGGGCGTTCTGCAAATAAGCGAGGCTTTTGTGGTCAGTGTAGATGACCACCAGGTGCAGAGCCCCCTCCAGCAAGTAGCGCCACTCCTCCAGAGCTAATTTGATGGCCAGCAGCTCACGATCTCCTATGGAGTAGTTGCGCTCGGACGAGGAGAAGAGCTTGGAGAAGAAGCCGCAGGCTACCATTCTCCCAGGCGAGGATTTCTGGGCTCCGGAGGAGGATGCATCAACCTCCAGGAAGAACTGCTTGTTGCAATCCGGATGGTGTAGCACAGGAGCGGAGGAGAAGGCTTGTTTTAGGGAGATGAAGGCCTCCTCCGCTTCAGAAGTCCATTCCCTGGGATTTGCTCCTTTACGGGTGAGCGTGGAGATGGGAGCAGTTTGGGAGGAGAAATGAGGAATGAAGAGGCGGTAATAATTTGCGAAGCCCAGGAATCGCTGAATCGCCTTCAACCCCTCCGGTTGGGGCCACTTTAAGACTGCAGAGACCTTCTCGGGATCCATCTGTAGACCAGTCTCTGAGATAATATAGCCCAGGAACGGTAGAGAGGTCTGCTCAAAGAGGCATTTCTCGAATTTAGCGTATAGGCGATTCTGCCGGAGCCTTAGCAGAACCTGACGATCATCCCTCCGGTGAGAGGGCAGATCCGGAGAGAAGACCAAGATATCATCCAGGTACACCACCATGCAAGAATACAGGAGATCATGGAAGATGTCCTTAACCAGCTCCTGGAAGACGGCTGGAGCATTACAGAGACCAAAGGGCATTACGCGGTATTCGTAGTGACCGTCCCGGGTGTTGAATGCCGTCTTCCACTCGTCTCCCTGGCGGATGCGGACCAAATTGTACGCCCCACGAAGATCGAGCTTGGTTAAGATCTTTGCACCTTTAAGGCAGTCGAACAGCTCCGAGATGAGAGGGTTCGGAAATGTATGGCATACTGGCCCACGGAGAGACTCCCTTGGCAGAGATGGAGAAGTGAGGAGGCAGTAGAAGATTTTCGTCTGGGCTCATTGAAGACCTTCCGGAAGGCAGCGAGGAAAGCCAGAAGATCGGACACCAGGGGATCCCCTCTTTCCCACAGAGGGTTTAACCATGCCAATGCCTCTCCTGTGAGGTGAGACATGATGAACGCCAACTTGGTCCAGTCGGAGGGGAACTGATGTGCCAGGAGTTCAAAGTGCAGCGTGCACTGATTCAAGAAGCTCCGACATAAGACGGGGTCACCACCAAAACGTGGAGGCGCAGATAGCCGGGGTCCAGAGCCGGGTGCCATAGCGCCAGTGGGGTGAGGTGCCGCCGGAGCGGGTGCTGCTCGGCTAGAGACAGACACAGACAGGGTGGACAGCGTGTCCAGGTGGGAGTTGACAGTCCGCAGATAGGACAGGATAGTTTCCTGTTGAGATCTCTGACGTGAGACCTCCTGATACAGATCAGAGAGCGAAGGAGCCTGTTGGCCACCAGGTTCCATGGCCTGTGCAAACTGTTACGAGTCCGAGTGGTGGAACCTCTGTGCTTCGGTGCAAGGAGGGACCAGAGGGGCGTGACTAAGTGCCTACTTGGCCCGACCAAGGTCACACAGCGGCTTAGTCGACTCCGTGAACCAGGGAGGAACCAGGCAGGTGAACCAGGCAGGTGGACCAGGTGCCACTCTGGGACCGACCTTGTGTGAGAGCAGGTGACTCCCATGGGTCAGATGGCAGGAACTGACCAGTACAGCGGATGAGCACGGTAGGAAGGCTGACGGGTAAACCGGGTAGATAAGCAGGCTGGTTCGGCAGATAGCCAGACGGGTGCTCCGGGTAGGCGAGCAGGCGGGCATGGCAAGTAACAGGCAGGTGCTCCATTATCCATTATATATCTATAGATATATATATAGATATATATATATATATATATACAGGGTGGTCCAAAAGTAGGTGGACAGAAATAGAATGTTCCTGTGCTGAGAATCAGCTGTGATCCCCCTGCTGTAATGTCTGTATACTCTTTTGCTCGCCCCCCCTGTCCAGGAGATGTGGTATGATTAGACGATGTTCCTGTACGGTCAGAAACAGCCATTACACAGTACACAGCAGGGGCACATTCATAAGATTATCTCAGCACAGGAACATTCTATTACACTTTCTGTCCACCTACTTTTGGACATGGATGGATGGATGGATGGATGGATGGATGGATATTTTATTATTATTATTATTTGGGGGGGGTTAATTTACAATTTTTTTAAAACTTTTTTTAACTTTTTTTACTTAGACCTACTATGGGACTTTCACTTTTAGCAGTCTGATTGCAGTTGTAAGGCACAGCAATGCAGGAGCACTGTCAGTGCTGCACTGACTCAAGTTAGTTAGATCAGTGTTCCCCAACTCCAGTCATCAAGGCCCACCAACAGGTCATGTTTTCAGGATTTCCTTACTATTTCACAGGTGATAATAATTAAATTGATCTAGTGGGGGGAACGATCCAAGAGCAGAGGGGCATTCCTCCCTCCGCTTGCCTGCTAAATGCTGCGATCGCAGCAATCGTAGCATTTAGGGGGTTAAAGTGCCAGGAGCGGTGTGGGTGATCGCCATGAGGTATATATACCTCATCAGTCAGGAAGTACTGCAAATGTTTGGGAAGGGGTTAAAGAATCAGCTGGTTGCGGGCCTCAGTTAAGGCACCTCCTGAGGCAGGCCCTAAAAGAACATCTGCACTACAATCCCAACATGAGATTCCTCGAGGTCAGAGCAGAAGCTAGAGTCTGAGGCCCTGACTGTGGCAGGTATGGTCCGAAGCCATGAAGTAACCGTTTTGGGAGCGCCTAATGTCAAAACAGACTTGGCTCATGAATTACAGGAGGAAATGTGAGAAATCAGGGGGGAGATACAAAGCATCAGAAAAACTGCTGCTGCTACCCCGGAATTAAATCCTGTACCTCGGTATGAAGAGCAACTAGAGAGGGAACATCCCACTTCCAGAATACAGACCTATGCACCAACCAGATGAGTGCAGAATTAAGTGTTGGAGTTGTGGAGGAATGGGACAGATGGTGAGGGATTGTCCCAAGCGAGAGAGCCAACAACGAGGGTGACCATTAAACTAAGGCGTCCCGCTGTCAGGGGGCATAACGCCTGGCTAGGTCCCTCTGTAAGGAGAATTGAAGGCCCCGAAGACATAATTTTCAAGAGTCCCACTACATGGTGTAAGCTGAATGGGCAGAGAACACAATGCCTAATGGATAAGAGATCTCAGGTGACTACAAGAAGTATATTTCCATAAGCGCTTCCCAAACATCGCCGCCCTATCAAGACGGGTCCACAATCAGTTACCCATCCCAGTAGCGATGGTGGTGTAGATAGAGATACGAGTCAGCAGACGGAACTTAGGTAATAGGGGATTGTGCTAGTGTCCTGAAGGAGGTAGGACAGTTCCTAGCAGGCAGCCTGCGAGGAAGTAACTGGAAGCTCATGACACGGCACCACCCTAGTAGAAGAATATTCCAACAGCTAATCAGTGCGAGTCAAATCAAGAAGTTTTCTGTTGCCTCTCAGGCCTAGGCAAATGTGGTGGTACCCACTACTATCACCCTGACTTTGCCACATAATCAGACAGTGCTCACTATGCTGGTCCAGGCCCAGATGTCCTTGGAAGGAGTGGAAGTGCAGGTTGAACCCCAGGGGACAGGAGAAGTGATGCCGGTCTACTGGTTGCTCGCAATCTGACAGTGCACCAATGACGAGTACTGGTTAGATGCCATAATTTCAGCAGAACGAGTCTGCTTCTGGCTCCCAGGGAGGAATTGGCATGAGTCTACATGATGCAGAAAGATGTTGCAAGGTCCCATGTTGAGTACTTGACTCCTATGGATAGGGACCAGTGGACACTGTCGGTGTCCATAGACCAGAAGGAGAGAGAGTACAAGACAAGGGATGGCTGTGGTATATTGGAGCAGATGGAAGCAAATCTATCTGAGTTTCCCTCCTGACAAATGGGAGAAGTGAAAGACAATGGGGCAATAACAGGAAGTGTTCGCCCGACACAATGATAACTTTGGGTGTAAAGAGGCAATCCAGCATGAAATCCCTTCGGGAAATACAGCCCCCATACGAGAAAGATATTGTCAGATTCCAACTCTGATGTATCAAGAAGTGAAGGATTTGTTGTCACACATGCTACAAATCAAGGTGATATGAGAAAGTCAGAAGAAGGATGAGAAACTGAGGTTCTGTGTGGACTATCGACAGTTGAATGCCTTCACGGTCTGAGATTCATACCCTTTGCTGAGTATAGAAGAATCCCTGTCAGCACTAGTGAGAGCTAGATACTTTTCCTCCTCGATTTGGCCAGTGGTTACTGGCAAGTGTCCAAGCTCAAGCAGGATCGGCTGAAGATGGCTTTCATCCTCCTTATGGGACTGTTCAAGTCTAATCGGATGCCATTCGGGTTAACTAATGTCCCAGGGACATTTCAGTGATTGATGGAAAGGTGTCTTGAAGATTTGAACTTTGAGTTGACTCTGATATACCTTGACGACATTATAATATACTCCACCGTATTTAAAGAATTCAGAAGAATGGACTGAAAATAAAGCCTCGAAGTGCCATCTGTTCCAGAAGAAAATAAGAATACCTAGGGCATATGGTCTCCAGTAAAAATGTGTATCTGATAAAGGAGAAAGTGGCAGCCATGCCGAAGTTTCCTACACCCACTACATTGAGAGAATGAAGAGCAGTCCTGGGCCTCTTGGAGTATATAGAAGATTCATCAAGGATTTCGTGGCATGAACTGCTAAAGGGGATGGCCAGAGGCCCTAAGAGTCGACCAATCCAGTGGGGGCCGAGGCAGGAGGAAGTCTGCATTGACGAATGCTCCTATTTTGGCCTATGAAGACTTTTCTCAACCATTTGAACTATACACGGACAAGAGTCTCTATCGTCTGGGAGTTGTGCTGACCCAAGTCCAAGAAGGGCAAGAATGAGTAATTGCCTATGCCAGTCGATCCCTATGGGATAATGAGAGGAATCCTGAAAGCTACAGCTCATTCAAACTGGAATTGTCATCCATGGTGTGGGCCATGACTGAGAAGTTTGCTGATTATCTGTCAGGGTTGAAAGTTCATATGTGGATGGACAACAAGCCACTGATCCACCTATAAAATACGAAGCTGGGAGCATTAGAACAGCGGTGGGTCATAAGAATGTCGAAGTACCAGTATAAGATAACCTATCGGGAGAAGGCTGAAAATACCCACGCTGATGCATTATCTAGAGTGACAAATGAGTGACTAGCCCAGGATCTGGATGAAGAGCTGGATAGAGATGAGACCCCGGATTTCAGACGCTTTGCGACAGCTCTCGTGGCCTCTCAAAATTCAGGAGGAGAACAACGATTAAACCGAGTACTGAGACACCTCAGAGATGAATGGGTACAACTGCAACAGTCAGACCCAGAACTATTGAAGTTATGAAAGTGGGTGGCCCTAGGCCAGAAGCCCAATAGAGAAGAGAGGGTATCCTTGTCTATTATGCCTTACAGACACTAGAGCAATGGGAGCGTTTTTTTCTGAAGAATGGCCTGTTATATAGGTAGATTCAGTTACCCTGAGAGTTCGCGACTACGTGGCAAGTAGAAGGGATGATGCCGAATATGGTGAAGGAGGCCTATGAGAGGGACGCACACTTCGGAATGGAAAGAACCTTCCAATGGTTGCAGCGTCTTGTGAATTGGCTTCAGCTACATCGAGTGGTGGAAGAAGTTTGTCGGAAGTGCTGGCAGTGTGATTTGGCTAAGCCTCTAGAACAGAGGGCACTCATGCAAGTGATAAGGACTTCTGCTAGAACTTCATCCGGTTATATGGGTGCCCGAAGAAGATCCACTCCAATCAAGAGGTGTGCTTCCATGGGAGAGTCATGTAAGAACTGCACCCACTCTATGGCATCGGGAAGTCCAGGACATCACCCTGCCACCCTCAGGGAAATGGAACCTGCGAACACTTTAACAGGACGTTGTTAAAAATGCTAAAGACGTTGGAGGACTGGAAGATGAGGTGGCCTGAATTTGTTCTGGAAGTAGTGTATATATACAACAACAGAGCCCATGCCATGACCGGGTGCACACCTTACACGCTGCTGTTTGGCCGTAATGGTCACAAAATAACTGAGCTAGAACTTGACCCAGAGGAAGATTGCACCAGGATGAGTATGTTCACCTTGGTGTGAGTGACTCGCCCAGGGGGATATGGGGGACACTCGGTACCCGAGCCTTTATCTTCTTTGTAGGATGTCGCGGCAGTCGGCTCCCGGGCCCATCCTCTGGGTCACTCTTTAAAAGGGTTGTAACGGTCTGGGAGGCGGAACCTCTGAGCTACTATACAAGGGGGCGGTCCTTGTAAGGGAGCGGGTGGCGACCAGGGTAGACGGGCAGGCAGTCACAGCAGGTGACTGGGACAGTCTCTGAATGAACGGACAGGAGGTCACGGCAAGTGACCAGGGCAGTCTCTGGATGAACGGGCAGGAGGTCACGGCAAGTGACCGGGGCAGTCTCTGGATGAACGGGCAGGAGGTCACGGCAAGTGACCGGGGCAGTCTCTGGATGAACGGGCAGGAGGTCACGGCAAGTGACCGGGGCAGTCTCTGGGTAAAGGATTGGTACGACCTGTGGCGGCAGATGATAGACGTGAGCTCCCAGGTGAGCAGGCGAGAGTCTCTGGATAATCGGGTGGTCACAGCATGTGACGGCAGAGCCTCCAGGAAGACCAACAGACAGGTAGCAGATGAGCGCTCCCAGGTGAGCGGGCAGGAGTCTCTGGACAGGCGGGTGGTCACAGCACGTGACGGCAGAGCCTCCTGGTAGGCTAGCAGACAGGCAGCAGATGAGCGCTCCCAGGTGAGCGGGCAAGCTGGTCCCTAGACAGACTGACAGGAGTTGGAAGGCAGACCGTCGGACCTCAGGCAAGCAGGCAGGTAGAAGATGTGCGCTCCCAGGTGAGCGGGCAAGCTGGTCCTTAGACAGACTGACAGAAGTTGGAAGGCAGACCGTCGGACCTCAGGCTAGCAGGCAGGTAGCAGGATATCAGGAATTAGACAGCAGACTGGCAGGAATCTGGCAGGTATCTGGCAGGTAACTGGCAACGGGACCTGAGGGCTGAAGCAGAGTAGTGAACAGTGCTACAACATTGCTCGGGCACCTCCAATTTGGAGGAGGTGCCTTTTATATGGGAGGTCCTCCGGCAATTGGCCGGGGACTCCTTAGGACGGCGCGCGCGGTCCCTTTAAGAGAGGGGGAGCGCGCGCGCGCCCTAAGCACACTGCCGGGGAAGGAGCGCGTGCCGGAAGCAGCGGGGAGAGCAGCGCTGGAGGACGCCGCGCCAGGAGCGGGGAGGTGAGAGGGACGGCGTCTCTGCCTAGAACGGGGCAGAGACGCCGATGCTACAGTACCCCCCCCTTTAGGCCCCCTCTTTTTTTGGCCGGAAAGAAATTTCTCAAGGAGAAGCGGGGCGTTGATGTTCTCCCTGGGTTCCCAAGTTCTCTCCTCAGGACCAAACCCCTTCCAATCTACCAGAAAAAAGGTTTTTCCTCTTACCCTCTTGGAGGCCAGAATACTCTCTACCTCAAAGATGTCATCAGCGGAAACCGGAGCAGGAGGGACACCTGGATTTTTGGAAAAAAAGTTAAAGACAACGGGTTTGAGGAGAGATACGTGGAAGGAGTTGGGGATCCGAAGGGTGGCCGGGAGTTTTAATTTGTAGGCCACAGGGTTAATTTGCCTGAGGACCTAGAAGGGGCCGATGAATCGAGGACCCAACTTGTAGGAGGGTACTTTGAGCCGCACATGTTTGGATGAGAGCCAAACCTTGTCTCCCGGACGGAATTGGGGCGGATACAGACGTCTCTTATCAGCATATCTCTTCATCCGCTCAGAGGAGAGAAGAAGAGCGGACCTGGTGCTCTCCCAAATAGTAGCAAATTTGCTGACAAGAGACTCCGCAGCAGGGTTGTCCACGGAAACAGAGACAGGAAGTGGAATCCGGGGATGTTGGCCACCGACTATAAAGAACGGGGATTTGGAAGAGGACTCGCTCTCATGGTTGTTATAAGAGAACTCGGCCCATGGTAGGAGATCCACCCAGTCCGAGTGGTGAGCATCAACGAAGTGCCGGAGGTAGCAGGACAAGATCTGATTGATCCGCTCCACTTGACCATTGGACTGAGGGTGGTAAGCGGAGGAGAAATCCAGGGTAATGTCCAGCAGCTTACATGTGGCTCTCCAGAAGCGAGAGGTGAACTGAACCCCACGATCCGACACAATGTGGAGGGGCAGACCATGGAGACGGAAGATGTGGCGGATAAAGTCTTTAGCCAGCTCGGGTGCAGACGGAAGACCAGGCAGGGGAATGAAGTGGGCCATCTTAGAAAAACGGTCAGCGACAACCCAAATGACAGTACAACCGGCAGAAACTGGAAGGTCGGTGATAAAGTCCATAGCGATGTGTTGCCAAGGAGCAGCAGGTACGGGAAGGGGCAGGAGATGGCCGGCAGGTAGATGTCGGGGAACTTTGTTACGGGCACAGGATGAACAGGCCGCGACGAAGTCTACCACGTCCTTACGCAGGGTAGGCCACCAGTAATGCCGGGTAATAAGTTGGAAGGTCTTCTTTTGGCCAGCATGGCCAGCTAGTTTAGAAGAATGTCCCCAGCGAACAACCCTCTCCCGATCTGGCACAGCTACGAACGTCTTACCGGGTGGAAGACGAGTCAGATCCAAGGGGGCCACATTCATCACCTTGGAGGAGTCGATGATGTGCGTAGGTTCCTCCTCTTGATCGGAGGACAGGAAGGACCGGGACAAGGCATCAGCTTTGACGTTCTTGTCCGCCGGACGGAAATGAAGAATGAAGTCGAAGCGGGCAAAAAACAACGACCACCGGGCCTGGCGAGGATTGAGTCTCTGGGCATTTTGGAGATATGCCAGGTTTTTGTGATCCGTGTAGATAATTACCGGGTAGAGAGCCCCTTCAAGCAGATAGCGCCACTCTCCCAGTGCCAATTTGATGGCTAGCAATTCCCGGTCTCCAATGGAGTAGTTGCGCTCCGACGAGGAGAAGATTTTGGAGAAGAAGCCGCACGTTACCATTCTCCCAGTAGAAGACTTCTGGGTGAGCACCGCTCTGGCTCCGGAGGAGGAGGCATCAACCTCCAGGTAGAATTGTTTATTACAGTCCGGACGGTGCAGGACGGGAGCAGAGGCGAAGGCTTTCTTTAGGGAAAGGAAGGCCTCCTCGGCCTCAGGCGACCATGTCCTGGGGTTAGCCCCCTTACGGGTAAGTGCAGATATGGGAGCAGTCCGAGACGAGAAGTGTGGGATGAAAAGACGATAATAATTAGCGAAGCCCAGGAATCGCTGTATCGCCTTCAAACCTTCAGGACGAGGCCATTTTAGAACGGAAGAGAGCTTCTCGGGATCCATTTGCAGACCTGTTTGGGAGATGACATAGCCCAAGAACGGAAGGGAGGTCTGATCGAAGAGGCACTTCTCGTATTTGGCGTAAAGGTGGTTCTGCCGAAGCCTAAGCAGGACCTGACGAACATCCCTCCGGTGTGTGGGGAGATCCGGAGAGAAGACCAAGATATCGTCCAGGTATACCACTACGCAGGAGTACAGGAGGTCACGGAAGATGTCATTGACTAGTTCCTGAAAGACCGCGGGAGCATTACAGAGACCAAAGGGCATCACAAGGTACTCGTAGTGACCGTCCCGGGTATTGAATGCCGTCTTCCACTCGTCTCCTTGACGGATACGGACCAGATTATACGCTCCTCGTAGATCCAGCTTGGAGAAGATCCTGGCGCCCTTGAGACGGTCAAACAATTCGGAGATGAGTGGCAGGGGATATTTGTTTTTTACCGTGATGAGATTGAGTCCTCTGTAGTCAATACAGGGACGTAGCGAGCCGTCTTTCTTTTTGACAAAGAAGAATCCGGCTCCAGCCGGGGAGGTAGATTTTCGGATAAATCCCCTAGCCAGATTCTCTTCAATGTACTCAGACATGGCTCGGGTCTCGGCTGCAGACAACGGGTAGATACGCCCACGGGGAGGAGTGGTGCCAGGTACCAGGTCGATCGGGCAATCGTATGGCCTATGGGGTGGCAACGTCTCAGCTTCCTTCTTACCGAAGACGTCCGCATAGGGCCAGTAGGGAGCCGGGAGACCAGGTAAGTTAGCTGGAGTAGGCTGAGGGCGAAGTGGACGGACCGGGACCAGGCAGGTCCTATGGCAGTCAGGACCCCATCGGAGTACTTCACCGGACCGCCAGTTCAATATGGGTTCATGTGTCTGGAGCCAAGGTAGACCTAGCAACAGGGAGTGAGAAAGTCCGGACAGCACATGGAATGAGATCTCCTCAGAGTGCAGCATTCCCACCTGCAGGGTTATGGGTTCGGTGACGAGCAGGATGGTCTCCGAGAGAAGTCTTCCATCCACGGAGGCGACTGACAATGGTTCAGCCAGGGACTTGGTGGGAATATGGTATCTCTCTACCAGAGACTGGGAGATGAGGTTTCCAGCAGCTCCAGAATCCAGATGGGCGAGTTCAAAGAGACGGTTTTCTCCCCAAGCAATAGAGACCGGTAAGGTCAGAGACGGAGAGGGCTTACTTTTGTCTAGGACGACCTCTCCGAGTGGTCCTAGACACTGGCGTTTCCCGGCTTTTCCGGGCAGGAACGGATGAAGTGCTTCATACTGCCACAATAGAAACAGCTTCCCTCGGCTCGGCGAGATTCTTGGCGAGAACCGACCATCTTGGTCTGGTCGACCTGCATAGGCTCAGGAGAGTGTAGCTGAGGAGAGACGGAGGGAGTGACGGGTTTCTGAAAAGTAGGAGCTAGACGTGGAAACCTCCTCTCACGGGTGACCTCTTTGGCATGCTCCTGGAACCGCAGGTCAATCCGGGTGGCAAGAGTTATTAGGTCATCGAGAGTGGTAGGAATATCCCGACCGGCAAGTTCATCTTTTATACGGCCGGACAGACCCTCCCAGAAGACGGAAACCAGAGCGTCATTATCCCAGGCCAGCTCCGAGGCAAGGGTACGGAACCGTATGGCATATTGGCCCACGGTGAGACTTCCCTGACGGAGGCGTAGCAGAGATGATGCGGATGAGGTCTTCCGTCCGGGTTCGTCGAAGACTTTCCGGAAAGCCGTGAGAAAGGCAGGCAAGTCGGACACCAGGGGGTCTCCTCTCTCCCATAGAGGATTTAGCCAGGGCCTCTCCGGTGAGATGGGACATGATGAAGGCAATTTTGGCCCTGTCGGAGTTAAACTGGTGAGACAGGAGTTCAAAGTGCAGGGTGCACTGATTTATGAAGCCCCGAGCCTGGGCGGAGTCGCCTCCGAAACGAGGAGGTGCAGAAAGCCGGGGTCCGGGGTAGGATACCATGTTATTAGTGGGCAGTGGAGCTGCCGGATTGCGAGTCATGGCACTGGCGGTGGTTGCAGGCAGAGCAGTCAGAGTGTCCAGGCGTGAATTGACATTCCGCAGGTGACCCAGGATGGACTCCTGTTGGGACCTCTGACGGGACAGTTCATGACACAGGTCCGAGAGCGAGGGAGCTTGGGTGCCACCGGGTTCCATGGCCCGAGCAAACTGTAACGGGTCTGGGAGGCGGAACCTCTGAGCTACTATACAAGGGGGCGGTCCTTGTAAGGGAGCGGGTGGTGACCAGGGTAGACGGGCAGGCAGTCACAGCAGGTGACTGGGACAGTCTCTGAATGAACGGACAGGAGGTCACGGCAAGTGACCGGGGCAGTCTCTGGATGAACGGGCAGGAGGTCACGGCAAGTGACCGGGGCAGTCTCTGGATGAACGGGCAGGAGGTCACGGCAAGTGACCGGGGCAGTCTCTGGGTAAAGGATTGGTACGACCTGTGGCGGCAGATGATAGACGTGAGCTCCCAGGTGAGCAGGCGAGAGTCTCTGGATAATCGGGTGGTCACAGCATGTGACGGCAGAGCCTCCAGGAAGACCAACAGACAGGTAGCAGATGAGCGCTCCCAGGTGAGCGGGCAGGAGTCTCTGGACAGGCGGGTGGTCACAGCACGTGACGGCAGAGCCTCCTGGTAGGCTAGCAGACAGGCAGCAGATGAGCGCTCCCAGGTGAGCGGGCAAGCTGGTCCTTAGACAGACTGACAGGAGTTGGAAGGCAGACCGTCGGACCTCAGGCAAGCAGGCAGGTAGAAGATGTGCGCTCCCAGGTGAGCGGGCAAGCTGGTCCTTAGACAGACTGACAGAAGTTGGAAGGCAGACCGTCGGACCTCAGGCTAGCAGGCAGGTAGCAGGATATCAGGCAGGAATTAGACAGCAGACTGGCAGGAATCTGGCAGGTATCTGGCAGGTAACTGGCAACGGGACCTGAGGGCTGAAGCAGAGTAGTGAACAGTGCTACAACATTGC
This sequence comes from Phyllobates terribilis, assembly GCF_046119375.1. Lineage (NCBI taxonomy): Eukaryota > Metazoa > Chordata > Amphibia > Anura > Dendrobatidae > Phyllobates > Phyllobates terribilis. Next base: position 708,474,010 of record NW_027362761.1, read on the forward strand.
TCGGGCACCTCCAATTTGGAGGAGGTGCCTTTTATATGGGAGGTCCTCCGGCAATTGGCCGGGGACTCCTTAGGACGGCGCGCGCGGTCCCTTTAAGAGAGGGGGAGCGCGCGCGCCCTAAGCACACTGCCGGGGAAGGAGCGCGTGCCGGAAGCAGCGGGGAGAGCAGCGCTGGAGGACGCCGCGCCAGGAGCGGGGAGGTGAGAGGGACGGCGTCTCTGCCTAGAACGGGGCAGAGACGCCGATGCTACAAGGGGTTTTAGTGTTTTTGTTAACAGTTTGTCTCGTGACGCCACCTGTGGTTTCTGGTAATAGTTACCAGCGCTGCTGCAGACCTCCAGGGGTGATGGGATGGCAGCTGGGATGTTTCTGCTCCCCACAGACAGAGCCGGCCCCCGGTTCAGGGTTGATGGATGGGATGCAGGTGAGAGATGGCCTGGTCGGGTCAGGGGGAATGACGGACACGCACACAGGGGATTCGCTTCAGTACCTTTACTGGGGTAACGGCAGGTATGGTCCAGGGTACTTGCTAGGAAGGGTGCACTTCAGGACTCTCCCCAGTGAGCGGGTATAGGCCTCCTGATCCTTTTCTTCCTCTTTAGGCTTCTGGCCCGCCTGGAACTTGGCCTAGCTTCTATGTTGTGTTGGTCCCTCACCTGACCGCTTGGTAGTAGGACTTTTCCTTGGCAACCACTATCCCTGGACGCCGGGGCCTTCGTGGTTCCTAGTCCTGTTATTGATGGTAGCTTCAGGATGACCAGGGGTCTGGAAGCCTCCTGGTATGCCGGTTGTCCCTACTGGGTGTAGAGAACCCTGTAGGCGCGGACCCGGTGTCCGGAATGTGTCTTGGGGCGAGCCTGTGATGCTCCTCTGCCCCCTTAACTCCTCTCTCCTTGCCTCGGCCACACTCGGGTCCCTCAACACACACAGCAGCTCACGTGCTGCTCTCAGACTGCTCTCTGACTAAAACTGAACTGCCTGACTCCACCCTCCATATATATATATCCCTAACAGGGGCTCCCTCTGGTGGTCTGAGGTGGAAGGGTGGAGGTGTCTGTTTGTAGTGAGGGCCTCTTGTGGAGAAGTCCATCCATGCACCCTTTTGGGTCCTGTGGTACCTGTGGTAGCAGGGTGCCACATTCCCCCCTAGTACAACTCAGTACTCCTGGACTGAAGCATTTCTGTAAAACAGGTAACAAAAAGTAGCAAGAGTAATAACAATAACAATGTTACAGTAAGTCCCGTCACCAGATGTCCATTCCACTGATGAAGGTGTAACAAGAGGAAGCATGAGGGACCCGCCTGAAAACCCTCAACGTAGGCCCTGGGCGTGGCTACAGGGCATAAGTGATCCAGGTGTTGGACCACGTCTTTGGCCACGCCAAACGGGTTTTTGTTCTGTGGTCTTTTTATGAAACAAATAAGGGGGCACTTTGATAAGTGCAACTATTTACAGCGGAAAGTCTTTGGCTGCTCACAGTCCTCAGCCTACAAGTCTTTGTACCCTTACGGGTAACTAAATGAACACATTCTATTTTCAGTTTACACAATAAATAACAGTAGGCAATACCCAACTGGGTAACTATTTACAATATAGGCATTTTGTATTTATTCCCTATACCTGGCAGGGATTTGGCCTTGTGGGCTGCGTGTGGACCTGACTCGCCCCCTGGGTCGTGGGGCACTCGGAGCCGGGCAATAGGGAGACGATGGGGGTAGTAGTGGCAACCCGGTCCCGTGGCTCAGGGTGGTCAGACCATTGGTAGTCTGCCATGCGCTGTTGGTAATGTCCAACTACGCCACCCGTGGATTGCGGCTATTATGAACCGCCGCTGCAAGGCAGTCCACTGAGGCTGATGGTGTGTACAGCTGAGGTAGTATAACTCCCCACGGGAAGAGTGTAGCCTCAGGGCAGTGTAATGGATGGTGGGGGTGATGGTGCAGGGAGTCCCAGTACCGTTAGTGCTGGCGAAGCAAAAAGCACAAAGACAACGTGTTGCAGTCCAGGGTCTTTTACTCACAGTTCGTATATTCCCAGTCACTTCTGTCAGCAATGACCGCCCGAGCCGTGCTGCGTCCACCAGGTGAGGGGCTCGGTCAACCCCCAGGCAGTTCAGGAATATGGCACAGGACCCCCTTCCATCCTTTCTCTGGCCTGCCCCACCAGTGACCAACTTTTGTCCAGCTACCGCGGATCTGCGCGGGTAAACGTGGGCCCCGTTCCCCGCTGTCCTATATGGTTGCCTTCCTAGCAGGTTTAGTGAGGTGTCGCACCAATAAATGATCACGACCTCCGGTCTTTGGCTGAGGGTAGTTTCTCCTCCACCAACTTGGGATCCGGTACCCTTAATCTGCCTGACCCTTCACCCGGTATTCTCATGGGCTCTTAGGGTCCCTTCTGCCTTCTTGTTTCTGAGCCCTTCTACACTTTGGGTACTTCTCTTTTCTTTGCTGTTCCTTTCTGTTTCTGTTCCTTTATGTTTCTGTTCCTTTCTGTTTCTCTGTTCCTTTCTCCTGGCTCCGGTCTTCACCCTAGGCCTGCCTCGTGGAGCTGGGCCGAGGCTGAGCCACAGCTCCCTGTCACATCTCCACTCTGCTTCTTCTCTGACTAAACTGACCCAGAACTAAGATGGTGCCCACCTTATATACCCTTCCCTAGTGTGTGAGCTCAGGTGACCAGCAACCAATGAGCTCCTATCTATACTCAGAAACCGTCCCCTTCTGCTCCTACATCACTGGGTTTTCCTCCCCCCTCCCCACTCCAGCGAGGGACAGATTCTGTCGTGCCTGCATTACTGTCTAATGGGAGTACCGTTGAGCTGTCCCCCGGAAATGGGGTGTGTGTGCTGCATGCAGCTACCTGAGCCCTAGTCCATACTCCATCCTTACCCGGGAGTGGAATACCACACCTCTGGCAGAGGTGCAATACCCCTGTAGCGGCCGAACCCTCGGGGCGCTACAGACCTTCGTAGCACTGGGGTGATACTGGTGTCTGTGCATGTACTCTCTGTTAACCTAACAGTTCTACGTGCGGGTAGATTATAAAACTGCCTCGATCTCTCTATGGGACTGGCAAGTACGCTGTTTACTGGGGACTCTTCCTGTTCCTGAGCAGGTTCTGCTAGGGCGCTCACAGGTTCGTCTTGTGGTGGAGGCTCTTCTGGTGGTTGACAGAAGTGTATCACTGGTATGATAACTGCTCCATCGAGTTGAGGCCAGTCCGCGGGGAAGTCTCCTAGGACAGTATAAACTACGTCTTCCTTGGGTTTCTCCGGTATTACAAGAGGTGCTTCTTCCTCCTGTGTCTTCAGTAGACCCGGGCACAACTTCAAGTGGTCTCTTATGACTGTTGCGGTTGTTTTACCTCCATCCTTGCTGATCAGGCAGGTTTTGGTGTTGTCAAATTTAGAATTCAACACTGTGTAGGGCTCTCTTTCCCACTGGTCATCAAGCTTGTGACCTCTTCTTTTCCGCTTTAGCACTATCTCTCCGGGTGCCAAAGGTTCTGCTGGTGCGTTCTTGTTATACTGATCTTCTTGTCTTTCCCTCACCTTGTTTAGACTGTCTTCGACACAGGCCTGTACTTTCCTGTACCGCTCTTGCCGACTTGTGTCCCAATCTTCAGTGGATGTATCTGCAGCAGGTTCTACCACTCCGAGCTCCAGGTCCATGGGCAATTTTCCAGGTCTTGCTCTCATGAGGTACGCTGGGGTACAATTGGTAGAACTCACAGGTATGTGGTTATACAGGTCCACTAGGTCAGGTAGCTTGTCTGGTCACTGGTTCCTCTCTTCCAAAGGTAGGGTTTTTAGCAGGTCTATAATGATGTTATTCATTTTCTCGCACATACCGTTGGTTTGCGGATGATATGGCATAGTCCGGATCTTCTTGCATCCATACAGGTGACAGAATTCCTTGAATATCTCAGCTTCAAAAGCAGTGCCTTGATCTGTTAGCACCTTGTCCGGATATCCATGGGGTCTGCAGAAGTAGGCTTGAAACGTTCTTGCTGCAGTTTCTGCTGTCAGATCCTTGACGGGGGCTACCACCAGGAACCGGGAATAGTGATCCACCATGGTCAGGGCATAGGAATAGCCTGATCTGCTGGGCGACAGTTTGATGTGATCCAGAGCGACAATCTCCAGGGGTTGGGTAGTTTTGATGGACTGCAAGGGTGCTTTCTGGCTACCGTAGTCTTTCCTTCTGAGGCTACAGGGCCCACAATTCCGGCACTACCTTTCTATGGAACTCTGCATTCCAACCCAATAGAATCGGTCCTTCAGCAGGGTTTCCAGCTTCTTCCAGCCAAAGTGACCTGCTTGGTCGTGGTAGGCCTCTAACACCATCTGAATATCCGTCCTGGGTAAAACAATCTGCCACACCATTTCATGGGTTCTGGGGTTGACATACCTTCTGCACAGTTTTTCTCTGTAGATGAACAGCCGGCTTCTCTCATTCCACAGGTGTTTGGCTTGTGGAGGAGCATCCTTCTCCAGGTGAGAACCTTCTTGGGTTATCAGTCCTTTGATGAGGCTGACAACCGGGTCACTGTCCTGGGTCTCCTTCCAACTGTGATGAGGTAAAGGATTTAGCGTCTTACCATGACGTCTTCTGGACGCGTGTTGCTCGTGAACCATTCCGCTTCTGTGGAAAGCAGGTAATTCCATTTCTTCTAGGTCATCCACTTCATCCTCGGTGTCCGACTGGTGGGGCATTTTTGACAGGGCATCAGCAATGGTGTTCTTGTGACCTGCCCGGTACTTGATTGTGAACTGGTAATTCGACAATCTGGCCACCCAACGCTGGTCCATGGCTCCCAACCTGGCTGTCTCCAGGTGTGTCAAGGGGTTATTGTCGGTAAGGGCTGTGAATTTAGTTGAGGCTAGGTAATGCTTGAATCTTTCAGTGATAGCCCAGACCAAGGCCAGGAACTCCAGCTTGAAGGAACTGTAATTCTCTGGGTTCCTCTCAGAAGGGTGAAGCTTCCTACTGGCATAGGCAATTACCTTTTCTCTGCCGTTTTGCTTCTGGGACAACACAGCTCCCTGTCCCTCATTGCTGGCGTCAGTGTACAACAGGAAAGGTTGGCCGTATTCGGGGTAAGCCAGGATTTGCTCACCGGTTAGGACTTCCTTCATTGACGCAAAGGACTCAGTCTGCTCTTTGCCCCACTGGAATGGGAGACTTTTACCTCTTTTGAACTGTCCTACTAGGAGATCTTGTAAAGGTGCTGCCTTTTTGGTATAGTCCTTAATGAACCTCCTGTAGTACCCGACCAGTCCCAAAAATTGACGTACTTCTTTGATGTTCCTTGGTTCAGGCCACTTCTGGATGGCTACTCCCTCTGAGCTGACCACGTGTCCCAGGTACTGAACCTTCTGTTTGAGCAGGTGGCACTTGGAAGGTTTTAGTTTCATCCCATACCGGGACAATGCCTCAAATATCTCTGCCAGGTGCTTTAGATGGTCTTCATACGTCCTCGAGTACACGATAACGTCATCCAGGTATAGCAGCACTGTCTCAAAGTTCCGGTGTCCCAAGCAACACTCCATCAACCTCTGGAACGTTCCGGGTGCATTGCAGAGTCCAAATGGCATGCTGTTGAACTCGCATAATCCCATCGGGGTGGTGAAGGCTGTCTTCTCCCGGTCTTCCTCAGCAACAGAGACTTGCCAGTACCCGCTAGTGAGATCCAATGTAGAGAAATAATTGGCAGATTTTAGTGCAGCCAGGGATTCCTCTATACGGGGCAAAGGGTATGCATCTTTATGTGTTATTCGATTAATTTGTCTATAATCTACACACATCCTCATGCTACCGTCCTTCTTTCTGACCAGGACCAGGGGAGCTGCCCAGGGGCTACAGCTATCCCTTACTACCCCTGCCTTTTTCATGTCATGCAACATTTCTTTGGCTTTTTGGTAATGTGCTGGTGGTATGGGTCTGTAACGCTCTGTGGTGCCCCTGAGGGTTCGACCGCCACAGGGATGCTGCACTTCTCTAATGGAGTGTGGTGTTCCTCCTCTGAGGTAAGAACAGTGCGATGGTCAGGACCCTTCCTTCACATCCAACACCACACTTCTCCCACCAGAGGGGGCTAGAATGCACTAGGTGCTGCCCTCCTGGTTGCAGGGACACTGGGGAACCAAGAGCAAGGGGAACCATTTAGTGGGTGAGGGTGGAGGACTCACATTTTAGTGACACTTAATAATTCATATTTAATACACAGCCATCTTGGCTCATGATCTGTCCTTGTTAGAAGTCTCTGGTATTGTGATACCCCATGCTGAACGTGGATCCTGTGTGGACCTGCAGCGGAGGGAGACACGACCCTCATACCCTGGCCCTGGGTCGAGGGGCAGGTTGCAGATAATGAATGTCTCAGCCCGGTCAAGGACCATGACCAAGAAGGCCCGGAGCTTAAGAGTGTAGCTCCATAGCAAATGGATCCCAGGGAGGATGCAGACGGAGCGGTATACGCCACCTGTCCTCGCCAACCTGATATATTCAGTGGGAGTCCGGCTGCAAGAGGGGTACCGGCCCCGACACCCAACCTTGCTACTCCATGTCCTGGTCGGGAAAGCCCGGTAGGCCCTGAGGATCCCACCGGGTAACGGAAGGAATGGCGCTGCCACCCGTACCCTTTTTCTGAGTGAAGTTCAGAGGGAGACCCGGCCTATCTACACACACACAGACAGGAAAGGACCCGGTCTGAAGACTAGGTCTCTCTGATGCAGGGTCCTGATCTAACACTGGACTTACTCGGAGGTTGTCGGACCCCCGTACCTGGTGACCGCAGAACTCCGAGAGGAGCAGGGAGTCGCCTTCCTACAGCCATCTCTTATGTGAGTAAAGCCTTGGAAGTTCACCCCTATGGCCTCCGGACTCTTTATTCTGCACTACACCGCGCTACGCAGTACCAGACCTCCTAGACTACTACCCCACCTCCGTCCTGTCCCTTTGCCCTGAGGCCTTGCTCCGCCTGTGGGGAGTAGTAACAACGCCGGCTGCCCTAACACCAGGCCTCAGCGGACTGCGGCAGCGCTGGTGGCCTTCACCAGGTGCCACAGGTGGTGTAGTCGACATCAGCCACTCAACCCGGATAAGCCCATACCATCTTTTTAAATGTGATGGCCCTGGGCACGGAGCGGGTCCGGGCCACGGCTGCACCCCATCTCTCCATCACAGGACCCGACTCCGAATCCGCCATCTCCCAGGGTAAAGAAAAGGGCTTCCGAGAAGAGGCGTGACAAAACTTGGCGTAGTCGGCAGGATCGCGTGCCCGCAGCAAAGGAAGGAATTACCCATTGCTACCGGGTACTGTGCGCCTTACACCTTGAACTGTTGTTTTCCACCTAAAATGGCACCCGCCCAGGAAGAACAGGCGCCATAGTGCCGTGAAAAGACGGTCTTCAAACACCTCCCAACGTGGGCAATGCTCCCGCTTGGCGCCAAAAGTGTGGACTGCCCCTTCCATCAGAGACTGTCCGCGGGGTAATGCCCGTCAAAATGGATGGGCTGAACGAAGGCGGGCCTGTCAGCATGCCACCCAGGAACCGCCCCGAAAGAGGAGGACAAAGAAAAGCAACAACGTGCGGCCATAGCAGTCGGAGGTTGGCAATCTTCGGGAGCAGACATGGACGCTTCTGGAGCGCAACCTACTGAGCCTTCTGAACCCGGTTCAGGCCCTTCACCCGGCAGGGAGCGAGGCAGCAAGATCCTAACAGCGGGAGAATTGGAGTTTCTCTACCAGGAAGCCCCGGGTTTCATGCGGAGACAGAGAGAGGCCCAGGAGGCGGCGATGGCTGCGTGGCGGGAAGAAATGTTGCTGCGCATCCGGGCCCGCCGCCAAGGAGTTGAGCCCAAGGAGACACGGTGACAGAGGTCGTGAGCGGCCCAGAGGCGGGTGAGTGTGCTACCCCTGCCCCGGCTGCTGAGCCTACCGTTCCTATTCTGGACCTCATGGCCGAATATCTCCTGCCCGGCGTGGTCACCTGGGAGCAGGTCTTTGCTCCGGAGCTGCAAGCGGCAGCTATAGGTGGGGACCTGCGATGCCGCCCTACTCCCGAACCTGAAGTACCTGAAGCTGCAGAGGTGTCCACCGGCTCCAACCCGGACTGGTCCGCGCTTGCAGAGAACCCACAGCAACCCCTACTGACACCGCTACCCGCACCAGCAGTCACCTGGCCGGAGGCTGAGGAGTGGCCCTGGGACAACCAGGGGGGGGACCTGATGGGCTTCCCCCGGGAGACCCGGGCTGAAGCGCAGAGGAGGAGTGAGCGGTGCCGTGAGCAGATCCTCCAGCTCACTCGGGAGCAACGCCAAAGGGAGGTCCGCTGCGAGCGCCTCGAGGTACGGGCCAAAGCTGCTAAATCCCGGGCCCGTCAGGAAGAGGCAACCCATCCCAGTCCCCGTGTGGAAGGGCAAGTCGTCCGCTTCCACCATGAGGCGGGGTGGGGGTTCATCAGGAGTCCCCAACACCAGGACGACGTCTTTGTCAGCAGGCGGGACGTCGAGCCGCAGCTGAAGAAGGGACACCCTGGCCGGAACCTCTTCCCGGGCAATGTAGTAACTTACTCTCGCCACCAAGGGGTGCGTGGGTGGTATGCCCTCGATGTCCACAAAGTGTAAGGGAGCGACGCCTCCTCGCGCTCGGCCTCAGAGGACCGGTCAGCCTCCGTCGGGAGGAACGAGCCTTTTCCCAGGAGGGAACCCGAGATCTAAGCACCCCGGCGGTTGTAATTTGTTAAAAAGTTAAAATGTTGACATTTATGTTTTGATTTTCTATCCCCGGTTTCTGGAGACATTGGTCCCTGCAGACTAGCAGCAGACAGACTCGTTACCTGTATATAGTTTGCATCTCTTTAGGTGCTCCATATTGGTTTTAAGCAAAACCGCGAATATATGTCAACCTCAAGACCTCAGAAGGAAAACCTGTCTGGGTGGCTCTCTGGGAGGTCCGACTCGGGATCTTCTTGCCCTGCAGCCACCCCAGGGCCCACGTTGGGGGTTTGGGACAAGTCCCTCGCACTTCTGAACTGACTCTGCGTCTTTGCATTTTAACCCGTCTGTCTGCACATGATGTCTCTGGAAAATGCACTTTTATAATTTTTATAATTTTATACTTTTGTACTTTTATAATGTATTGCTATAGTTGCAACGTTTAAGAAGATGTGCCTCCCATAAAGGGAAGATAGTTTTTTGTTATATAAAAAGAAAACTTTCCTGGGTATTACTCTTTTGCAGCCCGCGGACGTGCTGTGTTTCACCAGGGAGGAATGTGGCGCCCCTGAGGGTTCGACCGCCACAGGGATGCTGCACTTCTCTAATGGAGTGTGGTGTTCCTCCTCTGAGGTAAGAACAGTGAGATGGTCAGGACCCTTCCTTCACATCCAACACCACACTTCTCCCACCAGAGGGGGCTAGAATGCTCTAGGTGCTGCCCTCCTGGTTGTAGGGAGACTGGGGAACCAAGAGCTAGGGGAACCATTTAGTCGGTGAGGGTGGAGGACTCACAATTTAGTGACACTTAATAATTCATATTTAATACACAGCCATCTTGGCTCATGGTCTGTCCTTGTTAGAAGTCTCTGGTATTGTGATACCCCACGCTGAATGTGGATCCTGTGTGGACCTGCAGCGGAGGGAGACACGACCCTCATACCCTGGCCCTGGGTCGAGGGGCAGGTTGCAGATAATGAATGTCTCAGCCCGGTCAAGGACCATGACCAAGAAGGCCCGGAGCTTAAGAGTCCAAAAGAGGGGGAGCAGGAGAATCTATATCCAAAATGTCAGCCACATCTATATTGACACGAATTTCCAAAGAAGGGAGCCAGAGAAAGAGCTCTTAATGAAAATTTATATTTATTATTTTATAAATAGACAACCATAAAAGAGTTTACATAATATTAGTGGTGACTGGTGAAAGAAGCAGAACCAGATAGGCAGATGAAAGAAGCCAATAAAAGGAGACCATCCCCCCCATAGAAGAGTGTCACAGAAATCAGTAAATAATTATATATAGAGGTATCTATATATACCCAATGACAGATTGCCAACAGAATGATAATCTAGTAGTAAGATACTGTCAAATCCTGATCTATTCGACCATGGAGTATAATATAGTCAAGCGCTGATCTCATTAATGCAGAGTATATCAGTATTTGAAGTGCAGTCTGCAAATAAGCAAGCAAATGTGTTAAGTTCCTATATAGAGGAAGTGGAAGAACTATCAGGGATAGACAGTCATGAGGCAATCGTTATGCAATACACGTTTAGATGCATGCACTAGAACCATATGACTCTAATATAATACATAGATATAGTGATAATTTTTACCTTCTGACATGTTCTATGTGCTATGCACGCTCTGCCAGGAGGGGGCTGATAGCGCGCCTCGACGCGCGTTTCGCCTGCGTGGCTTCGTCAGGAGCTTAAGAGTGTAGCTCCATAGCAAATGGATCCCAGGGAGGATGCAGACGGAGCGGTATATGCCACCTGTCCAAGCCAACCTGATATATTCAGTGGGAGTCCGGCTGCAAGAGGGGTACCGGCCCCCGACACCTAACCTTGCTACTCCATGTCCTGGTCAGGAAAGCCCGATAGACCCTGAGGATCCCACCGGGTAACGGAAGGAATGGCGCTACCATCCGTACCCTTTTTCTGAGTGAAGTTCAGAGGGAGACCCGGCCTATCTACACACACACAGACAGGAAAGGACCCGGTCTGAAGACTAGGTCTCTCTGATGCAGGGTCCTGATCTAACACTGGACTTACTCGGAGGTTGTCGGACCCCTGTACCTGGTGACCGCAGAACTCCGCGAGGAGCAGGGAGTCGCCTTCCTACAGCCATCTCTTATGTGAGTAAAGCCTTGGAAGTTCACCCCTATGGCCTCCGGACTCTTTATTCTGCACTACACCGGGCTATGCAGTACCAGACCTGCTAGACTACTATCCCCCCTCCGTCCTGTCCCTCTGCCCTGAGGCCTTGCTCCGCCTGTGGGGAGTAGTAACAACGCCGGCTGCCCTAACACCAGGCTTCAGCGGACTGAGGCAGCGCTGGTGGCCTTCACCAGGTGCCACAGGTGGCGTAGTCAAAATCAGCCACTCAACCCGGATAAGCCCATACCATCCTTTCTAATGTGATGGCTCTGGGCACGGAGCGGGTCCGGGCCACGGCTGCACCCCATCTCTCCATCACAGGACCCGACTCCGAGTCCCCCATCTCCCAGGGTAAAGGAAAGGACTTCCGAGAAGAGGCGTCACAGCTCCTTAATGTGTGGATGGTTACCGGTGGGTATGTGGTGTTGTACCCCTTTAACCCTTCCAAAATCAAGTGGGTGTTTACTAAACACCTGTTCATATTCCTGAACCACTCTGTAAACACCATGTTTCTGATGGACAGGAGTGGCGTCAGTCCCAACATGGAGCTGTTGACACCATTCCTCCAGCTGAGCTTCGGAGTCATTGTCCTCCACTGTATCCGGTGGGGTCAAGGATTCCACTGTGTGTATGGCATCATTATTCACAGTATACAGTCTGGCAACAGTGGCGTATCGTGGCAATTTAACTTCCTCCTCCCCACAATTTAGGAGACGTACGGGTACCCTTCCATTGCATACATCAACTACCCCTCTAGCAGTTAGGAGTGTAGGTCTGTGCTCTGAGTTGATGGGCTCTACTATCGCCTGGTAGTTCTGTCCCTTGAGACCTATTGCTGCCCTACACTAAATCAGCATTTCACTCATTGGGGGAATCACAATGGGTATCGGGTTTGTCACCCGTACATTACCAATCTCACCACCTGTAAGCTTTATCTGTTGCTGGTACAGGAGGGCGCGAATTTCCTTCTGGAGCACCTTCCTCTGCCCTGGTTTGGCAGTGTCAGCAATCTGTTGGAGTAAAAACAACACTTCTCCCAAACAGTTACCAACAACATTTGTACCAAGTATCATATATGGATTTGTATCACCAGGGTTAGATTCTATGACAATCAGTCGTTGGTCCTTTAGTTCCACTCTCCCCACCTTCACTGTCACGTCTTTAACCCCTACCAGGTTAAGAGGAAGGCCATTGGAGGCATACACAGAGAGATTTGGGGCTGGCGGGTGGAGTTCATCTATGGAGCAGTAGCTTTTGTAGAGGACATCAGGTATAATGGTTACCTGTGAGCCGGTGTCCAGTAATGTGGGTGTTGCTATGCCGTCCAGCACGATGGACAGGAAAGGCCTTCCTCCTACAAACCGGTCGTACCAGCTTGATGGGCCTGGTTGATCTACTCCTGGGTGTCGGCCTTGGCCCCAGGGTTTGCCCGTTTAAAGGACAGTTCCGCGCGGTGTGGCCTGCCTTGTGGCAACGGTAGCAGATGAGTTCTCCTGGAGGGCGACATTGGTCGTTGGTCTTCCCACGGGGTGGCGTTGTCCTCCTTCTTCTCCTCATCCAGGGGACATCCTCAGGACTGTCGGCGAGTAGGATCCTTCCATCCAGCTCGGGCTCCGCCTGTAGCTGCAGGGCGCTCAGGACAGTGGTCAGGGTTTTAGTTAGCTGACGCACTTCAGAGTGCAGGCTGTCCAACTCGCTAGGGGGCGCTGTTTGCACTCTCGTCTCAGCCGCTAATGAAGGGGCAGTGAGTGCTGTGGCCATTGGGGTGGCCCCACCCTGGTAACGCTGGATAGCAGTATCTGATGTTTCCAGGGGCTGAAGGCCCTTAATAGCCATGTCCTTCAGGGTGTCAAAGGGGGCATTTGGATGATCTAAGGCCCACCACCATACAGTTCTGCTCTCCTCCTGGAACCTCAACCCTCGGATGAATTGTTCTGTCAGCATTTTGTTCTCATCATGTATGCTGGCCGGACTAACCTGTTTCAGGGCCCGCAGTGCCTCTTGTAAACGCCAGGCATAGTCCCGGATACCGTCCTCAGGTTTCTGGGTACAGTGGTAGAACATCATTCGAAGATCTGTGGTTTTCAAAGACAGTTTGCAGTCTCTTAAATAAAATGGATACTGATTCCTGGTCTGCGGCTGGCCAGGTTTCAACTTCCCACTCTGCGGCACCAGTCAATTGTCCCAGCACAACAGCGGCTCTCTGTTTACCAGTCATTGAGTACATGTCCAGTACACCGCATATTTTTCTTTTGAATCCAGACAGGGTGTCTGGTTTGCCGTCATACTGGGGAAGGCATTTCGCTCCGGGGATATACGGCAGGGCCATGGGCATCAATGGAGTCACGACTAGTGTTGAGCCACCCCCGTAGTGTTCGAGTTCGGTTCGGTTCGTCGAACACCCGTGTGTTCGCCGAACTGTTCGTCGAACTGTTCGTCGAACACCTTCGAACACCGTTAAAACCAATGGCAGGCAAACAAAAACACATAGAAACACATAGAAAACACCTTCAAAGGTGTCCAAAAGCTGACAAACTGCTCAGAAGACACAACTAACACATGGAAAAGTGACAAGTACATATAGTCATGCGAAAAGAAAAGAGGTGGAGGAGTAAAAGGAGGGGGAGACACAGATATAGGCATGTCATGCCCTTCTAAAATCCAAAAAGTGAGAAGCCGACACGGCCAGTCCGTTCCTGCCCGTGCCACCTCTGTGTCGCCGGGTTTGTGCCAGAGCCGCGGTGGACCCTGACGGCCAGCCCCCCTATCCCAATACTGGTGCCTATCTGCCGGTGGGTCGAGGCCCCCCACGGTGGGGGGGGAGTAACATCTGCAGAAGAAAGGCCATCTTCCAGCCAAACTAAGATGTCGACTTCTTTTCGTGGACAATGTGATACGATCCCATTCTTACGGACACGCCCATCGCTACAAATTCTAAATGAGGCACAAAAACAGCAGGTGCTTCAACGGATATCAACTGCTCCTTCAAGTGGGCTCTCCATCACCTCAATTTCAACATCACAAATACTCCAGTCCTCAGAGGTGTCACCCCAATCGCACTTGCTTCCTCACAGCTCCCAAGTCTCCAGCTGCCCGTCTGAGTATGGGGTAGCACAGATGGTTGAGTCTGCACAGCTGTTTACTCATACTATAGCCTGGGAAACGGAGGTCTGCTCCAGAGCTTCTGTTAATCCAGATGAGGAAATGATCTGATCTGATGCCCAGAATCTTTATAAGTCGGATCCAGGACCAGATGAAGAAGGTTCTGAGCATAATGTAGACCCTTGTTCCCAAACTGTAACTCCTGTTGGTGGAGACAATGATGAAGACGATGATGAGACTCAAATACCTGATTGGAGCGACAACTTCACTTTTCAGTCAGGGCAGGAAGAGGTTGGCTCTGAGGAGGACGGGTGTGATAACACACAGGGTGATGATGACGAGGTTGGAGATCCCACTTACTGTCAACCCACAGTCAGCCAGTCGATGAGGTCAGCAGAGGAGGTGGAGGAGGATGTGACTAGCCCTGGGGATGGGGATGACTCGGTACCCGGGCATTTGCCTGGCCTTGGGGATGTCGCGGTGGTCGGCTCCCTGGCCCGTACCCTGGGGTCTCTCTTTAAAAGGGTGGATAATTGTTAATTTTATAAGAGTTCATGACGCCACCTGTGGTATCTGGTGACAAGCACCAGCGCTGCAGCAGTCCACTGAGGCCGGTGATAAGGCAGCTCGATGGTATAGCTCCCCACAGGTGGACCTAGGTCTCAGGGCAGCGTATGCAGGGGGAATGCAGGACAGGCGAGACCCAGCTGGGTCAGAGCAAGAACGGGAACGGACACGGTAGTCACTTCAGTACCTTTTACTGGTGGAAATTCAGGCACATCCCGGAGCACTGTAGGGTGAAGGGTGCATATCAGGATCCTCCCCAATGAGCGGGTGTAGGGCCTCCTGTTTCTTGCCTCTGCGTAGTAAGTTTCTGACCTGCCTGGAGCTAGGCCTAAGTTTGTCTCTGTCCTGCGCTGGCTGACCTTGTGGTAGGGCCTTCTCTTGGAGTTCACGCTCCCAGTATGCGGGGCCTAAGCGTCTCCTGGCTCTGTTACATATCAGCACCTTAGCGATCCTGGGACTTGTAGTTCTCCAGGGATTCCGATTATGCCTTACTGGGTCATAGAGATACCGGTAAGCTCGGATCCTGTGTCCGGTAAATGCTTCAGGGTGAGCTGGTTAAGCTCCTCTGCCCCTTATGTACTAACTCGCCACTCGCCTTCGGCCTACTCGGGCCCTCACTAGGCTATACACACTAACGGCAGCTTGCCGCGCT
Organism: Phyllobates terribilis; assembly: GCF_046119375.1. Taxonomy (NCBI): domain Eukaryota; kingdom Metazoa; phylum Chordata; class Amphibia; order Anura; family Dendrobatidae; genus Phyllobates; species Phyllobates terribilis. Next base: position 708,489,212 of record NW_027362761.1, read on the forward strand.
TCACTGATCTTACGGCACCGGCACACCTTAAGCTCTATCTGGGCTCCCTGAATCTAGCAAGCAGGAGCCTCGTGCTCCACTGCTGAACTATTAACTGCGTTCTCTAGACTAGACTGAGCTCCACTGCAGACTGACCTCTCTTAGGCTTCTCTACTGCAGGAACTCTTCAGAGGAACTGAACTGCCTAGCTCCACCTTCCCTATTTATATCCCTAACGGGCTCCCTCTGCTGGTCTGAGGTGGAAGGTGGAGATGTGTGAATGTTTATGGGGGCCTCTTGTGGAGGATTCCATCAATGCACTCTTCTAGGATCTGTGATACCAAGCGCAGCGGGGCATCACAGATGCTATTGACGACGAGGTTAGGTTGCGCCTTCCTGAACAGAGACGGAGTACTGGAAGCACGTCAACAACTGCATCCTCAACCACAACTCTGCCTCTGACCACAAGTCATAGTGGCTCTTCAGTAGTGTTGAGCCACCCCCGTAGTGTTCGAGTTCGGTTCGGTTCGTCGAACACCCGTGTGTTCGCCGAACTGTTAGTCGAACTGTTCGTCGAACACCTTCGAACACCGTTAAAACCAATGGCAGGCAAACAAAAACACATAGAAACACATAGAAAACACCTTCAAAGGTGTCCAAAAGCTGACAAACTGCTCAGAAGACATAACTAACACATGGAAAAGTGACAAGTACATATAGTCATGCGAAAATAAAAGAGGTGGAGGAGTAAAAGGAGGGGGAGACACAGATATAGGCATGTCATGCCCTTCTAAAATCCAAAAAGTGAGAAGCCGACACGGCCAGTCCGCTCCTGCCCGTGCCACCTCCGTGTCGCCGGGTTTGTGCCAGAGCCGCGGTGAACCCTGATGGCCAGCCCCCCTCTCCCAATACTGGTGCCTGTCCGCTGGTGGGTCGAGCGAGCCCCCCTGTGGTGGAGGCAGCTCTAAGCTTTTTAATTTAAATTGTCTCTCTAATTTGAATGAATACACTTTAAATCCATTTACAAGGATCTATTGGAGGGCAAGTCTCATGCCAGCAGCCGCGTAATTCCAGCTCCAGTAGCGTCCACTAAAGCTGCTGCAGTTAAAAAGCTTTTATAAGGATCGAGCTCGGCTGTCCACCGCAAGGCATCCTACTGCCAGTCCCAGCCCCTATGCCTTGGGGTGCCTCCTGATGCTCTTCACTGAGTATCCCATGGTCCCGAAGCATTTCCTTTGAAAAAATTAAGTGTCTAAACTACAGGTGGTGTAGCTTGCTTAACAGCCGGGATAATCCGCTGACTAGCAGACACTGCTACTAGGCACAAAGTATTTCCTGGGCTAGATGCAGTTAAAAATTTGTAATTAGATACTCTCGTTGGATGCTGAGAAAGAATTCCATAGAGTCTCCTGGCACGCCATATATGATTCTCTTAAAAAGCTTGGGGTAGGGGTCTAGGGGACCCTTTTATAGCCAAAATCACGGCCCTGTATCACAATACGTCACCTAGGCTGAAGATAAATGGAACTGTAGCACCCTGAGGGCTCGGTTGCTACAGAGGTATTGCACCTCACCCAGAGGTGTGATATCTCACTCTCAGGTAAGGATGGAGTGTGGATCAGGACCCGACACCTGCATGCATTACACCACATTGCCGTGGGGCAGGGCGACCAATATGCCTCTGAGATGGGCACGACAGTCCCTGTCCCTGGCTGGAGTGGGGGGAGGGAACACTGAGGAAGGGGAACCCTGTAGTGCAGGAGCAGGGAGGAAGCAGTTCCTGGGTGCATTGAGAAGGGAGTATAAAAGGTGGGCACCATCTTAGTTCAGTGCAGAGAAGTCTGAGCAGAAGTGGCAGGGAGCAGGGGCTCTGCATGAGCTCTGCTCCGGAGGCGGGCCTAGTAACAGAGGCCCAGGCCTGGAAGAGGGAGAAGGAAGGAAGAGGAGCGGAGAAGGCTCCAGGAACGAGGAATGAAGGGATCCCAGGGGTGCGGACGGGCGAGTCGCCACCGCACGCCCGAATCCACCTGTGTGGAGGGGTCAGGCCAAAGGGGGAGACCGGTCCCCGAAACTAGTGGAGGCAGGAAACGACCCTCAGCTAGAAACCGGAGGCTGTGACATTTTATGTGGCGCAGCCCCTCGCTACACCCGCTAGGAAGGCACCACATAGGGTCAGGGAAACTGGCGCCAAGTTTACCAAGAGGAGGCCCGAGGCAGCCGGACAGAAGGGTTGGTAAGAAAGGCCAGACAAAGGACACACAAAGGGGGTCCTGTGAAGCGCTCCAAAGTTATCTGGGAGTTGTCTGAGCCCCTCACCTGGTGAGCACAGTACGACGTGGGCAGCCGTTACCTGCAGACGTGGTCTGGATAATAAGAACTGCGAGTAAAGGCCCTGGACTGCATCACTGACTCCGTGTCGTTACTGCTGCTGCCCTGCACCATCACCCCCATCCTCCGCATACACTGCCCTGAGGCTATACTCCTCCCGTGGGGAGTTATGCTACGCTCTGCTGCACCCACAACACCAGCCTCAGCGGTCTGCCCTGCAGCGGCGGTTCACTCTGACCGCAATCCACGGGTGGCGTAGTCGGACATTTAAACATCAAAACCACATAAATAGTTCCGCCACTGGTTTGACCACCCTGAGCCACGGAACCGGGTCGCCGCCACGAAGACTACAACCACCAGCATCCACCAAAAAGGGTCCGGCTCCGGGTGTCCCAAGGCCCAGGGGGTGCATCAGAACATTTTCATCACCTTTCACAATCACCAATGGGACAAGGCAGGGATGTCCTCTGTCCCCTCTCTTATACATCCTAGTGACGGAGCACCTGCTCTCATCAATTCGCCATAACCCCAATATTAGGTGGATTGAGGTGGGAGGCACCGAGTACAAGTGCTCTCTATTTGCTGATGATGTCCTAGTATATATCACTCAATCACATATATCCATCCATGCTGTTATGTCTGAAATAGATCACTTTGTTACATGGTCACATTTTAAAATCAATGCAGCGAAGTCTGAGGCCCTTGATGTCTCCCTCCCCAAATCCATATAGGATTCCATCCAGTCCAACTTTCCCTTTGCCTGGCCCTCAAAGGGTATCAAATACTTAGGAATTCCTATTCATAGAGACCTCTCCCATCTATGTTATCTTAATTTTGGGCCCTTTATTGAACAACTCCATACAGACCACGGTTGGCAAGTTAGAACTGTAAGATTCACTACGTGAACCACTGATGTTTTGTGGAAAAGCACATGTACACTGCGCTCCAAATTATTATGCAAAAAGTGTTTAGGAGTGATAAGGGAAGAATTTGTTTGTTTGTCAGTTAAACTCATTGATGGTGATGTGTGTCAGGGCTCTTTATATCACTGTAAGCAATTGCAGACACCTGTGCTAATTAGTTTGGCAGGTGTGTCCAATGAAAGGCAAGACTACTTAAGAAGGTTGTCTCACATTATTAAGCAGCCTACATTTTCTGCCAAAATGGGAAAGAAAAAGGATGTGTCGGCTGCTGAGAAGCAACAAATTGTGGAGTGTTTAGGTCAAGGCATGACTACAATCAACATTGTGCGATGATCAGGATGAAGTGTCTTGGCAATCAAGAAGTATGTAGCTGATTCACAGTACACACGTGTGCGTGCTGATAAGGGCAAATTGAGGACTCTTTCCTACAGGCAATTACGTCAGGTTGAAAGAGCAGCGGCAAAAAAGCCTTGTCATAGCAGCAGACAAGTTTTTGAAGCTGCTTGTGCCTCCAACGTCCCCCGAACAACAAGATGCAGGGTCCTTCAGAGGTTTGCAGCTGTGCATACGCCATCCTGTCGACCTCCTCTATCCACTTCACACAAGCAGAAACGGCTCCAGTGGGCCAAACATTACATGAAGACTGATTTCAAAACTGTTTTGTTCACGGATGAGTGCCGTGCAGCGCTCGATGGTCCAGATGGATGGAGTGGAGGATGGCTGGTTGATGGACACCCCACGCAAACACGGCTACAGCGCCAACAAGGAGGAGGTGGAGTAATGTTTTGGGCTGGAATCATGGGGAGAGAGATTGTCGGCCCCTTTAGGATCCCTGAAGGCGCTAAAGATGAACTCCATAATGTATGTGGATTTTCTCAAACAGCACTTCCTGCCATGGTTCAAGAAGAAGAACCGTGTATTTCACAGCAAGATCATTTTTCTGCATGATAATGCACCATCTCATGCTGCACATAAAACATCTGCATCTCTGGCTGATATGGGCATAAAAGGGGACAAACTTATGGTGTGACCCCCATGCTCCCCTGACCTGTACCCCATTCAGAACCTTTGGAGCATCATTAAAAGGAGTGTCTATGATGGCGGGAGGCAGTTCACATCTAAGCAACAGCTCTGGGAGGGTATTCTGTCCTCATGCAAAACAATTGAAGCAGAAACCATCCAAAACCTGACAAATTCAATGGACGAGAGAGTTCAGAAGCTCCTTTCGAACAAGGGGTCCTATGTGAAAATGTAACATCACCTAGAATAAAGTTTTGAGTTGAAAACTGTTTGTTTTCAGTTTCTAACAACCTGCTAATGCTTATAATTTCAAAAATGACCATTTTTTTGGTCTTTATTAAAATGAAAAGGTTGATCGAAAAGTTTGGGGGATCTAAGAGTGTGGCAACCCAGTAGTCATGATTACTTCGAATTCTGACAATATGAGGGTCATGCTGCAGGTAGTGCAGCAAGAAGGCACTTATGTGTCTTGCGCATCTCGGAGCCCCAAAATTATTTTCCGGGCTAGATGCAGCTAAAAATTATTATTAATTTTAAATCTGGTGAAGCTTTAGTATAGATGGCCTAATAGGATCAGTGCTGCACACTGCTACAAAGCCCAAATTATTTTCCAGTCAAGATACAGATAAACATGATTAGTAATTTTAAATCTGGTGGAGCTTATTATAGATGGCCTAATAGAATCAGTGCTGCACACTGCTACAAAGCCCAAATTATTTTCCAGCCAAGATACAGATAAACATGATTAGTAATTTGAAAGCTTAAAACGGTTGGTAGGGTGATTTTAACCAATCATCAAGCTTTTACTCTCCCCAGGATGACACAGGGGTAGAAAAGTCATTTCGGATCCATGATTTGTTCATCTTTATGAACGTGAGTCTGTCTACATTATCAGTGGAGAGCCGCGTGCGCTTATCTGTCAGCACACCACCAGCAGCGCTGAACACACGTTCAGACAGAACGCTGGCTGCGGGGCATGACAAGATCTCCAAGGCGTAAGTGGCTAGCTCCGGCCATTTATCCAGATTGGAAGCCCAAAAAGAGCAAGGGTCCAGTGACACAGTCGTGGCTTCAATGTTTACTTGGAGATACTCCTGTACCATCGTCTCTAGGCGTTGACTATGTGTCAGACTTCTTGTCTCCTGTGGCCTTGCAAAGGATGGGCTAAAAAAGTGGTGAAATGATTCCGCAAAATTGATGTTACCAGCAGATACTGTGGTTCTGTTACGGTTTGAGTGCTGAACACTTGACGGTCCCACGGTTGGCAAGTTGGAACTGTGAGATTCACTACGTGCACCACTGGTATTTTGTGGAAAAGCACATGTAAGATTCTGCAACAGTCTCTGCTGATACTCCTGCATGCGTGCATCCCTTTCTATGGCAGGAATAATTTCTGCAAATTTACTTTTGTACCGGGGATCTAACAGTGTGGCAACCCAGTAGTCAGGATTATTTCTAATTCTCACAATTCGAGGGTCATGTTGCAGGTAGTGCAGCAAGAAGGCACTCATGTGTGTTGCGCATCCAGGAGCACCAAGTCCCTGTTGTGTTGGTGGCGAGGTAACAATCATGCTTCCTTCCTCTGTCCTCTCCCCCCAACCTCGCACAACAGAAATGTGATCAAGGTCTCCCTCATCTGATGAGTCTTCCATCAGTTCGTCCTCCACTTCTTCCTGGGCTCCTGCACCTTCCTCACTAGTTTGGCTGCTACCATGCGCCCTGGTAAAACCATCTCCCCCACCCTCACATGCCTGCTGCCTTGGTGCTGCCGACCGTCTGGACCTTGCAGATGTTAGCCCTTCCGCATACAACTCCTCCTCCTCTACTTCCTCCACCTCCTCTTGTGCCACCACCTGACTCCGAATTCTGTTTAACATGTGCTCCAGCATGTAAATCACCGGAATAGTCATGCTGATAATGGCATCGTCAGCTCTAAACATCTTCGTCGCCATTTCAAAACTGTGCAGAAGGGTGCATAGGTCCCTGATCTGAGACCACTCCTCCAGCGTGATTTGCCCCACCTCTGAATCTCGTTGGCCCAGGCTATACGTCAGAACGTATTGCACCAGGGCTTGTCGGTGCTGCCACAGTCGCTGCAACATGTGCAGAGTTGAATTCCACCGGGTAGGCACATCGCATTTTAGCCGGTGAAGTGGCAGGCCCAACGACTTCTGTAGAGATGTAAGTCGCTGAGCTGCGGGATGCGAACGGCGGAAGTGAGCACACAGCGACCGTGCCCTCTGCAGAAGGCCATCTAGTCTGGGATAGTGGGCTAAAAATTGCTGGACAACCAGGTTCAACACGTGAGCCATACAAGGCACGTGTGTGACATTGCCCCGGCGAAGGGCCGCACCCAGGTTTGCAGCATTGTCGCACACGGCCTTCCCTGGTTTCAGGTCCAGTGGAGACAACCATTCATGAAATTGGTTCTCCAGAGCTGACCACAACTCCTCAGCTGTGTGACTCACATTTCCCAGACATTTCAATGTAAAAACCACCTGATGACGTTGAGCCCTACTGCCAGCATAGTAAGGAGGTGTGCAGGATCCCTTCTGCGCAGTTAGAAAGCTTGTGGCATGACCAGACAGGCTTTGGGTGCAGGTGGAAGACCGAGAGGAGGTTGAGGAGGCAGAAGCAGTGGAGGAACTTTGACATAAAGAGGATTGACGCACAACTCGTGGGGACGGCAAGACTTGGACAGCAGCCCCTTGTCCTGCTGTCACCATAGTTACCCAGTGCCCAGTCAGCGACATGTAACGCCCCTGTCCATGCCTACTCGTCCAAGTGTCTGTGGTGAAATGCACCCTGTCACACACAGAGTTTCTCAAAGAAGCGGTGATGTTGTGTGCGACATGCTGGTGGAGCGCAGGCACACCTTTCTTTGAGAAGTAGTGCCGACTGGGCATCTGGTACTGGGGCACTGCGACGGACATAAGGTCTCGAAAATACTCTGTGTCCACCAGGCGGAAAGGCAGCATTTCTGTAGCTAAGAGCTTGCAGATGGTGAAATTCAACCTCTTAGCTTTCTCATGGCTAGGAGGAAATGGTCTTTTACTTGTCCACATCTGAGGGACCGAGGTCTGGCTATTGTGCTTAGACGGGGTTGATAAGGGTGTCCCCGGCAAACTGCCGGTCTGTGAGGAAGATGCAGGCGGACATGTTAGGTTGCCTTGATCCAAAGGTGGTGCTATCGATGTCGGACAGCGCTCAACACCAGCTGGTGTTACCACCTCCAAAGAAAATGATGACCTGCCAATCACGCTGGCTGTTGCGGGTAAAGAGGTGGCAGGTCTGCGCCCCAAAACAGGTGTGTCTGCTGTCCCCCCAGTCACAGAGGATGAAGAGGCCACGGATGCACAAGATATGGCAGACAGTGGTTGGCCCGGCCGGCTAGGCCGCATTGTAGCACACTGAGCTTCCCACTGCAACTTATGCTTCATGTCCATGTGCCGGTTCATGCATGAAGTACTCAAACTATGTATTTTTTGGCCTCTACTTAGCTTTTGCTGACAAATGTTACAGATAACACGAGTTGGGTCATCTTTATCGATCTGAAAAAATGCCCAGGCTATGCAAGGCTTAGCATCCATGCGACCTGAAGAGCCACCACGACTTGTGGTGAGAGGCAGAGTTGTGTTTGAGGATGCAGTTGTTGACGTGCTTCCAGTACTACGTCTCTGTCCAGGAAGGCGCAACCTGACCTCGTCGTCACTAGCATCTTCCTCCACCTCCTCTGCTGACCTCATCTCTTGGCTGACTGTGGGTTGACAGTAAGTGGGATCTCCAACCTCATCATCATCACCCTGTGCGTTATCACACCCGTCGTCCTCAGAGCCAACCTGTTCCTGCCCTGACAAAAAACTAAAGTTGTCGCTCCAATCAGGTATTTGAGTCTTATCATCGTCTTCCTCATTGTCTCCACCAACAGGAGTTACAGTTTGGGAATGAAGGTCTACATTATGGTCAGAACCTTCTGCGTCTGGTCCTGGATCCGACTCATAAAGATTCTGGGCATCAGTGCAGATCATTTCCTCGTCTGGATTCACAGAAGCGCTGGAGTCGACCTCTGATTCCCAGGCTATAGTATGAGTAAACAGCTGTGCAGACTCAACCATCTGTTCTACCTCATACTCAGACGGGCAGCTGGAGATTTGGGAGCTGTGAGGAAGCAAGTGCGATTGGGGTGACACCTTTGAGGACTGGAGTATTTGTGATGTTGAAGTTGATGTGGAGGAGAGCCCACTTAAAGGAGCACTTGATATCCGTTGAAGCACCTGCTGTTTTTGTGCCTCATCTGGAATTTGTAGCGATTGGCGTGGCCGTAAGAAAGGGATCTTATCACATTGTCCGCTAAAAAAAGTAGACATTTTAGTTTGGCTGGAAGATGGTCTTTCTTCTGCAGATGTTACTGTTGCTTTAACACCTACCCCACGGACACAACCTTTTTTCCCCTTCCCAACACGCCTATTCCCCTTTCCACCAGCAGCAGGCCTTTTTCCACTCATTTTGGTGGTTAACTAATTCACAACTCTGGAGTTGTTTGCACAAAAAAACAATGGATGGGAACCGAGCAGAGCTGAGTGGCCAAACTGTGGTATTAGGCCAAAACTATTGGCTGGGTTAGATGCAGAAAAAAATTATATTCAATTTGCAACCTGATGGAGGTCTGTATAGATGGATTAATAGAACAAGTCCCACACACAGCTAGAAGCCCAATATTTTTTCAGAGGTAGATGCAGAAAAAAATATATTCAGTTTGCAACCTGATGGAAGTCTGTATAGATGGATTAATAGAACAAGTCCCACACACAGCTAGAAGCCCAATATTTTTTCAGAGCTAGATGCAGAAAAAAATATATTCAGTTTGCAACCTGATGGAGGTCTGTATAGATGGATTAATAGAACAAGTCCCACACACAGCTAGAAGCCCAATATTTTTTCAGAGGTAGATGCAGAAAAAAATATATTCAGTTTGCAACCTGATGGAGGTCTGTATAGATGGATTAATAGAACAAGTCCCACACACAGCTAGAAGCCCAATATTTTTTCAGAGCTAGATGCAGAAAAAAATATATTCAGTTTGCAACCTGATGAAGGTCTGTATAGATGGATTAATAGAACAAGTCCCACACACAGCTAGAAGCCCAATATTTTTTCAGAGGTAGATGCAGAAAAAAATATATTCAGTTTGCAACCTGATGGAGGTCAGTATAGATGGACTAATACAACAAGTCCCACACACAGCTAGAAGCCCAATATTTTTTCAGAGGTAGATGCAGAAAAAAAATATATTCAGTTTGCAACCTGATGGAGGTCTGTATAGATGGATTAATAGAACAAGTCCCACACACAGCTAGAAGCCCAATATTTTTTCAGAGCTAGATGCAGAAAAAAATATATTCAGTTTGCAACCTGATGGAGGTCTGTATAGATGGATTAATAGAACAAGTCCCACACACAGCTAGAAGCCCAATATTTTTTCAGAGGTAGATGCAGAAAAAAATATATTCAGTTTGCAACCTGATGGAGGTCTGTATAGATGGATTAATAGAACAAGTCCCACACACAGCTAGAAGCCCAATATTTTTTCAGAGCTAGATGCAGAAAAAAATTATATTCAATTTGCAACCTGATGGAGGTCAGTATAGATGGACTAATAGAATGATGCTATGCCCAAAAGATTTTACTTCACTAGGGCAGTAAAAAAATTGGTATTCTATACACAGGTGGTATATCTTGCAACACAGATAGGCTACTCCACTGACTAACACACTCTGCAATAGGCCAAAAAGGATTAGCTTTGCTAGATTCAGCCAAATGCTGTGAAAAAAACTTGCACAGCACTGGCACAGACCTGCCTGGCAAAAACTGATAGGAACTGATGTAACCTAGTCCTGAAAAGGACTCCAATTACAATTAGTCTTTACTCCCACAATCTATCTATTTAAGAGCACAGACCTGCCTGATAAAAGTCGTAGGAAATGCTGTAACCTAGTCCTTAAAAGGACTGCAATCACAACTATTCCCTACTCCCAAGCTATCTGTAGATTTGTGCGAAAATTGGCTTGAAATTAACAAGGTATAGCGCACACAGCAACAGCGGTGCCGTCTAACACGCAGCTGCAGCAGTGAGAAAATGGTGGCGACGGGGAAAATGGCTGGGTCTTATAGGGCAAGGACATGTGACATACACTGCCAATGACACATGCCCTTGCTTGTGTGAAAAAAAGCACTTCGCTCCGTGTGTGCGCTGCTGATAGGCTGACAGATTGCACCTCCCCACTGCAAATGCGGGAAAGAGAAAAAAAAATGGAGATCTTCATTGTTCCTGCAGAGATCCATCCCCTGCCCCTCCCCCCACCCCGCTGTACACTCAAACTGCGTATTAACATTAATTTTCATCATTACTGAGAAAAAATCCAGTTATGATTTTGGTGCACGAACAGTTATCGAACATAACCTCGAACAGCCGAATTTTTCTCAAATTGTTCGTGTTCGCCGAACGGCTCGAACACCGCCCAAAACAGCTCGAATTTGAGATTGGCGAACAGTTCGAGTAGAACAACGCTCATCTCTACTCTTCAGGTCACATGGGCTCTAAGCCTTGCATAGCCTGGGCATTTATTCAGATCGATAAGGATGACCCAACTCGTGTTATCTGTAATATTTGTCAGCAAAAGCTAAGCAGAGGCCAAAAAATCCATAGTTTGAGTACTTCATGCATGTACCGTCACATGGATATGAAGCATAAGTTGCAGTGGGAAGCTCACTGTGCTACAATGCGGCCTAGCCGGCTGGGCCAACCACTGTCTGCCCCATCTTGTGCATCCGCAGCCTCTTCATCCTCTGTGACTGGGGGGACAGCAGTCACACATGTTTTTGGACGCAGACCTGCCACCTCTTTACCCGCAACAGCCAGTGTGATTGGCAGGTCGTCAGTTCATTGGGAAGTGGAAACACCTGCTAGTGTTGAGCGCTCTCCGACATCGAGAGCACCACCTTTGGATCAAGGCAACCTAACATGTCCGCCTGCATCTTCCTCACAGACCGGCAGTTTGCCGGGGACACCCTACTCAACACTGTCTAAGCAAAACAGCCAGCCCTCGGTCCCTCAGATGTGGAAAAGTAAAAGACCATTTCCTCCTAGCCATGAGAAAGCTAAGAGGTTGAATTTCACCATCTGCAAGCTGTTGGCTACAGAAATGCTGCCTTTCCACCTGGAGGACACAGAGGATTTTCAAGACCTTATGTCCGTCACAGTGCCCCAGTACCAGATGCCCAGTCGGCACTACTTCTCAAAGAAAGGTGTGCCTGCGCTCCACTAGCATGTCGCACACAACATCACCGCTTCTTTGAGAAACTCTGTGTGTGACAGGGTGCACTTCACCACAGACACTTGGACGAGAAGGCATGGACAGGGGCGTTACATGTCGCTGACTGGGCACTGGGTAACTATGGTGACAGCAGGACAAGGGGCTGCTGTCCAAGTCTTACCGTCCCCACGAGTTGTGCGTCAATCCTCTTTATCTCGAAGTTCCTCCACTGCTTCTGCCTCCTCAACCTCCTCTCGGTCCTCCACCTGCACCCAAAGCCTGTCTGGTAATGCCACCTGCTTTCTAACTGCGCAGAAGGAATCCTGCACACCTCCTTACTATGCTGGCAGCAGGGCTCAACGGCATCAGTGTTTACTTTGAAATGTCTGGGAAATGTGAGTCACACAGCTGAGGAGTTGTGGTCAGCTCTGGAGACCCAGTTTCATGAAAGGTTGTCTCCACTGGACCTGCAACCAGGGAAGGCCATGTGCGACAATGCTGCAAACCTGGGTGCGGCACTTCGCCGGGGCAATGTCACACACGTGCCTTGTATGGCTCACGTGTTGAACCTGGTTGTCCAGCAATTTTTAGCCCACTATCCCGGACTAGATGGCCTTCTGCAGAGGGCACGGTCGCTGTGTGCTCACTTCCGCCGTTCGCATCCCGCAGTTCAATGACTTACATCTCTACAGAAGTCGTTGGGCCTGCCAGTTCACCGGCTGAAATGCGATGTGCCGACACGGTGGAATTCAACTCTGCACATGTTGCAGCGACTGTGGCAGCACCGACAAGCCCTGGTGCAATACGTTCTGACGTATAGCCTGGGCCAACGAGATCCAGAGGTGGGGCAAATCACGCTGCAGGAGTGGTCTCAGATCAGGGACCTATGAAGTTGACGCGCCCCCTGGGCCATGGGGTACCCTGAGCCGGGCCGGTAGACGCTGGGGGTTGTAGTCACTGTGGCGGTGACCCAGTCCGTGACCCAGGGCGGTCAATCCAAGGGTAATTTGTATATATGGATTTTATAATGTCTGACTACGCCACCTGTGGAGTGCGGCCAAAGGGGCCGTCGCTGCGGAACAGTCCTCTGAAGCTGGTGGTTTTGCAGCAACGGTATTATTACTCACCACAGTAAGAGTGTAGCTTCAGGGCAGTGTTGGTGGATGATGGTGGTTGTAGTGCAGGGAGTCAGTAATGAACACAGAGTCCGTGTGATGCCGTCTCAAGATATTATTCACAGTTGTTGTAGTCCAGATTACAGGTACCAGAGCAATCTCCCCCGTCGTGCTGTGCATACTCAGTGAGGGGCTCAGTCCACCCCCAGATAGCTCCGGAGTACTTAGCAGGACCCCCTTCTGTGTGTCCCTTCTCTGGCCTTCTCCCTGCACCTCACATCCAGTGACACTTCTATCCGGTATCCTCGGGCCTTGGCGGGTGACGTGTGTTCCGTCCCCTGGGTCCTATGTGGCTACCTTCTTAGTGAGACTGGTGTGGACTTTGGCCTGCAGTACATGAAATGCAGCAGCCTCCGGTTTCTAGTTGAGCCTTGCTGTTTCTCCGCTAGTTGAGGGACCGGTTCCCGGTTCCCCTTATCTGGCCTGACCCCTCTACCTCCTGGTAGCAGCGGGAGTACGGGTGGCCTTTTGCACGGCCCGTAGCCGTAGGGTCCCTTCGGTTCCTGGAGCCTTCCAGATCCCACTCCTCTCTTCTCTCCTTCAGTCCTGGGCCTCCCAGGCTAGGCCCGCCTCCGGAGCAGAGCTCATGCCTAGTCTCTGCTCCTGTCACTTTTCCTCCTCTGTCTGGCTTGCTCTTTCTAAGATGGCTTCCTATTTATACTCTCCTTGTCATGTGCTCCCCTAAGCTGCTCCCCTAAGCACCCACTACATAGGACCCTCAAACCAGCTAGGGACCTGGGACTGTGCTCTCCCTTAGGAGCAATCTCGCCCTACCCCTACTGCGGGTATGTGTTGGATGCAGGAGTCAGGGTCCCGAGCCATACGCCTTCCTTACCTGAGGGTGAGATACCACACCTCTGGGTGAGATGCAGTAACTCTGTGGCGACTGAACCCTCAGGGGCGCCACACACCCTTCTGCACAGTTTTGAAATGGCGACGAAGATGTTTAGTGCTGACGACGATGCCATTATCAGCATGACTATTCCGGTGATTTACATGCTGGAGCACACATTAAACAGAATTCAGAGTCAGGTGGTGGGACAAGAGGAGGTGGAGGAAGTAGAGGAGGAGTCGTATGCGGAAGGGATAACATCTCCAAGGTCCAGACGGTTGGCAGCACCAAGGCGGCAGGCATGGGAGGGTGGGGGAGAGGGATTAACCAGGGCGCATGGTAGCAGCCAAACTGTTGAGGAAGCTGCAGGAGCCGAGGAAGAAGTGGAGGACGAACTGGCGATGGGCATGGAAGACTCATCAGATGAGGGAGACCTTGATCACATTTCTGTTGTGCGAGGTTGGAGGGAGAGGGTGGAGGAAAGAAAGCATGATTCTTACCTCGCTACCAACACAACAAGGACTTGGTACTTCTGGATGCGCAAGACACATGAGTGCCTTCTTGCTGCACTACCTGCAACATGACCCCCGGATTGTCAGAATTCGAAGTAATCCCGACTACTGGGTTGCCACACTCTTAGATCCCCGGTACAAAAGTATATTTGCCGAAATAATTCCTGACATAAAAAGGTATTGACGAATGCAGGAGTATCTGCAGACGCTGTTGCAGAATCTTACATGTGCTTTTCCACAAAACACCAGTGGTGCACGTAGTGAATCTCACAGTTCTAACTTGCCAACGGTGGGACTGTCGAGTCTTCATCACTCAAACAGTAACAATAACACAGTATCTGCTGGTAACAGCAATTTTGTGGAATCGTTTCACCACTTTTTTAGACCATCCTTTGCAAGGCCACAGGAGACAAGTGTTAGAACCTTGCTGTTAGGTTTTTTTTCCTTTGCTGGTCACATGACCTTGTTGGCCTATTTAATCCTGCTCCGCCCTTCTGGCTTTGCTGGACTTCATTGTATATCTACTTTCTAGCTAGCCTGTGCTCTGTATCTAACTCTGTTAGTTTGCTTGGTCTACGGACCTCTATGTTCTATCTATTTTGTTTGTTCGTCTGTCTGCTACTATTTCTGTTAGGAGGTGTCCCATATTCCTCCCAGTCCTTAGTACTTGTAGGGATTCCCTCCCCACATCTATAGGTCTTCGTACAGACTAGATTAGGACTTTAGCAGGTCTGATCGCAGGATCAGGTTCCCTGTTACATCGTAGGGATTCAGCTGAGTCTTATAGTAGGGACAGATCTCCTCTCTTTCCTTAGCTTTGGTAGCAGAACATAACAGTAAGTCCAGCCTGCAAATTCTCTAAGGAAAGATTTTTTTTTTTTTTTTTTTTTTTCCATCATGGTGTCGGTTCAGGATTTGGCTCATCGCCTGCAGGGACTCTCTCTGGAGGTGGCCGAGCTCCGTCAGCACGTGAGTAACTGTCCTGGAGCATATTTCTTGGAGCCTAAGGTATGTTTGCCGGATTTATTTTTTGGTGAACATCGAGAATTTTTTTCATTTAAAAATGCTTGCTTATTGTATTTTCGTTTGAGACCCAAGTCCTCTGGGGATGAATCCCAGCGCGTAGGGTTCATAATGTCACTTTTGCGCAAAGAGCCTCAGGAGTGGGCCTTTTCTTTGCAACCTAGTGATACATGCTTCAGATCAGTGGATAGTTTTTTTTCTGCTTTAGGACTATTATATGATGATCCTGACCGTGTGGCATCAGCTGAGACTGAGTTGAGACGTTTAAAACAAGGATCAGGTAATGTCGAAAAATATTGTACTCATTTTCGTCGTTGGTCCACTCAAACAGGGTGGAACGATTCTGCTCTGAAAAGTCTATTTCTTGCTGGGCTCAGTGAAAGGGTTAAAGACCTGCTAATTGCTTATCCTACACCTGAGGATTTGCAACAGGCTATGCAATTAGCTATACGGGTGGATAGAAGACTGCGTGCTAGGGTTAATGAGAGCAAATCCTCTGCTATGTCAGTTTCTGGTTATGATAATGTGTGTACTAACAGTGGTGAACCGATGGAGATTGGATCGGTGGCACCTCGCTCTCAAGAAAAAGACCGTCGTTTTTCGGAAGGCTTGTGCTTCTATTGCGGAAAATCTGGTCATTTGATTAAAGGCTGTGAGCTTCGGATGAAGAAAGAAAAAAAAATGGTCAGTCACGCCCGTATTGCCTGTTTAAATTCCAAGGGTATATTTTTAGCTGCTTCCACGATTGCTCAGGAAAAATTAATGGAATTTCGGGTGTTTGTTGATTGCGGGTCTACACTGAATGTAATTGATGGGGGATTCGTGGAAAAACTCAATTTAAAACCTGAACCTTTATCATCCCCCATTGCTGTGGTTTCTGTGGATGGCTCCCCTTTGAAGAATATTACTCTCAAGGTCAGTGAATTTCCTCTCACTATTAATGGTGTTCACCATGAGAAATTGGATTTGGTAGTGTTGAATAACTTGCCTTCTCCAGTAATATTGGGTTTGCCCTGGTTAAAATTTCACAATCCTGTACTGGATTGGTCTACCAGTGAAATTAAATCCTGGAGCCATAAATGTTATGACAAGTGTTGTAATGGGCGTATTGCAGCTTTGGATAGGGGAGAATTGCCTGTTCCTATTCAGGATTTTTGGAGAGTTTTTTCTGAGAAGGAATCGCAGGTTTTGCCTCCCCATAGAGACTATGATTGTTCTATTGAATTTGTCCCTGGAGCGACTCTTCCTAAAAGTCGTTTATTTAACCTTACTATTCCTGAGAGGAAGGCTTTGGAGGAATACATACAGACAAGTTTGGCCGCCGGTCACATTAGGCCCTCTAAGTCTCCTGTGGCGGTTGGATTTTTTTTTGTAAAAAAAAAGGACGGCGGTTTACGTCCTTGTCTGGATTTTCGTGAGATTAACAAAATTACGGTATGCAATCCTTACCCACTGCCATTGATTCCTGATCTGTTTAACCAGTTATTGGGGGCCAAGTGGTTCTCTAAAATTGACCTTAAGGGGGCATACAATCTGTTGCGCATGAAGGAGGGTGATGAATGGAAGACTGCTTTTAACACTCCTGTGGGTCATTTTGAGAATCTGGTTATGCCTTTTGGTCTTACTAATGCTCCTGCATTTTTTCAGAATCTGATTAATGACATCCTTAGACCTTTGATCGGTAAAAATGTGGTTGTGTATTTGGATGACATTTTGATTTATTCGCCAGATCTGGAGTCTCATTGGCGGAGCGTGCGTGAGGTATTACAGTTATTAATGGACAATTCGCTTTTTGCTAAGCTGGAGAAATGTGAGTTCGCTGTACAGAGAATTAGTTTTTTGGGCTACATTATCTCCAGCAAAGGTTTTGAGATGGATCCGGTTAAGGTTCAGGCTGTGCAGGAATGGCCTAGGCCTATTGGTTTGAAATCGATACAGAGGTTTTTGGGTTTCGCCAATTACTACAGAAAATTCATAAAAAATTTTTCTAGTATTGTCAAACCTCTGACTGATCTCACCAGGAAAGGTGCTGATGCGGTTCAGTGGTCTTCTGAGGCCATTGAAGCTTTTGTGTATCTCAAGGAGAGGTTCACCTCTGCTCCCATCCTTATGCAGCCTGATGTTACTAGGCCGTTTTTGGTTGAGGTTGATGCTTCCTCTGTGGGGGTTGGCGCAGTATTGTCTCAGGATAACGGGGATGGATTACATCCCTGTGCCTTTTTTTCAAAAAAATTTTCGGAGACTGAACTGAATTACGATATTGGTAATCGGGAATTATTGGCTATTAAACTCGCATTTGAACACTGGCGCCACTTCTTGGAAGGTGCGGAATTTCCCGTTCAGGTTCTTACGGATCATAAAAATCTGATATATCTTGATGCTGCCAAGCGCCTGAATGCCCGTCAGGCTAGGTGGGCACTGTTTTTCTCGCGTTTTAATTTCTCCGTTACTTACATCCCTGGTACTAAGAATGTTAAGGCGGATGCCTTGTCTCGCAGTTTTTCTCCCATAGTCGGTGCTGAGAAAGAGGAAAACATTTTACAAGAAGGTGTTGTGATAGCTGCTTTAGACTCCGTTTTGGAAGATGAGATTCTTAAAGCTCAGGAGAATGCCCCATCTAACACTCCTCATGGGAGGTTGTTTGTGCCTGGGACCTTTAGGAGAGATTTGTTTGTTGAGTGTCACGAATCTCGGTTGGCAGGTCATCCCGGAATCTCTGAGACCAAGAGACTGGTGGGTCGCAGTTTTTGGTGGCCTGGATGGCAGAAGGAAGTCATTAAGTGGGTGCGCCAATGTACTATATGTGCTAGATCTAAGTCCTCACATACTCCTGCTGCGGGGTTGCTTTGTCCTTTGGAGGTCTCCAGTGCTCCTTGGACACATTTGGCTATGGACTTTATAACTGACCTTCCCCCCTCTGAGGGTTTTACTGTCATCTGGGTGGTCGTGGACCGTTTTAGCAAGATGTGTCACTTGGTTCCCTTCGTCAAACTGCCCTGCGCTAAAACTCACGCTAAGGCCTTTGTCAAGGAAATTGTCAGACTTCATGGCGTTCCTACTGACATTGTTTCTGATAGGGGTCCTCAGTTCGTGGCTCGTTTTTGGCGTGCCTTTTGTGACAGGTTGGGAATTCATTTGTCGTTTTCGTCCGGATATCATCCTGAATCTAATGGCCAGACAGAAAGGAAAAACCAGGATGTTGAGCAGTTCTTGCGTTGTTTTGTGGCAGACAATCAAGAGGGGTGGTCTGAGTTTCTGCCACTTGCCGAATTTGCTCTGAACAATCATACATCTTCTTCTGCTGGTTGTTCGCCTTTTTTTTGTTGTTCTGGGAGACATCCGTCGTTTGGGTCGTTCTCCAAGTTGGGATCTGCCGTGCCTGAGGAGGAGAATTTTTCCGGTGATTTGGAAAGAGTTTGGACGGATGTGCGTGGTAATCTTCAGGAGGCCAACAGAAAATCTAAAGACTACTTTGATAGGAAACGACAGGAGGTTTTGTTCGCTGTTGGTGACATGGTTTGGTTGTCCTCTAGGAATCTGCGGTTGAGGATTCCTTCTAAGAAATTGGGTCCCAAGTTTGTAGGGCCCTTTAAGGTGCTTCAGGTTGTCAACCAATCTGCTGTTAGGTTGGAGGTTCCTACCTCCTGGAGAATTAATCCGGTCTTTCATGTCTCTCTGTTAAAAAAAGCTGTTGTGTCGGATGGTGACGCCTCTGCCTCTGTTCCTCCGGTGGTGGAGGATGGGGAATATGAAATTTCTCGCATCCTTGACTCTAGACGGTATAGAGGTAGTTTGCAGTATCTTGTGGCCTGGAAAGGTTTCGGACCCGAGGATAACTCTTGGGTGAGGTCAGATGATGTTTCCGCGTCCAGATTTATCAGAGCGTTTCACAGGAGATTTCCTGATAAGCCTGGTCCTAGGGGATCCGGAGGATCCTCTTAGAAGGGGGGGTACTGTTAGAACCTTGCTGTTAGGTTTTTTTTCCTTTGCTGGTCACATGACCTTGTTGGCCTATTTAATCCTGCTCCGCCCTTCTGGCTTTGCTGGACTTCATTGTATATCTACTTTCTAGCTAGCCTGTGCTCTGTATCTAACTCTGTTAGTTTGCTTGGTCTACGGACCTCTATGTTCTATCTATTTTGTTTGTTCGTCTGTCTGCTACTATTTCTGTTAGGAGGTGTCCCATATTCCTCCCAGTCCTTAGTACTTGTAGGGATTCCCTCCCCACATCTATAGGTCTTCGTACAGACTAGATTAGGACTTTAGCAGGTCTGATCGCAGGATCAGGTTCCCTGTTACATCGTAGGGATTCAGCTGAGTCTTATAGTAGGGACAGATCTCCTCTCTTTCCTTAGCTTTGGTAGCAGAACATAACAACAAGAAGTCTGACACATAGTCAATGCCTAGAGAGGATGGTACAGGAGAATCTCCAAGTGAACATCGAAGCCATGACTGTGTCACTGGACCCTTGCTCATTTTGGTATTCCAATCTGGAATAATCGCCGGAGCTCGCCACTCACGCCTTGGAGATCTTGTCATGCCATGCAGCCAGCGTTCTCTCTGAACGTGTGTTAAGCGCTGTTGGTGGTGTGCTGACAGATAAGCGCACGCGGCTGTCCACTGAGAATGTAGACAGACTCACGTTCATAAAGATGAACAAATCATGGATTCGCAAGGACATTTCTACCCCTGTGTCATCCTTGGGAGACTAAAAGCTTGGGGATTTGGTAAAATCACCTCACCAACCGTTTTAAGCAACAGTGGGGCAATTGATGCCACTTAACCCTAGAACGCATGACCATAAAAATCTACACTTTCACATACCTGGGGCCCTTTAGGCCCGTGTGCAAATAACATGGAATAACTCAAACTCAAATGACAAACAACTATATACATGAAGAATACCTAGAGTTTCAAAATTCTAACTAAAGTAATCTTGCAGAAAATAGAAAACAATTAACTGGGCGGGCCTGCAAGGCCACAGGTATGCGTTCTAGGGTTAAGTGGTGTCTGTGCCACAATTTTGGGAGTCCCCTTGCTGTGTCTTACGTGACGTTGGCATCGTCAATTCCAGGTGGGTTGGGTCGCACCCCCCCCTTTTAACTGTAAGAAACTACATACACTATGGCTTGGGGTAACACAGATGGTTGAGTCTGAAGAGCTGTTTACTCAGAGGTCTGCTCCAAATCTTCAGTGTCTGCTAGTCAGCGTAGAATTTTTAACTGCATCTAGCCTAGGCAATACTTTGGGCGTAGTAGCCCAGCTGCGAAGCAAGCTGCACCGCCTGTGTATCTAATAAGAATTTTTAAATGAATCTAGCCTAGGCAGACTGTGGGGACCCCCAACCAAACCCAGACGCTCAGCCCCCCTACCGCCCCCCTTTCATGGACAATACAATAATGTAACTCTTACAACTGGATGGATGAGGATCGGTCACAGCTTTATTAACTCTTTATACTCATTCCATTAGAAAGGCATTTTATTTCTAAAATAATTCAGCTTGTTGCAGCATGCCCTGGGTCCCCACTCCGGCAAGTTGGCCAACAAGTGTAACTCTCCAACATGTACTTTCTATTTCCAGGCCACGGAGGATCCAGCGTACTCGTATGCAGGACTCTGACCCCCACCCATCACTCTTAACGCTTGTTCCACTCCGTCCTGGAGTCCTGACAGGAATATGTCCAGTCCAATATCTATTAAGTGAACACCGTCGGGCCGTATGAGGCCTGCTTTATCTCCTTCCAGTTGTCGGTGTCGTATCACTACACCGCCTCTGTCTCTTCTAAATTTTGCCATCCGAATATTTATTACCCGCCTTGTCCATTCGATGGCCGTGATGTCTCGCGCACCTTGCCATACCGCTATCGGCACAATCTCTGACCATACTATAGCTAATTTTGTGAAAAATTCTCTGAAGCGCTCAGTGTCTAGTTTCATTATTGCCATTAGTTATGCGCTCTTGTGATGACCTAGGTTGTTTCCCCCGGCCTGTATAACTAAGATGACCGGACCTCTTGCCTCTCTCCCTACCTTGATTACCTCCATTAGTACCTGTGGCCATAGCAGGCCTCTAATACCTCTCCAGTTGAAATATGTGTTATGAAACTCTAATTTCCTCCCGCCTGGGCGGACTTTCGCCCTTTTTTGTGCCCAATATATATACGAGTGGCCTATCACTGACACTGTTGGCTTAGCGTCACCTGTAAAAGAAACAAACCACGTTAGGATAACAAGTCCGGTCTTATGTATCTCGCCAAACACGTGGATCGCCATCTCCCTATCCTCTGAACTTCCGTTTCTGACAGTCCTGCTCTTGCTGCTTCCGTGGCCGCACCTATGCGGAATGAGTGTGTCCCGTAATCTTTGGGGTGGTTCCCTGCCGATGTTATGCATTTATTAAATATAGCTTGGAACAGGTATCTTGATAATGGCGTTCCATCAATGTGTGATAGGAAGAAATTACTTTGTGATCTGATGGTTAGATATGTTTTTACTATTGTTACCCGACTCAGTGTACCGTTTGTGGGTTGTAGAAGTACCCAAGTACCCCTGCCCGATGGAACCGTTTTCGATTGGTGTATGCGTAGACGTATTGCATTATTGGCTATGACTACGTCCTGGTGTAATAAGCCTCCACTGGTGGTAATTTTGGATTGAGGGACTAATTCGCTTATACATAGCGCCCCGAAGAAGGCGATCACAAATGCAGTAGACATTAGTGTTGCTTCAAATTGTGAGTGTCATGTTAATGGTGTTAGGGATATGATGTGAGAAATCAGTTTTAGTGACACGGGACGGGACGTCTACATTCCTGACTTGGCTGACCCCTTTTCCACCCTTTTATGGATTGTCTGATGATGAATCTTTGTCACATCTCCCCAATTCAGGAGTTGGAAGTGAAATGCTACTCCGGTCAGACACCGCTGCGCTGACGCTCCTGATATGCCCCTCATCATTAGCTGGTGGAGAAATTCTATGGTGACTTGTGATCTGGCTTGTTCACATTGGTCAACCCGTCTGCCTGCTACTAGTCGTGTCCACTCTTCCCATGCCTTACCGTATGCTTGCCACGTTGACGGGGCAACTGACGCTCTGATTAATGGCATCAACTATTCGCCACTAGATCCCATAGGGAGGGTGGGCAACTGTTGCCCGATGGGTGGGCGTTGTGGAAGAGCTCTGTGAAAATCTGCTAATTGAATTGTTATAAAGCGTTAGCAGCAGCTTTATACCCCTCAGCATAGTGGCTAGCGCGGACCCATACATTGTGTTTTAGGCACAGGAATGCTAGCCTGCGTAGTAGGCCTAGCACTGGGAGAGACGATGATGCCATCTTATTAATGCAGTGAGCTAGGCTGGTGTTTTGTGTTATGAAGCGTATATTTTTGTTAGCCAGGCGCGCGCCCCATATTTCTATTGCTACCACTATTGGGAAAAATTATTTTCAGGGCTAGATGCAGCTAAAAATTATTATTAATTTCAAAGCTGGTGGAGCTTGGTATAGATGGCCTAATACAATGAGTCCCACACACTGCTAGAAGCCCAAATATTTTTTCAGAGCTAGATGCAGATAAAAATTATTTTTAATTTGCAACCTGATGGAGGTCAGTATAGATGAACTAATAGACCCAGTCCCACACACTGCTAGAAGCCCAAATATTTTTTCAGAGCTAGATGCAGAAAAAAATTATATTCAATTTGCAGCCTGATGGAGGTCAGTATAGATGGACTAATAGAACAAGTCCCACTCACTGCTAGAAGCCCAAATATTTTTTCAGAGCTAGATGCAGAAAAAAATGATATTCAATTTGCAACCTGATGGAGGTCAGTATAGATTGACTAATAGACCAAGTCCCACACACTGCTAGAAGCCCAAATACTTTTTCAGAGCTAGATGCAGATAAAAATTATTTTTAATTTGCAACCTGATGGAGATCAGTATAGATGGACTAATAGACCAAGTCCCACACACTGCTAGAAGCCCAAATATTTTTTCAGAGCTAGATGCAGATAAAAATTATTTTTAATTTGCAACCTGATGGAGGTCAGTGTAGATGGACTAATAGACCAAGTCCCACACACTGCTAGAAGCCCAAATATTTTTTCAGAAGTAGATGCAGAAAAAAATTATATTCAATTTGCAACCTGATGGAGGTCAGTATAGATGGACTAATAGAACAAGTCCCACACACTGCTAGAAGCCCAAATTTTTTTTCTGAGGTAGATGCAGAAAAAAATGATATTCAGTTTGCAACCTGATGGAGGTCAGTATAGATGGACTAATAGAACAAGTCCCACACATAGCTAGAAGCCCAAATATTTTTTCAGAGCTAGATGCAGATAAAAATTATTTTTAATTTGCAACCTGATGGAGATCAGTATAGATGGACTAATAGACCAAGTCCCACACACTGCTAGAAGCCCAAACCTTTTTTCAGAAGTAGATGCAGAAAAAAATGATATTCAATTTGCAACCTGATGGAGGTCAGTATAGATGGACTAATAGAACAAGTCCCACACACTGCTAGAAGGCCAAATATTTTTTCAGAGCTAGATGCAGATAAAAATTATTTTTAATTTGCAACCTGATGGAGATCAGTATAGGTGGACTAATAGACCAAGTCCCACACACTGCTAGAAGGCCAAACATTTTTTCAGAAGTAGATGCAGAAAAAAATGATATTCAATTTGCAACCTGATGGAGGTCAGTATAGATGGACTAATAGAACAAGTCCCACACACTGCTAGAAGGCCAAATATTTTTTCAGAGCTAGATGCAGATAAAAATTATTTTTAATTTTCAGCCTGATGGAGGTCAGTATAGATGGACTAATAGAGAAAGTCCCACACACTGCTAGAAGGCCAAATATTTTTTCAGAGCTAGATGCAGACAAAAAATTATTTTTAATTTGCAACCTGATGGAGGTCAGTATAGATGGACTAATAGAGAAAGTCCCACACACTGCTAGAAGGCCAAATATTTTTTCAGAGCTAGATGCAGATATAAATTATTTTTAATTTGCAACCTGATGGAGGTCAGTATAGATGGACTAATAGAGAAAGTCCCACACACTGCTAGAAGGCCAAATATTTTTTCAGAGCTAGATGCAGAAACAAATTATATTCAGTTTGCAACCTGATGGAGGTCAGTATAGATGGACTAATAGAACAAGTCCCACACACAGCTAGAAGCCCAAATATTTTTTCAGAGCTAGATGCAGATAAAAATTATTTTTAATTTGCAACCTGATGGAGATCAGTATAGATGGACTAATAGACCAAGTCCCACACACTGCTAGAAGCCCAAACATTTTTTCAGAAGTAGATGCAGAAAAAAATGATATTCAATTTGCAACCTGATGGAGGTCAGTATAGATGGACTAATAGAACAAGTCCCACACACTGCTAGAAGGCCAAATATTTTTTCAGAGGTAGATGCAGATAAAATTATTTTTAATTTGCAGCCTGATGGAGGTCAGTATAGATGGACTAATAGAGAAAGTCCCAAACACTGCTAGAAGGCCAAATATTTTTTCAGAGCTAGATGCAGACAAAAAATTATTTTTAATTTGCAACCTGATGGAGGTCAGTATAGATGGACTAATAGAGAAAGTACCACACACTGCTAGAAGGCCAAATATTTTTTCAGAGCTAGATGCAGATATAAATTATTTTTAATTTGCAACCTGATGGAGGTCAGTATAGATGGACTAATAGAGAAAGTCCCACACACTGCTAGAAGGCCAAATATTTTTTCAGAGCTAGATGCAGAAAAAAATTATATTCAGTTTGCAACCTGATGGAGGTCAGTATAGATGGACTAATAGAACAAGTCCCACACACTGCTAGAAGCCCAAATATTTTTTCAGAGCTAGATGCAGAAAAAAATTATATCCAATTTGCAACCTGATGGAGGTCAGTATAGATGGACTAATAGAATGATGCTATGCCCAAAAGATTTTACTTCACTAGGTGCAGTAAAAAAATTGGTATTCTATACACAGGTGGTATGTCTTGCAACACAGATAGGCTACTCCACTGACTAACACACTCTGCAATAGGCCAAAAAGGATTAGCTTTGCTAGATTCAGCCAAATGCTGTGAAAAAAACTTGCACAGCACTGGCACAGACCTGCCTGGCAAAAACTGATAGGAACTGATGTAACCTAGTCCTGAAAAGGACTGCAATTACAATTAGTCTTTACTCCCACAATATATCTATTTAAGAGCACAGACCTGCCTGATAAAAGTCGTAGGAAATGCTGTAACCTAGTCCTTAAAAGGACTGCAATCACAACTATTCCCTACTCCCAAGCTATCTGTAGTTTTGTGCGAAAATTGGCTTGAAATTAACAAGGTATAGCGCACACAGCAACAGTGGTGCTGTCTAACATGCAGCTGCAGCAGTGAGAAAATGGTGGCGACAGGGAAAATGGCTGGGTCTTATAGGGCAAGGACATGTGACATACACTGCCAATGACACATGCCCTTGCTTGTGTGAAAAAAAGCACTTCGTTCCGTGTGTGCGCTGCTGATAGGCTGACAGATTGCACCTCCCCACTGTAAATGCGGGAAAGAGAAAAAAAAATGGAGTTCTTCATTATTCCTGCAGAGATCCATCCCCTGCCCCTCCCCCCACCCCGCTGTACACTCAAACTGCGTATTAATATTAATTAATTTTCATCATTACTGCACGAACAGTTATCGAACATAACCTCGAACAGCCGAATTTTTCTCAAATCGTTCGTGTTCGCCGAACAGCTCGAACACCGCCCAAAACAGCTCGAATTTGAGATTGGCGAACAGTTCGAGTAGAACAACGCTCATCTCTAGTCACAACCCCTGCTGGCGGGGCAGCCGCTCCGGCCTGAGCAGCGCCGGGCGCAAGTTGAGCATCGAGAGCGTTAACAGGTGCTCCGGTGTCTTGCTGGTCGTCGGCCATGGTTGCGCCCCCCTAGTAAACCGTAGCCTACCTCCTCTTTCTTTTTCGGGTAGGCCGCAGCTCCGCAGACGACGGTCTCCTTCCAGGACCTGGCGCTTCCTGTTGCTGCGTCAGAGCGCGAGGCGGGGCTTGAGCTTCACGCGCTACCAACAGTCACGCCTCTCTGGTTCCCGCAGTTATGCCCCTCTTCTTCCTGCGCGGCGACGCGGTAATACCACAGTACAAACACAGTTCAAATACGGCACACAGTACCCTGTGGCAACGGGCACGAAATCCTGTTTGTGACGCCAGGAAGAGTGTGACTCACCCAGGGAGATATGGGGGAAACTCGGTACCCGGGCCTTTACCTTCTTTGTAGGATGTCGCGGCAGTCGGCTCCCGGGCCCGTCCTCTGGGTCACTCTTTAAAAGGGGTTTTAGTGTTTTTGTAAACAGTTTGTCTCGTGACGCCACCTGTGGTTTCTGGTAATAGTTACCAGCGCTGCTGCAGACCTCCGGGGCTGATGGTATGGCAGCTGGGATGTTTCTGCTCCCCACAGGCGGAGCGGGCCCCCAGGGCAGGAATGATGGATGGGATGCAGGTAAAAGATGGCCCGGTCGGGTCAGGGGGAATGACGGACACGCACACAGGGGATTCGCTTCAGTACCTTTACTGGTGTAACGGCAGGTATGGTCCAGGGTACTTGCTAGGAAGGGTGCACTTCAGGACTCTCCCCAGTGAGCGGGTATAAGGCCTCCTGATCCGTTTCTTCCCCTCTCTAAGCTTCTGGCCCGCCTGGAACTTGGCCTAGCTTCTATGTTGTGTTGCTCTCTTACCTGACCGCTTGGTAGTAGGACTTTTCCTTGGCAACCACTATCCCTGGACGCCGGGGCCTTCGTGGTTCCTAGTCCTGTTGTTGATGGTAGCTTCAGGATGACCAGGGGTCTGGAAGCCTCCTGGTATGCCGGTTGTCCCTACTGGGTGTAGAGAACCCTGTAGGCGCAGACCCGGTGTCCGGATTGTGTCTTGGGGCGAGCCTGTGATGCTCCTCTGCCCCCTTAACTCCTCTCTCCTCTCTCCTTGCCTTGGCCACACTCGGGGCCCTCAACACACACAGCAGCTCATGTGCTGCTCTCAGACTGCTCTCTGACTAAAACTGAACTGCCTGACTCCACCCTCCATATATATATATCCCTAACAGGGGCTCCCTCTGGTGGTCTGAGGTGGAAGGGTGGAGGTGTCTGTTTGTAGTGAGGGCCTCTTGTGGAGAAGTCCATCCATGCACCCTTTTGGGTCCTGTGGTACCTGTGGTAGCAGGGTGCCACATGAGAACACCGGCACCAGTTGCAGACACTGAGGCGACTTGTTGAAGAAAAAATTTCAGGAGTTGAGCCATCCGGATGTGACCCAGAGAACGAGTGCTGGTACAAGCAAATTTCCCTGGGGGCAAGTTGGATTACAGAGGGAAGGCGACTCCCCACAGAGTAATGAGAAGAGTGCACCCTGAAAATCCAATATATGAGTTACGACCCGAGGGAGAAGATGAGGTACTAGGAAGAGTGCTACACCACAACATGCTCTGTCCTTGTGGGTCTGAATGGGAGAGAGTGGCTGAACTCCCGAAAGAACAGAGGAATGCTGCATCAATGAGGATGAAAGGAGGATAGCACCTGCAGCTCCAAGGGAAGCGACACTACTACTCCAGGCTCATCCAGAGGCTGAAAAGGAGTGTCAGAAAGCCAGAGGGTTTCTGTAGAGACAAAACAACAGGGGCCTCGTAGCACTGAGTGTGCCAACGCTGGTGTGACACTCACAAGGTACGCTGAGTATGACTTCATTTGGCAGTACATAATGCATGAGACATAAGAATGTGCTCAGATACTAGCAACACTGGGACCACCCCCCGAGGAGCATGTCGAGATGAAGTCATCTTTCTCGACTGAGGACTGGCGAGTTTAAGGGAGGAAGAATGTAAGGAGATAGACAAATGAGAAGACACACACAGTTAATGCCTAACAGAGTGTCTGCAAGCAAACATCATCATCTGCTGGTCAAAGATGATAGAGAAAGGAAAAGCAGATAGAATTACATTGGCAGGAACTCAAGAGTGAAGTGCATGTTCCCTCGGGGAAGAGATTGCAGTTAATAATTATTAACAGTTTGGTAGGGCTGAGAAGGGGGGGAAGTCAGCACCTGGACCTGTAGCAGGAGAGAGACCTGAGTAAAGGAATCGAGAGACCAGACCCGAGTGAAGACCAGAGAGAGACCACACCTGAGTAAAACCTGAATAGAGACCAGACTCGAGAGAAGCTTTGAGAGAGATCAGAACCAGAAGAGCTGAGCCGAGTTAGCAGTGTGAGGGCCGAGAGAGGGATAACTAGAACGATAACAGTTGTTTAATGGTAATAGTAGAATAATAGTGTGTCAATCGCATTGTGTCAATAACCTGTACAACTGAATTACTGTATTCTTTTTGTAACATAACTTGTTCCATTTTTTCACCATTTGCGTTATCTCCTGATATTGCGCCAAAGGCACCTTTTTAATTGTTATTCGAATAAATAGTTGTGGGTTAAGTACCACTGTGACGACACAGCATTTAATCTTAATTATGGCACACGTATATTTTCGGTTGGTCAGGAGACATAGACTATTGTTCATATGAGTCTGAACATTGACTCTTGAATTGATGCTTGTGAATTGTTGAATGACCCACAAAAGGACATGAATTCAAAAAATATCACAGAAAAGAAACAGACCAGGTCAGATTACCAAAGCACAAGCAGGATGCAGCAGACCTCCATGATAAAGGCAGGGGCAGCACAGGTGCAAAATACTGATGCGACAGCAACACCCTCCATGAATTGGCAGATATGTGAGTATTACAAATGCACACAGATGGGGCTTCCATAGGACACCAGTCACACTGTTAGGTGTGATGCACAGTGTCTGGCTTACAGCCTATTAATGATGCCCATAATTTTAAATCAAGTGGGCTCTCCAGCACTATATACGTGCACCCCACAAGATAGACTCCCCAATTCACCAAACCAACACTAAAAGGCCTGGCTGCACCCTGCAAAAAAGAAAAATGTGCAATAAAAAGATGAAAAATAATGTATAAGATAAATACATATAAATCAAAAAACAAAGGCAGCAGTCCAGTAAAAAAGATTTTTTGAAAAAATGGACTCTATTTAGCCCAAATGGCAATATTTTGGTTCATGGAACCTTTTTCCAGCTTGAGAAAGGTTCCATGAACAAAACGTTGTCATTTGGGCTAAATAAAGTCAATTTTTTTCAAAAAATCTTTTTTGCTGGAGTGCTGCCTTCGTGTTTTGATTTATATTATGGGACAAATTGGACGTTTGTGTGGAGGCCTGTCACCCATTGTGACTAATTAAATGGTGCTGTTCTATAAATCTTTTTGTAGTAAGATAAATGCATGACATGAGGGATTGGTCGATATTTTGGATTGTTGAATGGCTGCTGTTTACCTCTTATATGTGCTCCTACAGTTTATTGCACTGATATTCTTGGAGGACAGGGACGCAGGGTCATTGAACAATCAATGTTTGCTAATATGTTGATTACCCAGTGTATAAGTCCATGTAGCTTGGTGCAACCAGTGAAGGCCAAACTATGCAGATTCATTAATGCTCAAACAATGAGAGTTAATCTCATCCCACCTTCCCCCTGACCTGTGGATGATGGCCTAAACCACAGCTGTGGGTATAAAAAGGGATCTATATCCTTCAGCAGAGAGAGTCGACAGAACAGCAGCCAGGATACCATGGCTCCATCAAGAGGGACACAGATTTGACATTCTACAGGATGCCAGCCTAAGGGACAATGGCCCTTGCTGGAAAAATACAGATCTGCTCCATTGACCATCACTGAACCCATGGAGATGTTTGTGGGTGCCTGCCAAAAGCAGGGTGCCCCTGGTAGGGGTAGTCGAACCTGGAAGCCCTGAAGTCGCAGCTGCTCTAATCCCGGCGAGTCAGCGGAAGGGTGAGACTCTGTAATTTTCACC
The DNA here is from genome assembly GCF_046119375.1 of Phyllobates terribilis. Classification (NCBI taxonomy): domain Eukaryota; kingdom Metazoa; phylum Chordata; class Amphibia; order Anura; family Dendrobatidae; genus Phyllobates; species Phyllobates terribilis. The sequence goes on from NW_027362761.1 coordinate 708,519,274, forward strand.
ATCTTGGGTATTTGATGGGACTGTTCTATATGTTATTCTCTGTTGGTGATTCAATAAAGTATTCCCACACTGTTTTACTCTCATCCTGTGGTGTCTGAGTAGTATTCTGCCCACGGGACGGTGTTCAGTGGGATGAGCCCTGGTCCATGCGGTCTTTCTAAAGACAGCCAGGCCAGCGGACGAGAGTACCCCATGACCCTCGTGTCTCTACAACCACTATCTCCTCATTGTCTGTGCTGTTGCATCCGTATACCTGTTAACACTAACATCGGATGTCTGTACTACAGTTGATCATATAATAGTCATATACTGTATATTGGATTTACAGTGGGGAAAAAGTATTTAGTCAGCCACCAATTGTGCAAGTTCTCCCACTTAAAAAGATGAGAGAGGCCTGTAATTGACATCATAGGTAGACCTCAACTATGAGACAAAATGAGAAAACAAATCCTGAAAATCATATTGTCTGATTGGGAAAGAATTTTTTTTTAAATTTTGGTGGAAAATAAGTATTTGGTCAATTACAGACAAGCAAGATTTCTGGCTCTCACAGACCTGTAACTTCTTCTTTAAGAGGCTCCTCTGTCCTCCACTCATTACCTGTAGTACTAGCACCTGTTTGAAGTTGTTATCAGTATGAAAGACACCTGTCCGCAACCTCAAACAGTCACACTCCAAACTCCACTATGGTGAAGACCAAAGAGCTGTCGAAGGACACCAGAAACAAAATTGTAGCCCTGCACCAGGCTGGGAAGACTGAATCTGCAATAGACAAGCAGCTCGGTGTGAAGAAATCAACTGTGGGAGCTGTTAGAACTCTCCTGTTAGGTTTTTTCTATTTTGCTGGTCACATGACCTTTTTGCCTATTTAATCCTGCTCACTTGGTTCCCTTCATCAAACTGCCCTGCGCTAAGACACTCGCTAAGGCCTTTGTCAAGGAGATTGTCAGACTCCATGGTGTTCCTACTGACATTGTTTCTGATAGGGGACCACAGTTCGTGGCTCGTTTTTGGCGTGCCTTTTGTGACAGGTTGGGAGTTCATTTGTCATTTTCATCTGGATATCATCCTGAGTCTAATGGCCAGACAGAAAGGAAGAACCAGGATGTTGAGCAGTTCTTGCGTTGTTTTGTGGCAGACAATCAAGAGGGGTGGTCTGAGTTTCTGCCGCTTGCTGAATTTGCTCTTAACAACATACATCCTCTTCTGCTGGGTGTTCACCTTTTTTTTGTTGTTCTGGGAGACATCCGTCTTTTGGGTCATTCTCAAATGACCTGAGGAGGAGAGTTTTTCTGGTGATTTGGAAAGAGTTTGGACGGATGTGCGTGGTAATCTTCAGGAGGCTAACAAAAAATCTAAGAGGTACTTTGACAGGAAACGTCAAGAGGTTTTGTTTACGGTTGGTGACATGGTTTGGTTGTCCTCTAAGAATCTGCGGTTGAGGATTCCTTCTAAAAAATTGGGTCCCAAGTTTGTAGGGCCCTTTAAGGTGCTTCAGGTAGTTAACCAATCTGCTGTTAGGTTGGAGGTTCCTACCTCCTGGAAGATTAATCCGGTGTTTCATGTTTCTCTATTGAAAAAAGCTGATGTATCAGATAGAGACGCCACTGCCACTGTTCCTCCGGTGGTGGAGGACGGGGAATATGAAATTTCCCGCATCCTTAATTCTAGACGGTATAGGGGGAGTTTGCAGTATCTCGTCGCTTGGAAGGGTTGCGGTCCCGAGGATAACTCATGGGTGAGGGCGGATGATGTTTCTGCTTCCAGACTTGTCAGAGCGTTTCACAGGAGGTTTCCTGATAGGCCTGGTCCTAGGGGATCCGGAGGATCCTCTTAGAAGAGGGGGTATTGTTAGAACTCTCCTGTTAGGTTTTTTCTATTATGCTGGTCACATGACCTTTTTGCCTATTTAATCCTGCTCCGCCCTTCTGGCCATGCTGGACTTCATTGTAATTTCTACTCTTAAGCTAGCCAGGTGCTTTGTTACCTTTCTCAGTCAGTTTTGCTAGGTCTTTTGACCTCTATGTTCTATGTTGTTTGTTTGTCTTTTACTGCTACAGTTTCTGCTAGGAGGTGTCCATCTTTCTCCCAGTCCCTAGTTCTTAAAACCAGACAATGTGAACTGAGGTCTAAGATGGCAGACATACAAGAAACAGAGGCATGTTCACACTAGCAAAAAAGAAAAAAAGAAGCAAGACAAAATTATCTCTCATACCCTACCATAATTATATATAAATGTAAAGCAAAGTTGCATAATAAATATAGGGTACTTAGTGAACTATTTTTGATCAAAAAAAGTATACAAGCCGTCCCACCAGCGGCAAGGTGACCCTAAATTGGGACGGTACCTATACTGCCTATATTAAAAACCTTACTGTATATCAAAGTTGAAGTAATGCATATAAAAGGGTAGACAAATAGGACCGGGTCCCAACTCCAGACCACCTAGGCCCGTGGTAAGCTACATATATACCAATCAGCTCAACAAAGGGCATGCCACACCCTTAAATTGCACAGAATGCAAACAAGTCAAATGCAAACAAGCAAAGTTGCATAATAAATATAGGGTACTTAGTGAACCACCTTGCCGCTGGTGGGACGGCTTGTATACTTTTTTTGATCAAAAATAGTTCACTAAGTACCCTATATTTATTATGCAACTTTGCTTTACATTTATATATAATTATGGTAGGGTATGAGAGATAATTTTGTCTTGCTTCTTTTTTTCTTTTTTGCCAGTCCCTAGTTCTTGTAGGGATCCCTCCCTCACATCTATAGGTCTTCGTTCAGACTAGCTGAGGACTTTAGCGTGTCTGATCGCAGGATCAGGTTCCCCGTTACATCGTAGGAATCTAGCTTAGTTCTATTGTAGGGACAGATCTCCTGTCTTTCCTTAGTGCTTGTAGCAGATCACAACAGGAGCAATAATTAGAAAATGGAAGACATACAAGAATACTGATAATCTCCCTCGAACTAGGGCTCCACACAAGATTCACCCTGTGGGGTCAAAATGATCTCAAGAACGGTGAGCAAAAATCCCAGAACCACACGGGGGGACCTAATGAAAGACCCGCATAGAGCTGGGACCAACGTTACACAGGCTACCATCAGTAACACACTACACAGCCAGGGACTCAGATCCTGCAGTGCCAGACGTGTCCCGCTGCTTAAGCCATTACATGTCTGGGCCCGTCTGAAGTTTGCTAGAGAGCATTTGGATGATCCAGAATGTCATATGGTCAGATGAAACCAAAGTAGAACTGTTTGGTAGAAACACAACTCATCATGTTTGGAGGAGAAAGAATGCTGAGTGTCATCCAAAGAACATCATACCTACTGTGAAGCATAGGGGTGGCAACATCATGCTTTGGGGCTGTTTCTCTGCCAAGGGACCAGGACGACTGATCCGTGTACATGAAATACTGAATGGGGCCATGTATCAACAAGGGCATTGAGGATGAAACGTGACTGGGTCTTTCAGCATTACAATGATTCCGAGCACACCGCCAGGGCAACGAAAGAGTGGCTTCGTAAGAAGCATTTCAAGGTCCTGGAGTGGACTAGCCAGTTTCCAGATCTAAATCCTATAGAAAACCTTTGGAGGGAGTTGAAAGTCTGTGTTGCCCAGCAACAGCCCTAAAACATCACTGCTCTAGAGGAGATGTGCTTGGAGGAATGGGCCAACATACCAGCAACAATGTGTGCCAACCTTGTGAAGACTTACAGAAAACATTTGTCCTTTGTCATTGCCAACAAAAGGTAAAATATCAAAGTATTGAGAAGAACTGTTATAATTGACCAAATACTTATTTTCCACCAAAATTTGAAAAACATTTCTTTCCAAATCAGACAATGTGATTTTCAGGATTTGTTTTCTCGTTTTGTCTCTCATAGTTGAGGTCTACCTATGATGTCAATTATAGGCCTCTCTCATCTTTTTAAGTGGGAGAACTTGCACAATTGGTGGCTAACTAAATACTTTTTTTCCCCACTGTATACAATGTTATATGCCCTGACTGATCACACCTGGCCCCACTGTATACAATGTTATATGCCCTGACTGATCACACCTGGCCACAGGACATCATATATTATAATATATATATGATATACTGTATAAGGGATGATGTCCTGGAGCCAGGCTCAGGATTAGACAGTGCAGAATGTTGTATAATTGTTTCTGCAGTAACTCTGAGGCTCATTGTGAGTTATTGTTGCTACTTGAACTTCCCTCCAGATTGGGTGACTCTGGAGTCAATGACTCCCACTGACAGCACAATCTCATCTGCTCAAAAGTTTCACCCTGCAATAAATCATCATACCCTGCCTCAGATAAAGTGACCACTGACACCATGCAGGATCAGGCACTATGCTGAGCTTATCCATCCTATTCACATGGTCCTCTCCCAGCCGGTGGAAGCAGCCAGGCACACTGGTGATGTTAGTTCAGCGGATGCAGCCCACACAGTCTGCAGTGTGGGCGTGTCCGTAATACAGGGATGGCCTGGCTGGCACTTGTGCACATTTAAATGTACAGTGCCGGCACATGTATTTTAAAGCAGTAGAAGGCTGGGCGCCCAAAAACTCCTTTGAGAGACTGGCCCGCAGTGGCATAACTAGTGTCTGATGGGCCCCAATGCAAAATTTGGACATGGGCCCCCATTAGCATGTTGATGAGATGTATGGGCCATTCTAGCGTTCTAGATCCTACCTTCCTGTAATGATGTCCTCCATTCTCTCCCCTTTCTGCAATAATGTCACCTGTAATGGGCCCCTTCCTGTAATAATGTCCACCATCATTGGCCCCTTACTGTAATAATTTCCCCATCCTGGCTCCCTTCTGCATTAATGGCTTCCATCATGGGCCCCTTCCTGTAATAATGTCCCACATACTGGGACCCTTCCTGGTATAGTGTCCCCCACCCTGGGCCCCTTTCTGTTATTATTCCTCTCATCCTGGCCCCTTCCTTTTATAATGTCCCCAATTCTGGGCCACTTTTTGTTATTATACCCCCCATCCTGGCCCCTTCATGTAATAATGTCCCTATTCCTGGACCCCTTCCTCATATAATGGCCCCTATCCTGGGCCCCTTCCTGCTATTATGTCCCCCATTTCTTGCCCCCTTCCTGTAATAATGTCCCCCATACTGGGCCCCTTCCTGGTATAGTGTCCCCCACCTGTGCCACTTCCTGTTATTCCCCCATCCGGGCCACTTCCTGGTATAATGTCTCCCATCTTTGGCCCCTTCCTGCAATAATGTCCTTCTCTCTGCCGTTATTTTCCAGCACATTTAAAAAAACAAACAACTCTTTTTACGTTCCTCCATCCCACAACGTGCGACATCCACTTGCTTAGCCGGTGCAGAGGTCTGCAGCTGACTTTCGGCATTCCCGCCTGTTATGTGCCCTTCTGCCTCCCATCCCGGCCTTGTACATATTACTGACTACAGAAGCTAGCACCCACAAAGGTAGACCACACATGATCATCTCTTGTAATTCTAAAAGTATAAATACCAATAAACTATTGAATAAGAAAGCTTTCAGATAATAGCAAAACAGAAATACATTTGCAAATGGATTGTCATACTCCAAAATTATTGTTTCAAGTAGGAAAAATCCTTCCCATATAGTGGTTTATACCTAACAATATGTGGTTAACTGACCACCATTAAACCTGTGTGCAGCAACTCCATTTTAGTTATTCCTGTAGTGAGTCATATAGAATGGAGTTGTTGTATGGAGGACATCCTTATAGACAGTACTGTGTGCACAGAAATCATTAACCTCCATACAACAACTCTATGCTAGTAATTCCTCTTATGAGTCAGCTAGAATGAATTTGCGGTATGAAGGATGTCCTAATAAATATATACAGCAACTCTGTTCTACTCATTTCTGTAGTGAAAGAGCTAGAATGGAGTTGTGTGGATGAGGTCTGTATAGACACTACTTTGTGCACAATACTCATGAACCTCCATGCAGCAAATCCATTCTTGTCATTCCTGTAGTGAGGCAGTAAAAATGAAGCTGCTGTATAGAGAACATCCTTATCAACATTACTATGTGCACAGTAATCATGAATCTCCATGCAGCAACTCAATTCTTGTCATTCCTGCAGCGAGACAGCTAAAATGGACTTACTGTATGGAGTACATCCTTATCCACACTACTATGTGCACAGAAAATATGAACCTCCATGCAACAACTCCGTTCTAGTAATTCCTCCAGTTGGTACCTACAATGAATTTGCTGCATGGAGGATGTCCTAATGCACATTACTATTTGCACAGAAATCATTACCTTCCATACAGCAACTGTGTTCTAGTCATTTCTCTAGTGACAAAGCTAACATGGAGTTGTTGTAATGAGGATGTCCTTATTGACACTGCTGTGTGTACAGAAATCATGAACCTCCATACTGTAACTCCATTCTAGTAATTTCTATAGTGAGCCAGCTAAAATGGAGTTGCTGAGGTTCATGATTTCTGGGTAGACAGTCATACAATATTACAGATCCCATTCATCAAGACACAATATTTATAGTCATGGTCGAATGTAATGCTAGTTCAAACTCACCTGTGGCAAGTAACAGGTATCGGCAGTATGAAAATCACACCTGAAACCAGATAAAAAGGGGAGAAGTCGACTCAATCTTTGCATTTTGTGTCTGTATGCCACACTAAGCATGGAGAACAAAAAGAGAAGAGAACTGTCTCAGGACTTGAGAACCAAAATTGTTAAACAATATTAACAGTCTCAAGGTTACAAGTCCATCTTCAGAGATTTTGATGTTCCTTTGTCCATGGTGTGCAACATAATCAAGAAGTTTACAACCCATAGCACTGTAGCTAATCTCTCTGGACGTGGAGGGCAGAAAAAACTGATGAAAGGTTGCAATGCAGGATAGTCCAGATGGTGGATAAGCAGCCCCAATCAAGTTCCAAAGAAATTCCAGCTGTCCTGCAGGCTCAGGGTGCATCAGTGTCAGCGCAAACTATCTGTCAACATTTGAATGAAATGAAACGCTATGGCAGGAGACCCAGGAGGACTCCACTGCTGACACAGAGACATAAAAAAGCTAGACTGCAGTTTGCGAAAATGTATGTGAGTAAGCCAAAATCCTTCTGTGAAAGTGTTTTGTGGACAGGTGAGACAAAGATAGAGCTTTTCGGTAAAATATATTATTCTACTGTTTATCGAAAACTAAATGAGGCCTCCAAAGAAAAGAATACAGTACCTACAGTCAAATATGGTGGAGGTTCAAAGGTGTTTTGGCGTTGTTTTGCTGCCTCTGGCACTGGGTGCATTGACTGTGTGCAAGGTATCATGAAATCTGAAGATTACCAATGGATTTTTGGTTGCAATGTAGTGCCCAGTGTCAGAAAGCTGAGTTTGCATCTTAGGTCATGGGCCTTCCAGCAGGACAATGACCCTCAAACACACTTCAAGAAACACCCAGAAATGGATGGAAACAAAGAGCTGGAGAGTTCTGAAGTGGCCAGGAATAATGACCGAATCTAAATCCAATTGGACACATGTGGAGAGATCTTAAAATTGCAGTTGGAAGAAGGCATGCTTCAAAAATGAGAGACCTGGGGCAGTTTGCAAAAGAAGAGTGGTCAAAAATTCCAGTTGAGAGTTGTAAGAAGCTTGTTGAAGGTTATAGGAAGCGATTGATTGCAGTAATTTATTCCAAAGGGTGTGCAACCAAATATTAAGTTGAAGGTGTCAACAATGTTGTCCGGCCCATTTGTGTTTTTTTTTGTGAAATTATGTTCAAGTTGCTTTTTTTCTCAGTTTTTGTGGTGTTCCAATACACACAAAGGAAATAAACATGTATAGAACAAAACGTGTAATTGCAATAATTTTCTGGGAGAAATACTTCATTTTCTGGAACAATTTTAAGGGTGCCAACACTTTCAGCCATGATGGTATATGTGTGTATAAATCATTCCCTATAAAAGAGCCTTAACAAGTGTATATGTGCTATGCTACCTAATTCATTTTTTTTTCCTCATTTAAGGATTTTTTGGGGATTTATGGGCATATGAAATATCTAAGTGAATAGCAACAGGGAAACAGAATTTGAAAAAACTCAGCTCATCCATTGATTCAGACAATGTGAATGTGGCGCCCCTGAGGGTTCGACCGCTACAGGAATGCTGCACTTCTCTAATGGAGTGTAGTGTTCCTCCTCTGAGGTAAGGCCAGTGTGATAGTCGTGACCTAACCTTTTGCATCCAACACCACATTTCTCCACCAGGGGGAGCTGGTATGCACTAGGTGCTGCTCCCCTGGTTACAGGAAGACTGGGGAACACAAAGTGGTAGGACCCAGTTAGTGGGTGAGGCTGGAGGACGTACAAGTTAGTTACACTTTAAATTTCATATTTAATAGAAAGCCATCTTTGATCTTGGTCTCTGGCAGTCTGTCTGTCAAGCGGTCTTGTTGCTAGTCTTTGGTGCATCTTGGCACAACCTGGCTAGTCTGCCTTGGTTGCTGTGTGCTGTCATGTACTGTGTGTTAATGTGACCTCCCTCCGGGAGCGCAGATCCTGTGTGGGCCTGCACCGGCAAGGGACACAGCCCTCGTACCCCAGCCTTGGGACGAGAGGTAGGTGGCAGACAAGGAATGTCTCAACCCGGCCAAGGACCAGGATCAAGAAGGCCCGGAGCTTAAGAGTGTGGCTCCACAGCAAATGGATCCCAGGCAGGATGCAGACGGAGCGGTATACGCCACCTGTCCTCGCCAACCTGATATATTCAGAGGGACTCCGGCTGCAAGAGGGGTACCGACACCCGACCTTGCTACTCTACGTCCTGGACGGGAAAGCCCGGTTAGGCCCAGAGGATCCCACCGGGTATCGGATGGAGAGGAATTGCCACCCGTACCCATGTTCTGAGAGGAGCTCAGAGGGAGACCCGGCCTATTTGCACGCACACGGACAGGAAATGATTTGGTCTGTAGTTCAGGAACACTCTGGTGTAAGGTCACGACTGAATGCTGGACTTACTCGGAGGTTGTCGGACCCCCGTCCCTGGTGACCGCAGGACTCCGCGAGGAGCAGGGAGTCGCCTTCCTTCTGCCATCTCTAAAGTGAGTAAAGCCTTGGAAGTTCACGCCTATGGCCTCCGGACTGTTATTTCTGCGCCACACCGCGAGACGTGGCGCCCGTCTCCCTCTACTACCCCCGGTCCTCCTGTCCCTCTGCCCTGAGGCCTTGCTGTGGGGAGCAGTGAGAACTTTGGCCGCCATGACACCGGGCCTCAGCGGACTGTAGTGGCGCTGGTGACCCTTCACCAGGCACCACAGGTGGCGTAGTCGTTAAAATAAGCCACTCAACCCGGACAAGCCCACACCATCTCTTTCTAATGTGACGGCCCTGAGCACGGGTCGGGCCCGGGCCACGGCTGCATCCCACCTCTCCATCACAGGGCCCGACACCGAGTCCCCCAACACCCAGGGTAAAACACGGGCTTCTCTGAGTAGAGGCGTCACATAAGGGTAAGCCCACATGTATAAGAATTGCTGTGAATGTTACCTGCACAGGTAAAATTCATAGCGGATTACAGTACTATGTATGTGCATGAGATTTAATAACTCTTATTCAGATGCTGCATTATTTTTCTTCAACATTTACATGCAGTGCAGATTTTAAAATCCACACTATGGCAGTTCTCTTTGTCTTTTTTTAATTGGGACCTTGCATTTTCTTAGTGACTCCTCTGCCTGCAGATACTGCAATTCAGCTGTTTATGGTGGCAGATGTCCATCAGATTGAACTGAACTGATTGGGCGAACTGTTAGAGCTCTGTGTGTTAGGAGGAGGCAGACAAATTGTTTAGGAGGAGGGACACAGCAAATGGAGTGAGGATAAAGCCAGAAGGAGTAACCGAAAACCACAGCTGCTGCAGGTTTTTTAATTGATTATTAAACACTAGATTTTGCAGAATAGCTGTGTTACAAACAAAATATAATTAACGTGCAATTTTGCAGGTGATACGGGTTGTTCTCCTGTAAAAGCAAGCGACCTTTTAAAAGTCAGTTTTAAAAAAAAAAACAGGTGGCAGCTGCACCAGAACCATGATATCGCCACTTCATCTAAAGCCGACCATACACACTAGATGGCTATTAGCCAAACAATACTTTGGCCGATAGTTAGACGATAGCCATCTCAGTCAATTCTCCCATACACTCAGCCAGTCGCTCCTGTGTTCTCTATGAGAAAGCCACCGACTGACCCATCAGGTGGTGGCTTACCTCTGGAAGAACAATGTGATGGGCAGTCCAAAATAGGACATGTACAATTGACATCTCCTTTGACTATCAGGCTGCGTGCACACAATGCGTTTTTCATGCGTTTCCGCTGCGGAATTTCCGCACCGGAAACGCATCAAAACCGCATGGTAATCCGCACCCCATGGTCCCCAATGGCATTCCGCAATGTCAATGCACATGCTGCGGATTTTTCTGCAGCGTTTCTGCAGCGCTCATAAATCCGCAGCATGTTCATTAATTTTGCAGAAGCGCAGTGGAAGCGCCGCCATTGACTAGCATTGAGACGCATATAATCCGTGTCTGTACATTTGTACACGCGCATTATATGGGGTTCAATGTGCGGATGGTACCCATTTCTGGAGGAGAGAAGACTCTCATCCAGACCTGGGTACCATTGTACCTGTAAAAAAAAGAATAAAATAAAAAATAAAGTTTATATTCACCTGTCCGGCGGCCCCTGCAGCGCTTCTCCTTCCAGGACCTGAGATGACGTCGCGGTCATGTGACCGCAGCCTGTCTAACGAGATGCCGGCAAGCCAGGAAGGAACCAGGAAGGAGCGCGACAGCACACGCGGCGGCATCGGAGGTAAGTATAGCTTTATTTTTTTTATTTTTACGGTCACACTGTATAAATCCATGCTGTTTGCATGGATTTATACAGTGTGACCTAGTTGTCAAGTACTTTCCAAGTGATGCTAATCGCCTGGAAAGTGCTTGTCAGTCCGCATGCGGAAACACATGCGTTAACGCATGTGGATACGCATGTATTCTGCAGGAAAAACGCATGCACAATCTGCATGCGTTTTTTTTCTGCCAGGGAGATGCAGAAATGCTGCAGAAATTTTCTGCTTCATTTCTGCTGCGTGGGCACATAGCCTCAGTCGTCTGGCTCTTCCATACATATTAGACCATCAGCCAAACCCAACAATATTGATTGGTTTGGACATCATTGGTCTAATGTGTATGGGAGCCTTTTTTTCTTAAAGCGAACCTGTCATCAGGATTTTGCTAAGTAAACTACATGCAGTGTCATGTTGAGGTTACTGCACTGATTAATATGATGAAACCAAAAACAAGAGAAATACCCAAATAACTGAAAGTAAATGTATAGATCGCACAGTGCAAAAATAATAATAAATAATAAAGGGTATTTAGTTAACATAATTTTGATCAAAATAATGTAAAAGCCATCCCGCCACATCACGGCAACCCTTATGGGACAGTCCTAACTCTAATATTAAAAACCTTACCATGTGTCAAGTGACATACATATGGACAAGGCCAGAGAGACTGGATCCCTAGTGTAAGCATAAAACCGAGGCAGAATGATACCTGAGGTGAAGAAATCTGTCTTGTGGTTCTTGTGTAATCAGTGTTTGCAGTTTTGAGTTAATGATATGCTCGTGCTCTTGAGTGGGACTGTAGGCAGGGTCTTTCCTTGGTGCTCTAGATCAGATCAGAAAGAAAAGACCTGACCACGGGCCACCCCGAAGCACAAGAATGTTCCCCATCATAGAGACAGCCAGACAGAGAGACAGACAGGGACAGGCCTGTGGTCAGGTCTTTTCTTGCTGATCTGGCCTAGAGCACCAGGATAAGACCCTCCCCACAGTCCCACCCCAGAGCATGGGCATATCAATAACTCAAAACTGCAAATAAAGATTACACAAGAACCACAAGATGGATTTCTTCACCTCAGGTATCACATTAATAAGTGCAGCAACCCCAACATGACAATGCCTGTAGTTTACTTAGCAAAATCCTGCTGACAGGTTCACTTTAAGTTGAAGTGGTGCAGGGTGCAAAACTGAATCTTGGCCTGGAGGGGGAAAGCAAAGTTCCTTCTCTGCTACAGCTCCTGTGTTGAACTACTTATTGCTGGCTGCAAAATTAGTTTACTAAGAATTTGACAGTCAAATTTTGTTTTGTCTTTTTTTGAGATGATCTCAACTAATCTATAACCACAGAGAATGTAATAGTTAAATGTGCAGGGCAACTGAGTGCATGTAAAAGCAAAAGCCAAACAGTGTAACATTTTGGATGCATTTAAGTAAAAAAAAAGTCCCTAATGGTGGCAAACCCCTATGGTCAGAGGCGTAGCTAAGTGTTCAGCTCAGATGGAGGCGAAACTTCTAAGTGGGCCACTCACCAGGGAAACCATGTTTACAACTACGGTGGCACACCCTGATAGCGGGTTCGGGGAACCTTAGCAGATGACCATAGTGTTACTGAAAATAAATCTCTGTACAAAGACCAACACTGATATTACTGCATATGGTAACCATTTAGTGATACTGTAGATACCAGTCCTGCAGAACATCAGAATACTGTAAGTGATTACAGTACAGTTGTAGATGGTGACTTACAGCTGACGTTCTTTCTGATGGTGTCGTTCACTTTTCTGGTCTATTCCATTTGCCCCAGACTGCCATGATAACTTCTTCCAGTCATGACTCGTTTGCAGAGCTTGCAACAAAGACATTTAACTTCTCTTTTCACATTTCCAGCATCATCCCCATCTATTCCCAACCTGCACAAACTCCTTATCCTACTGCCACCCAATGCTGAGCCGCTGCTGCATGTGTCCCTATTACTGCAACTGCAGTATTGCATAAAAGCAGTGCTCATCTTACTGACCTATATAGTAATGTCCACCACTGTGCCCATTACAAAGTATATTGCCTCCTTTGTGCCCACTATATGATAAAATTGCCCACCTAGAAAATATTTATGCCCTTTGCAAGTGAACTTGTAAACACTGCCCACAGTTTGCCCTTGAGAAAGTAATGATGCACTCTCTGTGCCCCCTTGACAGTCACAATACCCTGAATGTCCCCTAAGTGCGACCCTGTATAGCTCCCTTATACACAGTATGATGTCCCCACAGCTCCCTTATACACAGTATGATGTCCCTACAGCTCCCCTATGCACTGTATAATGTTCCTACAGATCCCCAATGCATACTATAGTGCCACCCACAGCCACCCTATACACAGTACGATGTCCCCACAGCTCCCCTATACACAGTCTGATGGGCCCAGAGCTCCCCTATACACAATATAATGCCCCCCACACTGTATGTTGGCTCCACAGTAGCCCCCCACACTGTATGATAGCTGCATAGTAGCCCTCACACAATATAATGGCCGATAGTAGACCCCACACTGTATAATGGCCCCCTTCATAGACCCTAGACTGTATGAAGGCCCCCACACTGTACAATGGCCCCACAGTAGCCCCCACACTGTATGATGGCCTCCATAGTAGCCCCTACACTGTCTGATGGCCTACTTAGAAGCACCCACTCTGTATGATGGCCTTCACAGTAGCCCACAAACTGTATAATGGGCATCACAGTAGCCCCCACTCTATATTATGGCCCCTTTAGTAGTAGAAATAAAAATTAATAAATATCATGTATGTACATATATCTATCATGCAATTAGGCTATGTATATTTAATATATACTATGAATATAAATATGATCCGGTATATTAAAGTAGACTGAGCGAATATTGTTGTATCACAAAACTTATCAGAAAAAAACTTGCAATATATATACAGCTATTCATTTTCGCATCACATGTGTAAGTCAAGACTCAATGCAATTTAAGTTTGATATGAACAATTCAGCATTGAAGCCACCAGCTTTTCAAGCGCCCAAATATGATCAATGCACTGTATGAGCAAAGTACAGTTTTGATTGATTGCCAGAGATCTATTTCTCTTTCATAGGAATACGATGTAAGAAAAGAGTGCTAGGACGAAAAACCAAGCACATGCTATGCAGAAATCAATATTTTAGTGTGAGGTACAAAAGTGTTTGATTTTCAGATGTTACCATACATAAAAATCCCAAATCTATAACAGTCTGAGGGGCGATGTTTATTGCTTTATGCAATTGTGGGTCTTTTTCAATAACAACAGTTAATAAGAGGCACTGAGTCACAGCTTCCTACTTGTTTCATGATGCATGATAATAAAAATATCAAAACTTCCAACACTGAACATGGTTTTTACAAAAATGGCTTAAAAAAACAGTTAAACTATTCACAATTGAAATGCTCATGTCACATGAAAAGATTGAACATAACACTCACTACACATTAAAAGTCCATTATGACTTATTACCTTCAGAAAATAAAATCTAAAGCAATTATAAAGGTTATTTACAGACCCGTCAAACAGACGTTTCATTTGGGTCATCCGTGCTGTATCAGGGTGGTTGGATTACACTGTAAGCCTTGCTGCTGAGGTGTTACAGAATTAACACTGGTGTTCACAGAAATGGAAAAAAGATGCACATGTAAAAGTCATCACTTATTGAAATGATCAAAAGATTCAAAGATAATATTAGCATAAGTGAAAAACATTGTCTTATAAAGTAGATGTAACGGGTACATACAAATACAGTCTAGGTTAATTTCATATTAAATAATTTGCATATACAGTCCTGCTCATCGTTATGAACTTTAGGTACATAATGTGTAATATCTCCTGAAAAAAATGAATCAGTGAAACAGTTTTTTGTATAGAGACTCGTGTTAAATACAAAAGAGCAAATGAGAAAACAAAAAACAATAGGAGGGAAATATAGAAAAACCTAAAGGTTGCTGTGTCACTGGTATTGGCACCCTTTACATTAATTTAGTATGGAAACACATTTTGACTCGCCTGTGGTAAATCACAAAAGACATTCACCTGTGATTAAATGTCGGTGCCCATGTGACATGAATTAGCCAATGAATGATGACTTCACTGTTTTAAAAAGTCACATGGTAGGCCCTGTTCCTTTGTCACAATGGTGAAGACAAAGGAGCTGTGTGAAGACATCAGAACTGCTATTATTAGCAAACACAAGACATCCAAAGGGTATAAGGCTATCTCCAAAGACCTTGGTATCCCAGTTTTTCAACAGTGCGCAATGTTATTAAGAAGTTTGCCAAGCATGGAACCGTCAAAAACCTCCCTGGACATGGGGGAAAGAAGAAAATTGACAAGAGATATCTTCGAAGGTTGGTGCGGATGGTAGAAAAAACACCACATCAAACATCCAAAGACCTGAAGGCCAACCTGGAACAGTCTGGGGTCAAGGTTTCAACAAGTACCATATACTACACACTAAACCAAGCAGAGCTTTATGGGCGAAGACGAAGAAAGAAACCATTGCTGAAGAAAAAACATAAAAAGGAATGACTGATATTTGCCAAAGAGTACCTTGACATACTACAATCCTTCCTTGCATACGGCGCAAAGAAGCTTATAAGGAAAAGAATACTTTACCAAACTGTCGGATCTATAATGCTGTGGGGCTGCTTTGATCCGTCCGGTACTGGAGGCCATGACCGTATGACAAGAATCATGAAATCAGAGAATTATCAAGAGATTTTAGAGCAAAATGTCCTACCCAGTGTAAGAAAACTTGGTTTGAGTTGAAGATCATGGGTCCTCCAGCAAGACAATGACCCAAAGCACATATCCAAAAGTACACAGGAGTGGTTTAAAAAGAAAAAATGGACTGTTATAAAATGATCAGCAATGAGTCCTGACCTGAATCGCATTGAAAATCTTTGGAGTGAGCTGGAATCTGCCATTGGGAAAAAGAACCCTGCAAACATTCAAGAGCTTGAACAAACTGCAAAGGAAGTGACGCGCCGAGGGGATGGGGACGACTCGGCGCCCGGGCCTTGTTGCCTGGTCTTGGGGATGTCGCGGTAGTCGGCTCCCGGGCCCGTACCCTGGGCCACTCTTTAAAAGGGTGGATAATTATGTGAAAGTTCGTGACGCCACCTGTGGTGTCTGGTGAGGATCACCAGCGCTGCGGCAGCCCACTGAGGCCGGTGTTAAGGCAGTTTGGGTGGTATAGCTCCCCACAGGTGGAGCTAGGCCTCAGGGCAGCGTGGATGTAGGAATGCAGAACAGGGGGAACCCAGCCAGGTCTAAAGAAGGATAGGCAAACACACAGTTCACTTCAGTACCTTTTACTGATGGAAGTTCAGGCACATTCCGGAGCACTGTAGGGTGAAGGGTGCATATCAGGATTCTCCACAGTGAGCTGGTATAGGGTCTCCTGTTTCTTGCCTTTGTGTAGTAAGTTTCTGACCTGCCTGGAGCTAGGCCTAACTTTGTCTCTGTCCTGCACCGGCTGACTTTGTGGTAGGGCCTTCTCTTGGAGTACACGCTCCCAGCTTGCGGGGCCTCCGTGACTCCTGGCTCTGGTACGTATCAGCTCTCGGGTGATCCTGGGACCTGAAGTCTTCCAGGGGTCTCCGGTTGTCTCCACAGGGGGGTATGCGGCCCTGTAGACGCGGACTCAGTGTCCGGTATATGTTTTCTGGGGTGAGCTTGTACAGCTCCTCTGCCCCCAATGCTACTCACTCCTCTAGCCTTCGCCCTCGCTCGAGGCCCTCACTAGGCTATACGCACCAGCGGCAGCTTGCCGCGCTTCACCGCTCTTATGGCGTCGGCACGCCTTGGGCTCTAACTGAGCTCCATGAGTCTAGCCTGCAGGAGCCTCGTGATCCACTGCTGAACTACTAGCTGAGTTCTCTCGACTAGACTGGACTAGACTCTCCAGAGGAACTGACTGCCTAGCTCCACCTTCCCTATTTATATCCCTAACGGGCTCCCTCTGGTGGTCTGAGGTGGAAGGTGGAGGTGTGTGTTTGCTGTGAGGTCCTCTTGTGGAGGAATCCATCCATGCACCCCTCTAGGATCTGTGGCACTAATGCACAGCAGGGCGCCACAGAAGAGTGGGAGAAAATTTAAGCTGAGAAGTGCAAGACGATTATAGATGGCTACAAGAAACGTTTGGAGGCTGTCAGCAATGCCAAAGGGTGTGCAACCGAGTATTAATTAGGGGTGCCTTTATTGCTGCACATGCTGTTAATTCTGTTTCTTCTTTGAAATTGCAACATGGAAGTTGAAAAATAATGTGTTATTGTTGTATTACTTTGGTCCACTAATTAAAAAATCCTGAGGATATAACTTTGGTACATTTCCATTTATTTCTGAAGATATTGTACAGTCTATAGAAAAAATGAAGGGTGCCAATAATGGTAAGCAGCACTGTAGTCTAACCTAACCAAGGCACCCAAAAGGAGCAACAAAGTCTAGCTTCAATCAATCATATTCTTTTGTTTCCAGTTATTAGCCTTTTTCAGGCTTTGGAGAGGCTTACAATATTACCATTGAATGGAATCTTTTACTGGAAGTCGAAAAAAACGGCTGGACCATGATCGTTATCTTACCGAAATTTTCTTGTATTCTGAAAACCACTACCAACATTTACATATGTATCTATTTGGAAAGCAGGAGTCAAATAATTCAGACCTTGACTGCTTGCCTCCTCTGGATCTGCCGGCTTACACTACATTGAAGTTTATGGCGAGCAGTCCATATAAAAGAATTCATTGCAGACTGTTCAAAGTTGGTGGTCACTAGGCAAACTGAGAGGTAATCTATTTAACCCCTTTAAAAAAAACTAGCCATTGGTCTTAAGGACAAAGAGATTTAATTTTTTTTCAATTTTGCCTCCTTACAGCCATGCTTATTTTTTTTTTTTTTTAGTTTTAAGGCTTTTTAACTATGGCCTTGTTTTTTGCAGGGTGATTCCTATTTATATATTTTTTCATGTAAATACATGGTAGCGTTTAAGTTACATGAGAAGAATTCATGCACAAAGGTATTCTGTCATTGTTCTTTTTTTTAATGCCATTTACCTAAATATTTCTATAGAGCATAGCTTTATTGTATTGATCAAGATGAGCACGTGGGAACAAAAAATAAGTACCGTATTTTGCGGATTATAAGATGCACCGGATTATAAGGCACACTCCAAATTTTGGGGTGCAAAATGGGAAAAATTGTTTTTTTTTTAAATAAAATGGTGTACCTTATAATCATTTTTACCTGGGGGGCAGCGGTGGTGGAGCGGGGGTCACACATACCGGAGATTGGCGGCAGAGGCGGCTGTGGCAGGAGTCGGGCGATGCTGTGGGCCCCGTCCTCAGAAGAGTCGCTGATTCAAGGCAGTGGTGGTGGCGGTGGTAGTGGGGAGATGCTGTGGCCCCAGAGGTGGCGGGGCGATGCTGCGGCCCTGGTGGTGGTGGGGCGATGCTGCGGCCCCGGTGGTGGTGGGAAGACGGCGGTGAGCGGAGCAAGGTTCCCTATCTAGTACATAGCCCTGTGCTGTGCTTCGGTAAAATGGCCACCGGAGCATGCGCAGAATGAGATCTCGAGAGACGACATCTCGTCTCCCGAGATCTCGTGTGCCAAGATCTAGTCTCCCGAGATCTCAATCTGCACATGCTCCGGCGGCCATTTTGCCGAAGCACAGCGCTATATACGGGATAGGGAACCTTGCCTCCGCTCACCGCCGACTTCTGAGGAGGGGCTGCAGCATGGCCCCGCCACCACTGGGGCCGTAGCATCGTCCCACCGCCACCGGGGCCCACAGAATCGTCCCCGCTACCGCCTAGCCGCCGCTGACCTCCTGTATCTGGGACCCCAATCTGATGCCGCCCCCCCACCCAGGTAAAATACCGTAAGTTTGCATTATAAGACGCACCCCCTTTTTCCTCCCAAATTTGGGGGGGAAAGTGCGTCTTATAATCCGCAAAATATGGTATATGTTTTACAGTTTATGTTTTAGGATAGAAAACTGATTCATTTAAATTATTTATTTTTTTATTATGTTGCGGCACATTTTGAACTATCAAACATAAACTTTATTGACAAACTTCAAGAATAAAAGGTTCAGTACATTATATACGTGAAAGATAGTCATATCAATAAAAGTTGAATCTCTCTAGAAAGCACATATTCCAATTAACAGATATTATAATAAAAGAGTATTATCACAGTAAAATATTTAAATTTTGAACATGCTTTTAGTCCACTTAAAGAACTTTAACAATAAATGGT
This sequence comes from Phyllobates terribilis, assembly GCF_046119375.1. Lineage (NCBI taxonomy): Eukaryota > Metazoa > Chordata > Amphibia > Anura > Dendrobatidae > Phyllobates > Phyllobates terribilis. Next base: position 708,538,477 of record NW_027362761.1, read on the forward strand.
GACATAAGCGTTAGTGCCTGTCCCCTCTGTGTCTGCTTGGGTTTGTGGGCGTAGCAGAGCAACAATAGAATAACCCTGTTTTACTCCTGAGACTTGTGGTCCTGCCCAGCCTGGAAGCTTGGGTGTTAATTCCTTGCTAGTTAGAGTTTCTCCCTGCTGTCAGCTCTGGGCAGAGATGCTCTCTATTTAAAGAAGCACTTCCTTCTATATTTTTTTTATTTCATGTGTGTAAATGTGCATGTAATGTAATGTGAGTGTATTAATATACTCAGCTACCGCGCTCTCTATGGGATCCAGCGACGTCACCGCTCCTCAGACTCTCCGAGTCACACTGTGACCCGGAAGTGGCTTTTACTATGGAAGTCTATGGAGCGTCAGAACGAGGCTCCATAGGCTACATTCTAAAAACGACTTCCGGCTCACATATAGAGCATAAACAGAGCCAGCTAGTCGGAATTGAGAAGCCAAGCAGAATGGCAGTGGACACTGAAAATATCAGTGGAAGGTGAGTATATTAATACACTTACACTACACTACATGCACATATACACACATTTAATAAAAAAAAAATAGATGGGAATGCACTGCTTAGAGTCAGTTTCTGGTGCCAGTTATAGTGAATACTACTGTGGTTCTGCTGTCTGTTTGCTACTGGTTTGCCTTTAATTACCTTGTTCTTACCTCAAACTGTTTTCTGAGAATTCACCTGTCTAAAGATTCTGCCCTGACTTCAATTTCCTCGTACCAACCTGGTGTGACGATTCTTCTTGCCACCTGCTTTCTCCACCCGCCAGCAGCTGACTCCATGGCCCCTACCAAGGATCTTGTGTGCAAGTCCAGATCCTTGTATGACGGTTAAAGGGAAAAGATCAGTGCAATCCCTGGGGTATGGTAAGTGGAGTGGCTTGCGCTAAGCCTGTCCATTAAAGTTCTAATAACACCTGTTAGGCGGTCGCGAACAGTGCCCCTGTAACACCATAACTGCTCCATTATGGATCCCCTCCAAGTGGTAGTTGATAAAATGCAAGACATGGTCCAGTTAGTCTAGGATCTGGCAGATCATTTTCAGCATCATTAAACTGCTAAGCTCTAAGCCACTACAGCACTTCCCTTGATCTTTTTTTAACCCTCCGTCACATACAATATCGGTTCTAACGAGTTCACATACAATGTGACTGTCAGGCGCAGGCTAGAAAAATACCTATAATATCTAATGTTTGCAATTTCAGTGCTCTAAAAGTGATCAGTGACCTTCATAGGGATGTAATAAAAGAGACTACACATAATCAGGTGCAAAAAAAAAACATTTACTTAACATAAAACTAATAACTCTGAAATACAAACATTTCAAAACTCCCGCCAAATAAAAGAGATGTGCCTGTCAGGCCTATTGTATGTGACGGAGGGTTAACTCAAAGTTAACCTGCATGACCAATTTTCAGGTTACCGTGAAAACTTTTTTCCTTTAAGAAAACCTGTATTTCAGTTTCTGTCAATATTTGTCCACTTCTGGGTGGCACCTTGTGGACTAATCATTTCCTTTCTGCAGGGTGAAACCCAAGGCTGGCGTCAGCACCCGGCACACTCGGGCAAGTGCAGAGGCCCTGGACAATCAGGGGGGCCCACTCGCCGTCGGGTCCCGGGCCGCTTCCCTGGCGCTGTTCGATTGCTGTCACTTTGCCAGACATGGCCGCGCGCAGTGCACTGTGCGGCTGTGTTTGGTAGTAATGACATGGCAGGGTCGTCACTGCGCCTTTAATTGTGCTTGTGTGTCGCCCCTGCCTCGTCATTACTAGCAGACACAGCCGCACAGTACACTGTGTGGCCAGGTCTGGTAAAGTGAAGCCCATCAAAAAGCCCCAGAGGTCCTGCACAGATGCTGGAGGACAGCGAGTGGACCCCCCTGATGGTCTAGGACCATGTCTGTGACGGCCATCAAACACACGCCAGCAGCGCTGCACAGCCACATGCCCGAGTAGCTGGACGAGACACAGACTAAGGGCAGGTGAGCGAGGCTTGTTGCCAGTTTCCCCAATCCCCATATTTAAAATATTTCTAATGTCTCTCTGTGTGTGTGTGTATGTATGTATGATGTGAATATCTGTGTATGTCAGTGTGTATGCCTGTTTATGTCTGTTTCATATGTGTGTTTTTAAGAATTTGTGTTCACATACAGTGGTGGCCAAAAGTATTGGCACCCCTGCAATTCTGTCAGATAATACTAAGTTTCTTCCTGAAAATGATTGCAATCACAAATTTTTTGGTCTTTTTATCTTCATTTAATTTGCTTGCAAGGAAAAAACACAAAAGAGAATGAAGCAAAAATCAAATCATTGATCATTTCACACAAAACTCCAAAAATGGGCCAGACAAAAGTATTGGCACCCTCAGCCTAATACTTGGTTGCACAACCTTTAGCCAAAATAACTGCGAACAACCGCTTCCGGTAACCATCAATGAGTTTCTTACAATGCTCTGCTGGAATTGTAGACCATTCTTCTTTGGCAAACTGCTCCAGGTCCCTGATATTTGAAGGGTGCCTTCTCCAAACTGCCATTTTGAGATCTCTCCACAGGTGTTCTATGGGATTCAGGTCTGGACTCATTGCTGGCCACCTTAGAAGTCTCCAGTGCTTTCTCTAAAACCATTTTATAGTGCTTTTGGAAGTGTGTTTTGGGTCATTGTCCTGCTGGAAGACCCATGACCTCTGAGGGAGACCCAGCTTTCTCACACTGGGCCCTACATTATGCTGCAAAATTTGTTGGTAGTCTTCAGACTTCATAATGCCATGCACACGATCAAGCAGTCCAGTGCCAGAGGCAGCAAAGCAACCCCAAAACATCAGGGAACCTCTGCCATGTTTCACTGTAGGGACCGTGTTCTTTTCTTTGAATGCCTCTTTTTTTTTCCTGTACACTCTATGTTGATGCTTTTTCCCAAAAAGCTCTACTTTTGTCTCATCTGACCAGAGAACATTCTTCCAAAACGTTTTAGGCTTTCTCAGGTAAGTTTTGGCAAACTCCAGCCTGGCTTTTTTATGTCTCGGGGTAAGAAGTGGTGTCTTCCTGGGTATCCTACCATACAGTCCCTTTTCATTCAGACGCCGACGGATAGTACGGGTTGACACTGTTGTACCCTCGGACTGCAGGGCAGCTTGAACTTGTTTGGATGTTAGTCGAGATTCTTTATCCACCATCCGCACAATCTTGCGTTGAAATCTCTCGTCAATTTTTCTTTTCCGTCCACATCTAGGGAGGTTAGCCACAGTGCCATGGGCTTTAAACTTCTTGATGACACTGCGCACGGAAGACACAGGAACATTCAGGTCTTTGGAGATGGACTTGTAGTCTTGAGATTGCTCATGCTTCCTCACAATTTGGTTTCTCAAGTCCTCAGACAGTTCTTTGGTCTTCTTTCTTTTCTCCATGCTCAATGTGGTACACACAAGGACACAGGACAGAGGTTGAGTCAACTTTAATCCATGTTAACTGGCTGCAAGTGTGATTTAGTTATTGCCAACACCTGTTAGGTGCCACAGGTAAGTTACAGGTGCTGTTAATTACATGAATTAGAGAAGCATCACATGATTTTTCAAACAGTGCCAATACTTTTGTCCACCCCCTTTTTTAGGTTTGGTGTGGAATTATATCCAATTTGGCTTTAGGACAATTCTTTTTGTGTTTTCTCATTGAAGACAAATTAAATGAAGATAATAATACCAAAGAATTTGTGATTGCAATCATTTTCAGGAAGAAACTGAGTATTATCTGACAGAATTGCAGGGGTGCCAATACTTTTGGCCACCACTGTACACAGTGTGCTGAATTATTAGGCAAATGAGTATTTTGATCACATGATACTTTTTATACATGTTGTCCTACTCCAAGCTGCATAGGCTTGAGAGCCAACTACCAATTAAGTAAATCTGGGGATGTGCATCTCTGTAATGAGGAGGGGTGTTAACTAATGACATCAACACCCTATATAAGGTGTGCTTAATTATTAGGCAACTTTCTTTCCTTTGGCAAAATGGGTCAGAAGAGAGATTTGATGGGCTCTGAAAAGTCCAAAATTGTGAGATGTCTTGCAGAGGGATGCAGCAGTCTTGAAAATTCCAAACTTTTGAAGCGTGATCACCGAACAATCAAGTGTTTCATGGCAAATAGCCAACATGGTCGCAAGAAGCGTGTTGGCCAAAAAAGGCGCAAAATAACTGCTCATGAATTGAAGAAAATCAAGCGTGAAGCTGCCAAGATGCCATTCGCCACCAGTTTTGCCATATTTCAGAGCTGCAACATTACTGGAGTATCAAAAACCACAAGGTGTGCAATACTCAGGGACATGGCCAAGGTAAGGAAGGCTGAAAAACGACCACCTTTGAACAAGAAACATAAGATAAAACGTCAAGAATGGGCCAAGAAATAGCTTAAGACTGATTTTTCAAAGGTTTTATGGACTGATGAAATGAGAGTGACTCTCGATGGGCCAGATGGATGGGCCAGAGGCTGGATCAGTAAAGGGCAGAGAGCTCCACTCCGACTCAGACGCCAGTAAGGTGGAGGTGAGGTACTGGTATGGGCTGGTATCATCAAAGATGAACTTGTGGGACCTTTTTGGGCTGAGGATGAAGTGAAGCTCAACTCCCAGACCTACTGCCAGTTTCTGGAAGACAACTTCTTCAAGCAGTGGTACAGGAAGAAGTTGGTATCGTTCAAGAAAAACATGATTTTCATGCAGGACAATGCTCCATCACATGCATCCAACTACTCCACAGGGTGGCTGGCCAGTAAAGGTCTAAAAGAAGAAAAAATAATGGCATGGCCCCCTTGTTCACCTGATCTGAACCCCATAGAGAACCTGTGGGCCATCATAAAATGTGAGATCTAGAGGGAGGGAAAACAGTACACCTCTCGGAACAGTGTCTGGGAGGCTGTGGTGGCTGCTGCACGCAATGTTGATCGAAAACAGATCAAGCAACTGACAGAATCGATGGATGGAAGGCTGTTGAGTGTCATCATAAAGAAAGGTGGCTATATTGATCACTAATTTTTTTGGTTTTTGTTTTTGCATGTCAGAAATGTTTATTTCTAAATTTTGTGCACTGATATTGGTTTACCTGGTGAAAATAAACAAGTGAGATGGGATTATATTTGGTTTTTATTAAGTTGCCTAATAATTCGGCACAGTAATAGTTACCTGCAAAAACAGATATCCTCCTAAGACAGCCAAATCTAAAAAAAAACACTCCAACTTCCAAAAATATTAAGCTTGAATATTTATGAGTCTTTTGGGTTGATTGAGAACATAGTTGTTGATCAATAATAAAAATAATCCTCTAAAATACAACTTGCCTAATATTTCTGCACACAGTGTATGTGTGTATGTCTGTATGTGTACGTATCTGTGTATATGTTTGTGTTTGTGCGTGTCTGCGTATTGTATGTGTGCATATCTGTGTACCATGTGCATGTGTGTGCATGCCTGCATATGTGCGCATGTCTGCGTACTGTGTGTGTGCATGTCTGCATACTGTCGGTGTGTGAGAGTGCATGTCTGCATACCATGTGCACGTGCATGTCTCCGTACCGTGTGTGCGTGCATGTCTGCGTACTGTGTGCATGTCTGCGTACTGTGTATGTGCACGTTTGCATGTCTGCATACTGTGTGTGCGCGCGTGTCTGCGTACTGTGTGTGCCCGCGTTGTCTGCATACTGTGTGTGCGTGTGCATGTCTGTGTAGTGTGTGTGCGTGTGTCTGCGTCCAGTGTGTGTAATGCCAGTGATGCACTACTCTGCCAAAGGTCACACACAGGTGGTGTGCTAGTATTAACATTTCACTAATGCAGGAATAAAAGTAAAAGAAAATGTAGTTTGTGACGCCAGGTTGCACTGTATTAAGTTCAGTTTCCTGTTGTGATGATATGTTGTGCACCCGATAGTCCAGAAAACAGAGACACGGATAGGCTATTGGTAAACTTTACTTCTTGCAAACAAATACAGGTAAATCCAGACAGAAGATTCAGCAGAGTTTCTCTTTCCATGCAGCAAGCACAGTTATTTTCCAGTATGATAATGCAGATACATAAACGGTGCAGTGACTCCTGAGTCCTAGCTTCTGCTTATCTGTACAGTCCTTATCACACAGCTGAGTGCAGCTCCAACTGTGGTCTCTCATACACCAGAGATCTTGGCTTCCATACCTGTTCCTCAGCTTCTTACAGGCCAGACCAGACACCACACAGTCTCCTCCTCTCTCCTTCTCCCTGAGTGCACACTGAACTAAGCTCAGGACCTTGTCATTTGGTCTAACCATGTGACCTTATTGCCATATATGGAAAGCAGGGCTAAATCATTAACTCTTGGCAATCTGGTAGCAGAACACAATAAGTAGATCACTCTCTGACAGGGGCGGACTGGCCCACCGGAGGATCGGGAAAATCCCCGGTGGGCCCTGGGTCCCGTTGGCCACGCCCCCAAGCCCCGCCCCCTACCCCCACTGGGCCCTGTACAGAGAACAGAGGGCCCCCCGGCTCGCTAATCATATCGGCAGCACGTTTCATCCACCCTTGAGAAAGCGGTTTTACCGCGAAACGCGCGTCGGACTCCTTGTTGTTACCATCCTTTCTTCTCTCACCCTTCTCTCCACTCTGACTGTGAGAGTCTGTTACAGGTAACATACTTATCATCATATATTCTGCCCTGGCACTAGGTATATGTTGGTGTGCCCCCTTGCCACATGGCAGTGTTCCCCCTTGTTATATTAACGGTACCTTTTTACCCTATACAAGTGGAATGTTTCTATTACATGTAGTATATTTATTGTATCTATTATATTTATGATTTACCATGGGCAATTGTGCAATTCTATCTATACCAAAGGGCTAAAACCATTGTCTTATTAGTATATGTATCTGATTTTTCAGTATGTTTCTATCCAGTCATTTTTTTCCTACTTTTTGTCTGGTTTAAATACTTATTTTTCTATATATGTTTAATAAAGACACCTTTTTGCAAAGATATGCTGAGTTCTCCTCTTTCTGATATATTCGAGACAGCAGAATGTATGGGCTCCTGTAAGGTATATATTATTGGAGGCAAGAGAATGTATGGGCTCCTTTAAGGTATATATTATTGGAGGCAGCAGAATGTATGGGCTCCTGTCAGGTATATATTATTGGAGGCAGGAGAATCTATGGGCTCCTGTCAGGTATATATTATTGGAGCCAGCAGAATCTATGGGCTCCTGTCAGATATATATTATTGGAGGCAGCAGAGTGTATGGGCTCCTGTCAGGTATATATTATTGGAGGCAGGAGAATGTATGGGCTCCTGTCAGGTATATATTATTGGAGGCAGCAGAGTGTATGGGCTCCTGTCAGGTATATATTATTGGAGGCAGCAGAATGTATGGGCTCCTGTCGGGTATATATTATTGGAGGCAGCAGAGTGTATGGGCTCCTGTCAGGTATATATTATTGGAGGCAGCAGAATGTATGGGCTCCTGTCGGGTATATATTATTGGAGGCAGCAGAATGTATGGGCTCCTGTCAGGTATATATTATTGGAGGCAGCAGACTGTATGGGCTCCTGTCAGGTATATATTATTGGAGCCAGCAGAATCTATGGGCTCCTGTCAGATATATATTATTGGAGGCAGCAGAGTGTATGGGCTCCTGTCAGGTATATATTATTGGAGGCAGGAGAATGTATGGGCTCCTGTCGGGTATATATTATTGGAGGCAGCAGACTGTATGGGCTCCTGTCAGGTATATATTATTGGAGGCAGCAGAATCTATGGCTCCTGTCGGGTATATATTATTGGAGGCAGCAGAATGTATTGGCTCCTGTCAGGTATATATTATTGGAGGCAGGAGAATGTATGGGCTCCTGTAAGGTATATATTATTGGAGGCAGCAGAATGTATGGGCTCCTGTCAGGTATATATTATTGGAGGCAGGAGAATCTATGGGCTCCTGTCAGGTATATATTATTGGAGCCAGCAGAATCTATGGGCTCCTGTCAGATATATATTACTGGAGGCAGCAGAGTGTATGGGCTCCTGTCAGGTATATATTATTGGAGGCAGGAGACTGTATGGGCTCCTGTCAGGTATATATTATTGGAGGCAGCAGAGTGTATGGGCTCCTGTCAGGTATATATTATTGGAGGCAGCAGAATGTATGGGCTCCTGTCGGGTATATATTATTGGAGGCAGCAGAGTGTATGGGCTCCTGTCAGGTATATATTATTGGAGGCAGCAGAATGTATGGGCTCCTGTCGGGTATATATTATTGGAGGCAGCAGAATGTATGGGCTCCTGTCAGGTATATATTATTGGAGGCAGCAGACTGTATGGGCTCCTGTCAGGTATATATTATTGGAGCCAGCAGAATCTATGGGCTCCTGTCAGATATATATTATTGGAGGCAGCAGAGTGTATGGGCTCCTGTCAGGTATATATTATTGGAGGCAGGAGAATGTATGGGCTCCTGTCGGTTATATATTATTGGAGGTAGCAGACTGTATGGGCTCCTGTCAGGTATATATTATTGGAGGCAGCAGAATCTATGGCTCCTGTCGGGTATATATTATTGGAGGCAGCAGAATGTATTGGCTCCTGTCAGGTATATATTATTGGAGCCAGCAGAATCTATGGGCTCCTGTCAGATATATATTATTGGAGGCAGCAGAGTGTATGGGCTCCTGTCAGGTATATATTATTGGAGGCAGGAGAATGTATGGGCTCCTGTCAGGTATATATTATTGGAGGCAGCAGACTGTATGGGCTCCTGTCAGGTATATATTATTGGACGCAGCAGAATCTTTGGGCTCCTGTCAGGTATATATTATTTGATAATCATGCCCATTGCCCAGCTCCCGCCATATGTTGATCGGCATCCAGATAAAACAAGGCAGTTGGGGGCTGGGATTCGCAGCATGGTAAGGCCTAAGCGTTCTTGGCACCCCATTCTGAAAATTGCAGCCCGTAGCCACCCCTGAAAATGGCACATTCATCATAGCACCATTTCCAAGTGCTTTACCCGGCTCTTCCAGCGGCCCTGGTGGTGAGTGGCACCCTGGGTAATAATAGGGTTAGTACCAGGCCAGCTTTGTATTATCAGCTGGTACTAAGCCCGAAATTCATGGTGTCACGCCAAATTAGACATAGCCACCATGAATTTCTAGTAAACAGAAAAAAAAAAGACAGAATTTTTTTTTTTTTATTAAAAATAAAACACATTTAGGGACTCCATCTTTAATAAAGAAAAATCCTCACTCCAACATAATCCATAGGTCTTCTGTCTTCAGCTCTGCTACATCTTTGCCATCAAATATGTGTGCTGACAGAGATGAGCAGGCACAGAATGACACTGGAGCACTGTTACTGTGTAGTGCCGCACTATGTTTCTTTTTTTGTCATTTCATGCAGTGTAGAAATCTTGGGAAAAGTGTGGATTGTGCTCTGGAAGTGATCAGTTATAGCTAACTATGTTATTTTCTGCAGAGATAAGTCCTGCATAGAAGATGTGATATATCGGTCTGCGGCAGATAAAGAATTTCACCTAGAGACATCACTGGTGAGTATGTGTATTACTTATACACACACACTGACACTATATACAGAGCTCCTGTGTGTAATGTCACTGGTGATCACTGTATTACCTATACACACACACTGACACTATATACAGAGCTCCTGTGTGTAATGTCACTGGTGATCCCTGTATTACCTGTACACTGACACTATATACAGAGCTCCTGTGTATAATGTCACTGGTGATCATTGTATTACCTGTACACTGACACTATATACAGAGCTCCTGCGTATAATGTCACTGGTGATCATTGTATTACCTGTACACTGACACTATATACAGAGCTCCTGTGTGTAATGTCACTGGTGATCACTGTATTACCTATACACACACTGACACTATATACAGAGCTCCTGTGCATAATGTCACTGGTGATCACTGTATTACCTATACACACACACTGACACTATATACCGAGCTCCTGTGTGTAATGTCACTGGTGATCACTGTATTACCTATACACACACTGACACTACTGTATATACAGAGCTCCTGTGCATAATGTCACTGGTGATCACTAGTGTTGAGCCACCCCCGTAGTGTTCGAGTTCGGTTCGGTTCGTCGAACACCCGTGTGTTCGCCGAACTGTTCGTCGAACTGTTCGTCGAACACCTTCGAACACCGTTAAAACCAATGGCAGGCAAACAAAAACACATAGAAACACATAGAAAACACCTTCAAAGGTGTCCAAAAGCTGACAAACTGCTCAGAAGACATAACTAACACATGGAAAAGTGACAAGTACATATAGTCATGCGAAAATAAAAGAGGTGGAGGAGTAAAAGGAGGGGGAGACACAGATATAGGCATGTCATGCCCTTCTAAAATCCAAAAAGTGAGAAGCCGACACGGCCAGTCCGCTCCTGCCCGTGCCACCTCCGTGTCGCCGGGTTTGTGCCAGAGCCGCGGTGAACCCTGACGGCCAGCCCCCCTCTCCCAATACTGGTGCCTGTCCGCTGGTGGGTCGAGCGAGCCCCCCTGTGGTGGAGGCAGCTCTAAGCTTTTTAATTTAAATTGTCTCTCTAATTTGAATGAATACACTTTAAATCCATTTACAAGGATCTATTGGAGGGCAAGTCTCATGCCAGCAGCCGCAGTAATTCCAGCTCCAGTAGCGTCCACTAAAGCTGCTGCAGTTAAAAAGCTTTTATAAGGATCGAGCTCGGCTGTCCACCGCAAGGCATCCTACTGCCAGTCCCAGCCCCTATGCCTTGGGGTGCCTCCTGATGCTCTTCACTAAGTATCCCATGGTCCCGAAGCATTTCCTTTGAAAAAATTAAGTGTCTAAACTACAGGTGGTGTAGCTTGCTTAACAGCCGGGATAATCCGCTGACTAGCAGACACTGCTACTAGGCACAAAGTATTTCCTGGGCTAGACGCAGTTAAAAATTTGTAATTAGATACTCTCGTTGGATGCTGAGAAAGCATTCCATAGAGTCTCCTGGCACGCCATATATGATTCTCTTAAAAAGCTTGGGGTAGGGGTCTAGGGGACCCTTTTATAGCCAAAATCACGGCCCTGTATCGCAATACGTCACCTAGGCTGAAGATAAATGGAACTGTAGCACCCTGAGGGCTCGGTTGCTACAGACGTATTGCACCTCACCCAGAGGTGTGATATCTCACTCTCAGGTAAGGATGGAGTGTGGATCAGGACCCGACACCTGCATGCATTACTCCACATTGCCGTGGGGCAGGGCGACCAATATGCCCCTGAGATGGGCACGACAGTCCCTGTCCCTGGCTGGAGTGGGGGGAGGGAACACTGAGGAAGGGGAACCCTGTAGTGCAGGAGCAGGGAGGAAGCAGTTCCTGGGTGCATTGAGAAGGGAGTATAAAAGGTGGGCACCATCTTAGTTCAGTGCAGAGAAGTCTGAGCAGAAGTGGCAGGGAGCAGGGGCTCTGCATGAGCTCTGCTCCGGAGGCGGGCCTAGTAACAGAGGCCCAGGCCTGGAAGAGGGAGAAGGAAGGAAGAGGAGCGGAGAAGGCTCCAGGAACGAGGAATGAAGGGATCCCAGGGGTGCGGACGGGCGAGTCGCCACCGCACGCCCGAATCCACCTGCGTGGAGGGGTCAGGCCAAAGGGGGAGACCGGTCCCCGAACTAGTGGAGGCAGGAAACGACCCTCAGCTAGAAACCGGAGGCTCTGACATTTTATGTGGCGCAGCCCCTCGCTACACCTGCTAGGAAGGCACCACATAGGGTCAGGGAAACTGGCGCCAAGTTTACCAAGAGGAGGCCCGAGGCAGCCGGACAGAAGTGTTGGTAAGAAAGGCCAGACAAAGGACACACAAAGGGGGTCCTGTGAAGTGCTCCAAAGTTATCTGGGAGTTGTCTGAGCCCCTCACCTGGTGAGCACAGTACGACGTGGGCAGCCGTTACCTGCAGACGTGGTCTGGATAATAAGAACTGTGAGTAAAGGCCCTGGACTGCATCACTGACTCCTTGTCGTTACTGCTGCTGCCCTGCACCATCACCCCCATCCTCCGCATACACTGCCCTGAGGCTATACTCCTCCCATGGGGAGTTATGCTACGCTCTGCTGCACCCACAACACCAGCCTCAGCGGTCTGCCCTGTAGCGGCGGTTCACTCTGACCGCAATCCACGGGTGGCGTAGTCGGACATTTAAACATCAAAACCACATAAATAGTTCCGCCACTGGTTTGACCGCCCTGAGCCACGGAACCGGGTCGCCGCCACGAAGACTACAACCACCAGCATCCACCAAAAAGGGTCCGGCTCCGGGTGTCCCAAGGCCCAGGGGGTGCGTCAGAACATTTTCATCACCTTTCACAATCACCAATGGGACAAGGCAGGGATGTCCTCTGTCCCCTCTCTTATACATCCTAGTGACGGAGCACCTGCTCTCATCAATTCGCCATAACCCCAATATTAGGTGGATTGAGGTGGGAGGCACCGAGTACAAGTGCTCTCTATTTGCTGATGATGTCCTAGTATATATCACTCAATCACATATATCCATCCCTGCTGTTATGGCTGAAATAGATCACTTTGTTACATGGTAAAATTTTAAAATCAATGCAGCGAAGTCTGAGGCCCTCGATGTCTCCCTCCCCAAATCCATATAGGATTCCATCCAGTCCAACTTTCCCTTTGCCTGGCCCTCACAGGGTATCAAATACTTAGGAATTCCTATTCATAGAGACCTCTCCCATCTATGTTATCTTAATTTTGGGCCCTTTATTGAACAATTCCATACAGACCACGGTTGGCAAGTTAGAACTGTAAGATTCACTACGTGAACCACTGGTGTTTTGTGGAAAAGCACATGTACACTGCGTTCCAAATTATTATGCAAAAAGTGTTTAGGAGTGATAAGGGAAGAATTTGTTTGTTTGTCAGTTAAACTCATTGATGGTGATGTGTGTCAGGGCTCTTTATATCACTGTAAGCAATTGCAGACACCTGTGCTAATTAGTTTGGCAGGTGTGTCCAATGAAAGGCAAGACTACTTAAGAAGGCTCTCTCACATTATTAAGCAGCCTACATTTTCTGCCAAAATGGGAAAGAAAAAGGATGTGTCGGCTGCTGAGAAGCAACAAATTGTGGAGTGTTTAGGTCAAGGCATGACTACAATCAACATTGTGCGATGATCAGGATGAAGTGTCTTGGCAATCAAGAAGTATGTAGCTGATTCACAGTACACACGTGTGCGTGCTGATAAGGGCAAATTGAGGACTCTTTCCTACAGGCAATTACGTCAGGTTGAAAGAGCAGCGGCAAAAAAGTCTTGTCATAGCAGCAGACAAGTTTTTGAAGCTGCTTGTGCCTCCAACGTCCCCCGAACAACAAGATGCAGGGTCCTTCAGAGGTTTGCAGCTGTGCATACGCCATCCTGTCGACCTCCTCTATTCACTTCACACAAGCAGAAACGGCTCCAGTGGGCCAAACATTACATGAAGACTGATTTCAAAACTGTTTTGTTCACGGATGAGTGCCGTGCAGCGCTCGATGGTCCAGATGGATGGAGTGGAGGATGGCTGGTTGATGGACACCCCACGCAAACACGGCTACAGCGCCAACAAGGAGGAGGTGGAGTAATGTTTTGGGCTGGAATCATGGGGAGAGAGATTGTCGGCCCCTTTAGGATCCCTGAAGGCGCTAAAGATGAACTCCATAATGTATGTGGATTTTCTCAAACAGCACTTCCTGCCATGGTTCAAGAAGAAGAACCGTGTATTTCACACCAAGATAATTTTTCTGCATGATAATGCACCATCTCATGCTGCACATAAAACATCTGCATCTCTGGCTGATATGGGCATAAAAGGGGACAAACTTATGGTGTGACCCCCATGCTCCCCTGACCTCTACCCCATTCAGAACCTTTGGAGCATCATTAAAAGGAGTGTCTATGATGGCGGGAGGCAGTTCACATCTAAGCAACAGCTCTGGGAGGGTATTCTGTCCTCATGCAAAACAATTGAAGCAGAAACCATCCAAAACCTGACAAATTCAATGGACGAGAGAGTTCAGAAGCTCCTTTCGAACAAGGGGTCCTATGTGAAAATGTAACATCACCTAGAATAAAGTTTTGAGTTGAAAACTGTTTGATTTCAGTTTCTAACAACCTGCTAATGCTTATAATTTCAAAAATGACCATTTTTTTGGTCTTTATTAAAATGAAAAGGTTGATCGAAAAGTTTGGGGGATCTAAGAGTGTGGCAACCCAGTAGTCATGATTACTTCGAATTCTGACAATATGAGGGTCATGCTGCAGGTAGTGCAGCAAGAAGGCACTTATGTGTCTTGCGCATCTCGGAGCCCCAAAATTATTTTCCGGGCTAGATGCAGCTAAAAATTATTTTTAATTTTAAATCTGGTGGAGCTTATTATAGATGGCCTAATAGGATCAGTGCTGCACACTGCTACAAAGCCCAAATTATTTTCCAGTCAAGATACAGATAAACATGATTAGTAATTTGAAAGCTTAAAACGGTTGGTAGGGTGATTTTAACCAATCATCAAGCTTTTACTCTCCCCAGGATGACACAGGGGTAGAAAAGTCGTTTCGGATCCATGATTTGTTCATCTTTATGAACGTGAGTCTGTCTACATTATCAGTGGAGAGCCGCGTGCGCTTATCTGTCAGCACACCACCAGCAGCGCTGAACACACGTTCAGACAGAACGCTGGCTGCGGGGCATGACAAGATCTCCAAGGCGTAAGTGGCTAGCTCCGGCCATTTATCCAGATTGGAAGCCCAAAAAGAGCAAGGGTCCAGTGACACAGTCGTGGCTTCAATGTTTACTTGGAGATACTCCTGTACCATCGTCTCTAGGCGTTGACTATGTGTCAGACTTCTTGTCTCCTGTGGCCTTGCAAAGGATGGGCTAAAAAAGTGGTGAAATGATTCCACAAAATTGATGTTACCAGCAGATACTGTGGTTCTGTTACGGTTTGAGTGCTGAACACTTGACGGTCCCATGGTTGGCAAGTTGGAACTGTGAGATTCACTACGTGCACCACTGGTGTTTTGTGGAAAAGCACATGTAAGATTCTGCAACAGTCTCTGCTGATACTCCTGCATGCGTGCATCCCTTTCTATGGCAGGAATAATTTCGGCAAATTTACTTTTGTACCGGGGATCTAACAGTGTGGCAACCCAGTAGTCAGGATTATTTCTAATTCTCACAATTCGAGGGTCATGTTGCAGGTAGTGCAGCAAGAAGGCACTCATGTGTGTTGCGCATCCAGGAGCACCAAGTCCCTGTTGTGTTGGTGGCGAGGTAACAATCATGCTTCCTTCCTCTGTCCTCTCCCCCCAACCTCGCACAACAGAAATGTGATCAAGGTCTCCCTCATCTGATGAGTCTTCCATCAGTTCGTCCTCCACTTCTTCCTGGGCTCCTGCACCTTCCTCACTAGTTTGGCTGCTACCATGCGCCCTGGTAAAACCATCTCCCCCACCCTCACATGCCTGCCGCCTTGGTGCTGCCGACCGTCTGGACCTTGCAGATGTTAGCCCTTCCGCATACAACTCCTCCTCCTCTACTTCCTCCACCTCCTCTTGTGCCACCACCTGACTCCGAATTCTGTTTAACATGTGCTCCAGCATGTAAATCACCGGAATAGTCATGCTGATAATGGCATCATCAGCACTAAACATCTTCGTCGCCATTTCAAAACTGTGCAGAAGGGTGCATAGGTCCCTGATCTGAGACCACTCCTCCAGCGTGATTTGCCCCACCTCTGGATCTCGTTGGCCCAGGCTATATGTCAGAACGTATTGCACCAGGGCTTGTCGGTGCTGCCACAGTCGCTGCAACATGTGCAGAGTTGAATTCCACCGGGTAGGCACATCGCATTTTAGTCGGTGAAGTGGCAGGCCCAACGACTTCTGTAGAGATGTAAGTCGCTGAGCTGCGGGATGCGAACGGCGGAAGTGAGCACACAGCGACCGTGCCCTCTGCAGAAGGCCATCTAGTCTGGGATAGTGGGCTAAAAATTGCTGGACAACCAGGTTCAACACGTGAGCCATACAAGGCACGTGTGTGACATTGCCCCGGCGAAGGGCCGCACCCAGGTTTGCAGCATTGTCGCACACGGCCTTCCCTGGTTTCAGGTCCAGTGGAGACAGCCATTCATGAAATTGGTTCTCCAGAGCTGACCACAACTCCTCAGCTGTGTGACTCACATTTCCCAGACATTTCAAAGTAAAAATCGCCTGATGACGTTGAGCCCTACTGCCAGCATAGTAAGGAGGAGTGCAGGATCCCTTCTGCGCAGTTAGAAAGCTTGTGGCATGACCAGACAGGCTTTGGGTGCAGGTGGAAGACCGAGAGGAGGTTGAGGAGGCAGAAGCAGTGGAGGAACTTTGACATAAAGAGGATTGACGCACAACTCGTGGGGACGGCAAGACTTGGACAGCAGCCCCTTGTCCTGCTGTCACCATAGTTACCCAGTGCCCAGTCAGCGACATGTAACGCCCCTGTCCATGCCTACTCGTCCAAGTGTCTGTGGTGAAATGCACCCTGTCACACACAGAGTTTCTCAAAGAAGCGGTGATGTTGTGTGCGACATGCTGGTGGAGTGCAGGCACACCTTTCTTTGAGAAGTAGTGCCGACTGGGCATCTGGTACTGGGGCACTGCGACGGACATAAGGTCTGGAAAATCCTCTGTGTCCACCAGGCGGAAAGGCAGCATTTCTGTAGCCAAGAGCTTGCAGATGGTGAAATTCAACCTCTTAGCTTTCTCATGGCTAGGAGGAAATGGTCTTTTACTTGTCCACATCTGAGGGACCGAGGGCTGGCTATTGTGCTTAGACGGGGTTGATAAGGGTGTCCCCGGCAAACTGCCGGTCTGTGAGGAAGATGCAGGCGGACATGTTAGGTTGCCTTGATCCAAAGGTGGTGCTATCGATGTCGGACAGCGCTCAACACCAGCTGGTGTTACCACCTCCAAAGAAAATGATGACCTGCCAATCACGCTGGCTGTTGCGGGTAAAGAGGTGGCAGGTCTGCGCCCCAAAACAGGTGTGACTGCTGTCCCCCCAGTCACAGAGGATGAAGAGGCCGCGGATGCACAAGATATGGCAGACGGTGGTTGGCCCGGCCGGCTAGGCCGCATTGTAGCACACTGAGCTTCCCACTGCAACTTATGCTTCATGTCCATGTGCCGGTTCATGCATGAAGTACTCAAACTATGTATTTTTTGGCCTCTACTTAGCTTTTGCTGACAAATGTTACAGATAACACGAGTTGGGTCATCTTTATCGATCTGAAAAAATGCCCAGGCTATGCAAGGCTTAGCACCCATGCGACCTGAAGAGCCACCACGACTTGTGGTGAGAGGCAGAGTTGTGTTTGAGGATGCAGTTGTTGACGTGCTTCCAGTACTACGTCTCTGTCCAGGAAGGCGCAACCTGACCTCGTCGTCACTAGCATCTTCCTCCACCTCCTCTGCTGACCTCATCTCTTGGCTGACTGTGGGTTGACAGTAAGTGGGATCTCCAACCTCATCATCATCACCCTGTGTGTTATCACACCCGTCGTCCTCAGAGCCAACCTGTTCCTGCCCTGACAAAAAACTAAAGTTGTCGCTCCAATCAGGTATTTGAGTCTTATCATCGTCTTCCTCATTGTCTCCACCAACAGGAGTTACAGTTTGGGAATGAGGGTCTACATTATGGTCAGAACCTTCTGCGTCTGGTCCTGGATCTGACTCATAAAGATTCTGGGCATCAGTGCAGATCATTTCCTCGTCTGGATTCACAGAAGCGCTGGAGTCGACCTCTGATTCCCAGGCTATAGTATGAGTAAACAGCTCTGCAGACTCAACCATCTGTTCTACCTCATACTCAGACGGGCAGCTGGAGATTTGGGAGCTGTGAGGAAGCAAGTGCGATTTGGGTGACACCTTTGAGGACTGGAGTATTTGTGATGTTGAAGTTGATGTGGAGGAGAGCCCACTTAAAGGAGCACTTGATATCCGTTGAAGCACCTGCTGTTTTTGTGCCTCATCTGGAATTTGTAGCGATTGGCGTGGCCGTAAGAAAGGGATCTTATCACATTGTCCGCTAAAAGAAGTAGACATTTTAGTTTGGCTGGAAGATGGTCTTTCTTCTGCAGATGTTACTGTTGCTTTAACACCTACCCCACGGACACAACCTTTTTTCCCCTTCCCAACATGCCTATTCCCCTTTCCACCAGCAGCAGGCCTTTTTCCACTCATTTTGGTGGTTAACTAATTCACAACTCTGGAGTTGTTTGCACAAAAAAACAATGGATGGTAACCGAGCAGAGCTGAGTGGCCAAACTGTGGTATTAGGCCAAAACTATTGGCTGGGTTAGATGCAGAAAAAAATTATATTCAATTTGCAACCTGATGGAGGTCAGTATAGATGGACTAATACAACAAGTCCCACACACAGCTAGAAGCCCAATATTTTTTCAGAGGTAGATGCAGAAAAAAATATATTCAGTTTGCAACCTGATGGAGGTCAGTATAGATGGACTAATACAACAAGTCCCACACACAGCTAGAAGCCCAATATTTTTTCAGAGGTAGATGCAGAAAAAAATATATTCAGTTTGCAACCTGATGGAGGTCTGTATAGATGGATTAATAGAACAAGTCCCACACACAGCTAGAAGCCCAATATTTTTTCAGCGGTAGATGCAGAAAAAAATATATTCAGTTTGCAACCTGATGGAGGTCAGTATAGATGGACTAATACAACAAGTCCCACACACAGCTAGAAGCCCAATATTTTTTCAGAGGTAGATGCAGAAAAAAATTATATTCAGTTTGCAACCTGATGGAGGTCTGTATAGATGGATTAATAGAACAAGACCCACACACAGCTAGAAGCCCAATATTTTTTCAGAGGTAGATGCAGAAAAAAATATATTCAGTTTGCAACCTGATGGAGGTCAGTATAGATGGACTAATACAACAAGTCCCACACACAGCTAGAAGCCCAAATATTTTTTCAGAGGTACTGTAGATGCAGATAAAAATTATTTTTAATTTGCAACCTGATGGAGGTCAGTATAGATGGACTAATAGAGAAAGTCCGACACACTGCTAGAAGGCCAAATATTTTTTCAGAGCTAGATGCAGAAAAAAATTAGATTCAGTTTGCAACCTGATGGAGGTCAGTATAGATGGACTAACAGAGAAAGTCCCACACACTGCTAGAAGGCCAAATATATTTTCAGAGCTAGATGCATACAAAAAATTATTTTGAATTTGCAACCTGATGGAGGTCAGTATAGGTGGACTAATAGAACAAGTCCCACACACTGCTAGAAGGCCAAATATTTTTTCAGAGCTAGATGCAGAAAAAAATTATATTCAGTTTGCAACCTGATGGAGGTCTGTATAGATGGATTAATAGAACAAGACCCACACACAGCTAGAAGCCCAATATTTTTTCAGAGGTAGATGCAGAAAAAAATATATTCAGTTTGCAACCTGATGGAGGTCAGTATAGATGGACTAATAGAGAAAGTCCGACACACTACTAGAAGGCCAAATATTTTTTCAGAGCTAGATGCAGAAAAAAATTATATTCAGTTTGCAACCTGATGGAGGTCAGTATAGATGGATTAATAGAACAAGACCCACACACAGCTAGAAGCCCAATATTTTTTCAGAGGTAGATGCAGAAAAAAATATATTCAGTTTGCAACCTGATGGAGGTCAGTATAGATGGACTAACAGAGAAAGTCCCACACACTACTAGAAGGCCAAATATTTTTTCAGAGCTAGATGCAGAAAAAAATTATATTCAGTTTGCAACCTGATGGAGGTCTGTATAGATGGATTAATAGAACAAGACCCACACACAGCTAGAAGCCCAATATTTTTTCAGAGGTAGATGCAGAAAAAAATATATTCAGTTTGCAACCTGATGGAGGTCAGTATAGATGGACTAATACAACAAGTCCCACACACAGCTAGAAGCCCAATATTTTTTCAGAGGTAGATGTAGAAAAAAATATATTCAGTTTGCAACCTGATGGAGGTCAGTATAGGTGGACTAATAGAACAAGTCCCACACACTGCTAGAAGGCCAAATATTTTTTCAGAGCTAGATGCAGAAAAAAATTAGATTCAGTTTGCAACCTGATGGAGGTCAGTATAGATGGACTAATAGAATGATGCTATGCCCAAAAGATTTTACTTCACTAGGTGCAGTAAAAAAATTGGTATTCTATACACAGGTGGTATATCTTGCAACACAGATAGGCTACTCCACTGACTAACACACTCTGCAATAGGCCAAAAAGGATTAGCTTTGCTAGATTCAGCCAAATGCTGTGAAAAAAACTTGCACAGCACTGGCACAGACCTGCCTGGCAAAAACTGATAGGAACTGATGTAACCTAGTCCTGAAAAGGACTCCAATTACAATTAGTCTTTACTCCCACAACCTATCTATTTAAGAGCACAGACCTCCCTGATAAAAGTCGTAGGAAATGCTGTAACCTAGTCCTTAAAAGGACTGCAATCACAACTATTCCCTACTCCCAAGCTATCTGTATATTTGTGCGAAAATTGGCTTGAAATTAACAAGGTATAGCGCACACAGCAACAGCGGTGCCGTCTAACACGCAGCTGCAGCAGTGAGAAAATGGTGGCGACGGGGAAAATGGCTTGGTCTTATAGGGCAAGGACATGTGACATACACTGCCAATGACACATGCCCTTGCTTGTGTGAAAAAAAGCACTTCGCTCCGTGTGTGCGCTGCTGATAGGCTGACAGATTGCACCTCCCCACTGTAAATGCGGGAAAGAGAAAAAAAAATGGAGATCTTCATTGTTCCTGCAGAGATCCATCCCCTGCCCCTCCCCCCACCCCGCTGTACACTCAAACTGCGTATTAACATTAATTTTCATCATTACTGAGAAAAAATCCAGTTATGATTTTGGTGCACGAACAGTTATCGAACATAACCTCGAACAGCCGAATTTTTCTCAAATTGTTCGTGTTCGCCGAACGGCTCGAACACCGCCCAAAACAGCTCGAATTTGAGATTGGCGAACAGTTCGAGTAGAACAACGCTCATCTCTAGTGATCACTGTATTACCTCTACACTGACACTGTACACAGAGCTCCTGTGTATAATGTCACTGATAATCTCTACATTATCTGTACACTGACTCTATATACAGAGCTTTTTTACATTTTCATTATCAGTCACTATCGGGTGCCATTATGTGCCATGGTCATGGCGTGGCGGAATTTGTCCCTTGTATGTGGTATTATTCGGACAGTCACTATGTGGTGGTAATATGTGGTCTTCTCATGGTGTGGCAGTATATATACCTTGTACTTGGTAGTATTTGATCACTATGTGGTGGTATGTGTTCTGGTCATGGTGTGGCGGTATTTCTCTCTTCTATATGGTATTATTAGTCTAGATATAGTGGATTGTTGTCAGTCAATTGTTTTTTCGGATATTAAGAATGGGAAAATTCTTTATTTGCAATACATAGTAAATACTTGGATGTTTAACCTCTCCCTGTGTTGTGACTACTACACAGCAGCAGAGATGCACGTCAGCTCAAGACGCAAAAAATAAGCCGTCACAAAGCCCCAGATCCAAAAAAAATGAGAACACTACGGTGCGCAGAACATGGAGTGAAAAGTGTGATTTTTTTTTTCAAACTTATGAATTTGTTTTCACCACTTAGATACCAGTAAAGGTATACATGTTTAGTATCTACAAACTCGTACTGACCCGAGGCATCACCCTGTCACGTCGGTTTTTCCATATAGTGAACATGGTGACTAAAAAACCCAATAAACAAACGTGTAATTGCACTTTTTTTTGCAATTTTACTGCACTTGGAATTTTTGTTGCCATTTCCCTGTACACTATATGGTAAAATAAATGATTGCATCTGAAAGTACAACTCGTCCCGCAAAAAAACTGTCTTTCCTGCTGCTACAGACTTTTATATGACTACAATTTACATTCTGCTGCTTATGCAAACATTTTTGCAGTTTACAAGACACTTCTTACACTTGCTTGCACCCAGGTTTCATGTGAAAGAGTGTTCTCAAAGCTGAAAATTGTAAAAAATTGTCTGAGGTCTTCGATTGGACAGGAGCGTTTAGAGTCAGTCCTTCTGTTGAACATTGAGTATGACATTTCAAGGAACTTAGACTATGATGACATTATTAATACGTATGCAATGTCATCTTCTGTTCTGAAAAAAAAACTTTTGAAATTTTGCTGCTGAATGACTGTTAGTGTGTGTTTATTTGCTGTTTTGGGCCTTTCACTAACAATTGAATTGTACTGTATTATAGAGGAGAGGAAAACGTGCAATACAAACTTCCAAAATGCTTACAGAATTCTTTAAGTTTTCCCAGTGGGCCAAGTTTGGTGCTGCTACAATGATGCTGGCTGCTGGGATGCTAGATAGATGCAGGTTCAATTTGTGGCACTTATACTTTAAGAGAATGTACCTTGAAAGTATTTATTGTTCTGTTATGGCACTTTATCACACACTGGTGTGAATAAGATAACAGTGTTCCTCTTTTGCCAGGAGTGTTTCTTTAGTTGGTTATTTATTGGTTAATAAAGATGATTCATTTTGAAAGAGTTTGTGGACTTATGTTATTCCTATATACGGTAACTGCATGGTGCTGGTGGGCCCCAAGATTGATTTGTTCCTGGTGGGCCCCAGGTACTCCAGTCCGGCGCTGCTCTCTGGATATATAAACCATTCTGTAAATTATCTGAAAAGGCAATATGAACATTGTGCAGACATAATGAGGTAGCTGCTGACTCTGCTACATCTTAAAGGGGCATACACATACAACTTTGGGGCACTACATATTCAACCACTTTAAAAACATGCATGTCCTCATGCATCTGGAACGTCTTACTGCGTTTTAGGACAACCTATAAGGAGAAACACACATAAAATGCAAACAGTGAAATATTATGAGTCCATGAGTCTCTGAATAAATGCTGTAAACTGAAACAAATGTAACATCATTCAAAAGTCTTTGAAGGCAGGTAGCTTGAACATTGCATAAAATGAAGGAAGTGAGGAACATGGAGCTGTAGTATAACAGTTTCTTGTAGTGGGCTATTTTTATAGTCCCAATTAAAGTATATACCGTATTTTTCGGACTATAAGACGCACCGGACCATAAGACGCACCTAGGTTTTAGAGGAGGAAAATAATTAAAAAAATGTAAGCAAAAAATGTGTTCATGATGCACTTTTAAGGGGGAGGGGGGTCTTCTGCTGACACTGATATAGGGGTAATATCCCCCAATTCTGACAATATCCCCCATCCTGGTATGCCTGGCATCCCTCCATCCTGGTATGCATGGAACCCCTCCATCCTGGTATGCATGGCACCCCTCATCCCTATCCTGGTATGCATTGCACCCCTCATCCCTGTCCTGGTATGCATGGCACCCCTAATCCCTATCCTGGTGTGCATGGCACCCCTAATGCCTATCCTGGTATGCATGGCACCCCTAATCCCTATCCTTGTATGTACTCCCCCCTCAGAGTTATCCTGTTATGTATGCCCCCCTCAGAGTTATCCTGGTATGTATGGCCCCCTCATCTTTATCTTGTTATGTATGGTCACCTCTTCCTTACCCTGGTATGTATGGCACCCTCATCCTTATCCTAGTATGCATGGTCCCCCTAATCCCCATCAGGCTGCACATAAAAAAAAAATAAACACTCCTACTCACCTTTCTTCTCTCCTCCAGCGCTGCGTCCTGTCTGCCCGCACTGATCTCTCCATGTGAGTCGCGCATGGCGTCACTGCCATGCGCGGCTCACATGGAGAGATCAGCTGCCGGAAGTCACTGCTCCCCACACCGGGACTGTGTGTGCGGAGAGCAGTGACTTCATGCTGCTTAATAGCTGGCACAGTGTAGCAGCGCTGCGGCTCCTGCTGCTGCTGGGCTATAGTGTGTGCCCGCTTATTAAAGGGCATGAATATTCACCCCCTCCCCATGCCCATGGGCGTGGAGAGAGGTTGAATATTCATGCCCTTTAACAGCGGGCACAAGCGATTCCGGCAGCAGCAGGAGCCGCAGCGCGGCTACACTGTGTGCTGCTATTAAGGAGCATGAATATTCAATGCTCCCCATGCCCCATGGGCGTGGGGAGCAGTGAATATTCATTTTCTTTAGCAGCGGGGACAGTGTAGGCTGCAGCGGGCAGCTGCTGCCTCCTGTGCCCCGCTCCTCCACCGCTACCGCTCCCCCCACACCCCACATATATATACACACCCCCCCAACATTCAGACTATAAGACGCACCCCCCATTTTCCTCCAAAATTTTGGAGGAAAAAAGTGCGTCTTATAGTCCGAAAAATACGGTAAAGTAAAGCATTAACTCAGTCATTCAAGGTATCTTGCTGGCACCCGGCCTTTGGTCACTCTCTCTGACTTTCTCAAAGAGTCACTTGTGATACCTGATGAGGGCTCATCCTCAAGGGGTTCAGAGTCAATATGCTCAGTGGAGGTTGGCTTAGAGTCAACAAGTTCATACTGTGGGCAGACAGGTTGTGGGATGGACCACTGCAAACAGGGACCAAATGGCCATCCAAGAGGAAACATATTACCTTCTGGAGCTGTTGCTGACCTTTTGTCAGGGGATACCTCATCTGGAACGGCATTCTCTGCAGGATTATTCCTGGAATCAGCTCTGTCTGAAGTCATCAGGGGGATGGTTGGCAATGTCATCTCCGCTGTCATCTCTGGAGGGATCTTGGACGTCATTCGTCAGGCAAAGCTTCAGCTTGGTACGGTGCACCAACTTGGTTGACTCTTCATTTTCTCTAGAGATATTGTAGATTTCTACTCCAGGCAGAGGGATAGCTTGAACGATGTATGGGCAAGTTTCCCACTTCTCATCTAATTTGCTGGTGCGATGATTCTTCTTAAGCCAAACTCGATCTCTGACTGTCAGGGGTTTTGCCTTGGCATTCACCTTGTAGTTCTCTTCTTGTCTCTGACGAACAACTTTCTTCCTCTCTTCCACAATGGCATTTGCTTCTTCTATTCTTCGCTGATGCTCTGTGACCCAATCAGTTTGTGGCAGACGGTTGACTCTCTCTGGAACTTGCACTTCCAAGGCAACATCAGCTGGTATATATAACACTTCGCCCACTGTAGGCAACACTAGGGGGTATAATGGAGTCTAGACACAATGAGATTTAAAATTACAATTTTTATTGAATCATACTAAAATATTACACAGAAACAATTAAAAAAGTTAAGCAGGAAAATTTCAGCTGACCAAGATTATACATATGGGACTCAATCCAAAGGTTCACTTAGGTAAGAAATAGAGTTGAGGTATAAATAAATGCCAACAGTCTAGCTATTAGTAATCAATGGGGAGGTTTACTTAGGACAATAGGTGCTTGTCTCTATTTAATGAACAGGGGACATAAAGTGCAAATGCCCTATAAAGTGTCAGTGCCAGCAGCATAGACTTATTCCCCAGATATTCCTATATTGCCTTGATTGCCCTAATAGAGAAGTTGGTAAACAGTATAAAATCCAATGCTGTTTTTTCAAAGTAAATTAGTCATAGTGAATAATAGAGATATAACAGCTGTAAGCCCAGGGAATAACAAATGGCAATATTATGCTGTCTCTATGTAGTAGACAAGGAACATAAAGTGCAAATGCCCTAAAAAGTGTCAGTGCCAGCAGCATACAAATATAGTCTAGATATTCCTGTGCAGTCCTCTTAGTAAAATACATGGAAAGACAATGTCAGCGGCAGAGATCTAACAGCTATATCCCCAAATGATGTCATTGTATCTATTACTTACAGCCAGAGGAGAGAGAAAGTGACCCAGTGATCCTGGTGCTGCACCCCAACGACGCTGTTTCGCCACGCTTCTTCCATGGGGTAATAGCTGCACAGGAATATCTAGACTACATTTGTATGCTGCTGGCACTGACAGTTTTTAGGGCATTTGCACTTTATACCCCCTACTGTTGCCTACAGTGGGTGAAGTGTTATATATACTGACTCTGGAGTGACTAAATTCTGTTTTTCTGACGTGTTAGTTTAACATCTGCTGGTCTTCCTTGTCTACCAAACATCAGGTAATAAGGTGTGTACCCAGTGGAACAACGGACATTGTTATTGTATAGGTAGACCAATTCTGGCAATAGATTTGGCCAGTCAGTTCTCTGCTAAGCAGGTATTGTTCGTAGCATGTCAATTAAGAGTCTGGTTCATCCGCTCACAGAGGCCATTACACTGTGGATGATTTGCAGTTGTTCTCACTTTCTTACAGCCATAGAGGGTACACAATTCTTGGAACAGTTCAGATTCAAATGCAGCACCTCTATCAGTTAGGATCTTTTCTGGATATCCATAAGGTTGTATGAAAGTCTTCCAGAAGATTTTGGCTGTCATTTTCGCTGTAAGGTCTTTTACTGGCACTGCCACAGCAAATTTGGTATAGTGGTCAATGATAGTCAAGGCGTAGGAGACCCCAGTTGCACTAGGCTGTAGTTTCACGTGATCCAATACAACCAACTCCAATGGCTTGTGAGTGACAATTGAATGCAAAGGTGCTTTTTGATCAGAGCTTTCTCCATGTCTCAAGGTACAAGCGGTACATTCACGGCACCATTTTTCTATGTAATTTCTCATTCTGACCCAATAGAATCTCTTTCGGATGTTAGCCTCAGTTTTGTGGCAACCAAAACGTCCAGATTGGTTATGGTAGGCTTCAAAGACAATGCTGGCATCTTGCCTTGGTACGACGATCTGGATTACTCGCTCATGGGTAGCTGGATCAATGGTTCTTCAAACCAGCAGTCCTTTTTCAGTGAATAGCCATTTCCACTGTTTTAAAAGTCTGTTCAACTCAAGATCTCTGGAGTTGTAGCTGCCCTGATGTCTATAGAGTCCGTTCTTTGTACGGAGGATGTCTTTTAGCGTATTCAGCACTCTACTCTCTTCCTGGATTTGGATCCATTGGACTCTGTCAGTTTGAAACTATTGCTCTTGCTGGTGAGATAAAGGCTTAAGATTTCATCTTAATACACGGGCTCTTTGCTTTACAGGCAGTTGGTGGAAAACTGGCATCTTCACTTCTTTCCAATCATCACCTTCAGGCTCTGTACAAGTAGGAAGACAGGACAACGCGTCAGCATTTGCGTTAGATTTTCCTGCTCTGTATTTGATAGTGAATTTGCCAGTCGTGATGCCCATCTTTGTTCTAGGGCTCTCAGTTGGGCCGTGTTCAGGTGTGCCAACGGATTGTTGTCTGTGAAGGCTATGAAAGGAGTAACCGCCAAGTAGTCTCTGAACTTCTCTGTCACTGCCCATACCAATGCGAGGAACTCAAGTTTGAAGGAACTATAGTTCTCTGGATTTTGCTCTGTTGTTCTGAGGGTACGACTCGCATAGGCCTTCTCCTTACCATCTTGAACTTGTGCAAGGACAGCACCTAATCCTTTCTTACTTGCATCGGTATAAAGGTGAAACGGACAATTGTAGTCAGGGTAGGCCAGGATAGGAGCTTCTGTCAACATTTTCTTCATTTGATTGAAAGAAACATCTAGCTTTTCAGTCCAGGTGATTAATTGACTCTTTCTTGTCTGATGTGAGGACTGACCTCTCAATAGTTCTTGCAGGGGTGCAGCAATCTGGGTGAAATTTTTGATGAAGCGGCGGTAGTATCCTGCAAATCCTAAGAAACTTCTGACTTCTCGGACAGTAGTAGGGACGGGAAATTTCGGGACAACAGCGATCCTTTCAGGATCTGGAACCACTCCTTCAGAACTCACTACGTGGCCTAGATACTGCACTCTTGGTTTCAATAGGTGGCACTTAGAGGGCTTGACTTTTAGACCATAGCTAGTGAGAGTCTTGAAGACATCTGACAGGTGCTCAAGGTGTTCTTCATTTGTTCTGGAAAACACGATGACATCATCCAGGTAAGTCAGAACCGTCTCAAAGTTCTTGTGACCTAGACAGTATTACATTAGCCTTTGGAAAGTTCCTGGGGCATTGCACAATCCAAATGGCATAAAATTGAATTTAAACAGACCCATAGGCATTGTGAAGGTTGTTTTCTCTCGGTCTTCTGGGGCTACAGGTACTTGCCAATACCCACTTGTCAGGTCTAATGTTGAGAAGAATCCAGCAGACTTTAAGGCTGTAAAGGATTCCTCAATACGTGGCATGGGATAGGCATCTTTGTGGGTGACACCATTCAGCTTTCTATAGTCCACACAGAAACGGATGTTTCCGTCTTTCTTTCTCACAAGGACAAGTGGTGCAACCCATTGACTGTGACTGTCTCTGATAACATCTGTGCTTTTCATGTCCTGGATTAACTTTTTCACTGGCTTTGTACATTGTTGGAGGAATGGGACGGTGTCTTTGCCAAATAGGTGGGTGCGAACCAGTGGGGATGGTGTGCTGGATGACTTCCACTTTCCCAAAGTCCATGGGATTTTTACTGAAGGCTTGATGGTGTTCTTTAACAACCTTTAGAACTTCACTCCTCCACTCGTCTGGGGTATTCTGATCTCCCACATGGATCTCTTTCCACCCTGGGATTTCGGGGGATTTCACGGGACTAACCTATGTCTGGGCACTTTGTTGGCAGTTCAGCATCTCTTGACTCAGGATATCCTGGACGGACACTCTTGACAGCTTGGCAACAGCGTGGTATTTTCTCAACTTCACCCGTTGAGCACTAAGATTCAGCAAACAAATAGGGACTCTCCCGCCGGATACTGTAGCTAGACTTCGGGCAGTCAGAATGGACACTTCATCATTCAGCGAGATCGGTTCCACCTGGACATCATAGTCTTGACCTCACGGATCAATTCGTGCTTTGCACCAAACCACTGTCTCAGCACCTGCAGGCAAAAAGATAGGACGTCTACTACCCAGGCCATACCGATAGTTCCATCAGGACCGGCAAACTTTTGATGTCTATGCAGTACGCGAATGGTCCTCTCCATCACCTCTGCTTCTGTGGGTGGGACCAGAGTCAGTTAATTCTCTAGGGCATCCAGCATCTCTTGCAAGCAGTTTTGCAGAAAGTTCATACCCAGGACAACAGGGGGAAATCCATCATCCTGGACTTCAACAACAATTATGCCCTGTCTTGGAAGCTCCGCTTGGCCGATTTTTATTGTGGGTCCCCAATAACATTGCTGGGGAACAGCTTGTCCATTGCTGGCGATAACATTTATGGAGGCTTCTGGAAGGAGCAGTAACTGGTCAGGTTTCCAGTGGCGTTCATAGTAGGAGCCTTGAATGTTGGTGACTTGTGAGCCAGTGTCGAGCAAAGCTGAGATAGGAATTCCGTTGATTTCAATGGTGATTACTGGACACCTGTCAATATATTTAGGGGCCCATATTGGACAGTCTGGATCTAAGCGTTCTTCTCCCGAGGGTTGGTCCTCCCCCCGGGGCGTTCCAGTTTAACTGTTGGCACTCCCGTTCAATGTGGCCACTTCTCCGGCACTTCCTGCAGATAGGCCTCCCTCGAAAGTCGAATTGATCTGTAGGCTGTCTGCATGGGTTGTCATAGCCACTTTCTCTGAAGCCATAGCGCCATCTGTCTCTGTGGACCCAGAAGTCTTCAGGTTGCCGGTACTACTGCTGCTCTAAATCTTTTAGCTCCTCACACACAACTGTCAGTCTCTTGGTGAGTTCTACCACTTGTTCACACAGGTCACCTGTGGAATCATGAGTTTGTACTTGAACACAATTGGTAACAGTTTCTTTGAGGCCAGTTGTTGGCGCTATTGCAGTTTTAGTGAAAGCACTTATTTGATTCTTAGGCTGGTCACATGGGCTACTGCAAGACGGAACTTGGCTGGAATCTGCTTCTAGTCACAGGACTCTGATGGCCATCTCCTTGAAATCTAAGAATGAGCTATTTGGGTTCTGCAGGGATAGTATTCTCAGTTGAGTATTGATAAACTCTGTTCTTGCCCCCTCTACAAACTGGTTCCTTAGGGCGATATCTGCATTCATCATTTCATGAGGGTCCACCTGACGGATAGCATGTAGTGCTTCTTGCACGCAAAGAGCAAAGTCTCTAAGTGACTCATCAAGCTGTTGTTTTCTGCCAAAGAATCACATTAGTAATTCTGGGACAGTTCTGGTATCAAAAGTGGCACTCAGTCTCTCAAAGATTTGTTCAACAGTTCTTTTCTCAGTATGGGGCCAGGATTTCACCTCCCTTAAGGCCCCGCCACACTTAGCGACGCTACAGCGATCCTGACAACAATACGACCTGTCAGGGATCGTTGCTGCGTCGCTATGTGATCGCTGGTGAGCTGTCAAACAGGCAGGCTCACCAGCAATCAGGGGAGCAGCGACATCGTGGAAAGAATCTTTCCACGATGTCCTGCTCCTGGTTACCAGCCTGCTGAAGCAGGAGCAGGCTGGTAACCATGATAAACAGCGGGTTACTAGGAGCACACGCGCACTTAGTAACCCGCTGTTTATCATGGTTACCACTCTGCTACGGTGAGCGGGAGGTTACCGCTCACCATAGCAGAGTGGTAACCATGATAAACAGCGGGTTACTAAGTGCGCGTGTGCCCCTAGTAACCCTTTGTTTATTATGATTACCAGCCTGATCGCTGCTCCAGCTGGTCACACACAGCGATGTGTGCTGACCAGCGGGAGGGCAAAGATCAAAAAATGGTCCAGGACATTTTGCAGCGATCAGCGACCTCACAGTAGGGGCCTGATCGCTGCAAAGTGTCACACATAGCGACATCGCTGGTGAGGTCGCTGCTGCGTCACCAAACCTGTGACTCAGCAGCGATCTCGCTATGTGAGACGGGGGCTTTAGAGCTGCTCCACTCAATTGCCCAATTAATATTTCCACCTTCTGCTCTGTGGACACAGGATAAAGTCATAGCTTGCATCTTTTCTCTAAAGTCTCTTAATTCATGGGCATCCCCTTTATAGCTTGGGAGCCACGGTGCTCCAAAATAATAGGGCATAGTTAGAGGCATTGTGTGGGCCATGCTGTAAGCTCCACTATTGCTGGACAGATCACACTCTTTATCCACAGACATTTTGTACAGTCTATTATAGTCAGATGCTGGTACAGTTTGCTTATCCTCTTCCAGGGGTGATGTGCCTTTTACTATGATCTGGTTCTATATAGCTGCAATGATCACTGTTGCTGCACTGTAATCCTGTGTATGAGGCTGAACTTCCCCTTGGTGTGCTGTGCTGCAATTGGATGAAGTACGATGAAGAAGGCAGGACTTCACTCTGGTGCTGTGCTTGTCCTCACAGCGGCCATTAACATATGTACAGTTCATTAAGCTTTGCAGTCACAATGGCTGGGGCTTCTTGTACACCTTTTATTTAGTAGGATCCTGTTTGTGCACACCAAAAGATTGTAATGCCAGTGATGCACTACTCTGCCAAAGGTCACACACAGGTGGTGTGCTAGTATTAACACTTCACTAAGGCAGGAATAAAAGTAAAGATAATGTAGTTTGTGACGCCAGGTTGCACTGTATTAAGTTCAGTTTCCTGTTGTGATGATATGTTGTGCACCCGATAGTCCAGAAAACAGAGACACGGATAGGCTATTGGTAAACTTTACTTCTTGCAAACAAATACAGGTAAATCCAGACAGAAGATTCAGCAGAGTTTCTCTTTCCATGCAGCAAGCATAGTTATTTTCCAGTATGATAATGCAGATACATAAACGGTGCAGTGACTCCTGAGTCCTAGCGTCTGCTTATCTGTACAGTCCTTATCACACAGCTGAGTGCAGCTCCAACTGTGGTCTCTCATACACTAGAGATCTGGGTTTCCATACCTGTTCCTCAGCTTATCACAGGCAAAACCAGACACCACACAGTCTCCTCCTCTCTCCTCCCTGAGCACACACTGCACTAAGCTCAGGACCTTGACATGTGGTCTAACCATGTGACCTTATTGCTTACAGTGTCCATTTTAGGACATGATCAGACATCAAAATCAAACATCAGAATGATGTCAGTTTGAGGCTAAATACCCTGTCTGACAAGTGATTCTGACAATTGACTTTTACAAGTGACTTTTACAACTGTAATTATAATAAAAGAAGTCATTGTTCGCTGATGGGGCTTGAACCCAAAATTCTGTGTCCAGAAGCCAGGGCACTAACCACTGAGCTATAAACTCAGTTGATGAGCCCTTGGAGTTCTATTTGCTTATATGATTTTCAGTGCAAACCTGTCTGAAACTGATTAGGACATCCATCTATACTAACCTCCTCCAAGCCAAATTCAAATGATGTTTGATTTTAATGTGTGAGTCTGATGTGTGACTTTCTTCAAACATCAGAATCAGAATCACAATGACTTTTAGTCACCCTAAGCATTTTCATGGTTTATCTCATAAGACAAGAAAAATTGTTAGTTGCTATCACTTGACTAGATAGCTCAATGGTAAGGCATCAGCCTCTGAAACTACAGTGTCAGGGTTTAAATCCCAATTGATACAGGATTGTTATTTTTATTTTTTTAATTATGCCTATTTAGCACACAATCTACAGGGGTGTTTTACTTTTAATATCTGACATTCTGATTGTCATCCTGACGTGTTAAGAGTTTCAGACACGCTGTCTATTTGCATGGTAAATTACATAGCCAAAGTAAATTGGGAGGCACTAATTTACTACATATCTATTTCCAAGTGACTGTACATTTGCATAATTTCTTAAAGGGGTCAAATGATAACATTTCTTTATTGTAAATTTTTCTTTCCATCCACCCAAGAACTGGCTGCAAACTCCCAATTTACTTTTGCTATGTAATTGTTATTATATATCACTACCTAAATAATGAACCTACAGTTTAATGGTAAGGCATCTGTGTCACATAGTTTTAGTTTCAGAGGCTGATGCCTTACTATTGAGCTATACAAGTCAAGTGATAGCAACTGGTAGCATTTCTTGTCTTATGAGATCAACCATGAAAATACTCAGGGTGACCTAGGTTTCATCAACTGAGTTCAGAGCTACAGTAGCTCAGAGGTTAGTGCACTGGCTTTGGGACACAGAATTTTGGGCTCAAGTCCCATCAGCGAACAGTGACTTTTTTTTTTTATTATTATTACATCTGTAAAAGTCACTTATCAGACAGGGTATTTAGCCTCAAACTGACATCATTCTGCTGTTTGATTTTAATATCTGATCATGTCCTGAAATGGACACTGCACGAGCCATTGTGGTTTCAGAGGCTGATACCTTACCATTGAGCTATCCAGTCAAGAGATACAGACTGGGAGCTTTTCTTGTCTTATGAGTAGAGATGAGCAGTGTTCGACTCGAACTGTTCGCCAATCTCAAATTCGAGCTGTTTTGGGCGGTGTTTGAGCCGTTCAGCGAACCCGAAAGATTTGAAAAAAATTCGGCTGTTCGAGGTTATGTTCGATAACTGTTCGTGCACCAAAATCATAACTGGATTTTTTCTCAGTAATGCTGAAAATTAATGTTAATATGCAGTTTGAGTGTACAGCGGGGCGGGGGGAGGGGCAGGGGATGGATCTCTGCAGAAATAATGAAGATCTCCATTTTTTTTTCTCTTTCCCGCATTTACAGTGGGGAGGTGCAATCTGTCAGCCTATCAGCAGCGCACACACGGAGCGAAGTGCTTTTTTTCACACAAGCAAGGGCATGTGTCATTGGCAGTGTATGTCACATGTCCTTGCCCTATAAGACCCAGCCATTTACCCTGTCGCCACCATTTTCTCACTGCTGCAGCTGTGTGTTAGACGGCACAGCTGTTGCTGTGTGCGCTATACTTTGTTCATTTGAAGCCAATTTTCGCACAAATCTACAGATAGCTTGGGAGTAGGGAATAGTTTGCAGTCCTTTTAAGGACTAGGTTACATCATTTCCTACGACTTTTATCAGGCAGGTCTGTGCTCTTAAATAGATAGGTTGGGAGTAAAGACTAATTGTAATTGCAGTCCTTTTCAGGGCTAGGTTACATCAGTTCCTATCACTTTTTGCCAGGCAGGTCTGTGCCAGTGCTGTGCAAGTTTTTTTCACAGCATTTGGCTAAATCTAGCAAAGCAATCCTCTTGCAGTGTGTGTTAGTCAGTGGAGAAGCCTATCTGTGTTGCAATCTACACCACCTATGTATAGAATATAATTTTTTTTACTACACCTAGTGAAGTAAAACATTTTGGGCATAGCATCATTCTATTAGTCCATCTATACTAACCTCCACCAGGTTGCAAATTCAAAATAATTTTTATCTGCATATAGCTCTGAAAAAATATTTGGGCTTCAGCTTGTAGCAGTGTGTGGGACTTGTTCTATTAGTCCATCTATACTAACCTCCAGCAGGTTGCAAATTCAAAATAATTTTTATCTGCATCTAGCTCTGAAAAAATATTTGGGCTTCGGCTTGTAGCAGTGTGTGGGACTTGTTCTATTAGTCCATCTATACTAACCTCCAGCAGGTTGCAAATTCAAAATAATTTTTATCTGCATCTAGCTCTGAAAAAATATTTGGGCTTCGGCTTGTAGCAGTGTGTGGGACTTGTCCTATTAGTCCATCTATACTAACCTCCAGCAGGTTGCAAATTCAAAATAATTTTTATCTGCATCTAGCTCTGAAAAAATATTTGGGCTTCGGCTTGTAGCAGTGTGTGGGACTTGTTCTATTAGTCCATCTATACTAACCTCCAGCAGGTTGCAAATTCAAAATAATTTTTTCTGCATCTAGCTCTGAAAAAATATTTCGGCTTGTAGCAGTGTGTGGGACTTGTTCTATTAGTCCATCTATACTAACCTCCAGCAGGTTGCAAATTCAAAATAATTTTTATCTGCATCTAGCTCTGAAAAAATATTTGGGCTTCGGCTTGTAGCAGTGTGTGGGACTTGTTCTATTAGTCCATCTATACTAACCTCCAGCAGGTTGCAAATTCAATATAATTTTTATCTGCATCTAGCTCTGAAAAAATATTTGGGCTTCGGCTTGTAGCAGTGTGTAGGACTTGTTCTATTAGTCCATCTATACTAACCTCCACCAGGTTGCAAATTCAATCTAATTTTTTTCTGCATCTAGCTCTGAAAAAATATTTTGGTTTGTAGCAGTGTGTGGGACTTGTTCTATTAGTCCATCTATACTAACCTCCACCAGGTTGCAAATTCAATCAAATTTTTTTCTGCATCTAGCTCTGAAAAAATATTTCGGCTTGTAGCAGTGTGTGGGACTTGTTCTATTAGTCCATCTATACTAACCTCCACCAGGTTGCAAATTCAATCTAATTTTTTTCTGCATCTAGCTCTGAAAAAATATTTCGGCTTGTAGCAGTGTGTGGGACTTGTTCTATTAGTCCATCTATACTAACCTCCACCAGGTTGCAAATTCAATATAATTTTTATCTGCATCTAACCCAGCCAATACTTTTGGGCTAATACCACAGTTTGGCCACTCAGCTCTGCTCGGTTCCCATCCATTGTTTTTTGTGCAAACAACTCCAGAGTTGTGAATTAGTTAACCACCAAAATGAGTGGAAAAAGGCCTGCTGCTGGTGGAAAGGGGAATAGGCGTGTTGGGAAGGGAAAAAAAGGTTGTGTCCGTGGGGTAGGTGTTAAAGCAACAGTAACATCTGCAGAAGAAAGACCATATTCCAGCCAAACTAAGATGTCTACTTCTTTTAGTGGACAATGTGATAAGATCCCTTTCTTACGGCCACGCCAATCTCTACAAATTCCAGATGAGGCACAAAAACAGCAGGTGCTTCAATGGATATCAAGTGCTCCTTTAAGTGGGCTCTCCTCCACCTCAACTTCAACATCACAAATACTCCAGTCCTCAGAGGTGTCACCCCAAGCGCACTTGCTTCCTCACAGCTCCTAAGTCTCCAGCTGCCCGTCTGAGTATGGGGTAGAACAGATGGTTGAATCTGCAGAGCTGTTTACTCATACTATAGCCTGGGAATTAGAGGTCGGCTCCAGAGCTTCTGTGAATCCAGACGAGGAAATGATCTGCACTGATGCCCAGAATCTTTATGAGTCGGATCCAGGACCAGACGCAGAAGGTTCTGACCATAATGTAGACCCTCGTTCCCAAACTGTAACTCCTGTTGGTGGAGACAATGAGGAAGATGATGATGAGACTCAAATACCTGATTGGAGCAACAAATTTAGTTTTTTGTCAGGGCAGGAAGAGGTTGGCTCTGAGGACGACGGGTGTGATAACACACAGGGTGATGATGACGAGGTTGGAGATCCCACTTACTGTCAACCCACAGTCAGCCAAGAGATGAGATCAGCAGAGGAGGTAGAAGAGGATGCTAGTGATGACGAGGTCAGGTTGCGTCTTCCTGTACAGAGACGTAGTACTGGAAGCACGTCAACAACTGCATCCTCAAACACAACTCTGCCTCTGACCACAAGTCGTGGTGGCTCTTCAGGTCGCATGGGTGCTAAGCCTTGCATAGCCTGGGCATTTTTTCAGATCGATAAAGATGACCCAACTTGTGTTATCTGTAACATTTGTCAGCAAAAGCTAAGTAGAGGCCAAAAAATACATAGTTTGAGTACTTCATGCATAAACCGGCACATGGATATGATGCATAAGTTGCAGTGGGAAGCTCACTGTGCTACAATGCGGCCTAGCCGGCCGGGCCACATCTTGTGCATCCGCGGCCTCTTCATCCTCTGTGACTGGGGGGACAGCAGTCACACCTGTTTTGGGACGCAGACCTGCCACCTCTTTACCCGCAACAGCCAGCGTGATTGGCAGGTCATCATTTTTTTGGAGGTGGAAACACCAGCTGGTGTTCAGCGCTGTCCGACATCGATAGCACCACCTTTGGATCAAGGCAACCTAACATGTCCGCCTGCATCTTCCTCACAGACCGGCAGTTTGCCGGGGACACCCTTCTCAACCCCGTCTAAGCACTACAGCCAGCCCTCGGTCCCTCAGATGTGGACAAGTAAAAGACCATTTCCTCCTAGCCATGAGAAAGCTAAGAGGTTGAATTTCACCATCTGCAAGCTCTTGGCTACAGAAATGCTTCCTTTCCGCCTGGTGGACCCAGAGGATTTTCGAGACCTTATGTCCGTCGCAGTGCCCCAGTACCAGATGCCCAGTCGGCACTACTTCTCAAAGAAAGGTGTGCCTGCGCTCCACCAGCATGTCGCACACAACATCACCGCTTCTTTGAGAAACTCTGTGTGTGACAGGGTGCATTTCACCACAGACACTTGGATGAGTAGGCATGGACAGGGGTGTTACATGTCGCTGACTGGGCATTGGGTAACTATGGTGACAGCAGAACAAGGGGCTGCTGTCCAAGTCTTGCCGTCCCCACGAGTTGTGCGTCAATCCTTTTTTATCTCAAAGTTCCTACACTGCTTCTGCCTCTTCAACCTCCTCTCGGTCCTCCACCTGCACCCAAAGCCTGTCTGGTCATGCCACAAGCTTTCTAACTGTGCAGAAGGGATCCTGCACACCTCCTTACTATGCTGGCAGCTGGGCTCAACGTCATCAGGCGGTTTTTACTTTAAAATGTCTGGGAAATGTGAGTCACACAGCTGAGGAGTTGTGGTCAGCTCTGGAGAACCAGTTTCATGAATGGTTGTCTCCATTGGACCTGAAACCAGGGAACGCCGTGTGCGACAATGCTGCAAACCTGGGTGCGGCCCTTCGCCGGGGCAGTGTCACACACGTGCCTTGTATGGCTCACGTGTTGAACCTGGTTGACCAGCAATTTTTAGCCCACTATCCCGGACTAGATGGCCTTCTGCAGAGGGCACGGTCGCTGTGTGCTCACTTCCGCCGTTCGCATCCCGCAGCTCAGCCACTTACATCTCTACAGAAGTTGTTGGGCCTGCCACTTAACCGGCTAAAATGCGATATGCCTACCCGGTGGAATTCAACTCTGCACATGTTGCAGCGACTGTGGCAGCACCGACAAGCCCTGGTGCAATACATTGTGACGTATAGCCTGGGCCAACGAGATCCAGAGGTGGGGCAAATCACGCTGGAGGAGTGGTCTCAGATCAGGGACCTATGCACCCTTCTGCACAGTTTTGAAATGGCGACGAAGATGTTTAGTGCTGACGATGCCATTATCAGCATGACTATTCCGGTGATTTACATGCTGGAGCACATGTTAAACAGAATTCAGAGTCAGGTGGTGGCACAAGATGAGGTGGAGGAAGTAGAGGAGGAGGCGTTGTATGCAGAAGGGCTAACATCTGCAAGGTCCAGATGGTCGGCAGCACCAAGGCGGCAGGCATGTGAGGGTGGGGGAGATGGTTTTACCAGGGCGCATGGTAGCAGCCAAACTAGTGAGGAAGGTGCAGGAGCCCAGGAAGAAGTGGAGGACGAACTGATGGAAGACTCATCAGATGAGGGAGACCTTGATCACATTTCTGTTGTGCGAGGTTGGGGGAAGAGGGCAGAGGAAGGAAGCATGATTGTTACCTCGCCACCAACTCAAGAGGGACTTGGTGCTCCTGGATGCGCAAGACACATGAATGCCTTCTTGCTGCACTACCTGCAACATGACCCTCGAATTGTGAGAATTAGAAATAATCCTGACTACTGGGTTGCCACACTGTTAGATCCCCAGTACAAAAGTAAATTTGCAGAAATTATTCCTGCCATAGAAAGAGATGCACGCATGCAGGAGTATCAGCAGAGACTGTTGCAGAATCTTACATGTGCTTTTCCCCAAAACACTAGTGGTGCACGTAATGAATCTCACAGTTCCAACTTGCCAACCGTGGGACCGTCGAGTGTTCAGCACTCAAAACGTAACAGAAACACAGTATCTGCTGGTAACATAAATTTTGCGGAATCATTTCACCACTTTTTTATCCCATCCTTTGCAAGGCCACAGGAGACAAGAAGTCTGACACATAGTCAACGCCTAGAGACGATGGTACAGGAGTATCTCCAAGTAAACATTGAAGCCATGACTGTGTCACTGGACCCTTGCTCTTTTTGGGCTTCCAATCTGGATAAATGGCCGGAGCTCTCCACTTACGCCTTGGAGATCTTGTCATGCCCCGCAGCCTGCGTTCTGTCTGAACGTGTGTTCAGCGCTGCTGGTGGTGTGCTGACAGATAAGCACACGTGGCTCTCCACTGATAATGTAGACAGACTCAAGTTCATAAAGATGAACAAATTATGGATCCAAAACGACTTTTCTACCCCTGTGTCATCCTGGGGAGAGTAAAAGCTTGATGATTTGTTAAAATCACCTCACCAACCGTTTTAAGCTTTCAAATTACTAATCATGTTTATCTGTATCTTGGCTGGAAAATAATTTGGGCCTTGTAGCAGTGTGCAGTACTGATTCTATTAGGCCATCTATACTAAACTCCACCAGATTTAAAATTACTAATCATGTTTATCTGTATCTTGGCTGGAAAATAATTTGGGCTTTGTAGCAGTTTGCAGTACTGATTCTATTAGGCCATCTATACTAAGCTCCACCAGCTTTCAAATTAATAATAATTTTTTAGCTGCATCTAGCCCAGAAAATAATTTTGGGGCTCCTAGATGCGCAAGACACAAGAGTGCCTTCTTGCTGCACTACCTGCAACATGACCCTCAGATTGTCAGAATTCGAAATAATCCTGACTACTGGGTTGCCACACTCTTAGATCCCCCACACTCTTCGATCAACCTTTTCATTTTAATAAAGAACAAAAAAATGGTCATTTTTGAAATTATAAGCATTAGCAGGTTATTACAAACTGAAATCAAACAGTTTTCAACTCAAAACTTTATTCTAGGTGATGTTACATTTGCACATAGGACCCCTTGTTCGAAAGGAGCTTCTGAACTCTCTCGTCCATTGAATTTGTCAGGTTTTGGATGGTTTCTGCTTCAATTGTTTTGCATGAGGACAGAATACCCTCCCAGAGCTGTTGCTTAGATGTGAACTGCCTCCCGCCATCATAGACACTCCTTTTGATGATGCTCCAGAGGTTCTGAATGGGGTTGAGGTCAGGGGAGCATGGGGGTCACACCATAAGTTTGTCCCCTTTTATGCCCATATCAGCCAGAGATGCAGATGTGTTATGTGCAGCATGAGACGGTGCATTATCATGCATGAAAATGATCTTGCTGCTTAATACACGGTTCTTCTTCTTGAACCATGGCAGGAAGTGCTGTTTGAGAAACTCCACATACATTATGGAGTTCAT
This sequence comes from Phyllobates terribilis, assembly GCF_046119375.1. Taxonomy (NCBI): domain Eukaryota; kingdom Metazoa; phylum Chordata; class Amphibia; order Anura; family Dendrobatidae; genus Phyllobates; species Phyllobates terribilis. The sequence continues at coordinate 708,578,738 of NW_027362761.1, forward strand.
CTTTACCCCTTTAGGGATCCTAAAGGGGCAGACAATCTCTCTCCCCATGATTGCAGCCCAAAACATTACTCCACCTGCTCCTTGTTGGCGCCGTAGCCGTGTTTGCATGGGGTGTCCATCAACCAGCCATCCTCCACTCCATCCATCTGGACCATCGAGCGTTGAACGGCACTCATCGGTGAACAAAACAGTTTTGAAGTCAGTCTTCATGTATTGTTTGGCCCACTGGAGCCGTTTCTGCTTGTATGCAGTGGATAGAGGAGGTCGACAGGATGGCTTACGCACAGCTGCAAACCTCTGAAGTACTCAGCATCTTGTTGTTCGGGGGACGTTGGAGGCACCAGCAGCTTCAAAAACTTGTCTGCTGCTATGACAAGGCTTTTTTTGCCGCTGCTCGTTTAACCTGACGTAATTGCCTGTAGGAAAGAGTCCTCAATTTTCCCTTATCAGCACACACACGTGTGTACTGTGAATCAGCTACATACTTCTTGATTGTGCGATGATCAGGATGAAGTGTCTTGGCAATGTTGATTGTAGTCATGCCTTGACCTAAACACTCCACAATTTGTTGCTTCTCAGCAGCCGACACATCCTTTTTCTTTCCCATTTTGGCAGAAAATGTAGGCTGCTTAATAATGTGGGACAGCCTTCTTAAGTAGTCTTGCCTTTCATTGGACACACCAGCCAAACTAATTAGCACAGGTGTCTGCAATTGCTTACAGTGATATAAAGAGCCCTGACACACATCACCATCAATGAGTTTAACTGACAAACAAAAAAATTCTTACCTTATCACTCCTAAACACTTTTTGCATAATAATTTGGAACACAGTGTACATGTGCTTTTCCACAAAATACCAGTGGTTCACGTAGTGAATCTTACAGTTCTAACTTGCCAACCGTGGTCTGTATGGAGTTGTTCAATAAAGGGCCCAAAATTAAGATAACATAAATGGGAGAGGTCTCTATGAATAGGAATTCCTAAGTATTTGATACCCTGTGAGGGCCAGGCAAAGGGAAAGTTGGACTGGATGGAATCCTGTATGGATTTGGGGAGGGAGACATCGAGGGCCTCAGACTTCGCTGCATTGATTTTAAAATTTGACCATGTAACAAAGTGATCTATTCCAGCCATAACAGCAGGGATGGATATATGTGATTGAGTGATATATACTAGGACATCAACAGCAAATGCAGAGCACTTGTACTCGGTGCCTCCCACCTCAATCCACCTAATATTGGGGTTATGGCGAATTGATGAGAGCAGGTGCTCCGTCACTAGGATGTATAAGAGAGGGGACAGAGGACATCCCTGCCTTGTCCCATTGGTGATTATGAAAGGTGATGAAAATGTTCCATTTATCTTCAGCCTAGGTGACGTATTGCGATACAGGGCCATGATTTTGCCTATAAAAGGGTCCCCTAGACCCCTACCCCAAGCTTTTTATAAGAATAATATATGGCGTGCCAGGAGACTCTATGGAATGCTTTCTCAGCATCCAACGAGAGTATCTAATTACAAATTTTTAACTGCATCTAGCCAAGGAAATACTTTGTGCCTAGTAGCAGTGTCTGCTAGTCAGCGGATTATCCCAGCTGTTAAGCAAGCTACACCACCTGTAGTTTGGACACTTAATTTTTTCAAAGGAAATGGTTCGGGCCCCCGGGACACTCAGTGAAAAGCATCGGGGAGGCACCCCAAGGCATAGGGGCTAGGACTGGCCGTAGGACGCCTTGCGGTGGACCGCCGAGCTCGATCCTGTAAAAGCTTTTTAACTGCAGCAGCTTTAGGGGACGCTACTGGAGCTGGAATTACGCGGCTGCTGGCATGAGACTTGCCCTCCAATAGATCCTTGTAAAAGGATTTAAAGTGTACTCATTCAAATTAGAGAGACAATTTAAATTAAAAAGATTAGACCTGCCTCCACCGCAGGGGGGCTCGCTCGACCCACCAGCGGACAGGCACCAGTATTGGGAGAGGGGTCTGGCCGTCAGGGTCCACCGCAGCTCTGGCACAAACCCGGCGACACGGAGGTCGCACGGGCAGGAACGGACTGGCCGTGTCGGCTTCGCACTTTTTTGGTTTTAGAAGGGCATGACATGCCTATATCTGTGTCTCCCCCTCCTTTTACTCCTCCACCTCTTTTCTTTTCGCATGACTATATGTACTTGTCACTTTTCCATGTGTTAGTTGTGTCTTCTGAGCAGTTCGTCAGCTTTTGGACACCTTTGAAGGTGTTTTCTATGTGTTTCTATGTGTTTCTATGTGTTTTTGTTTGCCTGCCATTGGTTTTAACGGTGTTCGAAGGTGTTCGACGAACATACGGGTTTTCGACGAACCGAACTCGAACACTACGGGGGTGGCTCAACACTACTTATGAGATCAACCATGAAAATACTCAGGGTGACTAAAAGTCATTGTGATTCTGATGTTTGAAGAAAGTCACACATCAGACTCACACATCAAAATCAAACATCATTTGAATTTGGCTTGGAGGTATTTCTGAAAGTCCCAATCAGTTTCAAGCAAGGTTTGCACTGAAAATCATATAACCAAATAGAACAGCTAGCTTTTCTCAGCTGAGTTTATACCTCAGTGGTTAATTCACTGGCTTCAAGCTGTAGAGTTTTGGGTTCAAGTCCTATCAGCGAACAGTGAATATTTTTTTATTATTATTACAGTTGTAAAAGTCACTTGTCAAAGTCACTTGTCAAACTCACATGTCATAATCACATGTCAGAATCACTAGTCAAAATCAGTTCTCAGACACGGTATTCAAACTGACATCATTCTGATGTTTGATTTTGATATCTGATTATTTCCTAAAATGGACACTGGACCTTTAAGCAAGAGTGGAAATCAGGTATCACGTGAAACCACAAATAACCTCACCCTTTTTTTATGCACATAAACTTGTCTGATTTTTGGTATTTTTGATTCGGAGGGATGGCAACTAGTGTTGAGCGAGTATGTTTTATTAACCCTTTCACCGAGTACGCTCGGGCCGAGCTCCGAGAATTTACAGCTGCTCGGTGTTATGCTTGAATCACTCCCATGTGCATGATTTGCAACTGTTTGACAGTTTTATTACATGTGAGGAATGTCTATTTCTTACACATTCCTCACATGTAATAAAGCTGTCAAACAGTTGCAAATCATGCACATGGGAGCGATTCAAACATATCACCAAGCAGCTATAAATACTCGGAGCTCAGCCCGAGAGTACTTGGACAGAACATAGTCGCTCAACACTAATGGCAACCCTAAACAGCAGGCAGGAGTGGGGGGTATGTTAAGAGGTGCTCTTTGAAGTAATGGATGGAGAGTGCTTGACTGGGACCTGTCAGTGGCTTAGTGCCTTGGCCTCTTTAGATGGATTGATCCAGACCGTAAAAGGGGCTGTCCAGGTTTTCCACGAAAGCCTGCAGTCGCTCTATGTGACCTCAGACTTATGAAGCCTCACATCGCATACAGCACACTGTCAGGATTCTCCAGTGACGGCGTCAAGACCTAGCAGTCATGTGACCACAAGTAGGTGATATGCAAGCTTCCAACCACATTCCAATTAGACATGCGCGGTCCCACTCAGTACAAGCGTATTGTTCGAGGTTGCACATTTCTAGTCAAAATATGGCAGGAAGTATGCGTGACGGCTTACTTCCGGTCATTTGACTGCTCGGTCTCGCCGCCGGCACTGGAGAATCCTGACAGCATGCTGTGCGCAATGTGAGGCTTCATCAGTCTGAAGTCACATAGAGCGACAGCAGGCTTTCGTGGAAAACCTGGACAGCCCCTTTAAAGAGGGTGTTTCACCATTTTTACATGCTAGACTGGCCACATCATGATAAAGAGGCTGAAGATCTAAATAAAGCATATGTATTTTTAATTTCTCCTCTGCACTGTGGGGGTGTTAGCTTACATCTCAATCTCTGCACTAGGTCCTCGTTCAAATGTCATTGATTTTTCATGTTCTCAAAAATGGTCCTAGTTTAATCAGCGTTTCAGTTTTTACCATCAGCATTTCATTAGTGATTTTCACATATGAATACAATCAATTGATGCAAGGTGGCTCAGTAGTTAGCACTGCAGCGCTGGGGTCCTGGGTAGTGTTGAGCCACCCCCGTAGTGTTCGGGTTCGGTTCGGTTCGTCGAACACCGGGATGTTCGAGGAACTGTTCGTTTAACTGTTCGTCGAACACCTTAGAACACCGTCGAACACCGTTAAAACCAATGGCAGGCAAACAAAAACACATAGGAACACATAGAAAACAGCTTCAAAGGTGTCCAAAAGCTGACAAACTGCTCAGAAGACGCTTTCTTTAAAAAAGCTGGCCGGCAATTCAGCAGCGGCATACACCGGTACCCGACAATTTAGACATGAAGGAATAGAGCATCACACATAGATTAGATAGATAGAAACATGTCAGTCACATATATATGAAGTACAGTGACAGTGTTGCTTACTGTACTTGTCATTTACTGCAAAGGATTTATTAAAAAAAATAATAGTGTTTTCATGCACCGTCTCTTTAAAAAAGCCGGCCGGCAATTCAGCATCTGTACCCGACAATTTAGAATAGAAGGAATAGAGAATCACACATAGATTAGATAGATAGAAACATGTCAGTCACATATATATGAAGTACAGTGACAGTGTTGCTTACTGTAATTGTCATTTAGTGTAAAGGATTTATCAAAAAAAATAATAGTGTTTTCATGCACCGTCTCTTTAAGAAAGCCGGCCGGCAATTCAGCATCTGTACCCGACAATTTATAACAGACAGAATAGAGCTTCACACATAGATTAGATAGATAGAAACATGTCAGTCACATATATAATAAGTACAGTGATAGTGTTGGTTACTGTACTTGTCATTTAGTATTAAAATAAAGGATTTATTATTAAAAAAAATTGGCGTCGGGTTCCCCGTAATTTTAGTCTCTAGCGGAGGTTAAGCAGACGGCTGGGGCAGATGTTTGAAGCCTGGGAAGGGGGTAATACCCACGGAGCTTCCCAGGCTACTAATATCAGCCCCCAGCTGAATACCTAGCCTTTACTAGCTATTAAAATGGAGGACCCCCCCCCAAAAAAATGACGTGGGGTCCCCCCTAATTTAATAGCTAGCAAAGGCTAGGCAGACAGCTGGGGGCTGATATTAATAGCCCAGGAAGGGAGCCATGAATATTGGCCCCCTCCCAGGCTAGAAACACCAGCCGTCAGCCGCCCCAGAAATGGCGCATCCATAGGATGCGCCAATTCTGGCACTTAGCCTCGCTCTTCCACGCTGCCCTGGTGCGGTGGCAGGGGGTAATAGGGTTGGGGTTGATGTCAGCTTATAATGCCAGCTGACATCAAGCCCAGGTTAGTAATGGAGAGGCGTCTATAAGACACCCCCATTACTAACCCCATAGTCAAAGTTAAAAAAAAACCACAAACACCCAGAATAAAGTCCTTTAATTGAAATAAAGACACAATTCTTTATTGTTCTAAATTAAACCATACTTACCATCACGCCCATTCCAGCTGAAGCCAACGATCTCCTGCAATAAAAGAAAAATAATAAAGCAACCTCATCCTTACCTTTCCATGGTTCCCAGGACAGCTCCAGCTCTGCTACATCGAGATGACAGGCTGGACCGCAGCAGAACGCTGCCATCCAGCCTGTCATCCCGCGGACACTGAGAAGCGCAGGCATGCTTGCGCTCCTCAGTGTCTGACTGTGACGGCATCCAGATGAGCCGACAATGAACTCGGCTCACCTCATGTACGTCACTGACAGCGTGGGAAAATTCTCCTGCACTCAGCGCTTCAGCGTGAGAATTTTCCCACGCTGTCAGTGACGTGCATGAGGTGCGCCGAGTTCATTGGACATGACCTCGGCTCATCTGGATGCCGTCACAGCCAGACACTGAGTAGCGCAAGCAAGCCTGCGCTTCTCAGTGTCTGCGGGATGATAGGCTGGATGGCAGCGTTCTGCTGCGGTCCAGCCTGTCATCTCGATGTAGCAGAGCTGAAGCTGTCGTGGGAGCCATGGAAAGGTAAGGATGATGTTGCTTTATTATTTTTCTTTTATTGCAGGAGATCGTTGGCTTCAGCTGGAATGGGCGTGATGGTAAGTATGGTTTAATTTAGAACAATAAAGAATTGTGTGTTTATTTCAATTAAAGGACTTTTTTCTGGGTGTTGTGTTTTTTTTAAATACTTTACTAGAAATTCATGGTGGTCATGTCTAATATTGGCGTGACCCCATGAATTTCGGGCTTAGGGCCAGCTGATAATGCCAAGCTGGCCTTAACCCCTTTATTACCCAGTGAGCCACCGCACCAGGGCCCTGGATGAGTTGGGTACAGCGCCAGAAGATGGCGCTTCTATGAACGCGCCATTTTCCGGGGCGGCTGCGGACTGCAATTTGCAGCGGGTGGGGCCCAGAAAGCTTGGGCCTCCCTGCGCTGCAGATTCCAGCCCCCAGCTGCCTAGTTGTACCTGGCTGGACACAAAAATAGGGCGTAGCTCCACGCATTTTTTTTTTAGATTCATGAAATTCATGGAATAATTAAGAAAAAAAGGGCTTCCCTATATTGTTGTGTCCGGCTAGGTACAAATAGGCAGCTGGTGGTTGGGAGCAGCCCGTTCCTGCCTGCTGTACCTGACTGGACACAAATATAGGGCGAAGCCCCACATCAATTTTTTTTTCATTATTTCATGAATTTCCTGAAATAATTTAAAAAAAATTGACGTGGGGCTTCGCCCTATATTTGTGTCCAGTCAGGTACAGCAGGCAGGAACGGGCTGCCCCCAACCACCAGCTGCCTATTTGTACCTGGCCAGACACAACAATATAGGGAAGCCCTTTTTTAAAAAAATTATTTCATGAAATAATTAAAAAAAAATTGACGTGGGGCTTCGCACTATATTTGTGTCCAGCCAGGTACAGCAGGCAGGGACGGGCTGCCCCCAACCACCAGCTGCCTATTTGTACCTGGTTGGACACAACAATATAGGGAAGCCCTTTTTTTCTTAATTATTCCATGAATTTCATGAAATAATTTTAAAAAATAATGCGTGGGGCTTCGCCCTATTTTTGTGCCCAGCCAGGTACAACTAGGCAGCTGGGAGCTGGAATCCGCAGCGCAGGGAGGCCCAAGCTTTCTGGGCCCCACCCGCTGCAAATTGCAGTCCGCAGCCGCCCCAGAAAATGGCGCATTCATAGAAGCGCCATCTTCTGGCGCTGTACCCAACTCATCCAGGGCCCTGGTGCGGTGGCTCACTGGGTAATAAAGGGGTTAAGGCCAGCTTGGCATTATCAGCTGGCCCTAAGCCCGAAATTGATGGGGTCACGCCAATATTAGACATGACCACCATGAATTTCTAGTAAAGTATTTAAAAAAACACAAACACCCAGAATAAAGTCCTTTAATTGAAATAAACACACAATTCTTTATTGTTCTAAATTAAACCATACTTACCATCACGCCCATTCCAGCTGAAGCCAATGTCTTCTGCAATAAAAGTAAAATAATAAACCAACATCATCCTTACCTTTCCATGGTTCCCAGGACAGCTTCAGCTCTGCTACATCGAGATGACAGGCTGGACCGCAGCAGAAAGCTGCCATCCAGCCTGTCATCCCGCGGACACTGAGAAGCGCAGACTTGCTTGCGCTCTGCAGTGTCTGGCTGTGACGGCATAAAGATGAGACAAGTTCATGTCCAATGAACTCGGCTCACCTCATGCACGTCACTGACAGCGTGGGAGAATTCTCCTGCACTCAGCACTTCAGCGTGAGAGTTCTCCCACGCTGTCAGTGACGTACATGAGGTCAGCTGAGTTCATTGGACATGAATGAGCTCACCTCATGCACGTCACTGACAGCGTGGGAAAATTCTCACGCTGAAGCGCTGAGTGCAGGAGAATTTTCCCACGCTGTCAGTGACGTGCATGAGGTGAGCTCATTCATGTCCAATGATCTCAGCTCACCTCATGCACGTCACTGACAGCGTGGGAAAATTCTCCTGCACTCAGCGCTACAGCGTGAGAATTCTCCCACGCTGTCAGTGACGTGCATGAGGTGAGCTCATTCATGTCCAATGAACTCAGCTGACCTCATGTACGTCACTGACAGCGTGGGAGAATTCTCACGCTGAAGTGCTGAGTGCAGGAGAATTCTCCCACGCTGTCAGTGACGTGCATGAGGTGCGCCGAGTTCATTGGACATGACCTCGGCTCATCTGGATGCCGTCACAGCCAGACACTGCAGAGCGCAAGAATGCCTGCGCTTCTCAGTGTCTGCGGGATGACAGGCTGGATGGCGGCGTTCTGCTGCGGTCCAGCCTGTTATCTCGATGTAGCAGAGCTGAAGCTGTCGTGGGAACCATGGAAAGGTAAGGATGAGGTTGCTTTATTATTTTTCTTTTATTGCAGGAGATCGTTGGCTTCAGCTGGAATGGGCGTGACGGTAAGTATGGTTTAATTTAGAACAATAAAGGAATGTGTCTTTATTTCAATTAAAGGACTTTATTCTGGGTGTTTGTGTTTTCTTTTAACTTTGACTATGGGGTTAGTAATGGGGGTGTCTTATAGACGCCTCTCCATTACTAACCTGGGCTTGATGTCAGCTGGCATTATAAGCTGACATCAACCCCAACCCTATTACCCCACTGCCACCGCTACAGGGCAGTGGGAAGAGCGAGGCTAAGTGCCAGAATTGGCGCATTCTAAGGATGCGCCATTTCTGGGGCGGCTGACGGCTGGTGTTTCTAGCCTGGGAGGGGGCCAATATTCATGGCACCCTTCCTGGGCTATTAATATCAGCCCCCAGCTGTCTGCCTAGCCTTTGCTAGCTATTAAAATAGGGGGGACCCCACGTCATTTTTTTGGGGGGTCCCCCATTTTAATAGCTAGTAAAGGCTAGGTATTCCGCTGGGGGCTGATATTAGTAGCCTGGGAAGCTCTGTGGGTATTACCCCCTTCCCAGGCTTCAAACATCTGCCCCAGCAGTCTGCTTAACCTCCGCTAGAGACTAAAATTAAGGGGAACCCCACGCCAATTTTTTTTTAAATAAATCCTTTATTTTAACACTAAATGACAAGTACAGTAATCAACACTGTCACTGTACTTCATATATATGTGACTGACATGTTTCTATCTATCTAATCTATGTGTGATTCTCTATTCCTTCTATTCTAAATTGTCGGGTACAGATGCTGAATTGCCGGCCGGCTTTTTTAAAGAGACGGTGCATGAAAACACTATTATTTTTTTTTAATAAATCCTTTACACTAAATGACAAGTACAGTAAGCAACACTGTCACTGTACTTCATATATATGTGACTGACCTGTTTCTATCTATCTAATCTATGTGTGAAGCTCTATTCTTTCTGTTCTAAATTGTCGGGTACCGGTGTATGCCGCTGATGAATTGCCGGCTTTTCATGTTTCACTGTGAGCACTGTTCCCATCGATTTGGGCAATCACTGTAATGCCAGAACCACCATGGCTGTGGCATTACAGTGAGTGGCAGACAATCCCTGCATGATTGGTGCTCTAAATAGCGCCAGACATGCAGGACACGCTTTTGGTGCACGAACAGTTATCGAACATAACCTCGAACAGCCGAATTTTTTGCAAATCGTTCGGGTTTGTCGAACAACTCGAACACCGCCCAAAACAGCTCGAATTTGAGATTGGCGAACAGTTCTAGTCGAACACCGCTCATCTCTAGTCCTGGGTTCAAATCCCACCAAGGACAACATCTGTAAGGAGTTTTTTATGTTCTCCGGTTTCCTCTCACACTCCAGAGACATACTGATAGGGAATGTAGATTGTGAGCCCCAATGGGGACAGTGATGATAATGTCTGTAAAGCGCTGTGGAATTAATGGCGCAATATAAGTGAGTAAAATAAATTAATTAATCAATTGATTACAAAGTTTCTCCTATACATTACAATGTTAATCACAGACCACACAGTTTGTACACTGATGCTGTCTGTGATTGTCACAGCAGGACCATAGACTTGTAAAGGTGATTTTTTTTCTGTAACGCTGATAAAATTGAAAATGTCTCTGACTTTTTTTGGGAGACACAGTCCACAACGAAATACAGCCATATGAACAGGACTATAATAGAAACTAAATCATGAAAACCACAGATGGAACATGTACGTGAGGCAAGGACGCCTGAATGAGACCTGACTGTCACTATACATGCCAGGAGGAGAGCAGGGGAGCGTGTGCTACTGCTGTAGGCTTCCTGCGTTGTTATAACATGTAAATGACCACTGATCAGCTATACACATGTCACTCAGCATCCTATATGGCCTATTCACACAGGAGGACCACACTTCTCTGTGCACAGAGCAATTGTTCATATGTTCTATGCACGTACAATGTCATGTTCTCAGGAGCACATGTCCTGTGTACCGGGAGCAATGTGCTACAAAGATCCATGGTTGCGTATATGAATGTCCATTTTGGTATCTGTTTTCCAGAGTAGATCTTCTTGTCTTCATTATCTAGCTACTGCAGGAGGCCGCTGCTTCAAAGGAGATGAAGTTCTACCTCTCTCTCTCTAACTTCCCTTGTTATAATTAATCCCTGATGTTCAATGTGATGTCTTAAGGATTTTTAATTTTTCTCTATGCCAGATATCTTGAAGGTTATAGCAATTTTCCAGAATTACTGACATTCATGTCTTAAAGTTATGATGAACTGTCATCTCTCTTTACTTAGTCGATTGCTTCTTTCCATATTCTGGCTTAGAATAGTTGTGGAATATTTATGGAACTGTGTACCAACACTGCCGCTGCAAAACACACTTAGTTGCAAACACTTTGTAAAGGCCGGTAATTCCACAAATGAATGCTTGATAAGGTTTACCATTCCATACCATTCTATGAAGCTGCTCGAGAGAATGCCAAGGGGGTTTAAAGCTGTCATTAGCGTACAAAGGGGGTACTTCGAGGAATCTTAAGTATCCACATGGTTCTTCACTCCTTGTTTCAAGAAAAGGGCCTTGAAAATGATTTTCTTCATGGACTTAAGGATATAAGGAACTTGAATGAACACATGATTATATTACAGATCAGCTGTGATTAAAGGAATGTTGTAGAGGAAAATATGGCACTCATATTTGTCATACTTCTTTTTTACTAACTTTTTGAACATATTGCTATTAGTGTTGAGCGAGCACTAAAATGCTCGGGTGCTCGAAGCTCGGGCCGAGCTCACCGTGATACTCGGGCGCTCGACCCGAGCAACGAGCCCAATGTTAGTCTATGGGAGACCCGAGCATTTTTGCGGCGGCACCCCCGGCAGTCTGTAGAAAGCCTAAAAAGTGCCCAAAACGATAGTGACAGTGCTCAAAAGACATGGGGACAGCATGGGCATCGCCCCAGGAAGCATTTATGACCCCCAGGTCACTGCTGTCAACAACATGGTCAGAGGTATTAAGCCACTTTTACGGGCTCACAATAAAACGTTCAAAAACGAAAAGGAACTTCCTTTCCAGGGTAAAGACTTGTGTATAAGGTAAAATAAATAACCAAAAACAAAAACAATCCTCCACACCTTGGGCTATGTTCACAAGTAGCATTTTTTATGCGTTTTTGCACTTTTGTATTGCTTTCAACCGTGACAAATGCATTCACCGGGAAATGTCATTTTAACATTTTACAATCTTATCTGGCCATGTGCTGTGTGACACATGCATACAGTGCTGAAAAGACATGGGAACAGCATGGGGAAGACCCCTGGAAGCTTCTCTGACACTCAGGTCACTGCCTAAAAGTGTGCCCATCAGAAGTGATCCATGCCGCATCAGAAGATGCAGACTTGCAACTATCCCCGTGCAAGTCCTTGTCCCAGGGCAGTGTTCAATTGGACCTCCCCCATTCCTTGCAATGCAAGCGCAAGTATGCAGCCTGCCACCCACACACCCCCAGGCTGCAATACCATACTGCTAGCTTGCACTTGAAATGGGGCCTTTTAGTTTGGAGGAGGCCGAAGCTGGCCACTACCTCATGGCTGCTTCAGCAGCGAGGTATCCATACTCAGTCCCCAGCCGCCCGGCGGCCGGGTGTCCACGCTCGGTCCCCAGCCGCCAGGGGACAGCCGGGTGTCCATACTCGGTCCCCAGCCGCCCCGCGGCCGGGTGTCCACACACGGTCCCCAGCCGCCTGGGGTCGGCCGGGTGTCCATAAACGGTCCCCAGCCGCCCCTATTTCTCCTTGGAACTTCCTCCACACTTTTCTTAGCCTGGCCTGCTTTAGGGCAGTATTGGACGAGCCCACCAGAGAACCAGACTCCTCCGGTGGGCCCTGGCTTCTCCATCAGGGAAGTTGAGAGCGCCAAGATGAGGAGCATGATGATGATGATAGAAGGCAGCATCTGCTTTGTTTCCTAGGAATGCAAGCGCATGTATGTAGTAGCGGCTAGGCCGGAGGTTTTCAGCGTTTTGGCGCATATCCTACCTCCTCCGAGGATTGCTGGATGTTTTCCTGCTACTATCCCAGTTCTATGACTCCCGTTAAAACAAAGCTTCAGGTGATGAATGATGAATGAGGTGGTGGCATGGGAGAAAGAGCAGGAGGAACAGGGACCATTCACATCAATATCAGGCCAGTCAACCACACATGTCTTGTAGGATATGTTTCTGTACCAAGAGGAGCGGTTTGGCTACACAGTTATAGGGCATGCAGTGAGTGCAATGCCTACCAAAAATTTCGAGGCACTCCAATGCCCCTTGGAAGTGACATGGAGGTCAGAGGGCCTTAACTTTATAGCAACTGGGTCTTCTGTGCACTGTTGGCCTAAGCAGTGAATGGAAGGCTTTCCAAAAATTATGAGGAACTGCAATGCCCCTTGAAACAGATGTGGATTACAGCATAGTAAAAATCTTCTACCCATTATTGGGGAGTGGGTCTCCCTTAGTGTTCGCCTACGCATTGAAAAGCAAAAGCTGACTAAAATTAGGAGGAAATGCAATGCCCGTTGGAAGAATGGTGGAGGTCGCAGTGGAATAAAAAGACAATATCAATGCCCCTTGGAAAAGTGATGGAGGTCGCAGTAGCTTAACAAGACGGTTTTCATGCCCCTTGGAAGAGACGTGGAGGTAGCAGTAGCTTCACAAGATGGTTTTAATGCCCCTTGGAAGAGACGTGGAGGTCGCAGTAGCTTAACAAGACGGTTTTAATGCCCCTTGGAAAAGTGGTGGAGGTCGCAGTAGCTTAAAAAGATGTTTTTAATGCCCCTTGGAAGAATGGTGGAGGTCACAGTGGAATAAAAAGACAATATCAATGCCCCTTGGAAAAGTGGTGGAGGTCGCAGTAGCTTAACAAGACGGTTTTAATGCCCCTTGGAAGAGACAGGGAGGTCGCAGTAGCTTAACAAGACGGTTTTAATGCCCCTTGGAAGAGACGTGGAGGTCGCAGTTGCTTACCAGGACGGTTTTAATGCCCCTTGGAAATGTAGTGGAGGTCGCAGTAGCTTAACAAGTCGGCTTTAATGCCCCTTGGAAGAGACGTGGAGGTCGCAGTGGAATAAAAAGACAATATCAATGCCCCTTGGAAAAGTGGTGGAGGTTGCAGTAGCTTAACAAGACTGTTTTAATGCCCCTTGGAAGAGACGTGGAGGTAGCAGTAGCTTCACAAGATGGTTTTAATGCCCCTTGGAAGAGACGTGGAGGTCGCAGTAGCTTAACAAGACGGTTTTAATGCCCCTTGGAAAAGTGGTGGAGGTCGCAGTAGCTTAAAAAGATGTTTTTAATGCCCCTTGGAAGAATGGTGGAGGTCACAGTGGAATAAAAAGACAATATCAATGCCCCTTGGAAAAGTGGTGGAGGTCGCAGTAGCTTAACAAGACGGTTTTAATGCCCCTTGGAAGAGACAGGGAGGTTGCAGTAGCTTAACAAGACGGTTTTAATGCCCCTTGGAAGAGACGTGGAGGTCGCAGTTGCTTACCAGGACGGTTTTAATGCCCCTTGGAAATGTAGTGGAGGTCGCAGTAGCTTAACAAGTCGGCTTTAATGCCCCTTGGAAGAGACGTGGAGGTCGCAGTGGAATAAAAAGACAATATCAATGCCCCTTGGAAAAGTGGTGGAGGTTGCAGTAGCTTAACAAGACGGTTTTAATGCCCCTTGGAAGAGACGTGGAGGTCGCAGTAGCTTAACAAGACGGTTTTAATGCCCCTTGGAAGAGATGTGGAGGTCACAGTAGCTTAACAAGACGGTTTTAATGCCCCTTGGAAGAGACGTGGAGGTCGCAGTAGAATAAAAAGACAATATCAATGCCCCTTGGAAAAGTGGTGGAGGTTGCAGTAGCTTAACAAGACGGTTTTAATGCCCCGTGGAAGAGACGTGGAGGTCGCAGTAGCATAACAAGACGGTTTTAATGCCCCTTGGAAGAGACGTGGAGGTCGCAGTGGAATAAAAAGACAATATCAATGCCCCTTGGAAAAGTGGTGGAGGTTGCAGTAGCTTAACAAGACGGTTTTAATGCCCCGTGGAAGAGACGTGGAGGTCGCAGTAGCTTAACAAGATGGTTTTAATGCCCCTTGGAAGATGTGGAGGTCACAGTAGCTTAACAAGACGGTTTTAATGCCCCTTGGAAGAGACGTGGAGGTCGCAGTGGAATAAAAAGACAATATCAATGCGCCTTGGAAAAGTGGTGGAGGTCGCAGTAGCTTAACAAGACGGTTTTAATGTCCCTTGGAAGAGACGTGGAGGTCGCAATAGCTTAACAAGACCGTTTTAATGCCCCTTGGAGAAGTGGTGGATGTTGCAGTAGTTTAACAAGACGGTTTTAATGCCCCTTGGAAGAGACGTGGAGGTTGCAGTGGAATAAAAATACAATATCAATGCACCTTCGAAAAGTGGTGGAGGTCGCAGTAGCTTAACAAGACGGTTTTAATGCCCCTTGGAAAAGTGGTGGAGGTCGCAGTAGCTTAACAAGATGGTTTTAATGCCCCCTGGAAGAATGGTGGAGGTCACAGTGGAATAAAAAGACAATATCAATGCCCCTTGGAAAAGTGGTGGAGGTCGCAGTAGCTTAACAAGATGGTTTTAATACCCCTTGGAAGAGTTGTGGAGGTCGCAGTAGCTTAACAAGACGGTTTTAATGCCCCTTGGAAAAGTGGTGGAGGTCGCAGTAGCTTAACAAGATGGTTTTAATGCCCCTTGGAAGAGACGTGGAGGTCGCAGTGGAATAAAAAGACAATATCAATGCCCCTTGGAAAAGTGGTGGAGGGCGCAGGAGCTTAACAAGACGGTTTTAATGCCCCTTGGAAAAGTGGTGGAGGTTGCAGTGAAATATAAAGACAATATCAATGCCCCTTGGAAAAGAGGTGGAGGTCGCAGTAGATTAACAAGACAAATGCCCTTTGGAAGAGACGTGGAGGTCGCAGTAGCTTAACAAGATGGTTTTAATGCCCGTTGGAAGAGACGTGGAGGTCGCAGTAGCTTAACAAGATGGTTTTAATGCCCCTTGGAAAAGTGGTGGAGGTCGCAGTAGCTTAACAAGACGGTTTTAATGCCCCTTGGAACAGACGTGGAGGTCGCAGTGGAATAAAAAGACAATATCAATGCCCCTTGGAAAAGTGGTGGAGGTTGCAGTAGCTTAACAAGATGGTTTTAATGTCCCTTGGAAGAGTCTTGGAGGTTGCAATAGCTAAACAAGATGGTTTTAATGCCCCTTGGAGAAGTGGTGGATGTTGCAGTAGCTTAACAAGACGGTTTTAATGCCCATTGGAAGAGACGTGGAGGTCGCAGTGGAATAAAAAGACAATATCAATGCACCTTGGAAAAGTGGTGGAGGTCGCAGTAGCTTAACAAGATAGTTTTAATGCCCCTTGGAAAAGTGGTGGAGGTCGCAGTAGCTTAACAAGATGGTTTTAATGCCCCTTGGAAGAATGGTGGAGGTCACAGTGGAATAAAAAGACAATATCAATACCCCTTGGAAAAGTGGTGGAGGTCGCAGTAGCTTAACAAGACGGTTTTAATGGCCCTTGGAAGAGTTGTGGAGGTCGCAGTAGCTTAACAAGACGGTTTTAATGCCCCTTGGAAAAGTGGTGGAGGTTGCAGTAGCTTAACAAGCTGGGTTTAATGCCCCTTGGAAGAGACGTGGAGGTCGCAGTGGAATAAAAAGACAATATCAATGCCCCTTGGAAAAGTGGTGGAGGTCACAGGAGCTTAACAGGATGGTTTTAATGCCCCTTGGAAGAGACGTCGAGGTTGCAGAAGCTTAACAAGACAGTTTTAATGCCCCTTGGAAGAATGGTGGAGGTCACAGTCAAATAAAAAGACAACATCAATGCCCCTTGGAAAAGTGGTGGAGGTCGCAGTAGCTTAACAAGATAGTTTTAATGCCCCTTGGAAAAGTGGTGGAGGTCGCAGTAGCTTAATAAGATGGTTTTAATGCCCCTTGGAAGAATGGTGGAGGTCACAGTGGAATAAAAAGACAATATCAATGCCCCTTGGAAAAGTGGTGGAGGTCACAGTAGCTTAACAAGACGGTTTTAATGCCCCTTGGAAGAGACGTGGAGGTCGCAGTGGAATAAAAAGACAATATCAATGCACCTTGGAAAAGTGGTGGAGGTCGCAGTAGCTTAACAAGATAGTTTTAATGCCCCTTGGAAAAGTGGTGGAGGTCGCAGTAGCTTAACAAGATGGTTTTAATGCCCCTTGGAAGAATGGTGGAGGTCACAGTGAAATAAAAAGACAATATCAATGCCCCTTGGAAAAGTGGTGGAGGTCGCAGTAGCTTAACAAGACGGTTTTAATGCCCCTTGGAAGAGACGTGGAGGTCGCAGTAGCTTAACAAGACGGTTTTAATGCCCCTTGGAAAAGTGGTGGAGGACGCAGTAGCTTAACAAACGGTTTTAATGCCCCTTGGAAGAATGGTGGAGGTCGCAGTGGAATAAAAAGACAATATCAATGCCCCTTGGAAAAGTGGTGGAGGTCGCAGTAGCTTAACAAGACGGTTTTAATGCTCCTTGGAAGAGAGACGTGGAGGTCGCAGTAGCTTAACAAGAAGGTCTTAATGCCCCTTGGAAAAGTGGTGAAGGTCGCAGTAGCTTAACAAGACGGTTTTAATGCCCCTTGGAAGAGACGTGGAGGTCGCAGTGGAATAAAAAGACAATATCAATGCCCCTTGGAAAAGTGGTGGAGGTCGCAGTAGCTTAACAAGACAGTTTTAATGCCCCTTGGAAGAGACGTGGAGGTCGCAGTAGCTAAACAAGACTGTTTTAATGCCCCTTGGAAGAGACGTCGAGGTTGCAGTAGCTTAACAAGACGGTTTTAATGCCCCTTGGAAAAGTGGTGGAGGTCGCAGTAGCTTTACAAAACGGTTTTAATGCCCCTTGGAAGAATGGTGGAGGTCGCAGTGGAATAAAAAGACAATATCAAAGCCCCTTGGAAAAGTGGTGGAGGTCGCAGTAGCTTAACAAGACGGTTTTAATGCCCCTTGGAAGAGACGTGGAGGTCGCAGTAGCTTAACAAGACGGTTTTAATGCCCCTTGGAACAGACATGGAGATCGCAGTAGCTTAACAAGATGGTTTTAATGCCCCTTGGAAAAGTGGTGGAGGTCGCAGTAGCTTGACAAAACGGTTTTAATGCCCCTTGGAAGAATGGTGGAGGTCGCAGTGGAATAAAAAGACAAAATCAATGCCCCTTGGAAAAGTGGTGGAGGTCGCAGTAACTTAACAAGACGGTTTTAATGCCCCTTGGAAGAGACGTGGAGGTTGCAGTAGCTAAACAAAACGGTTTTAATGCCCCTTGGAAAAGACGTGCAGGTCTCAGTAGCTTAACAAGATGGTTTTAATGCCCCTTGGAAAAGTGGTGGAGGTCGCAGTAGCTTAACAAGATGGTTTTAATGCCCCTTGGAAGAATGGTGGAGGTCACAGTGGAATAAAAAGACAATATCAATGCCCCTTGGAAAAGTGGTGGAGGTCGCAGTTGCTTAACAAGACGGTTTTAATGCCCCTTGGAAGAGTTGCAGAGGTCGCAGTAGCTTAACAAGACGGTTTTAATGCCCCTTGGAAAAGTGGTGGAGGTTGCAGTAGCTTAACAAGATGGTTTTAATGCCCCTTGGAAGAGACGTGGAGGTCGCAGTGGAATAAAAAGACAATATCAATGCCCCTTGGAAAAGTGGTGGAGGTCACAGGAGCTTAACAGGATGGTTTTAATGACCCTTGGAAAAGTGGTGGAGGTCGCAGTAGCATAACAAGATGGTTTTAATGCCCTTGGAACAGACGTGTAGGTCGCAGTGGAATAAAAAGACAATATCAATGCCCCTTGGAAAAGTGGTGGAGGTCGCAGTAGCTTAACAAGACGGTTTTAATGCTCCTTGGTAGAGACGTGGAGGTCGCAGTAGCTTAACAAGAAGGTCTTAATGCCCCTTGGAAAAGTATTGAAGGTCGTAGTAGCTTAACAAGACTGTTTTAATGCCCCTTGGAAGAGACGTAGAGGTCGCAGTGGAATAAAAAGACAATATCAATGCCCTTTGGAAAAGTGGTGGAGGTCGCAGTAGCTTAACAAGACAGTTTTAATGCCCCTTGGAAGAATGGTGGAGGTCGCAGTGGAATAAAAAGACAATATCAATGCCCCTTGGAAAAGTGGTGGAGGTCGCAGTAGCTTAACAAGACGGTTTTAATGCCCCTTGGAAGAGACGTGGAGGTCGCAGTAGCTTAACAAGACGGTTTTAATGCCCCTTGGAAGAGACGTGGAAATCGCAGTAGCTTAACAAGATGGTTTTAATGCCCCTTGGAAAAGTGGTGGAGGTCGCAGTAGCTTGACAAAACGGTTTTAATGCCCCTTGGAAGAATGGTGGAGGTCGCAGTGGAATAAAAAGACAATATCAATCCCCTTGGAAAAGTGGTGGAGGTCGCAGTAGCTTAACAAGACGGTTTTAATGCCCCTTGGAAGAGACGTGGAGGTTGCAGTAGCTTAACAAGACGGTTTTAATGCCCCTTGAAAAAGACGTGGAGGTCTCAGTAGCTTAACAAGACGGTTTTAATGCCCCTTGGAAAAGTGGTGGAGGTCGCAGTAGCTTAGCAAGGCGGTTTTACTGCCCCTTGGAAGAATGGTGGAGGTCACAGTGGAATAAAAAGACAATATCAATGCCCCTTGGAAAAGTGGTGGAGGTCGCAGTAGCTTAACAAGATGGTTTTCATGCCCCTTACAAGAGCCATGCAGTACAGGATATTAAAAACATTATTCCCATTATTGGTGAATGGGCCTCCCATAGTCTTTGTCTATGCCTTCCAAGCTAAAGCTGCCAAAAATTAGGACGGAGGAACTTGCAATGCTGGCAACGTGGACCACGGTCACCCTGGTGGTATAGTGGTGGTGGAGGCAGAGGATAAGGAGAAGAGCAAAATACAGCCGAAATGAGGAATTGTATGCCCATGTGTGGGTGTGAAGAGGAGCATGGGAATACACCTCCCGAAATAACACAGTGGATTTGACTTTATGTTACTCTGCTGTCATTTGGTGGTGATGAGAAGTCTGGTCCAATCCAGCCCTTGTTCATTTTGACAAGGGTCAGCTTGTCAGCATTGTCAGTTGACAGGCGAGTGCGCTTATCAGTTATAATTCCCCCAGCGGCACTAAAAACACGCTCCGATAACACGCTAGCGGCAGGGCAGGCCAGGACCTCCAAGGCATACAGAGCGAGTTCATTCCAAGTGTCCAGCTTGGATACCCAATAATTAAAAGGCACAGAGGAATCACGGTACGGTCGGCAAGGTATTCCCTCACCATCTTTTGAAACTTTCCACTCCTTGTGAGAGTACCCCGCGCCTCAGGGCCTGTAAGCTGGGCGGGTCTCAGAAAACTGTCCAAGAACGTTGACAGTGTTCCCCTGCCTCTGCTGGATTGGAGTTGCCTCTCTCTCTCCTGTATGCCTTGGTTGGTCAACGAACTGTGACCTCTGCCGCTATCGTGTTCAGATGGGAATTTTTTTAACAGTTCTGCAGCAAGGGCCTTCTGGTACTGCCCCATTTTTGTAGACCTCTCCACCTCAGGAATAAGAGAGTGAAAGTTCTCCTTGTAGCGGGGGTCTAAAAGTGTCACCAACCAGTAATGACTGTCACCCAACGTTTTGACAACGCGAGGGTCACGGTTAAGGCAGCGTAACATAAAGTCAGGCATGCGTGCCAGACTGGTAATAGGCAAGACTTCCGTGTCCTCACCAAGATGACGACTGACCATGCTCTCCTCCTCCTCCTCCTCCTCTCCCTCATTGTCCCCCAATGCATGTTGGGATGAGATGAGGCTGGGCTGTGTGTAATCGCCCATTACGGGATCTTGATCCATCTCATCATACTCTGGGTGCAATGCCTGCTCTTTAATTCTCTGCAGAGAGCATTGCAAAAGACAGACAAGTGGGATGCTGACGCTAATGATGGCGTCATCTCCACTCACCATCTTGGTGGACTTCTCAAAGTTTGTCAAGATGGTACATATGTCAGACATCCAGGTCCACTCCTGAGGTCTTATGTGTGGAGTCTGACCTGAATATCGACAGCCTTGTTGCAGCTGGTACTCCACAACTGCTCTCTTCTGCTCACAAATCCTTTGCAACATGTGGAGGGTGGAGTTCCAACATGTGGGGACATGACACACCAGTCAGTGTGCTGGAAGCTGCAAATGCTGCTGCAACACAGCAAGGGCAGCGGAAGCTGTAGCCGACTTGCAAAAATGAGCTGACAGGTGGCTTACTTTGATGAGCAGATCTGGCAACTCGGGGTACGATTTAAGAAACTGCTGGACCACGAGGTTAAGCACATGAGCCAGGCATGGTACGTGTGTGATCTCGCCTCGCCTCAGAGCCGCCACCAGACTACGGCCATTGTCACACACGACCATGCCTGGATGTAGATTCTGTGGTCTCAGCCACAGATCTGCCTGCTCTTTCACAGCTGTCCACAACTCACAAGCAGTGTGAGGTTTATCACCTAAGCTTATGAGTTTCAGCACAGCCTGTTGCCGCTTGGCAACTGCAGTGCTTCCAGCTTGTAACTGATGTGGTGATATCTGAGATGGAGGCTGAACATGAGGAGGAGGAGGAGGATGATGCGCAGGAGCTGTACACTGTGGGGGCAACTCTGACTGACATAGGGCCAGCAATCCTCGGTGTGAGAAGGACGTGTTCCGTCCCAAGGTCTGACTGGGTCCCGGCTTCCACTATGTTTACCCAGTGTGCCGTTAGGGAGATGTACCGTCCCTGGCCACAAGCACTTGTCCACGTGTCCGTTGTCAGGTTTACTCTCCCAGTAACTGCGTTGTTGAGGGCACGGCTGATGTTTTGGGACACGTGCTTGTGTAGTGCGGGGATGGCACACCGGGCAAAATAGTCTCTGCTGGGGACCGAGTTCCGAGGGATGGCCACGGCCATAAGGTTGCGGAAGGATTCCGTCTCCACCAGCCTAAAAGGCAGCATTTCCAACGGAAGCAGTCGTGAAATGTGCAAATTTAGGACTGTGGCCTGTGGGGCGTTGGCTGCGAATTTGCGCTTTCGTTCAAAGGTCTGGGATACGGACAACTGAACGCAGCGGTGGGACGTTGATGTGGACGTTGATGCTGTTTCTTGAGAAACTGCCATAACAAGTGAAGACTGAGAGGAGGGGGCATCTTTGCATGCAGTATGGACAGGGGATTGCCTTGCACGCACAACAGCGGAAGAAGCAATGGTGACACCTGCTGACACTGGTCGTGGACCCTGGGGTTCGCCCCACAAAGTTGGGTGCTTTGCTGACATGTGCCTGATCATGCTGGTGGTGGTCAGCCTGGTAGTTTTATCACCCCTGCTGATGCTGGCATGGCAGGTGGTACAAATGGCCTTTTTGGGGTTATCAGCGAATTTAAAAAAATTCCAGACTCTGGAAGACCTACCGGTTGTACTGGCAACGTCCCTCTTGTTGGTGTTACGGGGAACTGTTGCCCACCTTCTGCGTGCGGCCATCACACTGCTTCTTCCTGCCTGTTGGGGTACTCTGCCTCCCTCCCCCTGTGTGCTGCTGGCCTCGCTCTGCATGTCCTCCTGCCACTTTGGGTCAGTTACTAGCTCATCCACCACCCCCTCCTCTTCCACTTGCGCACCACGATCCTCCTCCTTACTTCCTGGCATTTGTGTCTCATCATTGTCCACCTCTTGTGACAAATTGCCAGCGTCGACTTCCTGTGGCCGTGGCTGTTCAAATATTTGGGCATCGCTACATGGGATCTCCTCTTCCACCACTTCAAGCGGAGCAGGCGAGGGGCACAAATATGGAAATGGACCAGTGAACAGCTCTTCAGAGTGTCCAAGTGTGGGATCAGTTGCTGTCTGACGACACTCGGTAAGGTGGGAGAAAGGAGCATCAGGGTGAGGAGGAATAGGCGGTCGAGACTCACGGCTACTAAAACTTGACCGTGTGGAAGACAGACCGGAGGTGGTGATGCCCAGGTAACTGGAAGTATTATCTGCTATCCAATTGATAACCTGTTCACACTGATCAGTTCGCAATACTCGTGTTGTAGTGTGCTTTCCTAGTAATTCGGTCAAGAAGTGGGAGCGAAAAGATGTGGCTGTTGATTGTGGGACATTTTCACATTGGCCACGGCCCCATCCTCTACACGAACCATCAGCAGAACGTCCAGTTCCACGTCCCTTGCCACGCGCCTTGCCCATTGTAAATGAAGTAAAATAGTCTACACTCGCGCTATCAAAGGAAAAAGGGTAATAAAAAGGAGATTAGAACCGAGGAAGAGGAAAACCACAGTTCTATTTCTCTGGCCTACACCAGACTCTTTTAAACAGATATATTGGTGTCTGACCAGTCAGGGAGACACTATTACAGTTTTTTTTTACGGCAAAAAATGCCTAAAGCAGGATAATACAGAGATTTGACCCGTGGTACTGCAAAACCACAGTTCTATTTCTCTGGCCTACACCAGACTCTTTTAAACAGATATATTGGTGTCTGACCAGTCAGGGAGACACTATTACTGTTTTTTTTACGGCAAAAAATGCTAAAAGCAGGATAATACAGAGATTTGACCCGTGGAAATGCAAAACCACAGTTCTATTTCTCTGGCCTACACCACACTCTTTTAAACAGATATATTGGTGTCTGACCAGTCAGGGAGACACTATTACAGTTTTTTTTACGGCAAAAAATGCCAAAAGCAGGATAATACAGAGATTTGACTCGTGGAACTGCAAAACCACAGTTCTATTTCTCTGGCCTACACCAGACTCTTTTAACCGCTTCGCGACGGCCCACTGTAGATAAACGTCGGCGCTTGCTGGGCTCTGTGCAGCGCCGACGTTTAAAAACGGTGGGTGGTCTCGCAGCGCTCAGGACCCCCAGGGTCCTGCAAGCGCTGCGATTCCGGTGCAGAGCGTTAGCTCTGACAGGGAACATCATCGGGAGCTGATTGGATCAGGTCCCAGTGATGTTAACCCTTTGCTGTCTTCTATATGCCGTGATCTATAGTGATCACGGCATATAAAAGACAGCAGGAGGAGAGGGGGTCGTCCATTTACCTCTCCGACGGCCCCCTTATACCTTCCAGGACCTGGCGTTGCTATGGCAGCTGGAGGTCACATGACCGCCTCCAGATCTGCCATATATGGTGTCCTGCCTGGCTCAGCCTGCAGCTGAAGCCTGGCAGGACACACTGACTGTGAAACAGTCAGCAAAGATCTCATGTAATGTAATACATGTCTATTACATTAAATGAGATCAGTGATCTGAAAAATAAAAATTAATGTCCCATACAGGGACTAAGTATAAATGTAAAAAAAAAGTAAAAAACAATGTTTTTAAACTGTTAAAAAAAAATCACAAAATAAATAAAAATAAATAAATAAAATATTAAACCAATAAATCCGTATATTTATGCAAAACCAAAAAAAGTACACATATTTGGTATCGCCGCGTCCGAAACAACCCGATCTATAAAACTGTCACACTAATTAACTCCTTCTGTGCACACCGTAATAAAAATAAATAAAAAACGGAGCAAAAAAATATGCTTTTTCATCATATTGCCAAACAAACAGTGGAAAAAAATACGATCAAAAAGCAAAATGGAAATAAAAATGGTACCACTGAAAACGTCATCTTGTTCCACAAAAAAAAGTCGCCATACAGCTCCATCAGCCGAAAAATAAAAAAGTTATAGCGCTCAGAATAAAGCAATGCAAAAAAAATATTTTTTCTATAAAATTGTTTTATTGTGTAAAAGCGCCAAAACATAAAAAAAATATACAGTAAGTGTAGTATCGCTGTAAACGTACTGACCCGAAGAATAACGCTGCCTGATCACTTTTACCACACGCAGAACGGCATAAAAAAAAACCTCAAAAAACAATTCCTGAATTGTTGGTTTTTGTTAATTTTACCTCCAAAAAAAAAGGAATAGAAAGCGATCAAAAAATGTCACTTACCCGAAAATGGTACCAATAAAAATGTCAACTCGTCCCGCAAAAAACAAGCCATCACATGACTCTGTCGGCCGAAATATGGAAAAATTATAGCTCTCAAAGTATGGCGATGCAAAAACTAGATTTTGCAAAAAAAAGCGTCTCTTAGTGTGTGACAGCTGTCAGTCATAAAAACCCGATATAAATCTGGTATCTCTGTAATCGCACCGACCCGAAGAATAAAGTAATCTCATCACTTATACCGCACGGGGAACGGCGTAAAAAATAAATAAAACCAATTCTTCACCTGCTACTGATTTTTTTATTATGTCTCCCAAAGATCGCAGTAAGGCTCTGCCCACATTTGTCCTGCGCTCTGCGCTGAGCACTTACACCAGAGTTTCCGTGTAAATCTCTGAAATACGTGATTCAGACGGAACCCATGACGGAAGATTCCCTGTAATGAGGCAGATATAGGCCACTGTGGATGCCGTCTGGCCTGTGATCCCACGGTGTCATTTGTTTTAGGTGTGCATAAAAGTGCGGTTGGCCACAGTTTTGTGCACTTCAGAAAAAAAGGACACCGCTAAACAGAGGCCAGACGGAGTCCAGAGTAACTCTGCTGCCTCATTACAGTGAATGGATCCCGCAGGGGTTTCATCTGAATTACATCACTTGGAAATTTAGATGGAAACCGCGATGTAAGTGCTCAGCCTAGAGCGCCGGATAAATGTTACATAAAATGTTCCCAATAAAAGCTTCAACTCAGTCCTCAAAAAAATCTAGTCCCCACTCAGGTCCGTCATCTGTTAAAAATATAAGGGACTTCCAAGTTACTGGTAGCAGAAAGGCTCTGGAAAAGCGAAATGGCCCTTGTCCCCCAAAAGAAATTCAGAAAATTTTGTGCTCCCAAATCCAAATGCCTATTCTACAATAATTTGTTCTCCAATTGTCAAATAGCGCTCCGTCCCCCCCAGATCTCGCCGTATGGCTGAGCGGTACGATACAGCCACATATGGGGTATTGCCACTAGTGTTGAGCCACCCCCGTAGTGTTCGGGTTCGGTTCGGTTCGTCGAACACCGGGATGTTCGAGGAACTGTTCGTCGAACTGTTCGTCGAACACCTTAGAACACCGTCGAACACCGTTAAAACCAATGGCAGGCAAACAAAAACACATAGAAACACATAGAAAACACCTGCAAAGGTGTCCAAAAGCTGACAAACTGCTCAGAAGACACTCTCTTTAAAAAAGCCGGCCGGCAAATTCAGCAGCGGCATACACCGGTACCCGACAATTTAGACAAGAAGGAATAGAGCATCACACATAGATTAGATAGATAGAAACATGTCAGTCACACATATAAGAAGCACAGTGACAGTGTTGGTTACTGCACTTGTCATTTAGTGTAAAGGATTTATTAAAAAAAATATTAGTGTTTTCATGCACCGTCTCTTTAAAAAAGCCGGCCGGCAATTCAGCATCTGTACCCGACAATTTAGAACAGAAAGAATAGAGCTTCACACATAGATTAGATAGATAGAAACATGTCAGTCACATATATAATAAGTACAGTGATAGTGTTGCTTACTGTACTTGTCATTTAGTGTAAAGGATTTATTTAAAAAAATAATAGTGTTTTCATGCACTGTCTCTTTAAAAAAGCCGGCCGGCAATTCAGCAGCGGTACCCGACAATTTATAACAGACAGAATAGAGCTTCACACATAGATTAGATAGATAGAAACATGTCAGTCACATATATATGAAGTACAGTGATAGTGTTGGTTACTGTACTTGTCATTTAGTATTAAAATAAAGGATTTATTATTAAAAAAATTGGCGTGGGGTTCCCCTTAATTTTAGGCTCTAGCGGAGGTTAAGCAGACGGCTGGGGCAGATGTTTGAAGCCTGGGAAGGGGGTAATACCCACGGAGCTTCCCAGGCTACTAATATCAGCCCTCAGCTGAATACATAGCCTTTACTAGCTATTAAAATGGGGGACCCCCCCAAAAAAATGACGTGGGGTCCCCCCTAATTTAATAGCTAGCAAAGGCTAGGCAGACAGCTGGGGGCTGATATTAATAGCCCAGGAAGGGAACCATGAATATTGGCCCCCTCCCAGGCTAGAAACACCAGCCGTCAGCCGCCCCAGAAATGGCGCATTCATAGGATGCGCCAATTCTGGCACTTAGCCTCGCTCTTCCACGCTGCCCTGGTGCGGTGGCAGGGGGTAATAGGGTTGGGGTTGATGTCAGCTTATAATGCCAGCTGACATCAAGCCCAGGTTAGTAGTGGAGAGGCGTCTATAAGACACCCCCATTACTAACCCCATAGTCAAAGTTAAAAAAAACACAAACACCCAGAATAAAGTCCTTTAATTGAAATAAAGACACAATCCTTTATTGTTCTAAATTAAACCATACTTACCGTCACGCCCATTCCAGCTGAAGCCAACGATCTCCTGCAATAAAAGAAAAATAATAAAGCAACCTCATCCTTACCTTTCCATGGTTCCCACGACAGCTTCAGCTCTGCTACATCGAGATGACTGGCTGGACCGCAGCAGAACGCTGCCATCCAGCCTCTCATCCCGCAGACACTGAGAAGCGCAGGCTTGCTTGCGCTGCTCAGCGTCTCTCTGTGACGACATCCAGATGAGCCGAGTTCATGTCCAATGTACTCGGCTCACCTCATGCACGTCACTGACAGCGTGGGAAAATTCTCACGCTGAAGCGGTGAGTGCAGGAGAATTCTCCCACGCTGTCAGTGACGTGCATAAGGTGAGCTCATGTCCAATGAACTCAGCTCACCTCCTGCACGTTACTGACAGCGTGGGAGAATTCTCCTGCACTCAGCGCTTCAGCGTGAGAATTCTCCCACGCTGAAGCGCTGAGTGCAGGAGAATTTTCCCACGCTGTCAGTGACATGCAGGAGGTGAGCTGAGTTCATTGGACATGAGCTCACCTCATGCATATCACTGACAGCGTGGGAGAATTCTCCTGCACTCAGCACTTCAGCGTGAGAATTTTCCCACGCTGTCAGTGACGTGCATGAGGTGAGCCGAGTTCATTGGACATGACCTCGGCTCATCTGGATGCCATCACAGCGAGACAGTGAGGAGCGCAAGCAAGCCTGCGCTTCTCAGTGTCTGCGGGATGACAGGCTGGATGGCAGCGTTCTGCTGCGGTCCAGCCAGTCATCTCGATGTAGCAGAGCTGAAGCTGTCGTGGGAACCATGGAAAGGTAAGGATGAGGTTGGTTTATTATTTTTCTTTTATTGCAGGAGATCGTTGGCTTCAGCTGGAATGGGTGTGATGGTAAGTATGGTTTAATTTAGAACAATAAAGAATTGTGTCTTTATTTCAATTAAAGGACTTTATTCTGGGTGTTGTGTTTTTTTTAAATACTTTACTAGAAATTCATGGCGGTCATGTCTAATACTGGCGTGACCCCATGAATTTTGGGCTTGGGGCCAGCTGATAATACCAAGCTGGCCCTAACCCCTTTATTACCCAGTGAGCCACCGCACCAGGGCCCTGGATGAGTTGGGTACAGCGCCAGAAGATGGCGCTTCTATGAACGCGCCATTTTCCGGGGTGGCTGCGGACTGCAATTTGTAGCGGGGGGGCCCAGAAAGCTTGGGCCTCCCTGCGCTGCAGATTCCAGCCCCCAGCTGCCTAGTTGTACCTGGCTGGACACAAAAATAGGGCGAAGCCCCACGTACTTTTTTTTTAATTATTTCATGAAATTCATGAAATAATTAAGAAAAAAAAGCCTTCCCTATATTGTTGTGTCCGGCCAGGTACAAATAGGCAGCTGGTGGTTGGGGGCAGCCCGTTCCTGCCTGCTGTACCTGGCTGGACACAAATATAGTGCGAAGCCCCACTTCAATTTTTTTTAATTATTTCATGAAATTCATAAAATAATTAAGAAAAAAAGGGCTTCCCTATATTGTTGTGTCCGGCCAGGTACAAATAGGCAGCTGGTGGATGGGGGCAGCCCGTTCCTGCCTGCTGTACCTGGCTGGACACTAATATAGTGCGAAGCCCCACTTCAATTTTTTTAAATTATTTCAGGAAATTCATGAAATAATTTAAAAAAAATTGACGTGGGGCTTCGCACTATATTTGTGTCCAGCCAGGTACAGCAGGCAGGAACGGGCTGCCCCCAACCACCAGCTGCCTATTTGTACCTGGCCGGACACAACAATATAGGGAAGCCCTTTTTTTCTTAATTATTTCATGAAATAATTTAAAGAAAATTGACGTGGGGCTTCGCCCTGTTTTTGTGTCCA
Source organism: Phyllobates terribilis (assembly GCF_046119375.1). NCBI lineage: Eukaryota > Metazoa > Chordata > Amphibia > Anura > Dendrobatidae > Phyllobates > Phyllobates terribilis. The sequence goes on from NW_027362761.1 coordinate 708,607,440, forward strand.
GCCAGGTACAACTAGGCAGCTGGGGGCTGGAATCCGCAGCGCAGGGAGGCCCAAGCTTTCTGGGCCACCCCCGCTGCAAATTGCAGTCCGCAGCCACCCCGGAAAATGGCGCGTTCATAGAAGCGCCATCTTCTGGCGCTGTACCCAACTCATCCAGGGCCCTGATGCGGTGGCTCACTGGGTAATAAAGGGGTTAGGGCCAGCTTGGCATTATCAGCTGGCCCTAAGCCCGAAATTCATGGGGTCACGCCAGTATTAGACATGACCGCCATGAATTTCTAGTAAAGTATTTAAAAAAAACACAACACCCAGAAAAAAGTCCTTTAATTGAAATAAACACACAATTCTTTATTGTTCTAAATTAAACCATACTTACCATCACGCCCATTCCAGCTGAAGCCAACGATCTCCTGAAATAAAAGAAAAATAATAAAGCAACATCATCCTTACCTTTCCATGGTTCCCATGACAGCTTCAGCTCTGCTTCATCGAGATGACAGGCTGGACCGCAGCAGAACGCTGCCATCCAGCCTGTCATCCCGCAGACACTGAGAAGCGCAGGCTTGCTTGCGCTCCACAGTGTCTCTCTGTGAGGGCATCCAGATGAGCCGAGTTATTGTCCAATGAACTCGGCTCACCTCATGCACGTCACTGACAGCGTGGGAAAATTCTCCTGCACTCAGCGCTTCAGCATGGGAGAATTCTCACACTGAAGCGCTGAGTGCAGGAGAATTCTCCCACGCTGTCAGTGACGTGCAGGAGGTGAGCTGAGTTCATTGGACATGAGCTCACCTTATGCACGTCACTGACAGCGTGGGAAAATTCTCCTGCACTCAGCGCTTCAGTGGGAGAATTCTCCCGCTGAAGCGCTGAGTGCAGGAGAATTCTCCCACGCTGTCAGTGACGTGCAGGAAGTGAGCTGAGTTCATTGGACATGAACTCGGCTCATCTGGATGTCGTCACAGAGAGACGCTGAGCAGCGCAAGCAAGCCTGCGCTTCTCAGTGTCTGCGGGATGAGAGGCTGGATGGCAGCGTTCTGCTGCGGTCCAGCCTGTCATCTCGATGTAGCAGAGCTGAAGCTGTCGTGGGAACCATGGAAAGGTAAGGATGAGGTTGGTTTATTATTTTTCTTTTATTGCAGGAGATCGTTGGCTTCAGCTGGAATGGGCGTGATGGTAAGTATGGTTTAATTTAGAACAATAAAGGACTGTGTCTTTATTTCAATTAAAGGACTTTATTCTGGGTGTTTGTGTTTTTTTTAACTTTGACTATGGGGTTAGTAATGGGGGTGTCTTATAGACGCCTCTCCATTACTAACCTGGGCTTGATGTCAGCTGGCATTATAAGCTGACATCAACCCCAACCCTATTACCCCCTGCCACCGCACCAGGGCAGCGTGGAAGAGCGAGGCTAAGTGCCAGAATTGGCGCATCCTATGGATGCGCCATTTCTGGGGCGGCTGACGGCTGGTGTTTCTAGCCTGGGAGGGGGCCAATATTCATGGCTCCCTTCCTGGGCTATTAATATCAGCCCCCAGCTGTCTGCCTAGCCTTTGCTAGCTATTAAATTAGGGGGGACCCCACGTCATTTTTTTTGGGGGGTCCCCCATTTTAATAGCTAGTAAAGGCTATGTATTCAGCTGGGGGCTGATATTAGTAGCCTGGGAAGCTCCGTGGGTATTACCCCCTTCCCAGGCTTCAAACATCTGCCCCAGCCGTCTGCTTAACCTCCGCTAGAGCCTAAAATTAAGGGGAACCCCACGCCAATTTTTTTAATAATAAATCCTTTATTTTAATACTAAATGACAAGTACAGTAACCAACACTATCACTGTACTTCATATATATGTGACTGACATGTTTCTATCTATCTAATCTATGTGTGAAGCTCTATTCTGTCTGTTATAAATTGTCGGGTACCGCTGCTGAATTGCCGGCCGGCTTTTTTAAAGAGACAGTGCATGAAAACACTATTATTTTTTTTGATAAATCCTTTACGCTAAATGACAAGTACAGTAAGCAACACTGTCACTGTACTTCGTATATATGTGGCTGACATGTTTCTATCTATCTAATCTATGTGTGATGCTCTATTCTTTCTGTTCTATATTGTCGGGTACCGGTGTATGCCGCTGCTGAATTGCCGGCTTTTCATGTTTCACTGTGAGCACTGTTCCCATCGATTTGGGCAATCACTGTAATGCCACAACCACCATGGCTGTGGCATTACAGTGAGTGGCAGACAATCCCTGCATGATTGGTGCTCTAAATAGCGCCAGACATGCAGGACACGCTTTTGGTGCACGAACAGTTATCGAACACAACCTCGAACAGCCGAATTTTTTGCAAATCGTTCGGGTTCGTCGAACAACTCGAACACCGCCCAAAACAGCTCGAATTTGAGATTGGCGAACAGTTCTAGTCGAACACCGCTCATCTCTAATTGCCACTTTTAGAAGAAATTGTGTGACACATTTCGGCACCATTTTTACCCATTGCCCTGTGTGAAAATGTAAAATCTGAGGGTAAAGCATTTTTTTGTGGTAAAAATATAATTATGTTTTTTTCACTGCCCAATGGTATAAATTAAAAGATTAAAAAATACTCACTACTTCCCTAGATGAATTCCTTGAGAGGTGTAGTTTACAAAATGGGGTCACTTGTGGGGGTTTCTGCTGTTTCGGCATGTCAGCGACTCTTCAAATGTGACATGGTGTCTGCAACCTATCCCAGCCAACATAGCGCTCCTTTCTCTTCCGAACCCTGCTGTACACCAAAGCAGTGGTTTTCCCCCACATATGGGGTATCGGCGTACTCAGGAGAAATTGCACAACAAATTTCATGGTGCAATTTATCCTATTACCCTTATGATAATGCAAAGTTAAGGGATGAAAAACGTTTTTGTGGGAAAAATGTGAAAATTTTATTTTTACAGCTCAATATTATAAACTTCTGTGAAGCACCTTGGGGTTCAAGGTGCTCACCACACATCTAGATAAGTTCCCTAAGGGGTCTAGTTTCCAAAATGGTGCCACTTGTGGGGGGTTTCCACTGTTTAGGCACATCAGGGGCTCCCCAAATGCAACATGGCGTCCGCTAATTATTCAAACAAATTTTACATTCAAAAAGTCAAATCGCGCTCCTTCCTTTTCAAACCCTGCCGTGCGCCCAAACAGTGGTTTGCCTCCACATATGGGGTATCGGCGTGTTCAGGATAAATTGCACAACAAAGTTCATTGTGCAATTTATCCTATTACCCTTATGATAATGCAAAATGAAGGGATGAACATTGTTTTTGTGGGAAAAATGTGAAAATTTTATTTTTACAGCTCAATATTATAAACTTCTGTGAAGCACCTTGGGGTTCAAGGTGCTCTCCACACATCTAGATAAGTTCCCTAAGGGGTCTACTTTCCAAAATGGTGTCACTTGTGGGGGGTTTCCTGTGTTTAGGCACATCAGGGGCTCTCCAAACGCAACATGGCGTCTGCTAATTATTCAAACAAATTTTACATTCAAAAAGTCTAATGGTGCTCCTTCCCTTCCGAACCCTGCAGTGCGCCCAAACAGTGGTTTTCCCTCACATATGGTGTATCAGCGCGCTCAAGAGAAATTGCACAAAAAATTTTGGGGTCCATTTTTTCCTGTTACCCCTGTGAAAATAAAAAAAATTGGGTCTGAAGTAACATTTTTGTGAAAAAAGTTAAATGTTAATTTTTTTCTTCCACATTCCAAAAATTCCTGTGACGCACCTGAAGGGTTAATAAAGTTCTTGAATGTGGTTTTGAGCACCTTGAGGGGTGCAGTTTTTAGAATGGTGTCACTTTTGGATATTTTCTCACATAAAGACCCCTCAAAGTGACTTCAAATATGATGTGGTCCCTAAAAAAACGTTTTTGTAAATTTTGTTGGAAAAATGAGAAATTACTGGTCAATTTTAACCCTTATAGCTCCCTAACTAAAAAAAAATTTTGGTTCCAAAATTGTGCTGATGTAAAGTAGACATGTGCGAAATGTTATTTATTAACTAATTTGTGTGACATATCTCTCTGATTTAAGGGCATGAAAATTCAAAGTTTGAAAATTGCAAAATTTTCAAAATTTTCGCCAAATTTCCAATTTTTTCACAAATAAACGCAAGTGATATCGAAGAAATTTTACCACTATCATGAAGTACAATATGTCACGAAAAAACATTCTCAGAATCAGGGGGATCCGTTGAAGCGTTCCAGAGTAATTACTTCATAAAGTGACAGTGGTCAGAATTGAAAAAATTGGCCCGGTTACGAAGGCAAAAACAGGCTCTGGTGCGAAGTGGTTAAACAGATATATTGGTGTCTGACCAGTCAGGGAGACACTATTACAGTTTTTTTTGACGGCAAAAAATGCCAAAAGCAGAATAATATAGAGATTTGACCCGTGGAACTGCAAAACCACAGTTCTATTTCTCTGGCATACACCAGACTCTTTTAAACAGATATATTGGTGTCTAACCAGTCAGGGAGACACTATTACAGTTTTTTTTTTACGGCAAAAAACGGCAAAAGCAGGAAAATGCAGAGATTTGACCCATGGAACTCCAAAACCACAGTTATAGTTATGTGCCCTATACCAGACTCTTTTAAACAGATATATTTGTGTCTGAACAGTCAGGGAGACGCTTCTATAGTTTTATTTTACAGCAAAAAAATGCCAAAAGCAGGATAATACAGAGATTTGACCCGTGGAACTGCAAAACCACAGTTCTATTTCTCTGGCCTACACCAGACTCTTTTAAACAAATATATTGGTGTGTGACCAGTCAGGGAGACACTATTACAGTTTTTTTTACAGCAAAAAATGCCAAAAGCAGGATAATACAGAGATTTGACCCGTGGAACTGCAAAACCACAGTTCTATTTCTCTGGCCTACACCAGACTCTTTTAAACAGATATATTGGTGTCTGACCAGTCAGGGAGACACTATTACAGTTTTTTTTTACGGCAAAAAATGCCAAAAGCAGGATAATACAGAGATTTGACCCGTGGAACTGCAAAACCACAGTTCTATTTCTCTGGCCTACACCAGACTCTTTTAAACAGAAATATTGGTGTCTGACCAGTCAGGGAGACACTATTACAGTTTTTTATGGCAAAAAATGCCAAAAGCAGGATAATACAGAGATTTGACCTGTGGAACTGCAAAACCACAGTTCTATTTCTCTGGCCTACACCAGACTCTTTTAAACAGATACAGTACAGACCAAAAGTTTGGACACACCTTCTCATTTAAAGATTTTCCTGTATTTTCATGACTATGAAAATTGTACATTCACACTGAAGGCATCAAAACTATGAATTAACACATGTGGAATTATATGCTTAACAAAAAAGTGTGAAACAACTGAAAATATGTCTTATATTCTAGATTCTTCAAAGTAGCCACCTTTTGCTTTGATGACTGCTTTGCACTCTCTTGGCATTCTCTTGATGAGCTTCAAGAGGTAGTCACCGGAAATGGTCTTCCAACAATCTTGAAGGAGTTCCCAGAGATGCTTAGCACTTGTTGGCCCTTTTGCCTTCACTCTGCGGTCCAGCTCACCCCAAACCATCTCGATTGGGTTCAGGTCTGGTGACTGTGGAGGCCAGGTCATCTGGTGTAGCACCACATCACTCTCCTTCTTGGTCAAATAGCCATTACACAGCCTGGAGGTGTGTTTGGGGTCATTGTCCTGTTGAAAAATAAATGATGGTCCAACTAAACGCAAACCGGATGGAATAGCATGCCGCTGCAAGATGCTGTGGTAGCCATGCTGCTTCAGTATGCCTTCAATTTTGAATAAATCCCCAACAGTGTCACCAGAAAAGCACCCCCACGCCATCACACCTCCTCCTCCATGCTTCACGGTGGGAACCAGGCATGTAGAGTCCATCCGTTCACCTTTTCAGCGTCGCACAAAGACAAGGTGGTTGGAACCAAAGAACTCAAATTTGGACTCATCAGACCAAAGCACAGATTTCCACTGGTCAAATGTCCATTCCTTGTGTTCTTTAGCCCAAACAAGTCTCTTCTGCTTGTTACCTGTCCTTAGCTGTGGTTTCCTAGCAGCTATTTTACCATGAAGGCCTGCTGCACAAAGTCTCCTCTTAACAGTTGTTGTAGAGATGTGTCTGCTGCTAGAACTCTGTGTGGCATTGACCTGGTCTCTAATCTGAGCTGCTGTTAACCTGCGATTTCTAAGGCTGGTGACTCGGATAAACTTATCCTCAGAAGCAGAGGTGACACTTGGTTTTCCTTTCCTGGGGCAGTCCTCATGTAAGCCAGTTTCTTTGTAGCGCTTGATGGTTTTTGCAACTTCACTTGGGGACACTTTGAAAGTTTGCCCAATTTTTCGGATTGATTGACCTTCATTTCTTAAAGTAATGATGACCACTCATTTTTCTTTACTTAGCTGCTTTTTTCTTGCCATAATACAAATTCCAACAGTCTATTCAGTAGGACTATCAGCTGTGTATCCACCTGACTTCTGCACAACACCATTGATGGTCCCAACCCCATTTATAAGGCAAGAAATCCCACTTATTAAACCTGACAATGCACACCTGTGAAGTGAAAACCATTTCCGATGACTACCTCTTGAAGCTCATCAAGAGAATGCCAAGAGTGTGCAAAGCAGTCATCAAAGCAAAAGGTGACTACTTTGAAGAAACTAGAATATAAGGCATATTTTCAGTTGTTTCAAACTTTTTTGTTAAGTATAGAATTCCACATGTGTTAATTCATAGTTTTGATGCCTTCAGTGTGAATGCACAATTTTCAAAGTCATGAAAATACAGAAAAATCTTTAAATGAGAAGGTGTGTCCAAACTTTTGGTCTGTGCTGTATATTGGTGTCTGACCAGTCAGGGAGACACTATTACAGTTTTTTTTTTACGGCAAAAAATGCCAAAAGCAGCATAATACAGAGATTTGACCCGTGGAACTGCAAAACCACAGTTATAGTTATGTGCCCTACACCAGACTCTTTTAAACAGATATAATTGTGTCTGAACAGTCAGGGAGACACTATTACAGTTTTTTTTACGTCAAAAAATGCCAAAAGCAGGATAATACAGAGATTTGACCCGTGGAACTGCAAAAGCACAGTTCTATTTCTCTGGCCTACACCAGACACTTTTAAACAGATATATTGGTGTCTGACCTGTCAGGGAGACACTATTACTGTTTTTTTTATGGCAAAAAATGCCAAAAGCAGGATAATACAGAGATTTGACCTGTGGAACTGCAAAACCACAGTTCTATTTCTCTGGCCTACACCAGACTCTTTTAAACAGATATATTGGTGTCTGAACAGTCACAGACACACTCAATTTTTTTTTTTTTGGGGGGGGGGATACCAAAAGGTTAATACGACGCGTATTTGTAAAGTCTGACTGAGGAAAAAAAATAAATACATGATTTAATTGAAAAAAAAATTAATTTTTCCTGGCCCCTGAGAACGGGGGATAAGTCTAGCAATTTGACCAACAGGAGCACACAGAACTGTAATGCAGTGTTTGCTGGTATAGTGGCTGCATCTGCTATACAGCCTGCCTGCCTGATATCTGGGATGGATATTAGTCCTGAGAAGGACTGTTTGTTTGATTTGGCAGGCTTTAGAGACCCTACACTACCTTTTTTGCACTATATATCTCTCCCTAACTCAGCAGCACTCTCCCTACACTGTCTGATCCCGGGCGACTGTGTCCAAGCTGGCGGCGCCCGGTTTTAAATACTCGAGGTGACGCTGTGCGGCCAGCCAATCACTGTAATGCCCACAAACAACATGGCTGCGGCATTACAGTGACTGGCTGGCAATCTCTGCATGTTCATTGGCTCTGCAAAGAGCGCCAAACGTGCAGGGCGGAGACCTGAACTCCCGCCCGAGTAACCCGGAAATGCTCGGTGCTCGCCGAACATCCCGAGTAGTGAGATGCTCGGGCGAGTAACGAGCAGTGTCGAGCATGCTCACTCAACACTAATTGCTATATATCCTTCTTGATATTTCTTCTTTTTTCCCTCCAATTTTTTTATTCATTTTTTATTCTCTGTTATTTATACTGATCTTTTTACTGTTACTGCTAATCTGTCTTTATCTCCTTCTTTTTCCTTTTCCCCTTTTTTCCTCCTTTTTCTTTCTTCTTTTCTGTATATTCTAAACCATTGGCACCAGGTGGCCTTGTTTCAGAGAATATGAATGATAACAAAAAACTTTTTCTCCACTCATGGTTATTGGTTGGGTGAAGCCATTTATTGTCAAACTACTGTGTCTTCTCTTTTTAAATCTTAATGACAACCAAAAACATCTAAATGACCCTGATAAAAAGTTCACATACCCTAGTTCTTAGTACCGTGTATTGCCCCCTCTAACATAAGTGACAGCTTGAAGTCTTTTGTGGTAGTTGTGGATGAGGTTCTTTAATTTCTCAGATGGTAAAGCTGCCTATTCTTCTTGGCAAATAGCCTCCAGTTCCTGTAAATTCCTGGGCTGTTTAGCATGAACTGCATGCTTGAGATCTCCCCAGAGTGGCTTAATGATATTGAGGTCAAGAGACTGAGATGGCCACTCCAGAACCTACACTTTGTTTTGCTGTAGCCAATGACAGGTCGACTTGGCCTTGTGTTTTGGATCGTTGTCATGTTGGAACATCCAAGTACGTACCATGCGCAGCTTCCAGGCTAAAGAGTGCAAATTTGCTTCAACTTTTACCAAGTTTCCTGTGCCTTTGTAGCTCACACATCCCCAAAACATCAGCGATCCACCTCTGTGCTTTACTGTAGGAATGGTGTTTCTTTCATCATAGGCTTTGTTGACGCTCTCTCCAAATGTAACGTTTATGGTTGTGGCCAAAAAGTTAAATTTTGGTCTCATCACTCCAAATTACCTTGTTCCAGAAGTTTTGAGGCTTGTCTCTGTGCTGTTTGGCGTATTGTGGGTGAGATACTTTGTGGCATTTGTGCAGTAATGGCTTTCTTCTGGCGACTCGACCATGCAGCCCATTTTTCTTCAAGTGCCTCCTTATTGTGCATCTTGAAACAGCCACACCGCTAGTTTTCAGAGAGTCCTGAATTTCAGTTGATGTTACTTGTGGGATTTTCTTTGCATCCCAAACAATTTTCCTAACAGTTGTGACCGAAATTCTTGTTGGTTTACCTGACCGTGGTTTGGTTTTTACTGAACCCCTGATTTTCCATTTGTTAATCACAGTTTGAACACTGCTGACTGGCATTATCAATTCCTTGGATATTTGTTTGTATCCCTTTCCTGTGTTATACAGTTCAACTACCTTTTCCCATAAATCCGTTGACAATTCTTTTTCTTTCCCCATGACTCACAATCCAGAAACGTCAGTGGCTGGATTAAAGATGTCATAGTGTGTCTGGATCCCTGAAACTCACTCAGCTTTTATGCACACACACTTATTACAAGCAAACAGGTTACAGGTGAGGATATTACCTTTAGTAGCCATTCAAACCCATTTGTGTCAAATTCTGTGCATGTTATCAGGCCAAAATCACCAGGGTATGTAAACTTTTGATCAGGGTCATTTGGATGTTTTTGGTTGTCATTAAGATTTAAAAAGAGAAAACACAGTAGTTTGACAATAAATGGCTTCACCCAACCAATAACCATGAGTGGAGAAAAAGTTTTTTTGTTAGCATTCATATTTTCTGAAACAAGGCCAAGAAAGGAAAATTCTGCCGGGGTATGTAAACTTTTGAGCACAACTGTACATATACAGTGGGGTAAATAAGTATTACACTGCCGATATTGCAAATTTTCCCACCTACAAATAATGGAGAGATCTGTAATTTTTATCGTAGATACACGTCAACTGTGGGAGACAGAATCTATAAATAAAAATCAGAAAATCACATTGTATGATTTTTAAAAAATTAAATTGCATTTTATTACATGAAATAAGTATTTGATCACCTACCAACCAGCAAGAATTCTGGTTCTCACACACATGTTAATCTTTCTTTAAGAAGCCCTGCTCTGCACTCATTACCTGTATTAATTGCATCTGTTTGAACTACTGTATTCTTCGGACTATAAGACTTACTTTTTCCCCCCAAAATTTGGGAGGAAAATAGGGGATGCGTCTTATAGTCCAAATGCATGCTAACCAGGAGGGTTGCGGCGATGGTGGAGCAGGATCCCTTCCTCAGGAAGCCGGCGGCGGCAGTAGTGTGGCGATGCTGCGGGCCCGGTGTCTGTGGTGAGCAGAGTGGAGTGCATCATTGTTTTCCTGGCAGCCATCTTCCTGAAGCTGTGGGCTGCTGTGGGCCGCCGTAGGCGGCGCATACGCAGATTGGATCTTAGCCCAGCCGAGATCTCAATCTGCGCATCACCAAACTTCTGCCGCTGCCGGCCTCCTGAGGAAGGGACCCTGCTCCACGCAATGCACTCTGCTCTGCCTCACCACCGACAACTTGATCCTTGACATATTGATCCTCTTACATTTGATTTATCCCCTTAATATAAGGTGAGTGAAGTATCCCAAAATCTTCCAATGAAGTGTAGCCCAGTAAATATTTTTATTTTTAGGTTAAAAAAAGTTTCATTATTCTAATTTAATTTGTACATATTAATAATAAAGCTGACATTCTTTTTAATTTAGCACTTGCATTATTTTTCTCTGTTGGCACAGATGCTGAGTGACTGGTTAGCACAGTTTTATGTAAATTTCTCATTATATGTACAAGTGACTGGTGTACTAGAAAAAAAGTGAATTTTGTACTTATTGTTTGTAAGCTCTTATGGGTAAATTCACATTTCATACATTTTTCCCATAGCATGCTATTGCATTATTTGTTTTTATTATTTATTATTATTATTTATTATTATAGTGCCATTTATTCCATGGCGCTTTACATGTGAAAAAGGGGTATACATAGTTGAAACAATTACAATAATCTTGAACACAATGTGACGGCGTCTGGTACAGGAGGAGTGAGGATTCTGCCCGCGAGGGCTCACAATCTACAAGGGATGGGTGAGGATACAGTAGGTCAGGGTAGAGCTGGTCGTGCAGCAGTATGGTGGAGCAGTGGTTACTGCAGGTTGTAGGCTTGTTGGAAGAGGTGGGTCTTCAGGCTCCTTTTGAAGGTTTCCACGACAATTTTAAATGTCTGGTACTTCCCCTGAGTGTAAAAGATGGAAGAATATATCAAAATATAGGTTAATATTCATCTCAAATACCTTGTTTCCTAACCAGGTTTCACTGAAATTTCTTAGTTGTTTGGCCAAGGGTCCTGCAGAAGATAGCAGCATCAAGAGCTGTAAATTTTATATCATCACTTCCTATGAAAAACATGGCTTGGGGTCAAGCAAATTAGTCAATAATTTTCTAACAGAATCTGGAATTATAGAATACATTATCAGCCGGACAAGTCCTAGATGGAGTCTATGTGTCACCGAGGTGCCCAGCCTCGGTGATGTGAAAACTGGAAAGCAGGCTTCAGCACTGGTAATTAGTGTTGAGCCACCCCCGTAGTGTTCGAGTTCTGTTCGGTTCGTCCAACACCCGTATGTTCGCCGAACTGTTCGTCGAACTGTTCGTCGAACACCTTCGAACACCGTTAAAACCAATGGCAGGCAAACAAAAACACATAGAAACACATAGAAAACATATAGAAAACACTTCAAAGGTGTCCAAAAGCTGACAAACTGCTCAGAAGACACAACTAACACATGGAAAAGTGACAAGTACATATAGTCATGCGAAAAGAAAAGAGGTGGAGGAGTAAAAAGAGGGGGAGATACAGATATAGGCATATCATGCCCTTCTAAAACCAAAAAAGTGCGAAGCCAACACGGCCAGTCCGTTCCTGCCCGTGTGACCTCCGTGTCGCCGGGTTTGTGCCAGAGCCGCGGTGGACCCTGACGGCCAGTCCCCCTCTCCCAATACTGGTGCCTGTCCGCTGGTGGGTCAAGCGAGCCCCCCTGCGGTGAAGGCAGGTCTAATCTTTTTAATTTAAATTGTCTCTCTAATTTGAATGAGTACACTTTAAATCCTTTTACAAGGATCTATTGGAGGGCAAGTCTCATGCCAGTGACGCGCCCCCTGGGCCTGTGCTGTGCAGGGGGATACCCGGAGCCGGATCGCTAGGGGTTGTAGTCTCAGTGTGGCGGTGACCCGGTCCGTGCCCAGGGTGGTCAAACCAGTGGCAGTCTTAAGTAATAACAATGTCCGACTACGCCACCCGTGGATTGCGGTCAGTGGGGACCGCCGCTGCACTGCAGACCGCTGAGGCTGATGTAGTTTGCGCAGCCGAGTATGGGATAACTCCCCACGGGAGAAGTATTGCCTCAGGGCAGCTAATGTGGATGATGGGAGTGATGGTGTGAGCGTCCCAGTAGTAATGGTGCTGGTGCGGCGATGAAACACAGAGACGTGTGGTGCAGTTCAGGGTCTTTACTGATGGTATAAAGCAGACCCTCCCGGGAGTACTGGTTAGCAGTATGGGGCCTGGTCAGTCTGTGAGCAAGCAGGATCTCCCCTGGCCAGGTGGAGTTGTAGGCCTCCCCGACTATCTGCACTCTTTCCTGGCTACCTTGCTCTATGCGGGTAGAAGTAGCCCACGTCCCTGAGTATACCGTGTGGTGCTCCCCGGATGGCCGGTGACTTGGGGCCTTCCATTAGCCTCCGCTTCACGATGACGGTGCTGGTCCCTTGCTTGTGACCGTGCCTCCGGGCTTCTAAGGCCAGAGGACATGGAATCCCCTGCCGGTTGGATTCTGCTGCTGGACCTGGATGTCCCCACAGCCTCGGACTCCGTGTCCGGGTTAGTGTCTTCAGCCAAGGCGAGCTATCTAGCTTCCAGCCTCTGGCACTTGCTCCTGCTCTTACAGAGCTCCTGTTGTCACTTTCCCTGTGTCTGGAACTTCACTCCAGGCTCTGACTGCTCTGCTTGTTCTGCAGGCTCTGTCTAACCTAATCCCGCCCCAGACCCAGTTTATAAGGGCAGATTCCTCCCCTCCCAGGTCTGGGTGGTCCGTGTTGCATGCTTAGGGCTCCTGACCAGAGAAACCTCCCACTTGCTCTCAGACATAATATTTCTATTACTGTGGTAACCAGACCCCTGGGGTGCCACATTCCCCCCTAGTAAATTTTAGTACTCCGGGACTAAACACATATTTTAAAGAAACATAAATACAGGGTATAACAATAATACAATAACATATTTACAAGAAGCTTTAGTTCTTTAAAGGTCACGGCGTGTCCGCAACCGGGTGTCAATATCACCCAAGGTGAAGTTTTAAGCAAAGTAGGGAACCTGTCCAAAGCAAACCCCTTGCGTTAGCCTTGGGCGTGGCTGCAAGGCTGGAGCTAGCTACTTTGGGCCGCAAGTAGGCCACGCCAGACAGGTTTTCTCTTCCGCGGTCTTCGCAAGAGGCACCAAGGTGCAACTATCTACAAGAATTGTTCCAGTTATCCAGTGTCCATAACCTGTTAGTCCATAGAAATCTGCAGGGTAACTGAGAGACATAATTAATAACAGGCAACAAACATAAACCAAAAACAGTTAAACAGATGAATTCACAGTGCATTAGTTTAGATTTTCCAGCGAGCGGGCATCTGACCTCTAGTGACTCTAGTGGACCTACGGAGCTCACTAACTGGTCCTGCACAACAGGGTGTAGGAGGTATTATGGGTAAGCTGGGCAGCTGTCTGCGCACTCTTTGGCTCACTAGGGGCACGGCAGGCTCACTACTAGCAGAGGGTTGATTCTCCTGGGCTGCTGGTGTGGACTCTTCTGCCTCCTGGGCCGGCTACTCTTCCAGCTCTACCTGGTCTTCTGTAGGCACTTGAGGGGCTGGCTGGAGAAAGGTGAGGACGGGCACCATGATAGCGTTGTTTACTTGTGTCCAGGACCGGGGAAAGTCTCCGAGTACGGTGCTGATCATTTCCTCTTTTTCCTCTACGGGTTGAGGGTCTTCCTGATCTTCATCCGTGCTTTGCAACTTCTCGGGGCACTTTTTCAGGTGGTCTTTGGAGACAGTGGCTGTGGTCTCTCCTCCATCCTTGCTAATGATGTACACTTTCGGATTATTGTGGCTTGAGAGCAGTACGGTGTACGGGTCCTTTTCCCACTGGTCGTCCAACTTATGGAGCCGCCTTTTTCTTTTCAAGACCTGCTCTCCAGGTACCAGGGGAACAGCGGGAGCATGTTGGTTATAAGTCCTCTCCTGCCTTTCTCTTGATTGGCAGAGACTTCGCTCGACGCTCTCCTGTACTTTCTGGTACTGCTGCTGCCATTCTGTATCCCAGTCTGCTTCTGGCGAGGTGTCCTCGGGTGTCAGAACTCCCATATCCAGGTCAACAGGCAGCTTACCAGGTCTTCCTCACATTAGGTAAGCCGGGGTACAGTTGGTGGAACCTACCGGGATGTGGTTGTACAGGTCCACCAGATCGGGCAGTTTCTCAGGCCACAGACTGCGTTCTTCCAGGGGCAATGTTTTTAGCAGATCTATCACCACCTGGTTCATCTTCTCGCAGAGTTCATTGGTTTGGGGGTGATAGGGCGTTGTTCTTATCTTCTTGCAGCCATACAGGTTGCTGAACTCCTGGAAGACCTCCGCTTCGAAGGCTGGTCCTTGGTCCGTCAGCACTTGGTCCGGGTACCCGTGTGGGCGGCAGAAGTGCAGCTGGAAGGCTCTAGCTGCTGTTTGTGCTGTTAAGTCTTTGACGGGGACCACCACTAAGAATCGGGAGTAGTGATCCACGATGGTTAGGGCGTAGACATACCCGCTTCTGCTTGAAGCCAGTTTAACATGATCCAGAGCGACCAGTTCCAGTGGCTGCCTGGTGATGATGGGTTGCAGGGGAGTCCTCTGGCTGGCACGGTCCCTTCTTCTTAGATTGCACGGGCCACAGTCTCTACACCACCTCTCAATGGCTCCTCTCATGCCTATCCAGTAGAACCGTTCACGCAGCAGGAACTCCAGCTTCTTCCATCCGAAGTGCCCTGCCCCTTTGTGGTAGGCATCCAGCACCATAGCTGCGTCCCGTCTCGGTACCACAACCTGCCAGATCAGTTCATGTGTCCGGGAATTGACCATTCTGCGGCACAACTTCTCCTTGTAGAGAAACAGTCTGCTCTTCTCCGTCCACAGTTGCTTGGTCTCTTCTGGAGCGTCTGGGTCCAGGCGGGCGTCGGCCTGGGTAAGCATCTCCTTCACCAGACGGACTGCGGGGTCACTGTCTTGCGTCTCCGCCCAGTTGTAGTGGGGTAAGGGGTTGAGCGTAGCGGATTGCTGGCCCCTCACACGGTGGGAATACTGGGTAATCCCATGACGGTGAAACGCAGGAAGTTCGATCTCTTCCAATTCTTCTGGATCCTCCCCTTCGTCCGGTAGGTTTGGCATCCTGGACAGGGCGTCCGCGTTGGTATTGGAGCGTCCTGCCCGGTATTTGATTGTGAACTCAAAATTGGACAGGCGGGCCATCCATCTCTGCTCCAGGGCACCCAGTCTAGCAGTGTCCAGGTGTGTCAACGGGTTGTTGTCCGTGTACATGGTGAACCTGGAAGAGGCAAGGTAATGCTTGAAACGTTCGGTTACTGCCCACACCACTGCCAGGAACTCTAGCTTGAACGAGCTGTAATTCTCAGGGTTTCTTTCCGTGGGTCGCAGTTTTCGGCTGGCGTAAGCAATTACCTGTTCTCTACCCTGCTGGATCTGGGACAGTACGGCCCCTAGCCCGATGTTGCTTGCGTCCGTGTGGAGGATAAAGGGCTGGCTGTAATCAGGGTATGCCAGGATTTCATCCCCCGTGAGGGCCATCTTCAGCTGGCGGAAGGACTCCTCTTCCAGCTTTTCCCATTTGAAGGGTGGCTTCTGGTTTTTGGCCTTCCTGGACTGGTCTATCAGGAGGTCCTGCATAGGAGCTGCCTTCTTGGTAAAACCGGGAATGAATCTTCGGTAGTAGCCTACCAACCCGAGGAACTGCCGCACTTCCTTTATGCTGGATGGTCTTGGCCAGTCCTTGATCACGGTGATCTTGTCAGGGTCGGGAGCTACTCCGTCAGCACTCACCACGTGTCCCAGGTACTGTACCTTTGGCTTCAGTAGATGACACTTCGAGGGTTTTACCTTTAGGCCATAGTTTGCCAGGGCTTCAAACACTTCGGCCAGGTGTTCCAGATGGTCCTCATAGGTCTTGGAATAGACGATGACATCGTCCAGGTATAATAGGACCGTCTCGAAGTTCCGGTGTCCCAGACAGCATTCCATCAACCGTTGGAAGGTTCCTGGTGCGTTGCCGAGCCCGAACGGCATACAGTTAAATTCGCTGAGTCCCATCGGGGTGGTGAATGCGGTCTTCTCCCGGTCCACCTCTGCTACAGGAACCTGCCAGCACCCGCTAGTGAGATCCAAAGTAGAGAAGAAGTTAGCAGATTTTAATGCAGCTAAGGACTCTTCTATCCTTGGTAACGTGATACGGTTGACCTTCCTGTAGTCTACACACATTCTCATGGTGTTGTCTTTCTTTTTCACTAAGACTAGTGGAGCTGCCCAGGGGCTACAGCTGTCCCTAATTACCCCAGCCTCCTTCCTGTCTTTTAGCATCCCCTTGGCGTGTTGATAGTGTGCAGGGGGTACGGGTCGATATCTCTCCTTTATGGGAGGATGGTCTCCCGTGGGGATGTGATGTTCTACCCCCTTTACTCGCCCAAAGTCTAGTGGGTGTTTACTAAACACTCTCTCGTACTCTTGAACCACCCGATAGACTCCCTGTTTTTGGTGTGAGGGAGTGGAGTCAGTACCCAAATGCAGTTGCTGACACCAGTCCTCCATTGTTTTCTTAGAGCCGTTACCTTCCTCTGGTTGAGATGGAGGCAAGGGTTCCACGGCCTGTACAGAGTTCTGGTTGATGGTGAACAATTTGGCTAGCGTGGCATACCGGGGCAGGTATACTTCTCTCTCCCCGATATTGATGATGCGGACGGGCACCCTCCCATGGCGTACATCGACCACCCCCCTTGCTGTCAAAATGGTGGGCCTACTGTCTGAGTAGACGGGTTTTACCATTGCTTGGTAGTCTCTACCTCTCAGACCAATAGCTGCCCGGCACCAAATCATCATCTCACTTTTTGGGGGCATGGCAATAGGGAACGGGTCACACATTCTCACGCTACCTATCTCACCACCAGATAATTCCACTTGTTGCCGCTTCATCAGTGCCCGGATCTCTTTTTGGAGCACACGCTGCTGGCTGGAACTGGCGTTCTTGGCAACCTGTTGCAAAATAAGAATCACCTCTGCAAGACAGTTTTCAATTACGTTAGTACCTAGGGTGATTTTTGGGTGACTCTCGCGACGGTCAATGTCCACAATGATAAGTCCTTGTGCCGGCAGTTCAACTTTACCGACCTTGATGGTCACTTCCTTAAATCCTATCTGTGGCACGGGCTGACCATTGCTGGCGATAATGCTCAGGTCGTCATCTGGGTAGCGGGTTATGTCCGAGTCATTCCAGTACCGCTTGAAGAGCACGTACGGGATGGTGGTGACCTGTGACCCGGTGTCTAGTAGGGCACTCATAGGAATGCCATCCAGTACCACAGGCAAGACCGGACGTCCCCCTACGTATTTGTCATGCCAGTTTGATGGGCCTGATGATCTTATGCCTGGGGGTTGGCAGTACCTTGCCATATGTCCGGGTTGATTGCAGCGGCAGCAGATGGGTCGTCCGTCCTCGTTGTATCTGTCGCTGGGTCTTCCTCTGGCCGGTGGGGTCCTCCTCAGTTGGCGCCACGGGACGTCCTCCGGTCCGGATGCCAGCTGGATCTTTCCTGGAGAAGAGACCTGCAAAGACTGCACAGTTCTGGTTAGCGCGGCAACGCTCTTAGTCAGCTCTTGGACCTGATGGTGCAGGTCTGTTGCCGGGTTATTGTTCAAAGCCTGCACATCAGCTCCCACAGGCCCTGCAGACAAGGGCACCGCGCCCTGGTGATAAGTGATAGCAGGGCGCCTGTGGGTCACAGCGCCACCTGGTGCCGGTTCTCGGAGCACCCGGATGGCTCTGTCCTTGAACTGTGCAAAGTCCAGGTCAGGGTCCTGTAAGGCCATTGCCCGCAACTGGGTTCGGTGGGCATTGCACAGTAGACCCTCAATAAATTGTTCAGTCAACAGCTTGTCTTCATTTCCCACGCTGTCAGGGTCTGCCTGCTTAATGGCTCTCAGGGCCTCTTGTAAGTTTAGAGCATAGACTCTTATACTTTCATGTGCCCGTTGTTTGCACCCATAAAATCTTAGTTTTATCTCGGCTGAGGTTCGGGTATCAAATGTGTCTTTCAGCCGGGCTAGTATTTCTCTGACAGTCCTCTTCTTCCCAGGTGACCAGGACTTTACCTCCCTTTGGGCTGCCCCGATTAACTGGGCCACCAGAATGCTCACTTTTTGCTCTTCTGTGAGGGGGTATACCTGGAAGAGGTTATCCAGTTTTTCTCTAAAGTCACTTAGGGTATGTGACTCCCCTGAGTACTGGGGTAGCCAGGTTGCCCCCGGGATATTGGGCATGGTGAATGGCATGACCGCTGCAGCGGTTGCGCTGGCGGTGGCTGTGGCGGTGGAGCTCCCCTCGGTATCCGACATCCTTCTTCCCCCCTAGTGGACCGTGGCCTACCTTGCGATGCTCTTCTTCCGTAGGCCGCGGCTCCGCAGTCGATCGTCGGGGTTGAGGACCTGGCGTCGCGCTCCGATGACGTCAGCGTCGCTCTTCCCTTCCAGGACCTTACGCAGCATCGGAGCGTGGGGCGGAACTTCGGATCTCGCGCGCTTTCGGCGTCCACGCCCCTCTTCTTCCCGCGTGGTGTCCCGAAGATGGCGTCCGAAGGCGGGAAGCAGTTGCGGATGGCGGGAAGACGGCAGAAGATGGCGAGAAACGGTCCAAAATGGCGTCCGATGGCGGGAAACAGCTCCGGACGGCGGAAACTTCACCACAGGTAAGTATAAAAGTCTCTTTTTCAGGCACGCAGTACCCGGTGGTTGCGGGCACGAAATCCTGTCGACTACGCCAAAGTTGACGCGCCCCCTGGGCCTGTGCTGTGCAGGGGGATACCCGGAGCCGGATCGCTAGGGGTTGTAGTCTCAGTGTGGCGGTGACCCGGTCCGTGCCCAGGGCGGTCAAACCAGTGGCAGTCTTAAGTAATAACAATGTCCGACTATGCCACCCGTGGATTGCGGTCAGTGGGGACCGCCGCTGCGCTGCAGACCGCTGAGGCTGATGTAGTTTGCGCAGC
Organism: Phyllobates terribilis; assembly: GCF_046119375.1. Taxonomy (NCBI): domain Eukaryota; kingdom Metazoa; phylum Chordata; class Amphibia; order Anura; family Dendrobatidae; genus Phyllobates; species Phyllobates terribilis. Next base: position 708,626,713 of record NW_027362761.1, read on the forward strand.
CGAGTATGGGATAACTCCCCACGGGAGAAGTATTGCCTCAGGGCAGCTAATGTGGATGATGGGAGTGATGGTGTGAGCATCCCAGTAGTAATGGTGCTGGTGCGGCGATGAAACACAGAGACGTGTGGTGCAGTTCAGGGTCTTTACTGATGGTATAAAGCAGACCCTCCCGGGAGTACTGGTTAGCAGTAAGGGGCCTGGTCAGTCTGTGAGCAAGCAGGATCTCCCCTGGCCAGGTGGAGTTGTAGGCCTCCCCGACTATCTGCACTCTTTCCTGGCTACCTTGCTCTATGCGGGAAGAAGTAGCCCACGTCCCTGAGTATACCGTGTGGTGCTCACCCGTATGGCCGGTGACTTGGGGCCTTCTGTTAGCCTCCGCTTCACGATGGCGGTGCTGGTCCCTTGCTTGTGACCGTGCCTCCGGGCTTCTAAGGCCAGAGGACATGGAATCCCCTGCCGGTTGGATTCTGCTGCTGGACCTGGATGTCCCCACAGCCTCGGACTCCGTGTCCGGGTTAGTGTCTTCAGCCAAGGCGAGCTATCTAGCTTCCAGCCTCTGGAACTCGCTCCTGCTCCTACAGAGCTCCTGTTGTCACTTTCCCTGTGTCTGGAACTTCACTCCAGGCTCTGACTGCTCTGCTTGTTCTGCAGGCTCTGTCTAACCTAATCCCACCCCAGACCCAGTTTATAAGGGCAGATTCCTCCCCTCCCAGGTCTGGGTGGGCCGTGTTGCATGCTTAGGGCTCCTGACCAGAGAAACCTCCCACTTGCTCTCAGACATAATATTTCTATTACTGTGGTAACCAGACCCCTGGGGTGCCACACCAGCAGCCGCGGTAATTCCAGCTCCAGTAGCGTCCACTAAAGCGGCTGCAGTTAAAAAGCTTTTATAAGGATCGAGCTTGGCGGTCCACCGCAAGGCGTCCTACCGCCAGTCCCAGCCCCTGTGCCTTGGGGTGCCTTCCCGATGCTCTTCACTGAGTGTCCCGGAGGCCCGAACCATTTCCTTTGAAAAAATTAAGTGTCCAAACTACAGGTGGTGTAGCTTGCTTAACAGCTGGGATAATCCGCTGACTAGCAGACACAGCTACTAGGCACAAAGTATTTCCTGGGCTAGATGCAGTTAAAAATTGGTAATTAGATACTCTCGTTGGATGCTGAGAAAGCATTCCATAGAGTCTCCTGGCACGCCATAAAGTATTCTCTTAAAAAGCTTGGGGTAGGGGTATAGGGGACCCTTTTATAGGCAAAATCACGGCCCTGTATCGCAATACGTCACCTAGGCTGAAGATATATGGAACATTTTCATCACCTTTCATAATCACCAATGGGACAAGGCAGGGATGTCCTCTGTCCCCTCTCTTATACATCCTAGTGACGGAGCACCTGCTCTCATAAATTCACCATAACCCCAATATTAGGTGGATTGAGGTGGGAGGCACCGAGTACAAGTGCTCTGCATTTGCTGATGATGTCCTAGTATATATCACTCAATCACATATATCCATCCCTGCTGTTATGGCTGAAATAGATCACTTTGTTACATGGTCAAATTTTAAAATCAATGCAGCGAAGTCTGAGGCCCTCGATGTCTCCCTCCCCAAATCCATACAGGATTCCATCCAGTTCAACTTTCCCTTTGCCTGGCCCTCACAGGGTATCAAATACTTAGGAATTCGTATTCATAGAGACCTCTCCCATCTATGTTATCTTCATTTTGGGCCCTTTATTGAACAACTCCATACAGACCACGGTTGGCAAGTTAGAACTGTAAGAATCACTACGTGAACCACTGGTGTTTTGTGGAAAAGCACATGTACACTGTGTTCCAAATTATTATGCAAAAAGTGTTTAGGAGTGATAGGGTAAGAATTTTTTTGTTTGTCAGTTAAACTCATTGATGGTGATGTGTGTCAGGGCTCTTTATATCACTGTAAGCAATTGCAGACACCTGTGCTAATTAGTTTGGCAGGTGTGTCCAATGAACGGCAAGACTACTTAAGAAGGCTGTCCCACATTATTAAGCAGCCTACATTTTCTGCCAAAATGGGAAAGAAAAAGGATGTGTTGGCTGCTGAGAAGCAACAAATTGTGGAGTGTTTAGGTCAAGGCATGACTACAATCAACATTGCCAAGACACTTCATCCTGATCATCGCACAATCAAGAAGTATGTAGCTGATTCACAGTACACACGTGTGCGTGCTGATAAGGGAAAATTGAGGACTCTTTCCTACAGGCAATTACGTCAGGTTAAAAGAGCAGCGGCAAAAAAGCCTTGTCATAGCAGCAGACAAGTTTTTAAAGCTGCTGGTGCCTCCAACGTCCCCCGTACAACAAGATGCAGGGTCCTTCAGAGGTTTGCAGCTGTGCGTAAGCCATCCTGTCGACCTCCTCTACCCACTGTACACAAGCAGAAACGGCTCCAGTGGGCCAAACAATACATGAAGACTGACTTCAAAACTGTTTTGTTCACCGATGAGTGCCGTTCAACGCTCGATGGTCCAGATGGATGGAGTGGAGGATGGCTGGTTGATGGACACCCCATGCAAACACGGCTACGGCGCCAGCAAGGAGGAGGTGGAGTAATGTTTTGGGCTGGAATCATGGGGAGAGAGATTGTCGGCCCCTTTAGGATCCCTGAAGGGGTAAAGATGAACTCCATAATGTATGTGGTGTTTCTCAAACAGCACTTCCTGCCATGGTTCAAGAAGAAGAACCGTGTATTCTGCAGCAAGATCATTTTCATGCATGATAATGCACCGTCTCATGCTGCACATAACACATCTGCATCTCTGGCTGATGTGGGCATAAAAGGGGACAAACTTATGGTGTGACCCCCATGCTCCCCTGACCTCAACCCCATTGAGAACCTCTGGAGCATCATCAAAAGGAGTGTCTATGATGGCGGGAGGCAGTTCACATCTAAGCAACAGCTCTGGGAGGGTATTCTGTCCTCATGCAAAACAATTGAAGCAGAAACCATCCAAAACCTGACAAATTCAATGGACGAGAGAGTTCAGAAGCTCCTTTCGAACAAGGGGTCCTATGTGCAAATGTAACATCACCTAGAATAAAGTTTTGAGTTGAAAACTGTTTGATTTCAGTTTGTAATAACGTGCTAATGCTTATAATTTCAAAAATGACCATTTTTTTGTTCTTTATTAAAATGAAAAGGTTGATCAAAGAGTGTGGGGGATCTAAGAGTGTGGCAACCCAGTAGTCAGGATTATTTCTAATTCTCACAATTCGAGGGTCATGTTGCAGGTAGTGCAGCAAGAAGGCACTCATGTGTCTTGCGCATCCAGGAGCACCAAAGTCCCTGTTGTGTTGGTGGCGAGGTAACAATCATGCTTCCTTCCTCTGCCCTCTCCCCCCAACCTCGCACAACAGAAATGTGATCAAGGTCTCCCTCATCTGATGAGTCTTCCATCAGTTCACATCTATGAGCCCCAAAATTATTTTCCGGGCTAGATGCAGCTAAAAATTATTATTAATTTGAAAGCTGGTGGAGCTTAGTATAGATGGCCTAATAGAATCAATACTGCAAACTGCTACAAGGCCCAAATTATTTTCCAGCCAAGATACAGATAAACATGATTAGTAATTTTAAATCTGGTGGAGTTTAGTATAGATGGCCTAATAGAATCAGTACTGCAAACTGCTACAAGGCCCACATTATTTTCCAGCCAAGATACAGATAAACATGATTAGTAATTTTAAATCTGGTGGAGTTTAGTATAGATGGCCTAATAGAATCAGTACTGCACACTGCTACAAGGCCCAAATTATTTTCCAGCCAAGATACAGATAAACATGATTAGTAATTTTAAATCTGGTGGAGTTTAGTATAGATGGCCTAATAGAATCAGTACTGCAAACTGCTACAAGGCCCAAATTATTTTCCAGCCAAGATACAGATAAACATGATTAGTAATTTCAAATCTGGTGGAGTTTAGTATAGATGGCCTAATAGAATCAGTACTGCACATTGCTACAAGGCCCAAATTATTTTCCAGCCAAGATACAGATAAACATGATGATTAATTTTAAATCTGGTGGAGTGTAGTATAGATGGCCTAATAGAATCAGTACTGCACACTGCTACAAGGCCCACATTATTTTCCAGCCAAGATACAGATAAACATGATTAGTAATTTTAAATCTGGTGGAGTTTAGTATAGATGGCCTAATAGAATCAGTACTGCACACTGCTACAAGGCCCAAATTATTTTCCAGCCAAGATACAGATAAACATGATTAGTAATTTTAAATCTGGTGGAGTTTAGTATAGATGGCCTAATAGAATCAGTACTGCAAACTGCTACAAGGCCCAAATTATTTTCCAGCCAAGATACAGATAAACATGATTAGTAATTTCAAATCTGGTGGAGTTTAGTATAGATGGCCTAATAGAATCAGTACTGCACATTGCTACAAGGCCCAAATTATTTTCCAGCCAAGATACAGATAAACATGATGATTAATTTTAAATCTGGTGGAGTGTAGTATAGATGGCCTAATAGAATCAGTACTGCACACTGCTACAAGGCCCAAATTATTTTCCAGCCAAGATACAGATAAACATGATTAGTAATTTGAAAGTTTAAAACGGTTGGTGAGGTGATTTTTGGGCGATCCAACCCACCTAGAATTGACGATGCCAACGTCACGTAAAACACAGCAAGGGGACTCCAAAAAGAGTCTCCATTTTTTCCAAAAATTGTGGCACAGACACCACTTAAGTGGCATCAATTGCCCCAGAGTTGCTTAAAACGGTTGGTGAGGTGATTTTACCAAATCCTCAAGCTTTTAGTCTCCCCAGGATGACACAGGGGTAGAAAAGTCCTTGCGGATCCATGATTTGTTCATCTTTATGAACGTGAGTCTGTCTACATTATCAGTGGAGAGCCGCGTGCACTTATCTGTCAGCACACCACCAGCAGCGCTGAACACACGTTCAGACAGAACGCTGGCTGCGGGGCATAACAAGATCTCCAAGGCGTAAGTGGTGAGCTCCGGCCATTTATCCAGATTGGAAGCCCAAAAAGAGCAAGGGTCCAGTGACACAGTCATGGCTTCAATGTTTACTTGGAGATACTCCTGTACCATCGTCTCTAGGCGTTGACTATGTGTCAGACTTCTTGTGTCCTGTGGCCTTGCAAAGGATGGGCTAAAAAAGTGGTGAAATGATTCCGCAAAATTGATGTTACCAGCAGATACTGTGTTTCTGTTACGTTTTGAGTGCTGAACACTCGACGGTCCCACGGTTGGCAAGTTGGAACTGTGAGATTCACTACGTGCACCACTAGTGTTTTGGGGAAAAGCACATGTAATATTCTGCAACAGTCTCTGCTGATACTCCTGCATGCATGCATCTCTTTCTATGGCAGGAATAATTTCTGCAAATTTACTTTTGTACCGGGGATCTAACAGTGTGGCAACCCAGTAGTCAGGATTATTTCTAATTCTCACAATTCGAGGGTCATGTTGCAGGTAGTGCAGCAAGAAGGCACTCATGTGTCTTGCGCATCCAGGAGCACCAAGTCCCTGTTGTGTTGGTGGCGAGGTAACAATCATGCTTCCTTCCTCTGCCCTCTTCCCCCAACCTCGCACAACAGAAATGTGATCAAGGTCTCCCTCATCTGATGAGTCTTCCATCAGTTCGTCCTCCACTTCTTCCTGGGCTCCTGCACCTTCCTCACTAGTTTGGCTGCTACCATGCGCCCTGGTAAAACCATCTCCCCCACCCTCACATGCCTGGTGCCTTGGTGCTGCCGACCGTCTGGACCTTGCAGATGTTAGCCCTTCCGCATACAACTCCTCCTCCTCTACTTCCTCCACCTCCTCTTGTGCCACCACCTGACTCCGAATTCTGTTTAACATGTGCTCCAGCATGTAAATCACCGGAATAGTCATGCTGATAATGGCATCGACAGCACTAAACATCTTCGTCACCATTTCAAAACTGTGCAGAAGGGTGCATAGGTCCCTGATCTGAGACCACTTCTCCAGCGTGATTTGCCCCACCTCTGGATCTTGTTGGCCTAGGCTATACATCAGAACATATTGCACCAGGGCTTGTCGGTGCTGCCACAGTCGCTGCAACATGTGCAGAGTTGAATTCCACCGGCTAGGCACATCGCATTTTAGCCGGTGAAGTGGCAGGCCCAACGACTCCTGTAGAGATGTAAGTCGCTGAGCTGCGCGATGCGAACGGCGGAAGTGAGCACACAGCCACCATGCCCTCTGCAAAAGGCCATCTAGTCCGGATAGTTGGCTAAAAATTGCTGGACAACCAGGTTCAACACGTGAGCCATACAAGGCACGTGTCTGACATTGCCCCGGCGAAGGGCTGCACCCAGGTTTGCAGCATTGTCGCACACGGCCTTCCCTGGTTTCAGGTCCAGTGGAGACAACCATTCATGAAACTGGTTCTCCAGAGCTGACCACAACTCCTCAGCTGTGTGACTCACATTTCCCAGACATTTCAAAGTAAAAACCGCCTGAGGACGTTGAGTCCTGCTGCCTGCATAGTAAGGAGGTGTGCAGGATCCCTTCTGCGCAGTTAGAAAGCTTGTGGCATGACCAGAGAGGCTTTGGGTGCAGGTGGAGGACCGAGAGGAGGTTGAGGAGGCAGAAGCAGCGGAGGAACTGCGAAATAAAGAGGATTGACGCACACCTCGTGGGGACGGCAAGACTTGGACAGCAGCACATTGTCCTGCTGTCACCATAGTTACCCAGTGCCCAGTCAGCGACATATAACGCCCCTGTCCATGCCTACTCGTCCAAGTGTCTGTGCTGAAATGCACCCTGTCACACACAGAGTTTCTCAAAGAAGCGGTGATGTTGTGTGCGACATGCTGGTGGATCGCAGGCACACCTTTCTTTGAGAAGTAGTGTCGACTGGGCATCTGGTACTGGGGCACTGCGACGGACATAAGGTCTCGAAAATCCTCTGTGTCCACCAGGCGGAAAGGCAGCATTTCTGTAGCCAAGAGCTTGCAGATGGTGAAATTTAACCTCTTAGCTTTCTCATGGCTAGGAGAAACTGGTCTTTTACTTGTCCACATCTGAGGGACCGAGGGCTGGCTGTTGTGCTTAGACGGGGTTGAGAAGGGTGTCCCCGGCAAACTGCAAGTCTGTGAGGAAGATGCAGACGGACATGTTAGGTTGCCTTGATCCAAAGGTGGTGCTATCGATGTCGGACAGCGCTGAACACCAGCTGGTGTTTCCAGCTCCAAAGAAAATGATGACCTGCCAATCACACTGGCTGTTGCGGGTAAAGAGGTGGCAGGTCTGCGTCCCAAAACAGGTGTGACTGCTGTCCCCCTAGTCACAGAGGATGAAGAGGCCGCGGATGCACAAGATGTGGCAGACGGCGGTTGGCCCGGCCGGCTAGGCCGCATTGTAGCACAGTGAGCTTCCCACTGCAACTTATGTTTCATATCCATGTGCCGGTTCATGCATGAAGTACTCAAACTATGTATTTTTTGGCCTCTACTTAGCTTTTGCTGACAAATGTTACAGATAACACGAGTTGGGTCATCCTTATCGATCTGAAAAAATACCCAGGCTATGCAAGGCTTAGCACCCATGCGACCTGAAGAGCCACCACGACTTGTGGTCAGAGGCAGAGTTGTGTTTGAGGATGCAGTTGTTGACGTGCTTCCAGTACTACGTCTCTGTCCAGGAAGGCGCAACCTGACCTCGTCGTCACTAGCATCCTCCTCCACCTCCTCTGCTGACCTCATCGACTGGCTGATTGTGGGTTGACAGTAAGTGGGATCTCCAACCTCATCATCATCACCCTGTGTGTTATCACACCCGTCGTCCTCAGAGCCAACCTCTGCCCTGACAAAAAACTCAAGTTGTCGCTCCAATCAGGTATTTGAGTCTCATCATCATCTTCCTCATTGTCTCCACCAACAGGAGTTACAGTTTGGAAATGAGGGTCTACATTATGGTCAGAACCTTCTGCGTCTGGTCCTGGATCCGACTCATAAAGATTCTGGGCATCAGTGCAGATCATTTCCTCGTCTGGATTCACAGAAGCTCTGGAGCCGACCTCTGATTCCCAGGCTATAGTATGAGTAAACAGCTCTGCAGACTCAACCATCTGTTCTACCCCATACTCAGATGGGCAGCTGGAGACTTGGGAGCTGTGAGGAAGCAAGTGCGATTGGGGTGACACCTCTGAGGACTGGAGTATTTGTGATGTTGAAGTTGATGTGGAGGAGAGCCCACTTAAAGGAGCACTTGATATCCGTTGAAGCACCTGCTGTTTTTGTGCCTCATCTAGAATTTGTAGCGATTGGCGTGGCCGTAAGAAAGGGATCTTATCACATTGTCCGCTAAAAGAAGTAGACATCTTAGTTTGGCTGGAAGATGGTCTTTCTTCTGCAGATGTTACTGTTGCTTTAACACCTACACAACCTTTTTTTCCCTTCCCAACACGCCTATTCCCCTTTCCACCAGCAGCAGGCCTTTTTCCACTCATTTTGGTGGTTAACTAATTGACAACTCTGGAGTGGTTTGCACAAAAAACAATGGATGGGAACCGAGCAGAGCTGAGTGGCCAAACTGTGGTATTAGCCCAAAAGTATTGGCTGGGTTAGATGCAGTAAAACTATTTTATTACATACACAGATGGTGGAGGTTAGTATAGATGGACTAATAGAAAAAGTCCCACACACTGCTACAAGCCCAAATATTTTTTCAGAGCTAGATGCAGATAAAAATTATTCTGAATTTGCAACCTGGTGGAGGTTAGTATAAATGGACTATTAGAACCAGTCCCACACACTGCTACAAGCCCAAATATTTTTTCAGAGCTAGATGCAGATAAAAATTAGTTTGAATTTGCAACCTGGTGGAGGTTAGTATAGATGGAGTAATAGAACAAGTCCCACACACTGCTACAAGCCCAAGCCCAAATATTTTTTCAGAGCTAGATGCAAATAAAAATTATTTTGAATTTGCAACCTGGTGGAGGTTAGTATAGATGGACTAATAGAACTAGTCCCACACACTGCTACAAGCCCAAATATTTTTTCAGAGCTAGATGCAGATAAAAATTATTTTGAATTTGCAACCTGGTGGAGGTTAGTATAGATGGAGTAATAGAACAAGTCCCGCACACTGCTACAAGCCAAAGCCCAAATATGTTTTCAGAGCTAGATGCAGATAAAAATTATTTTGAATTTGCAACCTGGTAGAGGTTAGTATAGATGGACTAATAGAACAAGTCCCACACACTGCTACAATCCCAAGCCCAAATATTTTTCAGAGCTAGAAGCAGATAAAAATTATTTTGAATTTGCAACCTGGTGGAGGTTAGTATAGATGGACTAATAGAACAAGTCCCACACACTGATACAAGCTCAAATATTTTTTCAGAGCTAGATGCAGATAAAAATTATTTTGAATTTGCAACCTGGTGGAGGTTAGTATAGATGGACTAATAGAACGAGTCCCACACACTGCTACAAGCCCAAATATTTTTTCAGAGCTAGATGCAGATAAAAATTATTTTGAATTTGCAACCTGGTGGAGGTTAGTATAGATGGAGTAATAGAACAAGTCCCACACACTGCTACAAGCCAAAGCCCAAATATTTTTTCAGAGCTAGATGCAGATAAAAATTAGTTTGAATTTGCAACCTGGTGGAGGTTAGTATAGATGGACTAATAGAACAAGTCCCACACACTGCTACAATCCCAAGCCCAAATATTTTTCAGAGCTAGAAGCAGATAAAAATTATTTTGAATTTGCAACCTGGTGGAGGTTAGTATAGAGGGACTAATAGAATGAGTCCCACACACTGCTACAAGCTCAAATATTTTTTCAGAGCTAGATGCAGATAAAAATTATTTTGAATTTGCAACCTGGTGGAGGTTAGTATAGATGGAGTAATAGAAGCCCAAGACCAAATATTTTTTCAGAGCTAGATGCAGATAAAAGTTATTTTGAATTTGCAACCTGGTGGAGGTTAGTATAGATGGACTAATAGAACAAGTCCCACACACTGCTACAAGCCCAAGCCCAAATATTTTTCAGAGCTAGATGCAGATAAAAATTATTTTGAATTTGCAACCTGGTGGAGGTTAGTATAGAGGGACTAATAGAACAAGTCCCACACACTGCTACAAGCCCAAGCCCAAATATTTTTTCAGAGCTAGATGCAGATAAAAATTATTTTGAATTTGCAACCTGGTGGAGGTTAATATAGATGGACTAATAGAACAAGTCCCACACACTGCTACAAGCCCAAGCCCAAATATTTTTTCAGAGCTAGATGCAGATAAAAATTATTTTGAATTTGCAACCTGGTGGAGGTTAGTATAGATGGACTAATAGAACGAGTCCCACACACTGCTAAAAGCTCAAATATTTTTTCAGAGCTAGATGCAGATAAAAATTATTTTGAATTTGCAACCTGGTGGAGGTTAGTATAGATGGACTAATAGAACGAGTCCCACACACTGCTACAAGCCCAAATATTTTTTCAGAGCTAGATGCAGATAAAAATTATTTTGAATATGCAACCTGGTGGAGGTTAGTATAGATGGAGTAATAGAACAAGTCCCACACACTGCTACAAGCCAAAGCCCAAATATTTTTTCAGAGCTAGATGCAGATAAAAATTATTTTGAATTTGCAACCTGGTGGAGGTTAGTATAGATGGACTAATAGAACAAGTCCCACACACTGCTACAATCCCAAGCCCAAATATTTTTCAGAGCTAGAAGCAGATAAAAATTATTTTGAATTTGCAACCTGGTGGAGGTTAGTATAGATGGACTAATAGAACGAGTCCCACACACTGCTACAAGCTCAAATATTTTTTCAGAGCTAGATGCAGATAAAAATTATTTTGAATTTGCAACCTGGTGGAGGTTAGTATAGATGGAGTAATAGAACAAGTCCCACACACTGCTACAAGCCCAAGCCCAAATATTTTTTCAGAGCTAGATGCAGATAAAAGTTATTTTGAATTTGCAACCTGGTGGAGGTTAGTATAGATGGACTAATAGAACAAGTCCCACACACTGCTACAAGCCCAAGCCCAAATATTTTTCAGAGCTAGATGCAGATAAAAATTATTTTGAATTTGCAACCTGGTGGAGGTTAGTATAGAGGGACTAATAGAACAAGTCCCACACACTGCTACAAGCCCAAGCCCAAATATTTTTTCAGAGCTAGATGCAGATAAAAATTATTTTGAATTTGCAACCTGGTGGAGGTTAATATAGATGGACTAATAGAACAAGTCCCACACACTGCTACAAGCCCAAGCCCAAATATTTTTTCAGAGCTAGATGCAGATAAAAATTATTTTGAATTTGCAACCTGGTGAAGGTTAGTATAGATGGACTAATAGAACAAGTCCCACACACTGCTACAAGCCCAAGCCCAAATATTTTTTCAGAGCTAGATGCAGATAAAAATTATTTTGAATTTGCAACCTGGTGGAGGTTAGTATAGATGGACTAATAGAATGATGCTATGCCCAAAAGGTTTTACTTGGCTAGGTGCAGTAAAAAAAATTGTATTCTATACACAGGTGGTGTAGCTTGCAACACAGATAGGCTACTCCACTGACTAACACACACTGCAAGAGGCCAAAAAGGATTTGCTTAGCTAGATTTAGCCAAATGCTGTGAAAAAAACTTGCACAGCACTGGGACAGACCTGCCTGGCAAAAAGTGATAGGAACTGATGTAACCTAGCCCTCAAAAGGACTGCAATTACAACTAGTCTTTACTCCCAACCTATCTATTTAAGAGCACAGACCTGCCTGATAAAAGTAATAGGAACTGATATAACCTAGCCCTCAAAAGGACTGTAATTACAATTAGTCTTTACTCCCAACCTATCTATTTAAGAGCACAGACCTGCCTGATAAAAGTGATAGGAACTGATGTTACCTAGCCCTCAAAAGGACTGCAATTACAACTAGTCTTTACTCCCAACCTATCTATTTAAGAGCACAGACCTGCCTGATAAAAGTAATAGGAACTGATATAACCTAGCCCTCAAAAGGACTGCAATTACAATTAGTCTTTACTCCCAACCTATCTATTTAAGAGCACAGACCTGCCTGATAAAAGTGATAGGAACTGATGTTACCTAGCCCTCAAAAGGACTGCAATTACAATTAGTCTTTACTCCCAACCTATCTATTTAAGAGCACAGACCTGCCTGATAAAAGTCGTAGGAAATAATGTAACCTAGTCCTCAAAAGGACTGCAATCACAACTATTCCCTACTCGCAAGCTATCTGTAGATTTGTGCGAAAATTGGCTTGAAATTAACACTCAAAGTATAGCGCACACAGCAACAGCGGTGCCGTCTAACACGCAGCAGCAGCAGTGAGAAAATGGTGGCTACGTGGAAAATGGCTGGGTCTTAAAGGGCAAGGACATGTGACATACACTGCCAATGACACATGCCCTTGCTTGTGTGAAAAAAAGCAGTTCGCTCCGTGTGTGCGCTGCTGATAGGCTGACAGATTGCACCTCCCCACTGTAAATGCGGGAAAGAGAAAAAAAAATGGAGATCTTCATTATTTCTGCAGAGATCCATCCCCTGCCCCTCTGTACACTCAAACTGTGTATTAACATTAATTTGCAGCATTACTGAGAAAAAATCCAGTTATGATTTTGGTGCACGAACAGTTATCGAACATAACCTCGAACAGCCGAATTTTTTTCAAATTGTTCGTGTTCGCCGAACGGCTCGAACACCGCCCAAAACAGCTCGAATTTGAGATTGGCGAACAGTTCGAGTCGAACACCACTCATCTCTACTGGTAATGCTGAGAGGCTTTTCCTGAAGTCCCAGATTTTGTGTCTTGCTTTTAGGAACGGCCACCAGAGCTTAGAGGGATTGGCCATTCCCACACCTCCAGTTCCAGTCCTTGTAATGACCTATTTAAGGCAGTTCAGATGCCTCAGTAGTGTCTGTGGGTGTGAGGAGAAAAGACCTGTTTACTACTGATCAGTCTCAGCCAGAGACAGAAAGTGTGAACGTAGATCTGAACAACTGAGCCTGTTTGGGCATATGAACTGTTTTGTTTCTTTTTGCCTTTTTGCCAAAGAAGGCTATTTTTGTGTTGTGAGCTAAGACTGTTTCCTGGACTTGTAATAGACGCTCACTGTTTTGGTATAAGAATGTTGTACCTGTGCACAATCAAGCTTCTGACGGAGAGCAATCCCCTAGAGGGGTTCACTGCAGGTTTATAGCGTTCCAGTGGTGCCTGGCCGCTGCACTGAAAGCCCGATTGCTGGGAGGAAATTAATTTTATTGCTCCCCGCTGTCTCAGGCTTTCAGTCATAGAGGAACGACTTAAGTCATCGTTCAGTACATATTGAGTAGCGATTGTAACCATGCCCCGGCACTGACTGACAGCTGGCTCTGTACTGATGCACTGCTGAGCCGATTGTCAGTCAGTGCCAGGGTGTGGTGACTGAAGCTACGCAGGCAGCGTCTCTATGATTAAAACCATGAGGCTGCCGGGCGGAATAAAGTTCATTACCTCCCAGCAGCTGGGCTTTCAGTGCAGCAGCCGGGCATCTTTGGAATGCTATTAACCTGCAGAATAACCCCATATCTGCAGGTTAATAGTGTTTTGGGACATGAGAGGTTCTCCTTAACTGGTTATTTCATTATTTTTCCTTTGTCAACCATCTGAAATTTTTGTTTTCTCTTAGCTAGTGGGTGGAAATTAGCAGCTATGATATCTCCAATCACAATATCGATAGTGCTGCTGAAAAAACCCCCTGGGCTTCAGAAATGGTATTTTTGTGAAGCCCCCTACCACCTATTGTCTGTGGATTCCAAATTGGAAGAGTAATTTATCTCCCTCTGGCGTTAGGGAGTGGACAACTGGAGAAACAAAATACAAAGACACACGTGTATGTTTAAGTCTCTCTTTGGGGGTGAAACCTTTGGAACCCCCTTTATTATCCCCTTTATTATAGTAGCAATAGGAAAAAGAACATAAAACTAAATAAATCATATTATATACATATTTGGTAATTAATTACAACATCTATTCCAGAAAGCATATGATTTATTGTTACTTCAAAAAGTGTCCATCCCTAAATATATTTTTAGATATACAGTGGCATGTGAACGTTTGGGCACCCCTGGTTAAAATTACTGTTATTGTGAACACTTATACAAGTTGAAGATGAAATGATCTCTAAAAAGGGCTAACGTTAATGTTGACACATTTCCTTTGTATTTTAAGCAAAAAAAGAAAAAATAAATATTGTCATTTTCTACATTTTAAAAATTATATAAAGGGAAAATGGACCAATGCAAAAGTTTAGGCACCCTTAGGTATTTGTGTGCTCAGATAACTTTGACCAAGATTTCAGATTTCTTAATTAGCCTGTTAGGATTATGGCTTGTTCATTATCATCGTTAGGAAAGGCAAATTTCCCAGTATAATAAATCCCTGCCTCCTCTAACCTTGTGCCAAAAAACTGCAGCCATGGGCTCTTCTAAGCAACTCCCTAGCACTCTGAAAATGGTGGAGGCCCACAAAGCAGGAGAAGGCTATAAGAAGATAACAAAGCGTTTTCAAGTTGCCCTTTCCTCAGTGCGAAATGTAATTAAGAAATGTCAGTTATCAGGAAGTCAAGGTAGAAAAAAGGAATCAGAGCTTTGCGACTTGGAAATCCATGGGAGGAAAACAGGTGGGTGTGATGACTCCAGCTGGTGTAGCTCAGCAACAATGGAAAGGTGAAAAGAGTGAGTGCCGCTCTTTTCACCTTTTCAGTGGAAGTCAAGGTAGTATGCAAAAGAACTTCTAAACAAGTCTGATGCATGTTGGAAACAAGTCCTGTGGACCAATGAGGTTAAGATAGAACTCTTTGGCCACAATGATCAAAGGTATGTGTGGAGAAGAAAGGGCACAAAATTTCAGGAAAAGAACATCTCTCCAATCATAAAGAATGAGGGTGGATCAATCATGCTTTGGGGTTGTGTTGCAGCCAATGGCAGGGGGAACATTTTACGGGTAGAGGGAAGATTGGATTCAATGAAATTTCTACCAATTCTTGATGCAAACATATCACAATCTGTAAAAAAGTTGAAGTTGAAAAGAGGATTGCTTCTACAAACACATCCTAAACATAGGTCAAAATCCACAATAGACTACCTCAAAAGGTTCAAGCTGAAGGTTTTACAATGGCCCTCACAGTCCCCTGAACTGAACATCATAGAAAATCTGTGGCTAGACCTCAAAATAGCTGTGCATGCAAGATGACCAAGGAATCTCACAGAACTGGAAGAATTTTCCAAGGAAGAATAGATGAAAATCCCTCAAACAAACAAGAATTGAAAGAATCTTGTTTGGCTACAAAAAGCATTTACAAGCTGGGATACTTGCACAAGGGGGTGCTACAAGGTACTAACCATGCAGGGTGCCCAAACTTTTGCATCAGCCCATTTCCCTTTTTGTAATTTTTAAAATGTAAAAAATGACAATATAAATTTTTTTTTGCCTAAAATACAAAGTAAATGTGTCATCTTTAACGTTAGCCCTTTTAGAGATCATTTAATCATCAACTTGCTTAACTGTTCACAATAACAGTAATTCTGACCAAGGGTGCCCAAACTTTTACATGCCACTATATTCAGTATGGTCGGTTCTCCGATGATAAGTCTGTTTTGGTAATGCTGTGGTTTCAATTGTAACACAAGCCAAAAGTTATGGTATCAAATAACAGAAGTGAATAAATAAATGTAACAGTCTGAACTAATTATGTACAGTATATAGACAGTAAAGCAATACATAAAAAGTAGTTTTTGGAATAACTGTGCTGCAAGAACAATTATGCTCACAAATGGATATTAATTTTTCTCACAATATACATAAGGGATTCCTGCTCTCCTGTCACTATATCACACATGGTGAGAAGCAGCAGCAACATGGAGGACATTATACAGCAGTACTGAGCAGTGTGACTGTAAATCAAGTGCTGGGGTGAGACAAATGACTTATTAGAAGATAGCTGTAAAGTCTCTTTGTGTCTTTCTGACTCTCATTCTGCTCCTCCCTCATCTCCTGCCTCCTTTCTCCATAGACTTCAGCAGGCAGCTGTAATTCCCAACATTCCCTCTTGTTATAACAAAAGTGCATTTTAGCTGTATTTTAGAATGAATGATGAGTTCAGAATGTAGGGGAGGTGAAGAAGTGGCTCAAAAGTGAAGAAAGAAGTATATTTCCCTGATAAGATATATTAAGAAGTTTCTGATATTTGCTTGTAATACGACTTTTGTCAAATTTAAACAACATGGACCATTTAAATCAACAGAACAATGTTTCTTTCTAAGAGTTATAGCAGGTTACCTGAGATACTTTACAGTGAACATAAAGGTTAGCTCAAAGTTTGGTTCACAGCTTTCTCCACATTTTTTACAATGTTCCCCAAGAATCCTTGTTTAAGTTAAGCACTGCAGAATATCTTAATGAAGTTTCCACCAGTGAAAGTGTTGCTTGTATTACTGGCAATTGACAAACACTGCAGTAAAAAGATTTATAGGATGTAGTTTATTAAAGCGGAGCCACATGACTACAAAGTGTGGAAGTATTTTTACAGTCAATCTCGACAGCATTGTGTTTTCTGCAGAGACAATGGGAAACTCTGCCTTGTCTTAATTATGTGTATTTGACATGGTGACATGTTGAATTTACATGCAATCCTTTGGTAATGAGCAAGTCTAACATGAAGTGTATATCTAAGTGCAGTGAGCTTAGTGTAATAAAAAACAGCTCCTTCCCAGCCCTCCTCTGGCAAGCAGTTATTGCCTGCGGTGTTCCACTCTGCTCGAAAGAGTGGGAGGTTATAAATATGAATTAGTATTGGAAAAATTCAGCCTTCAAATCTAAATCCAAATGTTATGATCTGGGTTCCTCACCAATTCTGGATGGGATCCCCCAAAACGCTAGTCACAGTTACTGAACAATTCACATTTAATTAATGAAGAAAGGAAGCCATTTTCAGGAAGGGATTTTGTTATGAGATTTTTTATTGGAGAAAGTGCGAGCAACAAATCTATCTCCTATCACAGTTATTGACATTCTCATATCAAGATGCTGGTAACCCTTGCAAATGCTTTCTGGGAAATGCTCTCATTGACTTGAAATATTCGCTATCAGTTTAAATGGAATTCTCCATCACATTATAATGACCAGCTGTATGTAGCTTTAAAAGGGCTAGGACATGGAAGACAGCTTTGAGAGGCTGTGATCACACACAGTGTACTGTGGAAAAATGTCACAAATATGTTGAGACAGAACAAGAACTAATTGAACAAATCTCTTATTACCAACGCATAATAGGTTTGCAAACACTCACTCCATGCCCCCATTGCAGTACTGAAAAGACTTCTTAATGGCGTATTTCAAGAAATCTTTTCCTTGAGAGCTACAAACAAGCTTCCGTCTAGAAAGGAACAAAAGTAATTAATTATACAGCATCATTTGTGTTTCTCTTCCCTAGCTCATTTATTGAAAAGACGCACATTTTATATAAAGTGATATCGCCAGGCATTCCACACACTTTCAACTGAAGGTGGGGATTTGACTCCCAGCTGAGCTCCGGACACTGCCTGAGCCAGATCAAAGAAAGGACAGTGCTCATTGAGTTCTGGGAATTTCTTATTACAAGGAGAAGGGAAAAAAATCAAGCCCTACCTATTAAATATGTTCCTTTTAGATTCATCTAAGATTTTGTATTCACTCATGCTGGCGTTTACCCAAGTCGGTGTTTCTTGAAGGGAGCCTAGCACAAAGAGCTGCACTCTCTAATGAGATGCTGGAGTGGCTTCACTCTGGCTTTTATATAATGAGAGAGTTCATTGGATAAAAGTTAATTACGGCAGGTACACCTGTCACACTGGTTTGTTCCGTGTCAGACACTCATGTGTCTCTGTGCCTTTGTCTGACGATCCTAGACTTTGTCAGCACAGGCCTGACCTCATTCCATTTTCTTTGATGTTTTCCAGAAAACCCATTCGATTTATTGGTAAGAAATTCATCAGAGAGGGGAGATTAGTAAGACCATTTTGAAATGCTACATCCTAAATGGTCATGTCTCCTGGACTCATTTTCATGCATTTTGTGAAGCACACTCAAGATGCTTTCCTATTTCGCATTTTGCCTGGTTAACCCTCTTACATGGGCAGATAGAAAACAATGCATTGTGGGTATGAGCGAAGGTTCGAAGTTTCATTGCAATAAAAGGGTTAAATAGATAATGATCATATAAGATATGTGCATTAATATACTATGGGGCATATTGTAGTGGCTTCAGGCTTAAGCATTCTTGCTGTCAATTTTGATATTTTTTCGCCGGAAGCAGCCGAATTGG
The DNA here is from genome assembly GCF_046119375.1 of Phyllobates terribilis. Taxonomy (NCBI): domain Eukaryota; kingdom Metazoa; phylum Chordata; class Amphibia; order Anura; family Dendrobatidae; genus Phyllobates; species Phyllobates terribilis. The sequence continues at coordinate 708,645,100 of NW_027362761.1, forward strand.
TGATTTGGAGTATGCCAAATATATATCACTAACTGAGATAGGCTTTTGAGCGCAAAGAAATATTTTGCCGAAATCTCTGGAGGCAAAAGTAGGGCAAAGAAGGTACACTTGGTTTTGATTAATTTTCATAGCATTGACATAGTCCACAGCGTTGCACACTGTGCGTTTATTTGTGTCAGTCCCAGAGCAGCTTATAATTGAATTCAGTTACAATAAAAGAAGTTTATTTGGCAGCACATACTGAATTACTTTGTTAATATGGAACATCTCAAAATATTTTGCCCATCTTTTTGTGTATGGCACGTTTGGTAACATATGAAAGGCAATACTGACACTAATAATTAAAGAATGATTTGACTTGACAAGCATTTTATTTGCTGCATGATGAGAGTCCCTAGGTGAACACGCAGAGGACTCACCTTGCAGAGGCATCAGAAGTAATCTCACCAAATTAACACATTTATGACACACGCGGTAAGGAAGGTTCATGAAATATCCATTTTTTTAATAACCATTTCATGAATTCAGCAAATAATGGGGAGATTCTGGACAGCCCATGTAAGATGAGGTATAACTGCATTTAAAAATTAAAGAATCACATTTTACCAATTTAAATTCCATTCCTTCTAGAGGAAAAAATATCTCTGGGGGTGGGGACCATCTTGCTTTGTGCAAATGTTAAGGATCTACTGTATTTGGAATCATCTTTATTATAATCTGCAAAATACAGTTAAAGTAGATGAAATGTTAATGAACATTAACTAGAGCACCTGCCCTAGTCATTTCCAGTAACTTGACACATTCATGGTAAATGTTCGCTAGGGGAAAAAAAAAGCTTTTTGTAAGGAACAAGGGAGACACCAAGTGGTGAACTAAGTACAAAGATGCAAAATCAAAACCTTGTAAATGATCACTTATATCAACTGAAATCAAATATTCTCCCATAATGTGTATGACTTGTAGATACAAGAATAATAATGGCCATATGCATTGTATTTTTATTACTAAAGTTCAATAACATTCTGATGGGGCCATCAAACCTGAGGGCTGCAGTCAAGGGAAATATGGATCATGCAAGTTGGACCTTTACTATTCTATCCTCCATTTTCCTGAAGTACTGCCAGTGGTGGCTGGTGAAGTAATAAACATGTTCATGTTAGCTATACAAGACGGATTACTGACATCAACACTATTGCTGCCGGGGGTATAGCATATTATCATAAAGTGAATCAAAATATAGAAAAAGGTAAATGATCTAAAGTAAAAGTATCATTGTAATAAAACTGAGTTACTTTGTGTCCTTAAGCACAGGATATTTTTGAGCTGAAAAATTGATTCCGTAAATGTAAAAGGTTTCATTAACATGGTATATTTAACTATTTTTCGACCAAAATGATAGGACCTGGAAGTAGGTATAAAAGTGAAATTTCAAACAAGAACATATTGTATAATATAATTTAACATAATATATATGAAAACAAAAAAGAAAAGGGAAATCCACCGGCACATCCAACAGGAAATAATTAAAAATTGTTCTTTATTGAAGAAAAAACTAAAACATGCTAAAATGAAACCTCAGAAACCTGACGCATTTCTGGTGTATACAACACCCTTATTCATAGGACATCGTCCTATGAATAAGGATGTTGCTATGAATAAGGATGTTGTACAGTCATGGCCAAAAGTATTGAGAATGAGACAAATAGTAATTTTTCCAAAGTTTACTGCTTCATTTTTTGTAATGGCAATTTGCATATACTCCTGAATGTCAAAGAGTGATCAGCTTAACAGCAATTACTGTACTTGCAAAGTCAATATTTGCCCAAAAAATGAACTTTAACCCCCAAAACACATTTCAACATCATTGCAGTCCTACCTTAAAAGGAGCAGCTAACATCGTTTTAGTTATTGATCCATTAACACAGGTGTGGGTGTTGATGAGGACAGGGCTGGCGATCAGTCATGATTAAGTAAGAATGACATCACTGGACACTTTAAAAAGAGGCTGGTTCTTGGTATCATTGTTTCTCTTCAGTTAACCATGGTTATCTCTAAAGAAACACGTGCAGCCATCATTGCACTGCACAAAAATGGCCTAACAGGGAAGAGTATCGCAGCTACAAAGATTGCACCTCAGTCAACAATCTATCGCATCATCAAGAACTTCAAGGAGAGAGCTTCCATTGTTGTCAGAAAGGCTCCGGGGCGCCCAAGAAAGACCAGCAAGCGCCAGGACCGTATCTTAAAACTGTTTCAGCTGCGGGATCGGACTACCAGCAGTGCCGAGCTTGCTCAGGAATAGCAGCAGGCTGGTGTGAGTGCTTCTGCACGCACTGTGAGGCGGAGACTCTTTGAGCAAGGGCTGGTTTCAAGGAGGGCAGCAAAGAAGCCACTTCTCTCCAGAAAAAACATCAGGGACCGACTGATATTCTGCAAAAGGTACAGGGAGTGGACTGCTGAGGACTGGGGCAAAGTCATTTTCTCTGATGAATCCCCTTTTCGATTGTTTGGGACATCTGGAAAACAGCTTATTCGGAGAAGAAGAGGTGAGCGCTACCACCAGTCTTGTCTCATGCCAACTGTAAAGCATCCTGAAACCATTCATGTGTGGGGTTGCTTCTCAGCCAAGGGAATCGGCTCACTCACAGTCTTGCCTAAAAACACAGCCATGAATAAAGAATGGTACCAGAATGTCCTCCAAGAGCAACTTCTCCCAACCGTCCAAGAGCAGTTTGGCGCCCAACAATGCCTTTTCCAGCATGATGGAGCACCTTGCCATAAAGCAAAGGTGATAACTAAATGGCTCATGGAACAAAACATAGAGATTTTGGGTCCATGGCCTGGAAACTCCCCAGATCTTAATTCCATTGAGAACTTGTGGTCAATCATCAAGAGACGGGTGGACAAACAAAAACCAACAAATTATGGCAAAATGCAAGCATTGATTATGCAAGAATGGACTGCTATCAGTCAGGATTTGGTCCAAAAGTTGATTGAGAGCATGCTAGGGAGAATTACAGAGGTCTTGAAGAAGAAGGGGCAACACTGCAAATATTGACTTGCTGCATTAACTCATTCTAACTGTCAATATAACCTATTAGTACTCATAATATGATTGCAATTATATTTCTGTATGTGATATAAACATCAGACAAATACTAATAAAAACCAGAGGCCAGCAGATCATGTGAAAATATAATTTTGGTGTCATTCTCAAAACTTTTGGCCATGACTGTATACACCAGAAACGTTTTAGTTTTTTCTTCAATGAAGAACAATTTTTAATTATTTCCTGTTGGATGTGCCGGTGGATTTCCCTTTTCTTTTTCATTTGCTTGTGATCACCAATGGGTGCGGCACCCTCAGGATGGATTCCGGCTGACATATGATTTTGAAATCGACAACGTGGTAAGCTTTCTACAATTCCTCTCCCCTCCTCCTTTCTATGCAACACTATGAAAACATCAAGCTAATGAGCTGGTTAGACCATTTTATGGACAGTTTAAGTGTCATGGGGCTACCGCGACAGAGTGGGGTCAGACGATCGCAGCATCTGGTGACACATACACCTGCGGTAGTTAGAACTGCTTCACCGTTCTATTAGTGGTTTTGGCTTTCTTTGCTCTGGTGCAGCAAGGGTTAAACTGCTTAGTTGGACTCCTGGAGTTCTCTGTCTTTGGTTGTATCAGTTGTTTTGAGTTTTTTTTACTCCCAGCAGGTATAAGAACCTTCCTCCTTGCTTCTGACTTTGCCAGTGATAGTTATCACTACTTGGCTTGGTGGTGAAAAAAGTTCAGTGTTTGGAGTTGGCAGTTGGAGAGTTTTTCTGGAGACTACTACGTGGAGATGCTTTGCGCATTTTCCTCATCCTCTCATATTTGGTTTCCTCTTCCTATACCTCCTCTGTTTCCCACTCTGTTGTTTTGTGAGGCTATTTGTATGATTGTAGTTTTCTTTTATTCCTGTCTGTTAACCATGTCTGTCTGGTTAGTGTTTGCTTATACACTTTGGCCTATACACTAAGGAACATTGCAAGGTACAAGACCCCGGTGTCTTCGCCATCAAAAGTAATCCGGGGGACAGGGAAAGCATAGGGCGCCCCTAGTTCGAGGGATCAGATAGGTGCCCACAGTCCCTAGTCACTACATGACAGTAAGGAAGAGGCATCACCATGGCAGTATATAATTAATTTCCTGGCAGTGTTCTGAAACACTATACCGACAGCAAAAAGGAAAAATCTTTCAGCAGCCATCTTTAAGAGTAACCTACCATTTTGGTTGTAGATATGTGAGCAATAACAATTGTGCATCCAATTGTAGAGAAGCCAAATAATCAGCAAAGAAACAGAATAGACTATGTTATAATGCTGGCTATCATACAGTTATATGAAAAAGTTTGGGCACCCCTATTAATCTTAAGCTTAATGTTTTCTAAAAATAGTTTTTTTTTGCAACAGCTATTTCAGTTTGATATATGTAATAACTGTTGGACACAGTAATGTTTCTGCCTTGAAATGAGGTTTATTGTACTAACAGAAAATGTGCAATCTGCATTCAAACAAAATTTGACAGGTGCATAAGTATGGGCACCCTTATCATTTTCTTGTTTTAAATACTCCTACCTACTTTTTACTGACTTACTAAAGCACTTTTTTTGGTTTTGTAACCTCATTGAGCTTTGAACTTCATAGCCAGGTGTATGCAATCATGTGAAAAGCTACTTAAAGTGGCCACTTGCAAGTTGTTCTCCTGTTTGAATCTCCTCTTAAGAGTGGCATCATGGGCTCCTCAAAAACTGTCAAATGATCTGAAAACAAAGATTATTCAACATAGTTGTTCAGGGGAAGGATACAAAAAGCTGTCTCAGAGATTTAACCTGTCAGTTTCCACTGTGAGGAACATAGTAAGGAAATGGAAGAACGCAGGGACAGTTCTTGTTAAGGCCAGAAGTGGCAGGCCAAGAAAAACATCAGAAAGGCAGAGAAGAAGAATGGTGAGATCAGTCAAGGACAATCCTCAGACCACCTCCAGAGAGCTGCAGCATCAACTTGCTGCAGATGGTGTCACTGTGCATCGGTCAACTATACAACGCACTTTGCACAAGGAGAAGCTGTATGGGAGAGTGATGCGAAAGAAGCCTTTTCTGCTAGCACGCCACAAACAGAGTTGGCTGACGTATGCAAAAGCACATTTGGAGAAGCCAATTTCTTTTTGGAAGAAGGTCCTGTGGACTGATGAAACCAAGATTGAGTTGTTTGGTCATACAAAAAGGCGTTATGCATGGCGGCAAAAAAACACAGCATTCCAAAAAAAACACTTGCTACCCACAGTAAAATTTGGTGGAGGTTCCATCATGCTTTGGGGCTGTGTGGCCAATGCCGGCACCGGGAATCTTGTTAAAGTTGAGGGACGCATGGATTCCACTCAGTATCAGCAGATTCTTGACAATAATGTTCAAGAAGCAGTGACAAAGTTGAAGTTACGCAGGGGATGGATCTTTCAGAAAGACAATGATCCAAAACACCGCTCCAAATCTACTCAGGCATTCATGCAGAGGAACAATTACAATGTTCTGGAATAGCCATCCCAGTCCCCAGACCTGAATATCATTGAACATCTGTGGGATCATTTGAAGAGGGCTGTCCATGCTCGGCGACCATCAAACTTAACTGAACTAGAATGGTTTTGTAAAGAGGAATGGTCAAAAATACCTTCATCCAGGATCCAGGAAATCATTAAAAGCTACAGGAAGCGACTAGAGGCTGTTATTTTTGCAAAAGGAGGATCTAATAAATATTAATGTCACTTTTCTGGTGAGGTGCCCATACTTATGCACCTGTCAAATTTTGTTTGAATGCAGATTGCACATTTTCTGTTAGTACAATAAACCTCATTTCAAGGCAGAAACATTACTGCGTCCAACAGTTATTACATATATCAAACTGAAATAGCTGTTGCAAAAAAAACAATTTTTATAAAACATTAAGCTTAAGATTAATAGGGGTGCCCAAACTTTTTCATATAACTGTATCTTTCTATATTTATGATTTTGTTAATTAATTCAGGTCTAAGTGTTGTTACATTTACAATCTGGTTATTACTTTCTTATAACCTCAGTATAAATTTTTTGACCTAAGTAAGATATGTTGGTAAATGTTAAAAAAAATCTTAAAAAGAAGCAATTGGTAACAGGATTGATCAAATATCACAACTGATGGCTATTTTAATTAACATGTCTACACATGTCATAATTATAATAATCTTTATTTCATTTACAGCTTGCTCTTTGAGACACTTTTGTTGTTCAGTGCGCATTATTATAGTATTATTTTGATTATTTATATTCTAGGTGTGCAATGCTATTGAATAATTTGTATTTGACTTTATTTAATGTATTGTGATACAGAAGTGAATCCATCCAGTTGCTACATGTGAACTCGTGTCTGTGATGGATGAATGTAGCCATATTGTAAACTACTTATAAGTGGAGTTACAGCACTGATAGTAACAGGCTACTAATATCACTAATGATTCAGGAGGCACAAGACTTACAAGGTAAAAATGCATTTTTCTTAACACTAACATTCTTAATTACACATACAGGAAAAGCTATTTCACTGAGATCCCAATTTCTATCTGTCACATTATGTTCCCCAGTGACATAGGTCAGAAAAACAGCAACGTGAACTGGTGTTTCCGGCACGAAAATGAGGATATGAGTCTAGGAAAACGTGAATCAGTCTATTCCCATGTTTGCCCACACATCATAGAACCAAGTACCTGTGACAAGTGAATTGTGTAGCATAGTGTTGACCAAATGTTTGCATTAAAAGATCTATTTATGTATTAAACATTTGACTGTGGACGAATTACTAGTTAAATGTAAATCCATGTAAGTGATTGAATAATAGATGTTGGGGTAGTGCAAGCCACATCTAATCCAAAAGCTTAACAGCTCTGATATTAATTTTAAACAAAGCCTTATAAATGCTGTTAAAATGACATACACTTCCCTACCCCTAGCAATCAAAAAATCAGTAACTTTTAGGCTGTGTGCCCACGATGTGTTTTTTAAGCGTTTCCGCAGTGGCAAAAATGCTGCAGAAACGCTTTAAAAACGCATGGTAGAAGGTCTGCCATGTTCCCCAATGATAATCTCCATGTGCTGTGCACATGCTGCAGAAATTTCCGCTGCGGATTATCATTGCGGAAAAAAACGCAGCACTACCAATTATTTTGCGGAAGCGCTGCGTTTTCGCCGCCATTGACTTTCATTAGAACGCTTGGATTCCGCATCACTGGATCTGTACATGCGGATTACATGCGTTCCAATGTGCGGATGGTACCGGGGTCTGGAGAAGAGGAGACTCTCCTCCGGACCCGGGTACCATAGAACCTGTAAAAAAAAGAATAAAATTATATTTTATACTTACCTTCTGATGGCCCCCGGTGTGCTTGTCTTCGCTTGCCGACAGCGCGCTGTGGACTGAAGGACCTGCGCTGACGTCATAGTCATGTGACGGCAGGTCCTTCAGTGTAGTGTACCGCGAGCTGCCGGCAAGCGAGGACTGCGGGGGCCATCGGAAGGTAAGTATAGATTTATTTTTTTATTTTTTACAATTCTTTAAAGGTCACACTATATAAATCCATGCATTTTGCATGGATTTATATAGTGTGACCAAGTTGACAAGCACTTTCCAAGTGATGCTAAAATCGCTTGGAAAGCGCTTGACAACCCGCATGCAGAAATGCAAGTGAAGAACGCTTTACTTCCGCTTGTCCCTGGCAGGAAAAACGCATGTACAATCCGCATGTACAATCCGCATACGTTTTTTCTGCAAGTGAGATGCAGAAACGCTCAGGAAAAAATCCGGAGCATTTCTGCATCGGGGGCACATAGCCTTAAAGACACCATCTCCGCTTGGAAAGCGGTTAGTAAGAAATATGGTCTTTCTTTCAGAATTTCTAAGCACCTGCCGCCATGGCGGAATCCAGAATTCCCTCAGGGCATTGAAAACAAATTATTCTTTAAATGGCAGTAAGCGGGTATAGATAACATATCTCATCTCCTCCACCCCACCGATCAGAGATGGTTGACATACCCAGAGTGTATGGATAAGTATGGTCTGCCTCTCCAACATGGCTTCCAATATGAACAAATCAGACTGTCCGTTATGTCAAACTTAAGGGATGTTACTTTCGAGACCTCCCAAAATGAATTGGATGTCATTCTACTATCTCCAACGGGTACCCCCTCAATATCTAATCTTTATTCGGTAATGAAATCTAATTTGTTAAAGATACACCCTGACATTTTTTTCAAATATTGGACGCAACAATTGGAAGATGTGGAAATTCCCATTAAGATCAGATTAGGTTGAAATGAAACATGGAGAGAAACTCAATATAAAATAATACATGAAGCCATATACACCTTTAATATACCGAAAAAAGATCCATTATCGAATAGACTAATTGCATGCCCTAAATGTCATCATCCATACTCTGACCTTACGCATGGCCTATGGTCCTGCACCGAATCAACAGTATATTGGGATCAGGTTTCAGATTTGATTCATACTATATGGGGTCCAGGGTATACCCTCTCTCCCTACTTAGCCCTACTATATTATTGGAGGAACCCAGAGAATCCATACAAAGAAACAAAAGGCCCCCCAAAACTGCTTCATACTCTACTCTTCTTGGCAAAAAAACAGCTACTCAAACATTGGAAAGACCCTAACATTCCCCCCATAGCAGAGCTGATGATCCAACTGAAACACTTTATGGGAGTAGAACAACTTGATGCCCTCAGTAACAAGGAACAACAAGCCGGCAAATTTCTATCAAAGTGGAAACAGTTTATTATAACTTGTTGCTCTCTGACTGAAAAAAACAAAATTGTCAAACCATCCACTTCTACAGAATGGTATATTCCAGAGGATCTAAATAACAACTTAGGACTATTACGTGTAAACTAAAATATGGGAGGTAATCAGAACAAAATAATTATCTGCATCTAATTCCGTATTGTTGACAATGATGACTTTAAGTTGTTAATATTTAATCTTTGGTTATTTGTTGTGCCAGCTAATCACAATTTATTGCCTATACAATGTGCCTGATCTGCGTACGGGCTCCTGATTAATATCTTATTTTGGCTTTGTTCATCGGTCTTTATATGTTTTTTCTTTTCTGAAAATCTTAATAAAAATTATGTTTTAAAAAAAAAAAAAATGACATTACAGTTTCTCCTGCAATGATTCTACAATAACTGTACACAGCTTGTATATATGTGCTAATAAAGGGGTTGTCCACAAAAGAAAAGGTGATCTAACAGATTCAGGAGGGTTTGACATCCCCACTGATCAGATGTTGGTCGCCTGATGTAAACAGTATACAGATCCGAAACAGGACCAATTCATATATAGGGAACTGGTCATTGTCAGGTACCTCAGCTCGGCTCCTATTAATTTGAACAGGAGCTGAGCTGCAGCATCTGAGAATTGTTCCAGCTCCATACACTGATTACAGCTGTTAGGTATAGGTGCCGGATGTCAGACTCCAATCAACCTGATCTTGTTGACCTATGCTAAGGATAGACCATCAATATCTAACCCCTAGGAACAATCCCTTTAAGAACTAAGATGTGTATGCCACTTGGCAAAAAATGTCATACTTTAAAGGTTACCCATCCATTTTTTTTCTGGAAAGAGGGAAATCAAGCATAACCCTCAGAAATAATACCAATAACAGTGCCTAAATTTCACCATATGCTGTCAATGTCACAACATCATAGAATGGCCAAATAACACTGCAATACAGAACCAAAATCAGCGGTTGTCTAACTTTAGGAAAGAGCAGCAGTTTCTTGCCTGGTCTACACTGAAGTAGGTATTATTTTTGGAAACTGAAGGATTTGGGATTGAGTGTTAGAAACAATGATTGCTGTGATGAGATGCAATGTTCTGTGCAATCATTACATCATGCTGTATATACAGTGATTGGCGTGGGTTGGGCATATGCACAATGATTAATGTGGGCATTAGTGCTGGACACATACCCAATAGCTGGTGTGGGCAGGCGGGTTAGACACATGCATAATGATTGGTGTGGGCAGGAGTGTTGGACACATATGTAATGATTGGTGTGGGCAGGAGTGTTGGACACATATGTAATGATTGGTGTGGGCAGGAGTATTGGACACATACGTAATGATTGGTGTGGGCAGGAGTGTTGGACACATACGTAATGATTGGTGTGGGCAGGAGTGTTTGACATATACATAATGATTGGTGTGGGCAGGAGTGTTGGACACATACATAATGATTAGTGTGGGCAGGAGTGTTGGACACATATGTAATGATTGGTGTGGGCAGGAGTGTTGGACAAAAACAAAATGGTTGGTGTGGGCAGGAGTGCACTGATTTAGGGGACAAAGGTTGTTCAAATCAATGTCTAACACTAGCAGCCTACAACATTCTATGTGGTGGGAGCAAGATAATTAATGTCCCCAAATGGTAAGAGCTTTTGGGTCTTTATTTTCTCCATGGTTTGATCCATCCCTGAATATAAACAATATATCAAACATGAGACAATTGTGTCCATTTTGTAAAATGTTTTATATATATCTTACAAATACATACATTTTCCTGCACGCAGCCGAATGCAGTGGGGGAAAAAATGAACTTTATTCTCCCCACCAGCATTTGGTATTCAGTCATGGAGGTGGTGGCGGCGTCGGTTCAGTCATTGCTCTGGAAATACAGAGCTGCCACTGTAACCACTCCCAATGGCCGACTGACAGTGGGTCTTAAAGGGGTTGTCTACTACTTTAGATTACCACCCCCAATGTATCCCCACGGGGCCTTTAAGACTTTTTGTAAATACCTTCCGTTGCAGATAATGCCTATGAGTGGCGCTATCACTGGTCGCTGATGTCACGATAAATGCTGGTAGCAGCCGGGGGTCTTTGCCTTCCTGGTTCCACGGTGGATGCCAGGCTGTGGGCGGAGTTACTCCCCCACGTCACACCCGGCATCCACCGCGCGCTCTCCTCTCCCCATTCATTGGGAAAGCGTGCGGTGGATGCTGGGTGTGACGCGGGGCGTAACCCCGCCCCCAATCCAGCAGCCACCATGGGGACTCCAGCGCTGAGTCACGCCTCACTTGCCGTGATGTCAGTGCGGTGTCACGTGATGCCTGTGAGCGGCCACCGATAGCGCCGCTCACAGGCATTATCTGCAACGGAAAGTATTTACAAAAAGTCTTAGGTGGCCGGGGGATACATTTGGGGAATAATATAAAGTAGTGCACAACTTCTTTAATGCCAGGGGCGCAGTTACAGCCACAGCTCTGTATTGTCAGAACCGTAACTGAACCAATGCCGGCACCACCCTGTGACTGAAACCGCACCCCTGGCCATGACTGACAGCCGGCCTCATTGTAGAGGGAGTGTCAGTCAGGGCTGGGGGCGCCGCCACCACCTTCATGACTGAATACCGAATGCTGGTGGGAGAATAAAGCTCATTTTCTCCCCGCTGCATTTGGCTGCGTGCAGGCAGCGGGCAGCATAATAATAACGTTGTTAATCTTCAGATTAACTGCAGGTTGATAGCATTATTTCTGGTGACAAGTTCCCTTTAAATATAGTGTTATACAAAATGTATGGTAAATGAAAAAGTGGCAAAGGCAATGGACAGGATAGTGTAAGTGAAAAAAAACATACCACAGTTAAGAAAGTGGGAGCTGTTAGCAGCAGCAGCACTCTCAGCACCACGGGCAAAATACATCTGGATTACAGTGCTACCAAACAAAGGTGACAATTGGCCTCCTTTGCCTCCTACAAGCATATTAGTGGTGAGTAAGTGGAAGGCATTATGGAAAATATAGCATGTCACTAATCTCAGTCACAGAGGATGTTACCTCTGACAGTAACACTATCAGTTTGAGTCAGTGTTCTGTGCAGTCATCCTCATCCACCACAGTAACAGTTATTCCTTTACTATCAGTTTAGTCAATGGCACTTCTGTCTGTTCTGCCCCTTAATCCCCTTAGTGAAATGCTTTCCAAACCCACTGTATATATTGCTTCCTCCCAACTGGGGAGGTGCCTGTGCAACCTTCCTGTTCTGCAGTCTAAATTGTATAAGGTTGCGTACCAGTCCTTGCTGCACTCTAGTGCAGATCCTGTCTGCTGCATTCTGGTGCAGATCCTGCCTGCTGCAATTTGGTGCATATCCTGCCCGCTGCACTCTGATATAAACTCTGCCTGCTACACCATCCAGTCTGTCCTACTGGGTCCAGCTGCTGCGCGTCCGTTGGTCTGTCCTGGAGTGGCACCTGGCGTTCATCGGGAGCCAAGTCTAAGCTCACCATCAGATTCTCTAGTGAACAATCTGGTACTCGCTTAGTCACGCCCCTCCAGGCTCTCTGCGGTCTGTGGCACAGTGGTTCCACAAACCACGTCCGTGACACCTTGACCACTAAAAAATGAGAGGGATTATTTTTGGGACCATTTTTTAACTTTAAAAAGTATGAAAACTCTGTCAGTGAAGTGTTATTGGGGTTATTGTTACTTCTGGGTTACTGTCTATTTCTATGGTGTGGTCACTTTAACATTACTAAGGCTGTGTTTGTGTTAAAGAGCTTGAAAGAGGTTCATTAGAGTCTTGGGAGACCTGAGACTGTTACATTTTTTTCTGGGCAACTGGAGGCTTTTCAGTATTGCAATTCAAGGCAAATCGATTTGCTGCCAATTGAATTTTGTTGAAACATTTTATGAAGTTGGTGAATTCAAATTTCAAGAAATTTGCTTATCTTGAGTATCATTGTTTTTTGGGAGACAAACACCTATATAGCCCTACCACTACAGTACTTCCATACATAAAAACGTGCTTTGCCATCCAGCATTATTGTCTGACCAATTATGTTGCATTATAGCAACAACCGCAAAATGTAAATAATCAATAGATCCATTCAGAAGTCATCAATATCTGCCCTACTTTGACAGAAAATACATTTTTAGACTGTAAGCTTGCAAGCAGGGACCTCACTCCTAATGTAACTGTTTAAACTGTCTTAACTTGTATTGAATTTATTGTCTGTACATGTCCCCGCTTAATTGTAAAGTGCTGCGGAATATGTTGGTGCTATATAAATAAAAATTATTATTATTATTATTAATTACCATTACTATTAATGACTGCAGAAATGACTGGCTGAATAATGCTATTATTTTCATGTAGTATACTGTAATTCGCACTTTCAAGATTTTTTTGCAGATTTTCACAAAACTACTTAATGCTAGATTTACAAACCATATTTTTAGCACCTAAGGGAAAGAGTCACCTTGAATATGGATTATCAAATGTAACTACAAGAGAGAAGACACTACAAAAGCTGAACTTAAACTAAATAGATGCAGTTACCAAAATGTTAGATACTAATGGGCATAAATTTTCCCAGGGCAATGGGTCCTCATATTGGCTCATGACTACTGGCTCACCTTGCACAATGGCGGTATGTGTGCACCCCGTTTAATATTAATGCATTTCCAAACACATTTCTTAACACAATCCACTTACAAAGCAATGTATAATACGCATTTTCATTCAGAAAGATGAAGTTATTTAAACAATTATTGTTATTCAGTAAGCTACCTTGCAAATTAAAAAAATGTGCAGATAATGGACAATATCCTAAATAACTGGGTAACTAAATGGAGTTTTACAAATGTGTAATTGACTGTGCATTTGCTCCCACCCCAATTGTGATGTCAAAAAAGCACAGTGTATGAAAGAGACTCTAAATGAAAGTGCTTGTATTAGTGAAGGAATCTGTACTCATTATAAGCATTCACAACATGCTAACTACACTTTTACGCTCATTATGCAAATGGAGAAAGCTTAATCAATTTCCCTCTAGGTGTTTAAAATTTGTCTATTGAAATGTATTACATTTACATAGCAGACCTGGGTGATGAAAACGGACTCTCTCAGACAATACCTTAGTTTAATCATCTCATCTGCTAAAGTATTTGCCATTATTATTTGAAAACCCCCGGTACAGTAAGTGCTTCCATTTGGTCATACTCAAAAGATACACGTTTCACATGGCCTCCAGAGATCCGCGCCTTTATTAGGAAATTCAGAATGCGTTACATTGTTTATCAGCTATTTGAGTTTTCCCCTTCATTACTGTAAATACAGCATGTAATGAGTCCTTGTTTTTCATATATTCCAATAGCATGCAGTTACAACCAACAGAAAGTACTAATTTAGCAGACCCACAGAAAGACCACTTCCTCATGGCTCTCTCCAACCTCTCAATGCCAAAGCAGATGGTATTTAATATGTGGTATTTAGTGAGAGTAATTGTACGATATGCCAGCCTAGAAACACACTGTACCCGCTTCAGTCCAGATGGCTGCAGGTTGTCATATATGAGAAGTTGTCATCTGTCCGGGTGCAGAGATGCCAGCATCGGTGCCCCTGATGAGGACGGCTGTCGTGCTTGGGAACAATGCATGCAATTATTAATTTCTCGCCTGCCAACATGCTTTGCTAATCAGATCTACTTCTCTGGGTATGACACAGAATATGCAGAGTGACAGTTCCTGGAAGAAGTATATTAGCCTAAATATAGTAGTTTCTATTGAAAATCAAGGTCAGCATCCACATTGTGCAGAAATGATCACAGGATTGCAATCCAGTACCTCAATACAGTGTCCCCAAGCTGCTTCAAATTCGATTCATTTTTATTTCACTTTGCAAGTCAGACCTCTGCACTGCTTCTTGACAGAAGGCAATGAACTGCATACAGCCCTGCTGGCTCTGCAAGAGACTCATATACCCACTGCACAGACAAGATTTTAAAGATTGCGCCCAGTTGGGGTTACATTTGGCACACTTTCAGAATAAAGGTCTGCTGGAGCTTGTATGTTTTCTGCCTTAAAATAAATGGCCCATGAGTCAATTTTGTGACACAGTAAACAATCTGCAGATGTTTGACTTTACACCAACCCAAATATTAATCTAAAATATGCCATATACTTTCTGCTGCAACATATGAAATATGTACGATGCACTGTATATCAGGAATTAAACCTAAAACTGTAGTCTCTCTCATTTATTATAAGAGCCGTTCTCCTGTTCCAAAAAATCACACCCTTCTTATTAAAGCTCACAACAGATATGATAGAAAAACCATACATTTATAGTGGCATGTAAAAGTTTGGACACCCCTGGTCAAAATTACTGTTATTGTGAGCAGTTAAACAAGCTGAAGATGAAATGATCTCTAAAAGGCCGAAAGTTAAAGATGAAGCAAAAGGTAAAAATGAAGAGACCAAAAGTACAAATAGGGTCTTAACTGGTAATAAAGTGGTGTAAAATTCATTCATGCTTTACCTCTGTGTTTAAGTTTACCTCGGGCAGAGCGGATTTTGAACCATCGTATTCCTCATTTATTGTAAAGTTAAAGATGACACTTTTCCTTTGTATTTTAGGCAGTATATATATGTACAGTACAGACCAAAAGTTTGGACACACCTTCTCATTTAAAGATTTTTCTGTGTTTTCATGACTTTGAACATTGTACATTCACACTGAAGGCATCAAAACTATGAATTAACACATGTGGAATTATATACTTAACAAAAAAGTGTGAAACAGCTGAAAATATGTCTTATATTCTAGGTTCTTCAAAGTAGCCACCTTTTGCTTTGATGACTTCTTTATACACTGTTGGCATTCTCTTGATGAGCTTCAAGAGGTAGTTACTGGAAATGGTTTTCACTTCACAGTTGTGCCCTGTCAGGTTTAATAAGTGGGATTTCTTGCCTTATAAATGGGGTTGGGACCATCAGTTGTGTTGTGCAGAAGTCTGGTGGATACACAGCTGATAGTCCTACTGAATAGACTGTTAGAATTTGCATTATGGCAAGAAAAAAGCAGCTAAGTAAAGAAAAACGAGTGGCCATCATTACTTTAAGTGCAGTTGCAAAAACCATCAAGCGCTACAAAGAAACTGGCTCACATGAGGACCGCCCCAGGAAAGGAAGACCAAGAGTCACCTCTGCTTCTGAGGATAAGTTTATCCGAGTCTCCAGCCTCAGAAATCGCAGGTTAACAGCAGCTCAGATTAGAGACCAGGTCAATGCCACACAGAGTTCTAGCAGCAGACACATCTCTACAACAACTGTTAAGAGGAGACTTTGTGCAGCAGGCCTTCATGGTAAAATAGCTGCTAGGAAACCACTGCTAAGGACAGGCAACAAGCAGAAGAGACTTTTTTGGGCTAAAGAACACAAGGAATGGACATTAGACCAGTGGAAATCTGTGCTTTGGTCTGATGAGTCCAAATTTGAGATCTTTGGTTCCAACCACCGTGTCTTTGTGCGACGCAGAAAAGGTGAACGGATGGACTCTACATGCATGGTTCCCACCGTGAAGCATAGAGGAGGAGGTGTGATGGTGTGGGGATGCTCTGCTGGTGACACTGTTGGGGATTTATTCAAAATTGAAGGCATACTGAACCAGCATGGCTACCACAGCATCTTGCAGCGGCATGCAATTCCATCCGGTTTGCGTTTAGTTGGACCATCATTTATTTTTCAACAGGACAATGACCCCAAACACACCTCCAGGCTGTGTAAGGGCTATTTGACCAAGAGGGAGAGTGATGGGGTGCTACGCCAGATGACCTGGCCTCCACAGTCACCAGACCTGAACCCAATCGAGATGGTTTGGGGTGAGCTGGACCGCAGAGTGAAGGCAAAAGGGCCAACAAGTGCTAAGCATCTCTGGGAACTTCTTCAAGATTGTTGGAAGACTATTTCCGGTGACTACCTCTTGAAGCTCATCAAGAGAATGCCAAGAGTGTGCAAAGCAGTCATCAAAGCAAAAGGTGGCTACTTTGAAGAATATAGAATATAAGACATATTTTTTTGCTAAGTATATAATTCCACGTGTGTTAATTCATAGTTTTGATGCCTTCAGCATGAATGTACAATTTTCAAAGTCATGAAAATACAGAAAAATCTTTAAATGAGAAGGTGTGTCCAAACTTTTGGACTGTACTGTATATATATATATTCATTTTTTCCATTTTAAAAATGACAAAAAGGAAATGGGCCGATGCAAAAGTTTAGGCACCCTTGGAGATTTGTGCGCTCATATAACTTTGACCAAGGTTTCAGACCTTAATTAGTTTGTTCGGCTTATGGCTAGTTCACTATTAGGAAAGACCAGGTGATGCAAATTTCCCAGCTTTATAGAAACCCTGCCTCCTCTAACCTTGTGCCAAAAAACAGTAGCCATGGATTATTCTAAGCATTTGCCTAGCACTCTGAAACTGAAAATGGTGGAGGCCCACAAAGCAGGAGAAGGCTATAAGAAGATAGCAAAGCGTTTTCAAGTTGCCCTTTCCTCAGTTGCTCGAAATGTAATTAAGAAATGGCAGTGGAGGTCAAGATAAGGGTTGGTAGACAAAGTAAAATTTCAGTGAGTGCTGCTCGTAGGATTGCTAGAGAGGCAAATCAGAACCCCCATTTGACTGCAAAAGACCTTAACAAAGATTTAGCAGACCTTAACCTCTCCTGCGTCTTCACTATAAAATTCAGCGTCAGACGTATGCAAAAGAACATCTAAACAAGCCTGATGAATTCTGGGAACAAGTCCTGTACACCGATGAGGTTAAAATATAACTCTTTGGCCACAATGATCAAAGGTATGTGTGGAAAAAAAAGGCCACATAATTTCAGGAAAAGAACATCTCGCCAACCATTAAGCATGGGGATGGATTAATCATACTTTGGGGTTGTGTTGCAACCAATGGCATAGGGAACATTTTAAGGGTAGAGGGAAGAAGGGATTCAATGAAATTTCAACAAATTCTTGATGCAAACATAACACCGTCTGTAAAAAAACTGAAGTTGAAAAGAGGATTGCTTCTACAAATGGATAATGATCCTAAATACACACCAAAATCCACAATAGACTACCTCAAAAGGCGCAAGCTGAAGGTGTTACAATGGCCCTCACAGACCCCTGATCTGAACATCTTTGAAAATCCATGGCTAGAATTCAAAATAACAGTACATGCAAGACGACCCAGGAACCTCACAGAACTGGAAGAATTTTCTAAGGAAGAATGGATGAAAATCTCTCAAACAAGAATTGAAATGTTTTATTTTTGTGAAAGGTGAAATATTTGTTGTTAAAAGATACAAAATAAAATTCTCTCAAAATCAAATATTCAACTGACACCGTCTACATTACAAAGTGTGAGATGTTTAAAACAATTTTTATTTTTTGCATATTGGCTTTACAAGTCAAATTTTACATCCATAGATGCCACACCAATACAGCACCTTGTTGCAGGTTCTGGCTTTGGGTCATGTACTTATCTATTATTCCTTATTTTGTCATTTTTGGAAATGGAGTTGAATTTTGTTGAAAAAATATAAAAATCTATTTTACAAAAATGTAGAGTGTGTATGATTGTTTTTATACACCTGTTTAACTAGTCCAATTTGAAAACTGTACTCGTCACAGCTATAATGAACCTGCTGCCACTTTTTGTTTTCTATATGTGTATCTACTCACCTATCACTTCTTGTTACATCTTTTTTGCCAACTATTTAGAATTTTAAAAGATTGTCAAAAGTTAATAATAGTGTTGTTAAAAATGTATGCCAAAAGAATAAGTGGCAATAACAACGGATGGGGTGAAAAAAAAGCATATTACAGCTAAAAATGTGGGAGCTGCTTGTAGCAGCAGAAGCACCACTATCATCACTGACACCATGTATTATAGAACTTACGGCACATCACTCCTCCCAGTCACAGCAGGATGATGTTTACCTCTGACAGAGACACCATCAGTTTGATTCAGTGTTCTGTACAGAACAGTTTGCCTGATCACCAATTATTAAGAGGAAACATTTTGGGATATTTTGTTTTTTTTAAAAAAAAACATGAAAAGTCTGTCTGTGTTATTAAATTAGCTGTTCGGCACTATCGGGTTATGATCTATATCTATTGCAAGTCCATTTTGACACTACTAAAGCTGTATTTAATTTTAAGAGATTGAAAGAGATTGGATACAGTCCTAGGAGACAGACTGCCGTACATATCATTTCAGGTCAATTGAGTACCTGTGATTTGACGCAAATTTTTCCCCCACCAAGATAGTCGTGGGGTCCTTCAGCGTCCTTCAAGCAGGTGGCCTGTCAGCGCCTCTTTCTTACCTGTCAGACGCTGATGCACAGCAGAGTATTAGATCAGTGATCAGGGCAGGGAAAGTTGGTGTCCCATAGTGGGACAAGGTAATAAAATAGAAAAAAAGTTAATAAGAATTTTAAAAATATTTTTAAAAAATCACAAAATAAAGAAGAAAAAAAATAGTAATCCAATAAATACATTTATCTGTGTAAAAAAAAATAAACAAAAAAAGTACACATATTTGGTATCACCGCGTCCGGAACAACCCGACCTATAAAATTGTCCACTAGTTAACCCCTTCAGTGAACACCGTAAAAAAAAAAAAGAAAATCAAGGCAAAAAAATATGCTTTATCATCATACTGCCGAACAAAAAGTGGAATAAAACGCGATCAAAAAGACGAATGTAAATAAAAATGGTACCGCTGAAAACATCATAATTTGTCCCACAAAAAAACAAGCCACCATATAGCTCCGTCAGCGGAATAATAAACAAGTTACAGCTGTCAGAATAAAGCAATGCAAAAATTATTTATTTTTTCTATAAAATAGTTTTTATTGTGTAAAAGCGCCAAAACATAAAAAAATATATAAATATGGCATCGCTGTAATCATACTGACCTGAAGAATGAAGCTGCCTTATCAATTTTACCACACGCGCAACGGCATTAAAAAAAAAAAAAAAAACAATTCCTGAATTGCTGACTTTTGTTCATTCTGCCTCCCAAAAAAATGGAATAGAAAGCGATCAAAAGATGTAATTTGCCCAAAAGTGGTACCAATAAAAACGTCAACTCGTTCCGCAAAAAACAAGCACTCACATGACTCTGTCGTCAGAAATATGGAAAAATTATAGCTATCAAAATATAGAAATGCAAAAACTTTTTTTTACTATAAAAAGCGTCTTTTAGTGTGCCAATCATAAAAATCTGGTATCGACTGAATAAAATCGCCTAATCACTTATACTGCACGAGGAAAGGCATAAAAAATAAATAAAAACAATTCTTCACCTTCTATTGATTTATTCATTCTGCCTCCCAAAGATCGCAGTAAGGCTCAGCTCACATTTATCCTGCGCTCTACGCTGAGCGCTTACAACAGGGTTTCCATGAAATACGTGATTCAGAAGGAAACCTCGGTGGAAGATTTCCTATAATGAGGCAAATGGAGGCACCGTGGACGACATCTGACCTTTGATCCGGTGGTGTCTGTCTTTTTATTAAAAACAAAAAGAAGAATACTGCATGCCAAGGTTTGTTGCAAAAGTGACAAAAATCTTTTTATTGCATAAAGTATCCACTGATATGCATTTTTAACATTTCAGCCTGCATTGGCCTTCTTCAGAACTAAGAATAATGAACAACCAAAAATAAAGTAAGATACACACATAAATGATAATTGTCAGTACATTAGTTCATCATGCACAAACAGAAACCATAACATAGACAAAATTTACAGAATAGCATTAGAGATATACAAGTAAAATATGACTAGTGTAACATGAAGTAATAGCCTTCTAAGAGATAATGAGCATGATTAGCAGGTATACAAGACATGCTTTGGGTTATTACAATATGTCTATAATAATAGGGCAACACAAGCTATCATACCATATTATATCTATATGTAGAAAGAGGAATGAATAGGTTTTACCAGGATGCTGCTCAGTGCAGAGCAAGAAAGTTGTAGAAACTGCTAGAAGAATATACACCACGTGTTATGCATTCTAAGATTCCTTTTTGGAGGTTGCAGTCATATAAGGACATTTGTGTATACGCTAAAAAAACTCTGACTGGCCGCATAGCGTTATCAAGTCTATATAAGACCCGGGACCCTGTGTCCGTCACAGTCTACCAGTAAAACAGGCAGAGCAGTGAGAAGTGCTGCTGAGTGATGGAGAGAACTGGCGGTTATTTTAAAGGGAATCTGTCACCCCCTGGCACTTATCTCATCTACTAATATGGGCATACAAGTGATAGAAATGTATATCTATTCCTACCTACCTATGCATATTAGAGGTCTTGTTGCTGTGAAATGTTTTTTTTGTTCTATCAAGTTTCTGATGCTTGCAGGCACGGGGCCTTGAAGAAATCCCCGCCTCCTGTGGTAATTATAATGTTTCCCCCCTCCCCTGCACGTCACAGTGCTCGGATTTGGCCTTGGCACCTGCACATCACAGGGCACTGTGACATGCAGGGGAGGGGGGAAACATTATAATGTGCCACTCACAGGCACTAAAAAACATGCAAGGTATTTACAAAAAGACTTGTTGCCACAATTTAAATCCTTGGGGGCAATGTTAATTGTTGTGGACAACTTCTTTAATCCTGCTAATTTTGGTGAAAAGCAATATAACACACCATTTTTACTGCTCTACTTGCTTGTTATCAGCATACAGCCAGATTTGGTTAATTTGAATAGCATTGATGTACTGTACTGTGGAAGCAGAGAAACTTGTCCATAATCAATAAAATATTACTGCAGTATAAATCTTGTTTTTTTGCAATCTTCAAAAGATTATACTCCACTTAAAGTCTGCTACTTGTGTGTCAAAAATACAGTGGGGGAAATAAGTATTTTATCTCTTGCTGTTTTTGTAAGTTTGCCCACTGACAAAGACATGAGCAGTAGAGATGAGCGTTGTTCTACTCGAACTGTTCGCCAATCTCAAATTCGAGCTGTTTTGGGCGGTGTTCGAGCCGTTCGGCGAACACGAACAATTTGAGAAAAATTCGGCTGTTCGAGGTTATGTTCGATAACTGTTCGTGCACCAAAATCATAACTGGATTTTTTCTCAGTAATGATGAAAATTAATTTTAATACGCAGTTTGAGTGTACAGCGGGGTGGGGGGAGGGGCAGGGGATGGATCTCTGCAGGAACAATGAAGATCTCCATTTTTTTTTCTCTTTCCCGCATTTACAGTGGGGAGGTGCAATCTGTCAGCCTATCAGCAGTGCACACACGGAGCGAAGTGCTTTTTTTCACACAAGCAAGGGCATGTGTCATTGGCAGTGTATGTCACATGTCCTTGCCCTATAAGACCAAGCCATTTTCCCCGTCGCCACCATTTTCTCACTGCTGCAGCTGCGTGTTAGACGGCACCGCTGTTGCTGTGTGCGCTATACCTTGTTAATTTCAAGCCAATTTTCGCACAAATATACAGATAGCTTGGGAGTAGGGAATAGTTGTGATTGCAGTCCTTTTAAGGACTAGGTTACAGCATTTCCTACGACTTTTATCAGGGAGGTCTGTGCTCTTAAATAGATAGGTTGTGGGAGTAAAGACTAATTGTAATTGCAGTCCTTTTCAGGACTAGGTTACATGAGTTCCTATCAGTTTTTGCCAGGCAGGTCTGTGCCAGTGCTGTGCAAGTTTTTTTCACAGCATTTGGCTGAATCTAGCAAAGCTAATCCTTTTTGGCCTATTGCAGAGTGTGTTAGTCAGTGGAGTAGCCTATCTGTGTTGCAAGATATACCACCTGTGTATAGAATACCAATTTTTTTACTGCACCTAGTGAAGTAAAATCTTTTGGGCATAGCATCATTCTATTAGTCCATCTATACTGACCTCCATCAGGTTGCAAATTAAAACTAATTTTTATCTGCATCTACAGTACCTCTGAAAAAATATTTGGGCTTCTAGCAGTGTGTGGGACTTGTTCTATTAGTCCATCTATACTGACCTCCATCAGGTTGCAAACTGAATATATTTTTTTCTGCATCTACCTCTGAAAAAATATTGGGCTTCTAGCTGTGTGTGGGTCTTGTTCTATTAATCCATCTATACTGACCTCCATCAGGTTGCAAACTGAATATATTTTTTTCTGCATCTACCTCTGAAAAAATATTTGGCCTTCTAGTAGTGTGTCGGACTTTCTCTATTAGTCCATCTATACTGACCTCCATCAGGTTGCAAATTAAAACTAATTTTTATCTGCATCTACAGTACCTCTGAAAAAATATTTGGGCTTCTAGCAGTGTGTGGGACTTGTTCTATTAGTCCATCTATACTGACCTCCATCAGGTTGCAAACTGAATATAGTTTTTTCTGCATCTACCTCTGAAAAAATATTGGGCTTCTAGCTGTGTGTGGGTCTTGTTCTATTAATCCATCTATACTGACCTCCATCAGGTTGCAAACTGAATATATTTTTTTCTGCATCTACCTCTGAAAAAATATTTGGCCTTCTAGTAGTGTGTCGGACTTTCTCTATTAGTCCATCTATACTGACCTCCATCAGGTTGCAAACTGAATATAATTTTTTTCTGCATCTAGCTCTGAAAAAATATTTGGCCTTCTAGTAGTGTGTCGGACTTTCTCTATTAGTCCATCTATACTGACCTCCATCAGGTTGCAAATTAAAACTAATTTTTATCTGCATCTACAGTACCTCTGAAAAAATATTTGGGCTTCTAGCAGTGTGTGGGACTTGTTCTATTAGTCCATCTATACTGACCTCCATCAGGTTGCAAACTGAATATATTTTTTTCTGCATCTACCTCTGAAAAAATATTGGGCTTCTAGCTGTGTGTGGGTCTTGTTCTATTAATCCATCTATACTGACCTCCATCAGGTTGCAAACTGAATATAATTTTTTCTGCATCTAGCTCTGAAAAAATATTTGGCCTTCTAGTAGTGTGTCGGACTTTCTCTATTAGTCCATCTATACTGACCTCCATCAGGTTGCAAATTAAAACTAATTTTTATCTGCATCTACAGTACCTCTGAAAAAATATTTGGGCTTCTAGCTGTGTGTGGGACTTGTTGTATTAGTCCATCTATACTGACCTCCATCAGGTTGCAAACTGAATATATTTTTTTCTGCATCTACCTCTGAAAAAATATTTGGCCTTCTAGTAGTGTGTCGGACTTTCTCTATTAGTCCATCTATACTGACCTCCATCAGGTTGCAAACTGAATATAATTTTTTTCTGCATCTAGCTCTGAAAAAATATTTGGCCTTCTAGTAGTGTGTCGGACTTTCTCTATTAGTCCATCTATACTGACCTCCATCAGGTTGCAAATTAAAACTAATTTTTATTTGCATCTACAGTACCTCTGAAAAAATATTTGGGCTTCTAGCAGTGTGTGGGACTTGTTCTATTAGTCCATCTATACTGACCTCCATCAGGTTGCAAACTGAATATAGTTTTTTCTGCATCTAGCTCTGAAAAAATATTTGGCCTTCTAGTAGTGTGTCGGACTTTCTCTATTAGTCCATCTATACTGACCTCCATCAGGTTGCAAATTAAAACTAATTTTTATCTGCATCTACAGTACCTCTGAAAAAATATTTGGGCTTCTAGCTGTGTGCGGGACTTGTTGTATTAGTCCATCTATACTGACCTCCATCAGGTTGCAAACTGAATATATTTTTTCTGCATCTACCTCTGAAAAAATATTTGGCCTTCTAGTAGTGTGTCGGACTTTCTCTATTAGTCCATCTATACTGACCTCCATCAGGTTGCAAATTAAAACTAATTTTTATCTGCATCTACAGTACCTCTGAAAAAATATTTGGGCTTCTAGCTGTGTGCGGGACTTGTTGTATTAGTCCATCTATACTGACCTCCATCAGGTTGCAAACTGAATATATTTTTTTCTGCATCTACCTCTGAAAAAATATTTGGCCTTCTAGTAGTGTGTCGGACTTTCTCTATTAGTCCATCTATACTGACCTCCATCAGGTTGCAAATTCAAAATAATTTTTTTCTGCATCTAACCCAGCCAATAGTTTTGGCCTAATACCACAGTTTGGCCACTCAGCTCTGCTCGGTTACCATCCATTGTTTTTTTGTGCAAACAACTCCAGAGTTGTGAATTAGTTAACCACCAAAATGAGTGGAAAAAGGCCTGCTGCTGGTGGAAAGGGGAATAGTCATGTTGGGAAGGGGAAAAAAGGTTGTGTCCGTGGGGTAGGTGTTAAAGCAACAGTAACATCTGCAGAAGAAAGACCATCTTCCAGCCAAACTAAAATGTCTACTTCTTTTAGCAGACAATGTGATAAGATCCCTTTCTTACGGCCACGCCAATCGCTACAAATTCCAGATGAGGCACAAAAACAGCAGGTGCTTCAACGGATATCAAGTGCTCCTTTAAGTGGGCTCTCCTCCACATCAACTTCAACATCACAAATACTCCAGTCCTCCAAGGTGTCACCCAAATCGCACTTGCTTCCTCACAGCTCCCAAATCTCCAGCTGCCCGTCTGAGTATGAGGTAGAACAGATGGTTGAGTCTGCAGAGCTGTTTACTCATACTATAGCCTGGGAATCAGAGGTCGACTCCAGCGCTTCTGTGAATCCAGACGAGGAAATGATCTGCACTGATGCCCAGAATCTTTATGAGTCGGATCCAGGACCAGACGCAGAAGGTTCTGACCATAATGTAGACCCTCATTCCCAAACTGTAACTCCTGTTGGTGGAGACAATGAGGAAGACGATGATAAGACTCAAATACCTGATTGGAGCGACAACTTTAGTTTTTTGTCAGGGCAGGAACAGGTTGGCTCTGAGGACGACGGGTGTGATAACGCACAGGGTGATGATGATGAGGTCGGAGATCCCACTTACTGTCAACCCACAGTCAGCCAAGAGATGAGGTCAGCAGAGGAGGTGGAGGAAGATGCTAGTGACGACGAGGTCAGGTTGCGCCTTCCTGGACAGAGACGTAGTACTGGAAGCACGTCAACAACTGCATCCTCAAACACAACTCTGCCTCTCACCACAAGTCGTGGTGGCTCTTCAGGTCGCATGGGTGCTAAGCCTTGCATAGCCTGGGCATTTTTTCAGATCGATAAAGATGACCCAACTCGTGTTATCTGTAACATTTGTCAGCAAAAGCTAAGTAGAGGCCAAAAAATACATAGTTTGAGTACTTCATGCATGAACCGGCACATGGACATGAAGCATAAGTTGCAGTGGGAAGCTCAGTGTGCTACAATGCGGCCTAGCCGGCCGGGCCAACCACCGTCTGCCATATCTTGTGCATCCGCGGCCTCTTCATCCTCTGTGACTGGGGGGACAGCAGTCACACCTGTTTTGGGGCGCAGACCTGCCACCTCTTTACCCGCAACAGCCAGCGTGATTGGCAGGTCATCATTTTCTTTGGAGGTGGTAACACCAGCTGGTGTTGAGCGCTGTCCGACATCGATAGCACCACCTTTGGATGAAGGCAACCTAACATGTCCGCCTGCATCTTCCTCACAGACCGGCAGTTTGCCGGGGACACCCTTATCAACCCCGTCTAAGCACAATAGCCAGCCCTCGGTCCCTCAGATGTGGACAAGTAAAAGACCATTTCCTCCTAGCCATGAGAAAGCTAAGAGGTTGAATTTCACCATCTGCAAGCTCTTGGCTACAGAAATGCTGCCTTTCCGCCTGGTGGACACAGAGGATTTTCGAGACCTTATGTCCGTCGCAGTGCCCCAGTACCAGATGCCCAGTCGGCACTACTTCTCAAAGAAAGGTGTGCCTGCGCTCCACCAGCATGTCGCACACAACATCACCGCTTCTTTGAGAAACTCTGTGTGTGACAGGGTGCATTTCACCACAGACACTTGGACGAGTAGGCATGGACAGGGGCGTTACATGTCGCTGACTGGGCACTGGGTAACTATGGTGACAGCAGGACAAGGGGCTGCTGTCCAAGTCTTGCCGTCCCCACGAGTTGTGCGTCAATCCTCTTTATGTCAAAGTTCCTCCACTGCTTCTGCCTCCTCAACCTCCTCTCGGTCTTCCACCTGCACCCAAAGCCTGTCTGGTCATGCCACAAGCTTTCTAACTGCGCAGAAGGGATCCTGCACACCTCCTTACTATGCTGGCAGTAGGGCTCAACGTCATCAGGCGGTTTTTACATTGAAATGTCTGGGAAATGTGAGTCACACAGCTGAGGAGTTGTGGTCAGCTCTGGAGAACCAATTTCATGAATGGTTGTCTCCACTGGACCTGAAACCAGGGAAGGCCGTGTGCGACAATGCTGCAAACCTGGGTGCGGCCCTTCGCCGGGGCAATGTCACACACGTGCCTTGTATGGCTCACGTGTTGAACCTGGTTGTCCAGCAATTTTTAGCCCACTATCCCAGACTAGATGGCCTTCTGCAGAGGGCACGGTCGCTGTGTGCTCACTTCCACCGTTCGCATCCCGCAGCTCAGTGACTTACATCTCTACAGAAGTCGTTGGGCCTGCCACTTCACCGGCTAAAATGCGATGTGCCTACCCGGTGGAATTCAACTCTGCACATGTTGCAGCGACTGTGGCAGCACCGACAAGCCCTGGTGCAATACGTTCTGACGTATAGCCTGGGCCAACGAGATTCAGAGGTGGGGCAAATCACGCTGGAGGAGTGGTCTCAGATCAGGGACCTATGCACCCTTCTGCACAGTTTTGAAATGGCGACGAAGATGTTTAGTGCTGACGATGCCATTATCAGCATGACTATTCCGGTGATTTACATGCTGGAGCACATGTTAAACAGAATTCGGAGTCAGGTGGTGGCACAAGAGGAGGTGGAGGAAGTAGAGGAGGAGGAGTTGTATGCGGAAGGGCTAACATCTGCAAGGTCCAAAAGGTCGGCAGCACCAAGGCGGCAGGCATGTGAGGGTGGGGGAGATGGTTTTACCAGGGCGCATGGTAGCAGCCAAACTAGTGAGGAAGGTGCAGGAGCCCAGGAAGAAGTGGAGGACGAACTGATGGAAGACTCATCAGATGAGGGAGACCTTGATCACATTTCTGTTGTGCGAGGTTGGGGGGAGAGGACAGAGGAAGGAAGCATGATTGTTACCTCGCCACCAACACAACAGGGACTTGGTGCTCCTGGATGCGCAACACACATGAGTGCCTTCTTGCTGCACTACCTGCAACATGACCCTCGAATTGTGAGAATTAGAAATAATCCTGACTACTGGGTTGCCACACTGTTAGATCCCCGGTACAAAAGTAAATTTGCAGAAATTATTCCTGCCATAGAAAGGGATGCACGCATGCAGGAGTATCAGCAGAGACTGTTGCAGAATCTTACATGTGCTTTTCCACAAAATACCAGTGGTGCACGTAGTGAATCTCACAGTTCCAACTTGCCAACCGTGGGACCGTCAAGTGTTCAGCACTCAAACCGTAACAGAACCACAGTATCTGCTGGTAACATCAATTTTGCGGAATCATTTCACCACTTTTTTAGCCCATCCTTTGCAAGGCCACAGGAGACAAGAAGTCTGACACATAGTCAACGCCTAGAGATGATGGTACAGGAGTATCTCCAAGTAAACATTGAAGCCACGACTGTGTCACTGGACCCTTGCTCTTTTTGGGCTTCCAATCTGGATAAATGGCCGGAGCTAGCCACTTACGCCTTGGAGATATTGTCATGCCCCGCAGCCAGCGTTCTGTCTGAACGTGTGTTCAGCGCTGCTGGTGGTGTGCTGACAGATAAGCGCACGCGGCTCTCCACTGATAATGTAGACAGACTCACGTTCATAAAGATGAACAAATCATGGATCCGAAACGACTTTTCTACCCCTGTGTCATCCTGGGGAGAGTAAAAGCTTGATGATTGGTTAAAATCACCCTACCAAACGTTTTAAGCTTTCAAATTACTAATCATGTTTATCTGTATCTTGACTGGAAAATAATTTGGGCTTTGTTGCAGTGTGCAGCACTGGTCCTATTAGGCCATCTATAATAAGCTCCACCAGATTTAAAATTAAAAATAATTTTTAGCTGCATCTAGCCCGGAATATAATTTTGGGGCTCCGAGATGCGCAAGACACATAAGTGCCTTCTTGCTGCACTACCTGCAGCATGACCCTCATATTGTCAGAATTCGAAGTAATCATGACTACTGGGTTGCCACACTCTTAGATCCCCCAAACTTTTCGATCAACCTTTTCATTTTAATAAAGACCAAAAAAATGGTCATTTTTGAAATTATAAGCATTAGCAGGTTGTTAGAAACTGAAATCAAACAGTTTTCAACTCAAAACTTTATTCTAGGTGATGTTACATTTTCACATAGGACCCCTTGTTCGAAAGGAGCTTCTGAACTCTCTCGTCCATTGAATTTGTCAGGTTTTGGATGGTTTCTGCTTCAATTGTTTTGCATGAGGACAGAATACCCTCCCAGAGCTGTTGCTTAGATGTGAACTGCCTCCCGCCATCATAGACACTCCTTTTAATGATGCTCCAAAGGTTCTGAATGGGGTACAGGTCAGGGGAGCATGGGGGTCACACCATAAGTTTGTCCCCTTTTATGCCCATATCAGCCAGAGATGCAGATGTTTTATGTGCAGCATGAGATGGTGCATTATCATGCAGAAAAATGATCTTGCTGTGAAATACACGGTTCTTCTTCTTGAACCATGACAGGAAGTGCTGTTTGAGAAAATCCACATACATTATGGAGTTCATCTTTAGCGCCTTCAGGGATCCTAAAGGGGCCGACAATCTCTCTCCCCATGATTCCAGCCCAAAACATTACTCCACCTCCTCCTTGTTGGCGCTGTAGCCGTGTTTGCGTGGGGTGTCCATCAACCAGCCATCCTCCACTCCATCCATCTGGACCATCGAGCGCTGCACGGCACTCATCCGTGAACAAAACAGTTTTGAAATCAGTCTTCATGTAATGTTTGGCCCACTGGAGCCGTTTCTGCTTGTGTGAAGTGGATAGAGGAGGTCGACAGGATGGCGTATGCACAGCTGCAAACCTCTGAAGGACCCTGCATCTTGTTGTTCGGGGGACGTTGGAGGCACAAGCAGCTTCAAAAACTTGTCTGCTGCTATGACAAGGCTTTTTTGCCGCTGTTCTTTCAACCTGACGTAATTGCCTGTAGGAAAGAGTCCTCAATTTGCCCTTATCAGCACGCACACGTGTGTACTGTGAATCAGCTACATACTTCTTGATTGCCAAGACACTTCATCCTGATCATCGCACAATGTTGATTGTAGTCATGCCTTGACCTAAACACTCCACAATTTGTTGCTTCTCAGCAGCCGACACATCCTTTTTCTTTCCCATTTTGGCAGAAAATGTAGGCTGCTTAATAATGTGAGAGAGCCTTCTTAAGTAGTCTTGCCTTTCATTGGACACACCTGCCAAACTAATTAGCACAGGTGTCTGCAATTGCTTACAGTGATATAAAGAGCCCTGACACACATCACCATCAATGAGTTTAACTGACAAACAAACAAATTCTTCCCTTATCACTCCTAAACTCTTTTTGCATAATAATTTGGAACGCGGTGTACATGTGCTTTTCCACAAAACACCAGCGGTTCACGTAGTGAATCTTACAGTTCTAACTTGCCAACCGTGGTCTGTATGGAATTGTTCAATAAAGGGCCCAAAATTAAGATAACATAGATGGGAGAGGTCTCTATGAATAGGAATTCCTAAGTATTTGATACCCTGTGAGGGCCAGGCAAAGGGAAAGTTGGACTGGATGGAATCCTATATGGATTTGGGGAGGGAGACATCGAGGGCCTCAGACTTCGCTGCATTGATTTTAAAATTTTACCATGTAACAAAGTGATCTATTTCAGCCATAACAGCATGGATGGATATATGTGATTGAGTGATATATACTAGGACATCATCAGCAAATAGAGAGCACTTGTACTCGGTGCCTCCCACCTCAATCCACCTAATATTGGGGTTATGGCGAATTGATGAGAGCAGGTGCTCCGTCACTAGGATGTATAAGAGAGGGGACAGAGGACATCCCTGCCTTGTCCCATTGGTGATTGTGAAAGGTGATGAAAATGTTCTGACGCACCCCCTGGGCCTTGGGACACCCGGAGCCGGACCCTTTTTGGTGGATGCTGGTGGTTGTAGTCTTCGTGGCGGCGACCCGGTTCCGTGGCTCAGGGCGGTCAAACCAGTGGCGGAACTATTTATGTGGTTTTGATGTTTAAATGTCCGACTATGCCACCCGTGGATTGCGGTCAGAGTGAACCGCCGCTACAGGGCAGACCGCTGAGGCTGGTGTTGTGGGTGCAGCAGAGCGTAGCATAACTCCCCACGGGAGGAGTATAGCCTCAGGGCAGTGTATGCGGAGGATGGGGGTGATGGTGCAGGGCAGCAGCAGTAACGACACGGAGTCAGTGATGCAGTCCAGGGCCTTTACTCACAGTTCTTATTATCCAGACCACGTCTGCAGGTAACGGCTGCCCACGTCGTACTGTGCTCACCAGGTGAGGGGCTCAGACAACTCCCAGATAACTTTGGAGCACTTCACAGGACCCCCTTTGTGTGTCCTTTGTCTGGCCTTTCTTACCAACACTTCTGTCCGGCTGCCTCGGGCCTCCTCTTGGTAAACTTGGCGCCAGTTTCCTTGACCCTATGTGGTGCCTTCCTAGCGGGTGTAGCGAGGGGCTGCGCCACATAAAATGTCAGAGCCTCCGGTTTCTAGCTGAGGGTCGTTTCCTGCCTCCACTAGTTCGGGGACCGGTCTCCCCCTTTGGCCTGACCCCTCCACGCAGGTGGATTCGGGCGTGCGGTGGCGACTCGCCCGTCCGCACCCCTGGGATCCCTTCATTCCTCGTTCCTGGAGCCTTCTCCGCTCCTCTTCCTTCCTTCTCCCTCTTCCAGGCCTGGGCCTCTGTTACTAGGCCCGCCTCCGGAGCAGAGCTCATGCAGAGCCCCTGCTCCCTGCCACTTCTGCTCAGACTTCTCTGCACTGAACTAAGATGGTGCCCACCTTTTATACTCCCTTCTCAATGCACCCAGGAACTGCTTCCTCCCTGCTCCTGCACTACAGGGTTCCCCTTCCTCAGTGTTCCCTCCCCCCACTCCAGCCAGGGACAGGGACTGTCGTGCCCATCTCAGGGGCATATTGGTCGCCCTGCCCCACGGCAATGTGGTGTAATGCATGCAGGTGTCGGGTCCTGATCCACACTCCATCCTTACCTGAGAGTGAGATATCACACCTCTGGGTGAGGTGCAATACGTCTGTAGCAACCGAGCCCTCAGGGTGCTACAGTTCCATTTATCTTCAGCCTAGGTGACGTATTGCGATACAGGGCCGTGAACCGAACTCGAACACTACGGGGGTGGCTCAACACTAATGAGCAGTCTATAATTTTAAGGGTAGGTTAATATTATCACTGAGAGATAGAATATCCCAAAAAAAAAAATCAAGAAAATCACATTGTATAAATTAGATACATTTTTTTGCATTTTGCAGTGAGAAATAAGTATTTGATCCCTCTGGCAAACAACACTTAATACTTGGTGGC
This sequence comes from Phyllobates terribilis, assembly GCF_046119375.1. Classification (NCBI taxonomy): domain Eukaryota; kingdom Metazoa; phylum Chordata; class Amphibia; order Anura; family Dendrobatidae; genus Phyllobates; species Phyllobates terribilis. The sequence continues at coordinate 708,677,555 of NW_027362761.1, forward strand.
AAAACCCTTGTTGGCAAGCACAGCAGTCAGACATTTTTTGTAGTTGATGATGAGGTTTGCGCACATGTCAGGAGGAATTTTGGTCCACTCCTCTTCATAGATCATCTCTAAATCATTAAGATTTTGAGGCTGTTGCTTGGCAACTTGGAGCTTCTACTCCCTACATAAGTTTTCTATGGGATTAAGGTCGGGAGACTGGCTAGGCCACTCCATGATCTTACTGTGCTTCTTTTTTAGCCACTCCTTTGTTGCCTTGGTTGTATGTTTTGGGTCATCGTCTTGCTGGAAGACCCAGCCATGACTCATCTTCAATGCTCTTACTGAGGGAAGGAGGTTGTTGGCCAAAATCTCCCGACACATGACCCCATCCATCATCCCATCAGTATGGTGCAGTCGTCATGTCCCCTTTGCAGAAAAGCACCCCCAAAGTATAATGTTTCCCCCACCATACTTCACGGTTGGGACGATGTTCTTAGGGTTGTACTCATCCTTCTTCTTCCTCCAAACACGACGAGTTGAGTTAATGCCAAAGAGCTCAATTTTTGTCTCATCTGACCACAGCACCTTCTCCCAATAACTCACAGAATCATCCAGGTGTTCTTTGGCAAACTTCAGACGAGTCTGCACTAGTATTGAGCCACCCCCGTAGTGTTCGAGTTCGGTTCGGTTCGTCGAACACCCGTGTGTTCGCCGAACTGTTCGTCGAACTGTTCGTCGAACACCTTCGAACACCGTTAAAACCAATGGCAGGCAAACAAAAACACATAGAAACACATAGAAAACACCTTCAAAGGTGTCCAAAAGCTGACAAACTGCTCAGAAGACATAACTAACACATGGAAAAGTGACAAGTACATATAGTCATGCGAAAATAAAAGAGGTGGAGGAGTAAAAGGAGGGGGAGACACAGATATAGGCATGTCATGCCCTTCTAAAATCCAAAAAGTGAGAAGCCGACACGGCCAGTCCGCTCCTGCCCGTGCCACCTCCGTGTCGCCGGGTTTGTGCCAGAGCCGCGGTGAACCCTGATGGCCAGCCCCCCTCTCCCAATACTGGTGCCTGTCCGCTGGTGGGTCGAGCGAGCCCCCCTGTGGTGGAGGCAGCTCTAAGCTTTTTAATTTAAATTGTCTCTCTAATTTGAATGAATACACTTTAAATCCATTTACAAGGATCTATTGGAGGGCAAGTCTCATGCCAGCAGCCGCGTAATTCCAGCTCCAGTAGCGTCCACTAAAGCTGCTGCAGTTAAAAAGCTTTTATAAGGATCGAGCTCGGCTGTCCACCGCAAGGCATCCTACTGCCAGTCCCAGCCCCTATGCCTTGGGGTGCCTCCTGATGCTCTTCACTGAGTATCCCATGGTCCCGAAGCATTTCCTTTGAAAAAATTAAGTGTCTAAACTACAGGTGGTGTAGCTTGCTTAACAGCCGGGATAATCCGCTGACTAGCAGACACTGCTACTAGGCACAAAGTATTTCCTGGGCTAGATGCAGTTAAAAATTTGTAATTAGATACTCTCGTTGGATGCTGAGAAAGCATTCCATAGAGTCTCCTGGCACGCCATATATGATTCTCTTAAAAAGCTTGGGGTAGGGGTCTAGGGGACCCTTTTATAGCCAAAATCACGGCCCTGTATCACAATACGTCACCTAGGCTGAAGATAAATGGAACTGTAGCACCCTGAGGGCTCGGTTGCTACAGAGGTATTGCACCTCACCCAGAGGTGTGATATCTCACTCTCAGGTAAGGATGGAGTGTGGATCAGGACCCGACACCTGCATGCATTACACCACATTGCCGTGGGGCAGGGCGACCAATATGCCTCTGAGATGGGCACGACAGTCCCTGTCCCTGGCTGGAGTGGGGGGAGGGAACACTGAGGAAGGGGAACCCTGTAGTGCAGGAGCAGGGAGGAAGCAGTTCCTGGGTGCATTGAGAAGGGAGTATAAAAGGTGGGCACCATCTTAGTTCAGTGCAGAGAAGTCTGAGCAGAAGTGGCAGGGAGCAGGGGCTCTGCATGAGCTCTGCTCCGGAGGCGGGCCTAGTAACAGAGGCCCAGGCCTGGAAGAGGGAGAAGGAAGGAAGAGGAGCGGAGAAGGCTCCAGGAACGAGGAATGAAGGGATCCCAGGGGTGCGGACGGGCGAGTCGCCACCGCACGCCCGAATCCACCTGCGTGGAGGGGTCAGGCCAAAGGGGGAGACCGGTCCCCAAAACTAGTGGAGGCAGGAAACGACCCTCAGCTAGAAACCGGAGGCTCTGACATTTTATGTGGCGCAGCCCCTCGCTACACCCGCTAGGAAGGCACCACATAGGGTCAGGGAAACTGGCGCCAAGTTTACCAAGAGGAGGCCCGAGGCAGCCGGACAGAAGGGTTGGTAAGAAAGGCCAGACAAAGGACACACAAAGGGGGTCCTGTGAAGCGCTCCAAAGTTATCTGGGAGTTGTCTGAGCCCCTCACCTGGTGAGCACAGTACGACGTGGGCAGCCGTTACCTGCAGACGTGGTCTGGATAATAAGAACTGTGAGTAAAGGCCCTGGACTGCATCACTGACTCCGTGTCGTTACTGCTGCTGCCCTGCACCATCACCCCCATCCTCCGCATACACTGCCCTGAGGCTATACTCCTCCCGTGGGGAGTTATGCTACGCTCTGCTGCACCCACAACACCAGCCTCAGCGGTCTGCCCTGCAGCGGCGGTTCACTCTGACCGCAATCCACGGGTGGCGTAGTCGGACATTTAAACATCAAAACCACATAAATAGTTCCGCCACTGGTTTGACCACCCTGAGCCACGGAACCGGGTCGCCGCCACGAAGACTACAACCACCAGCATCCACCAAAAAGTGTCCGGCTCCGGGTGTCCCAAGGCCCAGGGGGTGCATCAGAACATTTTCATCACCTTTCACAATCACCAATGGGACAAGGCAGGAATGTCCTCTGTCCCCTCTCTTATACATCCTAGTGACGGAGCACCTGCTCTCATCAATTCGCCATAACCCCAATATTAGGTGGATTGAGGTGGGAGGCACCGAGTACAAGTGCTCTCTATTTGCTGATGATGTCCTAGTATATATCACTCAATCACATATATCCATCCATGCTGTTATGGCTGAAATAGATCACTTTGTTACATGGTCAAATTTTAAAATCAATGCAGCGAAGTCTGAGGCCCTCGATGTCTCCCTCCCCAAATCCATATAGGATTCCATCCAGTCCAACTTTCCCTTTGCCTGGCCCTCACAGGGTATCAAATACTTAGGAATTCCTATTCATAGAGACCTCTCCCATCTATGTTATCTTAATTTTGGGCCCTTTATTGAACAACTCCATACAGACCACGGTTGGCAAGTTAGAACTGTAAGATTCACTACGTGAACCACTGGTGTTTTGTGGAAAAGCACATGTACGCTGCGTTCCAAATTATTATGCAAAAAGTGTTTAGGAGTGATAAGGGAAGAATTTGTTTGTCAGTTAAACTCATTGATGGTGATGTGTGTCAGGGCTCTTTATATCACTGTAAGCAATTGCAGACACCTGTGCTAATTAGTTTGGCAGGTGTGTCCAATGAAAGGCAAGACTACTTAAGAAGGCTGTCTCACATTATTAAGCAGCCTACATTTTCTGCCAAAATGGGAAAGAAAAAGGATGTGTCGGCTGCTGAGAAGCAACAAATTGTGGAGTGTTTAGGTCAAGGCATGACTACAATCAACATTGTGCGATGATCAGGATGAAGTGTCTTGGCAATCAAGAAGTATGTAGCTGATTCACAGTACACACGTGTGCATGCTGATAAGGGCAAATTGAGGACTCTTTCCTACAGGCAATTACGTCAGGTTGAAAGAGCAGCGGCAAAAAAGCCTTGTCATAGCAGCAGACAAGTTTTTGAAGCTGCTTGTGCCTCCAATGTCCCCCGAACAACAAGATGCAGGGTCCTTCAGAGGTTTGCAGCTGTGCATACGCCATCCTGTCGACCTCCTCTATCCACTTCACACAAACAGAAACGGCTCCAGTGGGCCAAACATTACATGAAGACTGATTTCAAAACTGTTTTGTTCACGGATGAGTGCCGTGCAGCGCTCGATGGTCCAGATGGATGGAGTGGAGGATGGCTGGTTGATGGACACCCCACGCAAACACGGCTACAGCGCCAACAAGGAGGAGGTGGAGTAATGTTTTGGGCTGGAATCATGGGGAGAGAGATTGTTGGCCCCTTTAGGATCCCTGAAGGCGCTAAAGATGAACTCCATAATGTATGTGGATTTTCTCAAACAGCACTTCCTGCCATGGTTCAAGAAGAAGAACCGTGTATTTCACAGCAAGATCATTTTTCTGCATGATAATGCACCATCTCATGCTGCACATAAAACATCTGCATCTCTGGCTGATATGGGCATAAAAGGGGACAAACTTATGGTGTGACCCCCATGCTCCCCTGACCTGTACCCCATTCAGAACCTTTGGAGCATCATTAAAAGGAGTGTCTATGATGGCGGGAGGCAGTTCACATCTAAGCAACAGCTCTGGGAGGGTATTCTGTCCTCATGCAAAACAATTGAAGCAGAAACCATCCAAAACCTGACAAATTCAATGGACGAGAGAGTTCAGAAGCTCCTTTCGAACAAGGGGTCCTATGTGAAAATGTAACATCACCTAGAATAAAGTTTTGAGTTGAAAACTGTTTGATTTCAGTTTCTAACAACCTGCTAATGCTTATAATTTCAAAAATGACCATTTTTTTGGTCTTTATTAAAATGAAAAGGTTGATCGAAAAGTTTGGGGGATCTAAGAGTGTGGCAACCCAGTAGTCATGATTACTTCGAATTCTGACAATATGAGGGTCATGCTGCAGGTAGTGCAGCAAGAAGGCACTTATGTGTCTTGCGCATCTCGGAGCCCCAAAATTATTTTCCGGGCTAGATGCAGCTAAAAATTATTATAAATTTTAAATCTGGTGAAGCTTTAGTATAGATGGCCTAATAGGATCAGTGCTGCACACTGCTACAAAGCCCAAATTATTTTCCAGTCAAGATACAGATAAACATGATTAGTAATTTTAAATCTGGTGGAGCTTATTATAGATGGCCTAATAGAATCAGTGCTGCACACTGCTACAAAGCCCAAATTATTTTCCAGCCAAGATACAGATAAACATGATTAATAATTTGAAAGCTTAAAACGGTTGGTAGGGTGATTTTAACCAATCATCAAGCTTTTACTCTCCCCAGGATGACACAGGGGTAGAAAAGTCGTTTCGGATCCATGATTTGTTCATCTTTATGAACGTGAGTCTGTCTACATTATCAGTGGAGAGCCGCGTGCGCTTATCTGTCAGCACACCACCAGCAGCGCTGAACACACGTTCAGACAGAACGCTGGCTGCGGGGCATGACAAGATCTCCAAGGCGTAAGTGGCTAGCTCCGGCCATTTATCCAGATTGGAAGCCCAAAAAGAGCAAGGGTCCAGTGACACAGTCGTGGCTTCAATGTTTACTTGGAGATACTCCTGTACCATCGTCTCTAGGCATTGACTATGTGTCAGACTTCTTGTCTCCTGTGGCCTTGCAAAGGATGGGCTAAAAAAGTGGTGAAATGATTCCGCAAAATTGATGTTACCAGCAGATACTGTGGTTCTGTTACGGTTTGAGTGCTGAACACTTGACGGTCCCACGGTTGGCAAGTTGGAACTGTGAGATTCACTACGTGCACCACTGGTATTTTGTGGAAAAGCACATGTAAGATTCTGCAACAGTCTCTGCTGATACTCCTGCATGCGTGCATCCCTTTATTAGAATAATTTCTGCAAATTTACTTTTGTACCGGGGATCTAACAGTGTGGCAACCCAGTAGTCAGGATTATTTCTAATTCTCACAATTCGAGGGTCATGTTGCAGGTAGTGCAGCAAGAAGGCACTCATGTGTGTTGCGCATCCAGGAGCACCAAGTCCCTGTTGTGTTGGTGGCGAGGTAACAATCATGCTTCCTTCCTCTGTCCTCTCCCCCCAACCTCGCACAACAGAAATGTGATCAAGGTCTCCCTCATCTGATGAGTCTTCCATCAGTTCGTCCTCCACTTCTTCCTGGGCTCCTGCACCTTCCTCACTAGTTTGGCTGCTACCATGCGCCCTGGTAAAACCATCTCCCCCACCCTCACATGCCTGCCGCCTTGGTGCTGCCGACCGTCTGGACCTTGCAGATGTTAGCCCTTCCGCATACAACTCCTCCTCCTCTACTTCCTCCACCTCCTCTTGTGCCACCACCTGACTCCGAATTCTGTTTAACATGTGCTCCAGCATGTAAATCACCGGAATAGTCATGCTGATAATGGCATCGTCAGCACTAAACATCTTCGTCGCCATTTCAAAACTGTGCAGAAGGGTGCATAGGTCCCTGATCTGAGACCACTCCTCCAGCGTGATTTGCCCCACCTCTGGATCTCGTTGGCCCAGGCTATACGTCAGAACGTATTGCACCAGGGCTTGTCGGTGCTGCCACAGTCGCTGCAACATGTGCAGAGTTGAATTCCACCGGGTAGGCACATCGCATTTTAGCCGGTGAAGTGGCAGGCCCAACGACTTCTGTAGAGATGTAAGTCGCTGAGCTGCGGGATGCGAACGGCGGAAGAGAGCACACAGCGACCGTGCCCTCTGCAGAAGGCCATCTAGTCTGGGATAGTGGGCTAAAAATTGCTGGACAACCAGGTTCAACACGTGAGCACCCAGGTTTGCAGCATTGTCGCACACGGCCTTCCCTGGTTTCAGGTCCAGTGGAGACAACCATTCATGAAATTGGTTCTCCAGAGCTGACCACAACTCCTCAGCTGTGTGACTCACATTTCCCAGACATTTCAATGTAAAAACCGCCTGATGACGTTGAGCCCTACTGCCAGCATAGTAAGGAGGTGTGCAGGATCGCTTCTGCGCAGTTAGAAAGCTTGTGGCATGACCAGAAAGGCTTTGGGTGCAGGTGGAAGACCGAGAGGAGGTTGAGGAGGCAGAAGCAGTGGAGGAACTTTGACATAAAGAGGATTGACGCACAACTCGTGGGGACGGCAAGACTTGGACAGCAGCCCCTTGTCCTGCTGTCACCATAGTTACCCAGTGCCCAGTCAGCGACATGTAACGCCCCTGTCCATGCCTACTCGTCCAAGTGTCTGTGGTGAAATGCACCCTGTCACACACAGAGTTTCTCAAAGAAGCGGTGATGTTGTGTGCGACATGCTGGTGGAGCGCAGGCACACCTTTCTTTGAGAAGTAGTGCCGACTGGGCATCTGGTACTGGGGCACTGCGACAGACATAAGGTCTCGAAAATCCTCTGTGTCCACCAGGCGGAAAGGCAGCATTTCTGTAGCCAAGAGCTTGCAGATGGTGAAATTCAACCTCTTAGCTTTCTCATGGCTAGGAGGAAATGGTCTTTTACTTGTCCACATCTGAGGAACCAAGGGCTGGCTATTGTGCTTAGACGGGGTTGATAAGGGTGTCCCCGGCAAACTGCCGGTCTGTGAGGAAGATGCAGGCGGACATGTTAGGTTGCCTTGATCCAAAGGTGGTGCTATCGATGTCAGACAGCGCTCAACACCAGCTGGTGTTACCACCTCCAAAGAAAATGATGACCTGCCAATCACGCTGGCTGTTGCGGGTAAAGAGGTGGCAGGTCTGCGCCCCAAAACAGGTGTGACTGCTGTCCCCCCAGTCACAGAGGATGAAGAGGCCGCGGATGCACAAGATATGGCAGACGGCGGTTGGCCCGGCCGGCTAGGCCGCATTGTAGCACACTGAGCTTCCCACTGCAACTTATGCTTCATGTCCATGTGCCGGTTCATGCATGAAGTACTCAAACTATGTATTTTTTGGCCTCTACTTAGCTTTTGCTGACAAATGTTACAGATAACACGAGTTGGGTCATCTTTATCGATCTGAAAAAATGCCCAGGCTATGCAAGGCTTAGCACCCATGCGACCTGAAGAGCCACCACGACTTGTGGTGAGAGGCAGAGTTGTGTTTGAGGATGCAGTTGTTGACGTGCTTCCAGTACTACGTCTCTGTCCAGGAAGGCGCAACCTGACCTCGTCGTCACTAGCATCTTCCTCCACCTCCTGCTGACCTCATCTCTTGGCTGACTGTGGGTTGACAGTAAGTGGGATCTCCAACCTCATCATCATCACCCTGTGCGTTATCACACCCGTCGTCCTCAGAGCCAACCTGTTCCTGCCCTGACAAAAAACTAAAGTTGTCGCTCCAATCAGGTATTTGAGTCTTATCATCGTCTTCCTCATTGTCTCCACCAACAGGAGTTACAGTTTGGGAATGAGGGTCTACATTATGGTCAGAACCTTCTGCGTCTGGTCCTGGATCCGACTCATAAAGATTCTGGGCATCAGTGCAGATCATTTCCTCGTCTGGATTCACAGAAGCGCTGGAGTTGACCTCTGATTCCCAGGCTATAGTATGAGTAAACAGCTCTGCAGACTCAACCATCTGTTCTACCTCATACTCAGACGGGCAGCTGGAGATTTGGGAGCTGTGAGGAAGCAAGTGCGATTGGGGTGACACCTTTGAGGACTGGAGTATTTGTGATGTTGAAGTTGATGTGGAGGAGAGCCCACTTAAAGGAGCACTTGATATCCGTTGAAGCACCTGCTGTTTTTGTGCCTCATCTGGAATTTGTAGCGATTAGCGTGGCCGTAAGAAAGGGATCTTATCACATTGTCCGCTAAAAGAAGTAGACATTTTAGTTTGGCTGGAAGATGGTCTTTCTTCTGCAGATGTTACTGTTGCTTTAACACCTACCCCACGGACACAACCTTTTTTCCCCTTCCCAACACGCCTATTCCCCTTTCCACCAGCAGCAGGCCTTTTTCCACTCATTTTGGTGGTTAACTAATTCACAACTCTGGAGTTGTTTGCACAAAAAAACAATGGATGGGAACCGAGCAGAGCTGAGTGGCCAAACTGTGGTATTAGGCCAAAACTATTGGCTGGGTTAGATGCAGAAAAAAATTATATTCAATTTGCAACCTGATGGAGGTCTGTATAGATGGATTAATAGAACAAGTCCCACACACAGCTAGAAGCCCAATATTTTTTCAGAGGTAGATGCAGAAAAAAATATATTCAGTTTGCAACCTGATGGAGGTCTGTATAGATGGATTAATAGAACAAGTCCCACACACAGCTAGAAGCCCAATATTTTTTCAGAGGTAGATGCAGAAAAAAATATATTCAGTTTGCAACCTGATGGAGGTCTGTATAGATGGATTAATAGAACAAGTCCCACACACAGCTAGAAGCCCAATATTTTTTCAGAGGAAGATGCAGAAAAAAATATATTCAGTTTGCAACCTGATGGAGGTCAGTATAGATGGACTAATACAACAAGTCCCACACACAGCTAGATGCCCAATATTTTTTCAGAGGTAGATGCAGAAAAAAATATATTCAGTTTGCAACCTGATGGAGGTCAGTATAGATGGACTAATACAACAAGTCCCACACACAGCTAGAAGCCCAATATTTTTTCAGAGGTAGATGCAGAAAAAAATATATTCAGTTTGCAACCTGATGGAGGTCTGTATAGATGGATTAATAGAACAAGTCCCACACACAGCTAGAAGCCCAATATTTTTTCAGAGGTAGATGCAGAAAAAAATATATTCAGTTTGCAACCTGATGGAGGTCTGTATAGATGGATTAATAGAACAAGTCCCACACACAGCTAGAAGCCCAATATTTTTTCAGAGGTAGATGCAGAAAAAAATATATTCAGTTTGCAACCTGATGGAGGTCTGTATAGATGGATTAATAGAACAAGTCCCACACACAGCTAGAAGCCCAATATTTTTTCAGAGGTAGATGCAGAAAAAAATATATTCAGTTTGCAACCTGATGGAGGTCTGTATAGATGGATTAATAGAACAAGTCCCACACACAGCTAGAAGCCCAATATTTTTTCAGAGGTAGATGCAGAAAAAAATATATTCAGTTTGCAACCTGATGGAGGTCAGTATAGATGGACTAATACAACAAGTCCCACATACAGCTAGAAGCACAATATTTTTTCAGAGGTAGATGCAGAAAAAAATATATTCAGTTTGCAACCTGATGGAGGTCTGTATAGATGGATTAATAGAACAAGTCCCACACACAGCTAGAAGCCCAATATTTTTTCAGAGGTAGATGCAGAAAAAAATATATTCAGTTTGCAACCTGATGGAGGTCTGTATAGATGGATTAATAGAACAAGTCCCACACATAGCTAGAAGCCCAATATTTTTTCAGAGGTAGATGCAGAAAAAAATATATTCAGTTTGCAACCTGATGGAGGTCTGTATAGATGGATTAATAGAACAAGTCCCACACACAGCTAGAAGCCCAATATTTTTTCAGAGGTAGATGCAGAAAAAAATATATTCAGTTTGCAACCTGATGGAGGTCAGTATAGATGGACTAATACAACAAGTCCCACACACAGCTAGAAGCCCAATATTTTTTCAGAGGTAGATGCAGAAAAAAATATATTCAGTTTGCAACCTGATGGAGGTCAGTATAGATGGACTAATACAACAAGTCCCACACACAGCTAGAAGCCCAATATTTTTTCAGAGGTAGATGCAGAAAAAAATATATTCAGTTTGCAACCTGATGGAGGTCTGTATAGATGGATTAATAGAACAAGTCCCACACACAGCTAGAAGCCCAATATTTTTTCAGAGGTAGATGCAGAAAAAAATATATTCAGTTTGCAACCTGATGGAGGTCTGTATAGATGGATTAATAGAACAAGTCCCACACACAGCTAGAAGCCCAATATTTTTTCAGAGGTAGATGCAGAAAAAAATATATTCAGTTTGCAACCTGATGGAGGTCTGTATAGATGGATTAATAGAACAAGTCCCACACACAGCTAGAAGCCCAATATTTTTTCAGAGGTAGATGCAGAAAAAAATATATTCAGTTTGCAACCTGATGGAGGTCTGTATAGATGGATTAATAGAACAAGTCCCACACACAGCTAGAAGCCCAATATTTTTTCAGAGCTAGATGCAGAAAAAAATTATATTCAATTTGCAACCTGATGGAGGTCAGTATAGATGGACTAATAGAATGATGCTATGCCCAAAAGATTTTACTTCACTAGGTGCAGTAAAAAAATTGGTATTCTATACACAGGTGGTATATCTTGCAACACAGATAGGCTACTCCACTGACTAACACACTCTGCAATAGGCCAAAAAGGATTAGCTTTGCTAGATTCAGCCAAATGCTGTGAAAAAAACTTGCACAGCACTGGCACAGACCTGCCTGGCAAAAACTGATAGGAACTGATGTAACCTAGTCCTGAAAAGGACTCCAATTACAATTAGTCTTTACTCCCACAATCTATCTATTTAAGAGCACAGACCTGCCTGATAAAAGTCGTAGGAAATGCTGTAACCTAGTCCTTAAAAGGACTGCAATCACAACTATTCCCTACTCCCAAGCTATCTGTAGATTTGTGCGAAAATTGGCTTGAAATTAACAAGGTATAGCGCACACAGCAACAGCGGTGCCGTCTAACACGCAGCTGCAGCAGTGAGAAAATGGTGGCGACGGGGAAACTGGCTTGGTCTTATAGGGCAAGGACATGTGACATACACTGCCAATGACACATGCCCTTGCTTGTGTGAAAAAAAGCACTTCGCTCCGTGTGTGTGTAGCACCCTGAGGACTCGGCTGCTACAGGGGTATTACACCTCAAGCCAGATGTGTGGTTTTCCACTCCCGGGTAAGGATGGAGTGTGGGACTGAGCTCAGATAGCTGCATACACTACATACATCCCATTTCCGGGGGACAGATCGACGGTACTCCCACCAGTATATGTGCAGGTACGATAGTGTCTGTCCCTGGCTGGAGTGGGAGGGGGTTGGAACATCCCAGTAGTGTAGGGGCAGATAGGGGGAGCAGTCTGGGTAAGGCTAGGAGCTCATTGGGTGCTGGTCACCTGAGCTCACACATAGAGGGAGTATATAAGGTGGGCACCATCTTAGATCAGGGTCAGTCTGTCAGAGTTTAGTCAGAGGAGCAGAGCAGAGAAGCTCAGCCAGAAGGGCTGACAGGGAGTTGTGGTTCCGGCTGGGCCCAGTTCCAAGGCCAAGTCTGAAAGAGAGAGAGAGGAGTCAGAAGGACCCAGAGAGAAGAAGAAGGAACCCCAAGACCCCAGAATACAAACAGCAGGGTGAAGGGTTGGCACCCAGGGTACCGGATCCCAAGCTGGCAGAGAGAAAAGCACACCTTAGCCAGGAACCGGAGGTCGTGGGCAGGATCTGCCACGACCCTCACCAAATCCACTAGGAAGGCATACCAAGTATAGGGTCAGGGAACCCAGAAGAGGTGTACCCACCAAGAGACCCGAGGGAGCCGGACATAAGTGGATCCCTAGTGAGAACGGCCAGAAGAGAGGGAAAGTCAGAAAGGGAGCTCAGGACCACGCTCCAGAATTGCTTGGGGGTTGGCCGAGTCCAGGACCTGGTGGACGCAGCACGGCTCGGGTGGTCGCTTCAGGCCAGAGTGACCATAAGAACACCCGTAAGTAAAAACCCCTGAACTGCACAGCCCGACTCTGAGTCTTCTTGCTTAATCATCCTGCACCTTCACAACCACCATCCTCTACATCTGACCCCCTGAGGCTATACCCCTCCCGTTGGGGGTTATACTACCACAGCTGCACACATACCACCAGCCTCAGCGGACCCTTCTGCAGCGGCGGCCTTTTGACCGCAAATCAACGGGTGGCGTAGTCGACACTAAGAACAACTATAACATCTGTAAAGACTGCCACACACTGAGTTTGACACCCTGGGCACGGACCGGGTCGCCGCCACTCGGAGACTACAACCCCCATCTGATCCGGCTCCGGGTAATCCCCAAACAGCACTGGCCCAGGGGGCGCGTCAACTTTGGCGTAGTCGGCAGGATTTCGTGCCCGCAACCACCGGGTACTGCGTGCCTGAAGAAAAGTTCACATTTACCTCAAAAAGAAGTCTCCCGCCGGTTCCAGAGGGTCCCCGCCATGGGACGCCATCACGGATCGTTTCCCGCCGGTTGCCCGCCATCTGCAGCTTTTTCCCGCCATCCACGGAGTTTCCCGCCACTGGGAGACAATTCCCGCCATTTCCAGAAGATTTCCCGCCTTGGAAGAGCGGACGCCATTATGGGCGTGCCAGAGGGTGGCAAGAGGTCACCTCCCATCGTGGGCCAGGTCAAGGAATGGCGCCAAAAGCGGAAACCGCCCCCACCAACAGAGACTGTGATGCTGGAAATGTCCATCAGCGTGAGAGAACTGCCCCTGGAACTGACAATCACAAAGTTGCCCCGGGACCACCTTCAATGTGGGCGGAGACAGAACAAAAGAGAGAAGATGGGTGCAGCCTGGAGGAGTCTGGAGAGAGCGCACCCGGAGACAAGAAGTCTGGAGAGGACTCCGGAGAAGTCGTACCCGGAGATGGAAGGAGAGTCAGGCAGCACCGACCCTGTGGTCAGGAGCCTGCTGCAAGCAACAACCCCACTAGGCTTAGTGGAGATCCTGGCACAGCTCCCCCGAGACCGGGAGTGTGCGCAGACCGCGCTGGAGCGCCTCGCATGGAGGATGGCCCAGGTGCAGCGAGAGACGCTGACGGAGTGGGGCCGAGAGATGGCCCTGCAGGCAAGAACCCGCCAGCGAAGCACGCCACCCGAGACGAGGAGACAGACCGCCTCTGAGGATGGTGCAGGAGGAGTGAAGGCCGGAGACGGCGCCGAAGAGGGAGCTGAACAGATGGAGGCAGGTAAAGGGGACGTCACTACCCCGAGCCGAGAAACCGCGTGCCTGCCCCAGCTCCCCGTCGCAGAGCCCGAAATTCCCCCTGCCGTGCCCGTCGCTGCATCGTCACCGCTCCAGACAAGGCCTCAAGCAGAAGCCGCGGCCGCGACCCCTGTGACGTCACGCGCCTCAACCCTGAGCGCGGCAAAGCAGGAAACACCACCGGCCTGGTCGCAAGGTCTAGTACCCCCGGGCGCCGCAGTGCCAACAGCGCCCTCTACCTCCACTGAGCCACCGGCCTGGTCGCTGGGCCAAGTAACCCCGGGCGCCGCCGTCTTCACGGTGCCCTTTACGTTCAGGGTACCCCAGGCCTGGTCGCAAGGCCTGGTCAACCCAGGCGCCGCTTCCACCACCGCGCCCTCAACATCTAGAGTGCCGCACCTGGGTGAAGACTTGTTTGCCCAGCATACGTGCCCGGATGGGCAGCCCTTTATATGGCCACCGGAGTATTACCAACTGGAACTCCAAAAAGCAAGGCCCCTGTGCGAGCCCCTGATTCCGGCTCCGAAGCCCGTTAAGAGGACCCCGCTCCCGCTGGAAGAAGCGCAGTTCGAGTGGGACCCCACCGGAGGAGACCTCATGGGATTCACCCAAGAGACTCGGGCAGCCGCAGCTGAGCGTGCGGAGTGCTGCCGGCAGCAGTTAGAGGTCTTCGACCGGGAGCGAAGAGAGAGGCGGGTCCGAGAGCAGCGGCTGCAGGAACAGAGTGCAGAGCAGAAGAGCCGGACCAGGAGGAACCCCCGTGCAGCCCACGGTCCCCGTGCCACCGGGACTGTAATTAAATTCCAACTGCAGCACGGTTGGGGTTTCATCAGGGATCATCACACCCCCGGCGACGTCTTTGTCACCAGAAGAGACGTGGAGTCCCATCTGCCGGAGGGACACAGAGGTCGTGACCTATATGTAGGGGACGAGGTCACGTTCACCCGGCACAAGTGTGCCAAAGGACCCTACGCCCTCCATGTACACCGGCTGACGGAGGAGGAGCTACAGTGTGAAGAGGAGCAAGAGGATCCGGACGGGTCTGAAGGAGGAGCAGGAGTACGCCGTCATTAAAGTACGGTAAAGAGACTGTACATAGTTACCCGTCGGGGTATAAGAACTGTTACTGCTGCTAGTTAAAATATAGTCCCCGTTGGGACCAGCAAATTGAACTGAAACCCGTCTGTCCCTATTCCCACTGACCGAGGACTGAGAACGGTCATTCCTTTCCTAATACCTGGCCGAGGACTGAGAGCGGCCATATTTCCTCTTGTATATAGTTGCGCTTTTTAAGGCGCCCCCTACCGGTTTTATAGGAAACTGTTGTTTTTACTACAAGAGACTGTCGCACTTTACCCGGTCACAAGTTGCACCGTGGCCGGAGGAACAAGAAAGTTTACAAAAATGTTTATATGAAAAAGTTTTATGCTGATAATATATATATTGTTTTATATGTTTATGTTTTATGAAAAAAATTTGTATGTTTTGGATGTTTATTCTCTTACAGCCCGAGGACGTGCTGTGATTTACCAGGGGGGAATGTAGCACCCTGAGGACTCGGCTGCTACAGGGGTATTACACCTCAAGCCAGAGGTGTGGTATTCCACTCCCGGGTAAGGATGGAGTGTGGTACTGAGCTCAGATAGCTGCATACACTACATACATCCCATTTCCGGGGGACAGATCGACGGTACTCCCACCAGTATATGTGCAGGTACGATAGTGTCTGTCCCTGGCTGGAGTGGGAGGGGGGTGGAACATCCCAGTAGTGTAGGGGCAGATAGGGGGAGCAGTCTGGGTAAGGCTAGGAGCTCATTGGGTGCTGGTCACCTGAGCTCACACATAGAGGGAGTATATAAGGTGGGCACCATCTTAGATCAGGGTCAGTCTGTCAGAGTTTAGTCAGAGGAGCAGAGCAGAGAAGCTCAGCCAGAAGGGCTGACAGGGAGTTGTGGTTCCGGCTGGGCCCAGCTCCAAGGCCAAGTCTGAAAGAGAGAGAGAGGAGTCAGAAGGACCCAGAAAGAAGAAGAAGGAACCCCAAGACCCCTGAATACAAACAGCAGGGTGAAGGGATGGCACCCAGGGTACCGGATCCCAAGCTGGCAGAGAGAAAAGCACACCTTAGCCAGGAACCGGAGGTCGTGGGCAGGATCTGCCACGACCCTCACCAAATCCACTAGGAAGGCATACCAAGTATAGGGTCAGGGAACCCAGAAGAGGTGTACCCACCAAGAGACCCGAGGGAGCCGGACATAAGTGGATCCCTAGTGAGAACGGCCAGAAGAGAGGGAAAGTCAGAAAGGGAGCTCAGGACCACGCTCCAGAATTGCTTGGGGGTTGGCCGAGTCCAGGACCTGGTGGACGCAGCACGGCTCGGGTGGTCGCTTCAGGCCAGAGTGACCATAAGAACACCCGTAAGTAAAAACCCCTGAACTGCACAGCCCGACTCTGAGTCTTCTTGCTTAATCATCCTGCACCTTCACAACCACCATCCTCTACATCTGACCCCCTGAGGCTATACCCCTCCCGTTGGGGGTTATACTACCACAGCTGCACACATACCACCAGCCTCAGCGGACCCTTCTGCAGCGGCGGCCTTTTGACCGCAAATCAACGGGTGGCGTAGTCGACACTAAGAACAACTATAACATCTGTAAAGACTGCCACACACTGAGTTTGACACCCTGGGCACGGACCGGGTCGCCGCCACTCGGAGACTACAACCCCCATCTGATCCGGCTCCGGGTAATCCCCAAACAGCACTGGCCCAGGGGGCGCGTCATGTGCGCTGCTGATAGGCTGACAGATTGCACCTCCCCACTGCAAATGCAGGAAAGAGAAAAAAAAATGGAGATCTTCATTGTTCCTGCAGAGATCCATCCCCTGCCCCTCCCCCCACCCCGCTGTACACTCAAACTGCGTATTAACATTAATTTTCATCATTACTGAGAAAAAATCCAGTTATGATTTTGGTGCACGAACAGTTATCGAACATAACCTCGAACAGCCGAATTTTTCTCAAATTGTTCGTGTTCGCCGAACGGCTCGAACACCGCCCAAAACAGCTCGAATTTGAGATTGGCGAACAGTTCGAGTAGAACAACGCTCATCTCTAGTCTGCACATGTGCCTTCTTGAGCAGGGGTCCTTGCAGGCACTGCAGGATTTTAAACCTTTAAGGCCGTAATGTGTTACCAATGGTTTTCTTGGTGACTGTGGTCCCAGCTGCCTGGAGGTCATTAACAAGGTCCCCCCATGTAGTTTTAGGCTGATCTCTCACCTTCCTCATGATCAAACATACCAAACGAAGTGAGATTTTGCATGGTGCCCCAGATCGATGTCGATTGACAGTCATTTTGTATTTCTTCCATTTTCTTACTGTTGCACCAACAGTTGTCTCCTTCTCACCCAGCATCTTGCTTATGGTTTTGTAGCCTATTCCAGCTTTGTGCAGGTCTATGATCTTGTCCCTGACATCCTTAGAAAGCTCTTTGGTCTTGCCCATGTTGTAGAGGTTAGAGTCTGACTGATTAATTGAGTCTGTGGACAGGAGTCTTTTATACAGGTGACTATGTAAGACAGCTGTCTTTAATGCTGGTAACAAGTTGATTAGTAGCGTCTAACTTGTCTGTAGGAGGCAGAACTCATAATGGTTTGTAGGGAATCAAATACTTATTTCTCACTGCAAAATTTGCAGTAAGGTCATGGAGTGGCCTAGCCAGTCTCCAGACCTTAATCCCATAGAAAAGTTATGGAGGGAGTTGAAGCTCCGAGTTGCCAAGCAACAGCCTCAATATCTTAGTGATTTAGAGATGATCTGCAAAGAGGAGTGGACCAAAATTCCTCCTGACATGTGTGCAACCCTCATCATCAACTACAATCAACTACATCTGACTGCTGTGCTTGCCAAGAAGGGTTTTGCCACCAAGTATTAAGTGTTGTTTGCCAGAGGAATCAAATACTTATTTCTCACTGCAAAATGCAAAAAAAATATCTAATTTATACAATGTGATATTCTTGATTTTTTTGGGATATATCTCAATGTTAAAATTAACCTACCCTTAAAATTATAGAATGTTAATGTCTTTGTCAGTAGGAAAATTTACAAAAAGAGCAATGGATCAAATACTTATTTCCCCCACTTTATATTCACATTTGTTCGCTGACCAATAGCATCGCTATTCCCTCACTGGGCAAAAGAATTTGTCATCAGACTTGATCAAATACTGCTGTATTAATCCTGATTTTTTTTGCAAGCTGCAAAATATTATAGTCCATATAACAGGGCCGGCGTCAGCACCCGGCGCACCCGGGCAAATGCCGGGGCCCTGAGCAGGCAGAGGGGCCCACTGGCAGTCGCGCACCCCGCTGGGCTATGGGCGGAGGAGAGCGGTGTCAGCGCCCGCCCTTCTCCGCCGCTTGCTCAGGGCCCCGGCAGCTGGATACTTACCTCTCCCCGTGCCTCCGCAGATCAGCTATCTTCCTGCTCTGCGCTCCCTGTGACGTCTCAGGTCAGAGGGCGCAGTGACGTCTTTACACCGCGCCCTCCCCTGAGCCGTCACAGGGAGCGCTGAGCGGGAAGACGCCGACAACGCTGGAGTTCGGACCCGAGCAGCGGGCAGCGGGCAGCAGGTAGCAGGTGAGGAGAAGGGAGGTGAGTATTTTTTCTTTTTTTTTTTAATGTATGGAGGCATGGGGCAGTATAAAGAGAAGGGGGGTGGCATCCTCCATGGAGCATTATAAAGAGAGGGGGGGGCATCCTGCATGGGGCATTATAAAGAGAGGGGGGGACATCCTGCATGGGGCATTATAAAGAGGGGGGGGTGACATCCTGCATGGGGCATTATAAGGTGGGGAACAGCCTGCATGGGGCATTATAAAGGGGGGGGGCAGCCTGCATAGTGCATTATGTGGGGGGGAACAGCCTGCATGGAGCATTATAAGGGGGGGGCAGCCTGTATGGGGCATTATGTGGGGGGTAACAGCCTGCATGGAGCATTAAAAGGGGGGGGCCTGTAAGGGGCATTATGTGGGGGGCAACAGCCTGCATGGAGCATTATAAGGGGGGGACAGCCTGTATGGGGCATTATGTGGGGGGTAACAGCCTGCATGCAGCATTATATGGGGGCCAGTATCCTGTATGGAGCGTTATAAGGGGACCGGTATCCTGTATGGAGCGTTATAAGGGGACCGGTATCCTGTATGGAGCGTTATATGGGGGCCAGTATCCTGTATGGAGTTTTATAAGGGGACCAGTATCCTGTATGGAGCGTTATATGGGGGCCAGTATCCTGTATGGAGCTTTATAAGGGGACCAGTATCCTGTATGGAGCGTTATATGGGGGCCAGTATTCTGTATGGAGCCTTATATGGGGGCCGGTATTCCGTATGGAGCCTTATATGGGGGCCAGTATTCCGTATGGGGCCTTATATGGGGGCCAGTATTCCGTATGGAGCCTTATATGGGGGCCAGTATTCCGTATGGAGCCATATATGGGGGCCAGTATTCCGTATGGAGCCTTATATGGGGGCCAGTATTCCGTATGGAGCCTTATATGGGGGCCAGTATTCTGTATGGAGCCTTATATGGGGGCCAGTATTCCACATGGAGCCTTATATGGGGGTCAGTATTCCGCATGAAGCCTTATATGGTGGCCAGTATTCCTTATGGGGCCTTATATGGGGGCCAGTATTCCTTATGGGGCCTTATATGGGGGCCAGTATTCCTTATGGGGCCTTATATGGGGGCCAATATTCCGTATGGGGCCTTATATGGGGGCCAGTATTCCGTATGAAGCGTTATATGGGGGCCAGTATTCCGTATGGAGCCTTATATGGGGGCCAGTATTCTGTATGGAGCGATTCACCGGTTTCTGAGCTATTGTGGAATTTACAATAGATATCACTCATGTAATGTAAGAAGTGAAATCTTTGCATTGTACTATATATATTTATATATATATATATATATATATATATATATATATTTCTCCGCCGTATCTCTGCATCATGAATCGTGTATGTGTTAAAGGGGCCCACTGAGACTCTTTTGCCCGGGGCCCAGAAAAACCTGGAGCCGGCCCTGCCATATAAAGTCTGCTACTTGTGTGTCAAAAATATATTCTCACATGTTCGCTGACCAATAGCATCGCTATACCCTCACTGGGCAAAATAATTGGTCATCAGATGTGATCAAATACTGCGGTATTAATCCTGATTTTGTTTTGCAAGCTGCAAATTTCTATACTGCATTTGAAGTCTGCTACTTGTGTGTCCAAAATATATTCACACTTGTTCGCTGACCAATAGCATCAGTATATCCTCACTGGGCAAAAGAATTGGTCATCAGACGTGATCAAATGAAAGGAAAAAGGACTGAGGGCACTACCAAATATATTTATGGGATCACTGATTTCACACTGGAAAACTAGACAATGCACTAACAAGAGAAAGAAGTGTGTATAAAGAAATCAGGATCACCGTTATTTTAGTGAAATAATGATATACAATATTTTATTAACCATTGAAATAAGTCACACAATTAAAAACATTTAAAAAAGCCCAAATTGGCTATACAGTTCATCTCAGCAGCCCATGTTAGGATTGCCTGTACTCATCCTAACCACAATTCAAGAAATATATATTAATAGATAAACGCTACAGACTGCTACAGTATATGTAGATATCCTTACTGCTTACACACATTACCAATAGCATAGAAGAATATGCATGAGTATATAATGCTTGGAGTGATACTAATTATGCTCTATAATACACACTGGCATGAATATAATGTATGAAGTGATGCCATTAATTCTCTATAATACATACTGGCATGAAAATATCGCATGAGCTGATACTAACTATGCTCTATTATATAAACTGGCATGAATGAGGTGACAAGGTCAGTAACAAAGCCCAAGCTATAAAAAGAGGAGCTGTTGGTTGTACATGTACAACCTGTATGCAGCCTGTTATAGGAGGAGTAGACCTCACGCGTTCCACCACCTAAAGTGTGGCTTCTTCTGAGGAAGTAGAGAAATATAAGTAACCCATTTTATGGTTTGCTATATATATCGTCTGCATAATAGATGATAGTAATCACCTGTTGTCAGGAATCGCTGCTGCCTGAGATGGTGCCGAGAGGTGCGCAGAATGCCCACATGACCGGAAACGCTACCGGAAGCGTAGCCCGAATGATGTGCGCACGCGCCCAAAATCCAAACCTAGATATGGCTTATTGAGCTCTGCGCATGCGCGCAGCTTTTACCATCCTGAGGATGGCTTGGCTATGTGTGAAGTTGCCCATGCATGCGCACTGCGTAATAACAGATGTTTGTAACTCTAATGTATCCTGTTAGTGCCCCATTCATCCGCAACATACATTCCAATATCCAACATCTCCTCACAACAGCACTAAGAATTTTCTTCAGGTATTATGCCTAATAAGCAATAGGATGACTTTATGAACCACAAACGTGCCCAAACAGGGATCTCCGTGCATTAGTCTAAATCTCCACAGCGAGAGAAATTCTTATCGTGGTACAACAAAACTATGTGCCAATAAAGAGAGTGCCCTAACCGGGTCCGCGACGGTCATTGCACTCGCCCATCACGCTGATTTCTTTATACACACTTCTTTCTCTTATGAGTGGCCAGATGTGATTAAATACTGCAGTATTAATCCAGATTTTTTTTGCAAGCTGCAAAATATTATACTCCATTTATAATGGGCAAGGTGCAGGGCAAGGAACAGGAAAGTGGACATGATGCTGATGGCGCACGCAGAGACCGAGGCCGTGGGCAAGATGAAACTGTGCCTGCTGAGGGAGCACAACAAACACCCACATCATGTCGAACTATCTTCCTGTCCCACTTTGTAGGGGACCGCGGAACACCACTCTTGAAGCCAGAACAGTGTAAAAAGGTTGTTTGTTGGATATCAGATAATGCTTTCAGTCAGTTTGCCACCACCACCACCCTGTCTTCCACACGGTCCAGTCTCAGTAGCCGTGAGTCTGGACCACATATTCCTCATCCTGATCCTCCTTCCTCCCACCATGTCGAGCGCCCGGAGACAAGTGATCCCACACTTGGACACTCTGAAGAGATGTTCACATTTCCATTTATAGATTCTAGCCTTTTGCTTGGTCCGCTTCAAGCCAAGAGGAGGTCGCATGTAGCAATGCCCAAATATTTGAGCAGCCATGGTCACAAGAAGGCAACGCTGGGAAAGTGTAATTACTGTTGCAAGAGGTGGATGATGATGATGAGACACAATTGCCAGCAAGTCAGGAGGAGGCCCAGGAGCGTACGTAGAAAAACGAGGTGGTAGACGATGAAATCACTGACCTAACCTGGCAAGGTGACATGCATAGCGAGGACAGCAGCACAGAGGGGGAGGGAGGCATAACACCACAACAGGCACGTGTCCCAGAACATTACCCGTGCCCTTAACAACGCAGTTACTGGGAAGGTCCACCTAACCACGGACATGTGGACAAGTGCTTGTGGCCAGGGGCTGTACATCTCACTGATGGCACACTGGGATAATATTGTGGAAGCCGGGATCCAGTCGGACCCTGGAATGGACCACGTCCTCCCGATGCAGTTGATTGCAGGCCCTGCGTCAATCAGGGTTGCCCTCACATTCTAAAGCTCCAGCACTTTCTTCTCCTCCTCCTCTTCAGCCTCCATCTCTGAAATGACCACATCAGTCGGAAGCTGGAAGCACTGCAGCACTACCTCGGCCAAGCGGCAACAGGCTGTGCTGAAGCTAATATGCTTAGATGACAAACCGCTGCAGAGTTGCTGAAAGCTGTAACAGAGCAGGCAGATCAGTAGCTGTCACCGCTGAATTTACAGCCAGGCATGGTCGTGCGTGACAATGGCTGGAATTTGATGGCGGCTCTGAGGCTTGGCAACCTCGCACATGTACCATGCCTGGCCCATGTGCTCAACCAAGTGGTTCAGCGGTTTCTCAAAACCTACCCGGATCTGCCTGAGCTGCTTGTGAAAGTACGCCGTGTGTGTGCCTGTTTCAGAATGTCAGCTACAGATTCCGCCGCCCTCGCCGTACTTCAGCAGCATTTGCATCTTCCATCTCACCGACCAGTGTGTGATGTCACCACACATTGGCACTCAACTTTGCATAAGTTGGGAAGGATTTGTGAGCAGCAGAGGGCAGTTGTTGAGTACACGCCCGTCGTTACTCAGTTCAGCCTCCGCACAGAAGAGCTGATGAGTGGGCATGGATGTCTGACATCTGTGCCGTCCTCCAAAAACTTTGAGAACTCCACCAAGATGGTGAGCGTCAATGACGCCATAATTAGCATCACCTTCCCGCTTCTCTGTCTACTGAAATGCTCGCTACTCGCTGCTTCCAGCTCACCAACTGGTGTGCGATGTCCCCACACGTTGGAACTCTACATTGCAGATGTTGCGAAGGATTTGTGAGCAGAAGAGGGCAATTGTTGACTACCAGCATCAACATGGCCATCGGTATTCAGGTTAGACTCCACACATAAGACCTCAGGAGTGGACATGGATGTCAGACATCTGTACCATCCTCCAAAACTTTGAGGACTCCACCAAGATGGTGAGCGGCGATGACATCATAATTAGAGTCATCATCCCACTTTTCTGTCTACTGAAACGCTCACTGCTCACAATTAAAGAGGCGGCATTGCAGGCGGAGCACGATGAGATGGAGCAAGGAATTATACAGGGTGATGCTACACAACCCAGCCTCATCTCAATGTTGATTGGGTGATAATGAGGAGCAGGAGAAAAGGAGGAGGAAGAGGAACAGGAGCTGGTTTCCTTGCCTTCAGATGGTACTACCCACACAACGTTCATACCGTCTGTTCAGCATGGATGGCCTGATGAGAGGGAGAATGAGGAGGAGGAGCAGGTGGAGTATGAGAAGGAGAACATGGACAGTTGTTCTCTTGGTGGGGACAGGGAAGTCTTGGCTGTTGGCATTCTGGCACACATGGCTGACTTTATGTTCCGCTGCCTTTCCCGTGACCCTCACGTTGTAGGCATTTTGGGTGACAGTAATTACTAATTGGTCACACTTCTAGCAGCTCTTGAACTTGCTGCATATGCAATAACAGCATAGGAGACCCACTCCTATTTTGTATGTTGCAGTACCAGATGGCCATTGTTGAAGAAATATTTAAAAAAATCCCATCTGACAACACTGGTGGCAGAGGTCAGTGTGTCTTGGACAACCAAGGAGTTCATGATGCAGCACAGGCAGGGGAATGTTGTCAAAGGTCTGGGACAGTTTTCTCAGGCTCTCCCGGTGCCCAGGCCCTGATGCGTGGGTTACTCTGACAGAGGGAAAAGTTTTGGAAGATGCTGAAGGACTACCGTGGCGATTCTACCAGCATCCTCCTTGATCAACCTGTGCCTTACAACTATTGGGTATCCAAGCTGGACATGTGGCATGTACTGTCTCTCTATGCCTTAGAGGTCCTGGCCGCTAGCGTTTTGTCAGAGATGGTTTTTAGTGCCACCGGGGGTATTATAACATATATGCAATAACAGTGTAGGAGACCCACTCCTTAATAATGGGAAGGCCAATTCAAATCAATTCTATATTCCACAATATTACCTCTCTTATCTGAAATTCATTTAGAGGAGAGCTATCGCAATATGGACAGCGTATTACACCAATCCAGTCAGGTATTATTGCCCTATACTTCGTACTGCTGCTGCAAAAAAAAATCTATTCTTTTCCCTATTGATACCGCTGTTAGCTGCATTTCCAATAGGGACAGGTGCAAGGAATCATCAGCTGGCTGGAGATGAGTGTTGTTCTTGTCGTCGAATACATCTCTTCCACAGTGCATTACTTGATACTTTCCATGCACTCGTTTACCGATTCACAATTTTGAACGGTGATCTGTAATTAGAAATTGATGAAAGCAGACAGGGTTGCTTGCGTTCCTTCACAGTTTGGTGGTGCAATGTACGAAAAAAAAACTCTTTGGAGCCGATTAAATTCTATTTTCTATTGTACTATATTACCTCTTTTATCTGAGATTCGTGTAAGGGTGACCTATAGCAGTTGGGATAGCGTCTTACAAGCATCTAGTCAGGGATTATTGTATTATACTCCATGCTGAAAAAAAAATCTATTCCCTATTGATAGCACTGTTAGCTGCTTTTAAAATAGGCACAGGTACTAGATAGTATTATCAGCTGGAAATGAATGCTCATTCTGGATGTGTCTGATCATGTCTCACACACCACATGGCCAGATAAGGTAGTAAAATGTTAAAATTTAATTTGCTGGAGAATGTATTTTTCACCGTTGAAAGCAATACAAAAGTGCAAAAACGCATCAAAAACTGTAAGTGTGAACATAGCGCAAGGTATAGAGGAGCATTTTTGTTTTTGGTTATTTATTTTGCCTTATATATAAGTCATACCCTGGAAAGAATGTTTCTTAACATTTTTTCCAAGAAAATCCATTTTTGCTTCGTTTTTGTATGTTTTATTGTCAGTCCGTAAAAGTGGCGTAAAACTCTGACAACATTGTTCACAGCAGTCACCTGGGAGTCTGAGATGCTTCCAGGGGTCCTCCCCATGCTGTTCCCATGTCATTTGAGCACTATTTCCATCAATTTGACCAATTTTTAGGCCCCCTCCAGACCTCTGGGGGGAAAATGCCACAAAAATGCTTGAGTTTCCCGTTGACTTACATTGGGCTTGTTACTCGGGTCGAGCACCCGAGCATTACGATTTGCTCAACCCGAGCAACGAGCACCTGAGCATTTTAGTGCTCGCTCATAGTGTCAATATGTGTCATGGGTGTGTCAGATGTAACAGACAGTCGCTCTGCAACTTTTATGTTCCGCAAGTTAGAACTAAGGAATAGGAGGGAAAAGCTGTCCCTGCACTGAGACTCAGCTTAACCCTACACTGGGGTGGGTGCCCTATTCCATGTGAATAGCCCCACCGAAACTCCTGCACTGAACTCAAACGAAGACTTGTAGGAAGGGGAAAGGGGTCCCTAAAAGATCTAAGGACTGGGAGCAAAAACAGGAGACCTCCTAACAGAAAAGTTAATTGCAGAAACGAAGATTAAAGGGAACAAACTGGTGGAACAAGAAGTCCCAGGATATCAATTGTCCAAAGCACAAAGAACTTAACAAGGCAACTTAGCCAGAGCACGAGCGTAACAACACTGATGTCCAGCGGGGAATGGGAGACAGGTGCTGAGTAATAAAGAGTGCAGAGATCACGTGACCAAGACACCCAGGACCAGAGGAAAAGACTAGAAGCCAGCAAACCACAACAAGATGGCCGATAGTAAAACAACATAGATTCTAACAGCATCTGGCTGCAGAAGGTCACTACATTTGGCATTGCAGACGCCTTCTTAATCCTTCTCACTTTTGGACCCAGCAGCAACTTCCCTCTTGCTCTGATTGACACACCCTGGTCTGGGTGTCTATAAACTCTCAGTCTGCTTCAGGGAGTCGTCGGAGATATTCTCATTTTTCCCTTGTGCAGGCTTGGAGCTATAGCAGTCTGCCAGCTTCCTCTCTGGTGCCCTTGGAGGACGTTTGGTGTTATCTCTCTGGTGTCTGCTCAAGCTAAGTTTTCCCCCCTCTGTTTGTCTAATTTTTGTCTTTAGTTTATAGTGGGGACTGACCAGTGCTCACTCCCTCCCTATCTAGGGCCTAGCTCTAGGGATAAACAGAGCTTAGGTTTCCTGCTCAGCGATTGGTGTGGAACCAATATAGGGACAGTAGGGTAGGCAGGGTGTAATTAGATCTGCCTAGGGGTCTCCACCTTTTCCTAGTGTCTGGGCTTCCTTCCCCTCATCCCTTCGTGTTGCACTTGGTCTTTCCCACACTGTACGTGACATTATGATCCCCTAGATGAATTCATTGAGAGGTGTAGTTTGTAAAATGGGGTCACTTATGAGCGGTTCGGCTGATCTGGCACCTCAGGGACTCTATCAATGTGACATGGTACCCTCAGACCAGTCCAGCAAAATCTGAACTCCAATATGGCGCTTTTTCCCTTCTGAGCTTTGCACTATTCCTCAAAAGTAGTTTTCGACCACATATACTCAGGAGAAATTGCACAGCAAATTTTGGGGTCCATTTTCTCCTGTTACCATTGTGAAAATGCAAAATATGGGCTTAAAAAACAGTTGTGGGAAAAATTTTATTTTTTTATTTTCACGGCTCAACCTTATTAACTTCTGTTAAACACCTGGGGTTTCAAGGTGCTCACTACACATCTATACAAGTTCCCTGAGGGGTCTAGTTTACAGAATGGTGTCACTTGTGGGGGTTTCCACTGTTTAGGCACATCAGCAGCTCTCCAAACGCGACATGGCGTCCACTAATTATGCCAGCAAATTTTACATTCAAAAAGTCAAATGACGCTCATTCCCTTCTGAGTCCTGCTGTACGCCCAAACAGTGTTTTTCTCCCTACATATTGGATATTGATGTGCTCAGGAGAAATGGCACAACAAATTTTGGGGTCCATTTTCTTCTGTTACCATTGTGAAAGTAAAAAAAAAAATAGGTCTAAAGTAACATTTTGGTGAAAAAAGTTAAATGTTTATTTTTTCCTTCCACATTCCATTAATTCCTGTGAAGCACCTAAAGGGTTATTAAACTTCTTGAATGTGGTTTTGAGCACCTTGAGGGGTGCAGTTTTTAGAATGGTGTCACTTTTGGGTATTATCTGTCATATAGACCCCTCAAAGTCAATTCAGATGTGATGTGGTCCTTAAAAAAAATGGTTTTGTAAATGTTGTAAAAATTAGAAATCACTGGTCAATTTTTAACCCTATTAACTTCCTAAGAAAAAAAAATATGTTTCCAAGATTGGTGCTGATCTAAAGTAGACATGTGTAAAATGTTATTTATTAACAATTGTGTGTGACATGACTCTCTGATTTAAGGGCATAAAAATTAAAATTTTGCAAATTGCAAAATTTTCACAATTTTTGCCAAAGTTTAGATTTTTTCA
Source organism: Phyllobates terribilis (assembly GCF_046119375.1). NCBI lineage: Eukaryota > Metazoa > Chordata > Amphibia > Anura > Dendrobatidae > Phyllobates > Phyllobates terribilis. The sequence continues at coordinate 708,705,379 of NW_027362761.1, forward strand.
CAAATAAAAGTATGTGATATCAAACAAATTTTCCAACTATCATGAAGTACAATATGTCACGAAAAAATTATCTCAGAATCACCAGGATCTGCTGATGCGTTCCAGAGTTATTACTCATAAAGTGACACTGGTCAGAATTCAAAATATTGGCCTGGTCAGGAAGGTGAAAACAGACTTCGGGGTGAAAGGGCTAAGAAACAGAAGTATGAATGTCTGATAGGTTTATGTTTAGGTGACTATATTTAGGTGATTTTTTCTTACTGTATAAAATGAACCACAGGCAGTTATGTTTTTCAATACAGAAGGAAACCACAAAATCTGTTTTAATCTATTATCACCAATTACCTTATCTTTTTTATTTTGAAGTTATGGCAAAACTTTCTGTATTTCATGGAGCAGAAAGTTCCTCAGTGCTTCCAAGTGCTTAGTATCAAAGAATAGAAAAAGTGAATCCCACAGTGGTGGGTATTAATGATAAGCGAGCACTAAAATGCTCGGGTGCTCGTTGCTCGGGTCAAGCAAATTGTAATGCTCGGGTGCTCGACCTGAGCAATAAGCCCAATGTAAGTCAATGGAAAACTCAAGAATTTTTCCGGCGCCCCCACTGGAGGTCTGCAGGGGGCCTAAAAATTGCCCAAATCGATGGGAACAGTGCTGAAATGACATGGGATCAGCATGGGGAAGACCCTGGAAACATCTCTGACTCCCAGGTCACCGCTGTGAACAATGTTTCAGAGTATTATGCCACTTTTACGGACTCACAATAAAACATAAAAAAACAAAGCCAAAATGGATTTTCCTGGAAAAAACGTTAAAGGACATTCTTTGCAGGGTAATGATTTGTATGCAAGGCAAAAAAAAACACAAAAAATGCTCCTCAACACCTTGGGCTATGTTGACACATAGCGTTTTTGATGCGTTTTTGCACTTTTGCATTGCTTTCAATAGTGAAAAATACATTTACCGGTAAATGTAATTTTAAAATTTTACTACCTTATCTGGCCATGTGGTGCGTGAGACATGATCAGACACATCCTGTTTCATTTATGAAAGAGGGACTGTGAAAGTCACAAAGCCTATTTTTACAAGGCCATTAGGCGGCCCTTACTATTGTTAGAGGGCCAGCAGTCAACCCTCACTGTTGTTAGAGAGCCATCAGCGGGCTATATCTGCAATATAACGTTTCCCATTATTAAGGAGTGGGTCTCCTATACTGTTATAGCGCATGCAGTGACTTCAAGGGAGGCCAAAAATTTGGATGTACTCCAATACGTCTTTGAAGAGATGTCGAGGAGATCCTCAGAAAAAAAAAATGTTCCCATTATAAAAGAGTGGGTCTCCTATTCTGTTATTGTGTATGCAGCAAGTTCAAGAGCTGCCAAAAATTAGGACGCACTCCAATACCCCTTTGAAGAGACATAGAGGAGGTCCTCATTAAAAAATTGTTCCCATTATTAAGGAGTGGGTCTCCTCTAGTGGTAATGCCCATGCAGTGATTGCAAGGGCTGCCAAAAAAATTGGATGCACTCCAATGGTGTGTGAGACATGATCAGACACATCCTGTTTCATTTATGAAGGAGGGACTCTGAAAATCACAAATCCTATTTTTACAGGGTTATCAGGCGGCCCTTACTATAGTTAAAGGGCCAGCAGTAGGCCCTCACTGCGCATGCAGTGACTGAAGGGCTGCCAAAAATGTGGACGCACTCCAATGCCTCTTTGAAGAGACATAGAGGAGGTCCTCATTAAAAAAATTGTTCCCATTATAACGCTAGTGGCAGGGAAGGCCTGGACCTCCAAGGCGTAGAAAGCCAGTTCATGCCACGTGTGAAGCTTGGATACCCAATAGTTATAAGGCACAGAGGAATCACGGATGACGTTGGTACGGTCGGCAAGGTACTCCTTAAGCATCTTCCAAAACGTTTCCCTCCTTGTCAAAGTACCCCGCGCATCAGGGCCTCGGCGCTGGAAGGATCTGAGAAAACTGTCCCAGACCTTTGACAGTGTTCCCCTGCCTCTGCAGCATCGTATTTGTGTCTCCCTCTCCTGTACTCCTTGGTTGTCCAAGAAACTGTGACCTCTGCTGCCAGCGTTTTCAGATGGGAATTCCTCAACAAGGGCCTTCTGGTACTGCAACATTTTAATAGACCTCTCTGCCACGGGAAGGAGAGATAGAAAGTTCTCCTTGTAGCGTGGGTCTAGAAGTGTGACCCACCAGTAGTTATTGTTGGCCAAAATGTGTACAACGCGACGGTCACGGGAAAGGCAGAGGAATATAAAGTCAGCCATGTGTGCCAGCCAAGTCCTCCCTGTCCTGACCAAGAGGACGACAATCCATACTATCCTCCCTCTCCTCAGGCCATCCACACTGAACAGACGGTATGACAGTTGTGTGGGTAGTATCGTCTGTAGTGCAGGAAACCAGCTCCTGTTCCTCCTCCTCCTCTTCCTCCTCCTCATTATCACCCAATCCATGTTGGGATGAGATGAGACTGTGTGGCATCACCCTGTATGGTTCCTTGCTCCATCTCATCGTGCTGTGCCTGCAATGCCTCCTTTTTAATTGTGAGCAGCAAACGTTTCAGTATACAGAGAAGCGGGATGGTGAAGCTAATTATGGCGTCATCGCCGCTCACCATCTTGGTGGAGTCCTCAAAGTTTTGGAGGATGGCACAGATGTCTGACATCCATGCCCACTCATCAGTACTTATGTGCGGTGGCTGACCTGAATAACGATGGGCATGTTGAAGCTGATACTCAACAACTGCCCTCTGCTGCTCACAAATCCTTACCAACATATGCAAGGTTGAGTTCAAACTCATGTTGACATCGCACACCAGTCGGTGAGCTGGAAGCTGCAAACGCTGCTGAAGCATGGCGAGGGCGGCAGAAGCTGTAGGAGACTTTCGAAAATGGCCACACATGCGGCATACTTTGACAAGCAGCTCAGGCAGATCCGGTTACGTTTTGAGAAACCGCTGAACCACTAGGTTCAGCGCATGGCATGGTACGTGTGCAAGCTCGCCTAGCTTCAGAGCCACCACCAGGCTCTGACCATTGTCATACACGACCATGCCTGGCTGTAGGTTCAGCGGTGACAGCCACAGATGTGCCTGCTCTTCTACAGCTGTCAACAACTCTGCAGTGGTGTGCGGTTTGTCACCTAAGCATATTAACTTCAGCACTGCCTGTTGGCGCTTGGCCAAGGCAGTGCTGCAGTGCTTCCAGCTTCTCACTGATGTGGTCATTTTGGAGATAGAGGCTGAGGAGGAGGTGCAGGAGCTGTAGAATGTGGAGGCAACCCTGATTGACCCAGGGCCTGCAATCCTTGGCATCGGGAGGAAGTCTTCCATCCCTGGGTCCGACTGGGTCCTGTCTTCCGCTATATTGAACCAGTGTGCCATCAGCGACATGTACTGTCCCTGGCCACAAGCACTTGTCCATGTGTCCGTGGTTAGGTGGACCTTCCCAGTAACTTTATTGTTGAGGGAACGGCTAATGTTCTGGAACATATGCTTGCGTAATGCGGGGACGGCACACCGGGAGAAATAGTGGCGGCTGGGGACCCAGTACCAAGGGATGGCCATTGCCATGAGGTTGTGGAAAGCTTCTGTCTCCATGAGCCTAAAAGGCAACATTTCAAGTGCAAGCATTCGAGAAATGTGTGAGTTTAGTATTGTGGCCTTTGGGGCATTGGCTGCGTATTTGCACTTGCTTTCAAACGACTGGGGTAGGGACAACTGAACTCTGTGCTTGAACAAGGACGTGGATGCTGACGGTGATGGTTGCAAGTGTGAAACGACAGGTGCAGGGCAGGAGGCATCTTCGCCTGCACCATAGACAGAGGACTGGCGTGCACACACAACAGCGGAACAGTCAGTGGTGTCACCCGCAGACACTGTTTCTGGACCCTGGCATTTGGCCCAACTAGTCGGGTGCTTTGCTGTCATGTGCCTGAGCATGCTGGTGGTGGCCAGGCTGGTAGTTTTGCTGCTCCTGCTGGCATGGCAGAGGTTGCAAATGGTCTTTTTGGGGTTATGTGGACAGTCTTTAAAAAAGAACCAGACTCTGGAAGACCTAACAGTTGGACTGGCAACTTCTCTCTTTTTGGTGTTCCGGGGAACGGTTGCCCGCCTTGTATCTGTGGTCACCTTACTGTTTTTTTCTGCCTGTTTTGGTGCTATGCCTCCCTTGCCAGGTTGGGTCAGTAACTTCAACATCCACCACCTTGCCTCCTCCTGACTTCATGGCAATTGTGTCTCATCATCATCATCCACCTCTTGCGACAGTTCCCACGTTACCTACGTGTGACTATGGCTGCTCAAATATTTGGACATCGCTATATGTGATCTCCTCTTGCCCCGTGAGAGGCCCGAATCTATAAATGGGTAAGTGAACAGCTCTTCGGAGTGTCCAATTGTTCGGATTAGTTGTCTCCAAGCACTTGACATGGTGGGAGGAAGGAGGATCAGGGTGAGGATTTTGTGGTCCAGACTCACGGCTACTAAGACTTGACCATGTGGAAGACAGGGTGGTGGTGGATGGTGGCAAACTGACTGGAAGCATTGTCTGCTATCCAACCAACAACCTTTTCACACTGCTCTGGCTTCAAGAGTAGTGTTCAGCGGCCCCCTAGAAATTGGGACAGGAAGATAGTTCGACATGATATGGGTGTTTGTTGTGCTCCCTCAGCAGGCACAGTTTCATCTTGCCCACGGCCTCAGCCTCTGCGTGCACCATCACCATCATATCAACTTCCCCATCCCTTGCCACGTGCCTTGCCCATTTTATGTGGAGTGTAATATTTGGCCCGCTCCAAAAAATGTCACGATTATTACTGCAGTAATAAGGGATCACATCTGATGACCACAGTTTTAGGAAGTGGCCTTATAGATGTGGTATTGGTCAGCGACCAAATGTGAATAGGATGAACCACAACCAAGTGGCAAACTTTAAATGGAGGGTAATATTTGGCCCGCTCCAAAAAATGTCACGATTATTACTGCAGTAATTTGGGATCACATCTGATGACCACAGTGTTAGGAAGTGGCCTTATAGATGTGGTATTGGTCAGCGACCAAGTGTGAATAGGATGAACCACACCCAAGTGGCAAACTTTAAATGGAGGGTAATATTTGGCCCGCTCCAAAAAATGTCACAATTATTACTGCAGTAATATGGGATCACATCTGATGACCACAGTGTTAGGAAGTGGCCTTATAGATGTGGTATTGGTCAGCGACCAAGTGTGAATAGGATGAACCACACCCAAGTGGCAAACTTTAAATGGAGGGTAATATTTGGCCCGCTCCAAAAAATGTCACGATTATTACTGCAGTAATATGGGATCACGTCCGATGATGGAAACGTTTCTCTGCTTCCATAATAGAGCAATGCAAATAAAATTAAAAAAAATCTGCCTGTATTCTGCTAACAAGCAAATGGAGCAGTAAAATCTTGTACTGTATTGCTTTTTAAGCAAATGATCATGGATTAAGAGCAAAAAAAAATAGCCCTGATATCTAGGGCTATGGATATCTGTAACAGCAGCAGCAGACGGAAAGTGCAATGGAATCTATTCTGCTGTATACAGTGTCCACAAACTCTGCCTGCCTAACTCCTGCTATCACCAGTAATACATGCAGCTGGATAAGTCCTTAGAAGGACTATTAGTTCAGATGGATATATATCTTGCTGTGGAATACCTATAGCTAACTAATAAACCGCCAATTCTATCCCTCACTCAGCAGCACCTCTCCCTACTCTGCCTGTTTCCGGGGTAGACTGTGACAAGCATAGGGTCACCAGGTCTTCTATAGACCCGATGATGCTATGCGGCCAGCCAGTCACTGTAATGCCTCAACCAACATGGCTACAGCATTACAGTGAAAGGCAGGCAATCCCTGCATGTTAATTGGCTGTCTAAAGAGCGCCAAACATGCGGGGCGGGGACCTGAGCTCCCACCCGAGCATCCTGGAAGTACTCGCTGAGCATCTCGGTGAGATGCTCGGGCGAGTACCAAGCAGTGGCGAGCACGCTCGCTCATCACTAGTGGATATTCATGGGAGAGAAACAGACTGCTGTCCTCTCTTTGCAAAAAAATGTGGAGATGGCCACTCCTTTGCCTTGTTTGTTTAAATAGGCAGTGTTTCCCTCCTATTGGAGGCGTTCTACCTCATTTTTGGGGGTGAGGTTTTGAGGTCACCAATCAACTATGTACACCATCTTATTCCCATAGCAAAGTTATAAAATGCTTACTATCTTTTAGGCTAGTTCAGCATATGATCCTATCATTTGTTGATACTTTTTAAATTATCACCAATATTGTACTTAACGGTACATGTTATGGATAATTATGACGTTTTTTACCTTTCATCCACATAAATAACATAGTTTGCAGTTAGTTCTCATAGTGCCATGATATCATATCCGGGAGCACAGTGCAAGGATCCGCCTACCCAGTAAATGTCACTGCATATTTTTACATTATCAGGAAGACCAGGCTATTATTGGCTTCTTCCCCAGGGGCGGGATTTGCCATATCTCCTGGCCATCTCACTTTTATCATCGTTATCTAGCCCATACAGAAGCAACATCCTATCTGGGGGCGGGATAAATAGTTCCGCCTCTCAAGCATGTTAGTGTTGCCATCGTTACCTGTTTATTTTATGTACTTCTATATGCTGTATTATTTTGCCCCCCTTTGTAAAATCTTTTGTATATTTTTTATAAACACTGACTGTCTTTCTGGATTAAATATTAAATGTAATAGTTCTGTTCCTTTCGTTCTGTCAACCGCACCTCTGAAGTTACACTCTACCTGACAAGTGTTCAATTGGCCCATAAAATGATTGGTGGTGGCAGCTAATAATCTTTCTTGGGTTATTGCTGAGCTGGCAGTGACCGTATCGAGGTATATATATATTCCATGCGTTGGAATCGGTTGTGTATATACAATACGCTCACTTTGATTTCCCCAATAACTGGCCTAGTAGTTGTAACAGCCTACGGCCTCCTCCGTTAGTCAATGGTCAATTGCATAATTGTCCTGATAATAGGGGGCGGCAAAGGGCTGTTTGTGACAAAAAGGTAACAGCATGGTGGGTTCAGCATGATATCCCGGCTGCGATCTTTGACAATTGGTGGCAAGCGGTGGGATATTACAGAACATCAGTCATCTCGTTTGAGAAACCATTCCTGTCACGGTTCTTGTGAGAATTCTGTGCAGAGTGTTGAGGCTCACACATTTCTGTTCCTTTTTTTCTGTAAACCACACCCCAAAGCCATACGCTACCTGTCAGGTGTCCAATCGGTCTGTATAAACGATTGGTGGTGGCAGCTAATAATCTTTCTTGGGTTAAATCAATTCTTAAGAAATATAACTATCAAAGGAGGAATCCTTCTACATCTCATGTCAGTTTTACTTCCTCAGATGCTGAATCTTCAGATGCTCCTGTGAATGATTCTGATTCTACAGACTCTGTGTCTAGTTTTTCTTACTATCGCAATCAAAAAAAGTCTGCAAAAAACGGCAGAAACGTGGGGGGAGGAAACATCATAAATCCCCATGGTATGACCACACGCCGGAGACAGCAACTCTGAATGAGGAGAGCAATAGCAGTGTTATAAATTTACCTTCTGTTGCATTATCCAGCCATCAGATTCAGGTATTAAGGCACGGTTAAAATTTTGCTCCTGACCAGAATTTTGATCTTTTTGCCACAATCATGGACATTAACAAGTTTATGTGAAATTTGACGATAAAAAAACACTTTTGGAATCCAGATCAAAATGCATCTAATGATTCTGCAGTGATGGTCCTGAATGAATTTTCTGACATGGATTTTTCGGAACAGCAAAGTACCATTGCTCTTGAATGTTTAGAGCTGGAATCTCAACCTAGAAATAAATCAGTAAAACAGATTGAAGCTTTTAAATCTCGCAATCCTTTTTTCTACCCAATTAATTCCAGGTGGGAGTGTATGGACAGATTTCAGTGTCTGGTAGAAAAGGAGCTAAAAACGCTTCATACTGTAACAATGAGCTGTAACAAAAAATATAATTTAAATGAAGCTGAAAATAAACCTTTACAGGAGTTGAAGAATATGAACTAGATTACGGTCAAAATGTCTGCTAAGGGAGGAGTAGTTGTTGTTTTGGATACTTAATAGTGTTGAGAGAACATGCTCGACACTGCTCGGTACTCGCCCGAGCATCACGCTGCTCGGGATGTTCGGCGAGCACCGAGCATTTCCGGGTTACTCGGACGGGAGCGCGGGTCTCCACCCTGCATGTTTGGCGCTCTTTACAGAGCCAATGAACATGCAGGGATTGCCAGCCAGTCACTGTAATGCCGCAGCCATGTTGTTTGTGGGCATTACAGTGATTGGCTGGCCGCACAGCGTCACCTCGAGTATTTAAAACCGGGCACCGCCATCTTGGACACAGTCGATCCGGATCAGACAGTGTAGGGACAGCGCTGCTGATTTAGGGAGAGATATATCCTGCAAAATAGTTAGTGTAGTGTCTGTAAAGGCTGCCAGATCAAACAAACAGTCCTTCTCAGGACTAATATCCATCCCAGGTATATCAGGCAGGCAGGCAGGCAGGCTGTATAGGAGATGCAGTGGTTATACCAGCAAACGCTGCATTACAGTCCTGTGTGCTGCTCCTGTTGCTGAAATTGCTGGACTTAGCTCCAGGTCCCGGGGGCCAGGAAAAATCCTTTTTTTTTTATCTAAATCCTCTTTTTTTTTTCCTCCTTCACAATGTACAAATACCCATCTTATTAACCTTTTGGTGCCCCCCCCCCCCCCACAAAAAAAAAAGTGTGCCTCTGATTTTTCAGACACAAATATATCTGTTGAAAATAGTCTGGTGTAGGCCAGAGAAATAGAAGTGTGGTTTTGCAGTTCTATGGGCCATTTGTATCTAAAAAAAACAGTTTGAGTGTGTCGCTCACTGTTCAGCCGCAAATATATATATATTTTAAAAAGCCTGGTATACCCAGGAAATTATTACTGTGGTTTTGATTTTCCACGGTAAAACATCTCTATTATCCTGTTTTTGGCATTTTTTGCTGTATAAAAATAATAAGTATCTCCCTGATTTTTCAGACACAAATATATCTGTTGAAAATAGTCTGGTGTAGGCCAGAGAGACAGAAGTGTGCTTTTGCTGTTCCACGGTAAAAAATCTCTATTATCCTGCTTTTTGCATTTTTTTGCTGTAAAAAAAAAAAAAAATAGTGTCTCCCTGATTTTTCAGACACAAATATATCTGTTGAAAATAGTCTGGTGTAGGCCCGAGAAATACAAGTGTGGTTTTGCAGCTCCACGGTGCAAACCTCTGCATTATCCACTTTTGGGCCATTTGTATTTAAAAAAAACAGTTTGAGTGTGTCGCTCACTGTTCAGCCGCAAATATATATATATTTTAAAAAGCCTGGTATACACCAGTAAATTATTACTGTGGTTTTGATGTTCCACGGTAAAACATCTCTATTATCCTGTTTTTGGCATTTCTTGCTGTATAAAAATAATAATAGTGTCTCCCTGATTTTTCAGACACAAATATATCTGTTGAAAATAGTCTGGTGTAGGCCAGAGAGACAGAAGTGTGCTTTTGCTGTTCCACGGTAAAAAATCTCTATTATCCTGCTTTTTGCATTTTTTGCTATAAAAAAAAAAAAAATTGTGTCTCCCTGATTTTTCAGACACAAATATATCTGTTGAAAATAGTCTGGTGTAGGCCAGACAGACAGAAGTGTGCTTTTGCTGTTTCACGGTAAAAAATCTCTATTATCCTGCTTTTTGCATTTTTTGCTGTAAAAAAAAAAAATAGTGTCTCCCTGATTTTTCAGACACAAATATATCTGTTGAAAATAGTCTGGTGTAGGCCCGAGAAATACAAGTGTGGTTTTGCAGTTCCACGGTACGAACCTCTGTATTATCCACTTTTGGGCCATTTGTATCTAAAAAAAACAGTTTGAGCGTGTCGCTCACTGTTCAGCCGCAAATATATATATATTTTAAAAAGCCTGGTATACACCAGTAAATTATTACTGTGGTTTTGATGTTCCACGGTAAAACATCTCTATTATCCTGTTTTTGCCATGTTTTGCTGTATAAAAATAATAATAGTGTCTCCCTGATTTTTCAGACACAAATATATCTGTTGAAAATAGTCTGGTGTAGGCCAGAGAGACAGAAGTGTGCTTTTGCTGTTCCACGGTAAAAAATCTCTGTTATCCTACTTTTTGCATTTTTTGCTGTAAAAAAAAAAAAAATAGTGTCTCCCTGATTTTTCAGACACAAATATATCTGTTGAAAATAGTCTGGTGTAGGCCAGAGAGACAGAAGTGTGCTTTTGCTGTTTCACGGTAAAAAATCTCTATTATCCTGCTTTTTGCATTTTTTGCTGTAAAAAAAAAAAATAGTGTCTCCCTGATTTTTCAGACACAAATATATCTGTTGAAAATAGTCTGGTGTAGGCCCGAGAAATACAAGTGTGGTTTTGCAGTTCCACGGTACGAACCTCTGTATTATCCACTTTTGGGCCATTTGTATCTAAAAAAAACAGTTTGAGCGTGTCGCTCACTGTTCAGCCGCAAATATATATATATTTTAAAAAGCCTGGTATACACCAGTAAATTATTACTGTGGTTTTGATGTTCCACGGTAAAACATCTCTATTATCCTGTTTTTGCCATGTTTTGCTGTATAAAAATAATAATAGTGTCTCCCTGATTTTTCAGACACAAATACAGTACAGACCAAAAGTTTGGACACACCTTCTCATTTAAAGATTTTTCTGTATTTTCATGACTATGAAAATTGTACATTCACACTGAAGGCATCAAAACTATGAATTAACACATGTGGAATTATATACTTAACAAAAAAGTGTGAAACAACTGAAAATATGTCTTATATTCTAGGTTCTTCAAAGTAGCCACCTTTTGCTTTGATGACTGCTTTGCACACTCTTGGCATTCTCTTGATGAGCTTCAAGAGGTAGTCACCGGAAATGGTTTTCACTTCACAGGTGTGCCCTGTCAGGTTTAATAAGTGGGATTCCTTGCCTTATAAATGGGGTTGGGACCATCAGTTGTGTTGTGCAGAAGTCAGGTGGATACACAGCTGATAGTCCTACTGAATAGACTGTTAGAATTTGTATTATGGCAAGAAAAAAGCAGCTAAGTAAAGAAAAATGAGTGGCCATCATTACTTTAAGAAATGAAGGTCAATCAGTCCGAAAAATTGGGAAAACTTTGAAAGTGTCCCCAAGTGCTGTTGCAAAAACCATCAAGCGCTACAAAGAAACTGGCTCACATTAGGACCGCCCCAGGAAAGGAAGACCAAGAGTCACCTCTGCTTCTGAGGATAAGTTTATCCGAGTCACCAGCCTCAGAAATCGCAGGTTAACAGCAGCTCAGATTAGAGACCAGGTCAATGCCACACAGAGTTCTAGCAGCAGACACATCTCTTCAACAACTGTTAAGAGGAGACTTTGTGCAGCAGGCCTTCATGGTAAAATAGCTGCTAGGAAACCACTGCTAAGGACAGGCAACAAGCAGAAGAGACTTGTTTGGGCTAAAGAACACAAGGAATGGACATTAGACCAGTGGAAATCTGTGCTTTGGACTGATGAGTCCAAATTTGAGATCTTTGGTTCCAACCACCGTGTCTTTGTGCGATGCAGAAAAGGTGAAAGGATGGAATCTACATGCCTGGTTCCCACCGTGAAGCATGGAGGAGGAGGTGTGATGGTGTGGGGGTGTTTTGCTGGTGACACTGTTGGGGATTTATTCAAAATTGAAGGCATACTGAACCAGCATGGCTACCACAGCATCTTGCAGCGGCATGCTATTCCATCCGGTTTGCGTTTAGTTGGACCATCATTTATTTTTCAACAGGACAATGACCCCAAACACACCTCAATCTGTGTAAGGGCTATTTGACCAAGAGGGAGAGTGATGGGGTGCTACACCAGATGACCTGGCCTCCACAGTCACCAGACCTGAACCCAATCGAGATGGTTTGGGGTGAGCTGGACCGCAGAGTGAAGGCAAAAGGGACAACAAGTGCTAATCATCTCTGGGAACTCCTTCAAGGTTGTTGGAAGACCATTTCCAGTGACTACCTCTTGAAGCTCATCAAGAGAATGCCAAGAGTGTGCAAAGCAGTCATCAAAGCAAAAGGTGGCTACTTTGAAGAACCTAGAATATAAGATGTATTTTCAGTTGTTTCACACTTTTTTGTTAAGTATATAATTCCACATGTGTTAATTCATAGTTTTGATGCCTTCAGTGTGAATGTACAATTTTCATAGTCATGAAAATACAGAAAAATCTTTAAATGAGAAGGTGTGTCCAAACTTTTGGTCTGTACTGTATATCTGTTGAAAATAGTCTGGTGTAGGCCAGAGAGACAGAAGTGTGCTTTTTGCTGTTCCACGGTAAAAAATCTCTATTATCCTGCTTTTTGCATTTTTTGCTGTAAAAAAAAAAAAGTGTCTCCCTGATTTTTCAGACACAAATATATCTGTTGAAAATAGTCTGGTGTAGACCTGAGAAATACAAGTATGGTTTTGCAGTTCCACGGTACAAACCTCTGTATTATCCACTTTTGGGCCATTTGTATCTAAAAAAAACAGTTTGAGTGTGTCGCTCACTGTTCAGCCGCAAATATATATATATTTTAAAAAGCCTGGCATACCCAGGAAATTATTACTGTGGTTTTGATGTTCCACGGTAAAACATCTCTATTATCCTGTTTTTGGCATTTTTTGCTGTATAAAAATAATAATAGTGTCTCCCTGATTTTTCAGACACAAATATATCTGTTGAAAATAGTCTGGTGTAGGCCAGAGAGACAGAAGTGTGCTTTTGCTGTTCCACGGTAAAAAATCTCTATTATCCTGCTTTTTGCATTTTTTGCTGTAAAAAAAAAAAAAATAGTGTCTCCCTGATTTTTCAGACACAAATATATCTGTTGAAAATAGTCTGGTGTAGGCCAGAGAGACAGAAGTGTGCTTTTGCTGTTCCACGGTAAAAAATCTCTATTATCCTGCTTTTTGAATTTTTTGCTGTAAAAAAAAAAAAAAAATAGTGTCTCCCTGATTTTTCAGACACAAATATATGTGTTGAAAATAGTCTGGTGTAGGCCCGAGAAATACAAGTGTGGTTTTGCAGTTCCACGGTACAAACCTCTGTATTATCCACTTTTGGGACATTTTTATCTAAAAAAAACAGTTTGAGTGTGTCGCTCACTGTTCAGCCGCAAATATATATATATTTTAAAAAGCCTGGTATACACCAGTAACTTATTACTGTGGTTTTGATGTTCCACGGTAAAACATCTCTATTATCCTGTTTTTGGCATTTTTTGCTGTATAAAAATAATAATAGTGTCTCCCTGATTTTTCAGACACAAATATATCTGTTGAAAATAGTCTGGTGTAGGCCAGAGAGACAGAAGTGTGCTTTTGCTGTTCCACGGTAAAAAATCTCTATTATCCTGCTTTTTGCATTTTTTGCTGTAAAAAAAAAAAAAAAAATTGTGTCTCCCTGTTTTTTCAGACACAAATATATCTGTTGAAAATAGTCTGGTGTAGGCCAGAGAGACAGAAGTGTGCTTTTGCTGTTCCACGGTAAAAAATCTCTATTATCCTGCTTTTTGCATTTTTTTGCTGTAAAAAAAAAAAAAAATAGTGTCTCCCTGATTTTTCAGACACAAATATATCTGTTGAAAATAGTCTGGTGTAGGCCCGAGAAATACAAGTGTGGTTTTGCAGCTCCACGGTGCAAACCTCTGCATTATCCACTTTTGGGCCATTTGTATTTAAAAAAAACAGTTTGAGTGTGTCGCTCACTGTTCAGCCGCAAATATATATATATTTTAAAAAGCCTGGTATACACCAGTAAATTATTACTGTGGTTTTGATGTTCCACGGTAAAACATCTCTATTATCCTGTTTTTGGCATTTCTTGCTGTATAAAAATAATAATAGTGTCTCCCTGATTTTTCAGACACAAATATATCTGTTGAAAATAGTCTGGTGTAGGCCAGAGAGACAGAAGTGTGCTTTTGCTGTTCCACGGTAAAAAATCTCTATTATCCTGCTTTTTGCATTTTTTGCTATAAAAAAAAAAAAAATAGTGTCTCCCTGATTTTTCAGACACAAATATATCTGTTGAAAATAGTCTGGTGTAGGCCAGACAGACAGAAGTGTGCTTTTGCTGTTTCACGGTAAAAAATCTCTATTATCCTGCTTTTTGCATTTTTTGCTGTAAAAAAAAAAAATAGTGTCTCCCTGATTTTTCAGACACAAATATATCTGTTGAAAATAGTCTGGTGTAGGCCCGAGAAATACAAGTGTGGTTTTGCAGTTCCACGGTACGAACCTCTGTATTATCCACTTTTGGGCCATTTGTATCTAAAAAAAACAGTTTGAGCGTGTCGCTCACTGTTCAGCCGCAAATATATATATATTTTAAAAAGCCTGGTATACACCAGTAAATTATTACTGTGGTTTTGATGTTCCACGGTAAAACATCTCTATTATCCTGTTTTTGCCATGTTTTGCTGTATAAAAATAATAATAGTGTCTCCCTGATTTTTCAGACACAAATATATCTGTTGAAAATAGTCTGGTGTAGGCCAGAGAGACAGAAGTGTGCTTTTGCTGTTCCACGGTAAAAAATCTCTGTTATCCTACTTTTTGCATTTTTTGCTGTAAAAAAAAAAAAAATAGTGTCTCCCTGATTTTTCAGACACAAATATATCTGTTGAAAATAGTCTGGTGTAGGCCAGAGAGACAGAAGTGTGCTTTTGCTGTTTCACGGTAAAAAATCTCTATTATCCTGCTTTTTGCATTTTTTGCTGTAAAAAAAAAAAATAGTGTCTCCCTGATTTTTCAGACACAAATATATCTGTTGAAAATAGTCTGGTGTAGGCCCGAGAAATACAAGTGTGGTTTTGCAGTTCCACGGTACGAACCTCTGTATTATCCACTTTTGGGCCATTTGTATCTAAAAAAAACAGTTTGAGCGTGTCGCTCACTGTTCAGCCGCAAATATATATATATTTTAAAAAGCCTGGTATACACCAGTAAATTATTACTGTGGTTTTGATGTTCCACGGTAAAACATCTCTATTATCCTGTTTTTGCCATGTTTTGCTGTATAAAAATAATAATAGTGTCTCCCTGATTTTTCAGACACAAATACAGTACAGACCAAAAGTTTGGACACACCTTCTCATTTAAAGATTTTTCTGTATTTTCATGACTATGAAAATTGTACATTCACACTGAAGGCATCAAAACTATGAATTAACACATGTGGAATTATATACTTAACAAAAAAGTGTGAAACAACTGAAAATATGTCTTATATTCTAGGTTCTTCAAAGTAGCCACCTTTTGCTTTGATGACTGCTTTGCACACTCTTGGCATTCTCTTGATGAGCTTCAAGAGGTAGTCACCGGAAATGGTTTTCACTTCACAGGTGTGCCCTGTCAGGTTTAATAAGTGGGATTCCTTGCCTTATAAATGGGGTTGGGACCATCAGTTGTGTTGTGCAGAAGTCAGGTGGATACACAGCTGATAGTCCTACTGAATAGACTGTTAGAATTTGTATTATGGCAAGAAAAAAGCAGCTAAGTAAAGAAAAATGAGTGGCCATCATTACTTTAAGAAATGAAGGTCAATCAGTCCGAAAAATTGGGAAAACTTTGAAAGTGTCCCCAAGTGCTGTTGCAAAAACCATCAAGCGCTACAAAGAAACTGGCTCACATTAGGACCGCCCCAGGAAAGGAAGACCAAGAGTCACCTCTGCTTCTGAGGATAAGTTTATCCGAGTCACCAGCCTCAGAAATCGCAGGTTAACAGCAGCTCAGATTAGAGACCAGGTCAATGCCACACAGAGTTCTAGCAGCAGACACATCTCTTCAACAACTGTTAAGAGGAGACTTTGTGCAGCAGGCCTTCATGGTAAAATAGCTGCTAGGAAACCACTGCTAAGGACAGGCAACAAGCAGAAGAGACTTGTTTGGGCTAAAGAACACAAGGAATGGACATTAGACCAGTGGAAATCTGTGCTTTGGACTGATGAGTCCAAATTTGAGATCTTTGGTTCCAACCACCGTGTCTTTGTGCTATGCAGAAAAGGTGAAAGGATGGAATCTACATGCCTGGTTCCCACCGTGAAGCATGGAGGAGGAGGTGTGATGGTGTGGGGGTGTTTTGCTGGTGACACTGTTGGGGATTTATTCAAAATTGAAGGCATACTGAACCAGCATGGCTACCACAGCATCTTGCAGCGGCATGCTATTCCATCCGGTTTGCGTTTAGTTGGACCATCATTTATTTTTCAACAGGACAATGACCCCAAACACACCTCAATCTGTGTAAGGGCTATTTGACCAAGAGGGAGAGTGATGGGGTGCTACACCAGATGACCTGGCCTCCACAGTCACCAGACCTGAACCCAATCGAGATGGTTTGGGGTGAGCTGGACCGCAGAGTGAAGGCAAAAGGGACAACAAGTGCTAATCATCTCTGGGAACTCCTTCAAGGTTGTTGGAAGACCATTTCCAGTGACTACCTCTTGAAGCTCATCAAGAGAATGCCAAGAGTGTGCAAAGCAGTCATCAAAGCAAAAGGTGGCTACTTTGAAGAACCTAGAATATAAGATGTATTTTCAGTTGTTTCACACTTTTTTGTTAAGTATATAATTCCACATGTGTTAATTCATAGTTTTGATGCCTTCAGTGTGAATGTACAATTTTCATAGTCATGAAAATACAGAAAAATCTTTAAATGAGAAGGTGTGTCCAAACTTTTGGTCTGTACTGTATATCTGTTGAAAATAGTCTGGTGTAGGCCAGAGAGACAGAAGTGTGCTTTTTGCTGTTCCACGGTAAAAAATCTCTATTATCCTGCTTTTTGCATTTTTTGCTGTAAAAAAAAAAAAGTGTCTCCCTGATTTTTCAGACACAAATATATCTGTTGAAAATAGTCTGGTGTAGACCTGAGAAATACAGGTATGGTTTTGCAGTTCCACGGTACAAACCTCTGTATTATCCACTTTTGGGCCATTTGTATCTAAAAAAAACAGTTTGAGTGTGTCGCTCACTGTTCAGCCGCAAATATATATATATTTTAAAAAGCCTGGCATACCCAGGAAATTATTACTGTGGTTTTGATGTTCCACGGTAAAACATCTCTATTATCCTGTTTTTGGCATTTTTTGCTGTATAAAAATAATAATAGTGTCTCCCTGATTTTTCAGACACAAATATATCTGTTGAAAATAGTCTGGTGTAGGCCAGAGAGACAGAAGTGTGCTTTTGCTGTTCCACGGTAAAAAATCTCTATTATCCTGCTTTTTGCATTTTTTGCTGTAAAAAAAAAAAAAATAGTGTCTCCCTGATTTTTCAGACACAAATATATCTGTTGAAAATAGTCTGGTGTAGGCCAGAGAGACAGAAGTGTGCTTTTGCTGTTCCACGGTAAAAAATCTCTATTATCCTGCTTTTTGAATTTTTTGCTGTAAAAAAAAAAAAAAAATAGTGTCTCCCTGATTTTTCAGACACAAATATATCTGTTGAAAATAGTCTGGTGTAGGCCCGAGAAATACAAGTGTGGTTTTGCAGTTCCACGGTACAAACCTCTGTATTATCCACTTTTGGGACATTTTTATCTAAAAAAAACAGTTTGAGTGTGTCGCTCACTGTTCAGCCGCAAATATATATATATTTTAAAAAGCCTGGTATACACCAGTAACTTATTACTGTGGTTTTGATGTTCCACGGTAAAACATCTCTATTATCCTGTTTTTGGCATTTTTTGCTGTATAAAAATAATAATAGTGTCTCCCTGATTTTTCAGACACAAATATATCTGTTGAAAATAGTCTGGTGTAGGCCAGAGAGACAGAAGTGTGCTTTTGCTGTTCCACGGTAAAAAATCTCTATTATCCTGCTTTTTGCATTTTTTGCTGTAAAAAAAAAAAAAAAAATTGTGTCTCCCTGATTTTTCAGACACAAATATATCTGTTGAAAATAGTCTGGTGTAGGCCAGAGAGACAGAAGTGTGCTTTTGCTGTTCCACGGTAAAAAATCTCTATTATCCTGCTTTTTGTATTTTTTGCTGTAAAAAAAAAAAAAATAGTGTCTCCCTGATTTTCCAGACACAAATATATCTGTTGAAAATAGTCTGGTGTAGGCCCGAGAAATACAAGTGTGGTTTTGCAGTTCCACGGTACAAACCTCTGTATTATCCACTTTTGGGCCATTTGTATCTAAAAAAAACAGTTTGAGTGTGTCGCTCACTGTTCAGCCGCAAATATATATATATTTTAAAAAGCCTGGTATACACCAGTAAATTATTACTGTGGTTTTGATGTTCCACGGTAAAACATCTCTATTATCCTGTTTTTGGCATTTTTTGCTGTATAAAAATAATAATAGTGTCTCCCTGATTTTTCAGACACAAATATATCTGTTGAAAATAGTCTGGTGTAGGCCAGAGAGACAGAAGTGTGCTTTTGGTGTTCCACGGTAAAAAATCTCTATTATCCTGCTTTTTGCATTTTTTGCTGTAAAAAAAAAAAAATAGTGTCTCCCTAATTTTTCAGACACAAATATATCTGTTGAAAACAGTCTGGTGTAGGCCCGAGAAATACAAGTGTGGTTTTGCAGTTCCACGGTACAAACCTCTGTATTATCCACTTTTGGGCCATTTGTATCTAAAAAAAACAGTTTGAGTGTGTCGCTCACTGTTCAGCCGCAAATATATATATATTTTAAAAAGTCTGGTATACACCAGTAAATTATAACTGTGGTTTTGCTGTTCCACGGTAAAAAATCTCTATTATTCAGGTTTTTTTAGTTTTTTCCGTAAAGAAAAACAGTAGTGTCTCCTGACTGTTGTGACACAAAAATATATCTGTTGAAAATAGTCTTGTGTAGGCCCGACATCCCAGTGTGGTTTCGCAGTTCCACGGGTCAAATCGCTGTACTATCCAGTTTTGGGCCTTTGGTATCTAAAAAAAAAGCAGTTTGAGTGTGTCGCTCACTGTTCAGCCGCAAATATCTCTATTTAAAAAAGTGTGGTATACCCCAGTAAACAATAACTGTGGTTTTCCTCTTCCACGGTTCTAATCTACTCTTTATTACCCTTTTTCCATTGATAGTGCAATTGTAAGCTATTTTACTTCATTTACAATGGGCAAGGGGCGTGGCAAGGGACGTGGAAGTGGACGTTCTGGTGATGGTTCGTGCAGAGGACGGGGCCGTGGCCAAGGTGAAAATGTGCCACAACCAACAGCCACATCTTCTCGCTCCCACTTCTTCACCGAATTACTAGGGAAGCACAGAACAACACCAGTATTGAGAACTGATCAGTGTGAACAGGTTATTAATTGGATAGCAGACAATACTTCCAGTTACCTGGGCACCACCACCTCCGGTCTGTCTTCCACACGGTCAACTCTTAGTAGCCGTGAGTCTCGACCGCATACTCCTCCTCACCCTGATGCTCCTTCCTCCCACCATGCCAAGTGTCGTCAGACAGCAAGTGATCCCACACTTGGACACTCTGAAGAGCTGTTCACTGGTCCATTTCCATATTTGGGCCCCTCGCCTGATACGCTTGAAGTGGTGGAAGAGGAGATCCCATGTTGCGATGCCCAAATATTTGAACAGCCACGGCCACAGGAAGTCGACGTTGACAATCTGTCACAAGAGGTGGACGATGACGAGACACAATTGCCAGGAAGTGAGGAGGAGGATCGTGGTGCGCAAGTGGAAGAGGAGGAGGTGGTGGATGATCTAGTAACTGACCCAACGTGGAAGGAGGACATGCAGAGTGAGGTCAGCAGCACACAGAGGGAGGGAGGCAGAGTACCCCAACAGGCAGGAAGAAGCAGTGTGGTGGCCGCAGACAGAAGGCAGGCAACCGTTCACCGTAACATAAACACGAGGGACGTTGCCAGTACAAGCGGTAGGTCTTCCAGAGTCTGGAATTGTTTTAAGGACTCTGCTGATAACCCCAAAAAGGCCATATGTTCCACCTGCCATGCCAGCATCAGCAGGGGTGACAAAACTACCAGCCTGACCACCACCAGCATGATCAGGCACATGGCAGCAAAGCACCCGACTTTGTGGGGCGAAACCCAGGGTCCACGACCAGTGTCAGCGAGTGTCACCACTGCTTCTTCCACTGTTGTGCGTGCAATAGAACCCCCTGTTGTGTGTGCAAGGCAATCCCCTGTCCATACTGCATGTAAAGATGCCCCCTCCTCTCAGTCTTCACTTGTTATGGCAGTTTCTCAAGAAACAGCATCAACATCCACGTCCACGTCCCACCGCAGCGTTCAATTGTCCATATCCCAGACCTTTGAACGAAAGCGGAAATTCGCAGCTAACGCCCCACAGGCCACAGTCCTAAATTCGCACATTTCACGACTGCTTGCATTGGAAAGGCTGCCTTTTAGGCTGGTGGAGACGGAATCCTTCCGCAATCTTATGGCGGTGGCCGTCCCTCGGTACTCGGTCCCCAGCCGACACTATTTTGCCCGGTGTGCCATCCCCGCACTACACAAGCACGTGTCCCAAAGCATCTGCCGTGCCCTCAACAACGCAGTTACTGGGAGAGTCCACCTGACAACGGACACGTGGACAAGTGCTTGTGGCCAGGGACGGTACATCTCTCTGACGGCACACTGGGTAAACATAGTGGAAGCCGGGACCCAGTCGGACCTTGGGACGGAACACATCCTCCCCACACCGAGGATTGTGGGCCCTATGTCAGTCAGAGTTGCCCCCACAGTGTACAGCTCCTGCGCATCCTCCTCCTCCTCCTCCTCCTCATGTTCAGCCTCCATCTCAGATATCACAACATCAGTTACAAGCTGGAAGCATTGCAGTACTGCCTCCGCCAAGCAGCAACAGGCTGTGCTGAAACTCATAAGCTTAGGTGATAAACCTCACACTGCTTGTGTTAGAACCTTGCTCTTAGGTTTTTTCCTTTGCTGGTCACATGACCTTGTTGGCCTATTTAATCCTGCTCCGCCCTTCTGGCTTTGCTGGACTTCATTGTATAACTACTTTCTAGCTAGCCTGTGCTCTGTATCTAACTCTGTTAGTTTGCTTGGTCTACGGACCTCTATGTTCTATATATTTTATTTGTTCGTCTGTCTGCTACTATTTCTGTTAGGAGGTGTCCAATTTTCCTCCCAGTCCTTAGTACTTGTAGGGATTCCTTCCCCACATCTATAGGTCTCCGTACAGACTAGCTTAGGACTTTAGCAGGTCTGATCGCAGGATCAGGTTCCCTGTTACATCGTAGGGATTCAGCTGAGTTCTATCGTAGGGACAGATCTCCTCTCTTTCCTTAGCTCTGGTAGCAGAACATAACAGTAAGTCCAGCCTGCAAATTCTCTAAGGAAAGATTTTTCTGTTCCATCATGGTGTCGGTTCAGGATTTGGCTCATCGCCTGCAGGGACTCTCTCTGGAGGTGGCCGAGCTCCGTCAGCACGTGAGTAACTGTCCTGGAGCACATTTCTTGGAGCCTAAGGTATGTTTGCCGGATTTATTTTTTGGTGAACACCGAGAATTTTTTTAATTTAAAAATGCTTGCTTATTGTATTTTCGTTTGAGACCCAAGTCCTCTGGGGATGAATCCCAGCGCATAGGGTTCATAATGTCACTTTTGCGCAAAGAGCCTCAGGAGTGGGCCTTTTCTTTGCAACCTAGTGATACATGCTTTAGATCAGTGGATAGTTTTTTTTCTGCTTTGGGACTATTATATGATGATCCTGACCGTGTCGCATCAGCTGAGACTGAGTTGAGACGTTTGAAACAGGGATCAGGTAATGTGGAAAAATATTGTACTCATTTCCGTCGTTGGTCTACTCAAACAGGGTGGAACGATTCTGCTCTGAAAAGTCTATTTCTTGCTGGGCTCAATGAAAGGGTTAAAGACCTGCTAATTGCTTATCCTACACCTGAAGATTTGCAACAGGCTATGCAATTAGCTATACGGGTGGATAGGAGACTGCGTGCAAGGGTTAATGAGAGCAAATCCTCTGCTATGTCAGTTTCTGGTTATGAGAATGTGTGTACTAACAGTGGTGAACCGATGGAGATTGGATCGGTGGCACCTCGCTCTCAAGAAAAAGACCGTAGATTTTCTGAAGGCTTGTGTTTCTATTGTGGAAAATCTGGTCATTTGATTAAAGGCTGTGAGCTTCGTATGAAGAAAGAAAAAAAAATGGTCAGTCATGCCGTATTGCCTGTTTAAATTCCAAGGGTGTATTTTTAGCTGCTTCCACGATTGCTCAGGAAAAATTAATGGAATTTCGGGTGTTTGTTGATTGTGGGTCTACTCTGAATGTAATTGATGGGGGATTCTTGGAAAGACTCAATTTAAAACCCGAACCTTTATCATCCCCCATTGCTGTGGTTTCTGTGGATGGTTCCCCTTTGAAGAATATTACTCTCAAGGTCTGTGAATTTCCTCTCACTATTAATGGTGTTCACCATGAGAAATTGGATTTGGTAGTTTTGAATAACTTGCCTTCTCCAGTAATATTGGGATTGCCCTGGTTAAAATTTCACAATCCTGTACTGGATTGGTCTACCAGTGAAATTAAATCCTGGAGCCATAAATGTTATGACAAGTGTTGTAACGGGCGTATTGCAGCTTTGGATAGGGGAGAATTGCCTGTTCCTATTCAGGATTTTTGGAGAGTTTTTTCTGAGAAGGAATCGCAGGTTTTGCCTCCCCATAGAGACTATGATTGTTCTATTGAATTTGTCCCTGGAGCGACTCTTCCTAAAAGTCGTTTATTTAACCTTACTATTCCTGAGAGGAAGGCTTTGGAGGAATACATACAGACAAGTTTGGCCGCCGGTCACATTAGGCCCTCTAAGTCTCCTGTGGCGGTTGGATTTTTTTTTGTAAAAAAAAAGGACGGCGGTTTACGTCCTTGTCTGGATTTTCGTGAGATAAACAAAATTACTGTACGCAATCCTTACCCACTGCCATTGATTCCTGATCTGTTTAACCAGTAAATGGGGGCCAAGTGGTTCTCTAAAATTGACCTTAAGGGGGCATACAATCTGTTGCGCATGAAGGAGGGTGACGAATGGAAGACTGCTTTTAACACTCCTGTGGGTCATTTTGAGAATCTGGTTATGCCTTTTGGTCTTACTAATGCTCCTGCATTTTTTCAGAATCTTATTAATGACATCCTTAGACCTTTGATCGGCAAAAATGTGGTTGTGTATTTGGATGACATTTTGATTTATTCGCCAGATCTGGAGTCTCATTGGCGGAGCGTACGTGAGGTATTACAGTTATTAATGGACAATTCGCTTTTTGCTAAGCTGGAGAAATGTGAGTTCGCTGTACAGAGAATTAGTTTTTTGGGTTACATTATCTCCAGCGAAGGTTTTGAGATGGACCCGGTTAAAGTTCAAGCTGTACAGGAATGGCCTAGGCCTATTGGTTTGAAATCGATACAGAGGTTTTAGGTTTCGCCAATTATTACAGAAAATTCATAAAAAAATTTTCTAGTATTGTCAAACCTCTGACCGATCTCACCAGGAAAGGTGCTGATGCGGTTCAGTGGTCTTCTGAGGCCATTGAAGCTTTTGTGTATCTCAAGGAGAGGTTCACCTCTGCTCCCATCCTTATGCAGCCTGATGTGACTAAGCCGTTTTTGGTTGAGGTTGATGCTTCCTCTGTGGGGGTTGGCGCAGTATTGTCTCAGGATAACGGGGATGGATTACATCCCTGTGCCTTTTTTTCAAAAAATTTTTCGGAGACTGAACTGAATTACGATATTGGTAATCGGGAATTATTGGCTATTAAACTCGCATTTGAACACTGGCGACACTTCTTGGAAGGTGCAGAATTTCCCGTTCAGGTTCTTACGGATCATAAAAATCTGATATATCTTGATGCTGCCAAGCGCCTAAATGCCCGTCAGGCTAGGTGGGCACTGTTTTTCTCGCGGTTTAATTTCTCCGTTACTTACATCCCTGGTACTAAGAATGTTAAGGCGGATGCCTTGTCTCGCAGTTTTTCTCCCATAGTCGGTGCTGAGAAAGAGGAGAACATTTTACAAGAAGGTGTTGTGATAGCTGCTTTGGACTCCGTTTTGGAAGATGAGATTCTTAAAGCACAGGAGAATGCCCCATCTAACACTCCTCATGGGAGGTTGTTTGTGCCTGGGACCTTTAGGAGAGATTTGTTTGTTGAGTGTCACGAATCTCGGTTGGCAGGTCATCCCGGAATCTCTGAGACCAAGAGACTGGTGGGTCGCAGTTTTTGGTGGCCTGGATGGCAGAAGGAAGTCATTAAGTGGGTGCGTCAATGTACTATATGTGCTAGATCTAAGTCCTCACATACTCCTGCTGCGGGGTTGCTTTGTCCTTTGGAGGTTCCCAGTGCTCCTTGGACACATTTGGCTATGGACTTTATAACTGACCTTCCCCCCTCTGAGGGTTTTACTGTCATCTGGGTGGTCGTGGACCGTTTTAGCAAGATGTGTCACTTGGTTCCCTTCGTCAAACTGCCCTGCGCTAAAACTCTCGCTAAGGCCTTTGTCAAGGAAATTGTCAGACTTCATGGCGTTCCTACTGACATTGTTTCTGATAGGGGTCCTCAGTTCGTGGCTCGTTTTTGGCGTGCCTTTTGTGACAGGTTGGGAGTTCATTTGTCGTTCTCGTCCGGATATCATCCTGAATCTAATGGCCAGACAGAAAGGAAAAACCAGGATGTTGAGCAGTTCTTGCGTTGTTTTGTGGCAGACAATCAAGAGGGGTGGTCTGAGTTTCTGCCACTTGCTGAATTTGCTCTGAACAATCATACATCTTCTTCTGCTGGTTGTTCGCCTTTTTTTTGTTGTTCTGGGAGACATCCGTCGTTTGGGTCGTTCTCCAAGTTGGGATCTGCCGTGCCTGAGGAGGAGAATTTTTCCGGTGATTTGGAGAGAGTTTGGACGGATGTGCGTGGTAATCTTCAGGAGGCCAACAGAAAATCTAAAGACTACTTTGATAGGAAACGACAGGAGGTTTTGTTCGCTGTTGGTGACATGGTTTGGTTGTCCTCTAGGAATCTGCGGTTGAGGATTCCTTCTAAGAAATTGGGTCCCAAGTTTGTAGGGCCCTTTAAGGTGCTTCAGGTTGTCAACCAATCTGCTGTTAGGTTGGAGGTTCCTACCTCCTGGAGAATTAATCCGGTATTTCATGTCTCTCTGTTAAAAAAAGCTGTTGTGTCGGATGGTGACGCCTCTGCCTCTGTTCCTCCGGTGGTGGAGGACGGGGAATATGAAATTTCTTGCATCCTTAACTCTAGACGGTATAGAGGTAGTTTGCAGTATCTTGTGGCCTGGAAAGGTTTCGGACCCGAGGATAACTCTTGGGTGAGGTCTGATGATGTTTCCGCGTCCAGACTTATCAGAGCGTTTCACAGGAGATTTCCTGATAAGCCTGGTCCTAGGGGATCCGGAGGATCCTCTTAGAAGGGGGGGTACTGTTAGAACCTTGCTCTTAGGTTTTTTCCTTTGCTGGTCACATGACCTTGTTGGCCTATTTAATCCTGCTCCGCCCTTCTGGCTTTGCTGGACTTCATTGTATAACTACTT
This sequence comes from Phyllobates terribilis, assembly GCF_046119375.1. Lineage (NCBI taxonomy): Eukaryota > Metazoa > Chordata > Amphibia > Anura > Dendrobatidae > Phyllobates > Phyllobates terribilis. The sequence goes on from NW_027362761.1 coordinate 708,731,045, forward strand.
TCTAGCTAGCCTGTGCTCTGTATCTAACTCTGTTAGTTTGCTTGGTCTACGGACCTCTATGTTCTATATATTTTGTTTGTTCGTCTGTCTGCTACTATTTCTGTTAGGAGGTGTCCAATTTTCCTCCCAGTCCTTAGTACTTGTAGGGATTCCTTCCCCACATCTATAGGTCTCCGTACAGACTAGCTTAGGACTTTAGCAGGTCTGATCGCAGGATCAGGTTCCCTGTTACATCGTAGGGATTCAGCTGAGTTCTATCGTAGGGACAGATCTCCTCTCTTTCCTTAGCTCTGGTAGCAGAACATAACAGCTTGTGAGTTGTGGACAGCTGTGAAAGAGCAGGCAGATCTGTGGCTGAGACCGCTGAACCTACATCCCGGCATGGTCGTGTGTGACAATGGCCGTAACCTGGTGGCGGCTCTGAGGCAAGGTGAGATCACACACGTACCATGCCTGGCTCATGTGCTTAACCTCGTGGTTCAGCGGTTTCTTAAATCGTACCCCGAGTTGCCAGATCTGCTCGTGAAAGTATGCCGCCTGTCAGCTCATTTTCGCAAGTCGGCTACAGCTTCCGCCGCCCTTGCTGTGTTGCAGCAGCGTTTGCAGCTTCCGGCACACCGACTGGTATGTGATGTCCCCACACGTTGGAACTCTACCCTCCACATGTTGCAAAGGATTTGTGAGCAGAAGAGAGCAGTTGTGGAGTACCAGCTGCAACAAGGCCGTCGATATTCAGGTCAGACTCCACACATAAGACCTCAGGAGTGGACCTGGATGTCTGACATATGTACCATCCTGACAAACTTTGAGGAGGCCACCAAGTTGGTGAGTGGCGATGACGCCATCATTAGTGTCAGCATCCCACTTGTCTGTCTTTTGCAACGCTCTCTGCAGAGAATTAAAGAGGAGGCATTGCAGCCAGAGTATGATGAGATGGATCAAGAAGCCGTAGCGGGCGATTACACACAGCCCAGCCTCATCTCATCCCAACATGCATTGGGGGACAATGAGGGAGAGGAGGAGGAGGAGGAGGAGGAGGAGGAAGAACAGGAGCTGCTATCATGCGTTGTAGACGGTAGTACCTGTACAAGTGTCATACCGTCGGTTCAGCGTGGGTGGCCTGAGGACAGGGGGGAGGAGGAAGAGGAGGAGGAGGAGGAGAAGAGCATGGTCAGTCGTCATCTTGGTGAGGACACGGAAATCTTGCCCGTTACCATTCTGGCACGCATGGCTGACTTTATGTTACGCTGCCTTAACCGTGACCCTCGCGTTGTCAAAATGTTGGGTGACAGTCATTACTGGTTGGTGACACTTGTAGACCCCCGCTACAAGGAGAACTTTCACTCTCTTATTCTTGAGGTGGAGAGGTCTACAAAAATGGGGCAATACCAGAAGGCCCTTGCTGCAGAACTCTTAAAAAAATTCCCATCTGAACACGCTAGCGGCAGAGGTCACAGTTCGTTGCCCAACCAAGGCGTACAGGCGAGAGAGATGCAACTCCAATCCAGCAGAGGCAGGGGAACACTGTCAACGTTCTGGGACAGTTTTCTGACACCCGCCCAGCTTACAGGCCCTGAGGCGCGGGGTACTCTCACAAGGAGTGGAAAGTTTCAAAAGATGGTGAGGGAGTACCTTGCCGATCGTACCAGCGTCCTCCGTGATTCCTCTGTGCCTTTTAATTATTGGGTATCCAAGCTGGACACTTGGAATGAACTCGCTCTGTACGCCTTGGAGGTCCTGGCCTGCCCTGCCGCTAGCGTGTTATCGGAGCGTGTTTTTAGTGCCGCTGGGGGAATTATAACTGATAAGCGCACTCGCCTGTCAACTGACAATGCTGACAAGCTGACCCTTATCAAAATGAACAAGGGCTGGATTGGGCCAGACTTCTCATCACCACCAAATGACAGCAGAGTAACATAAAGTCAAATCCACTGTGTTATTTCGGGAGGTGTATTCACATGCACCGCTTCACACCCACACATGGGTATACGCTTCCTCGTTTCGGCTGTTTAATCTTCTTCTCCTTATCCTCAGCCTCCACCACCACTATACCACCAGGGTGCCAGCATTGCAAGTTCCTCCGTCCTAATTTTTGGCAGCTTTTGCTGGGAAAGCATAAGCAAATACCATGGGACACCCACTCCCCAATAATGGGACTTATGTTTGTAATATGCTGTACTGCATGGCTCTTGTAAGGGGCATTGCAAGTTGCTCCGTCCTAATTTTTGGCAGCTTTTGCTGGGAAAGCATAAGCAAATACTATGGGAGACCCACTCCCCAATAATGGGACTTATGTTTGTAATATGCTGTACTGCATGGCTCTTGTAATTGGCATTGCAAGTTGCTCCGTCCTAATTTTTGGCAGCTTTTGCTGGGAAAGCATAAGCAAATACTATGGGAGACCCACTCCCCCATAATGGGACTTATGTTTGTAATATGCTGTACTGCATGGCTCTTGTAAGGGGCATTGCAAGTTGCTCCGTCCTAATTTTTAGCAGCTTTTGCTGGGAAAGCATAAGCAAATACTATAGGAGACCCACTCCCCAATAATGGGACTTATGTTTGTAATATGCTGTACTGCATGTGACGCGCCCCCTGGGCCGTGTGTACACGTGTGTGGGATACCCGGTGCCGGGTCTCTGGGGTCTGTAGTCTCCGTGGCGGTGACCCGGTCCCGTGGCTCAGGCTGGTCAAACCAGTGGCAATCTTTCTTAGGTTTTGAGCTTAATTGTCCTACTGCGCCACCCGTGGATTGCGGTCAGGGAGTACCACCGCTGCGAGGCAGACCGCTGAGGCTGGTGTTGTGTGCGCAGCATAAAATGGGATAACTCCCCTCGGGAGGAGAATAGCCTCAGGGCAGTGAGTGTGGATGATGGGGGTGATGGTGCACGAGCGCAGCAGGAATGACTCAGAGTCTTTGCAGTGCAGTTCAGGGTCTTTACTGATGATTATAAGGTAGACCCTCCCGGGAGTACTGGCTAGCATAAGAGGCCTGGTCAGTCTGTGAGCAAGCAGGAGTTCCCCTGGCCAGGTGGAGTTGTAGGCCTCTGTCTGCACTCTTCCTGGCTACCTTGCTGTAAGCGGGTAGAAGTAGCCCACGTCCCTGAGTGTACCGTGTAGTGCTCACCCGTATGGCTGGTGACTTGGGGCCTTCTGTTAGCCTCCGCTCCACGACAGCGGTGCTGGTCCCTTGCTTGTGACTGAGCCTCCGGGCTTCTATGGCCAGAGGACCTGAAATCCCCTGCCGGCTGGTTTCTGCTGCTGGATATATAAGTCCTCACAGCTTCGGACTCCTGTGTTCGGTTCCTATTGTCTTCTGCCAGGGCAAGCTCTGCTCAGCTTCCAGCCCCTCGTCTTTAGCTCCTAGCTCCTACAGAGCTCCTTGCTGTTACTTTCCCTTGCTCTCACTCTGACTCTGACTGTTCTCTGACTCACTCAACCCCACCCCAGATCCAGTTTATAAGGGCAGAATTCTCCCCTCCCAGGACTGGGGCAGGAGGATGTTGCATGTTTAAGGGATCCTGACCAGGAAACCTCCCACTTGCTCTCCGGCGTAATCTCTATTACTGTGGTGACCAGACCCCTGGGGTGCCACACATGGCTCTTGTAAGGGGCATTGCAGTACCTCATAATTTTTGGAAAGCATTCCATTCACTGCTTAGGCCAACAGTGCACAGGAGACCCAGTTACTATAAATGGAAAAAAAGGTTTAGTTAACGCCCTCTGACCTCCATGTCATTTCCAAGGGGCATTGGAGTGCCTCGAAATTTTTGGTAGGCATTGCACTCACTGTATGCCCTATAAATGTGTAGCTGAACCGCTCCTTTTGTTACAGAAACATATCCTACAAGACATATCTGGTTGACTGGCCTGATATTGATGTGAATGGTCCCTGTTCCTCCTGCTCTTTCTCCTTTGCCACTACCTCATCCATCATTTATCACCTGAAGCTTTGTTTTAACGGGAGTCATAGAACTTGGATAGTAGCAGGAAAACATCCAGCAATCCTCGGAGGAGGTAGGATATGCGCCAAAATGCTGACCTCCTCAGGCCTAGCCGCTACTACATACATGCGCTTGCATTACAACAAAGCAAAGCAGATGCTAACTTCTATCATCCTCATCATGCTCCTCACCTTGGCACTCTCAACACCCCTGATGGAGAAGCCAGGGCCCACCAGAGGAGTCTGATGGTCCGGTGGGCTCGGCCAATGCTGCCCTAAAGCAGGCCAGGCTAAGAAAAGTGTGGGAAAGGTTACCGGTACAAATAGGGGTGGCTGGGGACCGAGTATGGACACCCGGCCACCCCCTGGAGGCTGGGGAGCAAGCGGGGACACCCGGCCACCAGGCGGCTGGGGACTGAGTATGGATACCAGGCCGCCAACACAGCCATGGCGTAGTGGCCAGATTCCGCCTCCACATGCCTAAAAGGCCCAATTTAAAGTGCAAGCAAGCAAGCAGTATGGTATTGCAGCCTGGGGGTGGGTGGGTGGCAGGCTGCATACTTGCGCTTGCATTGCAAGGAATGGGAGAGGTACAATTGAACACTGCCCTGGGACAAGGACTTGAATTGGGATAGTTGCAAGTCTGCAACGACAGGTGCAAGGTGGGAGGCATCTTCGCATGTATCATGAACAGGGGTTTGGCATGCACACACTACAGCGGAATAGGCTCTCCTTCCCACTAAATGCACTGTGGAGGGCACAGGTAATGTTTTGGTATACGCGCTTAATCTTATGTATAAGGCACACCAGGACAAATAAGGGCGGCTGGGGACTGAGTATGGATACCTCGCTGCCGAAGCAGCCATGAGGTAGTGGCCAGCTTCGGCCTCCTCTAAACTAAAAGGCCCCATTTCAAGTGCAAGCTAGCAGTATGAATTGCAGTCTGGGGGTGGGTGGGTGGCAGGCTGCACACTTACACTTGCATTAAAAGAAAACATAGCAGATGCTAACTTCTGTCATCATCATCATGCTCCTCACCTTGGCACTCTCAACTCCACCGATGGAGAAGTCAGGGCCCACCGGAGGAGTCTGGTTCTCTGGTGGGCTCGTCCAATGCTGCCTAAAGCAGGCCGGGCTAAGAAAAGTGTGTGGGGGGATGTTCCAAGGAGAAATGGGGGCGGCTGGGGACCATTTATGGACACCCGACTGCCCCCAGGCGGCTGGGGACCGTGTGGACACTCGGCCGCGGGGCGGCTGGGGACTGAGTATGGACACCCGGCCGCCGAGTGGCTGGGGACTGAGTATGGATTCCAGGCCGCCAACACAGCCATGACGTGGTGGCCAGATTCCGCCTCCACATGCCTAAAAGGCCCAATTTCAAGTTCAAGCAAGCAAGCAGTATGGTATTGCAGCCTGGGGGTGGGTGGGTGGCAGGCTGCATACTTGCGCTTGTATTGCAAGGAATGGGGGAGGTACAATTGAACACTGCCCTGGGACTAGAACTTGCATGGAGATAGTTGCAAGTCTGCATCTTCTGATGCGGCAAGGATCACTTATGATGGGCACACTTTTAGACAGTGACCTGGGAGTCAGAGATTCTTCCAGGGGTCTTCCCCATGCTGTTCCCATGTCTTTTCAGCACTTTATGCATGTGTCACACAGCACATGGCCAGATAAGGTTGTAAAATGTTAAAATGACATTTCCCGGTGAATGCATTTGTCATAGTTGAAAGCAATACAAAAGTGCAAAAACGCATAAAAAATGCTACTTGTGAACATAGCCGAAGGTGTGGAGGAGTATTTTTGTTTTTGGTCATTTATTTTAACTTATACACAAGTCTTTTCCCTGGAAAGGATGTTCCTTAACATATTTCACAGGAAAAAAGTTTCACTTTCGTTTTATTGTGAGCCTGTAAAAGTGGCTTAATACCTCTGAGCACGTTGTTGACAGCAGTGACCTGGGGGTCAGAAATGCTTCCTGGGGCGATCCCCATGCTGTCCCCATGTCATTTGAGCACTGTCACTATCGTTTTGGGCACTTGTTAGGCTTTTAAAAGACTACCGGGGGTGCCACTGCAAAAATGCTCGAGTCTCCCATAGACTAACATTGGGCTCGTTGCTCGGGTCGAGCACCCGAGTATCACGGCGAGCTCGGCCCGAGCTTCGAGCACCCGAGCATTTTAGTGCTCGCTCAACACTAATACTTAAGTGTATAAATCTTAAATTCTGACTCTTCCAGAGGACAGATCAACTTACCTCAAGATTTCCCATAATCCAGCAAAGGAATTGATGCAGAAGACCAATAAAATCACTGACGATGGTTTTTCGTTCTGAGTGTTATAAATTCAAAGCAAAGTGATTTTTTTAAAGTTGATTTTACTGTATTACCACATATGCATGCCCTCAAGGGGCACAAGGGGTTAACCCCCCCCCCATGAGGCCCATTATTTCCGGTATTGGATCCACCACAGAACATCTGAACGAGTGGTTAGATGCAGTATTACAACGCACACCTGGATTTTTGAGAGATTCGTGTGACATTTTGAGGCATTTTTCTGGAAAAATTGGCCACAGAATTTTACATGGCTCACATGTGACGTTTCTTCCTTGTACACGTTCATACCTCATCAAACTGCCATCACAGCATTGGAGTTTCATTTGAATCGATATAGTCATTTTTCTGAAGATTTGCACAATTTTATTTTACAGGTCACATTTTTTCTAATGACTAACAATTTCTTGGTTTTTGATCAATCTTATTTTTTGCAGTGCAGGGGGGTTCCCATGAGAGCCAAGTACTCTCCATCCCTCGCTAATTTAGTGATGGCTTTTTGGGAATTTGAGTGTCTTTATTCTTTGTCTAATCCTTATGCTGGCAGCATCGAGTGATATGGCAGATACATCGATGACCTCCTATTTATTTGGGGGGACGATGTGTTTGCCGTACCACTCTTTGTTCAATACATCAATGGAAATAATCATGGTCTGAATTTCACTTTTCCTTCACATCCGAATGTAATTTCCTTTTTGGATCTCATTTTATCAGGCAGTCCAGAGCAGGTTATTTCTACTTCTACTTATATAAAACCCATAACGGGCAATACTATTTTTCATGCCCATAGCAGCCACCCCAGCCATACTATAAGGTCCATCCCTGTAGAATTAAACGCAACTGCAGTAGTGCTGATAATTTGGAACAGGAAATTGTGAGATCTAGACACAGACTTTCTAGAAGAGGATATGCCCTCCATCTATCGGGCAGAAGGAATTGTACAAAATAAAAATAGATGATAATTGTTCAAACAAAGGGAACCTATTATTTCCACGAATGCCAAACCAGTACTCTCAGTGTCCTATAGTCTACAATTTAATTCTATTAGGAGTATTATTCATAAATGTATTCCAATTTTATATGAGGACCCGATTTTGGCTTCCATTTTAGAATCAGGATGTTTGGTGGTAGTAAAAAAAAGCTGCCAATATTGGTAATATAATTTCTCCTAATTTTTTCAGGTAAAAAAAAGACAAGGATACATGGTTATCATTTAAGGATTTCTTTAGGTTTGGAGGAAAGAGGGTCTACAGCAAGGAAGCTTAAAGTTCGTATTTCAGAACACATCACTGATATTATTAGCTTCAATTCAGACAGCCGCAACGTTTCACATGCATCCAGGCATTTAATTTCATTACATCACAAGCAGACTTCTCATTTTCAGATTTTTGGTTTGGAAGTAGTTAGGATTCAGCCTCCAAGAGAAGATGATTATGTCAGAATGTTACGTACAAGGGAAGCATTTTGGATTTTTAATTTGGGGACTTGTGCGCCAAATGGATTAAATATTAGAAAAGAAAATACAGCTGTGCTCAAAAGTTTACATACCCCTGCAGAATTTTTCCTTTCTTGGCCTTGTTTCAGAGAATATGAATGATAAAAAAAAACTTTTTCTCCACTCATGGTTATTCGTTGGGTGAAGCCATTTATTGTTAAACTACTGTGTTTTCTCTTTTTAAATCTTAATGACAACCAAAAACATCCAAATGACCCTGATCAACAGTCCACATACCCTGGTGATTTTGGCCTCATAATATGCACAGAATTTGACACAAATGGGTTTGAATGACTACTAAAGGTAACATCCTCACCTGTGACCTGTTTGCTTGTAATTAGTGTGTGTGCATAAAAGCTAAGTGAATTTCTGGGATCCAGACAGACTCTTGCATCTTTCATCCAGCCACTGACGTTTCTGGATTGTGAGTCATGGGGAAAGCAAAAGAATTGTCAACGGATCTACGGGAAAAGGTAGTTGAACTGTATAACACAGGAAAGGGATACAAAAAGATTTCCAAGGAATTGATAATGCCAGTCAGCAGCATTCAAACTGTTATTAATGAATGGAAAATCAGGGGTTCTATAAAAACCAAACCACGGTCAGGTAGACCAACAAAAATTTTGGCCACAACTGCCAGGAAAATTGTTCGGGATGCAAAGAAAAACCCACAAATATCAACTGAAATTCAGGACTCTCTGAAAACTAGCAGTGTGGCTTTTTCAAGATGCACAATAAGGAGGCACTTGAAGAAAAATGGGCTGCATGGTCGAGTCGCCAGAAGAAAACCATTACTGCGCAAATGCCACAAAGTATCTCATCTACAATACGCCAAACAGCACAGAGATAAGCCTCAAAACTTCTGGAACAAGGTAATTTGGAGTGATGAGACCAAAATTGAACTTTTTGGCCACAACCATAAACGTTACATTTGGAGAGAGATCAACAAGGCCTATGATGAAAGGAACACTATTCCTTCAGTAAAGCATGGAGGACTGCAAGCTGTTGATGTTAGAGGGGGAAATACATGGTATTAAGAACTGGGATATGTGAACTTTTGATCAGGGTCATTTGAATGTTTTTGGTTGCCATTAAGATTTAAAAAGAGAAAACACAGTATTTTGACAATAAATGGCTTCACCCAAACAATAACCATGAGTGGAGAAAAGTTTTTTTGTTATCATTCATATTCTCTGAAACAAGGCCAAGAAAGCAAAAATTCTGCCGGGATATGTAAACTTTTGAGCACAACTGTATGTATCATTATAATTGACTAAGTTTTTCTTGTTATGTTTTTAGGATATTTGTGCTAGCTTCAGTGTTCACACTTGGTTTTTAACTGTTTCCATGTCGGTGATATTTTCTGTATGTGATTTAACATGCTGGTATTCATAAAGTTGCTATTTTAAAATTTTCCTGTTTCCTCAGATCCTGGAGCTGGATGAATTTCCATTTCCATTCTTCTGATTGCTCGCTCAGGTGAGCTGGCTGAAACTTTTTATATACTAAGTTATTGAGGTGCTGGCAGTGACCGTACTTAGGTATTATATATTCCATGTGTTGGAATCAGTTGTGTATGTACAATACGCTTACTGTGATTTCCATAATAACCGGCCTAGTAGTGGTAGAAGCCTGCGGCCTCTTTTGTTAATTGTCGGTCAAGGGTAAAATTATGTCTGAATGCAAAGGGAAAAATCATATATAGATATGTAGAATAAAGTATTAGGTAGGGTCCGTATAATTTATCAGCTTTTACACAGTAGAAGCTCTCTTATGCAGAGATTTTAATTAATATTAGCTCTACTAAAAATAAACTAAAGAAAAGCTTAATGAAAGGCTGCAAATGTGTAGCCCCTATTTAAACCATCCGGACTACGGGAATTTAGCTAATATATCCATCTTGCTTCTTCTTGTAGGAGCGCCCTATTTAAATTGCCTTTCCTAGGTCAATTCTCGAATCACCCAAAATTTAAGATCCATTGGATCATTTACATGAATAGTCCTCATATGTACAAATACAAGGGTGTCTATCTTAGTATTAATAGAACTGATGTGTTTGGAAATACTCCTAATAAACTCTTGTACCATTTTAACAACATAGAACTTAATACAAGGACACATCCTCCCATATATAATCCCTTTTGTCTTACAATTTATACGAACACTTAAATAATATCTTTGATTATCTAGGGGGCTTGAAAATTCCTTTTTCCTAGGTATTTACAAAAAGTACATGTACCACATGGATACAAACCCCCTTGTAATCTCTATAGCCAATTTTTTAAGTGGTTTGCTTTTTCTTAAGAGAGAAGTGTCTGTGTGTAAGATATTTTTGTAGCTTTCTCTACATATGATAAGTAATATCAGTATCAATCACATCTCTCAAAGTAGATCAGAATTTCTATAGCGTAGAATATATGCCCATAGCCTGTTCATCAAATGTTCTAACACAACTAATTGTTTTATCTTGTACTGCTGTTTCACTGGATTCAAAACTGAATCATGATTAGTTAACTTGGCCCTATTAAATGCCCCATGTAACATTTTCTTGGGGTATCCCCAAGATGTAAAACATTTAAATAGATTTTGACTCTCTTGATGGAAAAAAAATTATCATTAGAGCAATTACAGTGGGTTCTAATATATTGGCCAACCAGTATTCCTCCTTTTAATAGTGGGGGTGCCAACTCTTCCAATGAAGGAGATTATTGGCAGCTACGGTTATCTGTAAATATCTGTATGAAGACTCCCCTTCTCATTAATTTAAAATGTGAGATCCAGAAATGTTATACTTTTGTATCAAATTTCAAGTGTAAAGTACATGCCTATGTCATTCTTGTTCAGGATTGATACAAATTCCAAAAATAAATCTGTGTCACCATCCCACAAAATTAACACATCATCAATAGACCTACTCCAAAATAATATATGACTGGTGTAAAATAAAAAAATCATCACAAAAAAGTGTGTATCTTCCCACCATCCTAAGATTTGCAAATGTAGGTGCACATGTCATACCCATAGTGGTAATCCTTATCTGATGAAAGAAGGTACCGTTAAAGATTAAATAATTGTGTTTTAAGACAAAATGTAAAAGTGAATAAATGAAATCACTGTTTGCCTTAAATTGTCTTCCTTGAGTGGATAATAAATGTGATACTGAGGTAATACCTACAGCCCTGCTCATTGTTATTGCCACCCATGAAGTTTAAGTACATAATGTGGAATATCTTTTGAAAAAAATGAATCAGTGAAACAGTTTTTTTGTGTAGAGACTCGTGTTAAATACAAAAGAGCAAATGCTAAACAATAATTTAAAACCAAAAACAATGGGAGGGAAAATAGAAAAACCTAAAGCTTGCTGTGTCACTGGTATTGGCACCCTTTACATTAATTTAGTATGGAACCACATTTTGACTCGCCTGTGGTAAATCACAAGAGAGATTCACCTGTGGTTAATTGTTTGTGTCCATGTGACATGAATTAGCCAATGAATAATGACCTCAGTGTTTCAAAAAGCCACATGGTAGGCCCTGTTCCCTTGTCACAATGGTGAAGACAAAGAAGCTGTCTGAGGACACCAGAACTGCTATTATTAGCAAACACAAAGCATCCAAAGGGTATAAGGCCATCTCCAAAGTCCTTCGTATCCCAGTTTCAACAGTTCACAATGTTATTAAGAAGTCTGCCAAGCATGGAACCATCAAGAACCTCCCTGAATGTGGGGGAAAGAGGAACATTGACAAGAGAAGTCTTCAAAGGTTGGTGCGAATGGTGGAAAAAACACCACGTCAAACATCCGAAGACTTGAAGGCCAACCTTGGATAGTCTGGGGTCATAGTTTCAACAAGTACCATACGCCGCACACTAATCTAAGCAAGGCTTTGTGGGCAAAGTCCAAGGAAGAAGCCATTGCTGAAGAAAAGACATAAAAAGGAATTACTGAACTTTGCCAAAGAGTACCTTGACAAACCACAATCCTTCTGGGAAAATGTTCTGTGGACAGATGAAACAAAAATAGAGCTTTTGGCATTAGAAAGCAACCGTTTGTTTACAGATGGTGCAATGAAGCTCATAAGGCAAAGAACACCTTACCAAAAGTTAAGCATGGTGTAGGATCCATAATGCTGGGGGGTTGCTTTGCTCCGTCTGGCACAGGAGGCCTTGACTGTATCACAGGAATCATGAAATCAGAGAATTATCAAGAGATTTTAGAGCAAAATGTCCTACCCAGTGTAAGAAAACTTGGTTTGAGTCAAAGATCATGGGTCCTCCAGCCAGACAATGACCCAAAGCACACATCCAAAAGTACACAGGAATGGTTGAAAGGGAATAATGGACTGTTTTAAAATAGTTAGCAATAAGTTCTGACCTCAATCCCATTGAAAATCTTTGGAGTGAGCTGAAATCTGCCATTGGGAAAAAGAACACTGCGAACATTCAAGAGCTTGAACAAACTGCAAAGGAAGAGTGGGAGAAAATCCCAGCTGAGAAGTGCAAAAAGCTTATAGATGGCTACAAGAAAAAATTAGAGGCTGCCAGCAATGCCAAAGGATGTGCAACCAAGTATTAATTAGGGGTGCCTTTATTTCTGCACATGCTATTTATTCAGTTTTTTCTTTAAAATTGCAACATGGAAGTTGAAAAACAATGTTTTACTGTTGTATTACGTTGGACCACTAATTAAAAAATCCTGAAGATATAAGTTTGGTACATTTCCATTTGTTTCTGAAGATATTGTACAGCCTATGAAAAAAATGAAGGGTGCCAATGCGGCTTCCTGATTTAAGTTGGAAGTCTTTTTAGTTAGAATTGAAACCAATTTTTTTTAGGGCATTATAAGAGACTAGATGGTGGCCCGATTCAAACGCATCGGGTATTCTAGAATATGTATACGGTACACCGGGCGCAATCAGCAGAGCGGTGTTTAAATTTGGCGCCAATATAGCTGATTGGTCGCGGCCGGTGGCCGCAAGCAATCAGCACAGCGGTTTTTAAATTTGGCGCCAATATCGCTGATTGGTCGCGGCCGGCGGCCGTGACCAATCAGCAGAGCTGTGTTTAGACTTGGCGCCAATATAGCTGATTGGTCGTGGCCGTCGGCAGCGACCAATCAGCGTCGTATTAGTGTGGGCCCAGGAGCGGAGCTGCTTGTGCGGGTACTTCCGCTGCGAGCAGCTGGGAGATGACCGGCTGCTCGCAGCAGAAGCATCCCGACCGGCGGCGCCGCTCCCCGGTCCTCCCTTCACACTTACCGTCGGGAGATCAGCGGTCCTAGCCGCTGATCTCCCGACGGTAGCCGCATGGAAGTCAGCGGCGCCGCCGGTCGGGGTAGTTCTGCTGCGCCAGCCGGTCATCTCCTGGCTGCATCGCCGCTGACCTCCGTGCAGCAGATGAGCCGCTAACGGCCGCCATCTTTTTTCTGAAATCCCGCGTCGCTGATAGACGTGCATGAGGTGAGCTGAGTTCATTGGACATGAGCTCACCTCATGCACGCCACTGACAGCGTGGGAAAATTCTCCTGCTCAAGCACTGAGCGCAGGAGAATTTTCCCACGCTGTCAGTGACGTGCATGAGGTGAGCTGAGTTCATTGGACATGAACTCGGCTCATCTGGATGCAGTCACAGCGAGACACTGAGGAGCGCAAGCATGCCTGCGCTTCTCAGTCTCTGCGGCATGGCAAGCTGGATGGCAGCTTTCTGCTGCGATCCAACCTGTCATGTGAATGTTGCAGAGCTGGAGCCGTCGTGGGAACCATGGAAAGGTAAGGATGAGGTTGCTTTATTATTTTACTTTTATTGCAGGAGATCGTTGGCTTCAGCTGGAATGGGCGTGATGGTAAGTATGGTTTAATTTAGAACAATAAAGAATTGTGTCTTTATTTCAATTAAAGGACTTTATTCTGGATGTTTGTGTTTTTTTTTAACTTTGACTATGGGGTTAGTAATGGGGGTGTCTTATAGACGCCTCTCCATTACTAACCTGGGCTTGATGTCAGCTGGCATTATAAGCTGACATCAACCCCAGCCCTATTACCCCACTGCCAAAGCTACAGGGCAGTGGGAAGAGCGAGGCTAAGTGCCAGAATTGGCGCATCCTATGGATGCGCCATTTCTGGGGTGGCTGACGGCTGGTGTTTCTAGCCTGGGAGGGGGCCAATATTCATGGCTCCCTTCCTGGGCTATTAATATCAGCCCCCAGCTGTCTGCCTAGCCTTTGCTAGCTATTAAAATAGGGGGGACCCCACGTCATTTTTTTGGGGGTCCCCCGTTTTAATAGCTAGTAAAGGCTAGGTATTTAGCTGGAGGCTGATATTAGTAGCCTGGGAAGCTCAGTGGGTATTACCCCCTTCCCAGGCTTCAAACATCTGCCCCAGCTGTCTGCTTAACCTCCGCTAGAGCCTAAAATTAAGGGGAACCCCACACCAATTTTTTTTTAATAAATCCTTTATTTTAACACTAAATGACAAGTACAGTAATCAACACTGTCACTGTACTTATTATATATGTGACTGACATGTTTCTATCTATCTAATCTATGTGTGATTCTCTATTCTTTCTATTCTAAATTGTCGTGTACCGCTGCTCAATTGCCGGCCGGCTTTTTTAAAGAGACGGTGCATGAAAACACTGTTATTTTTTTTAATAAATCCTTTACACTAAATGACAAGTACAGTAAGCAACACTGTCACTGTACTTCATATATATGTGACTGACATGTTTCTATCTATCTAATCTATGTGTGATGTTCTATTCTTTCTGATCTAAATTGTCAGGTACCGGTGTATGCCGCTGCTGAATTGCCGGCTTTTCATGTCATTCTACATTATTCTTAGTTGTTTTCCTTCATGTAGAATTAACCTACAAGGAAAGAAAGGGTTTATTTTTATTCCGATATTTGTGTCCCATTGACTTGCATTGGTTTCCGGTATCGGAATCGGCGATATCCGATACTTTTTGAGTATCGGCCCGATCCAATCCGATCCGATATTTCCCGATATCGGAAGGTATCGCTCAACACTAATTATTACCCCGCTATAAATCACTTGTAAGTCCACATCTAGAATATGGAATCCAGTTATGGGATCCAGGGGTGTATATTTTAAAAAGGATATTGGAAAGCTAAAGTCAGGGGAAAGATGGGCAACTAGATTATTACATGGGATTAATAGCCTCTCCTATAATAATGAGATGTTACAAATAGTTGGGCTTGTTTAACTTAGAAACAAGAGGTAGAAATGTCAGATACTATATTAGTATTTAAAAAAGGGCTAGATTATTTTCTCACAACAAATGGTATTGTGGCTTATAATCTAGCAGTAGATAGTGTATGACCAGTTAAGGAAAATTGAACTTGATGGATTTACTTTATTGTGCAAAATTTTTATGCACATGTGGGAAAAATGCAAAGCGAGAATACTTTAAAAAATAGAAGTGTTAACAGTTTATTGTTATCAATTATCAAAATACAAAGTCGATGAACAAAAGAGAAATCTAAATCAGATCAATAATTCTATGACCATCCTTTACCATCAAAACAGCATTAAAGCAGCAATTCTTCCAGGTACACTTGAACATAGATTTAGACGGAACTCAGCAGAGGTTGTTCCAAACATCTTGGAGAACTAACTACAGACTGTGTCTGGATGTAAACTTGCATTCATAACCTTCTGTCTCTTCATGTAATCCCAGAGAGACTCAATGATGTTGAGCACAGATCTCTTTGGGAGGAATATCACCACTTCCAGGAATCCTTGCTCTTTTTATGCTGAAGATAGTCCTCAATGCTGAGATTTACATGCAGATACTTATTCCTCAAGCACTACCATCAGGGAGACATCTGATTTTGCAGTAGGATGACTCCGATACATACAGCCATTGTTATTAAGAATTATGTACTTTGTAAAGAAGAACAAGGCATCCAGGAAGTTAGGGTATGGCCCCCACAGAGCCCTGATCTCTTACATCATTGGGTCATTGGATCATTGGGTCAGTCTGGGATTACATGAAGAGACAGAAGGATTTGCACAAGCCTACATCCACAGAAGATCTGTGGTTAGTTCTCAAGATGTTTAAAATAACCTCCCTGCCAAGTAACTTCAAACACTTTGTGCAAGTGTTCCTGGAAGAATTGATGCTTTGATGCTATTTTGAAGGAAAGGGTGGTCTCATCAAATATTGATTTGATTTAGATTTCTCTTTTGTTGATTGACTTTGCATTTTAATTTATCAAAATAAACTATTAACACTTTTTTTTTTTATAGCATTCTTATTTTACAACATTTTTTCCATACCGGACTAAAACTTTTGTGCATTACTGTATTATTATTAACCTATGTGTCATAGAAAACATTAAAATCCATAACCCAATCTAGTGGGGGGGCATTCACCCCCGCCCCATCATCTCTCACACAGAATTTCCAGCAGGAAAAAGAACTGACATTCTAAAGACTCCTTGGAATTGGTAGAATTGCACAGTGGACATATGGGAAGTGAGAAATCTAATTAAAATTCCTTTTGAAGCCCAGACTCCCTGCAGTGCTGAGGTGACTGAAAGAGGATGTCTATTGTGAGGAACACTGAGATTTATAGATTGGACAGGTAATTAGACAGGAAAGATCCTTTCTGAGTTTCAGATAACCAAAGGGAAATGTGTTTACGCATAAATAGAGAAGAGGAAGAGAAGCAGGAAATCTTAACACCTTTAGAAGTAACTATTGTTTCTTCAGGATGAGATGCCTTTCATCAAAACATCTTTGGTAGCCAGACCGGTTCCGGGATCCAGATATAAATTTTGGGGTTTGTATAGATATGATATTTATGGAACATACATTTTCAACTTCAGGACTAATCGGGGAAGAATATGTATATTTTCTCATAACTGTGACACCTGCCTATAAGCCCCAAATCAATAGCATAAGATCGCTGACAACAGCCATGCCATGTTTGGTCCCTGGGTAACGGTAAAATCCAGATAAAAAATATGATGGTGACATTGAATGTCTGTGAGTGTCAGGAATGAAGATATTGTTAATTTTGGGAATATCAAAATTTTCTGACACTGAAAACACATCCCCTGACCAGCCCTGCTATGAATCACCAAGGGTAGGTGTGTGGGTGTAACTTAGGTGCTGATTAAAGGTCAGTGTGAATTATGATCTGCATTCTATGTTGTAAGATATATATCAGTGTAGGCAGGATCCACATTTACGGATGTTTTCAAATGAGATTGATTCAATTGGCTAAGCTGAATCATCTCTGTGATCGGCGTAGTAAGTTTCTCTTGTTAATCCTGTTTATTTTATGTAATTGTGTATGCTGTATCGTTTTGTCCCCTTTGTAAAATCTTTTGTATATTTTTTATAAACACTGCCTATCGTTTTGAATTAAATAAAAAATTTAATAGTTCTGTTCCTTTTGTACTGTAAACCACACCCCTGAAGCCATATGCTACCTGAAACGGCGACCAATCGGACGGAAAACGATTGGTGGTGGCAGTTAATAATCTTTCTTGGGCTATTGTGGAGGTAGCAGTGACTGTACCGGGAGTATATACATATATTCCATGTGTTGGAATCAAAGGTGTACAGTGGGGAAAGTAAGTATTTGATACACTGCTGATTTTGCAAGTTTCCAACCTAAAAAGAATGGAGAGGTGTGTAATTTTTATCGTAGGTACATTTCAACTATGAGAGACAGAATCTAAAAAGAAAAAAACAGAAAATCACATTGTATGATTTTTAAAAAATGAAATTGCATTTTATTGCATGAAATAAGTATTTGATCACTCACCAACCAGCAAGAATTCTGGCTCTCACAGACCTGTTAGTCTTTCTTTAAGAAGCCCTTCTACTCTGCACTCATTACCTGTATTAATTGCACCTGTTTGAACTCATTACTTATATGAAAGACACCTGTCCACACACTCAATCAATCAGACTCCAACTTCTCCACCAAGACCAAAGAGCTGTCTAAGGATACCAGGGACAACATTGTAGACCTTCACAAGGCTGAGATGGGCTACAGGACAATAGTCAAGAGATTGGTTAGAAGGAAACTACTGTTGGCACAATTATTACAAATTGGAAGAAACACAAGATGACTGTCAATCCTCCTCGGTCTGGGGCTCCATGCAAGGTCTCAGCTCGTGGAGTAAGGATGATTCTGAGAAAGGTCAGGAATCATCCCAGAACTACACAGGAGGACCTGGTCAATGAACTGAAGAGAGCTGGGACTACAGTCTCAAACATTATCGTTAGTAACACACTATGGCGTCATGGATTAAAATCAAGCAAAGTCCTTCCTGCTAACGCCAGCACATGTCCAGGCCCGTTTGAAGTTCACCAATGACCATCCGGATGATCCAGAGGATGAATGAGAGAAGGTCATGTGGTCAGATGAGACCAAAATAGAACTTTTTGGTATCAACTTCACTCGCCGTGTTTGGAGTAAGAAGAAGGATGAGTACAATCTCAAGAACACTGTCCCAACCGTGAAGCATGGTGGGGGAAGCATCATACTTTGGGGGTGCTTTTCTGCAAAGAGGACAGGGTGACTGCACCCTATTGAAGGGAGGATGGATTGGGTCATGTATCGACAGATTTTGACCAACAATATCCTTCCCTCAGTAAGAGCATTGAAGAAGGGTCGGGGCTGGGTCTTCTAGCATGACAATGATCTGAAACACACAGCCAGGGCAACTAAGGAGTGGCTTTGTATGAAGCATTTGAAGGTTCTGAAGTGGCCTAGCCAGTCTCCAGACCTGAACCCAATAGAAAATCTTTGGAGGGAGCTGAAACTCAATGTTGCCCATCAACAGCCCCAAAACCTGAAAGATCTGGAGAAGATCTGTATGGAGGAGTGGGCCAAAATCCCCACTGCAGTGTGTGCAAACTTGGTCAAGAATTACAGGAAACGTCTGACCTCTGTAATTGCAAACAAATGTTTCTGTACCAAATATTAAGCCCTGTTTTTCTATTGTATCAAATACTTATTTCATGCAATGAAATGCAAATTAATTGTGCAAAAATCATACACTGTGATTTTCTGGTTTTTTTTTTAGATTCTGTCTCTCACAGTTGAAGTCTACCTGTGATAAAAATTACAGACCTCTCCATTTTTTGTAGGTGGGAAAACTGGCAGTGTATCAAATACTTATTTTCCCCACTGTATATACCATACGCTCACTGTTTAACTACTATCTAGAACAGTATGGTAATTGCTACAATAGAGAGTTTATATACTGAAAACTAAAAGTAATCTAATTTTCTGAATATTAGTATTTATTTTAGACATTATTTTCAAGTAGTTTATAAATATAAAACATTAAGACATTAATCTATGATTGCCACATGCTTGTGGCTAATATGAAATGAAAATACCTTGCTAGATACTATGCAAGTGTGATCCCAGCCTTCATCCAGGGTACAATCCCTCTGCCTTTGGCACTGTACAACAATCTTTTTTGTAACACTGGATAATCACTAGTAGTAGTCCCCATACTCTAGCTCATGATATTTATGCCTCCAAATATAGGCTGTCCAGGGTTGGATTAAGAGTAGCAAGGGCCCCGGGCAGTTTAGAAGGCACGGGCCGCCCCCTCCACACACACACACCTGATGTATCACATGTCACATGATCCCCTGTGATAGATCATGTGATAGTTCACGTGAAATTTGGCACAATATTAATTATAATAATATTTTTTAGGCTGTGTGCCCACAATTCCGCTGCAGAAACGCTTAACAAACGCATGGTAGAAGGCCTGCCATGTTGCCCAATGATAATCCGCATGTGCTGTGCACATGCTGCTGAAATTTCCGCTGCGGATTATCATTGCAGAAAAATCCGCAGCATTACCAATTATTTTGCGGAAGCTCGGCGTTTTCGCCGCCATTGACTTGCATTGGAACGCATGGAATCCGCATCACTGCATCTGTACATGCGGATTCCATACATTTCAATGTGCGGATGGTACCCGGGTTTGGAGAAGAGGAGACTCTCCTCCGGACCCGGGTACCATAGTACCTGTAAAAAAAAGAATAAAATAAAAAATAAATATTATACTTACCTTCTGATGGCCCCCGGTGTCTTTATCCAATGCGTCCTGGCTTGCTGGCAGCTCACGATGGTCTGAAAAGGACCTGCCGTGATGTCATTTAGTCATGTGACAGGTCACGCGACCGCTGACGTTGGCAGGCCATCAGAAGGTAAGTATATATTTATTTTTTACCATTCTTTTACGGTCACACTATATAAATCCATGCCGGTTGCATGGATTTATATAGTGTGACCAAGTTGTCAAGCACTTTCCAAGTGATGCTAAAATCGCTTGGAAAAGCGCTTGATAACCCGTATGCCGAAATGCATGTGAAGAACGTTTCACATCCGCATGTCCCTGGCAGGGAAAATGCATGTAAAATCTGCATGCGTTTTTTCTGCCAGGAAGATGCAGAAACGGTCAAAAAAAATCCGGAGCATTTCTGCATCGTGGGCACATAGCCTTACATTAATTGTATGACTCAATATTGAGCACACGTAGCCATCTAAACACGGCGGGAGGCCACACGGTGCCATCAATACACAGCAGGAGGCCGCACGTAGCCATCTATACACAGCGGGAGGCCGCACGGCACCATCTATGCACAGCAGGAGGCCGCACGGCGCCATCTATACACAGCAGGAGACCGCACGGTGCCATCTATACACAGCTGGAGGCCGCACGACGCCATCTATACACAGCAGGAGGCCGCACGGCGCCATCTATACACAGCGGGAGGGTGCATGGCGCCATCTATACACAGCAGGAGGCCGCACGGCACCATCTATACACAGCAGGAGGCCGCACGGCGCCATCTATACACAGCAGGAGGCCGCACGGCGCCATCTATACACAGCGGGAGGCCACACGGCACCATCTATACACAGCGGGAGGCCGCACGGTGCCATCTGTACACAGCGGGAGGCCACACGTAGCCATCTATACACAGCGGGAGGCCGCACGGCGCCATCTATGCATAGCAGGAGGCCGCACGGCGCCGTCTATACACAGCAGGAGGCCGCACGGCGCCATCTATATACAGCGGGAGGCCGCATGTAGCCATCTATACACAGCGGGAGGCCACACGGCGCCATATATACACAGCAGGAGGCCGCACGGCGCCATCTATACACAGCACGAGGCCGCACGGCGCCATCTATACACAGCGGGATGACACACGGCGCCATCTATACACAGCGGGAGGCCGCATGTAGCCATCTATACACAGCGGGAGGCCACACGGCGCCATCTATACACAGCGGGAGGCCACACGGCGCCATCTATACACAGCGGGAGGCCGCATGTAGCCATCTATACACAGCAGGAAGCCGCACGGCGCCAGCTATACACAGCGGGATGACACACGGCGCAATCTATACACAGCGGGAGGCCGCATGTAGCCATCTATACACAGCGGGAGGCCACATGGCGCCATCTATACACAGCGAGAGGCCGCATGTAGCCATCTATACACAGCGGGAGGCCGCACGTAGCCATCTATACACAGCGGGAGGCCGCACGTAGCCATCTATACACAGCAGGAGGCTGCACGTAGCCATCTATACACAGCGGGAGGCCGCACGTAGCCATCTATACACAGCAGGAGGCCACACGGCGCCATCTATACACAGCGGGAGGCCGCATGTAGCCATCTATACACAGCAGGAGGCCGCACAGCGCCACCTATACACAGCGGGAGGCCGCACGCAGTCACGCACACACAAACATATACAGACATATACATACACGCATAAACACATTTGAAACACAAAAATACATATAAACAGACATCACACAATGATATCTGCCTGCACACACACTCACTCAATCACACATACACACACACTCACTCTCACACACACACACACAGACTCACCATCCCCCGGCTCGACTCCAGTCCTCTCTGGTGGTAAGTAGCAGTGCAGGGGGCGCGCACTGCGTGACGTCACAGCTAGGAGACACGGCCGCGCACAGGGCCGTGTCTCCTAGCAGTGACGTGGCCGGGCCAGCACACAGGGAAGTTAGCTGCTGCAGTGCTGGCCCGGCCGGAGAAGAAGCAGCGTCCGTGCGCCGCTGCTGGGGGAGCGGTCCAGGGTCCCCCCCGCCACTGTCTGCCAGTATGTGCTGCGGCGCCGCACATATAATGAGGGCAATCCGGCCATAGACACCCCGGAGCCTCGGGCCCCCTGCAGCCCCGAGGCCCCGGGCGGTAGCCCGGATTGCCCTCATTATAATCCGCCTATGCTGCCATCATCCTCAACTAGCACTATTTTGTGAATGTCAACTCATCTTCCTGGTAGCCAGTACAGAATTAAAGGCACAGCATTACATCTGAAAAGTAGGAGTAAAAACACGGGCCAGAAGACATAAAACAATAAGACAACGTCCATAAACTGTAACATATTGCAATCCTTTGGCTCTTCTACCTATTAAGCCAGATACTCTAAGGACATAGTAAGCTAGGATAAAAGAAAACAAATAAAACAGAATCATAAGACCACACCAAGAGACTGCTCTGGCTGCTTTAGCTAATTCTTGTACAGAAATTAACATACTTTATACACACAATTAACAGATGAATAGTATCAAACATTTTCAAAGCATTACACAAGGCTCAGCACAACAGAGCCGTGTCCACGTTAACATCTGAGAGTTAATTATGAACAAAACATTGCAAATGAAAATCAATATTTACATCTAATAAAATAACTATGGTTATAGAAAAATCAAACAATAGAGCAATTGAGAATATTTCTTGTTCTTTTATCATCCAAGTCAACCTGCCGCTCAAAACCAAATGTATGAAGCAGAGACAATGGCCCTGATTCATCATTGCCTTTGCGCTTGTTGTTGGTTTAGTTTTGTGTCTTTTGTGCCTTTTTTTTGCACCCAATTCATTATTCTTTTTGCTAATTTTTTGAAGTCTATTTATATGTGCTTGGTTGTTTGGATTTTTTTTCGCTTTGTGGACGAAGTTTAACTATTTGAGATGTTTTCAGCAAGTCACAAAGTGTGGTGCAATTTCACTCCAGTCCCTCCTGATGTAGTTTTGAGTATGCCAGCAATATGGTGCAACTTTTTTCAAAAGTCGCAATGCAGTTCAAGTGAGAAAATAGCCCCCTTTTTCCTTTTTTTTTTCCTTTGCGCCAAATTAATGATTCACGTTCGCCATTTTGATGAATTTGGCACCAAAAACGCCAAATAATACAAGAAGACAAAAAACTAAAGTGACTATAAAAAAAGCACAAATGATGAATCGTGGCCAAAGGTTTTAAGATAAAAAAGAGGCATATGGAGGACATTACTGGCTCGTCAAAGTCATTATACCAGGAAGGGGCCCAGGATGGGGAGACATTGTGACTGGAAGGAGCCAAGACATTATACCAGGAAAGGGCCTAGAATGGTGGACATCATTACGGGAAGGGGCCTGGATCAGGGACATTATTGGAAGGGGCCTAGGATGGGGAACAGTATAACAAGAAAGGGCCCAGGAAGCGGGACATTATTACTGCAAAGCATCCAGAATGGGGAGCATTTTTACTGGAAGTGGCTTTTAGGCTGAGGGAACTTCTAGAACCATCACAGTGATTGGCCAGCACACCACATCGTCCAGCTTGTATAAATGCTGGATCAAGGCTGCTGCCCCCATTCCATTCTGAGCCTGGTACCCTAACAGAGCCTAGTGCAGAATGCTGTAACAGTGCAGATTGACCTAATACAGCCTGGTGCAAAGTACCCGTAATACAGCTTGGTGCACAGTGACCTAATACAGCCTGGTGCAGAGTACTCATAATGCAGCCTGGTGCACAGTGACCTAATACAGACTGGTGCACAGTGACTTAATACTGGCTGGTGCAGAGCATCCATAAAACAGCCTGGTGCAGAGTACCCAAAGAGTGTAATAATCTGCTGGGCACTTTCTCTTCTCTACTGTGCACTTTTTTAGGGTGGAAAAAATTAGGAGAGCATCAAATAGGGAATGTGGACATGGCCGTGGTGCTGCAGGTGGTGGTGTAGCTGCTGTAGGGAGAAGACGTGGTCTTTCTGTGCCTGCAACATGCCCAAATGAAGCACCTTCCTCTGGTGCGTGCAGGCAACAGGACGTTCTGCGTAATTTCGTAGCCCAACTACTGATGAACGAATGGTGAGGCCTGAACATGTTCAGGCAGTTTTAGATCGGATGGCTGAGAATGCCTCCAGTTCCTTCGCATTGTCTTCCACCCGGTCCACTGCTGAAAGCGCAGAGTTAGCACCTGCAGACCATGGGCAGTTATCTTTCACCTCACCCTCTTGCAAATCAGCCAAGCAGTCTGAGCTCCAAGTCATGCAGCAGTCACTTCTGCTTTTTGACTCCACTTGGTGGGGCTCTCTGGGCCATTACCTGGCCCTGCCCCACAAGAGGAAGAGATTGAGTGCACTGATGCCCAACCACTTGTTCAGTTTGAGGATAAGTACATGGGAGGGTTAGTGCACCACAGCACATCTCTGATGATGATGAAACATGGATGCCAACTGCTCCATCTTTCTGCAGTGTGCAGATCGGCAAAGAGGGCAGGGGTGAGGAGAGGGTGAAAGATTATGCGGGGGATAAAAAGGTCCTAGGCCCCACATGAAGTGAAGGCTATCCGTGTGACGTGCACAGTTCGGAGGAAGAGGAGGTGGTCACGCTGCCCCAGCTGCACAGCAAAAAACACAGCGTCCGACCCCTAGCCAGTACATCGTCTGCTACTGCCCATCGCGCTGACAAAATGAGCACACCAAAGCCAGCTCAAAAGAGCTCCTTGGCCTGGAATTTATTCAGGCAATGTGTTGACGACAAGAGACGGGTGGAGTGCGCGCTGTACAGTCAGACCTGAAGCGAGGCATAAATGTTCTGAACCTGAGTACCACCTGCATGACGAGGCATCTGAATTCAAAGCACGAGCTGCAGTGGAGTACATGACTCGCCCCCTGGGCCGTGGGGTACCCGGAACCGGGCCTTCTGGTGTACGGTGCTGATGGGGGTAGTAGTGGCAACCCAATCCTGTGGCTCAGGGTGGTCAGACCAAATGCTGTGGCAGTCTATTTGTAGGGTTTTGAATGTCCGACTACGCCACCCGTGGATTGCGGTCAGGGATGACCGCCGCTGCAAGGCAGACCGCTGAGGCTGATGTTGGTATGCCGCACAGGGATAGGATAACTCCCCACGGGAAGAGTGTAGCCTCAGGGCAGTATAATAGGATGCTGGGGGTGATGGTGCAGGCCGCAATAATAAGGGTTCAGAGTCTGCTTCAAACACTCCAGGGTCTTTATTGTAGGTAGAACTAATGACCCAACAGGAGCACTGGGTAGGAATGGGCCTGGGTGTCTGAGAACATTCGGGCGAGCCCCACTGGTCAGGGTGAGTGGGTAGGCCTACTGTTCTCTCTCTGCCCTTGCTGACTATCCCCCTTTTCGTGGTGTGATAGCCCACGTCCCTGAGCTGGCTGTGTACTACGCCTGTATGGCTTGCGACTCGGCCCTTAGGTACCTGTTGCTTCTCCGTGCTGTACCGGTCCCTATGTGTGGCGGAGCCTCCAGGCTTCTCAGGCCAAGGGACCTAAAATCCCTCGCAGGTTGGTTATCTGCTGCCGGGTTTGCAACCCTGACAGCCTCGGACCCCGATGTCCGGTTGTGTAGTTCTCTCTCAGCCAGGACCGGCTCTCGTCGCCTCTATCCCTGGCTTGCTGTTCCTCCTCTGCCTCCCGGACTCCTCAGCTGCTGCTGACATATCCCTCTCCTCTGGGAACCCCTCTGGATGCTTCAGAAGTGGGTCCTGGTCTCTCTAACCCTGCCCTCAGTTCCAGCTTTTATAGGGGCAGCCTGCTCCCCCTACTGGCCTGGGACAGGAGGTGCTGCATGCTAATGGTCCCTGACCAGGGAACCTCCCTCCTGCTCTCAGACACAGCCCTTAATATTTGTGGCATCCAGGCCTGGGGTGACACATTTCCCCCCTAGTAAATTTTAGTACTCCGGGACTAAACAAGAAACACAAATACAGGGTATAAATGCATGACCATAAACACAACAGGGAAAGAAATAATGAACAACACCACATATTGAGTTCTTTGGGTCACAGTGTGGTCTGTGACCGGGTGTCCATATCACCAACAAAAGAAGAGGGTGTCCATTTCACCCAATAAGGCAAAGTTTTTGAGCGATGTGGGGACCTGTCCCTATAAACCCCAAGTTCCTGGCCTTGGGCGTGGCGGCAAGGCTGAGATACCTACTTTGGACCACAAGGAGGCCATGCAGGACAGGTTTTTCTTCTTTGGTCATCTTCGAAAGAGGGCACCAGGTGCAGCTATCTACATGGTAGTTCCGGTTATTCACTGTCCATAACCTGTCAGTCCATAGCATCTAGGAAAACTGGAGAAACATTATTAATAACCAGGGTACAAACATAACACATTAAATATATACATTATACATTTAGATCTTCCAGCGAGCTGGTACTTGACCCTTAGTGCTCCGGGTTGACCTCCGTAGCCCACTGTCTGGTGGTGGTCTAACCTGGCTTTCCCCACTAGTATTAAGGGTACAGCTACTAGCTGGGTTCACAGGCAAGGCAGGCAGCTGTCTGCGGGTTCTTTGGCTTACCACAGGCATGGCAGGCTCACTGTCAGCAGAGGGTTGACTCTCCTGGGCTGCTGGCATGGGTTCTTCTGCCTCCGGGTCTGCTTGTTCTTCTTGTTCTTCCTGCTCTCCTGTAGGCTCCTGCTGGGTAGGTTGAAGGAAGTGTAGGACGGGTACCACTATCACATCGTTTATTCGAGTCCAGGTCCGGGGGAACTCTCCGAGAACTGTGCCGATCATTTCTTCCTTGTCCTCTGCGGGTTCAAGATGATCTTCACTTGGACTTTGTAGCTGCTCGGGGCACCGTTTTAGGTGGTCTCTGGAGACGGTGCTAGTGGTTTCTCCTCCATCCTTGGTAATCACACATACCTTCGGGTTGTTGTGGTCGGACTGCAGTACTGTGTACGGGTCTCTCTCCCACTGGTCGTCCAGCTTGTGAAGCCTTCTCTTCCGCTTCAGGACCTGCTCACCAGGTTCCAGGGGACCAGCAGGGGCGTGTTGGTTGAAGAGCCTCTCTTGCTTTTCTCTTGCTTGAGCCAGACTCCTCTCCACACTCTCCTGTACCTTCTTGTACTGTAGCCGCCGTTCCGTATCCCAGTCCGCGTCTGGGGAGGTGTCCTCGGGTGTCAGGACTCCCATCTCCAGGTCGATCGGCAGCTTACCTGGTCTTGCTCGCATCAGGTAAGCCGGGGTGCAATTTGTAGCATTCACCGGGATATGGTTGTACAAGTCGATCAAGTCTGGCAGCTTCTCCGGCCACAGGCTGCGTTCTTCCAGGGGCAACGTCTTGAGGAGATCAATGACGATATTGTTCATTTTCTCACACAGCCCGTTGGTTTGCGGGTGGTAAGGCGTTGTCCGAATCTTCCTACAGCCGTAGAGGTTGCAGAACTCCTGGAATACTTCAGCCTCAAACGCTGGACCTTGATCTGTCAAGACCTGTTCCGGATACCTGTGTGGACGGCAGAAATGTTGCTGGAAGGCTCTGGCCACTGTTTGGGCTGTCAGGTCTTTAACAGGAACCACCACCAAGAACCGGGAGTAATGGTCCACAATCGTGAGGGCATAGATGTAGCCGGACCGGCTTGGAGCCAACTTCACCTGGTCCAGAGCTACTAGCTCAAGAGGCTGCCTGGTGACGATGGGCCTCAAGGGTGTCTTCTGGCTGGTACGGTCCTTCCTTCTGAGGTGGCATGGGCCGCAGTCCCTGCTCCACTTCTCTATGGCCCCTCTCTACCGATCCAGTAGAACCACTCTCTCAGTAGGAACTCCAGTTTCTTCCACCCGAAGTGTCCCGCTCTGTCATGGTAGGCCTCCAGGACCATTTCTGCATCTCGCCTTGGGACCACTATCTGCCAGGTCAGCTCGTGCGTCCGGTGGTTGACAAGCCTTCTGCACAGCTTACCCTCGTAGAGGAATAGCCTGCTTTTCTCCTTCCATATCTGCTTGGCTTCCTCTGGAGCATCCAGGCCAGGGCTAGCGTCTGCCTGGGTTAACAGGTCTTTCACCAGACGAATTGCAGGGTCACTATCTTGCGTTTCAGCCCAGCCGTGATAGGGCAAGGGGTTGAACATGACGGTGGTTAGGTCTTTGTCTCTTACCCGGTGTGAATACTGAGTGGCCCCATACCGGTGGAACGCAGGGAGCTCTACTTCCTCCAGCTCTTCCGAGTCTTCTTCTCCTTCAGGTAGGTGGGGCATTCTTGATAGGGCGTCTGCGTTGGCGTTGGTCCTGCCTGCCCGGTACTTGATTGTGAAGTCATAAATGGATAGCCGGGCCATCCACCGCTGTTCTAGGGCACCTAGTCTTGCATTGTCCAGGTGTGTCAGTGGGTTGTTGTCCGTGTACACAGTGAACTTTGCGGAGGCCAGGTAATGCTTAAACCGTTCTGTGACGGCCCACACCACTGCCAAGAATTCTAGCTTGAAGGAGCTGTAATTCTCCGGGTTTCTCTCGGTGGGCCTCAGCTTCCGGCTGGCGTACGCGATCACCCTTTCTCTGCCCTGTTGGTTTTGTGACAGTACGACTCCCAGCCCCACATTACTGGCGTCAGTGTGGAGAATAAAAGGCTGGCCATAATCAGGGTAGGCCAGGATCTCATCCCCCGTGAGGGCCATCATCAACTGGCGGAAGGACTCCTCTTCCGGCTTGTCCCACTTGAAGGGTGACTTCTGGATTTAGACTGGCCTATCAGGAGGTCCTGCATTGGAGCTGCCATCTTTGTGAACCCGGGGATGAACCTTCGGTAGTAGCCTACCAACCCGAGGAATTGCCTCACTTCTTTGATGTTAGATGGGCTTGGCCAGCTCTTGATGGCTGTTACCTTGTCGTGGTCGGGGTCTACTCCCTCAGCACTCACCACGTGTCCTAGGTACTGGAACTTCGGTTTCAACAGGTGACACTTTGAGGGTTTCACCTTCAGGCCATAGCCTGCCAGGGCTTCGAACACCTCTGCCAGGTGTTTTAGATGATCCTCGTAGGTCTTCGAATAGACAATCACGTCGTCCAGGTAAAGTAGGACCGTCTCGAAGTTTCGGTGCCCTAGACAGCATTCCATCAGCCTCTGGAAGGTCCCTGGTGCATTGCAGAGCCCGAAGGGCATACAGTTGAATTTGCTCAATCCCATCGGGGTGGTGAAGGCGGTCTTCTCCTTGTCAGCTTCTGCCACAGGAACCTGCCAGTACCCGCTAGTAAGGTCCAAAGTAGAGAAGAAATTAGCTGATTTTAGAGCTGCTAAAGACTCCTCTATCCTAGGTAATGGGTACGCGTCTTTATGGGTGATACGATTGATTTGTCTATAGTCCACGCACATTCTCATGGTACCGTCTTTTTTTTTTACCAGAACCAAGGGGGCTGCCCAGGGGCTACAGCTATCTCTAATGACCCCAGCTTCTTTCATTTCTCTCAGCATGCCCTTTGCATTCTGATAATGTGCAGGGGGTACAGGTCTGTGTCTCTCTTTTATTGGTGGGTGACTCCCTGTGGGGATGTGGTGTTCTACTCCCTTTACTCGGCCGAAGTCTAGCGGGTGCTTACTAAAAATTCTCTCGTACTCCTGAACCACCCGGTAGACTCCTTGTTTTTGGTGCAGGGGAGTGGAGTCAGCACCCACATGGAGTTTCTGGCACCAGTCCTCCTTGTGTTTCTGGGAGCCATTACCCTCCACCGGGGGAGATGGAGGCAAGGTTTCCACGACCCTGATAGCATTGTGTTCGACGGCAAACAATTTGGCTAGTGTAGCGTACCGGGGCAAGTGTACTTCCCTTTCCCCGATGTTTAAGATCCGGACGGGCACCCTCCCATGGCGGACATCAACCACTCCCCTGGCTGTCAAAATGGTGGGCCTGCTGTCTGAGTACACGGGTTCTACCATGGCTTGGTAGTCTCTCCCTCTTAACCCGATTGCAGTCCGACACCAGATCATCATTTCACTTTTGGGAGGCATGGCAATGGGGAACGGGTCGCTCATCCTCACGCTACCGATCTCACCACCAGACAGTTCTATCTGTTGCCGTCTCATCAGGGCTCTTATCTCTTTCTGGAGGACCCTCTGTTGGCTGGAGCTCGCATTCATCGCCACCTGCTGCAAAATTACAATTACTTCTGAAAGACAGTTTTCAATCACATTAGTACCCAAGGTTATTTTAGGGTGACTTTCACGACGGTCAATGTCCACAATGATCACTCCCTGTGCCGGCAGTTCAACCTTACCAATCTTGATAGTCATCTCTCTGAACCCCACCTGCGGCACGGGTTGGCCATTGCTGGCGATGATGCTTAAGTCATCGTCTGGATAACGTGTTATATCAGTGTCACTCCAGTACTGCTTGAAAAGTACGTAGGGGATAGTAGTCACTTGAGACCCGGTGTCCAGCAGTGCACTCATGGGGATATCGTCCAGCACTACGGGTAAGACCGGGCGTCCCCCCACGTACTTATCATGCCAATTAGACGGGCCTGATGACCTTATGCCTGGGGTTTGGCCCTCTGCCCCAGGTCGGACCCATTTAAAGTACAGTACCTGGCTATGTGTCCTGGCCGGCTGCAACGGCGGCAAATCGGCTGTCTATCCGCGGTGTAACGGTCGGCGGGCCTCCCTCTGAACGACGGGATCCTCCTCTGTCGACGCCATGGGACATCCTCCGGACTGGAAGCCAGTTTGATTGGCGGTTCCATCTGCAACGACTGTACGGTCCTGGTCAATGCAGCCACACTCTTGGTTAGTTCTTGGACCTGATGGTGCAGGTTGGCAGGCTGGGATGGATTTAGGGCCTGTGCATCAGCCCCCACAAGGTCTGAGGGGTAGGGCGCCGCCTCCTGGTGGTAAGTGATGGCAGGGCGCCGGGAAACTACAGCGCCACCTGGTGCGGGTTCTCGGAGCACCCGGATGGCCCTATCTTTGAACTGCGCAAAAGTCAAATCGGGGTTCTGTAGGGCCATGAGGCACAGCTGGGTTCTGTGGGCGCTGGACAGCAGACCTTCTATGAACTGGTCAGTCAACAGTTTATCGGTGTCCTGCACTCTGCCAGGGTCAGCTTGTTTAATTGCTCTCAGAGCTTCTTGCAGGTTCAAGGCATAGTCTCTGATACTATCTTGGGCTCGCTGCTTACAGCCATAGAACCGCATTTTGATTTCTGCTGAGGTACGGGTATCAAAGGTACTCCGCAGCTGGGTCAGAATGTCCTTTACAGTCCTTTTCTCCTCATCTGACCATGATTTCACTTCCCGCTGGGCTGCACTTGTTAGCTGCCCCGTCAGAATGCTCACTTTCTGTTCTTCTGTCAGGGGATAAACTTTAAATAAACTGTGCAGTCTTTCCTTAAAGTTTAATGTATGGGATTCCCCTGAGTATTGGGGCAGCCATGCTGCTCCGGGGATGTAGGGCATGGAGAACGGCATCACCGCTGCTGCAGCCACGCTGGTGGTAGAAGGTCCCTCCGCATCCGTCATCTTCCTCCCCCCTAGTTAATTGTGGCCTACCTACCATTGATCCTCTTCTGTAGGCCGCGGCTCCGCTGGTGCTGCTCCGGGCGAGGACCTTGCGTCGCGTCCTGGTGACGTCAGAATCGCTCTCTCTCCTTCCAGGACCTTGCGCAGCGTCGGTGTGTAGGGCGGGGCTTCAGGTCTCGCGCAGTTTAGACGTCCACGCCCCTCTTCTTCCCGCGCGGCATCCCGAAGATGGCGTCCGATGGCGGGAAAACGGCTGAAGATGGCGGGAAACGACTGAAGATGGCGGGAAACGGCTCCGAATGGCGGGAAACTTCCTTTTGAGGTACGTGTACAGTCTTTTTCAGGCGCGCAATACCCGTTTGTGGCAGGTTGGTCACAATCCTGCCGACTACGCCAAAAGCTGACTCGCCCTCTGGGCCGTGGGGTACCCGGAACCGGGCCTTCTGGTGTACGGTGCTGATGGGGGTAGTAGAGGCAACCTGGTCCCGTGGCTCAGGGTGGTCAGACCAAATGCTGTGGCAGTCTATTTGTAGGGTTTTGAATGTCCGACTACGCCACCCGTGGATTGCGGTCAGGGATGACCGCCGCTGTAAGGCAGACCGCTGAGGCTGATGTTGGTATGCCGCACAGGGATAGGATAACTCCCCACGGGAAGAGTGTAGCCTCAGGGCAGTATAATAGGATGCTGGGGGTGATGGTGCAGGCCGCAATAATAAGGGTTCAGAGTCTGCTTCAAACACTCCAGGGTCTTTATTGTAGGTAGAACTAATGACCCAACAGGAGCACTGGGTAGGAATGGGCCTGGGTGTCTGAGAACATTCGGGCGAGCCCCACTGGTCAGGGTGAGTGGGTAGGCCTACCGTTCTCTCTCTGCCCTTGCTGACTATCCCCCTTTTCGTGGTGTGATAGCCCACGTCCCTGAGCTGGCCGTGTACTACGCCTGTATGGCTTGCGACTCGGCCCTTAGGTACCTGTTGCTTCTCCGTGCTGTACCGGTCCCTCTGTGTGGCGGAGCCTCCAGGCTTCTCAAGCCAAGGGACCTAAAATCCCTCGCAGGTTGTTTATTGATGCCGGGCTTGCAACCCTGACAGCCTCGGACCCCAGTGTCCGGTTGTGTAGTTCTCTCTCAGCCAGGACCGGCTCTCGTCGCCTCTGTCCCTGGCTTGCTGTTCCTCCTCTGCCTCCCGGACTCCTCAGCTGCTGCTGACCTGTCCCTCTCCTCTGGGAACCCCTCTGGATGCTTCAGAAGTGGGTCCTGGTCTCTCTAACCCTGCCCTCAGTTCCAGCTTTTATAGGGGCAGCCTGCTCCCCCTACTGGCCTGGGACAGGAGGTGCTGCATGCTAATGGTCCCTGACCAGGGAACCTCCCTCCTGCTCTCAGACACAGCCCTTAATATTTGTGGCATCCAGGCCTGGGGTGACACATTCACACCTGAAAAAACTGGAAATATCTGAGGCTCCTCCTGCTCCCTCTTCTGCTGCAGGCTTGATCTCTTCCTCCCACTCCCAATCAACAGGGCCACCTGGCTCCCCTCAAAGAGAGGATGTGACAGCACCACCATGAGTAGTGTCACTGAGCATCTCCACTCTGTGGAACCATTCAGCTATCCATCCTCCAAACACTGGAGAGAAAGTGAAAGTACCCCCCTACCCAACCACAAGCCCTGGTCCTGAATGACAGCATTTCAAGATTCCTGGCCCTTGAAATGCTGCTATTTCGGCTGATGGAGAAAGACAGTTTTAAAAAAACTGATGGCTTTGGCTGTCCCACAGTGCGTGGTTCCCAGCCGCCACTGCTTTTCCAGGCGAGCCATCCCTGCCCTGCACACACATGTTGGGGATAAAATCTGGTGTGCACTGCGCAACTCTGTCAGTGGCAAGGTTCACATAACCACCGATATGTGGACCAGTAAGCACGGGTAGGGACATTATATCTCCCTAACTGCCCACTGGGTAAATGTAGTGGCTGCTGGGCCGTAAGCGTATGGTTTTCTGGAGCATGTACTACCATCACCAAGGATTGCTGGAAATTTCTCTGTCCATGTTGCCTCCTCCTACTTCACTTCCTCCACCACCTCCTCATCTGGTCAGCATAACACCTGCACCACCAACTTCAGCACAGCCAGGGGGAAATGACAGCAGGCTGTTCTGAAACTCATCCATTTGGGGGAAAGATCCCACATCGCACAGTAGCTGTGGATGGGGATCAAACAACAGACCGATGAGTGGTTAGTGCCACTGAACCTCCAGCCCGGCCTGGTGGTGTGCGATAAAGAGCGAAATCTCGTAGCAGCTCTGGGCCTAGTCGGTTTGATGCACATCCCTTGCCTGGTGCATGTGCTGAACTTGGTGGTGCCGAACTTCCTTAAAAATTACCTCGATATGTCAGAGCTGCTGCTGAAAGTGCGGGCCATCTGAGCGCTCTATCGTCATTCTTACCCTGCTGCTTGCCTGTCTGCGCTGCAGCGTCACTTCTGCCTTCCCGCTCACCGCCTCATATGTGACATACCCACAAGGTGGATCTCCACCTTGCATATGCTGGAGAGACTGTACTAGCAGCAGCATGCAATAGTGGAGTTTCAGCTGCAGCAAGCACGGGTGAGTCGATCTGCGGAACAAGACCACTTCCCGACCAATGAGTGAGCCTTCATGTGGGACGTGTGTGCTGTGTTGTGCTGGTTCGAGTACTCCACCAACATAGCCAGGGCTGATGATGCTGTGGCACCCCTGAGGGTTCGACCGCCACAGGGATGCTGCACCTCTTCAATGGGGTGTGGTGTTTCTCCTTCGAGGTAAGAATGGTGCAATGGTCAGGACCCCACCTCCACATCCAACACCACACTTCTCCCACCAGAGGGGGCTAGTAGGCACTAGTGTGCTGCCCCTACTGGAAAAAGGGAGACTGGGGAACCAAAAGATAGGGGGAACCATGTAGTGGGTGAGGGTGGAGGCCTCACATCTAGTTTACACTTAATATTTCATATTTAATAAACAGCCATCTTGGGCTCATGGTTCTTTGATTGTGATCTCCATCCGTGAACGTGGCTTCTGGGTGAACCTGCAGCGGATGGAGACACGGCCCTCATACCCTGGCCTTGAGTCGAGGGGCAGGTTGGAGTAAGCGAATGTCTCAAACCCGGTCAAGGACCATAACCAAGAAGGCCTGGAGCTTAGGAGTGTAGCTCCACCGCAAAAGGATCCCAGGGGGATGCAGACGGAGAGGTATACGCCACCTGTCCTCGCTATTCTGGCCTAGTCAGAGGGATTCCGGCTGCAAGAGGGGTACCGGCCCCTGACACCTGACTTTGCTACTCTACGTCCTAGTCAGGGAAGCCTGGCAGGCCCAGACTATCCCACCGGGTAACGGAAGGAGCGGAACTGCCACCCGTACCCTTTTTCTGAGCATAGTCCAGAGGGAGACCCGGCCTATCTACACACACACAGACAGGAAAGGACTCGGTCTGAAGTCTAGGAACACTCTGGTGCAGGGTCCTGATTAAGCACTTGAATTACTCGGAGGTTGTCGGACTCCCGTCCCTGGTGATCGCAGAACCCCGTGAGGATCAGGGAGAAGCCTTGCAGCTGTACTCTCCACCGTGAGTAAAAACCCTGGAAGTCAACCCCTATGGCCTCCGGACTCTTTATTTCTGCTCCGCACCGCACCGCACCACGTAGCACCAGACCTCCTACACTACAACTCCCTCCATCCTTGTCTCTGCCCTGAGGCCCTGCTCCGCCTGTGGGGAGTAGTATCAATGACGGTTGCCACGACATCCCGCCTCAGAGGACTGCAGCAGCGCTGGTGGCCTTCACCAGGTACCACAGGTGGCGTAGTCTATAAGAACCACTCAAACCCGTAAGCCCATTACTTTTTGTGTGACGGCCCTGGGCACGGAGCGGGTCCAGGCCACGACTGCTCCCCCAACATCTGACCCGGCTCCGAGTACCCCATTTCCCAGGGAGGGCTGTGAGCGTCACAATGCCATCATCAGCATTACTATCCCACTTCTATGTCTGCTTGAAAAAACACTTGAGGAATGAGGTGGCAGCACAGGGGGACGAGGAGGAATAGGAACCATTTATATCATTATCAGGCCAGTCATCCACACATGGCTCGGAGATTGGGTTCCTGTACCAACAGTGGCCAGGTATACAACTGTCCAGCCAGGGAACAGTTTTGGAGGATGAGAAGGAGGAACCGTGTTCACAGCTGGGTGGCACTCAAAGCAGAGCGCGGGCATCCCTGGAGCGTGACTGGGGTGATACACAGGACACAGATGATATACCTCCCACCGAGGACAGATTGTTGTTGCCTCTGGACAGCCTGGCACACATGAGCCAATAGATGCTGCTGTGCCTGCGCAATGACCGCCGAGTTGCCCGGATTGTTACCAGTGCTGATTAGTGAGTGGCCAACCGCTTGATCCCCGCTACAAGGGCAACGTACCATGCTTCCGTCAGTGGAGCGGGATCGGAAAATGTGGGAATACAAGCAAATGCTGGTAGACGCAATACTGACGGCGTTCCCACCTAACAGCGGGGGCTCAGTGGAGAACAAGGCAGAGTAGGAGGAAGTTACCAATGCAGCTGGGGCACCGGCAATACCTCGAAAGAGAGAGTTAGCCTGGCTGAAATGTGGAAAACCTTCCTCAGCATACCACAACATCTGGCACCACCATCTGATACGGACCGTATTAGCAGGAGGCAGAGTTTCAACAACATAGTGGAAGAGTACGTGTCCACACATCTCCACATAATGAGTGATGGGTCTGCCAATTTAACTTCTAGGTCTCCAAATTGGACACATGGCCTGAGCTTACTCTTTACGCCTTGGAAGTGATGGCCTGCCGTGCAGCATGTGTAGTGTCGGAACGTGTGTTTAGCACGGCAGGGGGTGTGATCTCAGACAGGCGCATCTGCCTATCCACAGCCAATGTGGGCAAGCTTACATTCATTAAAATGACCTAGGCGTGGTTCCCACAGGACTTGTCCATACATTTGGCTGACTAGAGAATTAGACCAGCCAAACCAAGCCATTGTTATACTCCACTTCAGTTTGTTCGCTCTATTTGCCATTTCCAATGTTTTCGGGACTCCCCAAAATTAAAAAAACACAAAAACAAAAGCAAAAAAAAATAAAAACCAAAAACATTGTCTACCTCTTCCTTCACCTCTTCAACTTACACCCTCACGTCCACCTCCTCCTCCACTTGGACCTCCTGGTTCAAAATTGTTGTTTTTTTTTTTATGGTATTTCCCTTAAAAAAAAAAAAATCTACAAAAATAGTATTGGCTACCTCCTCCTCCGCCACGTCCACCTCCACCTCCTCCTGGTTCAAGATTATTATTATTTTTTTTATTCTATGTTATTTTAAGTCATTTTCCTATTCACATTTGTTTGCAGGGCAATTGTCCTTCCCCATTTTGCTTCCTTTTTCAGCCTTCACTACGACCATTTTACAGCCATTTTAAAGCACTAAAGTTCGAGTCCCCCCATATGGGGTTTGGGGTCAAGTTCTGGTCCCCGAACTGAACTTTGGACTACAGTTCGACTGAACCTGACAAATCCAAACATCCACGGGTCTGCTCGTCCCTAGTCGTAAAGTATTTCAGTGGATCTGTGAAAACACAACAGCATACAGTAATTGTTATCGCATGGGGTATTAATATCAGAGCATGCTCCATTGGATGCTGTATATTGGACTAGAAGTACCGTATTTTTTGGATTATAAGATGCACTTTTTTCCCCAAAAAAAATTGGCCTGAGATACACCACATAAAGCAATTATGCAGCATTACAGGTGAAGGCCAAATACTGCTATAACCTGCAATTGTTCATCTTTGGAAACAAAGTAAGCCAATAATAAGCCTACAACTGCTTAACACACTGTATGTATGATATTAAACAAGGAAATTGATTTCACTACAATAGCAGACACTTGTTATTGTATGAGGAAGGGAAGAGACTCTGACTAAAGAAGAGCAAGTTTTGCGCATCTGTGTTGCATTACATAAGCATAATTTAGCAAAAGTACAAGCAAATCACACCCACGTCACTTCTCTAGGAGCAGGAGTGAGCTATGAAGATAATTTTCATATTTTTGCCTTCTGAAAATATGTTACGACTGGATGAAATTGATTCTCACACTTACATCTTCTGAAAAAGCAACAGGCATGTAACGTTAAGTGCAAGCTTGACCAGGAACACAAGAATGATTATTATAATGAAGACCATTAAAAATTGATTACTATATTAATTAGATAGCAAAGCTTGCAAATTGACCCGATTAAATGAACTGTGCTTGTAACATCATTAGACATGTGCGAATCTGCTTGGTTTTAAAGAAGGGAGACACTTCAAGGACACCGGAGTCCTTTTGTCCTGAAGTGTCTTATTTTGCGTCTTTTCAGCCATTTTCTTTGCGCCGTCTTTGTATGTATAAACTAGTGAGCAACTTCTAAGCAGAAGCCACCTGAAGAATAGTCACTGCCTTGTGTCTTTGAAAAACTGAGGCAGCTAAAAGAAGTTCAAAAGACTAAATGTATTCACAGCAAGTTGTTTTTTAAATAGAAATGTATATGTTCATACTTCTCAGCGTTTCTTTAGTGCTTCTTCAGGTGGGTTATGGACTGTACCCGCCTGTAAAAGACGTTGTGTGCACACAACCTTATAGGTAAAATGAAAACTATGCATGCAGCGTTAAAGGGGTTGTATGATCTTCTTTGTTCGGGATCTCACTGCACCAATGCATCAGGAATTTACTGGTTGCTGGAGGCAGTGACATTTTGAATCTGCAGAATGATTGTACCATTGGTCTAAATGGTGCGCCCCCGGAAACTGCGGGCAGGGTCAGCTTTACCTCTGTGGCATGGGAGAAGCACAAGAGCACTGAAGCTGATCAGATCCAATGATCTGGACAGTGTCACAGCAGTGTTTGCAATCTCTAAAGCAGTGGTCCCCAACCTTTCTGCCCTTGAGAGCCACATTCAGCTCTGAGAGAGAGTCGCGAGCCAAAAAAAGTAGAAAAAAGTATCAAAAAATGTACATTAGATCATTGCGAAAACTGAGTCCATTGGGAATGAGAGAGTTAAGTTTAAGAATCCATGAGGCTTCTCTGGCTAAGAGAAGCTTGCCTCTATCTCCTCCACATATTTTTGCCTTACATCAGGTGGCCATTTTTCTAATGGTGTACTTAATTTGCCAGCATACCATGCACATAAGTTTAATTTTTGCATATTATTGTGTAATTATCCTCAGGAGTATTTTCATTCACTAATGAACTTCCTGTTCTTTGTTGTCTCCACCCTATTTTCTCTTTTGTTTTCAGTCCATATGTATATATATATATATGTCTTTTAACTATAGCAATCTAACCTATGATTAAGAACCCCTGTTTGGTTCGAAACGCATAAGGTCTACCTTACTTATGGCGCTTTTTTAATGGAACTAATAAAATGGACGTTTTAACTTTACATCTCTTGCGATGGATACGGAGAAGGTGCTGAAGTTTTTTTATGATAACCAAAGCTTTTAGACAGAAATCACCCTGAAGTAGAATACCAAGATCCAGGGGTTTCCACAATATCCTCATTCAGTATTCTCCCATCAAGCACTCCCAACACACTGTCGCATGCAGCTTCAAGCATCTCCTCAAAGGTAGTATCATCTTGTCTCCAGCGTACCATACTTAAATCATCTCTAAACCCCTAAGACCAGTATATGTGCATCCAGATCTGCTCTTCTGTGCAGGGCTACTCACAAAATTCAATTCACCATTTTGAGATGTGCTCTTTATACGTGTTTGCTAGTGTGAGGGGTGTGTGGAGAATGTCTACTACTGTACTGTTTTAGTAATTCAATGTATGTTTTAGTAATCTGAAAATGTGTTATTTTCAGGTATGGCCATTAGATGGCAGCAGAGGTGCTGTTTGATACTACATTTCCCTTATGTCAGAGGGACACAGGGTTTACTAGTTTGGGGGCCGCCCTGAGTGACAAGCTAGAGACTGAGGGATCTCTGGGAGTGAGATTCGGCCATCTTAGTTAGTTAAGAAGTAACAGTGAGGAAGGACAGACGTGCTGAGAGCACAGGAAAGAAGAGAGACGGGTGTGTGTGGGAGAAACCAGGAGGATTAACCGCAACGGGCACACCACAGGCTAATCTATACTCTAAAGGTCAATTTGTGGATCCTGGTCTCCTACAACCAATAGACAGTAACAGACATGCCTGGACTAGGGAGCCTCAGAAGTGAGGTAGTCCCTCCTAGAGTCAGGTATTGGGAGCCGTGGAGTGAAGCAGGAGCTTCTCCACGAGAAAGTCCAGAGGCAGTTTCCCCTAGGTCCGAGTCACACCGTGATTAGCACCGTGTGGGGATTGAGACTGTGTTTTACCTATCTGTGAATGGTGAATGCCGTGTTTTGCAACAAGTGTTGTACCTGTAATCCCCTGTTTGTAAGGCCGTGCTGAACAAGTAAACTGGACTGTTTTGTTTTTAAAGAACTGTGTCGTCTTTCATTCAAAGCACGGAATATCTTGACCTATCTGAACCCAGGGACAACCACGTCCCCCTTTTTCTGTAGCGGGCCAGGGTGATGAAGAAAGCACTGTGACACTCGCCCATGACTACCACCCTGCCCCCTGTTACACTAGACCTGCAGCTAATGCACCAATCTGACAGACAGCCACAAGCCACAATTCATAGGACTGTGAGTCACATGTGGCTCACGAGCTACAGATTGGGGACCCCTGCTCCATAGCATAGAGCATTCAAGTACTCACTTCTTGCCAAGAAAACCAGCCACCTTTGGCAGACAGAAGAGGTGGCCAGTAATCTATGCAACAGAAGTACACAATAAATGTAAAAACCCTCCATTCTGGAGAAGACGTAAATTGCAGAGTTGCTTGTTTTTACAAGCACTTCGCAATTTTAGCCCCTGCAAGCATCAGAAACTTGATTGAATAAAAAGACATTTCACAGCAACAAGACCTCTAATATGAGTCATACAGGTAGGTATAGATTTACATAGAGGTCAGATAAGTCCCAGGGGGTGACGATTCCCTTTAAGCTGAGAGAGCCTAGTTGGATGTAATTGGACTTAAAGGGAACTTGTTACGTTGGATACCACTATTAACCTGCAGATATAGGGTTATTCAAGGGAGAAAATGAGCTTTAATCCTACCAGGAGCTACCAGCTTTCAATCATGCCGATGAGCCGGATGCAGCTATAGTCACCGCTCACCTGTAAGCACACCTTTGTACTTGGATTTGTGGCGCCCAGCTGTGCTTGGTATCACAGATCCTAGAGGAGTGCATGAATGGACATTCCCTATCAATATGTCTTTGGAGTGTGGGAGGAAACCCATGCAAACACGGGGAGAACATACAAACTCCTTGCAGATGTTGTCCTTGGTGGGATTTGAAAACAGGACCCTAGTGCTGCAAGGCTGCAGTGCTAACCACTGAGCCACCGTGCCGACACAATACTGCAATTTAATCAAATCCATGATTATTAGTCATTTTAAAATAAATGGCCTAATAAAGAAGCTAAATTCCACACATGCCTCTGACACCGGGCAATAATAATGTGCTTGATTGATGCTCACCAATGTATGATGCACCCTCAAAGTACTCTTCACACCACTTGTTGCTCTTTAAATATTAAGGAGGTTTTCTCATAATCAGAAATGGGTAAAAATGCAAACTGCAAGTAAAAACAAACAACTTTGTAACTTACATCCTGATAAAATATCCTCTCCATTCTTGAGAACTGATGGATTTTTAATTCAATAGTTTACTGCTTGTTTCCTAGGTTACTTGTCACCTATGCAGTGCATCAGAGATAGCCAGTTTCCTAAGCAAGGAGCACAGTGCTTACACGCTGTTTGCTACACAGCCAACCCAAGCTGTCAATCTTCAGGAGCTGAACGGCAATAATGTGACAAACGCTTTGACGCTTATATTAAGAGTTGTATTTACTGCCCTTCCACAATATACCCCTTTATGAGTGAAAACAATTCAGCTAATGAAGTTTAGCAGAGCTGAGTGAACCACATTTCTTAATGGGAATCTGTCACAAGGTTTTTATTATACTATCTGAGTGCAGTGATGTATCCCTTTCTGGGCTGCTTGCTCCAGTTTTGATACAATCAAAGTTTTCTCAGCTGCAGATCTACCAGTTCTCTGGAAGCTGAGCTCAGCTGAGCTGAGTTCTCTGTATAACCCCACCCACAACACTGATTGACAACTCTCTGTGTACACTGTGCATAGGCAGAAATCTGTCAATTAGTAGTGGTGGGGGGTATATAAAGCTTATGAATATGCTCGACTACCTGGCAGCAGGTTTACTAATTCTCTAGTGATAATCTCCTGTTAAAAAAGATGATTTTATCAAAACTACAGCAAGCAACCCAGTGAGTGACACTTCACTAGAGTCAGGGTCCCTGTCTCTTTATAACGTTGCTCTTAGATTAGGTGGAAAAATCTGGTGACAGATACCCTTTGAACCCTAGAATTGTCGACAATTTGGCCATCTTGCCAGGGACTGCGATGCCAGGACTGACCCCGAGGTGGTGGCGCCAGCGTTAAACTACCAACCGCTGCAGTAGCTGGGCATCCTGCAGCGGCCTCCAATCTGCAAAGTCCTCCACATGGAAAACACGATTTGTATTCATGCAGTCCAGTGCTAGAGACTGATTTTGAAGGACAGAAAGTTAGGTGTTTGGTGGACACCATGTCTGAATGCACTATCATGCCCCTAGAGGTCTTTGAGAGTTATTTCGGTCATATGATGGAGCCTGTAGATGTGAGCATTATTCATCTTACAGCAGCCAATAATGAACAGTTACTCGTGAAAGGAATTGTGTGAATGAAAGTGAAGTTATGCGTCCAAGACATCGGTACAAAAGGAGTGGTCCTGGTGGATCATCCACCTAGGAGAGGAATGGACGTAGCCTTGGGGATAAACATATTACGAGATCTGGATCACCATCTGATTGCTAAGGAAGGACTACACACTACAACCCACCGGCCAACCCAGAGGGTCCTTCAGCAGATGGTGAACAGTTGCAGCTTTCAGAAAAGTGCCTCATCTGGTCGACCTGCGGGTCTAATCAGTGTTTCCTCCCGTACACCTGTGGTGATCGCACCGAAGAGAACAACTGCTGATGTTTCTTTTCGGAATCTATTGGAGGCTGAATGGTATGGAAGTCCTGATCGAACCAATGTTCGAGGAGTCGTCCCAGACAAAACCTTTGGTGCACTAGCGACTGTGAAAGATTACTACATGCCCATCCGCTTCATTAACGTGCTGGATAGAGAAGTTACTATACCTGGGGGTACGTTGCTGACGAAAGTTAATGTGCCTTATGGAGAGATACTCCAAAGCATGGGGTTCAATCTCTGGTCCAATAGGAGGTCAGCCTGGACCTATGCTGTTGAACTGACCAGGAAGGAAGACCCGACTGCCTTGTGGAATGGCCGAATCATGATAAATCAGATGGGGGTGGATCGGAGGACTCTGAATCTTGTTCAACAGAGGCTCCTAGAAGACACCCTATGGGAATTCCAGGAGGCTTTCTCCCATCATGGTGAAGATTTTGGGTGTTCCTCTACCATCGAGCATGAGATTCCAACCGGGAGCATGCCCTCAATTCGGGAATTTTACCGCCAGATCCCTCTGAAAGTTTATCAAGAAGTAAATAACATGGTAGCCAACATGCTGGACAACCAGTTCATACGAGAGAGCCAGAGTCCATGGGTGGCGCCAGTGGTCTTGGTACGTAAAAAGGACGAGTCCCTCCAATTCTGTGTCTATTACAGAAAATTGAACGCTCACACTTTATGGGATGCCTACCCTCTCACCCAGATTGAAGAATCGCTATCTGCTCTGGGTCGGACTAAGTACTTTACTACCCTCGATTTGACTAGCAGATACTGGAAAGTCCCAGTGGCTGAGAAAGACAAGGCGAAGATGGCGTTCATCCTACTAATGGGACTCTATGAATTTAACAGGATGCCGTTTGGTTTTTCCAATGCGCCCGGAACATTTAAGCGACTAATGGAAAATTGCCTGGGTGCCCTCAACTTCGAGTCAGTATTCATCTACCTGGACGATGTGGTGGTGTTTGGAACGTCATGTGAGGATCATCTTCAGAAGCTTCGGAAGGTCCTGCAGCAACTTCGTGATCATGGACTGAAGATCAAGCCTCACAAATGCCAATTGTTTCAAGACCATATAAAATACCTGGGTCATGTGGTGACTCCTGAAGGAGTACAACCAGCTGCCAGTAAGGTTGAGGCTGTCCAGAAGTGGCATCAGCTGAGAACATTGCGTGAAGTGAGAGTCTTTTTGGGACTAGCGGGATATTACCAACTGTTGATCCCCAAATTGGCTCATCAAGTTGGTCCCTTGAACAAACTCCTGAGAGGCACAACTCCAGAACCCAAGAATCACCTCATTCAGTGTGGCTCTCAGCAACAGAAGGCCTTTGAGGATGTGAAAGCTGCCCTAACCAGCTCACCAATTCTGGCTTACGCCCAGTTTGATACTCCGTTCCTGCTCTACACAAACGGGAGCCTGCATTGTTTGGGAGCAGTGTTGTTGCAGGTACAAGATGACTGGGAGAGAGTGGTTGCATATGCAAGCCATTCCCTAAGAGAGACAAAACGTAACCCCGCAAATTATCGTTCTTTCAGGCTAGAGCTGCTGGCCTTGGTTTGGGCAATGACCGAACGATTTGCAGAGTACCTAACAGGGGCTGAAGTGGTAATCATGACGGATAACAATCTGCTGGCCCACCTGGAAAATGCCAAACTGGGGGCGCAGGAGCAGAGTTGGATGGCACGGCTGACTAAGTTCAACCACCATATTAAGTTCCGATCAGGAAGGGAGAATGGAGACCGCTGACTAGGAG
This sequence comes from Phyllobates terribilis, assembly GCF_046119375.1. Classification (NCBI taxonomy): domain Eukaryota; kingdom Metazoa; phylum Chordata; class Amphibia; order Anura; family Dendrobatidae; genus Phyllobates; species Phyllobates terribilis. The sequence goes on from NW_027362761.1 coordinate 708,775,313, forward strand.
TATCGATGATGAACTTGAGGACACTGAGAAGTCCGACATGGGCCGATTGCCTGTCTTCCGTGACATGGTACATTCAATTGGGTTGGCCTCTGGAATGCCTACAGTGCTTGGAAAAACCCCTACAGATTGGGAGCGGGCCCAGAATGAGAACAGAGATGTAAGATGTGTGAAATGATGGGTCAAGGCCATATATGGCCATGGCCAGAGGAGTGGGAAGGACTGTCCTCTGAGGGTGAAAAACTGCTGCGTCATTGGGATAAGCTGAATGTGGTTCAAGATCTCTTGTGTTGTCAGATTTACCTACCCTCAGAGTTGCAGCACAGCCAACAGGTGGTGATTTCCATGACGTTGGGTCCAGTTGCCACTCGAGAGGCCCACGAGAGAATGGCTCATTTTGGGAGCGAGAAGACTTATAAGTGGCTACAGAGAATGGTATATTGCCCAGACCTAGAGAGGATGTAATTGAAGCGTGTCAAAAATGTCAAGCGTGTGGGCTGAGCAAAGGCTGGAAGAGCTAGCTCCCGTTCAGACCATCTGTATGTCTGCTCCATTGGAGATACTCATGATAGACTATGAGCAAATAGGGTACTCCAGTTCAGGACACTGTTTGGTGATGACTGATCATTTCACTAAGTACACAATGGGGGTACCTACCAGAGACCAGACCGCAGAATCAGCCACTAAGGCGGTATGTCATCACTTCATTCAAGTGTTTGGGTGTCCACGGCGGATTCATTCTGATCAGGGAGTGTGTTTCCATGGCACTCTAATGATTGAACTTTATAGCCTTAATGGTATTGAACAGTCTAGGATGACTCCCTGTCATCTGCAAGGCAACGATGCATGTGAACGTTTAAACCGCACCCTCCTGCAAATGCTGTGGACCCTGGAGAATTAATAAAAAGCACGCTGGCCTGAGTACCTGCCTGAACTGATGTGGGCCTATAACAATCGGGTCCACAGCATGATAGGGTACTCGCCCCACATGCTGATGTTCGGGAGGGCAGGCAGGGAGATTGAAGACCTACACATGCCTGATCCGATCGCTGAACCTCTTAGGACCACTACTGCATGTGCCCAGCAGCATCGGTGGCGCTTGAGAACGGTGCACAGGGTGCTCAGTGATCAGTTGAGACAGGTGACAAATCATGATCAGAGACTGGTGCAGAAGGAAGCTTTTGCCCCAAAGCAAAGAGTGCTGGTCCAAGTTAAAAAAATGGTCTGGAAAGTTAGTTGATTGGTGGGAGGCGGTATCGTATGTGATACAAAGGAAAGTAGGTGCCAATATCCCCGTGTATGAGGTGGAACTGGGGGGAGCCAATAAGACATCTCTATCACATCATGTTGCGACGGTGCCAGTTTAAAGAAACGACTATCACAAAGGCAACACGCGCCAAGGGAAGCAGACCCGCCCATGGATGCTGATGGGTGGGCTGAACCCGTTCCTTTGCAAAGAGACACCCCTTCTGTTGTAATATTGCCCTACAGAGAGACTGTTCCACAACCTGTGATTTCCCCCAGAGGCAATATGCAGGAAGAAACAACTGCCCCAGTTCAACCTGTGGCTGTCCCCAGCATTAGAGCACCGGAGGAATCGAGAGCTCTGGTCCTGTGAAGGACCACTCATGCTACTGAAGACATGCCCCCACAATGCTATGCGCAGGATGATTTCATCTGGGAAGGTGTGTTGAGGAGGCAAACCTCTAGTGGGGTGGCCTTTGAGATGGGAATGATTGGACATTGTTGCAGTATCGGACTCTGGCTACAAGAGGTCACTGTTGACTTTGAAATAGACTCTATGGCTGACCTCATGGTGTTTTAGTCAGTTGCAGCAGAAAGCAGGTGAATCATGTGGTATCCTGAAGCTCAGTGTGTGCAATGTGCTATGAGCTGAGCAGATTGCTGCGGAAAGGTGTAACTGTTCCTGTGACTCCTGTCAGAGTGGAATAATTACTTTGGGGGACGACTACGGTTGGATGCAGAGTTGGATTCCCCCCAAGACATCTGTTGTGACGTGAATGGCCTTCTGTTAGCCTATCAGGCTATAACTATACTCCAGGTGACAAGTCCAGGATCCACTCCTCGGCCTCCCAGCTAAACGGCCGAACAGACGATCAGGCAGCTTCTACAGTGCTCAGGTTACGGCCTGTAAGTCCTGAGCTTAGGCCCTACCACAGGGATCCCGATAGGAGTGTGCAAGCAGGCTTTAGAGAGAGTGTGGCGCCAAACATAGATTCTCAGTTAGAGACATTGTTTGCTAATAGGGCTGTGTGAAACTTAGCTAGATACTTCCCACATTGGTGAGCTTGTGTACAGATAGCATAATGGAATTGTAATCTTAGAGAATTGTTAAGTTTGTGAATCTCTGCGCTTCACCACTACAGGGGCCACCTCTTGCACCCATCTAATTACATCCTTGCTCTGGGTAACTCTCGGTTTGGCGGAACCACAGGTCAGGCAAATTATAGTGTATCCTATAGAACATACTGGGCCTATCGGTTGTGCAACACAGGGGTCCTAGCTGACCTGGGCTAAGTGTGTGTGAAATTTATCTGTGTTTCTTTATTGTGTTGGTAACTCAGTTTTCGTTGTTAGTAAAACGTAGTACCCTAACAAATTGTCTGGCAGTATCATTTGTCCTCGGTCTGCTGTTGTCTGAGAGACACCACCCTGGTACATGGTTTACAAGGTGGCAGTGACACTGTGTGAGTGCTGCTGCAGTGTCTATGCCGAGCCATTAACAAATGACAGTGCTCAGTATGTAAATTGAGGAGGCGGTGCTCTGAACTTCAAGAGTACACCAAAGTCCCCTCATGTGCATACAAAATACGTTTTTTTTTTAGCATTTGGGGGTGACCCAATTCCTCTAAGACAATAGATATGACCAATTGATAAATTCTTCCTTTCCTAATATTCAGTGTCTATTGACAAAAGAATAAATGTATTCAAAGCCAGTGAGGTAAATGTATGTACTCATAATGATTGTTATCACCAGGCTTGAGAGCTGTGCCTGGCTGATTATCTAGGGCATAGCAGCAGCTCATACTATGCAGATGTTAAAACATACACATCAGATATCTATACCTGACAACATTCTAGCTGTAGATCACTGAAGGCAGGCTGAACATTAACACAACAGCTCATCTTGGACATGGAGACGAGGAAACAAAAGACTTCGTGCTGTGTCCTATTTTATCAGGATGTGCAAGGATACAGAAGCACAGTGTAGATGCAGTTCTGTAGTTTAATCTCTCCCTGCAGGCTAAATGGTCCTATTTTCAGCTCACCAGTTATATCAATTCTCACAGCTTCCGCCGTCCTTCCCTACCCATTATTTCATTGGGTTGATTTCTCACTTATCCAGCAAAAACTGAACTGAAGAACAAATCTCAACAAATACTTGCTTTAAGCTTATATCTCCCTTTAGGAAATGTGAAATAAGCATATAGGGGCTGTGAGGCAAACAAATGGGAGTTAGCTTATCATTTCATCTTGTTCAATTCTTTGAGGTTCTTACATGAAAACAGGCTTTACATCAAACTATGCTATTTTTTGATAATCAATATTTACCTGAGAACCTCCACAGCCCACAAGAGCAATGTTTCTCTAGCACAGTAAAGGTCCCAGTTCCTCCTCCAAACGCACTGAAGCTGCAATCCTTCCATACTGGTTTGTGAGTTGGAGTCGGCACCACTAGGGTGCTACAGAGAGCAGCAGAAATTGGAGCCGAAAATAAAACCATATGCGCATGCTGAAGGTAGAGATGATGGTCAATGGCCACCCACATCCACTATATACAAGTGCTGATGTTATAAGGCATGTTGTGTAATGACAGACCGCGTCCTAGACTTACTTCAGGGGAAAGGGATCGATTTCAGAAACCTTTTAACCCTTCTCAGAAATCATGCTGTGACCAAGGATACATCATTTATGGTATGAAATTGGATAAGATGACACTTACTATTGAAATCAATGAAGAAGGCCACTACACATGATTTAGCAAGACATAGAAAGTACTATTATCTCCACAAGACTTGTAAGAAGGTTCACATTTACTTGAGTGAGAAATCAATAAAAGAATAAGATGATTGCACCAGTGTGGTCCTAAGTTTAATTCTCGATGTATTAAAATGAACAGACTTTTTACTCATACAGCAGGGTTACTGGAAATAGAAGGGGTAATGTTATAAATGACTAATACTGTCACCCTCTACCCCAAAAATACTTGTGTGCTGAACTTTCTGTTATATAGCAATAATGACAAGACTATTGTGGAACCTAGCAGAGGCTTGATCACATTAATCAGATAATTATTTAAGGAAAGCATTATAACTAGTGTTGAGCATTCCGATACTGAAATATCGGGTATCGGCCGATATTCGCGGTATCGGAATTCCGATACTTAATTCCGATACTTTTGCAATATCGTATACCGGAATCGGAAGTTCCCATAATGCAATGAGCCATTTTCATTTTATTCAGCCAATGAGGATCCTAAGAAGTGTGGGCACATCCTGTCAGGCATGTAGGCATCTTAACTAATGGCATGGCTGTGATTGGCTGCTGAAATGATGTCACGATGCACTATAAAAGCCGCCGCCGCCATTTTGAGCTCACTCTGCTGTGAATTCAGTTAGGGATAGGACGCTGTTGTTCTGAGGGACAGTTTTAGCTACCTATTTGGTCTATTCTGCTTTACCCAAGCTACTTTATAAATCGCTGTGCCTTGCAGTGCTAGTGCACAGTTCTCTGTGCTGTTCACCGCTTTCTGCAAGGTCTGTGTGTGTGAGTGCAGCTCACCCTGTAGTGTGTGCTTCAACCACGTCTGGTTGTAGTGCACTCAGTGTGTGTCACTGCCTCATACATTGTCCTTTTTTGCCAATTCATAATTTTTCCTGATATCTCCTATTAGTGTGGTGGTTCCATCCGTATTCAGCTAAATTGGTTCCAAACACACTATATAGGAGTAGATAGAGAATTTTTTTTGGTCTTGCAGCGCTAGTGCACAGTGCTCTGCATCTGTACTGTTCACCGCTGTCTGCAAGGTCTGGTGTGTGAGTGCAGCTCACCCTGTAGTGTGTGCTTCAACCCCGTCTGGTTGTAGTGCACTCAGTGTGTGTCACTGCCTCATACATTGTCCTTTATTGCCAATTCATAATTTTTCCTGATCTCTCCTATTAGTGTGGTGGTTCCATCCGTATTCAGCTAAATTGGTTCCAAACACACTATATAGGAGTAGATAGAGGAGCCTTTCTGCAGCATTGGGCCCTGCAGCCCCAGCCAGATTAGTGTTAGCCTATTTTTTGCAGCCTCATCTATTGCATTGTAGGTTATCTTCCTACATTGTAATAGCTACAAAAAGTTTGTGATACTATCGTTATTACATCTTTAGGCACATCCAGTGTCTTTTTGTGACAAAAAAAAACCTAAATAAAGTTCACCAAACACTCCACTTTACAGTTGTGTAGGCCACATTAGCTCATATTAAAGTCTAGTCCACACTTTATAAAATTAGTGTTTCTTATACCTGTTAGCAGCTGTTCAGGAATAAGCACACTAAGCCCTTAGTACTTTTCTGCCTATCTTTATCAGTCTACCAAGATGAAGAAGGCAGGGAGTAAGGCATGTGGTCGTGGGCGTGGGCGTGGAGTTTCTGCAGGGAGAGGACGTGAGGATTCTGTGCCTGCAGGGAGAGGACGTGGGGATTCTGTGCCTGCTGCGGGCACCAGTGACTCAGCATCCCCCAGTTTTACCAGGGAACAGTCCTTTATGCGCAGCTTTGTAGGAGCTAGCCGTACCCCACTGCTGCGCGAGGACCAAATTGAAGCCGTTGTCGGATGGATGGCAGCTAACGCATCGACTTCAATTAGTTCCAGATCCTCTCAGGTCCTGAGCACTGAAGAGCACCCATCTGTCTCTTCACCACCTGCCAAATTGCCCAGGCAGTCAGAGAGCCCTGGACAGGAGCCATCTCTACTTCTGTTCTCTGAATCTCTTGGCTTGGAAAGAGGGGGCCAGTCAAGCAGAATTCTAGAATTTGAAGAAGAGGTAGTATGCAGTGATGCGCAACCGTTTTGTCTCTCTGAATCTGAAGAGGCGGGTGGGCCAGTGCCTATGGTCAGCAGCACACCTCAGTACGCATCTGATGATGAGACTCAGGTGCCACTTTCTGGTGCGTACTGTGCTGTCGAGACTACCCAGGAGAAGCAGTTGTTTGAAGAGGGTGGTGTAGATGATGAGGTCCTTGACCCATCATGGCGTGAGGGACAGGAAGGTGGTGGGAGCAGCTCTGAGGAAGAGATTCCCCGAACGGCCCAAAAAGGAGGGAGAGGGAGGGGGCAGACTTGGTTGCCTGTAGCCTCCACTTCGGCACCCATTAGGAGCATGGCTCTTCCAAAATCCAAAGCGGGCGCTCCCAAGACTTGCAGTGCCTGGTCCTTTTTTGACACAGTTGCAGATGACATTTGCTTTGTCAAATGCAAGCTGTGTAATCAGAAGGTGAAAAGAGGGAAAAGTGTCAGCAACCTCAATACCACAAATATGTGGAAACATGTGCGGACCAAGCACGTGGTGGAGTTACAAAAACACACTGAAGACCTAGCCCAACCTACAGCGCCACCTACCACCTCTTCAGCTCGTGTTGTAGCCTCTTCCTCCAGCTCACACACAGCTGGTTCGGCTTCCTCACAGGATCGCCATGGAAGTGTAACGGGTCTGGGAGGCGGAACCTCTGAGCTACTATACAAGGGGGCGGTCCTTGTAAGGGAGCGGGTGGCAATCAGGGATGACGGGCAGGCAGTCACAGCAGGTGACCGGGACAGTCTCTGAGTGGACGGGCAGGGAGTTACGGCAAGTGACCGGGGCAGTCTCTGGATGAACGGGCAGGGAGTTACGGCAAGTGACCGGGGCAGTCTCTGGGTAAAGGGTAGGTACGACCTGTGATGGCAGAGCCTCCGGGTAGGCTAGCAGGCAGATGGTAGATGTGTGCTCCCAGGTGAGCAAGCGAGAGTCTCTGGAATGGTAGGTGGTCACAGCACGTGACGGCGAAGCCTCCAGGTAGGCTAGCAGGCAGGTAACAGGTGGGCGCTCCCAGGTGAGCGGGCAGGAGTCTCTGGAAAGGCAGATGGTCACAGCACGTGACGGCGGAGCCTCCAGGTAGGCTAGCAGGCAGGTAACAGGTGTGCGCTCCCAGGTGAGCGGGCAGGAGTCTCTGGAAAGGCAGATGGTCACAGCACGTGACGGCGGAGCCTCCAGGTAGGCTAGCAGGCAGGTAACAGGTGTGCGCTCCCAGGTGAGCGGGCAAGCTGGTCCATAGACAGACTGACAGGAGTTGGAAGGCAGACCGTCGGACCTCAGGCTAGCAGGCAGGTGACTGGATATCAGGCAGGACAAAGGCAGCAAGCTGGCAGGAATCTGGCAGGTAACTGGCAGGTAACTGGCAGGTAACTGGCAATGGGACCTGAGGGCTGAAGCACAGGTGAGACACAGGTGCAAATGACGCGCCCCTGGGCCTGTGTCGCGCTGCGTGAGCTTACTCGGAGCCGGATCTGTTGAGGGTTGTAGTCTCGTGGCGGTGACCCGGTCCGTGCCCAGGGAGTCAAACTGGACGGCAGTCTGTTAGCGGTAAATGGTTGATGACTACGCCACCCGTTGAGTGCAGCCAGGGGGCTGCTGCTGCAGGGCAGACCGCTGAGGCCGATGGTGGGATTGTGCAGCGTGATAGTATAACCCCCAACGGGAGGGGTATGGCCTCAGGGCAGCCGACGTGGATGATGGGGGTAGCAGGAACCACTCAGAGACGGTACGGTGTAGTTCAGGGTCTTTACTGGTAACAACAAAAGACCCTCCCGGAGTACTTGCTAGCGGATGGGGCCTGGTCAGTCCTTGAGCAGATGGGATCTCCCCTGGCCAGGCGTAGTTGTAGGCCTCCCAAACTGACTGTACTCTTCTGGCTACCTTGCTAGGAGCTGATGTAAGTAGCCCACGTCCCTGAGTGTACCGTGTGGTGCTCACCCGTATGGCCGGTGACTCGGGGCCTTCTAATGGCTTCCGCTCCACGATGGCGGTGCTGGTCCCACGCGTGTGACCGTGCCTTCGGGCTTCTGGGCCAGAGGACCTGAAATCCCCTGCCTGACGGATTCTGCTGCTAGGTAGGAATTAGTCCCCACAGCCTCGGACTCCGGGTCCGGTAAAAAGTCTTCTTAGTCAGGGCGAACTCTGCAGCTGCCAGCCCCTGACTCCTTGTAACTGCTGTTTCTTCCTATGCTGTCTCTACTTCTTCTCTTCTTCTACTCACTCACCCTGCCTCAGCCCCAGGTTTTTATAGGGGAAGTTCTTCCCCTCCCAAGACTGGGCAGGAGGTGTGGCATGCACAGGATCCCTGACCAAAGGACCTCCCACCTGATCTCAGACATAACATTACGTTACTGTGGCAACCAGACCCCTGGGGTGTCACATTCCCCCCTAGTAAAATTTAGTACTCCGGGACTAAACACATTATAGAAAAACATAACAAGGTAAAAACAACAACACTAAAATACAATAAGGAAACACAATAAGATGGTCATGGCGTATCCGCAACCGGGTGCAGTCTTTGAAGAAAAGCAAAGGTGTCCATTTCACCGAAACAGGGAGACGTAACCAGGTAGGGGTCTGTTCTACCCCGAGTCCTTGACAGTCTTTAGTCCATCCTGGGTTACGCTCCAACTATGTACAAGGATTCCCGGTAAATCCACCAAGGATTCCTAAAAACAACTAGAAACACAAAATTACACACAAGCAACTATAGACAGGTAAACATACAAAATAGCTTAAACATTTAGATCCTCCAACGTGCGGGTAACTGGCCTCTAGTGGCCCTAGTGGACCTACGGAGCTGACTGTCTGGCCCTGAACTACAGGGTGTAGGAGCTGTCAAGGGTAAACTGGGCAGCTGTCTACCGGCTCTTTGTCTCACTAGGGGTACGGCAGGCTCACTATAAGCAGAGGGTTGATTCTCCTGTTCTGCTTGTGTGGAGTCTTCTGCCTCCTGGACCGGCTGTTCTTCCAGCTCTACCCGTTGCTCCGTAGGTTCTTGGGATGATGGTTGGAGGAAGGTGAGTACGGGTACCACAACTGCACCATTGACTTGAGTCCAAGACCGAGGGAAGTCCCCGAGCACGGTACTAACCATATCTTCCCTTTCCTCTACGGGTCGATGGTCTTCTTGTTCCTCTTCAGGGTTCCTCAGTTGTTCGGGACACTTCTTCAGGTGGTCCCGGGATACAATGGCTGTGGTTTCCCCTCCGTCTTTACTGATGGTACAGACCTTCGGGTTTTCGTGGCTTGAGGGCAGTACGGTGTACGGGTCCTTCTCCCACTGGTCGTCCAACTTGTGGAGCCGTCTCTTCCTCTTCAAGACCTGCTCTCCGGGTACCAGGGGAACAGCGGGAGCATACTGGTTGTATGTCTTCTCTTGTCTTTCCCTAGCCTGACAGAGACTTCGCTCCACGCTCTCCTGTACTCTCCGGTACTGCTGCTGCCTCTCTGTGTCCCAGTCTGTTTCTGGTGAAGTGTCCTCGGGTGTCAGGACTCCCATTTCCAGGTCAACAGGTAACTTACCAGGTCTTGCCCTCATTAGGTAAGCCGGGGTACAGTTGGTGGAACCTACCGGGATGTGGTTGTATAGGTCCACCAGATCGGGCAACTTCTCAGGCCACAGACTGCGTTCTTCCAGGGGCAATGTTTTTAGAAGATCCATTACCACCTGGTTCATTTTTTCACAAAGTCCATTAGTTTGCGGATGGTAGGGTGTCGTCCTTATCTTCCGGCAGCCATACAGATTGCAGAATTCCTGGAAGACCTCCGCTTCAAAGGCAGGTCCCTGGTCCGTCAGCACTTGGTCCGGGTACCCGTGTGGACGGCAGAAGTGCTGCTGGAAGGCTCTAGCTGCTGTTTGAGCCGTTAAGTCCTTGACGGGGACGACAACCAAGAACCGGGAGTAATGATCCACGATGGTTAACGCGTAGACGTAGCCACTTCTGCTTGGGGTCAGTTTTACATGATCCAAGGCTACCAGTTCCAACGGTTGCCGGGTGACGATGGACTGCAGGGGAGTCTTCTGGCTGGCCCGGTCCTTCCTTCTCAGATTGCACGGGCCACAGTCTCTGCACCACTTCTCGATGGTTCCCCTCATGCCTACCCAGTGGAACCGCTCGCGCAGCAGGAACTCCAGCTTTTTCCACCCGAAGTGTCCAGCTCCGTCGTGGTATGCCTCCATCACCATGGCTGCGTCTCTTCGGGGCACCACTACTTGCCAGAGTAGTTCATGCGTCCGGGAGTTGACCATTCTGCGGCACAACTTCCCCTTGTAAAGGAATAGTCGACTCTTCTCCGCCCATAGTTGTTTGGCTTCCTCCGGAGCGTCTGGTTCAAGGCGAGCCTCCGGCCGAGTCAGCATCTCCTTCACCAGTCGGATGGCAGGGTCGCTGTCTTGCGTTTCCGCCCAGTTGTAGTGGGGTAAGGGGTTCAACGTAGCAGCCTGCTTACCCCTTACCCGGTGGGAATACTGGATAGTCCCATGACGGTGGAACGCAGGGAGTTCAACTTCTTCCAGTCCCTCCGGATCTTCTCCTTCGTCCGGCAGGTTGGGCATCCTGGACAGGGCGTCCGCGTTAGTATTGGAGCGTCCTGCCCGGTATTTGATTGTGAACTCGTAGTTGGACAGACGGGCCATCCACCTCTGCTCCAGGGCACCGAGTCTTGCCGTGTCCAGGTGTGTCAACGGGTTGTTATCCGTGTATACGGTGAACCGGGAAGAAGCGAGGTAATGCCTAAAGCGCTCGGTGACTGCCCATACCACGGCCAGGAACTCTAGCTTAAATGAGCTGTAATTCTCGGGGTTCCTTTCGGTGGGTTGCAGTTTTCGGCTGGCATAGGAGATTACTCGTTCTCTCCCCTGCTGAATCTGGGACAGTACGGCTCCTAGCCCGATGTTACTGGCGTCGGTGTAGAGGATGAAGGGCTGGCTATAGTCCGGGTACGCCAAGATTTCATCCCCCGTGAGGGCCATCTTCAGCTGGCGGAAGGACTCTTCTTCTAGCTCTTCCCATTTGAAGGGCGGCTTCTGGTTCTTGGCCTTCCGGGACTGGCCTATCAGGAGGTCCTGCATAGGCGCTGCCTTTTTGGTGAAACCGGGAATAAACCTTCGGTAGTAGCCTACCAACCCTAGGAACTGCCGCACTTCTTTTACGCTGGAGGGGCTTGGCCATCCCTTAATTGCGGTGATCTTATCGGGGTCGGGAGCCACTCCGTCAGCGCTCACCACGTGTCCCAGGTATTGCACCTTTGGTTTCAGGAGGTGACACTTGGAGGGTTTCACCTTTAGGCCGTAACTCGCCAGAGCTTCGAACACCTCCGCCAGGTGTTTCAGGTGGTCCTCATAAGTTTTGGAGTATACGATGACATCGTCCAGGTACAACAGGACCGTCTCGAAGTTTCTGTGGCCCAGACAGCACTCCATTAATCGTTGGAAGGTTCCTGGGGCGTTGCAGAGTCCGAACGGCATGCAGGTGAACTCGCTAAGTCCCATCGGGGTGGTGAATGCGGTCTTCTCCCGGTCCGCCTCTGCTACAGGAACCTGCCAGTACCCGCTAGTGAGATCCAAGGTAGAGAAGAAGTTAGCAGATCTTAAAGCAGCCAATGACTCCTCTATCCTTGGTAAGGGGTACGCATCCTTGTGTGTGATACGGTTGATTTTCCGGTAATCTACACACATCCTCATGGTGTTGTCTTTCTTTTTGACTAAAACTAGTGGGGCTGCCCAGGGGCTACAGCTATCCCGGATTACCCCAGCCTCCTTCATGTCTCTAAGCATCCCCTTGGCGTGTTGGTAATGTGCAGGGGGTACGGGTCGATACCTCTCTTTTATGGGAGGATGATCTCCCGTGGGGATGCGGTGTTCTACCCCCTTGACTCGCCCGAAGTCTAACGGGTGTTTACTAAACACTCTCTCATACTCTTGAACCACCCGATAGACTCCTTGTTTCTGATGTGAGGGAGTGGAGTCAGTACCCAGATGTAGTTGCTGACACCAGTCCTCCATGTCTTTCTTAGAGCCGTTACCTTCCTCCGGGTGAGATGGAGGCAAGGGTTCCACAGATTGTATAGAATTTTGATTAGTGGTATATAATTTGGCTAGCGTGGCATACCGGGGCAGGTACACTTCCCTCTCCCCGATATTTATTATGCGAACGGGCACCCTCCCATGGCGTACATTGACCACCCCCCGTGCTGTCAAAATGGTGGGCCTACTGTCTGAGTAAACTGGTTCTACCATTGCCTGGTAATCTCTACCTCTCAGACCAATAGCTGCCCGGCACCAAATCATCATTTCACTTTTTGGGGGCATGGCAATAGGAAAAGGGTCACACATTCTTACGCTACCAATCTCACCGCCGGAGAGTTCCACTTGTTGCCGTTGCATCAGTGCCCGGATCTCTTTCTGGAGCACCCGCTGCTCGCCGGAGCTGGCGTTCTTGGCAACCTGCTGTAAAAGGAAAATCACCTCTGCAAGACAATTTTCAATTACGTTAGTTCCTAGAGTTATTTTTGGGTGACTCTCATGTTTATCAATATCTACAATGATCAGTCCCTGTGCGGCCAGTTCGACTCTACCGATTTTGAGGGTCACCTCTTTAAATCCGATCTGTGGCACGGGCTGGCCATTGCTGGCGATGATACTCAAGTCGTCGTCAGGGTAGCGGGTAATATCCGAGTCATTCCAGTACTGCTTGAAGAGCACGTACGGGATGGTGGTGACCTGTGACCCGGTATCCAGTAGGGCAATCATGGGAATGCCATCCAGTACCACAGGCAAGACTGGACGTCCTCCCACATATCTGTCGCGCCAGTTCGATGGGCCTGGTGATCTTTTTCCTGGGGGTTGGCCCTCTACCCCAGGTTGTGCCCGTTTAAAGAACAGTACCTTCCCATATGTCCGGGTTGATTGCAGCGGCGGCAGATGGGTCGTCCGTCCTCGCTGTATCGGTCACTGGGTCTTCCTCTGGCCGGTGGGGTCCTCCTTGGTCGACGCCACGGGATGTCCTCCGGTCCGGATGCCAGCTGGATCTTCCCTGGGGTGGAAACCTGTAAAGACTGCACAGTTCGGGTTAGCGCAGCAACGCTCTTAACTAGCTCTTGGACCTGATGGTGTAGGTCTGGAGCCGGGTCATTGTCCAAAGCCTGCGCATCAGCTCCCACAGGCCCTGCCGACAAGGGCGCCGCCTCCTGGTGGTAAGTGATAGCTGGGCGCCTGTGGGTCACAACGCCACCCGGTGCTGGTTCTCGGAGCACCCGGATAGCTCTATCCTTGAACTGTGCAAAGTCCAGATGGGGATCCTGTAAGGCCATTGCCCGCAACTGGGTTCGGTGGGCATTGCAATATAAACCCTCTATAAATTGTTCAGTCAACAGCCTGTCCTCGTTTCCCACCCCATCAGGGTCGGTCTGCTTTATGGCCCTCAGGGCCTCTTGTAGGTTTAGTGCATAGTCCCTTATACTCTCATGCGCTCGCTGCTTGCACCCGTAGAATCTAAGCTTGATCTCGGCTGAGGTGCGGGTATCGAAGGTGTCCCTCAGCCGGGTTAGTATCTCTGCGACAGTCCTCCTCCCAGGTGGCCAAGATTTTACTTCTCTTTTGGCTGCCCCGGTTAGTTGGGCCACCAGGATGCTCGCTTTTTGCTCTTCTGTGAGGGGGTACACCTGGAAGAGGCTATCCAGCTTTTCTCTAAAGTCATGCAGGGTATGTGACTCCCCTGAGTACTGGGGTAGCCAAGCTGCTCCCGGGATATATGGCATGGTGAAGGGCATAACTGCAGCAGCGGTGGCGCTGGCGGGGGTCGAGGTAGTGAAGCTCTCCTCCGTATCCGACATCTTCCTCCCCCCTAGTGGACCGTGGCCTACCTTGCGATGATCCTCTTCCGTAGGCCGCGGCTCCGCAGTGGATCGTCAGGGTTGAGGACCTTCCGTCGCGCTCCTGTGACGTCGGCGTCTGCTGGGCTCCTTCCAGGACCTTACGCAACGTCCGGACGTGAGGCGGAGCTTCTGTTCTCGCGCGCTTTCGGAGTCCACGCCCCTCTTCTTCCCGCGCGGCGTCCTCAAGATGGCGTCCAACGGCGGGAAAACTCCACGGATGGCGGGAAGAAGGCCGAAGATGGCGCCGGATGGCGGGAAACTTCACCGATGGCGGGAAGAAGGCTGAAGATGGCGCCGGATGGCGGGAATCTTCACCACTGGTAAGTTTGAAAAGTCTCTTTTTCAGGCACGCAGTACCCGGTGGTTGCGGGCACGAAATCCTGCCGACTACGCCAAAGTTGATGCGCCCCTGGGCCTGTGTCGCGCTGCGTGAGCTTACCCGGAGCCGGATCTGTTGAGGGTTGTAGTCTCGTGGCGGTGACCCGGTCCGTGCCCAGGGAGTCAAACTGGACGGCAGTCTGTTAGCGGTAAATGGTTGATGACTACGCCACCCGTTGAGTGCAGCCAGGGGGCTGCTGCTGCAGGGCAGACCGCTGAGGCCGATGGTGGGATTGTGCAGCGTGATAGTATAACCCCCAACGGGAGGGGTATGGCCTCAGGGCAGCCGACGTGGATGATGGGGGTAGCAGGAACCACTCAGAGACGGTACGGTGTAGTTCAGGGTCTTTACTGGTAACAACAAAAGACCCTCCCGGAGTACTTGTTAGCGGATGGGGCCTGGTCAGTCCTTGAGCAGATGGGATCTCCCCTGGCCAGGCGTAGTTGTAGGCCTCCCAAACTGACTGTACTCTTCTGGCTACCTTGCTAGGAGCTGATGTAAGTAGCCCACGTCCCTGAGTGTACTGTGTGGTGCTCACCCGTATGGCCGGTGACTCGGGGCCTTCTAATGGCTTCCGCTCCACGATGGCGGTGCTGGTCCCACGCGTGTGACCGTGCCTTCGGGCTTCTGGGCCAGAGGACCTGAAATCCCCTGCCTGACGGATTCTGCTGCTAGGTAGGAATTAGTCCCCACAGCCTCGGACTCCGGGTCCGGTAAAAAGTCTTCTTAGTCAGGGCGAACTCTGCAGCTGCCAGCCCCTGACTCCTTGTAACTGCTGTTTCTTCCTATGCTGTCTCTACTTCTTCTCTTCTTCTACTCACTCACCCTGCCTCAGCCCCAGGTTTTTATAGGGGAAGTTCTTCCCCTCCCAAGACTGGGCAGGAGGTGTGGCATGCACAGGATCCCTGACCAAAGGACCTCCCACCTGATCTCAGACATAACATTACGTTACTGTGGCAACCAGACCCCTGGGGTGTCACACAAACAACATTGCTCGGGCACCTCCATTTTGGAGGAGGTGCCCTTTATATGGGAGGTCCTCCGGCAATTGGCCGGGGACTCCTTAGGACGGCGCGCGCGGTCCCTTTAAGAGAGGGGGAGCGCGCGCGCGCCCTAAGCATGCTGCCGGGGAAGGAGCGCACGCCGGAAGCAGCGGGGAGAGCAGCGCTGGAGGACGCCGCGCCAGGAGCGGGGAGGTGAGAGGGACGGCGTCTCTGCCTAGAACGGGGCAGAGATGCCGATGCTACAGTACCCCCCCCTTTAGGCCCCCTCTTTTTTAGGCCAGAAAGAAATTTTTCAAGGAGAAGCGGGGCGTTGATGTTCTCCCTGGGTTCCCAAGTTCTCTCCTCAGGACCAAACCCCTTCCAATCTACCAGAAAAAAGGTTTTTCCTCTTACCCTCTTGGAGGCCAGAATACTCTCTACCTCAAAGATGTCATCAGCGGAAACCGGAGCAGGAGGGGCACCTGGATTTTTGGAAAAAGAGTTAAAGACAACGGGTTTGAGGAGAGATACGTGGAAGGAGTTGGGGATCCGTAGGGTGGCCGGGAGTTTTAATTTGTAGGCCACAGGGTTAATTTGCCTGAGGACTTCGAAGGGGCCGATGAATCGAGGACCCAACTTGTAGGAGGGTATTTTGAGCCGCACATGTTTGGATGAGAGCCAAACCTTGTCTCCCGGATGGAATTGGGGCGGATCCAGACGTCTCTTATCAGCATATCTCTTCATCCGCTCAGAGGAGAGAAGAAGAGCGGACCTGGTGCTCTCCCAAATAGTAGAAAATTCGCTGACAAGAGACTCCGCAGCAGGGTTGTCCACAGAAACGGAGACAGGAAGTGGAATCCGGGGATGTTGGCCACCAACTATAAAGAACGGGGATTTGGAAGAGGACTCGCTCTCATGGTTGTTATAAGAGAACTCGGCCCACGGTAGAAGATCCACCCAGTCCGAGTGGTGAGCATCCACGAAGTGCCGGAGGTAGCTGGACAAGATCTGATTGATCCGCTCCACTTGACCATTGGACTGAGGGTGGTAAGCGGAGGAGAAATCCAGGGTAATGTCCAGCAGCTTACAAGTGGCTCTCCAGAAACGAGAGGTGAACTGAACCCCACGATCCGACACGATGTGGAGGGGCAGACCATGGAGACGGAAGATGTGGCGGATAAAGTCTTTAGCCAACTCGGGTGCAGACGGAAGACCAGGCAGGGGAATGAAGTGGGCCATCTTAGAAAAACGGTCAGCGACAACCCAAATGACGGTACAACCGGCAGAAACTGGAAGGTCGGTGATAAAGTCCATAGCGATGTGTTGCCAAGGAGCAGCAGGTACGGGAAGGGGCAGGAGATGGCCGGCAGGTAGATGTCGGGGAACTTTGTTACGAGCACAGGGTGAACAGGCCGCGACGAAGTCTACCACGTCCTTACGTAGGGTAGGCCACCAGTAATGCCGGGCAATAAGTTGAAAGGTCTTTTTTTGGCCAGCATGGCCAGCTAGTTTAGAAGAATGTCCCCAGCGAAGAACCCTCTCCCGATCTGGCACAGCTATGAACGTCTTACCGGGTGGAAGACGAGTTAGATCCAAGGGAGCCACATTCATCACCTTGGAGGAGTCGATGATGTGCGTAGGTTCCTCCTCTTGATCGGAGGACAGGAAAGACCGAGACAAGGCATCAGCTTTGACGTTCTAGTCCGCCGGACGGAAATGAAGAGTGAAGTCGAAGCGGGCAAAAAACAACGACCACCGGGCCTGGCGAGGATTGAGCCTCTGGGCATTTTGGAGATATGCCAGGTTTTTGTGATCCGTGTAGATAATTACCGGGTAGAGAGCCCCTTCAAGCAGATAGCGCCACTCTCCTAGTGCCAATTTGATGGCTAGCAATTCCCGGTCTCCAATGGAGTAGTTGCGCTCCGACGAGGAGAAGATTTTGGAGAAGAAGCCGCACGTTACCATTCTCCCGGTAGAAGACTTCTGGGTGAGCACCGCTCCGGCTCCGGAGGAGGAAGCATCAACCTCCAGGTAGAATTGTTTATTACAGTCCGGACGGTGCAGGACGGGAGCAGAGGCGAAGGCTTTCTTTAGGGAAAGGAAGGCCTCCTCGGCTTCAGGCGACCATATCCTGGGGTTAGCCCCCTTACTGGTAAGTGCAGATATGGGAGCAGTCCGAGACGAGAAGTGTGGGATGAAAAGACGATAATAATTAGCGAAGCCCAGGAATCGCTGTATCGCCTTCAAACCTTCAGGACGAGGCCATTTTAGAACGGAAGAGAGCTTCTCGGGATCCATTTGCAGACCTGTTTGGGAGATGACAAAGCCCAAGAACGGAAGGGAGGTCTGATCGAAGAGGCACTTCTCGTATTTGGCGTAAAGGTGGTTCTGCCGAAGCCTAAGCAGGACCTGACGAACATCCCTCCGGTGTGTGGGGAGATCCGGAGAGAAGACCAAGATATCGTCCAGGTATACCACTACGCAGGAGTACAGGAGGTCACGGAAGATGTCATTGACTAGTTCCTGAAAGACCGCGGGAGCATTACAGAGACCGAAGGGCATCACAAGGTACTCGTAGTGACCGTCCCGGGTATTGAATGCCGTCTTCCACTCGTCTCCTTGACGGATACGGACCAGATTATACGCTCCTCGAAGATCCAGCTTGGAGAAGATCCTGGCGCCCTTGAGCCGGTCAAACAATTCGGAGATGAGTGGCAGGGGATATTTGTTTTTTACCGTAATGAGATTGAGTCCTCTGTAGTCAATACAGGGACGTAGCGAGCCGTCTTTCTTTTTGACAAAGAAGAATCCGGCTCCAGCCGGGGAGGTAGATTTTCGGATAAATCCCCTAGCCAGATTCTCTTCAATGTACTCAGACATGGCTCGGGTCTCGGCTGCAGATAACGGGTAGATACGCCCACGGGGAGGAGTGGTGCCAGGTACCAGGTCGATCGGGCAATCGTATGGCCTATGGGGCGGCAACGTCTCAGCTTCCTTCTTACCGAAGACGTCCGCATAGGGCCAGTAGGGAGCCGGGAGACCAGGTAAGTTAGCTGGAGTAGGCTGAGGGCGAAGTGGACGGACCGGAACCAGGCAGGTCCTATGGCAGTCAGGACCCCATCGGAGTACTTCACCGGACCGCCAGTTCAATACGGGTTCATGAGTCTGGAGCCAAGGTAGACCTAGCAACAAGGAGTGAGAAAGTCCGGACAGCACATGGAATGAGATCTCCTCAGAGTGCAGCATTCCCACCTGTAGGGTTATAGGTTCGGTGACGAGCAGGATGGTCTCCGAGAGAAGTCTTCCATCCACGGAAGCAACTGACAATGGCTCCGCCAGGGACTTGGTGGGAATATGGTATCTCTCTACCAGAGACTGGGCGATGAGGTTTCCAGCAGCTCCAGAATCCAGATGGGCGAGTTCGAAGAGACGGTTTTCTCCCCAAGCAATAGAGACCGGTAAGGTCAGAGACGGAGAGGACTTACTTTTGTCTAGGACGACCTCTCCGAGTGGTCCTAGACACTGGCGTTTCCCGGCTTTTCCGGGCAGGAACGGATGAAGTGCTTCTTACTGCCACAATAGAAACAGCTTCCCTCGGCTCGGCGAGATTCTTGGCGAGAACCGACCATCTTGGTCTGGTCGACCTGCATAGGCTCAGGAGAGACGGAGGGAGTGACGGGTTGCTGAAAAGTAGGAGCTAGGCGTGGAAACCTCCTCTCACGGGTGACCTCTTTGGCGCGCTCCTGGAACCGCAGGTCAATCCGGGTGGCAAGAGCTATCAGGTCATCGAGGGTGGTAGGAATGTCCCGACCGGCAAGTTCATCTTTAATACGGCCGGACAGACCCTCCCAGAAGACTGAAACCAGAGCGTCATTATCCCAGGCCAGCTCCGAGGCAAGGGTACGGAACCGTATGGCATATTGGCCCACGGTGAGGCTTCCCTGACGGAGGCGTAGCAGTGACGATGCGGATGAGGTCTTCCGTCCGGGTTCGTCGAAGACTTTCCGGAAGGCCGTGAGAAAGGCAGGCAAGTTGGACACCAGGGGGTCTCCTCTCTCCCATAGAGGATTTAGCCAGGCCAGAGCCTCTCCGGTGAGATGGGACATGATGAAGGCAATTTTGGCCCGGTCGGAGTTAAACTGGTGGGACAGGAGTTCAAAGTGCAGGGTGCACTGATTTATGAAGCCCCGAGCCTGAGCGGAGTCGCCTCCGAAGCGAGGAGGTGCAGAAAGCCGGGGTCCGGGGCGAGAATTGACATTCCGCAGGTGACCCAGGATGGACTCCTGTTGGGACCTCTGGCGGGACAGTTCATGACACAGGTCCGAGAGCGAGGGAGCTTGGGTGCCACCGGGTTCCATGGCCCGAGCAAACTGTAACGGGTCTGGGAGGCGGAACCTCTGAGCTACTATACAAGGGGGCGGTCCTTGTAAGGGAGCGGGTGGCAATCAGGGATGACGGGCAGGCAGTCACAGCAGGTGACCGGGACAGTCTCTGAGTGGACGGGCAGGGAGTTACGGCAAGTGACCGGGGCAGTCTCTGGATGAACGGGCAGGGAGTTACGGCAAGTGACCGGGGCAGTCTCTGGGTAAAGGGTAGGTACGACCTGTGATGGCAGAGCCTCCGGGTAGGCTAGCAGGCAGATGGTAGATGTGTGCTCCCAGGTGAGCAAGCGAGAGTCTCTGGAATGGTAGGTGGTCACAGCACGTGACGGCGAAGCCTCCAGGTAGGCTAGCAGGCAGGTAACAGGTGGGCGCTCCCAGGTGAGCGGGCAGGAGTCTCTGGAAAGGCAGATGGTCACAGCACGTGACGGCGGAGCCTCCAGGTAGGCTAGCAGGCAGGTAACAGGTGTGCGCTCCCAGGTGAGCGGGCAGGAGTCTCTGGAAAGGCAGATGGTCACAGCATGTGACGGCGGAGCCTCCAGGTAGGCTAGCAGGCAGGTAACAGGTGTGCGCTCCCAGGTGAGCGGGCAAGCTGGTCCATAGACAGACTGACAGGAGTTGGAAGGCAGACCGTCGGACCTCAGGCTAGCAGGCAGGTGACTGGATATCAGGCAGGACAAAGGCAGCAAGCTGGCAGGAATCTGGCAGGTAACTGGCAGGTAACTGGCAGGTAACTGGCAACGGGACCTGAGGGCTGAAGCACAGGTGAGACACAGGTGCAAACAACATTGCTCGGGCACCTCCATTTTGGAGGAGGTGCCCTTTATATGGGAGGTCCTCCGGCAATTGGCCGGGGACTCCTTAGGACGGCGCGCGCGGTCCCTTTAAGAGAGGGGGAGCGCGCGCGCGCGCGCCCTAAGCACACTGCCGGGGAAGGAGCGCGCGCCGGAAGCAGCGGGGAGAGCAGCGCTGGAGGACGCCGCGCCAGGAGCGGGGAGGTGAGAGGGACGGCGTCTCTGCCTAGAACGGGGCAGAGACGCCGATGCTACAGGAAGAATCTCTGGCACTGTTGTACAGAGACACAGTGTAATTCCACCCACAGCACCACTTTCCCAGTCATCCTCACACTCCCAGGCCAGTCTACAGCCATCGTTAGCACAGGCATGGGAGAAAAGGCGCCCATACTCGGCAAACCACCCCCGAGCACAGGCTCTGAATGCTGGCATTGCTAAACTACTGGCCCTTGAAATGCTATCATTCAGGCTGGTGGAGACTGACACATTCCGTAACTTTATGGCATTGGCAGTCCCACAATACAACGTGCCCAGCCGCTTTTATTTCAGCAGGCAAGCCGTCCCTGCCCTGCAACATCATGTGGAGGGAAAAATTAAACATGCGCTACAAAACGCCGTCAGTAGCAAGGTCCACCTGACCACCGATGCGTGGACCAGTAAGCATGGACAGGGACGATACCTTTCCCTCACTGCCCATTGGGTAAATGTTGTGGGGCCGGGTACAAATCTTGAGAGTGGCGCTGTACGTGTTCTGCCAACTCCAGGGATTGCAGGAATCCAGTCTGTACACATTGACTCCTCCTCATGCTCCAGTTCCTCTGAATCAGCGCTGCAGGAGCCGTCACGGTCTACCTCCACATCGACCCGTGAACGGTTACCTGTTATGATGACCGATATGAGCACAGCCGTGGCCAAACGTCAACAGGCCGTATTAAAATTAATTTCTTTGGGGAATCGAAGCCACACAGCGCAGGAGATCTGGAATGCCATCAAGCAGCAGAGCGACGTGTGGTTTGTGCCAGCGAATCTCCAGCCAGGCATGGTAGTGTGTGACAATGGCCGAAATCTGGTGGCAGCTCTGGGCCTAGGCAACCTCACTCACATCCCATGTCTGGCACATGTGCTCAACTTGGTCGTGCAGAGTTTTTTGAGGGACTATCCGGATCTTGATGCACTGCTTCACAAGGTCCGCATAGAGTGTGCTCACTTGCGGCGTTCCAGCAATGCAAGATCACGCATTGCAGCTCTGCAGCGCCGATTACGTCTTCCGGAACATCGCATCATATGTGACCTACCCACCAGGTGGAATTCAACGTTACATATGTTGGAGAGGTTGTGTGAGCAGCAGGCAGCAGTAATGGAGTACCAGCTGCAGCAGGTGCAAACAAGTCGCAGTGCGCGCCGTTCACACTTCACCACCACTGAGTGGGCCTCTATGAAGGACATTTGCCACGTTTTGCGTGCCTTCGATTATTCCACGTGGATGGCGAGTGCAGATGATGCACTAGTCAGCATGACTATCCCCCTTATCTGCCTGCTTGAAAAAACACTGCAAGCACTAAGGGACGAGGTTTTGGAAGAGGTGAAGGATGAGGAGTCACAAATGCCATCTGCTTCTCTACAGTCTGCGCAACGTGGTTCCTCACAAAGGCCTAGGCAGGGGACACTTTGTGAGGAGGATGAGGAGGAGTCAATGGATGAGGAAGACATCTGTCCAGAGGAGGGAGGTACACAATGCTCTAGTAGTCAGTATCTAGAGCGAGGGTGGGGTGATGCAGAGCAGGCAGAGATCACGCCTCAAGCAGGGGACAGCGTTTCTTGGCCAGTTGGCAGTCTGCAGCACAGGGTTGATTTCATGCTGCAGTGCCTGAGAAACGACCGCCGCATCGCCCACATTCTCAACACGGCTGATTATTGGGTGTCCACCCTCCTAGATCCTCGCTACCGGGACAACTTACAAAGCCTCATAACACCGTTGAACCGGGAGCGTAAAATGCGGGAGTACCAAGACGCACTGGTGCATTCCATCATGTTCTCCATTCCAACCGAGAGCAGTGCTGCTAGTGCTTTACAAAGCAGCTCAGTGCGTCGAGGCAGTGGAGGAAGCTCTGCACAAAGAGGGAGCAGAAGCAGCGCCTCAGCACAAGGCAAGACCAGTATGGCCGAAATGTGGCAAAGTTTTGTGTACCCGCCGCCACAAATGTCTACACCATCACAGACGGCTCCAGTCAGCAGGAGGCAACGTTTCCGTCAGATGGTGACAGACTACATGTCTTGCCCTCTTAGTGTACTCCCAGACGGCTCTTCTCCCTTCAAGTTTTGGGTCTGTAAGCTGGATACATGGCCAGAGCTTAGTCAGTATGCATTGGAGGTGCTAGCTTGCCCTGCTGCTAGTGTATTATCGGAACGCGTCTTTAGTGCCGCAGGTGGTGTACTAACAGACCGTCGCATGCGACTATCCTCCGATAACGTTGACCGGCTTACTTTTCCCAAAATGAACAAGGCCTGGATCTCTCATGAATTTGCCAGTCCTCTTCCAGAATAAATAATTGATGGCAACAGTATCCAGGTCTCCTGTTCTTTTCATGTTTCTACCACCTGAACTGTAATCCCTGAGATCCAACACCGCCAGTTGGCGCTCGGAAGTGCCGTCTGCACAGTCAACACTTGCTGCCGTGTTATTGGGGTTCAGTAACGTCAGCTGTTCCCCTGCTGTGCGGACGGCAATTTCTCCTGCTCTGTCCACATTCTCACTACTACAGATTTGAAAGTTTCTCCAATTACACCTCTGGCTCCTCTGTTTTCAGTATTATCCCTGAGCTACAACACCGCCAGTTGGCGCTCGGAAGTGCCGTCTGCACAGTCAACACTTGCAGCGGTGTTATTGGGGTTCAGTAACATCAGCTGTTCCCCTGCTGTGTTCACGGCAATTTCTCCTGCTCTGTCCACATTCACTGTGCTACTTATTTAAAACTTGCTCCAATTAGGCCTCTGACTCCACTCTGTTTTTATTATTTACCCTGGGTTCCAGCACAGCCAGCTGGTTCTCGGCAGTGTCTTTGTCACGGGTACTCCCTCCTGCCCAGCCTGGTTCCAGCACGCCAGCTGTTTCCGGGTAGTGTCAACGTCACTTTGCCTCCAATGCGTTGTCCTGTCGTGTTGCGGTCGGGTTAACCGACTCTATGGTGCCTGCAGTTTAGGTGACTCCTATGTGGGCTGCGGGATCTGGCAATGAAGGCTGGTTCCATAGTGCCAATAGGACAAGCACCCCCTGTAGGACTGTGGGTTTTGGTAACTGCGGCCGGCTCGCGGACTTGAACTTTTTTTTACATGGGTACCTTCTGCTACCCATCCGGGTTCCAGTACCGTCAGCTGGTTCTCGGCAGTGCCTTTGGATTAGGTGCCTCCTTCTCGGTATCCAAGTTCCACCAACGTCTGCTGGTCCTTGGTAGTGCTTTCTGGCACAGGTACCTCCTGCTTAGTAACCGAGTTCCAGTAACATCAGCTGGTCCTCGGTAGTTCCATTGGCTCTTGTACCTTCTGCTACCCATCCGGGTTCCAGTACCGTCAGCTGGTCCTCGGTAGTTCCATTTGCTCTTGTACCTTCTGCTACCCATCCGGGTTCCAGTACCGTCAGCTGGTTCTCGGCAGTGCCTTTGGATTAGGTGCCTCCTTCTCGGTATCCAAGTTCCACCAACGTCTGCTGGTCCTTGGTAGTGCTTTCTGGCACAGGTACCTCCTGCTTAGTAACCGAGTTCCAGTAACATCAGTTGGTCCTCGGTAGTTCCATTGGCTCTTGTACCTTCTGCTACCCATCCGGGTTCCAGTACCGTCAGCTGGTCCTCGGTAGTTCCATTTGCTCTTGTATCTTCTGCTACCCATCCGGGTTCCAGTACCGTCAGCTGGTTCTCGGCAGTGTCTTTGGCACGGGTACTCCCTCCTGCCCAGCCTGGTTCCAGCACGCCAGCTGTTTCCGGGTAGTGTCAACGTCACTTTGCCTCCAATGCGTTGTCCTGTCGTGTTGCGGTCGGGTTAGCCGACTCTATGGTGCCTGCAGTTTAGGTGACTCCTATGTGGGCTGCGGGATCTGGCAATGAAGGCTGGTTCCATAGTGCCAATAGGACAAGCACCCCCTGTAGAACTGTGGGTTTTGGTAACTGCGGCCGGCTCGCGGACTTGAACTTTTTTTTACATGGGTACCTTCTGCTACCCATCCGGGTTCCAGTACCGTCAGCTGGTTCTCGGCAGTGCCTTTGGATTAGGTGCCTCCTTCTCGGTATCCAAGTTCCACCAACGTCTGCTGGTCCTTGGTAGTGCTTTCTGGCACAGGTACCTCCTGCTTAGTAACCGAGTTCCAGTAACATCAGCTGGTCCTCGGTAGTTCCATTGGCTCTTGTACCTTCTGCTACCCATCCGGGTTCCAGTACCGTCAGCTGGTCCTCGGTAGTTCCTCAGCCTTCTTGTACTTTCTGCTACATTTCCAAGTTCAAGCTTTTTGAAATGGTTCTTGGTAATCACTCTGGATCTCCCTGACGAGGACCCTGAAGACGAGGACCCTGAAGACCAACCCGAAGAAGACGAGGACCCCGAAGACGACGACCCTGAAGACGAGGACCCTGAAGACCACCCCGAAGAAGACAAGGACCCTGAAGACGAGGACCCTGAAGACCACCCCGAAGAAGACGAGGACCCTGAAGACCACCCCGAAGAAGACGAGGACCCTGAAGACCACCCCGAAGAAGACTAGGACCCCGAAGACGAGGACCCAGAAGACCAACCCGAAGAAGACGAGGACCCCGAAGACGAGGACCCGGAAGACGACCACCCTGAAGACCACCCTGAAGAAGACCAAGAAGATGACCCTGAAGAAGTTGACCAAGAGGACAAAGAAGAGAAGACAAGTACCAAGATACAGAAGAACAAGAGACAGAAAACCAAGAAGCAGAAATACAAGAAGCTGCAGAACAAAAAGCGGAAGAACATTAAGCATAAGATTAAAATTCAGAGCAAAAGATAATATCTAAATTATAAGCAGAATATGACTAAGCAGTGTATGGGGGTGAGTCCGTTCCTCCTCGTGGTGCCCCTGGAAAAGACCTGCTGCTGCAGGCCAAACTGAACGCGGACAAATCCTGTTGTGAATCTTTTGTGACGGGCAGAACGAAAGGTGTAATGTCCAACCTTTTATAGATAACAACTACAGGAATGCCTGTCACAAATAAGAATATGATGAAGAAGAAGAATATGAAGAAGATGAAGAAGTAGAATATGAAGAATGTAAAAAAAAGAATAATACGAAGAAGGTGAAGAAGAAGAAGGTGAAGAAGAAGTGGATGAAAAAGATGCTGAGGATGATGAAGGAGAAAGTGTGGGAGAAGTAAAAAAGAAGGTGAAGAGCATGGAAGTAGTGAAACATAAATATCTGACAAAATATAAAAATACTTAACATAGTTAATATTTCCGTAACTCAGAACATCTTAAAAAAATAGTAATTCCTGCTATTCCATTTGATTGGGCTAAACCTCTATGCCTTTATTGTCTCCCCCACCTCCCCCAATACATTCTACATTATTCTTAGTTGTTTTCCTTCATGTAGAATTAACCTACAAGGAAAGAAAGGGTTTATTTTAATTCCGATATTTATGTCCCATTGACTTGCATTGGTTTCCGGTATCGGAATCGGCGATATCCGATACTTTTTCAGTATCGGTCCGATCCAATCCGATCCGATATTTCCCGATATCGGAAGGTATCGCTCAACACTAATTATAACATGACAGCCCTGAAGACATAATTTGTTGTGCTGTGGCTTACAGTAGCTATGTGAATAGCGTGATCACCACATATCTCCATGTTTTTAGGTTGAAACAGTTGATACCAGCCATTTCTGTAAGGGTGCAGAGGGTAGTCACAGCTGCCCTTGCATAGGCCCAAATTCATGTATGTCCTTGTGGGGATACGTACATCAAGGGGTTAATGTGGCATGTGGCAAATCTAAATGAGGCTATTCTTCTGCTGTAAAATTAATTTGCATACAATTCTAGTATAAAGGCCCCCATACACATTAGCTAGCTGTCAGACAAAGGATCATTCACCTATCTCTCCTGTGTCCCCCATACACAGAGAGCCTCTGCCAGACTCCTATCTATATATACAGATATGAGATGTGCAGCATCTGAAACAACGGATACTGGAAGCCTGTGTTAGCATTTCTTCTGCGGTGTTGCTATCAGTGTGTCAAGAGTGGGAGAAGAGGGTTGCATTGACAATCCAACACAATGGGCAGCACTTTGAACACATTTTATAAGTGGTCATAAACTTGTAAATAAATCATGAAAGAATAAAGTTACATTAAAACCAAGCACACCATTGTTTTTCTTAAGAAATTCTCAATAAGTTTGATGTGTCACATGACCCTCTTCCCATAGAAAAAAATAAAGTTGGATCCAAAATGGCCGACTTCAAAATGGCCGCCATGCTCACCACCCATCTGGAAAAGTTTTCCCCCTTCCATATACTAATGTGCCACAAACAGGAAGTTGATATCACCAACCATTCCCATTTTATTTAGGTGTATCCATATAAATGGCCCACCCTGTATATATACAGTGGGTATGGAAAGTATTCAAACCCCTTTAAATTTTTCACTCTTTGTTTCATTGCAGCCATTTGGTAAATTCTAAAAAGTTCATTTTTTTCTCATTAAGGTACACTCTGCACCCCATCTTGACTGAAAAAAAAACAGAAATGTAGAAATTTTTGCAAATTTATTAAAAAAGAAAAACTGAAATATCACATGGTCATAAGTATTCAGACCCTTTGCTCAGACACTCATATTTAAGTCACATGCTGTCCATTTCCTTGTGATCCTCCTTGAGATGGTTCTACTCCTTCATTGGAGTCCAGCTGTGTTTAATTAAACTGATAGGACTTGATTTGGAAAGGCACACACCTGTCTATATACAGTGGTGGCCAAAAGTATTGGCACCCCTGCAATTCTGTCAGATAATACTCAGTTTCTTCCTGAAAATGATTGCAATCACAAATTCTTTGGTATTATTATCTTCATTTAATTTGCTTGCAAGGAAAAAACACAAAAGAGAATGAAGCAAAAATCAAATCATTGATCATTTCACACAAAACTCCAAAAATGGGCCGGACAAAAGTATTGGCACCCTCAGCCTAATACTTGGTTGCACAACCTTTAGCCAAAATAACTGCGAACAACTGCTTCCGGTAACCATCAATGAGTTTCTTACAATGCTCTGCTGGAATTGTAGACCATTCTTCTTTGGCAAACTGCTCCAGGTCCCTGATATTTGAAGGGTGCCTTCTCCAAACTGCCATTTTGAGATCTCTCCACAGGTGTTCTATGGGATTCAGGTCTGGACTCATTGCTGGCCACCTTAGAAGTCTCCAATGCTTTCTCTCAAACCATTTTATAGTGCTTTTGGAAGTGTGTTTTGGGTCATTGTCCTGCTGGAAGACCCATGACCTCTGAGGGAGACCCAGCTTTCTCACACTGGGCCCTACATTATGCTGCAAAATTTGTTGGTAGTCTTCAGACTTCATAATGCCATGCACACGGTCAAGCAGTCCAGTGCCAGAGGCAGCAAAGCAACCCCAAAACATCAGGGAACCTCCGCCATGTTTGACTGTAGGGACCGTGTTCTTTTCTTTGAATACCTCTTTTTTTTCCTGTACACTCTATGTTGATGCTTTTTGCCAAAAAGCTCTACTTTTGTCTCATCTGACCAGAGAACATTCTTCCAAAACGTTTTAGGCTTTCTCAGGTAAGTTTTGGCAAACTCCAGCCTGGCTTTTTTATGTCTCAGGGTAAGAAGTGGGGTCTTCCTGGGTATCCTACCATACAGTCCCTTTTCATTCAGACGCCGACGGATAGTAGGGGTTGACACTGTTGTACCCTCGGACTGCAGGGCAGCTTGAACTTGTTTGGATGTTAGTCGAGGTTCTTTATCCACCATCCTCACAATCTTGCGTTGAAATCTCTCGTCAATTTTTCTTTTCCGTCCACATCTAGGGAGGTTAGCCACAGTGCCATGGGCTTTAAACTTCTTGATGACACTGCACACGGAAGACACAGGAACATTCAGGTCTTTGGAGATGGACTTGTAGCCTTGAGATTGCTCATGCCTCCTCACAATTTGGTTTCTCAAGTTCTCAGACAGTTCTTTGGTCTTCTTTCTTTTCTCCATGCTCAATGTGGTACACACAAGGACACAGGACAGAGGTTGAGTCAACTTTAATCCATGTTAACTGGCTGCAAGTGTGATTTAGTTATTGCCAACACCTGTTAGGTGCCACAGGTAAGTTACAGGTGCTGTTAATTACACAAATTAGAGAAGCATCACATGATTTTTCAAACAGTGCCAATACTTTTGTCCACTCCCTTTGTTAGGTTTGGTGTGGAATTGTATCCAATTTGGCTTTAGGACAATTCTTTTTGTGTTTTTTCATTGAAGACAAATTAAATGAAGATAATAATACCAAAGAATTTGTGATTGCAATCATTTTCAGGAAGAAACTGAGTATTAGCTGACAGAATTGCACGGGTGCCAATACTTTTGGCCACCACTGTAAGACCACACAGCTCCCAGTGCATGTCAGACCAAATGAAAATCATGAGCTCAAAGGAACTGCCCAAGGAGCTCAGAGACAGAATTGTGGCAAGGCACAGATCTGGCCAAGGTTATAAAAGAATTTCTGCATTACTCAAGGTTCCTAAGAGCACAGTGGCCTCCATAATCCTTAAATGGAAGAAGTTTGGGACCACCAGAAGTTTTCCTAGACCTGGCCGCATAGAGTTTTCTCAAAAACACATGAAGGACTCCCAGACTATGAGAAATAAGATTCTCTGGTCTGATGACACAAAGATAGAGCTTTTTGGTGATAATTCTAAGCGGTATGTGTGGAGAAAGCCAGGCACTGCTCATCACCTGCCCAATACACTCCCAACATTGAAACATGGTGGTGGCAGCATCATGCTATGGGGGTGTTTTTCAGCTGCACGGACAGGACGACTGGTTGCAATTAAAGGAAACATGAATGCGGCCAAGTACAAAGATATCCCGGAAGAAAACCTCTTCCAGAGTGCTCTGGACCTCAGACTTGACCGAAGGTTCACCTTCCAACAAGACAATGACCCTAGGCACACAGCTAAAATAACAAAGGAGTGGCTTCAGAACAACTCTGTGACCTTTCTTGACTGGCCCAGCCATAGCCCTGACCTAAACCCAATTGAGAACCTCTGGAGAGACCTGGAAATGGCTGTCCACCAACGTTCACCATCCAACCTGACGGAAATGGAGAGGATCTGCAAGGAAGAATGGCAGATGATCCCCAAATCCCGGTGTTAAAAACTTGTTACATCATTCCCAAGAAGACTCATGGCTGTACTAGCTCAAAAGGGTGCTTCTACTCAATACTGAGCAAAGGGTCTGAATACTTATGACCATGTGATATTTCAGTTTTTCTTTTTTAATAAATTTGCAAAAATTTCTACATTTCTGTTTTTTTTTCAGTCAAGATGGGGTGCAGAGTGTACTTTATGAGAAAAAAAATGAACTTTTTAGAATTTACCAAATGGTTGCAATGAAACAAAGAGTGAAAAATTTAAAGGGGTCTGAATACTTTCCGTACGCACTGTATATATATATATATATATATATATATATATATATATATATTTATGGGTATACATGGTATGCATGGTCCCCTCACCCCCCAATCCTGGTATGCATGGCCCCCTCACCCCTCAATCCTGGTATGCATGGTCCCCTCCCCCCCCAATCCTGGTATGCATGGCACCCTTCATCCCCCAATCCTGGTGTGCATAGTACCACCACATACCTATCCTGGTATGCACGGTCCCCTCACCATCCAATCCTGGTATGCATGGTACCCCCTCATCCCAGGATTGGGGGGTGAGGGGACTATACATACCAGGATTGGGGGGTGAGAGGTGCAATGAATACCAGCATTGGGGATGAGTGGTGCCATGCATACCAGGATTGGGGGTGAGGGGTACCATGCATACCAGGATAGGGATGAGGGGGTACCATGCCATACTTACATACTTACCTGACCCGGAGGAGTGTTGCCGCGGCGCTTCTGTTCGGTCCGGAGGCCAGGGGAGGAGTGAGGCGTCAAAATCGGCGCATGCGCATAGCGCTATCCGGCGCCATTTTACTGAAGACACATTTGCAATGTGTCTTCAGCAAAATGGCGCCGGACATCGTGGTATGGGCACGCTCATACTCCGCACAGAGAAGAAGGTGAGTATAAGTGTTTATTTTTTTGTATGTGTGTGCAGCGTGATAGGGATGAGGGGTGCCATACATACCAGGATTGGGGGTGAGGGGACCATGCATACCAGGATTGGGGGATGAGGGGACCATGCATACCAGGATTGGGGGGTGAGTGGACCATGCATACCAGGATTGGGGGGTGAGGGGTGCCATACATACCAGGATAGGGATGTGGGGGTACTATGCATACCAGCATTGGGGGAAGAGGGTGCCATGCATACCAGGATTGGGGAGTGAGGGGACCATCAATACCAGGATTTGGAGGTGAGGGGGCCATGCATACCAGGATTTGGGGGTGAGGGGACTATGTATACCAGGATTGTGGGTTGAGGGGACCATGTATACCAGGTTTGTGGGGTGAGGGGTGCCATACATACCAGGATTGGGGGGTGAGGGGCCCATGCATACCAGGATTAGGGGGTGAGGGGTGCCATACATACCAGGATTGGATGGTGAGGGGACCATGCATACCAGGATAGGGATGTGGGGGTACTATGCACACCTGGATTTGGGGATGAGGGGTGCCATGCATACCAGGATTGGGGGAGGGAACCATGCATACCAGGATTGGGGGGTGAGGGGGCCATGCATACCAGGATTGGTGGGTGAGGGTACCATGCATACCAGGATTGGGGGTGAGGGGTGCCATACATACCAGGATAGGAATCAGGGGGTACCATGCATACCAGGATTAGGGGGTGAGGGGACCATGCATATAAGGATTGGGGGGTGAGGGGGCCATGCATATGAGGATTGGGTGGTGAGGGGTGCCATACATACCAGCATTGGGGGTGAGAGGTGCCATACATACCCAGATTGGGGGGTGAGGGGTGCTATACATACCAGCATTGGGGATGAGGGGTGCCATGCATACCAGGAATTAGGGGGTGAGGGGACCATGCATACAAGGATTGGGTGGTGATTGGGCCATGCATACAAAGATTGGGGGGTGAGGGGACCATGCATACCAGGATTGGGGGGTGAGGGGTGCCATGCATATCAGCATTGGGGGTGAGGGGTGCCATACATATCAGGATTGGGGGGTGAGGGGTGCCATACATACCAGGATTGGGGATGAGGGGTGCCATGCATACCAGGATTTGGAGGGTGAGGAGACCATGCATACCATGATTGGGGGTGAGGGGGCCATGCATGCAAGGATTGGGGGGTGAGGGGACCATGCATATCAGGATTGGGGGGTGAGGGGTGCCATACATACCAGCATTGGCGGGTGAGGGGTGCCATACATACCAGCATTGGGGGTGAGGGGACCATGCATACCTGGATTGGGAGGTGAGGTGACCATACATACCAGCATTGGGGATGAGGGGTGCCATGCATACCAGGAATTAGGGGGGAGGGGACCATGCATACGAGGATTGGGTGGTGATTAGGCCATGCATAAAAGGATTGGGGGGTGAGGGGACCATGCATACCAGGATTGGGGGGTGAGAGGTGCCATACATACCAGGATTGGGGGGTGAGGGGTGCCATACATATCAGCATTGGGGGTGAGGGGTACCATACATATCAGGATTGGGGGGTGAGGGGTGCCATACATACCAGGATTGGGGATGAGGGGTGCCATGCATACCAGGATTTGGAGGGTGAGGGAACCATGCATACCATGATTGGTGGTGAGGGGGCCATGCATACCAGAATTGGGGGGTGAGGAGACCATGCATACCAGGATTGGGGGGTGAGGGGTGCCATGCATACCAGGATTGGTGGTGAGGGGTGCTATGCATACCAGGATTGGCTGTGAAGGTTGCCATGCATACCAGGATAGGATGAGGGGTGCTATGCATGCCAGGATAGGATGGGGGCAGCACATAACAGGATGGGGAAACAGGATTGGGGAGCACAAATACCAGGATGGGGGCAGCACAAATACCAGGATGGGGGCAGCACAAATACTAGGATGGGGGCACAGGATAGGGGCAGCACATCACAGGAGGGGGGCAATAGCTATTATATACAGTACAGACCAAAAGTTTGGGCACACCTTCTCATTTAAAGATTTTTCTGTATTTTCATGACTATGAAAATTGTACTTTCACACTGAAGGCATCAAAACTATGAATTAACACATGTGAAATTATATACTTAACAAAAAAGTGTGTAACAACTGAAAATATGTCTTATATTCTAGGTTCTTCAAAGTAGCCACCTTTTGCTTTGATGACTGCTTTGCACACTCTTGGCATTCTCTTGATGAGCTTCAAGAGGTAGTCACCGGAAATGGTCTTCCAACAATCTTGAAGGAGTTCCCAGAGATGCTTAGCACTTCTTGGCCCTTTTGCCTTCACTCTGCGGTCCAGCTCACCCCAAACCATCTCGATTGGGTTCAGGTCTGGTGACTGTGGAGGACAGGTCATCTGGCGTAGCACCCCATCACACTCCTTCTTGGTCAAATAGCCCTTACACAGCCTGGAGGTGTGTTTGTGGTCATTGTCCTGTTGAAAAATAAATGATGGTCCAACTAAACGCAAACCTGATGGAATAGCATGCCGCTGCAAGATGCTGTGTTAGCCATGCTGGTTCAGTATGCCTTCAATTTTGAATAAATCCCCAACAGTGTCACCAATAAAGCACCACCACACCATCACACCTCCTCCTCCATGCTTCACGGTGGGAACCAGGCATGTAGAGTCCATCCGTTCACCTTTTCTGCGTCGCACAAAGACACGGTGGCTGCAACCAAAGATCTCAAATTTGTATTCATCAGACCAAAGCACAGATTTCCACTGGCCTAGAATATAAGACATATTTTCAGTTGCTTCACACTTTTTTGTTAGTATATAATTCCACATGTGTTAATTCATAGTTTTGATGCCTTCAGTGTAAATGTACAATTTTCATAGTCATGAAAATACAGAAAAATCTTTAAATGAGAAGGTGTGTCCAAACTTTTGGTCTGTACTGTATATATCTATAATATAACAGGGGATGCGTGTCTCTGTCTGAAGCCTTTATAGACAGCGCATGCGTGATGCGCAGTCTGGCTCCAGAAGACCGAAACCAGCTGTTACAGGCAAGAGGAGTGTATGGCGCAGGAGATCGCGGTATGCGTAGGCACTGAACGCATACCACGATCTCCGGCGCCAAACTTACTTACCTGACTGGGAGGAGCGTTGCCACGGCGCCTCTCTTCGCCGGAGACCGGGGCAGGAGTGAGGCGTCGGATCGGCGCATGCACATAGCGCTATGCGGCGCCATTTTACTTAAGACATATTTGCAGTGTCTTCAGCAAAATGGCGCCGGACAGCGCGGTATGGGCATGCGCGTACTCTAGCGCCGCACCCCTCCCCTGGCCTCTGGCAGAACAGGACACCGCAGCGCTGGAGCACAGAGAAGAAAGGTGAGTATAACTGTTAATTTTTTTGCATGTGTGTACAGTGTGAAAGGGGTGAGGGGGCCACACATACCAGGATTGGGGGGTGAGGGGACCATGCATACCAGGATTGGGGGGGTGAGGGGACCACACATAACAGGATTGTGGGGTGAGGGGACCACGCATACCAGGATTGTGGGGTACCATTCATACCAGGATTGTGGGATACCACGCATACAAGGATTGGGGTGTGAGGGGACCATGCATACAAGGATTGCGGGGTGAGGGGACCACGTATACAAGGATTGGGGGTGAGGGGACCATGCATACAAGGATTGGGGGGTGAGGGTACCATGCATACCAAGATTGGGGGCTGAGGGGACCACGCATACAAGGATTGGGGGGTGAGGGGACCACGCATACCAGGGTGAGGGGACCACGCATACCAGAATGAGGGGATCACACATACCAGGGTGAGGGGACCACGTATACTAGGATGAGGGGCCCATGCATACCATTATTGGGGGATGAGGGGTGCCATGCATACCAGGATTGGGGTGATGAGGGGTGCCATGCATACCGGGATTGGGGTGATGAGGAGTGCCATGCATACCGGGATTGGGGCGATGAGGAGTGCCATGCATACCGGGATTGGGGCGATGAGGGGTGCCATGCATACCGGGATTGGGCATGAGGGGTGCCATGCATACCGAGATTGGGCATGAGGGTGCCATGCATACCGGGATTGGGCATGAGGGGTGCCATGCATACCAGGATTGGGGGTGAGGGGTGCCATGCATACCAGCATAGGATGGTGGGGACAGGATGGGGACAGTACAAAACAAATACCAGGAGGTGGGAAGCACATACCAGCATGGGAGAAAATATACCAATAAAAATGCTCGCCACCCGGGCGTAGAAGTGTTCAATAGCTAATATATATATATATATATATATATATATATATATATATATATTGTAATGCAGCGACTTGCTGGCATTACGGTAATGGTCCAGGATGTGTTACCTGACCATGTACCTTCCCCCTCAGGTGACTGGTCACATGACTGTGACATAGCACAGGTCCTGCGCGCACAGAATGTCTGTCTGATCACATGACTGTGACATCAGCAAGGTCCTGTCTGTGTGTGTGTGCATGGGATGGATATATAAACCCTGCTTGATGGGAGACAGGTGTGTTCTGTGATAGGCATGAGGCCTGTTCCCCGTGTGTGTGGGGGCACCGTTCGTGTGAGGCCTTATGAGGCCGAGTGAAGCCTGGCTTCCTGGAAGGTCGAGGATGGATCTTGTGTAAATGCCAGTGGCCTTGGAGGGAAAACCGGCTTGGAAGCTTGGCGGCCTGAAAGGTCGAGACTGGATCCTGTGAGTGGATGCTAGTGGTCTTGGAAGGCAGCGGCTTGTTGAAGATTCCTGAAAGGCACAGGCTGGATGTTGTGAGTGTGAAAGACATACCAGTAGCCTTTGAGGGACGATGGCTAGAGACCCCCACCTGGGAAGCCGCAAAGCCACAGTGGTGGCAAATCAAACGGACTGCAGCAACTAAACCCGGCAAAGGTAATACACTTTGTTATATGGACACTTGTATGGACATTACTAAAGTATTACCTTGCTGAAGGCTGTAACCTGGGCCAAGTGGGCCTGTCTGCCACTTGGGCTCGTGGACATTATATGTGTGAACTGTGGTTTATGAAGTGCAATAAACTGCAGCATTGTGAAATACCGGAAAGACATTGCTGGTGTGCATTAATTGACCCGGTGCAGCGAGTATCCCCCATTATGATGACTAGTGCTGCCTTACATATGGTTCGAGAATGCGGGCAACTGCAGCCCGGTTGCTAGCGGCAACGACAGCCCGGTTGCTAGGGGCAACTGCAGTCCGGGTGCTAGGGGCAACTGCAGTCTGGTTGCTTGAGGCAACTGCAGCCCGGTTGCTAGGGGCAACGGCACAGGACGAGTGTGGATTAAAGCATCTGGCTGCAACTCGGTGGGGTTGCGAAGATTGGCGTCGCACTCAAACCTGGTTTGCTGTGGCTCGGCGGGGCTCACGAAGTTTAAAGCATCTGGCTACAACTCGGCGGGGTTGCGAAGGTTGTCGTCGCACTCAAATCCGGTTTGCTGTGGCTCGGCGGGGCCACGAAGATTTTTCAGGGAGAGCGGTGTGTGAATAGTGTCCTGAGGAAATATAGAAGCAGATAAAAATGGCTGTGAAAGGAGCAGCAACTGAGTCTGAAGCTATTGAGCGATTAGAGCGATTAAAGTGCCTGTTAAAACCGGAGCAGGTATTTGAGAAACGTCTACTGGACATGGTGCAGGAACCACAGGAGCTGTGGGCACCATATGGAATGGCGGCAGTGTTGTCCCAGAGTGCCCGGGGAGGTGGTAAGAGCTGTTGTGAACTGAGTCCTAACACTATTGTTGATTTTTCTTGTAAAAATTCCCCTGCCGGTGTGGTTGTTAAAAAGGGGGCAGAGTCTAAAAAAGGGGTGGTTGTTCAAAACAGCGTGGAGGAAAGAAAATCAAAAAAAATTACTGGTGGTGGGTTGGTATCTCCTAAAAATGACAATGTGACCGTTGATAACAGGGTAGCCCCAGTAGAAGGGGGTGATGTCAAAGTGGGAGGTGACCTGTTAGTCCACAACACCATGGGGAGTGACACAGACCCCGTAGCTGATGGTGACACTACGAAAGTAGTAGGAGAGGTCAGTCAGGAGGGGCTAGACGAGGTGAGAAAGTCCCCATCTCGTAAACGGCGGAAGGGCCACAAAAAGGTTGCTCCTGTAGTCTTCGCTGAAGGAGAAAATAAGGAAAATGTAGTACTGTGTGCCTTTGTTTCAAGTGTGGATCCTTCCTTAGAGGCAGAAGAGGAGGTGACGTTGCCAGTAGCAACCTCCGGTACAGTACTGAGACAGAAGGATCTGACAGCCCTGAAAGAGGAGGTGGCCAGTGACCAAGAGCTGGAGCCTATCAGGCAGCAGTGTCAGGGTGACGTGCAGCATCTATGGGAAAACCTGGAGAACGTGTCCTCAGACCAGCGGAGCCTGGAGTCTGAACGGCAGAAATTATATCAGGTTGTGAGGAACTTGCAGCGAGAACTGGAGGAAAACAGCAAGGAAGTCAACAATTGGAAGGAAAAGTTCCAGAGAAATAAAGAGGAGGTTTTTCAGTTGGAGCTTGACAAAGCGGAGTTTGAAGATGAGCTGTGCGAGTTGAAAGATAGGTTCTCCCTGGTACACGTAGAGCTGATACAAGTGAAGCAAAAGCTGGATGAGGGACTACACCAGAGGGATAGAGAGCTGTCTGCCTTAAAAGAGGCGCTGCAGGTTGAAGTTTCCGGACGTGACCAAAACCTTAAACGACTGCGCGAACAGTTCAACCGGGAGCTATGTGACTCCAAGAAGGAATATGGTGAACTCATGAGGGAACTGCAACAAATCAAGAGAGACTATGAGGATCTCCTCAGGGTTAAAGGAAAACTAGAGGATGATAAGGTGGATGCAGAGCACATACGCCAAGTGGTTGAGACCACTCTGCAGGACACCCGAAATGAAAATGGTGATCTCCGCAGAAAGACCTTAGGTCTGGAAGCTCAGATGAAGGAGCTGCAGATGTTCTGTGATAATCTCCAGAGGGCAGAGACGTGCCTTAAGGAAAGGCTCAGCAAGATGGAGGCTGAGCAGAAACAGATGGAGGAGTCTATCGGAGAAGCCACAGACCAGGGCCAGGAGTTGGCCGCTGGTGATGGGAGGTATGAAGCAGATACCTACTCGAGTGATGTGAGCTCGGATGATTCGGTGGATGTAGGAGCCGAGATCAAGGAGTTCAAGGAGTCGCTACAAACCCATTGGAAGCAGGAAGAGCTTCAGAGATGGGCCGCTGAGAGGCGAGTGGCGGAGCTAGAGGAAGAAGTTTCCGGGCTCAAAAGTCGCCTGACAAAGTATCACTCAGTGAACGAGGCCTTCTTGGAGAAGGAGAAGGGCGAACACGTTGCACTCACTCCCTTATACCATGAGAGGGTGGACCTGAGGAGAGCTAAGAGAGTGTTAACCACAGATAAATATGAGATGGAAGTGGTCAAGATGAAAATTTGTGAATTTGTAGCTGTGAGTCAGCTCAGGGGAAGCATACAGGGTGAAGAAGCTGGAGGTCAGTTGTCCCTGAAACCTGAGCTGGTTGATCGTCTGGAAACCACTGGTGAGACCGAAACGTCTCGGTACAAGTGCCTCGTAGATGTACCCGAGGATTTGAGGGAAGAATGCACCAGTGAGTCCGTGCATGAGGAGTTTAAGAAGGCCGTGGGAGCCTGTAAGGTGTACTTGACCTCAGAAGCTAAACAGCTGGTGGTCCTGTCCACGACCGAAGTCACAGTGAAGAGGGTGGCTATCCTTAGTGACATGCACTGGCGATGTATTCGCACGAAGCGGTTTCTCTGGTTGAAGACGAAACAAGCCATTAGACAACTGGAGCTTAGGAGAAAAGATCACAGTCTGCGGGAAGAGGTCATCCGTGTGCCGCATGTTCTGGTGAGAAAACTCGTTGGAAGAAATGGTCGAGCCATGCAGATGATGGTCAAGAAGTCTGGTGTGGTGAAAGTGAGCAGTCCACGTGATCGTCGGGACTGGATGCCAGACGGGGACGGCCTGGTGTCATTCTCCGCTGTAGGAACGGAAGAAAACCTGGCATATATAAGCATGCTGATAGAGTACAGAGTGACCTACCTGCGAGAGGTAGAACAGTTGAATCTCGCCAGACTACAAATGGAAAGGCAACATCGCCTGAGCGGCAGAAGGTGGCAGCCATCTAGAAATAGTGAGACCCGACAGAGAAAGGGCCCCCTAAATAACAGAACAACTACAGCTGAAGTTAGGGACCTTTCAAGATGTCCTGAGAGTAGTGGGCGTGGGTTTACAGGTAGTGAGACCTCCAGTAACTCAGGTTTGAGAGGCCCATACAAACGACTCAATAGAGTACAGGACAGTACGGAGTCTAACTGGACCTTAGATACCAGGGCATATGAGTCACACTGCTGTACGACTGACCACTGGGAGCGGGGGAGACCTGACAAGGTTACGACTGACCGCTGGGAGCGGGGGAGACCTGACAAGGTTACAACTGACCGCTGGGAGCGGGGGAGACCTGACAAGGTTACGACTGACCGCTGGGAGCGGGGAAGGTCTGACAAAGTTACGACCCGGAAATGTGACTTGACGAAGTCTGTGACAATGACAGATGGTAGGTCCCTAAGGAATGGGCTAATGTCATTGACTAATATTCCAGGGGCTGAACAGCGCAATTGACAAGTACATGGTCTTTGTATGAGCTGTGGGATGAGGTGATTGTGTATATTATGTGTTCAACCACACAAGTTTGAACAGAGGGGGGGATATGTAATGCAGCGACTTGCTGGCATTACGGTAATGGTCCAGGATGTGTTACCTGACCATGTACCTTCCCCCTCAGGTGACTGGTCACATGACTGTGACATAGCACAGGTCCTGCGCGCACAGAATGTCTGTCTGACATTCATAAATAGTTCACTAAGTACCCTATATTTATTATGCAACTTTGCTTTACATTTATATATAATGATGGTAGGGTATGAGATATATTTTTTGTCTTTTGTAGGTTTTGCTTCTTTTTGCTAGTGTGAACATGCTCCTATTACTTGCATGTGTTCCATCTTAGACCTCAGTTCACATTGCTTGGTTTTTTGTCTTGTTTGCATTCTGTGCAATTTAAGGGTGTGGCATCCCCTTTGTTGAGCTGATTAGTATATATGTAGCTTACCACGGGCCTAGGTGGTCTGGAGTTGGGACCCGGTCCTATTTGTCTACCCTTTTATATGCATTACTTCAACTTTGATATACAGTAAGGTTTTTAATATAGACAGTATAGGTACCGTCCCAATTTAGGGTCACCTTGCCACTGGTTGGATGGCTTGTATACTTTTTTTGATCAAAAATAGTTCACTAAGTACCCTATATTTATTATGCAACTTTGCTTTACATTTATATATAATGATGGTAGGGTATGAGATATATTTTTTGTCTTTTGTAGGTTTTGCTTCTTTTTGCTAGTGTGAACATGCTCCTATTACTTGCATGTGTTCCATCTTAGACCTCAGTTCACATTGCTTGTTTTTTTGTCTTGTTTGCATTCTGTGCAATTTAGGGGTGTGGCATCCCCTTTGTTGAGCTGATTAGTATATATGTAGCTTACCACGGGCCTAGGTGGTCTGGAGTTGGGACCCGGTCCTATTTGTCTACCCTTTTATATGCATTACTTCAACTTTGATATACAGTAAGGTTTTTAATATAGACAGTATAGGTACCGTCCCAATTTAGGGTCACCTTGCCGCTGGTGGGACGGCTTGTATACTTTTTTTGATCAAAAATAGTTCACTAAGTACCCTATATTTATTATGCAACTTTGCTTTACATTTATATATAATGATGGTAGGGTATGAGATATATTTTTTGTCTTTTGTAGGTTTTGCTTCTTTTTGCTAGTGTGAACATGCTCCTATTACTTGCATGTGTTCCATCTTAGACCTCAGTTCACATTGCTTGGTTTTTTGTCTTGTTTGCATTCTGTGCAATTTAAGGGTGTGGCATCCCCTTTGTTGAGCTGATTAGTATATATGTAGCTTACCACGGGCCTAGGTGGTCTGGAGTTGGGACCCGGTCCTATTTGTCTACCCTTTTATATGCATTACTTCAACTTTGATATACAGTAAGGTTTTTAATATAGACAGTATAGGTACCGTCCCAATTTAGGGTCACCTTGCCGCTGGTGGGACGGCTTGTATACTTTTTTTGATCAAAAATAGTTCACTAAGTACCCTATATTTATTATGCAACTTTGCTTTACATTTATATATAATGATGGTAGGGTATGAGATATATTTTTTGTCTTTTGTAGGTTTTGCTTCTTTTTGCTAGTGTGAACATGCTCCTATTACTTGCATGTGTTCCATCTTAGACCTCAGTTCACATTGCTTGGTTTTTTGTCTTGTTTGCATTCTGTGCAATTTAAGGGTGTGGCATCCCCTTTGTTGAGCTGATTAGTATATATGTAGCTTACCACGGGCCTAGGTGGTCTGGAGTTGGGACCCGGTCCTATTTGTCTACCCTTTTATATGCATTACTTCAACTTTGATATACAGTAAGGTTTTTAATATAGACAGTATAGGTACCGTCCCAATTTAGGGTCACCTTGCCACTGGTTGAACGGCTTGTATACTTTTTTTGATCAAAAATAGTTCACTAAGTACCCTATATTTATTATGCAACTTTGCTTTACATTTATATATAATGATGGTAGGGTATGAGATATATTTTTTGTCTTTTGTAGGTTTTGCTTCTTTTTGCTAGTGTGAACATGCTCCTATTACTTGCATGTGTTCCATCTTAGACCTCAGTTCACATTGCTTGGTTTTTTGTCTTGTTTGCATTCTGTGCAATTTAGGGGTGTGGCATCCCCTTTGTTGAGCTGATTAGTATATATGTAGCTTACCACGGGCCTAGGTGGTCTGGAGTTGGGACCCGGTCCTATTTGTCTACCCTTTTATATGCATTACTTCAACTTTGATATACAGTAAGGTTTTTAATATAGACAGTATAGGTACCGTCCCAATTTAGGGTCACCTTGCCGCTGGTGGGACGGCTTGTATACTTTTTTTGATCAAAAATAGTTCACTAAGTACCCTATATTTATTATGCAACTTTGCTTTACATTTATATATAATGATGGTAGGGTATGAGATATATTTTTTGTCTTTTGTAGGTTTTGCTTCTTTTTGCTAGTGTGAACATGCTCCTATTACTTGCATGTGTTCCATCTTAGACCTCAGTTCACATTGCTTGGTTTTTTGTCTTGTTTGCATTCTGTGCAATTTAAGGGTGTGGCATCCCCTTTGTTGAGCTGATTAGTATATATGTAGCTTACCACGGGCCTAGGTGGTCTGGAGTTGGGACCCGGTCCTATTTGTCTACCCTTTTATATGCATTACTTCAACTTTGATATACAGTAAGGTTTTTAATATAGACAGTATAGGTACCGTCCCAATTTAGGGTCACCTTGCCGCTGGTGGGACGGCTTGTATACTTTTTTTGATCAAAAATAGTTCACTAAGTACCCTATATTTATTATGCAACTTTGCTTTACATTTATATATAATGATGGTAGGGTATGAGATATATTTTTTGTCTTTTGTAGGTTTTGCTTCTTTTTGCTAGTGTGAACATGCTTCTATTACTTGCATGTGTTCCATCTTAGACCTCAGTTCACATTGCTTGGTTTTTTGTCTTGTTTGCATTCTGTGCAATTTAAGGGTGTGGCATCCCCTTTGTTGAGCTGATTAGTATATATGTAGCTTACCACGGGCCTAGGTGGTCTGGAGTTGGGACCCGGTCCTATTTGTCTACCCTTTTATATGCATTACTTCAACTTTGATATACAGTAAGGTTTTTAATATAGACAGTATAGGTACCGTCCCAATTTAGGGTCACCTTGCCGCTGGTGGGACGGCTTGTATACTTTTTTTGATCAAAAATAGTTCACTAAGTACCCTATATTTATTATGCAACTTTGCTTTACATTTATATATAATGATGGTAGGGTATGAGATATATTTTTTGTCTTTTGTAGGTTTTGCTTCTTTTTGCTAGTGTGAACATGCTCCTATTACTTGCATGTGTTCCATCTTAGACCTCAGTTCACATTGCTTGTTTTTTTGTCTTGTTTGCATTCTGTGCAATTTGAGGGTGTGGCATCCCCTTTGTTGAGCTGATTAGTATATATGTAGCTTACCACGGGCCCAGGTGGTCTGGAGTTGGGACCCGGTCCTATTTGTCTACCCTTTTATATGCATTACTTCAACTTTGATATGCAGTAAGGTTTTTAATATAGACAGTATAGGTACCATCCCAATTTAGGGTCACCTTGCCGCTGGTGGGACGGCTTGTATACTTTTTTTGATCAAAAATAGTTCACTAAGTACCCTATATTTATTATGCAACTTTGCTTTACATTTATATATAATGATGGTAGGGTATGAGATATATTTTTTGTCTTTTGTAGGTTTTGCTTCTTTTTGCTAGTGTGAACATGCTCCTATTACTTGCATGTGTTCCATCTTAGACCTCAGTTCACATTGCTTGGTTTTTTGTCTTGTTTGCATTCTGTGCAATTTAAGGGTGTGGCATCCCCTTTGTTGAGCTGATTAGTATATATGTAGCTTACCACGGGCCTAGGTGGTCTGGAGTTGGGACCCGGTCCTATTTGTCTACCCTTTTATATGCATTACTTCAACTTTGATATACAGTAAGGTTTTTAATATAGACAGTATAGGTACCGTCCCAATTTAGGGTCACCTTGCCGCTGGTGGGATGGCTTGTATACTTTTTTTGATCAAAAATAGTTCACTAAGTACCCTATATTTATTATGCAACTTTGCTTTACATTTATATATAATGATGGTAGGGTATGAGATATATTTTTTGTCTTTTGTAGGTTTTGCTTCTTTTTGCTAGTGTGAACATGCTCCTATTACTTGCATGTGTTCCATCTTAGACCTCAGTTCACATTGCTTGGTTTATAGCACAGGTCCTGCACGCACAGAATGTCTGTCTGATCACATGACTGTGACATCAGCAAGGTCCTGTCTGTGTGTGTGTGTGTGTGCATGGGATGGATATAT
Organism: Phyllobates terribilis; assembly: GCF_046119375.1. Classification (NCBI taxonomy): domain Eukaryota; kingdom Metazoa; phylum Chordata; class Amphibia; order Anura; family Dendrobatidae; genus Phyllobates; species Phyllobates terribilis. The sequence goes on from NW_027362761.1 coordinate 708,819,181, forward strand.
AAACCCTGCTTGATGGGAGACAGGTGTGTTCTGTGATAGGCATGAGGCCTGTTCCCCGTGTGTGGGGGCACCGTTCGTGTGAGGCCTTGTGAGGCCGAGTGAAGCCTGGCTTCCTAAAAGGTCGAGGCTGGATCTTGTGTAGATGCCAGTGGTCTTGGAGGGAAAACCGGTTTGGAAGCCTGGCGGCCTGAAAGGTCGAGACTGGATCCTGTGAGTGGATGCTAGTGGCCTTGGAAGGCAGCGGCTTGTTGAAGATTCCTGAAAAGGCACAGGCTGGATGTTGTGAGTGTGAAAGACATACCAGTAGCCTTCGAGGGACGACGGCTAGAGACCCCCACCTGGGAAGCCGCAAAGCCACAGTGGTGGCAAATCAAATGAACTGCAGCAACTAAACCCGGCAAAGGTAATACACTTTGTTATATGGACACTTGTATGGACATTACTAAAGTATTACCTTGCTGAAGGCTGTAACCTGGGCCAAGTGGGCCTGTCTGCCACTTGGGCTCGTGGACATTATATGTGTGAACTGTGGTTTATGAAGTGCAATAAACTGCAGCATTGTGAAATACCGGAAAGACATTGCTGGTGTGCATTAATTGACCCGGTGCAGCGAGTATCCCCCATTATGATGACTAGTGCTGCCTTACAATATATATACAGTATATATATATATATATATATATAATGGGGGGATACAAATACAAGAAAAAAGGTGGGCATACCTGGTTATTAAATAACTGCTATGTCTGTTATATGTCTATCAAGATTGTTCAAATAATGCAAACAAACTGTCATGTAATTCGTATTATAGTAGGCTCATGACACAAGAAAATTTACACTGGTATAGCTATTGCAGACCTATATAGTGCCAGGCATATGTAATAACTAGAGATGAGCGTTGTTCGACTCGAACTGTTCGCCAATCTCAAATTCGAGCTGTTTTGGGCGGTGTTCGAGCCGTTCGGCGAACACGAACGATTTGAAAAAAATTCGGCTGTTCGAGGTTATGTTCGATAACTGTTCGTGCACCAAAATCATAACTGGATTTTTTCTCAGTAATGCTGAAAATTAATGTTAATACGCAGTTTGAGTGTACAGCGGGGCGGGGGGAGGGGCAGGGGATGGATCTCTGCAGGAATAATGAAGATCTCCATTTTTTTTTCTCTTTCCCGCATTTGCAGTGGGGAGGTGCAATCTGTCAGCCTATCAGCAGCGCACACACGGAGCGAAGTGCTTTTTTTCACACAAGCAAGGGCATGTGTCATTGGCAGTGTATGTCACATGTCCTTGCCCTATAAGACCCAGCCATTTTCCCCGTCGCCACCATTTTCTCACTGCTGCAGCTGCGTGTTAGACGGCACCGCTGTTGCTGTGTGCGCTATACCTTGTTAATTTCAAGCCAATTTTCGCACAAATCTACAGATAGCTTGGGAGTAGGGAATAGTTGTGATTGCAGTCCTTTTAAGGACTAGGTTACAGCATTTCCTACGACTTTTATCAGGCAGGTCTGTGCTCTTAAATAGATAGGTTGGGAGTAAAGACTAATTGTAATTGCAGTCCTTTTCAGGACTAAGTTACATCAGTTCCTATCAGTTTTTGCCAGGCAGGTCTGTGCCAGTGCTGTGCAAGTTTTTTCACAGCATTTGGCTAAATCTAGCAAAGCTAATCCTTTTTGGCCTATTGCAGAGTGTGTTAGCCAGTGGAGGAGCCTATCTGTGTTGCAAGCTACACCACCTGTGTATAGAATACCAATTTTTTTACTGCACCTAGTGAAGTAAAACCTTTTGGGCATAGAATCATTCTATTAGTCCATCTATACTGACCTCGATCAGGTTGCAAATTGAATATAATTTTTTTCTGCATCTAGCTCTGAAAAAATATTTGGGCTTCTAGCAGTGTGTGGGACTTGTTCTATTAGTCCATCTATACTGACCTCCATCAGGTTGCAAATTGAATATAATTTTTTTCTGCATCTAGCTTTGAAAAAATATTTGGGCTTCTAGCAGTGTGTGGGACTTGGTCTATTAGTCCATCTATACTGACCTCCATCAGGTTGCAAATTAAAAATAATTTTTTTCTTCATCTAGCTCTGAAAAAATATTTGGGCTTCTAGCAGTGTGTGGGACTTGTTCTATTAGTCCATCTATACTGACCTCCATCAGGTTGCAAATTGAATATAATTTTTTTCTGCATCTAGCTCTGAAAAAATATTTGGGCTTCTAGCAGTGTGTGGGACTTGGTCTATTAGTCCATCTATACTGACCTCCATCAGGTTGCAAATTGAATATAATTTTTTTCTGCATCTAGCTCTGAAAAAATATTTGGGCTTCTAGCAGTGTGTGGGACTTGGTCTATTAGTCCATCTATACTGACCTCCATCAGGTTGCAAATTGAATATAATTTTTTTCTGCATCTAACCCAGCCAATAGTTTTGGCCTAATACCACAGTTTGGCCACTCAGCTCTGCTCGGTTCCCATCCATTGTTTTTTTGTGCAAACAACTCCAGAGTTGTGAATTAGTTAACCACCAAAATGAGTGCAAAAAGGTTTGCTGCTGGTGGAAAGGGGAATAGGTGTGTTGGGAAGGGGAAAAAAGGTTGTGTCCGTGGGGTAGGTGTTAAAGCAACAGTAACATCTACAGAAGAAAGACCATCTTCCAGCCAAACTAAAATGTCTACTTCTTTTAGCGGACAATGTGATAAGATCCCTTTCTTACGGCCACGCCAATCGCTACAAATTCCAGATGAGGCACAAAAACAGCAGGTGCTTCAACGGATATCAAGTGCTCCTTTAAGTGGGCTCTCCTCCACATCAACTTCAACATCACAAATACTCCAGTCCTCAAAGGTGTCACCCCAATTGCACTTGCTTCCTCACAGCTCCCAAATCTCCAGCTGCCCGTCTGAGTATGAGGTAGAACAGATGATTGAGTCTGCAGAGCTGTTTACTCATACTATAGCCTGGGAATCAGAGGTCGGCTCCAGCGCTTCTGTGAATCCAGACGAGGAAATGATCTGCACTGATGCCCAGAATCTTTATGAGTCGGATCCAGGACCAGACGCTGAAGGTTCTGACCATAATGTAGACCCTCATTCCCAAACTGTAACTCCTGTTGGTGGAGACAATGAGGAAGACGATGATGAGACTCAAATACCTGATTGGAGCGACAACTTTAGTTTTTTGTCAGGGCAGGAACAGGTTGGCTCTGAGGACGACGGGTGTGATAATGCACAGGGTGATGATGATGAGGTTGGAGATCCCACTTACTGTCAACCCACAGTCAGCCAAGAGATGAGGTCAGCAGAGGAGGTGGAGGAGAATGCTAGTGACGACGAGGTCAGTTTGCGCCTTCCTGGACAGAGACGTAGTACTGGAAGCACGTCAACAACTGCATCCTCAAACACAACTCTGCCTCTCACCACAAGTCGTGGTGGCTCTTCAGGTCGCATGGGTGCTAAGCCTTGCATAGCCTGGGCATTTTTTCAGATCGATAAAGATGACCCAACTTGTGTTATCTGTAACATTTGTCAGCAAAAGCTAAGTAGAGGCCAAAAAATACATAGTTTGAGTAAGCTAAGAGGTTGAATTTCACCATCTGCAAGCTCTTGGCTACAGAAATGCTGCCTTTCCGCCTGGTGGACACAGAGGATTTTCGAGACCTTATGTCCGTTGCAGTGCCCCAGTACCAGATGCCCAGTCGGCACTACTTCTCAAAGAAAGGTGTGCCTGCTCTCCACCAGCATGTCGCACACAACATCACCGCTTCTTTGAGAAACTCTGTGTGTGACAGGGTGCATTTCACCACAGACACTTGGACGAGTAGGCATGGACAGGGGCGTTACATGTCGCTGACTGGGCACTGGGTAACTATGGTGACAGCAGGACAAGGGGCTGCTGTCCAAGTCTTGCCGTCCCCACGAGTTGTGCGTCAATCTTCTTTATCTCAAAGTTCCTCCACTGCTTCTGCCTCCTCAACCTCCTCTCGGTCCTCCACCTGCACCCAAAGCCTGTCTGGTCATGCCACAAGCTTTCTAACTGCGCAGAAGGGATCCTGCACACCTCCTTACTATGCTGGCAGTAGGGCTCAACGTCATCAGGCGGTTTTTACTTTGAAATGTCTGGGAAATGTGAGTCACACAGCTGAGGAGTTGTGGTCAGCTCTGGAGAACCAATTTCATGAATGGTTGTCTCCACTGGACCTGAAACCAGGGAAGGCCGTGTGCGACAATGCTGCAAACCTGGGTGCGGCCCTTCGCCGGGGCAATGTCACACACGTGCCTTGTATGGCTCACGTGTTGAACCTGGTTGTCCAGCAATTTTTAGCCCACTATCCCGGACTAGATGGCCTTCTGCAGAGGGCACGGTCGCTGTGTGCTCACTTCCGCCGTTCGCATCCCGCAGCTCAGCGACTTACATCTCTACAGAAGTCGTTGGGCCTGCCACTTCACCGGCTAAAATGCGATGTGCCTACCAGGTGGAATTCAACTCTGCACATGTTGCAGCGACTGTGGCAGCACCGACAAGCCCTGGTGCAATACGTTCTGACGTATAGCCTGGACCAACAAGATCCAGAGGTGGGGCACATCACGCTGGAGGAGTGGTCTCAGATCAGGGACCTATGCACCCTTCTGCACAGTTTTGAAATGGCGACGAAGATGTTTAGTGCTGACGATGCCATTATCAGCATGACTATTCCGGTGATTTACATGCTGGAGCACATGTTAAACAGAATTCGGAGTCAGGTGGTGGCACAAGAGGAGGTGGAGGAAGTAGAGGAGGAGGAGTTGTATGCGGAAGGGCTAACATCTGCAAGGTCCAGACGGTCGGCAGCACCAAGGCGGCAGGCATGTGAGGGTGGGGGAGATGGTTTTACCAGGGCGCATGGTAGCAGCCAAACTAGTGAGGAAGGTGCAGGAGCCCAGGAAGAAGTGGAGGACGAACTGATGGAAGACTCATCAGATGAGGGAGACCTTGATCACATTTCTGTTGTGCGAGGTTGGGGGGAGAGGACAGAGGAAGGAAGCATGATTGTTACCTCGCCACCAACACAACAGGGACTTGGTGCTCCTGGATGCGCAACACACATGAGTGCCTTCTTGCTGCACTACCTGCAACATGACCCTCGAATTGTGAGAATTAGAAATAATCCTGACTACTGGGTTGCCACACTGTTAGATCCCCGGTACAAAAGTAAATTTGCAGAAATTATTCCTGCCATAGAAAGGGATGCACGCATGCAGGAGTATCAGCAGAGACTGTTGCAGAATCTTACATGTGCTTTTCCACAAAACACCAGTGGTGCACGTAGTGAATCTCACAGTTCCAACTTGCCAACCGTGGGACCGTCGAGTGTTCAGCACTCAAACCGTAACAGAAACACAGTATCTGCTGGTAACATCAATTTTGCGGAATTATTTCACCACTTTTTTAGCCCATCCTTTGCAAGGCCACAGGAGACAAGAAGTCTGACACATAGTCAACGCCTAGAGACGATGGTACAGGAGTATCTCCAAGTAAACATTGAAGCCATGACTGTGTCACTGGACCCTTGCTCTTTTTGGGCTTCCAATCTGGATAAATGGCCGGAGCTAGCCACTTACGCCTTGGAGATCTTGTCATGCCCCGCAGCCAGCGTTCTGTCTGAACGTGTGTTCAGCGCTGCTGGTGGTGTGCTGACAGATAAGAGCACGCCGCTCTCCACTGATAAATCATGGATCCGAAACGACTTTTCTACCCCTGTGTCATCCTGGGGAGAGTAAAAGCTTGATGATTGGTTAAAATCACCTCACCAACCGTTTTAAGCTTTCAAATTACTAATCATGTTTATCTGTATCTTGGCTGGAAAATAATTTGGGCTTTGTAGCAGTGTGCAGTACTGATTCTATTAGGCCATCTATACTAAGCTCCACCAGATTTAAAATTAATAATAATTTTTAGCTGCATCTAGCCCGGAAAATAATTTTGGGGCTCCGAGATGCGCAAGACACATAAGTGCCTTCTTGCTGCACTACCTGCAACATTACCCTCAGATTGTTAGAATTCGAAGTAATCCTGACTACTGGGTTGCCACACTCTTAGATCCCCCACACTCTTCGATTAACCTTTTCATTTTAATAAAGACCAAAAAATGGTCATTTTTGAAATTATAAGCATTAGCAGGTTATTACAAACTGAAATCAAACAGTTTTCAACTCAAAACTTTATTCTAGGTGATGTTACATTTGCACATAGGACCCCTTGTTCGAAAGGAGCTTCTGAACTCTCTCATCCATTGAATTTGTCAGGTTTTGGATGGTTTCTGCTTCAATTGTTTTGCATGAGGACAGAATACCCTCCCAGAGCTGTTGCTTAGATGTGAACTGCCTCCCGCCATCATAGACACTCCTTTTGATGATGCTCCAGAGGTTCTGAATGGGGTAGAGGTCAGGGGAGAATGGGGGTCACACCATAAGTTTGTCCCCTTTTATGCCCATATCAGCCAGGGATGCAGATGTGTTATGTGCAGCATGAGACGGTGCATTATCATGCATAAAAATGATCTTGCTGTGAAATACACGGTTCTTCTTCTTGAACCATTGCAGGAAGTGCTGTTTGAGAAACTCCACATACATTATGGAGTTCATCTTTACCCCTTCAGGGATCCTAAAGGGGCCGACAATCTCTCTCCCCATGAGTCCAGCACAAAACATTACTCCACCTCCTCCTTGTTGGCGCTGTAGCCGTGTTTGCGTGGGGTGTCCATCAACCTGCCATACTCCACTCCATCCATCTGGACCATCGAGCGTTGCACGGCACTCATCCGTGAACAAAACAGTTTTGAAATCAGTCTTCATGTAATGTTTGGCCCACTGGAGCCATTTCTGCTTGTGTAAAGTGGATAGAGGAGGTCGACAGGATGGCGTACGCACAGCTGCAAACCTCTGAAGGACCCTGCATCTTGTTATTCGGGGGACGTTGGAGGCACCAGCAGCTTCAAAAATTTGTCTGCTGCTATGACAAGGCTTTTTTGCCGCTGCTCTTTGAAACCTGACGTAATTGCCTGTAGGAAAGAGTCCTCAATTTGCCCTTATCAGCACGCACACGTGTGTACTGTGAATCAGCTACATACTTCTTGATTGCCAAGACACTTCATCCTGATCATCGCACAATGTTGATTGTAGTCATGCCTTGACCTAAACACTCCACAATTTGTTGCTTCTCAGCAGCCGACACATCCTTTTTCTTTCCCATTTTGGCAGAAAATGTAGGCTGCTTAATAATGTGGGACAGCCTTCTTAAGTAGTCTTGCCTTTCATTGGACACACCTGCCAAACTAATTAGCACAGGTGTCTGCAATTGCTTACAGTGATATAAAGAGCCCTGACACACATCACCATCAATGAGTTTAACTGACAAACAAACAAATTCTTCCCTTATCACTCCTAAACACTTTTTGCATAATAATTTGGAACACAGTGTACATGTGCTTTTCCACAAAACACCAGTGGTTCACGTAGTGAATCTTACAGTTCTAACTTGCCAACCGTGGTCTGTATGGAGTTGTTCAATAAAGGGCCCAAAATTAAGATAACATAGACGGGAGAGGTCTCTATGAATAGGAATTCCTAAGTATTTGATACCTTGTGAGGGCCAGGCAAAGGGAAAGTTGGACTGGATGGAATCCTGTATGGATTTGGGGAGGGAGACATCGAGGGCCTCAGACTTCGCTGCATTGATTTTAAAATTTGACCATGTAACAAAGTGATCTATTTCAGCCATAACAGCAGGGATGGATATATGTGATTGAGTGATATATACTAGGACATCATCAGCAAATAAAGAGCACTTGTACTCGGTGCCTCCCACCTCAATACACCTAATATTGGGGTTATGGCGAATTGATGAGAGCAGGTGCTCCGTCACTAGGATGTATAAGAGAGGGGACAGAGGACATCCCTGCCTTGTCCCATTGGTGATTATGAAAGGTGATGAAAATGTTCTGACGCGCCCCCTGGGCCTTGGGACACCCGGAGCCGGACCCTTTTTGGTGGATGCTGGTGGTTGTAGTCTCCGTGGCGGCGACCCGGTTCCGTGGCTCAGGGCGGTCAAACCAGTGGCGGAACTATTTATGTGGTTTTGATGTTTTAATGTCCGACTACGCCACCCGTGGATTGCGGTCAGAGTGAACCGCTGCTGCAGGGCAAACCGCTGAGGCGAGTGTTGTGGGTGCAGCAGAGCGTAGCATAACTCCCCACGGGAGGAGTATAGCCTCAGGGCAGTGTATGCGGAGGATGGGGGTGATGGTGCAGGGCAGCAGCAGTAACGACACAGAGTCAGTGATGCAGTTCAGGGCCTTTACTCACAGTTCTTATTATCCAGACCACGTCTGCAGGTAACGGTTGCCCACGTCGTACTGTGCTCACCAGGTGAGGGGCTCAGACAACTCCCAGATAACTTTGGAGCGCTTCACAGGACCCCCTTTGTGTGTCCTTTGTCTGGCCTTTCTTACCAACCCTTCTGTCCGGCTGCCTCGGGCCTCCTCTTGGTAAACTTGGCGCCAGTTTCCCTGACCCTATGTGGTGCCTTCCTAGCGGGTGTAGCGAGGGGCTGCGCCACATAAAATGTCACAGCCTCCGGTTTCTAGCTGAGGGTCGTTTCCCGCCTTCACTAGTTTCGGGGACCGGTCTCCCCCTTTGGCCTGACCCCTCCACGCAGGTGGATTCGGGCGTGCGGTGGCGACTCGCCCGTCCGCACCCCTGGGATCCCTTCGTTCCTCGTTCCTGGAGCCTTCTCCGCTCCTCTTCCTTCCTTCTCCCTCTTCCAGGCCTGGGCCTCTGTTACTAGGCCCGCCTCCGGAGCAGAGCTCATGCAGAGCCCCTGCTCCCTGTCACTTCTGCTTAGACTTCTCTGCACTGAACTAAGATGGTGCCCACCTTTTATACTCCCTTCTCAATGCACCCAGGAACTGCTTCCTCCCTGCTCCTGCACTACAGGGTTCCCCTTCCTCAGTGTTCCCTCCCCCCACTCCAGCCAGGGACAGGGACTGTCGTGCCCATCTCAGGGGCATATTGGTCGCCCAGCCCCATGGCAATGTGGTGTAATGCATGCAGGTGTCGGGTCCTGATCCACACTACATCCTTACCTGAGAGTGAGATATCACACCTCTGGGTGAGGAGCAATACCTCTGTAGCAACCGAGCCCTCAGGGTGCTACAGTTCCATTTATCTTCAGCCTAGGTGACGTATTGCGATACAGGGCCGTGATTTTGGCTATAAAAGGGTCCCCTAGACCCCTACCCCAAGCTTTTTAAGAGAATAATATATGGCGTGCCAGGAGACTCTATGGAATGCTTTCTCAGCATCCAACGAGAGTATCTAATTACAAATTTTTAACTGCATCTAGCCCAGGAAATACTTTGTGCCTAGTAGCAGTGTCTGCTAGTCAGCGGATTATCCCGGCTGTTAAGCAAGCTACACCACCTGTAGTTTAGACACTTAATTTTTTCAAAGGAAATGCTTCGGGACCACGGGATACTCAGTGAAGAGCATCAGGAGGCACCCCAAGGCATAGGGGCTGGGACTGGCGGTAGGATGCCTTGCGGTGGACAGCCGAGCTCGATCCTTATAAAAGCTTTTTAACTGCAGCAGCTTTAGTGGACGCTACTGGAGCTGGAATTACGCGGCTGCTGGCATGAGACTTGCCCTCCAATAGATCCTTGTAAAAGGATTTAAAGTGTATTCATTCAAATTAGAGAGACAATTTAAATTAAAAAGCTTAGAGCTGCCTCCACCACAGGGGGGCTCGCTCGACCCACCAGCGGACAGGCACCAGTATTGGGAGAGAGGGGCTGGCCGTCAAGGTCCACCGTGGCTCTGGCACAAACCCGGCGACACGGAGGTGGCACGAGCAGGAACGGACTGGCCGTGTCGGCTTCTCACTTTTTGGATTTTAGAAGGGCATGATATGCCTATATCTGTGTCTCCCCCTCCTTTTACTCCTCCACCTCTTTTCTTTTCGCATGACTATATGTACTTGTCACTTTTCCATGTGTTAGTTATGTCTTCTGAGCAGTTTGTCAGCTTTTGGACACCTTTGAAGGTGTTTTCTATGTGTTTCTATGTGTTTTTGTTTGCCTGCCATTGGTTTTAACGGTGTTCGAAGGTGTTCGGCGAACACACGGGTGTTCGACGAACCGAACCGAACTCGAACACTACGGGGGTGGCTCAACACTAGTAATAACAGATGACCAATATGGAAAAAGTCATAATAAACTCTTATAGTGACATCCAACATCCATATAACAAAGTAAGAACCAGGGTAAACCATACATATGAAATAGCATTAAAAGGCAGACATAATAGAACAAGAAATAAAGGTAGTGTTACCAGAAGTGCAAGAGACCAGGAAGCGCTTGGATATGAGGTTTGAAGGAGAGATCAGAGTCAAGGGTTACCCCAATCGCGTTGTGCTGATGGTCTCTGTGGAGACACGGGGTTTCCTGTGGGCAGAATACTACTCAGACAACACAGGGTGAGGGTAAAACAGTGCGGCAATACTTTATTGAACCTCCAAACAGACAATAACATATAGAACAGTCCCAGCAAATACACAAGATGGTGCAAAATTACAGAGTATCACCCTTCTGCTGACTCACCGGGATTAAAGCAGCTGTGAATCTCCGGGGCTTACAGGGCCGACTACCCCCACCAGTGGCACCTCGCTTTTGGCATGCCCCCAACAGGGAGGAGGTAATAAGCTTAGGAAGCTGCCAGTCCATTGAGGTACGTAACCAGGTGACCGGAAAGTCCCATCCTGGCTACCCCAAATATCTACATGGGATCAGGTGACTGGAGGGTCCCAACCTGGCTACCCCAAACATCTACATGGGACCAGGTGACCGGAGGGTCCCAACCTGGCTTCCCCAAACATCCATGAGTTCCAGGTGACCAGAGGGTCCCAACCTGGTATCTCTGAGTGTATCCATGTGTTCCAGTGATGGTCAATGGAGCAGATCTGTGTTCTTCCAGATGGATCTGCGGTCCCCTAAGTTGACATCCTGTAGAGTCAAATCTGTGTACCTCTTGATGGAGCCATGTGTCCTGGTTGCTTTTATGAAGAGACTCTCTTGAATGTGATGATGTCTGTAAAGCGCTGTGGAATTAATGGCGCTATATAAGTGAATAAAATACATAAAAATAAATAAATTAAATTTTGTAAAGTCCCTCATCATCCACAGGTCAGGGGAGAGGTAGTAGGGGCTCATCTCTCATTGTTTGAGCATTTAATCGACCAGCATAGTTTGCCTTTCTCTGTTTTGCCGGTCAACAAGCCACAGGGCCCACACAATGGTCAATTAACTCGTTTAGCAAACATCCATTGTTCAATGACCCTGCGTGTCTTGCAAAGCCAGCAGACAACAAGTTGCAGTAAATATCGACTCAAGTGTCAACATTCAGGCTTATTCAAACAATAGTGCATTTTTCTTGACCAGCCAAAGGAAAACACACAAATTGAAAAGTCAGCATAAAGATAATTGCATATGTCTCCTCGACTACTGAATTTACGTATGGATAATTAAGAATTAAATGCTGTGTCATCACATTGGTCCCCCATCTTAATTAGCCAGACATGATAGGCTTCCAATCATCCTTCTCCACTAATACCCTCCTTCTCAACAGAATTGGAAAACATCCTCATTCAGGCTTTTGAGAAAGTGATTATCCCTAAAAAAATATTTGATGGCCTACTGACCAAGTTCCCCAAAATCCCAACGCTGTACTTTATACCAAAAATCCATAAGAACCCCATGGAACCGCCGGTGAGTCCGATCATGTCAGGCATTGGGGGTTTATGTGATCCGATTTGTAAATTTATAGATCACTATTTAAAACCCTTAGTTGAGTCACTGTCCTCATATGCGCGAGACATGACAGATGTCCTGGCTAGAATTAATGGTATAGGGTTGGAGAGGGACATGCTCTTGGTCACAGCCGACATAGAGTCGCTATATAAATTCATTCGCCATCAAGATAGCTTGGAAGCATGCAGTTTCTTCTTGGAGGGCAGCAACTGGGATAGCCAAATATGCAATCTGTTCTGGAACTATTAAAATACATACTGACACATAACTTCTTTATATTTAAAGATGCGTACTATTTACAACAAAGCCGACACTGCCATGGTTGCGGCCTGTGCACCTTCCTTTGCCATCCTCTTCCTAGAATATTGGGAGAGGGGGGTGTTTGGCAGGGGTGCCCAGGCCTCTGACCATGTGCAGTGCTGGCTACACTATATTGACGACGTTCTTATCATTTGGCAAGGCCAACATCAATTGCGGCAATTTATGTGTCAGTTAAATCATAACAAATTTAATATTAAATTGACCTATTCATTTAGTGATTCTGAGGTTGACTTTCTTGACATTAAAATTGAAGTCAATTCCCATTTGCATGTGCAGATTGATGTCTATGAAAAGCCCACTTCAGTAAATTCACTTTTTTATGCAAGTTACAGTCATCCTTATGCAACAATAAAGGCCATCCCAGTTTGCCGATATCTAAAGATGAAACAGATATGCTCTTCAGACCATAAATTTGAGATGCAGACAGCCGATTTGAGGGAGAGATTTCAAGCCAGGGGATGCAGCAACAGATTCATAAAATATGGATATAATAGAGCTAAAAAAGTAGCCGAGAAACATTATTATGTCCCACGTTTAAAAACAAGAAAATTGATGATAAAATATGCTTTATTTCTACTTATAATGGAGATTGATCATCAAGAAGAGAATGTCTAAAATGACATTTGGATATTCTAAAAACAGAACCCACTCTATCCAAACATTTGTCAGATCAGACCCACATGACAACTAGGAGGAATAAAAATTTGGGGGACTTACTAGTTCGGAGCCATTATATTCCCATGCAAAAAAATCCATTCAATTCTCGAGGACCTTCACAGGGATGTTTTCCCTGTGGTACCTGTATCTCCTGTAAAAATATTTCTCTCACCTCTTCCTTTACTCCAGGCGGACAGGACTAAAACCTACAGCATTAACCCCTTTACGACCTTGGGATTTTCCGTTTTTGCATTTTCGTTTTTTGCTCCCCTTGTTCCCAGAGCCATAGCGTTTTTAATTTTTGGGCAATATGGGCATGTGAGGGCTTATTTTTTGCAGGACGAGTTGTACTTTTAAACGCCATTAGTAGTTTTACCATATTGTGTATTTTTTCTTTCCACGTTCACTAGATGGTAAAACTGACCTGCCATTATATTCTCCAGGTCATTACGAGTTTGTAGGCATCAAACATGTAAAGGTTCTTTTTTATTTAAGTGGTGAAAAAAAAACAACAAAGTTTGCTAAAAAAAAAAAAACAATGGCACCATTTTCCGAGACCCGTATCGTCTCCATTTTTCAGGATCTGGGGCTGGGTGAGGGCTTATTTTTTGCGCGCCGGGTTGACGTTTTTATTGATACTATTTTGGGGTAGATATGATATTTTGATCGCCCCTTATTGCATTTTATTTAACCAAAAAAATGTAATGCTGGCGTTTGGAATTTTTTTCTCGTTACGCCGTTTACCGATCAGATTAATTCTTTTTTTATATTGATAGATCAGGTGATTCTGAACGCGGCAATACCAAATATGTGTATGTGGGGTTTATTTTTTATTATTTTATTTTGAATGGGGCAAAAGGGGGGTGATTTAAACTTTTATATTTTTTTATTTTTTTTTTATATTTTTAAAAACATTTTTTTTACACTTTTTGCTTGCTTCTATAGTCTCCATAGGAGACTAGAAGCAGCAACTGTCTGATCGCCTCTGCTACATAGAGGTGATGAACAGATCACCTTTATGTAGCATAAATGCTCCTTTGCTATGAGGGCCGACCACTAGGTGGCGCTCATAGCGCACTTTACATGACAACCACTGGGGTCTGCTGCAGACCCCGGGTTGTCATGCCCACCCATCAGTGACCCGCAATCACGTGACGGGGTCACCGATGGGCGGGGTAAGTGACGCGCTTCCGGCGCGGCGCTGTTAAATGCCGCTACCAGAGATTGACAGCGGCATTAAACTGGTTAACAGCCGCGGGTGGAGCGTGATTCCACCCGCGGCTGTTGCGGGCACATGTCAGCTGTAAGAATCAGCCCTCACTGAATCGGGGGTAATGGCCTGGGGCGTACTAAGGGGTTAAAGATTATATCACATGTACGACAACCCAAGTGATTTATTATGCTGTATGTAGCTGCCCCAAGATTTATATAGGGTTGACGTCAACTTAAAAACCGCACATGTGAGCATGGGTGCGACATTATGGCGGCTGTGGCCTCGACTGATCCCTCTCAACTAAAAACCATACCACAAACTTAATGCCTGTGTATGGTGGGAGACAGCCTGAAGCAGATCTGTTTTTAAACATATATGTTGCTACAGTATCTATATTGCATACTCTTTACAATTGCTGTAACTAGGCTTTTTTGGGACATAGATCAACACAGCTACATAGCATTATGTGACATGCAGAAGTAGTGCTGTTGTTTCAAAAGCATCCAGCAACTATTAGAAGCAACACAAGCACAGGAGACAGGAAGTGTTGTGCTCCAGAAGCATCCAGCAACTAGAGGGGTTAACACAGTCACAGGAGACAGGGAGTGTTTTAGAAGAGCCCCAGGGGGATTTTGGGGAAGTTGTTTACTGTCTGGCTAGAGCCAAAGAGAAAGGTGGTGTATGATCTGTATCTCACAGAAGGCAAGGGAACAGAATTCAGGTCAGGAGCGATGCTAAACACAGGTCAGATAGACTCCCTGAGCTAACACTGCGAAGTATTATCGGGCAGAAAGATAAGGACTGGAAGGAATCCTGTCATAGGGATCATCTCCCTCCTCAACCCCCCCCCCCCTCCATCTCCATGCAGGATAAAGAATGCTGTGTACTATTGAGTCCTTGTGAAGGAAAAGCCTGTGGTTGTGTATGCATTAAAACTGTGCTGTACTGTGCTTCTGGATAAACTGTGTACTACTGTGCTGCGAAAGAGATTGTACTGTTGTTACTGGAGCCTGTTGCTCAAAGAGATATTTAAATTGCACTGGCCTTGCCTCATTAAATGTTACTGTTTTACCGTTTCTGAGGACTCTTGTCAAATGTGTCTGGTCAGCAACTGAATATATCCTGTGCCTGAGAACAGCTGCAGCCTATGGTCACCCTGAGTAACGGTTACCTCAGAATTTCAAAGAATTCATGCAACCGGTCTCGCCCCTATCTGAACTTAGGCGGCGTACATGTAACATTGGTGGCCCGTACGGGGAGTCCTGAGCTGGAATTGGCGTGTAGAAGTAGAAGAGAAAAAGTGTCTGGAAAAACACAGCAGCACAGCACCTCAATTCAACTCTGCTACACCAGTTAAAGGGGACCAGCCCTAAAGAAAACTCATTAGCAGCAATGGATGTGGAAATACAAATGGACAGAATTAGTGAGCAGCTTCTTCAGTTAACCTGTGAAGAATTGAGAACAGTAGCAGAACATATAAAGATGTCAGAAGAACAGATTTCTAAAGCACACAACCACAGGCAATTGTTACCTGCCATTAATGCAAAAATGGATGAGCTGAGGGAGAAAGAAGCTGAAGACGTCATGGGGACATTCCTCCAGGAGCTAACACAGTTTCTAACCAGGTTGAAGTTGGAGGATGAAGGGGCGGCACCATTTACCAAAAGTGAGAATATCCGTCTGCAGACAGAACTACAGGAATTGAAAGAACAATTCAAAGCCCTAACAACAGCCCTGCAGGAAACATCCAAAACCTCTGAACGGGTGATAGACTCAGACAGAACCTTTAACCTGCTCGGGTTAGATAAATCAGGGAGACAGTCCTCTCTAACACCACAAATCGCCATAAGGAAAGAATTCAAGATCCTGGGACAGATTGGAGAGTGTGAACAGAAAGAGGAACTGTCTTATATGAACTTGTTTCACCAGATCAATGCAGGCTTACAGAAAGGCTACCAGCCAGATACGATCGTTGAGGGAGTGGTGAAAGTGATCAGCCCAGGACTGAACCTCCGTAGTATGTTAGAAATGAAGAGTCAATTGACCTTGCAACAGCTGAAGATGATTTAAAAAGGGCACTATAAAGAAGACAGTACTTCAGAATTGTTCCACCAACTCATTAACCTCTCAAGAAAAATAATGAATCACCCCAAAGTTTCTTGTTCAGAGTAATTGAACTGAAGGATAGACTGTTGTTTTCATCCATAGATGTAGAAGCGGAGGAGAAGTTTGATGCTGGACTAGTCCAGAAGAAGTTCTTGAGATCATTGGGAACAGGGTTAATCAGCAAAGACATCAAGTTGCAGCTGAAACAGTACCTAGAAGATCCTGGCATTCTGGATGAAGTCCTAATTGAAAAAATGAATGAGGTAGCTAGTTTGGAGTCAGAGAACGAACAGAAGTTAAATAAAGGCTCTGCTCCTAAAATCACGAACATGAGTCAACTGAAGTTGGAGACCCCCAGTGGCCAGTCCAAAGATCATCATGGAGACCCTCCAGTGACACCTCCGAGAGTGAACCTTAAATTACCAACAAAAGAGAGGACCGCCAGCACTCACTGGGAGGAAGTAATAGGAGAACTGCGAGCAGAGTTGATTTGAGGTGAAAAAGTTGATTTGTTCCAGGTCAGAACCTGTATTCCTCAGACCCAGGGGTGGGTTCCAAAACAGAAGATACCCGGCTTGTGAAGCGTGCCCTTTATCAAATCAGAGTACGGTGTGTATCCACTGTCTAAGATGTGGTGAGGAAGGACATAATTCCAAAGAATGCCAATGGTCAGTCTTTTGGGTTATAAGACAGGAGGTTGCCAGTGCAGGGCGACTGGTAACTGCAACACGGAGAAGGCCCCAGAAGCAAATCCAAATCTCACCAAACCCCAGAACGGTGCATGAGGTAAAACGACTGCGTCAGTACTATCCCCAGGTGTGTTACCATCTACAACAGCTGCAAGAGAGGCAGGGGCATCAGTTACTTAATGCCCAGTGCGGAGGTCAAACGATGTACTCCTGGGAGGAGGATTCCTCGGTCAGTAAAGATAGCCTCATCAGCCTAATCGGTGAAAGGTGCTTTATACAGTGCCAGCTTGATGGACTCCTGGTAAAAGCACTGTGGGACACAGGAACCCAAGCGAGCCTTTTAAATGAAGAATGGAGAGGGCGCTACCTGTCACATACCTGCCTTCGGTCGCTAAAAGAAATCTTAGGACCAGTGGATCTCCACGGCAAAGCTGTCAACCAGACCGAAGTCCCTTTCATAAGCTGGGTGGCAGTGACTTTCCAACTGAGGGCCACGAAGAACAGCAACACCATTGAGCTTTTGGTACCTTTTCTCGTGACCAGTGATCAGAAGGTGGCAGAGGATCCTTACCTGGTGTAAAGATCTGAGGTTGTGGGTTGTAAGTAATCACCTAGGCAGGTTAACGATGCAACAATATTTTATTGATCACAGCCATGGTAATAAAGCAATTCCAGGTAAATGGCCAAAATACAGTTCTCTCAGTCCTCAAGTTCCCAATCTGGGTTCAGTAGTTCCACTGGCTTTGTATCAGGCCATACTCACTGTCTCCAAACTTTTGGTTGGCCCACAGATTTCGTATCTCCAGCCAGTATAGCCTGTAGCCACAGTCCATGATCCTCTAGACGGCAGATAAAACGATGAAAGCACAGGTATCCAGTAGCAGCAGTCCTTTAAAGAAAGTTTAAATCCAAATGACATAATCCATAATGGTAACATGTTTATCCATCCATCCTTCCAAGTCCACGGTCTCCATCCTCTTCCTTCAATCCTTCCACACAACTCTGACTAAAACATGTCTGTCCTCCCAGGTCAGAAGTGATCACTCTCCCCCTTAAGCATTTACTGTTAATTAAAAACAATGAAGAATATTCTAGAAGCCTTCATCTGAGACTGCATGTATGACCCCCTGTGGTGACGGCTCCACTGTGTCTACAATCTACACACACATAATGACATTATTGGCTGTTGGAACAATGGTTGGATACTCCTGAGATACAGATATCCTGAGATACAGATTAGTGGAATGCTGGACATTTTACAAGTGAATCTAGTGCACATACTGACAAGTTAGCAGAACTATATAAAACATAACAAGTAAATCACTAATAAAACACAATAATAATATTGACAAAAATGGTGGTCCGTTGCTGACAAAGTATCATAGTCTTTTGTAACTGGGCAGCTCCTCACACCTGGGTTATAATGTAATCAGTTAGATCATCACGAAACACAAGTCAGGGACACTGGTGGTGGACGCAATTGCCACATCAATTGCCATACCTAACGCCGTGGCGGAAAATTTGATTCATAGAGTAAAGAAAGCACAGAATACAATGGACCAAAAAGAAGTCAAGATAGGCTGGCGCCCAACCATCATCCCTGCAAACCAAATGGTGGGAGAAGGTTCGGGAAGAAAAGTTCAAAAAAGACTGTTCGTGCCAAAAGACTCCTCAGAACTTCTGGAAGGCCTAGTTCAAGGTGAGACTGTGCTTACGATTCCTACTGGTGGGTTTGCTCGAGTGACAGTACCGGTGATGAATACTATGAAACACAAAATTAGACTGGAACCAAAGACTGTGTTAGGTCACATCAAAACCGTTAAAACGGTATATCCAGCCAGTGTGAGACCCGCCCAGGGGTCTACCATGAATTCAGTCTCCCCACCAAGGAACACGAGTTGCCCAGGGGAGTAAATTGCACGACCCACCTCGGGATCCTGGGAACACTTGTGTGCAGAAGATCGAGCGGTAGCAAAGCAGATGCTAAGAGAAGAGTGTCATGCATTCTCCAAAGAGGACTCTGATATAGGCTGTATCCCGTCGTTGCACTTGAAAATCAATTTGAAAGACACGACCCCAGTAACCAGAAGTTACATGTCTGTGCCGAAAACCATTACTCCGTGAAGTGAAAGAGTATTTACAAGACCTAATCAACAGAGGTTGGGTCCAAAAGTCAAAGTCGTCTTATTCCTCTCCTATTGTTTGTGTTAGGAAGAAGGATGGTATGTTGAGACTCTGCTGTGATTACCGGGAACTAAACCGAAAGTCAGTACCTGATCGGCACCCGATACCAAAGATTCAAGATATCCTGGATAGCCTATCAGGAAGTACCTGGTTTTCTGTCCTCGATCAGGGTAAAGCATACTATCAAGGATTTGTTGAAGAGTCCAGTAGACCTTTGACAGCATTCATCACTCCGTGGGGGTTATATGAGTGGATCCGCATACCTCTTGGGCTCAGTTTAGCTCCAGCAGAATTCCAGAGGAGCATGGAGACATGTTTAGAAGGATTGAGGGATGATATCTGCCAGCCGTACTTGGATGACAATGCGGTACACAGCAAAACCTTCCGGGAGCATGTTGAACACGTGAGGACCGTATTACAGCGGTATCAACAACACAGATTTAAGTTGACCCCAAAGAAGTGTGAACTGTTCAAAAGGCAAGTCCGATTTCTAGGGAAAATTGTGTCCGGAGAAGGATATACCATGGACCCAGCAGAAATCGCTCCGGTACTGGCCTTAAAAGACAAGCGTCCCTCTACCGTCGGGGAGTTGAAGCAGATATTAGGATTCCTCTCCTACTATCGTACTTATGTTCGGAACTTCTCCAGGATTGCTGCCCCACTATACCTCCTCTTGGGGGGGATGACAGAGTCAACAACACTCACGGAGAAAAAGAAGAACGCGGGTAGGACTGGGCTTAAACGAAACAACGCCGTTTCGTCCCAACAGCCCATTCTCTGAACAGCAACCACCAGGAGGTATTGGAAGAACTGGTAGACTACCTGGTAAAACCACCCATCTTGGGATATCCTGATTTCAACTTACCATTTGTTCTTCATTGTGATGCTTCTCAAGTTGGACTGGGAGCTGCCCTGTATCAGCATCAAGATGGAAAATTGAGAGTCATCGGTTACGGTTCTAGAACATTGACAGACACCGAGAAGAATTACCATCTACATTCCGGAAAATTGGAGTTCCTGGCATTGAAATGGGCTATCTGTGAACGATTTAGAGATTATTTCTATTACAGCAAAGAGTCTGAGGTATACACTGACAACAAGCCATTGACCTATGTCCTCACTACAGCCAAATTGAATGCAACGGGTCAGAGATGGGTCGCTGAACTAGCTGACTTCAATTTCAGCATCAAATACAGGCCAGGAAAATGCAATGCGGATGCTGACGGATTGTCGAGAATGCATCTAGAGCCTGAAGAGTTCATGCAAGAATGCAAGGAAGTCAGCCTGGAAGCAATTGAGAGCACTACCCAAGCAGTACAAGCTTATCAAGAAGAAGACACACCATTGTGGTGTCCGTTAACGGTGGAAACCACCATAGAAGCGAGAGAACAAAATCACCCCCTGTCTATTCAACAACTACCAAAAGGAAAAATCCGTAGAGCACAATGGGAAGATCAGATAATTGGTAGTATACTACTTTATGTGGACCAAAATCGGTTTCCAAGTAAACGGGAGAGAGATAATTAGTCACCAGCAGTATCTGTTTTAGTTAAAGAATGGATGAAGCTCTACCTCAGTGAAGACGGTATCCTGTATCGTAAAGGAGGACAAAACCGGCAGTTGGTACTACCCAGAGTATTCCGTAGGTTGGTCTTCAAAGTACTCCATGAAAACATGGGACACCTGGGAGTTGAAAGGACAACAAACTTGATCCATGAACGTTTCTTCTGGCTGTACATGCAGAGAGATATTGAGAGGTATGTGACCAGGGAGTGTGGGTGTCTGAAAGATAAACGTCCCAACACATCCATCCGGGCACCTATGGGCAACATCCAAACTACGTATCCGTTTGAGATGGTCTCAATAGACTTTCTACATCTCGAGACATGCAAGGGTGGCTACGAATACATCTTGGTGGTGATGGACCATTTTACTCGATTTGCTCAAGCATATGACACCACCAATAAATCGGGTCGAACAGCGGCAGAGAAGATCTTCAATGATTTTGCTTTGAGGTTTGGGTTCCCTACGAAGTTACACCAAAACCTAGGAAGAGAATTTGAGAACCAGCTCTTTGCCAAGCTAGGAAAGTACTGTAGAATTCAGAGATCCCACACAATGCCCTATCACCCAGGACAAGTGGGATGTTTTAACAGGACATTATTGTCGATGTTGCACACTTTAACAGCTGATGAGAAGAAAGACTGGAAGAGTTCTGTCAAAAGTGATACATGCCTATAACTGTACAAAGAGTGACTGTCACGGGTGTGTCGCCACGAAGATCGTCACGAGTACACAGCCTGACTTCTCGCAGCTGACTTGTTGGTGCTTTGTGTTTTTCGGCAGTGAGGGAGTTAATTCTCTCTCTCTCTGTGCTAGACGAGGTCCAGCCTCGCCCAGCTGCAATCAATACTGCTGTAGTGAGACTCCTTCAAATGCCTGCTGGTCTGTTTGGGAAGTGTCGGTGAAAGCATTTCATTCAGACTAACAGAGCGGATCGTGGTGTTTGGAGTTTCTGAGATAAGTGTATTTGGAGTGTTTTTTCCCTTCCTCGCTTTATCATTTATCTCCTTTCCCGTTGGTGTTCCCTCTGTTGTAGTTGTGTAGTTGTTGTATGCAAGGTGGTTTTGGTTTTTCCCTTGTACTGTCTCGTTCGTCTAAGTACTGTGTGTGGGCATATTATTACTTGTCCCCTTTTGTTGTGATCGGGGTCCTTCTCAGGACTAGATTACTTAGGTGCAGGGATCCTCAGGAGGTAGGGGTTACGCTGGCGGCCTGGACCTCTGTACCTTTAACAGTACCTCCAGGTTGAGGGACTAGTCAGGGCCCCAGCTTAGGGTCAGCTTAGGCCCCCTACCTCCAGTATACAGAGACAGCGTGACATTTTCACCGACTCACTTAGTTTTTCTCCAGCTACCATGGATCCAGTAGCCGGTCTAGCTCGGCAGTTGCAGAGTTTGTCCATGGAGCTGGCGGACGTTAGGTCCAAGGTTTTGCATCCTCAGGAGCAAGCCGGACCAGAACCTAAAGTAGCTCTCCCTGACAGGTTCACTGGGGGGCGGGACAAGTTTTTTGTTTTCCGGGAGGCATGCAAGTTGTACTTTTGGCTGCGGCCTCGGTCATCGGGGAGTGAAGAACAAAGGGTGGGAATTGTCATCTCGCTCCTACAAGGGGACCCACAATCTTGGGCGTTCTCTCTTCCCCCGGGCTCCCCGGCTCTCCAGTCAGTGGATAGGTTTTTCGCTGCTCTGGGACTCGTATATGATGACCCAGATCGGATCTCCCTTGCTGAGTCTAAGTTACGTAGGATCCAGCAGGGAGATCGTCCGGCGGAGGAATTCTGTTCGGAGTTCCGTAGGTGGGCCACGGACACCCAGTGGAATGACCCGGCTCTTAGGAGCCAGTTTTGTCATGGTTTATCCGACAAATTACAGGATGTGTTGGCACAGTATGACTCTCCCGCGTCACTGGAAGCCGCTATGGCCCTTGCTATTCGCGTTG
Organism: Phyllobates terribilis; assembly: GCF_046119375.1. Taxonomy (NCBI): domain Eukaryota; kingdom Metazoa; phylum Chordata; class Amphibia; order Anura; family Dendrobatidae; genus Phyllobates; species Phyllobates terribilis. The sequence goes on from NW_027362761.1 coordinate 708,841,691, forward strand.
ACAGACGGCTTCGGGAGAGGTGCGGGATAACTCTACCCCCTGTGATGACTCCACCTCCTACAAGGTCCCCTCATATGGTGGTTCCCCTGGTCAGTCCAGAGGAGCCTATGCAATTAGGAGGGACATCATTTCGGGGGAGGGGACCGGTGGTGCGCCATAAGACAGGAAGGTGTTTCTTCTGCGGGAGAAAGGGACATTTTATTGGGGGGTGTCCATCCCGTCCCTTGCAGAGTGAAGAGTCGTCGGAAAACTGTTGATCCCAGGTTGTGTGGTGGACGGCAATCTGGGAGTAGGTATTTCGTCCCTAGGTTCGTCTCAGTTTCTCGTACCGGCGGAGGTGGTGGTGGGTACGAGAACTGAGAGGATATCTGTTCTTCTGGATAGTGGGGCCGGGGCTAATCTGGTTGATGCTCGGTTTGCCCGGGTTCAAGGTATGCGATTGAGTGAGTTGGCTAAACCCATCCCCATATTCTCGATCGATGCCAGGCCTCTCGGTCAGGGAAGTTTTTTGCAAGCTGTGCATGACGTAAAACTTCAAGTGGGGGCGATACATAAAGAACTGTTGTCTTGCTACGTGTTGGAGGGTCTTCCCACTCCTATAGTGTTGGGCCTTCCTTGGTTAACTAAGCATAACCCAGTTATTAATTGGCAAACCAGAGAGATAAGCCAATGGAGTAAATTCTGTAATAAAAACTGCATGAACACGGTCATCGGTGCGGTTACTCCTTGGGTCTTACCTCCATTTCTGGCGGACTTTGAGGATGTATTCTCGGAGAAAGGGTGTCAGGAACTACCTCCTCATCGCGAGTATGACTGTTCTGTAAAACTGCTCCCTGAGGCCAAGTTACCTAAAGCTAGGTTGTATAACCTTTCTGGTCCTGAGAGGCAGGCCATGAAGGATTATATTTCAGAAAGTCTGGCTAAGGGGCATATTAGACCTTCATCTTCACCGGTGGCTGCGGGGTTCTTCTTTGTTAAGAAGAAAGATGGAGGCCTACGCCCTTGCCTGGATTTCCGTGAACTTAATCGGATTACGGTCCGAGATCCGTATCCGCTCCCACTTATTCCCGATCTCTTTAATCAGATCGTGGGCGCCAAATGGTTCTCTAAGTTGGATCTCAGGGGGGCGTACAATCTGATTAGGATGAAGGAGGGGGATGAGTGGAAGACGGCGTTTAACACTCCGGAGGGGCATTATGAGAACCTTGTCATGCCATTCGGTCTGACTAATGCCCCGGCGGTGTTCCAACACTTTGTTAATGACATTTTTCGCCGCCTGGTGGGACAGTTTGTTGTCATATATCTGGATGATATCTTAATTTACTCGCCGGATCTGGTGTCTCATCAGGAGCACGTTAGGCAGGTGTTACAGATCTTGCGGGATAATAAACTGTATGCCAAATGGGAAAAGTGTGTGTTCGCCGTACAGGAACTCCAGTTTTTAGGCTTCCTGGTTTCAGCGTCCGGTTTTCGTATGGACCCTGGGAAAGTGCGGGCAGTTCTTGAGTGGGATCGGCCAGAGAATCTTAAGGCACTACAACGTTTCCTGGGGTTTGCTAATTATTACCGGAAGTTCATTCGTAATTTCTCGTCCATGGTTAAGCCTCTCACAGACATGACTAAAAAGGGGACGGATTTTTCTAGGTGGTCTGACAAGGCTTGTCAAGCATTCTCCTCCTTGAAAAAATGTTTTGCCTCGGCACCCATACTCATTCAACCTGATGCGTCACAGCCATTCATTGTAGAGGTAGACGCTTCCGAGGTAGGGGTGGGAGCAGTATTGTCACAGGGTTCGTCCCCTGGTAAGTGGCATCCGTGCACCTTTTTCTCTAAAAAATTGTCGTCCGCTGAGAGGAATTACGATGTCGGCAATAGGGAACTCTTGGCCATTAAGTTAGCTTTTGAGGAGTGGCGCCATTTTTTGGAGGGGGCAGTCCATCCGGTCACCGTCATCACCGATCACAAGAACCTGCTATATCTGGAGTCCGCGAAACGTCTGAATCCCAGACAAGCTAGGTGGTCATTGTTTTTTACCAGGTTTAATTTTGTCGTTACATATCGTCCTGGGTCAAAAAATGTAAAGGCGGATGCCTTATCTCGTAGTTTCCCTGGGGCCGGGAATACGGACGACCCGATTCCTATCCTTCAGGAGGGGGTGGTGGTTTCGGCAGTATGCTCTGAGCTGGAGGAGGAGGTATTGGAGGCTCAGGGGGACGCCCCTGTTGGACCTCCGGGGAGACTGTTTGTTCCAGATCAGTTGCGACAAAAGGTGATCGAGGCACACCATAACTCAGTTTTTGCAGGACACCCGGGGAGTAAAGCAACTGTGGATCTCCTCTCGCGTCGGTTTTGGTGGCCTAACTTACATAAGGAGGTGGTAACTTTTGTCGCGTCCTGTGGGGTTTGTGCGCGCTCTAAGACCTCACATACCCGTCCGTCTGGGGCCCTCTTACCTTTGAAGATCCCGGAGCGTCCTTGGACTCATCTGTCTATGGACTTTATTACGGACCTCCCTCCGTCTTCGGGTAAAACGGTCATACTCGTTGTAGTGGACAGGTTCAGCAAGATGGCACATTTTATCGCTCTTCCCTAATGCTAAAACTCTTGCGCAGGTGTTCATTGGGGAGATTGTGAGGCTTCACGGGGTACCCTCCGAGGTGGTGTCTGATCGGGGGTCTCAGTTTGTGTCCAAGTTCTGGAAGGCGTTTTGTGCACGGCGGGGGATGCATTTGTCATTCTCATCGGCTTTTCATCCTCAGACCAATGGTCAGACGGAACGTATGAACCAGAGCTTGGAGACATATCTCCGGTGTTTTGTGTCAGAGAACCAGGAGGACTGGGCTTCTTTCTTACCTCTGGCAGAGTTTGCTCTTAATAATAGGCGGAGCGAGTCCACTGGTAAGTCCCCGTTTTTTGGGGCATATGGTTTTCACCCCCAGTTTTGTACTTTCAGTAGGGGGGGCTCTTCGGGGGTTCCTGAGGAGGAACGATTTTCCTCATCACTCGCTTCAGTATGGAGAGGGGTGCTGAAGAATCTGAATACTATGGGGAACCGATACAAACGTATGGCTGATAGGAGGAGAGTGTCTGGTCCGGACCTAAGTGTGAACGATCGGGTATGGTTGTCTACCAGGAATATTAAACTTAAGGTTCCCTCCTGGAAACTGGGTCCCAGGTTCATCGGGCCGTACAGAATCAGTTCTATTATTAATCCGGTGGCATTCCGTCTTGACCTCCCCCCTACGTTTAAAATTCACAACGTGTTCCACAGATCGTTGCTTAAGAGGTATGTGGCGCCGGTGGTACCGTCACCTTTACCTCCCCCTCCAGTGGTGGTCAATGGTAACTTGGAGTTCCAGGTATCGAGGGTCATCGATTCATGCTTTAATCGCCGGTCCCTTCAGTACCTGGTTCATTGGAAAGGGTATGGTCCTGAGGAGAGGATGTGGGTTCCTGCGTCGGATATTAACGCAGACCGATTAGTTCGGGCCTTCCACACGACTCACCCGGATAAACCTGGCCCTGAGGGTCCGGAGGCCCCTCGTAGAAGGGGGGGTACTGTCACGGGTGTGTCGCCACGAAGATCGTCACGAGTACACAGCCTGACTTCTCGCAGCTGACTTGTTGGTGCTTTGTGTTTTTCGGCAGTGAGGGAGTTAATTCTCTCTCTCTCTGTGCTAGACGAGGTCCAGCCTCGCCCAGCTGCAATCAATACTGCTGTAGTGAGACTCCTTCAAATGCCTGCTGGTCTGTTTGGGAAGTGTCGGTGAAAGCATTTCATTCAGACTAACAGAGCGGATCGTGGTGTTTGGAGTTTCTGAGATAAGTGTATTTGGAGTGTTTTTTCCCTTCCTCGCTTTATCATTTATCTCCTTTCCCGTTGGTGTTCCCTCTGTTGTAGTTGTGTAGTTGTTGTATGGAAGGTGGTTTTGGTTTTTCCCTTGTACTGTCTCGTTCGTCTAAGTACTGTGTGTGGGCATATTATTACTTGTCCCCTTTTGTTGTGATCGGGGTCCTTCTCAGGACTAGATTACTTAGGTGCAGGGATCCTCAGGAGGTAGGGGTTACGCTGGCGGCCTGGACCTCTGTACCTTTAACAGTACCTCCAGGTTGAGGGACTAGTCAGGGCCCCAGCTTAGGGTCAGCTTAGGCCCCCTACCTCCAGTATACAGAGACAGCGTGACAGTGACGCAACGTGTTACTCACCCTTCTTTCTATTGTATGGACGATCGCCGAGACTGCCAGTCAACATCATGTTCGATACTCCGGTGTCAGAGACTTACAGAATGTATCCGGAGTACGTTTGGAAATGGAAGGAATGGATAGCAGAGGCATACAACATAGCATCCAAAGGGGTTATGCAAGGACAGAGCAAGAGTAAGAAGTACTATGATCGAAAATGTTATGGAGCAGAATTGGCACTGGGAAGCCGGGTGCTAGTCAAGAACATACGTGAGAAAGGCGGTCCAGGAAAACTTTGTTCATACTGGGAAGACAAGGTGTATGTGGTCGTAAGGAGGAAAGCTGATGACAGCCCAGTGTATGAAATCTGATTGGAAACGGGAGAAAAGAAAACCAGAATAGTCCATCAGAATTTACTACTACCCTGTGATTATCTCCCACCACAACAAGACTTCCCAGAAGCAGACCGACATCGTCCGAGATTGACTAAGGGACCACCACAGACTGAAGCTCCGGAGGTGGATAGTGACCTTGAAAGTTCTGATGAAGAAGAACACACTATTGTATTTATCGGACCAGGAAGGAGAGGGATGTACCATCCTCAGGAGAGTGAACTAAGTTCCGAGGCTCCAGAGTTTGTACCAAGGAGTACAGATGAAGTCCAATTCAGATCTGATGATCAAACACCGGTCCCTGAAGAGACCGATCGACACTCAGGAGGAGCGGAATTACCAGACCGTACGGAAACAGGCAATTCAGGAGAAGTACAGGAACTTACAGAGGCAGCTCCAAGAGCATCTGAGGAAGCATGGGAAATAAGTGCGGCAGAAGAAACTCCTGTGACCGAAGAACCCATGGTATCTGAGGAACAACCCACCAGGAGGATGTCGATTCGAGAAGTGAGGAGGCCCGTGATGCTGACGTATGAGACACTTGGTGAACCGAGTCAAGTGCTAAGGACTGTCGACTGGAAACAGGTATCTCTGCCTACGGACCAGGTAAGCCCACTGGAGTGGTATTCACCACCGAGAGACAGTATGGAATATGTTGCCTGGTGGAAAGACTTGTTTTCATGCTTTGATTTTCCTTAAAAGACTTTGTAGAAACAAAGAACTGTTAAAGTATAGAGAGAGAGCTGGTTGAAGACGTATGAAAAGCTCCAGCTGAAGAGATGCTGATTGTTTTAATTGTGTTAATTGTTTCTTACAGGCGTCCTACCAGAAAAAGGTCGTTAAGAATAGGTTGTTATCAATGTTTATGAACTTTATACCAATTTGACAATACCAATTTGTATATAAAGTTATTCAACTTTCACCACTGTCTCAGAATTGGTCAGATTGACCAATTAAGACAAATGTCAAGGACAACATTCAAAAAGGAGGGAAGAGTGTGACATGCAGAAGTAGTGCTGTTGCTACAAAAGCATCCAGCAACTGTTAGAAGTAACACAAGCACAGGAGACAGGAAGTGTTGTGCTCCAGAAGCATCCAGAAACTAGAGGGGTTAACACAGTCACAGGAGACAGGGAGTGTTTTAGAAGAGCCCCCGGGGCATTGTGGGGAAGTTGTTTACTGTCTGGCTAGAGTCGAAGAGAAAGGTGGTGTATGATCTGTATCTCACAGAAGGCAAGGGAACAGAATTCAGGTCAGGAGGGAAGCTAAACACAGGTCATGTAGACTCCCTGAGCTAATAGTGCAGAGTATTATCAGGCAGAAAGATAAGGACTGGAAGGAATCCTGTCATAGGGATCATCTCCCTCCTCAAGCCCTCCCCCCCTCCATCTCCATGTAGGATAAAGAATTCTGTGTACTATTGAGTCCTTGTAAAGGAAAAGCCTGTGGTTGTGTATGCATTAAAACTGTGCTGTACTGTGATACTGGATAGACTGTGTACTACTGTGCTGCAAAGGAAATTGTACTGTTGTTACTGGAGCCTGTTGCTCAAAGAGACATTTAAATTGAACTCGCCGTGTCTCATTAAATGTTACTGTTCTACCATTTCTGAGGACTCTTGTCAAAAGTGTCTGGTCAGCAATTGAATCTATCCTGTGCCTGAGAGAAGCTGCAGCCTATGGTCGCCCTGAGTAACGGTTCCCCCAGGATTCCAACGAATTCATGTAACCGGTCTCGTCCCTATCTGAACTTAGGCGGCATACGTGTAACAATTACCTTTATAAGCCATGTTTTTGATTATGTTACTGTAGTCCAGTATGCTTTGTCATTTCTGCACAGACTCTGAACTCTATGGCTAATATTCAGGAAGGCATACATTTTCACAGTTGCTTGATGAGTTGGTAATAACTCCTGCCCAGTCACTGAGTTTTTCTTCACTTTAACTTCTTTATGTGCCTGATATGTTTTATTTTAAATAATTGTTCATTTAAATTTATCATTTTTATTCTAGTAGTATGGACTCTGTGTTCTCCTTGTATTCACATCCTTCTGCACTTATTGGGAACAGTCCATCAGCATGTCTTTAAGCACAGACACGAATGTAAGAGGTCTCACCCTTATGAGAACAACATTTTTGATCATCCAGTTTCCTCAGAGCATATTTCATGTCTTCCTTGCATATAAACTCCACACGTAATTGACGAGAACCGACTCGTATCCATTGCGTCCACGCATGCTGTCCTCCACATCTTGTGGTTCCTAGGTTAAATCCAATCGAGTGTCAGTGGCCTGGTATTTAATCCGTCAAAGCTGGCACAGCTCCTGTAGTTGGCGTTTCTTGTTGCAGTTATACATCCACTCTGGTCCTCTTCCCAAGGAACAGCTGGTGGGGTTTGACATAGTGGCATCCAAAACCTGCTGTGTATACCTCACCTAAGGTCGTCTGGGTCTATCTATATCTCTTCCTGGTTGTGGAGCCCTTTAACGGTGTCTACAACCTCCAGTCCGTCCCATGCAGCTTCCCGAATGCCGAGCTGAGTAGTATCTTACTGCTGCTTCCAAAATGTGGAGACACGGGGGCAGAATACTACTCAAACAACACAGGATGAGGGTAAAACAGCGTGGCAATACTTTATTGAACCAGACAATAACATATAGAACAGTCCCAGAAAATACACAAGATGGTGCAAAATTATAGTTTTCTTCTTCTGCTGACTCGCCGGGATTAGAGCAACTATGACTATGGGAATTACAGGCCCGACTACCCCCACCAGTGGCACCCCACTTTAGGCAGACCCCCACAGAGAGGAGGTAATGACAAGCTTAGGAAGCTGACAGTCCATTGAGGTACGTAACCAGGTGACCAGAGCATCCCATCCTGGCTTCTACGAACGTATCCATGGGACCAGGTGACTGGAGAGTCACAACCTGGCTACCCTAGACATCTATGATGCGCCCCCAGGGCTGTGGGGTACTCGGCAGCCGGGCCTCTGGTTGCCGGGAGATATCACGGTGGCTGGCCCGGTCCGTGACCCAGGGCGGTCAGTGAAAAGGGGAACTTCTATTATATGTGGTTTTTGGGATTATTCGTGATGCCACCTGTGGAATGCGTCTACGGGGTGCCGCCACTGCGGAGCAGTCCTCTGAGGCAGATGGTAGGGCAGCTTGTGATGGAATGGCTCCCCACAGGTGGAGCAGGCCTCAGGGCAGTGTGGGGGATGTACTGGATGGTGGTGTAGGGGAGAAACGGCAGGACGGTCCCTGTAGGTGCGGACCCGGTGTCTGGTATATATATCGGGGTGAGCCTGGTATGCTCCTCTGCCCCCTCACTACTTCTTCCTTCTCCTCTCACCTTCGGCCCACTCAAGGCCCTCACTAGGCTTCCACACGTGCTGTAGGCCTTCGCTCGCGTAAGCACAGCCGCCAGCTTGCTGCTTTCTTCACTGCTCTCAGAGCATCAGCACACTCTCAGCTCACTCTGAGCTCTGTTCCTCTCTGTGTTTCAGCAGGAACTAATCTCTAACTGAGCAGCCTGGCTCCAGACTCCCTATATATATCCCTAACGGGGTCCCTCTGCTGGTCGGAGGTGGTAGGGTGGAGGTATGTGAATGTGTGAGGGCCTCTTGTGGAGAAGTCCATCCATGCACCCTTCTGGGTTCTGTGGCACCAATGCGCAGCAGGGCGCCACATTCCCCCCTAGTAAAACTCAGTATTCCTGGACTGAAGCATTTTTTTTTTTCAAAAACAAGTTAACAACAATAATAATAACAATTACAATAATAACAATATGGTTACAGCAAGTCCCGTAACCTGGTGTCCTTTTCACCGAAAGTGGATGGGTAGCATGAGGGACCAGTCCAAAAACCCTCAACGTAGGCCCTGGGCGTGGCTGCAGGGCATATGTGATCCAGGTGATGGACCATGTCTTCGGCCACGCCAAACGGGTTTTTGTTCAGTGGTTACTTACAAGGCACTCCAGGGAGTGCAATTATGTACATGGACAGTTTTTGGGCTGCTCACAGTCCTCAGCCACAGAGTCTTTTATATATATATACCCTTACGGGTAACTAAATGCAATGCTAAGTGTCCATGTCACCTAAATTGTCCATTGTAAGGCAAAACACATCAATAATTAAGTACATGAAAATTACACAAGAACAACATACCCCAGGGGCAACTATTTACACTGCAGGTATTTCTAACTTACTCCTTATACCTGACAGGGACCTGGCCTTTTGTACTGCGTGTTGACCTACGTAGTACTGGGGTGTTGTTGATGTCCGTGTTTGCATTGTCCGCTACCCTATCAGATCTATGTGTGGGTAGATTGTAGAACTGTCTTAACCTCTCTATGGGGCTGGCAAGTACACTGGTTACTGGGCCTTCTGGCTCTGCTTCTACTGGTGATCCTTCTTCCGGGGATTCTTCCTGAGCAGGCTCTTCTGGGGCACTTACAGGTTCTACTTGCTGTGGAGGGTCTTCTGGCTGTTTGTAGAAGTGGATCACAGGTATTATCACTGCTCCTCCTAGTTGGGGCCAATCTGCCAGGAAATCTCCTAATTCAGTATGCAGACCTGGACATAACTTCAGATGGTCTCTAGATACCGTTGCAGTCGTTTTTCCTCCGTCCTTGGTAATTAAACAGGTCTTCCTGTTATCAAATCTTGAATTTAACACAGTGTAGGGTTCCCTCTCCCACTGGTCATCAAGTTTGTGTTTCTTCTTTTTCTCTTTAGCACAACTTCTCCAGGTGCTAAGGGTTCTGCTGGCGCACTCTTGTTGTACTGTGCTTCATGCTTGTCTCTTACCCTATTCAGGCTGTCTTCGACACAGGCTTGTACTCTCCTGTACTGTTCCTGTCGCGTCGTGTCCCTGTCCTCAGTGGACATATCTGCTTCGGGTTCTACTACACCAAGCTCCAGGTCCATGGGCAACTTTCCGGGTCTTGCTTGCATGAGATATGCTGGAGTACAATTGGTGGAACTCACAGGTATGTGGTTGTACAGATCTACCAGGTCAGGTAGCTTGTCTGGCCACTGGTTTCTTTCATCTAGCGGGAAAGTCTTCAATAGGTCAATGACGATGTTATTCATCTTTTCACATAACCCATTGGTTTGGGGGTGGTACGGTGTAATCCGGATCTTCTTACACCCGTACAGATGGCAGAACTCCTTGAACAATTCGGCTTCAAAGGCAGGGCCTTGATCTGTCAGCACCTGCTCCGGGTATCCATGGGGCCTGCAGAAGTACGCCTGAAACGTCTTCGCTGCAGTTTTTGCCGTCAGATCCTTGACGAGGGCGACCACCATGGTCAGGACATAGGAATATCCTGACCTGCTGGGTGACAGCTTGACATGATCCAGGGCCACGATCTCCAAGGGTCGAGTTGTCTTGATGGGTTGCAGGGGTGCCTTCTGGCTGCTGTAGTCTTTTCTTCTGAGGCTACAGGGTCCACAATCCCGGCACCATCTCTCTATGGAACTGCGCATTCCAACCCAATAAAACCGACCCTTCAGCAGGTTTTCTAGCTTCTTCCAGCCAAAGTGCCCCGCTTGATTGTGGTAGGCCTCCAACACCATCTGGATGTCCGTCCTAGTCATTACGATCTGCCATATCATCTCATGGGTCCTCGGGTTGACGTACCTTCGGCACATCTTCTCTCTATAGATAAACAACCAGCTTCTCTCATTTCACAGTTGCTTGGCTTGTGGAGACGCGTCCTTCTCCAGGGAGGAACCTTCCTGGGTTATCAGTTCTTTGATACGGCTGACAACTGGGTCGCTGTCCTGGGTCTCCTTCCAGCTGTGGTGAGGCAAAGGATTTAACGTCTTACCGCGATGCCTCCTGGAGGCTCGTTGCTCGTGGACAATTCCATTACGGTGGAAGGCAGGTAGCTCAATCTCCTCCAGGTCATCCACTTCTTCTTCAGTGTCCGACTGGTGAGGCATCCTGGACAGGGCATCAGCGTTGGCATTCTTGCGGCCTGCCCGATACTTAATGGTGAACTGGTAGTTTGACAGCCGAGCCATCCATTGTTGTTCCATGGCTCCTAACTTGGCTGTTTCTAGATGAGTCAAGGGGTTATTATCAGTGTAGGCAGTGAACTTACTGGAGACTAGGTAGTGCTTGAACCGCTTGGTGATGGCCCAGACCAGGGCCAGGAACTCCAACTTGAAGCTGCTGTAGTTCTCTGGGTTCCTCTCGGTCGGGCGGAGCTTCCTGCTTGCATAGGCGATCACCTTCTTTCGGCCATTCTGCTTCTGAATTAACACAGCTCCTAATCCCTCATTGCTGACATCAGTGTACAGCAGGAACGGTTGGCTGTAGTCAGGGTAGGCTAGGATCTCTTCGCCGGTCAGGATCTCCTTCATCACCTCAAAGGATTCAGCTTGCTCCTTACCCCACTGGAACGGGGGGTTTCTGCCTCTCCCGAACTGTCCTACCAGGAGATCTTGCAAAGGCGCCGCTTTCTTGGTATTCACAAACCTCCGGTAATACCCGACTAGTCCCAGGAAGCGACGTACCTCCTTAAGGCTCTTCGGCTCCGCCCATTTCTGGATGGCAGTGACCTTCTCTGGGTCCAGTGCTACTCCTTCTGGACTGACGATGTGCCCCAGGTACTATACCTTTCGCTTGAGCAGGTGGCACTTGGAGGGCTTCAGTTTCATCCCATTTCGGGACAGCGACTCAAATACCACTGCCAGGTGCTTCAAATGGTCCTCGTACGTTTTGGAGTACACTATTATGTCATCCAGGTATTGCAGTACAGTCTCGAAGTTGCGGTGTCCCAGGCAGCACTCCATCAATCTCTGGAACGTTCCGGAGGCGTTGCAGAGTCCGAACAGCATGCTGTTGAACTCGCAGAGTCCCATCGGGGTAGTGAAGGCCGTCTTCTCCCGATCCTCCTCAGCAACAGCTACTTGCCAGTACCCACTAGTGAGGTCAAGGGTGGAGAAGTAATTTGCAGACTTTAATGCAGCCAGGGATTCCTCTATATGGGGCAAAGGGTATGCATCTTTGTGTGCTATGCGATTTACCTGTCTGTAATCTACACACATTCTCATGCTTCCATCCTTTTTCCTGACTAGGACCAGGGGAGCTGCCCAGGGACTACAGCTATCCCTTATTACCCCTGCCTTCTTCACGTCGTGCAACATTTCCTTCGCCTTCTGGTAGTGTGCTGGTGGTATGGGCCTGTAACGTTCTTTGATGGGTGGATGGTCACCTGTGGGTATATGGTGTTGTACCCCTTTAATCCTCCCAAAGTCAAGTGGGTGTTTACTGAATACCTGCTCGTATTCCTGAACTACCCGGTGTACACCCTGTTTCTGATGGGCAGGAGTGGTGTCTGTCCCAACATGGAGCTGTTGACACCAATCCGCCACCTTGGTTCCCGGGTCATTATTGTTAGAACTCTCCTGTTAGGTTTTTTCTATTCGGCTGGTCACATGACCTTTTTTGCCTATTTAATCCTGCTCCGCCCTTCTGGCCTTGCTGGACTTCATTGCTTTGTTACCTTACTCAGTCAGTTTAGCTAGGTCTTTTGACCTCTATGTTCTATGTTGTTTGTTTGTCTTTTTACTGCTACAATTTCTGCTAGGAGGTGTCCATCTTTCTCCCAGTCCCTAGTTCTTGTAGGGATCCCTCCCTCACATCTATAGGTCTTCTTTCAGACTAGCTGAGGACTTTAGCGGGTCTAATCGCTGGATCAGGTTCCCCGTTACATCGTAGGGGTCTAGCTTAGTTCTATTGTAGGGACAGATCTCCTGTCTTTCCTTAGTGCTTGTAGCCGATCATAACAGTAAGTCCAGCCCAAAAAAAAAAAAAAAAATTCCTCTAAGGAAAGACCTCCAGTTTCCATCATGGTGTCGGTTCAGGATTTGGCTCAACGCCTGCACGGACTCTCTCTGGAGGTGGCCGAGCTCCAACAACACGTGAGTAGCCGTTCTGGAGCGCATTTTGTGGAGCCAAAGGTACGATTGCCTGATTTATTTTTTGGTGAACAACAAGATTTTATTTTCCTTTAAAAATGCTTGTTTATTGTATTTTCGTTTGAGACCCAGATCCTCTGGTGATGAATCACAGCGCATAGGGTTCATAATGTCACTTTTGCTCAAAGAACCTCAGGGATGGGCCTTTTCTCTCCAACCTAGTGATCCGTGCTTTAGATCAGTGGATAGTTTTTTTTCTGCTTTGGGGTTGTTGTATGATGATCCCGATCGTGTCTCATCAGCTGAGACGGAATTGAGACATTTGAGGCAGGGATCAGGTAATGTGGAAAATTATTGTACTCACTTCCGTCGGTGGTCTGCTCAGGTGGGGTGGAACGATTCAGCTCTGAAAAGTTTGTTTCTTGCTGGGCTAGGTGAAAGGGTTAAGGATTAGTGTTGAGCGAGCACTAAAATGCTCGGGTGCTCGAAGCTTGGGCCGAGCTCACTGTGATACTTGGGTGCTCGACCCGAGCAACGAGCCCAATGTTAGTCTATGGGAGACCCGAACATTTTTGCGGCGGCTCCCCCGGCAGTCTGTAGAAAGCCTAAAAAGTGCCCAAAACGATAGTGACAGTGCTCAAATGACATGGGGACAGCATGGGGATCGCCCCTGGAATAATTTCTGACCCCCAGGTCACTGCTGTCAACAACGTGGTCAGAGGTATTAAGCCACTTTTACAGGCTCACAATAAAACGTTCAAAAACGAAAGTGAAAGTGCTTTCCTGTGAAATATGTTAACCCCTTAACGACCATGGGTCTTTCTGTTTTTGTGTTTTCCTTTTTTGCTCCCCTTCTTCCCAGAGCCAGAACTTTTTTAATTTTCGTTCAATATGGCCATGTGAGGGCTTATTTTATGCGGGACAAGTTGTACTTTTAAACACCATCACTGGTTTTACCATATCATGTGCTGGAAAATGGGAAAAAAATTCCAAGTGCAGTGAAACTGCAAAAAAAATGCAATTCCACAGTTGTTTTTTGGGTCCTTTTTTACCACGTTCACAGATTGCTAAAACTGACCTGCCATCATTATTTTCCAGGTCGTTACGAGTTCATAGACACCAAACATGTATAGGTTCTTTTTTATTTAAGTGGTGAAAAAAAAATCCAAAGCTTGCTAAAAAAACAAAAAAAATGACGCCATTTTCCGAGACCCTTAGCTTCTCCATTTTTCGGGATCTGGGGCCAGGTGAGGGCTTATTTTTTGCGTGCCGGGCTGACGTTTTTATTGATACCATTTTGGGGTAGATCCGATGTTTTGATCGCCCGTTATTGCATTTTATTGCAAAGTTGTAGCGACCAAAAAAACTTAATTCTGGCGTTTAAAAATTTTTTCTCGTTACGCCGTTTACTGATTGTATTAATTCTTCTTTTATATTGATAGATCGGGCGATTCTGAACGTGGCGATACCAAATATGTGTATGTGGTTTTTTTTATATATATATATATATATATATTTTATTTTGAATGGGGCGAAAGGGGGGTGACTTTAACTTTTATATATTTTTTATTTTTTTTATTTTTTTAAAAACTTTTTTTTTACACTCTCTGCTTGCTTCTATAGTCTCCAGAGGAGACTAGAAGCAGCAGTTGTCTGATTGCTTCTACTGCATACAAGCGATGAGCAGATTGCTTGTATGCAGGAGAAATGCTCACTTGCTATGAGCGCTGACCACTAGGTGGCGCTCATAGCAATTGAGACATGACAACCACAGGCGTCTGCTGCAGACCCTGAGTTGTCATGCCCACCCATTGGTGACCCGCGATCACGTGACAGGGTCACTGATGGGCGGGGCTTAGGACTCCCGGAAGCGCTAGTTAAATGCCACTGTCAGAGATTTAACATGTTAACAGCCGCGGGTGGATTGCGATTCCAATAATCAGCTGACATGTGCTCGCTTCAGTGCGGGCTCACCGCCGGAGTCCCCGCTGAACCGGCCTTCCCGACCTGGTGCGTACTATTACTGACCAGGTCGGAAAGGGGTTAAGGAACATCCTTTCCAGGGTAAAGACTTGTGTATAAGGTAAAATAAATAACCAAAAACAAAAATACTCCTCCACACCTTGGGCTATGTTCACAAGTAGCATTTTTTATGCGTTTTTGCACGTTTGTATTGCTTTCAACCGTGACAAATGCATTCACCGGGAAATGTCATTTTAACATTTTACAACCTTATCTGGCCATGTGCTGTGTGACACATGCATACAGTGCTAGAAAGACATGGGAACAGCATGGGGAAGACCCCTGGAAGCATCTCTGACACCCAGGTCACTGCCTAAAAGTGTGCCCATCAGAAGTGATCCTTGCCGCATCAGAAGATGCAGATTTGCAACTATCCCTGTGCAAGTCCTTGTCCCAGGGCAGTGTTCAATTGTACCTCCCCCTTAACTTGCAATACAAGCGCAAGTATGCAGCCTGCCACCCACCCACCCCCAGGCTGCAATACCATACTGCTAGCTTGCTTGCACTTGAAATTGGGCCTTTTAGGAATGTGGAGGTGGAATCTGGCCACCACGTCATGGCTGCGTCGGTAGCCTGGTATTCATACTCAGTCCCCAGCCGCCCGGCGGCCGGGTGTCCACGCTTGGTCCCCAGCCGCCAGGGGGCGGCCGGGTGTCCATACTCAGTCCCCAGCCGCCCCGCGGCCGGGTGCCCACACACAGTTCCCAGCTGTGTGGGGGTGGCCGGGTGTCCATAAACGGTCCCCAGCCGCCCCTATTTGTCCCGGTGTGCCTTATACACAAGCGCGCATACCAAAACATTACCTGTGCCCTCCCCAGTGCATTTAATGGGAAGGACAGCCTAACCACAAACACGTGGACAAGTGAATGTGGCCAGGAATGGTCCATCTCACTGACGCCTTCACACTGGGTTAATATTGTGGAAGCCGGGACACAGTTGGACACTGGGATGCAACACGTCCTCCAGACATAGAGGATTGCGGGTCCTGGGTCAATCAGGCTTCAACACAAAGTTCAGAAGGTAGACAGCAGCAGTGGTCGGCCTCCTACACAACGAGTAAATTATTCATGATCATGAGGCCATCCACCTCCTTAGCTTTCTGTTCCTTGGAATGCAAGCGCATGTATGTAGTAGCAGCTAGGCCTGAGGTGGTCAGCGTTTTGGCGCATATTCTACCTCCTTCGTGGATTGCTGGATGTTTTCCTGCTACTATCCCAGTTCTATGACTCCCGTTAAAACAAAGCTTCAGGTGATGAATGATGGATGAGGTGGTGGCAAAGGAGAAAGAGCAGGAGGAACAGGGACCATTCACATCAATATCAGGCCAGCCAACCACACATGTTTTGTAGGATATGTTTCTGTACCAAAAGGAGTGGTTCAGCTACACAGTTATAAGGCATACAGTGAATGCAATGCCTACCAAAAATTTCGAGGCACTCCAATGCCCCTTGGAAGTGACATGGAGGTCAGAGGGCCTTAACTAAACCGTTTTTTCCATTTATAGCAACTGGGTCTCCTGTACACTGTTGGCCTAAGCAGGGAATGGAAGGCTTTCCAAAAATTAATAGGCACTGCAATGCCCCTTGAAACAGACGTGGATTACAGCGTATTAAAAACCTTCTACCCATTATTGGGGAGTGGGTCTCCCTTAGTGTTCGCCTATGCATTGAAAAGCAAAAGCTGACAAAAATTAGGAGGAAATGCAATGCCCGTTGCAAGAGTCGTGGAGGTTAGAGGTAATTAAAAACAACATGTCAATGCCCCTTGGAAGAGCTGTGGAGTTCAGAGTGGTTTAACAAGACGGTTTTAATGCCCCTTAGAAGAGACGTGGAGTTCAGAGTGGTTTAACAAGACAGTTTTAATGCCCCTTGGAAAAGTGGTGGACGTCGCAGTGGAATAAAAAGACAATATCAATGCCCCTTGGAAGAGTGGTGGAGGTTACAGTGGAATAAAAAGACAATATTAACGACCCTTGCAAGAGACGTGGAGGTCACAGTAGCTTATCAAGACGATTTTAATGCCCCTTACAAGAGCCATGCAGTACAGCATATTAAAAACATTATTCCCATTATTGGGGAGTGGGTCTCCCATAGTCTTTGCCTATGCCTTCCAAGCAAAAGCTGCCAAAAATTAGGAAGGGGGAACTTGCAATGTCCCTGCTATCCCAGTTCTAAGACTCCCGTTAAAACAAAGCTTCAGGTGATAAATGATGGATGAGGTGGTGGCAAAGGAGAAAGAGCAGGAGGAACAGGGACCATTCACATCAATATCAGGCCAGTCAACCAGATATGTCTTGTAGGATATGTTTCTGTAACAAAAGGAGCGGTTCGGCTACACAGTTATAGGGCATACAGTGAGTGCAATGCCTACCAAAAATTTCGAGCCACTCCAATGCCCCTTGGAAATGACATGGAGGTCAGAGGGCGTTAACTAAACCTTTTTTTCGATTTATAGCAACTGGGTCTACCGTGCACTGTTGGCCTAAGCAGTGAATGGAAGGCTTTCCAAAAATTATGAGGAACTGCAATGCCCCTTACAAGAGCCATGTGTGGCACCCCAGGGGTCTGGTCACCACAGTAATAGAGATATTACGTCGGAGAGCAAGTGGGAGGTTTCCTGGTCAGGATCCCATAAACATGCAACATCCTCCT
The DNA here is from genome assembly GCF_046119375.1 of Phyllobates terribilis. Taxonomy (NCBI): domain Eukaryota; kingdom Metazoa; phylum Chordata; class Amphibia; order Anura; family Dendrobatidae; genus Phyllobates; species Phyllobates terribilis. Next base: position 708,858,869 of record NW_027362761.1, read on the forward strand.
GCCCCAGTCCTGGGAGGGGAGAATTCTGCCCTTATAAACTGGATCTGGGGCGGGGTTGAGTGAGTCAGAGAACAGTCAGAGTCAGAGTGAGAGCAAGGGAAAGTAACAGCAAGGAGCTCTGTAGGAGCTAGGAGCTAAAGACCAGGGGCTGGAAGCTGAGCAGAGCTCGCCCTGGCAGAAGACAATAGGAACCGGACACAGGAGTCCGAAGCTGTGAGGACTTATATATCCAGCAGCAGAAACCAGCCGGCAGGGGATTTCAGGTCCTCTGGCCATAGAAGCCCGGAGGCTCAGTCACAAGCAAGGGACCAGCACCGCCATCGTGGAGCGGAGGCTAACAGAAGGCCCCAAGTCACCAGCCATACGGGTGAGCACTACACGGTACACTCAGGGACGTGGGCTACTTCTACCCGCTTACAGCAAGGTAGCCAGGAAGAGTGCAGACAGACGGGGAGGCCTACAACTCCACCTGGCCAGGGGAACTCCTGCTTGCTCACAGACTGACCAGGCCTCTTATGCTAGCCAGTACTCCCGGGAGGGTCTACCTTATAATCATCAGTAAAGACCCTGAACTGCACTGCAAAGACTCTGAGTCGTTCCTGCTGCGCTCGTGCATCATCATCCCCATCATCCACACTCACTGCCCTGAGGCTGTACTCCTCCCGAGGGGAGTTATCCCATTCTATGCTGCGCACACAACACCAGCCTCAGCGGTCTGCCTCGCAGTGGTGGTACTCCCTGACCGCAATCCACGGGTGGCGCAGTCGGACAATTAACCTCAAAACCTAAGAAAGACTGCCACTGGTTTGACCAGCCTGAGCCACGGGACCGGGTCACCGCCACGGAGACTACAGACCCCAGAGACCCGGCACTGGGTATCCCACACACGTGTACACACGGCCCAGGGGGCGCGTCACATGCAGTACAGCATATTACAAACATAAGTCCCATTATTGGGGAGTGGGTCTCCCATAGTATTTGCTTATGCTTTCCCAGCAAAAGCTGCCAAAAATTAGGACGGAGCAACTTGCAATGCCCCTTACAAGAGCCATGCAGTACAGCATATTACAAACATAAGTCCCATTATTGGGGAGTGGGTCTCCCATAGTATTTGCTTATGCTTTCCCAGCAAAAGCTGCCAAAAATTAGGACGGAGGAACTTGCAATGCTGGCACCCTGGTGGTATAGTGGTGGTGGAGGCTGAGGATAAGGAGAAGAAGATTAAACAGCCGAAACGAGGAAGCGTATACCCATGTGTGGGTGTGAAGCGGTGCATGTGAATACACCTCCCGAAATAACACAGTGGATTTGACTTTATGTTACTCTGCTGTCATTTGGTGGTGATGAGAAGTCTGGCCCAATCCTGCCCTTGTTCATTTTGATAAGGCTCAGCTTGTCAGCATTGTCAGTTGACAGGTGAGTGCGCTTATCAGTTATAATTCCCCCAGCGGCACTAAAAACACGCTCCGATAACACGCTAGCGGCAGGGCAGGCCAGGACCTCCAAGGCGTACAGAGCGAGTTCATTCCAAGTGTCCAGCTTGGATACCCAATAATTAAAAGGCACAGAGGAATCACGGAGGATGCTGATACGATCGGCAAGGTACTCCCTCACCATCTTTTGAAACTTTCCACTCCTTGTGAGAGTACCCCGCGCCTCAGGGCCTGTAAGCTGGGCGGGTGTCAGAAAACTGTCCCAGAACGTTGACAGTGTTCCCCTGCCTCTGCTGGATTGGAGTTGCATCTCTCTCGCCTGTACGCCTTGGTTGGGCAACGAACTGTGACCTCTGCCGCTACCGTGTTCAGATGGGAATATTTTTAAGAATTCTGCAGCAAGGGCCTTCTGGTATTGCCCCATTTTTGTAGACCTCTCCACCTCAAGAATAAGAGAGTGAAAGTTCTCCTTGTAGCGGGGGTCTACAAGTGTCACCAACCAGTAATGACTGTCACCCAACATTTTGACAACGCGAGGGTCACGGTTAAGGCAGCGTAACATAAAGTCAGCCATGCGTGCCAGACTGGTAACGGGCAAGATTTCCGTGTCCTCACCAAGATGACGACTGACCATGCTCTCCTCCTCCTCCTCCTCTTCCTCCTCCCCCCTGTCCTCAGGCCACCCACGCTGAACCGACGGTATGACACTTGTACAGGTACTACCGTCTACAACGCATGATAGCAGCTCCTGTTCTTCCTCCTCCTCCTCCTCCTCCTCTCCCTCATTGTCCCCCAATGCACGTTGGGATGAGATGAGGCTGGGCTGTGTGTAATCGCCCGCTACGGCTTCTTGATCCATCTCATCATACTCTGGCTGCAATGCCTCCTCTTTAATTCTCTGCAGAGAGCGTTGCAAAAGACAGACAAGTGGGATGCTGACACTAATGATGGCGTCATCGCCACTCACCATCTTGGTGGCCTCCTCAAAGTTTGTCAGGATGGTACATATGTCAGACATCCAGGTCCACTCCTGAGGTCTTATGTGTGGAGTCTGACCTGAATATCGACGGCCTTGTTGCAGCTGGTACTCCACAACTGCTCTCTTCTGCTCACAAATCCTTTGCAACATGTGGAGGGTAGAATTCCAACGTGTGGGGACATCACACACCAGTCGGTGTGCCGGAAGCTGCAAATGCTGCTGCAACACAGCAAGGGCGGCGGAAGCTGTAGCCGACTTGCGAAAATGAGCTGACAGGCGGCGTACTTTCACGAGCAGATCTGGCAACTCGGGGTACGATTTAAGAAACCGCTGAACCACGAGGTTAAGCACATGAGCCAGGCATGGTACGTGTGTGATCTCACCTCGCCTCAGAGCCGCCACCAGGTTACGGCCATTGTCACACACGACCATGCCGGGATGTAGGTTCAGCGGTCTCAGCCACAGATCTGCCTGCTCTTTCACAGCTGTCCACAACTCACAAGCAGTGTGAGGTTTATCACCTAAGCTTATGAGTTTCAGCACAGCCTGTTGCCGCTTGGCGGAGGCAGTACTGCAATGCTTCCAGCTTGTAACTGATGTGGTGATATCTGATATGGAGGCTGAACATGAGGAGGAGGAGGAGGAGGAGGATGCGCAGGAGCTGTACACTGTGGGGGCAACTCTGACTGACATAGGGCCCGCAATCCTCGGTGTGGGGAGGATGTGATCCGTCCCAAGGTCCGACTGGGTCCCGGCTTCCACTATGTTTACCCAGTGTGCCGTCAGAGAGATGTACCGTCCCTGGCCACAAGCACTTGTCCACGTGTCCGTTGTCAGGTGGACTCTCCCAGTAACTGCGTTGTTGAGGGCACGGCAGATGCTTTGGGACACGTGCTTGTGTAGTGCGGGGATGGCACACCGAGCAAAATAGTGTCGGCTGGGGACCGAGTACCGAGGGACGGCCACCGCCATAAGATTGCGGAAGGATTCCGTCTCCACCAGCCTAAAGGCAGCATTTCCAATGCAAGCAGTCATGAAATGTGCGAATTTAGGACTGTGGCCTGTGGGGCGTTAGCTGCGAATTTCCGCTTTCGTTCAAAGGTCTGGGATATGGACAATTGAACGCTGCGGTGGGACGTGGACGTGGACGTTGATGCTGTTTCTTGAGAAACTGCCATAACAAGTGAAGACTGAGAGGAGGGGGCATCTTTACATGCAGTATGGACAGGGGATTGCCTTGCACACACAACAGGGGGTTCTATTGCACGCACAACAGTGGAAGAAGCAGTGGTGACACCCGCTGACACTGGTCATGGACCCTGGGTTTCGCCCCACAAAGTCGGGTGCTTTGCTGCCATGTGCCTGATCACGCTGGTGGCGGTCAGGCTGGTAGTTTTGTCACCCCTGCTGATGCTGGCATGGCAGGTGGAACATATGGCCTTTTTGGGGTTATCAGCAGAGTCTTTTAAAAATTTCCAGACTCTGGAAGACCTACCGCTTGTACTGGCAACGTCCCTCGTGTTGGTTTTACGGGGAACGGTTGCCTGCCTTTTGTCTGCGGCCACCACACTGCTTCTTCCTGCCTGTTGGGGTACTCTGCCTCCCTCCCCCTGTGTGCTGCTGGCCTCACTCTGCATGTCCTCCTTCCACATTGGGTCAGTTACTAGATCATCCACCACCTCCTCCTCTTCCACTTGCGCACCACGATCCTCCTCCTCACTTCCTGGCAATTGTGTCTCGTCATCGTCCACCTCTTGTGACAGATTGCCAACGTCGACTTCCTGTGGCCGTGGCTGTTCAAATATTTGGGCATCGCAACATGGGATCTCCTCTTCCACCACTTCAAGCGTATCAGGCGAGGGGCCCAAATATGGAAATGGACCAGTGAACAGCTCTTCAGAGTGTCCAAGTGTGGGATCACTTGCTGTCTGACGACACTCGGCATGGTGGGAGGAAGGAGCATCAGGGTGAGAAGGAGTATGCGATCGAGACTCACGGCTACTAAGAGTTGACCGTGAGAGACAGAAACTCAGATGCAAACAACACAGTGAAGATAAATCTAATCCCAATGGACCCATGTTATTGCATATAGGACTAATAAAGAGAACGGGCCATCATCTTGTAACAATAAAGATAAGGGGGGATTGTTCCTCTGTGAAGCAGAGAAACAAAAAGATGGCCACACAAGTTCAAAATTGTAAAGAAGTAAGAAAATTCCTTTATTAACACATGTAGTAAACACAAATTACAAAGATAAATGCGGACGACAGAGTAGACACAGAGTGCTGGATCCACATGAATAAAACAATGTTAAAAACTGTGACACAGCGCCCGAAAGGTCAGCCTATATAGCAAGTGGAAATATAAGGGGGACAGCGACAGGGTCACATGTATTAATAAATATATACCACCCATCATGAATACCTTTTACAAATAGTACCCCCAAAACAATAATATCCCATCACAATCAAAATACCCAGAAACAAAAGGGTTAAAACCCTTATACAGATGGAAGTAATACAACCAATTGGCCATAAATAAGCTAAAATAGCTATGTACCTGGGTAAGGCCACCGTGACGGTAGCAGAGCCTGTCTGGTGGCCTTACCCAGGTACATAGCTATTTTAGCTTATTTATGGCCAATTGGTTGTATTACTTCCATCTGTATAAGGGTTTTAACCCTTTTGTTTCTGGGTATTTTGATTGTGATGGGATATTATTGTTTTGGGGGTACTATTTGTAAAAGGTATTCATGATGGGTGGTATATATTTATTAATACATGTGACCCTGTCGCTGTCCCCCTTATATTTCCACTTGCTATATAGGCTGACCTTTCGGGCGCTGTGTCACAGTTTTTAACATTGTTTTATTCATGTGGATCCAGCACTCTGTGTCTACTCTGTCGTCCGCATTTATCTTTGTAATTTGTGTTTACTACATGTGTTAATAAAGGAATTTTCTTACTTCTTTACAATTTTGAACTTGTGTGGCCATCTTTTTGTTTCTCTGCTTCACAGAGGAACAATCCCCCCTTATCTAAGAGTTGACCGTGTGGAAGACAGACCGGAGGTGGTGGTGCTCAGGTAACTGGAAGTATTGTCTGCTATCCAATTAATAACCTGTTCACACTGATCAGTTCTCAATACTGGTGTTGTTCTGTGCTTCCCTAGTAATTCGGTCAAGAAGTGGGAGCGAGAAGATGTGGCTGTTGGTTGTGGCACATTTTCACCTTGGCCACGGCCCCGTCCTCTGCACGAACCATCACCAGAACGTCCACTTCCACGTCCCTTGCCACGCGCCTTGCCCATTGTAAATGAAGTAAAATAGCTTACACTTGCACTATCAATGGAAAAAGGGTAATAAAGAGTAGATTAGAACCGTGGAAGAGGAAAACCACAGTTATTGTTTACTGGGGTATACCACACTTTTTTAAATAGAGATATTTGCGGCTGAACAGTGAGCGACACACTCAAACTGCTTTTTTTTTAGATACCAAAGGCCCAAAACTGGATAGGACAGCGATTTGACCCGTGGAACTGCGAAACCACACTGGGATGTCGGGCCTACACAAGACTATTTTCAACAGATATATTTTTGTGTCACAACAGTCAGGAGACACTACTGTTTTTCTTTACGGAAAAAACTACCAAAACCTGAATAATAGAGATTTTTTACCGTGGAACAGCAAAACCACAGTTATAATTTACTGGTGTATACCAGGCTTTTTAAAATATATATATATTTGCGGCTGAGCAGTGAGCGACACACTCAAACTGTTTTTTTTAGATACAAATGGCCCAAAAGTGGATTATACAGAGGTTTGTACCATGGAATTGCAAAACCACACTTGTATTTCTCGGGCCTACACCAGACTATTTTCAACAGATATATTTGTGTCTGAAAAATCAGGGAGACACTATTTTTTTTTTTTACAGCAAAAAATGCAAAAAGCAGGATAATAGAGATTTTTTACCGTGGAACAGCAAAAGCACACTTCTGTCTCTCTGGCCTACACCAGACTATTTTCAACAGATATATTTGTGTCTGAAAAATCAGGGAGACACTATTATTATTTTTATACAGCAAAAAATGCCAAAAACAGGATAATAGAGATTTTTTTTCCGTGGAACATCAAAACCACAGTAATAATTTACTGGTGTATACCAGGCTTTTTAAAATATACATATATTTGCAGCTGAACAGTGAGCGACACACTCAAACTGTTTTTTTAAGATACAAATGGCCCAAAAGTGGATAATACAGAGGTTTGTACCATGGAACTGCAAAACCACACTTGTATTTCTCGGGCCTACACCAGACTATTTTCAACAGATATATTTGTGTCTGAAAAATCAGGGAGACACTATTTTTTTTTTTACAGCAAAAAATGCATAAAGCAGGATAATAGAGATTTTTACCGTGGAACAGCAAAAGCACACTTCTGTCTCTCTGGCCTACACCAGACTATTTTCAACAGATATATTTGTGTCTGAAAATCAGGGAGACACTATTATTATTTTTATACAGCAAAAAATGCCAAAAACAGGATAATAGAGATGTTTTACCGTGGAACATCAAAACCACAGTAATAATTTACTGGTGTATACCAGGCTTTTTAAAATATATACAGTACAGACCAAAAGTTTGGACTCGCCTTCTCATTTAAAGATTTTTCTATATTTTCATGACTTAAAAATAGTACATTCACACTGAAGGCATCAAATCTATGAATAAAAACATGTGGAATTAATTATACTTAACAAAAAAGTGTGAAACAACTGAAAATATATCTTATATTCTAGGTTCTTCAAAGTAGCCACCTATTGCTTTGATGACTGCTTTGCACGCTCTTGGTATTCTTTTGATGAGCTTCAAGAAGTAGTCACCGGAAATGGTTTTCACTTCACTGGTGTGCCCTGTCAGGTTTAATAAGTGGGATTTCTTGCCTTATAAATGGGGTTGGGACCATCAGTTGTATTGTGCAGAAGTCAGGTGGATACACAGCTGATAGTCCTACTGAATAGACTGTTAGAATTTGTATTATGGCAAGAAAAAAGCAGCTAAGTAAAGAAAAATGAGTGGCCATCATTACTTTAAGAAATGAAGGTCAGTCAGTCAGAAAAATTGGGCAAACTTTGAAAGTGTCCCCAAGTGCAGTTGCAAAACCTATCAAGCGCTACAAAGAAACTGGCTCACATGAGGACTGCCCCAGGAAAGGAAGACCAATAGTCACCTCTGCTTCTGAGGATAAATTTATCCGAGTCACCTGGCTCAGAAATCGCAGGTTAACAGCAGCTCAGATTAGAGACCAGGTCAATGCCACACAGAGTTCTAGCAGCAGACACATCTCTTCAACAACTGTTAAGAGGAGACTTTGTGCAGCAGGCCTTCATGGTAAAATAGCTGCTAGGAAACCACTGCTAAGGACAGGCAACAAGCAGAAGAGACTTGTTTGGGCTAAAGAACACAAGGAATGGACATTAGACCAGTGGAAATCTGTGCTTTAGTCTGATGAGTCCAAATTTGAGATCTTTGGTTCCAAGCAAAGTGTCTTTGTGCAACGCAGAAAAGGTGAACGGATGGACTCTACATGCCTGGTTTCCACCGTGAAGCATGGAGGAGGAGGTGTGATGGTGTGGGGGTGCTTTGCTGGTGACACTGTTGGGGATTTATTCAAAATAGAAGGCATACTGAACCAGCATGGCTACCACAGCATCTTGCAGCGGCATGCTATTCCATCTGGTTTGCGTTTAGTTGGACCATCATTTATTTTTCAACCGCGCAAATTACCACAAACACACCTCCAGGCTGTGTAAGGGCTATTTGACCAAGAAAGAGAGTGATGGGGTGCTACGTCAGATGTCCTGGCCTCCACAGTCACCAAACCTGAACCCAATCGAGATGGTTTGAGGTGAGCTGGTCCGCAGAGTGAAGGCAAAAGGGCCAACAAGTGCTAAGCAGCTCTGGGAACTCCTTCAAGATTGTTGGAAGACCATTTCCGGTGACTACCTCTTGAAGCTCATCAAGAGAATGCCAAGAGTGTGCAAAGCAGTCATCAAAGCAAAAGGTGGCTACTTTGAAGAACCTAGAATATAAGACATATTTTCAGTTGTTTCACACTTTTTTGTTAAGTATATAATTCCACATGTGTTAATTCATAGTTTTGATGCCTTCAGTGTGAATGTACAATTTTCATAGTTCTGAAAATACAGAAAAAGCTTCAAATGAGAAGGTGTGTCCAAACTTTTGGTCTGTACTGTATATATTTGCGGCTGAACAGTGAGCGACACACTCAAACTGTTTTTTTTAGATACAAATGGCCCAAAAGTGAATAATACAGAGGTTTGTACCGTGGAACTGCAAAACCACACTTGTATTTCTCGGGCCTACACCAGACTATTTTCAACAGATATATTTGTGTCTGAAAAATCAGGGAGACACTGTTTTTTTTTTTTTTTACAGCAAAGAATGCAAAAAGCAGGATAATAGAGATTTTTTACCGTGGAACAGCAAAAGCACACTTCTGTCTCTCTGGCCTACACCAGACTATTTTCAACAGATATATTTGTGTCTGAAAAATCAGGAAGACACTATTATTATTTTTATACAGCAAAAAATGCCAAAAACAGGATAATAGAGATGTTTTACCGTGGAACATCAAAACCACAGTAATAATTTACTGGTGTATACCAGGCTTTTTAAAATATATATATATTTGCGGCTGAACAGTGAGCGACACACTCAAACTGTTTTTTTTAGATACAAATGGCCCATAGAACTGCAAAACCACACTTCTATTTCTCTGGCCTACACCAGACTATTTTCAACAGATATATTTGTGTCTGAAATATCAGAGGCACACTTTTTTTTTTTGGGGGGGGGGGGACACCAAAAGGTTAATAAGATAGGTATTTGTACATTGTGAAGGAGGAAAAAAAAAAGAGGATTTAGATAAAAAAAAAGGATTTTTCCTGGCCCCCGGGACCTGGAGCTAAGTCCAGCAATTTCAGCAACAGGAGCAGCACACAGGACTGTGTGCAACAAACAGCACACAGGCTCTGTCTGCAACAAACTTTCCTTCATTCATGATCTTTTCATTACAAACAAACTCTCCTTCCTCGCCATCACCGAAACCTGGCTCACCCCCTCTGACACAGCCTCCCCAGCTGCCCTTTCATATGGCGGATTCCACCTTTCCCACACCCCCCGCCCCAATGGCAAACATGGTGGAGGCGTAGGTTTCCTCCTATCAGAACTCTGCGCTTTCACCAAAATCCCACTGCCACCCTCCGTTACACTCCCCTCTTTTGAGGTGCACTGTGTGCGCATCTATTCCCCCTCCAACCTCCAACTGGCCGTCGTTTACCGACCCCCAGGGCAAGCCACCACCTTCTTAGACCATTTCACTACCTGGCTGCTTCACTTCCTTTCCACTGACATCCCCACTATCATAATGGGTGACTTCAACATCCCCATTGACACTCCCCACTCGTCTGTCTCTAAGCTCCTATCCCTCACTTCCTCCTTTGGACTCACTCAATGGTCTTCCACACCCACCCACAAAGATGGCCACACACTGGACCTCATCTTCACCCGCCTCTGTTCCCTATCTAACCTCTCTAACTCACCACTCCCTCTCTCTGACCATAACCTCCTCACATTCTCTACCCTCTCCTCTCCGGGTGCACAATCCCCACTCCACAAACTCACACACCCTCGCAGAAATCTCAAACACCTTGACCTACACTCTCTCTCTGAATCCCTCCTTCCTCTCACAGACATAAATTCCTTACACGATGCAGACGTTGCTGCTGCTTCATATAACACCACAATAGCTTCAGCTCTAGACTCGATCGCCCCTCTCACACACACCACACCTCGCACATTCAACAGGCAACCCTGGCACACTAAACTTACCAAAGAACTGCGCCGGGCCTCCAGGGTTGCGGAGCGGAGATGGAAAAGGTCTCACTCCATCGAGCACTTCATCGCATTCAAGCAATCCCTCACTAATTTCAAGTCCGCACTCACTACAGCAAAACAAACCTACTTCTCATCTCTCATATCCTCCCTATCTCACAACCCTAAACAGCTATTTAACACTTTCAACTCTCTCCTTCGTCCCCCAGCACCTCCTCCCTCTTCTCTCATCTCAGCCGACGACTTTGCCTCATTCTTCAAACAGAAGATTGACACCATCAGACAAAACTTTGGCCTAAAGTCCACGCAACCCCTCCTCATATCTACTCAACCCTCCTCCTCCAAACCCCACTTCTCCACCATTACAGAAGGTCAAGTCTCCTCTTTACTCTCCAAATCACACCTCACCACCTGCGAACTTGACCCAATCCCATCCCACCTCATCACTAACCTCACCACAGTCTTCATCCCAACCCTAACCCACCTCTTCAATCTATCACTAACAACCGGAGTCTTCCCCTCATGTTTCAAACATGCCGCAATCACACCCATCCTCAAAAAGCCCTCCCTTGACCCTTCCTCTCTGACCAGCTACCGCCCCATATCACTCCTCCCCTTTGCCTCAAAACTTCTAGAACAACATGTCCACCTTGAACTGTCCTCCCACCTCTCCTCCTGCTCCCTCTTCGACCGTCTACAATCTGGCTTCCGACCGCATCACTCGACTGAAACTGCCCTGACCAAAGTCACCAATGACCTACTAAATGCCAAATCCAAGCAACACTACTCCATCCTCCTCCTTCTGGACCTGTCATCTGCCTTTGACACAGTGGACCATTCCCTCTTACTCCAGATTCTCTCATCTCTTGGCATCACGGACTTGGCTCTATCTTGGATCTCCTCATACTTAACAGACAGGACATTCAGCGTCTCCCACTCACGCACCACCTCCTCATCTCGCCCCCTATCTGTCGGTGTCCCCCAAGGTTCAGTTCTAGGACCTCTGCTCTTCTCCATCTACACCTTCGGCCTGGGACAGCTCATAGAGTCTCACGGCTTTCAGTATCACCTCTATGCTGACGACACACAGATCTACCTCTCTGGACCCGATATCTCCTCCCTACTAACCAGAATCCCACAATGTCTGTCCGCCATCTCATCCTTCTTCTCCGACAGGTTTCTAAAACTCAACATGGATAAAACAGAGTTCATCATCTTTCCACCCTCTCATTCACATCCCCCATCCGACCTATCCATCAACGTCAATGGCTGTTCACTCTCCCCAGTCCCACAAGCTCGCTGCCTTGGGGTAACCCTGGACTCTGATCTCTCCTTCAAGCCACATATCCAAGCCCTTTCCACCTCCTGCCGACTCCAACTCAAAAACATCTCCCAGATCCGTGCATTCCTCAGCAAAGACTCTGCAAAAACACTAGTGCATGCCCTCATCATATCCCGCCTCGACTACTGCAACCTCCTGCTCCGTGGCATCCCTTCCAACACTCTTGCACCTCTCCAATCTATCCTAAACTCTGCTGCTCGACTAATCCACCTGTCCCCCCGCTATTCCCCGGCCTCTCCTCTCTGTCAATCCCTTCACTGGCTCCCCATTGCCCAGAGAATTCAGTTCAAAACTCTAACCATGGCATACAAAGCCATCCACAACCTGTCTCCCCCATACATCTGTGACCTAGTCTCCCGGTACTTACCTGCACGCAACCTCCGATCCTCACAAGATCTCCTGCTCTACTCCCCTCTTATCTCCTCCTCCCACAATCGTATACAAGATTTCTCCCGTGCTTCCCCCCTACTCTGGAACTTTCTACCCCAACATATCAGACTCTCGCCGACCATGGAAACCTTCAAAAGGAACCTGAAGACCCACCTCTTCCGACAAGCCTACAACCTGCAATAAACACCACTGCACGACCAGCTGTATCCTCACCTACTGTATCCTCACCCATCCCTTGTAGACTGTGAGCCCTCGCGGGCAGGGTCCTCGCTCCTCCTGTACCAGTCGCTGACTCGTTTTGTTAAGATTATGTAAATGCTTTTGTTATGTATATCCCTATCACATGTAAAGCGCCATGGAATAAATGGCGCTATAATAATAAATAATAATAATAATAATAATAATGCAGCGTTTGCTGGTATAACCACTGTGTCTCCTATACAGCCTGCCTGCCTGCCTGCCTGATATACCTGGGATGGATATTAGTCCTGAGAAGGACTGTTTGTTTGATCTGGCAGCCTTTACAGACCCTACACTAACTATTTTGCAGGATATATCTCTCCCTAAATCAGCAGCGCTGTCCCTACACTGTTTGATCCGGAGCAACTGTGTCCAAGATGGCGGCGCCCGGTTTTAAATACTCGAGGTGACGCTGTGCGGCCAGCCAATCACTGTAATGCCCACAAACAACATGGCTGCGGCATTACAGTGACTGGCTGGCAATCCCTGCATGTTCATTGGCTCTGTAAAGAGCGCCAAACATGCAGGGTGGAGACCCGAGCTCCCGCCCGAGTAACCCGGAAATGCTCGGTGCTCGCCGAACATCCCGAGTAGCGTGATGCTCGGGCGAGTACCGAGCAGTGTCGAGCATGTTCGCTCAACACTATTAAGGATCTGCTGATTGCTTATCCTCCACCTGGAAACTTGCAGGAGGCAATGCAATTAGCTATACGGGTGGACAGGAGACTGCGTGCAAGGATTAATGAGAGTAAATCCTCTGCCATGTCAGCTCCGAGTCTTGAGAGGGTCTGTACTGACACTGGAGAGCCGATGGAGATTGGGGCGATGTCACCCCGCTCTCAGGAAAAAGACCGCAGGTTTTCTGAAGGTTTGTGCTTTTATTGCGGCAAATCTGACCATTTCATTAAGAACTGTGTGCTTCGTATGAACAAAGAAAAAAAAAAGGTCAGTTACGCCCGTATAGCCTGTTTAAACACTAAGGGTGTATTTCTCTCTGCTACTACCGCAGCTCAGGAAGAATTAATTGAATTTCGGGTATTTGTGGATTGTGGTTCAACTCTGAATGTGACTGATGGGGGATTCTTGGAAAAACTTAATTTAAAACCCAAACCTTTGTCATCCCCTATTGCCGTGGTTTCTGTCGATGGCTCTCCCTTGAAATGTGTTACTCACAAGGTTTATGAATTTCCTCTCACTTTTAATGGTATTCACCAAGAAAATTTGGATTTGGTGGTATTAAATAATTTGACTTCTCCAGTAGTTTTGGGGTTGCCCTGGTTAAAATTGCACAATCCTGTACTGGATTGGTCTACCAATGAAATTAAGTCCTGGAGCCCTAAGTGTTATGACAAGTGTTGAAACGGGCGCATTGCTGCTGTGGATAAAGGGGAATTACCTGTACCTATTCAGGATTTTTGGAAAGTTTTTTCTGAGGAGGAGTCGCAAATTTTGCCTCCCCATAGAGACTACAATTGTACCATTGAATTTGTCCCTGGAGCGACTCTTCCTAAAAGTCGTTTATTTAATCTTACTATTCCTGAGAGAAAGGCTTTGGAGGAATACATACAGACGAGCTTGGCCGCCGGTCATATCAGACCCTCTAAGTCACCTGTGGCTGTTGGATTTTTTTTTGTTAAAAAAAAGGACGGCGGTTTACGTCCTTGTTTGGACTTTCGCGAGATTAATAAAATTACTGTACGCAATCCCTACCCACTGCCATTGATTCCTGATTTGTTTAACCAGTTAGTGGGGGCCAAGTGGTTCTCTAAAATTGATCTCCGGGGGGCATACAATTTGTTGCGCATGAAGGAGGGTGATGAATGGAAGACTGCTTTTAACACTCCTGTGGGTCATTTTGAGAATTTGGTTACGCCTTTTGGTCTTACCAATGCACCAGCATTTTTTCAGAATCTTATTAATGACATCCTTAGCCCTTTGATCGGCAAAAATGTGGTTGTGTATTTGGATGACATTTTGATTTATTCGCCTGACCTGGAGTCTCATTGGCGGAGCGTACGTGAGGTATTGCAGTTATTGATTGACAATTCGCTTTTTGCTAAGCTGGAGAAATGTGAGTTCGCTGTACAGAGAATTAGTTTTTGGGTCTACATTATCTCCAGCGAGGGCTTTGAGATGGACCCGGTGAAAGTTCAAGCTGTGCAGGAATGGCCTAGGCCTATTGGTTTGAAATCAATACAGAGGTTTTTGGGTTTCGCCAATTATTACAGAAAATTAATTAAAAAATTTTCTATTATTGTTAAACCACTGACCGATCTCACCAGGAAAGGTTCTAATACGGTTCAGTGGACTACTGAGGCCATTGAAGCTTTTGTGTTTCTAAAGGAGAGGTTCAGCTCTGCCCCCATCCTTATGCAGCCTGATGTGACTAAGCCGTTTTTGGTTGAGGTTGATGCTTCTTCTGTGGGGGTCGGTGCGGTGTTGTCTCAGGAAAACAAGGATGGAGTACATCCCTGTGCCTTTCTTTCCAAAAAATTTTCTGAGACTGAACTTAATTACGATATTGGTAATCGGAAATTGCTGGCTATTAAACTTGCATTTGAACACTGGCGTCATCTCTTGGAAGGTGCTGATTTTCCCATTCAGGTTTTCACTGATCATAAAAATCTGATCTATCTTGATGCTGCCAAGCGCTTGAATGCCCGTCAGGCTAGGTGGGCACTTTTTTTTTCGCGGTTTAATTTTTCCGTTACTTACATCCCAGGTACCAAGAATGTTAAAGCTGATGCTTTGTCTCGCAGCTTTTCTCCCATTGTCGGTGCTGAGGAGGAGGAGAGCATTTTACAAGAAGGTGTTGTGATTGCTGCATTGGACTCCGTTTTGGAAGATGAGATTCTTAAAGCACAGGAGAATGCCCCATCTAACACTCCCCATGGGAGGTTGTTTGTGCCTAGGACCTTTAGGAGAGATTTGTTTGTTGAGTGTCATGAGTCTCGGTTGGCAGGTCATCCAGGAATTTCTGAGACCAAGAGACTTGTGGGTCGCAGTTTTTGGTGGCCTGGATGGCAGAAGGAAGTCATTAAGTGGGTGCGTCAATGTACTGTGTGTGCTAGATCTAAGTCTTCACATCTGGCTATGGACTTTATTACTGACCTTCCCCCCTCTGAGGGTTTCACGGTCATCACGGTCATCTGGGTGGTCGTGGACCGTTTTAGCAAGATGTGTCACTTGGTTCCCTTCATCAAACTGCCCTGCGCTAAGACACTCGCTAAGGCCTTTGTCAAGGAGATTGTCAGACTCCATGGTGTTCCTACTGACATTGTTTCTGATAGGGGACCTCAGTTCGTGGCTCATTTTTGGCGTGCCTTTTGTGACAGGTTGGGAGTTCATTTGTCATTTTCATCTGGATATCATCCTGAGTCTAATGGCCAGACAGAAAGGAAGAACCAGGATGTTGAGCAGTTCTTGCGTTGTTTTGTGGCAGACAATCAAGAGGGGTAGTCTGAGTTTCTGCCGCTTGCTGAATTTGCTCTGAACAATCATACATCCTCTTCTGCTGGGTGTTCGCCTTTTTTTTGTTGTTCTGGGAGACATCCGTCTTTTGGCTCATTCTCGAAATTGGTATCGGCTGTGCCTGAGGAGGAGAGTTTTTCCGGTGATTTGGAAAGAGTTTGGACGGATGTGTGTGGTAATCTTCAGGAGGCTAACAAAAAATCTAAGAGGTACTTTGACAGGAAACGTCAAGAGGTTTTGTTTACGGTTGGTGACATGGTTTGGTTGTCCTCTAAGAATCTGCGGTTGAGGATTCCTTCTAAAAAATTGGGTCCCAAGTTTGTAGGGCCCTTTAAGGTGCTTCAGGTAGTTAACCAATCTGCTGTTAGGTTGGAGGTTCCTACCTCCTGGAAGATTAATCCGGTGTTTCATGTTTCTCTATTGAAAAAAGCTTATGTATCAGATAGAGACACCACTGCCACTGTTCCTCCGGTGGTGGAGGACGGGGAATATGAAATTTCCCGCATCCTTAATTCTAGACGGTATAGAGGGAGTTAGCAGTATCTCGTCACTTGGAAGGGTTTCGGTCCCGAGGATAACTCATGGGTGAGGGCAGATGATGTTTTTGCTTCCAGACTTGTCAGAGCGTTTCACAAGAGGTTTCCTGATAAGCCTGGGCCTAGGGGATCCGGCGGATCCTCATAGAAGAGGGGTTACTGTTAGAACTCTCCTGTTAGGTTCCTTCCAGGACCTGATGCTTCCTGGTTCGACGTCAGGGGCGGAGCGTGTCCTGGGCTTCGCTCGCTTTAGCAATTACGCCTCCCAGGTTCCTGCGATTACGCCCCTCTTCTTCCCGCGCTGCAGCACGATAATGGCGGCGGTCCTTACCGCAGTTTAACACACAGTTCAGTTCAATAAAGGCGCACAGTACCCGGTGACAACGGGCACGCAATCCTGTTCGTGACGCCGAAACATGACACTCCCCCAGGGCCATGGGGTACTCGGCAGCCGGGCCTCTGGTTGTCGGGGGATATCACGGTGGCTGGCCCGGTCTGTGACCCAGGGCGGTCACTGAAAAGGGGAACTTCTATTATATGGGGTTTTTGGGATTATTCGTGACGCCACCTGTGGAATGCGGCTACGGGGTGCCGCCGCTGCGGAGCAGTCCTCTGAGGCAGATGGTAGGGCAGCTTGTGATGGAATGGCTCCCCACAGGTGGAGCAGGCCTCAGGGCAGCGTGGTGGATGTACTGGATGATGGTGCAGGGGAGAAACGGCAGGACAGTCCCTGTAGGCGCGGACCCGGTGTCCGGTATATATATCGGGGTGAGCCTGGTATGCTCCTCTGCTCCCTCACTACTTCTTCCTTCTCCTCTCGCCTTCGGCCCACTCAAGGCCCTCACTAGGCTTCCACACGTGCTGTAGGCCTTGGCTCGCCTAAGCACAGCAGCCAGCTTGCTGCTTTATTCACTGCTCTCAGAGCGTCAGCACACTCTCAGCTCACTCTGAGCTCTGTTCCTCTCTGTGTCTCAGCAGGAACTAATCTCTAACTGAGCTGCCTGGCTCCACCCTCCCTATATATATCCCTAACGGGGTCCCTCTGCTGGTCTGAGGTGGTAGGGTGGAGGTGTGTGAATGTGTGAGGGCCTCTTGTGGAGAAGTCCATCCATGCACCCTTCTGGGTTCTGTGGCACCAATGCGCAGCAGGGCGCCACATTTAGATGGGACCAGGTGACAGGAGGGTTTCAATCTGGCTTCCCCAAACATATAAATGAGTTCCACGTGACCGGAGGGTCCTAACCTGGCTTCTCCGAGCATATCCATGAGTTCCAGGTGGCTGGAGGGACCCAACCTGGCATCTCCGAGCGGATCCATGGATTCCAGTGATGGCAATTGAGCAGATCTGTGTTCTTCCAGCTGGAGCCGTGGTCCCCTAAGCTGACATCCTGTAAAATCAAATCTGTGTCACTCTTGATAGAGTCATGTGTCCTGGTTGCTGTTCTGAAGAGTCTGTCTTGGCTGCAATTTTGTAAAGTCCCTCATCATCCACAGCTCATAGGGGGAGGTGCTCAGGGCTCCATTCTCATTGTTTGAACATTTAACCCCTTTACGACCTTGGACTTATGTGTACGTCCAAGGCCGTATCCCTGCACTCCATGCGTGCTGAACTCTCATGTTTTCAGGCACATGACAGCTTATCGGTGCAGCTGACGTGTGCCCCAACAGCCGCGGGTGGAATTGCAATCCACCTGCGGCTAGTAACTAGTTAAATGACGCTGTCAATCTCTAACGAGAGAAGCCCTGCTGTGTGTAGCACAAGCAATCAGACAATCGCAGCTTCTAATCTTCCATGGAGACTATTGAAGCTAGAGTAAAGTAAAAAAAAAGGTTTTAAAAATATAAAAGTTCAAATCACCCCCCCTTCACCCCATTCAAAATAAAACAATAAAAAAATCAAATATACACATATTTGATATCACCGAGTTCAGAATCGCCTGATCTATAAATTTATAAAAATAATTAATACGATCGATAAACAGCGTAATGAGAAAAAAAAAAACGCCAGAATTAAGTTTTTTTTGATTGCCGCAACATTGCAATAAAATACAAGAGCAGGTGATACCTACCCCAAAATGGTATCAATAAAAATGTCCGCTCTCTGCGCAAAAAATAAGCCTTCACTCAGCTTCACTTCATCCCGAAAAATGAGGACACTACAGGTCTAGGAAAATGGCGACTTTTTTTTTTTTTTGCAAACTTTGGATTTTTTTTTCACCACTTAAATAAAAAAGAACCCATACATGTTTGGTATCTACGAACTCATAATGACCTGGAGAATCATAATGGCAGGTCAGTTTTAGCATTTAGTGAACAAAAACAATTTGTGAAATTGCACTTTTTTTGCAATTTCTGTGCACTTTGAATTTATTTCCTTTTTTCCAGTATATGCTATGGTAAAACCAATGGTGTTATTCAAAAGTACAACTTGTCCCGCAAAAAACAAGTCTTCATATGGCCATATTGACGGAAAAATAAAAAAGTTATGGCTCTGGGAAAAAGAGGAGCAAAAATCAAAAACGGAGAAACCTAAGGTGCTAAAGGGGTTAATCAATGTGCATAGTCCATCCTTCTCTGCTTTGCAGGTAAACAAGCTACAGAGCCCACACAATGGTCAATTAACTCATTTAGTAAACATCCATTGTTCAATGACACTGCATCCCTGTCTAGCAAAGCCAGCAGACAACAAGTTGCAGTAAACATCAACTCAAGTGTCAACATCCAGGCTTATTCAAACAATCAAAATCACAGAAGTAAATCCAGCTCACCACCTGCAGTTCCACACTTCTGGAGCACCAATAGCACCTTGGCAGGGTGCAACATCCAATAGAGAAAGCAGAAAAATCCTGCTCACAGATGAAGTCCAAAAAAGTGCATTTTATTTTCCAAGGTACATGAAGCAAAGATTAAAATTGAGTGTTCACAAAAAAGAGAATACAGGCATCTTTTGACGCGTTTCGAGCTGCAAGCGCTCTTTGTCAAGATACTATCCAAGTGAATTTACAAGATTTAAAAACAATCTGAACCAATTTCCTGATTGCAAACAAATCAATTAAATCACAGGTGGGAAACCTCTGCAGCTAAACATATATTAGAATTTCCCATGCGTTGCTACAAAACATTTAAATCTATTAATTTCTGTGTTACAGAATAACATTTTACACAGAGACATTATGATAATAGTTTAAATTGCCTCTATATTTTACTCTGCAATGCAAGGAATCAGTATTAAGTACATTTCATGAAAAATACATATTTTTTCAGATAACATATAATATTTATTTCTGACTCTTGTTTGTCTTTATTTGTGTGATGGTTCATTCTCCAGATGTATTAGATTACTTTCCTTTCACAAGATATTTATCCCAATTATATATATCAAAGTCATTGAGATCTCAAAGGGTTTTCCACTAGATTTCATAGAAAAGAGAAAAAGCAAGGGTTAACACATGCAGGATTTACACATACTTCCAAATCAGCACTTGCAAAATTTTCACATGCTCATACAACCCCTGGCAAAAATTATGGAATCATCGGGCTCGGAGGATGTTCATTCAGTTGTTTAATGTTGATGAAAAAAAGCAGATCACAGACATGGCACAAAATAAAGTCATTTCAAATGGCAACTTTAGGGCTTTAAGAAACTCTAAAAGAAATCAAGATTAAAAATGTGGTACTCAATAAGGGTAATTTTTTTCAGACCAAGCAGAGGGAAAATCACTCAATTCTGAGGATAAAAATTATGGAATCATGAAAAACAAACACACAAAGAACACTCCAATACATCACTAGTAGGGTTGAGCGAGTATGTTCTGTCCGAGTATGCTCGGGCCGAGCTCCGAGTATTTATAGCTGCTCGGTGATAAGGTTGAATCGCTCCCGTGTCCTTGATTTGCAACTGTTTGACAGCTTTATTACATGGGAGGAATGTCTATTTCTTACACATTCCTCCCATGTAGGGTTGAGCGAGTATGTTCTGTCCGAGTATGCTCGGGCCGAGCTCCGCTCGGGGATATGGTTGAATCGCTCCCGTGTGCATGATTTGCAACTGTTTGACAGTTTTATTACATGGGAGGAATGTGTAAGAAATACACTGTAACATACCTGGCGGCGTCCTTGCATAGTGGTCCATCTCCCACTGTGCAGGAGCGCGCACTTGATCTCCAATCCAGAATGTCCCTCTGGCTTCCCTCCATGCTGTCTGTTTGCTTCTGCTTCTGCTGCTTAAGGGCGGCGCCCGATCACTTCCTGCTTTTTGTACCTGCTGTAGGCACACCCCTTGTGCGTCCTCAGCCTATTGCTGTCTGTCACCTGGTATTTAAACCAGCTGCTCCAATTAACCCATGCCTGAGCATTGTGTTTCATTCAGTGTGCTCTTTCACTCTGAATGTGCCAGGTCCCTTTCTGTGTTTGCTTGCTTGCCTTTCTTGTAGGCTGTATTTGCAGTCCTGTCTGAGCACGCTCCTTGCCTGTTCGTTCCGCCTTCTAGGGGCCGCATACCTAGACCCGCTCCCGTATCTTGTCTGTCCTGTCTGAACACGCTCCTAGCCTGTTCCTCCCGCCTTCTAGGGGCTGCATACCTAGACCCACTCCTGTATCTTGCTACTGTGTCTGTTCTTGTCTGTATACTCTTCTAGCCTGTTTCCTGAGTTTCTCTATGTCCGTACCTTTCCTTTTTCTGCAGAGTCTGAACTCGTACCTAACTCCTGCTCGGTGTCTCTGTACTTCCGTTTGTGAGTTTGTGGTCCACTCGCTACTTCTCTGCAAGTGCCCTGTGGGTATCTGGTTCTGCCTTTCCCTTCCTGTCTGTTCCGTGTGAACAGAGCCCTGTCCCCCCTGCTCTGCCTTGCTCACCGCTCCGGCGGTTCTGGCCTGCTCTGCCTTTGCTCACCGCTCCGGCGGTTCTAGCCTGCTCTGCCTTTGCTCACCGCTCCGGCGGTTCTAGCCTGCTCTGCCTTTGCTCACCGCTCCGGCAGTTCTAGCCTGCTCTGCCTTTGCTCACCGCTCCGGCGGTTCTAGCCTGCTCTGCCTTTGCTCACCGCTCTGGCGGTTCTAGCGTGCTCTGCCTTTGCTCACCGCTCCGGCAGTTCTAGCCTGCTCTGCCTTTGCTCACCGCTCTGGCGGTTCTAGCCTGCTCTGCCTTTGCTCACCGCTCCGGCGGTTCTAGCCTGCTCTGCCTTTGCTCACCGCTCCGGCGGTTCCAGCCTGCTCTGCCTTTGCTCACCGCTCCGGCGGTTCTAGCCTGCTCTGCCTTTGCTCACCGCTCCGGCGGTTCTAGCCTGCTCTGCCTTTGCTCACCGCTCCGGCGGTTCTAGCCTGCTCTGCCTTTGCTCACCGCTCCGGCGGTTCTAGCCTGCTCTGCCTTTGCTCACTGCTCCGGCAGTCTCGCTCCGCTCTACTCTTGCTCACCGCTCCAGGCGGCCTCGTCTTGCTCTACTCTTGCTCACCGCTCCAGACGGCCTCGTCCTGCTCTACTCTTGCTCACCGCTCCAGGCGGCCTTGTCCTGCTCTACTCTTGCTCACCGCTCCAGGCGGCCTCGTCCTGCTCTACTCTTGCTCACCGCTCCAGGCGGCCTCGTCCTGCTCTACTCTCGCTCACCGCTCTAGGCGGTCTTGTCTTGCCCTACTCTCGCTCACCACTCTGGGCGGCCTTACTCTGCTGTGTTTGTCCGCCACATCTGTGGTTCTGTTCCTGAGTCCCAGTGTGTACTGGGTCCTATCCCGCCTGTGTTCCTACCTGCTAGTGCCTGCCTGTCTGCACTCTAGCCGTGCTTGCCTGTACCCCCCTGCCTGCATACCCGCCTGCCTGCATACCAGTCGTGCCTGCCTATACCCACCAGTCTGTGTGCCAGTCTAACCTGTTTGTTCCTGTATTCCCCTTTGTGGGTCAACAGCCGTGTCCGAGGTCTGTCCTGGAGTAGCACCTGGTCCCTCTGCTCGGTTCCTCCTTGGTGCACTGGCGTCGTATGCCGTCGTGCGACCCTGGTCGGATCGGGTGAATACCTAGTTACGCCCCTCCAGGCATTCACTCTCCGGCATGATCCAGTGGAATCACACGCACACGCCGCTCAGCCCGGGCGTGTGCATTACAGCATGCTCAGGCCATGGTTCCCGTTGAGCCCCACGGCCTTCGCTCTCTGAGACGTTTTCCAGCGAATACGTGCATTAAAAATAAATAAATAATTTTTTTTTTCTCTAGCTGAGTTCCAGGCGAATTACGCACCCGTCCAGATGGATCTATCAGCTCTCGTTCCTGCGGATCCGCCACGTTACTATGGGGATCCAAGACAGAGTCGTGCATTTATGGAGCAATGCATGCTACACTTCAAGTTCTACCCTCTATGTTTTCCCACAGATCGGGTTAAGGTGGGATTCATGATGTCTTACCTAGCGGGTGATGCCTTGAATTGGATCACCCCCCTATGGGACGCACAGGATCCTATCGTCCTGGACATAATGGCCTTCCTGGTGGCCTTTCTAATGGTCTTCGATGATCCTAACCCGGAGGCTCCTGCTGAAGCTTCACTTCCCAATATCCCGGAGCAGCCCCGATGGGTAATGTGTGTGGGTAGCGCAATAGTCCTCCAGCCCAATGAGACTATTGCCCACCCAGAGTCCTCACAGGGTGACTACGCTCTCCGGAATACTTCTCCCAACCTCAAGAGGCTGTCCAGACGTGCTAGACGTAGAGGCAAGCCGTCACGCCAGGGTCTGTCCTCCCTGAGACCTCCTGACCCCAACCTTGAAGTCCCTACTGAAGCTTCATCTCCCTGTATCCCGGAGAAGCCCCAACGGGTAATGTGCATGGGTAGTGCACCAGTTCTCCTGCCCGAAGAGACTACTGCCGATCCAGACTCCACACAGGAGAACTTCCTGCACCCGGCATCAGATACTTCACCCACTTTAACCAGTGTGCATGTCCAAGGATGCTCCAAAGCTGTGATTACCTCCGAGTCTGTGCACCTCTACTACCTGGCGGAGGACCCCCTGTTGCCTCCTGAATCCTCCGGGATACCACTCGATGACAAATGGAGAGAGACTTCTCTACACCCGGTACTCGATACTTTGTCCGCTCCGTCCTGTGAGCCTGACAATGGGTACCCCAAAGTGGTAGTTACCCCCGAGTCTCTACACCCCTCCGACCAGGTGGAGGACCTCCAGTTGTCTCCAGAACCCTTCGGGGTGCTACCTGGTAGCGAAAGGACAGAGACTCTCCTACACTCTGTACCTGATACCTCGCTCGCTTCGTCCAGTGAGTCCAACCTAGTGTACTCTGAAGCAGAGGTTATCCCCGAGTCTCTACACCTCTCCGACCAGGCGGAGGACCTCCAGTTGTCTCCTGAACCCTTCGGGGTGCTACCTGATAGCGAATGGACAGAGACTCTCCTATACTCGGTACCTGATACCTCTCCCGCTTCTTCCAGTGAGTCCGACCTAGTGTACTCCGAAGCAGAGGTTACCCCCGAGTCTCTGCACTCTTCCGACCCGGCGGAGGACCCCCAGTTGTTTCCTGAATCCTCCGGGGTACCACCTGATAACAAAGAGACAGTGACTTTTCTACACCTTGTACCTGATACCTCGCCCATTTCATCCTGTGAGCTTGACAAGATGTACCCCGAAGCAGAGGTTACCCCCGAGTCTCTGCACCCCTCCAACCCGGCGGAGGGCTTCCAGTTGTCTCCTGAACCCTCTGGGGTGCTACCTGATAATAAGTGGAGAGAGACTTCCTTGTGTGCTGTTCCTGGTACTCCACCCGTTTCGTCTGTTGCTGAGGATCGCTGGATAGGAGGTAGGATCCTAGCTACCCAGAAGAGACCAATTTTTCCGGTGGACAGTGGAAGTGATCTCCTTGAAGTGAAGGATTGGCCCTCGAATTCCCTGCGGAACATTTTGGCAGGCCTGAAGAAGAGGGGGCGTAAGGGGGGGTACTGTAACATACCTGGTGGCGTCCTTGCATAGTGGTCCATCTCCCACTGTGCAGGAGCGCGCACTTGATCTCCAATCCAGAATGTCTCTCTGGCTTCCCTCCATGCTGTCTGTTTGCTTCTGCTTCTGCTGCTTAAGGGCGGCGCCCGATCACTTCCTGCTTTTTGTACCTGCTGTAGGCACACCACTTGTGCGTCCTCAGCCTATTGCTGTCTGTCACCTGGTATTTAAACCAGCTGCTCCAATTAACCCTTGCCTGAGCATTGTGTTTCATTCAGTGTGCTCTTTCACTCTGAATGTGCCAGGTCCCTTTCTGTGTTTGCTTGCTTGCCTTTCTTGTAGGCTGTATTTCCAGTCCTGTCTGAACACGCTCCTTGCCTGTTCATTCCGCCTTCTAGGGGCCGCATACCTAGACCCGCTCCCGTATCTTGTCTGTCCTGTCTGAACACGCTCCTAGCCTGTTTCTCCCGCCTTCTAGGGGCTGCATACCTAGACCCGCTCCTGTATCTTGCTACTGTGTCTGTTCTTGTCTGTATACTCTTCTAGCCTGTTTCCTGAGTTTCTCTATGTCCGTACCTTTCCTTTTCTGCAGAGTCTGAACTCGTACCTAACTCCTGCTCGTTATCTCTGTACTTCCATTTGTGAGTTTGTGGTCCACTCGCTACTTCTCTGCAAGTACCCTGTGGGTATCTGGTTCTGCCTTTCCCTTCCTGTCTGTTCCGTGTGAACAGAGCCCTGTCCCCCCTGCTCTGCCTTGCTCACCGCTCCGGCGGTTCCAGCCTGCTCTGCCTTTGCTCACCGCTCCGGCGGTTCTAGCCTGCTCTGCCTTTGCTCACCGCTCCGGTGGTTCTAGCCTGCTCTGCCTTTGCTCACCGCTCCGGCGGTTCTAGCCTGCTCTGCCTTTGCTCACCGCTCTGGCGGTTCTAGCCTGCTCTGCCTTTGCTCACCGCTCCAGCGGTTCTAGCCTGCTCTGCCTTTGCTCACCGCTCCGGCGGTTCTAGCCTGCTCTGCCTTTGCTCACCGCTCCGGCGGTTCTAGCCTGCTCTGCCTTTGCTCACCGCTCCGGCGGTTCTAGCCTGCTCTGCCTTTGCTCACCGCTCCGGCGGTTCTAGCCTGCTCTGCCTTTGCTCACCGCTCCGGCGGTTCTAGCCTGCTCTGCCTTTGCTCACCGCTCCGGCGGTTCTAGCCTGCTCTGCCTTTGCTCACCGCTCCGGCGGTTCTAGCCTGCTCTGCCTTTGCTCACCGCTCCGGCGGTTCTAGCCTGCTCTGCCTTTGCTCACCGCTCCGGCGGTTCTAGTCTGCTCTGCCTTTGCTCACCGCTCCGGCGGTTCTAGCCTGCTCTGCCTTTGCTCACCGCTCCGGCGGTTCTAGCCTGCTCTGCCTTTGCTCACCGCTCCGGCGGTTCTAGCCTGCTCTGCCTTTGCTCACCGCTCCGGCGGTTCTAGCCTGCTCTGCCTTTGCTCACCGCTCCGGCGGTTCTAGCCTGCTCTGCCTTTGCTCACCGCTCCGGCGGTTCTAGCCTGCTCTGCCTTTGCTCACCGCTCCGGCGGTTCTAGCCTGCTCTGCCTTTGCTCACCGCTCCGGCGGTTCTAACCTGCTCTGCCTTTGCTCACCGCTCCGACGGTTCTAGCCTGCTCTGCCTTTGCTTACCGCCCCGGAGGTTCTAGCCTGCTCTGCCTTTGCTCACTGCTCCGGCGGTTCCAGCCTGCTCTGCCTTTGCTCACCGCTCCGGCGGTTCTAGCCTGCTCTGCCTTTGCTCACCGCTCCGGCGGTTCTAGCCTGCTCTGCCTTTGCTCACCGCTCCGGCGGTTCTAGCCTGCTCTGCCTTTGCTCACCGCTCCGGCGGTTCTAGCCTGCTCTGCCTTTGCTCACCGCTCTGGCGGTTCTAGCGTGCTCTGCCTTTGCTCACCGCTCCGACGGTTCTAGCTTGCTCTGCCTTTGCTCACCGCTCCGGCGGTTCTAGCCTGCTCTGCCTTTGCTCACCGCTCCGGCGGTTCTAGCCTGCTCTGCCTTTGCTCACCGCTCCGGCGGTTCTAGCCTGCTCTGCCTTTGCTCACTGCTCCGGCGGTTCTAGTCTGCTCTGCCTTTGCTCACTGCTCCGGCGGTTCTAGCCTGCTCTGCCTTTGCTCAGTGCTCCGGCGGTTTTAGCCTGCTCTGCCTTTGCTCACCGCTCCGGCGATTCTAGCCTGCTCTGCCTCTGCTCAACTCTCCGGCGGTTCTAGCCTGCTCTGCCTTTGCTCACCGCTCCGGCGGTTCCAGCCTGCTCTGCCTTTGCTCACCGCTCCGGCGGTTCTAGCCTGCTCTGCCTTTGCTCACCGCTCCGGCGGTTCTAGCCTGCTCTGCCTTTGCTCACCGCTCCGGCGGTTCTAGCCTGCTCTGCCTTTGCTCACCGCTCCGGCGGTTCTAGCCTGCTCTGCCTTTGCTCACTGCTCCGGCAGTCTCGCTCCGCTCTACTCTTGCTCACCGCTCCAGGCGGCCTCGTCTTGCTCTACTCTTGCTCACCGCTCCAGGCGGCCTCGTCCTGCTCTACTCTTGCTCACCGCTCCAGGCGGCCTCGTCCTGCTCTACTCTTGCTCACCGCTCCAGGCGGCCTCGTCCTGCTCTACTCTCGCTCACCGCTCTAGGCGGTCTTGTCTTGCCCTGCTCTCGCTCACCACTCTGGGCGGCCTTACTCTGCTGTGTTTGTCCGCCACATCTGTGGTTCTGTTCCTGAGTCCCAGTGTGTACTGGGTCCTATCCCGCCTGTGTTCCTACCTGCTAGTGCCTGCCTGTCTGCACTCTAGCCGTGCTTGCCTGTACCCCCCTGCCTGCATACCCGCCTGCCTGCATACCAGTCGTGCCTGCCTATACCCACCAGTCTGTGTGCCAGTCTAACCTGTTTGTTCCTGTATTCCCCTTTGTGGGTCAACAGCCGTGTCCGAGGTCTGTCCTGGAGTAGCACCTGGTCCCTCTGCTCGGTTCCTCCTTGGTGCACTGGCGTCGTATGCCGTCGTGCGACCCTGGTCGGATCGGGTGAATACCTAGTTACGCCCCTCCAGGCATTCACTCTCCGGCATGATCCAGTGGAATCACACGCACACGCCGCTCAGCCCAGGCGTGTGCATTACAGCATGCTCAGGCCATGGTTCCCGTTGAGCCCCACGGCCTTCGCTCTCTGAGACGTTTTCCAGCGAATACGTGCATTAAAAATAAATAAATATTTTTTTTTTTCTCTAGCTGAGTTCCAGGCGAATTACGCACCCGTCCAGATGGATCTATCAGCTCTCGTTCCTGCGGATCCGCCACGTTACTATGGGGATCCAAGACAGAGTCGTGCATTTATGGAGCAATGCATGCTACACTTCAAGTTCTACCCTCTATGTTTTCCCACAGATCGGGTTAAGGTGGGATTCATGATGTCTTACCTAGCGGGTGATGCCTTGAATTGGATCACCCCCCTATGGGACGCACAGGATCCTATCGTCCTGGACATAATGGCCTTCCTGGTGGCCTTTCTAATGGTCTTCGATGATCCTAACCCGGAGGCTCCTGCTGAAGCTTCACTTCCCAATATCCCGGAGCAGCCCCGATGGGTAATGTGTGTGGGTAGCGCAATAGTCCTCCAGCCCAATGAGACTATTGCCCACCCAGAGTCCTCACAGGGTGACTACGCTCTCCGGAATACTTCTCCCAACCTCAAGAGGCTGTCCAGACGTGCTAGACGTAGAGGCAAGCCGTCACGCCAGGGTCTGTCCTCCCTGAGACCTCCTGACCCCAACCTTGAAGTCCCTACTGAAGCTTCATCTCCCTGTATCCCGGAGAAGCCCCAACGGGTAATGTGCATGGGTAGTGCACCAGTTCTCCTGCCCGAAGAGACTACTGCCGATCCAGACTCCACACAGGAGAACTTCCTGCACCCGGCATCAGATACTTCACCCACTTTAACCAGTGTGCATGTCCAAGGATGCTCCGAAGCTGTGATTACCTCCGAGTCTGTGCACCTCTACTACCTGGCGGAGGACCCCCTGTTGCCTCCTGAATCCTCCGGGATACCACTCGATGACAAATGGAGAGAGACTTCTCTACACCCGGTACTCGATACTTTGTCCGCTCCGTCCTGTGAGCCTGACAATGGGTACCCCAAAGTGGTAGTTACCCCCGAGTCTCTACACCCCTCCGACCAGGTGGAGGACCTCCAGTTGTCTCCAGAACCCTTCGGGGTGCTACCTGGTAGCGAAAGGACAGAGACTCTCCTACACTCTGTACCTGATACCTCGCTCGCTTCGTCCAGTGAGTCCAACCTAGTGTACTCCGAAGCAGAGGTTATCCCCGAGTCTCTACACCTCTCCGACCAGGCGGAGGACCTCCAGTTGTCTCCTGAACCCTTCGGGGTGCTACCTGATAGCGAATGGACAGAGACTCTCCTATACTCGGTACCTGATACCTCTCCCGCTTCTTCCAGTGAGTCCGACCTAGTGTACTCCGAAGCAGAGGTTACCCCCGAGTCTCTGCACTCTTCCGACCCGGCGGAGGACCCCCAGTTGTTTCCTGAATCCTCCGGGGTACCACCTGATAACAAAGAGACAGTGACTTTTCTACACCTTGTACCTGATACCTCGCCCATTTCATCCTGTGAGCTTGACAAGATGTACCCCGAAGCAGAGGTTACCCCCGAGTCTCTGCACCCCTCCAACCCGGCGGAGGGCTTCCAGTTGTCTCCTGAACCCTCTGGGGTACTACCTGATAATAAGTGGAGAGAGACTTCCTTGTGTGCTGTTCCTGGTACTCCACCCATTTCGTCTGTTGCTGAGGATGGCTGGATAGGAGGTAGCATCCTAGCTACCCAGAAGAGACCAATTTTTCCGGTGGACAGTGGAAGTGATCTCCTTGAAGTGAAGGATTGGCCCTCGAATTCCCTGCGGAACATTTTGGCAGGCCTGAAGAAGAGGGGGCGTAAGGGGAGGTACTGTAACATACCTGGCGGCGTCCTTGCATAGTGGTCCATCTCCCACTGTGCAGGAGCGCGCACTTGATCTCCAATCCAGAATGTCTCTCTGGCTTCCCTCCATGCTGTCTGTTTGCTTCTGCTTCTGCTGCTTAAGGGCGGCGCCCGATCACTTCCTGCTTTTTGTACCTGCTGTAGGCACACCACTTGTGCGTCCTCAGCCTATTGCTGTCTGTCACCTGGTATTTAAACCAGCTGCTCCAATTAACCCATGCCTGAGCATTGTGTTTCATTCAGTGTGCTCTTTCACTCTGAATGTGCCAGGTCCCTTTCTGTGTTTGCTTGCTTGCCTTTCTTGTAGGCTGTATTTCCAGTCCTGTCTGAACACGCTCCTTGCCTGTTCGTTCCGCCTTCTAGGGGCCGCATACCTAGACCCGCTCCCGTATCTTGTCTGTCCTGTCTGAACACGCTCCTAGCCTGTTCCTCCCGCCTTCTAGGGGCTGCATACCTAGACCCGCTCCTGTATCTTGCTACTGTGTCTGTTCTTGTCTGTATACTCCTCTAGCCTGTTTCCTGAGTTTCTCTAGGTCCGTACCTTTCCTTTTTCTGCAGAGTCTGAACTCGTACCTAACTCCTGCTCGTTATCTCTGTACTTCCATTTGTGAGTTTGTGGTCCACTCGCTACTTCTCTGCAAGTACCCTGTGGGTATCTGGTTCTGCCTTTCCCTTCCTGTCTGTTCCGTGTGAACAGAGCCCTGTCCCCCCTGCTCTGCCTTGCTCACCGCTCCGGCGGTTCCAGCCTGCTCTGCCTTTGCTCACCGCTCCGGCGGTTCTAGCCTGCTCTGCCTTTGCTCACCGCTCCGGCGGTTCTAGCCTGCTCTGCCTTTGCTCACCGCTCCGGCGGTTCTAGCCTGCTCTGCCTTTGCTCACCGCTCCGGCGGTTCTAGCCTGCTCTGCCTTTGCTCACCGCTCCGGTGGTTCTAGCCTGCTCTGCCTTTGCTCACCTCTCCGGCGGTTCTAGCCTGCTCTGCCTTTGCTCACCGCTCCGGCGGTTCTAGCCTGCTCTGCCTTTGCTCACCTCTCCGGCGGTTCTAACCTGCTCTGCCTTTGCTCACCGCTCCGGCGGTTCTAGCCTGCTCTGCCTTTGCTCACCACTCCGGCGGTTCTAGCCTGCTCTGCCTTTGCTCACCGCTCCAGCGGTTCTAGCCTGCTCTGCCTTTGCTCACCGCTCCGGCGGTTCTAGCCTGCTCTGCCTTTGCTCACCGCTCCGGCGGTTCTAGCCTGCTCTGCCTTTGCTCACCGCTCCAGCGGTTCTAGCCTGCTCTGTCTTTGCTCACCGCTCCGGCGGTTCTAGCCTGCTCTGCCTTTGCTCACCGCTCCGGCGGTTCTAGCCTGCTCTGCCTTTGCTCACCGCTCCGGCGGTTCTAACCTGCTCTGCCTTTGCTCACCGCTCCGACGGTTCTAGCCTGCTCTGCCTTTGCTCACCGACCCGGCGGTTCTAGCCTGCTCTGCCTTTGCTCACTGCTCCGGCGGTTCCAGCCTGCTCTGCCTTTGCTCACCGCTCCGGCGGTTCTAGCCTGCTCTGCCTTTGCTCACCGCTCCGGCGGTTCTAGCCTGCTCTGCCTTTGCTCACCGCTCCGGCGGTTCTAGCCTGCTCTGCCTTTGCTCACCACTCCGGCGGTTCTAGCCTGCTCTGCCTTTGCTCACCGCTCTAGCGGTTCTAGCGTGCTCTGCCTTTGCTCACCGCTCCGGCGGTTCTAGCTTGCTCTGCCTTTGCTCACCGCTCCGGCGGTTCTAGCCTGCTCTGCCTTTGCTCACCGCTCCGGCGGTTCTAGCCTGCTCTGCCTTTGCTCACCGCTCCAGCGGTTCTAGCCTGCTCTGTCTTTGCTCACCGCTCCGGCGGTTCTAGCCTGCTCTGCCTTTGCTCACCGCTCCGGCGGTTCTAGCCTGCTCTGCCTTTGCTCACCGCTCCGGCGGTTCTAACCTGCTCTGCCTTTGCTCACCGCTCCGACGGTTCTAGCCTGCTCTGCCTTTGCTCACCGACCCGGCGGTTCTAGCCTGCTCTGCCTTTGCTCACTGCTCCGGCGGTTCCAGCCTGCTCTGCCTTTGCTCACCGCTCCGGCGGTTCTAGCCTGCTCTGCCTTTGCTCACCGCTCCGGCGGTTCTAGCCTGCTCTGCCTTTGCTCACCGCTCCGGCGGTTCTAGCCTGCTCTGCCTTTGCTCACCACTCCGGCGGTTCTAGCCTGCTCTGCCTTTGCTCACCGCTCTAGCGGTTCTAGCGTGCTCTGCCTTTGCTCACCGCTCCGGCGGTTCTAGCTTGCTGTGCCTTTGCTCACCGCTCCGGCGGTTCTAGCCTGCTCTGCCTTTGCTCACCGCTCCGGCGGTTCTAGCCTGCTCTGCCTTTGCTCACCGCTCCGGCGGTTCTAGCCTGCTCTGCCTTTGCTCACTGCTCCGGCGGTTCTAGCCTGCTCTGCCTTTGCTCAGCGCTCCGGCGGTTTTAGCCTGCTCTGCCTTTGCTCACCGCTCCGGCGATTCTAGCCTGCTCTGCCTTTGCTCAACGCTCCGGCGGTTCTAGCCTGCTCTGCCTTTGCTCACCGCTCCGGCGGTTCCAGCCTGCTCTGCCTTTGCTCACCGCTCTGGCGGTTCTAGCCTGCTCTGCCTTTGCTCACCGCTCCGGCGGTTCTAGCCTGCTCTGCCTTTGCTCACCGCTCCGGCGGTTCTAGCCTGCTCTGCCTTTGCTCACCGCTCCGGCGGTTCTAGCCTGCTCTACCTTTGCTCACTGCTCCGGCAGTCTCGCTCCGCTCTACTCTTGCTCACCGCTCCAGGCGGCCTCGTCTTGCTCTACTCTTGCTCACCGCTCCAGGCGGCCTCGTCCTGCTCTACTCTTGCTCACCGCTCCAGGCGGCCTCGTCCTGCTCTACTCTTGCTCACCGCACCAGGCGGCCTCGTCCTGCTCTACTCTTGCTCACCGCTCCAGGCGGCCTCGTCCTGCTCTACTCTCGCTCACCGCTCTAGGCGGTCTTGTCTTGCCCTGCTCTCGCTCACCACTCTGGGCGGCCTTACTCTGCTGTGTTTGTCCGCCACATCTGTGGTTCTGTTCCTGAGTCCCAGTGTGTACTGGGTCCTATCCCGCCTGTGTTCCTACCTGCTAGTGCCTGCCTGTCTGCACTCTAGCCGTGCTTGCCTGTACCCCCCTGCCTGCATACCCGCCTGCCTGCATACCAGTCGTGCCTGCCTATACCCACCAGTCTGTGTGCCAGTCTAACCTGTTTGTTCCTGTATTCCCCTTTGTGGGTCAACAGCCGTGTCCGAGGTCTGTCCTGGAGTAGCACCTGGTCCCTCTGCTCGGTTCCTCCTTGGTGCACTGGCGTCGTATGCCGTCGTGCGACCCTGGTCGGATCGGGTGAATACCTAGTTACGCCCCTCCAGGCATTCACTCTCCGGCATGATCCAGTGGAATCACACGCACACGCCGCTCAGCCCGGGCGTGTGCATTACAGCATGCTCAGGCCATGGTTCCCGTTGAGCCCCACGGCCTTCGCTCTCTGAGACGTTTTCCAGCGAATACGTGCATTAAAAATAAATAAATAATTTTTTTTTTCTCTAGCTGAGTTCCAGGCGAATTACGCACCCGTCCAGATGGATCTATCAGCTCTCGTTCCTGCGGATCCGCCACGTTACTATGGGGATCCAAGACAGAGTCGTGCATTTATGGAGCAATGCATGCTACACTTCAAGTTCTACCCTCTATGTTTTCCCACAGATCGGGTTAAGGTGGGATTCATGATGTCTTACCTAGCGGGTGATGCCTTGAATTGGATCATCCCCCTATGGGACGCACAGGATCCTATCGTCCTGGACATAATGGCCTTCCTGGTGGCCTTTCTAATGGTCTTCGATGATCCTAACCCGGAGGCTCCTGCTGAAGCTTCACTTCCCAATATCCCGGAGCAGCCCCGATGGGTAATGTGTGTGGGTAGCGCAATAGTCCTCCAGCCCAATGAGACTATTGCCCACCCAGAGTCCTCACAGGGTGACTACGCTCTCCGAAATACTTCTCCCAACCTCAAGAGGCTGTCCAGACGTGCTAGACGTAGAGGCAAGCCGTCACGCCAGGGTCTGTCCTCCCTGAGACCTCCTGACCCCAACCTTGAAGTCCCTACTGAAGCTTCATCTCCCTGTATCCCGGAGAAGCCCCAACGGGTAATGTGCATGGGTAGTGCACCAGTTCTCCTGTCCGAAGAGACTACTGCCGATCCAGACTCCACACAGGAGAACTTCCTGCACCCGGCATCAGATACTTCACACACTTTAACCAGTGTGCATGTCCAAGGATGCTCCGAAGCTGTGATTACCTCCGAGTCTGTGCACCTCTACTACCTGGCGGAGGACCCCCTGTTGCCTCCTGAATCCTCCGGGATACCACTCGATGACAAATGGAGAGAGACTTCTCTACACCCGGTACTCGATACTTTGTCCGCTCCGTCCTGTGAGCCTGACAATGGGTACCCCAAAGTGGTAGTTACCCCCGAGTCTCTACACCCCTCCGACCAGGCGGAGGACCTCCAGTTGTCTCCAGAACCCTTCGGGGTGCTACCTGGTAGCGAAAGGACAGAGACTCTCCTACACTCTGTACCTGATACCTCGCTCGCTTCGTCCAGTGAGTCCAACCTAGTGTACTCCGAAGCAGAGGTTATCCCCGAGTCTCTACACCTCTCCGACCAGGCGGAGGACCTCCAGTTGTCTCCTGAACCCTTCGGGGTGCTACCTGATAGCGAATGGACAGAGACTCTCCTATACTCGGTACCTGATACCTCTCCCGCTTCTTCCAGTGAGTCCGACCTAGTGTACTCCGAAGCAAAGGTTACCCCCGAGTCTCTGCACTCTTCCGACCCGGCGGAGGACCCCCAGTTGTTTCCTGAATCCTCCGGGGTACCACCTGATAACAAAGAGACAGTGACTTTTCTACACCTTGTACCTGATACCTCGCCCATTTCATCCTGTGAGCTTGACAAGATGTACCCCGAAGCAGAGGTTACCCCCGAGTCTCTGCACCCCTCCAACCCGGCGGAGGGCTTCCAGTTGTCTCCTGAACCCTCTGGGGTGCTACCTGATAATAAGTGGAGAGAGACTTCCTTGTGTGCTGTTCCTGGTACTCCACCCGTTTCGTCTGTTGCTGAGGATGGCTGGATAGGAGGTAGCATCCTAGCTACCCAGAAGAGACCAATTTTTCCGGTGGACAGTGGAAGTGATCTCCTTGAAGTGAAGGATTGGCCCTCGAATTCCCTGCGGAACATTTTGGCAGGCCTGAAGAAGAGGGGGCGTAAGGGGAGGTACTGTAACATACCTGGCGGCGTCCTTGCATAGTGGTCCATCTCCCACTGTGCAGGAGCGCGCACTTGATCTCCAATCCAGAATGTCTCTCTGGCTTCCCTCCATGCTGTCTGTTTGCTTCTGCTTCTGCTGCTTAAGGGCGGCGCCCGATCACTTCCTGCTTTTTGTACCTGCTGTAGGCACACCACTTGTGCGTCCTCAGCCTATTGCTGTCTGTCACCTGGTATTTAAACCAGCTGCTCCAATTAACCCATGCCTGAGCATTGTGTTTCATTCAGTGTGCTCTTTCACTCTGAATGTGCCAGGTCCCTTTCTGTGTTTGCTTGCTTGCCTTTCTTGTAGGCTGTATTTCCAGTCCTGTCTGAACACGCTCCTTGCCTGTTCGTTCCGCCTTCTAGGGGCCGCATACCTAGACCCGCTCCCGTATCTTGTCTGTCCTGTCTGAACACGCTCCTAACCTCTTCCTCCCGCCTTCTAGGGGCTGCATACCTAGACCCGCTCCTGTATCTTGCTACTGTGTCTGTTCTTGTCTGTATACTCCTCTAGCCTGTTTCCTGAGTTTCTCTATGTCCGTACCTTTCCTTTTTCTGCAGAGTCTGAACTCGTACCTAACTCCTGCTCGTTATCTCTGTACTTCCATTTGTGAGTTTGTGGTCCACTCGCTACTTCTCTGCAAGTACCCTGTGGGTATCTGGTTCTGCCTTTCCCTTCCTGTCTGTTCCGTGTGAACAGAGCCCTGTCCCCCCTGCTCTGCCTTGCTCACCGCTCCGGCGGTTCCAGCCTGCTCTGCCTTTGCTCACCGCTCCGGCGGTTCTAGCCTGCTCTGCCTTTGCTCACCGCTCCGGCGGTTCTAGCCTGCTCTGCCTTTGCTCACCGCTCCGGCGGTTCTAGCCTGCTCTGCCTTTGCTCACCGCTCTGGCGGTTCTAGCCTGCTCTGCCTTTGCTCACCGCTCCAGCGGTTCTAGCCTGCTCTGCCTTTGCTCACCGCTCTGGCGGTTCTAGCCTGCTCTGCCTTTGCTCACCGCTCCGGCGGTTCTAGCCTGCTCTGCCTTTGCTCACCGCTCCGGCGGTTCTAGCCTGCTCTGCCTTTGCTCACCGCTCCAGCGGTTCTAGCCTGCTCTGCCTTTGCTCACCGCTCCGGCGGTTCTAACCTGCTCTGCCTTTGCTCACCGCTCCGACGCTTCTAGCCTGCTCTGCCTTTGCTCACCGCCCCGGCGGTTCTAGCCTGCTCTGCCTTTGCTCACCGCTCCGGCGGTTCCGGCCTGCTCTGCCTTTGCTCACCGCTCCGGCGGTTCTAGCCTGCTCTGCCTTTGCTCACCGCTCCGGCGGTTCTAGCCTGCTCTGCCTTTGCTCACCGCTCCGGCGGTTCTAGCCTGCTCTGCCGTTGCTCACCGCTCTAGCGGTTCTAGCGTTCTCTGCCTTTGCTCACCGCTCCGGCGGTTCTAGCTTGCTCTGCCTTTGCTCACCGCTCCGGCGGTTCTAGCCTGCTCTGCCTTTGCTCACCGCTCCGGCGGTTCTAGCCTGCTCTGCCTTTGCTCACCGCTCCGGCGGTTCTAGCCTGCTCTGCCTTTGCTCACTGCTCCGGCGGTTCTAGCCTGCTCTGCCTTTGCTCAGCGCTCCGGCGGTTTTAGCCTGCTCTGCCTTTGCTCACCGCTCCGGCGATTCTAGCCTGCTCTGCCTTTGCTCAACGCTCCGGCGGTTCTAGCCTGCTCTGCCTTTGCTCACCGCTCCGGCGGTTCCAGCCTGCTCTGCCTTTGCTCACCGCTCCGGCGGTTCTAGCCTGCTCTGCCTTTGCTCACCGCTCCGGCGGTTCTAGCCTGCTCTTCCTTTGCTCACCGCTCCGGCGGTTCTAGCCTGCTCTGCCTTTGCTCACCGCTCCGGCGGTTCTAGCCTGCTCTGCCTTTGCTCACTGCTCCGGCAGTCTCGCTCCGCTCTACTCTTGCTCACCGCTCCAGGCGGCCTCGTCTTGCTCTACTCTTGCTCACCGCTCTAGGCGGCCTCGTCCTGCTCTACTCTTGCTCACCGCTCCAGGCGGCCTCGTCCTGCTCTACTCTTGCTCACCGCTCCAGGCGGCCTCGTCCTGCTCTACTCTTGCTCACCGCTCCAGGCGGCCTCGTCCTGCTCTACTCTCGCTCACCGCTCTAGGCGGTCTTGTCTTGCCCTGCTCTCGCTCACCACTCTGGGCGGCCTTACTCTGCTGTGTTTGTCCGCCACATCTGTGGTTCTGTTCCTGAGTCCCAGTGTGTACTGGGTCCTATCCCGCCTGTGTTCCTACCTGCTAGTGCCTGCCTGTCTGCACTCTAGCCGTGCTTGCCTGTACCCCCCTGCCTGCATACCCGCCTGCCTGCATACCAGTCGTGCCTGCCTATACCCACCAGTCTGTGTGCCAGTCTAACCTGTTTGTTCCTGTATTCCCCTTTGTGGGTCAACAGCCGTGTCCGAGGTCTGTCCTGGAGTAGCACCTGGTCCCTCTGCTCGGTTCCTCCTTGGTGCACTGGCGTCGTATGCCGTCGTGCGACCCTGGTCGGATCGGGTGAATACCTAGTTACGCCCCTCCAGGCATTCACTCTCCGGCATGATCCAGTGGAATCACACGCACACGCCGCTCAGCCCGGGGGTGTGCATTACAGCATGCTCAGGCCATGGTTCCCGTTGAGCCCCACGGCCTTCGCTCTCTGAGACGTTTTCCAGCGAATACGTGCATTAAAAATAAATAAATATTTTTTTTTTCTCTAGCTGAGTTCCAGGCGAATTACGCACCCGTCCAGATGGATCTATCAGCTCTCGTTCCTGCGGATCCGCCACGTTACTATGGGGATCCAAGACAGAGTCGTGCATTTATGGAGCAATGCATGCTACACTTCAAGTTCTATCCTCTATGTTTTCCCACAGATCGGGTTAAGGTGGGATTCATGATGTCTTACCTAGCGGGTGATGCCTTGAATTGGATCACCCCCCTATGGGACGCACAGGATCCTATCGTCCTGGACATAATGGCCTTCCTGGTGGCCTTTCTAATGGTCTTCGATGATCTTAACCCGGAGGCTCCTGCTGAAGCTTCACTTCCCAATATCCCGGAGCAGCCCCGATGGGTAATGTGTGTGGGTAGCGCAATAGTCCTCCAGCCCAATGAGACTACTGCCCACCCAGAGTCCTCACAGGGTGACTACGCTCTCCGGAATACTTCTCCCAACCTCAAGAGGCTGTCCAGACGTGCTAGACGTAGAGTCAAGCCGTCACGCCAGCGTCTGTCCTCCCTGAGACCTCCTGACCCCAACCTTGAAGTCCCTACTGAAGCTTCATCTCCCTGTATCCCGGAGAAGCCCCAACGGGTAATGTGCGTGGGTAGTGCACCAGTTCTCCTGCCCGAAGAGACTACTGCCGATCCAGACTCCACACAGGAGAACTTCCTGCACCCGGCATCAGATACTTCACCCACTTTAACCAGTGTGCATGTCCAAAGATGCTCCGAAGCTGTGATTACCTCCGAGTCTGTGCACCTCTACTACCTGGCGGAGGACCCCCTGTTGCCTCCTGAATCCTCCGGGATACCACTCGATGACAAATGGAGAGAGACTTCTCTACACCCGGTACTCGATACTTTGTCCGCTCCGTCCTGTGAGCCTGACAATGGGTACCCCAAAGTGGTAGTTACCCCCGAGTCTCTACACCCCTCCGACCAGGCGGAGGACCTCCAGTTGTCTCCAGAACCCTTCGGGGTGCTACCTGGTAGCGAAAGGACAGAGACTCTCCTACACTCTGTACCTGATACCTCGCTCGCTTCGTCCAGTGAGTCCAACCTAGTGTACTCCGAAGCATGGGTTATCCCCGAGTCTCTACACCTCTCCGACCAGGCGGAGGACCTCCAGTTGTCTCCTGAACCCTTCGGGGTGCTACCTGATAGCGAATGGACAGAGACTCTCCTATACTCGGTACCTGATACCTCTCCCGCTTCTTCCAGTGAGTCCGACCTAGTGTACTCCGAAGCAGAGGTTACCCCCGAGTCTCTGCACTCTTCCGACGCGGCGGAAGACCTCCAATTGTTTCCTGAATCCTCCGGGGTACCACCTGATAACAAAGAGACAGTGGCTTTTCTACACCTTGTACCTGATACCTCGCCCATTTCATCCTGTGAGCTTGACAAGATGTACCCCGAAGCAGAGGTTACCCCCGAGTCTCTGCACCCCTCCAACCCGGCGGAGGGCTTCCAGTTGTCTCCTGAACCCTCTGGGGTGCTACCTGATAATAAGTGGAGAGAGACTTCCTTGTGTGCTGTTCCTGGTACTCCACCCGTTTCGTCTGTTGCTGAGGATGGCTGGATAGGAGGTAGCATCCTAGCTACCCAGAAGAGACCAATTTTTCCGGTGGACAGTGGAAGTGATCTCCTTGAAGTGAAGGATTGGCCCTCGAATTCCCTGCGGAACATTTTGGCAGGCCTGAAGAAGAGGGGGCATAAGGGGGGGTACTGTAACATACCTGGCGGCGTCCTTGCATAGTGGTCCATCTCCCACTGTGCAGGAGCGCGCACTTGATCTCCAATCCAGAATGTCTCTCTGGCTTCCCTCCATGCTGTCTGTTTGCTTCTGCTTCTGCTGCTTAAGGGCGGCGCCCGATCACTTCCTGCTTTTTGTACCTGCTGTAGGCACACCACTTGTGCGTCCTCAGCCTATTGCTGTCTGTCACCTGGTATTTAAACCAGCTGCTCCAATTAACACATGCCTGAGCATTGTGTTTCATTCAGTGTGCTCTTTCACTCTGAATGTGCCAGGTCCCTTTCTGTGTTTGCTTGCTTGCCTTTCTTGTAGGCTGTATTTCCAGTCCTGTCTGAACACGCTCCTTGCCTGTTCGTTCCGCCTTCTAGGGGCCGCATACCTAGACCCGCTCCCGTATCTTGTCTGTCCTGTCTGAACACGCTCCTAGCCTGTTCCTCCCGCCTTCTAGGGGCTGCATACCTAGACCCGCTCCTGTATCTTGCTACTGTGTCTGTTCTTGTCTGTATACTCTTCTAGCCTGTTTCCTGAGTTTCTCTATGTCCGTACCTTTCCTTTTTCTGCAGAGTCTGAACTCGTACCTAACTCCTGCTCGTTATCTCTGTGCTTCCGTTTGTGAGTTTGTGGTCCACTCGCTACTTCTCTGCAAGTACCCTGTGGGTATCTGGTTCTGCCTTTCCCTTCCTGTCTGTTCCGTGTGAACAGAGCCCTGTCCCCCCTGCTCTGCCTTGCTCACCGCTCCGGCGGTTCTAGCCTGCTCTGCCTTTGCTCACCGCTCCGGCGGTTCTAGCCTGCTCTGCCTTTGCTCACCGCTCCGGCGGTTCTAGCCTGCTCTGCCTTTGCTCACCGCTCCGGCGGTTCTAGCCTGCTCTGACTTTGCTCACCGCTCCGGCGGTTCTAGCCTGCTCTGCCTTTGCTCACCGCTCCGGCGGTTCTAGCCTGCTCTGCCTTTGCTCACTGCTCCGGCGGTTCCAGCCTGCTCTGCCTTTGCTCACCGCTCCGGCGGTTCTAGCCTGCTCTGCCTTTGCTCACCGCTCCGGCGGTTCTAGCCTGCTCTGCCTTTGCTCACCGCTCCGGCGGTTCTAGCCTGCTCTGCCTTTGCTCACCGCTCCGGCGGTTCTAGCCTGCTCTGCCTTTGCTCACCGCTCCGGTGGTTCTAACCTGCTCTGCATTTGCTCACCTCTCCGGCAGTTCTAGCCTGCTCTGCCTTTGCTCACCGCTCCGGCGGTTCTAGCCTGCTCTGCCTTTGCTCACCGCTCCGGCGGTTCTAACCTGCTCTGCCTTTGCTCACCGCTCCGGCGGTTCTAGCCTGCTCTGCCTTTTCTCACCACTCCGGCGGTTCTAGCCTGCTCTGCCTTTGCTCACCGCTCCAGCGGTTCTAGCCTGCTCTGCCTTTGCTCACCGCTCCGGCGGTTCTAGCCTGCTCTGCCTTTGCTCACCGCTCCGGCGGTTCTAGCCTGCTCTGCCTTTGCTCACCGCTCCGGCGGTTCTAGCCTGCTCTGCCTTTGCTCACCGCTCCGGCGGTTCTAGCCTGCTCTGCCTTTGCTCACCGCTCCGGCGGTTCTAGCCTGCTCTGCCTTTGCTCACCGCTCCGGCGGTTCTAGCCTGCTCTGCCTTTGCTCACCACTCTGGCGGTTCTAGCCTGCTCTGCCTTTGCTCACCGCTCCGGCGGTTCTAGCCTGCTCTGCCTTTGCTCACCGCTCCGGCGGTTCTAGCCTGCTCTGCCTTTGCTCACCTCTCCGGCGGTTCTAACCTGCTCTGCCTTTGCTCACCGCTCCGACGGTGCTAGCTTGCTCTGCCTTTGCTCACCGCCCCGGCGGTTCTAGCCTGCTCTGCCTTTGCTCACTGCTCCGGCGGTTCCAGCCTGCTCTGCCTTTGCTCACCGCTCCGGCGGTTCTAGCCTGCTCTGCCTTTGCTCACCGCTCCGGCGGTTCTAGCCTGCTCTGCCTTTGCTCACCGCTCCGGCGGTTCTAGCCTGCTCTGACTTTGCTCACCGCTCCGGCGGTTCTAGCCTGCTCTGCCTTTGCTCACCGCTCCGGCGGTTCTAGCCTGCTCTGCCTTTGCTCACTGCTCCGGCAGTCTCGCTCCGCTCTACTCTTGCTCACCGCTCCAGGCGGCCTCGTCCTGCTCTACTCTTGCTCACCGCTACAGGCGGCCTCGTCCTGCTCTACTCTTGCTCACCGCTCCAGGCGGCCTCATCCTGCTCTACTCTTGCTCACCGCTCCAGGCAGCCTCGTCCTGCTCTACTCTCGCTCACCGCTCTAGGCGGTCTCGTCTTGCCCTGCTCTCGCTCACCACTCTGGGCGGCCTTACTCTGCTGTGTTTGTCCGCCACATCTGTGGTTCTGTTCCTGAGTCCCAGTGTGTACTGGGTCCTATCCCGCCTGTGTTCCTACCTGCTAGTGTGTCCCTGTCTGCACTCTAGCCGTGTTTGC
Source organism: Phyllobates terribilis (assembly GCF_046119375.1). Classification (NCBI taxonomy): domain Eukaryota; kingdom Metazoa; phylum Chordata; class Amphibia; order Anura; family Dendrobatidae; genus Phyllobates; species Phyllobates terribilis. The sequence continues at coordinate 708,900,289 of NW_027362761.1, forward strand.
CTGTACCCCCCTGCCTGCATACCCGCCTGCCTGCATACCAGTCGTGCCTGCCTATACCCACCAGTCTGTGTGCCAGTCTAACCTGTCTGTTCCTGTATTCCCCTGTGTGGGTCAACAGCCGTGTCCGGGGTCTGTCCTGCAGTAGCACCTGGTCCCTCTGCTCGGTTCCTCCTTGGTGCACTGGCGTCGTATGCCGTCGTGCGACCCTGGTCGGATCGGGTGAATACCTAGTTACGCCCCTCCAGGCATTCACTCTCCGGCACGGTCCAGTGGAATCACACGCACACGCCGCTCAGCCCGGGCGTGTGCATTACATACACATTCCTCACATGTAATAAAACTGTCAAACAGTCGCAAATCATGCACAGGGAGCAATTTAACCTTATCACCGAGCAGCTATAAATACTCGGAGCTCGGCCCGAGCATACTCGGCGAAAGGGTTAATAGAACATACTCGCTCAACACTAATCACTAGTATTTTGTTGCACCACCTCTGGCTTTAATAACAGCTTGCAGTCTCTGAGGCATGGACGTAATGAGTGACAAACAGTACTCTTCATGAATCTGGCTCCAACTTTCTCTGGTTGATGTTGCCAAATCAGCTTTGCAGGTTGGAGCCTTGTCATGGACCATTTTCTTCAACTTCCACCAAAGATTTTCAATTGGATTGAGATCCGGACTATTTGCAGGCCATGACATTGACCTTATGTGTCTTCTTTCAAGGAATGTTTTCAAAGTTTTTGCTCTATGGCAGGATGCATTATCATCTTGAAAAATGATGTCATCATCCCCAAACATCCTTTCAATTGATGGGATAAGAAAACTATCCAAAATATCAATGTAAACTTGGGCATTTATTGAAGATGTAATGACAGCCATCTCCCCAGTGCATTTACCTGACATGCAGCCCCATATAAAGTTCCAGCATCATCACCTTGCCCAATGCAGATTCGCGATTCATTACTGAATATGACTTTCATCCAGTCATATTGCTTTTCCTTAGCCCATTGTAACCTTGCTTTTTTTCAGTTTAGGTGTTAATGATGGCTTATGTTTAGCTTTTCTGTATGTAAATCCCATTTACTTTAGGTGGTTTCTTACAGTTCGGTCACAGACATTGACTCCAGTTTCCTCCCATTCGTTCCTCATTTGTTTTTTTGTGCATTTCCTGTTTTGGAGACATATTGCTTTAAGTTTCCGGTCTTGACGCTTTGATGTCTTCCTTGGTCTACCAGTATGTTTGCCTTTAACAACCTTCCCATGTTGTTTGTATTTGGTCCAGATTTTAGACACAGCTGACTGTGAACAACCAACATCTTTTGCAACATTGCGTGATGATTTACCTTCTTTTAAGAGTTTGATAATCCTCTCCTTTGTTTCAATTGACATCTCTCATGTTGGAGCCATGATTCATGTCAGTCCACTTGGTGCAACAGCTCTCCAAGGTGTGATCACTCCTTTTTAGATGCAGACGAACGAGCAGATCTAAATTGATGCAGGTGTTAGTTTTGGAAATGAAAATTTACAGGGTGATTCCATAATTTTTTCCTCAGAATTGAGTGATTCCATAATTTTTTCCCTCTGCTTGGTCTGAAAAAAATTACCCTTACCGAGTACCACATTTCTAATCTTGATTTCTTTTAGTGTTTCTTAAAGCCCTAAAGTTGCCATTTGAAATGACTTTAGTTTTGTGCCATGTCTGTGATCTGCTTTTTTTCAACAACATTAAACTGAATGAACATCCTCCGAGCCCGGTGATTCCATAATTTTTGCCAGGGGTTGTAGTTCAACACCTTTGATTTAAGTATCACATTGCGCCATTAACTCTTTAGAGAAGGAAAGACCTCTCCCTTTAGTGCTTTATTCACACTACAATATCCCCAACTGGTTGTTTAGATTGGGATTTCTATGGAGAAGGAGAACCTCCACCTGTAGTGTTTTGTTCACACTATGCTATCCCCAGCTAGTCCGTTTGGATTGGGACATTACAAAGAAAAAATAATAATAATAATAAAATAATAATAATGAGTGCTCTGTTCACACTATGATATCCTTCACTATTTATTTGCACCAAGAATATCATGGGAGAGCAATATTCATACCACATTCAAGCTAGAATGGCATAAAAGGGCAATGTTCACACTATAGTTTTAGATGTATTAAATTGATTCCCTTTTACAAGATATTTGTCCAGATTATATTCATACAACCCAGTACGCTCTGTGAGGCAGTGACCGGGATCGTATACAAGGGACGTTATATATCCCCCAGAATGTGTACAGAGACCTATTAAATCCATTGGAGTGCATTGCAGTCACAAACTCACCTGCGGCAGCAATGCAGGAATGAAGCTGAGCATTGACCTGGTCAGGCTATCTGGCAAAGGCAGATTAGTTAAACCCGGCAGGGCCTTCATTTCTTGGGGGAGGCTACAGGAAGGCAGTGGGGCGGCATCCTCCCTCCAACCCGGGTTTTCCAGTGGCTCGTGACCACAGGTCCTTTAAAAACCCTGCACTAAGGATGTGTTGTTCTATGTTGGAACCTGCTAGGAGCATAGCAGGAAAGCTCAGCAGGATGGAGTGTGGCTGAACCCACGCCTGGGAAGGCTCTGCACCTGTTAGGCTCTGAGCGGCCCGGCGCGGCCGTTGCCCAACCGTTGTTTAAGGACTCGTGTTAACCCAGCTATGAACCGGAGGACTTTTTCTGTTTACCCGTCAGTTGCTGAATAAAGCTGTTTATGTTGAACTTGCTTGGGTCACAGCCTCAGTTACTGCACGGTGTGAACACCGCCGCCTTACAGCTCCAAAAAGCACCTGAAGGGTTAATAAACTTCTTGTATGTGGTTTTGAGCACCTTGAGGGGTGCGGTTTTTAAAATGGTGTCACTTTTGGGCATTTTGTATCACATAGCCTCTCAAAGTCCCTTCAAACGTGATGCGGTCCCTAAAAAAACGGTTTTGTAAATTTTGTTGGGAAAATGAGAAATTGCTGATAAACTTTTAACCTTTCTAACTTCATAACAAATAAAAATTATGTTTCAAAAATGATGCTGATGTAAACTAGACACATGGGAAATGGTATTTATAAATTATTTTGCATAGCATGACTAACTAGTTTAAGGATATAAAATTGAAAGTATTAAAATTGTAACATTTTCTAAAATTTCTCTAAAATTTCGATATTTTCATAAGTAAACTCAAAAAATTTCGACCTAAATTGATCATTAATGTAAAGTACAATGTGTCAGGAAAAAACATTCTCAGAATTACTGGAATACACTGAAGTGTTCCAGAGTTATTTCCACAGGCTTTGGAGTGAAGGGGTTGAAGTTGAATGTGCAGAAAATCAAAGAGCTTTTAAAAGCTAAGCGGTACAAAATTTTTAATGAAACTCGAAAATGCATTTTAGCACAAAATACATGCATTTAAGTAAAAAAAAAATGCCTCCAAAGGTGGCCAAATCTTTTAAACTTAAATTCTAAGACAGTGAAGTATACAACTATATGGAATATAACATATTGTACATTAATGTAAATGATGACTTTGTACAATGATTTTCTTTGAAGCATATTTCCCAAAAATAAAGATTAATAAAAATTAAAAGCTAATGTATGTGTACCATAACATGGCACTTTAAAAATCAAAGCGATATACAGCTACATTGACCTTAAAGGGAATCTGTCACCCCCCTGGGCGATATTAGACCTCTACTATGGCCATACAGGTTATAGAAAAGTAAATCTATACTTACCTGCATGGCCCATAGTAGAGGTTTGATTACAGAGAAAAGCACTTTAATCAATTATCTTCTCCACAGGCTTGGCGTCCGGGGGGCGCCAAGCAATCCCCGCCTATGTGCTTATTATTCCCCTAAATCCCCGCCTCTCTGCTTAATTATCATAATCCTGGTCCCGTCTACCTGTGCTCTGCGCCGCAGGTTTCTATTGCGCAGGCGCCGGAAAAAGTGATTAGGCACATCAGAGCCTCTGGAAATGCTTCCGCTATCGATTCCACCCAATTTTGTGCTCCGAAAGACAGATGGTGCTCCTTCAAAGCCCTGCTGTGTTCTCAAACAATAGTTTTCCATGACATGTGGGAAATCAATGTACTGAGGAGAAATTGGACAATAAATTGTATGGTTCATTTTCTCCTGCTAACATTGTGAAAATGAAAAATATTGTAACTAAAGCAACATTTTTGTGGGAAAAATTAACATTTTAATTTTTTTTCTTCTACATTGCTTTATTTCCAGTGATACACCTAAAGGGTTAATATACTTTTTGAATGTGTTTTTGAGTACTTTGAGGGGTGCAGTTTCCAAAATGGTGTCACTTTTGGATATTTTCTGTCATATAGCCCCTCAAAGTCACTTCAAATGTGCTGTGGTCCAAGAAAATAGATTTTGTACATTTTGCTGGAAAAATGAAAAATTGCTGATAAACTTTTAACCCTTCTAACTTCCTAACAAAAAAATATGTTTCAAAAATGATGCAGATGTACAGTAGGCATATGAAAACCCATTTATTTAGTTATTTATTAACTATTTTGGTTGGTATAACTATCTGATATAAGAACATTAAAATTCAAAATTTGAAAATTAAGAAGTTTTCTAATTTTTTGTCAACTTTTTGTCATTTTCATAAATACATGCAAATCATATTGACTAAAATTTACCACTACCATGAAGTACAAAATAAGACAAAAAACTGTCTCAGAATCACTAGGATATGTTGAAGCATTCCACTTAAATTGACACTGGTCTGATTTAAAAATGAGACTCGGTCATTAATGTACACACTGGCTCAGTCCTTAAGAGGTTAAATAAATATTATGGTATAGGAGAAATAGATCCAGCTCACCAAACGTCCAAAATTTTAAATTCAAAAAATTTTATTTTATATAGTGTGAACAATCAAAAATCCATACAGTATCTGGAATTAGGGAAACATGGGATACAATGCTGATTACCATACGCTTTTCAAACAGCACTTGTACTTGGTATAAATCTGAACTAGTAAGTAGGGAGGCACCCCATATATCCAGTTCATTAGGAAAATCGGTCAACAAGTATGCATTCCAGAAGAAAACAGAGACAAAATAACATTGCTTAAAAAATAAAGCTTATAAAAACAATACAATAGTATACCAAAAGAATTAATAGTGTAACATAATTTCTCTTCTCAGATTGAGACCCGAGAGGACTCTTGTATTTCATATACACTACCGTTCAAAGGTTTGGGGTCACCCAGACAATTTTGTGTTTTCCATGAAAACTCATACTTTTATTTATCAAATGAGTTGCAAAATGAATAGAAAATATAGTCCAGACATTGACAAGGTTAGAAATAATGATTTTTATTAGAAAGAATAATTTTCTCCTTCAAACTTTGCTTTCGTCAAAGAATGCTCCCTTTGCAGCAATTACAGCATTGCAGACCTTTGGCACTTTAGCTGTTAATTTGCTGAGGTAATCTTGAGGAACTTCACCCCATACTTCCTGAAGCCCCTCCCACAAGTTGGATTGGCTTGATGGGCACTTTTTGCGTACCATACGGTCAAGCTGCTCCCACAACAGCTCCATGGGGTTGAGATCTGGTGACTGCTCTGGCCACTCCATTACAGATAGAATACCAGCTGCCTGCTTCTTCCCTAAATAGTTCATGCATAATTTGGAGGTGTGCTTTGGGTCATTGTCCTGTTGTAGGATGAAATTGGCTCCAATCAAGCGCTGCCCACAGGGTATGGCATGGCATTGCAAAATGGAGTGATAGCCTTCCTTATTCAAAATCCCATTTATCTTGTACAAATCTCCCACTTTACCAGCACCAAAGCAACCCAGACCATCACATTACCTCCACCAAGCTTGACAGTGTTAGAACCCTCCTGTTTGTTTTTTCTATATTGTGGTTTGCAGTCACGTGACCATCTGCCTTTATATTCCAGCTCCGCCCTTCTGGCTGTGCTGGACTTCAGTGTTTGACTGTTTCTCTAGCCTAGTGCTTCGGTGCCTTTCTCTGTCAATTCGCTTGGTCCTCTGGGACCTCTAGTACATTTTTGTCAGTTTGTCTTTTTGTGTTCTGCAACAACTTCTCTGTTTAGGAGGTGTCCCATTTTTGTCCCAGTCCTTAGTTCTTTTAGGGACCCCTCCCTTAATTCTATAGGTCTTCATTAAGACTAGCCGAGGACTAAGGCGGGTCTGATCACTAGGAACAGGCAGCCCGCTACATCGTAGGGATTCAGCGTAGTCTTACTGTAGGGATAGCTTTCCCCTATCTTTCCTTAGTACATGTTGCAGATCATAACAATAAGTCCAGCCCAAAAAACTAAAAGGAAAGAAATTCGGGGATCAGTATGGTTTCCGTCCAGGATTTGGCTCAACGCCTGCAGGGATTGTCTCTGGAGGTGGCCGAGCTTCAGCAACACGTGAGTAGCTGTCCTGGAGCGCATTTTGTCGAACCCAAGGTAGGACTGCCTGATGTTTTTTATGGTAAACAGCAAGATTTTTTTTCCTTTAAAAACGCTTGTTTGTTATATTTTCGTTTGAGACCAAGATCCTCTGGGAATGAATCACAGCGTGTAGCATCGGCGTCTCTGCCCCCTGCCAGGCAGAGACGCCGTCCCACTCACCTCCTCGCTCCCCGCTCTGCGTTCTCCAGCGCTCCTCTTCCAGCTGCCGGCGCACGCAGCTACCCGGGCACTGTGCTTAGTGCGCGTGCACGCTCCCTCCCTCTTAAGGGGGCCGCGCGCGACGTCCTAAGGAGTCCCCGGCCAATAGCCGAGGGTCCTCCCATATATAAGGCACCTCCTCCAAAATGGAGGTGCCCAAGCAATAGTTGTTGCACAGTGTTACTTACCTCTGCTTCAGCCCTCAGGTCCCGCTGCTAGCCTGACTACTAGTCCTGCCCGCCAGCCTGACTATTCTCCAGCCCGACAGTCTGTCTTCCGCCAGTCTGTCTATGGGCTTTGCCCGCCTGCTTACCTGGAAGCACCTGCTTGCTACCTGCTGTGCCTACCTGGAGGCTCCTGCTTGCTACCTGCCGTGCCTACCTGGAGGCTCCTGCTTGCTACCTGCCAGGCCTACCCGGAGGCTCCTGCCCGTCACTTGCCGTGACCACCTGGCAGCCTACCCGGAGGCTCCTGCCCATCAATTGCCGTGACCACCTGACAGCCTACCTAGAGGCTCCTGCTGTCACTTGCTGTGACCACCTGTCAGCCTACCTGGAGGCTCCTGCCCGTCACTTGCCGTGACCACCTGACAGCCTACCTAGAGGCTCCTGCCTGTCTCCTGCCGTGACCACCTGACAGCCTACCTAGAGGCTCCCGCCTGTCGTCTGCCATGTCTGCCAGTTCATCCACCAGGACCACTCATCAGCCTGCCTGCTGTGCCCATCCGCTATACCGGTCAGTCCCAGCCATCTGACCCGTGGGAGTCACCTGCTCTCTTACAAGGTCGTCCCCAGAGTAGCACCTGGTCCCTCGGCTCGGTCCCTCCCTGGTCACGGAGTCGTTAGCCGCCGTACGACCTAGGTCGGTCTGAGTTGATACTTAGTTACGCCCCTCTGGGTCCCTCCTTGCACCGCAGCACAGAGGTTCCACCACCCGGATCCATAACACAGCGCATTGGTTTTATTATGTCACTTTTGCGCAATGAACCACAGGGGTGGGCCTTTTCTCTCCAGCCTAATGATCCGTGTTTAAGGTCTGTTGAAGAATTTTTTTATGCTATGGGGCTATTATATGATGATCCTGATCGAATCTCATCTGCTGAATCAGAACTTAGACGTTTGAATCAGGGGTCAGATGATGTTGAAAATTGCGCTGAGATGTTTATTTCTTGCTGGTCTGAGTGAAAGTGTTAAGGATTTGCTAATTGCATTCCCTGCACCTGAGACTCTGCAGGATGCTATGTAGTTAGCTGTTCGTATAGACAGGAGACTGAGGTGCAGGCTCAATGAGGTAAAGACTCCTGTAATGTCAGTTCCTAGTCCCCAGAAAATCTGCTCTGACGGCGGGGAACCGATGGAGGTTGGGAGGATGTCACTCCGCTCTCAGGAAATAGACCGGAGGTTCACCGAGGGATTGTGTCTTTATTGTGGTAAAGCTGACCATTTGATTAAGTATTGTGAGCGTCGTTTAAGTAAAGAAAAAAAAAAGGTCAGTTACGCCCGCTTGTTTACACTCTGCAGGAGTATTTCTTTCTGGGAGTACTACTCTGCAGGGAGATTTGATTGAATTTCAGGTATTTGTGGATTGTGGTTCAACACTTAATGTGATTGATAAAGGGCTTTTGGAAAACCTTAAATTGAAATCCAAACCTTTGTCATTACCTATTTCTGTGGTTGCAATTGATAACACTCCTTTGAAATGTATTACTCACAATACTGCAGCATTTCCCCTCACTATCAATGTGTTACGCTCACGCCTGGACTGACTGGCGTGAGTGTGATTAGTGATCCCACTGTGCCATGAACCGAGGAGTGCCTGGAGGGACGTAACTAAGTATCTACCTGATCTGACCAAGGTCGCACGGCAGCTAACGACTCCGTGAACCATGGAGGAACCGAGCAGAGGGACCAGGTGCTACTCCAGGACAGACCCCGGTCACAGCTGTTGACCCACACCGGGGAATGCAGGAACAGGCAGGTTAGGCTGGCATACAGACAGGTGGGTATTGGCAGGCACGGCTGGTATGCAGACAGGTGGGTACTCGTAAGCAAGGCTGGTATGCAGATGGGTGGGTACTGACAAGCACGGCTGGAGTGCAGACTGGGAAATACTGGTAAGCACGGCTGGAGTGCAAACAGGTAGGTACTAGCAGGCTGGACAGAGTCCAGTACAGACTGGGAGACAGGAACAGAGCCGCAGATGCGGTAGACAAGCAGAGCAAAGCGAAACCGCCGGAGCGGAGGACAAGTAGGAGCAGAGCAGAACCGCAGGTGCGGTGAACAAGGCAGAGCAGAGCGAAACCACCGGAGCGGTGGACAAGGCAGAGCAAAATGAAACCGCAGGTGCGACGAGCAAGGCGAGCGGAGCAAAACCGCAGGTGCGGCAAACAAGGCAGAGCAGAGAGGAACCGCCGGAGCGGTAGGCTAGGCAGAGCATAGGGGAACCGCCGGAGCGGTGAGCCAGCAGAGCAGAACTAAACCGCAGGTGCGGTGATCAAGGCAGAGCAGAGAGGAAACGCCGGAGTGGTGGGCAAGGCAGAGCGGAGGGGAACCGCCGGAGCGGTGGGCAAGACAGAGCGGAGCGAAACCGCAGGTGCGGTGGACAAGGCAGAGCAGAGAGAAGCCGCCGGAGTGCTGGGCAAGTTAGAGCAGACAGAAACCGCCGGAGCGGTGGGCAAGACAGCACGAAGTGAAAATGCAGGTGCGGTGGACAAGGCAGAGAGGACAGGGCTTTGTTCACATGGAATAGACAGGAAAATACAGGAAGATACGGAGGAAGGGAAAAGGGACAAGCAGAACCAGATACACACAAGGTACTTACTATGAAGTAGCGAGTGGGCACAAAACTCACAAGCAGAAGTACAGAGACAACGAGTAGGAGTTAGGTGCAGGTTCAGATACTGCAGGAAAAGGGAAGGTACGGAAATAGAGACAAACAGGTAACAGGCTAGGATACAGTTCAGACAGGAACTGCTACTGCAAGAGATACAAGAATGAGCCTGGGAATACAGCCCCCAGAGTGGCGGAAACAGACTAGAAGTCACAGGTAACAAGTCTGGGAATGCAGCCCCCAGAGAGGCGGAAACAGACTAGAAGTCACAGGTAACAAGTCTGGTAATGCAGCCCCCAGAGAGGTGGAAACAGACTAGAAGTCACAGGTAACAGGTCTGGGAATGCAGCCCCCAGAGAGGTGGAAATAGACTAGAAGTCAGAGGTAACAGGACAGGACCTGGCAATACAGTTGCAAAGACAAACTGAGTGAAGGTGTTGCTCAGGCACCTCCTACTAGGTGGAGGGGGTTTAAATATCCAGTGACTCATAGCAATAGGCTGGAGATGCATTAGGGGTGCGCCCACAGCAGCTTTAAGAATCAGGAAGTAACCGGGCCGCCGCCCTAAGCAGTCAGTCAAGGGACATGCACACAGCATGAACTGGAGCAGGAATAGCAGACTGGACAGACAGGTAAGATTGCGGTCTTGCATAGTGGGAGATGGTGCCCTATGCAAGCATGCCGCCAGGGATGTTACACAATGGAGTTCACCAAGAAATTATGGACTTGGTTGTTTTGGATAATTTGCCCTCTCCAGTTGTTCTAGGAGTGCCTTGGTTAAGACTGCACAATTCTTTATTGGACTGGTCTACTAATGTGATTAAGTCTTGGAGTCCGAAGTGCTATGATAAATGTTGTAATGGTCGCATTGCGACTGTGGAAAAAGGGGAATTACCGGTAGCTATTCAAGATTTTTGAAGGTTTTTTTCGGAGGAGGAGTCGCAAGTTTTACCTCCTCATAGGGATTATGATTGCGCCATTGAGTTTGTTCCGGGTGCTACTCTTCCCAAAAGTCGCTTGTTTAATCTGACTATCCCTGAAAGAAAGGCCTTGGAGGAGTACATAGAGACTAGCCTGGCTGCTGGTCACATTAGATCTTCTAAGTCGCCTGTGGCAGTTGGATTCTTCTTTGTTAAAAAAAAGGACGGCGGTTTACGTCCATGTCTGGATTTTCGTGAAATTAATAAGATTACCGTACGCAATTCCTACCCATTGCCGTTAATTCCTGACCAGTTAGTGGGAGCCAAGTGGTTCTCCAAAATTGATCTCCGGGGTGCATACAATTTGTTTCGTGTGAAGGAGGGTGATGAATAGAAAACTGCTTTTAACACTCCGGTAGGTCATTTTGAGAATCTGGTGATGCCTTTTGGTCTTACCAATGCACCTGCATTTTTTCAGAACCTTATTAATGACATCCTGAGACCTTAAATTGGTAAGAATGTGGTTGTGTATTTGGATGACATTTTGATTTATTCACCAGATCTAGAGTCCCATTGGCAGAGTGTACGTGAAGTTTTGCAGTTATTGAGTGATAATTCACTCTTTGCTAAGCTGGAGAAATGTGAGTTCGCTGTGCAGAAAATTAGTTTTTTGGGCTACATTGTCTCCAGCGAGGGCTTGAACCCTGTGAAGGTTCAGGCTGTGCAGGAATGGCCTAGGCCTATTGGTTTGAAATCTATACAGAGATTTTTGGTTTTTGCCAATTATTGCAGGAAATTCATTAAGAATTTTTCTGTAATTGTTAAACCTCTAACCGATCTCACCAGGAAAGGTGCGAATACGGCCCAGTGGACTACTGAGGCCATTGAAGCGTTTGAGTATCTCAAAGAGAGGTTCAGTTCTGCCCCTATCCTTATGCAGCCTGATGAGACCAAGCCTTTTTTGGTCGAGGTCGATGCTTTATCGGTGGGGGTCGGAGCAGTTTTGTCTCAGGAGAACAAGGGTGGAGTACATCCTTGTGCCTTCTTTTCAAAAAAAAATTCGGAAACCGAACTGAATTATGATGTTGGAAATCGGGAGTTGCTGGCTATTAAACTTGCGTTTGAACATTGGCGTCATTTTTTGGAAGGCGCTAGATTTCCTATTCAGGTTTTCACAGATCATAAGATTTTGATCTATCTGGATGCTGGCAAGCGCTTGAATGCCCGTCAAGCTAGGTGGGCACTTTTTTTTTCTCGGTTTCATTTTTCTGTTACCTATATCCCTGGTACTAAGAATGTTAAAGCCGATACTTTATCTCGCAGTTTCTCTCCTACGGTCGGTGCCGAGGAGGAGGAGAGCATTTTGCAGAAATGAGTTGTGGTGGCGACTTTGGACTCCGTTTTGGAGAATGGGATTCTGAAAGCTCAAGATTATGCTCCATCTAACACTCCCCATGGGAGGTTGTTCGTGCCTAGAGCCTTTAGGAGAGATTTGTTTGTGGAGTGTCATGAGTCTCGGTTGCCAGGTCATCCAGGAATTTCGGAGACTAAGAGACTTATCGGTCGCAGTTTTTGGTGGCCTGGATGGCAGAAGGAAGTCATCAAGTGGGTGCGTCAGTGTACTGTGTGTGCTAGGTCAAAGGCTTCACATACTCCTGCTGCGGGGTTGCTTTGCCCTCTGGAGGTTCCTAGTGCGCCTTGGACGCATCTCACTATGGATTTTATTACTGATCTTCCTGTGTCCGAGGGTTTTACTGTCATCTGGTTGGTCGTGGACCGTTTTAGTAAGATGTGTCATTTGGTTCCATTCATTAAGTTGCCCTGCGCCAAGACACTCGCTAAGGCGTTTGTTAAGGAGATTGTCAAACTCCAAACAGTTTTTGCGTTGTTTTGTGGCGGACAATCAAGAGGTGTGGTCTGAGTTTCTGCCTCTCGCAGAATTTGCTCTTAACAATCATACATCCTCCTCTGCTGGGTGTTCTCCTTTTTTTTGTTGTACTGGGAGACATCCGTCTTTTGGTTCGTTCTCCAAATTGGGGTCGGCGGTGCCGGAGGAGGAGAATTTTTCCGGTGATTTGAAGAGAGTTTGGACTAATGTACGTTGTAACCTTCAAGAGACTAACAAGAAGTCCAAGAAGTATTTTGACAGGAAACGTAAAGATAAATGATGATGGGGGCGCTGTTGGACTAACAACCAGACCTGCTGCTGATACCTGCAGTGAACCAATAATCTGCAGGGGTTTTGAAAGTAGACAATATGTTTATTATCTGCGCTGGTCTAGGTAGACTGCCTGGTATTGAGAAAAAGGTATGATCAAGAGGGTAAAAAGAGATAAATTTATTAATTTGCAAGGTACTAAAAGAGACAGGCCTGTTCAGCTACTGTATAAAATTTTAAATTGATAAAAAACAGGTTAAAAACGACACACAAGGGCGAATGTTGTCTTGAGGTGGCTGGGTAGGGCTGCTTGATGAAGGCTGGGTAGTGATTGTTGACACCTAGAAGGGAAGGGAAAGGTATTAGGGATGTGCTAATTTGCACTAGTGGCTGGCATCAGTTGGAGCATAGGTGATAGGAGTACCTGTTTGGTGGAGGAGGAGGACTCTAGATGGTTCCCGGTTGGTCGGGGTGTAGTAGGCTGTTCATCTGTGGAACTGGAGGGAAAGAGGAAATTTGACAGAGTTTTGGGTTTATTTTGTTTTGTTTAGTTTGTGGGGTGATAAATTAAAGGGGGTGGGTAGGTACCTTAGTTGAGGCTGGGGTGAGGATCCTTGTGAGTAAGGTTCGGACCTCTGTCCCAAGGTTGGTTTGGCCCTGTACCTGTGGGTGATTGAAGGGTATAGATGAGAGGAGTTTTTTATATATAAGTTGGGTGGGAGAGCGAGTGGAATGAATATTTAGAAGTTACCCTGCATTGATGAGCAGGGGATTGTTCTCCGGATGGCACAGTCACGGGGATACTTGAGTAGTACCTGAGGAGTGGTACCTGTGGACAGTAGCTGTGCAGGATGAGCGATAGAGCTTCCTGATTTTGGCTCTTGCTCTGCCTGACCTGGAGAGGTGGCTGGCGCTTGACGTTACTGCAGTAACACTGCTGTAATGCTGCTGGTGGCTGCTGGCACACAACGTGCTTGGAGTGATGCGTTACAGGCGGCAGTAGCGGAGTAGAGTAAGTACCTTCGGGTGGCGGTTGCTGGCGTGCGGTGCTGGGAGGTGATCCCAGAGGTTGGAGGTATACTGACCTGCAGGTGCAAGCAAGGGGTGCTCTGCTTGGCGTGGGCGCCCGTCACACGAGGAGTCCCGGCCGGAGGCTCCAACAGGGGCGGGCGTTGAGCGGTAACAGTACCTTTTTCGTCTGTGCGAGGACCTGTGTGATGTGTAGTCACGTGGTGACTACGCGTTTCGGATTGCACGGAATCCTTCGTCAATCCGTTTTGTGTCGTTTTTAACCTGTTTTTTATCAAAATTTTATACAGTAGCCGAACAGGCCTGTCTCTTTTAGTACCTTGCAAATTAATAAATTTATCTCTTTTACCCTCTTGATCATACATTTTTCTCAATACCGGGCAGTCTACATAGGAAACGTAAAGAGGTTTTGTTTATTGTGGGTGACATGGTTTGGTTGTCCTCGAAGAACCTGCGGTTGAGGATTCCCTCTAAAAAACTGGGTCCTAAGTTTGTGGGTCCATTTAAAGTGCTTCAGGTTGTTAACCCGTCTGCTGTTAGGTTGAATGTCCCTGCTTCCTGGAAGATTAATCCTGTGTTTCATGTTTCCTTGTTGAAAAAGACTGACGTATCTGATAGGGACGTCACTGTCACAGTTCCTCCTGTGGTGGAAGATGGCAAATATGAAATTTCTCGTATCTTGAATTCTAGATGGCATAGAGGGAGATTACAGTATCTTGTCTCCTGGAAGGGTTTCGGTCCCGAAGACAACTCCTGGGTAAGGATGGATGATGTCTCTGCTCCTAGGCTTGTTAAAGCTTTCCACAGGAGGTTTCCGGATAGGCCTGTGCTTGGAGGATGCGGAGGATCCTCATAAAAGAGGGAGTACTGTTAGAACCCTCCTGTTTGTTTTTTCTATCTTGTGGTTTGCGGTCACGTGACCATCTGCCTTTATATTCCAGCTCCGCCCTTCTGGCTGTGCTGGACTTCAGTGTTTGACTGTTTCTCTAGCCTGGTGCTTCGGTGCCTTTCTCTGTCAGTTCGCTTGGTCCTCTGGGACCTCTAGTACATTTTTGTCAGTTTGTCTTTTTGTTTTCTGCAACAACTTCTCTGTTTAGGAGGTGTCCCATTTTTGTCCCAGTCCTTAGTTCTTTTAGGGATCACTCCCTTAATTCTATAGGTTTTTGTTCAGACTAGCCGAGGACTAAGGCGGGTCTGTTCACTAGGAAGAGGCAGCCCGCTACATCGTAGGTATTCAGCTTAGTCTTACTGTACAGCTTTCCCCTATCTTTCCTTAGTACATGTTGCAGATCATAACAGACAGATGGCGTTAGGAACTCTTTCAGCATCTTTTCAGTTTTTCTGCGTCTCACAAATGTTCTTCTGTGTGATTCAAACACCTCAAACTTTGATTCGTCTGTCCATAAAAAAAATTTCCAATCTTCCTCTGTCCAATGTCTGTGTTCTTTTGCCCATATTAATCTTTTCCTTTTATCAGCCAGTCTCAGATATGGCTTTTTCTTTGCCACTTTGCACTGAAGGCCAGCATCCCAGAGTCGCCTCTTCACTGTAGACGTTGACACTGGCGTTTTGCGTGTACTATTTAATGAAGCTGCCAGTTGAGGAGCTGTGAGGCGTAGATTTCTCAAACTAGAGACTCTAATGTTCTTGTCCTGCTGCTCAGTTGTGCAGCGGAGCCTCCCACTTCTCTTTCTACTCTGGTTAGAGCCTGTTTGTGCTCTCCTCTGAAGGGAATAGTACACACCGTTGTAGGAAATCTTCAGTTTCTTGGCAATCTCTCGCATGGAATAGCCTTCATTTCGAAGAACAAGAATAGACTGTCGAGTTTCACATGAAAGTTCTCTTTTTCTGGCCATTTTGAGAGTTTCATAGAACAAACAAATGTAATGCTCCAGATACTCAACTAGCTCAAAGGAAGGTCAATTTTATAGCTTCTCAAATCAGCCAAACCTTTTTCAGCTGGGCTAACATACTTGTGCAAGAGTTTCCTAGGGTTTTCTAAACATCCATTAGCCTTCTTACACAGTTAGCAAACACAATGTACCATTAAAACACTGGAGTAGTGGTTGTTGGAAATGGGACTCTATACACCTATGTAGATATTGCAATAAAAACAAGACGTTTGCAGCTAGAATAGTCATTTACCACATTATGAATGTATAGAGTGTATTTCTGATGCATTTAATGTTAGCTTCATTGAAAAAAAATGTGCTTTTCTTTCAAAAATAATGAAATTTCTAAATGACCCCAAACTTTTGAACGGTAGTGTAAATATCCAATATGCTTCTCTATTACGAAATCTGCAATAAGATGGAGAGGGGGCGCCAATAGCGCTGTTACCCAGACAAGTAGTGGTATAAAGGAAAAAGGATGCTCACCTTGGTAAGTTGTGAATTGCACAACTCATATGATGGTATAGTGGAGTGCTGCAGGAGACACCAATCCTCAAGGGTCCAAGTACCATAAGTTGTGGATGCAAGAAAGTGCCAATGATTCCGTGCTCCTCCGGGTCAAACGAAGTGATGCAATACCCAGTGCTTGGGTAAGAATCCATTTATTTAAAAGCTAAAATAAGACGCGTTTCGTGGACGTCCTGTCCACTTCATCAGTGCATAGCTTGTCAAAAATGGATTCTTAACCAAGCACTGGGTATTGCATCATTTCGTTTGACCCGGAGGAGCGCGGAATCATTGGCACTTTCTCTATTATGAAGCAATTTCTCCCTATCTCCACCACAAAGTTTCTTTGGAAAATGTTCCAAAGACTTCTAGTACTAACAAAAAGCCTTCAGCACATGAAAACATCTTCAAGGGGCTGATTTTTTTTGGAACAAATGAGTTTGGCTTGCTTAATAGATCTCAATGAAAATGAAACAGCGACTCAAGATGTACACACTATACCTATGCTGTCTACAAAAAATCAATCATTTTATCCTGTACAAGCAAGAACTACTATGATGGATTCCAAGAGAATGTTGAGCGGGATTTAAAACATTACTAAATAATTCAACTAATCCCTGAAAAAAATATAATCTAACCAAAGTAGAATTTAAAGCCCTGGAAGATATGCAAGCTAGATATGATATTACTATCAAAAGATCAGATAAGGGAGGCTCAATAGTAGTGATGAACAGTGAGGGCTATGCTAAAGCTATTAATGACATGTTAGCGGATGCTACCATTTATACATCTTTACCCAATGATCCAACAATGTTTTTTCAAGAAAAACTTAAAAAAATTGATAAATGCGATGTTTTTTCTAAAAAAGGATCAGAATATTTAATAGTTGATCACCCAGTAATACCTATCATACATGCATTACCTAAAATGCATAAGTCTAGATTTGATGTATCTAATTTATCCATGCGCCCTATTATTTCAGGTATTGGGTCCTTTGGCGAACATGTGGGACAATGGCTGGACAAATGTCTGCAAACTCTAGTACAGCGCATACCAGGTTACATACAGGATTCTTGTGATGTCTTAGATGCATTTAAAAATATTGTATGGTGTAATGATTGGTCTTGGTTAGAGATGAGCAAATGTTCCAGTATTCGATTCGGGTTACAATCGCCGAATTTGCGATATTCGCCGATTTATTTGTCGAATGTTCGACGAACGTTACCGAACGCCATAGGATTCAATGGGAGGACAAAAAAAACACATATGCAACACCTTAAAACTGGCGCAAAAGCTGCCAAAACACATCAAATTAGGGATAGAAACTTGGAAAGTGCCATCAATTGACCCAGAGTACAAGTACTCTAATTATTATTACTATTACAGCGACATTTTGTCACGCCAGGTGTGGGAAAGACTTAGTGCAACACAGAGGGAAGAGGGAAAGGGAGCCCAGACACTAGGGAAAGGGGGAAGTGGAGACCTCCTAGTCTGGTCTAGTGTCACCCTGTCTCAACTACTGTCCTTATATTGTCTCTTCAACAATCGCCGCACGTGTGCCTCGCCCTGTCTTTCCCTGGCGTATGGCTAAGGCTAGGGATGGGAGGAGATGAGCACTAGTCGATCTCCACTAAACTCTATAGACAACAAGGGTAGACAAACAGGGAGAGAATGCTAAGCTGTAGAAGACTCCAGACAAATGCAAACTCGGCCTCAAGGTCCAGAGAGGACGAAGTACTGTTCTTGCTAAGCCTTCACAAGTAGAAATGAATATAGCCGGCGCCTCCCTCTCAGATACACCAGGTATATATACATCCAGGCCAGGGAGCTAATTACCAGAGGGAGGTAGCCGCTAGGTCCTAGAGACAGCCTCTCATCTAAGAAGATGTATGTAATGCCAAACATAGAGATCTCCTGCAACTAACTGCAGGGCGACTGTCTGTCACCTCTGATACACCTGTGGCAGGCATCTGTGTGCCGTCGTCACGTACCCGCGCCTAGGAAAAACAGTAGTTAGCTGTTCTGGCTGCTGAAGGCTGCTCTCATAATTGTCTCCCTGAGATTACCGTAACCAGGCGACTGTGATGGGAGTTGTATTTATCACCCGCTGTGTATCTCCTGTGTAAACTTAAGAATTACATTTAAAAAATAGTGTGGACTTGGTGAAGCTATTTGACCAAGTCAGTTTTAAGAAAACCTGACATGGCCTTTTATTTTTGGAGAGGTCTGTAGGATTGGTAGTGGGATATACCTCTCCCTCCACTCCGTTTTGCAAGTGGCTCATGTCTACTATTCACATTTAAACTTTGAGTTGAGCTTTGGGTATGTCAGTGTTTTGTTTGCAAGCTTTAAAGCAGGAGGCTCTGTGCAAGACATGTCTGTGTGAGACTGTCAGCACCTCTAGGGGAAATCTATTGGGATTACACTCTTTACCTATGAGGGTGACCCCTATGGCAGGTATCCCTGACTCAGGATCTTCTTGTTCCACTCCCGGACATATCTTTATCCTTGGAGGGTTAATCTTACTCTCCCAAAAGGACCAGAACAGGAGCAAGTCTATTCCCAGCACAGTCCCGTAAGGAATGGTCTTCACCCCTCCCACCACATTTTTAACCTCCCCGCACGGAGTGGAAAAGGTAATTTCCGCTGTCGTATACTCACAGAGTTCGCCATGTATATGACGCGCCCCCTGGGCCTGTGCTGTGCAGGGGGATACCCGGAGCCGGATCGCTGGGGGTTGTAGTTCTCCGTGGCGGTGACCCGGTCCGTGCCCAGGGTGGTCAAACCAGTGGCAGTCTATTTGTATGGTAATAAGTGTCCGACTACGCCACCTGTGGATTGCGGTCAGTGGGGACCGCCGCTGCGCTGCAGACCGCTGAGGCTGATGTTGTTTGTGCAGCTGAGTATGGGATGACTCCCCACGGGAGAAGTATTGCCTCAGGGCAGCTAATGTGGAAGATGATGGGAGTGATGGTGTGAGGGTCCCAGTGCTAATGGTGCAGGAGCGGCAAGGAACCACAGAGACGTGAGGTGCAGTTCAGGGTCTTTACTGATGGTACAAGGCAGACCCTCCCGGGAGTACTGGCTAGTATAAGGGGCCTGGTCAGTCTGCGAGCAAGCAGGAGTTCCCCTGGCCAGGTGGAGTTGTAGGCCTCCCCGTTTATCTGCACTCTTCCTGGCTACCTTGCTATCAGCGGTTACAAGTAGCCCACGTCCCTGAGTATACCGTGTGGTGCTCACCCGTATGGCTGGTGACTTGGGGCCTTCTGTTAACCTCCGCTCCTGGATGGCGGCGCTGGTCCCTTCTCTGTGACTGAGCCTCCGGGCTTCTATGGCCAGAGGACCTGGAATCCCCTGCCGGCTGGTTTCTGCTGCTGGGTGTATATCAGTCCCCACAGCCTCGGACTCCTGTGTCCGGCTTTAGTATCTTCGTCCAGGGCGAACTCTGCTCAGCTCCAGCCCCTGGACTTCTGCTACTGCTCCTACAGAGCTCCTGTTCCTGTGTCTGGAACTGAACTCCAGGCTCTGACTACTCTAATCCAGCCCCAGACCCAGTTTATAAGGGCAGATTCCTCCCCTCCCA
This sequence comes from Phyllobates terribilis, assembly GCF_046119375.1. Taxonomy (NCBI): domain Eukaryota; kingdom Metazoa; phylum Chordata; class Amphibia; order Anura; family Dendrobatidae; genus Phyllobates; species Phyllobates terribilis. The sequence goes on from NW_027362761.1 coordinate 708,919,871, forward strand.
GGTCTGGGCGGACCGTGTTGCATGCTTAGGGATCCTGACCAGAGAAACCTCCCACTTGCTCTCAGACATAATATCTCTATTACTGTGGCAACCAGACCCCTGGGGTGTCACATTCCCCCCTAGTAAATTTTAGTACTCCGGGACTAAACACATTTTTAAAGAAACATAAATACAAGGTATAACAATAACAAGACAACATATTTACAAGAAACTTTAGTCTGTAGAGGTCACGGCGTTTCCGTGACCGGGTGTCCATATCACCCAAGGTGAAGTTTATGAAACAAAGGGGGTGTCCATGTCACCCAACAAGGCGAAGTCTTGGCACAGAATAGGGGACCTGTCCAAAGCAAACCCCTTGCGTTGTCCTTGGGCGTGGCTGCAAGGGTAGACTAACTACTTTGGGCCGCAAGGAGGCCACGCCAGACAGGTTTTCTCGTCCGCGACCGTCTTCGCAAGAGGCACCAAGGTGCAACTATCTACAAAACTGTTCAGGTTATCCAGCGTCCATAACCTGTTAGTCCAAATAAATCTGCAGGGTAACTGAGAAACATAATTAGTAACAGGCAACAAACATAAACCATAAACATTTTTCAATAAACGGTCAACTCTACAGTGCCTTGGTTTAGATTCTCCAGAGAGCGGGCATCTGACCTCTAGTGACCCTAGTGGACCTAGCTCACTAACTGGTTCTGCACTACAGGGTGTAGGAGGTGTTATGGGCAAGCTGGGCAGCTTTCTGCGCACTCTTTGGCTCACTAGGGGCACAGCAGGCTCACTACTAGCAGAGGGTTGATCCTCCTGTACTGCTGGTGTGGACTCTTCTGCCTCTTGGGCCGGCTGCTCTTCCAGCTCTACCGGTTCCTCTGTAGGCACTTGCGGGGCTGGCTGGAGAAAGGTGAGGACGGGTACCACGACAGCGCCGTTTACTTGTGTCCAAGACCGGGGGAAGTCTCCGAGTACGGTACTGATCATTTCTTCCCTTTCCTCTGCGGGTTGAGGGTTTTCTTGATCTTCTTCAGGGCTTTGCAGCTGCTCGGGACACTTCTTCAGGTGGTCTCTGGAGACAATGGCTGTGGTTTCTCCTCCATCCTTACTGATTACGCAGATTTTTGGGTTCTCATGGCTTGATGGCAGTACGGTGTACGGGTCCTTCTCCCACTGGTCGTCCAACTTGTGGAGCCGCCTCTTCCTCTTCAAGACCTGCTCTCCAGGTACCAGGGGAACAGCGGGAGCATACTGGTTATAAGCCTTCTCTTGCCTTTCTCTAGCTTGAGACAGACTTCGCTCGACGCTCTCCTGTACTTTCCGATACTGCTGCTGCCGTTCTGTATCCCAGTCTGCCTCTGGCGAGGTGTCCTCAGGCGTCAGGACTCCCATATCGAGGTCAATAGGCAGCTTACCAGGTCTTGCTCTCATTAGGTAACCCGGGGTACAGTTGGTGGAACCTACAGGGATGTGGTTATACAGGTCCACCAGATCGGGCAGTTTCTCAGGCCACAGACTGCGTTCTTCCAGGAGCAATGTTTTTAGCAGATCTATCACCACCTGGTTCATCTTCTCGCAGAGTCCATTGGTTTGAGGGTGATAGGGCGTTGTTCTTATCTTCTTGCAGCCATACAGGTTGCAGAACTCCTGGAAGACCTCTGCTTCAAAGGCTGGTCCTTGGTCTGTCAACATTTGGTCCGGGTACCTGTGTGGACGGCAGAAGTGCTGCTGGAAGGCTCTAGCTGCTGTTTGAGCCGTTAAGTCCTTGACCGGGACCACCACCAGGAACCGGGAGTAATGATCTACGATTGTGAGGGCGTAGACATACCCAGATCTGCTTGGAGCCAGTTTCACATGGTCCAGGGCTACCAGTTCCAGTGGCTGTCTGGTGATGATGGGCTGCAAGGGAGTCTTCTGGCTAGCACGGTCCTTTCTTCTCAGGTGGCACGGGCCACAGTCTCTGCACCACCTCTCGATGGCTCCTCTCATGCCTACCCAGTAGAACCGTTCACGCAACAAGAACTCCAGCTTCTTCCATCCGAAATGCCCCGCTCCGTTGTGGTATGCCTCCAGAATCATAGCCGCGTCTCGTCTTGGGACCACTACCTGCCAGGTCAACTCATGTGTTCGAGAGTTAACCATTCTCCGGCACAGCTTCTCCCTGTAGAGGAACAGCTTACTTTTCTCCTTCCACAGTTGCTTGGTCTCCTCCGGAGCGTCTGGGTCAAGACTGGCATCGGCCTGGGTCAGCATTTCCTTCACCAAACGGACTGCGGGATCACTGTCTTGCGTCTCCGCCCAGTTGTAGTGGGGCAAGGAATTGAACGTCACGGAGCGCCTGTCCTTCACACGGTGGGAATACAGGGTAATCCCATGACGGTGGAACGCAGGGAGCTCAACTTCTTCCAGATCTTCTGGATCTTCCCCTACGTCCGGTAAGTTCGGCATTCTAGACAGGGCATCCGCGCTGGCATTTGAGCGTCCTGCCCGGTATTTGATGGTGAATTCAAAGTTGGACAGGCGGGCCATCCATCTCTGTTCCAGGGCACCGAGCCTTGCAGTGTCCAGGTGTGTCAACGGGTTGTTATCCGTGTACACGGTGAATTTGGAGGAGGCAAGGTAATGCTTGAAACGTTCGGTCACTGCCCACACTACTGCCAGGAACTCCAGCTTGAATGAGCTATAATTCTCAGGGTTCCTCTCCGTGGGCCGTAGCTTTCGGCTGACGTAAGCGATTACCCGTTCTTTCCCTTGCTGGATCTGGGACAGTACGGCTCCTAGCCCGATGTTGCTTGCGTCTGTGTGGAGGATAAAGGGCTGGCTGTAGTCTGGATATGCCAGGATTTCATCCCCCGTGAGGGCCATCTTCAGCTGGCAGAAGGACTCCTCTTCCAGCTTTTCCCACCTGAAGGGCGGCTTCTGGTTTTTTGGCTTTCCGAGATTGACCTATCAGGAGGTCCTGCATAGGGGCTGCCATTTTGGTGAAACCGGGAATGAATCTTCGGTAGTAGCCTACCAACCCGAGGAACTGCCGCACTTCCTTTATGCTGGTGGGTCTTGGCCAGTCCTTAATCACAGTGATCTTATCAGGGTCGGGAGCCACTCCGTCAGCACTCACCACGTGTCCCAGGTACTGCACCTTTGGTTTCAGGAGGTGACACTTGGAGGGTTTCACCTTTAGGCCGTAATTCGCCAGAGCTTCGAACACTTCTGCCAGGTGTTTCAGGTGGTCCTCGTAGGTCTTGGAATAGACGATGACATCGTCCAGGTATAACAGGACCGTCTCGAAGTTCCGGTGTCCCAGACAGCATTCCATCAACCGTTGGAAGGTTCCTGGTGCGTTGCAGAGCCCGAACGGCATGCAGTTAAATTCACTGAGACCCATCGGGGTAGTGAATGCGGTCTTCTCCCGGTCCGCCTCTGCTACAGGAACCTGCCAGTACCCGCTAGTGAGATCCAAAGTAGAGAAGAAGTTAGCAGATTTTAATGCAGCTAAGGACTCTTCTATCCTTGGTAATGGGTACGCATCTTTGTGTGTGATACGGTTGACCTTCCTGTAGTCTACACACATTCTCATAGTGTTGTCTTTCTTTTTCACTAAGACTAGTGGAGCTGCCCAGGGGCTACAGCTGTCCCTGATTACCCCAGCCTCCTTCATGTCTCTAAGCATCCCCTTGGCATGTTGGTAGTGTGCCGGGGGTACGGGTCGGTATCTCTCCTTTATGGGAGGATGGTCTCCCGTGGGGATGTGGTGTTCTACCCCCTTTACTCGCCCGAAGTCTAGCGGGTGTTTACTAAACACTCTCTCGTACTCTCGAACCACCCGATAGACTCCCTGTTTCTGGTGTGAGGGAGTGGAGTCAGTACCCAAATGCAGTTGCTGACACCAGTCCTCCATTGGTTTCTTAGAGCCGTTACCTTCCTCTGGTTGAGATGGAGGCAAGGGTTCCACGGCCTGTACAGAATTCTGGTTTATGGTGAACAATTTGGCTAGCGTGGCATACCGGGGCAGGTGTACTTCTCTCTCCCCGATATTTATGATGCGAACGGGCACCCTCCCATGGCGTACATCGACCACCCCCCGTGCTGTCAAAATGGTGGGCCTACTGTCTGAGTAGACGGGTTCTACCATTGCTTGGTAGTCTCTACTAGAGATGAGCGTTGTTCTACTCGAACTGTTCGCCAATCTCAAATTCGAGCTGTTTTGGGCGGTGTTCGAGCCGTTCGGCGAACACGAACAATTTGAGAAAAATTCGGCTGTTCGAGGTTATGTTCGATAACTGTTCGTGCACCAAAATCATAACTGGATTTTTTCTCAGTAATGATGAAAATTAATGTTAATACGCAGTTTGAGTGTACAGCGGGGTGGGGGGAGGGGCAGGGGATGGATCTCTGCAGGAACAATGAAGATCTCCATTTTTTTTTCTCTTTCCAGCATTTACAGTGGGGAGGTGCAATCTGTCAGCCTATCAGCAGCGCACACACGGAGCGAAGTGCTTTTTTTCACACAAGCAAGGGCATGTGTCATTGGCAGTGTATGTCACATGTCCTTGCCCTATAAGACCAAGCCATTTTCCCCGTCGCCACCATTTTCTCACTGCTGCAGCTGCGTGTTAGACGGCACCGCTGTTGCTGTGTGCGCTATACCTTGTTAATTTCAAGCCAATTTTCGCACAAATATACAGATAGCTTGGGAGTAGGGAATAGTTGTGATTGCAGTCCTTTTAAGGACTAGGTTACAGCATTTCCTACGACTTTTATCAGGGAGGTCTGTGCTCTTAAATAGATAGGTTGTGGGAGTAAAGACTAATTGTAATTGGAGTCCTTTTCAGGACTAGGTTACATGAGTTCCTATCAGTTTTTGCCAGGCAGGTCTGTGCCAGTGCTGTGCAAGTTTTTTTCACAGCATTTGGCTGAATCTAGCAAAGCTAATCCTTTTTGGCCTATTGCAGAGTGTGTTAGTCAGTGGAGTAGCCTATCTGTGTTGCAAGATATAACACCTGTGTATAGAATACCAATTTTTTTACTGCACCTAGTGAAATAAAATCTTTTGGGCATAGCATCATTCTATTAGTCCATCTATACTGACCTCCATCAGGTTGCAAACTGAATATAATTTTTTTCTGCATCTAGCTCTGAAAAAATATTTGGGCTTCTAGCGGTGTGTGGGACTTGGTCTATTAGTCCATCTATACTAACCTCCATCAGGTTGCAAATTAAAAATAATTTTTTTCTGCATCTAGCTCTGAAAAAATATTTGGGCTTCTAGCAGTGTGTGGGACTTGGTCTATTAGTCCATCTATACTGACCTCCATCAGGTTGCAAATTAAAAATAATTTTTTTCTGCATCTAGCTCTGAAAAAATATTTGGGCTTCTAGCGGTGTGTGGGACTTGGTCTATTAGTCCATCTATACTGACCTCCATCAGGTTGCAAATTAAAAATAATTTTTTTCTGCATCTAGCTCTGAAAAAATATTTGGGCTTCTAGCAGTGTGTGGGACTTGGTCTATTAGTCCATCTATACTGACCTCCATCAGGTTGCAAATTAAAAATAATTTTTTTCTGCATCTAGCTCTGAAAAAATATTTGGGCTTCTAGCAGTGTGTGGGACTTGGTCTATTAGTCCATCTATACTGACCTCCATCAGGTTGCAAATTAAAAATAATTTTTTTCTGCATCTAGTTCTGAAAAAATATTTGGGCTTCTAGCAGTGTGTGGGACTTGGTCTATTAGTCCATCTATACTGACCTCCATCAGGTTGCAAATTAAAAATAATTTTTTTCTTCATTTAGCTCTGAAAAAATATTTGGGCTTCTAGCAGTGTGTGGGACTTGTTCTATTAGTCCTTCTATATTGACCTCCAGCAGGTTGCAAATTGAATATAATTTTTTTCTGCATCTAGCTCTGAAAAAATAGTTGGGCTTCTAGCGGTGTGTGGGACTTGGTCTATTAGTCCATCTATACTGACCTCCATCAGGTTGCAAATTAAAAATAATTTTTTTCTGCATCTAGCTCTGAAAAAATATTTGGGCTTCTAGCAGTGTGTGGGACTTGGTCTATTAGTCCATCTATACTGACCTCCATCAGGTTGCAAATTAAAAATAATTTTTTTCTGCATCTAGCTCTGAAAAAATATTTGGGCTTCTAGCAGTGTGTGGGACTTGGTCTATTAGTCCATCTATACTGACCTCCATCAGGTTGCAAATTAAAAATAATTTTTTTCTGCATCTAGCTCTGAAAAAATATTTGGGCTTCTAGCGGTGTGTGGGACTTGGTCTATTAGTCCATCTATACTGACCTCCATCAGGTTGCAAATTAAAAATAATTTTTTTCTGCATCTAGCTCTGAAAAAATATTTGGGCTTCTAGCAGTGTGTGGGACTTGGTCTATTAGTCCATCTATACTGACCTCCATCAGGTTGCAAATTAAAAATAATTTTTTTCTTCATTTAGCTCTGAAAAAATATTTGGGCTTCTAGCAGTGTGTGGGACTTGTTCTATTAGTCCTTCTATACTGACCTCCAGCAGGTTGCAAATTGAAAATAATTTTTTTCTGCATCTAGCTCTGAAAAAATATTTGGGCTTCTAGCAGTGTGTGGGACTTGGTCTATTAGTCCATCTATACTGACCTCCATCAGGTTGCAAATTAAAAATAATTTTTTTCTGCATCTAGCTCTGAAAAAATATTTGGGCTTCTAGCGGTGTGTGGGACTTGGTCTATTAGTCCATCTATACTGACCTCCATCAGGTTGCAAATTAAAAATAATTTTTTTCTGCATCTAGCTCTGAAAAAATATTTGGGCTTCTAGCAGTGTGTGGGACTTGGTCTATTAGTCCATCTATACTGACCTCCATCAGGTTGCAAATTAAAAATAATTTTTTTCTGCATCTAGCTCTGAAAAAATATTTGGGCTTCTAGCGGTGTGTGGGACTTGGTCTATTAGTCCATCTATACTGACCTCCATCAGGTTGCAAATTAAAAATAATTTTTTTCTGCATCTAGCTCTGAAAAAATATTTGGGCTTCTAGCAGTGTGTGGGACTTGGTCTATTAGTCCATCTATACTGACCTCCATCAGGTTGCAAATTAAAAATAATTTTTTTCTGCATCTAGCTCTGAAAAAATATTTGGGCTTCTAGCAGTGTGTGGAACTTGGTCTATTAGTCCATCTATACTGACCTCCATCAGGTTGCAAATTAAAAATAATTTTTATCTGCATCTAGCTCTGAAAAAATATTTGGCCTTCTAGCAGTGTGTGGGACTTTCTCTATTAGTCCATCTATACTGACCTCCATCAGGTTGCAAATTGAATATAATTTTTTTCTGCATCTAACCCAGCCAATAGTTTTGGCCTAATACCACAGTTTGGCCACTCAGCTCTGCTCGGTTCCCATCCATTGTTTTTTTGTGCAAACAACTCCAGAGTTGTTAATTAGTTAACCACCAAAATGAGTGGAAAAAGGCCTGCTGCTGGTGGAAAGGGGAATAGGCGTGTTGGGAAGGGGAAAAAAGGTTGTGTCCGTGGGGTAGGTGTTAAAGCAACAGTAACATCTGCAGAAGAAAGACCATCTTCCAGCCAAACTAAAATGTCTACTTCTTTTAGCGGACAATATGATAAGATCCCTTTCTTACGGCCACGCCAATCGCTACAAATTCCAGATGAGGCACAAAAACAGCAGGTGCTTCAACGGATATCAAGTGCTCCTTTAAGTGGGCTCTCCTCCACATCAACTTCAACATCACAAATACTCCAGTCCTCAAAGGTGTCACCCAAATCGCACTTGCTTCCTCACAGCTCCCAAATCTCCAGCTGCCCGTCTGAGTATGAGGTAGAACAGATGGTTGAGTCTGCAGAGCTGTTTACTCATACTATAGCCTGGGAATCAGAGGTCGACTCCAGCGCTTCTGTGAATCCAGACGAGGAAATGATCTGCACTGATGCCCAGAATCTTTATGAGTCGGATCCAGGACCAGACGCAGAAGGTTCTGACCATAATGTAGACCCTCATTCCCAAACTGTAACTCCTGTTGGTGGAGACAATGAGGAAGACGATGATAAGACTCAAATACCTGATTGGAGCGACAACTTTAGTTTTTTGTCAGGGCAGGAACAGGTTGGCTCTGAGGACGACGGGTGTGATAACGCACAGGGTGATGATGATGAGGTCGGAGATCCCACTTACTGTCAACCCACAGTCAGCCAAGAGATGAGGTCAGCAGAGGAGGTGGAGGAAGATGCTAGTGACGACGAGGTCAGGTTGCGCCTTCCTGGACAGAGACGTAGTACTGGAAGCACGTCAACAACTGCATCCTCAAACACAACTCTGCCTCTCACCACAAGTCGTGGTGGCTCTTCAGGTCGCATGGGTGCTAAGCCTTGCATAGCCTGGGCATTTTTTCAGATCGATAAAGATGACCCAACTCGTGTTATCTGTAACATTTGTCAGCAAAAGCTAAGTAGAGGCCAAAAAATACATAGTTTGAGTACTTCATGCATGAACCGGCACATGGACATGAAGCATAAGTTGCAGTGGGAAGCTCAGTGTGCTACAATGCGGCCTAGCCGGCCGGGCCAATCACCGTCTGCCATATCTTGTGCATCCGCGGCCTCTTCATCCTCTGTGACTGGGGGGACAGCAGTCACACCTGTTTTGGGGCGCAGACCTGCCACCTCTTTACCCGCAACAGCCAGCGTGATTGGCAGGTCATCATTTTCTTTGGAGGTGGTAACACCAGCTGGTGTTGAGCGCTGTCCGACATCGATAGCACCACCTTTGGATCAAGGCAACCTAACATGTCCACCTGCATCTTCCTCACAGACCGGCAGTCTGACACCCTTATCAACCCCGTCTAAGCACAATAGCCAGCCCTCGGTCCCCCAGATGTGGACAAGTAAAAGACCATTTCCTCCTAGCCATGAGAAAGCTAAGAGGTTGAATTTCACCATCTGCAAGCTCTTGGCTACAGAAATGCTGCCTTTCCGCCTGGTGGACACAGAGGATTTTCGAGACCTTATGTCCGTCGCAGTGCCCCAGTACCAGATGCCCAGTCGGCACTACTTCTCAAAGAAAGGTGTGCCTGCGCTCCACCAGCATGTCGCACACAACATCACCGCTTCTTTGAGAAACTCTGTGTGTGACAGGGTGCATTTCACCACAGACACTTGGACGAGTAGGCATGGACAGGGGCGTTACATGTCGCTGACTGGGCACTGGGTAACTATGGTGACAGCAGGACAAGGGGCTGCTGTCCAAGTCTTGCCGTCCCCACGAGTTGTGCGTCAATCCTCTTTATGTCAAAGTTCCTCCACTGCTTCTGCCTCCTCAACCTCCTCTCGGTCTTCCACCTGCACCCAAAGCCTGTCTGGTCATGCCACAAGCTTTCTAACTGCGCAGAAGGGATCCTGCACACCTCCTTACTATGCTGGGGGGCTCAACGTCATCAGGCGGTTTTTACATTGAAATGTCTGGGAAATGTGAGTCACACAGCTGAGGAGTTGTGGTCAGCTCTGGAGAACCAATTTCATGAATGGTTGTCTCCACTGGACCTGAAACCAGGGAAGGCCGTGTGCGACAATGCTGCAAACCTGGGTGCGGCCCTTCGCCGGGGCAATGTCACACACGTGCCTTGTATGGCTCACGTGTTGAACCTGGTTGTCCAGCAATTTTTAGCCCACTATCCCAGACTAGATGGCCTTCTGCAGAGGGCACGGTCGCTGTGTGCTCACTTCCGCCGTTCGCATCCCGCAGCTCAGCAACTTACATCTCTACAGAAGTCGTTGGGCCTGCCACTTCACCGGCTAAAATGCGATGTGCCTACCCGGTGGAATTCAACTCTGCACATGTTGCAGCGACTGTGGCAGCACCGACAAGCCCTGGTGCAATACGTTCTGACGTATAGCCTGGGCCAACGAGATTCAGAGGTGGGGCAAATCACGCTGGAGGAGTGGTCTCAGATCAGGGACCTATGCACCCTTCTGCACAGTTTTGAAATGGCGACGAAGATGTTTAGTGCTGACGATGCCATTATCAGCATGACTATTCCGGTGATTTACATGCTGGAGCACATGTTAAACAGAATTCGGAGTCAGGTGGTGGCACAAGAGGAGGTGGAGGAAGTAGAGGAGGAGGAGTTGTATGCGGAAGGGCTAACATCTGCAAGGTCCAGACGGTCGGCAGCACCAAGGCGGCAGGCATGTGAGGGTGGGGGAGATGGTTTTACCAGGGCGCATGGTAGCAGCCAAACTAGTGAGGAAGGTGCAGGAGCCCAGGAAGAAGTGGAGGACGAACTGATGGAAGACTCATCAGATGAGGGAGACCTTGATCACATTTCTGTTGTGCGAGGTTGGGGGGAGAGGACAGAGGAAGGAAGCATGATTGTTACCTCACCACCAACACAACAGGGACTTGGTGCTCCTGGATGCGCAACACACATGAGTGCCTTCTTGCTGCACTACCTGCAACATGACCCTCGAATTGTAAGAATTAGAAATAATCCTGACTACTGGGTTGCCACACTGTTAGATCCCCGGTACAAAAGTAAATTTGCAGAAATTATTCCTGCCATAGAAAGGGATGCACGCATGCACGAGTATCAGCAGAGACTGTTGCAGAATCTTACATGTGCTTTTCCACAAAATACCAGTGGTGCACGTAGTGAATCTCACAGTTCCAACTTGCCAACCGTGGGACCGTCAAGTGTTCAGCACTCAAACCGTAACAGAACCACAGTATCTGCTGGTAACATCAATTTTGCGGAATCATTTCACCACTTTTTTAGCCCATCCTTTGCAAGGCCACAGGAGACAAGAAGTCTGACACATAGTCAACGCCTAGAGACGATGGTACAGGAGTATCTCCAAGTAAACATTGAAGCCACGACTGTGTCACTGGACCCTTGCTCTTTTTGGGCTTCCAATCTGGATAAATGGCCGGAGCTAGCCACTTACGCCTTGGAGATCTTGTCATGCCCCGCAGCCAGCGTTCTGTCTGAACGTGTGTTCAGCGCTGCTGGTGGTGTGCTGACAGATAAGCGCACGCGGCTCTCCACTGATAATGTAGACAGACTCACGTTCATAAAGATGAACAAATCATGGATCCGAAACGACTTTTCTACCCCTGTGTCATCCTGGGGAGAGTAAAAGCTTGATGATTGGTTAAAATCACCCTACCAACCGTTTTAAGCTTTCAAATTACTAATCATGTTTATCTGTATCTTGACTGGAAAATAATTTGGGCTTTGTAGCAGTGTGCAGCACTGATCCTATTAGGCCATCTATACTAAAGCTTCACCAGATTTAAAATTAAAAATAATTTTTAGTTGCATCTAGCCCGGAAAATAATTTTGGGGCTCCGAGATGCGCAAGGCACATAAGTGCCTTCTTGCTGCACTACCTGCAGCATGACCCTCATATTGTCAGAATTCGAAGTAATCATGACTACTGGGTTGCCACACTCTTAGATCCCCCAAACTTTTCGATCAACCTTTTCATTTTAATAAAGACCAAAAAAATGGTCATTTTTGAAATTATAAGCATTAGCAGGTTGTTAGAAACTGAAATCAAACAGTTTTCAACTCAAAACTTTATTCTAGGTGATGTTACATTTTCACATAGGACCCCTTGTTCGAAAGGAGCTTCTGAACTCTCTCGTCCATTGAATTTGTCAGGTTTTCGATGGTTTCTGCTTCAATTGTTTTGCATGAGGACAGAATACCCTCCCAGAGCTGTTGCTTAGATGTGAACTGCCTCCCGCCATCATAGACACTCCTTTTAATGATGCTCCAAAGGTTCTGAATGGGGTAGAGGTCAGGGGAGCATGGGGGTCACACCATAAGTTTGTCCCCTTTTATGCCCATATCAGCCAGAGATGCAGATGTTTTATGTGCAGCATGAGATGGTGCATTATCATGCAGAAAAATGATCTTGCTGTGAAATACACGGTTCTTCTTCTTGAACCATGGCAGGAAGTGCTGTTTGAGAAAATCCACATACATTATGGAGTTCATCTTTAGCGCCTTCAGGGATCCTAAAGGGGCCGACAATCTCTCTCCCCATGATTCCAGCCCAAAACATTACTCCACCTCCTCCTTGTTGGCGCTGTAGCCGTGTTTGCGTGGGGTGTCCATCAACCAGCCATCCTCCACTCCATCCATCTGGACCATCGAGCGCTGCACGGCACTCATCCGTGAACAAAACAGTTTTGAAATCAGTCTTCATGTAATGTTTGGCCCACTGGAGCCGTTTCTGCTTGTGTGAAGTGGATAGAGGAGGTCGACAGGATGGCGCATGCACAGCTGCAAACCTCTGAAGGACCCTGCATCTTGTTGTTCGGGGGACGTTGGAGGCACAAGCAGCTTCAAAAACTTGTCTGCTGCTATGACAAGGCTTTTTTGCCGCTGCTCTTTCAACCTGACGTAATTGCCTGTAGGAAAGAGTCCTCAATTTGCCCTTATCAGCACGCACACGTGTGTACTGTGAATCAGCTACATACTTCTTGATTGCCAAGACACTTCATCCTGATCATCGCACAATGTTGATTGTAGTCATGCCTTGACCTAAACACTCCACAATTTGTTGCTTCTCAGCAGCCGACACATCCTTTTTCTTTCCCATTTTGGCAGAAAATGTAGGCTGCTTAATAATGTGAGAGAGCCTTCTTAAGTAGTCTTGCCTTTCATTGGACACACCTGCCAAACTAATTAGCACAGGTGTCTGCAATTGCTTTCAGTGATATAAAGAGCCCTGACACACATCACCATCAATGAGTTTAACTGACAAACAAACAAATTCTTCCCTTATCACTCCTAAACACTTTTTGTATAATAATTTGGAACGCAGTGTACATGTGCTTTTCCACAAAACACCAGTGGTTCACGTAGTGAATCTTACAGTTCTAACTTGCCAACCGTGGTCTGTATGGAGTTGTTCAATAAAGGGCCCAAAATTAAGATAACATAGATGGGAGAGGTCTCTATGAATAGGAATTCCTAAGTATTTGATACCCTGTGAGGGCCAGGCAAAGGGAAAGTTGGACTGGATGGAATCCTATATGGATTTGGGGAGGGAGACATCGAGGGCCTCAGAATTCGCTGCATTGATTTTAAAATTTTACCATGTAACAAAGTGATCTATTTCAGCCATAACAGCATGGATGGATATATGTGATTGAGTGATATATACTAGGACATCATCAGCAAATAGAGAGCACTTGTACTCGGTGCCTCCCACCTCAATCCACCTAATATTGGGGTTATGGCGAATTGATGAGAGCAGGTGCTCCGTCACTAGGATGTATAAGAGAGGGGACAGAGGACATCACTGCCTTGTCCCATTGGTGATTGTGAAAGGTGATGAAAATGTTCTGACGCACCCCCTGGGCCTTGGGACACCCGGAGCCGGACCCTTTTTGGTGGATGCTGGTGGTTGTAGTCTTCGTGGCGGCGACCCAGTTCCGTGGCTCAGGGCGGTCAAACCAGTGGCGGAACTATTTATGTGGTTTTCATGTTTAAATGTCCGACTACGCCACCCGTGGATTGCGGTCAGAGTGAACCGCCGCTACAGGGCAGACCACTGAGGCTGGTGTTGTGGGTGCAGCAGAGCGTAGCATAACTCCCCACGGGAGGAGTATAGCCTCAGGGCAGTGTATGCGGAGGATGGGGGTGATGGTGCAGGGCAGCAGCAGTAACGACACGGAGTCAGTGATGCAGTTCAGGGCCTTTACTCACAGTTCTTATTATCCAGACCACGTCTGCAGGTAACGGCTGCCCACGTCGTACTGTGCTCACCAGGTGAGGGGCTCAGACAACTCCCAGATAACTTTGGAGCACTTCACAGGACCCCCTTTGTGTGTCCTTTGTCTGGCCTTTCTTACCAACACTTCTGTCCGGCTGCCTCGGGCCTCCTCTTGGTAAACTTGGCGCCAGTTTCCCTGACCCTATGTGGTGCCTTCCTAGCGGGTGTAGCGAGGGGCTGCGCCACATAAAATGTCAGAGCCTCCGGTTTCTAGCTGAGGGTCGTTTCCTGCCTCCACTAGTTCGGGGACCGGTCTCCCCCTTTGGCCTGACCCCTCCACGCAGGTGGATTCGGGCGTGCGGTGGCGACTCGCCCGTCCGCACCCCTGGGATCCCTTCATTCCTCGTTCCTGGAGCCTTCTCCGCTCCTCTTCCTTCCTTCTCCCTCTTCCAGGCCTGGGCCTCTGTTACTAGGCCCGCCTCCGGAGCAGAGCTCATGCAGAGCCCCTGCTCCCTGCCACTTCTGCTCAAACTTCTCTGCACTGAACTAAGATGGTGCCCACCTTTTATACTCCCTTCTCAATGCACCCAGGAACTGCTTCCTCCCTGCTCCTGCACTACAGGGTTCCCCTTCCTCAGTGTTCCCTCCCCCCACTCCAGCCAGGGACAGGGACTGTCGTGCCCATCTCAGGGGCATATTGGTCGCCCTGCCCCACGGCAATGTGGTGTAATGCATGCAGGTGTCGGGTCCTGATCCACACTCCATCCTTACCTGAGAGTGAGATATCACACCTCTGGGTGAGGTGCAATACGTCTGTAGCAACCGAGCCCTCAGGGTGCTACAGTTCCATTTATCTTCAGCCTAGGTGACGTATTGCGATACAGGGCCGTGATTTTGGCTATAAAAGGGTCCCCTAGACCCCTACCCCAAGCTTTTTAAGAGAATCATATATGGCGTGCCAGGAGACTCTATGGAATGCTTTCTCAGCATCCAACGAGAGTATCTAATTACAAATTTTTAACTGCATCTAGCCCAGGAAATACTTTGTGCCTAGTAGCAGTGTCTGCTAGTGAGCGGATTATCCCGGCTGTTAAGCAAGCTGCACCACCTGTAGTTTAGACACTTAATTTTTTCAAAGGAAATGCTTCGGGACCATGGGATACTTAGTGAAGAGCATCAGGAGGCACCCCAAGGCATAGGGGCTGGGACTGGCAGTAGGATGCCTTGCGGTGGACAGCCGAGCTCGATCCTTATAAAAGCTTTTTAACTGCAGCAGCTTTAGTGGACGCTACTGGAGCTGGAATTACCGCGGCTGCTGGCATGAGACTTGCCCTCCAATAGATCCTTGTAAATGGATTTAAAGTGTATTCATTCAAATTAGAGAGACAATTTAAATTAAAAAGCTTAGAGCTGCCTCCACCACAGGGGGGCTCGCTCGACCCACCAGCGGACAGGCACCAGTATTGGGAGAGGGGGGCTGGCCGTCAGGGTTCACCGCGGCTCTGGCACAAACCCGGCGACACGGAGGTGGCACGGGCAGGAGCGGACTGGCCGTGTCGGCTTCTCACTTTTTGGATTTTAGAAGGGCATGACATGCCTATATCTGTGTCTCCCCCTCCTTTTACTCCTCCACCTCTTTTATTTTCGCATGACTATATGTACTTGTCACTTTTCCATGTGTTAGTTATGTCTTCTGAGCAGTTTGTCAGCTTTTGGACACCTTTGAAGGTGTTTTCTATGTGTTTCTATGTGTTTTTGTTTGCCTGCCATTGGTTTTAACGGTGTTCGAAGGTGTTCGACGAACAGTTCGACGAACAGTTCGGCGAACACACGGGTGTTCGACGAACCGAACCGAACTCGAACACTACGGGGGTGGCTCAACACTAGTCTCTACCTCTTAGACCAATAGCTGCCCGGCACCAAATCATCATCTCACTTTTTGGGGGCATGGCAATAGGGAACGGGTCACACATTCTCACGCTACCTATCTCACCACCAGATAGTTCCACCTGTTGCCGCTTCATCAGTGCCCGGATCTCTTTTTGGAGGACACGCTGCTGGCCGGAACTGGCGTTCTTGGCAACCTGCTGTAAAATGAGAATCACCTCTGCAAGACAATTTTCAATCACATTAGTTCCCAAGGTTATTCTAGGGTGACTCTCATGACGGTCTATGTCCACTATTATCAGTCCTTGTGCCGCCAGTTCGACTTTACCGATCTTAATGGTCACCTCTTTGATTCCCACCTGCGGCACGGGCTGACCATTGCTGGTGATGATACTCAGGTCGTCATCTGGGTAGCGGGTTATGTCCGAGTCATTCCAGTACTGCTTGAAGAGCACGTACGGGATGGTGGTGACCTGTGACCCGGTGTCTAGTAGGGCACTCATAGGAATGCCATCCAGTACCACAGGCAAGATTGGACGTCCCCCCACGTATTTATCACGCCAGTTTGATGGGCCTGATGGTCTTATGCCTGGGGGTTGGCCCTCTACCCCAGGTTGTGCCCGTTTAAATGACATTACCTTGCCACATGTCCGGGTTGATTGCAGCGGCGGCAGATGGGTCGTCCGTCCTCGTTGTATCTGTCGCTGGGTCTTCCTCTGGCCGGTGGGGTCCTCCTCAGTCGGCGCCACGGGACGTCCTCCGGTCCGGATGCCAGCTGGATCTTTCCTGGAGAAGAGACCTGTAAAGACTGCACAGTTCTGGTTAGCGCGGCAACGTTCTTAGTCAGCTCTTGGACCTGATGGTGCAGGTCTGTAGCCGGGTCACTGTTTAAAGCCTGCGCATCAGCTCCCACAGGCCCTGCAGACAAGGGCGCCGTCTCCTGGTGGTAAGTGATAGCAGGGCGCCTGTGGGTCACAGCGCCACCTGGTGCCGGTTCTCGGAGCACCCGGATGGCTCTGTCCTTGAACTGTGCAAAGTCCAGGTCAGGGTCCTGTAAGGCCATTGCCCGCAACTGGGTCCGGTGGGCATTGCACAGTAGACCCTCAATAAATTGTTCAGTCAACAGCTTATCTTCATTTCCCACGCTGTCAGGGTCTGCCTGCTTAATGGCTCTCAGGGCCTCTTGTAGGTTTAAAGCATAGTCTCTTATACTCTCATGTGCCCGCTGTTTGCACCCGTAAAATCGGAGCTTTATTTCGGCTGAGGTGCGGGTGCCAAATGTGTCTTTCAGCCGGGCTAGTATTTCTCTGACAGTCCTCTTCCTCCCAGGTGGCCAGGACTTTACCTCCCTTTGGGCTGCCCCGATTAATTGGGCCACCAGGATGCTCACTTTTTGCTCTTCTGTGAGGGGGTACACCTGGAAGAGGCTATCCAGTCTTTCTCTAAAGTCATTTAGAGTATGTGACTCCCCTGAGTACTGGGGTAGCCAGGTTGCCCCCGGGATATAGGGCATGGTGAATGGCATGACTGCTGCAGCGGTTGCACTGGCGGTGGCTGTGGCAGTGGAGCTCCCCTCGGTGTCCGGCATTCTCCTTCCCCCCTAGTGGACCGTGGCCTACCTTGCGATGCTCTTCTTCCGTAGGCCGCGGCTCCGCAGTCGATCGTCGGGGTTGAGGACCTGGCGTCGTGCTCCGATGACGTCAGCGTCGCTCTTCCTCCCTTCCAGGACCTTGCAGCGTCAGAGCGTGGGGCGGAGCTTCGGATCTCGCGCGCTTTCGGTGTCCACGTCCCTCTTCTTCCCGTGCGGCGTCCCGAAGATGGCGTCCGAAGGCGGGAAGCAGCTGCGGATGGCGGGAAGAAGGCAGAAGACGGCGGGAAACGGTCCAAGATGGCGTCTGATGGCGGGAATCGGCTCCGGATGGCGGGAAACGACTCCGGATGGCTGGAAACTTCACCACAGGTAAGTATAAAAGTCTCTTTTTCAGGCACGCAGTACCCGGTGGTTGCGGGCACGAAATCCTGCCGACTACGCCAAAGTTGACGCGCCCCCTGGGCCTGTGCTGTGCAGGGGGATACCCGGAGCCGGATCGCTGGGGGTTGTAGTTCTCCGTGGCGGTGACCCGGTCCGTGCCCAGGGTGGTCAAACCAGTGGCAGTCTATTTGTATGGTAATAAGTGTCCGACTACGCCACCCGTGGATTGCGGTCAGTGGGGACCGCCGCTGCGCTGCAGACCGCTGAGGCTGATGTTGTTTGCGCAGCTGAGTATGGGATGACTCCCCACGGGAGAAGTATTGCCTCAGGGCAGCTAATGTGGAAGATGATGGGAGTGATGGTGTGAGGGTCCCAGTGCTAATGGTGCAGGAGCGGCAAGGAACCACAGAGACGTGAGGTGCAGTTCAGGGTCTTTACTGATGGTACAAGGCAGACCCTCCCGGGAGTACTGGCTAGTATAAGGGGCCTGGTCAGTCTGCGAGCAAGCAGGAGTTCCCCTGGCCAGGTGGAGTTGTAGGCCTCCCTGTTAATCTGCACTCTTCCTGGCTACCTTGCTGTCAGCGGTTACAAGTAGCCCACGTCCCTGAGTATACCGTGTGGTGCTCACCCGTATGGCTGGTGACTTGGGGCCTTCTGTTAGCCTCTGCTCCTGGATGGCGGCGCTGGTCCCTTCTCTGTGACTGAGCCTCCGGGCTGCTATGGCCAGAGGACCTGGAATCCCCTGCCGGCTGGTTTCTGCTGCTGGGTGTATATCAGTCCCCACAGCCTCGGACTCCTGTGTCCGGCTTTAGTATCTTCGTCCAGGACGAACTCTGCTCAGCTCCAGGCCCTGGACTTCTGCTACTGCTCCTACAGAGCTCCTGTTCTTGCTTTCCCTGTGTCTGGAACTGAACTCCAGGCTCTGACTACTCTAATCCCGCCCCAGACCCAGTTTATAAGGGCAGATTCCTCCCCTCCCAGGTCTGGGCGGACCGTGTTGCATGCTTAGGGATCCTGACCAGAGAAACCTCCCACTTGCTCTCAGACATAATATCTCTATTACTGTGGCAACCAGACCCCTGGGGTGTCACATATACATATGACCCCAACTTTTCTCCCAGTTGGTTCTAACCCAGAAATCAAATACCCATGGACGAGTGTCACTAGGCTCACTGAGTCCAAGAAAGCCTCCGCACGATGTCCATTGACGTGCACCTGGCACAGATGGGGCTCACCCATTGGACCAACGGCATCTGCAATGTAGACGGTCTGAGCATACATTGACAACCGGCGAGTAAACCCGCAGTCCATGGGTTCAACAGTCAGGGGGCAGTTGGCAGCCACATGTCCTGGCCCTTGGCATCGCCATCACCGCTAGTCCTCGAAACAGACCAATTTAAGGGAAACTGGTCTCCGGCCACCCTCACTCCGGGGTACCCCCTCTGTATAGGCTCAGCTGTGACTGTCCCCAGCAGAGGGATATAACCCTTTCCCAGGTGCCAGTGTGATACCCGTAGTGGGGCAGAGTCCCGTACAAAGTCCTAGGTGGTGGTATAACTCTTGATCAGTCTAAAGACCTGGTCTAGGTCATCTGGGTTCCCTTGCCCCACTCAACACTGTATGGCTGCTGGCAGGGTTTGCACCAACTGGTCAACTACTACCCTTTCTACCATTTGGGCTGGGCTCAAGGTTTCAGGCTGAAGCCATTTTTTGACTAACTGCAACAAGTCATACACTTGAGACCTAGCGGGTCGGGCCTCCACAAAAGACTACTGGTACACACATTGTGCCCATACAGAAGTGTTAACCCACAGTCTGGCAGGGATCTCACCTTTGAGTTTTCCATAGTCCTGGGCATCCTCCCGATTGAGGTCAAAGTAGGCCTTCTTGACATCTCCCATCAGGAACGGGGCCACTACTTCAGCCCAGTGGGAAATTGGTAAGCTCCCCCACTCTGCTGAGCGATCAAACACGGTGAGGATAGCAACCATGTCATCCTCAGGACTCATCTTCCTCAGTGCTGATATGACTTTGTCCCGGAACTCAGAATGGATTGGGGTCGGAGGTGAAGGCTTCTCTCGAAGGGCCGGAATCTGTTGCAGAATCAGGTCGTTAGTCTTCTGCTGCTGCTGGTACAGCAGCTGCTGCTGAATGTGTTTCTGTTGGTGCTGTTGAATGAGGACCAACTGCTTTATTAGTTCCACCATGTTGTCGGCAGACCTGAGCTGTAGCTTTACAGGATTGATCATGGACATGCAGCTTTTTCAGGGTATTCCTTAGTTCACACTGCCCACATTCTCCACCATATGTAATGCAGCGGTGTTCACACAGTGCGGTAAAGAGGCACTGACCCAAGTTAGTCCAATTTAAAAGTCTTTATTTTGCCAACTCACAACAAAAAGGCAAACATTATCCTACGGATGGCAGTCAGATAGTCCATAAAACTCCACTGCCTTCTCTGGTCAGTCAGTTCAGTCTCATACTTGTATTACATAGAGCATCTTGCTCTGAAGCTTGCAAACACTGACACACCTAAAGTTCAACTCAAACTTTAATGTGAATCATGGACATGGGACACTTGCAAAACCTGGAGTCGAGGGAGTGGTCCATCCCACTACCAATCCAAAGACCTCTCCAAAAATAAAAGCCCATGTCAGGTTTTCTTAAAATTGACTTGGTCAAATAGCTTGACCAAGTCCACACTTACTTTTATTTTGCACTGCAACCACAGCTGTGGCTGTGATTACAATGCACTCCAGCGGGTTCAATATTTCTCTATGTGAATTCTGGGGGACACATGCCGGCCTTCACATATGATTCCCCTCACTGTCTCACACATGTAAAAGACCAAAAATAATAAACAACCATATTCCTCACCTGTCCGACGTGAAGATAATCCTCCGATGCCCGTGTGCACTATAAAAGATCAAAAATAATAAACAACCATATTCCTCACCTGTCCTCACCTGTCCAACGAGAAGATAATCCATATGGTCCCACACCGTAATCCATCTCTGCTTCATCCGGATTTCAAACTGAACGGTGGCATGATGCGACTGTTCAGGCTGAAATCCAGGAGATATTGAGCTGCTGTGAGAGCAGTTTCAGTGACGAGTGGTGTCGTCATAGAGTTTACCGCCGGTCACTGAAGCTGCACTTCCCATGGACAGTTCACTGTGAGTGGCCCAATGAACTGCAATGATTTCAGTGAGATCACCGCTAGCACCATGAAAAATAGCACTCCTTCCCTTATGAGCCTTGTCGTTTACCCAGTTTCTGATCACACATGTTGTACTCATGAAAAATTGCACAAGAAATTGTGGGGTCCATTTTCTACTTTTTACCTTGGGAAAATTAAAAATTTGAGGCTAGCACAACATTTTTGTGAAAAATAAAAAGTAATTTTTCTTTTTTTTTTCCAGTGGGCATTAATTATTGTGAAGCATCTGAAGGGTTAACAAACTTTCTGAATGTGGATTTGAATACATCAAGAGGTGCAGATTTAAAAATGAGATCTTGTTTGCATGTTTTCTTACAAATAGGCCTCTCAAAATCACGTTAAAGGTTCCCTTACATCAGCGTATTAAAAAATGTTTTGATGTTCATCTTCAAAAGTTGGATGAGTGGAATCCGCATGGCTTACCTTTTGTCACGCGAGTGATATGAGAGTGTGCAATTTTTTTTCTCGCACCCATAGACTTGCATTGGCGAGTCTTGTCAGATTTATTCGTTTATAGACAGGATGCTGCGATTTTTTCTTCAGCCTGATAACAGCAAAGGAAAAACTCACAGATCAGCACTGACTCATTGAATAACATTGGTCAAAGTGCAATGCAATGTTTTCTCACTTTGCACTTGTCCAATTTATACGCTAGTGTGAGCGTACCCTAAAAGTGAAGTGGTGCCTATTAGAGATGAGCGAACATATTCAAAAAACGTTCGCCAATTTCAAATTCGACACAAACGTTGCACATTTGGATTTGTGATCGGACACCCGAGTATTTTTACTTAAAATCGGCAAAATTCCGTAAAAGTCCGGCAAATGATTGCGCTTCCACTACAGTATTTTCAGCACTTTGGCTTGGATAGTGGTGCTATATGATGAGCAGTGGGGATGTGTTTGATGAGGGGAAGGGGTGGGGAGAGGTCAGAGGAGCGGTGTGCTGGTAATCAAATTTTTTTTTCCTAGCTTAATGTGTGCAAATTGTGGTTAGCCAATCAGGTCGCAGGAACCATTCACAATGTCCAGACACAAGGGCTTGTGTCATTGGCTGCGGAAATCACATGTCCCTCCTGACGCTGCACCTGGATACCGAGAGATTTTAGATAGTTAGCTAGGCGGTAGCTTCTAAGTCAGATAGTTTAAATAGATAGGGTCCTGTGTGGCTGTGAAATCGACCTTACAGCAGATTTTTTTTTTTGTGCTATTAGTGAGGTCCAGACAAAGACAGCAGGGCACATTTCAGCATAGAACTCTGTTGTGTACAGCTTCTATTGTGCTACATGCAAGAGTACACCTTTGAAAATCTATTTTTTCCTGTTACTAACGTGATACAGCACGCCACATCTCAGCTTGTAATTTTTTGGCAGTGAAATTCAGCTGTATGCAGAGCTCGTTCAGTGTAAAAAAATACATTTTTTTCTGTTACTAATATGATACAAATTGCCACATCTAAGCATGTAATTTTCTGGCGGTGAAATTCAGCTGTATGCAGAGCTCATTCAGAGTAAAAAAATCTATTTTTTTCTGTTACTAATGTGATACAGCAAGCCATGTCTCAGCTTGTAATTTTCTGACGGTGAAATTCAGCTATATGCAGAGCTCGTTCAGAGTGAAAAAAATAATTTCTTCTGTTAGTAACATGATACAGCAGGGGAGATCTCAGTTTGAAATTGTTTGGAGCATAATTTCTTCTGTTTGAAAATTTTTTGAGCATATATTCTATTTAATACAGGCCTCATCCACAGTAAAAAAAAAAAATCTTCTGTTACTAAGATGATACAGCAAGCCAGATCTCAGTTTGAAATTGTTTGGAGGCTTGCTGTTGTTTAAAGGCTTCATCCACAGTAAAAATCTATTTATTGCTAATAATGTGCTCCAACCACACTATCTGAGGAACATGAGTGGGAAAAAGCGAGGTTGTGGTGGAAAGGAGAATATGCTTGGCGTTCAAGGTATACGTGGTGGTAATGTTAGTGAAAGCGCTAGTGAACCAACACCGTCACGTTCTATCCAAACACAACTGACAACTTCTGTTACTGAATGAGCTACTCCACTCCCTTTATTTGGCAGCCGCACAGCGGTACTTCTTATAGATGAGGGCCAGAAAGAGCATGTGCTCCAGTGGATGGCAAGCGCTGCATTAAGTGGCCTCTCCTTCTCTTCCTCCACCTCAACATCACACACAGTACAGTCCTTAGAGTTGGAACCCCAATTACCCTTGTTTTCCCCCGAGTCAAAACTCTCCAACCTCACAACTGACTGTAGGGAACCACAGATGGGCGAGTCTGCAGAGCTATTCACACATTCTATGCCATGGGTATCAGAGGTCCGCTCCAAAGATTCACAGACTCAAAAGGAGGAAAGCATCTACACCGATGTCCAAATTTTTTTTATGTTGGATCCAGGGCAGGACGAAGTAGGGTCAGAGCAGAATCCCGACCCTCGTCACCAGATGTTAAAACCCGGGGGGGAGTTGATCCTGATGAGACTCATATACTTGAGGCTCATGCGGACTGTACTGTGCTGTCAGGGCAGGAAGAGAAGGAGGGTGAATCTCAGGTCGAGGAATGGGAGAACAGAGAGGATGATGATGAGACTGTAGATCCCACTTGGTGTGAACCCAGAGGCACGCAGCTGAGTAGCTCATCTGAGGAGGTGGAGAAGGCGGAAGATGAGGTTACATTGCGCCCTACGGCACAGACACAAAGTGATGCAACCACGACAAGCACTGCATCCTTATCCACAACTGTGCCTGTGGCCAGAAGCAGTCACGGGTCTGCAGCTCACAGGGGCAGCAAGGGTTGCCTCAGTAGAATGAAAAATTGCAATAATTTGACTAATCGCAGATCGCAGTTATACAGCTGAAGAGTTGTGGACAGCTATCCAGGCCGCGTTTGAGCAATTGCTGTCTCCACCGAACCTGGAGCCAGGGAAGGCCGTGTGCGATAACGGTGCGAACCTGGTGGTGGAACTACGCTGGGGCAAGCTCACATGTGCCCTGCATGGCTCACATCCTCAACCTTGTGGTACAGCAATTTCTCCACCACTATCCTGGCCTAGATGCACTGCTGCAGAAAGCACGGAAGCTGCGTGCTCACTTCCGCCATTCGCACCCCTCAGCTCTTCGACTTAAATTGATACAGAGGTCTTTGTCAATGCCAGTTAATTGGTTGATATGCGATGTTCCGACATGGTGGAATTCAACTCTGCACATGTTGCAGTGACTGTGGGAGCAGCGACAAGTCTCGATGCAGTATCTTATGTCATATGGCCTGGGCCAACGCAGTACGGATGAAGGGAAAATCACGTTTGCGGAGTGGCCACAGATTAAGAACCTCTACACCCTTCTGCACAGTTTTCAAATGGCTACTAAGATGGTTAGCACTGACGATGCCGTCATCAGCATCACTATTCCGGTGATCTGCATGCTGGAGCAGACTTTGAATAGCCTGCAGGAGGAGGTGGTGGTCCCAGAGGAAGAGGAGGAAGCAGAGGAGGATGCAGAAGGGATAACAATGTCTCTAAGTTCCTGATTGACATTACACAGGCGGGTGCCAAGGGAGGGTGGATTACAGCGATCGAAGGGGTCTGGTGATACCAGGCAAATTGTTAGTGTAGGTGCAGGAGCTGAGGAACAAATGGAGAAGGTGATGGACGAAGATGGTGATGGTGAAGAGAATAATCATCCCCTCTCTATTGTTCGTGGTTCGTTGGAGGGGACGGAGGAAACAAGCATCAGTGCCACCCAGCCACCAACACACCATGGGATTGAACCTCTTGGAAGAGCCCGACATATGAACGCCTTCTTTCTGCACAATCTGCAACATGATCCCTGTATAGTTAAGATTCAAAATAGTACTGACTCCTGGGTTGCCACTTTAGTCCATGCTATAAGAGTAAATTTTGCCAGATGCTTCCCGCCCTGGAAAGGGACACACACATGCTGGAGTATCGAAACATGCTTTTACACAACCTTAAGAGAGGTTTTCCCCAAGACAGCAGTGAGGCATACAGTGTGCATTGCAGTTCTACACTTCCAACCTCAGGAACATCAATTAGTCAATGCAAAAACAATAACAGCAGCAGTGTAAGTGGAAGAAGCAATTTCTGTTAGTCCTTTCACACATTTTTTAGATCAGCTCGTGCACCAGCACAACAGAGTACATGTCTGACACATGGTGAATGACTGGAGAGGACAGTGCAGGAGTATCTTGAGCTCAACATCAATACTATTATGGAGGGTTTGAACCCTTTTACATTTTGGTCTACAAAAATGGAAGAGTGGCCTGAGCTTGCTTTATCAGGTTTTATCATGCCCGGCAGCCAAAAAACAGTAGAGTTAAATAGCAGGATGGAAGTTTTCTGCGCTCTCCAGAATACACCACAAATATTGGTAATAGAATTGTAGGTTTATTGCCAAAGCGTTTAAGAGTCCACTGACTCCTTCATCAGGACAACCATACATTAACAGTTACAGGCATACATGGTTTAAATACAGAAAAAAATCAAATAACATCTCTCCCGCTGCACTTGGCCCTGTTATTTGAATTTTTTCCTGTATTTAAACAATGTATGCATGTAACTATTTATGTATGGTTGTCCTGATGAAGGAGTCAGTGGACTCTGAAACGTGTTGACAATAAACCTACTATTACCAATATTTGTGGTGTATTCCGGAGAGCGTAGAAAACTTTCTATCCTGCTATTTAAATTTATTTCTACTCTACTGAAATTGATGCCACTTTGGTGGTGTCAGTCCCTAATTTTTGGAAATGTGGAGACTCCTGGTTGGTTCTCCATCTGCTGGGTTGGCTATTGTGGAAGAAGTGTCGATCCCCATTATACTATTTCTACTCTGGTGAAATTGATGGCACTTTGTTGGTGTCAGCCCCTGATTTTTGGAAATGGGGAGACTCCTGGTTGGGTTTTGTTCATGTGTGTTGTGTGTGTAGAAGGCCTCCCAGACCGGCAGGCCTCCTCTTACTTTAAGTCAACCTCCCATATTACTGTCCTTAAATTTTTGTACCAATACTACTCTATGAAACTGATTTTTCTGCCACCTGAGTGTGGCTGAGCAAAAAAGCAGCTTGAGCTGTTGCATGAGGCCTCATGGCTCCCAGCACAGCAGGCCTACAATGATCCCTCACCCACCTCGTCTTAATTTGAAGTTAAATTCAAAGCTGTAAATGCTGGCCCAGACCCTGATACCTCATGCATGGCCCATGACTGATTGCTGCTGTGCAATTATAAAATTGTACTGTGGGTCAATTGATGCCACTTTTCCTAGTGTCAGCCTCTAATTTGAGCTGTTTTAGCAGCTTTTGGGCCCGTTTGAAGGTGTATGCATTTGCTTTTGCATACCATTGAATTCAATAGGGTTTGGTATGCTCGACGAACTGTTCGACAAATTATTTGGAAAACATCGGGAACATTTAGAGGTTCATTCAGCTCTAGTCACTAAAAATATAGATTTTGTAAATTTCATTGAAAAAAAGGAAGAATTGATGCAAAATTTTTAACCTTTCTAACATCCTAAAAATAATTTGCTTCAAAAATGATTCTGATATAAAATAGAGTGGTAAATGTTATTTATTAGCTATGTTGTGTGGTATGAATATCTGTTTTAAATTTCAAAAGTTATTTTCATAAGAAAATGCAAATCCTATCAAGCTAAATCTACCACTAACAGAAACTACAATATGTCACAAAAAACTTTCTCAAAAACACTGAGATATGTGAAAGCATTGCCGTTATCAAGTTATTTTTACACAAAATGACACTTCAAATTGTAAAAATTTTGCCCAGTCAGGAAGATGAAAACTACGTTTGGCAGTAAATGGTTAAAAAGATGCGTGATTATTGTATTTTTTGTTCTGCAATTTATTTTTTGAACTGCTGATTTTATTTTTGAAAATTATAATACTGCCTGTACAACTGTTAGTGCATATCTAAATTAACCTTATCTGTTGATTTTTATTAAATTAAAGTTGCACTTGTTTTTTCCACACATTGACTTGGATGGGAAAAAAACTAGTACAATGAAGATTGCAAGCCATCCATCATTTTTATTTCTTACCTTAAGGCCACATTCACACGTTCAGTATTTGGTCAGTATTTTACATAAGTGTTCAAAAGTATATTAGAAACACGTCACCACTTCTGCATTTATCACCCATTCCTGGTTTTAGCTTACACATACTGATGTGAAAAACTGATCAAAATACTGAATGTAGCCTAAACAGCAGAGTACATGTACTGTACACATTTATTTGTGTGCCCTGTACTAAAATGTGCTGTCCCAGATATGATCTTTGGTATTAAAAGTCCAGGAGAGTTTTTATTTTCATGCAACTGATCTGAACAATGTGTTTACACACCCTCAGCTTCCTACCTGATACACTGGTGAATAATTTCATTACCTATAGTATTGTAGCTCAGGCAGTCATACCAGTTCCATACACTGGAGGGAGCCAAAGTAAAATGTTCCCTTTAAAACCTCCACTAAGGAGGAGCAGCTGAAGGGTGTGTTAGGATGGAGATGTATTCTTATTATGAGAACAACAGTATCTCTGGGAAAACAGTGACAAGTGGATACAATAGAAGCGCTGCGGAATGAAAATGGAGGCATTACAATAATCATGCCTTTCATCTGCTAATGAAGAAAAATTTGTAGATGTCTCCAATAGAGAATAGCGATAAACTACACTGGAGTCAAGAAGGTGGCAAACAGCTGTATCTGGGAATGAGCTAAACTGGAGAAACAAGTAAGGGTCACTTTTCTCAGGAAAATATCACGCTCAAAAGACTTGTACCATCTCCTAAAGAGACTATGTAGAGATGGCACCCCCATATGAAATCTCACTTCCCCTACAAGGGTTAGATTACATAGCCACCATTCTGTATGGGTTATAAAACAGAACCTTCACTAAGGATAGTGACATCTACAGTTTAGAAAGAACTGGAATCAACACATAGAAGTAAATATTTGTGAACAAAGGCAGCTTATATGTTATTGTCTTGTGGCTGCCGTTACAGGTTTTAATGGTTATTATGCAATGAACCATAAATGGAAACTGAAGCTTTTATTTAATATTGCGATCCAAAACCTCGCACTGAAGTGATCCTAGTAGGGTCGGCTCCACTGGTCAGTTCTCTCTCATATGTCCGTATTTTATGGGGGGGTTCAGAGTGCTGGGTCCATTGTTTGTGTGTTTAATGGTTTTTAAAATCCTTGTTGAGTCTGTTTTTCTAAGGACTATTTTACATATTTACACTTATTTTTGTTATGTCTGCTATCCACAATCTTTGCAGATAAATCTCAGACACATTATAATCAATTTACCTCTTCACGTACTTTTTTTTTTTTTTTCTTACAACGGATTGTCTGAAGAAAAAAAAAGGAGACCTCTACTCTGATCGGGGTGGCGGATCGCCAATCCAAGTCAATGGCCCTGTGTAAAGAATGATGGATAGCACATGGATATGCTGATTGTATTTTACTGTTTAGTGGGTAGGAGATGCTTTGAATATTTCTCTTCACAGGAGAGAAAATGAATGCCTCAAGGGTTGTAAAAACTGACGCTTGGACCAAAAATGGATCCAGCACTCTGAAAAGATATGGATTGTCTTACATGTATGAGAAAAAAAACAAGGAT
This sequence comes from Phyllobates terribilis, assembly GCF_046119375.1. Taxonomy (NCBI): domain Eukaryota; kingdom Metazoa; phylum Chordata; class Amphibia; order Anura; family Dendrobatidae; genus Phyllobates; species Phyllobates terribilis. The sequence continues at coordinate 708,948,325 of NW_027362761.1, forward strand.
GCCATATAGTTACCTTAGGTTTTACATAACAGGCTTAGAATACATTTTCCTTTCATTGATGTTATATAGTAACAAGTGCATCTGGAGACAGTTTTCTAAAGTATACATCCTATCTCCACAAGCTACAATGATCTGAGCACTAATGTGAATTTGTAACTACGTGAAGAAGATGCCAACCTGCAAAACAGAAGATATGTACTGGATAGAAGGATCTCAGAGGGAAAAAGGATTGGAACACTTCTATACTTTGAAACAAGAACTAGGAAGGTACTGTACCGATGTGCTGTGTAATTTCTACATTGATCAATACTGTGTGATATCATTTTACATCACATTCAATACCTGAGGTGGGGTAAAACTAACATAGTGACAAAATTACCCTCTAGTTGAGGAAATTACAGGAATTGAGATATCTAGGAATCAACAAACCCAGCCTACAAGGATGGTTCAATTTCTTAAATGATTGTTAGAAGGGTTTATGTCAATATTTTTGATCTTCGGTGCGGCAGGAGAAACTAAGCATTACATAGGTTTCATTGAAATCAATGAATTGTTCTGTTTTGTAAGGATGAAATGCTGGGAAACGCTCTGTAGCTGGCTAAAAGATGAGGCTGCGTAAAAGAGGATTATCCACTATCAACTCAATATTCAGTAACAGAGCAACTAGAACATTTTGAATTTTAGGTAATTTCATATACAGCCTGTTTGCTCCCTTCACATCCAAGTATCCTATGTGAAAGATTATATAATCCAGATATTGCATCATATAATCATAAAATTACATCAGATAGTAATATGACAACCATCACAACATCATGCATAACAACATTAATGTGTAAGTCTTGGTGATTAAAACTAATGACTGGCATAAATATGAAATGGAACAGGAGCAGATGAGTAACAATGAGATGTGATCTAAACATAAGTCCCATGTTATGGAGATAAATGTATCAAATGTGCAACAACAAATGGGATCTAAACAGAAGTCATGTGTTATGGAGATACATACAGTGCCTACAAGTAGTATTCAACCCCCTGCAGATTTAGCTGGTTGACACATGCGGAATTAACTTGGCATTGTGACATTTGTACTGTAGATCAGCCTGGAAGTGGGAAATGCACTGCAGCAAATTTTGTTTTTGTTTTTTTTTAAAAACGTTAAAAGTTAATTCAGAGTGTCATTTATTATTCAACCCCTCAAACCACAAGAATTCTGTTTGGTCCCCCTAAAGTATTAAGAAGTAGTTCAGGCACCAAGAATAATGAGCTTCACATGTGTGGATTAAAGATCTCTTTTGCCAGCCTTTTCTGACTATTTAAGACCCTCCCCAAACTTGTGAACAGCACTCAGACATGGTCAACATGGGAAAGACAAAGGAGCATTCCAAGGCCATCAGAGACAAGATCGTGGAGGGTCACAAGGCTGGCAAGGGGTACAAAACCCTTTCCAAGGAGTTGGGCCTACCTGTCTCCACTGTTGGAAGCATCATCCGTAAGTGGAAGGCTTATGGAACTACTGTTAGCCTTCCGCGGCCTGGACAGCCTTTGAAAGTGTCCTCCCGTGCCGAGGCCAGGCTTGTCCGAAGAGTCAAGGCTAACCCAAGGACAACAAGGAAGGAGCTCCGGGAAGATCTCATGGCAGTGGGGACATTGGTTTCAGTCAATACCATAAGTAACGTACTCCACCGCAATGGTCTCCGTTCCAGACGAGCCTGTATAGTACCTTTACTTTCAAAGCGTCATGTCAAGGCTCGTCTACAGTTTGCTCATGATCACTTGGAGGACTCTGAGACAGACTGGTTCAAGGTTCTATGGTCTGATGAGACCAAGATGGAGATCTTTGGTGCCAACCACACACGTGACGTTTGGAGACAGGATGGCACTGCATACGACCCCAAGAATACCATCCCTACAGTCAAGTCTGGTGGTGGCAGCATCATGCTGTGGGGCTGTTTCTCAGCCAAGGGGCCTGGCCATCTGGTCGGCATCCATGGGAAGATGGATAGCACGGCCTACCTGGAGATTTTGGCCAAGAACCTCCGCTCCTCCATCAAGGATCTTAAGATGGGTCGTAATTTCATCTTCCAACAAGACAACGACCCAAAGCACACAGCCAAGAAAACCAAGGCCTGGTTCAAGAGGGAAAAAGTCAAGGTGTTGGAGTGGCCTAGTCAGTCTCCTGACCTTAACCCAATTGAAAACTTGTGGAAGGAGCTCAAGAATAAAGTCCACATGAGACACCCAAAGAACCTAGATAACTTGGAGAAGATCTGCATGGAAGAGTGGACCAAGATAACTCCACAGACCTGTGCCGGCCTGATCAGGTCTTATAAAAGACGATTATTAGCTGTAATTGCAAACAAGGGTTATTCCACAAAATATTAAACATAGGGGTTGTATAATAATTGACCCACACTTTTATGTTTAAAATTTAATAAAATTCAACTGAGCAACATAACTTTTTGGTTTGTAAGATTTATGCTTCTGTTCATAAAACCTACTCTCGTTTGCAGTTTGAAGGCTTTAACTTATTTGCATGTTATCAAACCAGCTAAATCTGCAGGGGGTTGAATACTACTTGTAGGCACTGTATATCCAAACAAAAGTTTTAAGTAATTGAAGTGATCAGGAAACAGCTTGATACCTTTATCAGATTTTAACTGGTACAGAAAATTATTCTCCAACTCTTGGAAGGATTCATTCATTTGTTTCAAAACCTGTAATTACAATACAATGCTCCATAGACATTAATAATAATATTTGCCAGATTTGTGAGATGAATCCCTCAACATATGCCACTGAGCAGAAATCGAACTATTCTGCGGATAGATGCAATAAGTCTGTACAAACATACAAAGGCTTTTACATTTCATGAACTTGTCCACTACTGCTAAGTAGTGTTGAGCCACCCCCGTAGTGTTCGAGTTCGGTTCGGTTCGTCGAACACCCGTGTGTTCGCCGAACTGTTCGTCGAACTGTTCGTCGAACACCTTCGAACACCGTTAAAACCAATGGCAGGCAAACAAAAACACATAGAAACACATAGAAAACACCTTCAAAGGTGTCCAAAAGCTGACAAACTGCTCAGAAGACACAACTAACACATGGAAAAGTGACAAGTACATATAGTCATGCGAAAAGAAAAGAGGTGGAGGAGTAAAAGGAGGGGGAGACACAGATATAGGCATGTCATGCCCTTCTAAAATCCAAAAAGTGAGAAGTCGACACGTTCAGTCCGCTCCTGCCCGTGCCACCTCCGCGTCGCCGGGTTTGTGCCAGAGCCGCGGTGAACACTGACGGCCAGCCCACCTCTCCCAATACTGGTGCCTGTCCGCTGGTGGGTCGAGCGAGCCCCCCTGTGGTGGAGGCAGCTCTAAGCTTTTTAATTTAAATTGTCTCTCTAATTTGAATGAATACACTTTAAATCCATTTACAAGGATCTATTGGAGGGCAAGTCTCATGCCAGCAGCCGCGTAATTCCAGCTCCAGTAGCGTCCACTAAAGCTGCTGCAGTTAAAAAGCTTTTATAAGGATCAAGCTCGGCTGTCCGCCGCAAGGCATCCTACTGCCAGTCCCAGCCCCTATGCCTTGGGGTGCCTCCTGATGCTCTTCACTGAGTATCCCGTGGTCCCGAAGCATTTCCTTTGAAAAAATAAGTGTCCAAACTACAGGTGGTGTAGCTTGCTTAAGAGCCGGGATAATCCGCTGACTAGCAGACACTGCTACTAGGCACAAAGTATTTCCTGGGCTAGATGCAGTTAAAAATTTGTAATTAGATACTCTCGTTGGATGCTGAGAAAGCATTCCATAGAGTCTCCTGGCACGCCATATATGATTCTCTTAAAAAGCTTGGGGTAGGGGTCTAGGGGACCCTTTTATAGCCAAAATCACGGCCCTGTATCGCAATACGTCACCTAGGCTGAAGATAAATGGAACTGTAGCACCCTGAGGGCTCGGTTGCTACAGAGGTATTGCACCTCACCCAGAGGTGTGATATCTCACTCTCAGGTAAGGATGTAGTGTGGATCAGGACCCGACACCTGCATGCATTACACCACATTGCCGTGGGGCAGGGCGACCAGTATGCCCCTGAGATGGGCAAGACAGTCCCTGTCCCTGGCTGGAGTGGGGGGAGGGAACACTGAGGAAGGGGAACCCTGTAGTGCAGGAGCAGGGAAGAAGCAGTTCCTGGGTGCATTGAGAAGGGAGTATAAAAGGTGGGCACCATCTTAGTTCAGTGCAGAGAAGTCTGAGCAGAAGTGGCAGGGAGCAGGGGCTCTGCATGAGCTCTGCTCCGGAGGCGGGCCTAGTAACAGAGGCCCAGGCCTGGAAGAGGGAGAAGGAAGGAAGAGGAGCGGAGAAGGCTCCAGGAACGAGGAACGAAGGGATCTCACGGGTGCGGACGGGCGAGTCGCCACCGCACGCCCGAATCCACCTGCGTGGAGGGGTCAGGCCAAAGGGGGAGACCGGTCCCCGAAACTAGTGGAGGCAGGAAACGACCCTCAGCTAGAAACAGGAGGCTGTGACATTTTATGTGGCGCAGTCCCTCGCTACACCCGCTAGGAAGGCACCACATAGGGTCAGGGAAACTGGCGCCAAGTTTACCAAGAGGAGGCCCGAGGCAGCCGGACAGAAGGGTTGGTAAGAAAGGCCAGACAAAGGACACACAAAGGGGGTCCTGTGAAGCACTCCAAAGTTATCTGGGAGTTGTCTGAGCCCCTCACCTGGTGAGCACAGTGCGACGTGTGCAGCCGTTACCTGCAGACGTGGTCTGGATAATAAGAACTGTGAGTAAAGGCCCTGGACTGCATCACTGACTCCGTGTCATTACTGCTGCTGCCCTGCACCATCACCCCCATCCTCCGCATACACTGCCCTGAGGCTATACTCCTCCCGTGGGGAGTTATGCTACGCTCTGCTGCACCCACAACACCAGCCTCAGAGGTCTGCCCTGGAGCGGCGGTTCACTCTGACCGCAATCCACGGGTGGCGTAGTCGGACATTTAAACATCAAAACCACATAAATAGTTCCGCCACTGGTTTGACCGCCATGAGCCACGGAACCGGGTTGCCGCCACGGAGACTACAACCACCAGCATCCACCAAAAAGGGTCCGGCTCCGGGTGTCCCAAGGCCCAGGGGGCGCATCAGAACATTTTCATCACCTTTCACAATCACCAATGGGACAAGGCAGGGATGTTCTCTGTCCCCTCTCTTATACATCCTAGTGAGGGAGCACCTGCTCTCATCAATTCGCCATAACCCCAATATTAGGTGGATTGAGGTGGGAGGCACCGAGTACAAGTGCTCTCTATTTGCTGATGATGTCCTAGTATATATCACTCAATCACATATATCCATCCATGCTGTTATGGCTGAAATAGATCACTTTGTTACATGGTCAAATTTTAAAATCAATGCAGCGAAGTCTGAGGCCCTCGATGTCTCCCTCCCCAAATCCATATAGGATTCCATCCAGTCCAACTTTCCCTTTGCCTGGCCCTCACAGGGTATCAAATACTTAGGAATTCCTATTCATAGAGACCTCTCCCATCTATGTTATCTTAATTTTGGGCCCTTTATTGAACAACTCCATACAGACCACGGTTGGCAAGTTAGAACTGTAAGATTCACTACGTGAACCACTGGTGTTTTGTGGAAAAGCACATGTACACTGTGTTCCAAATTATTATGCAAAAAGTGTTTAGGAGTGATAAGGGAAGAATTTGTTTGTTTGTCAGTTAAACTCATTGATGGTGATGTGTGTCAGGGCTCTTTAGATCACTGTAAGCAATTGCAGACACCTGTGCTAATTAGTTTGGCAGGTGTGTCCAATGAAAGGCAAGACTACTTAAGAAGGCTGTCTCACATTATTAAGCAGCCTACATTTTCTGCCAAAATGGGAAAGAAAAAGGATGTGTCGGCTGCTGAGAAGCAACAAATTGTGGAGTGTTTAGGTCAAGGCATGACTACAATCAACATTGTGCGATGATCAGGATGAAGTGTCTTGGCAATCAAGAAGTATGTAGCTGATTCACAGTACACACGTGTGCGTGCTGATAAGGGCAAATTGAGGACTCTTTCCTACAGGCAATTACGTCAGGTTAAAAGAGCAGCGGCAAAAAAGCCTTGTCATAGCAGCAGACAAGTTTTTGAAGCTGCTGGTGCCTCCAACGTCCCCCGAACAACAAGATGCAGGGTCCTTCAGAGGTTTGCAGCTGTGCATACGCCATCCTGTCGACCTCCTCTATCCACTTCACACAAGCAGAAACGGCTCCAGTGGGCCAAACATTACATGAAGACTGATTTCAAAACTGTTTTGTTCACGGATGAGTGCCGTGCAGCGCTCGATGGTCCAGATGGATGGAGTGGAGGATGGCTGGTTGATGGACACCCCACGCAAACACGGCTACAGCGCCAACAAGGAGAAGGTGGAGTAATGTTTTGGGCTGGAATCATGGGGAGAGAGATTGTCGGCCCCTTTAGGATCCCTGAAGGCGCTAAAGATGAACTCCATAATGTATGTGGATTTTCTCAAACAGCACTTCCTGCCATGGTTCAAGAAGAAGAACCGTGTATTTCACAGCAAGATCATTTTTTTGCATGATAATGCACCATCTCATGCTGCACATAAAACATCTGCATCTCTGGCTGATATGGGCATAAAAGGGGACAAACTTATGGTGTGACCCCCATGCTCCCCTGACCTCTACCCCATTCAGAACCTCTGGAGCATCATCAAAAGGAGTGTCTATGATGGCGGGAGGCAGTTCACATCTAAGCAACAGCTCTGGGAGGGTATTCTGTCCTCATGCAAAACAAGTGAAGCAGAAACCATCCAAAACCTGACAAATTCAATGGACGAGAGAGTTCAGAAGCTCCTTTCGAACAAGGGGTCCTATGTGAAAATGTAACATCACCTAGAATAAAGTTTTGAGTTGAAAACTGTTTGATTTCAGTTTCTAATAACCTGCTAATGCTTATAATTTCAAAAATGACCATTTTTTTGGTCTTTATTAAGATGAAAAGGTTGATCGAAAAGTTTGGGGGATCTAAGAGTGTGGCAACCCAGTAGTCATGATTACTTCGAATTCTGACAATATGAGGGTCATGTTGCAGGTAGTGCAGCAAGAAGGCACTTATGTGTCTTGCGCATCTCGGAGCCCCAAAATTATTTTCCGGGCTAGATGCAGCTAAAAATTATTATTAATTTTAAATCTGGTGGAGCTTAGTATAGATGGCCTAATAGGATCAGTGCTGCACACTGCTACAAAGCCCAAATTATTTTCCAGCCAAGATACAGATAAACATGATTAGTAATTTTAAATCTGGTGGAGCTTATTATAGATGGCCTAATAGAATCAGTGCTGCACACTGCTACAAAGCCCAAATTATTTTCCAGCCAAGATACAGATAAACATGATTAGTAATTTGAAAGCTTAAAACGGTTGGTAGGGTGATTTTAACCAATCATCCATCTTTTACTCTCCCCAGGATGACACAGGGGTAGAAAAGTCGTTTCGGATCCATGATTTGTTCATCTTTATGAACGTGAGTCTGTCTACATTATCAGTGGAGAGCCGCGTGCGCTTATCTGTCAGCACACCACCAGCAGCGCTGAACACACGTTCAGACAGAACGCTGGCTGCGGGGCATGACAAGATCTCCAAGGCGTAAGTGGCTAGCTCCGGCCATTTATCCAGATTGGAAGCCCAAAAAGAGCAAGGGTCCAGTGACACAGTCATGGCTTCAATGTTTACTTGGAGATACTCCTGTACCATCGTCTCTAGGCGTTGACTATGTGTCAGACTTCTTGTCTCCTGTGGCCTTGCAAAGGATGGGCTAAAAAAGTGGTGAAATGATTGCGCAAAATTGATGTTACCAGCAGATACTGTGGTTCTGTTATGGTTTGAGTGCTGAACACTTGACGGTCCCACGGTTGGCAAGTTGGAACTGTGAGATTCACTACGTGCACCACTGGTGTTTTGTGGAAAAGCACATGTAAGATTCTGCAACAGTCTCTGCTGATACTCCTGCATGCGTGCATCCCTTTCTATGGCAGGAATAATTTCTGCAAATTTACTTTTGTACCGGGGATCTAACAGTGTGGCAACCCAGTAGTCAGGATTATTTCTAATTCTCACAATTCGAGGGTCATGTTGCAGGTAGTGCAGCAAGAAGGCACTCATGTGTGTTGCGCATCCAGGAGCACCAAGTCCCTGTTGTGTTGGTGGCGAGGTAACAATCATGCTTCCTTCCTCTGTCCTCTCCCCCCAACCTCGCACAACAGAAATGTGATCAAGGTCTCCCTCATCTGATGAGTCTTCCATCAGTTCGTCCTCCACTTCTTCCTGGGCTCCTGCACCTTCCTCACTAGTTTGGCTGCTACCATGCGCCCTGGTAAAACCATCTCCCCCACCCTCACATGCCTGCCGCCTTGGTGCTGCCGACCGTCTGGACCTTGCAGATGTTAGCCCTTCCGCATACAACTCCTCCTCCTCTACTTCCTCCACCTCCTCTTGTGCCACCACCTGACTCCGAATTCTGTTTAACATGTGCTCCAGCATGTAAATCACCGGAATAGTCATGTTGATAATGGCATCGTCAGCACTAAACATCTTCGTCGCCATTTCAAAACTGTGCAGAAGGGTGCATAGGTCCCTGATCTGAGACCACTCCTCCAGCGTGATTTGCCCCACGTCTGGATCTCGTTGGCCCAGGCTATACGTCAGAACGTATTGCACCAGGGCTTGTCGGTGCTGCCACAGTCGCTGCAACATGTGCAGAGTTGAATTCCACCGGGTAGGCACATCGCATTTTAGCCGGTGAAATGGCAGGCCCAACGACTTCTGTAGAGATGTAAGTCACTTAGCTGCGAACGGCGGAAGTGAGCACACAGCGACCGTGCCCTCTGCAGAAGGCCATCTAGTCTGGGATAGTGGGCTAAAAATTGCTGGACAACCAGGTTCAACACGTGAGCCATACAAGGCACGTGTGTGACATTGCCCCGGCGAAGGGCCGCACCCAGGTTTGCAGCATTGTCGCACACGGCCTTCCCTGGTTTCAGGTCCAGTGGAGACAACCATTCATGAAATTGGTTCTCCAGAGCTGACTACAACACCTCAGCTGTGTGACTCACATTTCCCAGACATTTCAAAGTAAAAACCGCCTGATGACGTTGAGCCCTACTGCCAGCATAGTAAGGAGGTGTGCAGGATCCCTTCTGCGCAGTTAGAAAGCTTGTGGCATGACCAGACAGGCTTTGGGTGCAGGTGGAAGACCGAGAGGAGGTTGAGGAGGCAGAAACAGTGGAGGAACTTTGACATAAAGAGGATTGACGCACAACTCGTGGGGACGGCAAGACTTGGACAGCAGCCCCTTGTCCTGCTGTCACCATAGTTACCCAGTGCCCAGTCAGCGACATGTAACGCCTCTGTCCATGCCTACTCGTCCAAGTGTCTGTGGTGAAATGCACCCTGTCACACACAGAGTTTCTCAAAGAAGCGGTGATGTTGTGTGCGACATGCTGGTGGAGCGCAGGCACACCTTTCTTTGAGAAGTAGTGCCGACTGGGCATCTGGTACTGGGGCACTGCGACGGACATAAGGTCTCGAAAATCCTCTGTGTCCACCAGGCGGAAAGGCAGCATTTCGGTAGCCAAGAACTTGCAGATGGTGAAATTCAACCTCTTAGCTTTCTCATGGCTAGGAGGAAATGGTCTTTTACTTGTCCACATCTGAGGGACCGAGGGCTGGCTATTGTGCTTAGACGGGGTTGATAAGGGTGTCCCCGGCAAACTGCCGGTCTGTGAGGAAGATGCAGGCGGACATGTTAGGTTGCCTTGATCCAAAGGTGGTGCTATCGATGTCGGACAGCGCTCAACACCAGCTGGTGTTACCACCTCCAAAGAAAATGATGACCTGCCAATCACGCTGGCTGTTGCGGGTAAAGAGGTGGCAGGTCTGCGCCCCAAAACAGGTGTGACTGCTGTCCCCCCAGTCACAGAGGATGAAGAGGCCGCGGATGCACAAGATATGGCAGACGGTGGTTGGCCCGGCCGGCTAGGCCGCATTGTAGCAAACTGAGCTTCCCACTGCAACTTATGCTTCATGTCCATGTGCCGGTTCATGCATGAAGTACTCAAACTATGTATTTTTTGGCCTCTACTTAGCTTTTGCTGACAAATGTTACAGATAACACGAGTTGGGTCATCTTTATCGATCTGAAAAAATGCCCAGGCTATGCAAGGCTTAGCACCCATGCGACCTGAAGAGCCACCACGACTTGTGGTGAGAGGCAGAGTTGTGTTTGAGGATGCAGTTGTTGACATGCTTCCAGTACTACGTCTCTGTCCAGGAAGGCGCAACCTGACCTCGTCGTCACTAGCATCTTCCTCTTCCTCCACCTCCTCTGCTGACCTCATCTCTTGGCTGACTGTGGGTTGACAGTAAGTGGGATCTCCAACCTCATCATCATCACCCTGTGCGTTATCACACCCGTCGTCCTCAGAGCCAACCTGTTCCTGCCCTGACAAAAAACTAAAGTTGTCGCTCCAATCAGGTATTTGAGTCTTATCATCGTCTTCCTCATTGTCTCCACCAACAGGATGTAGCGCTGGCGTCCCTGCCCTCTGCTAGGCAGGGACGCTGCTCCCCTCACCGCTCTGCTCCGTGCCCGGCGTCCTCTCCCCGCTCTGCTGTCAGCGCGCGCTCCGTCCCGGCGTCCTCCTCCTGCTCTGCTCTCGGCGCGCGCTCCTTCCCGGCCCCTGTGCTTAGGGCGCGCGCGCGCGCGCTCCCCTCCTCTTAAAGGGGCCGCGCGCGCCGCCCTAAAGAGTCCCCGGCCAATGGCCGGAGGACTTCATCATATAAAAGGCACCTCCTCCAAAATGGAGGTGCCCGAGCAATGTTGTTTGCACCTGTGTCTCACCTGTGCTTCAGCCCTCAGGTCCCGTTGCCAGTTTCCTGCCAGTTTCCTGCTAGTTACCTGCCTGATTCCTGCCTGAATACTTGTTACCTGCCTGCCTGCCTGAGGTCCGACGGTCTGCCTTACAACTCCGGTCAGTCTGTCTAAGGACCAACTTGTCCGCTCACCTGGGAGCGCACATCAGCTACCTGCCTGCTTGCCTGAGGTCCGACGGTCTGCCTTACAACTCCGGTCAGTCTGTCTATGGACCAGCTTACCCGCTCACCTGGGAGCGCTTCTCCGCTACCTGCCTGCTTGCCAGCCCGGAGGCTCCGTTGTCACGTGCTGTGACCACCAGCTATCTCAGAGACTCTTGCCCGCTCACCTGGGAGCGCATCTCCGTTACCTGCCTGCTTGCCAGCCCGGAGGTCCCGTTGTCACGTGCGGTGACCACCAGCTATTCCAGAGACTCTTGCCCGCTCACCTGGGAGCGCTTCTCCGTTACCTACCTGCCTGCCAGTCCGGAGGTTCCGCCGTCACGTGCCGTGACCACCTGCTATTCCAGAGACTCTCGCTTGCTCACCTGTGAGCACACATCTACCATCTGCCTGCTAGCCTACCCGGAGGCTCTGCCATCACAGGTCGTACCTACCCCTTACCCAGAGACTGCCCTGATCACTTGCCGTAACTCCCTGTCCGTTCACCCAGAGACTGCCACCCGCTCCCTTACAAGGGCCGCCCCCTTGTATAGTAGCTCAGAGGTTCCGCCTCCCGGACCCGTTACACAGGAGTTACAGTTTGGGAATGAGGGTCTACATTATGGTCAGAACCTTCTGCGTCTGGTCCTGGATCCGACTCATAAAGATTCTGGGCATCAGTGCAGATCATTTCCTCGTCTGGATTCACAGAAGCGCTGGAGTCGACCTCTGATTCCCAGGCTATAGTATGAGTAAACAGCTCTGCAGACTCAACCATCTGTTCTACCTCATACTCAGACAGGCAGCTGGAGATTTGGGAGCTGTGAGGAAGCAAGTGCACTTGATATCCGTTGAAGCACCTGCTGTTTTTGTGCCTCATCTGGAATTTGTAGCGATTGGCGTGGCCGTAAGAAAGGGATCTTATCGCATTGTCCGCTAAAAGAAGTAGACATTTTAGTTTGGCTGGAAGATGGTCTTTCTTCTGCAGATGTTACTGTTGCTTTAACACCTACCCCACGGACACAACCTTTTTTCCCCTTCCCAACACGCCTATTCCCCTTTCCACCAGCAGCAGGCCTTTTTCCACTCATTTTGGTGGTTAACTAATTAACAACTCTGGAGTTGTTTGCACAAAAAAACAATGGATGGGAACCGAGCAGAGCTGAGTGGCCAAACTGTGGTATTAGGCCAAAACTATTGGCTGGGTTAGATGCAGAAAAAAATTATATTCAATTTGCAACCTGATGGAGGTCAGTATAGATGGACTAATAGAGAAAGTCCCACACACTGCTAGAAGGCCAAATATTTTTTCAGAGCTAGATGCAGATAAAAATTATTTTTAATTTGCAACCTGATGGAGGTCAGTATAGATGGACTAATAGAGAAAGTCCCACACACTGCTAGAAGGCCAAATATTTTTTCAGAGCTAGATGCAGAAAAAAATATATTCAGTTTGCAACCTGATGGAGGTCAGTATAGATGGACTAATACAACAAGTCCCACACACAGCTAGAAGCCCAATATTTTTTCAGAGGTAGATGCAGAAAAAAATATATTCAGTTTGCAACCTGATGGAGGTCTGTATAGATGGATTAATAGAACAAGTCCCACACACAGCTAGAAGCCCAATATTTTTTCAGAGGTAGATGCAGAAAAAAATATATTCAGTTTGCAACCTGATGGAGGTCAGTATAGATGGACTAATACAACAAGTCCCACACACAGCTAGAAGCCCAATATTTTTTCAGAGGTAGATGCAGAAAAAAATATATTCAGTTTGCAACCTGATGGAGATCTGTATAGATGGATTAATAGAACAAGTCCCACACACAGCTAGAAGCCCAATATTTTTTCAGAGGTAGATGAAGAAAAAAATATATGCAGTTTGCAACCTGATGGAGGTCTGTATAGATGGATTAATAGAACAAGTCCCACACACAGCTAGAAGCCCAATATTTTTTCAGAGCTAGATGCAGAAAAAAATTATATTCAATTTGCAACCTGATGGAGGTCAGTATAGATGGACTAATACAACAAGTCCCACACACAGCTAGAAGCCCAATATTTTTTCAGAGGTAGATGCAGAAAAAAATATATTCAGTTTGCAACCTGATGGAGGTCTGTATAGATGGATTAATAGAACAAGTCCCACACACAGCTAGAAGCCCAATATTTTTTCAGAGGTAGATGAAGAAAAAAATATATGCAGTTTGCAACCTGATGGAGGTCAGTATAGATGGACTAATACAACAAGTCCCACACACAGCTAGAAGCCCAATATTTTTTCAGAGCTAGATGCAGAAAAAAATTATATTCAATTTGCAACCTGATGGAGGTCAGTATAGATGGACTAATAGAATGATGCTATGCCCAAAAGATTTTACTTCACTAGGTGCAGTAAAAAAATTGGTATTCTATACACAGGTGGTATATCTTGCAACACAGATAGGCTACTCCACTGACTAACACACTCTGCAATAGGCCAAAAAGGATTAGCTTTGCTAGATTCAGCCAAATGCTGTGAAAAAAATTTGCACAGCACTGGCACAGACCTGCCTGGCAAAAACTGATAGGAACTGATGTAACCTAGTCCTGAAAAGGACTCCAATTACAATTAGTCTTTACTCCCACAATCTATCTATTTAAGAGCACAGACCTGCCTGATAAAAGTCGTAGGAAATGCTGTAACCTAGTCCTTAAAAGGACTGCAATCACAACTATTCCCTACTCCCAAGCTATCTGTAGATTTGTGCGAAAATTGGCTTGAAATTAACAAGGTATAGCGCACACAGCAACAGCGGTGCCGTCTAACACGCAGCTGCAGCAGTGAGAAAATGGTGGCGACAGGGAAAATGGCTTGGTCTTATAGGGCAAGGACATGTGACATACACTGCCAATGACACATGCCCTTGCTTGTGTGAAAAAAAGCACTTCGCTCCGTGTGTGCGCTGCTGATAGGCTGACAGATTTCACCTCCCCACTGTAAATGCGGGAAAGAGAAAAAAAAAATGGAGATCTTCATTGTTCCTGCAGAGATCCATCCCCTGCCCCTCCCCCCACCCCGCTGTACACTCAAACTGCGTATTAACATTAATTTTCATCATTACTGAGAAAAAATCCAGTTATGATTTTGGTGCACGAACAGTTATCGAACATAACCTCGAACAGCCGAATTTTTCTCAAATTGTTCGTGTTCGCCGAACGGCTCGAACACCGCCCAAAACAGCTCGAATTTGAGATTGGCGAACAGTTCGAGTAGAACAACGCTCATCTTTACTGCTAAGAAGCCCCACAGAAAACAGTATGTATATACAGTTATGTCCATATATATTTGGACAGAGACAACATTTTTCTAATTTTGGTTCTAGACATTACCACAATGAATTTTAAACAAAACAATTCAGATGCAGTTGAAGTTCAGACTTTCAGCTTTCATTTGAGGGTATCCACATTAAAATTGGATGAAGGGTTTAGGAGTTTCAGCTCCTTAACATGTGCCACCCTGTTTTTAAAGGGACCAAAAGTAATTGGACAATTGACTCCAAGGCTATTTCATGGACAGGTGTGGGCAATCCCTTTGTTATGTCATTCTCAATTAAGCAGATAAAAGGCCAGGAGTTGATTTGAGGTGTGGTGCTTGCATTTGGAAGGTTTTGCTGTGAAGTAAACATGCGGTCAAAGGAGCTCTCCATGCAGGTGAAACAAGCCATCCTTAAGCTGCAAAAACAGAAAAAACCCATCCGAGAAATTGCTACAATATTAGGAGTGGCAAAATCTACAGTTTGGTACATCCTGAGAAAGAAAGAAAGCACTGGTGAACTCATCAATGCAAAAAGACCTGGGCGCCCACGGAAGACAACAGTGGTGGATGATCACAGAATAATCTCCATGGTGAAGAGAAACCCCTTCACAACAGCCAACCAAGTGAACAACACTTTCCAGGAGGTAGGCGTATCAATATCCAAATCTACCATAAAGAGAAGACTGCATGAAAGTAAATACAGAGGGTTCACTGCACGGTGCAAGCACTCATAAGCATCAAGAATGAAAAGGCTAGACTGGACTTTGCTAAAAAACATCTAAAAAAGCCAGCACAGTTCTGGAAGAACATTCTTTGGACAGATAAAACCAAGATCAACCTCTACCAGAATGATGGAAAGAAAAAAGTATGGTGAAGGCGTGGTACAGCTCATGATCCAAAGCATACCACATCATCTGTAAAACACGGCGGAGGCAGTGTGATGACTTGGGCATGCATGGCTGCCAGTGGCACTGGGTCACTATTGTTTATTGATGATGTGACACAGGACAGAAGCAGCCGAATGAATTCTGATGTATTCAGGGCCTTACTCAGATCCAGCCTTGCTCAGATCCAGCCAAATGCAGCCAAACTGATTGGTCGTCGTTTCATACTACAGATGGACAATGACCCAAAACATAAAGCCAAAGCAACCCAGGAGTTTATTAAAGCAAAGAAGTGGAATATTCTTGAATGGTCAAGTCAGTCACCTGATCTCAACCCAATTGAGCATGCATTTCACTTGTTAAAGACTAAACTTCAGACAGAAAGGCCCACAAACAGACAGCAACTGAAAACCACCGCAGTGAAGGCCTGGCAGAGCATCAAAAAGGAGGAAACACAGCGTCTGGTGATGTCCATGAGTTCAAGACTTCAGGCAGTCATTGCCAACAAAGGGTTTTCAACCAAGTACTAGAAATGAACATTTTATTTACAATTATTTAATCTGTCCAATTACTTTTGGTCCCTTTAAAAACAGGGTGGCACATGTTAAGGAGCTGAAACTCCTAAACCCTTCATCCAATTTTAATGTGGATACCCTCAAATGAAAGCTGAAAGTCTGAACTTCAACTGCATCTGAATTGTTTTGTTTAAAATTCATTTTGGTAATGTCTAGAACCAAACCAAAATTAGAAAAATGTTGTCTCTGTCCAAATATATATGGACCTAACTGTATGTGTGTGTGTGTGTATATAATATATACACTGCTCAAAAAAATAAAGGGAACACTCAAATAACACATCCTAGATTTGAATGCATGAAATATTCTCATTGAATACTTTGTTCTGTACAAAGTTGAATGTGCTGATAACAAAATCACGCAAAAATCATAAATGGAAATCAAATTTATCAACCAATGGCGCCCTGGATTTGGAGTCAACCCCAAAATTAAAGTGGAAAACCCCACTACAGGCTGATCCAACTTTGATGTAATGTCCTTAAAACAAGTCAAAATGAGGCTCAGCATTGTGTGTGGCCTCCACGTGCCTGTATGACCTCCCTACAACGCCTGGGCATGCTCCTGATGAGGTTTCGGATGGTCTCCTGTGGGATCTCCTCCCAGACCTGGACTAAAGCATCTGCCAACTCCTGGACAGTCTGTGGTGCAATGTGACGTTGGTGCATGGAGCGAGACATGATGTCCCAGATGTGCTCAATCGGATTCAGGTCTGGGGAATGGGCGGGCTAGTCCATAGCTTCAATGCCTTCATCTTGCTGGAACTGCTGACACACTCCAGCCACATGAGGTCTGGCATTATCCTGCATTAGGAGGAACCCAGGGCCAACTGCACCAGCATATGGTCTCACAAGGGGTCTGAGGATCTCATCTCGGTACCTAATGGCAGTCAGGCTACCTCTGGCGTGCACATGGAGGGCTGTGCGGCTCTCCAAAGAAATGCCACCCCACACCATTACTAACCTACTGCCAAACCGGTCATGCTGAAGGATGTTGCATGCAGCAGATCGCTCTCCACGGCATCTCCAGACTCTGTCACATGTGCTCAGTGTGAACCTGCTTTCATCTGTGAAGAGCACAGGGCGCCAGTGGCGACTTTACCAATCCTGGTGTTCTGTGGCAAATGCCAAGCGTCCTGCACGGTGTTGAGCTGTGAGCACAACCCCCATCTGTGGACGTCGGGCCCTCATACCACCCTCATGGAGTCGGTTTCTAACCGTTTGTGCAGACACATGCACATTTGTGGCCTGCTGGAGGTCATTTTGCAGGGCTCTGGCAGTGCTCCTCCTGTTCCTCCTTGCACAAAGGCGGAGTTAGCGGTCCTGCTGCTGGGTTGTTGCCCTCCTACAGCCTCCTCCACGTCTTCTGGTGTACTGGCCTGTCTCCTGGTTGCGCCTCCAGCCTCTGGACACTACACTGACAGACACAGCAAACCTTTTTGCTACAGCTCGCATTGATGTGCCATCCTGGATGAGCTGCACAACCTGAGCAACTTCTGTGAGTCGTAGAGTCCGTCTCATGCTACCATGAGTGTGAAAGCACAACCAACATTCAAAAGTGACCAAAACATCAGCCAGAAAGCATTGGTACTGAGATGTGGTCTGTGGTCCCCACCTGCAGAACCACTCCTTTATTGAGGGTGTCTTGATAATTGCCAATAATTTCCATCTATTGTCTATTCCATTTGCACAACAGCATGTGAAATTGATTGTCAATCAGTGTTGCTTCCTAAGTGGACAGTTTGATTTCACAGAAGTTTGATTTACTTGGAGTTATATTCTGTTGTTTAAGTGTTGCCTTTATTTTTTTGAACAATGTACACTGTGTGCAGAATTATTAGGCAAGTTGTATTTTAGAGGATTATTTTTATTATTGATCAACAACTATGTTCTCAATCAACCCAAAAGACTCATAAATATCCAAGCTTAATATTTTTGGAAGTTGGAGTGGTTTTTTTTTAGATTTGGTTATCTTAGGAGGATATCTGTTTGTGCAGGTAACTATTACTGTGCAGAATTATTAGGCAACTTAATAAAAACCAAATATAATCCCATCTCACTTGTTTATTTTCACCAGGTAAACCAATATCAGTGCACAAAATTTAGAAATAAACATTTCTGACATGCAAAAACAAAAAAAAAATTAGTGATCAATATAGCCACCTTTCTTTATGATGACACTCAACAGCCTTCCATCCATAGACTCTGTCAGTTGCTTGATCTGTTTTCAATCAACATTGCGTGCAGCAACCACCACAACCTCCCAGACACTGTTCCGAGAGGTGTACTGTTTTCCCTCCCTGTAGATCTAACATTTTATGATGGGCCACGGGTTCTCTATGGGGTTCAGATCAGGTGAACAAGGGGGCCATGTCATCATTTTTTCTTCTTTTAGACCTTTACTGGCCAGCCACGCTGTGGAGTAGTTGGATGCATGTGATGGAGCATTGTCCTGCATGAAAATCATGTTTTTCTTGAACGATACCGACTTCTTCCTGTACCACTGCTTGAAGAAGTTGTCTTCCAGAAACTGGCAGTAGGTCTGGGAGTTGAGCTTCACTCCATCCTCAACCCGAAAAGGTCCATCTTGGATGATACCAGACCATACCAGTACCCCACCTCCACCTTGCTGGCGTCTGAGTCGGAGTGGAGCTCTCTGCCCTTTACTGATCCAGCCTCTGGCCCATCCATCTGGCCCATCAAGAGTCACTCTCATTTCATCAGTCCATAAAACCTTTGAAAAATCAGTCTTAAGATATTTCTTGGCCCATTCTTGACGTTTTATCTTTTGGTTCTTGTTCAAAGGTGGTCGTTTTTCAGCCTTCCTTACCTTGGCCATGTCCCTGAGTATCGCACACCTTGTGCTATTTGATACTCCAGTAACGTTGCAGCTCTGATATATGGCAAAACTGGTGGCGAATGTTATCTTGGCAGCTTCACGCTTGATTTTCCTCAATTCATGGGCAGTTATTTTGCGCCTTTTTTGGCCAACACGCTTCTTGCGACCCTGTTGGCTATTTGCCATGAAAAGCTTGATTGTTCGGTGATCACGCTTCAAAAGTTTGGAAATTTCAAGACTGCTGCATCCCTCTGCAAGACATCTCACAATTTTGGACTTTTCAGAGCCCGTCAAATCTTTCTTCTGACCCATTTTGCCAAAGGAAAGGAAGTTGCCTAATAATTAAGCACACCTTATATAGGGTGTTGATGTCATTAGTCAACACCCCTCCTCATTACAGAGATGCCCATCCCCAGATTTACCTAATTGGCCGCAATCCAGACCTGGCCGCCAGCACAGGAAGCATAAGTCACTTATGGTAAGTGTGTTTACCTAACTGAAGTAACAGAGGCTTCAGATCTACAATAGTTCTTCAACCTCATTTGCAGATCAATTACAAAGCTGATTTCTCAGTAATAAATTAACAGACTGGCCATAGTTTAGGGGCTGACATTTTGCCAACACATTCTGTTAGCAGGTTTTTGCCACCTAATCTGCATCACTTACAGGGCTGCTTGCTGCAGTTTTGATAAAATTACTGTTTTATCAGCAGTAGATTATCACTTGAGAACTAGTAAAGCTGTCAGTCAGCGGTGTTGGTGGGGTTATACAGAGCTCAGCATTCAGAGAACTCCTAGATATGTAGTAGATAAAACAATGATTTTATCAACACTGAAGCAAGTAGACAAGTAAGTGATACATTGCTGGAATCAGGGTCTCTGCCCCTACATCATACTCCTCTCAGATGAGGTAGCCAAAACCTCAGATTCCCTTTAAGCAATGCCATTTTTATACTTTGTCTGATACTGCAGGCTTATTGAATTAATTTTTAGTTGAAACTCCATGAAAAAACTCAATTCTAATTTTCTATTGTTTTAAAGGAATTGCCTGTTTGGACAATTCCAGTTGAAACTGTATTTAACCCAGCCAAAGGCTGTTCATAATGATTTTACAGCTGTAAACTTTCAGGTAGGATAACCTCAATGTAAACACTATTTATTGCTGTGCTTCTGCAGGGAACAAAATACTATCCAGGACATTCACATAAACTAACCATGCCCTTAAATTCCACATACAGTTCTGCTCACTACTGCCCACTTTATGGCTAAACACTCTTTCTCTACTATTGCGTAGTTCTTCTCGCACGACGAAAGCTTCCGGCTCAGATAGAGAATGGGATGTTCTTCCCCATTTATCTCTTGAGAAAGTACGGCCCCTAGACCAACCTCTGAAGCGTCCGTCTGGACCACAAATTCTTTCTTAAAGTCTGGCGCGACCAGGACCGGCTGCTTGCACAGTGCTTCAACTGTTGAAAGGTGGTCTCTGATTCTTCAGTCCATTTCGCCATGGTTGATTTGGTGCCTTTTAGAAGATCCGTCAGTGGTGCGGCCATCATGGCAAAATTCGGGATAAACCGCCGGTAATATCCCACCATTCCCAGGAAAGCTCTTACTTGCTTCTTGGAGAGCGGTTGCGGCCAGGTCTGGATTGCCTCCACTTTCTTGACTTGCGACTTTATTTCGCCTCTCCCGACGACATAGCCAAAGTACTTGGCCTCTTCTTTTCCAACAGCACATTTTCTCAGATTTATAGTAAATCCCGCCTTTCTCAGAGCATCCAGAACAGCCTGTAGTTTAGGTAGATGACTAGCCCAATCTGGGCTAAAGACCACAATGTCGTCAAGGTAGGCTGCGGCATACTTCTTATATGGGGCTTGGATCCGATCCATAGCCTTCTGGAAGGTGGCTTAGGCCCCCTGTAGTCTGAACGGCATCCGCGTGTATTGAAAACTCCCATCAGGTGTCGAGAAAGCCGTCTTCTCCTTGGCCATTTGGGAGATGGGGATCTGCCAGTAGCCCTTCGTCAGGTCAAAAGTGGTGATGTACCTCGCCAGTCCAAGCCTCTCGAGTTCGTCGACACGGGGCATCGGGTACGTGTCACACTTGGAAACCTCATTCAGCCAGCAGTAGTCATTACAAAACCTCCATTCTCCATTGAGTTAGGCACGAGGACGATTGGGCTCGACCACCCACTCTTTGACTCTTCTATCACCCCGAGGTCTAACATCCTCTTCACCTCGGCCGAGATCACCTCCC
This sequence comes from Phyllobates terribilis, assembly GCF_046119375.1. NCBI lineage: Eukaryota > Metazoa > Chordata > Amphibia > Anura > Dendrobatidae > Phyllobates > Phyllobates terribilis. Next base: position 708,969,274 of record NW_027362761.1, read on the forward strand.
GGCGTGCTTCCGGAATCCGGTACGGCTTCAGATTCACTCTTACGTGTGGCTCTGTTAGCACGTCATGCTCTACCACCTGAGTATGCCCCGGCAACTCTGAGAACAGCTCCCATCTCCGCTGTAGTAGTTCTCGACACTGTTGCTTCTGGGCCGGCGATAGAGTCTCTGCAATGGTGAGCTCTTCCACCTTGCCTTGGGGTGCGACTCTTAGGCAAGGAGTTTCCACAGGTTCCCGGTCCCGCCACAGCTTGAGCAAGTTCACATGGTATATTTGGTGCGGCTTTCTCTGGCCAGGCTGGTGGACTTTATAATTAACCTCACTGACTTTCTCTACCACCTCGTACGGACCTTGCCATTTGGCCAGGAACTTGCTCTCGACGGTAGGGATTAGCACCAAAGCACGGTCCCCGGGCTGGAACTGTCTTAGTCTCGCCGACCGGTTATATACCCTCGCCTGGGCTTCCTGCGCCTGGAGAAGTTGTTCCTTCACGAAGGGCATCACCTTTGACATTCTCTCCTGTAACTGGGCGACATGTTCAATGATACTCTGGTGTGGCGTGACCTCGGCCTCCCAGGTTTCCTTGGCGATGTCTAGGAGACCTCTTGGATGCCACCCATATAGGAGCTCAAACAGAGAGAAGCCAGTGGTGGCTTGAGGAACTTCTCTGATGGAGAAAAGTAGAAATGGGAGCAGGTAGTCCCAGTCTCGCCCATCCTTTTCAACGACCTTCCTGAGCATCGCCTTTAAGGTCTTGTTGAAGCGTTCCACTAGGCTGTCCGTCTGCGGATGATAAACCAAGGTCCGAATCTGAGCTATCTGAAGGACTCTGCAAAGCTTCTTCAACACCTTGCTCATGAAGGGGGCTCCTTGGTATGTCAGAATCTCTTTTGGCATACCTGTTCGAGCAAAAATATGGACCAGCTCTCAGGCTATACTTTTACTGGACGAGTTCTTTAGGGGTACCTCTTCGGGTATCGGGTCGCATAGTCCATGACCACCAGGATATATTGGTGGCCCGAGCTGATTTAACCAAGGGACCCACAAGGTCCATGGCAATCCTCTTAAAGGGAACCTCTATCACAGGTAGTGGAACTAAGGGGCACCGAAAGTGGGAAGAGGGAGCGGTTATTTGGCAGGTGGGGCAGGACCTACAATAGTTCTGAATTTCTCGGTAACACCCTGGCCAATAAAACCTTCTCAGTCTCCTCTCCTGAGTTTTCTCGACCCCTAGGTGTCCCCCCCAGAACATGTGAATGGGCCATAACTAGTACCCTCCGTCTGTATGGCCCCGGCACTAACAGCTGTTCCACTATGTCACCGACACTTAGTTTGGCTACCCGATATAGCAACTCCCCCTGCACTGCAAAGTGGGGGAACCTGGTGTCAGCCCCCGGCTCTTAGGCAACCCCATTACATACAGTAACTTGGTCAAATGCCCCCTTTAAGGTCAGGTTTCAAATTTGAGCAGTCCCAAAGTTCTCTCCGGACATATCTAACTCAGGGAGGTCGGCCTCCTCGGTCACCGCCTCGCCCTCGTCACCGGCAAGGACGCACAGTGGGAACTCATCCACCTGAGACTTCATCGGGGGTTCTTCTCCAGGGACCTGGCTTTTGACCACTCTACTTAGTCCAGTTCCCTTCCCCCACAAGTCCCAAAATAAAGAAACATCACGGCCCAGTATGACAAGATGTATCAGGTCCTTAACCACCCTGACTTCGTGGGATTGGGCACCACAGTCTGTTCCCACTGTCACTGCAGCCAGGGGATAGTCCTTGGTGTTGCCATGGATGCACTGAATGCCCACAGTTTTGGAAGGGATCAACTGGTGGGGAAGGGTAGCTTTGATTAAGGTCACCAGACTCCCAGAGTCCAACAGTCCAAGCACCTTTACCACATTAATGGATATGGCACATGCCTGCGGCCCCTCGCCAGGTCTACAGTCCACACTTCAGGTTGGGTAAGCATAATAGGAAACCCGTCTGCCTAGGCTGCAGTTCATGGGCTTAGGGGACATATGACACCTGGCGGCTACGTGTCCAGGGTTGTGACACCATAGACTATGTCCTTAACCCCAGTCCTTGTGGCACCTTCAGTGGGAGTGGGACGTCCCCAAGTGGTGGCTCTAGTCCCCTTCCGTGGTGAACCTGCCCCCTTTTGGGTATCCCAGTACGGAGAAGTGACTATATACGGTTTCCTGAGGGATTTCTCAACCACCTGGTACCTCTCTAACAGGCCGATAAAGTCATCTGCGTTCTGGGGATCACCCTGGGCAACCCAGGTCTGTACTGGTTTGGGAAGGGAATGCACGAATCTGTCAATCACCACCCGCTCAACCATCTGGGCTGGAGTGGAGGACTCTGGTTGCAACCACTTCTGAACAAGATGCAGTAGGTCAAACATCTGCGAGCGAGGGGGTTTGTCGCTAGCATACACCCAGTGATGGACTCGTTGGGTTCTCACCACCATATTCACTCCCAGGTGTGCTAAGATCTCTGTCTTTAGTTTGGCATATTCCTTGGCATCCTACAGTGCCAAATCGTAATATGCCTTTTGAGGTTCACCAGACAAATATGGCGCCAGAACCTCTGCCCACTGTTCTGGTGGAAGTCTCTCCCGATCAGCCACCCACTCAAAGACCGTCAAAATGCTTCTACAGCATCCCCGGGGGTCATTTTCTGAATGGCCCGTCTTACCGCCTTCGTGACGTGGAAATCATCGGTCGGTCCTGGAGATGGGGCGGTCGTCCTGCCTTGGATGGCGTCCACCAGAAGCTGTATCTGCTGTTGCGCCTCCTGCTGGTGCTGCTGCTGCGCTTTTTGCTGCAACTGGATCTGCTGAAGCAACAGTTTGGTCGTCTTCTGGTGCTGCTGCTGACTTTGCAAGTGTTGCTGGTGCATCTGTTGTTGGCTCTGCACCAGGTGCTTAATGAGCTCCTCCATGCTGCCAGCCTTCTCTGGCTGGGTGGCGGCCTGCACCCAGGATATCCACCGTTTCTTATAACAGGCACACGTGCTCCTGGGTTCTTGCTCTACTCTCACACCAACTGTGGCAAGACGACAGGACACACGGTTTGGGTAAGCTTCCTGCGCGTTTATTGTGCGGCATAAACTCCAGCAGTGTTCCAATAAAATAAACAGTCCCTCTTGGGGTTAACGGGGAAACAAAAGGAAACATAACAGAGTCCTCTTAGCCAGCAAGGCCTTTGCCAGCTGCAGGTAGTCCTGTGAAGTGTCCGCAACACCAGTCCTCCGGTGTTGCTCTCTGGTGTCAGCCACACACAGCCTGGAGACCTCAATCTCTCAATCTCACACTCCACCTAGGAAACAAACTGACTGAACACTTATACCCTGTTCAGCCACACCCTGAGGGGAGATATGGGGAATGACTTCCCTCCCATCTCTACGTCATTCCCATAAAACCACATCCTTTTAAAGAGGTAACCCCCAGCATATAATATGCTGGCAGAAAATCTATTGGTTTCAATTCACACAGGCCAGCAACCTGCACGACACATACCTCCCCTCGCATACAATACCAGTGACTCTGTCACAATGGCTACAAGAAACGTTTGGAGGCTGTCAGTAATGCCAAAGGGTGTGCAACCAAGTATTAATTGATATTATTAATTAAGTATTATTGCTGCACATGCTGTTTATTCAGTTGTTTTTTGTTAATTTGCAACATGGAAGTTGAAAAACAATGTTTTATTGTTGTATTACTTTGAACCACTAATTAAAAAATCCTTGAGATATAAGTTTGGTACATTTTCATTTATTTCTGAAGATATTGTACAGTCTATGAAAAAAATTAATGGGTGCCAATAATGGTGAGCAGCACTGTATCAAGTAGTAAATTGTAACAGAAAACACAGATTTTTAGCTGCTTGCACAATTGTTTCCAAATGCAAAATAAAACAGTTGCTCTGCAAGCTTGTAGTTGATGTGATTTCATGCAGATTTTAAAGGAGTATTCTCAAGTTTGGAAGTTACTACCTAACCATGGAATAGGATTGCTGAGGTCCAACCACTGAGATCTCCACTGATTCCAAGAACTGGGACTCTGAACTGCAGCTTAATTCAGTTTAACAGGACCTCCAGAAATAGCCAAGCTCTGCACTCAGTTGGTCTCCAGTACGCCCACAAGAATCTTCGAACACCATTCCATTCACATCACACTAGACTCTGAGCCCCTTGTTTTCAGAATCAATGGTGGTCCCAGCTGTCGGACCCAGTAATCAGGAAAGGACAGGACTTGAATTGTGTTCAGACATCACTGGTTCTGGGTCATCGGGCAGAATGGATACTGACACGGAGTCAAAGGCAGACCTGGATTCTGATTCTGTTCAGACAGCACAGGTTCTGGGGCATCGGGCAGAATGGATACTGACACAGAGTCACAGGCAGAACAGTTTTCGGATACTGGAACAGGCTCCAATAGTACGGACTCATGAATGCTAACCAGAGGAGACACTGGTGCTGGTTCAAGTACCATTGGAACAGTTTCAGGTTCAGGTACCGCCGATACGGCATCAGGGCTCAGGTACCACCGTTGCGGCTTCAGGGTGTTCAGGTACTGCCGGTGCGGCTTCAAGGTTCAGGTACCACTGGTGTGGCTTTAGGTTCAGGGACCGCCGGAGCAGCTTCAGGCTCAGGGACCGCCAATGCAGTTTCAGGTTCAGGGACTGCCAAAGCAGTTTCCGGTTCAGGTACAACACAGGTCTCAGGAAACAGGTACAGGAACAAACACTAACTCAAGGACAAGGACCTGGCAACATACTAGTTGCGCACACACAGTAGGGAAACTACAGAGGTTGCTCAGGCACCTCACTACTGGGAAGGTTGCCTCATATACAAGATGCCTCCCAACTATTGGCTGGGAGCATTTTCAAAGAGAGCATGCTGCCTCTTTAAGAACAGTGGGAGCACGTGCAAAAGGCGCGCCGCCAGGATGCCTGTATGACGTGCACAGGCCAGGAAGTAGGGAGCCACGATGGGGACCATGCCAAGTGGCTGGAGCATTGAGTATTTTGGCATCCCTGCAAGGAGGAGGTCGGGGGACCACACAGGGTTACCGTTATATGGATCTTTTTATCCAGTGCTACTTTTATAGACTTTACCAAGGGAGCATGGCTTACAGGATAATAATGAAGAGAAGCTGAATGACACACTCCCAGATAATCCTGAGAGTCACGACCATTTGTAAAGACTAGTGATGAGCGAACACTAAAATGCTCGGGTGCTCGTTGCTCAGGTCAAGCAAATCGTAATGCTCTGGTGATCGACCCGAGTAACAAGCCCAATGTAAGTCAATGGGAAACCCAAGCAGCTTTTTTCCGGCGCCCCCTCCCGGAGGTCTGGAGGGGGCATAAAAATTGGTCAAATCGATGGAAACAGTGCTCAACTGACATAGGAACAGCATGGGAAATGTGAACAATGTTGTCAGAGTATTATGCCACTTTTACGGACTGACAATAAAACATACAAAAACAAAGTCAAAATGGATTTTCCTTGAAAAAATGTTAAGGAGCATTCTTTCTAAGGTAATGACTTGTATATAAGCCAAAATAAATAACCAAAAACAAAAATGCTCCTCCCCACCTTGGGCTATGTTCACATGTAGCGTTTTTGATGCGTTTTTGCACTTTTGCATTGCTTTCAACTGTGAAAAATACATTCACCTCTAAATGTAATTTTAACATCTTACTACCTTATCTGCCCATGTGGTGTGTGAGACATGATCAGACACATCCTGATTCATTAAAAATAGTCACAAAGCCTATTTTTACAAAGCCATCAGGCAGCCCTTACTATTGTTAGAGGTGCCATCAGCCGGCTATGCTTTGCATAGGCGTATATTGCTACTGCAATATAACGTATCCATCTCAGGTGGCCAAATTTTCTTTATCATATATATTCTATAAAGTTTGAAATTTGGATGTCCAGCAGGCGGCACTCACAATGTATGGATGTCAAGCAGGCGGCCCTCACAATTTATAGAGTGCCAGCAGACTGCCTCCACTATTTTTGGAGGGCCAGAAGGCGTCTTTGGGACAGATGAGAAACTGCAAATGGACAAATTAAATCAGGATTTTTTTTTTACTTTTATTAATTTCTGTCAAACTAGAAATATTTCTGCCCATTTCGATGAATTTCTGTCAACTATGATACATTTCTGTCAGCTTTGATTCATTTCAGAGTACAGATCACCGTAAAAATTATGAATCGGTCGATGAGTGCATGGAAAAAATCTATCAAGTTATGCTCTGTGAAAGATATGTATGTGACCAGAATGAACACTCATTTGCAGCTGATGATACCTAGCACCTCTCCCTATTCTAAATGCAGCTAACAGAGGTATCAATAGGGAATAAAATAGTTTTTTTTCTTGGGGGGGGGGGGGTTTGGTTTGGTTGCAACATCAAGCAGTATAAGGCAATAATCTCTGTCTGGATGCGTGTAATACGCTATCCATAGTGCGATAGCTCACTCGTGCACGAATTTCAGATAAGAGTTAATATTATAGAATATAGAATCACTTTCAATTGGCCTTTGCAATATTAAGGAGGGGGTCTCTTATACTGTTATTGCGTATGCAGTGACTGCAAGGGCTTCCAAAAATTAGGACGCACTTAGGACGTCTGAAGAGACGTAGAGGAGGGCCTCTTTAAAAAATGTTTCCCATTATTAAGGAGTGGGTCTCCTATACTGGTAATACCCATCCACTAAGTGCATGTGCTGAAAAACATTTACCCCTGGGGGGGTATACATTGTTACGGACCCGGGTGGTGGAACCTCTGTGCTGCGGTGCAAGGAGGGACCAGAGGGGCGTAACTAGGTATCAACTCGGACTGACCAAGGTCGCATGGCGGCTCAATTGGCTCCGTGAACCAGGGAAGGACCGAGCAGAGGGACCAGGTGCTACTCTGGGCCAATCCTTATATGAGAGCAGGTGACTCCCACGGGTCAGAAGGCAGGGACTGACCGGTACAGCAGATGAGCACGGCAGGCAGGCTGACGGGTGATCCGGGTAGATGGACTGGCAGACACCACAGGTAACTGGCAGGAGCTTCCAGGTAGGCTGGCTGGTAGGCACGGCAGGTAACTGGTACGTTCTCCGGGTAGGCAGGCAAGCCTGGTCCATAGACAGACTGTCGGGTTTGGACCGTAGGCAGACCGTCGGGCTGGAGAGTGTACTTGGCTGATGAAGACAGGTAGTCAGGCTGGCAGACTGGACTGGTAGTCAGGCTGGCAGACTGGATTGGTAGTCAGACTGGTGGACTGGACTGGTAGTCAGGCTGGCGGACTGGACTGGTAGTCAAGCTGGCGGACTGGACTGGTATTCAGGCTGGCAGATTGGACTGATAGACTAGCAGCGGGACCTGAGGGCTGAAGCAGAGTTTAGAATACAGAGCTACGGGGGGCGTGGCCTGGCCGGGCATGTGAGCTGACGTGAGGCAGAGGAGCTCCTGTAACCCTGTCTTATAATCCTTCTTGCCTGAGGGAAATAATACGTCTAAAAGAACTTACCCGGTGGCCTGAGGTCTCAGGAGTGCGGGGGAGCCACCTACAGTGCAGCACAGGATGACCCGGCGAGACATCAAGCTGAGGCAGGCGGCTGGCACAACGCAACACGAGGGCCAAAATGGCGCCGCGGCCTCTTAGGCGGTGGCCGAGACTCCAAGGCAGCCGGAGAACCGCATGGAGGTAGCGGACCGGCTCTCCAAGTATGCACATGATGGAGGAGCTGAGGAGCCTGCACCCGGCCGGACTGTGCAGACATCAAAAAGCAGGGTAACAGAGGGGGAGGTGGAGAAGGCAGCAAAAGAGATACAGGGGAAGCCACATGAAGAGAAAATACAGGCTGCCAGAACAACAACTACCCCCAGCAGGGAGGCTCAGGTTACCAGTGGTGCTGACTTAGTGGCAGAGGATGGTGAGCCTACTTTAAAGGATGTGCTGCTGGCCATCTCACATAGTAAAGCAGATCTCACTGAACATATAGGGTCTGTGAAAGTGGACATATCTCATATACGCCATGACATGCAGAAAATGAGGGAGCGCCTCACAGCAACAGAGGGCAGAGTGGGGGATTTGGAAGATACTGTGACTCCTATGACTAAAACACTTAAAGCCGCCTCTGACTCTATTAACTATTTAATCAACAAAACTGATGATCTTGAGAATCGTCTGAGAAGAAATAACGTGCGTATTGTGGGCGTGCCTGAGAAAGCAGAGGGCAGAGAAGCGGTGGATTTCTTTGAGACATGGCTGCTGCAGTCCTTTGGAAAAGATAAGTTCTCTAAAATGTTCGCCATTGAGAGGGCACACAGGGTCCCCACTAGACCTCCACCGCCTGGGGCCCTGCCACGTACAGTCTTAATTAAAATGCTGCATTTTCGTGACAGAGATAAAATCCTACAACTGGCGTGGTCGACTAATGATTTACGTATAGAGAGGGAGAAAGTATCCTTCTATCCGGACTTCTCTGTGGAGGTTCAAAGGAGACGCACCGAATTTCAAGATGTCAAGTGCAGACTGAGAGCACTTCAAGTACCTTATGCAATGTTATATCCAGCACGGCTGCGGGTCACAGCACTGGGTGAAACTCATTTCTTTGACTCTCCGAAGGAGGCTGCAAAGTGGCTGGATTTAAAAGAGACACAGATCCGGGCGGGCTGACGCTATTTTTGAGAAGATCCTTGACGGAGTATAATAATTCGGGGATTTTGAAACCTAGTGGATAATGCTCCGCTCTTGCCTAATGAATCTCTGTTTATACATGTTATGATTGTTATGATACAGTTATTGCATTCTATTTAAAACCTGGCTTTCACATATACCTCGGGCAAGCCAATATACTTATATGGTTGTTGAGGTGCTGGTTTCACCTACAATGTATAAACAGGGAAAAGACGCTCTGCTGTTTGAATGTTCTGGGAACGTTGTGTGGGGGGAGAAATGGGGGAGTCTGTGATGTAACTTATGTCACGGCACCTCGTGTGCTTAAGGCCTACTAGGCTGCATGAGGCTAAATATCAGGCTCTTCATGTTACGGCTATTGGTATTCATTTGATTAAGTGGGGGATGTTAAATGAGGGAGTGATGGGGGGTAAAAGAACAAAATCTACTTTGATTAATACAAACTGTGTATTAGTACAATGTTATAATGTTGATGGTCAGACGCACGAGTGGGTACAGAGGAGGGCATGTGACAGTTCATTTTCAATCGTTAAAATATGGTTAAGCAGGTTAATGTAGTATTCTGGAATATTAGAGGTATGGGAGATCACAACAAAAGATTTGCAGCACTTAAATATCTTAAGGAATATCGGGATTTGATAATCTGTCTGCAAGAGACGCATTGCAATACGGAGGCCGCTGCGGCACTGAGCAAGCTTTGGAGGGGGCCGGCCCATCATTCTACACATAGTACTTATTCTAGGGGGGTTAGTATATTGATTCATCCAAATTTACCCTTTGAATGTGAAAGAAGTATTTGTGACAGGGAGGGAAGATATGTATGTCTAGTGTGCAGAGTGGCTGGGCTTAAAATTTGCCTAATTGCTCTGCATGTTCCTCCATCTTTCTCTATACAGACTTTAAGCCAGATATTCCCGTGGATAACGGAATTTGCTACCATACCCTTATTAGTCATCGGTGATTTTAATATGTACCTACACGCTGAGCTTGATAAGTATAGGGGTAATATTGGGGGAGGGGCTGCTCAAGAGACGTCGCTGGCAAGGGTCTTGCAGGAAGTTAGCTTGGTAGATGTGTGGACGGCTCGATTCCCAAATGTTAAGCAGTATTCGTGTTACTCGGCATCCTATTCCTCTTTGTCCAGAATTGACCTGGCTCTGGGAAATAGTCATCTAGTCCCTCTAGTTACTAAAGTAGAATACTGCACGAGATTGTTATCTGATCATTCACCATTATTGGTTGTTTTGGGGGTCGATCCTGGCACCATAAACAGAAGGGCACTGTGGAGGTTTAACCCCTACTGGCTGGATGTATTTGGGGAACAGATGGACTTAGCAGGTAAATTGGATCATTTCTTTAAAGACAACATAGGCTCTGCCCCTTTAAATACGGTATGGGAAGCCATGAAGGCATTTTTAAGGGGGATCCTAATTAAGGAAATTTCCATGATCAAATCCAAAAACACGGCCCGCCTTCAGGAGCTGCGGAGTAGACATACTGGAATAGAGGTATGTTGGGTCCCCAAGCATAGAGAACAGGGAACACTGGACAAGGGCACAGGCTACACTAAATGACCATATATTGAAACAAGCGGAGCATAAAAGGTTCTTTCTTAAACAGCAATTTTATGTGGAGGGAGAGAGTGCAGGGCACTTGTTAGCCACTATAGCCCAGGCCCAGACTGGGGCTCCTATGATTGCAGCTATCAGGGATACTAAGGGTGTGGTAATTACTGATTCAAAGGCTATAATGGAAGAATTTTTTCAGTTTTGCAGACAATTATACGCCTCCAAACTGACTAAGGCGCAAAGGGACATAGATCTATATCTTCATGATATGCAAATACCATGTCTGACAGATGACCAGAGGGAGCAACTAGATGCACCAATTACACTGGAGGAGATGCAGGAAGCTTTAAAAGATTTTCAAAATAACAAGGCCCCTGGTACTGATGGGATCCCCGCGGAAATTTATAAGGAGGCTGGGGGGGTTTTGCTTCCCAGGTTACTTGAAGTGTTTAAGGAGGCGAGGGAGGGGGGGGCTTTGCCGACTTCAATGAGGGAGGCTAGCATAGTTCTTTTGCCAAAACCTGGAAAGGATGCATTAAACCCTGAATCATATAGGCCAATATCCTTACTCTCGGTAGATGTAAAACATTTAGCTAAGGTCTTGGCTACCAGACTGGTTGCGGTTATCACACATTTGGTTGCAGAAGACCAGACTGGGTTTATACCGGCCAAGTCGACGGCAATTAACCGCTTCCCGACCGCCCACTGTAGATAAACGTCCGCGCTGCCTGGGCTCTGTGCAGCGCGGACGTTTAAAAACGGTGGGTGGTCCCGCAGCGCTCAGGACCCCCAGGGTCTTGCAAGCGCTGCGGGAGCGGTGCAGAGCGATAGCTCTGACAGGGAACATCATCGGGACCTGATTGGATCAGGTCCCAGTGATGTTAACCCTTTGCTGTCTTCTATATGCCACGATCTATAGTGATCGCGGCATATAGAAGACAGCAGGAGGAGAGGGGATCGTCCACTTACCTCTCCGACGGCCCCCTTATACCTTCCAGGACCTGACGTTGCTATGGCAGCTGGAGGTCACATGACCGCCTCCAGATCTGCCATATATGGTGTCCTGCCTGGCTCAGCCTGCAGCTGAAGCCAGGCAGGAGACTGACTGTGAAACAGTCAGGGAAGATCTCATGTAATGTAATACATGTCTATTACATTACATGAGATCAGTGATTAGAAAAATAAAAATTAATGTCCCATACAGGAACTAAGTAAAAATGTAAAAAAAAAGTAAAAAAAAATGTTTTTAAACTGTTAAAAAAAAATTACAAAATAAATAAAAATAAATAAATAAAAAATATGAAACCGATAAATCCGTATATTTATGCAAAAATAAAAAAGTACACATATTTGGTATCACCGCGTCCGAAACAACCCGAGCTATAAAACTGTCACACTAATTAACTCCTTCTGTGCACACCATAATAAAAATAAATAAAAAACGGAGCAAAAAACTATGCTTTTTCCTCATATCGCCAAGCAAAAAGTGGAAAAAAATGCGATCAAAAAGCAAAATGGAAATAAAAATGGTACCGCTGAAAACGTCATCTTGTTCCGCAAAAAACAAGCTGCCATACAGCTCCATCAGCCGAACAATAAAAAAGTTATACCTCTCAGAATAAAGCAATGCAAAAAAAATATTTTTTCTATAAAATGGTTTTATTGTGTAAAAGCGCCAAAACATAAAAAAAGCCTTAGTTACTTACCGGTAACGGGATTTTTTGGAGCCCATGACAGCACCACGTGAGAGAGAGAGAGGATCCGCCCATCAAGGACAGGAAACCTACAGGTTAAAAAGGGCCGCCCTCTCTTCCCGCCTCAGTTTAGTTAACAGAGCATGAGAGTACCGCCAAGGTGAGTTACAACAAAACATAATCACATTAAGTACATTACTTTTCATCAATTTCCCGCAAGGGTGCACAAAAAGAAATCAACTCTACGGGAGTGCACAACACCAGTGAAGGGAGGGAATATACGGGTGCTGTCATGGGCTCCGAAAAATCCCGTTACCGGTAAGTAACTAAGGCTTTATTCGGTCTCCCATGACAGCACCACGTGAGAGAATTACAGAGACGAAGGAAATTAGGGAGGGACCACAGCTTGAAGCACCCTTCTCCCGAAAGTGAGATCTGCAGAGCCACCCAGATCCAATCTATAGTGCCTATAGAAAGTAGAGGGAGAAGACCAGGTGGCAGCCTTACAAATTTCCTCAATGGAAAGCCCTGTCTTCTCCGCCCAGGAGGTTGATACCGCTCTGGTAGAATGCGCCCTCAATCCCTCCGGTATCTCTTTATCCCCTGAGGAGTATGCGAGGGAAATGGCCTCCTTGATCCATCTAGCGATTGTAGCCTTTGAGGCCTTACAACCCTTTCTAGCCCCCTGATAGCATATAAATAGGGACTTATCCTTTCTAAAGCCACGTGATCCTTCTAAGTAATTTAGTACGCACCTCCTAACGTCTAAAGTGTGAAGCCTCTCCTCCTTTTGATTTTTGGGCGGGAAGCAAAAAGTCGGGAGAACTATCTCCTGGGTTCTATGGAATCGAGTGGCCACTTTAGGAAGAAAGGCTGGATCAGGTTTTAATATAATCCTATCGTCCAGAATTTGCGTAAATGGAGGGCATATTGAAAGGGCCTGTAGGTCACTGACTCTCCGGGCTGAAGTTAGGGCTACTAACAGGACTGTCTTTAGGAAAATAATTTTGGGGGAGACTAAATCTAGTGGCTCAAAAGGAGGATTGGTCAAGTCATCTAATACAAAATTCAAATCCCAGGGAGACATCCTTACTTTGGTAATGGGTCTACACCTAAAGGAAGCTTTTATAAAACGGGCTATCCAATAGTTATCTGCAATATTGGAAGAAAATAAAGCTCCCAACGCCGACACCTGTACTTTCAAGGTACTGGTAGTGAGACCCAATTCTAAGCCCCGCTGCAGAAATTCCAGAATTTTCCCAATAGGGGGCCCCTCCTCTACCTTAACTTCTGCAAAGGACAGAAACTTCCTCCAGGTCCTGGCATAAATACGGGTGGTAACAGGTTTTCTGCTAGCCAGGAGAGTATTCACTACATTTGCGGGGAATCCTTTGTTGGTCAATTACACCCTCTCAAATTCCACGTCGTCAAATGTAGACTCGGGGTTGGAGGATGGGAAAGTGGCCCCTGAGTGAGGAGGTCCGGAATCTCCGGAAGAACCCAGGGATCTGATATGGACATCTTCCGGAGACAAGGGAACCACGGTCTTTTGGGCCAAAAGGGGCATATGAGTATCACTCTGGCCCAGTCTGCCCTGATCTTTCTTATCACCGCTGGGAGCAGGATCATGGGAGGGAAGGCATATGCCAGAGGAAATCTCCAGGCAACCATGAAGGCGTCCACTGCCAGGGGTTCTTCTCTGGGGTCTAAGGAGCAAAAATTTTCCACTTTCCGATTGGCTCTTGTTGCGAATAAGTCCACAGTCGGAAGGCCCCACATTTCTACGATTCTGGAGAATATTTGCGTATTTAGGGACCACTCTCCCTCTTTTACGGAAGTACGGCTGAGGAAATCCGCTGTGATGTTTTCCTTCCCTTTTAGATGAGTAGCCGAAAGAGAGGGACAATGATCTTCGGCTTTCAGCAGAAGTGCATTCGCTACCCTCATCAAATTTCTTGAGCGGGTTCCCCCTTGGTGGTTTATGTAAGCTACCGTGACTTGATTGTCCGAGAGTATACGGACATGCTGGCCCTGTAAATATATAAGGAACTCGTTGAACGCATGCTGCACTGCCAGATGCTCCTTAACATTTGATGACAACTGTCGCTCACTGCTTGACCAGGTTCCCTGCACTAATCTCCCTTCAAAGTGAGCTCCCCAACCTGTAGAACTTGCATCAATGGACAAGACTGCAGTTGGACTACATTACCAGGGAACCCCTTTAGTAAGATTGTCTTGTCGCAACCACCAACGAAGGGACCTTATGGCACGAGGACCTAGCGTAAAGTCACGGTCTAGATGCCCCTCTAAAGCTGCGTTATTGTACAACACATCCCACTGAAAAGCTCTTGAATGTAATTGTGACCAACGAACCGAAGGAAAAGTGGAGGTGAAGGTTCCCAATAGTGACATGGCCTTACGGAGTGACATAGAAGGTTTACGTATACATTGTGCTACCAACCCCCGGATTCTATCAATTTTTTCTTCTGGAAGACAACATAGCTGTTTCCTGGAATCTAATATGACCCCCAGATATTGTTGTACCTTGAGTGGAGATAGTCTAGACTTTTCTAAATTTAGAAACCACCCCAAGCTCTTTAAGACCGACATGGTCTCCCGCAGGTGGGTCTCGCACTGAACCAACGAGTTCCCCACTATCAGGAGATCATCCAGGTAAGGGATAATTAGAATGTCCCTTTCTCTTACATGGGCCATAACTTCCGCCATTACTTTAGTAAAAACTCGCGGGGCTATAGCTAAACCGAAGGGGAGTGCAGTGTATTGAAAGTGTTTAACCACCCCGTCAATTTCAATGGCCAGCCTCAAGTATTTCTGATAGTCACTATGAATTGGGATATGGTAATACGCATCTTTGAGATCGAGCACTACCATATAGCAGTGGGGAAAAAGTAACTTTATTACGGATTTTAAAGACTCCATTTTAAAGGTGTGTATTTTAAGGAAATTATTCAGGGATTTCAGATTTATGATTGTCCTGAAACTTCCATCCGGTTTCGGAACCAAGAAGAGCGGGGAGTAGAAACCAAGACCCTTTTCAGCCTCCGGAACCTCAATCAGGACGTGCTTTCTTATTAGGGTTTGTACTTCCGAAACGAGGGTAGCCTGGCATTCTGGGGAAGAACTGGAGGGAACAACCATGAATCGTTTGTGAGGCAATGCTTTAAATTGAAATTTAAGACCATACTTAATCAGGCTTAAAATCCAATTACTATGAGAAATCTGTTCCCAAGCTGGGACAAAAAATGACAATCTCCCTCCCACCTGGGCTGATTGTGTATCCACTGGCTTCTGCTCAATTTTTGGAGACGGACCAAAGAGTAGACCTCTACCTTTTCGACCCCTTTCGTCGGACTTGTCTTGCTCCCTGAAATATCTCTTCCGGAAAAATTTCCTCTTCTGGAACGATCTCTTAAAGGAGGGTAGAGGTACTGATGGAAACCCCCTCTTAGGGTCCCCAGCTTTCTCCAATAAGTCATCCATGGTCTGACCAAAGAGTTATTCTCCTTCGCACGGGATTGTGCACAATCTAGATTTAGTCTGTAAATCCCCTGGCCAGCATTTAATCCACAAGGCTCGCCGAGCCGCATTTGACAGTGCTGCTGATTTTGCTGCCAACCTTACTGAGTCCACAGATGCATCCACAAGAAAAGCTGCCGCCCCCTGAACCAGTGGAAGGGAAGAAATAATGTCTTTCCTAGAAGCCCCATCCTTCAACTGACTGTCTAGCTGTTCAAGCCACACCATCAGGGCTCTGGACGTGCAGGTAGCTGCTACTGTTGGTATCAGTGCTCCCACAGCTGTCTCCCATGCCCCTTTCAAGAAAGTATCAGCCCGTCTGTCTAGGGGGTCTCTCAATGCACCCATATCATCGAACGGGAGGGAAGTTCTTTTCGCTGCTTTGGTAACAGCAACATCCAGCTTGGGTGCTTTTAACCAGGAGGAACACATAGCATCCTCAAATGGATATTTCCTTTTAAAGGATGGAGGAACACTACCCTTCTTGTCAGGTTTCCTCCACTCCTTATCAATGAGGTCTTTCACCTTTGAATTTACCGGAAAGACCCTTCTTTTCTTTAGCCCCAGACCACCAAACATAACATCCTCAGCTGACTTCTCTGCCCTCGTGTCCACTATCCCCATTGAAGATCGGACGGCTTTTACTAGGGCATCGACCTCCTTCAGGGGAAAGCACTGTCTATCTGGCTCACTGTCAGAGGAAGAGAAGGCGGAGGAGAAGGCGACCGACAGTTCAGAGTCTGAACCCGGCTGGGTTTCTTGAGGAATATGCCCAGACTCTGAACCCTGCAATGATTTGCCTATTTCTTCCCTTATTAAAGTTCTTAGGCCTAGGGAAAAATCAGGGGTTTCCTCCAACATCATTTTGCTAATACAAAGCTGGCATAACCTCTTGCTATATGAATCAGGGAGTGGACAGCTGCATAAGGCACATTCTCTGTGCTTGGATTTCGAGGAACATTTCTTGCTCTAAAAGAAAGTTATATATAGAAAGAAGGAGGAAACATTAGTAGAACTTTCACGAAGCTTCCACTCACCCCACAGAGCCTTCGGTACCGTAGAAGCAGAGGAATCCAACATGCATGGCGAGGAATCACGCCGCACCGGACCGTCCTTCCTGCTCTTAGTGACAGCTCTTCTAGCTGAACGACCAGACCCTAGCCGGGAATGGCGCTGCGCCACTAGTTGTGAGGGCTCCCCAGAGGGCTGCTCCTGCAGCAGATGTTGTTGCCTAGGTGACAGCTCTTGTGAATCTTCCATAACTTACAGTGTAAGAATGGGCTGGGAAGCACCTCTGTATGTTACCAGACCCTTTATATACTGGCCATACCGGTGTGGGTGTGTGCTCTTTTTTTTTTTTTTTTTCTTACCTAGGAGGGCGTTACCTGCTCCTTGGTCTTCCTCCCCAGGTGGCCAGGTGGGTTCCAGGTGGGCTCCTCGCCGCCACTTAATCCCCCAGCGTTCAGCTGCTCGCGCGCAAAATTCAAACGAGCTCCGCCCCTTCCGGTGACGTCACAGGGACTTCCTGCCCGGCGCACCGGAAGTCACGTCAGTAGGTCGCGCCTGTCACGTGCCCCACCGGCGCGACCTGGATCTCCCGCAAATTGTAGCAGGGGGAGGAAGCCCGCTAGCGGCCCCACACCTGGCGGACATCTACCTCCCCGTGAGGCGATGTCGCGCCCGCCGCAACGCTCACGGAGGCGCCCCACTGAGCCCTACCGTGGCGTCTCCAGAGGACCGGGACGGACCGGCTCCAACCACCTGCTGTGGCCCTCTCTGAGACAGGAATCCATCTTCTGCAGGTAAGCCTGCGAGGTCTCCCATCATGGACAGGAAACCTAAATTGAGGCGGGAAGAGAGGGCCGCCCTTTTTAACCTGTAGATTTCCTGTCCTTGATGGGCGGATCCTCTCTCTCTCACGTGGTGCTGTCATGGGAGACCGAATAAATATACAGTAAGTGTAGTATCGCTGTAAACATACTGACCCAAAGAATAACGCTGCCTGATCACTTTTACCACACGCAGAACGGCATAAAAAAAAACCTCAAAAAACAATTCCTGAATTATTGTTTTTTGTTAATTTTACCTCCCAAAAAACGGAATAGAAAGCGATCAAAAAATGTCACGTACCCAAAAATGGTACTAATAAAAATGTCAACTCGTCCCGCAATAAACAAGCCATCACATGACTCTGTCGGCCAAAATCTGGAAAAATTATAGCTCTCAAAATATGGCGATGCAAAAACTAGATTTTGCAAAAAAAAGCGTCTTTTAGTGTGTGACAGCGATCAGTCATAAAAACCCAATATAAATCTGGTATCTCTGTAATCGCACCGACCCGAAGAATAAAGTAATCTAATCAGTTATATCACACTAGGAACGGCGTAAAAAAAATAAATAAAACCAATTCTTCACCTGCTACTGATTAATTTATTATGTCTCCCAAAGATCGCAGTAAGGCGCAGAGCCTTACATTCATCCTGCGCTCTGCGCTGAGCACTTACCCCAGAGTTTCCGTGTAAATCTCTGAAATATGTGATTCAGCCGGAACCCATGACGGAAGATTACCTGTAATGAGGCAGATATCGGCACTGTGGATGCCGTCTGGCCTGGAATCCCACGGTGTCATTTGTTTTAGGCGTGCATAAAAGTGAGGTTGGCCACAGTTTTGTGCACTTCTAAAAAAAAGGACACCGCTAAACAGAGGCCAGACGGAGTCCAGAGTAACTCTGCTGCCTCATTACAGTGAATGGATCCCGCAGGGGTTTAGATGGAAACCCCGATGTAAGTGCTCAGCCTAGAGCGCCGGATAAATGTTACGTAAAATGTTCCCAATAAAAGCTTCAACTCAGTCCTCAAAAAAAGCTAGTCCCCACTCAGGTCCGTCATCTGTTAAAAATATAAGGGACTTCCAAGTTACTGGTAGCAGAAAGGCTCTGGAAAAGCGAAATGGCCCTTGCCCCCCAAAAGAAATTCAGAAAATTTTGTGCTCCCAAATCCAAATGCCTATTCTACAATAATTTGTTCTCCAATTGTCAAATAGCACTCCGTCCCCCCCAGATCTCGCCGTATGGCTGAGCGGTACGATACAGCCACATATGGGGTATTGCCACGTTTAGAAGAAATTGTGTGACACATTTCGGCACCATTTTTACCCATTGCCCTGTGTGAAAATGTAAAATCTGAGGGTAAAACATTTTTTTGTGGTAAAAATATAATTATGCTTTTTTCACTGCCCAATGGTATAAATTTAAAAATTAAAAAATACTCACTACTTCCCTAGATGAATTCCTTGAGAGGTGTAGTTTACAAAATGGGGTCACTTGTTGGGGTTTCTGCTGTTTCAGCATGTCAGCGACTCTTCAAATGTGACATGGTGTCTGCAACCTATCCCAGCCAACATAGCGCTCCTTTCTCTTCCGAACCCTCCCGTACACCAAAGCAGTGGTTTTCCCCCACATATGGGGCATTGGCGTACTCAGGAGAAATTGCACAACAAATTTCATGGTGCAATTTATCCTGTTACCCTTATGATAATGCAAAATTAGGGAATGAAAAACATTTTTTGTGGGAAAAATGTGAAAATTTTATTTTTACGGCTCAATATTATAAACTTCTGTGAAGCGGCTGGGGGTGCAAGGTGCTCACCACACATCTAGATAAGTTCCCTAAGGGGTCTAGTTTCCAAAATGGTGTCACTTGTGTGGGGTTTCCACTGTTTAGGCACATCAGGGGCTCCCCAAATGCAACATGGCGTCCGCTAATTATTCAAGCAAATTTTACATTCAAAAAGTCAAATGGCGCTCCTTCCCTTCCAAACCCTGCCGTGCGCCCAAACAGTGGTTTGCCTCCACATATGGGGTATCAGCGTGTTCAGGAGAAATTGCACAACAAATTTCATGGTGCAATTTTTCCTATTACCTTTATGATAATGCAAAATTAAGGGATGAAAAACGTTTTTGAGGGAAAAATGTGAAAATTTTATTTTTACAGCTCAATATTATAAACTTCCGTGAAGCACCTTGGGGTTCAAGGTGCTCGCCACACATCTAGATAAGTTCCCTAAGGGGTCTAGTTTCCAAAATGGTGTTACTTATGGGGGGTTTCCACTGTTTAGGAACATCAGGAGCTCTCCAAACGCAACATGGCGTCTGCTAATTATTCAGACAAATTTTACATTCAAAAAGTCTAATGGCGCTGCTTCCCTTCCGAACCCTGCAGTGCGCCCAAACAGTGGTTTTCCCTCACTTATGGGGTATCAGCGCGCTCAAGAGAAATTGCACAAAAAATGTTGGGGTCCATTTTTTCCTGTTACCCCTGTGAAAATAAAAAAAAATGGGTCTAAAGTAACATTTTTGTGAAAAAAGTTAAATGTTAATTTATTTCTTCCACATTCCAAAAATTCCTGTGAAGCACCTGAAGGGTTAATAAAGTTCTTGAATGTGGTTTTGAGCACCTTGAGGGGTGCAGTTTTTAAAATGGTGTCACTTTTGGGTATTTTCTGTCATAAAGACCCCTCAAAGTGACTTCAAATATGATGTGGTCCCTAAAAAAATGTTTTTGTAAATTTTGTTGGAAAAATGAGAAATCGCTGGTCAACTTTTAACCCTTATAGCTCCCTAACAAAAAAAAATTCCAAAATTGTGCTGATGTAAAGTAGACATGTGTGAAATGTTGTTTATTAACTATTTTGTGTGACATATCTCTCTGATTTAAGGGCATGAAAATTCAAAGTTTGAAAATTGCTAAATTTTCAAAATTTTCGCCAAATTTCCGATTTTTTCACAAATAAACGCAAGTGATATCGAATAAATTTTACCACTATCATGAAGTACAATATGTCACGAAAAAACAGTCTCAGAATCAGGGGAATACGTTGAAGCGTTCCAGAGTAATTACTTCATAAAGCGACAGTGGTCAGAATTGAAAAAATTGGCCCGGTCACGAAGGCAAAAACAGGCTCTGGTGCGAAGTGGTTAACTTGCGTCGGCTTTTTCTTAATCTGCAAATGCAGTCACAAAATGCGGGTGGTAGGGAAATGCTATCACTTGACGCCGCTAAGGCTTTTGATAGTGTCGAATGGGAGTATTTATGGGCTATTTTGAGAAAGATGGGGTTTGGTACTGGATTTCGCGCCTGGCTGCGGCTTCTGTATAACAATCTGGTAACTCGGATTCGAATTAATGGCAATCTTTCTGGTAGCATTGAAATGGGCAGAGGCACTCGTCAGGGCTGCCAGCTGTCTCCCTTACTGTTCAGCTTGGCTATGGAGCCGTTGGCTGTTAAGCTTCGCTCCAGCAGCGAAATACAGGGGTTCCGCTACAAAACACTGGAGGAGCGGGTGGCACTATATGCCGACGACCTTCTGTTGTTTTTGGGCGACAAGGAGCAATCTCTGACGACGGCTATGAATTAAGGGAGTTTGGAGATCATTCTGGCTTACGGATTAATTGGGATAAATCAGTTCTTATGCCGGTGGATAGTTTGTCTCTGAATACTAGGGCAGGGAATACTAGCTTGAAGATTGTGCGAGAATTTAAATATCTCTGAGTTAGAGTGACCTCATCTATCAGAGATTACATTCCTTTAAACTTACTTGAACTGCTAACCAGATTTCAACAAAAGGCCAGTACTTGGAGCAAACTCCCCCTATCAGTAATAGGTCGAACTAACTTAATTAAAATGGTGTTAATGCCCCAATTATTATATATCCTTCATAATTCACCGGTCTGGATCCCCATGAGAATATTTTATAAATTTCAAGCACTATTTTGGGAATTGATCTGGAAAAAAGGGGTGGCCAGAATCAGCTTGGATACACTTCAAAGGCCCAAAGATCAGGGGGGACTAGCCGCACCTTATCCATGAATATATTTTCTAGCCTCTCAGACTCAACAACTCTGGTTAATTCAGGGGAATCTAGATAAACTAATACGTCTACTCACACACAATTTGCCAATTACCTCCTTTCTAGAAACGGGAATCTCGGGGTGGGATGCTAGGCGGCATCTTCCAACCTTAGCACTTATGGGGAAAACGTGGCAGAAAATCAAACTGTTGTTGGGAATAGAGGGTTTTACCCAGTTTACTCCGTTGTGGCATAATGCGGGCCTTCCAAAGATTCATAAATTGAAAGGATTCAGAATATGGGAAAAATTGGGAATAACTAATGTGGCGCAAATATTAGAGGGGGAAATATTTAAATCGTTCCAACAGCTGAAAGAAGAATACTGTATTCCACAAACTAATTTCTACTTTTATCTCCAAATGAGGCATGCATGGTTTGTACAGCCGCGACATATGCAGAGTAAAATTCAACATCATCTACTGTTTAACACATTATTATGCCATAGAGGTGGGAAGGGATTGATTTCCAGAATCTGCGGGATACTTATGCAGCAATTTCAGTGGGACAGACCCTTAAATGTTAAGGAGAGGTGGGAACGTGACATTGGTACTATAACCTTGGAAGAATGGGAAGATGTGGTGGGGAGCGTTCCGATACTATCTACATGTGAGGCACATAGACTCTCACAGTTGTACTTATTGCATAGGGTATATAGAGCTCCAAAATTGCTACAGCGCATTGGGGCAAGGAATGATAGTGTGTGTCCAAAATGTGGAGAGGAAGGAGCAGATCTTATGCATATGATGTGGACGCGTAGGAGGGTCGCGGTATTCTGGAATGAGTGTGTGCAGTACATTAATAATATGTTTGAGTGTAATCTAACCTTATATCCTAAAGTGTGTGTGTTGGGCCATGTAGAAATAATAGGATGTGAAGAGGATGAAATAATAGCCGTTAAGAGGACTCTATATCAGATCAGAAAGCTTATAGCTGCACATTGGTTGGATCACTCCCCTCTCAGGTTCCAGGAATTCTTGGATAGAATGCGTCTTTTATTAAGATTAGAAGAGGGAGTTTACAAAAAGCGGAAGGCTATACGTAAATTTGATAAAATCTGGGGTAAATGGAGCATGTTTCATGGTTATCATATTATGTCCATTTTAAATATCAATTGAGTTTGAAATGTTGTGGTCTCTCAGGTTCTACTTAACTAATCACTGACTATTAGATATTATGCTCTGTATCCATGGATCAAAATATCAATGCTTTAACAGTTAGATAAGCTATATGATAATATGCGGTATGTAATTAAATTTGTCCTTGCCATATGGTTCTTGGGGGTGTAGTGGGCGGGGGGGAGGGGGAACGGGTGGGTTTTGAAGGGCAATGCCAGTTGGGTGATGCCTCAATGTTGTTTATGTGTAATGTTAAAAAAGTCTTTTAATAAAAAGTATCTGATTTAAAAAAGAATACAGAGCTACAACCTTGCACGGGCACCTCCATTTTGGAGGAGGTGTCTTTCATATGAGAAGTCCTCCGGCCATTGCCCGGGGACTCCTTAGGACGGCGCGCGTGGCCCCTTTAAGAGGGAGGGAGCGCGCGCACCCTAAGCACAGTGCCCGGGAAGCTGCGCGCGCCGGCAGCAGCAGCAGGAGAGCTGGAAGAAGCCGGGCCAGGAACGTAGCGGTTAGGGGGACGGCGTCTCTGCCTGTCAGGGGGCAGAGACGCCGATGCTACAGTACCCCTCCTTTACGCCCCCTCTTTTTTAGGCCTGAAAGAAATTTTTTAAGGTGAAGCGGGGCGTGGATGTTCTCCCTGGGGTCCCAAGTTCTCTCTTCTGGGCCAAACCCCTTCCAATCCACCAGAAAAAAGGTTTTTCCTCTTACCCTCTTGGTGGCCAGAATGTTCTCTACCTCATAGATGTCCTCAGCGAAGACCGGAGTAGGGAGGTACCTGGATCGCCGGAAAAAGAATTAAGAACAACTGGTTTGAGGAGAGATACGTGGAAGGAGTTGGGAATCCTTAAGGTGGCCAGGAGTTTTAACTTGTAGGCCACTGGATTGATTTGCTAGAGGACTTCAAATGGACCAATGAACCGTGGACCCAACTTATAGGAGGGTATTTTGAGACGAACATGTTTGG
Source organism: Phyllobates terribilis (assembly GCF_046119375.1). Lineage (NCBI taxonomy): Eukaryota > Metazoa > Chordata > Amphibia > Anura > Dendrobatidae > Phyllobates > Phyllobates terribilis. The sequence continues at coordinate 708,992,764 of NW_027362761.1, forward strand.
AGGAGAGCAAAACCTTGTCTCCCGGATGGAATTGAGGTAGGTCCAGACGTCTCTTGTCGGCATGTCTCTTCATCCGCTCGGAGGATTGAAGAAGTGCGGATCTAGTGTCCTCCCAAATGGTGGAAAATTCGCTGACCAGAGACTCCGCAGCAGGGTTGTCCACAGAAGCGGAGACGGGAAACGGAATCCGGGGGTGTTGACCGTAGACCACAAAGAACGGGGACTTAGAGGAAGATTTGCTGTCATGGTTGTTATAGGAGAACTCGGCCCATGGTAGGAGCTCTACCCAATCGGTATGGTGAGCGTTGACGAAATGCCAGAGGAAGCTGGTAAGGATCTGGTTGAGACGTTGCACTTGGCCATTGGACTGAGGATGATAAGCAGAGGAGAAATCCAGGGAGACATCCAGCAGCTTACACGTAGCTCTCCAGAAGCGCAAAGTAAACTGGACCCCACGATCAGACACAATGTGGAGGGGTAGGCCGTGGAGACGAAAGATGTGATGGATGAAGTCCTTAGCCAGCACAGATGCAGACGGGAGACCAGGCAGAGGGATGAAGTGGGCCATTTTAGAAAAGCAGTCAGCGACCACCCAAATGACAGTACAACCGGCAGAAACAGGGAGATCAGTAATAAAATCCATAGCAATGTGTTTCCACGGGGCAGCAGGTACGGGAAGAGGCAGGAGACGGCCGGCTGGAAGATGTCTAGGAATCTTATTGCGGGCACAGGATGAACAGGCCGTGACGAAGTCTACAACATCCTTGCGCAGGGAAGGCCACCAGTAATGCTGGGTAATGAACAGGAAGGTCTTCCTCTGGCCAGCATGGCCGGCTAGTTAAGACGAATGACCCCAGTGAAGAACCTTCTTACGATCCGGAACCGCTACAAAAGTCTTACCGGGTGGGAGACGAGACAGGTGCAAGGGAGCCACATTCATCACTTTGGAGGGATCGATGATATGCATAGGCTCCTGCTCTTGATCGGAAGACAGGAAGGATCGGGACAAAGCGTCGGTCTCAATGTTCTTGTCCGCAGGGCGGTAATGTAGGGTAAAGTTGAAACAGGCGAAGAACAAAGACCACCGGGCCTGACGCGGATTGAGTCTTTGGGCATTTTGTAGATATGCCAAGTTTTTGTGGTCAGTGTAGATGACCACCGGGTGCAGAGCCCCCTCTAGCAGGTAACGCCACTCCTCCAGCGCCAATTTGATGGCTAGCAGTTCTCGGTCTCCTATGGAATAGTTGCGCTCGGATGAGGAGAAGAGCTTGGAGAAGAAGCCGCAGGTTACCATTCTCCTAGACAGAGATTTCTGGGTGAGCACCGCTCCGGCTCCGGAAGAGGAAGCATCAACCTCCAGAAAGAACTGTTTGTTGCAATCCGGACGGTGCAGCACCGGGGCAGAAGAGAAGGCTTGTTTTAAGGAGAGGAAAACCTCCTCCGCTTTGGACGTCCATTCCTTGGGATTAGCTCCCTTACGGGTGAGCGCAGAGAAGGGAGCAGTCCGGAAAGAGAAATGTGGGATGAAGAGGCGGTAATAGTTAGCGAAGCCCAGGAATCGCTGAATCGCCTTCAACCCCTCCGGTCGGGGCCACTTTAAGATGGCAGAGACCTTCTCGGGGTCCATCTGTGGACCAGTCTTAGAAATAATATAGCCCAGGAACGGAAGAGCGGTCTGCTCGAAGAGTCATTTCTCAAATTTTGCGTATAGGTGATTCTGTCTGAGCCCAAGCAGGACCTGATGAACATCCCTCCGGTGTGTGGGTAGATCCGGAGAGAAGACCAAGATGTCGTCCAGGTACACCACCACGTATGAATATAAGAGGTCACGGAAGATGTCGTTAACTAGATCTTGGAAGACGGCTGGAGCATTACAGAGACCGAAGGGCATCACACAGTATTCATAGTGGCCGTCCCGGGTATTGAATGCCATCTTCCACTTGTCTTCTTGGCGGATCCGGACCAAGTTATACGCCCCACGAAGATCGAGCTTGGTGAAGATCTTCGCGCCTTTAAGGCGGTCGAACAGCTCAGAGATGAGTGGCAGGGAGTATTTATTTCTGATAGTAATCAGGTTGAGTCCTCTATAATCGATACAGGGGCTTAATGAACCGTCTTTCTTTTTTACGAAGAAGAATCCAGCTCCAGTCGGGGAGGTAGATTTCTGGATGAATCCCCTAGCCAGATTTTCTTCGATGTACTCCGACATGGCCCGGGTTTCGGCCAACGACAAGGGGTAGATACGCCCACGGGGTGGAGTGGCAATGGGTACCAGGTCGATAGGGCAATCATATGGCCTATGAGGTGGCAGCATCTCTGCTTCCTTCTTGTCGAAGACATCTGCATAGGACCAGTAACATGGCGGTAGACCAGGTAAATTAGCCGGAGTAGACGGAGGTCGAGCTGGGCGTACCGGAACCAGGCAGGTCTCATGGCAATCCTGCCCCCAAAGGAGCACCTCACCGGATCGCCAATTCAGAACGGGTTCATGTCTCTGTAGCCAGGGTAGACCAAGCAAAAGGGAGTGAGAGAGTCCGGATAGCACATGGAAGGAGATCCTCTCCGAGTGCAGCATTCCCACCTGCAGGGTTACAGGCTCTGTGACAAGCAAGATGGTCACCGGAAGGAGTCTTCCATCCACGGAAGCGACTGCCAATGGTTCAGCCAGAGGTTTGGTGGGAATCTGATACTTCTCTACAAGGGACTGAGAAATGAGATTCTCAGCGGCTCCGGAATCCTGGTGGGCGGTTTCAAAGAAGCGGTTCTCTCAACAGGAAATAGAAACGGATAAAGTCAAGAACGGAGAGGATTTACTCTTGCCTAGGATGACCTAGACACTGGAGTTTCCCGACTTCACCGGACAGGAACGGATCAGATCCTCCTTACTACAACAGTAGAAACAGCTCCCCTCGGCTCAGCGTGTTTCTTGGTGAGACTTGACCATCTTATTCTGGTCGATCTGCATGGATTCGGGCGAGCGTGCCCGGGGAGTTGCTGGTTGGGAGGCAGGTTTCTGGAAAACAGGAGCAAGACGAGGAAATCTTCTCTCCCGGGTAGTCTCCTTAGCATGTTCCAGGAAACGGATGTCAATCTGGGTAGCTAGTAACACCAGGTCATCCAGGGTGGTAGGAATGTCCTGGCAGGCTAGCTTGTCCTTGATCCATCCGGAAAGACCCTCCCAGAAGGTAGACACCAGGGCCTCGTTGTTCCAGGCAAGCTCAGAAGCGAGGGTACGGAACCGTATGGCATACTGGCCCACGGTGAGACTCCCTTGGCGGAGACGGAGCAATGAAGAGGCAGTTGAAGTCCTTCGTCAGGGCTCATTGAAGACCTTCTGGAAGGCAGTGAGGAAAGCCGCAAGATCGGACACCAGAGGATCCCCTCTCTCCCATAGAGGATTTAGCCATGCCAATGCTTCCCCGGTGAGGTGAGACACGATGAACCCCACCTTGGCCCGGTCAGAGGGAAACTGATGTGCCAGTAGTTCAAAGTGCAGCGTGCACTGGTTCAGAAAACCCCGACATAAGACGGGGTCACCCCCAAAACGAGGAGGCGCAGAGAGCCGGGGTCCAGAGCTGGATGCCGTGGCACTGGTAGGTAGAGGCGCCGCCGGAGCGGGTGTCGCTCGGCTCGAGGCAGACACAGGTGGGACGGACAGCATGTCCAGACGAGAGTTGACAGACCGCAGGAAGGTCAGGATGGTTTCCTGTTGGGATCTCTGACGAGAAACCTCCTGGTACAGGTCAGCAAGCGAAGGAGCCTGGGGGCCACCGGGTTCCATGGCCCATGCAAATTGTTATGGATCCGGATGGTGGAACCTCTGTGCTGCGGTGCAAGGAGGGGCGTAACTAGGTATCAACTCGGACTGACCAAGGTTGCACGGTGGCTCAATCGACTCCGTGAACCAGGGAAGGACCGAGCAGAGGGACCAGGTGCTACTCTGTGCCAGTCCTTATATGAGAGCAGGTGACTCCCACGAGTCAGAAGGCAGGGACTGACCAGTACAGCAAATGAGCACAGCAGGCAGGTTGACGGGTGATCTGGGTAGACGGACTGGCAGACACCACAGGTAACTGGCAGGAGCCTCCAGGTAGGCTGGCCAGTAGGCACGGTAGGTAACTGGTACGTTCTCCGGGTAGGCAGGCAAGCCTGGCCCATAGACAGACTGGCGGGTTTGGACCATAGGCAGACTATCGGGCTAGAGAGTGTACTTGGCTGGCGAAGACAGGTAGTCAGGCTGGCGGACTGGACTGGTAGTCAGGCTGGTGGACTGGACTGGTAGTCATACTGGCAGACTGGACTGGTAGTCAGACTGGCAGACTGGACTGGTAGTCAGGCTGGGGAACTGGACGTAGTCAGGCTGGCGGACTGGACTGGTAGCCAGGCTGGCGGACCGGACTGGTAGTCAGGCTGGCAGATTGGACTGATAGTCAGACTAGCAGCGGGACCTGAGGGCTGAAGCAGAGTTTAGAACACAGAGCTACAACCTTGCACGGGCACCTCCATTTTGGAGGAGGTGCCTTTTATATGAGAAGTCCTCCGGCCATTGGCCGGGGACTCCTTTGGACGGCGCGTGCGGCCCCTTTAAGAGGGAGGGAGCACGCGCCCTAAGCACAGTGCCCGGGAAGCTGCGCGCGCCGGCAGCAGCAGCAGAGCCGGAAGAAGCCGGGCCAGGAGCATGGCGGTAAGGGGGACGGCGTCTCTGCCTGTCAGGGGGCAGAACCGCCGATGCTACATACATGAACATTCTGTATACATGAACATACTGTATAACATACAGAATGTTAGAGGTAGGCCTCTTAAAATAGTTCCTACGGGCATCATAAACACCCTTGAAAAAATTATGTGGGTGTTGCATGATGGTCACCCTGTTAATATGGTGGTGGAAAAGGAGGAGAGTGACCTAAAATAGATAAAATCATGAAGCGTATACCCATGTCTGGGTGTGAAGGGGTGCATGGGAATAGACCTCCCCTCCCCCAACAAAAAAAAACAAACACTGGATTTGACTTTATGTTCCGCTACTATCATCCGATGGTGTTGAGAAGTCTGGCCCAATCCAGCCCTTGTTCATTATTATAAGAGTCAGCCTGGCAGCATTTTCAGTTTACAGTCGGATGCGCCTATCAGTTATAATACCCCCGGCGGCACTAATAACCCGCTCTGACAAAACGCTAGTGGCAGTGCAGGTCAGGACCTCCAAGGCATAGAGAGACAGTTTATGCCACGTGTCAAGCTTGGATACCCAATAGTTATAAGGCACAGAGGAATCACGGAGGATGCTGGTACGGTCGGCAAGGTATTCCTTCAGCATCTTCCAAAACTATTCCCTCCTTGTGAGAGTACCCTGTGCATCAGGGCCTGGGCACTGGGAGGGTCTGAGAAAACTCTCCCAGACCTTTGACAGTGTTCCCCTGCCTCTGCTGCATCATATTTGTGTCTCCCTCGCCTGTACTCCTTGGTTGTCCAACAAACTGTGACCTCTGCCGCCAGCGTTTTCAGATGGGAATTTTTTTAATAATTCTTCAACAAGGACCTTCATGTACTGCAACATTTTATTAGACCTCTCCGCCATGGGAAGGAGAGATAGAAAGCTCTCCTTGTAGCGTGGGTCTAGAAGTGTTACCAATCAGTAATTACTGTCGCCCAAAATGCGTACAATGTGAGGGTCACGGGAAAGGCAGAGGAACATAAAGTCAGTCATGTGTGCTAGACTGCCAACAGCCAAGACTTCCCTGTCCTGACTGAGAGGACGACTGTCCATGCTCTCCTCCTCATCCTCCTCCTGGTCCTCCTCCTCATTCTCCCTCTCCTCAGACCATCCAGGCTGAACAGACGATATGAATGTTATATGGGTAGTAGCATCTGTAGCCCAGGAAAACTGCTCCTGTTCCTCCTCCTCTTCCTCCTCCTTCTCCTCATTATCACCCAATCCGCGTTGAGATGAGATGAGGCTGGGCTGTGTAGCATCACCCTGTATAGTTCCTTGCTCCATCTCATCATGCTCCGCCTTCACTGCCTCCTCTTTAATTGTGCGCAGAGAGTGTTTCAGTAGACGTGGGATGGTGATGCTAATTATGGCATCATCGCCGCTAACCATCTTGGTCGATTACTCAAAGTTTTGGAGGACGGCACAGATGTCAGACATCCATGTCCACTCATCAGCCCTTATGTGCGGAGGCTGACCTGAATACCGACGGGTGTGTCGAAGCTGGTACTCAACAACTCCCATCTGCTGCTCACAAATCCTTCCCAACATATGCAACGTTGAGTTCCAATGCGTGGTGACAACACACACCAGTCAGTGAACAGGAAGCAGCAAATGCTGATGAAGCACTGTCAGGGTGGCGGAAGTTGTAGCTGACTTTCTGAAATGGGCACACACGTGGCGTACTTTCACAAGCAGATCAAGTAGATCTGAGTAGGTTTTGAGAAACTGCTGAACCACTAAGTTGAGCACATGGGCCAGGCATGGTACATGTGCAAGGTTGTCAAGCCTCAGAGCCGCCACCAGGTTCCGGCCATTGTCACACACGACCATACCTGGCTGTAGGTTCAGCGGTGAGAGCTACAGATCTGCCTGCTTTGTTATAGCTTTCAACAACTCTGCAGTAGTGTGCGGTTGTTTGTCACCTAAGCATATTAGCTTTAGCACCTCCTGTTGCCGCTTGGCTGAGGCAGTGCTGCAGTGCTTCCAGCTTCCGACTGATGCGGTCATTTTGGAGATGGAGGCTGAAGAGGAGGAGGAGGAGATGCTGGAGCTGTAGCATGTAAGGGCAACCCTGATTGACCCAGGGCCCGAAATCCTCAGCGTCGGGGGGACGTGTTCCGTCCAAGGGTCCGACTGGGTCCCGGCTTCCACAATATTAAACCATTGTGCCGTCAATGAGATGTGCCTGTCCTGGCTGCAAGCACTTGTCCTCCTGTCCGTGGTTAGGTGGACCTTCCCAGTAACTGCGTTGTTGAGGGCACGGCTAATGTTCTGGGACACGTGCTTGTGTAATGCAGGGACGGCACACCGGGAGAAGTAGTGGCGGCTGGGGATCCAGTACCAAGGGACGGCCGCTGCCATGAGGTTGAGGAAAGCTTCTGTCTCCACGAGCATAAAAGGCTACATTTCCAGTGCAAGCAGTCAAGAAATGTGGCAGTTTAGTATTGTGGCCTGTGGGTGGTTGGCTGCGTATTTGCACTTGCGTTCAAAGGACTGGGGTACGGACAACTGAACGCTGCGCTGGGACAAGGACGTGGTTGCTGACGGTGGTGGTTGCAAGTGTGCACGCACAACAGTGGAACAGGCAGTGGTGTCACCCACAGACACTGTTTCTGGACCCTGGCGTTCGGCCCAACTAGTCGGGTGCTTTGCTGTCATGTGCCTGAGCATGCTGGTGGTGGTCAGGCTGGTAGTTTTGCTGCCCCTGCTGATGCTGGCATGGCAGATGTTGCAAATGGCCTTTTTGGGGTTAACTGGACAGGTCTTCCCGAGTCTGGCTCTTTTTTAAAAATAACAGTTGGATTGGCAACTTCCCTCATGTTGGTGTTCTTGGCAACAGTTGCCCGTCTTGTGTCTGTGACCATGCCACTGTTTGTTGCTGCTTGTTGTGGTGCTATGGCTCCCTCCCTCTTTGCGCTGTTGTCCTTGCTATGCATATCACCTTACCAGGTTGCGTCAGTGACTAGAGATGAGCGTTGTTCTACTCGAACTGTTCGCCAATCTCAAATTCGAGCTGTTTTGGGCGGTGTTCGAGCCGTTCGGCGAACACGAACGATTTGAGAAAAATTCGGCTGTTCGAGGTTATGTTCGATAACTGTTCGTGCACCAAAATCATAACTGGATTTTTTCTCAGTAATGATGAAAATTAATGTTAATACGCAGTTTGAGTGTACAGCGGGGTGGGGGGAGGGGCAGGGGATGGATCTCTGCAGGAATAATGAAGATCTCCATTTTTTTTTCTCTTTCCCGCATTTGCAGTGGGGAGGTGCAGTCTGTCAGCCTATCAGCAGCGCACACATGGAGCGAACTGCTGTTTTTCACACAAGCAAGGGCATGTGTCATTGGCAGTGTATGTCACATGTCCTTGCCCTATAAGACCAAGCCATTTTCCCCGTCGCCACCATTTTCTCACTGCTGCAGCTGCGTGTTAGACGGCACCGCTGTTGCTGTGTGCACTATACCTTGTTAATTTCAAGCCAATTTTCGCACAAATCTACAGATAGCTTGGGAGTAGGGAATAGTTGTGATTGCAGTCCTTTTAAGGACTAGGTTACAGCATTTCCTACGACTTTTATCAGGCAGGTCTGTGCTCTTAAATAGATAGATTGTGGGAGTAAAGACTAATTGTAATTGCAGTCCTTTTCAAGACTAGGTTACATCAGTTCCTATCAGTTTTTGCTAGGCAGGTCTGTGCCAGTGCTGTGCAAGTTTTTTTCACAGCATTTGGCTGAATCTAGCAAAGCTAATCCTTTTTGGCCTATTGCAGAGTGTGTTAGTCAGTGGAGTAGCCTATCTGTGTTGCAAGATATACCACCTGTGTATAGAATACCAATTTTTTTACTGCACCTAGTGAAGTAAAATCTTTTGGGCATAGCATCATTCTATTAGTCCATCTATACTGACCTCCATCAGGTTGCAAATTGAATATAATTTTTTTCTGCATCTAGCTCTGAAAAAATATTTGGGCTTCTAGCAGTGTGTGGGACTTGTTCTATTAGTCCATCTATACTGACCTCCATCAGGTTGCAAACTGAATATAATTTTTTTCTGCATCTAGCTCTGAAAAAATATTTGGCCTTCTAGCAGTGTGTGGGACTTTCTCTATTAGTCCATCTATACTGACCTCCATCAGGTTGCAAATTAAAAATAATTTTTATCTGCATCTAGATCTGAAAAAATATTTGGCCTTCTAGCAGTGTGTGGGACTTTCTCTATTAGTCCATCTATACTGACCTCCATCAGGTTGCAAATTAAAAATAATTTTTATCTGCATCTACCTCTGAAAAAATATTTGGGCTTCTAGCTGTGTGTGGAACTTGTTCTATTAGTCCATCTATACTGACCTCCATCAGGTTGCAAACTGAATATAATTTTTTTCTGCATCTAGCTCTGAAAAAATATTTGGCCTTCTAGCAGTGTGTGGGACTTTCTCTATTAGTCCATCTATACTGACCTCCATCAGGTTGCAAACTGAATATATTTTTTTTCTGCATCTACCTCTGAAAAAATATTGGGCTTCTAGCTGTGTTTGGGACTTGTTCTATTAATCCATCTATACAGACCTCCATCAGGTTGCAAACTGAATATATTTTTTTTCTGCATCTACCTCTGAAAAAATATTGGGCTTCTAGCTGTGTGTGGGACTTGTTCTATTAATCCATCTATACAGTCCTCCATCAGGTTGCAAACTGAATATATTTTTTTTCTGCATCTACCTCTGAAAAAATATTGGGCTTCTAGCTGTATGTGGGACTTGTTCTATTAATCCATCTATACAGACCTCCATCAGGTTGCAAACTGAATATAATTTTTTTCTGCATCTAGCTCTGAAAAAATAGTTGGCCTTCTAGCAGTGTGTGGGACTTTCTCTATTAGTCCATCTATACTGACCTCCATCAGGTTGCAAATTAAAAATAATTTTAATCTGCATCTAGCTCTGAAAAAATATTTGGCCTTCTAGCAGTGTGTGGGACTTTCTCTATTAGTCCATCTATACTGACCTCCATCAGGTTGCAAATTAAAAATAATTTTTATCTGCATCTACCTCTGAAAAAATATTTGGGCTTCTAGCTGTGTGTGGGACTTGTTCTATTAGTCCATCTATACTGACCTCCATCAGGTTGCAAACTGAATATAATTTTTTTCTGCATCTAGCTCTGAAAAAATATTTGGCCTTCTAGTAGTGTGTGGGACTTTCTCTATTAGTCCATCTATACTGACCTCCATCAGGTTGCAAATTAAAAATAATTTTTATCTGCATCTAGCTCTGAAAAAATATTTGTCCTTCTAGCTGTGTGTGGGACTTTCTCTATTAGTCCATCTATACTGACCTCCATCAGGTTGCAAATTAAAAATAATTTTTATCTGCATCTACCTCTGAAAAAATATTTGGGCTTCTAGCTGTGTGTGGGACTTGTTCTATTAGTCCATCTATACTGACCTCCATCAGGTTGCAAACTGAATATAATTTTTATCTGCATCTAGCTCTGAAAAAATATTTGGCCTTCTAGCAGTGTGTGGGACTTTTTCTATTAGTCCATCTATACTGACCTCCATCAGGTTGCAAATTAAAAATAATTTTTATCTGCATCTAGCTCTGAAAAAATATTTGGCCTTCTAGCAGTGTGTGGGACTTTCTCTATTAGTCCATCTATACTGACCTCCATCAGGTTGCAAATTAAAAATAATTTTTATCTGCATCTAGCTCTGAAAAAATATTTGGCCTTCTAGCAGTGTGTGGGACTTTCTCTATTAGTCCATCTATACTGACCTCCATCAGGTTGCAAATTAAAAATAATTTTTATCTGCATCTACCTCTGAAAAAATATTGGGCTTCTAGCTGTGTGTGGGACTTGTTCTATTAATCCATCTATACAGACCTCCATCAGGTTGCAAACTGAATATAATTTTTTTCTGCATCTACCTCTGAAAAAATATTTGGGCTTCTAGCTGTGTGTGGGACTTGTTCTATTAGTCCATCTATACTGACCTCCATTAGGTTGCAAACTGAATATAATTTTTTTCTGCATCTAGCTCTGAAAAAATATTTGGCCTTCTAGCAGTGTGTGGGACTTGTTCTATTAGTCCACCTATACTGACCTCCATCAGGTTGCAAATTCAAAATAATTTTTTGTCTGCATCTAGCTCTGAAAAAATATTTGGCCTTCTAGCAGTGTGTGGGACTTTCTCTATTAGTCCATCTATACTGACCTCCATCAGGTTGCAAACTGAATATATTATTTTTCTGCATCTACCTCTGAAAAAATATTTGGGCTTCTAGCTGTGTGTGGGACTTGTTCTATTAGTCCATCTATACTGACCTCCATCAGGTTGCAAATCGAATATAATTTTTTTCTCCATCTAACCCAGCCAATAGTTTTGGCCTAATACCACAGTTTGGCCACTCAGCTCTGCTCGGTTCCCATCCATTGTTTTTTTGTGCAAACAACTCCAGAGTTGTGAATTAGTTAACCACCAAAATGAGTGGAAAAAGGCCTGCTGCTGGTGGAAAGGGGAATAGGTGTGTTGGGAAGGGGAAAAAAGGTTGTGTCCGTGGGGTAGGTGTTAAAGCAACAGTAACATCTGCAGAAGAAAGACCATCTTCCAGCCAAACTAAAATGTCTACTTCTTTTAGCGGACAATGTGATAAGATCCCTTCTTACGGCCACGCCAATTGCTACAAATTCCAGATGAGGCACAAAAACAGCAGGTGCTTCAACGGATATCAAGTGCTCCTTTAAGTGGGCTCTCCTCCACATCAACTTCAACATCACAAATACTCCAGTCCTCAAAGGTGTCACCCCAATCGCACTTGCTTCCTCACAGCTCCAAAATCTCCAGCTGCCCGTCTGAGTATGAGGTAGAACAGATGGTTGAGTCTGCAGAGCTGTTTACTCATACTATAGCCTGGGAATCAGAGGTCGACTCCAGCGCTTCTGTGAATCCAGACGAGGAAATGATCTGCACTGATGCCCAGAATCTTTATGAGTCGGATCCAGGACCAGACGCAGAAGGTTCTGACCATAATGTAGACCCTCATTCCCAAACTGTAACTCCTGTTGGTGGAGACAATGAGGAAGACGATGATGAGACTCAAATACCTGATTGGAGCGACAACTTTAGTTTTTTGTCAGGGCAGGAACAGGTTGGCTCTGAGGACGATGGGTGTGATAACGCACAGGGTGATGATGATGAGGTTGGAGATCCCACTTACTGTCAACCCACAGTCAGCCAAGAGATGAGGTCAGCAGAGGAGGTGGAGGAAGATGCTAGTGACGACGAGGTCAGGTTGCGCCTTCCTGGACAGAGACGTAGTACTGGAAGCACGTCAACAACTGCATCCTCAAACACAACTCTGCCTCTCACCACAAGTCGTGGTGGCTCTTCAGGTCGCATGGGTGCTAAGCCTTGCATAGCCTGGGCATTTTTTCAGATCGATAAAGATGACCCAACTCGTGTTATCTGTAACATTTGTCAGCAAAAGCTAAGTAGAGGCCAAAAAATACATAGTTTGAGTACTTCATGCATGAACCGGCACATGGACATGAAGCATAAGTTGCAGTGGGAAGCTCAGTGTGCTACAATGCGGCCTAGCCGGCCGGGCCAACCGCCGTCTGCCATATCTTGTGCATCCGCGGCCTCTTCATCCTCTGTGACTGGGGGGACAGCAGTCACACCTGTTTTGGGGCGCAGACCTGCCACCTCTTTACCCGCAACAGCCAGCGTGATTGGCAGGTCATCATTTTCTTTGGAGGTGGTAACACCAGCTGGTGTTGAGCGCTGTCTGACATCGATAGCACCACCTTTGGATCAAGGCAACCTAACATGTCCGCCTGCATCTTCCTCACAGACCGGCAGTTTGCCGGGGACACCCTTATCAACCCCGTCTAAGCACAATAGCCAGCCCTCGGTCCCTCAGATGTGGACAAGTAAAAGACCATTTCCTCCTAGCCATGAGAAAGCTAAGAGGTTGAATTTCACCATCTGCAAGCTCTTGGGTACAGAAATGCTGCCTTTCCGCCTGGTGGACACAGAGGATTTTCGAGACCTTATGTCCGTCGCAGTGCCCCAGTACCAGATGCCCAGTCGGCACTAGTTCTCAAAGAAAGGTGTGCCTGCGCTCCACCAGCATGTCGCACACAACATCACTGCTTCTTTGAGAAACTCTGTGTGTGACAGGGTGCATTTCACCACAGACACTTGGACGAGTAGGCATGGACAGGGGCGTTACATGTCGCTGACTGGGCACTGGGTAACTATGGTGACAGCAGGACAAGGGGCTGCTGTCCAAGTCTTGCCGTCCCCACGAGTTGTGCGTCAATCCTCTTTATGTCAAAGTTCCTCCACTGCTTCTGCCTCCTCAACCTCCTCTCGGTCTTCCACCTGCACCCAAAGCCTGTCTGGTCATGCCACAAGCTTTCTAACTGCGCAGAAGGGATCCTGCACACCTCCTTACTATGCTGGCCGTAGGGCTCAACGTCATCAGGCGGTTTTTACTTTGAAATGTCTGGGAAATGTGAGTCACACAGCTGAGGAGTTGTGGTCAGCTCTGGAGAACCAATTTCATGAATGGTTGTCTCCACTGGACCTGAAACCAGGGAAGGCCGTGTGCGACAATGCTGCAAACCTGGGTGCGGCCCTTCGCCGGGGCAATGTCACACACGTGCCTTGTATGGCTCACGTATTGAACCTGGTTGTCCAGCAATTTTTAGCCCACTATCCCAGACTAGATGGCCTTCTGCAGAGGGCACGGTCGCTGTGTGCTCACTTCCGCCGTTCGCATCCCGCAGCTCAGCGACTTACATCTCTACAGAAGTCGTTGGGCCTGCCACTTCACCGGCTAAAATGCGATGTGCCTACCCGGTGGAATTCAACTCTGCACATGTTGCAGCGACTGTGGCAGCACCGACAAACCCTGGTGCAATACGTTCTGACGTATAGCCTGGGCCAACGAGATCCAGAGGTGGGGCAAATCACGCTGGAGGAGTGGTCTCAGATCAGGGACCTATGCACCCTTCTGCACAGTTTTGAAATGGCGACGAAGATGTTTAGTGCTGACGATGCCATTATCAGCATGACTATTCCGGTGATTTACATGCTGGAGCACATGTTAAACAGAATTCGGAGTCAGGTGGTGGCACAAGAGGAGGTGGAGGAAGTAGAGGAGGAGGAGTTGTATGCGGAAGGGCTAACATCTGCAAGGTCCAGACGGTCGGCAGCACCAAGGCGGCAGGCATGTGAGGGTGAGGGTGGGGGAGATGGTTTTACCAGGGCGCATGGTAGCAGCCAAACTAGTGAGGAAGGTGCAGGAGCCCAGGAAGAAGTGGAGGACGAACTGATGGAAGACTCATCAGATGAGGGAGACCTTGATCACATTTCTGTTGTGCGAGGTTGGGGGGAGAGGACAGAGGAAGGAAGCATGATTGTTACCTCGCCACCAACACAACAGGGACTTGGTGCTCCTGGATGCGCAACACACATGAGTGCCTTCTTGCTGCACTACCTGCAACATGACCCTCGAATTGTGAGAATTAGAAATAATCCTGACTACTGGGTTGCCACACTGTTAGATCCCCGGTACAAAAGTAAATTTGCCGAAATTATTCCTGCCATAGAAAGGGATGCACGCATGCAGGAGTATCAGCAGAGACTGTTGCAGAATCTTACATGTGCTTTTCCACAAAACACCAGTGGTGCACGTAGTGAATCTCACAGTTCCAACTTGCCAACCGTGGGACCGTCAAGTGTTCAGCACTCAAACCGTAACAGAACCACAGTATCTGCTGGTAACATCAATTTTGCGGAATCATTTCACCACTTTTTTAGCCCATCCTTTGCAAGGCCACAGGAGACAAGAAGTCTGACACATAGTCAACGCCTAGAGACGATGGTACAGGAGTATCTCCAAGTAAACATTGAAGCCATGACTGTGTCACTGGACCCTTGCTCTTTTTGGGCTTCCAATCTGGATAAATGGCCGGAGCTAGCCACTTACGCCTTGGAGATCTTGTCATGCCCCGCAGCCAGCGTTCTGTCTGAACGTGTGTTCAGCGCTGCTGGTGGTGTGCTGACAGATAAGCGCACGCGGCTCTCCACTGATAATGTAGACAGACTCACGTTCATAAAGATGAACAAATCATGGATCCGAAATGAATTTTCTACCCCTGTGTCATCCTGGGGAGAGTAAAAGCTTGATGATTGGTTAAAATCACCCTACCAACCGTTTTAAGCTTTCAAATTACTAATCATGTTTATCTGTATCTTGGCTGGAAAATAATTTGGGCTTTGTAGCAGTGTGCAGCACTGATTCTATTAGGCCATCTATAATAAGCTCCACCAGATTTAAAATTACTAATCATGTTTATCTGTATCTTGGCTGGAAAATAATTTGGGCTTTGTAGCAGTGTGCAGCACTGATCCTATTAGGCCATCTATACTAAGCTCCACCAGATTTAAAATTAATAATAATTTTTAGCTGCATCTAGCCCGGAAAATAATTTTGGGGCTCCGAGATGCGCAAGACACATAAGTGCCTTCTTGCTGCACTACCTGCAACATGACCCTCATATTGTCAGAATTCGAAGTAATCATGACTACTGGGTTGCCACACTCTTAGATCCCCCAAACTTTTCGATCAACCTTTTCATTTTAATAAAGACCAAAAAAATGGTCATTTTTGAAATTATAAGCATTAGCAGGTTATTAGAAACTGAAATCAAACAGTTTTCAAGTCAAAACTTTATTCTAGGTGATGTTACATTTTCACATAGGACCCCTTGTTCGAAAGGAGCTTCTGAACTCTCTCGTCCATTGAATTTGTCAGGTTTTGGATGGTTTCTGCTTCAATTGTTTTGCATGAGGACAGAATACCCTCCCAGAGGTGTTGCTTAGATGTGAACTGCCTCCCGCCATCATAGACACTCCTTTTGATGATGCTCCAGAGGTTCTGAATGGGGTAGAGGTCAGGGGAGCATGGGGGTCACACCATAAGTTTGTCCCCTTTTATGCCCATATCAGCCAGAGATGCAGATGTTTTATGTGCAGCATGAGATGGTGCATTATCATGCAAAAAAAAATGATCTTGCTGTGAAATACACGGTTCTTCTTCTTGAACCATGGCAGGAAGTGCTGTTTGAGAAAATCCACATACATTATGGAGTTCATCTTTAGCGCCTTCAGGGATCCTAAAGGGGCCGACAATCTCTCTCCCCATGATTCCAGCCCAAAACATTACTCCACCTCCTCCTTGTTGGCGCTGTAGCCGTGTTTGCGTGGGGTGTCCATCAACCAGCCATCCTCCACTCCATCCATCTGGACCATCGAGCGCTGCACGGCACTCATCCGTGAACAAAACAGTTTTGAAATCAGTCTTTATGTAATGTTTAGCCCACTGGAGCCGTTTCTGCTTGTGTGAAGTGGATAGAGGAGGTCGACAGGATGGCGTATGCACAGCTGCAAACCTCTGAAGGACCCTGCATCTTGTTGTTCGGGGGACGTTGGAGGCACCAGCAGCTTCAAAAACTTGTCTGCTGCTATGACAAGGCTTTTTTGCCGCTGCTCTTTTAACCTGACGTAATTGCCTGTAGGAAAGAGTCCTCAATTTGCCCTTATCAGCACGCACACGTGTGTACTGTGAATCAGCTACATACTTCTTGATTGCCAAGACACTTCATCCTGATCATCGCACAATGTTGATTGTAGTCATGCCTTGACCTAAACACTCCACAATTTGTTCCTTCTCAGCAGCCGACACATCCTTTTTCTTTCCCATTTTGGCAGAAAATGTAGGCTGCTTAATAATGTGAGACAGCCTTCTTAAGTAGTCTTGCCTTTCATTGGACACACCTGCCAAACTAATTAGCACAGGTGTCTGCAATTGCTTACAGTGATCTAAAGAGCCCTGACACACATCACCATCAATGAGTTTAACTGACAAACAAACAAATTCTTCCCTTATCACTCCTAAACACTTTTTGCATAATAATTTGGAACACAGTGTACATGTGCTTTTCCACAAAACACCAGTGGTTCACGTAGTGAATCTTACAGTTCTAACTTGCCAACCGTGGTCTGTATGGAGTTGTTCAATAAAGGGCCCAAAATTAAGATAACATAGATGGGAGAGGTCTCTATGAATAGGAATTCCTAAGTATTTGATACCCTGTGAGGGCCAGGCAAAGGGAAAGTTGGACTGGATGGAATCCTATATGGATTTGGGGAGGGAGACATCGAGGGCCTCAGACTTCGCTGCATTGATTTTAAAATTTGACCATGTAACAAAGTGATCTATTTCAGCCATAACAGCATGGATGGATATATGTGATTGAGTGATATATACTAGGACATCATCAGCAAATAGAGAGCACTTGTACTCGGTGCCTCCCACCTCAATCCACCTAATATTGGGGTTATGGCGAATTGATGAGAGCAGGTGCTCCGTCACTAGGATGTATAAGAGAGGGGACAGAGGACATCCCTGCCTTGTCCCATTGGTGATTGTGAAAGGTGATGAAAATGTTCTGATGCACCCCCTGGGCCTTGGGACACCCGGAGCCGGACCCTTTTTGGTGGATGCTGGTGGTTGTAGTCTTCGTGGCGGCGACCCGGTTCCGTGGCTCAGGGTGGTCAAACCAGTGGCGGAACTATTTATGTGATTTTGATGTTTAAATGTCTGACTACGCCACCCGTGGATTGCGGTTAGAGTGAACCGCCGCTGCAGGGCAGACCGCTGAGGCTGGTGTTGTGGGTGCAGTAGAGCATAGCATAACTCCCCACGGAAGGAGTATAGCCTCAGGGCAGTGTTTGCGGAGGATGGGGGTGATGGTGCAGGGCAGCAGCAGTAACGACACGGAGTCAGTGATGCAGTCCAGGGCCTTTACTCACAGTTCTTATTATCCAGACCACGTCTGCAGGTAACGGCTGCCCACGTCGTACTGTGCTCACCAGGTGAGGGGCTCAGACAACTCCCAGATAACTTTGGAGCGCTTCACAGGACCCCCTTTGTGTGTCCTTTGTCTGGCCTTTCTTACCAACCCTTCTGTCCGGCTGCCTCGGGCCTCCTCTTGGTAAACTTGGCGCCAGTTTCCCTGACCCTATGTGGTGCCTTCCTAGCGGGTGTAGCGAGGGGCTGCACCACATAAAATGTCAGAGCCTCCGGTTTCTAGCTGAGGGTCGTTTCCTGCCTCCACTAGTTTCGGGGACCGGTCTCCCCCTTTGGCCTGACCCCTCCACGCAGGTGGATTCGGGCGTGCGGTGGCGACTCGCCCATCTGCACCCCTGGGATCCCTTCATTCCTCGTTCCTGGAGCCTTCTCCGCTCCTCTTCCTTCCTTCTCCCTCTTCCAGGCCTGGGCCTCTGTTACTAGGCCCGCCTCCGGAGCAGAGCTCATGCAGAGCCCCTGCTCCCTGCCACTTCTGCTCAGACTTCTCTGCACTGAACTAAGATGGTGCCCACCTTTTATACTCCCTTCTCAATGCACCCAGGAACTGCTTCCTCCCTGCTCCTGCACTACAGGGTTCCCCTTCCTCAGTGTTCCCTCCCCCCACTCCAGCCAGGGACAGGGACTGTCGTGCCCATCTCAGAGGCATATTGGTCGCCCTGCCCCACGGCAATGTGGTGTAATGCATGCAGGTGTCGGGTCCTGATCCACACTCCATCCTTACCTGAGAGTGAGATATCACACCTCTGGGTGAGGTGCAATACCTCTGTAGCAACCGAGCCCTCAGGGTGCTACAGTTCCATTTATCTTCAGCCTAGGTGACGTATTGTGATACAGGGCCGTGATTTTGGCTATAAAAGGGTCCCCTAGACCCCTTCCCCAAGCTTTTTAAGAGAATCATATATGGCGTGCCAGGAGACTCTATGGAATGCTTTCTCAGCATCCAACGAGAGTATCTAATTACAAATTTTTAACTGCATCTAGCCCAGGAAATACTTTGTGCCTAGTAGCAGTGTCTGCTAGTCAGCGGATTATCCCGGCTGTTAAGCAAGCTACACCACCTGTAGTTTGGACACTTAATTTTTTCAAAGGAAATGCTTCGGGACCACGGGATACTCAGTGAAGAGCATCAGGAGGCACCCCAAAGCATAGGGGCTGGGACTGGCAGTAGGATGCCTTGCGGTGGACAGCCGAGCTCGATCCTTATAAAAGCTTTTTAACTGCAGCAGCTTTAGTGGACGCTACTGGAGCTGGAATTACGCGGCTGCTGGCATGAGACTTGCCCTCCAATAGATCCTTGTAAATGGATTTAAAGTGTATTCATTCAAATTAGAGAGACAATTTAAATTAAAAAGCTTAGAGCTGCCTCCACCACAGGGGGGCTCGCTCGACCCACCAGCGGACAGGCACCAGTATTGGGAGAGGGGGGCTGGCCGTCAGGGTTCACCGCGGCTCTGGCATAAACCCGGCGACACGGAGGTGGCACGGGCAGGAGCGGACTGAACGTGTCGGCTTCTCACTTTTTGGATTTTAGAAGGGCATGACATGCCTATATTTGTGTCTCCCCCTCCTTTTACTCCTCCACCTCTTTTCTTTTCGCATGACTATATGTACTTGTCACTTTTCCATGTGTTAGTTGTGTCTTCTGAGCAATTTGTCAGCTTTTGGACACCTTTGAAGGTGTTTTCTATGTGTTTCTATGTGTTTTTGTTTGCCTGCCATTGGTTTTAACGGTGTTCGAAGGTGTTCGACGAACAGTTCGACGAACAGTTCGGCGAACACACGGGTGTTCGACGAACCGAACCGAACTCGAACACTACGGGGGTGGCTCAACACTATCAGTGACTTCATCGTCCACCACCTCGTCTTCCACATACACACCCTGGGCCTCCTCCTGACTTGCTGGCAATTGTGTCTCACCTCTTGCGACAATAATTCCACTTTCCCACCATCGCCTTCGTGTGATCGTGGCTACTCAAATATTTTGGCATCGGTACATGTGATCTCCTCATGCCCCAATTCAAGTGGGCTGGGCAAGAGGCCCAAATCTATAAATGGAAAGTGAACAGCTCTTTGGAGAGCCCAAGTGTGGGATCACTTGTCTCCGGGCATTCGTCATGGTGGGAGGAAGGAGGATCAGGATGAGGAATATGTGGCCCAGATTCACGGCTAATGAGACTGGACCATGTGGAAGACAGAGTGGTGATGGTGACAAACTGACTGGAAACATTATCTGCTATCCAAATAACAACCTTTTCACACTGGCCTGGCTTCAAGAGTGGTGTTCTGCGACCCCTAGAAAGTGGGACAGGAAGGTAGGACGACATGATGTGGCTGCTGGTTGTCCTCGCTCAGCAGGCACAATTTTAGCTTGCCCACGGCCTCGGCCTCTGCGTGCACCATCACAGCCACTTCCCGATCCATTGCCATGAGCCTTGCCCATTTTAAAAGGAGTATAATATTTTTCACGTTCCTAAAAATGTCTCTATTATTATCGCAGTAATATAGGATCACGTCTGATGTCCAAGGTTTTAGGCAGTGGCCTAATAGATATGGTTTTGGTCAGCGACCAAGTGTGAATAGGTTTGAACACACAACTGGCAGACTTTAAATAAAGTATAATATTTGTCACGTTCCCAAAAATGTCAGGATTATTACCGCAGTAATATAGGATCACGTCTGATGACCACGGTTTTAGGCAGTGACCTAATAGATATGGCATTAGTCAATGACCAAGTTTGAATAAATTTGAACACACAACTGGAAGACTTTAAATAGAGTATAATATTTGAGAACTAGTGAATGCGGTACGCGCTCAAGGTAACTGGAAAGCGTATGGAATCCTACCTGAGGTCAGTGTAGCTTTGTGGAGGGTCCGGTTTGGACGTGTACAACTTGCTTCAGGGATATCCAAGGTAAATAGAGGGGCTGCAATAGCTCAGCGATGGATCCAAGGTGGATGTATCCAGCTTGTTACAAGGGTGATCAAGGGCTACAGCACCAAGTTACGGAACAGTCCACGTGGTGCAGAAGCAGTGTGCTTCCGGCTGGAAAAGTATTAGGCGCTTTGTGTCTGAGTGACGTCACTGGAACTACGGGTCTCCCTCTGCGCGTTATCTATCGCGTTTCTGAGGATACAACCACCTTCGTCAGGGATTACAAACACATAGAACGTCATTGTGCTTATAGGTGGAGTATAATATTTGTCACGTTCTCAATGATGTCTGTATTATTATCGCAGTAATATTTGACCACCTGAGATGATAGACAAGTTTCTCTGCTTCCACAATACAAGAATGCTATTAAAATCAACCAAATCTGGCTGTATGCTGCTAACAAGCAAATGGAGCAGTAAAAATTGTGTATTATATTGCTTTTCAACAAAATAATCAGGATTAAGAGCAAAAAGATTATTAGCCCTGATATCTAGGGCTTTGGATATGAGTAACAGCAGCAGAAAGAACGTGCAATGGACCATATTCTGTTGTATACGCTCCCCATAAACTCTGCCTGCCTAAATACTGCTATCACCAGGATTAATATGCATCAGAATTAGTCCTTAGAAGGACTGTTAGTTTAGATTTATAATAGTGTAGAATACCTCACTAGAATAAAAGCCAATTCTCTCCCTCACTCAGCAGCACCTCTCCCTACTCTGCCTGTCTGATGGGTAGACTGTGAAGAGCATAGGTTCCCGAGTCTTATATAGACCCGATGACGCTATGTGGCCCCGCCAAACATGTGGGGCGGGGACTCAAGCTCCCGCCCGAGCATTCCAAAAATACTTGCTGAGCACTGAGAAGCTTAGGCGAGTATCAAATAGTGGTGAGCATGCTCGCTTATGACTAGTAAAGACTATAAAAATTAGTACTAAATGAAAAGGCCCACATATCTGGAACTGTATGGTGGATATACAAAAAGCATGATATTCTTCTGCAGAAATATCATACAATATTAGACCTACTGTAACCAACATTCAGAGATCTGCTTTACAGCACTTATGCTGAGTAGAGATTTTTAGGAAGGCTCTGTGACCACTGCAGAGGTAATTTTTTATGGAGGCGATGATTTTTCCTACCATCTAATGAATTATGTTTTGTTTATATAGGGACATTATCTTTTACTGTGATCCTGACTTTGATGATAATCAGATGACTACTGAAAGATGATTCCTACGGAACAGAAAGTATCAACAAACAAAATTAGCCTCAGTGGTGAAAATTGCAAGATTCAGGGCTATATATATATATATATATAGATAGATAGACAGAGAGATATTGTTATGAGTCCGGGTGGTGGAACCTCTGTGCTGCGGTGCAAGGAGGGACCAGAGGGGCGTAACTAGGTATCAACTTGGACCGACCAAGGTCGTACGGCGGCTCAATTGACTCCGTGACCAGGGAAGGACCGAGCAGAGGGACCAGGTGCTACTCTGGGGACCGACCTTGTATGAGAGCAGGTGACTCCCACGGGTCAGAAGGCAGGGACTGACCGGTACAGCAGATGAGCACGGCAGGCAGGCTGACGGGTGATCCAGGCAGACGGACAGGCAGGCACAGCAGGTAACCAGCAGGAGCCTCCAGGTAGGCTGACAGGTAGGCACGGCAGGTAACAAGCAGGAACCTCCAGGTAGGCTGGCTGGTAGGCACGGCAGGTAACAAGCAGGAGCCTCCAGGTAGGCTGGCTAGTAGGCACAGCAGGTAACAGGCAGGAGCCTCCAGGTAGGCTGGCTGGTAGGCATGGCAGGTAACAAGCAGGAACCTCCAGGTAGGCTGGCTGGTAGGCACGGCAGGTAACAAGCAGGAGCCTCCAGGTAGGCTGGCTAGTAGGCACAGCAGGTAACAGGCAGGAGCCTCCAGGTAGGCTGGCTGGTAGGCACGGCAGGAAACAGGCAGGTGCTTCCAGGTAAGCAGGCGGGTTGGGCCCATAGACAGACTGGCGGACTGGACCGTAGGCAGACTGTCAGGCTGGAGAGTAGACAAGCTGGCGGACAGGACTGGTAGTCAGGCTGGCGGGCTGGACTGGTAGTCAGGCTGGCGGGCAGGACTGGTAGTCAGGCTGGCGGGCAGGACTGGTAGGCTGGCAGGCAGGCAGGACTTGTAATCAGGCTTAGCAGCGGGACCTGAGAGCTGAAGCAGAGTTTAACACACAGAGCTACAACCTTTCACGGGCACCTCCATATTGGAGGAGGTGCCTTTTATAGGGGAAGTCCTCCGGCCATTGGCCGGGGACTTTTTAGGATGGCGCGCGCGGCCCCTTTAAGAGGGAGGGAGCACACACGCGCCCTAAGCACACAGCCGGGGAAGCTGCGTGCACCAGCAGCAGCTGCAGGGAGGCCGGAAAATGCCGGAGCAGGACCGCGGCGGTAAGGAGGACAGCGTCTATTCCGGGCAGGAGGCAGAGACGCCGATGCTACAGTACCCCCCTCCTTTACGCCCCCTCTTTTTCAGGCCAGCAAGAAATTCTTTAAGGAGAAGAGAAGCATGGATGTTCTCCCTGGGTTCCCAAGTTCCCTCCTCTGGGCCAAACCCCTTCCAATCCACCAGAAAAAAGGTTTTCCCTCTTACCCTCTTGGTGGCCAGAATGTTCTCTACCTCATAGACGTCCTTAGCGGAGACCGGAGCTGGGGAGGTACCTGGATTGTCGGAAAAAGAATTAAGCACAACTGGTTTGAGGAGAGATACGTGAAAGGAGTTGGGAATCCGTAAGGTGGCCGGGAGTTTTAACTTGTAGACTACTGGGTTGATTTGCTTGAGGACTTCAAATGGGCCGATGTCTCCCGGACGGAATTGAGGTGGATCCAGACGTCTCTTATCAGCATACTTCTTCATCCGCTCGGAGGATTGAAGAAGTGCGGATCTAGTGTCCTCCCAAATAGTGGAAAATTCGCTGACCAAAGACTCCGTGGCCGGGTTGTCCACTGAAGCGGAAACGGGAAACGGAATCCGGGGATGTTGACCATAGACCACAAAGAACGGGGACTTGGAAGAAGATTTGCTCTCATGGTTGTTGTAGGAGAACTCGGCCCATGGTAGGAGCTCTACCCAATCGGTATGGTGAGCGTTGACGAAATGCCGGAGGTAGCTGGTAAGGATCTGGTTGATACGCTCCACTTGGCCATTGGACTGCGGATGATAAGCGGAGGAGAAATCCAGGGTAACATCCAGCAGTTTACACGTAGCTCTCCAGAAGCGCGAAGTGAACTGGACCCCTCGATCAAACACAATGTGGAGGGGTAGGCCGTGGAGACAAAAGATGTGATGGATGAAGTCCTTAGCCAGCACAGATGCAGATGGGAGACCAGGCAGAGGGATGAAGTGGGCCATTTTAGAAAAGCGGTCAGCGACCACCCAAATGATAGTACAACCGGCAGAAACAGGTAGATCCATAATAAAGTCCATAGCAATGTGTTGCCATGGAGCAGCAGGTACGGGAAGAGGCAGGAGACAAGATATCTGGGAACCTTGTTGCGGGCACAAAACGAACAGGCCGTGACGAAGTCTACCACATCCTGGTGCAGGGTAGGCCACCGGTAATGCCGGGTAATGAGCAGGAAGGTCTTCTTCTGGCCACCATGGCCGGCAAGTTTAGATGAATGACCCCAGGGAAGAACCTTCTTACGATCCGGAACCGCTACAAAAGTCTTACCGGGTGGGGGACGAGACAGATCCAAGGGGGCCACATTCATCACTTTGGAGGGAACGATGATATGCATAGGCTCCTCCTCTTGATCGGAAGACAGGAAGGATCGGGACAAGGCGTCTGCTTTAATGTTCTTGTCCGCTGGGCGGTAGTGTAGGGTAAAGTTAAAGCGGGCGAAGAACAAAGACCACCGGGCCTGACACGGATTGAGTCTTTGGGCATTTTGAAGATAAGCCAAGTTTTTATGGTCAGTATAAATGACCACCGGGTGCAGAGTCCCCTCTAGCAGGTAATGCCACTCCTCCAGCGCCAATTTGATGGCTAGCAGTTCTCGGTCTCCTATGGAGTAGTTGCGCTCAGACGAGGAGAAGAGCTAGGAGAAGAAGCCGCAGTTTACCATTCTCGCGGATGGAGATTTCTGGGTGAGCACCGCTCCGGCTCCGGAAGAGGAAGCATCAACCTCCAGAAAGAATTGTTTGTTGTTATCCGGACGGTGCAGCACAGGGGCAGAAGAGAAGGCTTGTTTTAAAGAGAGGAAGGACTCCTCCGCTTCGGACGGCCATTCCTTAGGATTTGCTCCCTTTCGGGTGAGAGCAGAGATGAGAGCAGTCCGGGAAGAGAAATGCAGGATGAAGAGACGGTAATAGTTGGCGAAGCCCAGGAATCGGTGAATCGCCTTCAACCCCTCCGGACGGGGCCACTTTAAGAGGGCAGAGACCTTCTCGGGGTCCATCCGTAGACCTGTCTTAGAGATAATATAGCCCAGGAACGGAAGAGAGGACTGCTCGAAGAAGCATTTCTCAAATTTTGCACATAGGGGATTCTGCCTGAGCCTAAGCAGGACCTGACGAACATGCCTCCGATGTGAGGGAAGATCCGGGGAGAAGACCAAGATGTCGTCCAGGTACACAACCACGCAAGAATATAAGAGGTCACGGAAGATGTAATTAACTAATTCTTGGAAGATGGTGGGAGCATTACAGAGACCAAAGGGCATCACACGGTATTCATAGTGACTGTCCCGGGTATTGAATGCCGTCTTCCACTCGTCTCCTTGGCGGATGCGGACCAGGTTATACGCCCCACGAAGATCGAGCTTGGTGAAGATCTTCGCGCCCTTAAGGCCGTCGAACAGCTCAGAGATGAGGGGTAGGGGGTATTTGTTTTTGACAGTGATTTGGTTGAGTCCTCTATAATCAATACATGGACGTAGTGAACCGTCTTTCTTTTTAACGACGAAGAATCCGACTCCAGCCGGGGAGGAAGATTTCCGGATGAATCCCCTAGCCAGATTTTCTTTGATGTACTCCGACATGGCCCGGGTTTCGGCCAACGACAACGGGTAGATACGCCCACGGGGTGGAGTTGCACCGGGTATCAGGTCAATAGGGCAATCATATGGGCATATGGGGTGGCAGAGTCTCTGCCTCCTTCTTGTCGAAGACATCAGCATAGGACCAGTAGGGTGCCGGTAGACCCGGTAAATTAGTCGGAGTAGATGGGGGTCGAGCTGGGCAAACCGGAACCAGGCAGGTCTCATGGCAATGCTGCCCCCAACGGAGCACCTCACCGGATTGCCAATTCAGAACGGGTTCATGTTTCTGTAGCCAGGGTAGACCTAGCAAAAGGGAGTGAGAGAGTCCGGAAAGCACATGGAAGGAAATCTTCTCTGAGTGCAGCATTCCCACCTGCAGGGTTACGGGCTCTGTGACGAGCAAGATGGTCACCGGAAGTTTTCCATCCACGGAAGCGACTGCCAATGGTTCGGCCAGAGGTTTGGTAGGAATCTGATACTTCTCTACAAGGGACTGGGATATGAGATTCTCAGCGGCTCCGGAATCCAGGTGTGCGGTTTCAAAGAAGTGGTTCTCTCCACAGGAAATGGAGATGGATAAAGTCAAGAACGGAGAGGATTTACTTTTGCCTAGGACGACCTCTCCGAGCGTTCCTAGACACTGGAATTTCCCGGCTTCACCGGGCAGGAACGAATCAGGTGCTCCTTACTACCACAGTAGAAACAGCTCCCCTCGGCTCGGCGTGTCTCTTGGCGAGATTTGACCATCTTGGTCTGGTCGATCTGCATGGGTTGGGGCGAGCGTGCCAGGGGAGTTGCAGGTTGGGAAGCAGGGTTCTGGAAAGCAGGAGCAAGACGAGGAAATATTCTCTCCCAGGTAGTCTCCTTCGCACGTTCTAGGAAACGGATGTCAATCCGGGTTGCTAGTGACACCAGGTCATCCAGGGTGGTAGGAACATCCCGGCCGGCTAACTCATCCTTAATCCGACCGGAAAGGCCCTCCCAGAAGGTGGACACCAGGGCCTCATTGTCCCAGGCAAGCTCAGAAGCGAGAGTACGGAACCGTATGGCATACTGGGCCACGGTGAGACTCCCTTGGCGGAGACGGAGTAATGAGGAGGCAGTAGAGATCCTTTGTCCAGGTTCATCGAAGACCTTCTGGAAGGCAGTGAGGAAAGTCGGAAGATCAGACACCAGGGAGTCCCCTCTCTCCCATAGAGGGTTAAGCCATGCCAATGCTTCCCCAGTGAGGTGAGACATGATGAACGCCACCTTGGCCCGGTCGGAGGGAAACTGATGTGGCAGAAGTTCAAAGTGCAGCGTGCACGGGTTCAGAAAGCCCCAACATAGGACGGGGTCACCTCCAAAACGAGGAGGCGCAGAAAGCCGGGATCCTAGGCTGGATGCCATGGTACTGGTAGGCAGCGGCTCTGCCGAAGCGGGTGTCGCTCGACTTGAGGCGGACACAGGTGGAACAGACAGCGTGTCCAGGCGAGAGTTGACAGACTGCAGGTAGGTCAGGATGGTTTCCTGTTGGGATCTCTGACGAGAAATCTCTTGGTATAGGTCAGCAAGCGAAGGGGCCTGGGGGCCACCGGGTTCCATGGCCGGTGCAAGCTGTTACGAGTTCGGGTGGTGGAACCTCTGTGCTGTGGTGCAAGGAGGGACCAGAGGGGCGTAACTAGGTATCAACTCGGACCGACCAAGGTCGTACGGTGGCTCAATCGACTCCGTGACCAGGGAAGGACCGAGCAGAGGGACCAGGTGCTACTCTGGGGACCACCGACCTTGTATGAAAGCAGGTGACTCCCACGGGTCAGAAGGCAGGAACTGACCGGTACAGCAGATGAGCACGGCAGGCAGGCTGACGGGTGATCCAGGCAGACGGACAGGCAGGCACAGCAGGTAACCAGCAGGAGCCTCCAGGTAGGCTGACAGGTAGGCATGGCAGGTAACAAGCAGGAACCTCCAGGTAGGCTGGCTGGTAGGCACGGCAGGTAACAAGCAGGAGCCTCCAGGTAGGCTGGCTAGTAGGCACAGCAGGTAACAGGCAGGAGCCTCCAGGTAGGCTGGCTGGTAGGCACGGCAGTAAACAGGCAGGTGCTTCCAGGTAAGCAGGCAGGATGGGCCCATAGACAGACTGGTGGACTGGACCATAGGCAGACTGTCGGGCTGGAGAGTAGACAAGCTGGCGGACAGGACTGGTAGTCAGGCTGGCGGGCTGGACTAGTAGTCAGGCTGGCGGGCAGGACTGGTAGTCAGGCTGGCAGGCAGGCAGGACTTGTAATCAGGCTTAGCAGTGGGACCTGAGAGCTGAAGCAGAGTTTAACACACAAAGCTGCAACCTTTCACGGGCACCTCCATATTGGAGGAGGTGCCTTTTATAGGGGAAGTCCTCCGGCCATTGGCCGGGGACTTTTTAGGACGGCGCGCGGCCCCTTTAAGAGGGAGGGAGGGCGCACGCGCCCTAAGCGCAGAGCCGGCGAAGCTGCATGCACCAGCAGTAGCCGCAGGGAGGCCAGAAGACGCCAGAGCAGGACCGCGACGGTAAGGAGGACTGCGTCTCTGCCGGGCAGGAGGCAGAGACGCCGATGCTACAGATATTTTAATATTTATTTTATTTAATATGGGTAGCGATATGGAACATTAAAAAACATTTTGCAAAAAATGTTTAAAGTAAAAATATGATAAAAACAACTCTCTGATAACATATTCCTTTAAGTAAAATGTTATATATAATGATATAAAGCTGTCCCTTACATTAAATAACTAAATTGGTAGAGGACCAATGTTTCATTGATAGAGTGGTCAGATTGTCACAAGCAGAGGCCATTAATGTGTATTTACAGAAAACCTCTTAAACCCTTCAACCCAAAGCCTGTTTTCACATTCCTGACCAGGCCAAATTTTCCAATTTTGAGCAGTGCCACTATATGAGGTAATAACACTGGAACGCTTCAATGTATGCCAGGATCTGGAGAATTTGTGGATACCTACTGCTCTGCCGATTATTGAAGATGTCAATTCAAAGAAATGTATTAGCTTGCGGTTTTTATTCAACGTGTTTCAAAGTGACAGGCACTTCTTCTTCAGGAGACAACCACATACAAACTTTAACGTACAAGACGTTTTTTAAAGACTTGAATTTTGAATAAAGGTGGCAAATCAACACATGACTCTGTGAGTTGTGTCAAAGTTCACTAAATTGGCACATGATTACATTGGATAATAATAAAATTGAATGCATTTGAATTATACATAGAAATTCCTCAAAAAAAGTATCAAAAATCATATATTATAAACATATAAACAGTTCAATTGTTTGTTTAAATAAAATTGTTTATTCACTTATTCTAAAAACAGGAGTTGGACTCGAACCCAGGACTAGAGATGAGCGGTGTTCGACTAGAACTGTTCGCCAATCTCAAATTCGAGCTGTTTTGGGCGGTGTTCGAGTTGTTCGACGAACCCGAACGATTTGCAAAAAATTCGGCTGTTCGAGGTTATGTTCGATAACTGTTCGTGCACCAAAAGCGTGTCCTGCATGTCTGGCGCTATTTAGAGCACTAATCATGCAGGGATTGTCTGCCACTCACTGTAATGCCACAGCATTGGTGGTTGTGGCATTAGAGTGATTGCCCAAATCGATGGGAACTGTGCTCACAGTGAAACATGAAAAGCCGGCAATTCAGCAGCCTGTAGTAGGATGAAGTAGGTGCTGGTAAAAAATCCGCGCTCCTCCGTAGTGAAGAATTATGACGAGAGATTGTATAATTAAACAATCTTGTGGTTTATTGTTAAAAGCTACGATTACTACGCGTTTCGTGGACGTCCCGTCCACTTCCTCAGGTACATAGCTGATGTAGACCGATTTATCAAACGGTCTTATATACATAAAACTACACGTGGTGAAAAAAAAAAAAAAAAAAAAGAGAAAAGCCCGCTGTTATTCTTGGCGCCAAGACCAACCAACGGTTTACAGAGAGACAGTGAAATTATTTATAAATAGATTAAATAAAATTATTGGTCGACTAATTACACTCTTATGCAGATAAAATGAAAACCATAGAACAAATAATTAAAATGACCTCTGAAATGTAATGATCCAAATGTTTTAAAACATTTATATGAAAGCACATGGGATAAAACATTTGTAGTTGATCGAGGACCGCAGTGTATGCGATCCCAAAGTCCTAGCTATATTGTATCATGTGTGAAAGATCAGAGAGTCCAGACCGCTCTGCCAGACCTCACACCTCGTGGGCTGACAGGCAGAAAACCAAGAGCTGAAGGAATGGCAGAAGGTGCAAGCCTGCTACTGGTGTATTGGGTATGAGGTGTTTGTCAGTGAGGAAAGGGGGGGAAGGAGGGAGGACGGGCATGGAGAGATGACTGAGGACCGCAAGTGTGTAAACTCCTGAACGATTGGTATATTACAATGTATTGAAGATAAGATCTTCCAGATCACTGTGCTGGATCTCACACCTCGTCGGCTGACTGACAGAGGACAGGGAACTAAAGGAAGAGAAGAAAATGCAAACTAGTCTCCGTGGGACGTACTAGTCTGCTAAAGGTATATTATGTATGTTATCAGTAGCAGTGTAAATAGAAGGGGGCAGGTTGTAGGAAAGAGTGGGGGAATGAGGAGATGGCTGTGTGACTGTAGAATGCTGAGATACTTAATTCTTATTATGTGCTGTGGCATATGTATATAGATGTTAGTGTAGAAGACCTCGGGAAATGCATGGAAGGAATTGGTATGCGAATTACAAGGCTAGAAATCTTGCTGTTCTGTTATCATCAATATATATAATATGTATGGCAGGAATAAGGACGATAACGAATTTTGTGTTGTAGGAATTGTGGGGTTTGAGCCATGTGTCAGAATACATTGGGAATAAAAAAGGGGGGTGGGGTGGACATATGATATATAATTGAATTAGAAATGTATATAATGGGTATATGTGATAACTGACCTCAAGATTCATATAAAAACCTCTGTGATTTCATTTAGCCCTTGTGGCTTCAAAGTGTTGAGTTTATACATCCAATAAATTTCTTTACGATTCAGACATTGCACCCTATTAGGGGTGTCAGGCAAAACATGTTCAATAGGTAAGATCTTAAGATCCCTGTAATCCTGCTTGTGTTGCAGGACCATATGTCGGGACAGCCCATGTTTCATGAATCCTGTGGTTATATTATGTCTATGAGAATTGAGTCTATTATGTAGTGCCTGAGTCGTCCTGCCCACATATTGTTTAGGGCAACTACATTCAATAACGTATATCACATAATCTGTTTCACATGACATGGGATATGACATTTTGAAATTTTCACCAGTGGCCACCGAAGTGAAATTATCAGTGGAATGTATAATGGATTTACAACACATGCAGCTCTTCTTACCACATTTAGTAACTAAGTGTTTTTTTCCCTCTACCACAATATTTGGTTCCTGCCTACGTAATTTACTCGGAGCCAATATATTTCTTAATGTAGGTGCTCTCCTGAATATTATGGAGGGATTTCTTGGTAAGACCTGATTTAATAAACGGTCATTTTGAAGAATATGCCAATTTTTTTGAAGAATTTCTCTGATTTCCCTATGTTGTTGATTATATGTGGTGATGAATTTTAGTTCATGCTCAAAATTATCATTCTTTTTTCGTGCTGGTTCCCTCAGTAATGAACTTTGATTATTTTTTTCCCTCACCTGTTTGAATGAATTGAATACCAAATCTTTGGGATATTTCTGCTGTATAAATCTCTGTTTCAGAACCTCTGATTGTTTGTCATAATCTATTTCAGTGGTACAGTTTCTACGGATTCTTTGGAATTGATTGTGCGGAATATTAGTAAGCCATTTTTTATAATGTCCACTGGAAAAATGGATGTAGCTATTGGTATCCACTGATTTAAAATAAGTTTTAGTGAAAATTCTGTCATCTTTTACATATAAAACAAGATCCAGAAAATTAATAGATTCTTCACCACTATCCTTATTAAAAGAAATACCCCAATTGTTATTGTTGAGAAAGCAGAAAAACGTAGTGGGGTCTATAATTTTCCTGTCAATGATGAAGATTAGGTCATCTATATATCTTCTATAAAAGATGATCCCCTTATTAAAAATCCCCTGGAAGATAAAAACTTGCTCAAACAATCCCATAAAAATGTTGGCGAAGGTCGGTGCTACTTTAGAGCCCATAGCCACTCCCTTAATCTGCTGGTAAGTTTTTTTCAGAAAATTAAAATAATTATTTTTCAAGATAAAAGTGAGCCCTGCTAAAATAAAGGATCTATGGTTGGAGGACAGGCGAGTATCTCTGGAAATGATGTATTCCACGCACAACAGACCAATATCTATGTCAATGTTAGTATATAGAGAAGATACATCCAGGCTTAAAAAGACATATGATTTTTCCCATCTGATGGTTTGCACTAATTTGATAAGGTGTGCAGAATCCTGGAGATAGCTTCTAAGGTTTCTAACGTGGGGTTGTAAAAGCACGTCCAAGTATTGAGCCAAATTGGATGTAAGGGAGCCTATCCCCGATATAATGGGTCTCCCAGGGGGGTTTCTGGAATCCTTGTGTATTTTAGGGAGATGATAAAAAAATGGCATGCATGGACTCTGAATAGTCAGGAATTTCCTTTCGTTATCATTTAAAATGTTCTCATCCCGTGCTTTGGAGATAAGTTTCTTATATGTGGGAATCATGTTTAAGAGTGGATTGGAAAAAACTTCTCTGTAATAATTATTGTCACTTAGTATCCTATGTGCTTCCTCCACATATACATTGTAGTCTTGGATGACTATTCCCCCCCCCTTATCTGCCGATCTAAGAACTATATTCTTATTCTTTCTTAGATTATTTAGTGCAGTAATTTCGTTACGGCTCAAGTTGTTATTTCTAGATGGCAGTGGTGCCGCAATTATTTCTTTGAGATCTTGCAGGGTAATGTCACAAAAAGTATCTATCTGGTGACTCTTACTTTCTATAGGATAGAAGTTTGATTTTTTTCTTAAGTCAACATGACATGCCCTATTAGATGGGGAGCACTCCATACCATCATTAATTCCCTCTGCGGGATATTTGTCTGGTTTTGTAATAAAATGTCTTTTTAGGGTTAATTTCCTGATGAAAGTCTGTAAATCCAAAAAGATATCAAAATCTCTCGATTTGTAGGTAGGGCAGAAGGACATACCCTTGGATAATAATTTTTTCTCATCATCATCGAGTGTGTACGATGATAAGTTATAGATATTGGATTTCCCTTCTTTTTCTTTTAATATTTTTTCTCTTTTGTTAGTCTTTTTGCGTTTAGTCCCTCCTCTAACTCCTCTGTGGGATTTTTTCTTTTTCCCAGTCTGTGGAAGAACCGGTCTATGGTTTCCTGGCCTGGAGGCATAGCCTGGGGTAAAAAATCTGTGACACAGATGGAGTTATCAACCCTTGTATTGTCCACCAGAATCCTATTGTCATTTTTAGGACTGATGGAATTAGTCCATTTTTCTATTTCCTCTGAAGGAGAGGATGTGATTGTAATAGGAGTGCAATGTAATGATAAATTGAGTAGATCTGTGATGTCTGCTGGCATATGATTTGGAGACATATTACTGTTAACCATTGTGAGGGATCTTCTCCTCTCTTCCTGTATTTGATTTATTTGTATCTTTATATCCTCTAAATTTTTCTTAGTTTTTGCCAGTGTCTGGTACGCTATAAAGGAGTTAAGGGTTTTGGTAGGACCCTTGTCAGTGCAAACAGGTTTCTGGACTAATGTGGGAATAGGATTAGTATTGATACCTTTGTATACCCCTGTGTCCATTCTAGATTGTTTTCCATTAACTGGAGTGTCTTTTATGTTATTCCCAGGCAATATGGGGGCTGCTGTTGTTTTTGTGTTGTCAATAGGGGAAGAACTGATAAGTTCACCTCTATTGATGCTATTTCTCTGAGGAGAGACAATAGTGATGGATATGTCAGTAGTCACTTTGTCCATCTCTATGGAGGGACATGGAGTTGGCACAGCTGTTTTTTCTGTGTACTCCGAAATAGTTTGCTCCTTCTGACGAGCACTGAACGGGGCATAGTGCTTATCTTTGCTATTATTATTTCTCCTGTGGTAATTGCTATTGGAGAATGTTTTTATTTTTTTGGGTAATCCATGAGAATGTATCCTCTTAGGAGGGCTCACTGTCTTTACTCTTAATTGGACCGGCACTATAGTACTAACAGATCTTTTATAGTCATCCCTATCTCTTTGGAGTTTTTTTGCTTTTTTTATAATGGTTTCATGTTCATTTTGCAGAATAGTTGTAGTAATATTGTTATTAATCTTCCCAAAATCAGGGTGTGTTTCAAATGCTAATAAATTTCTAGCAGTTTCAAAAACTCTATTTGTAGTAGCTATACATAGTTCCGACCTTTTTGTGTGGATGCTTTTTAGCAAACTTTGCATGCAAGAGTCTAAAATAGTTGTCCATTCGTTACTAAACTGTTTGTCTTCAGGAAACGGTGGGGGCATTGTAATCCTCAATCCCCGTGGACATAGTTTTTCTTCCATGTAAATGGTTAGAAAACGGATATCAAGTTCTAATCGTAGTTCATCTTTGAGCGCTTCTTCAAGATCATGAAATAAGTTTTTCATGATACTGGTATCATTCTCATTAAAGTTTACAGTATTATCAGTAGATGTTACCTCAGGAATACGGGTGGTGATTCCTATGGCTTGTCTAATTAGCCGTTCTCTAGATGACATACGGCTATTGAAATATTCCATGGTGTGGATACAGAACCGCTGATGCTGCTCCCAAGAACGACCAGACTGAACTGTCCCCAGCCCAGTCAGTGGTAACTGAAAATAAGTAAAAAGATAGGGGCGCAATAGCGCTGTTATCCAACAACAACCACGTGGGTAAAAAGAAAATGTGCTCACCTTAATGAGTTGTGAAATGCACAACTCATGTAAGAATTAGTGACGAAGGGCTGCAGCCAGCACAGAATCCCTAGGGATCTTGTAGGTAGTCTGTAGTAGGATGAAGTAGGTGCTGGTAAAAAATCCGCGCTCCTCCGTAGTGAAGAATTATGACGAGAGATTGTATAATTAAACAATCTTGTGGTTTATTGTTAAAAGCTACGATTACTACGCTCCAGTTAATGGAAAACAATCTAGAATGGACACAGGGGTATACAAAGGTATCAATACTAATCCTATTCCCACATTAGTCCAGAAACCTGTTTGCACTGACAAGGGTCCTACCAAAACCCTTAACTCCTTTATAGCGTACCAGACACTGGCAAAAACTAAGAAAAATTTAGAGGATATAAAGATACAAATAAATCAAATACAGGAAGAGAGGAGAAGATCCCTCACAATGGTTAACAGTAATATGTCTCCAAATCATATGCCAGCAGACATCACAGATCTACTCAATTTATCATTACATTGCACTCCTATTACAATCACATCCTCTCCTTCAGAGGAAATAGAAAAATGGACTAATTCCATCAGTCCTAAAAATGACAATAGGATTCTGGTGGACAATACAAGGGTTGATAACTCCATCTGTGTCACAGATTTTTTACCCCAGGCTATGCCTCCAGGCCAGGAAACCATAGACCGGTTCTTCCACAGACTGGGAAAAAGAAAAAATCCCACAGAGGAGTTAGAGGAGGGACTAAACGCAAAAAGACTAACAAAAGAGAAAAAATATTAAAAGAAAAAGAAGGGAAATCCAATATCTATAACTTATCATCGTACACACTCGATGATGATGAGAAAAAATTATTATCCAAGGGTATGTCCTTCTGCCCTACCTACAAATCGAGAGATTTTGATATCTTTTTGGATTTACAGACTTTCATCAGGAAATTAACCCTAAAAAGACATTTTATTACAAAACCAGACAAATATCCCGCAGAGGGAATTAATGATGGTATGGAGTGCTCCCCATCTAATAGGGCATGTCATGTTGACTTAAGAAAAAAATCAAACTTCTATCCTATAGAAAGTAAGAGTCACCAGATAGATACTTTTTGTGACATTACCCTGCAAGATCTCAAAGAAATAATTGCGGCACCACTGCCATCTAGAAATAACAACTTGAGCCGTAACGAAATTACTGCACTAAATAATCTAAGAAAGAATAAGAATATAGTTCTTAGATCGGCAGATAAGGGGGGGGGAATAGTCATCCAAGACTACAATGTATATGTGGAGGAAGCACATAGGATACTAAGTGACAATAATTATTACAGAGAAGTTTTTTCCAATCCACTCTTAAACATGATTCCCACATATAAGAAACTTATCTCCAAAGCACGGGATGAGAACATTTTAAATGATAACGAAAGGAAATTCCTGACTATTCAGAGTCCATGCATGCCATTTTTTTATCATCTCCCTAAAATACACAAGGATTCCAGAAACCCCCCTGGGAGACCCATTATATCGGGGATAGGCTCCCTTACATCCAATTTGGCTCAATACTTGGACGTGCTTTTACAACCCCACGTTAGAAACCTTAGAAGCTATCTCCAGGATTCTGCACACCTTATCAAATTAGTGCAAACCATCAGATGGGAAAAATCATATGTCTTTTTAAGCCTGGATGTATCTTCTCTATATACTAACATTGACATAGATATTGGTCTGTTGTGCGTGGAATACATCATTTCCAGAGATACTCGCCTGTCCTCCAACCATAGATCCTTTATTTTAGCAGGGCTCACTTTTATCTTGAAAAATAATTATTTTAATTTTCTGAAAAAAACTTACCAGCAGATTAAGGGAGTGGCTATGGGCTCTAAAGTAGCACCGACCTTCGCCAACATTTTTATGGGATTGTTTGAGCAAGTTTTTATCTTCCAGGGGATTTTTAATAAGGGGATCATCTTTTATAGAAGATATATAGATGACCTAATCTTCATCATTGACAGGAAAATTATAGACCCCACTACGTTTTTCTGCTTTCTCAACAATAACAATTGGGGTATTTCTTTTAATAAGGATAGTGGTGAAGAATCTATTAATTTTCTGGATCTTGTTTTATATGTAAAAGATGACAGAATTTTCACTAAAACTTATTTTAAATCAGTGGATACCAATAGCTACATCCATTTTTCCAGTGGACATTATAAAAAATGGCTTACTAATATTCCGCACAATCAATTCCAAAGAATCCGTAGAAACTGTACCACTGAAATAGATTATGACAAACAATCAGAGGTTCTGAAACAGAGATTTATACAGCAGAAATATCCCAAAGATTTGGTATTCAATTCATTCAAACAGGTGAGGGAAAAAAATAATCAAAGTTCATTACTGAGGGAACCAGCACGAAAAAAGAATGATAATTTTGAGCATGAACTAAAATTCATCACCACATATAATCAACAACATAGGGAAATCAGAGAAATTCTTCAAAAAAATTGGCATATTCTTCAAAATGACCGTTTATTAAATCAGGTCTTACCAAGAAATCCCTCCATAATATTCAGGAGAGCACCTACATTAAGAAATATATTGGCTCCGAGTAAATTACGTAGGCAGGAACCAAATATTGTGGTAGAGGGAAAAAAACACTTAGTTACTAAATGTGGTA
Source organism: Phyllobates terribilis (assembly GCF_046119375.1). NCBI lineage: Eukaryota > Metazoa > Chordata > Amphibia > Anura > Dendrobatidae > Phyllobates > Phyllobates terribilis. The sequence continues at coordinate 709,029,962 of NW_027362761.1, forward strand.
AGAAGAGCTGCATGTGTTGTAAATCCATTATACATTCCACTGATAATTTCACTTCGGTGGCCACTGGTGAAAATTTCAAAATGTCATATCCCATGTCATGTGAAACAGATTATGTGATATACGTTATTGAATGTAGTTGCCCTAAACAATATGTGGGCAGGACGACTCAGGCACTACATAATAGACTCAATTCTCATAGACATAATATAACCACAGGATTCATGAAACATGGGCTGTCCCGACATATGGTCCTGCAACACAAGCAGGATTACAGGGATCTTAAGATCTTACCTATTGAACATGTTTTGCCTGACACCCCTAATAGGGTGCAATGTCTGAATCGTAAAGAAATTTATTGGATGTATAAACTCAACACTTTGAAGCCACAAGGGCTAAATGAAATCACAGAGGTTTTTATATGAGTCTTGAGGTCAGTTATCACATATACCCATTATATACATTTCTAATTCAATTATATATCATATGTCCACCCCACCCCCCTTTTTTATTCCCAATGTATTCTGACACATGGCTCAAACCCCACAATTCCTACAACACAAAATTCGTTATCGTCCTTATTCCTGCCATACATATTATATATATTGATGATAACAGAACAGCAAGATTTCTAGCCTTGTAATTCGCATACCAATTCCTTCCATGCATTTCCCGAGGTCTTCTACACTAACATCTATATACATATGCCACAGCACATAATAAGAATTAAGTATCTCAGCATTCTACAGTCACACAGCCATCTCCTCATTCCCCCACTCTTTCCTACAACCTGCCCCCTTCTATTTACACTGCTACTGATAACATACATAATATACCTTTAGCAGACTAGTACGTCCCACGGAGACTAGTTTGCATTTTCTTCTCTTCCTTTAGTTCCCTGTCCTCTGTCAGTCAGCCGACGAGGTGTGAGATCCAGCACAGTGATCTGGAAGATCTTATCTTCAATACATTGTAATATACCAATCGTTCAGGAGTTTACACACTTGCGGTCCTCAGTCATCTCTCCATGCCCGTCCTCCCTCCTTCCCCCCCTTTCCTCACTGACAAACACCTCATACCCAATACACCAGTAGCAGGCTTGCACCTTCTGCCATTCCTTCAGCTCTTGGTTTTCTGCCTGTCAGCCGACAAGGTGTGAGGTCTGGCAGAGCGGTCTGGACTCTCTGATCTTTCACACATGATACAATATAGCTAGGACTTTGGGATCGCATACACTGCGGTCCTCGATCAACTACAAATGTTTTATCCCATGTGCTTTCATATAAATGTTATAAAACATTTGGATCATTACATTTCAGAGGTCATTTTAATTATTTGTTCTATGGTTTTCATTTTATCTGCATAAGAGTGTAATTAGTCGACCAATAATTTTATTTAATCTATTTATAAATAATTTCACTGTCTCTCTGTAAACCGTTGGTTGGTCTTGGCGCCAAGAATAACAGCGGGCTTTTCTCTCTTTTTTTTTTTTTTTTCACCACGTGTAGTTTTATGTATATAAGACCGTTTGATAAATCGGTCTACATCAGCTATGTACCTGAGGAAGTGGACGGGACGTCCACGAAACGCGTAGTAATCGTAGCTTTTAACAATAAACCACAAGATTGTTTAATTATACAATCTCTCGTCATAATTCTTCACTACGGAGGAGCGCGGATTTTTTACCAGCACCTACTTCATCCTACTACAGACTACCTACAAGATCCCTAGGGATTCTGTGCTGGCTGCAGCCCTTCGTCACTAATTCTTACATGAGTTGTGCATTTCACAACTCATTAAGGTGAGCACATTTTCTTTTTACCCACGTGGTTGTTGTTGGATAACAGCGCTATTGCGCCCCTATCTTTTTACTTATTTGGCAATTCAGCAGCGGCATACACCGGTACCCGACAATTTAGAACCGAAAGAATAGAGCTTCACACATAGATTAGATAGATAGAAACATGTCAGTCACATATATATGAAGTACAGTGACAGTGTTGCTTACGGTACTTGTCATTTAGTGTAAAGGATTTATTAAAAAAAATAATAGTGTTTTCATGCACCATCTCTTTAAAAAAGCCGGCCGGCAATTCAGCAGCGGTACCCGACAATTTAGAATGGAAGGAATAGAGCATCACACATAGATTAGATAGATAGAAACATGTCAGTCACATATATATGAAGTACAGTGACAATGTTGATTACTGTACTTGTCATTTAGTGTTAAAATAAAGGATTTATTTAAAAAAAAATTGGCGTGGGGTTCCCCGTAATTTTAGGCTCTAGCGGAGGTTAAGCAGACGGCTGGGGCAGAGGTTTGAAGCCTGGGAAGGGGTAATACCCACGGAGCTTCCCATGCTACTAATATCAGCCCCCAGCTGAATGCCTAGCCTTTACTAGCTATTAAAATGGGGGACCCCCCAAAAAATTTACGTGGGGTCCCCCCTATTTTAATAGCTAGCAAAGGCTGGGCAGACAGCTGGGGGCTGATATTAATAGCCCAGGAAGGGTGCCATGAATATTGGCCCCCTCCCAGGCTAGAAACACCAGCCGTCAGCCGCCCCAGAAATGGCGCATCCATAGGATGCGCCAATTCTGGCACTTAGCCTCGCTCTTCCCACTGCCCTGTAGCGGTGGCAGTGGGGTAATACGGCTGGGGTTGATGTCAGCTTATACTGCCAGCTGACATCAAGCCCAGGTTAGTAATGGAGAGTCGTCTATAAGACACCCCCATTACTAACCCCGTAGTCAAAGTTAAAAAAAAAACACTTCAGCTCTGCTACATCGAGATGACAGGCTGGACCGCAGCAGAAAGCTGCCATCCAGCCTGTCATCCCGCAGACACTGAGAAGCGCAGGCTTGCTTGCGCTCCTCAGCGTCTCTCTGTGACGGCATCCAGATGAGCCGAGTTCATGTCCAATGAACTCGGCACACCTCATGCACATCACTGACAGCGTGGGAAAATTCTCACGCTGAAGCGCTGAGTGCAGGAGAATTCTCCCACGCTGTCAGTGACGTGCATGAGGTGAGCTCATGTCCAATGAACTCAGTTCACCTCATGCACGTCACTGACAGCGTGGGAAAATTCTCCTGCACTCAGCGCTTCAGCGTGAGAATTCTCCCACGCTGAAGCGCTGAGTGCAGGAGAATTTTCCCACGCTGTCAGTGACGTGCATGAGGTGAGCCGAGTTAATTGGACATTAACTCGGCTCATCTGGATGCCCTCACAGAGAGACACTGTGGAGCGCAAGCAAGCCTGCGCTTCTCAGTGTCTTCGGGATGACAGGCTGGATGGCAGTGTTCTGCTGCGGTCCAGCCTGTCATCTCGATGTAGCAGAGCTGAAGCTGTCATGGGAACCATGGAAAGGTGAGGATGATGTTGCTTTATTATTTTTCTTTTATTTCAGGAGATCGTTGGCTTCAGCTGGAATGGGCGTGACGGTAAGTATGGTTTAATTTAGAACAATAAAGAATTGTGTGTTTATTTCAATTAAAGGACTTTTTTCTTGGTGTTGTGTTTTTTTTAAATACTTTACTAGAAATTCATGGTGGTCATGTCTAATATTGGCGTGACCCCATAAATTTCGGGCTTAGGGCCAGCTGATAATGCCAAGCTGGCCCTAACCCCTTTATTACCCAGTGAGCCACCGCACCAGGGCCCTGGATGAGTTGGGTACAGCGCCAGAAGATGGCGCTTCTATGAACGCGCCATTTTCCGGGGTGGCTGCGGACTGCAATTTGCAGCGGGGGTGGCCCAGAAAGCTTGGTCCTCCCTGCGCTGCGGATTCCAGCCCCCAGCTGCCTAGTTATACCTGTCATGAAATAATTAAGAAAAAAAGGGCTTCCCTACATTGTTGTGTCCGGCCAGGTACAAATAGGCAGCTGTTGGTTGGGGGCAGCCCGTTCCTGCCTGCTGTACCTGGCTGGACACAAATATAGTGCGAAGCCCCACGTCAATTTTTTTTTAATTATTTCATGAATTTCCTGAAATAATTTAAAAAAATTGAAGTGGGGCTTCGCACTATATTTGTGTCCAGCCAGGTACAGCAGGCAGGAACGGGCTGCCCCCAACCACTAGCTGCCTATTTGTACCTGGCCGGACACAACAATATAGGGAAGGCCTTTTTTTCTTAATTATTTCATGAATTTCATGAAATAATTAAAAAAAAAATACGTGGGGCTTCGCCCTATTTTTGTGTCCAGCCAGGTACAACTAGGCAGCTGGGGGCTGGAATCTGCAGCGCAGGGAGGCCCAAGCTTTCTGGGCCCCCCCCCCCCGCTGCAAATTGCAGTCCGCAGCCACCCAGGAAAATGGCGCGTTCATAGAAGCGCCATCTTCTGGCGCTGTACCCAACTCATCCAGGGCCCTGGTGCGGTGGCTCACTGGGTAATAAAGGGGTTAGGGCCAGCTTGGTATTATCAGCTGGCCCTAAGCCCAAAATTCATGGGGTCACGCCAGTATTAGACATGACCACCATGAATTTTTAGTCAAGTATTTAAAAAAAACACAACACCCAGAATAAAGTCCTTTAATTGAAATAAACACACAATTCTTTATTGTTCTAAATTAAACCATACTTACCATCACGCCCATTCCAGCTGAAGCCAACGATCTCCTGAAATAAAAGAAAAATAATAAACCATCATCATCCTTACCTTTCCATGGTTCCCATGACAGCTTCAGCTCTGCTACATCGAGATGACTGGCTGGACCGCAGCAGAACGCTGCCATCCAGCCTGTCATCCCGCAGACACTGAGAAGAGCAGGCATGCTTGCGCTCCTCAGTGTCTCTCTGTGACGGCATCCAGATGAGCCGAGGTCATGTCCAATGAACTCGGCTCACCTCATGCACGTCACTGACAGCGTGGGAAAATTCTCACGCTGAAGCGCTGAGTGCAGGAGAATTCTCCCACGCTGTCAGTGACGTGCATGAGGTGAGCTCATGTCCAATGAACTCAGCTCACCTCATGCACGTCACTGACAGCATGGGAAAATTCTCCTGCACTCAGCGCTTCAGCGTGAGAATTTTCCCACGCTGTCAGTGACGTGCATGAGGTGAGTTCATGTCCAATGATCTCAGCTCACCTCATGCACGTCACTGACAGCGTGGGAGAATTCTCCTGCACTCAGCGCTTCAGCGTGAGAATTTTCCCACGCTGTCAGTGACGTGCATGAGGTGAACTGAGTTCATTGGACATGAGCTCACCTCATGCACGTCACTGACAGCGTGGGAGAATTCTCCTGCACTCAGCGCTTCAGCGTGAGAATTTTCCCACGCTGTCAGTGATGTGCATGAGGTGAGTTCATGTCCAATGATCTCAGCTCACCTCATGCACGTCACTGACAGCGTGGGAAAATTCTCCTGCACTCAGCGCTTCAGCGTGAGAATTCTCCCACGCTGAAGCGCTGAGTGCAGGAGAATTTTCCCACGCTGTCAGTGACGTGCATGAGGTGAGCCGAGTTCATTGGACATGACCTCGGCTCATCTGGATGCCGTCACAGCGAGACACTGAGGAGCGAAGCAAGCCTGCTCTTCTCAGTGTCTGCGGGATGACAGGCTGGATGGCAGCGTTCTGCTGCGGTCCAGCCTGTCATCTCGATGTAGCAGAGCTGGAGCTGTCCTGGGATCCATCGAAAGGTAAGGATGATGTTGGTTTATTATTTTATTTTTATTGCAGGAGATCGTTGGCTTCAGCTGGAATGGGCGTGACGGTAAGTATGGTTTAATTTAGAACAATAAAGAATTGTGTGTTTATTTCAATTAAAGGACTTTATTCTGGGTGTTTGTGTTTTTTTTAACTTTCACTATGGGGTTAGTAATGGGGGTGTCTTATAGACGCCTCTCCATTACTAACCTGGGCTTGATGTCAGCTGGCATTATAAGCTGACATCAACCCCAGCCCTATTACCCCACTGCCACCGCTACAGGGCAGTGGGAAGAGCGAGGCTAAGTGCCAGAATTGGCGCATCCTATGGATGCGCCATTTCTGGGGCGGCTGACGGCTGGTGTTTCTAGCCTGGGAGGGGGCCAATATTCATGGCACCCTTCCTGAGCTATTAATATCAGCCCCCAGCTGTCTGCCTAGCCTTTGCTAGCTATTAAAATAGGGGGGACCCCACGTCATTTTTTGGGGGGGTCCCCCATTTTAATAGCTAGTAAAGGCTAGGTATTCAGCTGGGGGCTGATATTAGTAGCCTGGGAAGCTCCGTGGGTATTACCCCCTTCCCAGGCTTCAAACATCTGCCCCAGCCGTCTGCTTAACCTCCGCTAGAGACTAAAATTACGGGGAACCCCACGCTAATTTTTTTTTAATAAATCCTTTATTTTAACACTAAATGACAAGTACAGTAATCAACACTATCACTGTACTTATTATATATCTGACTGACATGTTTCTATCTATCTAATCTATGTGTGATGCTCTATCTTTCTGTTCTAAATTGTCGAGTACAGATGCTGAATTGCCGGCCGGCTTTTTTAAAGAGATGGTGCATGAAAACACTATTATTTTTTTAAATAAATCCTTTACACTAAATGACAAGTACAGTAAGCAACACTGTCACTGTACTTATTATATATGTGACTGACATGTTTCTATCTATCTAATCTATGTGTGAAGCTCTATTCTTTCTGTTCTAAATTGTCGGGTACCGCTGCTGAATTGCCGGCCGGCTTTTTTAAAGAGACGGTGCATGAAAACACTAATATTTTTTTTAATAAATCCTTTACACTAAATGACAAGTGCAGTAACCAACACTGTTACTGTGCTTCTTATATGTGTGACTGACATGTTTCTATCTATCTAATCTATGTGTGATGCTCTATTCCTTCTTGTCTAAATTGTCGGGTACCGGTGTATGCCGCTGCTGAATTTGCCGGCCGGCTTTTTTAAAGAGAGTGTCTTCTGAGCAGTTTGTCAGCTTTTGGACACCTTTGAAGGTGTTTTCTATGTGTTTTTGTTTGCCTGCCATTGGTTTTAACGGTGTTCGACGGTGTTCTAAGGTGTTCGACGAACAGTTCGACGAACAGTTCCTCGAACATCCCGGTGTTCGACGAACCGAACCCGAACACTATGGGGGTGGCTCAACACTACCCAGGACTCTATAGGGAAATCCAGTGTCCTGTGTTCTTTGCTCATTAAGCTACAATACCTTGACACAACTCACACAATCATGTGTTGATTTGGAGTCTTTATAGAAAATTCAAGCCTTTAACCTCTTTCCGACATGTGCCATAGAGCAAAACACAACTGTGGAATTGCACTTTTTTTGCAATTTCACAGCACTTGGAATTTTTTCCCTTTTTCCAGTACATGATATGGTAAAACCAATGGTGTCGTTCAAAAGTACAACTTGTCCCGCAAAAAATAAGCCCTCACATGACTCTGGAAAGAAGGGGAGCAAAAAACAAAAATGCAAAAACTGAAAATGAGCCGGGGGTAAAGGGGTTAAAAACCGTCCTGTACATTAATGTTTGTATATGGTTGTTTCCTGAAGAAGTGCCTGACACTTTGAAATGCGCAAGTTAATACATTGCTTTGAATTGACGTCTTCAATAATCGGAAGGTATCCACAAACTCTCCAGGTCCTGATATTCATAGGTTTTCACAACCGGTGGATCCGCAGCAGCTGAACATCAACTTAAAACGCTTAATACTATGGATCAGGTTAGCACAGTCTGATAAAATACTTATAATGTTTGTTGGATAAGAACCTATTCGCGCTACTTTCTCCCTAGTGTTTTATCAATGTATGCCAGTGATTCTGAAATCTTTTTTTTGTTGCACATTGTACCTTATGGTAGTGGAAAGTTTAGGTCAATACTTTTTGAGTTCTTTTGTGAAAATATTGGAAATTTGGCAAAAATTCTGCAATTTTCAAACTTTTAATTTTCATGCCCTTAAACCAGAGAGTTATGTCACATAAAATAGGTAAGAAATAACATTTTGCATATGTCTACTTTATATTACCATAATTTTTTAAACATATTTTTTTTTCATATTAAGTTAAAAGGGTTAAAAGTTTATCAGAAATTTCTCATTTCTCCAACAAAATTTATAAAACCATTGAATTAAAGCAATGTAGGAAGGAAGAAATGAAAATATTTAATTATCCCATAAAAATGTTGCTTTAGGCTATGTGCCCACGATGCAGAAATGCTGCATATTTTTTCCGCTTCTCCCTGGCAGGAAAAACGCATGCGGTTTTTACATGCGTTTTTCCCGCCAGATAGAAGCGTTTGTCAAGCGTTTTTGCATGCATTTCTGCATGCGGGTTATCAAGCGCTTTTCCAAGAGATTTTAGCATCGCTTGGAAAAGTGCTTGATCACTTGTTCACACTATATAAATCCATGCAACCGGCATGGATTTATAGTACTGTGACCAAGTTAGTTAAAAAAAAAGAATAAGAATGGTAAAAAAAATAAAAAATAAAGCTTATACTCACCTTCCGATGTCCTCCCGGACTTGTCCTTCACAACAGCGCAAGCAATGCAAGAGACCGGACGGAGCAGACAAAACACCGGGAGGACATCGGAAGGTGAGTATAAGCTTTATTTTTTACTTTAAATTCTTTTTTTTACAGTTTCTATGGTACCCAGGTCTGGATGAGAGTCTCCTCTCCTCCAGAACTGGGTACCATCCGCACATTGAACCATGTGATATCCACTTATCCACATGTAGTGATGCGGATGTCACGCGGTCCAGTGCAAGTCAATGGCGGCGATTACGCTGCGTGTCCGCAAAATTAACCACTTAGTGCCAGAGCCTGTTTTTGCCTTCGTGACCAGGCCAATTTTTTCAATTTTGACCACTGTCACTTTATGAAGTAATTACTCTGGCACGCTTCAACTGATTCCCCTGATTTTGAGACTGTTTTTTTCGTGACATATTGTAATTCATGATAGTGACGCCGTTCCTCATGCGGTATAAGTGATGAGATTACTTTATTCTTCGGGTCGGTGTGATTACAGAGATACCAGATTTATATCGGGTTTTTATGACTGACAGCTGCCACACACTAAGAGACGCTTTTTTTGCAAAATCTCGTTTTTGCATCGCCATATTTTGAGAGCTATAATTTTTCCATATTTCGGCTGACAGAGTCATGTGATGGCTTATTTTTTGCGTGACAAGTTGACATATTTATTGGTACCATTTTTGGGTACGTGACATTTTTTGATCGCTTTCTATTCCATTTTTTGGGAGGTAAAATTAACAAAAACCAACAATTCAGGAATTGTTTTTTTGAGGGGGTTTTTTATGCCGTTCTGCGTGTGGTAAAAGTGATAAGGCAGCGTTATTCTTCGGGTCAGTACGTTTACAGCGATACTACACTTACTGTATATTTTTTTATGTTTTGGCGCTTTTACACAATAAAACAATTTTATAGAAAAAATATTTTTTTTGCATCGCTTTATTCTGAGAGCTATAACTTTTTTATTTTTCGGCTGATGGAGCTGTATGGCGGCTTCTTTTTTGCGGAACAAGATGACATTTTCAGCGGTACCATTTTTATTTCCATTTTGCTTTTTAATCGCATTTTTTCCACTTTTTGTTTGGCGATATGATGAAAAAGCATAGTTTTTTGCTCGGTTTTTTATTTATTTTTATTACGGTGTAGACAGAAGGAGTTAATTAGTGTGACAGTTTTATAGATCGAAACAAGTAAACAATGGTGCAGCGGTCTCAGGGAGCGCCAAAGGAATACTGGACAATTTAGTAGATGTCAACCGACTTTTATTCTTCCTCCAATACCACTGCCACAACGCGTTTCAACGGTCTAAGCCGTCAGAGTGTCCTGACACTCTGACGGCTTAGACCGTTGAAACGCGTTGTGGCAGTGGTATTGGAGGAAGAATAAAAGTCGGTTGACATCTACTAAATTGTCCAGTATTCCTTTGGCGCTCCCTGAGACCGCTGCACCATTGTTTACTTGTGAGATATCTCCATGCGGAGCTAAAGCGGCAGGAGCGGCCTGGTCTATTTGGATGTTTGAGGACCTGCGGTATCCAACCACCGGGTTAAACTACTGAGGACCTGCGGTGACGTGGTATCTGGTCCAGCAGGATCGTGTGACCACTTGAGGAGCACGGAGTTGCGAGGCAAACACCGACAGGACGGTACTACAAATAGAGGTGACCCGGAGCCTCATTAATTACACGCTTAATCTTGGTTGTGTAGACGTACACAACCTTCACAGGTGAGTGTACTGGCACTTTTTAAATTAAGCAAATAGCCCTGTGAGTCTACACATGCGCCCTTTCTTTTCTTTTCACAAGTTTTATAGATCGGGTTGTTTCGGACGCAGCGATACCAAATATGTGTGCTTTTTTTGTTTTTGCATAAATATACGGATTTATTGGTTTAATATTTTATTTATTTATTTTTATTTATTTTGTGATTTTTTTTTAACAGTTTGAAAACATTTTTTTGACTTTTTTTTTTGCATTTTTACTTAGTCCCTGTATGGGACATTAATTTTTATTTTTCTAATCACTGATCTCATCCAATGTAATAGACATGTATTGCATTGGATGAGATCTTTGCTGACAGTTTTACACTGTCTGTCTCCTGCTAGAGTTCAGCTGCAGGCTGAGCCTAGCAGGACACCATATATGGCAGATCTGGAGGTGGTCATGTGACCTCCAGCTGCCATAACAACGGCAGGTCCTGGAAGGCATCAGGGGGCCGTCAGAGATGTAAGTTGACGACCCCCTCTCCTCTCACTATCTTCTATATGAAGCGATCACTATAGATCGCGGCATATAGAAGATAGGAAAGGGTTAACATCATTGGGACCTGATCCAATCAGGTCCCGATGATGTCCCCTGTCAGAGCTATCGCTCTGCACTGGAACCACAGCACTTGCAGGACCCTGGGGGTCCTGAGGGCTGCGGGACCACCCACCATTTTTAAACGTCGGCGCTGCACAGAGCCCAGGTAGCGCCGACGTTTATGTACAGTGGGCGGCCCTGAACCAGTTAATGGACATGCTGCGGATTTTTGAGCGCAGCATAAATGCTGCGGAAAAATTCGCAGCATGGGCATTGACATTGCGACTTGTCATTGGGGACCATGGGGGGCGGATTACCAAGCGTTTCCCAAGTGTTTACGCTGCGGAAATTCCGCAGCACAAACGCTTGGAAAATGCTTCGTGGGCACGCAGCCTTAGCCCCAAAATTGTAGTTTTTACAAGGGTAACAGGAGAAAATGGACACCAAAATTTGCTGGGCGATTTCTCCTGAGTAGAGATGAGCGAACCTTTAAATGTTAAGTTCGTCCCAGCTCGGCGAACTTCCCGATGTTCGCCGAATAATTCGTCGAACGGTTCGACAAACATACCGAACCCCATCACATTCAATGGGAGACAAAACCAAACGCGTACACAACACCTTAAAACAGTCCCAAAAGCTGCCAAAACAGCTCAAATTAGGGGCAGACACCTGGAAAAGTGGCATCAATTTTACAATGGCACAGCAGAAGTCAGCTATGGGCCATGCATGAGGTATCAGGGTCTGGGCCAACATTTACAGCTTTGAATTGAACTTCAAATTAAGATGAGGTGGGTGAGGGATCGGTGTAGGCCTGCTGTACTGGGAGCACTGATACCACATGCAGCAGCTCAAGCTGCTTTTATGCTCAGCCACACTCAGATGGCAGAAAAATCAGTTTCATAGATTAGTATTGGTACAAAAATTGAACGATAGTAACACGGGTAGTTGACTGAAAGTAAGTGAAGGCCTTCCGGTCTGGGAGGCCTATTGCTACAGGCAACACACATGAAGGAGACCCAACCAGGAGTCTCCCTATTTCCAAAAATTAGGGGCTGACACCACCAAGCTGGCATCAATTTCATCAGAGTAGAACTAGTATAATGGGGACCGACACTTCTTCCACTACAGCCAACACAGCAGATAAAGACCCAATCAGGAGTCTCTACATTTCCAAAAAAATATTGTTAACATCTGCAGCAGCAGCAACAGAATCCACGACAAAGATATCACAGAATGCAATTACGCGAGATCAATGCAGCACACTAAAAAATACAACATCGCCTAGTCTGCACAGTCTGGTATTGGGGTGCAAAAGTCCTTGGAGATCCATGACTTGTTCATCTTGATGAAAGTTAGGCGGTCTACACTTTCAGGGGACATCTGGATGTGCTTATCAGTCAGGACACGACCAGCAGCGCTGAAAACACGTTTTGAGAGAATGATTGCTGCAGGGCATGATAAAACATCCAAGGCGTGACAGGCGAGCTCAGGCCACTCTTCCATTTTTGAAGACCAAATTGTAAAATGGTCCAAACCCTCCATGATGATATTGATATTGAGTTCTAGATACTCCTGCACCATCCTCTCCATTCGTTCACCACATGTCAGACTTGTACTCATTGTGCTGGTGCATGAGCTGGTCTAAAAAATGTGTGAAAGGACTAACAGAAATTGCTTCTGCCACTTACACTGCTGCTGCTGCTAATGTTTTTGCACTGACTAATTGACGTTCCTGAGGTTGGAAGTTTAGAGCTGCGATGCACACTGTGTGCCTCACTGCTGTCTTGGGTAAAACCTCTCTTAAGGTTGTGTAAAATCGCGTTTCGATACCCCAGCATTCACGGGTCCCTTTGCAAGGCGGGAAGCATATGGCAAAATTTACTCTTATAATGTAGATCTAACAGAGTGGCAACCCAGTAGTCAGCAGTATTTCGAATCCTAACTATACAGGGATCATGTTGCAGATAGTACAGCAAGAAGGCATTCATATGGGGCTCTTCCATGAGGTCCAAGCAATGGTGTGTTGGTGGCTGGGAAACACTGATGCTTGTTTCCGCCGTCCCCTCCCGCCAACCACGAACAACAGAGAGGGGATGATTATCCTCTTCATCGCCTGACTGTTGCTCGCCCATCGCCTCTTCCTCCTCCATTTGTTCCTCGGCTCCTGCACCTTCACTAACAGTTTGTCTGGTATCACCAGCTTCCTCGGTCGCTGTAATCCACCCTCCCTTGTCACCCGTCTGTGTAACGACAGTCTGGAACTTAGATACATTGTAATCCCTTCTGCATCCTTCACTGCTTTCTCCTCTTCCCCAGGGTCCACCACCTCCTCCCACAGGCTATTCAAACTCTGCTCCAGCATGTAGATAACCGGAATAGTGATGCGGATGATGGCATCATCAGCGCTAACCATCTTAGTAGCCATTTCAAAACTGTGCAGCAAGGTGCAGAGGTCTTTAATCTGTGGCCACTCCACAAACCTGATTTGCCCCTCGTCCGTACTGGCTTGGCCCAGGCCATACAACATGAGATACTGCGTCAGGGCTCATCACTGCTTCTACAGTTGCCGAAACATGTGCAGAGTGGAATTCCACCGTGTCGGCAAATCACATATCAACCGGTTAACTGGCATGGACAAAGACCTCCTGCATCGATGCAAGTCGATGACCTGAAGGGTGCGAATGGCGGAAGAGAGCACACAACTTCCGTGCTTTCTGCAACAGCGCATCCAGGCTGGGATAGTGGCGGAAAAATTGCTGTAACACCAGGTTGAGGACGTGAGCCATGCAAGGCACATGTGTGAGCTTGCCCCGGCATAGGGCCGCCACCAGGTTCGCACCATTATTGCATACGCCCTTCCCTGGCTCAAGGTTCAATGGAGACAGCCATTGCGCAAACTCGGCCTGGATAGCTGTCCACAACTCTTCAGCTATATGACTGCGATCTCCAAGGCATATTAATTTTAAGACTGATTTTGGTGAACCATGGCTGTGCGGTATAAAGGTGGTGAGTATTCGCTCTGCACTGTTGGAATGCGTGTCTCATTAAGGCAGAGGTTGAGGGTGTACGTGGAGGCCCTAGAGGAGGTGGAGGAGACAGAAGCAGTGGAGTAAGTGTTAAATACAGAGGTTTGTCCCGCAAGTCTTGAGGACTCCAAGACTTCTGGAGCAGCCCCTTCCCCGCCTGCCACCAGAGTCACCCAGTGCCCAGACAGCAAGATGTAACACTCCTGGCCATGCTTACTCATCCAGGTACCTGTGGTGAAATGCACCCTGGCAGACATAGATTTAGTCAAGGAACAGGTGATGTGTGCGACATGCTGATGTAGCGCAGGTACAGCTTACTTAGAGAAGTAATGGAGACTGGGCAACTGGTACTGGGGGACTGCGATGGCCATCAGCTTTCAGAAACCGTCTGTATCCACCAGGCAGAAAGGCAGCATTTCCGTGGCCAACAGATTGGAGATGGTGGCGTTCAATGTCTTAGCTTTGTCATGTGTAGGAGGAAGCAATCTTTTACGTGACCACAACTGCGGGACCGAGGGCTGGCTGCAGTGCTGAGAGAGGGCAGAGTAGAGTGAACACGACAAACTGCTGGACCGTGAGTGAGGTGCAGGCGGAGATGTTATGGAGGATTGAGAAAGATAAGGTGTGCTTGGTGAAACAAAAACAACAGGCATGTCCACTTCCGTTACAGCTGACAGGCTCTCACTCATCCTGACTGGAGCAGGTAAACAAGTGGAAGTTCTACGTTCAGAGACCTGTGTGACAACACTTGGCACAGTGACAGAGGAGGAAGGAGGAAGAAGCAGCAGATGTGGTTAATGGAGCTGCTAATGATTGGTGAGGCAAGCATTTTATCGCAGTGAAATTGCCAGAGTAACGCATGTTGATCGCGCATATGACGGTTCATGCATGTAGTAGTCAAATTATTGCATTTTTTCCCTCTACTGAGTCTTTTTTTGCAAAGTTGACAGATAATGTGAGTTGACTCATCCTTTCTGGTGTAAAAAAAGGTCCAGGCTGGCTAGATAACCCTCACAGCTCCTGCGAGCTGCAGACCCGTGACCACTGCTGCCCACAGCCACAGCTGTGGCTAAGGATGCAGTGCTCATCGTATTTGCATCACTCCGTGTCTGTGTCATAGGCCACAATGTAACCTCCTCGTCTTCCTCCTCCTCCACCTCAGCTGAGCTACTCAGCTGTGTGCCTCTGGGTTTACACCAAGTGGGATCTACAACCTCATCATCATCCTCTCTGTTCTCCCATTCCTCACCTTGAGAGTCACCCTCCTCCTCCTCTTGTCCTAACAGCACAGTAAAGTCCGTGTGAACCTCGGGTATCTGAGTGTCAAGATCACCCCCCCCCCATGGGTTAACATCTGGTGAAGAGTGTCAGAATTCTGCTCAGACCCTACTTTGTCCTGCCCCAGATCCAACTTACCTAGTTACCTACTGTTAGTTGGGCGGTTGGAGAGTTGTGACGCAAGGGCAAACAAGGGTAATTGGGGTGCCAACTCTGAGGACTGTACTGTGTGTGATGTTGAGGTGGAGGAAGAAGAGGAGATGCCACTTGATGCAGTGCTTGTCATCCACTGGAGCACATGCTCTTTCTGGCCCTCATCTACAAGGCATTCCGCTGTGCGGCTGCAAAAAAAGGAAGTGGAGTAGCCCGTCCAGTAACAGAAGTTGTAAGTTAGGTTTGGATAGGACATGAAGGCGTTGGTTCACTAGAGTTTTCACTAACATTATCACCTACCTCACATATACCTTGAACACCAAGTCTATTCCCCCTTCCACCACGACCTCGCTTTTTCCCACTCATGTTGCTCAGATAGTGTGGTTTGAGCACGCTATTAGCAACAAAAAATGTGATTTTTACTGTGGATGAAGCCTGTATACAATAGAATATATGCTCCAAACTATTTCGAACTGAGATCTCCCCTGCTGTATCACATTACTAACAGAAGAAATTATTATTTTTTTTTACTGTGGATGAAGTCTGTATCAAATAGAAAATATGCTCCAAACTATTTCAAACTGAGATCTGGCCTGCTGTATCACCTTAGAAACAGAAAAAATATATTTTTTTTACTGTGGAAGAGGCCTGTATAAAATAGAATATATGCTCCAAGAAATTTTAATTTTATTGTGAACGAGCTCTGCATACAGCTGAATTTCACTGCCACAAAATGACAAGCTGAGATGTGGTGTGCTGTATCACATTAGTAACAGAAAAAAATAGATTTTCAAAGATGTACTCATGCATGGAGCACAAAAGAAGCAGTGCACAGCAGAGTTCTATGCTGAAATATGCCCTGCTGTCTTTGTCTGGACCTCACTAATTACAAAAAAAAATCTGCTGGAAGGTCGATTTCACAGCCACACAGGACGCTAGCTATCTAAACTCTCTGACTTGGAAGCAACCGCTTAGCTAACCAGCTAAAATCTCTCAGTATCCAGGAGCAGCGTCAGGAGCATCCTCTCTGGGCTGTTATACTGACAAAATGGCACTAAAAACAACATGTCCGCTCTTTATATAGAGATGAACATGTGACTTCAGCATTCAATGGCACAAGCCCTTGTGTCTGGACATTGTGGGTGGTTCCTGCGCCCTGATTGGCTAGCCACAATTTGCACACATTAAGTTAGGGGGAAAAAAATTACATTACCAGCACACCACTCCCTTGACCTCTCCCTACCCCCTTCCCCTCATCAAACACTCCCCCCCCCACGCTCATCATTCAGCACCACTACCCTAGCCAAAGTGCTGAAAATACTGTAGTGGAAACGCATCATTTGCCGGACATTTACCAAATTTTGCCGATTTTCAGCAGAAACGCTCCAGTGTCCGATCACGAATCCGAATGTGGAACGTTAGTGCCGAATTTAAATTGGCAAACATTTTTTGAACATGTTCGCTCATCTCTACTCTGGAGTATGACGATTCCCTATATGTGGTGGAAAACTACTGTTTGGGCACACGGCAGGACTTGGAAAGGACGGAGAGCCATTTGACTTTTGAAGTACTAATTTGACTGAAACAAACAGCGGATGCCATGTCGCATTTGCAGAGCCCCTGATGTGTCTAAATAGTGGAAAACTCCCACAAGTGACCCCATTTTGGAAACTCAAACCTCAAGAAATTTATCTAGAGCTGTGGTGAGAACTTTGAACCTACAGATGCGTCACAGAATTTTATAACATTGAGCCATGAAAATGAAAAAAAATACATTTTCCCACAAAATTATAGCCCATATTTGTTGGAAAACTACTGTTTGTGTACAAGGTATGGCTCTAAAGGGATGGAGTTCTATTTGACATTTGGAGTGGAAAATTTGCTGGAATAGATATCGGATGCCATGTTGCGTTTGTAGAGCCCCTAGTGTACCTAAATAGTGCTTCACAGAATTTGATAATGTTGAGCCATGAAAATGAAAAATTAAATTTTTCCCTCAAAAATGTCGCTTTAGTCTAAATTTTTATCATTTTCACAAGGTTAGCAGGAGAAAATGGACTCCAAAATTTGTAGTGCAATTTCTTCTGAGTACACCGATACTCCATGTGTGGTGGGAAACTACTGTTTGGGCACACTGCCCAGCTCTGAAAGGAAGGTTTTTGATCGCAGACTTTGACGCCAAGATGACGCCAAGATTTTCAAGATGGAAAACAAGCAGATGGGAAGGTGTATATAAATTATTGGCCCCTCCATTATGTACCGAGCGCCTATACTTGGTTTTAACAGTAATTCTGTGCTGACAGAGTCCCTTTAAGCTGACCACAAGCAGCCATTCATCTGCAGTGGTCCTGTTATACACACTAAGCAATTGTATTTACACACAGGGCAATTAGTAGAATCTTCATGGCCATGGTTTGGTTTTTTTTTACGTAGTCACTAGTGATGAGTGAGCACTAAAATGCTCGTGTACTCGTTGCTCAAGTCAAGCAAATTGGAATGCTTGAGTACTCAACCCGAGCAACGGGCCAATAAAAATTGCCCAAATCGATGGGAACAGTGCTCAGAAGACATGGGAACAGCGTGGGGAAAACCCCTGGAAGCATCTCTAACTCTCAAGTCACTGCTGTCAACAATGTTGTCAGAGTATTACGCCACTTTTACGGACTCACAATAAAACATGCAAAAACGAAACCAAACTGGATTTTCCTGGGAAAAATGTTAACGAACATCCATTCCAGGGTAATGACTTGTATATAAAGCAAAATAAATAGCCAAAAACAAAAATGCTCCTCCACACCTTGGGCTATGTTCACACATAGCATTTTTGTTGCTTTCAAAAGTGAAAAATCCATTCACCGGGAAATGTCATTTTAACATTTTACTACCTTATCTGGCCATGTGGTGCGTAGTGGTAGCCCTTCCAAAACGAGCTAATTTGGATTGAGATAACAAATTATCTCCAAATCTGCCATTTTTGGCTCAAATTAGTAAAAAAATAAATAAATAAATAAATAAATATGATGCATCGGAGAAAGAAAATAACACATAGCAGTGTCTGAGTGTACAATTCTTGTCTGCCCTCAGAGCCCAAGCAACAAGTATTTTATTACCCTTCCAGAAGAAAGGGGATGGCTAAAATTACCTAACAGAGAAAGTATTTTAATTGGAAATAACAGTTGTCCTTGAAAGCTAGCTCTGTCCAATTAACTATACTTTAAAAAAACAGAGGAAAGTGTAACAGAAACACAGCTCTACACACTGTGTTATCGCTTTTATGAATATCACTTATAAAGCTAATATTAAATTATCAAGGATATATAGGTAAATTTAATTGTCTAAAATAATAATCAAGCAAAGTATAAATGTTTACCATAACAATTCCTCACTTTTTATTATTTAAAGACAATTTATCCATCATCTACTGCCCCGTGCTATGGACCCTGGAAGGGACAGATCCTGTTCACTGACAGATACCTTGTCCGCAAATCTCATCATAACAAATACACCAGTTCTAGCAGTTCATACACTAGTAATACCAACATTTATGTAATGAAAGGGTAAATGCTTATACTCGTATTCCCCATCCCCATTTCCACTATATGAGGTCTATCATTTGGTCTGGGACGATTGTCTGCAGGGAATGTTTGGGGACAGCATTTGTATCTAGATCACCATGCGGAAGTCTGAAGGTTGCAGGTGTAAAACGTGCTAAGGTGCAGGTTCCCTCTGCACCCAGGAGAAGCCATTTATAAGCCTGGTGACCACATACTGGATATACAGTGGGGAAAAAAAGTATTTAGTCAGCCACCAACTGTGCAAGTTCTCCCACTTAAAAAGATGAGAGAGGCCAGTAATTGACATCGTAGGTAGACCTCAACTATGAGAGACAAAATGAGAAAACAAATCCTGAAAATCACATTGTCTGATTTGGAAAGAAATTGTTTTCAAATTTTGGTGGAAAATAAGTATTTGGTCACCTGCAAAAGTTCATCTCAATACTTTGTTATATATCCTTTGTTGGCAATGACAGAGGTCAAAAGGTCCACTCTCACGTAAGTGGGAGAACTTGTACAATTGGTGGCTGACTAAATACTTTTTTTTCCCCACTGTAAATCCTTGGCAATATGCAGGGTATAATGTCAGTGAGTCTCCCAAAACAACGTATATAAGTCAACAGTCCTTACATCAGAGGTTTGGCATAACAAAGTTCAGTTGTTTTGGAAACCAACCTCATTCTTTCGGCATGTCTTAGACTCAGGAGGGTAATTATTTGGTCAAGTCGTTCACAGACTTGGGCAAAATCTGCAAACCACATCTCGCTATTGTCCAAAAATCCATGTTTTTTTCTGAAAACCTCTATCACCACAAATCATGAAATTGCTCTCACACCTTTTCCAGTCCTCAGAGAGTGGGCATCGTAAGTGTAACTTCAGTTCTTTTACTGGAATCTCACCTACTAGAGACTTCTTAGCCATGTGTGTTATAAATTTACCTTCTACTAGATCCAGCTCATACCAACGTTTTAAGCTACCCGTGAGATTTATCTGTAACCATGGGCTCTCCACCCACCCCACAATCTGGACCAGTATCACATGGCTGCTGGTGAGGATTTCTCCGTCATAACGGGCAGAATCAAAAGTCTCTTTGTGGAAACAGCTATAGTTGAAAGCCACATATGGGTTTAGGGGCACTGCGAGATATGGCATATATGGCATAGTATCAGAGGATATTTGGCTATGGGTGCATATCCAGCAGCTATTAGGAATGTCTTTAGAAACTACAGTGCATTGTGAAAGTATTTGGCCCCCTTGAACTTTTCTACCTTTTGCCACATTTCTGGCTTCAAACATAAAGATATAAAATTCTAATATTTTAGGGAAGAATCAACAACAAATGGGACACAATCGTGAAGTGGAACGAAATTTATTGGATATTTTAAACTTTTTAAAAAAAATAAAAACTGAAAAGTGGGGCGTGCAAAATTATTCGGCCCCTTTACTTTCAGTGCAGGAAACTCACTCCAGAAGTTCAGGGAGGATCTCTGAATGATCCAATGTTGTCCTAAATGACTGGTAATGATAAATAGGATCCACCTGTGTGTAATCAAGTCACCGTATAAATGCACCTGCTCTGTGATAGTCTCAGGGTTCTGTTTCAAGTGCAGAGAGCATCATGAAGACCAAGGAACACACCAGGCAGGTCCGAGATACTGTTGTGGTGAAGTTTAAAGCCGGATTTGGATACAAAAAGATTTCCCAAGTTTTAAACATCTCAAGGAGCACTGTGCAAGCGATCATATTGAAATGGAAGGAGTATCAGACCACTGCAAATCTACCAAGACCTGGCCGTCCCTCTAAACTTTCATCTCGAACAAGGAGAAGACTGATCAGAGATGCAGCCAAAAGGCCCATGATCACTCTGGATGAACTGCAGAGATCTACAGCTGAGGTGGGAGAGTCTGTCCATAGGACAACAAGCAGTCATACACTGCACAAATCTGGCCTTTATGGAAGAGTGGCAAGAAGAAAGCCATTTCTCAAAGATATCCATAAAAAGTCTCGTTTGAAGTTTGCCACAAGCCACCTGGGAGACACACCAAACATGTGGAATAAGGTGCTATGGTCAGATGAAACCAAAATCGAACTTTTTGGCCACAATGCAAAACAATATGTTTGGTGTAAAAGCAACACAGCTCATCACCCTCAAAACACCATCCCCACTGTCAAACATGGTGGTGGCAGCATCGTGGTTTGGGCCTGCTTTTCTTCAGCAGGGACAGGGAAGGTGGTTAAAATTGATGTGAAGATGGACGGAGCCAAATACAGGACCATTCTGGAAGAAAACCTGTTGGAGTCTGCAAAAGACCTGAGACTGGGACGAAGATTTATCTTCCAACAAGACAATGATCCCAAACATAAAGCAAAATCTACAATGGAATGTTTCAAAAATAAACCTAATCCAGGTGTTAGAATGGCCAAGTCAAAGTCCAGACTTGAATCCAATCGAGAATCTGTGGAAAGAGCTGAAAACTGCTGTTCACAAACGCCCTCCATCCAACCTCAATGAGCTTGAGTTGTTTTTCAAGGAAGAATGGGCAAGAATTTCAGCCTCTCGATGTGCAAAACTGATAGAGACATACCCCAAGCGACTTGCAGCTGTAATCACAGCAAAAGGTGGCGCTACAAAGTATTAACTCAAGGGGGCCGAATAATATTGCACGCCCCACTTTCAGTGTTTAATTTGTAAAAAAAGTTTAAAATATCCAATAAATTTCGTTCCACTTCACGATTGTGTCCCACTTGTCGTTGATTCTTCCCAAAAAAATTAGAATTTTATATATTTATGTTTGAAGCCAGAAATGTAGCAAAAGGTAGAAAAGTTCAAGGGGGCCAAATACTTTCAGAATGCACTGTATGTCTCACAGCAGGACTTGGTGATACTTATCAGTTTATTGTCCCAGTCCTCTTCTCTTTTAGTACGTCATTGAGAGTTAGTGCAAGGGATGCTATTGCCATCAGCATGGTCCAAAGGGGCAGAATCATCATCTTTGCTGCTCAGGACCTTTTTCAGTAGCTGGCTTTAATCCAAGTGTCTTTGCCTTGGATGTTGACAGAGGTGACAGTGGTCAGTGGTATTTAAATTGGCTCGCTGTATCTGGGTTCAGTGGTCTCCTCATATGTCTCTCGACCATGCCACCCAGTCTGCTGGTACCAGTGTGTGTGCGGCTAATGCAGTTGGGATATGGGATGGAGGAAATAACAAGGTTATGAGTAACAGTCAGATATTTGTGCAATTCCAAGACATATTCAGTGAGGGAACTGTAGGAGGCTGCAGCTGCTGCGGGAAACACAACCCTAAGACACTCCCAAACAGTATTTCATCAGGGACAGCTTCTCTCTACACCTTGGGCGGTCCTCACTGAATATAATGCAATGGGCAACCAATCTACCCAGAGCAAGTGTTTTTCCTCCATGCCCTTCTGGATTGTTAATTTCAGAGTACCATTAAGGCGTTCCACCTTCCCACTACTTTGTGAGTGATAGGGAACATGGAAAACCTGTTCTATCCCCAGAGTGGCCATGATCTATTTCATCAGTTCTCCAGTGAAGTGTGTGCCTCCTTCACTCGCTATGGTTTTAGTTACCCCATATCTACAAACCAACTCACTTATTAATTTTTTTTTCTGTGTTAACTTTGGTCACGGCCCAAGCTTCAAGCAACCAAGGGAAGAGATCAATGCATACCAGGACGTATTCATAAGTGCCCACCTTAGGTAGCTGTATGTAGTCCTCCTGCAGTCTCTGAAATGGGTAATCTGGTTTTGGCGTGCATTTTGTGCGTCTCGAATAGGTCTATCGGGGTTTCACACAAACCAGACACACTTTGTAGCCGCATTCGCTAACCCTGGGGAGCACCAGTTTTGTAGCACCACTGCACACATAACATCCTTTGTGTTGTGCATCAGGGGAATGTGCTAGGGCAGCCATCATGGGGAACATGCAGCGTTGGAGGCAAATCCTGGTGTTTACCTGCCCTACCCCTGACTCTGACAGTACAGCACCAGCTTTGGCCCATGCATTCTGTTCGTATGGGGGAGCCTGGGTCTGGAAGACCTGCAGTAGTTCACGATCAACGGCCACTGGGGCCAGTGCGGTGACAGTCTCCTCTGTGAAAAGGGGGCTTCTCGCACTTTTGGTCACTGAGTCCCCTAGCAGGGCCGTATCTGCTATGGCTAGTATTCCAGTTAGAGGTAGTCGTGCTGCTTCCTTAGCCGCCTGGTCGGGCAAGGTATTCCCTACTGCAAGGGAAGTTTGTTTGCGTGCGTGCGCCGATAGCTGCCCCTCGGGGAAGGGTGAATGCTGTGAGTAGCTCCTCTACCACCTCATAGGTTTGCCAGCGGAGGCTAGAAAATTATGGCTCCGCCAAATGGCGCCAAAGTCTTGTGCGACCTTGTAAAACATATCTCGAGTCCAAAAAAACATAAATCTCTTTACCTTTTCCCAGATTGCACATTGCTGCGAGCGCCTTTAGCTCAGCCTCTGGCATAGAGCAGTTGGAGGAGAGTGGCTCATATATTACTTCCTTACCATTGTGGACTACTGCATACCCAGTAATGAACCATCCTTGTTCACTGTTCTGAGCTCAGGAACCATCTACAAAATATTCAGCAGAGGGGTTAGTGAGGATACATCAGTGATATTTAACAAGCCCTATGTGTCTGCCTCCATCAATGCCTGACAGTCATGTTCAGGTATCAATGTCACACTGAACTTCCTCATCTGATAGTTTGAAAAACAGTGGCAGGTTTTGGCTCACAGTCCCTCTCTCTTCCCATCCTGATATTCTCCTCCCTTTTCTAAATCCACTGGTAATAACGTAGCTGGATTTAGAACATTTACTGTGTTTCATAGTTATATGGGGGAATATTAAACAGGGAGGTTATTGAGACAATAAGACCTTCTCTCTGGAGCTCTAGGACGTTATCATGTATCACCACATTCTGGACAGTACTTATAGGGTACTACTTTATACAGGGGGATGAACACCTGGTTTAAGTTTTACTATCACCAGGGGATGGGTAGTTCTCCCAAATCAAGTTTGTGACATGCCCACAGCTGGCTGATTATGTTCTCCAACCATGTAGGTAGGGAATGGGGTTCAGAGCGTGTGCTGTCTAGGGCTGTAGGAAGTGTCGGGGACAAGAGACTACACAGGGTGCCTTCGTCTATGGGGGTAGTCATCTTGGGGCCACTTGGAGCAAATTCTATGCAGGCTCCAGTTTTCGGCAACACGTCTGTCGCTAACAAATTCAAGGATTCATCAGAGAAACTAAAATCTGGAATCAAAATTGAAACTGAATCATACAAATTCAGCTGGAGGGGCTGAGACATTTGTAATTTAGTAGCTCGTCCCTCTACCCCTTCACAAGTTACAGATTCAGGGGACAGTATGTTTTCTGATTTGTGCTCCTGCATTAATACTGTACTGGCTGCTCCAGTATCTATCATGAAAGTAACAGTCTGTCCCTCCCAGGGAAATATCTCCCCCTCCCTCTTCCCTTTCTTGCTGCAGGGTCCTGATTAACTCTTTTTTTGACATGCTTTCTACTTCAGCACCCTGGACTATTTCTTTCAGATCAACCCATTGCTTATTGTGCCACTCCGGGCGACTAGATCTTGCTACGTTCAGGACTATAGGTCTAAGGCTGTTAATGAAACACAGCAGCGAAAAATAAGGGGTCACTATAAAATGACTGAGCCTAGATATATGGCCCGATATTTTTCCTCAACACAATGGAGACACATTCTAAATGTTAGGGGTCTAGGAGCTGGGTAACAAGAGCGATGAGCTCACTAGGGGACCAGGGCCAGTGTATTATGCTATTGGTTATACCTATGATGCATCTTGTACCAGCAGGTTATTTACTATCCTAGGAGGTAGAAAGTGCACATGACTCATGGTCCTCATGGCAGCAGAGGCACTTGGGCATCCATGAACATGGGGACCCACAGGACACTAATTAACCCCATGGGGATTCTGTACAAAATATCTTCAGTTCCTGCATAAGGCAGGGGTGTCACAAAGGATGCACATTTTACATCAAGTACAGAGACTACAGAGGTCTGTGCATTTTCATGTATCATAGATTACATACACAGTTCTATGTCTATTTTCTCTGATTTATGTTCACTCGTTGTTTGAATACTTCTAACCAAATCCTAGCCAGCTTAAGTCTGCTGTTATCTATCTTCCAGTAATCCTTCCCAATTGCAAATACACTTCTCTCATTCCTTCTTAGGTCTCATTACTATCTGTATAGCTGTTTTGGATCACATTGGGGGCCCTGACTGCACACAGAACAAGTTGCCCATGGCTTCAACTTATTATTCACACAGCTCACCTTTCTGCAAATGCCCTCTCAGTGTGCCTGGACCTTGTCCACAGATCACACTCTAGCAAGTCAGAATGAGCTGTCAAGGTGTAGCGGGAAGGCTCTCATAGCTCTTTCACCCGGTAAACCTACAGGGTGTAACGGGAAGGCTCTGGTAGCTCTCTCACCAGTTAGACCAGCTGACTGTAATAGGAAGGCCCAGATGTGATAGGCCTCTCACCTACCAGATAAGCTCCATGTACAGTGGGAATGCTCATACGGCTCTCTGACCCACTAAAACCTGCTGACTAAAGTAGGAAGGCCCAGTTGTGATAGGCCTCTGACCTACTAGACCAGCTGTGCAGTTGGCTACCCCCCTCTGCTGATCCTTAACCAGCTGTACAGCAACCACACAACACACAACTAGAAGCAGGTACAAACACACTGATGACCAAATAATCACTTTCAAATCTTCCTAAAATAGGCACAATATTTTACTTTCATAGTCCAACTTCAACTTACAATTTTACGTTCAACTTTTGTACAGTACTGTCTCTTTAAAAACTCATACAATTCTCAGCACAGAAAACTTGCACACAGCTGCAGCTGCAGCTTCACCCCAACACAGCACCAGCCCTACCTAAAACACGGAGATAAGGATTTTTCCCCACACAAAATTAGGAAGAATGCAGCAGATATGGCAGTTTCTTAACAGAGTTATTACAATTGTTCAGCATAACACAGAAACTCCAAAAATTCCACATGCAACTCCTGTAGGGCTCAGCCTGGCATACTACACCCAGGACACCTTTCGCAGAATCACAAGTGATGATTTATTCATGCATGCTCATTCAGGGATCTACTCCACAGCGATCTTTTTTTCTCTTCACGTAGAACCCCTTATCTCAATCACTCTGCCTGTTTCAACTCAAAGTGAGTTGAATGTCCCTATGCCTAATGGGACCTCTTATATCAATCAAGGACTTATTTATTTGTCTTTTTATATTCAGTTACTCATCTAATTTCATTCAACAATTGTTAGTTATATATATATCTAAAATCACATTGAAACACATAATAAACAACAAAATTATCTTATAACTCTATAAGTTCAATCATGCACACAAAATCCAAACAATGGCAGAGGCTTGATAAGAATTGTCTTGTAGGATGACTACGTACCCATCTTGGACCACCAGAAAGCACTGAAACTTTGTAACACAAAGGGCTACTCACCGCAGAATTATTTTCAGTGATTTATGGGAAAGGTCCGAGTAGTCGGGTCACAGAGAGGTCCAGTTAACCATACCGGTTTTCGGCACCATGTAATGTCATGGTAGCCCTTCCAAGAAGAGCTAATTTGGATTGAGATAACAAATTATCTCCAAATCTGCCATTTTTGGCTCAAATTAGATAAAAAAATAAATAAATAAATACGATGCATTGGAGAAAGAAAATAACACATAGCAGTGTCTGAGTGTACAATTCTTGTCTGCCCTCAGAACCCAAGCAACAAGTATTTTATTACACCCCCAGAAGAAAGGGGGTGGCTAAAATTACCTATCAAAGAAAGTATTTTAATTGGAAATAACAGTCGTCCTTGAAAGCTAGCTCTGTCCAATTAACTACACTTTAAAAAGACAGAGGAAAGTGTAACAGAAACACAGCTCTACACCCTGTGTTATCGCTTTTATGAATAACACTTATAAAGCAAATATTAAATTATCAAAGATATATAGATAGATTTAATTTTCTAAAATAATAATCAAAGCAAAGTATAAATATTTACCATAACAGGTGTGTGAGACATGATCAGACACATTCTGTTTCATTTATGGAGGAGGGACTCTGAAAGTCACAAAGACTATTTTTATAGGGCCATCAGGCGGCCCTTACTATTGTTAGAGAGCCATCAGCCAGCTATGCTTTGTTTATTGCGTATGCAGTGACTACAAGTTCTGCCAAAAATTTGGACGCACCCCAATACCCCTTTGAAGAGACATAGAGGAGGGCCTCAGTAAAAAAAAATGTTCCCATTATAAAGGAGTGGGTCTCCTATAGTGGTAATGCCCATGCATTTGGGAAAAAACACAATAATAATTTAAAGGCACATAGAGGTGGGCCTCAGTAACGACATGTTCCCATTAGAAAGGAGGTCTCCCATTCTGTTCTTGCGTATGCAGGGACTGCAATGGTTGCCAAAAATTTGGAGGAACTCCAATGCCCCTTGCAAGAGACGTAGAGGAGGGCCTCTTGAAAAAAATGTTCCCATTATTAGGAAGTGGGTCTCCCATACTGTTTGCCTATGCAGTTAATGCAACGGATGCAAAAAAATTGGAGGCATTCCAATGCCCCTTGCAAGAGACGTAGATATGGTGATATGGTAGATATGGTGGTGATATGGTGGTGGAGGATGAGGAGGAGGAGGAGGATAAGAGCAAATAGACAAAATCAGGAAGCATATACCCATATCTGGGTGTGAAGACAGAGTTGCATGGGAATAGAGTTAGACTTCCCCCAAAAAAAAGACACTCTATTTGAGTTTGTTACGATGCTATAATTCGGTGGTGTTGAGAAGTCTGGCCCAAACCAGCCATTGTTCATTTTTAGAAGAGTCAGCCTGTCAGCATTTGCAGTTGACAGGCGGATGCGCCTATCAGTTATAATTCCACCAGCGGGACTAAAAACCTGCTCTGACAAAACGCTAGCGGCAGGGCAGGCCAGGACCTCCAAGGCATAGAGAGCCAGGTCATGTCACGTGTCCAGCTTGGATACCCAATAATTATAAGGCACAGAGGAATCACAGAGGAGGTTGGTAAGGTCGGCAAGGTACTCCTTTAGCATCTTCCCAAATGTTTCCCTCCTTGTGAGGGTACCCCGCGCATCAGGGTCTGTGCGATGGGAGGGTTTGAGAAAACTGTCCCAGAACTTTGACAATGTTCCCCTGCCTCTGCTGGATTGGATTTGTGTCTCTCTCGCCTGTACTCCTTGGTTGTCCAACGAACTGTGACCACTGCCACCAGCATTTTCAGATGGGAATTTTTTTAATAATTCCGCAACAAGGGCCTTTTGGTACTGCCCCATTTTATTAGGCATGTCCGCGCCGGGAATAGGAGATATAAAGTTCTCCTTGTAGCGTGGGTCTAGGAGTGTCACCAACCAGTAATGACTGTCACCCAAAATTTGGCAACGCGAGGGTCACAGGAAAGGCAGCGAAACATAAACTCAGCCATGTGTGCCAGACAGCTAACAGGCAAGACATCAGTGTCCTCACCAAGAGGATGACTGACCATGCTCTCCTCCTCATCCTCCTCCCTGTCCTCAGGCCATCCACGCTGAACAGACGGTATGACAGTTGTGCAGGTAGTACTGTCTATAGTGCAGGAAACTAGCTCCTGTTCTTCCTTCTCCTCCTCTTCCTCATAGTCACCCAATCCACGTTGGGATGAGGCTGGGCTGTGTGGAATCACCCTGTATGGTTCCGTGCTCCATCTCATCGTGCTCCGCCTGCAATGCATCCTCTTTAATTGTGAACAGAGAGCGTTTCAGAAGATAGAAAAGTGGGATGGTGATGCTAATTATGGCGTCATCACCGCTCACCATCTTGGTGGAGTCCTCAAAGTTTTGGAAGATAGTACAGAT
Organism: Phyllobates terribilis; assembly: GCF_046119375.1. Classification (NCBI taxonomy): domain Eukaryota; kingdom Metazoa; phylum Chordata; class Amphibia; order Anura; family Dendrobatidae; genus Phyllobates; species Phyllobates terribilis. Next base: position 709,058,708 of record NW_027362761.1, read on the forward strand.
GTCTGACATCCATGTCCACTCCTGAGAGTCTAACCTGAATACCGACATCCATGTTGATGCTGGTAGTCAACAATTGCCCTCTTCTGCTCACAAATCCTTCCCAACATCTGCAATGTGTGGGGACATCGCACACCAGTCTGTGAGCTGGAAGCTGCAAATGCTGATGAAGCACGGCAAGGGCAGCGGAAGCTGTAGCTGACTTTCCAAAATGGGCACATACGGCATACTTTGACAAGCAAATCCGGGAGATCTGGGTAGGTTTTGAGAAATCACTGAACCACGAGGTTAAGCACATGGGCCAGGCATGGTACGTGTGTGAGCTCGCCTTGCTTCAGAGCCGCCACCAGGTTCCGGCCATTGTAACACACGACCATGCCTGGCTGTAGCTTCAGCGGTGTCAGACACAGATCTGCCTGCTCTTTCAGAGCTGTCCACAATTCTTCAGCATTGTGCAGTTTGTCACCTAAGCATATTAGCTTCAGCACAGCCTGCTGCCGCTTGGCCGAGGCAGTGCTGCAGTGCTTCCAGCTTGTGACTGTTGTGGTCATTCGGAGATGGAGGCTGAAGAGGAGGAGGTGCAGGAGCTGTAGAATGTGCGAGCAAGACTGATTGACCCAGGGCCTGCAATCCTCGGCGTCGGGAGGACGTGTTCCTTCCCAAGGTCCGATTGGGTCCCGTCTTCCACTATATTAACCTAGTGTGCCGCCAGTGAGATGTACCGTCCCTGCCCACAAGCACTTGTCCACGTGTCCGTGGTTAGGTGGACTTTCCCTGTAACTGTGTTGTTGAGGACATGGTTAATGTTGTTGGACACATGCTTGTGTAATGCGGGGATGGCACACCGGGAGAAATAGTGGCAGCTGGGGACAGAGTACCGAGGGATGGCCGCTGCCATCAGGTTGCGGAAGGCTTCCGTCTCCACGAGCCTAAAAGGCAACATTTCGAGCGCAATCATTCGCGAAATGTGTGAATTTAGTAGTGTGGCCAGTGGGGCATTGGCTGCGTATTTGCACTTGAGTTCAAAGGACTGGGATAAGGTAAACTGAACGCTGTGCTGGGACAAGGACGTGCTTGCTGATGGTGCTAGTTGAGAGTGTGCAACGACTGGTGCAGGGCGGGAGGCATCTTCGCATGTGCCATAGACAGGGGATTGGCGTGCATGCACAACAGCGGAAGAAGCAGTGGTGTCATCTGCAGACATTGTTTCTGGACCCTGGGCTTCGGCCACTTAATGGAGTTCTTTGCTGCCATATGCCTGATCATGCTGGTGGTGGTCAGGCTGCTAGTTTTGCTACCCCTGCTGATGCTGGCCTGACAGGTGGTGCAAATGGCCTTTTGGGGGTTAACGGTAAGAGTCTTTAAAAAACAACCAGACTCGGGAAGACGTAACAGTCGTACAATCAACTTCCGTCATGTTGGTGTTACGGGGAACGTTTTCCCACCTTCTGTCTGCAGCCACCACACTGCTTCTTCCTGCCTGTTGTGGTGCTATGCCTCCCTCCCCATGGGTGCTGCTATCGTTGCTCTGCATGTCCCCCTGCCAGGTTGAGTCAGTAACTATATTGTCCACCACCTCATCTTCCACTTCTGCACCCTGGTCATCCTTCTGACTTTCTGGCAATTGTGTCTCATCATCATCCACCTCTTGCAACAGTAATTGCATTTCCCACCGTTGCCTTCGTGTGACCATGGCTGCTCAAATATTTGGGCATCGCTACACGCGTTCTTCTCTTGACCCGCTTGAAGCTGGCCTGGCGAGAGGCTCTAATCTCTAAATGGAAAAGTGAACAGCTCTTCTGAGTGTTCAGGTGTGGGATCAGTTGTCTCCAGGCACTCAGCATGCTGGGAGGAAGGAGGATCAGGGTGAGGAATATGCGGTCCAGACTCATGGCTACTGAGACTTGACCGTGTGGAAGACAGGGTGGTGGTGATGGTGGTGGTGGCAAAGTGACTGTAAGCATTATCTGCTAGCCAACCAACAGCATTTTGACACTGCTGTGTTCCATAGTGGTGTTCTGCAGTCCCCTAGTAATTGGGACAGGAAGGTCAAGGGACAAGATGTGAGTGTTTGTTGTGGCACAATTTCAGCTTGCCCATGGCCTCGGCCTCTGCTTGCACCATCACCATCACGTCCACTTCCCCGTCCCTTGCCACACGCCTTGCCCATTTTAAATGTAGGACAATATTTTCTACGTTCACTACAAATGGCTGGATTTGAACCGCAGTTATATGTGATGCGTCTGACGGACAACCACAATTTTAAATAGCGGACCTGTAGTTTACTAATACTATTCTATACAGCGACCTCGTGTGAATAGCTTCACTGACACACTGCAACAAAATGTAAATTGAGGCCAGAAATGGTTGATTTTGGACCGCAGTTATATATGATATGTCTGACGGACAACCACGATTTTAAATAGTGGGCCTGTAGGTTACTATTCTTCACAGCGACCACGTGTGAATAGCTTCACTGACACACTGCAACAAACTGTAAATGGAGGCCAATATTTTCCTCGTTCACTACAAATTTCTGGATTTTTATCGCTGTGATATGGAAAAGATCTGTCTGTTTTCTGCAGTGAAAACAAGCAAAAGGAGCAGAAAAATTGTGTACTCTAGATTGCTTTTTAAGCAAATAACCAGGATTAAGATAAAAAAAAATTAGCCCTGGCCCCTGATATCTGGGGCTATGTCTACAAATATCTGTAACAACAGCAACAGCAGACAGAACGTGCAATGAACCATCTTGTGCTGTATGCACTGCAGCCTGCCACAAACCCTGCCTGCCTAACTCCTGCTATCACCAATGAATATATGTAGCTGGATTAGTCCTCAGAAGTACTGTTAGTTCAGATGGATATATAGATATGCTGTGGAATATTTTTACTAAGTATAAACAATCAAATATCTCCCTGACTCAGCAGAAGCTCACCCTACTCTGCCGGGGTAGACTGTGACGAGCCTAGCGTCACCGGGTCTTAAATAGACCCGATGACGCTATGCAGCCAGCCAATCACTGTAATGCCACAACCAACATGGCTACGGCATTACAGTGTGTGGCAAGCAAACCCTGCATGTTCATTGACTCTCTAAAGAGCGCCAAACATGCAGGGCGGGGACCAGAGCTCCCACCTGAGCAACCCGGAAATACTCGCTGAGCTTGTCGAGCACTGTGATGCTCAGGTGAGTACCAAGTAGTGGCGAGCACGTTCGCTCATCACTAGTAGTCCCAGCAAAAACAAGCACTGCTCAAAAAAATAAAGGGAACACTTACACAACAGAATATAACTCCAAGTAAATCAAACTTCCATGAAATCAAACTGTCCACTTAGGAAGCAACACTGATTAATAATCAATTTCACATGCTGTTGTGCAAATGGAATAGACAATAGAGACACACTCAATAAAGGAGTGGTTCTGCAGGTGGGGACCACAGACCACATCTCAGTACAAATGCTTTCTGGCTGATGTTTTGGTCTCTTTTGAATGCTGGTTGTGCTTTTTACACTCGTGGTAGCATGAGACGGACTCTACAACCCACAGAAGTTGCTCAGGTAGTGCAGCTCATCCAGGATGGCACATCAATGCGAGCTGTGGCAAGAAAGTTTGCTGTGTCTGTCAGCGTAGTGTCCAGAGGCTGGAGGCACTACCAGGAGGCAGGCCAGTACATCAGGAGACGTGGAGGGGGCCGTAGGAGGGCAACAACCCAGTAGCAGGACAGTTACCTCCGCCTTTGTGCAAGGAGGAACAGGAGGAGCACTGCCAGAGCCATGCAACATGACCTCCAGCAGGCCACAAATGTCCATGTGTCTGCACAAACTGTTAGAAACCGACTCCATGAGGGTGTTACGAGGGCCCGACGTCCACAGATGGGGGTTGTGCTCACAGCCCAACACCGTGCAGGACGCTTGCCATTTGCCACAGAACACCAGGATTGGCAAAGTCGCCACTGGCGCCCTGTGCTCTTCACAGATGAAAGCAGGTTCACACTGAGCACATGTGACAGATGTGACAGAGTCTGGAGATGCTGTGGAGAGCGATCTGCTGCTTGCAACATACTTCAGCATGACCGGTTTGGTAGTGGGTCAGCAATGGTGTGGGGTGGCATTTCTTTGGAGGGCCGCACAGCCCTCCATATGCTCGCCAGAGGTAGCCTGACTGCCATTAGGTACCGAGATGAGATCCTCAGACCCCTTGTGAGACCATATGCTGGTGCGGTTGGCCCTGGGTTCTTCCTAATGCAGGACAATGCCAGACCTCATGTGGCTGGAGTGTGTCAGCAGTTCCTGCAAGATGAAGGCATTGAAGCTATGGACTGGCCCGTCCGTTCCCCAGACCTGAATCCGATTGAGCACATCTGGGACATCATGTCTCGCTCCATCCATCAATGTCACGTTACACCACAGACTGTCCAGGAGTTGACGGATGCTTTAGTCCAGGTCTGGGAGGAGAACCCACAGGAGACCATCCGCAACCTCATCAGCAGCATGCCCAGGCGTTGTAGGGAGGTCATACAGGCATTTTGACTTGTTTTAAGGACATTACATCAAAGTTGGATCAGCCTGTAGTGTGTTTTTCCACTTTAATTTTGGGGGTGACTCCAAATCCAGGCCTCCATTGGTTAATAAATTTGATTTCCATTGATGATTTTTGTGTGATTTTGTTGTCCGCACATTCAACTTTTTACAGAACAAAGTAATCAATGAGAATATTTCATTCATTCAGATCTAGGATGTGTTATTTGAGTGTTCCCTTTATTTTTTTGAGCAGTGTATATTTTTTCTGTGATTTTCCCTATTTGTGACATGCACATTGCAGTTCTACCACGATGGTGGCAAAAAATGCAACTCATAAATGCAGCCTTAGGGACTGAGGAAATGCCACATACAGTGGCCAATGGACAGCGGAGATGCATCTATGACTGATTACCACAAAATGATGCCATTTTGAAACTTATTGTAAAAGGTTACACAGTTTTGCAGGTTAACCACACAGGCAACTGGGGTTTACCTGCCAAATGGTGCACCATTAACAATCAATGTGAAAACTATGTACAGTGGTGGCCAAAAGTATTGGCACCCCTGCAATTCAGTCAGATAATACTGTTTCTTCCTGAAAATGATTGCAATCACAAATTCTTTGGTATTATTATCTTCATTTAATTTGCTTGCAAGGGAAAAACACAAAAGAGAATGAAGCAAAAATCAAATCATTGATCATTTCACACAAAACTCCAAAAATGGGCCGGACAAAAGTATTGGCACCCTCAGCCTAATAATTGATTGCACAACCTTTAGCCAAAATAACTGCGAACAACCGCTTCCGGTAACCATCAATGAGTTTCTTACAATGCTCTGCTGGAATTGTAGACCATTCTTCTTTGGCAAACTGCCCCAGGTCCCTGATATTTGAAGGGTGCCTTCTCCAAACTGCCATTTTGAGATCTCTCCACAGGTGTTCTATGGGATTCAGGTCTGGACTCATTGCTGGCCACCTTAGAAGTCTCCAGTGCTTTCTCTCAAACCATTTTATAGTGCTTTTGGAAGTGTGTTTTGGGTCATTGTCCTGCTGGAAGACCCATGACCTCTGAGGGAGACCCAGCGTTCTCACACTGGGCCCTACATTATGCTGCAAAATTTGTTGGTAGTCTTCAGACTTCATAATGCCAAGCAGTCCAGTGCCAGAGGCAGCAAAGCAACCCCAAAACATCAGGGAACCTCCGCCATGTTTGACTGTAGGGACCGTGTTCTTTTCTTTGAATGCCTCCTTTTTTTCCTGTACACTCTATGTTGATGCTTTTTGCCAAAAAGCTCTACTTTTGTCTTATCTGACCAGAGAACATTCTTCCAAAACGTTTTAGGCTTTCTCAGGTAAGTTTTGGCAAGCTCCAGCCTGGCTTTTTTATGTCTCAGGGTAAGAAGTGGGGTCTTCATGGGTATCCTACCATACAGTCCCTTTTCATTCAGACGCCGACGGATAGTATGGGTTGACACTGTTGTACCCTCGGACTGCAGGGCAGCTTGAACTTGTTTGGATGTTATTCGAGGTTCTTTATCCACCATCCGCACAATCTTGCGTTGAAATCTTATCGTCAATTTTTCTTTTCCGTCCACATCTAGGGAGGTTAGCCACAGTGCCATGGGCTTTAAACTTCCTGATGACACTGCGCACGGAAGACACAGGAACATTCAGGTCTTTGGAGATGGACTTGTAGCCTTGAGATTGCTCATGCTTCCTCACAATTTGGTTTCTCAAGTCCTCAGACAGTTCTTTGGTCTTCTTTCTTTTCTCCATGCTCAATGTGGTACACACAAGGACACAGGACAGAGGTTGAGTCAACTTTAATCCATGTTAACTGGCTGCAAGTGTGATTTAGTTATTGCCAACACCTGTTAGGTGCCACAGGTAAGTTACAGGTGCTGTTAATTACATGAATTAGAGAAGCATCACATGATTTTTCAAACAGTGCTAATACTTTTGTCCACCCCCTTTTTTAGGTTTGGTGTGGAATTCTATCCAATTTGGCTTTAGGACAATTCTTTTTGTGTTTTTTCATTGAAGACAAATTAAATGAAGATAATAATACCAAAGAATTTGTGATTGCAATCATTTTCAGGAAGAAACTGAGTATTATCTGACAGAATTGCAGGGGTGCCAATACTTTTGGCCACCACTGTAGATGTGTGGAAAAGCCATGTTAGATGGATTTTTGCACACAATGCAAAACATGGCCATACCCTGATTCACATTGAACAGTTGTGTTACATATTTTTCCCATTTTTCCAAAAATTGTGTATTTGTACGTTTTGCTGCAAATTTTGGAAAAATCAACTCCATGATCTTAATATGTGAACAAGCCCTTCAAAGGAAGAGAAGAGTGGCAAAAATAAAGTTATTTGTCATAAAAGAGTATCATAAACACAAACCATTAAAGAATTTATTTGTTCTAAAAAAAATATGTATATATTGTGTCATTGACACCAACATCTGCTGTAATGTCTAGTGATAGGAGTAACATTCTTTGGGACTTCTCAGCAACAACTAGGAACATGAGAATAACTAACATGTCCAAGTATTATATTACAAAACATGATGGTTCTAAAAAAGGACAACAAGGCCATATAGAAGATTAAAAAAGGGTCAACTCTATCTTGAACATTTATGACCACTTTTGTGAAACTGTGTTTTATGTGTCATTTCATATTATTTGTTTGTGATTGTCTTTTATATGTTTTGTGTGCAGTGGTGCTACTTCTACAGTTTTTAGATGTGAGGAAAAACGAACACAAAAGCATTATGCTACAAAAAGAATTAAAAAAACTGTAAGTATTTTATATTTTCAATAATTACACACACAAACATAACTTTTCCTCTTTTGGCTTTAAAAGATGCACGGAAAACCTGATAACTTTAGCATGTACAGGCATTCATGTCGATTTTAAACAGTGTGACCCTAGTCAAAATTAAAAGTATAGTCCCAAATCCTAAAATAATATTACAAACAACACAGCCACTCATGTACTAGTTATGGTAGCACACATGCTGGATAGCTGCCTAGTTCAAAATCACATGCAACATGGACTTGCAAAACCCGATTCTATTGATCAATGGACATCCCAGAAGTAAGTCCCGCAGCAATCAAATATTTATCACCGATCCTATGGATACTTAATAAATTATATCCATTTATCCAGGATAAATAATAAATAGTGTGACAACTCCTTTAGGCTTCTATTAAAAGGTTTGTCTGGGATTAACCTTTACTTGCCCTTATAGAGCCTTCTAATAAACTAGTAGAGATAGAAGACAACAAACACAGCTACAGTCTACTGACGCTCACCATGTATATTGCCTCGGGGGTGACATCATGATTACAGCGGATTTGACCACTGCAGCCAATCACTGGACCCAACATTGATATTTATGATTACAGAATGAGCCACTGAACCCAGTGTATGCAGGGAGATGTAAGATGACGAGGGGTGGTGGACAGGGGACACACCAGGAGAAGAGGGCACTGTGAGGAGCACATAAGAAACAGACCTTGGCAGGACCACTGTAAGCAGGTGGCATTAAGAAGGTGACAAGGGAGGATGCAGGGTGAGGTTGGCTGTCATTAGAAGTAACTCTTTGTTACAAAGGAACATTGTTTTATTGAGTTTTTGGAGTATGATATATAAGGACTAGTCAGAAGCTTAAAAAAAGAGTAAATATTTTTCCTTTTTTTTTTAAGATAGATAAAAAAATTGTAAGAACAGAAATTGGAGTGCTGCTACGTCTGTCACACCCTAATATAGTAAGTCTCTTTTCTGTTTAAGTACTACTCTAATATACTGACACACGTATACCATACATAGCATTTACATGTCTGCACAGTAGGCTTACCTTATCCGTTTAAAAAGTTATAATTTTATTAATACCTTGAATAAAAGGAAACAAATCAAGTTAACGATCACATACAAAAATGGTAATGGAACAATGGCATCTACTCAACAGTACAAAGACTCCTTCAATCAGGATGCCACACATGTACACAGGGTTTTATTCTATTATTTAATAGGTTTTAAATTATAATAAGGTAAGTGGGAAAGGCTCAGAGAAAAGGCTCTATTTCTTTCCCTTAATTCATTCCCTAAAACAGCCCATACCTTGCCGCGCAAGTTGGCACCCTAAATGCACGTAGGTTGTGGCACTCCCGCTCACCGTCATCTTTACCCTAATTCACCCTGTGTAGCCCTAAGTGCAAAACATTCCTCACAAGGAGAACATATTCCAATGAGCAGAAAACAATAATCCCTATTCAGGAATTCACAAAATCAAATGACAAAACAGAAAAATACAAGAAATGTACAAGTACAATAAATTATATTGTTACATAGCTATCAGTTTTCCATTAACCCAATATAAAAACAGGGTGTCACAAATATACACAGAGTCTTATTTTTGTTATTTCAGAGGGTATAAATAATTTAAGACAAAGCAAAGACAAAACCTTAGGCATTGATATCAAAATGCCATATCTGTTGTATGATTTGGATTCCTTTGTGTTTAATTTATTATGCAGTATATACTGGTGTCAAAAAGTGTTTGCCGCCTTCCTAATTTCTTATTCTTTTGCATATATGTCACGCTTAAAACTTTCAGATCACAAAACCAATTTAAATATTAGACAAAGATAACACACGTAAATTGTAATTTAAAAATCCTGTAGAACTCTCCTATTGTTCTCGGAATGTTATTGTTTTTTAAATAACCCTGTAAAACTATCCCATTGTTCTCAGAATTCTACCGTAGTTTAAAAATCCTGTAGAATTCTCCCATTGTTCTCAGAAATCTACTGTAGTTTTTAAAATCCTATAGAACTTTCCCATTGTTCTCGGAATTCTATTGTAGTTTAAAAATCCCGTAGAACTCTCCCATTGTTCTCGGAATTCTACTCTGGCTTAAAAATCCTGCAAAACTCTCCCATTGTTCTCCGAAGGTTAATGTTTTTAAATAACCCTGTAGAACTCTCCCATTGTTCTCGAAATTCTACTTTTGTTTAAAAATCCTGTAGAACTCTCGCATTGTTATCAGAATTCTACTGTAGTTTAAAAATCCTGTAGAACTCTCCCATTATTCTCGGAGTTCTACTGTAGTTTAAAAATACTGCAGAACTCTCCTATTGTTTTCGGAATTCTACTGTAGTTTAGAATTCCTGTAGAACTCTCCAATTGTTCTCAGAATTCTACTCTAGGTTAAAAGTCCTGTAAAACTCTCCCATTATTCTCTGAATGTTATTGTTTTCTAAATTACCCTATAGAACTCTCCCATTGTTCTCAGAATTCTACTGTAGTTTAAAAATCCTGGAGAACTCTCCCATTGTTCTTGGAATGTTATTGTTTTTTAGATAACCCTGTAGAACTCTCCCATTGTTCACTTTTTTTGCAATTTCACCGCACTTAGAATTTTTTTCCCGGTTTCTAGTACACGATATAGTAAAACCAATGGTGTGGATCAAAAGTACAACTTGTCCACCAAAAAAAACAAGCTCTCATATGGCCATATTGATGGAAAAATAAAAAAGTTATGGCTGTTTGAAGAAGAAGAGTAAAACTCAAAAGCACAAAAATGGAAAACAGCTGCGGCGTGAAGGGTTTAAATAGGAACTACAGCTTTATGCTGAGTCGAGGATTTCTTCCTGTAGAACTCTCCCATTGTTCTTGGAATTCCACTGTAATTTAAAAATTCTGTAGAACTCTCCCATTGTTCTCGAAATTCTACTGTAGTTTAAAAATCCTGTAGAACTCTCCTATTGTTCTCGGAATGTTATTGTTTTTTAAATAAATCTGTAAAACTATCCCATTGTTCTCAGAATTCTACCACCATAGTTTAAAAATCCTGTAGAACTCTCGCATTGTTCTCGGAATTCTACTGAAGTTTAAAAATCCTGTAGAACTCTCTCATTGATCTTGGAATTTTACTGTAATTTCAAAATCCTGTATAACTCTCCCATTATTCTCAAAATTCTACTGTAGTTTAAAAATCCTGTAGAACTCTCCAATTGTTCTCAGAATTCTACTGTAGTTTAAAAATCCTGTAAAACTCTCCAATTGTTCTCAGAATTCTACTGTAGTTTAAAAATTCTGTAGAACTCTTCCATTGTCCTCAGAATTCGACTCTAGTTAAAAAATACTGCAGAAATCTCCCATTGTTCTCCAAATATTAATGTTTTTTAAATAACCCTGTAGAACTCTCCCATTGTTCTCGAAATTCTACTGTTGTTTAAAAATCCTTTAGAAATCTCCCACTGTTCTCGGAATTCTAATATAGTTTGAAAATCCTGTAGAACTCTTCAATTGTTCTCAGAATTCTACTGTAGTTTAAAAATCCTGTAGAACTCTCCCATTGTTCTCGGAGTTCTACTACAGTTTAAAAATATGGCAGAACTCTCCTATTGTTCTCGGAGTTCTATTGTAGTTTAAAAATCCTGTAGAACTCTCCCATTGTTCTTGGAATTCAACTGTAGTTTAAAAATCCTGTAGAATCCTCCCATTGTTCTCGGAGTTCTACTGTAGTTTAAAAATTCTGTAGAACTGTCACATTGTTCTCGGAATTCTACTGTAGTTTAAAAATCCTATGGAACTCTCCCATTATTCTCTGAATGTTATTGTTTTCTAAATAACCCTATAGAACTCTCCCATTGTTCTCAGAATTCTACTGTAGTTTAAAAATCCTGGAGAACTCTCCCATTGTTCTCTGAATGTTATTGTTTTTTAAATAACCCTATAGAACTCTCCCATTTTTCACTTTATATTGCCATTTTACCGCACTTAGATTTTTTTTCCCGTTTTCCAGTACACGATATAGTAAAACCAATGGTGTGGATCAAAAGTACAACTTGTCCAGCAAAAAAAAATAAGCTCTCATATGGCCATATTGACGGAAAAATAAAAAAGTTATGGCTCTTAGAAGAAGAAGAGCAAAACTCAAAAGCACAAAAATGGAAAAGAGCTGCGGTGTGAAGGGATTAAATAGGAACTACTGCTTTCTGCTCAGTCAAGGATTTCTTCCTGTAGAACTCTTCCACTGTTCTCAGAATTCTATTGTAGTTTAACAATCCTGTAGAACTCTCGCATTGTTCTCGGAGTTCTACTGCAGTTTAAAAATACGGCAGAACTCTCCTATTGTTCTCAGCGTTCTACTGTAGTTTAAAAATTCTGTAGAACTCTCACATTGTTCTCGGAATTCCACTGTAGTTTCAAAATTCTGTAGAATCCTCCTATTGTTCTAGGAATTCCACTGTAGCTTAAAAATCCTTTATAACTCTCCCATTGTTCTCGGAAACCTACTGTACTTTAAAAATCCTATAGAATTCTCACATTGTTCTCGGAATTCTACTGTAGTTTAAAAATACTGAAGAACTCTACTATTATTCTCGGAATTCTACTGTATTTTAAAAATCCTGTAGAACTCTCCCATTATTCTCGGAGTTCTACTACAGTTTAAAAATACTGCAGAACTCTCCTATTGTTCTCGGAATTCTACTGTAGTTTAAAAATCCTGTAGAGCTCTAACATTGTTCTCAGAATTCTACTCTAGTTTAAAAATCCTGCAGAACTCTCCTATTGTTCTCGAAAATCTAATGAAGTTTAAAAATACTTTAGAACTCTCCTATTGTTCTCAGAATTCTATTGTAGTTTAAAAATCTTGTTGAACTCTCCCATTGTTCTTGGAATTCCACTGTAGATTAAAAATCCTGTAGAATCCTCCCATTGTTCTCGGAGTTCTACTATAGTTTAAAAATACTGCAGAACTCTCCTCTTGTTATCGGAATTCTATTGTATTTTAAAAATCCTGAAGAACTCTCCCACTGTTCTCAGAATGTTATCGTTTTTTAAATAACCCTGTAGACCTCTCCCATGGTTGTCGGAATGTTATTGTTTTTTAAATAATCCTATAGAACTATCCCCTTGTTCTCGGAATTCTACTCTAGTTTAAAAATCCTGTAGAACTCTCCAATTGTTCTCAGAATTCTACTCTAGTTTAAAAATCCTGTAGAACTCTCCCATTATTCTCTGAATGTTATTGTTTTCTAAATAACCCTATAGAACTCTCCCATTGTTCTCAGAATTCTACTGTAGTTTAAAAATCATGGAGAACTCTCCCATTGTTCTTGGAATGATATTGTTTTTTAAATAACCCTGTAGAACTCTCCCATTGTTCACTTCTTTTTGCAATTTTACCGCACTTAGAATTTTTTTCCCATTTTCCAGTACACGATATAGTAAAAGAAATAGTGTGGATCAAAAGAACAACTTGTCCAGCAAAAAAAACAAGCTCTCATATGCCCATATTGACGGAAAAATAAAAAAGTTGTGGCTCTTAGAAGAAGAAGAGCAAAACTCAAAAGCACAAAAATGGAAAAGAGCTGCGGCGTGAAGGGTTTAAATAGGAACTACAGCTTTCTGCTGAGTCGAGGATTTCTTCCTGTAGAACTCTCCCATTGTTCTTGGAATTCCACTGTAATTTAAAAATTCTGTAGAACTCTCCCATTGTTCTCGAAATTCTACTGTAGCTAAAAAATCTTGTAGAACTCTCCTATTGTTCTCGGAATGTTATTGGTTTTTAAACAACTCTGTAAAACTATCCCATTGTTCTCAGAATTCTACCATAGTTTAAAAATCCTGTAGAACTCTCGCATTGTTCTCGGAATTCTACTGAAGTTTAAAAATCCTGTAGAACTCTCCAATTAATCTTCGAATTCTACTGTAGTTTAAAAATCCTGTATAACTCTCTCATTGATCTTGGAATTTTACTGTAATTTCAAAATCCTCTATAACTCTTCCATTGTTCTCGAAATTCTACTGTAGTTTAAAAATTCTGTAGAACTCTCCCATTGTTCTCAGAATTCTACTGTAGTTTAAGAATCCTGTAGAACTCTCACATTGTTCTCGAAATTCTATGGTAGTTTAAAAATCCTGCAGAACTCTCCCATTGTTCTCCAAATATTAATGTTTTTTAAATAACCCTGTAGAACTCTCCCATTGTTCTCGAAATTCTACTGTTGTTTAAAAATCCTTTAGAACTATCGCACTGTTCTCAGAATTCTATTGTAGTTTAAAAATCCTGTTGAACTCTCCCATTGTTCTTGGAATTCCACTGTAGATTAAAAATCCTGTAGAATCCTCCCATTGTTCTCGGAGTTCTACTATAGTTTAAAAATACTGCAGAACTCTCCTCTTGTTATCGGAATTCTATTGTATTTTAAAAATCCTGAAGAACTCTCCCACTGTTCTCAGAATGTTATCGTTTTTTAAATAACCCTGTAGACCTCTCCCATGGTTGTCGGAATGTTATTGTTTTTTAAATAATCCTATAGAACTATCCCCTTGTTCTCGGAATTCTACTCTAGTTTAAAAATCCTGTAGAACTCTCCAATTGTTCTCAGAATTCTACTCTAGTTTAAAAATCCTGTAGAACTCTCCCATTATTCTCTGAATGTTATTGTTTTCTAAATAACCCTATAGAACTCTCCCATTGTTCTCAGAATTCTACTGTAGTTTAAAAATCATGGAGAACTCTCCCATTGTTCTTGGAATGATATTGTTTTTTAAATAACCCTGTAGAACTCTCCCATTGTTCACTTCTTTTTGCAATTTTACCGCACTTAGAATTTTTTTCCCATTTTCCAGTACACGATATAGTAAAAGAAATAGTGTGGATCAAAAGTACAACTTGTCCAGCAAAAAAAACAAGCTCTCATATGCCCATATTGACGGAAAAATAAAAAAGTTGTGGCTCTTAGAAGAAGAAGAGCAAAACTCAAAAGCACAAAAATGGAAAAGAGCTGCGGCGTGAAGGGTTTAAATAGGAACTACAGCTTTCTGCTGAGTTGAGGATTTCTTCCTGTAGAACTCTCCCATTGTTCTTGGAATTCCACTGTAATTTAAAAATTCTGTAGAACTCTCCCATTGTTCTCGAAATTCTACTGTAGCTAAAAAATCTTGTAGAGCTCTCCTATTGTTCTCGGAATGTTATTGGTTTTTAAACAGCTCTGTAAAACTATCCCATTGTTCTCAGAATTCTACCATAGTTTAAAAATCCTGTAGAACTCTCGCATTGTTCTCGGAATTCTACTGAAGTTTAAAAATCCTGTAGAACTCTCCAATTAATCTTCGAATTCTACTGTAGTTTAAAAATCCTGTATAACTCTCTCATTGATCTTGGAATTTTACTGTAATTTAAAAATCCTCTATAACTCTTCCATTATTCTCGAAATTCTACTGTAGTTTAAAAATTCTGTAGAACTCTCCCATTGTTCTCAGAATTCTACTGTAGTTTAAGAATCCTGTAGAACTCTCACATTGTTCTCGAAATTCTATGGTAGTTTAAAAATCCTGCAGAACTCTCCCATTGTTCTCCAAATATTAATGTTTTTTAAATAACCCTGTAGAACTCTCCCATTGTTCTCGAAATTCTACTGTTGTTTAAAAATCCTTTAGAACTATCGCACTGTTCTCAGAATTCTACTGTAGTTTAAAAATCCTGTAGAACTCTACAATTGTTCTCAGAATTCTACTCTAGTTTAAAAATCCTGTAGAACTCTCCCATTATTCTCTGAATGTTATTGTTTTCTAAATAACCCTGTAGAACTCTCCCATTATTCTCAGAGTTCTACTATAGTTTGAAAATACTGCAGAACTCTCCTATTATTCTCAGAATTCTACTGTAGTTTAAAAATTCTGTAGAACTCTCCAATTGTTCTCAGACTTTTACTTTAGTTTAAAAATCCTGTAGACCTCTCCCATGGTTGTCGGAATGTTATTGTTTTTTAAATAATCCTATAGAACTATCCCATTGTTCTCAGAATTCTACTGTATTTTAAAAATCCTGTAGAATTTTCCTATTGTTCTCGGAAATCTACTGTAGTTTAAAAATACTTTAGAACTCTCCCACTGTTCTCGGAATTCTACTGTAGTTTAAAAATCCTGTAGAACTCTCCAATTGTTCTCAGAATTCTACTCTAGTTTAAAAATCTTGTAGAACTCTCCCATTATTCTCTGAATGTTATTGTTTTCTAAATAACCCTATAGAACTCTCCCATTGTTCTCAGAATTCTACTGTAGTTTAAAAATCATGGAGAACTCTCCCATTGTTCTTGGAATGTTATTGTTTTTTAAATAACGCTGTAGAACTCTCCCATTGTTCACTTTTTTTGCATTTTCACTGCACTTAGAATTTTTTTCCCGTTTTCCAGTACACAATATAGTAAAAGAAATGGTGTGGATCAAAAGTACAACTTGTCCAGCAAAAAAAAACAAACTCTCATATGGCCATATTGACGGAAAAATAAAAAAGTTATGGCTCTTAGAAGAAGAGCAAAACTCAAAAGCACAGAAATGGAAAAGAGCTGCGGCGTGAAGGGTTTAAATAGGAACTACAGCTTTCTGCTGAGTCGAGGATTTCTTCCTGTAGAACTCTCCTATTGTTCTCGAAATTCTACTGTAGTTTAAAAATCCTGTAGAACTCTCGCATTGTTCTCGGATTTCTACAGAAGTTTAAAAATCCTGTAGAACTCTCCAATTAATCTTCGAATTCTACTGTAGTTTAAAAATCCTGTATAACTCTCCCATTTTTCTCGGAATTCTACTGTAGTTTAAGAATCCTGCTGAACTCTCCTATTGTTCTCGGAATTCTACTGTAGTTTAAAAATCCTGTAGAACTCTCCCATTGTTCTGGGAATGTTATTGTTTTTTTAAATAACCCTGTAGACCTCTCCCATGGTTGTCGAAATATTATTGTTTTTTAAATAATCCTATAGAACTATCCCCTTGTTCTCGGAATTCTACTCTAGTTTAAAAATCCTGTAGAACTCTCCTATTGGTCTTGGAAATCTACTGTAGTTTAAAAATTCTGTAGATCTCTTCCTTTGTTCTCAGAATTCGACTCTAGTTAAAAAATCTTGCAGAACTCTCCCTTTGTTCTCCAAATATTAATGTTTTTTAAATATCCCTGTAGAACTTTCCCATTGTTCTCGAAATTCTACTGTTGTTTAAAAATCCTTTAGAACTCTCCCACTGTTCTCGGAATTCTACTGTAGTTTAAAAATCCTGTAGAACTCTCGCATTGTTTTCAGAATTCTACTGTAGTTTAAAAATCCTGTACAACTCTCCCATTGTTCTCGGAGTTCTACTACAGTTTAAAAATATGGCAGAACTCTCCTATTGTTCTCGGAATTCTATTGTAGTTTAAAAATCCTGTAGAACTCTCCCATTGTTCTTGGAATTCCACTGTAGTTTAAAAATCCTGTAGAATCCTCCCATTGTTCTCGAAGTTCTACTTTAGTTTAAAAATCAAGCAGAACTCTCTCATTGTTCTCTGAATTCTACTGTAGTTTAAATATTCTTTATAACTCTCCCATTGTTCTCGGAAACCTACTGTACTTTAAAAATCCTATAGTACTCTCAAATTGTTCTCGGAATTCTACTGTAGTTTAAAAATACTGAAGAACTCTCCTATTGTTCTTGGAATTCTCCTGTATTTTAAATAACCCTGTAGACCTCTCCCATGGTTGTCGGAATGTTATTGTTTTTTAAATAATCCTATAGAACTATCCCCTTGTTCTCGGAATTCTACTCTAGTTTAAAAATCCTGTAGAACTCTCCTATTGTTCTCAGAAATCTACTGTAGTTTAAAAATACTTTAGAACTCTCCTATTGTTCTCGGAATTCTACTGTAGTTTAAAAATCCTCTAGAACTCTCCAATGGTTCTCAGAATTCTACTCTAGTTTAAAAATCCCGTAGAACTCTCCCATTATTCTCTGAATGTTATTGTTTTCTAAATAACCCTATAGAACTCTCCCATTGTTCTCAGAATTCTACTGTAGTTTAAAAATCCTGTAGAACTCTCCCATTGTTCTAGGAATGTTATTGTTTTTTAAATAAGCCTGTAGAACTCTCCCATTGTTCACTTTTTTTTGCAATTTTACCGCACTTAGAATTTTTTTCCCGTTTTCCAGTAAACAATATAATAAAAGAAATGGTGTGGATCAAAAGTACAACTTGTCCACCAAAAAAAACAAGCTCTCATATGGCCATATTGACGGAAAAATAAAAAAGTTGTGGCTCTTAGAAGAAGAAGAGCAAAACTCAAAAGCACAAAAATGGAAAAGAGCTGCGGCGTGAAGGGTTTAAATAGGAACTACAGCTTTCTGCTGAGTCGAGGATTACTTCCTGTAGAACTCTCCCATTGTTCTTGGAATTCCACTGTAATTTAAAAATTCTGTAGAACTCTCTCGTTGTTCTCGAAATTCTACTGTAGTTTAAAATTCCTGTAGAACTCTCCTATTGTTCTCGGAATGTTATTGGTTTTTAAATAACTCTGTAAAACTATCCCATTGTTCTCAGAATTCTCCCATAGTTTAAAAATCCTGTAGAACTCTCACATTGTTCTCGGAATTCTACTGAAGTTTAAAAATCCTGTAGAACTCTCCAATTAATCTTCGAATTCTACTGTAGTTTAAAAATCCTGTAGAACTCTCTCATTGAACTTGGAATTTTACTGTAATTTCAAAATCCTGTAGAACTCTCCCATTGTTCTCGAAATTCTATTGTAGTTTAAAAATTCTGTAGAACTCTTCCATTGTTATCAGAATTCTACTGTAGTTTAAGAATCCTGTAGAACTCTCACATTGTTCTCGAAATTCTATGGTAGTTTAAAAATCCTGCAGAAGTCTCCCATTGTTCTCCAAATATTAATGTTTTTTAGATAACCCTGTAGAACTCTCCCATTGTTCTCGAAATTCTACTGTTGTTTAAAAATCCTTTAGAACTCTCCCACTGTTCTCGGAATTCTACTGTAGTTTAAAAATCCTGTAGAACTCTACAATTGTTCTCAGAATTCTACTCTAGTTTAAAAATCCTGTAGAACTCTCCCACTGTTCTCAGAATTCTACTCTAGTTTAAAAATCCTGTAGAACTCTCCCATTATTCTCTGAATGTTATTGTTTTCTAAATAACCCAATAGAACTCTCCCATTGTTCTCAGAATTCTACTGTAGTTTAAAAATCCTGGAGAGCTCTCCCATTGTTCTTAGAATGTTTTTGTTTTTTAAATAACCCTGTAGAACGCTCCCATTATTCTCAGAGTTCTACTATAGTTTAAAAATACTGCAGAACTCTCCTATTGTTCTCGGAATTCTACTGTAGTTTAAAAATCCTGTAGAGCTCTAACATTGTTCTCAGAATTTTACTGTAGTTTAAAAATCCTGTAGAACTCTCCCATTTTTCTAGGAATTCTACCATACTTTAAAAATTCTGTAGAACTCTCCAATTGTTCTCAGAATTTTACTTTAGTTTAAAAATCCTGTAGACCTCTCCCATGGTTGTCGGAATGTTATTGTTTTTTAAATAATCCTATAGAACTATCCCATTGTTCTCGGAATTCTACTCTAGTTTAAAAATCCTGTAGAACTCTCCTATTGTTCTCGGAAATCTACTGTAGTTTAAAAATACTTTAGAACTCTCCTATTGTTCTCAGAATTCTACTGTAGTTTAAAAATTCTGTAGAACTCTCCCATTATTCTCTGAATGTTATTGTTTTCTAAATAACCATATAGAACTCTCCCATTGTTCTCAGAATTCTACTGTAGTTTAAAAATCCTGTAGAACTCTCCCATTGTTCTCTGAATGTTATTGTTTTTTAAATAACCCTGTAGAACTCTCCCAATTTCACCGCACTTAGAATTTTTTCCCGTTTTCCGGTACACGATATAGTAAAACTAATGGTGTGGATCTAAAGTACAACTTGTCCAGCAAAAAAAAACAAGCTCTCATATGGCCATATTGACGGAAAAATAAAAAAGTTATGGCTCTTAGAAGAAGAAGAGCAAAACTCAAAAGCGCAAAAATGGAAAAGAGCTGCGGCGTGAAGGGTTTAAATAGGAACTACAGCTTTCTGCTGAGTCGAGGATTTCTTCCTTGAAAGGGATATCTAGCACTTAGGGTTACACAGGGCGTATTAGGGTAAAGACTACGGTAAGCGGGGGCGCCACAAACTTTTGTGCATCTAGGGTGCCAACCTCTCTGGCAAGGCAGGGGCTTTACTATGGAATGGAATAAGGGAAAGAAATAGACCTTTTTCTGACCTTTTCCCATCTTGCTTTGTCTTAAATCATTTTAATCCTTTGAAATAACAAAAATAAGACCCTGTGTATATTTGAGACACCCTAATTTTATATTGAGCTTGTGGTGAACTGATAGCTATGTGGCAATATAATTTATTGTACTTGTACATTTCTTGTATTTTTCTGTATTGTCACTTAATTTTGTGAATTCCTGAATAGGAATTATTGTTTTCTGCTCATTGGAATATTTCCTCCTTTTGTGGGATGTTTTACACTTAGTGCTACACTGGGCGAATGAGGGTAAATATAAGGGGGCGCCACAATCTACGTGCATTTAGAGTGCCAACCTCTGCGGCAAGGCAGTAGCTGTTTTAGGGAATGAATTAAGCGAAAGAAATAGGCCCTTTTCTCTGAGCTTTTCCCACCTTGCCTTGCTATAATGTAAGATCTAGTAAATAACAAAATAAAACCCTGTTTACATGTGTGGAATCCTGATTGTAGGAGTACTTACTTTTGAGTAGATGCCATTGTTCCATTATTATTTTTGTTTGTGACCGTAAACTTGGTTTGTTTCCTTTTAATCAAGGAATTAATAAAGTTATAACTTTTTAACTGTATGAGATAAGCCTACTGTGAGACACTTTTGAATACTCTCCACTTTCCTTACTTTGTTAGTCCATTTACATGTCTGCTCTTTTGTTCACTTGATGTTTCATATGAAAAAAAAGTGAACCTGTTTATATTTACAGGGATCAATTGCATGGAAAGCTACATGAGTTTGGTCAATCTGAGGCCACATGCACACGTTGAGTATTTGGTGAGATTTGTACTTTAGTAGTTGTAAGCCAAAAGCAGGAGTGAATGAAAAATGCAGAAGTGGCGCATGAGTTTCTATTATACTTTTACTCTGACTGTTCCACTCCTGGTTTCGGCTTACAAATACGGAGGAAAAAAACTCACCAAATACTCAAAATGTGCACGTGGCCTTAGGCTACATTCCCACAATGAGCTTTTGGTGAGTTTTTAATGCTGCAGGTTTTCTACATCATTTCTGCACCTAATAAGTAAAGCGGCATGTAAAAGTTTGTGCACCCCTTGTCAATATTACTGTTATTGTGAACAGTTAAGCAAGTTGAAGATGAAATGATCTCTAAAAGGCCTAAAGTTAAAGCTGACACAATTCCTTTGTATTTTAGGCAAAATAATTATATATATATTTTCATCTTTTCCATTTTAAAAATTACAAAAAGGAAAATGGTCCGTTGCAAAAGATTGGGCATCATTGGAGATTTGTGTGCTCAGATAACTTAAACCAAGGTTTTAGATTTTAATTAGCCTGTTAGTGTTCACTATCATTGTTAGGAAAGACCAGGTGATGCAAATTTCCCAGCTTTATAAAAACCTAGCCTCCTCTAACCTTGTGCCAAAAACAGCATCCATGGGTTCGTCTGAGCAGCTGCCTAGCACTCTGAAAATGAAAATGGTGGAGGCCCACAAAGTGGGTGAATGCTATAAGAAGATTTCAAGTTGCCTCTTACTCAGTTCGAAATGTAATTAAGAAATGGCAGTTAACCGGAACAGTAGAGGTTAAGATATGGTCTGGAAGAGCAAGCAAAATTTCAGTGAGAGCTGCTCGTAGGATTGTTAGAGAGGCAAATTAGAACCCCCGCTTGACTGCAAAAGACCTTTAGAAAGATTTAGCAAACTCTGGAGTTGTGGTACATTGTTCTACTGTTCAGAGACACCTGCACAAATATGGCCTTCATGGAAGAGTCATCCGAAAAAAATCTCTCCTGCCTCCTCACAATAAAATTCAGCATCATAAATATGCAAAAGAACATTTAAACAAGCCTGATGCATTTTGGAAACAAGTCCTGTGGACCGATGAGGTTAAAATAAAAAAAATCTTTGGCCACAATGATCAAAGGTATGTGTAGAGAAAAAAGGGCACAGAATTTCAGGAACACCTCGCCAAATCTTTAAGCAAGGGGGTAGAGTAATCATGCTTTGAGGTTGTATTGCAGCCAATGCCACGGGGAATATTTCATGGGTAGAAGAGGGAAGAGTGGATTCAATGAAATCTCAACATATTCTTGATATAAACATAACACCACCTTTAAAAAAGGTGAAGTTGAAAAGAGGATTGCTTCTACAAATGGATAATGATCCTAAACACACATCAAAATCTACAATAGACTACCACAAAAGGCGTAAGCTGAAGGTTTTACAATGGCCTTCAGTCCCCTGATCTGAACATCATTGAAAATCTATGGCTAGACCTCAAAATAGCAGTGCATGCAAGATGACCCAGGAATGTCACGGAACTGGAAGAATTTTCCAAGGAAGGATGAAAATCCCTCAAAGAAGAACTGAAAGACTCTTGTCTGGAAACAAAAATCATTTACATGCTGTGATACTTTCAAAAGGGGGTGCTACTAGGTACTAACCCTGTAGGGTGCCCAAATTTTTGTATCAGCTCATTTTCCTTTTTGAAATTTTTAAAATGTAAAAGATGAAAAAAAATATACATTTTTTTTATGTCTCAAACACAAAGAAAATGTGTCATCTTTAAATGTAGGCCTTTCAGAGATCATTTCATCTTCAATTTGCTTAATTGTTCACATTAACAGTAATTTTGACCAGGGTACCCAAACTTTTACATGCCACTGTAAATTAGGTTACTTGTACTTTTTTCATTGAGTTTTTTAGTTCAATTCTCTTGTTGATATGTCATGTTTTTAACAAAGCTGCTTTGTTTTTGATACTTCCTAGTATTTGGCTATGACAAAGCTGTGTTGATACAGTCATATGCAGATTACACACGTTTCTGATGCATTTCCGCAGTGGAAATGCACTAAAAACTCATGTGCGTTTTTTACCTGTTTATTTTCCTCATCTAATACAAGTCTATGGGGAAAATCTGCACCGAAAACTCAGCATACCTGCAAGAGAAATTAACATGTTGCAGATTATAAACACTCACCACAGGTCAGTTTACACTGAGTAAGAAAATAAAAGAACAGTGTGCATGAGATTTCTATAAATCCCATCCACTTTGCTGGAACTGTAAGACATTGCGTTTTTGCCACAACGAAAATGCGCAGTGTCAAAAACGCACCAAAAGTAAATTTTGGGCACACAGTCATTATCAAATTCTTAGCAGGATCCATCACCCTATTTGACATCGTTGGAAACAAGAATGCGAATGAAAAAAGTTGATTCAAACAGATGTCAGTTCTTTATCAGTTTCGATCAGTTGTATGAATCATTTTCTCTATTGTTTATGCTAGCTTCATTAGATTATAAAGCTCACCATACACATTAGATACATGTCAGACATTTTCAGTCTAATGTGCAATATGACCTCTTAACTGTTCCATGATGGCAAATTTAACATGTTTGATTATTCATTTTGTCAAGGCCTAAATCAATTACAGCAGTCTCTCAACCCCTCATAGAAATAAATATGCAGGCTTAGCCAAGCTGAGCATACATATTTATGGGAATGTCAAGAGAAATAGGGCTCCTGTCCATCTAAGTCTGTTTTGATAATGATCATTACAGATACATTCCCAGAATCCAAAGTTATCCCCTGTCCATAGGGGTAGGATCACCAGCAATCCCAATAACCAGGTTCTACGCCATGAAAAGAATAGAGGTACGCATGCTCGACCTCTACTTCATTCACTGTCTATGAAACTGCTAGAAATATGCGAGCGCTGTACTTTCTACAGAAGTCCTACTCAAGAAGGGGATTTGCAGTTCTTCGCATCACTGTGGGTCCGACCTTTCAGTAATTTATCCTCTAGCTCATGGATAGTGAATATCTTTGGATTCTGGGAATACTCCTTTGAACAGCACTTTGCCTAAAGAAGTTTTTAGAGATTAATTATTGATCATTTATCTTTAATATAGGCTATCAGTGTTTGATCGGTGGGGTTAAACCTTCAGAACCTCACAAGTCGATACAGTGAATGAGTCACACTGTTCGTACTATTCATTGCTTACATGGCCATGGCAAATTCTCCATGCTAGAGACTGTGTCTGCTATTGCAGCATGGCCCAGATGTTGGATTAACCTATCCGTAATGGCAGTTTAAGACTAGATGAGCAATCCTAGCTAACATACACTGTACTTGTATTTGCAGCATTTCCACACTACATTGCTTTGTGACTGTTAAAGAAGTTGGCCACTACTTGGACAACTCCTTGTCATACACCACGCCTGGCCCCAATAAAATAAAAAAGCCTATACTCAGATCCCGTGCCAGCGCCATTCCAGCGATGTCGGCAATCCCATGCGGCTGTTGTGACCACTGGAATGGCACCGGCACGGAAGGCGAGTATAGGCTTTTTTATTTTATTGGGGCCAAACATTTAGATTAAGAAGGGGTTGTCCTAGTAGTGGACAACCCCTTTAAGCGTTTATAAATGTTTCACATGAGTATAGAGCTGTGGGAGATGAACAATAATAATTTTTCACCTAATTTTGCATTTGTCTGTTAAATATAAATTAATCGGAATTACGTCATCTAAACAAATGATTCTATTTGTTTTAGATAAAACTTAAAGAGATCTTTGAGACCCCATCCGAGGTTATCCTGATTTTAGAACTGGTAACAGGAGGAGAACTATTTGACAGGTAAATATTTAGAATTTTTAAAAGAATGCCTCCTATACACTGCACTATGTAGCTAGGATTTCATAAAAAATATCGAGAATTGTAAACAGTTACAATATTACATTGGGCTTCATCCAACATTACTGTTGTAAACTTGCCATATTTTCTATCTCTGGTGGGTTACTGGTTCTCCTTCAAAAGACCAAGCTAATGTATGGAAACATACTTACAGGCAGGGCTTGATTGGCCATCTTGCAAATGCCTGCTAGAGGCTGGCATAATGCAGAGGCCATCAAGCAGTTCAATGACAATCACTTCATTGCACCAGGCTGGAGACTCAATTGCAGTGCAGAGCTCATACAATGTAGCAGCAGTGCGCATGCATACTAATAAGAGCAGCAAAGCTACAAGATGGGGCCGTGTATAGAGGGACTGAAAGGAGAGATATAATGCAGGATGAGGCTGTATATGGAGGGGCTCTGAGAAAAAATATACTGCAGGATGGGACTGTATATGGAGAGGCTGAGAGGAGCGATTTACTGCAGCATTGGGCTCTGTATAGAGGGGTGGAAATTAGTATTATACTGTAGAATGGGGATTTATACAGGTGGCTGAAAAGAGTGATACACTGCAGTATCAGACTGTATGTAGAGGGGCTTAAAGGAAGAATGAACTACAGGAGGGGGCTGGATATAGATGAGAGGAGTGATATACTAATAGGGCTGTATATAGAGGGGCTGAGAGAGTAATGTACTTCAGGATGGGGCTGCATAAGGAGGGGATGAGAGAAGCGATGTATTGAGTCATGGGGCAGTGAATAGTGGGACTGATAGGAGTTATGTACTGCAGAATGGTTGAGCTGTATATACGAGGGGTTGAGGAGTAACATACTGCAGTATGGGGCTGTGTAGAGTGGGGCTGAGAGGAGTGATGTATTGCAGGATGGGGCTATGTAGAGAGGAGGATGTAAGGAGTGATGTATTTCAGGATGGCTCTGTATACAGAGGAGCTGACAAGAGCGATGTACTGTAGGGAGGGTGTATATAGAGTGGCTGAGAAGAGCAATGTCATAGCTACAGTGTAATTGAGGCATGACTTTGTTCTGGGCTGATTAATCAAAAGAAGAGCTGGAGCTGGAGATGGTGATAGGTAGGAGGAGGTTCACAAGGGTCTGATCCGAACGGCCACAGACTACTGAAGTGGCCCGCTGCACCAGCATCCTATTAATCGTTTTTCTCAACTCTACAGGACAGTGATGTCTTTTTTTTGAGACTGTATGTTGGAGGGAGCTGAAGACAGGGGAGTGATGTTACTAACATGGGACTGTAGGTTGTAGAAAATTTCTGGTCCACAGAGGAGACACCATATGATTTAACCATTTTAAAATGTAGTCACAAGATACAGAAGAGGACCAGAACCATCCTGATATTAGGAGAAAACAGTGATCTATAAGGAAATGCTTGCAAACTGTATAACATTCATATTGCTAACAGACTAAGAAATCCAATTTTTTCCAGGGAGGGCTTCTTTAAAGGGAGCCTTGCAGCGCAAAATAACTGCTAAAATCAACCACAGGAGCATGGTGAATCATTGCAGTGGCCTCGACATTCTTTTGTCTCCTGTAAAGCTAGAGTTGTTAATCAAAGAAGAATGGGATTGAGATTGATGCAAAACAATGGCCATACCAATGGTACACTAAGCGCCTTTTCTTGATTTGAACCATTATTTGTTGCTGGTAGACTCCCTTTAATCATTTCATTCTACAGGCACACACCACTGACTACAGTCATGGCCAAAAGTATTGAGAATGAGACAAATAGTAATTTTTCCAAAGTTTACTGCTTCATTTTTTGTAATGGCAATTTGCATATACTCCTGAATGTCAAAGAGTGATCAGCTTAACAGCAATTACTGTACTTGCAAAGTCAATATTTGCCCAGAAAATGAACTTTAACCCCCAAAACACATTTCAACATCATTGCAGTCCTGCCTTAAAAGGAGCAGCTAACATCGTTTTAGTGATTGATCCATTAACACAGGTGTGGGTGTTGATGAGGACAGGGCTGGCGATCAATCAGTCATGATTAAGTAAGAATGACATCACTGGACACTTTAAAAGGAGGCTGGTTCTTGGTATCATTGTTTCTCTTCAGTTAACCATGGTTATCTCTAAAGAAATGTGGCACCCCAGGGGTCTGGTTTCCACAGTAACGGCAATGTTATGTCTGAGAGCAGGTGGGAGGTCTCTTGGTCAGGGATCCTGTGCATGCCACACCTCCTGCCCAGTCCTGGGAGGGGAAGAACTTCCCCTATATAAACCTAGGGCTGAGGCAGGGTTAGTGAGTAGAGAAGAAGTAGAGTTCAGAGGGAGAGTGCAGCCAGGAGAGCTGACAGGGAGCTGTGGCTCCGGCTGGGCCCAGCTCCTGGGCCATGCCAGAAGTAGAGAAGAGAAGCAGCATAGGAAGAAACAACAGGAGCTCTGTGGGAGCAGTGTTACAAGGAGTCAGGGGCTGGCAGCTGCAGAGCTCGCCCTGACTGAGAAGATTTCTTACCGGACCCGGAGTCCGAGGCTGTGGGGACTAACTCCTACCCAGCAGCAGAATCCGTCAGGCAGGGGATTTCAGGTCCTCTGGCCAAGAAACCCGAAGGCACGGTCACACGCATGGGACCAGCACCGCCGTCATGGAGCGGAAGCTACTAGAAGGCCCCGAGTCACCGGCCATACGGGTGAGCACCACACGGTACACTCAGGGACGTGGGCTACTTATACCCGCCTCTAGCAAGGTAGCCAGAAGAGTACAGTCAGTTTGGGAGGCCTACAACTCCGCCTGGCCAGGGGAGATCCCATCTGCTCAAGGACTGACCAGGCCCCAATCGCTAGCCAGTACTCCGGGAGGGTCTATCTTTGTCACCAGTAAAGACCCTGAATCACACCGCATCGTCTCTGAGTGATTCCTGCTACCCCCATCATCCATACCCCTCCCGTTGGGGGTTATACTATCACGCTGCACAATCCTACCACCGGCCTCAGCGGTCTGCCCTGCAGCAGCAGCTCCTTAGCTGTACTCAACGGGTGGCGTAGTCGTCCAACATCTACCGCTGATACAGCGCCACTTAGTCTGACTCCCTGGGCACGGACCGGATCACCGCCACGAGACTACAACCCTCAAAAGATCCGGCTCCGGGTAAGCTCCCGCGTGCGCAACGCAGCACGACACAGGCCCAGGGGCGCGTCAGAAACACGAGCAGCCATCATTGCACTGCACAAAAATGGCCTAACAGGGAAGAGTATCGCAGCTACAAAGATTGCACCTCAGTCAACAATCTATCGAATCTTCAATAATTTCAAGGAGAGAGATTCCATTGTTGTCAAAAGGCTCCAGGGCGCCCAAGAAAGACCAGCAAGCGCCAGGACCGTATCTTAAAACTGTTTCAGCTGCGGGATCGGACTAGCAGCAGTGCCGAGCTTGCTCAGGAATGGCAGCAGGCTGGTGTGAGTGCTTCTGCACGCACTGTGAGGCGGAGACTCTTTGAGCAAGGGCTGGTTTCAAGGAGGGCAGCAAAGAAGCCACTTCTCTCCAGAAAAAACATCAGGGACCGACTGATATTCTGCAAAAGGTACAGGGAGTGGACTGCTGAGGACTGGGGCAAAGTCATTTTCTCTGATGAATCCCCTTTTCGATTGTTTGGGACATCTGGAAAACAGCTTATTCGGAGAAGAAGAGGTGAGTGCTACCACCAGTCTTGTCTCATGCCAACTGTAAAGCATCCTGAAACCATTCATGTGTGGGGTTGCTTCTCAGCCAAGGGAATCGGCTCACTCACAGTCTTGCCTAAAAACACAGCCATGAATAAAGAATGGTACCAGAATGTCCTCCAAGAGCAACTTCTCCCAACCGTCCAAGAGCAGTTTGGCGCCCAACAATGCCTTTTACAGCATGATGGAGCACCTTGCCATAAAGCAAAGGTGATAACTAAATGGCTCATGGAACAAAACATAGAGATTTTGGGTCCATGGCCTGGAAACTCCCCAGATCTTAATCCCATTGAGAACTTGTGGTCAATCATCAAGAGACGGGTGGACAAACAAAAACCAACAAATTCTGGCAAAATGCAAGCATTGATTATGCAAGAATGGACTGCTATCAGTCAGGATTTGGTCCAAAAGTTGATTGAGAGCATGCCAGGGAGAATTACAGAGGTCTTGAAGAAGGGGCAACACTGCAAATATTGACTTGCTGCATTAACTCATTCTAACTGTCAATATAACCTATTGGTACTCATAATATGATTGCAATTATATTTCTGTATGTGATATAAACATCAGACAAACACTAATAAAAACCAGAGGCCAGCAGATCATGTGAAAATATAATTTTGGTGTCATTCTCAAAACTTTTGGCCATTACTGTACCTTGCATCACCAAGGGAGACTACTCTTTAAAGGGTTTTCTACTTTAAAGAAGGTACTTTTCATATACCTATGCCCACGCATTCGAACAACTTTCTGGTGGTGTGGCCGAGGCCCAAATTTGTTGTGTGTTAAACAGGACTATGGTTACCCCCCTGATGTTCCATCTAAGCTGTGCAGCTTCTAAATTTGCCCAACTCGTAAGGCTGCATTCACACATCCATGTGACACATCTATGTGCTGTTTGTTTGTTTTCTTGGACAACACATGGACCCATAGAGTTTCAGTCCATGAGACTCGGAGCAGGTCCTATTTTCATTCATTTTGCAGACCAGACTTGGCTATTAAAATATATCGGTGTCACATCTTAGTCTGAACAAAATGATGCAACTACTACCCTGATTGCTAGGTGGCGTCGCACTAATACCATGGTTACTGTTGAAAGTTTAGCTTTTTGATTGCTGAGACTATTTGACCCTTTCCTGTCCACCTGTGATTTGCTGCAGTGAGATGGTAATGTAATTAGCTCTCTGCTGGGAGCCATGGACGGGACTCCTTAGTATATAAACCCCAGCAGTCAGTCTCTGGCTGACAGTTATTTAGTTCAGCTAAGACCCAGTGACTCTGGTTAATTGCTCTCGTGTGATATTTTGTATATCTTATTTTTTTTTACCTCAGCTTGTATTTTCACCACCCGCTTACTTTCTGATTTTGTCCCTGATGCAACTTCTTGGTCTTGACTCCTCGTGACAATTTCTCATGCTTCTGTTTCGCTCTTCCGGTCAGCAGCCCTTCTGCGGAAGTAATTCGGTGATCCCTGTTGTGATAATAGGGAGAGGAAAGAATCAATGCAAGGAAGCAAGTGATCACCTGATATTAGAATAAGCATACAATTTTATTACTACAAAAGGGACACACATGTAAGGTAATTAAATCACTTATAAAACCATGAGACAATACAAAAAACATATTTGTATTAACCCCTTTCCCACCTTGGACGTATGAGTACATCCAAGGTGGTATCTCCGCACTCCATGCGGGCTCCAGTGATGATCTGATCAGCTGTCATGTGCCCCTAACAGCCACAGGTGGAATCGCAATCCACCCGCGGCTGTTAGCTAGTTAAAGGCCGCTGTCAATCTCTGACAGCGGCAATTAACATCGCCACACCAGAAGCGCATCATAAGTCCCGTCCATCGGCACCCATGTCACATGACCGAGGGTCACCAATGGGTTGGCAATGACAACCCGTGGTCTGCAGGAGACCCCTGTGGTTGTCATTGCCGGGATGCTATGAGCGCCGCCCAGCGCTGCTGTGTGTAGACAAAGGCGATCAGACGATAGCAGTTTCTAGTGTCCTATGGAGACTATTGAAGCAAGTATAAAGTAAAAAAAAAATGTTTTTAAAAATATTTAAAAAAATTTAAAAAATATAAAAGTTCAAATAACCCCCCATTTACCACATTCAAAATAAAACAATAGAAAAAAATCAAATATACACATATTTGGTATTGCCATGTTCAGAATCGCCAGATCTACAGGCGTAATGAGAAAAATAATCAAAAAGCCAGAATTACGTTTTTTTGATCACTGCAACATTGAAATAAAACTCATTAGCAGACGATCAAAAGATTATATCTACCCCAAAAAGGTATCAATAAAAATGTCAGCTCAGCGAGCAAAAAGTAGACCATCACCCGGCCCCACAGCCTGAAAAATGGAGATGCTATGGGTCTCGGAAAATGGCGCCATTATTTTTTGCAAATCTTGGATTTTTTTTTCACCATTTAAATAAAAAAGAATCTATACATGTTTGGTATCTACAAACTCATAATGACCAGGGGAATCATAACGACAGGTTCGTTTTAGCATCCAGTGAACATTGTAAAAAAAAAAAAAGATAACAATTGTTGAATTGCACTTTTTTTTGCAATTTTACCGCACATTGAATTTTTTGTCCCGTTTTCCAGTACAAGATATGGTAAAACCAGTGATGTAGTTCAAAAGTAAAACTCATCCTGCAAAAAAAGAGCCCTCATGCGGCCATATTGGCTGAAAAATAAAAAGTTATGGCTCTGAGAAGACAGGGAGCAAAAAAACAAAAATGGAAAAAACAAGGCCGTGATTAGTTTAAAGACCCTCATCTTGGGAAGCTGGTGTAGGGGGAAACAAGGGCTTGTGTGCGCATTCATTGCCAGGGCTGAATTTCAGTCCCAGTCCAGCCATGTTTACATGCAATTCTACAATTGTAAAAGTATGCAAATTAACTCTTCTTCAAAATGAAGGAAACTATTTCACATGAACAGGCTGATTGACAGCTGCACATTTTATCATAGATACTATTTTGGACACTCAAGCAATGAAAACATAATTTTTTTTTTAAATCTAATAAATATAAGCAGCTATTTTACCATGAAGGCCTGCTGCACAAAGTCTCCTCTTAACAGTTGTTGTAGAGATGTGTCTGCTGCTAGAACTCTGTGTGGCATTGACCTGGTCTCTAATCTGAGCTGCTGTTACCCTGCGATTTCTGAGGCTGGTGACTCGGATAAACTTATCCTCAGGAGCAGAGGTGACTCTTGGTCTTCCTTTTCTGGGGTGGTCCTCATGTGAGCCAGTTTCTTTGTAGCGCTTGATGGTTTTTGCAACTGCACTTGGGGACACTTTCAAAGTTTTCCCAATTTTTCGCACTGACTGACCTTCATTTCTTAAAGTAATGATGGCCACTCGTTTTTCTTTACTTAGAATTTGTATTATGGCAAGAAAAAAGTAGCTAACAGTCTATTCAGTAGGACTATCAGCTGTGTATCCACCAGACTTCTGCACAACACAACTGAATGTCCCAACTCCATTTATAAGGCAAGAAATCCCACTTATTAAACCTGACAGGGCACACCTGTGAAGTGAAAACCATTTCCGGTGACTACCTATTGAAGCTCATCAAGAGAATGCCAAGAGTGTGCAAAGCAGTCATCAAAGCAAAAGGTGGCTACTTTGAAGAACCTAGAATATAAGACATATTTTCAGTTGTTTCACACTTTTGTTAAGTATATAATTCCACATGTGTTAATTCATAGTTTTGATGCCTTCAGTGTGAATGTACAATTTTCATACTCATGAAAATACAGAAAAATCTTTAAATGAGAAGGTGTGTCCAAACTTTTGGTCTGTACTGTATGTTTCCTCATTGCCCAAGTCTATTTGAAAGTTGGTGGATATACAAGCAGATTTTTCTGGTGTGATTTGAGCATCTGTATCTTTGGTCTACAGAGCTTGGAATTGTAATTCTATCTTGGCCAGAGAACATCATGTAGAGGGAATAGTAATCATGACTCATCTTTCCAAGGTCCCATAATCTGTCAGTTGTGTTTCATACACTAAGCCATTTGTTCCCTAGAAGAAATGTTTATAGACAATAACTCCATCCACATGGCATTTGATGGGGATGTCACAATTTTATTTATATTGTATTTGCACAGATTGCGATACATAAAGGTACAGTAAGGAATACGTGTATGGTAATGCTTTACAACCATTTTGATTTTTTTTGTTTAGGATAGTGGATCGTGGATATTACAGTGAAAGGGATGCAGCCTGTGTTGTACAACAGATCCTGGAAGCAGTTGCTGTGAGTTAAGATTGATCATAATTAAATTACTAAACCTGAAGCTTATCATTTTTGACTACTTTTTTCATTGTTTTGTTTTTTGTAGTGTTCTTCCTATGTTTAAGCGTTTTCTGAACATATAAAGGAATACCATGTCTTTAAGACATTACAATCAGTGGTGGTCTGACCTCTTGGATTCTTACAGTTCCATACAACTGATTGAGAGCTGCATTTGCCTTATACCACCAAGGGACAGGTAGCTGGAATGGCCTGGTAGGAGAGTACAGCTGATACAGGCAGGCCTGGCAGGGACACAGGAACCACAGATGCAGATGGGTACAACTGATACACAGACTGATAAGACTGGTGCAAGTGGATCCGGCTGATATACGGACTGGCACGGCAAATGCCGACGAGTTTGGCTAATATGCAGATTGGCATGACAAGTGCATGCAGGTCAAGGCAGATATACTGATGGGCATTGCAGTTGTGGACCGGACCGGCATATATACAGGCAGGCAGGAGGGCACGGCTGATACACAGTCAGGCAGGTGCTTGCGCGCACGGCTGATATACAGGCAGGCAGGTGAGATGGATGATATAACTGCAACACAGGCAGGCATGGATATACAGGACAGGTATACTGAGATACGAGCACTGGGGACCTGAGAACTAGCAAGCATGTTTTGGAACAGACTAACAAAGTTGCACAGGCACCCCCATGCAGGTACCTTAAATAGTAAGGGTCTCCAAGCCATTGGCTGGGGACACTTTAGGACGGCGTGCACTGTCCCTTTAAGAAGGAGGGAGCACGGGCGCTCTAACCACAGTGCCCGGGGATCTGTGCGCCGTGCACATATCCCGAACGTCAGGAATGGAGGAAGGAAGTGCGGGACGGAGGCCGCTGTGGGGAGTTAGTCGGCGTCCCTGCCCGGGTAGGGAAGCAGTGTGCAGGGACATCGGCGCTACACCAGGTTGCCATTATGCAGAGAAATACTGTGAAATCTATGCAATGGTGCCTTTTCACTCTCAGAAAAAAAATGATGGGGTCCAGACCATTCCTATGCGTTCTCACTAACTTTCATTGCTATTTTGCACCTGGGGTCCATCTTTGTCAGCTCAGCCATCTGTGAATAAACATGCTGCATAGTGGAGTGACAAGATGAAATTTCCTGTATATTTAAGATGGGTTCTTATCAACTAAAACTTGAATGCAATAATATATAACCATTAAACTTGAATAAGTGGCATTACCATACATAGTAGTTTAACCTTTCTCTCGCATAATAGCTTTTGATTTTACTTTTCACGTTTTTCGAACGTTATTGGACACCAGTAAGATTTGTGTGTGTTAAACTATACCAGATATTTCATTGTCATTGGTACTATCAGGTTAGCACTGGTTTTGAAAGCTAGTATAATGAATGCTAGTGTATATTTTTTTCATATCTTCCAGTATCTGCATGAGAACGGAGTTGTTCATCGTGACCTCAAGCCAGAGAATCTTCTTTATGCTGATGTGTCCCCAAATTCCCTTCTTAAAATTGGTAACCTTTATTACTGGATTTTACATTGTAAAAATTATAATACACAGTTTAGAACCTTTAATGATCGTTACTCTCCATGAGGGAAATACATTATAAGTGGAAATTGGTTAAAAGAGATTGTCCCCTTTCAGAAAAGTTTTTCCAGTAAGTTCCGTTGTTTGTCAAAAGACAAACTGCACTTTACTTACCTTGCCTTGACCCTTGACCCTGCACCGAGTCTCCACCACTGCTCCCGGCGTTTGTCATTGTCTGCAGTGCTGACATCACATTGACAGCGATGCAGGCAAAAACTGAGCTGAGTGGGTCTGCCGATGGAGACGGCACAAGCCGCTCAGAGCTGCTAAGCATACTTATTGACTATAGTACTGTTAACATGACGTCAGCACTGCAGACAAAAACAGACACTAAGAGCAGCAGCAGGGTTTTATCGCTGGTCCAGAGTGGAGTTCGGGTTTGTGAAGCACACTTTGGATTTAGTACTACTAACAGAGCTTATTGAAAAAGGTTTTCTCAAAGGGGACAATCCCTTTAAGATGGGTCATTCACTAGCAAGAAATATAACAAAGCAGTAAAATTGTAACTTAGGCTTTGTGGTTGAATTAGAGGCAACAGGAGAACAGGAGTCTTTTTTTTGCATCCACTTTGAACGATGTCTTGTTACTATATATATATATATATATATATATATATATATATATATATATATATACACACAGTGGGGAAAATAAGTATTTGATACACTGCCGATTTTAAAAGTTTTCCCACCTACAAAGAATTAATTTTTATCGTAGGTACATTTCAACTGTGAGAGACAGAATCTATAAATAAAAACCAGAAAATCACATTGTATGATTTTTAAATAATTAAATTGTATTTTATTGCATGAAATAAGTATTTGATCACCTACCAACCAGCAAGAATTCTGGCTCTCACATACCTGTTACTTTTTCTTTAAGAAGTCCTCCTACTCTGAACTCATTACCTGTATCAATTGCACCTATTTGAACTCGTTACTTGTATAAAAGACACCTGTTCACACACTCAGTCAATCACCTTCCAACCTCTCCATCATGGCCAAGACCAAAGAGCTGTCTAAGGACACCAGGGACAAAATTGTAGACCTGCTGGGATAAGCTACAGGACAATAGGCAAGCAACTTGATGAGAAGGCAACAACTGTTGGCACAATTATTAAAAAATGGAAGAAACACAAGATGACTGTCAATCTTCCTCGGTCTGGGGCTCCCTGCAAGATCTCGCTTCATGGGGTAAGGATGATTCTGAAAAAGGTCAGGAATCAGCCCACAACTACACAGGAGGACTTGGTCAAAGACCTGAAGAGAGCTGGGACCACAGTCTCAAACATTATTGTTAGTAACACACTACGCTGTCATGGATTAAAATCCTGCAGGGCACGCAAGGTCCCCCTTCCGACACCAGCACATGTCTGGGCCTTTTTGAAGTTCGCCAATGACCATCTGGATGATCTAGAGGAGGCATGGGAGAAGGTCATGTGGTCAGATGAGACCAAAATAGAACTTTTTGGTATCAAATGTACTCGCCGTATTTGGAGATAGAAGAAGGATGAGTACAACCCCAAGAACACCATCCCAACGGTGAAACATGGTGGGGGAACATCATATTTTGGGAGTGTTTTTTCTGCAAAGGGTATGGGACGACTGCATCATATTGAAGGGAGGATGGATGGGGTAATGTAGTGCCGGCGTCCCTGCCCTCTGCTAGGCAGGGATGCTGTTCCCCTCACCCCTCTGCTCCGAGCCCGGCGTCCTCCTCCCACTCTGCTGGCAGCGCGCGCTCCTTCCCGGCCACGGTGCTTAGGGCGCGCGCGCGCGCGCTCCCTCCCTCTGAAAGGGGCCGCGCGCGCTGTCCTAAGGAGTCCCCGGCCAATGGCCGGAGGACTTCACCATATATAAGGCACCTCCTCCAAAATGGAGGTGCCCGAGCAATGTTGTTGCACTGTTCACTACTCTGCTTCAGCCCTCAGGTCCCGTTGCCAGTTACCTGCCAGATTCCTGCCAGTTTGCTGTCTGATTCCTGCCTGATATTCTGCTTACCTGCCTGTTAGCCTGAGGTCCGACGGTCTGCCTACCGACTCCTGTCAGTCTGTCTAAGGACCAGCTTGCCCGCTCACCTGGGAGCGCTCCTCTGCTACCTGCCTGCTAGCCTGAGGTCCGACGGTCTGCCCTCCAACTCCTGTCAGTCTGTCTATGGACCAGCTTGCCCGCTCACCTGGGAGCGCACATCTGCTACCTGCCTGCTAGCCTACCTGGAGGCTCCGCCGTCACGTGCTGTGACCACCTGCCATTCCAGAGACTCTTGCCCACTCACCTGGGAGCGCACACCTGTTACCTGCCTGCTAGCCTACCTGGAGGCTCCGCCGTCACGTGCTGTGACCACCTGCCATTCCAGAGACTCCTGCCCGCTCACCTGGGAGCGCACACCTGTTACCTGCCTGCTAGCCTACCTGGAGGCTCCGCCGTCACGTGCTGTGACCACCTGCCATTCCAGAGACTCTCGCTTGCTCACCTGGGAGCACACATCAACCATCTGCCTGCTAGCCTACCTGGAGGCTCTGCCATCACAGGTCGTACCTACCCTTTACCCAGAGACTGCCCCGGTCACTTGCCGTGACCTCCTGCCCGTTCATCCAGAGACTGCCCCGGTCACTTGCCGTGACCTCCTGCCCGTTCATCCAGAGACTGTCCCGGTCACCTGCTGTGACTGCCTGCCCGTCTTCCCTGGTCGCCACCCGCTCCCTTACAAGGACCGCCCCCTTGTATAGTAGCTCAGAGGTTCGGCCTCCCAGACCCGTTGCAGTTTGCTCGGGCCATGGAACCCGGTGGCACCCAAGCTCCCTCACTCTCGGACCTGTGTCATGAACTGTCCCGTCAGAGGTCCCAACAGGAGTCCATCCTGGGTCACCTGCGGAATGTCAATACTCGCCTGGACACTCTGACTGCTCCACCAGCAACCACCGCCAGAGCCATGACTCACAATCCGGCAGCTCCGCTGCCCACCAATACTATGGTATCCTACCCCGGACCCCGGCTTTCCGCACCTCCTCGCTTCGGAGGCGACTCCGCTCAGGCTCGGGGCTTTATAAATCAGTGCACCCTGCACTTTGAACTCCTGTCCCACCAGTTTAACTCCGACCGGGCCAAAATTGCCTTCATCATGTCCCATCTCACCGGGGAGGCCCTGGCCTGGCTAAATCCTCTATGGGAGAGAGGAGACCCCCTGGTGTCCGACTTGCCTGCCTTTCTCACGGCTTTCCGGAAAGTCTTCGACGAACCTGGACGGAAGACCTCATCCGCGTCATCTCTGCTACACCTCCGTCAGGGAAGTCTCACCGTGGGCCAATATGCCATACGGTTCCGTACCCTTGCCTCGGAGCTGGCCTGGGATAACGACGCTCTGGTATCTGTCTTCTGGGAGGGTCTGTCCGGCCGTATTAAAGATGAACTTGCCGGTCGAGACATTCCTACCACTCTCGATGACCTAATAACGCTTGCCACCCGGATTGACCTACGGTTCCAGGAGCGTGCCAAAGAGGTCACCCGTGAGAGGAGGTTTCCACGTCTAGCTCCTACTTTTCAGAGATCCGTCACTCCCTCCGTTTCTCCCCAGGTACACTCTCCTGAGCCTATGCAGGTCGACCAGACCAAGATGGTCAAAACCCGTCAGGACTTACGCCGTGCCGAGGGGAGCTGCTTCTAGTGTGGCAGTAAGGAGCACCGGATCCGTACCTGTCCGGAGAGGTCGGGAAACGCCTGTGTCTAGGTTCGCTCAGAGAGGTCGACCTAGACAAGAATAAATCCTCTCCATCTCTGCTGCTGTCAGTCTCAATTATCTGCGGGTAGAATCGTTATTTCGAACTAGCCCAACTTGACTCTGGAGCGGCCGGGAATCTTATTTCACAGGCCCTGGTAGAAAAATACCGCATTCCCACCAAACCTCTGGCTATACCATTATCTGTCGCTGCTGTGGATGGGGGCCTCTTACCACGTCCCATCCAACTCATCACCGAATCCGTAACTCTGCAGGTGGGAATGCTGCATTCTGAGAGCATCTCTTTTCATGTTCTGCCTGGACTCTCTCATGCCCTCTTACTAGGTCTACCTTGGCTCCAGAGACATGCACCCGTGCTTGACTGGCAGACCGGAGAAGTCCTTCGCTGGGGACAGGACTGTCATAAGACTTGTTTGGTTCCTGTTCATCCCGCCCGTCCTTCTCCTACCCCAACTAATCTACCTGGACTTCCGATTCCCTATTGGTCATTTGCTGATGTCTTTAAAAAAAAGGAGGCAGAGACATTACCCCCTCATAGACCATACGACTGTCCTATCGACCTGTTACCCGGTACTACGCCTCCCCGTGGGCGTATTTACCCATTGTCCGCTGCTGAGACCCGGTCGATGTCCGAATATATTGAGGAGAATTTGGCCAGGGGATTCATCCGGAAATCTACCTCCCCGGCGGGAGCAGGCTTCTTTTTCGTAAAAAAGAAGGACGGCTCTCTCCGTCCCTGTATAGACTATAGAGGCCTTAACCAGATCACGGTGAAGAATAAGTACCCCCTTCCGCTCATTCCAGAATTATTTGATCGTCTGAGGGGGGCTAGAATCTTCACCAAACTGGACCTCCGTGGGGCGTACAACCTGGTCCGTATCCGTCAAGGGGATGAATGGAAGACTGCATTCAACACCCGGGACGGCCACTATGAATATCTGGTAATGCCCTTTGGTCTCTGTAACGCTCCTGCCGTCTTTCAAGAGTTGGTCAATGACATCTTCCGGGACCTTCTCTACTCCTGCGTAGTGGTGTACCTGGACGACATCTTGGTCTTCTCTCCGGATCTCCAGACTCACCGGAGAGACGTTCGTCAGGTCCTGCTCAGGCTCAGGCAGAATCACCTCTTCGCTAAATATGAGAAGTGCCTCTTTGAGCAGACCTCGCTTCCGTTTTTGGGCTACATTATTTCTCAGACCGGCCTTCGAATGGATCCAGAGAAACTGTCTGCCATCGAGAAATGGCCCCGACCGGAGGGGTTGAAGGCCATTCAGCGGTTCCTGGGCTTCGCCAACTACTACCACCTCTTCATTCCGCACTTCTCTTCCCGGACTGCCCCAATTTCCGCGCTCACCCGTAAGGGCACTAATCCCAGAGAGTGGCCGCCCGAAGCAGAGGAGGACTTTCTTTCCTTAAAACAGGTCTTCTCTTCCGCCCCGGTGCTGCATCGCCCAGATGGCAACAAGCAGTTCTTCCTGGAGGTTGACGCCTCCTCCTCTGGAGCCGGAGCGGTACTTACCCAAAAATCATCTTCCGGGAGAATGGTAACTTGTGGCTTCTTCTCCAAACTCTTCTCCTCTTCTGAGCGCAACTATTCCATAGGAGATCGAGAGTTATTGGCCATTAAGCTGGCATTGGAGGAGTGGCGTTACCTGCTCGAAGGGGCTCTTCACCCGGTAATAATTTACACTGACCACAAGAACTTGGCTTACCTCCAGCATGCCCAGAGACTTAACCCGCGCCAAGCTCGGTGGTCCTTGTTTTTTGCTCGCTTTGATTTTATTCTTCATTTTCACCCGGCTGACAAAAACATCAAAGCGGACGCCTTGTCCCGATCCTTTCTGGTGTCTGATCTCGAGGAGGAACCGAAACACATCATCGATCCCGCCAGAGTAATGCAGGTGGCTCCCGTGAGTCTAAATCGTCTCCCTCCCGGTAAGACGTTCGTATCAGTACCTGATCGGGAGAAGATCCTACACTGGGGTCACTCGTCTAAACTAGCTGGCCACGCCGATCAGAAAAAGACCCTCCAGCTTATTACCCGGCACTACTGGGGCCTACCCTGCACAAGGACGTAATAGACTTTGTTTCTGCCTGTGTGTCCTGCGCCCGCAACAAGGTTCCGAGACATCTGCCAGCCGGTCGCCTCCTTCCGCTCCCAGTACCTGCTGCCCCCTGGCAGCATATAGCAATGGACTTTATAACTGATCTCCCCGTCTCTGCCGGTTGTACGGTCATTTGGGTGGTCGCTGACCGCTTTTCCAAGATGGCTCATTTCGTTCCCCTGCCAGGCCTCCCGTCTGCACCCGAGCTGGCTAAAGACTTTATCCGCCACATCTTCCGTCTTCATGGCCTGCCCCTCCACATCGTGTCGGATCGTGGGGTACAGTTCACCTCACGCTTCTGGAGAGCCACTTGTAAACTGCTAGACGTCACTCTGGACTTCTCCTCCGCTTACCACCCACAGTCTAATGGTCAAGTGGAGCGGATCAATCAGAACCTGACCAGTTACCTCCGGCACTTCATTAATGCCCACCATTCAGACTGGGTGGATCTCCTGCCATGGGCCGAATTTTCTTACAACAATCACGAGAGCGAATCTTCCTCCAAATCCCCGTTTTTTGTTGTCTTCGGTCAGCATCCTCGGATCCCATTTCCCGTCTCCACCTCGGTGGACAATCCGGCTGCGGAATCTCTTGTTAACAAATTTTCCTCCATATGGGAGAGTACCCGATCCGCACTCCTTCTGTCATCCGAGCGTATGAAAACACATGCTGACAAAAAACGTCTGGATCCTCCTCAATTCCGTCCAGGAGATAAGGTCTGGCTCTCGTCCAAGTATGTCCGGCTCAAGATTCCTTCCTATAAGTTAGGGCCTCGGTTCATCGGTCCTCTGGAGGTCATCAGTCAGATCAACCCGGTGGCCTATAAATTGAAACTCCCGGCCAACTTGCGGATCCCTAACTCCTTCCATGTATCTCTCCTCAAACCTGTGGTACTTAACTCTTTTTCCAAGTCTACAGGTACGCCTCCTGCTCCGGTTTCCGCTGAAAACGAATTGAGGTAGAGAACATTCTGGCCACCAAAAGGGTAAGAGGGAAGACCTTTTTTCTAGTAGATTGGAAGGGGTTTGGTCCTGAAGAGAGAACGTGGGAGCCCCGGGAGAACATCCATGCCCCTCTCATCCTAGCTAAATTTCTCTCTGGCCTAAAAAAGAGGGGGCCTAAAGGGGGGGGTACTGTAGCGCCGGCGTCCCTGCCCTCTGCTAGGCAGGGACGCTGTTCCCCTCACCCCTCTGCTCCGAGCCCGGCGTCCTCCTCCCGCTCTGCTGGCAGCGCGCGCTCCTTCCCGGCCACGGTGCTTAGGGCGCGCGCGCGCGCGCTCCCTCCCTCTGAAAGGGGCCGCGCGCGCTGTCCTAAGGAGTCCCCGGCCAATGGCCGGAGGACTTCACCATATATAAGGCACCTCCTCCAAAATGGAGGTGCCCGAGCAATGTTGTTGCACTGTTCACTACTCTGC
The DNA here is from genome assembly GCF_046119375.1 of Phyllobates terribilis. Taxonomy (NCBI): domain Eukaryota; kingdom Metazoa; phylum Chordata; class Amphibia; order Anura; family Dendrobatidae; genus Phyllobates; species Phyllobates terribilis. The sequence continues at coordinate 709,099,831 of NW_027362761.1, forward strand.
TTCAGCCCTCAGGTCCCGTTGCCAGTTACCTGCCAGATTCCTGCCAGTTTGCTGTCTGATTCCTGCCTGATATTCTGCTTACCTGCCTGTTAGCCTGAGGTCCGACGGTCTGCCTACCGACTCCTGTCAGTCTGTCTAAGGACCAGCTTGCCCGCTCACCTGGGAGCGCTCCTCTGCTACCTGCCTGCTAGCCTGAGGTCCGACGGTCTGCCCTCCAACTCCTGTCAGTCTGTCTATGGACCAGCTTGCCCGCTCAGCTGGGAGCGCACATCTGCTACCTGCCTGCTAGCCTACCTGGAGGCTCCGCCGTCACGTGCTGTGACCACCTGCCATTCCAGAGACTCTTGCCCGCTCACCTGGGAGCGCACACCTGTTACCTGCCTGCTAGCCTACCTGGAGGCTCCGCCGTCACGTGCTGTGACCACCTGCCATTCCAGAGACTCCTGCCCGCTCACCTGGGAGCGCACACCTGTTACCTGCCTGCTAGCCTACCTGGAGGCTCCGCCGTCACGTGCTGTGACCACCTGCCATTCCAGAGACTCTCGCTTGCTCACCTGGGAGCACACATCAACCATCTGCCTGCTAGCCTACCTGGAGGCTCTGCCATCACAGGTCGTACCTACCCTTTACCCAGAGACTGCCCCGGTCACTTGCCGTGACCTCCTGCCCGTTCATCCAGAGACTGCCCCGGTCACTTGCCGTGACCTCCTGCCCGTTCATCCAGAGACTGCCCCGGTCACTTGCCGTGACCTCCTGCCCGTTCATCCAGAGACTGCCCCGGTCACTTGCCGTGACCTCCAGCCCGTTCACTCAGAGACTGTCCCGGTCACCTGCTGTGACTGCCTGCCCGTCTTCCCTGGTCGCCACCCGCTCCCTTACAAGGACCGCCCCCTTGTATAGTAGCTCAGAGGTTCCGCCTCCCAGACCCGTTACAGGTAATATATTGCGAGTTTTTGGCCTACAACCTCCTTCCTTCAGTAAGAGCATTGAAGATGGGTCGTGGTTGGGTCTTCCCGCATGACAATGACCTGAAACACACAGCCAGGGCAACTAAGGAGTGGCTCCGTAACAAACATTTCAAGCTCCTGGAGTGGTCTAGCCAGTCTCCAGACCTGAACCCAATAGAAAATCTTTGGAAGGAGCTGAAACTCAATGTTGCCCAGTGTCAGCCCTGAAACCTGAAAGATCTGAAGAAGATCTGTATGGAGGAGTGTGCCAAAATCCCCGCTGCAGTGTGTGCAAACTTGGTCAAGAAGTACAGGAAACGTCTGACCTCTGTGATTACAAACAAACTAAATATTGAGTTCTGTTTTTCTATTGTATCAAATACTTATTTCATACTATAAAATGCAAATTAATTATGTAAAAATCATACAATGTGATTTTCTGTTATTTATTTATAGATTCTGTCTCTCACAGTTGAAGTGTACCTACAATAAAAATTACAGACCTCTCCATTCTTTGTAGGTGGGAAAACTTGCAAAATCAGCAGTGAGTGAAATATTTATTTTCCCCACTGAATATATAGTGTAGGGATTTACTCACTTTTAGGCAGCTGGTAACATTCACACAGGCAGGGGTGGATTAAGAGTAGCCAGGGCCCCGGGCAGTTTAGAAGGCGTGGGCCCCCCCTTCCCCTACCCGATGTATCACATGACATGTCACATGATCCTCATTGATTGATCACGTGATAGGTCATGTGAGTAACACACAGATGTTCTGATCACATCTATAGATGGAAAATGACGGAATTTTTTTCCATTATGTACAACCCTATACATAACATAACGCTATATATACCAAAAGGGAGAACCAGGTGATGGCGCTGTCTTTGCCACCTAGTGGCAAAGACAGTGCCATCACCTGGTTCTCCCTTTTGGCATCCTCGTTATGGCATACTCCTGTCTCGGGATTCAATCCCACCTCACCAGGTTGGCCGCAGTCTTTTGCAAATTCATCCATACTATAAGCGGGAGTTGTGCTTCTGCTTGCACAACCGCATAAGGTGAGCAATTTCCTATAGATACTCACCCTTTTAATTGATCAAATCTTACTACGCTTAGATAGCGCCACGTTTTTTCTCCTTTAGCAAATCTATTATCATACCACTATATATAGTAGAGCAGGGTGGGAGATTAATTTTTTCCCGAGGGACCACATGAGAGACCAGGACTGTTGTGGAGGCTGAGCCAATAGGCTGAAATTAATTCTGCTCAATATTAATATTAACAAAATAATTTTAAAAAATTATATTAATTGTATGACTTAATATTGAGCAGAATTAAGTATGCTGACATCCCCCTATATACAGTATGAGCCCTCACATAACTCCCTATGCACAGTATAAGCCCCACATAGCCTCCTATATGCAGCATGAACCCAACATATCTCCCTATGCACAGTGTAAGCCTTCATAGCCTCCTACTGTATATACAGTAAGAGCCCCCAAATAGCCTCCTATATACAGTATGAGCCCCACATTGCTCCATATATACAGTATGAGCCCCTAAATAGCCTACTAGATACAGTATGAGCCCCACATAGCTCCCTATATACAGTATGAGCCCCACATAGCTCCCTATATACAGTACGAGCCCCACATAGCTCCCTATATACAGTACGAGCCCCACATAGCCTCCTATATGCAGCATGAACCCCACATATCTCCCTATGCACAGTGTAAGCCTTCATAGCCTCCTACTGTATATACAGTAAGAGCCCTAAAATAGCCTCCTATATACAGTATGAGCCCCACATTGCTCCATATATACAGTATGAGCCCCTAAATAGCCTACTAGGTACAGTATGAGCCCCACATAGCTCCCTATATACAGTATGAGCCCCACATAGCTCCCTATATACAGTACAAGCCCCTAAATAGCCTCCTATATACAGTATGAGCCCCTAAATAGCCTCCTAGATACAGTATGAGCCCCACATAGCTCCCTATATACAGTATGCGCCCCACATAGCCTCCTATATACAGTATAAGCCCACACTGCCACCTACATACAGTATGAGCCCCCACATAGCCTCTTATATACACACACAGTATGACCCCGCACATAGCTCCCTATATACAGTATGAGCCCCACATATCTCCCTATGCACTGTTTAAGCCTTCATAGCCTCCTATATACAGTAAGAGCCCCCAAATGGCCTCCTATATACAGTATGAGACCCTAAATAGCCTCCTAGATACAGTATGAGCCCCACATACAGTACAGACCAAAAGTTTGGATACACCTTCTCATTTAAAGATTTTTCTGTATTTTCATGACTTTGAAAATTGTACATTCACTCTGAAGGCATCAAAACTATGAATTAACACATGTGGAATTATATACTTAACAAAAAAGTGTGAAACAACTGAAAATATGTCTTATATTCTAGGTTCTTCAAAGTAGCCACCTTTTGCTTTGATGACTGCTTTGCACACTCTTGGCATTTTCTTGATGAGCTTCAAGAGGTAGTCACCGGAAATGGTCTTCCAACAATCTTGAAGGAGTTCCCAGAGATGCTTAGCACTTGTTGGCCCTTTTGCCTTCACTCTGCGGTCCAGCTCACCCCGAACCATCTCGATTGGGTTCAGGTCTGGTGACTCTGGAGGCCAGGTCATCTGGCGTAGCACCCCATCACTCTCCTTCTTGGTCAAATAGCCTTTACACAGCCTGGAGGTGTCATTGTCGTGTTGAAAAATAAATGATGGTCCAACTAAACGCAAACCGGATGGAATAGCATGCCGCTGCAAGATGCTGTGGTAGCCATGCTGGTTCAGTATGCCTCCAATTTTGAATAAATCCCCAACAATGTCACCAGCAAAGAATCCCCACACCATCACACCTCCTCCTCCATGCTTCACGGTGGGAACCAGGCATGTAGAGTCCATCCGTTCACCTTTTCTGCGTCGCACAAAGACACGGTGGTTGGAACCAAAGATCTCAAATTTGGACTCATCAGACCAAAGCACAGATTTCCACTGGTCTAATGTCCATTCCTTGTGTTCTTTAGCCCAAACAAGTCTCTTCTGCTTGTTGCCTGTCCTTAGCAGTGGTTTCCTAGCAGCTATTTTACCATGAAGGCCTGCTGCACAAAGTCTCCTCTTAACAGTTGTTGAAGAGATGTGTCTGCTGCTAGAACTCTGTGTGGCATTGACCTGGTCTCTAATCTGAGCTGCTGTTCACCTGCGATTTCTGAGGCTGGTGACTCGGATAAACTTATCCTCAGAAGAAGAGGTGACTCTTGGTCTTCCTTTCCTGGGGCGGTCCTCATGTGAGCAAGTTTCTTTGTAGCGCTTGATGGTTTTTGCAACTGCACTTGGGGACACTTTCAAAGTTTGCCCAATTTTTCGGACTGACTGACCTTCAATTTTTAAAGTAATGTTGGCCACTCGTTTTTCTTTACTTAGCTGCTTTTTTTCTTGCCATCTAACAGTCTATTCAGGAGGACTATCAGCTGTGTATCCACCTGACTTCTGCACAACACAACTGATGGTCCCAACCCCATTTATAAGGCAAGAAATCCCACTTATTAAACCTGACAGGGCACACCTGTGAAGTGAAAACCATTTCCGGTGACTACCTCTTGAAACTCATCAAGAGAATGCCAAGAGTGCGCAAAGCAGTCATAAAAGCAAAAGGTGGCTACTTTGAAGAATCTAGATTATAAGACATATTTCAGTTGTTTCACACTTTTTGTTAAGTATATAATTCCATGTGTGTTAATTCATAGTTTTGATGCCTTCAGTGTGAATGTACTATTTTCAAAGTCATGAAAATACAGAAAAATCTTTAAATGAGAATGAGAAGGTGTGTCCAAACTTTTGGTCTGTACTGTAGCTCCCTAGATACAGTATGAGCCCCTGCATAGCCTCCTATATACAGTATGAGCCCTCACATAGCCACCTACATACAGTATGAGCCCCCACACAGGCTCCTATACACACACACAGTATGAGCCCGCACATAGCTCCCTATATACAGTATGAGCCCACACATATCTCCGTTCTCTGATCGACTGTCAGTTCCACAGCCAGCTCAGAGAATGATTGAATCCCACTCTCAGGGCGGCAACATGCAGCTGCCTGGGAGACACCTCTGACCACAGCATGAGGTGGCCCGAAGGCACCCCCTGACGGCTGTACCCAGATTCACATGCCCCTCCTCTTCTCGTAGGTACGGCCCTGTACAGTCTATATGAGAATACATGACTGCTATCGATAATATAATCGGAGATGTGTCCATCTGTCTGAAGCCTCTATAGACTGTACATGCAATGTGCCTGCGCAGTCTGGCCAGAGACAGAAGAACACATCAGCCGTTACAGGTGAGAGGCAGGAGGATGAGGATAAAGGATTGTGATGCGGTATGCGTAAGAGCTGACCGCATACCGCTATCTCCAGCGCCATTAGGACACATACCTCGATCTCTGGCGCCATTTTGTTGAAGACACTGTGCGCAAATTTGTCTTCAACAAAATGGCGCCGGAGATCGTGCTATGCTCAGGCGCAAACTCTGGCACCACACTCCTCCAGCCTCACCAGAAGAACAGCAGAACAGGCAGAATGGGGGAGCATATACCAGGATGGGGGAGCATATACCAGGATGGGGGAGCATATATCAGGATGGGGGAGCATATATCAGGATGGAGGAGCATTCGGTTTCAGTCATGGGGTCTGACCCGACGCCGGTTCAGGCATTGCTTTGAGAATACAGAGCAACAGCTGTAACCCCAGCCCTGACTGACAGCCGGCCTCAATGTAGAGCCAGTGTCAGTCAGCGCTGGGGGCTCGGTTAGAGCGAACGCTCTGTATACTCAGAGTGGTGACCGAACCGACACCACACCGCCCCCATGACAGAAACCGAATACTGGCGGGGAGAATAAAGTTAATTTTCTCCCCTCTGCATTCAGCTTCTGGGCAGCATAATAACGCTGTTAACCTGCCATGTAACCGTTATATATGCAGGTTAATAGCGTTATTTCTGATGACAGGATCCCTTTAATTCTGTAGCACAATAATTGTTTGTGTTTTTAAAACATGCAAATAAAATAAATAAAATTGTGATCATGAGACAGATTTGGGGGCGATGAGAGATTGGGGTCGTGCCTACACCTTACACATCCCTGTGTAGCTCCAGCCTTAGTGACCACACACGGCCATCGCTCGGACATGTCGCTCCCCCAGCATGCCTGATCGTTTCTCCCATCTCCTGACGCCGGCAGTGCACGGCGGCTGCGTGTGCGCTCTGCTGCTCCGCAGAGGCTGGATCTGATAGATACACACACGGGCCATACAATACACTGTACAGACCCTATGACAACACTTCCTGGCACAGAACACAGGTGGGAATAGTTTTGTATTTTCATTGCAAATGACAAAGAAATCGGCACCGAAAATAGGATAAAAAAATCGGATTGTGAGATTCTTGCAAAAATGTCAGCCGCGTCCATTGTGTGAGACCTCTGCTGCTGTCAGTGAATAGACACCACCTGCGCTCAAGTGCAACTAATGACTGCTTCCATTACATTCCCACAAGCAGAGACCCAGACACCTCAGGTCACATGACACTAAAGTAAAAACAAGTGAAGGTGTTAGACAGAGCGCACAACAAGCCGCAGCATGCTGACACCACAGTGCACACCTACCTCTCAGGGCACTTTACGGAGTCAGCCTCCGGCGGGTCTCCCCCCTGCATACCGCCCACTCCCGGCTCACACATCCTGGAGGCCGGGCCATTCCTGCTCTGCCTGACATCATGAGGCAGGGCGGCCCAGCGTCGGTGCGCGATCGTCGTGACAACATGCGGCCGGCTAGGAGCGGCTGCACAGCGTGAGCGGGCACCTTACTTTTAAAAAAGCGCGCCCGTCCACCCGCACTGTGCATGCTGGGTCCGCTCTGCCTGACGTCATGAGGCAGGGTGGCCCAGTGTTGATGCGCGATCGTCCTAACAACACGCGGCCGGCTCGGAGCAGCTGCACAGCGTGAGCGGGCACCTTACTTTTAAATAAGCACGCCCGGCCACCTGCGCTGTGTATGCTGGGTCCGTTCTGCCTGACATCATGCGGCAGGGCGGGCTCAGCATCATTCAAGCCGCCTGCGGCCGCGTCGTTAATGTAAAAAAGACATGGGATTGCGAATTATAATGGGGGCAATTCATGGGCTCCCCGGAGCCTCGGGCCCCGGGCGGTAGCCCAGATTGCCCTCATTATAATCCGCCTATGCACACAGGCACATGTGGGCTCACACTTTCAAATAAATGTCCACCTGTCTCTCAAGTTCTGTCAGAGAGACCAGCACCAGGAGGTCTTTTCACCTTTCTTCCCAGACACAGACCACAGTCTCTCACCTGTGCAGCCATCATGACACTTCACCTGGGTCAGTTTAGCCCGCTGCTCCTGACGCGCCCCCTGGGCCTAGTGTGGACGTGTGTGGGTTACCCGGAGCCGGGTCTCTGGGGGTTGTAGTCTCTGTGGCGGCGACCCGGTCCCGTGGCTCAGGGTGGTCAGGACGATGGCAGTCTTTTAGGGGTTTTAGGTTAATTGTCCGACTACGCCACCCGTGGATTGCGGTCAGGGTGTACCGCTGCTGCGAGGCAGTCCGCTGAGGCTGGTGTGGTGTGCGCAGCAAAAGATGGGATAACTCCCCACGGGAGGAGTATGGCCTCAGGGCAGGGAATGTGGATGATGGGAGTGATGGTGCGCGGGCGTCCCAGCACTAGTAGTGCTGGTGCGGCGATGAGCAAGAACAACTCAGAGTCTTTGCAGTGCAGTTCAGGGTCTTTACTGGTGATATTAAGGCAGACCCTCCCGGGAGTACTGGCTAGCATAAGGGGCCTGGTCAGTCTGCGAGCAAACAGGAGTTCCCCTGGCCAGGTGGAGTTGTAGGCCTCCCCGTCTATCTGCACTCTTTCTGGCTACCTTGCTGTAAGCGGGTAGAAGAAGCCCACGTCCCTGAGTATACCGTGTGGTGCTCACCCGTATGGCTGCTGACTTGGGGCCTTCTGTTAGCCTCCGCTCCTGGATGGCGGTGCTGGTCCCTTCCTTGTGACTGAGCCTCCGGGCTTCTATGGCCAGAGGACCTGGAATCCCCTGCCGGCTGGTTTCTGCTGCTGGGTGGATATCAGTCCCCACAGCGTCGGACTCCGGTGTCCGGTTATCAGATTCTTCTGCCAGGGCGAGCTCTGCTCAGCTCCAGCCCCTGGTCTTCAGCTACTGCTCCTACAGAGCTCCTGCTGTAACTCTCCCTGTGTCTGGAACTGTCTCCAGGCTCTGACTCAACTCACTAATCCCGCGCCAGACCCAGTTTATAAGGGCAGATTCCTCCCCTCCCAGGTCTGGGCAGGAAGTGTTACTGATTAAGGGCTCCTGACCAGAGAAACCTCCCACCTGCTCTCAGACGTAATATTTCTATTACTGTGGCAACCAGACCCCTGGGGTGCCACATTCCCCCCTAGTAAATTTTAGTACTCCGGGACTAAACAAATTTTTAAGAAAACACAAATACAGGGTATAAACAATAATACAACAACATATATACAAGAAGCTTTAGTCTTTAGAGGTCACGGCGTGTCCGTAACCGGGTGTCCATATCACCCAACAAGGTGAAGTCTTGGCACAGAGTAGGGGACCTGTCCAAAGCAAACCCCAAGCGTTGGCCCTGGGCGTGGCTGCAAGGCTGAGGCTAGCTACTTTGGGCCACAAGGAGGCCACGCCAGACAGGTTTTCTCTTCCGCAGCCATCTTCGCAAGAGGCACCAAGGTGCAACTATCTATATGTAGTTCCGGTTACTCAGCGTCCATAACCTGTCAGTCCAAATAAACCTGAAGGGTAACTAGAAAAACATAATTAGTAACCAGGTAACAAAAACATAAACCTTTTTCAACATTGGCAATTTACAAGCAAATTCACATTACATTTTAGATTCTCCAGCGAGCGGGCATTTGTCCTCTAGTGCTCCTGGTGGACCTACGTAACCCACTATCTGGTTCTGCACTACAGGGTGTAGGAGGTGTTACGGGTAGGTCTGGCAGCTTTCTGCGTACTCTTTGGCTTACTAGGGGCACGGCAGGCTCACTACTAGCAGAGGGTTGATTCTCCTGGGCTGCTGGTATGGATTCTTCTGCCTCCTGGGCCGGCTGGTCTTCTGACACTACCTGTTCTTCTGTAGGCCCTTGAGGGGCTGGCTGGAGAAAGGTGAGGACGGGTACCACAACTGCGTTGTTGATTTGAGTCCAGGACCGGGGAAAGTCTCCGAGTATGGTACTGATCATTTCTTCCCTTTCCTCTGCGGGTTGAGGGTTCTCTTGATCTTCTTCAGGGCTTTGCAGCTGCTCGGGACACTTATTCAGGTGGTCTCTGGAGACAATGGCTGTGGTCTCTCCTCCGTCCTTACTGATGATACATACTTTTGGGTTCTCATGACTTGAGGGCAGTACGGTGAACGGGTCCTTCTCCCACTGGTCGTCCAACTTGTGGAGCCGCCTCTTTCTCTTCACGACCTGCTCTCCAGGTACCAGGGGAACAGCGGGAGCATACTGGTTATAAGCCTTCTCTTGCCTTTCTCTTGCTTGAGACAGACTCCGCTCGACGCTCTCCTGTACTTTCCGATACTGCTGCTGCCGTTCTGTATCCCAGTCTGCCTCTGGCGAGGTGTCCTCAGGTGTCAGGACTCCAATATCCAGGTCAATAGGCAGCTTACCAGGTCTTGCTCTCATTAGGTAAGCCGGGGTATAGTTGGTGGAGCCTACGGGGATGTGATTGTACAAGTCCACCAAATCAAGCAGTTTTTCAGGCCACAGACTGCTTTCCTCCAGGGGCAACGTTTTCAGCAAGTCCATCACTACCTGGTTCATTTTCTCACATAGTCCGTTAGTCTGAGGTTGATAGGGCGTTGTTCTTATCTTCCTGCAGCCATACAGATTGCAGAACTCTTGGAAGACCTCCGCTTCGAAGGCTGGTCCTTGGTCCGTCAGCACTTGCTCCGGATACCCGTGTGGACGGCAGAAGTGCAGTTGGAAGGCTCTGGCTGCTGTTTGGGCCGTTAAGTCCTTGACAGGGACCACCACTAGGAACCGGGAGTAGTGATCTACGATGGTAAGGGCGTAGACATACCCAGATTTGCTTGGAGCCAGTTTCACATGGTCCAGGGCTACCAGTTCCAATGGCTGCCTGGTGATGATGGGCTGCAGGAGACTCTTCTGGCTGGCACGGTCCTTTCTTCTTAGGTTGCACGGGCCACAGTCTCTACACCACCTCTCGATGGCTCCTCTCGTGCCTACCCAGTAGAACCGTTCACGCAACAAGAACTCCAGCTTCTTCCATCCGAAGTGTCCTGCTCCGTCGTGGTATGCCTCCAGAACCATAGCCGCGTCTCGTATTGGGACCACTACCTGCCAGGTCAGCTCATGTGTTCTAGAGTTGACCATTCTCCGGCACAGCTTCTCCTTGTAAAGGAACAGCTTACTTTTCTCCTTCCACAGTTGCTTGGTCTCCTCTGGGGCGTCTGGGTCAAGACGGGCATCAGCCTGTGTCAGCATTTCCTTCACCAGACGGACTGCAGGATCACTGTCCTGTGTCTCTGCCCAGCTGCAGTGGGGTAAGGGATTGAACGTAGCAGAGCGCCTGTCCCTCACACGGTGGGAATACAGGGTAATCCCATGGCAGTGGAACGCGGGGAGTTCGATTTCTTCCAGTTGTTCTGGATCTTCTCCTACGTCCGGTAGGTTTGGCATTCTCGACAGGGCATCCGCGTTGGCATTTGAGCGTCCCGCCCGGTATTTGATGGTGAATTCATAGTTGGACAGGCGGGCCATCCATCTCTGCTCCAGGGCACCAAGTTTTGCAGTGTCCAGGTGTGTCAACGGGTTGTTATCCGTGTACACGGTGAACTTGGAAGAGGCAAGGTAATGCTTGAAACGTTCGGTCACTGCCCACACCACTGCCAGGAACTCTAGCTTGAATGAGCTATAATTCTCAGGGTTTCTTTCTGTGGGCTGTAGTTTTCGGCTGGCGTAAGCAATTACCCGTTCTTTCCCCTGCTGGATCTGGGACAGTACGGCTCCTAGCCCGATGTTGCTCGCGTCTGTGTGGAGGATAAAGGGCTGGCTGTAGTCAGGGTACGCCAGGATTTCATCCCCCGTGAGGGCCATCTTCAGCTGGCAGAAGGACTCCTCTTCCAGCTTTTCCCATCTGAACGACGGCTTCTGGTTTTTGGCCTTCCTGGATTGGCCTATCAGGAGGTCCTGCATAGGGGCTGCCATTTTGGTGAAACCGGGAATGAATCTTCGGTAGTAGCCTACCAACCCGAGGAACTGCCGCACTTCCTTTATGCTGGAGGGTCTTGACCAGTCCTTAATCAGGGTGATCTTATCGGGGTCGGGAGCCACTCCATCAGCACTCACCACGTGTCCCAGGTACTGCACCTTTGGTTTCAGGAGGTGACACTTGGAGGGTTTCACCTTTAGGCCGTAGCTTGCCAGGGTGTCAAACACTTCTGCCAGGTGTTTCAGATGGTCCTCGTAGGTTTTGGAATAAACGATGACATCGTCCAGGTATAACAGGACCGTCTCGAAATTCCGGTGTCCCAGACAGCATTCCATCAACTGCTGGAAGGTTCCTGGTGCGTTGCAGAGCCCGAACGGCATACAGTTGAATTCGCTGAGACCCATCGGGGTGGTGAATGCGGTCTTCTCCTTGTCCGCCTCTGCTACAGGAACCTGCCAGTACCCGCTAGTAAGATCCAAAGTGGAGAAGAAGTTAGCAGATTTTAATGCAGCTAAAGATTCTTCTATTCTAGGTAACGGGTACGCATCTTTTTGTGTGATATGGTTGACCTTTCTGTAGTCTACACACATTCTCATTGTGTTGTCCTTCTTTTTCACTAGAACTAGTGGAGCTGCCCAGGGGCTACAGCTGTCCCTGATTACCCCAGCCTCCTTCATGTCCCGCAACATCCCCTTTGCATGCTGATAGTGTGCAGGGGGTACAGGTCGGTATCTTTCCTTTATGGGTGGATGGTCTCCTGTTGGGATGTGATGTTCTACCCCCTTTACTCGCCCGAAGTCTAGCGAGTGTTTACTAAAGACTCTTTCGTACTCCTGAACCACCCGGTAGACCCCCTGTTTTTGGCGTGAGGGAGTGGAGTCAGTACCCAAATGCAGTTGCTGACACCAGTCCTCCATTTGTTTCTTAGAGCCGTTACCTTCCTCTGGTTGAGATGGAAGCAAGGGTTCCACGGCCCTTACAGAATTTTGGTTTATGGTGAACAATTTGGCTAGCGTGGCATACCGGGGGTATACTTCTCTCTCCCCGATATTTATGATGCGGACGGGCACCCTCCCATGGCGTACATCGACCACCCCCTGTGCTGTCAAAATGGTGGGCTACTGTCTGAGTAGACGGGTTCTACCATTGCTTGGTAGTCTCTACCTCTTAGACCAATAGCTGCCCGGCACCAGATCATCATCTCACTTTTCGGGGGCATGGCAATAGGGAACGGGTCACACATTCTCACGCTACCTATCTCACCACCAGATAGTTCCACTTGTTGCCGCTTCATCAGTGCCCGGATCTCTTTTTGGAGCACACACTGCTGGCTGGAACTGGCGTTCTTGGCAACCTGCTGTAAAATGAGAATCACCTCTGCAAGACAATTTTCAATCACGTTAGTTCCCAAGGTTATTCTAGGGTGACTCTCATGACGGTCAATGTCCACAATGATCAGTCCTTGTGCCGCCAGTTCGACCTTACCGACCTTAATGGTCACCTCTTTGAACCCCACCTGCGGCACGGGCTGACCATTGCTGGCGATGATACTCAGGTCGTCATCTGGGTAGCGGGTTATGTCCGAGTCATTCCAGTACCGCTTAAAGAGCACGTACGGGATGGTAGTCACTTGTGACCCAGTGTCCAGTAGGGCACTCATAGGAATGCCATCCAGTACCACAGGCAAGACCGGACGTCCCCCTACGTATTTATCACGCCAGTTCGATGGGCCTGATGATCTTATGCCTGGGGGTTGGCCCTCTACCCCAGGTTGTGCCCGTTTAAATGACAGTACCTTGCCATGTGTCCGGGTTGATTGCAGTGGCGGCAGATGGGTTGTCCGTCCTCGTTGTATCTGTCGCTGGGTCTTCCTCTGGACGTTGGGATCCTCCTCTGTCGGCGCCATGGGACGTCCTCCGGTCCGGATGCCAGCTGGATCTTCCCTGGAGGGGAAACCTGTAAAGACTGCACAGTTCTGGTTAGCGCGGCTATGCTTTTGGTTAACTCTTGGACCTGATGGTGCAGGTCTGTAGCCGGGTTGTTATCCAAAGCCTGCGCACCAGCTCTTACAGACTCTGTAGACAAGGGCGCTGTTATGTTCTGCTACCAGAGCTAAGGAAAGAGAGGAGATCTGTCCCTACGATAGAACTCAGCTTAATCCCTACGTTGTAACAGGGGACCTGATCCTGCGATCAGACCTGCTAAAGTCCTAAGCTAGTCTGTACGGAGACCTATAGATGTGGGGAAGGAATCCCTACAAGTACTAAGGACTGGGAGGAAAATGGGACACCTCCTAACAGAAATAGTAGCAGACAGACGAACAAACAAAATATATAGAACATAGAGGTCCGTAGACCAAGCAAACTAACAGAGTTAGATACAGAGCACAGGCTAGCTAGAAAGTATTTATACAATGAAGTCCAGCAAAGCCAGAAGGGTGGAGCAGGACCAAACAGGCCAACAAGGCCACGTGACCAGCAAAGGAAAAAACCTAAGAGCAAGGTTCTAACAGGCGCCGCCTCCTGGTGATAGGTAATAGCAGGACGCCGGTGGGTTACAGCGCTACCCGGTGCTGGTTCTCGGAGCACCCGGATGGCCCTGTCTTTGAACTTTGCAAAGTCTAAACCAGGGTTCTGCAAGGCCATTGCACGTAACTGGGTTCGGTGGGCGTTGGACAGCAGACCCTCAATGAATTGCTCAGTTAACCGTTCATCTGCATTCCGCACACTGTCAGGGTCTGCCTGTTTAATGGCTCCCAGGGCCTCTTGCAAATTCAAAGCATAGTCTCTTATACTGTCTTGGGCCCGCTGCTTGCACCCATAGAATTTCATTTTGATCTCTGCTGAGGTACGGGTATCAAAAGTGTCCCTCAGACGGGTTAAGATTTCTTTTACAGTCTCCTTGTCCCAGACTGACCAGGACTTTACTTCACGTTGGGCTGCCCCGGTTAGCTGGCCTACCAATATGCTCACTTTTTGTCCTTCTGTCAGGGGGTATACCTTAAACAGGCTGTACAGTCTCTCTTTAAAGTTGCTAATTGTATGCGACTCCCCTGAGTACTGGGGCAGCCAGGCCGCTCCAGGGATATAGGGCATTGTAAATGGCATTACTGCGGCAGCGGCCGCGCTGGTGGTAGAGGGTCCCTCCGTATCCGTCATCTTCCTCCCCCCTAATTAAGTGTGGCCTACCTTCTGTTGCTTCTTCTCCGTAGGCCGCGGCTCCGCAGACGATCGTCAGGGTGGAGAACCTTGCGTCGCGCTCTGGTGACGTCAGCGTCGCTCTCTCTCCCTTCCAGGACCTTGCGCAGCGTCGATGCGTGGGGCGGAGCTTCGGGTCTTGCGCGCTTTCGGCGTCCACGCCCCTCTTCTTCCCGCGCGGCGTCCCGAAGATGGCGTCCGATGGCGGGAAAACGACTGCGGATGGCGGGAAACTTTTGAAGATGGCAGGAAACGGCTCCGGATGGCGGGAACCTTCACCACGGCAGGTATGACAGTCTTTTGAAGGCGCGCAGTACCCGGTGGTTGCGGGCACGAAATCCTGCCGACTACGCCAAAGCTGATGCACCCCCTGGGCCTAGTGTGGACGTGTGTGGGTTACCCGGAGCCGGGTCTCTGGGGTTGTAGTCTCCGTGGTGGCGACCCGGTCCCGTGGCTCAGGGTCGTCAGGACGATGGCAGTCTTTTAAGGGTTTTAGATTAATTGTCCGACTACGCCACCCGTGGATTGCGGTCAGGGTGTACCGCCGCTGCGAGGCAGTCCGCTGAGGCTGGTGTGGTGTGCGCAGCAAAAGATGGGATAACTCCCCACGGGAGGAGTATGGCCTCAGGGCAGGGAATGTGGATGATAGGAGTGATGGTGCGCGGGCGTCCCAGCACTAGTAGTGCTTGTGCGGCGATGAGCAGGAACAGGGTCTTTACTGGTGATATTAAGGCGGACCCTCCCGGGAGTACTGGCTAGCATAAGGGGCCTGGTCAGTCTGCGAGCAAACAGGAGTTCCCCTGGCCAGGTGGAGTTGTAGGCCTCCCCGTCTATCTGCACTCTTTCTGGCTACCTTGCTGTAAGCGGGTAGAAGAAGCCCACGTCCCTGAGTATACCGTGTGGTGCTCACCCGTATGGCTGCTGACTTGGGGGCTTCTGTTAGCCTCCGCTCCTGGATGGCGGTGCTGGTCCCTTCCTTGTGACTGAGCCTCCGGGCTTCTATGGCCAGAGGACCTGGAATCCCCTGCCGGCTGGTTTCTGCTGCTGGGTGGATATCAGTCCCCACAGCCTCGGACTCCGGTGTCCGGTTATCAGATTCTTCTGCCAGGGCGAGCTCTGCTCAGCTCCAGCCCCTGGTCTTCAGCTACTGCTCCTACAGAGCTCCTGCTGTAACTCTCCCTGTGTCTGGAACTGTCTCCAGGCTCTGACTCTACTGACTAATCCCGCCCCAGACCCAGTTTATAAGGGCAGATTCCTCCCCTCCCAGGTCTGGGCAGGAAGTGTTGCATGATTAAGGGCTCCTGACCAGAGAAACCTCCCACCTGCTCTCAGACGTAATATTTCTATTACTGTGGCAACCAGACCCCTGGGGTGCCACATTCCCACTCAGTACTCTGCAGCTCCCAGCAGAATTTACATCCTGCTCAGTTCCCCAGCACACTGCACACCAAGTGAACTTCTTCTAGTGCAAAACTATGCAGGTGCATCTAATCAAACCCTGCAGAGTTTGATTTTAACCCTGATCTACCTGGCTTTGCTACAATATATAAAATTATTCTATGTAATGTATACAAATAATCCCAATTTACACCTAATATAGCTTTTGAGTCTTGAGTCAAAATGTTAAGTTGGTGTTAACGGAATCACCAGTGAGGCCTAATTCAGGGAGACAAGCATTGCTATAGACGAAATCACAGAGATACTGATGCACAAAGCTAGTGGCCAAAGCAATTCTGTTTATTGAGACAGTAAGGCTAAGTGCCCACGATGCAGAAATGCTGCATATTTTTCCTCTTCTCCCTGGCAGGAAAAACGCATGCGGATTTTACATGCGTATTTCCTGCCAGGTGGAAGCGTTTGTCAAGCGTGATTTTAGCATCACTTGGAAAAGTGCTTGACAACTTGGTCACAATATATAAATCCATGCAACCGGCATGGATTTATATAGTGTGACCAAGTAATAGTTAAAAAAAAAGAATAAGAATGGTAAAAAATAAAAAATAAAGATTATACTTACCTTCCCATGGCCAGCGGTGTTTTCTCCGCTGCATCCGGTCTTTTGTATCGGTCGCGGTTGTGTGAAAGGACCTGCCATGACATCATTTAGTCATGTGACATGTCACACGACCGCCGACGTCAGTGGTCGCGTGACCTGTCACATGACTAAATGACGTCATGGCATGTCCTTTCACACCACTGCGACCCATACAACAGACCGGACGCATCGCTGAGGAGACCGGGGGCCATCAGAAGGTAAGTATAATCTTTATTTTTTATTTTAAATTCTTTTTTTAACAGGTTCCAGGGTACCTGGGTCTGGAGGAGAGTCTCCTCTTCTCCAAACCCGGGTACCATCCGCACATTGAACCGTATGATATCCACATGGATAATATGCGGTTCAATGCAAGTCAATGGCGGCAATTACGCTGCGTGTCCGCAAAATTAATGGACATGCTGCGTATTTTTCCGCAATGATAATCCGCAGCGGAAATTTCCGCAGCATGTGCACAGCACATGCTGATTATCATTGGGGACCATGGGGCACGTATTACCAAGCGTTTTTTAAGCGTTTTCGCTGTGGAAATTCCACAGCAAAAACGCTTGAAAAACGCATAGTGGGCACGCAGCCTAAATAGGCTACTTGTACCATTTACAGACAAAGTAACTCTCAATGCAACGTTTCCATGGGAAATTCCACCAAAATCTCTCCTTTCTCCACATCTTAGGGGTTAGTGATCAAAACATTGCATATAAAATAAGAAAATAGTAGATAAAATATGAGACTAGAAAAATCAAACCTCCACCACGGGGTTAGTTGTTATACACATAGGGGCTTCTGTTTCATGGGTTTACTACCCATGGGGGGACTTCCTACATGGTTCATCCATCCACCCTCAGTGTGGACACCCACACCCCATTAGTAGTGGTCATTCATACACCACGGATGATTCCTTATTGGCACTCTTGACATATATAAGCCATTCAATAAGATGGGTAATAAATATATCAGTGACTTTATGGCTACATAGAGCAATAGACAAAATAATAATATCTGCATGCATGTCTATATTATGCAGGAAACCCAACCCGCTAGGCCCTTAAATCAGTTAGTCAGGTTCAAGTGGAGAATGTATTTCCCCACCAGGATTCTTTGTTTGCATCATGTTCTTGTAACCACTTATCCCAAAGGTCACTTTTATGTACAGTGGTGTGAAATAGTGTATGCCCCCTTCCTGATTTCTTATTCTTTTGCATGTTTGTCACACTTAAATGTTTCAGATCACAAAACAAATTTAAGTATTAGACAAAGATAACACAAGTAAACACAAAATGCAGTTTTTAAATGAAGGTCTTTATTATTAAGGGAAAAAGAAATCCAAGTCTACAGGGCCCTATGTGAAAAAGTGATTGCCCCCTAAACCCCTAAACTGGTTGGGCCATCCTTAGCAGCAACAACTGCAAACCAGTGTTTGCCATAACTGGCAATGAGTCTTTTACAATGCTCTGGAGTAATTTTGGCCCACTCAACTTTGCAAAATTGTTGTAATTCAGCCACGTTGGAGGGTTTCCGAGCATGAACCACGTTTTTAAGGTCTTTCCACAGCATCTCAATTGGATTAAGGTCATGACTTTGACTAGGCCACTCCAAAGTCTTACTTTTGTTTTTCTTAAGCCATTCAGAGGTGGACTTACCTTGCTGGTATTTATTGGATCAATTTCCTGCTGCATAACCCAAGTGCGCTTCAGCTTGAGGTCACGAACAGATGGCCAGACATTCTCCTTCAGCATTTTTTGGTAGAAGCAGAATTCATGCTTCCATTGACCACACCAAGTCTTCCAGGTCCTGAAGAAGCAAAACGGCCCCAGACCATCACATTACCAACACCATATTTTACTGTTGTTGTGATGGTACTTTTCTGAAATGCTGTGTTACTTTTACCCCAGAAGTAATGGGACATACACCTTTCAAAAAGTTCAACTTTTGTCTCATCAGTCCACAGAGTATTCTCCCAAAAGGCGATCATCAAGATGTTTTCTAGCAAAACTGAGACAAGCCTTTATGTTCTTTTTGCTCAGCAATGGTTTTCATCTTGGAACTCTATCATGCATGTCATTTTTGCCCAGTCTCTTTCTTATGGTGGAGTCATGAACACTGACCTTAACTGAGGCAAGTTAGGCCTGCAGTTCAATGCAGTGCAATGCTCCTCCACACCTTGGGCTATGTTCGCAAGTAGCGCTTTTGATGCGTTTTTGCACTTTTGCATTGCTTTCAACCGTGACAAACGCATTCCCCAGGAAATGTCATTTTACAACTGTAACATCCCTGGCGGCGTGATTGCATGGTGCACTACCTCCCACCATGCAAGACCACAATCTTACCTGTCAGTCCATGCTGCACTCTCTGCTCCAGTACCTGCTGTGTCCATGTCTCTTGTCTGATTGCTTAGGGCGTCGGCGCGGCTTTCTGCTTGTTTCTTATAGCTACTGTGTGCACAGTCCTAATGCGTCCCCAGTCTATTGCTGTGAGTCACTGGATACTTAAACCCCCTCCACCCAGTAGGAGGTGCCGGAGCAACACTTTCACTCAGTTTGTCTTTTGCAACTGAGTTGCCAGGTACTGTCCTGTATCTAGTCTGTTCTGCCACCCTGGGGGCTGAATACCCAGGGACGCTACCTGTATCTCTGACTTCTAGTCTGTTTCCGCCACCCTGGGGGCTGAGTTCCCAGGCTCGTTCCTGTATCTTGTTCCCGGTTCAGTTCCTGTCTGAACAGTGTCCTAGCCCGTTACTTGTTTCTCTCTATGTCCGTGCCTTCCCTTTTCCTGCAGTGTCTGAACCTGCACCTAACTCCAACTCGCTGTCTCTGTACTTCTGTTTGTGAGTTTTGTGTCCACTCACTACTTCATTATAAGTACCTTGTGTGTATCTGGTTCTGCTTGTCCCCTTCCCCTGCCTCCGTATCTTCCTCCTGTGTTCTAACCATCTTCCAGTATTTTCCAGTCTGTTCCATGTGAACAGAGCCCTGTCCTGTCTGCCTTCACCTTCTGCTCTGTTCTGCTCTGCTTGTTCACCGCTCCGGCAGTTCCGCTCTGCTCCGCATGTTCACGGCTCCGGCGGTTCCGCTCTGCTCCGCTTGTTCACCGCTCCGGCGGTTCCACTCTGTTCCGCTTGTTCACCGCACCTGCGGTTCTGTCCTGCTCTGCTTGTTCATCGCTCCGGCGGTTCCGCTCTGCTCCGCTTGTTTACCGCACCTGCGGTTTTGCTCCGCTCTGCTTGTTCACCGCACCTACGGTTTTGCTCCGCTCTGCTTGTTCACCGCACCTTCGGTTTTGCTCCACTCTGCTTGTTCACCGCACCTGCGGTTTTGCTCCGCTCTGCTTGTTCACCGCACCTGCGATTTTGCTACGCTCTGCTTGTTCACCGCACCTGCGGTATTGCCACGCTCTGCTTTCTCACTGCACCTGCGGTTTTGCTCCGCTCTGCTTGTTCACCGCACCTGCGGTTTTGCTCCGCTCTGCTTGTTCACCGCACCTGCGGTATTGCCACGCTCTGCTTTCTCACTGCACCTGCGGTTTTGCTCTGCTCTGCTTGTTCACTGCTCCTGCGGTTTTGCTCTGCTAGTCTGCCGCACCTGCGGCTCTGTTCCTGTGTCCTAGTCTGTGCTGGTCCCTATCCACCCTGCGTTCATACCTGCCAGTATCTGCCTGTCTGCATTCCAGCCGTGCCTGTCAGCACCCGCCTGTCTGCATGCCAGCCGTGCCTGCCAGTACCCACCTGCCTTCATACCAGCCGTGCCTGTTAAGTACCCACCTGCCGTCATACCAGCCGTGCCTGCCAGTACCCACCTGTCTGCATACCAGCTAACCTGCCTGTTCCTGCATTCCCCAGTGTGGGTCAACAGCTGTGACCGGGGTCTGACCTGGAGTAGCACTTGGTCCCTCTGCTCGGTTCCTCCCTCGTTCATGGAGTCGACTGAGCCGCCGTGCGACCTTGGTCGGACCGGGTTGATACTTAGTTACGCCCCTCCAGGCACTCCTCGGTTCATGGTCCAGTGGGATCACTAATCACGCTCACGCCTGTCAGTCCGGGTGCGAGCGTAACAGTTTGCTCAGGCCATGGTTCTCGTTGAGCCCCACGGCCCTTCGCTCTCAGACATTTGAATCCTTGTCTAGCGAATACGTGCACCAAGAAAAAACTTTTTCTCAAGCTGAGGTCCAGGCGATTTACGCACCAGCCCAAATGGAACTATCAGCACTTGTTCCTGCGGATCCACCACGGTACTATGGGGATCCAAAACAAAGCCGTGCGTTTGTGGAGCAATGTATGCTGCATTTCAAATTCTATGCTCACTATTTTCCCACTGATCGGGTGAAAGTAGCATTCATGATGTCTTATTTAGCGGATGATGCCTTGAATTGGATCACCCCCCTATGGGAAGCATGGGATCCTATCGTCTTTGACCTGCAGGCCTTCCTGGTGGCCTTTCTAATGGTCTTCGATGACCCTAACCCTGAGGCTTCTGCTAAAGCTGCCCTTCCCAGTATCCCGGAGCAGCCCCGATGGGTAATGTGTGTAGGTAGCCTACCAGTTCTCCAGCCTGAAGAGACTGCTGCCCACACAGAATCTGACATGCCCCCAGGGCCGTGGGGTACTCGGCAGCTGGGCCTCTGGATGCCGGTTGGGGGATATCACGGTGGCTGGCCCGGTCCGTGGCCCAGGGCGGTCACTAAAAAGGGGAATATTTATAGCGGATTTGGAAAGTTCGTGACGCCACCTGTGGATTGCGGCTAAAGGGAGCCGCCACTGCGGAGCAGTCCTCTGGAGCTGGTGTTACGGCAGCAGGGATGGTATGGATCTCCACAGGTAGAGCTAGCTCCAGGGCAGTGTAGGTAGCGTGAGTTGCGCTGGGCGTTGTAGTGCAGGGAGGGAAAGATGGCGCAGATGAAGGAATGGACGGAGGCAGTGCAGTGGAGTCATCCTAGTTTTCACTCACAGTTCTTATGACAGTTCCACTGGTGCACTGTACAGGTGTCAGCCTCCCACGTCGCGCTGCGTTCACCAGGCAGGGGTTCAGCACTTCCTCAGGCAGATTAGGAGTACTTGACAGAACCCCACTTTCTTGTGTTCCTAGCTAGACCGTCTTCACGCTGGGTCTTTCTCCCTCCTGCCCTGCGCTTCCCCACTCTCAATCCCACTCGGGTGCTCTGAGGTCTCTCCTTTCTTGCTGGAGTTCCCAGACCTGCTTGACCCTCACGGAGATTAGAATAAGGCTTCGACAACCGACTATATAAGCCAGAAGCCTCCGGTTTTCCAAGCCGAGGCTTGGAGTAACACGGCTGGTCCAGGGGCTGGTCCCCTTCTTGCGGCCTACGATCCCTCTGTCTTCTGACAGATTTGGGGCGTACGGGTGCCGTCCCGCACTCGCCGTACCCCCTGGGATCCCTTCTGTAGATCGGAGCCTACTCCTCTGCTCCCCTCCAGGGCCTCTAGGATTCGGCCCTGCTTGTGGAGCAGAGCTCCTAAAGAGTGTAGCGCCGGCGTCCCTGCCCTCTGCTAGGCAGGGACGCTGTTCCCCTCACCTCTCTGCTCCGTGCCCGGCGTCCTCCTCCCGCTCTGCTGGCAGCGCGCGCTCCTTCCCGGCCACTGTGCTTAGGGCGCGCGCGCGCGCTCTCCCTCCCTCTTAAAGGGGCCGCGCGCGCCGTCCTAAGGAGTCCCCGGCCAATGGTCGGAGGACTTCACCATATATAAGGCACCTCCTCCAAAATGGAGGTGCCCGAGAAATGTTGTTGCACTGTTCACTACTCTGCTTCAGCCCTCAGGTCCCGTTGCCAGTTACCTGCCAGATACCTGCCAGATTCCTGCCAGCTTGCTGTCTTATTCCTGCCTGATTATCTGCTACCTGCCTGCTAGTCTGAGGTCCGACGGTCTGCCTTACTACTCCTGTCAGTCTGTCTAAGGACCAGCCTGTCCGCTCACCTGGGAGCGCACTTCAGCCACCTGCCTGCTTGCCTGAGGTCCGACGGTCTGCCTTCCAACTCCTGTCAGTCTGTCTATGGACCAGCTTGCCTGCTCACCTGGGAGCACACATCTGCTACCTGCCTGCTAGCCTACCTGGAGGCTCCGCCGTCACGCGCTGTGACCACCTGCCTGTCCAGTGACTCCTGCCCGCTCACCTGGGAGCGCTCATCTGCTGCCTGTCTGCTAGCCTACCTGGAGGCTCTGCCGTCACGTGCTGTGACCACCCGCCTGTCCAGAGACTTCTGCCCGCTCACCTGGGAGCGCTCATCTGCCGCCTGTCTGTTGGTCTTCCTGGAGGCTCCGCCGTCACATGCTGTGACCACCCGTTCATCCAGAGACTCTCGCCTGCTCACCTGGGAGCTCACGTCTATCATCAGCCGCCACAGGTCGTACCAACCCTTTACCCAGAGACTGCCCCGGTCACTTGCCGTGACCATCTGCCCGTTCATCCAGAGACTGCCCCGGTCACTTGCCGTGACCATCTGCCCGTTCATTCAGAGACTGCCCCGGTCACTTGCCGTGACCATCTGCCCGTTCATCCAGAGACTGCCCCGGTCACTTGCCGTGACCTCCAGCCCGTTCACTCAGAGACTGTCCCGGTTACCTGCTGTGACTTCCTGCCCGTCTTCCCTGGTCGCCACCCGCTCCCTTACAAGGACCGCCCCCTTGTATAGTAGCTCAGAGGTTCCGCCTCCCAGACCCGTTACAGTTTGCTCGGGCCCTGGAACCCGGTGGCACCCAAGCTCCCTCGCTCTCGGACCTGTGTCATGAACTGTCCCGTCAGAGGTCCCAACAGGAGTCCATCCTGGGTCACCTGCGGAATGTCAATTCTCGCCTGGACACTCTGACTGCTCCGCCAGCAACCTCCGCCAGTGCCATGACTCGCAATCCGGCAGCTCCGCTGCCCACTAATACCATGGTATCCTACCCCGGACCCCGGCTTTCTGCACCTCCTCGCTTCGGAGGCGACTCCGCCCAGGCTCGGGGCTTCACAAATCAGTGCACCCTGCACTTTGAACTATTGTCCCACCAGTTTAACTCCGACCGGGCCAAAATTGCCTTCATCATGTCCCATCTCACCGGGGAGGCCCTGGCCTGGCTAAATCCTCTATGGCAGAGAGGAGACCCCCTGGTGTCCGACTTGCCTGCCTTTCTCACGGCTTTCCGGAAAGTCTTCGACGAACCCGGACGGAAGACCTCATCCGCATCATCACTGCTACGCCTCCGTCAGGGAAGTCTCACCGTGGGCCAATATGCCATACGGTTCCGTACCCTTGCCTCGGAGCTGGCCTGGGATAACGACGCTCTGGTATCCGTCTTCTGGGAGGGTCTGTCCGGCCGTATTAAAGATGAACTTGCCGGTCGGGACATTCCTACCACTCTCGATGACCTAATAACTCTTGCCACCCGGATTGACCTACGGTTCCAGGAGCGTGCCAAAGAGGTCACCCGTGAGAGGAGGTTTCCACGTCTAGCTCCTACTCTTCAGAAACCCGTCACTCCCTCCGTCTCTCCCCAGGTACACTCTCCTGAGCCTATGCAGGTCGACCAGACCAAGATGGTCAAAACCCGTCAGGACTTACGCCGTGCCGAGGGGAGCTGCTTCTACTGTGGCAGTAAGGAGCACCGGATCCGTGCCTGCCCGGAGAGGTCGGGAAACGCCTGTGTCTAGGTTCGCTCAGAGAGGTCGACCTAGACAAGAATAAATCCTCTCCATCTCTGCTGCTGTCAGTCTCAATCGTCTGCGGGGAGAACCGTTATTTCGAACTAGCCCAACTTGACTCTGGAGCAGCCGGGAATCTTATTTCACAGTCCCTGGTAGAGAAATACCGCATCCCCACCAAACCTCTGGCTGTACCCTTGTCTGTTGCTGCCGTGGATGGGGGTCTCTTACCACGCCCCATCCAACTCATCACCGAATCCATTACTCTGCAGGTGGGAATGCTGCATTCTGAGAGTATCTCCTTTCATGTTCTGCCTGGACTCTCTCACGCCTTCTTGCTAGGTCTACCTTGGCTCCAGAGACATGCACCCGTGCTTGACTGGCAGACCGGAGAGGTCCTTCGCTGGGGACAGGACTGCCATAAGACCTGTCTGGTTCCCGTCCATCCCGTCCGTCCTTCTCCTACCCCAGCTAATCTACCTGGACTTCCGATTCCTTATTGGTCTTATGCTGATGTCTTTAATAAAAAGGAGGCAGAGACACTACCCCCTCATAGACCATACGACTGCCCTATCGACCTGTTACCCGGTACTACTCCTCCCCGTGGGCGTATTTATCCATTATCTGCTGCTGAGACCCGGTCGATGTCCGAATATATTGAGGAGAATCTGGCCAGGGGATTCATCCGGAAATCTACCTCCCCGGCGGGAGCAGGCTTCTTTTTCGTCAAAAAGAAGGACGGCTCTCTCCGTCCCTGTATAGACTATAGAGGCCTTAACCAGATCACGGTGAAGAATAAGTACCCCCTTCCGCTCATTCCGGAGTTATTTGATCGTCTGAGGGGGGCTAGAATCTTCACCAAACTGGACCTCCGTGGGGCGTACAACCTGGTTCGTATCCATCAGGGGGATGAATGGAAGACGGCATTCAACACCCGGGACGGCCACTATGAATATCTGGTAATGCCCTTTGGTCTCTGTAACGCTCCTGCCGTCTTTCAAGAGTTGGTCAATGACATCTTCCGGGACCTTCTCTACTCCTGCGTAGTGGTTTACCTGGACGACATCTTGGTCTTCTCTCCGGATCTCCAGACTCACCGGAGGGACGTTCGTCAGGTCCTGCTCAGGCTCAGGCAGAATCACCTCTTCGCTAAATACGAGAAGTGCCTCTTTGAGCAGACCTCGCTTCCGTTTTTGGGCTACATTATCTCTCAGACCGGCCTACGAATGGATCCAGAGAAACTATCTGCCATCGAGAAATGGCCTCGACCGGAGGGGTTGAAGGCCATTCAGCGGTTCCTGGGCTTCGCCAACTACTACCGCCTCTTCATACCACACTTCTCTTCCCGGACTGCCCCAATTTCCGCGCTCACCCGTAAGGGTACTAATCCCAAAGAGTGGCCGCCCGAAGCAGAGGAGGCCTTTCTTTCCTTAAAACAGGCCTTCTCTTCAGCCCCGGTGCTGCATCGCCCGGACGGCAACAAGCAGTTCTTCCTGGAAGTTGACGCCTCCTCCTCTGGAGCCGGAGCGGTACTTACTCAAAAATCATCTTCCGGGAGGATGGTAACTTGTGGCTTCTTCTCTAAACTCTTCTCCTCCTCAGAGCGCAATTATTCCATAGGAGACCGAGAGTTATTGGCCATCAAACTGGCATTGGAGGAGTGGCGTTACCTGCTCGAGGGGGCTCTTCACCCGGTAATAATTTACACTGACCACAAGAACTTGGCTTACCTCCAGCATGCCCAGAGACTTAACCCGCGCCAAGCCCGGTGGTCCTTGTTTTTTGCTCGCTTTGATTTTGTTCTTCATTTTCGCCCGGCTGACAAAAACGTCAAGGCGGACGCCTTGTCTCGATCCTTTCTGGTGTCTGATCTCGAGGAAGATCCGAAACACATCATCGATCCCGCCAGAGTAATGCAGGTGGCTCCCGTGAGTCTAAATCGTCTCCCTCCCGGAAAGACGTTCGTATCAGTACCTGATCGGGAGAAGATCCTTCACTGGGGTCACTCGTCTAAACTGGATGGCCATGCCGGTCAGAAAAAGACCCTCCAGCTTATTACCCGGCACTACTGGTGGCCTACCCTGCACAAGGACGTAATAGACTTTGTTTCTGCCTGTGTGTCCTGCGCCCGCAACAAGGTTCCGAGACATCTGCCAGCCGGTCGCCTCCTTCCACTTTCTGTACCTGCTGCCCCCTGGCAGCATATAGCAATGGACTTTATAACTGACCTCCCAGTCTCTGCCGGTTGTACGGTCATTTGGGTGGTCGCTGACCGCTTCTCCAAGATGGCTCATTTAGTTCCCCTGCCAGGCCTCCCGTCTGCACCCGAGCTAGCTAAAGACTTTATTCGTCACATCTTTCGTCTTCATGGCCTGCCCCTCCACATCGTGTCGGATCGTGGGGTACAGTTCACCTCACGCTTCTGGAGAGCCACTTGTAAACTGCTAGACGTCACCCTGGACTTCTCTTCCGCTTACCACCCTCAGTCCAATGGTCAAGTGGAGCGGATCAATCAGAACCTGGCCAGTTACCTCCGGCACTTCGTTAATGCTCATCATTCAGACTGGGTGGATCTCCTACCATGGGCCGAGTTCTCTTATAACAATCACGAGAGCGAATCCTCCTCCAAATCCCCGTTTTTTGTAGTCTTCGGTCAGCATCCTCGGATTCCTTTTCCTGTCTCCACCTCTGTGGACAACCCGGCTGCGGAATCTCTCGTTAGCAAATTTTCCTCCATTTGGGAGAGTACCCGATCCGCACTCCTTCAGTCGTCCGAACGGATGAAAAGACACGCTGACAAAAAACGCCTGGATCCTCCACAATTTCGTCCTGGAGATAAAGTCTGGCTCTCATCTAAATATGTCCGACTCAAGATACCTTCTTACAAGTTAGGGCCTCGGTTCATCGGTCCTCTGGAGGTCATCAGTCAGATCAACCCGGTGGCCTATAAATTGAAACTCCCGGCCAACTTACGGATCCCTAACTCCTTCCATGTATCTCTCCTCAAACCTGTGGTACTTAACTCTTTTTCCAAGTCTACAGGTACGCCTCCTGCTCCGGTTTCTGCTGAGGACGAGTTTGAGGTAGAGAACATTCTTGCCACCAAAAGGGTAAGAGGAAAGACCTTTTTTCTAGTAGATTGGAAGGGGTTTGGTCCTGAGGAGAGAACGTGGGAGCCCCGGGAGAACATCCATGCCCCTCTTATCCTTGCTAAATTTCTGTCTGGCCTAAAAAAGGGGGGGCCTAAAGGGGGGGGTACTGTAGCGCCGGCGTCCCTGCCCTCTGCTAGGCAGGGACGCTGTTCCCCTCACCTCTCTGCTCCGTGCCCGGCGTCCTCCTCCCGCTCTGCTGGCAGCGCGCGCTCCTTCCCGGCCACTGTGCTTAGGGCGCGCGCGCTCTCCCTCCCTCTTAAAGGGGCCGCGCGCGCCGTCCTAAGGAGTCCCCGGCCAATGGCCGGAGGACTTCACCATATATAAGGCACCTCCTCCAAAATGGAGGTGCCCGAGCAATGTTGTTGCACTGTTCACTACTCTGCTTCAGCCCTCAGGTCCCGTTGCCAGTTACCTGCCAGATACCTGCCAGATTCCTGCCAGCTTGCTGTCTTATTCCTGCCTGATTATCTGCTACCTGCCTGCTAGTCTGAGGTCCGACGGTCTGCCTTACTACTCCTGTCAGTCTGTCTAAGGACCAGCCTGTCCGCTCACCTGGGAGCGCACTTCAGCCACCTGCCTGCTTGCCTGAGGTCCGACGGTCTGCCTTCCAACTCCTGTCAGTCTGTCTATGGACCAGCTTGCCTGCTCACCTGGGAGCACACATCTGCTACCTGCCTGCTAGCCTACCTGGAGGCTCCGCCGTCACGTGCTGTGACCACCTACCTGTCCAGTGACTCCTGCCCGCTCACCTGGGAGCGCTCATCTGCTGCCTGTCTGCTATCCTACCTGGAGGCTCTGCCGTCACGTGCTGTGACCACCCGCCTGTCCAGAGACTTCTGCCCGCTCACCTGGGAGCGCTCATCTGCCGCCTGTCTGTTGGTCTTCCTGGAGGCTCCGCCGTCACATGCTGTGACCACCCGTTCATCCAGAGACTCTCGTCTGCTCACCTGGGAGCTCACGTCTATCATCAGCCGCCACAGGTCGTACCAACCCTTTACCCAGAGACTGCCCCGGTCACTTGCCGTGACCATCTGCCCGTTCATCCAGAGACTGCCCCGGTCACTTGCCGTGACCATCTGCCCGTTCATTCAGAGACTGCCCCGGTCACTTGCCGTGACCATCTGCCCGTTCATCCAGAGACTGCCCCGGTCACTTGCCGTGACCTCCAGCCCGTTCACTCAGAGACTGTCCCGGTCACCTGCTGTGACTTCCTGCCCGTCTTCCCTGGTCGCCACCCGCTCCCTTACAAGGACCGCCCCCTTGTATAGTAGCTCAGAGGTTCCGCCTCCCAGACCCGTTACAAAGAGACTCTGCTCCCAGACTGTTCTCACTCACTTCTTCACTGACTAACCTGCCACCCTAAGATGGCTTCCCATTATATATCTCCTACCATGGTGCTCCACTAAACTGCTTCCTCCACCCACACCCACTACTGGTTCCCCCTACCTTTGGGTTCCCCCCACTCCAGCCAGGGTCAGGGCTCAGCAGCTGCGCACATGTGTGTTGCCCCTCCAGCTAGTCTGGAGCAGTGTAGTGTTGGATGCAGGTGTTGGGGTTCCGGGCAGCACTCCCTCCTCACCTGAAAGAAGGAGACACCACACCTCTGGGTGAGGTGCAGTACCTCTGTGGCGACTGAACCCTCAGGGGCGTCACACTCCCTCCTGGTAAAACACAGCACGTCCGTGGGCTGGAACAGAGTAAAAACAGGGTATATTAGACATGCAGTTTTTTTAGTTGCATCACATATAAGATTGTAAAACTTTCTTCCCTTTATGGGAGGCACTTCACTTTAACGTTACAGGTTATATTTATCAAACATTATAAAACACTTTTCAATAAGACTCTGGAACAGGGTGTCCTTTTACTGGAAAAAGAGTTCAAAGGCAGCAGCATGAGGGACCCGTCCGCAAACCCTCAACGTAGGCCCTGGGCGTGGCCGCAGGGCATAAGTGATCCTGGTGCTGGACCACGTCTTCCGCCACGCCAAACGGGTTTTTCTTCGGAGGTCATGTGTTACTAATATAAAACCAATAGGAAGCACTTTAAGAAGTGCAGAACTATTTACACAATCAGTTTTTGACTGTTCACAGTCCCCAACCTGGAGTCTGTATACCCTGACGGGTAATTATGAAAACACACTATAAGAAAAACATTCTTTTTAAACTTGAAACTACTGTACCCTTACGGGTGACTATTTACAGTTTAGTCCCACCTACTGTACTAGTAGTGGGGTCCCCGCCTGGGGTACTTTTGGTTTTTGTGGTTTTTGCTGGACCCAGCCGGGTCATCAGACATGCCCTGCGGGGGTTTGTCTTCGATCACACGGTACACCTTGAGGGCATACCACCCGCGTTCCCTGTGGTGCCGAGTGTAAGTGACACGGTCACCGGGGTACAGGTTCCGGTCGGGATGACCCTGTTCCAGGTGGGGCTCGACATCCCGCCGATTTATAAAAATGTCTCTGTCGAACTGGGGAAGCCATTTTGCTCCGGGGATGTACGGCAGGGCCATGGGTATTAACGGGGTCACGACCCCTGCTGGTGGAGCGGCCGCTCCGGCCTGTGCAACGCCGGGCGCAGGTTGGGCACCAGGAGCGTTAACCAGTGCTCTGGCGGCTTGCTGGTCGTCGGACATGGTTGCGCCCCCCTATTAAACCGTAGCCTACCTTCTTCACTTCTTATCAGATAGGCCGCAGCTCCGCGGGCGACTGTCTTCTTCCAGGACCTTGTGTCGCTCGCGTCTGATGTCAGAGCATCCACTGGACTCCTTCCAGGACGTGACGCTTCCTGGTTCGACGTCAGGGGCGGGGCGTGTCTTAGGCTTCGCGCGCTTCCAGCAGTTACGCCTCCCAGGTTTCCGCGGTTACGCCCTTCTTCTTCCCGCGCTGCGGCGCGATAATGGTGGCGATCTTCACCGCAGTTTAACACACAGTTCAGTTCAATAAAGGCGCACAGTACCCAGTGGCAACGGGCACGAAATCCTGTTCGTGACGCCAGAGTTTTGACGTGCCCCCTGGGCGGTGGGGGTTACTCGGCAGCCGGGCCTATAGATGCCAGTTGGGGGGGATATCACGGTGGCTGGCCCGGTCCGTGGCCCAGGGCGGTCACTAAAAAGGGGAATATTTATAGGGGATTTAGAAAGTTCGTGACGCCACCTGTGGATTGCAGCTAAAGGGAGCCGCCACTGCGGAGCAGTCCTCTGGAGCTGGTGTTACGGCAGCAGGGATGGTGTGGCTCTCCACAGGTAGAGCTAGCTCCAGGGCAGTGTAGGTAGTGCGAGTTGCGCTGGGCGTTGTAGTGCAGGGAGGGAAAGATGGCGCAGATGAAAGAATGGATGGAGGCAGTGCAGTGCAGCCATCCAAGTTTTTACTCACAGTTCTTATGACAGTTCCACTGGTGCACTGTACAGGTGTCAGCCTCCCACGTCACGCTGCGTTCACCAGGCAGGGGTTCAGCACTTCCTCAGGCAGATTAGGAGAACTTGACAGAACCCCACTTTCTTGTGTTCCTAGCTAGACCGTCTTCACGCTGGGTCTTTCTCCCTCCTGCCCTGCGCTTCCACAGTCTCAATCCCACTCGGGTGCTCTGAGGTCCCTCCTTTCTTGCTGGAGTTCCCAGACCTGCTTGACCCTCACGGAGATTAGAATAAGGCTTCGACAACCGACTATATAAGCCAGAAGCCTCCGATTTTCCCAGCCAAGACTTGGAGTAACACGGCTGGTCCAGGGGCCGGTCCCCTTCTTGCGGCCTACGATCCCTCTGTCTTCTGACAGATTCAGGGCGTACGGGTGCCGTCCCGCACTCGCCGTTCCTCCTGGGATACCTTCTCTAGATCGGAGCCTACTCCTCTGCTCCCCTCCAGGGCCTCTAGGACTGGGCCCTGCTTGTGGAGCAGAGCTCCTAAAGAGACTCTGCTCCCAGACTGTTCTCACTCACTTCTTCACTGACTAACCTGCCACCCTAAGATGGCTTCCCATTATATATCTCCTACCATGGTGCTCCACTAAACTGCTTCCCACACCCACTACTGGTTCCCCCTACCTTTGGGTTCCCCCCACTCCAGCCAGGGTCAGGGCTCAGCAGCTGCGCACATGCGTGTTGCCCCTCCAGCTAGTCTGGAGCAGTGTAGTGTTGGATGCAGGTGTTGGGGTTCCGGGCAGCACTCCCTCCTCACCTGAAAGAAGGAGACACCACACCTCTGGGTGAGGTGCAGTACCTCTGTGGCGACTGAACCCTCAGGGGCGCCACAAATCCACACAGTATGACAATGCTCCACAGAATACTTTCCTTCCCAACCTCAAGAGGCAGTCCAGACGTGCAAGGCGTAGAGGTAAACCGTCACGCCAGGTTCTGTCCTCCCAAAGACCTCCTGTTCCCCAGCCTGTAGAGGCAGCTCTCCGCACAGAATCCACGAAGGATGACTATGTTCGTCAGGCAAAGCAGAGGCCAGAACTCAGTCACAAAATCGGATTTTGGTCCCGCTGCGGTTGTTTGGGACCCCCTGACGGACTTTGTGCAGCGAAGGTTGGAGAATCCCAAGACATTAGGCCTGTAGGAGAGGCTGCCCTTGGCATTAGTGTTTCCTCTCCACAGATGACCATGACTGTCTCCGTGGCAAGTGAAGGCCTCGGATTAACCGGAACTTTCGGGCTTAAAGCCTTGAAGAGTCGGTGTTTGATTCCCGTCCGACAACTCCAGAAGCAGGTTTGGGCATTGTCATCGGAAGGACGAGCCCTACTCAGAAACAGTCAAAATATGTCTGTACAAATTAAGCTCCAGATTGGAGCATTACACATGAAGAAGTTCACATTCCAGGTGCTGTCTGGTTTACCCACAGGTCGTCCAGAGCCAAGAGATCTAGTGCCCGCTCAGGTCTGGAGATCCTGCATGCTGTTTCCTGGGGGACTGCTGAGGTGCAAGGGGTGTCCAGTCCCCATATCTGCAGGACAGTCAGCAGTTTCTTCTTCTTCACCAGATCTGCTAGTCTCTGACTCGCTGTGCGCTGAAGTCTCCGAAGGAAGGGAAGTGGAGACATTGTCCCCACACAGTCTCGACGATTGTACCAATGATCTGGCTTTAGGCACCGCCCTGCCTCGCCGACGTGTCATCTCTGAAACCAAACTGAGGTTGGTCCCTAAGCAAGGATCCTCCATCTCTAACAAATCTGGCAATAAGTCCATCAAGGTGGTGGCTACCTCCAAGTCTCTGCACCCCTCCAACCAGGTGGAGGACCTCCAGTTGCCTCCTGAATAGTGTTGAGCCACCCCGTAGTGTTCGAGTTCGGTTCGGTTCATCGAACACCCGTGTGTTCGCCGAACTGTTCGTCGAACTGTTCGTCGAACACCTTCGAACACCGTTAAAACCAATGGCAGGCAAACAAAAACACATAGAAACACATAGAAAACACCTTCAAAGGTGTCCAAAAGCTGACAAACTGCTCAGAAGACACAACTAACACATGGAAAAGTGACAAGTACATATAGTCATGCGAAAAGAAAAGAGGTGGAGGAGTAAAAGGAGGGGGAGACACAAATATAGGCATGTCATGCCCTTCTAAAATCCAAAAAGTGAGAAGCCGACACGTTCAGTCCGCTCCTGCCCGTGCCACCTCCGTGTCGCCGGGTTTGTGCCAGAGCCGCGGTGAACCCTGACGGCCAGCCCCCCTCTCCCAATACTGGTGCCTGTCCGCTGGTGGGTTGAGCGAGCCCCCCTGTGGTGGAGGCAGCTCTAAGCTTTTTAATTTAAATTGTCTCTCTAATTTGAATGAATACACTTTAAATCCATTTACAAGGATCTATTGGAGGGCAAGTCTCATGCCAGCAGCCGCGTAATTCCAGCTCCAGTAGCGTCCACTAAAGCTGCTGCAGTTAAAAAGCTTTTATAAGGATCGAGCTCGGCTGTCCACCGCAAGGCATCCTACTGCCAGTCCCAGCCCCTATGCCTTGGGGTGCCTCCTGATGCTCTTCACTGAGTATCCCGTGGTCCCGAAGCATTTCCTTTGAAAAAATTAAGTGTCCAAACTACAGGTGGTGTAGCTTGCTTAACAGCCGGGATAATCCGCTGACTAGCAGACACTGCTACTAGGCACAAAGTATTTCCTGGGCTAGATGCAGTTAAAAATTTGTAATTAGATACTCTCGTTGGATGCTGAGAAAGCATTCCATAGAGTCTCCTGGCACGCCATATATGATTCTCTTAAAAAGCTTGGGGTAGGGGTCTAGGGGACCCTTTTATAGCAAAAATCACGGCCCTGTATCACAATACGTCACCTAGGCTGAAGATAAATGAAACTGTAGCACCCTGAGGGCTCGGTTGCTACATAGGTATTGCACCTCACCCAGAGGTGTGATATCTCACTCTCAGGTAAGGATGGAGTGTGGATCAGGACCCGACACCTGCATGCATTACACCACATTGCCGTGGGGCAGGGCGACCAATATGCCTCTGAGATGGGCACAACAGTCCCTGTCCCTGGCTGGAGTGGGGGGAGGGAACACTGAGGAAGGGGAACCCTGTAGTGCAGGAGCAGGGAGGAAGCAGTTCCTGGGTGCATTGAGAAGGGAGTATAAAAGGTGGGCACCATCTTAGTTCAGTGCAGAGAAGTCTGAGCAGAAGTGGCAGGGAGCAGGGGCTCTGCATGAGCTCTGCTCCGGAGGCGGGCCTAGTAACAGAGGCCCAGGCCTGGAAGAGGGAGAAGGAAGGAAGAGGAGCGGAGAAGGCTCCAGGAACGAGGAATGAAGGGATCCCAGGGGTGCGGACGGCGAGTCGCCACCGCACGCCCGAATCCACCTGCGTGGAGGGGTCAGGCCAAAGGGGGAGACCGGTCCCCGAAACTAGTGGAGGCAGGAAACGACCCTCAGCTAGAAACCGGAGGCTCTGACATTTTATGTGGCGCAGCCCCTCGCTACACCCGCTAGGAAGGCACCACATAGGGTCAGGGAAACTGGCGCCAAGTTTACCAAGAGGAGGCCCGAGGCAGCCGGACAGAAGGGTTGGTAAGAAAGGCCAGACAAAGGACACACAAAGGGGGTTCTGTGAAGCGCTCCAAAGTTATCTGGGAGTTGTCTGAGCCCCTCACCTGGTGAGCACAGTACGACGTGGGCAGCCGTTACCTGCAGACGTGGTCTGGATAATAAGAACTGTGAGTAAAGGCCCTGGACTGCATCACTGACTCCGTGTCGTTACTGCTGCTGCCCTGCACCATCACCCCCATCCTCCGCATACACTGCCCTGAGGCTATACTCCTCCAGTGGGGAGTTATGCTACGCTCTGCTGCACCCACAACACCAGCCTCAGCGGTCTGCCCTGCAGCGGCGGTTCACTCTGACCGCAATCCACGGGTGGCGTAGTCGGACATTTAAACATCAAAACCACATAAATAGTTCCGCCACTGGTTTGACCACCCTGAGCCACGGAACCGGGTCGCCGCCACGAAGACTACAACCACCAGCATCCACCAAAAAGGGTCCGGCTCCGGTTGTCCCAAGGCCCAGGGGGTGCATCAGAACATTTTCATCACCTTTCACAATCACCAATGGGACAAGGCAGGGATGTCCTCTGTCCCCTCTCTTATACATCCTAGTGACGGAGCACCTGCTCTCATCAATTCGCCATAACCCCAATATTAGGTGGATTGAGGTGGGAGGCACCGAGTACAAGTGCTCTCTATTTGCTGATGATGTCCTAGTATATATCACTCAATCACATATATCCATCCATGCTGTTATGGCTGAAATAGATCACTTTGTTACATGGTCAAATTTTAAAATCAATGCAGTGAAGTCTGAGGCCCTCGATGTCTCCCTCCCCAAATCCATATAGGATTCCATCCAGTCCAACTTTCCCTTTGCCTGGCCCTCACAGGATATCAAATACTTAGGAATTCCTATTCATAGAGACCTCTCCCATCTATGTTATCTTAATTTTGGGCCCTTTATTGAACAATTCCATACAGACCACGGTTGGCAAGTTAGAACTGTAAGATTCACTACGTGAACCACTGGTGTTTTGTGGAAAAGCACATGTACACTGTGTTCCAAATTATTATGCAAAAAGTGTTTAGGAGTGATAAGGGAAGAATTTGTTTGTTTGTCAGTTAAACTCATTGATGGTGATGTGTGTCAGGGCTCTTTATATCACTGTAAGCAATTGCAGACACCTGTGCTAATTAGTTTGGCAGGTGTGTCCAATGAAAGGCAAGACTACTTAAG
Source organism: Phyllobates terribilis (assembly GCF_046119375.1). Classification (NCBI taxonomy): domain Eukaryota; kingdom Metazoa; phylum Chordata; class Amphibia; order Anura; family Dendrobatidae; genus Phyllobates; species Phyllobates terribilis. The sequence goes on from NW_027362761.1 coordinate 709,135,332, forward strand.
AAGGCTGTCTCACATTATTAAGCAGCCTACATTTTCTGCCAAAATGGGAAAGAAAAAGGATGTGTCGGCTGCTGAGAAGCAACAAATTGTGGAGTGTTTAGGTCAAGGCATGACTACAATCAACATTGTGCGATGATCAGGATGAAGTGTCTTGGCAATCAAGAAGTATGTAGCTGATTCACAGTACACACGTGTGCGTGCTGATAAGGGCAAATTGAGGACTCTTTCCTACAGGCAATTACGTCGGGTTAAAAGAGCAGCGGCAAAAAAGCCTTGTCATAGCAGCAGACAAGTTTTTGAAGCTGCTGGTGCCTCCAACGTCCCCCGAACAACAAGATGCAGGGTCCTTCAGAGGTTTGCAGCTGTGCATACGCCATCCTGTCGACCTCCTCTATCCACTTCACACAAGCAGAAACGGCTCCAGTGGGCTAAACATTACATGAAGACTGATTTCAAAACTGTTTTGTTCACGGATGAGTGCCGTGCAGCGCTCGATGGTCCAGATGGATGGAGTGGAGGATGGCTGGTTGATGGACACCCCACGCAAACACAGCTACAGCGCCAACAAGGAGGAGGTGGAGTAATGTTTTGGGCTGGAATCATGGGGAGAGAGATTGTCGGCCCCTTTAGGATCCCTGAAGGCGCTAAAGATGAACTCCATAATGTATGTGGATTTTCTCAAACAGCACTTCCTGCCATGGTTCAAGAAGAAGAACCGTGTATTTCACAGCAAGATCATTTTTTTGCATTATAATGCACCATCTCATGCTGCACATAAAACATCTGCATCTCTGGCTGATATGGGCATAAAAGGGGACAAACTTATGGTGTGACCCCCATGCTCCCCTGACCTCTACCCCATTCAGAACCTCTGGAGCATGATCAAAAGGAGTGTCTATGATGGCGGGAGGCAGTTCACATCTAAGTAACACCTCTGGGAGGGTATTCTGTCCTCATGCAAAACAATTGAAGCAGAAACCATCCAAAACCTGACAAATTCAATGGACGAGAGAGTTCAGAAGCTCCTTTCGAACAAGGGGTCCTATGTGAAAATGTAACATCACCTAGAATAAAGTTTTGAGTTGAAAACTGTTTGATTTCAGTTTCTAATAACCTGCTAATGCTTATAATTTCAAAAATGACCATTTTTTTGGTCTTTATTAAAATGAAAAGGTTGATCGAAAAGTTTGGGGGATCTAAGAGTGTGGCAACCCAGTAGTCATGATTACTTCGAATTCTGACAATATGAGGGTCATGTTGCAGGTAGTGCAGCAAGAAGGCACTTATGTGTCTTGCGCATCTCGGAGCCCCAAAATTATTTTCCGGGCTAGATGCAGCTAAAAATTATTATTAATTTTAAATCTGGTGGAGCTTAGTATAGATGGCCTAATAGAATCAGTACTGCACACTGCTACAAAGCCCAAATTATTTTCCAGCCAAGATACAGATAAACATGATTAGTAATTTTAAATCTGGTGGAGCTTATTATAGATGGCCTAATAGAATCAGTGCTGCACACTGCTACAAAGCCCAAATTATTTTCCACCCAAGATACAGATAAACATGATTAGTAATTTGAAAGCTTAAAACGGTTGGTAGGGTGATTTTAACCAATCATCAAGCTTTTACTCTCCCCAGGATGACACAGGGGTAGAAAAGTCGTTTCGGATCCATGATTTGTTCATCTTTATGAACGTGAGTCTGTCTACATTATCAGTGGAGAGCCGCGTGCGCTTATCTGTCAGCACACCACCAGCAGCGCTGAACACACGTTCAGACAGAACGCTGGCTGCGGGGCATGACAAGATCTCCAAGGCGTAAGTGGCTAGCTCCGGCCATTTATCCAGATTGGAAGCCCAAAAAGATTAAGGGTCCAGTGACACAGTCATGGCTTCAATGTTTACTTGGAGATACTCCTGTACCATCGTCTCTAGGCGTTGACTATGTGTCAGACTTCTTGTCTCCTGTGGCCTTGCAAAGGATGGGCTAAAAAAGTGGTGAAATGATTCCGCAAAATTGATGTTACCAGCAGATACTGTGGTTCTGTTACGGTTTGAGTGCTGAACACTTGACGGTCCCACGGTTGGCAAGTTGGAACTGTGAGATTCACTACGTGCACCACTGGTGTTTTGTGGAAAAGCACATGTAAGATTCTGCAACAGTCTCTGCTGATACTCCTGCATGCGTGCATCCCTTTCTATGGCAGGAATAATTTCTGCAAATTTACTTTTGTACCGGGGATCTAACAGTGTGGCAACCCAGTAGTCAGGATTATTTCTAATACTCACAATTCGAGGGTCATGTTGCAGGTAGTGCAGCAAGAAGGCACTCATGTGTGTTGCGCATCCAGGAGCACCAAGTCCCTGTTGTGTTGGTGGCGAGGTAACAATCATGCTTCCTTCCTCTGTCCTCTCCCCCCAACCTCGCACAACAGAAATGTGATCAAGGTCTCCCTCATCTGATGAGTCTTCCATCAGTTCGTCCTCCACTTCTTCCTGGGCTCCTGCACCTTCCTCACTAGTTTGGCTGCTACCATGCGCCCTGGTAAAACCATCTCCCCCACCCTCACATGCCTGCCGCCTTGGTGCTGCCGACCGTCTGGACCTTGCAGATGTTAGCCCTTCCGCATACAACTCCTCCTCCTCTACTTCCTCCACCTCCTCTTGTGCCACCACCTGACTCCGAATTCTGTTTAACATGTGCTCCAGCATGTAAATCACCGGAATAGTCATGCTGATAATGGCATCGTCAGCACTAAACATCTTCGTCGCCATTTCAAAACTGTGCAGAAGGGTGCATAGGTCCCTGATCTGAGACCACTCCTCCAGCGTGATTTGCCCCACCTCTGGATCTCGTTGGCCCAGGCTATACGTCAGAACGTATTGCACCAGGGCTTGTCGGTGCTGCCACAGTCGCTGCAACATGTGCAGAGTTGAATTCCACTGGGTAGGCACATCGCATTTTAGCCGGTGAAGTGGCAGGCCCAACGACTTCTGTAGAGATGTAAGTCGCTGAGCTGCGGGATGCGAACAGAGAAAGTGAGCACACAGCGACCGTGCCCTCTGCAGAAGGCCATCTAGTCTGGGATAGTGGGCTAAAAATTGCTGGACAACCAGGTTCAACACGTGAGCCATACAAGGCACGTGTGTGACATTGCCCCGGCGAAGGGCCGCACCCAGGTTTGCAGCATTGTCGCACACGGCCTTCCCTGGTTTCAGGTCAAGTAGAGACAACCATTCATGAAATTGGTTCTCCAGAGCTGACCACAACTCCTCAGCTGTGTGACTCACATTTCCCAGACATTTCAAAGTAAAAACCGCCTGGTGACGTTGAGCCCTACTGCCAGCATAGTAAGGAGGTGTGCAGGATCCCTTCTGCGCAGTTAGAAAGCTTGTGGCATGACCAGACAGTCTTTGGGTGCAGGTGGAAGACCGAGAGGAGGTTGAGGAGGCAGAAGCAGTGGAGGAACTTTGACATAAAGAGAATTGACGCACAACTCGTGGGGACGGCAAGACTTGGACAGCAGCCCCTTGTCCTGCTGTCACCATAGTTACCCAGTGCCCAGTCAGCGACATGTAACGCCCCTGTCCATGCCTACTCGTCCAAGTGTCTGTGGTGAAATGCACCCTGTCACACACAGAGTTTCTCAAAGAAGCGGTGATGTTGTGTGCGACATGCTGGTGGAGCGCAGGCACACCTTTCTTTGAGAAGTAGTGCCGACTGGGCATCTGGTACTGGGGCACTGCGACGGACATAAGGTCTCGAAAATCCTCTGTGTCCACCAGGCGGAAAGGCAGCATTTCTGTAGCCAAGAGCTTGCAGATGGTGAAATTCAACCTCTTAGCTTTCTCATGGCTAGGAGGAAATGGTCTTTTACTTGTCCACATCTGAGGGACCGAGGGCTGGCTATTGTGCTTAGACGGGGTTGATAAGGGTGTCCCCGGCAAACTGCCGGTCTGTGAGGAAGATGCAGGCGGACATGTTAGGTTGCCTTGATCCAAAGGTGGTGCTATCGATGTCGGACAGCGCTCAACACCAGCTAGTGTTACCACCTCCAAAGAAAATGATGACCTGCCAATCACGCTGGCTGTTGCGGGTAAAGAGGTGGCAGGTCTGCGCCCCAAAACAGGTGTGACTGCTGTCCCCCCAGTCACAGAGGATGAAGAGGCCGCGGATGCACAAGATATGGCAGACGGTGGTTGGCCCGGCCGGCTAGGCCGCATTGTAGCACACTGAGCTTCCCACTGCAACTTATGCTTCATGTCCATGTGCCGGTTCATGCATGAAGTACTCAAACTATGTATTTTTTGGCCTCTACTTAGCTTTTGCTGACAAATGTTACAGATAACACGAGTTGGGTCATCTTTATCGATCTGAAAAAATGCCCAGGCTATGCAAGGCTTAGCACCCATGCGACCTGAAGAGCCACCACGACTTGTGGTGAGAGGCAGAGTTGTGTTTGAGGATGCAGTTGTTGACGTGCTTCCAGTACTACGTCTCTGTCCAGGAAGGCGCAACCTGACCTCGTCGTCACTAGCATCTTCCTCCACCTCCTCTGCTGACCTCATCTCTTGGCTGACTGTGGGTTGACAGTAAGTGGGATCTCCAACCTCATCATCATCACCCTGTGCGTTATCACACCCGTCGTCCTCAGAGCCAACCTGTTCCTGCCCTGACAAAAAACTAAAGTTGTCGCTCCAATCAGGTATTTGAGTCTCATCGTCGTCTTCCTCATTGTCTCCACCAACAGGAGTTACAGTTTGGGAATGAGGGTCTACATTATGGTCAGAACCTTCTGCGTCTGGTCCTGGATCCGACTCATAAAGATTCTGGGCATCAGTGCAGATCATTTCCTCGTCTGGATTCACAGAAGCGCTGGAGTCGACCTCTGATTCCCAGGCTATAGTATGAGTAAACAGCTCCGGAGACTCAACCATCTGTTCTACCTCATACTCAGACGGGCAGCTGGAGATTTGGGAGCTGTGAGGAAGCAAGTGCGATTGGGGTGACACCTTTGAGGACTGGAGTATTTGTGATGTTGAAGTTGATGTGGAGGAGAGCCCACTTAAAGGAGCACTTGATATCCGTTGAAGCACCTGCTGTTTTTGTGCCTCATCTGGAATTTGTAGCGATTGGCGTGGCCGTAAGAAAGGGATCTTATCACATTGTCCGCTAAAAGAAGTAGACATTTTAGTTTGGCTGGAAGATGGTCTTTCTTCTGCAGATGTTACTGTTGCTTTAACACCTACCCCACGGACACAACCTTTTTTCCCCTTCCCAACACGCCTATTCCCCTTTCCACCAGCAGCAGGCCTTTTTCCACTCATTTTGGTGGTTAACTAATTCACAACTCTGGAGTTGTTTGCACAAAAAAACAATGGATGGGAACCGAGCAGAGCTGAGTGGCCAAACTGTGGTATTAGGCCAAAACTATTGGCTGGGTTAGATGGAGAAAAAAATTATATTCGATTTGCAACCTGATGGAGGTCAGTATAGATGGACTAATAGAACAAGTCCCACACACAGCTAGAAGCCCAAATATTTTTTCAGAGGTAGATGCAGAAAAAAAATATATTCAGTTTGCAACCTGATGGAGGTCAGTATAGATGGACTAATAGAGAAAGTCCCACACACTGCTAGAAGGCCAAATATTTTTTCAGAGCTAGATGCAGACAAAAAATTATTTTGAATTTGCAACCTGATGGAGGTCAGTATAGGTGGACTAATAGAACAAGTCCCACACACTGCTAGAAGGCCAAATATTTTTTCAGAGCTAGATGCAGAAAAAAATTATATTCAGTTTGCAACCTGATGGAGGTCAGTATAGATGGACTAATAGAACAAGTCCCACACACAGCTAGAAGCCCAAATATTTTTTCAGAGGTAGATGCAGAAAAAAATTATATTCAGTTTGCAACCTGATGGAGATCTGTATAGATGGATTAATAGAACAAGTCCCACACACAGCTAGAAGCCCAATATTTTTTCAGAGGTAGATGCAGAAAAAAAATTATTTTTAATTTGCAACCTGATGGAGGTCAGTATAGATGGACTAATAGAGAAAGTCCCACACACTGCTAGAAGGCCAAATATTTTTTCAGAGCTAGATGCAGAAAAAAATTATATTCAGTTTGCAACCTGATGGAGGTCAGTATAGATGGACTAATAGAACAAGTCCCACACACAGCTAGAAGCCCAAATATTTTTTCAGAGGTAGATGCAGATAAAAATTATTTTTAATTTGCAACCTGATGGAGGTCAGTATAGATGGACTAATAGAACAAGTCCCACACACAGCTAGAAGCCCAATATTTTTTCAGAGGTAGATGCAGAAAAAAATTATATTCAGTTTGCAACCTGATGGAGGTCTGTATAGATGGATTAATAGAACAAGTCCCACACACAGCTAGAAGCCCAATATTTTTTCAGAGGTAGATGCAGAAAAAAAATTATTTTTAATTTGCAACCTGATGGAGGTCAGTATAGATGGACTAATAGAGAAAGTCCCACACACTGCTAGAAGGCCAAATATTTTTTCAGAGCTAGATGCAGAAAAAAATTATATTCAGTTTGCAACCTGATGGAGGTCAGTATAGATGGACTAATAGAACAAGTCCCACACACAGCTAGAAGCCCAAATATTTTTTCAGAGCTAGATGCAGATAAAAATTATTTTTAATTTGCAACCTGATGGAGGTCAGTATAGATGGACTAATAGAGAAAGTCCCACACACTGCTAGAAGGCCAAATATTTTTTCAGAGCTAGATGCAGATAAAAATTATTTTTAATTTGCAAACTGATGGAGGTCAGTATAGATGGACTAATAGAGAAAGTCCCACACACTGCTAGAAGGCCAAATATTTTTTCAGAGCTAGATGCAGAAAAAAATTATATTCAGTTTGCAACCTGATGGAGGTCAGTATAGATGGACTAATAGAACAAGTCCCACACACAGCTAGAAGCCCAAATATTTTTTCAGAGGTAGATGCAGATAAAAATTATTTGTAATTTGCAACCTGATGGAGGTCAGTATAGATGGACTAATAGAGAAAGTCCCACACACTGCTAGAAGGCCAAATATTTTTTCAGATCTAGATGCAGATAAAAATTATTTTTAATTTGCAACCTGATGGAGGTCAGTATAGATGGACTAATAGAGAAAGTCCCACACACTGCTAGAAGGCCAAATATTTTTTCAGAGCTAGATGCAGAAAAAAATTATATTCAGTTTGCAACCTGATGGAGGTCAGTATAGATGGACTAATAGAACAAGTCCCACACACTGCTAGAAGCCCAAATATCTTTTCAGAGCTAGATGCAGAAAAAAATTATATCCAATTTGCAACCTGATGGAGGTCAGTATAGATGGACTAATAGAATGATGTTATGCCCAAAAGATTTTACTTCACTAGGTGCAGTAAAAAAATTGGTATTCTATACACAGGTGGTATATCTTGCAACACAGATAGGCTACTCCACTGACTAACACACTTTGCAATAGGCCAAAAATGATTAGCTTTGCTAGATTCAGCCAAATGCTGTGAAAAAAACTTGCACAGCACTGGCACAGACCTGCCTGGCAAAAACTGATAGGAACTGATGTAACCTAGTCCTGAAAAGGACTGCAATTACAATTAGTCTTTACTCCCACAATCTATCTATTTAAGAGCACAGACCTGCCTGATAAAAGTCGTAGGAAATGCTGTAACCTAGTCCTTAAAAGGACTGCAATCACAACTATTCCCTACTCCCAAGCTATCTGTAGATTTGTGCGAAAATTGGCTTGAAATTAACAAGGTATAGCGCACACAGCAACAGCGGTGCTGTCTAACACGCAGCTGCAGCAGTGAGAAAATGGTGGCGACGGGGAAAATGGCTTGGTCTTATAGGGCAAGGACATGTGACATACACTGCCAATGACACATGCCCTTGCTTGTGTGAAAAACAGCAGTTCGCTCCGTGTGTGCGCTGCTGATAGGCTGACAGACTGCACCTCCCCACTGCAAATGCGGGAAAGAGAAAAAAAAATGGAGATCTTCATTATTCCTGCAGAGATCCATCCCCTGCCCCTCCCCCCACCCCGCTGTACACTCAAACTGCGTATTAACATTAATTTTCATCATTACTGAGAAAAAATCCAGTTATGATTTTGGTGCACGAACAGTTATCGAACATAACCTCGAACAGCCGAATTTTTCTCAAATCGTTCGTGTTCGCCGAACGGCTCGAACACCGCCCAAAACAGCTCGAATTTGAGAATGGCGAACAGTTCGAGTAGAACAGCGCTCATCTCTACTCCTGAATCCTCCTGGGTGCTATCTGATAACAAATGGAGAGTGACTTTCCTGCACCCTGTACCTGGTACTTCGCCCACTTCATCCAGTAAGCCTGGCAAAGTGTAAGTCAAGGCGGTGGTTACCCTCGAGTCTCTGCACCCCTCCAACCAGGCGGAGGACTTCCAGTTGTCTCCTGAATCCTCCGGGGTGCTACCTGATAACAAATGGAGACAGACTTTTTTGCACCCTGTACCTGGTACTTCGCCCACTTCATCCAGTAAGCTTGGCAAAGTGTACGTCAACGCGGTGGTTAACCCCGAGTCTCTGCACCCCTCCAACCTGGTGGAGAACCTCCAGTTGTCCCGTGAATCCTTTGGGGTGCTACCCGATATTAATAAGTGGAGAGAGACTTTCCTGTGTCCTATTCCTGGTACCTCGCCCATTTCTTCTGTTGCTGAGGATGGCCCGATGGAAGGAAGCATCCTAGTTACCAAGATGATGAGACCAGCTTTGTTCCCTCTAGTGGACAGAAGAGGGAATCTTCTTGAGGAGAAGGATCGGCCTCCAAATTCTCTGCAGAAAATCCTTGCTGGCTGGAGGAAGAGGGGGCGTAAAGGGGGGGTACTGTAACATCCCTGGCGGCGTGCTTGCATGATGCACCACCTCCCACCATGCAAGACCACAATCTTACCTGTCAGTCCATGCTGCACTCTTTGCTCCAGTACCTGCTATGTCCATGTCTCTTGTCTGATTGGTTAGGGCGTCGGCGCGGCTTTCTGCTTGTTTCTTATAGCTACTGTGTGCACAGTCCTAATGCGTCCCCAGCCTATTGCTGTGAGTCACTGGATACTTAAACCCCCTCCACCCAGTAGGAGTTGCCTGAGCAACACTTTCACTCAGCTTGTCTTTTGCAACTGAGTTGCCAGGTCCTGTCCTGTATCTAGTCTGTTCTGCCACCCTGGGGGCTGAGTACCCAGGGACGCTACCTGTATCTCTGACTTCTATTCTGTTTCCGCCACCCTGGGGGCTGAGTTCCCAGGCTCGTTCCTGTATCTTGTTCCCGGTTCAGTTCCTGTCTGAACATTGCCCTAGCCCGTTACTTGTTTCTCTCTATGTCCGTGCCTTCCCTTTTCTTGCAGTGTCTGAACCTGCACCTAACTTCAACTCGTTGTCTCTGTACTTCTGTTTGTGAGTTTTGTGTCCACTCGCTACTTCATTGTAAGTACCTTGTGTGTATCTGGTTCTGCTTGTCTCCTTTCCCTGCCTCCGTAACTTCCTCCTGTGTTCTAACCATCTTCCTGTATTTTCCAGTCTGTTCCATGTGAACAGAGCCCTGTCCTGTCTGCCTTCACCTTTTGCTCTGTTCTGCCCTGCTTGTTCACCGCTCCGGCGGTTCCGCGCGGTTCCGCTCTGCTCCGCTTGTTCACCGCACCTGCGGTTTTGCTCCGCTCTGCTTGTTCACCGCACCTGTGGTTTTGCTCCGCTCTGCTTGTTCACCGCACCTGCGGTTTTGCTCCGCTCTGCTTGTTCACCGCACCTGCGGTTTTGCTCCGCTCTGCTTGCTCACCGCACTTGCGGTTTTGCTCCGTTCTGCTTGTTCACCGCTCCTGCGGTTTTGCTCCGCTCTCCTGGTTGTTCACCGCTCCTGCGGTTTGCTCCGCTCGGCTTATTCACCGCTCTTGCGGTTTTGCTCTGCTCGGCTTGTTCACCGCACCTGCAGTTTTGCTCCGCTCTGCTTGTTCACCGCACCTGCGGTTTTGTTCCGCTCTGCTTGTTCACCACTCCTGCGGTTTTGCTCTGCTAGTCCTCCGCACCTGCGGCTCTGTTCCTGTGTCCCAGTCTGTGCTGGTCCCTATCCAGCCTGCGTTCATACCTGTCAGTATCTGCCTGTCTGCATTCCAGCCGTGCCTGTCAGCACCTGCCTGTCTGCATGCCAGCCGTGCCTGCCAGTACCCACCTGCCTTCATACCAACCGTGCCTGTTAAGTACCCACCTGCCGTCATACCAGCCGTGCCTGCCAGTACCCACCTGTCTGCATACCAGCTAACCTGCCTGTTCCTGCATTCCCCGGTGTGGGTCAACAGCTGTGACCGGGGTCTGACCTGGAGTAGCACCTGGTCCCACTGCTCGATTCCTCCCTGGTTCACGGAGTCGACTGAGCCGCCGTGCGACCTTGGTCGGACCGGGTTGATACTTAGTTACGCCCCTCCAGGCACTCCTCGGTTCATGGTCCAGTGGGATCACTAATCACGCTCAAGCCAGTCAGTCCGGGCGCGAGCGTAACAACAACCTTATCTGGCCATGTGGTGTGTGAAACCTCATCAGACACATCCTGTTTCATTTTTGAAGGAGGGAGGATTGTGAAAGTCATAAACACTATTTTTACAACTTTACTGTTCTTAAAGGGCCAGCAGTCGGCTATGCTTTGTTGTTCCCATTATTAAAGAGTGGGTCTCCTATACTGTTATTGCGTATGCAGTGTCTGCAAGGGCTGCTAAAAATTTGGACGCAACCCAATACCCCTTTGAAGAGACATAGAGGAGGGTCTCAGTAAAAAAAATGATCCCATTATAAAGGAGTGTGTCTCCTATAGTGGTAATGCCCATGCTGTGACTGCACGGACTGCCAAAATTTGAGAAAAAAAACACTAACAATTTAAACACACATAGAGCTGGGCGACAGTAACGACATGTTCCTATTAGAAAGGAGAGGGTCTGATATCCAGTTATAGGGTATGTAGTGAGTCCAACGACTGCCAAAATTTAGGAAAAGCCCCACTAACAATTTAAACACACATAGAGCTGGGCCACAGTAACGACATGTTCCTATTAGAAAGGAGAGGGTCTGCTATCCAGTTATAGGGTATGCAGTGAGTCCAACGGCAGCCAAAATTTAGGAAAAACCCCACTAACAATTTAAACACACATAGAGCTGGGCCACAGTAATGACATGTTCCCATTACAAAGGAGAGGGTCTGCTATACAGTTATAGGGTATGCAGTGAGTCCAACGGCTGCTAAAATTTAGGAAAAACCCCACTAACAATTTAAAGACATATAGAGCTGGGCTACAGTAACGAGTATGACATGTTCCCATTAAAAAGGAGTGGTTCTCCCATACTGTTTGCCTATGCAGTGAATGCAACGGCTGCCAAAAATTTGGAGGAACTCCAATGTCCCTTGCAAGAGAGGTAGATATGGTGATATGGTAGATATGGTGGTGATATGGAGGAGGATGTGGAGGATGAGGAGAAAGAGGAGGACAAGAGCAAATAGACAAAATCAGGAAGCGTATACCCATGTCTGGGTGTGAAGACAGAGGTGCATGGGAATAGAGTTAGACCTCCCAAAAAAAACACAGTATTTGAGTTTATGTTATGCTGCTATCATTCGGTGGTGTTGAGAAGTCTGGTCCAATCCAGCCCTTGTTCATTTTTATAAGAGTCAGCCTGTTATAATTCCACCAGCGGCACTAAAAACCCACTTTGACAAAACTCTAGTGGCAGGGCAGGCCAGGACCTCCAAGGCGTAGAGAGCCACTTCATGCCACATGTCCAGCTTGGATACCCAATAATTATAAGGCACAGAGGAATCACAGAGGATGTTGGTATGGTCGGCAAGGTAGTCCCTCACTATCTTCCCAAACTTTTCCCTCCTTGGAAGAGTACCCCGCACCTCAGGGCCTGTGCAATGGGAGGGTGTGAGAAAACTGTCCCAGAACCTTGAAAATGTTCCCCTGCCTCTGCTCGATTGCATTTGTGTCTCTCTCGCCTGTACTCCGTGGTTGTCCAACGAACTGTGACCTCTGCCGCCAGCATTTTCAGATGGGAATTTTTTAAATAATTCCGCAACAAGGGCCTTCTCGTACTGCACCATTTTATTAGGCATGTCTGCCGCGGGAATAAGAGACAGAAAGTTCTCCTTGTAGCGTGGGTCTAGAAGTGTCACCAACCAGTAATGACTGTCACCCAGAATTTGGACAACGCAAGGGTCACAGGAAAGGCAGCGCAACATGAACTCAGCCAAGTGTGCCAGACTGCTAACAGGCAAGACGTCCGTGTCCTCACCAAGAGGATAACTGACCATGCTCTCCTTCTCATCCTCCTCTTCCTCCCCCTGTCCTCAGGCTATCCACACTGAACAGACGGTATGACAGTTGTGCAGGTAGTACCATCTATAGCGCAGGAAACTAGCTCCTGTTCTTCCTCCTCCTCTTCCTCTTCCTCATTGTCACCTAATCCACGTTGTGTGGAATCATCCTGTATAGTTCTTTGCTCCATCTCATTGTGCTCCGCCTGCAATGCATCCTTTTTAATTGTGAGCAGAGAGCATTTCAGAAGACAGAGAAGCGGGATGGTGACGCTAATTATAGCATCATCGTCGCTCACCATCTTGGTGGAGTCCTCAAAGTTTTGGAGGATGGTACATATGTCTGACATCCATGTCCACTCCTGAGGTCTTATGTGTGGAGTCTGAACTGAATACTGACGGCCTTGTTGATGCTGGTAGTCAGCAACTGCCCTCTTCTGCTCACAAATCATTCCCAACATCTGCAATATAGAGTTCCAACGTGTGGGGACATCGAAGATCAGTCAGTGACCTGGAAGCTGCAAACGCTGCTGAAGCACGGCAAGGGCGGCGGAAGCTGTAGCTGACCTTCTAAAATGGGCATACAGGCGACATACTTTGACAAGCAGATGCGGCAGATCCGGGTAGGTTTTGAGAAACCGCTGAACCACGAGGTTAAGCACATGGGCCAGGCATGGTACATGTTTGAGCTCGCCTCGCCTCAGAGCCGCCACCAGGTTCCGGCCATTGTCACACACGACCATGCATGGCTGTAGGGTCAGTGGTGTCAGCCACAGATCTGCCTACTCTTTCAGAGCTGTCCACAACTCTTCAGCGTTGTGCCGTTTGTCACCTAAGCATATTTGCTTCAGCACAGTCTGTAGCCGCTTGGCCGAGGCAGTGCTGCAGTGCTTCCAGCTTGTGACTGATGTGGTCATTTCGGAGATGGAGTCTGAAGAGGAGGAGGAGGTGCAGGAGCTGTAGAATGTGCGGACAACCCTGATTGACCCAGGGCCCGCAATCCTTCGCATCGGGAGGACGTGTTCCGTCCCGAGGTCCGACTGGGTCCTGTCTTCCACTATATTAACCCAGTGTGCCGTCAGCGAGATGTACCTTCCCTGCCCACAAGCACTTGTCCATGTGTCCATGGTTAGATGGACTTTTCCTGTAACTGCATTGTTGAGGGTACGGCTAATGTTGTGGGACACGTGCTTGTGTAATGTGAGAACAGCACACCGGGAGAAATAGTGGCGGCTGGGGACCGAGTACCAAGCTTCTGTCTCCATAAGCCTAAAAGGCAACATTTCGAGCGTAAGCATTCGCAAAATGTGTGAATTTAGTTGTGCTGCCTGTAGGCCGATGGCTGCGTATTTGCGCTTGCGTTCCAAGGACTGGGGTAGGAACAACTGTGGACGTGCTTGCTGATGGTGCTAGTTGAGACTGTGCATTGATATGTGCAGGGCAGGAGGCATCTTCGCATGCGCCATGGACAGGGGATGCGCATGCACAACAGCGGAAAAAGCAGTGGTGTCACCCACAGACACTGTTTCTGGACCCTGGGGTTCTCCCACTTAGTTGGGTGCTTTGCTGCCATGTGCCTGATCATGCTGGTGGTGGTCAGGCTGCTAGTTTTGCTTCCCCTGCTGATGCTGGCCTGGCAGGTGGTGCAAATGGCCTTTTTGGGGTTATCTGCAGAGTCTTTACAAAACAACCAGACTCGGGAAGACCTAACAGTACTGGAAACTTCCATCGTTTTGGCGTTACGAGGAATGCTTTCCCGCCTTGTGTCTGCGGCCAGCACACTGCTTCTTCCTGTCTGTTGTGGTGCTACGCCTCCCTCCCCCTGTGTGCTGCTGTCCTCGCTCCTTTAGTCCCCCTGCCAGTTTGGGTCAGTTACTATATCATCCACAACCTCGTCTTCTACTTCCGCACCCTGGTCCTCCTCCTGACTTTCTGGCAATTGTGTCTCATCATCATCATCCACCTCTTGCGACAGTAATTGCACTTTCCCACCGTTGCCTTCGTGTGACCGTGGCTGCTCCAATATTTGGGCATCACTATATGCGTTTTCCTCTTGATTCGCTTGAAGCTGGCCGGGTGAGAGGCCTGAATCTAGAAATGGAAAAGTGAACAGCTCTTCTGAGTGCCCCAGTGCGGGATCAGTTGTCTCCGGACACTCGGCATGGTGGGAGGAAGGAGGATCAGGGTGAGGAATATGCGGTCCAGACGCACAGCTACTGAGACTTGACCATGTGGACGACAGGGTGGTGGTGTTGGTGGCAAAGTGACTGGAAGCATTATCTGCTATCCAACCAACAACCTTTTGACACTGCTCTCAGTTCAATAGTGGTGTACTGCAGTCCCCTAGTAATTGGGACAGGAAGGTCGAGCGACAAGATGTGGGTGTTTGTTCTGGCACAATTTCAGCTTGGCCACGTCCTTGGCCTCTGCATGCACCATCGCACCATCGCCATCATGTCCACTTCCCCGTCCCTTGCCACGCACCTTGCCCATTTTAAATGTAGGACAATATTTTCCACGTTCACGGGAAATGGCTGATTTTGGAACGCAGTTATATGTGATACGTCTGACAAAGAACCACAATTTTAAATAGCAGGCCTGTAGTTTACTAATTATTATTCTACACAGAGACCTAGTGTGAATAGCTTGACCGACACATTGCAATGAAATGAAAATGGAAGAAATGGCTGATTTTGGAACACACTTATAGGTGATATGTCTGACACAGAACCACGGTTTTAAATAGCAGGCCTGTAATTTACTAATATTATTCTACACAGATACCTAGTGTGAATAGCTTGACCGACACATTGCAATGAAATGAAAATGGAAGAAATAGCTGATTTTGGAACACTCTTATAGGTGTTATGTCTGTCAGAGAACCACGGTTTTAAACAGCAGGCCTGTAATTTACTAATACTATTCTTCACAGACACCTAGTGTGAATAGCTTCACCGACACACTGCAACAGAATGGAAAAGGAGGCCAATATTTTCCACGTTCAGTTCAAATTTCTGGATTTTTAGCGCTGAAATATGCAACAGATCTGGCTGTATTCTGCAGTGCTAACAAGCAAATGGAGCAGAAAAATGGTGTACTCTGGATTGCTTTTTAAGAAAATAACCAGGATTAAGATAAAAAAGCTAATTTGCCCTGGCCCCTGATATCTGGGGCTATGTCTACAAATATCTGTAATTATTACAGCAGCAGCAGACAAGACGTTCAATGGACCCTCTTGCACTATATGCACTGCAGTCTGCCACATACCCTGCCTGCCTGCCTAACTCCTGCTATCACCACTGAATATATGCAGCTGGATTAGTCCTCAGTAGGACTGTTAGTTCAGATAGATATATATATATTGTGGAATACCAATACTAACTATAAACAAGCAAATCTCTCCCTGACTCAGCAGTACCTCTCCCTTTCCGGGGTAGACTGTGACGAGCATAGCGGCGCCAGGTCTCATATAGACCTGATGATGCTGTGCGGCCAGCCAATCACTGTAATGCCACAACCAACATGGCTACGGCATTACAGTGGATGGCAGGTAATCCCTGCATGTCCATTGACTTTCTAAAGAGCACCAAACATGCAGGGAGGGGACCTGAGTTCCCGCCCGAGCAACCCGGAAATACTCGTTGAGCTCCAAGCTTGTCGAGCACCAAGATGCTCGGGTGAGTACCGAGCAGTGGCGAGCACGTTCGCTCATCACTATTTATGTTTTAAGGTGGGAAGGGGCAAACTTTTTCAAACAGTGCCCTGTAGGTTTGGATTTCTTTTTCCCTTAATAATAAAGACTTTCATTTAAAAACTGCATTTTGTGTTTACTTGTGTTATCTTTGTCTAATACTTAAATTTGTTTTGTGAACTGAAACATTTAAGTGTGACAAACATGCAAAAGAATAAGAAATCAGGAAGGGGGCAAACACTTTTTCACACCACTGTATATCTGGTTTGACCTGGAGTCTCCCAGTGGGGGTCAATGTAATGGCAACAGATGGGGTCAATTATTTGGCTTATTCCCTTTCCTTTGAAGTCAGGTATTATAGCACTGTAGTATGTTGGTTAACTGTGATCTATTGTCTCTTTATTGTCTTAGTGTCATTAAGGACCTTGAGAACCTGACAAATTTGATCATCCAGGTAGTTAATTTCCTCCACTAATTTTCCGCACATTTGTGTTATGGAGGGGAAGATAAAAATGCTGCTCACTATTTTGTTTGCTGTGCCCATTTCCATTATATGAGGCCTCCATTTGACCAAGGAGTATTGTCTGCTGCCTATTTATACAGAATTGGGAATGCTGCTGTATCTACATTACTATGAGGAATTATAAGTGTCCAGGGTTAATCTGAAAAGTGTGCAGAGCCCCCTTATGTCTGGGCTTTCCCACTTGTAAGCACAATGCCCACAGATAAAGAATATTTTTTTCTGAAAGGACATAGTTGTGGGCTGGGATCTGTGTAGACTATAGTGTGTTAGTTGGTGACTATGATCAGTTGTCTCTGTATTGCATTAGTGTCTTTAAGGATCTTGAGAACCTGGAAAATTTGATCATCCAGGTAGTTAGCAGCCTCCCCTAACTTGTCTCACATTTGTATTATGGAGGGGAAGATGAAAATACTGCTTACTATTTGGGTTGCTATGCCCATTTCCATTACATGAAGCCTCCATTTGACCAGAGAGCATTGTCTGCTACCTGTTTATACAATGTGAATTGGGAATGCTTCTGTATCTACAATACTATGAGGATTTTAAAGGTGACCGGTGTTAATCTGGAAAGTGTGCAAAACCCCCTTATGTTTGGTCTTTCCCATTTGTAAGCACAATGTCCACAGATCAAGAATATTTCTTCTGGGAGGACAGAATTGTGGGTTTGGGTCTGTGTACAATAGAGTAAATTCAAGAGTTCCAACATGGCCTAATGGGCGCACCAAGTAATGTCCATTTGTTTTCCATCCTGACCAAATGTACACTTACTCTTTATTATTTCAATGATAGAGGCTGCTCTGCAGTTCTTAACACTGTCTTAGCAACCCAGATCAGGTCATGGATGTATATACGTTAGCAATTGTTATCCTCACCACAGGCACTGACACCAGCGTGTTGAAGACTGACCCTAGTCTGGATCATACTGCCTCCAACACATCTGTCTCACGGGTTGTTTTATTTAGATGGAGCCAGGAGTCAGTGACCCACCCCACTACCTTCAGTGTGGCAGACTCATCATGAGGCACATCTTTTTCCCTAAAACCTGAATTGAATCCAGGTTGCACTGTGTATGTAGTGTGGTGTCAATACCTCCTGTGGCTCTAAGGATAGCTCTAAATAAAGCTTAGTCCTCAAAGATATAGGACAGTGTGTGCAGATCTAACAGTCCTGTGGCTTTTCTCCTTCCATGTCCTCTATGAGAGAAGTATGGTGACATATGAATTTATTGTTCCAGTCCAAATTTAAAGTTTTATCCAGTGCCTTTGTTAGGGGCAATAACACTGTTACTTATAATGAGAACTTCGACACTAAAATGATGAAATAAAAAGTTACTTGTGCAATATAATGCTTTTATTTCTTCCCCAATCCGTGCATACAGATAATATCCTATCAAACGTTTAGGCCATGTTGGCCTTTGTCAATGTTATCTGGTTCCAATGATGTAATTAGACAAAGTCCCAATCTGCACCAGTCACGCTGACCACCATTGATGCCCACAGGGGTGCTGCCCCTCTTAGCAGCATCACCAGACTCTGTCTAATTATCCCCCATTGAAACCAGATAACCTTGGCAAAGACCAACATGTCTGAAATGTCGGATAGGATATTATCTGTATACACGGATTGGGGAAGAAATAGAAGCATTATATTGCACAAGCAATTTTTTGTTTCAGAATTTCAGTGTCGAAGTTCTCCTTATATTTTGGTGATGCATGTCATTCTTCTTGGTATGAAAAATCGCACAGTAGAGAAGACCACTATTGTTCAATAACACTGCTACTCCCAGCTGGACAAATAGTAGAATAGTCATTCTGCCAATGGAGTGACCTTTGCAGTGACTGGCATGAATTCAGGTAGGTTTTCACTCAAGTTTCAATGATGAGGACGTGGTCACCTGAACTTGGAAAGGGATATCAAAACAGTGGTCTAAGTTCCTTCTCACATGTCTGTGTATGACCACATAATCACCTGGATTCAGCTGATGAACATCTACACTTGCATTGGGATCTGAAATTGATGAAAACACATGTTTATGCACCACATTAAGTCTTTTCTGTAAGGCCAGGACATATGCTTTCTCTGTACCATGTTGCATCTATAACACTTGCGAGAAATACAGACCCATCTATGGAGCACTATTAAAAAGGACTTCAAATTTTTAGCTTAAGCGTCCCATTTAATCTCTCCACTTTTCCAATGCTTTTTGAATCATAAGTGTTATGGAATGACTATTCTAGTCCTAGCACCAGCATAATTTCCCTCATTATTTCTCCAGTGAAGTGTGTAACACTATCATTTGATATGGTTTCTGGGGCACTTTAACTGCACACTAGTTATTTCATCAATATCTGCAATTGTATTGGCAGTGCCACTTTTTACCGGGTAGGCTTCTGGCCATCCAGAAAAGTGATCTACACATACAAGAACATATTCATACACTCCTTGGATAGTTATATTTAGTCAATCTGCAGTCTTTGAAATGGAACCAACCTTAAACCAAACTGACCGCACCAATATGGTAAAATTATATTACTTGAGCATCACCTAGCAATTATTTTAACCAAGGCTATAGGGTATATACAGGACCAATTCACAAACAGTTATAGCCAAAAAGGTGAGTATAAAAATATATTTATTAATATATAAATAAGGTAAAGCAAAAAGGTGTAGTGAAACACACTAAAATGTCAGTTCAGGAGGAGGAGATGCAATAAGTCACATGAAAAATCAAGATGAAGCATGTAACAATGGATATTTGCCACAATGAAGTGAATATATGGGGGCATAAGTATATACAAGTGTATGCGCAGAATAAGGCCGCCATCCACTATTACAATCGGCAAAATAACAAATTAAACTGTTTATAAGACATAGTGACGATTACCTGTCACCATTTCCTCCTGCTGGACCAATACCAAGTCCCAACACGTGTTTCGGCGTCCAATCCTTTGTCAGGGGGCATCCTCCTGCTGCACTGACATTTTAGTGTTTTTCACTACACCATTTTGCTTTACCTTATTTATATATTAATAAAGATATTTTTATACTCACCTTTTTGGCTATAACTGTTTGTGAATTGGACCAGGCTTTGAAATGGGTAGAGTGGCCTGGGCATTGCTTTCTTAGGGACTGTTATTGTTTTACCTGAATTGTGTTGTTCACAGATAAGTCAGAACTGTATGTGTTTGAAGGCTATGTGACTGAAACCAGGATGAATCTTGAAGGAATTTACAAATTTGACTTTCTGAGGTGTAAGTGGGGCAATGGGTTACTTGCGCCATCAAGGGGAATAGGGACCTTGGTAAACACAGCTTATACTTACTTTCCCATTCTCCATTTGAGCTCTGCTCCCATTTTCCCCCAATTTTCCTTCTCTGGTTTGGGCAGCCTGTTGCTGGAAGGATTACAGGGCATCTATGCTCATCATGGCTGAAACTTGCTGACTCCCTGCCACCATCTTTTGTTGCCTAAGCCGCTGTGCTGTTGTTTTAGCAGTCTCATCTGCCATGCTGTTGTCAGCTACCTCTAGGGAGTCCACTTTTGTGTATGTGTAGCACCCTGAGGATTCGGCTGCTACAGGGGTATTGCACCTCAAGCCAGAGGTGTGATATTCCACTCCCGGGTAAGGATGGAGTGTGGAACTGAGCTCAGTAGGCTGCATGCACTACACACATCCCATTTCCGAGGAACAGACCGACGGTACTCCCACCAGTTTATGTGCAGGTACGATAGTGTCTGTTCCTGGCTGGAGTGGGAGGGGGGTGGAACATCCCAGTAGTGTAGGGGCAGATAGGGGGAGCAGTCTGGGTAAAGTTAGGAGCTCATTGGGTGCTGGTCACCTGAGCTCACACATAGAGGGAGTATATAAGGTGGGAACCATCTTAGATCAGGGTCAGTCAGTCTGTCAGTCTTTTGTCAGAGCAGAGCAGAGGAAGAGAGCAGAGGAGAAGAGCAGCTCCAAGGCCAAGAGAGAGAGAGGAGAAAGAAAGACCCAGAGGGGGAGAAAGAAGGAACTCCAAGAGCCCAAATTAGACCAGAGGGTGAAGAGTTGGCAACAGGGTACCGGATCCCAAGCTGGCAGAGGCTACAGCACACCTTAGCCAGGAACCGGAGGTCGTGGGCAGGACCGATCTGCCACGATCACCCACTAAATCCACCCGGAAGGCAGACCAGGAATAGGGTCAGGGAACCCAGAGACAAGGGTTTACCACCAAGAGGCCCGAGGGAGCCGGACATAGGTGGATCCCTGGTGGGGAAGGCCAGAGAAGAGGACAGGACAGAAAGGGAGCTCAGGCCCACGCTCCAGAATCACCTGGGGGTTGGCTGAGTCCAGGACCTGGTGGACGCAGCGCGGCTCGGGTGGTCACTTAAGGCCGGAGTGACCAGAACAACTGCAGTAAGTAAACAAACCCTGAACTGCACAGCCCGACTCTGAGTCTCATTTCCATCCCCGCTGCACCACCACAACCCCCATCCTCTGCAACTGACCCCCTGAGGCTATACCCCTCCCGTTGGGGGTTATACTACCTGAGCTGCACATACATCACCAGCCTCAGCGGACCCTGCTGCAGCGGCGGCCGTACTGACCGCAATTCAACGGGTGGCGTAGTCGACACAAAAGAACATCTAGTAACATCTATAAGGACTGCCACACACTGAGCTTGACACCCTGGGCACGGACCGGGTCACCGCCACAAGGACTACTACCCCCTTTGAGATCCGGCTCCAGGTATCCCCTACAGCACTGGCCCAGGGGGCGCGTCAACTTTTGGCGTAGTCGGCAGGATTTCGTGCCCGCAACAACCGGGTACTGCGTGCCTGAAGAAAAGTACACCGTTACCTCAAAAAGAAGTCTCCTGCCGGTTCCGGAGGGTCCCCGCCATCGGGCCCCATCACAGGTCGTTTCCCGCCGGTTGTCCGCCATTTGCAGCTTTTTCCCGCCATCCATGGAGTTTCCCGCCACTGGGAGACGATTCCCGCCATTTCCAAAGATTTCCCGCCTTGGAAGAGCGGACGCCATTATGGGCGTGCCAGAGGGTGGCAAGAGGCCACCTCCCATCGTGGGCCAGGTCGAAGAATGGCGCCAAAAGCGGAAACCACGCCCACCAACAGAGACTGTGATGCTGGAAGTGTCCATCAGCGTGAGAGAACTGCCCCTGGAACTGAAGTTGCCCCGGGACCACCCTCGATGTGGGCGGAGACAGAAGAAGAGAACAAAGATGGGTGTCGCCTGGAGGAGTCTAGAGAGAGCGCACCCGGAGACAAGACGTCTGGAAGAGAGTCCAGAGAGAGCCTACCCGGAGATGGAGGGAGAGTCAGGCAGCACCGACCCAGTGGTCAGGAGCCTGTTGCAGGTCGCCACTCCAGAAGGCCTGCTGGAAATCCTAACACAGCTCCCCCGAGACCGGGAGTGTGCAGAGACCGCGCTGGAGGGCCTCGCACGGAGGATGGCCCAGGTGCAGCGGGAGACGTTGGCGGAGTGGAGCCGAGAGATGGCCCAGTAGACCGAAACCCGTCAGCGGAGCACGCCACCCGAGACGAGGAGACAGACCGCCTCTGAGGATGGCGCAGGAGGAATGAAGGCAGGAGACGGCGCCGAGAAGGGAGCTGAACGGACGGAGGCAGGTAAAGGGGACGTCTCTACCCCGAGCCGGGAAACCGCGTGCCTGCCCCAGCTCCCCGTCGCAGAGCCCGAAATTCCCCCTGCCGTGCCCGTCGCTGCATCGTCACCGCCGCCGACTAGGCCTCAACCGGAAACCGCGGCCGCGACCCCTGTGACGTCACACGCCTCAACCCCGAGCGTGGCCAAGCAGGAAATACCATCGGCCTGGTCGCAAGGCCTAGTACCTCCGGGCGCCGCAATACCAACAGCGCCCCCTACCTCCGCGGAGCCACCGGCCTGGCCACAGGGCCGAGTAACCACGGGCGCCGCCGTTCTTACGGTGCCCTTTGCCTTTAGGGTGCCCCAAGCCTGGTCGCAAGGCCTGGTCGACCCGGGCGCCACTACCATCAACGCGCCCTCAACATCTAGAGTGCCGCACCTGGGTGAAAATCTATTTGCCCAGCATACGTGCCCGGATGGGCAGCCCTTTATATGGCCACCGGAGTTTCACCATCCCCGACTCCGGAAAGAGAGACCCCTAGACGAGCCCCTGATTCCGGCTCCGAAGCCTGTAAAGAGGACCTCGCCCCCGCTGGAGGAGGCACAGTTCGAGTGGGACCCCACTGGAGAAGACCTCATGGGGTTCACTCAGGAGACTCGGGCGGCCGCAGCGGAGCGTGCAGAGTGCTGCCGCCAGCAGCTCGAGGTCTTCGAGAGGGAGCGGAGAGAGAGGCGGGTCCGGGAACAGCAAGCGCAGATAAGGAGCGCGGAGCAGAAGAGCCGGACCAGGAGGAATCCCCGTGCAGCACATGGTCCCCCTTCCACCGGGACTGTGATAAAATTCAACATGCAGCACGGATGGGGCTTTATTAGAGACCATCAGACCCCCGGCGACGTCTTTGTAACCCGCAGAGACATAGAAAGCCATCTGCCAGAGGGACACAGAGGTCGTGACCTGTATGTAGGGGACGAGGTCACCTTCACCCGGCACAAGTGTGCCAAAGGACCCTACGCCCTCCATGTGCATCGCCTGACGGAGGAGGAGCTGCGGTGTGAGGAGGAGCAAGAGGACCCGGACGGGTCTGAAACAGAAACTGAAACCAACCAACAAGAAAGAGCAGGAGGACGCCGTCGTTGAAGTACGGTAGAGAGAGACTGTATAAAGTTGCCCGTCGGGGTACCAAGAACTGTTACTTATTTAAAATATGTTCCCCGTTGGGACAAAGTGTGAACTGATGCCCGTGTGTCCCTAGTTCCTAATACCTGGCCGAGGACTGAGAGCGGCCATATCCCCTTGTATATAGTTGCGCTTCCTACAGCGTCCCCTACCGGTTTTATAGGAAGCTGTTTTCTTCCAAAAGAGAGACTGTCGCACTTTACCCGGTCACAAGTTGCACCGTGACCGGAGGAACCAGAAACAAGAATGTTTATATGAAAAGTTTATTGCTGCTGATGATGTTTTATATGTTTTATATGTTTATGTTTTATGAAAAAAAAAAATGTATGTTTGTGGATGTTTATATCTTACAGCCCGAGGACGTGCTGTGATTTACCAGGGGGGAATGTAGCACCCTGAGGATTCGGCTGCTACAGGGGTATTGCACCTCAAGCCAGAGGTGTGATATTCCACTCCCGGGTAAGGATGGAGTGTGGAACTGAGCTCAGTAGGCTGCATGCACTACACACATCCCATTTCCGAGGAACAGACCGACGGTACTCCCACCAGTTTATGTGCAGGTACGATAGTGTCTGTTCCTGGCTGGAGTGGGAGGGGGGTGGAACATCCCAGTAGTGTAGGGGCAGATAGGGGGAGCAGTCTGGGTAAAGTTAGGAGCTCATTGGGTGCTGGTCACCTGAGCTCACACATAGAGGGAGTATATAAGGTGGGAACCATCTTAGATCAGGGTCAGTCAGTCTGTTAGTCTTTTGTCAGAGCAGAGCAGAGGAAGAGAGCAGAGGAGAAGAGCAGCTCCAAGGCCAAGAGAGAGAGAGGAGAAAGAAAGACCCAGAGGGGGAGAAAGAAGGAACTCCAAGAGCCCAAATTAGACCAGAGGGTGAAGAGTTGGCAACAGGGTACCGGATCCCAAGCTGGCAGAGGCTACAGCACACCTTAGCCAGGAACCGGAGGTCGTGGGCAGGACCGATCTGCCACGATCACCCACTAAATCCACCCGGAAGGCAGACCAGGAATAGGGTCAGGGAACCCAGAGACAAGGGTTTACCACCAAGAGGCCCGAGGGAGCCGGACATAGGTGGATCCCTGGTGGGGAAGGCCAGAGAAGAGGACAGGACAGAAAGGGAGCTCAGGCCCACGCTCCAGAATCACCTGGGGGTTGGCTGAGTCCAGGACCTGGTGGACGCAGCGCGGCTCGGGTGGTCACTTAAGGCCGGAGTGACCAGAACAACTGCAGTAAGTAAACAAACCCTGAACTGCACAGCCCGACTCTGAGTCTCATTTCCATCCCCGCTGCACCACCACAACCCCCATCCTCTGCAACTGACCCCCTGAGGCTATACCCCTCCCGTTGGGGGTTATACTACCTGAGCTGCACATACATCACCAGCCTCAGCGGACCCTGCTGCAGCGGCGGCCGTACTGACCGCAATTCAACGGGTGGCGTAGTCGACACAAAAGAACATCTAGTAACATCTATAAGGACTGCCACACACTGAGCTTGACACCCTGGGCACGGACCGGGTCACAGCCACTCGGAGACTACAACCCCCATCTGATCCGGCTCCGGGTATCCCTAACAGCACTGGCCCAGGGGGCGCGTCATATGCATTCACCTTGATAATGCCCACCTGGACTGATAACAATAGTGACTCCATTAATTGTTTAACTAGTACTTCATGGTTAATGGTTTTACCAGCTGACATAAGGAAATCTCTGCTTCTCCAGATAGTGCCATAGTCATGGGTAATACCAAATGCATAACATGAGTCTGTAAATATTGGCAATTTTACCTTTTGCACATTTCAGTAAGTCCCTTCAGCTCTGCGCTGACATGGGAGGCGGGAGTGGTTCAGCTTGTATTACCTCATGTGAGAATTCTACCCCATATCCAGTGTAGAGTCACCCATAGAGGTGGTATCTGGAGCCATGTACAAAAAACTCAAAATCTTCATTAGGAATAGCTTTATTGTGAATATGTGAAAAACCTGCTGTCTCCTGTCTCATTAGTTTTTTGCAGTCATGCTCATGTGTCATGTCATAATACTCCTCGTTGGCTAACACTGTCATCAATTCCCCCTTTCCTGAATCCACAGGCACAGGGTGGCTGGATTCAGAACAATACATGTTTTGAGAGTGACATAATCAGGAATTATTATGACACATTCAAGTCTAAGCTGTCTGGCCATGGTGTGAGTATGGGATATATGTCATGTGGGGATGAATTTACAAGGGAAAGGTCAGTGTGATCTCACATGATGTCCCTAAAAGTACTGCAGTAGCTGCTATAGCACAAACATACGTAGGGGTCCGTTTGATAACCAGGTCCAATTAGCTGGGTACTAAGCTATTGGTTTTTGTTTATCACCATGTTGCTGGGTCCGTACTACAGTGCCATGGCCCACTCTCTCCATACATACAAAATAGGAAAAATGGTCATAGTTTGGAATGTCTAGGGCTAGGCCTGATACAATGAGCAATTTGAGATAACGGAAGTAATCAAACACTTCTTGGGTGAGGTCAAAGGGGTCTGATGACAACATGTCCTAAAGGGGTTGCATCATTTGGGAGGCTGGCCTTATTCAAGGCGTGCAAAAGGACACTAAAGGCCCCGTCACACATAACGAGATCGCTAGCGAGATCGCTGATGAGTCACGTTTTGGTGACGCAATAGCGATCTCGCTAGCGATCTCGTTATGTCTGACAGGTAGCAACGATCAGGCCCCTGCTGTGAGATCGCTGATCGTTACAAAGCTTCCTGGACCATTCCTGGGTCATTGCGCTCCCGCTTGGCAGTGTGCATCGCTGTATTTGACACCTTGTCAACGACCTCGCTAGCGATTCAAAACTGAGACACATTGAGGTGCATAAATTGGACTTTTCTGCGTTCATCGTCCCTGATTGGTGGTCGCTACTGCGTCCTTGTTTTTTCAGATCCCACCAGCGTTCTCCAGCTGTGACTCCACTTTGAACAAATCAGACATCTTTAGCGAAGTAGGTATTGTTTGGGGTCTCAAATGAGTTTCCATTTTTAATTTATTTATAGGACATCTACCAATTATCTGCTATCATTGTGTAGCACCCCGAGGGTTCGGTTGCTACAGAGGTATTGCATCTCACCCAGATGTGCGATATCTCACTTCCAGGTAAGGATAGAGTGTGGCTCAGGACCCTAACACCCACATGCACTACACCACATTTCCGGGGGACAGCTCGACGGTGCTCCCATTAGTTATGCAGGCACGAGTGAGCATGTCCCTGGCTGGAGTGGGGGGAGGGAACACCTAGAGAAGGGAACCCGGTAGTGTGTGCGTGGGGGAAGTAGATCCTGGGTGCACTCTGTACAGGAGTATAAAGGGAGGCACCATCTTAGAAAGAAAGAGAGTTGAGAGAGGAGAAGACAGGGAGCAGAGCTGCTTTATGGGCTCTGCTCCACAGGCAGGCCCTGTCAGGAGGCCTGAGCCTGGAGGAGGAAGAGGAGCAGACTGGGCTCCAGAAAGGAAAGAGGGGACCCCGGGGGTGTGGACTGGCTGGAAGCCACCATACGCCCGCCGCTACCTGAGTAGGGGGGTCAGGTCAAGAAGATGGGAACCGGATCCCAAATTAGTGGAGGAGAGAAACTACCCTCAACTAAGAACCGGAGGCTGCGACATTACATGTGGAGCAGCCCCTCACCACACCCGCTAGAAAGGCACCACATAGGACCTGGGAAACGCAGGCCAACGTTTGCCCACCAAGAAGGTCCGAGGCAACTGGACATAAGCGTGGTCACTAGTGGGGTTGAAGACCAGAAACAGGGGACATAAAGGGGGTCCTGCAAAGCACTCCGGAAAGACCTGGGAGTTGACCGAGCCCCTCGCCTGGTGAGCACAGCGCGACACAGGCGGCCACCTCTGCAGCGGTGGCCTGGAGCAGTAACCGAGTAACCGTGAGTAAAGACCCTGAACTGCACCACCAAGACTCCGAGTTGTCTTTGTTGCGCTCGTGTACCACCATCACCCCCATCATCTATCCGCGCTGCCCTGAGGCCATACCCCTCCCGTTGGGGGTTATACCACCACGCTGCACATCCTTATACACCTGGCCTCAGTGGACTGTTCTGCAGCGGCGGCTTCAAAGCCGCACTCAACGGGTGGCGTAGTCGATCACAGAAACAACAACTACCAAGACTGCCAGCCACTCAGTTTGACTCCCTGGGCACGGACCGGGTCACCGCCACGAGACTACTACCCCCATCTGATCCGGATCCGGGTAAGCTCCCCCGTGCGCGCGATGCCGCGCGAAGCAGCAGGCCCAGGGGCGCGTCAACTGCTCTTCAGGGAGGGAGGGCTTGGCTTCAATAGCGATCTCGTTAGCGATCTCGTTATGTGTGACGGGGCACCAGGACCGTTAAAATACTGGCAGCAGTTGTCGCGGCAGGTCTTCGCATCATGGGTGTTTCTGCCATGTCCCACTGGTTGAAGGCCTGCAATTGCAGGATCGTTTGCACGCTATTCACCGAGCTCCACTTCCCCATTGGCTCGGTCCACAGAGTCCACAAAGCCAGGCGGACAGTACGTAATTGCATCACGTCGACAAAGAAAGTTTTGAAGCGTGCAACAGGCCAAAAGAACAGTCTATTGATTTAAGCTTCATGTTAATTGGCGTATGAAAAACTCTGAAGCGGTTGGCCACGACAGCGTGTCAGAAAACGTGCTGTGTGGGTGTGTGTGCACGAGACCCCTAAAATATCTGCCCATGCAAAAGCATATATATACAGATAGAAGCCAAGCCCTCCCTCCCTCCCTGAAGAGCAATGATAGCAGATAATTGGTAGATGTCCTATAAATGAATTAAAAATGGAAACTCATTTGAGACCCCAAACAATACCTACTTTGCTAAAGATGTCTGATTTGTTCAAAGTGGAGTCACAGCTGGAGAACGCTGGTGGGATCTGAAAAAACAATGACGCAGTAGCGACCACCAATCAGGGACGATGAACGCAGAAAAGTCCAATTTATGCACCTCAATGTGTCTCAGTTCTGAATCGCTAGCGAGGTTGTTGACAAGGTGTCAAATACAGCGATGCACACTGCCCAGCGGGAGCGCAACGACCCAGGAATGGTCCAGGAAGCTTTGTAACGATCAGCGATCTCACAGCAGGGGCCTGATCGTTGCTACCTGTCAGACATAACGAGATCGCTAGCGAGATCGCTATTGCGTCACCAAACCGTGACTCATCAGCGATCTCGCTAGCGATCTCGTTATGTGTGACGGGGCCTTAAGCCCAAAAAGGTGTGTAGCTGTCAGTGCTATTCTACCTAATCTACACTTTTTCTATACATAGTATGCATTAAACAAAATTTGATATAGCAACCTTTTGGCTAAATATTTGTTTCTCTCATTTGCTGATAAGAAGCGTAGCAAAGAAATGGTGGCTTCTTTGCAGGACTTCAGGTCTGAACAGCAGAGCAAAAGGTCATCCACGTACTGCAATAGCATAATTGTGGATAAGGTGGTTCCCACTTCTCCAGGATTTCTGCCATTGCTGTAGAATAAATGGTAGGTAAGTTCATTCCTCCCTGTTGGAGGAACATTCTTCAATACTGTTTACCTTCATGTGTGAAGGAAAAGAAATATTGACAGTCTAGTCTAAGAGAGAGACAGAAAAAAATCATTTTGCCAAATGAATTACTGTGAAGAATATTCTAGAATAATCACATGTGCCCTGGTTGTCAGGTCTTATAGAGATCTCCAGGCACAGTGTAATCCGACCCGCAGCTGTAAGAGAGGAGGGAGGGTGCTTCAGTATGAGTGTCTCTCTGCAGCTGTGAGCTGAGCTAACAGGAAGGACCCCCTGTAGTGATCCCTAACATATGTTCTTTTGCTAAGGTACTATATTTCAATACAGAGTTGTGGAAGAACTATATGTCCCAGCTCTTCACAAAATGGATTTTCTAGCTCAGGGGGAGATAGCGAATGCCAGACTGCATCCCAGCCCAATCTAGCATGTAGCGACTAGGAGATACATGCCCCAGCCTTTTGGAAACCCCTAGGACCCCACACGTAGCATGGGCCCAGTTGGATCCGATGACCCCAGAACCGACTCCCTAGGAGCATCCAGTAAGGAATTGTAGCCCATTTTGGTTTCGGGAGATGGTAGCAAGCTTAGACCAGAGGATGGAGAGTTAGGTCCAGCCCTGGGAGTGACCCAAACAGTTTAAAAACTCCTGCTGGTCTCCTCCCACTGTCTTTCTCCTGGGGAGCTCGTGACATCAAGACGTGTGGGAGAAGTCCACTAACCAAGTGAGGGCCCACAACCTCCCCATGTGACCGCCCATCCCCCGAAAGCCAGGCCTTCCAACTATCTGGTAATTGACTTTAAAATCTGCTTATACTTGTTGTACCATGCTTTTTGTATTTATAACTCTGACCACTGTATATGTATAGCCCTTATGTATATAGTAGACTGTTTAGTGTGCCCCTAGGGCGATTAAATATATAATTTAACCTTGGGTTGTTCTTTTATCTCGATCCACAAACCTTACGTCTGTTATTCAGTCCAACGAACATGGTACCGAGCTGGTTTCTAGCCCGATATAAGTCTGTTATATCAAATAGAGACTGGTGGTAGCTCTACCAGACCGACAAGGTTCTGCTTCACTGGAATAGTGAAAGAGCCTCTCAGCTTGTCAGGTGTGTGAGTGAGTGTGAAGCCACGTCAGTGACTGAGTGAACCACCTTTTCTCGCTCCCTGGTGCCTCTCTGTACCCGTGTGGACAGGAGGTGACTGTGTAGAATTGTACCAATCTGACCTTACGTGTCCTTGAGGGTGGTGCGGAACGTCACGTTGGTGCAAAGGGTAGATCCATATCACTTGCTTCGTCTGGCATAGAGTGACGTCAGGCGGGTGGCGGGGTGTCGATACATCACAAGAAGTGGCAACAGCGAGATTCTGCAGGGTCCCCCTTGTGCCATTTCTTCACATTGGTGGCAAGCGGTGTGGGATCGAGATAATAGTGTGTGTGAGTGTTTTTACACGTACTCACAGACACTAAAGACTGCCAGTATTAGCTTCTGCTGCTGGAGTCTTAAGACCAGCTCAGCACTAGACAGTCAGAGTGCAAATACTGTAAGGTGTGTGGGTGCATCAGGTTGCAGTTTGGTGTCAGTGACCGTAGTGTGCAAGGATGGCCAGTGGTACCAGGAGCAAAACCAATGAGATGTCCAATGCTCCAGATGGTAGGGAGGAGGTGGAAGTCAATGTGGCTCCAGGAGGGGAGTCCCACCCAGGCACCCCAAAGAGAGAGTCGCAGGCGGACAGCCCCGCAGGGGACCGCCCACTATCTGACCTTCAACCCAGACAGGCAGGCTTGGATGACCTTGTGCAAGCTGCCCTGGCCAGTCTCATGGCTGGAGACAAGGCCTATGAGACTTTCACAGCTGCAGTGGAACGTCTCGAGGTAGCAGCAGCACATCGCGAGGCAACAGCCGCAGCAGAACGTCAGCGGGAGCGCGAGCACCAGGAAAATATGCTTTGGCTCCTGCTCCGGCTGCCGGTCCCATGCAGTCCCGAGTCCCCTGAGATCCGAGTCCTGAAGCTACGGATGGAAGACTTCCCCCTGCTGGACAAAGGAGGGGACTTGGACACTTTCTTGCTGGCATTTGAAAAAACCTGCCTTCAGTACCATCTGCCTGAGGACCAGTGGGTCCGGTTCTTAACCCCTCGCCTTAGGGGTAAGGCCCTGGAAATCTTTGGGTACCTGCCCAGTGAGACCACCCTGAGCTATGAGAACATCAAGCAGGCTCTGGTCCAGCAGTACAACCTGACCCCTGAGACGTACCCGAAAAAGCTCCGGAGTCTGCAGCAGGGTCCTGCAGACAGCTGGGTCGATCACATGTGGGCCCTACTGAGAGCCGTTGACCAATGGACCACAGGACCGGAGCTCACTACCGTCCAGCAGCTGAAGGAGCTCATCGCGACTGAGCAGTTTCTGTGGAACTGCCCGGAGGACCTCTAACAGTACTTCCGTGACCGGAAGCCAAAGGGGGCCTCTGCAACAGCGACACTTGCAGACGAGTACTCCAACAACAGGACTCCAGAGGCCAAGAAACTTGCCGGTTGGAGAGGGAGGAAGACGCACGTGGTGCCAGTTGTCCCTGCCCCAAGCCCAAGTGGCCACCTACCCATTCATTCCTCTCCCCGCTGGTAGGGGAACCCCGACTGTGTCATCTTTGCTGACAGCCAAACCACTTCAAAAAATGTGTCCACAGTACCAGAAGGGCCCGTCCCCATCCCAGAAACCGGCCACTGTTTTGTGTGGGGGTGGGGGTGGCGTGGCCTTCAAACTGTCACCATAGGCCACGCCAGGGCCATGGGACTACAAGACACCGGCGCTGAGATGACTCTGGTGCGGCCTGAACTGGTGTTGTCTCAGGATTTGATACTTGGGAAAACTCTCGCCGTCTCTGGGATTGGAGGCGTCGAGCCGGCACTGCCCGTCGCCAAGGTGTATGTGGACTGGGGTGCTGGGAGTGGAGTGCGGGAGGTGGGGGTAACTCTGAACATTCCCGCGAGTGTTTTACTTGGGAGAGACTTGGGGTGTCTAGTGTCCCACTATGTGGCCACTGAACCCCCAATGCCTGACTCCCCAGACAACATCGTGTCCACCCCTATTGATTCCAATGTTATTAACATGCCTACTGATGGGGATGTGGGGGTGGGAGATGTACTGTGTTCCTCTTCCCTAGGGGGGAGGAGATTGATCAAGTTGGCTGTGATAAAGCCTTGGAGTGTGGCCAGCTGGCAGGCTGGGACAGTTCGTCCTGTGAGGGTGTCATAGAGGTGACCGACAGGGGAAAAACAGCTGCGGAGGAGGAGCATGCCATGGAGGGCACGGCAGTCCCAGGAGAGGCAGGGCTCCCAGGTAAGGCCTCATGGCAGGGTTCCCCCACAACCGGGATGTCAGAGGGCCATAGTAGTCCGTTTAGACCAGAGGCTTGGTCAGAAGAGGAGAAGCGGGAGCTACCCTTGGTCTTAGCGGCTGTAGCCGCTGTCACGCGCAGTGGTGGCACCCGGGCCCCAGGGGCCCCCTCGGGAGTCCGACGGCTTCTCCCCTTCTGACCAAGTGGCTGCCGGGTCAGACGGAGGTCATGAGACAGGTCCCGGGGAACTGACAGAAGACGTGGCAGTTTCGTCTATTCTGGCCACGTCCAGTCAGGGGTTTCAGGCGGCATTAGAAACTGATGACAGCCTGAAAGCTCTTAAGGAGCAGGCGGCACAGCCTCCCTCGGACTCAGACCTCGAGCGGGTGGTCTGGGACCATGGGCGGTTGTACCGGGTAACGGTCCAGCGAGGTTCACTGGAGGTGTGGCCCAGGGACTGACAGTTAGTGGTACCCTATCCGTTCAGGGCGGAGTTGTTGCAGATGGCACACGAGATTCCAATGGCCGGACATCTATTGATCCATAAGACCAAGGCCAGGCTAGCCCAGAATTTCTACTGGCCAAGGATGGGGGTCGAGGTGACTGCCTACTGCCGTTCGAGTGACAGCTGTCAGAGGGTGGGGAAGGCGGGGCTGTGCCCCAAAGCCCCACTGGTAACTCTGCCCATCATCGAAGAGCCTTTCAGGAGAGTAGCTGTGGATTTGGTTGGCCTGATGGCCACTCCCAGCAGCTCAGGGAAACGCTTCATACTGATGGTAGTAGACTATGCCACCCCGTACCCGGGAGCGGTAGCCTTGTCGTCCATTCGGGACGACAAGGTGGCCACCGCCTTACTGGAGATTTTCTCCCGAGTGGGTTTTCCCCAGGAAATTCTCACCGACCGGGGGACCCAGTTCATGTCACAGCTGATGGAGTCCCTCTGTAAGCAAATACAGGTGCAACATCTGGTGACCAGCCCGTACCACCCATAGACCAATGGCCTGTGCGAACGGTTCAATGGCACCCTGAAGCAGATGCTTAAGATGCTGGTCGACTCCCACAGGCACGACTAGAAGCGGTACCTCCCACACCTGCTATTTGCCTACCGGGAGGTTCCACAGGGCTCAACGGGGTTCTCCCCCTTTGAGCTCCTGTACAGCCGGCATGCGTGGAGCCCACTGGCTCTGGTGAAAGCGTTCTGGGAAGGGGACTTAGCCACCCCTGGAGTGTCGGTCATCGAATATGTCATGCACTTCCGTGACAAAATGCAGGCCTTGGCGCAGCTGGTGTACGACAATATGACACGAGCCCAGGTGTCACGCCAGGTGTGGGAAAGACTTAGTGCAACACAGAGGGAAAAGGGAAAGGGAGCCCAGACACTAGGGAAAGGGGGAAGTGGAGACCTCCTAGTCTGGTCTAGCGTCACTCTGTCTCCCCTAATGTCCCTATATTGCCTCAGCAATCGCCGCACGCGTGCCTCTCCCTACTCTCTCTGGCGTATGGTTACGGCTAGGGATGGAAGGAGATGAGCACTAGTCAACCTCCACTAAACTCTATAGACAAAAAGGGTGGACAAAACAGGGGAAATGGCTTAGCTTTAGATGAACTCCAAATAAGCACACGGCCTCAAGCTCCAGAGAGGACGAAGTACTGCTCCTACTAAGTTTCACAAGTAGAAATGGATACAGCCGGCGACTCCCTCTCAGACACACTAGGTATATATACACCCAGGCCAGAGAGCTAATTAGCAAGAGAGAGGTAGCCGCTCAGTCCTAAAGACAGCCTCTTATCTAAGAAACTGTCTGCAATGCCAAACGTAGAGCTCTCTTGCAACCCACTGCAGGGCAACTGTCTGTCATCTCTGACACACCCGTGACACCAGGCCGACCAGAAGCTATGGTACGACCAGAATGCTTGTGAGAGGACCTACCAGGTGGGTCAAAAGGTGTGGGTACTGATCCCCATAGCCCAGGACAAGCTTCAGACGGCCTGGGAAGGCCCGTACCTTGTGCACCAGCAGCTCAATGCCGTGACGTACCTAGTCACCCTGGACCACGCTTGGGGAAGTTCATGCCATAACTAAAAATTCCCACAAAAAATTGTGTTATACAGATAGTGCCACTGAAAATAAATTAATAAATAATGATTCCAAAAATAAAATTGCCAGACTGTGCCTGTTTAGCACCCGTATTATGTCCCAATCAGGCCTACAAGATAAAATGGCAGGACAGGGAGCTAGTGGCTTGCTGCTGATAGGTTTTTACTATATCCAAAGTGCAATATTACTGATGCAATATTTAGCACTATTGTTTTGGGAGTGCTACTATTTTTTTTTAAACTATAGTTATGACACAGTACGTACAGTAGTAGGGTTAGAAACAGCAACAGAATTAGGGGTACTAGGAATATGGGAAGTTTGTGCTTTTTGGGAAAAGGTAAGGGGAGAGGCTGGAAATTAAGGAGCCAAATCTGTCTGTGCTGTGATGTTTAGAGACACAAGTCATAGCTGAAAAAATTCTTCATAGCAGTCTAGCTGTTATTCACCAGTCTCAACTCCAGGTTGAGGTTCTACTCCCTTCCTGTACGGTTGCTGCCCTTTGTTGTGCTCCATGTTGGGTTTCACAAGTTACTCAGCGTAACGCACATCATCATCCAAGGCCTACACGGTGTCTGAGTATTCAGTATGTGTGTGTTGTCTTAAGTTACATTTGTCATGGAGTATTCCATCATCCTGTCCCTTCAACTGCAATCATCTCTTCCAACTCCTGTGATTTCTACAACTTGCATTAACTGCTCCTCAAGGCCTGCTGGGTAACCCATTGTTTGTTGTAAACATTGCAAACTGTTATGTAGAGACAATTCACATTACGCTGCAATCTCCTGTGGCTTCAAGTGTGTCCAGATTTTCTTGCAAATTGTCCAGTATAGCCTGTTTTCCTGGTTATGGCCGCTGTGCCATTACTGTGTTCACCCCGACCTGAGGCTTAGTGGATCGATCTCACCAGATGAGGCTAATATTGGGACAGATGGTTAGAGGAGAAAAGTGAACAACCCAACTATTTATAGGCAATATCTGGTCCAGGCATAATGGTACAATAATTATAATCATTTCTTTGTATGCAGTGGGATACATTGCTTAGGATTTGTGCTCTGATCTTTTCAGACTCTAGCAACAACCCTGGAACTGAGCACCTCTCTGCACACCATATTCTAAACTGACTGAATGAGACTGTGTTGTTGATACATTATTTTAGCATTTGTAACTCGCTTTTGCTTGGGGTCATTAAAACCAGCACTGTTGCCATATTGCCACATGCTAATAGCAACCTGAGTTTTTCACTCTTCAGTGAAATTCAGAAATGTTTTTCCACTACAGATTTGGTCACTGTGATTCCATTGCAAAATCTTGATGAACATCTTAAGTTGCTGATGACTTGCTGTACATTTCATTCTTTGGGTGAAGCAAATGCAGATTCTTCCTCAGATTTGCCAAATCCCCTGTAGAAAGATATGCAAGAAGATCTAATCCTGTCATAATTCCTTGCCTTCCTATGTAGTGGTGAAAATATGTTACTATGTTGTGCTATTACACAAATCCATACTTGCCAAAGTTTGTCATCAAAATCAGGAAATTTAAGCCTCAACCCAGAGAATGCCCTCAAACCGTTCCAAGACTCATTTTTGAATGGGTTTTTGCGTAATACTTGCCCCTTTGAGGTTTAGTTCAAAGGATTGTACCTCTAAAATTGGTACTGTTGCCAAGGCTTGGTGACAATTTGGATCCACAAGCCAGAGGTTGAGCTGAATGACTTGTAACATCTAGGGAAAACTAATCAGATTCATATCAGAAACTGCAAATGCCAGGCACATTTAATACATGGAATATATTGTGATCCTTTTTTTAATCAGCAATAATTATTGTTTTTAATTATATAGCAGACTTTGGCCTATCTAAGATCATTGATGACCAAATAGCTATGAAGACAGTATGTGGAACACCAGGTTACTGTGGTAAGTACATAATGAAAAGCAGTGGAATATTCATAACAGTAATATTATGAGCCTGGGAGTATACAGTAATGCCTAGCCATTATAATATAAATTGCTGACTAAAGTTGTCTTTATGAAGTTCCGTGCCCATGATAATTTACATTTCAAGGCACAATATGGTTCATGAATAGAACTGTATTGTAAACTATATAAAATCAAGGTTTTCAGTGCTTTTTTATATTAGTTTACATAGCACCACTGACATATTCAGCTGTTTAATGTTGAATTTAGGTTATATGGACTACCTCTTGAAGCTCATCAAGAGAATGCCAAGAGTGTGCAAAGCAGTCATCAAAGCAAAAGGTGGCTACTTTGAAGAACCTAGAATATAAGACATATTTTCAGTTGTTTCACACTTTTTTGATAAGTATATTATTCCACATGTGTTAATTCATAGTTTTGATGCCTTCAGTGTGAATGTACAATTTTCATAGTCAAGAAAATACAGAAAAATCTTTAAATGAGAAGGTGTGTCCAAACTTTTGGTCTGTACTGTATATATATATATATATATATATATATATATATTCATAAATTCACTAATTAATTAAACTGATTGAAACATTGAAACCATAAAAAAATAAATCTTTAGGATTACAAAGCCTTACTAAGGGTTGTGTTGATATATGAAATAAATAAAGGAAATGTCATTATCAATGCATTTCTAGGTACCTTTAATTAGGAAATCACACTCATTTTGTTCAGGAAGGTAATCACAATAAAATTTAAATATCCGCCTTGTTACACTGTGTCAAGGATAACAGTTGGGAGGGATCACGCAGATCTCACCGCTGCCACCAGTGGTCAGGGATAACAGCCGGGTGGGGGGGGAGGGGCACACAGATCCCCCACTGTTACCACTTTGTCACAGAAGACACCGGAGAGATCACGCAGATCCCACCACTGTCACCAATTTGTCAAGGGAACGCAACTACGCTGCCTCCAATCGTCAGGACAATTACGCAATTGGCTGATGAGTGATGGACGAGGCCGCAGCTGCTTCCACTACTAGGCCAGTTATTGGGGAACTTACAGTGAGCGTATGGTATATACACCACCAATTCCAAAGCATGGAACATATACAGTGGTGTGAAAAAGTGAGGCCACTTCCTGATTTATTATTATTTTGCATGCTTGTCAGACATAAATGTTTCAGATCACAAAACAAATTTAAATATTAGACAAAGTTAACACAAATAAACACAAAATGCAGTTTTTAAATGAAGGTCTTTATTATTAATGGGAAAAAAATCCAAACCTGCAGGGCCCTGTGTGAAAAAGTGATTGCCCCCTAAATCTAATAACTGGTTGGGCCACCCTTAGCAGCAACAACTGAAGTCAAGCGTTTGTGATAACTGGCAATGAGTCTTTTACAACTCTGGAGGCATTTTGGCCCACTCATCTTTGCAAAATTGTTATAGTTCAGCCACATTGGAGGGTTTCTGAGCATAAACTGCCTTTTTAAAGTCATGCCACAGCATCTCAATCAGATTAAGGTCAGGACTTTGACTAGGCCACTCCAAAGTCTTAATTTTGTTTTTCTTAAGCCATTCAGAGGTTGACTTGCTGTTGTGTTTTGGATCATTCTCCTGCTGCATAACCCAAGTACCCTTCAGCTTGAGGTCACAAACAGATGGCTGTACATTCTCCTTCAGTTTTTTGTGGTAGACATCAGAATTCATGGTTCCATTTAACACAGCAAGTCTTCCAGGTCCTAAAGCAGCAAAACAGACCTAGACCATCACACAACCACCACCATATTTTACTTTTGGTATGATGTTCCTTTTCTGAAATGCTGTGTTACTTCTACGCCAGATGTAATGGGACTTGCAAAAAGTTCAACTTCTGCCTCATTAGTCCACAGAGAATTCTCCCAAAACTCTTGGCGATCATGAAGTTTTTTGGCAAAACTGAAATGAGCCTTTATGTTTTTTTTTCTCAGCAGTGGTCTTGGAACTCGGCCATGCATGCCATTTTTGCCCTCTTTCTTATGGAAGAGTCATGAACACTGATCTTAACTGAGGCAAGTGAGGCCTGCAGTTCTTTGGATGCTGCTCTTGAATGAGTCATCACTGCACTCTTGGGGTAATTTTGATTGGCCGCTCACTCCTGAGAAGGTTCACCACTGTTCCATGTTTCGCCATTTGTGGATAATGGCTCTCACTGTGGTTCACTGGAGTCTCAAAGCTTTAGAAATGGCTTTATAACCTTTTCCAGACTGATATATCTCAATTACTTTGTTTCTCATTTGTTCCTGAATTTCTTTGGATTGCAGCATGATGTGTAGCTTTTGAGGATCTTTTGGTCTACTACACTTTGTCAGGCAGGTCATATTTAAGTGATTTCAAGATTGAGAACAGGTGTGGCAATAATCGGGCCTGTGTGTGGCTATGGAAATTGAACTCTGTTTCCCAAAGTTATGATAAACCACAGTTAATTTATGTTTAAATGGGGGGCAATCACTTTTTCACACAGGATCCTGTAGGTTTGGATTTCTTTTTCCCTTAATAATAAAGACCTTAATTTAAAAACTGTATTTTGTGTTTACTTGCTTTATTTTTGTCTAATATTTGTAGCATCAGTGTCTCTGCCCTCTGCCAGGCAGAGACGCCGTCCCTCTCACCCCTGCGCTCCCTGCCTGGCGTCCTCCAGCGCTCCTCTTCCTGCTTCTGCTGCCGGCGCGCGCAGCTTCCTGGGCACTGTGCTTAGGGTGCGCGCGCGTGCTCCCCTCCTCTTAAAGGGGCCGTGTGCGCCGCCCTAAGGAGTCCCCGGCCAATTGCCGGAGGTCCTCCCATATATAAGGCACCTCCTCCAAAATGGAGGTGCCCGAGCAATAGTTGATGCACAGTGTTCTAACCTCTGCTTCAGCCCTCAGGTCCCGCTGCTAGCCTGACTACTAGTCCTGCCCGCCAACCTGACTATCAGTCCAGTCCGCCAGCCTGACTACTCTCCAGCCCGACAGTCTGTCTTCCATTCAGTCCGCCAGTCTGTCTATGGGCCTCACCCGCCTGCTTACCTGGAAGCACCTGCCTGTTACCTGTCTGCCTACCCGGAGGCTCCTGCCCGTCACTTGCCGTGACCACCTGACAGCCTACCTAGAGGCTCCCGCCTGTCACTTGCCGTGACCACCTGTCTGTCTACCCGGAGGCTCCTGCCTGTAACTTGCCGTGACCACCTGTCTGCCTACCCGGAGGCTCCTGCCCGTCACTTGCCGTGACCACCTGTCTGCCTACCCGGAGGCTCCTGCCCGTCACTTGCCGTGACCACCTGACAGCCTACCTAGAGGCTCCCGCCTGTCACTTGCCATGACCACCTGACAGCCTACCTAGAGACTTCCGCCTATCACCTGCTGTCTCTGACAGTTCATCTACCCGGACCTCTCGTCAGCCTGCCTGCTGTGCCCATCTGCAGTATCGGTCAGTCTCAGCCATCTGACCCATGGGAGTCACCTGCTCTCTTACAAGGTCGTCCCCAGAGTAGCACCTGGTCCCTCTGCTTGG
Source organism: Phyllobates terribilis (assembly GCF_046119375.1). Classification (NCBI taxonomy): domain Eukaryota; kingdom Metazoa; phylum Chordata; class Amphibia; order Anura; family Dendrobatidae; genus Phyllobates; species Phyllobates terribilis. The sequence goes on from NW_027362761.1 coordinate 709,175,139, forward strand.
GCTCTCCCTGGTCACGGAGTCGTTAGCCGCCGTACGACCAGGGTTGGTCCGGGTTAATACTTAGTTACGCCCCTCTGGGTCCCTCCTTGCACCACAGCACAGAGGTTCCACCACCCGGATCCGTAACAATATTTAAATTTGTTTTGTGATCTGAAACATTTATGTGTGACAAGCATGCAAGTGATTAAGAAATCAGTAAGGGGGCAAACACTTTTTCACACCACCGTATATTGTGGAGACACGAGGGTCAGTAGGTGCTCTCATCCGCTGGCCTGACTGTCTATAGAACGACCGCATAGACTAGGCTCATCCCACTGAACGTTTGTACTCCTTTCCCGTGGGCATTATACTACTCAGACAACACAGGTTGAGGGTAACACACTACTGTAATAATTAATTGGATCAACAATAGTCAATAACATATAGTACAGTTCCAGCAAGTACATAAGATGATGTAAATGACAGAGTCTCTCCCATCCGCTGGTTCGCCGGGAATTAGAACATCTGCGACTTTGGGCTTCCAGGGTAAACTACCCCAACCAGTGTCACCCCGCTTTTGGTCATCACTCATTGTTCGAGTGTTCAATTAACCTGCATATTTTGACCTGTGATGTTTGCAGAGCAACAAGCTGCATGGACTGATGCAATGGGTAATCAACAGATTAACAAATATTGATTGTTCAATTAACCTGCATCTTTGTCCTCTAAGGTTATTTAGAAGATTATCTATTGTACCAGCCCTACAACTTATTCAACAGGCCTTCAACAAATAAACAAACATCAATTCAACCTATGAGTCAATGTTCAGTCTCATAGGTTGAATTGATGTTTATTTGTTGAACAAATATATGAACAATATGAACAATAGCTCACGTTCCTGGGCCTACTGAATAATACGTCTCGCATAATTAAGAATTCACGTGGTGCCATTGTTAAGGGGACGGTTGCAAACAACTTTATTTATAATGGAAAGCAACCGAACCAGGGGTTCGCAATGCAGCCTGGAGGACTGCGGCTGAACACCTTCCGGGTAAGAAGGTAAAACAACCAACTGAAATAACAATCCCTTCCATGTTACTGCACACCGGAACGGGAATAGGGATTCGCACTATCTCCGTTAACTGCACGAGAGAGGTGCGATAAATAATGTATCTGTAGCCCTGTTTACAGCACAGGGACTACACAGCAGGCGCTAGGATGTGTGTGTGATTCACGCCGGTGTATACGTGCTCCCAGCTGGCGTGCTACCGGACTGAGGAGTATCTCTCCACGTGGCTTACAGTCGGTGATGGGAATACGGCGTCTGCAGACTGCTCGGGGTGTATGACGACCTCTTTGTCGGAGCCAGACTGTCAGACGAAGCTAGATGCCTCCCTCCATCTAAGGCTGCCTATCCCCCGCTAAACCTGCCCGACAGAAGCTAAAGCACACGTGGAGCCCAAACGACCAAGCGTCCACACAATGACACCATCACAGCTCAATGATCAGAGCGCGCCGCCATGATTGTGGGCGGGCTATTTAAAGATTAAGCCCTGCCCACCGTCGCACTATTGGTGACATCACCCGCGACCAATCAGGCGGTGCCAGGTCACCGGATCAGCTGACTCCCAAACCACCAATCACAGTCCGCCATGTCAAGGGCATGCTCAGTGCAGTGAATCCTGGACTTAGGCTGTAGCAGCCCTGTTTCCCTCTGCAACCTACGCTTCATGTTGCTAGGAACAAAGACCCGAGAGACAACTTGTACATCTCTAGTACCAGCTAGGCGCTGGGACTGACGACGATACTGAGCAGCATCAGCCCTGGCTGGACCAGAATAGGAGACCACAGAATCCACTGATGGTTCTGAACCTATTTAGGATCCAGCAAACGCCCGACACCTAACAATCATTATATATATATATATATATATATATATATATATATATATACATACATACATATACAGTACAGACCAAAAGTTTGGACACACCTTCTCATTTAAAGATTTTTCTATATTTTCATGACTATCAAAATTGTACATTCACACTGAAGGCATCAAATCTATGAATTAACACATGTGGAATTATATACTTATCAAAAAAGTGTGAAAAAACTGAAAATATGTCTTATATTCTAGGTTCTTCAAAGTAGCCACCTTTTGCTTTGATGACTGCTTTGCACACTCTTGGCATTCTCTTGATGAGCTTCAAGAGGTAGTCACCGGAAATGGTTGTCACTTCACAGGTGTGCCCTGTCAGATTTAATAAGTGGGATTTCTTGCCTTATAAATGGGGTTGGGACCATCAGTTGTCTTGTGCAGAAGTCTGATGGATACACAGCTGATAGTCCTACTGAATAGACTGTTAGAATTTGTATTATGGCAAGAAAAAAGCAGCTAAGTAAAGAAAAACGAGTGGCCATCATTACTTTAAGAAATGAAGGTCAGTCAGTGCGAAAAATTGGGAAAACTTTGAAAGTGTCCCCAAGTGCAGTTGTAAAAACCATCAAGCGCTACAAAGAAACTGGCTCACATGAGGACCGCCCCAGGAAAGGAAGACCAAGAGTCACCTCTGCTTCTGAGGATAAGTTTATCCGAGTCACCAGCCTCAGAAATCGCAGGTTAACAGCAGCTCAGATTAGAGACCAGGTCAATGCCACACAGAGTTCTAGCAGCAGACACATCTCTACAACAACTGTTAAGAGGAGACTTTGTGAAGCAGAGGTGACTCTTGGTCTTCCTTTTCTGGGGCGGTCCTCATGTGAGCCAGTTTCTTTGTTGCGCTTGATGGTTTTTGCAACTGCACTTGGGGACACATTAAAATTTGCCCAATTTTTCGGACTGACTGACCTTCATTTCTTAAAGTAATGATGGCCACTCGTTTTTCTTTACTTAGCTGCTTTTTTCTTGCCATACTACAAATTCTAACAGTCTATTCAGTAGGACTATCAACTGTGTATCCACCAGACTTCTGCACAACACAACAGATGGTCCCAACCCCATTTATAAGGCAAGAAATCCCACTTATTAAACCTGACAGGGCACACCTGTGAAGTGAAAACCATTTCCGGTGACTACCTCTTGAAGCTCATCAAGAGAATGCCAAGAGTGCGCAAAGCAGTCATCAAAGCAAAAGGTGTCTACTTTGAAGAACCTAGAATATAAGTATATAAGTCCACATGTGTTGGTTCATAGTTTTGAGGCCTTCAGTGTGAATGTACAATTTTCATAGGTGTGTCCAAACTTTTGGTCTGTACTGTATATATGCGCACCCCCCCCCCCCCCCCGTACAGTCACTGTCAACTCCACAATAACAAAAAAAGGAACCATTACTATCTGCCACCATCGATCGTTTATACACGCCGATTGGAAACCCGTTACAGGCAGTTTATGACTTCAGGGGTGCGGTTTACAGAGCAAGAGGATCAGTGATATTAAATTTTATATATTTAATCCAAAAAGGCAGGCAGTATTTATAAAAATATACAAAAATGATACAAAATGGGAACAAAGCAATACAATATATACAATTACATGAAATAAAAAGGAATAATGGGAAGAAAATTACTAAACCTGATGCTGCAGGAATGGCTCTTATCTTTATGGAGGAAAGCACTCCGATTGGTAAAATGGAACACTCTCTCAGCAAACTTATGTCTTCCAGAATGAACAAAGACAGAGACCCAAACTTTCATTTTTATTAGCTTAATGCTATGCCCACATACCCCTCCTTTTGATGAGCTCACATGGGGGCTGGTTGTGGAATGTGCTAGGTCCTTCAGAATTCCATCAGATCCCCAACTTACAAGATATCTTTGCCCCTGGAGGTCCCAGGTCATAGATATTGTCAGGAGATCGTTATTAAGTTGAAGGGATTAGAATGTCCTTACGGTGATTTGAGTGAATGCGTTATGAGCGTCCCTTCATTACGATGCCAAAAATATATCATCCATAAATATCAGATCAGTGCAAAACCCCAAGATTTTTTGATCAGAGGAAGCACTATTCCTGGGAAAAGCACTTCTCCGCCTCTGCGTAAATAGATCTCAGACTTGTTGCCTTTTTTCCAGCAAATCTTTCTGCTGTAATTATCTGGGCACTGTAGAAGGCCCCTACTTCAATGGAGGTTGAAGTCTTAGCTCTTTCGCTTCCCTAGTTATAATTAGTTTTTCTCTTCCCAGCTATAATTAATCCCATTTGTTCAATGTGAGGGTGATATGTCCCCTCTCTGAAGATGTCTTTTGGGTTTTAATTTTTCTCTATGACACACTGACAGAAACCTGTCCTAGAATGTTAAAGTGTAACTATCATTTTGGAAAAGTTTTCATATATTACATGTGCTGCATAGTGTTTCTGATTGGTAGGGATTTCAGGATGAGCTTCGTGCACAGAACAGTATATGCTCTTAAAAGTAGGTAAATGAGTCTCAGTATTCACTCTGAGTGGTGTATGGATGCATAGACTTACTACTGAGCTCACACACCGCTCATGCACACCTCAGAACAGTGTTTTAACCATTCAGTGGGGATCTTTGGACAGTGCCTTAAATAGGTTTTCTCCAGGAGACAACTGCTGCTCAGCATTCATAAAGATGGTGTGCTGCATTGTGAGCAGTTTATCCTTATCTCAGCAACCTGTATTTCCAATAGTACATCAGAATGTTGACTGGGAGCACATCTTCTGACATAGGAAGGAAGTAGTTTCAGACTGCATCTGCTGACAATAAACTTTAAATATTACTTTTTGGAAGTGTAACACAACAGCCAACAATTTAATTCTAAAATGATTACCTCCTTAAGCAAAACAAGTGTGATTTGCTAATTAAAGGAATTTACTGGATATTTTTTTGAACAAACAATGAAAGAAACTTCATTGGTCACCATGAGCAATTACACCACTTTTTCCATGCCGTTTTGTTTATTATATGCCACTCTATTTTTTTTTCAGCACCAGAAATTCTTCAAGGATCTCCATATGGCCCAGAGGTTGACATGTGGTCTGTTGGTGTAATTACATACATTTTGTAAGAATTTCTTGTTTGTCTCATTGTTAAAGTATAGTATCAGATGTAATTTATTTTATTAGCAACTAGCTGTACCCGGCCATGCGTTGCTGTGGCTCAGTGTGGTTAAATGGGAAAGAAATGAAAGACAAAGCGCACGTTTCTAAAATATTTAATTTCACAATGCTTGTGGGTATACAATATTTTTTGTTGTTCCATTGTCTGTGTAGATATAGAGATTGTCTGGTTTGCCGACTCTAGAACATGCAACATATGATTGTCCATGTGTGAAGCAATCCGTGTCTAGATTTAAACTGCACAATTCTAAAGATTAGCCCTGAGCTTTGTTGACGGTGATTGCAAACGCCAATCGAATTGGGAATTGCAATGTCTTTGTTATGATCTGCAACATGTACTAAGGAAAGATAGGGGAAAGCTGTCCCTACAGTAAGACTAAGCTGAATCCCTACGATGTAGCGGGCTGCCTGTTCCTAGTGAACAGACCCGCCTTAGTCCTCGGCTAGTCTGAACGAAGACCTATAGAATTAAGGGAGGAGTCCCTAAAAGAACTAAGGACTGGGACAAAAATGGGACACCTCCTAAACAGAGAAGTTGTTGCAAAACACAAAAAGACAAACTGACAAATATGTACTAGACGTCCCAGAGGACCAAGCGAACTTGAGAGAGAAAGGCACCGAAGCACCAGGCTAGAGAAACAATCAAACACTGAAGTCCAGCACAGCCAAAAGGGCGGAGCTGGAATATAAAGGCAGTTCGTCACGTGACCGCCAAACACAAGATAGAAAAAACAAACAGGAGGGTTCTAACAGTCTTAAATTCAAATGGCGTATCTGTTGGAATCATAGGAATGCAAGGAATGAGGACATCTTCACCTTTGAAAGGTCCTGTCAAGATTGTTGCTTCAACGACATTGCTCATTGTTTAACTGCAAGCCGCGTGCCATTGCAAAGCTTTGGCTGGTTGATATTTCGCAACATGTTAATTGGCACGCCGGTTTTCAATTGAAGTACGTGAGGTGGCTTCCCTGGCAGATCGAGTGAATTCAAAAATTCTGTTGGATAATTAACCACTTCATCTGCTTCCACAACAGTGTCGATGGACTTGTATGTGACGGCCTCTCTTTGAATGTTAGACTGAATAATATTGTTAAGTTCGTAGACGTCTTTGTTCTTGGCTGCAAGAATAGCTCATTCACTCAGCCAAATCATGATTCTTATAATTGGATTGAATATTAGGAAATATTTTTTCAACCAATTGTTCTTTTGACGTCACTAAATTGCAGAAGTTATGAGGCAATGAAATTCGTCCTGAGGTCAGATCAACCGGCACCTTTCCATTCCCAATTTCCAGCAATTGATGTGAGAATTTTTCAGCTGATCGATTGTTTTGCAGCTAGACACGCATATTTGTAGTTAATTTTAACATCTTTATGTGTCACCAGAAAGTAGAGTATTAGTTTTTCATTGATTGCTTTGAAATTTTGACACAGTCAGGTGTCACAATGGAGCCGGTCATGTCAGGGATTGCTAGTTATGCAATTCCCTAGTACAGAGGGAATGTGACAGGAGGGGGCGCAGAGATGAAGGCAGGGGGTGGCAGAAGGGGAGGGGTGATCCGCTTGACATGTCCCGGGTCGGTACCGGCCAGATCACAGCGCCGCTCCCGCCGGTGGCGCAGTGGGATTTGCACTCGCTTGCTATCCGCTCACTGCTGCGAGTCTCGGGCCTAGCTCAGCGCCCAGAGCGGAGGCCACGGCCTGCGCCTCTCCGTGCAGCCTCCCGCTCTCCTTCCTTCCCTCCCCCGCTTGTTGTTGCACAGTCGGAAATAAGACTCACCTGCCGGAGATGAAGCAGCAGCAGCGGTGCCGGAGAGCAGAGGCGGCTGCCTCTCAGACGGTGGTGATGATGAGCAGCAGCGTCTTTCGGCCTTGAACAGACGGTCTCGTCATTCCCCTTTCCCCCCAACCCCCACGGGGGACACGAAAGAAGCAGAGCACAGGCAGCGGCTGGGGCAAATGAAAGAGAGGGAGAAAGGTTTATGAATGAGATGACACTAAGGGGTGGGGGGAATGCTGGGCGGCCGGGGAGAGTCAGCCTGGGAATGAGCTCATAACAGTCCCCTTTCCTTTTGCTTTTATGTCCAACAGCTGGTATATAAAAACATAGTAGGTATATAAAAACATGCGTATATTCGAATGCAATGTTATGTCAAAATTTCAAAGCAATCGGTGAAGAACTTTCAGAGATTTAAGATTTTGAACAAACGAACATTTACATTTTTATTTATATAAATAGATTTCAGCATATTGATTCTGACTGATACAACAGTTTATCTAAAATGGTTATTATGAAGACATTGTTGAAATCAGTTCAAAGGGCAAAGGAGGTTGGCAGATTAACCCCTCCCCAACCTACCAATTTTTCAATTGCCATATGGTTTGTTTTGCCATTTTCTGAGATTTGTAACTTTTTTTTAATTTTTATGTCAATGGACCTCTATGAGGACTAGTTCTTTAAGTACATAGGATGTTTTATTCACTTTTTTATTGCAGATTTGGAAGAGATGCAGAGACTTAAAAAAAATGACAATTTTTATTTTGTCTTTATCATATAGATTAATGTTATATTTTCATAGATAGGACTTTCATGGACACAACAAAACCAAATATGTTTATATTTTAAATACCTTTATTTTTGAATTGGGAAAAAGAGTCATTTAAACATATAATTCCTAAAAAAAATAATAATTTATTTTCACTTTATTTTTTAGTTCCCCTATGAACGTGAATTTGTGCACTTGACATTTAAAGGAGTTGTCAACTACCTGAATAATACCTTCTCAATCTTCATGTTTCTCCCTTGTAAAATAATGACACTTATACTCACTTCCTGTGCAGGCGCCGTTCCAGCAATGTTGGCACTGACTCTCCCGGGGATCGCGTAACGTTGTAAGGTCACATGATCTCTGGGGCCAATTAGTGCTGGCTTCACTCTCCCCTCCTGTGGACACATTACACACATCTGAAGGAAATGATAGAGCAGCAGCTTTGACTTCTTCTGGATTTATGTGATTGTCCGAAGGCGGGGAGAGTGGAGCCAGTGCTGACTGGCCGCAGGGATAGTGTAACATAGTTATGTCAAGTCATTGTTATGGTCCCTGTAGAGCTAATGCCGGGACCACTGGACCAGTGGCCACAACGAAGGTGAGGACAAGTTTTATTATTTTACAAGGTGGAAACAGAAGGATTGAGTAGTGAACAACCCCCTTAAGGAACGGGTTCAGAACCTGGGCCAAACACAAGAATGTGACATAGGAAGGATCAATACTTCCTATGCAGGGAAAGGGTTAAACAGATAAGTAATTCTCCTTTTATTATTTCACTTTATCCTCCTGTCCACTTTTTTAACAACTTGGAAAACCTTTAAAGACATGGACATTTCTTTCTTTACTTATAGCTTTTCAAGCGTGAAGTAAAAAAAAAAATTATTTATGTTGAGAATGCTGTGTGTCACATGTTTTCTGAAGCATGTATTGGATTACTAATTGGATAATAGGTGTACAAATACATTATATTTATTACCTTTTTTTTAATTTGTGGGAAAGAGGAGAATGGGTGAAAAATTCTGTAATTAGAACATGATAACTTTAAATTTCCATGATTACAAAAAAAAATTAATTAATTTCATGTTTAGGCTGTTTATTAGTGATAAGCGAGCGTGCTTGGATATCGTGTTATCCGAGCAGGCTCGGGTGTTATCTGAGTATATCGGGCGTGCTCTAGTAGTATGTTCGAGCTCCCACAGCTGCATCTTTCGCGGCTTTTAGACAGCCGCAACACATGCGGGGATTCCCTAACAAACAGGCAATCCTTGAATGAAATTAGCCATCTTGCTGAATCTATGCACCACCAATATTACTATGTTCCTTGCTGATACAGGTAGATCAGTGATCAAATCTACAGACACATGAGTCCATGGTCTACAGGGAATCACAAGGTTGAAGAGCCCCAGACGGACGAGTATGTGGTTTCTTGGAATGTGCATAAGTACTGCAGGCAGCTACATATTCCCAATCATCTTGGTGCAACCTAGGCCACCAAAAACGATGAGTAAGAAGATCTGTGGTGGAATTACTACCATGATATCCAGCCAGGACCGAATCACGATGTTCCCTCAAAATTTCAAGATGGAGGTTCACTGGAAGGAACAGTTTACTTGAAGGACAGGCAGCAGGGGTGTCCCCCTGAGCCTCTACAACTTCTTTCTCCAGATCAGAACGTATAGTAGCAATAACTACACCCTTCTGTAATATAGGAACCGGCTCGCAATTACTTCCTTCCCCCCCTGAAAAAACTAGATGAAGCATCTGCCTTAACGTTCTTATCCCCTGGTCTATAAGTCACAAAAAAGTTGAATCTCGCAAAGAACAATGATCATCTTGCCTTTCTAGGTGTTACACGTTTGGCCAATTCCAAATATAAAAGATTTTTATGATCGGTAATTACCAATGTCATAGTTTCCCTGGGCGGACGACAGTTTATTGGAGAAGTGTGCACACGGATGCCATTTACTTGGAGATGAACCCTGTGACAATATAGCCCCAACCCCCATCTCTGATGCATCAACCTCTACAATGAATGGCTGAGTGACGTCAGTCTGTATAAGAATCGTCGAATAAGCAAAACAGCTCTTTAAAGTAGCAAATGCCTTACTGGCCGGACTGGACCATTTAGAAAAGTCTGTTCCCTTTTTTGGTCATATCTGTCAGTGGTTTGGCCACTACTGAAAAGTTCTTGATGAACTTACGATAATAATTGGCAAAACCTAAAATCGTTTGTGAAGCTTTTAAGTCTTCAGGACGATTCCAATCCAGTACCACCCAGACTTTCGTCAGAAAAAACAGTGGACGATAAGAAATATCCCAGAAAAGGCATCTCCTTAACCGAAAACATACATTTCTCTGGTTTGACATATAATTTATTGTCCTTGAGTATTTGTAAGACTTGCCTGAAAAGTGCCTGATGTGAATCGAGGTCTGGTGAATAAATCAATATGTCATCCAGGTAGACGACCACAAATCTACCTGCCAGATGACAAAATATGTAATATACAAAGTGCTGAAAAACGGCAGGAGCATTAGTCAACCGCCAACTCAAAACACTTAACTTTCTCCATCACTACCAAACCGGGAAGTAAAACTATCACTGGCAACTCCCAAGTGCTATTGTCGAGCATATATAACAGAGGGAAGTGGCCAACACAGAACAGCTGAGACAATTCAGGATAGAGAGCTCCAGGAGATCAACTGAACTGATTAACCCTTGCCATGACAGCAAGGAAACCTGCACTGTTTAATAGGATGGTGAAGCAGTTCTAATAAGTGCAATCTTCTGGCCCCTCTTTGTTGCAGTATCCCCATGACACTTGTATTTAAGGTGGTATGATCCAAAAAAAAAAAAAAGTTTTGTATTTGTTTTTGTCATTTTTTTTTTTAAGACTAACTAGTAACAGATTCATACAGCTCAAACCATAGGCACCATAAATCAAGGACATCAGTATCTGATATGTAGGGATGCAACACTAAGCACTCCGCCAGACAGACATTCTCAGATACTGCTGGAACACTGCAGCTCCTTCAAACCTATAGTGGCAGCAGCCAGGTAATGCAAATTCACCCCCTATTGATTTGAATAGAGGGTTGATCTGCAGTACCCAGTTGTGGCAACTGTAGAAATGACACGAGCTGTTGTAATCAGGCCGCATCCGAGAACTTCCAGCCATCATCGATCATCGATAACAGCTGACCAGCGGAGGTACCGAGTGTTGCAAAGGATAGGACATCGATAAAAAGTAGCACTCAACCAATTTAACCACTGCATCCCTGAGCTTGTTTTCACCTTCCTGACAAGTCAAAATGTTACAATTCTGACTAGTGTCACTTTATGTGGTAATAACTCTGGAATGCTTTAACGCAGAGGTCCCCAACCGCCGGTCCGCGGACCAGGACCGGGCCGTTTGGGGTTTTTCAGCCGGTCCGCAGCGCCGCTGACAGTTGTAGAGGATCAGCAGAGAGAAAGCCAGCATGTGATCAGTAGCCTATAAGAAAAGAGGAGGAGGGACTGGCAGTGAATAGATAATTAGCCATGCGGCCCTACTCGCAGAATGTGCTCAGGCAGGAGCAGGGACAAGCAGGTCATGTGTGTCCAGTGCTCCTTCCCCTCCTGCTAGCTGCAAGTTGGAGGGGGAGGGGCTCTGGATGCTAATGGGAAGCTAGATATGACGTCAGGTGTCCCACCCTTATGACTCCTGTAGCTGTGTTCTGGTGTCCTGCGGCCCAGCAGCAGATTTTCTGGTTAAAGTGAAAAAAGCAAATAACAGTGAAAATTCATAGCAGCAGTGGCTGTGTCCAGTAGCAGTAGTAGTGGTCATCATCATCAGATGGGACCTAGATGGGATCGTCTTGTTGCAGGAAAACAAGCCCAGTGCTCCCACTGATCCAGGGAAACAAGCCTGGTGCTCCCACTCATTCTGAACCTATGGTAAGTTGAATCACATTCTCATTATAAATGTCATAATTATATGATAAGTATGCACTAAGCTCCACCCCTCCATAACCCCACCCACATATGACCAAAGCCCCGCCCCCACCCCCACCGGGCCATTGAAAACTGGTCTTGCTTAAAGCGGGTCCCTGGTGCAAAAAAGTTTGCCGACCACTGCTTTAACGGATCCCAGTGATTCTGAGACTGTTTTTCGTGACACATTGTACTCTATGTTAGTGGTAAATTTAAGTCAAATTTTTTTGCGTTTATTTGTAAAAATATCAGAATTTTGGCAAAAATGTAAAAAATCTAACAATTTTGAAAACTTTCAATATTTATAAATTATTTTGTACAGCATGACTAGCTGAGTTAAGGATATAAACATTTCCCATATGTCTACTTTACATCTGCAGAGTTAAAAGTTGAACAGCAATTTCTCATTTTTCTTACAAAAATTTATGACAATTTTTAGGGACCACATCACATTTAACTCTTTTCCGACGACGTCAATAATAGTACGTAGCTGTGCCCTGGGACTTATGGACCAGTTACGTACCATTACGCGAGCGGCGATCGCCGCCGGGTGTCAGCTTATTGTTAGAGCTGACACCTGGTGCTATGTGCAGGGAGTGGTCCCGCACCACTCCCCGCACATTAACCCGCGCAAAGCTGCGATCGAAGTCGATCGCAGCATTGCAGAGGCAAGGGGAGGTGATCGCTATACTCACCTCTCCTGCCAGCCTCCAGCGATGTCTGCCGCGTCTTCCCGGATGTTGCCATGACGACCCGTCATGACAACATTCGGGTCACCAGGAGGCAGGACGTTACTTTGGTCATGCGTAGTGCATGACCAAAGTAATGTCTGCCCTGTGTGCAGCGCTGACAGGCTGCATGGCATAGGGAACTGCTGCTCTCTATGCCATGCAGCCGATGAGGCTGCAAAAAGTAAAAGTCCCATAGTGGGACATAGTGTAATAGTAAAAAAAAAAAAAAAAATAGTAAAAATATATAAAAAAAGAAAGAAATAATCCCCCAAAAATAAAAATATATTGAACCCATAATATTTATTTGTTATGAAAAAAAATAAACCAATAAAAGTACACATATTTGGTATTGCCGCGTCCGGAACGACCTGACCTATAAAACTGTCCCAATAGTTAACCCCTTTAGTGAACACGGTAAAAAAATAAATAAAAAACGAAGCAAAAAACAATGCTTTATCATACCGCCAAACAAAAAATGGAATAACACGCGATCAAAAAGACGAATGTAAATAAAAATGGTACCGCTGAAAACGTCATCTTGTCCCACAAAAAACAAGCTACCATTCAGCTCCATCATCCAAAAAATAAAAAAGTTATAGGTCTCAGAATAAAGCGATGCAAAAAAAATATTTTTTCTAGAAAATAGTTTTTATTGTGTAAAAGCGCCAAAACATTTTAAAAAAAGATATAAATGTGGTACCGCTGTAAACGTACTGACCGTAGAATGAAGCTGCCTTATGAATTTTACCACACGCGGAGCGGCATAAAAAAAAACCCATAAAAACAATTCCGGAATTCAAGAAATGTCACATGCCCGAAAATGGTACCAATAAAAACTTCAACTTGTCCCACAAAAAACAAGCCGTCACATGACTCAGACGGCCAAAATATGGAAAAATTATAGCTCTCAAAAATGGTTATGCAAAAACTAGTCTTTGCAAAAAAAAAGCGTCGTTTATTAACTATTTTGTGTAACATACAGTACAGACCAAAAGTTTGGACACACCGTCTCATTTAAAGATTTTTCTGTATTTTCATGACTTTTTGCTTTCACTCTGCGGTCCAGCTCACCCCAAACCATCTCGATTGGGTTCAGTTCTGGTGACTGTGGAGGCCAGATCATCTGGCGTAGCACCCCATCACTCTCCTTCTTGGTCAAATAGCCCTTACACAGCCTGGAGGTGTGTTTGGGGTCATTGTCCTGTTGAAAAATAAATGATGGTCCAACTAAACGCAAACCGGATGGAATAGCATGCTGCTGCAAGATGCTGTGGTAGCCATGCTGGTTCAGTATGCCTTCAATTTTGAATAAATCTCCAACAGTGTCACCAGCAAAGCACCCCCACACCATCACACCTCCTCCTCCATGCTTCACGGTGGGAACCAGGCATGCAGAGTCAATCCGTTCACCTTTTCTGCGTCGCACAAAAGACACAGTGGTTGGAACCAAAGATCTCAAATTTGGACTCATCAGACCAAAGCACAGATTTCCACTGGTCTAATATCCATTCCTTGTGTTCTTTAGCCCAAACAAGTCTCTTCTGCTTGTTGCCTGTCCTTAGCAGTGGTTTCCTAGCAGCTATTTTACCAAGAAAGCCTGCTGCACAAAGTCTCCTCTTAACAGTTGTTGAAGAGATGTGTCTGCTGCTAGATCTCTGTGTGGCATTGACCTGGTCTCTAATCTGAGCTGCTGTTAACCTGCGATTTCTGAGGCTGGTGACTCGGATAAACTTATCCTCAGAAGCAGAGGTGACTCTTGGTCTTCCTTTCCTGGGGCGGTCCTCATGTGAGCCAGTTTCTTTGTAGCGCTTGATGGTTTATGCAACTGCACTTGGGGACACTTTCAAAGTTTTCCCAATTTTTCGGACTGACTGACCTTAATTTCTTAAAGTAATGATGGCCACTCGTTTTTCTTTACTTAGAATTTGTATTATGGCAAGAAAAAAGCAGCTAACAGTCTATTCAGTAGGACTATCAGCTGTGTATCCACCAGAATTCTGCACAACACAACAGATGGTCCCAACCCCGTTTATAAGGCAAGAAATCCCACTTATTAAACCTGACAGGGCACACCTGTGAAGTGAAAACCATTTCTGGTGACTACCTCTTGAAGCTCATCAAGAGAATGCCAAGAGTGTGCAAAGCAGTCATCAAAGCAAAAGGTGGCTACTTTGACGAACCTAGAACATATTTTCAGTTGTTTCACAGTTTTTGTTAAGTATATAATTCCACATGTGTTAATTCATAGTTTTGATGCCTTCAGTGTGAATGTACAATTTTCATAGTCATGAAAATACAGAAAAATCTTTAAATGAGAAGGTGTGTCCAAACTTTTGGTCGGTACTGTATCTCTCTGATTTAACGGCATAAAAATTCACATTTTGAAAATTGTGATATTTTTGCCAAATTTCCGATTTTTTCACAAATAAACGTGATATCAAAGAAATTTTACCACTATCATGAAGTACAATATGTCACGAAAAAATCTCAGAATCAGTGGGATCCATTGAAGCGTTCCAGAGGTATTACCTCATAAAGTTACAGTGGTCAGATTTGTAAAAATTGGCCCGGTCATTGATGTGCAAACCACCCTAGGGTTAAAGGGGTTAAAGTTACCTTGAGGGGCCTATATAACAGAAAATACCCAAAAGTGACACCATTCTAAAAAGTGCACCTCTCAAAGTGCTCAAAACCATATTCAAGAAAATTATTAACCCTTTAGATGCTTCACAGGAATAAAAGCAAGGTTGAAGGAACAAATAAACATTTGAATTTTTCCCACAAAAATGTTAATTTTGCCCCAAATTTTAAATTTTTACAAGGGTAACAAGAGAAAATGAACCATATAACGTATTCTACAATTTCGCCTGACTATGATGATACCCCATATGTGGTGAATACTACTGTAAAGGCGCATGGCAGGGCTCACAAAAGAAAGGAGAACCATTTGACTTTTGAAGCGCAAACTTGTCTGGAATAGATAGTGGACACTATGTCGCATTTGCAGAGCCCCTGATGTACCTAAACAGAGGAAACCCCCCCACAAGTAACCTCATTTTGGAAACCACACCCCTCAAACTCAAGGAACTTATCTAGAGGTGTGGTAAGCAGCTTGAACCCACTGGCGCTTCACAGAACTTCATAACTTTAACCCCTTTTCGACCAAGTCAGTAATAGTACGTAGCTGCGCCCTCGGACTTATGGACCAGCTAGGTACTATTACGGGCGCTGCGTTCACGCCTGCACACAAGCGGTTCGGGCCGATAGCCGGATGTCAACTGATTTTCACAGCTGACACCCGGTGCTATGTGCCGGGAGCGGTCCCGCAATACAAAACCTTGATTGTGACATCTTCCATGGAGCCCAACCTCAGGCTGAGCTTCATTGAACGACTAACATGGCAGCAGCACCTGGCAACTAGTGATGAGCGAAAGTGGTCTGATAAGGTGTTATCCCAGCATGCTCGGGTGTTATCCGAGTATCTTGTAGTGCTCTGCTACTATGCTCGAGTAGCCACGGTAGCATGTTTTGCCACGGTAGACAGACGCAACACATGCAGGAATTGCCTGCTTGTTAGGTAATCCCAGCATGAGTTGCTTCTGTCTACTGCCGCAAAACATGTTACTACAGGGACTTGAGCATATTAGCTTAGCACTACAAGGTACTCGGATAACATCCGAGCATGCTGAGATAACACCTTTTCCGACCACACTCACTCAGCACTACTGGCAACCCATCATCAACCTGCAACTGCGTCACAGGGGGCAGAAGGGAGCAGGTGACTGCATGCACCGGCCATCGAGCTATCTAAATGCCACTGTCAGTGATTGACAAGGGCACTTAAATACTCATAACAGCAGCAATCAAGGCGAGCTCTGAACATAGCTGTTACAGGCAGACACCGGCTATGTAACACAGCCTACATCTGCCCAGTATGGAGCAGGCTCAGCTCCTGATCCCACTCCATACAAGCACATCCCTATGGTGACAGTTATGACAAGGTTAGCAAATTTCACTTGTCTGTTCCTAAATGTGGAAAGACTAATGGAATTCCCTAACACATGTGAAAGAGTCCTAATTAGTGTTGAGCGAGCACTAAAATGCTCGGGTGCTAAAAGCTCGGGCCGAGCTCACCGTGATACTCGGGTGCTCGACCCGAGCAACGAGCCCAATGTTAGTCTATGGGTCTGAGCATTTTTGCGGTGGCACCCCCGGCACTCTGTAGAAAGCCTAAAAAGTGCCCAAAACGATAGTGACAGTGACCCCCAGGTCACTGCTGTCAACAATGTGGTCAGAGATATTAAGCCACTTTTACGGGCTCACAATAAAACGTTCAAAAATTAAACTGAAAGTGCTTTCCTGTGAAATATGTTAAGGAACATCCTTTCCAGGGTAAAGACTTGTGTATAAGGTAAAATAAATAACCAAAAACAAAAATACTCCTCCACACCTTGGGCTATGTTCACAAGTAGCATTTTTTATGCGTTTTTGCACTTTTGTATTGCTTTCAACCGTGACAAATGCATTCACCGGGAAATGTAATTTTAACATTTTACAACCTTATCTGCCCATGTGCTGTGTGACACATGCATACAGTGCTGAAAAGACATGGGAACAGGATGGGGAAGACCCCTGGAAGCATCTCAGACACCCAGGTCACTGCCTAAAAGTGTGCCCATCAGAAGTGATCCTTGCCGCATCAGAAGATGCAGACTTGCAACTATCCCTGTGCAAGTCCACGTGTCCACGCTTGGTCCCCAGCCGCCAGGGGGGGGCCAGGTGTCCATACTCAGTCCCCAGCCGCCCCACGGCCGGGTGTCCACACTCGGTCCCCAGCCACCAGGGGGCCGAGTGTCCACACTTGGTCCCCAGCCGCCAGGGGGTGGCTGGGTGTCCATAAACGGTCTCCAGCCGCCCCTATTTGAAGGCCAGCCTAACCACAAACACGTGGACAAGTGAATGTGGCCAGGGATGGTCCATCTCACTGACGCCTTCACACTGGGTTAATATTGTGGAAGCCGGGACACAGTTGGACACTGGGATGCAACACGTCCTCCAGACATTGAGGATTGCGGGTCCTCGGTCAATCAGGCTTCAACACAAAGTTTAGAAGGTAGACAGCAGCAGTGGTCGGCCTCCTACACAACGAGTAAATTATTCATGATCATGAGACCATCCATCTCCTTAGCTTTCTGTTCCTTGGAATGCAAGCGCATGTATGTAGTAGCGGCTAAGCCTGAGGTGGTCAGCGTTTTGGCGCATATCCTACCTCCTCCCAGGATTGCTGCATGTTTTACTGCTACTATCCCAGTTCTATGACTCCCGTTAAAACAAAGCTTCAGGTGATGAATGATGGATGAGGTGGTGGCAAAGGAGAAAGAGCAGGAGGAACAGGGACCATTCCATCAATATCAGGCCAGTCAACCACACATGTCTTGTAGGATATGTTTCTGTACCAAAAGGAGCGGTTCGGCTACACAGTTATAGGGCATACAGTGAGTGCAATGCCTACCAAAGATTTCGAGGCACTCCAATGCCCCTTGGAAGTGACATGGAGGTCAGAGGGCCTTAACTAAACCGTTTTTTCCATTTATAGCAACTGGGTCTCCTGTACACTGTTGGCCTAAGCAGTCAATGGAAGGCTTTCCAAAAATTATGAGAAACTGCAAAGCCCCTTGAAACAGACATGGATTACAGCGTACTAAAAACCTTCTACCCATTATTGGGGAGTGGGTCTCCCTTTGTGTTCACCTATGCATTGAAAAGCAAAAGACTAAAATTAGGAGGAAACGCAATGCCCGTTGGAAGAGCTGTGGAGTTCTATGTGGTTTAACAAGACGGTTTTAATGCCCCTTGGAAGAGCGGTGGAGGTCGCAGTTGCTTAACAAGACTGTTTTAATGCCCCTTGGAAAAGTGGTGAAGGTCGCAGTAGCTTAACAAGATGGTTTTAATGCCCCTTGGAAGAGCGGTGGAGGTCGCAGTAGCTTAACAAGACTGTTTTAATGCCCCTTGGAAAAGTGGTGGAGATCGCAGTAGCTTAACAAGACGGTTTTAATGCCCCTTGGAAGAGTGGTGGAGGTCGCAGTAGCTTAACAAGATGGTTTTAATGCCCCTTGGAAAAGTGGTGGAGGTCGCAGTAGCTTAACAAGACGGTTTTAATGCCCCTTGGAAGAGTGGTGGAGGTCGCAGTGGAATAAAAAGACAATATCAATGCCCCTTGGAAGAGTGCTGGAGGTCGCAGTAGCTTAACAAGATGGTTTTAATGCCCCTTGGAAGAGTGGTGGAGGTCGCAGTAGCTTAACAAGACGGTTTTAATGTCCCTTGGAAGAGCGGTGGAGGTCGCAGTAGCTTAACAAGACTGTTTTAATGCCCCTTGGAAAAGTGGTGGAAATCGCAGTAGCTTAACAAGACGGTTTTAATGCCCCTTGGAAGAGTGGTGGAGGTCGTAGTAGCTTAACAAGATGGTTTTAATGCCCCTTGGAAAAGTGGTGGAGGTCGCAGTAGCTTAAAAAGACGGTTTTAATGCCCCTTGGAAGAGTGGTGGAGGTCGCAGTGGAATAAAAAGACAATATCAATGCCCCTTGGAAGAGTGGTGGAGGTCGCAGTAGCTTAACAAGATGGTTTTAATGCCCCTTGGAAGAGTGGTGGAGGTTGCAGTAGCTTAACAAGACGGTTTTAATGTCCCTTGGAAGAGTGGTGCAGGTCCCAGTAGCTTAACAAGATGGTTTTAATGCCCCTTGGAAGAGCGGTGGAGGTTGCAGTAGCTTAACAAGACGGTTTTAATGCCCCTTGGAAAAGTGATGGAGGTCGCAATAGCTTAACAAGACGGTTTTAATGCCCCATGGAAAAGTGGTGGAGGTCGCAGTGTAATAAAAAGACAATATCAATGCCCCTTGGAAGAGTGGTGGAGGTCCCAGTAGCTTAACAAGATGTTTTTAATGCCCCTTGGAAAAGTGGTGGAGGTCGCAGTTGCTTAACAAGACGGTTTTAATACACCTTGGAAGAGCGGTGGAGGTCGCAGTAGCTTAGCAAGACGGTTTTAATGCCCCTTTGAAAAGTGGTGGAGGTTGCAGTAGCTTAACAAGACGGTTTTAATGCCCCTTGGAAAAGTGGTGGAGGTCGCAGTAGCTTAACAAGACGGTTTTAATGCCCCTTGGAAGAGCTGTGGAGTTCAGAGTGGTTTAACAAGACGGTTATAATGCCCCTTGGAAGAGACGTGGAGGTCACAGTAGCTTAACAAGACAGTTTTAATGCCCCTTGGAAGAGCTGTGGAGTTCACAGTGGAATAAAAAGACAATATCAATGCCCCTTGGAAGAGTGGTGGGGGTCGCAGTAGCTTAACAAGACGGTTTTAATGCCCCTTGGAAGAGCTGTGGAGTTCAGAGTGGTTTAACAAGACGGTTATAATGCCCCTTGGAAGAGACGTGGAGGTCACAGTAGCTTAACAAGACGGTTTTAATGCCCCTTGGAAGAGCTGTGGAGTTCCGAGTGGTTTAACAAGACGGTTTTAATGCCCCTTGGAAAAGTGGTGGAGGTCGCAGTAGCTTAACAAGATGGTTTTAATGCCCCTTGGAAGAGCGGAGGAGGTCGCAGTAGCTTAACAAGACGGTTTTAATGCCCCTTGGAAGAGACGTGGAGGTCACAGTAGCTTAACAAGACAGTTTTCATGCCCCTTACAAGAGCCATGCAGTACAGCATATTCAAAACATTCCCATTATTGGGGAGTGGGTCTCCCATAGTCTTTGCCTATGCCTTCCAAGCAAAAGCTGCCAAAAATTAGGACGGAGGAACTTGCAATGCTGGCAACACGGACCACGGTCACCCTGGTGGTATAGTGGTGGTGGAGGCTGAGGATAAGGAGAAGAGCAAAAAACAGCGGAAGCGAAATGAGGAAGCGTATACCCATGTGTGGGTGTGAAGCGGTGCATGGGAATACACCTCCCGAAATAACACAGTGGATTTGACTTTATGTTACTCTGCTGTAATTTGGTGGTGATGAGAAGTCTGGCCCAATCCAGTCCTTGTTCATTTTGATAAGGATCAGCTTGTCAACATTGTCAGTTGACAGGCGAATGCGCTTATCAGTTATAATTCCCCCAGCGGCACTAAAAACACGCTCCGATAACACGCTAGCGGCAGGGCAGGCCAGAACCTCCAAGGCGAATAGAGCGAGTTCATTCCAAGTGTCCAGCTTGGATACCCAATAATTAAAAGGCACAGAGGAATCACGGAGGACGCTGGTACGGTCGGCAAGGTACTCCCTCACCATCTTTTGAAACTTTCCACTCCTTGTGAGAATACCCCACGCCTCAGGGCCTGTAAGCTGGGTGGGTCTCAGAAAACTGTCCCAGAATGTTGACAGTCTTCCTCTGCCTCTGCTGGATTTGAGTTGCATCTCTCTTGCCTGTACGCCTTGGTTGGTCAACGACCTGTGACCTCTGCCGCTAGCGTGTTCAGATGGGAATTTTTGAACAGTTCTGCAGCAAGGGCCTTCTGGTACTGCCCCAATCTTGTAGACCTCTCCACCTCAGGAATAAGAGAGTCAAAGTTCTCCTTGTAGCGGGGGTCTAAAAGTGTCACCAACCAGTAATGACTGTCACCCAACATTTTGACAACGCGAGGGTCACGGTTAAGGCAGCGTAACATAAAGTCAGCCATGCGTGCCAGACTGGTAACGGGCAAGACTTCCGTGTCCTCACCAAGATGACGACTGACCATGCTCTCCTCCTCCTCCCCCCTGTCCTCAGTCCACCCACGCTGAACCGACGGTATGACAGTTGTACAGGTACTACCGTCTACAGCGCATGATACCAGCTCCTGTTCTTCCTCCTCCTCCTCCTCTACCTCATTGTCCCCCAATGCACGTTGGGATGAGATGAGGTTGGGCTGTATGTAATCGCCAATTATGGCTTCTTAATCCATCTCATCATACTCTGGCTGCAATGCCCCCTCTTTAATTCTCTGCAGAGAGCGTTGGAAAAGACAAATAAGTGGGATGCTGACGCTAATGATGGCGTCATCGCCACTCACCATCTTGGTGGACTCCTCAAAGTTTGTCAGGATGGTACATATGTCAGACATCCAGGTCCACTCCTGAGGTCTTATGTGTGGAGTCTGACCTGAATATTGACAGCCTTGTTGCAGCTGGTACTCCACAACTGCTCTCTTCTGCTCACAAATCCTTTGCAACATGTGGAAGGTAGAGTTCCAACGTGTGGGGTCAACACACAGCAGTCGGTGTGCCGGAAGCTGCAAACGCTGCTGCAACACAGCAAGGGCGGCAGAAGCTGTAGCCGACTTCCGAAAATGAGCTGACAGGCGGCTCACTTTGACGAGCAGATCTGGCAACTCGGGGTATGATTTAAGAAACCGCTGGACCATGAGGTTAAGCACATGAGCCAGGAATGGTACGTGTGTGATCTCGCCTCGCCTCAGAGCTGCCACCAGGTCACGGCCATTGTCACACATGACCATGCCTGGATGTAGGCTCAGCGGTCTCAGCCACAGATCTGCCTGCTCTTTCACAGCTGTCCACAACTCACAAACAGTGAGGTTTATCACCTAAGCTTATGAGTTTCAGCACAGCCTGTTGCCGCTTGGCTGAGGCAGTACTGCAGTGCTTCCAGCTTGTAACTGATGTGGTGATATCTGAGATGGAGGCTGACATGAGGAGGAGGAGGATGATGCGTAGGAGCTGTACACTGTGAGGGCAACTCTGACTGACATAGGGCTCGCAATCCTCGGTGTGGGGAGGATGTGTTCCGTCCCAAGGTCCGACTGGGTCCCGGCTTCCACTATGTTTACCCAGTGTGCCGTCAGGGAGATGTACCGTCCCTGGCCACAAGCACTTGTCCACGTGTCCGTTGTCAGGTGGACTCTCCCAGTAACTGCGTTGTTGAGGGCACGGCAGATGTTTTGGGACACGTGCTTCTGTAGTGCGGGGATGGCACACCGGGCAAAATAGTGTCGGCTGGGGACCGAGTACCAAGGGACGGCCACCGCCATAAGGTTGTGGAAGGATTCCGTCTCCACCAGCCTAAAAGGCAGCTTTTCCAACGCAAGCAGTCGTGAAATGTGCGAATTTAGGACTGTGGCCTGTGGGGCGTTGGCTGCGAATTTGCGCTTTCGTTCAAAGCTCTGGGATATGCACAATTGAACTCTGCGGTGGGACGTGGACGTTGATGCTGTTTCTTGAGAAACTGCCATAACAAGTGAAGACTGAGAGGAGGGGGCATCTTTGCATGCAGTATGGACAGGGGATTGCCTTGCACACACAACAGGGGGTTCTCTTACACGCACAACAGCGGAAGAAGAAGTGGTGACACCCACTGACACTGGTCGTGGACCCTGGGGCTCGCCCCACAAAGTCGGGTGCTTTGCTGACATGAGCCTGATCATGCTGGTGGTGGTCAGGCTTTTAGTTTTGTCACCCCTGCTGATGCTGGCATGGCAGGTGGTACAATTGGCCTTTTTGGGGTTATCAGCAGAGTCTTTAAAAAAATTCCAGACTCTGGAAGACCTACTGGTTGTACTGGCAACGTCCCTCGTGTTGGTGTTACGGGGAACTGTTGCCCGCCTTCTGTGTGCGGCCACCACACTGCTTCTTCCTGCCTGCTGGGGTACTCTGCCTCCCTCCCCCTGTGTGCTGCTGGCCTCGCTCTGCATGTCCTCCTGCCACGTTGGGTCAGTTACTAGATCATCCACCACCTCCTCCTCTTCCACTTGCGCACCACGATCCTCCTTCTCACTTCGTGGCAATTGTGTCCCGTCATCGTCCACCTCTGGTGACAAATTGCCAGTGTCGACATCCTGTTGCCATGGCTGTTCAAATATTTGGGCATCGCTACATGGGATCTCCTCTTCCACCACTTCAAGAGGAGCAGGCGTGGGGCACAAATATGGAAATGGACCAGTGAACAGCTCTTCAGAGTGTCCAAATGTGGGATCAGTTGCTGTCTGACGACACTCGGCATGGTGGGAGGAAGGAGCATCAGGGTGAGGAGGAGTATGCGGTTGAGACTCACGGCTACTAAAACTTGACCGTGTGGAAGACAGACCGGAGGTGGTGGTGCCCAGGTAACTGGAAGTATTATCTGCTATCCAATTAATAACCTGTTCACACTGATCAGTTCGCAATATTGGTGTTGTAGTGTGCTTCCCTAGTAATTCAGTCAAGAAGTGAGAGCGAGAAGATGTGGCTGTTGGTTGTGGCACATTTTCACCTTGGCCACGGCCTCTACACGCACCATCACCAGAACGTCCAGTTCCACGTCCCTTGCCACGCGCCTTGCCCATTGTAAATGAAGTAAAATAGGTTACACTTGCACTATCAATGGAAAAAGGGAAATAAAAAGGAGATTAGAACTGTGGAAAAGGAAAACCACAGTTCTATTTCTCTGGCCTACACGAGAATCTTTAAAACAGATATATTTGTGTCTGAACAGTCAGGGAGACACTATTACTGTTTTTTTTATGTAAAAAAGGCCAAAAGCTGCATAATACAGAGATATGAACCGTGGAACTGCAAAACCAAACTTCTAGTTATCTGGCCTATGCCAGAATATTTTAAACAGATATATGTGTCTGAACAGTCAGGGAGACACTGTTACTGTTTTTTTTATGTAAAAAAGGCCAAAGGCTGCATAATACTAAGATTTGAACAGTGGAACTGCAAAACCAAACTTCTAGTTATCGGGCCTACACCAGAATATTTTAAACAGATATATTTGTGTCTGAACAGTCAGGGAGACACTATTACTGTTTTTTTATGTAAAAAGGCCAAAAGCTGCATAATACTGAGATTTGAACCGTGGAACTGCAAAACCAAACTTCTAGTTATCTGGTCTACACCAGATTATTTTAAACAGATATATTTGTGTCTGAACAGTCAGGGAGACACTATTACTGTTTTTTTTTTATGTAAAAAAGGCCAAAAGCTGCATAATACAGAGATTTGAACAGTGGAACTGCAAAACCAAACTTCTAGTTATCTGGCCTACACCAGAATATTTTAAACAGATATATTGGTGTCTGAACAGTCACAGACACACTCAATTTTTTTTTTTTTTTGGGGGGGGGGGGGATACCAAAAGGTTAATAAGATGCGTATTTGTACAGTCTGACTGTGGGAAAAAAAATACAGGATTTAGATTAAAAGAAAAAAGGATTTTTCCTGGCCCCTGAGACCGGGGGATAAGTCTAGCAATTTGACCAACAGGAGCACACAGGACTGTAATGCAGCGTTTGCTGGTATAACCACTGCGTCTCCTATACAGCCTGCCTGATATCTGGGATGGATATTAGTCCTGAGAAGGACTGTTTGTTTGATTTGGCAGGCTTTAAAGACCCTACACTAACTATTTCGCAGTATAAATCTCTCCCTAGCTCTGCAGCACTGACCCTACACTGTCTGATCCGGAGCGACTGTGTCCAAGATGGCGGCTCCCGTTTTAAATACTCGAGGTGACGCTGTGCGGCCAGCCAATCACTGTAATGCCCACAAACAACATGGCTGCGGCATTACAGTGACTGGCTGGCAATGCCTGCATGTTCATTGGCTCTGTAAAGAGCGCCAAACGTGCAGGGCGGAGACCCGAGCTCCCGCCCGAGTAACCCGGAAATGCTCGGTGCTCGCCGAACATCCCGAGTAGTGAGATGCTCTGGCGAGTACCTAGCAGTGTCGAGCATGCTCACTCAACACTAGTCCTAATAGATTTAGTAAAGGTGCCTCAAGCATATGAATGTTATTGCACACCACAATGCACTCTCACATACACACATCTTACAAAAAGACATATTATTCCAGATACTCAGACGCGCACAAACACACAGACGCGCACAAACACATCAGTACATGAATACATCATCTGAACCACCATCAATTGTAATGTCAGATCAGCCCCATATATCCTTGTATCACATAAACCTACAACTCCCAGTATGTAATTAACAATAGAGATACTGGGAGTTGTTATCAGTCATCATCAGACTGCGCACCATACAGGAACCACAGTACTGATGAGACGCAGGCAGTATCACAAACGAACATTTACATCCAGGTATCTTACCTGAGACGTCTTCTCTGATTAGAGTCGTTCTTTCTTTTCTTCATCTTGTCCAGACTCCATGATGACTTTTCTCATCCACAGCCCGTCTCTGCAGACTTCCATCTTCCCCACATGATGCCCTTAAAGATAGCAGTGTTATTATAATGCTCCTGAATAAAAATATCTGCCCTACACTGAGACCCTGAATAAACCTAACTCTTACAATGCTACCTGCACAAAATATGACATACACTCTACCCCTCTTATGGTACCTGCTCTCCACACTGCCCCCTCCTTACCATACTGGGCCCCCTCTTTACACTGTCCTCTAATATGGTGTTCCCGCTATACTGCCCAGTCATCACACTCCCCCTCCTTAGCATACTGTTCCCTCCTGGCTGTGCCCTCACACTGTTCCCCCCATAATGCCGCATCTCTATACCTTCCCCCACACTACTTAGTTTCTGTGCTGTGTCACTTCACACTTTTGTCCCTCCATACTGTCTCCTCACACTACTCCACCACTCTCGATACTGTCTCATACATCCCTTCCCCATTCTGTTGCCGCACCCATTCCCACCCCTCCCCTAGTTCACCATACTGTTTTTTCACACATCTTCCCATTCTGTCTCCTAAAATTTCTCTCCCATCTCTCCCCAAATATAATAAATCTTCGGAAGAGCACACAGACATGCAGAAGTGCTCTTACACACACGAAAACAAGCGCACACTAAGGCTTCTTTCACACGTCAGTACGTGCGGTGACAGTTTCCACACGTACCAGAGACACTTGTACACGTAGACCCATTCAAATGAATGCGTATGTGCACGTCAGTGTGTTTCCACATTCCACAGACCGTGGGCAAAACACGCTAACATGTCTGTTTTTTACTTGCTGCACAGGCCGCAAAAAGTCTCGCACACTGATGACAGTTAGCGCTCTTCCCAAGCACCGGCTGCTGAATGCTGCCCTCATCATAGATATCCCTGCTGGCGCTGCGATCAGCAGCGGCAGGGTCAATGGTGAGAGTAGTAGTCTACTCCCGCCGTGTCCAACTGTAAAAATAAGAATAAAAAAAAAAAAAAGACTCCTGCAGTGAGTGGGCCCCGGAGCTGCGCTCAACAAGCGGTGCCCTGTCATTCACTAAGCGCAGCTCCGGGGCCCACTCGCTGCAGGATTCATTCTCCTCGGCGTGAGTGCTCGCACGGATTACAGCGGGGGACATTTAGGAGAGGTGAGTATAAGGATTTTTTTATTTTATTCTTATTTTTACAGTTGGACACGGCGGGAGTAGACTACTACTCTCATCATTGACCCAGCTGCTGCCGGCAGGGATCTATGATGAAGGCAGCGCTCAGCACCCGGCTCTTGGGAACAGTGCTAACTGTACACCAATTTCCAAGCACCAGTATGTGTCACATGGATGACACACAGGTAGACACGGATATCTCCAGTCCCGTAAATATCAGGACATGTGGAAGAGCCCTAATATACACACCCAGATACACATACTCACAGAAATGGGGACACGTACACACACAGGCAAGCACACACAGAAATGCACAGACACACTCAGACAATCACACACACAAAAATGCAGACATACAGGGAAGCACTTACACATGTAGACACGCACACACACTGACACATGCATGCATATACACACACACACGCAGGCATATACACACACATGCAGGCATATACACACACACACATGCAGGCATATACACACACACACTGTACACACATGCAGGCATATACACACACACACTGTACACACATGCAGGCATATACACACACACACACATGCAGGCATATACACACACACTGTACACACATGCAGGCATGCATATGCACACACACACATGCAGGCATATACACAAACACTGTACACACATGCAGGCATGCATATACACACACACAGGCAGGCATATACACACACACACGCGCGCAGGCATATACACACACGCGCAGGCATATACACACTACACACACACACATATGCAGGGATATATACACACACATACTGCACACACACGCAGGCATATACAGACACACGCAGGCATATACACACACAGTCATATACACACTGTACACACACAGGCATATACGCACACTCACATGCAGGCAGCATGTATATAAAAATTCATACAAACACACACAAATATTACACTACCTTGGCTTGTCTCCAGTCCAGCCCATATAGTGTTCAGACGCTCTCCTAAGGCGGAAGACTGCAGTGCAGGGCGCACTGTGACGTCACTTTTAGCAGACGTGTGGCCCTGTCTGCTAAGTGTGACGCTGCAGTGCAGCCCATGCTCTCCTGCTCCCAGGCCCCTCCCGCTACTGTCATGGGCATAGCGGCGGTGAAAGTGTGTGAGCGCGCCCTTAAAGGGCCCGCCACCACTTTTTTTTTCCTTTTTAAATTCTCCTCTGTCTTCTCTGCAGGGGGCCAGGGGCCCACCGGGAAATTTCCCGGCACCCCGCTAGGCCAGTCCGAGCCTGTCCATGATACATGGTGTATACCCGAGTACCCGATGCAAACACAAGTAGCGAGCACTTGCGCTCAAGATTAGTGACAACTTATTCAATATGATGACCTAATGTTATCAAATTTTATCGTACCTCTGGGTTCAAAATGCACATTATACCCCTTGATAAAATCTTTGAGGGGTCTAGTTTCCAAAATGGAGTTAATTGTGGGGGTTTCCACTATTTAGGAACATCAGGGGCTCCAGAAATGCGACATGGCGTCCGCTCTTGATTCCAGCCAATTTTGTGTTCAAAAAGTCACACAGTTATCCTTCCCTTCTGAACTCTGACTTGCACCCAAACAGTGTATTTTCCCCACATATGGGGTATTGGCGTAGTCAGGAGAAATTGCACAACAGTTTTTAGGTTCCATTTTCTCCTCTTACCCTTGTGAAAATAAAAAATTCGGGGCTAAAAGATAATTTTTGGGGAAAAAGTTTGATTTTTTTATTTTCACGGCTCCATGTTAAAAACCTCTGTGAAGCACCTGGGGGTTAAGGGTGCTCACCACACATCTAGATAAGTTCCCTGAGGGGTCTAGTTTCCAAAATTGTGTCACTTGTGGGGGTTTTCCACTGTTTAAGCACATCAGGGGCTGTCCAAACGCAACATGGCGTCCGCTAATTATTCAAGCAATTTTTACATTCAAAAAGTCAAATGGCACTCCTTCCCTTCCGAAGCCTGCCGTGCGCCCAAGCAGTGGTTTTCCCCACACTTGGGGTATAGGCTTACTCAGGAGAGATTGCACAACAAGTTGCATAGTGCAATTTCTCCTGTTACCCTTATGAAAATGCAAAACTCTGGGCTGAAAAACATTTTTGTGGGAAAAATGTGAAAATTTTATTTTCACGGCTCCATGCTATAAACTTCTGTGAAGCACCTGAGGGTTCAAGGTGCTCACCACACATCTAGATAAGTTCCCTGAGGGGTCTAGTTTCCAAAATGGTGTCACTTGTAGGGGGTTTCAACTGTTTAGGCACATCAGGGGCTCTCCAAACGTAACATGGCGTCCGCTAATTATTCCAGCAAATTTTACATTCAAAAAGTCAAATGGCGCTCCTTCCCTTCTGGGCCCTGTTGTGCACCCAAACAGTGGTTTTTCCCCAGGTATGGGGTATCTGCGTGCTCAGGGGAAAGTGCATAACAACTTTAGAGTCCATGTTTTCCTGTTACCCTGCAAAAATAAAAAAAATTTGGTCTAAAGTAACATTTTTGTGAAAAAAGGTAAATGTTCATATTTTTCTTCCCCATTCCAAAATTTCCTGTGAAGCACCTGAAGGGTTAATAAATTTCTTGAATGTGGTTTTGAGCACCTTCAGGGGTGCAGTTTTTAGAATGGTGTCACTTTTCTGTCATAAAGGCCCCTCAAAGTCACTTCAAATGTGATGTGGTCCCTAAAAAAATGGTTTTGTCAAATTTTTAACCCTTATAACTTCCTAACAAAAAAAATGTTGGTTCCAAAATTGTGCTGATGTAAAGTAGACATGTGGGAAATGTTATTTATTAACTATTTTGTGTGACATACAGTACAGACCAAAAGTTTGGACACACCTTCTCATTTAAAGATTTTTCTGTATTTTCATGACTTTGAAAATTGTACATTCACACTGAAGGCATCAAAACTATGAATTAACACATGTGGAATTATATACTTAACAAAAAAGTGTGAAACAACTGAAAATATGTCTTATATTCTAGGTTCTTCAAAGTAGCCACCTTTTGCTTTGATGACTGCTTTGCACACTCTTGGCATTCTCTTGATGAGCTTCGAGAGGTAGTCACCGGAAATGGTCTTCCGACAATCTTGAAGGAGTTCACAGAGATGCTTAGCACTTGTTGGCCCTTTTGCCTTCACTCTGCGGTCCAGCTCACCCCAAACCATCTTGATTGGGTTCAGGTCTGGTGACTGTGGAGGCCAGGTCATCTGGTGCAGCACCCCATCACTCTCCTTCTTAGTCAAATAGCCTGGAGGTGTGTTTAGGGTCATTGTCCTGTTGAAAAATAAATGATGGTCCAACTAAATGCAAACCGGATGGAATAGCATGCCGCTGCAAGATGCTGTGGTAGCCATGCTGGTTCAGTATGCCTTCAATTTTGAATAAATCCCCAACAGTGTCACCAGCAAAGCACCCCCACACCATCACACCTCCTCCTCCATGCTTCACGGTGGGAACCAGGCATGTAGAGTCCATCCGTTCACCTTTTCTGCGTCGCACAAAGACACAGTGGTTGGAACCAAAGATCTCAAATTTGGACTCATCAGACCAAAGCACAGATTTCCGCTGGTCTAATGTCCATTCCTTGTGTTCTTTAGCCCAAACAAGTGTCTTCTGCTTGTTGCCTGTTGTTAGCAGTGGTTTACTAGCAGCTATTTTACCATAAAGGCCTGCTGCACAAAGTCTCCTCTTAACAGTTGTTGTAGAGATGTGTCTGCTGCTAGAACTCTGTGTGGCATTGACCTGGTCTCTAATCTGAGCTGCTGTTAACCTGCGATTTCTGAGGCTGGTGACTCGGATAAACTTATCCTCAGAAGCAGAGGTGACTCTTGGTCTTCCTTTCCTGGGGCGGTCCTCATGTGAGCCAGTTTCTTTGTAGCGCTTCATGGTTTTTGCAACTGCACTTGGGGACACTTTCAAAGTTTTCCCAATTTTTCACACTGACTGACCTTCATTTCTTAAAGTAATGATGGCCACTCATTTTTCTGTTTTTCTTTACTTAGCTGCTTTTTTCTTGCCATAATACAAATTCTAACAATCTATTCAGTAGGACTATCAGCTGTGTATCCACCAGACTTCTGCACAACACAACTGATTGTCCCAACCCCATTTATAAGGCAAGAAATCCCACTTATTAAACCTGACAGGGAACACCTGTGAAGTGAAAACCATTTCCGGGGACTACCTCTTGAAGCTCATCAAGAGAATGCCAAGATGTGCAAAGCAGTCATCAAAGCAAAAGGTGGCTACTTTGAAGAACCTAGAATATAAGACATATTTTCAGTTGTTTCACACTTTTTTGTTAAGTATATAATTCCACATGTGTCAAATCATAGTTTTGATGCCTTCAGTGTGAATGTACAATTTTCATAGTCATGAAAATACAGAAAAATCTTTAAATGAGAAGGTGTGTCCAAACTTTTGGTCTGTACTGTATCTCTCTGATTTAAGGGCATAAAAATTAAAATTTTAAAAATTGCAAAATTTTCCAAATGTTTGCAAAATTTCAGATATTTTCACAAATAAACACAAGTGATATCGAAGAAATTTTACCACTATCATGAAGTACAATATGTCATGAAAAAACAAAATCAGCGGGATCCGTTGAAGCGTTCCAGAGTAATTACCTCATAAAGTGACAGTGGTCAGAATTGTAAAAATTGGCCCGGTCATTAACGTGCAAACCACCCTCGGGGGTAAAGGGGTTAATCTATGAATATGAAATATTAAATTTTTCCCACAATCATATTCTTTATGCCCCAATTTTTTCATTTTCACATGGGTTATGTAATGCACACGCAAGGGTCAGAGCAGAGCGAGACTGCCGGAGCAGCGAGCAAAGGGTCAGAGCAGAGCGAGACTGCCGGAGCAGCGAGCAAAGGGTCAGAGCAGAGCGAGACTGCCGGAGCAGCGAGCAAAGGGTCAGAGCAGAGCGAGACTGCCGGAGCAGCGAGCAAAGGGTCAGAGCAGAGCGAGACTGCCGGAGCAGCGAGCAAAGGGTCAGAGCAGAGCGAGACTGCCGGAGCAGCGAGCAAAGGGTCAGAGCAGAGCGAGACTGCCGAAGCAGCGAGCAAAGGGTCAGAGCAGAGCGAGACTGCCGGAGCAGCGAGCAAAGGGTCAGAGCAGAGCAAGACTGCCGGAGCAGCGAGCAAATGGTCAGAGCAGAGCGAGACTGCCGGAGCAGCAGGGACAGGGCTCTGTTCACAGGGAACAGACTGGAAGGGAAAGGCAGAACCAGGTACACACAAGATACTTGCAATGAAGTAGCGAGTGGACTCTAAACTCACAAACGGGAGTACAGGGACAACGAGTAGGAGTTAGGTACGGGATCAGATTCTGCAGGAAAAGGGAAGGTACGAACATAGAGAAAAACAGGTAACAGGCTAGGAGAGTATTCAGACAAGAACAGACACAGCAGCAAGATACAGGAGCGGGTCTAGGTATGCGGCCCCTAGAAGCCGGAACGAACAGGCTAGGAGCGTGTTCAGACAGGAACAGGCAAGATACAGGAAAGGGTCTAGGTATGCGGCCCCTAGAAGACGGAAAGAACAGGCTAGGAGCGTGTTCACACTGGCCTGGAAATACAGCCTCCAGGATAGGCAGAAGACAACAGGCTAGAAGATAGTTCATACAGGACACAGTTCAGACACGGGAACTGATACCGCAAGGCAGGAAACATACTGGACTGGGCACATCAGTGACTGGACGCCAACTGACAGAACACAATGCTTAGGCATGGATTCCAGGGAGGAGCTGGGATAAATACCAGGTGACAGACAGCAATAGGCTGAGGACGCACAAGGGGAGTGCCTGCAGCAGCTACAAGAAGCAGGAAGTGATCGGGCGCCGCCCTTAAGCAGCAGAAACAGAGGCAAGCAGACAGCATGGAGGGAAGCCAGGCTAGCAGACTGGACTGGAGATCAAGTGCGCGCTCTTGCACAGTGGGAGATGGACCACTATGCAAGGACTCCGCCAGGTATGTTACAGTACCCCCCCTCTTACGCCCCCTCTTCTTCAGGCCTGCCAGAATGTTCCGCAGGGAATTCGAGGGCCAATCTTTCACTTCAAGGAGATCACTTCCACTGTCCACAGGAAAAACTGGTCTCATCAGAGTAGCTAGGATTCTACCTCCTATCCAGCCATCCTCAGCAACAGACGAAACGGGAAGGAATTGAGGGTAAACTGATTAAATTTGCTGATGACACAAAGCTAGGAGGAATAGCTAATACTAGAGAAGAGAGAGAGAGGATTCAAAAAGACCTAAATAAACTGGAGCAGTGGGCAGCAACCAACAGAATGGTTTTTAACAGGGAAAAATGCAAAGTACTACATCTGGGCAATAAAAATGAAAAAAGCATATACAGAATGGGAGGAATAGAGCTAAGTAACAGTACATGTGAAAAAGACTTAGGTATACTAATAGATCATAGACTGAACATGAGTCAACAGTGTGATGCAGCAGCAAAAAAGGCAAATACAATTCTGGGATGTATTAACAGAAGCATACAGTCTAGATCACGTGAAGTCATTATCGGTCTTTACTCCTCTTTGGTCAGACCTCATCTGGAATACTGTGTACAGTTTTGGGCACCACATTTTAAAAAAGACATAGACAAACTGGAGCAAGTTCAGAGAAGAGCGACCAGAATGGTGACTGGTCTGCAAACCATGTCCTATGAGGAACGGTTGCAGGATTTGGGAATGTTTAGCTTGCAAAAAAGAAGACTGAGAGGAGACTTAATAGCTGTCTACAAATATGTCAAGGGCTGTCACATTGTAGAAGGATCATCTTTATTCTCATTTGCACAAGGAAAGACTAGAAGCAATGGGATGAAACTAAATGGGAGGAGACACAGATTAGATATTAGAAAAAACTTTTTGACAGTTAGGGTGATTAATGAGTGGAACAGGCTGCCACGAGAGGTGGTGAGTTCCCCTTCAATGGACGTCTTCAAACAGAGGCTGGACAGACATCTGTCTGAGATGATCTAGTGAATCCTGCTTTGAGCAGGGGGTTGGACCAGATGACCCAGGAGGTCCCTTCCAACTCTACCATTCTATGATTCTATGATTCTATGATTCTATGAGTACCAGGAACAGCACACAAGGAAGTCTCTCTCCACTTATTATCAGGTAGCACCCCAGAGGGTTCAGGAGACAACTGGAAGTCCTCCGCCGGGTTGGAGGGGTGCAGAGACTTGGGGGTAACCTCTGCTTCGGAGTACACTAGGTCAGACTCGCTGGAAGAAGCGGGCGAGGTATCAGGTACCGAGTATAGGAGAGTCCCTGTCCATTTGCTATCAGATAGCACCCCGAAGGGTTCAGGAGACAACTGGAGGTCCTCCGCCTGGTCGGAGGGGTGTAGAGACTCGGGGATAACCTCTGCTTCGGAGTACACTAGGTCGGACTCACTGGACGAAGCGGGCGAGGTATCAGGTACAGAGTATAGGGAAGACTTTGTCCATTCGCTACCAGGTAGCACCCCGAAGGGTTCTGGAGGCAACTGGAGGTCCTCCGCCTGGTCGGAGGGGTGTAGAGACTCGGGGTTAACTACCGCTTTGAGGTACCCATTGTCAGGCTCACAGGACGGAGCGGACGAAGTATCGGGTACCGGGTGTAGGGAAGTCTCTCTCCATTTGTCATCAGGTGGTATCCCGGAGGATTCAGGAGGCAACAGGGGGTCCTCCGCCAGGTAGTAGAGATGCACAGACTCGGAGGTAATCACTGCTTCGGAGTACCCTTGGACAGGCTCACCGGATAAAGTGGGTGAAGCATCAGATACCGGGTGCAGGAAGTCGTCCTGTGTGGATTCTAGGTGGGCAGAAGTCTCTTCGGGCAGGAGAACTGGTGCGCTACCCATGCACATTACCCGTCGGGGCTGCTCTGGGATACAGGGAAGTGAAGCTTCAGCAGGGAATTCAAGGTTGGGGTCAGGAGGTCTTTGGGAGGACAGACCCTGGCGTGACGGCTTGCCTCTACGCCTAGCACGTCTGGACTGCCTCTTGAGGTTGGGAGAAGTATTCCGGAGAGCGTAGTCATCCTGTGTGGATTCTGGGTGGGCAGTAGTCTCTTCGGGCAGGAGGACTAGTGCGCTACCCACACACATTACCCAACGGGGCTGCTCCGGGTTATTGGGAAGTGAAGCTTCAGCAGGAGCCTCCGGATTAGGGTCATCGAAGACCATTAGAAAGGCCACCAGGAAGGCCTGAAGGTCCAGGAGGATAGGATCCTGTGCTTCCCATAGGGGGTTGATCCATTCCAAGGCATCACCCATTAGGTAAGACATCATGAATCCCACCTTAACCCGATCGGTGGGAAAACAAAGAGGGTAGAACTTGAAGTGTAGCATGCATTGCTCCACAAATGCACGACTCAGTCTTGGATCCCCATAGTACCGTGGCGGATCCGCAGGAACGAGTGCTGATAGATCCATCTGGACGGGTGCGTAATACGCCTGAAACTCAGCTGGTAGCAAAAAAATAAATTTCTTCTAGAAGCACGTATTCGCTGGAAAACGTCTCAGAGAGCGAAGGCCGTGGGGCTCAACGGGAACCATGGCCTGAGCATGCTGTAATGCACACGCCCGGGCTGAGGGGCATGTGCGTGTATATGCAGTGATTCCACTTGACCGTGCCGGAGAGTGAATGCCTGGAGGGGCGTAACTAAGTATCCACCCGATCCGACCAGGGTCGCACGACGGCATACGACGCCAGTGCACCAAGGAGGAACCGAGCAGAGGGACCAGGTGCTACTCCAGGACAGACCCCGGACACGGCTGTTGACCCACACAGGGGAATACAGGAACAGGCAGGTTAGGCTGGCACACAGACTGCTGGGTATAGGCAGACACGGCTGGTATGCAGACTGGCGGATGCTGGTAAGCACGACTGGTATGCAGGCAGGGAGGTACTGGCAGGTACGACAGGTTGGAGCACCGAGTGGATAGGACCAGTACAGACTGGGACTCAGGAACAGAACCGCAGATGCGGTGGACAAACACAGCAGAGTGAGGCCGCCCAGAGCGGTGAGCAAGAGCAGAACAAGATGAGACCGCCTGAAGCGGTGAACGAGAGAAGAGCAGGGCAAGGCCGCCTGGAGCGGTGAGCGAGAGGAGCAGGACGAGACTGCCGGAGCAGCGAGCAAAGGGTCAGAGCAAGGCGAGACTGCGGAGCAGCGAGCAAAGGGTCAGAGCAGAGCGAGACTGCCGGAGCAGCGAGCAAAGGGTCAGAGCAGAGCGAGACTGCCGGAGCAGCGAGCAAAGGGTCAGAGCAGAGCGAGACTGCCGGAGCAGCGAGCAAAGGGTCAGAGCAGAGCGAGACTGCCGGAGCAGCGAGCAAAGGGTCAGAGCAGAGTGAGACTGCCGGAGCAGCGAGCAAAGGATCAGAGCAGAGCGAGACTGCCGGAGCAGCGAGCAAAGGGTCAGAGCAGAGAAAGACTGCCGAAGCAGCGAGCAAAGGGTCAGAGCAGAGCGAGACTGCCGGAGCAGCGAGCAAAGGGTCAGAGCAGAGCGAGACTGCCGGAGCAGCGAGCAAAGGGTCAGAGCAGAGCGAGACTGCCGGAGCAGCGGGGACAGGGCTCTGTTCACACGGAACAGACTGGAAGGGAAAGGCAGAACCAGGTACACACAAGATACTTGCAATGAAGTAGCGAGTGGACTCTAAACTCACAAACGGGAGTACAGGGACAACGAGTAGGAGTTAGGTACGGGATCAGATTCTGCAGGAAAAGGGAAGGTACGAACATAGAGAAAAACAGGTAACAGGCTAGGAGAGTATTCAGACAAGAACAGACACAGCAGCAAGATACAGGAGCGGGTCTAGGTATGCGGCCCCTAGAAGGCGGAACGAACAGGCTAGGAGCGTGTTCAGACAGGAACAGGCAAGATACAGGAACGGGTCTAGGTATGCGGCCCCTAGAAGGCGGAAAGAACAGGCTAGGAGCGTGTTCACACTGGCCTGGAAATACAGCCTCCAGGATAGGCAGAAGACAACAGGCTAGAAGATAGTTCAGCCAGGACACAGTTCAGACACGGGAACTGATACCGCAAGGCAGGAAACATACAGGACCTGGCACATCAGTGACTGGACGCCAACTGACAGAACACAATGCTCAGGCATGGATTCCAGGGAGGAGCTGGGTTAAATACCAGGTGACAGACAGCAATAGGCTTAGGACGCACAAGGGGTGTGCCTGCAGCAGCTACAAGAAGCAGGAAGTGATCGGGCGCCGCCCTTAAGCAGCAGAAACAGAGGCAAGCAGACAGCATGGAGGGAAGCCAGGCTAGCAGACTGGACTGGAGATCAAGTGCGCGCTCTTGCACAGTGGGAGATGGACCACTATGCAAGGACGCCACCAGGTATGTTACAGGTTACAGCTGAAAATGGACCACACAATTTGTTATGCAATTTCTCCTGAGTATGCGATCGATTTCACAGCAACCAAAAAAAGGGTCTTTTAGTGTGTGATAGTAGCCAAACATAAAAAAAAACTATATAAATCTGTTATCGCTGTAATCGCATCTACCCAAAAAATAAAGTCGTCTAGTCACTTATACCGCACGAGGAACATTGTAAAAAAATAAATAAAACCAATTCTTCACCTGGTGTTGATTTTTTTCATTCTGCCTCCCAAAAATCGCAGTAAGGCTCGGCTCACATTTATCCTGCGTTCTACGCTGAGCGATTACACCAGGGTTTCCGTGTAAATTTCTGAAATGCGTGATTCAGACGGACCCCCCAGCAGAAGGTGCCCTATAATGAGGCAGATGGAGAGACTGTGGACACCGTCTGGCCTATGATCCGGCGGTGTCAGTCTTTTTAGGCGTGCATAAAAGAGGGGACCACAGTTTTGTGCACCGATGAAAAGAAAGATACAGCTAAATAGAGGCCAGATGGAGTACAGCGTAATGCGACTGCCTCTTTATAGTGAATGGATCACTCAGGGATTTCATCTGAATCACGTCATTGGGAGATATAGATGGAAACCCCGATGTAAGTGCTCAGTAGTGATGAGCGAGCACTAAAATGCTCAGGTACTCGTTGCTCGGGTCAAGCAAATTGGAATACTCGGGTGCTAGACCCGAGCAACGAGCCCAATGTAAGTGTATGGGAAACTCAAGCATTTTTCAGGCGGCTCCCCCCGGCGGTCTGCAGAGGGCCTAAAAATTGCCCAAATCGATGGGAACAGTGCTCAAATGACATGGGAACAGCATGGGGAAGACCCCTGGAAGCATTTCTGACTCCCAGGTCACTGCTGTCAACAACGTTGTCAGAGTATTACGCCACTTTTAAGGATTCACAATAAAACATGCAAAAACAAAACCAAAATTGATTTTCCTGGGAAATATATTAAGGAACATCCTTTCCAGGGTAATGACTTGTATATAAGGCAAAATAAATAACCAAAAATACTCCTCCACACCTTGGGCTATGTTCACACGTAGCGTTTTTGATGCATTTTTGCATTGCTTTAAACAAAGACAAATGCATTCACTGGGAAATGTCATTTTAACATTTTACAACCTTATCTGGCCATGTGGTGTGTAACACCTCATCAGACACATGTATACAGTGCTGAAAAGACATGGGAACAGCATGGGGAAGACCTCTGGAAGCATTTCTGACTCCCAGGTCACTGCCTAAAAGTGTGCCCATCATAAGTGATCCTTGGAGCATGCGAAGATGCCTCCCGCCATGCACCTGTCGTTGCAGACTTGCAACAATCACCGTCCACGTCCTTGTCCTAGTGCAGCGTTCAGTTGTCCCTACCCCATTCCTTGGAATGCAAGCGCAAGTATGAAGCCAGCCACCCACCCACCCACAGGCTGCAGTACTATACTGCCAATTTTTTGACAGCTGCTTGCACTTGAAATGTAGCCTTTTAGGCTCGTGGAGACGGAAGCTTTTCATAACCTCATGCCGGCGGCCAGGTGTCCATACTTGGTCTCCAGCCGCCACTATTTCTTCCGGTATTGTCTCCGCCTTCCACAAGCACGGGTCCCACAACATTACCCATGCCCTCCCCCGTGCACTTACTGGGAAGGACCGCCTAACCACAAACACGTGGACACGTGAATGTGGCCAGAGACGGTACGGAGCCAGTCCACAGCTTTTTTTGCTGAGAGTTGTATTTAGCTCGGTGAAAGTACTGGCATAGAGGGAAACCGTATCTACCCTGGGTGTCATTTCTCCATCACCAGGTTCCGCCCATTGTCACACACGACCATGCCTGGCTGTATGTTCAGCAGTGAGAGCCACAGATCAGGCTGCTGTGTTACAGCTTTCAACAACTCTGCAGAGCTGGGCGGTTTGTCAATTAAGCATGTTATCTTCAGCACAGCCTGTTGCCGCTTGGCCAAGGCAGTGCTGCAGTGCTGTCTGCTTGTGACTGATGTGGTCATTTCGGAGATGGAGGAGGAGGTGCAGGAGCTGAACAATGTGATTACATTGAGGTTAAATTGGTGACGCTGTTTTTTATACTAAAGAAAGATCCTATTGTTTTGGGGTTTTTTACATTATTTTTTAAGACAAATGCATTCACCGGGAAATGTCAGTTTAACATTTTACAACCTTATCTGGCAATGTGGTGTGTGACACATCATCAGACACATCCTTTTTTATTTATGATGGAGGGACTCTGAAAGTCATAAAGCCTATTTTTATAGGGACATCAGACGGCCCTTACTATTCTTAAAAGGCCAGCCATCGGCCCTCGCTATTGTTAGAGAGCCATCAGCCGGCTATGCTTTGTTGTTCCCATTATTAACAAATGGGTCTCCTATACTGTTATTGCATATACAGTGACTGCAAGGGCTGCCAAAAATTTGGACGCAACCCAATACCCATTTGAAGAGACATAGAGGAGGGGTCTCAGCAAAAAAAATGTTCCCATTATAAAGGAGCGGGTCTCCTATAGTGGTAATGCCCATGCTGTGACTGCAAGGGCTGCCAAGATTTGGGAAAAACCCCACTAAGAATTTAAAGACACATAGAGCAGGGCCACAGTAACGACAAATTCCATTTAGAGAGGAGAGGGTCTGCTATACAGTTATAGGGTATGCAGTGAGTCCAACGGATAACAAATTTTAGGAAAAACCCCACTAAGAATTTAAAGACACATAGAGCAGGGCCACGGTAACGACAAATTCCATTTAGAGAGGAGAGGGTCTGCTATACAGTTATAGGGTATGCAGTGAGTCCAACGGATAACCAATTTTAGGAAAAAAACCACTAAGAATTTAAAGACACATAGAGCAGGGCCACAGTAATGACAAATTCCCATTAGAAAGGAGAGAGTCTCCCATAGTGTTTGCCTATGCAGTGAATGCAAGGGCTGCCAAAAATTTGGAGGCACTTCAATGCCTCTTGTAAGAGAAGTGGAGGAGGGCCTCATAAAAAAATGTTCCCATTAGAAAGGAGCGGGCCTCCTATACTTGTAATGCCCATGCACTAAGTGTATGGGCTGACAAACATTTACCCCTGGGGGGTATACATGAACATACTCTATAAAAAAAAATTTTACGGTCATCATAAACACCCTTTAAAAAAGTTATGTGGGTGTTGCATCACGGACCACGGTCAGCCTGGTGATATGGTGGTGGAGGATGAGGAGAAGGCGGAGGACTAGAGCAAATAGCCAAAATCAGGAAGCGTATACCCATGTGTGGGTGTGAAGAGGTGCATGGGAATACACCTCCCAAAAAAAGACACTGGATTTGAGTTTATGTTACGCTGCTATCATTCGGTGGTGTTGAGAAGTCTGGCCCAATCCAGCCCTTGTTCATTTTTATAACAGTCAACCTGTCAGCATTTTCAGTTGACAGGTGGATGCGCTTATCAGTTATAATTCCACCAGCGGCACTAAAAACCAGCTCTGATAAAATGCTGGCGGCAGGGCAGGCCAGGACCTTCAAGGCATAGAGAGCCAGTTCATTCCACGTATCCAGCTTGGATACCCAATAATTATAAGGCACAGCGGAATCATGGAGGACGTTGGTACAGTCAGTAAGGTACTCCCTCAGCATCTTCCCAAATTTTGCACTCCTTGTGAGAGTACCCCGTGCCTCAGGGCCTGTGCGATGGGAGGGTCAGAGAAAACTCTCCCAGAACTTTCACAGTGTTCCCCTGCCTCTGCTGGATTGAAGTTGTGTCCCTCTTGCCTGTACTCCTTGGTTGTCCAACGAAGTGTGCCCTCTGCCGCCAGCGTTTTCAGATGGGAATTTTTTTAATAGTTCCGCAACAAGGGCCTTCTGGTACAGCCCCATTTTTGTAGACCTGTCCTCCTCAGGAATAAGAGATATAAAGTTCTCCTTGTAGCTTGGGTCTAGAAGTGTCACCAACCAGTAATGACTGTCATCCAAAATTTTGAGAACGTGAGGGTCATGGGAAAGGCAGCGTAACATAAACTCAGCCATCTGTGCCAGACTACTAACAGGCAAGACTTGCGTGTCCTCAACAAGAGGATGACTGACCATGCTCTCCTCCTCTCTGTCCTCTGGCCATCCACGCTGAACAGGTGGTATGACAGCTGTGCAGGTAGTACCGTCTATAGTGCATGAAACTAGCTCCTGTCCTTCCTCCTCCTCTTCATCATTGTCACCCAATCCACATTGGGATGAGATGAGGCTTGGCTGTGTGTAATCACCCTGTATGGTTCCTTGCTCCATCTCATAGTGCTCCGCCTGCAATGCATCCTCTTTTATTGTGAGCAGAGAGCGTTTCAGAAGACAGAGAAGCGGGATGGTGACGCTGATTATGGCGTCATCGTCGCTCACCATCTTGGTGGAGTCCTCAAAGTTTTGGAGGATGGTACATATGTCTGACATCCATGTCCACTCCTGAGGTCTTATGTGTGGAGTCTAAACTGAATACTGACGGTCTTGTTGATGCTGGTACTCAACAACTGCCCTCTTCTGCTCACAAATCCTTCCCAGCATCTGCAGTGTAGAGTTCCAACGCGTGGGAACATCACACGCCAGTCTGTGAGCCGGAAGCTGCAAACGCTGCTGAAGCACGGCAAGGGCGGTGGAAGCTGTAGCTGACTTTCTAAAATTGGCACACAGGCGGCGTACTTTAACAAGCAGATCCGGCAGCTCCGGGTAGGATTTGAGAAACCTCTGAACCACGAAGTTAAGCACATGGGACAGGCATTGAACGTGTGTGAGCTCGCCTTGCCTCAGAGCCGCCACCAGGTTCCGGCCATTGTTACACACGACCATGCCTGGCTGTAGGTTCAGCGGTGTGAGCCACAGATCTGCCTACTCTTTCAGAGCTGTCCACAGCTCTTCAGCATTGTGCGGTTTTTCACCTAAGCATATTAGCTTCAGCACAGTCTGTTGCCTCTTGGCCGAGGCAGTGCTGCAGTG
Source organism: Phyllobates terribilis (assembly GCF_046119375.1). Lineage (NCBI taxonomy): Eukaryota > Metazoa > Chordata > Amphibia > Anura > Dendrobatidae > Phyllobates > Phyllobates terribilis. Next base: position 709,217,105 of record NW_027362761.1, read on the forward strand.
CTTCCAGCTTGTGACTGATGTGGTCATTTCAGAGATGGAGGCTGAAGAGGAGGAGGAGGCTGAGATGCAGGAGCTGTAGACCATGGGGGCAACCCTGATTGACCTAGGGCCCGCAATCCTTAGCGTCGGGAGGACGTGTTCCGACCCAAGGTCCGACTGGGTCCCGGCTTCCACTATGTTAACCCAGTGTGCCGTCAGCGAGATCATAGAATCATAGAATCATAGAATGGTAGAGTTGGAAGGGACCTCCTGGGTCATCTGGTCCAACCCCCTGCTCAAAGCAGGATTCACTAGATCATCTCAGACAGATGTCTGTCCAGCCTCTGTTTGAAGACGTCCATTGAAGGGGAACTCACCACCTCTCGTGGCAGCCTGTTCCACTCATTAATCACCCTAACTGTCAAAAAGTTTTTTCTAATATCTAACCTGTGTCTCCTCCCATTTAGTTTCATCCCATTGCTTCTAGTCTTTCCTTGTGCAAATGAGAATAAAGATGATCCTTCTACAATGTGACAGCCCTTGACATATTTGTAGACAGCTATTAAGTCTCCTCTCAGTCTTCTTTTTTGCAAGCTAAACATTCCCAAATCCTGCAACCATTCCTCATAGGACATGGTTTGCAGACCAGTCACCATTCTGGTCGCTCTTCTCTGAACTTGCTCCAGTTTGTCTATGTCTTTTTTAAAATGTGGTGCCCAAAACTGTACACAGTATTCCAGATGAGGTCTGACCAAAGAGGAGTAAAGACCGATAATGACTTCACGATGTACCGTCCCTGCCCACAAGCACTTGTCCATGTGTCCGTGGTTAGGTGGACTTTCCCGGTAACTGCGTTGTTGAGGGCACGGCTAATGTTTTGGACACGTGATTGTGTAATGTGGGGACGGCACACCGGGAGAAATAGTGGCGGCTGGGGACCGAGTACCGAGGGACAGCAACCGCCATCAGGTTGCGGAATGCTTCCGTCTCCACGAGCCTAAAAGGCAAGATTTCGAGCGCAAGCAGTCGTAAAATGTGAGAATTTAGTAGTGTGGCCTGTGGGGCGTTGGCTGCATATTTGCGCTTGCGTTCCAAGGACTGGGTTATGGACAACTGAACGCTGCGCTGGGACTAGGACATGGACATGCTTCCTGATGCTGCTACTTGAGAGTCTGCAACGACAGGTGCAGGGCAGGAGGCATCTTTGCATGCACCATGGACAGGGGATTGGCTTGCATGCACAACAGCGGAAGAAGCAATGGTGCCACCTGCAGACACTGTTCCTGGACCCTGGGGTTCGGCCCACAAAGTCGGGTGTTTTGCTGCCATGTGCCTGATCATGCTGGTGGTGGTCAGGCTGGTCGTTTTGCCACCCCTGCTGATGCTGGCCTGGCAGGTGGTGCAAGTGGCCTTTTTGGGGCTATCGGCAGAGTCTTTAAAAAACAACCAGACTCGGGAAGACCTAACAGTTGTACTGGCAACTTCCTTCGTGTTGGTGTTACGGGGAACGGTTGCCTGCCTTCTGTCTGCGGCCACCACACTGCTTCTTCCTGCCTGTTGGGGTGCTCTGCCTCCCTCCCCATATGTGCTGCTGTCCTCGCTCTGCATGTCCTCCTGCCAGGTTGGGTCAGTTACTATATCATCCACCACCTCGTCTTCCACTTCCGCACCCTGGTCCTCCTCCTGACTTTCTGGCAATTGTGTCTCATCAGCGTCCACCTCTTTTGATACTTTCCCACCGTCGCCTTCGTGTGTCCGTGGCTGCTCAAATATTTGGGCATCGCTACACGCGATCTCCTCTTGCCCCGCTTTAAGTGGACCGGGCGAGATGCCCGAATCTATAAATGGAAAAGTGAACAGCTCTTCAGAGTGTCAAAGTGTGGGATCAGTTGTCTCTGGGTACTCGGCCTGGTGGGAGGAAGGAGGATGAGGGTGAGGAATATGCGGTCCAGACTCACGGCTACTGAGACTTGACCGTGTGGAAGACAGGGTGGTGGTGGTGGCTAAGTGACTGGAAGCATTATCCGCTATCCAACCAACAACCTTTTGACACTGCTCTGGGTTCAATAGTGGTGTGCTGCGGTCCCCTAGAAATTGGGACAGGAGGGTCAGGTGAGAAGATGTGGGTGTTTGTTGTGGCACAATTTCAGCTTATCCTCGGCCACTGCATGCACCATTACCATCACGTCCAGTTCCTTGCCACGTGCCTTGCCCATTTTAAATGGAGGACAGTATCTTCCACGCTCACTATAAATGACTGCGTTTGGAGCGAACTTATATGTGATCCGTGTGACGGAGAAAACAGAGTTTTAAATACCTGGCCTGTAGGTAAGTAGTTTGAACAGCAAACTGCTGTGAATTGTGATCCGTGTGATGGAGAAAACACACTTTTAAATAGCTGGATTTCTAGCGCTGTAATATGGAAAGGACCTGGCTGTATTCTGCAGTGCCAACAAGCAAATGGCGCAGAAAAACGGTGTTCTCTGGATTGCTTTTTAAGTACATAATGAGGATTAAGATCCAAAGAAAAGTATTCCTGGCCTCTGAGACCTGGGCATTTGTATAGAAATATCTAACAGCAGCAGAAGGCAGAATTGGAATGGAGCCTCTTGTGATATGCACTGCAGTCTGCTATATACCCTGCTTGCCTGCCTATATACACTGCCTGCCTGATATCTCTGCAGATGTATTAGTCCTCAGAAGGACTGTTTGTTAAGATGGATATGTGTAATGTACGGTTTTTCTCCCTACACTACCTAATACACAAGCAAATCTCTCCCTACACTGTCTGATTCCGGAGTGACTGTGACGAACATGGCGGCGCCAGGTCTGATATAGACCTGATGATGCTGTGCGGTCAGCCAATCACTGTAATGCCACAACCAACATGGCTACGGCATTACAGTGAGCAGCAACCTATTCCAGACAAAATAGTGCTCCTTCCCTTCCGAGCCCTGTGGTGCGCCCAAACATTTGTCCTCCATAGATGGGGTATCGGCGTACTCATAAGAAACAACAAATTTTATGGTGCATTTTCTCCTGTTACTCCTGTGAAAATGCAAAATTTGGGGATAAAGTAATATTTTTGTGGGAAAAAGTAAAACTTTCATTTTTTCCTTCCACGTTGTTTTAGTTTCTGTGAAGCACCTGAAGGGCTAATAAACTTATTGGATGTGTTTTTCAGCACTTTGAAGGGTGCTATTTTTAGAATGGTTTCACTTTTGGGTATTTTCTTCATAAGCCCCTCAAAGTCACGTCAAATGTGATGTTGTCCCTAAAAAAATTGGTTTTATAAAATTTTGTTGGAAAAATTAGAAATAGCTAGTCAACTTTTAATCCTTATAACTTCCTAATAGTGATGAGTGAGCGTGCTCGGTTAACCCTTTCACCGAGCATGCTCGGGTGCTTACCGAGTAGCTTTGGCGTGCTCGTATATTATGTTCCAGTCCCTGCGTCTGCATGATTTACAGCTGTCAGCCTGATCATCGCCTGTGTGTAGTACAGGTGATCAGGCAAGTGCTGCTTCTAGTCTCCCATGAAGACCATTGAAGCAAGTAAAAAAAAATTTTTTAAAAATTATATATATATATATTTTTTTATGAAAAGTTTAAATCACCCCCCTTTCGCCCCATTCAAAATAAAACAATTAAAAATAACATACATATGCATGTATTTGGTATCGCTGCGTTAAGAATCGCCCGATCAATGTAAAAAAAGAATCCGATCGATAAACGGTGTAACGAGAAAAAAAATTCAAAACGCCAGAATTACATTTTTTTTGGTCCCTGCCACATTGTAATAAAATGCAACAATGGGTGATCAAAACATCGGATCTACCCCAAAATGGTATCAATAAAAACTTCAGCTCGGCACGCAAAAAATAAGGCATCACCCTGCCCCAGATCCCAATAAATGGCGCCATTGGGTTTTTTTTTGTTGTTGTTGTTTTTTTAGCAAACTTTAGATTTTTTTTTTACCAATTAAATAAAAAAGAACCTATACATGTTTTGGCGCACTTGGAATTTTTTTCCCGTTTTCCAGTACATGATATGGTAAAACCAGTGATGTTGTTCAAAAGTACAACTCGTCCTGCAAAAAAATAAGCCCTCACACGGCCATATTGACAGAAAAATAAAAAAAAGTTATGGCTCTGGGAAGGGGAGCAAAAAACAAAAACGCAAAAACGGAAAATGTTCCGGTCATGAAAGGGTGAAGGGCAAAAAAATGAAAAGTTTGAAAATTGCCAAATTTCCGATATTTTCAGAAATAAACGCAAGTCATATCAAACAAATTTTACCACTATCATAAAAGTACAATATGTCATAAAAAAAAAACAATCTCAGAATTACTGGAATCCGTTGAGGCGTTCCAGAGCTATTACCAGATAAAGTGACACTGGTCAGAATTGTAAAAATTGGCCTGGTCACGAAGGTGAAAACAGGCTGTGGCGCGAAAGGGTTAAAATTCTACCTTGGCTTCACCTCAAAATCCAATTTGGGTTGTGATCTTTTACTATTACACTTTTCTAAATACCGAAATCCAGTACAGTACTGCAAGCAGTCTAATAACCTCTACATTGCATTTCACCTATCAGTGAGACAAAGACAAACACAAAAAAGACACACAAAAAAAATTGTCCTAGTCATATAGAATTAAAAATGATTGTGCCCACCATATAGTCATTTCCACACAAGTCCACTCCCTATACAACTACACCAGAACCCATGCTTTCATGCTACATTCTCACATATAATATTTGTTGCAAATTCTGATCCTATAGAACACTCCCACTCTGTTGGTGTAATGGTTGTAATTGACAAGTGAACATTGTAAATCTTTGTGTTTTCCAGGCTGTGTGGTTTTGAACCTTTCTTTGATGCACGAGGAGATCAGTACATGTACAGCAGAATCCTTAATTGTGACTTTGAATTCATGTCGCCCTGGTGGGATGAAATTTCACTGAATGCCAAGGATTTGGTGAGTGATGCCAATGTGCAAATAGCTTTCCCGACTTTGGCTGCATTAACATGCATCAGTCATGCTGCGAGTTTTCACCACTGTTTTTCTGCATAATCTCTTAATCTTGCTGGGAAACGCCTGCTTCACAAAATCATAATGGCCACATGGTTCTGCATGTGAAACAGTTGATCCCCTACAAGATTAAGCGGTTTCCCTGCACAAAGACCTCAGCGAAAGAGTGCTGTGGTTAAAAGCCACAGAGAGGCACAGAAACAAAACAAAAAAATGCCAGATTCAGGAGAACAACGACCTTTATACCTAAATACACTTCAAAGGAAACCGGTCATGTAAAATAATGCTACTAACCAGCAAATATCTGGTTAATCTACAGTCATGGCCAAAAGTATTGAGAATGAGACAAATAGTAATTTTTCCAAAGTTTACTGCTTCATTTTTTGTAATGGCAATTTGCATATACTCCTGAATGTCAAAGAGTGATCAGCTTAACAGCAATTACTGTACTTGCAAAGTCAATATTTGCCCAGAAAATGAACTTTAACCCCCAAAACACATTTCAACATCATTGCAGTCCTGCCTTAAAAGGAGCAGCTAACATCGTTTTAGTGATTGATCCATTAACACAGGTGTGGGTGTTGATGAGGACAGGGCTGGCGATCAATCAGTCATGATTAAGTAAGAATGACATCACTGGACACTTTAAAAGGAGGCTGGTTCTTGGTATCATTGTTTCTCTTCAGTTAACCATGGTTATCTCTAATGAAACACGTGCAGCCATCATTGCACTGCACAAAAATGGCCTAACAGGGAAGAGTATCGCAGCTACAAAGATTGCACCTCAGTCAACAATCTATCGCATCATCAAGAACTTCAAGGAGAGAGCTTCCATTGTTGTCAAAAAGGCTCCAGGGCGCCCAAGAAAGACCAGCAAGCGCCAGGACCGTATCTTAAAACTGTTTCAGCTGCGGGATCGGACTACCTGCAGTGCCGAGCTTGCTCAGGAATGGCAGCAGGCTGGTGTGAGTGCTTCTGCACGCACTGTGAGGCGGAGACTCTTTGAGCAAGGGCTGGTTTCAAGGAGGGCAGCAAAGAAGCCACTTCTCTCCAGAAAAAACATCAGGAACCGACTGATATTCTGCAAAAGGTACAGGGAGTGGACTGCTCAGGACTGGGGAAAAGTCATTTTCTCTGATGAATCCCCTTTTCGATTGTTTGGGACATCTGGAAAACAGCTTATTCGGAGAAGAGGTGAGCGCTACCACCAGTCTTGTCTCATGTCAACTGTAAAGCATCCTGAAACCATTCATGTGTGGGGTTGCTTCTCAGCCAAGGGAATCGGCTCACTCACAGTCTTGCCTAAAAACATAGCCATGAATAAAGAATGGTACCAGAATGTCCTCCAAGAGCAACTTCTCCCAACCGTCCAAGAGCAGTTTGGCGCCCAACAATGCCTTTTCCAGCATGATGGAGCACCTTGCCATAAAGCAAAGGTGATAACTAAATGGCTCATGGAAAAAAACATAGAGATTTTGGGTCCATGGCCTGGAAACTCCCCAGATCTTAATCCCATTGAGAACTTGTGGTCAATCATCAAGAGACGGGTGGACAAACAAAACCAACAAATTCTGGCAAAATGCAAGCATTGATTATGCAAGAATGGACTGCTATCAGTCAGGATTTGGTACAAAAGTTGATTGAGAGCATGCCAGGGAGAATTACAGAGGTCTTGAAGAAGAAGGGGCAACACTGCAAATATTGACTTGCTGCATTAACTCATTCTAACTGTCAATATAACCTATTGGTACTCATAATATGATTGCAATTATATTTCTGTATGTGATATAAACATCAGACAAACACTAATAAAAACCAGAGGCCAGCAGATCAAGTGAAAATATAATTTTGGTGTCATTCTCAAAACTTTTAGCCATGACTGTACAGGTTAATAGTGTTCTGACAACATGTGGCACTCTCACCGCGAGCCCTCCTGCCAAGAGACTTCCAGTCATAGGGTTGGCTCTAGCATGGTTTCAGTCACCACTCAGTGCATAGTGAGCGGCATCTGTAACTACACCCCCCACACTGACTGACAGCAGGCCTGGCTTTAGAGTTGGCTTTCAGTCGGTGCCGTGGGTGTGGTTACAGCCATTGCTATCTATACACTGAGCGTGACTGAAACAATGTCAGAGCCTCCCCTATGACTGGAAGCCATAAAGTGCCTGGGTGTGGGGATAAAATTAATTTCCTCCCAAAAGCAGGGCTCGCAGTGCTGATGCCGCACTGTTTTAGAATGCTATTAACCTGCGGATTAAACCCATAGGTGCAGGCTAATAGCGATATTTTACATGACAGGTTCCCTTTAAAGACTAAGACAGAGTTCCGACAAATGCTTGAATATCACTGGTATACAGTGATTTTGGTGCCAACGATGTCTGAATGGTTTTATATTAAGTTTATGGTGCTAATTAACAATATGACTTTGGTTTTGCCAGATTGGCTCTAGTTTCTGAGATATTAAATAGTTAATTACAGTAGAATTCTGGCTTCAAAAAGTCACTTTTACAGCATTGTAAGCCTACAACTTGAAATGCAAAATTATATGGGATATTTCATTACCTAAAACATGGTTAAAGAGTCAAAAGACCAAAAGCTATTGCATTTGTTATCACACACAAGTCGCATTGGGGGAATGCATTATCTCAAAAACTAGAACCAATTCAGCACCCTCAAAATACCCCAAATCCATTCACAAAACCTTGGAACTTGAAAAAAAAAATTTCCTGTAAACCTGTGTAATAATTTGGTTTGTTTTCCTGAAAAATTGGCAATTTTTCATCCACATGTGCTCCATATATTAATTTTTTACATCAGCAATAAAAATAATGCTCAATTCAGTTTCTAATGCAATTTTTGCAAAGGATCCATGAATGACATATGCCATACTTAATGGGTGCGAAACAGAAAAAAAAATGTAAGTCTCATCCACAAATCAGACATGTCTATTGGACAGGTCTGGCATTAGGGGCAGGCAGACTAGGCATCTGCCCGGGGCCCCCATTCTCCCAGGAGCGTGCCGATAATAGCGGCACACCACGCGGCCGCTATGGGGCCCGTGAGTCAGAGGGGGCAAGCGCCAGCGCCGCCCACCCTCCCCCTCATCGTGTATTCAACTGTATCGGCATTATAGATGCCGATATAGTTGAAAGCAATGATGGAAGAGAGAGCGTCATGTGACGCTTCCTCTCCCATCATTCCCTGTCTCTGATGCAGTGGTGCAATGACGTCATTTCATTGTGCACCGGGCAATGGAGCTGCTGAGACCAGAGGAACGAGCAGAGGCAAGTATGTATTTATTTATTTTTTACATTAGTGAGTAAATGGTGGCCATAATACTGGAGGACTGTGGGCCTGCATTAATCGGTATGGGGGGTGCATTATACTGTATGGGGGCGCTGCATTATACTGTATGAGGGCTACATTATATTACATGGGGCTGCATTATACTATATGGGGGCTACATTATATTATATGGGCCTGCATTATACTATATGGGGGCTTCATTATACTATATGGGGGCAACATTATACTCTATGGGGGCTATGTTTTACTGTGTGGGGGCTGCATCACGCTATATGGGGCTGCATGATACTGTGCACTGTACTATATGGATAACTATGTGGAGTGTATTATACTATATGGAGGACTACGGGGAGAGTATTATACTATATGGAGGACTATAGGGCGCATTATACTAAACTAGCAAAATGCTGCCTATTCATCGAGTGATTGGATTGTGTATGCTGGAACAAAAATCATTGTTCTCAGCAGCATATAGTCCAGTGTAAACTGCAGATATGCTGCTGATAACATGATACTGTTTGGGGACAGAGTGATCTACTAGTGATTGTTCTGTGCCCATCATGCTTCCTCAGCCAGTGTAAAGAAGCCGGGAAACAAGAGTCGAATGACTTCAATATTGTCGATCACGCTCGTTTAAAGGCTCAAACTTAGCGCATGTAAATACAACCAAAATGTTCCTGTGTGATGGTGCAATATGTCAGCATTTGATGCCCCACTTTAAAGAAGTTGTCCAGTACTTTTTTTAAATTGCCCAATGCATTCAGCATGTGGGCTGATAGCGCCGCTCACAGGCATCACGTGAACCCGCAATGATGTCACAAGTGAGGCGTGACTCAGTGCTGGGGTCCCAGTGGTGGCTGCTGGGTTGTGGGTGGGGTTATTCCCCGCGTCACACCCAGCATCCACCGCGCACTTTCCCAATGAATGGGGAGAGGGAGAGCGCGCGGTGTGACGCAGGGGAATAACCCCACCCACAACCCAGCAGCCACCGGTGGAACGCGAAAGTGGGACCCTCAGCCTGGACTTGTCGTGACATCAGCGGACGTCAGAGCCGACTGCAGCCAGGGGTCACGTGATGCCTGTGAGCGGCCCGCGATAGCGCCACTCACAGACATTATCTGCAACACGAGGTATTTACAGAGATACTTATGCCCACATGCTGAATACATTGGTCAACTTAAAAAAAGTACCGGACAACCCCTTTAAACTTTTGTCCAGGGCCCCACTTTGTCCAAAATCAGCCCTGCTAATGCACAATGGGATTATTTTTTTTTTCACATGGACCATCTTTTGGTATTGAAAAAAAAAATGTTTGTTTGAATTGTGGTACTGATAAAATTGATCCGTGTTCAGTCAGTCATTCATTCATTCCAAATTAAAATGTGCTTGACAGCAACTCTATGTTTAGACAAAGGTCTCAAGGATTTTAGCATAAATTCCAAAGAAAATGTATTTTTAAAAAAAGCCTCCAATTTTTAGTGGAAATGTCAGGCTCCTTAAGATTTTGTTTCAAGAGTCATTTTTCAGCTTGAATTCCACAAATAAAATGCCAAGACAGCTAACGCCCTAGTTAGCTTTTCTAAGTAGATTAGTGCTATCTGAAATTACAAACCAACCTAATTCCTCAATATACTTTTAAATACAGATTTCAGAACTCAATGTTTTTCTAACCTAACATGCAGAAAAAGCACAGTATTGGACTGTAAGGCTATGTGCCCACGATGCAGAAATGCTCCGGATTTTTCCTGAGCGTTTCTGCATCTCCCTGGCAGAAAAAAACACATGCGGATTGTACATGTGGATTGTACATGCGGATTGTACATGCGGATTGTACATGCGTTTTTCCTGCCAAGGACAAGCGGATGTGAAGCGTTCTTCACATGCATTTCCAAGCGATTTTAGCATCACTTGGAAAGTGCTTGTCAACTTCGTCACACTATATAAATCCATGTAAACAGCATGGATTTATATAGTGTGACCGTAAAAGAATGTCAAAAAATAAAAAAATAAAAATATACTTACCTTCTGATGGCCCCCGGTGTCTTGCTTCGCTCCGTCCTGGCTGCCGGCAGATCGCGGTATACTGAAGGACCTGCTGACGTCAGCATCGCGTGACCCGTCACATGACTATGAAGTCAGCGCAGGTCCTTCAGTCCATCGCGATCTGTCGGCATGGGAGGACGAGCGCAGCGGGGGCAGTCAGAAGATAAATAAACATTTATTTTTTATTTTATTCTTTTTTTCACAGTTTCTATGGAACCCGGGTCCGGAGGAGAATCTCCTCTTCTCCAAACCCGGGTACCATCCGCACATTGAAACACGTGGAATGCGCATCTACATATACAGTGATGCGTAATCCATGCGTTCCAATGCAAGTCAATGGCGGCGAAAACGCAGGACTTCCGCAAAATAATTGGTAGTGCTGCGTTTTTTTCCGCAATGATAACCCGCAGCGGAAATTTCCACAGCATGTGCACAGCACATGCGGATTATCATTGGGGAACATGGCAGGCCTTCTACCATGCGTTTTTTAAGCGTTTCTGCAGCGTTTTTGCTGCTGCGGAAACGCTTAAAAAACGCATCGTGGGCACACAGCCTTAGGCAGGGTTCACATGCTGTTTTCTGATGAATTTTGCCATGATTTTCGGAAACCTTTCTAAAGCTGCAGGTTTTTTTAGAGCGTTTTCAAAAAATTACAGCAAAAAAATAAAATTACATTGCAAATACATTATGTGAATGCGGATTTATGGCTAGGTTCACATACAAGTGCTTCTCACAAATTAGAATACCATCAAAAAGTTAATTTATTTAATTTCTTCAATAGAAAAAGTGAAACTCATTTTATATAGAGTTTGTTTGAAATGACTATATAAGAGTGATCTATTTCAAGTGTTTATTTCTGTTAATGCTGATGATTATGGCTTACAGCCAATGAAAACACAATAGTCATTATCTCAGTAAATTAGAATACTTTATAACAGCTTGAAAAATGTTTTGAAAATCCAAAATGTTGGCCTACTGAAATGTATGTTCAGTAAATGCACTCAATACTTGGTCGGGGCTCCTTTTGCATCAATTACTGCATCAATGCGGCGTGGCATGTAGGCGATCAGCCTGTGGCACTGCTGAGGTGTTATGGAAGCCCAGGTTGCTTTGATAGCAGCCTTCAGCTCGTCTGCATTGTTGGGTCTGGTGTCTCATCTTCCTCTTGACAATACCCCATAGATTCTCTATGGGGTTAAGGTCAGGCGAGTTTGCTGGCCAATCAAGCACAGTGATCCTGTTGTTTTTAAACCAGGTATTGGTACTTTTGGCAGTGTGGACAGGTGCCAAGTCCTGCTGGAGAATGAAATTTACATCTCCAAAAAGCTTGTCGGCAGAGGGAAGCATGAAGCGCTCTAAAATTTCCTGGTAGACGGCTGCGCTGACTTTGGTGTTGATAAAACACAGTGGACCTACACCAGATGACATGGCTCCCCAAACCATCACTGATTGTGGAAACTTCACACTAGACCTCAAGCAGCTTGGATTGTGTGCCTCTCCACTCTTCCTCCAGACTCTGGGACCTTGATTTCCAAATGAAATGCAAAATTTACTTTCATCTGAAAACACACCTTGGACCACTGAGCAACAGTCCAGGTCTTTTTCTCCTTGGCCCAGGTAAGACGCTTCTGGCGTTGTCTATTGGTCATGAGTGGCTTGACACAAGGAATGCGACACTTGTAGCCCATGTCCTGGATATGTCTGTGTGTGATGGCTCTTGATGTAATGACACCAGCAGCAGTCCACTCCTCATGAATATCCCCAAATTTTTGAATAGCCTTTTTTTAACAATCCTTTCAAGGCTGTGGTTATCCCACTTGCTTGTCATCTTTTTCTACCACACTTTTTCCTTCCACTCAACTTTCCATTAATATGCTTGGATACAGCACTCTGTGAACAGCCAGCTTCTTTAGCAATGACCTTTTATGGCTTACCCTCCTTGAGGAATGTGTGTCAATGCCTGTCTTCTGGACATCTGTCAAGTCAGCAGTCTTCCCCATGATTGTGAAGCCTACTGAAACAGACTAAGGAACCTTTTTAAACGCTTAGGAAGCCTTTGCAGGTGTTTTTTGTTAATTATTCTAATTTACTGAGATAATGACTGTAACGGGTCCGGGAGGCGGAACCTCTGAGCTATTATACAAGGGGGCGGCCCTTGTAAGGGAGCGGGTGGCAGTCTCTGGGTGAACGGACAGGGAGTTACGGCAAGTGATCAGGGCAGTCTCTGGGTAAGGGGTAGGTACGACCTGTGATGGCAGAGCCTCCGGGTAGGCTAGCAGGCAGATGGTAGATGTGTGCTCCCAGGTGAGCAAGCGAGAGTCTCTGGAATAGCAGGTGGTCACGGCACGTGACGGCGGAACCTCCGGGCTGGCAGGCAGGTAGGTAACGGAGAAGCGCTCCCAGGTGAGCGGGCAAGAGTCTCTGGAATAGCTGGTGGTCACCGCACGTGACAACGGGACCTCCGGGCTGGCAAGTAGGCAGGTAACGGAGATGCGCTCCCAGGTGAGCGGGCAAGAGTCTCTGAGATAGCTGGTGGTCACAGCACGTGACAACGGAGCCTCCGGGCTGGCAAGCAGGCAGATAACGGAGAAGCGCTCCCAGGTGAGCGGGCAAGAGTCTCTGAGATAGCTGGTGGTCACAGCACGTGACAACGGAGCCTCCGGGCTGGCAAGCAGGCAGATAACGGAGAAGCGCTCCCAGGTGAGCGGGCAAGCTGGTCCATAGACAGACTGACCGGAGTAGTAAGGCAGACCGTCGGACCTCAGGCAAGCAGGCAGGTAGCTGATATGCGCTCCCAGGTGAGCGGGCAGGCTGGTCCTTTAGACAGACTGACAGGAGTAGTAAGGCAGACCGTCGGACCTCAGACTGGCAGACAGGTAACAAGTATTCAGGCAGGAATCAGGCAGGTAACTAGCAGGAAACTGGCAGGAAACTGGCAGGTAACTGGCAGGTAACTGGCAACGGGACCTGAGGGCTGAAGCACAGGTGAGACACAGGTGCAAACAACATTGCTCGGGCACCTCCATTTTGGAGGAGGTGCCTTATATATGATGAAGTCCTCCGGCCATTGGCCGGGGACTCTTTAGGGCGGCGCGCGCGGCCCCTTTAAGAGGAGGGAAGCGCGCGCGCGCGCGCCCTAAGCACAGGGGCCGGGAAGGAGCGCGCGCTGAGAGCAGAGCAGGAGGAGGACGCCGGGACGGAGCGCGCGCTGACAGCAGAGCAGGAGGAGGACGCCGGGACGGAGCGCGCGCTGACAGCAGAGCGGGGAGAGGACGCCGGGACGGAGCGCGCGCTGACAGCAGAGCGGTGAGGGGAGCAGCGTCCCTGCCTAGCAGAGGGCAGGGACGCCAGCGCTACAGTACCCCCCCCTTTAGGCCCCCCCTTTTTTAGGCCAGACAGAAATTTAGCTAGGATGAGAGGGGCATGGATATTCTCCCGGGGCTCCCACGTTCTCTCCTCAGGACCAAACCCCCTCCAATCTACCAAGAAAAAGGTCTTTCCTCTTACCCTTTTGGTGGCAAGAATGTTCTCTACCTCAAACTCGTCCTCAGCAGAAACCGGAGCAAGAGGCGTACCTGTAGACTTAGAAAAAGAGTTAAGTACCACAGGTTTGAGGAGAGATACATGGAAGGAGTTAGGGATCCGTAAGTTGGCCACCGGGTTGATCTGACTGATAACCTCCAGTGGGCCGATGAACCGAGGCCCCAACTTATAGGAAGGGATCTTGAGCCGGACATATTTGGACGAGAGCCAGACTTTATCCCCAGGACGGAATTGAGGAGGATCCAGACGTCCTTTGTCAGCGTGCCTTTTCATACGCTCGGATGACAGAAGGAGTGCGGACCGGGTACTCTCCCATATGGAGGAAGACTCGCTCTCGTGATTGTTGTACGAGAATTCGGCCCATGGCAGGAGATCCACCCAGTCAGAATGGTGAGCATTAACGAAGTGCCGGAGGTAACTGGTCAGGTTCTGATTGATCCGCTCCACTTGACCATTAGACTGTGGGTGGTAAGCGGAGGAGAAGTCCAGAGTGACGTCTAGCAATTTACAAGTGGCTCTCCAGAAACGAGAAGTGAACTGTACTCCTCGATCCGACACGATGTGACGGGGCAGGCCATGAAGACGGAAGATGTGGCGGATAAAGACTCTAGCCAGCTCGGGTGCAGACGGAAGACCTGGCAGGGGAATGAAGTGAGCCATCTTGGAAAAGCGGTCAGCGACCACCCAAATGACCGTACAACCGGCAGAGACGGGCAGATCAGTTACGAAGTCCATCGCTATATGCTGCCAGGGGGCAGCAGGTGCTGGCAGAGGAAGAAGGCGGCCGGCCGACAGGTGTCTCGGAACCTTGTTGCGGGCGCAGGACACACAGGCAGAAACAAAGTCCATAACATCCTTGTGCAGGTTAGGCCACCAGTAGTGCCGGGTAATAAGCTGGAGGGTCTTTTTCTGACCGGCGTGGCCAGCTAGTTTAGACGAATGACCCCAGTGTAGGATCCTCTCCCAATCAGGTACCGATACGAACGTCTTACCAGGAGGGAGACAATTTAGACTCACGGGGGCCACCTGCATTACTCTGGCGGGATCGATGGGGCAGTCACATGGTCTATGAGGTGGTAATGTCTCTGCCTCCTCCATATCAAAGACATCAGCACAAGACCAATAAGGAATCGGAAGTCCAGGTAGATTAGCTGGGATAGGAGAGGGACGGACGGAATGGACGGGAACCAGACAGGTTTTATGACAGTCTTGTCCCCAGCGAAGGACTTCTCCGGTTTGCCAGTCAAGCACGGGTGCATGTCTCTGGAGCCAAGGCAGACCTAGCAAGAGGGCGTGAGAGAGTCCAGGCAGAACGTGAAGGGAGATACTCTCTGAATGCAGCATACCCACTTGCAGAGTAATGGATTCGGTGATGAATTGGATGGGGCGAGATAAGAGGCCCCCATCCACGGCAACAACAGACAAGGGTACAGCCAGAGGTTTGGTGGGGATGCGGTATTTCTCCACCAGGGACAGTGAAATAAGATTTCCGGCTGCTCCAGAGTCAAGTTGGGCTAGTTCGGAATAACGATTCTCCCCGCAGATGATTGAGACAGACAGCAGCAGGGATGGAGAGGATTTATTTTTGTCTAGATCAAGTCCTCTGAGCGAACCTAGACACAGGCGTTCTCCCGACCTCTCCGGGCAGGCACGGATCCGATGCTCCTTACTGCCACAGTAGAAGCAGCTCCCCTCGGCACGGCGAAAGTCCTGACGGGATTTGACCATCTTGGTCTGGTCGACCTGCATAGGCTCAGGAGAGTGTACCTGGGGAGAAACGGAAGGAGTGACGGGTTTCAGAAAAGTAGGAACCAGACGTGGAAGCCCCTTTTCACGGGTGACCTCTTTGGCACGTTCCTGGAACCGTAGGTCAATCCGGGTGGCAAGAGTTATTAGGTCATCGAGAGTGGTAGGAATGTCCCGACCAGCAAGTTCATCTTTAATACGGCCGGACAGACCCTCCCAGAAGACGGATACCAGAGCTTCGTTATCCCAGGCCAGCTCCGAGGCAAGGGTACGGAACCGTATGGCATATTGACCCACGGTGAGGCTTCCCTGACGGAGGCGTAGCAGAGATGATGCGGATGAGGTCCTCCGTCCGGGTTCGTCGAAGGCTTTCCGGAAAGCCGTGAGAAAGGCAGGCAAGTCGGACACCAGGGGGTCTCCTCTCTCCCATAGAGGATTTAGCCAGGCCAGAGCCTCCCCGGTGAGATGGGACATGATGAATGCAATTTTGGCTCGGTCGGAGTTAAACTGGTGGGACAATAGTTCAAAATGCAGGGTGCACTGATTTATGAAGCCCCGAGCCAGGACGGAGTCGCCTCCGAAGCGAGGAGGTGCAGAGAGCCGGGGTCCGGAAAAGGATACCATGGTACTGGCCGTAGTTGCAGGATCAGACAGGGTGTTCAGGCGAGTATTAACATTCCGCAGATGACCCAGGATGGCCTCCTGTTGGGACTTCTGACGGGACAGTTCAAGACAGAGGTCCGAGAGCGAGGGAGCTTGGGTGCCACCGGGTTCCATGGCCCGAGCAAACTGTAACGGGTCCGGGAGGCGGAACCTCTGAGCTATTATACAAGGGGGCGGCCCTTGTAAGGGAGCGGGTGGCAGTCTCTGGGTGAACGGACAGGGAGTTACGGCAAGTGATCAGGGCAGTCTCTGGGTAAGGGGTAGGTACGACCTGTGATGGCAGAGCCTCCGGGTAGGCTAGCAGGCAGATGGTAGATGTGTGCTCCCAGGTGAGCAAGCGAGAGTCTCTGGAATAGCAGGTGGTCACGGCACGTGACGGCGGAACCTCCGGGCTGGCAGGCAGGTAGGTAACGGAGAAGCGCTCCCAGGTGAGCGGGCAAGAGTCTCTGGAATAGCTGGTGGTCACCGCACGTGACAACGGGACCTCCGGGCTGGCAAGTAGGCAAGTAACGGAGATGCGCTCCCAGGTGAGCGGGCAAGAGTCTCTGAGATAGCTGGTGGTCACAGCACGTGACAACGGAGCCTCCGGGCTGGCAAGCAGGCAGATAACGGAGAAGCGCTCCCAGGTGAGCGGGCAAGCTGGTCCATAGACAGACTGACCGGAGTAGTAAGGCAGACCGTCGGACCTCAGGCAAGCAGGCAGGTAGCTGATATGCGCTCCCAGGTGAGCGGGCAGGCTGGTCCTTTAGACAGACTGACAGGAGTAGTAAGGCAGACCGTCGGACCTCAGACTGGCAGACAGGTAACAAGTATTCAGGCAGGAATCAGGCAGGTAACTAGCAGGAAACTGGCAGGAAACTGGCAGGTAACTGGCAGGTAACTGGCAACGGGACCTGAGGGCTGAAGCACAGGTGAGACACAGGTGCAAACAACATTGCTCGGGCACCTCCATTTTGGAGGAGGTGCCTTATATATGATGAAGTCCTCCGGCCATTGGCCGGGGACTCTTTAGGGCGGCGCGCGCGGCCCCTTTAAGAGGAGGGAAGCGCGCGCGCGCGCGCCCTAAGCACAGGGGCCGGGAAGGAGCGCGCGCTGAGAGCAGAGCAGGAGGAGGACGCCGGGACGGAGCGCGCGCTGACAGCAGAGCAGGAGGAGGACGCCGGGACGGAGCGCGCGCTGACAGCAGAGCGGGGAGAGGACGCCGGGACGGAGCGCGCGCTGACAGCAGAGCGGTGAGGGGAGCAGCGTCCCTGCCTAGCAGAGGGCAGGGACGCCAGCGCTACAATGACTTTTGTGTTTTCATTGGCTGTAAGCCATAATCATCAACATTAAAAGAAATAAACCCTTGAAACAGATCACTCTGTTTGTAATGACTCTATATAATATGAGTTTCACTTTTAGTATTGAACTGAAATAAATTTACTTTTTGATGATATTCTAATTTAGTGAGAGGCACTTGTATATTTTAGGGCTAACTGCACAGACAGTGTGTGCATCTAAACTTCACTCTTTTTCCAAGCTCCTATCAACTGAATAATGACTACAAAGTTCAGCTCAACTTTCCTTTGGTCATAAATCAGCTGAGAGTTGTTCAGAAAAAGACAGAAAGGTTACAAAACTACCAGAACAAGCTAATTGAAAAATTACTATAGAATGCAAACACCAAACACCAAAATTTTTTAATGAAACTTGTGAAGAATATTCAAGGTAATCCCCTGTCGATCACTGTGCACTCTCAGGCAGGTTTTACAGAGCTCTACATATGCAAATCCGACACTATGGCAGTTCAAGCAGAGGGGAGGGGGCAGAGAGATACAGTGAGTGACAAAAGACCCCACCACTGTGAAGCTGCTGCAGGCAGGCTCTTCCCCCCAAGCCATGTGCTCTTAATGTAAAATACGACAATTAAACACAGAGTTATGGGGATACGATTCACTTCAGTGATAAACCAAACAGATTTCCAGGAACCTGAGGGGATGGGGAATGTAACCCTAGCTTTAAACATAGTCCAGCGTGCAAGGAAAGGGAGATACCCGGCACAGCCTTGCGGGGGTCCCTAGGGCACCGGTGTTTGGTATCCACACGTAGCAGGGACCCGGCTGGATCCAATGACACCAGAACCGGCTCCCTAAGACCGTCAAGTAAGGATGTATGGCCCATTTTAGTTTTGGGAATTTGTTAGCTAAGAGAGGCCAGGGGTGGAAATCTAGGTCCAGCCCAGGGGCCGTAACGGGAGTGACCCAGAGAGGTTAAAAGCTCCTGCCGCCCCAGGTCCATCGTCTTTTTCCTGTGGAGGTCGGGATGTCAAGTCGTGTGGAAAAAGTCCTGCAACAACAAAGATAAGGCCCACAAACTTCCCATGTGGCAGCCTTTCCCCCAAAAGCCAGGCCTTTCCATCTAACCGATAAATGACTCTTAACTGCTTTATACCTTTTGTACCCCGGCTATTGTATTTGCAACTCTGACCACTGTGTTTGTATAACCCTTATGTATATAGTGTATCTTTTAGTGTGCCCCTAAGGCGATTAAATATATAATTTAACCCTGGGCTGTTCTTTTAGCTCGATCCACGAACCTTACGTCCATTGTTCGGTCCAATGAACACGTCACCCGGCTGGTTTCTAGCCCGATATAAGTCTATTATGTCAAATAGATACTGGTGGCAGCTCTCCCAGGCTCTGCTTCACTGGAGCTAGTGAAAGAGCCTCTCAGCCTGTCAGGGTTGTGGGCAAGTGTGGTGCCACTCAGTGTGGTGACTGAGTGGGCCTCCTCTTCTCACTCCCTGGTGCCTCTCTGTACCCGTGTGGACAGGGGGTGTCTGTGCATACCTGTGCCAATCTGACCTTACGCATCCCTCAGGGGGGTGCTGAACGTCACGTAGGTGCAGAGGGCAGGTCCGTACCATGTGCTCCGTCTGACGTAATTGTGACGTCAGGCGGGTGGCGGGATGTGGATCCATCACAAGTGGTGGCAACAGCGAGATTCAGCGAGGTCTCCCTGTTGCCATTCCTTCACAAAACTCAATGGCAAAAATTTTAACCTAGAATACATGCATTTAAAATGGGTTGTCCAGACAACACATTTATAACCTGTCCATAGAATGACCTCCACCTCGCAACCCCAGCGATCAGTTGCTATTTGTACCATCGGCCCCAGCAGTGGCCACTACAAATTGTTCTGTTCCATATGTTTAAATCCAGCACTTGCAAGAGCAAATAACAGCTGATCGGTTGGGGGTCTAGGTGTAGACCCCTACACTGTCAGCCCTCAGCAACCTAAACTGATGTGCCTGGACATCCCCTTTAACTACTGTATAATAGAAGCACCCCAAACGGTACCATGTACTTTAAGCATATATAGGGGCTAGTTTTAAAAGACAGCCAATGAAACAAGTTGCGTTTTGAGTGTGAAAGGACACCAAGAGAACCTGGTGAAAAACCATGCAAAAACTGAGACCTTACAAACTCCATGCCAATGTTTGCATATGAACTGAGTAACTAGTGCTAAACAGCCATTGTTCAGGCTGGATGATCCGATTTTGATCTGTCTACACATAATAAACCCAAAAAGGAAAACAAATGCCTTACTTCTCTTGCAGGTTCAAAAGTTGATTGTACAAGACCCAAAGAAAAGATTAACAGTCTCTCAAGCTTTGCAGCACCCATGGGTAACAGGAAGGGCTGCCAAGTTTTCACATATGGACCGTACACAAAAGAAACTTCAAGAATTTAATGCCAAACGCAAACTTAAGGTATTAAACTTTACTACAATTAAATATCACTGATATTTAACAGACAAGCTGTTACCTGTTGGAGAAAGATTGAGCTGATGCTGCTACCTGCCCATGAGCTAAATCTTTTCCGGATTTACAAAGTGAACATAACAGGGGATACAGTCACGTGTTGATCCACGTGATCAATGCCATCATACATCTTGATTGCTATGGCCATGGCAGCACTGACATCCACTGCAGATTTGTGGACAAAGGCCTTACTATGGAATGCAAGGCATGTAGGATTGTGGAGATCAGAACCAAACCGTTGAGGATGGCCATTACATAAGTTTGGTCAGAAGTGCTATGCTGCAGACCTTACATTCAACTTGTTTCCTGTTTGTGTCCGTTTCCATAGGCAGCAATGAAGGCTGTTATTGCGTCAAGCCGTTTGGGAAATAATCATCATCACCCTGAAAACTCCAAAGACATGCAGAATACAGAAGATCCAAACTTACATAATGTTTTAGACATGGGGGATGAAGACTGGTCAAAGAAATCAGAGGAGCCCTCACAAGAGACCCTTAGGCAGGAGCACCCAGGGAACACAAATGTGAAATACAATGAAACAGGCAGATGAATGTCCTAACAAATAAAATCCAATCCATTAATGATTTCATATTATGGACAACATTGATGTGGTCAGTTTTGGTTTTCTATAAAACTTGAAGCAAGTACATAATTTTCTTTCAGATGTTAAATGCATTATCTACTACTTGCACAACCCCTTCTCACCCTGAATGAAAATAATATATATCTGCTTGGTAGATAGCTAGTTGCCATCACTGGTGTGGGGTTGGTTAGTGTCAGAGGTCAACCACCTGCTAATCAGTAGGATCTAGCATATTCTAGCATTATGCAAAAATTAAATCAATTAAATGCGCTTCAAACAGAAATACGTAGCAGTGGATTTATTTTACCAGAATTCCATTTCAAAGAATAATCTTGCTATAACTTTCACTAAATCTATAATATAAAGCTGCAAGTGTCCCTCTGTCTGAAGCCTCTATAGACTGTGCATGCGCGACACGCAGCCTCGCTCCAGACAGAAGAACGCATGGAGCCGTTATAGGTAAGAGGAGTGTATGGCGCCGGAGATCGCGGTATGTGTAGACACTGAACGCATTCCGCGATCTCTGGCGCCATACTTACCTGACCGGGAGGAGCGTTGCCGTGGCGCCTCTCTTCTTGCCGGAGACCGGGGCAGGAGTGAAGGCGTTGGAGTCGGCGCATGCGCATAGCGTTATCCGGCGCCATTTTACTGAAAACACATTTGCAGTGTGTCTTCAGCAAAATGGCGCCGGACAGCACGGCATGGACACGCGCGTACTCCGGCGCTGCTCTCCTCCCCTGGCCTCCGGCAGAACAGGACACTGCAGCGCTTTAGCACAGGGAAGAAAGGGGAGTATAAGTGTTTTTTTTTTGTATGTGTGCAGCGTGAAAGGGATGAGGGGTGCCACACATACCAGGATTGGGGGACGAGGGGTACCACGCATACCAGGATTGGAGGACGAGAGGTACCACGCATACCAGGATTGGGGGACGAGAGGTACCACGCATACCAGGATAGGGGGACGAGAGGTACCACGCATACCAGGACTGGGGGACGAGGGGTACCAGGCATACTAGGACTGGGGTACCACACATACCAGGATTGGGGGACGAGGGGTACCACGCATACCAGGATTGGGGGACAAGGGGTACCACGCATACCAAGATGATGGATGGGGTGCCATACATACCAGAATTAGGATGAGGGTTACCATGCATACCAGGATGAGGGATGGGGTGCCATGCATACCAGGATGAGGAGTACCATACATACCAGGATAGGGATGAGGAGTGCCATGCATACCAGGATTGGGGAGGAGGGGTACCATGCATACCAGGATGAGGGATTGGGTGCCATACATACCAGGATTGGGGGATGAGGGGTGCCATACATACCAGGATTGGGGGATAAGGGGTGCCATGTATATCAAATTTGGGATGAGGGGGCCATGCATACCAGGATTGGGGATGAGGGGTGCCATGTATACCAGGATTGGGGATGAGGGGTGCCATGCATACCAGGATTGGGGATGAGGGGTGCCATGCATACCAGGAAAGGGATGAGGGGTACCATGTGACGCGCCCCCCCTGGGCCAGTGCTGTAGTGCGGCGCACGTGTGCGCGGGGGAATACCCGGAGCCGGATCCGATGGGGGTAGTAGTCTCCGAGTGGCGGGGACCCGGTCCGTGCCCAGGGTGTCAAACTAATTGGCAGTCTATGGCAGTAGATGTTGTTTAAGTGTCGACTACGCCACCCGTTAATTTGCGGCCGCAAGGCCGCCGCTGCAGAACAGTCCGCTGAGGCCGGTGGTATGTGTGCAGCAATGGTGGTATAACCCCCAACGGGAGAGGTATGGCCTCAGGGCAGCTGGTGCGGGTGAAGGGAGTGATAGAAAGGGCGTCCCGGTACCTTTAGTGCTGGTAGTACGATGGAACACAGAGACTGATGGCAGTTTTCAATGCTTTACTCACAGATGTTATCAGTGTCAGTCCTGCAGGTGATGACGACCCGAGCCGTGCTGCGTCCACCAGGTACGGGGCTCGACCAACCCCCAGGCAGTTCCAGAGTGTGACCTTGAACTTCTTTCTCCGTTCCTTTCTCTGGCCGTCCCCACTAGGGACCCACCCATGTCCAGCTTCCTCGGGCCTTCTGGTGGCGAAACCTATCTCCGGTTTCCCTGACCCTATGTGGCGTGCCTTCGTGGTGAGTGTAGTGAGTGGTCGCGCCAAGACGTGGCCACGACCTCCGGTTTCTGGCTGAGGATAAGTGGCCTCCACCAGTTCGGGATCCGGTACCCTGATCTGCCAACCCTTCACCCGTTTTAGCTCACTCGTGGGATCTCAGGGTTCCCTCTTCCTTCATGTCTCTGGGCCTTTCTCCAGGTTCCATTCCTTCCTTGTTCCTTGTTCCTTTCCTCTTGTCTTTCTCTCTCTTGCTCCCTTCAGGAGCAGCACCCAGACAGGGCTGCTGCTCCCTGTCACTACTCTTCTCCTCTTCTTCTGTCTGACTGAACTCCCTCACTCCTAAGATGGTGCCCACCTTTTATACTCCCTCTGACACCCGAGCCCAGGTGACTAGCCACCAATGGGCTCCTTCCTATGCCCAGAGTCCCTCCCCTCTCTGCTCCTGCACCACTGGGATATTCCTCCCCCCCTCCCACTCCAGCCAGGGACAGACGCTGTCGTACCTGCACATCTATCTGGTGGGAGTACCGTTGATCTGTCCCCCGGAAATGGGATGTATGTGGTGCATGCAGCTAACAGAGTTCCAGTCCACACTCCATCCTTACCCGGGAGTGGAATACCACACCTCTGGTTCGAGGTGCAATACCCCTGTAGCAGCCGAGCCCTCGGGGTGCTACACATGTATATCAGGATGAAGGATAGGGTGCCATGCATACCAGGATTGGGATGAGGGATGGGGTACCATGCATACCAGGATTGGGTATGAGGGAGCCATGCATTCCAGGATTGGGGGTGAGGGGAGCCATGCATTCCAGGATTGGGGGTGAGGGGCGCCATGTATACCAGGATTGGGGATGAGGGGTGCCATGCATACCAGGATAGGGATGAGCTGTGCCATGCATACCAGGATAGGGATAAGGGCAGCACATAACATGATGGAGGAACAACATTGGGGAGTACAAATACCAGGATGAAGGCAGCACATACCAGCATTAGAGACCATATACCAATAAAAATACTCGCCACCCGGGCATAGAACGGGCTCAATAGCTAGTTATTTATAAGCATTCTTTTTATTTCAAGTTCTGTGTAGTTTATAACACATGCACAATCAGTAGTAAACCTCAGTCAGAGGAAAGAATCTGACGACCAGTTGGGAGGATACAAGAGTAGACAGCCTGACAATCAGTGCAGAGTAAGCTGGTTTACGAGTCACAGACCTGTTTACCTTAAAATGGTTGTCCAGTCCATGATGAAAAGTACAGGTGCATCTCATAAAATTAGAATATCATCAAAAAGTTAATTTATTTCTTCAATACAAAAAGTAAAACTCATATAGTGTCATTACAAAGAGAGTGATCTATTTCAAGTGTTTATTTCTGTTAATGTTGATGATTATGGCTTACAGCCAATGAAAACACAAAAGTCATCTCAGTAAATTAGAATACTTTATAACAACAGCTTCATACAAGTGTATGAAGAGAGGTCATGCCGACTAGACAGCTGCGTCCTCGCTCCACACACTTGTATGGAGCAAGGCCGCGCCTACTAGACGGCTTCTGTCCGGGAGTATGCATATCACATACATCACCGCTGTTCCTGGTTCAGAAACCGCCGAATCCTGGGTGTATTCAAAAGTGTGCAGTCACACAGACTTTTCATCTTAGACCAGACAACCTCTTTAAATGGAATCTGTCACCAGGTTTGTGCTACCTCATCTGAGAACAGCATAATGTACAGAAAGAGACCCTGAATTCAATGATGTATCACTTAGCTTGCTGTGTGCAGGAGTTATAACAATCAGTTCATTTAACAATTCAGCAGGGCTGAGAACACTGCCCCCGCCCACACCAGGCTCTGTATGTACATTGCCTATAGGCTGCGAGCTGCTTATCACAGGAGGGGGCAGAACCAGACTAGCATGCGCAGGCTGCTGTAGTCCAGGCAATGAAAATCACATGGTGATAAAACCTTAATTGTAAGGAAACAGCACACAGCCTGACCTTTGACACATCGTTGAAATATATAAACCCCTATCTCATGTTGTCATCAAATTACATAGTAAAAAGCTAACAGATTCCCTTTCAAGACACAGACCAACTATTTTATAGTCTGCACAGCAACTGCTGGAAGGGGAATTTTAAGGGTCAGTTTTTTCCAAAGATAAGAAAGGCCTGCATCTATGGTCAAGACCAAAAGTTGAGACTAACACAAATTTTGTTTTTCACACTTTGCTACATCAGTGTTTTTAGATCAGTTAGTCAGATGTTTCTATGGTTACTGAAGGATAAGAATTTCATAAGCATTTACACTTTAGACAAATACATCAAGTTTATGCAAAGAACCAATAGTTAGTGTTGATCCTTATATTTCAAGACTTCTGTAATTCCCCTGGCATGCAAGATATCAGCTTTTGGGCCAAATCCTGACCGATGACAACCCAGTCTTGTGTAACCAGTGCTTGGAGTTTCACAATCTATGTGTTTATTCACCCACTTTCAGTATTGACCATCGGTTCTCATTGGGATTGAAATCTGGGGACTTTCTTGTCCATGGACCCAAAATGTCAATGTTTTATTCACTGAACCACTTAGTTATCACTTTTCCTTTGTAACATGGTGCTCTATCACCGAAATAAAAAAAAAAATCATCGTCCATCACCAAATTGCTCCTAGATCGTTGAGAGACGTTGCTCTTGGTTGATCTTTAGATACCATTCTTTATTCCTGGTAGTGTTCTTAGGCAATATTTTGAGACTCCACTGCCTTGGATGAAAAGCAACCTGAGATATGAATGGTCTTAACCATGCTTCACTGTTAGCATGGAATCATTCTTCCAGATGTCACAAACCAAACCAGAAAAAAACTAAAAAGGAGCCCACAATATTACAAAAATATCAAAATTTATTGGTTAATACATATATGAACAGACAGATACAGGAATCAGTGTGGAAATAGAGGGAGGCAATAAAAACCACAACAACCCTCTCCACACGGCAGACCCAATTCAGGACATCAAAAGGTATTCAAATCCATATGAAGAATATCAAGGTACATAAGAGATAACCACCACAAAAAATGCACTGTACTCTATCCTCTCTATGGAATATACAGAGAGAGCAATCTAAAATTACATAGTTTATAGTAAAACATATCTGCGAAACTATCCACCCTGTCCTAACCATGCTAAATATGAATTCACTCATGTGCTAAAATATAGTTTGTGTTGATTTATTAGAATCACCATTATGTACATACCAGGGATGTCAGGATAGCAGAGAACATTCGGAGGGTGGCCAGAGAGTACTGCGTCCGTCTGGGGTCAGCACGTGTGGAGCAGGGGTGCCCCGACGCGCGTTTCTGTATTACCCTTCATCAGAGGGCGTGTCTGTTGCCTCACTGTCACCTGCTTTTATCGGCGCCAGAGAGCTCCGCTAACCGGGAGTGACTCGCGCGTCACCATGGTGACCAGGACGCCGGCATCCGCGTCACGTGACAGCGGCGGGGAGGAGCTGCAGCCCCAGCGCCGCACGCCACTCAGACAGAAGGCCGGTCGACGCCCCGATAACAGTACAAAAAAAGGAAAGAAGGAGAGGGGGGAAAAGGAAGGAGGGGGAAAGGACAACAAGAGGAAGGGGTGCAGTGCGAAATGTGAGGAAAAAAAGGGGGGGGGGGGGAGAAGATGAATGGTGGATGATATTTAATCCAGCCATGTCTGGCATCCCAGGTCATATACTTTACAAATGGCACACATATATATATAATTAATATTATTATTTGTAAGACACATCTTAGACAAACTAGATAAATAATGACCATAACCAACTATATAATCAGATGTGCATCACAACAATTATCCAGATATGCAGATACATACTATATTACATATCCGTACCTATATACAGTACAGACCAAAAGTTTGGACACACCTTCTCATTTAAAGATTTTTCTGTATTTTCATGACTTTGAAAATTGTACATTCACACTGAAGGCATCAAAACTATGAATTAACACATGTGGAATTATATACTTAACAAAAAAGTGTGAAACAACTGAAAATATGTCTTATATTCTAGGTTCTTCAAAGTAGCCACCTTTTGCTTTGATGACTGCTTTGCACACTCTTGCCATTCTCTTGATGAGCTTCAAGAGGTAGTCACCGGAAATGGTTTTCACTTCACAGGTGTGCCCTGTAAGGTTTAATAAGTGGGATTTCTTGAATTATAAATGGGGTTGGGACCATCAGTTGTGTTGTGCAGAAGTCAGGTGGATACACACTTGATAGTCCTACTGAATAGACTGTTAGAATTTGTATTATGGCAAGAAAAAAGCAGCTAAGTAAAGAAAAACAAGTGGCCATCATTACTTTAAGAAATGAAGGTCAGTCAGTCCGAAAAATTGGGCAAACTTTGAAAGTGTCCCCAAGTGCAGTTGCAAAAACCATCAAGCGCTACAAAGAAACTGGCTCACATGAGGACCGCCCCAGGAAAAGAAGACCAAGAGTCACCTCTGCTTCTGAGGATAAGTTTATCCGAGTCACCAGCCTCAGAAATCACAGGTTAACAGCAGCTCAGATTAGAGACCAGGTCAATGCCACACAGAGTTCTAGCAGCAGACACATCTCTACAACAACTGTTAAGAGGAGACTTTATGCAGCAGGCCTTCATGGTAAAATAGCTGCTAGGAAACCACTGCTAAGGACAGGCAACACGCAGAAGAGACTTGTTTGGGCTAAAGAACACAAGGAATGGACCTTAGACCAGTGGAAATCTGTGCTGTGGTCTGATGAGTCCACATTTGAGATCTTTGGTTCCAACCACCGTGTCTTTGTGCGATGCAGAAAAGTTGAACGGATGGACTCAATATGCCTGGTTCCCACCGTGAAGCATGGAGGAGGAGGTGTGATGGTGTGGGGGTACTTTGCTGGTGACCCTGTTGGGGATTTATTCAAAATTAAAGGCATACTGAACCAGCATGGCTACCACAGCATCTTGCAGCGGCATGCTATTCCATCCGTTTGCGCTTAGTTGGACCATCATTTATTTTTCAACAGGACAATGACCCCAAACACACCTCCAGGCTGTGTAAGGGCTATTTGACCAAGAAGGAGAGTGATGGGGTGCTACGCCAGATGACCTGGCCTCCACAGTCACCAGGCCTGAACCCAATCGAGATGGTTTGGGGTGAGCTGGACCGCAGAGTGAAGGCAAAAGGGCCAACAAGTGCTAAGCATCTCTGGGAACTCCTCCAAGATTGTTGGAAGGCCATTTCCGGTGACTACCTCTTGAAGCTCATCAAGAGAATGCCAAGAGTGTGCAAAGCAGTCATCAAAGCAAAAGGTGGCTACTTTGAAGAACCTAGAATATAAGACATATTTTCAGTTGTCTCACACTTTTTTGTTAAGTATATAATTCCACATGTGTTAATTCATAGTTTTGATGCCTTCAGTGTGAATGTACAGTTTCCATAGTCATGAAAATACAGAAAAATCTTTAAATGAGAAGGTGTGTCCAAACTTTTGGTCTGTACTGTATATATATATATATGCATATATATATACACATGTGAAATGTGCTAAAGACACACACATGTATATACATACCTCATGGCATAGACATTACAATATTTCATATACCCATTACATAAGAGACATCATATATGCTATGGAGATATATTAACCAGACAGTAACACCATTGTAATACAGATGTCAAAATATATCATAAAAATCAATTTTCTTATTTTGTCTAGTATTATCATCTAAGTTTACATTCATAATTAATAAAGAAGATCTTATTACTAAAGATATAATTATAATTTCTTCTTTATAGATCCAATTATTTAGTGTCTCCACCATGCTAGCT
Organism: Phyllobates terribilis; assembly: GCF_046119375.1. Lineage (NCBI taxonomy): Eukaryota > Metazoa > Chordata > Amphibia > Anura > Dendrobatidae > Phyllobates > Phyllobates terribilis. The sequence goes on from NW_027362761.1 coordinate 709,245,784, forward strand.
GTACTCCATGATCTCTCTTAGTCTTGTATGAGCCAAAACGAGGTAGTGCGTCTGACAGAGAAACTGTCCACAGGCCGGATCCAACAGACCCCCCAGTGTAGGAAGAAAAACGACCAAAGATGGGTAAAGACCTATTACGTGCAGGAAAAACAGTGAGTTAAAATCCTTTTAAAACACATATATAAAAGTTAAAAAATATACGGCCTCCACTCTTTATGGCCACTATAGATGAGACTATGGCTAGAAGTTACATGTATAGCCATATTGTGGTAGGATACTGTGGACTAGAGGAAAGGAGAATAGCTGATGCTCTCATTCAATCCCTTCGGATGCAACGTGTTCAGGGTCCAAATCCAGCGGGATTCCATTTGGGCCAATTTTTGACCCATCTTCCCCCCCCGTATATTAAGTATGATACAATCAATACACCTTATTCTGAGCTTAGATGCATCACAGTTATGGTGGGTCTTAAAGTGACGAGGTAATGTTTTGAGGGTGGATGTGTCCGTGTGGTCAGCCGCCGCAATGATGCCCAAAACGTGCTCGCGGACACGCACCTTAAATTGGCGGGTGGTCATACCCACATATATGAGTCCACATGGACAGATGGCAAAATATATAACATGTTTAGTGTTACAGGTGATAAATCTATTAATCCTGTAGACTTTAGATCCGTCAGACTTAAAGAACGTGTCACAGCGTTCCACGTTTGGGCATGCAACGCACCGACCACAAGGGACACATCCACTCCTCCTGTTAGGGATATCTAAAAATGTAGTCCCCACCGACCCCTCATAATGTGAACGCACCAGATGATCACGTAGATTCTTTGATCGTCTAATGGTAATGGATGGTTTATCCGGGATGAATTTGGATATGATGTTATCCGCCCTAAGGATGTGCCATGATTTAGACAGTAGCTCTCTCATCCGAGGGAATTGAGAGTGAAAATTGGTGATAAACCTCACTTTTTCTTGGTCATCCCTTCTATTTTTATTACCATAGATCAAATTCTGCCGAGAAGAGGATTTAGCCCTATTGTATGCCCTCTTAATTGTGCGGCGACTATATCCTCTCTCAAGGAATCTCTCTTTCAATTCTAGAGCCTGTTTCTCAAATTCAACATCAGTGGAGCAGATCCTCCGGACTCGAAGGAACTGCCCCACCGGTATTGATCTGAGCATATGCGTGGGATGTGAGGATGTTGCATGCAGCAACATATTAGTAGAAGTAGGTTTACGGAACAGTGTCGTTTGTAGGCAATTATCCTCATCCCTTGTAAGCGACACATCCAAGAATTCAACATGATGTGTGCTAGATTGATAGGTAAGATGTATATTAAAATTATTGCCATTTAGTTGGTCCATGAATTTCTGCAAAGATATTGAAGAACCCTGCCAGATCATGAAGATATCGTCGATGTAGCGTGTCCAAAAGAGGACACGGCACATCGACTCATCACGATCCGACAGGTAGAGATCCCTTTCCCACAGACCCAGGAACAGATTAGCATAGGCCGGCGCAAAGGCCGCGCCCATGGCTGTCCCCTGGGTCTGAAGAAAAAAGGACCCCTTAAACGTAAAGAAATTGTGTCTAAGAGAGAACTCCAATAGCTCCAAAATAAGCGATATCAGGGTAGGTGGTAGGGCTGAAGTGCCCAGGAAGAAACTCACAGCAGAGAGACCATCTACATGCCTGATGTTGGTGTAGAGTGACTCCACATCTGCAGTCACTAGGAAGGTATCCTCATCAATATATAGTCCGTCCACCTTTTTGAGCAGCTTACCAGTATCCTTGAGGAATGAAGGTAGACATTCCACCAGTGGCTGCAGATGAGAGTCAATCCACCTATTCACATGTTCAAGAAAATTCCCCCTACCCGAAATAATGGGACGTCCAGGAGGGATTGCGGCATCTTTGTGGATCTTGGGTAGAAGGTAAAGGGTGGGGAAAGTAGGTTCAGTAATCATAAGAGCCGAGGCCAGTTCTTGAGTGATGGTTTCTTCCACTATGGCTCTATTAATAATGGTTTTCAACTCTGCCATGTATGAGATTAGAGGATTATATGTCAATCTTTTATAACAAATTTTATTATTTAATTGGAGATATGCCTCCCTCTCATACATGGGTTTTGGCCAGATGACAATATTCCCCCCCTTTATCAGCAGGTTTAATTAGAATGTCAGGTAGGTTCTGTAATACATGTAACCTGTCACGTTCCTCTTTGGATAGATTGTCCCGAGAGACATGGCGGGGAATGGACATGAACTCATCCGCGACAAGCTTCACAAAGAGATCCACATTAGAACACGCCGCAAGTGGTGGAAATTTCTTGGATCTAGGTCTAATAGACTCAGGAATCTTACCTCCTGTTGGAGTGTTGTGCTCCACGGATAGATCCTCCAATGATCTCACCGCAGCCTGTTCCTCCTCTGTAGGAAAGAGATCATGGAGACCACCATCAAAAAAGTGCCTTTTGAAAATCAAGGCCCGCGCAAAGATATGTAAATCTTTAACAGGCGTAAAGGCATCAAACTGGGCACTTGGCGCAAAACATAGTCCCCTACTCAGAAGGGCTACATCAGATTTTGTCAAGATATATTTACTGAGTTTGATTACCTTGAAGTCATTCCTCTTATGATCCGGTGATTTGTACTCCTGCCGTTTGTATGGATGGAAATTGGCTTCCCTCATTCTTTTATTGGAAGAAGCCGACCTCGTTACCATGGACGAAGAGGAAGCCTCAGAGCAATCACTCAGTGATGTGGCTGATGAATTAGACATTTTGCGTGCCGAGTTTGGGCCTTGATTTCCAAATTTGAGCCACAAGTACACACCCTTCTGATGGTAGTCTCTCATGTCCCTGCTGAACTTGGACACCTGTACATCATAAATCTTTTGGACTGTAGAATCCAAAATTTGATCCATTTGTGAATCAAAGTAAGTAAGTTTATCCGGTGGACAATTGGATCTAAACTCCGTCTGTACCATGTCCAACTGAACATCCAGATCCATAATAGATTTAGAGTTGAGATCCACTAATAATTGCATCAATGTAAGAGAGCAATTGGTACAGGCTTCTTCCCATTTAGTGATGAACCCCTCATCTTCAACCGGAAATGTAGGAATGACCAGTACTCGTAGTCCTCTTTGAATCATATGACGAGTAATGTATTTCCCTAAGAAAGCCCTATTCCACCACAGTTTTGTTCTTTTGATTAGTAATTTCTGTATAGATATAATTTTCTCATCCCATCCCTGTTCAACTACCACTGGGCCATCCGCCACTGAACCTCCAAACGTCTGATCAATTTGTGACAGCCATGACTTTTCTTTGGCCTTATAGTCCATGTTGTCAGAGAAGCAAAAACCTGTGCAGAACACAGCAAAAATACTATAATACACACTAATCATGACCAGGTAGTAACTATCGTATCATTTATCACATCACATATTATAAACTTAAATGATGACCGTATTCGATACTACCCCTATTAAGGACATAATAAGGCTCCATCGCCAAAAATCTACAAACCAAACCAGAAAAAAACGAAAAAAGGAGCCCACAATATTACAAAAATATCAAAATTTATTGGTTAATACATATATGAACAGACAGATACAGGAATCAGTGTGGAAAAAGAGGGAGGCAATAAAAACCGCAACAACCCTCTCCACACGGCAGACCCAATTCAGGACACCAAAAGGTATTCAAATCCATATGAAGAATATCAAGGTACATAAGAGATAACCACCATAAAAAATGCACTGTACTCTATCCTCTCTATGGAATATACAGAGAGAGCGATCTAAAATTACATAGTTTATAGTAAAACATATCTGCGAAACTATCCACCCTGTCCTAACCATGCTAAATATGATTTCACTCATGTGCTAAAATATAGTTTGTGTTGATTTATTAGAATCACCATTATGTACATACCAGGGATGTCAGGATAGCAGAGGACAGTCGGAGGGTGGCCAGAGAGTACTGCGTCCGTCTAGGGTCAGCACTAGCGGAGCAGGGGTGCCCCGACGCGTGTTTTGGTATTACCCTTCGTCAGGGGGCGTGTCTGTTGCCTCACTGTCACCTGCTTTTATCGGCGCCAGAGTGCTCCGCAAACCGGAAGTGACTCGGGCGTCACCATGGTGACCAGGACGCTGGCCGGCATCCGCGTCACGTGACAGCGGCGGGGAGGAGCTGCAGCCCCAGCGCCGCACGCCACTCAGTCGGCGCCCCGATCCACACAGCACGCACGCATATGAGATCGTCTCCCACACTAAGTTCAAAGATAACAGGACAAAAAAAGGAAAGAAGGAGAGGGGGGAAAAGGAAGGAGGGGGAAAGGACAACAAGGGTAAGGGGTGCAGATGTCACAGTCTGAAGGGGACTTCCTCAGAGGAAAAATGACGTTACCCCAGTCCTCTGCAGTCCAATCCCTGTACTTCCCATAAGGTTTTCTCACTGATTAAGTCCCCTGTAGACTATTTGGGACAACTGGAAGAACGACTGTCTGAATAGCAAAAGGTGAGTGCTACCATGAGTCCTGTGTCACACCAACAGTAAAGTATCCCGAGACCATTCCTGTGTGGGGCTGCAGCTCATCCAGAGGAGTGGGCTCATTCACAATTTTGCTTAAAACGCACCTGTCAGCAGAATTGTGCTCAGTAAACTACATACACTATCAGATAGGCAACATTACACTGATTAAAATGATACCTCGGTTGATTAAATCCATCAGGTGGTTCTTGTGTAATCTTTACTTTGCTTGGAGATAATATGTTCGTGCTCCGGGGCAGCCTGTGGGGGGCGCTCTATCTGGTGCTCTGCTTACATATTCATCAGTATGCTCTTATGACAGCTCATTGTGCCTTCACTGACCTGCCTCCTATTTTACCTAGCCCCACACTACTAGATGCATTATGTAAAATAGGAGGCAGGTCAAACTTTGCATTTTTTCACCACTTAAAAAAGAACCTATACATGTTTGGTATCTGTTGTGAGGGGCACTAAATTCCCATTCCACCTACTCTCCAGTTGAAGCTTATAATATTGTATGAGTGATTTGATCATTCTATTCCTTTTATGGGCCGTTATTAGCACATGTCACTTTAATAGACCATTTGGACAACAAAATGAAATTAGTGGTTATATCTGCTACCGAAACCTTTTGCATTAACTTAGCATGGTGATTTTATGCATATAAATCTTTCTATACACTTGAAATTAATTACCAATTGGTATATTGAGTGGAACGGGGATCCTTTTAAGTTTTGTGTTGGTTTTAAATTATATGTCTACAATAAAAATATTTGGTTTTAATATACTCTAGTCGTTTTGGGCTTAATTTAGCCTGTTTTGTTGATCTTCACATGTTTGGTATCTGCAAACTTGTAATGACTTAGAGAATCATTATGGCAAATAATTTAGCATTTAGTGAACATGGTTAAAAAAATAAAAAACAACTGTGGTATTGCACTTTTTTTTGCAATTTCACCGCACGTGGAATTTTTTTTTCCCCGTTTTCCAGTACAAGATATGGTAAAACCAGTGATGTCGTTCAAAAGTACAACTCGTCCTGCAAAAAACAAGCCCTCACACAGCAGTATTGACCGAAAAATAAAAAAGTCATGGCTTTGGGAAGAAGGGGAGCAAAAAACAGAATAGCAAAAACTGAAAAGGGCTACGGCATGAAGGGTTTAAAATCTCATCTTGACATTACGATATTGTAGAACGATCTGTATAAGATGACTGAATGGGCAAACACTTGGCAGATACTCGGGACTACAGAACAGGAGAAGGATTTGGGTATTCTGGTTACGAGTAAGCTGAGCAGCAGTACTCAATGTCAAGCAGCTGCCGCAAAAGCAAACAAGATTTTAGGGTGTATAAAAAGAGAAATTAAATCTTGTGATCCCAACGTATTCTTACTCCTTTATAAATCACTGGTGAGGCCACATCTAGAATATGAAATCCAGCTTTGGGCTCCACATTTTAAAAAAAGATATTCAGAAGTTAGTTCAAAGGCGGCAACTAGAATATTACAAGGGATGGAAGGCCTCTCATATGTGGAGAGGTTGGAAAAGTTGGTCTTGTTTAGCTTAGAAAAACGACGCCTCAGAGGGGGATCTCATTTATATGTATAAATATATGTGAGGTCAGTACAAAGGTCTAGCCCATGACTTATTCCTTCCAAAGACCATACTAAAGACCAGGGGGCACTCATAACAGGTGGAAGAAAGGCGATTCCGGCACCTAAACAGGAAAGGGTTCTTTACAGTCAGACTGTGGAATGCCGACCACAAGAGGTAGTGATGGCAGACACTATAACAGCGTTCAAAAAAGGGCTGAATGATTTCCTCAGTATACAACGTTGTGGGTCATAGTTAATAAGCCCCCTATACAGTACAATTCCCCCCACAGCCCCCTATACGATAATGGCCCCACAGTCCAGTTATAATGTGTCCCCTACAAGCCCTCTTGCGATGCCCCCAGAGAAAGCCCCTGGTATGTCCTCCATTCATTGGCAAAATATCAGAAAGAAAGAAAAAAAAAAAAAGGCTTATATACTCCCCTAATCCAGGCTCTCTGTGCATAGTGCCGCTGGATGGCACAATGACGTCACTGTATCGCGCCATCTCCAACAGGGCGCAGGCTGGAAGTTGCCTGTGTTCAGCCTTGAGTTCCCAGCAGGGAGTGGATTACAGCTCCTCTCCTGGGCAGCACGGCTCACAGCAATAGTATAGTGCAGGATGGGAGCGATGACCAGGCGCAGGCATAGAGGAGTGAGCAGGGTCAGGGGCCGACACCGCGCCCGTGAGCCCGGGGCCAACACAGCGCCTGTGAGCCCGGGGCTATGCTGAATGTCTGCGGCCAGAGGAAGATGTTGGGCGGCCGCAGGCATTCAGCCATGTCACTTTTTCCCTCTGAAGTGCGCCCCCCTAAGGGAGGCAGCGCCCTACCCCTTCTATCAGATGCCATCAGTGCAGTACAGCTGTCACCTGTATGGACCAGATGTGCAGCACACAGCCACAGACCAGTGGAGCTGTACTGTGCTGCAGCCGCTAACAGACAGGGGCCGCTGTCTACATGTACAGCTCATGGGGTGGGGGTCGGCCCCTAGCTGACATCGAGCGACATTCTAAAAGGTTCTCTATATACTCCCCCTACAAATAGCCGAGCGCCCACCCTGTAATGGGGGGGGGGTTCCTGCTTTCAGAGAACCCATCCCCTTATGCAGTTTGTTTTCACAAGACAAACCTGCTGGTCTCCACCACTGCTCCCAGTGCCTGCAGCCCAAAACCATGGGCACAACCGCTGCACTAAGTCACCAGCTGCAGCGCTATCAACGCAATACCAGGAGCAGCAGCGGAGCCTTACCACTGGATCCAGGGAGGGGGAGAAAAGCAGGATTCTAACATGAAAACCTGCAGCAAAGAAGAAAGCTAAATGCACACAATGCAGAAACGCTGCAGATTTTTTCCGCATCTCCCTGGCAGAAAAAACGCATGCGGATTGTACATGAGTTTTCCTGCCAGGGACATGCGGATGTGAAGCGTTCTTCACATGCATTTCCGCATGCGGGTTATCAAGCGCTTTCCAAGCGATTTTAGCATCACTTGGAAAGTGCTTGACAACTTGGTCACACTATATAATCCATGCAACCGGCATGGATTTTATATAGTGTGCCAATATATTAGTTAAAAGAAAAGAATAAGAATGATAAAAAATAAAGATTATACTTACCCTCCGGTGTCCCCCGGTATTTTCTCCCCTCTGTCCGGTCTGTTGTATGGGTCGCGGTGGTGTGAAGGACCTGCGATGACATCATTGAGTCATCTTACAGGTCACGCGACTGCTGATGTCAGCGGTCACATGACTAAACGACGTCATGGCAGGTCCTCACACCACCGCGACCCATACAACAGACCGGACACAGGGGAGAAAATACCGGGGGCCATCGGAGGGTAAGTATAATCTTTATTTTTTATTATTTTTTTTACAGGTTGTATGGTACCTGGGTCTGGATGACAGTCTCCTCTTCTCCAAACCCGGGTACCATCCGCACATTGAATCGCGTCATATCCGTGTGTGCAAATGTAGTCATGCGGATATCAAGCGATTCAATGCAAGTCAATGGCGGCAATCACGCTGCGTGTCCCCAAAATAATTGGTAGTGCTGCGCATTTTTCCGAAATGATAATCCGCAGTGTAAATTTCCGCAGCATGTGCACAGCACATGCGGATTATCATTGGGGACCATGGGGCACGTATTACCAAGCGTTTTCGCTGCGGAAATTCCACAGCAAAAATGCTTGAAAAACGCATAGTGGGCACGCAGCAGAGTTGTTTGAAAGCGGAAAACCACTTAAAGCATATAGAGAACAAAGCCTACAACCAGGGGTGCAGCCAGCCCGCTTACTGAATGCACGATGCCACCATGTAGCCCACCAGAGCCCTATCCGGCGACCACCGGAGCCCTGCCCGGCGTTTCCGCCATTCCGCCCCGCCCACAATGCAGGAACCGCCCCCTCTCTGGGAGGAAGCAAGCCTCAGCGTCGCTTTAATAGGCCGACACCGCCCGGCCCACATTCCTCCGGTCACGCCCCGGCCCGTGAGGAGAGGCGGGCAGGAAGAAGGGATACGGTAATGGGGTGTGTTTGCTGCTCGTCATCTATAGGGCGGTGTTAACTCGGTAACTGCCGACCCTCGGCGAGCGGCCTGTGGGGGACGCATGTGGCGGGGCTTGGTTGCGTGTGTTGTCCTGCAGTCCGTACGTATCTGCTCGTGTTCTCTCTGTTCGGCCGGCGGGTTCCGTGTGCTCTGCTCTATGGCGGCTGTGCTGCCTCTCTTCTGTCATTGTACCGAGCCCACTCTGGTCCCGGCGCTGTCTGCAGTGATGCCCGGACGTGGCGTGCTTTGCCCTGTGTCCCGTGTGCGGCTGCGCACTGTGCACCCTGCGGGGCCGCCGTCCCGCCTGACCCCCTGACTAGCCCATGCTGGCTGCGCTGCAGAAACGCAGTATGAACAGGATCCAAGGAGTTCTCACGGGTAGAAGAGGAGGGGCAGAGGTTGTTTTACCAATAATGGAGATTCTGGCAGAAAAGTCCCCATAAAAAGCTGTTCTGATGCCATTTCCAGCGTGGTTTCAGATGCGTTTTGATGGAATGAGTGAACCAGGCCCAGCATCTTGTAAGGGACATAGCCCTAATACAATTATACCTTATTGTCCTAATTCATGCCGTTCCCATATGCTAATGAGGTGCCTTGTGCGCCCAGGGCGTGGCCAAGCAGTATTTGTTTTCCCAGCTATCTCTGGCTCCTGGAAAGCTACAGCTGTCAATCAAATGAGAGGGCCATAGATCTGTGGGAAGTGTGCAGCAATGCCAGGGGGCACTGAGCCCCCCGTTACACTCCCTGAATAAAGAGCGGTTTCTGGCTAATACTGCAGTAGATTCGGGAACTACTATTCCACTTGGAGAAAGAGGCAAAAGGCCGAGTCATGTGGGGTTTCTGCTCGACGCACCGCTCCATATTCACTATTGATTCAATAGAAGCCGGAATATGATGTGCTGTTCAGATGGGGATCTTTCAGCACAAACTGTGAACCTGCTGTTAGGCCATGTGCCCACAATTCAGAAATGCTCAGGATTTCTCCTGAGCGTTTCTGCATCTCCCTGGCAGAAAAAACTCATGCGGATTGTACATGCGGATTGTACATGCGGATTGTACATGCGTTTTTCCTGCCAGGGACATGCGGAAGTGAAGCGTTCTTCACATGCATTTCCGCATGCGGGTTGTCAAGCGCTTTCCAAGCGATTTTAGCATCACTTGTAAAGTGCTTGACAACTTGGTCACACTGTATAAATCCATGCAACCAGCATGGATTTATATAGTGTGACCAAGTTAGTTAAAAAAAAGAATAAAAATGGTAAAAAATAAAGATTATACTCCCCTTCCGATGGCCCCCGGTCTTCTCTGGTCTCCCTGGTGTCTCGCTGTGGTGTAAAAGGACCTTCCATGTCATCATTTAGTCATGTGACAGGTCACGCGACTGCATTTAGTCATGTGACAGGTCACGCGACTGCTGACGTCAGCAGTCACATGACCCGTCACATGACGTCATGGCAGGTCCTTTTAGACCATCGCGAGCTGCCGGGGAAGCCAAGACGCATCGCTATGGAGACTGGGGGCCATCAGAAGGTAAGTATAACGTTGTTTTTTTTATTTTAATTCTTTTTTTTTTTTTTTACAGGTACTATGGTACCCGGGCCTGGATGAGAGTCTCCTCTTCTCCAGACCCGGGTACCATCCGCACATTGAATCGCTTAATATCCGCATGTGCACATGTAGTCATGCAGATATTAAGCAATTCAATGTAAGTCAATGGCGGTAAAAAACGCAGCGATTGCGCAAAATAGTTGGTAGTGCTGCGGATTGTTCTGCAATGATAATCCGCAGCAGAAATTTCTTCAGCATGTGCACAGCACATGCGGATTATCATTGGGGAACATGGCAGACCTTCTATCAAGCGTTTTTTAAGCGTTTCTGCGGCGGAATTGCCGCTGCAGAAACGCTTAAAAAAAACGCATAGTGGGCACACAGCCTAACGGTATGTGCACCTGACTGTACTCAACGGTTTTGGCCACCAGCGGGTTCGCTCTTTGGAGGGTTTTGTGGTGTCTTTTTTTCCCTCCATTGAATTATGAAGAAACTGCAAGTGGTTTCAAAATGCTCCAAGAGCTGTCCGGACGTCTTCTGAGCTCTCCCATTGACTGGAGTGTTTGCTAGTGATTGGCGTATACCTTTCCATCGGCCGCGGCCGTGGTGTGTGGCTGCGGCATGGGAACAGGAGACCTGTTCTTACATGCTGATAACAGCTCGTCTTTTCATCAGCCGGCCTGGCGCGAGGTCACGTGTGTTGTGGCTGGTGGGTGCCAGCAGATAAGAGGCGGTTCCCATGCCGCAGCCATAGACCACGGCTGTGGATGATGGGATGGGACGTGCGAATAAAAGCAATTCTGGCATTATTTCCTTATGACATTCAGTGTGTGGGCCGGTAACTTGACTCCGACACCAAATTGATATCATTTTATATCTTACTACTTTTGCACAATGAAATCACCTGTAAAAACCGCAGTACACAATACTTTATCTCTTCATTCTGGCAGTTTTTTTCTTGCACTGTTACATAGTTAGGTTGAATAAACCACCTAGGTCCATCCAGTTCAATCTTTCTCCCCCAATTGTACTCCATACACTAACACTTCACTAACGTACTGGGACTAGGCCTCACAAATGTATTACCATTTTTATTATTTATTATTATTTTTGTATTATTATAGTTTGGGTCAGTCCAGTTGCAACAATACCAGTTATATGTACTTTTTTTATTTAATGTTTTAGACTTTTTACATTACAAAGCAGATATTAGAATATACAATTAGGCCCAGAAATATTTTGACAGTGACTGACTCTTTGTGATTTGGGCTCTGCAGGCTGCTAATTTTTATTTAAAGGGAATCTGTCACCCCCTGGGATATATTAGACCGCTACTATGGGCATACAGTGTATAGAAAAGTAATGCTATACATACCTGTATGGCCCATAGTAGAGGTCTGAATGCAGAGAAAAGGGTTTTATCTCTTTGGTTTTCAAGAGGCTTGGCGTCCAGGGCCAAGCAATGTCCGCCTCTCTGGTAATTATTCCTCTAAATCGCCGCCTATCAGCCTAGTTATCATTTTCCCTCCCTCCTCCGCACGTCACAGGGCGTTGTGATGTGCGCTTTCCTTCCTCACCTCCTGGTGCATGCACAAAGCGTGGCTCTAATAGGCCCCGTTTTGTTTCCTCCCGGCCATGTCTGCTCTATTGCGCAGGCGCCAGGGAGTCGCTGTGACTTCCGCGCCAGGGACTCCTGGCGCATAAGGCTGTGTTCACACATTGCGTATTTCCCTGCGTTTTTTTTTTACGTGCGCATATTTTCCTGCTTTTTTTTACCTGCGTTTTTTTTACACAGGTAAAAAAAGCACCTCCATTCACACACTGCTTTTTTTCCTGCGTTTTTTTACGGAGGTGCAGGAGAAAATGAAGTGTGAGGAGCATGGACACCTGTATGTAATGTATGTGTCTGTGTGTCCTATGTGTACTGTCTGTGTCTGTGTTGTGTGTGAGTGTCCCCCTAGCAGTGTATGTACAGACAGCTTCTGGCTGCGGTACATACACTGCTTTAAAAGAAAAAAACTATGGATACTCACCTATCCGATGGATGGGAGAGGCGTCTGGTCCTGTGGCTTCCAGCATCTGCCGTGAAGTGATCAGCTGACTGTCACGTGACCGGCTTGTAAATCAGCTGACCGGAAGCTGGTAAGCTAGTGTTACCTGATCGCTTCACGGCAGATGCTGGAAGCGCGGGACCGGACCGGACGCCTCTCCCATCCATCGGATAGGTGAGTATCCATAGTTTCTCCTGCGCCTCCATAAAAAAGCGCTGGAATTACGCAGTTTGTGAACACCGCTGCGTAATTCCATCGCTTATAATGGGCACAATAGGAGAAAGCGCAGGACGCAGCTGCGTAAAATCACACAGTGTCTGAACGGCAAAGTGAATTTCCCATTCACTTTGCTGGCAGACACAAGGCACATTGCGTATTTTGAAAAAGCGCGCGCGAAAATACGCGATGTGTGAACGCAGCCTAACGTGAAGGTTTTCTGCTACACTGTGCTCATACAAACCCGGCCGGGAGGAAACCAAGCGCGGTCTATAAGAGCCGTACACTTCAGAATTCATCCAGCTGCGTCTGTCTTTAGTCACCTCATCAGTAAACACTAGAGACCCAGTGCAGGCCTGGCACCACCACCGGGGCAAGTAGCGGGGCCCTGAGCAGATGGGAGGGCCCACTTGCTGTCGGGCACCCCGCCGCACTATGGGACCCGTGAGCGGAGGAGAGCTGTGTCAGCGCCCGCTCTCCCCGCTTGCTCAGAGCCCGGCAGCCGGCACAATACTTGCCCCTCTCTGTGCCTCCGCAGCAGCTCCGGTCTCTTCCGCGTCCTCTGACTGTAACGTCTCAGGTCACAGGGCGTGGAGATGTCTTTACACTGCGCTGTCACAGCACAGAGCGGGAAGACGCTGGAGTGCAGAGCTGAGCAGCGGCAGCAGATGAGAATTGAGGTGAGTATTAAAAATCGGATTCCATTCGTAGCAATTAAATCCTATGCTTGTGTTCTCAATGGCGCTTTTTTTTTTTTTTTCCTGCTTCAGTCGGACATGAAAAAAAACGCAGCATGCTGCGATTGCTGGCGTCGAATTCCGCGTGCAACAGAGGAGATGGAGAAATTACTTTCTCTGTCTCCTCCACAGCTGTGCTGTGATTCTGTCATGCGATAGGAAATTTCCATATCAGATTAAACTCTGACATGCAGCGATTTATTTTTTTCTTCCCTCCCACAGACTCTGTTCGAGGAAAAAAAATCAGATGCGTGCACTGCCCCATAGGCTAACATTGATCTAGGTGCGATCCAATGGCTAGTCGGATCGCACATAGACCAATAATTCGGTCGTCTACATGAACCCTATAGTATGAACATTTTCCTGAAACCCTCTGTAGTGAAAGGGTTGAAGGAATTTATGTGCATTTCCATTATATGTGCTCATATACTAATGCCTATCTATTATTTAGGTGTCCGTGATGAAAATCCCCATGTGCATCAAGCAGGTGAACCATGGGTGCCCCAGCTTATGTTTTCTGTATGTGGAATAAGCGTTTGTGGCCAGCAAAGGTGAGTGCCATTTGTTTTATGTTTATATATGTGGAGTGTTTCCCTCTTTAGGCCATATTCAGACTGCTATAGCATGGCTATTTTACTGTAAGAATAGGATTTCATACCAGGAAACTTATTAGGAAAGGTTTTACTGGATGCAATCATGTTTTTTGGAACAAATATAATGTGCTCTGTTAAATACAATATTGCTATATACCATGTCCATGACATGCTTAACCCTTTCATCCCCCAAGGCTGTTTGCACCTTCATTACCAGGCTAATTTTTACAATTCTGACCACTGACTCTTTTGAGGTAATACCTCTGGAACACTTCAATGGATTCCCCTGATTCTGAGATTGTTTTTTCATGACATATTGTACTTCATGATAGTGGTGTAACTTCTTTGATCTCACTTGCGTTGATTTGAAGAAAAAACGAAATTTGCAAAAATTTTGCAATTTTCAAACTTTTAATTTTTATGTCCTTAAATCACAGAGTTGTCACACAAAATAGTTAATAAATAACATTTCCCTCATGTCTACTTTACATCAGCACAATTTTGGAAACCTAATTTGTTTTTGTTAGGAAGTTATAAGGGTTAAAATTTGACCAGCGATTTCTCATTTTTCCAACAAAGTTTACAAACCTTTTTTTAGGGACCACATCAGATTTCAAGTGACTTTGAGAGGCCTTTATGACAGAAAATACCCAAAAGTTATTTTTGTAGGGGCAACCGGAAAAAATGGACCCTAAGATCTGTTGTGCAATTTCCCCTGGGCACGCAGATACCCCATATGTGGGGGGAAACCACTGTTTGGGCGCACGGCAGGGTTCGGAAGGGAAGGAGCGCCATTTGACTTTTTGAATGTAAAATTTGCTTGAATAATTAGCGGACGCCATGTCGCGTTTGGGGAGTCCCTGATGTGCTGAATCAGTGGAAACCCCCAACAAGTGACACTGTTTTAGAAACCAGACTCCTCAGTAAACTTGTATAGATGTGTGGTGAGCACCTTGAACCCCCAGATGCTTCACAGAAGTTTATAACATTGCTTCTTGAAAATAATAAAAAAAATAATAATTTTTCCTACAAAAAATGTTTTTTAGCCCCAAATTTTGCATTTTCATAAAGTAACAAGAGAAATTGCACCATACAATTTATTGTGCAATTTCTCCTGAATATGCTGATACCCCATATATAGGGGAAAACTACTGTTTGGCGCACTGCAGGGCTCAGAAAGGAAGGAGTGATGTTTTGGAATGCAGATTTTGATGGAATAGTCTGCGGATGTCCTGTCTCGTTTGGAGAGCCCCTGATGTGCCTAAACAGTGGAAACCCCTGACAAGTGACCCCATTTTGGAAACTAGACCCCTTTGGGAATTTATCTAAAGGTGTAGTGACTATTTTGAGTCCATGGGTATTTTCCAGAAACAAGTAACAGTGGATATTGCTGAGTGACAATTGCAAACTGCCATTGTAGTGCCCCATACATTGTAGTGCACAGCTCATGCTTCTGGAGACACGCACCCGTAAATTAGGCAGGCTCTCACCACTACAAAAATTCTAAATGTGGTTTAGGCACACTGGGGCTCAGAAGGGCCATTTGGATTTGGGAGTGCAGAATTCATTGGATTTCTTTTGGGGGGCGAGGAGCCATAGCACTTTTCAAGTGCCTTTGTACTACAAGTAACGTGGAAATATTTCCATTAACAGATGATGGACCTGAGTGGGGGCTTTTTTTTTTTTTTTTTTTTTTTGATTGAGTTGAGGCTTTTGTTGGGAACATTGAATATAACATTTGGGATCACATTTATCCTGTGTACGCTGAGCACTTACGTCAGGGTTTCCATCTACAAGTTCTTCTCACTAAATTAGAATATCATCAAAAGGTTAATTTATTTCAGTTCTTCAATACAGAAAGTGAAACTGATATATTATATAGAGTCATTACAGAGTGATCTATTTCCTATTTCAAGTGTTTATTTCTGTTAATGTTGATTATGGCTTACAGCCAATGAAAACACAAGTCATTATCTCAGTAAATTAGATTAATTAACAAAAAAACGGTGGTAGAAAAAGGTGCACAAGCAACTGTGATAACCGCAGCCTTGAAAGGATTGTTAAGAAAAGGTCATTCAAAAATTAGGGGGAGATTCACAAGGAGTGGACTGCTGCTGGAGTCACTGCTTCAAGATCCACCACACACAGATGTATCCAGTACATGGGCTACAAGTGTCGCATTCCTTGTGTCAAGCCACTCATGACCAATAGACAATGCCAGAAACGTCTTACCTGGACTGTTGCTCAGTGGTCCAAGGTGTTGTTTTCAGATGAAAGTAAATTTATCATTTCATTTGGAAATCAAGGTCCTAGAGTCTGGAGGAAGAGTGGAGAGGCCACAATCCAAGCTGCTTGAGGTCTAGTGGGAAGTTTCCACAATCAGTGATGGTTTGGGGAGCCATGTCATCTGCTCGTGTAGGTCCACTGCGTTTTATCAAGACCAAAGTCAGCGCAGCCGTCTACCAGGAAATTTTAGAGCGCTTCATGCTTCCCTCTGCCGACAAGCTTTTTGGAGATGGAAATTGTATTCTCCAGCAAGACTTGGCACCTGTCCACACTGCCAAAAGTACCAATACCTGGTTTAAAAACAACAGTATCACTGCTTAATTGGCCAGCAAACTCGCCTGACCTTAACCCCATAGAGAATCTATGGGGTATTGTCAAGAGGAAGATGAGAGACACCAGACCCAACAATGCAGACGAGCTGAAGGCTGCTATCAAAGCAACCTGGGCTTCCATAACACCTCAGCAATGCCACAGGCTGATCGCCTCCATGCCACACCGCATTGATGCAAAAGGAGCCCTGACCAAGTATTGAGTGCATTTACTGAACATACATTTCAGTAGGCCAACATTTCGGATTTTAAAAACATTTTACAAGCTGTTGTTATAAAGTATTCTAATTTACTGAGATAATGACTTTTGTGTTTTCATTGTCTGTAAGCCATAATCATCAACATTAACAGAAATAAACACTTGAAATGGATCACTCTGTTTGTAATGACTCTATATAATATGAGTTTCACTTTTTGTATTGAAGAACTGAAGTATATAAACTTTTTTTTGTCACCCATGACGGCACAACGAGAGAGGGGATCTGCCCTTCAAGGACAGGAAACCTTCAACATAAAAAGGGCGGTGCCTCTCTCCGCCTCAGTGGTTTCCTGTCCTTGATGGGGGACCTTCCTTCTCGTCGGCAGCGACAGCAGCAAGTTCAAGCTTACCGGGGCCGGTTGGTGGTGGCCGGGCACAGTCTCTGCTGCGGCCGATCCCGTGGTTCCTGGAAGCGCCGCGGGGGGCGCCGACATGTGGTCTCCCCGCGGATTTTTCTTCAAATATAAAAGCCCTTATTAGGTCTGAGGTACAAAAATCGTCTAAGTCGTTTTCCCAAGCATCCCAGGCCCATAGGGCAAAACCCCCACCCACCCTTTCAGACTCTGAATCCGATGAGGGAATGCTGGATGACTTTTCCTCTTCGGATAGCGAGGCAGGACAGGTCATTGTTTTCCCCTGGAAAGTGTGGATAGCTTAGTAAAAGCAGTCAGGTCCACAATGGGGTTAGTTGACCAGAAGTAAAAAAAAATCGGTACAGGATATTATATTCGGCACCTTGGATTGGAAAAAACAGAGTTTTCCACATTAATGATAAGGTGCAGGGACTTATCAGGAAGGAGTGGGATAGGCCAGAGAAAAAGGGTCCCCTTCCATCCTCCTTCAAAAGGAAATATCCCTTTAGTGAGGAAGATACCGCTTCCTGGAATAAAGTCCCGAAGCTGGATGTTGCGGTATCCAAAGCTTCTAGAAGATTTTCTCTCCCTTTTGAACACACAGGGATGCTGAAGGACCCACTGGACCGAAAGGTAGACACCTTCCTTAAGGGTACTTGGGAGTCATTAGCAGGGGCATTGAAACTAGCTATAGCAGCAACCTGTACCGCAAGATCCCTTATGGTTTTGGTTAGACAGGTTAGAAGACCAGGTTAAGAACGAGTCACAGGACTCCATTCTGGCCTCTCTACCTGTATTGAAAGGAGCAGCGGCCTTCTTATCGGACACCTCTGCGGATTCTGCCAGATTAGCAGCAAGATCTGCAGCCCTGTCTAATGCCGGCCGTAGAGCAGTCTGGCTAAATTGTTGCCCGGGGGACATACAAACGAAGGGAAAGCTATGTTCTCTTCCGTGTGAAGGAGATTTTCTTTTCAGTTCCTCTCTTGACACAATTCTGGAGAAAGCAGGTGACAACAAAAAAGGATTTCCTAAATCTTCCTTCTCAACTTTTAAGCTGTCCTTTCGGAGGAAGACATTTGGCCACAGAAGGACGTCCACAGAACAATCTAGATGGGAGGATCGTTCCAGGAAAGGGAAAGGGTTTTTGTTCGGCGGGCCCTCCCAGGATAGTCGCAAACCGCCAAAATGACACTCTATCCCAGGTGGGAGGGAGACTCTCTCTTCCTTCCAGCCTGGCAAAGGATCTCTTCCTTCCAGCAAGTGGATCCTCAATTTAGTAAAATGAGGTTTAAAACTGGAATTTCTGAGGAACCCACCAGAGAAATTTATCCCAACTGCCTTAAGATCCTCTCTACCAGAACAGCGGGCACTGGAGGAAGAGATTTCAGGTCTCCTGCAAAAGAACGTCTTGCTGGAGGTATCACAAGAAGAAAGAGGGTTCTATTCCCCCTTGTTCCTTATAAAGAAGCCGGACAATTCATACAGAGTCATCCTCAACTTGAAAGGCCTAAACAAATTCCTGAACATTCCATCATTCAAGATGGAAACCATAAAATCAACGATAAGCCTTCTATTCCCCGGCTGCTACATGGCAGTGTTGGACCTAAAGTATGCTTATTACCATGTGCCAATCCATCACGACTTTCAAAAATACCTCGGAGTAGCCGTAACTGTACAGGGAGTCGTCAAGCACTTCCAGTACAGAGCTCTTCTCTTCGGCCTAGCAGTAGCACCCCGCATATTCACAAAACTTATAGCGGAGGTTACGGCTCATCTCAGGGAGGAGAACAGATTGATCATTCCGTACCTGGACGATTTCCTAATAGTGGGCAAAACTTACGATCACTGCCTGGCCCAAGTGGATTAGGTGTGCACCATCTTAAAAAACTTAGGATGGTGTTTAAACCTAGAAAAATCAAAACTGATCCCGCATACAACTCGGATCTTTTTAGGCCTTACTCTGGATTCGGTTCGACAGGAATGCCGCCTGCCCGAGCAGAAAAGAGCGAAATTAAAAAATGTAGTCTCTACAGCCATAACAGACCCAGTAATGACTCTCAGGGGGGCCATGTCTCTGTTGGGGTCCCTCACATCCTGCATCCCAGCGGTATGCTGGGCCCAATTTCATTCAAGAGAATTGCAATGGGACGTCTTAAAGAACGAAATCATCCTCAGGGGACATCTGGAGGGCAGGTTAACACTCACACAAAATGTAATTCATTCTCTGTATTGGTGGTTAGAGACAAACACATTCCAGGCAGGCGTCCCCTGGGTTCCCCAATTTACCAGAGTGATTACTACGGACGCCAGCCCCAAGAGGTAGGGGGCGCACCTAGCCAACCGCCCGATACAGGGGACTTGGTCAGAGGAGGAGAGTCTGGAGTCTTCCAACATGTGGGAACTACGAGCAGTAGAGAAGGCACTAATCAGCTGCTTACCCCTTCTACGAGGGCATCACATATAAACTCTGTCCGACAACCAGGTCACGGTGGCATATGTAAACCACCAGGGGGGAACTCGCTCAAAATCACTAATGTAGATTGCGGGGAGGATATTTTCTCTAGTGGAAGGAAAAGTTCTCTCTTTTTAAAGGCCCTTCATATCAGAGGAGAGGACAACACGAAGGCTGACTTTCTAAGTCGCAGGCCATTATTGCAGGGAGAATGAACTCTAAATCACTCAGTCCCCCACCAGCTAGTGGCCATGTGGGGGTCTCCAGAGGTCGATCTGTTTGCGACCCATCAGAACAGCAAGTTAAAAAAGTTCTGCTCCCTGAATTGCACGGAAAACCCTTTAGTAGTAGACGCCGTCCAGTGCAGATGGGATTTCAGTCTGGCCTATGCCTTTCCCCCAACGTGCCTAATTTCAGCAGTGTTGAGGAAGATCCGGGAGGATCTGGCTCGAGTGGTCCTCATAGCCCCCTTCTGGCCCAAGAGACCATGGTTCTTTTGGCTAAGGAGCATGTCGGTCACGAACCCCTGGATTTTTCCAGAGATTCCCGACCTTCTTGCTCAAGGTCCTATATTCCATCCTCAGGTGAAAGGATTGCACTTAGCGGCCTGGAACTTGAGAGGTCGTTGCTAGAGGGTCGGGGTTTCTCATCGAATCTAGTTACTACTCTTCTAGGTAGTAGGAAACCAATCACTACTAAAATTTACAGTAGAGTCTGGAAGAAGTTCTTGTCATCTCAGGGATTCTCCCTGGCAGGGGGGGTTCCCATAACGGCCATTTTGGAATTTCTTCAAAAAGGGCTGGAGTAAGGCCTAGCGGTTAGCACCTTAAAGGTCCAAATCTCTGCCTTAGGGGCCTTGTATAATTATAATCTGGCCCGTAACAAATGGATTTCCAGGTTCGTGAGGGCATGCAGTAGAGCCAATCCAGCCCCTATAATAAGGGTCCCTTCTTGGGATTTAAACTTAACGCGTTTAGGACGAACAGGTTCTCCCTTTTGAGCCCCTTAGCTCAGGGTCCATAAAATCACTCACCCTATATCAATACTTCAGGTGGCCTTAACATCAGCATGGAGGGTTAGTGAGTTACAGGCTTTGTCTGCAGATCCACCTTTTACCTTAGTGCTAGACGATAGGGTAGTTTTGAGACCAGACCCTGCTTTCCTTCCTAAAATTGTTTCTAAATTTCATATGTCTCAGGAGATAGCCCTACCTTCCTTCTGTCCTGAACCAAAAAATGGCAAGGAGGAAAGATTTCATACCTTGGATGTCAGGAGATGCCTTATACATTATTTAGCATCCACAAGCTCATGGAGGAAGGATAGGGCTCTATTTGTCTCCTTTCAGGGCTCCCGAAAGGGATCAAAGGTCTCAAAAGGCACTCTATCAAGGTAGATCCGGGAAGCCATCACGATGGCCTATACTGGATCAGGCAGAGAGCCTCCTAACAATCTGAAGGCCCACTCTACACGGGGCATGGCTGATTCCTGGGCAGAAAGAGAGCGGATGTGCCTATTGAGCAAATATGTAAGGCTGCCACGTGGTCATCTCCGTCCACTTTCTATAATCACTATAGACTTGACCTTTCTGCCTCCTCTGATCTCACATTTGGGAGAAGGGTTCTGCAGGCTTTTTTCCCTCCCTTACATACCTAGTTCTCTGTAATTCTCTCGTTGTGCCGTCATGGGTGACAGAAAAACACGTATATTACTTACCGGTAATGTGTTTTTTCGGAACCCATGACGGCACCTTTACATTCCCTTCCTATCCCTATGGTGTTCACCTTCCGGTTGCTGGGTGTTGAGTATTCACATGGGTGAAATTTGTTTATGGTTAATAAAATTGTGTGCTCTAACCGGAGAGTCCTCTCATGCTCTGTAATCCACTGAGGTGGAGAGAGGCGCAGTCCTTTTTATCTTGAAGTTTTCCTGTCCTTGAAGGGCGAATCCCCTCTCTCGTTGTGCCGTCATGGGTTCCGAAAAAACACATTACCGGTAAGTAATATACGTGTTTTGGTGATATTCTAATTTAGTGAGATGCACTTGTAGATGTCCGAGAGACGTGATTAAGATGAAACCCCCGAGGGATCCATTCACTATAATGAGGCAGCAGAGTTAATCTGGACTCCGTCTGGACTTTGTTCAGTGGTGTTCTTCTTTTCAGAAGTGCACAAAATTGTGGCCGACGGCACTTCTATCCACGCCTGAAAAGACTGACACCATCGGATAACAGGCCAGACGGCATCCACAGTACATCCATCTGCCTCATTATAGGGAATGTTCTGCTGTTGTTTCCATCTGAATCACATATTTCAGAGATTTACCTGGAAATCCCGGTGTAGTCGCTCAGCTTAGAGCGCAGGATGTATGTGCGCCGAGCATTACTGCGATCTTTGGGAGGCGGAATGAACAAATCAACAGTAGATCAGGGATTGGTTTTATATTTTTTTACGCAGTTCCTTGTTCGGTATAAGTTATTAGGCTACTATATTCTTCAGGTCGGTGCGATTACAGTGATACCAGACGTATATCGGGTTTTTATGTTTGGCTGCTGTCACACACTAAAAGACTATTTTTTTTTTTTTTTTTTTGCAAAACCTAGCATCGCTGTATTTTGAGAACTATAATTTTTCCGTATTTTGGCCGACAGTCATGTAAGGGCTTGTTTTTTGCGGGACAAGTTGATGTTATTATTGGTACTATTTTCGGTCACGTGACATTTTTTTGATCGACTTCTATTCTGATTTTTGGGAGGCAGAATGAACAAAACCTAGCAACTCAGAATTTTTTTTTTTTTTTATATGCTGTTCCACGTATGGTAAAAAATAAGACTACTTTATTCTTCGAATCAATATGATTACAGCGGTCCCACATTTTATATATTTTTTATTTTTATTTTTTGTGCTTTTACACAATATAAACTACTTTTATAGAAAAAAAAACTACTTTTGCATCGCTGTATTCTGAGAGAACTTTATTTTTCGGATGATGGAGCTGTATGGTGGCTTGTTTTTTGTGGGACAAGATGATGTTTTCAGCGGTACCATTTGTATGTACATTTGTCTTTTTTGATCGCGTTTTATTCGGCGATCTGATGAAAAAGCAGTTTTTTGCCCCATGTGTGTGTTTTTTTTTTTTTTTTAGGATGTTGACTGAAGGGGTTAATGGAGTTTATGACCGTTTTATGGGGTGATGCCAAATATATATATTATTTTTTTTTTTTTTTTTTTGATTGCAGTTATAAAGCACAGCCATGCGGGAGCATTGCTATGCTCTGTCACTGTCAGTTCTGCACTGACACAAGTTAGATCATGCACTGTGGCAACGATCGGGCCCCCGTGATGACGTCGCGGGGTGCCGATCAGAGTGCAGGGGTTGCTCCCTCCCTCTGTATGCCTGCTAAATGTTGCAGCATTTAGGGTGTTAAAGTGCTGGGAGCGGTGCAAGCACCACTCCTTGCACTGAGTGCTGGGTGTCAGCTGTCAGAATCGGCTGACACTTGGGCAATCGTGCTTGCACAGCCTCTATGCACGCCAATTCCCCTGAACATGCGAAGTGCGTCCAAGGTCAGGAAGAGGGAGAGTGTAGCAGTCAGGAGTTGAAGAGGGGAATGATTTCTGCAGGGACAAGAGACTTCCTGTTTGTACTTGGAGTGGAGAAGAGAAGAATTAGCTGGGTAGCAAAGCAAAATGAGCAATTGTAAGTACACCGTACTATATGATATGATGACTGCAATATAATAAAAAGAGAAAAACGGTGATGGGAGTGCTTCCTTAACCCCTTCCCGACGAGCAGTATATGTACGGCGCTGTGAGAGCTGCATTTCCGCGGCTTTGTTATTCCGCCAAACAAAAAGTGGAATAAAACACGATCAAAACGACTAATATACAGTACAGACCAAAAGTTTGGACACACCTTCTCATTTAAAGATTTTTCTGTGTTTTCATGACTATGAAAACTGTACATTCACACTGAAGGCATCAAAACTATGAATTAACACATGTGGAATTATATACTTAACAAAAAAGTGTGAAACAACTGAAAATATGTCTTATATTCTAGGTTCTTCAAAGTAGCCACCTTTTGCTTTGATGACTGCTTTGCACACTCTTGGCATTCTCTTGATGAGCTTCAAGAGGTAGTCACCGGAAATGGTCTTCCAACAATCTTGAAGGAGTTCTCAGAGATGCTTAGCACTTGTTGACCCTTTTACCTTCACTCTGCGGTCCAGCTCACCCCAAACCATCTCGATTGGGTTCAGGTCTGGTGACTGTGGAGGCCAGGTCATCTGGCATAGCACCCCATCACTCTCCCTCTTGGTCAAATAGCCCTTACACAGCCTGGAGGTGTGTTTGGGGTCATTGTCCTGTTGAAAAATAAATGATGGTCCAACTAAACGCAAACCGGATGGAATAGCATGCCACTGCAAGATGCTGTGGTAGCCATGCTGGTTCAGTATGCCTTCAATGTTTAATAAATCCCCAACAGTGTCACCAGCAAAGCACCCCCACACCATCACACCTCCTCCTCCTCCATGCTTCACGGTGGGAACAAGGCATGTAGAGTCCATCCGTTCACCTTTTCTGCATCGCACAAAGACACGGTGGTTGGAACCAAAGATCTCAAATTTGGACTCATCAGACCAAAGCACAGATTTCCACTGGTCTAATGTCCATTCCTTGTGTTCTTTAGCCCAAACAAGTCTCTTCTGCTTGTTGCCTGTACTTAGCAGTGGTTTCCTAGCAGCTATTTTACCATGAAGGCCTGCTGCACAAAGTCTCCTCTTAACAGTTGTTGTAGAGATGTGTCTCCTGCTAGAACTCTGTGTGGCATTGACCTGGTCTCTAATCTGAGCTGCTGTTAACCTGCGATTTCTGAGGCTGGTGACTCTGACAAACTTATCCTCAGAAGCAGAGGTGACTCTTGGTCTTCCTTTCCTGGGGCGGTCCTCATGTGAGCCAGTTTCTTTGTAGCGCTTGATGGTTTTTGCAACTGCACTTGGGGACACTTTCAAAGTTTTCCCAATTTTTTGGACTGACTGACCTTCATTTCTTAAATGATGGCCACTCGTTTTTCTTTACTTGGCTGCTTTTTTCTTGCCATAATACAAATTCTAACAGTCTATTCAGTAGGACTATCAGCTGTGTATCCACCAGACTTCTGCACAACACAACTGATGGTCCCAACCCCATTTATAAGGCAAGAAATCCCACTTATTAAACCTTACAGGGCACACCTGTGAAGTGAAAACCATTTCCGGTGACTACCTCTTGAAGCTCATCAAGAGAATGCCAAGAGTGTGCAAAGCAGTCATCAAAGCAAAAGGTGGCTACTTTGAAGAACCTAGAATATAAGACATATTTTCAGTTGTTTCACACTTTTTTGTTAAGGATATAATTCCACATGTGTTAATTCATAGTTTTGATGCCTTCAGTGTGAATGTACAATTTTCATAGTCATGAAAATACAGAAAAATCTTTAAATGAGAAGGTGTGTCCAAACTTTTGGTCTGTACTGTAAATAAAAATAGTATCTCTGAAAACATTATCTTGTCCTGCAAAAAACAAGCCGCCATGCAACTCAATCAGTGGAAAAATAAAACGTTGTAACTCTCAGAATAAAGCAATGCAATAATTCTATACATTTTTCTAAAAATTTGTTTTTGTGTAAAAGTGCCAAAACCTAAAAAAAAAAATATAAATGTGGTATCGCTGTAATTGTACTGACCCGAAAAATAATGCTGCCTTATCAATTTTACCACATGCAGAATGCAAAAAAAATTCCTGAATTGCTGGTTTTTGCCGATCAAAAATTGTCATTTTGCCCAAAAATATTAGCAGTAAAAAGTCAACCCGTCCCACTAAAAACAAGCAGTCACATGACTTTGTCGGCAGAAATATGGAAAAATCAATTATTTTAAGCATCTTTTCGTGTGTGACAGCTGCCAAACATAAAAAAAAAAAACTATATAAAACTGGTATTGCTGTAATCTCTCCGACCCGAAGAATAAAATCTTCTAATCACTTAGGAATGGAGTAAAAAATAAATAAAACCAATTCTTCACCTGCTGTTTATTTGTTCATTCTGTCTCCCAAAGATCGCAGTATGGCTCGGCTCACGTTCATCTTGCGCTCTACGCTGAGCGCTTACATTGGGGTTTCCGTGTAAATCTCTGAAATACTTGTTTCAGACGGACCCCCGGTGGAAGATTCCCTATAATGAGGCAGAAGGAGACACTGGCCTGTTATCCGTCAGGGTCCGTCTTTTTAGGCATTCATAAAAGTGCCGTCAGCCATAGTTTTGTGCACTTCTGAAAAGTGGATCCCTCAGGAGTTTCACCTGAATCGCGTCACTCGTGAGATTTAAATGGAAACCCCAATATAAGCGCTCAGCGTAGAGCGCAGGATAAATGTGTTCCCAAAAAAAGCTTCAGCTCAATTCACAAAAAAAAGAAACTCTGGTCTCCACTCATCTGATAACAGAAATATATGTGGCTTCCATGTTACTGGTAGTACAAAGGCTCTAGAAAAGTGATATGACTCCTTGCCCTTGAAAGGAAATTCAGAAAATTCTGTGCTCCCAAATCCAAATGCCTCTTCCGAGCCCCAATGTGCCTAAACCAAATTTAGCATCCACATGTTTGTCATTTCTGTAGCGATGAGAACCCTACTAATTTACAGGTACATGTCTCCAGAAGCACAGCGTACTGGTCACTACAACGGCAGTTTGCAATTTTCACTCAGCAACATACACTGCTGCTTGTTTCTGGAAAACATCCATGGAGTCAAAATTGTCATTACACCTGTAGATAAATTCACAAAGGGGTATAATTTCCAAGATGGGTTGACTTGAGGGGGGGGATTCTGCTCTTCTAGCACTTTGCGCTCTGTATATGGAGTCTGCACACTATTCTAGGAAAATCTGCACTCCAGGAGGCAAATGGCACTCTGTCCCTCCTGAGTCTCACCATGTGGCTAAGCAGTACTGTACTGCCACATATGGGGTATTTCTACATTCAGCAGAAATTGTAGGACAAATTTTGGTGCCAGTTTTACCAATTTCCCAGTGTGAAAATGTAAAATGTGGGGTTAAAAGAAAATTCTGGTGGTAAAAATGTTGTTTTTTTTTTTTCACTGCCCTATGGTATAAAATTCTGTCACACACCTGTGGTGTCAATACGATCACTGAACCCTAGATTAATTTAGTTTGTAAAATGGGGTCACTTATGGGGGGTTCTGCTGTTCTGGCACCTCAGGGGCTCTACCAATGTGACATGGCACCCTTAAACCAACCAGTCCAGCAAAATCTGAACTCCAATATGGTGCTTCTTCCCTTCTCAGCTTTGCACTGTGCCTCCAAAAGTAATTTTCAACCATATATGGGGTATCGGTGTACTCAGGAGAAATTGCAAAACCAATTTTGGGGTCCATTTTCTCCTGTTATCCTCGTGAAAATGAGAAAAATTTGGGCTAAAACTACATTTTTGTGGGGAAAAAAATATATTTTTTCATTTTCACAGATTAACGTTGTAAAATTCTAGAAGGGGCCTGTGGCTTCAAGGTGCTTACTACACATCTAAATAAATTCCTTGATTGGTCTAGTTTCCAAAATAGGGTCACTTGTGGGGGGTGTTTCCACTAAACAGTTTAGGCACATCACGGGCTCACAAAACACGACATAACACACGCAGACCTTTCCATCAAAATGTGCGTTCCAGAATGTCACTTCCTTTCTAAGCCCTGCCGTGCACCCAAACAGTAGTTTTCCCCCACATATGGGGTATCTCCATACTCGGGAGAAATTGCACAAGACATTTTGGCGTCCATTTTCTCCCATTACCCTTGTGAAAAAGAAATATTTGTGTCTAAATAAAAACTTTGTGAAAAAAAAAAAAAAGTTAAATATTCGTTTTTCACATTGCTTCAGTTCCTGTGAAGCACCTGAAGGGTTAATAAACATCTTGAGTGTGGTTTTGAGCACATTGAGGGGTACAGTTTTTAGAATTGTCTATTTTGGGTATTTTCTGTCATATAGCTACCCCAAAGTCACTTCAAATGTGATGTGGTCCCTGAAAAAAACAGTTTTGTACATTTTGTTGTAAAAATGAGAAATCGCTAATCAACTTTTAACCCTTCTAACTTCCAAACAAAAATAATTGTTACAAAAATTGTGCTGATGTAACGTAGACATGTGGTAAATGTTGTTTATTACCGTATTTTTTGGACTACAACCCCTGGCAAAAATTATGGAATCACCAGGCTCGGAGGATGTTCATTCAGTTGTTTAATGTTGTTGAAAAAAAAAAGCAGATCACAGACATGGCACAAAACTAAAGTCATTTGAAATGGCAACTTTATGGCTTGTAAGAAACGCTATAAGAAATCAAGATTAAAAATGTGGTACTCCGTAAGGGTAATTTTTTTCAGACCAAGCAGAGGGAAAAAAATTATGGAATCACTCAATTTTGAGGAAAAAATTCTGGAATCATGAAAAACAAACACACAAAATAACACTCCAATACATCACTAGTATTTTGTTGCACCACCTCTGGCTTTAATAACAGCTTGCAGTCTCTGAGGCATGGACTTAGTGAGTGACAAACAGTACTCTTCATCAATCTGGCTCCAACTTTCTCTTATTGCTGTTGCCAGATCAGCTTTGCAGGTTGGAGCCTTGTCATGGATCATTTTCTTCAACTTCCACCAAAGATTTTCAATTGGATTGAGATCCGGACTATTTGCAGGCCATGACATTGACCTTATGTGTCTTCTTTTAATGGAATGTTTTCAAAGTTTTTGCTCTATGGCAGGATGCATTATCATCTTGAAAAATGATGTCATCATCCCCAAACATCCTTTCAATTGATGGGATAAGAAAACTGTCCAAAATATCAATGTAAACTTGAGATTTTATTGAAGATGTAATGACAGCCATCTCCCCAGTGCCTTTACTTGACATGCAGCCCCATATCATCAATGACTGTGGAAATTTGCATGTTCTCTTCATGCAGTCATCTTTATAAATCTCATTGGAACGGCACCAAACAAAAGTTCCAGCATCATCACTTTGCCCAATGCAGATTCGCGATTCATCACTGAATAGGACTTTCATCCAGTCATCCACAGTCCACGATTGCTTTTCCTTAGCCCATTGTAACCTTGTTTTTTTCTGTTTAGGTGTTAATGATGGCTTTTATTTAGCTTTTCTGTATGGAAATCCCATTTCCTTTAGGTGGTTTCTTACAGTTCGGTCACAGACATTGACTCCAGTTTCCTCCCATTCGTTCCTCATTTGTTTTGTTGTGCATTTCCTGTTTTGGAGACATATTGCTTAGTTTCCGGTCTTGACGCTTTGATGTCTTCCTTGGTCTACCAGTATGTTTGCCTTTAACAACCTTCCCATGTTGTTTGTATTTGGTCCAGATTTTAGACACAGCTGACTGTGAACACCCAACATCTTTTGCAGCATTGTGTGATGACTTACCTTCTTTTAAGAGTTTGATAATCCTCTCCTTTGTTTCAATTGACATCTCTCGTGTTGGAGCCATGATTCATGTCAGTCCACTTGGTGCAACAGCTCTCCAAGGTGTGATCACTCCTTTTTAGATGCAGACGAACGAGCAGATCTAATTTGATGCTGGTGTTAGTTTTGGAAATGAAAATTTACCGGGTGATTCCATACTTTTTTCCCTCTGCTTGGTCTGGAAAAAATTACCCTTAGGCTGAGTTCACACGATGCGTTTTTCATGCGTTTCCGCGGCGTTTTTGCAGTTGCGTAAACGCCGTGGAAACGCATGAAAAACGCATGGTAGAAGGGCAGCAATGTTCCCCAATGGAAATCCGCATGTGCTGTGCCCATGATGCGGATTTTTCCGCAGCGTAAACGCTGCGGTCAAAAATCCGCAGCATGTCAATTAATTTTGCGGAAACGCTGCTCTTTTGCCGCCATTGACTTGCATTAGACCGCATGGAATCCGCATCACTGTATATGTTGATGCGCTTTTCATGCGGTCTAATGTGCGGATGGTACCCGGGTGTGGATGAGAGGACTCTCATCCAGACCCAGGTACCAAAAGAATAAAATAAAAAATATATATATTCTCACCTTCTGACGGCCCGCGCTGCGTCCTGCCGGCTTCCCGGGCACTTCGCGTTTGAATGAAGAAGGACCTTCGCTGACGTCAGAGTCATGTGACGGGTCACGTGACGCTGACGTCGGAAGGTCCTAAAGTCTTCACTGCCGGCAGCCGGGACCGATGAAGCAGGACACTGGGGGCCATCAGAGGGTAAAGTATAGATTCATTTTTTATTTTTTGACATCACACACTATATAAATCCATGCCGGTTGCATGGATTTATATAGTGTGAAGTTGACAAGCACTTTCCAAGTGATGCTAAAATCGCTTGGGAAGCGCTTGTCAACCCGCATGCGGAAATGAAAGTGAAGACCGTTTCATTTCCGCATGTCCCTGGCAGGAAACCGCATGTACAATCCGCATGCGTTTTTTCCTGCCAGAGAGATGCAGAAACGCTCAGGAAAAAATCCTGAGCATTTCTGCATCGTGTGCACATACCCTTACTGAGTACCACATTTTTAATCTTGATTTCTTTTAGTGGTTCTTAAAGCCCTAAAGTTGCCATTTGAAATGACTTTAGGTTTGTGCCATGTCTGTGATCTGCTTTTTTTTTTTCAACTACATTAAACAACTGAACATCCTCCGAGCCCGGTGATTCCATAATTTTTGCCAGGGGTTGTATAAGACCTACCTAGGTTTTAGAGGAGGAAAATAGAAAAAATTTAATCCAAAAATGTGGTCATGATGCCCTGTTAAGGGGGAGGGGGTCTGCTGCTGACACTGTTATATGGGTATTGTCCCTCAATTCTGTTAATATCCCCCATCCTGGTGTATCTGGCCCCCTCCTTCCTGTTATATGTGGCCCTCATCCCCATCCTGGTATGCATGGCCCCCCTCATCCAGGTATGCTTGGCACCCCCTGATCCCCGTCACGCTGCACAGAAAAAAAATAAACAATCATACTCTCCTCCTCTCTCCTCCAGCGCTGTGTCCCACTCTATGCCGGAATAGTCACTGCTCCCCACGCCGGGACTGCGTGCTTGGGGAGCAGTGACCATTCATTCTTCCTAATAGCGTGCACGCTGTAGCGCGCGGCTCCTGCTGCGCTCAACGGTCAGCGTGCCTGCTATTAAATGCCATGAATATTCACCACTCCCATGGGTGTGGTGAATATTCATGGACTTTCATGAGCAGTGAATATTTATATTCTTTAGTAGCGGGCACAGTGTAGGCTGCAGCAGGCAGCTGCTGCCTCCTGTGCCCCGCTACTTCGCCACTGTCGCTTCCGCCACATTCCCCACAGTCACAGTATTTATGTAATATATTTGCATTTATTTGTGGTGGGAAAAATTAACATCTTCAAACTTTTAATTTGTATGCCCTTAAACCAGAGAGTTATATCACACAAAATAGTTACCATATTTTTCGGACTATAAGACGCACTTTGTTTTCCTCCAAAATTTTGGAGGAAAGTGTGTGGGGGGGGGTGCATCTTAGTCCGATATATATAAATACATAATGACTTTTGTGTTTTCATTGGCTGTAAGCCATAATCATCGACATTATCCTAAATAAACACTTGAAATAGATCACTGTTTGTAATAACTCTATATAATATGAGTTTCACTTTTTGTATTGAAGAACTGCAATAAACTAACTTTTTGATGATATTCTTTTTAGTGAGATGCACCTGTGTGTGTGTGTGTGTATATATATATATATATATATATATATATATATATATGTATATGTATATATGTATATATGTATATATATGTATATATATATATATATGTATATATATATATATATATATATATATATAAAATAAATTTATTATTATATATGCTGCAGAAAGCGTACATGTGTGTGCTGTAAGGTTATATGTGTATAATACACATGCTGCAGTGAAACATTAACTAGCCGTGATTCTATTGCCTCCTTATTCTCCCTAGTGCATTAAGGCCACATTCACATGTTCAGTATTTGGTCAGTATGCTACCTTAGTATTCATAAGCCAAAACCAGGAGTGGAACAATCAGAGGAAAAGTATAATAGAAACACGTCACCACTTCTGGATTTATCGCCCACTCCTGGTTTTGGCTTACAAATAATGAGGTAAAATACTGAACATGTGAATGTGGCCTAAAAGTGATGATATTCGACCCTCCACTTCTTTATACCACCAGGGAAGTTTTAATTAGTGGAAAATGTTTTTCCTATTTTCTGGTGTTTAAACCTGGGTTGCTTCCTATGGTAAAGTCCACAGTGGAGCCGCAGTAAATCCACTTTGTTGCCATGACATGTTGCCGCGCTGTCGATTGAAAAGTCTGCTAAACATGATCGTTTCCAAAAAGAAAATAAAGCTTCTGGATGATGGTGGAAAAATCTAAAACACTTGCTAGGAAGGAAAATCCACAGATCTAAACAAACCCTAAATCTTCAACTGGGTTCCATCAGCTTTTGTCAGAGCCTGGGTGATCTGCCAAATTGTTTAGGAGTCCTGGTGGGAGCCTTACAACAATTTTGGAAGAGTTAAGTATGAGATAACTAATTCCATACTATTATATCCGTTTATATATTGTTTTCTCTAAATCGGCACTGCCGCCTGTATGAATCTGGCATTTGAGAAGGTCGTTGAGATATAGATCAGGGATGTCAAACTCAAACACACAGAGGGCAAAAATTAAAACCTTGGACAAAGTCATGGGCCCCACGTAGTCTCCCCATACAGTATGATGGGCCCCACGTAGGGGTGGTGGTTCTGATGTCGGGGGCCAAGTAAAGCCACTCTGCGGGATAGATTTGGCCATCGGGCCGGAGTTTGGCGTGTATGATATAGATGAAGCAGCGTGTAAGAGAAACCCATAAGCTGTAGATAGTTATCGGCAAATAGTTTGACTTATAGCTTCGGCCGACATTAGTCTAGTGTGTGGGGGCCTTAAAGGGGTTGAACCCCTTCTCAATGCCTATGTTTCCCCCTTATAAAATAACACCTATACTCCCTTCCGGTGCGGGTGCTGTTCCAGCGATGTCTGCGCTTGCTCTCCTGGGGCTTGCTTGACTGTTATGTGAGACCTGCAGCCAATCAGCGATTCCTTCTCTCACCTCCTTCGGACATAACTGACATTCAGGAGGTGTCATAGAGAAGCAGCAGCTCTCGTTTTTTTCTGGGTGTCAGTTTCATGCAATGGAAGTGAGAGTGAAGCAGGTGCTGATTGGCTGCAGGGCTCATGTGAAATAAAGCCGCGTAAGCCCCAGGAGAACATTCTCCGACATCATTGGAAAGGTGCCCACACCGGAAGTGAGTATAGCTGTTATTATTTTTCATGGGGGAAATATAGTGATTAAGAAAGGGGTCTCCAACTAGTGGACAAACCCTTTTAGGTCTCCCTTATACATTAGATAAGCCATCCAATTCATGGTTATTTCAGCGACACTGGCCCACAAACTAATATGTATTGGTGTTCTCTGAGAGAGAGGGATCCGGCCTGATGAATTTCAGTGGCTGATTCTTTTATCCTCTGGGAGATAAACCTCCACCAGAGGAGCAATTCTGAATAAGGGCGTGTTGGCAGAGGTAGCGGTTTGTCTAGACAGCTATCTAATGTGTATGGCCAGCTTTATGTCATCAGAGACAGAAGTCTTAAAGGAACAGCACAGACCAGAGTTCAGGAAACCTGTATACAGAACATTGGAACAACATATGAAAGGGCATGTGAAGCCATGGCTCCCAAACCACACCCGCATGCTCCTCCCTGGTTAAAAATACTCCTCCAAAATTGATTAGGTGTATTTACCCTGCTGTAAAAATATGTAGTGTGACAAATGGGTTGACCACATTTTTGGGCACTAAAAAGATACTTACAAAGAAAGACGACCCCAGAAGAGCGGTCAGTCATTTTGTACTCAATCTGCCTCCTTATAGTGGATAGTTTCGTAGGTGGTTTCGTCTGAATCGTGATTTTTAATATTTAGACAAACCCAGAATTCAGAGTTTAGAATTGCAGCAATATAAGATTTATAAAGGGATTTTTTTGTTATTTTGATACTTTTTCACACTAAAAAAGTAGGGAAGTTTGTTGCCATATTTAGAACTGTAACTTGTAACTTTTTTATACTTTTGGCTGAAAGAGCTGTATAAGAACTTTTTATTTTTGTGGGTCAAGTTGAAGTTGTTTTAATTGGTACCATTTTGGGGTATATGACATTTTTTATTGCCTTTTTTTTCCAGATTTTTCAGAATCACAATGATTGAAAACCCAGCAATTCAGATTTATTTTTATTTTATTACGCCATTCACTGCATGATAAAAGCGAAAAGCTTGCTTAACGCTGGGTGCCCACGATGCAGTTTTAATGTATTTCCGCGGCGGTATTTCCGCCGTGGAAATGCACTAAAATTGCTTGTTAAAAGGTCTGGCTTGTATCCCAATGTTGTGCTGTGCACATGCTGCGGAAATTTCGGCTGCGGATTATCATTGCGGAAAAATCCACAGCACAACCAATATAGGCGCGATTTGCTAATAAAGACTTGGTGGGTTTTTTTTTGTTTTTTTTTTATACTTGATCACTGGTCTCATACATTGAATGCAAATTTCTTAATTTCAGTGCTGGGGACCGCTCAGTTTTAGGCTAAGTGCCCACGATGCCGAAATGCTGCATATTTTTTCCACTTCTCCCTGGCAGGAAAAATGCATGCGGATTTTACATGCGTTTTTCCCGCCAGGTAGAAGCGTTTGTCAAGCATTTTTGCATGCATTTCTGCATGCGGGTTATCAAGCGCTTTCCAAGCGATTTTAGCATCACTTGGAAAAGTTCTTGACAACTTGGTCACACTATATAAATCCATTCAACCAGCATGGATTTATATAGTGGGACCAAGTAATAGGTAAAAAAAAAGAAGAATGGTAAAAAATAAAGATTATACTTGCCTTCTGATGTCCTCCTGGTGTTTTCTCTGCTGTGTCCGGTGCGTTGTATCGGTCGCGGTGGTGTAAGAACCTGCGATGACGTCATGGCAGGTCTTTACACCACCGCGACCCATACAACAGACCAGACGGAGCGGAGAAAATACCGGGGGACATCGGAAGGCAAGTATAATCTTTATTTTTTATTTTAAATTCTTTTTTAACAGGTACTATGGTACCGGAGTCTGGAGGAGAGTCTCCTCTTCTCCAGACTCGGGTACCATCCGCACATTGAATCGCTTAATATCTGTGTGTACAAATCTGCTGACACGGATAATATGCTTTTCAATGCAAGTCAATGGCGGCAATTACGCTGCGTGTCCGCAAAATTAATGGACATGCTGCATATTTTTCCGCAATGATAATCCGCAGCGGAAATTCCCGCAGCATGTGCACAGCACATGCGAATTATCATTGGGATACATGCCAGACCTTTTTAACAAGCGATTTTAGTGCATTTCCACGGCGGAAATACCGCCACGGAAATGCATTAAAACTGCATTGTGGGCACCCAGCCTTAAGCAAGCTTTTCGCTTTTATCATGCAGTGAATGGCGTAATAAAATAAAAAAAATAAAAAAATTGTGACCTCTCTGCTCTCCTACTTCAGATAATGTAGGAGTCAGGGAAGAATCAATCTTTTTGGATCAGTGGAGATTTTTCACAGCCAGAGGTGACCTGAGAACGCATTTTCGCTCTGCTCAGCAAAGTATGCTCATTAATGGGAGAAGGGGGCATGGTGAATAGTTGTCTGCCACCAAAGAGTGTTCACTCAACAGCTGCTGTGACCGGAAATTCCAAAAAATATCCGTTAACTTTATCACAGCACCCTTAGCCGTC
The DNA here is from genome assembly GCF_046119375.1 of Phyllobates terribilis. Taxonomy (NCBI): domain Eukaryota; kingdom Metazoa; phylum Chordata; class Amphibia; order Anura; family Dendrobatidae; genus Phyllobates; species Phyllobates terribilis. The sequence continues at coordinate 709,281,162 of NW_027362761.1, forward strand.
AGCTTATTACTACTTTTGAGAATAGGCCTGTGACATCTATATCTAGGTTCTTCAAGAGTACATCAGTTGCTAGAAATGAACTAAAAATTCTGTGGGCATAATTGTACAACCTGTTCTGGAATATGCATTATTTCCTTGAGCTTTTGTGTATGGATGTGGAATTAAAAAAACAAACAAAAAAAAACTGCATTCTTGAGTAAATATAATATCACTACTTATACATCAAAAATTACTTTTTAATTACTTTTGACTATTGCTACTTTGGTGTCATCTTACAGTGTACATTAAATTGAATATTTTGTCATGTAAAGGTGATATGTGCTTTTAACTGGATCTTTTCTTCTTACTAAGGTATTGTCGCATCAATATGTGTCCAGCAAATGCAGACTGAGTGTTGAGATATTTGTCCTGAAGAAACAGTTGAGTATACCTCTCATTTCAGTATTCTTCTTTACTATAATGATTTGTGTTTCTCAGGAAAAGCCAAAGAGATGTGGTACTATGTAAAAACCCTTTGCTTTGGTCATCAGTTGGGCTCTTAGAACCCAGTAGTGTCTTTCATGTTCTAAAACTTGGGATGCTCCTCAGCAGTGATGGTCCTGATATGAAGAGCCATTTTGTATCTAATGCTAGGCAGCAATTGAGAGAATTTTAGGTGGCATAAGATCAGAAAATGTCAAAAGGGCAGATATACTGATTCTAATATATAGACCGAGAAAACTTAGAATATTCAGTCTAATTTTGGATGATAAATTTCATGCATCTTTAGATACTTTTTGTATAACATTACATTCCCTATTGGCTGGCTTACTTTTATTTAATAAAAGTGATTAACTGATGCTGATGTATGCACATGGTATATAGTCTGGGTGGTCAGAAGTAGTTTACATGGTAATATAATCTTCTGTACATGCATTAGTAGAGGTCCTGTCACATCATTCATGCTGCCCAGACCACTGGGAGAATGAGTCCGAGCCTGCCTGCTCCATTACAGCCACTTAACTTTTATTTCTAAAACTTTCCAGTGATTCAGAGAAAATGGTTTGAAGAGGCTAGACTTAGGCCGGCCTGAGTCGGCATCTCCCCGCATCGCTTGAGTTGATTAACATGTATCTTACATTTGTACAAAGGGAGAGGCCTGTCAATCACCTGGAGCGACGCAGAGACTAAGCCAGACCGGCGACCCACCCAGTTAGATCTTTAAACTATTCTCTTAAACATCGGAGCATTTCAGAGAAAGCTATATGTGGCTGCAATCGTGCAGCCAGGATCGGATTCATGCTGCCAGTGGTTTGAGCAGCATGAATCAAGTGACAGGTTCCTTTTAATCCTATACAATCCTTTAGAGGTTTCCATTCTGTAACTCTCCCAGTTTTAGGTAACTTTTTTTATAATATTAATAAAGATAAGATCAATTTGTGTATATTTTTGTTTTGTTTTTGGTACAGAACATTAAAATGGTATTCTCAAGCTTGAAACTTATGAAAAGTTCAGACCGCAGCTCCCAAGAATCAAGGCTCTGAAGAGCCCCATGTCAATAGAGCAATGATCAATCATATGCACTGCCACTCCGTTCAGTCTTATGAGAGTGCGGGCACTCCTGTAAGAATGGAAGGACTGGCAATGCCCATGACCGATCACTGCTCTATTCTCACCGGACCCCATTTCTCAGAATTGGCAGGGGTCCCAGCGGTCACAAATCCAGCAATCAGGAAGTTATCCCCTATGCCAGTGGATAGAGGATAACTTTCAAACTTGAGAATACCCCTTTTAATGAAATTTTGCATGACATGCACTTTTGTCTTTAAATGCAGTTGAATTGTTACAATTATTTAACATTCTTTTCAAGGCTAGATGTAAATTTGGCTGATACAAAACCCTTCCTGAAGGATGAACTACAGAAGATTGGTGACATACTAGGTAAAATTTGATTGAGGAAAAATTGCTAGATGGGGGTTAACCAATTTCAGAACAAAAAAGCTCCGCAAATGTTTTAAAACAATGATCTCAAGTAATCGTGTCCCTGAGGATACTGATTGTCTGCAGCAGTCACATGCTGGCCACATGTAAATAAGGATCTAAGGGACATTAGCACTGAGTTGTAAGGCAGGGTTCCACATCACCTTTGACTCTGTTTAATGGCTCAGTTTGATTGTTATTGTTTGTGACAAAATGTTAGATTATACTTTTAGTTTTTTAACTTTACCTCTTCCAGAAGTGGCCAACTTGCTCCTTATTTTTTCCTCCCCTTCTTCCAGAAGTCTCAACTCCTTTGTTGTTCATCCATTGTGTTTTATGTTTTGGCTTTCCAATGTACATTGCGTGATAAAAATGATGGGGCAACATGATTCTCCAGACCAGTACAATTATGGTGATACCAAAGTTTTATACTTTTATTTTTTATGTGAGTTTGGGGCCTCTTTTTTTATTTATTTTTTTTTTAAGGCCACTTGTGTGAGAGCTGTAAAGCTATGTTCACACATCATGGTTTTTTTTGCGTCACAAATCTGCAGCAAAACCTGATCTCTGGCAGGAAAGAAGCTACGTAAAAAATGCAGGTTTTGCTGCGTTGTGGGGTTTTTTTTTTGTAGAATTGTCTCTTGTTCATGCTTTGTCTCTTTTATGCATATACATAAAGTTCAGTGGAAAAAAAAAAATCTCATTTTGTTTTTGGCATAACAGTGAGAACAGTGGGGGAGGTGAATTGTTCAGGAATAGTTTGGACACTGGCAATGCATTGAGTTTGTATGACACTTTTTGCTTTCACATTATGGGGTTTGCCATTCAGTTTGCACAGGCATTGTTCAATTTCACACCTCACTGGGCCTCTGGTATTGTTCAATCTCACAAGTATCTCAGCTAATGTTTACACTTTACACATCACTAATTTATTTACACTCTCCTAATACAAACAACCATCTCAGTGACCAAGACAAGATGGTAAAATCACAAAAATAAACGAGTTTCACATACTCCTGTACTAATTTTCATTAAAAAAGCAGCAAAACCTGATAGCTATGTTCACACCATGGTTTTTTCAGCATTTTTCACTACCCATTCCTATGGGTGAATAAACGCCCGAAGAAGTGACATTCTCTATTTTCCAAAAAAAGGCTGAAAGGCACAAAATGCTCAACAAAAAGAAAAACATTATGTGTGAACAGAAAATTCTGGCTTCTCATAGACTTTGCTGGTACTACAAAAGGCAGCTGAAAACTTGCATAAAAATCTGCAGCAAAAAACTCTGAAAAAAACATGATGTATGAACATAGCCTTAGTTTTTAAATTGTAATATTTTGTGATTTCACAGCGGTTTAGATTTTTTTTTTTGTCTTTATAGTATTTACCGTACAGGTTAAAAGGTGATAAGTCTGCAGTCACTCTGTGTGACTGCTGATTTATGAATGCCCCGGGGATTCGCCAGTTTCAGAACTGGGACCAGAGGGTATGTATAATTTATACATACCCCCGGCTCCATACACTTGTATGGAGCGAGGCCACACCCCATCTAGTGACGCTGGCGGCCATTGGGTGCGTCCGACTAGAAGGCGCGGCCTCGCTCAGTACAAGTGTATGGAGAGCAAGGCCACTGGTGTGAGGGGGGGGGGGGATTCATAAGTCTGCAGTCACACAGAGTGACTGCAGACTTGTCACTTTTGACCCCTTTAATTTTACATTTTGATCTGACTTTTTTTTTTAACTTTATTTTGAAATTGGGAAAACACAGGTGATTCAATTTGTATTTGCAAAAACGATAAAAGGGAATCTCACTAAGATTTTGCTATGTAATCTGAAGACCGCATGAGGTAGGGGTTAAAACTCAGATTTCAGCAATGCCTCTTGTGATGACACAGCTTTTCTTCTTAATTATGCCAGACATACTGTCTGATGGCCAAGAGCAATATACGTTTACTTTCATGTTGCCTTTTTTAACCTGTGTTCTTCTTTGGTTGCTCAACACAGACTATTGTTCTTCTAAACCTGAATGCTCATGACTTGAGGTGATATTGGTGATTGATGAATGGCTGTTATCTACATCTTATATCCGCTCTCACAATGTATCGTCTGCCATACAGGGACTCGGAACAATGAATGTTTGCTAAGATATGTTAAATACCATTGTAGGGTGTTTGCCAGCCAACATTGGGGGGGGGAATGAGCTGTGGATATTCGAGCATTGTAAATTAATATCCTGATCCTTGACTTGTGAATGATGGCTTGAAAGGACAAATGTGAACTATAAAAAGGGGGTCTCTGCATCTGTTCAAAGGAGACTACAGGATGAGAGCCTTAGGGACCACAGCCCTGGCTGTAAAAATACAGAACTGCTCCATTGACCACTGCTGAACTCTCAGAGATGATGTGAAGAATCCAGGTTGGGACAATCAGGTCACCTGGCCACATATCTCACAACTAATCCCGGCATGCCAACGGAAGAGTGAGACTCTGTAGCTTGTACCATCTCGTGTATTTGCTGGGACTGTTCTATATGTTAGTGATTGCTGGTGGTTCAATAAAATACTGCCACACTGTTTACCATCATCCTGTGTTGTCTGAGTAGTGTTCTACCCACTGAAGACCCCATGTCTTCACACCTCTTGAGGCTTTGTTTGTGTACAATGATTGTTTCAGCACCAGTAGCTTATCATTGCTGGGACTAGCTGGTCTCCTGAGTGCTGGTCCAACACTCCCCCTTCTGTGATAAGCACCTCACTGTCTATAGACATTGTATATACAGAGCCTGGTGGAGGTAGCTTTCTCAGCTCTGCTGCATTGCTAAATCTAAAAGCTCTGATTTGTGTGAGAACGGCTGCACCCAGTAATCTAAGTGATACATTGTTGGATTCAGCTTCTCTTTGCCTACATCAGTCTGCTCTCAGATAAGGTGGCAAAAATCTGCTGACGGATTCCGTTTAAGGCTGAGCTTCATAGGAAAGCTAAGATGGCAGCGATGAGAGCATTCAGTCCATTTAAAAGGAATCTGTCAGCAGGTTTTTGCCATTTAATTGAGAGCAATATAATGTAGGGCAAATGAGCCTGATTCCAGTGATGTCACTTACTATGCTTTGTGTGGTAGTTTCACTAGTGATCAATGTATAATCAGGAGGAGATTATCACTGCCTAGCTAGGCTTCATGTGCAGTGCAGTCAGGCTAATCTGTGTAACCCCGCCTCCACTGCTGATTAGCAGCTTGCCGACCCTGTACACAGGAAGCTGCCAATCAGGGATGTGTGTAGAGTTAAGGCCCTGTCACACATAACGAGATCGCTAGCGAGATCGTTATTGCGTCACGGTTTTGGGATCGCTGGGGAGATGTCAAACATGCAGAACTTTCCAACGATCTCGGCCGCCCCAGCGATCTAACCAACGATCTCGGTGGTCGTTGGGACGCTTTCACACAGCAGCTATTTCAACGATCCACACCTTGATAGGGACTGTACGGTGTCAGAAAGGCGTGCATAAAATTGCTTTTCCGCGCCCCCCTCATCTCCAGTTGGTGGACGCTACTGCATTCAGATTGGGTGGCCTTGGTTTAACACTGCGTCTCCGGTCAGATGGGATCTCTACTGCGTCTCCATTAAAAATGAAAACTCATTTGAGACCCCAAACAATACCTACCTCGCTAAAGATGCCTGATTTCTTGAAAGTGGAGTCACAGCCGGAGAACGCTGGTGGGATCTGAAAAAACAAGGACGCAGTAGTGACCACCAATCTGGGACGAGGAGCGCAGAAAAGTCCAATTTATGCACGCCTACATGTCTCAGTTCTGAATCGCTAACGAGGTCGTTGATAAGGTGTAAAATACAGCGATGCACACTGCCCAGCGGGAGAGCAACGACCCAGGAATGGTCCAGGAAGCTTTGTAACGATCAGCGATCTCACAGCAGGGGCCTGATCGTTGCTACCTGTCAGACATAACGAGATCGCTAGCGAGATCGCTATTGCGTCACCAAAATCGTGACTTATTAGCGATCTCGCTAGCGATCTCGTTATGTGTGACGGGGCCTTTATACACAGCTCAGCATTCTGACCCCTGCTACATCTAGAACAGAAAAAACAAGGAATTTATAAAAGCTGCATCAGTCCAGTATGTGAGACATCCCTGGAATCGGGCTCTCGCCCTATATAATGCGGATATCAGATTACATAGCAAAACCTGCTGACAGATTCCCTTTAAATGCTGCCTTTACATGCCAATACCAGCTGTATTGCACAGCTGCCATCTGTCCACATACAAATGGGAAGTCAAGTACTTCTGGTAATGGCTGAATTTCAACACCTGATCCTTTTGTTCTCAGGGGAAATGGGTCTCCAGGGTTGTGAGAAATAACTGCACAAAGCAGCAAAGAGCTGAGCAATCCGTAATGTGGGAGAACGTGCCATTGTCCTTGCTATGGATGCAATGAAGGAACTCTATTGTTTAGGTCATTGTAGAAATGGCTTTAATTGTATCTGATCCTGTGTAATAAAGTTGTATATTTTTACAGGCAGAAAGAGAAAGCGTACCTCCACCGGTGAAGACCATCTCTATGAGGGGGCTGTGAAGCATGCTGTGGACATGATGAAACTACCTTCTCTCTCAGCATCTCGGAGGAAAGGTGGACCCTGCATACGAGCTAAAGGAGGAGCACAAGGGAACCGTGAATTAAGTGTGAAGAAACAGGAAGGTTCTGATGCTGATGTTTCTAAAGTTGTCCTGGAAATTTCTACAAGATATAACACAGGAGTTTCTCCAACCAAAGGCAGCACTATACAAAGCTCCACTGTGTCCCAGAAAGAAAGCCGAAAAAAAGGGACCAAGAAGTGTCCAGTACAAAGGAGACAACCTGCGACTGGCAAAACCGTTCAAGAGACCAATACAGATTTACAGGCTGAATCCCCGGAAGCTGACAAAGAGGAGGGGAAAGTGCCCAACTATATGAAGCACCCCATGCCAGACTTTACAGGGGAAAAAGGTAACACTAAAACATGACCTCTCACCAAATTGTTCATGTTGAACTGGACACATGATGTAATAGGCACTGCAGAGCAGGATAAAATATATATATTTTTTAATTCACTTCACCATTTCGGAGATACTTTGATTGCAATTATTTGGCACCCAAGCAGATTTTATTTTATGTCCAACAGACATTTCGCTACGAGCGTGTGCTTCTTCTTCCTTTTTCTTAAACTGTCCAATCCTAAGCGGGCAGCACCCACTGGGGAAAAAATAACACCCCCCCCCCCCCCCCACAATCACATTGACAAACCATCTGCTCTCCTCACTGCAGTGTGATGACATGTGCTGGAGCTCAGCAGAGCGGAGTCTGATGTAATGGACAGCTTTCTACTCCAGCAGTCCATGTGGGGGATGGGCAGTGCTGCAGAGTTGAGCCTCACTACAAACAGCTCTAGTAGCTCTTGTCTCAAATTCAAATGAGCTTTATTGGCAGAACTGAATATACAGGTGCTTCTCACTAAATTAGAATATCATCAAAAAGTTAATTTATTTAATTTCTTCAATACCAAAAAGTGAAACTCATATATTATATAGAGTCATTACAAACAGAGTGATCTATGTCAAGTGTTTATTTCTGTTAATGTTGATGATTATGGCTTACAGCCAATGAAAACACTAAAGTCATTATCTCAGTAAATTAGAATACTTTATAACACCAGCTTGAAAAATGTTTTTAACATCTGACATGTTGGCCTACTGAAATGTATGTTCAGTAAATGCCCTCAATACTTGGTCGGGGCTCCTTTTGCATCAATTACTGCATCAATGCGGCGTGGCATGGAGGCGATCAGCCTGTGGCATTGCTGAGGTGTTATGGAAGCCCAGGTTGCTTTGATAGCAGCCTTCAGCTCATCTGCATTGTTGGGTCTGGTGTCTCTCATCTCCCTCTTGACAATACCCCATGGATTCTCTATGGGGTTAAGGTCAGGCGAGTTTGCTGGCCAATCAAGCACAGTGATCCTGTTGTTTTTAAACCAGGTATTGGTACTTTTGGCAGTGTGGACAGGTGCCAAGTCCTGCTGGAGAATGACATTTCCATCTCCAAGAAGCTTGTCGGCAGAGGGAAGCATGAAGTGCTCTAAAATTTCCTGGTAGACGGCTGCGCTGACTTCGGTCTTGATTAAACACAGTGGACCTACACTAGATGACATGGCTCCCCAAACCATCACTGATTGTGAAAACTTCACACTAGGCCTCGGGCAGCTTGGATTGTGTGTGTCCTCCACTGTTCCTCTAGACTCTGGGACCTTGATTTCCAAATGAAATGCAAAATTTACTTTCATCTGAAAACACACCTTGGACCACAGAGCAAAGGTCCAGGTCTTTTTCTCCTTGGCCCAGGTAAGACGCTTCTGGCGTTGTCTGTTGGTTATGAGTGGCTTGACACAAGGAATGCGACACTTGTAGCCCATGTCCTGAACACGTCTGTGTGATGGCTCTTGAAGCAATGACTCCAGCAGCAGTCCACTCCTCGTGAATCTCCCCCAAATTTTTGAATGGCCTTTCCTTAACAATCCATTCAAGGCTGCGGTTATCCCGGTTGCTTGTGCACCTTTTTCTATTACACTTTTTTTCTTCCACTCAACTTTCCATTAATATGCTTGGATACAGCACTCGGTGAACAGCCAGCTTCTTTAGCAATGACCTTTTGTGGCTTACACTCCTTGTGGAGTGTGTCAATGACTGCCTTCTGGACATCTGTCAAGTCTGCAGTCTTCCCCATGATTGTGGAGCCTACTGAAACAGACTAAGGGACCTTTTTAAACGCTTAGGAAGTCTTTGCAGGTGTTTTTGTTAATTATTCTAATTTATTGAGATAATGACTTTTGTGTTTTCATTGGCTGTAAGCCATAATCATCAACATTAACAGAAATAAACACTTGAAATAGATCACTCTGTCTGTAATGACTCTATATAATGAGTTTCACTTTTTGTATTGAAGAACTGAAATAAACTAACTTTATGATGATATTCTAATTTAGTGAGAAGCACCTGTACATTAGCATTGCCAAAGCAAGAGTAATGCTGCAAACTCTGCTGTACTGTCCCTCCCCCACCCCACTACGCTGAATGTTGTCATGCCTCACACAGAGCCTGTTCTAAGCTATTGTGGTGGCCAGCACTTTTGATTGGGAAATGGCTGTTTGTGAAGAAACATGACCAGATCAGTCCTTCAGCTCCTCCAACTGCACAACACCTCACATGGGAAAGCTGCTTTTCTATTGTAGGAGGCTGATGGACTGCTCTGGTCACATGCTCCTCCAGCAGCAGCAATTGTATGGACAGAATTGCTGATCAGTTTGTGAAGAGGCTGCACTGAGAAGAGAAAGTGGTCAACCCTCTTAAGTTAATTAACCCAATTAATAATTTTATACCAACAAAAATGAATCTTCCTATTCTCACATTCCCAACAGTGCCATATATGTGTACACCGACTAATGTATGACATTACTATAGAAAACCAGTTCAAAAGGCAAAAATATTCAGTGCCTTGAAAAAGTATTCATACTCTGTGAACTCTTCCACATTTTTTTACGTTATACCAACACATTTAATTGCTTTTTATTGGGATTTTATGTGATATACCAACACAAAGTACCAAGTATTTGTGAAGTGTAAAGGAAATGATACATGGTTTTCTAAATATTTTAAAAATACAAATCTGAAAACTGACGTGCATTTGTATTCGGCTCCTCTGAGTCATTACTTTTGTAGTATCACCTTTCACGGCAATTATTGCTGCAAGTCTTTGGTTTGTCTCTACCAGATTTGCACATCTAGAGGCTGACGTTCCATTATTCTTCTTTACAAACTAGCTAAGGCTTAGTGAGATTGGTGTTCAGACGCTCTCCATCCAATCTTCAAGTCTTGCCACATATTCGCAATGGGATTTAGATCTGGACATTGGGCCAGTCAGACACATGACTAGGTTTCCATTTAAACCATTTCATTGTAGTTCTGTCAATATCTTTAGGGTCCTCGTCCTTCTGTAAGGTAAGCCCAGCCTCAAGTCTTTTGTAGCCTCTACCAGTTTTTCCTCCAGGATTGCCCTGCATTTAGCACCATCTATCTTCCCATCAACTCTGACCAGCTTCCCTCTCCCTGTGGAAGAAAAGCATCCCCACAGCATGATGCAGCCATCCTCATGTTTGACGGTGAGGATGGTGTTTTCAGGGTGATGTGCAGTATTAGTTTTCTGCCATAAATAGCGTGTTGCATTTAGCCAAAAAAGTTTCTAGTTTGATCTCATCTGACCAGAACACCACCTTCCACATTTTAGGTGTGTCCCCTTCATGGTTTTTGCAAACTGTAAATGGGACTTCTTATAGTTTGCTTTCAGAAATGTTTTTCTCCTTGCTACTCTTCCACAAAGGCCAGATTTATGGAGAATGCGACAAAGGGCTTTCTCACACGAGCGTATAACACGGCCGAGTGCTATGTGATGTTTTATTGGATAGCGCTCAGCACAATGTTGTACTATGGGGCAGTGCAGATCTGCAATTTTTTTATTTTATTTTATTTTTTTCTCATGCCAATTCAGCATGCAGCAAGTGCATCAGATCGGATCAGGTTCACCCCATACAAGACACTGGGTGTGAGTGAAACATCGGACTGTACTGGGATTTACACGGACACAGACGATGGAGTAGATGAAGAAATTAAGTTCTCCGTCTTCTCTGCACCTGTGATACAGTTCTCTAATGTGAGAGAATCTGATCAATGTAAGATGACACTCTGCTCAAACTCTGACAGTTTCATCCCAGTGACATTAGAATAATTGGCCCGATTCTCGCATGAGAGAATATATGGCAGTGTTTGCTTTTCCTAAGGCCACGACCCTGCTATCAGTATTTGGTCAGTATTTTTTCCTCAGGAGTGGGAGCCAAAACCAGGAGAGGGTGATAAATGTAGAATTGGTGCATATGTTTCTATAATATTAATTATTATTAAATTATACTTTTTCTCTGATTGTTCATCTGGTTTTGGCTCCCACTCCTGAGAAAAAATACTGACCGAATACTGATAGTGGGTCCGTGGCCGAATAGTTGTCCTATGGACAGATTCTCCCACCTGAGCTGTGGATCTCTGCAGCTCCTCTAGAGTGACCATGGACCTCTTGGCTTTTCTCTAATTAGTGCTCTCCTTGCTTGGGATGTCATTTGTAGGTGGACGGCCATGTCTTGGTAGGTTTGCTGTTCTGCCATACGCCTTACGTTTTTTAATGATGGATTGAACTCCACGAGATGTTCAGAGCTTGGGCTATTTTTTTTATAACTTTAGCTTTACTCTTCTCTACAACTTTACCCTTCCATGTCTGGTGTTTTTATTTGTTTCAATGATTGTTTGATCCCTAATGTTCTCAAACAAACCTCTGAGGCCTTCACACAACACTTGTAGTTATGTTTAGAGTAAATTATACACAGGTGGACTCAATTTACTAATTATGTGACTTCTGGAGGCGATTCATCACTCAGAATTGTATTTAGGGTAAATGCACTTCACAATTTTCCGATGTGTATCTTTAAAATAATTAGAAAACCATGTATCACTTTCTTTACACTTCACAAATACTTGCTACTTTTTGTTGGTATGTATCATAAAATCCCAATAAAATACATTTAAATTTGTGTGTTTTACGTGAAAAAATCTGGAAAAGCTCACGGGGTAGGAACACTTTTTCAAGGCACTTTAAATTTAAAGCAAATGCACAAATGAGGGAGCTATATCGTATTTATTAGGTTGCCAGCCTCTGGGGTCTGGCAGCGTCATGTGAAGAGGGAAAGTATTCATCATGTTTGTCACCTGCCAGGGACGATAATTTTTTTTATTAGCATTTGCAGATATCTGGTCTCGCATTTCAGTTTATATCAGACAGGGTTTCCTATTTTGTGGAGATTGGGCTTATGTACCTGTGTATCTATAATAAAAAATTACCCCACTCCATAATTTTAAACGGATCATCTGTAAATAAATGACAAACATCCAGACAAGGACATTTTTTTTTTTCTGAAGGCACAGAAGCAGATAGGGCTATGGTAGAACAGGCAAGAACGGTTGGCTAGGGGTAATTATTTGTGTTTGGGGTTCTGTGATCTGCATAATAAGAACATAACATTTAAATGTGTTCATGTCTCCTGGGATATCTGATATTGTGCATGTGGGCTTACACAGATATGCCCATTTTATTGTTTGTTTTATTGTTTTTACATTATAAAATGGAGTTGGTTCAGGTTCCAGTAACAACACTTGGACCATAGACTGTTATGTAGTACCAGACCGGAGCGCTGCTATGCTGTTAAACGCTGCAATTATGATGTTCTTGGAACATAGGGCTGACCAGATCTGACACACTAGTAGTCCTGGGATCTGGTGCCTAGGTTCAGATCTAGATGACTGCACCCAGAACAGAGAATGGTTGTTAGATGTAGTGATGGGGACTGCTCTGCTGTATTCTGAAGCATTCTTAATCAATTCCTGATGCGGGCACATACACCAGAGACTTTAACAAACTGGAGCAGAATCCCCCCTGATCACTGAGAGGAGGACTGTAAATCTATAGCTGCTCTACAGACTGGCACACTGATAACTGCCATATATAAACATACAGTTTTTAGCAAGAGATAAATGAAAATATTCAAAAATGCAAAGTAATTCAAAAACATTTCAAAAAGTAGTTACTCTCCATAGCCTTTTTCATATTGTCTTGTTAAAGGGAAAGAAAATATATAATTACTTGCCTAGCAATCCAACAACAGCCTTCTTTCTGATGTGGATGGACCCATCTCCATGCTTCTCTGTATATATATTTTTTTCTAAAACGCTTTATTTTGAGTTTGAAAAATGCACAGTCTTGCCCATTCTGTTAAAGATGACCCATCACCAGGTCAAGTGTCCATTTTGCTCTTATTTTATTCTCTTTGCTCCCGAGTTGTTTATTTTGGGGTGGGGTGGGGGGGTGTTAATCCTCCATACGGTTTCAGAAACATGGGCTCTATTCATCTAGAGCTCCCTAAAAGGTCTAACAATAGAGGAGTGCAATAATTCCTAAATACTGGTTTGTCTGGTAGAAAAAAGTTGACTACTTGTGGGTGACCCATCTGCTGGAATCCACACTAACCATCACTCCATTCATTCTCTATAGCCAAGCGCTGCACTTGGCTTTCTTTGGCAGCCACAAAGAGAATGAATGGAACAGCAGTCAGGCGTTACTGTGATCAATTCCAGCCACCAGTTTGCAAATACGAAGTGCAGCGAGGTATTCTTATTGCTTATTCGTAACAGTGAGACTATCCATATCCTTAGGTGCTTGCAGTGTTACCAGTTTGAATCTGATAAAGCAAAATGGAGAATATTGTCCAGACGACAGAAGAACTCTTTAGGGTAAGCAGTAGGGCAGACCTGGAAATGATAAATACATTTGGGGAGGTAGATCATTTTAAAAATATTTATCCTATCTATCAAGGAGAAAGAACCACATTTTTAATTTCACTGTTTCAACCATGAAAGAGTCTAGGTTCAACTCTGAACGTAAATGGGTATTCCCATCTCCAAGATCCCATCCCAATATGTAGTAGGTATAATAATAATATTAGCAATATCTACAATTAGAAATATAGTATAGTATTTTTGAGTCGCTATGTCTCTTTCCTCATGTGCAGGCATTTCAGGACCTTAGGTATCCATCTTATCTTAGCACTTGTTGGCCCTTTTGTCTTCACTCTGCTGTCCAGCTCACCCCAAACCATCTCGATTGGGTTCAGGTCTGGTGACTGTGGAGGCCAGGTCATCTGGCGTAGCACCCCATCACTCTCCTTCTTGGTCAAATAGCCCTTACACAGCCTGGAGGTGTGTTTGGGGTCATTGTCCTGTTGAAAAATAAATGATGGTCCAACTAAACGCAAACCGGATGGAATAGCATGCCGCTGCAAGATGCTGTGGTAGCCATGCTGGTTCAGTATGCCTTCAATTTTGAATAAATCCCCAACAGTGTCACCAGAAAAGCACCCCCACACCATCACACCTCCTCCTCCATGCTTCACGGTGGGAACCAGGCATGTAGAGTCCATCCGCTCACCTTTTCTGCGTCGCACAAAGACACGGTGGTTGGAAGCAAAGATCTCAAATTTGGACTCCTCAGACCAAAGCACAGATTTCCACTGGTCTAATGTCCATTCCTTGTGTTCTTTAGCCCAAACAAGTCTCTTCTGCTTGTTGCCTGTCCTTAGCAGTGGTTTCCTAGCAGCTATTTTACCATGAAGGCCTGCTGCACAAAGTCTCCTCTTAACAGTTGTTGTAGAGATGTCTGCTGCTAGAACTCTGTGTGGCATTGACCTGGTCTCTCATCTGAGCTGCTGTTAACCTGCGATTTCTGAGGCTGGTGACTCGGATAAACTTATCCTTAGAAGCAGAGGTGATTCTTGGTCTTCCTTTCCTAGGGCGATCCTCATGTGAGCCAGTTTCTTTGTAGCGCTTGATGGGTTTTGCAACTGCACTTGGGGACACATTCAAAGTTTGCCCAATTTTTCGGACTGACCTTCATTTCTTAAAGTAATGATGGCCACTCGTTTTTCTTTACTTGGCTGCTTTTTTCTTGCCATAATACAAATTCTAACAGTCTATTCAGTAGGACTATCAGCTGTGTATCCACCAGACTTCTGCACAACACAACTGATGGTCCCAACCCCATTTATAAGGCAAGAAATCCCACTTATTAAACCTGACAGGGCACACCTGTGAAGTGAAAACCATTTTCGGTGACTACCTCTTGAAACTCATCAAGAGAATGCCAAGAGTGTGCAAAGCAGTCATCAAAGCAAAAGGTGGCTACTTTGAAGAACCTAGAATATAAGACATATTTTCAGTTGTTTCACACTTTTTTGTTAAGGATATAATTCTACATGTGTTAATTCATAGTTTTGATGCCTTCAGTGTGAATGTACAATTTTCATAGTCATGAAAATACAGAAAAATCTTTAAATGAGAAGGTGTGTCCAAACTTTTGGTCTGTACTGTATATATCTTAGTAAAATACATATTCGGGTTACTGCCTTCAATTACTCCTTATAAGCCTCCCATACACAGACCGTCTGTATGTATGATGTGTTTGGGAGCCTTCCAACACTCCCTCAGCATCATATGGAGGATTGGGTTGTCTGAATTTTAATGCCCTCTCCTTTTGTTTTCCATAGAGATAAACCACTGTCATATGGGTCTGGGGCGTCATTCTCCTCTTCCCATTGAAAACACATGAACACTCAGTCAATCTTTGCATTTGTTATGATAATCTCACAGATCCTCTGTCCTGGCTTACTAGCTCTTTGTGGAACAGACTTCTGCACACAGGAAATGCGGGAGCTCAGAATCCAAATAACACAAATACTTGACTTCTTTTTTTCTGTTTCTTCTCTGAATTGCAAACTAAGGAGATAAATAGACCAGTAAAAGTATAATAGAAAAACCTTTCTGTTGCTGTGCTCTGTGTAAGCTGGCAAGTATCATGTCTTACTGTCGTGTAGCCTATCCAGAGGTGATGCTTGCCTACTTATTCTCTCGCCCCATTAGGGCAGATCTGTGCCTGGTTTAGCTCCAGTGCCTACAGGCAGTCTGAGCTTGTCGGAGACTCGTCCCTGCCTGGTCATTACATCAGACTGCTGCTCTCCCTCCTCAGATTGGCTGCTGTGTATGAACGTGCTTCTATCACAGGTCGCCAGGAATCGTCATCTGGAGAACCGATTTCTATAACTCCTCATGCAGCATCAGCAGTGTAGTCTGCAAAACCACCAGTGAGAAAATGCTGGTTATCTGGCGATCGCCGTGTAAGGTTCGGTTAGAGCAAAGGCAGCCAAACCCAAAATTTAGGTGAAAAAGAAGTAATGGGTGAATTTAAACACCTGATCATTTTGTTCTCAGGGGAAATGGGTCTCCAGGGTTGTGAGAAATAACTGCACAAAGCAGCAAAGAGCTGAGCAATCAGTAATGTGGGAGAACGTGCCATTGTCCTTGCTATGGATGCAATGAAGGAACTCTATTGTTTAGGTCATTGTAGAAATGGCTTTAATTGTATCTGATCCTGTGTAATAAAGTTGTATATTTTTACAGGCAGAAAGAGAAAGCGTACCTCCACCGGTGAAGACCATCTCTATGAGGGGGCTGTGAAGCATGCTGTGGACATGATGAAACTACCTTCTCTCTCAGCATCTCGGAGGAAAGGTGGACCCTGCATACGAGCTAAAGGAGGAGCACAAGGGAACCGTGAATTAAGTGTGAAGAAACAGGAAGGTTCTGATGCTGATGTTTCTAAAGTTGTCCTGGAAATTTCTACAAGATATGACACAGGGATTTCTCCAACCAAAGGCAGCACTATACAAAGCTCCACTGTGTCCCAGAAAGAAAGCCGAAAAAAAGGGACCAAGAAGTGTCCAGTACAAAGGAGACAACCTGCGACCGGCAAAACCGTTCAAGAGACCAATACAGATTTACAGGCTGAATCCCCGGAAGCTGACAAAGAGGAGGGGAAAGTGCCCAACTATATGAAGCACCCCATGCCAGACTTTGAAGATGATAAAGGTAACATTGCAACACTTAAAGGTTAACCGTACTTTCAAGTAACTATTCAGAATAAGCTGTCCTGTGTGTACATGAGGAATAACACCATTTATGTCCATTATGTGACTTGTGTTGCATTCTCTCCAGTTTTCCCCTCTGTATGTTTTATCTCTAATCTGTAATCCTTTGAGAACTGGGAGAGGAGACTAGATGCTGTAATCTCTGCCATGTACAGCACAGCTCATAGAGAGGCATTCCTGCTCTCCATTCATTTTTTAGCAAAGACCAGCAGCAGCAGCATGGAGGAAATTATACAGAAGTGCTGAGCTGCCTTGTTCTGAATAAAGTCCTGTTGTGAGGTAAAACATTTGTTGAGAGTGATGCATGATATTTCTGTTTCTCTCTGCCGGTTTCCTCTCCCTGCTCCTCACTTCCCCTCCCCTCTCCATGGAGTATAATGGCCTGTATCACATGACACCTACATTCGGTCTTTTCTGAGCAAGACTGATTTGAGCTGGAGTCTGACAAGTTTAGGACACTGGAGAGAGGAAGAAGTGACTGGGGAAGGAAGCTGAATTCTCTGCTAAGATGTATTACAAGGTTTCTTATGTTTGCCTATACTATTCATTTGTGGAAAGTTTGTTGAATATACAGTTCCATTTTATCCCCTTTACCCCCGATGGTGGTTTGCACGTTAATGACCGGGCCAATTTTTACAATTCTGACCACTGTCACTTTGCGGTATTAACTCTGAAACGCTTCAACGGATCCCGCTGATTCTGAGATTTTTTTTTTGTTTTCATGACATATTGTACTTCATGATTGTGGTAAAATTTCTTCGATATCACTTGCGTTTATTTGTGAAAAAATCGGAAATTTGGTGAAAACTTAGAAAATTTTGCAATTTTCAAACTTTGAATATTCATGCCCTTAAATCAGAGAGATATGTCACACAAAATAGTTAATAAATAACATTTCCCACATGTCCCCTTTACATCAGCACAATCTTGGAACCAAATTTTTTATTTTTTTTTTTTTGGATCGGAAGTTATAAGGGTTAAAAGATGACCAGCGATTTTTTTTTTTTTTTTTTTTTTTTTTTCATTTTTCCAACAATTTTACAAAACCATTTTTTTAGGGACCACATCACATCTGAAGTGACTTTGAGGGGCCTATATGACAGAAAATACCCAAAAGTGACACCATTCTAAAAACTGGACCCCTCAAGGTGCTCCAAAACATATTCAAGAAGTTTATTAACCCTTCAGGTGCTTCACAGGAATTTTTGGAATGTGGAAGAAAAAAGTGAACACTTTAACTTTTTTTCACAAAAATTTTACTTTAGTCCCCAATTTTTTTTTATTTTTGCAAGGGTAACGGGAAAAATTGGACCCCCAAACTTGTCGTGCCATTTCTCCTGAGCACGCAGATACCCCATATGTGGGGGAAAATCACTGTTTGGGCTTGGAAGGGAAGGAGCGCCATTTCACTTTTTGAATGTAAGATTTGCTTGAATAATTAGCGGACGCCATGTTGTTTGGAGAGTCCCTGATGTGCCTAAACAGTGAAAACCCCCCACAAGTGACACCATTTTGGAAACTAGACCCCTCAGGGATTTTATCAGGGGGTATAGTGAACATTTTGAACCCTGAGGTACGACACAGAATTTGATAACATTAGGTCCTCATATTGAATAAGTTGTCATTAGTCTTGAGCTCAAGTGCTCGCTACTTGAGTTTGCATCGCAAAGGTGCGATCACTTTCTGTGTAATAGTACATCCCTGGCCCAATAGGCCAGGGCACAAGGACGTACTATTACTACAAATGTCAGAAAGGGGTTAATAATCCAATGTCTTTGTTTACGTTAACCCCAATTTTTTTTCTTGTTTGCATGATACATAGAGCTTTGCTTAATTTAACACTGAAGCTCACATAATTTATTTTGAATGTCTTATATAGGGAATATTCAAATAGCCTCTTCAGAGAGGAAGAGGAATTGAACTGTAGCTCCATCTATTGAATGTAACCATCCTAAAAGTGAATAACTGCAGAAGACCTCCGTGCTTGTCTTTGCTGATCTGCTATGAACGCCAACCCGTTCATAGCAGATGATGAAGCCCTGCTATGTGTAGCACAAGCGATCAGACGATCACAGCTTCAAGTCTCCTACGGAGACTATTATAGCAAGTAAAAAGTAGACAAAAAAATGTTTTTAAAAAGATCCAAAAGTTCAAATAGCCCCATTCAAAATAATACCTTAAAAATACACATATTTGGTATCGCTGTGTTCAGAAACACTTGATCTATCAAAATATAAAAATAATTCATCCGCTCGGTAAACTGCGTAACGAGAAAAATCAAAACGCCAGAGTTTTTGGTCGCCGCAACATTGCAATAATAGGCAATGAAAACATCGTATCTACCCCAAAATGATATCAATAAAAAAACGTCAGCTCGGCGCGCAAAAAAAGTCCTCACCCGGCCTGAAAAATGGAGATGCTACGGGTCTTGGAAAATGGGGCTTTTTTTTTACAAACTTTTGATTTTTTTTTTTCCACAAGATGAATAAAAAGGAACCTGTGCATGTTTGGTATCTGCGAACTCGTAATGACCTGGAGAATCCTATTTGCAGGTCAGTTTTACCATATAGTTTGAAAAGGAACAAGTTTGTGCATTTTTCCATGCTGCTGGTCAATAATGGAGATCCAAATCGTGAGATAAAGATTCTGCGACTTTTATCAATGGTTCATAGTCAACGCGTTTCAAAGTTATTACAACCTTCTTCAGTACAAAACCATGTATACAGGCAGTGAGAGGTGCACACATTTATACACGTATCCTGAAGAAGCAGCTGATTGTCTATGCCTTTTTCATTGTTGTATGGTCACAACCTCATCAGGTTAGCATAACTTTACTAGTAGCTAATTTTTACTCACGTAAAACTTTCATTTTGTTTTGCTCCCATTTCTCTCATTACCATCTATTGAGCATGGTAAAAAAAAAATTGTGGAATTGCACTTTTTTGCAATTTCACCACACTTGGAATTTTCGCATTTTACAGTTTACTATATGGTAAAACCAATGGTGTCGTTCAAAAGTACAACTTGTACCGCAACAAAAGCAAGCCCTCACACTGCCATATTGATGAAAAAATAAAAAAAAGTTCTGGTTCTGGGAAGAAGGGGAGCAAAAAATTAAAACCCGAAAATCCCAAGTTCATGAAGGGGTTAATAATTATCCAGACAGACATTTTTTAGTGAAGGAGCAATTTCCATATCCATGAGGTGCATGGAACTCTGTCCTGATCTGATGTGTACATCAAATTAGAAAACTGGTTCGTAGCCCGGATGAAGATTGCTGGATTGGCATCGAAACACACTGCTTACCGTATTTTTTGGACTAGAAGACGCACTTTTTTTTTTCTCCAAAATTTTGGAGGAAAGTGGGGGGGGGGGGTGCATCTTATAGTCCAAATACATACCACTATATACTATGGCTGTGGGTGGTGGGGTGTGTGTGTGGGGGGAGCGGCAGCAGGAGATGAGCGGGGCACAGGAGGCAGCAGCCGCCTGCTGCAGCCTACACTGTGCCTGCTGCTAAAGAAAATGAATATTCACAGCTCCCCACACCCATGGGATAGTGCATCATGACCACATTTTTTGCTACATTTTTTCTATTTTCCTGCTCTAAAACCTAGGTGCGTCTTAACGAAAAAAAATGACTATTTTTTGGACTATTAAGTGTTATTGAATTTTATCCAAGATTGAACAAAGATCTGAAATTTTACAGAGAGCTAGAACGAACCTTTTTTTTAATTTTTTTATTTTATAATTTATACACTTATGCACTTTTTAAATTGATTACTTACTAGTTTTTACATGATAAAATCTAATTCATTCAGGTTCCAATTAAAATACTTGGACCACATTAATGTTATGTAGTACTAGACCTGAATGCTGCCCTGCTGCTCAACCCTGCAATCATGGCATGCTTGGAAAATCTGTTGCTCAGATCTGACAAATTAACAGCTTTGGGATCTGGTGCCTAGGTTCAGATCCATATGACAGCACTCGGAACAGAGAATGATTGTTAGATGTAGTGATGGGCACTGCTGTGCTGTACTGTATTCTGAAAAGACTAGACCCTGATGAGAATGATTGTTAGATGTAGTGATGGGCACTGCTGTGCTGTACTGTATTCTGAAAAGACTAGACCCTGATGAGAATGATTGTTAGATGTAGTGATGGGCACTGCTGTGCTGTACTGTATTCTGAACCGACTAGACCCTGATGAGAATGATTGTTAGATGTAGTGATGGGCACTGCTGTGCTGTACTGTATTCTGAAAAGACTAGACCCTGATGAGAATGATTGTTAGATGTAGTGATGGGCACTGCTGTGCTGTACTGTATTCTGAACCGACTAGACCCTGATGAGAATGATTGTTAGATGTAGTGATGGGCACTGCTGTGCTGTACTGTATTCTGAACCGACTAGACCCTGATGAGAATGATTGTTAGATGTAGTGATGGGCACTGCTGTACTGTACTGTATTCTGAACCGACTAGACCCTGATGAGAATGATTGTTAGATGTAGTGATGGGCACTGCTGTGCTGTACTGTATTCTGAACCGACTAGACCCTGATGAGAATGATTGTTATATGTAGTGATGGGCACTGCTGTGCTGTACTGTATTCTGAACCGACTAGACCCTGATGAGAATGATTGTTAGATGTAGTGATGGGCACTGCTGTACTGTACTGTATTCTGAACCGACTAGACCCTGATGAGAATGATTGTTAGATGTAGTGATGGGCACTGCTGTACTGTACTGTATTCTGAACCGACTAGACCCTGATGAGAATGATTGTTAGATGTAGTGATGGGCACTGCTGTACTGTATCTGGACCTGAACCTTTGACCTGAGACTGTTATATAAACTGGAGCCGGATCCCCCTGATCACTGTAGGACGGGGGCTGTAAATCTATAGCTGCTCTACAGGCTGGCACCCTGATGGCTGCCATATATAAACAAAAAGTTTTAGGAAGAGATAAATGAAAATATTTGAAAATGCAAAGTAAGAATTCAAAAGAAATCCATCTTTCTGCTGTGGATGTGGATGAACCTATTTCTGTAGGCTCGCATTCTCATTATATTGACATAATTTCTTCCAGGAATATCCTCATCTGGGCTGTCTATGGACATTGGCTCTCCTGAATATGTGAGTGCCGTCTTTTCATCACAAGATGATACAGAAGATGTACAGCTGCCAGTAGTTATGCTGCAGAAAGGTAAGCAGAAAGGTTGTGTCTGCCGATAGCTTTTTTTTTTTTCTTCCCCTTGTCTTGATGTATAAAGAGATTATTGGCGCTGTTCATTATAAATATTTGTTCCATTGCTGCCTGTTCCCCCTTATCATAATATGCAAATTCACCACACCTTGCAAAATGGTCTTTATCATTCAACTTGTCGAAGGGGCATGGCCTTACATTGTCCAGTCAGCACCCCCTAGTAACAAGTGGAAAGGGGAGGCCTAATTCAGGAGATGCATAATGCAGAGTTCAAAGAAAAGGTGCCTTCAAAATGGTATTTCTTGGAACGTGCAAGCATTTATTTAGACAGCTGACTGGTCCTTTTAAGTCCAGGTTCACATGCTGAGTATTTGAGTTTATCTCCGTATTTATAAGCCAAAACCAGGTGAGGAACAATCAGAGAAAATGTATAATAGAAACAAGTCACCAATTCTGCATTTATCACCCACTCCTGGTTTTGGCTTACACATACTGATGTAAAAAACTGACTGTGCGCACAGGGCCTATAAGGGGAAATTTAGTGAAAATGATCTTCCAGTGAGACAAGTAAGATGTTGGTTGAAGGACCCAAGTCTTCCTTTTCCTTATCTCTCCTTCCTCTTTATGCCTGGCATTAACACTATTTTGATACCATCTACTTTCTTTTCCTTTAGAAGAAGCTGCAATTCTACCAGGGTCTTTTGCCTGGTGTAAATATCAGCATTACCCTTACTGGCCATCATTGGTAAGACCACACAGATGGTTGGTTTTGTTTGGTGTGACTTTATGGATTGTATATTTGAGGTACTAAACTATTTTTTAATAGGTCAAAATGGTGGATTCAAAACACAAGAGGGCAACTATAGTATTTCTAGAGCAGTCCATTTATGATCCTACTAAGAAAAAGCAGAGGTAAGATACAAATTTTCTTTTAATTTATGAATGACAAAGTCTAGGGGACGCTGAAAGCTTGAATAAAAAAAAACTTTTAGAAGAAGCATATGGATTTTCATGTTGTGTTTTTTTTTTTTTTTTTTTTTTTTTTTTTTATAATAATAATCTGCTCTTAGTAAGGCCTCCCCTTGTGGTAACTTCAGGTAGTTAGAATTTGTTCCTTTAGCGCAAGGCTGTAAGCAAACACCATGCTTCTAAAAAATATACATACACAGCTATGACCCCTATAAAGATATAAGCCTAAATTTAAAAATGTCCACATACTAACTGTAAGGGTAGCTTCAAACAAGCGAATAATAAAAAAATAAATCCGTTTCATCCAGAAAACCTAGAGAGAAAAAAGGTCCCCAAAAAACCATAATCAAAGAATGATACATTTTATTTAGTGAAACAAAACAATAAAAACAGATTAAAACCGGGGAATACCAGTACAGTAGACAGTAAAGAACTGGACAGAAATGTATCCAGGGTAGAATTGCCTTAATGCAATGCACATACTAGAGCAGAGGGTCTCAAACTCTGCTGGGTATATGGGCCGCACATGGAAAAAATTTGATTTTGAGGGGCCGCATTCTTTGCAGGTCAAAGTGACATTTTTAGTGATACCATTTTTTTTGTATACACTGTCTGAACATTTTTGCTGTGTTTTTTTTTTTTTTTTTTTTTTTTTTTTTTTTTTTTTTTTATAGCTTGGGTCGTTACGGATGTGGCGATAATAAACATACACTTTTTTGTGTTTAGTTTATATATAAAACAGCATTTTTAGTGGCAAAATATTTTTTCATGCTTTATTTTTAATTTTTACAATTTTGTTTTCTCCAATTGGCCACATACAGTAATATTGTTTTACAATTAGCACCATATCGTAATTCTGGCAAACATCTAGTAATGTGCCCCATCCTGGTAATCCCCATCTTGCAGTAATGTGCCCCATCCTGGTGGTCCCAGTCTTGTAATAATGTGTCCCATCCTGGTGGTCCCCATCTTGCAGTAATGTGCCCCATCCTGGTCCTCATCTTGGAGTAATGTCCCCCATCCGGTAGTAATGCCCCATCCAGGTCCCCATCTTGTAGAATTGTCCCCTGCGCTCTTCTTCACACACACATAAAAGAGGAAAAAAAACAAGATTCTTCTCACCTATCCTCCGTTCCCTCGGCGTCCTTTGTGCACATGCGGCCCGCAGGCACCATACACCCCTTGACGATCCCGACCTGGTCCAGGAGGAGCGCCGACAGCAGCGCTGCATTGCCGCGCAGAGACAGATTCCCAGCATAGCATTTCCAATGCCGGCCCCTGAGGCTGCTTTATGCGGCCCGCAGGCACAGACCCCTTGACGATCCCCACCTGGTCCAGGAGGAGCTGCCGACAGCAGCGCTGTATTGCCGCGCAGAGACAGATTCCCAGCATAGCATTTCCAATGCCAGCCGCCGGCCAATCAGAGGCCAGCAGCTGATATCTGCGTCCCAGCGCAGTGGTGTATGACGTCCCTGCCATGCGCAGATGTCAGCTGCTGGCCTCTGATTGGCCAGCGGCTGGCATTGGAAATGCTGTTCTGGGAATCTGTCTCTGCGCGGCAATGCTGCGCTGCTGTCAGCCGCTCCTCCTGGACCAGGTGGGGATCGACAAGGGGTCTTTGCATAAAGCTGCCTCAGGGGCCGCGTGTTTGAGACCTCTGTACTAGAGGGTACCAAGAATAGCATACAGTTGGGTTATTATAGTATGAGTATGCAAAAAGAAACTGGAATCCTGTTGCAAACCATAATAACCTCTTAATACTATATAGCCATAACACTAGTGTTAGTAGTGATACATCAAAGGACAAATTGTTGTTGTTGATTCTTTTTTTTTTTCATGCAATTTTTTTTTTTTTTTCTATCATGTGCCAACAATTTATTTGTCCTTTGATGTATCACTACTAACACTAGTTTTATTGCTATATAGGATTAAGGCTATGTTCACGCACGTTGTGTTTTGCTGCAGATGTTTATGTAATTTTTCAGCTGTGTCTGGCAGTACCAGCAAAGTGTATGAGAAGCCAGAATTCACTGTTCCCACATGTTGCTTTTTTGTTTGCTGCGTATTTTCAGTGATTAGAAAAACGCTGAAAGATGAGACATGTCACTACTTTCAGCGGTTTTTATTCGGTCGTCCATGACAGCACCACGTGAGAGAGAGGATCCGCCCATCAAGGACAGGAAACCTACAGGTTAAAAAGGGCGGCCCTCTCTTCCCGCCTCAGTTTAGGTTTCCTGTCCATGATGGGAGACCTCGCAGGCTTACCTGCTGAAGATGGACTCCTGTCCCAGAGAGGGCCACAGCAGGTGGTTGGAGCCGGTCCGTCCCGGTCTTCTGGAGACGCCACGGTAGGGCTCAGTGTGGCGCCTCAGTGAGCGTTGCGGCGGGCGCGACATCGCCTCACGGGGAGGTAGATGTCCGCCAGGTGTGGGGCCGCTAGCGGGTTTCCTCCCCCCGCTACAATTTGCAGGAGATCCAGGTCGCGCCGGCGGGGCACGTGACAGGCGCGACCTACTGACGTGACTTCCGGTGTGCGCCGGGTAGGAAGTCCCTGTGACGTCACCAGAAGGGGCGGAGCTCGTTTGAATTTTGCGCGCGAGCAGCTGAACGCCGGGGGATTAAGGTCCTGGCGGCGAGGAGCCCACCTGGAACCCACCTGGCCACCTGGGGTGGAAGACCAAGGAGCAGGTAACGCCCTCCTGGAAAAAAAAAAAAAAAAAAAAAAAAAAGAGCACACACCCACACATGGTACCGGTATGGCCAGTATATAAAGGGTCTGGTAACATACAGAGGTGCTTCCCAGCCCATTCTTACACTGTAATTATGGAAGTTTCACAAGAGCTGTCACCTAGGCAACAACATCTGCTGCAGGAGCAGCCCTCTGGGGAGCCCTCACAACTAGTGGCGCAGCGCCATTCCCGGCTAGGGTCTGGTCGTTCAGCTAGAAGAGCTGTCACTAAGAGCAGGAAGGACGGTCCGGTGCGGCGTGATTCCTCGCCATGCATGTTGGATTCCTCTGCTTCTACGGTACCGAAGGCTCTGTGGGGTGAGTGGAAGCTTCGTGAAAGTTCTACTAATGTTTCCTCCTTCTTTCTATCTATAACTTTCTTTTAGAGCAAGAAATGTTCCTCGAAATCCAAGCACAGAGAATGTGCCTTATACAGCTGTCCACTCCCTGATTCATATAGCAAAAGGTTATGCCAGCTTTGTATTAGCAAAATGATGTCGGAGGAAACCCCAGATTTTTCCCTAGGCCTAAGAAACCCAGCCGGGTTCAGACTCTGAACTGTCGGTCGCCTCCTCCTCCGCCTTCTCTTCCTCTGACAGTGAGCCAGATAGACAGTGCTTTCCCCTGAAGGAGGTCGATGCCCTAGTAAAAGCCGTCCGATCTACAATGGGGATAGTGGACACGAGGGCAGAGAAATAAGCTGAGGATGTTATGTTTGGTGGTCTGGGGCTAAAGAAAAGAAGGTGCTTTCCGGTAAATTCAAAGGTGAAAGACCTCATTGATAAGGAGTGGAGGAAACCTGATAAGAAGGGTAGTGTTCCTCCATCCTTTAAAAGGAAATATCCATTTGAGGTCGATGATATGGGTGCATTGAGAGACCCCCTTAGACAGACGGGCTGATACTTTCTTGAAAGGGGCATGGGAGACAGCTGCGGGAGCACTGAGACCAACAGTAGCAGCTACCTGCACGTCCAGAGCCCTGATAGTGTGGCTTGAACAGCTAGACAGTCAGTTGAAGGATGGGACTTCTAGGAAAGACATTATTTCTTCCCTTCCACTGGTTCAGGGGGCGGCAGCTTTTCTTGCGGATGCATCTGTGAACTCAGTAAGGTTGGCAGCAAAATCAGCAGCACTGTCAAATGCGGCTCGGCGAGCCTTGTGGATTAAATGCTGGCCAGGGGATTTACAGACTAAATCTAGACTGTGCACAATCCCGTGCGAAGGAGAATACCTCTTTGATCAGACCATGGATGACTTACTGGAGAAAGCTGGGGACCCTAAGAGGGGGTTTCCATCAGTACCTCTACCCTCCTTTAAGAGATCGTTCCGGAAGAGGAAATTTTTTCAGAAGAGATATTTCAGGGAGCAAGACAAGTCTGACGAAAGGGGTCGAAAAGGTAGAGGTCTACTCTTTGGTCCGTCTCCAAAAATTGAGCAGAAGCCAGTGGATACACAATCAGCCCAGGTGGGAGGGAGATTGTCATTTTTTGTCCCAGCTTGGGAACAGATTTCTCATAGTAATTGGATTTTAAGCCTGATTAAGTATGGTCTTAAATTTCAATTTAAAGCATTGCCTCACAAACGATTCATGGTTGTTCCCTCCAGTTCTTCCCCAGAACGCCAGGCTGCCATCGTTTCGGAGGTACAAACCCTAATAAGAAAGCACGTCCTGATTGAGGTTCCGGAGGCTGAAAAGGGTCTTGGTTTCTACTCCCTGCTCTTCTTGGTTCCGAAACCGGATGGAAGTTTCAGGACAATCATAAATCTGAAATCCCTGAATAATTTCCTTAAAATACACACCTTTTAAAATGGAGTCTTTAAAATCTGTAATAAAGTTACTTTTTCCCCACTGCTATATGGTAGTGCTCGATCTCAAAGATGCGTATTACCATATCCCAATTCATAGTCACTATCAGAAATACTTGAGGCTGGCCATTGAAATTGACGGGGTGGTTAAACACTTTCAATACACTGCACTCCCCTTCGGTTTAGCTATAGCCCCGCGAGTTTTTACTAAATTAATGGCGGAAGTTATGGCACATGTAAGAGAAAGGGACATTCTAATTATCCCTTACCTGGATGATCTCCTGATAGTGGGGAACTCGTTGGTTCAGTGCGAGACCCACCTGCGGGAGACCATGTCTGTCTTAAAGAGCTTGGGCTGGTTTCTAAATTTAGAAAAGTCTAGACTATCTCCACTCAAGGTACAACAATATCTGGGGGGCATATTAGATTCCAGGAAACAGCTATGTTGTCTTCCAGAAGAAAAAATTGATAGAATCCGGGGGTTGGTAGCACAATGTATACATAAACCTTCTATGTCACTCCGTAAGGCCATGTCACTATTGGGAACCTTCACCTCCACCTTTCCTGCTGTTCGTTGGTCACAATTACATTCAAGAGCTTTTCAGTGGGATGTGTTGTACAATAACGCAGCTTTAGAGGGGCATCTAGACCGTGAGTTTACGCTAGGTCCTCGTGCCATAAGGTCCCTTCGTTGGTGGTTGCGACAAGACAATCTTGCTAAAGGGGTTCCCTGGGAATGTAGTCCAACTGCAGTCTTGTCCACTGATGCAAGTGCTACAGGTTGGGGAGCTCACTTTGAAGGGAGATTAGTGCAGGGAACCTGGTCAAGCAGTGAGCGACAGTTGTTATCAAATGTTAAGGAGCTTCTGGCGGTGCAGCATGCGTTCAACGAGTTCCTTATATATTTACAGGGCCAGCATGTCCGTATACTCTCGGACAATCAAGTCACGGTAGCTTACATAAACCACCAAGGGGGAACCCGCTCAAGAAACTTGATGAGGGTAGCGAACGCACTTCTGCTGAAAGCTGAAGATCATTGTCCCTCTCTTTCGGCTACTCATCTAAAAGGGAAGGAAAACATCACAGCGGATTTCCTCAGCCGTACTTCTGTAAAAGAGGGAGAGTGGTCCCTAAATACGCGAATATTCTCCAGAATCGTAGCAATGTGGGGCCTTCCGACTGTGGACTTATTCGCAACAAGAGCCAATCGGAAAGTGGAAAATTTTTGTTCCTTAGACCCCAGAGAAGAACCCCTGGCAGTGGACGCCTTCATGGTTCCCTGGAGATTTCCTCTGGCATATGCCTTCCCTCCCATGATCCTGCTCCCAGCGGTAATAAGAAAGATCAGGGCAGACCGGGCCAGAGTGATACTCATATGCCCCTTTTGGCCCAAAAGACCGTGGTTCCCTGGTCTCCGGAAGATGTCCATATCAGATCCCTGGGTTCTTCCGGAGATTCCGGACCTCCTCACTCGGGCCACTTTCCCATCCTCCAACCCCGAGTCTACATTTGACGGCGTGGAATTTGAGAGGGTGTTATTGACCAACAAAGGATTCCCCGCAAATGTAGTGAATACTCTCCTGGCTAGCAGAAAACCTGTTACCACCTGTATTTATGCCAGGACCTGGAGGAAGTTTCTGTCCTTTGCAGAAGTTAAGGTGGAGGAGGGGCCCCCTATTGGGAAAATTCTGGAATTTCTGTAGCGGGGCTTAGAATTGGGTCTCTCTACCAGTACCTTGAAAGTACAGGTGGCGGCGTTGGGGGCTTTATTTTCTTCCAATATTGCAGATAACTATTGGATAGCCCGTTTTATAAAAGCTTCCTTTAGGTGTAGACCCATTACCAAGGTAAAGATGTCTCCCTGGGATTTGAATTTTGTATTAGATGCCTTGACCAGTCCTCCTTTTGAGCCACTAGATTTAGTCTCCCCCAAAAGACGGTCCTGTTAGTAGCCCTAACTTCAACCAGGAGAGTCAGTGACCTACAGACCCTTTCAATATGCCCTCCATTTATCCAAATTCTGGACGATAGGATTATATTAAAACCTGATCCAGCCTTTCTTCCTAAAGTGGCCACTCGATTCCATAGAACCCAGGAGATAGTTCTCCTGACTTTTTGCTTCCCGCCCAAAAATCAAAAAGAGGAGAGGCTTCACACTTTAGACGTTAGGAGGTGCGTACTAAAGTACTTAGAAGTATCACGTGGATTTAGAAAGGATAAGTCCCTATTTATTTGCTATCAGGGGGCTAGAAAGGGTTGTAAGGCCTCAAAGGCTACAATCGCTAGATGGATCAAGGAGGCCATTTCCCTTGCATACTCCTCAGGGGATAAAGAGATACCAGAGGGATTGAGGGCGCTTTCTACCAGAGCGGTATCAACCTCCTGGGCGGAGAAGACAGAGCTTTCCATTGAGGAAATTTGTAAGGCTGCCACTTGGTCTTCTCCCTCTACTTTCTATAGGCACTATAGATTGGATCTGGGTGGCTCTGCAGATCTCGCTTTCGGGAGAAGGGTGCTTCAAGCTGTGGTCCCTCCCTAATTTCCTTCGTCTCTGTGATTCTCTCACGTGGTGCTGTCATGGGAGACCGAATAAAGCCTTAGTTACTTACCGGTAACGGGATTTTTCGGAGCCCATGACAGCACCCGTATATTCCCTCCCTTCACTGGTGTTGTGCACTCCCGTAGAGTTGATTTTTTTTGTGCACCCTTGCGGGAAATTGATGAAAAGTAATGTACTTAATGTGATTATGTTTTGTTATAACTAACCTTGGCGGTACTCTCATGCTCTGTTAACTAAACTGAGGCGGAAAGAGAGGGCCGCCCTTTTTAACCTGTAGGTTTCCTGTCCTTGATGGGCTGATCCTCTCTCACGTGGTGCTGTCATGGGCTCCGAAAAATCCTGTTACCGGTAAGTAACTAAGGCTTTCACCCATAAGAAGTAATGGGGGGGGGGGGGTGAAAAAAACACTACAGATATGCAGCAAAAAGCGCACCTGCGTATCTTGCTGCATTTTTGCAGCGTTTTTGATGGCAAAATAGAATGGGATTTTTCACAGAAGTTTATGTGCATTACTAAATAGAGACAGAAGGACAGTGAAAAAAACGCTGCAAAAACGCAACAAAAACCGCAGCTAAACCTACGTTTTTGACGCAGTGAATCTCCTACCAGAGAAAAGTTATGTGCAGAAAAAACACAACGTGTGTGCACTTACCCTAAGAGGTTCTTATTGTCTGCAACAGGGTTCCCGTTTCTTTTTGCATACTCATTATACTGTAATAATCCAACTGTATGCTATTCTTGGTACCCTCTAGTATGTGCATTGGATTAAGGCCATACCATTCTACCCCAGATACATTTCTGTTCAGTTCTTTTTTTTTTTTGTCTACTGTACTGGCATTCCCCGGTTTAATCTGTTTTTTTTTATTGTTTTGTTTCCATAAAAATGTATTATTCTAAGATTATAGTTTTTGGAGGAAGACCTTTTTTCTCTGTAGGTTTTGTATGTTAATGGGTCTCCACGTTATTGCCTACGGCTTTGTTAGGTTAATTTCATCCAGAAAAGTGGGATGATTTTTTTTCTCGCTTGTCATTCATGTGCAATCAGAATGCAATCCGTTATTTTGCAGCAGCAGCTGCAATCATCATTCATTCAATCATTCATTTACATGATTATTTATAGTTTCCTGTTAGAGAATTACAATGTATCTGTAAAAATCGGATGCTATACTGTGGCTCCGTATGACACCTGATCATTTATTTATTTATTTTATTTTATTTTTTTAATTTTATGCACTCATAGAATTGAATGGGTGAGTCTCATCCAAGGTACTTTTTTTTTTTTCCCCATATGCAGATTGTCAGTGAAAAAATGTCGTCATCTGCACTGCCTCATTGAATAAAATTAGTGCAAGTGCTGTCCGTTTTTTTTTTGTTTTTTTTTTACCAACAGCACTTAGTGCTCCTTCATACGACAGTATTTTTGGTCTGCGAGTGGGAGGATGTAATTCTGTACAGAATCTGAATGGCAAACTGGAGTCTTGTGCTCAGATCTGGCAGGATTTGGCCTGTTTTGCCATTTGGGGAGAATTCATCTACTTATTTTTCTCCTAAATTCTCCAAAAGAAAATCCCAAATCTGAAGAAATAATTCATTAATGTATCCCAATGATCACTGAATAATAAAAATGTACACTGCTCAAAAAAAATAAAGGGAACATTTAAACAGAATATAACTCCAAGTAAATCAAACTTCTGTGAAATCAAACAGTCCACTTACGAAGCAACACTGATTGACAATCAATTTCACATGCTGTTGTGCAAATGGAATAGACAATAGATGGAAATTATTGGCAATTATCAAGACACCCTCAATAAAGGAGTGGTTCTGCAGGTGGGGACCACAGACCACATCTCTGTACCAATGCTTTCTGGCTGATGTTTTGGTCACTTTTGAATGTTGGTTGTGCTTTCACACTCGTGGTAGCATGAGACGGACTCTACAATCCACAGAAGTTGCTCAGGTACTGCAACTCATCCAGGATGGCACATCAATGCGAGCTGTGGCAAGAAGGTTTGCTCTGTCGGTCAGCGTAGTGTCCAGAGGCTGGAGGCTCTACCAGGAGATGCAGAGAGAGCCATAGGAGGGCAACAACCCAGCAGCAGGACTGCTACCTCCGCCTTTGTGCAAGGAGGAACAGGAAGAGCACTGCCAGAGCCCTGCAAAATGACCTCCAGCAGGCCACAAATGTGCATGTGTCTGCACAAACGGTTAGAAACCGACTCCATGAGGGTGGTATGAGGGCCCGACGACCACAGATGGGGGTTGTGCTCACAGCCCAACACCGTGCAGGACGCTTTGTATTTGCCACAGAACACCAGGATTGGCAAAGTCGCCACTGGCGCCCTGTGCTCTTCACAGATGAAAGCTGGTTCACACTGAGCACATGTGACAGACGTGACAGAGTCTGGAGACGCCGTGGAGAGCGATCTGCTGCCTGCAACATCCTTCAGCATGACCGGTTTGGCAGTAGGTCAGTAATGGTGTGGGGTGGCATTTCTTTGGAGGGCTGCACAGCCCTCCATGTGCTTGCCAGAGGTAGCCTGACTGCCATTAGGTACCGAGATGAGATCCTCAGACCCCTTGTGAGAGCATATGCTGGTGCGGTTGGCCCTGGGTTCCTCCTAATGCAGGACAATGCCAGACCTCATGTGGCTGGAGTGTCAGCAGTTCCTGCAAGATGAAGGCATTGACGCTATGGACTGGCCCGCCCGCTCCCCAGACCTGAATCCGATTGAGCACATCTGGGATATCATGTCTCGCTCCATCCACCAACGTCACAGACCACACTGTCCAGGAGTTGGCGGATGCTTTAGTCCAGGTCTGGGAGGAGATCCCACAGGAGCCCATCCACAACCTCATCAGGAGCATGCCCAGGCGTTGTAGGGAGGCCATACAGGCACGTGGAGGCCACACACAATA
Source organism: Phyllobates terribilis (assembly GCF_046119375.1). Taxonomy (NCBI): domain Eukaryota; kingdom Metazoa; phylum Chordata; class Amphibia; order Anura; family Dendrobatidae; genus Phyllobates; species Phyllobates terribilis. Next base: position 709,313,985 of record NW_027362761.1, read on the forward strand.
CTGAGCCTCATTTTGACTTGTTTTAAGGACATTACATCAAAGTTGGATCAGCCTGTAGTGTGTTTTTCCACTTTAATTTTGGGGGTGACTCCAAATCCAGGCCTCCATTAGTTAATAAATTTGATTTCCATTGATGATTTTTGTGTGATTTTGTTGTCAGCACATTCAACTTTGTACAGAACAAAGTATTCAATGAGAATATTTCATTCACTCAGATCTAGGATGTGGTGTTTGAGTGTTCCCTTTATTTTTTTGAGCAGTGTATATCAAGATAAAAAATCCCTCGGCTCTCACCAGGAGCAGGGACTTAACATTCTGTGTGAAGTAAAGCAAAACCGAAAGAAATGAACTAGAGTATAAGTTGGTATATGTGTATGTTCACACTGATCACTAAACAGTCAAAACCTAAGATAGAAACAAAATGAACATGTACCCTGTTATAAGTAAAAAGCAATAGTGCATATAAAATAACATTGGGTACTTGGTAAACACTTTTTTTGATCAAACAAAGCCATCCTACCAGCTCCAAGGTGTACCCAGACGGGACAGTCCTAACCTATAGTATTAACCCCTTTACCACCTTGGACGTACTCATACATCCAAGGTCACATCCACCTCTTTGGCACGGGCTCCGGCGATGAGCCCGCACCTTTCCAGGGACAAAACATCTGATCAACTGTCATGTGCCCCTAACAGCCGCGGGTGGAATCGCAATCCACCCGCAACTGTTAACATGTTAAACGCCGTTACCAATCTCTGACAGCGGCATTTAACATGAAGTGCTGTCGGCACGCCCGTCACATGATCGTGGGACGCTGATGGGTTGACATGACAACCTGGGGTTTGCAGGAGACCCCTGTGGTTGTCATAGCCGATCTCTTATGAGCACTTTTGTTACACATGGCACACACACAAGCGATCGGAAGATCTCCGCTTTTAGTCTCCAATGGAGACTATTGTAGCATGTGAAAAGTAAAAGAAAAAATGTTTTTAAAAAATCTAAAAGTTCAAATCATCCCCCTTTCGCCCCATTCAAAATAAATAAAACCATGAAAAATCAATAAAAAGTACACATTTGGTATCGCCTCTTTCAGAACCGCCCGATCTATCAATATCAAATGAGAATTAATCCGATCTGTAAACGGTGTAACGAGAAAAAAAAATCAAAACGCCGAAATTGTGTTTTTTTTGGTCGCCGCAACATTGCAATAAAATACAATAACGGGCAATCAAAACATTGCATCTACCCCAAAATGGTATCAATAAAAATATCAGCTCAGCACACAAAAAATAAGCCATCACCCGGCCCCAGATTAAGAAAAATGGAGATGTAATGTTGGAATTTTTTTTCACCACTTAAATAAAAAAAAAAAGAACCTATACATGCTTGATATCTACGAACTCCTAATGACCTGGAGAATCATAATAGCAGGTCAGTTTTAGCATTTAGTGAACATAGCAAAAAAAAATTGCACTTTTTTTTGCATCTCCACTGCACTTAGAATTTTTTCCCATTTTGTAGTACACGATATGATAAAATGAATGGTGTCATTGAAAAGTACAACTTGTCCCGCAAAAATAAGCCCTCACTAAAATAATAGAAGAAAATGGATCCAAACATTTTCTAAAGCAATTTCTTCCAAATGCAACCCTATGTGTGGTCATACAATTCTGTTTGGGTGTACAGCAGGGGTCAGAAGAGAGAGAATGCCATTTGGCTTTTAAGGAGCAGAGTTTCCTGGAGTTATTTGTGGGCACCATTTGCAGAGCCCCTAAGCTTCCAAAACTAAAGAAATCCCCAAAAAGTGACCCCATTTTACAAATTACACTCAGGGAAATCATCTTGAGGTGTACTGGCTATTTTGACCCACTGGTGTTCTCCAGAAATTAGTGCGCAATGGATGTTGCAGAGTGAAAATTGCAAATATGCTATTTTAATGGCCAATGCATAGTGCCCGGCTTGTGCTTTCGGAGACATGTGCCTCATAGATAAGAGTTGTCCAGGACTTGACGATTGACGGCTCATCTCAATATAAAATTGGTGGGGGTCCGACACTCACGATCAGCTGAAACTGCTCCAGCAGTGGCCTGAACTATGGCTAGGTCCATACTGTGCTTGTGGACACTGTTGGGTGCATACACTCGGGAGGTGTGCACTGTCAGGATGGATCCTGAAGCATCCTTCCACCATTGGGACCCACTGTAAAGAGACCTATATCGCATGGTTTACATCTCTTTTCAGTGTCGTCGTACCCCCCCCCCCATTATAGGAAAGTGACAGATGGAGGCTGAAAGATCACACTTTTATCCTGCATCTGGTGAATGGATGGCCATGGTGACTTTACAGTATACGTCTGGAAACGTTTTGAGATGTATACTGTAGGCTAGGTACACGGACACAGTGTGCACCTAGCCTAAGTGATGTATGGGCTATATACGGCAGCCCCGTACATTGCTCGATGGCTGCTGCCGGAATACTGCTGTACATTCACTTCCATGGGAGATCAAGCTCAGGACTCGTCTACTAAGAAATGTGCAGGACTGCTCTGTTTTGCCCGTACATCGCTTAGACCCAGTTGCTGCCGGAGCAGTTTTCAGTTGATAGGTCGGTGTTCTGGTGTTGGACCAATCACCTATTGGAGAACTCTCCAGTGCATAGCTAATCACTGAATAGACCCAAAGAACCCCTTTAAATGCATTCTCCCCTCTGCAGCAGTGGCAAAAAAGTATTTATTATATCGCCATATTCCGATGGCTATAACTTTTTTTTATTTTTCTGCTGAAAGAGCTGTGTGGAACTTGTTTTCTGCAGGATGAGTTGACCTTTTTATTCGTACCACTTCGGACTACATACCATTTTTAATCCCCCTTTTTTCCATTTTTGGGTGGCAGAGTGAACAAAATCCAGAAATTAATAAATTGTTTTTATTTATATTTTTCACGCCATTCCCCTTGCGGTAGAAGTGATCAGGCAACTTTATTCTTCGGTTCATTACAATTGCAGTGATAGTAGATTTATATAGGTTTTTTTGTGTTTTGCTACTTTTGCACACTAAAATAAATTTTTTTACAAGCAGTAATTTGCTTTTCTATTATCATACTCCGTAAACAAATGAAGAAAAAGTTAGAGCTATCAGAGTTAAAGGACTTTTTTTTTTTTTACAGAACAAGATTACTTTTTTATTGATACCATTTTTTTTATTTTTTTTTGTATGTGAATTTTAGTCTGCTTTGTGTGTCAGTATGATGAAACCGCTATATTTTTGGCATTTGTTTTTTATTTTACGGTATTCACCAAATGGTGACCGTTTTACAAAATGCTTTGAGACGCAGCGATACCAAATGTGTACTTTTTTTTTTTCCCTTTACTTTTGTTTATACAGAAAATCAGCATTTTTACTTACAAAACATTTTCACACTTTTTTTCTTTTTTTTGTACTTTCCCTTTTTTTTATTTTTTCACATTTTTACAAACTTTATTTCAGGTTTTTTTTTTTTACTTAGTCCCAGTATTGGACATTAAACTTTCCCTGGCCTGATCGCTGATCTACTACTGTCAACCAGACCCAGACAGGAGGTGTGTCAGGTCCTGCATTTGGCTGGACCTTATAGGCCACCATACCTGGGTAAGGGTAACCCCACTGCCATTTTTCAGCCTGGAGTCACCATGGAGACCATTGGCATGACACGATCGCAATCGTGTTGTACTGATCAGAACAGAGCCCTCTACAAGCAGACGAATGCTGCTGTTGCTATTGACAGCGGCATCATAGGTGTTAAACGACCATGATTGGCGCTAGCTCCGATTGTTGGCGTTACTGTAGGCTGTCAGCTATGGTGTATAGCTGACACCCGCTGCTGATTTTGCCAGCTCTGCTACTGAGCCGGCTTGATCATACAATTACGGCAGTTTGCAAGAACGCACTTCCTGCAGCGCCGTAAATGTATGGTGCATGTCGAAAAGGGATTAAAGGGTTTGTACCAAGAATGGTTACTGGGGATCCAACTGCTTGGACCACCACAAATACAATACCAAGAACACCCACTAATTGCTGGGGGTCTAATTGCTTGGTCCAGAGAACTGGGCTCTATAGCTAACCATCTGAATAAAACGGAGGTCAAGCTTGCCCACCTCCTCTCCATTCATTCTCAATGGGAGTGCTGAGATTGCAGAGTTCTCACTTGGAACTTTTGGTGTTTTTTTTCCTGTTTTTCAGTACATTACATGGTGAAATTAATGGTGTCATTCAGAACTTCAACTTATTCCTGCAAAAAACAAGCCCTCATTCTGCTATGGCAACAGAAAAAAAATAAGGCTCTTTAAAAGAATGGTAGGAAAAAACAAAAGTGCCAACTAAAATTAGCCACAACTGCGAAACCACTACATGCTAACGAGAAGCAAGTGGGAGATGATGTAGGACCAGTAAGTGATGAGCACTGGGACCTCAGCTGGGAAGTCCCTAAACAGGTTTCTCCTAACTACACTGAAACAGACACACAATGATATATTTTTCACCATACGTAGTACGCCATGTTCACACACGTTGTGTTTTGCTGCACATTTTTATGCAAATTTTCAGCAGTGTCTAGCAGAACCAGCAAGGTCTATGAGATTCCGGGATTCTCTGTTCACACTTGTTGCTTTTTGTTTGCTGCGTATTTGGAAAATAGAGCATGTCACTTCTTCCAGCGTTTCTGCAGCAGAAAACACACCTGCGTGTTTTCACCCATATGAAGTAATGGGTGGCCAAAAATAAGCCGCAAATACACAGCAAAGAATGCAACAAATATGCAGCAAATACGCACGTTTATTACGCAGCTGTTTTCCCGCCAGAGAAAAGTTAGCAGCAGATTTGCAGCAGAAAAAAACACGTGTTTGAACATAGCCTTACACCCCATCCGGAATGCAAAGGATACAAGCTGAATTCCAAAATGAGTGCCCCCAATATCACATGGGAATGGTTTTTTTTCACCTTCTATGGGAGTGCCTGGCGATTAGGGGATACTGGACCCAAGTGGTTCAGTCCCTATATGATCACATGGGGATCCCCATCACAGATGACCTTGGTACTACACATTCATCTCCTATTCAAATCTATAGGAGGCGGACGTGTAGTACCCTGCAATGGCCAGTATCAGAATAATGAGCAGCTCAACAAGTGAATACTGCTGGTCGCCGCCAACACGGATAAGAGGTGATCAGCGGGGGTGCCGGACCCCGACCTAAGGTTAAGTCATCAATGTAACCGTAGTGGACAACCTCTTTAACTAGTGGTGAGGGGGTGGGATTGGTACTGATCAAGCAAAGAAAGTGTGAGGAGGGCTTGTGGGGCTGCACTTTCTTCTATGTGGTATTCGAGCCCGCCCTTTATCAGTTTATCTCATTAGATGGGAATGGACCAGCAGCAGTGACTGTTTAGCTTCGTTTATTTGGTATGATTTTCCATTTGTGGGCGGAACCCACTAAGAGATTTTGTGATATTCTGTTCAGATACTATGTACTAAGTGTATTTACATTTGTTCCTGGTAATGTATGTGATCCTTTATATCTCCTTAATGAGCTTTATTTGGTTTACACAAAAAATGGCCATGGTAGAAAATGGTTAGACTATTTTTTACAATACCTGCATTAATACAAATGTATACATCTGTCATAAGGTTTATACCACCTTATCTGAGAGCAGGAATCCTGATTCCAGTGATGTGTCACTCACTGGACTGCTTGGTGTAGTTTTGATAAAATCACATGTACAAGAAGAGCTGTCTCCGTGTGAGTGACCATCATAAAAAAACTATATATCCTTGAGCTGTGTATCCCCCTCGACCCAATGCTAACCGTTTATTAGGCAGAGCCGCTTCAAATTGTATTTTTATTGCCTTTGTAATTTCCTAAAGTTTTAAAACTAAAGACCATTTTTGTTCTCATTTTATAGCTTTAAAGTTGCACTTCGAACCATAAAACATTATGACTGTCCAGAAAAACAGCAGTTTTTGGTAAGTTGGTGGAAAATTTCCATAAGTCAGTGACTCTTCAGATCCAACTATTTATTTTTTTTTTTTATGATGGAATAATCATTCATATCTTGGGGTATATTTGTACTGACTGAATATCTTGAATGTGTATTCCCTGAATAATCATATTATTTATAATACCCACTTATATAGCACCATTAATTCCACAGCGCTTTACAGACATTATCATCACTGTCCCCATTGGGGCTCACAATCTACATTCCCTATCAGTATGTCTTTTGGGGTGTAAAAGGAAACCAGAGAACCCAGAGGAAACCCACACAAACATACAAACTCCTTGCAGATGTTGTTCTTGGTGGGATTTGAACCCAGGACCCCAGCACTGCCAGGCTGCAGTGCTAACCACTGAGCCACCATGCTGCCCATAATCATCCTATGTAAACAGACTGACAGTCACAAGACAAAGTTTGCTCAAACCCTCAAAGGGAATCTGTCATCAGGTATGTACCACCTTGCCTGAGAGCAGGGATCCGGATTCCAGTGATGTGTCACTCACTGGACTGCTGCTTGGTGTAGTTCTGATAAAATCACTAAATATGCTAGCCCTCCATATTCATGTGCTCTGTTACCCCACCTTTTATGTGTACATTGTGTATATTTAGAAAGCTTCCAATCAATCTGTCAGTCAGTGGTGTGGCGGGGTTATACAGAGCGCAGCATTCAGAGAACTATTCGATCTGCAGCAGATAAAACGGTGACTCTATAAAATCTGCAGCAAACACATCTGAGAGGCCCATACATCATTCTGTTCTCAGACGTGGTAGCAAAAGCCTGGTCACAGATTCTGTTTAAGGACCCAAACCCATTTTTCAATTCTTACATGTCGCCTTATGTGGTAATAACTCTGGAATTCTTTAACTCCAATGATTTTGAGACAATTGCTTTTTGTGATAACGTTGGTGATAAATTTAGGTAAAAAGAATTGCTTTTATTTTTGAAATTATCAGAATGTAGTGAAAAATTAGAAATTTTCAAAACTATGAATTTTATGCTCTTTATATCCCATATGTATGTAGTTAAAATTGATATATATATATATTTATATTTATATTTATATTACACATACACACGGCTCCTAAAGGAAAGAGTGCAAATTTGGCTAGAACAGATTGGATACAATGCCACATTTGCAGAGCCCCTGAGGTGGCAGAAACCCCCACAAGTGATCCCATTTTGGAAACTAAACCTCTCAAGAAACTTATCTAAGGGTGTGTTGAGCTCTTTTCAACCATAAGTGCTTCACATAATTTTATAAGATTTGTCAGTAATAATAAAGTTTAAATAGACAGTAAGTGATGGGAGAAAATGGACCCCACAATTTCAGCAATTTCTCTTGAAGACAGTGATATTCCCATAAAGGGCTGGATACTACTTTGCTGGTCTTATGAAGGGGCTTGGATGGGAAGGAGTGTTATTTGACTTTTGGAGTGCAATTTTAGCTGGAATAGATTGCCAACACCATATTGCATTAGCAGAGCCTCTGAGGTAGCGAAATCCCCATTAAGTAACCTCATTTTGGAAACTATACCAATAAAGAAGTTCATCTAGGGCTGTAGTGAGTATTTTGAACCCACTGGTGCCTCACAGAATTTTCTGTCATTGGGCCATGGAAATAAAAAAAAAAAAAAAAAAAAATGTATGTATGTGTATAATACTAAGGAAATCCTGAAAACATGACCTGTTGGTGGGCCTTGAGGACTGGAGTTGGGGAACCCTGCTCTAGAGCATAAAGTGCGAGTTAGTGGACCCTTTGAGTAATAAATAAATGGGGTTTAATATGTAGGTAGTCCACACAGAAAAAACACTCCCTGAACTGCAAGTAGAGGGATAAGTAATTAGTTTTTAACTCTGTGTTAGTCCCTGCAAGGAAAGTTAATAGCTTCAATATAGTCTTTATAGATACAAGCATAAAAAAAAAATGTTCACACTAGGTAGCATAGTATTACGCCGATATATTACATAGCTAAGGAATAGAATTTCCTAAAATATCTAGATAAAAGGAAGCAAGAGAGTGATACACAACATATGAAACTAAGTTTACCACTGTTCCCTTTCAAAGTGTGTTTTGCCAATTGGCTTTTTCAGAAGGGGAGCTGTGGGCCCATCATACCGTGTGTATGGGGAGCTGTGGGCCCATCATACCGTGTGTATGGGGAGCTGTGGGGCCCAGCATACCGTGTGTATGGGGAGCTGTGGGGCCCAGCATACCGTGTGTATGGGGAGCTGTGGGGCCCAGCATACCGGGTGTATGGGGAGCTGTGGGGCCCAGCATACCGGGTGTATGGGGAGCTGTGGGCCGGGGCGTACATAAAAATCATGGGGCCCCATAGTAGAAGTTCTAATTGGGCCCCCTCCCCCCCGACATAAAATAAATATTTGTCTGTGTCACAGAAAAGCAGATCTCACAATTTTCAAGCCTTTACATAGTAATTTTCCTCCTGCTGAAGTCCTAGATTCCTCTTTCATTGCCCCCATAAAGTATGATGCCAATAAAGGTGCCCCCCAAACACAGTATGATACCCCATGGTGCATTCCTCCACATTAGCTTCCACATACACAGTATAATGACCCTACTGTGCCCCACCTCAACTCCCAAGGCAAAGTATGGTGACCCCAACAAAGTATGATCTCCAAACTCTGACTCCCACACAGCCCTCCATACAGTATAATGGCCCCCACAAAGCCCTCAAAATATTATAATGGCCCAACATAGCCTTCCATATAGTATAATGCGCCACTCATAATCCTCCATATAGTATAATGAACTTCCCATGATCCTCCATAGAATATAATGCACTCCCCATAGTCCTCCATACTGTATATTACACACCCCATAGGGTAAAATGCAGCCCCCATATAGTATAATGCACCCCATGGTATTATGGCACCACGTACTCACTGACTTTAAAATTCCGTATATTTTAAATAAGCCGACCCGAGTATAAGCCGAGGCCCCTAATTTTACCACAAAAAAACTGGGAAACTTATTGACTCTAGTAGAAGCCTAGGGTGCGAAATGCAGCTGCTAGTGATAAATTTCCCCAATCCTGGCATGCGTGGCCCTCCTCATCCCCCAATCCTGGCATGCGTGGCCCTCCTCATCCCCCAATCCTGGCATGCGTGGCCCCCCCCTCATCCCTCAATCCTGGCATGCGTGGCCCAATCACTGCACACACAAAACAAATAAACACTTATACTCGCCTTCCTTCCACACCTCTGCTCCAGCGCTGCGTCCTGTCTGCCAGCAGCTCATGTCAGCATCTGAGCAGCGCGCACTCTGACGCTGATGTGAGCTGCCGGTATATTCACTCCTCTCCACGCCGGGGCTATGGGCGTGGAGAAGAATGAATATGCATTCTCTTTAGTAGCCATCACTGTCAGCAGGAGCCGCGGCTCCTCCTTGCCCGCTGCTAGAGAGAATGAATATTCATTCTTCTCCACGCCCATGGGAGTGGAGAAGAGGGAATATTTATTTTCCCTTTAGCAGCGGGCACACGTGTTAGCTCGTTACCCCGCTGCTCCGGGGCCCCCCGGCTCACAGGCCCCATAGCAGTGGCGTGGCCTGCTGCCATTGGCGGTACGCCACTGGCTGTGGGCCCATCTTACTGTGTATAGGGGAGCTGTGGGCCCATCTTACTGTGTATAGGGGAGCTGTACATTGGGGGTCTCAGGGGACATTATTAAATGTTGTGTGCACTAAAGAAGCATTATTATTATAGGTACACTCAGGGTATTGTGACCGTCAAAGGTGCACAGGGCGTATTATTACTTTCTAGGGGCAAAATGTGGACACTATTTTCTAGGGCATTAATATTTTTTAGGGGGCAATGGCAATTTTACCTTCTAGAGGGCACAGTTGTGGGCATGATTATGTGAGGCAGTAAGAAGAGCGCTGTTATTGTGCCACACAGCAGGTACAGTAATAGGGACACGACAGCAGTGGCTCAGCATTGGGTGGAGTAGTTTGTGCTGGTTGAGAATAGATGGAGATGGTGCAGGAAATGTGAGAAGTCAAATGTGTCCATGTTGTAATCTCTGCACACAAGTCGTGGCTGGAAGAAGTTGTGATGTCTGTCAGGGCCAGATTGAAAAGATGGGAAAAATGAACGACTCCATCAGAACAAGCATCCTCTGTAAATCACCATCTATAACTGTACTGTAATTACTTGCATCTTCTGCAACACTGGTATCTACCACTATATGGTCACCGTATGGCGGTAATATCAGTCTTGATTTTAGTGTTGAGATTTATTTTCAATAACAGCGCGGTCATCTGCTGAGCTTCTCCCTTACCCACTATTTAGGTGCACCACCATAGTTGTAATCTGTGTTACGGTTTAGGGGCCCACTCAGATGTTTGGTCCCCCCTGGGCTGAAACCCTAGCTACGCCTCTGCCACTAAATTATATTACTGGCCAGCAATCCTTGTCAGTATGTGCACAATGTAGCACACAATAGCATCGATCGATCATGTTCTATTAATCATTATTATGCATCTAACACTGCCTAGCCCTTGATGACTCGAGACGGCAAATAGAAAATGATGAAACGCGTAGGGATTGTAGGTAGAATGGACAGGTAGTCAATATCATTTAGTGGTGTTCACTCTTATCTTGACTCAGGTTTCCATCTAAATCCCACAATAAATGTGGATATATGTGATTTGAGCTATATGGCTCATTCACATGATTTTTTCACGTGCAAGAAAAACGTACCAATTATTCTTATCAGACTTTTACCAGAGTTTGATTAGAGTGTTATCAGTTTTTCTTGCAAGTGGAGAAATTTAAAAAAAAAAAAAAAAAAAAGTTTCTCAACTCACTGAAAATTGGACCGCACTTGGATGAAATCAGTGTGCAGTCCGATTATTTTATTTATTTATTTTTCTTCACAGACCCATAGGCTTGCATTGCCAATTTTGATCCGATCCTCCAGAAAATATCGGAGACATGTCCAATTTTGTTCTAAGACCACTTGGTACAGGGAAAAAAATCGGACATGTGCACAGCCCAAGAGAATATCATAGGTACAAGTACTATAAAAACCACAGATATCACTTGTACGTGAAAATCAGACGTGTGTATGAGCTTTTATACTCCTTTTTGGGAGGCAGAATGAACAAAAACAGCAGTTCAAGAATTGTTTTTAATATCTATCTTTTATACACTGTTTACCCTGCGGTGTAAGTGGTAAGACTGCTTTATTCTTCAGGTCCGTAAGAGTATAGTGTTACCAGATTTCTATGTTTTTTTTTTTTCTTTGATTTGATACTTATGCAATCTAACAAAAAAATCGGGATTAGACCTACCGGTAATATTGTTTCCAGGAGTCCATCCTGACAGCACCATGGAGGTTGTCCTTCCATCCTTATAGGGACAGGAAACACACGAGAGGTTAAAAGACCCCTCCCACCCACACCCACCACTGTATTTTCCAAGTACCACACCAGGTTGGATGCAACTCAAACTTTATTATTAAATTCCTGTACAAATTAACTTTCACCATAGTACAAGAATCAAAGGGAGGGAAGTAACAGTGCTGTCAGGATGGACTCCTGGAAACAATATTACCGGTAGGTCTAATCCTGGTTTTCCAGGACGTCCCTCCTGACAGCACCATGGAGAATACCAAAGCATGAAACATTTTAGTGAGGGACCACTCACTGCCTGCATCGCTTTTCTACCAAAGCCCATCTGGTAATTTGACGTGGTATCTAATTTGTAATGTTTACAAAAAGTACTAAGCATAGACCAAGTGGCTGCCTGACAAATTTGTTCTACCGATGCCCCAGCCCTCTCTGCCCAGGATGTAGCAATTGCTCTGGTGGAATGGGCTTTTAAACCCACAGGTAAAGGCTTTCCTACAGATTCGTAAGCTAAGCTAATGGTGGACGTTATCGACCTAGCTAAAGTAGGTCTGGAGGCCTTCTTCCCCTGGTTTCTACCCCCGTACTGAATAAACAAATTATTGTCCTGTCTCCATTCACTAGTTACCTCCAAGTAGTGGATAACTGTCTGCCTTTCATCTAAAGAATGAAAAAAAAAAACTTTGATTTTTAGGCTGTTGGCAGAAAGAGGGAAGTACGATCTCCTGATTTAGGTTTTGGAGAGAAACTACCTTGGGCAGGAACGCTGGATTTAATTTTAGGATTATCCTTTCATTGAAAATCTGAATATAAGGGTTTTGAGCAGAAAGAGCCTGAAGCTCTCAGCTCTCCGAGTCTTTTAGCTGAGGTGACAGCTACCAGGAAGATTGTTTTAAATCTGAGCCTAGCAATGTTAATCTCTTCTATTGGCTCTTAAGGGATTTCACATAGGGCGTTGAGCACTAAATTTAGATCCCAGGGGGGAACTGACATCCTTAACGTGGGTCTTAACCTCTGGATAGCTCTAGAAAACCTTACCATCCAAGGGTGAGCTGCCAAGGGAGTGTCACAAAGACACTTAATGCCACTATCTGTACACTTAAAGTGCTGGGTTTCAACCCTTTTTTAAATCTAGAATCTTTGGAATATCAGGGCAAGAGAATTCTATTGAAGGACTGCCACTTTTCAAACAAAACCTCTTCCAGATTTTATTATAAATCGCTAATGTGACTGGCTTTCGGCTCGCCTGAATTGTTGGGATCACTTCATGCAACAAACCTCTGGCTCTTAGGATCTGCCTGTCAGGATCCAAGCTGACAGGTGTAGGCTTTCCAGGTCCGGATGGGACACTGGACCCTGAGAAAGAAGGTCTCTCCTCACTGGTGGCAGGACTGGACCTTCCTGGCACATCTTGCGCAGCAGAGGGAACCAACTTTTTTGGCCAAAACGGGACTATGAGCAATACTTCTACTCAGTCTTCCTGGATTTTCCTGAGTGCTCTCGGAATTAGGGCTATGGGAGGGAAGGCGTACAACAGAACTCCCTTCCACACCTGATTCAACGTGTCGATACCTTTTGGATGATCTCCTGGATTGAGGGAGTAGAACCTCTGAACCTTCGCATTTTTCTTTGTTGCGAAAAGGTCTAGTTGGGGGGTTCCCCATAGATAGCACAGGGACTGGAACACCTCACCATTGAGCTCCCTTTCTGTAGGTCGAATTCACTGCCTGCTCAGATAGTCTGCCACGGAATTCTTGGAACCCTCCAGATTGTCTTGTCGATATCTGCGGTCTTTCTTCTCTCCCCAGGAGAATCTTTGTGGTTAGGTCCTGCAGCTGATGGAATCTTGGGCCTCCCTGGTGGCGAAGAAATGACACCATTGTCTGACATAATCTTCAGGTGTTTCTTTGTTAGACAGGCGTGGTTCCGTTTTAAGGTCTCCCAAACGGTGCACAGCTCTCTGCAGTTTGAGGACTGGGTTCGGATGTTCAGAGGCCAGACCCCCTGGAAAAAATCTCCAGCTATGTGGGAACCCCATCCTTCCTTGATTGCATCTGTTACGATAGTGACACAGGGAGACAGTACCCATGGTACTCCTGATGTTCTCGGGAAAGGTCCACCATTCCTGGGATCTTCTGACTCCCAGGGATAAATGAATCTCCTTGTCCAGGGAAGTTTGTCGCCTGTCCCAGGATGAAAGAATGGCTCTCTGAAGCGTCTTGTGTGGAATTGACCCCACCTGACACATGGTATGCAGGCCGTGAGAGTCCCTAGGAACTTCATCGCCGTCCTCATCGACGATCGATTCTGTAATAACAGCCGCACTCTGTTCTTTACCATTCCCTGTTTCTCGACAGGTAAGAAATACATCCTTTGACTGGAGTCCAGGATAACTCCCAATAATTTCTTCTTGGTCCCTGCCACAAGGTGCGATTTTCCTGGATTTATTATCCAGCTCACATCTTCTAACGTTGTGATGACCGTTCTGAGCTGCCTTTTTAGTTTGGTCACGGATTCTGATATTAACAGGAAATCGTCCTGATGGGGAACTATAATAATCTCCTTTTCCTTTAGGTAGGATACTACTTCTGCGACCAATTTGGTAAAGATTCTGGGAGTCTAAGCCAGACCGAAAAGAAGGCATTGGAATTGAAAGTGGCAATTTCGATTTCCCTGTTTTATTGCGAAACGCAGATACTCCTGACAATTGGGATGGATGGGAACGTAATAATAGCAGTGTTTTGGATCTATTGTCACACATCACTGAATCCTTGTCTATAAGGGGAATGGTGGACTTTATAGACTCCATCCTGAATCTTTTGTACCTTTTTTATGTACCGATTCAGCGGTTTTAGATTTATTATAGTTCGGCTTTCTCCTGATGGCTTTTTGACAGTAAAGAGACCCGAATAATGACCTAGACCTAGCTCCAACTTGGGAACTGGAACTACCACTCCTGAGTCTGAGTTCTCTGATGTCTGACCACATAGGAGAAAGGAAAGAAACTGACGGGGGATCTGTAACCGCAAATCTCCTGGGAGGTTCCTGGATAAATTCCAGAAAATACCCCTGAGATCGTTTTTTGTACCCACTGATTCTGGGAGATGCGACGCCATGCATCCGCAAGTTGTCTGAGACGTTCCCTAACTCTTATGGCGTCATTGCCTCCTACCACCTGATCCTGAACCAAAGGGAGGGAGGGGGCCTCTACCTCTACCCCCTTTAGGGTAGCTCCATCAGCCTCCTTTTCCTTTACCCCGGTATGCCTGCCTCTGGGAAGGACAAGATCTTTGAAAAGGAAAGGATCTTCCTAACCTGTCCTCAGGGAATCCCTTTTTTTTTTTTTTTTTAATATCTGAGGCGCCTTCTAGAATGCTGTTCAGTACTGGACCAAATACTCTCAATCCCGAGAAGGGAATGGAACAAAGATTGTTCTTAGACTGATTGTCACCTGACCAAGTCTTCATCCAGATGGCTCTTCGAGCCGCATTGGATAGAGACGAGTTATTTCTAGCTGCGAATCTAATAGATTCTGCAGATGCGTCAGCTAAGAAGCCCATCGCCAATTTCATTGAGGAAATACATTCTAGCAGCTCTTCTCTGGAAGTCTTCCCTCTCAACTGCTCCTCCAGCTGGTCAATCCACAGGTGCATGGATCTAGCAACAGAAGTAGCGGCTATGTTAGTTTTCATGACTGCAGCTGACGCTTCCCAAGCTTTTTTCAGGAGACCATCGGCTTTCCTGTCCATGGGCTCTCTAAGACTAGATGAATCTTCAAATGGTATTGAAGTTTTCTTAGCCACTCTGGCCACAGGGACATCAATCTTCGGAATCTCTTCGCAATTTTTAGTGTCCTCTGGCTCAAAAGGTAGTCGCAGTCTAAAATCCCGAGGAACGAGTAGCCGTTTTTCTGCGTCCTTCCACTCCTCCAGAATCATTGCCCGGATGTGGTTGTTTACCGGGAACACACGATGTTTCTGTGAC
Organism: Phyllobates terribilis; assembly: GCF_046119375.1. Classification (NCBI taxonomy): domain Eukaryota; kingdom Metazoa; phylum Chordata; class Amphibia; order Anura; family Dendrobatidae; genus Phyllobates; species Phyllobates terribilis. The sequence goes on from NW_027362761.1 coordinate 709,329,367, forward strand.
CTTAAGCCCACAAACATCTCGCCCTGAACTGACTTGGGTTTTGGGGTTTCCTCAATCTGCATGGTCCCTCTTGTGGCCCGGAGCAGTTAGTCAGTGTCTTCTGAGCAAAATAGGTATTTTTTGCCTGTTTCCGGGGGTTTCGATGTGACCTCTCCCTCTTCTTCCAGGTCAGAACTTATGGACTGGGCATCTTCCTCCGAAGACAATTCCATCTCCCACCGTGGTCTTTTGGGACGTGGGCCTGGCGGAGTTGGATGTGCCGGTAATAGACTAGAGATTGAGGCTTGGACCTCCTCTCTAACCATGGAACGCATGTCCATGAGGAAGGAAGATTGTTCATCCTTAATAATTTTAAGGGTGCAACCTTGACACAGCTTTTTTTGTCCAGGAACTGGATAATTTAACATTGCAAATAGCACATCTCTGGCTTGTCCTAGTATGCATTATAAGGGACTAATTAGCATTAGGCTTGTAGATAAAAAAAAAAAAAAAAAAAAAAAAAAAAAAGTGAGGGATTCCAAAACAAAGGTCACTTGCTGACACCAAGGGCTGCACAGCAGGAGTCTCAGCCTTTCCCATTTCCTATATCGTCCATACTGATCTTAGAGGAGTACTCTATCACAGCAGACTAATGTGTATCCAAGAACAAGGCAGTCTTGTATGTCCTATCTTGTCTTCAGTAATCAGTTGACCACCACCTGGCCAACGCCTCCTCCGGAAATCCATGCTGACCACATGGATGACGTAATCAGCTTCTCCTTGCCCTGGGACCTCCAATGGGGCCGCAGGCCGAAAAAGAAGTCCTCATAGGATGATAATCCCCACACTCCTGGTGCCCAGCACCCTCCTGCGCTGCACTCTGGAACGCATGCCCAAAACCAGAAGTATGCGCCGCTTCATCCGGCCTCAGGACCTCCTGCGTTCCACCATGGAACGCACGCCTTAAGCACGTGATGCCGCGTGTGATGTCACCGGAAGTGCGCCTCCATGCGCTCCAGCAGCATCGTTCTGGCCGGCGGTGAGAGCAGAGAGGCCCCGCTGGGAGGGAAGCGGCCCCAGGACCAGGAACCCCTGCTCAACTGGATGTCTGGCTGAGGAACCCCTCTTCGGGGGGTGTCAGCCTCGGGCCACTTGACAGGGGGGGGGGGGGGAGAGGATGGACCCCAGACCCGCCCACCCTCCCTGAGCCCGCAAGATAATCCGTGAAGGGCTGTAATGCCCCATCCATCTTCTCTCGTGTCTGTCCTTACAGGGACAGGAAAAACACTGGTGGGTGTGGGTGGGAGAGGTCTTTTAACCTCTCGTGTTTCCTGTCCCTATAAGGATGGAAGGACAACCTCCATGGTGCTATCAGGAGGGATGTCCTGGAAAATATATTGCCATAACTTTTTTTTTTTTTTTTTTTTTTATCCTTGCCTAGCATCCATATGCAATGCATTTTTAACATTATCTTTTACATACTATAATACTCTATGTAAATTAAATCTAGTTGCCATAAAAATAAAAGAAATCTTATGACATATATGCAGTATATCACAAAAGTGATTGCACCTTTCACGTTTTTGTAAATATTTTATTAATCCTTTCATGGGATAACACTGAAGATATGACACTTTGATACAATGTAGTCAGTGTACAGCTTGTATAAGGCTATGTGCCCACGATGCAGAAATGCTCCGGATTTTTCCTGAGCGTTTCTGCATCTCCCTGGCAGAAAAACCACATGCGGATTGTACATGCGGATTGTACATGCGGATTGTACATGCGGATTGTACATGCGGATTGTACATGCGTTTTTCCTGCCAGGGACATGCAGATGTGAAGCGTTCTTAACTTGCATTTCCACATGTGGGTTGTCAAGCGCTTTCCAAGCGATTTTAGCATCACTTGGAAAGTGCTTGTCAACTTGGTCACATTATATAAATCCATGCAAACGGCATGGATTTATATAGTGTGACCGAAAGAATGGTAAAAAATAAAAAATAAATCTATACTTGCCTTCTGATGTCCCCCGGAGTCTTGCTTCACTCCGTCCTGGCTGCCGGCAGATCGCGGTGGACTACACTGAAGGACCTGCCGTCACATGACTATGATGTTAGCGCAGGTCCTCCAGTCCATTGCGATCTGCCGGCAAGGGAGGACGAGCGCACCGCGGGCCATCAGAAGGTAAGTATAACATTTATTTTTTTATTTTATTCTTTTTTTTTACAGTTTTCTATGGTACCCGGGTCCGGAGGAGAGTCTCCTGTCCTCCACACCTGGGTACCATCTGCGCATTGAACGCATGTATTCCGTATGTGCTTATCTAGTGAAGCGGAAGACGTGCGTTCTAATGCAAGTCAATAGCGGCGAAAACGCAGCGCTTCCTCAAAATAATTGGTAGTTCTGCGTTTTTTTCCGCAATGATAATCCGAAGCGGAAATTTCCGCAGCATGTGCACAGCACATGTGGATTATCATTGGGGAACATGGCAGACCTTCTACCATGCACTTTTTAAGCGTTTCTGCAGCGTTTTTGCCGCTGCGGAAAAACTTAAAAAAACACATAGTGGGCACACAGCCTATCAGTGTAAATTTGGTGTGCCCCCTAAATAACTCAACACACAGCCATTAATGTGTAAACCGCTGGCAACAAAAGTGAAATTCTTAAGAGAATGGGATTCAAAGTAGATGTTCAATGCGGAGAAAAAAATGTGTTGTGCTATAGTGACAATGTGATTACACTGTTAGAAATAATAAATAGTCATAATATATTTTGTACAGAAATACTATATAGAAAATTTTTAAGCGTAGTGAAAAAACTTTATTTAGAATTTAATGAAATATACACTGCTCAAAACAATAAAGAGAACATTTAAACAGAATATAACTCCAAGTAAATCAAACTTCTGTGAAATCAAACTGTCCACTTACGAAGCAACACTGATTGACAATCAATTTCACATGCTGTTGTGCAAATGGAATAGACAATAGATGGAAATTATTGGCAATTATCAAGACACCCTCAAAGGAGTGGTTCTGCAGGTGGGGACCACAGACCACATCTCAGTACCAATGCTTTCTGGCTGATGTTTTGGTCACTTTTGAATGTTGGTTGTGCTTTCACACTCGTGGTAGCATGAGACGGACTCTACAATCCACAGAAGTTGCTCAGGTAGTGCAGCTCATCTAGGATGGCACATCAATGTGAGCTGTGGCAAGAAGGTTTGCTGTGTCTGTCAGCGTAGTGTCCAGAGTCCTGGAGGCGCTACCAGAAGACAGGCCAGTACACCAGGAGACGTGGAGGGGGCCGTAGGAGGGCAACAACCCAGCAGCAGGACTGCTACCTCCGCCTTTGTGCAAGGAGGAACAGGAGGAGCACTGACAGAGCCCTGCAAAATGACCTCCAGCAGGCCACAAATGTGCATGTGTCTGCACAAACTGTTAGAAACCGACTCCATGAGGGTGGTATGAGGGCCCGACGTCCACAGATAGGGGTTGTGCTCACAGCCCAACACCGTGCCGGACGCTTGGCATTTGCCACAGAACACCAGGATTGGCAAAGTCGCCACTGGCGCCCTGTGCTCTTCACAGATGAAAGCAGTTTCACACTGAGCACATGTGACAGACGTGACAGAGTCTGGAGACGCCGTGGAGAGCGATCTGCTGCCTGCAACATCCTTCAGCATGACCGGTTTGGCAGTGGGTCAGTAATGGTGTGGGGTGGCATTTCTTTTGGAGGGCCGCACAGCCCTCCATGTGCTCGCCAGAGGTAGCCTGACTGCCATTAGGTACCGAGATGAGATCCTCAGACCCCTTGTGAGACCATATGGTGGTGCGGTTGGCCCTGGGTTCCTCCTAATGCAGGACAATACCAGACCTCATGTGGCTGGAGTGTGTCAGCAGTTCCTGCAAGATGAAGGCATTGAAGGTATGGACTGGCCCGCCCGTTCCTCAGACCTGAATCCGATTGAGCACATCTGGGACATCATGTCTCTCTCCATCCACCAACGTCACGTTGCACCACAGGCTGTCCAGGAGTTGGCGGATGCTTTAGAGGAGATCCCACAGGAGACCATCCGCAACCTCATCAGGACCATGCCCAGGCGTTGTAGGGAGGTCATACAGGCACGTGGAAGCCACACAATACTGAGCCTCATTTTGACTTATTTTAAGGACATTACATCAAAGTTGGACAGCCTGTAGTGTGTTTTTACACTTTAATTTTGGGGGTGACTCCAAATCCAGGCCTCCATTGGTTAATAAATGTGATTTCCATTGATGATTTTTGTATGATTTTGTTGTCAGCACATTCAACTTTACACAGAACAAAGTATTCAATGAGAATATTTCATTCATTCAGATCTAGGATGTGTTATTTGAGTGTTTCCTTTATTTTTTTGAGCAGTGTATTTTTCCTCTATTTACAAAAAAAATTAAAATTTTATCATGAAATATAGATATACTTTTCATGAAATAATTATTTTATTCCTATAGCAGTTCACGATTGTCTTAGTAATCACTTTTTTTGTCAGTCATCTCACATGGCTCACTCAACAATTTCACCTATTGACATCAGAACATAACACAAGTTCAAATCCAGTTTATACAAATAGAATATTTTATTTATTAAGGCTGGGTGCCCACGTAGCGTTTTTCAAGCGTTTATGCTGCGAAATTTCCGCAGCGTAAACGCTTGTTAAACGCTAGGTAATCCGCACCCCATGGTCCCCAAGGGGATTCCGCATGTTCTATGCTCATGCTGCGGATTTTTCCGCAGCGTTTATGCTGCGTACAAAAATCCGCAGCATGTCATTTAATTTTGTGGAAGCGCAGCGGAACTCCCGCCATTGACTTGCATTGAAACGCATAGAAACCGCGACTGTACATTTGTACAAGCATCTTCTATGCGTCTCTATGTGCGGATGGTACCCAGTTCTGGAGGAGAGGAGACTCTCATCCAGACCTGGGTACCATTGTACCTGTAAAAAAAGAATAAAATAACAAGTAAAGTTATATTCACCTGTCCGGCGGCTTCTCTCTGAATGCCGGCATCGCTTGAGGACCTGCGGTGACGTCAGTCATGTGACCGCAGGCCCTTCACCGCTCTGTCTCGCGATATGCCGGCAGCCGGGAACCAGACAGGAACGAGCGCTGCTGCACACACCGGGGCCTCGGGGGTGAGTATAGCTTTATTTGTTTTAATTTTTACGGTTCACACTGTATAAATCCATGCCGTTTGCATGGATTTATACAGTGTGACCTAGTTGTCAAGCACTTTCCAAGTGATGCTATCGCCTGGAAAGCGCTTGTCAATCTGCATGCGGAAACGCATGTGGATCCGCATGTATTCTGCAGGAAAAAACGCATGCACAATCTGCATGCGTTTTTTCTGCCAGGGAGATGCAGAAATGCTGCAGAAATTTTCTGCTTCATTTCTGCATCGTGGGCACATAGCCTTAATTTTAAAGAAAATTTTATATTTGTTCAAAAAAAATCTAAAGAAATTTTTGTTCTTCAAACATGTCAAGCCAAAATAACCTCTGTTCTATATAAATGGGTATAATTTTAGGTTTCTACTCCAAACTAAAAAAAAAAATTTTTTTGTTTAATTGTAAAAGGTGAACTTATACACCATATACAACATATCATGTGCCTCTTTTGCGCCAATATTTGAATGCCACTCCTTTAACCCTTTCGCGCCATAGCCGGTTTTCGCCTTCGTGACCAGGCCAATTTTTAAAATTCTGACCAATGTCACTTTATAAGTTATTATCTCTGGAACGCTGCAACGGATTCCACTGATTCTGAGATTTGTTTTTTTTCATGACATTGTATTTCATGTTAGTGGTAAAATTTGTTCGATATAACTTGCGTTTCTTTCTGAAAATATTGGAAATTTGGCGAAAATTTCGCAATTTTCAAACTTTTAATGTATGTGTCCTTAAATCAGAGAGACATGTCACACAAAATAGTTAATAAATAACATTTCCCACATGTCTACTTTACATCAGCACAATTTTTGAAACATATTTTTTTTTTTTGTTAGGCTGTTAGAGTTAAAAGTTGACCAGCAAGTTCAAATTTTTCCAACAAATTTACAAAAACATTTTTTTAGGGACCACATCATATTTGAAGCCACTTTGAGGGGCCTATATGACAGAAAATACCCAAAAGTGACACCACTCTAAAAACTGCACCCCTCAAGGTTCTCAAAGCCACATTCAAGAAGTTTATTAATCCTTCAGTTGCTTCACAGAAATTAATGGAATATGGAAGGAACAAATGAAAGTTTTACTTTTTCCCACGAAAATGTTACTTTAGCCCCAAATTTTTCGTTTTCACAAGGGTGGCAAGAAAAAATGTACCCCAAAATGAGTTGGGCAATTTCTCCTGAGTACGCTGATACCCCATATGTGGTGGAAAACTACTGTCTGGGACCATGGCAGGGCTCGGAAGGAAAGGAGCGCCATTTGACTTTTGGAATGCAAAATTGTCTGAAATCGTTAACAGACACCATGTCACGTTTGCATTGCCCCTGAGGTTCCTAAACGGTGGAAACCTCCTACAAGTGACCCCATTTTGGAAACTACGCCCCTTGAGGTATCCATCTGCTGGTGTGATGACCATCTTGATACCACAGGTGCCTCACAGAATTTTAACTGTATATTGGGATGTGAAAATTAAATATTACTTTTTTTCATGAAAAAGTTGATTTAGCCTCAAACTTCTCATTTCCACAAGGGTAAAAGGAGAAAATGGACCTCAGTCGTTTGTGCAATTTCTCCTGATACCCTATATGTGGTCGGAAACTACATTTTAGCCAGAGTGCAAAGCTCAAAAGAGAAGGAGCGCCATATTGGAGAGCAGATTTTGCTGAAATGGTTTGTGGGTGACCTGTCACATTGTCAGAGCCCTTGAGGGATGCTAGAACAGCAGAACCCCCCTCCAAAAGTGACTGTATTTTAAAACCTATTCCTCTGAATGAATAGTGGTACAGTGAGCATACTGACACCACAGCTGTTGTATAGAAATTTATACTATTGTGCAGTGAAGAAAAAATAGTTACCACTTTTACCACTAAAATGTTGTTTTAACCTCAGATTTTACATGGGAAAATAGGTAGATAGGTAAATGGTCCCTACACCCATAGATGAATTCCCAGAGGGGTGTCATTTCCAAAATAGGGTCACTTCTGCTGTTGACACTTTCAGAGCCACTAAGTGCCAGAACAGCAGAATCCCCGGTGAAGTGACCCCATTTTGGAAATGACACCCCTCTGGGAATTCATCTATGGGTTTAGTGAGCATTTTAACTCCATGAATGATTTCCAGAAACAAGCACGCAATGGAAGGTTTAGATTCTGGAGAACCCCCCCCTACACCTGGAAATTAAGTGAGCTCTACTCGAATGTGTCCTTCACTAAATAAACCAAATGTTTGAATGACAAAATGGGATACATTTCTACAGTTTAAAAACGTGGTTCTGTGTGGAACATTTTAAAGCATAAGGCTGGCAATGATGGGCATTGTGGGCAATAGTAGCGGGTATCACGCCTCATTCCTCTCTTAGTACATACACGACATCTTTTCTGGGAGTTCTATCTTGTTTCCGTTGCTGGAATAAGTGCAATAAAATGTCGCTCAGTCTTTTTATATCTTCAGGTTCTAATGTACGAGCGAGGCTAACATTTTCAAAAACCTTTTCCTGATACTTTCCTTGATTTATCTGAATTGCCTGCTTTTCTTGTATAACACAAAAGAATTATATGTGGCCACCTGAAACACATAAATGACTAACTTTTTATACCAGGTGTATGATTTTCTTGATACCTGGCATGGCTGTAGAACCTGGTCTGCAAGGTCCACACACCCCCATGTGTTGTAGTCAATTACTGACACAGGTTTTTCCTTTTCGAGTAGTGGATCCTAGTTCTGCAGTACCCCTTGTGGCATCTGTGTGGATCGAGCTGAGGATAAAAATATTCTTCTTATCACTACACTTGAGGGATGTTGAAACCACTGTATGGCATCCATAGGAGGCAACTGTTTAGCGTATTCACCATGATGCATATGTTTAACAGAAGCCATATCCCTAGAAGTTACTGATTGTGAGGGACTGACCACTGGGACCCCAGCAATCCTGAGAACAGGACTTTGCAGCTCAGTCATGAATGGATTGGAGGGCGCATTATCGACTTCTGCTCTATTCATTGTCTATGGAACTGATGGTAATAGCCAATAGCTTTATAGCTAATGAATAGAGCAGAGGCCAAGCAGGCACAACTCTGCTGCATTCAGGACTGGACTGCAGAGCCCTGTTCTCAGAATCTGTGGGGGACCCAGTGGTGGGATCCCCAGTGATCAGCAAGTTATCCACGAGCCTATACATACACATACAGCTGCATCTCACTAAATTAGAATATCATCAAAAAGTTAATTTATTTCAGTCAGTTCTTCAAAACAAAAAGTGAAACTCTTATATTACATAGTCATTACAGAGTGACCTATTTCATGTGTTTATTTCTGTTAATGTTGATGATTATGGCTTACTGGCAATGAAAACAAAAGTCATTATCTCAGTAAATTTGAATAATTAACAAAAAACACCTGCTAAGGCTTCCTAAGCATTTAAAAAGGTCTCTTAGATTGTTTCATTAGGCTCCACAATCATGGGAAAGACTGCTGACTTGACTGATGTCCAGAAGGCAGTCATTGACACTAAATAAATGTAGCATCGGCGTCTCTGCCTCCTGCCAAGCAGAGACGCCGTCCCCCTTACCGCCGCGGTCCTGATCCGGCGTCTTCTGGCCTTGCTGGTGCACGCAGCTTCCTGGGCATGGTGCTTGGGGCGCACACGCTCCCTCCCTCTTAAAGGGGCCGCGCACGCCGTCCTAAAGAGTCCCCGGCCAATGGCCGGAGGACTTCCCATATATAAGGCACCTCCTCCAAAATGGAGGTGCCTGTGCAATGGCTGTTGCTCTGTGTACTCTGTTGCTTCAGCCCTGAGGTCCCTCTGCAAGTCAGTCCTGTCCGCCAGTCTGTCCATCAGTCCAGCCCGCCAGTCTGACTACAATCCAGCCCGACAGTCTGTCTACAGTCCAGTCTGTCTGTCTATGGGCTCAGCCTGCCTGCTTACCTGGAAGCACCTGCCTGTTACCGGCCGTGCCCACCAGCCTGCTTACCTGGAAGCACCTGCCTGTTACCGGCCGTGCCCACCAGCCTGCTTACCTGGAAGCACCTGCCTGTTACCCGTTGTGCCCGCCAGCTTGCCTACCCGGAGCACCCGTCAGGCTATCAGCCGAATCAGCCTGCTTATCTACCCGGAGCACCCATCAGCCTTCCTGCCGTGCTCATCCGCTGTCTCGGTCAGTTCCTTCCATCTGACCCTGGGAGTCACCTGCTCTCATACAAGGTCGGTCCCAGAGTGGCACCTGGTCCCCCTGCTCGGTCCCTCCCTGGTTCACGGAGTCTATTGAGCCGCGTGCGACCTTGGTCAGGCCGAGTAGGTACTTAGTCACGCCCCTCTGGTCCCTCCTTGCACCGCAGCACCGAGGTTTCACTACCCGGACCCGTAACAGTAAATTTTGCATTTCATTTGGAAATCAAGGTCCCAGAGTCTGGAGGAAGAGTGGAGAGGCACACAATCCAATTTGCTTGAGGCCTAGTGTGAAGTTTCCACAATCAGTGATGGTTTGGGGAGCCATGTCATCTGCTGGTGTAGGTCCACTGTGTTTTATCAAGACCAAAGTCAGCGCAGCCATCTACCAGGAAATTTTAGAGCTCTAAATGCTTCCCTCTGCCGACAAGCTTTTTAGAGATGGAAATTTCATTCTCCAGCAGCACTTGGCACCTGTCCACACGGCCAAAAGTACCAATACCTGGTTTATAAACAACAGTATCACTGTGCTTGATTGGCCAGCTAACTCGCCTGACCTTAACCCCATAGAGAATCTATGTGGTATTGTCAAGAGGAAGAGGAGAGACACCAGACCCAACAATGCAGACGAGCTGAAGGCTGCTATCAAAGCAACCTTGGCTTCCATAACACCTCAGCAGTGCCACAGGCTGATCGCCTCCATGCCACGCCGCATTGATGCAGTAATTGATGCAAAAGGAGCCCCGACCAAGTATTGAGTGCATTTACTGAACATATGTGGTGCCCCTGAGGGTTCGACCGCCACAGGGATGCTGCACTTCTCTAATGGAGTGTAGTGTTCCTCCTTTGAGGTAAGAACAGTGTGATGGTCAGACTATTAGCTGCTTTTTTCTTGCCATAATACAAATTCTAACAGTCTATTCAGTAGGACTATCAGCTGTGTATCCACCAGACTTCTGCACAACACAACTGATGGTCCCAACCCCATTTATAAGGCAAGAAATCCCACTTATTAAACCTGACAGGGCACACCTGTGAAGTGAAAACCATTTCCGGTGACTACCTCTTGAAGCTCATCAAGAGAATGCCAAGAGTGTGCAAAGCAGTCATCAAAGCAAAAGGTGGCTACTTTGAAGAACCTAGAATGTAAGACATATTTTCAGTTGTTTCACACTTTTTTGTTAAGTATATAATTCCACATGTGTTAATTCAGTTTTGATGCCTTCAGTGTGAATGTACAATTTTCATAGTCATGAAAATACAGAAATTTCTTTAAATGAGAAGGTGTCCAAACTTTTGTTCTGTACTGTAGCTATCTTGGGAAGCTGTAAAATTTAAGTTTTTGTGATTTATTTCTTTACCTGTGGAGGTAACCATAGCACCATTCTACCACTGCTGTGCAAACACGTGGCAGAAAAGGCATATTGACCATCAGTATAGATAGTTACAACTTTGTGCTTTGCAAGTTTACAAGCTTCTGTGAGTGCTACAAGTTCTGCTGATAGGTGTTTTGGGAATGCTTCGGCTATCAGGACTTTATCCTGAGTTACTACTGCATATCCTGTGGCATTTGTACCATCTGGGTTCTTTTTCAAAGAACCATCTACAAAATGGCACGAAGTCTGTCTGGAATTGGTGTATCTTGAAGATCTACTCTGGGCAGTACCATTTCTGAAATGCAGTCATGTGGTTCCCCATCTAAAGGTATAGGCATGAGTGTAGATTGGTTCATTGTGGTGCATTGTAATATGGTGTACAATTTATAAATTTATTCCCATATTTTAGGACTCATTTGTAATTTTTACATTACAGATTGGCTCTCTTTATGCTCTCATTCTGGCACTTGAACCTCCCAACTGTCTCCTTAATTAGCCTATCCTCGACTGCTGGTATCTATGGATACATCCACCCTTCTCCCCCTTCTACAGTAGATGGTCGATTTCATTGTGCCCATAATCGCTGTCTCCACACCCAGTGGAACGCATACTCCTTGCCTAGTTACACGCATATTGAACTAGGTGGAACGCATTCTCTATTTCCAGCATGCCAGTAAGAGCTTGGTGATCTCCTTCAGAACGGAGCCTCCTATTCACCGCAACATGTGTAGCGTCACTTCCGTTGACACGATCTCTGGCCACACCTCCCGCACTGATTCTTTACCTCCTCTGCATACTGGGATGTGTGACGTCACCACTATTGCCGCTCCATTGACTTACCATGGCGGTTACTCCCGCCTTCTGCCTTGCTATAGTGGGCACTTTCCCTGCAACATGGTGACTCCAAAACCAGCGGTGGATGCCGCGTTTGATTCACCGCCTTACACAGTGTCATCTACATCTCTGGGTATGGTTTTCTGCCCCTTTGGGAATCTGTTTTTCTGATATTTCACTCTGATGGTGGCTGGCTATCTTACACCTATTTATCTCCACAGATCAATTACTATTAAGGATACTGTGTCCTTTCTAGGTCTCCTTTTCTGAGCAGTCTAGGTAGGTGTTTTACATATATACATTGGCTGTCTATACCAGGGCTGTGGAGTCGGTAAGCCAAACCTCCAACTCCTCAATTTCCATGCCTCCGACTCCCTCATACATGGCTCATGTTTGTGATAAATTTACTGTAGCGCAGATTCATCTCAGCTAAAAGTCTAGACCATTAGATAAGGAATAGGACAGACATTTATAGGACATTTCATAACTTTCCCAAATTCTTATGGAAAAATATTCCCCACGAACTGCATTGAACTACTGTACCCAATTTATTATATATTTTAGGAGTTGGAGTCGGTCCATTTTATACAGACTCCACGACTCTGACTCCACAGTCCTGGTCTATATCTAATTATGCAATGAATCCTTGATGCATTATGTATTTGAGTTCACTATTTTGACACACTTCTGTTCGTTTATGTAATTCTTTTGTTATATATTTTTAATTTTATTTTTTATGTTTATTTGTTTCTACACTTTAGTACACTGATTAAGGTCTTGAGGACCGAAACGTCAGTACAAAGACAATTATTTGAATGCCATTAAATACAGTGGCATGTAAAAGTTTGGGCACCCCTGGTCAAAGTTAGTGTTATTGTGAACAGTTAAGCAAGTTGAAGATGAAATGATCTCTAAAAGGCCTGAAGTTAAAGATAACAGATTTCCTTTGTATTTTAGGCAAAAAATATATATATTTTAATCTTTTACATTTTAAAAATGACGAAAAAGGAAAATGGACCAAATGCAAAGTTTGGGCATCCTGCATGGTTAGTACCTAGTAGCACCCCCTTTTGAAAGTATCACAGCTTGTAAAAAGCTTTTTGTAGCAAGACAAGAGTCTTTCAATTCTTGTTTGAGGGATTTTCATCCATTCTTCCTTGGAAAATCCTTCCAGTTCTGTGAGATTCCTTGGTCATCTTGCATGCACTGCTATTTTGAGGTCTAGCCACAGATTTTCACTGATGTTCAGAAGAGGGGACTGTGAGGGCCATTGTAAAACCTTCAGCTTGCACCTTTTGAGGTAGCCTATTGTGGATTTTGATGTTTGTTTAGGATCATTAACCATTTGTAGAAGCCATCCTCTTTTCAACTTCAGCTTTTTTACAGATGGTGTTATGTTTGCATCAAGAATTTGTTGAAATTTCATTGAATCCATTGTTCCCTCTACCCGTGAAATGTCCCCTGTACCATTGGCTGCAACACAACCCCAAAGCATGACTGATCCAACCCCATGCTTAATAGTTGGCGAGATGTTATTTTCCTGAAATTTGGTGGCCTTTTTTCTCCACACATACCTTTGATCATTGTGGCCAAAGACTTCTATTTTAACCTTTTCAGTTGACAGAACTTGTTTCCAAAATGTATCAGGCTTGTTTAGATGTTTTTGCATACTTCTGATGCTGAATTTTATTGTGAGGCTGCAGGAGAGGTTTTCTTCTGATGACTCTTCCATGAAGGTCATATTTGTGCAGGTGTCTCTGAACAGTAGAACAATGAACCACAAAGCTAGAGTCTGTTAAATCTTTCTGTAGGTCTTTTGAGGTCAAGCGGGGGTTCTGATTTGCCTCTCTAGCAATTGTACGAACAGCTCTCACTGAAATTTTGCTTGGTCTTCCAGACCTTATCTTGACCTTCACTGTTCCTGTTAACTGCCATTTCTTAATTACATTTCAAACTGAGGAAAGGGCAACTTGAAAACATTTTGCTATTTTCTTATAGCCTTCTCCTGTTTTATGGGCCTCCACCATTTTCATTTTCAGAGTGCTAGGCAGCTGCTTAGAAGAACCCATGGCTGCTGTTTTTTTGGCATAAAGTTAGAGGAGGCTAAGTTTTTATAAAGCTGGGAAATTTTCATCACCTGGCATTTCCTAACGATGGTAGTGAACAAGCCATAACCCTAACAGGCTAATTAAGGTCAGAAACCTTGGTCAAAATTATCAAAGCACACAAATCTCCAAGGGTGCCCAAACTTTTGCATAGGCCCATTTCCCTTATTGTAATTTTTTAAAATGGAAAAAAAAAGACCATCTATATACTTATTTGCCTAAAATACAACTGAAATATGTCCTCTTTAACAATATGCCTTTTAGAGATCATTTCATCTTCAACTTGCTTAACTGTTCACAATAACAGTGATTTTGACCAGGGGTGCCCAAACTTTTACATGCCACTGTATTACTTCAGGATATCTCCGTCTGAGTGCCAAGTGTTTTTTAGTAATCATATGGTGTTGGATCCTACTTGGGCACCAGTTTCCAGTAGTGCTATGGTTTGTTTACACATATCCCAGATATCTGACAGTAGTTTGCCTTAATTGTACTTTGTTTTTATTCAATTTGTGTCCTTGCTCTAATAGGAACCATGGCAAGACTTTGGTATCTGTTTTACAGATTTCCTCATTTTCTGATGCCAATAAGATGTCATCCACATATAAGAGTATTTTTCTACCTTTTGGTGTTTCAAATTGAGCTAGGTTTGCTTACATTGCCTGGGAAAATATAGTAGGAGACTCACAATACCCTTGTGGGATTCGGGTGAATGTATATCTTCTCCTCTTATATGTAAATGTAAATCAAAATTGGCTATCTGGATGTACTGGGATGCTGAAGAAAGTGTTACTGATGTCTACCACTGTAAAAACCTTATTTTCCGGCCTCAAGTAGTTTAAGACTATGCAGGTCTGGTACTGTGAGAGCTCTTGGAGTCACAGCCTTGATTACAGCTTGAAGGTCCTGCACCATGCGCCATCCAGCAGATGGGGGTGCTTTCCTGACTGGAAACAAAGTTGTGTTACAAGGTGAGCTGGGACAGGGTATGATCACTCCTACGTGGAGAAGGTTCTGTATGATGGGTTCTATACCTTCTTCGGCTTCAGGTTTAAGGGGATACTGTCTTTGGGATCTAAAAGTGATTTTTGGTGTTATGACAGGCTGTACTCCTTTTAGCAATACCACGCCTGCAGGCCCTGTAGATCATAAAGATTCTAAGTGTGCAGTGAACTCCTCCTCCCGCTCTGTTTAGAGATTTAGTATTACTCACCTAGTTTATTTACCTTTCTGTAGGTGGACATTGGGTTTAGAAATAGTGTTCTAAGGCTGTGTGCCCACGTAGCGTTTTTCAAGCGTTTTTGATGCGGAATTTCCGCAGCGGAAACGCTTGTAAAACGCTTGGTAACCCGCACCCCATGGTCCCCAATGGGATTCCGCAAGTTCTATGCACATGCTGCGTTTTTTTCCGCAGCGTTTATGCTGCGTTCAAAAATCCGCAGCATGTCAATTAATTTTGCGTTTCCGCAAGCAGAATTGCCATAGTCCAATGCATAAAAAACGCAAGGCAATTCCGCATGTGGAAAACGCGTGATAAACGCGCGAAAAACGCGTGCGGAATTCCGCATGCGTTTTTCCGGGAGAGGACTTGCATTTATGCAGCAGAAATTTTCTGCTTCATAAATGCAACGTGGGCACATAGCCTTATTCAGCACTTTTGAGTACACCTGAAATAAGATAAGATAAGATATACTTTATTTATCCCGTAGGAAATTGCAGTATCACAGCAGCAGAACACAGATCTCGAACATGACACATATGATAACATAACATTTGGAATACTTTAGACATTGCTTTTCAGACATTTGTTAAACACCCCCATAGCTGTTGGAACAAACGATCTCCTGTATTTTTCCTTTTTACACCTTAGTTGTATTAGGCGATTGCTGAATGTGCTCTTCTGTTTCGCAAACAGTTCATAAAGCGGGTGTGTGTTGTTGCCCATTATAGCTCTGCACTTCTTCTTAATCCTATCCTCTACCACCTCTTCAAAAGTCCCAAGCTGTAGGCCCACCGTCGCGCTAGCCTTCTTTATAAGTTTGTTGAGCTTGTTGGCGTCAGCAACACGCACACTGTTACCCCAGCAAATTATTGCCGCAAAGGTGGCACTAGCCACAATGGATTGGTAGAACACCTCAAGCATTTTGCCACACACATTAAAAGACCTTAACTTCCTTAGGAAGTACAATCTACTCATCCCCTTCTTGTAGACCTTCTCCACGTGGCACTTCCAGTCTAGCTTGCTATCCAGGTAAACCCCCAAATATTTGAAACTGTCCACCATCTCCACATCCTGACCGTCAATGGTAACAGGTAGGCATACCTTCTTGCACCTTCCATAGCTCATCACCAACTCCCTGGTTTTCTTAACATTTAGTTCTAGATGGTTAGCCTGGCACCATACTACAAAGTCCGCAACCACCCTTCTATATTCCTCTTCATCCTGGTCCTTCCCAATACCGCCAACTATCACAGAGTCATCCGAGTACTTCTGGAGGTAACAACGGTCTGATTTATACGGAAAGTCAGCTGTGTACAATGTAAAGAGGAATGGCGACAGCACTGTTCCCTGCGGGGCTCCGACACTGCTCAGTACACTATCTGATGTAGCCGTCCCCCACCTAACAAACTGTGGCCTATCCGACAGGTAGTCAATTATCCAATTCACAAGTCCCTCATCCACCGCCATTTTAATCAACTTTCCACGCAGTAAGAGTGGCTGTAATGTGTTGAACGCACTAGAGAAATCAAAGAACAAAGCACGCACTGTGGTTCCATCATTGTCCAAAAAGGAATGTACTGTTTGTAGCAGAGACGCTACAGCATCGTCCACCCCCAGTCCCTGCCGGTACGCAAACTGAAGAGCATCAGTATGCGCCATCACCCTCGGACACAAGTGAGCAAGTACTATTCTCTCCAAGGACTTCATCGCATGCGATGTTAAGGCCACCGGTCTATAGTCCCCCGGGGAAGCCGGGAAGGTAGTCTTGGGAACCGGCACCAGGCAGGAAGTCTTCCATAGCACTGGTACTCTCTTTGATTGTAAGCTCTGGTTAAAGAGATGCTGGAAGACAGTACACAACTCATTTGCACACACTCTGAGGACACGTGGACTGAGACCGTCAGGCCCTGCTGCTTTGCCAATGGCCAGCTTACTAAACTGGTCCCTCACGTCATTTTTGGAGACCGAGAAATGATCTATTTCACCCCCTGTTAATTTAGCTAGTTGTTCCCCGGCCTCCTCCCCCTTCCCTGCTGCTACCGCACCTTTATTGCTGAATCTATTGAAGAACTCATTCATTTCATTAGCCATTTTAAGTCCACCACCCACCTGCTCCGACCTTGCCTTAAACCCAGTCACTAGCTTCATTCCAGCCCACACCTCTCTGGAGCTTTTTCGTGCAAATTGATTTTCTAATTTAACTCTGAATGCCTCACGGGCAATCTTAATTTTCCCCTTTAGGTCTCGCTGTATAATTTTCAATGCCTCCTTGTCCTTCCTTTTAAAAGCCAGTTTTTTCATGTTTAGTAAATGTTTCAACTCTTTTGTAATCCATGGCTTATTGTTTGCATAACACCGAATCTCTTGAACAGGTACTACAATGTCCATACAGAAGTTGATGTAATCAGTAACTCTGCCAGTAATCTCATTAACATCACAATTCTCTTTCATGGTACACAACACCTCCCAGTCTGTACAATCAAAGCAGTCTTGTAACGCCTCCTCTGCTGCTGGACACCACTTCCTTATCTTTTTAATTGTCACTGGTTGTTTGCGGACGTCTGGTTGGTAAGCAGGAGACAATAGTATGAGGTTGTGGTCAGATTTCCCCAGGGGGGGTAATGCAGCCGATGAATAAGCATTCTTAACATTAGCAAAGAGGAGATCCAGTGTGTTGTTGTCCCGTGTAGGACATTTGACATATTGATAGAACTTTGGTATTGCAGATGAGATCTTTACTCGATTGAAATCCCCAGAAATTACAGTTAGAGAGTTTGGGTGTTTAGTCTGAAGCCGGGCCATCACCCCTGACAACACATCCCCAGCAGCCTCTGGGTTCGCACATGGTGGTATATACATCACAACTACAATAACAAGAGTGAATTCTCTAGGCAGATAGTAAGGCCTGAGGCCCACTGCTAACAGTTCAATATTTGGACAGCAATGTTTCTCCTTAACAGTTACATGCCCCTGATTGCACCATCTGTTGTTAATGTAGAGTATCACTCCTCCACCTTTTTTCTTGCCGCATCTAACTCTCTATCAGCCCGAACCATTTGAAACCCTGGTACCGAGACACATGAATCTGGGACCTCCTCATGCAGCCAGGTTTCTGTAAAGCACATGAGACTGCATTCCCTAAACTCCTTCTGGGTCTTACTCAGAGCCAGCAGTTCATCCGACTTATTTCCCAGCGATCGTACGTTACCCATGATAATGGATGGGACCACTGGTTTAAACCTTCTCCTCCAGGACTTGATCTTCTTGCCTGCTCTGCAGCCTCTGAAAGGTCTCCTTATTTCCCGTGGAACATTAAGTATTGCCACTGCTGGAGAAGACTTTATCCTGCGCAGTTCCAGAAGATGATCCCTAGAATACACTGCTCGTTTAGCAACAGACCTAGGGTCCACCATCCCGTCATTGTTTCCACCCGTCACACCAGTCCTCTCCATGGCAAATCGTATGCAGTGACCTCCACCGCTCACATATGGCTGTATCCCTGTCACAGGCTGTGGGTAGCAGCATGCATCCTTCAGTAGCATTAGCTGAGATGGTCCGTATTGCGTGCCCCAGAGTGTCTGTACCTGCAGGAGACTTGTAAGTGGTGGAAGAAGATCCAGGTGCAGATCTCGTGCTGTGTGCCCAGCAGCAGTTGATAGTGTGGGAAGTGTTGTATCTTCCATCCCCAATAGACGAGTATACAGGAACGTTGCAATCCAGAGAAGGTAATAAAATAATAAAATAAAATAACTGTAACAAAACTGTAACTGAAATAAAGTAGAAGCTTCTGCTGCTGCAATGGGCTGCCAGTAGTCCGGCGCCGTATTGTCTCCACAATCTAGCAGAGAGGCAGACAGGCATGTCCACACCCTCCGGAGTCAGAAAGTGAAGTAAATTTGGAATTGTATCCTACCCCATCACCCAAATCCTCCCATTGTTGACGTCCCTTTCACTCTTCTACAAAATCACCCAAAAATTTCCATGATTTCCCTGGGCATATAGAGAGGGACTCACGTGGTGTAGTACATCTAAAGCGTTTTCTCATTTGTTCTGACAGTTTGCAGCTGGTGGCACAGTTCCCCATCATATCCCAGTATAGGGCATCTATGAATAGCCTAGAGCATGTTACATGAGAAAACCTATTCTCATATTTTATATCAGCGCCCTTTAGATACTTGTAGTACATAGTACAGTGTAGGTCTTGTAGGGGTGTGTAAGTCTGCACGTGGGTACCCCTTATCTTTTGCTTCCTTGATTAAGGCCTTGGTTACTGATGAACCTGTAGTTATCAGGTCCAGACTAGTAGTATCTGGGTTACCCATAACCTTGGACGACTGTTGTTTCAGCCATGGACTTCACCTGGACTCCTGTAACAGTGGTAATTATTTGCAGGCTCAGGGCTTGCATCAAGTCTCTTCCAAGTAAATTACAGGTACATACAGTTGACAATATTGCACTTTTACCTATGCCAGGGTCCTGCATTTCCACTGGTGTAGACAATGGTTCTCTGTGTGCCTTACCATTTGCTCCTTTTACCACTATACAGGCAGCTTATAATCCAATGAAAAAACAAGGGGAAAGGGAAAGGGAAAACGTATGTCAGCTCACCATGTAATAGCCAGACTCATCCAGTCCCAACGAAGTCTTGCAGCGGAGACGCCCAGGTCACGGGCTACCAAAGTTCAAGTAATGAGAAAGCAAGCAAAGAGGTCTCCAGCAGGACCAGGGTTGTATATATCTTGTTAAAACTTCACTTTTAATTGCAATTTATAAAAGCCAAGGATGAGTTACAGAATGAGCAATAAAAAAATTCATTACTCCATGAATAAGGTTTAGCCGAAATGCATTGGAATGTGCTGTACCTAAGAGCCGCTATATTGCTCATTCTGTAACTCATCCTTGGCTTTTATAATTTGCAATTAAAAGTGAAGTTTTAACAAGATATATACAACCCTGGTCCTGCTGGAGACATCTTTGCTTGCGACCAATCAGCAAAGCAGTGTTTAAATTTGGCGCCAAAATCCATAATTGGTCGCGGCCGGCGACCAATCCGCAAAGCAGTGTTTAAATTTGGCGCCAATATCGCTGCTTGGCCGCGACCAATCAGCGAATCGTATTAGTGAGGATCGGGGAGCGGCGCTGCGGGAGATGACCGGCTGCTCGCAGCAGAAGTATTCTGACCGGCTGCGCCGCTCCCCGGTCCTCTCTTCTCACTTGCCGTTGGGAGATCAGCGGCCCTAGCCGCTGATCTCTCGACGGTAGCCGCATGGAGGTCAGTGGCGCCGCCGGTCGGGGTCCTTCTGTTTCGAGCAGCCAGGAGATGAGCCACTAACGGCCTCCATCTTTTTCTGAAATCCCGCGTCGCTGATTGGCCGCGGCCGGACCAATCAGCGACGCGGGATTTCCTGGACAGACAGACAGACCGACGGGATAAGACGATTATATATATTAGATTTTTCTGCATGTCTGGCGTAGTCTAAAACTTCAGTCAGTCGGGCCGTCCTGTGTGTAACCATATGTTTGGTGATATACCGACTTATTTGGGGGGGGGGGGACCGCCTTTCAAGAAGGCATTTTTTAACTATTGTTCATAGGTGTGTCATTGATCATGTTGGCTGGTGGAAATATACCACTGTGGATGTCAAACGCCTCTTTAATTATGTGGTAATATATCAGCATCTTCATCACCCTGCTGTATGGTCCTGTTTATTTCTGTCAAATTTGTACCAGTGTACCTTTCCTAATTCTCTCCCAAGTTCCCAAGGGCTGCATTTAACAGTCCTGCTTTTTTCATATGGGACTTAGGGATAATTTTGTACACCTCTGAAGCCTCCTCAGATTGAGACCCAATTGTGACCTATTACACAGGTCTGCAAAAAATAAAATTTAAAGAGCTGTTTTGGTTATTCCACGTAATCTTTGTTTTTTGGTGCCCTGAATCCGAAAATTACCTCAGTTTTGTCATAGGACATCACGTTTCCTGACAATTTAAGTAACTATATTAAATAAAGCAATACCGCAAAATAAATGAAAATAGACTTAAAAAGAAAAAAAATAAATAACAAATTTTTCATGAAAAACATGAAAATCATTTTTGAACTGAAATGAGCTCACGAACACTCACTAAAATTGATTTTTTTTTTTTTCCCTCTGAGGCTCCTCTTGGTACATTTATACTTGTGAGCAGCATCTGGAATGTCTCTCTGAAGCATCCAACAGTAGTCTGCCATCATTGTATTGCTCCATTTTCCCTGGTATCTTCTTTCCATGTCTTTAATGTTGTGGTGGAATCCTTCACCTTGCTCTTCACTCACAGCTCCCAAATTTTCAGCAAAGTAGTCAAGGTGGGAATGGAGGAAATTCACTTTCAAACTCATTAGGCAACCTAAAGCTTGAAATGCTTTCAGCACTCGTCCGCCAATCCTTTTTGTAGTCGGGATGTTTTTTATTGCCTAAAAATTTCTCTACGATCTCTTAATATGCAAATTGCCTCTTCAGAGAAAAAAGTGAACTTGAACTCTATAGTGCCACCTATTGGAAGCAGCAATCCTACAAGTTACAAGCGACCTTTTAACGAGCCTTGTAATATGACTTGGGATAAAAGCCAAATCAGAATCTCAATTTGCAGACACTGTGTTTCGGGGTATTGCCCCTCATCAGTGCAAAGTATGAGAACTGATTTGGCTAGGTGAGAGGCTCTGGACTGAGGTCTAAGGGGTAACATTTCTCCTTATGGAGAGTGACATACCAGCTCTGGTATGTCTCTGAAGAGGAAATTTGCATGTTAAATTTCCCAGAGGAGCATTGCACGGAGAATAAACCTCCTTACCTTGACATGCCTTTCTTACCCTTGAACCAATTTCGGAGGTCCTCAACACAGGTCCTCAACACAGGTCCTCAACAGCACACTTTGAGGCGCCCAAACTTTATCTTGATCCAAGTTTTAGTTCGAAGTATGCGAAGTATACTTTATTCACAAAGTCTGTAATATTCAGCTGTTGATTCAACACTGTATATTCACCACAAATGAAACAGAAATCGTCAGGCGAATTAATACACTTCCGCAAAGCCATAATGCTAATTTGGGGACACACTGTTGATTAATGACATTCCAATGCAAGTTTCTTAAAAGCATAAGGACCATTCATTATGTCACTAACCACCTGATTGCCACCAGCCAATCACACAGTTCCTTTGATGTTAATGGGTAAAGAAAATAAGCTGCCTGCTGATAATTCCCACCAGAGTTTGTAGAAGAACCTATAGGTTTGTGGCAAGTCCTGACATTTTAGGATTTTTTTTCAATATTTTTTTAATTATCAAAACACATGGAAATTATATGAAAATAAGCAAACCGCTTTTTAGTCGCAGATCTGTATTATTTTTCTTGCCACTCTTTCCAATTCCACACCATTCAACCTAAAACTTTGATAAAGTCCTCTCACACCTTCCTCAAATTCTAACTTTCACCTTTGGGTGGGTGATACCCTGAGTGGCATCTATAACATCCTTGTCGGTCCATGGTCTTTACACATGGACCATTTTCCCTTGACCATTGGGGACCTGAATCATGGGATAGTTTTCCAATTTTTCAATTCTAATGGGCCTGGGATTTGCCAGACTTCAGTGACTATAAGGAACGCCACTACAGGTCATACTACGATCTAACCTTAAAGTGGACAGTACATTTGTTTCAACAACATCTGAACCTGTGGACTGTGCAGCTTCTACAGGGTGGGCCATTTATATGGATACGCCTAAATTAAATGGGAATGGTTGGTGATATCAACTCCCTGTTTGTGGCACATTAGTATATGGGAGGGGGAAAACTTTTCCAGATGGGTGGTGACCATGGTGGCCATTTTGAAGTTGGCCATTTTGGATCCCACTTTATTTGTTTCAATGGGAAGAGCGTCATGTGACACATCAAACTTATTGAGAATTTCATAAGAAAAACAATGGTGTGCTTGGTTTTAACGTAACTTTATTCTTTCATGAGTTATTTACAAGTTTATGACCACTTATAAAATGTGTTCAAAGTGCTGCCCATTGTGTTGGATTGTCAATGCAACCCTCTACTCCCACTCTTGACACACTGATAGCAACACCACAGAAGAAATGCTAGCACAGGCTTCCAGTATCTGTTTCAGATGCTGCACATCTCATATCTTCATAGCATAGACAATTGCCTTCAGATGACCCCAAAGATAAGTCTAAGGGGGTCAGATCAGGAGACCTTGGTGGCCATTCAACTGGCCCACGACGACCTATCCACTTTCCAGGAAACTGTTCATGTAGGAATGCTCGGACCTGACACCCATAATGTGGTGGTGCACCATCTTGTTGGAAAAACTCAGGGAACGTGCCATCTTCAGTGCATAAAGAGGGCAACACATCATCATGTAGCAACTTCAGATATCCAGTGGCATTGAGGTTTCCATTGATGAAGAATGGCCCCACTATCTTTGTACCCCATATACCACACCATAACATCAAGATACGAGATGTGCAGCATCTGAAACAACGGATACTGGAAGCCTGTGCTAGCATTTCTTCTGCGGTGTTGCTATAAGTGTGTCAAGAGTGGGAGAAGAGGGTTGCATTGACAATCCAACACAATGGGCAGCACTTTGAACACATTTTATAAGTGGTCATAAACTTGTAAATAACTCATGAAAGAATAAAGTTACGTTAAAACCAAGCACACCATTGTTTTTCTTATGAAATTCTCAAGTTTGATGTCACATGACCCTCTTCCCATTGAAACAAAGTGGGATCCAAAATGGCCAACTTCAAAATGGCCGCCATGATCACCACCAATCTGGAAAAGTTTTCCCCCTCCCATATACTAATGTGCCACAAACAAGAAGTTGATATCACCAACCATTCCCATTTAATTTGGGTGTATCCATATAAATGGTCCACCCTGTATAGTAGGATGGATGGGGGGTGGTATGGGGGCAGGAGGTGCCTGTGCTTGAGGTGGAGGGGAAGGGGCCAGAGAGGGTGGGGGTCTTCTCGCAGCCATGCATACAGTATTATCTTCATTATCACACAATTGCATCATATATTTTTTTTTCCCTCTTTTTTTCCTCTCGTCTACCATTTTCTCTTTCGTGCTTCACACAGCCATTTTTTTGCACTTGTAAGGCTATGTGCCCACGTAGCAGATTTGATGCAGAGCGTTTTTGCCTCTCTGGCAGAAAAAAACACATGCAGATTTACATGCGTTTTTTTCTGCCAGAGAAGCACTTTTCCAAGCGATTTTGAGCATCACTTGGAAAAGTGCTTGACAAGTTGGCCACACAATATAAATTCATGCAACTGACATGGATTTATATTGTGTGACCAACTTGGATGCTTTAAATGCTGCGTCTATAGTAAAAAAATAAAAAATAAAAAAACCCTGTATACTCGCCTCTCCAGTCTCCTCCCGGCGGCGATCATCTCTCCTCGGCGTCCCACGGAATACTGGCAGGACCTGCGGTGACGTCATTTAGGCTATGTGCCCACGATGCAGAAATGAAGCAGAAAACTTCTGCAGCATTTCTGCATCTCCCTGGCAGAAAAAAACGCATGCAGATTGTGCATGCGTTTTTCCTGCGAAATACATGCGGATCCACATGCGGGTTCACATGCGTTTCCGCATGCAGATTGACAAGCACTTTCCAGGCGATAGCATCACTTGGCAAGTGCTTGTGACAACTAGGTCACACTGTATAAATCCATGCAAACAGCATGGATTTATATAGTGTGAACCGTAAAAATGAAAACAAATAAAGCTATACTCACCCCCGAGGCCCCGGCGAGGCTGCAGCGCTACTTCCTGTCTGGTTCCCGGCTGCCGGCATATCGCGAGACAGAGCGGTGAAGGTCCTGCGGTCACATGACTGTGACGTCACCGAAGGTCCTTCAGCGATGTCGGCATTCAGAGAGAAGACGCCGGACAGGTGAGTATAAACTTTATTTGTTATTTTACAGGTACAATGGTACCCAGGTCTGGATGAGAGTCTCCTCTCCTCCAGAACTGGGTACCATCCGCACATAGAGACGCATAGAAGCCGCTTGTAAAAATGTACAGTCGCGGTTTCTGTGCGTCTCAATGCAAGTCAATGGCGGGAGTTCCGCTGCACTTCCGCAAAATTAAATGACATGCTGCGGATTTTTGTACGCAGCATAAACGCTGCGGAAAAATCCGCAGCATGTGCATAGAACATGCGGAATCCCCTTGGGGACCATGGGGTGCGGATTACCTAGCGTTTTACAAGCGTTTCCGCTGCGGAAATTCCACAGCATAAACGCTTGAAAAACGCTACGTGGGCACACAACCTAAGTCAGCTGATGGTCACGCGACTATCATCTGACGTCAGCGGTCGCGTGACCATCAGCTGATTAAATGAAGTCACCGCAGGTCCTGCAAGTACACCGCGGGACGCTGAAGAGAGAGGACCCGGCCGGGAGGAGACCGGAGAGGTGTATATACAGGTTTTTTTTATTTTTAACTTTTTTATTTCTTTTTTCACCACGTGGTAGCCAGGATGAAGAGGAGTTGTAGTCTCCTCTTCATCCTGGGTACCACACACACCGCGATTACGCCGCAAATTCGTGGCCATTGAATTTAATTGAAACGCAGCAAATCCACATATACCTGCGTGTTTGCTGCGTTTCAATGTTCTTCAATGGCCCCGAATTTGCGGCGCAATCGCGGTTGAAATTGTCATGCTACGTTTTGCAACGCAATGTGAATTCGGCGCGCTAATTAGCGCATCATGTGCACAGCACATCCAAATTCACATTGCTTTGCATGGCAGACTGTTTTACAAGCGTTTTCACGGTCGTAAAAACGCCGCAAAAACGTTACGGGGGCACATAGCCTAAACCCCTAATTTTATTTTTTCTTTTCTTTTTACACTTTCCTGTTTTCTTATTTCATCAAACTGAGTTTACCATCAAATCCAAACCTTTTATGCCATCTGTCAACATACTTTACACATTTTGGATCTATTTTATGCTTATACTTATCACCTTCTAGTGGTCCATTCTTTTGATAACACCACAAGCATTCACACTCAAGACCCTTACCTGAGACATTTCCCATGTTTATAGATTAAAAACCTTTGTAAGGAAGTCTAATTTGGCTATGGCAGTATACAGTGGGTACGGAAAGTATTCAGACCCCTTTAAATTTTCCACTCTGTTTCATTGCAGCCATTTGGTAAATTCTAAAGTAAAAAAAAAATTCTCATTAAAGTACACTCTGCACCCCATCTTGACTGAAGAAAAACAGAAATGTAGAAATTTTTGCAAATTTATTAAAGAAAAACCGAAATATCACATGGTCATAAGTATTCAGACCCTTTGCGCAGACACTCCTATTTAGTCACATGCTGTCCATTTCCTTGTGATCCTCCTTGAGATGGTTCTACTCCTTCTTTGGAGTCCAGCTGTGTTTAATTAAACTGATAGGACTTGATTTGGAAAGGCACACACCTGTCTATATAAGACCTCACAGCTCACAGTGCATGTCAGACCAAATGAGAATCATGAGCTCAAAGGAACAGCCCAAGGAGCTCAGAGACAGAATTATGGCAAGGCACAGATCTGGCCAAGGTTACAAAAGAATTTCTGCATTACTCAAGGTTCCTAAGAGCACAGTGGCCTCCATAATCCTTAAGTGGAAAAAGTTTCGGATCACCTGAAGTCTTCCTAGACCTGGCCGTCCAGCCAAACTGAGCAATCATGGGAGAAGAGCCTTGGTGAGAGAGGTAAAGAAGAATCCCAAGATCACTGTGGCTGAGCTCCAGAGATGCAGTAGGGAGATGGGAGAAAGTTCCACAAAGTCAACTATCACTGCAGACCTTCACCAGTCTGGCCTTTATGGCAGATTGGTCCGACGGAAGCCTCTCCTCAGTGCAAGACATATGAAAGCCCACATAGAGTTTGCTCAAAAACACATGAAGGACTCCCAGACTATGAGAAATAAGATTCTCTGTTCTGATGAGACGAAGATAGAACTTTTTGGTGATAATTCTAAGTGGTATGTGTGGAGAAAACCAGGCACTGCTCATCACCTGCCCAATACAATCCCAACAGTGAAACATGGTGGTGGCAGCATCATGCTGTGGGGGTGTTTTTCAGCTGCAGGGACAGAACAACTGCTTGCAATTGAAGGAAATATGAATGCAGCTAAGTACAGAGATATCCTGGATGAAAACCTCTTCCAGAGTGCTCTGGACTTCAGACTTGGCCGAAGGTACACCTTCCAACAAGACAATGACACCAAGCACACAGCTAAAATAACAAAGGAGTGACTTCAGAACAAATCTGTGACCATTCTTGACTGGCCCAGCCAGAGCCTCGACCTAAACCCAATTGAGCATCTCTGGAGAGACCTGAAAATGGCTGTCCACCATCATTCACCATAAACAACCTGACGGAACTGGAGAGGATCTGCAAGGAAGAATGGCTGAGAATCCCCAAATCCAGGTGTAAAAAAACTTGTTGCATCATTCCCAAGAAGACTCATGGTTGTACTAGCTCAAAAAGGTGCTTTTACTTGATACTGAGCAAAGGGCCTGAATACTTATGACCATGTGATATTTCAGGGTTTTTTTTTAATAAATTTGCAAACATTTCTGGGTTTTTTCAGTCAAGATGGGGTGCTGAGTGTACTTTTAATGAGGAAAAAAAAGAACTTTTTAGAATTTACCAAATGGCTGCAATGAAACAGTGAAAAATTTAAAGGGATCTGAATACTTTCCGTACTCACTATATAGTTAAGGTTGTTCTCTATTAAGGGGACCCTGAAAGTTTGTGTCTTTTGGATAATATAATTTTCCTTCTTCAGTATCACTTAGCAAGGCACCAATAGTTTGTTGAAGTATGGATATACAATGTATATTTAGTCTGAACACTGAGTTCCGGGTAACTGATGGAAAGTGGACCAAATCCCGTGTTTTCAGACTCCTAACCTTTCTCAATTAATTTAGTAATTCTCCATCCCTTAAAGGATATAGCCAACCTCAATCCAATTTTACATTCAGGGCAAGACATTCACAGTATATTGGTGAAACAAGCAATTCTGATAGTATCAGACACAGAAGAATCAAACTGAAACTGTCTATTCAATGAATATCTACTTATTTACGTGAAGATTCCCAATATACGGTAAATTATCCAGATATCCTCTTAATGACCTATGTCTCAATATAATAATCAGTTTATGTACTACTTGACCATTTAACAGAACTGTTTGCCCATTGAACATCCTCAAATATTAGTTAAATTATCCTGTAATCAGAGGCCACCAAAAACAGACCGGACAAACTTGACTACCAACTTTCAGTCTTTTCTCCTTAATTACAAGATAAAATATTTGGTTGCAATTTATCGTAGTAAATGGTAAATTTTCCCTTATAATGAAAACAAGGAATTAAAGTATATCTGTAAGTCTATGTCCTGTTATAAAATTATAGGAAATTTCAGCAGCAGAAGGGAAGGAAGGAAGACTCAGATCCATTACTAGTGGGTAGGCGGAGCCCCACAGGATAGTTCACCTCAGATTAGAAAAAGTGACGACCGGCCCCTCCAGCTTAGGCTCCTCCTACTCCCATGTTCTTCAGTCTAAAATTTGAGGTCGCAGAGGATAGTCGCTGCCTTTGCAGCTCCTCAGAAGAATTTTTTATTTTACTCCGGAGACCTGGACCCCCCGTGGTCTAGAGGTCTCAGGGGGTCTCGGCGCTGCTGGAACCCCTGACCCTCCCCTGGCAGATCTGTGTACCCCCTAAGGAGGTCCCCGGGGGATACAGAGCGCTCCCTGGCGGAGACTCACACCGCTTCTGTGGGGTCCCTGCGCGCTCCACCGTGGGGGGGAGCAAAGGGCCACGGCGCCACACATCCCTGGGGGTCCCTGTGGCGCTCAGCTGGGTAAGTGCTCTCTGTGGTCTGAGTGCTTCAGCGGCTGCTGTGGCAGCCGCTGTTACTGTTTTCAAGTGGTGACTGCTTGTTTTGTCCCTGCAGGAGGATATCTCCACTGCAGGCGTTTGTGTTATCGGCAGGGGAGCAGGGACGGAGGAGCGCGGGCTCCGTTGGTAGCGGCGGGGGGCATGGCTTCGCGCCTCTCTGCTGCCTGTCATCATAGCTCAGACAGGAAGTGCCAGGAAAGCGCGCGCTGGAGCTGTCCCAGCCCCCTCTTCTTCTTCCGGCCATTACCTCGTGCTACCTCCTGCTCCCTGCTCTCTACACCAGACACCGAGCACTGTGTAAGGAAGAGCAGTCACCCTGGCCAGCTGGTGAGTCACTTCTGTTTTTAAGGCAGAAGATTCCTTTCTCACACTATTGCAGCGCAGAGCACCTTACTGCTGGCCTCTTAAGGCAGACAGGGTGTGCTATATACAGCGCTGCTACTTCCCCGCTGAGGGACTCGCACACCGCTATCCTTCTAAGGCAAATGTGTATTGCGTGGTCAGCAGCATTAACCCCTTCTGAGGGGTCTGGCCTCACCAGGGCAGTTAACCTAACAGATTAGGGTCCAGAAAGGGTTAACTTTTGCTCTGCAGGCAGCTGGGGTAGTTCTTCTCCCTTTAAGGAGGAGCTTTAACCCTTCAGTGTTTGGGGGTTTTGTGTGTAGGAACAGGCTGTGGTAGCAGAATCACACATCCTCTATTCCCGTACCCATTGTAAGGGGTTGTTACCGCCTTATCCACGACGCTCGCAACTGTGTGGGGGCATGTCGGATCAGGGGGCGCGGACCTCTCTCCCGGTCCGCTTCAGGATCGGTCACGCGTATCTGATACGCCAGGGTCTTCGACGGCGTCAGGTTCGACACTGGTCGGGGGTCTCCGTGATGTTAAAGTGGAAGCGCTCACTCGCTCCATTGACAGTCTGTCTGACCTGCTGGGTCATTGGGTATCAGCTAAGTCCCAACCGACGTCACGAGGCAAGAAGCGCCACAGGCCTGTGGTGGCGCTGTCTCCTCCGCGCAGTGCGTCAGAGGCTTCGGAATCACCGACAGACTCTGCTGGTGAGATCTCCGATTCTGATGCAGAGGATCGGCAGGGTCGCTCTGCTTCGCTTTCGGGCCGCGTGGACGCTTTTATTGGGGCTATGCGGGAAGCGTTACAGCTGTCTGAAGAGGTGACTAGGTGCCCTGGCAAGTCGGCCCGGCTGTATCAGGAGTCTCGTCGGGCTCGTTCGACGCTGCCGGCGCACGATGAACTTAAGGCGGTGGAGAAAGAACGCCTGTGTCCGGATAAACGCTTCCAGGGGATGCGGTTTTTTGATGCCCTGTGTCCCTGCTCCACGGAGACTATTGCTAATTGGGTCCCCTCTCCTGAAGTGGACGTGCCATTGTCTCAGCTGAGCAAATCCGCTTTGCTTCCTGTTAAAGGGAAGGAGAGTCTACAGGACCCGCTGGATAGAAGGACGGAGTTAGCGGCGAAGTCCATCTACGAGGCCTCGTGTCATGGATTCCGAGCGGCCTTGGGGGCCATGTGGGCTAGTGAGGCTTCTCTGCGGTGGTTGGATCAGCTGCGGACGGCGTGGCAAGATGGGACTCCGCTGTCTGAGGTGGAAAGGCTCTTCCAGCTGTTGGAAGAGGCGGCCCGATATGACAGGGACGCAGTGCTGGATGCTACTTCGGTTCTGTCCAGGGCTCAATCCTCGGCCGTCTCAGTCAGGAGAGCACTGTGGCTTAAACAGTGGACTGGAGACGCGGTATCCAAACGAAGTTTGCGGAGTCTGGCGTACAAGGGCGGTCAGCTTTTTGGTTCGGACCTCACGGAGCTGATTGCCAAGGCCAAGGATTCTGCTTTGCCGCAGCGGAAAGCAGCGGCTTCTACTTCTGGCAAGTCAAGTGCCGGTAGTGGCCGTCGGTCCTTTCGGCCCAGGGGACGGTTCGGTCAGCCCTCTTGGAGATCGGGTCGTCCCTAGTCTTCCGGAAAGAAGACCACCCAGAAATCCCGTACACCCTGGAAACAACATTTCCGTCAGGACAAACGGGAGGTTGACAAAAAGCCCGCTAAGGTGGACTGACGCCAGGAACCCCCTCGAGGGCTCTCGGGTGGGAGGTCGTCTGCTTCAATTCAGGTCGATTTGGGCGTCCAGCGTATCGGACGCCTGGGTGACGCGGGTTATGTCGGCAGGCTATTTCATAGTTTCATTCTCGACCCCCGGACAGATTTCGTCAGTCACGTATCCCGTCCTAGCCCAAGCTGGCTGCCGCACTGCTGCGGGAGGTCGACTCTCTTCTGCAGCAGGGGGTGGTGGTTCCAGTTCCGCCGGAGGACCGGGGAAGGGGGTTTTACTCCAACCTTTTTGTGGTCCCCAAAAAGGAGGACAAGTTTCGCCCCATCCTGGACCTCAAAGAATTGAATGTTCATGTCCGGACCCAGAAATTCCGTATGGAGTCTCTTCGCTCTGTCGTGGCGGCCCTGTCGCAGTACTATTTCTTGGTGTCGATAGACATCCGCGACGCCTATTTGCATGTCCCTATCGGCAGGGCTCACCAGCGCTTCCTGCGTTTCGCCATAGGTCAGGCCCATTACCAGTTTGTGGCCCTACCATTCGGGTTGGCCTCGGCGCCCAGGGTTTTACAAAAATTCTGGCGCCGCTCATGGCGCTCCTTCGAAGGCAAGGAGTTACGATTCTCCCCTACCTGGACGACCTGTTAATTGTGTGATCCACAGCGGAGGAGGCAGTGACTGCTCGCGATCTCTTCCTTCAGCACCTGGAGGACTTCGGGTGGCTGGTCAATTGGAAGAAGTCGTCTTTGGAGCCGTCGCAGTCAATCCTGTTCTTGGGGATGCTTTTCGACACTGTTCGAGCAGTGGTGTCCCTGCTTCCGGACAAACAAGCGAACCTTCGTCACCATGTCCAGGATATGAGATCGGCGATGGCGATGTCCCTTCGGAAGTGTATGCGCCTTCTGGGTCTGATGGTGGCAGCAATGGAAGCGGTACCGTTTGCACAATTTCATTCCCGGGGTCTCCAAAATCTTATTCTGACCCATTGGGACCGATATCCGGCTTCGCTAGATCGCTGTGTCTGTATCTCCCGCAGGGTGCGAGAGTCTCTTGGATGGTGGTTACGTCCGGAGGCTTTATCCCTGGGGAAATCCTTCCTCCTCCCACGGTGGTCGGTCTTTACCACCGATGCCAGCCTGACTGGCTGGGGGGGGGGGGGTTGGAATGATCTCTGGGTTCAGGGGGTCTGGTCGTCAGAAGAGTCGTCTCTGCTGATCAACATCCTGGAGTTGAGAGTGATATTTCTCTGCCTCCGACATTGGACGGTTCCCTTGAGTGGTCTGCCGGTCCGGATTCAAACGGACAATGCGACAGGGGTCTCGTATATCAACAATCAGGGTGGGACGAGGAGTTCCAGACTCATGATGGAGGTCTCTCGGATCCTGGTATGGGCAGAGTCCAGGGTCCCAGCCATCTCCGCGATTCACATCCCAGGAGTGCTGAATATCACGGCGGACTTCCTCAGTCGCGAGCAGGTGGATCCCGGAGAATGGAGTCTTCATCCGGAAGTTTTTACACTGCTGTGCTCCCGTTGGGGGACTCCCCAGGTGGACTTGATGGCATCCTGGCTGAACGCCAGGGTTCCGACGTTCATGTCCAGGTACAGGGACCCGGAGGCTGTGGCGGTAGATGCTCTAGTGGCCCCGTGCGACCAGTTCAAGCTGATCTACGTGTTTCCGCCGGTATCCTTGCTTCCTCTGGTCATCCGGCGGATCAAACTCGAACGAATTCCAGCAATTTTGGTGGCGCCGGATTGGCCGCGGAGGGCGTGGTATTCAACGCTGGCGTCTCTTCTGGCGGCACCTCCATTTCCACTGCCTCTTCGCCCCGGACCTGTTAACCCAAGGGCCCATGCGTCATCCGGACCTGAAGTCGCTTCGTTTGATGGCGTGGCACTTGAGACCGAGATCTTGTCCCGTCGTGGGTTTTCGGCCGAGGTCATTGCCACCTTGCGGGCGGCCAGAGGTCCAGCTACGACTAGGATTTATCACAGAACTTGGGAGGCCTTCTATTCATGGTGTTCTGGATCGTCAAGGAACCCGAGGGTTTTTTCCATTCCCAAATTATTGGCTTTTCTGCAATGTGGTTTGGCCAAGGGTCTGGCGATTGGTACCTTGCGGGGTCAGGTATCTGCACTATCCGTGCTTTTTCGGAAGGCTATTGCCTCGCGCAGGGATGTGCGCTCGTTTTTTTTCGCGGGGTTGCACGTCAGTTTCCGCCTCGGAGGGCGTTTGTGGCTCCTTGGCGGCTCAATCTAGTCTTGGAGGCTCTTCAACATGGGCCGTTTGAGCCTATGGATTCAGCTACGCTTTACTTACTTTCTTGGAAGGTGGCCTTCCTGGTGGCGGTCACCTCTTTGAGAAGGGTTTCTGAGATGGCGGCACTGTCTTGCTCGCCCCCTTTTCTGGAGTTCCACTCGGATAGCGTGGTGCTTCGTACCCGGGGCGATTTTCTGCCTAATGTGGTGTCACGTTTCCACGTCAATCAGGACATCGTGTTGCCCTCCCTCTGTCCGAATCCGAAAAGTCCAATGGAGCGAGCCTTGCACTCATTGGATTTGGTGCGGGCTTTGAAGTTCTATCTTTCAATCACGCAAGGGTTTCGGAAGTCGGACTCTCTTTTTGTGATTCCTGCTGGTCGTCGGCGTGGTCAGCGGGCCTCCAAGGACACTATAGCTCGGTGGATACGTTCGGCTATCCTGGAAGCGTACCGGCTCAAGGGCAAGCCTTGTCCGGTTAAGGTTCGAGCTCATTCCACGAGAGCTGTTGGTTCGTCGTGGGCTTTTCAGCAGGGGGTCTCGGCAGCGCAGCTCTGCCGGGCGGCTACCTGGCGCTCCGTTCACACTTTTACTAAATTTTATAAAGTGGACGTGAGTGCTTCCGCTGATGCGGCCTTGGGACGCAGGGTCCTGCAGGCGGCGGTGGTTTAGGTTCTCTTTATCTAGTTTTCGCGCTTGTTGCGCGCTTGACTAAGTTGTTGGGGTGTTGGTGATTCTGCCACTGTTTCCCACCCTTGAGTTCTGGACTGCTTTGGGACGTCCCACTAGTAATGGATCTGTGTCTACCTTCCTTCCCTTCTGCTGCTGAAAGACGGATTTTGGTAAGACCTTACCTGTAAAATCCTTTTCAGCAATGGAAGGAAGGGAGACACAGCACCCTCCCATGGCAGAAGTGCATTATTGTTTTCTAGATGCGGCGCGACTCCTCTCTGATGGCGGTCATCTGGGTGGGGGTCGGCTCGCTAGGGCTCTGTTCCAGCATTGCCAGCTCATCGCAGTTGTCAGGTCCAGTGAGTAGTGCCTGGGACTGTGTTTTTTCTGTTATATGCATAACCTGTTCTCTCGCATTTCTGAATTTTCAGAAATGGTTGTGTTCCGCTGGTGTTGTCTGCTCTTCCTTAGCTTGTGTACGGACTGAAGGACATGGGAGGAGCCTAAGCTGGAGGGGCCGGTCGTCACTTTTTCTAATCTGAGGTGAACTATCCTGTGGGGCTCTGCCTACCCACTAGTAATGGATCTGTGTCTCCCTTCCTTCCTTCGCTGAAAAGGATTTTTACAGGTAAGGTCTTACCAAAATCCGTCTTTTGACACCACAAAAAAGAAAGCAATAAAAGGGCAATACACAATGCAAATCCCTCAGGACAATGAATTTCCACCCACATCCAAGAAGTCTGACAAATATCAGTGGAATTCATGTGTCTCCAAGATAAGAAAACAATTAACAGCTATTCAATTAGCAATACTAATATCCACGATCTAAATAATCTTCACTGATAATACTGTAAACGACGAATGTGACAGCACAGTGTAATCAGTAAGAAGGACCCCCAAATAGTGGGGTATCGATGATAAATGTGGTCACTTCTATTACAGCTATAGATATGTTCACAGGGACTTTCGACTAGGATAACAGTACAAACACAATTCAAAACAACATTCACAATCAACGTTTGGACACATACATACATATACAGTTATATGAAAAAGTTTGGGCACCCTTATTAATCTTAAGCTTATTGTTTTATAAAAATTGGTGTTTTTGCACCAGCTATTTCAGTTTGATATATGTAATAACTGTTGGACACAGTAATGTTTCTGCCTTGAAATGAGGTTTATTGTACTAACAGAAAATGTGCAATCTGCATTCAAACAAAATTTGACAGGTGCATAAGTATGGGCACCTCACCAGAAAAGTGACATTAATATTTAGTAGATCCTCCTTTTGCAAAAATAAGAACCTCTAGTCACTTCCTGTAGCTTTTAATGAGATCCTGGATGAAGGTATTTTTGACCATTCCTCTTTACAAAACAATTCCAGTTCAGTTAAGTTTGATGGTCGCCGAGCATGGACAGCCCTCTTCAAATGATCCCACAGATGTTCAATGATATTCAGGTCTGGGGACTGGGATGGCCATTCCAGAACATTGTAATTGTTCCTCTGCATGAATGCCTGAGTAGATTTGGAGCGGTGTTTTGGATCCTTGTCTTGCTGAAAGATCCATCCCCTGCGTAACTTCAACTTTATCACTGATTCTTGAACATTGTTGTCAAGAATCTGCTGATACTGAGTGGAATCCATGCGTCCCTCAACTTTAACAAGATTCCCGGTGCCGGCATTGGCCACACAGCCCCAAAGCATGATGGAACCTCCACCAAATTTTACTGTGGGTAGCAAGTGTTTTTCTTGGAATGCTGTGTTTTTTAGCCGCCATGCATATCGCCTTTTTGTTTGACCAAACAACTCCATCTTGGTTTCATCAGTCCACAGGACCCTTCTTCCAAAAAGAAATTGGCTTCTCCAAATGTGCTTTTGTATACCTCAGCCGACTCTGTTTGTGGCGTGCTTGCAGAAACAGCTTCTTTCGCATCACTCTCCCATACAGCTTCTCCTTGTGCAAAGTGCGTTGTATAGTTGACCGATGCACAGTGACACCATCTGCAGCAAGTTGATGCTGCAGCTCTCTGGAGGTGGTCTGAGGATTGTCCTTGACTGATCTCACCATTCTTCTTCTCTGCCTTTCTGATGTTTTTCTTGGCCTGCCACTTCTGGCCTTAACAAGAACTGTCCCTGTGTTCTTCCATTTCCTTACTATGTTCCTCACAGTGGAAACTGACAGGTTAAATCTCTGAGACAGCTTTTTGTATCCTTCCCCTGAACAACTATGTTGAATAATCTTTGTTTTCAGATCATTTGACAGTTGTTTTGAGGAGCCCATGATGCCACTCTTCAGATGAGATTCAAACAGGAGAACAACTTGCAAGTGGCCACTTTAAGTAGCTTTTCTCATGATTGCATACACCTGGCTATGAAGTTCAAAGCTCAATGAGGTTACAAAACCAAAAAAAGTGCTTTAGTAAGTCAGTAAAAAGTAGGTAGGAGTATATAAAACAAGAAAATGATAAGGGTGCCCATACTTATGCACCTGTCAAATTTTGTTTGAATGCAGATTGCACATTTTCTGTTAGTACAATAAACCTCATTTCAAGGCAGAAACATTACTGTGTCCAACAGTTATTACATATATCAAACTGAAATAGCTGTTGCAAAAACACCAATTTTTATAAAACATTAAGCTTAAGATTAATAGGGGTGCCCAAACTTTTTCATATAACTATGTATGTATGTGTATATGTATGTATGTATGTATGTATGTATATATGTATATATGTATATATATATATATATATATATATATATATATATATATATATATATATATATATATATATATATATATATATATTAGTACAGTGCAGACCCAAAGTTTGGACACACCTTCTCATTTAAAGATTTTTCTGTATTTTCATGACTATGAAAATTGTACATTCACACTGAAGGCATCAAAACTATGAATTAACACATGTGGAATTATATACTTAACAAAAAAGTGTGAAACAACTGAAAATATGTCTTATATTCTAGGTTCTTCAAAGTAGCCATCTTTTGCTTTGATGACTGCTTTGCACACTCTTGGCATTCTCTTGATGAGCTTCAAGAGGTAGTCACCGGAAATGGTCTTCCAACAATCTTGAAGGAGTTCCCAGAGATGCTTAGCACTTGTTGGTCCTTTTGCCTTCACTCTGCGGTCCAGCTCACCCCCAAACCATCTCGATTGGGTTCAGGTCTGGTGACTGTGGAGGCCAGGTCATCTTTTCTTCTTGGTCAAATAGCCCTTACACAGCCTGGAGGTGTGTTTGGGGTCATTGTCCTGTTGAAAAATAAATGATGATCCAACTAAACGCAAACCGGATGGAATAGCATGCCGCTGCCAGATGCTGTGGTAGCCATGCTGGTTCAATATGCCTTCAATTTTGAATAAATCCCCAACAGTGTCACCAGCAAAGCACCCCCACACCATCACACCTCCTCCTCCATGCTTCACGGTGGGAACCAGGCATGTAGAGTCCATCCGTTAACCTTTTCTGCGTCGAACAAAGACACGGTGGTTGGAACCAAAGATCTCAAATTTGGACTCATCAGACCAAAGCACAGATTTCCACTGGTTTAATGTCCATTCCTTGTGTTCTTTAGCCCAAACAAGTCTCTTCTGCTTGATCCCTGTCCTTAGCAGTGGTTTCCTAGCAGCTATTTTACCATGAAGGCCTTCTGCACAAAGTCTCCTCTTAACAGTTGTTGTAGAAATGTGTCTGCTGCTAGAACTCTGTGTGGCATTGACCTCGTCTCTAATCTGAGCTGCTGTTAACCTGCGATTTCTGAGGCTGGTGACTCAGATGAACTTATCCTCAGAAGCAGAGGTGACTCTTGGTCTTCCTTTCGTGGGGCGGTCCTCATGTGAGCCAGTTTCTCTGTAGCGCTTGATAGTTTTTGCAACTGCACTTGGGGACACGTTCAAAGTTTGCCCAATTTTTCGGATTGACTGACCTTCAATTCTTAAAGTAATGATGGCCACTCATTTTTCTTTACTTAGCTGCTTTTTTCTTGCCATAATACAAATTCCAACAGTCTATTCAGTAGGACTATCAGCTGTGTATCCACCTGACTTCTGCACAACACAACTGATGGTCCCAACCCCATTTATAAGGCAAGAAATCCCACTTATTAAACCTGACAGGGCACACCAGTGAAGTGAAAACCATTTCCGGTGACTACCTCTTGAAGCTCATCAAGAGAATGCCAAGAGTGTGCAAAGCAGTCATCAAAGCAAAAGGTGGCTACTTTGAAGAACCTAGAATATAAGACATTTTCAGTTGTTTCACACTTTTTTGTTAAGTATATAATTCCACATGTGTTAATTCATAGTTTTGATGTCTTCAGTGTGAATATACAATTTTCATACTCATGAAAATACGGAAAAATCTTTAAATGAGAAGGTGTGTCCAAACTTTTGGTCTGTACTGTACATTAAACATTTTATTGCATTGTGGGGTGGAGTAATTTCAGTGAACAATAGTGCTCTCTCCTTCCAAGTGATCCTGGACCACTTATTCCCCTGGGACTGTAATGCTCGCTCCATTCTGGACGCCCAGAGCGTACCAAAACACAGAGACTGTCTCAACTCCTACTTTTGCAACACTTAAGACAAAAGGAAATGACTAGTGATAAGCGAGCGTGCTCGGTACTCGCCCGAGCATCTCACTATTTGAGATGCTCGGTGAGTACTTCCTGGATGCTCGGGTGGGTGCTTGAGTCCCCGCCCTGCATGTTTGGCGCTGGTTAGACAGCGAATAAACATGCGGGGATTGCCTGCCACGCACTGAAATGCCGCAGCTATGTTGCTTGTGGCATTACAGTGATTGGCTGTATAAGACTCGGTGACCCTTTGCTCATCAGTCTACTCTACAGACAGGCAGAGTAGGCAGAGGTGCTGCTGAGCTAGTGAGAGAATTGGCAGTTTATTTAGTTAGGTAATGGGTATTCCAAAGCAATTTATATACATCTCAACTAACAGTCCTTCTAAGGACTAATACAGATGCATATCAATCCTGGTGATGGCAGGAGTTAGGCAGGCATAGTTTGTGGAGAGTGTTTAGAGCAAAATACGGTCCATTGCACTTTCTGTCTGCTGCTGTTACTGATATCCATAGTCCTAGATATCCGGGCTAATATTCTTTTTGCTCTTAATTCTGATTTGCTTGAAAAGCAATATAATATATAATACACCATTTTTACTGCTCCATTTGCTTGATAGCCGCATACAGCCAGATTTTTTTGATTTTAATAGCATTGCTGTTTGGTGGAAGCAGAGAAACTTGTCCATAATCTCAGGTGATCCGATATTACTGGAGTAATAACAACATTTTTGGGAGCGTGCCAAATATTATACTCAATTTAAAGTCTGCCAGTTGTGTGGTGTTCAAACCTATTCACACTTGGTTGCTGAGCAATACCATACTATAAGGCCACTGCCTAAAACCGTGGTCATCAGATGTGATCCGATATTACTGCGGTAATAATCCTGACCTTTTTGGAAACGTGACAAATATTATACTTCATTTAAAATGGCAAGGTGAGTGGGAAGTGGACGTGATGGTGCATGCCGAGGCCGTGGGCAAGCTTAAATTTTACCTGCTGAAGGAGCACAACAAGTACCCACATCATGTCGCCCCAACTTCCTGTCCCACTTTGTAGCGGATCGCGGAACACCACTATTGAAGCCAGAGCAGTGTGAAAAGGTTGTTGGTTGGATACCAGATAATGCTTCCAGTCAGTTTGCCACCACCATCCTGTCTTCCACACGGTCCAGCCTCAGTAGCCATGAGTCTGGACCACATATTCCTCACCCTGATCCTCCTTCCTCCCACCATGCCGAGTGCCCGGAGGCAAGTGATCCCACACTTGGATACTCCATAGAGATGTTCACTTTTCCATTTATAGATTTGGGCCTCTTGCCCAGCCCGCTTCAAGCGGGTTTAAGAGATCACATGTAGCGATGCCCAAATATTTCAGCAGCCACGGTCACGCGAAGACGACGGTGGGAAAGTGCAATTACTGTCGCATGCTGATGACGATGACACAGACAGACACAGACAAGTCAGGAGAAGGCCCAGTTTGTGTATGTGGAAGATGAGGTGGTGGACGATTAAGTGACTGACCCAACCTGGCAAGGTGATGTGCATAGCAAGGACAGCAGCACAGGGGGGGAGGGAGGCATAGCACCACAACAGGCAGGAACAAGCCGTGGGGAGGCCACAGACACAAGGTGGGCAACTGTTCCCCAGAACACCAACACAAGGGAAGTTGCCAGTCCAACTTAGGTCTTCCTGGGTCCAATTAACCCCAAAAAGGCCATTTGCACCCTCTGCCATGCCAGCATCAGCAGGGGCAGCAAAACTACCCGCCTGACCATCACCAGCATGCTCAGGCACATGACCACAAAGCACCCAACTAGTTGGGCCGAACGCCAGGGTCCATTAACAGTGTCTGCGGGTGACACCACTGCCTGTTCCGCTGTTGGACGTGCACCCAAATCCCGGTCCATGGCACAGGTGAAGATGTCTCCTGCCCTACACCGGTTGTTGCACTCTTGCAACCACATCCACACCTATGTCCCAGCACAGCGTTCAGTTGTCCCTACCCCAGTCCTTTGAATGCAAACACAAATACGCCCACAGGCCACAATACTAAACTGCCACATTTCTCGAATGCTTGTGTAGCACCCTGAGGACTCGGCTGCTACAGGGGTATTACTCCTCAAGCCAGAGGTGTGGTATTCCACTCCCGGGTAAGGATGGAGTGTGGAACTGAGCTAGTAGGCTGCATGCACTACATACATCCCATTTCCGGGGGACAGATCAACGGTACTCCCACCAGTATATGTGCAGGTACGACTGCGTCTGTCCCTGGCTGGAGTGGGAGGGGGGTGGAACATCCCAGTAGTGTAGGGGCAGATAGGGGGAGTAGTCTGGGTAAAGTTAGGAGCTCATTGGGTGCTGGTCACCTGAGCTCACATAGAGGGAGTATATAAGGTGGGCACCATCTTAGAACAGGGTCAGTCAGTGAGAGTTTAGCCTGAGGAGCAGAGCAGAGGAGCTCAGCCAGGAGGGCTGACAGGGAGCTGTGGCTCCGGCTGGGCCCAGCTCCAGAACAGAGCCTGCTGAGAGAGAGAGAGAGAGAGAGAGAGGAGTGAGAAGGACCCAGAGAGGAAACAAGAAGGAACCCCAAGATCCCAGAATAAGGACAGAAGGGTGAAGGGTTGGCGCACAAGGGTACCGGAACCCAAGCTGGCAGAGGCCAAAACGAACCTTAACCAGGAACCGGAGGTTGTGGGCAGAATCTGCCACGACCCTCACCAAATCCACTAGAAAGGCACACCGAGCATAGGGTCAGGGAGCCCAGAGGAGGCTTGACCACCAAGAGACCCGAGGGAGCCGGCCAAAAGTGGATCCCTGGTGGGAACGGCCAGAGGAAGGGAGAGTCAGAAAGGAGCTCAGGACCACGCTCCAGAATTGCCTGGGGGTTGGCCGAGTCCAGGACCTGGTGGACGCAGCACGGCTCGGGTGGTCACTCAAGGCCAGAGTGACCAAAAGAACACCAGTAAGTAAAAGCCCTGAACTGCATCTCCTGACTCTGAGTCTCCTTGCTGCACCTTCACAACCACCATCCTCCACGTCTGACCCCCTGAGGCTATACCCCTCCCGTTGGGGGTTATACTACCACAGCTGCACACACACCACCAGCCTCAGCGGACCATCCTGCAGCGGCGGCCTTTTGACCGCAAATCAACGGGTGGCGTAGTCGACACTAAGAACATCTGCAAGGACTGCCGCACACTGAGTTTGACACCCTGGGCACGGACCGGGTCACAGCCACTCGGAGACTACAACCCCCATCTGATCCGGCTCCGGGTATCCCTAGCAACATGGCCCAGGGGGCGCGTCACTTGTACTTGAAATGTTGCCTTTTAGGCTCGTGGAGACTGAATCTTTCTGCAACCTCATGATGGCGGCGGCCATCCCTCGGCACTCTGTGTACCCAACCGCCACTATTTTTCCCGGTGTGCCGTCCATGCCTTACACAAGCACGTGTCCCAGAACATTAGCTGTGCCCTCACCAACGCAGTTTCTGGGAAGGTCCACCTAACCACGGACATGTGGACAAGTGTTTGTGGCCAGAGACGGTACATGTCACTAACGGCACACTGAGTTAATATAGTGGAAGCCTGGACCCAGTCGGATCCTGGGACGGAACAAGTCTTCCCGATGCTGAGGATTGCGGGCCCTGGGTCAATCAGGGTTGCCCCCACACTCTACAGCTCCTGCACCTCCTCCTCCTCCTCTTCAGCCTCCATCTCCTGGATGACCATCAGTCGCAAGCTGGAGCACTGCCTCGGCCAAGCGGCAACAGGCTCTGTTGAAGCTTATCGGCTTAGGCGACAAACCACACACCGCTGCAGAGTTGTTGACAGCTGTAACAGAGCAGGCAGATCTGTGGCTGTCACCGCTGAACCTACAGCCAGGCATGGTCGCGTGTGACAATGGCCGGATCCTGGTGGCGGCTCTGAGGCTTTGCAACCTTGCACATGTACCATGCCTGGCCCATGTGCTTAACCTAGTGGTTCAGCTATTTCTCAAAACCTACTCTTATCTGCCTGAGCTGCCTGTGAATGTACAACGCATGTGTGACAATTTCAGAAAGTCACCTACAGCTTCCGCCGCCCTCGCTGTGCTTCAGCAGAGTTTGCCGCTTCAAGCTCACCGACTGGTGTGTGATGTCACCACGCGTTGCAACAGTGTGTGCCAACCTTGTGAAGACTTACAGAAAATGTTTGACCTCTCTCATTGCCAACAAAGGATATATAACACAGTATTGAGATGAACTTTTGTAGGTGACCAAATACTTATTTTCCACCAAAATTTGAAAAAAATTTCTTTGTCTGATTTGGAATGTGATTTTCAGGATTTGTTTTCTCATTTTGTCTCTCATAGTTGAGGTCGTAGATTACAAAAAAAACTCATTATCAAAGGAAAAATAATGTTGTGTTTTTTTTGCAAACTTGCGGCGTTAGCATGGGAGGCAAATTCTCCCCCCTCCCTTGCAAACATTGTTGTTGCTGTATGGGAGGAGCAATTTATTTTTTCCTCCACAAACAATTTGTCATCTTATTAATTTTTATAGACGTTATATGGATGACGTGATTATTATTGGGGAAGGGACAGAAAAAGAAGCGATGGATTTTGCATCTTACATGAATAACAATGAATTTAATCTCCGTTTCACTACTACACTGTCTCATAATACAACGGAATATCTAGACATTATGCTCACAAATGACAATGAAACCAATGTTATTAATATTTCCCCATAAAGGGAGAGCACAGACAGCAATTGTATACCTATTCTGAATAAAGATTCCAAGTTTGTGGTGATTCTAAAAATCCAAACTTAATTTTATTTCCAAAAAAGCTCCCACTCTGAAAATAGCTAGGAGATAATAAATTATGCACTCATCTAAATTGCCCAGTAAACTTACCTGGCTCTTCCTTAAGGGGTTCTATAAATGTGGTCATGTCCCATGTAAGGCATGTCTTTTATGCTGAAAAAAAAAAAAAAAAAACACTTCAATTCAATAGTTACACAGGAACATTTTCCTATCAAAATCTTTATTAACTGCAATAGTATGGGTGTCATTTACCTTGTGGAGTGCACCAGTTGTATGGTACAATATCACGGATGCACAGTGGGAACATTTAAAAAGCGCATTCGTCGCCATCTCTCAGATGCGGTTACTTTTACAGCTCTGAATATCTCTGCCGTGTCTAGGCATTTTCAACAGGTTCATAAGGGGGATATTAGTTCGCTAAAATTTTCAGGTATTGAGAAGGTCTATAAACCCGCAATGGGAGGTGATTTGAGAAGAAAGGTTTTGAATATTTAAACTACATACACGTAGTCCTAATGGCTGAAATACTAGTCAGGACTTGATCCTCCAATTTAGTTAATGTTGTTTATATAATGTAAGATTTTCTCTATTTTATTTACTTTGTTTTCTTAAAATGAGTTTTTACGGTTTTCCATTTATTCTATGGGTCTTATGCTGATTTTCCTTGTTTTTCCCTCATAGGGTTAACACTCAGCTGAACCTCTAATGAACATGCTCTGCCTGCTGGTTTTCTGGTCAGCAGATTTATATGTGTATCTTACTTCCTTACTAGCTATACCATGATTAAGGCCTTAATCTGAAACTGAGTTGGTCTGTTTTTCCTATGTCTTTTGGATCTCATTTGGTGAC
This sequence comes from Phyllobates terribilis, assembly GCF_046119375.1. Taxonomy (NCBI): domain Eukaryota; kingdom Metazoa; phylum Chordata; class Amphibia; order Anura; family Dendrobatidae; genus Phyllobates; species Phyllobates terribilis. The sequence continues at coordinate 709,373,470 of NW_027362761.1, forward strand.
CCGCTACTACAGTTTTTAATGTGATCAATAAATTTCACTTTTTATATCTTTGCTACCGCTGGAGGATTTTCTTGTTTTTCTGCTATTTGACTCCTTGATAATGGGAACAACAAAGCATAGCCGGCTGATGGCCCTCTAACAATAGTAAGGGCCGCCTGATGGCCTTGTAAAAATAGGTTTTGTGACTTTGACAGTCTCTCCTTCATAAATGAAATAGGATGTTTCTGATCATCTCTCACACACCACATGGCCAGATAAATGTAATTTTAACATTTTACTACCTTACCAGTAAATATTTTTCACCGTTGAAAGCAATGCAAAAACGCATCAAAAACATTACATAAGAACATAGCCCAAGGTGTGGAGGAGCATTTTTGGTTATTTATTTTGCCTTATATACAAGTCCAAGTCATTTCCCTGGAAAGAATGTTCCTTAACATTTTCTCCAGGAAAATCCATTTTGGCTTTGTTTTTGTATGTTTTATTGTGAGTCCGTAGAAGTGGCGTAATACTCTGACTCCCAGGTCACTGTTGTGAACAATGTAGTCAGAGATGCTACCAGGGGTCTTTCCCATGCTGTTCCCATATCATTTGAGGACTGTTTACAGTTTACATCGATGGGCCAATTTATAGGCCCCCTGCAGGTCTCCGGTGGGGGCCGGAAAAATACTTGAGTTTCCCATCGACTTACATTGGGCTCGTTGCTCGGGTTGAGCACCCAAGCATTACAATTCGCTCGACCCGAGCAACGAGCACTTTAGTGCTCGCCCATCACTAGAAATGACACAACTGACATAGGACAAAAGATTCAACATAAATTATATACGCTACAAGCGTCTGTCCGAAGCCTTTATAGACTGCGCAACGCACCTGCGCAGTCTGGCTCCAGACAGAAGAACGCATCGAGCCGTTACAGGTAAGAGGAGTGTATGGCGCCGGAGATTGCGGTATGCGTAGACACTGAACGCATACCGCGATCTCCAGCGCCATAGTTGCTTGCTTACTTACCTGACTGGGAGGAGTGTTGCGCCTCTGTTCTAGCTGGAGACAGAGGCAGGAGTGAGGCGTCTGAATCGGCGCATGCGCATACCGTGCTGTCCGGCGCCATTTTACTGAAGACACATTTGCAGTGTGTCTTCAGCAAAAAGGTGCCAGACCGCTTCAGTATGGGCACGCGCGTACTCCGGCACCACACTCCTCCCCCCGGCAGAACGGGACGCAGCGCTGGAGCACAGAGAAGAAAGGGGAGTATGTGGTTTATTTTTTGTGTGTGTGCAGCGTGATCGGGATGAGGGGATACCATGCATACCAGGATGAGGGGTGCCATGCATACCAGGATTGATATTAGGGGGTGCCATGCAAATCCCACCCAGGACAAAATCTGCAAGGTGTTTGTATGTTCTCCCCGTGTTTGCATGAGTTTCCTCCAGGTTCTCTGGTTTCCTCCCACACTCCAAAACCTACTGATGGGAAATCTATATTGTGAGCCCCAATGGGGACAGTGCCGATAATGTCTGTAAAGCGCTGTGGAATTAATGGCACTATATAAGTGAGTAAAATAAATAAATAATAAACTGCGGGCAGCGGTATGAGGTGAAGCAGTGAGCAGAGACTGGGCAGTGGTCATAGTACTAAGGGTGGATGGTAAAGGTCCTGGATGCCAGAACTGTACCCAAGGCCTATGGTACAGAGGATATGGGGGCCCATCCTCATACCCAGGTTACGGGGATCCCCTGTGCAGCAGTCTGCAGAGGACGAGGGAGGTACCAGCAGTGCAATACGCTACAGCCTGATCTGAGAGAAACCTGACCTTACAACACATGCAAGCATACTAGGTGGTGATACAAGAGGGGGAGCCATTGGGACACTGCGAGTGTAGGATCCCCCAACAACAAACAGCCTACCCGGTCCGAGGGTCGTTAAGGTAAGCGATCGCAGTAATGTTCAACAGGATTGTGACCAAGGCTGGCCGATGCATTGAGTCGGGCTGGAGCAACCCATACGGGCTGAATATCCAGGGAAAATGAAGCCCAAACCACAGGAAGGGGCGTGCCCCACTTTAGTTGGTCAGAGGGTGGGGATATCCTGGCCCTCTGGTCAGTGGGCGAGGCTCACCAGCCACTCTGACTGGCTGGGGGTGTGTTCACACTGAACCTGCTGATTGGCTGTTAGATGGACGACCACCGGGCCAGCTGATTGACCAGCTGGCCTGCTTGCGACCCTGAGTGGCTTGGGGTGTGAGAACAGTGAACGAGCTGATCATAAGTGATCTAGTGTCTGAATAATGCTAGGTTAGCAGTCAAGTTTGATATACAGGGTGTATACATGCATACAGCACCTAGCTTGAGTATACCCAGGCCACGGGAATAAACACTCAATGTGACAAACACACACCACCACCATACAGGACCTCTCCCAAAAAGCCACACGCACCGTGGGTGGCAGGAAAAGGTGCTCCCACCCAGAGAAAAGGAATAGAGGGATGAAGGGGGAAAAGGGCTCATGATAGGGTTATACTTGCCTGTCCTGAAGATCCAGATCCCTTTATCTTCCGCTCCATGCGGGGCAGCAGGCAAGAGCTAGTTGGCTTACAGACCTCCGCCCCTGTACCGGATTACTGACTGTGTCAAGGTAATTGCCAATCCTTTATATACACCTTCCAACCTGCTTGGTTTCCATCTATCTCCACTCTTTTCTGGCCTTATGAAACCAAACCTGTCAATCAAAGAAGAGAAGGGTGGAGATTGAGGGAAAACAAGCAGGTGGAAAGGTGTATATAAATTATTGGCCCCTAAGTGAAGCACCGAGCACCTTAGTTTGAAGAGTCATCTTGTGCGGACAGTGCCTTTAAGGTGAAAATTCACTCTGTTACTAAGGAGTTAAAAGCTCAATATGAAGATATTGCGGGTACCACCGAGAGTTATGGATTGTACTACCTGGAGCAGAGATTTCAAAGGTTTTATAAACACTGAAGCAGAGGCTGTTCAGTGGCACAGTTTCATCCGAGAAGCCACAAAATTGCTTTGTAACTTTGTTTCCCATATGATTAGATATTTTCTCAATGAGCACTTTTGACTTTTTTTTTTTTTTATTTTTTTTATATATTATATATATAATAAAGGATAATGAAGTCTCAGTACAATTTCAATTTTATTTTTCTCACCTTGCCTCATGAGAACTTTTGTGTCCCTGTATAGGTTTAGACTTAAAATCATAATTATTCTTTTTATCATCCTCTTCAGGAAAATGCTCGCAAAGACTTTGGCAATGTTATTGACTGGTGTGACTCTCTAATATCGGACTACAGAATTCGCTTGGGTAAGTAGCTTTTTTCTACTCGGTATATCAACCCCTTCGCTCAGTGTGTTGCGGTAGCCTAAGTGACTATTTGAATGGAGCAAGGCTATAGATGGCCTATAAGAATAGTTTCATACCAAAATCTAACACCAAAGAGTAGAGAGGAGTGTAACCAGTATCCATTGGGATGTATGTCGAGGGCACTAGTGATGAGCGAGTATGTTTTGTTAACCCTTTCGCCGAGTATGCTCGGCTGAGCACCGAGTATTTACAGCTGCTCGGTGATATGTTTGAATCGCTCCCGTGTGCATGATGTGCGACTTTTTGACAGCTTTGATACATGTGAGGAATGTCTGCTTCTTACACATTCCTCACATGTATTAAAGCTGTCAAACCGTCGCAGAGGATGATACTCGGTGCTCGGCCGAGCATACTCTGCGAAAGGGTTAACAAAACATACTCACTCATCACTAGAGGGCACCACTCTAAAACAAACAGCCAGAGATATAGCTATTGATAGAAAAATATAACTAAATTTGATTATGCAAAAATTATTTTTAAATAGTAAACAACAAGTATAGACATATAGTGAGTGACTTGGGTAAGAGGCGAGACTAGGGATTAGATGGAAGTAACCTAAAGGGGAAAAGAGACCATATCACCAGCAGCAGAAACATCCATACCAGGCATGTCGGGGTGTATACTCGGACATGCACAAAGTAGCTTTAGTCACACTTATAAGAGAGACACCAGAGCTATATGGTGAAGCTCAAAGGCCGCAAGGACATTCAGTAACGATCTTAAAGATGTACGCAAGGTATCTTGACAGTATTCAATTTATACAGATCAAATACTGAAATGCATTACCTTGAGACATAATGGTCAGAAGTGTGGAGAAGCTGCTGCGGATGAAAAGGTAGCGCGCGCCTCGACGTTCGTTTCGCCTGCGTGGCTTTGTCAGGAGGCCTAGTTATGCTACTTACCATGGGCAGTAAGGGGACAGATTCGGAGATGCAGACTTCCTTGTGCAGTCTTACAATGAACTTCTGTGTTTGTTCCCCCACTTAGATTTGGTATTTCATGCTATTTAATTTACTGTCCAAGTTTTGAGTATATGATTTATCCAGTTTCTCTTCCTGCAGAGATGCTTTGCCTTCTCTCCCTTTATATTTTACACTAAAGGCACCCCCCTCCATGCGCATTAGAAATAAGTCGCCTGAACCCTCCCATTTATATGAGGTGACAAGGATTGTGCTTGTTGAATGTCAATGCCCAACCCTTTTGTTTCCCCATGAGATAAGTGGCTGTCAGGGAGTCTGGCAGTGGCTTGCTCCTCTTTCTTAAAGGGGTAGTACGGTCTAAAGTGAGGAATCTGCAGTCCCTCTGTGTGACTGCAGATTTATGAATCCCCCCAGCGCAGGCGCAGTGTGCTGTGGGGATTCGCCGGTATGAGACCCGGTAACGGAGGGTATGTATAAGTTATACATACCCCCGGCCATTCAGCGCCGCCTCGCTCCATACACTTGTATGGAGCGAGGCCATGTCCCGTCTTGTGATGTGGTTGGCCAGTGGGCTCATCCGGCTAGAAGGCACGGCCTCACTCAATACAAGTGTATGGAGAGCCAGGCTGCGCCCACTGGCATGTATAAACGCCTACATAACCTTCGTTACCGGGTCTCATAAAGGCGAATCCCCACAGTGCACAGGGTCTGTGCTGGGGGGATTCAGAAGTCTGCAGTCACACGGGGTGACTACAGACTTATCACTTTTGACCGGACTACCCCTTTAATTGAAAACACAAGAACGATGAAAAATGTGGAGTAGAGAGAGGGAGAGGGCTGTCTGCCAAAGGGTCTTTATTAATTGTCGTCGTCTTCTACTTCAATCTATGTGGATTAGCAGTAAATCCGCTCAGGGTTATCAAGTATGTATTTACGATTGTATTTTCTCTTCTGAGTCAAGCATACCGCCTTTTCTATGGGGTCTAAGGGTGAGCATTTCTCCTTGTGGAGAGTGACAAGCCGTGTGAAGAGTCTTACAGGCCAGGCAATGCTCCTCTGGGAGTTTAAATATGAAAATCTCATCTTCAGAGAGGAAGGGGACTGGAACTCTAGTGTCATCTATTGGGGGTAGCAATCCTAAAAGTCAATAAAACTTGTCTGCAAATGGAGTGTCTGGTTTGGCTTTTTATCCCAAGTCATGTGGCCAGGATTATTAAAGGGCTGATACTGACTTTTAGGATTACTGCTTCCAGATAGTAAAAGCAGGGACTTTAGAGCCACTATGTGAAGTGGCTATTTGCATATTTAACTTCCCAGCAGAGCATTGCATGGCTGATAAATCTTCCTATGCAACTTGGCACTCTGACACAGGGGGTAGATTTCTCCTTGTGGAAACTCCTGATTTGCATGAAAGAGGAGCAAGGACCCCAAGACTGTGAATGGAGGTTCTGGTTTGGCTGCTTCTCCTTAGTCATGCAGCAAGGTTGATTTAAAAGGTTGATATTGGCTTTTGAGATTAACCCCTTAATGACCGGACCATTTTCTGTTTTTGCGGTTTCGTTTTTTGCTCCCCTTCTTCCCAGACCCATAACTTTTTTTTATTTTTCGGTCAATACTGCTGTGTGAGGGCTTATTTTTTTGCGGGACGTGTTGTACTTTTGAGCGACATCACTTGTTTTACCATATCATGTACTGGAAAACGGGAAACAAATTCCAAATGGGCCTGATTGTGCATTTATACATCTTTTTGGTGAGCCAATCAGGCCCATTTGGTCTTCCTTATCCCTTGAATATTGCATTGGTATATTACATGTTTGTATTTATTTTGTATATACTCTATCCAACCTATCTAGTGTCTTGTTTATGTATTCTTATACCTGTATGTTTTTTGCTGTTAGCTTGGATATACCATGACCTTAATGGAGGTTGATTGGTTGGTGTAAATGTGCCTTTGTGCCCTTAATTGTTTTTAACCTGTTTGTTGTCTTTATATGTACCCTGTGTTGATTAAATAAAATGTCTACATTTTTTGTTAGATCCCCAGTATTGCATATCTTTTTTCCTTTGTTTTCCCTATACTTGTTTATATGCATTGATTTGATCTTGTATTCCTTGGTGGTATCCACCTTCCCACTAGTTGGCTTTTGAGATTGCTACCCCCAAAAGTTGGCACTAGAGTTCAAGTCTAATTCCGCCTCTGAAGAGGATATTTGCCTTTTCTGTATGCACATGTTTTTTGTCTCTTCATTACTGTATTTTTTTAATAACATTTACCTAACTGAAGGCTACGAGTTGAAATGGAGTTGTGTAGAAAATAAATGTAATTTTCTTTACTATATTGTAGGCTGTGGTTCCTTTTCTGGTTCTTTTCTGGATTACTGCACTGCAGATATCAGTAAGTTGGTTTAGACTCCTAAAATTTGTGCAATTTTATTGTATTTTAGAATTCATATTCTAGGGGTTGGCAACTACTTTACATGTGAACTAACTGCAATAGATGAGCTCTTTACTGAATGTTTTGCTTTTCCAAATCCTGCTGTAACCGGAGAGGCAGTTCTGGCCACATGATCGCTGTGAATCTCCTGACTTCCTTGGTGTCTCTCCCTGCAGGCGCAGCTCGTGTGATTGTGTGCATGTTAATAAATATACAGTTGTGCTCAAAAGTTTACATACCCCGGCAGAATTTTTTCCTTCTTGGTCGTGTTTGAGAGAATATGAATGATAACAAAAAAACTTTTTCTCCACTCGTGGCTATTGGTTGGGTGAAGCCATTTATTGTCAAACTACTGTGTTTTTCTCTTTTTAAATCTTAATGACCATTTTTTCCTGTTACCCCTGTGAAAATAAAAAAAAATTGGGTCTAAAGTAACATTTTTGTGAAAAAAGTTAAATATTAATTTTTTTCTTCCACATTCCAAAAATTCCTGTGAAGCACCTGAAGGGTTAATAAAGTTCTTGAATGTGGTTTTGAGCACCTTGAGGGGTGCAGTTTTTAGAATGGTGTCACTTTTGGGTATTTTCTGGTTCCAAAATTCTGCTGATGTAAAGTAGACATGTGGGAAATGTTATTTATTCACTATTTTGTGTGACATTTCTCTCTGAATTAAGGGGATAAAAATTAAAATTTTGAAAATTGCAAAATTTTCGCCAAATTTCCGTTTTTTTCACAAATAAACGCAAGTGATATCGAAGAAATTTTACCACAATCATGAAGTACAATATGTCACGAAAAAACATTCTCAGAATCAGGGGGATCCGTTGAAGCGTTCCAGAGTAATTAACTCATAAATTGTAAAAATGGGCCTGGTCATTAAAGTGCAAACCACCTTGGGTTGTAAAGGGGTTAATATTTAAAAAGAGAAAACACAGTAGTTTGACAATAAATGGCTTCACCCAACCAATAACCATGAGTGGAGAAAGTTTTTTTGTTATCATTCATATTCTCTGAAACAAGGCCAAGAAAGGAAAAATTCTGCCGGGTATGTAAACTTTTGAGCACAACTGTACACCTGCTGTATCCCCTCTATTTTACCCACTATATAATCCTCCAGAGTTACCTCCCAAAAGGGAGAAAGTACCAAGCAATTCCAAAAAAGTATGTAAAATTGTCCCTTTGCCATTCTAACAACGCTAGCACAGGGAAGGGTTGGTGGGTGTCTGTTCCTTTTTGTGTTTTTTTTTTTTGTTTGTTTTTTTTAGTCTTAAAAAATGTATATGGTACAAGCCATTGAGATTACTGATTGGCTGCAGTGGTGATGTTAACCATGCAAGCAAACCACAAATTTGCGCAGTGGCAGGGTGACTGCGCTGGAGGGAGGGAGGGTGAGTACGATTTGACTTTTATTTTACATTACAGAAAGCATTTGATGTACATTTTTCTAAAAGTGGAAAACTCCTTTTAATATCAATGTTCAATTTGTATTGTAATATTAACAGCAAGGTTAAAGAGAGAGAGTTCAAGAAGGGGTTGCCCTAGAAGTGCACAAAGTGTTTGGCCCCGATAAAATAAAAAAACCTATACTCACCTCCAGTGCTGGCACCGTTCGAGAAGTCGGAGAGCAGCAGCATCCCGGACTTTTTTCATGTTCAAGCCGTACGAAGGTGGGGACAGGGAAGTCAGCGCTGATTGGGTGCTGGGCACCACGTGTCATTCCACCGCACCAGGGCTTCAGGACCGCGAGTGCGGACACCACTGGAATGGTGCCAGCACTGGAGGTGAGTATAGGTTTTTTTATTTTATCGGAGCCAAACATTTAGTTCACGAAAGGGTTGTCCTATTAGTGGACAACCCCTTAAATCAGTATTAAGGAGAGCATTGTAGCGCTACACCGGTACTATAAATGCTTTTTGGTCATTTGGTACCAAAGCGCCTCTGTTCTTGGTGAAAACTCCACATTTTCTCTCCAGTAACATATACAGTATATAAAATAACCCATATAAACATTTCCTCTATAGAGAATAAAAAGTGAACATTTTCTATGAAACATGTCATACAAAGCCTGGATTACACATTTCAATTCTGTAATTGGTGTTGTGCTGTGTATTTTAGGTTTGCCTGTACGGAGAGAAGTGAAAGGTGGCAAAAGAGAAGTAATGTTCCCTGAAATGGCAAAATCTCAGCAAGACATGTTCAACAATAACCCACAGTTGAGCAGGAAGCAGCTTCCAGATCGATCGCGGGCCGCCAGGGACCGTGCAAATGAAAAACTAGTGGAGTTCATAGTGAATGCCAAAGAGGCCGAAAATCACCTTAATGACATCTTAGAAGGGAAGAAAAAGTCAGAATGGCTAAAAAAGTTTCAGTCTTCAAAACGACACATAAACTGCCTAGACACCTATATTGAAGATGAACAGCAGATGGAACTGGTGACGGGCCACCTGCAGGCAATCTGTGTGAAAAAGGGCAGCAAAACTGGAAACCTAATGCATGGAGATCAGACCCGGTTTATCTTTGAGGTTTTGATTCCTGAGGTAAAATCTAATTCTATTCTAATAACATTTTATGTAAATATCCGTAAAACTAGATCACTGACTAGGTAATGATGTATCACTCTGGTAGAGTGTTAAGTGGAGATGTTCCAGTATGTATATTGCAGAATAAAGCCTGCACGTTAGTTGGTGAACCAATGGCCTGCTAACACACAAGGTTCCCACTTCTAATTCATTGAAATCTAAGTTTCTTAGCATCTGTAAGATTTGCAGTCTTTACCTTTTGAAGCACGGGGAGGGAACATAATTTTACATTAGACACCTGCGGGGTAAAAGGTCCTTATTTTCCAAATTTTACAACAATAACTTCCATATGACAAACAATATGTGAAATCTGAATGCATTTTTTTCCTTAACCAAAACAGACCACCTTAACAAAACCTTTATTCCTGTTTATTTTTTACCGTACTAACAGGATATGTTTTTTTTATTTTTATTAAACTTGATGTTGAAAAAAAGCGCACATTTAAGGGGTTATCCAGGTTTTACAGATTTAAGCCTCATTCACTTGTCAGTATTTTGTATGCCAAAACCAGGAGAGTCTCAAAAACACAGAACAGGTGGAAATCTTTCAATCATAGCTTTTCTTTGGTAAAGCCCCCGTCACACTAAGTGAGATCGCTAGCGAGATCGCTGCTGAGTCCCAAGTTTTGTGACGGAACAGCGACCTCAGCAGCGATCTCGCTACGTTTGACACTTAGCAGCGACCAGGCCCCTGCTGTGAGATGGCTGGTCGTGTCGGAATGGTCTGGACATTTCTTTGATCGTTGAGGTCCCGCTGGGTAGCATGCATCGGTGTGTTTGACACCTTACCAACGACCTTGTTAACGACCCAGACACAGAAACACACAGGCGTGCATCGTTATACAGATCGTTACGGGTCGCCGCATCGTTGCTGCGTCGTTAGGAAGATCTGACTGTTTGACATCTCACCAGTGACCACATAACGATGCAGCAATGATCCCTGACAGTTCGTATCGTTGTCTGGATCGCTGTAGCGCCGCTTAGTGTGACGGGGCCTTTAGTTCCACTTTTGGTTTTGGCACACAAAACACTGATGCAAAAAACCTGACTTGTGAATGAGGCCTTTTCTTGTAACTACAAAAATCCAGCTCTGCAACTCCTGTTGTCCCTGGTGGTCTTTGTTTACTTTGCAACAGCAATTATGTACCTACATCCATGTGACCACTGCAGCCCATCGCTGCCCTCGAGTAGGGTAAGAGGATTGTTTTTGTGAGACCACGTTCACACGTTGAATATTTGGTCAGTATTTTACCTCAGTATTTGTAAGCCAAAATCGGAAGTGGAACAATCAAAGGTAAAGTATAATAGAAACCTGTCACCACTTCTGTATTTATTATACTTTACCTCTGATTGTTTCACTTCTGATTTTGGCTTACAAATACTGAGGTAAAATACTGACCACATACTGAACATGTGAACGTAACCTTACTGTGACATCTGTATCAATGCCTGCTTTATGGGTTTCTGCTTCCTTGTGGTGCTGACATGGCTAGGAGCTTGGTGGTTAACTTCTGTCTTTGGTCTACTGCTGTTAACCCAGGGCGGGATTCTATTACCAATTTTAGTTCTTCAGACCTGGTCCATACTTTTTGGCCTGCTTTAGTCCTGATAGTACAGTCATGGCCAAAAGTTTTGAGAATGACACCAAAATTATATTTTCTCATGATCTGCTGGCCTCTGGTTTTTATTAGTGTTTGTCTGATGTTTATATCACATACAGAAATATAATTGCAATCATATTATGAGTACCAATAGGTTATATTGAAAGTTAGAATGAGTTAATGCAGCAAGTCAATATTTGCAGTGTTGCCCCTTCTTCTTCAAGACCTCTGTAATTCTCCCTGGCATGCTCTCAATCAACTTTTGGGCCAAATCCTGACTGATAGCAGTCCATTCTTGCATAATCAATGCTTGCATTTTGCCAGAATTTGTTGGTTTTTGTTTGTCCACCCGTCTCTTGATGATTGACCACAAGTTCTCAATGGGATTAAGATCTGGGGAGTTTCCAGGCCATGGACCCAAAATCTCTGTTTTGTTCCATGAGCCATTTAGTTATCACCTTTGCTTTATGGCAAGGTGCTCCATCATGCTGGAAAAGGCATTGTTGGGCGCCAAACTGCTCTTGGACGGTTGGGAGAAGTTGCTCTTGGAGGACATTCAGGTACCATTCTTTATTCATGGCTGTGTTTTTAGGCAAGACTGTGAGTGAGCCGATTCCCTTGGCTGAGAAGCAACCCCACATATGAATGGTTTCAGGATGCTTTACAGTTGGCATGAGACAAGACTGGTGGTAGCGCTCACCTCTTCTTCTCCGAATAAGCGGTTTTCCAGATGTCCCAAACAATCGAAAAGGGGATTCATCAGAGAAAATGACTTTGCCCCAGTCCTCAGCAGTCCACTCCCTGTACCTTTTGCAGAATATCAGTCAGTCCCTGATGTTTTTTCTGGAGAGAAGTGGATTCTTTGCTGCCCTCCTTGAAACCAGCCCTTGCTCAAAGAGTCTCCGCCTCACAGTGCGTGCAGAAGCACTCACACCAGCCTGCTGCCATTCCTGAGCAAGCTCGGCACTGCTGGTAGTCCGATCCCGCAGCTGAAACAGTTTTAAGATACGGTCCTGGCGCTTGCTGGTCTTTCTTGGGCGCCCTAGAGCCTTTTTGACAACAATGGAAGCTCTCTCCTTGAAGTTCTTGATGATGCGATAGATTGTTGACTGAGGTGCAATCTTTGTAGCTGCGATACTCTTTCCTGTTAGGCCATTTTTGTGCAGTGCAATGAAGGCTGCACGTGTTTCTTTAGAGATAACCATGGTTAACTGAAGAGAAACAATTATACCAAGAACCAGCCTACTTTTAAAGTGTCCAGTGATGTCATTCTTACTTAATCATGACTGATTGATCGCCAGCCCTGTCCTCATCAACACCCACACCTGTGTTAATGGATCAATCACTAAAACGATGTTAGGTGCTCCTTTTAAGGCAGGACTGCATTGATGTTGAAATGTATTTTGGGGGTTAAAGTTCATTTTCTGGGCAAATATTGACTTTGCAAGTACAGTAATTGCTGTTAAGCTGATCACTCTTTGAAATTCAGGAGTATATGCAAATTGCCATCACAAAAAAATGAAGCAGTAAACTTTGGAAAAATTACTATTTGTCTCATTCTCAATACTTTTGGCCATGACTGTAGTTTCCTGTTTGATCTCAGGCTGTTTTCTGATCATTTACTTGGCTGATGTTTCTGCTGCAGACCATCTGGTTTTGACTCTGTATTCAAACCACTCTTTGCCGGCAGCTCCTACGGATAGGCTTCCATATACACTGCCCCCATGACAGTATAGCTTGACCTTGCATCACACATTCAACATCATGAAACCTCCCAGGCCTCAACTATTGCAGAACCACAGACTACTACTCCTGAAACTAAAGTGAATTTACCAGATCATTTTTCTGGGGACCAAAATACATTTTTTATTGGTTGTACTTCAAACTCCGCCCAATATGATCCTGTACTTGGAGCCAGTGTGTGTGGGACTCATCATTTCCCTCCTGCAGTGTGATCCCCAGGCTTGGGGCTTCTCCTTACACCGTGATGCTCCAGGTTATGATGACCCTGAATTTGCAGCAAGCAAATTGGAGTCCTACAACTTGGGCAATGTACTGCTGAAGAAAACTGTATTGGCTTTTAGTGCTGGGCCACACACTCACAATGGAATGACCAGACCCATTGCTATCAGTTTCATACTGGAATTTGACTAAGTCATGAACATATTAGTACGATTCCCTCCTTCTGACTAGCTTGACTCAGTCGTGTCCCTGGAATCAACCTTCATAAGCGGTTGCGTGAATGCAGACAGGAACGTACCACTGACTCTTCACCTCCACCTATGACTCCTGTGCCAACTGCACTCACTGAGGAGCCCATGCACATTGGCATAACTAAAACCCATCAACAACAAGGGGTCAAAGCGAATAAAACTGGATCAACCTGTAGACTCTGAGCCCTCGCGAGCAGGGTCCTCGCTCCTCCTGTACCAGTCGCCGACTTGTATTGTTCAAAATTTATTGTAATTGTGCTATGTATATCCCTTTCACATGTAAAGTGCCATGGAATGAATGGTGCTATAATAATAATAAAAAATAACTTAAATACTGTAGAGAGTTTGGTAATTAGATACAGTGGTGGCCAAAAGTATTGGCACCCCTGCAATTCTGTCAGATAATACTCAGTTTCTTCCTGAAAATGATTGCAATCACAAATTCTTTGGTATTATTATCTTCATTTAATTTGCTTGCAAGGAAAAAACACAAAAGAGAATGAAGCAAAAATCAAATCATTGATCATTTCACACAAAACTGCAAAAATGGGCCAGACAAAAGTATTGGCACCCTCAGCCTAATACTTGGTTGCACAACCTTTAGCCAAAATAACTGTGAACAACCGATTCCAGTAACCATCAATGAGTTTCTTACAATGCTCTGCTGGAATTGTAGACCATTCTTCTTTGGCAAACTGCTCCAGGTCCCTGATATTTGAAGGGTGCCTTCTCCAAACTGCCATTTTGAGATCTCTCCACAGGTGTTCTATGGGATTCAGGTCTGGACTCATTGCTGGCCACCTTAGAAGTCTCCAGTGCTTTCTCTCAAACCATTTTATAGTGCTTTTGGAAGTGTGTTTTGGGTCATTGTCTTGCTGGAAGACCCATGACCTCTGAGGGAGACCCAGCTTTCTCACACTGGGCCCTACATTATGCTGCAAAATTTGTTGGTAGTCTTCAGACTTCATAATGCCATGCACACGGTCAAGCAGTCCAGTGCCAGAGGCAGCAAAGCAACCCCAAAACATCAGGGAACCTCCGCCATGTTTGACTGTAGGGACCGTGTTCTTTTCTTTGAATGCCTCTTTTTTTATCCTGTACACTCTGTTGATGCTTTTTGCCAAAAAGCTCTACTTTTGTCTCATCTAACCAGAGAACATTCTTCCACAATGTTTTAGGCTTTCTCAGGTAAGTTTTGGCAAACTCCAGCCTGGCTTTTTTATGTCTCAGGGTAAGAAGTGGGGTCTTCCTGGGTATCCTACCATACAGTCCCTTTTCATTCAGACGCAGATGGATAGTACGGGTTGACACTGCTGTACCCTCGGACTGCAGGGCAGCTTGAACTTGTTTGGATGTTAGTCGAGGTTCTTTATCCACCATCCGCACAATCTTGCGTTGAAATCTCTCGTCAATTTTTCTTTTCCGTTCACATCTAGGGAGGTTAGCCACAGTGCCATGGGCTTTAAACTTCTTGATGACACTGCGCACGGAAGACACAGGAACATTCAGGTCTTTGGAGATGGACTTGTAGCCTTGAGATTGCTCATACTTCCTCACAATTTGGTTTCTCAAGTCCTCAGACAGTTCTTTGGTCTTCTTTCTTTTCTCCATGCTCAATGTGGTACACACAAGGACACAGGACAGAGGTTGAGTCAACTTTAATCCATGTTAACTGGCTGCAAGTGTGATTTAGTTTTTGCCAACACCTGTTAGGTGCCACAGGTAAGTTACAGGTGCTGTTAATTACACGAATTAGAGAAGCATCACATGATTTTTCAAACAGTGCCAATACTTTTGTCCACCCCCTTTTTTAGGTTTGGTGTGGAATTATATCCAATTTGGCTTTAGGACAATTCTTTTTGTGTTTTTTCATTGAAGACAAATTAAATGAAGATAATAATACCAAAGAATTTGTGATTGCAATCATTTTCAGGAAGAAACTGAGCATTATCTGCCAGAATTGCAGGGGTGCCAATACTTTTGGCCACCACTGTAAGTGCCTGTTCAAGACAAATTCTGCCTGAAAAACGACAAAGAATAAGTGTTTTTTGTGAGACCTACAGGTATCGCTCTTTTCAGCAGTACCTGTATGTTCATATCAACCCCTTCACCCCCCACCCTGTTTTCACCCTCCTGAACAGACCCAATTTTACAATTCTGACCAGTGGCCCTTTATGATGTAATAAGTTTGGAACACTTCAACATATGCAAGTGATTCTGAGATTGTTTGCCGTGACACATTGTACTTTATATTGGTGGTAAATTTAGTTAATGTTTTTTGCATTTATTGGTGAAAATATTGGAATTTTGGCGCAAATGTAACATTTTTCAAATTCAAGTTTTTTTATTTTTTGTGTTGAAAAAGTACAAGAAAATACAATATACATAGTAAAAGGGGTAACGTAACTATAAATCTATGCATAACTACAGTACATTGGGGGGGTACAGGGAGGGTTTTCCATCAATATCCAGATCAAGCATGTATTTTTCCATATGAAAGATAGAGAGAGAGGGAGCGGACCACGGCAGACCACTAATCAATAGAGTGTGATTATGATCTTTGTTGTGACGACATCCCGGATAACTTTAGTTGGGGGCTAGATGGTAGGCGTCAGAGTTTTGGAAATCCATCCAATCCCTCCAAGTCACACAGTGTCTATCAACATCAGCCGGTGAGATGGCAATCAGATGCTCCATCCTATTAAGGAGGGAGATCTCTGCAAACCATTCCTCCACAGTGGGTGGGTCTCTGCTTTTCCAGTGTCGTGGAATGACATTCTTAGCCGCCTGTATTAGGTAGCCTATTGATGACCTTTTATAACTACGTTTACTTATTGGTAACATTGATAAAAGGAGGGCTTCTGGCGTATTAGGGATAGTCAAACCAGTTATTTTCTCAATCATGGGAACCACCTTTGCCCAAAATGCATTTATTATAGGGCACTCCCACCATATGTGTGACATTGTCCCTTCCCCCTCCCCACATCTCCAACATCTGTCTGAGACCACTGGGTACCATCTATGAAGGACTGCTGGTACCCGGTACCATCTAGAGATAATTTTGAAGGAGGTTTCCTGAGCTTTGGACCCTATTGAGGTTTTATGTGTTAGGAAGAAACATTTATCCCATTGGGAGTCAGAGAAGGACTTCCCCAGTTCCCTTTCCCATGCACCGCAGAATCCTGGCCTATTGTCAGCTACCTTGGCAATGAGGAGATTATACAGTAGGGAGATGGAGTGTGTAGGGGGTGACAATGATAGGCACAATTTTTCAAAGTTTGTGAGATCTCTATGAAGATGTGTGCGCTTCTTCACAGTTGAATAGAAGTGTTGTAATTGACTATATTCAAAATTAGCCTTCGGGGAAGTGGCTCTTCCCTGTAACAAGTCATTGAGGGGGAGCAGCGAAGTGTTGGAGATGACATGAGAAAAGAATATCGGATGGGATTTGTTTGAACCGAGAAATCTATTTGCAGATAGTCCTGGTGGGAAATCCCGATTATCTGAAATCGGGAGCAAGGGGCCCTGGGGGTCGATTAAGGATAAGCTTTTTTTATGGGATCTCAAAGCCAGAGCAGTGGCATAAGTACTATATGACATAAGGCCAAGAGAGGGGACAGTTAAATGGGCGCACCATGGGAGAGTGGTAAGAGCTTTAGGACAAATGGATTGAGCTATTTTGACCCATAACTTCCCCTCCGAATGATGGAAGAAGTCCAGGATTCTAGCGTGTACTGCTGCCATGTAATACCTTCTACAATCCGGAAGGCTAAGGCCCCCCTTTTGTTTGTGTCTGATCAGAACATCTCCCCGAATGCGTGGACGCCCACTTGCCCAGATAAATCTGCAAAAGCTACTGCGCAGTCTTTTCCAAAAATTTGAGGGAATTACCACGGGAATGGTTTGGAAGAGGTATAAGAGTTTAGGTAGGACGTTCATTTTTACTATATTTATTCTGCCGAACCAGGAAAAATCCTTCACCGTCCAAGAAGTAAGATCTCTATGGAGGGCCCAAAATTAAGATAAAATAGACGGGAGAGGTCTCTATGAATACGAATTCCTAAGTATTTGATACTCTGTGAGGGCCAGGCAAAGGGAAAGTTGGACTGGATGGAATCCTGTATGGATTTGGGGAGGGAGACATCGAGGGCCTCAGACTTCGCTGCATTGATTTTAAAATTTGACCATGTACCAAAGTGATCTATTTCAGCCATAACAGCAGGGATGGATATATGTGGTTGAGTGATATATAGCAGGACATCATCAGCAAATGCAGAGCACTTGTACTCGGTGCCTCCCACCCCAATCCCCCTAATATTGGGATTATCGCGGATTGATGAGAGCAGGTGCTCCATCACTAGGATGTATAACAGAGGGGACAGAGGACATCCCTGTCTTGTCCCATTGGTTATTATGAAAGGTGATGATAATGTTCCATTTATCTTCAGCCTAGCTGACGGATTGCGATACAGGGCCATGATTTTGGCTATAAAAGGGTCCCCTACCCCAAGCTTTTTAAGAGAGTAATATATGGCGTGCCAGGAGACTCTATCGAATGCTTTCTCAGCATCCAAAGAGAGTATCAGTAGAGGGATACCTCTTGATTGGGCATGATGAATAATGTCAATTGTCTTTAAAGTGTTGTCCCGAGCTTCCCGCCCAGGGAGGAATCCCACCTGATCCAAGTGTATGTGTGCGGTTAAGAAAGGTTGCAGCCTATTCGCCAATATTTTCGCGTAGATCTTCAGATCCACGTTCAGCAGAGAGATTGGTCTATAGCTAGAACATAAGTGTGGGTCCCCACCCTTTTTTGGGAGAACAGTGATATGTGCCTCCTGTAGTTTGGGGAGGGAAGGGGTTTGTGCAGGATGCGTGATTAAATCCTCCCAGCAGGAGAGGTGAAAGGAGCGGAAGGAATGTTTTATAGAATTTGACTGTATATCCATCTGGGCCTGGACTTTTTCCACTCGCTAACGACTGGGTAGCTAACTGCAATTCGGACTCTGTTAAGGGTTCATCTAGAGATGTGGCGGGAGACATTTTTAAAGGGTTCTTTGCTTGTGTTTCAGGCGTGTCGGTCCCTATAAAGGAAGTATTAACAGGGGATGTGTTGTTTGGTATACCATCGAGATTGTATAGTTGAGTATAATATTTATGGAATTCAGTTGTAATATCTTCCGTTTTGTTTAGCATTTGACCCGAGTTATCTTTTATTTTTGGGATGTGATTTTGGGCTTGTTGGGATTTTAGAGCTCTCGCTAGCATGCGTCCACATTTATTGCTATATTCATAGAACTTACTGCTACAGACCTGGAGATGGCGTCTACAGTCATGGCCAAAAGTTTTGAGAATGACACCAAAATTGTATTTTCACATGATCTGCTGGCCTCTGGTTTTTATTAGTGTTTGTCTGATGTTTATATCACATACAGAAATATAATTGCAATCATATTATGAGTACCAATAGGTTATATTGACAGTTAGAATGAGTTAATGCAGCAAGTCAATATTTGCAGTGTTGCCCCTTCTTCTTCAAGACCTCTGTAATTCTCCCTGGCATGCTCTCAATCAACTTTTGGACCAAATCCTGACTGATAGCAGTCCATTCTTGCATAATCAATGCTTGCATTTTGCCAGAATTTGTTGGTTTTTGTTTGTCCACCGTCTATTGATGATTGACCACAAGTTCTCAATGGGATTAAGATCTGGGGAGTTTCCAGGCCATGGACCCAAAATCTCTGTTTTGTTCCATGAGCCATTTAGTTATCACCTTTGCTTTATGGCAAGGTGCTCCATCATGCTGGAAAAGGCATTGTTGGGCGCCAAACTGCTCTTGGACGGTTGGGAGAAGTTGCTCTTGGAGGACATTCTGATACCATTCTTTATTCATGGCTGTGTTTTTAGGCAAGACTGTGAGTGAGCCGATTCCCTTGGCTGAGAACCAACCCCACACATGAATGGTTTCAGGATGCTTTACAGTTGGCATGAGACAAGACTGGTGGTAGCGCTCACCTCTTCTTCTCCGAATAAGCTGTTTTCCAGATGTCCCAAACAATCGAAAAGGGGATTCATCAGAGAAAATGACTTTGCCCCAGTCCTCAGCAGTCTACTCCCTGTACCTTTTGCAGAATATCAGTCGGTCCCTGATGTTTTTTCTGGAGAGAAGTGGCTTCTTTGCTGCCCTGCTTGAAACCAGCCCTTGCTCAAAGAGTATCCGCCTCACAGTGCGTGCAGAAGCACTCACACCAGCCTGCTGCCATTCCTGAGCAAGCTCGGCACTGCTGGTAGTCCGATCCCGCAGCTGAAACAGTTTTAAGATATGGTCCTGGCGCTTGCTGGTCTTTCTTGGGCGCCCTGGAGCCTTTTTGACAACAATGGAAGCTCTCTCCTTGAAGTTCTTGATGATGCGATAGATTGTTGACTGAGGTGCAATCTTTGTAGCTGCGATACTCTTCCCTGTTAGGCCATTTTTGTGCAGTGCAATGATGGCTGCACGTGTTTCTTTAGAGATAACCATGGTTAACTGAAGAGAAACAATGATACCAAGAACCAGCCTCCTTTTAAAGTGTCCAGTGATGTCATTCTTACTTAATCATGACTGATTGATCGCCAGCCCTGTCCTCATCAACACCCACACCTGTGTTAATGGATCAATCACTAAAACGATGTTAGCTGCTCCTTTTAAGGCAGGACTGCAATGATGTTGAAATGTGTTTTGGGGGTTAAAGTTCATTTTCTGGGCAAATATTGACTTTGCAAGTACAGTAATTGCTGTTAAGCTGATCACTCTTTGACATTCAGGAGTATATGCAAATTGCCATCACAAAAAATGAAGCAGTAAACTTTGGAAAAATTACTATTTGTCTCATTCTCAATACTTTTGGCCATGACTGTATATCCCAAGTCTAATAGTTTTTTGGCTTCCTGTCTGGCTGCTAATAGGTCTCGGAGTGTTGCTGTGGAGAGGGCATGTTTGTGGGCTACCTCAAGGGTTTCTAATTTACGCAGAGCGAGATTGAGGTTATGTGCCTTCCCTCGCTTCAATCGGGAGCCATGTTCAATAAATAGACCCCTAAGAACGCATTTCAGTGCCTCCCATTTGATTGTGGGGGGAGATACGTCAAATTTGTGGTCTTTCTCAAAGTTTGATATTGTGTTGGTTACATCCTGGGTGCACACCGGGTCCAGTAACAAGGATTCGTTTAGTTTCCACGACCCTGAAAGCTTGGGTAGATTGGGAATAACGAGAGAACAGAATATGGGAGCATGGTCAGACCAAAGCATAGTCCCTATCTCCGTCTCCGGCTGCCAAGATAGGGCTCGGTGTTGCACCAGGATAAAGTCAATTCTGCTGTAAGAATCATGAGGGGAGGAATAAAAGGTATAATCTTTGACAGTTGGGTGTGTGAGGCGCCAAACGTCACAGAGCTGTAGTTGGAGAAATGCGCTCTTTACTTTTTTGATAGCTGAATAAGATAGAGATGCTTTTCCTGTTGAATTATCTAATGTAGGATCTAGTGTTAAATTGAGGTCTCCACACAGAATGACGGTACCCTGGACAATGGGAATGGCTTTGTCTATTAGGTCGAGAATGAACTGAGTTTGACCCTGGTTAGGGGTATAAGCATTGATGATTGTGAAAAGTCTGCCTTCAATTTTTAAAATTAGGAGCATATACCTTGTATTTGGATCTTTAATGCATTTGACAAACTCGTGTGTCAGGCTTTTGTGAATGAGGATAGCAACTCCCTTACTCTTAGATTGGGTGTTATTACACAGGTGCCAGTGGGTATAATATTTGTTTTTAGGGGTAGGGGTATGATGTTCTTTAAAGTGTGTTTCCTGTAAGCACGCAATCTGTACCTTTTTTTTGTGAAGTAGTCTAAGAATTTGGGCCCTTTTTTCCGGGATGTTAAACCCCTTCACATTGAAGGAGGCATACTTAAGTGTCGCCATTGGGTTGAATCTCTTGGCGGTCCGCTCCCCTCAGAGTGAAATGATTGCAAGCATCGATGGACATTTGAAGCAACTGTGGGAAAAAGACAACAGGGTGAAACAAACATAACAAAAGAAACAGTAAGTAAAGAACTACTGTTCGGGGTATAAGTAACCATTTTAAGTAGAACCAAGCGTATGGGGGTACCCGATCGCCTGGCGGTGTCCCTTCAGGGGGAAAGTGACAGCTAAGCATCGTGAACACTAACACTCCTTTTGAGAATTGCGTTGCAGGAAAAAAGACTAACCAACCGACTATGAAAAACATTACTGAAACTTACTGAAAGGCAAAACCATTAAACTCCCACGGGGTTACAGTGGGGTCAACAAATCTAGGTGAATATTCTGTTGATAGGTGCTAGCAAAGTTAAGGCATTAAGACCTATACATTTAATCAGATATTTGTATGTGCTCCCCAGTGGAGCTACCCGTTTTTCCCTCCTGACTCCTTCCAGGAGAAGATGTTAGGCTATCTTAAGACTAACAGGCAGTTCAAATGAAGTACACCACTAAACATGGGCCTCCAGGTTCAGGGTCCTTTTCTGGGCATCTGCGGCGGTCGCTGGGAGCGCTTGGTGACTCTCTGGGGGAGATTAATAGAAGATGAAGCCTCTCTGTCCCGCCCACAGCGAGTTCTGCCGTCCTCTAAAGCCGAAGACTGTGTGAAAAACTGGAACCACTGTGGGATCGATATTTGTGGGAGATTGAGTTGTTTTAAAAACTGCGGCAGGTCTCCCGGGGTGAGTAGTCTCGCCGAGCGTCCATTGTGTCTAACTTGAAGGGAGAACGGGAAACCCCAACGGTAGGGGATATCCCGTTCCCTGAGTGCGTCTGTGAGTGGTTTCAAAGCTGCTCTCATTGATAATGTCCGCCTAGACAAGTCAGGGAGGATCATCAACTGCTTGCCTTTGTACATTGTTGCAGAGCTGTCCCTGGATTTGAGCAGGATCTCCTCCTTAGCTTTGTAGTAGTGGACTCGACAGATGACATCTCTTGGTTTATTGGGGTCTAAGTCCATAGGGCGTAATGCCCTGTGAGCTCTGTCTAGCTCTATCACGGAGGAAGGAGGGGCCCCTAGTATTTTATTGAATATGTGATTAAGAGTGGAGGGTAAGTCCGCAGTAACCACCGATTCCGGCAAGCCCCTGATGCGTAGATTGTTTCGTCTTCCGCGGTTCTCAAAGTCGTCCAGGTGAGATTGGAGGTTGATGATATGGGCAGATTGGACGTGTATTGTATCCTGGAGCGCTGTGATAGTGGCAGAGGTAATAGTCATGTTCTGTTCTATGGTGTCCACTCTCGTTGTCAGGGTAACCACATCAGATTGCAGTTTTGCAAATTCCTGTTTGCACTCCTCAACAATGTATTTTGCAAATGAGGTCATATCCTCTTTAGTTGGGAAAGATTGCAAAAGTGTTTGAATGTCAGCCAAAGTCACTGGTCGTGAGCTCGCGGCCCATGATGGTGCTGGTTGTGGTGCAATTGAGGGTTCTATGGAAGTAGGATATTTAGTGGCATCAACCATGGATTGTTCGGTTTGTGTTCTTAGAACAGGGCTCGACAAACCCAGGCGCCTGGTCGCCAGTGGCGCCTAGAAAATGTTGTCTGGCGCCTAGAAAATGTTGCCTGGTGCTTGAGGAGTTGAGAAGAAAAAAAAATACTCTCAATCCAATCCCACCTCCTGCACGGAGTCATCCAATCGGAGGAAGCAGGGACAGTATCGCTCAGGCCGCCTTCTCCACTTTGCTCCGCCCCCCTTATGCTCCGGGACTGGACAGGGAGAGTTGGGTTACGGGGGAAGCAGGGCCGGCGTCAGCACCCGGCGTACCCGGGCAAGTGCCGGGGCCCTGGAAAATCAGAGGGGCCCAGCCGCCCACTCACTGTCGGGGCCCGGGCCCACACACACACCCGCCCACTCACTGTCGGGGCCGGGCCCACTCACTGTCGGGGCCGGGCCCACTCACTGTCGGGGCCGGGCCCACACACCCACCCGCCCACTCACTGTCGGGGCCCTGGCCGCTTCCTCGGCACCTGTTCAGGGACGCAGGCGCTGCTTGATTGCCGGCACTTCCCCCAGACATGGCCGCGCGCTGTCCGGCTTTGTCTGCTAGTAATGACACGGCAGGGTCGACGGCACTGCACCTTTAATTGTGCTTGTGTGTCGCTCCTGCCGCGTCATTACTAGCAGACACAGCCGCACAGCGCGCGGCCATGTCTGGGGGAGTGCCGGCAATCAAACACCGTCGGAGCGGAGGTCCTACACAGATGGGCGGGAGGGGCTCGGACCCGACCGCAAGTGGGCCCCTCTGATGTTCCAGGGCCATGAAGTCTGTGACACGCCGGGGGCCCTGCACTGCCCCATACCCGAGGAGCTGCTGGACAGGACACTGGACCGGGGACAGGTGAGTGAGGCTTCCCCAATCCCCATATTAAAAATATTAGTAATGGGTCTGTGTGAGTGCATGTATGTGAATGTCAGTGTATATGACTGTGTATATATATTTGTCTGTTTTATCTATGTGTACATATGTCTGCGTACCCTGTATGTGTACATATGTCTGCGTACCGTGTGTGCGCGCGCGCATATGTCTGCGTATGTGAAGGATGAGGGGGCAGGCTGGGCCATGTGTAATAAATAAATATATATAATATATATATAATATATATATATATATATATATATATATATATATATATATATATATATATATATATATATATATATATATGCATCATGAATCGTGTATGTGTTAAAAGGGCCCAATGAGACTCTTTCGCCCGGGGCCCAGAAAAACCTGGAGCCGGCCCTGGGGGGAAGGATCGCTGTGGCCGGGGGCCCGTTCTCATCTCCCGCTACCTGTGTAAGTACATACAAAGGCCGTGCTCCCCGGGGAGACGCCGTGTGTGAGGGGGTCTATATGTACAGTTTGTCAACAAAAAAAATTCTGGCTCCTAGATTCTGAACAACTTTGTCGACCCCTGTCTTAGAAGTTGTGGAACCCCTGTTAGAGGCTCTGAAGAGAGATCCATGAGATACTGAGCAGGCTCCAAAGGGGTTAATATATGATCCTGAGCACACAGTGAGCTGTGATTAAATGCTTTTTCTAAGCCAGCTGTATTTCCCTGTGTGGATAGTTGACTCAAAAAGGCCCTCTGTGGAGGTATGTTATCAGGAGGGATAGGGTTAATTAATCTATGAGGAGCTGCCAGATCCTGTTCCGTTTCAGATGCACAGACTCCACTTTCACTTTCCATATATCTCTGTGTAGGGGCTGGTGTGCATTCACTCCCTCCTGTGCCCTGCCCCCTCTGTGCCTTGCCCCCTCTGTGCCTGTCTGTCTCTGACTCCACACAGGAGGCCAGCGCCATCTTGGACATAACATGTGTACTTGTAGGAGATGTAACTGCAGTAGTGATTACCCTGCAGAAGCCACAATCTTCAGCAGAGTTCATACTGTGGCTGGAGTGAGTCTCCAAAGCAAGCATTTGGGAGGGGGAGGCAGGAACTGATTGCATATTACCTCCATGTGTCCAGGTCTCTGTTGTTGTGGTAGCTATTACAGGTGCTGATAAGCTGCTGCGCAGGAGATAAGCTTGGATATTTCCCTGCACAATGGCTGTTGGTGATGCAGAGACAGTACTCCTGCCTTTTTTGGCTTTTCCCATGCCTTGTAGAGCCGGTTAATCAGATCTTTTCACAACTGATGTGGAGGAGCTCTGGTGTGTGTGTGTCCTCACAGATCCATAGCTGGCCACGCCCCCAAATGTAACATTTTTCAAACGTTAATACAGTCCTGCACCAACTGTATTGAGTTTTAGTGATGGTCCACTTGCGCATAATGGAATGACCAGACCCATTGCTATCAATTTCATACTGGAATTTGACTAAATCAAGAACATATTATTATGATTCCCTCCTTCTGACTACCTTGATGCAGTCGTGTCCCTGGCAATCAACCTTCATAAGCAGTTGCGTTAACGCAGACAGGCACGCAACACGTTTATTTGTGAAAATATTGGAATTTTTGCAGAAAAAATTTGCAATTTTCAAACTTTTAATTTTTATGCCCTTAAACCAGATAGTTATCACACAAATAGTTAATAAATATTGTTTCCCACATGTCTACTTCACATCAGAATAATTTTTGAAACATAATTTTTTTTGTTAGGAAGTTAGAAGGGTTAAAAGTTGACCAGCAATTTCTTGTTTATCCAACAAAATATTACAAAAAATTTTTTTTACGGACCACATCATATTTGAAGTGACTTTGAGGGCATATGTGACAGAAAATAACCAAAAAGTGAAACCATTTTAAAAACTGCACCCCCTCAAAGTGCTCAGGACAACATGCAATGTTTAAGAATTAAAGCAATGTGCAAGGAAAAAATCAAAATTTTACTTTTTGCCACATAAATGTTTTAGCCCCAAATTTCTTATTTTCACAAGGATAACAGGAGAAATTGGACGGTACAATTTGTTGTGCAATTTCTCCTGAGTATGCTGATACCCCATATGTGGTGGAAAACTACTGTTGGGGTACACAGTAGGGCTCGGAAGGGAAGATGCGCCATTTGGCTTTTGGAATTCAAACTGTCTGGAATAGATAGCGGACGCCATGTCGTGTTTGCAGAGCCCTTGATGTGCCTTAACAGTGGAAACTCTCTTCCTCCCCTCCCCTCTAGTGACCCCATTTTGGAAACTACACCCCTCAAGGAACTTACCTGGTTGTGTGATGAGCACCTTGAACCTGCAGGTGCTTCACAGAATTTTATAACTTTGAGCCATGAAAATATAAAAATTACATTTTTAGCACAAAAATGTTTCTTTAGCCACACATATTTTTTATTTTCACAAGGGTAACAGGGTAAAATGGACCCCAAAATTTGTTGAGCAATTTCTCCACAGTACACAGATTCACAATATGTGGTAGAAAACTGTTTGGGTGGACAGCAGGGCTTGGAAGAGAAGGAGCACCATTTGACTTTTGGGGTGCAGTATTGGCTGGAATAGATAGTGGATGCCATGTCACATTTGGAGAGGCCCATATGTCCCTAAACATTGGAAACCCCCCCACAAGTGACCACCCCATTTTGGAAACTACACCCCTCGAGTAATTCATCTAGATGATAAGTGAGCATTTTTAAACCTCAGGCAATTCACAGAATTGTATAACATTGGGCTGAGTAAATGGAAAATTATCATTTTTTTTCCACTTAAAAACTTTGGGCCAAAGTTTCATTTTATTTTCAGAAGGGGATAGGGAGAAAACGAAGGTTAAAATTTGTTATGCAATTTCTCCTGAGAACGCCAATACCCCATATGTGGTCGAAAACTACTTTTGAGGCACAGGGCATAGCTCAGAAGGGAAGGAGCGCCATATTGGGCTGCAGACTTTACTGGAATGGTTTGAGGATGCCATATGACATTGGCAGAGCCCCTGAGGTGCCAGAATAGCTGAAACCCTCCATAAAAATAAGTGACCCCACTTTACAAGCTCAGAAGGGAAGGAGCGCCATATTGGGGTGCAGACTTTACTGGAATGGTTTGAGGGTGCCATGTGACATTGGCAGAGCCCCTGAGGTGCCAGAATAGCTGAAACCCTCCATAAGTGACCCCACTTTACAAGCTATACCCCCCATTGAATTCATCTAGGGGTGCAGTTAGTATATTGACACCACATGTCCCTCACATAATTTTATACCATTGGGTGATGAAGAAAGAATAATTACATTTTTACCACTAAAACGTTGTTTTAGCTCCAAGTTTTTAACTTTTTATAAGGGCTAATAGGAAAAAATTGACCGCATAGTTCGTTGTGCAATTTCGCCTGAGTGCACCAACACCTCACATGTAATCGGGAAATATTTTTGAGGCACAGTTAACAGCTCGAAAGGGAAGGAGCGTGATATTGTAGTGCAGATTTTGCTGGACTGGTTTGCTGGTGCCATGTCACATTGGCAAAGCCCCTGAGGTACCGAAACAGCAGAATTTCCCCATAAGTGACCTGATTTTTACAAACTACACCTCTTAATGAATTCATCTAGGGGTTTAGCAATCATATTGACACCGCAGGTGTGTCACAGAATTTTATGCCATTGAGTGGTGAAGAAAAAATAATTACATTTTTACCACAACAATTTTGTTTTAGCCCCGGATTTTACATTTTCACATGGGGAAATGGGTAAAAGTGGCACCAAAATTTGTCACACAATTTCTGAACTTGGCAATACCACCTATGTGGCTGTACAGTACTGCTTAGCCACGTGGGCGAGAAGGAAGTGAAATAGCACTATTTGACTCTTGGAGAATAAATTTTCGTAGAATAGTTTGCAGACTTCAAATACAGAGTCCCTAAGTGCCAGAACAGCAGAATCGCCCCTCAAGTGACCACATTTTGGAAATTACACCACTCTGGGAATTTATCTACAGGTGTAGTGACCATTTTGACGCCATGGGTGTTTTCCAGAAACAAGCAGCAATGGATGTTGCTGAGTGAAAATTGCAAATTTGCCATTGTAGTGCCTGTAATTTGTAATGCCCAGTACATTGTAATTCCCATACATTATGCCCAGCTCGTGCTTCTGGAGACCTAGTTCCCATAAATTAAGCAGGCTTTCATCGCTACAGAAATGCTGAACATGTGGATGCTAACTGCAGTTTAGGCACACAGAGACTCAGAATGGATGGGGGCATTTGGATTTAAGAGCTAAGAATTCACTGGACTTCTTTTGGGGGATGAGGAACCTTTGTGCTACCAGTTAAGTGGAAGCCCCCTATATTTCCATTGACAAATGACAGACCTGAGTGGAAACTTGCTTTGTGTTTTTGTGGATTGAGTTGAAGCTTTTATTGATAACATTTTGAATCACATTTATACTGTGCCCTTTGCGGACTACTTGCATCGGCTTTTTATTTAAATCTCCAAATGACATGATTCAGTTGAAACCCCTGAGGGATCCATTTACTATAATGTGGCAGCAGAGTAAATCTGGACTACTTCTAGCTTCTGCTAAGCGGTATCTTTTCATACATGCACAAAACTGTGGTTGACCGCGCTTATGTGCATGCCTAAAAAGACTGACACCACCAGATCATAGGTCAGACAGCATCCACGGTGCGATTTCAAGCATACCATATTTATCTTTTTTTATGTTTGGCTACCATCATGGACTAAAAGACCCTTTTTGTAAAAAAAAAAAAAAAAAAAAAAATAGTTTTTTGCATTGCTTTATTCTAAGCTATAATTTTTTCAATAGTTATGTGAGGGCTTCTTGTTTACAGGAAGAGTTGATGTTTTTATTGGTACCATTTTCAGGTACATAACATTTTTTGATTGCTTTCTATTACGATTTTTGGGAGGCAGAATGAACAAAAACCAACAATTCAGTAATTTGTTTTTTGGAGGGGGGTTTTAGGTCGTTCTCCTTGTGATAAAAGTGATAGGCTATGTGCCCATGATGCAGAAATGCTCCGGATTTTCTCCTGAGCGTTTCTGCATCTCCCTGGCAGAAAAAATGCATGCGGATTGTGCATGCGGATTGTGTATGCGGACTGTGCATGCGTTTTTCCTGCCAGGGACATGCGGAAGTGAAGCGTTCTTCACATGCATTTCCGCATGCGGGTTGTCAAGCGCTTTCCAAGCGATTTTAGCATCACTTGTAAAGTGCTTGACAACTTGGTCACACTGTATAAATCCATGCAACCGGCATGGATTTATATAGTGTGACCGGAAGAATGGTAAAAAAATAAATATATACTTACTTCCTGATGGCCCCCGGTGTCCTTGTCTTGGCTTGCCGGCAGCTCGCGGTAGACTAAAGGACCTGCCGACGTCAGCGGTCACGTGACCCGTCACATGACTGAATGACGCCACTGCAGGTCCTTTTAGTCTACCGCCATCTGCCGGCAAGCCGAGACAAGGACACCAGGGGCCATCAGAAGGGAAGTATAATATTTATTTTCTATTTTATTCTTTTTTTTTTTTTTTTTTTTTTACAGGTACTATGGTACCCGGGTCCGGAGGAGAGTCTCCTCCTCTCCAGACCCGGGTACCATCCGCACATTGAATCGCTTAATATCCGCATCTGCAGATGCAGTGATGCGGATTCCATGCGTTCCAATGCAAGTCAATGGCGGCAAAAACGCCGTGCTTCCGCAAAATAATTGGTAGTACTGCGTATTTTTCTGCAATGATAATCCGCAGTGGAAATTTCCGCAGCATGTGCACAGCACATGCGGATTATCATTGGGGAACATGGCAGACCTTCTACCAAGCGTTTTTTAAGCGTTTCTGCAGCGGAATTGCCGCTGCGGAAACGCTTAAACGCATAGTGGGCACACAGCCATAAGGCAGCTTTATTGTTCGGGTCAGTACTATTACACCGATACCACATTTATATAATTTTTTTTTTAGGTTTTGCTGCATATACATAATAAAAACTATTTTTTAGAAAAAAAATTGTTTTTGCATCACTGTATTGAGAGCTATAACTTTTTTTTTTTTTTTTGAAGATGAAAGTGTAAGGGGGCTTGTTTTTTGCTGAACAAGATGGCGTTTTCAAGTTATACTTTCTGTTCAGCGTGATGATGAAAAAGCATAGATTTTAACCACTCTTTTTTTTTTTTTTTTTTTTTTTTTTTTTTTTTTACAGTATTCACAGAAGGGGTTGACTAGTGACCATTTTATAGTTCGAGTCTTTACGGATGTGGCGATACCAAATATATGTATTTTTGTTTATTTTTACATAAATATATCTATTTATTGGTATAATTTTTTTCTTTTGTGATTTTTATTTATATTTTTTATAATTTTTTAAACTTTTTTTTGCTTTTTTTTACTTGGTCCCTTTATGGGACTTTAACTTTCATGGCTCTGATCGCTGGTATAATGCATTACAATGCACTAGCACTGCAATGCACTATACTTGTAAGTTCTGAACTGACAGAATGCCTCTTAAACCCTGCTCTGGGCATGGTCTAAAAGGCTTACCGTAGCTGGCAGACCCAGAGGTTGTCATGGCAACCTCTTGTTCCTATGGTAACGATTTGCCCTCGCAATAACGTCTTGGAGGCGCCTATCGGAAGGGAGAGAGGGAGCCTCCTCCCTCTCATAGTCTCCTAAATATTGCGCTCTATATCGATCGCTGCATTTAAGAGGTTAAATGGCTCGAGGCGGTGCAAGCACCGTTCCGGGCGGTGACAGCGGGAGCTCAAATATAACTTGCTCCTGGCAGCGATCGCTCGGGCACAGCTCCTGTGACCGCACAATTGCCATGATGTAACATTGTTATAGGTTGTGAACCCCTTCCCTACTGATGAAACTTAATGTCAAAGGTCGTGAAAGGGTTAATAGTGTAGATGGGTCAAATGTGGTTACAGATTCCCTTTAACAAAATTACTGTAATGAACCAGTATCCTCAGTCACTCATCAGAGATTGTCATTTGTAAATCCACCTGTATATAATAAAATTACTTCTTTATTTTGTTTGCATTAAAACGTTTCTTTAAGCTGTTCACGGTCTCCTCTGACTCGTTTCTGTGAGCAAAAAGAACATGTTCTGACCAAAATAAATATATAGAAGAATGCAATACTAACAACAATTGATTAATAAAAAGCAGTTACTATTTAAACATACAAAAATCATATGGAAAAGTATTAATAAAATCACATACAGAATTACTATCAAGTAAATAAAAAAATCTCATTAATACTCCATGCAGTACACAATTTAATAAAAAAAATCATAGTCTATAAATAATTACCAATATTGTACCAAGATGACATACTAAATAAAATTTTCAAAAATGGATATAGAATGGTAGCCAAAGAAAGTTTGTCATTAGGAAACAGGTTATCACCAAGTTTATATACGGAACTAAAAAAGAATAAAAGTACATGGTTGTCGCAGAAGGTTTTCTTTAAATGTGGGGAAAACAAATGCAACATATACAAATATACAGAGAAACAAAAAACAATGTTACCTCCAAAATAAAGAGCGTAAAATTACTTAATTTCTGAACTGCAATACCATCACATAGATTGCATAACATGCACTGCATGCATTGCAAACTATATTGGTTGTACAAGAAAATTGAAACACCTATCGGAACATATCTACAACATAAAGGTAATGGTACATATTCGGGAGCAACAAAACACTTCGTCGAAGTGCATAAAAATAATCTATCTAACTTTAGTTGCTATGGAGTGGAAAGAGTTGCTTGTCCAGAGCGGGGAGGCAATTGTTAAAAAAAAAAAAAAAAACTATTGTTAAGAGAACTGGATTTTGTAAATGAACTCGAAAGAACCTAATGGCATGAATTATCGGAACAATACATTGTATTTTAAATTGAAATATTCTTTTTCTTGTCCAATTGTAACTCAAAAATAGCAGATTAAGAAGCTTCCAGCTTAAACAAAAAATAAAAAAAAATGCATGTTAATTATGTAACACATTTGATTGTCTTGATTTTAGTCTGTTTTGCATACCCATGTGAGCTCTATGACTAAGGGCAGTATGTACGCCAGAAAAGCGTCAGAGAGGAGACAGTGAACAGCTTAAACAAACTCTTTAATGGAAACTAAATAAAGAAGCAATTTTATTACATACAAGTGGATTTACATGCTACATTTTTTCCAATAATTGCAAGTGCACCTGTTGGTCAGCAGTTCAAGCTGCAGCCGCAACGAAATACAAATGGAGTTGCATTCATATACGTGGTGAGTTCAGGAACTTTTTCTCTTTTTATATTTTCCCGAGATTGTGATGAGCAATTGTTGAGAACCCGTTGATTCATCAAACTTGATTTTTGGCCCGTGAATAACTTTGTTTGTATTAGGGAATGGATGAGTGGAAAAACAAAGATAAAGGTGGCACTCACCATGAGCTGCAGTATAAAAAAAATAGTCCTTTCTTCCAACAAAGACATCAGAATGAGTGGTACAACCCCTGGCAAAAAATTATGGAATCACCGGGCTCGGAGGATGTTCATTCAGTTGTTGAATGTTGAAAAAAAGCTTGGTCTGAAAAAAATTACCCTTACTGAGTACCACATTTTTTTTTTTTTCTAGATTTCTTTTAGTGTTTCTTAAAGCCGTAAAGTTGCCATTTGAAATGACTTTAGTTTTGTGCCATGTCTGTGATCTGCTTTTTTTCAACAACATTAAACAACTGAATGAACATCCTCCGAGCCCAGTGATTCCATAATTTTTGCCAGGTGTTGTAGGCAGGGGGGTGTGCGGGAGTGTGAAGAGTTGGGCGACGGCCACTTCGCGCTGCAAACCGCGCTTCTACAGGGTCCACCTGTGCTATGGCATGTTACCACTTCTTTTAAAACCAAGGTGAGCAACATCCGCCCGTCCACCTGTTCGGTGATTGTGATTAAACACATAAAACAGAACAGTGCATTACATACACTTAGAATAACGTTTTGTAAAAATATGGACATGTCCAGTTAATCATTAAGTCCTAGTGGACCATTAGTATTTAGAATTAATCTTGCTTCTTTTCTTAGCAACTTTAAATTATGATTACCGCCTCCTGGGGGGTATTCTACTCTTCCTAAACCTTCAAGACAAAGTAAATTTGCGTCGGTGTTATGATATTCTCTCGTATGTTTAATGAGTCTTGGGGCTCCCTTCCCCAAAGTTATGGATCTGCAATGTTCACTGAGCCTAACAAACAGGGGTCTTATTGTCTTCCCTATGTATAAAAATTTACAGTGACAAAATAATACATACACTAAGTGTCTGGTCTTGCAAGAAATAAAATCATTAACGCAACACCTACCAATCCCAACAAAAATGAAGTATCTAACAAATGTTGATGGCAAAATGAAAATTGGTCACATTTAAAGTTTCCCATTGGTACACTTTTTCTTAACCAATTATTGTCCTCACTACAACATTTAGTACTCTATAGGGTCACTGAGTATGAGTATTTGGTGATCACTTTTGGGCTAAGTAACACCCCAGTTTTTACTTTTTCTCAAAATTTTGTTGAAGGGAACGTGTCGCCATGAAAATGCTGTTCAATCTGCAGGCTCTGTGTTTTAGACCAGGGAAAGCTTTACACAGTTTTTTCCAAGGAAATATTGAAATATTCTTATATATATATATATATATATATATATATATATATATATATATATATATATATATATATATATATATATATAAATACTACCATTCAAAAGTTTGGGGTCATTTAGAAATTTCATTATTTTTGAAAGAAAAGCACATTTTTTTTTCAATGACGCTAACATTAAATGAATCAAATACACTCTATACATTGTTAATGTGATAAATGACTATTCTAGCTGCAAACGTCTTGGTTTTTATTGCAATATCTACATAGGTGTATAGAGGCTCATTTCCAACAACCACCACTCCAGTGTTTTAATGGTACATTGTGTTTGCTAACTGTGTAAAAAGGCTAATGGATGTTTAGAAAACCCTTGCACAAGTATGTTAGCCCAGCTGAAAACGGTTTGGCTGATTTGAGAAGCTATAAAATTGACCTTCCTTTGAGCTAGTTGAGAATCTGGCGCATTACATTTGTTTGTTCTATGAAACTCTCAAAATGTCCAGAAAAAGAGAACTTTCATGTGAAACTCGACAGTCTATTCTTGTTCTTAGAAATGAAAGCTATTCCATGCGAGAAATTGCCAAGAAACTGAAGATTTCCTACAACGGTGTGTACTACTTACTCCCTTCAGAGGAGAGCACAAACAGGCTCTAACCAGAGTAGAAAGAGAAGTGGGAGGCCTCGCTGCACAACTGAGCAACAAGACAAGTACATTAGAGTCTCCAGTTTGAGAAATCTACGCCTTACAGCTCCTCAACTGGCAACTTCATTAAATAGTACACAGAAAACGCCAGTGTCAACGTTTACAGTGAAGAGGCGACTCCGGGATGCTGGCCTTCAGGGCAAAGTGGCAAAGAAAAAGCCATATCTGAGACTGGCTGATAAAAGGAAAAGATTAATATGGGCAAAAGAACACAGACATTGGACAGAGGAAGATTGTAAAAAAGTTTTATGGACAGACGAATCAAAGTTTGAGGTGTTTGGATCACACAGAAGAACATTTGTGAGACGCAGAACAACTGAAAAGATGCTGGAAGAGTGCCTGACGCCATCTGTCAAGCATGGTGGAGGTAATGTGATGGTCTGGGGTTGCTTTGGTGCTGGTAAAGTGGGAGATTTGTACAAGGTAAATGGCATTTTGAATAAGGAAGGCTATCACTCCATTTTGCAACGCCATGCCATACCCTGTGGACATCGCTTGATTGGAGCCAATTTCATCCTACAACCGGACAATGACCCAAAGCACACCTCCAAATTAAGCATGAACTATTTAGGGAAGAAGCAGGCAGCTGGTATTCTATCTGTAATGGAGTGGCCAGCGCAGTCACCAGATCTCAACCCAATTGAGCTGTTGTGGGAGTAGCTTGACCGTATGGTACGCAAAAAGTGCCCATCAAGCCAATCCAACTTGTGGGAGGGGCTTCAGGAAGCATGGGGGGAAATTTCTCAAGATTACCTCAGCAAATTAACAGCTAGAATGCCAAAGGTCTGCAATGCTGTAATTGCTGCAAAGGGAGCATTCTTTGACGAAAGCAAAGTTTGATAGAGAAAATTATTCTTTCTAATAAAAATCATTATTTCTAACTTTGTCAATGTCTGGACTATATTTTCTATTCATTTTGCAACTCATTTGATAAATAAAAGTATGAGCTTTCATGGACACAAAATTGTCTGAGTGACCCCATATATATATTATTACATGCATGCATACATACACAACCGTTCAAAAGTTTGGGGTCACCCAGACAATTTTGTGTTTTTACATATACACACTGCTCAAAAAAATAAAGGGAACACTTAAACACTAGAATATAACTCCATGTAAATCAAACTTCTGTGAAATCAAACTGTCCACTTAGGAAGCAACATTGATTGACAATCAATTTCACATGCTGTTGTGCAAATGGAATAGACAATAGATGGAAATTATTGGCAATTATCAAGACACCCTCAATAAAGGAGTGGTTCTGCAGGTGGGGACCACAGACAACATATCAGTACCAATGCTTTCTGGCTGATGTTTTGGTCACTTTTGAATGTTGGTTGTGCTTTCACACTCGTGGTAGCATGAGACGGACTCTACAACACACACAAGTTGCTCAGGTAGTGCAGCTCATCCAGGATGGCACATCCATGCGAGCTGTGGCAAGAAGGTTTGCTGTGTCTGTCAGCGTAGTGTCCAGAGGCTGGAGGCGCTACCAGGAGACGTGGAGGGGGCCGTAGGAGGGCAACAACCCAGCAGCAGGACCGCTACCTCCGCCTTCGTGCAAGGAGGAACTGGAAGAGCACTGCCAGAGCCCTGCAAAATGACCTCCAGCAGGCCACAAATGTGCATGTGTCTGCACAAACTGTTAGAAACCGACTCCATGAGAGTGGTATAAGGGCCCGACGTCCACAGATGGGGGTTGTGCTCACAGGCCAACACTGTGCAGGACGCTTGGCATTTGCCACAGAACACCAGGATTGGCAAAGTCGCCACTGGCGCCCTGTGACCTTCACAGATGAAATCAGGTTCACACTGAGCACATGTGACAGACGTGACAGAGTGTGGAGACGCCGTGGAGAGCGACCTGTTGCCTGCAACATCCTTCAGCATGACCGGTTTGGCAGTGGGTCAGTAATGGTGTTGGGTGGCATTTCTTTGGAGGGCCGCACAGCCCTCCATGTGCTCGCCAGAGGTGGCCTTATTGCCATTAGGTACCGAGATGAGATCCTCAGACCCCTTGTGAGACCATATGCTGGTGTGGTGCGGTTGGCCCTGGGTTCCTCCTAATGCAGGACAATGCCAGACCTCATGTGGCTGGAGTGTGTCAGCAGTTCCTGCAAGATGAAGGCATTGAAGCTATGGACTGGCCCACCCGTTCCCCAGACCTGAATCCAATTGAGCACATCTGGGACATCATGTCTCGCTCCATCCACCAACGTCACGTTGCACCACAGACTGTCCACGAGTTGGCGGATGCTTTAGTCCAGGTCTGGGAGGAGATCCTACCGGAGACCATCCGCAACCTCATCAGGAGCATGCCCAGGCATTGTAGGGAGGTCATAAAGGCACGTGGAAGCCACACAAAATACTGAGCCTCGTTCTGACTTGTTTTAAGGACATTACATCAAAGTTAGATCAGCCTGTAGTGTATTTTTCCACTTTAATTTTGGGGGGGACTCCAAATCCAGGCCTCCATTGGTTAATAAATTTGATTTCCATTGATGATTTTTGTGTGATTTTTGTTGTTAGCACATTCAACTTTGTACAGAACAAAGTATTCAATGAGAATATTTCATTCATTCAGATCTAGGATGTGTTATTAGTGTTCCCTTTATTTTTTTTGAGCAGTGTATATCTATCTAGATAGTTATAGATATAAATGTGATTGAGATATATAATATAATCAGTACTTTGCATGTGTAGATTACTGTACATGTATTTTAGTACAAAATAAATTATTTTCTTTAAAAAATGGCGTAGGATACCACTACATTTTAAGAACCAGCAGAGGGAAAGCGGACAGCTGGGGCTGATGTTATATCCTGGGAAGGGGGTTGAATACCCATGTCGCTTCCCATGCTATTAATGAGCTCACAGCTGTATACTTAGCCTTTACTGGTTATTAAAATGGGGGACCCCAAAAAAATAAAAAAAGGGGCCCCCTATAATTTAGTAACCAGCGAAGTCTAGGCACACAGCTGCGGGCTGATATTAATATGCTAGGAAGGGGCCATGGTTATTGGCCCCCTCCCAGACTAAAATCATCAGCTCTCAGCCGCCCTAGAAAGGCACCCCCATAAGATGCGCCAATTCTGGCACTTAGCTTCCGCTCTTCCTCCTTGTCCTGGTGCGGTGGCAAGTGGGGTAATAAGGTTGGGGTTGACCTCAGCTTTGTCCTGGCAGCTGACATCAATCCCAGGGATTAGTAATGGAGAGGCTTCTATGAGACTCCCCCATTGTTAACACCATAGTCCAATTGTAAAAAAAAAAAAAAAAAAAAAACATCCAGAATAAAGTACGTCATTTTAGATAATGACAAAGACTCCTTTATTGAATCTACATTTGCCAAAAAGCCTTATACGTAACATAACGCCCAATCCATTGAAGCCCATGTCACCTGTTAAAAAATAAAGCAACATAATCCTCAACTGTCCCCGATGTGAAGCTAATAATCCTTTTGTCCATAGACTACTCTAGCTCTGCTATATCTTCTTGGCAGTCTGAACACTGGCATGATGCGAGCGTTCAGCATGTCAGGCAGCTGAGACACTGAGCTGCGGGCACTTGCTTGGTGACGTGATAAAGTTGAGCAGCGTTCATGCCCAATGAACTGCATTCACCTCACTGAAGTCCAGGTCAAAGACATTGGCTTCAGGGGCTGAATCCTCATCCTCCTCTCTAGCCAGTACAGTGAATGGAAATTCACGGTTTACATCATGTGACCTTGTTACCATAGCCGACTTCTGGCGGCATACTGGACTGGGTGCTACAGCTTTAGCTCACAAGTCGCAGAACAAATGGAAAGTCACGTTAGATAACAATAGCATGCAACTAGTCTTTGATCACTCCCACTTCGTGGGACACGGAACTACAGTCTGTGCCTAGGTCGACCTGGGCCATGGGATAGTTCTTGGCATCTCCATGAATACACCTCACCCCATTCCCAGGGACTAGCACATGCAGAAGCGTGGCCCTTGCCAGGCCCAATTATACATTTTGTCACTAATTTAACTAAAACACACAATGTTGTGTACTGAGGAAATCATCCATCCTTTTTTAAAAGCTGTTAGTGTCGGCCATTACTACCTCTTGTGGTCGACATTCCTCAGTCTGACTGCTCTAACTGTAAAGAACGCTTTCCTATTTAGCAGACTGGATCGCAGGATTTTATATCTCTTTTTATGCACCCTAAAATCTTTTGCTTTTGCTGCTGCTGCTTGATATTGAGTACTGCTGCTCCGCTTACTTGTAACCAGAATACCCAAGTCTTTCTCCTCTACTGTAGTTGCGAGTATATTCCCGTTTAATATATATATTCAGCAATAGGATTACTCCATCCTAGGTGCATTACACTGCATTTATCAAGATTAAATCTCATATGCCAAGTGTTTGCCCATTCAGACATTTTATCCAGATTGATTTGTAATATTTTAACGACACTATTTAACTGACACTTGACTCTCAATCCCTTCCACAAGGTCATTAATAAAGACATTAAATATAATCGGTCCTAGTACAGATCGCTGCGGTACATCCCATTTATAATGACTTTGTTTCCTATTATTTAGGCAATTCCTTACCTATCTACATACACTAAGAGTGCAAAGCAGTCATCAAAGCAAAAGGTGGCTACTTTGAAGAACCTAGAATATGACATATTTTCAGTTGT
This sequence comes from Phyllobates terribilis, assembly GCF_046119375.1. Classification (NCBI taxonomy): domain Eukaryota; kingdom Metazoa; phylum Chordata; class Amphibia; order Anura; family Dendrobatidae; genus Phyllobates; species Phyllobates terribilis. Next base: position 709,412,052 of record NW_027362761.1, read on the forward strand.
TTCACACTTTTTTTGTTAAGTATATAATTCCACATGTGTTAATTCATAATTTTGATGCCTTCAGTGTGAATGTATAATTTTCATAGTCATGAAAATACAGAAATTTCTTTAAAAGAGAAGGTGTGTCCAAACTTTTGGTCTGTACTGTATAGTTTCCCCTAGTCCCTGCTTCTGGAGTTTCAGTTTAAGGCTTACATGGTACAGTGTCAAATGCCTTTGGAAAGTCCAGATAAATCACATCAGCCGCATTACCAACATCCAGATTTGCACTTACCTCCTCATAGAAACCCAATGTGTTGGTTAGACACAACCCACCTTTCATGAATCCATGCTGGTTGTCAGTATCTCTACAGGTCATCTCTTATAATGTCCACAAAAACTTTGTACACTACTGATGTCAGACTTGCGAAACGGTAGTTGCCTGGATACACCACCTTACCTTTCTTAAAGCACCAGTCCAGCGTTTTATTTTTTTCAGCGCTGGAGTGGCACTTTAAATCTAAACTCCCTGCACCTGGTTTCATATTCTCCCTCCGGAGTCTTCACATTTTTTTCGGTGTTGCACCGGTCCCCCATCGCTATCTTCTGACAGTAGCTTTCGACTGCCTGGGTGTCAGAAGCTATGTCACACGCTCTCAAGACAAGTCTGAGAGCCAGAATGAGGCTCTCAGACTTGTATTGAATAGTGACCTAGCTCATGCAACACTGAAGCTGCGAGTAGGTCAGTTTTTGCCAGAGACCGACTGCAGCGACGCTGGAAACGGATGAAGGCGGCGGCAGGTGAGTAGGAGACAGGGACTCACATTTAAAGCACCATGCCAGTGGTGCAATAAAAAAAAACACTGGAGTGGAAACTTTAAATATCAGTACCACATCATCCATTCTCCATTCCTGTGGCACCAACCCTGTTATAAGAGAGTCTAAGAATATGACATCGGTCTGGCAGTTACTGATCTCAATATCCGTGGACAAATGCCATATGGGCCGGGGGATTAGTCAATGTTTAATTTGCTAAGACAAAGTCTTACTTCTTCTTGTATCAAACTAGTTATAGCAGGTGGTGAACTTTGATTTTTGCCTTGTTGAATGATCCCTGGAACAGTCAGTTTATTAGAGAACAGAGATGAAATGTGCCTGTTTAATATCTCAGCCTTTTCTTTGTCCTCTATAGTTATCGCCTTTCCTTTCAAGGGCCCGACTTCCGTTTTTTTTTCTAATTGGCATTGATGTATTTATAAAAAATTTGGGGATTTATTTTAATGTCGCTGGCTTTGTTTCTCTGTAGCTAGCTTAATTTATTTTTTACATTTCTAATGGATATCTTTATACTACTGAAATGCCATTTCTGTATTCTCTGCCTTCAAGATTTTGAATGCCCTTTACTTTTTGTCTTATTAAACTTTCTACTGTCTTAGTTATCCAAAATGGTTACTTTTTATTCCTGAACATTTTATTACCAGAGGGTATAAGTTTTCTACAGGATTCTAGTAGTATTTCCTTAAACATGCCTCATTTATGTTCGGTATCCCCAGTTACCATGACATGGCCCCAGTCTACACGATGAAGCTCTTCCCTCAATTTTTTTAAATCAACTTTTGTAAAGTTCCAGGTTTTTTGCATTTCCCCTTTGAAATTTTTTATTGAATATTAAAACTTACCAGATTATGGTCGCTGCATCCCAAATGCTCCCCGACCTGTAGATCTGAAATTGTATATGGTCTATTTGACTGGACCAGATCCAGCAGATTATCTCCCCAGGTTGGTTCATCTACCAACTCAGAAGTAATTGTCTTGAACTGTGGATAAGAACTTGCAGCTTTTAGCTCAACCGAAAGATTCTATATCCCATTGAATGTCTGCATAGTTAAAATCCGCCATGATAAAAACCCTATTATGGACCTCTACCTCAGGGGTCTCAAACTCTGCTGAATATATGGGCCGCACATAGAAAAAATTTGAATTTTGGGGGCGCATTCTTGGCAGGACAAAGTGACGTTTTTAGTGATACACCATTTGATCATTTTTTTTTAACATGTTTGCCATCTATATATATATTTTTTTTTTTAAATGGCATATGGTATAGTTTTATAGCTAGGGTTGTTGGTTTACTTTAGTTTGTATGTAAAACAGTTTTTAGTGGCAAAATATTTTTTTTATTCTTTTATTTTGAATAATTAATTTTTTTTTTTTCCAATTTTTGTTTCCCCCAATTGTCCACATACTGTAATATTGTCTTACAATTTGTACCATTTAGTAATTCTGGCAAACATCGTGTTGTAATATGCCCCATCCTGGTCCCCATCTTGTAGTAATACCCCATCCTGGTCCTCATCTTATAGTAGTAGTGCCCCATTTTGGTCCCATCTTATGGAAATTTCCCATCTTGTAATAATGTTTCATTCTGGTCCCCATTGTGCCGTTCTTCACATTCACTGAAAAAAAAGATTCTTCTCATTTGTCCTCAGTTCAGTCGGCATCCTCTTTTCTGCACATTCGGCCCGCAGGTACTGGAAAAACCCTTGACGATTGCGGCCCGGTCCAGGAGTCCGCAAACAGCAGCGCTTTATTTCAGTTGAATGTGTGTCCTTGGATTGCTGCGCAAAAACAAGCTCTCTACACAACAATACCAAGACCAGCAGCTTACATCAGCGTGATGGCGCATGGCAGTGATGTCCTATGCCACCGCCCCAATGTCAACTGCTGGCCTCTGATTGGCCAGGGGATTGCCATGCAGAGAGCTTGTCTCTCCCTGGCAATACATTTCAGTTGAATGTGCATCAAAGGATGCACTTTCAACTGAAAAAGTGCTGCTGCCGGCAGACCCATGGAACAGGCTGCGATCAGAAAGGAGTCTACAGAGCCTGTGGGCCGCATGAAGCCGCCTCAGGGGCTGAGTGTTTGAGAACCCTGCTCTACGTGTTCAGCTATATTAGGAGGTTTATAATAGACTTCAGTTAGCAGCTTTCCATTATTGCCATCCCTATGTATATTTACCCAAACTGACTCTACACTGTGTTCCAAATTATTATGCAAATAATATTTTCTCACATTTTCCCAAATTACCTATATGAATTGCAGTCATTGTAATTTTCCAGTCAAATAACTATTAGAGTACAATTGAAAGGTTTTTGTACAAACTGCCTATGATAACAGTATATTTTTAAAAAAATTAAAAAACTCAAACTGCACTCAAAATGCATGTTGCAAATTATTATGCACAGCAGAGTTTTCAACCTTTTCATTTTAATTGCGAACAAAAAAATGGTCATTTTTGAAATTTATAAGCATTAGCAGGTTATTACAAACTGAAATCAAACAGTTTTCAACTCAAAACTTTATTCTAGGTGATGTTACAATTGCACATAGGACCCCTTGTTCGAAAGGAGCTTCTGAACTCTCTCGTCCATTGAATGTCAGGTTTTGGATGGTTTCTGCTTCAATTGTTTTGCATGAGGACAGAATACCCTCCCAGAACTGTTGCTTAGATGTGAACTGCCTCCCGCCATCATAGACACTCCTTTTGATGATGCTCCAGAGGTTCTCAATGGGGTTGAGGTCAGGGGAGCATGGTTGCCACACCATGAGTTTGTCCCCTTTTTATGCCCATAGCAGCCAGAGATGCAGATATGTTATGTGCAGCATGAGACGGGGCATTATCATGCATGAAAATGATCTTGCTGCGGAATGCACGGTTCTTCTTCTTGAACCATGGCAGGAAGTGCTGTTTGAGAAACTCAACATACATTATGGAGTTCATCTTTACCCCTTCAGGGATCCTAAAAGGGCCGACAATCTCTCTCCCCATGATTCCAGCCCAAAACATTACTCCACCTCCTCCTCGTTAGTGCCGTAGCCGTGTTTGCATGGGGTGTCCAACCAGCCAGCCATCCTCCACTCCATCCATCTGGACCATCGAGATCATTTCATGCATGATAATGCCCCGTCTCATGCTGCACATAACACATCTGCATCTCTGGCTGCTATGTGCAGCATGAGACGGGGCATTATCATGCATGAAATGATCTCGATGGTCCAGATGGATGGAGTGGAGGATGGCTGGCTGGTTGGACACCCCATGCAAACACGGCTACGGCACTAACGAGGAGGAGGTGGAGTAATGTTTTGGGCTGGAATCATGGGGAGAGAGATTGTCGGCCCTTTTAGGATCCCTGAAGGGGTAAAGATGAACTCCATAATGTATGTTGAGTTTCTCAAACAGCACTTCCTGCCATGGTTCAAGAAGAAGAACCGTGCATTCCGCAGCAAGATCATTTTCATGCATGATAATGCCCCGTCTCATGCTGCACATAACATATCTGCATCTCTGGCTGCTATGGGCATAAAAGGGGACAAACTCATGGTGTGGCAACCATGCTCCCCTGACCTCAACCCCATTGAGAACCTCTGGAGCATCATCAAAAGGAGTGTCTATGATGGCGGGAGGCAGTTCACATCTAAGCAACAGCTCTGGGAGGGTATTCTGTCCTCATACAAAACAATTGAAGCAGAAACCATCCAAAACCTGACAAATTCAATGGACGAGAGAGTTCAGAAGCTCCTTTCGAACAAGGGGTCCTATGTGCAAATGTAACATCACCTAGAATAAAGTTTTGAGTTGAAAACTGTTTGATTTCAGTTTGTAATAACCTGCTAATGCTTATAATTTCAAAAATGACCATTTTTTTTGTTCTTTATTAAAATGAAAAGGTTGAAAACTCTGCTGTGCATAATAATTTGGAACATGCATTTTGAGTGCAGTTTGAGTTTTTTATTTTTTTTTAAATATACTGTTATCATAGGCAGTTTGTACAAAAACCTTTCAATTGTACTCTAATAGTTATTTGACTGGAAAATTACAATGACTGCAATTCATATAGGTAATTTGCCTGCATCCAAAAACACCAATTCACGCTCGGCAGTAGGCACTCACTTGGCATAGGTCTTGGTAAGGTTTATTGTGTTTCTCCGCACTTCAAATGAAAATTATTTCTCCAGCATAAGAAAATAAAACAACCGCTTTTCTTCAGCCCAAATCATATAATATACCAAACAGTCCTTTTGTCAGAGTAGACACAATACATTAGTATGATTGTCCTCACACCACAGCACAGGCATTAGTTCTCAGGCACAGCTGGTAGATGAACACTGGCTTCTCATCAGCTCCATGACCACAAAGACCTGTTCACCTTCCAGACAGCTCACATTTGCTGATCACTCACCAACTCCAACATACAGACTGCTCAGCTGACCGAACACTAAATGGTCAGTGCCTGGCTCTAGACATGGCTAGCCAGGTGCACGTAATCAGGACCTCCAGTGCTAGGTTTTAACCCTCTCCTACCTGGCTTCCTACAATAGCCATAAAATGAAATGTGTAGTGAATGCAAAGTATATAGTATAGATAATTTGCTTCCGTGTTTTTTTTTTTTTTTTTTTCAGGCTGTCATCTTTGCAATTGCTGCCACAGAACAAATGAGCTATAAAGAAGCTGAAGCGAAATACTTAAAAGGACCTTTAGTCTCTAAAAGGTAATATACAATAAATATATAGAGGGCATTTATAAGGGAACATAATGGTGTCTATATGGTTTTATTTTTTATTTCAGGGAAAGAAGACTGTTTGAGGAACAGATCTTAGAAAAGAAGAGATCTAAGTTGGTCAAATAGACTAAAATTAGAAAAAGGATTTAAGAGAATGATTTTGGAAATTGACTGGCTAAGAAGCTTTATTCTCTTGCTACTGAATTCAAATATTAAGATTTTGACTTCCATTCTTCAGAATTTGGCTTTGTTTTATATGCCAGTATTGTCCCAATTCTTGCTCCTGTGCTAACATGATCTCCTAACAGCAGTTTTGCCCTATATCTAACAATCGAACATATGCCTATGGTTTATTATGTGACATTTCTGTATTTTTTTTCTTTTTTCATTGTTCCTTTGTTTGTTCCAAAGGCGATTGAAGAGATATGAGGTGCACATTGTAAATATTCTCAGGGTCTTGACATTCTGGTTTATTCTATTTTGAAACAGAAATGCAACCATTGGTGCCTAATTAATATTTGGGTTTGCTAATGTTTTTGCCAAGATATTTTTGTTATCTTAGTTTAATTAGGTCCGCTGATGACTTTATATTTTTTATGGGAAAACCTAGTCTCCTCAGGGTATAGCATACTTGGCCTTGAACACAAGGATCCATATATAGTAACCACTAATGGAGAGCAACAAACATCCTGCTCCATACTTCTTGCTCACTGGAAAACGTGTACTTCTAGATGATGTGCATTATAAATCAGCACTGATTTAAAGGGAACCTGTCACCATTTTTGTAATATAACAACTAAAACTATCAAAATCCTTTATACAACCCCCTGACTCCCACTGAATACCCCACAAAAGCCTTTTTAAGTTCTCCTGTTCCATATGACAATTGGGTCGGTCCAGTCCGATGGGCGTGGTTTCGGGCCTCTTCAACCCTCCCCCCGGCTGCTGCTCGCCGTTCTCCTTCTTTAATTGAAGTGGCCACATTGCCAGGCGAAATCTTGTGCCTGCGCACAGAAATCGCCGCTCGCGCCTGCACACTATGCTTTGCTCTTCTGCGAACGCATGCACACTTATGATTTCGACTCTGCCCGCAGTAGGGCAAAGCATAGTGAGCAGGCGCAGGCCGCGATATCTGTGCTCAGGCGCAAGATCTCGCCTAGCAATGTGGATGACGCAAGGTGTCATCCATAACAATTAAAGAAAGAGGACGGCAAGCAGCAGCCGGGGGAAGACTTGGAGAGAACTTAAAAAAAAGGGTTTTGGTGGTTATTAGTGTTGAGCGAGTATGTTCTGTTAACCCTTTCGGCGAGTATGCTTGGGCCGAGCTCCGAGTACTTACAGCTGCTCGGTGATATGGTTGAATCGCTCCCGTGTGCATGATTTGCGACTGTTTGACAGCTTTATTACATGTGAGGAATGTGTAAGAAATAGACATTCCTCACATGTATTAAAACTGTCAAACAGTCGCAAATCATGCACACGGGAGCGATTTAACCTAATCACCGAGCAGCTATAAATACTCTGAGCTCAGCCCGAGTAGTTATACAGGGGGTTGTATAAGTATTTATGGAGTTCAGCACCGGTGCTGAATAAGGTCACAGTTTTAGTTGTTATATGCTAAAAGATAGGTTCCCTTTAAGTTCATATCCGCTAGTAAGAGAAAAAGTACAGGTTTTTTTTGCACACTACTTGCACTGATTCAATCAATCTTCATCTTTCCTGCATTGTACATACTTTATTTTCCTTTCAAAAAATGTTATATTTTTACTTTTACAATTTTGGACAAGGTATAAATGCAAAAAAAAAAATACTAATAAATAAATGTTTATATGCATCTCTTCTTTGTGTGAAACCACATGTATTTCCTTTTCAGTGATGTCTGTGCCATTTTTTTTCAGCAATCGTGCATCTGGACATTGTCGCTTCACCACATCACATGTTTTGTAAGGCTAAAATATTGCATCTGGTAAAGGGTGCAGTGTTGCTTGGATATGGGATAGAAGGTAAATGGTTAGAAAGGAAGAGCGGAATGTAGTGATGCTGAGGGTTGTCCACCCCAAATTATAGGCACCTCCACTGATCACTAAATAGAGGTCTTGAATCTTCTGTTCATCTCTAACCATACAACCACATTGAGTAGTTATTTGAATCTAGTGGTTGTAAATGTGTTCATGGTATATTTTTAACATCACTCCAGCTTGTTTTTTTATTCCTTTGTTAGAGATCACTTATGTGAGTGTAATGCATGTAGCCTCATACTCGCCAGTAGTTTTCTTCACCCATTTTCAGCCCCTCTCCGAACCACGTGCCTGCAGTTGTGACTTGTCAAATAACAGCGGTTGATGTGTGAAGCGGAGTTCATTTTTTAAAATCTTCTCAATATAAGTTTATGGGATCTCAGAACAAGGCTCTGTAGCCTCATTTTTGAGTCCCATAGACTTGTATTGAGAAAAGTGACTTCCGGAAAACACAGCTGAAAACAGATGAAGACGCTGACCGATGTGTGTATATAACTACATGTATTAGGCCACAGCCCGACTATCAGTATTCAGTCAGTATTTTTTCTCCGGAGTGGGAGCCAAAACCAGGAGTGGGCGATAAATGCAGAATTGGTGACTTGTTTCTATTATACCTTTTCTCTGATTGTTCCTCACCTGGTTTTGGCTCCCACTCCTGAGAAAAAATACTGACCGAATACTGACCAAATACTGATAGTGGAGCCATGACCTTACGCTTACATACGTGACCCCTGAAAAAAAAAATGCTGGAGTGGTGCTTAAAGAGAGAAAAATATATAAAGTACAGACCAAAAGTTTGGACACACCTTCTCATTTAAAGATTTTTCTGTATTTTCATGACTATGAAAATTGTACATTCACACTGAAGGCATCAAAACTATGAATTAACACATGTGGAATTATATACTTAACAAAAAAGTGTGAAACAACTGAAAATATGTCTTATATTCTAGGCTCTTCAAAGCAGCCACCTTTTGCTTTGATGACTGCTTGGCACACTCTTGGCATTCTCTTGATGAGCTTCAAGAGGTAGTCACCGGAAATGGTTTTCACTTCACAGGTGTGCCCTGCCAGGTTTAATAAGTGGGATTTCTTGCCTTATAAATGGGGTTGGGACCATCAGTTGTGTTGTGCAGAAGTCAGGTGGATACACAGCTGATATAATCCCACATATAATTCCACATGTGTTAATTCTATGAATCTTAAATTCACCCATAATATACAATCCAATTCGATTGATTTTTTAGATATTACTTTGACTCTGACTGATCACACCATTAATGTCACACCCTATAGAAAAAGTTTATCAAGAAATTCTCCCTTATTGGCTTCCTCTTGTCATAATAAAAAGACTATAATTAATATACCAGTAGGAGAGTTAATACGAATAAAAAGGAATACTAGTAACCCACGACAATGAGGTTGAAGCAAAAAAAGTTCTAGATAGACTATCAGCCAGACATTACTCCAAATGGACTTTAAAAAGAGCATACAACATAGTTAGCTCCCAAAACAGGAGTGATATGATTGGACCTAAATTCCGTAATCACCCTTCAGATGGTGTGAATGGATCCAACCAGGTCACCTTTGTCTCTCAGTATAGCCCCCAATTTTCTATGATCAAAAATATTATTAACAAATATCTTCCTATGCTTTCTACAGATCCCAAATTGAGAGAAGTACTACTAACACCAGTTAGGTTCACAGCTTATAAGGATCAAAAGAAAATAGTCGGCACTCCGTGTAGCTAGGGTGGTGCACATGGAAAACAATGTCTATAGGAAAAGAAAATCCCGGCACTCACGTGTTGATAATTAGTTGGTTTATTTTTTCAGCCTGTCCAAGGCTTTTTTCAATTGAAAAAAGCCTTGGACAGGCTGAAACGTCTTTTTTGTGAGTTGTGGAATAAACCAACTAATTATCAACACGTGAGTGCCAGGATTTTCTTTTCCCACAGCTCATAAGGCACCCACTTTGGGTGATTTTTTATCCCCTAGTCTTTTTCTCAAACAAGATCCTTCTAATTCTAGTACCTGGTCACACACAACTGGTTTTTATAAATGTGGTCACTCCATTTGCACTTGCTGCAGCCATGTTAAAAATGCAGCGACTTTTACATCTTTTTCTACCAATATAAAATATAACATAAAAATTTTTATTAATTGTAACACTACTTATGTCATATATATTATTTCATGCAGTGCGTGCTGTCTCCAATACGTGGGATGTACGTGTACTCCCTTGAAAAAACGCATCAGACGGCATTTATCAGATGCACATAATAAATTAAGTATCAGGTGTTCTGCAGCATCAAGACATTTTTCGTTATGCCATAATGGAGATACTTCAACATTTATAGTAACGGGCATAGAAAAAGGGTTGAAACCTCATAGAGGGGGTGATCATAGGAGAAAACTCCTTAATAGAGAAAGTTGGTGGATTTATACTTTAAATACATGTGTACCAGCAGGTTTAAATATCAGACATGACTTGATGTATCATTGAGTGATTATTTATGGATTATTATTATGTTTATGTTCCTTTTTTTTTTTCTCTTGGATTATTCACATTTATATGCATTGTTTCTATGCTATACGGTTTTAATATGGTATGTGTGTTTACATTTTTGATTAACCTAGCTCTGAACAGGTGCATAGCAGGACATGACATATAAATACCACTTCCTTGCTGTTTTTTTGCTATGCAATGATTAAGAACTTATAGTTCGAAACGCGTTTGCTGTTCCTCTCCAAGGTGGACTTTTAATATTTTTTGCATGACCCAATAAAATATGGATTTTAGAAGATTTGTTCAGCTGGATCTTCCTGGTTCCTCATTGTCTGTTTCATGGACCCAGGGATTTGAATGGGAGATCTTGATGCATTATTCAGATCTAAATCATACAATTGATTTGCAAAAAAATAAATAAATGGAAAAGTCACATGCTCATAGACTATAATGGATACATATTCTATCTGTGTGATGAGGCACTAGAAAGGGAAGATATTAAAGGGAATCTAGCAATAGAATCAAATCTGCTAAGCTGTCTGTATGAGCATATAGGTCATAGGAAGCTGAATAAAATGATACCCTGAGATCTGATGTCTTATTCTTGAAAAATCCACATTTTTCTTTTATGTAAATGAGCTGTTCAGGTCTATGGGCCGTACACTGATCCACATGAGAATCCATCTCCAGGGGTTATTGTATATGAAGGAGAAGTTACCAGTGTGAGACATGTAACTAACAGAACAGTAGAACTGGAATTTGTCTCCTTAAGAAATCATTTGTTGCAGCTCTCACAGCTCTGCTGTAGTGTCTGTTATAATCACACACAGCTCTGCAGTGAGAGCAGAGAACAGCCATTACACATCACACTGGTAATACCACCTTTTATTTATAATAACTTCTGGAGGCAGATTATCATGCAGATCAGCATCCTGAACAGCTCATTTACATAAGAAAAACGTGTATTTCTCTGGAAAAAGACATCAAATTGAAGATCTCAATGTATCATTTTATTCAGATTCCTAGGACCTGCATGACCATATAGACAGCTTAGGAGGGTTGATCGTACTGAAAGGTTCCCTTAAAGAAAGTAATGATTATTTTAGAATCTGGATTGAAGATAATTGTAAACTACAGTGAAGTTATCATAATGCTCAAAATTTTTCTTCCACCAAATATAAAAAATACTTCCTGGTCCATATTTTGGTGTCTGTCATACCACTGCACTATTTGCATCAGAGTGCTGGTTCCATGTGTTCTAAGAAAAGCCAATGACATAGGTAAACTCTTAAAGGTAAGACTAGGCTAGATACTCGAGAGCCATATCTATTTTATTGTAGCTTGAATAAAGCTGCATGTTTTTTAACCCCTTTCCGACGTGGTACGTAATAGTATGCACCACGTCGGCACCCCTTGTTCAGCGTGGGCTCCGGCGCTGAGCCCGCACTGAACCGGGCACATGTCAGCTGATTTATACAGCTGACGTGCCCACAACAGCCGCGGGTGGAATCTCTGACAGCGGCATTTAACAGCGCCGCACCGGAAGCGCGTCACTTACCCCGCCGCCCATTGATGACCCCGTCACATGATCGCGGGTCACCGATGCGTGGGCATGACAACCCGGGGTCTGCAGCAGACCCCTGTGAGTGTCATGTAAAAATTGTTATGAGCGCCACCTAGTGGTCGGCGCTCACAGAACAGGAGCATTTCTACTACATAGAGGCAATCTGCTCTTCACCTCTGTAGCAGAGGCGATCAGGTAATTGCTGCTTCTAGTCTCCTATGGAGACTATTGAAGCAAGAAAAAAGTGTAAAAAAGAAAAAAAAAGTTTTTAAAAAAATATAAAAGTTTAAATCACCCCCCTTTTGCCCCATTCAAAATAATAAAAAATAAACCCCATATACACCTATTTGGTATGGCTGCGTTCAGAATCGTCTGATCTATCAATATAAAAAAAAAATTAATCCAATCGGTAAACGGCGTAACGAGAAAAAAATTCCAAACGCCAGAATTAATTTTTTTGGGTTGCTGCAACATTGCAATAAAATGCAATAACGGGCGATCAAAACATCGGATCTACCCCAAAATGGTATCAATAAAATCTTCAGCCCGGCGCGCAAAAAATAAGCCCTCACCCGGCTCCAGATCCCGAAAAATGGAGACTCTACTTGTCTTGGAAAACGGGTCTTTAGTAAACGTTGGAATTTTTTTTCACCGCTTAAGTTAAACAAGAACCTATACATGTTTGGTGTATACGAACTCGTAATGACCTGGAGAATAATAATGTCAGGTCCGTTTTAGCATTCAGTGAACGTGGTAAAAAAAAAAAAAAAAAAAACACTGGAATGCATTTTTCTTTGCAATTTTACCGCATTTGGAATTTTTTTCCCGTTTTCCAGTACACCAGTGATGGTGTTTAAAAATACAACTCGTCCCGCAAAAAATAAGCCCTCACACGGCCATATTGAACCAAAAATAAAAAAAAGTTCTGGCTCTGGAAAGAAGGGGAGCAAAAAAACGAAAACGCAAAAAATGCTCTTGTTATGAAGGCATTAAGAAGCACTCCGGGAATTCTGGTTTATCTGTTTGGCGTGCTGCCTCCCACACACATGGGAAGACTTCGAACAACAAGAGTGGTGAGCTGATGTGTTCTGTTCTACTAAAGGTAATCTCCTATTTCAAAAGTCTTCAACACTACACCATAGTAAATCACCATAGGAGATCATTACCTCCAATGTTGCAATGTGATTGCAATTTAGCCCTTGAATTACTTTATTACTTTCATTTTGGGCAGTTGCTCCATATGTGTTTTGTTTTTTTTTTATGGGTTTTTAAAAAAAAAAAAAAACTGGCAAGTTTCCTTACAGAAGTGTAAGCTGTTATGTACAGTGGGTACGGAAAGTATTCAGACTCCTTTAAATTTTTCACTCTGTTTCATTGCAGCCATTTGGTAAATTCTAAAGTTTTTTTTTTCTCATTAAAGTATACTCTGCACGACAGCTTGACTGAAAAAAAAATAAAAAATTATAGAAATTTTTGCAAATTTATTAAAAAAGAAAAACTGAAATATCACATGGTCATAAATATTCAGACCCTTTGCTCAGTATTGAGTAGAAGCACCCTTTTGAGCTAGTACAGCCATGAGTCTTCTTGGGAATGATGCAACAAGTTTTTCACACCTGTCTTTGGGGATCCTCTCCAGTTCCGTCAGGTTGGATGGTGAACGTTGGTGGTCAACCATTTCCAGGTCTCTCCAGCGATGCTCAATTGAGTTTAGGTCAGGGCTCTGGATGGGCCAGTCAAGAATGGTCACAGAGTTGTTCTGAAGCCACTCCTTTGTTATATTAGCTGTGTGCTTAGGGTCAGTGCCTTGTTGGAAGGTGAACCTTCGCCAAGTCTGTGGTCCAGAGCACTCTTGAAGAGGTTTTCATCCAGGATATCTCTGTACTTGGCCGCATTCATGTTTCCTTCAATTGCAATCAGTCGTCCTGTCCATGCAGCTGAAAAACACCCCCATAGCATGATGCTGCCACCACCATGTTTCACTGTTGGGATTGTATTGGGCAGGTGATGAGCAGTGCCTGGTTTTCTCCACACATACCACTTAGAACTTTTTGGTGATAATTCTATCTTCGTCTCATCAGAACAGAGAATCTTATTTCTCATAGTCTGGGAGTCCTTCATGTGTTTTTGAGCAAACTCTATGCGGGCTTTCATATGTCTTGCACTGAGGAGAGGCTTCCGTCGGGCCACTCTGCCATAAAGGCCCAACTGGTGGAGGTCTGCAGTGATAGTTGACTTTGTGGAACTTTCTCCCATCTCTCTACTGCATCACTGGAGCTCAGTCACAGTGATCTTGGGGTTCTTCTTTACCTCTCTCACCAAGGCTCTTCTCCCACGATTGCTCAGTTTGGCTGGACGGCCAGGTCTAGGAAGACTTCTTCCATTTAAGGATTATGGAGGCCACTGTGCTCCTAAGCACCTTGAGTAATGCAAAAATTCTTTTGTAACCTTTGCCATGATTCTCATTTGGTCTGACATGTACTGCGAGCTGTGAGGTCTTACACTGTTCAAAAAAATAAAGGGAACACTTAAACAACAGAATATAACTCCAAGTAAATCAAACTTCTGTGAAATCAAACTGTCCACTTAGGAAGCAACACTGATTGACAATCAATTTCACATGCTGTTGTGCAAATGGAATAGACAATAGATGGAAATTATTGGCAATTAGCAAGACACCCTCAATAAAGGAGTGGTTCTGCAGGTGGGGACCACAGACCACATCTCAGTACCAATGCTTTCTGGCTGATGTTTTGGTCACTTTTGAATGTTGGTTGTGCTTTCACACTCGTGGTAGTATGAGACGGACTCTACAACCCACAGAAGTTGCTCAGGTAGTGCAGCTCATCCAGGATGGCACATCAATGCGAGCTGTGGCAAGAAGGTTTGCTGTGTCTGTTAGCGTAGTGTCCAGATGCTGGAGGCGCTACCAGGAGACAGGCCAGTACCCCAGGAGACGTGGAGGGGGCCGTAGGAGGGCAACAACCCAGCAGCAGGACCGCTACCTCCGCCTTTGTGCAAGGAGGAACAGGAGGAGCACTACCCGAGCCCTGCAAAATGACCTCCAGCAGGCCACAAATGTGCATGTGTCTGCACAAACGGTTAGAAACTGACTCATGAGGGTGGTATGAGGGCACGAAGTCCACAGATGGGGGTTGTGCTCACAGCCCAACACCGTGCAGGGCACTTTGCATTTGCCACCGAACACCAGGATTGGTAAAGTCGCCACTGGCGCCTTGTGCTCTTCACAGATGAAAGCAGTTTCACACTGAGCACATGTGACAGTCTGGAGATGCTGTGGAGAGTGATATGCTGCCTGCAACATCCTTCAGCATGACCGGTTTGGCAGTGGGTCAGTAATGGTGTGGGGTGGCATTTCTTTGGAGGGCCGCACAGCCCTCCATGTGCTCGCCAGAGGTAGCCTGACTGCCATTAGGTACCGAGATGAGATCCTCAGACTCCTTGTGAGACCATATGCTGGTGCGGTTGGCCCTGGGTTCCTCCTAATGCAGGACAATGCCAGACCTCATGTGGCTGGAGTGTGTCAGAAGTTCCTGCAAGATGAAGACCTAAAAAGACAAGTAATAAAAATAATCTTTTTATCAGTAAAACACTTAACCCATTTCACAATTAATTCCAGGACTTGATCACTCACATACCAAACTATTATTCAGACAAATTGTCATCCACAAGCGCAAGTCTGTATACTCCAGAATGTGGACCCCACAAATTTTCTTGAAAAGTTAGTTAATTCCAGGACTTGATCAATCACAAACATTTTTGACCATTTATCTTACTTTGACTGTTTTTACGACTGTCTTGCTACACAAAACTTTTGTTTTCATTTATATTACTTATATATTAATTATAATGGTGATATGGGCATGATCATTTTATTGGAGGATCTCTAATAATGTTGTTCCGTACTTATACACTATGGACTTTACTGCATGATTCTTACCAAACCTCCTCTACCAGACAATTCTTTTAGAATTCTGTCCCTCATATAGGGATTGATTGAGCTAAGCAGACCATGTACGACCAGTCTCTTTGAAAGTTAAACCTGTCATTCTAGCCCTGCTGCTGTTCTTCCATCTTTTGAACAAATTCAGGTTTGCCACTTACAGGTGCATCTCACTAAATTAGAATATCATCAAAAAGTTCTTTTATTTCAGTTCTTCAATACAAAAAGTGAAACTCATTTATTATATAGTTATTACAAATAGAGTGATCTATTTCAAGTGTTTATTTCTGTTAATGTTGATGATTATGGCTTACAGCCAATAACACACAAGTCATTATCTCAGTAAATTACAATAATTAACAAAAAACCCCTGCAAAGGCTTCCGAAGCGTTTAAAAAGGTCCCTTAGTCTGTTTCAGTAGGCTCCACAATCATGGGGAAGTCTTCTGACTTGACAGATGTCCAGAAGGCAGTCATTGACACACTCCACAAGGTCCCAGAGTTCCAATTTTCATTTGGAAATCAAGGTCCCAGAGTCTGGAGGAAGAGTGGAGAGGCCACAATCCAAGCTGCTTGAGGTCTAGTCTGAAGTTTCCACAATCAGTGATGGTTTGGGGAGCCATGTCATCTGCTCGTGTAGGTCCACTGTGTTTTATCAAGACCAAAGTCAGCACAGCAGTCTACCAGGAAATTTTAGAGCACTTCATGCTTCCCTCTGCCAACAAGCTTTTTGAAGATGGAAATTTCATTCTCCAGCAGGACTTGGCACCTGTTAACACTGCCAAAAGTACCAATACCTGGTTTAAAAACAACAGTATCACTGTGCTTGATTGGCCAGTAAACTGACCATTACCCCATAGAGAATTTATGGGGTATTCTCAAGAGGAAGACCCAACAATGCAGACTAGCTGAAGGCTGCTATCTAAGCAACCTGGGCTTCCATAACACTTCGGCAGTGCCACAGGCTGATCGCCTCCATGCCACACTGCATTGATGCAGTAATTGATGCAAAAGGAGCCTCAACCAAGTATTGAGTGCATTTACTGAACATACATTTCAGTAGGCTAACATTTTGTATTTTAAAATCATTTTTCAAGTTGTTATAAAGTATTCTAATTCACTGAGATAATGACTTTTGTGTTTTCATTGGCTGTAAGCCATAATCATCAACATTAACAGAAATAAACACTTGAAATAGATCACTCTGTCTGTAATGACTCTATATAATATGAATTTTACTTTTGGTATTGAAGAACTGAAGTAAATTAACTTTTCTTCCACATTTTGCCCTTCATTCCAGTACAGTTTATTATTTCTGCTACAATATACGCAATTGTAGGACAACTGTTTTGTTAGCAAGACCAAGTTTTATAATCGGCAAATGTGCTTTTAGGGCATGTCTCCCTCTGTAAGTAATAATTCCTAGAAGGATTTTCTTGTTTGCTCAAAGTCTCTGTAAGCTTTGAATAGATCCTGGAATTCCATCAATTTAAAGACCAATTGGTGCGCCATCTATTGTAGGCACAGTCATGTCCACTCCTCACATTGGTGCCATATTGGATGTATTTCAGTACACTGAATGATGTTTGGAAAACGTTAGTTTTTTTTCAAATTCGGCACAAACATTGCACATTCAGATTTGTGATCAGACACTCGAGCGTTTCTACTGAAAATCGATCCAATTCAGCAAAAGTGCGGGAAATTATTGTGTTTCCACTACTGTATTTATTAGGACTTTGGCTAGGATAGTGATGCTGTATGATGAGGGGGTGGGAGAGGTCAGAGTAGCGGCGGGCTGTTAATCTTATTTTTTTCTTAACGTAATGTGTGCAGATTTTGGCAAGCCAATAAGGTTGCATGAACCATCCACAAAGTCCAGACACTACGTCTTCTGTCATTGGCTACTGAAGTCACATGTCCCTCTCCATATGAAGAGCGGACATGTTGTTTTAGCCCCATTTTGTCAAGTGTAACAGCGGAGAGAGGGTCCTCCTGACGCTGGTCCTGGATACTGAGAGATTTGAGATAGTTATTTGGGCGATTGCTTCTAAAAGTCAGATCGTTTAGATAGATAGGATCCTGTGTGGCTGGGAAATTGACCTTCCAGTAGATCAATAGTTTTTGCTATTGGTGAGGTCCAGACAGACAGCAGGCCACATTTCAGCATAGAACTCTGTTGTGCACTGATGATATTGTGCTCCATGCAGGAGCACACCTTTGAAACTCTAATTTCTTCTGTTACTACCGTGCTACATCCAGCAGGCCACATCCCAGCTTGTAATTTTTTGGCAGTGAAATTTAACTGTATCCAGAGCTCATCCACAGTAAAAAAAAAAATATATACAGTATATAATTTCTTCTGTTACTATCGTGATGAATACAGCAGGCCACATCTTAGCTTTTAATTTTTTGTCCCTGAAATTCTGCTGTATCCAGGGCTCCACAGTAAAAAAAAAATCTATTTTTTTGTTGCTAATCGCGTGCTCCAACCACACTATCGGAGCAACATGAGTGGGAAAAAGCGAGGCCGTGGTGGAAGGGGGAAAAGGTTTGGTGTTCAATGTTTGGTAATGTTAGTGAAAGCTCTAGTGAACCAACACAGTCAAGTTCTATCCAAACACAACTGACAACTTCTGGTACTGGAAGGGCTACTACACTCCCTTTTTTTTGGCAGCCGCACAGCAGTACGCCTTGTAGATGAGAGCCAGAAAGAGCATGTGCTCCAATGGATGGCAAGCTCTGCATCAAGTGTCCTCTACTCCTCTTCCTCCACTTCAACATCACACACAGTACAGTCCTCAGAGGTGGCACCCCAATTACCCCTGTGTCCCGTCCCCCCCCCCCCACATCACAAGTGTACAACCGCCCACCTGATTGATGGGCAAGTCTGCGGAGCTGTTCACACATTCTAGGCCGAGCATCAGAGATCTGCTCCAAAGATTCACAGATTCAAGAGGAGGAGGGCATCTGCACCTATGCACAATTTTTTTTTTTATGTTGGATCCGGGGTAGGGTCCGAGCAGAATTCTGACCCTCATGACCAAACGTTAATCCCCGTGGGGGTGGGGGGGGGTTGATCCTGATGACTCGGGTACCTGAGACGCACAAAGACTATACTGTGCTGTCAGGGCAGGAGGAAGAGGAGGAGACTGACTTTCAGGGCGAGGAATGGGAGAACAGAGAAGAAGATAAGGTTGTAGATCCCACTTGGCGTGAACCCAGAAGCATGCAGCTGAATAGCTCATCTGAGGAGGTGAAGGAGGAGGAAGACGAGGATACGTTGCGGTCTACCGCACAGAGTGATGCAACCATGCTGAGCACTACATCTTCAGCCACAACTGTGGCTGTAGCCAGCGGCGGTCACTGGTCTGCAGCTCGCAGGGGCGGCAAGGGTTGCCTAGCCTGGTCCTTTTTTGAAACCGCAAAGGATGAGCCAACTCACGTTATCTGCCAACTTTGCAAAAAAAGACTCAGAGGCAAAAATTGCAATAATTTGACAACTACATGCGTGAACCATCACATGCACGATCAACATGCATTAGTCTGGCAATCTGCTACTTCTTCCTCCTCCTTCTTCACCGTGCCAAGTGTTGTCACACAGGTCTCCAGCCGCAGAACCTCCACTCATTTACCCACTCAAGTCAGGCTGAGGGAGAGACCGTCAGCTATAACGGAAATGGACATGCCTGCTATTTTTGCTTCACCAAGCACACCACATTTTTCTCAATCCACCGTAACACCTCTGCCTGCACCTCACTTACAGTCCAGCAGTTTGTTTTGTTCACCCTACACTGCCCTCTCTCAGCACAGCAGCCAGCCCTCAGTCCCGCAGTTGTGGTCACGTAAAGGATTATTTCATCCTACACATAACAAAGCTAAGAGGTTGAACTTGACTATCTCCAGTCTGTTGGTCACGGAATTGCTGCCTGGTGTATACTGACTGTTTCCGAAAGCTGATGGCCGTTGCAGTCCCCCAGTACCAGCTGCCCAGTCGCCATTACTTCTCTAAGAAAGCAGCCCTTGCAGTCACTGCATAAGCAATAACAGTATAGGAATCCCGCTCCTTAATAATGGCAACAACAAAGCATGGCCAGCTGATGGCCATCTAACAATAGTGAGGGATGACTGGTGACCCTTTAACAATAGTAAGGGCCACCAGATAGTCCTCTAAAATAGACTTTGAAAGTCACAGAGTCCCTCCTTCATAAATGAAACAGAATGAGGTGTGTGAGACATGATCAGATACATGGGCTGATAAGGTAAGATAAGATAAATGTTAAAATTACATTTACTGGATGAGAATCTAACCAGAGCGGCAGAAAGAAAGAAGGTGTTCCTTAACCCATCTGTTCCATCCTACAGGAGGACCTTCAAAAGGTGTCCGTTTGGTCAAAAAATGTCCTATAAGGACCGGAAGGAGACCAAGGAGACAAAACAAAAAGGAGCCCTGTTTGGAGGATCCTCCTCCAAGAACGGCAAAAAAATCCGCTAGACTTGATATCCCGGTGGGTGGCAGGCTGAAGTTCTTTCACCAACAATGGGAGAAAATTACCTCTAATGCTTGGACTCTTAGTCTAGTTTCATCAGGATTAAAGCTGGAATTTCATCAGATCCCTCAGGACTCCTTTATAGTAACTTCTCCGCCCTCTCCCAGACAACAGCAGGCTCTCGAATTAGTGATCCAGAGCCTGTTATCCAAAAATGTTCTGATAGAAGTTCCAGGGGACCAGAAAGGAAGGGGGTTCTACTCCCCTTTGTTCCTGGTCTCTAAGCCAGATGGTTCCTATAGAACTATAATAAATTTGAAGAGATTAAAAACTCCTTTCCACATTTCCATACCTTCAAAATGGAGTCTAGGATCTACAATTAGGCTTTTATTTCCTAGATGTTTCATGGTTGTCCTAGACCTAAAGGATGCTTATTACCATCTGGCCATACATGCGGAATACCAACGGTATTTCAGAATGGCGGTCATCATGGATGGACATCTCTGCCATTTTCAATTTGCAGCAATGCCGTTTGGCCTCTCCATGGCTCCCCGTGTCTTCATCAAGATAATCTCAGACGTCATGGCCTATTTATGTCATCAGGACACACTCATTGTGCCATGCCTAGATGACTTTCTGGTGGTAGGATGCTCTGCCGCACAATGCAGAGATCGCCTGGCTAACACAATTTCAACCTTGCAGGCTCTGGGCTGGATAATCAACCTGGAAAAATCTAGACTGGTCCCACGGTCTCTTCAGTCATTTCTCGTACCAGAAGAGAAAAAATTGCTTATCATGAATAAAGTTAGAGGAGCTATAGAACAACCTCACATATCCTTAAGACACGCTATGTCCCTGCTAGGGTCCCTAACATCTTGTATCCCAGCGGTTCAGTGGGCCCAATTTCATACTAGGTGTTTAGAACAGAAAGTCCTCTGTGCAGAAGAACTGTTACAGGGCTGCCTTAACCCCTTTACAACCCAAGGTGGTTTGCACGTTAATGACCAGGCCAAATTTTACAATTCTGACCACTGTCACTTTGAGGTAATTACTCTGGAACACTTCAACGGATCCCCCTGATTCTGAGAATGTTTTTTCGTGACATATTGTACTTCATGATTGTGTTAAAATTTCTTCGATATCACTTGCGTTTATTTGTGAAAAAAATGGAAATTTGGCGAAAATTTTGCAATTTCAAAATTTGAATTTTTATGCCCTTAAATCAGAGAGATAAGTCACACAAAATAGTTAATAAATAACATTTCCCACATGTCTACTTTACATCAGCACAATTTTGGAACCAACATTTTTTTTTATTGGGGCGCTATAAGGGTTAAAAGTTGACCAGCGATTTCTCATTTTTCCAACAAAATTTACAAAACCATTTAAAGTCACTTTGAGGGGTCTTTATGACAGAAAATACCCAAAAGTGACACCATTCTAAAAACTGCACCCCTCAAGGTGCTCAAAACCACATTCAAGAACTTTATTAACCCTTCAGGTGCTTCACAGGAATTTTTGGAATGTGGAAGAAAAAAATGAACATTTAACTTTTTTCACAAAATTTTTTTTATTTTCGCAGGGGTAACAGGAAAAAATGGACCCCAAAATTTGTTGTGCAATTTCCCCTGGGCACGCAGATACCCCATATGTGGGGAAAAACCACTGTTTGGGCGCTCGGAAGGGAAGGAGCGCCATTTGACTTTTTGAATGTAAAATTTGCTTGAATAATTAGCGGATGCCATGTTGCATTTGGGGAGCCCCTGATGTGCCTAAACAGTGGAAACCCCCCACAAGTGACACCATTTTGGAAACTATACCCCTCAGGGAACTTATCTAGATGTGTGGTGAGCACCTTGAACTCCCAGGTGCTTCACAGAAGTTTATAACATTGAGTCGTAAAAATAAAATTTTCACATTTTTCCCACAAAAATGTTTTTCAGCCCCCACTTTTGCATTTTCATAAGGGTAACAGAAGAAATTTCACAATGCAGTTTGTTGTGCAATTTCTCCTGAGTTAGCAGATACCCCATATGTGGGGGAAAACCACTGTTTGGGCGCGCGGCAGGGTTCGGAAGGCAAGGAGCGCCATTTGACTTCTTGATTGTAAAATTTGCTTGAATAATTAGTGGATGTGCCCCTGATGTGCCTAAACAGTGGAAACCCGCCCCCAAGTTACACAATTTTGGTAACTAGACCCCTCAGGGAACTTATCTAGATGTGTGGTGAGCAACTTGAACCCCCAAGTCCTTTACAGAAGTTTATAACATGGAGCCGTGAAAATAAAAAAATCAAACTTTTTCCACAAAAATGATGTTTTAGCCCCAATTTTTTTTATTTTCACAAGGGTAAGAGGAGAAAATGGACCCCAAAAACTTTTGTGCAATTTCTCCTGATTACACCAATACCCCATATGTGGGGAAAATACAGTGTTTGGGTGCACGGCAGAGTTCAGAGGGGAAGGAGCACTGTGTGACTTTTTGACGCAAAATCAGCTGGAATCGAGAGCGGACGCCATGTCGCGTTTGGAGAGCATGTGCCTAAATAGTGGAAACCCCCCACAAGTGACCCCATTCTGGAAACCACACCCCGCAAGGATTTTATCAAGGGGTATAGTGAACATTTTGAACCCAGAGGTACGACACAGAATTTGATGACATTAGGTCATCATATTGAATAAGTTGTCATTAGTCTTGAGCGCAAGTGCTCACTACTTGAATTTGCATCGGGTACTCAGGTATGCACCATGTATCACGGGTGCTCAAGTGAAATGCTCGTGTCCCCGCCCACATGTTTCACGGTTATTAGACACCCCAAAAAAAACATGCGGGGATCGCTCGTGCATGGCAGGCAATCCCCACGAGGTTTTTTTGGCCGCGAAGCATATGGGGCGGAGACTCGAGCACCCGCGATACTCAATGCATACCCGAGCACCTGATGCAAACTCAAGTAGTGAGCACTTGCGTTCAACAATAGTTGCCATATCGTCTTTTTTTTTTTTTTTTTTTTTACTTTTGAAAAAAAAAAAAAAAACCACTAAACCCAACCCTATTCCTACCCTAGCCCAACCCTAACCCCAACTCTAACATTAGCACAACCCTAACCCCAACCCCTAGACCTAGCGTTTATTTTTTACGCCGTCCCTAGTGCGGTATAAGTGATTAGACGACTTTATTCTTCGGGTCGGTGCGACTACAGAGATACCAGAATCATATTGGGTTTTTATGATTGACGGCTGTCACACACTAAAAGACACATTTTGTAAAATCTAGTTTTTGCATCGCCATATTTTGAGAGCTATAATTTTTCCATATTTTGGCCGACCGAGTCATGTGATGGCTTGTTTTTTGCGGGATGAGTTGACGTTTTTATTGGTGCCATTTTCAGGCATGTGACATTTTTTGATCGCTTTCTATTCCAGCTTTTGGGAGGCAGAATAAACAAAAAACAACAATTCAGGAATTTTTTTTTTTTGTTTTTTTTTATTCTACTCCGCGTGTGGTAAAATTGATAAGGTAGCTTTATTCTTCGGGTCAGTATGTTTACAACGGTACCACATTTATATCGTTTTTCTATGTTTTGGCGCTTTTACACAATAAAAGCTATTTTATAGAAAAAACATTTTTTTTGCATCGCTTTATTCTGAGAGCTATAACTTTTTGATTTTTCGGATGATGGAGCTGTATGGCGGCCTGTTTTGCGGGACAAGATAACGTTTTCAGCGGTACCATTTTTATTTATATTCGTCTTTTTGATCGCGTGTTATTCCATTTTTTGTTTGGCGGTATGATGATAAAGCATTGTTTTTTTGCTTCGTTTTTTATTTATATTTTTTACCGTGTTCACTGAAGGGGTTAACTAGTGGGACAATTTTATACGTCAGGTCGTTCCGGACGCGGCAAAACCAAATATGTATACTTTTATTGTTTGTTTTTTTTTTTTCATAATAATATTTATTGATGTGTACATTATATTTTTATTTTTGGTGGATTATTTTTTTTATATTTTTAAATAAAATTCACTTTCTTACAGTTTTTTTACTTTTTTACTTTGTCCCACTATGGGACTTTCACTTTTTTTATTCTGATCGCCTGCATAGCATAGGGATGGAGCACCATCCCTGTGCCATGCAGGCAGTCAGCGCTACACAGTCAGAAGATTGTTTGGTCATGCACTGCGCATGACCAAAAAATCTTCCTGCTGTCTGGTGACCCGGATGTTGTCATGACTACATCGGGTCGATATGGCAACACCCGGGAAGCCGCGGCAGACAGCGCTGGAGGCCGGAAGAGAAGGTGAGTATCCCGATCACCTCCCCTTAGCCACCGCAATGCTGCAATCGACTTTGATCGCAGCATTGCGGGGGTTAATGTGCCGGGAGCGGTGCGGGACCGCTCCCTGCACATAGTACCGGGTGTCAGCTGTAACAATCAGCTGACACCCGGCGGCGATCGC
Source organism: Phyllobates terribilis (assembly GCF_046119375.1). NCBI lineage: Eukaryota > Metazoa > Chordata > Amphibia > Anura > Dendrobatidae > Phyllobates > Phyllobates terribilis. The sequence continues at coordinate 709,436,587 of NW_027362761.1, forward strand.
GCCCGCAAAGCCTGTGTGCACGCGCGATCGCAATGACGTACTATTCCGTACCAGGCTCTTAAAGCCCAGGGCGCAGGTACGGAATAGTACGTCATGGGCTTTAATGGCCGCCTGACTCTATCCTTGGTCAGATCCCTGTCCTGGTGGTTGGATCTGAATAATCTTTCCAGGGGGGGGTTCTGCCCTCTAGAGTAGTAGTGACAGATGCTAGCCCTGTAGGATGGGAGGCCCATTTTGGAGATGAACCTAGCCCAAGGTTGATGATCATTTGAAGAAGCAGAGGACTTCTCAAACTTGAGAGAATTAAAAGCCATAAAAAAGGCATTGCATCACTTTCTCCCACTGGTGCGGGGGTCTCACGTCCGAATTCTGTCTGACAACGCCACGTCCGTCGTATACGTCAATCGACAAGGCGGAACTTGATCAAGGACTCTGATGTCCACTACGGTGGAGATCCTCGGGTTGGCAGAATCCCATATTCTTTCTCTCTCAGCCCTTCACATCAGAGGCGTGGACAATACCAGAGCGGACTTCCTAAGTCGCTATACTCTCCACCAAAGAGAGTGGGTCCTCGGTCACCTGATCTTCAGGAAAATAGTGAAGTTGTGGGGTCTTCCTGAGATAGACCTGTTTGCTACCAGGGCCAACAGACAGGTCAAGAGGTTTGCCTCCCTGAACATGGCAGATCATACGGAGATGGTCGACTCTCTCCAGACTCTTTGGGACTTTCATCTCGCTTATGCGTTTCCACCGATGAACCTGCTTCCAGTAGGAGGAAGGAGTGAGGGTAATTCTCATTGCTCCCTTTTGGCCTAGAAGACTGGTTTTCATGGCTCAGAACCATGTCTGTGTCAGACCTCTGGATCCTACCATCAGGTCCGGGCCTGCTATCTCAGCGTCCATTCCATCGTACTCGGGTGAGGGGTCTCCACTTGACGGCATGGAACTTGAGAGGCAGTTATTAAAATGAAGAGGGTTTTCAGACAACCTGATCAACACCCTACTCCAAAGTAGGAAAGACTTCACAACCAGATTGTACAGTAGCGTATGCAGGAAATTCCTAGAATTTCATACTGCCCCTTTCTCCAATGAGGTGCCAATACTAGCAATCCTGGAGTTTCTTCAGAAGGGTCAAAAGCTGGGTCTTTCAGTTAGCACCCTGAAGGTTCGCACATCAGCTCTAGAGGTATTATACAGCTATAATATCGCGGGTGATAGATGGGTCTCTCGTTTCATCGCAGCATGTGAGCGTAGCACCCCTGTTCACATAGCTAATTTACCTCCCTGGGACTTAAATCTTGTCTTTGAGGCCCTCATAGGTCCACCATTTGAGCCTGTAGAGTCCGTGTCTCTAAAATGTCTATCTTTAAAAACAGCTCTGCTAGTGGCGCTAACTATCATGGGGTTTTTTTTGCCTTCCCCTGGATCAATGCTGTGGAATAGCTGCAGTGCACAAGAAATAGGCTGAACTGGATGGACGTTTGTCTTTTTTCGGCCTTATAAACTATGTAACTATGTAACTTCAGCCAGAAGAGTTAGTGAAATTCAGGCTTTGTCTATTGATCCTCCTTTTCTGCTAGTCTTTCCAGATTCCAGGATAGTCCTGAAACCTGATCCATCCAACTTTCCTAAATTTGCTAAGAGGTTTCATAGAAGTCAGGAAATCTTTCTTCCTTACTTTTTTTTCCGACCCTTCTACTCCTGAAGAACACAAGTTTCACACTTTAGATGTTAGGAGGTCAGTCCTACATTACATAGATAGAACCCATTCCTGGAGGCAGAGTAGGGCTCTGTTTGTGTCCTTTCAGGGCCACAGGAAGGGGTCTGCAGTTACAAAGAGCACCTTGTCTCGATGGATCAGGGATGCCATATGTCTGGCCTACTCGGCGAAAGATGGAAGTTCCCCAGAGGGCGTGAGGGCCCATTCAGCACAGGTCATAGCTTCCTCCTGGGCTGAGAAGGCAGACATCCCAATCGACTTGATATGTAAGGCAGCTACAGGGTCTTCACCATCCACTTTTTACAACCACTATAGACTTGACTTGTCCTCTGACTCTGACTTGGTTTTCGGGAGATCTGTCGTCAAACTGTGGTCCCTCCCAAGTGATGGTTCTCTGAAAATCTCTCAAGTGGGTGCTGTCATGTCGAGAAGAAAAGACTAGATTACTTACCGGTAATTGTGTTTTATGGAGTCCACGACAGCACCTACTCACTTCCCTCCCTTACTTACTTTACACGGACTTCTGGAGTACCTTGAGTGTGATTCACTATTAGTGGTGGTTGTGTTTTATATGTATAGTAATTGTTTGATTATGAAGATTATGTTAACTTAACGGTTCCTCTCATGCTCTGTAAAACAAACTGAGGAGGCGGGGGGACCGCCCCTATTTATCTGTAGGTTTCCTGTCCGTATGGGCGGATCCCCTCTCTCAAGTGGGTGCTGTCGTGGACTCCATAAAACACGATTACCAGCTGCATTCAGAGTATTTTTTTTTTTCTCTTACATTACGTTCAATATTTTGTCTTCCCCCTTTTTATTTGGTACAATGTCTTAGTACCAAAGGGACGTAAGGGTAAGAATTACCATGCAATATATATATATAGCTAGGGAAATTAAAGTTTTTATTTTTTTGTAATTTTTTTTTTCCTCTTCAAGTTATTTTTAATGACTACAAGTGCTTTACTTTTAAAAAAAAGTCAGATGCTCAAGTTAAATTTTGTCTTCTAAAGAAACCATATGTAGATTACAACTGGTAAGAATCTGCTACTGCTCTTGTTCTTTATTTCCAGGATCTGTGATGGAGCATACTCTAATTTATCAAATTTTAATCCTAGATGAGCTATGATTTGATGGCAATTGGATTGACAAACTACCTTTGTGGAGTATTTTGTTGGGATTTCTTGATGGATTTACCGGTCACTTGCTAATATTTTGTAATAGAGCATCAAATAATTCTATCAGCCAGTGCGATCCCCATATGTTCTAATAAACAACAAGAAGATGCTTTTAATAGGGCATTGGACACTTTATCTATTGGTACCATATGCAGCGATACAAATTGCATGTGATATTTGTGAACTACTTGTGATTTGAATTTATTAGATATACTTAAAGGAGAAGGGGATTACCTCAAAGTATGACTAGAAAACATCATGATCGTCATTTCATATATATATTATAAATTTGGAGTACTTGAAAGCACCAATCTTATTTTAATAGGTGCTTGAAGTTATTATGTGTTAATTGGATGCACATTTTACATGTAGACATTTTGATATATTGATGTATATATTTTTTATTATTGTTCTATACCTTATTTATATTTGTGCTTCTGTATATCTGTCACAAATTGTATAATTGCTGAAGTATAAAATGCATCTAGATAGGTGTGAATGTTATGAGTCCTGTGATTTCTATGCCTTGTCCCTGTTAGTTATCTCGCATTGATGGTGCCCTGACGCAGTAAATGGATGATGATCCTGGAGCAGAGCGCTATTTTATCATGCCCTGGTCATAAGTTTGTCTGCCATTCAGACAGAAAGGGGCGTACGTTGGAACCCAACATGGGCAATATCTATAATACGTATAATATTAGACAACTATAATTGGCCAACAAAAACATGATATACAAAAGGGGTGGCTTGCTGGCCTGAGTCGGACAGCATATCCCCCCCCATACGCAAACCTTTAACTGTCAGGGGAACCTGAAAACGAAATAGGCGGACAAGACAGAAAACTGGGTGTAAGTATGAAAAAACTCTTTTATTAAATAGTAATATTAAAATAGAACAGGACAGTTATAGAGATGGATGCAGAGATGTAACATAGTTAGAAATCTGACTACTATTCAATAACAAAGGTTATAATTTGTACGTGTAATATGAATGACTGAACTCACAATTTGATCCACAAACTCTGTATGGCACTACAGGTCAAAAGACTACATCAAAGAGATCAACCATGTGCTGTGGGGGTCATAAAACCTATGAGGCATGAAGGCGATTGTCTTGTGGTGTGGTGCGTTTTGTTCTGTTGATAGAGTAAAGAGAGCACCTACATGGGAGATGGACATCTTGTCTGGCCTCTTAAAAGGTACATACCCCCTGTGGTGTTTGGATTACAAACCATTGTTCTTCAAATTGACCTCTTAAAATGCAGTTGAACCTGCCCTCAGACCACTTGATACAAAGACCTTTTGGCTATATGCCAGACGCCATCTGCAGGAAGATGAAGACCACTGCAATTACGTATGGCCCCTGACCCTCTTATCTATTCTGGACCTAAGAGCGCCACCTTCAGGAGAGTGTCTGCATCAGCAGCAATGTGCATGTTTCTGGAGAACTCCAAACACTGTGACCTGATTGGATGGTACCATGATGTGGAGGTGTTACAGGGATGGGCAATGTATGGGCCATGTCTGACTGTGTAGCTGATATAAAGGTAGCACATCAAACGAGTTAGGCATTCTTCTTCTTCCCACTTCCTATCTTCTACCACCCTCTCCTTTTACCTTTTCCCTTACTTTGTTCCCTTGTCCCTTAGTTAGGTTTCCCTTACGTATGTTATTGTAAATATCCTATTTGTAATAAATCCCCTTTTAAAGATCCAGTAGCTCTTGTTAATTACTATTAACTGCCACCCCAAACCTCAGCAGATTCTACAGTGTGTGTGTTTTATTTCAAATAAAAGATTTTTTTCTTGGCGTTTATCTTTATTTAACAATTTGACTATAGGGTTAGTAATGGATAGGCGTCTTATAAACGCCTCTCCATTACTAACCCGTGGGGTTGATGTCACCGGACAATACAAAGGTGACATCAACCCCACAAATATTACCCCACTTGCCACCGCCACAGGGCAGTGGGAAGAACAGCGGCTGAGCGCCAGAATTGGCGCATCTTATGGCTGAGCCATTTCTGGGGCAGCTGAGAGCTATTGTTTTTAGACTCTGAGAGGGCCAATATCCATGACCCCTTCCTGGGCTATTAATATCAGCCTGCAGCTATTTGCTTAGCCTTTGCTGGCTATTTATTATAAGGGGGCCCCACGCCATTTTTTTTTTTATGGTCCTCCATTTTAATTACCAGTAAAGGCTAAGTATACAGCTGTGGGCTGATATCAAGAGCCTGGGAAGCTCCATGGGTATTACCCTTTTCCCAGGCAATAAACATCAGCCCCAGCTGTCCGCTGTCCCTCTTCTGGTTAATAAAATTAGGGGAATCCCACGCCATTTTTTTTTTTAAAAATGTAACCATTTATTAATAAATTACATGTACAGTAAGCTACAAACACAAAGCCCTGATTATATATCTCACTCTGCCCCTCCCCCAACTCCAGGCAATGACTCATACGTCCGGTAAGCGGTAAGACGAGCCATGCAAAAAATTACTCCGGGTGATGATGTATAGGTATTTTTGACTGTTTGAGCGGGTGGCAGAGTGGGAGAAGCTACCGCTGAAGCAGTGGTCAGAGGTGCTGGCCCCCTATCTGACTGGTGAGCCCCAGAAGGCTCACCAGTCAGATAGGGGTGCTGGCCTTGCAAGATGCTCTGGAGTATGTTAAACTTAAAACTGAAATACTGGCACGTGCTGGAGTGACTGTCAGTCAGAGCCCAAAGGGTTCACCATTGGGCGTATTATGGTGATAAACCCCTCGCTCCCAAGTGTTCAACCTTCTGCATCTTGTACAGAAGTGGCTGCAGCCGGAGTTCTTCACTCCAGCCCAGATGGTCGAGCAGATTGTCTTGGATCGATTTGTGCACTCCCTACCTAGGCCGGTGCAGATCTGGCTTGTGCAGGGAGACCCCCAGAATGCAGAGGACCTGGTCGGCTTTGTAGAAAGGTACCAGGTGGTCGAGAGGTCCCCAAGGAAGCTGGGAGGTGCAGCATCCCCACATTGGGGAGTCCAGAGGGACCTAGATTCCCAAAAGAGGGGTATTAGAGCCATCACTGGGGAGAGTCCGAGGTCCCAAGGGGTCGCTGAGGGTCTGCCAAAAGCCGCTGGGAAAGACTTCATCTGCTGGAGGTGTCACGGTCCTGGACACACAGCCGCCCGTTGTCCTATTGCGATGGACTGCAGCGTAGGAAGATGCTGTTTATACTATGCCTACCCCACCTGCAGTGTGGACTATCAGCTCTGTGAGGGGCCACAATCATGTCCCGTGACCATAAATGAAGTGTTAATTTTGGGACTCCTGGACTCAGGAAGTTTGGTGACCCTGGTAAAGCCCACACTTCCCCACCAGTTGATCCCAGGGACGTACGTGGGCGTCTGCTGTATCCACGGGGACACCAAGGACTACCCTGTCACCCGAGTTACAATAAAAACTAACGGTGGGGCTGAGTCCCATGGGGTCGGGGTGGTTGAGGGCCTGCTACACTCGGTAATAGGGTGGGACTTTATTCTATTCTGGGACTTATAGCAGAAAGCAGGCGTACCATGTGTCGCAGACAAGAGATGGTTCCACCATGTGGAATCATCACAGTCGGAGGCAAATGAATTCCCCCTGTGTTTCCTTGCCCGTGACAAGGATGAGACGGTGACCCAAGAGACTGAGATTCCTGAGTTGGGAATGTCTAGGGGGAATTTTGGGACTGCTCGAATGGAGGATCTTACATTAAAAGGGGCATGGGACAATGTGACTGTGATAAATGGGGTTACCCAAGAGCCGGGAGCTGATATGAGGTTTCCTTATTTTTCAGTTAATGATGATTTGCTATATTGGGTCACTAAACAGAGAGAACTGTTAGAGCAGCTGTTGGTACCAGGAACCTATAGGTGTAGGGTACTAGACCTAGCCCATTCTCATGTCTTGGGAGGGCATCTGGGCGTAGACAAAATTCAAGAGCGGGTCCTTCAAAGATTTTACTGGCCTGGGTGTCACCGGGAGGTGGTGTCACGGGTGTGTCCGATGTAACAGACAGTCGCTCTGGATCTGGCTGCAGAAGGTCACTGCGTTTGGCATTGTAGATGACTTCTTAATCCTTCTTACTTTTGGACCCAACGGCAACCTCCCTCCTGCTCTGATTGACAGACTCTGGTCTGGGTGTTTATAAACTCTCAGTCTGCTTCAGGGAGTCGCCGATGATATTCTCATTTTCCCTTGTGAAGGTGTTATCTCTCTGGTGTCTGATCAAGCTACGTTTTCCCTCCCTTTGTTTGTCTTTCTTGTTGTCTTTAGTTTACAGTGGGGACTGACCAGTGCTCACCCCCCTCCCTATCTAGGGCCTAGCTCTAGGGATAGACAGGTATTAGGTTTCTTGTTCAGCGATAGGGAACCTATATAGGGACGGTAGGACAGGTAGGATATTAGATCTGCCTAGGGGTCTCCACTCCACCTTTCCCTAGCGTTTGGGCTACCCTCCCCTCATCCCTTCGTGTTGCACTTAGTCTTTCTCACACTGTGCGTGACAGCTGGTTAACTATTGTCGCTCCTGTCCTACGTGTTAACTGCTTCCGTGTCCCACTTCTGTAGTCCCCTGGTCCCGTTACCCATTATAGAGGTCCCATGGAAACGCTATGGACTTTGTAGGGGCCTTAGTTAAGTCCGCCAGGGGTCACCAATACATCCTGGTGGTGCTGGACTACATAACATGGTACCCGGAGGCGGTACTACTGAGAAACTCCGCTGCCCGGAGTATAGCATGAGAACTAGTCCATATCTTCTCCCGAGCGGGCCTGCCGAAGGAGATCGTGCCTGACCAAGGAACTCCTTTCATGTCGAAAGTGATGAGGGAGTTGTGTAAGGCTCTGCAGATTACCCAACTCCGGACGTCTGTCTACCATCCGCAGACAGACCGCCTAGTAGAGAGGTTCAACAAGATCCTGAAGTCTAAGCTTAAGAAGGCCGTGGAGAAGGATGGCCAAGACTAGGACTGCCTACTGCCGTACCTGCTGTTCTCTATTAGAGAGGTTCCCCAGGCCTCTACGGGGTTCTCACCCTTCGAGTAGTTTTATGGACGGCACACTCGGGGACTGTTGGACATTGCGAAAGAGACCTTGGAAGCCAAGGTAACACCCCACTGGAGCGTCATCAAGCATGTGGCCCAAATGCAAGGCCGGATTGCGAGGGTTATGCCAATTGTAAGTGAAAGCCTCCTTCAAGCACAAGAGGCCCAGGCAAGGGTCTACAATCGGCTGGCGAGACTGAGACAGTTTAGACCTGGAGACCGGATGTTAGTGTTGATCGGTGGAGAGTAAATTCCTGGCCAAGTGGCAAGTGCCATATGAGGTGGTTGAAAAAGTGGAGTGACATCATCTACAATGTCACCAACCAGGAAGGAGAAAGCCATATCAGGTGTACCACTTTAACCTGCTCAAACCTTGGCGAGACAGGGAGCCGGTGGAAGCTACGTGCCTGGGGGCCCATCCTGAAGCCCAAGTCGAGAATGTCACAGTGGCAGAAACACTGTCACCGGCCCAGAAGCAGCATTGCCGAGAGCTGCTTCAGTGGAACCGGGACCTGTTTTCAGAGTTGCCAGGTTGTACGCAGGTGGTCGAGCATGAAATCTTGACGGAGCCGCATGTGAGGGTAAATCAAAGGCCGTATCGGATTCCTGAAACCTACCGCATGGTGATCTCTAAAGAGGTGAGGAGAATGATTAGCCTGAGCATCACCAAGGAGTCAAAGAGCGGCTGGTACAGCCCCATTATCCTGGTGCCGAAGCCAGATGGAGAATGGCGGTTCTGTAATGACTACAGGATGCTGAATGAGGTGTCAAAGTTTGAAGCGTATCCGATGCCCTGCGTCGATGAGGTCATTGAGAGGCTAGGGTCAGCCAGATATATCATCACCCTGGACCTAATGAAAGGGTACTGGCACATTCTCCTGTCCCCAAATGCCAAGGAGAAGACGGCTTTCTCTACTTCTGCCGGGTGCTTTCAGTACACCAGGATGCCGTTTGGTCTGCAGGGAGCCCCAGCTACCTTCCAGAGGGCCATGGACCAGATTCTAGCCTCTCACAAAAAGTATGCCGCAGTGTAACTGGATGACATTGTGATCTTCATTCCGGATTGGGGAAGTCACCTGCCGAAGGTCCAGGCGGTACTTGATGCGCTGAGGAAGGCTGGGTTTACAATAAACCCAAAGAAGTGCACCATGGGAAAAGAAGAAGCGAAATTCTTGGGCTACATCGTCGGAAGAGGCGAAATCAAGCCGCAAGTGAATAAGGTAGAGGCAATCAAAAATTGTCCGTAACCAGCCTCCAAGAAACAGGTTCGAGTGTTTCTGGGAATTGTGGGGTACTATTGGTGATTTATGCCAAATTTCGCCATGATAGCCGAAGACAACAATGGCTAAATGATCGGCTGAAGCGAAGGGTGCGTTCCAGGAATTAAAGCTCGCCCTGTGTAAGCAGCCGGTCTTGATTGCTCCTGACTTCAATAAAGAGTTTGACATCCAGACGGACGCCTCGGAGGTTGGGTTGGGAGACGTGTTATCCCAAGAAGTGAACGGGGAGGAACATCCCATCCTTCATCTAAGCAGGAAACTCTCTGCCTGTGAGAAGAACTATGCCATCATCGAAAAAGAGTGCTCGGCCATTAAGTGGGCAGTTAACACCCTGAGAGACGACTATCTGTTAGGGCTTGCTCTCACTTGCGATTAAATCGGACTAATGCAATCTGATAAAAAATCGGATTGCATTCGGACCAATTTAATCCTATGATGGTGTGCACAGTGGCGTTTTTTTCCAGCTGTGATCGAATTGCGAGGGTTAAATGATGTTAGGTCTCCAAATTTGTAACACGATGATGTAAGTAGTAAAAGATTGGCTTGGCTCTCACATCCACATGTTGTGTTTGAATATTAGATGCACCTTCAACCAATGTGTGGCTAGTATCAGATGGAAGATTGCCCTTCAGCATGAAATGTCTATAAAGGTTTACTTTCCGTATGAATCACCGTACTTTTCGGACTATAAGACACACCAGACCACAAGACACACCTAGGTTTTAGAGGAGGAAAATAGGAAAACAAAAAATGTAAGAAAAAAATGTGGTCATGATGCACTATTAAGGGGGGTAATAATGTACCCCAATTCTATACTAATATCCCACATCCTGGTATATACATGTCACCCAATCCAGGTATATATGACCCCCAATCTAGGTATATATGGCCCTCTCATCCCCATTCTGGTATGCATGGCCCCCCTCATCCCCATCCTGGTATGCATGGCATCCCTCATCCCCATCCTGGTATATATAGCACCCCCCATCCTAGTATGTAGGGCCCCTGAGATCGGTAATATCCTCACAGCTACTCATTTCAAACATGTTGACGTTAACAGTTACCTCGATTTTTCTAGGAAAAGGAGACCGAAAATAGTATGGGAGAAAATGAAACTAGAAATAAACCATCTTCCCATGATAACAATTAAAAATTTTAGTTTGGTAACGACTTTTAACAGATCTGATAAAGTCATTAGGACTGTTTTATCCAAATATTGGTCAATCATAAAAAGCCCCCCTATTTTAAAGGAAGTTACCGATGAGGCAAGATGAAATGTAAATGTTGTTCGATTCAAACATGGCTGCTCAACATTTCAATCAATGACAACAAAAGACAGCTTTTACATTAACCAATTTTTTTAACTGTGGATCAACCTTTGTAATTTACTTTCAGGAATGTGACTGTAATCTCCAGTATGTGGGGAGAACTGTACAACCCATACGCTGTCGAATAAACAAACATTGATACAACATTAAGAATGGGGAAAGATACTATGAGTCTGCGACTCACTATAGTTGAACAGAAACCCGATTATGTTCCTAATTGATATCAGAATCTAGTAAATCAAGAATAGTAATGGATTTTCCAGTTATCTACACTGGCACCAGTGTAGTTAAATGAAACTATTGAAAATTCACGTTAGTACAATACAGGTAGGGATAAATAAATCTAATGGTAAATCAAGCAAACTCCCTGTTACAATTATTTATATTTATGCTTATATATTTTTAAAAATACATTTTTTATAAATATTTACCTTATTGATTTAAATTACTGACGAATTGCATATGTTACCTCCGCTGCCTATATATGAGTGGAGGAACTTTTTGTTCATTGTCCCTGAAGAAGGAGTTGAACCAGCTCTGAAACGCATTGTATGAATAAAACCATCATCTTGACGCACATCCAGTCTCTGATTCTCCTTGGCACCGCCCGGAATACGCTGCTCATTTTTTTAGTCTCTTCATAAATACAAATGTAGTAACTCTTAACTCTTCAGATGGCACAATACTTTATCAACGTAGCCACATATCAAGTTGACTGACAAGTTATGGATTGATACATATGTATAGGATCAGAAACAAGAACAGGAATACATCACCAGAACCACCAAAAGTACAGAAATATATTGTTAGAACCCTCCTGTTTTTTTCCATCTTGTGTTTTGTGGTCCAAATTGGGGTCGGCGGTGTAAAGACACGGGGTCAGTGGGTGCTCTCGTCCGCTGGCCCAGCCGCCTTTAGAAAAACAACATGGACTAGGACTCATCCCCAACTGAAAGCCCGAACTCCTCAACCGTAGGCGGAACACTACTTAGACAAGACAGGGTGAGAGAATCACAATATTAAGGCATTATTGGATCCCCAACAACTAACAAAATATAACACATAACCAGCACAGCACAGATAACAGGCAACAGAGTCTCACCCTTCCACTGGTTCACCAGGGTTTTAAATTCTTCGTATCTCAGATCTTCCAGGACTATGTACTCCAAAACCAGTGGTCACCTTCTTTTGGCAGGCACCCGCCCAGAAAGAAATAATGCCGGAGTTTGGAACTGAGACAGCACGGCAAAGTCTGTAACCAGGTGACCGAAATGTCCCAACCTGGGTTGCGTCCTAGGCAGTCGTTGTTCTCCCATTCGAATCTGAAGATCCTAAATTAGCTGCCTGTCTTCAAGCTAGTGCACATGCAGTCGGGACCGACATCCCTAGGCTGAGGGCAGTAGACAAAAATCTCCGGGTCAACTGAACAGTCCTCCTGATATACCCTCAGCCCTCATTGCAGGATACCGGGGACTTCACGATTGGTGGAATAAGACTCTTTTCATTGGCTGGATCTCAAGTCCCATATAACCATTTTTGGTCGTATTGCAGTCCAGGCAAGGGAGAGCCACATACTGGTTGATATAGTCCTACAATGGAATGCTAGTAGGAGACATTCGGTTTGCAAGTTATGACATTAGAACAATGGTGGCTGAGGCAATTTACAAAGAGTCAACAATCCACATGGTAATACAATGGCATTCTAACAGGATTAAATTCCTCTGACTTTACAGAAGAGAGATAATTGCATTACCTAGGTTAACATCACGAATATCAACAAGACTCTAAAAACAATGGGTATACAAAATAGTGTCCAGCTAGATTGTAAGAACTTAACCCATGAGTGGCATATTACGAGTTCGCCACAAAATACCAAATTGTCCGGATAAATAAGAAATCATTCTATGTTGTATATAAAAGGGGTCCATTTCGTCACAGTAGCCACATATCAAGTTGACTGACAAGTTATGGATTGCTACATATGTATAGGATCAGAAACAAGAACAGGAATACATCACCAGAACCACCAAAAGTACAGAAATATATTGTTAGAACCCTCCTGTTTGTTTTTTCCATCTTGTGTTTTGAGGTCCAAATTGGGGTCGGCGGTGCCGGAGGAGGAGAATTTTTTCCGGTGATTTGGAGAGAGTTTGGACTAATGTACGTTGCAACCTTCAAGAGGCTAACAAGAAGTCCAAGAAGTATTTTGACAGGAAACGTAAGGAGGTTTTGTTTACTGAGGGTGACATGGTTTGGTTGTCCTCAAGGAACTTGCGGTTGAGGATTCCCTCTAAAAAACTGGGTCCTAAGTTTGTGGGTCCATTTAAAAGTACTTCAGGTTGTTAACAAGTCTGCTGTTAGGTTGGATGTCCCTACTTCCTGGAAGATTAATCCTGTGTTTCATGTTTCCTTGTTGAAAAAGGCCGACGTATCAGATAGGGATGCCACTGTCACAGTTCCTCCTGTGGTAGAAGACGGCGAATATGAAATTTCTCGTATCTTGAATTCTAGATGGCATAGAGGGAAATTACAGTATCTCGTCTCCTGGAAGGGTTTCGGTCCCGAAGATAACTCCTGGGTAAGGGCGGATGATGTCTCTGCTCCTAGGCTTGTTAGAGCTTCCACAAGAGGTTTCGAGACAGGCCTGGGCCTGGAGGATCCGGAGGATCCTCATAAAAGAGGGGGTACTGTTAGAACCCTCCTGTTTGTTTGTTCCAACTTGTGTTTTGCGGTCACGTGACCATCTGCCTTTATATTCCACCTCTGCCCTTTAGGCTTTGCTGAATTTCAGTGTTGTTTGACTGTTTTGCTAGTCAGGTGCTTCTGTGCCTATCTCTTCAGTTCGCTTGGTCCTTCTGGGACCTCTAGTACCCTTTTGTCAGTTTATCTTTTTGTTCTGCAACAATCTTCTCTGTTCAGGAGGTGTCCCTTTTTGTTCCAGTCCTTAGTTCTTTTAGGGACTCCTTCCTTTATGCTATAGGTCTTCATTCAGACTAGCCGAGGACTAAGGCGGATCTGTTCGCAAGGAACAGGCAGCCTGCTACATCGTAGGGATTCAGCTTAGTCTTACTGTAGGGATAGCTTTCCCCTTTCTTTCCTTTGTACTTGTTGCAGATCATAACATATATCACCAAAACCACCATCAGTAAAGGAATACAGCACCAGGACCAGAATCACTACAGGAATACAACATAAGAACCACCAACGCAACAGATATACATCACCAGAACAACCATCAGTACAAAAGTACATCACTAGAAAAACCATAAGTACATGAATACATCACCATAACCACTATCAGTACATGAATACAGCTTAAGAACCACCATCAGTACAAGAATACATCACCAGAACCAACAACAGTCCATCACCAGAACCACCAGCAGGCATACAGAACCACCAGCAGGAATACAGCACCAAGCATGGTACAGCGATCAATTGTAATGTCAGTTCAGCCCCATAAGCAATAGAATCAAATGAACCTACAACTCCCAGTATGTTCTTAACAATGGTAAGTAGATACTGGGAGTTGTTAACAGCCATCATCAGACTGTGGACCATACAGGAATGATGGTACTGATGATGTAAAAATCTTTTCACAGATATTACTGGTTTAGCCCTATATGCTCTTTCCAGCACACAAGAGTGGATAATGTGATCAGCATGTACCATCACTAATTATCGCTATAACGACACTATAACTCTGCATTTCTATGCCAGTTACTGTTTTATACTATATTGCTCTCTGAGACTAAGGTGCTTTTCCTTTTTTTTTGGTACTTTATTGCCCTATAAACAAGACCTCTGATCATTATCTGTCTCCATGTAGATTTATTGCATCCTTTGACCAATATGTCAAGCACTTCAGAGCCATTTTATATATGAGGATGATAATTTTGTCTTAATTTACCACTTCACTTAAAGGGTAATTGGATATCTGGTGATTGTATATTACAAGATATTTTCGCATATACAGTGAAGGAAATAATTATTTGATCCCTGATTGCTGTTTTTTCGTAAGTTTGCCCACTGACAAAGACATGAACAGTTTATAATTTTAATGGTAGGTTAATTTTAACACTGAGCCAAAAAAAAAAAAAAAAATCAAGAAAATCACATTGTATAAATTAGACTATTTTTTTTGCATTTTGCAGTGAGAAAAAAGTATTTGATCCCCTACAAACCATTAGGAGTTCTGGCTCCTACATACCAGTTAGACGCTCTTAATCAACTTGTTATCTGCATTAAAGACAGCTGTCTTACATAGTCACCTGTATAAAAGACTCCTGTCCACAGACTCAATTAATCAGTCAGACTCTAACCTCTACAACATGGGCAAGACCAAAGAGCTTTCTAAGGATGTCAGGGACAAGATCATAGACCTGCACAAAGCTGGAATGGGCTACAAAACCATAAGTAAGACGCTGGGTGAAAAGGAGACAACTGTTGGTGCAATAGTAAGAAAATGGAAGAAATGCAAAATGACTGTCAATCGACATCGATCTGGGGCACCATGCAAAATCTCACCTTGCGGGGTATCCTTGATCAAGAGGAAGGTGAGAGATCAGCCTAAAACTACACGGAGGAACTTTTTAATGATCTCAAGGCAGCTGGGACCACAGTCACCAAGAAAACCATTGGTAACACATTACGCCTTAAAGGTCTAAAATCCTGCAGTGCCCGCAAGGTCCCCCTGCTCAAGAAGGCACATGGCACATCTGAAGTTTTTCCAATGAACACCTGGATGATTCTGGGAGAAGGTGCTGTGGTCAGATGAGACAAAAATTGAGCTCTTTGGCATCAACTCAACTCGCCTTGTTTGGAGGAAGAGAAATGCTGCCTATGACCCAAAGAACACCGTCCCCACTGTCAAGCATGGAGGTGGAAACATTATGTTTTGGGGGTGTTTCTCTGCTAAGGGCACAGGACTACTTCACCGCATCAATGGGAGAATGGATGGAGCCATGTACCGTAAAATCCTGAGTGACAACCTCCTTCCCTCCGCCAGGAAATTAAAAATGGGTCGTGGCTGGGTCTTCCAGCAAGACAATGACCCAAAACACACAGCCAAGGCAAGAATGGAGTGGCTCAAAAAGAAGCACATTAAGGTCATGGAGTGGCCTAGCCAGTCTCCAGAACTTAATCCCATAGAAAACTTATGGAGGGAGTTGAAGCTCTGAGTTGCCAAGCAACAGCCTCAAAATCTGAATGATTTAGAGATGATCTGCAAAGAGGAGTGGACCAAACTTCCTCCTGACATGTGCGCAACCCTCATCATCAACTACAAAAAACGTCTGACTGCTGTGCTTGCCAACAAGGGTTTTGCCACCAAGTATTAAGTGTTGTTTGCCAGAGGCATCAATTACTTATTTCTCACTGCAAAATGCAAATAAATGTATCTAATTTATACAATGTGATTTTCTTGATTTTTTTTTGGATATTCTATTTCTCAATGTTAAAACTAACCTACCCTTAAAATTATAGACTGTTCATGTCTTTGTCAGTGGTCAAACTTACAAAAACAGCAAGGGATCAAATAATTATTTCCTTCACTGTACTTTGTATGTACTTATGATTGTCATGTTTTTGTAAGGCTGCGTGCCCACGATGCAGAAATGCTCAGGATTTTTTCCTGAGCGTTTCTGCATCTCCCTGGCAGAAAAAAAACACATGCGGATTGTACATGCGGATTGTACATGTGGATTGTACATGCGGATTGTACGTGTGTTTTTCCTGCCAGGGACATGCGGACGTGAAGCGTTCTTCACTTGCATTTCCGCATGCGGGTTGACAAGCGCTTTGCAAGCGATTTTAGCATCACTTGGAAAGTGCTTGTCAACTTGGTCACACTATATAAATCCATGCAAACAGCATGGATTTATATAGTGTGACCTAAAGAATGGTTAAAAATAAAAAATAAATATATACTTACCTTCCGATGGCCCCCGCAGTCTTGATTCCCTCCGTCCCGGCTGCCGGCAGCGGTAGACTGAAGGACCTGCCGACGTCAGCGTCGCGTGACCCGTCACATGACTATGACGTCAGCGCAGGTCCTTCAGTCTATCGCTAGCTGCCGGCAAGCACAGACAAGGAGACGGGGGCCGCCAGAAGGTAAATATAATCTTTATTTTTTATTTTATTCTTTTTTTCACAGGTTCTATGGTACCCGGGTCCGGAGGAGAGTCTCCGCTCCTCTGAACCTGGGTACCATCTGCACATTGGAACGCATGTATTCTGCATGTGCTTATCTAGTGAAGCGGAATGCACACGTTCTAATGCAAGTCAATGGCGGCGAAAACGCAGCACTTCCGCAAAATAATTGGTAGTGCTGCGTTTTCTTCCGCAATGATAATCGGCAGCAGAAATTTCCGCAGCATGTGCACAGCACATGCGGATTATCATTGGGGAACATGGCAGACCTTCTACCATCTGTTTTTTAAGCGTTTCTGCGTTTTTGCTGCTGCGGAAACGCTTAAAAAACGCATCGTGGGCACACAGCCTTATAGTCTTTGAACACTGTTTTGTTTTTATCCCTTTTCTGTACATACTAGTTTTTGATGAAGGCCTGATTGGAGGCCAAAACATAAATTACATATACAGAAGATTGCCCATAATGTCTGTAAAGCGCTGTGGAATTAATGGCGCTCTATAAGTGAGTAAAATAAATAAATAAAATAAGTTGTGATTTTGAAATAAATACTGCATCTATTCTGGAGTGCCAAGTCCTTTTTTACATTATAATTGGAGTAGAATCCTACTTGGGCATCCTTTTAGTCACAGCATTGATGAGACAGTCAGTATCACAAATAAACATTTATATCCAGGTACCTTATAGGTGACATCTTCTCTGATTGGACTTGTTCTCTTTCTTTTCTTCTCCATGTGGTCAAGACATCAAACTGGCTTTTAACATCCACAGATCGTCCATATTCTCTGGTCTTCTGCAGCACATCCCAAAATGGTGCCCTTAAAAATAAGTGTTATTATAATACTCCTGAATAATTATATCTGCCCTATGCTGTGCACCTAAATAAATAATTGCCCCTCACTGTGCTCTCTGCACAAAATGTCACTCTCACACTGTTCCTCTTGTGGTGCATTTTCTCCATACTGTGCTGTTCATTCCATACTGGGCCCTCTCCTCACACTGTCTTTCACACTTTGTGCACCCCATACTGCACGGTCTCTACACTGTGTGCCCTCCTCACAGTCCCCCCGCATATCATACCCCATGTGTCACGACTCAGTTGTCGGATATCCCGGGACCAGGGGATCTACCCTATCCCTAATGCTTTCCGGGATTACTTCTGAAGGTGAAGATGCCTGAGCCACATACCTTATCTGAGCTCCTCAATCCGCCCTCAGTCTGTTGCCTCCCCCTACCCAGGGAAGAGGGGAGAAGTAGTGTATCGCAATACACCAACCAGACTAACATGGTAAAACAAACAGGGATAAAGGAAAATACCAATCATACAAATATATGCACACAAACAGAGGATAGCAGCGGGCAGTGGGGGATGGGGAAAACCAAAGTAGGAGAAGGAGAGAAATAACACACAACCCAAAACCATGCAACGGTCTTAGCTAAATCCACCACATGCCTTCATAAAAAATAAAAAAAAACACCAACCCCTAAGCATACAGCATAAGCTAGCTCTGGCAATGACTCCTAGCCAGAGTCCAGTATATAGGAGCAGGGAGTGGCTAACAGTGAACAGCTGAGAGCATCACCCTATGAAGCTTCCAAAAGTTCTCAGCAGCAGATTAACCCCTGCACTGCTAAAAGAAACCTGAACCTTTTAATATGAATGTAAAAAGGCTTCTAATGAGTACAGGAGTGGGAGGAATCAGACGCTGCGGTCTTATGGCTCCTTTCTGTCGCGGTAAACTCGTAACACCATGCTGACCCCAAAAGTACCCACCCAGTTGTATGCAAGCACATTTTTCTCCCCTAAAGTGTCCCCACATTCCCCCCACCCATTCCTGTCTCTTCACACATTTTCCCCCTCCCACCCATACTGTCTCATCACACATCCCCCTCCTCCCCACCCATACTGTCTCCTCACACATTCCCCTCCTATACTGTCTCCTCACACATTCCCCCCTCCCACACATACTGTTCTCCCCCTCCCAATCATACTGTCTCCTCACATGTACCTTCTCCCACCCATACTGTATCCTCACATATCCCCCTCCCATCAATACTGTATCCTCACACATTCACCACTCCCACCCATACTGTCTCCTCACACATTCTCCCCTCTTGTTTATACTGTCTCCTCACACATTCCCCCTCCCAATACTGTTCCTTCAGACATTTCCCCCACACTTTTCCCATCCTCCTCATAGTGTTCCTTTACACATTTCCCTTCTACTGACCCCTTACACATTCCCCCATTCCTATACTGTCTCCTCATACATCCTACCCCTCCCCATACTGTCTCCTCACATATTCCCTCATTTCACTTCAAATTCTCCCCCTCCACACATACTGTCTACTCACACATTCCCCTCATCCCACCCAAACTGTCTCCTCACACATTCTCCCCTCTCGCCCATGCTGCCTCCTCACACATTCCCTGTCTCCCACTCATACGGCCTCATCACACATTACCCTTATCCCACCCATATCTGTCTCCCCCCACACCCATATTATCTCCTCACACATTCCCCACCCATACTGTCAAATTCTCACTCTCCCCATACTGTCTTCTAACACATTTCACCCCTCTCCATACTGTCCCCTCACATATCCCCCCCTCCTACCAAAACTGTCACACATTTCTCCCCTCCACACATTCCCCCCATCCAGACCATTCTGTTTCTTCACCCATTCCACCCATACTCACTCCTCACATATTCCCCCTCCTGCTCATACTGTCTCCTTACACATTCCCTGTCGTGCCCATACTGTTCCCTCGCACATTGCTCCCCTCCTGCTCATACTGTCTCCTCATGCATTCTACCCTCCCACACTGTATCTTAACACATTCACCCTCCTGTCCATACCGGCCACTCACATATTCCCTCCCATACTGTCTGTGCACACATTTCAACCAGCCCATACTGTCCCTTCACACATTACTCCCGCCCACACATTTCCTACTTCTCTCCATACTGACCCCTCCCACATTCACCCCTCCCCATATTGTCTCTTCACACATCCTCATCTCCTTCTCATACTGTCCTCACAAATTCCCCTCTCTCCATATAGTCTCTTCCAAATGAAATGCAAAATTTACTTTCATCTGAAAACAACACCTTGGACCACTGAGCAACAGTCCAGGTTATTTTCTCCTTGGCCCAGGTAAGACGATTCTGGTGTTGTCTATTGGTCATGAGTGGCTTGACACAAGGAATGCGACACTTGTAGCCCATGTCCTGGATACATCTGTGTGTGATGGCTCTTGAAGCAATGACTCCAGCAGCAGTCCACTCCTTGTGAATCTCCCTCAAATTTTTGAATGACCTTTTCTTAACAATCCTTTCAAGGCTGCGGTTATCTCGGTTGCTTGTGCATCTTTTTCTACCACACTTTTTCCTTAAACTCAACTTTCCATTAATATGCTTGGATACAGCACTCTGTGAACAGCCAGCTTCTTTAGCAATGGCCTTTTATGGCTTACCCTCCTTGTGGAGTGGGTCAATGACTGCCTTCTGGACATCTGCCAAGTCAGCAGTCTTCTCCATGATTGTGGAGCCTACTGAAACCGACTAAGGGACCTTTTTAAATGTGTAGGAAGCCTTTGCAGGTGTTTTTGTTAATTATTCTAATTTACTGAGATAATGAATTTTGCCATAATTATCAACGTTAACAGAAATAAACACTTGAAATAGATCACTGTTTGTAATGACTCTATATAATAAATGAGTTTCACTTTTTGAATTGAAGAACTGAAATAAATTAAATTTTTGATGATATTCTAATTTTGTGAGAAGCACCTGTATATGTCAAGACTTATTTACCGTATTTTTCGGGCTATAAGACGCACTTTTTTCCTCCAAAATTTTGGAGGAAAGTGGGGGGTGTGCCTTATAGTTCGAATACTATCTCCCTGTGTATACTGTGGCTCTGCGTGATAGGAGGTCTGGGGGATCAGCAGCGGGGCACAGGAGGCCGGAGCCGACTACTGCAGCCTGCCCTGTGCCCGCTACTAAAGAAAATGGGCGTGGGGAGCAGGGAATATTCATTTTCCTTAATAGCCGTCACACTGTACCGCAGCTCGGTTCCTGCTGCGCTCTGTGGTCTGTGTGCCCGCTATTAAAGCTCATGAATATTCACTACAACCCACTCCCATGGGTTATAGTGAATATTCATGGTCTTTAATAGCAGACACACTGACTGCAGAGCGGCAGCATAAGCAGCGCTGCGGTACAGTGTGCACGCTCTCACACTGTGTGAGGGCGCATGGCAGGGACGTGCGGCTCACACAGTGAGAGTGTCAGCAGCAGAGCGGGACAGCGCTGGAGGAGAGAGGAGGTGAATATGATTGTTTATTTTTTTTGTGGGCAGCAGGATGGGGGCTCAAGGGGTGCCAAGCATACCAGGATGGGGGCTCAAGGGGTGCCAAGCATACCAGGATGGGGGCTCAAGGGGTGACAAGCATACCAAGATGGGTGATCAAGGGGTGCTATGCATACCAGGATGGGGCTCAAGGGGTGCCAAGCATAGCAGGATGGGGGCTCAAGGTGTGCCATGAATACCAGGATGGGGGAATCAAGGTGTGCCATGCATACCAGGATGGGGGATCAAGGGGTGCCATGCATACCAGGATGGGGGCTCAAGGGGTGCCATGCATACCAGGATGGGGGCTCAAGGGGTGCCATACATACCAGGATGGGGATCAGGGAGTGCCATGCATACCATGATGGGGTATCAAGGGGTGCCATGCATACCAGGATGGGTGATCAAGGGGTGCCATGCAAACCAGGATGGGGGATCAAGGGGTGCCATGCATACCAGGATGGGGGATCAAGGGGTGTCATACATACCAGGATGGGGGCTCAAGGGGTGCCATGCATACCAGGATGGGGGCTCAAGGGGTGCCATACATACCAGGATGGGGATCAGGGAGTGCCATGCATACCATGATGGGGTATCAAGGGGTGCCATGCATACCAGGATGGGTGATCAAGGGGTGCCATGCAAACCAGGATGGGGGATCAAGGGGTGCCATGCATACCAGGATGGGTGATCAAGGGTGCCATGAAAACTAGGATGGGGATCAGGGGGTGCCATGCATACCAGGATGGTAGATCAAAGGGGTGCCATTAATACCAGGATGGGGGGATCAAGGGGTGCCATGCAAACCAGGATGGGGGATCAAGGGGTGCCATGCATACCAGGATGGGTGATCAAGGGTGCCATGAAAACTAGGATGGGGATCAGGGGGTGCCATGCATACCAGGATGGTAGATCAAAGGGGTGCCATTAATACCAGGATGGGGGGATCAAGGGGTGCCATGCATTCCAGGATGGGGATGAGGGCCACGTATATCAAGGTGGGATGGGGGCCACGTATACCAGGAAGGAGGGGCCATACATACCAGGATGGAGGATATTAACAGAATTGGGGGACATTACCTCAATACCAGTGTCAGCAGCAGACTCCCTCCCCTATAACAGGGCATCATGACCACATTTTTTGCTTAAATATTTTTTTTCCTATTTTCGTCCTCTAAAACCTAGGTGCGTCTTATGGTCCGGTGCGTCTTATAATCCGAAAAATAAAATAAATAATAAAAGTGTTTGAGAACTATGGGTTGAATTTTCATTTCTAAAGCTCAGGGTGTGTTCACACATTGCAATTTGTTGGGGAAACGATCTGTAGCTCACCAGTAGACCAGCACTAAATTGTTCAGATCTCGCTAACAATTTCTTTTCGCTTTTCAGCAGCATTTAAATAAAAAAAAAAGTAAATAAAAACAAAAATAATAGCTTATGTAACCAATTTATTAGGTCCCAGCAATGTGTTGGTGTATTCCTCTCTTCTATGGCCCCTTACCATTCTCTGTGGCCCATACAGCTGATCTGTTGTAAATGTCACATGGGACAAAACATTTTTTTTTTTTTACAGATTTTTATGAAAGGGCCATCAGTTGCTGAGGTCTGACCATCGGTGCCCCCACTGCTCCATAGGGCGGGCTCTGACAGAGGTCACACTACATATTTTACAGAGGACTAAAAACACTCCTATTACCAATTTTGAGGAGCATTTTTAGCCAAGAAGGAGGACATTTAATTTTCAGTAACTCAAATCTATAGTACATAGATGGGTATACAGTACATCAGACCTGGGCAAACTGCAGGGCGCAGGCCACATCTGGCTCTCTGGCTGTTCCTGTCTGGCTCGTGGACCGAGGCAGCCAAAAGGCTGAAAACCATACAACCACCCTCTCGGCGTCCAAAGTTGCCAACCATCCAGAAATTCCAGGACAGTCCATAAAAATATGGCAATTTTTGGTCCGGTCCATAAAAAAATGTTTAAAGTGTCCATGATTTTTTTTTTTTTTTTAGAAGAAACTTATGCACATAATTTTGACTGTAATTCTCATCATTTTATAGTGAATGCAGCCATTGTCTTCATATCAGAATTATCTGCTGTAGATATGTATCATTTACAGTCATAATGATTTATTATGATTTTTCAATGTGTCCATAAAATAATTTTTCCTGTCTGATTTTTTTGATATGCTGTCCAGAAAAAAATAAAAAGTCAAGTTGGCAACCCTACTGGCATCCCAATATATAATGGAGGAGGCAACCCTACCGGCGTCCCAATATATAGTGGAGTAGGCAACCCTACCGGCGTCCCAATATATAGTGGAGTAGGCAACCCTACCGGCGTCCCAATATATAGTGGAGTAGGCAACCCTGCCAATGTCCCAATATGTAGTGGAGGAGGCAACCCTGCCAATGTCCCAATATGTAGTGGAGGAGGCAACCCTGCTGGCGTGAATATACTGGAGAAGAGAGCTGCTGGCTCCTCCCACTATTCAACGCAAGCAACTGTGATAGAAGACATGATGACGTTGCATTGTGTCTGCTGTGCAGAGCGTCACTGCACAAAGGAAAGACAGGAGCAGAGCGCCAGGAGAATGGGAGCAAGGTGAGTATTTTTTTGTGTGTGAATGTGTGGGGTCTCATCAGAATATGGGGGGGGGCGGGCTGTATATAATGGGCTATGTGTGGGGGGCTCATACTATAGGGGGCTGTGGTGACGATAATACTGGCTAGGGTGTTGTAAGGGATTAAACTGTGTATAGGGGCCTGTGAGAACCATTACGAGGACAGTCATACCATGTGTGGATGGCTGTGAGGACCGTTTTGTGTGTGAGAAAGGCTGTGAGGACTATCATTACCGTCAAAGGGGGAATATGGGTGCCCTCACTCTGTATGGGAGGTTGTGTATGTGGGGAGTGTGATGACCATCAAACCATGTGTGGGCTGGGAGATGCACCATACTGTGTGGCCATCATACTGTCTGTGTTGTGCCATCAAATTATGTTGGGGAGCTGTAGGAACATCGTACTGTGTGTGGCTGGGGCGGTGGGGCATAACACTGTGTGTGGGAGGGAAGTGGTGGCATTGTAGTGTGTGGAAGGGATGTAGGGACACCATACTGTCTGTGGGAGGGAAGTGGGAACATCATACTGTGTGTGGGAGGGATGTGGGAACATCATACTGTGTGTGAGAGGGATGTGGGAACACCATACTGTCTGTGGGAGGGATGTAGGAACATCATACTGTCTGTGGGAGGGAAGTGGGAACATCATACTGTCTGTGGGAGGGAAGTGGGAACATCATACTGTGTGTGGGAGGGATGTGGGAACATCATACTGTGTGTGGGAGGGATGTGGGAACATCATACTGTCTGTGGGAGGGATGTGGGAACATCATACTGTCTGTGGGAGGGATGTGGGAACACCATACTGTCTGTGGG
The DNA here is from genome assembly GCF_046119375.1 of Phyllobates terribilis. Taxonomy (NCBI): domain Eukaryota; kingdom Metazoa; phylum Chordata; class Amphibia; order Anura; family Dendrobatidae; genus Phyllobates; species Phyllobates terribilis. The sequence continues at coordinate 709,461,088 of NW_027362761.1, forward strand.
AGGGATGTGGGAACACCATACTGTATGTGGGAGGGATGTAGGAACATCATACTGTGTGTGGGAGGGATGTGGGAACATCATACTGTGTGTGGGAGGGATGTGAGAACATCATACTGTGTGTGTATATAGCTGTTTATCAAGGTACAATGACTGAATAACGGGAGCAAATGATTTATGAATTTTATAAAAAGAAGTGAATTATCTGGTGCTGATTCGCTGCTACAAGTAAGGATACAAGTTACAATAAGCCCTATCGTAACATATAGCAGCGAGTCAGCGCAATTAATTCTGCTCAGTATTAAGCGATACAAATAATATAAAATAGTAATAATTATATTAATATTAAGCAGAATTAATTTCAGCCTATTGGTTTGGCTCTCTACAACAGTCAGTCTCTCATGTGGCCCCTCGGGAAAATAAATTGGCCACCCCTGGTCTACATAATACAAAAATCTCACTATAAGGGAAAACTGTATCTTATAACGATGCTTCTACGCATTAATAGAGCAAACTTGTTTATATCAGACAACCCCTTTATCACCTATTCACAAGATAAGTGATCGCGGTTTCCAACAGCAGGGAACTTCACTGCTCGGCAGAATGGGACTCTTATCTCTTTAAGGCCTCGCTCACACTGGCATATAACTCAGATGAATGCAATTTGATAAAAAAATCAGATTGCACTCAGACCAATGTTATAATGAGGCCGTACAGATCGGTGTATTTTCTCAGCTGTATTCGGCATGCTATGATTTCACTCCAAAATCTGATGGGTGTTAGAAAAATATCAGATGCCATATAGACCATCAATACAGCATCCGAGTTTTACGGATACATTACAATTCTGTAAGCTGGGAAACTGTAAATGGTCCTGAACATGATTAATAGCTGCTGAGTAAAAAAACAGATTGTATATGGATGACAAATGAGAAAAAAATCGTCCCGCTCTCCTGGGTGAGGATGGGATCGATTATTTATACGCTAGTGTGAGCGAGCCCTTAGAATTAAGCAGGAGTGCACATGCTTAGTGTTAGCTCCATTCTTGCCCTATGCAGCTGCCGAGCGCTCTGCTTTTTCCAGCAGTCCCATTTAGAATGAGCGGAGTAGTGGTCGGGCATCCAACCAACCACTCTATTTTGTAATTGGGATAGAAAGTCGCACACTCACTGATCAACAAGTTATCACCTATGCCATAGTTAGGTGATAACTTGTTTTCACTGCACAACCCCTTTAAAAGAACTCTGTCAGTACAGAATGACTATTCAAACCAAGCACAGGTGCTCAATGAACCCTTGGTGTGACCAAACATGGAGTTGATGTACAGAGGACGTCCTTCTAGACAGTACTGTATGCAGAGAAATCATGAGCTTCAGTGCACAACTCTGATCTAGTCATCTCTGTAGTGAGACAATGAGAATGGACTTGCTGAATGGAGGACGTCCTTATAGACACTACTGTGTGCCCAAAAATAATGGACCTCTGTACAGCAACTCCGATCTAGTCATCTCTGTAGTGAGCAGGGATGTGGAGTCGGTAAGCCAAATCTCTGACTCCTCAATTTCCATGACTCCGACTCCCTCATACATGGCTCGTGTTTAAGTGATAAATTTACTGTAGCACCGATTAATCTCCGCTAAAAGTCTAGACCCTTAGATCAGGAATAGGACAGACATTTATAGGACATTTCATAACTTTCCCAAATTCTTATGGAAAAATATTCCCCACACACTGCATTGAATTACTGTACCCAATTTATTATTTATTTTATTTTTTTATTATATTCCATTTTATACCGACTCCAACTCCACGACTCCGCAGCTCTGGTAGTGAGACAACTAGAATGGAGTTGCTGAAGGGAACTATTTCATGGCAGACAGTAACACAAGATTACAGCCCCAATTAGCAAAGAACAGAATTTTGTATGCCAGTCTTAAAAGGTATATCCGGAACTTTATGGAAAAACAAAAAATGTGCCTAAGCACTAACAGGCAGGTAATTGCCTGTTGTGCCCGGCGCCATTCTTCTCCAGCACATAGCGGTCACAGACCGTTCCTGTTGGGGATTCAGCTGCCTCTGCTGATGCGACTGGACGTGACTCTGACATCATTCTGATTTCACCTGCTCCCCGGGTTAGGCAGCGGGAATCCGGCTGTCAATCAGAATGACGTCGACAGTCTCGTCCTGTCAACAGAACGGAGCAGAAAAGAAGCCTTTACTCTGTCGACATGACGTCAGCAGATGCAGTTGAATCTCCAGCAGGAGTGGTCTGTGAGTGCTCTGTGCCAGGGAAGGATGGTGCTGGGCATAACAGGTAGGTAAGTAGCAGCTTCCCGTCTGTTAGTACTTAGGCACATTTTTTGTTTTTCATAAACTCCCGGATATCTCCTTTAATGAAGGGTGAGAGGGAGAAAGCTCGGCCACTTTGTGCATTTTTTTTTTTAATTAATAAAATTAGTTTCGTAATCACTTTTCTTAATATAAAAAAAACACACATAGCTCTGATTGTTCAGTTTTGATAGAATTAAAATTTTCCTGTAAGTCTCAGCCAGTGATGGAGCGCAGCCGACAGAATTAAGCAAAAAAGCGGCATATTATATATATATATATATATATGTATGTATATATATATATATATATATATATATATATGTATATACAGTCATGGCCAAAAGTTTTGAGAATGACACCAAAATTATATTTTCACATGATCTGCTGGCCTCTGGTTTTTATTAGTGTTTGTCTGATGTTTATATCACATACAGAAATATAATTGCAATCATATTATGAGTACCAATAGGTTATATTGACAGAATGAGTTAATGCAGCAAGTCAATATTTGCAGTGTTGCCCCTTCTTCTTCTTCAAGACCTCTGTAATTCTCCCTGGCATGCTCTCAATCAACTTTTGGACCAAATCCTGACTGATAGCAGTCCATTCTTGCATAATCAATGCTTGCATTTTGCCAGAATTTGTTGTTTTTTGTTTGTCCACCCGTCTCTTGATGATTGACCACAAGTTCTCAATGGGATTAAGATCTGGGGAGTTTCCAGGCCATGGACCCAAAATCTCTATGTTTTGTTCCATGAGCCATTTAGTTATCACCTTTGCTTTATGGCAAGGTGCTCCATCATGCTGGAAAAGGCATTGTTGGGCACCAAACTGCTCTTGGACGGTTGGGAGAAGTTGCTCTTGGAGGACATTCTGGTACCATTCTTTATTCATGGCTGTGTTTTTAGGCAAGACTGTGAGTGAGCCGATTCCCTTGGCTGAGAAGCAACCCCACACATGAATGGTTTCAGGATGCTTTAAAGTTGGCATGAGACAAAGCTGGTGGTAGCGCTCACCTCTTCTTCTCCGAATAAGCTGTTTTCCAGATGTCCTAAACAATCGAAAAGGGGATTCATCAGAGACTTTGCCCCAGTCCTCAGCAGTCCACTCCCTGTACCTTTTGCAGAATATCAGTCGGTCCCTGATGTTTTTTCTGGAGAGAAGTGGCTTCTTTGCTGCCCTCATTGAAACCAGCCCTTGCTCAAAGAGTCTCCGCCTCACAGTGCGTGCAGAAGCACTCACACCAGCCTGCTGCCATTCCTGAGCAAGCTCGGCACTGCTGGTAGTCCTATCCCGCAGCTGAAACAGTTTTAAGATACGGTCCTGGCACTTGCTGGTCTTTCTTGGGCGCCCTGGAGCCTTTTTGACAACAATGGAAGCTCTCTCCTTGAAGTTCTTGATGATGCGATAGATTGTTGACTGAGGTGCAATCTTTGTAGCTGCGATACTCTTCCCTGTTAGGCCATTTTTGTGCAGTGCAATGATGGCTGCACGTGTTTCTTTAGAGATAACCATGGTTAACTGAAGAGAAACAATGATACCAAGAACCAGCCTCCTTTTAAAGTGTCCATTGATGTCATTCTTACTTAATCATGACTAATTGATCGCCAGCCCTGTCCTCATCAACACCCACACCTGTGTTAATGGATCAATCACTAAAACGATGTTAGCTGCTCCTTTTAAGGCAGGACTGCAATGATGTTGAAATGTGTTTTGGGGGTTAAAGTTCATTTTCTGGGCAAATATTGACTTTGCAAGTACAGTAATTGCTGTTAAGCTGATCACTCTTTGACATTCAGGAGTATATGCAAATTGCCATTACAAAAAATGAAGCAGTAAACTTTGGAAAAATTACTATTTGTCTCATTCTCAATACTTTTGGCCATGACTGTATAGTACAGACCAAAAGTTTGGACATCAAAACCATGAATTAACACATGTGGAATTATATACTTAACAAAAAAGTGTGAAACATCTGAAAATATGTCTTATATTCTAGGTTCTTCAAAGTAGCCACCTTTTGCTTTGATGACTGTTTTGCACACTCTTGGCATTCTCTTGATGGCTCTGTATGCCCGCCTGCATCATCCCAGCCTAGGATTTTGTGCTCAGGGAGGTGATTGATCTTGGCGCTATTATGTGCAGGAGGGATACTTACAGCATGAAAGGGTTTTGTATTTATTTATACCCTGAATAGTACTTTTTGTGGTATGTGAGTATATAGTATTTTTTAGCTCAGATATTCTATATGGGCTTCATTTATGTTTGGGACTTTTTGTATTTTTCAATATATACTCTGCTGTAGTAGGAACATACTTTCCTCTTCATCTTTCTGGACTATAGTACACCTCCTTGAATACTAATGTCAGGCAGTCATAACTAATATGCATGTGTACGATATTGATCACCAGGGATAATACTGGCACTTGTTGTATTATGGTACTGCTTGTTCTGTTGTAACTAGGGATGTTTTTTGTAGCAGGTGGGCTTCAAATTAGTGGGTAACCCCACTATATTGATTTTACTTGTGTTTTAGCTATTTGGGCTTTTTGACGTTGTTTGTATGTATTTATATTTGTAATGAATAAAATTTATTGTAACTTATTATAACGTATGATAATTTATTGAAGTATTGTTGGGTGATCACTGCTTCATAGCACACCTTTTTTCACGATCTTCAAGAGTAGTCACCGGAAATGGTTTTCACTTCACAGGTGTGCCCTGTCAGGTTTAATAAGTGGGATTTCTTGCCTTATAAATGGGGTTGGGACCATCAGTTGTGTTGTGCAGAAGTCAGGTGGATACACAGCTGATAGTCCTACTGAATAGACTGTTAGCTGCTTTTTTCTTGCCATAATACAAATTCTAAGTAAAGAAAAATGAGTGGCCATCATTACTTTAAGAAATGAAGGTCAGTCAATGCGAAAAATTGGGAAAACTTTGAAATTGTCCCCAAGTGCAGTTGCAAAAACCATCAAGCGCTACAAAGAAACTGGCTCACATGAGGACCGCCCCAGGAAAGGAAGACCAAGAGTCACCTCTGCTTCTGAGGATAAGTTTATCCGAGTCACCAGCCTCAGAAATTGCAGGTTAACAGCAGCTCAGATTAGAGACCAGGTCAATGCCACACAGAGTTCTAGCAGCAGACACATCTCTACAACAACTGTTGAGAGGAGACTTTGTGCAGCAGGCCTTCATGGTAAAATAGCTGCTAGGAAACCACTGCTAAGGACAGGCAACAAGCAGAAGAGACTTGTTTAGGCTAAAGAACACAAGGAATGGACATTAGACAAGTGGAAATCTGTGCTTTGGTCTGATGAGTCCAAATTTGAGATCTTTGGTTCCAACCACCATGTCTTTGTGCGACGCAGAAAAGGTGAACGGATGGACTCTCCATGCCTGGTTCCCACCGTGAAGCATGGAGGAGGAGGTGTGATGGTGTGGGGGTGCTTTGCTGGTGACACTGTTGGGGATTTATTCAAAATTGAAGGCATACTGAACCAGCATGGCTACCACAGCATCTTGCAGCGGCATGCTATTCCATCCGGTTTGCGTTTAGTTGGACCATCATTTATTTTTCAACAGGACAATGACACCAAACACACCTCCAGGCTGTGTAAGAGCTATTTGACCAAGAAGGAGAGTGATGCGGTGCTACGCCAGATGACCTGGCCTCCACAGTCACCAGACCTGAACCCAATCAAGATGGTTTGGGGTGAGCTGGACCGCAGAGTGAAGGCAAAAGGGCCAACAAGTGCTAAGCATCTCTGGGAACTCCTTCAAGATTGTTGGAAGACCCTTTCCGGTGACTACCTCTTGAAGCTCATCAAGAGAATGCCAAGAGTGTGCAAAGCAGTCATCAAAGCAAAAGGTGGCTACTTTGAAGAGCCTAGAATATAAGACATATTTTCAGTTGTTTCACACTTTTTTGTTAAGTATATAATTCCACATGTGTTAATTCATAGTTTTGATGCCTTCAGTGTGAATGTACAATTTTCATAGTCATGAAAATACAGAAAAATCTTTAAATGAGAATGTGTGTCCAAACTTTTGGTCTGTACTGTACACACACACACACACACACACAGGCATATACACACACGCATATACACCAACACGCAGGCATACACACACACACACACACACACACACGCAGGCAGGCAGCCAGGCATATACACACACACACACACACACACACACACGAAGGCATATACACACACACATGCATATATACACACACACACACACACACATGCAGGCATTTACACACACACACACGCAGGCATATACATAAAAATTCATACAAACACGCACAAATATTACACTACCTGTCCAGTACAGACGCGCTCCCAAGGCGGGAGACTGCAGTGCAGGGCGCGCTGTAACGTCACTTTTAGCAGACGTGCGGCCCTGTCTGCTGAGTGTGACGCTACAGTGCAGCCCCTGCTCTGCTCTTCGGCTCTCCTGCTCCCAGGCCCCTCCCGCTACTGTCCTGGGCATCGCGGCGGTGAGAGTGCGTGCGTGCGCCCTTAAAGGGCCCGCGACCACATTTTTTTTTCCTTTTTTTAAAAATTCTCCTCTGTCTTCTCTGCAGGGGGCCCGGGGCCCACCAGGAATATTCTCGGCACCCCGCCAGGCCAGTCCGAGGCTGGCTGGAGGTCATTTTGCAGGCCTCTGGCAGTGCTCCTCCTATTCCTCCTTGCACAAAGGCGGAGGTAGGCGTCCTGCTGCTGGGTTGTTGCCCTCCTACGGCCCCCTCCACGTCTCCTGGTGTAGTGGCCTGTCTCCTGGTAGCGCCTCCAGCCTCTGGACACTACGCTGACAGACACAGCAAACCTTCTTGCCACAGCTCGCATTGATGTGCCATCCTGGATGAGCTGCACTACCTGAGCAACTTCTGTGGGTTGTAGAGTCCGTCTTATGCTACCACGAGTGTGAAAGCACAACCAACATTCAAAAGTGACCAAAACATCAGCCAGAAAGCATTGGTACTGAGATGTGGTCTGTGGTCCCCACCTGCAGAACTACTCCTTTATTGAGTGTGTCTTGATAATTGCCAATAATTTCCATCTATTGCCTATTCCATTTGCACAACAGCATGTGAAATTGATTGTCAATCAGTGTTGCTTGCTAAGTGGACAGTTTGATTTCACAGAAGTTTGATTTACATGGAGTTATATTCTGTTGTTTAAATGTTCCCTTTATTTTTTTGAGCAGTGTATATGTAATATACTATATATATATATATATATATAAATAAATAAATCAGGAATTCCAACACACACAGAGAGACGACACCGGGGAGATCACGCAATATCACGCAGTCCGTCTTTCGTCCGGAGTCGCGAGCACACGATCCAGACTACTAGCTACGTGGATATCGGCAAGCGACCAGTGAGCATATGGCGCCACACCTCGGGGATTCCAAAGCCTGGAATCCGTGTTTAACGCCCTCCGTACGGTCACTGTCAGCTTCACGATAGCCCAATTATTAATATTCTCTGCCACCACCGGCCGAGTTTGAAATATAATACAGTCCTGGACGGACGCCTGCGTTTTGGTAGCATATATGGCTTCGGGGAAGGGAACGATTACAGAAAAAAAGAAACAGAACTATTAAATTTTTATGTTTAATCCAAAAGGGAGGCAGTGTTTAGGAAAAATATATACATAAGGATGTTACAAAGGAGACATTAAAATACATACGCAGTTACATAAAATAAACAGGAGGAAAGAAGATAACTTACTTACACTATACGATCGCTGAGACGATTCAATATAGGTGGAGGAGGGGCTCCTTAGTTGGATTATGCTGTTATTGAACAGGACCAGTTGCTTATAATTCTTATTCCCCCCTGGCAATGAGTGTTCCTGTCTTCTCATTGGGTTCTCTTATACCTAAGGGGAGATCTGGCCACACGCCCCTTGTGGTGACATCATGTGGGTCGGTCTCCAGCCTGTACATTTTTATTAAAAACGCTAACTTCTGCGATAACTCACCACTCGTTTATTGCAGAAGCTTGCAAACTACGCCATTTTTTCCCTTATGATTTTATCTTTATTTAGAGACCACACATCACATAGCTGCAGTGTGCTATTCTGGTGTTTTTGTGCTACAGCGCCCTGATTTTGGTTACAGCCCTGGAAAATTACCTATACATTCCTGGGCTGATTTAGTCACTACACATATGGGTCCCGTTACTGTCGGATGTATGGAACTCATAATATTTCATAGTTCATATCGGAGTTAGTTCGTCTGCAAATTTCCCTTAGAGGCTCGGGAGGCAGCCTCATGGGTACACACAAATTAGTGCAAGCCAGCGTTTTAATTACCTCCTGCGTCTTTCAGAGACAAGATGCTTGCTTCCTAACAAAGTTCTAAAACTCCTAGCCTGACATTGTTTGCATAAGCTATTTTCCAGGCGTGTGCTAATTAATTAGGGCTTTTGTGCTGAGGAAGATGGGACAGCTCGGTGCTGACAAGTGGTGATAATCTGCAGTAGACACTGTATAATTGTCATCTCTGGACAAACACTACAGCAGAGGGCATGGGAGAAGGGGCTAATATTCTGTTAATATGTCCCTGACAATATATATATATTACCAGCAGTGTTCTCCAGTGACCCCGGACATTCTTGAATACATATATAACCAGCAGTGTTCTCCAGTGACCCCGGACATTCCTGTATAAATATATATTACCAGCAGTGTTCTCCAGTGACCCTGGACATTCCTGTACATATATACAGTACAGACCAAAAGTTTGGACACACTTTCTCATTTAAAGATTTTTCTGTATTTTCATGACTATGAAAATTGTACATTCACACTGAAGGCATCAAAACTATGAATTAACACATGTGGAATTATATACTTAACAAAAAAGTGTGAAACAACTGAAAATAGGTCTTATATTCTAGGTTCTTCAAAGTAGCCTCCTTTTGCTTTGATGACTGCTTTGCACACTCTTGGCATTCTCTTGATGAGCTTCAAGAAGTAGTCACCGGAAATGGTTTTCACTTCACAGGTGTGCCCTGTCAGGTTTAATAAGTGGTATTTCTTTCCTTATAAATGGGGTTGGGTCCATCAGTTGTGTTGTGCAGAAGTCTGGTGGATACACAGCTGATAGTCCTACTGAATAGACTGTTAGAATTTGTATTATGGCAAGTAAAAAGCAGCTAAGTAAAGAAAAACGAGTGGCCATCATTACTTTAAGAAATGAAGGTCAGTCAGTCCGAAACATTGGGCAAACTTTGAAAGTGTCCCCAAGTGCAGTTGCAAAAACCATCAAGCGCTACAAAGAAACTGGCTCACATGAGGACCGCCCCAGTAAAGGAAGACCAAGAGTCACCTCTGCTTCTGAGGATAAGTTTATCCGAGTCACCAGCCTCAGAAATCGCAGGTTAGCAGCAGCTCAAATTAGAGACCAGGTCAATGCCCCACAGAGTTCTAGCAGCAGACACATCTCTTCAAAAACTGTTAAGAGGAGATTTTGGGCAGCAGGACTTCATGGTAAAATAGTCGCTAGGAAACCACTGCTAAGGACAGGCAACAAGCAGAAGAGACTTGTTTGGGCTAAAGAACACAAGGAATGGACATTAGACCAGTGGAAATCTGTGCTTTGGTCTGATGAGTCCAAATTTGAGATCTTTAGTTCCAACCACCGTGTCTTTGTGCGACGCAGAAATGGTGAACGGATGGACTCTACATGCCTGGTTCCCACCGTGAAGCATGGAGGAGGAGGTGTGATGGTGTGGGGGTGCTTAGCTGATGACACTGTTGGGGATTTATTCAAAATTTAAGGCATACTGAACCAGCATGGCTACCACAGCACCTTGCAGCGGCATGCTATTCCATCCGGTTTGCGTTTAGTTGGACCATCATTTATTTTTCAACAGGACAATGACACCAAACACACATCCAGGCTGTGTAAGGGCTATTTGACTAAGAAGGAGAGTGATGCGGTGCTACGCCAGATGACCTGGCCTTCACAGTCACCAGACCTGAACCCAATCGAGATAGTTTGGGGTGAGCTGGACCGCAGAGTGAAGGCAAAAGGGCCAACAAGTGCTAAGCATCTCTGGGAACTCCTTCAAGATTGTTGGAAGACCATTTCCAGCGACTACCTCTTGAAGCTCATCAAGAGAATGCCAAGAGTGTGCAAAGCAGTCATCAAAGCAAAAGGTGGCTACTTTGAAGAACCTAGAATATAAGACATATTTTCAGTTGTTTCACACTTTTTTGTTAAGTATATAATTCCACATGTGTTAATTCATAGTTTTGATGCCTTCAGTGTGAATGTACAATTTTCATAGTCATGAAAAAACAGAAAAATCTTTAAATGAGCAGGTGTCCAAACTTTTGGTCTGTACTGTATATGTGTGTGTGTGTGTGTGTATATTTATATATATATATATATATATATATATATATATATATATATATACACATACATACATACATACATACAGGAATGTCTGGGGTCACTGGAAAGCACACTGCTGGTAATTATATATATATATATATATATATATATATATATATATACACACACACACAGGAATGTCCGGGGTCACTGGAGAACACTGCTGGTAATATATATATGTACCGGAATGTCCGGGGTCACTGGGGAACACTGCTGGTAATATACATATGTACCGGAATGTCCGGGGTCACTGGGGAACACTGCTGGTAATATATATATGTACCGGAATGTCCGGGGTCACTGGGGAACACTGCTGGTAATATATATATGTACAGGAATGTCCGGGGTCACTGGAGAACACTGCTGGTAATATATATATACACATACAGGAATGTCTGGGGTCACTGGAAAACACCGCTGGTAATATATACATACATACGTACAGGAATGTCCGGGGTCACTGGGGAACACTGCTGGTGATATATATATACACACACAGGAATGTCCGGGGTCACTGGAGAACACTGTTGGTGATAGATAGATTGATAGATAGATAGATAGATAGATATGTATATATATATATATATATATATATATATATCTATCTATCTATCACCAACAGTGTTCTCCAGTGACCCCTGTATGTATGTATGTATATATTACCAGCAGTGTTCCCCAGTGACCCCGGACATTCCTGTATACAGTTATATGAAAAAGTTTGGGCACCCCTATTAATCTTAAGCTTAATGTTTTATAAAAATTGGTGTTTTTGCAACAGCTATTTCAGTTTGATATATGTAAAAACTGTTGGACACAGTAATGTTTCTGCCTTGAAATGAGGTTTATTGTACTAACAGAAAATGTGCAATCTGCATTCAAACAAAATTTGACAGATGCATAAGTATGGGCACCTCACCAGAAAAGTGACATTAATATTTAGTAGATCCTCCTTTTGCAAAAATAATAGCCTCTAGTCACTTCCTGTAGCTTTTAATGAGTTCCTGGATCCGGTATGAAGGTATTTTTGACCATTCCTCTTTACAAAACAATTCCAGTTCAGTTAAGTTTGATGGTCGCCGAGCATGGACAGCCCTCTTCAAATGATCCCACAGATGTTCAATGATATCATAGAATCATATCATAGAATCATAGAATGTAGAGTTGGAAGGGACCTCCTGGGTCATCTGGTCCAACCCCCTGCTCAAAGCAGGATTCACTAAATCATCTCAAACAGATGTCTGTCCAGCCTCTGTTTGAAGACGTCCATTGAAGGGGAATTCACCACCTCTCGTGGCAGCCTGTTCCACTCATTGATCACCCTCACTGTCAAAAAGTTTTTTCTAATATCTAATCTGTGTCTCCTCCCATTTAGTTTCATCCCATTGCTTCTAGTCTTTCCTTGTGCAAATGAGAATAAAGATGATCCTTCTACAATGTGACAGCCCTTGACATATTTGTAGACAGCTATTAAGTCTCCTCTCAGTCTTCTTTTTTGCAAGCTAAACATTCCCAAATCCTGCAACCGTTCCTCATAGGACATGGTTTGCAGACCAGTCACCATTCTGGTCGCTCTTCTCTGAACTTGCTCCAGTTTGTCTATGTCTTTTTTAAAATGTGGTGCCCAAAACTGTACACAGTATTCCAGATGAGGTCTGACCAAAGAGGAGTAAAGACCGATAATGACTTCACGTGATCTAGACTGTATGCTTCTGTTAATACATCCCAGAATTGTATTTGCCTTTTTTGCTGCTGCATCACACTGTTGACTCATGTTCAGTCTATGATCTATTAGTATACCTAAGTCTTTTTCACATGTACTGTTGCTTAGCTCTATTCCTCCCATTCTGTATATGCTTTTTTCATTTTTATTGCCCATATGTAGTACTTTGCATTTTTCCCTGTTAAAAACCATTCTGTTGGTTGCTGCCCACTGCTCCAGTTTATTTAGGTCTTTTTGAATCCTCTCTCTCTCTTCTCTAGTATTAGCTATCCCTCCTAGCTTTGTGTCATCAGCAAATTTAATCAGTTTACCCTCAATTCCTTCATCTAAATCATTGATAAAGATGTTGAACAATACAGGTCCCAGGACGGAGCCCTGTGGTACCCCACTTGAGACATTCATCCAGCTGGATGTGAAGCCATTTACAACCACCCTTTGAGTCCGATCACTAAGCCAGTTATGAATCCACCTAACAGTTGCCTGGTCCATTGCATACTTGGTCATTTTTTCAATAAGGATGGTGTGAGATACTTTGTCAAATGCTTTGCTGAAGTCAAGATATACTATATCTACAGCATTTCCCTGATCCACCCAGTCAGTGATTCTGTCATAGAAGGAAATTAAGTTTGTCTGACATGACTTGTTAGTTACAAACCCATGCTGACTCTGGTTAATCACTTCATTCTTATCCATGTACTTACCTACATGTTGTTTAATAATTTGTTCAAAGATCTTTCCTGGTATAGAAGTCAGACTCACCGGCCTATAGTTCCCTGGGTCCACCTTCTTCCCCTTTTTGAAGATAGGAACAACATTTGCTCTTCTCCAGTCTTCTGGGACTTCTCCTGTTCTCCAAGAATTTTCAAAGATTATGGAGAGTGGTTCTAAAATTTCTTCTACGATCTCCTTCAGTACTCTGGGGTGTAATTCATCTGGACCTGGAGACTTGAACTCATTTATGTTAGCTAAATATTCCCTCACAATCTTTCTGTTTACAGATAACTTGGATTCTTCTATTCCTTTAAAACGACAGTGAAGATCAGTTGATGATACATTTTCTTTCTGAGAGAAAACAGATGCAAAATAGGAATTAAAAAGTTCGGCCTTCTCAACATCCTCTCTTACCATTTCTCCATTTTCATCCTGTAAAAATCCTATAGCATCTTTGACTTTTCTTTTACTTTTGACATACCCCCAAAATCCTTTTTTGTTGCCTTTGACATCTCTTGCAAGCCTTAATTCATTGTCAGCTTTAGCTAACCTGATACGTGCCCTACAGGATCTGCAGACTGCATTATAATCTTCTTTAGATATGCCTCCCTCTTTCCATTTAATAAACATTTCTTTCTTTCTTTTTAGCATGTGTTTAAGTTCTGTGTTCATCCATCCTGGTTTCCTTAAATGCTTCCCATTCTTCCTACTTTTCGGGATTGGTAACGATTGTGCTTTGAGAATCTCAGTTTTAAAAATTTCTTATCCTTCCTGGACATTTTTGTCCTTAAGGACATCCAGCCATTGGATCCCTCCTATTCTCTTTCTGAGTCTCTTAAAATCTGCCTTTCTAAAATCTAACCTTGAAGTTTGAGTCTTCACATGTCTTCCTCCTCTAGTTATTGAAAATTCTATAATAGCATGATCGCTGCCTCCTAGGGTCCCAGCCACCTTTACCTCCTCAACCATTTCATCCCTGTTTATAAGGATTATATCCAAAGTAGCAGATCCCCTTGTTTTCTCCCCTACCTTTTGGAAGATAAAGTTGTCAGCAAGAGAGGATAAGAATTTGCTTGACCTGTTAGTTTTACTTGAGAGAGATTCCCAACAAATGTCTGGATAGTTGAAATCTCCCATGACCACTACGTCATATTTTTTTGAGAACTTGGTCATTTGATACATAAAGAGTTCATCCATATCTTCAGCTTGCCCAAGTGGCCTGTAGTAAATGCCTACAATGGTGTCCTTTCCGTTGTTCTCTCCTTGTATTCTTACCCAAACAGTTTCCACAGAACTCCCAGTCTCTGAAGCTTCAATCTCTGTGCAGATATACGCTTTTCTAACATACAATGCGACACCTCCTCCTCGTTTATCAAGTCTGTTTCTTGCAAATAAGTTGTATCCTTTTAGCCTTTTATTCCAATCATGTGTATCGTCCCACCAAGTTTCAGTGATTCCAATGACATCATATTTCTTTTCCTGCATTAGTAGTTCCAATTCTCCTTGTTTGTTGCCCATGCTTTGTGCATTTGTATAAAAACATTTTAGTTTGTGATTGGTTTCTCTTCCTCCCATATTTTTATTATTTAAATTGTTTTGTCTTTGTTCTTCCTTTCCACTTCCAGTAGCAGAGATCTCAATAGTATTTGTCAGCTGTATGGCTTTTTCTGGCCTTTTGCTTACCTTCCCACATTGTTCTAGTTTACAGCTCTCCTGATGAGTGTAGCAAGGCGACTTCCAAATACATGTTTTCCAGTCTTTGTAAGGTGCACCCCATCTCTAGCAAGTAGTCCATCGTATAGGTAATTCATTCCGTGATCCAGAAATCCAAATCCTTGTTGACGGCACCATCGACGTAGCCAGTTGTTCACCTGTAGAATCTTATTCCACCTCATTGTTCCATGGCCATCCACTGGGAGGATGGATGAGAAGACCACCTGCGCTCCCAATTCTTTCACTTTCTTGCCTAAGTCTTCAAAGTCACTGCAGATGGTTTCCAGGTCCTTTCTTGCGGTGTCATTTGTCCCCACATGTATTAGCAGGAATGGGTAGTGATCTGTAGGTCTGAAGAGTCTTGATATCCTGTCAGACACATCTTTAATTTTTGCTCCTGGAAGACAGCACATTTCTCTTGAGGTTATGTCTGGTCTGCAGATAGCGGCCTCTGTTCCTCTTAACAGGGAATCCTCCATGACCACCACTCTCCGTTTTTTCTTCACAACATTCTTCTTTCTCCATCCAGGATGATTCTGAGGGCTTACAAGGTTATTCATTGCTGGCAAAGTCTTATTTTGCTGTATTTCTTCATGGTTCTCCTGCGTGAGAGCCTGGTACTGGTTCCTGAGCAGTATGGGTGCTGACTGCCTCTCGATCCTCCTGCTTCTCTGGGTCACATGCTTCCATTCCTCTGTTTCGTCAGGTGCAGTTCGAATTTCTTCTCTTTCTGAATCATGAAGAGATAATTCTGCTCTGTCTAAGAACTCTTCACCTTCCTTAATGATTTTCAAGGTAGTTAACCTCTCTTCTAGATTTCGCAACTTTTCCTCCAACAGGGACACAAGCTTGCATTTCTGGCATGTGAAGTTTGGCTTTTCCACTGGCAAGTCTGTGAACATGTAGCAGGATATGCAGCTCACCAAATGGCTCCTGGACACTTCCATGTTCTTACTGTTAATGTTCTGAAAACAGTGATAAAAGCTGTTTTCAGGTCTGGGGACTGGGATGGCCATTCCAGAACATTGTAATTGTTCCTCTGCATGAATGCCTGAGTAGATTTGGAGCGGTGTTTTGGATCATTGTCTTGCTGAAAGATCCATCCCCTGTGTAACTTCAACTTTATCACTGATTCTTGAACATTATTGTCAAGAATCTGCTGATACTGAGTGGAATCCATGCGTCCCTCAACTTTAACAAGATTCCCGGTGCCGGCATTGGCCACACAGCCCCAAAGCATAATGGAACCTCCACCAAATTTTACTGTGGGTAGCAAGTGTTTTTCTTGGAATGCTGTGTTTTTTTTCCGCCATGCATAACGCCTTTTTGTATGACCAAACAACTCAATCTTGGTTTCATCAGTCCACAGGACTTCTTCCAAAAAGAAATTGGCTTCTCCAAATGTGCTTTTGCATACCTCAGCCGACTCGGTTTGTGGCGTGCTTGCAGAAAAGGCTTCTTTCGCATCACTCTCCCATACAGCTTCTCCTTGTGCAAAGTGCATTGTATAGTTGACCGATGCACAGTGACACCATCTGCAGCAAGTTGATGCTGCAGCTCTCTGGAGGTGGTCTGAGGATTTTCTTTGACTGATCTCACCATTCTTCTTCTCTGCCTTTCTGATGTTTTTCTTGGCCTGCCACTTCTGGCCTTAACAAGAACTGTCCCTGTGTTCTTCCATTTCCTTACTATGTTCCTCACAGTGGAAACTGACAGGTTAAATCTCTGAGACAGCTTTTTGTATCCTTCCCCTGAACAACTATGTTGAATAATCTTTGTTTTCAGATCATTTGACAGTTGTTTTGAGGAGCCCATGATGCCACTCTTCAGATGAGATTCAAACAGGAGAACAACTTGCAAGTGGCCGCTTTAAGTAGCTTTTCTCATGATTGCATACACCTGGCTATGAAGTTCAAAGCTCAATGAGGTTACAAAACCAAAAAAAGTGCTTTAGTAAGTCAGTAAAAAGTAGGTAGGAGTATTTAAAACAAGAAAATGATAAGGGTGCCCATACTTATGCACCTGTCAAATTTTGTTTGAATGCAAATTGCACATTTTCTGTTAGTACAATAAACCTCATTTCAAGGCAGAAACATTACTGTGTCCAACAGTTATTACATAAATCAAACTGAAATAGCTGTTACAAAAACACCAATTTTTATAAAACATTAAGCTTAAGATTAATAGGGGTGCCCAAACTTTTTCATATAACTGTATATATATTATATATATATATATATATATATATATATATATATACACACACACACACATATATTACCA
Source organism: Phyllobates terribilis (assembly GCF_046119375.1). Classification (NCBI taxonomy): domain Eukaryota; kingdom Metazoa; phylum Chordata; class Amphibia; order Anura; family Dendrobatidae; genus Phyllobates; species Phyllobates terribilis. The sequence continues at coordinate 709,478,268 of NW_027362761.1, forward strand.
GCAGTGTTCCCCAGTGACCCCGGACATTCCTGTATATATATATATTACCAGCAGTGTTCCCCAGTGACCCCGGACATTCCTGTATATATATATATTACCAGCAGTGTGCTCCAGTGACCTCGGACATTCCTGTGTGTATATATTATATATATATTACCAGCAGTGTTCTCCAGTGACCCCGGACATTCCTGTATATATATATATTACCAGCAGTGTTCCCCAGTGACCCCGGACATTCCTGTGTATATATATATATATATATATATATATACACACACACACACACACACACACAGTACAGACTAAAAGTTTGGACACACCTTCTCATTTAAAGATTTTTCTGTATGTTCATGAGTATGAAAATTGTACATTCACATTGAAGGCATCAAAACTATGAATTAACACATGTGTAATTATATACTTAACAAAAAAGTGTGAAACAACTGAAAATATGTCTTATATTCTAGGTTCTTCAAAGTAGCCACCTTTTGCTTTGATGACTGCTTTGCACACTCTTGGCATTCTTTTGATGAGCTTCAAGAGGTAGTCACCGGAAATGGTTTTCACTTCACAGGTGTGCCCTGTCAGGTTTAATAATTGGGATTTCTTGCCTTATAAATGGGGTTAAGACCATCAGTTGTGTTGTGCAGAAGTCTGGTGGATACACAGCTGATAGTCCTACTGAATAGACTGTTAGAATTTGTATTATGGCAAGAAAAAAGAAGCTAAGTAAAGAAAAACGAGTGGCCATCATTACTTTAAAAAATGAAGGTCAGTCAGTGCGAAAAATTGGGAAAACTTTGAAAGTGTCCCCAAGTGCAGTTGCAAAAACCATCAAGCGCTACAAAGAAACTGGCTCACATGAGGACCGCCCCAGGAAAGGAAGACCAAGAGTCACCTCTGCTTCAGAGGATGAGTTTATCCGAGTCACCAGCCTCAGAAATCGCAGGTTAACAGCAGCTCAGATTAGAGACCAGGTCAATGCCACACAGAGTTCTATCAGCAGACACATCTCTACAACAACTGTTAAGAGGAGACTTTGTGCAGCAGGCCTTCAAGGTAAAATAGCTGCTAGGAAACCACTGCTAAGGAAAGGCAACAAGCAGAAGAGACTTGTTTGGGCTAAAGAACACAAGGAATGGACATTAGACCAGTGGAAATCTGTGCTTTGGTCTGATGAGTCAAAATTTGAGATCTTTGGTTCCAACCACCGTGTCTTTGTGCGACGCAGAAAAGGTGAACGAATGGACTCTACATGCCTGGTTCCCACCGTGAAGCATAGAGGAGGAGGTGTGATGGTGTGGGGGTGCTTTGCTCGTGACACTGTTGGGGATTTATTCAAAATTGAAGGCATACTGAACCAGCATGGCTACCACAGCATCTTGCAGAGGCATGCTATTCCATCCGGTTTGCGTTTAGTTGGAACATCATTTACTTTTCAATAGGACAATGACCCCAAACACACCTCCAGGCTGTGTGAGGGCTATTTCACCAAGCAGGAGAGTGATGGGGTGCTACGCCAGATGACCTTGCCTCCACTGTCACCAGACCTGAACCCAATCGAGATGGTTTGGGGTGAGCTGGACCGCAGAGTGAAGGCAAAAGGGCCAACAAGTGCTAAGCATCTCTGGGAACTCCTTCAATATTGTTGGAAGACCATTTCCGGTGACTACCTCTTGAAGCTCATCAAGAGAATGCCAAGAGTGTGCAAACCAGTCATCAAAGCAAAAGGTGGCTACTTTGAAGAACCTAGAATATAAGACATATTTTCAGTTGTTTCACACTTTTTTGTTAAGTATATAATTGCACATGTGTTAATTCATAGTTTTGATGCCTTCAGTGTGAATGTACAATTTTCATAGTCAAGAAAATACAGAAAAATCTTTAAATGAGAAGGTGTCCAAACTTTTAGTCTGTACTGTATATATATTACCAGCAGTGTTCTCCAGTGACCGTGGACATTCCTGTATGTATGTATGTATATATTACCAGCAGTGTTCTCCAGTGACCGTGGACATTCCTGTATGTATGTATGTATATATATATTACCAGCAGTGTTCCCCAGTGACCGCGGGCATTCTTGTATGTATGTATATATTACCAGCAGTGTTCTCCAGTGACCGTGGACATTCCTGTATGCATGTATGTATGTATGTATATATATTACCAGCAGTGTTCTACAGTGACCGCGGACATTCCTGTATGTATGTATGTATGTATGTATGTATGTATGTATGTATGTATATATTACCAGCAGTGTTCTCCAGTGACCGCGGACATTCCTGTATGTATGTATGTATATATTACCAGCAGTGTTCTCCAGTGACCCCGGACATTCCTGTATGTATGTATGTATATATTACCAGCAGTGTTCTCCAGTGACCGCGAACATTCCTGTATGTATGTATATATATATTACCAGCAGTGTTCTCCAGTGACCCCGGACATTCCTGTATGTATGTATATATTACCAGTAGTGTTCTCCAGTGACCCCGGACATTCCTGTATGTATGTATGTATGTATGTATATATTACCAGCAGTGTTCTCCAGTGACCCCGGACATTCCTGTATGTATGTATATATTACCAGTAGTGTTCTCCAGTGACCGTAGACATTCCTGTATGTATGTATGTATATATAACCAGCAGTGTTCTCCAGTGACCGTGGACATTCCTGTATGTATGTATGTAGATATTACCAGCAGTGTTCTCCAGTGACCGTGGACATTCCTGTATGTATGTATGTATATATATTACCAGCAGTGTTCTCCAGTGACCGTGGACATTCCTGTATGTATGTATGTATATATTACCAGCAGTGTTCTCCAGTGACCGTGGACATTCCTGTATGTATGTATGTATGTATATATTACCAGCAGTGTTCTCCAGTGACCGTGGACATTCCTGTATGTATGTATGTATATATATTACCAGCAGTGTTCTCCAGTGACCGTGGACATTCCTGTATGTATGTATGTATATATTACCAGCAGTGTTCTCCAGTGACCGCGGACATTCCTGTATGTATGTATGTATATATTACCAGCAGTGTTCTCCAGTGACCGTGGACATTCCTGTATGTATGTATGTATATATTACCAGCAGTGTTCTCCAGTGACCGTGGACATTCCTGTATGTATGTATATATTACCAGCAGTGTTCTCCAGTGACCGCGGACATTCCTGTATGTATGTATGTATGTATATATTACCAGCAGTGTTCTTCAGTGACCATGGACATTCCTGTATGTATGTATATATTACCAGCAGTGTTCTCCAGTGACCGCGGACATTCCTGTATGTATGTATGTATATATTACCAGCAGTGTTCTCCAGTGACCGTGGACATTCCTGTATGTATGTATATATATATTACCAGCAATGTTCTCCAGTGACTGCGGACATTCCTGTATGTATGTATATATTACCAGCAGTGTTCTCCAGTGACCCCGGACATTCCTGTATGTATGTATATATTACCAGCAGTGTTCTCCAGTGACCCCGGACATTCCTGTATGTATGTATGTATGTATGTATGTATATATTACCAGCAGTGTTCTCCAGTGACCGTGGACATTCCTGTGTATATATATATATATATATATATTACCACCAGTGTTCTCCAGTGACCGCGGACATTCCTGTATGTGTGGCACCCCAGGGGTCTGGTTTTCCACAGTAACAGCAATGTTATGTCTGAGAGCAGGTGGGAGGTCTCTTGGTCAGGGATCCTATGCATGCCACACCTCCTGCCCAGTCCTGGGAGGGGAAGAACTTCCCCTATATAAACCTAGGGCTGAGGCAGGGTGAGTGAGTAGAGAAGAAGCAGAGAAAAGAAGCAAATGTAGGAAGAAACAACAGGAGCTCTGTGGGAGCAGTGTTACAAGGAGTCAGGGGCTGGCAGCTGCAGAGCTCGCCCTGACTGAGAAGTTATCACCGGACCCGGAGTCCGAGGCTGTGGGGACTAACTCCTATCCAGCAGCAGAAACCGACCGGCAGGGGATTGCAGGTCCTCTGGCCCAGAAACCCGAAGGCCCCGAGTCACCGGCCATACGGGTGAGCACCACACGGTACACTCAGGGACGTGGGCTACTTATACCCGCCTCTAGCAAGGTAGCCAGAAGAGTATCGTTAGTTTGGGAGGCCTACAACTCCGCCTGGCCAGGGGAGATCCCATCTGCTCAAGGACTGACCAGGCCCCAATCGCTAGCCAGTACTCCGGGAGGGTCTATCTTTGTCACCAGTAAAGACCCTGAACTACACAGTACCGTCTCCGAGTGGTTCCTGCTACCCCCATCATCCACGTCGGCTGCCCTGAGGCCATACCCCTCCCGTTGGGGGTTATACTATCACGCTGCACAATCCTACCACCGGCCTCAGCGGTCTGCCCTGCAGCAGCAGCTCCCTGGCTGCACTCAACGGGTGGCGTAGTCGTCCAACATCTACCGCTAAAACAGCGCCACTTAGTCTGACTCCCTGGGCACGGACCGGATCACCGCCACGAGACTACAACCCTCAACAGATCCGGCTCCGGGTAAGCTCCCGCGTGCGCAACGCAGCGCGACACAGGCCCAGGGGCGCGTCATATGTATGTATGTATATATTACCAGCAGTGTTCTCCAGTGACCGTGGACATTCCTGTATGTATGTATATATTACCAGCAGTGTTCTCCAGTGACCGTGGACATTCCTGTATGTATGTATATATTACCAGCAGTGTTCTCCAGTGACCCCGGACATTCCTGTATGTATGTATGTATATATTACCAGCAGTGTTCTCCAGTGACCGCAGACATTCCTGTATGTATGTATGTATGTATATATTACCAGCAGTGTTCTCCAGTGACCGCGAACATTCCTGTATGTATGTATATATTACCAGCAGTGTTCTCCAGTGACCGTGGACATTCCTGTATGTATGTATATATTACCAGCAGTGTTCTCCAGTGACCGTGGACATTCCTGTATGTATGTATATATTACCAGCAGTGTTCTCCAGTGACCGTGGACATTCCTGTATGTATATATGTATATATTACCAGCAGTGTTCTCCAGTGACCCCGGACATTCATGTATGTATGTATATATATATTACCAGGAGTGTTCTCCAGTGACCGCAGACATTCCTGTATGTATGTATGTATGTATATATTACCAGCAGTGTTCTCCAGTGACCCCGGACATTCCTGTATGTATGTATGTATATATTACCAGCAGTGTTCTCCAGTGACCGCAGACATTCCTGTATGTATGTATGTATGTATATATTACCAGCAGTGTTCTCCAGTGACCGCGGACATTCCTGTATGTATGTATATATTACCAGCAGTGTTCTCCAGTGACCGTGGACATTCCTGTATGTATGTATATATTACCAGCAGTGTTCTCCAGTGACCGCGGACATTCCTGTATGTATGTATGTATATATTACCAGCAGTGTTCTCCAGTGACCGTGGACATTCCTGTATGTATGTATGTATATATATTACCAGCAGTGTTCTCCAGTGACCGCGGACATTCCTGTATGTATGTATGTATATATTACCAGCAGTGTTCTCCAGTGACCGCGGACATTCCTGTATGTATCTATATATTACCAGCAGTGTTCTCCAGTGACCACGGACATTCCTGTATGTATGTATATATTACCAGCAGTGTTCTCCAGTGACCCCGGACATTCCTGTATGTATGTATGTATGTATGTATATATTACCAGCAGTGTTCTCCAGTGACCGTGGACATTCCTGTGTATATATATATATATATATATTACCACCAGTGTTCTCCAGTGACCGCGGACATTCCTGTATGTATGTATGTATATATTACCAGCAGTGTTCTCCAGTGACCGCGGACATTCCTGTATGTATGTATATATTACCAGCAGTGTTCTCCAGTGACCGTGGACATTCCTGTATGTATGTATATATTACCAGCAGTGTTCTCCAGTGACCGTGGACATTCCTGTATGTATATATGTATATATTACCAGCAGTGTTCTCCAGTGACCCCGGACATTCATGTATGTATGTATGTATATATTACCAGCAGTGTTCTCCAGTGACCCCGGACATTCCTGTATGTATGTATGTATATATTACCAGCAGTGTTCTCCAGTGACCGCAGACATTCCTGTATGTATGTATGTATGTATATATTACCAGCAGTGTTCTCCAGTGACCCCGGACATTCCTGTATGTATGTATGTATATATTACCAGCACTGTTCTCCAGTGACCGTGGACATTCCTGTATGTATGTATATTACCAGCAGTGTTCTCCAGTGACCGCGGACATTCCTGTATGTATATATATATTACCAGCAGTGTTCTCCAGTGACCCCGGACATTCCTGTATGTATGTATATATTACCAGCAGTGTTCTCCAGTGACCGTGGACATTCCTGTATGTATGTATATATTACCAGCAGTGTTCTCCAGTGACCGTGGACATTCCTGTATGTATGTATGTATATATTACCAGAAGTGTTCTCCAGTGACCGCGGACATTCCTGTATGTATGTATGTATATATTACCAGCAGTGTTCTCCAGTGACCGCGGACATTCCTGTATGTATCTATATATTACCAGCAGTGTTCTCCAGTGACCGCGGACATTCCTGTATGTATCTATATATTACCAGCAGTGTTCTCCAGTGACCGTGGACATTCCTGTATGTATGTATATATTACCAGCAGTGTTCTCCAGTGACCGTGGACATTCCTGTATGTATGTATATATTACCAGCAGTGTTCTCCAGTGACCGTGGACATTCCTGTATGTATATATGTATATATTACCAGCAGTGTTCTCCAGTGACCTCGGACATTCATGTATGTATGTATGTATATATTACCAGCAGTGTTCTCCAGTGACCCCGGACATTCCTGTATGTATGTATGTATGTATATATTACCAGCAGTGTTCTCCAGTGACCGTGGACATTCCTGTATGTATGTATGTATATATTACCAGCAGTGTTCTCCAGTGACCTCGGACATTCATGTATGTATGTATGTATATATTACCAGCAGTGTTCTCCAGTGACCCCGGACATTCCTGTATGTATGTATGTATATATTACCAGCAGTGTTCTCCAGTGACCACAGACATTCCTGTATATATATATATATATATATATATATATATTACCAGCAGTGTTCTCCAGTGACCGCGGACATTCCTGTATGTATGTATATATTACCAGCAGTGTTCTCCAGTGACCGTGGACATTCCTGTATGTATGTATATATTACCAGCAGTGTTCTCCAGTGACCCCGGACATTCCTGTATGTATGTATGTATATATTACCAGCAGTGTTCTCCAGTGACCGCGGACATTCCTGTATGTATGTATATATTACCACCAGTGTTCTCCAGTGACCCCGGACATTCATGTATGTATGTATGTATATATTACCAGCAGTGTTCTCCAGTGACCCTGGACATTCCTGTATGTATGTATGTATATATTACCAGCAGTGTTCTCCAGTGACCCCGGACATTCCTGTATGTATATATATATATATTACCAGCAGTGTTCTCCAGTGACCGCGGACATTCCTGTATGTATGTATATATTACCAGCAGTGTTCTCCAGTGACCGTGGACATTCCTGTATGTATGTATGTATGTATATATTACCAGCAGTGTTCTCCAGTGACCCCGGACATTCCTGTATGTATATATATATTACCAGCAGTGTTCTCCAGTGACCCCGGACATTCATGTATGTATGTATATATATTACCAGCAGTGTTCTCCAGTGACCCCGGACATTCCTGTATGTATGTATGTATATATTACCAGCAGTGTTCTCCAGTGACCGTGGACATTCCTGTGTATATATATATATATATATATATATTACCAGCAGTGTTCTCCAGTGACCGCGGACATTCCTGTATGTATGTATGTATATATTACCAGCAGTGTTCTCCAGTGACCGCGGACATTCCTGTATGTATGTATATATTACCAGCAGTGTTCTCCAGTGACCGTGGACATTCCTGTATGTATATATATTACCAGCAGTGTTCTCCAGTGACCCCGGACATTCCTGTATGTATGTATGTATGTATATATATTACCAGCAGTATTCTCCAGTGACCCCGGACATTCCTGTATGTATGTATGTATGTATGTATATATTACCAGCAGTGTTCTCCAGTGACCGTGGACATTCCTGTGTATATATATATATATATATTACCAGCAGTGTTCTCCAGTGACCGCGGACATTCCTGTATGTATGTATGTATATATTACCAGCAGTGTTCTCCAGTGACCGCGGACATTCCTGTATGTATGTATGTATGTATATATTACCAGCAGTGTTCTCCAGTGACCGTGGACATTCCTGTATGTATGTATATATATTACCAGCAGTGTTCTCCAGTGACCGTGGACATTCCTGTATGTATGTATATATTACCAGCAGTGTTCTCCAGTGACCGTGGACATTCCTGTATGTATGTATGTATATTACCAGCAGTGTTCTCCAGTGACCGCAGACATTCCTGTATGTATGTATATATTACCAGCAGTGTTCTCCAGTGAACGTGGACATTCCTGTATGTATGTATATATTACCAGCAGTGTTCTCCAGTGACCCCGGACATTCCTGCATGTATGTATATATTACCAGCAGTGTTCTCCAGTGACCGCAGACATTCCTGTATGTATGTATGTATGTATATATTACCAGCAGTGTTCTCCAGTGACCGCGGACATTCCTGTATGTATGTATGTATGTATATATTGCCAGCAGTGTTCTCCAGTGACCGTGGACATTCCTGTATGTATGTATATATTACCAGCAGTGTTCTCCAGTGACCGTGGACATTCCTGTATGTATGTATGTATATATTACCAGCAGTGTTCTCCAGTGACCGCGGACATTCCTGTATGTATGTATGTATATATTACCAGCAGTGTTCTCCAGTGACCGTGGACATTCCTGTATGTATGTATGAATATATTACCAGCAGTGTTCTCCAGTGACCGCGGACATTTCTGTATGTATGTATATATTACCAGCAGTGTTCTCCAGTGACCGCAGACATTCCTGTATGTATGTATATATTACCAGCAGTGTTCTCCAGTGACCGTGGACATTCCTGTATGTATGTATATATTACCAGCAGTGTTCTCCAGTGACCCCGGACATTCCTGTATGTATGTATATATTACCAGCAGTGTTCTCCAGTGACCGCAGACATTCCTGTATGTATGTATGTATGTATATATTACCAGCAGTGTTCTCCAGTGACCGCGGAGATTCCTGTATGTATGTATATATTACCAGCAGTGTTCTCCAGTGACCGTGGACATTCCTGTATGTATGTATATATTACCAGCAGTGTTCTCCAGTGACCGCGGACATTCCTGTATGTATGTATGTATATATTACCAGCAGTGTTCTCCAGTGACCGCGGACATTCCTGTATGTATGTATATAGTACCAGCAGTGTTCTCCAGTGACCGCGGACATTCCTGTATGTATGTATATATTACCAGCAGTGTTCTCCAGTGACCCCGGACATTCCTGTATGTATGTATGTATATATTTCCAGCAGTGTTCTCCAGTGACCGCAGACATTCCTGTATGTATGTATGTATGTATATATTACCAGCAGTGTTCTCCAGTGACCGTGGACATTCCTGTATGTATGTATATATACAGTCATATGAAAAAGTTTGGGCACCCCTATTAATCTTAAGCTTGATGTTTTATAAAAATTGGTGTTTTTGCAACAGCTATTTCAGTTTGATATATGTAATAACTGTTGGATACAGTAATGTTTCTGCCTTGAAATGAGGTTTATTGTACTAACAGAAAATGTGCAATCTGCATTCAAACAAAATTTGACAGGTGCATAAGTATGGGCACCTCACCAGAAAAGTGACATTAATATTTAGTAGATCCTCCTTTTGCAAAAATAACAGCCTCTAGTCGCTTCCTGTAGCTTTTAATGAGTTCCTGGATCCTGGATGAAGGTATTTTTGACCATTCCTCTTTACAAAACAATTCCAGTTCAGTTAAGTTTGATGGTCGCCGAGCATGGACAGCCTCTTCAAATGATCCCACAGATGTTCAATGATATTCAGGTCTGGGGACTGGGATGGCCATTCCAGAACATTGTAATTGTTCCTCTGCATGAATGCCTGAGTAGATTTGGAGCGGTGTTTTGGATCATTGTCTTGCTGAAAGATCCATCCACTGCGTAACTTCAACTTTATCACTGATTCTTGAACACTATTGCCAAGAATCTGCTGATACTGAGTGGAATCCATGCGTCCCTCAACTTTAACAAGATTCCCAGTGCCGGCATTGACCACACAGCCCCAAAGCATGATGGAACCTCCACCAAATTTTACTGTGGGTAGCAAGTGTTTTTCTTGGAATGCTGTGTTTTTTTGCCACCATGCATAACGCCTTTTTGTATGACCAAACAACTCAATCTTGGTTTCATCAGTCCACAGGACCTTCTTCCAAAAAGAAATAGGCTTCTTCAAATGTGCTTTTGCATACCTCAGCCAACTCTGTTTGTGCGTACTTGCAGAAACGGCTTCTTTCGCATCACTCTCCCATACAGCTTCTCCTTGTGCAAAGTGCGTTGTATAGTTGACCGATGCACAGTGACACCATCTGCAGCAAGTTGATGCTGCAGCTCTCTGGAGGTGGTCTGAGGATTGTCCTTGACTGATCTCACCATTCTTCTTCTCTGCCTTTCTGATGTTTTTCTTGTCCTGACACTTCTGGCCTTAACAAGAACTGTCCCTATGTTCTTCCATTTCCTTACTATGTTCCTCACAGTGGAAACTGACAGGTTAAATCTCTGAGACAGCTTTTTGTATCCTTACCCTGAACAACTATGTTGAATAATCTTTGTTTTCAGATCATTTGACAGTTGTTTTGAGGAGCCCATGATGCCACTCTTCAGAGGAGATTCAAACAGGAGAACAACTTGCAAGTGGCCACTTTAAGTAGCTTTTCTCATGATTGCATACACCTGGCTATAAAGTTCAAAGCTCAATGAGGTTACAAAACCAAAAAAAGTGCTTTAGTAAGTCAGTAAAAAGTAGGCAGGAGTATTTAAAACAAGAAAATGATAAGGGTGCCCATACTTATGCACCGGTCAAATTTTGTTTGAATGCAGATTGCACATTTTCTGTTAGCACAATAAACCTCATTTCAAGGCAGAAACATTACTGTGTCCAACAGTTATTACATATATCAAACTGAAATAGCTGTTGCAAAAACACCAATTTTTATAAAACATTAAGCTTAAGATTAATAGGGGTGCCCAAACTTTTTCATATGACTGTATATTACCAGCAGTGTTCTCCAGTGACCATGGACATTCCTGTATGTATGTATATATTACCAGCAGTGTTCTCCAGTGACCGTGGACATTCCTGTATGTATGTATGTATATATTACCAGCAGTGTTCTCCAGTGACCGCGGACATTCCTGTATGTATGTATGTATATATTACCAGCAGTGTTCTCCAGTGACCGCGGACATTCCTGTATGTATGTATGTATATATTACCAGCAGTGTTCTCCAGTGACCGTGGACATTCCTGTATGTATGTATGAATATATTACCAGCAGTGTTCTCCAGTGACCGCGGACATTTCTGTATGTATGTATATATTACCAGCAGTGTTCTCCAGTGACCGCAGACATTCCTGTATGTATGTATATATTACCAGCAGTGTTCTCCAGTGACCGTGGACATTCCTGTATGTATGTATGTATATATTACCAGCAGTGTTCTCCAGTGACCGCAGACATTCCTGTATGTATGTATATATTACCAGCAGTGTTCTCCAGTGACCCCGGACATTCCTGTATGTATGTATATATTACCAGCAGTGTTCTCCAGTGACCGCAGACATTCCTGTATGTATGTATGTATGTATATATTACCAGCAGTGTTCTCCAGTGACCGCGGAGATTCCTGTATGTATGTATATATTACCAGCAGTGTTCTCCAGTGACCGTGGACATTCCTGTATGTATGTATATATTACCAGCAGTGTTCTCCTGTGACCGTGGACATTCCTGTATGTATGTATGTATATATTACCAGCAGTGTTCTCCAGTGACCTTGGACATTCCTGTATGTATGTATATATTACCAGCAGTGTTCTCCAGTGACCGTGGACATTCCTGTATGTATGTATGTATATATATTACCAGCAGTGTTCTCCAGTGACCCCGGACATTCCTGTATGTATGTATGTATATATTACCAGCAGTGTTCTCCAGTGACCGTGGACATTCCTGTATGTATGTATGTATATATATTACCAGCAGTGTTCTCCAGTGACCCCGGACATTCCTGTATGTATGTATGTATATATATTACCAGCAGTGTTCTCCAGTGACCGCGAACATTCCTGTATGTATGTATATGTTACCAGCAGTGTTCTCCAGTGACCGTGGACATTCCTGTATGTATATATATTACCAGCAGTGTTCTCCAGTGACCCCGGACATTCCTGTATGTATGTATGTATATATTACCAGCAGTGTTCTCCAGTGACCGCAGACATTCCTGTATATATGTATGTATGTATGTATATATTACCAGCAGTGTTCTCCAGTGACCGTGGACATTCCTGTGTATATATATATATATATTACCAGCAGTGTTCTCCAGTGACCGCGGACATTCCTGTATGTATGTATATATTACCAGCAGTGTTCTCCAGTGACCGCGGACATTCCTGTATGTATGTATATATTACCAGCAATGTTCTCCAGTGACCGTGGACATTCCTGTATGTATGTATATATTACCAGCAGTGTTCTCCAGTGACCGTGGACATTCCTGTATGTATGTATATATATTACCAGCAGTGTTCTCCAGTGTCCGCAGACATTCCTGTATGTATGTATATATTACCAGCAGTGTTCTCCAGTGACCGTGGACATTCCTGTATGTATGTATATATTACCAGCAGTGTTCTCCAGTGACCCCGGACATTCCTGTATGTATATATTACCAGCAGTGTTCTCCAGTGACCCCGGACATTCCTGTATGTATGTATATTACCAGCAGTGTTCTCCAGTGACCGCGGACATTCCTGTGTATATATATATATATATTACCAGCAGTGTTCTCCAGTGACCGCGGACATTCCTGTATGTATGTATATATTACCAGCAGTGTTCTCCAGTGACCGCGGACATTCCTGTATGTATGTATATATTACCAGCAGTGTTCTCCAGTGACCGTGGACATTCCTGTATGTATGTATATATTACCAGCAGTGTTCTCCAGTGACCGTGGACATTCCTGTATGTATGTATATATATTACCAGCAGTGTTCTCCAGTGTCCGCAGACATTCCTGTATGTATGTATATATTACCAGCAGTGTTCTCCAGTGACCGTGGACATTCCTGTATGTATGTATATATTACCAGCAGTGTTCTCCAGTGACCCCGGACATTCCTGTATGTATATATTACCAGCAGTGTTCTCCAGTGACCGCGGACATTCCTGTATGTATGTATGTATATATTACCAGCAGTGTTCTCCAGTGACCGTGGACATTCCTGTATGTATGTATGTATATATTACCAGCAGTGTTCTCCAGTGACCGTGGACATTCCTGTATATATGTATGTATATATTACCAGCAGTGTTCTCCAGTGACCCCGGACATTCCTGTATGTATGTATGTATATATTACCAGCAGTGTTCTCCAGTGACCCCGGACATTCATGTATGTATTTATGTATATATTACCAGCAGTGTTCTCCAGTGACCCCGGACATTCCTGTATGTATGTATGTATATATAACCAGCAGTGTTCTCCAGTGACCGCGGACATTCCTGTATGTATGTATGTATATATTACCAGCAGTGTTCTCCAGTGACCCCGGACATTCCTGTATGTATGTATGTATATATTACCAGCAGTGTTCTCCACTGACCGCGGACATTCCTGTATGTATGTATATATATATTACCAGCAGTGTTCTCCAGTGACCCCGGACATTCCTGTATGTATGTATGTATATATTACCAGCAGTGTTCTCCAGTGATCGTGGACATTCCTGTATGTATGTATGTATATATTACCAGCAGTGTTCTCCAGTGACCGTGGACATTCCTGTATGTATGTATATATTACCAGCAGTGTTCTCCAGTGACCCCGGACATTCCTGTATGTATGTATGTATATTTTACCAGCAGTGTTCTCCAGTGACCGCGGACATTCCTGTATGTATGTATGTATATATTACCAGCAGTGTTCTCCAGTGACCGCGGACATTCCTGTATGTATGTATGTATATATTACCAGCAGTGTTCTCCAGTGACCACGGACATTCCTGTATGTATGTATGTATGTATGTATATATAACCAGCAGTGTTCTCCAGTGACCGCGGACATTCCTGTATGTATGTATGTATATATTACCAGCAGTGTTCTCCAGTGACCCCGGACATTCCTGTATGTATGTATGTATATATTACCAGCAGTGTTCTCCAGTGACCGCGGACATTCCTGTATGTATGTATATATTACCAGCAGTGTTCTCCAGTGACCGTGGACATTCCTGTATGTATGTATATATTACCAGCAGTGTTCTCCAGTGACCGTGGACTTTCCTGTATGTATGTATATATTACCAGCAGTGTTCTCCAGTGACCGTGGACATTCCTGTATGTATGTATATATTACCAGCAGTGTTCTCCAGTGACCGTGGACATTCCTGTATGTATGTATATATTACCATCAGTGTTCTCCAGTGACCGTGGACATTCCTGTATGTATGTATGTATATATTACCAGCAGTGTTCTCCAGTGACTGCGGACATTCCTGTATGTATGTATGTATATATTACCAGCAGTGTTCTCCAGTGACCGTGGACATTCCTGTATGTATATATTACCAGCAGTGTTCTCCAGTGACCCCGGACATTCATGTATGTATGTATGTATATATTACCAGCAGTGTTCTCCAGTGACCGCGGACATTCCTGTATGTATGTATATATTACCAGCAGTGTTCTCCAGTGACCGTGGACATTCCTGTATGTATGTATATATAACCAGCAGTGTTCTCCAGTGACCGCGGACATTCCTGTATGTATGTATGTATATATTACCAGCAGTGTTCTCCAGTGACCCCGGACATTCCTGTATGTATGTATGTATGTATATATATTACCAGCAGTGTTCTCCAGTGACCGCGGACATTCCTGTATGTATGTATGTATATATAACCAGCAGTGTTCTCCAGTGACCGCGGACATTCCTGTATGTATGTATGTATATATTACCAGCAGTGTTCTCCAGTGACCCCGGACATTCCTGTATGTATGTATATATTACCAGCAGTGTTCTCCAGTGACCGTGGACATTCCTGTATGTATGTATATATTACCAGCAGTGTTCTCCAGTGACCGCGGACATTCCTGTATGTATGTATGTATATATAACCAGCAGTGTTCTCCAGTGACCCCGGACATTCCTGTATGTATGTATATATTACCAGCAGTGTTCTCCAGTGACCGTGGACATTCCTGTATGTATGTATATATTACCAGCAGTGTTCTCCAGTGACCGCGGACATTCCTGTATGTATGTATGTATATATTACCAGCAGTGTTCTCCAGTGACCGCGGACATTCCTGTATGTATGTATATATTACCAGCAGTGTTCTCCAGTGACCGTGGACATTCCTGTATGTATGTATATATTACCAGCAGTGTTCTCCAGTGACCGTGGACATTCCTGTATGTATGTATATATTACCAGCAGTGTTCTCCAGTGACCGTGGACATTCCTGTATGTATGTATATATTACCAGCAGTGTTCTCCAGTGACCGTGGACATTGCTGTATGTATGTATATATTACCAGCAGTGTTCTCCAGTGACCGCGGACATTCCTGTATGTATGTATATATTACCAGCAGTGTTCTCCAGTGACCGTGGACATTACTGTATGTATGTATGTATATATTACCAGCAGTGTTCTCCAGTGACCGTGGACATTCATGTATGTATGTATATATTACCAGCAGTGTTCTCCAGTGACCCCGGACATTCCTGTATGTATGTATGTATATATTACCAGCAGTGTTCTCCAGTGACCCCGGACATTCCTGTATGTATGTATGTATATATTACCAGCAGTGTTCTCCAGTGATCGTGGACATTACTGTATGTATGTATATATTACCAGCAGTGTTCTCCAGTGACCCCGGACATTCCTGTATGTATGTATATATTACCAGCAGTGTTCTCCAGTGACCATGGACATTCATGTATGTATGTATATATTACCAGCAGTGTTCTCCAGTGACCCCGGACATTCCTGTATGTATGTATATATTACCAGCAGTGTTCTCCAGTGACCGTGGACATTCATGTATGTATGTATATATTACCAGCAGTGTTCTCCAGTGACCCCGGACATTCCTGTATGTATATATATATTACCAACAGTGTTCTCCAGTGACCGTGGACATTCCTGTATGTATGTATATATATATTACCAGCAGTGTTCTCCACTGACCGCGGACATTCCTGTATGTATGTATATATATATATTACCAGCAGTGTTCTCCAGTGACCGTGGACATTACTGTATGTATGTATGTATATATTACCAGCAGTGTTCTCCAGTGACCGCGGACATTCCTGTATGTATGTATGTATATATTACCAGCAGTGTTCTCCAGTGACCGTGGACATTCCTGTATGTATATATATTACCAGCAGTGTTCTCCAGTGACCGCGGACATTCCTGTATGTATGTATGTATATTACCAGCAGTGTTCTCCAGTGACCCCGGACATTCCTGTATGTATGTATATATTACCAGCAGTGTTCTCCAGTGATCGTGGACATTCCTGTATGTATGTATATATTACCAGCAGTGTTCTCCAGTGACCCCGGACATTCCTGTATGTATGTATGTATATATTACCAGCAGTGTTCTCCAGTGATCGTGGACATTACTGTATGTATGTATATATTACCAGCAGTGTTCTCCAGTGACCCCGGACATTCCTGTATGTATGTATATATTACCAGCAGTGTTCTCCAGTGACCATGGACATTCATGTATGTATGTATATATTACCAGCAGTGTTCTCCAGTGACCCCGGACATTCCTGTATGTATGTATATATTACCAGCAGTGTTCTCCAGTGACCGTGGACATTCATGTATGTATGTATATATTACCAGCAGTGTTCTCCAGTGACCCCGGACATTCCTGTATGTATGTATGTATATATTACCAGCAGTGTTCTCCAGTGTCCCCAGACATTCCTGTATGTATGTATATATTACCAGCAGTGTTCTCCAGTGACCCCGGACATTCCTGTATGTATGTATGTATATATTACCAACAGTGTTCTCCAGTGACCGTGGACATTACTGTATGTATGTATGTATATATTACCAGCAGTGTTCTCCAGTGACCGTGGACATTCCTGTATGTATGTATATATATATTACCAGCAGTGTTCTCCACTGACCGCGGACATTCCTGTATGTATGTATATATATATTACCAGCAGTGTTCTCCAGTGACCGTGGACATTACTGTATGTATGTATGTATATATTACCAGCAGTGTTCTCCAGTGACCGTGGACATTCCTGTATGTATATATATTACCAGCAGTGTTCTCCAGTGACCGCGGACATTCCTGTATGTATGTATGTATATTACCAGCAGTGTTCTCCAGTGACCGCGGACATTCCTGTATGTATGTATGTATATATTACCAGCAGTGTTCTCCAGTGACCGTGGACATTCCTGTATGTATGTATATATATATTACCAGCAGTGTTCTCCAGTGACCCCGGACATTCCTGTATGTATGTATGTATATATTACCAGCAGTGTTCTCCAGTGATCGTGGACATTCCTGTATGTATGTATGTATATATTACCAGCAGTGTTCTCCAGTGACCGTGGACATTCCTGTATGTATGTATATATTACCAGCAGTGTTCTCCAGTGACCCCGGACATTCCTGTATGTATGTATGTATATATAACCAGCAGTGTTCTCCAGTGACCGCGGACATTCCTGTATGTATGTATGTATATATTACCAGCAGTGTTCTCCAGTGACCCCGGACATTCCTGTATGTATGTATGTATGTATGTATATATAACCAGCAGTGTTCTCCAGTGACCGCGGACATTCCTGTATGTATGTATGTATATATTACCAGCAGTGTTCTCCAGTGACCCCGGACATTCCTGTATGTATGTATGTATATATTACCAGCAGTGTTCTCCAGTGACCGCGGACATTCCTGTATGTATGTATATATTACCAGCAGTGTTCTCCAGTGACCGTGGACATTCCTGTATGTATGTATATATTACCAGCAGTGTTCTCCAGTGACCGTGGACTTTCCTGTATGTATGTATATATTACCAACAGTGTTCTCCAGTGACCGTGGACATTCCTGTATGTATGTATATATTACCAGCAGTGTTCTCCAGTGACCGTGGACATTCCTGTATGTATGTATATATTACCATCAGTGTTCTCCAGTGACCGTGGACATTCCTGTATGTATGTATGTATATATTACCAGCAGTGTTCTCCAGTGACTGCGGACATTCCTGTATGTATGTATGTATATATTACCAGCAGTGTTCTCCAGTGACCGTGGACATTCCTGTATGTATATATTACCAGCAGTGTTCTCCAGTGACCCCGGACATTCATGTATGTATGTATGTATATATAACCAGCAGTGTTCTCCAGTGACCGCGGACATTCCTGTATGTATGTATATATTACCAGCAGTGTTCTCCAGTGACCGTGGACATTCCTGTATGTATGTATATATAACCAGCAGTGTTCTCCAGTGACCGCGGACATTCCTGTATGTATGTATGTATATATTACCAGCAGTGTTCTCCAGTGACCCCGGACATTCCTGTATGTATGTATGTATGTATATATATTACCAGCAGTGTTCTCCAGTGACCGTGGACATTCCTGTATGTATATATATAACCAGCAGTGTTCTCCAGTGACCGCGGACATTCCTGTATGTATGTATGTATATATTACCAGCAGTGTTCTCCAGTGACCCCGGACATTCCTGTATGTATGTATATATTACCAGCAGTGTTCTCCAGTGACCGTGGACATTCCTGTATGTATGTATATATTACCAGCAGTGTTCTCCAGTGACCGCGGACATTCCTGTATGTATGTATGTATATATAACCAGCAGTGTTCTCCAGTGACCCCGGACATTCCTGTATGTATGTATATATTACCAGCAGTGTTCTCCAGTGACCGTGGACATTCCTGTATGTATGTATATATTACCAGCAGTGTTCTCCAGTGACCGCGGACATTCCTGTATGTATGTATGTATATATTACCAGCAGTGTTCTCCAGTGACCGCGGACATTCCTGTATGTATGTATATATTACCAGCAGTGTTCTCCAGTGACCGTGGACATTCCTGTATGTATGTATATATTACCAGCAGTGTTCTCCAGTGACCGTGGACATTCCTGTATGTATGTATATATTACCAGCAGTGTTCTCCAGTGACCGTGGACATTCCTGTATGTATGTATATATTACCAGCAGTGTTCTCCAGTGACCGTGGACATTCCTGTATGTATGTATATATTACCAGCAGTGTTCTCCAGTGACCGCGGACATTCCTGTATGTATGTATGTATATATTACCAGCAGTGTTCTCCAGTGACCGCGGACATTCCTGTATGTATGTATATATTACCAGCAGTGTTCTCCAGTGACCGTGGACATTCCTGTATGTATGTATATATTACCAGCAGTGTTCTCCAGTGACCGTGGACATTCCTGTATGTATGTATATATTACCAGCAGTGTTCTCCAGTGACCGTGGACATTCCTGTATGTATGTATATATTACCAGCAGTGTTCTCCAGTGACCGCGGACATTCCTGTATGTATGTATATATTACCAGCAGTGTTCTCCAGTGACCGTGGACATTACTGTATGTATGTATGTATATATTACCAGCAGTGTTCTCCAGTGACCGTGGACATTCATGTATGTATGTATATATTACCAGCAGTGTTCTCCAGTGACCCCGGACATTCCTGTATGTATGTATGTATATATTACCAGCAGTGTTCTCCAGTGACCCCGGACATTCCTGTATGTATGTATGTATATATTACCAGCAGTGTTCTCCAGTGATCGTGGACATTACTGTATGTATGTATATATTACCAGCAGTGTTCTCCAGTGACCCCGGACATTCCTGTATGTATGTATATATTACCAGCAGTGTTCTCCAGTGACCATGGACATTCATGTATGTATGTATATATTACCAGCAGTGTTCTCCAGTGACCCCGGACATTCCTGTATGTATGTATATATTACCAGCAGTGTTCTCCAGTGACCGTGGACATTCATGTATGTATGTATATATTACCAGCAGTGTTCTCCAGTGACCCCGGACATTCCTGTATGTATGTATATATTACCAACAGTGTTCTCCAGTGACCGTGGACATTCCTGTATGTATGTATATATATATTACCAGCAGTGTTCTCCACTGACCGCGGACATTCCTGTATGTATGTATATATATTACCAGCAGTGTTCTCCAGTGACCCCGGACATTCCTGTATGTATATATATATTACCAGCAGTGTTCTCCAGTGACCGTGGACATTACTGTATGTATGTATGTATATATTACCAGCAGTGTTCTCCAGTGACCGCGGACATTCCTGTATGTATGTATGTATATATTACCAGCAGTGTTCTCCAGTGACCGTGGACATTCCTGTATGTATATATATTACCAGCAGTGTTCTCCAGTGACCCCGGACATTCCTGTATGTATGTATATATTACCAGCAGTGTTCTCCAGTGATCGTGGACATTCCTGTATGTATGTATATATTACCAGCAGTGTTCTCCAGTGACCCCGGACATTCCTGTATGTATGTATGTATATATTACCAGCAGTGTTCTCCAGTGATCGTGGACATTACTGTATGTATGTATATATTACCAGCAGTGTTCTCCAGTGACCCCGGACATTCCTGTATGTATGTATATATTACCAGCAGTGTTCTCCAGTGACCATGGACATTCATGTATGTATGTATATATTACCAGCAGTGTTCTCCAGTGACCCCGGACATTCCTGTATGTATGTATATATTACCAGCAGTGTTCTCCAGTGACCGTGGACATTCATGTATGTATGTATATATTACCAGCAGTGTTCTCCAGTGACCCCGGACATTCCTGTATGTATGTATGTATATATTACCAGCAGTGTTCTCCAGTGTCCCCAGACATTCCTGTATGTATGTATATATTACCAGCAGTGTTCTCCAGTGACCCCGGACATTCCTGTATGTATGTATGTATATATTACCAACAGTGTTCTCCAGTGACCGTGGACATTACTGTATGTATGTATGTATATATTACCAGCAGTGTTCTCCAGTGACCGTGGACATTCCTGTATGTATGTATATATATATTACCAGCAGTGTTCTCCACTGACCGCGGACATTCCTGTATGTATGTATATATATATTACCAGCAGTGTTCTCCAGTGACCGTGGACATTACTGTATGTATGTATGTATATATTACCAGCAGTGTTCTCCAGTGACCGTGGACATTCCTGTATGTATATATATTACCAGCAGTGTTCTCCAGTGACCGCGGACATTCCTGTATGTATGTATGTATATTACCAGCAGTGTTCTCCAGTGACCGCGGACATTCCTGTATGTATGTATGTATATATTACCAACAGTGTTCTCCAGTGACCGTGGACATTCCTGTATGTATATATATTACCAGCAGTGTTCTCCAGTGACCGCGGACATTCCTGTATGTATGTATGTATATATTACCAGCAGTGTTCTCCAGTGACCGCGGACATTCCTGTATGTATGTATGTATATATTACCAGCAGTGTTCTCCAGTGACCGTGGACATTCCTGTATGTATATATATTACCAGCAGTGTTCTCCAGTGACCGCGGACATTCCTGTATGTATGTATGTATATTACCAGCAGTGTTCTCCAGTGACCGTGGACATTCCTGTATGTATGTATGTATGTATGTATGTATATATATTACCTGCAGTGTTCTCCAGTGACCGCGGACATTCCAGTATGTATATATTACCAGCAGTGTTCTCCAGTGACCGCGGACATTCCTGTATGTATGTATATATTACCAGTAGTGTTCTCCAGTGACGGTGGACATTCCTGTATGTATGTATGTATATATTACCAGCAGTGTTCTCCAGTGACCCCGGACATTCCTGTATGTATGTATATATTACCAGTAGTGTTCTCCAGTGACCGTGGACATTCCTGTATGTATGTATGTATATATTACCAGCAATGTTCTCCAGTGACCGTGGACATTCATTCATGTATGTATGTATGTATGTATGTATGTATGTATGTATATATTACCAGCAGTGTTCTCCAGTGACCGTGGACATTCCTGTATGTATGTATGTATATATAACCAGCAGTGTTCTCCAGTGACCGTGGACATTCCTGTATGTATGTATGTATATATTACCAGCAGTGTTCTCCAGTGACCGCGGACATTCCTGTATGTATGTATATATTACCAGCAGTGTTCTCCAGTGACCGTGGACATTCCTGTATGTATGTATGTATATATTACCAGCAGTGTTCTCCAGTGACCGTGGACATTCCTGTATGTATGTATGTATATATTACCAGCAGTGTTCTCCAGTGACCGTGGACATTCCTGTATGTATGTATGTATATATTACCAGCAGTGTTCTCCAGTGACCCCGGACATTCCTGTATGTATGTATGTATATATTACCAGCAGTGTTCTCCAGTGACCCTGGACATTCCTGTATGTATCTATATATGTATGTATGTATGTATATATTACCAGCAGTGTTCTCCAGTGACCGTGGACATTCATGAATATATATATATATATATATATATTACCAGCAGTGTTCTCCAATGACCGCGGACATTCCTGTATGTATATATTACCAGCAGTGTTCTCCAGTGACCGCGGACATTCCTGTATGTATGTATGTATATATTACCAGCAGTGTTCTCCAGTGACCGTGGACATTACTGTATATATGTATGTATATATTACCAGCAGTGTTCTCCAGTGACCATGGACATTCCTGTATGTATGTATGTATATATTACCAGCAGTGTTCTCCAGTGCCCCCGGACATTCCTGTATGTATGTATGTATATATTACCAGCAGTGTTCTCCAGTGACCGTGGACATTCATGTATGTATGTATATATTAACAGCAGTGTTCTCCAGTGACCGCGGACATCCCTGTATGTATATATATATTACCAGCAGTGTTCTCCAGTGACCGTGGACATTCCTGTATGTATGTATGTATGTATTACCAGCAGTGTTCTCCAGTGACCCCGGACATTCCTGTATGTATGTATGTATATATTACCAGCAGTGTTCTCCAGTGACCGCGGACATTCCTGTATGTATGTATATATATTACCAGCAGTGTTCTCCAGTGACCGCGGACATTCCTGTATGTATGTATATATATTACCAGCAGTGTTCTCCAGTGAACGCGAACATTCCTGTATGTATGTATATATATTACCAGCAGTGTTCTCTAGTGACCGTGGACATTCCTGTATGTATGTATATATATTACCAGCAGTGTTCTCCAGTGACCGCGGACATTCCTGTATGTATGTATATACAGTGCCTACAAGTAGTATTCAACCCCCTGCAGATTTAGCTGGTTGACACATGTGGAATTAACTTGGCATTGTGACATTTGTACTGTAGATCAGCCTGGAAGTGGGAAATGCACTGCAGCAAATTTTTTTTTTTTTTAAAACGTTAAAAGTTAATTCAGAGTGTCATTTATTATTCAACCCCTCAAACCACAAGAATTCAGTTTGGTCCCACAAAAGTATTAAGAAGTAGTTCAGGCACCAAGAATAATGAGCTTCACATGTGTGGATTAAAGATCTCAAACTTGTGAACAGCACTCAGACATGGTCAACATGGGAAAGACAAAGGAGCATTCCAAGGCCATCAGAGACAAGATCGTGGAGGGTCACAAGGCTGGCAAGGGGTACAAAACCCTTTCCAAGGAGTTGGGCCTACCTGTCTCCACTGTTGGGAGCATCATCCGTAAGTGGAAGGCTTATGGAACTACTGTTAGCCTTCCACGGCCAGGACAGCCTTTGAAAGTGTCCTCCCGTGCCGAGGCCAGGCTTGTCCGAAGAGTCAAGGCTAACCCAAGGACAACAAGGAAGGAGCTCCGGGAAGATCTCATGGCAGTGGGGACATTGGTTTCAGTCAATACCATAAGTAACGTACTCCACCGCAATGGTCTCCGTTCCAGACGAGCCCGTAAGGTACCTTTAATTTCAAAGCGTCATGTCAAGGCTCGTCTACAGTTTGCTCATGATCACTTGGAGGACTCTGAGACAGACTGGTTCAAGGTTCTATGGTCTGATGAGACCAAGATCGAGATCTTTGGTGCCAACCACACACGTGACGTTTGGAGACTGGATGGCACTGCATACGACCCCAAGAATACCATCCCTACAGTCAAGCATGGTGGTGGCAGCATTATGCTGTGGGGCTGTTTCTCTGCCAAGGGGCCTGGCCATCTGGTCCGCATCCATGAGAAGATGGATAGCACGACCTACCTGGGGATTTTGGCCAAGAACCTCCGCTCCTCCATCAAGGATCTTAAGATGGGTCGTAATTTCATCTTCCAACAAGACAACGACCCAAAGCACACAGCCAAGAAAACCAAGGCCTGGTTCAAGAGGGAAAAAGTCAAGGTGTTGGAGTGGCCTAGTCAGTCTCTTGACCTTAACCCAATTGAAAACTTGTGGAAGGAGCTCAAGAATAAAGTCCACATGAGACACCCAAAGAACCTAGCTAACTTGGAGAAGATCTGCATGGAGGAGTGGGCCAAGATAACTCCACAGACCTGTGCCGGCCTGATCAGGTCTTATAAAAGACGATTATTAGCTGTAATTGCAAACAAGGGTTATTCCACAAAATATTAAACATAGGGGTTGTATAATAATTGACCCACACTTTTAGGTTTAAAATTTAATAAAATTCAACTGAGCAACATAACTTTTTGGTTTGTAAGATTTATGCTTCTGTTCATAAAACCTACTCTCGTTTGCAGTTTGAAGGCTCTAACTTATTTGCATCTTATCAAACCAGCTAAATCTGCAAGGGGTTGAATACTACTTGTAGGCACTGTATATATATTACCAGCAGTGTTCTCCAGTGACCGCGGACATTCCTGTATGTATGTATGTATATATTACCAGCAGTGTTCTCCAGTGACCGTGGACATTCATGTATGTATGTATATATTACCAGCAGTGTTCTCCAGTGACCCCGGACATTCCTGTATGTATGTATATATATTACCAGCAGTGTTCTCCAGTGACCGCGGACATTCCTGTATGTATGTATATATAAATATTACCAGCAGTGTTCTCCAGTGACCGTGGACATTACTGTATGTATGTATGTATATATTACCAGCAGTGTTCTCCAGTGACCATGGACATTCCTGTGTGTATGTATATATTACCAGCAGTGTTCTCCAGTGACCATGGACATTACTGTATGTATGTATGTATATATTACCAGCAGTGTTCTCCAGTGACCGCGGACATTCCTGTATGTATGTATGTATATATTACCAGCAGTGTTCTCCAGTGACCGCGGACATTCCTGTATGTATGTATATATTACCAGCAGTGTTTTCCAGTGACCGTGGACATTCCTGTATGTATGTATGTATTACCAGCAGTTTTCTCCAGTGACCGTGGACATTACTGTATGTATGAATATATTACCAGCAGTGTTCTCCAGTGACCGTGGACATTCCTGTATGTATGTATGTATTACCAGCAGTTTTCTCCAGTGACCGTGGACATTACTGTATGTATGTATATATTACCAGCAGTGTTCTCCAGTGACCATGGACATTCCTGTATGTATGTATATATTACCAGCAGTGTTCTCCAGTGACCGCGGACATTCCTGTATGTATGTATGTATGTATATATTACCAGCAGTGTTCTCCAGTGACCGCGGACATTCCTGTATGTATGTATATATTACCAGCAGTGTTCTCCAGTGACCGTGGACATTACTGTATGTATGTATGTATGTATATATTACCAGCAGTGTTCTCCAGTGACCGTGGACATTCATTTATGTATGTATATATTACCAGCAGTGTTCTCCAGTGACCATGGACATTCCTGTATGTATGTATATATTACCAGCAGTGTTCTCCAGTGACCGCGGACATTCCTGTATGTATGTATATATTACCAGCAGTGTTCTCCAGTGACCGTGGACATTCCTGTATGTATGTATGTATATATTACCAGCAGTGTTCTCCAGTGCCCCCGGACATTCCTGTATGTATGTATATATTACCAGCAGTGTTCTCCAGTGCCCGCGGACATTCCTGTATGTATGTATGTATGTATATATTACCAGCAGTGTTCTCCAGTGCCCGCGGACATTCCTGTATGTATGTATATATTACCAGCAGTGTTCTCCAGTGACCGTGGACATTCCTGTATGCATGTATGTATATATTACCAGCAGTGTTCTACAGTGACCGTGGACATTCCTGTATGTATGTATATATTACCAGCAGTGTTCTCCAGTGACTGCAGACATTCCTGTATGTATGTATGTATGTATATATTACCAGCAGTGTTCTCCAGTGACCCCGGACATTCCTGTATGTATGTATATATATTACCAGCAGTGTTCTCCAGTGACCCCGGACATTCCTGTATGTATGTATGTATATATTACCAGCAGTGTTCTCCAGTGACCGCGGACATTCCTGTATGTATGTATATATTACCAGCAGTGTTCTCCAGTGACCCCGGACATTCCTGTATGTATGTATATATTACCAGCAGTGTTCTCCAGTGACCGCGGACATTCCTGTATGTATGTATATATTACCAGCAGTGTTCTCCAGTGACCCCGGACATTCCTGTATGTATGTATGTATATATTACCAGCAGTGTTCTCCAGTGATCGCGGACATTCCTGTATGTATGTATATATTACCAGCAGTGTTCTCCAGTGACCGTGGACATTCCTGTATGTATGTATATATTACCAGCAGTGTTCTCCAGTGACCATGGACATTCCTGTATGTATGTATGTATGTATGTATATATTACCAGCAGTGTTCTCCAGTGACCCCGGACATTCCTGTATGTATGTAGGTATATATTACCAGCAGTGTTCTCCAGTGACCGTGGACATTCATGTATGTATGTATGTATGTATATATTACCAGCAGTGTTCTCCAGTGACCCCGGACATTCCTGTATGTATGTATATATTACCAGCAGTGTTCTCCAGTGACCGTGGACATTCATGTATGTATGTATATATTATCAGCAGTGTTCTCCAGTGACCCCGGACATTCCTGTATGTATATATATATTAACAGCAGTGTTCTCCAGTGACCGCGGACATTCCTGTATGTATGTATGTATGTATATATTACCAGCAGTGTTCTCCAGTGACCGCGGACATTCCTGTATGTATGTATATATTACCAGCAGTGTTCTCCAGTGACCCCGGACATTCCTGTATGTATGTATGTATATATTACCAGCAGTGTTCTCCAGTGACCGTGGACATTCATGTATGTATGTATATATTACCAGCAGTGTTCTCCAGTGACCCCGGACATTCCTGTATGTATGTATATATTACCAGCAGTGTTCTCCAGTGACCGTGGACATTCATGTATGTATGTATATATTACCAGCAGTGTTCTCCAGTGACCCCGGACATTCCTGTATGTATGTATATATTACCAGCAGTGTACTCCAGTGACCGTGGATATTCCTGTATGTATGTATGTATATATTACCAGCAGTGTTCTCCAGTGACCGTGGACATTCATGTATGTATGTATATATTACCAGCAGTGTTCTCCAGTGACCCCGGACATTCCTGTATGTATGTATATATATATTACCAGCAGTGTTCTCCAGTGACCGCGGACATTCCTGTATGTATGTATATATTACCAGCAGTGTTCTCCAGTGACCCCGGACATTCCTGTATGTATGTATGTATATATTACCAGCAGTGTTCTCCAGTGACCGTGGACATTACTGTATGTATGTATATATTACCAGCAGTGTTCTCCAGTGACCCCGGACATTCCTGTATGTATGTATATATTACCAGCAGTGTTCTCCAGTGACCCCGGACATTCCTGTATGTATGTATGTATATATTACCAGCAGTGTTGTCCAGTGACCCCGGACATTCCTGTATGTATGTATATATTACCAGCAGTGTTCTCCAGTGACCCCGGACATTCCTGTATGTATGTATGTATATATTACCAGCAGTGTTCTCCAGTGACCCCGGACATTCCTGTATGTATGTATGTATATATTACCAGCAGTGTTCTCCAGTGACCGCGGACATTCCTGTATGTATGTATGTATATATTACCAGCAGTGTTCTCCAGTGACCGTGGACATTCCTGTATGTATGTATATATTACCAACAGTGTTCTCCAGTGACCCCGGACATTCCTGTATGTATGTATATATTACCAGCAGTGTTCTCCAGTGACCGTGGACATTCATGTATGTATGTATATATTACCAGCAGTGTTCTCCAGTGACCGCGGACATTCCTGTATGTATGTATGTATGTATATATTACCAGCAGTGTTCTCCAGTGACCCCGGACATTCCTGTATGTATGTATATATTACCAGCAGTGTTCTCCAGTGACCGTGGACATTCATGTATGTATGTATATATTACCAGCAGTGTTCTCCAGTGACCGTGGACATTCCTGTATGTATGTATGTATATATTACCAGCAGTGTTCTCCAGTGACCGCGGACATTCATGTATGTATGTATATATTACCAGCAGTGTTCTCCAGTGACCGCGGACATTCCTGTATGTATGTATATATATATTACCAGCAGTGTTCTCCAGTGACCGCGGACATTCCTGTATGTATGTATGTATATATTACCAGCAGTGTTCTCCAGTGACC